>NW_028274815.1:125210691-131015683 GCF_037043125.1 Eumetopias jubatus
AAAGACCCTGTTATTCCTTCTAAATCCTCAACTGATGTGCAGGCCCAGAGCCTCTGTCTTGCCGCTGTGGGATACTGACAGCCTGTCAATTTCTCTCAGGTTTTCTTCCTTGAGAGATATAGTTGATAACTTGCCTCTTAGCCTGCTGTGCAGCTAAAATGCAGCCCGGAGGCGGTAAACACCATGATTAAGGGCACTGACTCTAGCGGGTGGCCAGACTTTGAGTCTGAGATCCACCAGCCCTTGGCTGTGAGGACACCTTGAGCAATTCACTTCGCCTCTCTTAGCCTGTGTCCTCATCTGCTAAACGAAGACCAGTGTCCCTACCTCGAAGGAGTGAGGATTAAATTAGATCCTGATTATAAAGTGTCTATCACATCTTAGCTACCTGAAGACTTTCTAGGCGTCCTTTCTCCCTGAATCCATGTGGTCACAATCTTTCAAAACTCCAGTGTCTTCATACATCAAATGGGAATAAGGAACCCTACCGGGTACAGTCCTAGTAACTTCACATACTGCTTTAATTTACTGAAAGTTATCTGCAAGACAAAGGTTCACAATCATCTTTTCCACTAGGAAAACGGGAATGAAAGGAGTCTTCTATAGGGCAGCCAGTGAGTCTAGCTGAAGGACATACACTCCATTCCCTTAGGCACTAGGTGGGGGGTTGGGGGTGCAGGAATGAGCCAAAAGAGCAGAGGGGAGCCCCTGAGATCTGATTATTTGGGGCCTCTGGCATCCAATTGTTCCCCGGGGTCCCGTCTGGAAGGAGAGAAGTTAAGTTTGTGGCAAAGAGAGACCCACAATAGGAAAGGTGCCAGGGCTGGTGGTGCCCTGCCGCCTTCCCCAGGGCCTCCTGGCTCAGGAAGGAGAGGGAGATCCATTCACCAGACGCCTGACCCCAAGGACACACCTCCCAGCCTCAGCTAGGCCCTGCTAAAGGCCAGCCTGCACCTGGTGGCAATGAGCTCAGAGCAGGGTCTGCTGAACCTAGCCAGGTGCAGCCTGGGGCAGAGTGGGAAACAGCCTGCCTTTGTGTTCCTTCCTTCCCTGCCCCTACCCCTCCTGATCCATCGGGGAGCTGAGCCCCTGCCCCGCAGCCCATTACGAAAACAACCATTCACACCTGCTCTGCCCACACGCTTTCCCAAACAGGTGCCACCCCTGGCCCCATGGGACCCTCTAATAACCTACAAGGGAGGAGGTGGAGGGGAGAGAGACTGGCGGATAGCCACCTTCATTTTACAGTCTGAGGAGAACGGGGCCCAGAGCGGAGTCGGTATATGCATCTGCCTCCTCCAGCCGACCAAGAGCAATTTGAGGTGAAGGACTAGGTCTCCATCATCAGGTCATTCATCCCAGGCAGAGGAAACAGCAGGTGCAAAGGTCCTGAGGCAGGAATGCACCTGGCATGTCAGAGAACCATCTCGGTCAGTGAGCAGAGTAGTGAGAAGAATTACAGGCAAGATGAAGAAGTGGCCCCTAACCGGATCACATGAGGCCTTGCAGACCATGAAAACAAGTCTGGTTTTTATTCCAGTTGCCAAAGAATTCACTGGAAAGTGCCTGCTCTGAGAGTAGATACTAAGAAGACAATAGCCAGGAAGACAATAGCCTTGTGTCCTCCTAGTGTTGGAGGCAGACAGGCCCAGAGAGTGTGACCCCACTCTGATGTGGGCCTCACTGGGGCTACAGGAGCACAGAGGGGGCCCTGCCCTAGCCTGGGAGCCAGAGAGTACTTCGGGGCCGGGGAGGGGGTGGGGTGGGGGGAGGAGAAGAGGAAGAGAGTTTCTGCTGAGACCCAGGGCTGAACCAGAGTGAGCCAGCTGGAAAGAGAATTAAAGGGAGGGACAGGAAGTGCCAACGGTGCCTGAGAAGAGAGAAAGCGGTGGGGGCTGGGGGCTGGGGGTGCATTTGGGACCTTAAGGAGTTAAGTGTGGCTGGGCGGTAAGATGCAATCAGGGGCTGTCTGGGGGGCAGGGGGTACAGTGGGGGCGGCTAGCAGGGGTGTGCGGCTCTCACTGAATGTACTGTGAGCAGTTCTGTATGTCCATAAGCCTCCTACTGCAGGAGCTCTACGGACGGCCTCCAGTTCTTCTACTGTCCCATTGCACAGTGCCCAGTCCCTCAGTGCTGGGCATGTAGGTTCTTTCTAGTTTTTCCCTATTACAAACAAGGCTGTGATGGGGCGCCTGGGTGGCTCAGTCGGTTAGGTGGCCAACTCTTGGTTTCAGCTCATGATCCCAGGGTCCTGGGACAGAGCCCTGCTTTGGGCTCCACGCTCAGCGGAGAGTCTGTATTGAGGATTCTCTCTCTCCCCCACTCTGTTCCTCCCCCTGCTCGCATGCATGCATGCGTGCTCTCTCCCTCTCTCAAATAAATAAATCTTTTAAAAAAAATGCTGTGACGAACATCTTGTCCACACATCTCTGTGCACATGTATGAGCATTTCCATACAGTAAAGATGGGAAGTCTTGGGGGCTGCCCAGTGGACAGTTTGAGCTGGATCTGTTTGCCACACGAGTCCCGGGGCCTCTCAGGCGGCACTTTGATGGGTGTGATGGGTGTCCACTTGTGGGGCCCTGGACAGGTTGATGCTGCGAGAAGGCTTGAGGGAGTGATAAAGAGCCCAGACCATGAATGACCTCTGGCTGCCCAGGCCAGATAAAGGGCGGGGAGGAGCCCCCAGTCCTGGGCCCCACATGTCCTGTTGATGTAGGTTTGTCTGTCCAGCTGGCCTGGTGTACCAGCTCCCGGCCTCTCCCAAGGTGACAAAAGGACTTCCAGGTGCAGGTCTTAAAAGTTGGGGTACCGGATGTGGGGTTCACCCTTTCACTCTTCAGGGAAAAGCTCGGAGGTTTTGAGTTCCCTCTCATTGTGGGTCTACCTACTAGGGGTGAGGTTTGTGGTGAGATTGTGGCTTAGACTCTCCTACCTGCCCACCCTTCCCCACCTCTATTTCCTCTCCTCTCCTCTCCTCAACGATGCAGATACTGATGACCTTGCACTCGGAACCAAGGGCCACCCATTAACTTCTAGACGGGGTTACAGCAACTAGAGGGCCTCATCTGCTGGGGGGCTCGGAATCTCACCCTGAGTGATAGATTCCCCACCCTTCCCCACCTCTATTTCCAAACTCTCTCTTTTTTTTTTAAGATTTTATTTATTTATTTGACAGAGAGAGACACAGCGAGAGAGGGAACACAAGCAGGGGGACTGGGAGAGGGAGAAGCAGGCTTCCCGCCGAGCAGGGAGCCCAATGTGGGGCTCGATCCCAGGACCCTGGGACCATGACCTGAACTGAAGGCAGACGCATAACGACTGAGCCACCCAGGCGCCCCCCAAACTCTCCTGACCGTTGTTATGGTACCCTTGCAATAAGAATGAGGGAAAGGAGAAAAAATGATTGATCTAAGGATGATGGGCGTAATATTTCTTGAGCCAGATCCTTCAAAGCTATTATTTTATGGAATCTCCATGCAACTTGGGAGGTTGATAATACAGTAGCTACTATTATGACACTCACCGTGTGCCTCGGGCTGTCCCACCAGCGAGGAGCCACTATTGTCCCCAGGTTACACGGGAGGAAGCCGAGGCAGGGCAAGGAGACACGAAGCCTTCCACTTTGGAGGTCTGTCTTTCTACGTTACCCACATGTGTGCAGAGCCGCACAGAAACTCATGTTCACACTCAGATCCACATCTGCACCCTTGGACCCAGGGAGCATACGTCCCACACCTCGATTCACACGTGCACTCGCGTGCAGGACGGCTCGTATCTGCAGGCATGTCCGCGGAGCTCCGTGCACACATATCCATGTGCACCGAGGCCGTACACTTTTGGACTCACATCTAAGAGTAGGAAAAGGGATGCAGATAAAGGGGCCAAAGTCCAACTCTTGCCTCCTCCCTGCGCCCTCAAAGCACCGGCTGCTGCTAGCAGGTATGTACAGGCCTGGGTGAGGCGAAGACAGGTTTCTATAGGCTCAAAGGGCAGCGATGACCTTGCACTCGGAACCAAGGGCCACCCATTAACTTCTAGACGGAGTTACAGCAACTAGAGGGCCTCATCCGCTGGGGGGCTGGAGGCCCTGAAGTGAGGGCCTACAGACAATATGCCTAACCCTGTGCCAGGAGCTCCAGGGGCCGCACAAAAGAAGGCACGATCCAGGTCCTCCAGGGGTCCCCAAGGGACCAGGAAGACAAGATTCACACCTAGAGGTGGCTTCACATAGTGGTCACCGGCAAGCATTTTAGGGACAGACTGCCTGGCTTACAATCTTGGTTCTACCATTTACTGGCTGTGTGATCTGAGCAAGTTAGTTAACTGATGGGTGCCTCGGTTTTCCCACCTATAAAATGGGGGAAATTCTAACACCCACCCCTTAGGATTATTGCTTAGCAAGTACTACATGAGTACGTATTTGCAAAATAAGCTGCTTTGGGCAAAGGGGGTTTGGGGATGAAGGACAGGCACTGAGGAGAAAGAAATTCCTGAGGATATGGGCCTTGCATCCCACTAGCTGGGTAACCATGGACAAGTCACGCAACCTCTCTGAACCTTAGTTCCTCATTTGTAAACTTTGCACAAATCATTCTTGATCACTAAACAAATGTTTATTGAGGACCTACTATGTGCCACACACAGTGCTAGGCACAGAAAATACAGCAGTGAGCAAGGCAGACAGTCCCTGCCCGCATGGAGCCTATGGAGTTGGAGGGAGGATAAAGTAAAAACATCTGGTGTATAATAGGTGCCCGTTATTCCTTCTTTTTCTCCCTCGTCTACCATTATGCATCAACAGTATAAAAGAGTCTGGAGAATACAGAGGGGCTGAGGTGGGGGAGACATATCACCCAGAATCTCACCACCCCTAACAAAACTACTCATTTCATTTTTGCTAATCAAGCCAGTACAGGGCTTGCCTCATGGTGAGATGCTCTAAAAAGCATTTGGAGTAATCAGTCCATTGCATTTGTGATCAGCAGAAAACAGCTGATTACCCTGTAGCATACCTGATGGAAAGAAACAGAAGCAATCATGACCAGCCCTCTGCACACAGAGGCCTTTCCCTTCTAGGGAGCTGTAACATTTCCATTTTGTAGAAAACAAAGCTGAGGCTCAGAGAGGTCAAGTCACTTGCCAAAGGTCACACAGCAGAAATGTGAGAAGCCAGCTTCAGAAGCCAGCGCTCTTCTGCCCACACTGTCTCGAGCTGTGGGATGCAGCCAGGGATGGATGGTAGGGCTTTGGGCATGGTGACCGGCCAGCCTTTCATTTACTGAAGCTCAGGGTCTGGGGAGTCTTGGTGCACCAGGCCTAGGAGCACAGGATAATTGCCAGGCTCTTAGACAGTCTTAGGGGTCTCTTCTGAGCCCAGAAACCCCTCACTCTTACCTCCTTGGGAGCTTGGGGGCCTGCTTAGCCAGGGTCAGGACACTGGACAAGTTCGTGATTTCGGGTGCTCTCTGGTGGGCAAAGAGCACAAACCTCTGGATCCCCCAGGGACCCGGGGAAAACTGCGTGGGGAGGTCAGCTGCTCCTGCCGCCGCTGATGGTGTTCGCCAAGCCAGTGCTTGCCATGTGCAGGCACTTTGACACCTAATCTCATGTCATTCCTGCAGTCCCTCCCTCAAGGTGGGAATCATTATTACCATTTGATAAAAATAATCGGAGACTTGGGAAAATGACTTACCAAGGGCACATCACTGGCCGGGGGCAGAGCTGGGAGGTAAACCCTTGGCGCTCATAGGAGAGAGCATCGTCAAGGAAGCCTTCCTGTACAGAGAGAGCCAATTTAGGCCATGGTGGCCTTGAATGTCAGAGTGACATTCAATCTGGATTTCTTAAGCAGTGGAGGCTCTATGGTTTTAGAGCAGAGGGAGGATTTGAGTGTAATCGTCAATTAAGCAAGAGGTGAATGTCACGTAGGACGACAGAGACCTATGGAGAGGTGGCAGGGGCCCGACTGGCTCGGGCGAAACCGCGCTCACCCAGCACCACCAAACAGCTGGTGCTCAAGTGATAGGATCATAGGAGTCCCCTCCATTCGGGTGCTCCTGTCTCCAGGGTCCCTGGGAGGGAGAGTCCAGGCTAGTAGAGTCCAAATGCCTCAGTGGGTGTTCAGCCTGGATTTGTTCAACACTCTTGCATGCCCAGCCTTGTGTGGGGAAAGGTGGGGGTCCAGGTGAGGCATGGGATGGTACGGGTGTGACCGGCCCAGGCACTCGTCCCAGCCCCTTGCTGTGAAGAGCAGGAAATAGAAGCTGGCTGGGCAGCGGTGGACCCGTGAACATCCAGCTTTACTAGGCTCCACGCCACCCTTTCTCACTCCTCCAGGAGTAAAAAACAATCAACCCCCCACCCCCCAGCTACCTTTTATTTAGCACTTGTGTGCCACACCCCCTGGGAGGCTCCTTCTGGTCCCATCGCTTGATTATTCCTCCAGCAAACCTGAAATCAGAGGGATGGCTGACGATTTCCATTTTACACATAGGAGGTGGCGCTCCCAGAGAGCTGAGGATGCTTACCCAGGTCACAGGGCCCTAAACAGTAGACGTGCAATCAAGCCAGGCTCCAGCGGCCCGGCCCAGAGGAGGCGAAACTCAGCGCTGCCAGCAGAGGGAGACGTGCCCTCAAAGATAAGCCCTGCTTCCCAGACTCCTGGCCGGAATTCTTGCAGGAACAGGCCTGCGGCAGCTACTGCGGGCTTCTGAAACACCTGGCCGGGCTTCTGAAACACCTGGCCGCGGACGCTCCTGGCGTCCCAGGTTCACGTGGGGCCTGGGGAGCACAGAGCCGTGTGCAGAGGAATACAAAACAGCCCTCAAAGGAGGCGAGCCCGTGGTTCACAGAAAAGGAAACACAATGGCTTTTAACATATAAAAAGATGTTTAGCTCGCTCCTGATCAGAGAAACCTGAGTTAAATCCACAACAAGAAAGCCCTTGTGGATCTATCCAATTGGCAGTTGTGCAGGCGAGGAAAACGCGCCCGCATACATTGCTGGGGATTAAACTTGGTTTAACATGTGCGGAAGGCAACCTGGTAGAATTTCAAGTTCAGGGCGCCTGGGTGGCTCAGTCAGTTAAGTGTCTGCCTTCGTCTCGGGTCATGATCCCAGGGTCCTGGGATGGAGGCCCGCATCGGGCTCCCTGCTCGGCGGGAAGCCTGCTTCTCCCTCTGCCTGCAGCTCACTCTACTTGTGCCCTCTCTCAAAGTAAATAAATAAAATCTTAAAAAAAAAAAAAAGAACTGCAAGTTCACGTGCATCCAACAGGAATGCATAATACATGAGTATAAAAACTTGTACTAGCCCTGCGTTATTCAGTACGGTGGCCACCAGCCACATCTGGCTATGGGGCACTCAGAGCTGGCTAGTCTGGGTTGAGATGCGCTGGAAGTATAAAATACACACGAGATTTTGTTAGTGTGGAAAAAAGAAAGTGAAATAACTCTTTAATAGCTTTTTTTATATCAATGCTGTGTTGAAATGATATTTTTGATAGATTGGGTTAAATAACTTTTCAAGTTAATTATACTTGCTTCTGTTTACTCTTAAAACGTGTCTGCTAGAAAATTTTAAGTTACATCGGTGCTTTGCATTTGTGGCTTCAAATTTTTTTTGTAGTAAAATACACATAACATCAGATTTATCATTTTTACCATTTCTAACGGTACAGCTTAGTGGCATCAAGTACATTCACACTGTTGTGCAACCATCCCCACCATCCACCTTCAGAACTTTTTCACCATCCTCTACAGCAGCTCTGCTCCCCATTCCTCCCTCCTCCCAGGCCCTGGAAGCCACCATTCTAGTCCCTGCCTCTCTAAAGCCGACTGCTCTAGGTAAGCGAGTCATACAATATTTGCCCTTTTGAGTCTGGCTCATTTCACCCAGCATAATGTCTTCAAGGTTCACAGTACACCACGTGTCAGAATTTCCTTCCTTTTGAAGGCAGCGCGATATTCCGTCGTATTTACGTACCACCTTTTATCTACTCATCAACTGGTGGACCTTTGGGTTGCTTTCCACCTTTTGGCTATTGTCAATAATGCTGAGATGAATGTTTATGTACAAGTACCTATTCAAGGCCCTGCTTCCAATTCTTGAGTGTGTATTGGAGTAGATGTTACCGAACAGCACTTTACTAGTAATTTCCATAGCAGCACTGTTTTAAATGTCCCCAAACTTGGAACTGCCCAAATGCCCATCAATGGTAGAAGGGATAAACAAATTTTGGTGTATTTGCATAGAACAGTGCCATAAGAATGAGTGACCACGTGCCTGCTGCCGTGTGGATGAAGCTCACACACAACACCGGACATATGGTGTGTGTCCACTTACACAAAGTTCAAACGAGGCAAAGCTAACCCGTGATGTCAGAAGTCAGCTCCTCTCTGTGGGCCACGAGGGGGCTTCTGCAGTTGATCAGGCCCTGGCTGCAGGAGCCTCATCACTTTGTGAGAATTCACCAAGCTAAACACTCAGGATTGGTGCTCGGTTTGGTGTATAGGTTAGGCTTCCGTAAGAAGTTCCCCAAAACATGCCCAAGTCCTTTGATCCAGCAATTCTAGTTTTGGGAATCAAACTACAGATATAGTTTCATATGCGTGAAATAAAGCATGTACAAGATGATCCATTGCCGTTTCTTATCATAGCGAAACCTTAGAAACATACCGACTCACACCACTAGGCTGGCTCTGATCAAAACAAGGAAAATACCAAGTGTTGGCGAGGATGGGGAGAAATGGAACGTCTGTGCCCTGC
Organism: Eumetopias jubatus; assembly: GCF_037043125.1. Lineage (NCBI taxonomy): Eukaryota > Metazoa > Chordata > Mammalia > Carnivora > Otariidae > Eumetopias > Eumetopias jubatus. The sequence goes on from NW_028274815.1 coordinate 125,219,461, forward strand.
TGGTGGGACAGAAAATGGAGTCTCCACTGTGGAAAACAGCATGGCAGTTCCTCAAAAAATTAAAAATAGAATCACCTGTATCATTCAACAATTCCTCTTCGAGGTGAATATCTGAAAGAATCGGAAGTAGGGTCTAGAGCGGATATTTGTACAGCCATGTTCTTAACAGCGTGATTCTAGGAGCCATAACCTGAGGTGTCCAGTCGTGGATAAACAAGCAGCATGTTTATATAATCACTGAATACTATTCGGCCGTACAAGGGAAGACAATTCTGACACAGACTACAGCATGGATGAAGCTTGAGCTCATTGTGCTCAGTGAGATGAGCCAGTCATAGGACAAATGGTCCCACTTAGAAGCGGCACCCAGGGCGAGGAATGTCACAGACACAGGAAGCAGAAGGGTGGGCACCAGGGCTGGGGTGGGGAGGCACGGGGAGAGTTGTTCAAAGCCTACAGTTTCAGTTTTACAAGATGAGAAGGCTTCTGGGGATGGATGATGGTGATGGTGGTGCAGCAATGTGAATGTACTTAGTACCACTGAACTGTACACTGAAAAATGGTTAAAATGGCAAATTTTATATTATGCATGCATATTTTACCACAATTAAAACTTCTTTTTTAAAAAAGATTTTATTTAATTAAAGAGAGAGAGAGAGCAAAAGTAGGCAGAGCAGCAGGCAGAGGGAGAAGCAGGCTCCCCGCGGAGCAGGGACCCCCAATGCGGGATTTGATCCCAGGACCCTGGGATCATGACCTGAGCTGAAGGCAGACGCTTAACGACTGAGCCACCCAGGCGCCCCACAGTTAAAACTTCTAAAAAGGTAGGCGTCTATAAGGAAGGGTGAGAAAAATATTTGAGATACAGTGGGTAATAAAAGTCAAGGGAAGAACAGAGTGTAAGGAGTGTTTCCATTTGCTTAAATATATCAACATGTTAAACAGAAGATGTGGAGACAGGACAGAAGTGACATTCTAGCCCAGATCACCATGTACAAAGGAGTCACAAAGGAAGCGGGCAGGACACGTCTCCCCAGTGTTCACCTCATCACTTAGAGAAAGGGGGAGGTACTGCATAGAAAGAGAGGCTTGAGGGACCCCCACCCCCCAACCTGAGAAGGCCAAGCAGAGACTGCACATCCAGATGCTGGGCTCGGGACTTGGGAGGGTTTCTGGAACAGGTGGGGCTGGGGTGGGGAGACCTGGCAGGAGGTCATCTTGAGTCCTATCCCAGGAAGTTGGAGATAGAAGTGGGATTCCTAGGGCTGAGCAAGGAGTGGCAAGTGACCCCCAGGAGGAGAGGTGCATCCACCAAGGTCAAGGGTGAGAGGAGCCTGCAGCAATGGCCAAATTCATGGAGCCCACAACACCATCCCATGATGGAAAAGGGGCAACTTGAAATGTCTGCTGCCAGAGCGCTGGAAGCCAGCCAGGATGGCGGCCGCTCTGGTAAGATCGTTCCTCTCCCCTGACCGCCTCCGCCCAGCCCCCTCGGCCCCACCTGCAGGGGCAGGGAGGAGGCATGGAGAAGGAGCCCCCCATTCCACCTTCTGCCTTCCCCACTACAGGGAAGAAGCAGGGGGGGGAGTCTAAACCCAAATCGAATTGGCAGTTCCCCTGAATATCTTGACTGGACATTGAAAATTTGAGTGGAAACCATGTTTGTCGACTGAAATTGGCAGGAGAACTGTCTGTTACCTAAAAGCTGTCGAGATAACATGGGTCCATTCCATGTGTTCTCCTATTGTCCAGGGAGGAAGCAGAGAAAGCGGAGAGAGAGAGAGAAGCCGAAAGTCTCTTAAGACCACGCCCAGAACTAGCACAAGTTTGCTTCTGTCACATCCTATTGACCAAAGAGAGATCCACGGCCAACCCATATTTGAAGGAAAAAGAGGAATAGGGGAGCTAGGTCAAAGTCACATTGCAAAGGGGCATGGGAACAACAGGAATGGAGAATTGGATCCACTTTCATAACCAGTCTACCAAAAAGGCCTTGCTTCCCTTGCAAGGGAGGCTGGGAAATGTAGGCCAGCTGCGCGTCCAGAAAGAACCATGCATGAGGCAGGGTTACTTGTCTCAGCCACACCTGCCCCCCACCCCCTTGTTGATGCACATGGAGACACACACCTCCTGTGCGCTCAGCCCAGTGAGGGTGCTTAGTGAGAGCCTCTCTTCTCAGGGTTAGAGGTCCTGACTCCCCAACTGTGCGACCACTCACTTTTTTTTTTTAAGATTTTATTTATTTTTGACAGAGAGAGAAAGAGAGAGTGTACAAGCAGGGGAAGCAGCAGGCAGACGGAGAGGGAGAAGCAGGCTTCCCGCGGAGCAGGGAGGCCGATGTGGGGCTCGATCCTAGGACCCCGGGATCATGACCTGAGCCGAAGGCAGACGCTTAACCGTCTGAGCCACCCAGGCGCCCGCGACCACTCACTTTTGCTCCCAGGAACTCCATTTCCTCATCTGTAAAATGGAGCTATAACAATCATAATTGCCTCCCCCTGACATGGTGGTGATGAAAGCACTCTTCAGTCCGAGGAAGCTCAGATTTTGCAAAGAAATGGACATTATCTGTACCCTCAAAAGCATTAGGTACCTAGAGGACACAAGAAATCAAGACACGTGTGCAGACCTGGGGAGGTGTGTTAACAGGGGCTGCAGGAGTGATCAGAGGAGCTGCGGTAGGACAGGTGATGAGCAGAATCGGAATAGACCCAGGAGACAGGGAAAGGCACGGCAGGGAGGAGGAACAACACATGCAAAGGTGTGGAGGCTGGAACACACATGGTATATTAAACGGTCCCATGCCCTACTATTTAAAGCAGAAATTCCCAAAGGGTGGGATGTTGGCCAGACCTGGGGCTGACGCACACTTACATGCTTGTTCCTTGGCAGGATGGGTTTGAAAAAGGCGGGTGGGGGGGGGCGGAAGGGAAGAAGAATGAGAGATTGAAAACAGATTATTGGGGAGAAAAGTATTTCAGGCTCGAGACAACTGTCTCTGCAGCCTCTGGCTCCCGTCCCACCCATTCCCCAGCCCTGACGCAAGGCTGGCTGGAAGAAGGTGTTTATCCTGGGATTGGTCAGGCTGAGGGCCTGGCTGGAGGGAGACTAAAGCCTACCCCATTCCTGCCTGGGTGCCAAACTCTGCACGAGGCTTAAATATACCCACAGCCTGACAACATTACATGCCTTAAGCCATGTGAAATGCTCCTCAAGATACTTTCTGTTATTGTCCCCATTTCCCAGATGAGTAAACTGAGGCTTAGAGAGGTTAAGTGGCTTACCCACAGCCACATAGCCAGCCAAGGGTGAATCTGACCGATTCCATTGCCTTATCCCGGGCCTAGGCTGCAGACAGAACAGGGAGATGTTTAGAACAGCGAGGAAGAGTGTTCCAGGGAGCACAGGGTATAGTGTGTAAGGCAGTAATGTGCAGTGAGTGTTTGACTCAGAAGTCAGATTTGGGGGCTGTTTGGTACAGCAGCATGACTTAGCCTATCTGACTGATACAAGTCATGATAAACTAAGTTACATGTCCTAAAAAGGTTAGGGCCTCCCCATATTCCTCTCAGAAGCAGCACTTCTTTAAAAAACTGTGATTTTTAAATTTTAAAAGAAGATTTGTTTATTCACTTGAGAGAGAGAGAGAGGGAGTTGAGGGAAGGGCAGAGGAAGACAAGCAGACTCCCCACAGAGCACAGAGCCCGACACGGGGCTCGATCGTATGACCCCAAGATCACGACCTGAGCTGAAATCAAGAGTCAGACACTCAACTGACTGAGCCACCCAGGTGCCCCTAAAAACTGGAACTTTTAAATTTTGCCAAAATACATAAACATAAAATTTTCCACCTTAACATTTTTTCAAAATGTCCAGTCCTGTGGCATTAAGCACGTTGCCATTGTTATGCTAACATTGCCACCATCCATCCCCAGACCTCTCTTCGTCTTGAGAAGCTCAGACTCTGTTCCCATTAAACACGGACTTCTCATTCCCTTCCCCCAGCCCCGGGCCACCACCCTTCTACTTTCTGTCTCTATGAACCTGCCTGCTCTAGGTACCACACATAAGTGGAATCACACAGTATTGGTCCTCTTGTGGCTGGCTTTCTTCACTCAGCAGAACGTCCTCATGGTTCGTCCATGTTGTAGCCTGGGTCAGAATGTCCTCCTTTTTTAAGGCTGAATACTATTCCATCGCACGTAGAGACCACATTCTGCTTCTCCATTCATCCATCCATGGACACTTGGGCCCCTTCCACCTTTTGGCCTTTGGGAGTAATGCTATAAATATGGGTGCACGGATATCCAGAGCAGCATTTTTAAGCAAAGTTGTTGGGGAGATACATGCACTGACCAAAAAGCCAGGAGACTCGAGGACTCCGGGCTCTACCGTTAACCTGCTGTGTTGCTTTGGACACGTTGCTTTCTGCATCTGATTCAAACTTTCCTCATGTCGCTGCCCACCTCACGGTAGCGTGCTAAGACCCAGCGAGATGGTGTAGTGAGGACGCTCTCTGTGAAGGCTGTTATTGCTGCAGTGGGGTGCGGGCAACGACTTCCCAAAGGCATGAGTCATTCATGGTGGAATTCCAGGCATCAGGAGATGCAGTTCTGAGCAGCAGAGACCAGATTCCACACAGAGCAGTGACCCTGACCCCGAGCCTGCGAGGGAGCCACACCCTCGCTCCTTGGCCACTGGCTGTTGTGAGGAAGGAGTCCGTGAATGTCGTATCATATGGTACTTTGGGTAGAGCCCGCGGTCCCATTGCCTCACACGATTGTTAAGAAGGCTCAGAAAGGGTGATATACTTGTCCAGGGCCGCACAGCCAGAGAGCAGTGGAAGCTGGACTAGAACTGGAAGATCCCGACTCCCAGCCCTGGGACACACTGCCTCCCATGTGGTTCCGGTTCTAGGAAGAGGGTATAGGAACTGAGCTCTGGAAGAGCAGTTGAGGCAGGGGAAGAAGGGGGACCCAAAGGGCCTCAAGGGGAAGGTGGAACTTTCTTCTTTGGTATCTCATGGAGATTGACCTAAGAACCTTTCAACTTACAGCCCTCTCTGTACTTTGCAAAATCCTGAGACCAATAGTGTTATAATATTACCTGAGCCCTTCCTAAGTCCCAGGCTTAGGGCTGAGCACGTCACATACCTGGTCCCCTTGCACCACCCCCCAGGAGCTAGGAGCCAGCGTTATACCATTCAAAAGCCCCCAAACCTTAATTCAATGGCATTCTCAAGGTCATAAAATGAGAAGAGGCCAGAGCTGGCTTTGAACCCAGGGCAGGGTGCCTGTGGACTCTGTGTACTGAAGCGCAATGATTGACTACTTCAGCTGAATCTGGTTACAGCTGTGAGGTGGAGGCAGGGGTCCTGACTGTGCCCATTGTTCAAGCGGGAACACGGAGGCTTGGAGCAGCCTTAACCACGGCGGCCAGCACATACGGAGCGCTAACTGGGCTCACGGACTTCGGCTGGACACCTCACGTTGATTATTTTATTCCATCTTCACTCAGGTTGAAGGAATCCACTTTCCTCCCCTGCATTTAGGTTGAGGGAGGGGAGCTCACTTGTCCAGTGGACCAGGCTAGAAAGTTGTGGAATCGAGATGCTAATATCGGGCCTCTTCATCCACCCTGCAAGTTCCCCTCCCCATGTTGAGGCCGCAGAAGCAGCCTGAGCAAACCCCACTCAGCCCGCCCAGCCCAAGGCTCTGGAGAGTCCACTTGCCAAGGGTCTCCAAATACACGGCTCTCAGAAACCCACATTCCTCAAGTGGAGCCCCACGGGCTGTGATTCAACAGCCTCCCTGGTTCTCTGCCGCCCACAGGATGATCCACAGGGTGTGGGCCAGAGGGCCGAGGCAACAGAGGGGACGGTGACCCCACTGACAGCAGGTCAGCCCAGACAAATTTGGCTATCTACAGAAGCCTCCCCCTCCCTGTACGTGCTCCCCTTAGCAACAGCCTGGGAGGAAGGCAGCGTCTCCTAGGCTCCATCCTTCTGGGGGCCCTTGATCCAGCTCCAGTCCAGGACCCATTGCCTACTTTCTCTCTGGCCTCCAACCTTCTCTCTAGAGCCTTGCCTCTCTTCTAGTATGGGGTGGGCATGGTGTTCAAGAAATCTCTTCCCCAGCCCAGGGACTAAGCCATTCAAGGTTCTCCAGTCCCCTTGGCTGGTTTTCAGGGATGGGCATGTGTATTGGCTGCGTTAAGTCTTATTAGCCACTGTGACAAATACCTCCAAGATTTCAGTAGCTTTCTGCCACAAATGTCTGATTTTTTTCTCCCATGCCGGTATGAGAAGTCTTGGCAGGAGGACTATGCTCTCTGCAGCCGTTTAGGGACTGACACTCTTCCTGTTGTGACTCTGCCTTCCTCATCCCCAGAGTCCTCTCCATTCAGCAGGCAGATGGGGCAAGAGCACAAGGATCATAGGCCAGACCTGAAAACGATGCATTTATTTTTGCTCATATCCCATTGGCCAGACTCAGTCACATGGCCACATCTAACTGCAAAGGAGGCTGGGAACTATAGCCTCGCTGTGCATCCAGAGAGAAAATGGCTGTTGGTAAGCACTAGCAGGCTTCCACAGAAATGACCCAGTTCTTGCCAAGGAGACACAAAGTCTGCTGGGGGCTTCTGAGGAGGGCTCGCCTTGAGTTTAAGAGGTTGCACAGGGAGAAGTCCCTCCATTCTTCCCCTTTAGGTGGTTGCGTGAGGATATGATGTCTGAAACTTTGGCCGCCGTATTGAGGCAATGAGGCGCCAAGTCTGAGTGCTAAAGCCAACACACTGAGGATGCTGGAGCTGCGGTATGAATCCTGCATGCCGTCACTGAGCCTCTGAACCACCCAACCCCGGAACTACCCAGCCTGTGGGTTTCTTGACCCCAAAGGTCCTTACTGTTGAAGTCAGGGATATCAGGGTGGGTACTCTATCACTTGCAGCCTAAAATCTCCTAACTGACCGATGCTCAGGAGTGAATGCTGAAAACACCTAAGCCATTGCATATGGTATTGTGCTTATTTGGGGGAAGGGATGGAGAAGGTACAGCAGTTCAAACACAGAATGAACAACTACTATGTGCCAGGCCCTTGACATACACAGTGTCTGTGTGGGGCCAAACTGCCTGGATTCCAATCCTGCCTCCATCACCTCACCAGCCCATGACCTTGGGCAAGTCACTCAACACAACCTCCCTGTGCCACAGTTTCTCCATTACTAACATTGGGGTGCTTATAAATCCTCTACCTACTCAGTAGAGGATTAAATGTCCAATTCTGGTCAAGAGTTTAGCAAGTTATCAGTGAACATGAGCCAAAACAAATCCTGACCAGACCCTGGGAGGCGTGAGGACTATTAACCCCATTGGAGAGATGGGGAATCTGAAGTTCAAGGAAGTGAAGCAAATAAGAAGAGGCAGAAGCTGGATCTGAACCCAGGTCGAGTTGAGCGCCTACTATGTGCCCGGCATTGCGGCAGGTGTTTACTTTCATTAGCCCACTGGATGTGCACGGCCGTCCTGCACGGGAGATGGTGCTCTTGTTCCTATGACTATTCCTACCGAACACAGGGGGAAACCATGGCTCAGGGAGGTGGGGAAACTTGCCTACAAGCAGGGTCAAGATGTCAGCATTTGATCCTAGGCCTGAGTCCAAGCCTTTATGCTTTCTGCTGTTTATAAGCCTCCCTCACAGGGACCCCAGACTCTGAGGGTGGAGCCTCAGGCATTGGAGGAACATTACAATTGGCCCCCAGGGCTGTTCAGGGTCTCCTGAACTCATTCCCCAAAGCTGGCTGTCAGTTCAGCCTGTCTCCAAGGTTGTCCTGCTGATGGCTGCACCTCTGCTCTGCTAGGAAAGTAACCAGGATCTGGAGTGGAAGAGCCCATGAGAGGGAAAGTTTGACTCACTTTATAAAAGCAAAACTTTTTTGAGCTGATCCATAACAGAGTAGGCTGTCCTGGGAGGTGATGAGTTCCTCGGTCCTGGGAAAGTACAAGCAAAGACTGGTGGCCAGTCTTCTTCTCTGAAGAAGGTTGTAGAGGTAACTCCTGCTTGAAAAATGATACTGGATTCAAAGAACTTTCAGTTTTGAAAAACTATGATTGGACTCTGATTTAGGATTGCACAATACTCAAAACATAGGAGTCTAGGATTGTATGCATTTCCCCCTCTGTGTTTTCTGTTCCCCCATCAGATGGTTGGACTGTGGGGCACCTACTGACTCGGGGAAGGGATCTTTCAGTGAAAGCAGAGCATCACTTTTTAGGTTTCAAAAGCCTTTGGGATGATGGCTGTTCCATCGGCCTGGGTCCTGGGGTGAGGGGCTGTGAAGCTGGGCTGCAGAGGCCTGAGTGGACACGCAGCATGAATAACTGAGAAACAAGCTTTGGGGGTGGTTGTTACCGTACCGGGACCTAGCCAACCCTGACGGATGCACATCTCCCCCCCCCCGCCCCCACTTCTCCTCCTCCCAAACAAGAAAGCTGGGCAGGGAGCCAGAGAAGAAGCTATGAGTGAATATTTTTTGAATTTTGTGGGTCAACATGACCCCAGACAGCTCTGAGGAATCCACAAGTAGAGTGAGGAAGGCATCAAAAGATGAAATGGCCACGTGGTGTGTCTAAGCCACGGGGGCCTAAGCCACCTCGCACGGAGACACAGACACAGGGAAAACGCACGCCCTCCCTTCCTCCTTTCCTCCTTTCCTTCCTTCCTCCTTTCCTCCCTTCCTCCCCTCCTTCTGTTCTTTCTCTATCTCACTTCTTTTCCTTTCTCACTTTGTATTTATAAAATATTTCAAACATACAGAAAAGCATAGAAAATACCCATTTGCTCTTTGCCCATCCCCTAGATTTAACCACTGTTAACATTTTACTATATTTGCTTCATTATATTTTTTTGGGTACCAGCATTTTCTGAAGTAAATAATATTCATCATGATACTTCCTCTTTAAAATCTTGAAGGCAGAGAGTTTTGTCTCTTCTATTCATTGCTCTATTATTCACTGCCTGGAAGTTGGTAGGCCTTCAATAAAGAGCTGTTGAATGAATGGATCTCGTTTAATTAATCCTCATGCAAGTAGGTATTATTATCATCCCCATTTCTGGAAGAGGAAACAGGCACAGAGAGGTAAAGTAACGTGTCCAAGGCCACACAGCTAGGAGGCAGTGAGAGGGGGGCTGAGTCCAGAGCCCAGGCATCTCCCGCACTAGAGCTCTTGAGGGGGCCTCCTCCACTGGGGTGTTCCTTCGTCCCTTCTGCCCACCTGTCCCGTCCAACCACCTTCCACAGAGGAGACCCAGAGGAGGGAGAGGGGTGCACAGACCAGCCAGAAGCAGGTCATCCCCATTCAGGCACCTGGGTGGTCTCCGTAAAAGCTGGGGCCCTCTCTCTTGCCCAGGGGTGGAGACAGAACGCTCCTTCCCAGATGAGTGACCTTTGGGGTTTGTTATGAGTAGAGATTCTTTCTGGGGAACGTGATGGCTGACGCTGGGAGCCTGGGTCCCCAGACTTAACCCACAGGAATGTGGGGCGGAATCTCCAGGCCTCTGCCCTCGAGGCCAGCTCTCTGGGCCGCCTTGGGCCAGCCAGAGGAGGGCGGTTCCAGGCAGCTCTCCCGGTCGCTGGGCCTTCTGGGGAGGTGGACTGGGACCTTGTATTCCTAGGCTGGAAGGCCGCTCCTCAGCTTCAAAATCTGAGTCCTGGAGTCGGCCTCTTCTTAGTCGTGTGACACTGGACAGGTGCCCAGCCTGGCAAAGCCTCGGTTTTCACATCTATCAAATGGGGCTAATTATTATCCCAACTTACAGCAGGTCTGGGGCTAGGATGAGGCAAGCCAGGTGCCCAGGACACAACATTTAAGGAGGTGCAGGCTTGAGGCAGGAGAGAGTCCATGTCCCTTAAATTATGTCCCCTTGTCATGTCGCTGCCAACCCTAGGCCCAGCCCTTCCTCCCCGGGTTGTTGTTGGACAGAAATGAGCTCTTCTGTGCAGAGCACATGAGCACCGTGCCTAGCACACGCCTTGGGCTCACTCTGGGAAAAGCTGCTGCTTGTTTGTTATTCTTACTGACTGTTCTCCAGAAGGAGGCTGGGCCCTTTCCAGCCACTGCCCTGTTTCCCGGCTCTCTCAGTGGCCTGCATCTTCAACCACCTGTGCGTACTGCACAGTTTTCGTGATTTACCCACCCCCCCTTCTCTAGGTATTTAATCTCTGTGAATTTCCTGACTTACAGCCCTGCTCCATGGTGACTGCTAATATTTACCATGTGCTTCGCACATGCTGGGCCCCGTGCTAAGCGTGTATACTCCCCCTCTCTCCTAATCTTTACCGTGACCCCGTGAGTGAGGCAGGAACTACGATACACCCATTTTGCAAACGAAGGAGCCAAAGCACTGGGACATGAAGTAACTTGTTCTGGGATGGACTGTGAGGGAGGGCCAGAGCTCGGGGTAGGTCAGCATGGTCTAACGGCACGGCCTGCATGATGGAGCCCAGCATGGCTCCTTTCGCTTTTCACCAGCCTGCACCCCATGAGGTGCAGACGCATGACTCAAGCCAGGGGCCCCCATGCCCGTTGGGGGAGACCGACCTCTCCGAGCAAAGTCAGGCATCAGGCACCTGGGGACAGGGGGATGGCCCAGATGCCCTCTGAGCTTTTCCAGGCCACAGCGGGTGGTTTCTGAGTTCTTCCCAGACCAGACAGTGGCTTCTGCTTTCGGGCTGCAGTGGTAATGACACTGAGCTCACAGTTACAGAGCATCCGCCCTGAGCCAGTGCTGTGCTCCATGCCCCACATCCAAGACCCCGATCAATCCTCACAACATCCCTCTCCTTCATGACTGTCTATGTTATGAACGAGGGAGACCTCCAGGCACCTGGCCAGGGACACAGCCCACATATATGGCAGGTCCGAGAGCTGAAACTTCTGTGTGGCTGAATGCCAGGTGGGCTGGGGGGCGAAGGTTTGGCTGCTGAGAGCCTTGTGGGCACCTGCCCCCGGTCATACCTTCTGGGCCTCCCCCTGCTGGCAGCCACTGCGGGCAAAGTGGGATTAAGCCCAAGAGTAGGTCATCGCTGGGGCTAGGGCTGAGGCTGGGCTGGGGAAGAAGGCACGTTTTGGGGCTGCAAGGACTCCAAATCTGGCCACTCCATGCCCAGGCCCTGGGCCCCAAAGGCACACACACATTGCTTTGGATGAAGTAGAACACGGGGCAGGTAAGGGTTGATCTGGGGGAGACAGCTCATCTCCAGTAACAATGCTGAGGTTTGTCATTTGTACCAATCGGTTTCCCCCTCTGTGTCCTAACTCTTTCCTTTGTAATTCGTCTTTGATCCCGGCCACCAGAGTGGGCGTCCAACTGGTCACATGCAAACTCTGCTCGGGACTGGCCAGTCACACCCCACGGGACAGTCGGAACCTTTTCCTGGCATTCCGGGCTGTCGGCAGACATCCCTCAGTCCTTTCCCCTGTTGCTCGCATCACTCCCACACCCCAGCCCTGCGCACCAGCCTTCCCTAGTCCACAAGCAGTTCGGGCAGCAGAGACTAGTATGACAGTGGTCTGGGCCTGCCTCTTCGCTTCTCCACAGGTGAGTCCCTCTGCCTAGAGTGTCCTCCCTCCCCTAAGATCCTTCCGGATCTTCTCAGGCCAGGCTGGGCACAGCTCTGAACTCCCAGGCCTGAGGGTTGCTGTGCAATTTAATACCACACTGACGATGGGGAGTTTAGTGGTTAAAAATGCAGGCTCTGAACTTCGGTGTGGGTTCAGGCCTGGCTTTGCCACTTACCAGCTGTGGGACCTTGGGCTGGCCTTGCTGAGCCTCTGTTTGCTTCTCCGAATGCAGAAAGAATGACACGACCGACTCCATCAGGGTGCTGAGGAGCTGGAAGGGTGTCATGCACGCAGAGCGCTGGGCTCAGGGCCTGCCCCCTTCCAGCGCTCAGAAGGATCAGGTGTTTGTCTACCTGTTCCGCAGCCAAGTGGGTGCCGGCCTCCGTGCTGGATGCAGGGATAGAGTGGTGACTGGGCTCGTGTGGCCCCTGCTCCCACAAACAGAGACACTGGAGAGGCAGATATTCACCCCTTCATTTCCATTGTGACTACGGTAATTAGGTATATCAACCTCCCCACCCAATCCCCCAAACGCTCACCTTGACCTTGAAGCTCCCTGGGGCAGGAACTAAAGCAGACTTATCTCCGTAACCTCAGCTCCTCAATCATGGTGTGGACGCTCAGCAGATATTTAAGCTGAAAAGATTTCCATGACAAACATGGCACTTGGGGAGTGATTGGGGCTGCCTGCCGCACTTGGCACATATGAGATTATTTCATTCTATCAACATCTCCATGAAGTGTATGCTATTACCCTCGCCCCCATTTTACAGATGGGGAAACTGAGGCACAGAAAAGTTGCCCAAACTCTCCAGAGCAATACAGCCAGTGAGGGCCAAGATCAGGATTTGAACCCAGGCAGCCTGGCTCCAGAGTCCACTGGCCATGAGCTTCTCTTAAGTGATGCCATTTTCCAGGGGTGTCCAGAAAGGGCCTGGTGCCCTGACCCACTTCAGGAAGCTGGACCAGGAGGACCCAAGGCCGGCCTGAAGACCTCACCCATGTCTACCACCCCTGTTCCCTGGGGGGCTCCTCAGTTTTCCACTCCCCAGGTGGGCAGTGAGGGAAACGAGGCCTCAGCTGCAGCCTTTGATGTCCCCTGCCAAGCTGGCACTTTGAGGCCTGGGGGTGCCTCAGGGGATCCCAGCCCAGCAGCTGGGCTGGCCTCGGGGCCAGTGTTTCCGTAAACAGCTCAGTGAGCCAGCCCCACGTGGGGGCCGAGGTTTGGCTGACCCTGTGAGGTTTCCTCTCACACGGCCACTTCCACCCCCTCTGCCTGGCTGGGTTTCCAGTAATGAAGTGTTTTCTCTGGGGCTGGTGGGGCTGGTGGGGCTGGAGGGATGGGGCATGGGGGGCCTCCCTGTCCCACTTCCTGCACTGGGCTCCTGGAAGCTGGTCCAGATGCCTCTCACTGCAGCCCCGGGCAGCCCGTAGGCCCATCTGGTGTCTCAGAGTGACATTACCTCTGAGGGGGTAGGTCTTGGGATCCTTAGAGCAGGGGCTGTGCCAGAGGGAGGCTATGGCTGGTCCTTTCTGAGGGGTTGTGGGTTAGAGAAACAGCTTCTCCTGGAGACAGACCCAAGCAGCTTGGAGATGGAAGGACAAGTCTCAGCTGTCGCTCTGGCCTCCTCCCCGCCCAAAGCCAGCACCTGCAAACTGGGGGGAAGGACCGGTCGGGATGAGCTGCCATCCGCTGAGTGCAGCTATGCCCCAGCCCTTCAAATCGCATGACAACTCGGCTTGGAAACTGAGGCCCAGAGAGGTGGAGTGACTCACCCAAAGTCACACAGCGAATGACAGAGCCCGGACGTGACTGGGTCTCTCCCTTCCTTCTGAATCACTTCTGTCTTTTTGTCTGAATCCCAAACAGTAGACACTGCGAGGTGCTTCAGGCCATCTTTTAAGAGGCAATATGGCACAGTGGTAGGGCCCCAGGGGCTGCTGGGGGGTGGAGAGGACCCAGAGCCCCAGCTGAAGACCCCCACCCTTTGCTTCCTACCAAACCATTTAAACCATTTTCCTTGGGCCTGCTTTAAATATTAGAGTTTGTATGGGAGTTTGTTCTGAACAGGGGTCTGCTGTCTTGAGGAGGGGGCGCGGGGGTGACCAGGAGCTAGGATTGGGGTTCCCCTTCCTCTACCTGGGGACCCTGGGGCCCAAACTGATGACTGGCTGGTGACTCACTCCCTTCTTAGCACATCCTTCTGTGCCATGACTGAGAGCCCTACAGGGGTGGCCCCTAACCAGGGTCCTCCTAACCAATGCCCTCCCCGCCCCCAACACACACAGGGACGAGGAGCAATTCACTCAGGCCTCAGGCCAGGCCAGATGTTCATGTGGGCATTAGTTTTGCTAACCACATGTGACTCAAGGGCTCCCTCAGAGCTGGAAGGCTCCCAAGAGGCCACAGAGGGCCACCCTGTCACGTCACAGTGGGGGAACTAAGGCCCTGAGAGGGCAGGCGACTCCCCTAAGGCCACTCAGGGGCAGAGAGGAGGAAGGAAGGTGGCATTCTGATACCTGACCCAGAGCTTTTCTACATCTCCAGTTGTCCCTGGATGTCCAAGGCCTCTGTCCCTATTCCTACCCCCAGCCACGACTGTCCTCCCCAACTGACACAGGGCCCTCCCTGTGGCCAGGCCTCTCCAGCTTTATCTCAGTCTGCCTCCTACTTGGCTCTACAGGCTTTATCCAGATTCCATTGCTCACAACTCCCCAGATGGCCCTTGCTCTCATGCTACCATCCTCTTTTTTTTTTTTTTAAGATTTTATTTATTTATTGGAGGGAGAGAGAAAGCACATGGCGGGGGGGAGGGTCAGACGGAGAAGCAGACTCCCTGCCGAGCAGGGAGCCCGGTGCGGGACTCGATCCCGGGACTCCAGGATCATGACCTGAGCCGAAGGCAGTCTCTTAACCAACTGAGCCACCCAGGCGCCCTACCATCCTCTGTTTTAATTGCTTTTTTGCCTGTACAACTCCTACTCTTGCTTCAAGACTCAGCTCAGCTGTCACCTCCTCAAGTAAGACTTCCAAAACCACCTCTCCCACCTCCCAGACTGGATTAGGTCCTCTCCTCTCATGGCTTTCCCACTGACTGTGCTGTAATCACCCCCACTTGTCTCTCTCCTCCCCTCTAACCCGAGAGCTCATTGGGCAGAGATCTTATTTTAATTCTTTATGTACTAGTAGGGCATAAAGAATTCAGTGTTTGTTGAATGAATGCGTGGGTAGATGGATATACAGATGGATGGATAGAAGGATGGATGGATGGGTGGATGGATGGATGGATGGATGGGTGGGTGGATGGATGGATGGATGGATAGAAGGATGGATGGATGGATGGATGGATGGATGGATGGATGGATAGAAGGATGGATGGATGGGTGGATGGATGGATCAATGGCTGAATGGATCAATGGACAAACAAATGGATCAATGGATGAACAGATAGTTGGATTGATGGATAGAAGGATGGATGGATGGGTGGATGGATGGGTGGATGGATGGATCAATGGCTGAATGGATCAATGGACAAACAAATGGATCAATGGATGAACAGATAGTTGGATTGATGGACAGATGGATGGATGGATGAGGTATGGATATGGACAGGTAATGGCACCTACTGGGACTCAGACAGTGAGAGGTAAGTCCCTGAAGACTAATATCCCCACTGACGGAAGGGCTCTCTGATGGGGCGGGAGTAACCTAACCCATTATCTGCCTCCTCTGAGAGGTGTCTGGCCAAGGACAGAGCTAGCTCTGCCCTGACACCCAGTCCCCCATGAGCAGCAACTGGTTCCAACTCAGTGGGGTCTCCTGAATTCCGGTAATTGGTCGGCATCAATGAGTTTATAGGAACCCCCTGTGCCTCCTGACATTCTGGAACTCTGTATTCCTGAGGGCCCTCCCTCCATGCTTCCCTCTGGATCAGAGCTGCCACTCCATGCTTTTGGGCATAGAAACAGATTCCTAGAGCCAAGAGGCCCTAAAAAATATGGAGTTTGGCCCTCTCCCATTTAACAGATGAGGAAGCTGAGGCCAAGCAAGGCCAAGGAACTGGCCCAGGAATGTACAGCTATAGAGCTAGGATTAGAGCTTTGGTCCCCCAGTTCATTCATTCAGTCATGCATGCATGCACCAAAGACACATCGAGCACCTAACGTGTGCCAGGTGCAGCGCCTTCTCCTTGGCATACTAAGTCTGTAAATAAACCCTCGTGCCGATTTCCAAAGCCCTCCCATGTCCCAGCATGACTTCCTCCCAGCTCCCCAGCTCGCCAGCAGGCTTATCAATGCTTCACCAGCTGCACCCTTGGCGCAGCCCCTGGGCCAACCCCCTCCCTCAGCCAGTGAGGGCCAGTTCGTTGCCAGGCCCCCCGGGCCACAGTACTATGTGAAGCCGTGCACAGAGGTGATCACATGCGTGTGCTGAGAGCTCCACATTCCAGCCCCCCTTTGGGGAAGGACCGTGTTGGTCCCTGCATGCAGAACCTGGCCAGCGCAGACTGAAGCCAAGTGTTAAACTGTCCAAGGCCCACGGCTGTCCGAGGGGTGGGAGAAGGAGCTCAGCGTGGCACTTGGGATCTCAGGGTCAGAAGCAGACCTCTAAACTCCTGCCCAGAGTGGGGACCGTGTGGGAGAAGGGGCCAGGGCCAGGCGCCGGGGGGCTGGGTATTTGCAGACCGCGGCCACAGGCAGCCCACAGGAACTCCATGAGCTCCTCCCAACATGGCCGTGAGCAAGGACAGTGTGGGGGCGGCAGGCCTTGGAGAGATGCAGCTTCATGTTCCGGGTCAGGAGCCCAGACCTGGGCAAGTCCTGGTCATCCGCTGGGCCCATTGTGTGGACCTTCCTGATGGAGGGGACCCCGCCGAGGACAGGGAACAGCTTGGTATCCGGGGGCCCAACTAAGGTCCAGCTGTACAGAACAGACAAGCTTCTGGGAACAAATCGATGCACTAGAGAACCAAAGAAGAATGTGGAAACTCCTAGGATAAAATTAATATGACACAGACTAGGCCAATGAAGCAGGAGCATCGCCTCTGGTCCGAGGCCGTGAAGGCCCCGTGTGCCTTCTCCACCCCTCTTCTCCAAGGTGACCTTGGGTGATTCCCAAACTGAAACACGCATGCAGAACACCGGTGGGCCTCATTAAAATGCAGATTCTGCTTCTGGGAGGGGCCTGGGATTCCACATTTCACTCGAGCCCCTGGAGCATGCCGACACCCCAGCACACATGTGGGGAGGAAGAGCCAGAGACTCAGCTCCAAGATGGAGAAGACCTGCCTGACTCCATTGGACTCTTTGGGAGCAAAGGTAAACCTTCCGTTGGGTCAAGCCACTGAGATTTGGGGATTTGTGACCTCAGCATAGCCTAATGTGCCCCGATTAACACATTTAGCCAGGCAACCAATATTCACCGACTTGTTAATCGAGGTACATTAGGCCATGCTGAGGTCACAAATCCCCATTTGTGTCCCAAGTCCCCAAATCTCAGTGGCTCTATGTTGCTGCCATGAACTCATTTGTGCCCCAGGCGCCTCCCTCCTCAGGAGGCACTCACTCTCCAGGTGGTGCAGTGCACGAGGTGGGGAGGGGCACCAGAGAGGGACAGCCCCTTCAATGCTGCTCCCTCTAGGCATCTAGAAGCACCTCCTAATCCCAGCACTGTCAGTCATGGCGGTGACGGGATTTGAAGCCAGGATCTTTGGACTTATGAGCCCATGTTTCCTTCCAGTAACGCAAAGAGCAGCCAGGCTCATTCTGGGGTCCTATTTGGGGGAGCTACAGCAGCCCCCAAGAGACTCATGGGTTCCCTCGACTGTCACATCCCTCTAGCACCGAACTTGGCAGTTTTGGGGGGACCTGGCCCACGTGTAAGCAGTCAGCAAAGCGGCACTTCCCGCTGCAGGCTTTCAGCACTCGGAACTGTGTATGCACGGCTCACCACCGACACTTCCATCCCCGGAGCTGGCCAGGCCCCAGGGCCTCCCTCTGTCCGCACGTTGCCCTCCTCAGTTATAAGAAAGGACCAGTTGCGAGCACACAGCCACACTGTGACTCAGAGAGGCCCCTGGGGGCAGGGGTCGGGGGAAGGATGGTGGTGGCAACACTTCCACTCATCTCTTGTCGCCTCCCTGGCCTGCGCTGGCCCGTGACTTCTTCACCCCCCCCCACCCCCGCCGGGAGCCCACGGCAGCCTCACCTCCTGGCTGTCGGCAGAGGCTGTCCCCTCCGATGCCTCCCTGGGCAGTGTGCCTCTGGCCAGTTCCCCCCACACCGAAATGCTCCTGTCTTCCTTCTTGCCTCAGACGGAGGAGTGGTTCCAGAAACAACTGATCAATGGTGATAGAGGTCAGAAGAGTGAGTACCTGGAAGGGAGATGAGGAACCTTCTGGAAATGTATCTTGCTCTGGGTGGTGGTGACATGGGTGTGCACGTATGTGAAGAGTTATCGAGAGGTACACTTCACACTAGCACATTTCCCTCGATCTAAAAAATATGTGCCACCGAGAGCTCTATAAGCAGTAGTCACAATAAATAACAATCAAAACGACAACAAAAGGTTGTGGAGCCCAGTGGACCTGCACTGAAAACCTGGCTCTATTTTCTAGCTGTGCAACCTTAGGCAAGTACTTAACCTCTCTGAACCTCCCCTTTCTTATTGAGGCGTAGACTGTGAAGATTAGAACCACCACTTTTTATAAAAAATACTTAGCATAGGGCTGGCTTCCTCTGCGTGCCCTTTATGTAATCACTTCCGTTGTTCTTAAAACCAGTGGTCCTAGCAAGGACGGGGCCCGGGAGTGGTCTTCCCTGAGCGCAGGCAATAAGAGGGGCCTGCGGTCTGTAGAGAATTTAAAGATAAAATGAAACTGATGAGAAGTCAGTATATATATATAAACCATGTCAGTATAGAAATGTAACTTCTGTCAATCATAAAGTACTTTGTCCTGAAAACATCTTGTCTTGGTCCAAGTTCTAAACAATTGATGCAGTAACTGTTGAATTTTAATTAAGCTTCAAATTTAGCACATTTTAGTTTCTTATCCTTTTTTTTTCTTTTAGAGAGAGAGAGAGCGCGCGCGCACAGGGGAGGGGCAGAGGAGAGAGAATCTCAAGCCGACTCCATGCGGGGCGCAATCTCACAACCCCGAGATCATGATGTGAGCTGAAATCAAGAGTCAGACACCTAACCGACTGAGCCACCCAGGCACCCCCTAATTTCTTACCCTTTAGTAAACCTATCCTACGTGGAAGAGAACTTGGAGATCTCTAGGAAGACAGCTGCCCAGCGCACACAGACTCAGGAGCACACATTCACTGGGAGCAGAAGCTCCTGACAGTTCAGAATCTTGCTCAGCCCTGTCTCCAACCCTGGGGGTGCGGTTCTGCACCCTGACAGTAGATTCAAAGCAACAAGGTCACAGAGTGATGGTGAAAATGAAGATATAGGTATTTCAATTCTCTCGTTCTATTTGAGTTCTTGGAGTTTGGGTTTGTGCTTAAAATTGAAAACAGTCAAACAGTGTGACCGTGAAGTGGGGGGGGGGGCTGTTTTTATTTGGTAAGTGCAAACTTTAGTTCATACGTGAAAACTATTTGTCTCATCTCATGGTTATTACTGAAAATAATCCTGTTGTGCAAAGGAGCGGGCTGCTCAGCAACGATCCACTCTGGGTGTAGAGCACCCTACCCTAGGCATGCCTCGGACTAAAACATAAGCATAAGCATGGATAGACAAACAAATGTACCTGCTTCCCTCCAGGCCTGGGGACACCACCCCCCCCACCCTGCCCTCCTCCTCCAGCCAGAACCACCGAGACCTAGCGTGCATTTCCATCTTCATCCTCCATCATCAACTCCTTCCCCAGGACTGCAGCTGGGAGGGAGGCTCCCCCCTCAGCAAGTCACTCAGTCTGACCCTATATCAGGTCACTCTTCTTCCTCACCCACCGCCCATTCTGGAGCCCAGTGCCCTCACTTTGAGGTTTGGGGTCCTGGTGGAGATTATGGGAACCAAAGCCTTCCCCAGGCCCTGCTCGGCACCCCCTGTTATTTTCTTTACCAAACTCTATAGTCCAAGCCCTTGTCCTCACACCCCTTACCCAAAGCAGCTGGAGCATTGGAGATGCCCCCAGAAACTGGGGGATTTGGATTTGGGTGTCCTGCTCCCACGCGTACACCACCACTCCTCACCTCCCTCAGCTCCAGCCACACCTTGGCTCCCAGGATGGGCACATTATCATGCTCACTCCGGCCTTCGTACTGCACGTACTGTTCTCTCTGCCCGCAACGTTCTGCCATCTCTTACTCCCCACCCCCCGCCCCGTCTGTGGCTCTCTGTAAAGACACCTCCTCCGGACAGCCGTCCCTCACCTTCCGTCTGAACAAGGACCCACCTCAGTATGCCCAGGAATTCCACCTGTTTCCCCACTGTCATCTCCCACTCTGGGCTTTGTCCCAAGGTCACTGTTGTGTCCCCAGCTCTTACAGAGGGGGCCTCAGAGATGACCGAATTAAACGAAATGGATTTGGTTCTTCCAGACCATCTGGCTGCGCCCGGCAAATGCTGGCACACAGTAGGTCCAACCTGCACGGGTTCATCCACCCTGGGCCACCTTCCAGAGTCCAGGGAAGCAGACCGGAGGGAGGCTCCTTGGTGCCAAAAGCAAACAGGCCGCCCGGGGAAGTTTTGCTCTGGGTCACACCCGCCTCTGGGTGGCTGCCAATCTTCCTGCCAGAAACCACAGGCCCAGCTGAAACTGCCCAGAGTCCGGGCCACGGGGCTTCGGAGGACTTGGGTCAGCGCTGCAAAGGGGGTGCCTGTGGAGCTCTTGCTGGGTGCACAGCGCCCCGGGGCTTGGGCGGGGGTCTGGGGCAGGGCTACAGCGGCCACAGCCGCAGCTCGGAAGGCCCCCTGGGGCTGGGAGGAGCA
The DNA here is from genome assembly GCF_037043125.1 of Eumetopias jubatus. Classification (NCBI taxonomy): domain Eukaryota; kingdom Metazoa; phylum Chordata; class Mammalia; order Carnivora; family Otariidae; genus Eumetopias; species Eumetopias jubatus. The sequence continues at coordinate 125,240,025 of NW_028274815.1, forward strand.
AGAGAAGCCCCCGCCAGCCTGTCACAGGCTCTTGGCACTGGCACTGGCTCTGGCTTTCACACACGCACACACACGCACACACTCACACTCACACTGGCAGGCCCCCTCTTGGTGGCCTCCACGGTCTCATCTTCAGGTAAATGGGCTCATCAGTGGGAGCATGAGGATGGGGAGAGGAAGGGGAATGCAGAGACCAGAGTGTGTGTGTGTGTGTGTGTGTGTGTGTGTGTGTCTGTGTGTGCGTGCGCGCGCGCACGCGCGTGTGTGTGTGTGCACGCATGCCCAAGAGTGACCTCACAGCCGCCGGAACATAAAGACTTACAGGTCCTGCCTCCCAGGCTCAAAGGCTGGCTCCGTGGGGGACACAGTGACATGAGAGGCGTGCCACAGACCCACCTTCTGGCCTTCTCCCTCCTCTGCCTCCTCTCAAAGGTAAGGGGGCCCCGGGCCCCAAAACGTCTCACTGACTTCCTCGGCGTGGTGGGGGAGGTGTGAAATCACTGCAAGGATCCCCTGGAAGAACTCCTGCAGGTTCCCGGTGTTGGGCACAGTCCAGCTTCCCTCCCCGGTGCCCAGACGTTCGCCTCTGGCCAGCTCTGCTGTGTTACCTCAGGCGAGTCCCTTCTCTCTGAGCCTCAGCTGCTTCCCCAGCTAAATGGCCATAATGATCATGAGGCCTTGGTGAAGACCACTGATGGTAATTCATCAGAAGTGCTCCACACAGGACCTGGAACGTGGCAGGTGTTCCAAAGAAGAGGGCCATGACTATTCATGGTCCCCAGAGCCCTTCTACAGAGCTGAAGGGGGTGTCCTCATTTTAAATGGGGAGACGCAACATAAAATCTGCTTTGCCTAACTGTGAGCCAGGATTTGAATGGATGTTGGTGTCTAGCTGATGGGAAAGTTCCCACCACAAGGGCATTAATGCTGTTGGTCGTGAGGGACCTGCAGACCCGGCTGAAGGGGGACGGGGAGATACCTCATGGAATAATGACCTCCTCTTATGGAACATTTATCAAAAGGTTTGTGAAATACCTACCTTGCCTAACATATCCAACAACCTCATAAGGAATTATTATCCCCTGTTTTCGGGCAAGCAAGGCTCAGAGAGGGCAAGCAACTTGCCTAAAATCACACAGCAAAGAAACATTGGAGTAATAGAGGCGGTGGAGCCCAGGATAGGCTTGGGTGTGTGGGGGGTGGGGAAAGCGCCCTTCCATTTGTGCTCCTCCTGCTGCCTGTGCCTCTTCCCCTACCTGGACCAAGGCCACAGCTGCCGAGCCCTGTCATTCCCTCAGCAAATGCTGAGTTCCCCATGCCATGGAGATCGGCCCCACCACAAGCCATGATCTCGCTGTACGTTCATGCTTCTTTGAAGAGCACGGCAGGAGCCTTTCTCTCCTGGGTCCTGAGCAGGAGTGGGAGCAAGGCTGCGAACCCTGCTGGCATCCCAATCCCGCTGTTTCTTCTCCCGAAGGGGCTGAGCAAAACCTGATGCCTGGGTGGGTGGGTTGGGTAGTTGGAATGGGGGACTTGGGGTTCTGGGCCCAGGCTTAAATGAAAGAGCAAAAGGAAGCCGTCCCGGACTCACGGTCCGCCCCTCCCTTCTTCCCTGTCCCTGGGAGCTGGGCAGCATCCTATGCAGAGTCAAGGACTTAGTCATCACCAACATGGAAAGCCACAACCATCCTCAGAGAGAGAATTCTAAGTCTTCCAGCAGCCTGTGGGCTCCTGGGCTCAGGCCTGTGAACAGGGCCAGGTGGCAGAGACCTGGAAACGGACAAAGTCACTGTGACTAAGAGCTAGCCGTGACCTCATTTAATCCCTGTCACCATTTCAAGATAGGTGGTCTCCAACCCCTCTTACTGGGAAGGAAACAGCTCCCTCCCCATGAAGCAGTTAAATGGCATGTTGAAGGTCACACAGCCCATCAGTGGTACAACTTGGATTTCAACTCTTCTCTAGAATATTCCACATCCAGGACTCGTCCCCCTGGTGTCTGCTGCAAGGGTCTGGGGAAACTGCATGTGTTAGGAAGGGCCTGGAGATCCAGGGAGTCCAGCCTTGACCCCACACTGTTTTGAGCTTCTGTTTCCTGGTCCTTCCAGTGGGCACAAAGCTGGTACCTAATCTTGCAGGGTTGAATTAGCACATTACAGCTCACGGCTTGCCCATGGCCAATGCTAGCTACAATCATCGATATTACTAGTGGCCCCTCCTGGGTGTCAGGGTGCACACATCCGGCCCCAGCCGAGCTCACCCCATAGAAAACCCAGGGTGGGAACCCTGGTACAAAGCAAAAGGCCTGTGGCCTGACAACCCTACTTTCGGGTGGAAGGGACCCAAGAGCCAGTTCTGGTCAGGATCCTCACTTCTCACTAACCAAGGGAGCCCAACCTCTGATTTGCAAGGGAACCCCAAAGTCCGGCTGATTGCTCCTCAGGCCGATTCCGTGAGAATCATTTCCAGACATATTACAATGCAGCATTGGATTTATAAAGAGGGGCCCTAGATGCTGCTTCAGACTTCCAGGTGAGGCTGATGCTGCTGTCTGGACCAGGCTTTGAGGGGCAAGGCTAGGCCATTATCTCTAGAATCTCTCTGGTATCACCCAGTCTCTGGCTTGGAATTCCTAAAGAGATGGCAACTCGCTCCCCTGTGAGGCCCTGGGCACAGAGCTGCCCACCTGCCTCACTACCTCCCAGCCTGGAGGCCCCCTTCCCCCCAACCAGGGCTGGTTGGCCCGTGTGGGGCGGCCTCTGGTGGCCAGGGTGCAAGCTGCAGGCCACTGAACGCAGGTTTGCAGGACTGGGGGGTCCTCGGGGTGGGACAAAGTAGGCACTAGGGCAAAGGGGTCATTGCCTGCTTTGGGGCCACACAGAAGTTAGGAGGTGATTCATTCCATTTTTGTAAACTGTAAGTCTTCCATCCTCCAGCTAAAACCCTCTGGTCCTCCAAGGATCCTACTGAACTAAAGATTGGTCCCTCACCAAGGGGGCTACCGGAAACTACCCGGCTATCTTGAATTATGCCTGCCTCTGGGTACCCACCTTCAGATGGACATATGGGAAGATGATGGCATCTGGTTTCTGGTTTGTTTGTTTCTTTGTCCTGAGTGTGGAGAAGCAACCAGGACACTTGGGTCAATACCTTGACCCTGTCCCTGGGGGGTGGGTCCCTGGCTCAGGCTTTTCCCTATTAACAGGATCCTTGAGGAGGAAGTGGGCTCCCAGCTCTGCAGCTAACATGCTGTGACTTTTGGCAAGACGCTTTCTCTCTCTGGAGCTCAGTTTCCCCCATCTCTCCCTGGCAGGGGCATGGGGGTTAGAACTGGAGCAGAGGTGTCAAAATCCTAGCTATATATCAGAAGCCCCTGGACAGCCCGATAAAAATACAGATTCCAGGGCTCTGCCTCTGGAAGTTCTATTTGGTAAGTCCCAGGGGAGGCCTGGGAATTAGTATTTTACCAAGTTTCCTGGCTGATTTGATATGTATCCAGAAACATATTCTGGATTGTTCCAAGATCAAAAGCATCTATGATACTGTTTGATTTATTCAGCTGTCAAGATAAATATTCGCAGTCTACATTCTAGAAAATGTACAGTACCCTGCCATTGTAATCCTTTGTTTTGTTGCTTTTGCCTTTCTGTAAGCTTCTAGAGGGCAGGGCCTTAGTCATTCCTTGTAATTCCCTACGGTGATCATCATGGCTAAATGCACGGAGCATCTACTGCGTGCCAGGCTATGTGCTCAGGGTTTAACATGCATCATTTTACGTACTCCTGAAAACAATCATCCGAGTTAAATATTACTAATGCCCCCTTTTCACAGATGAAGAAACTGAGGCTTGGAGAGCTTAAGTAACTTGCCCAAGGTCACTCAGCTAATAAGGAGCAGAGTCAGGACTGCAACTGTAGGCCAAAGTCCTTGCTCATGACCACAAGGGTCCAAGGCCAGGTCTGTGTGACCCGGGGGCCAAAGCATGGACCCCTCACTGCCCACCTTGAATGACCAAGTGACATGCTCTGTCTCTGCAGGTGTGTGCCCAGCTGTGCCCGACGCCGTGTGCCTGCCGCTGGCCACCACCCCGATGCCCACTGGGGGTGCCCCTGGTGCTGGACGGCTGCAGCTGCTGTCAGGTGTGCGCACGGCGGCTGGGGGAGCCTTGCGACCATCTCCACGTCTGCGACCCCAGCCAGGGCCTGGTCTGCCAGCCCAGGGCGGGCCCTGGTGGCCGTGGGGCCGTGTGCCTCTGTAAGCAGGTTTGCGGGACCGATGGTGGGTGTGTTTGCGAGGGTCAAGCCTGAGGGGTCCCGAGTCAAAGAGAAGCTCTTCTCTCCCTACCTCCTCAGTGCAGGTACACCATCCATTCCAGCCAAATCTGGGGACGCACGTTTCCCGAGGCCCTCCCCCTGCCCCTCCCCTCTTGTCTTTGCTCCGACTATGCCCCCCACCTGAGCGGCATCCCCCCATTCCTACCTGTCCAAATTACAACCAACTGTCAAAGCCAAGCTCAAACGCTTCTCCCCCGAGAAGTCCTCCCAGATTCCTCAAACCAGGAATCACTATCCTTTCTCAGGACCTTCACAACACTTCTGAGAAAATAAAAGTACAACCGTTTATTTAGGGAGGGCATGGAGTAATAGGTCTCAGGCAGTATGCTGAAACTTACCACACGATCCTTGCATAAATCACATAATCCTCACAAGGATCCTCTGAGGTAAGTCCTTTCAGACTCACAGATGAGCAAACTGAGGCTTGGTAATATTAACTGGCATGATTACTGTTACACAGCTTGGGACCAGGTCACACAGGTTCTGAAGCAACATTTCGTTCTGTCTTCCTCCTGGATTGGGAGCCCTTGGACCAGAGTTTGGATCCTGAGTTTGTCATTTACTAGTGACCTTGAGTGTGTTACATCTCCCACCATTCCAAGCCTTGGTGCCCTCTGATGCTTTAGATCAGAGTTTCTCAACTTTGCTTTTTGGCCAGATAATTCTTTGGTATCATTCTTTGCTGGGGAGGGGCGACTGTCCTGTACTTGGTAGGACCTTCAGCAGCATCCCTGGCCCTTACTCACTGAATGCCACTAGCATGTCCCTCACCTACGAGTCATGACAATCTGTCTTAGACAAATGTCCCCTGGGAAACAAAATCATCTCCAACAGAGAACCACTACTTTAGGGAAAAACAAAAATGTGATGGTGTTCTTTTTTTTTTTTTAAATAAGTCTTGTAGAGCAATCTACGTCTTTCATCTATTTGCATGTATCACTTTAAAAAAAAGAACAAGAGAGATAAGGGCTCATGAATCATTGATAATGAGTCCACTTATAGAAAAAAAACAAGGTTAAAAAAACAACAAGACTAATAGACATAAAGTTATCAATACTAAACCCTTGTTAAATGCTTTTTTTTAAATCAGGGGAGTATAATCATGAGAAAATAGTGATTTATTTTATAAACTCATAGATGATTGCTAATAAAAATGTATCTAGGGAAAAAATGAGATAAGTAACTCTTATCTTCCCAGGCTGTTGTTTCAACGAGCCAGGACACATACAAAGCATTTGGCTGAACTTTATTTATCGAACACTTGCATAGCACTTAACTATGTGCCAGGCACTCACAAATATCACCTCATTTAATCTCACAACAACCATATGAGGTTGGTACTAATGTCATCCGCATTTTATAAATGGAAAAAAAAAAGGAGGCACAGAGAGGTTAGGCAATTTGCCCAAGGTCACACAGCTCATAAGTGGCTGAGCTGGGATTTGAGCTGAGGGAGCTGGCTCCACAATCTTCATTTCCATCACTCTACTGCCTGACACTCAGCATGTGATGAGTTCATGTTGGCTGTCACTGTCACTAAGTTTATTAAGGGGCTTTTCTTATTCCATCTTGATTCAGACTTCAGACAGCTGGAGGTCAAAAATGTACCTGGTCTTTGCTTCTTCCTACAACTCCCAGCCCTGGTCAGGCAACACAGTGGGTGCTCATGAGCCAGATCTGGAGGCTGGTGAACCCCACAGGTGAGACCTCACAGAGGCAGAGTCTAGGTCTTAGCTCTGGAGGGAATCTGCTGCCCCAAACTTTCTTCTCAATTCCTAATTGGGTGGGCCTCTGACAGTGCACTCCAAGCTGTGTGTGTGTCCTCCGTAGGTTCCTGAACCCCCACACCCCAAGCGTGCAGCCTCCCCAACTCAGCCAAGGGCATCTCCACCCTCCCTGTGGCTTGAGTTCAAAACCACAGTCATTCTTCACATCTCTTGTTTGGCACACCCCAATATTGCCTGCCAGCAAAGTCTTCAAAATATTCTAGAACCTGAAATTCTAGTCCCTCCTCAGTCCATCCACTGCTACCAGCCTGGTCTGAGCCTCGTCATCACACACTAGATGTTGCATTAGCCCCATAACGGTCTTCCCACTTCCGTCCTTTGCCCCCTGCTCTGTTCCCAACACAGCAGCGACAGGGGCCCTTTCAATACAGACATCAGATCACATCCCTCCTCCTCCTCAAGGCCTCCAACAGCTTCCCACTGGCTCCGAGTAAAAGCCAGTCCTCTCAGTGGCTACAAGGCCCCGCAGGGTCTTGCTCCTGTTTTCTCTCTGACCCTGCCTAACTCCCTCTCTCCTTCCTGCTCTCTGCTTCAGCCATGCTGGCCTATTTTGTGCCTTAAATACCCGAGGGGGCTCCTACCTCAGGGCCTTTGCACTGGCTGTTTGCTCTACCAGTGTTCTTTCCCCCCAGATATCTGCATGGCAAGCTCTGCATCTCCTTCTCATCTTTCTCAAAAATCACCTTCTCGGGGTGGCCTTCCCTGATCACCATATTCAACATTCAACATCCCTCTCTTGAACCCTGCCCTCCATTATTTTTCTAGCTCTAATCACCATTGGACGTCATAGACTTTACTTGTTTATAGTGTTTATTTCCACTAGAGTGAAAGTTCCAATGAGGGCAGGATTTTGGCCTGTTTTAGTCATTGCTGTATCTATCATGAATCCCTAGAACACTGCCTGGCACATAGTAGGCCCCCAGTAAATAAGGACCGAATGAATGAATCATAGTAAGAGCTCTGGAGAGCCTAGCAGTAACAGGTATCATTCAGGGAGCATGTCCTGTGGGCACGCCCTTTACACACGTGATTTCTTTTTACCCTCAATAATGAGGTAGGTCCTATTATTAAACTGATTTTGCAGATGCAGGAACGGGGGTTCAGAGGGGAGAAATCACCTGCCTAAGTTCGCACAGTGTGCAAGTGGCTAAAGGTGGGGAAAAAAAAATCCTCTGTTGTTCCTTCTACAAGGGACTCTCAGAGGGAGAGAGGACACAGAGATCACCAGATGCCTAGACTGGGCTCTGAAGTTATTTGAGGGAGCTTGCTGGACAAGGGGGCATTGGAAGGACCTGGAAGAGGAAGTAGGATTTTGGCAACTATATGTGTATATGGTTGGCGGGGGAGAGGGAGTGGCGGACTGAAGAGTGAGTAGGTTTGGAGCCGCCTCCTGGTGTTTGGGACCAGGCACAAAGGTGCACACAGACCCCAGGGCGGGGGATGGGGATGGCTGCCCAGGGCTCATCAGCCCCACCCCCAGCCAGCCCTGAGCTGGAAGACCAGGAGAGGAGCCAGGAAACCTTGCTAAAATTATCACCCCTCCAGCGGACTTTCCGAAAAAATCCCTCTGTTTACCAGGCCCTCCTGGACCAGGAGGCCCCAGGCCTGTGGTCCCAGAAGTCTGCTGGGAGACCCCTCAGGATTAAGGTGCAGCTGCCCCTAGTTTCCAGGAAACCAGGGGCCACATGATCCAGGCCAAAGGTCAGGGATTTGGCGTCAGAGGGCTGTGGCCTGGAAGGAGCAGGGAGAGGGCTGGCTCTGGTTCTGTCCTCCCCCGAGGAACAACATCCCCCACTCCCGTTCACTGAGCATCCGCTATGCTCCAGACTTGCGGCGAAATGCTTTAACAGTAGTTCCTTTAATCCCCCAGTGGCCCTGGGAGCCGGGTCCGGTGGCTCAGAGAAGTGCAGTGACCTGCCCCCCAGGCCCCACAGTTAGCAAGTGGGAACAGGGGCTGGCGTCCACATCTGTGCAGGTCCCAAATTTCTGCGTGGGTATGGGCCTGTTGGAGGTTTTTCTCTGAAAACCCGGGAAAACCTGCTTTCAGGCAAATCCTTCCCAGACCCAAACGAACTGCCCCCCCCCCCCGCCCCCGCCACCCTGCGTCTCCAGGACCTCTGAAAGAGGTCCTCCTTGTTCTGCCCTTCTCCGGGAGGCTCACCCAGGCCTCTCCATGGCTTTTCATTCTGTCTTGCAGATGGTGACTTTCACATCTGTCCCCTGCCTGGCCCTCCATCTCTCAAGACAAGGACTGTGTCTTAGTCCTGTCTAGGAGCCCAGTAGTTGGCACCCTGGAGGGGCACACTACATATCTCTGGAACTATAAGAAATCAGAACCTCTTTCATTAATGTCTCTTCTGTGCTGGGCCTTGCACGAGGCATTCTTTCAAAGGGCATTTCCTGAGGGTCTGTGTGTCCATCCATGCTCTGGGCCAGCACGGGGGGAGGGGGGAGCGGAGTGGGGGAGGGTGCCAGCCTGAACACTCTCAGCCCCAGCCCTCAAGGAGTGCTTGTCCAGTGGAGGAAGTGGGAATAACACCCATATCTTAAGGGCTTCGTCTGAAGAGTGTTTCTTGAGTACTTACCCTATGCCTAGCGTGGGGCTAAATGTTACGGGACTTACCATCTGTACCTGAAGGTACTCAGCTGTTCTCATCAAGGCTATTGTTAAGGCAACTCAGAGAAGTTAAGCAACTTATCCAAAGTCACAAAGCCAGCAAGGTAAGCCTGGGCCGGACAGTGATGACCACAACATAGCACAATGAAAGTGTGTTGCATGAACTCTCCGTGTGTATATAAGTTATATATTATTAATATATAGTAATTAATTATATTAATAGTAACAGCAGAGCAGCTGGGATCTATTGAAGGTCTCTTTTATGTTGGATTCATTACATACATCATTTCATCTAGTCTCTACCACAGCCCTGTGAAATAAGTGCCCATTATAAAATCCATGTTGCAGATAAGGAAACTGAGGCAAGAAGAAGTGAAGTCGCTTGGCCAAACTGCATAGCTAATAAAGAGCAGAGTGGGGGCTCCAAGCAGGCCCGTGTCCCCACAGCCCCTGTGCCAGGATGCGGTATGCCACGCTGTCTTCCTGCAGGCGCCCAGGCAGGTCGGCAGTGGGGACGGGCCGGAGGCCCCAGGCAGTGCGCAGACGCTTAGGGGCCCTGGTCCCCAGCAGGATCGGGGCCAGCCTCTGCAGGGAGACCGGGTGGAGGATGTGGCTGGCATGGTCTTGCCTAGGGAAAAGTTGGGGGTCAAGGATGGGGGTCCGGTTTCTCCTCTGCAGGGGGAGAGGATGATGGGAGCTGCGAGGTGAATGGCCGCCTGTACCGGGATGGGGAGACCTTCCAACCCCACTGCAGGATTCTCTGCCACTGTCAGGACGGCGGCTTCACCTGTGTGCCCCTGTGCACTGAGGACGTCCGGCTGCCCAGCTGGGACTGCCCGCACCCCAGGAGGGTTGAGGTCCCTGGCAAGTGCTGCCCTGAGTGGCTGTGCGACCAGCGAGGGGAGCTGGGGGTCCAGCCCCTCCCAGCCCAAGGTGCGTGCAGGGGGGCGGGGCGGAGGCGGGGCTTCTCCGGAGCCGGGACCTGTCAAAGCCCCCGGGGGCGGGGCGGAGGCGGGGCTTCTCCGGAGCCGGGACCTGTCAAAGCACAGGTTTCCCTGCCCGCAGCTGGGAGGGGCTGGTGGCTGAGGAGACTGGGAAAGCCGAGTGGGGCGTCACAAGACCTCTTTAAAACTGACAAACAACAAGTAAATAATTTTAAATCATAAAAAATAGAAACTAAAAATTGGTAGCAGAGCGGGGAAGGGAAAGGAGAGCTAGGATACTTGAATCAAATGCTCACATTTCATAGCAGAGGTATACTATTATGACATATACTGTTATTGTAGTTATAATATATTGATATGTATTAGTAATACATTTATATCATTTAAATATTACATAATATATTAATATGTAGTTGTTTGGGCTTATCCAAAGAGGAACCAGGCGAGGGGGGTTGCCTCTGAGATGTGGGTTTAGGGGTGGGCAGAGGTGGAGGAAAGATAGTTACCTCTTGCTATAAATTCTTTCGTTTTAGAGAATTTGTTATTGTTACATCACTGGGTTATTATAATTATAGGAACATGGTCTTTTTAAAGAAAGGCATCTGAAAAGAAGGCATTGGGCCATGGATGATGGTGCCACCTGAGAGTAAAGCATGGTGGGTTCAGCATGGAGTCTGCCCAGGGTTCTAAGCCCCGCTTTGCTATTTCCTAGCTGTGTGACTCTGAGAAAGTTGCTTAACTTCTCTGTGCCTCAGTTCCTCCAACTGTAAGATGAGAGTAAGGGCGTCCACCTTGCAGAGTTGTTGTGAAGACTGGATGAGTAAATCCAAGGAAAGCAGTTACGGCAGTGCCTCGCACACAGCACTCTATCCTTGGTGGCTGTCATTATCCCCACGATGGAATGGGACACACCCACTTAAATACACAGGAGAATGCCAAAGCGGGATAGGACACTGCAGATGCATATCCGATCTCCATCATGTGTGTCCGTGTGTGTGTGTGTGCAGACACCCTGCACACAGGTGCATGTCACGCAGGCTTTCTCAACCTCGGCACCAGTGACACTGGGGCTGGGTGATGCTTTCGTACGGGAGCTGCCCTGTGCACTGTAGGGTGTTTAGCAGCGTCCCTGCTGGATTCCAGTAGCCTCGCTCCCCGTCGCGACCACCACGATGTCTCTGGACATTACCAAATGTCCCCGGGGGAGGGCAAAGTCGCCCCCAGTTGGGAACCATTTGGTTAATAAGGACCAGAAGAAAGGACACCACAATAGTAAGAGAGCAGAATAAGATTTCAGGAGGAGGAGAAGCTAGATGGTGCTGAACCCCCCATCTTGTTCCAGGTACAGCCTCAGAAACTCTAGCAGCTTTGCCACCGGGTGCCAGCACCTCTACACACAGGCCACAACCTCCTTTCTGGAAGATGCCATGGGGTGCGGAGATGAGAAAGCTGCCACGTACTGGGGGACCGTCATGGCCAGCACCATCATAGTTGCCTAGTAACCGACACAAACGAGGTGCTTACAGCACAGTGCTAAGCATGCCCCCTCTATTATTTTATTCAGCCCTAACAATCGCCCATTAGAAAGTTTACATAGGAAGAAACTGAGGTCCAGAGAGGTTAAGTGACATGACCAAGATGGCACTGCTATAGCAGCGGGGTTGACTTGGCTGCCAAACCCTGACCTCACGGTGCTGACCTCTCTTTCTTCCCCCCCAGGACCCCAGTTTTCTCGCCTTGTCGCTCCCCCACCCCCTGGTGCCCCCTGCCCAGAGTGGAGCACGGCCTGGGGCCCCTGCTCAACCACCTGTGGGCTGGGCGTGGCCACTCGGGTGTCCAACCAGAACCGCCTCTGCCGACTGGAGACCCAGCGCCGCCTGTGCCTGCCCAGGCCCTGTCCACCTGCCAGGGGCCGTGGCCCGTGGAACAGTGCCTTTTAGAGCAGGCCTGGGAATCTGGAGGTTCCGTGCCCGCCCTCCCCAGCAGGCAAGCCAGTGCTTGGGCCCTGAGCAGAAGGCAGATGGCCCCTCCCCGCACCCTTGGCTGGGGCAACGACATCCAGGCCCCAGAGGACAAGAATGTTCACAAGTCATCTGGTCCACCTGGACCCTGAGATAGAGCCAGGATGTCTGCCCCAGTCCCCCTTCCTCTACCTCACAGCCTAGGCTGGCCAAGGTTTCCATTGTCTTCTGGTCCATTCCCAAGCCCCTCCACACAGCCTTTATCAAACATGTGTAATAGGCAAGCTTTCCAGCAGATAGGGCAACCAGCTGTCCCTTAATCATTAGGCCGAGGCAGGTGCTGGGCTGGACTGGCTATTTTTCTGGGGGTGTGGTGAAGAGGGGCACGCAGATATTCTGAATCTCCTGCTTCCTTTCCTGGAGTGACATAAAAACGTCCCCGAATACATGCCTGTGCAAGAGCTTGTAGGTCAGGCTTATGCTGTCTGAGAAAGCCTGCCCCATCCAGGGCAGAATTCAGAGGCTGTGTGCTATGTGAAAATCACAAGGTGAAATCACACTGTCTTGAAGAAAGTCAGAAAACAGGCCTGAGAGTGATCCCTTAAACCCAACTTGTATTAATAAGAATGAACTTTTCTCAGGCACCTGCAATGTGCCAGGCGCTGAGCTAGACACTTTATATATAGGTTGGTGCTTTGCAACATTTAAGACCAGAGAAAAGTAGGGGAGAATGAAGGATAGCCCCTGGGGACTGGGGAACGTGGCCTGAAATAAACCAACCCAAGCGTGAAATTCTGTCTGAAGTCTCATGTCTTATTGTTTTGGTTTTTTTTTAAACCTACATATAAATTTTCCATCCTCCTCTGTGATCTACATGTTATGTTTAAAAATAAAAACTGTGTTTTCATCAGACTCCAACCAGGAAATTGGAGAACACTCTCAGTATTTAAACAGGGATTTCTTCTTATTAAACTAATTTGATTGAGGCACGGTTTACACACAGTGAAACACACAGGTCTTAACATACAGTTTACCAAGTCTCTGCAAACGTGAACACCTGTGTAATCCATCAAGGTACCAAACATTTCCAGAATCTCAGGAAGTTTCCTTTGGCCCCTTCCCAGTTGTCTCCTCCGCCCCTGAAGGCAACCCCTGTTCTGAGTTTTACCACCAAAGAGGATGGATAGCCAGTTCTCGAACCTCACATCAATAGACTCATGCAGTAGGTATTCTTCTATGAATGGCTTCTTTCACTTGGTACCAGCTGTTGGGATGGAGGGTTTGCCCAGAAGCCGGGACCAGCCAGCGGAAGATGGAATCACAGCAGGTCCCTCCAGCAGGAGCAGGTGCAGCCTTACAGACCTAACAAAAAGCCCATAGAGCTGGGGAGGCAGACCTGGCTTCTGCTCTCTCCTACCCCCAGGTTCTGGTAGTGCCTCCCATTGGTCAACCCCACTGGGAAGGTGAGAGGCAGGGGAGCCTGGGAGTGTGGGGCACTGAGGTCTAAAGCAGAGCAGGGAAAGGATGACCCCAGTTCCCACGATGGGCAAGACACGCCCCTTGGAACAGCCGCCTTTGCTTAGGTACCACCTCCTCCCCAAACCCCAGATGGCAAATCACAGGCAGCATCGAGCTACCTTATCTTCACAAAATAGAATTAACTTCAGTTCACAGAGGAGGAGACTGCTTGCGAAAGTGATCTGTCCAAAAGCTGGTCTGCAGCTGGGGAGGGAATTTAGCCCACGCCAAGGTGACCTGACTCAAGCCTGGGTTGATGGTCTTTCACAGGCTGAGAGTTTCAGTGGGTCAGGCTCCGCAAGGGTAAACGCTGAACACACTGCCGGGAAAAGTTCACGTAATATCTCTAGAAACGGTAACAGCCAGGATGAGGGCAACGGACCTACATTGAATGATGCCTGCATGTGGGGCCTTTGCTGCCAGGGGCTTTACCCACAACTACATGTTGCTCTTGGGACACCCCTAAAGGAAGGTGCTACTGATATTCCCATTTTAGAGATGGGTAAACTGAAACGGAGCAATGAATGAGTTGTCCTGGGGTTGTGGTGCTGGACCCCGGGGCAGCTGGCTGCAAGGCCCTCTCTACACCCAACTACCGAGCAGCTGTGAAGAGAGCTACACAGAGTGGGCTCAGCCACCTGCCCGGTCTTTGCTCTGCTGTTTCCTAGTGTGATCTTAGGCAGGGTACCTAACTTCGTTGTGCCTCAGTGTCCTTTCCTCTAAAATGGGGATAATGGCAGTACTCTACACAGAGTGTTGTTGAGTATTATGTGGTTTGAATAACAATTTTAGCTATCATTCTCTTGACCTTTTAGTGCTTAAGTCTTTTCATCTGTAAAATGGGCATAAATAGCAGTGCCCACCCTATGGGATCACTGTGTTGAGTGAGTTCCCAACACATAGGGGTGTTGTGAGTATTAGGTCAGTAATTCCTCTGTGTTCACTTGAAATATAATCTATTATTATTATTATCCTGCCTCCAGGATTCTTTGCAAGTCAGAGAGTGATATGAGGCAAAGGCTGGGAATTTTCTTGTTTGTAAAGAAGAGGAGGTGGGGGGGGTACCTGGGTGGCTCAGTTGTTAAGCGTCTGCCTTTGGCTCAGGTTATGATCCCAGGGTCCTGGGATCGAGCCCTCCATCGGGCTCCCTGCTCAGCGGGAAGCCTGCTTCTCCCTCTCCCACTCCCCCTGCTTGTGTTCCTTCTCACGCTGTATCTCTCTCTGTCAAATAAATAAAATCTTAAAAAAAAAAAAAGAGGAGGTGGTGTTGGGGGCAAAGGTCACAGGTGAAAATCAGACTAAACTCCACTGAAATTCATAGCCCAGAGGTACCAGGCCCAGGCTTTCCCTGTTATATATATATGTATATATATTTTATTCTTAATAAAAAGATTTTATTCTTAAGTAATCTCTACACCCAACGTGGGGCTCGAACTCACAACCCCAAGATCAAGAGTCGCACACTCCACCAACTAAGCCAGCCAGGCACTGCCCCTCCCCCCGTTATATTTGTATTTGTAATATCCATGTTGTTACATGTTCTCAACACTGTATGGTATTCCATTGTATGAATATTTACTACATTTCATTTATCCATTCTATACTTGATGGGTAGTTTCCAGTCTGGGGCTATTATGAAGAGGGTATTGTGAACATTCAAGCCCACATCTTCTGCTAGACATTGGTGAACATTTCTGTTGGATAAACATCCAGGAGTGGAATTGCTAGGGTCTGCGCTCTTTATCCTGGGTCAGACTATCTCCCAATACCATGCAGGTCTCTCTACAATAAGTGCTCAGTAAAGACTTATTGCATAAATAATAAAAGTAAGAGTTAACATTCATTGAGTCCTAACCACATACAAGACTCTGTTCCAGTCACTCACTTGACCCTCATAATAACCATTTGAAGTATAATTATGTCCATTTCACAGATGGAGAAACTGAGATATGGCAAATTAAGGAAATAGCCCAAGTTCACAGAGTTCACAGTTGGCAGAACCAGGATTTAAACCCAGAGAGTCCTGCTCGAGGGCCCATGAGTCACTGTAGCATTCAGGCCCGCCGGCCTGGACAGGTGGGGGGGGTGGGGGTGGGAAAGAGGAAACGGATGGAAGAATCACCGTGGCCTGACCCTGATGTGAGCAGCAGGGAAGCTGAGACACCCAACACAGCCCTGGGCTTTGCACTGGAGGACGGCAGAATGGAGGGGCCACACCGGCAGAAGCCGGGGAGAGTGGAGGAGCCCCTAGAGGGGGCAGATGGGGGGTTTCCTCAATGTTTTGAGTTTGAGGAGGAACTAGTCACCCAGGACAGTGTGGCTGGAGGCCGCTGGACATCAAAGATGGGTCAGATGGACATGGACAGACATAGACACAAGAGTTCAGGTCGGGAATTAGAGTGGCTCACACAGAGAGGAGTAGATCATCAGATGGCCCTGGCCATTTAGTTACGGCAACACAGACAAGTACGTGTGTATGCTGGTGTGTATAACCTCTTATCACCCCTGTCCTCCCACTGCTCCCCCAGCCGGGGCCACCACCATCTCTGCCCTGATGACCCCTGCAGCCTCCTCTTGCTCTCCCGGCTTCCACCCTGCTTCTTACAGTGTGTGCCAAAGGGATCCTGGGAACACCAAGCCAGCCCAGGCCACACAACCCACAGGGCTCCGCTCTGTGCCCCAGTCACCTCTCTGCCCTCACCCCCTTGCTCATGCTTCTCTGGCCTCATGGTCCTCCTGGCTGTTTCTTGAACATGCTCGACACGCTCCCACCTCAGGACCTTTGCACTGGCTGTTCCCGCTGCGTGACGTCGTCTTCCCCAGATACCTCCATGGCTAATCCCCTTGCTCTCTTTCAGGTTGGACTCACAAGTTAACACTTCCCAGAGAATCCACCTCAGCCACCCTCTTCCATCCCCCCCCGATGCATGTAGCATATATCATGTTTTAACACACTACCTGACTTGTTTGCAACATTTATTATTTGTTGCCTGACACCACAAGCGCTGGTTGGGACTTCTTTTTTCTGCTTTGTTCCCTGATGGATTCCCAGGACCTACAACAGTACCCAGGACAGAACCAGGCTTGGTCCTTATTGAATGGATGAAATAATATAGCTTCCTTTTGAAAAGGGATTTAATGGGGCTTAGAAAAGTAAATACGTCGTTGTCAAATGGGAGTGGCTGCCCAGTTGACAGTGATTTCCCAGTGACCACGTCTGGGTGGGTCAGAGCTCCCCCCATCCCCACCCAACATTCAACCTCAGTAGGTCTCAAAGTGGGGTCCCCAGACCAGAAGCATCCGCATCACCTGGGAACTGGTTAGAAATGCAAGTATCTTGTGTCCCACTCCAGACTCACAGAAACTCGTGGGATGGGACCCGAAGGCTGTGTTTTAATAAGCCCTCCACCTCATTAAAGTCTGCGTAAGATTTCTAGAGTGTGGCTGGGGAGAATGGGCGAAGACGGCGGTGTGCTTCTGCCCTCTCGTGGCACTGCGGGGGCACTGCGGTGCCCGAACGGACCAGCGGCCCGAGCCGGGAGGAGCGCTCCCACTGCGCCCGCCCCCGGGAGTCTCAGCCAGCCGACGGCGGTGGAGTGAGGCAGGGACGGAACTCGGCCTGGGAGTCCTCCCTATTTGCGCCAGGGCCGCAGTTTCCTTTACTTCAAATACTACAGAGATGTCTGTGAGGACCCCTGCGCTGCCCTGAACCAGAGCGCCTTCATCGGTCCCCGGATGACCCCCCGGTCCATCTACGCGCAGCCCAGCTCCCTCCTCCCGCGGCCAGACTCCGCAGCATGGTTATATCACTCTGCTCAAATCCCTCCGAGGCTCAGAGCTGCCTTCTGGGATGGGTCCAGGCTCCTTCCAGGACTCACAGGCCTCCTCTGTGTCCCAGCACACTGGATGGTTGGGGCTACCCACTCCAGCCCCGGGGGCACTCTTTTCCCCACGTCTAGCCTGGATGACCCCCCCCCATTATTCTCCATTAGTCCCAGTTACCATGTCTACCTCTTCCCAGGTGATGCAGCCCGGCCAGGCCCCCTTTTCCCTCCCATGCCTTCCATTTCTCCCTCTCTTCCAGATCATTCCCATCAACACACACACACGTTGGCTACTCAGCTAACAAGGGGTAGGGTGCCCTCTTCAAGGGACAATTCCAGCAGCCTCACTGGGGGTGTCAGGTGCTATTAAAAAAAATCCACCTGCCTCTCGATGGCTAAAATGGGGTCTAGGGTCTCAGCCACACTCTCAGCAACAGGCTCGTGATTTCGCCGATTCTCAAGAACTTTCTCCTCTTCTGCTATGATTAATTACAACTTCAGGTGGGAACCCAAGGGCAGGGTGCCCTCTTGGACACCCTGAGGTTGGCCAATGAGCACAGTTGTAAGTGGCCCCATCACACGGATCTGGTTCTTATCCGCGGCCCATTCACTGCCTCCTGGCCCCTCCTACTGGCTTTCATGAAAGTATTCTGAACCACACTGCTGGGCTAGGTCTTTTCACCCACTCTGGGTGGGATGGGCAACACTAACAGGAGCTGCTGCTCCCCAGCCCTGAAGCCAGCCGGAGCCAAGCACAGGTGACTGACTTTGATTTTTCACCCTCTTCTCCCCTCAAGGACTTGGACCTCCATGTCCTGATAACCCTCCTGCATCCCCCAGTCTCCGAGACATCCCCTTCACATTCCGTGGCCCTCCTGTCCTCTCCTGGTCCCTGCTCTGTGGTCCACCTTCACCCCCATCAAAGCCTAAGGTTTTGGAACCGAATGCACCATCTCACTGCTTTCTCCAGATGCCCAGTCCAGGGCCCTGATGGGAGTCTCCCTGGGGCCTTTCACTCAGCAGATTTCTCAGCTATCTGAATTTGATGTCCAAAAGAAACCTACATTTATTTTGTCAACAGTCCTATTTGTAATGTTTCCTTAATCACTGTGGTGTACATACGGTTCTTCATCATATTGCTACTTAGACCCTGATGCAGGTCTTTATTAACTAGGGTAAACCAGTTTCCAGTTGTAAGCAGGCCCCAAATTGGGAGCGTTCTTCCTGGGGAAGGAATATTTTAACACTGGCAATGTTTAGATTTACTGGTATGTGGTGATAATAAAAAGCAGATTGAATTTAGCCAGTTTTATTAGTTTTAGAAGTCTTTAAAGACAAGGCACCCCACTGTCACCTGCATCTGGGGGCAGACCACTCCATCGCCATGACCCCCCTCGGCAGGCGTTTCTGGTTGGCAGTCTCCTCCACAAAATGATTAAGGGACTCAGACTCCTTTGATCTTATGGCCCCACCCCATCCCCACCTTACCTGCATCCAGAATGGGATGAACAGGTCAGGTAGGCGGTTTGGCCATTCCATGCAAAGCCTCAAGACTGTTTCTGGAACACCTGGGGTACGCTTACCATCATTTCGACTCAAGTAGCCAAACTATTATAGGGTAAGCCTTCGATTGCCAGAGGTTATGTCTGCCACCCCGAGAAGAGACTGCCTGAAAAATAAAATCACACAGAGCCAAGTAATTAAGAGAAACAGATGCCAGGCAATAGGGTTTGAGCTGCTGGATCCAGCCATGCCTGAAGTTATACATCCCTAAAGGTTTCTGCTATGTGAACCAGTAAATTCCATTTATATTTAAATGAGGCTGAGTTGGGTTTCTATCACTTGAGCTAAAAGAGTCTTGACAAATATAATTGTATATGGCAGTGTAATTACCAGTCTATTCTTGGCTTTTCTGTTGGGCTTTGCTCCCTAGAAGCCAAGTAGATTTCTGATTCATCCTTGTGTCCCTGAAGCCAGCACAGGACCTGGCACATGGTAGGTATTTACCACATGCCTGCTGAATGGTGACAGACACTTGGGTTCCAGTCCCGATTCTGCCTCTGGTTTGTGACCTTGAACATCTAATTCTCCTTTCCAAGCCCCGTTTCCAACTGCAGCGGAGATGGTCATCTCTGCCCTGCCTTGCTCGAGGGCTGTGGTGAGGATCAGATAAGTCCAGGCTTATGAAAGTGCTTGGCAAACTAAAGCTCTACATACATGGGAGCTATAATTATATTTTCAAGGATGTACATTTTGTCCTAATTTCACCAGCCTTCGACAGACTGTGGGTTCTTGGGACAAGGCAGACAGCATGTTGGAAGAACAGAAGGAAGACCTGAGAAGAGCAGCCTCAGCTGCCCCCAGCACCACCTCCCTGCAACATCAGACTTTATGCACCTGCACATGAGACCGGCAAGATGGGCCCCTGGTGCCCAGCACCTGCCTCCCACAGAAATCACTGAGACAAGGGGTCCCAGTGTATCCTTAAATTTAAGTCCATGTAAGTGACATGGTAATGGGGCAGAGCCTGGCTGCTTGTTCTCCAAACTGTTTCTCTTTTCCTCCCAGGCACCCAGAGAGAGACCACATCTTCTGGCCAGGTGACTGAGGTCTGGCCATGGGCTATGATTCCAGATCTGAACCATAAGGACCGCCCCCCGCCCCATAAAATCCACCACACTTGCTCTCTGCCCTTGTCCGCTGGTCCCGTGCAGGGGACCCAGTGGGGGACTTCCAGGCTCTAGAACACGGTTCTTAACTGTTCTTTATGAGCCTAGGTCTCCTCAGACAGGTTGTTGGGGAACATGATCAAAAAGACGTGACTGTAGATTGACCCCTGAGCTGGCCCTTGCCCTCAGAGGATCCCCACCCCCTCCCTTGTCCTTGGAATGTGGGTTCCACTTGCCTTCCCTGCTCCCAGAGACCATCCCAAGGACACAGCCTTGAGATGGTGATGTGGCATTGAAAACACCTGCAGGGTGTATATGACTGAGCCCAGGTAGGTCTTCTTTATAAGCTTTTAAGATTTGGTGGGCAGGTGCAGGGAGCCACTGGTCTTGCTTCGGCCCAAGACAAGCCTCGTATGTGAGTTCCCTTGGCTATGATTAAAATTGCTGCCTACGACCCTGGAGTGTCCCGCCTCTTCCTCCGGTCTCTCCCTGCCCTCCGCATATGGGGCCCGGCTTCAGTCTACACCGGCGAAGCTCCTGAGAGCGTTGTGAGCTTATGCGGGTAAAATCTATAATCTCCTTCTCAGACTAGTAATATTAAATGCATAAAATAAAATATATGGTTACAAGGGAAACAAAGGATCGAAATACGGTCACTAAAACAAAAAAGTATGCAAGACAATGACATATGTGCTTCTTTTTTTAACACAATAAACAAGATTGAGTCTAGTTACCGTACTTTCAGCGTGATAAGGAGGATAGGAGTACTTTGCAACATCTGCAGTAACAGCAATGCAATAGGAACATACCTGTGATTTCTCCTGGCAACAGGTAGGTACAGCGAATACTACTTTAAATTCCATCCACAGACCCCTCGTCTCTGGGCTAAGAGTCCCTGCATTAGGGCATGATGGAACCACAAGAAAGAAGGAGCCTGGGTCCCTGGGTGACCACATGGAGCAGAGGCCCCTGCAACATGTATTCAACCCAGAGGAAAAGACGAGTTTTTTCCAGGAACATCGAGACTCTCGGGCCAGCTGGGTGAACCTCAACAAGTGTTCCAACCTCTCTGAACCTCAATATCCTCATAAAGAAAACGTAGACCATGATCCCAGTCTTACGGGTCAGCCATGAGGACGGGAGACATCAGTTCTAGATGCTTGCAAACTCTATGTAATTGATATCTGAGGTCTTCAGACACCAGCCCGTGAGCTGGGACTGAAAATACGGACAACACGGTGAAATGTCATTAAGTTAAAGGGACTCCATCTGCAGGGCGGTCTTTTACCATGAACTGATGGCCTTCCTAATTGGAGGGGTTATGAAATTCATTCTTGTATAAGCTGAGGATGATTCTAAATAATACTTGTGGATTTTCCCCCATTGTTCTTACTTTGCAGATGGAGTTGGGAGTCTTACTTGAATTCCCCCGTATTTTATGAAATTTGGTGGTTTACAAAGTCCAAAAAGTAGGAGACCACAAAAATAGCCATTCATATTATCACCCCAAACTAATTGAGCTTAGAGAGGATTTGATCCCCGACCTGGCAGAAGCTTGAATGACAATAATATTTAACATGCGTTTCAATGTGTCCCAAACTGATCTAAATACTTGACCTGTGTCCTTGGTTTCTCAAGTAATCTGAATTTGGTGAAGGACACACAGAAATGGGTTTAGTTTTCCTTCAACCGCTGTCTTCGAACACATTCAGTCAAACCTCTCCTTGCCTGCGCCTTTCAGTCTAGCTTGAACATCTCATCAGATCCTATTGAATGCTTCTGCTAAATCAGGACTGACCCTTCACCTCAAGAACACATTGTTATTCAACTTAAACTGTTAAGTAGCCTAACTAGGTGCACTTTGCAACACTGCATGGTAGGTACTATTATTAATGGCATTTTACAGATACTAAGGTCCAGAAAGGTGAGGTAACTTGCCCCAGGTCGCACAGCTAGTAAGTTACAGACACAGGATTCAAACCCCGTCTGGCTGTCTGGCTCCAGAATCTTGCCCTGAATCTCTGCCTTATAGTTCTCTGCAGCCCCGAGAGCAGGGTGAGAGTCCCTTCCACACCTTTCTCACCCCCACCCCGTCTAAGTTCTAGCTTCTCCTGTTTATTAGGCCTGCAGTGGTTGAAAGGGGACAAAAATCTAGCTGGTGTTGCTTCACGTCCTCTCAGGGAGATGGATTCCTTCTGCGTGGCAAGTGTCCAAAGGCTGGTATCCCTGGGCCATGTGAGGAGCTTATCCAGGGCCCTTGTAGTGGTCTCCTGTTTGTTGGGGGAGACCTAGGACCACTTGACCTCTCTCAAATTCTGTCCCCGGAAGTACACTTCACAGCCTCTTTCTGCCAGAGTCCTCTTTCCTGGAAAGCAAAACGATCATCCCTTTTGGGCAGGATACTAAGCAGATGGCCCAGCACCTACTCAGCTCATGGGAAGCTCGCCCATCCTTGCATGGCCAAATGGTTGGGTGTGAGGATGCCCCACCCCCCCACCCTGACATCTCTCTCGAACCACTTTCTCCCAGATCAACAGATACTACAGGCAGATGTGCAAGCCTGCCTGATAAGCAGTCAGAGAATCAGATACTACTCACCACTTCTGGCAGAAACCTTAAATCTCTCCCAGCAGAATCTGTCAGGACAAGGGGAGTACCTCTCTCTTCTTTCCCCAAAAAAGTAGAAAAAGAAAAGGTATGTCGTTTCTCCCTACTCTAGAAATTCATTCTCAAATTCGAATCTTCTGCTTATAGACAAGAATTTTCTGCTTATGCTGAGGGGGCAGGGATAAGGTAGGAGAAAAGCTGGTGTGACGTCCCTCAGAAGGCCCTACAGACATGTGTCTTGTGGCTTTCTGGAATACGGGGGCATTTAGCACCTTGTGGTTTTAACTGGAAATATGAAGTAACAGGAAAAGTCCCATTTAAGAGTCTGTGATGTGTATGTCATCAAATTTCATCCTCACAACAGCCTGATACGGTAAGTTTATTAATTAGGGTAATGGTAGTTGCTATAACAAGCAAACCCCAAAATTCAGCTGCTTCACGCAACAGAAGTTTATTTCTCACTCACATGATATTCCAAGACAGGTGGTTTCTGGTTGGAGTTCCTTCGTGTGAGGAGCCAGGTGGCTTACAGGTTGTGGCTCCCCCAAACTCCTGGGCCTGGGGGTATTCTGCAGCTAGCTTGCAGGCAGGGATAGAGAAGCTCACCTGCTCCCTACGCGCCCAGCCTGGAGATGACACTCACTACTCCCACTCCCATTCCATTGGCGGGGACTAGTCACGTGGTCGTGCTAGGATGCAAAGGAGGCTGGGAAGTATAGTCTTGTCTGGGCAGGTGTCTTCCAGAGACAACACCACACTAGTCTTTGATAGTTAGTGTGACAAAGAAGCTTTCTTTACCAACGTCTGTTTAATCAGCTCACCAGGCTAACCTGAGCTCCTCGTTCCTTCTGAACACAACACTCCAGCCCCAGGCATAATGAATGCTCACAGCTGGTGGGCCACTCTGGCACTCTTGCCCCCTTCTGCGCCCCCCCCCCAAAGAATGATGTTATGGATCACAAGTTTGTATACTCCCCACCCCCAAATTCATATGTTGAAATCCTAATCCTCAATGATGGTATCAGGAGGTGAGGTCAAGAGGGTGGAGCCATTCTGAATGGGATTAGTGCCCTTACAGGAAGAGGTATGAGAGGGTTTGCTTTCTCTCTCTGTTCTCTGCCATAGAAAGCGAAAATGAGAAGACCACTGTCTGTAAACCACAAAGAGGGATTTCACCAAGAACCCGACCCGCTGGCACCCTGATCTCCGACTTCCAGTCTCCATCACTGTGAGAAATAAGCCACCTAGTCTAGGGTATTCTGTTACAGCAGCCTGAGCTAAGACAAATGGCACGTTTGCCAAGAATCTGTTGGGTTCGTTCCCAAACCAGTTTGCACTGGCCACACTTGTTATTGTAACGATATTCCACAGGCGGATGAAATATGAGTGCAAAAAGGAAGAGATTTGTTTTTATGAAAATTCAGTAGAGACGAGTTGCTAAAAAATACTGTCAGTTTAGGCACGGAAGAAACAATGACAAGAGAGCCAGGAAAAAGTTGCCACAAGAATCTAGAGAGATTCTGCACTCAAGCTGCTGCACAACGTCTTCAAATGCTTGTTCCACATGAAATAAACCCAAATCGGAAATCAGAAGATAGATTGTGTAGCTTATGTAAGGAGGGCAATGTGAAAAGCCAATTAACAGCTCCACACTGAAAGAATGGCAAATGTTCAAGGTGTATATCATTTAAAATAATCCCATGCTTTCATGAACTAACCCTGGTCCCAGCTGAGCTGGATATGTGGGCTTCTCTAGGATTATTAGCCTCATTTGACAGGTGAACAAACTGAGGCCCAGGATAACAACACCTAAATGGTGCAGCCGAGATTCAAAAGCAGTCGGTGTGGTTGCAAAGTCTGTGCTGACTCCCTATATCAGCGATGTCCAATGGAAGTTTCCGTGATGATGGAGACGTTCTGACCTGCTCTGTCCAATGTCGTAGCCACTGGCACTTGCGGCTAATGAGCACGTGAAATGTGTCTGGTGTGACTGAAGAACTAAATTTTAAAGCTGAATTGAATTTTAGTTAATTTAAAGATCAATGGCCACCTAGGGCTAGTGGCTACCACAGGAGACAGAGCAGCTCTGTGCTACGCTAACTTTAACACGTGCCTTGCTGAGCATCTTTTATGTCTTTGCCTTGACCCTTTCCAGACATGATGCCTTCTGAAATCAAACTGCCCCCTTTGATTCAGATGTCCCTTGATTCCAATCCATTATGCTGATTGGGGAATGGCAGGGGTGGGCGTTAGCAGGAGGAGAAGGGACAGGCCTGTCAGCAACACCTGAACCCCAACTGCCATGTGGCCATGACTGCCATGTGGCCATGACCGCCATCTTGTGCTGGCATTCCGCTATGCTCCTCAGGGCGGGGGAAGTGTCACTTTTGGAGCAAGAGCTTGCCAGCAGGACAGGACAGCTCCCTCCCCGCCTTGACAGTGGCTTCCTCCCCTGGGAGGTGGGATGAAAAGTGCCCCGTGAGATGATGACATGAAGAGACACCTGCTGAGAGCCTAGCTCCCCGCCTGGATCCTAGCAACTGCTCAGTAAAATGTCCTTCCAATTCACTCCAACCTGCAGAGTAACCCTCTGGCTCAGACCAAAGGAAGAACGGAAACAAAAGGGGGTGGGGATGTAGAGAGAGAAAAGGTTCTTTTAAAAAACAATTTTATTGTGAAAATTCTCCATTGGACACGAAAGGACACAGAATGGTTTAATAAATCCCCATACTCCTATCATTCGTTTTTAAAATTATTAATCAGGGTAAAGGTTTCAATTTCTCCATTAACCTAAAGATACCCATCCTCAGGAAAGTGAAGAAATCCCAAAAGCTCCAACTGAATGGCCACAAACTCACGTTGGGAATCCTTTGCGCAGCTCTGGCGGGTCCCAACATTCAGAGACAGGGTCACGCTCAGACAGTTGCCACTTGTCCCCCAGTAGTATCTGCATCAGCTTGGGAACAATGGTGCCCCCCACACTGGGTATGGCTATGGGTTTCCCTGGTGGTAGGTTCTATCTCTCTGGTTCCCTCAAACCATACAGTTTGTCTTCCAGTGCCTGGAAGATTCTGCAAGAACCCCAGATCCTGCCTATAACGTTCTTTAAATTAGCAAGAGGCAGCTTTTGATTTCTTGCCGCCTGGATCCCTAAGTGATACTCAGGCTGCAGAAAGGTTACTGCTGCCATCTCAAAGGAGCTGCTACCTGAGGCCAAAACAATCCATTCTTTTAGGACAGAGACAAGAGAGAGATCTTATCAAGGAAAACACCTGGGCCCTCTGGGCTTCTGGAAAATTACTGAACTATATTCTAACTATAAAAATCAATCCTTTAAGATCCCAGGAGGCCTGGGGAATAAGCAGTGTGGAAAAGGAAAAGAAAAAATTAATTGGGTATAAGGGGTTCTAACATTTGCTGGGCAGCTACTCTGTGCTGAGTGCTCCTTCACGCTTTCATTTAATCCTCACAGAAATACTGGGAGGCTGATATCTTTACACCCATGCCACAGGTGAGGAAACTGAGGCTCGAAGGTGAAGTCACTTGTCCAAGAGGGAACTGAGGTCTGGCTCACTCAGAAACTCCTGTTCTTTCTTCTGCCCTGCCCTGCGCCACCCTACGTGGCAGCCACTTCTGCTCTCTGAGTCTGTGTTTTCTCTCTGACACGGGAACAGCAAGGCCTGCCTGGCTCACGACGCTTTCAGAAGGCTCTAGATTTATAAGGGATGCAGAGTGCTTTGGATGGCGCCCAGGGTCCAGCCCCTGGGGACTGGGATCACCTTCCCCATTGTCCTCAAAGCCGGCAACCCTGGGGCCCTGGAAGAAGATCCAAGGCCTCGCTGAGGGGCCACGCGTGTGACTCTGGCATGAAGGGACAGACGAAAATCACTGGGTCCCCTCAGGTTCCCGAAGGAGGAAGGAGCGGGGGAGGCAGTGGGACGGGCAGCTGAAGGGGGTGCCTTGGAGCGCTGCCGGTCTTGATGACTGCTCAGCTGACCGTTTTGCAAGCTGAGAAATACACATCCGCCAACTCTAACCTCTTCTGGCTTAAAATAGAGCTGCTGAACCCAAAAGGCCAAGCACAGGGCAGAGTCACCTGCCTGGCAGGGCCAGACAGCTGCCCCATGGCCCCAATAAAACCCTCCCCCAGAGGGCACAGCCGACAAGACGCGGCTCAGCTGTGTGTCACAGGGGCCTCACAGTGCTGGAGGCAGCCAGCCAGGGTTCCTCAGCTCCAGCTTAGAGACGAGGAAGGTGGGGGCCAGAGGCGCGATGGGAGAAGGATAAAGCCGGGGGGGGGGGGGCAAGAGGTCTGAGAAAGTGGTGTGGTGTATTGGAAGGATCATGACTTTGGGGACCACACGGCCCTGAGCTCAAGTCCTGGCTCGGCCGCCGCTTGGCCGGGAGGACCTGGCAGGCGGGGCGTCTTCCCCTCCGTGCCTCGGTTTCCCGCACTGGGAAGCGAGGGCTGCGTTAGTAAGGTCTGTGATATGCCTAGCACAGACACGCGCTTCCAGAAAAAGAATTCTTGACATCTGCAGGCAGTCAGTTGTACACAGGGAGGAAACGTGGCTACTGCGGCCGGGCTCCTGGAAAGTGACACACAAGATCTTTTATGATCCTCGGCACCGTCCCACGAGGTGGCCATGATCACCTGCGTTTCTCGGGCGGGAAAACCAAGGCCAGCGAAGTATTCTAGCCACATTCCCCCACCCAGAAAGTGGAGGAGCTGTGTCAGTGACCAGGACTCATTAACTCTCCTCGGAAAGCTCTTTTCAGACCCCTCTAGGGCAGTAAATCCACGGTGCTCCAACTCCCGCCGCCGAGACTGTGACCCGGCCTCCGGCTCCCCTGAAGGCTGGGCAGGAATCAGAAAAGCAAACTAGCTGATGTCACTACTGCAAATGAGGCTTCTGGGCCACGGAGCTGCAGTCTGGCTTCCCAGGGGAGCAGGGGTGCAAGGCCCCCGATTCGGCCCCAGAACCGAGTCAGAGCACACGCTATAATGTCCCTGCGGGCCCTGGGCGTTCGCTCGCGCGTGATATTTGAAACAGTGGTTAACACTTCTAGAGGAGTCCTCTCGGGGCCAGATGCCGCTCTTAGTGCTTCCTGCCTCTGGGCTCCTCCCTCCTCACAATCACTGAAGTCATTCCCCCCTGCTGCTCAAAGAAATGATCCCCAACGCAGCGGCTTGAACAACACCAATGCGCCATGTCCCACTTCCGTAGGATGGAGGCCTACACAGGGCGCACTGGCCTAAAACCGACGGATTGGCAGGACTGCATTCCCTTCTGGAGGCTCTAGGGAGGCATTTCCTTGCCTTTTCCAGATTCTAGAAGTCACCGGCTCTCCCTGGCTTGTGGCCCCTTTCTCCATCTCCAAAGCCAGCAACATCAGGCCAATTCCTTCTCATATCTCCTTGGTTGTCCCTCTTCTGCCTGCCATGTCCACGTATAAGGACCCTTGTGATGACACCGGGCCCACCCAGATAGTCCAGGATAACCTCCAGTCTCCAGGTCAGCGAACCTTCTTTCCACCTGCAACCCTCCCTCCTCTCTGCTGTGCATCCTAACCTACTTACAGGTTCCAGGGAAAGAATGTGGGCATCTTTGGCGGGGGTGGCACAGCACCTTATGAGATAGGAAATTCTCTACCCTGTTTTACTCGGGGGGGGGGGGTGGGCACTGAGTCATCCCACGTTTGCACACTGATAAGCAGCAGACTGGGATATGAACCCAGGCAGTCGTGGTGCAGAGTCCATGCCCTTAACTTCTACAGGCTGTAGCTGCTCATCCGTCCACAGTCACTGGGCTTGTGCTGTGCCAGATCCGGGTGCCGGGGACAGAGAGGTGACCCAGACAGGATCCCTGTCCTCAGGAGGAACACAGATATGGAATGGGAGGATCACAGTGCCGTGGGACGAAGGCAAGAGGGCAGGAGCTCAGAGAGAGGCCTTTGGCAGACAGAGGGAGGCCATCTGCGGAGGGGCCGGGGAAGGCCACGTCCAGTAACCTGGGAGCTGAAGGATGAACGGGGCGTCAGCCGGCCATGCCTACAGCGTAAGGAGACTGGTGATAAAATGCATGATACTGGCAACGTGCTTCACCCGGTGTCTGGCCCCTGACAGGCATTCGATAAATGTGGGCTGTGGAGTATGATGGGAAGGAGACTGTTCTAAGCAAAGCAAGAGTTTGTGCAAGGAGCTGATAGTTCAGTGTGGCTGAAACAAACAAACAAAAATCACAAAAGGGCAGCGGGGCGAGAGGTTGGAGTAGAGATGGGGAGACTAGGGATGCGTGCCAAGGCTGCCGCAGAGATCAGGCCACGCAGATGCTCTGGACACCCACCTGCAGGTGAGGCTGCCTGGTGCTTGCCCAGAATCTCCCCAAAGACCCACCCCGGACTCTGGTGCTGGGTGGCCGGACTGGATTCCTTGGGGAATGAGGTCAACGGAAGGCTCCCCAAGCACCCAGCTGTTCAGGCCAAAGACCCAGGGGTCATCTGGAGTCTCCCTTTGCCCTCCAGATCCAGCCCACCAGCAGGTGTTCCTGCTCTGCACATCAGGGTTACGCCAGCTGGGGTAACAGACTGAGCCCATAGCTCAGGGGTTCAACACAACAGAAGTTCAGAATCGGTGTGCCTGGCGTGGGGGCGGCCTTGCGGTGTCATCTGGGCACCCAGGCTCCTTCCACCCTGTGACTGTGCCTTCTCCTAAAGACTTCATCTCCGCATTCAGCCTGTGGGTGGGGGACGAGAGGTGGAGCACGGCATGGAGAGGGGTTTACCGGCCAGGCCTGGGAGTTGTCGCCATTGGCGATGGTTCCAAGTGCAGAGGAGGCTGGGAAATGTGGCTAGCTGTGTGTGCCCAGCTCCAGCTCCCCACCCTATCTCGGACCCCGGCTTCTCCACACCTCCAGTGCTGTGCCCCTGGTCCGCGCCACCCCCCACCGCGCACGTGGACTACAGTTTCCTAAGTGGCCTCACTCTTAGCCAGCACCCCTTTTCCACGGGACAGCCAGGATGCTCTTTTTGAAAAAATGTCAATCAGGTCACTGGTGTGTGTTTGTTTTCCTGCTTACCGCCTTTCCCGGCTAAGGGCCTGTAAGACCCTGTGTGAAGTCCCTTCTCTTTCTTCTGCTCCCTGCTCCTCCACTCCCCAGCACCCTGATTCCCCCCCCCCCCCCCCCCCCCCCCCCCCGCTTCCAGCCACGCCGGTTCTCTGACTAAAGGATTTGCACTTGCTGCCTGGACGCTCCCTCCCCAGTCACGCCTCAGGGAGGCCTTTCCCACCACCTCAGCCGGCGGTGCCCACCTCCCCCCAGGAACTGTTTCCCTTCTCACACTTGTCTTCAATGATCTTTGTGTGTCTGTCGGTTAGCCAACCGTCCTTTCTAGGGTGTCAGCTCTATGTACCCCGGGACGCTTGTCTGTCCCAGGAGGTGCTCGGTACAGTTTTGTTGGATGACTGGCCCAAGGTCACAGGACCCTGGTGGTGGAGACCGGACACCTGCAGACCCGGGCTTTGGGCGCTCTGCTCCAGCTGTCACTGTTTAGAGACACCTGCGGCCCGGAGCGCCGGCGGGTAAACAAAGGCAGGTGTTGCGATGGGGCGGGGCGGCAGGAGGAGCCCTCTCGGCCCTCCACGCCCCCCCCGAGGCCCCGCCTCCGTCCTCCCCCAACACCCCCCCCCACCTCCGCCCCGCGTCCTGCCGCCCGCAGCCCTCTCCAGCCGCGCGGGGCGGAGGGTGGAGCGCGGGGCGGCCGTCGGGGCGCATGGACCGGCCCGGGGCGCGGGGCCCGCGGCGCCGCCATGAGGAAGCAGAGCGTGCGCACAGCCGCGCTCATCCTGTGCATCTTGTCCTACCTGCTGGTGGGCGCCGCCGTCTTCGACGCGCTCGAGTCCGAGGCGGAGCGCGGCCGCCGGCGGCTGCTGGCCCAGAAGCGCGGCGAGTTCCGGAGGAAGTACGGCTTCTCGGCCGAGGACTACCGCGAGCTGGAGCGCCTGGCGCTGCAGGCCGAGCCGCACCGCGCCGGCCGCCAGTGGAAGTTCGCCGGCTCTTTCTACTTCGCCATCACCGTCATCACCACCATCGGTGAGCGGCCCCGCGACGCGCCCCCCGCCCCCCGGGCTCGAACCCCTCCCCTGCCCCTGCCCGGCTGGGTGGCTTCGGACCAGTCATTTCAGCCGCCCTCCGCCCAACGGGCCGGCGTCCCACGCGGGCGGGGCTGGGAGGAGTCGGGAGCTCAAGTTCGCCCAGAGGTGGCACGCGGGAGTGCTCAGGAAACCTCCGGGGGCTGGGAGACAGATGGAGCGGGGCGAAGCGCGAGTGGCTGGAGACGGAGGCTTCCTTGCCCGGCAGCATCACCCTAGCTGTGTGACCTCAAACAAGTTGCTGAACCTCTCTGAGCCTCAATTTTCCTCTCTGTGAAGTAGGGCTGCTAATAGGCCTTATCTCAGGGCTGGGCTGAGATAATTATTGTCAAGGAGATAATGTATGCAGAAAGTTTTAGCGCAGGGTCTGACACATACAAAGCACTAAGAAAGAGAGACTGATTTTTGTATTATAATTACTGTTACTCCATGAGAACGGGATCTAGTCTGTCTTAGTCACTGCAGTGTACCCAGCCTAGCGCATAGTAGACACTCAATAAATATTTGTTGAAGGAATGACTGATTACCACAAGCTTTGGACCTCACCCTCGGGGATCCAGAGCAGTTTCTCTGCAGCATTTGGACAGGCAGCCGTTGCCATGGCTACCGTCTGGCTGGTACCTGCTGAGCAGAAGCCTGGAGAAGCAGGAAAGGAGAGAAGCAGGCTCTGCAGGGCTCCAGGCTGGGTGTCAGCTGCTTCCCAGGTCCCAGCTGTGGATGTCTAGGCATCTCCCCCGCCCCCCCGGCTTGGATCACCACTCTGGAAGTCTGAGCATTGGAGAGTTTTTTTCATAATGCCCTTGCAAGTGGATGTGAGCTGTGGGTTAAAAGCCTGAGTGAGTTCTGCAATTACCTAGCCCAGAGTTCCATTCTCATCTCTGTTGCCTCCTGTCTTCTCTGGCAATTGGATGTACCTCTCTCTAAGCCCTAGTTTTCTCGACTGCAAACGCAGTTCTTGCTACCTCAGTGGGTGGTTGCCAGGTTTAAATGAGGTCAAGTGTGTAAAATGCTTGGCACGGTGCCTGAGGCTAAATGGGCACTATTAATTAGTAATAATAACAATTCATTGTTTGCCAGCTGTGGGCCCAGCTCCCATTCAGCCCTTTATGCCCCCTCCTGTCAACATGGGCACCCCTGCTTCCCTACCTGGGCTCAGCCCAAGACACTCCCTGTTGCCGTGCCCAGTGGGTGGGACCCCATCCACCTCTTCTGCCCACCCGCATGCTATCTGGAGACGGCTGAAGCTCAGTTTGGTCTTCTCTGCCGGTGGTTCCTCGCTGGCATCTGGGAGCCTGGGGAAAGGGACCTACTAAGTGGAAATAGCCGGAGTTTTGCCTTTTCTGGCCACCTGGGGGCGCCAGCTTGAGCTGTGTGATCCGGGCTGCATAAGCCAGCCTTGCAGAGAGCTTGGAGCCAGAACCCAGGAGTTGGAGCTCTGCATGGATGGGAGAGGCACTGAGAAGCCGGAGGAGAGTGGTTAATGGCTCAGGCCCTGTGACCTTTGGGCAGCTTCCTCTCTCTGAGCCTCAGTTTCCTTCTCTGCAAAATGGGAGTAATAGTATCATCTCATACAGTTATTGGGAGGGTAAAATAATCTATGCAGAGTACCTAGCATGCTTAGTTATTATCATTGTTCGCTTCACTCTGTCAAAGCCCGATATACCCCCGAACAGCTGGACACAGCACTGCTGGGCCCCTTACTGCCAAAGAAGCTCCTCTGTCTCATGCTCAGCACACCCTTCAGTTTGATTTGATTACTGATGATGATCATTATTAAACATCCATTGAGCCCTTAGTCTGTGTCAGGCTCTGTGCAGGGCGCTGGTGACTAGGGACACAGAGAAGTGATTGGCATGGTCTGTGGCCGCAAGGAGCTCCCCCAATAGCAGATGGAGGCAAAGTGATGGGGCCATCCGACAGAAATGGGACGTGGAGCCACAGGGCTTTAAAAACATGTATTGTGTTGATATTCTGAATGAATTATATGTGCGCACAGCACACGGACCTCACAGGGTACAAAAGAGTATAGAATGAAAAGGAAGTCTCCCTCTCACCCTGTCTCTCAACCCATAAATTCCTTTCCCTGGATTAAATACAGTTACCAGTTCTTTGTGCATCCTTCCAGATACATTCTCTGCCTTTGTGTTCCTTTAAAACACACCCATTATAGAGAACTTAGGTTGTACAGTGTTTGGTGTCTTGCTTTTTTTCACCTCATATTTTTTGGTGATTTAAAAAATACATTCCCTAAAAAGCTGTGTCACCTTGGGGCACCTGGGTGGCTCAGTCAGTTAAGTGTCGGACTCTCAATCTCAGCTCAGGTCTTGATCTCAGGGTCGTGAGTTTGAGTGCTGTGTTGGGCTACTTGGGAAAAAAAAATCCGTGTCATTCTTTTTCATGGCTGTAGAGTGGGGTTTCTTGACCTTGGCCCTATTGACATGCTGGACTGGATAACTCCGTTGAGGGGCTGTCCGTTTAGCAGCAGCCGTGGCCTCCACCCGGTGGATGCTGGTAGCGCACAGCCACCGCCTCCCGGTTGTGACAACCAGAAGTGTCTCTACATATTGGCAGATGTCCCCCTCAGGGACAAAATTACCCCCGGTTGGAGCCACTGCTGTGTAGGGTTCTGTCGTTTGGTTGGCACCACGATTTATTTCACCAGACCCCTCTCGATGGACACTTAGGTTGTCCAGTTTTCTCCGTGAGCAGCAATGCTTCAGTGACGCCCCACGTGCATACCTCACTTTGCACGCGTGTGTACTTTGGAGGACTAACTTGCTCACCGTGGAACTGCACGGCTCAAGGGTTTGTGTGTTTACATTTTGGCAGATGGTGCCCATTTGCTAGAGGAGGTATGTGCTTTTGGGGGAAGGTCCACCTGACTTTTCCTGGGTTATGCACCCCTTTAAGAATACCAAGAAAGTTTTCGCTCCTCTCTCCAGGAATGTTCATTCCCCGGTGATGGCACAGTGGTCCAGGATTCAAGGACGCCCACTCACGTGTAGGTCCCCTACAACAGGGAAGAATTGCTACACCAGGCTGAAGAAGTGCCTAGTGGGGGCTGGCTTGGAGCAGGATGTGGGAAGGAGAAGTGGACCAGTGGGATGGGGGGAGAGGGTGATCCAGGGGAGGAAAAACCTTGAGAAGAGGCATGGGGAGGTGGGACATGCGGGTTGGGGAAGCAACATGGGGCGAGGCTGGACAGGGGGGAGCAGAGTCAGATCACCACGGAGCTCAGACGCTACGTGAGAACTGGTACTGGGGCACCATGGAAGATTTTGCTTTATTTTTAAATCAAGGCATAATTTACACACAGTGAAATGCACCATTTTCCAGTGCAGCAGCCTTCTGCGAGTTTTGACAAATGAAGGCCTGTCAGGCGACTGCAGCCGCCACCAAGATAGAGTAGGCTTCCGTCACCCCCAAATTTGTCTTGCCACTTTCTGTTTACCTACCCCCTCTTCC
Source organism: Eumetopias jubatus (assembly GCF_037043125.1). NCBI lineage: Eukaryota > Metazoa > Chordata > Mammalia > Carnivora > Otariidae > Eumetopias > Eumetopias jubatus. Next base: position 125,273,903 of record NW_028274815.1, read on the forward strand.
AGCCACAATGGCTGGCAACCACAGATCTGCTCTCTGTCCCCACAGTTTTGCCAGAATGCTTGCAGAATGTCATTTCAATGGAACCATACAGTATGTAGTCTTTTGAGCTTGGCTTCTTTCACTCGGCATAAGGCAGCTGAGATCCACCCTTTGTGGCGGCAGGTAACCCTAGTTCATGCCTTTCTGTTCTGCACAGAACTGCATTGTACGGATGTACCGCAGGTTGTTTATCCTTCCCTGGCTGAGGGACTGTGGGCTGTCTACCATTTGGGGCGATTAGGGATACCCACGCCATGTTTCAAAGGCGGGGGATGACCTAGTTAGAAGCAGCATTTCAAGATGCTGCGCCGGCCCCGGGGCTGGGGAGGGAGCCCGGGCAGGGCGGCCGCAGCCGGCGCTCACCACCCCCCTCCCCTCCGCTCTCCCTCCAGGGTACGGCCACGCCGCGCCGGGCACGGACTCGGGCAAGGTCTTCTGCATGTTCTATGCGCTCCTGGGCATCCCCCTGACGCTGGTCACCTTCCAGAGCCTGGGCGAGCGCCTGAACGCGCTGGTGCGGCGCCTCCTGCTGGCGGCCAAGCGCTGCCTGGGGCTGCGGCGGCCGCGCGTGTCCACCGAGAACATGGTGGTGGCCGGGCTGCTGGTGTGCGCCGCCACCCTGGCCCTCGGGGCCGCCGCCTTCGCGCACTTCGAGGGCTGGACCTTCTTCCACGCCTACTACTACTGCTTCATCACGCTCACCACCATCGGCTTCGGCGACTTCGTGGCGCTGCAGAGCGACGAGGCACTGCAGAGGAACCCGCCCTACGTGGCCTTCAGCTTCCTCTACATCCTCCTGGGGCTCACGGTCATCGGCGCCTTCCTCAACCTCGTGGTCCTGCGCTTCCTGGCGGCCAGCACCGACGCGCCCCCGCGCGCCGCCCGCCGCCCCAGCCCGCTCCGCCCGGGGGCGCCCGAGAGCCGCGGCCGCTCCCCGCCCCGCCGGCCGGCGAGCGCCGGGGGCTCCACCTCCGTCTCCTCCCGCGTGCACCAGCTGCAGATGGGGGCCCGCGACAACCTGGGCTTCTCACCCGCCTCGAGCCCTGGGGCTGTGGGCGGCGGCGGCAGGGCGGGCAGGCCCCCGGCCCGGCGCAAGTCCATCTGACAGCCCACCTCGGGCCGGGGCCCGGGGTCACCTGTCAGTGCACCTTCCCCAGAGCCTGGAGAGGGGTGAGCGGCCGTGGCCTCACGGCCGTCTTCAGTCACAAGCAGTCTGTCCTTCCCCTCTGTGGCCAGGCCCTCGCTCCTCTCCCAAGATACATTAAAGCCGCACCATAAGCACAAGCGCGACTCCCAAGTCGCCCTGTAGGTGCAAATCCCTTGTGGTCCAAATTGTTTCAGGAAGGCGTGGCCTCCCAGGAGAGGCTCTCCCAGGCCCGCGTCACCAGCTGGCCGCCTGGAGTGGAAACAGGTGGTCATCTTTCTGCTGCGAGAAGAGGCAGCCTTTCCGTGTTGCAGGGGAGATGGGCGGCTCTCAACACTGGGACCCTAGCAGTGAGGCCAGCCCCGCACAGCAGGAGAAGCACGGTCCCATGGACGGACGGCAGGGAAACACCTGTGCAGTGGGGCGGGGTGGGCAAATCTGCACTATTTAAATGATCGTTCATTCTCTTGCTCAATTTGGGGTAGAGTAAAATTGGCCCATGTGTGAATGAAGCACACCCTCCCCCCACCAATCTGCAGCTCTTTGTCCTTGGCCATGCCACCGCAGGATGAGGGGGGCCTTGCTGACAGCCACCGCATCACTGGGGCACCTGGATGCAGGAGCGTGCTGTGGGAAGAGCCCTCGTCTGGGAACTGCCCATCATGTGACCTTGGGGAATGTCATCCCTACCTGGGCTTCAGTTTCCACCTCTATAATATGACTGGGTTCATCTGGAATCCTGCCCCCCACGCCCCCCACCCCCGTGCGTCTCTAGAAGGGTTACATGCCCTGCCCCCTAAGGTGCCCGTGGTGGGGCATACTGGCATCACGCAGCACTCAGCTCCTTCAGACACTACCTGCCCTTGGCTTCTCAGAACTCCCAACACAAGGCAGAGCAAGCCGGGTTAGAAAAGCCAAAACTTTAATTTTCAACATGAGCTACATGGTCATGAACACAATGCAACGTGACCCACGCCAACCCAGGGGCCCCGGAAACCCTCCCTCCCCAAAGTCCCGAGCAGCTCCTGCTCCCGGAGACGGAGTGAGGGAAAAGTGGGTGGATGGAAAGGCCCCCAGCCCAAGGACCCGGGGTCTGGCCTCCCTGCCACCCCCTCAGGAGGCAGCCATAGAGTGAAAGGGTTCCAGATGTGATGCCTGAGGCCCCGGGTTCAAGTCTCCACTTCGCCCTCAGAGAAGCTAGGGGTACGATGGGCAGTCGGCCAACCCTCCCCCCCCCGCCCCGCCTGGGTGTGAGTCAGATGAGCTTGTGGACATGGCCGCTTTCCGTCCACTCTGAGGTGCTGCTATGCAGACAAGGGGCCCTCCCAGAGAGCCGAGGGGATCGTTACGGGGAATGGGAGGGGGCTCAGTCCCCTGGGCCTGCACAGAGCTGCTGCTCAATAAATAAATGCAGGTGGCCTTGCCTGACGCGACAGCTGTGCTCCAAAGGGCGGGGGGCTCAGCGCCACCTCTGAACACTGAAGGGTGCCCAGGAGCTCCTGGTTTAAGGAACCGGATGGTGAATCAGCTTGTAAAGTGTGTAACCACCCCCTAACGATCTGCCTTGCCTCCTCATACAGCTCTCAACTGCTGGAGAACTGAGTTCTAGTCCTGCCTCAGCCATGACCCCACAGTGGGACGTTAGCAGGTGCCTTCCCTCCCGGGGCCTCAGCTCCCTCCTCGTTAAAGAGGGGCTGATAATGCTGGCCCCCTCTACTGCCCAGGGGCTCTTGGGAGGATGTACTTGACGTAAAAGCACTTTGAAAGCAGAAGTCTGAAAAGCACTACAGGAAGGTCAGATGTGGTTACATGTGAAGGTTTTGTGAGGCTTAAGATGAGGTGTACCACAGCCACCTCACTCTCACACAGCCCCGGGCAGGAAATGGTACTTCTCACCTCCCTCAAGTTGGTCCTAGGGGGTTATGACCTCTCCCTCAGCGGGAGCCCCTACCCACACATTGAGGCCTAGACCAAATCCTGTGTACCCTCAGTCAGCTTGGCCAGACCCCAGGAAAGCTTAAGTCTCTATGGCAACTCTCTCCCCCAAACCCGGGCCCTCGGAGATGGAACCAAGCAGGGCTGGGTGGCCCAGGGCTTAAAGGCCACAAATACTTATGACAGACATGCCTGGGCAGTGGCTTCTGGTCCCAGGAAGGAGGGAAGCAGGACAGAGCCCCTGTTCTGTCCCCACTGATCATTTGCTGAGGGGTCCTGGGCAAATCACTTCCTGATTCTGGGCTTTAATCGCCTCACCTCTCAGATGGGCTACAATTTGCCCGTCTTTTCTGGGCCGCTGGGAGGCTCTACAGAGAGAAGAGAGGAGGAAGTATTGTGGGAAATGGTGGCCCCATCTGGTCCTGCTCTGGCTCCAGCTCAGCCTTGGGTGGGAGGAAGCCCAGGCTGGGGGTGCCACTGAATTCACAGGTGATCCCAGGGGCAGGCCTTGCCGAGCCTCGGTCCTCATCTGTAAAATGGACTTCACTAATGGTCCCAAAGGCCCTTTCCCATCTGTATGAAAAGCAGATTCCGGCGAAGGGAAATGGGGACTTCCTCCCACAGTACCCCTGCATGTGACTTTTGGCCCAGTGATTGAAAAACGAATCAGCCCCTATAGACCCCAGCTCCCGGCTCCCAAATCTCTACAATTCCGTCTCTGCTCCTCTCCCGGTGGAGTGTGAGTGGGCAAAGGATCAGGCAGCAGTAGGGACAGGCTGGGCTTGAAGGTTCCCCAAAGCTAATACTGAGAACAGTCACCCCCTCCCCAAACCCCCATCTCTTGGTGAGGCCAGATAGTGGTTCCCACACCAAATGGTCAGAGCCCCTTGGAAGCAGGGCACGTGCTCACAACAATTATACAAAGAAACAGGGCTCCAGCCCCCACCCCACCCCACCAGGAGGTGAACTGAGATTTCACAGAACAAACAAGAAAGTCATTGAGGGAGGCCCTTGGTGACCACCCCCAGGGTGTTGTTATTGCTTTGGAGCGTGCTCTCTCTCTTTATAAAGGCTGTGCAGACACCAGAAGGTGGGCTCGGGCCAGGTGTGTGTGGGGGGGTGCACCGAGCCCTCTCTCCCTCTGTTTGGGACAGCCAGGCTCTGCCCCGTTTTTTGAAAAGCTACCCCTGAACAAGCAGAGCAGTGACGGCTAGAGAGAGAAGGCGCTCTCCTGGCTCAAAATATTCCAAATGGTGAGTAATAAACAAACAGCAGAGAAATCACACTGGTTAAAAAAAACAAACAGGGGAGGGGCTGATTCTGGGCCTCAGATTGGAGGCCATCCAGAGCCCTGCTGCCTCCTGCCCCAGCCTTGGGATTCCACCCAGCACAATCCCAGGAAGCTCAAGAGAGCTCATCGATAAAAGAAAGGGGCATCTCCGTCTCCCCTTCCCAGTGCAGCATGGGAAGCTCCTTGGAGGGGATATAACTCATCCAGAACATTAAAGGCTCCCCAGGGCTTAAACAGGTAGAGGGGAGGGAAGGGAGAGGCGGGAAGGGGTTCCAGGTGGAAGAAATCACCTGGTCAACAGCCTAGAGTGAGGCCAAGGAGGCAGGACTAAACACAGCTGGGCATCCTGGTGGAAGACATCGTCTGATGGAGCCCAGGCCTCTCCACCGAGGCCCACAACCCTCAGGAGTGCTTCACAAATAAAACCAGAACCAAGGATAATACATCAGAACATCTGAGTATAAGGGGCAGCTCCAGCTACAACCCTGGGGGTGGGGGGAGGGAAGAGGAAGAAGGGCTGGCCTCCCATGACCCAGGCTCCAGGCCCAGACCCAGACCAGTGGGGAGACGGCCGTCTCCTCTCCACCCCGTCCTGGAGCTCTATGAGGACTATATGCAAGCTAAGAACAGGCCCCAGGGCCTGGAACACTAACTCTACCCAGCTAACCTGGACTACGCCCTACACAGCAGGGACTGGGTAATGAGGGGTGGTGGGCTGCTGGGTGCCTCCCAGCGGGAGGTGGCAGAAATGTGCTTCTACAAAGAGGGGCCAGCCTGTGTCCTCCCAGCATGCAAAAGGGCTTCCGTAGGCCTCGGGGAGGGCCGGGCCAGGAAGGCAGCTACCCAGGCCTGCTTGAGAAGGAATCTCCTGATGCTTACACTCATGAGCCAAGGTAGTTGAGGCCGGGGCAGTGGGTTCTGCCCTTAGTACAGGATGGTTTGTTTAAAAAGACTAAAATAGGGAAGCTCTGTTGCCTCCCCAGACCCCGAGCCTAGAGGCAGAGGGGTGGACAAGAAGACCTCTGACCTCATCCAACGAGGAGGGACTCTCCTATTTGAGAAACCCTTGCCTTGGCACCACCAGTCCCAATCCCAACTTTACTCAGACTCCCTCTCCAATCCAGCGTCCCCAAAATTCAGAGATGGTGAGCTCTCTGGATTTGGGGTTCTCAAAAATCAAGGTCCCGCAGCTCCTCCACCAAAATGTAGACAACCCAGTTCTTTCCAGTCCACCATTTCCAAACTAGCTTGTTGCAATCCCACGGAGCAGGGCACCCTGGGGGTCTGTGCCAGGCCCAGGGCACCGCCTCCTTTCCTTTGGTCCCTGCTGGACCCCAATTCCTAGAGCCACTGGAAGAGGGGCAGGCAGGAAGGGACAGACAGATGGACTCAGACAGGCTGCGGCAAAGCTCCTTCCACAGGCAGGCGGAGGGAGGCTGAGCTCCTCTTCAAGTGGGAGGCTCTGGGCCCCCCGGAGCTGGCTCCGGATCCTTGCAAAGCTGCCCCATCGGCTTTGGGGCAGGAGTAGCTGCCTGAACCCGGTGCCGCAGGAAAGACACTTGCTGGTAATTGGCACCATGGAGATGGCCGCTGGGTTCTGGACTTGGCTCCGGGCAGCGAGCTTCCGAGGAGGCAAAAAAGGGGGAGCAGTTGGACAGTGTCTGGGACAGGAGAATGGTTTGCTCTGCCACCTCAGTCTTTCCTTTCTCCGGATTGCAGCCACATCCACCAGGTCAAGAACCGGCCAAGTCAAAAGCGCAGCCAATCCCGTTGGGAGAGGGAAGGTCTCAGGGGGTAGGAGGCAAAGAGAGGGTGAGGAGGGGCCCTGGGGGGGCAGGTTTCCCCGTTCTGCTTCCCCGCTGTGGGGGAGAACCCCGTCCTCCTGTATGCAATGTGCCCCTGGGCCTGGGGTCCCAGGTTGGGGCTGGGCGTTCTCCAGGCCTTGTCGGGGAGCCCCCCCAACCCCGGCCCTAAGATCGCTCGCCGCAGGGCCCCACGGTGCTCTCGAGGGACAACTGGGACGCCTGCCGGAGCAGGGGGCCCGCAGCTGGGTCCACCATGGAGGAGGTGGGGAAGAGCTTGTACCAGCCCACGGCTAGGGTGGTCAAGTCCAACTCCTCCAGCAGCACACGGGCCACACCCATGAACTGCTTCCGCTCCATCCGCCCGTAGTTCCCCCACACGATCACCTGCGGGTCAAGAGATACTGCGGGTCAGATCCTGCCGGTGCCGCTCACAGGCCCAGAACCAGACCCCAGGTCACCCCCATGTCCGCTGCATTTCTGAGTCCTGGGGTGGCCACCGCCTTAGAATGGCTCGAGCCTGACCCGAATTTCCTGGCTCTAGGGCCACCACTGTTGCTCGCCTAGCCCACTGGCTTCCTGCCTCCCATCCAGCCTTCTCCGTTCCTCCCTCCACACCCTCCTCTGTCCCCGACGCCAAGCCTTGCGGGCTGGCCCTCCATGGTGAGTCCCCTGCTGGTCCCCCCAGCCCCACCCCCACCAGGCCCTCAGCTTCCAGATCCTTGGAAACCCCTCACGTGAAACAAAGTTTTAAAAGTGGCTGATTGACGCCCTTCCTTGTTTCCAACAGACTCCTTTCTGCAGTGCCTTCCCTGTTGTGTGGCCAACACTCTCTCTTAGGGCAGCCAGTTGGGGGATTCCTGTGGCTGCAGGACCCTCGTGTGCTCTCCTGTGGCTCAGGTTCTAACTCCGTCCCCTATATGAAGGTGGGCTGGCTCATTCCGTAGAGCCTGTCGGTGTGCACACACAGCTTCTGGGGTCAGACACAAGTGGGTTCCAATCCCAGTCCTGGCTTGGTGGTGTGGGCAAGGCATCTAGCCTCCCGGGGTCTCGAGTTCTTGTTTCTAAATGAAGTTATCCCCAGTTTACCTCGCGGGTAAGGATCAAAGGAGTGGATGTAAAAGCTCCCTGTAAACTCTCAGCGGCTCCTCCAGCACACGGGGGGGGGGGGGGGGGGGAGGGGGGGATAGCGTGAGCCCGTGCTACTGTGCACTGTGTCAGAAACTGCCCCAAGGTGACGCTGGCCTTACAGTCGATCTTCCCAACAACCTACAAAATGCTCCCATTTCAGTTGTTTCAACAGAGTCTGGGAGAAGTTAAATCATTTGCCTGAGGTGGCTCACCTGACCAGTCTTCAGAGCTCCTTGGGCAGCTGATCAAAGTCCATCTCTAGTGCATGGACGGATTCATTTTAAATCGGGGTTATGGGCTCACCTGTGTTCCCCCAAAATTCATGTTGAAGCCCTAGCCCCCAGAATGTGACTAATTTGGAGACAGGGCCTTAGATTCAAATGAGGCCATTAGGGTGACCCTAATCCAATCCCACTGGAGTTATAAGAGATGAGGACACACGGAGAGACCACAGGGATGCATGTGGGTAGAGCAAAAAGACCATGCGAGGACCCACAGTGAGAAGGTAGCCGTTTGCAGGCCAAAGAGAGAGGTCTTGGAAGAAACTAAATACCTTGATCTTGGGCTTCTAGCTCCACAACCACGAGAAATAAATTTCTATCGTGTAAGCCACCCAATCCGTGGTACTTGGGTACGGCAGCTGTCGCACACACTATAGCTGGTGTTTGGATCTCATGCATGGTGCTGGTGGGTCTGTCCCACTCTGACGTCAGTCAGAGAGCTCAGTGGCAAGGACCACCACCCCCATTCAGATGTCTGTCGCCCCACACCCTCCACATCCCAGACAGGGCCGTTCTCTGGAGCTTCTCCAAAGATGCTCAGGCCAGAAGGCACTTCCTTCCTCTGGTGGACCAGATGTGGCCCCCAGATGGTCTTCTGGGGTTTTACATTGTATTTGCATGCCTCTAGGCTGGAAGACTTTTTCCAAGCTTTTTGACAGGGATGTACAGTAAGGCCTTTACAGCATTACGCAGCAAGTACATGGGATTCCCAGTTGAAGCAAGTGCCTCACCAACTACAACTTGCCTAAGAATGACAAATGTTTTCTTTCCATTCCGTTAAACAAACAAGCAAACAACTTGCTGAGAGTCGCTAAATTGATTTCACAGCACATGGATGGGTCTTAACCCTTAGGTTGAAAAAATCTGCCCTGGACAGGCCTGGGCTTCCCAGTTTGGCGAAAGTCCCGCTGTCTTGGCCACTTGCAACGCTCAGGGCCTGCCCTCATTCGCTTTGCCTGCCCTGGTTAGAAGCAAGACACGGAGGCACCAGCTAGAGGTGCCCAAGTGGCGGCTCTCAGGCAGCAGGCACGCGGTTCCTGCAGGCATCCGACCTGGGCCCAGCCGACGCCCACGATGGGCGGCTATTGCCAGCTCCACGTCTAAGTCATCCTGAGGACCCTCCTTAAGGGCCAGGGGACCACACGCCTCTCTGGATCCTTAACGCCTCCCAGTCGATGATCTCTGTGCTCCAGGCCAAGCCCCGGGCTTCCAGAATGGCTGTGTTGATGGTGGATAACAAGAACAATAGCAGCAGCTACCGCAGACCTTCTCTGGAGGTTAACGCGAGCAACCCTTCTTACAGATGAGGCAGCTGAGGCTCAGAAAGGAGCCTGTTCCAAGTTGTACTACAGAGCTCAGATCAACCGCGGTGCTCTACTTCCTCCAGTGGAGGCCCTCTGGAGACCGCCCCTTTTCCCAGGAGCGCTCCCCTCTCCCTCAGGAACTGCGCACATTTCCCCCCGCCCAGGGCCCCTCACCTGCAGGACTTTGCCCTGGGGACTCTCAGGAAACAGCAGCACCTGGTTATACAGTGGGTCCAGCGACTTGCGAGCGACTTTGGTCTTCTTCTTGGCAATGCAGACGCCGTTCTCCAGCAGGTAGGCCTTGATGTAGGCCGCTGAGGACAGAGGCCAGCAGGGTGACTTCCAATTGAGCCCTCAAATGGTGGGCACATGGCACAGCAGAGCAAGGCTGCCCACCCCCTGCTGAGGGTCAGACTGCCCCCCTCTGGAGTTTTGGGGGGGCAGCCGCAGGGGTGGTAGATACAGATGATGGGGTGTAGCCAGCATTGGGTGGGAACTACTCCACCCCCTGGGGGGGGGGGCCTGCCTGCCTCCTCCCTGCCTTTGCTCACTCTGCTCTTACCTCTTTCCTCTCTCAGTCCCTGATTTGCTCACCCCTTCCCCGGCTTCCACAGTCACCACGGACACATTCGGTCAGCCTGGGTGTGCCAGGCACCCACGTATGGGGGTATAGCCATACACAGGAAAGCTTCTGTCCTCCAGAAGCTCAAACCAGTGGGGAAGACCAATAAAGTCAACTGACAATCTCAAGAGCGTCCCCAGAACAAACCCTAAACCACTAGTCCCATGTGAGTCACTAGAGTTGGGACAAAGGGGTCCCCCCGTAGTTGGGCCCAATTTTCTCTCTTCTAGACCCAGATACCCTTCAGGACCTCATCGACGTCCACCCTTGCCTTGCAGAAGGAAGAGCAGTCCCCACACCTGGCAGTGTCTTGGAGCCTGGCTTGGCTGTCAGTCCCCGAGCCTGGATGATGTCCACTTCAAGCTGGCCATTCCGCTCCTGCAAGCCGATCTCCACATCCCCTGCAAGAGACCCCAAGCAAAGGGACCGGGAAGTGGCTCATAAGCTCACCCAAGGACTCAGCCCCTCCTCTCTACTTAGAGATGAAACCCCCTTCCCCTTCTCCCAGCCCAACACAAGACCAGAAATAATTCCAACACGAGTGCCCAGGCTCTGCTGAGGGCTTGGCGGGCGCAGACAGGGCTCTAAGCTGGGTGCTCAGTGGATGCAGCCAAGGTAGAGGCGGCGAGGAGAAAGACACAGGGCCTGCGGTGCCCCGCCCCCGGAACAGGTCTTGGGGCACTCACCCATCGGCGTGGTGGCCAGGGTCTGGCGGCCCACAAACTGCGCTGGCCCCATGCTGCCGAGGAAGTCGCTGAACTGCGCATCTGACGCCAGGCAAACTCCCCCATAGTTAAGGCTGCAAGAAAGAAAGAGGAGACAAAACCAAATGTTCCCCGGCGCTGACTGAGGACTCTGATGACTCAGGCAGTCACCTCCAGAGCTCCCCTCAGTCCCCGGGGATTCTGTCCACACCCATTACCCGGCCTCAGGCAGACCTCTGTCCTGTCTCTCCCTCCTTCCTTCTTTGTTCATGGCCCTAACATCTCCACTTCAACTCCAAAATTCTAGGGCTTAGCTTTTGTGTCCTGTACCATCCCCTTGCCTCTCCTCACCAAGCCTCAGGTTCCACCTCTGTGAAATGGGTCTGATGGTACCTGCCTCTTGGGGTGGTGGTAAGAAGCATGAGAGGTGATGCTTGTCAGTGCGTGGTTCCCATGGCTTAGTGCCGTGACACTGGTTGTGTGGTCCAGAGACCAGCAGCATCGCCCAGGAGCTAATTAGGAATAAAACTGCACCGCACTCCACCCCTACCTGCTGAATCAGAGTCTGCCTTTTAACAAGAGCCCCCGCAGACTTGTTTGCACCTGACCGTTTGAGATGCATAGGACCAGTGGCTCGACCTCAGAGGCCTGCATTTGTTGCTGCTACAGGGCTGCCCAAAGGCCACTGCCCTTTCTGTTGGGAATGAGACCTCAAATCTGCTTTGAAGAGCCCCCTCCCCAAGGCACTGATTCCCATGGAGCAGAGCACAGCAGGCTCCAGGGTCTGGGTATGAGCGCAGTCTGGCCGATCAGCACATTCCTCCCCTTGGCCAGTGCTGGCTCAGAGATCTGAGCGTGGCCCAATTTAGCCCACAGAAATCTGGTTAGAAGCTTTGTGTGAACTTCAGGGAGTGAGAAGCTCTCTTTTCCCACCAGACTTGAACCTCAGACAGAAGACTGGAGCCATCTCGCTTCCATCCGGAAGCCATCAGACAGGTGGCCTTGCGTGAGATCCTGGATCAAGTTCTACCTGAAGCAAGATACATCTTTTTTGGTTCCATAAGTCAGTAACAACTATTATTATTACAAATTATTATTATTTTGCTTCAGCCAATTTTGAGTTAGTTTTTCTCTCTCATCTCTGAAATGGGAATAAGAATGTTCACATTTCCTAGGTCTGTTGTATTAAATGAGATGAGTACTGTTATCTTTAGGAGCAAAGCACCGGCAGCCCACTTCCTCATCTGGCCCTCGCTCCAATCCCAGGAGGTTGGTTCTTCATATTTATCACCACTGTTCAGATGAGGAGGCCCAGGTCCTGCTCTGCCTAAAGCCACAGAGTTCCCAGGGCAGTCAGCACTTGAATACAACACTCCCAATGCCAATCCCTGGTGACTTTTCACCTGGGCAGGTCCCAAGAACACTAGCGGACTTTTAACAAGTGCCTACTATGTGCCAGGTTGCCCGGCAGCAGCCAGGGAGGTCTCTGAGCAGGAGGAGGAAACCGCTTTGGGGCCTCGAGGGCACAGTATGCTTGGTTCGCTGCCGGACCAGAGCATCCCCCGCCGACCAAAGCCCCCCTCCTCGGAAACCTGCTAGGATCTCAGTCTTGAAGGAGCAGGAAGAGCTTCCAAGGAAGGTGGGGTGTGGGGATCCACTCCACACGTGTGTCCCCTCCTGCTTTGAACCACTGGTCTGCCTTTCCCAAGGGACAAGACCCTGTACACAAGAACCGACCATTTTGCTGGGGAACTGTGTTGCTCCTGAAGAAATTACTAAAGAGGACAATATAACAAGACACACGCAGTCCCTGGCCCACCTACTTCAGGTTGGGTACCTCAGTCCTAAGGGCTTACAACGTGCCAGCGCCCTCGGGGCTCCAGGGCTTCTTCAAGTCCTATCCTCATGAGCCATACCCTCTGGTGTGACTCCTGCGGTGCTTCTAAGGAAACGGGCATGATTTTATTTAGCTAACATCAAGGACACTGGGGTTCAGCGGGGGAAAGCCACTTGCCTATGGTCACACAGTGATAGGGTGGAGAGGCAGGATTTGAACCTAGGTCTGCCTGTGGAAGACACCTTTCAGGCGGCTGCCATGGCATACAATACCCTCCCCTTGTCCAGGACTGGTCCCACTATGCAGGTGGGCTCCTGGAAGTCCGGGATGCTTTTCTGAGTGTGGGGAATGCTCTGCTCATCTCTTCCTCCTGGAGAGACAGCTTAATCTGTCTCCTAGCCTTGTAAGCAAGTGTGGCCAATGTGAGCTGAAGGGATACAGGCCCCTTCCAGGCCTAACCCCCATGCCATCCGTTTTTTGCCAGCCTCAGCCAATGATAGTAATACCAAAGCCTAGAAATGCCTGGGGCACTTACCTGGGCCACCGTGTGCTTGCCACAGACATCTCCCCTCTTCAAACCAATGTCAGGACTGGACCAACCCTTGTGGTTCTTACTATGATTGTAAGATGCCCCTCAGCAACAATCATCAGGAAACTTTAAAGAAATAAAGGCTTATTACCTACAAGACCTGGGAAACTGCCCAGTACACCTGGGGCTACACAGCGAGGTCATGGGAAGGGGGGCACGAGAGAGAGCACAGACCAGGGGTTCTGCTTTTATTGGGGTCAAGGGTGGGGGCCTAGGCGTTCAGGGCTCACTCTTTATTGGTGAATTTAAAACATAAGAGCAGCAATTTAAAGCACGGGAAGAGAAAAGACAAGTGGCCCAAAAGGTCAGCTATCGAAAATCAATCAAGATCTCTAAAACAAAAGAGCCTCAACTGTGGAGGAGGTGGCCCGGCTCTGTGTGGCTGACAAATTTGTTTGCCTCTTTGAAATGAATGCCTCAAGCAATCAAAGTTGAAGTCAGGCACTGGCATTACAGAAAAAGAAAAAAAAAAAAAAAACCTGCCAGGGCTCACAAGACACCATCTCATACCCACTGAAATGGCTACTATCAAAAACAAAATAAAATTAAGAAAACAAAATAACAAGTGTTGGCAAGGATGTGGAGAAATTGGAATCCTTTGCACTGTTGGTGGGAATGTAAAATGGTACAGCCGCTATGTAAAACAGGATGGCAGTTCCTCAAAAAATTAAAAATAGAATTACCATATGATCCAGCAATTCCACTTCTGGGAGTATGCCAAGGAAATTGAAGGCAGGGTGTCTGAGACACATTTGTACACCCATGTTCACAGAAGCGTCATTTGCAATAGCCAGGAGGTGGAGACAACCCCAAGTGCCCACCAGTGGATGAACAGTCTATACATAAAATGGAATATTATTCAGCCTGCACAAGGAAAAGAGGTTGTGACACATTTTACAAACGGGGATGAGTCTTGAAGATGTCATGCTAAACAAAATAAGCCAGTCACAAAAGGATAAATACCAGGTGATTCCACTGACATGAGGTATTCGAGCAGTCAAATTCAGAGACAAGGATGGTTGCCCGGGGCCCTGGGGTGGGGGCGGGAACGAAGAGTTCATGTTTTATGGGGACAGAGTTCACTTTAACAAGATGAAGAGTTCTGGAGGTGGATGGTGGTGTTGGTTGCACAATGGGACTGTACTTAATGCCACCCAACCGACACACTTAAAAATTGTTATGACGGGGGCGCCCGGGGGGCTCGGCCGGTGAAGCACCTGACTCTTGATTTCAGCTCAGGTCATGATCTCAGGGCCGTGAGCCCCACGCTGGGCGTACAGCCTGCTCAAGATCCTCTCCCTCTGCCCCTCCCCAACCCCAGTTCCTCTCTTTAAAAAAAAAAAAAAAAATTGTATGGGACGATGAGTCACAGGGAGCACAATCAGTGCTACTGTAAGAGGCTGTATGGGGACAGATGGTACCGACGCTGCGGTGAGCACAGCATAAGGTACAGAGTTGTCCCAGCCTGTGCTGTACACCTGAAACCAGTGTAACACTGTGTCAACTCTACTTCAGTTAAAAAACCGGTTACGATGGTGAGCGGGTATCCTGTGTATTTTACCACAATTAGGGGGGGGAAAAAAAAAACACTTCACATATGATCTTCTCTTCCCCCATCAGGGACCCTAATGATGGTGAAGCCACAAGAAAAAGGGAGCCTGGGCCCAACGACCAGAAACACCTGCCCTGAAACTGGCATAAACAAGAAACGAATGTTTTCATTCAGTCATTGATTAAAGAGGCCGGTTATGGCTACTGGCTTTACTTAAATACAGTGCCCCTGTCCCCTGGCCAGAGCTGATGGCTCCATGGCTTAGACACCTGACCCAAGCTCAGTCAAACAAAAATTCTCTCTGGGAAACAAAAAAAGAGAATCCCAGAGATCGAAAGTCATGAGGATTGAGCCCTGTGCGTGCGCCTCACCAAGAGCCCCGAACTAGCCCCCAAGTCCTGGGTGCTCAAGTTCCTCCCGCACCCATGTGAGGTGCCTGAGCGGCGTCCAGTAAATTCGGTTTCTACTTAAGTTATTGGCAGGCTTGATGGCAGAGTGATAATTTGACACTGTAGCCTGAGTGCTTTTCCTTCTCATGATCTCCTACCATCCCTGCCACCCTCTTCCACTGCCTCAGACTACTGCCTGAGACAAGTAATAACCCAGTAAGAAGGCAGTGAACAAGCCGGTCAGATTCTTGGCCTTTGAGCTGCAAATCCAAGAAGAAACAGACTTAGAGGGATATGTGCAAAAACCAGGCTGTCCTGTCCCCAAATAAACCAACGACGACTCCTCAGCCTGAGGTTGCAGTGGAAGTCAGGGAGGAGGGGAGAGCAGGGATGCTGGAGGGTCCTCGGGGAAGGTCTGGGGCCCTGGACGGGGTTGGTGGTGCTGAGACCCGAGGGGAACCCCCACACAGGCCTGGGGAACCTGAAAACAGAGGGGACTTGTGCCCATCCTTCCTATTGGGTGGAGCTAAGGAAAGGGCATGATGCTTTGCAGAAATGGCTGCCTGGTGTCTTGTCAAGTGACCCTGTGTCTCTGAGGCTCTCTGTGTCCCTCCAAGCCCCAGAGAAGCATATGTTCCTGCCGCACCCGAGAGAGGGCCAAACCAAGACAGGCAGAGGAATACTGAATCCAAGCAGTCCGGCTTCTGAATCTATTATCTCAGCAATTATGCAACAGTCTCATAGAGAAAGTATGGGGAAAATAACTTAAATATCTAGGGATAGAAATGTGTATTCTCGCAAAAATCCTTAATTAACAGCACCAAGGCTAAGACCTAGACTCTCTCACGACTGGTGACATGGGCCTTCCTCCTTGGTCCTGTCTCTCTTCCACCCCATGCTCCTGGCCATCTGTGGGGTCCAGGCTCCACTTTGTAAGGAGAGCCTGGGCTCCAAAAGCCCAAGAAACGGTGGTGCCTCTTGGGCTCCAAGTCACTGAAGGGTCTAGCCTCCCAGGCAGAGCGAGGCTTCTGCAGCCTGAAATTGAAAGTTCCCTCCAACATCATCATTGTCTGCGCCTCAGTTCCTGGTGGGATTGTGAGCAGACAATGGGGAACTGGCAGGCCTGGTAATTAGCAGTAATTGTTTATAATATCTGGGCGGCTGCCTGATTTCCCATCCCAGGGTGCCTCGCCGGCTGCCAAGGAACCAGGCAGACGCCCCAGAAACCCTGAACGGGTTATCACATCCTCCATGGGGCTGGAGGAAGGAAGAAAGTGGTGGCAGACTCCTGCTGGCCTGAGGACCGACGGTACCAGAGATCTCACTCCACCTCGGGGTCTTCCCGGGAGTAGCACAAAAGGCAAAGGACACAAAGTCCGAGCTGGTTCTAGTCACTGGTCACCTGCTTGCTGTGTGATCTCTGGCAAGCTGCTGGTGTCTCTGCACTTAAATCTTTTCATTTGCACACTAGACCACGCCTACCTCCCTCTTGGACAGCGTGTAGCCATTCGTTCCGTGGGTGCCTGTGCTGTACCAGATTTAAAGGTTTCAAAAATCTCTGCTCATAGGGTCCATTCGCAAAGGGGTGGGAAAGAGCCTGCTGAATTAAATACCGTGCACATACTACTACTTAGACCATGCCCTGTATATGCAGGAGGAACTCAATAAATGTTCACTGCCAAACCCTTCTGCTGGCCCCAAACTGGGAAAATACAGTGGCTGAGACTGGACTTTGGCCTAAGACAGACCTTGGATTCCAGTGCTGTGCAACCTGGGGTAAGTTTTGTAACCTCTCTGAGCTGCTGTTTCCTCATGGATGAAATGGGGATAAACTGTAATCACCTTACTGAGTTGCTGGGGAGAGTCAGTGAGATCGCGCGGGCAGGGTGCTCGGCACGGGACCCAGCAGACATTATATGCTGGAGGAATAGATGCTGACCCGTGCTGTCTGGCCTGGGAGAGCCTCTTCTCTCTCTCCATGGTACTTTCATGGCACTTCTGACTCCAGGTCTGTTTGGAAATGCAGCATCTGGATGCCTGAGACCAAGCCCAGGCCATTGGGGGGGGGGCCTGGGGAGGATGGGGGACGATGGGGAGAGGGCTGCAGCAAGTGGTTCCTCTTGAGGACACACGCCAGCCACACAGGTAGAGGCACAGGCCTGAAACAGGATTACAACCTGTGGGCCACTAGCCTTGTATTTTGTGTTAATAGTGAAATAAGATTTCCTGCATTTCAAATCTCGTTAGTTTTGTTTGTGGAGCTGAAACCCATTTGTCTTTTATTATTAACCTTTGAGCTCCATTTGGCCCCTGGATTTTCTGTGCTCTCGACAGTTAAAGAAGTAACTGGGTTACTTAGGGGTTGACTCTTCTCTTTTCCGGATGGATCACCTGTCTCAATTGCATCCGAAATTAAAAGGCTGTACAGCCCTCATGGTGATTATAGGTTATGTGGCTCTGAAAGGTTTTAGTAGTTTATGGGTTCTCTGTTCTTCCATTCACTGTCTGCCCCCATGTTTCCTCCCATCCATCTGCCCTCCCACAGACCTACGGAGCCTCCACTACACTATAGTTTGCTATCATGCAAAACAGACATTCCTAAAAATCGCTCTGCAGGGCAAAATCCTTCCAGAAGAAATCCCAGACCTTCCGAGGAAACCAGGGTTAGGGGCACAACACCCAAACACTATGTCAGTATCACATATACACAGACACACACACAGGAAAGATGGGAACATAGTAAAAACGGTAGCACGGTCTTTATACACATTAAACGGTTAAGAAATGCATACAGACTACAATAAATACGGTGCTTTACGTAGGCGACGACCTGAAGTTTGCTTGTGGAAAATGTGTGTCGGAAGGATTGCGGCCCAGGAGTTGCTGCAAAGTGGAGGAGGAGGGCTGTCTGGACGGGATAGGAAGTTGCAAGGCCCGGTGTGGACGGGACACAGGGCAGGAGCTGAGGGAGCAGGGGGTGGCTGGAGGGGTGTCTGGTTTACTCTCATGTGGGTGCAGTTTTCTGCATTCCCCTCGTGCTTCTCATAGATGAAACACACCTGAGCAAAGGCGAAATCTGTATTGTGCTCAAGCTATTCCCTAATACTTCAACTGTGTTGGAACAAATTCACGTTTTCAAAACAAGCGGTGTCGCAGAATTGACTGTATGCCAGGAGACACAGAACCCACAAGCCCGACTCCCGATTCTCAAGCATCCAGATGTTTCCAAACCTGCCCCCAAGCACATGAGTGTGGCTCACGGGCATGATGCTGGGGATCTAATTTACTTTTTTATCCACCCAGTAAATAACAGAAGGGGAAACCAAGGCACAGAAATGTTACATAACCCCAAGATCTCTCTGCTAGAAACTGGCAGTCTGGCTCCAGAGAGCACCTACTTAACCCCTCTGCTCTGCTGTGTCTACGCGCCCCGGGGGGACCTTCCCCTTGCCCAGAGCAGCACGGGGCGGGGGGGGGGGGGGGGGGGCGACGGGGGCGGGGGGTGTTACTGTCCGGGCTCCAGGCGGGGCCAGGCAGGCCTGGATTTGAATCCTGACCACCCCCCACCCCCCCCATCCCCCAGCTTGGAACTGTGGAGGTATATTCTTCACCTCTTAGAATCTGGGTTTCCGTGTGGGTGGGGCAAGAACAAACAGGATACCCCGCCGAGCCGTTGTTAGCACTAAATGAGATGAACTCCTGAGAACTCAGTCTGGCACAGTCAAATGTACCATAAACACGAGTGCTTACAAAACGGACCCCCACCTCCCCCCGGCGTCTCCTAGACCAGAGCCACATGCAGTCGCAGGCTGTCCTTCAGGTATGGACCATTACAGAGCAGAGGTGGGTAAGAGAAAGGGGGTCCCAGCCACCCACCAGGCCTCCGGGGCCTTTGGTGATTAGGGAAACAGCCTTGGCAAAAACGTGACCCCGAGCCCAGGTGCAGTGGACACGCACCAGCTCCCACACCCTGCTTTCCAGGGCTGTGGGCACAGTGACCCAGACGCCCAGGGAACTGGATGTTGGTGACCCAGACATCTCAGGACGAGGGACAGAAGGAAGGAGCAGAAGGGGCTGTGGGAGCTGGCTACAAGAGCTTCCGGCACCCAGAGAGGATGCTGGGGCCCTGATTCTGCATGATGGAGGCTGAGGAAGGGCGGGAAGGAGTGGATGTGGGGGTGCTTCTGCTCATAGCACCTACCCATTATCCACCAAAATTTGCAAAATACCACCTGTAGGCCAGGTCCTAGGCTGGGCAGGCACTGAACTTGGTGCCTAGTGGGACAGACAGACACGCCCATGACCATCACGACCGAGGGGAGGGTGCTGTGGAGGGCAGAACAGGCCGCGGAAGCCGCTGATGCAGCCAGAGGATTCGCAGCCCTTACCGTTCCCCGTCTGCCCACACCGGGGCAGACATTGCTAATCAACCTCCACACCCCTGCCAAGGTTGGACGAGGCTCCAGAATCCTTCTCCACACAGCAGCCCAGGGAGCTACTATCAATTAACTGGAGTTGGCACAGGAGATGAAGCCTACGTGCCAGTTCTGAGCTGAGATCTGGAAGAGGAATGAGTCAGAGGGTGGAGAGGGAGGAGAGGTGGGAAGGGCAGTGCCAGGTAGAGGCAGCGAAGACCTGCAGGGGAGATGGAGGGGAGCGTGAGAGGCTCAGGGCGCTGGAGCTGGGGGCACATGGCTGGGGCCTGGGGCAGGTTGGCAGGGGTCAGCAGAAGTGCGTGCTGAGTGACAGACTGGAGTTTCGACCAAAAGGGAGGCTTGTGTGCATCTAGGCAAGAGTGAGGAGTGGCTCGGCTCTGCCAAACCCACAGCTGTTTCCTTCCATGCTTAACACAGAGAACTCCAATTTTCAACCAGGCAGAAAGGGGCTCAGGGAAGGAAGGCCCTTCCCCAGCCCTAGGGGACACACCAGGACCGGTCCCACCTGCTGAGATCTAGGGAGGGAAAAGCTGAAGGGACTCACCTAGCCACCACACCATGCTGGAAGCGTCCACCTACCGAAATCTTGATGGACGCAAACATTAAATGAGGGAAAGAATCAAGTGTAAAGGTGAAGGGCAGATTCCAAGGCCCAGATTTGAAGCCTGGCATTTGAAGTTAGTGACCTTGGGCAAGTTAATTAACCTCTTTTGGCATCTGTGTCCTCGTCTGTAAAATGGGGACATTCACAGGCTCAGCGTCATCGGGTTGCTGTGAGGATTAAATGGGCCAGTATATATAAAAGTGCTTTGCACGGTGCCTGCCCGTAGCAAGTGCTCTATAAGGCTTAGCTCTAGAACATTATTCCCACTGGGCCAGGGCCTCTCAACCTCCATGTGCACACGGACCACCCAGAGAGCTTGTAAAGCTTCAGATTCGGATGCAGTAGGTCTGGGGTGGAGCCATTGCCATTTCTAACAAGCCCCCAGGAGATGCCAACACTGCATTTCTAACAAGCCCCCAGGGGATGCCGACACTGCATTTCTAACCAGCCCGCAGGGGATGCCGCCGCTGCTGGACTGGGGGCCACACTTGGAACAGCAAGGGCTGATGTCACTGTCAGCTAATATGAGGCAGTCTGGAGCCCACGGATCTTCGCTGACAGAATGGCCCCCCCATACGCATCCCTTCCCCAGCCCAGAGACCTGGTGAGGATGCAGTATTTCCAAAGTTCTCTATGCCTGTCCTTGGCAGCTCTCACCTCACTATGAGCTGCTCAGTCAGTGCAAGTCTGGGGCTCCCAGGTGCCCCACCCAATTGTCTAGCACACTGTAGGTACTCGATCATGTTTGCTGAAAGAAAAACCCCTGTGCCCAGTTGCAGGAATACACACGCCAGTGATCCAGGGCACGGGCAGACAGATCCAGCAGTGCCAGGGGCTGCGGGCTCGTGGGGACTGCATGCTGGCTCCTCGTAAGCCTCAGCTGGGCTGGCAGGAGCCCAAGGGGGGGACAGTCACACCCCCTCCTATTTCAGAGCCTGGCATCTGGGTCCTACCAGTGCCCAAAATACCGCTAGAACAAGGAGAGGGCCGACCACAGCTCCACGTCCCCCCAGTCCTTTCTATGCCCCTCCCTTGCCCAGGTGTTACGTGGAGTGGAGGAACCTGGCTGGGCTCCATCCATACTCCAGACCCTCTCCGAAGGGCAAGGCTCTCCCCTCTGCTGGAACCAGCACCCTCCAACCCGCTGGGCTCAAGATATGCACCCCAAACCTTTTGATAATCACAAATGTCACAGCCAACATCAATCCCGTGCTTGCTCTGTGCTAAGTACTTTACAGACACAACTGCATCGGGCGTGGCTCCCTGTTGTCCAGTAAGATGCAACTGGCCACAAGGAGCAAAATACCCAACTAACAGGGGCTGAATCAACAACAAACAACAATAATCAAAGCCAGTAATAACAGAATAACAGGGCATGCTACGTGCCAGCCACAGTCCTAAGCGCTCGTACATATATTCCATACAACAACTCTAAGAGGAGTCTCAGTGTGCTATTATTGTCCCCTTTCCATAGATGAGGAAACTGGGCTTACAGAGGTAAAGTAACTTCCCCAAAGTCACACAGCTACTAAGAAGCAGAAATGAGGCACACACCAGGCCTGTCTGACTCCAGGGTCCTGCCTGGAATCTAACTCAGACTCTCTGGTCCCTTAAAGCACATTACAACAAATGACAAGAGCCACCTCCCAAGCACCTGTCATGTGCAGGCATCAGCTCATTTCTCCTTCACAACACTCTCCTGTGCTGCTCTCCCTGGACAAGTCACGTGGCATCTCTGAGCCTTCTGTAAAATGGGGCTCTGGGTTTGACTTCCCGCTCTTGCTCCCTGCACCACGCTGCCCTCCCCCTGAGCTGCCTGCGAGACCAACCGACAAGATGTTGGCCAGCCTCCTGGAGCTTAAGAGATGTGCCCAAGGCCATCTGGGGGTCAGTGGCAGAGCCAGGACTAGGTCCCAAACCTCCTGACCCTCTGGAACTCAGCAGAGACCCACTGCTACCCTGATGCCTACAATATCTTCCTCCAAGTGTTGCTGCCTTGCCAAGTTTCTCAGGCTAAAGAAAACAGTTGTTCCCTTCCTCCTCCTCCTCTTCCTTTGCCTTCCGCCTGTCCCCCTCCCCTTCTCGCCCTCCGGAAAGCCTCCCGAGGAGGTGGGTGGGACAGCAGCATCTGCCAAGGCAAGGCCATTCACAGAGGCCGGAGATGCCCAGTTTAGGAGGGGCTGGGGGTGGGAGGGCTTCCAGCCAGCAGGAACCCCCAGCTGGGAGGCAGTGCCAGAAACGGGAGAAGAGCAGAAGGTGGCGGCCAAGCCCCAGCCGTGCCCCGGTGTCTGCCCCCGGACGAGCCACTTAGCCAGTGCTGCCTAACGGAACTGTCTGCGAGGGCAGAGATGCTCTATACCTGCCCTGTCCCAAAGAGTTGTCACTGGACACTTGGAATATGGCCAGTGCGATGGAAAAACAGAATATTTCATTTTATTCCATTTAAATTAATTTAAATAGCCACGTGCCTAGCATCCACTGTACTGGACAGCGCCGCTTTAACCTCCCCAAGCCCCAGTGTCCTCATGAGGGTGACGAGAACCCCCATACCCCTGGCTGAGGATGGCCAAGACAAGGGAGCGATGCGTTGCCACGGAATGAGCCCCCACTGGGAGTCAGGACTCCTAAGTTCCAGACCCATTAACGTGCTCTGTGATCCAGGACAAGCTCCCCAACCTCTCTGAGTGCCCTGGTCATCTGTACGGTAAGAATGTCACTTGGGAGCAAAGTTTCTTTGCTAGGGATCCATGGATGGGCTCCAGGGGAATCTGGGAACGTGCTCTAATTATGAAAAGAGTATGTTTGTATGACTGTGTGTGTATGTGTGTGAGAACGTGTGGGACTGTGTGTGTGTTAGGGTGTATGTGCACATATTTCTCAGGGGAAAGCAGGCCCAAAACTTGCCCAAAATTCTCAAAGAGGTCCATAATTGCTACAAAGATGAGATCCCCCCAGTCTGGAGTAGTCTTCTCTCGGGGAACCTTTAAAAAATGGAGTTCTGAGTTCCACTCCCAGAGACTCTGACTCAGGGCACAGGGCCTACAATCTGGAGCGGGAACAAGAACCCAGTGGTGCTGACGTACAGTCAGGGGAGAGAGAATGCTGGTGAGGAGGCGGTCAGACCTCATATTTTATGGTTTGACATGTGTGAAACTCCTTATCAAACTCCTTATTGATTATGTATTTTTAAAAACCAATCATGATTTAAGAAACTAAGAAAGTAAAGGGGAAAGAGTAACATCCTGATAAAACCCATCGCGTCCCCGTTCTTTATTTGCCAACACTGACATACGGCACTCACGTGCCAACACTGTCCTCTGCTCTCTGTAAACAGAAACCCACCGAATCCTCACAACACCCCTCTGAGGCTGCCCCTATTACCCGGTTTTACAGATGGGAAAACTGAGGCTCAGAGAAGGGATGGGCCCAAGATGGTGCATGCAGCCCGTGGGCCGTCAGGCACCGGAGTCTGCCCCACACTGCTCTGCGTCACCCTTGGAGCTTGCTTGCCCTACCACCTCCCTTCGGCACGACCCGCAGCGCTGAGCCAATGCCCTGCCCGGCCTGAGGCTGAGCCCGGCCTCCTGGCCAGCGCTGCTCAGCCCCTCCCACCCCACACCACAGGGGCTGCGAGAGCCAGGAGGGCTGGCAGCAGGCCGGGCCCCACACTCACTTGCCCTCCGAGCCGTAGCTATTCATGCTGTCCTCAATGGACTCGTGGCTGGCCTGGCGCAGGGTCCGGCTGGGCATCTCCACTGCCAGGCCGGTCTCCGTGCTCCTCTGGATGGCCCCCTTCAGCCTCCGGCTGTCCCCTTCTGGGCAGAGAGGCCAAGAGAGATGGGGAGAGAGACAGAGGGCGGGAAGGGACAGAGAGACGAGTCATCTGGTTAGTGGTACAGTGGCTGGTGGCTGCCCAGCGTCGCCCCGCCCCCTCCAGCCCACCAAACTCCTCCTACCACCTGCCTCACTTGTACCCCCTCCCTGGGGCGGCCCTGCCCTTCATACCCACCCACCAAGCAGCATCACAGGAGTCCTGTTAACGGACGGATTCATTTACAGGTCTCTTCTCCCCGTTGAATTCAACACTCCCCTGCAACTCTCTACAGATCATTTCTCCTCCTCCTCTTCAGTTACTCTTTACTGAGCACCTACTATGTGTCATACTCTGTTGAGTGTTTTGCATGGATCTGGACCAGGTTTTCCCCACCTCAGCAACAACTGGCAGTTTAGACGGGATCCCGGATCCCGCTGAGTTGTCGGGGGCGTCCTGTGCATTGTGGAGGTTCTATCAGTAGCCCTGGCCTCTACCTATTAGATGCTAGTAGTGCCCTCCGGTCCAGTGTGGCAATCAAGAACGTCTCCAGACATTCCAAATATCCCCTGGGGTGGGGGGAGTGAGTCACCCCTGATTGAGGACCACCAATTCGACCAATGGCTCTGAAACCAGACTTCCCACGTTCAAATGTGGATCTCTTTCTCACTGGCTGTGAGACTCTGGGCAAATCACTCAGCCTCTCTGTGCCTCCATTTCCTCAACTGTAAAATGGGAGAACAACAGACTTATAACAAATGGCCCTCTGCCCTTGCTATTCCCTCCCCTCAAACACCCTCTCCTCTGCCAGTAGCTCACTCCTTTGCTTCCACTCTGTGATCAAACGTCATCTTAGCCAAGGCCTTCCTTGACCATTCTCTGGCCCCTACCGCCCCCTGCCCCTCTCTGTCCCATCACCCTGCTCTGGCTTTCTTCCCAACACCAGCCCAGACATGTTTATGGCATTACTGGTTTATTGACCAGCTTCCTCCCCATAGCAGGTGAACTCAGGACACGGTACTTAGCTTTGGTAACTATTGAAGTCCCAGGGCCAAGAAGAGGGTCCAGCCACAGTAGGCGCTCAGTTAATAACTGCTGGATGAACGGATGTCTGCCCTGAGGGTGGTCTTAATCCTCAACTGCCTATGAGGTAGATGAGTCTGTTCTCCCAGACTCAAGGGCATCAAGGACATAAAACACAGAGGTTGAGCCACTTGTCCACGCCCATAGAGCCAGAAAGGGGTGGGGGAATGATGGCACCAGGAATTGACCCCAGGAGGGTCTCTCTGCTCCTTGCTCCACAGCCTGGTGATCAGGGTGAGTTTTACATCTCCTGCCACCCTGCACGGACTGCGGGTGTACTCGAGGTGGGGTAGACCTTTAGGGGGATCTTCCCCACGCCTCTAAGAAGTCTGGGATGAACTCATATACCTCAGGGTCTTCCTCAGTGCTGGCTGGCCAACCCACCGGAGCAAAGCAGTGTCACCCAAATCCCATCATCCTGCTCCCCAAAAGGTAGGGGGCCCTGGGTCTGCGTACCAGGAGGCAGAGCGAGACCAGGACCCTCCCACTGTCCTCCTGGCCTCCCTCCTCCTTCCCTCCCTGACTCTGAAACACACACACACACACACACACATATTGTGTGTGTGTTTCTCAGCGTGTGTGCCCACGTTTGTCTCCCACATGTACCTGCATTATTCAGGCACACAGATGTTCACACTCAGAAGAACACATGGTCACACAGAAACACGCAGGAATACACGTGCTAAGACACAGAGTGCGCTAATGTGTGTCTGAGCGTTTTTATTTGTGTGTTTCCACGAGTCTCCATATACCTGTCATTCTGTGTTTCAGAGGCTAACTGGGTATGTGCCAGTCATACACACAGACACACATCCATAAGAAGTATATGCCAACCCACTCAAGAAAGCACACAGAGAAAGACACTGCATTTCTGTGTGTGCGTGTATGTGTCACCTGGGTGTTTCTGAACACGTGCGGGAACACGTGTGTCCCCGTCTCTCCGCCGCCCTTCATCCCACCATTTGTTCTTTCCCTAAGCTGTATCTGCAACCCACCCAACCACTTCTGTGTGCCTCTGTGTGTAGCAGGTGCTAAGACAGAGTAAGATTCAAAACCACGCACATGCTCACTGAGAAGCACAGACTCACAAGCACAGAGAGACGTCCCCCAACTCCCACACACACAGTGCAGACACAGGTCCAGGGACAAACTCCACTCCCCCACACTGGGGATACAAACGCAGAACCTGGCACCCTGCAGGCAGGCTGCAGACACCTGCCTGGGCTTTCTACCTCCCCACAGAACCCTGTTCTAGAGACTCACACTGGTTTGTCCCCACCCACCAGGGTCTGACACATTTCTCCTGGAAGAGGGAGAACCAAAGCATGACGCAATTCAGTCCCCAAGGGGGCTAAGGAGGAGGTTTGGAGAGGTGTGCTTCACATCTGTGTGGCATTCTGCAGCACCAAAGCATTTCACATCCAAATACCCTATATGGGCCTCAGGTGAGGCTGGTGTTGCAATCAGTCGGGGCAGGCACAGAGTTCCAGCTCTGCAACCACTGGTGGCCCAACCTTGGGCAAGTCAGGTAGCACCGACCCCATGGAACTGTTGGACATCTGCCACAGAGCCCGGCACATAGTAGGTGCGAAACAGAAGTAGCCACAGTGACTGCAGAGTTAAGACCTCTCAACACTCCCCAAATTTGCTCACACCAACTATCTTGCAAAATTTTCCCCAACATGCCACCTTCCCCACCACAGGAGTCCCCAGTGTGGTGCCCAACCACACCAACAAGGTCCGCCATCTACCCTCAGCCATCCGATCCTCCACTGGCCATCTCTTGCTGACTCAGTCAAGGTCCCCAAAGTGACTGTACCAACGCTTTCACACTCCCTACCCCATCACCCCGTCACCCCAACCAATGACCTTTCCCCCACTTGGCTGAAAAGCTGTGTCTCTTTGACTTGCTCCTTCTCACTCCCAACTTGCACCATCCTCAGACCTTTCAACCCCCCTCCCCCGCTCTCTCGCAGTAAGAGGGTAACCCTTCTCTTGGCCAAGGCTGATCTGCCACCTGTTCTCCTCATCCCACCTCCTCCCACTCACACCGGGAACTCCTCCTCCCATTTGTCCTCTCTGGGCCTTGAATCTGCCACCTCTCCATCTTCTGCTTCTTTCCACTCCTCCCGCAAGTCTGCTCAAGGCCTCGCTTCTTCCACCACCGCCTTCAACCAACAAACTCCTCCCGAGCACAGAGACAACCACACGCTGTCGTTTCTCGCAGTCTGGCTTCCACTGCATTCGCACAGCTTCCTAAACCAGTCTCCAACGGCTGCTCGTGACCAAATACAACGGCCTCATCTCAGCCCCCACTCCTGAACGGTGGTGCTTCCAACTCACTCAGTGAACATCTACTGAGTGCCTTCTGGTCTGGTGGGAAGGCTTCATGAGGATGTGAAATGTGCTTCTAAGTGCTGGTCTCCACTGATAAAGCGCAAGCGGATGGAAGACAGAGAGGGGAGCTTCAGCCTCTGCCTTGGGTCCTTCGGGTCCCAGAAAAAGACCCGGGCATGACCTGCTGTAGCACACATTGCTGACACTCCACCCACACCTCACAGATCTCCCTTCTTCCCACTCCTGTGAGCCCCACCACCAAACTGGGCTTCTGAAAGCCTCTACCTGCCAACTTTTTGTTTGTTTCTCAGTCTTCCTTTGGCTACTGAGCCCACGTTGCCCCCACACAGAGAGAGGCAGAAGTGCCTGGGGGTTTATGATCCGTGATCCCCTTAATCAAAGCCTAAATGGAACAGGAGAATGAACCCTCAACTCAGGTCCTTTACCTCAGGTCAGAACAACTCTGAGGCATAACATGCGCTCCAGAGGAACCCTATGAGGTGGGGGGGCTGGAGCTGCCCTCAATCCCACATCCCTGCATGCTTCCTGCTTCCCCGGCCTCCTGTGGGGGCACTTCCATCACCTGCACACAAATCTCATCTCAGGGTACTTTTTGGGGGAAATGTGACTTAAGACACCTGCCTTGACCGGCATCCTAAGGAAGTCGAAGTTCAAAAATCTTTGCACAGGTAGATTCCAGCATCATGATGGGAACACCATTCCCTTCATGAATGTGGTGATAAGAAGAGCTGCTGCACAATGAGTGCAGGCATGGGGAAGGGCATGCTCTCCAAAGGAATGGTTAAGGAGAGCAAAGGAGAAGCTACATTGTCCACGGTTCTCACAGTGCCCCATTGGAGAGGCTTGGAGTTTGAGTCCTATAAGCTTTGGGCACCAACTGTAGCTGACTACTGTAATGTACAAATAAATGGGAGTTTGGATGACCCACTTTTGGCCACCCACTCACACTTGCTGCACCCAAAACTTGAAATGAGCAGCTTGAATTCTCTCCGCGGGGTCCTAAGTCCCTCTTCTCCCTATTTGCCCCGGGGGAGGGGGGCACGGAGTGTGAACAGCTGGAGTCCTGCCAGGAAACGGCAACAACAACTTGGGGTACCAACACCATTATGTGATAAACACCATGCCTGATGCTGGAGATAGAAGAGTATGAGAATGGCATGGTCCCTGCCTCCACAGAGCTCACAGTTCAGAGGGGGGAGGTGGACCCTGAACAGATGATCACATTGATTAATCACAAGTGTGGTAAGTGCTTTGAAGACCAAGTACAAAATGTAATGACAGCACCACTGGGGGACCAGTGGGAGGGCAACTAACGTAGGCTATGGATTATTTCATCCTTTGAACAACAGTCATTTCAGATCTCCCTTTTGGCTTCCTTGATAGTAAATTTTATGAATCTCCTCCGGTCCCTCTGACCATTGCCTCCATCCCTATACATGAGGGCCTCACCATTCAGACCTTGGGTTCCCCCTCCCTCTAGACCTCGCCCCCTGGTGATTTCGTTCCCCTCCCACAACCTCAGGACCACCCTATGCAAATGAATCCCACCCCCAACATGGAGTCCTTAACTCTGGCCAGAGCAATACTTCCAACTGCATTCTGAGCATCACTACCTGGATGATGAGCAGAATCCTTGAATGCAACCTGGCCAAAACTAAACCCATCCCTGGTCCTACTTCCCCCAATCAACTCAGCCACTCAGACTCAGAACCCCCTCAGGACCTCTCTGACTTTTCCCCTCTCTCTTCAAACAGCAGGCCTTATAAGGTCTTTGCCTGTAATAGCTCTTATCTCTCCCCTTTCTTGTCCATTTTCACAGCCAACCACCTACACCTCAAGTCTAAACTATGTCAACAGACTCCTAACTGGTCTCCCTGCTTCCAACCCACCCACCCAACAAGTCATTAAGAGATTAACCATCTTAAATTATCACTTCAGACAAAGATACTCCACTCCTACTAATTTATTCTACACAGTCACAAAAGTACACAAAGATGTGCATGAAGAGGTTCCCCATGTATCATTTACACCAATGAAATGCTGGAATTAACTGTCCAACAGGGAACCAGTTTACTAAATGACACATCCCCACAATAAAATACTGTGCAACAGTTAAAAAGAATCATCGGGGGGGGGGGGGGCCGGGCTGGCTCAGTCAGTAGACCATGCAGCTCTTGACCACGGGGTTGTGAGTTCGAGCCCCACGTTGGGTGCAGAGATTATTTTAAAATAACATCTTTTTTTTAAAAAAAGAATCATCCAGATCTACACATACAGTGACACAGAAAGACTGCCTCAACATATTGTTAACAAAGTACACTGCAGGACACTATGTAAATCATAATACCATTTTTGTAAAGCTATAGATAGCTTATATATATTTGGGAGGAAATCTGGGAGGATATGAACCAAACTGTTAATGGGGAATAACTGTAGGGAGAAAGACTGTCAGAAGAGGGGGATGAAAGATGTGTTTCTGTAACTTTCAAATCTAAGTACTACAAGATCTATACAGAAGAGCAAACCCAAAGCATACAGCTTGATGAATTTTCACAAAGCAGACACACCTGTATAACCGGCACCCAAATGAAGAAACAGAGCATTGCCAGGACCCCTGAAGCCCACTGTGCCCCATCTTCAGGTCTCTCTCACTCCACAAAGGGGAGCCACTATCCTGATCTCTAACCCAAAATACTAGTTTTGCCTGTTTTTGAACTTTATAAACAGAGAATGGCCCTTTGGGGAGGGGGGAGCTGGCTGCTTCTGCTAAGTGTTACACTGAATGTATAAGATCCACTCACATTGCTGTGTGTAGTTGTAGATGCTTATTATCACTGCTATATAGTATTCTACTGTATGAATATACCACAACCTATTTATCCATTGTACTGTTTAGGTTTTTTTTTTTTTTTTTTTCCAGTATGGGGCTATTAGGAATAATGTTGCTATGATTACTTCAATGCTTGGCCTTTAGGGAAGATTCACACACATGTCTCAGAAATATACCTAGAAACAGAACTTGTGGGTTATAGGGCAAGCATTTGGTCAGCTGCAAAATGACTTGCCAAAGTAGTTGTACCGATTTATACTCCAACCAGCACATTGGGAAAGTTTTATTTCTCTTTTGTATGCTTCTGTGACTTCTGAATTTTTTATAGTTAAATATATTAATTCTATAATGTAAATGAAGGTGAAATATAAATTTATAAGTAAATCACTTCAATCATGCCATGATCTTATTTAAAACCTTAGAACGGCTCCCCATTGCCTGCCAAATTAGGTTCAACCTTTGCATCCAGGCATGCAAGACTCCATTATCTGATTCCCAGCCCATCTGCTACTGGTCTCCCCCATAGTCTTCACACCCCAGCCCCAGGCACCTCGCTCTGGGTACATCCTCAGTAACTCCTCACCATGGTTTTCTCTCTTTGACTTTCCTCCCTTCCTCACCTTCTCTAGCAAAATTCTAACCGTCCTCCAGAGCTAAGCTTTAAATAACACCTATAATTTATTCAGCACTCACCAAACTCTTAGGGCTGTTATGAAGATTAACTCCAACAATATGGTAATGTAATAATACGAACATTTAATCTTCAGGATGTCCTAGGTGAGCGGTGGCATACCACAAGCACTTGATAAAGACGGTTATTATTATTATTATCACCACTGTGTCAGATGTTGTGCCCAGTGTTTTAAGAGGGATCATAGCATTTAACTGTCACAATAAACTGTGAGCAAATAGTTACTGCCCCATGTTATAGGAGGAGAAAATAAGAATTCAGAAGGTTAAGGAACTTTCCTAAGGACACATACCTACTAATGGCAGAGCTGGAACCCAAACCATCTTTCTAACTCCAATAACCATGTTTTTTTTTTAAATTTTTTATTGTTATGTTAATCACCATATATTACATAATTTGTTTTGGTGTACTGTTCCATGATTCATTGTTTGTGCATAACACCCAGGGATCCATGCAGAATGTGCCCTCCTCAATACCCATCACCAGGCCAACCCATCCCCCCACCCTCCTCCCCTCCAGAAACCTCAGTTTGTTTTTCAGAGTCCATCATCTCTCCTGGTTCGTCTCCCCCTCTGACTTACTCCCCTTCATTCTTCCTCTCCTGCTACCTTCTTCTTTTTCTTTTTTTCTTAAAATATGTTGCGTTATTTGTTTCAGAGGTACAGATCTGTGATTCAACAGCCTTGCACAATTCACAGCGCTCACCGTAGCACATACCCTCCCCAATGTCTATCACCCAGCCACCCCATCCCTCCCACCCCCGACCACTCCAGCAACCCTCAGTTTGTTCCTGAGATTAAGAATTCCTCATATCAGTGAGGTCATATGATACATGTCTTTCTCTGATTGACTTATTTCACTCAGCATAACAGCCTCCAGTTCCATCCACGTCGTTGCAAATGGCAAGATCTCATTCCTTTTGATGGCTGCATAATATGCCATTGTGTATATATACCACCTCTTCTTTATCCATTCAACCGTCGATGGACATCTTCAATAACCATGTTTTTAATGAACCACTGCACTAAACTCACTAAGCTCTACCACAGAACTCAAATGCCATCTCTTCCACAAAGACTTCCCTGATCAGACTCCCTGAGTCCCAGGGCACTTCATCTTCACCTCTCTTGAAGTATCTACTCCACTGCACCTTGAAACACAGTCCTCAGTCAACCTAGTCGGTACCTATGTCTACAGTGTAAGCTCATTCCTCCCTTACTCCCCTTCAGCACCAAGGACAACACCCAACATAGCCCAGCCCCATGAACAGTGCTTATGAATGTTTATGTTTAATTGAATTGGCTTTATATTTGAGACAGGCCCCCAAGAAAAAGGCAAATTTTCCAATAAAGAAAAGTAAGTTTCACTCAGTTGTTTATACCTGAACATGTATGTGTTTAATGTACCTTCTCCCAAAAACAAGCATTCATAAGGAACAGGATAATAAAATAATCATAATGATAAATTTAAAATTAGAGTAAATACCATTATTCTTAGCACTTACCCTGTGCTAGGCTCTAGATAGATAGACATAATTTAACCATAACTCTGAGAGTCAAGTTATCCTCATTTTACAAAAAGGAAGCAGGCTCAGAACAGTTCAGCAACCTGTCCAAGTTTCCACCAGACAAGACAGAGCTAGGTTTTAAACCCAGATTTGTGTGAAGACAAATCCTATACTCTTAACCACTAGAGAGTCCAAGAATGTGGTGGTGGGAGGTGGAGGAAGGAGAATACAACTATTCTCCACTTTGACCTTTTATCGAAGATGGGTCTTCCCAGCTTTGTTTTCCAGATGAGGAGCCCAAAGCTGAGAGAGGTCACATGACTTACTCCAGGTCCCCAGGCTCTAAAACCCCTCACCACATCCCTGACCAGAGTGTAATCTCGTCTCTCTGAAAGGCCCACTACAGATCCATGTCACAGTCTGTGAAGTCCCCTGGACACAAGAGCTCTGGGTCAGTCTGTTATTTTAAACCAGGATCGGAGAAGTACCATGGCCCCTGGGACTCACTGCTTCCCCTGCCCACCAGCACCACCCTTCTTGTTCCTCCAAGATGAATACCCTGGAAGCTGCTGCCTCTTCTTCCTCTATGGTCAACCTCTCTCTGGCCTAGCTATTCCAAGTGACTTCAGCCTCACATGTCTCCCTTGCCCACGCCTTAAAACTCATCTGAAAATCAAGGCTGAGATGACATGCAGGCACTCAGACCTCCTGAGCCCTGATGTTGCCTCTGGCTGTGTCTCCAAAAACAGGCCAAAGAAGCATAAACCCTGATTGAGGGCCCTTTACCGCCCCCTCGTCTCTCCAGAGCTGTCAAAATCTGCCTTCCATTAAAATCAGAGAAGATTCCATCTGGAGGGAACTTAGGGGTCATCCAGACTAATGCCTTCCTGTGTAAAGGGGCAACTGAGGTCGACAGAGGGACATGAGTCAATGACTATGTTGAAATTAGAATTCAGGTCTCTTCACTGCCAACCTCTCAGCCCCTTTCACCTTAAACAGCCATTTGCCACTATTTCTGGGGCATGTTCAAGAAGGAGCAAAGCCTAGTAACTAAAACCATGGACAATGGCGCCTGATGGTCTGAGCTGTATGTAGAGCTGGCCCTGGTCACTTTATTAGTAATGTGAATCTTGGGCAAGTTACTTAACCTCTCTGTCTCTCTGTTGCCTCCTCTTCAAAGAAATGGAGAAAATAATGGTAAGTGCCTCGTAACATTTTTATGAGGATTAAATGAGTTAATATTTGGTATTAAAAAAAAACACTTAGAACAGAGTCTGGCACAGAGTAAGTACTATTTAGTAAATGACATACAAGTATTTGTTAATTAAGTAAACTGTGTCTCCATGCCTCCTTCTGGGGACTCAAATTCAGTCCTACTCTGCATCAGCAGGAGCACAGCCTTAGCTCACCCCCTAGGCCTTCTCTTGCCTAGACTGCTGCAAGAGTCAACTAACTTAGAGGCTCCCAAACACCCACCTGGAGGTCAGTGTTGGTCTGACAGTTTGGAATACACTGGGAACTCAGCTAAAACCCAGATTTCTCTGTCCCCTCTCCTGGAGATTCTGGTTCAGTAGGCCTAGGGTGGGGGTCTGTGAATCTGTAATTTCAGAAGATCCCCAGGTGCCTCGAATGCTTGGTCAGGTGGTCAGCCTCTACTCCAACCTGTGTCCCAGCACCAGAGCATTCTCTTCTGCCAGTTCCCCACTCTGTGGCCTGCATGAACTTTCTAAAACTCAATCCTGAATATGTCATCTCTTTGATTAAAAACCTCCAGTCATACTTCAATGCTTGCAGAATAAATTCCAAAGACCTTAACACACACTGCCTTTCGGATCTGGTCCCAATCTACATTCTCAGCCTATTTTTTCCCTTTTCTCCAATGTGCTCTCCATTCCATTCACACTGAATAATTCAGGTAATTCCAAACATCCCATGTGACCAACTACCCCCAAATGTCTTGCCAATCACCCTGCATATAAAATTCTCACCATCCCCTTCTCTTCTGGAGAAAGATGTTTTTAAAAACAACTGTTTGGGGCGCCTGGGTGGCGCAGTCACTTAAACATCCAGCTCCTGGTTTCGGCTCAGGTCATATCTTGGGGTCGTGAGATTGAGCCCTACACTGGGCTCTGCACTCAGCACACAGTCTGCTTAAGACTCTTTCTCCCTCTCCCTCTGCCCTTCCCATTAATAAGTAAATCTTTAAAAAAAAAAAAAAACCTGTTTGTTGAAGTGTGACATATATATGTATACAGAAAAGTGTACAATTATATGATGTACAATTTTAAGTATATAACTTGATAAATATTACAAAGTGCACTCATCTACAGAACCAGCACCCAGATCAAGAAACAGAACACTGCCAATGCCCCAGAAGCCCCTCACAAGCCATGGTTACTTCTCCAAGAGTAGCATCATCCTGACTTCTAACACCAAAGGTTCTTTTGCCTCTTTCATACTTTTGTATACATAGAATCATCTACTATATATTCTCCAACGTCGGCTTCTTTAACTCAACATTATGTTTTTGAGTCTCATTCACACTGATTGTTTTAATGAAGTTCATTCATTTTCATAGCTTTATTGTCTTACATATCAAAAGTATACTGCTGATGAATATTTGGGTAGTTTCCAATTTGGGGCTATTACAGAAAGCTCTGCCAAAGACATTCTTGTATGTGTCTTTTGTTGACCATTGTGCACTTTTTTCTGGGCACAAACCTGGGGGTGAAATTGCTGGGTCATTAAGGGTATGTATTTAAAGTCCTTTTTTTTCTTTAAGGTTTTATTTATTTATTTGACAGAGACACAGCGAGAGAGGGAACACAGCAGGGGGAGCGGGAGAGGGAGAAGCAGGCTTCCCATGGAGCAGGGAGCCCGAAGCGGGGCTCGATCCCAGGACCCTGGGGTCATGACCTGAGCCGAAGGCAGACGCTTAATGACTGAGCCACCCAGGTGCCCCTAAAATGCTTTTTAAATGGTTTAAACATGATGTAGACTGGAAAGGTTAACACAGATTATCCTTCAGCAGGAAGCAACGTCCTGAAGAAATGACACTCAGAACTAAAATATTTTGGGAAGAAGGATGGTGGGAAAACTGCTGATTAACTGTCTATCTGGCTCACATTTATATTCCCCAAATGTAACATTTGCTAAGTAAATGTATGAAGGGCAGACAGCACCCAAGACAGAAGAGGGAGGGGTGAAAAAGGCCTGGAACTCAGTAAGCATTCAATAAATGCTGGCTAGTAAAATTAACCTCTTCAAGGGTCACTGGCCAATGGCTCGCTAATACCACCTTTCATATATATTGTCATTATTTCTTTGAATCTAAGACACACATTTTCACGACCTCTGAAATTAAGATACGAATGACAACCAATGGCAAGTCAGTTAAATTCTGACACATTTTATCTCTCTTGATGGTATATAAAATAAAGCTGTGACTTGGAATTGAAAGCCTCCTAGACCTATTACAGAACAGGAACTGAACAGTCCTACGTGCTGGGAACTGTCCGTGGTGCTGACCTAAGTGCTGAGGCCTTGGCTTGCCTGGGGCAGAGGTAGCAGCTCACAGGGAGGGGAGATCTCAGAATAAAGTAACCCCCAACCCATGTTTGTTTTTAAGACACAATTCTTTTCCACGGGCTTAATGATGTCTCAAATTCCACCCTTCCACATAAAGACAGGAACTCCCACTTACTGAGCTCCCAGAGGTCAACCTACATTACCTCATTTAATCCTCACAACCACTATTGTCTCGATTTTCAGAAATGAAAGTTGACTCAGGGAGGTTAATGAACCTGCCCAAGACGGCAAAGCTGTTAAGTGGGAGAATGGTCTTAGTTCAGTGCAGGCCAGAGTGAAATTTGCCCTTTAGGCCGCTTTACACTGGAGGGATGAGAGGAGAGAGCTGTGTGTGAATTCCTCAGAACTTTTTCCAAGAGCATACGAAGGGTGAAGAGGGAGAGGTCATAAAGACACAGAGTGAAATTGGTGGAAGCAAGGAAGGCAAAGGGCACATGATAACAATCTGAGAACACTGGACAGGGAGAGTCTAAAGATTTTGAGAGAATTGACTGAGTAAAGTATCTGAATGTGCTTTCTAACTCTAAAGAGTTCTGCCCCTGTGAGGAAATACTGTTCTCATTTGTCCGACGAAATATGCATTTACTGAGCTCATTTCCTATCCCATGCTTTTCCTGGTCTTGGAGATTAGAAGAAGACTTGTCCTTAAGGAGCTTACAGTTGGTGGAGGGGGAGGGGAGAGATAACAGATAAGTAACTGTCATTCACTCAACAAACTCTTACCAAGTGCCTATTCAGTGCCAGGGCCTATGCGAGAGACTCATAATACAGATGAATTAAACCCAGACATTATTGAAACTCCCAGTCTATGGGGAGACTGACAAGTAAATGGGCAATTATAACACAAGCTGTTATAATTACAACATACAATAGTTTAAGGACAGAGATATACACACAGTACTATGGGAACTGAGGAGTAATTAATACAGCACTGGAAGTAGAGGCAGTGCTTGGGTTTTAAGAATGATTTCAATACTGAATTATACTTGGTTGCAAATAAAATCATAGCAAGATTTTTATCGCAGATGCAAGTGCTACCTTCTGGGAGTTCAACCGAAAGCCATGTTGACAAACACTCAGGGAGAAGGCAAAAAGGCAGAACCAAAATGTCAACTGAGGACAACGAACTCTGAATGCAGAGTAAATGTATTTGGGGAAGGAGGGGTTCCTACACTTACCAGGGGTGGTCAGGGAAAAGTCACTCACTCTACTCCTGCCAGAGTGGGAAGACTTTCTAGAGGAGAGGCATTTCAGCAATCACTGGAAGGGAGACAATGTACAGTCCCCACAATGATCGCCCTTCCCCAGGAAGCCATTCCCAATAGCTCTTGGGACAAGCTGAGCAAGCTCTGGAAGAAGCTGGGTTGCGGGCAAAAAGGTAGAGATTACAATCCCATCTGGCACTAGGAACCCTCACAACTCACAGCATTCAAGGCTTCCAGAATCTGCCCCAAACCTATACTACTAGTCTTACATCATGAACACACCAGGTGTTCTGTCCACACTGGATTACTCATCATTCACCAAACACAGCCCGCATACTGCCATCTTCTTAAGAGCACAGGCTTGGGAGCCAGAATGACTGGGTGGAGGACTTGCAGCATCCTCCTGCCACTTTCTGAATAAATGAAAGAAAGTTACTGAACCTCTCTGGGCCTCAGTCCCTTCATATAATGGAAGTAATAGAACCCACTTCTCACTGTTGTAATATTGATCAGCTCTCATTGGGTTATGCTACAGTAACAAACGACGCCCAAATCTCAGTGGCTCACAGATTAAAGGTTTAGCGTTTGCTCACGTGAAACATCCCTTCTGAGTTAGCTGGGGCTCCATCCCATGAATTCTTCTGGAATCCAGGAGGAAGGAGCAAACCCTATCTGGGACACGCTAATCTCACGGCAGAGGGAAAACAGAAATGATGAAACCATGAGGCAGCTCTTCCAGAAAGCTTTTCTCTATGTATATTTAAGCATTTTTAAGAATACACAAAAGGAGGGGTGCCTGGGTGGCTCAGTCGGTGAAGCATCTGCCTTTGGCTCAGGTCATGATCTCAGGGTCCTGGAATCAAGCCCTTCATCGGGCTCCCTGCTCAACGGAGAGCCTGTTTCTCCCTTTCCCTCTGCCTGCCACTCTGCCTACTTGTGCTCTCTGTCAAATAAAGAAATAAAATCTTTTTAAAAAAAAAGAATATACAAAAGGATAGATAAAAAATATGTCCCCTAATAATGTGAAAAGGCTAAGGATATAGAGGAGGTGGGGGAGCTCTCCCCCCGGATGCACACTGCAAAGAGAAGCCACCAAGTGATTTGTTATAACAAGGCAGAGTGTTAGCCTATTTTAGCACTGATTCACATTAATTGTGAAATAAATCCTCTCATGCCCCGTGCGGGGCTGACCTCGATGACAGAACATATGTAAAGTGACTGCCATGGTGAGTTAAAGGCACTCAGTAAATTACAGGCACTATTCTCAACAATATTCTGAGACGGATACCAGTGTCCCCAATTCCCAGAAACTCTCAGAAAACCAAGACTCTGAGAACTGAAGCAGTTTGCCCAAGGTCCCACAGCAAGTTAGTAGAGGGGCAGAATGCAAAACAAACCTGCCCCAACCACACGAAGAGCTGAGCACAAATGTTCACAGCAGCACTATTCATAATAGTCAAAAAGTGGAAACAGCCCAATGTCCATCAACTGATGAACAGTTAAACAAAATTTATTTTATATGTATGTGTGTATATATGTTTGTGTATATATGTGTGTGTATGTATATATGTATATATGTATTTAGAAGAATGTTATATTATTCCGGCACAACAAGGAATGGAGATCTGATGAATGCTACAACACAGATGAACCTTGAAAACATGCAAAATCAAAGAAGCCACATGAAACATGAGACACCACATAGTCTATGACTATTTATATGAAATGTCCAGAATAGGCAAATCCATAGAGATAGAAAGATTGTTTCTAGGGTCAAGGGGAGACAGGAGAGTGAGTACTACTGGGTACAGGGATTTCTTTCGGGGTGATGGAAATGTCCTACGATCGGTTGTGGTGATGACCATATAATGGTGAGTGTGCTAACAACCACTGAGCTGTCCACAATACATAGTGAATTGTATGGTCTGTAGTTAGAGCTTTCTTTCTCTTTCTATACGTACCCATTTCCTTTCCCAGGCCCTGCTCTTATCCCCTATTCTACACTGACCCCCCCCACATGGAGCCAGTAGCATGGGGGTGGGTAAGGCTTCTTCAGGTCAGCGCTGGCCTCCAACAGGGGCAGCAAAGGCCTCAGCTGAGCAAGAGGCCAGCATGGGAAGCCTGCTGCAAAGGCCAGATGAGGCCTGGGCTGCGCCCTCTAGACCCCAGGTGTGCCATCTTCAAAGCACACCCGTACACTCATATCCCCACGAAGGCACACGGATGATGACATGCAGTGGGCACATGGGAGAGAGGAGAAGGAATCTCTTAATCCCAGCCCTACCGGGGCAAGCCTGTTTGTGCCTCCACCTCCCCACTGGCACCTTCCTCAGTCTACACATGGTCAGCTTGCTTCAGAGCCTCAGAAGGACTCAAGAATTAACTAGGATCAGCTGTGACCAGTTAGAACCAGCTGGAACCACCGGCTCCAGCACTCACTGGAGCAAATCCACCTTCGATGAGCTGTTTTCAGCACTAGAGGCCACTGGTAAACCTGGCCTCAAGCTCTGGCTCAGCGCATCCAAATATCATGGCTGCTTAGCGTCCAGGCCCCCTCCGCACTGCTCTGCAGAAGGGATGCTAACCAGGAGCCCACTAGGGCTTTCCAGGCAAGAACATCCCCCCACACCACGTCTCAGACTCCTCGGAGAGAAGTGCTACCCTTTATCTTCCAACAGTTTAAACAAATGCCTCCCTTGATTTGGCCTTAGCAGAGCTACTGAGCATAGCTGGGCCCCATCCTGGCCAAGGAGCCTGTTTCCTTCCATTCCTTCAAATGAGGGCAAGGACCATGTCCGCCCTACAGACTTGCAAAGGTGCCTGGCCCTGAGCAGGCACTCCATACACTTCAGGAACCCAAAGGCGGAGCTTCTAAATTCTAGCCTCAAGCTTCCCAAACTTTAATGTGCACATGAATCATCCAGGGATCTGGTTAAAAGGCAGACTGGATTCAGTAGCTGCTGGCTGGGGTCTGGAATTCTGCATTTCTATCTCCCAGGCAAGGTCCCCACTGCTGGTCTGTGACCCATACTTTGAGTAGCACTTCAGCCCATTCTACTCACTCTTCTTGGATTTCTTCACCTTTCTTTTTTTTTTTTTAAGATTTTATTTATTCATTTGACAGAGACACAGCGAGAGAGGGAACGCAAGCAGGGGGAGTGGGAGAGGGAGAAGCAGGCTCCCCGCCGAGCAGGGAGCCGGATGCGGGGCTCGATCCCAGGACCCTGGGATCATGACCCGAGCCGAAGGCAGACGCTTAACAACTGAGCCACCCAGGCGCCCCTCTTCACCCTTCTTGATTGTGCAAGAAGCCTCTTGAGAAGCTGACAAGAGCTATTCTCTCTTTTCCTTAGAAAAAAGTACCTGTCAGCACATATACACAGTACGGTGCATAGAATTTTGAGGTTTGTAGTCCAGTGAAAAGGCTTTCTTTTGGACAGACACACTTTAGTTCTCATAAAAAAGCAGATGCAGTAGGGGACAGAGAACAAAAAAAGTCCCAGCAGAGTCAGGACTCCTGGGGTCTGGTCCTAGCTCTACTACAGACTTTCTGCGTGACATCAGACAAGTTTCTACCCCTCTCTGAGCTCAGTTTTCCCACCAGGAGGGGGCTGGACTAGATTACAATGATAAATTGGTTTTCTCTTGTTTGCCAACTCTGATAGCTATTGCCTAAAATATTCTTGTGTTAAAAATTCTTAGACTGTGGGCACCTGGGTGGCTCAGTTGGTTAAGCGACTGCCTTCGGCTCAGGTCATGATCCTGGAGTCCCGGGATCGAGTCCCCCATCGGGCTCCCTGCTCGGCGGGGAGTCTGCTTCTCCCTCTGACCCTCCCCTCTCTCATGTGCGCTCTCTCTCTCTCTCTCAAATAAATAAAATCTTAAAAAAAAAATTCTTAGACTGTGTCTGGACTTGGCAGAAAAGGGTGCTGTGATTGATTGGTGATGCCTGCCATGTGCCCAAGAAAAAGGGGCCTTAATTGATTGGTGACGTCTGCCAAGGTCCCAGGCCTGTAGGTGATGGGCTTCCTGCCCATAACAGTCTACTCCCTAGAGTCCCTCCAGCTGTGACATTCCATAGCTCATTTAGAGTCATCCCAGACTGGGGAAAGAGAAGTCCGTGCTTGTCCTCGAGGGGGCAGGAAGGGATGATTCCTTAAGCCACTGGCTTCTCAAACCTGCCGCCCGGCCGCCCCTTTTGAGACACGGTAGCAGAATCCCCGTTCCATGGCAGAGGACAGCGTGTCCTTGCACTCCCATCCTTGGTTATTTTTAACTCCAAGGACAGAGGCCCAGGCAGAAGCTGAAATACAGAAAGGCTGCAGCGGGCTACCCAGTCTCCTGATGGAGGGGAAGCCACCATCCTCCCATGGCTCCCAAGTCGCTGCATCGTTGGCCAAGCAACAGTCCAAGCAGTCTGCCAAGGGACAGGAGAACGGTCCTCCCCTCCCATGTGAGTGAGGCTGTGCTCCTCCTCGGTGCAGCCACAGACCCTCTGCCAGTCCCTCTCCCACCACACCCTGTATGTGCTCATTGATGCATCCTGTACTCATATGTGAGCCTGCCTCGGCCAGTGCTGAGGACACAGCATGGAGCAAGGCAGATGGGGACCCTGGTCCACCAGGCCCTCCCGGGACAGGGTGGAAGACAGACCCCAGTGTCGTAGCACAACTCCGCAGTTACAACTGAGGGGACTACACTGCAGCCACCTCCACATCTGTGAGCTCCTCCAAAGCTGGGATGTTCTTCATCTTTCTAACCCCGGAACCGAACACCTAACCTGGCACCGAGGAGGGTTCAGAGAATATTTGTTGATTCAAACTATTACATAGGAGATATTTGCTGGAGCGTGAGGATCCTACAGGAGCCTACCCCAGACTGAATGAGATCCAATCATTCATTTGCTGACTCACCAAGTATTTTTCTGAGCACCTTCTCTATGTCAGGGCCTGTCCTAGGCACTGGAGCTAGACAGCGCCGGGAATAAAATAAGGGATACAAACAGCCCTCCTGAAGCTCCAATCCGGGAGAGGGAAGGAAACATTGAACCACCCAAATACACAAAGATATAGAGGGTGCTAGAAGGTGATGAGTGGAAGGACGGGGGGTCAGGGAGACCTCATTATAATATGCAGGTAAAGACCTGAAGGAGGGAAAGGAACAAGCCAGATGGATACCTGGAGGCACAGAGCTCCAAGCACACAGACCCTGAGACAGACATATGTCAGGCCCGTCCGACAAACAAGGAGGCCAGAGCGGCTGGAGCGGAATGAGCACGGGAGAGCAGTATGAGGTGAAGTCTGAGATGATGCAGCAGGTGAAGAAGGGCAAACTTTGGCAGACAGACACAGCTTGCATCAGGCCAGGCATGCAGTGGTTAGAAACAATGGGTGCTCGTGGCGGTGGTGATGATGATGATGTCAGAAGCAGCCAGCATTCACTGGACAATGATCATATGCCAGGTGCTGGGCTACACAATGAACATGGATTCATTTATTTAATCCCTACAACAACCCATGAAAGAGGCCCTATCTTATCCCCATTTTACAGATGGGGAAGCTGAGATTCAACAAGATTTATGCAGCTTGGAGGTGGCAAGGCTGCGTCAAAAATGCTGGCAGTCTGGGGCCAGAACCCTCTGTCTTCCCAAACATCCCAGCCCTGCTGCACATGTACCGTGCTTCTTTCCCTCCCAGAGTTCTTATAAACTTCTTGGTCTCCTTTGAAAATCTTCTGAAAGCTGTTTATCTCTATTAAAAAAATTCTGGCTTTCTCCAGAAAAAAGTACAAATGCACAATGACACAACCTACACATAATTCCAAGAGGTTCAAGGTGATAAACCTCTGGCTCTGAAAGTAAGCACTTCTTACACATCTGTAGCAAAAGCAAGAATTGTCAGAGTTGTCCAAAGAGGCAAGAGGAGAACATGGACTCCCATAAGATCAGCTAAAACTACTTCTATTTGTCAAGAGCCTCCTGGGAGTGAGTCCCTGTAGATTTGTTTTATCTCATTTAAACCTCATTTAAAGCCTGTGAGATGACTATTGTTATGCACCCTTTACAAATGAGGAAACTGTAGCACAGTGCGGTTAAGTGACTTGCCTAAGACCACACAGCTGGTTTTCGACAGAGCTGGAATACACCCCAGATCTAGCTGACTCAGACCTCAGTCTCTATTCCAGTCTCCTTCTAATTTCTCCAACTGCACCCCTTCCTAATCCCAGAGCAGGCAAGAAACTTGCTCAAGGTCTCACAGCTCAGCACATACAAGACTGGGTCCAGGGCTGTGCTGCCCAATATAGTAGCCACTACCGACGTGTGACCACTTAAATTAATCACAATTTTTAATAATGAAGAATTTGGTTCCTCAGTTATACTAACCACACATCAAGTGCTGAAACAGCCATATGTGGCTAGTACCTACCCATCTGGGGCAGTACAGATACAGAACATTTCCATCATCACAGAAATTTCTGTTAGACAGCACTGGCCTACGACTCAGTCTCTTGACTCCTGACCCAGGGCTTTCCCACGGTCAGAGGCTACTAGAAATGAGATTTGCCTGATGAAGTGGATGGAAGGGGAGGCAGGAACAGGGCAGCTGAAATTGTACAAGAAAGCAAGGGAGCTCAGACAAAAGCTCATAGGAGGGAAGCTGAGACCGACTTCTAACACAGGATAAAAGACACATGAGTCACTGGCTTGGAACCCACCTCGCCAGCAGCAAACACACCTGTATGTCTGATTACAGGGACCCTTTTCTAACTACAAGGCTTCTCCTTTCCTTGTTGATGTCCGTGGTTCCTTACCAGGAGATGGGGTCTTTCATCCAGTGGAGAGAGATCAGGCTGAATGGCAGCCCCCTGGGGAGAGAGAACTCAGTGCCTGAAACTCCTGCTCACCTTCCAGGGACAGTGAGGAGGCCAAGAGCAAGCAGGGTTCTGCAGCCAGCCAGGGCCAGCCTTGGACCCAACCAATCCGGTCAGACCTGGACTCAGGGAAGTCATGCTATGGGCACCGGGTAGTGACTCAGGGTGGAGTGGGGGCTGCACCCATGGCTGCCAGAGCAGATGTGAAGACCCTAACCGCACTCAGGCTGCAAACCCAACCCAGCAGAGCCAGCTAGCAGCCAGACCCTACACTTCTCCCCTAGGACTCCTTTATGCCTGCAAGATGCTCAAAGGCACCAGAACTAGATTTTTCCAGTGGAATGCCGTGGAGGAAGAGAATAAAGGACCACACAGCTGTCCCTAAACTGCCCAGCACCGAGGAAATCAGGGGGGCTAAAGTGTATGTCGGGGATGGGGAGCTTAACTTTGTGCATAATGGTCTCTCCTCCCTCCTTCCTTCCCAGAGGGACTGAAACAAAAGCCTGCTGAAGGTGGGAGAAAAGACGAGAATTAGCAGAAGGCACCAATTAAATTCCCTGCCCATCTCTTATCAACTAAGGAACTCCCCCAACCATCTGAGCTCCATCTTCTTATCGGTAAAAGGTGTGTGATTTTATCACCTGCTCCAGCAACTTTGAAGGTTCAAATAATATTAACAATACTGAGGACGACTGCCAGTGAGTGAGAGCTTTTTCACGATGTACCACACCACCTAGATTAGTGCTGGGCACACAGCAAGCGCCCAGTAAAAACCTCTAAATACTGAATGTAAATGTCTCATGTCATAGTAGTAGCAATAATATAAAATTATGATGATTATGAAATCGGTGCCTTACTCCCATCCTGAGCCCATATCACACACTACTCCGTCCTTCCAATGACCCGATACTATTATTATGTCTACTTAAGGGATAAGGACACTGAGACACAGAGAGGTTCACTGGTTTAAGGACACAGAGTAGGACAAGAAAAGAGAGAAGGTTTTAATGCAGGTCCCTCTGAATTTAAAATCTATGTGGTTTTTGCCTCTCAAATTAAATAAGTAATTGTATAGATAACAAAGGGCTGTGCAAATTTGATTTTCAGCATCATTATTATATTAGGATTAATGGTGAAGGTGACTCTGGGCACAAAGGAAGGACTTTCTGCAGTCGAGCTGTCGGTCAATGGAAGGAACAGCCCTGAGCGGTTAAGACTGTTCCTCACTGTCATCCAAGGGAGACTGGACAGTCAAGGCAGGTCCCCAGATGGAGACTGGATTGGTAGGGCAAATCCTAAGTGTGGTCAAACAA
This sequence comes from Eumetopias jubatus, assembly GCF_037043125.1. NCBI lineage: Eukaryota > Metazoa > Chordata > Mammalia > Carnivora > Otariidae > Eumetopias > Eumetopias jubatus. Next base: position 125,318,819 of record NW_028274815.1, read on the forward strand.
TAGAATTACCTGGGGAGCTTGTGAAGAAATAGATTCCCAGGTCCCACCTGAGAGTTTTAGTTGAATAATCGGGGTTGGAGCTCAGGATCCTGGTGTCAGGTAGAAAAGCATGTGCACAGCAGTCTGGGAATCACTGGACTAGTGAAATGTTGTGCACCCTCCTCACCCAAGATGATGGGATTCTAGAAGCCACAGGAGCCACCAAAGGAAGCTAGGACGCACCCTCAAGAAGTATGCAACCGCTGAGTAATAACAAAACCTTGCTCGGTGCCAAGCAGCACACCCGTCGCCCCAGAGACCCCTCCTCTCTGGGGCTCCTGTCTCCTCCTGCCCTCTGTCACCTCCAGTATCCCGTCCTTCAGGATGGGGATGCTTTTCCCCACTCCCAGAGCTAGGGACCCCTTTTTGGGCTTCCACAATGACAAGGTTTCCATTTGTGGACAACTGTGTCTACATCTACCCCTGCCACCCCAGGCTGTGACGGGGCTGGTGGCTCGCTCAGATCCGTGTGGCCAGCACCCAGGGCCTGGCCCAGGGTAGGCGCTCGCTGAACACCTGCCAAGAGGGACTTGCGCTGCTCCGTGAAGGATGGGCAGAGGAGGCAGGGAGGAGAGCCATCGTTGCAGGAAGGAAGTAATCCAGGTCACCAGGTTGGGAGGAAACAGAACCTACAAATTCTCTCTGCCACTGTTCAGAATTGGCCTGCGCTATTTATAGCTCACAAGCCTTCTGCTTCTCACATTTAAATGCGGGGCTGGGCATGGAATAAAATCCTGGGTAAGTCTGTCAGTTTTCAATTTATTTATTTATTTATTTATCTTTTATAAGAACAAGAGTGAAAAGCAGGAACAAAAATGAGCCGCAGCTCTTAGGGTAAGCAGCCTTGTCTTGTCCCTGGGCCTGCCTTGGCCGGGCTGTGGTCTACAGACGGATCATACACAGTTCTAGACCCGATCCTAGAAATCAGAGTGTCCCTGTGGAGACCAGTCTGTGAAGGTCCTTTTAAGGTGATTTTTAAGTAGTGGCTTCAGTTTACAAAACAGTATCACAGCATGACCATGTCTTGGTTTAAACACACACTCCTGCACACACACACACACACACAACTGGAGAGAAACAGCCCTAGTGGTTAAACATTCTGCTTTTGGATGATAGAATCGGAGTCATTTTTATTTTCTTTTTGTGTGCCTCCTCTGCATTTTCTCAAAATCTCCACCATGGGTACACATGACACAGACTGAGGACGTTAGGCCCGAGGAAATCGGCTCTGCTGTCTGCTGGGTTGTGACCTTGGGTGAATTCGGGAATAGCAACAGGACTGCACAGGACTGAGGACTGTACAAAGTAAACTGCGTGAAATCTTAGCACAGCATCTGGAACATGGTGTGTGCTCGGGAAATGTCAGCTAGTATAACCGTACAAGTGTTTGTGACTAGGGAAAGCACAATATTTGTTTTAAGAAGTTACAGCGACAAGCAGTAACTCGACCACTCCCACCATAGCAGGAGTCCAGTGAAGGGACCAGGCCACGTCCAGGAGGGCTCAGAGGCCCGGGTCCCAAGTCCTCCCAGCCAAAAACACAGCAAATCACCCTCTCAATCTCACTTTTCCACCTTTGCAAAAGATCGTGGTGCAGGGTGGACAGTAAGTCTCGCCCCTCTCGGCAAGGGCCCAGGAAGCCTGAAGAGGACAAGAGAGTTCTAGTCTCCAAGAAGGGCGGGGGCACAAGAGCCTTTCCCAACCACCCACCTCTTTCCTGGCCCTGCCTCCTCCTGATGCACCTACCTCGCCCTCACAAGACATCGATAAACCACAGGGGGCTCCTCCCTGACTACACAGCCTGATAAACAGCTACTCACACTTCGGGGACACATTCAGCACCCCCTGCTCAATGGGGTCACCCAGTTACCTGCTCTGCTCATCTTTCCTCCTCGACTGAGGGAGGCCCCCATCCTACCTTCAAGTACCCAGCACACTGCAGCAGGGTCAATAAATATGTTGACTGCATAAACAATGCTTTTAAAAAATGATAAAGGGCTGTGCCCAGCAGTGGTTAGGCTAAGAGACTCACATGCCAGGCAGGCCTGTTTGACCTTCCTGCTGAATGACCTTGGGCCAAAGATAAGCCTAGACTCTCTGAGCCTCAGTTTCCTCATCAGTACAATGGATAGGACAATTTTACCACCTTCATATGCTGATGTTTCAATAGGATAGTCCAGGAAAAGTGCTCAGAGTACCTAGCATGTATGAAACAAGAATAAACGTTTGCTATCATGAGGATGATTATTAAAAACTAAGATGACTTAATGATTATCTTGGGATCCCAGAGTGTCAAGCACTTTCCCTCTGGTCTTGCCCATGGTTCCGGTTCAGGGGGCCCTGCGGACTACTGGGCAAGCTGCTCCCTGCACAAAGGCACCCGATGGAAGGTGGGTCCGGGGCAGAAATACAGCCTGTCTTCCCGAGCTGGCACTGGAGAAGGGCGGGGGGGGGGGGGCTTCTTCCGATTCATCCCTCTACAGGAGGTGCAATCTCTTTATTCAGTCACCCAGGCTGGGTGTGAGAAGTGTTCTTCTCTATAATCTGCACAAAGGTCCATGCAAGCCATGTGTACCACCAATGGGACCATGAGAAGGGCCATCCCTGGGCTGTTCTCACTCTCAGTTCAGAGAGGGACACAAGGCTGTCCCCCACCCTGCCCCTAATATTGTGGGGCCCAGGGCAAGAGTCCAATGGAGGCCCTCATACTTATTCTAAATATTTAAAAGTTACAAATTAGGCTACTGAATAAAATATGATCTATCCTTCTATTCTGACAAATAGGCCTACATAATGACCTTGAAGGCCAGCACAGGTTCAAATTTAGAATCCACAGTGTTCCATGGCTGAATATGGAGTGAAAAGGGAGCCAGTCCTTGGCTGCAGCCTGCCCTCCGATTCATTCCCACCCCCTCATTCCTCATATAAAGGGGCCCACTTTGCACATCTGTGTTCTGTCCTCACTTCCACAAACAGCCACTTTTGAGCCATTTATCGGGACACCAGTGATGGGCAGAGTCCACCCTCCTCGGGAGGATGGACCTAGGGAAGGGGTCTGGACAGACCCAAGAAGACTCAGGGCCATTTGGACAGAAAATTCCAGGGTCCCACATACCCTGAAGATGAGAGGGGTCCAGGTGGGTATATCCCCTTCATCCATAGATTCCTCACCCAGTGAGGAGGGCCAGAGAACCGCCCAGGAATGCTGCAGGCCCCAAATCAGGGCCCTTCCAGCCAGGTGTAAGGGCAGTAACAATACGGCCCTACCAGCAGCCGGGGCTACCACTCACCATACAGGTACAAGAAAACTTACCACAGCCTGACGTGGCTCCATTCTTTCCGGGACTATGGCCTGATTTTTTACCCAACCCTTTCAAAAATCAGCAGATTTGCCAACTACTTGGGGAGGAGAACATGAGGCTTTTCTCACCTTTTTTCCCTGGCAAAGCCCAGATTTAGGGGCTTAAATTTCTGGGGCGGCCCCAGGTATCTGTAGGTCCAGTCCTCCTCTGAACCCTTTCTGGGCCTGGGGACATACAGACCCTACTCCCAATTCCTGGCTGGGGCTGGGGTTTCAGACAACCTTTCAAGTCCAACCTTTACCTAAAACAGTGGCTTTCCTTTATTTTTTAATTTTTTTTTTTTTTAAGACATAGACATTCACCTCTGGAGAGAAATTATGGGTTTCAAGAGTTCTTGACAAAGAGCTTCATTCCCGAAATGTAAAGCTGGCATTTTAAATTTGGTTCTTATTCACTGCTGGGAAGTATCAGAATGAAGATTACAAATTTAATAATGTAACACGGCAGGAATTGGCCCAGCCTCACCTCCAGGAGAGTAATTTGTTCCTGCCTTCAAACCGGCACTTCCCAGCCTCCCAGCATCACCAGACCAGCCTGGTGACACACTCCTGACTTTTTCGTGTCTTGTGGGCTAGCCCACGCAGCCAGCCCAGACACCAGAAGATCATCATCGCCACGGTCTGAGGATTCAACGCTGGACTGGTCAGACCCATCTGGGGAGAGCTGCTATAACCAAAAGGAGCCATCCCTGGGCCTCTGGGCTCCACTCTTCCCACCTGCAGCCAGAAAAGTCTTTGCAAACTGCAGATTTTGAGTCTGTGGCTTCTCTGTTGATAACCTAACAGGGGGTCAACTGTCCATAAGCTCAAGTCTAGGATTCTTGACTTAAAGATCTAGTATGATCCAGTCCTGATACTTTGCCAACTACATGCTCCCTTCCCTGGGCTTTCAAAACACCATGTGCCCCTTCCCACCACAGGGCCTTTACAAAGCTGCCAGTAAAAATATGAGCTAATATTTATAGAGCACTAATTATGTGTCAGGCACTAGACTAAGGGCTTGACAGGTGTCCTCTCTTTAATTTTCTTTCCTACCCTGTGAAGTAGGTGGTATAGTCAAGCGGTTAAGCTCAGATTCTGAAATCACATAGCTGGGTTTGAATCCTGCCTCTGACTCTTACCAGCCGTGTGATCTTGGGCAACATACTTAATCTCTCTGTGCCTGTTTCCTCATCTAAAAAACAGGCATAGTGATAGTACCTACCTCACAGAGTGGTTGTGAGGCTTGAATAAATTAATGAAGGTGAAGTGTCAGAACGTGATGGGCAGCGTGTGTTAATCATCACTAGATTATCCCCATTTTGCGGAGAGAGGAGGAGGAGAACATGCTTAAATCACACGGTCAAGGTCACATAACTACCAGTGGGAGCGTGGTCTCCAGACTCTGAAGCTCTCAATTTTCACCATGACACATCCACTGTAGAAAATTCGGAAAATACAAAAAAAAAAAAAAAAGCACAAAGTAGAAAACAAACAGACTGAGCGAATCCAGGATTTGACCTCACAACTGACTCACAACGGACTCCCAAGTCTGTCCCTTCAGCACATGGCATCCTGTCTCACTCCCAACCTGCGCTTGGCGAACTCATCTACTCATCCCTTAGGTCTCAGCTTAGCTGTCCCCGCCCTCTTCTCCTCCCAAACAGGACAGGTCAGTTCTCCCAGCTCCAGCCTTTCCTGGCACCCTCCACTTGTACAGCACTCACCACAGTAGTGATTGAATTATTAGTTGTTCCTTTGGGTAATCTAATGACTAACCCCTCACCCTACCAGACTGTAAACTCCATGAGACCCGCAAAGACTGTGCATTTCCCGGGTCATCAGCACCTAGGACAGGGCCTGGCCCTCACCAAGTACTAGTGGAAGAAAGGGAGAAGTGGAGGGCGTAGGGAGCATAGGAGGGAGGGAGGGGTTTGGGATTCAGCTCCACCTTTCCCAAGTCAATGCTCCCCAGGTGGGATGCAAACAGGGAATCACACAGTCCTTGACCTGGAGGACCTCTCAGGGTGGCAGTGGAAACATGACAGAAGCCACACGTTGTATGATCGACTCCATGTGAGAGAAGACAGGTGTGCTTTCTGGAGGCAGCAGCACTGGAGCCCTGGGGGGGGGGGGCTTGGGGGGGGAGGGCGGGCATCCCAGAAAAGGGAACTGAAGTAGAGGCATGAAGGTAGACAATGCAAACAAAACTGCCAAGAATGGAGGAGCCAATTTTTGCCTGAAAGTAACACATGGCTGGAAAGCCTGGAAATATGAAATGAAATAATCTGGCCCTAGCCATAAATGTGTTCATCCTGCCACCCTCTTTCCAGTACACTCTCCAAACACAGCCATGCCCCTGAACTGGCATGAGCAATGCTGGTGGTCCCCTGTCCTGTATCCCTCATCTTTACTACTGTCAGTGACCACTGGTCCGAACTCCTGGTGCTTCCTGGCCTGAGGGCTACCACCTGGTAGCAGGCTGCAAACAACTGCAATAAATACTCCCCAGCCCAGCCCCCATGGCTCTTCACCAATGACTGATAGGAACTGGTGTATAAATACCCCAGCTCCCTCACTCCTAGATGGGACAACCGAGGTACATGTTCTACTCCAGGGTTCTGCAAACTACCGCCCATGTGTTAAATTAGCTCACTGCTTACTGTTGTAAATAAAGTTTTACTAGAACACAGCCTCACCCATCCATTTACATATTCTCTATGGCTGCTTTCGAGCTCCAACTGTGTAACTGAGCAGTGGTAAGAGAGACCTTATGGTCCACAAAGACTAAAATATCCACTGCCTGGCCCTTTACACAATCTCCCAGAAGCCCCCAGCAAGACTCAACTCCACTTGCCCTCAGTTAGGGGCAACTTGGAGGATAACACACTGTTTCCTCACACCATTCCCTGACTCACTTTCTCTAATGCCTCTCCTGAAGTTTCATCCATCACCTTTATGAACCACACAAACCATGTACAATTACTGTGACTGTTTTGACACTTAAAAATGGCAATTTCATGTGGCCCCTCCTGATACTTGTACTCAAAGCCTTGTTTTGGGACCTGCTTCTAGGGGAACCCAAACCTGGACAGCAGTGTAAGTGTCACTGTGCCCATATGACAGACAGGCCCTGTACCCACATGGCAGAGGTCAGCCCTGGTTTTGGACTCCCCACCCCCACCCCGGTCAAAGCCTTGCCAAATCCTTGCAGTATTATTAGAATACCTGCAGGCTTACCTGTGGCTTACAGCCATGGACTTGTTTGTCCAAAGAGGAAAGCAAGGCTCAAAGAGGAGAATGCCTTGCCCAGGGTCACTCAACTGGCAACCTGGAAGATATGGAGTCTCAAATCCAGGTTTTCTTATGACAAAGCCAGGGCTCATTCCACGACAAATCAGCTACCCCTTAAACTTTGCCTTCAGGAAGCTGTGAGGGCCCGTGCCAATTTTCCATGAGGATCAGGTGAGATCAAACAGGCAAAAATGTTCTGTCAAACCCAAAGAGCTTGAACATCAAGAAAGACACCCTTCAAAGAGGTACTCAGAAGCCCACTAAGAACATGAAATACACAAACACATTCACCAAAAAAAAAAAAAAAAAAAAGAAATGAAATGCAGTACACAGAATGTTGGAAAAGACCACAAGTGTTGGAGGCAGACCTGGATGTGAAGCCCTGTAACCCATCACTAGCTGTGTGACCGTGGCCAAGTCAAGGGTCCATCCAGATACTTGATTCTTCCAGCCCACCTACTACAATGATCACACACATCCTGTGGGACGGTGGAGAGGGTGACCTGAATTAGGGGTGGAAGTCCCCAGCCCAGCCAGATCCCCTCTGCCAAGCAGGACACCCATCCCATAGCTGCTGGGAGTAGCTGCAAGTCCTGGCTCACAGCAGCCCCTTCTGGGGAGAATTGCTCTTAGATGGGAGCTGACTTGCCCAAAAAGTTATGTCCTGACCTTCAGGACCGCCCACAGCCAATGAAGGATATGGGAATACAGGCAGCCAGTGAACTCTGCAATGCCATCTGCTTCCCAGAGCTTCCCCCAAATCAGGCTGAGGCCGGCCTGTGGCTAAGGACCCAGCTTTAGCTGCTGCTTTTCCCACCTGCCGTGCATCCCTCTCATAGCCCCCGCCAAGAGCACCACACAGCGCCTCACCTGCCCAAGAGCCCACGTCTCAGGCTGAGACAGCAGCAACAAGAGGGGAGAGGTCTTCCCTCACCGGTATTCTTTTCCACTCGAAGACTCCTGGGAGGAGCCTAAGAGTACTCCTTATGTTCATTCCTCCCTCCCGAGTGGCACCCACCTGATTCCCAACAGGGCCAGGCTTCCCAGTGTGGGGGTCCCTCTCCCAGAACTCATTGCACCCAACAGAGGCTAGGCAAAAGTGGCAGATTCCTGGGGCCAGATGGCCTGGGGATGGGCTGGCCTGGGTGGGTGGTCCCCAGAGGTACTTGGTCCAGTCTTGGTGTTGGGCCCGGGCAGATGAAAAGATGTTTCTTGAGACATTTGCTGAGGAACTAATTCTTTCCATTACAGGCCCCAATGAGTGACACATCCTCCTACCCACTCCCCAGGTGACTCCAGGCAGCACTTCCCAGGGACACCAAGTGCTGGAGATGCAGGGTGAGGACTTAAAGCTTTGGGCGCAGATAGGGTCCAAGGTGGTCACTTGGGGTACCTCACGGGAGAGGAAAAGGCCCTGGCTGGGAAATACAGAAACATCAGTTCTATTCCTGGCTTTGCCACAGACCTGCTGTGGGCCTTTGGGCAAGCCATGAGATCCCTCCCTGGGCCTCGAATGAAGATGAGCAAGAAGATGACCTCAGAGAGACTCCCAGCTTGGAGGCTCTAAGACAGTCAGAGCTAACACTCTTGACAGACTTTCCCTGTGTGTGGGCTCTCTACAAAGCACTTTACAAGTATTTACTCTTTAATCCTCATGATACCTTCAGGGCAGGGAGGGGTTATTACTAACCCGTTTTTATAGTCATGGAAACTGAGGCTCAGAGAAGTTAACTGACTTGCTCAAGGACACACAGAGCCAATAAGCAGCAAAGCCAGTATTCAAACCCAGGCCATCTGGCTGCAGAGTCCGTACCATAAGCATCACCAAGTTATACTGCCTAGTCTAATCGGACTACTCTCAAACCTTCACAATACCTGGCACAGAGCTAACCACGACCACAAGTGCCTAATAAGAATGTGGTAACTGGAAAATAAAGAGAAAGCTGGCAGCCTAAAAGACCACGATGGTGCTGGGAGTGGGCCTGGGTGACTGAGGTGGGGGGGGAGACGGATGCTTCCTTGGGTGTCCACAGGTGCCATCTGGCCTGTTTATTGTAACATGTCATCAGTAACAGCAGGAAGAGGTGGAAACAGCGTGTGTCCCGGGGAGCAGACAGGGGTGTCAGAAGACGGAGGTGCCTGGGACACTTTTCACTAGATGCTTTTCATGCTTTTAAAATGCTACACCAGGGGCGCCTGGGTGGCTCAGTCGCTAAGCGTCTGCCTTCGGCTCAGGTCATGGTCCCAGGGTCCTGGGATCGAGCCCCGCATAGGGCTCCCTGCTCGGCGGGAAGCCTGCTTCTCCCTCTCCCACTCCCCCTGCTTGTGTTCCCTCTCTCGCTGTGTCTCTCTCTGTCAAATAAATAAATAAAATCTTTAAAAAAATAAATACATAAAAATAAAATGCTACACCATCTGCATTCATTACCTACTCCAAATGGCACTTAATCTTTTCAAAAGTATTCAATGGCCAGTCAGCCAAGGACCAGCCAGAGAGAAACTGCACCAGGAGGGGATGCTCTGGGGGTAAAAATGACCAGAGAAGGGCTGTAAGCTGAGTGGGGGAGGCATCCAAAGGAGGAAATGGGGGGCCTGGACAAGTATCCTCTGTTTTCTGGGAGACTCTGGTTGTGTGTAATAAACAAGCCCCCCAGACCTTCACTCTGCAGGTGGGAATTGAGGCCCAAAGGACAAAGGGAAGTGGCTAGAGGAGACCCTGAAATTCAGCGGCTGAACGGAAACCCCTTCTGACTCCTCACGCAGCCTCTCGGGCTCCACTCGGCACACAGCCAACCAGACCAGAGCCACGAGTCCCGAGCCCAGGTGTGCGTTCCCACCATCCTGCCTGTCCTGCACCTGGGCAGTTGACCCTAGCAGCTTCCCTTTCCTGGATGCCCTATGGGTAGTAGACACATTATCTCTAATTCTCACAAGGTGGGAGTTATTCACTCCATTTTGCAAAGGATGAGGCTGAGCAGAACAGTTACATATCACAGTCAAGAGACTCAGCCGGCGGGGGGCGGGGGGGGGGGGGGGCGCCTGGGTGGCTCAGTCCGTTAAGCAGTTAAGTGTCTGCCTTCGACTCAGGTCATGATCTCAGGGTCCTGGAATCGAGCTCTGCGGTGGGCTCCCTGCTCAGCGGGGAGTCTCCTCTCCCTCTGCCCTTCCCCTCCCCCCACTCCTCTCTCTTCTTCTGTCAAATAAATAAAATCTTAAAAAAAACAAAAACAAAAAAACAGAGAGAGAGAGCGCCTCAGCCGGTACATGGCAGAGATTCAAACCCAAAGCCCGTGTTCTTTCATGACCCTGAGCTACCCCTCTTGGAGTGTTTCCCATCAGTTTAAGACAAGTCTCACCTGGAAACTATTTGTAAATGCCTTTGCCTTCAGACTCAGAGTTTCATGGGACTGGGTAGGAATCTTATCACATCATAAAGTTTGCCCCCCCTCCCCCCGTTCCCTACTGGCCTCCAACCTGAACTAAATTTCAAACCTTCCCTAGAAAATTACCAGCGACCCTTTTCTTAGAAACATCTAAATTAACTGACTCAGTAAATTCCCTTAGTAGCATTTCCCAGCATTTTGCCCCTTTACATCGATGATTCCTTTGATTTACTTCTACCCAGCAGAGGCTTGTCCTCAAATGAACCTCCTGGTTTTAAGACATAGCCCTGCCTTTCTCCAATTCAGGAAAGGGACTGTGTCTTGTTCCCTCTGGTAAAGGTGCTAGACTTGAACCCCTCAGACTCCCCAGAACTGTCTGAGTCTGTTATCCCACAAAAGGATATTAAGGCCCGATGTGTTATTCATGTCGACTCATTTATCATTTATATAGATGACTTCCAAAAGGATTTATGGGGTCCCACACATTAAACCCGGTACAAAGCAGGGCAGCATCGGAGGCTCATTTGATCTAAGACCATGTGCTGGAGACAGGAACACCGGAAGACTATTCCTAGCTCCTGAATTTGGTACCCAATGTCCCAGCATCTAAGACACAGGTAGCCAGGAGACATCCTAAGTCAAGAAGAACCCTTCATTTCTCTCCAGCTTTCTTCCCTAACCCAGAGGTTCTCAAGGTAGGGTCGCTGGACCAGCAGCATTGGTATCAGCACCACCTGGAGCTTGTTAGAAACAAGATGCTCAGCTTCTACTCCAAACTGAATGAGCCACACTGGGGTGGCACCCAGCAATCCATGTCTTCCACAAGCCCCTTAGGTGATTCTGACGCACTGAAACTGACGGGAACAAACACAACAGCAGCAACTACCTGTAACTGAGCATCTACTATGTGCTCAGCATGGAACACACAATCTCATCCATCCCTGTAACCAAGGAAACCTCCATCCCGCATGCCCTGCTCTGGACTAGGTGAGTTCTGTGCATCACGTCACGTATTCCTCAAAATAACCCTGTGAAGAGTACCTCCCCCGTTTTAGAGATGAGGAGACTGAGCCCCAGAGAGTTGAAGCCACTTGCCCGAAGTCACACAACTCAGAAGTAGGGGAAGCAGGATGAGAATTCAGGTCTGTCGGATTCCAAAGCCATGTTCTTTCTGTCCCACAACAGAAGCTCCCTGAGGTCTTTCACAGCTACGTCAGCTTAGGGAGCTATAAAGCTGGGTCAGGTGAGATTCAAGGAGGGGAGGTGGGGGTGCCTGGGTGGCTCAGTCGTTAAGCAGCTGCCTTCGGCTCAAGTCATGATCCTGGGATGGAGCCCCGCGTCGGGCTCCCTGCTCCGCGGGAGGCCTGCTTCTCCCTCTCCCGCTCCCCCTGCTCGTGTTCCTGCTCTCGCTGTGTCTCTCTGTCAAATAAATAAATAAAATCTTAAAAAAAAAAGGGGGGGAGGGGGGCAGGCAGAGGGGCAGGGCAGAAAGAGCCCTGCCCAGGCTACAATGTGAAAGGACGCCACATAATGCATTTAAAAGGCACAACCACCTTTGTCTAAGGAACAAAGACAGGGTTTCAGGAAGCATGCGTTCTCAGCCTCTCTCTGACTTCACACAGGTGGGGGGCATTTTCTCTTCCCAGTTTGGACGGCGGTTTCCCCATCTCATACTCCTTATTGTCTGCAAGGTTGAGTGATCTGTCTCCAGCTTACGTCTCTGACCTTGTCTCCCCTCACCCATTCTCTCTAACCACACTGGTCTGCTCTCTGTTCCATAAACACCCAAACTCACACTGACCTCAGGGCTTTTGCACCAACAGTTGTCTCTGCCCAGATCACTCTACCCCCTCATATTCCCACTGCTGGCTCTTTGTCATTTAGGCCTCAACTCAAATGTCACCTCCTCAGTGAGCCTTCCCTGACTACCTTACCTCTTGTTACCTGCTATCCCATCAGTTTTATTTCCATTTCACTTTATACCATCTGAAATTACTGAAATTACTTATTTTTTAATTGCTTCCCTGTTCATTGTCTGCCTCTCCCACCACAGAACATAAGTCCATGAGCGCAGAGACCATGTCTGCCTTGTTCCCCAATATATCCTCAGCACCTAGAATACTGTTCGGCCCTGAGCAGCCAATTAAATATTAGTTGAGCAAGTAAATACCAAAGAAGAAAACCTGGACTCAAAGGCCAGGGCCCTGGATCTTTAACATGTGACCTTGGCAAACCACTCTGCTCTCTGAGCCTCAGCTTCCCTCCTTGCCTAGCGAGAGGAATGGACTAGATCTTCTCCAAGGGTCCTTCAAAGACTGCCAGTCTTGGGAAGCCAGGCCTGAACCCGCCCAGTCAGTCCATCCAGAAGAGGTGGCTGGCTAGGGTCCTTGCTGCAGCTGCCCCCTCCTCACCCCCACCCGTGTCCCTGCCCAGGCACGCAGTCATCTCACTCCCCCATGGCAGAAACTGTTAATGAAGTGCGCACTGCTAAATGCAGTTACAATTACGGGGGCTAAGAATAAGGCGCTGACATCAGCCACGTCAGTTTCCGAGTGAATCAGAAAGGGAGGGGGGAGGAAGGAGAAAGGAGAAAATGGGAGGGGGGATGGCGCTCTAAAGCTGTCAAGTGGAAATAGCACAGCGTTAAATATAATCCAGCACTGGCCTACATCGGTCTGGAGAGGCAGGTGACGGCTCGGCCCCCAGGGCCAGGACAGACAACTGGATTCTTCAAGGAGGCCAGGCAGCCCGGTGATGGGGATGGTCCAGGAAACGATGGCCAGAAAGGCAACCCAGAGAGCTGGGGAGGACTGTAGTGGGATGGTGGGCCCTGGAGGGGCACATGTGGATCTGAACAGGACCCCACGCCCCAGCCTCTGTCACTGGCGGTTTTGTTAGCACAAGCACAGCCCCTGGGGCGTGCACAGCCCTCTCCCACCTGCAATCTTGTTTCATGCCAAGAGGCAGAGGGTGGCCTCTGGAGCCAAACACACCTCAGTGTGAATCACCACTGTGCAACCCAAGCAAGTCACTAAATGCCTCCAAGCTGCCTGGCTTTTCCTCGTCAGCAAAATGGGTACATCTGCAACAGCGGCTATCCCCTCCGGTTGCTATAGGGTTCAGTAAGATCATGGAAAGCGCAGAGCACAGCCAAGCAAAACTTTCAATCATTTTATTTTTACCATCCTGAGAGATGCTCAGACAAGGATAATTAACCCTTTTTTCCAGAAGAGGAAACTGAGGCCGGGGAAGGTGAAAGGCCCTGCCTGAGGCCCCAGAGCCACAGTGGAGTCCAATCCCAGCCCCACGGAGTACACTGGTGAGGGAGAGAGGTGACTGCAATGCGGTCACTCCAGGTGACTGGAGCTGGGGGGACCTGGAGCTCTGACAGTAAGACAGTGGGATTGTAGGTAGCCCTGGAGGGGATGGAAGGCACAGATTACAGTGCAGGACGTGTGTGCACGCTTGTGAACACACTCTCCAAAACTGGCACCTTTCCAACAATTCTTAAAAGAAATGCTGAAACGATGGTTGTTAAGGCCGTAATGAAAAGACGTTAGAGGAGGCAAAGTAAAAGGCCCAGAGCCTGGAGAGCAGGTCAGCTGACTCGGAGGCGGCTTGCTCACACTCCAGCTCTCCTCCACACCTCCGCCCCACCCTCACTCAGCCAGCCTCGAGAACTGGCTCAGCCTCGGAGCCCAGGTGGGTGGGGAGGGAGCCAGAGCACCACCCTCCGAGGGAGCTGAGGTGCAGGGAGCCCTCCTTCCCGCCTCCCACTAAAACGGAACCAGACGGCCTTCCTGCCACTGCAAACTCCAAGAAGCTGGAGCCAGGAGTCTGGCTGCTTGGGGACAGGGAAGAGGGGGTGCCGGAGGGAGAGGGATTTCAGGGAAAGAGCTCTAAAGGCATCGAGGCAGATCTGCAGGGCAGTGCTCTGGGTAGTGAAGGAAGGGCTGAATCCCCATGCACCCGATTTTTCTGAGATGCTTCCTTCAGGATAATTTGATTCAGATAAAGTAGTTTGGGTCCATACTCTCACCCCACCCCGCGACATGAACCAGAGGAACACTGGTACAATTCTTTACCATGCCTCAGCTACCCAAATTTAGAAGAGTTCTGCCTAACTACCAAAACTAAAGGAGATAACAGCATTTGGCGGTAAATTGGGGAGTGAACGGGGGGGGGGGGGGCAGGAAGTGGCCTGCCCCAGAAAAGAGGGTGGGAATGGGAAAACCTCAGCCACACACCTCAAGTGGACCTGATCCCAAAGGATACTTCAAGGCCTCTCCCTCACCATTCCTCCTTATGCACTCAGCCCTAGCCCCCCCTCGGGGCTGAAGTACTCCGTTCCCACCCACCCTCTTAGCGGGAAGGGGTGGGACAGCATGACATTTTGTTTCTCAGAAAAAGCTCAGGTCAAATTTCAAGGACAAAAGTTAGCACTTGGTCTGGGAAAGAAAACTCTGCCAAATGGAGTAAATTGGGGGTGGGGAGGGAGGTCCAGTGCTGTCGTGCCAGGTGCCTCGGGTGCGGGCAAGAATTAGAGCTCTAATTCCCCCTGCCGGGATCTGTCTGGCAAGATATAGGCACCTCTACCCCACAATCCAGGAGAAGAAACTCAGACAACCCCCTCCATTTCCCTCTGTCCAAAAACAGAGGGAGTGGGCTTTGGTACTAGTCTGTGGGATCCATCCACCATGTCGCCCCACCCGCCAGATTTGGCCTGAGCGGAAGAGGGCGGTGCAGCAAGGGCTCTGCAGCCCAGAGATGTGGCCCTAACCGCTAAGAGAGGGACCGGTAGCCAGCCTGGTGTTGCCATGGCAACTTCCTCCAGTGCTGGATCGAAGCATCCTATGGGCAAATCAGAGCTGGTTGCTCCAGCTTCTCCGCCCTTCTCCCAGACCAGGGAGAATTGGATGCTGAAACCACTTGGTCAGACCAGGGACACCATCCTCAATTCCAGACCCTGATGCTAACAAACCCCTTTGGCATTTGTTGGAAAGTGGAGACACCCTTGCTCCCCAGCCGTGCCCCAGTGCACGGTAGCAGGGCTAGGACTATAGATGTGATGAAAATTAACTGTTCAGGAAGAACAGGGAAACAGGGAGTTGGACTGCTCCCCACCCTCTTGTTCCACATGCAAGCCCCCCAAATCCCCATCTTTAAACCACCGCCAAAAAAGAGTGCCCAACGCTGCCTTAATAGCTACAACAATGCAACAAAATTAGCTTATAAAAATTATAAAAGCTAACATTTTAAGAATCCCACAGATTCTTTTTTACAGTCATGCTCAAAAACAAGTCTTACTTGATAATTAGATAATGGCTAACAGGTATTAAGAGCCTACCTGGTGCCAGATACTGTACTGGTGCCCTTTGCAGACCACAAACAATATAATAATCAAAAGCATGTATGTTTCAGTCAGATTGCTCAAGTTCAAATCCTAATTCCCTCACTTCCTGCTGAGTGACCTTGAACAAATACTCTCTGTGCCTTAATTTTCTTATCTGAAAACGGGGATATTAAATGTTAATTTAAGAGGGTTGCCATGAGGAAAGAATTAAAGTAATATATTTAAAGTACCTAGGAGAATGCCTTTCAAAAGGTAATCATTTTTAAAATGTTGACTCTATACAGTCCATGCTACTATTTTCTTCCTCATCCGCATGAAAAAGCTGAGGTCATGTATCTAACTCCCCAATTACAAACCCAATGCCAGCAAGACTGAGCAAGGATGACACCTACACAATAATGCCCCCAGGTCATGTCTAAAGCCCCAGCATCTTTGGAAAAGGGACAAAAGCAGCATAAGAAATGAGTCCAGAGTGCAAAGAGAAGGAAGATGCTCCTTGGGAGGAATTCTAGGATCCTACAATGACCAGCATCCTGAGCCTCAGGGGGGCTAGAACAGGGTGGGAGGAAGGAGCAGCTTCCTTTGCCCACAAAACGTCCAAGGCTCCCAAGCCCGATACAGGAAAGTACTCTGGCCCAGTTAAGACTAATGAGACAGCCTTCCCCTCACACAGTTTCTCAGGAAACCAGCTGAAGGGGCAGGTAAAGCCCACAGATGGCTCTGGCTCGACCTGGGTGATGGACAAGATGCATTCCACAGGCTTTGGAAGCAGCATCAAAGAGGAGGCACCTAGATGAGCCAGAAGCCGTCAAGGACACACCTCTGGGCCACCAGACAGCCTGGCATTAACGGGCCAGGGGAGGGATCAGGGAAGAGGAAGGTGGAGCGAAGCCAGGTCTAGTAACCCTCCTACAGACGCAGTCTCTGTCCAGTATGTGACAGATTATTCGAACTGCTTTTAGAAATTAGTTCAGCATGGTTCTGTGGTGCTGTTCTAAAAGAATAAATCCGAAAGGCTTTTTTTTTAGGAGAAAATTAATGACTTTGAGAAGAACAAGAGAAATTAAGCACCAAGACAGTGTTTCCTACTTCCGATTTTTACCAGACACTCATTAGTCTCCCGGAAATGAAACTTGACTGTCTCCCTCCCCCTCCCAAACTCGAAGCATCCCTTAAGATGAGCAGACAAGGAGCACAAGATGCCCAAACCAAACTCTTGGCTGTCAGCCGTTCCCTGGGGCCCCCTCACCTGGGAACTATTTTCCACACAGTGAGATGTGGCTTTTCAAAAAATCCTCTTTTAGACAGAAGGCTAGTAGTTTACTGGAAAGAGAACCAGAAAACTGATTAAATTTAGTCTCAGCTCTGTGCCTAACCTCATTGGGTGACCTCGGGTTACACACACACACACTCATCCATCTGAGGGCAAAAAGGGGTTGGACAGGATGATTTCTAGGTCTCTTCCAAGTGCAAAACAAGAACTTGAAGAAACTTGCTGGAAAAAACATCAGGTGGATCTTTTTAAAAAATCTCTACTATTACATGAAGTTCTCTATTCTGACTTCAGTGAAATCAGAGCAAGTTGCCTGCAACCAGCAATGATAACCAAGGCATCTGATCCAGGACATGGAGCATGACTTAGGAGAAAAAAACCTAACCGTCCCTGCTCCTACAAACCCATGCTCCTGCCCCACCTGCCTCCTGAGACCCAAGTGGCCTGCTGAACTTCAAGGGAGTCCCTGGCCATTAGGCGAAGAGTGGAAGAGTCAGCTCACCTACGCTGGTGGGGGTCCCTCTCCCGGCCCTCACCGCTAACCTGATTTTCTCCAGTGGAGGCCACTGTGTTAGACAGCCTCTCCATTCCGCCTCATCTTGCCCTGTCCAGCATAACGACCTCCCTCAGCTACATCAAGGGGGAAGCTCTTGATGCTCTGAGCCTCACTTACTTTTTCCATAAAATGGTGATTCTGTAAAATGGCTCTGCAATAACCATCTTTACCCCACCCCCAACTCTAGGTCTGTCAGGAGTCTGCCTCATGCACCCCATTATTCATTCACTTGGCTAACAAATTCTTCTGGAGAACCTTTTCCCCACCTGCCTGCAAGACGTGAGCACCCATTACCCACTGCTCCATCCCATGTCTCACCAGATAGCTTGGAGACCAGACAAGGGTCCCGGCAGGCAGGGAGTCCTAAGCAGGACCCATAAATTCCCTAAAACTGCAGACAAAATTTTGAGCATGGCTCATATGTGTATTTTTTGAAGAGATAGTCCATATTTTCATCAGGTTCTCAAAAGTGTCCATAAAGCCATTTTGCTCCTCCCCACCACAAACACCCCTCTCCTTTTTGTCCTCTCACTGAACTCAAATACTCTCAGATGTTCAGCTTCTGTTACATCAGATTTTCAGAAAACACTTTTAACTGCATCCTGTGTCTGAGGCACTGTCATCCCATTTTACAGATGAGGATTCAAGGCTACCGGTGACATGACTTGCCCAAGGTCACAGCTAATAAGTAGAGAAGCAAGACTGGAACCTGATTCTGACTCCCAATTTGGCACTCTCTGGGGAACTCTCACCCAAACCCTCTAGCTACCCCACCTGTTGGTGGATTGGCTTCCTCAGAAGCCGCAGAAACATGTCTGGAGCCCTCATGTTCCCTCTGCCTGGTCCCAGGGCCCCAAAAGGCAGGTGTCCCTACATTTCCCCGCCCCTCGGGCTCTGGCTGAGGCTGCGCGCAGGCCCGGGAGCGCGAGGTTCGGGCCGCTAGATGGTGGCCGGGTTCAGCCCACCCAGAAGGGCTACTCCAGGGACAAGAACACCCAAGGTCCGGGCACATTCCGGGGGGAGCGCCGCCCCAAGCCTCCCTCCGGGACCAGCGGAGAGCAGAGGGGAGGAAAGGCCGCACCCGGCCAGTTTCCCCGCGGTCCGCCCCAGTATGATAGGAACCAGGAGTCTGGAGCTCCAGCCTCTGGGGGGAAGGGGAGGAGAGCCAAATGAGGACGCTCAAGGCCTTGGGCGCAGGGCGGGGGTCTCGGGCAGGGAGCCTCTGGATGCAGGCAAGACAAAGATGGAGAGGTAAGGTCTGCGCGCCACCTCCAACGGCCGGGGGCGCGTCGGAGCCCCAGGGGTGAGGCAGCCAAAGCCCCGGGGCTCGAGGTGTGGGCACGACAGGAGGGAGGCTCAGGAAGGGTGGCAGGTCGGATCCGGGGACAAGACAGAGGGCATCCAGTAGGCTCAGATGAGTAAACAGAGCTGGTCCAGACGACCCTAAGGGCCCACCTGCGGGAAAGGGTTGAATGCAGAGGAGCTAGGGGTCCCTGGGGGCGGCGGGAGGCTAGAAGGCGCCGCAAGCTCAAGACCTTGGGGCCCCGTGGGTGGGGGCGTATCCCGAGCAGGGCTGGCGGTAGGGAGGAGAGAGTGGCCCCTCTCGGGGAGCACCGGGTTGGGCAGGGGCCCTCCCGGCCCTGACTCACCGGACCCCACCCCGGGGATGGGGGCGGGCCGAGCGCTTACCCGCGTCCTCGTCGTCGAAGGAGTTCATGCACGGGAAGTAGATGGCGAGCGCCTCGAAGGAAGCGGACAGGCTGAGGCGGCTCTGCGAGCGCTCCATGCCCGCGCCGGCCCCGGGCGCCTCGGCGGCGGCGGCGGCGGCGGCGGCGGGCGGCTTGGGCAGCTTGGCCGCCCCATTCTTGACGCGGAGTACGGCGCGCGGCGTGGTGGCGGCGGCCCGGGGCTAGGCCGGGGCTCCGCGGCGGGGCTGGCCGGCGCGGCGGGGCCGACGGGCGGGGGGCTGGCCGGGAGCTGGCGGCGCGCGGAGCCCGAGGCGCGCTGTGCTCCCGGCGGCGGCGGCGGCGGTGGCGGCGGCGGCGGCGGCGGCGGTGGCGGCGGTGGCGGTGGCGGCGGCGGAGGTGGCGGCGCAGCGCTCTGGCCCGCGGCGCCCCCAGCCGGCCGCGTGGGGCGGGCTCGGAGCAGCCGCCGCAGCCAATCGGCGCCGCCCGGGGGAGGGGGCGCCGCGCGCGGGGGCGTGGGAGCCGGGAGGGCGCGGGCGGGGCCCCTCTTCGCCGCCCCCAGCCCCGCAGGTGTGCGCGCCCCGTGGGAGGAGCGGGCGGAAAGGGTTGCGCCCTCGTCCCGGGGCCGTGCCCCTCGCTCCCCCCCGGCCCCCCCGCTCTGTCCCGACCCCAGGCTCAGCCCTCAGATTCGCCCCGGACGCAGGCGTCCTGTCACCGACAGAGACAGGCCTCACCTGGGGACGAAGACAAGCTCAGAAGGGACACACTCAGAGCGACCGCCGCACCGCACTCAGCATCCCACACAGAGACCCTCAGATTCGCACATGAACCCGCAGAGGAGCTCAAACAGGCTCCCACGCGATAGCATTCTCTCTGCAAGACACCCTCAGACTCACACACACACCCGGAGAGATGCACCCACAAACTCACTCACTCATAGAGACGCTTGCTGAATCAATCCACAGACACCTTCTGACCATTTCCAGACACGCACACAGGTAGATACACCTTTAGACACCCTCAGACTCTCACACAAGATGCACAGAGGTAGATACACCCACAGACACACACTGACTCAGAAGGAGACCTGCAGACGCACTCAGAGTGAAAAGCAGGGACCCCCCCCACCGCCGCCCACACAGGGAGACCCTCAGATCCCACACAAACCCACAGAGAAGTTCAGACAGGCACACACACTCTCATGCACCCACACTACTCACAGATATCCTAAAATTCACACACAGAGACACACACTGATGATGCACACTCTCAGATCTGCACACAGAGACACTCAGTGCCCCCCACCGTTGACTCCCTGAGCACTGATTCACTCATACACACAGATGCTAGCAAACACTGGCCGATTCGTACATGGTAACCTTCAGACCCAGACCAAGAGAGTCGCTCAAACACACTTCAGTGCGCACACACATGCTGACACCCAGACACAGACATATAGTCTCAGTCACTCCGGGTGGTGGATCCATTCCCTCGCACACGCACACAGACAATGAGACACACTCCACCAGGATCACACGCTCACACAGACACACCCACATATACGCCTCCAGGGACCCACAGTCTTCAGACTCACACACACGTGGGTTCAGACACTCGGAGCCCCCAGGATGAACACAATCACAATCAGAAACCCGAACTCCATCCTCTAACCCAGGGCCTGAGGTCCCCATCCTGCCAAGCCCCAGATGTCTAACCTCAGCCAACTGCTCTCACACCCTCTTTACAGAGCAGCCTGGGGCGAGAGCAAGATCCCAGAGTTTCAATCCCAGCTGTGGCACTACGCTTCTGTGTGGCCTAGGGCAAAGCGGTTCACCTCACTGACCTGTTCCCTTGTCTGTACAATGGGGAGACCCTCTATCTTGGGTGGCTGTGAGGGTTCAGATAACATGTACATTAATTTTCTGTTGCTGCATAACACACTAAGAGGCTTGACAACATCCACATATTAGTGGACAGTCACATAGGTGAGAAATCCAAGCAGTTTTAACAGTGTTCTTTGCTTGGGGCCTCACAATGTATCAGCCAGACGGGGCTCTTATCTGGAGGCTCTGCAGAAGAATCCGCTTGTAGCTCCTTCAGGTTGTTAGCAGTTTGCTGTTTCTTGTGGCTATGGGACAAGGCCCCAGTTTCCTCGCTGGCCTTTTGCTGGGGAGTTGCTCTTAACTCCTAGAAATGGCTCTCTGGTTCTTGCTCATGGCCTCCTCCATCTTCAAGGTCAGTATCAGGATGTCAAAAACAGAAGTCGGAGGTTGCTGCTTCTCTACCAAAAACCCTCCCGGGGTCTCATTTCACTTGGACTCATTTCACAAGTTGGACGCAGTCCTAAGTCCTTTGGCTCTGCTCCCTCTCTGTCCTACCTCTTACCACACCACTGGCTCACTCCGCTCCAGATCCACTGTCCTGACCTCTCACTGAAACACTGAAACACTTTTCCCTCCAGATAGCTGTGTGGCTCACTCTCACAGCGCTGTGCTCAAACATCACTTTCTTCTGAAAGTGTTCCCTCACCACCCTTTGTAAAGTGCAACACCCCTCCCTGAAATGCCACATCCTCCTTACTCTTATTTTTTCTCTCTAGCCCTTATCACTATCTGACATATCATATATATATATATGACGCCATACATATTTTTCTTGCTTATTTGCTTATTGTCTCTCTCTCCCCCGTCCCAGAGTCTAGAAGAGTGCCTAGCAAAAAGCAGGTGCTCAGTAGATAATTGATTGGATAAATACCTCCCCACCAGTCTGACAGATGAAGAACAGAGGTTTTCACAGGGGAAATGACACACTCAAGGTCACAGGGAGCGGGGAAGGCCAGTGCTCTGTCCACTGCCCTGCTGGCGGCCTAAGACCACGGCAGAAGAAAGACAGGCCGGAGGGAGATCAGCACTCAAGAGGCCTAGAGAAGGGACAGGACAACAGGGAGGCCAGGGAAGGCTGGCCTAGAGCTGGGGAAGGAGTCTCAAGGACCCGTGAGGCATGTCTGACTGACCAGCAGTGAGGCTCCCAGGAACCAGGCCTGAATGTTAAAACTAGACATGTGTGCCAGTTCAGCATGCAGACCCTGCTTGGAGGCTCCCATTCTAGCTTTTCCACTTACCACCTGAGTCACGATGGTGGTTTTAAAGCATGTGTGCACATTCTTTGCCTGCCCTCCCATTGAGCAGTAGGTTCTATGTCACCTCCCCTTAAGTCTGGGTCAACCTTAGTGACTGGCTTGTAACCAGTAGAATGCAGAAGTGACATGCATCACTTCCGAACTAGGTCAGAAAGTTTCCGGCAGCTTCTTCCTGGCTCACTTGGGTTGCGCACTCTGGCGGATGCCAGCCTCCACATAAGGACCCTGACTACCCTGAGCCACGCTTGCTGGAGAGGCCACAGTGGGCCCAGCTGAGCCCCCAGCCGACAGCCAGCATCAAGTACCAGGCATCTGAGTGAGTGATCTCGGGTGTCTAACTTTGATGCAGCCCCAACTGACATCTGATGGCAGCTGCATGAGGGACACACAAGCAGGAACTCCTCAGGGGAAGCCCTTCCCAAATGCCTGGCCCAAGAATAAATGGTGGTTGTTTGACACCACTAAGTTTGGGGATAATATTGTTTGCCACAATGGAATCGTGACCCTGAGCAAGCAAATGAACTTCTTCCGGGCCTGTCTCTTCAGTTGTAAAATGGGGACAATGCCTCCCAGTGTGAGTGTCATCGTGGAGTGAGTTATAAATGTGGAGTTCTTAGAACAGTGCCCAAACAAAGTACGTGCTCTGCAAGTGTGAGCTCCTACAACTCAGGACCGGACAGCCCCATCTGTCAGAGGCAGATGTCCAGAGCTGGGAGGAATTGGAAAGGTCATCCAACGCCTCCCTCTGCTGGGAGAGAGAGAAACTGAGGCCCAGAAAGTGCAAGGGACCGCCTAAAGCCACATAGCCATGGGGGCAGAGCTGTTATCAACAACAGAGGCCTCCTGACCTAGGCCAGTGCTTTTCCTGCTGTGCTCCAGGTTGCCTGCTCACCTGGCAAGAGAGGCAGAGGGTCCCTGGGGTGAATGCAGACAAAGCTGGTGGTGTCAAGGAAGAGAGGCAGCCAACGGAAACAGACTTGGCCTTTGGCCAGCAATATAGGCAGTGGACTCCTGGTGTGATTTTTCCTTTCTTGGTTAGCTCATGCCTAAAATTCTCCCAGTAGGGTTTGGGCCTGTAAACCTAAATCTTTGATTTCTTGTAAATATATCATTTTCCCATGGGAAATCGAAGTTGTCCACTACTTGCACCTGAGTATGAATAATGTGTTCTAAGAACAAGTTTGATGGTGGGAGATGCTTGAGATGGCGGATGGGGGAAGTGGTTAGTCCGGAACAGGGAACAATGGGGAATCAGGAACAGACTCGAGGTGTGGGCTTCACAGCCCGGGTAGAGGGAGGACGCCAAGGGCCAGACAGCTCAGTAGATTGGAATTGAAAAACTGCCTGCCTTGAGTTTCAGTGCCTATCCTTAGTTTAGCTGTGTGACCTTGGGCAAGCCCCCTCAGGGTTCCCATCAAAAAATGAGTATAATTCACATTCACTTTGCCAAGTCATGGTGGAGATGGGATGTAAATATAATGCCTGGCAGATCCTAGATACTTAATAGACACATTCATTGAGTAATTTGGAGTGCCCACCCAGTCTAGTCATTGTACTCAGCCCTAAACACACAGAGGAATCAGACAGACCTGGTCCCCAAATTCATGGAGTTTACAGTCTGGCAACATTAAACAGATAATTATGCCAATAATTATTTAATTATAACATGATGTAATTGTTTTATTGTAATAATAATTTTTTTAAGATTTTATTTATTTTTCAACAGAGAGAGAGAGATAGCGAGAGAGGGAACACAAGCAGGGGGAGTGGGAGAGGGAGAAGCAGGCTTCCTGCTGAGCAGGGAGCCCGATGTGGGCATCGATCCCAGGACCCTGGGATCATGACCTGAGCCGAAGGCAGACGCTTAATGACTGAGCCACCCAGGCGCCCTGTAAAAATAATTCTAACTACAACTGTGATGAGTGTCATACAAGATACATATTTACGTGCTTTATAGTGCACGTGTGTGCTTGTCTGCCCCTGCAAGTGTGTGAGGGTGTAGGGCGGATCTAATCCAACCTGCAGGAATCTAGGAAGACTTCCCCGGGGAGTGGCGTTTAAGCTGAAAATGGCACCTATTATGTGCCGGGCACTGTTCTTGGCCCTGAGGATGGATATATACATCAGTAAATAAAATAAAGTCACTGCCCTTACATTTGCATGTTAAAATAATCCGTGGGGCTTCTCTGGAAGGAATAGATTGGAGTCAATTCAGAGCGTTGCCTTCCTCCTTCTCTTCAGATAAATTCTAATTTGAACCAAAAGACCACTGACTGTTTCCTCTCCGGGAAAGGCTGGGGAGGCTGAGCGGGAGTGCCCTGTGGAAAGGTGAAGCAAAGGAGGGAGGGGGACGCTGGATCCTAAGTCTCTGGGCCTTGGCCGGATGCAACAAAGGACGAGGCTGAGGAGAAGCCAGAAGGGCTGACCCTTAGGAAGTTCCAGAGATGACCTGAACCAGATTAAGAGATGGACTGGACTAGTAAAGACCAGGAAGGAAAAGGAAAGACAGAGAGGTATTGCCCAGCTTTAGAGCATCAAGAGAAAACACCGCATTTGGATGGAGCACCTCCTTTTCAATAGTTCTCCTCTAAGACAAAGCATTGGGGGAAGTGGCCCCTAAATTTTGCATATTTAGCAAGACCCTGGTGAGTGCCTTTCTCCAGAAAGGGAGAAGTGGCTAGAATATAGCTAAATCTGACAGGGCCCTGTTTGCAGCTTTGTCAGAGAGAGACTCAACCTGTCCGTGTTCTGCCTACCAGGGTGGGGGTGTGCATGTGTGTACACGCACGCGCGTGTGTGTGTGTGCATGTGTAAAACATCTCTGTTTATGTATGCATGTCTTGGAAGAGATGGGTATTTCTGCATATCTGTGTCCTTGTCTGTGAATGACCTTGTCTCTAAACACGTCCTTGCAAGGTGTGTGTTCTTGAGTGAAATGAGTCCAGTGTGGCCTTAAATGCAACATTCATCCTGGTGTATGTGTGTAACTAGGTTGTGTTAGTGTATTTGTATGTCACTGTAAGATTCTGTTCTTGTGCATGTGTATCTGCCTCTCTGCATCCTGGTTGGTATGAATTCATCCCTGACTGAGCATGAATGCAGCTTGTCCATGTAGACTGGTAGCTTGAGAGAGGACTCTTGTATTTCCTTGGCGTACTCCTTGCCTTTAAGTGGCTAATACATGACTAAGCTGAGGGGAATAGAGATATTAAAATCTTTTGTTAACTCCAAGTCCAAATCTTTTGTTAACTCCAAGTCCCTAACCAACTACCTAACCATTATTTTATTCTTCCATCCATCCATCCACCCCTCCATCCAACCACCCACCTATTCATCTCAATTGCACTGACATTTACTAGTTACGTGGTTTTTTTCTCTGAGGCAAATTCTAAATTTCTGTGTATCTGTTTTCTCACCTATAAAATGGGGATGATACAAGCATCTACCTGAAAGAGCTGGGAGTGGGTGGGGTGAATTAAGTGAGATACTGCATATAAAACACTTAGCACACTGCAGAGCACATAGTAGGTGCTTATTATATTAACTATAGTAACAGCAGCAGCAGCGTCATGAGACCCGGTTGGGCTGCCCCCCAAACAAGGCTTCACCTGTAGCAGCCCCAGGATCAAGATGCTGCTACTTTTCTTGGGTCATCCTCGATCAGCACCTACACACACACACACACACACACACACACACACACACACACACACACGCACACACGCACACACACTGACCCAAATTGGGCTGGGATGTAAGCAAGAAATAAAATTGTATCACCTGAAGTTGTTGAGATTTCAAAGGTGTTTGTTACAGTGGTTCACCTTCCCTAGCTGACGCCTTCACTACTGGGTATTTGTACTTCAACAGGGAGGAGATTGAAGTTGGGGTAATGGAGCCTTGTCTGGGCCATGGACCATGGGAGTGAAGAAAGCCAGGTTGCCCAGAGAAGCAGGAAAGTGAAAAAGAAGTCTGTGGAAATGAACAGAGCAAATCAAACCGTGGGAATAGGGAGCAGGCAACCTCGATCGATGCCTGATACTTCAGTTACCAGTTCCATTCCTTCATGAGGTCACCTGAAACCTATATGGTAGGTTGCCTACCCAAATCCCTCTTCCTGCCCCTTCCTCTGTTTTTATTTGAGTAATTCACCCTCTGCTACAAGCCCCACATTCCTCTTGGCCAGTGTTTGGTGTATGCATAGGACCCAGTTCTGACCATGGTGAAGTGAGTGAAATTTGGGGAGCCAGCAGCTACTTGGAAAGGTGCCCTCAATCTTGAAAAACAGACACAAGAGAGAAACATCACTTTTTCCATGGCTGGACATATTCTTATTGCAACCAAGAGGGAAGCTAAATTAGGACAAAACTGCAACAGTGGATGGCAGAACAGGTAAAAAGAATCCAGATCCTTAATGATGTCATTGAGCCACTGAATTAACCAACCTTGGAGCTGCCCTACTTAGTGGGTTGGTGTAATTGTTAGCATATACATCTTATTATTGTTTAATACATTTTGCTTTGGGCTTCTTGGTTTTTGTTTTTGTTTTTCTGTTTTTTGGGGTGTTTTATTTTTTGTCACCAAAAGCATCCCATGGATATACTTATCTGACTCTATTTCCTACCAGTGATTCTTTGACATTCCCCTGCATCTCTTCGATATGTTTTATTGGATACCAAGTAAGCCCAGACTCAGCCAGAGCTTCTCCAAGTCACATCTAAATGTTGATTTTCGTGGCAAGTGTCTTTTACTTTTTGTTTAGATGCATTTATTTGAGATGAAAATTTTATAACACTACTATAAATGAAGAACCCAGTATTACTTGCCATAAATAGAAAGTAACCAGATAAGTAAATAGGACAAAACTGAAACGACACTGAGTTATAGGGAGATACCGTAGCCTGCAGAAGGCTTGGGTCTGAAGCCAGCGATCTCTTTGATAACCAGCTGGTTGACAGTCTTAGAGAAGCGATAAGACACGGCAGTGAAGACTTTGTCCATGAAACGGAGACTGTCTATGTTGGGGGGTGTGACACATCATCTGTGTTCCAACTGTTCTGGTTTCCCTGGGACTGAGGGGCTGTCCAGGATGTTCTCTCAGGGCTAGAACTGAGATGGTTCTGGACATCCTATCCCCAGGGCTTCCTATCCCATTCCTTAGCGTCACACCCTCTTGTTTCAACTTGTTTTCTGGGTTGCCCTTTTCATGGGCTGACTCCAAGATGATCCTCACCCCCTGGATCTATGCGCATGCACCAGGTACCCAAGAATACCCTTGAGTGTGGGTGCAACCTATGACTTGCTTCTAACCTGTAATAGGAGTCCAAAGTGATGGGATGTCACGCCCATGATTAGATCACATTCGATGGTGACATCCATATTGCTGACATACTCTCTCTCTTGCCCTTCTCTGTTTGCATGCTTGATGAAGCAAGAAGTCATCTCAGGCAGGCCCAAGGGCAACCTCTGGCCAACAGCCCACTAGGAATGAACACCCTCAAACCAAAAGCCCAGAGGAACCGAATGTTGCCAACAACCATGTGAGCTTGAAGGCAGATTCTTCTCTTGTTGATCCTGCAGATGAGACAACAGCCCAGGCCAACACCTAGACTGCATCCTCCCAAGAGACCCTAAAGCAAAAAACCCAGCAGACCGTTGCCCAGACTCCTGACTCACAGAAACTGTGAGCTAATAAACATGTGTGTATGTGTGTGTGTGTGTTTAAGCCCTTATGTACATACATGGTAATTTGATACTCAGCAATACATGACTAAGACATTCTTTCCGTCCCACTGCTTCCCCAGGTCCTGCTCATCTGGATCGCTCATTTATGTACCCTTTAGACTTGACGCTTTTATATCTGACCCACAAGGAACGCTTCCCTGTCTCGTTCTGGCTGCATCCAGCTGAGGCTGATAGTGGCTTGAGGTTCCCCGTGGTGAACAGAGCTCCATACTTGGGGGATCTTCACTCCCAGCCTGACAAATAGGACAATGACAAAAGATCAAGGCTGGGAGGTGGTGGGGTCCAGGCCACTGGGCATCTGAAGACTGGCAAGCTGCCTGCAGGAGGTAGGGCTGGGTCAGGGCTGAGACCCTGCACCTTGACCCTCCCTCCTGGCCGAGTCCCTAGCTTGCAGAGTCCCTGTAAGACACCGCCAGACCCTCTATTCTCTAAACTTTCTCCTTGCTCTCCCTGCTTCTGAGCTTCTTGCCCATCTCCTAGTTTCCCATCCTGATAGTTTTGTGCCTCGTTCTCTCTTCTCAACCTAGTTCCTTCCATTTGACAAATCATCTGGATACGCTGCTCAATTTGCAAATCAAAATAAATGAATTTTATTACAAAAATAATTTTTGCACATTTTAGGAAATCGTGGGAAGAAAATAAGCACAAAGGCAAAATTGAAAATCATCTTCGTCATGCTACCCAGAGACAGACTGTCTAATTTTTGTCTTCATTTTTGAGATTCATTTTAACCTGATGTGTTTTCTCCCTTTTCCCTCCTTGACCGTGTTTCATATAAGTGCTTTTTTAATGGTCTCATACTGTAAGTAGTTTCATGGCCTGTAATCTGTTTTTTTCCACTTAGCTTCCTATCATGAACATTTTCCCACAGCAATAAATATACTTCTATGTCACTCTTTTAAATTACTGAATAACATTTCTTATGATTTAATGTTTTTGCTCTTGTGTTAAAATTCAAAGAAATATTCTTTGCAGTTCAGTTGTTGGACACACGCTTAATGGCCTCTCTAGACGTGGAACCACTGGTCAAAAAGATGCATGTTTTGGAAGCTTGTAATAAATATTGACAAATCTCCCCAAACAATATTGGCCCACTCTTCACTCTCCAGAAGCATATGACATTATTCCCCATTCTCTCGAACTAGCTATTCTCTTTGTGATTCTTTTTGTTGTTTGTCATCACAATCCCATAAGTGCATAGCTCCCACTCCCCATCACCGGGCACGCACTCTCACGTGTCAGATGTGTAAACATCGACAATCCACCCCCGAAACCTTTGTTTATATGTATGCATGTGTATCCCCAAACAATATATAATACTGCTTTGGGAGGGCATTTATAAAACCTCATGTAAATGCTATTGTGCTATGTATTACATTCTATTGTCCCTTTTTGTTCAATCAATGCGGGTGTTTTGGTTTTTTGTTTTTGTTTTTTACTGAGATCTGTGCTAACTTATGTAACTCAAATTCATTTGTTTTAATGACTCCCTGATTTTTGTCTTCATTTTTGAGGTTCATTTTCAGACTGATGGAACTTGTTGCCATCACGTTGCTGTTATAAACAACGCTGCAATGAACATCTTCATGCCTGTCTCTTTATCTCTGCTAGAGTTTCTAAGCAGAAGTGGGATTGCTGGGTGGCAGGGTTAACAGTATCTTTCCAACTCTTTTGACTATGACGCATTAGAAATACAGTTTTTACATCAGAATCTGGTAAGGCTCCCTCCACGAACACAAGTGAAACAAAAGTTTTGTGAAATAGTGCTTATCCTTATCATAAGAAAAACATTCTGGTGCGTTTTATTCTATTTAACTCAATTTCCTTTTTTAAACATTGATCACAACTTACTAATTTAATTTTATAACCCGTTAATGGCCCATGACTCACAATTTGAAAAATAATAATTAAAATGTATTCAGTTTCATGAAATACTTTGAAATTACATGTCAGAGTAGTTACACTAATTTACAAGGCAGTAGGTTCTCATCTCCCTATGTCCTAGCCAGCACTTGACTTTTTTTTTTTGCCAGTCTGATGAATCTAAAGCAGAATGTCACTGTTTTGATTTTTCTTTCTCTGATTTCTAATAATTTGTTTCTCTTCATATGTTTATTCACTACTTGAGTTCCTGTGGTGGGGCTTTGGCCTTGGTCCTCAACTGAGGACATTTCTGAGTTCCTCAGAAAGTGAGTTTGCCTATTTTTCTCTTGGGTTGCCAAATTTTTTTCTTGCTGATTTACTACTAAGTTTCTTATATAATTGAGATTTTAATTCTTTATCATCTGTTATCGTACAATATGCTGCAAATACCTTTTCCCGGACTGTTAATCATTCATTAACTTTGTGATGTCATTTATTGAATGGAAATCCATCAGTTATTTCCTTTATGGTTTTGTATCTTATTTAAAAAATGCTTCCCTAACTCAGTATCATAAAGATTTGCCTTTCAATTTTTTATAGCTTCTTAGTCCATCTGAAATTTGTCTTTACATGGTATGAGATAAGATGTTATTTTATTTTTTCCATACAGTGGAGTCACTTTCCCAACACCATTAAAATAATCCATCCTTTCCCCACCAATCTGTGTTGCCCCCTCTATCACATACCAAATATCCACATGCATAGGTCTCTTTCCGGATTCCTCTCTTCTGTTCCGTTGATCTGTAGTGCTTACACTTCAAAAAATTAAACTTTATAGTATGTCATAATATCGGGTAGGGTGAGATCCCCACCTTTGCTTTTTTTTTTTTTTTTTGAGACTACTTGTGTTAGCTACTCATGGAAACTTATTCTTCCATGCAAATTTTAGAATTAGTTTATCCAATTTCTCTCCCCCAAATATTAGTTAGAATTATAGGAACTGACACCATGACAATGCTGTGCCTTACCTTTCACAAACATATCTCCATTTATCTAAGAACTAAACCTCTCTTTCAGTGAGCTTTCTCTGACATGCTTGGTTAAGTTAATTTCTACATAATTCAGTTTCTCTCCTTCTTTTGCTCTCTTTTTTAATATTCTCCAATTTAATCGTTGGGAATGGTATCTTCTTTCAGGACAGCCAAGTTTTTTATTTTTATTTTTATTTTTTAAAGATTTGTTTATTTATTTATTTGAGAGAGAGTACATGAGAGGGGGTAGGGTCAGAGGGAGAAGCAGACTCCCCGCTGAGCAGGGAGCCCGATGATGCGGGACTCAATCCCGGGACTCCAGGATCATGACCTGAGCCAAAGACAGTCGCTTAACCAACTGAGCCACCCAGGCACCCCCAGGACAGCCAAGTTTTTTAGACAACTTCCCTTCATGACCCTGTCTCCTGGATCACCTCTTTGGCAAGGAATGACCCCAAAGATCTCAGAAACCCAGGCCCCTACCAGGACCAGGCAGATCCAGGAAAGCAGTCATCAGACGGGCAGTTGCCAAGAGTTCTAATCTGTCAAAGGTGCTGTGCATCTCTGAGGCTCTAAAACAGTCTTGCATATGAAATGAGATGGAAAGAATTATACTGACCTGGATTCCTTTCGAGAGTACCATAGGCTCATTTGAAGGGGATACTTAAACTGCTTGGGTATTGGGGGAGGGAAATGATGATTTGCACTGTTGAACTGCCTTCTAAGGAAGACAGCTCTGCTCAACTGCAGGGCCCTAGTCTCATTAAGCCAGTTATGCAAGTTCAGGGCCAGAGCTGAATTGCTTGTTGCCACAAGGGTTCTTCCTTCCCAGCTCTTTTCTTATGCCTCACCCAACCTCCCTTCTAAGCAAATGCTTAGAACATGCATTTAAAGGGAAAAAGAGACACTGGATTATTAGCTGCTCTGGGCACTATGCATCTCAGGCTGGCAAAGTAGGGGATAGTGCAAGAGCAAGGGGTTCCTGACAAGAATGAAGCAGAAGCCTGAACCTAAAGAAACCAGGAAATCAGGTAGACCACCAAGGTATGAACTTGGGAATGAGGACCAAGGCCAAAGCCCCACCACAGGAACTCTGGCCCATACAGGGGTAGAACAGGACTTCTTGAACCAAGTAATAGTCCAATTATTGAAACACCAGCACATGTCCCAAGAGAAAAAAAATAGCTAAAGACCTGACCGGGCAAATCTCCAAACGAAAAAAAATAAAGGGCCAATATAAGAAAAGAAAATGGTCAATCTCACTAGAAAGCAAAACAACAATAAGGGATTCCCCCCTGCCCCGTCTGATTGGCAAGGTTTTTTTTTTCTTTTTCCTTCTCTTTGTTCTTGCTTGCTTGCTCCCTCTCTTCTTTATGACGATACTGATTGTTGAGAGACAGTGGTGGAAGGGCGCTCACGCACAGCTGATAGTTCTGTGAATTGGCACAGCTTATCTGGAGGGCAATTTGGCAGACTGTATTAAAAACCCTAAAGACAAGCACTCTTTGATCCAGCAATTCTACTTCTAGGAATTTTTCCTAAGGAAATAATTAGAAGTGAACACAAAGATGAATAATAGCAGCTTAACATTTACTGGGTGTTCACTCTGTGCCAGGCAATATGCTAAGCTCTTTACACTTACCTCAATTAGGCCCCACAGCCACATCCAATGGGATGGGTATTGCCATTTGCGGGTGGGGAACCTGAAGCTCAACAAGGGGTTGTAAATTGCACAAATTCAAGCCTGTCAAGCAAGTGATAGGCTGGGGCTCCAACCCCAATCTCTTTAACTCCCAAACCCATGCTCTGAACCACCTTACTATCCTACCCTCCAAAAAGCTGTATAAAAATGATGTTCCACATAGTACTGTTTAGAAGAGCAAAAATTCAGAAATAAACTTAATTGTGCAAAAACTGAAGGATAATTAAATAAATCATGTAGAATCGTATGATAAAATACATAATCATTAAGAAGAAGTTTTGAAAAAATTATGTCAGGAAAATATTCACGATATACTAACCAAAAAATATGTAAAACAGCTAGGTCCCATTTTAACTTTTAAAATGCATATATGCAGGGGCGCCTGGGTGGCTCAGTCGTTGAGTGTCTGCCTTCGGCTCGGGTCATGATCCCAGGGTCCTGGGATCGAGCCCTGCATCGGGCTCCCTGCTCAGCGGGAAGCCTGCTTCTCCCTCTCCCACTCCCCCTGCTTGTGTTCCCTCTCTCACTGTGTCTCTCTCTGTGTCAAATAAATAAATAAAATCTTTTTTTAAAAAATGCATATATGCCATTTTTATGAAGTTCAAAAGTAGGAAAGACTAGAGTGCAGTGATCAAGATTGTGGGGGGTTGTCAATTGGGAGGCCTGCGAGAGTGCTGGAAATGTTCTAGATCTTGATTTGGGTTGCGGGTCACATTGGTCTGTGCATATATAAAAATCAATCCAGTCGTATAATTAAAATCTGTGTGCTTTAGGGGCACCTGGGTGGCTCAGTCGTTAAGCGGCTGCCTTCAGTTCAGGTCACGATCCCGGGGTCCTGGGATCCAGCCCCGCATCGGGTCCCTGCTCAGCAGGGAGTCTGCTTCTCCCTCTCCCACTCCCCCTGCTTGTGTTCCCTCTCTCGCTGTGTCCCTCTCTGTCAAATAAATAAAATCTTTTAAAAAAATTCTGTGTGCTTTATATAAGTTTATATAAGCCATGTTCCACTAAAAAAGAAAAAAATACGTAAATGAATAGAAAAAGTCCTAAAGGAAAGCAACAGAAGAATGTTAGTAGTGATTGTTGCTAAATGTAATTTTCATTTTATTCTTTATACTATTCTCTACAGTTGACCCTTGAACAACATGGGTTTGAACTGCACGGGTCCACTTATACACAGATTTTTTTTTTCAATAAATACAGTCTAGTACTGTAAATATATTTTCTCTCTTTTATGATTTTCTTAACACTTTCTTTTCTCTAGTTCATTTTATTGTAAGAATACAGTATATAATACATATAACATACAAAATATGTGTTAATTAACCATTTATGTTACCAATAAGGCTTCTGGTCAAGAGTAGGCTCTTCGTAGTTAAGTTTTGGGAGAATCCAAAGTTATATGTGATTTTTCAACTGCTCAGGGTCATCAATGTCCAAGAGCCAATGGGTACTTTCTTTCCTTTCTTTTTTTTTTTTTAATTTTATTTATTTATTTTGAGAGATCGAGAGAGAGCACGCGAGCAGGAGAGGAGGCAGAGACAGAGGGAGAGAGAATTCTAGCAGACTCCATGGTGAGCGCAGAGCTCAAGGCAGGGCTCTGTCTCACGACCCTGAGATCACGATCTGAACCAAAATCAAGAGTTGGACACCCAACCAACTGAGCCACTCAGGCGCCCCCTTTCCTTTCTTTTTTTTACAATGTCTATATTAGTTTTGTAGTTAGAAAAAAAATAATGTCAAGTTCGTCATTGGAGGGGATGTGGGGAGGAGAGCACACACTTGAGAGCCAGTTATGGTCCAGACCTGGCACTCTGGGGGTGAACTGGAGTCTGGTCTTGCAGGCAGGACACCACGGTTCCGAGGACAGAGAGAATGAAGGAGAGAAGCCTGGTGCCCGGCCCTGCTTGATAGGTAAAGCTGAGAGAGAGGCTCTGGAAGAGCCTGGGATGGACTTGAAGTAACACCCTGAAGACAAATCACTGCAACTTTAAAAGCCTGCCGGGGTGGATGCTGCACAGAGCCGTCCCAGTCACAGCAACAGCTCCTGGCTCCTCAGCTCCTCATTCTGTTGCCAGTCAGACACCCGTGTTGCTCCCTGGCGATGACATCAGACCTCCGGGGAGCACACTGGCTGTCAATCAGAAGGCTTTCATGGCAGCAGGAAGCTGTCTCTGCCTCCTCTCTTAAAGGGACAGCTTCTGCCTGGATAAGGGAGCTGGGTTTGGGCCCCCTTGCCTCTCTCTTTCCATTTAGAGTCTGATTCCAGGGCAGTGGAGAAATGAGACCGGGTGCAAGGCAGGTTCTCATGGCTGCTTCCTAAGCCTCAGCTCATCCCTGACAATGAAATCCTGCCAACCAAGAAGTGGATCAGAATATAGAATTTAAGTATAAAGAAGCTTTGTTATATAAGATTACCTGTAAATATTAAATATGCTTAAATATAGAACAAGAAGAAAATAGCTGGGCGAATTAGTTCTCCCTCCCTTGCTAAGAAATACCAATTTTATTAGGTCCATCAAATGTGTTTAGTAAAAACAAAACAAAAGAAACAAAAAAAACAAAAACAAAAAAACAACCCACATTTCCTAGCCTCTTATGCAGCCAGGGGTGACATATAATGCAGTTATGGCCAATGAGATATAGACTAGGAATTTCTGGAAGATTTCTTCCTTTTTCTTTTTTAAAGATTTTATTTATTCATTTGAGAAAGAGATACAGAGAGAGAGACAGAGAGAGCATGAGCAGGGAGAGAGGCAGAGGGAGAGGGAGAAGGAGGTTCCCTGCTGAGCCGGGAGCCCAATGTGGGGCTTGATCCCAGGACCCTGGGATCATGACCTGAGCCGAAGGCAGACGCTTAACCATCTGAGCCACCCAGGCGCCCCGAAAGTTTTCTTGATAGAATCATTTTCTCCTTCTTTTAGTGAAATAAGGACATAGTGGCTGGAGCTGCAGCAGCTATTTTGTAATCATGAGGAAAACCCCAGGAAACTTGCAGAGACCCCAGTCCTGACATCCTTGAGGCCCTGAACCAGAGGCAGCAACTGTCTAACTCTTCACTACTTGTTTGTTTAAGCTACTGTTTGGTTTTCTGTAACCCATGACTAAAAGTGATCTTTAACTGTTTCCACCCAACAGTGTAAACATAATAATATAGCTAATACAAAATGGGAAGTTTGGGGAGAAGAGATGAGAAAAAGCATAACAGTGCTAATGTTTCACAGGTAGTCACCACCTGAAATTGAAATATTTAGCTAAAAACAATGATAACTGCAACCTCCTGATGTTTTCTGGAGGGATCTTTGATGAGCTAATACTGCTTTCGATGGCAAAAGAGGATCTAAAGTTCAGATAGTCTTTCACCTTTACTTTCATTTACAAAAATTCTGTTAAATCCCAGTCAAATAAATGATGCAAATGATGAAAGATATTTGAAATGTCTTTCAAAATTGAAGAAGAGTATTATAATATGAAACAATTTTGATAAAATTATTTCTGATTATCTGTGTACATGCATCGAAAAATGCTTGGCATGACGTTCATTTAATTTGAATTATGCAAATTTCAGGCTTTTTAGGTTGTTTCTGTTTTTAGACTTTTAAATTTGAAATGATTGTAGATTTGCAGAAGAGTTGCAAAGACAGTGCAGAAAGTCCCATCTCATTTATTCTTCACTCGACTTGCTCTAACATTAACATCCTTACAGAAGCATGGTGCATTTATCAAAATGAAATTAACTTGGTGATAGGTGTGATGTGATTAACTATACTACAGACTTCATTGGGATTGTCCAATTTTTCCACTGATGTCCTTTTTCTGTTCCAGTTTCTGAACCAGGATACCATTTGCATTCAGATGTCATGCCTCCTCAGGCTCCTCTGGCCTCTGACAGTTTCTCCATCTTTCTTTGTCTTTCATAGTCTTGACACTTTCAAAGAGGAGTGGTCAGATATTTTGTAGAATATCCTCAATTTTGGCAAACCTCACGTTTTCTCATGATTAGACCGAGGTTGTAGGTTTGTGGGGGAGTGATGTACTCTTCTTACCACATCACAGCAGGGGCACATAATATCAACATGACTTACCATTCATGATGTTGACCTTGATCACTTGACTTTCTCACTTTTTTTTTTGTACTTTTCCATATTGCTTTACCCGCTATAATAAGGATGCGAAACCAGTGAGTCTGGAAGTACTTCATAAACCAAAGAACTCCAAAAATGTGAGGGTTAAATTTTTTATTTGAAAGAGAGAATTGATGTCCAAGCCTTGGTGGGAAGAGGGAATTGGAGATAAGTATAGTTACATCATCAATGTTTAATTGGTCTGGAGGCTAGCCAGGGTGGCAGGGAAAGATAGAGATGACTTTGGAATTTATGTAACTGCTAGCAGAACAGATTATTAGGGCCTCATCCAGATATTTTTAATATGATATATTTCCCTTTCCCTTGTATGATATATTTCCCTATCCCTGGGTAAAAGTGGAGGCCACTCCACTTAGCCTAGTCGGAAATGACCTAAGAGAGGAGAGCTGATTCTGCGGGGAAAGCGAGTGGATGTGGTAACTCACACTGACTAAGCCCCATCTCTGGTCCAGGTGCTTCACCTTATTCATTTCATCCTCACAATGCTGCTAGCTAAGCATGATGATCATCTCCACATCATAAATGGGCAAATTCAGATTCAGAGAAGTGAAGCGACTTGCCCAAAGCCACACACTGCCAGTTAACCATCACATATCTCCCAGGCAATGTATTGGGTGGGTACAGGAAAGCTGCTGTTTGAATCGAGATCTCCCAGATACCAAAACTTCACTCTCTCTCTTCCACTTCGCACCACCTGCTGCCGGGGAAGAACTGTGATCAAGTCCAGGAATTCCAATCATGGGGAAAGATGGTGAGCTATGGAGACTATCTACTATCCATCAGATTTTTCATCTTCTTCAAAATCTCTCTGTCTCCTTACTGATCAGAGTCACCTCACATGAATTCTGGGTTCAGGACCCCACTACCCTTTGGATGCCTTGGACAGCTATCCTCTGCAATCGGATGGGACCGAAGGCCCAGGGTAACTGGGACAGCCTTTCCCTAGGATGCATCCAGCCAGGATGCAAAGAGAAACAAAGGGGAGAGGGGAAAAGGGAAAGAAAGGGGCAGAGTGGGTTGGTTGGGGGGGAGAGAGAGAGAATGAATTGATTGCTTGGTTTGGGATTCCAGACTCTTCTTCCAGTCTGCCCTAAAACTAGCCCTAGTTTTGTCCCTCCTAAGGATAGATTTGAGCCAAGGAAGAATCCTTTTTTATTGAAGCTGATTCAAGTTTAGTTTTTGTAACTTGAAACCAAAGTGTCCTGACGAGTACATTTGCCTTACTCTGGTTTCTGTTCACTCTTAGTATCACTGTGCCTGTGTGGCTTTTGCCTATCTGGGCCCCCAGATCTGTTTCATGAGTGGCTATGGCTACAGGCTCTGGAGTCAGAGAGACTGGGGGTCAAATCCCAGTTCTTGCACCAAAAAGCTATATGGCCTTAGACAAGGACGTTACCTCCCTGAGCTTGTTCAATCTGATAAAATGGAGTGATAGTATTCCTGCAAGGGGTGTTATAAGACTTACACAAGATAATGTATGCAAAGTGCTTAGCACAACACAAATTTAGCTTAGCATTCAATAAATGGC
This sequence comes from Eumetopias jubatus, assembly GCF_037043125.1. Classification (NCBI taxonomy): domain Eukaryota; kingdom Metazoa; phylum Chordata; class Mammalia; order Carnivora; family Otariidae; genus Eumetopias; species Eumetopias jubatus. The sequence goes on from NW_028274815.1 coordinate 125,356,892, forward strand.
AGCTGTGATTGTTAGCATTATTCAATTCTCCTTGCCAACTGGTCACAACTTGTTGATTTCCCAATTCCATGAGACACCTGCAGACCTAAGCCATTTTTTTCTCACCACATAATTCATATGCCACTGGAAGCCTATGGGTAAGTCCCCCCAGGGGTAGGAGTCTACCTCTGCCCCTTAAGTTACAACTCAGAGCTGGCATTCCAACAAAGATTTGGAATTGTATGGCCAACCTGTGTCTGGTGCTATGTCAGTAAATATTTCACAGCTAGCGCTCCAAAATAAACGTTAACAAAAAATGTTTTTGCTAATTTCCATAGTGTAAATACTCCTTCCATGTCTGATTCCAAGCTATCAATGCAATGTCATTCAACACAGAGTTGGGAAGAATGTGTGCAGTTGACCCTCATGAGCTAGAGCTGGCCAGCTCCAGCACACCAGTGTCTATGCGAGGTGGAATTTCTCCCAAGAAGGCGGTATGGGCAGGGAAAGTATTCCAAAAGCTGTCTCCTAGAACAGTGATTAAAGTGGTGGTAGTGTGTCTTAGCCTGGGTTCTCTGGAAGCAAGGTCTGAAATGGGACTCTTGTTGGAGTGATTTATTGAGGGATCGCTCAGGTGAGGCCTTTGAGGGGCGAAGGGAAGCAGAATAGGACAAGGGAGAAAGATAGGCCAAAAAATGTGGGTTCAGCTGAAGTCTTGCCTCTGTCTAATTTCAAAGAGAACTCGAGGAGCATGAACACTGCCATGGAGTTATCCTGGCCTGCGGCAAGGGGGCGGGGGACTCACATGTCCAGTTAGTCAAGTCGTTGGGTGGTGGCTACCTTCAGGGGCACAACTTTCCAGGCCTTTCCTGGCAAGGGAGTTCCATTGGCTGAGGGGTAGTCTCAGAAGGGAGTAGCCGTGACCTGTGAGGAACCAACCCTCACAGCAGCTGGGAGATGAGTGCACCAGCCTGGTAAAGGGCGTCTAGGTGGGGTGTCATCTACTATGGTGTCATCTACTATGTAGTGATAAACATGCTGATAATTTTTACAGTGAAGATGACGGAGATGGAAATATCAGAAGTGGTAGCTGTGGTCGGCAGGCTGCTGCTGCTGGCAACACTAGGCTTGGTTGGGTTGGTGGTGATGGCATTGATGGTACTTGGTGGCATGGTGGTGATGGCGGTAATGATGGTCGTATAACAGTAATGGTAGGGGCGCCTGGGTGCTTAGTCGGTTGGGCGTCTGACTCTTGGTTTTGGCTCAGGTCGCAATCTCGGGGTCATGAGATCAAGCCCTGCTTCTCTCTCTCTCTCTGCCCCTCCCTCCCCCTGCTCGCTCTTGTTCTTTCTCTCTCTCAAATAAATAAATAAATATTTAAAAAAAAACAACAGTAATGGTAAATGGTGGTGTTGATGGTAACTGGTGGCTTGATGGGGATAGTGCTGGTGGTGGTGGTGGCGGTAACTGGAGGCATGCTGATGGCCGAGCTCCTGTGGGTGACGATGAATACGGCAAAGGTGCTGGTTATTGGGAGGGACCAAGGGTACCAAAATCCCTATTTCTTCAAAGATTGTCTCTTTCTTTTATGCTTTGTATTTCTACAGCAGCCCCTGGGGAACAAAACTACTCAGAATTTCATCTTGTCGAGACCAGTGAATGAAAACATGACTGAGAAAGTTGAAATGCATTCATTTCACCAGTGATGTCCTGCTGTGTGTGTGTTTTGTTTTGTTTTGTTTTTTGACAACACACACATTCTCCAGGGCTGTGATTTATTCCGTTTGCCACTCTATGTCTTGGTTCACTGTGAAATGTAGGGGCGTGGCGACTGCAGACTTCTTCACCCATCAAACCTATCAGCAGAGTTTAACACACCAACATTATACCAGGACATCCTGGAGATTGCTAGAATGAATCCATCCTGCACTCAACGTGGGATGGTTGTTTTCAGCCAAAGAGCCTCGCTTGTAAGGACAAGGGCAGAGTGACTGATGTGAGTAAGCAGGTCAGCGTGCTGGTGGGGAGTGTGTCAGGGGAAGAGTCTGCAGAGTGGACGTCCTTTTATCTACCTCGGCGTCTGCCTGGATTTCTCTTCCTTCTCCTCCCTCCCTGGAGGGAGGCAGTGAGGCAGGAGGGGGTGCTCACTTTCCACTCCAAGCACCTATCACGTTATAGCTTCAATAAAGTAGCTCCCTACATGAGAGGTATTCTGGGACAAATGTAGAATTCATTCACTCATTCAGTAAATATGTTTTTAGCCTCAGCTACAAGCCAGACACTAAGCTAGGTGCTGGGGATAGAGTATTTGGAAGGGGATGGGGGACAAAAGTCCTCACCCATAAGAGCTTATGTTCTAGTAGTTTAAATATGTCTCATTCTTATCACACACAGAGGAGGAAATTGAGGCTTTGGTTTGACCAAAGTTCAGAGCTCAGATTTGAACTAAGGTCAGCCAACTCCCAAAACCCATCCCCCTTGACCAATTCTATATTAACCTGCAATGAACTTTTTTTGGGGGGGGGTTTTGCACCCAACATCTTCTTGCCGTTCTTCTGGTACTTGAAACCTCAGGTTGCTTCCAGAAAACCACTCTTTCCGACACCATCTAGAAAGGTCAGTCAAGGCACCCTGCCCTCCTTAACTGTGGAGTGGGCTCATGACTCAAGCTATATCATCCCAATGCTGGTTTCTGCTATCCAGACTGCCTGAAACTATGGTTCCCTTTGTGTTCAAGTTGGTTCTCCAGCTTTGCCTGAAATTCTGTGAGCCATCGAATATTCTTCCCCCAAACTATTTTTTTCTCCAGCTCAACAGAATCCTTTTCTGTTGCATGCAATCAAATAATCAGACTGACATGTGGTCACTTCACCCTCTGAGCCTCAGTTTGGACCTCAGGCAAGTTTTGTGATCTGCTAACTAGGAGGCATAATATCCATCTTGCAGGAAGCAGAAGGGAAGCTCTTGTCAACATCCCTGTTTTCTAGCACCTTCTTCAGACTCTAACCTCCTGGGAAAAGCTTCCCCATTCTTCGCTGGGGCTGCCAGACATGAAGATGCTGCATACTCAGCAGAAGTAGTGAAGGAGCCTGAGCTATATTTGAGCTTCCCTGAGAATACACAGACACAGCCTCTTGTGCTCTGGCTGGCCAAGGAGAGTGTAATTAACAGACTCTTCTTCAGAGCAGCGACTGAACAGGTGATAGCTCAGCAAGTTCAGAATCACAGCCATGGCCAATTTCTCCTCCCCCAGGTCTATTTTTGAGTCACCACAGGTGCTTATGAAGGCCACATGTCAAGACTACAGGGCAGAGGAGAGACTTTTCTTAGAGAACCTGTCAGTTAGGATTGCATGAAGTTGACAGAACAGAAATCTGGCCAAATAAAGCTTTCTTTTTCTCATGTAGCAAGGAGCCTGGAGGTAGGCAATCCAGGCTTGTATGGAGGACTTATTACAAAGAGATCACTAAGGACTGAAGCTTCTTCTGTCTTCCTGCTCTGCTATCCTTAGCAAGTGGCTCTCACCCTCATAGTCACAAGATGGCTGCTATACTTCCAGAAACCTCACCTACATTCCAGGCAGGAATGAGAACAAAGGCAATGAGGAAAAAGCTTGTCCCTGCTGACTTCCCCCACCCCTTAGTATGAAAAAGATGATAGATTCCCAAGAAGTCCCAGCCAAAGGTCCACTTACATCTCATTGGTCAGAACCGGGTCAGGGGACCACCCTTAGCTGCAAGGGAGTACAGGCAGGTATTTTTTTTTTTTAACTGGGTGCATTTTATTCAAACAAAATTAGGATTCTGTTACTAAGTAAAAAGGGGAGAACAGACATTGTTCAGCAACTAGGAGTGTCTGTCACAGAATGTGAGATGGAGAATGGATGTTTGTGAGGGAAGTCTCTGAGGGTCTGAGTCAGAAACACAAGAGATGGACCAGGTTCTGGAGCCTCTGAGTGTCAAGATAGAGAGCCATCATCCTTACTGTGACATACAGAGAAAACCAGGCACCACAGAAATATGTTCTGTAAAGACATGTTCCGAAACATGTGAAAGGTAGAGGGGCTTATCAGAAAGAGCCAAACGTCCTGATTTTAAATCTCAGTGCTGCCGGATACCAACTCTGTGACCTGGGGCAAGTCACTTAACCTCTCTGGGCCTCTCCGTTTTCTCAACTATAAAATGGGGAGGATAATTTGCGCAGTTTTTGTGTGGCTCAAGCAAGACCCCACGTATAAATTGTACATTGTAGGCATCTGACAAATGCGAGTTATTATTGGTCTAACTCCCTCATTTTCTTTTTTTTTAATATTTTATTGTTATGTTAATCACCATATATTACATCATTTGTTTTGGTGTAGTGTTCCATGATTCATTGTTTGTTCATAACACCCAGTGCTCCATGCAGAACGTGCCCTCCTCAATACCCATCACCAGGCTAACCCATCCCCCTACCCTCCTCCCCTCTAGAACCCTCAGTTTGTTTTTCAGAGTCCATCATCTCTCCTGGTTCGTCTCCCCCTCTGACTTACTCCCCTTCATTCTTCCTCTCCTGCTATCTTCTTCTTTTTCTTTTTTCTTAAAATATGTTACGTTATTTGTTTCAGAAGTACAGATCTGTGATTCAACAGTCTTGCACAATTCACAGCGCTCACAGTAGCACATACCCTCCCCAATGTCTATCACCCAACCACCCCATCCCTCCCACCCCCCACCACTCCAACAACCCTCAGTTTGTTCCTGAGATTAAGAATTCCTCATATCAGTGAGGTCATATGATACATGTCTTTCTCTGACTGACTTATTTCACTCAGCATAACACCCTCCAGTTCCGTCCACGTCGTTGCAAATGGCAAGATCTCATTCCTTTTGATGGCTGCATAATATTCCATTGTGTATATATACCACATCTTCTTTATCCATTCATCTGTCGATGGACATCTTGGCTCTTTCCACAGTTTGGCTATTGTGGACATTGCTGCTATAAACATTGGGGTGCACGTACCCCTTTGGGTCCCTACATTTGTATCTTTGGGGTAAATACCCAGTAGTGCAATTGCTGGATCGAATGGTAGCTCTAATTTCAACTGTTTGAGGAACCTCCATACTGTTTTCCAGAGGGGTTGCACCAGCTTGCATTCCCACCAACAGTGTAGGGGGGTTCCCCTTTCTCCACATCCCCGCCAACATCTGTCGTTCCCTGACTTGTTAATTTTAGCCATTCTGACGGGTGTGAGGTGGTATCTCATTGAGGTTTTGATTTGGATTTCCCTGATGCCAAGCGATGTTGAGCACTTTTTCATGTGCCTGTTGGCCATTTGGATGTCTTCTTTGGAAAAATGTCTGTTCATGTCTTCTGCGCATTTCTTGATTGGATTCTTTGGGTGTTGAGTTTGATAAGTTCTTTATAGATTTTGGATACTAGCCCTTTATCTGATATGTCATTTGCAAATATTTTCTCCCATCCTGTCGGTTGTCTTTTGGTTTTGTGGACTGTTTCTTTTGCTGTGCAAAAGCTTTTTATCTTGATGAAATCCCAATAGTTCATTTTTGCCCTGGCTTCCCGTGCCTTTGGTGATGTTTCTAGGAAGAAGTTGCTGCGGCTGAGGTCGAAGAGGTTGCTACCTGTGTTCTCCTTTAGTATTTTGATGGACTCCTGTCTCACGTTTAGGTCTTTCAACATTTGAACTCCCTCATTTTCTAAATGGTGAAAATGAACCCTAGAGAGGGGAAGCAAGATGACCTAAGTCACACAGCCAGACAGAGGCAGAGCTGAGACCAGGGCCAGCTTTCCGACATCCGACCTGGGCTGTGTTCCATTTCACCACCACTCTCCCTGTTAAAGAAAACTATTAACTTTCACCAAAATTTGGAATTAGGCCCGAGTAGTGGAACAAAGTAGCAGGTTCAGAATTCTTTTTTTTTTTTTTTTAACTGAACAAAGTGCTTTCAGACGCTTCAGATGCCCAAAGTCCAGCAGAAAAGGAAAAGACATCCTGATATACCGCCTCTGGTGAATTCTAGTCTTCACTATTTTTATCGTGATTCGTATGCACTGAGCACGCTAACCACGTGTGACGTAAAGTGGGAGTCCACCCCCAACGGCCAGAGCTAACACTGACCAGGCACTGTGTTAGCTTTCTGTAGCTGCTGTAACAAATGAACACAAACCCACATGTAGTTAATCACTGAAGTCTCTGTTCCTTCTGCTCCTGTTCCACTGTGTTTTGACAGAGATTTCCTCGAACACCAGGAACTAAAAACAGAAGAAACAAGACACACCACTCGGAACTGGTGGTTACCAGAGAGGATGGGGTGGGGGATGGGCACAATGGGTGAAGGGGGTTGGAGGTACAGCCTTCCAGTTACGGAATGCGTAAGTCACAGTGATGAATATATAGCAGAGGGAATATAGTCAAGGGTAATGTCATAGTGTATGGGGACAGATGGTGGCTACCCTTGTGAGCACAGGCTGAATCACTATGTTGTACACCTGAAACTAATATCACATTGTGTGTCCACTATACTTCAATTACACACACATGCACACACCCCGCTCAGTATGTACAGACTGGCCCTGTGCTGGGGTGCTCCTCGTTCACAACTCTGCCCCAGACAGCACCCCTGTTCGCACTGAGCCGTTTTTTTTTAAAGATTTTATTTATTTATTTGACAGAGAGAGACACAGCGAGAGAGGGAACACAAGCAGGGGGAGCGGGAGAGGGAGAAAAAGGCTTCCCGCAGAGCAGGGAGCCCGATGCAGGGCTCCATCCCAGGACCCTGAGATCATGACCTGAGCTGAAGGCAGACGCTTAACGACTGAGCCACCCAGGGGCCCCTGCACTGAGCCGTTTTTAAGTTGCTTTTTTCTTCATTCAGCATTCACTTGGTTGCTCTAAACCTTGACGGTTTTCCAGAGTTTTCTGACAAAGTTAGTTCTGATGGTTTTCTGCTTATTCTTTCAATGTTTTTCTGGAGGAGCTCAGAGCGCCTTGTCTTAGCAGTGGCTTGGACTGCTCCCACAGAAACATCATAGACTGGGTGACTTCTAAAGAACAGGATTTTCTTTCTTCCAGTCCTGGGGGCTGGAAGTCCAAGGTCAAGGTGACAGCACAGTCAGGTTCTGGTGAGGGCCCACTCCTAGGCAGCAGACGGCAGGCTTCCCATCCTGTCTTCAGAGGGCAGAGAGCAGGAAGAGGAAGCACCTCTCCGGTGACTCTCATAAGGGCACTAATCCCATTTAAAGGGCTCCACCCTCATGACCTCATCTCATCCTCCCAAAGGCTCCACCTCCTAATACCATCACTGGTAGGGGATGGGTAAGGTTTCAACACTCAAGTTTTGGGAAGACACAAACATTCAGTTCATAACATGCCTACTCTGCCATTTCTTTTTTACGAACATTCAGTTCATAACATGCCTACTCTGCCATTTCTTTTTTACGAACATTCAGTTCATAACATGCCTACTCTGCCATTTCTTTTTTAAAGATTTGATTATTTGAGAGAGAGCAAGAGAGAGAGAGAGCACGGGCGGGAGGTAAAGGGACAAGCAGACTCCCCACTGAGCAGGGAGCCCAACATGGGGCTTGATCCCAGGACCCTGAGATCATGACCTGAGCTGAAGGCAGATGCTTAACCGACTGAGCCACCCAGGTGCCCCGCCATTTTGTTTTTTAAAGGCTTCCCTGCTGACTCTAATGTGTAGCCAAGGTTGACATCCACTACTCTGGGATCCTTGGCATCACTACTTTCAACAAGCTCCTCCGCTGATCCTGGTGTAGCCCATCCAAGCTTTGGGATCCTGAAGATTAAATAAACTCTGGGACTGACCTCAGGAAGTCCATTTTCTCCCCCTTCCTCTAGTTCCTGGGAGCCAGACAGGATGAAGAAGTCAGACTTTGTGTGCATGGCCTTCCATCTGCCCACTGCAGCACGTGGTACCCATGCAGATATCTCGGAGTGAGTTGTTGCATTTGGGGTTAGTGCAAAGAATTGTTCCCATTTGCTTCCCAAAGGAATCAGAGGGAAATAAAGAAAGGAACCCAGGATGTGCCAGATTCCTGCCTCCAAGTGTAACAGTTCAACCGAAGCTTGTCAGCACATCTCTGTTGGGACTTGGCATATGGGTCACCTCCACCCGAGCTAGAATCCCCCGGAAATCACTAAGATTTCAGGTCACAAGCTTTCAGGCTTTCGAGCTTTCAATGCAGCCGAGAGGACGAAGATCTCTCAGTCCAGCTGAACTCCAGGGTGTGCCCCCTCACAGACATGAGGTCCTTGAAGAGTAAGTCATTCCGGGATGACCAAGAGATTTCCTCCTCTCTCACCATGTATGATCACGGACAAGGCTTCCATGATCTGAGTCTCCATTTCCTTGCGTGGATGGTGAAAATAATTACCTATCTCACTTCTTGTTATTGCTGTAGAAGATAAAGGCAGGGGAAGAAACACAGTCATAATAAATGTGTAGTAAAGAATAAAATAATGATAAATGTGTATTTTAGCCCTGTTTTTGTTAAAAAATTATGTATGTCTCTTTATACATATTTTGATCTTTATATGTTTGTGTGGGTGTATAGGTATATTTACGTGTGTATGTACACAGTGCTGTCTAGAACAATGTTCGCCGAATAGGTAGTGGGATTGGAGGTGATTTTTGTTGTCCTCTTTGTAATTTTCTAACCTGCTTATGATGTGCATGTACCTATTCTTACAAAAGAATACTGAGCTTTTGGGTCAAGAGAGCTGATTAAGTCCTTCTATTCATCTCTCCTCCCTCCAAATATCCCATTGAAATGACAAAATGAGCCTTAAAGGACTAATGAAAGCTATCAAAATAATAGTAATAATTACTTTTAGAACTATGAGGTTTAAAATCTGGCCCATAGTGCTTGATGATTATTGTCTCCAACCCCCATCCACTTACAGCCCTAAAAAGAACATTAATAGGGGGGGATTCTTAACCCTTCTTATGCCCCGGACCCCCTGCAGTCTGGTGAAGCCTGTGGACCTTTTCTCAGCATCATATTTTTAAATGAATAAGCGTCTGTGCATGAGATTACAAAGGAAATCATTTATATCAAAAAGCAGTTATCAAAATATTTTAAAAAACAAATCTCTCATATAGTAACATATGTGCTTCTGTATTAGAAGATTTAGCAGTGTGTCTAATAACCACCATCATTTCAAAGTCGTGATGAGCATAAGTGGTATTTTGAAATGACTTCAACAGTAGCATTATGATAGAAAAATATCTGGTTTCTATGGGTGATGAAGTCACTGGAAGTGCTAATACTACCACAGTTTGTTGCTTATGTATGTAAGTGAAGAAAATGCTGCATTGAAATTGAGCTTTGTGAAAATAAAGACCATGTTTCCCCTCCAGCATCATAGACCTCCAAATTTAATAGAATATGTGTTCCCAGAGATCTTTGCTTAGATCTGTTCATCTGTCTATTTGATCTCTTTCTCATTTACATTTTTCCTCAAATGTACGAGGGTCCTTGGCTGTCTGCTCATGTGGGAACATGGGACCCAGACTAAAGTTTATTGGACACCATGTGATTGGCAGGAGGTCTTATTCACTGCCAGCTTCGGTAAGACTATTAGGAAGCCCCCAACATATCTTTCGATTCTTCCTCCTGAGCTGGTCAAATTCCCCAGAGACGGTTCTTCTAGTTTCTTTTCCGGAGCCCATAATTCTCCCTGCCAGCGTTCTGGAATCTAGGTCAGGAAAGAAGCCTCTAAGGAGAAGATTGGGTGGGGCACGTCAGCTTCCATAGATGAACTGTCGCTTAATCCCTCTGCTTTCAGGATGATGCCCCATCGTCCACCACACGTGGTGTTTCCCGACCCAGATGCCCTCTTGTCACAGCCCACTGCCATGCCGTCCAAGACAGCCGCTTCTGCCACGTGCCGCTAGTTAGATTTAAATTCATTAAAATAAATGAAAGAAACGTTCAGGTCCTTAGTTGCACTAGCCACCTTTCACGGGCTCAGTAGCCCCACGGAGCCAGTGGCCAGCTACTGTATTGGACAGTGCTTGACATCTCTGTCGTTGCAGAAAGTTCCATTGAACGGTGCTGCTCTAGAGCCAGGGTGGGCATTTTTTTTCCCCCTGTTAAGGGCCAGATAGTAAATATTTTTGGCTTTGCACGCCATATGGTCTCCTTCACACCTACTTAACTATGTCATTGTAGCCTGAGAGCAGCCGTAGACAATACATGGAACATACATTGGAACGCATGGCCACGTTCCCACCAAACTTTATTTATGAGCACTGAAATCTGACTTTCATAGCATTTCCACGTGTCACCAAATGTTATTCTTGTTTTGATTTTTTTTTTCCTAACCATTTGCAAAGATAAAACTATTCTTAGTACGGGCTGTACCTCACCAGGCAGCAGGCTAGATTTGGCTTATGGACCATAGCTTGCTGACCTCTGTGTATTGTCTTAAAAAAAAAAAAAATCCCTGTAACAGTTATTTTAGTTATTTTAGTACGTTCAAGGAGAAAGCAGTAGCTAAGGTGTATAGTCTTTTTTACCTAGAAGTCTCATTACTGTTCAGGGCCTGTCTTCTCCCAGCATCTTAGGACCTATCGGCACAGAACCCTAGTTCTCTCACTCTGATGTTCACCTGTCTGTTTGGTCTCATATCATTCACTATTCTCCACCTAGTGTCCAGCATAATGTTGGACATGCGGTGGGCTCTTCATCAGTAGAGCTGAATGATCAAATGCTCACCAAGCCACCTTCTTTGTATAATTTGTATAATTTGGCATTTCACTGCCTTCACAAAAGAATGTGCTGGTCGTGCTGATGAGAATATTCCAGTCTGCTCCGCAATTATATTTCCCGTTATCAGTGAATACACTGACGTTCTGATTTTCCACATCAGTCCCGTGAGCTTGGTAAATGTAATCCCACCTCGGAGAGAAGACATCAGCTTCTAAGCCCGTGTAGAATCAAACAAATCTTGGTTACAGAAGCGTTAAGTCTCAATTGAATTTGGTAAGAAGACTTGTAAAGAGAGGGGAAATAATCTGACAGACATAAGTACTGGGAGGTTTTACATGCAGGGCTGAAAAATGCCTTCTCAACAAGATAAGGGAGAGAAGGTTGCAGAATGTTAACACTGCCAAGGCCGTAAGAGGACAATATGCCCAGGGCATTGTTGGAAACCAATTGGATGGGGCAACAGCCACAGGTTAGATAAAACCTTACGTATCCCAGACTCCTAGAAGATAACAGGAGAAAAACTTAAGTCTGGTGATGCCTTTTTAGATATAACACCAAAGCCACGATCCACAAAAAAAATCATTGATTATTAGCTGGATTTCATTAAAATTTAACACATCTGCTATGCAAAAGATAATCTGAAGAGAACGCAAAGACAAGCAAGAGGTTGGGAGAAAATACTTGCAAAAGACACATCCGATAAAGGACCGCGATCCAAAATATGAAAAGAACACTTAAAACTGAACAATAAGAAGACAAACAATCCAATTAAAAAACAAGTCAAAGACCCCACCAGACACCTCACCAAAGATGATACATACATGGCAAATAAACATATGCAGATATGTTCCACATCGTACGTCATTAGGGAAATGCAAAATCAATGCAATGAGACACCACCACACAACCATGAGGCGGGCCAAACTCCACAGAGGATCGACGACACCAGATGTTGGTGAGGATGTGGAATGACAGCAATTCTAATTCACTGTACAGTGTCTGGAGAAATATCCCCCTTCCTACTGAGTGGCCTCCCACCTCCCAGTCTGCCTGACATCAGATCCCAGAGCCATAAGTTGTCTGGTTAATTGACTGCCTTATCTGTTTTTATGCCAAGTCCACGAGAGGTAAGATAAATATGTGAGAACGATTTGGGGCACAATGGGTCTTACAGACTTAACAAACACATACTAGGCACCTGTAATCTAGCACATTCTTTCAGTTGTATCTTCACTCACAGTTTACAGCTGAGGAAACATTTATCCCTCAAGAGGATGAATGACTCGCTCCATTTATATAAAGTTCCAAAAACAAAAGGAATTAATTGACAGTGTTAGAACAGAAGAATGGGTAATCTCCGGGGAAAAGGGATAGGTAGTGATTGGGAAAAGCACAGGGGGCCAACTTCTTGCTGGTAAGAAGCTATTTCTTGACTCGGTCTTGTTCTCTGGCTGTGATAATTCATCCATTTGTACACTTATGATTCATGCTCTTTTTGTTTGATATACTTACATCAATATGTATTAAAATGCCTCATATGTTATTGCTAAAATGAAAACTGATAGATGGTTGAAATCGAAATTGAAGAAAGTCCTCCTAACATAGAACAAAAAGATGGAGATGGAAAAGACAGAGAGAGGGGCACCTGGGTGGCTCAGTTAAGAGACTGTGTCAGACACAATACATTTTAAAGATTCTAAAAGTTTTTCATGGATTGAAAATATATTCATCTATGAAGAAAAAAGACTCAGACTGGTATTAGATTTCCCATCAGAACGGGGCACCTGGGTGATTAGTTGGTTAAGTGGCTGACTCTTGATCTCAGCTCAGGTCTTGATCTCAGGGTCGTGAGTTTGAGCCCCATGTTGGCCTCCACACTGGGCATGGAGCCTACCTAAAAAACAAAAAACAAAAAGAAGAAGAAGAAGAAGAAGAAGAAGAAGAAGAAGAAGAAGAAGAAGAAGGATTTCTCATCAGAAGTGAAAAGCCAAATGCCCATAATGTAGTATATTAAAAGTTCTGAGATTTCTAACCTAGAACTCTATTCCTTGCCAAATGTAATCAAGTAGGAGGGTAAATTTAAGACATTTTCAGACTTGCCAGGACAAGAGAAAGTTTGTCTTTTTTTGTAATCTGTTTTTTTAAGGTATGGACCTTAAAAAAGGAAGTCTTGGTTATGTTTGCAGGACAGAATATAATAATGTTCACTGCATCAGTTAGGATATGCTTGGTTATGCTGCAGTAATAAATAACCCCCAAATCTCAGAGGCTTAGGACAACAAAGATTTACATCTCCCTCATACTACACGTTGACGGTCTATGGGTGGGGGTGCTCTGCTCTCCTGGGACCCAGACGGACGGAGGCTCTTCCATGTGGAATGTTGCTAGGTGTAGCAAGAAGCAGGAGAGCATGCGTGTCTTCGTGCAGGGCATGGAACTCCCTCAGCCGTTAGACGCTCCAGCCGAGAGTGACAAAGGTCACTCCCTCCCACAACCCCTCGGCAAGCACTAGTCACATGGTTACACGCAACTAAAAGGGGGTGGGGAACTCCTGAAATCAGCGAAGCTGACAAAAGGTGGAAAATAGAAGCAGGGAGGAAAGACTGAAAAAAAATACTGCTCATGCCTTCCCCTTTGGGCGTCAAAAGGGATTGTCCACATTGTGGAAGAAGAAAATAGAGGTTAGGTTTATTGACCTTATGGGGAGAAACGAGAACTACAAGTAAGTATATAAATATCAATGGTAGAAGAAAGCAGAGAGTATAAGTAAACTTTACAGGCAGTAAATATTGTCTAGCTATTGTTCATATTTAGGGAGATTATCACTAGAAAATCAAAATGAGTACAAGAGGTTGCCCCAAGGGAGTTGGGAGATGGGCACGAGAGTTTGCTTTTCATGGTAAACGGTCCTGTGCTGTTTGATATGTTATCACGTGTGTGGACGTATTCACAAGGCTCTCCGGAGAACAGATGTGTCTGTACCTGTGTGTGTATGAGAGAGAAGGAGAGAGACTTATTGCAGGAATTGGCTCACACACACACACACACACACACACACACGACCTGATGTCTGTAGGCTGGAAACCAGGAAAGCCAGTGGTGTAAGAGACCAAAGGCCTGGGACCCGAGGGAGCAGATGGTGTAAGTCCTGGTCTGAGTCTAAAGAGCTAAGAACCGGGAGTGCCAGTGTCCAAGGGCGGGAGAAGAAAGATGGCCCAGCTCAGGAAGAGAGAGCAAATGCACCCTCCCTCTGTCTTTTTATTCTATTTAGGCCCTCAACAGATTGAGTGATTCCCCCCTCCCAACACCATTGGCAAGGTTGATCTTCTTTATTTAGTCTCCGGATTCAAATGCTAATCACTTCCAGAGACACCCTCGCAGACACACCCAGGGAGAACATTTTACCAGCTCTCTGGCCATCCCTCAGCCCAGTCAGGTTGACACAGAGAACTCACCATCACAATGAACTCCATTTTGTTTCAAATAACATAGTCTTTGAGGTCGCACATACAAGCTTCACCATGTTGGGCCACTTTCCCAGACTTCGGCTTCTTTTTTTATAAAGTGGGGTGAGACTTTTATGAGGATTACGTGAAATCATGTATGACAAGAGCCTGGCAGGACGCCTGACATGCAGCACACACGGGTTAGATTGGCGACACATCACAGACCTCAGGTCCAGATTGGCTCTGTGCACAGAGATCTGGGCCCCAGGTCCTGACAGAGAAGGTTCTGGGAGACCATCCAACCCACCTGCTTAGGCACGAGTGGCCTGCTCATATCCACAGCTACACAAGGAGTCAGTCCACAGGACCAGAACTAGAATGGGCTCCTCTCTTCCCGCCCAGGGCCCTGCTGACCAGCCCTGCTGGCCACCCCTACGGTCTCTGAATCAGAACCGAATTTGGCCCTGGACATAGAGAAGCATTCATTTGGGAGGGACGGAATCATTTCCTCCTGTGCAAATTTGTTTCTTTTTGTGCTGGCAAGTCCAAGGTGTTCTGACAAAGGTCAAAAGTATTTATTTTCTTTAATACTGTGGGGATCAGAGTGAGGCACAGATGAGGGTGAGCCAAAGCGGGGAAAGGAGAAAGAGGGGTGTTGCCAACTTTGAGAGCTGAAAGAGCTTCTTATCACAGGAAATGGCTGTTTTGGGGACACAGACGCAACCTTTGGTTTTCTATCCAAAACAGCAGAAATAACAAGGAGGGAAAACTAAGAAATCATTGAACACAGATGATATGGTTAAGGCCACCCTCCATCTGGTCCTGCCCACCTCCCCAGCTTCATCTCCCCCTGCTCCCTGCCCCATCTGACACCTGAGCCTTGCCGGTCCAGGGGCTCCTGAACGAACTGCCCTGTGCTATTCCCTCTGACTGGATTGCCAGACCTCAGTTCCTGGGCCAGTTGGGCCCTTCCTCTAGGACTCAGATCAGGCGTCTTCTCCTTCTCAAAGATCACAATGCCCCCCCCCCCCCCGCACCGCCCCCAGCTCTTCTGTGTACCCACCACATCCCATCTTGCCGTTTTTAAACTTATCAAGCTGTGTCAAAATTGCCCATACACCCACCTGTCTTTCCAATTGGACTGGAGATCATACACTGGACCCTAAGGCTCAGATCTGGCATTCAGACAGAGTTATATTTTATTTGGCCCGCACTATTTGGGCCCACATGGAGTTTTTACTTTTTTTTTTTTTTTTTTGCTTTCATTGCCAAAAATTAAAAATTAAGAGATTGCGCATAAAAATTCCAACTTCTGGCTTCTCTTGACAAATTGGAAATCCAGTAAGATGGGTACAGTCCTTCACCCTTGAGGCAGCAGCCCCCTTTGGATTGAGCATGGTTCCTCTATTTCTCTGCAGTCCCCACCATGCCCTATGGTCTCTGCATTAAAGCCTCATATCAGAGCTATTTGTCATAACTCTTGCAATACTGGGGTGTTTTTTTTTTTTATAGTGGATTAAGGAAGAAAGTAAAATATTTATTTTACCCATGTTCCCTCTTCATACCTCATCCACTTCCCTCATTTCCATCACCAGGTTAGACCCTTAGGTACCTTGGCTTTCCACCTTTGCACTAGGAGCGCCTTGAAAACACACAGGATGCTTATTCAGCTCTCTGGATCCAACAGCAAGCCCAGTGCCACGGTCAGAGTTGGTCTCCATAAATGCTTGCTGGAATCATGAATGTAACTCTTGCTGTTAGAAGAGAATCCCCCTTAGCCATCCATTCAACAAATTTTACTGAGTTCATCTGTGCGTCCCTTTCCCTGACTTGGTGTTCAATCAAGCTTTACAACTTTATTAAAACAGCCTCTTTCCTGAACGATCTGGCACCGGCGCAATACCAGTGTCTAAAACTTGTCTTTTCATCTCACAATCCAGCCTTCCAGCAGAGGCTGGTAATTTTATTTCTTTTGTTGTTGTTTCTTAATCACTATGACGTTTTGGAAGAGATTTAAAGCTGCCCTTCGGCGGGAGTAAGTGCTCAGCAAGCATTTGTTGGGGAAGGGATGAAAGAATAAACAATAGAATAGTCAGCACTTGGTAAATAGTTGATGAAGGAGAATCAAATGAGCTAATGCAATGGGAAACTGATGTATATATAAGCTGTGAGTAGTGGAAATTGTAACCGCGAGGGACAGCATTGCAGCATTGTCCGCTGGCGCCATCTGCTGGACATAAGGTAGCACAACAGGTCTGTTTCTGCTTTAGTAGCGCGTGGGGACGCAGGCTTCTGGAAATGCCCGCAAGGAGCTGAGTCAACGGGGCGAGGTGGGGGGGGGGGTACATTTCAGCAAAATCTAACATGCGCCGGATACCGTGCTAAGTGCTTTACATGCATTATTTCTCTTCATCCTCTGCTGTCACTAGAAGAGGCAGATACTACTATTATTGCGTCTTTAGAGATTAAAAATCTGAGACTTACAGAGGCTTACAGTGGATTCATAGTGCGTGAAGCCATATAGCTAGTGGGTATTTGAGATAAGACTCAAACCCAGCTCTGTGTGACTTCAGAGCCTATTGAGGGTGAGGTTCCCCAGGAATCAGACTCTAACGTGGAGGTGTGCATGCAGAAAGCTTACTGCAGAGTGCTCTGGGGAGCACAGTTGGAAGGGACAAGTCAAACTGCAATGCAGCCTTATGGGAGGCCTCAGCTGATGCCCACCCTGGGGGGAGGGGGGAGGAGTACGGAGCGGGGATGGCAAGGAGACTGGACCTTGGGACTCCCACTTCATTTAGTCATTGGATGCAGTACTTGGGCTAGGTTGAGCTCTTCAGCCAAGGGCAAGTCCCCAAGAGGGACTCAGTTGAGCACCGTCAGCCGCCAATGCTCCCAGCAGCTGGGGGATTAAGTGCCTTGGTCCCGGAGTGCGGCTTCTGGGCAGCATGCCACAGTTTCCACTATGGAGCCAGGCACCTATCTTATCTGCAGTGCTGCTCAAATAAGGGGAACAGCTGGTAGGTAGACACATCAGTGGCATGCACAGCGGGAGGGGCACTAAAATCGCGAAAGTGGTTCTGCCCACCATCGGCTCAATGAACCTGTGGCTCAGGCCAGGCCTGCCATCCAGCTGCAAAAACCGGTGTGTTTTCACCAGTTCATACAGAAATAATATATAGATTATTTCATGGGTTCCAAGCCATTAACAAAAAAGTAAAATGCAATGTTCGGCTAGCTGGGCAATTGTTCAGTGATTCGTCACATCCTCAGATAAGGAACAGAAGGATTGAGGGCCACAAACTTGACTAATGCATTGGAGTAACTGATTTTTTTAATTTTTTTGAAGATTTTATTTATTTATTTGACAGAGAGAGACACAGCGAGAGAGGGAACACAAGCAGGGGGAGTGAGGGAGGGAGAAGCAGGCTTCCCGCGGAGCAGGGAGCCCGATGTGGGGCTTGATGCGGGGCTCGATCCCAGGACCCTGGGACCATGACCTGAGCCTAAGGCAGACGCTTAATGACTGAGCCACCCAGGCGCCCCTGGAGTAATTGATTTTTAAAAATTCACTTTCTGTTGGGGAGATTGGAGTTAGAAAACCCAAGTTTTAAACCCAGCACTATTGCTGATGAACTGTGTGATCTTTTTTTTTTTAAGATTTTATTTATTTATTTGAGAGAGAGAGAGCATGAGCAGGGAGTGGGGTACAGAAAGAGAGGGAGAAGCAGGCTCCCCATTGAGCAGGGAGCCCAACGCAGGGCTTGATCTCAGGACACTGGGATCATGACCTGAGCCGAAGGCAGACGCTTAACCAACTGAGCCACCCAGGCGCCCCAAACTGTGTGATCTTTGTCATATTTCTTCCATTGGTACAGTGAGAAGGTTGGAAGAGGAAGCAGAATCATCAATAAACATAGGAAAAGATGCTTACCTTCACTAGGAATAAGAGAAATGCAAATTAAGACAAGCAGATACACGCCAATCAAATTGGCAAAATCAAAAAGCCTAATAATTCCAGGTGTTGATGTAGATATGGAGAGAACAGGGATTTTCATACAATGCTGGTGGAACTGTAACTTGGTACAATCAACGTAAATTAACGATTTGTGGTAAGGCTGGAAAATGTGCATATATTATGATATAGCAGCTCAACTTTTAAATATATACCCTAGAGACATTCTTGTGAGTGTGTCCCATGAGATGTTCTAGAATGTTCATTGCAGCTTTGAGGAAACAACTTATAATCTCAATGTGTGTTATGGAAATAGATTAGATAAATACGTTGTGATATATTCAGGCAACGGAGTACTGTCACAACAGTGAAAAAAAATTTTTTAAAGATTTTATTTATTCATTTGACAGAGATAGATACAGCAAGAGAGGGAACACAGCAGGGGGAGTGGGAGAGGGAGAAGCAGGCTTCCCATGGAGCAGGGAGCCCGATGTGGGGCTCAATCCCAGGACCCCGGGACCATGACCCGAGCAGAAGGCAGACGCCCAATGACTGAGCCACCTAGGCACTCCCTGAAAAAAATTTTTTTTTAATTTTTTTTAAGATTTTATTTATTTGACAGAGAGAGCAGAAGCAGGCAGAGTGGCAGGCAGAGGGAGAGGGGGAGGGAGAAGCAGGCTCCCCGCTGAGCAAAGAGCCCAATGTGGATGCTGGGATCACGACCTGAGCCAGAGGCAGACGCTTAACCCTGGCACCCCCACAACAGTGAAAATTAACCATATCTGTGAGTCTGAGCATGTTTAGGTCTTGAAACCGTAATGCTGAATGGTAAAAGCAAAGTACACAATGTTACATATAACAAGATGGCATTCATATAAAAAATTTTAAATCCAGAAAGCAATTCTATGTATTGTTCATAGATATAAATGTATGTGATAAAACGATTAAAATACGGTGGGAAAAAATATATAACCAATTCCAGATAGTGGTTTCCCCTGGGGAGATGAACTGAGGAAGGATATGAAAGTGATTTCAATTTTATTTACAATGTTCTGCATCTTTACTATTTAAAATTAGAACCAAAACTGACAAGAGATTTGTCTCATTACTGCCTTATGATTTTGTATGTTTAAACCTTTGAATATATAAATGAAAATGAAAGAATTGGAATAGAATGATCTAAGGTCTCATTCAGCCCTAAATTTATATGCACAAAACATACACAAAACATGATACAGTATACAAAGAATGGGGTTCAAATCTCAGATCAGTTGAAGGTCTTTCAGTTATGAGTGACCAACACACATGCATATCACACCCACAACAAAATTTTCTGAAAGAAAAGGGAATTCATTGGCTCATGTTACCAAATAGTCATGTGCAGCCTTGGGTAAGGCTTGATCCAGGACTCGAAAGATGCCACCAGACCCATTTCTCAGCTCTTCCTGTCCCCTGGCCCAAATATGATTACACAATTCCTGAAGCAGTATCCAGAGAAGAAGAGACAATCTGTGTCCCTGAATTATCAGCAGATGTCCTTGCTAATAATTAGAGCACCTTTTTTTTTTTTTTTAATTAAGTAGGCTCCACACCCAGTGTGGGGCTTGAACTCATAACCCTGAGATCAATAGTCTCGGGCTCTACCAACTGAGCCAGCCGGGTGCCCCCAAAATGCACTTTTAAGTATTGCTTTTTTGCTTATGATACTGGCAAACAAGAAATTTCTTGTCCTGTGGGTAGGAGAGTGGGGGGGGGGATGTCTTCTATTTGGTTCTCCAGATTGGCTCTCTATTCTCCCCTCCTCCTCCGTGTCCTAGGGTAGGGGGCAGGACTGCAGGGGCTATAGCAACAGACTCCCTGTCCTCAGTCATCTGGTTCAGTTCCCAGTAGCAGACCAGAGGGAAAAGAGTGATTTGAGCCATTTATTCCCTCAGCTCCTTCCTTGTGGGGCCATACTGGGCTGGCTTCACCCATCCCATTCCACGTGACTCCCCTCCCCGTTCTACTCCCGGCTCTCTCACCTTGCTCCTTCTGGCCCAGGGCTGGTGATAGCTCCGCGGTTACCAGCCCTGGAGCGCTGCACTATTCTTTGTAAACAGTCTTTATTAAACTCTCTTTGGAATTCTCCTGTGAGTGTGCCATATTAAGATTCAGAGATATTCATCAGTCATTCCACTTCTCCTTACCCACCCTAGAGAAACACTTGCACATATGCCTACGGGGCAAGTGCAAGGATATGTGCTACACCCTTGTTTGCAATAAGAAAAAATTAGAAACAATTTAAACGTCTTCAAATAGGGAAATAGCTAAATAAACTATAGTACATCCATATTATGGAATATTATGCAGCTGTTTAAAAAGGAGATGGATCTATTTGCATAACATGGAAAGACTTAGACTTCTAAGATATATTTTTGCATGCAGAAAGTAAGATTCAGGGGTGCCTGGGTGGCTCAGTCAGTTAAGCGTCTGTCTTTGGCTTGGGTCATGGTCTCAGGGGCTTGGGATTGAGTCCCACATCGGGCTCTTTACTCAGCGGAGAGTCTGCTTCTCCCTCTCCCTCTGCCCTTCTCCCCACTTAGTCTCTCTCACTCTCTTGCTCTCTCTCTCTGTCTCAAATAAATAAATAAAATCTTAAAAAGAAGATTCAGTACCATCATAAATTATATTAAAATGATACCTATTTCTATAGTTTTATGAATTCTATAGAACTATGGGAAATTTTTCACTGCCCCTCCCTGGGGAAAGATTATACATCTCTGCCCCTACTGAAGTGGGGCTTGGCCATATGATTTGCTTTGGCCAAGGAAATGTGAGTGAAAATGACGTGATACTTCTAAGCAGAAGCTTTTTTTATTTTTAAAGATTTTATTTATTTATTTGACAGAGAGAGACACAGCAAGAGAGGGAACACAAGCAGGGGGAGTGGGAGACAGAGAAGCAGGCTTCCCGCGGAGCAGGGAGCCCAATGTGGGGCTCCATCCCAGGACCCCGAGATCATGACCTAAGTTGGAGGTAGACGCTTAACGACTGAGCCACCCAGGCACCCCATAAGCAGAAGCTTTAAAAGCTTCCACCGTTCTTTGTTTTCCCTCTCCCATGAGATTAGCACATCCTGGCTGATCCTTCAACCTATGTCCAGAGAAACAGCTGCAGCCAACCCATGACAAACATGTAAGGATCAAGAAATAAATCTCTGTGGGGCGCCTGGGTGGCTCAGTCGTTGAGTGTCTGCCTTCGGCTCAGGTCATGATCCCAGGGTCCTGGGTTCGAGCCCCACATCGGGCTCCCCGCTCTGCAGGAAGCCTGCTTCTCCCTCTCCCACTCCCCCTGCTTGTGTTCCTGCTCTCTCTATCTCTCTCTCTCTCTGTCAAATAAACAAATAAAATCTTTTAAAAAAAAAAGAAAGAAATCTTTGTTGTTGTAAGGCACTGAGATTTTGACGATGTTTGTTATTGCAGCATAACCTGACCTACCATGACTAACGAGCTCTGATCTATAATTGCTACTTGGTTACTTTCGGGGAGGGGGACAGGGGATGGCATTGGGGAGCAGGGATCACAGGGGACTTTAATTTTTAATCTTTAATATTTTAGTTTTCTTACAATGAAAGTATACCCGTGCATCACCATGTAACAAAAATATATTATTTAATATGAATACAGCAGGTGTTTTCTTACTGAAAATTAAATGCTAAAAAATATCATTCTTAAAATACACACACAAACACCCAACAAATTAATGGTTCTTTTTGCCCAGCTGGTACTCTGAAGAAACAGACTGGAGGCAGATAGCTCTGAGAACTTTCCAGGGCTAGAGGAAGTACTGGAGCATGACAATGCCTTGCCACTTTCTCTGCAGGTAGAAATAAGCAAAACCTAGACACACTGTGAAACTTCTTTCTGGTTCATTTATCATGAAATTGAAATGCAGATTCATAATCTTTTTTTTTCTTTCTTTTCTTTAGGTTAATGATGACTGCCTTCTCAATGACCTCAATTTATATGAGAGCAAAGTTGATTATATGACCAAGATTCAATTCAGCAATCTTGGAGAATTCTGGTCTCCTGACACAGTCTACTGTTCTGTGGCAAAGTTAGTGAGAGCCATGGGAGCTCTGTTTCTGGTCATACCGATCAATCTAAGTCAGGATTTCAGCCTTTGTTCCATTAAAACAAAAAGCCAAAATGGGTTAGATGGATATCAAAGACCTCACTGAGTTGACCTGTCATAGACTACCCCACAATTTCAACTTCTTATTCAAGCCAGACAACAACTCTCTGGTCTTTGAACTCTACTTTTGAACCAAATGTCAGTGGCCAGATGTGCCCAGTCCCCAGCTTCACGGGCAGCAGGAGTAGCCCTAACAACCCTTACCTCTCAATCACAGTTGTGGTGACTTTAAAATGAGAGTTGTCCCTTCCCTCCCTGCCCCCTTCCCGCCCTCCCCAACTTGGCAATGCCAACTCTCTCAGCGAGTCTGCAAGCACCTAATTTCCTATATTAAATTCCTCTCTGCTTAAAATATCTTGAGTGGTTTCTGCTTCTGTCTCCTACACAGAATTCTGACTAAATACAGGTTGGAAGATGATATTCAGAAAGGAGACCCAAACACCACACACACACACACACACACACACACACACACACACACACACAAACCTAAGAGAAGGAGAAAAAACAAGATTAGAAAATCATTCCAAGAGCTCAGATATGTGAATAATTGGGAGTTCCAGAAAGTAAAGACATAGAAAATAGGGAGATGGAAGAAAGACATCTTCAAAGAAAGAATTCCCAAAAATATCCCAGAGCTGAAGTTTTTCAAATGGAAAGAGATAATTGAGAAACAATTAGACATTATGTGCCTCCTGATATGATGCAATAGGAAATACACAATCTCACCTGTAAAATATTCTTGCCAAAAACTGAACTGAAATCTACTACAGGATATTCAAGGCATGGTGTCACATTTTAAAAAACACCACAAGGGCCCAATCAGCCAAATTCAAACTGTGAGAAATTCTATGGGATAATTTACCCAGGTTTTTCAACAAATCAATTGTATTAAAAAAAAAAAAAAAGAAAAGAGGAGGAGTAATTGTTACAGATTAAATGAGAATTAGCAACTAAATACAGTTGGTAGACCTTGAATCCTGACTTAAGTAAGCCAATATTTAAAAAGTCATTTTTGAGACAAATAGGGAAAATCAAACATAGACGGTATGTTAATTTCCTTAAGTGTGATCACAGAATTGCGGTTATGTCATTATTAGTTTTTAAATTCTCATCTGATAGAGAGATCTGTTAGAGCTACATACTAAGGTATTTACAAATACAATGATAAAATATCTGGGATTTGCTGTAAAATCCTCTTGCAAAAACGGTATGAAGGGTAGGGGTGGCTAGGTGGCTCAGTCGGTTAAGAATCGGACTCTTGATTTCTGCCCAGGTCATGATCTCAAGGTCATGAGATCAAGCCCCACACTGGGCATAGAGCCTGCTTTAAATTCTCTCCCTATGTCCCTCCCTGTGCACGTGCTCTCTCTCTCTCTCAAAAAAAAAAAAAAAATGGTATGAAAGATAGATCAAATATTAAAATAAAGCTGGGTGATGGGTATGTGGACTTTACTATTCTACTTTTGTGTTTGAAAATTGTTGTCATAATAAAAAGTGAAAGAAAGGAAGGAAGAAAGGAGGGATGGAGGAAATAAGGAAAGAAAGGGAAGGGAGGGGAAGTGAAGTGGGAGGAAGGAAAGAAGGAAGGAAGGAAGGAAGACCACTAGGTGTCTCAAGCCTATTAACCATGAAATTTCAGGGTAATAGGAACAAAAAGAAACTTAGAGAAACAAACTATGTTCTTACTTTACACATGTACATAAGAATGGCTGAATTAAAAAACAAAACAAAAACAAAACCTGACAACACCAAATGCTGACACAAATAGGAAGCATCAGGCACTCTCTTTCACTGCTGGTAGAAACTCCAATTCCGCTTTGGAAGACAGTTGACAATATTTTACAAAGCTCAACACAGTTTTGACATGCGATTTAGCAGTCATGCTCCTAGGTGTTCACCCAAATGAGCTGAAAACTTATGTCCACACAAAAACCTGCACACGGAGGTTTATAGCAGTTTTATTCATAATTGTCAGAAATGGAATCAAGGTACCTGTCCCTCAGTAGGTAGATCAAGTATTGCTAGGGCTGCTATAACAAAGTACCATGAACTGGATGGCTTAAAACAACAGAATTTCTTCTCTCACAGTTCTACAAGCTAGAAGTCTGAAA
This sequence comes from Eumetopias jubatus, assembly GCF_037043125.1. Lineage (NCBI taxonomy): Eukaryota > Metazoa > Chordata > Mammalia > Carnivora > Otariidae > Eumetopias > Eumetopias jubatus. The sequence continues at coordinate 125,381,296 of NW_028274815.1, forward strand.
TCCAGGTGTCAGGAGGGCTGGCAGGGTCAGAGGTCCCCCCCGCTCTGAGACTCTGGGTAGAGTCCTTTCCTGCCTCTTCCTAGTTTCAGGGGTGGCTGTGGGTCCTTGGTGTTCCTGGGCTTGTGGCTGCCTCTGTCGTCATAGGGCCAGTTTCCTTTTTTTTATGAGGACATCAATCATAGTGGATTAGAATCCACCCTAATGATTTCATCTTGCCTAGATTACATCTGCAAAGGCTTTTCCAAATAAGGCCACGTTCACAGGTACCAGGGACTAAGACTTCAACATATCTTTTTGGAAGACATGAATCAATCCATTACAGCAGGTGAATGGACAAACTGCAGTGCATTCATACGATGGAATATTATTCAGTGATTAAAAGAAATGAGCTCTCAAGCTATAAAAAGACCAGGCAGAACCTTGAATCATACTGCTTAGTGAAAGAATCCAGTCGGTAGAGGCTACAGACTATATGATTCCAACTACAGGACATCTGGAAAAGGCAAAACTAAAGCCAGTGTGAAAGAGAAGTGATTGCCAAGGATCAGGGTGAGGGCAGGGGGTGAGGGTTGAATAAGTGAATAGTTGAGTTTTGTTTGTGGGGTTTTTTTTTGTCTTTTATTTTTTTGGTCTTAGCCTAAATGTTATTTAGAGAGAGCACAGAACCCCTGCGGACAGGATGGGGCAAAACAAGCCACACAATTCTGCCTCCTGCTCAGCATCTTCTCTTGTTGCCCCAGGGGCAGAAGGCACAGGGGAGCTTTAAGACGGTGAAACTGTTCTGTATGATACTGTAATGGCAGATACTGGGTTATGCATTTGTCAAAATCCACTGAACTGTACAACAAGAATGAACCCTGGGGCACGTGGGTTGCTGGGCTAGTGAAGTGTCTGACTCTTGATTTCGGCTCAGGTCATGATCTCAGGGTTGTGAGATAGAGCCCTGAGTCGGGCCCCACGCTGAGTATGGAGCCTGCTTAAGATTCTCTCTCTCTCTCTCTCTCTCTCTCTCTCTCGGGTGCCTGGGTGGCTCAGTTGGTTCAGCGACTGCCTTCGGCTCAGGTCATGATCCTGGAGTCCCGGGATCGAGTCCCACATCGGGCTCCCTGCTCAGCGGGGAGTCTGCTTCTCTCTCTGACCCTCTCCCCTCTTGTGCTATCTCTCATTCTCTCTCTCTCAAATAAATAAATAAAATCTTAAAAAAAAAGATTCTCTCTCTCCCTTTCTCTCTCTGCCCCTCCCCCACCCCTGCTCATGTTCTCTCTCCCCCTAATGTAAACTTGAGTTAATAATAACATATCAATATTGGTACATCAATTCTAACTAATGTACAACACTAAACTAAGATGTTAATATTAAGGGAAACTATGGGTGGGTAGAGATTGGGTATACGGGAACTCTCTGTACTATCTTTTTAAATTTTCTATGAATCTAAAACTGCTCTAAAAAATAGTCTATTAATTTAAAAAAAAAAGTACTTTATGGAATCCAAGGCTCAAGTATCTTCCCTTTTAGAAAGTCTTTCCTGTTCTCCCACCACACTCCCAAGATGGGTTGGGGCCCTTCCCCGAGGCTCCCATAATATCCTGTGCATTTATATTCTTATGGCTGCATCTGTAACATTTTAATATCTGCTTGTGTCTGTCAATTAATAGCTGTGGTTTGCTGACCTCTGGCCTAGAATGCAGAGATGGTGAAAGCAGGTAATCCATGCAACCCGTTAGCAGATACTCAGGGATGCCTGGCAAAGGGCACTTCTGTTCCCTCAGCGTACCGATGACATCACTTGGGTGTAATTTTCATGAGCCCTCTGACCCACCAAGGCATTTTCTGGATGGGGACAGAAGGCACAGTCCGATTCTATTAAGTCTTATTTCAACCTGAGCAATCTCTAGATTATTGACCTTTTTCGTTTGCCAAAGATGGATCCTCATGGAGGAGTTTTTGCACTGGGAAACTCTTCCAGGGTTCAAATCCTGTATTTTTTTGTTTTTTTAAAAGATTTTTTTATTTATTTGACAGAGAGAGACACAGCGAGAGAGGGAACACAAGCAGGGGGAGTGGGGTAGGGAGAAGCAGGCTTCCCACAGAGCGGGGGAGCCCGATGTGGGGCTTGATCCTGGAATTCCGGGATCATGACCTGAGCCGAAGGCAGACGCTTAACGACTGAGCCACCCAGGCACCCCCTTAACGACTGAGCCACCCAGGCGCCCTTTTTTTTTTTAAAGATTTTTATTTATTTGACTGAGAGACACACATCGAGAGAGGAAACACAGCAGGGGGAGTGGGAGAGGGAGAAGCAGGCTTCCCGCCGAGCAGGGAGCCCCATGTGGGGCTCGATCCCAGCACCCTGGGATCACGACCTGAGCCGAAGGCAGACGCTCAATGACTAAGCCACCCAGGTGCCCCAAATCCTATGTTTTTAATGTCAAATCCATGCTGTTTACATTACCCAACATTCTCTTTCACTCTTGCTCAAGTTAAAAGTGTAGGGGTCACTGGCACAAATGCCTGTATGACAGATAATATAAATGAGAAAAGCAGACTCAGGTCAGGACAGATAACGTAAATGAGAAAAGCAGACTCGGGTTAGGAGGCGACCCTGGCACTTTGGAAAAGTCTATGCCTGACCTAGAGTGGGCAGTCACTCCTTGGCTTCAGCCAATTGTTGCCACACAGAAATGTAGACACAGTGTTGCCAGACAAGGCACTGAAGCAGATTTCTGGTCACACAGAAATCGCTCAGTCTTTAAAAAATGTTGGCAACTAACACAAATGGTTTAGAAATACTGGAGCTGGCATAGTGGGAGGATAAGGCATCATCCAATTGAAATGGGGTTTTATGATGGAGGGGAAATAGCAGGGAAAGGTGGAAGGTTAGGGGCAGCTTCTGGAGAACCTCGACACGGTCACACTCGAGGAGCTTATCACTTGTCTTCCAGGTCTGAGTAACCACCAAAGGATTTAAGCAAGAAAGGGAAGATAAGAATGGCATTTTTTAGAGTTGATGGGGGCAGGGCTGAGGGTAGGGTGATGAGTTAGAAGTCTTTCAGCTAAGTAAGGGTAAAGGAGAGATGACAAAGGCCTATTTACTTTGTTCTTTCTCCTACCAGACTGTAAACTCCAGGACAGCAGGGCCGGCCCAGCAGCCTTGTGCTTGCTGTGTCTCCAGCACTAAGTACAAAGCCTGCTCCATAAATATTTGTTGAAAGAATGCATTAAAGGGAGGGAGAGGAGGTGAGAGACATTCTGGAGAACTGAGTGAGGGGCTGTAAAGGCCAGTTTCTTTTCCTTAAGCTTCCCCTAGCAGCCTTGGGAAGGGCGTGTCTCAACGAAGAGATCGGAGACACGGGCTTCAAAAACAAAACAAAACAAAAGACTTGGCCGGTTCGATTCCTGGCACTTCACGTGGCCTCTCCTGTCCACAAAAGGAGAAAATGATGAGTGCCTCGAAGGGCTGAAGGGAAGATTAAGCGAAAATTGAGGGATGAGCAATTTCTGTCCTTCCCTAGGTCCAGTATTCCCAAACCACACAGCCAAGGGGGTTTGACCTCAGCTTCCGAACCGGTGGCGATTCCTTTTTGGGTGGGGAGGGAACCGATGAACCCGGCGTCTGTGGGCCTGGCCCTGCCGGGTTCGAGCCCAAAGACGGAGCGCAGCACCGGGGGCTCGGGCCCGCCCAAGCCCTCGCTTCCCCCAGTACCCCCGGTTCCCACACTTTCTCCCCCCTCCAGCTCCGCCCCCTCTTCTCCCACTGCCTCTTTCCGCCCCCTGCCTCCATTTCCGTCCCCCTCCGTGCCCCCCCCCGCCCCGCTCCCGGTCCGCGGCGTCCGGGTCTCCGCACTCCTTCCTCCTCCCTCCGTCAGCGCCCCTCTCGGGCGGCCGGGGCAACCCCGTGTCCCGCTCGCCCAATGAGGAGCCGGCGCAGGGGCGGGGCGGGGCTCGGGCCGGAGCGGAAGTGGTGACCGGAGCGGAAGTGGAGCTGCCGCCACCGCCGCCGCCGATTCCGGAGCCGGGGTAGCTGCTGCCGCCGCCGCTACTGCAGCCGCCGCCGCTGCCGCCTGAGTGGGCTTGGGAAGGAAGCGGTCACCGCGCTCGGAGCTTCGCTCACAAGCGTCTTTGCTTCCTCTTGCCCTCCCCCGGTGAGTGCGGCGCGGGGTCCGCCCGGGGCCCCTGGGGGCCCAAGCGCGAAGGGCCCCCCCCCCCGGCAGCGACCGCCGTGGCGACGCGGGCGACCCGCGGGTGGGCCCCGGGAGGTGGTGGCGCGCAGCTTCCCCGGCCCTGCGCGGCCGTCTGTGGCGCGGGCCCGGCCTGGCCGCGGCCCCTCCCTGTTTCCGGGGCCGGGCCCCTTAGCTCTCGGAAAGGCCCAGGCAGCCCTTGCCGCCTGCGGCCCTGCCCTGCAGGCGGGGTGCGGCTCCATACGGGGTCGCAAGGGACTTTGAGCCGCGGACCCCCGACCCTCCCTCCCCAACTACCTTCGATGCCCGCGCGACCCCTCCCTGCTCCTCGGGCGGCGAAACCCGACCCTTTAAGCCCTGTCACCCCTGCTCCTTGCTTTTTGGTTTCCAAAAATTAAAATTTAACCAAATACGGGCGAGTTTTCGAGCCCCAGGGCCTCTGTTGACCCCCCTCTGGATGGGTAAGGGGTTTAACCTTGGGAGAGAGCAGAGGGAAAAACCCCCCCTCCCACTTTGCAGTAAAGCCATTTCATCATCGTTCGCTGGTTTGGGAGCCTGGCAGGACCCGAGATTTCCTGAGAAGCACAGGGTTGAGGGTTGAGTCAAGAAAATGCATTTGTTGGAACCGATTACTGAGTCAGGCCCGATCTCCAGGAAAAAAAAGATCGGAGGCTGAAAATCGGGAGTGTTTTCCCACGGTATTTACCGTCATTTAATGCCAGCGTCTTTTGTCCTCACCCCAAATTCCCCCATACTGTGTGTTACCACGTTTTTAGGACTGAAATTTGCCTGGTGGCCTCCCTGGTGGTGGGGAAGGGATAGGATTGATTGGGCCCCTTTTCTTCAAAGGATTGAGTATATCTTTGTCTGTTGCAAATGGAGAATGCACGTAATGGGGTTTTCAAAGGTGGCAGTATTGGTAAGACAATTTGCCAACCTTTCCATAAAAATGCATGTCTCTTGTCCTTGTCTTCACTTCTTTTCTTTTTGGTAAGGTTAGATAGCATCAGACTCTGATTTTACTTGCCGGATGTGGGAGACCGGATTTGGCAGGATGATGTTAGGAACATACAAAATCAGGTCGCCAAACAGGATCCAAAAGGAAAGATGAAGGACTTTCAAGATTTTGAAAATTGTCTGCATTTCTCCCTGTGTCTCAGTTGTTCATATGAAACCACACATATAGGCAGTTTATAGAACTGGACACGTGGCTACTCAGCTTTTCGCATTTTCTCTTTGGAAATGTGTATGTATAAATAATGTTTGATTCTTAGTGATTTTCTTCTTGACTGCTTCCAGTGTACCCCATTTCTCAGGAATATCTCAGTTGTCTGAGCCCTCATTTTTCTCGGATCTGTTTCCTTAGAAGCATACAGGAGGGTGAGGGTAAAACCTCTTAGTTTTACTAGACCCAACTTAGAATTTTAGGTGTGGTCTTCCAAATGAAGAGTAATAATCCAGTAGCAACTGCTGAATGATCTTCCTAGTCTCTCTTTTCAGTGAGATAAGAAACCATTAACCCATATTACAGGTGAAGTCTTTATGAGAAATGAGGTAATTTGGCCTAGACCACACGCCTAGTTTTTAGATTGAATATCCTCATTCATCAGGAGCAAATATTTCTGGACTGTCAGCCCCTGGAGTATGGCCCCTACCCTATAATCTGTACATTTCCCATCATGCAGTGCTTGTGTTATGTTGAAGCCATTTTAGAATTGGAGCTCTATAGATCAGGGAGGCAGCCTCCATAAAACCAGGCTGAGCAAATCCCATGATGCTAGTTCCGGAGGCAGAGTCTCCAGAGATTTGAGCCACTGCGAAAAGTGCCTTTTGCTCATTTGGCTGTAGATACAGAAACAAAGAGCACTGGACCTGGAGTCAGATAAATTTGATTCAGGTCTTGCCTGCAGCATTTTCTAACTGTGGGATATTCAGTATGTTACTTAATCTCTGGTTCTTAGTTTATCTCCAGAGTTGTCTTGGGGCCTCTTTACAAACTGTAAACTGTTAAGTATAAGCTTTTGGTTTTGTTTTTTTAATCACAGAATTCACTATTAATGGCTTTTTTTTTCTCAGCTGCATGCTGATGAGACCCATCCCTGCCTTGTATACATGTTGCTTTCAAAAATTGATATGTTATTGTAGAACTTTATTTTGTGTACAGCATCTCCAGTCTTTCTGAGCCTCTTTTCTCATCTGTACAATGCAAATGGTAATAGTCTTTGTTGTGTTCTTGTGATAAACTCAGTAATCAAAATAAGCATTTGGGGTATAGTAGGTGTTTAATAAATATTATTTGACCATATCCGTGAATATGCATAGAGACTAGATAACAGCGTATTGCTGTATAGCATAGACACATAGAATCTATCTGTGATTTATTCAGCAACTGATGAGGTAGCATCAGGGCAAATAGTCTATAATAAAAATAGTATCACGTTGCCTACTATGTGCCAAGCTTTGTTCTAAGCCCTTTACACATACTAACAAAGCCTTCATAACAACCAGTGATAGCTAAGTATTATTAGCCCCATTTTACAGATGAGGAAACTGAGGCAGAGGAGAGTTAAATATTTTTCTCCGGGGTACACACACACACCCCCCACATGCATGTGCACGTACCCACACAGCACAAGGTAAGTAAGTACTGGAGCCAGGAATCAAACCCAGGCAGTCTGGCTTTAATGATAAGTGTCTACCAGTGGTGGAGCATGTTTCATGTGAACACCGTTTAGTCCTTAATTTTTCTTTACATGTATCCATCCTATTGAATGTGTTTGGACAAGAATTTTAGCTATTTTTGAAGATACTTGTGTAATTTATTGGAGGGACTATACTCCTTCTGGCCTGTGGGGATGATACTGCTGGTGTGCATCAGGAAGCAAGCTTGTGAAAAACCCAGTGTTTCTAGCCTTTGCTTCATACTAGGGAGACAGTTCATCAGTTACTTTGTTCCATGCTGATTTATCTAAGACTTGGTTCTTCATCTAACAGAATTTGGTCAGGACTCCCATCACTAATTTTGGTTTATCATACTACTTTTTCTGTAGATTTTTAGATTTTCCATATTTTGTCAGGGAGGAAGAGATGAGGAAATAGTAAATTATAATAGTGAATTATGTCCTATTCGGCTTCCTGTTCTTTTGGTGGCACCAAACTGGGCAATTTTCCTTTGATTAAGGATACCCCAAAATGAACTAAGATTGACTTGTAAAGGGACTTTCCGTTCCTTGGTTCCTACATTTTTCTAGGGAGAGGTGACAGACAATTCACACTAGCGGGGGGGGCAAGAAATTCATTGGATAAAAGCAATTTTTAAGCATTACAACCATCTTGGTCTCCACACGAGTATGGTTCTGGCAGTCATCTGTATGTCATGGGGGAGAAACATAACAGTTGGAGCTGGATTCTAAGGGAATTTTTCTAAGGGGAATACTTAGGGAAGAAAAAGAGACTAAAGTACTTTCTATTTTGGGATACGTGTGCTAAAAGCCAAGTAAGAAAGCTTACTGCTTTCTGGGCTAAAAGATCTTCTAGTATAGGCATAGTTACGTGTTTCTAATATGTACTTATAATGAGTTGAGATTGATTGATGGCCTCAAGAGAACGAGTCATTCCCAGCAGACTGTAGGTTAGAGAGATGACTTTTTTTTTTTAATATGGCCAGTCCTCTCTTATGTAAGTTTCTTCCTGTTAGTTTTATTTCATTGTTTTCCCTAAGAGACCCAGCAGTAAAAAGTTATTTCTGAATGGCCTTGACCTGGACAGAGGTGACAATAAAGTAGATATGAGTCCTGGCCATTGTTACTATTTGCCCGCAAACCTCACCTTAAAACTTATTTGACAGTCTGTTGAGCTTTTGGCATGTGCTGTTTTTAACTTAATTTTGATTTTTAAACTAGATAAATTAAGGCCAATCCCTGAAACCTCACTGTAATAACTGTATTTTTTTTTTTTTGAAAAATTGTCCATTCTGTCTTTCCCAAAAGTAAGCATTGAGAATCATAGTTGATTGTTAGGAGTTAGTGCCACACAGGGGAAAGCGTGTGTGCCCATTTTACCATGTGACCCTGGGCAAGTTACTCTTGGCATCTATAAAAGGGGACAGTGGCACCTACCTCATAGAATGTTTAGGATTAAATGAGTTGATAATAAAGCCCTAGTGCTTTACACATTTGGGTAAACTATAAATGATGGGTATTTTTGTTATGTTTACTGAATCAGCTGGTATGGACTTTTGAAAAGAGATGGACAGAAAGTACTCCAAGGGCTTGTTGAAACTCAGTTCGAATCTGTAAATATAAAAATTGGTAGCTGAGAAATATTAGTCAAAAAGCATAGTATTGTTTCCTGATTGGAGCTGGGGTGGCTCTATTCTAAAGTAGACTAAGGCAGAGGATAAATATAGTCTGTACTTTATAGGTCAGGTGTGGTCTACTTACCTCTGTCCACATAGGAAATAACAGCCTTGTTCACTTCTTTTAAAAAGTGCACCAAGTGATCAAATAGTCATACGCAGCATGGCACGCATTGTGTCACACGTTGCGTACCCAAAGATAAAAGTCTGGGTTCCTACCTTAAGCTCACGGTCCAGTGTGGGAGTCAGTAAAGACATTTACAGTAAACTGTACTAAGTGCTACTTTAGAAATAGGCATAGGTAAGTTAACATATGCCTTTCTTGTAAAAGTCTTTAAAGAAATCCATCTGGATTTAAAAGAAATGAGGCGTGTAGGAAGTGTCCCTTCCCTGGCTGACCACGTTCGTTAGAATTTTGTGTGGCTGCCATTTGAGTGTTTACAGTGTGTAGAGACTTAAGTATTTTGCATCATGAACTGAGTTACTCTTTCCAAGAACCGTATTAAATAGATTTGCCTGTTTTATGCATGAGAAAACAGATCAGGTAACCTATGGCGTTGGTGTATGGTACTGGTAAATTGGGCTGGGTCAGTCCATTATGTAGGTGGGCTCAAAGTTTTTGAACCCTATTCACAGAATTGACCAATGGAGCTGTGTTTATGGATCAGAATTAGCAGATTGTCTAGGATTGATGACCTAACACCAAGAGGTTAGTTTGTTGTCCTGTCTGCTGTTGATTCACAGTGCGTGACCTTGGGCATATCATTCAGTACCTCCATTTTTAAAAGTTTAATTCTGGCTAATTGGACATAATTAACAGTGATACTGAACAACTGATGTGGAAGAGGGAAGAGATTTTGAAGTGGAAGTGAAGTTTGCCTCCACAGTTCTGTGTTTGCTGGACATCAGTGCTAATGATTTTGTATTTAGGACATGCTGTGTTTAATTTTCTAACAGAGAACTGGCAAATGTTTGAATGGAGTTCAGTTTATGACAGGACTGTGAAATTTGTGTGTAGAATGGCACGGAGACATTTTTAGAGTGGGTGTTTTTCAGTGAATAGTTTTCTTTAAGAGCTAGGAGTACTTCACTTTTTCTGGGTAACACCCCCTAACCACCCGGCCCCACTGACTTTCTCAAGTCACTCCTGCTTAGCTTGGCATCTGTTTTTCCTTCAGCAGAGTGACTCCGGAACTGTAACTTTGGCCTTGTGGTGCTGTGGGTGCTGTCTGGAATGGTACGACTGTGAACGCTAGTCAGAATTTATTGTCAGTTCCTTACCCCATGCAAGCTTGTGAGTCTAGATTTTTAAGATGCACCTGTCAGTTTTTTCTCCAGATGCATAACTCTACTCATCTCTTTATCTGCTTTGGCCTTTGATTTTCTCAGTTTCATCTAGAAAAACATACTGTGCTCTTTATTCATACATTGGTGTTCCTTGTACCTACCTGGAGTATCCTTTTTCTCTCCTGGCAGAACCTCTCCAGCCCAGAAAACCAGGGAGGACCCAGCCACTTTTAAACCAAACCTCTTCCCTCTAATTCTAGCTGGTTGCTTCCTCAAGAAGCTTTATAACCCTTAAATATGTGCTGTCTTCTGTTCCTACCAGGGGAGTGTAAGCTCTCAGAGGCGAGCACCACGCTGTTCTAATTGTATTTCTTGTGAATTCTGAGAAAAGTTCCTAGACATACTGGTAGTGTTTTCATTACAGTGGTTTCAACACACATTAAATTATATGCACTACATTTTTATGAAATAGCATAAGAGTAAGAATGTGTTGGAGCGTCTAGATGGCTCAGTCAGTTGGGTGTCCTACTCTTGATTTCAGTTCAGGTCATGATCTCAGGGTCGTGAGATCCAGCCCCGCGTGGGGCTCCACGTACTGAGCGTGGAGTCTGCTTGAGATTATCTCTCCCTCTGTCACCCCCCCCAAAAAAACCCAAACCAAAACAAAAAGGGTAAGAATGTGACTACTGAGCCTTTACTCTGACCAGCATCATCTAGCCATTTTTTTGTACATCCTTGATAACTGCTAATGTTTCCTTTTAACATTTAAGGAAACAGGTTCAGAGAAGTTACTCTAAAAATCGCCTAATTTCTCTTTAGAAGCTGAGATTTGTAGTATGTAGGGCTTTCCTAGAAACATTCCACTCCTGTGTGTTTCATAATGGAGGTTTAGTAATCCTCACACATGATAGATAATGGAATCTTCAATTTTAAATTTCTAGGAAATTATCAAATTCAGTTAAAGCTCAGTATTTCAGAATTGAGCATGGGGCGCCTGGCTGGCTCAGTCAGTAGAGCATGCAACTTTTGATCTCAGGGTTGTGAGTTCAAGCCCCACATTGGGTGTGGAGCCTACTTACAAAAAAAAAAAAAATTAAGCCTCTTCTTTTCCTTGAAAACAAAACATAGCTGAAAGTTCACTACTTCTAAAGGTCACATTTCACAAGGGCATTCTCTTCCTTTGCAAGGCTGCTTTTTTTTTTTTTAATACGGTTTAACAGTGGGTAGTCATTTGTATTTTTATTTTTTCCATCTTATACTTGGATGTCTGCTTCTGGCCCCTGGGAGATGGCCTCTGAGTATCCTGAACCTGGATAAGAGAAATCCCTTAGGCAAAGAATTTTGAAATAGAGGGCCTTGATTGGTTCATAGATAACTCTTATTTCAGCATTTACTGTCAGACTTGAGGTTTTATGTATTTGAAGGAAATTCTGTTATTTCATGGGCACCTTTAGAATTATTTTTCATAATTTTTTTTAGGGGTGTTTTACGAAAATAAAATACTTTTGCACATCTTTTTCTCCTTTTTCCGATTATATGTATCTCTTTAACAGATCTATGACATTAAATGTCTTCTTTAGACAACCACATAGTCTTGGACCAACTGTTCCTCTTAACCTCTCCCCTATTAGATATTTAGATTGTTTCCAGTTTTTCACTAAGCATTGCTGATTTAACCAGCACATGCTTCCCATTCCTCTGAAGTGCTGCATCCAGTGGCTTAGAACAGATAGACACCCATCATCATCCTGTGGCTGTGCTTGAGAACTGTTCGGAGGCATCTCTGTGTCTTCCAGATTTGTGCCCAGCACAAGGAAAAGTTTGCTCTGGTGTCTTTGTGCTATTAGTGCCAGGCCTGATGGTGAAACTGCAGTCTTTTAAGGTTTTTTAGGAGGCAAATAAAGGCTCTCTTGCTGAGGTTTTTCTTGGTGTAGGACGTTGGTTGAAAGTTAGAAGAAAAGTAGGTCCTGATTATAAACCATCACTTGTTAGCATTCAGTTCAAGAAAATTCAATTAGGAACTATTGGGTAAAAGTGTTACAGTTTGAGGCTATTGAAGGGTGGAGTCTTATCTAGGAATGTTAACGTTAACACTGTAACATACTCACTTCCTGTAGGAGATGAATCTAGACTTGCTTTCCTTTTCATGGGTTGTATGTTAAGTAAGTTAAGAATCCCAGCTCACGCTGTGGTCTGAAACAGTGATGTGTAGGTCCTGTGAGATGAATAATAGTACTTCGATTTGGTTTGCATGATGCATTTTTAAAAAAGATTTCCTTTAATTACCTGCATCTCCTCTTCACAGCACGTCTTCTGAGGAGGGTGCTGTATCTCCAGTGTACAGATCGGAAGGCTGACGATGAACAAGTGCCCATGGCTTTGTAGTACACATCCCTCTCTTAGACCTAGTTGTGCTGCCTTTCTGCTCTTCCGCATACAGCTGCCCTGGGTTCTTTCTGCTCTCTCAGTACTGATTTGTTGAGAAAATTTACAGGGGCGCCTGGTTGGCTCAGTCGGTTTAGGCGTCTGCCTTTGGCTCAGGTCATGATCCCAGGGTCTTGGGATCGAGCCCCTCATTGGGCTCCCTGCTCAGCGGGGAGTCTGCTTCTCCCTCTGCCTCTCCCCTCCAGCTTGTGCTTTCTCTCCCACCCTCTCTCTCTCTCTCTCTCTAATCTTTAAAAAAAAAAATACAGCTACTTATCTGAGCATTAGTTTTGTGCTTGGCACAGTGTGAGACCTTAAATGAGAAACACATGTGAAGCTTTCCTTTGAGGACATATACACGTGGAACTGCTTGTAAAAGGACACTACTCCTTGTCTGTACCAGCAAACATGTAGTGTAGGCCCTGGACGGTGGGATAGGCTACAGGTGCACTTGGATTCACAGGCTGGTACCTCAGTGGGGGGGCCGGGGTAACCATGGAAGATTTTTTAGCCAGTTGGATGGATAGAGTTTGCATAGGCAGGAAGTAAATGGGAGAGCATTCTAGATGAAGAAACTAGAAAAGCAATTTCAGGGGTGTTTGAGTGTGACATTTATAGGGTATTCGAGATGTCCAGCTGGAGAGAAAGGTACATTTTGGAGTGTGGCCAGTGATAAAGCCTGACAGGTATGGAGGAGCCAAAATCATGAAGGACTTTGAAGGCCAGGCAGAGTTTAGATGGAGCTGCCCAAAAGAGAGTCATTCAAGGTGAGTGAGCGAGGGTGACGGCAGGACTAAGAGTCACTTTGTTTTTCTTCTTTTTTTTTTAATTGAAGTATTGTCAATACGCAATGTACATTAGTTTCAGGTGTACGAGATAGTGATTCGACAAGTCGGCGTGTTAATTCTGTGCTCACCCAGATGTAGCCACCGTCCGTCACTGTACAGTGCGGTTACAGTACCACTAACAACATTCCCTGTGCTGCACCTTTGACTGAGTAATTTTGAAGTAGGGTGAAGGAATACAAAACATGGGGTTTTAATGTGCTTGTAAAGAACAGGTGCTTTGAATTATTTGAGCAGAGAGAAAACTGCCAAATTTGCAGTTTTATTCTTTCATTTGGGGATCTGTTCATTCAGCAGATGCTTGTTCATACTAATTATGTGCAAGACAGTGTGGGAGATCTGCCCGGAAGAGTTGATGGTGTGGCGAGGGACTTCAAGATATATACAAATAATTTTAGTACTGGAGAAATGTGATAGGACGTTAAGAGAGGTATAGATGAAATGCTTTGTTGAGAGTATATTACAATTTCCACATGTGACACTAGCTACCTGTGGCTTGTGGCTATCATATGAGACATCTCCAGTTTAGCGGCTTAAGAAAGGCTTCATGAAGGGGATGGCACTTGAGCCCTGCTGTGAAGAATTTTGTATGCTGAGTAAATGGGAAAAGACATTCCAGGCAGAGGGAGTGGCTTGGTGAGCAAAGACAAGGAGACAGAAAAGCAGACTGTAAGAAAACCAGTTTGGCAGAAGCACAAATTGTGTGGAAGGCATGTTTTGGCAAAAGTCGAGGAAGTTAGGTTGGAAAATCTTCAATGACAGGAGGGAATCTGACTATATCAGCAGGAGGGAACTTTAAAGAATTTTGAGCAGGAAGTGACTCGATCAAGCTTTTAAGAATGGGTCTGATCATAAAGACATGAAGGAGACTACAGGTAGTGGGTCTAGGGAGAGGGTGAATGGGAGGCTTAGTGCAGATGTAGAACTAGGAACAATTCCAGATCTCCCTTGTCTCCTGCCTTCCTCCAAACTGCTGGGTGTTGTGTAACCCATTTCCTGTTGAAATTGGTCTAGCTGCTTCAAAATCCGTGTTATATAAGTCAAAAGTTATGTAAGCAGTAGGCATCAGGACATTTAGCTGCGGATTTTGTTTGTTGTAGTTGGTGTGTGTGTGTGTGTGTGTGTGTGTGTGTGTGTGTGTGTGTGGAATTAAATTTTTTTTAAACAGACGGATACATTTTTTAAGGCATGCATTTGGTCTTACCATATCATTATGGCACTCAATGTCCAAGGGCTCTTCCATTGATCCTGAAGAATCTTAAAATGGTTGGCCCCCCAAACAGGCCACATTTGATTTTGAGAGAAATAGGGCATGTACCTTTGGGAGCTCCCAAGGAGTAGTCAGGATTCTCCAGAGAGGTGTGATTTAACTTTCAGTGTTTGGGAGGGGAGCTTAATTGGGGGGCCTGGTAAGGCCAAAGAGTTTCATGGCATTTTTAGCAGTGTTGATCCTTTGTATTTCTCTATTACTCTTTTATAACCCTGCATGGGGCTCTGAATTGGCTTTTGGCCAGTACTTTATTAATCGGAATCTTTCCTGGTAATAGTTGCGCAGGTGCTGTTGGATGAACTTTGGAATGGGCCACTGAGTGACTGCTAACTTTGAATTTGTCTGCAGACTGGACATTTCTGAAGTTGTGTGAAAGTTAACTTCTGTCTTCTCACTTTGAGGAGCAATGAAGTAGGATTATCTGCTGCTGGAGGTTGTATCCTGACTGAAAGACTTAGTGGTCAAGAAAGTTAGACATAAACTGAGAAAGTATGTAATTTGAAGCCGAAGAATGGTGTCCTTTTGATGTACCTTTTTTTTTAAGATACTGTTTATTTGTCAGAGAGAGAAAGAATGCACACAAGCAGGGGGAGCAGCAGGCTCCCCGCTGAGCAACAAGCCCGATGCAGGACTCGATCCCAGGACTCTGGGATCATGACCTGAGCTGAAGGCAGACACTTAACCAACTGAGCCACCCAGGCATCCCTTTTTTTTTTTTTTTTAAGATTTTTATTTATTTATTTGACAGACAGGAAGAGAGGGAACACAAGCAGGGGGAGTGGGAGAGGGAGAAGCAGACTCCCCACTGAGCAGGAAGACCGATGCGGGGCTCGATCCCAGGACCCTGGGATCATGACCTGAGCTGAAGGCAGACGCTTAACCAACTGAGCCACCCAGGTGCCCCCCTTTTTTTTAAGATTTTTATTTATTTATTTGACAGACAGCGAGAGAGGGAACACAAACAGGGGAAATGGGAGAGGGAGCAGCAGGCTCCCTGCTGAGCAGGAAGCCCGATATGGGGCTCCATCCCAGGACCCTGGGATCATGACCTGAGCCGAAGGCAGACGCCTAACAAACTGAGCCACCCAGGCGCCCCAGACGCCCCTTTTGATGTACTTTTCTCAGAGTAGAGTAGGCTGTGTTGTGGCAACAAACAGCACCAACATCTCAGTGACTTCACCCAACAGATTTCTTTTTCACACTGCCATGGCCAGTGCCAGCCTGTAGGAGTCTCTGCACAACAGTCCCTCAGGGACTCAGGCCGCAGGCGCTATAGCACACCGTCGAGAGCACATGGCCTTCCAGGCACCTGATGTCAGAGAAGAGAGCCTGGCCAATGACACACAGGCTTTTCACAGTTTTCTCCTGGAAATGGCTTCATTTCTGCTGTTTCATGACACAGAACTCACCCTGTGACCCATCCTGAGTGCCTGGGGGCTGCCAGGAAATGTAGGAGAGCAAGTGGAATGTTTCGTGAGGATTATTATCTCTGTTGTAGTCTCATTCCAGTGACGTGGGTGAAGATGTCAGGCAGATCAGGTGAGACTCGCTTCACTGAGTGGAAGCTTAGAATTGGCAAGCCTTATGCAGGACGCAACTCAGGTATGACTTAGATAATAAGCCATGGGAAGAAAAATAGGATTCCTGGACTTAGAGAACCAACTCCTTCTCAATTGTTTAGATTTGGGGGAGATCTTACCATTGTGCTCCATCTAATAAAACAGTTTCATGTGGTAGGGCCCTGTCTGTAGGATTTCTCACTTGAAAATACAGAAATGACTTCAGGCAAAACCATTTTGTGAGGAGAGGGCAATACTTCTTTTGCTATTTTATTTTATTAAATATTTATTTGGCAGGAGGGAGGTGCAGCAGAAGGTGAGGGAGAAGCAGGCTCCCCGCTGAGCAGAGAGCCGGATGCGGGGCTCGACCCCAGGACTCCGGGATCATGACCTGAGCTGAAGGCAGCCACTTAACTGAGCCACCCAGGCACCCCTTCTTAAGCTATTTTAAAATTATTAATTGTTTTCAGTCTTAAATTGTGATACTGTGTATATTGTAACGAAAGAATTTGGGGTTTTGTGGGGGTTTTTTTAAAGATTTTATTTTTAAGTAATCTCTACACCCAACATGGGGCTCAAACTCGTGACCCCGAGATCAAGAGGTGCATGCGCTACTGACTGAGCCAGCTAGGTGCCCCTGTAAGAATTTGTTCTAAGAATACTGATACTTCTGCTACTATTTAAAGTAGTATTTACCGTATTATGCTTCAAGATAGTAGTGTATTTTTACACTGTGGCACAGATGGAGACATCGAAATTTAAATTTACAGTGCATAAAACTTATTGGTTAACAAATTTTTTTAGCTGCATATTATCCAAAAATTAATGCATTCTCTCTAAATGGTTATTATTATTATAGTGGGGAATTGACTAAGGTGAGGTGAATAATTGGAGGGGTATTTCCTGATCGGTGTATAGAGGATTTGGTAAGCTGAAGTCACTAAAATTTTTGTCTACTTCAGAAAAATTTTTAAATGAACTCAATTATGGTTTGAAGTTACATCTTGAAAATACTCCTATCTCTTACAGCCTGTACCATATAGAAAATTAGTGCCTGATAATTTGTACCTAATACTCTAAACTTCCCAAAGCACCTTTACGGAGATTAGATCATTTTTCTCACAGCAGCCCCACGGAGAGTAGGTAATGTTCTTACTTTCCAATAAGGAAATTGAAGTTCTCAGAGGTTAAGTGATGTGACCAAGGTCATACTCCACTTGCAAGTAGCAGAGCTGGTGCTAGAAAGAGCCAAATCAGCCTGCCTTTAGTTTATGCTCCTGTCTACAGTGTGTCTTCCAACTTAGCAAATTGCAGAAGATAACACAAAAATGGCTCCTATTTTTTTAGATTCCTACTGCTTGATGGGCACTGCCAGATGTAACATTTAAAGTCCTGTCTTTGCTTTAAGATTGAGGCAATCCTCAGACTTAAGGTGTTTTTCCTGATACTGTGGGGGAAAACCAGATTTGGCCAAAACCAGACAATTCCTGAAAGAAGTTAAGGAAGTGTATTTAGCATAAGCTTCTAAAGAAATAAGTTCTTCAGCAGCCTGCATGTGTTGGGGACGCAGATCAGGTTCGTGGGGACAGAGAGACTGGAGTCTGCGGTCTCTTAGCATTGTTGCCGGGCACAACCCTTGCCTTCTCTGAACCTCCGTTTCGTCACCTCGAGAGAGGGGGGAAGGGATTGTTGTGAACATATCTTCCTTTAGACTGTTGGGAAAATTAAGTGGCAAAACAATTAGCAAGGTACTTAGCCCCGTAAGTGCTCACGTTCAGTATGGCGGAAGGCATTTGCAAGTACACGTTTCATATTTACACATGATTCTTGCCAGACGGGTTGGAAGGAGGTTCACACGTGCATTTCCAGGGCCCTGAAGCCTGACACTTGCTTCTCTCTCTCTCTCTCTCGCTCCTGTTCTAGGGAACGACCATGGATAAAAGTGAGCTGGTACAGAAAGCCAAACTTGCCGAGCAGGCTGAGCGCTATGACGACATGGCTGCGGCCATGAAGGCCGTCACGGAACAGGGGCACGAACTCTCCAATGAGGAGAGAAATCTGCTCTCCGTCGCCTACAAGAACGTGGTGGGTGCCCGCCGCTCTTCCTGGCGCGTCATCTCCAGCATTGAGCAGAAAACCGAGAGGAATGAGAAAAAGCAGCAGATGGGCAAAGAGTACCGGGAGAAGATAGAGGCCGAACTGCAGGACATCTGCAATGATGTTCTGGTAAGAGACCAGGGTTTCGGTTTCCAACGGCGATTTCCAAACAGTATT
Source organism: Eumetopias jubatus (assembly GCF_037043125.1). Classification (NCBI taxonomy): domain Eukaryota; kingdom Metazoa; phylum Chordata; class Mammalia; order Carnivora; family Otariidae; genus Eumetopias; species Eumetopias jubatus. Next base: position 125,399,490 of record NW_028274815.1, read on the forward strand.
AACGTAACGTTCAAATGCAAACTCTCCAGTGGCTCATGAGAGAAAGGTGTCTGAATATACTGGAAAGCTGCAGTCGGAACTGATTTTTAAGCATATGATGTGATTTTTCTCACCTCCTATTTGATCAGAGGTTGCTCATCACAAATGGGGTATTTTCCTCTCCCTTCAAAAAGACCTGTGACAAACAGGAGCGTTGCATCCACATCCCTCCATCTTTTCTTTAGAAATTGAGTGCACATAGGCAGGCTCTCAGGTAGGTGCAGCCACAGATGGGCTGTTCTGTGGCCAAGCCGTGATGTCCTCTCCAGCCGGGGAGGCGGGAGCAAGAAGCCAAGCTCCCGGTCACTCTCTCCCAGTCATGTCCGCACAGTGTAAGGTCCTGAAAGTAAGCGACGTCTGTCAGTTCGGCCTGCGTTCCAAAGCCAAATCAAAAATGGTCTGGGGATCGTCCTCTTCTGGGTTTTATATAAGCCTTAGTCAGATGATTGATTCGTAACTATTTCGCTTTGGCCACAGTCTGGGGTTGGACGGGAGGGGTGCGTATCCTAGAGCAAATCATGATCATATTGTCTTTCCCTCACATCCTGAGCCCACTGGGAACTTTCTTTTTCTTCCAGGTGAAATCAGGTAAAAATGAACGGTAAGGGCTGCTTTGAAGGGAAAAGGAATTCACACTTGTGGATCTACCTCCTCCCCTGCTGGCTGCCTCTCCGAATTACTGCCCATGACACCTTTCTTTTGAAAACCAGTACAAAGTTTGTCAGCCATCAGGCAGTACTCCTCCTCCCTAAACCATAAGGAGTTACACCCTGTCTGTCTGCACAAAGAGTATTAAAATGACTACTGCCCCTTGCATCTTCTCACTTTGATTGATTAAGTCCCCTTACAACTAAGCTTTTGCATTGAGCTGCTCTTATTAGACTCGTGGTGTAAGAGTATCACGGCTAAATTTGTTGCCTGTTGGTAATTTGGGGGTTTGTTAATGGTGCACTAATTCCTGAATGTTAGGTACATCTGGTATTCAGATGAAGTATGGCATGCATTCCAAGGGCAAGAAAGTTCCATAATTCCTGAAATGTAGACCAGCTTTTAAGAGCATCTGAAAGAATGTGAAGAAAAGCATGGTACTTACTGCCTCTTAACCAGTTTTTCAGGATGCCACATTCTAAAACAACTCTTCGAAAATATTGCTCTGTATACGAAGCTTGGACTCCTTCAGAACTGCTTTTGTTGTAAGCATAAATGTTTAAAGGAATTTATTATTAATAATAGTATTAGCTACTTTTTGAGTGCTTACTACGTGCCAGGCATCGTGTTAAGCGCTTTATGTACACTAGCTCATTTATCCTCATAACTACCCTAGAAGATGGCTGTTGTGCTTCCCCATTGTATAGCCGGGAAAACTGAGGCTCAGGGTGCTTAAATCTTTTGTCCAGGGGCACAGATGGTAAGCAGCAATGGAGGGATTTCTACCCAGGTCTGATTGATTTTCGACTTAGTTTTTGGCAGTTTTGCTCTATTATCACCTTTTTCCTCCCCAAAGAAAGATTTTTTTTTTTTTTTAAATTACAGAAATAATACAGGTTCATGGTTTTAAAAAAGGGGGCGGGGGGTGACCAGGCAGACGAGTGTAAGTCAGAAAGTAAAAAAATCATTTCTAATCCTATCATATAGAGAATCATTATTAACATATTGATAAATATCCCTCAAGAGTTTTCCCTTATGTATTTGTGTGTACACATACATATTTTAATATTAAAATAGGATTCATGTGGTACTTACGATCTTTTTGTTTCACTCAGACTTCTTTTGAGAACCTTTCCATGTTACCGGTGTAGTTCTGCATCATCATTTTTAAGGCCTTACGTGGCATTCCATTGTATGGCTATACTTTAATCAACCCCCTGTGGATGGTCAGAGTGATTTTTAACTGAAGAATACAGGCATCTGCTGTTAGGACCTGGGCTAAAAACCACTTAAAAGCTTTGGATGCAAATTATGTTTTGTTTTTTTTTTTTTTAATCTTCAAAATTATTTAGAAGTGGTAGTGTGTCTTGAATCTCAAACATAGTTTTAACATCTTGTAAATAATATTTCCAGATTCTTAACAGAATGTGAATCATTTTTTAGGAGCTGTTGGACAAATATCTTATTCCCAATGCTACACAACCAGAAAGCAAGGTGTTCTACTTGAAAATGAAAGGAGATTATTTTAGATATCTTTCTGAGGTGGCATCTGGAGATAATAAACAAAGTAAGTAACTTTTTTTTTCTTTAAGAAATTTGACCAATAGTGGAGCCAGTTCTCCTTAATAATTTTAAACAGTTTTTGCTTTGTTTACCATAGATACGAACGTCACAGTACTGAGAATTTAAAAGACCATTAGCATTATGCGGACCTGTGGTTAGCAGGTCAGCATAACGGGGGTGGACAAATCAGTGTATCTAAGGGGAAAGTGCAGGGAACATTAAAAGTGTGATGCAGTATTTAAAGAGATCTTTTTCTTTCTTTTTTTTTTTTTAAGATTTTATTTGTTTATTTGACAGAGAGATAGCGAGAGAGGGAACACAAGTAGGGGGAGTGGGAGAGGGAGAAGCAGGCTTCCCACCGAGCAGGGAGCCCCATGCAGGGCTCGATCCCAGGACCCTGGGATCATGACCCGAGCCAAAGGCAGACGCTCAACAACTGAACCACCCAGGCGCCCCTAAAGAGATCTTTTTCTTAAAAAAACAAACAAACAAAAAACAACTTTTTCTTGAGGATTATCCGGTATCTCTGTTTTTATTTTTTATTTTATTTTATTCTATTTTTAAAGATTTTATTTATTTGACAGAGAGAGACAAAGCAAGAGAAGAAACACAAGCAGGGGGAATGGGAGAGGGAGAATCAGGCCTCCCGCAGAGCAGGGAGCCCAACGCGGGGCTCTATACTAGGACCCTGGGATCATGGGTCATGGGTCGAGCCAAAGGCAGACAGACGCTCAAAGACTGAGCCACCCAGGTGCCCCGATATCTCTGTTTTTAGAAGTAAAACTTTAAAATGTCTGATAGTACAAAACCACCATAGTAAATAGTGATTCGTTTTCTTTTATCACATAAGCGTTTTGTGATGGTGAGAACTACAACTCTGCTTTATTAAGTGCCTACTCTGTGCCAAGTATTTTAGTCTCATTTATTCCTTACACATTCTAGGAGTTCCGGTGGGGATCTGCCCGTTTTTCTGATGAGGAAACCAAGGCTCACGGAGGCTTTCACTTATTCCAAGATTCACATTTAGTGAATGAGTGTTGGGAATTCGAGTTTGAGTTTGTTGACTCTATAAAGTCCATGATTCTTCCCCTGGAGCATATTGTTTCCCATGTCCTATCTTGTTAAAGGTTATTTTTGCTTTCCCCCAAAGCATTTAATGCAGTACTTGGCTTAGAATAAACATGTAACAGATGGTTGTTAATCAGATGGTGGAGACACTGACCCCTTGTTTGATCAGTCCTCATTCCTGCGTGCTGTGGTAAAATAACTGGATGGTCATCCAGCATGTGATGACCTAGGAAAGAACCTCCCCTTTAATGTTCTTATCTTTCTTATAGCCACTGTGTCGAACTCCCAGCAGGCTTACCAGGAAGCATTTGAAATTAGTAAGAAAGAAATGCAGCCTACACACCCAATTCGACTTGGCCTGGCACTGAATTTCTCAGTCTTCTACTATGAGATTCTAAACTCTCCTGAAAAGGCTTGCAGCCTGGCAAAAACGGTGAGAAAGACCCTCTGTGGTTTCTGATGGTAGTAAAACACTGCTTGTGTGTGTGTGGTGGTTGTTTTTTTTTAATAACTTCTTTTTATTGCCTGAATTTAACAACTCATTGTCCTAGATCTCTCTGAAGATGTTCTGGAGAGAGGAGTAGATCTTTTGTGACATAAATACAGACCTATCACTTTTTGATTTCTTCTCAACATCTCCTGCTGATTTTTGTTTTCGTTGTGTAATTACTGGTTTGGGGGTCGTTGTGGAAAAATCAGGGGGAAGGTAGTGTGTTGTTTCTTGTCAAGCTTTGGGCTCTGTAGGCCTCCAATATGTATTGTAGTCCTTGTACTGAGATTTGAAGTTACAGCTGTACGAAAGAACTCAGACCAGGTTTTCTTTGTGCTGGGTTACCTCCTATCTTCTATTAATTCAGCCGCCTTTTCTACATATTTTTTAGTCTTTCAACATGCACAGTGTTATTTAAATTTTTTTTTTATTTTGGAAAAAGTACGTGAAATGAATTCTCTAAGGTCTGTCACTTAATTGAATCAGATTTAGTGGTGTGAACTTCTGTTTTCCCTTTATTCCTTGTATCCAGACCTTTTGAGTTTTAGTAAAGAAAGAAAAGGATTACCAGAAGTATCTTTGGCAATTAAAAAATTATGTGGATTTGTGCTGGGTTGACAGTAATACCTGCTATCTTGTCACATACAGTGAAGTTCTTATCTGGGAATTTTTTGTCATTGTTGGTTGGTGCTTTATAAACATGCATTATCTGTTGAAACAACTAGCAAACAAGGTCATTAATAATAGCCTCAGTTCCCCCAAAGTAATGTACAGGAAAAGAAAGTATATTCACTTGTTAACAGAAAAAAATTGGGCTAAACTAGCTCGAGAGAACCTGTGACAGTCAGCTAAAGGCTCTTTGTTGTAGGCATTTGATGAAGCAATTGCTGAATTGGATACACTGAATGAAGAGTCTTACAAAGACAGCACCCTGATCATGCAGTTGCTTAGGGACAATCTCACAGTAAGTACTGCTGGTTTACAACACTGCTTTTGGAGGGTTTAGAGTCTTGTTCCTATCACCCACCTAAGAATTCATTATTGCCTAAGACTTGAGGGGATTTGTACCCTGTAAGTAGTTAAATGTACTAAATTGTTAAATTGGTTGTAAATGACTGCTAAAGTTTTGGCCTTCGCAGTTCTTGCGGCCTGCAGTAAGACAGTAAGAATTTGAAGCAGTTAAGTGAGATAAGGTGGTCCAGACTGGACCTACCTCCCTGAGTGCATTTTAGGAGCCCTGTTTTGATTAGAGCTCTGTTTTTCTCTTGCAGCTGTGGACGTCGGAAAACCAGGGAGATGAAGGAGATGCTGGGGAGGGAGAGAACTAATGTCTGTTGTGCTTCGTGATCTGTTCAATGTCACTCTGTACCCTCCACATATATCCCTTTGTGCGATAAAAAAAAAAAAAAAAAAGAGTCGTACGTCGACTTTCAATTTTTCACAGCCTCAGCCTAGCAAAATGGTCCATGGGATAAACAGCTGGTGTTTGTATCTGAAACTCAGATTGGTCACATAAATGCCACGGCATTCTGAAATTTTGATTTTGATTAACATTGATAGGATTACTGTGTGTTGAATTTTTTTTAAACTGAACACTGTGATTATGGGGTTTTGTAACTTAGCAGAACTCTTACTGGTAGAAAAACTAGACCTGAATTATGTGTAACTTTTTGGAAAGTTTAATCTGATATCAAACTAGTCACTGAAATAACAGTTCCATTGTAAAGTTGTACAGAAAGTTATAGAGATTATATTGGGACGTGGAGTGAGACACCCGTCCTGTGACATTCAAATGTGACAGCAACTCACAGTAGTTCTGCCTGTTTTGGGGGGATTACAGACACTTGGCCAGTTTGGGCTGTTGCCCCTCGAAAGTTCATGACTGCAGATGTCCACAGTGTCTTCCTCTGAGTAAACTCGAAGCCTGAAATGGAAACTCCTTGTGGCAGATAATTGGGTTTTGACACCAGGAAAAGGTCCAGTGTTCCTAGAACACGTGACTGACACCCCTTTCCCACAGCCATCTTACTGATTTGCAACTTGTGCTCCAGTAGTGGAATCTGTTTTCCTTGTAACCAGGACCTGAAGAAGAAAAAAGCCGTGTATCTTATGAATGGCCTTATCTGTTTTCCTGGGTAATACCTTTAAGAGTCATGTTCTGCAGAGATTGCCTTTCACTTAAGAAGTACTCAGTCTTTGGGTGCTTCCTAGCTTGGGGCTTTTAAATTTTGAAATCAAACATTCTTCCCACTGTCCTTTTTGACTGTTGACTTTGGTTTTTCTTTTCCCTCTTTAAGTTTCTGTCCTGTTTCCTTACATTTTTTTCTTTTTGAATTCTGTCGTTGTCTTCTGTTCTTTGTTTAATACTGTTTGGGCAGGGTGGGGGCCTCAAGGGAGTGAGCAGAGATGGTGAGCACTTTGGTCAGCAGGCCTCGCTTCAGAGTTGAGAAGAGCTTCCAGCACACAGCTCTGGCTTCCTCCGGTTCTCAGCACGCTTGTTGTTCTTCAGTCAGACCGAGATTGAATCAAAAAAGTGTTTTTAAATACCCATGATTTCTCCCTGTGTTGCAGCCAGCCCTGATAACGCTTGTTAGTACCTGTCACCAGATCTCCCAAGTGTGTTCCTCCAGCCAAGTTCACAGACCTGTTTGAACAAGACCCTATAAAGCAGGGAAGTTGCATGAACACCACAGTGGGGAGAGTCCAGAATAGCCAGGCCTACCAGTCTCACAGTACCCCCTCTCCCTTAAACATTCCATGTAGCTGTAGTGTCCACCTGTTTGTCCATCTGCTGAAATGAGAAAAGAAACATTCATGCACTGATTTAAAACCAAAAAAAAAAGAAAAAAGAAAAAAAATCCCTCCCCCCTTTCTAGCTGAACAAAAATGTGCAGTTAATACTTGGCGCTTGAAAATGCAGTAGTGAATGTGGAACGAGCCTGTCTGTATATCTGGTAGCTCTTTCTTGCTTCCGTTTTTCCTTACCAGTATTCTGCCTCACGTTTGCTTCTGTGACGGTTATATTGCCTAGCAAGCACTCCTGTGGTTGTGAAAATAGTATAGCAAAAGAAAAAGAAAAATCCCCGGTTATTGATGTACTAGATTTGTGTATGTCTTTTAAACAGTTCTAGTTTCCACCTTAACACGGAATAATCAGGAAAAGTGTAAAAATTCAAAAGTGAAATAAAAAATTTTATCAGTTGCCTGTGAACTGATGTATGGCGCCATCTCTGTCACTGCCAGGACTAGCTACCTCTTCTAGTCACACTCACTCGTGGCTCTACTCTTTCTTTAAAAGTAGGGAACATCTTTATTTCATCCCTATTTAGAACCAGAAGTCAAGGTGTTGTAAAGGGGAAGAAACTACCATTAATAAACAGCCACTCTCCACCTATTAGGGGACGCTTCTCCATACTCCACAACAAACCATCCAGGTGTTAGGTCCTCTTCTGTAGCTTCGAAGATATGCTACGAACAGTTATTTTGCATCCCATTCAAGGTACACACACACACACACACACACACACACACACACACACACACTTTCTTAACCCTGAGGTGTAACCAAGCCTGTGAGAGATGCTTGCGTAAGGCTTGGTCATCCCCAGGGTTCTACCAGACTGTTCTCTCTCCTAACACTTTCTGGGAGCCCACAGCACAGACAAATGCCTCATGGCATTGTCCCCTTTCTAAAAACTTCCACACTCCCATAAGGAGAGGGAAGAAATGAGGGTTATTTTTCAGCCCAAGATTAGAATTAAGTCTGGCGCTTGCTTGCTACTGCATGTATGTTGAGCAACCAGACTAGTTCAGAGCTCTTCCGCCTGTGGAAACCACACTCAAGCAAGGTCAGTGGGAGCCTGCCTGCTTCGTTGCAGTAGGGAACTGGGAGAGTCCCTGTGAGGGGCAAGGGGAAATATTGGGGAGTACGACTGGCCCACAGTGCAATGCAATTTTGTTTTAAGTGCCTCCACACCACCGGTAGGTTGAGGCTGCAAGCGCACCTTGGGGCTACTGCCACAGCCTTGTACTGTCAGGTGCCTTCTGTCCCCACAGAGTAACAGTGAAGCTTCCTGATGGAATGCAGGTAGAATGGCTTAGTCAAAAGGAAGTTGGGGTGGGGTGGGGTGGGGGTCGCCTGGGTGGCTCAATGGGTCAGGAATCCGACTCTGATGTCTTCTCAAGTCACGATCTCAGGGTTGTGGGATAGAGCCCTGTGTTGGGCTCCACACTGAGCGTGGTGGAGCCTGCTTAGGATTCTCTCTCTCAATCCTCTGCCCCTCTCCGCCTCTCTCAAAAAAAAAAAAAAAAAAAGTGGGCCAGGAATATCCCTTGGTGATACGAGAGCCAGTGTCAAGGAAGGCCTTGGTCTCGAATTCTCAAGTGGAGCAGTCAGTCCCAGGTCATAAGGCCGGTTCCAGAGCGGGTACTGGATTTGGGCCATGTTGAGAAAAAGACTCCTTTCAGGAGGCAAGGGGCACGAGCTTCGAAACTGGGTGCCCGCCTCAGGATTCTCTTCGCCTGTGAGACGCCCAGAATGCACCGGGTCCCCTCTGATCCCTGAGCAGAGCGCTGTCGCCGTTTTACTGAGAAGGGAAATGGACCCAGAGGCCCAGAAGGCAATGACCTTCGGGACTGGAACAAGTCTTGGGCCGTCCCTGACCGGCGTCCCCGCAGCCCGACCCGCGGCGGGGTTGAGGGCGCGCCCCGCCTCCGGAGGCGGGGTCCCAGAGGCCTCACCTGGGGCTCCTGGAGCGCTGAGGGGTCCCAGGTGGGGCGCGGGGCGGGGCGGGGGCTAAAGGGAGGGGCGGCCGCTCGGGAGGAGAGCCCCGCCGCGGCGTCTCGGCGAGCACCATGAACGCCAGCGGCCCGGGCTACCCGCTCGCCTCGCTCTACGTGGGCGACCTGCACCCCGACGTGACCGAGGCCATGCTGTACGAGAAGTTCTCGCCCGCCGGCGCCATCCTGTCCATTCGCGTGTGCCGCGACGTGGCCACCCGCCGCTCGCTGGGCTACGCCTACGTCAACTTCCAGCAGCCCGCCGACGGTGAGCCCGGGGGAGGGGGGACGGACGCACGGACACCCGGACACCCGGACGCCCGGGCCTTCCGACAGCAGCTCGGGGCCTGCGCTGGCATCTCTGGCTCGTTTTGCAGCCAGGGAAACAGGCCCAGAGGGCGTCGGAAGGGGCCCTACCCCTGAGACGGGAACGGGCAATTAATGTGCGCCTACTGTGTGTTTTACTGGTGCTCCGTCTTACAGAGGACAAATATTAAGGCTGAGTGAAAACAGCCAACCAAGGGCTTTGGGGTTGGGCCGACCTTGGATTAGCAAGGCGGCAGCTGTGTGACTTTGAGCAATTACTCAGCCATTCTGAGTTTCAGTTGCCTGTCTGAAAAATGGGGAGCGTACCTGCTTTTATAGAGTAGTTGGGAGGATGAGAAAGTCAAAGCACCTGGTGAGGATGCAGGTGATGAGTGGGGAAGCCGGGAGCGCCGGGCCTTGGGCTCGCACCTTTCCCAGCTGCGAGATCTGAGTTTGCGCCAGATCTGGTCTCCACTCCCGGCCCCAAAACCGGTTTCTCAGAGCTGATAGGATTGATTAGAGGTTCTCAGGTGGTTATGGCCACACTCTCTTTGACAGTGGAGAGGATAAACAGTAAGAGCACCGGGTTTTCCGAAAGCTCTGCCACCAGGGTGTGAATTTGAGCCAAGAGTTCACGAAACTCCACACCTCTCCGTGTGTGAAAAGGGGCTAAGGCTTGTTCCCCAATAAATAGCACAGAAGGAGTGAGCTATGTCAGTGAAGTATTTCCAGTACCCTTTGGTGCATGGTAAAACACCCTGGGTTGGTGGGAAGGTTTCCCAAACGAGGGTTTGCCGGGGTGGTTCTGCCTGTTTCCCAGCAGGTGACTGAGCTGGATTCGAGAGCCTTCTCCTTTGCTCTGCTTTACCCACCACTGCCTCTAACCTCTTCCTCCAAGCCCTGCACGCTCTGACCTTTCTGCCAGACTTCACAGATGAGATAAATGGAGCTCCAGGGAAGAGAAAGGATTTTGCCTCTTAGCTGGGAGGGAACAGGCTCTAGCAGTGGCAGGAGGACGGGCGTAGCCTGCTGTTTTCAAACACACTACCATTTACCAAACTCCTCTTTTGTGCCAGGCACAAAGTGTGAGCCACCTTGTGTATCTTATTTAATTTTCAACCTGTCCGACCCCCTGGAGGTAGATAGTATTATCCCCCTTTGTTAGAGGTGGAAAGGGGGTAACTGTCTCCTCATCCCCACTTCACAGGTGAAAGAAGCTCAGACAGGTGTTCTCCCCCAGAACCCTACGACTTGGGATTGAGTCTCAACTCTGCCCCTCAGTACCTCTGAGCTCTGATTTCCCCTAACTGCTGCCACTCTTTGTCTTATGGGCTGTCCTTTACGTTTTCATCTACTCCGTGTGCCTTCGAAAAGCGCAGTAGACCTTGCTCCGCCACTGACCCTCCCCCTTTCCGAGCCTCTGTTTTCCCTCTGTGAAGTGGGGATAGCAGTCCATGCTCACGCGGCTCTTGCAAGGAGCTGAATGAGACCCCACTGGGAAGGTGGGAGGAGCGCCCCGCACGTTCATTCTTTCTGCGTATCTCTCCTGAGGCTCCAGGTTCTTCTCTCAAGTGAGACCCAGACAGTGATCCTTTCCCACCCCCCCCCTTTTGCTTCCAATGAAGCACCTCGGGGCTCAGGGAAAGAAATGCCCTTACTTGCTCCTTTTTCTCCTCCTCCTCTCACCCCCTCCCCGGTCCAGCGGAGCGGGCCCTGGACACAATGAACTTTGAAGTGATCAAAGGCCAGGCTGTCCGCATCATGTGGTCGCAGCGAGACCCAGGACTCCGCAGGTCAGGGGTGGGCAACATCTTCATCAAGAACCTGGAGGACTCCATTGACAACAAGGCCTTATATGACACCTTCTCCACCTTTGGGAACATCCTCTCTTGCAAGGTGGGTGTGTGTGTCCTTGCAGGGGAGGGTCTGTATCAAATACCCATGTGGCAGACGGATCCCAAGCAGCACCCCGCTTCACACCTTGCTGAGCTGTCAACAACCAACCCTTTCTTTAGCTCATAATTCTGCAGTTGGCCATCTGGGCTGTGTTCAGCTGGGCACTTCTGCTCTCAGCTGGCTCCTTCGTATGCCCGCTGTAAGCTGACTGGCTCTGCTTCTAGAGGGTGGCTGGCTGTCAGCTGGAGCACCTCGGCTCTCTCCCTGTGGTCTTTCCTCCTCCAGTGGGCTAGCCGAGGCTAGTCTCATGACAAGGGCAGCGTCCCAGGAGACTGGAAGCTCACCAGGCCTCTTGAGATGTAAGCTCAGAACTGGCCCGCCTTTCCTTCCACTGCATTCTGTTGGCCAAAGCAAGTCGTAAGACCAGTCCAAATTCAGAGAGAGGGAGAGGACAGTAGACATGACAGGATAAAGGGCATGGATACCGGAAGGCTGCTAATTAAGGCCATCAGGGCGGTCAAGCCTCGTGGCTTCCTCTGGGCCACTGAGGATTGGTCAGAAAGCTGGACGTGACCCGGGCGAGTCTCTGAGGCCTAATGAGGACCCACTGTGGTGGAGGGCCAGGTTAGATGCAGGGCACACAGTATGGGGCCTACCCTGGGAGCTCTCAGGCTGGTTGGAGACGGTGAGACTTTTAGGAAAAGCTGGAAATTGGGCTCTGCGAGAGAAGCCTAGTGAGCCGTGTAGTCAGAGGCTCAGGATAGAAACCAGTTCCACGGGGCTGCCCTGGAAAGGTTTCTGTAGTGCGGTGGGAAGAGCACTAAACCCGTGGAGTCCGGCCAGCTGCTGAGAAGTCAGCACAACACAGTTGATCACATCTTGGACTTCGGTGCTGACTGTGTGGGGTTCAAATCCTGCCTCTTCCACTTCCTGGCACTGTGACCTCGGACCAGCTGAGTAACCTCTCCATACCTCGGCTTCCTCTAAAAGGGGGCCGTGGTAGAACCTACCTCATAGGCTTGTTGTGCATGTGTTTTAAGTCTGGTAATCTTCACGACATTGAAAGGACACCTGGCACCCTCTAAGTGGTAGCTATCATAATCAGAAACTTTGGTGGCTAGTGACCTTGGACTAGTCCTTCATTCCCATTTTCCCCCATCAGGCAGTGGGGGCTCAGAGGTTAAGAATTGCCTGGAGGGGCTCTTATAGCAAGTAGGACAAAATAAGCATGTGATCCCCTTAGCAGGTGCTTGGCCCAGAGTGGGGCCCCAGTCAACATGATTAAATCTGGATGGAAGAGCTCGGGCTGGAGTGGAACGTGGAGGGACCCTGTGTGGGGCACAGCGTAAGCACTCAGATAGTAGTCATTCGTTACCTTTGCCATTCTTCTGTACCTGAACCCTCTGTGGGGTGCCCCCCAACCCCGTCCTCCTCCCCTGTGGCACAGGTGGTGTGTGACGATCATGGCTCCCGAGGCTTCGGCTTCGTCCACTTTGAGACCCATGAGGCTGCGCAGCAGGCCATTGCCACCATGAACGGGATGCTGCTGAATGACCGCAAAGTGTGAGTGGTGGGACGTGGGGGGCCAGAGGCTGCCCGTCACCACCTGTTGGGCACCGGACACCGAGCCTCAGCCAGAACTCTCCTGGCGGTGTGACCTCGGAACAGTTCAGTCCCTCGGGAGCTCCCTTTCCCCAGGGAAGATTGGGGCTGCTGATATTCCTTAAGATGATTGCTCTGAGTCATAAGTGAGGGGCTTTTGAAATTCCCGCAGGAACAGCTAATGACCAGATCACCGCTGGATTCAGTGATTTCATCTGTTTTCCAGCCTTCTCGGCATGGCTGTGAATTTTTTTCTTAAGCCTCTTGTGTTGTTTCATGGGGTTTTTGGACGGGAAGGGAAGTAGGCCCAAGCTTAGCCTGCCATCTTCATACATGTAAGTTCAACATCCCCCGTGCTTCACGGGTGGGCCAGTTGAGCTGCAGATGCTGGCGAGAATCCCCTCCCCCAGTTTGGATTCTGCCCCCCTGTTTACCAGCCCCATGCTCAGTGCCGGGGAGGGAAGGAGGCTCTGAGCTAGAAGAGGCACTGAGAGTTGCTTCGTCCAGAGCGTCTCAGCGGAGCCTCCGATCAGTGAAACCAAGCCTGGCGGGCTTTCCCCAGTTCTCAGAAGGACGTGATATTTGTTAGCTACGGCTTGCCCAGGTTCACCTTTGCTACTCCATGTTCTGTAATTTTTAATGCCCGCTACCACTTGTTTGTGCTGAGTGTGCTACAGATGCCATCGAATTTTCTTACGTTTTTCTTTTTTTTTTTTTTTTTAAGATTTTATTTGTCAGCACAAGCCGGGGGTGGGGGGGAAGCAGGCTCCCCGCTGAGCAGGGAGCCCAATGCGGGGCTCCATCCCAGGGCCCCAGGATCATGACCTGAGCCTAAAGCAGATGCTTAACCAACTGAGCCACCCAGGTGTCCCTCTTATGTTTTCTTCTTAATCTAGGATACTTTCCTAAATGTGTTTACATGAACTTGGAAGTTACGATTTTGAAAATTAATATCTTCAGTCCCCCCCCCCAATAGTAACCCTCGCGTGGACCATGTCTGGTTCTCTCACCACTGCTTCCCTGGTGCATCCAGTACCTGTTACATGAATAAGCAAATGCCTGTGATCAGGGTTTCATCCCCAGTTTTTATTTTATTTTGTATTTTTTTAAAAAGATTTTATTTCAGAGAGAGCAAGCATGCATGAGCAGGGGGAGGGGCAGAGGGAGAAGCAGACTCCCCGCTAAGCAGGGAGCCCAATGCGGGGCTCCATCCCAGGATTCTGGGATCATGACCTGAGCCGAAGGCAGACGCTTAACCGACTGCGCCACCGAGGCGCCCCTGTATTTTTTTTTTTTTAAGTAATCTCTACACCCAACGTGGGGCTTGAACTTACAGCCCTGAGACCAAGAGTCGTATGCTCCACTGACTGAGCCAGCCAGGCACCCTTCATCCCTTTTTATAGGAATGAACGCTGAGGCTCAGAGAGGTTAAGTAACTTGCCCAGGGTCACACCACTAGGCAACTGCAGCGTGAGGATTCAGGCCCTCATCTGTATGACTCTCAAGTTCATGCTTGCTCTTCTCTCCTGCATACTCAGCTGCCTGGTGTATGGTAGGAGTTCCCTGTGCCTTTGCCTCAAGAATGAACTCTTCTTAACCTTATGCTTAGAGAATAGAATCTTGGCTGTTGGAAGTGGTCCGGCCTTGACTGTAGTCCATCTAAAGAGTATTGCCCTGCCCAGCCTCCCGATTCGGGATACAGGGGCCTTGGAGGCTGGCAGCAATTGGCGCCAGTGACCCAGGGTTGCCGGGTGGGATGGGGGTGGCTGCGGGCTGGCAGCTGCCTACCCCGTCAGTGTGTCCACAGCTTCGTCGGCCACTTCAAGTCCCGACGAGAGCGGGAAGCAGAGCTGGGAGCTCGGGCCATGGAGTTTACCAACATTTATGTGAAGAACCTCCATGTGGACGTGGACGAGCAGGGCCTGCAGGACCTCTTCTCCCAGTTTGGTGGGTGTGTTCCCCAAGGGAATAGGGGATCACTTTGTCCTCTATCCCCAGGTTGGGCTGGGAGGAGGGGCAGCCTTTCTAGGGGCTTCCTGAGGAGTCAGCAGGGGGCAGCACTAAGTAGTCTCAAGCCCCCAGGGGGTGGGGTGGGTTGTGGGGGGGGTGGAGGGAGGGGAACATCCTGGGGCTTCCCAAACTCCCCCTTTGAGCCAGGTTGGCCCTTCCCAGGGAAGATGCTGAGTGTGAAGGTGATGAGGGACGACAGTGGCCACTCCCGAGGCTTCGGCTTTGTCAACTTTGAGAAGCATGAGGAAGCCCAGAAGGTAGGAGCCTCCCCGTGGCTCTGTTTCATGGAGGAGGCACCAAGCCAGCACTAGGAAGAAAGGAGATCAGGCTCAGGGGGCCCCAGCTGCCATGGAGGAGAAGAAAGTCCCTCCCCAGCCTGGGCCCACACCAGTCAGGGCCCTTCCTGCCTGTGGCAAAGGCAGAAGAAGGTTGTAGCCTCCTTTGGGTGCTTCCAAACCCTAAGGCCGACTGCTTTCCGTAGATTCTTGCCCACAGGGGAGGTGGAAGGGCCTCTGAGATAGCCACGGCCCTCTTCCTGAATTGATGGTGGGGCTGAGGCCGGGGAGGGGAAGCGCTATGTGATTCCTAGCTCCCAGGTCTTTGCAAATGCCGTTTCTCAAAATGTTTCCCTTCTCTTGCTCCTTAGATTAGTGCTGTCCAATAGAAATATAATGGGAGCCACATTATTTTCCAGCAGCCACATTAAAAAGGGTAAAAAAAAAAAAAACTGATTTTAATAATGTCTCATTCAACTTAACATATTGAAATTATCACTCCAGTGTATATTCAATATAAAAATTGAGATATCTTACATTCCCCCTTTTTTTGTATTCTTTGAAATCTGGTACTCCCAGCACAGTGAGCTCAGACTAGCCATAGTTCCAGTGCTCAGAGCTACGTGTGGCTAGTGACCGCCATATTGGACAGTGTGGCTTTAGACAACTTAGCGCGTACCCTGTGGGTTTCCGCTTATACTTTCCCTCCTCCGAGAAGCCTCTTCTAACCTCATGCTTCTGGCGAGGTACCCCTTCTGCCTCTCTCCATCAGTAACACAGATCTCCATGTATAGAACTGAGGGTAGAGACTGGGTCTCGTTTCACAGCTAAATCTCTAGCGTTGCACCTGCCAATGGGTACCAGATACCTATTGGCTGAACAAGTGAATGGAACGAGGTCATATCATGACAGAGCTGGAGAAATGTTTTCCTATTTGGCTTCCCACTCTAAAGCTCTTTCCCAGGCTGCTGCCCCATTAAGACCACTGGACATGGGGGATCTCAGCTCATTGTGGATTCTGGCTAGAGAGATCTGACCCGGTGCCACCTTGATGGCAGCCACGTCTCCCCGAGCACTTAGCATGGGCCAGACGCTGTGCTAAGGGCTGCATACTCTCTCTTCTCTGTGCCCCACGAGTGTGGGCTCAGCACTTATCACCAAGTGCTCCAAGGGTGTAGCTGGTAAGAGGCATCACTGAGATTAGAACCCGCTCTTTCTGACTTGGAAGCTTTGTTCTTAAGTGCAAATGGCCCCTTTCAAAGGTGACCTCTTACGTGCCCTTGGACAAATCCCACTCTCTCTCTAGGCTTTGGTTTTCTCAACTATAAAATGACAAGTTGAGTAGGTGGCTGAAGCTTCAGGGGTCCATAGACTCCAAGGTCTTAGAGACTTTGGCAATGACTTTTATTTATTTTCTGTAAGTGTACATTTTTTTTACAGTGTTATATTAGTTTCAGGTGTACAGTATAGTGATTCAGCAATTCCATACACACCGGGATGTTTATAGCCACATTATCTACAATAGCCAAATTATGGAATCAGCCCAAGTGTCCGTCAGTTGACAGATGGATAAAGAAGATGTGGGGTGTGTGTGTATGTGTATACACACTTACACACACCGTGGAATATTACCTATAAAAAACGAACTCTTATTAAATAGGTGATGGGGATTGAGGAGTGCACTTGTTGTAATGAGCACCAGCTATTGTATGAAAGTGTTGAATCACCATATTGTACACCTGCAACTAATATTACACTGTGTTAATGAACCTATTTCACCCACCCCTCACCCTCCTCCCCTCTGCTAACCATCAGTTCTCTCTAGTGAAGAGTCTGTTTCTTGGTTTGCCTCCCTCTCTTTTTGCTTTCCCTTGCTCACCTGTTTCTTAAATTCCACGAGTGAAATCATAGGATATTTATCTTTTTCTGACTATTCTGCTTAGCATTATACTCTCTAGCTCCATCCATGTCCTTGAAATGGCAAGCTTTCATTCTTTTTTATGGCTGAATAATAATCCAAAACTAGTCATCAAAGTAGTATGGTACTGGCACAAAAATAGACACACAGATCAATGGAACAGAATAGAAAACCAAGGTAACGACCTTTTAAGACTGAGGTGGAACTAACTTTATTGGGGCCCGAGAGTATGTTTACATGGATTTGCATGTTTAGGAGGGGATGCTAAAGTCACTATTATGTGAAAATATTTTTTTATTTATATATTTTTTATTTTATTTTATTATTTTATTTATATTTAATATTTATTTTTTTAAAAGATTTTATTTATTTATTCATGAGAGAGAGAGAGGCAGAGACAGAGGGAGAAGCAGGCTCCCCCAAGGAACAAGAAGCCCGATGCGGGACTCGATCCCAGGACCCCAGGATCATGAACTGAGCCGAAGGCAGACGCTTAACACCCAGGCTCCCCGTGAAAATATTTTTTTTTAAAGTGAGTGAGAGAGAGGGAGAGAGAGAGCACAAGTCGGGAGCAGGGGCAGAGGGAGAAGCAGAACCCCCTGCTGAGCAGGGAGCCTGATGTGGGGCTTGATCCCAGGTCCTGGGATCATGACCTGAGCTGAAGGCAGATGCTTAACCACTTAACCGACCGAGCCACTCAGGCGCCCTTATGTGAAAATATTTACTAACCAGCTGACCACTTAAAAAGTTCCCTTTTGTTCAAGCCCCACTTTGGGCATAGAGCTTACTTAAAAAAGTCCCCTTTCAAACATTTCTCCTCACTAATGCTAGTGTCTAATCCTAACCATTGAGCTGGTATACACACGAGTCTACCTTTTGCTGATTTTTTGCAGATGAGTCCATGTAAATTCAGTTCAGTATAAATGCATTAAGAGAAGTTGCATGTCTTGGAGAAGAGAAAGCCACTGACAGTTTAAGACATGGAAGTCTTAGGTGTAGATACAGTTAAGAACCTAAATGTTAAATATGGGTAGTTTGCTTATTTCAATTTCACTTTTTAAAGTACAGCTCCAATCAAATTTTTTATTTTTATTTTATTTTTTAAAGATTTTATCTGCCAGAGAGAGAGAGAGCACAAGCAGGGGGAGCGGCGGGCAGAGGGAGAAGCAGGCTCCCTGCTGAGCAAGGAGCCTGATGAGGGACTGGATCCCGGGACCCTGGGATCGTGACCTGAGCCGAAGGCAGGCGCTTAACTGACTGAGCCACCCAGGTGTCTCCACATTTTTTAAATCTGTGGTTTACTCTGAAATTTTGTCCCATATTTTCAAAAAGTGGATCCACTTTAAATGGCCTTTATCCTCTTTCTAATTATTCTCAGCCAGCGAGGCTGGCCTAGCTTGCAGGTGGCCCCCTTCAGGCCCGGGCACTGGGACTGGAGACCAGGGCCTCGGGGGGAGGTGGGGGTTACCAAGGACTCTGTCCCCTTCCCTGGCCAGGCTGTGCTGGACATGAATGGGAAGGAGGTGAGCGGGCGGCTGCTGTACGTGGGCCGGGCCCAGAAGCGTGTGGAACGGCAGAATGAGCTGAAGCGCAGGTTCGAGCAGATGAAGCAGGACCGGCTGACCCGTTACCAGGTGACAGCCCCCTGGTGACAGCTCCTGCTAAGTGAGCGTGTCCGTGTATGGAGGGCCCTGGATGGGAAGCCTTCCTCCAGCAATCCCACGTCTGGGAACTTGGCTTTAGAGGTTGTGGGGGCGGGGGGTGGCTGTAGCTTCCAGGGGATGGGCACGCTGAGTGACTGGGGGGCATGGGTGCCCTGCAAGACTGGAAACAGGAGGCTGGGTGGCCAGGGCTTCCAGGACCCCCCATGGCCTGCGTTGGCCCCTGACACCTGGCAACCGGGGGCTTGGAGGGGTAGGGACACACCAAGCAATAACCTTTCTTTCTAGGGCGTGAACCTGTACGTTAAGAACCTAGATGACTGCATTGATGATGAGAAGCTGAGAAAAGAGTTCTCTCCCTATGGAGTGATTACCAGTGCTAAGGTGAGGACTAGGGGCACCTGCAGGGGATAGAGAGCCTGCCGGTCCTGTCCTGCTGCCTACACAGCCCTCCCTCCTTCCCTCCCTCCCTCCCTCCCTCCCTCCCTCGTGGCTTCCAAGGAGTTGGTGCTGCGCCTCTCCTTTTAGGGTTTGGGGGGCTATGTCTGACCCCCATTGGAGCTTGATGTCCATCTGCAGCCTTGTCTGCTCTGGAGGGGAAGAGGGTGGAAGTCCAGTCCCAGTCGCACAGCTGGACTTACCGGGGCTCCCTGTAACTTGGTTCATTCGAAAAGCATTTATTGAGTGCCTACTGTATGCCAGATTCTAGAAATTCATGTCTCAGAATTTCCACTGACTCTTGCCTTCTGGACCTCAGTTTCCCCATTTGGAAAATGAGAGGGTTGGGCTGCTTCATTCGTCATTCATTCTTCCCCATTTACTGAGCACTTGCCACGTGCCCAGCCCACGTAGCACCTGATATGTGATGACTGGCTGTTCTACTTTTTAGCCCATGTCTTCTGAACTTCATCTATACGATGAGAGTGTCGGGCTCATTGGATGTTTCTCAACCCCCTGGCTTATTAACCGCCCCCCCCCTCCCCGCCCTGGGGAGCTCTTACAGACAGACACCTGAGTTAGACAAATGGAAGATTTCAGAGTAGGGCCTGGGCATTTTATTTTAAAGCTCCTCAGATGATTTTCATATAATTCAGTGTTCATTCATTCCATACTTAAGCACCTGTCTTACAAGGACCTCTAGGAAGCCTATAGTAATGAGTTAGATGTGGTTCTTGCCCTTGACTAGCTTATAATCAAGTGGGGGAAGTCAGATGCATCACTAACTCAAATCTATTATAAGGTGTTTGTGGGGTGGGGTGGGAGTATTGGAAGCAGAGCTGTGGTAGCTCAGGGGAACAGGAAGGAGGGCTTCCTGCGAGAAGTGGCAGTGACAGAAGCATTTGGCTTGACTGTGAGGAGGTAGGGAGCTGCAGGGAGGAAGGAGGAACTTTCCAAAGATATCAGTGTGAGTGATGGGGCTGGAGACCAGCATATGTGATGTGATGGTTGGGTTCTTGGGAAGTGGTCTAGAAGTTCTTTTGCCTTTTGAATCCAATTGCATTGTTTAAATTTTTAAGTCTTTTTTAAAGATTTTATTTATTTGTCAGAGAGAGCACACACAGGGGGAGTGGCAGGCAGAGGGAGAAGCAGGCTCCCCGCTGAGCATGGAGCCCAATGCATGACTCAATCCCAGGACCCTGGGATCACAACCTGAGCCAGAGGCAGACGCTTAACCGACTGAGCCACCCAGGCATCCCTGTTGAGTCCAATTTTAAATGTCCTTCAGGAAGCCTGGTGTTTAGGGCAGAGGTTCTAACAATTTTTGAGTTAAAGATCTTTGAAAAAATGACAGAGCTATGGGACATGTAAATAAGCATCAGTAAATTTGCTTAAACATTATAAAAAAGCTATGGGCCTTCTTTCCCAGCAAATATATACTTTGTGTAGTATTGTGGTTGAAAACTGGGATGTTAAAGTTAATTAGAACTAGGTGTAAATCCCAGTCCTACATTAACTAGCTGTAGAATCTGAGGGAAGTGACTTTGCCCTTTGGAGTCTCTTTACCCATCTGTGAAATGGGAGCAACATTCCCTGCCTCTCGAGGTATCCTGAGCACTAAGGAGCCTGCATGCAGAGCACCTGCCCACAACAAGTAGTGAAATGATCTGATTATTCACACGTGGTGTCTAATTTCTGGAGATTCACCGGCCTCCTTGAGGGAAGGGAATTGTAAAAATCTGGGTTGCTCAGAGTTGCGGCACTATCTTGTTAATTGACCGATTAGGTTATAAAGTGGGGATTTTATGTAAGTTTATATTTATGATTTCGGTTGTATATAAAATACAGTGAGAATGAAAATGAGTTAAAGCATATAAAGTGCTAAAAATAGTATGTTTATAGTAAAGCTGCATAAATGTATTTTGTCATTATTTACTACCTAACAGGAGTTCTTATTAACTTGTTAAGACATTACTTTTGTGCCAAGAAAATCTGGGTTATGAAAGCCTATGGATCCCTTCTGAGAATATTTTTCAGTGCATAAAAGAAAATTCAGAGGAGGGGCGACTGGGTGGCTCAGTCGTTAAGCGTCTGCCTTTGGCTCAGGTCATGATCCCAGGGTCCTGGGATCGAGCCCCGCGTCGGGCTCCCTGCTTAACGGGGAGCCTGCTTCTCCCTCTCCCTCTCCCTACGGCTCCCCCTGCTTGTGCTCTCTCTGTCTCTGTCAAATAAATAAATAAAATCTTTTAAAAAAATTCAGGATTACAGAGAAACAATTATATTGAAACATAATTATCAAAATATGGAGGAGACAGCAGTATGTGCTTCGTTGTTATATTCAACTATAAGATCTAGGGAGGTAGCAGTTAGCGTAGATGATATTTTGAGGGCAGCAGTGATTAACATGATGTGAAAATATTTCCTTTCTCTTCCTGACAAAAATCCCAAGCACAGCCAAGACTCCCCTATTTTTGTTGTCCGTATTCACGATAGAAGGGAATGCTAATGTGAAAACAAGAGGCCATATTTTTCCCCATCCAAGTTCATAGACCCCCTGACTTCTATCCCCTGGCCTTCCTGAGGGGGTTTCTGTGAACCCTCAGGCCCAGGCCCCCATATGAATGGGTGGCAAAGTGCAGTTTGAACACCAATGATGTAGAACATGGGCTCTAATAAAGCAGATTTAAAAAGTATGTCTGTTCAAGTCCAAATGTGTGAGCCAGGCCAGTGTCTTGACCCAAAAAAAGATTACGAACCATACATGCAATGTGGATTGGATCCTGGAAGAGAAAAATGTTAGAAAAACTAGTGAAAGCTGAATGAGACCTGCAGTTCAGTTAATAGCATTGTGGCTGATAATTAATAGTATCGTCCCAGTGTTAATATACACATGTACCCTGTTCACGTTGGAGCAAGCTGGCTGAAAGATAGCCACTCTGTACTATTTTTGCAACTTTTCTGGACATCTAAAGTTATTCCAAAATTTAAAAGTTATCTTATTAGCAAAGCTAAGAACCTCTTCCCCAGACTCCTAAAGAACTTGGCTCAGTGCCTTGGAGAGGCAATGGACATCTACCAGAACACTGCATTGGGTTTGAAGCCTGGCTGATGGGTGTCCACAGGCTGGGTGACCCTAGAGAAGTCGCTCTTTTTTTTTTTTAATTGTAGTAAGGACTGTTATTTCTACCACGAAGAAAATAGAATAAGTCACCAAAAATATAAATTTAAATCATTTTTATATTCCATACAAATCTAATTGGACTTTCTAGGAAATTCACTCTTAAGAACATTTTATGCTTTCCCTAATTCCCAAATAAACCAAAAGAATTGTATGGGTAGTTTAAAAAAAAACAAAAAGTAGTCAAAATGCAGATTTTCATCACAGGGACCTCAAATGGAGTGTTTAAGATTGTGGCCCTAGGTAAAGAACGCCACCCTGTTCTTAGATTTTAGGTAATCCTAAACTATCCTTTTCCTTCATGATAGCCCATGTGATGAAGGTAGATTCCGTTTAAACCAGCTTTCCATCACAGCTTAGGAAAATCATTTCAGAAAGAAAACATAAAAATCCTGAAATGCAGCGGTTCCCACGGACTCTGGGGAGTGTCCTATTAAACGGCAAGCAGCCCCCAGTTAGCAAGTGGCCTGATCTCCGCCAAGTCACTCTTGAGCCCCGCTTCCATCGCCTGTGAAGTGGGAGTGGCGCCCCCCCATCAGGTGCCCCCCCATCAGGTGGCAGTACACGTGATATGAGAAGGTGCATCCATTATCTGGCATGCGGTGGGCCTCAGTCAATGTCGGGGAGACGGTTTCTCGGGGCCTGCTCAGTGCCGGGCTGGGTCCTGGGGCGGTGGGGCGGGGTGGGGAGGAGGGGAGCACAGCCCCCAGGAGTCTCCCCCACCCCCAGCAGCCTTTGTCTTGTCTTGCTTTTAGGTGATGACAGAGGGTGGCCACAGCAAGGGGTTTGGCTTTGTGTGTTTTTCCTCTCCAGAAGAGGCGACCAAGGCCGTGACCGAGATGAACGGGCGCATCGTGGGCACCAAGCCACTGTACGTGGCACTGGCCCAGCGCAAAGAGGAGCGGAAGGCCATCCTGACCAACCAGTACATGCAGCGTCTGTCCACGGTGCGGGCACTGGGTGGCCCCCTCTTGGGCTCCTTCCAGCAGCCCACCGGCTACTTCCTGCCCGCCGTGCCCCAGGTGATGACCTGCCTGCACCCCTTCCCTGACAGCCAGGTAGAGCAGGACGACAGCTTCCCAGGTAGATGTGGGCTCTCAGCGTGTTTCTGCTGGAAACTCGGCAGGCAGGCCCTTTTAACCCCGTCTGTAAGAGGCGGGTAGGCGTGTTGCTGTCAAACAGCCCTTCCCACCCAGGGAGAGATTTGTGTTCTGCTCAGAGACTCTTTCTGGTCAAATAAGTTTGGGAAACAATGCATTAAATAAAAGGGACCTAGCTTTCTATGCTGTACGACACTCGCCTATGCACATTACTCTCCCCTAACGTGTTGGTATGCATTTGCACTTCCCCACCCCAGCAGAGAGCGTGTAGCATTTCCCCGGCTTAGCCGGTCCTGTCTGTGGGCCGCCCGCCAGCCTCCCTGCTGGAGGTCTGTGTTCCGGAGGGAGCTCACGGGGCTTAGAGGAAGCAGAAAGGTGTTGGCCATGAGCAGCTACTGGGATGGGCATACTGGCTGCTTTTAGCAGTAGCTTCAGCCGGCACAGGTCCGAGTAGGTGTGACCATCTCGTGCCGCTTTTGGGCTGCCAGCTTGATCAGGGTCAAGGATTGAACCTAAGACCTTCCCCCGGAGGGTTCAGGGCTCATGGACAGCCTGAGCTGAGCAGCAGGGGCCCCATCCCAGCTTGTGGGGCCTCACTAACCAGTCCCTGGAGAGGGCAGTGGCGTTCCCTCAGGGGTGTCCGGGAGGGGATGCGGTTTCTCACCTGCTGCAGGCCCCTGACTACCAGTCTTCTCCCTCACAGCCTCCAGCCCAGGCTGCATACTATGCCTCCGGCCCCACCATGCAGCCTGCCCCCAGGTGGACGGCCCAGCCTCCGAGACCCTCCTGTGAGTGACTCAGCCCCTGGTACCCTCAGCCTGGCCCGCGGGGGTGGGCCCCGCAGGGCAGTGTGGATCCCGGGGCTAAGAACACCGGCTTTGGGGGCAAGCCTGGCTCTGCTAGTCCCCCGGGCGTTAATTCGGTGGGTAACTTCACCTCTAGTTTCCTCTTCTGAACGAGGCGTGTACGAAGCGCCACGCAGTGCCCAACTTGTAAGACTCGCGGGCGTAGCCATTCTCTTCAGTTCGCGCCCAAGACTGGTCTGATCTGTGACCGTCACAATGAACTCCTGGGGCTGTGTTGCTGATGGATGTCCCCTCCCTAGGAGGGGCGCTCACCCTGATTTGAGAGTGTCTTGGGGGCCCTGTGGGCGTGATCATGATGCCTATGCCTCCTGGGGCTCTGGGTAGGAACAAGTTGGCTTTGTAATTGTAGATTTCCACACACTCCCCTTCCCCGGAGTTCTGGGTCTGCCTGACTCGGTGAATTCACTCCTCTTTTTGCTGAGAACGTTCTGGTTCCCCCTTCCCATTCCCTTCCTCACCCTGGAACCTTCAGGGTGCAGGGGGCCACTCAGATTGTCCTGCCCCGCCAACTTTTCTGTCCATGTTCTTTGTGCCACAAGCCACCTACCCTCCAGCTGCCTCAGTGGTCCGGCCACCAGCCATGTTGCGGCGCCCCCCGGCCCAGGTCAGCAGTGTCAGGCAGGCCTCTACCCAGGTGCCACCCCTGGTGCCCCACACCCAAAGAGTGGGTGAGTGTGGGCAGGGCCAAGAGGAATGGGGCTGTGAGGAGGGCGGGGCAAGGGCTTGGTGCTGGGTCGGCACAGGTGGGGAGTCAGGACTGGCTTCCACGGTGACCTTGTCATAGGCCCTCTTGGAGAGTAGAGCTGACTGGAGGCTGTGTGGCATAGGAGTTCTCATGGGCCCCGGAGTCCCACAGACCCAGTTCTTGGGGCCAGCTCACTCTGTGACCTTGCTAACTATCTGATCACCTCATCTTTAAAATAGGGATGAAAATAGCACTCCTGTTTGGTCCCGCGGGTGAATGAGATCACATGTGCCAGGGCTTAGCCTCAGATCGGACCGTAGCGAGTACGCAGGAGCCGTGTGTGCACATCTATGTGCCGGCCTCCTGGTTGGCGCTGGCCTACTACATGGATGCTCATCTTTAGGCTTTGGGGCTTTAGATCGCTGTCAGGCCTTAACACTCCTGCTTATTTCTTACAGCCAACATTGGCACCCAGACCACAGGAGCCAGTGGGGTGGGATATTCTACACCAAGCGGGCCTCTCCTGACGCACAAATATTCCTCAGCAACACTCAACCCTGGGGTAAGGCTGGCCTGACTGCCCTCTTAGTCCAGGCTCCGGGAAGCTTGGCTCAGAACCTTGGCTAAGGCATTGGAGGCATTGGCCCTCTCTGGGCCTTGTTATTTATTTTTGTTTTTGTTTTTTTCTTTTCTTGAATTGTGAAGTATCATTTACTAATGTGTACAGTCAAGAAACAATCCCCTTTACTAACAGAAGGAGGGAGAGGACCAAGATCACATTTGGTTTATTAATTATGATTTGCTCTGCCTGGGTTATTAGAAAAATTAATCTGGATTTCTTTAGTATTCAGCGTTGAGCAGCAAGGAAAGATCTTCTAGAAATACGCTGAATATTTGAAAGGTTGTGATTAAAAAGCTATGTATTTATCTCCCTGCCCCCTGCCCAAGTCCCAAACTCGGCATTATCCTATCCTGTCTAGAATTTCAATGTGTATACTTCAAACTCTTTCTTGCAAAAAGAACAGGTGTCATCTTTAAACGGCAAAATGTGCTGGAAGTTACAATGTGGAAGGGTCAGGAGTATGCTGGGGATGTGGCCATAAAGCTACGTGATAAAAAGTACGTTATCTGGCACAAAGTGAATAGTAACGCTTTCCTATGGCAGCATTCAGGCGGGGGCCGTTCTAGGTTCCTGGCACCGTGGAAGGCATCTGAGTTAGAGCGTGTCTAGCCCACTGTGCCCTTGTGAGGGACATTGTCCCTACTTTGCCCCCTGCCGCGCTCTTCCAGAGCTTCCCTGGAGGCCTGTGCCCCGCTGACAGGGTAAGTGTGGCGAGGCCTTGCCTGTCCATGGTGGTTAAGGGACGTGTCCCGGCACCGTGTACAGGTGCAGGAGCCCGCTGTGCGCATCCCGGGACAGGAGCCCCTGACGGCGTCCATGCTGGCCGCGGCGCCGCTGCACGAGCAAAAGCAGATGATTGGTGAGTGGCTGCAGCCGGAAGCGGGGGCTGAGGGGGGGCCAGCCTGGTGGGGGGAAACCTCGAGTGGAGGTCAGACGTGTGGACGGGGTCCAGCATTGCTGCGGACCAACCTGCTGGATGACCTTGCTGGGGTCGCCTCGGCTCTCTCGGCCTCTCTCTCTCAAAACACTGGTCAGACCAGACGGTCCCGAAGTTTCTTCAGCTCTGCTGTTCCAGGCACCCGCCGGGCTGGAGAGAGCCCAGCTGTGGGCAGATCGGGGGCCAGGAGCTAGGGTATGATCTTGGGTTTCTGCCGGTGGGCGTCGCAGCTCCTCACCTCTCCTGAAGGGGAAGAGGCTGTCCCCACACGTCGTCTAGCTCCCAGTGGCCACTTCAGGGAGGCGGGAAATAAGTGTGCACGGGGCAGGGGGCAAACACACGTTCCCTGCTGGGCTGTGAGTTCCTTGTGCGGTTCGTCCCCAGCCCAGTGTCTACGGCAGGCCCTGCCAAAGGATGCTACTCACTGTCGAATGAATGACAGGCTTGCTACTGGGTGGCAGGTTCTTCCCTCCGTGGCCACCAAGATGTCCAGAGTCACTCTGAGGACCCCCTTTGCCACCACCCTGTTGTTTCCTCAGCTCACCTGGGGTTTTGCCACTTCCCACTGCTCAAAGGAAATTCTGCATGGGCTTCATGGAGGCAGGAGGCTGTTAGCCGTTCCCTGTAAACCTCTTCACTTTCCTCGCGGGAAAACCTCTCACCCCAACACCCCAGCCTGGCCAGACCCTCCACACATTGCTGAGAGGGGCTGGCCACCAGTGCTAGGCCCTGTCACTAGAAGTGCCTGACGGTGGAAGGTGAATTTATCTCGTGTGTGTGGCTCCCCCCGCCCCCTCAGAAGTCCAGTTCGGCCTTAGCGTGTCTTGTCTAGAATTTTGGTGTGTATATGGGAACTATTTCTTACAAGATGAGCAAGAGTAGTCTTTAAACCCCAAGTCTGTGTCCGACCCTGTGTAGGTGACTTCACCTAGAATATCAAATTTGATTCTTCAAATTAGCCTCCGAAGCAGGGTTTGTCCTACGCACTTTATGGTTGGGAAAGAGGCTCCCAGTGGAGCTGAGGGACACAGCCTAGAAGGAGCAGTTCTGGGACGAGCCCCCAGATGCCTCACTGCTCCATTCCACAGCACCCACCACCCTCCCCACCGCCCCTGGGCTGCTGGGGTATCAGCCAGGTGTTCTATACAGGTGAGCGTCTGTACCCCCTTATCTACGATACCCACACCCAGCTGGCCGGCAAGATCACAGGCATGCTGCTGGAGATCGACAACTCGGAGCTGCTGCTCATGCTGGAGTCCCCAGAGTCCCTCAACGCCAAGGTGGTCTGGGGTCTGGGTGCCAGGGTGCCCTGCGAGAGCTCATGACAAAGACCTCTCCTAGAAGGGCTCCCAGGCTGTGGCTGGGACGGTTTCCCTTTTCCCTAATGCCAGCTAGCACTTGCTGAATCTTTGAGCGACGCGGGGGGGCGGGGGTGGGGTGGGGGGCAGGGTGCTATCCCAGCCCTTCCAGATTAATTCTCTGCAGCAGCTCCCCGTGCAAGGTTTTGGTGCAAGGAGCTGTGTTGTGACGGAGTATAGGGTTAAGATTCTCCCAGCTGTCCAGCAGTGGACACCTGTCTGGAGCAGGTGACTGGGGGTTTCCGTCAGGGGCACTTGGGGGCAGCAGCGCCATGGAGGGAGGGGACTTCGAGTACCCAGCACACTTAGGCACTCTCCGCCGGGCAGCGGCACTAACCACCTGCCCCCCCCCCGCCCCCCCCCCCCCCGTGTGTCCCACAGGTGGAAGAGGCTTTGGCAGTGCTGCAGGCACACCAGGCCACAGAGCTGAGGACGGTGAATGTGCTCTGAAACCAGGTGGGTGGCTCGGGGCGGGGGCCGGGGGGACAGACGGAGACGGAAGCAGCTGAGCCCAAGGGAAGCTGGGAAAAACTAGTCAGGGACTGACTCTCAGAAACTGTGTAGCTGGCTTTCTCTGAGGCACCAAGGAGTTTGGGGGAAGCTGTAAAGATCAAAGGAAAGGGACAGACGGTAGGATTAGTGCAAAGTTCGGGCGTCCTCCTACCAGCTACCCTGCCTGGCCTCACTGGGGATAGGCCAGGCTGCCCCTGCGCATTGGCCGGCTTCACGCTCCTTGACGGAAGGTCTGCCTTGGCCCACCACCTTCTTAAGTTGAAGGCCGTGAGTCTGCTCTATGTCAGAAACATTTATTCCTACCGTTTCATCCCCAGAAAATGGAATCCTCACTCCCTTGGCTGACAAGAGAACGGCGTTTCCTGCTCTTGGCTCTCCGTCCCTATGAACCGTAACTTACCTCCTCATGGGGCCACATCTGCACTGGAGCTCCGGATGTGGGATGAAGGCCAGTCATCCCGCCAGCCTATCACCTTTTGCTTTGTGCATTAAAAGTGCTGCAAACTCTGTCTTGTCTCCCAGGAGGCCTTCTTGTGTCTGAGGGAGGTGGGGCAAAGCAAAGGGTGGGGGTTTGACTGGGTTGGGGAATTGCCTGGAAGGAACAGAAACCCAGAGAGTGCTGAAGTAGGTGTGTACAGCAGAGCAGATCCGCACCCAGCAGTGGTCCTCACACAGCACCGAGAGAAGGAACTAAAGCTACAGGTACCCGTGTCTGATGCACATGGAGGTTTCTGGATGCCTGGCTTGAGTGCCCTCCAGCGCAGGTATACACCCCAGAAACACCAACGGCTTCTGGGCTCTGGCTGACTGGGTGATTGTGTAACATAATTCTAGAAGAAACCACATAAAATCGCTTTCGGATACCTTCCCAAGTCATGATTTTACCTTCTATGTGTTCATTAGCAAATCAAGATGCTTGCCTTCTAGACCTTGGGAAGAAAAAGTCAATTGTGAATGGAGGTCACCACTAAGCCTGCCTCCCATCAGTGAAGAGTCTTGCCTGAGAGGTGACAATAAAAGGGGTACAGCTCCCCACTCTGGTCCCTTGGCCATGCACATGGGTCTCTCTGTGAACCCTAAAATCTGCTTAGCCCAGAGGTCTGTGGACTCATCCTTCAGAGGTCAGAAGCTGTGCTACCAGCTGAATGGTGCTCAGCACTCCTGTGACAGGAAGCAAAGGGATAATGAAATCCCTCTGCTCTTAGAGAGTCCTCAAACTGCTTGCTTCTCCATTAAGGCGAAAGCAATTTGGGCGCCTGGGCGGCTCCGTCGGTTAAGCGTTTGCCTTCGGCTCGGGTCATGATCCCGGGGTCCTGGGATCGAGTCCCTCATCGGGCTCTCTGCTCTGCAGGGAGTCTGCTTCTCTCTCTGCCCTTCCTCCCACTCGTTCTCTCAATTTCTCTCTCAAAAATCTTAAATTCCGCCCCCCCCTTTTATTTTTAACTGGGACACAGCCCAGGAAAGCACTTTCTGCTCCCAGTCCTCACCCTCTTCTCCTAGCTGAGGCCTTTACAAATGTCTGTTTTGTCTGCTGGGACTGCCTTTCTGCCCTCTTCACCAGTTCAACTCCCACGTTAGAACTCAATGCAAGCTCCACTTCCTCGGGGACCCCTTTACCCCCAAGTCAGGGGGGGAAGGCGCTGTGTGAATGGCTCCCTCTAAGATGCGCAGGCTGCAGTCTGTTCTGGGGTTCTCTGATCACCTTCTTCCCTGCCCACCAGAGCCTCAGCCATCCGAGAGCGGGGACTGTGTCGGTTACTGTGGTTTCCCCCGCACTGGACACAGAGCCTGACCCATGCACACATGCCAGGAAGTCTGGTCAGCGAGGGCACAAATGCTCAACACGCTGCAGCTCTTTATTCCTGCAAAGTTCCAAGCACACAGCTGAAAAAGCACACACGGAAGCACAGCAGACGTTTATGTACCAGAAAGATGTTTAATGCAATAGCTTGAAGACACAGTTCAACAAAATCAGTCCATTTTTAGTTCAAATTAACTTCACATGACAAAAAACCAAGAAGCTTAGGGGGGACAACTGTTGAGGTCAAAAGGAGGTCCCTGCCCAGAGTGGAAGGCCACAGACTTCAAGAAGGCCTTTCTCTCCATCCCACCTTCAGGAGGGGCCACACCTCCGGACTCTTAAAACCGCTTAGGCACACCTCCCCGCCGGAGGCGGCAGCAGCCCAGAGCTACAGACAAGGCCACCCGAGCGTCAGGATTGTGTGTCCCTACCAGAGCAGGGCCCAGCCAGAAGGCACCGGAGCGCAGAACACCAGGAGCTCTGCCACGGACTGGGTGGGGACGGCAGCCCTGGAGAACCAGCTCAACAGGCCGCTTTGGGCTCTAGTTTACCCCTCCCCCGCTCCCGACCCCCGCGCTCAGTTTGCTCAGGTGAAGCCCAGTGAGATGGGTCTGGGGAAGCTAGGGGGGCAGCCGTGGGGAGCATGCTCGGGGCAGGGGCAGACCGAGTGCTCTGCGAGCTGTCCGGGGCAGGCGGCAGGGGGGACGGTTCCAGCAGAACAACATCTGGGGGTTTTGTTTGGTTTTTTCTTTTTACTACTCTGAGCTTAATTGTGAACAAAGCAAAGCCTCCTAAGGGGTGGGAAGCCATCACCTCTGAGTGGCCTCAGAGCTCGCTCGGGGGCATGCTGGGTCCCGGGAGCAGGCACAGAGGAGGGAGCTCGGGCAGAGGCTTCCCGCTAACCTTCTGGGGCTTTAGTTTAAACTCTGGTTAACTTCCTGCTGCAGCTTCCGGGCAGGGCCATTCCTGGGCTCAAGCTGCAGAAGGCTGCTGATGTCTGCAAAGCTGGATTTGTAGTCCTGGGAGGAGAGACAAAGGCGTGAGAGGATGGAGACCGGGCCGAGGCGCGCCGGGGCTGCCAGGGCACACAGGGTCTCGAACCCCAGCCTGCGGGCCTGCCCTGGGCCACCACCTGGGCTCCCCTGGGAGGGGAAGGGACGTGCCCCCGCCCGCGCTCTGGAGGTGCCACCACAGGCACAGGTGTCTCAGCGGGGGCCTGGCAGTCAGGCTCTTTTTACCTCGAGTGCCTTGTAGGCTTGCGCTCGTCGGTACAAGGCCTTCACGTTCTTTCCATCCAGCCGGAGCGCTTCCGTGCAGTCCCTCGCTGCTGCCTTGTACTGCTTCAGGGCCAGATGGCAGAGCGCTCTGACGGGGAAAGGCCGTTGGGGAGGGTTCGCTCACTGCTTGGCGGCCGCCCACCAGCCGTGAGGCGGTCGGAGCGGTGGCCTGGGAGGCGGCAAACACGGCTCCGGGCCGGTGACCGTGCGGCCTCCTCCCCCGCGCCGCGAGGCCGGCCCCGTCCCCACAGCCGCGACCCGCCGGCTCGGCGCGGAGGGGCGAGGGGACCGGCGCCAGCCCCGGGGGCGGGCGCTCCACGTCCCCGACCGTCCTGACCGCGTGGCCTGTCCCTCGGGCCACCTCCGGCCCGCTCCCAGCCTGCGCTCTTTTGCTCCTGAACCCCGCCCCCGGCAGATTAAGTCATCTACCGCTAGGTGCTGGACCCCGAGCACGTGCACGCGGACACGGCGGCGGGCAGACGGAAGGGGGTCTGCAGCTCACCGGGAAACGCGCCCAAACTGAGAGGCACCGGGTCAGCGGCTACGTGGCCACAGAGCAAACGTAGCAAAATGTTAACGGGGAATTCAGATGGTAGGTGTATGCGTGTCCACTGTACAGTTCTTTCAACCTTATATTGTGAAAACTTTCATAATCATGGGAAAAAAAATAGCAGCATACATCCGTACAACAAAATGTTCTGCATCTACGGGGGAAAAAAGTGTGTACATCTTCCCCATTCTTTTCTCTGGAGATGGCCACTAAGAACAGGTGTCTTGGCGCTCCTGTAACTCCATCCACTCCGCCTCACCATTCCCAATGGGAGCAGAGCAGTATTCACTTAGTTGGATGAACCACAACTTATTTTGCCAATTCCTTATCTGGAGATATCATTTTCATTGCTTCCAGTTTGCTAATACGAGATGCTGCCATGAGCACCCTTGTGCATAAAACTTAAGATGCCTACCGGAACGGATGGGTCAGCAGATACGTGCATTTATAATCGCGACTATCATTGCCAAAATGCTCTGCAAAGGACCTGTTCTCTTAGGCTCTATCAGTAACTTTCTGTTTTCCTGTAACTGTACTAACCCTGGGGTCAATCTTTAACTTCAGTCAATAATGGAAGAAAACAAGGTCCATTTTAATGTAGTTCCTTTAAATATGGGCAAAGCTCAGTATCTTTACATAAGGCTTTTTAACCTCATGAAATCAAATTTACCTTTCCTTTAACGACCTCTCTGGTCCCTATCCCCCACCCCACAACAATTTTATTTTAATACTTTCCCCACTGCAAGATAATTAACCCATGCATTCTTCTACGATTTGGTGGTTTTATTTTCTACATTTGAAACTGTGATCCACTTAGAATTTGCTTTAAAATACACAGTGAGGTAAGGACTCAGGTTTATTTTTAATTTTAAATGAGACTCTTCTGAAGGTCCATTCAGGGCAAGCTGTAGGTGCTGGGCACCCGAGTGATATCCCCACTCAGGTACCAACTGCACAGAGAGAAGGGAAGGAAGCCAAAGACGAGGAGCTGGTACACAGAGCTGCAGAGCCACAAGGCGGAGCATTAAAATGGCATCCAGGATGTGGTGTAATTTCAGCCACAACGGATGGAAAATTCAGTTTTGTGTCAAGTTATCAGTCCTTGAAATTAAATTTATAAATTCAATGTAACCACAACCAAAAGCCCACCAAGATACTTTTTGGAGTCATCAAAATGATCCTAAGGTTTAGCAAGAAGAACAAACCTGGGAAAATAGCCAGTGATGCTCTGATTAAGAACAAGGAGAAGACCAGCCCTACCAGATAGTATAAAGCACTAATAATTAAAACAGTGTGGCGCAGGGGCGCCTGGATGGCTCAGTCATTAAGCATCTGCCTTCGGCTCAGGTCATAATCCCAGGGTCCTGGGATCGAGCCCCGCATTGGGCTCCCTGCTCCGTGGGAAGCCTGCTTCTCCCTCTCCCACTCCCCCTGCTTGTGTTCCCTCTCTGTTAAAAAAAAAAAAAAAAAAAAGTGTGGCAAAAACATACTTGTATGAAAAATTGTATTTAAACAAAACAAAGCATTGTCTTGAATGTATTAAAAATCCAGGAAAACGGGCTAATAGAGATCTCTCTCAGTATGAAAGAAGTGAGTCCAGAGGGCCCAGAGATGGGGGCGTCAAAATGCTGCAGCAGAAACCTAGAACAAACGGGCAGCAGCCCTTCCTTCCGGTGAGCCTGGCAGACTGAGGCATCCCTGGTCCAATCAGCCAGTAAAACCACAGGTCTCAAATTCCAAAATCCACGCTTCAAAAAGAAAAGTCCTCTTTTGAACTTATTTGACAGCAAAACCTGACCTGCACAGGCCTGAGGTTACATGGAATTTCCCCGTGTTTCAGGCAGAAATGTTAACAATGAACTTCATCCACCGCCCAGACCCTGCGGGAGTATTATGTGATCCAATATACGGACCATATTACCTTACTCAGATCTGGAACACCTTTTATCCCAAGAATTTTGGATAGGGAATGGCAAGACTATAGTAGAGCCAAGATTTTTGAACTAAAGAGTAATTATGTGTATGTTAGCAGGGCGGGAGAAACAATTTATAACATTTTGTAGTAAGTCTTTTATAAGCAAGATTTGGATCAGATAAGGTCCCTTGCTGAATGTTTCAAGCTTCTGACAGTAAAACTGATAGATCTCATCGGAGCCAGGCTGCAAGTCTGTCTCTACCATTTACTGACCGGGTGAGCAGAGGTAAAGCCCTTCTGGCTCTGAGCTTCTGATTTCTTGACTTTAAAAGGGGAAGACCACCCACCACCAGTACGCCCCAGCGTGTTGCAAAACCGTAACTCCCGCCCAATAAAGGAATAGTGACCCCACTGTCGGTGGAAAGAACCAGCATTCACGTCCAGCAGCTTGTGGTGCAGGGTGTTCAACTGCGCCACAGGTCACATCCTTCAGGCTAGACGGGACCACCTCTCTTGCTCCCAGGCCAGGCGATAGTCCACACCCTGGGTTCTGTCCTGGTGCTGAGATGGTGCCAACCCTTCTAATAGGAGGGTCCGGGGAACCCGTGGGGCTGGGGCAAGGGGGAGGGCTATGAGACACATGTTGAGGCTGTGTTTGTAGAAGCACGCCGCTCTTACTTATGGAGTGTGCTCATTTGGATGGTTCATGAAAACCTGAGGGGGAGGGAGGCTGACAGAGCCCAGGCTCCACGTTGGCATTGCTCAGTTTCTTTTTTTTTTTTTTTAAGATTTTATTTATTTATTTAACAGAGAGAGAGCACAAGCAGGTGGCGTAGCAAGCAGAGGGAGAGGGAGAGGACTCCCCGCCGAGCAAGGAGCCCGATGTGGGGCTCGATCCCAGGACCCTGGGACCACGACGCGAGCCGAAGGCAGTCGCCCCAACCAAGCCACCCAGGTGCCCTGGCATCGCTCAGTGTCTATTCCTTTAAGAGAGCGAACGCCACTGGCCACACCTGCCTCACGGTGACCGAAACAACTGGGAATGCCTATTTTGAGCTGCGACACACTGACTAAGCGCTAAGAATGAAGAGCCCGCCCCAGTCCGAGAGAAGACTACGGACAACAGCCGACGGCCTGAAATCCCCCAGGCCAGCGGCTGGTGGCAGGTACCTGTTGCTGTATGTGGCAGACTCCATGTCACTAAAGGAGAGGCTTTCACTGTACTTCTCAATAGCTTTCTTATGGTTTCCCTTCTTTACAAGCTCATTGCCTTCTTCCTTCAGAACTCTGGCTCTCTCCACATCCCCAGCAGAAGACGCTAGATGCAAATTCAGAAGAGGAAAAAGCCATGGAGCAGGTGCCCAAGATCCATGAGGCCTCGCCGGCATCGGCTCTTCCACGTCGTCTGCGACCCTCTCCCCCCTCCCCGAGACTTCCTACACTGCTCTGAAGCAGCCCCCCGGAGGAAGGAGCCCCCCTCACAAGGCTTCTGGGAAATTAAAGAGGTTTTCAGTCAGAGGAGGTTGGGGACTCCTGATGGAAACACACACACAGACTGCACGTAAGAAGAGATATGTGGTAAAGAGCAAGCTGGGTTCTAGCCCCAGCACCGCCCCTTAGTAGCCGGGGACCTCGGGTGACCTGCCTAAGTCTCTGGGACCTCAGTTTCTCTGTACGCTGGGGCACTAGCTACCCCACCCAGGGCTAGCGTCAGGACAAAACCTGAGAGTACACCACAAAGTGCGGAACACCCTATAAACTTAAAGCAGGAGATAAATATTTAAATAAGCAAGCATCTCAGAAAGAAATGGTGTAGCTCCCGGGCTTGCAGAAGAGCCCACCGTTCCCCATCTCTGTTTGGTCTGAGCCTGCACCTTCCCTCGCCTACCCCATGCCACTTGGCCCCAGCCTTGACAGACGGAGACACAAGGTGAAATCTGGGCTGCTCGCCTGGCCCTCAGGCCCTTCCCTGCGCAGCCGCAACTCAATGCTCCAGCCCCAGCTCCCAGATCACCGGGTTTCTTTAATTTTTAAAAAATGATCTCTATAAAATCCTGAATATCTGCAACATGGGTAAGGTTTTAGGAACAAAACTAACACCCTTGCACTCATTCCTCACCTTAAGAAATAGAACCTTTACTAAGACCTTTAAAGCCCTGCAGGGCCCCCTCCCCAAGTCAATCCACCCCTGGAGGAAACCATGATCCCCCATCCTGTGCTTCCTTCCCCCTTTTTCTTCTTGGTAGCTTAACTACATACGACAGTTCCTACAAACCATTTGCTGTTCATTTTGTTTTTAAATCTCGTATAAAAGAATAAGTAATTCAAGTATTCCTCTATGACTTGGCTTTGTTTCTTCCCCTCGGCGCCGTATTCCTCAGATTCGGCTGTATTGATGCATACCCCCGTAGTTCGTTCGCACTGCTGTGGTTCGGCTCATTCATCCCTTCTGCTGAGAGCCCTGCGCTGTTTCCAGTTTTGTTGTTTACTGTTGCAAACACCCTGCTGCGAACCTTCCTGCGCGTCTCCTTGCGGGGGCTGCAGGGTCCACACCCTTTCGGCTTTGCCCCGGCTCTCCACACACCACGCCGCAGGCGCGCGGACTCCCACTGCTCCCCAGCGATACCCACGCACTGCATTCTCTAGCTCTCTCCACCGTCTCCGCCAGAGATGCCCTTCCCTTCCCTCGCCCAGCTGAAGACTGCCCCCCTCTGCCCCCCTCAACGTCCAGCTCAACCTGTCACCTCCTCCGGGAGCCTTTCCCTGACTCCTCCAAGTGCACACATGTTAGTTCCTGTTTCGAACTCCCCAAACACTAAAGGCTCTGTGTCATGCTGTTTGGCACAGAGCTGGAAAATAGATGGCTCAGTGACTCTGAGAGAATGAAATACTTGGTAGGTGCCCTGAAGCCATTTTCGTTAGCGCCCCACATTTCCATTCTGGAGAAGAGTGGGGAGACACTTACCAGGTTCCCACAAACCAGAGTGAATGCGACCCACGGCCGGACACGTTCCCTCCCAGGAAGGGGGGGTGACCCTGCCCTCCACTACCACCCACAGCAGGCTCCAGCCCTCAGACCTGCTGCACCTCCGCTGCTCAACACCTAGCTCACTGGGCCCAGCTAATTCCCTGGGGCGCTGGTGAACCTCTGCCTGAAGAACGGCCCTTCCATTTTACACGGTCGAGGTGAACAGTCTCCTGTTTTGGGGCCACCTGGCCTGGATCGCCCCTCCCTATTCCACCTCCAGGGCCTCATGTGGTGTGTGTGTTCCTGGGGAAGCGTCACCCTCTCGCTATGAAGGTGGGGGCAGATGGCGTAGAGCGGAGATCATCACAAAATCTCAGCCCCTGGTC
The DNA here is from genome assembly GCF_037043125.1 of Eumetopias jubatus. Lineage (NCBI taxonomy): Eukaryota > Metazoa > Chordata > Mammalia > Carnivora > Otariidae > Eumetopias > Eumetopias jubatus. Next base: position 125,436,339 of record NW_028274815.1, read on the forward strand.
CCAGTGACCAGGTCCCAGAGAATGGCCTGTGACCAAACAGGCCAGAATACACCGAGACTGTATTTAAAGGGATTTAAAGGAAAGAAACCCTCTCTTTCTTAGGGAGCTCCCAGAAAAAAAAAAAATCACCTTTTTCTCTTCCTCTGGGCCACGAGGAATGGCCTATAGGGATGAGGCCAGGAACTACTTTATAGCTGTTTTACCACTGGGAGGGAAGACTGCCCCAAGACAAAGCAGACACACCAGAGAAGAGCTGAGAGGAGTACCGAGGAATGGAGTCCGAATCTGATAATGTACTGAGCTGCTGGAGCAAACCTTGCCTGAACCTGAACTCAGAGCTTTCAGTTACATGAGCCAATACGTTCTCTTTGTATTTTTACCATGTTGAGTTTTCTGTCCTTGCCACCAAAACCATCCTAGATCATCCATCCCCAGTGCTGCCAGATAAAAAAGAAGGGCACTAAAGCTGTATACCTATGAGCCACGCTGAGCGTCCAACGTGCCTTCTCTATCTCTGAATCCGGCCAGTGGTGGGACGGCTTTCGCATCGCCCTCAGGATAGAATTGAGAAGACTTTAAGAGGTGAAGACTTTTTGTTTCATAGATAATTTTTAGAGCTCAGCTTAAGCTAGGCCAATTTTTACAGGACGACTCTAAAGAAAGGGGCCACGGGGAGACTGTAACACTCTGGGCAGGAAGTCACAGCTTACCTCTGCTCTTGGAAGTTGTGGTTTCTCTGAATTTTCTCTTAGCCATCTCTTTGTGGTACTCCAAAGGCACAGAATCCCACCTCTTCTGAGCTGTGACAGGCACCAAGGGGATAGAGGGCAGCTTCAGGCGCCACTCGGGCCCCAGCAAGTCCACGAGGGCTCTGGTCATTCTGGAAAGGCAGACAGAATTACAGGGAGGTTTCCAGCTGGGTCAAGAAGATACTTCCCCCTCCCATAAATCCAGAGGGGGTGTAGAGAGCCACCATCCCTCTACAGCCTTCCGACACACAGCAGGAAAGGAACAGATGTCTGCCACCATGACACTCGTGCCCTGCCTGGCCCTCACTTGGCCACACTCTGTTAACTCCAAAGTGGGGACGGCTGCTTGTTAAGGGTACTTAAACCTTACCCCCAAAGGACCACACATGCCCTCAAAAAAGGATCACATGTCTTATATTTTCTCAGTGGATCTATTATAAGGCCAGGCAAACACCTGACCTTTGATTAATGCTCAGAGACCTTTATAAAATATGAATCCTGCGTCATTCTCAAATTCTGAACTCCTCCAGCGGTTCCCACTTCCCTAGGCTGACAGGGCCTGAGATCTGGTGCGGCCCCCTCCCCCACTCCACTTTTACGGGGAGCCGCATTCCCTCTTGATCCGTATGTTCCAGCCTTTGCCCATGCTTTTCCCTCTACCTGGAATGACCTCTTCACTCTCCATCCCCCCCCCTTCTGGGCCCAGCTAACCTGCTTCAAATGTTGGCTCAGGGACCACGTCCATTTGGTTAAGAAATTTCCAGCACCTAGCACATCACCTGATACCCGCCCAGGCCCAGTAAGCATGTGCTCGATCAGTGAATAAAGCCAACTGTATGCTTTTTCTGCCCCAACCACTGCGCTCCCGTGCGACTAGAAGGGCAGCGTCCCAGGCGGCGATCGCTACGAACTCACGGCGTCTGACGAAGCCCTCACAGCTGCTTTTCGGACTGGCACAGCTATTTCAAACCTCTACCCTCCTCAGCCCGGCTCCCTTACCCTCCTCCTTTTTCGGGGCAAACTTCCAGGTCCCACAGATACAAACCCACCTGCGTGGGCACCGAATCCTTCCTAGGTCTCTCCCGTCACAGATGGAGAAGTGATGAGGCCAGTCTCTCCGCCTCAGCTCTGGGTCTCACCTCGTCCCGCCTCCGTCAGGAATCACCAGCAGCAGCTCTCCTCTAGCTTCAGCCTTTCTCTCTACCGACTCCAAGCGGCCGCACTGAACCGTTTCCTCAGTAAGACCTTCCCGCCCCCCGCCCCCCGCCCCTGGAGACCCCACTCTGTCATCGCAGCTGGACTCCTCTGCCTCTTCGCGGCCAGGCTTCTAGAACCCACTGCCACCCGGGCTTCTGACCCGCCGCATGCTTCCGTCGCAACCACCAGTGACTCTCTTTCTTAAACTCAGAAGCCCACTAACTCACTGGAACACCTGATGGGCGTGAGGTTTTCATCCTTCTGGAAATACTTCCTCCCTAAAGGCTCCGAGTTTCCTCCTCCCCTCCAGCGGCTGTAGGAAATGCTGCCATTTTCTAAGCGCCACCTCTTCCCCCGGCTCACTTGCTGTGGGGGGTCTTTTTTTCCTCCCACAACCTCAACCCACCTCTATGCTGATGACCTTCGAATCCATAGGTCTGCCTTGTATTTGTCTCTTTTTGCTCCAAAACCCACGTAAATACCAACCACTGTCCTCACGTCTCTTGTCTCATGGTCCCCTCCAACTCAACATGGCAGCCACCAGGATGTTTCTCCGATTTTCCCCTTCTCACCACCCCCAACACTCGGATTCACTGAACTGCTGCCTAACTGTCCCCAGAACTGGTCCCACTGTCCCCTTCCCACCATCTCCACCACCTGAGTCCCCGCCCAGCCCTTCCGACTCTGCTCTCCTTCACGTCATCCTGCAACACGGCAACCAGCGAGCTTCCCTCTCAAATCTGCTCACACTGCGCCCCTGCTGAAGACCCTTTCACAAAGCCTCACCGTGCCTGGATTAGGTCCGGGCCCTGTGTGGTCGGGCCCCACCTCACATCCGAGCTGAGCTCCTCGCCCGCAGCGCCAAGCGACATGGGACTCCTCACAGTTCCGGGAACACATCACCCCGGCTCACCCGGCACAGCTGCCCTTCCTGCTGCGCTAGCCCCAGATCTCTTCATTTCTCAGCCTCAGCTCACCTCCTCTGGGAAGTCCCGACTGGCTTCCTCCTGCCCCCCCCCCGCCCCGGGGGCAGGTTAGGTGCCCCCTTCTGCCCCCTCAGCCCCCTGGGCCGCCTCCTACCGCAGCACTCACCACACTGTGGTGCACGTGGCTGTGACTGACTGGGGCTCCCCACGAGACCGGGGGTTCCATCAGGGCAGGAAGAGCTATGTGTCGGGCATCAGCCCAGGCCCTAGTGCAAAGTCGGGCACGCAGAAGTGCCAGATTCTGTTGAATGACTGAAAGTAAAAGGAGGCAGAGAGAAAACCAGTCAAGCTAAAAATGATACACTAAGCACACGCCACGAAGTCCTCTGAAGGGTTTGCTGTGAGTGTAGCGTTTGGCTTTCTAGCAGCCCACGCAAAGAGGGGAAACATGATCAGTACACAAACGAGGGCAGCCACGAGGCGGAAACAAAGCACCACTCAGAAACTCAGAACAAGATGGCACCTGACGGGCCTCGTGAAGGGGTCACAGTACCACAGGCCGACGCATCCCTGCAAACAGCACCCTACAGCCTTGTGTCCTGGCTGCCTGCACCTGTGTCCCACTCTCCCCGCTCTAGTTAGGTCTGTGAAGCAAGCGGGGTCTTCCCCAGGGCACCTGGCACAATCCCTTACACACAGAGCTCAGTACCTTATTACCCCGGTAAGGAATCGGAGCAGCTGGACCATCGATCCATCAGTCCCCTCACTCTGAGCCCCTAGGCCCCTGCTAACCACAACAGCGGACTGTCCTTCTGCACTTTCCCCACGTGCTCAGTAGGTCTCGGGGGACCCCCAGGAGATGACCAAAGCCATGGTCCTGAGTGAGTCGAGAGAGAGCGCCTGCAGAGTCAGGCTCACCGGTTGATGCCTTCCAGGGCCGACGCCACACTGTCATCAATCTGCAGCACCGTCCTGTAGTCCACATAGGCCAGCGGGTACTTCTCCAGGGCCTCGTAGGCCGATGCCCGCCGCAGCAGGGGCTTCATGCTGAAGGGCATCAGGGCCAGTGCTCTAGAGCCAGAGGAAGAAATGTCACCAGCTGCTGAGTCACCACCCCCCCGCAGCTCCTTCTAGGAAGGGTCATCTGCAGCATTCAGCATACAGGAAGTCATATCTGGCACAGAGACGCTGCTAAAAATGTCAGACCTTAGCAGAAGGACTTTCTATCTTAGACCAAAGTGGAGAAGGGACGATGGGCAGAAAACCACCAAGACTGTGAAATGTGTGCTCGTGCACCAGTTTTCCGAGTCGCAGTCCCCCCAGATCAAGAACAAGTGCCTGAGGCTTTCATTCTTCCATGTGTTTTTACAGAGTCCGACCCGGTGGGAGAAACAGGCTCCGCAGTCAGACGGAGTGGTGTTTGAATTCTACCTCTGCACCAGCCACGGGACCCCAGGCAGATCACCTTACGGCCTCAATTGGCTGCAACCCACTTCTAGCCTGGGCGGGACGGTAAACTTACCCCGCAGAGCGGTCATGAGCCCTCCGGGGAGGAAACCTGGTACGGGCCTGGCACAGAGCCACTGAGCACAGGCCCCACGAGCCCGCTCCCCTCTCCTCCTCCCTCAGCTACCACCAGGGCGCAAACCTAAGGCGATGCTGCAGATGTGTGTCCGCTCAGTGAGGAGGAGAGAAGGCGGTGTCAGACTGGCTTGCAGAAGAAAGAAGTATGACAAACCGCTGAACCCGTTACACCAGGTCATCGATGGATAACAACTTCTCCTTGCTTCCTTTGCGGCGATTCACTCACCTCTGTCCCTCTTTCCTTCCCGCTCACACACGTCCACCCAAGAAAACGCTGGGGTGAGCCCGTCACTAGGCTGCAGCTCACTCGCATCCTCAGGTCCCCGATCTCACAAGGCCCGTGAGGCCCACCTCTAAGCCCCCACCTGACTCCTGCTCTTTTGGCAGACTCCGAAGATACAAGTCAGGGGCCGTGAGCACCAGGTAGAGCCTCCTATCCTCCGTGAGCTGGTGACGCTCAGGGACACGCCCTCGTTATCTGACGTATCTGTTAACTGCTGGGATCGACCCCAAGAAGAGGACAGGCCGGATGAACACAGCTTCCCCTCTGGAGGCCCCCGAGGCCGCGCCCGCCCACTTACGCAGTGCAGTCTTTGATGCAGTCCCTGCAGTTGCCATCCTTCAAGTGGCAGGCTGCGCGGTTAGCGAAGAGGATACTTTCTTCTTCGGGGTTCGAACCACCTGGCCAGGGCGAAGCAGAAAGTACGAGATTAACAGGGTGCGAAATGGACGCCCCGGGACTCCGGCGTGTATTTCGTACCCGGAGCTCTCTGCGCTTCCCGCTCAGGCTTGTTGGGTTGCCAGGTCTGTCGCTCTCACATGGGAGCGAGAGCACCAAGCCTCCCGCCACTCACAGGGAACCAAACACCTTCTCCTTCACTCACTCCAGCACTGAAGCGGGGACCAGGCAAAAGACAAAACATGAACCAGCTGGCTTCTGCTCAAGGAGATCCGTGCCGTAACTGTGTGTTTGTGTGCGTGTGTGCACGCACGTGTGTGAATTTTGTTACAAAAAGCATGTAAACCCAATTAAGAGGGGTTCCTGAAAAAGGAAACGAAAAATGTGATAAGGAGACTAAAGTCTCCTTCACTCTGAGAGAGAGACTGATCCTACCTGGTTAAGTCAGAAAGGATTTTGCCAGGGAAGAGTCCTCTGGGTCTGGCAGGGCTACGCAGGACTTCATCAGGGGAAGGATTCAAGCGACCCGGCGTGGAGGAGAGTTATCAGACACTTCTCTAAAGGCAATCCTTATCCTCAGGAATCGCAGAAGCCGATGTCTTTTACTGTGTAGCCACAATGACTTTCAATTTTATAAAAATAATTTTTCGGGGCACCTGGGTGGCTCAGTTGGTTAAGCGTCTGCCTTCGGCTCAGGTCATGATCCTGGAGTGCTGGGGTCGAGCCCCTCGTCGGGCTCCCCGCTCAGCGGGGAGTCGGCTTCTCCCTCTGACCCTCGCCCCTCCCGTGCTCTCCTCTCACTCTCTCAAATAGATAAAAAAATCTTTAAAAAAGTAATTTTTCAACCACTTCATACCCACTAGCATAAGCCATAAACGGAAAGCAAACAAACAAAACACCCCCAAAATTATTAAGCGTTGACTCCGTAATTCCACTCCTGGGTATATACCCCAAAGAAGTAAAACAAACTCTTTTCTGAAAATTACGAAACATTTAGAAAACAGTAAAAGAGATGCTTGACATCCATCATTGGACTTGGCATACATTATACTTGCTTCCAACCTCTTTCATTTTCGAGATGGCTAAAGGTCCACTCATCCTCACCCTTTCCCTTTGCTTCCTCCCCAGACCCCCAGATGCCAGCACAGTCTTGAAGCTGGTAGGTAACATCCTCCCGTATGCATGTTTGCCCACTTCTATTACATATGCATTCACAGGGAAGAGAATATACCATTTTATATCTTTCAAAGCTTTCCGAAACTAAGCGGCACCCTACTCCCTATCCTTCCGCAACTTACTCTTTTCTCACTAAGTATGTTACCATACTGAGGCATGATAGCGTTCATTCAGTATCAACAATAACAAACTAATAAGAACTTTCCCCCTTATTTTGCCAGGCCCTGAGTGAGACTGCAAAGTACGGGAAAAAGGTAAAATATATCCTTGCCCTTGAGGAACAAGCACAAGTACTCAAAACTCGTAGTCCGTATCAAGTCGCAAGTAGCAGAGGTGCGGTGGGAAGGGCAGCGGAGGAACTGAGGATCCCGCCCGTGAGCCTGCACCAGTCACTCAATCCCTCTGATCGCGTGTGCTCCCCTACCACGTGAACATATCACTTCACAAACTTGCTGGAAGGGTTCATTTTGTTAGCTTGCTCCCTGCCGTCCTTTTGCTCCAGCAAAAGTGATCAGAGACATCAAGGGATTTGCCCAGAAATCATCTGGAAAATCCACAGCAAGATCAGAACCAAATGCTGTTCCCCTACTAAGTCTAGACCCCAGGCCAGCCCTTCTAAGGATCCAGAATAAATCCATACAGAGGCACATGCTCTTCCAGACCAGCTGGGGTAGGATGAAAGAAAAAGGCAGTAATATCAGTATCTCAGCTTCGTCAGTGACTTCATCAAGTGAGGCTGAGATGAGGAGGCGGGCCTAAAGAGGAGTGTTCTAGAAAAACAAGAGGGGGCAAAAGAGGGGCTTGAAATTGCAAAAGTTCAAATAAGACAGACTGGAATTTGGAGAGGATTTGGGGAGAAGCCTAGCAAAATGATTCAAAACTTGGGACTTGCAAATCAGACAGACCCGCATTCAAATCCTGCCTCTGATATGTCTTCATTGTACAACCCAGTGCAGACAAATTTAACTCTTCTGGACTCCTCGTCCATAAAGAGTCTTATCTGTAGGTTTGTAAGATAAAAAGGAGGGGCGCCTGGGTGGCTCAGTCGTTAAGCGTCTGCCTTCAGCTCAGGTCATGATCCCAGGGTCCTGGGATCGAGCCCCGCATCGGGCTCCCTGCTCCGCGGGAAGCCTGCTTCTCCCTCTCCCGCTCTCCTTGCTTGTGTTCCCTCTGTCACTGTGTCTCTGTCAAATAAATAAATAAAATCTTTAAAAAAAAAAAGATAAAAAGGAATGAGGTCTGTAGTGCCTAGCACACAGAAAAGCACTCAACAAATGCTAGCCAAGAAGAGAAGGCCAAGGGACATAGGTACTACAGAAAATGAGGGCGCATGGGTAAGACACTTTGGAAGAGAGGTTTGGGGCAACGGGCTGGTTGGAATGAGGCTTACCTCTTCTCCAAAGCGTCTTACCCATGAGCTGGAGGCTGGGAGAACTGATAAAGGCCATGCTGCTCCTCCATTTAAAACAAAACTCCCCAGTAGCTTCCCATCAGGGAATAAAATCCAAACTCCCTACCACAGCCTACCGTGTAAAATGCCTACACAATAGGGCTCTGCCTATCTAACTGCCCTCAATACTTACAATTCCCCACTGGCTCACTATGCTCTGGCTCCTACAACACACCACGCTTATTCTGTGGAGGCCTGTGGAATGAACAGTTCCCTCCACCTGGAATGCTCAGCACTCAAAACTCTGTGCCCTTGGCTTCTTCTCATCATTCCGATATCACTTCAAAGGTCACTTCTTCTTCAAAGTTGTCCTTGATCTTCCACTCCAAAGGAGCTCCCCAATCACCTCTCTGACCACATCACTGTATTTGTCTTCTTTGCAGCCCCGATCCTTATCAGACAGGCCTTGTTTACATCTGGATAAAGAAAGTGTGGTATACCCATACAATGGAAAATTATGCAGCCTTAAAAAAGAAGGAAAACATCTGTCACATTGCTACAACATGGATTACAATGTCCTCAGGGCCATTACGCTAAGTGAAATCAGTCACAAAAGCCAAATACCGTATGACTTCACTCATCTGAACGATCTAAACTAGTCAAAATCATAGCTACACAAAGTAAAAAGGTAGAAACCAAGGGCCGAGGGGAGGGAAGGAAGATTAGTGTTTAGTGGGTACAGAGTTTCACTGCTGGAGATTCAAAAAGTTCTAGCGATCTGTTGCACAACGTGAACGTATTTAATACTTCACCTAAAAAATGGTTAAGACGGTGAATTTAATGCTGTGGGTTTTTTTTTTTTTTGCCGAAATAAAAAAAAATGTGATAAAACACCCATTAATATGGAAATATGTTTTTGATATGCCAGGAAGTGAAAAAGAACCAGTAATAAAACCGTATTACAATTAAAAAAAAAAGGGGGCAGAGAGGGCCAAGGAAGTTTCTCGTAGGATGCCGAAGCGGGGAATGGGCGGGAAGGGTGCCCGGTGGCCCTGGTGAGCCAGCTGGCCGCGGGGAAAGCAAGTCGCAGGCACCCCGGGCAGGAGCGAGGTCTGGGCGGCCGCGGCGGGGGACGCCGGAGGAAGTGGCCGGCCTGGCACGGAAACGGGGGCCAGGGTCGTACCTTGCGCCTGCAGCGTCCGCAGCGCGCGGCTGTAGAGCACCGTGGCCTCGGCGAACTGGCCGTTGCGGAAGCTCTGGTTGCCGGCGGCGCGGAGCTCGTCCACGGAGTCTGCGAGCTTGGGGCCCATCCCGGGGCCGGGACGGCGCACCGGGGGGCGCGTCCGTTTACCGCGCGGAGGCCGGCGCAACAGCGTCCGGGCGGGAGCACCGGCCGGCGAGGACGTGGGTCCTACGGCCAACCTGCCCGGGAGGGGGCGGGACGCACGGGGCGGGGCCAGAGCTGCGCGCGCCAGGGGCCTTTTGCGCATGCTCGGGTCGGGACTTGCCAAGCGAAGCGCGCTAGGGTCTCTGGAGGTAGGCTGAGAACCTGGGACTGCTAAAACTCTGGGTGAAACAATGAAAGAGGCCGGGTCCCTGCTCGCAAGGAGCTTACATTCTGGTGGTCACCGACAGGCTGTTAACTCCTGAGCAAACGAAGACGATAATCTCATAATGTGATTAATGCTAGACGGAAAACAGAACAGTGATGTAATGGAAAGTGACCACATGGGGACTATTTTAGATAAGGGGGGTGGGATGGGGTAGGCGTCTCTGAGGGACTAATTGAGCTGAAGAAACCTGAGAAGATTTGGGGAGTGCTATTCCAGACCGAGAGATAGCAAGTGCAAAGGTACTGAGGCTGGAAATTAACTGGTACCTACTGCTCTGTAGATGTTGATTTAATAAATGAATGCACTGATAGGTTCATGAGGATCTTTCGCAGAGGGAAACTTTAGCTTATCTTCAGCGTCCTTTGACTTAACTCTATGTCCCGGTTGATGTGCCAGTGTTTTTAATTGCTTGTTGTCTCCAGCGCAACATGAAGCTGTTTCTCTTGCTTCCTGACCTTGGCTTATGTGCCCCCCTCCTGCAGTTCTTTTCCAAACACTTCCTCTTGCCTGATCCTGACTCCACCTATAATCAACTCAACCATCCTTTCTGAGAGCCTTTCTGGACTCCTCACGTCTTTCACCTTGTCCCTCCTCTGCTCCTATTGCTCCCAAGGTTTATCCCTCATTTGGCACTTATCACTCTGTGATTGTCAGTTTATAGTTTTTCTCAAAGACTGTGAGGTCTTTAAAGGCAGGAAATAGGTCTTTATTTTTGTCTCCACGAGACCTAATCGGAGCTGGCACCAAACATGCCGTTCTAAAGGTCTGTTGACAGGGCGCCTGGGTGGCTCAGTTGGTTAAGCGACTGCCTTCGGCTCAGGTCATGATCCTGGAGTCCCGGGATCGAGTCCCACATCGGGCTCCCTGCTCAGCAGGGAGTCTGCTTCTCCCTCTGACCCTCTTCCCTCTCGTGCTCTCTCTCTCTCATTCTCTCTCAAATAAATAAATAAAATCCTTAAAAAAAAAAATACAATCTACTTTAAAAAAAAAAAAAAAGGTCTGTTGACAAACACCTGGTCTCTGCCCTCAGGGATTTAGTTATAATTATTTGTGTAAACCCAACCCAACCAGACTATAAACTTTCTGAGTTGCTGTTCCATCTGAATCCCCTCAGTCCAGCACGGGCCCCACACAAGGGAAGAATGAACACTTAGTGTGGTGGGGAAACCCGACCAGGCACATACACTGCTGGTTATCTACTCAACAGCTTCCATCTTTGCTTCCAGAAGTCTGAATTCTCCTGGTCCAGGGAATGAATCAGGATTTCTTTAAACCAATCACAATAATCTCACTCTCTTTTGCCAGTGATTGGTCAGGGGTGGACATGCCCGTGATTTGCCCCAGTGAGTTACAGGATGTCTGCTGGGTCCTTATGAGAAAGTTTTTCCTCCCAGATAAGAGGTACAGGACTGCGAAATAGCTTCTTTTGCTCTCTTTATGATTTGGGTACTGTTGGGTTAAGGATATCCAACTGGACATGTGGTAGTCATTTTGCAATTGTGAGGCAGTAAGCGCAGGTATGAAAAACCAATGTCCTGGGGCGGGGGAGGGGAAAGATGAAATTGACATTGGTGAGCCCCTGAATCAAACCTGGGCGGACTGACTTCTGGGCTACTTATTAATAAAAACAACAAATGCCATGGGGCCTTAAGCCACCATTTAGTTGTTTTTTTTTTTTTTTTTCTGTTGCTTGGAGGTGGATATATTCTAAATGGTACACCAGACAAGTACACCTGTGTCAAGCTGTATTTTCCAAAAATGACCAAAACAATAATTTCCAGTCTTCAGCTCTCTTTGAAACTGCACAGGACTTTGGGGTCCCCTCAACAGTATAAGGGACATTATCTACCTCCCAAGACTATGCCATTAAAAGGCACCGCAGCTTCCGCCTGGCTCCCTTTCACAAATATCCTTCAGAACCTAGCCTTTACCCATATTTATTTTAACCAAAACAGAGAAGTCCCCTCTACCCCCAGCGCCAAGTGAGCTCCCAGCCAACAGCCAGCACCAACTTGTCAGCCATGTGAGTGAGGCATTTTGGGTAAGAATTCATCCAAATGGTGACTGACCCTGACTGACACCATGGAAAAGAGATGAGCCTTCCCTGTGGAACCATGCTCAAACTGTAGATTTATGAGCGAGAGAAAAAAAATGTTGTTTTATGCCACTAAGTTTTGGGAATGGTTTCTTAACACAGCAACTGATAAATGGTAAGCCCTTCCCACAATGCTTCCCATAAATGCAGAGCTGATAAAAGCAGAACTGAAAGAATTTAGGGGAGGGATATACTGGGGAGTCCGGGCAGAGAGGAAGTCTTCTAGGAGGGGGTGATTTTTTAAAAATAACTTTATTGAAAAATAATTCGCTAGCATAAAATTCACCCATTTAAAGTTGTGTACAGTTCAGTGGTTTTTATTATAGTCAGTGTTGTACGATCACCACAATCAATGTTACAGTATTGTCATTACCCCAACATGAAACCCCACATCTTTTAGTCATCAGGCCCAATTCACCTACCCCCATCTCCCCCATCCCCAAGCCCAAGCCCAAAGCAACCACTAATCTACCTTCTGACGGATGTGCCTATTTTGGACTTTTCAGGTACATGGAATCATATGATACACGATTCTTTGTGATTGGCTTCTTTGACATAGCACAGTGTTTTCCATGGTCATCCATGGTGTAGCCATGTATCAGAACTTCATTCCTTTTTATTGCTGAATAATTTTCCATTGTATACATTTTGGGTGTCCATTTTATTTATACATTTATCAGCTGATGGAAATTTGGGTTCTCTTTTTGGGGCAGGAAATAACTTTTTGATATTTATTAAGATTTCATCTCTCTGAGTTAACCATCTCATTAAAGCCATATTTAATTTGTATTCAGCTTTAATGGGGAAGGAATAGATATTATAGCTGTAGTCTCCTGAATGAGATAATATGCACAGACATTATTATTGGATAGTAATCTTTTTGTTGTTTAAACACTTCTTTTCAGGGTTAATTGGTAGTTTCTTTAAATAATATCTCTGCCTTCGTTGGTTGAGAGACGCTGGTGAGTAAAGATGTGTTAGAATCAGGACACTCTGGGGCGCCTGGGTGGCTCAGTTGGTTAAGCGGCTGCCTTCAGCTCAGGTCATGATCCCAGGGTCCTGGGATCAAGTCCCGCATCGGGCTCCTTGCTCAGCAGGGAGCCTGCTTCTCCCTCTGCCTGCAGCTCCCCCTGCTCGTGCTCTTGCTCACTCTCTCACCCACGCTCTCTCTAGCAAATAAATAAATAAAATCTAAGGAAAAAAAAAAAGAGGACAACCTTACATTTCATTTAACTGAGCCAGGCACAGCCAATACTTTTATATGCTGACTGCAAATAATGAACCAATTAGTCTTGGGGAAAGAAGTATAGACAGCATCATAATTTGTCAATTTACAGTTCTGGATGCTTTTCAGTTCAGGTGTATCAATCATGATCTAATCTGAAAACACTGAGTAAGATGTCTTATGGAAGGGATTTGAAATAAGAAGTTAGTTCAGGGAATTGGGTGTCAGAGGTGACAGAGGAGTCAAGAAGCCAACAGAGAACGGTGAGGGAGCCCAAAGGCCAGCAGCAGCAGGAAATGACTACTAGGCCCAGGACTTGAATATAAAAAGGAAATGGTGATGATATGGCTTGGAGTGTTGGGGTTTGGAGCCAACGGCCAAGAAAGAATTCTTGAGACATCTTTGGGGCAAAAAGGTAGGTTTTATTAAAGCACGGAGGCAGGACCCAGGGGTAGAAAGAGCTGCACTGGGGTTATGAGGAGTGACTGATTAAAGATTTTCTATCCTATGGAGAGGAGGGTGATGTTAGGGCTCCAGGAAATTGAGTCTATAGGTTTCTGGAAATTTTTGTTGTTGTTGTTCTTTAAATTTTTATTGTTATGTTAATCACCATACATTACATCATTAGTTTTTTTGATGTAGTGTTCCATGATTCATCGTTTGTGCATAACACCCAGTGCTCCACGCAGAACGTGCCCTCCTTAATACCCATCACCAGGCTAACCCATCCCCCCTCCCTCCTCCCCCCTAGAACCCTCAGTTTGTTTTTCAGAGTCCATCGTCTCTCATGGTTCATCTCCCCCCTCCAATCGGAAATTGCTTTTTTCCTTATAAATCATTAAGACAGTTGCAAACTGAAGGAGACTTGTGTCCTGCATCCGGCATGACTGCGATCGCCATCGGTTAACCTTTTTTTTTTTTTTTAAGATTTTATTTATTTATTTGACAGAGGGAGACACAGTGAGAGAGGGAACTCAAGCAGAGGGAGTGGGAGAGGGTGAAGCAGGCCTCCCGCGGAGCAGGGAGCCTGATGCGGGGCTCGATCCCAGGACCCTGGGATCATGACCTAAGCCGAAGGCAGACGCTTAACGACTGAGCCACCCAGGCGCCCCCAGTTAACCATTTTTTTTTTTTTCCTTTCCTTTGTTCTAGGGCAGCCAGAAGTGCCTGAGGAATGTCACACATATCCCACAAGGTGGGGTGGGGGAGTTGTGGAGTGTTAGCTTGTGCTTTGCCCTCAGTTTGCCTTTGCTCCTTCATCAGTGATATTTACAGAGTTCAGAAGCTGCAGTAGAGTAGAAGCTGGAGCCAAGTAAGGATGCTCTAGGAGGAGCTGAAGACAAAGTTACTGTTGGATACTTGATCAGAAGCAAAGAAGAGAGAGAAAGACTGGCTTCTCTCTTAGTTCTGCCCTCCATCTCCTGCCAGTGCTGGCTGAAACTGGCCAAAGGTCAGCTGACATGGGAACCTGGGAAGTGAGCTTGCAGGGTTGGTCTCTTCCCCTAAGACTTCTTAGGTATGACATCAAAAGTATGACTCAGAAAAAAAGTGGATAAACTATACTTAAAAATTAAAGTTTCTGTTCTTTAAATGAGACTGTTAAGAGAATGAAAATACAAGCCCCAGAAAAATGCTTGTAAATCACATATCTGATAAAGGACATGCATCCAGAATATTAAAAAACACTAAAAACTCAGTAACAAGGAAACAGTGCAATTTTACGAAGGACAAAAGACTTGAACAGATAGTTCAGAAAATATACAGATGACAAGCACTTGAAAAGATGCTCAACCTCATTAGCCAGTAGAAAAAATACAAATGAGAAACACAGTGAGAGGGGAGCCTGGTGGCTCAGTAGGTTAAGTGTCTGCCTTCAGCTCAGGTCCTGATCTCAGGGTCCTGGGATCAAGCCTCGTATCAGGCTCCATGCTCAGCAGGGAGTCTGCTTCTCCCTCTCCCTCTCCCTCTCCCTCCTTGCTTGTGCCCCCCCCAAATAAATAAATAAATAAATAAATAAATAAATAAATAAAATCTTTAAAAAAAGAAAGGCAACGCAGTGAGGTACCACTACACACTATTAGATCGGCTAAAATTGCAAAGACCAATCATACCAGTGTAGATGACATAGAGCTATTGAAATTCCCATACACTGTTGGTGGAAATGTAAAATAGTATAATCACCCTGAAAAACAGTTTCTTAATACATTCACCAAGTATCTTCTATATGACCCAGCTATTTCTCACCTGCGTGCTTATAAGAGAAATGAAATGTAGGTATGCCTATATGTATGTCCATATAAACGTGTACATAAATGATTGTAAGTTTTATTTGTAATAACCAAAAACTGGAAAATGATTACTTAGAAACCATTGGGCTTTGGGGTGGTTTTTTACATAGTGATAGTTAACTGGTACACTGAACTAACTCTTTGCAATTTTTTGCATCTTTACATTGCCCTTATTCAGTGTGACTCCGGCCACAGTTCCTACCTCATCTCCTCCTGTTCCTTATTCATTCTGCTCCAAACATGCCAACTTCTAGCTGCTCTTCCAACACAAGCCTTTGCCCTTGTTGTTCCGTCTGCCTTAAATGCTCTTTAAAAATATTAGTGTGACTTAGTCTCAATTCGGTCACATGGTTTTTTTGGTCTATATGGTTTTTCTTGCTTTGTTTATTGCCTTTCCCACCTGAATGTAAGATCCACGAGGGCAGAAACTTTATTTTGCTCACTGCTTTGCACCTAGTACTGTGCTTGGCCCAGAGCAGATACTAGATATGTATTTGTTGAATGAATGAATGAATGACTGACTGAATGAATGAATGACTGTTCTGACCTTCTCAGAGTTTTCCTGATCCTACTAGCCTCGGTTAGGTTCTCATATTACAGTTTTATATAATTTATCACTACATTAATTACCTCTCTAGCAACTATGTCTTCTACACTGTAAATTACAAAAAAAAAGCTAGAACTCATCTATGTCCTGACTACTAGTACATAGCCAGAGCCTAGTACAGTGCCAGGCATGTGTAGCTCAGTAGGCACAGAATGAAATATGAGTAACGCTGCTCATTGGTTCTCTCTTTTTTAAAGATTTTATTTATTTTTGAGAGAGAGAGAAAGAAAGCGTGTGCACACGCGGCGAGAGGGGCAGAGAGAAAGGGAGAAAGAATCTCAAGCGGACTCTCCACTGGGCACGGAGCCAGACGCAGAATCTCACAACCCTGAGATCATGACCTGAACCAAAATCACAAGTCGGATGCTCAACCGACTGAGCCACCTAGGCGCCCCATTGGTTCTTTCTCTTAAGCTATTATCATATTATGGTTCGCTAAGGTTTGTTATTTACTTATTCATTTTTAAAGATTTTTATTTATTTATTTGAGAGACAGAGAGAGAGACAGAACAAGAATGAGTTGCGGGGAGAGGAAGAGGGAGAAGCAGGCTCCCCGTTGAGTCCCGCATCGGGAGCCCAATGCGGGACTTGATCCCAGGACCCTGGGATCATGACCTGAGCCGAAGGCAGTCGCTTAACCAACTGAGCCACCCAGGTGCCCCTTAGTTATATTAAATATAATTTAAAATTCAGTTTGTCAGTCATACTAGTCACATTTAAAGTGCTCAGCAGCCACATGTGTCTGTCTACTGGCAATGGTTTTGGACAGCACATATATAGAACATTTCCACCATCACAGAAATTTCTTTGGGGCAGTGCTGGACTGGACATTCTACTGAAAGACGGGGCAATCCTAATGTCAGTCTACCTTTTGGAAAAATCCCAGGAAGGGGATAAAGGAGGGATGTTTGACATTGTGTACTGGTAAATTGACATTTATTTTTAAAAATGTTTTCCAAGTACCTCATTTATAGGGGGGTGTGTGTGTGTGTGTGGGCAGCGGGGCCTGAACATAAGGTCAAACGAGGAGTGTGCTTTAGGAGAAGTACAGGAAAAGTACCAGGGGATTTCAGAGGATAGAGGGCTGACTTTTTGTAATAGGGACCTGTGATGGCTTCCTAAACTTTGTATAGGAACTTTTGATCTTTACTACCTCAGGGCTCCTACTGCCATTTGTACAGATTTGTAGTAGGGCAAAGAGGCAAATAAAACATGCATTCTGTGGAGTCCAGCCCATCTTGGGTTAAAAACTTTTCTCTCACTAGCTGTGTCTATGTGAGTCTCAGCTTCCTCACCTGTAAAATGGGGATAATAACTTCTACTTCATAGGGTTGTTTGACGATTAAGAGACAGCCTAGGACTGTGCCTGGCCCATAGATTCTCTGTAAATGTGTTCCTCCTGTGTAAGGGGAACGGATCGGTTACCCCTATATTTAGGTAACGGATCCGTTCCCCCTATTTTAGCACATGGGGTGCTATACCTGGGTGGTCCTGAAAGGTGGTTGCTCAGGTGTTAATTTCATGGATGGCATACCTTTGGGAAAAGCAGGACAAATAATACATAAAATTGGGGATAACGTTACAGGTTCCCTAAGAGGATTAAATGAGATAATATATAGGTAAGTAAGCACATGGCAAGAGCTTAATCACGGTTAGCTAGCTATCTCTCTGTCCGCAAACTAACTCAAAGGTGAGAGGCCCTTAAGAAAAGAGGGTGAGCATTTTGCAGCCTGATGCTCTGTGACATCCAAGGGCGGTCCGGCCTCCGTCTGGAACAAGAATCCAACCGGCTAGGAGCGGTAGGAACCCACAAATACCTCGGAGCAGCGCTTCCCCGAAATCGCGTAGAACTTGGCCGGTTAAGAACCGACGGCGCTTCGCAAGAACCCTCAGTATCGCGGTCCGAGGAACGAGGGCCGGGCCGAAGCGGAGACGAGCTCCCGGCCCGAGTCCCACTGTCCCGGCCGAACCGCCCCACACGGACACGGCGTCGCCGACGCACTCGAGCTCTACGGAGGACGCTCCGGGATCCGCGGCCCCGCCCCGCGCGCCACGTGACTCAGTCTCTGCACCACGTGGTCCGGGCCGGGTCCTCGCCGCTCCGCCCCGCTCGCGCGCTGCGCGCCGCTTCCGGTGGGGGCGGAAAGCGGAAGTGTGGGAGGGTCTGCGGGGCGGGCTCGGGGAGGTCCCGGGGGAGGATGGAGCAGTGAGCGGGTCTGGGCGGCTGCCGGCAGCGCCATGGAGACGGTGCAGCTGAGGAACCCGCCGCGCCGGTGAGGGGCCGCTGGCTGAGGGGCAGGGGGTGGGGAGAGGGAAAGGCGGGAACTGGCGGAGGAGAGGCACCGGGTGCGCCCCCGGAGGGATGGACCTGCGGGGCGAGGCGATCCTGGCACCTGCTGAGTGGGGGAATCTCCGCCGGGAGGGGGTCCGGCAGAGGGGAGCACGCGCCCAGCGGGATAAACGTGGGGCTGGTTGGGGAGAGCACTTGCTGCGGGGGGACATCCTGGTGGACGGGGGCACTGCTGAAGGGAGCAGCTGCTGAGGGACGTGGGGACAAGTTAAGGAGAGCACCTGCTGAGGGCGGGGGCGCCTGGGGGGATGCCATGCTAGGAACGATTCATTGAGGTAGGGGGCATGCTGAAGCAGGATGAGAACCTAGAGGGGTCTAAGATATGGGTCAGGAACAAGCAGAGGAAGGCTGGGTGGACTTCCTAAGGGAGGGGGTCCCACTTGAGGGGTGCAGTGGGGAGGATCTGTTGAGGGGAAAAGCTCTGTGCCTAAGGCTGGAGGCGTGCCAAGAAAGGTTGAAGGTCCAGCAAGGGAGGGCTTCATGCAGGATAAGCATTTAGGAAGATTTTCCGGGTAGTGTCCCCACTCTAGGATGAGGATGACATCTTTCATTCCTGATGCCCCCCTGCCTTCCTAGTTTTCCATACATCCTCTTCAGCTTTTCAAGCCTGACATTGGGAGGTGGATAAGGAAATAAGAGGATATTTTCAAGAAGGGCAAATTGATGGCCCAGAAGAGTTGAGACACAGTTCTATGTGTTTCCTTCTTTGCTCTAGGGTCTGGGTCACGACCTGACCAGACTGGGCCCTTTTCAGGGCTCTATTGTTTTGCATCAGCTCCAGATCCTGCTGCTGCCTGGAATTGTTTTAAGTCAAGATCCGGGAGGTGGCTGATCCTAGAAAGTCTGAACTCCTGCGTTGGTTTTAGTTATATCATTGATTTGCTCTGTGGACACCAGGGTCTTGTGTCACTCTGCCACATCTGGAGAAAAATAGCAGAGATCAAGGGAGTCATGCTTCTCTGAGGTGCAGTGTAGTTAGCTTCTATTTCACAGAGACCTCTGACTTCCTGCGGCAGAATGAGCACTAAAGTAGGAAGTGTTCAGTGTGTGGGAGTGTGGGGCAAAGGAGAGGTGAAGGGAAGGGATTGGCAGCCTGGGCTGCACACTTGGGGTTTGTTTGAAGTACACAAACATTGCAGAAGGCGAATAGCTGGTTGGGATGGACTCATAATTCACCCTACTGTAGTGTGCTGAGACGGAAGTAATAATGATTCTTACACATACGGCACCTACTGGATGCCAGGGACCGTTTTCAAAAAGTGCTTCCCCTGTCTCCTGGTGAACCACATGTAATTGACCTATAAAAATGGTAATTTCGTGTGGTTCAGCTTATTACGACTCTTTCGATCCTCACAACAATCCTATGAGGTGGTTACTTCTGTATCTCTATTTTACAGGTGATAAAACTGAGGCACAAAGAGTTTTAAGTGATTGCAGGAGGTTCCACTGTTAGTAAGTGGCAGAGCTGGGATTTTAAACCAGGTGGTCTGGTCCAAAGTCCATGCTCTTAACTGCTTCCTCTGATGCCGCTCTGGAAGTACCCCTGTTTCACAGGGACTGTGTATGTTAGCAAGTATTTGCTACAGCACAATAGTGATCCAGTTACAAATGTACACTGGTTATATTTCTTTCTGAAATATATTCATTGTTTCTCCGAGGTCTCGGTTTAATTGAAAAGAGGATTAGGAATTGAGTTTTGTTTCTACCTTGCCTTGTGTTACATAATCTTGGGCAAAAGCGTAAACCTTTTTACTTTTTGGTCCAGCTCATTCCTGCACCTTTTGGATTTTAAGAAATTTATTAAATGTGCAAGAGAAGAGCATTGCAGGGCTGAATTCTTGAATGACTGGTACTTTCCTGCTCATCATAACTAGTCAAGTACTTAATCTGCATTAGATTAACTTTATTACTTGCATTTATTAGAATTACCATATCAGTTTCACAGACTGGGTGATTTAAACAACAGAAATGTATTTTCTCCCAGTTTTCTGGAGGCTAGAAGTCTAAGATCAGGGTGTCAGCAGGGTTGTTTCTTTGAGGCCTCTCTCCTTGGCTTGTGTAGATGGCTCTCTCCTTCCTATGTCTTCACATGGTTTTCCCTCTGTACCTCTCTGTGTCCTTATCTCCTATAAGGACACCAGTTATATTGAATTAGGGCCCACCTCTATGACCTTATTTTACCTTAATTACCTCTTTAAAGGCCCTGTCTCCAAATAAAGTCACACATTCTGAGGTCCTGGGGCTTAGTACTTCAATGTAGGAATTTGGGGAGGGGCAACATATGAATTTTACTATCATTAAAAAGTTATCAATTTATCTTACACATTTGTTGTAACCATATCAAATTCTGAATGGAAAGAGGGATAGGTGTACATAAATAAAATGAACCTTACAAGAGTTCTAAGATAGGAGAAAGAGGCTTGAGAATTAGCCAAATCTGTGAGTAACTATTTCATAAACACCCTTGTTTGTGTTTGGAGAGATACAGGTGTCTTTTCAGAGATTCAGTTGGCATGTGTTTCCAGCAAGGGATAGTAATCTCAGTGCAGGAAATGCTCTTTGCATTCATGAGCTTGACATTTGTGTGTGACTGAGTGATTAGAGATTCAAGTTGATGGGTTACGTAGGAGATTATGATTTTTTAAAGTAAGCTGGCATTAGATAATAATAGTGTGGTGGAGGATGTAGAGGGCATTTCTGGGATGGTTGGCTGTCCACGTGGCCGTCTGACTTAGGAGAGGAGCATCTGCCGGTGTTTGGTCCACGGAGGCTGTGTTGGCCAGGCCTGTTCTTTTATGAGCAAGCAATGAAACTACCTAGGACCCGGGGAAGTCCGAGCTGAGAGCTGAATCATCAGTCGGGCTGTTTTGTGCTTCTTCCATGAAGACTTACGGTATAAAGTATCATTGAGAGTCACTTATCAAAAGATTTTCCAAGGAGTCTTATTTGTTGATAATCTGGTAATCCTTTTTAGGGTGGCATTCTGTTCTGGAAACTCACAAGGATTGCTGATAAAAGTTTAGGATTCCCATCGTTACATTCATTAATCCATATAGGAAATATTTATTGACCACCTCTGGGTTATCAGGCAGCAAAGAGATAAAGATCTATTAAGCCTGGATCAAAAGCAAACAAAAAACTGGGGCACCTGGGTGGCTTAGGTCATGATCCCAGGATCCTGGGATCCAGCCCCGGGGAGTCAACTTCTCCTTCCCCCTGCTCTTGTGCTCTTGCTTGCTCTCTCTCTTTCAAATAAATAAATAAAAAATCTTAACACACACACACACACACACACACACACACACACAAAACCCAAGTAGATTGTTTGAAAGAAGTCTCTGAGCAGGTATATACAGTTTGTTGGGGGATTATCAGGGGCTTGCAGCTGTTTCTCGCATGCCAGGCGGTTTCCTTTGTTATGCTGTGGTCTCAGAGTAGTTGAAATAGTGAGTTTTGCTTTTTGTAAACCACAAAGTCAGTACTTCAGAGGAAGACATTTGATCTTCCTTTATATAAGCTGTTTAATTATACTTGAGAAATGAGGTATTGTCCATTGTTTATACAGTTATGAATTCAGCGCTTCAACAAAAAACCCTCCTGGTTCATGCAATGTTCTTTCTAACATCTGAGTTCATAGACACTTCACTTCTGAAGTTTAAGAGGAGTTTCACTTCAGCCCTTTTTGTTTTGAAGCTAGTTTTTATGTCGTCACTGGAATTTAATGTTTAAGACCTTTTGATTTTCAAAGGTCACTACGGTCATTTGTTAATTTTCAAGTTGTGGCAGTTATTGACTTGGAGCATTTCTCCATTTCTTTAGTGTGTAGTCTTTGACATTTACAGAATTATGTGAGATTGTCCTTTAGAGATCAGTGTTTATGGGTGGATACACTCGACGTGTTCAGAGTTTTCTGTCTTCTGGTTTTGCTAGTTCCTCCAGGAAGGTATGTGTGCGTGTGTATATATGTATGTAATTCAAGTCCTCTCTTGTAAAAATTGGTATTATCCAGCTAGTTTAAACCTTTTCTCTACAAAAAAGTCTCCAATGTTACTACTTACATAATTTCACCATTTCCTGAGCTCTCTTTTTTTTGTTGTCCTTTGTAGTTTCAGGAAACCATCGTGTAGAAGATACACACAGACGCGTGCGCGCGCGTACACACACACACACACACACACACACACAAATGTTCCTTGGCAAGCTCCTTCCTTAAGCCCATTGATAATTTTCAGACATCTTAGTTTAAAAAAAATATTGTTAATTTATAACCTCCCAGGTTTGTTATTAACTGTGTCTAGCATAGTCAGAAAAATCTGAATTATCAGGGAATTATAACCTGCCATGTATCTTTGACTTCGGGGGCTTCTTGGATGTACACAGTCACTCATGGGAGTCTGAGTCTGTTTGAAGTTCCTAGCTGCATAGTTATTTTTCACTTTTGATCATGTATAAGTGTATACCTTCCACTTTCTGTTTCTGTGATACCTATAGAATTCCTGTGTTTTAGCTGAATTACCAAAATCTTGCTAAGGGAGAGCAAGAGTCTCTATGTCTTCCTTGGCCTCCAGTCTGAGACCATGTTTCAATTCGTAGTTAACCTTACATTAAACATCTTTTCTGAAGAGATAGTTATGCCATCTTAATTCATGGAATCTCAAGATATAAATGGATTTTTAAGGTTCTATCAAAGCTGGAATCCACTCTGTAGCATTTCAGCCAAATGATGATTCATTTTCTGTTTAAGTTCTCCAGTGATGGGGAGCTAGGGACTTCTTAAGGCAGTCTAAACCATTTTAGAACAACTTTTGTTGTTAGGAAATTTCTTTCTTTTTTAAATTTTATTTATTTCAGAGAGAGAGAGAGTGTAGGCGAGAGCACAAGCAGGGGGAGGGACAGAGGGAGAGGGAGAAGCAGACTCCCCACTGAGCAGGGAGCCCGATGTGGGGCTTGATCCCAGAACCCTGAGATCATGACCTGAGCCGAAGGCAGACACTTAACTGACTGAGCCACCCAGGCACCTTGGAAAATTTCTTACACCTGTTGAACTGAAGTCTGACTCTTGGTAGTTCTCTACCCTCTGGTCCTGATTATGCTCACCAGAGGGCTGCAGGACACATGTAATACTGCCATAGACAGCCCTTAAGTCTCTCAGCTGGGGCACCTGGCTGGCTCAGTCGGAAGTGTGTGTGACTCTTGATCTTGAGGTCATGAGTTCAAGCCCCACAATGGGTGTAGAGATTACTTAAATAAGTAAAAAACTTAAAAAAAAAGTCCTTTATGAACCATGAGAGACTATGACTCTGGGAAACAACCTGAGGGTTTCAGACGGGAGGGGGATGGGAGGATGGGGTAGCGCGGTGATGGGTATTAAGGAGGGCACGTGTTGTAATGAGCACTGGGTGTTATACGCAAATAATGAATCATGGAACACTACATCAAAAACTAATGATGTACTATATGGTGACTAACATAATAATAGAAAAAAATGTCTCTTAGCTTGCCTTTGTTGTTGTTTACCGGTAAAGACTTTGTAGAGCAATTCCTAAGATCCTAATTGTAATATAAATAATGTATTTTGTGGTGTAGTTGCTAGCAAGTAAAATGTATTTTATGTTTTTATTTCTTCATTCACAGGCAGCTGAAAAAGTTGGATGAAGATAGTTTAACTAAACAACCAGAAGAAGTGTTTGATGTCTTAGAGAAACTTGGAGAAGGGTAAGTGTACAGAAAATACAGGTAGACCAGTAGGTCCCAATCTTTTTCTTCCCCCAACACCAGCAGGAGCTGAACCTTTTTCATGTCAATAATTCACAAACCTGAGGAGAAGGAAGAGGAACATTGCATATGGCACTGCTCTGAGTGGGGTGGGCGGGAAATTTACAGCTTGAGATGCCCTTTCCCTCTTTCCTCCAGTCATCGTTATAGATAGATTTAATGATGCCTGGCCTCTTCAACACCAAAGGCATCTATTGTTTTCTCTCTTGTAGAATCTATAGTTTACAGGATTTTATGTATGGAACAGCACTAACTAGTCTGTACTTAATTTAACAATTTTTATTAGTCATACATTTTTATTTGCTGTTCATAGTTTCTGATCAATATGTAATAACTGTTGTTTCCATAAAATGGAATTCAGCATTTTAGTTAGTATAGCATTGTGAAATATAGTAAATAAATCAAGGACTGTCACTACCTTTACACCTTCCAAGAGATTGAAAATCCCAGGTCGGGAACCAGTGTACTTCTTGAAACCCAGATTTGTGAGTGTGTATAAAATACTGCTGAAATGGTATTTCATAATAGTGGTTTTTTGTGTATCATTCAGTGATAGTTTCTGCATTAATAAGCAGGTGTGTGTGTGTGTGTTTAGTCTCTTGAGAGTACTTCTAGTTCAAGAGAAGACCTGAAATACTAACTTTTAAAAATTTCTGTTGTTTAAGTGCCGTGTGCGCCTTGAAATCAAGTCTTATATGTCATTAGATTATTTTGGGGTTTAGTGTTACTTATGTCTAATATAGGTCAGGAATAATCTTAAACCCGATCCTAGATTACATGGCATAGGTTTTCATGGATTGCCTCCTTGTAAAAAACATTAGTCATCTTTTTGTAAGTTGGAACAATACTCTTTGGAATCGAGCAAGACATCAAGCTGAGAAGGGAATAAAAGAGGATGCCAGCTGTGCTGTTAGAAGACAAGTACAAGATGATTCTGAAGACTGCAAGTTGACTTGGCATTCTTCAAGGTACGGAAAACGACAGTCCCTCCACATCTCTTTCCTGTCCTTTTCAGCTTCAGCTTGGTCTCCTGGCTATTTTCCTCAAGGCAGTGAGTCTAATGCCCTTAATCTAACAGTGCTCACAGGTCATCTTTGGAATAAGATAAAGCATGTTAGGCATAATTGAATATGTAACTAACTTGTTTCTTTCATTTTTAATAAAAGTGTGTTATGATAGTACGGGCATAGACTCTGATGTTAGACCTGCGTTAAAATCCTTGCTCTACTGTTTATTAGTCACAATAAACGAGTGAACTTGAGCAAATTACTTAATATTTTGAAGTTTCAGAAACCTCTATATAGTGCAGATATTCGTACCACCCTCATTTGGGTTATGTCAAGTATTACCCAAGATAATGGGGGTAAAGTACTGAGTACAGTGCCTGTCACATAGTGAGTGCTCAATAAGTGGCAACTATGATTCTTTTGTCTTTAAGCCTACCAATTGAAGCATTTTTCAGACCTTGTCATGTCAAATTAAAGTTAAATCTTAAACCTCCAGTCTATTTAGGCATTCCTGAAGGGAGTGCTGTTTGGGTTGATTGGGTTTGGGGAACACCAAAAGAAAACTACAGACAAAATATATCAGGAATATATTCTGATAATATAGGAAGGGGAAACTAAGCTAATTATGATTGCTTTTAATTGTCTTTTAGATCTATGCATGTCTTCATCAAGGAACTTGGAAATTTCCTTACAAAGATAAAACCAAGAAAATCAAAATAAAGCTTAAGATCTTTCTCCTTGTTTTATCACCATCGTGCTCTTTTAAGTGATACCACAGATGCTTGGATTTCTGAACGAACCTGAACAAGCTTCATTTAACTAACAGAATCCCGAAGGAAGACCTTAACTCCACTTAGCTGTCTAAACACAAACTGCCATGCCATCCTTAAATTGTTCTGGAAAATGAGTAGATTGTGAACACTCACTGACTTGTGTCTTATGAAATGAGCTCTGGCTGATGGACTGTGTTGGATTCTCTGGAGGCCGCAGTTGTTCTGTGTATGGAGGAAATCCTGTGGATCTGTGGCAGAATAGAGCCAACGCTCCAGACCAGGATGAGTGGACCATGCTTGGAAAGTGTTTTGCATGAGAGCCTAGTGCCTTTTTCCTTCTATTATACTTAAAGTTTTACACTTTGACTCACTAAAATTTTTTGTCCTAGGATAATTAAAAAGCATCTTGCCCCTGGTTTCATAGCTAGTGAGTGGTATTGTTAAGGCTTGTATCTAGTTAATTTGGCTCCAGATACTGTATTATTTCTGTTTTTCCAAATTGATCCTTGCCTTGTGTGGCTTGTGTGAAACCCCTAGGTCCCCACCATTTTTATTCTCTGCCAGTCAGAATTCATCAAGTCACTGTAGTTTTTGTTGTAGGGAATCAGGTCTTATGGGATTTGCCTAAAAGTGAGCACAGTTGCTGAAGCCTTCTAAATTCTCTTCAGATTACTGTAAGTGCAGTATGTAGAATCATGAATCTTAATTGTTCATACAAGGTATTGGAGCATTCCTTGCTCTCAAGATAGCATAGAGAGGCATGGATAGTGTTCTGGTTAAGATTGCTGAGTGAGTATATGCAGAGACCTCTCTTTCCATTTCAAATAGATAAAACTAATGAATGAAAATTAAATTTTTATTTTTATTATTTTTTAAAGATTTTATTTATTTATCTGAAGGGGGCACAAGCAGGGGGAGTGGCAGGCAGAGAGAGAGAGGGAGAGGGAGAAGCAGTCTCCTTACTGAGCAGCGAGCCGGACATGGGACTCGATTCCAGATCCCAGGACCCTGGGATCATTATCTGAGCTGAAGGCAGACACTTAAGTGACTGAGCCACCCAGGTGCCCCGGAAATTAAATTTTTAAATAAAAGGATACATGGCCAGCTATGGACCAGGGATGGAAAAGATACATAATAGTAAGAGGAGCATAAGGCTTGCCCTGTCCTTGTCAGGAGATGGCAGGTAAGCTTCCTACATGAAGTTGTGGGATGGATGAGGCTCCCCATCTATGAACTAAAGCTGAAATAAATTTGATCACCACGAGAAAGTATCATTTGCCCGTGGCCTGGGGAAAACATGGAGGTACTGGTTTGACAATAGGAACTGGGCCTGGCCTGCATTCAGGTATGGGATCTAGAGAGGCAGAAACCCTCAACTCCTAACACGAGACCAAGTTTAAGTTGTTGTACAGTCTAGATGATGGGCCGAGAGAACCATGAAACCATCATGACATCATGAAATGCTCGTGGCAGTTAGCATTGTGTAGAGGAAGATCATTCAAGATAAAGGAAACCCATATAAGGAATCTACTGCCTTGGGATAATGAGCAGAACAAATGGGAGAATTCACATCCAAGGAAATAGAAATAATGGAGCAATCTCAAAAGGGATTTAACATGTTTGTTTACGATTTTCAAAAAGATGAAAGGAGGGACTAACATCCTTAAAAGAAGAACACCAGGTTATGAACATGAACAGATGTGTTCCGGGAAGAATTAAAGTTGGGAATCTTGACAATCATTGAAGTTTTGGAGGCCCAGTAAGTTGGAAAAACAGTGAACTATACAAGCTGAAAGAATTTGTGAATTGAAAGATAAAAATAAGACTGATCACAAAGTGCAGGACAGAAAAGTACAGTGTTAGAGATCTGGAGGACAGCATGGTTTGAGGAGATGCAGTATGGGTCCAATAGGAATTCTAGAAAGAGATAGTAGAAGAGATAGGAAAAAGACAATGCTGAGAATTTCCAGACTTGAAGAAAAACATGCCTTCAGATGGAAGAAGCTTACGAAATGCCAAGTGAATTAACTCCTAGTTACATTATAATAAAATTGTAGAATGTTAAGGATAAAGAGGAAATCCTGAATGCTACCGAAAGAGAGATTACGATAGCCGACTTCTCAGCAACAATAGAAGCTGGAAAACTGCAGAAAAGATGCTATTGTCCAAGAACTCTGTATCCAGCACAACCAATTCCAAAGAGAATGTGAAATACAGACATCTTCACACATATGGGACCTAGTGTATCAAGAATAACTTTGGAAAGTAACAGAATACCCAACTAGCAATGGCTAACCAATAAGGGCATTTATTTTTTTTTTAATTTTTAATTTTTTAAAGATTTTATTTATTTGACAGAGAGAGACACAGAGAGAGAGGGAACACAAGCAGGGGGAGTGGGAGAGGGAGAAGCCGGCTTCCTGCTGAGCAGGGAGCCCAACGCAGGGCTCTATCCCAGGACCCTGGGATCATGACCTGAGCCGAAGGCAGACGCTTAATGACTGAGCTACCCAGGCGCCCCCTAATAAGGACATTTAATAACTAAGTAATAATAAAGCTGGGGTGAAAGATTCCAGAATGGCTAATTGGCTTGATAAGGTTTAGCATTTGTGTAATTCTCTATCTCAAGATGGCTGCATTAGTTTCACGCATCATGCCTTATGTAACAGTAACCAAAGTAGGAAAGGAAGTGGCAGGTAAAAATGGGCCTTCTTGTGTGTTTCTCTCTCATCAGGGAAGAAAGCCTCTCTCAGAATCCCTTCAGCAGAATTCCCCTCAAATTTCATTGGCCAGAACCAGGTCACTGGCAGAAGGAATAGGAATGCTATCTGCCTGGACCGCCATGTTTTATCCCCTAGAACCAAGCCTTCGCTACCCCAATGAATCAGAGGTTTAACTTCATAAGGAAGAAAGGGCAGCAGGCAGGCCTTCCACACATGGTCAGTGGTTGCCTTTCTCTGGGGGAAAAAATTATGTAACTTTCAAGGATCATTATACTAGTTTTGCCAACATAAGGGATTCTGATGGGCTGGAAATTTTTTTTATGTGTTCTGCATAATTTAGTTTATGTTACTTTTACATTGAAACAGTCTGGAGCATCATTTTGGCAGCTAGAGCACTCAGCTACTTTGACATATCAGGTGGTACTGTTCTGTGGATGTTTTTTTCGCCAGGGCAGTATGAAGAAATAGGTGGGTTTGGGAAATAGGAAAGACAGCTTCCTCATTGTGTTTTCACTGACAGCGTCAAGGTTTCCACTGAAAATGTAATCAGTGTGGGGTGATGGTGGTGTCTCATTTGACCATCACAACTGTCTTGTAGTTTGTATTGTCATTTTACAGGTGAGAAAATTGAGGCATGAGAAGGTTAATATGTATGTAAATGATGGCTAATATGTTATGAGGATAGGGCTCAAATCCTCGGTCTTTCGATTCTAAATTTCCTACTCTTTTAGGCACCAGATTGAATGGACACATAAACTTTTTATTTATTTTGATAATAAGCTCATAAGGGCAGATGGAGCAAAAGGCTTTCTATGTGCTGTGTTCACCTGATACTAGCATTTGAAAGGGCTTAGATTTTTAATTAGTTTCCATAATGTTTTTTAAGTATTATTGCCAATAAGAGGAACAGGGACAGAAGAACCTCATGGTACTGGAGTGAACACAAGAGCACAAAGACCTCCATTTCAGCATTCTAGCCCAGGTAGATGTGGGAAGAACATAAGCTTTGTGTTCAGACACACCTGGATTCACATCCTGGCCTGACCACTTATTTTTCATCTCTGTGATATTGGGCAAGTCCTGTAACCTCTGAGCCTTTACACGTTTTCCTGTAAAATAGGGATAATGACCTCTTCTTTATTGTTGTTGTTTACTTTTTGTAAGGATGAATTGGAATGATGCACAATTTCTAGCAGAGATCAGGCATATAGTGCATGGAGCTACTATAATAGTGGTTATTTTGTATGAATACATTCAGTAAAGGTTAAATATGAAGTTAACAGTTTTTTCCCAAAGTCCTTTAGCTATTTCAGTTTTGCAGTTGTAGATAAGTATATTAGGCATGTAGGGGTATAAATTAGAACCATGAGTTGCTTTTGTTCTACCACTTTTTATCTCTAGACTTGCTTTGCCTTTATAAATGTTCTCTTTCCCCCAATTACAGGTCCTATGGCAGTGTATACAAAGCTATTCACAAAGAGACCGGTCAGATTGTCGCGATTAAGCAAGTTCCTGTGGAATCAGATCTGCAGGAGATAATCAAAGAAATCTCTATAATGCAGCAATGTGACAGGTAAAGGCATGCGGTATTACTTTGGAGAGAACATAGTTTTAGATTAGCTGTGATTATTTAGAGTTTAACATGTACAGATGCATTTACTTAGAGATTTTGCGAAAGAGTTTAGGCGGAATCACTACACATGTTCTTTTCAGAAAAAATCTGATGAAAAAAATGTGTGTTTTAGTAGCTAGACTTTTATAGTTTCTATTTCTGCATAGATTTTTTTTTCAGTAAGCCCCTTTCAAAACTAGGAAGAAGAGGCAGAGAGGCAGAAGGTGGTTCTGCTGACTTTTTTTTTCTCCTTCTGATAATGATCTCTTTTACTTCCTGTTGAGAAAATATTTCTGCAGAGATAGCTAAGAAGAGATAATCCAAATATGTTTAGCTCTAGAGACGTTAGAATATCAGACAGATCTAAAAAAGAGAATGCTTTTTTATGTATTACTGTTCCTTCCTACATTTAAAAAAGAATTCTTCAAGCTCAGAGTAGTTAAGAATTTTATTTTTGAGGAACTAAGATTTGTCAAATGCTGTAAGCAGGAAGTCAGGCCACTAGGCGACCGCAGAAAAGCACGTGGTATGCTCTGAAATTCCATCACAACATGAGTTGGTCACAGTGATGGAGCAGGCTTCCCCACTACTGTTTAAATTTGAGAGAGAACACAAATTTAGGGGCAACGCCAGCTCTAGGGAGCTGAAAGGAGGATGAGAATGTCTTGCACCGGAGGCTGCATCCATTCTCCTGAAGCTCTTCTGCTCAGCAGATCAGCTTAGTAGCTCTTATTTGTAAAACTTCAGCATTGGGGCAGGTGGGGCTGCCTACGAGGACATTTGCCCAGGAGACCTTAGATCTCACAGGCTTGTGAATGCAGTTATTTCTCTTCTCCCTCCCTCCCTTCCTTTTATTCTTTATACTTTTGTGGTTACTCTCTACTAGACAAAACCCTCATATTTCTTGACCAGATTGACCAGAGTTAGGTAGAAATTTTCCTTTTCCTCTGCTACAAGATACAGTATGGAAGCTCTTCTAGTCAGCACATTGGGACTTTATCACTTCTTTTTTTTTTCCTTAAAGATTGATTGATTGATTTTAGAGAGAGAAAGTGAGTGAGTGAGCATGAGGGATAGGGGCAGAGGGAGAGGAAGAGAGAATCTCAGGCAGAATCCCTGCTGAGCATGGAGCCCGACGTAGGGCCCAATCTCACAACCCCAAGATCACGACCCTAGCTGAAATCAAGAGTCAGATGCTTAACTGACTGAGCTGCCCAGGCACCCCGAGGGACTTTGCCACTTCTGATATGCTACATAAGAGCTGTGTTTCAAACAGAGCATGCAAATATCTCTAAGTAAAGAAGAGTTATTTCCAAAAGCCTAGTCTGTGCTAAGCATGGTAAGGAGTACAGAGAAATACAGGGCAGAATTCTTGTCCTCTGGGAGTTTATAGACAAATTGGACAGGCCAGGCATATATATGTGCAGGAAAATCTGGCCAACGATACAAGATTATACAGGACATGTTCCAGCAGTAAGTAGCTGAGATTACTTGCCTTGTAAAGGCAGTAAATACTGCAGGAATTTAAGGAAGGGAGAGCAGATGTGTAATCTGTACCTTCAGAGACTTATTCATCCATGTCTTCATTAATTGTGTGTGTGTGTGTTTCCTGCTGTCCTTGTCATTGGCATGTTTCCCAAGGGTGAAGGGGCATTTGAAATTCTGAGCACTAATGAAGCTGAGTAGGTTTTTAGCATCTCTGGTTATTATGCAACATTATTTAGCCCTGATAACAATCTAACCAATTAAAGCTGGTAGCTCTCGGTGGGCAGGTTATTTCATTTTAATGGGATGTTTGACTTTTCTCTGAAGTCTCATTGGGTATTTCTCTTCAAGCTTGAGACCCAGAATTCTGGGTCTGATGCTGAATATTTTTTCTTTTTAAAATTTTTTTTAAGATTATTTATTTTAGAGAGAGAGAGGGAGAGAGCGCAGGTGCACATGAGCAGCAGGGAGGGACAGAGGGACAGGGAGACAAGCAGACGCCCTGCTGAGCGGGGAGCGCGACGCGGGGCTCGATCCCGGGACCCTGAGATCATGACCTGAGCCAGAATCAAGAGCTGGACGCTTGGGGCGCCTGGGTGGCTCATTTGGTTAAGCGTCTGCCTTCGGCTCAGGTCATGGTCCCAGGGTCCTGGGATCGAGCCCCGCGTCGGGCTCCCTGCTCTGCAGGAAGCCTGCCTCTCCCTCTCCCACTCCCCCTGCTTGTGTTCCCTCTCTCGCTGTGTCTCTCTCTGTCAAGTAAATAAATAAAATCTTTTACAAAAAGAGCTGGACGCTTAACTGACTGAGCCACCCAGGCCCCCCTGAATATTTTTTCTTTATAGTAGATTGTAGTGTGATTTTTTTTTTCTTATTACAAAGTACACGTGACTTCTTGGAAAAATGCAAACAGAAAGAAAATAAAATCACTTTTCCCTTTGGAGAGAGAATCATTGTTAAATGCTATTTTGCGTACATATCCCTTTTTGGAGTTTAGCCATGCTTACAATTATGTAACCTGTACTTTTTTTCTTTCTTTCTTTCTTTTTTTTTTTTGTAAGCAGGATATCTTCCCATGTTATCAAATATTCTTCTAATATTTTCCATAGATTCATGGTTATTCCATTATATGTCTAGATCATTATTTCTTAAATAAACTCCTTGTTGTGGGACACTTAGATCGTATCTAAGTTTTCATTGTTAAAACGTGCTATGATGGTAACTATTTCTTTTCGAATAGCTGTAGTTCTTTTCCTGGGATGATCTGTAGACCTAGAAATGCAGGTTAAGAGACCCGTACATTTTCTCACTTTGGTTATTTATTATTTAGAAAGTATTATTATTATTTATCATTTACATTTTTATCAAGAGGATGTCTATTTTAACCTTAAATATGAATAGTTGATCTTTTGAGCAGAAAAATTTTCATGTATTAAAGGCTGTTCCACTAATTCGTATTATTGCTTTCTCTTTAGCCCTCATGTAGTCAAATATTATGGCAGTTATTTTAAGAATACAGACTTGTGGATTGTTATGGAGTACTGCGGGGCTGGTTCTGTGTCTGATATCATTCGATTACGAAATAAAACGGTAAGTTTACCTTCTAGAACAGTGCGGCTGGGCTAGTCTCTGGCCTTGTATTTGTGGGCACTCTCCTACTTCCATATCCAGAGAGATGACTGTCAGATTTCCCCTTTTCCATCATTCTTTCCCCCTCTGCTTTCTGATGCCTCCTAAAAGTGATGTTTCTGACACCAGCCTAATCCAGTGATATTTAGCATGTTTTGGGAAAGAAAACAATGACTATCAAATCTTGGTGAAGCAATGAATTTGAAATGTTTAAATTTAGATTTGGTTTTCTCCTCCTACTCAGCATGTTCACAGATTAACTTCTTCTACATTCTATTAAAGAGTAATCTCTGTGAAAGATTATTTGCCCTTACTGTGATCACTGGGATAAAAGCTAGGAGTCAAGGGTTCTACTTCAGGTTCAGTTGCTCATTCAGGAAGTATTTCTAGAATACTGTTCTAAGCCCTAGGGATACAATAGTAAAGAACACAACAGTCCTGCTCTTGTGCTCATACATTTTCTAGTAGGGCAGCCAAAAAGCCAACTGATGGTAACTAGAAAAGAAATACCAGATAGTTATAATTTCTTTGAAGGAGCGGACTGTTGGAGAGTGCTCAGTGAGCTACTTGAGAGTGGACAGCTGAGAAAGGCCACTCAGGGAGGTGGCATTTAAAGTAAAACTTGAATGACAAGATGGAGCTATGATTTCTAAAAGAACATTCTAGGTAGGGCAGTAAGCAGTGCAAAGATCCTGAGGCTAGAACGGATTTGGCACAAAGAAGGCCACTGTGAGTAGAGGGGAGAGGTGAGAGGACCTGCAGGAGATGAGGTGAGACAGGTGAGCAGGCCTGCATTCTGTTGGTATTGTTGGCCACGGTAACGAGTTTGCCTTTTATTCCAACTACAATAGGAAGCCATTGCTGCGTTCTAAGCAGGTGAGGAGCCATTTGATGATGTACATTTTAGAAGATAAACTGTGGCTTCTGTGATAGACTATGGCTTCTGTGTGGACTGTGAATGAATAAAAGTAGAAGCTAGAGACACCTTAGCCTTTAGTTTTTCTGTTTGTTTTGTTTTAATGAGAAAAACAGGAATAATACCTATACTGAGTATTTGCAGAATTGTGAAAATTAATTTAAATATGTGAAAGTACTTAGTGAGACACTCTATAAATTACAAGGTGAGAATATTTAAAAACTCAGTTGTATCCTCAAAAAATTAAAAATATAGCTACCCTAGGATCCAGTAATCACACTACTGGGTATTTTCCCAAACAATGCAAAAGCTAATTCTAAGGGATATATGCACGTTTGTTTATTGCAGCATTTTTTGCAGTAGCCAAATCAAGGAAGCAGCCCAACTGTCAGTTGGTAGATGAATGGATAAAGATGTGGGGTGTAAATGTATATATACACATACATTTTAAATATTTAGTCATAAAAAAGAATGAAATCTTGTCATTTGCAACAATATGGATGGATCTAAAGAGTATAATGCTAAGCAAAATAAGCCAGAGAAAGACAAATATCATATGATTTCATTCATATGTGGAATTTTAGAAACAAGGCAAATGAATAAAGGGGGGAAAAAAAAAGAGACAAACCAGAAAAACAGACTCTTAACTATAGGGAATGAACGAATGGTCACCAGAGGGGAGGTGGTTGGGGGATGGATGAAATAGGGGTTGGGGATTAAGAATACACTTGTAGTGTGCACTGAGTAATAAATGGAATTTTTGAACCACTATATTACACACCTGAAGCTAATATAACACTATATGTTAACTCTACTGGGATTACTGGAATTAAAATAATAATTTAAAAATAAAAAAATAAAAATTAAACAGTTGTAACTTTTGGATTATCTATATGACTATATCCTTTTCTTAATTTACATTATTCGGAGTTAGTATGTTTTTCTAATCAAATAGCAAGTTCTTTAGCTAGGAATTACAACCTACTATAAGATATACTTAAAGAAGTCCCAAAGCTTGAATAATTTATTGAATTAAAAATTGGGCTCCAGGGGCATCTGGGTGGCTCAGTTGGTTGAGCGTCCAACTCTTAATCTCAGTTTAGGTCTTGATCTCAGGGTTGTGAGTTCAAGCCCTGTGTTGTGCTCTGTGCTGGGCATGGAGCCTACTTAAAAAAAAAAAAAAAAATTGGGGTTCCAGGCCTTATCTGCAGCATTAAGTTATTTTGTTTCAGGTATTTTGAAACAATCCAAAACTAATTTTGATAGTGCATTTGATGTTTTAATATTAGTTTATTGTATTTATGTAATTTTTAACTATTAAGTGCTGATCTTTAATAATTACACATGAATTTGTAAAATGTTTTAATTCTGTCTTGTCCAGCATGGTAGTCACTATCTACGTGTGGTTATTGAGGCCTTTAAAGGTGGCTAGTCTGAATTGAGATGTGCTATAAATATAAAATACCAAATTTTTAAGAATTATTACAAAAAGAAAAACATTAAAAAAACTTTACATTTTTATATATTGATCACATGTTGAAATGATAATATTTTGGATAAATATGGTTAAAATATCAAAATAAATTTTGGGGTGCCTGGCTAGCTCAGTTGGAGGAGCGTGCAACTCTTGATCCTGGAGTCATGAGTTCTAGCCCCACGTTGGGTATGGAGATTACTGAAAAAATAAATTAATTTTGCTTTTTTTTTATGTTGGCTACTAGAAAATTAAAAGTTGTACTTATGGCTCACATTATATTTCTATTGGGCAGTGCTCCCTTAACTGATTAGCTTAAATGGTTAGAATAAGACGTCAGTAAGTCACATGAACTTTGTTCTCTTAGGCCACAGAAGGTACCCAGACTCTAGCTTGCAACCTTGCCAATAGTGTTTGCTTGGACTGCAGTGAGAGCTCTATCATTTGTTAGCACAAATTACTTGTTTGTGCTTCAGCTTCATTTTCTATGAAATGATGGTGATAATGGTACTTATTTAGTGTGATTTTTATAAGGATTTAATGAGATTACAAAA
This sequence comes from Eumetopias jubatus, assembly GCF_037043125.1. Classification (NCBI taxonomy): domain Eukaryota; kingdom Metazoa; phylum Chordata; class Mammalia; order Carnivora; family Otariidae; genus Eumetopias; species Eumetopias jubatus. Next base: position 125,472,163 of record NW_028274815.1, read on the forward strand.
ATAGTGCCTACCGTAGAATAAATGCTTAATAATTAGCTATTTTTAATTTTATTAGCCGAGTGTCTGGCTCATTATTGATACTTATTAACTATTTGTTAATTAATTGGTAGCATAATAGTTATTAGGCCATGTGTATTCTTACATGCCTTATATCATTTGATTTTCATGACATTCTTGATGAGAGTGGTAGTCCTATTTTATAGATTGAGAAACTGAGACCAAGAGAAGTTCGACAACTCACTTAGGTCACACAGCTAGAATGTAGAGCGAAGGGTAAAAACTAGGTCTTTCTAATCCCGAATACCATGTTTTTTGCACCACAGCATACACTCTTCTAAATGTGAGTTGTTTGTCAGAAGGGAGACTGAGAATTTGTTGATGGATTGCATTTGTTTAGCACTGGAGTTGGGTCTGCACAAAATCAGCATGGAACTGAGCAGATATTCTGTGTCAGTCGGCATTCTTGCTTTCATTTATAAATCATCATTCAACAAATATTTTTCAGGACCTGCTATGTGCCAGGTGGCTTTCTTGGTGCTAGGGATAGTAAATAGTAAACAATAGTAAATAGTAAACAAACCAAAGATATTTTATTTTTTATTTATTTATTTTTAGTAAGTTTGAAGGTGTATGTATTTATCCGAGAGAGAGAGAGAGAGAGGGAGAGGGAGAGCACATGTGCGCATTCTTGTGCATGAATTGGGGGAGGGGCAGAGGGAGAGAATTTTCAAGCAGACTCCCTGCTGAGCACGGAGTCTGATGTGGGGCTTGATCTCACGGCTCTGAGATCATGACCCAAGCTGAAACCAAGAGTTGGATGCCCTTACCCAACTTAGCCACCCAGATGCCCCCAAAGACATTTTAAAATGGGGCTCATGTTCCTAATAGGGAAGATAACACATGATAGGTATACAAATAACATGTAATATGTCAGATGGGGATAATACCGTGTTTACCAACAAGGTAGGATAAAGGGGTGGAGAATGACCTAGGACTGGAGGGAATTGGGGAAGCCCTCTCTGACTTTCTGGATGCAGAGCAGTGTAGGCAGAGAGAACCCGAGATGCAAAGGTCCAGAAGTGGAAGTGTGCTTTGAGTGTGAGGAACAGCAGAGGAAGGCTACGAGGCTGAAACAATGAGAAAGGTAAAAACTAGTAGAGCGTGAAGGTAGCTGGGAACCAGATCATGTAAGACCAGGGTGGACTGGCTTTAATTTTGAGTGTCTTAGGAAGCCAGTGGAGGGTTTTGAGCAGCTCTGGCTTGCATTTTGGAAGATTCATTATGGCACGCTGCCATGTGGGAAATGCATTGTCCAGGGTCAAGGGCAGAAGCAGCAAGACCAGTTAGAGAATTATTAGAATAGTTCAGGCAGGACATGCTGGTGGCTTGGACCAGGGTGATTAGTGATTACAGAGGATATATTTGGATATATTTTGAAGATAGGGAAGAGCCAGGGATGACCTCAAGGTTTTTGGCCAGGGCAACTGAAACGGCCTTTCCCTGAGAGAGCAGACTGTGGGAAGAATAGAGCAGGTTGGGTGGGTGGTAAGGAGAGGGGTGGGGTGGCGGTAGAAGTACAGAATTTGATTTTGATGTGCTCTGCTAATGACGCTTGTTAGGTATTCATTTGGAGATATTGTATAGGCAGGTAAGGTGAATCTGGGGAGAGACGGGGCAGGAGATGTAACTTTAGAAGGGGTTAGTGGAGCGATGGTATAAGCTGTCAAATGCTGTCACAGGTTGAATAAGACCTTATATTCTAGGAAGGGAGCTTGGATCTGATTTTTTTTTCCCCCTTTTTTGAATGTAAAATGATGTAAACTGATGGCATTTTAATCTGTCGTTCTTTTTTTAGCTAACAGAAGATGAGATAGCTACAATATTACAATCAACGCTTAAGGGACTGGAGTACCTTCATTTTATGAGGAAAATACACCGAGATATCAAGGCAGGAAATATTTTGCTAAATACAGAAGGACATGCAAAACTTGCAGATTTTGGGGTAGCAGGTCAACTTACAGTAAGTAAAAATACTACTTTTATTGGTAACTTTCAGCCCTGTCCGGAGAAGGACTTCCTTTCATTTTAGTTATTTTTTCAATAAAATACTCAATTTCATTGTATTTGTGAAAAGGTTATAGAAGGTGCCACTAAGTTATGAAAGAGCTAGTAGGTCGTTATAGATCCTTTCCTGGGGTTTAGGTCCCATGGTTTAACTTTGATAAAAATAAAAGCTTAAACAAGAAATGACAGAGTGGAAGTTCAAATTCTATTCATCATATTTGCAAAAGGAGAAAAATTCACTCCAAACTGCTTTCCTTGAATAAGACATAACACCATCTCACCCAGGTAGCAGTTGGCAATTACTTTACTGAAAACTCTCTCCTCGTCTGGTTCCAGGATACAGTCTTTGGATTCTCCTCCTGCCTCACCAGTGGATGGCAGTGACAAAAACCATGTTTTCAAAACAGGAAATACAGAATTACCTGATTTTGAAGAATACTTAAGTATATATGACATATACATAGAAAAATAGAAACAGTTCTGGACAGATTTGTACTAAAATTTGCAACAGCATTATACATCAAACAGTTTTCTGGGGGGTAGAAAAAGTATTTTTTGTTTGTTTGGGGCTGGTATTAGGTAGAGTTTTTTGGTTTTTGTTTGTAAATCTGCCTGGATTATGTTAGGGAGGTTAATAGGTATTGCAGTGGCACAAAAATTGCTTTGATGTTTAAGAAAGAAAGTCAGAAACTTACTCCATATTGTGATTACTGGACCTTTCAAAAGATATTGTTGTTAACACATAAAGTGCTTCTAGGGAACGATTTATGCTTCCAACTGTAGTATATAAACGTATATAAATCCATTTGGGGGAACCTGACTGGCTCAGTTAGTAGAGAGTGTGATCCTTGATCTCAGGGTCATGAGTTCAAGCCCCACATTGGGTGTGCAGCCTACTTAAAAATAAATAAATAAAATAATTAATAAAAAAAAAGAATGTACCCATTTTCCCTTGTATTTGCCAATACTGAATGAGCAATAAATTTTATTTTTAAAATCATTTTTGAAACAATATTTTTACATTTGATTATTGGCCATTTATAATTCTTTTGTAACTTAACTGTTCATCTTAATTTTCCTAATTGTGTTGGACCTTTTAAAAAAAATCTCTGCTGAAAAAGATAAACCAAAACTTAAAAAAAAAATTATATGTTGAAATTGTTAATCCTTTGTTATATATGTTGAAACATCTGTTTGTAATTTGCTAGTTATCTTTTTACTTTGATTATGGTTTTTCTTTAAATACTGGAGGTTCCAAATTTTATATAGGGAAATCCACCTCCCTTTTATGTTATGGTTTCAGCCTTCGATGTCACCTTTATTTTTTTTTAATTTTTATTTTTTTAAAGATTTTATTTATTTGACAGAGAGAGACACAGCAAGAGAGGGAACACAAGCAGGGGGAGAGGGAGAGGGAGAAGCAGGCTTCCCGCCGAGCAGGGAGCCCGATGCGGGGCTCGATCCCAGGACTCTGGGATCATGACCTGAGCCGAAGGCAGATGCTTAACGACTGAGCCAGCCAGGCACCCCTCGATGTCACCTTTAAAAGACCTTTTCTGCTCCAACAGTATATAACTGTTCATCTATACTTCCTTTTAGTACTTTCTGGATTTCGTTCTTTGTATTTAAATTTTCAACCTATTTGAACTTCCTTTGGTGGAAAGTATAAGTTAGGAAATTAAATACAGAATTTTATAAATGACTAGCCAGATGACCAGCACTTTTTTTTGTCCTTTGCTTGGTAATTTAGAATGACATTTTAATCAGATCTTCAAGCTGTGTGTGTGTATGTATCTGTGTGTGTATGTGTGTATCTGTGCGTGTGTGTGTATGTGTGCACACAAATAAATACCACATACATAGCCATAGTCTGTTTCTGGATTTAATATTTTTTCTTGTTGTGCTACTGTGCTAATATAACTTTGTCATACAGACCAAGCTGGGTTAGTATCCACTCATTACTCTCTGTTTTCAAAAAATTTCTAGATATCCAAATACTCCTTTCTAAATAATGAGTATTTCAAGGATATAATTCTTGAAAACAGCTTTGAGTAGCCCCATTTGAAAACTGCAAATTTAAGTTTTGGAGCAAAGGAAATGACTAAGCGATAAGTTAGTTCCTGTGCTAGTTTTTTACATAGGACTGACAAAGTGAGATCAATTTAAAAATATTACCTGTCCTTTGCTCCTGACTGGCACAGCCTAACTGAGGCCACAGGCATTTCAGAAGGAACAGGAGTGATGATGATGGCAAGTCCTGTTGCATATTTAGTTCTGTTTAAAATCCTTCTCTTCCTAAGATACAGGAGCTCTAGAAAGGTTCTCTTTCATTAAGGCCACACTGTTCTGGGGAAGTAGGCAAGTAATGTGTGCTAGATTCATATGTTTTTCTTTAAGACCCAAACTAAGACTTTCTCTATGTATACATTTTATTTTATAGAATATATGTATATGATAAAAGAGAAATTATATGTGTAAATAGACACACACATATATGATTTTTCCTTTTTTAATTTTCGGATTGCACAGGTACTATATATTCATGTAAACCATCAGAGTGTTACAGAAGTATATGGGATGGAAAGTAAAAGTCCTTTGTGATTCTACCTTCTAGATGTAACTGTTGTTAATAGTTCAGTGTGTATTGAGATTTTTCTTTTGCTATCCATATAACAACGATATTTATTATTATCGGTTGCTGTTTTGTTGTATATATATACAACAATATAATTTTGCAACCTGATTTTCTCTTTACAGTATGTCTTGTACCTTTTTCCATGCCAGGAAAATGTACCTATCTCCTTTTTAAAAAATATATGGTGGATGGGGCGCCTGGGTGGCTCAGTCGGTCTGACTCTCGATTTCAGCTCAAGTCATGGGATCAGAGTTGTGGGATCGAGCCCCACATTGGGTCTCCTGCTCAGCAGGGAGTCTGCTTGAGAGTCTCTCTCTCTCTCCCTCCCTCTGCCTCTGTCCTCCTCCCTGCCCCCCTCACCAGCTTGCGTGTGCAGTCTCTCTCTAAACTAAATAAATCTTTAAAAAAAAAATTTGAGAGAGAGCATGTGTGCGAGCAGGGGTGAGGGGGGTGGGGAGGGGGAGAAAGAGAGAAGCAGACTCCCTGCCAAGCAGGGAGCCAGATGCGGGGCTCGGTCCCCAGAGCCTGAGATCATGACCTGAGCCGAAATTAAGAGCTGGACGCTTAACCAACTGAGCCGCCCAGCTGCCCCTAAATAAGTCTTTAAAAACTATGGTGGATATTTATTGTATTTGATTTACACCCTTTTGATGGTTATTTGAGTTGTTTCCTTTTTCTTTTCCCTGCCTCTCCTACAAATATTTCTCCAATACTTGTGCATATATCTTAGGGTACCTGCACATAGGATACATTTCTAGAAAAAGATTTGGATCAAAGGAAATGGACATTTAAGTCTATAAATATTGCCACATTGCCCACAAATCTTGTACCAATTTATACTCTAGTAATGCTGTTTCAGTGCCTGACTTTCTAGCACTAGTTTTTTGGGTTTTTTTTTTTTAAGATTTTATTTATTTATTTGACGGAGAAAGACACAGCGAGAGAGGGAACACAAGCAGGGGGAGTGGGAGAGGGAGAGGCAGGCTCCCCGTGGAGCAGGGAGCCCGGGGCTCGATCCCAGGACCCTGGGATCATGACCTGAGCCAAAGGCAGACGCTCAACGCCTGAGCCACCCAGGCGCCCCATCTAGCACTAGTTATTATTAACCTTTTAAATTTTTGTCAACTTCATTTTAGTGTTTGTTATTTTTTTATATAATGGGTTTTTTAATGTGTGCGTTTTAAGAATTGAGAATCTTTTATGTTTCTAGGTCATTTGAATTTCTTTTGTGACCTGCTCAATCATGCCTTGAGTATGGTTTTTATATGTATCCCAAGTACAAGATGTTTCTTATTGTTGGAAAAGTCTCTTTTTCTCAATAGTTTTAATGCTTACGGTTGATCTCTACTCTTCTCTCTTTTAGGATACCATGGCCAAAAGGAACACGGTGATAGGAACACCATTTTGGATGGCTCCAGAAGTGATTCAGGAAATCGGATACAACTGTGTGGCAGACATCTGGTCATTGGGAATAACTGCCATAGAAATGGCTGAGGGAAAGCCGCCATATGCCGATATCCACCCAATGAGGGTAAGGAAACCAGTAGGGTGCTTAGCTCCTGGGCGTCATTAGAAGGTTGGTGACTTATTTGATTTAGGTACCAAACAGTAAATGAATTAACTGTGTATAATTGGTAAGTTGTCAGTCTAGACTCCACTAGTGGTAGTCACTAATCAATTCAAGTGTGATCCACCACCTCCATTCCAGAGGTTGTGTATTGCTAGCCACCTGACAGGACATAGGTCACAGAAATGCTTGGTTTGGCTTGTGCAGTGTGTGTTTTTTAATAGTTTAGGTGCTCACATTTTAACATAACGTTAACTGAAGCTGAGTGGTGGTCCCCTCCTTTATACAGGTCACCGGCTTTCCACTTTATCAGTCTCCAAGATTCCCTAATCACCAAGTATCCCTTGTCACTCATAACAGTGTTTGCTCTACTGTTTTTCTCATCGTAGTATTAAGAGGAAAGCAAACTGTTTTTCTGAACTCATGTCACTAACACCCAGCCCGATTTGTTTGTTATCTTTTTCCTGCCTTGCCCTCAGAGGTATTTACATTGGTAAGTCCTGCTTTGTAGATCCCCAGACTCTCTTCATCTGGAGGCTCTGTACTTTGCAGCCTCCATGGATTTCTAGAATAGTAAGGGCCCATAGGTCCAGTCTCCCCCAGAGCTATCAGCGTGGCACCCTAAGGGGTTTGTAAGTTGTACCCATCCCAGACCCCTCATCACAGCACTGTTAAAAGGCCTCGACCCTGCCTTCCTCATTGGCTCCATAGTCCTCCATACCTCCCAACCCAGCTCCTCCTCTTTGATTAATTAGTTCTTCTATTAAAAGACTTAACAGTTTTTTAAAAAGTATGTGCTCAAAGATAAGCTCCCCTCTTTTTGGGGGGGCGGAAGTGGGGATGGGTGGGAGGATTTACTAGTAGATTTAAAGAATATAATTTAAGCTGCTTATTACAGAGGTTTTTTTTTTTTTAATTCTGCCTCTTTTATTGGACAGTAAATAATAGTTTTAATTTTTTGAAATAGTAGAATTTAACTGCAATGTGTTTTTGTTTTTGTTTCAAATACGTTAAATTGGCTTGGCCTAGACGTTAATGAATCTCTTGTGATTTGAGGGACTTTCAGGTTTATGATCTTCTTGCAGTTACTGCTCACATCTAGTGGTGAGGGTGACTTTATGGGGGAGGGAAATTTGACAACTATGGGGTTGAGATGATCTTCAGGCTATTGATGCTCTCAGGTCTTACCTTTTTACTTTGAAAGGTTGTATACTGTGGTTAGGAAAAACCAAAATAAACCTGCTAGATTGTGAGATTGAGGAGACAAGAATACATGTGAAAGAGGGAGAGAGAGAGAGAACTATATCAATTTCTCTAATTGTCATACTTCCTACTTTGAGACACTTAGACTTTTGTTGGCATTTGGGTGGGCTTATCAGTGGATAAGAGGAAAATATTTTTTTTTAAACCTCAAAGTTATCTCTAATCATATTTTTATTAGTGTATCACTTTTATTTTACCCTCCCAAATTTTTTTTAACTAGGCGATCTTCATGATTCCTACCAACCCTCCCCCCACATTTCGAAAGCCAGAACTGTGGTCCGATAACTTCATGGATTTTGTGAAGCAGTGTCTTGTAAAGAGCCCTGAGCAGAGAGCCACAGCCACTCAACTCCTACAGGTATGATTCTCCCCGAGGTGCTGCCTCCCTCTGTTTCATTCACATACTGGCCAAAAGATGCTGCCAACCCACCTCCACAGAGACAGTAAAGAAGTATAAGACATTCCCTGCCTCCAGGGAGCTTTGAATCTGAGTAGAAAAGAGTGTTAAAGCATTGACCAAGATAATAATGCAAGAAAATGGAGGGCTATGTGGGATCAGAGACTGGGAACTGCCATTTAGTGAGCCCCTGCTGTGTGCTGGGTGCCATTTAATCATCACAGACGCCCTAGGAGGGATGGCTATTATTTCAGTTTTCTAGGTGAAAAAATGGAAGCTTAGAAAGGTTAACTCATTTAGAGTTACTCAGCTGAGAAACAGCAGAGCTGAGACTAGAACCAAGGTCTTCTTGGGTCCAAAGCAGGAGTGCCCACAAGTCTACCCAGTTCTGATGAAGAACTGAGATTAGTGGTAGGTGCTCTTGTAGCTCATGATGGGAGGAGGCCTCTTTGGGCTGGCAGTACTAGGACCGCTCTCCTGGAGCAGGTAACCTCAGTGCGTGGGCCTGGAAGGATGGGAGGGGTTTGCAGGCGCCCTGCTCAGTAGCTAGGAGGTTGGATTCAGGAGTCACACTGCCCAGGTTTGAATCCTGGGCTCCCTGTTTACTAGCTTTGTGACCTTGGGCAAGTAACATAACCTCTCTGTTGCTTTAGTTTTCTTATCTGTAAAATGGAGACCAAGTATCTGCCTCATATGTTGTTTGAATATTAAGTGATATAATATGTGTAACTTTAAATAATGTTTCACACATATTAAAAGTAGTATGTTGTGGATTTGACAAATATCTGTGGTTGTTACTAGGCTAGGCCAATGGTTTTCAGCCGTGTCAGACCCAGTGCCCCCCCCTTTTTAACTGATATGTATATTTGTAATACTCTTACTGCTCTTCCGGATTGAAATTCTTAGATGATAAAATCTGTTTGTGCCCATAATTTAAAAAGAGTATAATGTGATATAATGAAGGCAGAAAGATTTATAAAAAAATGTGTGTCAGTATAGAGATAGGCTCCAGCTTGACTCAACTTGCAGACGTAATGAGATAGTTATATACCTGTACCGAGAACCATAATGAGTTTAGAGTAAGAGCGACAAGAACAGAAACCATTCCATTCAGGCAGTACAGGACAACGAATGGGTGGACACTAGAATAAAAGTGATGTTAAATAATAACAGACCAGGCTTATTTGTATGTGATAAGAAGAGGGAAATGATCTTAGAGATTTTCCAAGTGGAGAGAAGAGAGAACAAGGAAATAATGATATTCTTGCAAATGAGCTGGGTCTTATTTCTAAGTGTATTGACAGATTCTTTTCTTGCCGGGAGAGGGTATTGATGAAGTTTTATGGAAAAGAAGTCTCTTTTGCAATCCCACTACATGCTGAGGCATACTTCCAATCTCTTGAGTACTTACAAAGACCTTAGAGACCATTTTCTGTGGTGGGTGCTGGGGAATAGAGAACAGGTTGCAAAGAGAAACACTGGGGGGACAATGTCAGAATAAGTTGGGGAGATCCAACCAGAATTTTGATGTGTAACTTCCACAGCATGAATTTCCTATTGTACTAGCAACACAAATAACAAAAATGTATAGTGGTGTTCATATTAAAAAATTCAAGCATTTTTTTGTAAATGAAATTCCACGCTATTCCTGTGTTTCAAGTGTCTTTGCTGATTGATATTTGGGTCTACATCTCTTACGTATTTGTGACCAGTTTTAGTATTTCTGCAGTAACTACGCTTTTCACCAAAATCCTTTAACTAAGTCTGTAGTTGGAAATGCTAGGGAGCATATTGTAAGGAAGAATGAGCAGGATGAGTAAATTATTCAGTGATACTTAAACAATGTCTTTATGACATTTCAGCCTTACCCTCCAAAATCATCTCCTAAATTACTAGACTTTTTGCTTATCTCTTGAAAAAAATTTGGAGTAGTATTTCCTAAAGCGTATACATACTCTGTGACATTTGAAAGATGTGCAAAATGTGCCACAGTCCACTGTTGTGTGGGACCGTTCCACACCTTGAAGGCTTGCTGGTGTCCCTGCTTCCCCTCACAATCCATCCGTGTTCTCCAAACACCGTGACAACTATAAGCTCCCGGCATGTTTAGAAAACTTCCTCTAGGGGGTGGTACCACCCTGTTGAGAATCTCTAGATTTGGCAGAGAGGAACAGAGGAGACTTTTGCAGCCAGGCTGAAAAAGATGGGCAAAGCCTGAATGTGCATCTGGTCAGAGTTACACAGTGAATGTGGTTTCACAACTCTCACCCAAAACAGAGAGAGAAAGATGAGGGTCGTTGATTAAGCAGATGTTATTGAGTACCTGTGGTGTGCCAGGCACTGTGTGGGTACTGGTGCCGTCGAAACTGTCTCCAGTGTTGTCTGCTTTCTCATTTAAGCACCCATTTGTCAAGAGTGCCAAGGGAGTGTCCATACTGCGTGACTTAATTAACGAGGCCATGGATGTGAAGCTGAAACGCCAGGAAGCCCAGCAGCGGGAGGTGGACCAGGATGACGAGGAGAACTCTGTGAGTGGCAGGCCTTGCTGTGGGCCTCAGGCGTTCATGCGTGTTCTGTCGTGATTGCCAGGTCAGGTGACGTGAGTGGGGGTGGCCTGGAGCAATCATGGCCGCCGGCCCCAGGCACTGTTGAGGGCTTGCTGAGGCTGTGCTTGTTCTCACCGTGCTTCCCAAGACACCTTCAAATTTTACTCTTTGGCCCTTCAAATTAACTTTTTTCTCAGTTTTTTTTTTTTTTTTTCCAGAAAAGTGAACGCTCGGGTCTGAGACTTGGTTTTTCATGCCCTTTTGGGGAATCAAGGATTCATACTAAAATGTAGATTTTACACTCACAGACTCCCTCACAAGCCTGAGATTCCAAGGGTGTGCACCTCAGCTCCTTAGATCTATGTGTAAAACTTTTTTAAAAAATATTTATTTGGGGCGCCTGGGTGGCTCATTCGTTAAACGTCTGCCTTTGGCTCAGGTCATGATCTTGGGGTCCTGGGATCAAGCCCTGCATTGGGCTCCCTGCTCAGCGGGAAGCCTGCTTCACCCTCTCCCACTCCCCCTGCTTGTGTTCCCTCTCTCGCTGTGTCTCTCTGTCAGATAAATAAATAAAATCTTAAAAAATATATATTTAAGTAATCTCTGCACCCAGCGTGGGGCTCAAACTCACGACTCCGAGATCAAGAGTCACGGACTCCTCTAACTGAGCCGGTCAGGTGCCCCTCTGTTGTAAAACTCTTAGGAAGGAGAGAGGAAGGGGAAAGGGAGAGGGTCCTCCCGGGTTAGATATGCTGCTCTTGCCCAGCTGACTTTATTATCTTCTTTGTTTAAGTAAGAGTGCTCTCAGTTCTAAGGGGTGTGGGCCTAGAATCCCAGTCAGCGTCAAATCCAGAAATGTTCTCACCGAGGTGAATAATAGTAATTCTAAAGACTCAAACCTTTTGATCCAGTCAGGCCCGATTTGAGGTTTTGTCCTCTCACAGGAGGAGGATGAGATGGACTCCGGCACGATGGTTCGAGCAGCAGGTGATGAGATGGGCACCGTCCGGGTAGCCAGCACCGTGAGTGATGGAGCCAGCACTATGATCGAGCACGGGGACACGTTGCCGTCACAGCTGGGCACCATGGTGATCAATGCAGAGGACGAGGAAGAGGAAGGGACCATGAAAAGTAAGGCTCTGCTTAAATATACTCCCTCCTCTGACAACCCCTACACATTCCAGAGAAAACAGGCTCTTATGGTCTACACGGGCTCAGGCTGGAGTCATTTTCTGGTTGCACAGGGGACTGGGGATGCGGGAGGGGAGAGCTGGCCTGAGGTGGCAGAGGCAAGAAAGCGTCAGCAGTGAGGAAGGACCTTCTTTTGAACCAGAACAGCCACCTCTCATCGAATGTTGTCATTTTCTCCTCCTTATATTTGATCCATGGACGCAAGCACGTGTATTGTTTTGATGCATAATTCAGAGTGTGATGAGATTCTAAGCTATTTACTGTAGATATCTTAAGTCTATTTTCTGTTTTCTGATAGTCAATAGTCAGGATGACTGTACAGCTTTGAAAGCCCTATCAAGTCCCTTCTGGTTGAATCCTGCTCATCCTTTTTGGCCTGTGGCCGCGGCCTGACACTGGGGCTCGGCTCCCATCTCAGGCTGCTGTCCTCTCCTCTGATCTTCTGTTGTTTCCCTTCCCTTACTCTGCATCACAGACCAACTCACAGAGGAAAGGAATTTGGGATACAAACGGTAATAATTGAGTTCTGGATGCATGTTTTAGCCTGAGCTTTGCATAGGCTTAAGTCTTCATGTTCTTTTCATTATCTTAACCACCCCCTTTTTAAAGTTTAAAAGCCCTTCCTTTATTTATTTTTTTTTCAAGATTTTATTTATTTATTTGACAGAGAGAGACATAGTGAGAGAGGGAACACAAGCAGGGGGAGTAGGAGATGGAGAAGCAGGCTTCTCGCTGAGCAGGGAGCCCGACGCAGGGCTCGATCCCAGGACCCTGGGACCATGACCTGAGCTGAAGGCAGACGCTTAATGACTGAGCCACCCAGGCGCCCCTAAAGGTCCTTCCTTTAAAACCAGGGAGCAGCAAACTATGGTTCACAGGCCAAATCCACCTGCCACCTGGTTTTGGCAGTAAAGTTTTATCGGAACATAGCCATGTCCATTCATTTGCATATTGTCTGTGACTGCTTGTGTGCCACAGCGGCAGAGTGAGCGGTTGTGACAGAGACCGTATGGCCCCCAAAGCCTGAAATGTTTGTTCTCTGGTTCTTTACAGACAGAAAAAGTTCTCTAACCCCTGCTCTAGACCCTCTGCTTTGTGATGAATTCATTCCATGAATTTTTCTTCAGGGCTGTATCCCAGGGACTTTGCCAGGTGCAGAAGAAACAGTGCTTGCCGCAGAGGAACCCACTGTCTTGTGTGGCGGACAGACCATTAATTACACTTCAGTGTATGAAACAAGTTCTAAAATAGGGTTAATCTAGGGGCTTGTCAAAGCAGAGTGGAAGAGTATTCAGTCCGGATTGGGGATTACTGAAGAATTCCTGGAGAAAAAGGGAGGAAGGTTGGCAGTGAGTAGGGCGGGTAGAGGTTTCAGCAGAGGGAGCAGCATACCCGGAGTCCCAGCGGCAAGGGAAGGGTAGATCAGTGCGGGGGGCCTGCAGCCGGTTTCTCGTGACTGGAGTGAGCAGGTCTGGCTGTGGGCCTCAGGCAGCCCCCTCTGCTTTTCACCTTTCAGGTCTGTGTATTTATAATCAACCCTTTGTTTATGAGGAGAAAAGGTTTTTTTTTTTTTCTCTTTGGGGGCCAAGGCATCATCTGTGTTTGGATTCTGGTCAGAAGGATACAGGTGGTGGAAGAGTAGTAGTACTGTTGATGGATGTGTAAATTGGTATAACTTTTCTGGAATGCAGTATGCATCAAGAGTTTAAAAGGTTCAGACCTTTGACCCGGTACATTCCACTTCTAGGAATCAGGTCCAAGAAAATAATCGAAGACCGAGACAAATTATATTCAAGAATTTTTCCAAACATGTTACTTATAATTGTAAAAAAAAAATAAATCTGGATTAATTTAAATGTTTAGTAGCAGATGGTTGATCTAATAAATTATGATACATCCATAAGAGGGACTATTATACCATATAAAAATATTAAAAGTCCTGTTTTGGGGGAATACTTAGTGAGTTAGGGAAATATTTATGATACGTTGTTAAGTGAAAAAAGGAAGCAAAATTATAGTGTGACTCTGGTTTTATTAAAGAAGATAAATTAACATACGTTAATGTGTACATAGAAAAAAGACAAAAAAAAAACCCCAAAAAGGCTGGAGGTAAATAAATCAGTTATTAAAAGTAGTTATTGGTAGTAGGATTATATATTTTTTATTTTATTTTTTAAAGATTTTATTTATTAACTTCACAGAGAGCGTGCAAGCATGAGGGGGGCCCTAAAATGGATATTTATAAGAGTTTATAAAAACATTGTCACCCTGTTAGTCCCTTCAAATTCTTATCTCATTCATTGTTCTTAGGTATGTTTCATCCCCTACACTCCAGATTGGAGCACCCTAGGATGTTATGTAAATTATCAAGTGAATGCTATGTACTAAATTTAGTTTTGTTTTTTTATTTTTAAGTAGCCAGTGTGATTTGTTAGGAAGGTTTGTTTTGCAGTAAGGAGAGGTGCTGACCTCTGTCTTTTCATTGACTCTGAGTGCTTTATCTTCTACTAGTTTTAAGGGCTTTAATCATACAGACGATTGTAAGTACTGCATAGTGTAAAGAGGCCAGCCCATTAACATCTGTTGTGCATGCTCATGTTATGGAAAATCTGCCCTTTTTTTATTTAAAGAATTAATTTTGTTGCAAATGTAATTTTCCAAATGTATTTAAAGTGCTAATTAATTCAGTGGGTTGTTCAGTTTCTGAGCTTGGATAGTTTAACGTGTCTAATGAGAAACATGCATCTTTTAAATGAGAAACATGCATCTTTTATTATAGTCATGATGAAAAACTGTTTTAAAACCTCAGCAATCACAGCTGAGTGACATTAAATAAACTCAGTTCACCAATCATCTACTAGAGGTCTGGTAATTCAGTTTTTGGGCCACAGGTTTGACAGATTTCCCACTTATTTTGAGATCTTTACCACTTACTGTTTTAGATGTTATTTAAATTTTTCATCATGGGAAATTAAAATGGACGAAACTGCACAGAATAATATCATGAGTGACCCCAGTGGACCTGTCACCCAGTTTCAAACCTAATTAAATCACTGCCCATCATATTTTAGCCTCCCCCAAAGAAAATAAACTCAATTAATTTAAAGCAAATCTCAGACATCATACCATTTCTTCAAAATTAGTTTTTTTGTTTGTTTTTTGTTTTTTTAAAGATTTTATTTATTTATTTGACAGGGAGAAACAGCAAGAGAGGGAACACAAGCAGGGGGAGTGGGAGAGGGAGAAGCAAGCTTCCCGCCAAGCAGGGAGCCCGACGCGGGGCTTGATCCCAGGACTCTGGGATCATGACCTGAGCCTAAGGCAGACGCTTAGCGACTGAGCCACCCAGGCGCCCTATTTCTTCAGAATTAGTTTTAAACATTTAAAAGAGACTATTTGGCCAAGTCTGGCTCAGCTGCTAGTTCTCCGTGTTGTCTTGGAGAAGTCACTTTCCTTGTACGAGCCTCCATGCCTTAATCAGTAAAATTAAAGAATTATTAAACTGATGTACTTTCCTTTTCCCCTACAGCTCAAGTAGTTCACACGTCTATAAAGATTGTATAACTCATGACTAATAGAGAACTGAAGTTTCTAGAAGTTGAAACTTGTGAAAATAAATAGGCTTTCATCTAGTGTCTTCTTTGACCTTCTGTGAAATGTTTAATCCTCGAAAATTAAAATTATAACTGTTACCCTCAATAAACTCAACAAAAAAGACCCATCCCTATAGTTGTTTGCATTAGTTTCAGAGAACCTAATTTTAGTTTCTAATTTTAAAGAAACTGTAATAAGAATATTGACTCACATACTTAATTTGTGTAGGACATCTGGGTCAGAAACTTTTCTGAAATTTTTGATAATGCTTTCTGATGACTGAGTATATTTTACAGATCTTTTTAAAAGTTTATTTCTTGTCTTTGAAAAGTTATATATTTCATTTGCTCTTTTACTGTATTAAAAATTATTATACCAACGGTATTGTAGCCATATGAATGCACTGTTAAAAAAAAGGAAGTAGTTTACCCTCTCACTCCAATAAAGAATGCCTGTTTTTGACCATGTGCCTGTATGGCTCCTGTACAGTAATAATTTGCCTAGATATTCTGTTTTCTGATTATTTTCCACTTAATAGGTGTATGCATTTTCCATGTTGCTGCAAAGTCCGTTTTTATATTTGTCACACTTAACAGTGTTTTTTAATCGTTTATCTGTTGCTAGACATTTTGGTTGTTCCTAATTTTTCACTATTATAAATAAATTTGCAGGGAACAGCTTACATATAAATGTTGCTTCTTTTTAGTATTTCTTAGGAAAAGTTTTCAGAAGTATTTGAATAGTTTCATGTGTATTTGTCATATTGTGCTTATCCTCCGAAGTTTGTACCACTTTACATTCCACGAGGGTAATAGCAGCTATCAGAGCCCTTGATTTCTTCCTTATATCCATCTCTCCTTTTTATTTCCCATGTTTTAAATCTCTGTGCCACTTTCTAGGTGTTTTCTCTGTATTTATCTTCTATCATTCATTTTTTAGCCATATCAAATCAATGATTTGACCCAGACACTGAGTTTATTTCTTTTTTCTTAAGATTTTATTTATTTATTTATTTAAGAGAGAGAGAAGGAAAGATAGAGAGTACAAGCCGAGAGAAGAGGGAGAAGCAGGGTCCCAGCTGAGCAAGGAACCCGACGTGGGGCTCCATCCCAGGACCCTGGGATCATGACCTGAGCTGAAGGCAGATGCTTAACAACCGAGCCACTCAGGCGCCCCAGACACTGAATTCATTTCTGTGGATACATTTTTTGCTTCCTAGTTTGTTTGTTTTTTAAGATTTTATTTATTTGCGAGAGAGAGTGAGCGAGTGCACATGCAAGCATGAGCAGAGAAGAGGCAGAGGGAGAAGCGGACTCCCCACTGAGCAGTCAGTTAAGCTGAAGGCAGACGCTTAGCTGACTGAGCCACCCAGGTGCCCTGCTTCCTGGAAGTTTTAATTAGTTATTTTTAAATCTAGTTTTTCTTCTTCTATAATGTTCTAATATTGTCTTACAAATGTTATTCCTTTATCTCTTTGAATATTATAAATGTCTTTATTTTAAGGTATTTTTCAAAATTAATTTTTTTGAGAGAGCGAGAGAGAGCGCATGTATGTGCACCTGAGCAGGGTGGTGGGGCAGAGAGAGAATCCCAAGCAGGCTCCACGCTCAGCTCAGGTGATCAGCAGATCCTGATGTGGGGCTCAATTCCACAACCTCGAGATCATGACCCAAGAGTCAGACACTTAACCACCTGAGCTGCCCAGGTGCCAGTAAGGTATTTTTTAGATCAATCTATTATCTTGAGTTTCTTGGGTCTAATTTCTGCTGTTTATTGTGTCTGCTATCTCATGCTATTAGATTTCTTCTTACACTTCGTGATTTTTGTTTGTAGGCTTATCTTCAGTGGGAAGTATCTTCTTCGGAGTTCTCTTATGTTCCTTGAGTTGCATAGGTATCCCTGTGGGGCTCTAAGGGGTATTTCATTCCAGTGCACTCTTAGATTATTTCTCATTTCTGTAGTGTGCCTGTGGAACAGCCAAGGGAATTACATTTCTAGAAGTTGACTCTTTCCACCTCTTACAGGGGCAGAAGCCATTCCTAAGTCATGTCCTTGAGCTTGTGGGTAGAGTTTGACCTGGCTTCTATCTTTGTGCTGGGAATTGAGTTCTAGCTTCCTATAGACGTGTCTTGGCTCCTGTCTTTATCCTGGTTCCTGTTCCCACATCGGGCTTAAAACTAGTCTCTATGGTTTGGTTTTCCCAGTGGGCCATTCACTTCAGTGCTGTGGGTTCCTTTGTTGCTTTTGCCATTTGCAGAGTTTCCTGTTCTAGTTTTGAGCACTACAATGTTTCTGTTTTGTTAAGCTTTGAACTTTTGTGTGTTTAGAGCAGGAGAGGGGCCTCTAGTGCTTCCTCTCATTCAATCATCTTGAGCTGTCCGTAGTGATGATATGTCTATTCTTTCTCTACCAGGGAAGACTCAGTAGAGAGATTGTTATTGGCTCATGGTCACATGGCTAGTAAGTGCCAGTGCTGGTAATCTGAAGTCCAGAGTCTATGCTCCTGTCATTCTACTGAACTTTCATTGTGTTTTGGAAGCCCACCCTTACATTAATGGGCATTAGATCTAATATAGAACTCATCAAAATTCATGATTCAGATGGGTGTTGGCTTCTGAGGAGATTCCAGAGATACCTTTTTCTTTTTTCTAGAACCAGTTATATATAAATTACTTGTTTATTCTCAGGAGGATAGGCATTATAACTGTTAATAGTAATAATTAATGATTAGGCCCTTAATATATATCAGGCATTGTGCTTAATCCTTTGCAAGCATTTCACATATTAATCATTACTACCATGCTGTGTGGTAAATATAGCCACCTCCCATTTTATAGCAACAGAAATGAAATTGCAAAGAGATTAAGTAACTTGCTCGTGATCACATAATGAGTAATAGAAGAGCTGAGGCTTGAAGCCAGATATGTTTGATTTCAAAGCTTATTATGTTATACTCCACTTTGGCAGAGCCTCTGTATTGTGATCGAGGCTCGTGTTACAGATCATACTTTGGTGAGCCTCAGCCCACAGGAATGTACCTCTCCTTGCTGGTTGTCTGAATAGCTGCTCTACAAGTCTCCCCAGGAGTTCCAGAAGCAAAGGACAGATGGTTCTCCAAGGGGGCCTAACTCTGATGATAGGCTTAATGGTGTGTTGTCTGAGGGAGTATGTTTTGGTTGTGTATATCTGAATCTACAGTAAAGAATCCAGTTGCAGGGCGCCTGGGTGGCTCAGTTGGTTAAGCGACTGCCTTCGGCTCAGGTCATGATCCTGGAGTCCTGGGATCGAGTCCCGCATCGGGCTCCCTGCTCGGCAGGGAGTCTGCTTCTCCCTCTAACCCTCCCCCCTCTCATGTGCTCTCTCTCTCTCATTCTTTCTCTCAAATAAATAAATAAAATCTTTAAAAAAAAAAAAAGAATCCTGTTGCAGCTGGAGGGAGGGGATCCGAGTGGGGTGAGATCTGGCTGTCTTACAAGAGACTTCAGGAACATCTGTAAGAACCATGGAAAACCGTGGCCTGTACTACTTTGAAAACTTATGTCTGGATAAAATATCAGTTTGGGGATTTTGGAAGATTTCTTCTATTTGTGTATGTAAGTGTCTTTTTTTGGTAAGGGCTTTAGAAGCACTTTGTCCCAAAGATCTGAAGTGGCAGGAGAAGTTCTAGGTCAGTGTTAGGATTTTGTGCTTTCTCTGGACCAGCAGAGGGAGCTGTGTAACAGAGCATGGTTAAAATTGTGTCTACCCGCCCCCCGACCATCTGCATTCACAAATCCCCTTTCTGTGCTAGGCTTTATTCTCCATCAAGACTATCGTTTATTTATTTTAAAATCTATTTTAGGCAAGCGCAGCAACACTAGGACAGTGTCTTTATTTTATTTAGGTAGGAAACTGGATACCTCATACTTGGCAAAGTCCAAATAAGACTGAAGTCTGCCAGAACGTCTCAAAATAGTTTAAACTTTTCCTCTCTCTTCCCGGATTTCTTGGTAGACCCTCACCAGAACTGACGCTTTCTTTCTGCAGCATGGTACTGTGGATGTAGTTTTGCAACCATCATCAGCTAAAATGGCTAACCAAGGAATTAAATAAAGTTTTAAAATAAGACTTAAAATTCTGGTGCAGAGCTCACTTGGGGAATGTTACTTATGTATCAAAGTAAATATTAATAATGGCAGCTTATAGTTTTGTTGCCTCTAATTTTCACCTAATCTGTTTCTACATTGACTACACAGAAGTCAATCTTACTTCTTTCTTTTGATCCTTATATACTTTTCTTTCTTACCAAGATCTCCAGTACAGTGTTGAATAGTAGAGGTGGTGGTGGGCATTCTTATTTAGAAGGCTTGAGTCCGTGGCATCAATCCTTCCATCTTCTAGGGGCGCCCAGGTGGCTCAGTCGGTAAGCGTATGTCTTTGGCTCAGGTCATGATCCCAGGGTCCTAGGATCAAGTACCACATCGGGCTCCCTGCTCAATGGGGAGCTTCCTTCTCCCTCTGCCTCTCTGCCCCTCCCCCTGCTTGTGCAGGTGCACACTTGTGCGCTCTCTCTGTCAAAATAAATAAGTAAAATCTTAAAAAAAAATTCTTTCCATCTTCCAGTGGTCCAAGTTCTGACCTAAGCCTTTCAAAGTAGACTCTGTGAAAGAGAGTAAGTGGGTGATTTCTATTTAAAACATGCACGCCATTAAGAAATTTCCAATTTTTATTCTAGAGCAATGGCCACATTAATCTCTTGGAAATAGAATTTTAAAGTGAGTGGCATACTTACGTTAGGACAACTCAGGAGCACAGTTTGGGTAAATTCCTGGGATAGTATAATGTGGTGAAAATGTGGCATATTTGTAGTTTCCCAGAAATTCTTAAGTCTCATGACGGCCTCTATTGTTGCCATAAGTTTCCTCATGTCCAAACCAAAGCCCAGGCTCTTGTTGAAATGATTTTGTTTCAACACCATCCATAAGATAGTAATTTCGGAGCTGCAGAAGATGGAAATTCTTGACTCAAAGCCCATTTTCTTGACACCTGCCGTTGTTTGGAGGGGATTGTTAAAGTGTTGCCTCCCTTGTGTGTTTCCTATCTCATTCTTCCTGACTCCGGGGATAGCATTTTGCAAGGATGGTATATAGGACATCAAGTATTGCAGGTATTTTAACACTTCTTTTACCACCGTAGCCTTACTGTCCAGTTTCTATCCGCTCAGGATGTTTAAAACTATTGTCGGAGAGGGCGCCTGGGATGGCTCAGTTGGTTAAGCGACTGCCTTCGGCTCAGGTCATGATCCTGGAGTCCCGGGATCGAGTCCCGCATCAGGCTCCCTGCTCAGCAGGGAGTCTGCTTCTCCCTCTGACCCTCTTCCCTCTTGTGCTCTCTATTTCTCATTCTCTCTCTCTCAAATAAATAAATAAAATCTTAAAAAAAAAAAACTCTTGTCAGAGAATATTAAGTGTCCGTGTGTGTCTTTGCCACTCATAGCAATGACTGAGAGTTTCGCATGCATTGGTATAGTTACACATATCAAAGCTAAAGCTGAAAACATTTCGTTTTGTTAGAAATGTATCTCTTAGTGTAAGGGTAGGAGAGAGAAAAAGGGATCGTGGAAAGAACATTAATTTTGGAGTCAGTCTTGGCTTTGAAACTTGCTCAGCATCTTATAATAAACTTCATTCCACCTTGGCAAGTTACTTCCTTTTCTTTGAGCCTCAGTTTCCTAGTCTGAAAAAATGGGGCATAAAAGTTCCTACTTTGTAGTGCTGTTAAGATGATAAGAGATAATATATGTAAAATACTGAGCCTGTAAATGCTTAAAAGTGGTAAGTAACATAAGTTCATGAGTGTTTTAATGAACCACAGTGGCTTTTTAATTGGACCTAAACATTCCTTCAACCAAGGCTGCTTTTCTCATCCTAATTCCTTTTCTCCTGCTGGGTATTTTTTTTGTTTTCATTCTTAGTATTAACGGTGTTTTGTAAGTGCCACTGCTTTGCCTTTGCAACTCGCATGAAAACGGTCGAGCTGGGATGGCTGGGGGGCTCTGTTGGTTAAGCATCTGCCTTCGGCTTGGGGCATGATCATGGAATCCTGGGATTGAGTCCTGCATCGGGCTCCCTGCTCAGCGGGGAGCCTGCTTCTCCCTCTGCCTGCCGCCCCCCGCCCCCGTTTGTGCGTGCCCTCTCCCTCTCAGACAAATAAATAAATAAAATCTTTAAAAAAATAAAAGAAAAAGAAAATGGTCGAACTAAAGAAACTGACATTACCTGTCAGTTTCAGTAATGTTTTAAAAATGTGCCAGGATGAGAGAGAGTGGCTCTGTGTGTGTGTGTGTGTGTGTGTGTGTGTGTGTGTGTGTGTGTTTCACATTCCTTGGCAATAAGATATAGGTGTTTTGAAAATCTGTTAAATAGCTCAGAATACAAGATGACAGATTTTAAAGAAGGCTAGGCTTTGGATCCACCTGAGCCTTCCTTTGTTAAGTTTCAAACTGTTATCTTAATACTGTGGCATTTATTACTGACTGGATTTTTTTCTCTCCCCGAAAGATAATCGCTGTGGTTCACTGTGCATTTATCAGAAGCTTTCTGCTGGGTGGGATTTACAATAGAAGAGCAGGCTCTTGGTCCTTAGACTTTTCTCACAATTGCACACATAATTCAAGGTCAGTCTGCTAGAGTGGAGACTAAATCCTAATTGTTTGTGCAGTTTTTCTAATTGTGTCCAGATGTTGGGCTCAATTTTATCTTTGGAAACCATTAACATTCTTGATTCTTTTGGGATGAGCCAAAAAGCACAGACACGTGGTGCCTGAAAATTCATTTGGAAACACCCTGCCAGACCACGTATTAGGATATGAAAGTACCAGATCTCAGTGTGACTTGGGTGAAGGGCTCAAGGCCTATATTTTTGGGAAGATAAGGTGCTCCATTATAGTTAAATTGGTAAAACAAGAGCCAAGAATAGCTTGGGGGATATGTATTTTCCAAGAGAAAGCAGTACCATGAAAGTAATGAAGAACAAGGGAAAATGAGTCCTAAAAGATACGCTTTGGCTCTTATGCCTAAAGAGGCAGATAAATCAGTTGTGACTGGTTAGGGGAATATATTTCTCTGGCGCTCTAAGCTGTTCTGACCTGCCTATTATTTAGCAAAGGAATGGAGATGCATTTTGATCAACTTACAATGGCTCTATATAGAAAAAGTAGATGATTCTCTTAAGTGTTTCTGCTGTAAAAAATATCAATTTGGAGGGGCGCCTGGGTGGCTCATTTGTTAAGCATCTGCCTTCGGCTCAGGTCATGATCCCGGGGTCCTGGGATCGAGCCCCGCATCAGGCTCCCTCCTCCGCGGGAAGCCTGCTTCTCCCTCTCCCACTCCCCCTGCTTGTGTTCCCTCTCTCGCTGTGTCTCTGTCTGTCAAATAAATAAAATTAATTAATTAATTTTAAAAAATCAAGTTGGAGTCAGTATTTGTTAACAATAAGTATCTAATGCCAAACAAAAAGTATTTATTAGGTAGTCACTTGTGTCATTACTGTGTAGTGTACAAAAACCAAATGAGGCATTTGCTGCTGACCAGGAATTTATAGGTTTAAAGGGGAAGATGACATTTGTCATTATCATTATCTAGTATTTACGGAGAACCTGCTGTACTGTAACTGTTCATTGTAATTTCTTTTATGTCTGGGACATTACCGGGGATGCTTCAGATAGTGGTATTTGATGATGACGTAACTTAGTTGGGAATATAGGACCTCTGTATATGAAGGTAGTATAATACTAGGCCAAATGCTGGGTAAGTGGTACAGACAAATATTAAAGGTTTTGTGAGAAGGAAAGCAAGAACTTAGATGTGCAGAAAGTCTGGGGAGGCTATTTTAGCAGGTGCAAAGTCAGAAACGTAAACACATATATTGAATATTCAATTTGGCTGAAGTGGGTTTTGACCGGATATTGAAGGACCTTGAATGCCACACTAAGTTTGAACTTGATTCTGTTGGTCATAGGGTACTATAAAGACATTTTGATCAGAAAGGTGGTAGAACAAGGTGGTTTTTTAGGACACTCAGTGGGATGATGTGGAGTTTGAAAAGGCAGGAAAAGGGAAGACCAATTAGGAAGTGTTTGCAATAACCAAGGTATGGATCATTTTCACTTGTCAACCTTCTTTATCTTTTTAGTTGTGCTACCTCTATTGCTCTCGTTAGTAACCCTTTTTAAAATTTGGATTTAGATCTCTTTGAATAGATACATGGCAGCAGACTTAAAGAAGTAAGTACTACCACCCAGAGGTCACGTCAGTTTACATAGAGGCAGTTGCCAAGATTGGTTAACTGGAAGAGTTATTCTAGTTGGCCTCCAGGGAATCCTATAACTTATGATTCCCAGCAGTTCGTAGTGGTTTCAAAGAACATTCAAAGGAATATTTATGACCAGACATAGAAACTTGGATAGAAACTTGTGTAATGACATGAATTACAATGTGGAAAGCACTTAGGTGCCCAGTAACAAAAACAAAAACAAAAACCACATAAGAAACAAAGTCTAATAAAGGTTAGATTAAAAATCAGAACAAACAACCCTCTGATAAGGCATATTATTCCAAGACAGAAGAAAACATTTGAGGGATTTGTCAAGTTTTTTCTTGCAAATATTCATATATGAAACAGAAGAAAATACAGGCTCTGTCTATTCTTTAAGGTAGAAAAGAGTTCTTATTGTGGAAATTAAGGACAGAGTGTGACCATTATGGTTTACTTAGTGACAGTCATAAAAATGAACGTAAACACGAAAGGGCATAAAGTTGAACATCCAGCAGGTGGTCACTCCAAAGGAAAAGATGGGCTTCAGTTTTTGGTCAAGCTCTTTCCCAGTTACGACTACCCTGACATTGTGTCATAGATCATATGAATCCAGAAACCAAAGTAGATTGTAGAGGAAAGCGGTCCTTCTTTTTTTAAAATTGAGTTATTGATCTGTAACTCACATACCATGTAATTGACTCATTTGAAGAATACAATTCAATGGATTTTAGTATGTTTACAGAGTTGTGCAACAATCACCACAATCTAATTTTTTAAAATGTATTTTTAATTGAGATATAATTCACAAAAAGAGCTACGATTCACCTATCATAAAATTTACCATTTTAAAGTAATAAAATTCTGTGGGGTTTTAGGTATTAATAAGGTTGTGCAGCCATAGCCATTGTTGAATTCCAGACATTTTCTTCACACCCCCCAAAACCCATAGTCCTGTTAGCAGTCACTTCTTGTTACCCCCCTGCCCCTCTCCCCAGGCAACCATTCGTCTGCTTTCTGTCGATACGGAATTTGCCCCTTCTGGAATCATACAAAATGTGGCCTTTGTGTTTGGCTTCTCCCACTTCATGTTTTCAAGGTTTATCCATATTGTGGCATCTGTCAGTACTTTATTCCTTTTTTGGCTGAATAATTCCATTGTATGGATAGTACCCTGTTTTGCTGACACTAATTTTAGAGAATTCTGGTTGCCACCAGAGGAAACTCCATATCTATTAGCAGTGACTTGCCTTCCCACTAACTCACCCCACAGGCCTAGGAGACTTCTAATCTACTTTCTGTCTCTACAGATTTGCCTGTTCTGAACATTTCCTGTAGAGTCATAGGATATGTGGTCTTTTGTGACTGGCTCTTTTCACTTAGCATAATACTTCTAGGGTTCATCTGTGTTGTAGCATGTGTGAGTACTTCATTCCTTTTCATTGTGGAATAATATTCTATTG
Organism: Eumetopias jubatus; assembly: GCF_037043125.1. NCBI lineage: Eukaryota > Metazoa > Chordata > Mammalia > Carnivora > Otariidae > Eumetopias > Eumetopias jubatus. The sequence goes on from NW_028274815.1 coordinate 125,497,175, forward strand.
TATGGCTATACCATATTTTATTTATCCATTCTTCAGCTGATGGACATTGGGTTGTTGGTCCTTCTGTTTTTATTTATTTATTTATTTTTAAAAGATTTTATTTATTTATTTGACAGAGAGAGACACAGCAAGAGAGGGAACACAAGCAGGGGGAGTGGGAGAGGGAGAAGCAGGCTTCCCGCGGAGCAGGGAGCCCTATGCGGGGCTCGATCCCAGGACCCTGGGATCATGACCTGAGCCGAAGGCAGACGCTTAACGACTGAGCCACCCAGGCACCCCGGTCCTTCTGTTTTTATATAGCATTTTTCAAAGAAAAGTGAGTATGGGATACAGTTGCTCATGACTTCACCCCCAGTCTGTGAGCTTAGACAGATTTCCATTGAGTTTGCTGTATGCTGCTTGCAAAGAAAAATGGGTCAGTCATAGTACAGGAATTCATGCCTTTCCTGTGTCAGATGAAAGAACCAGAGCAAGAGATGGCTGTTTGGGAAGTTTGACTTTTCTGCTCAGTCCATTCTCTCTATGGCTTCAGGTTTCTGACATTATCATTCAACTGAACGTCTTCATTTCCTGGGATACATCTGAAAAATTACCCTAGCTCACATTGAAACAAAAAGCCCACCAGCCAGCTGAAGCCCTGGGGACAGCATTGCCTTTAATCAGCTTGGACTGATTCTCTTATGCTTTTCAGTACTGACAGGCTGTTGTCCAGCCTACTTGATCATCCAGCTCAGGAGTGCTAAAAGAAAACTTCAAAGACAAGCTTTCTGGGAAAATTCCATTCCCGCACTCTTTCTACACTCAACTTAGTGGCAGTTCTGACATGTCAAGAGTTTTCATTTTAGGGGCGCCTGGGTGGCTTGGGGTCATGAAGCGGCTGCCTTCAGCTCAGGTCATGATCCCAGGGTCCTGGGATCGAGTCCCGCATCGGGCTCCCTGCTCAGCGGGGAACCTGCTTCTCCCTCTCCCACTCCCCCTGCTTGTGTTCCTGCTCTCGCTGTCTCTGTCTCTGTCAAATAAATAAAATCTTAAAAAAAAAAAAAAGTTTTCATTTTGATTTCAGAGAATTTGCGGTCTGAGGTGCAGCTCCCAAGACTTAGAATCTGATGATCAGGGTTCATATTCTGTCCTTGTTGGTAACTGGCTACATAATCGTAGGCAGATTTCTCATCTGTTAGGTGGAAATAATAATACATACCTCTAAAGGTTTGAGGATTAAGTGAAATGCTACATCGCCTAGTACTTGGGTGCCTGATAAGCACGGGTCCTCCCCCCTCCCTCCTTGAAGTTTGGATGGGAACATCGTGCGAAAGCACCTAGTAAAAAGTCTGAAACTTAGAAGGTGTTCAGTAAACCTTAGTTGAATTTGAACCTGAGTTCTCAAAGAATAGAACTCTTTTTGTAGATACAAAGTTGTGTGTGTGGGGGGGAAGAGATCATCTCAGTTAGTTTTTGCTGCATCATAACAAACCACTTCAAACCTAGTGGTCTTGCCGCGCAGCATTGGTGCTAGAGTGATGAACACAGCTGCCTTCCCAAGCTTGGGGCCAGCTGCTGGATGGTGGCGGGGGCTGGCTGACGCATGAAGACCTCAACTAAGAGAGTGTTGACTAGGGCCTCACGCCCCGTGGTATTTTGTCATCCAGCAGGCTCACTCAGATTTATTCACATGGTAGTAGGATGGGCAAGCATTCTCAAGTCCCTGCTTGTAAGACTTTTGCTATTGTTTCAGTGAACAAAGTCAGTCACATGGCCAGGCCCAGAGTCCTTTGTGGGAGGGCACTAATAATGGGCGAGGATACCAAGGATACTGGGCAGAAACCATCATGGCCAGTTTTTGCAAACATTCTATCTGAGATGTTAATTATTATAGTAATGCATATATAGTTACTGAGAATTATCAGTCTCTAAAACCAGAGTGAGAACAGGTGCTATAACTAATTACAGAGTTATTAAGAAAATGTTGGTCACAACAGGAGCACTGACTGCTCCATATGAACCTAATCCAAGAAGCACTCTTAACACATAAAGAAAGAACATTGTGATGCAGGCAGTTAATTTCTGGAATCACTAAATACAGGAATCACAAATACACCTATTTTTTTTTTTTTGAGGGAATGCATGCTGATTCCTGCCAGTTGAGTTGGCTTCCCCTACCAGTTGATTCATTCATGTCTTCAGCTTTAGTTATATAAAACATTTTTATAACCAGCATCTCCAGGTGATATCTTTATTACAATTTGGGCCAAGGAAATTTGGTCACTTCTTCCACCTGTTTTAAGAAAGACTTCCTTGCTCCTGCCTTCCCTCCAAAATAATCCCACTAACAACAACAACAAAACTCAGAGTCAGAGACAGTCTTGTCACAAGTATCTTGTTAAGTCCTAACTGTTTTGTGCTTTGGTCTGGTCTTTGATTTATGCCCACACACATCTCAGTTGTGCCATATTTTATTTATTTATTAAAGGTTTTATTTACTTATTCGAAAGAGAGAGGGAGCACGTATGAGCAAGGGAGGAGCAGGGGGAGAGGCACAAGCAGACTCTGTGCTGAGCACAGAAGCCCAACATGGGACTCGACGTGGGGCTTGAACCCAGGACCCTGAGATCATGACCTGAGCTGAAACTAAGAGTCAGACACTCAACCGACTGAGCCACCCAGGCGCCCCTGTGGCACATTTTAGATTAGAGGTCATCAAGTGGCACGATCCCTGTGGAGATGAGAACTGTTTTTCAGTGCTTATTGGTAACTCAGCATAAACTGCCAATTCGTAGAATTACGAAATTTTCAGAGCTGCAAAGGGACATAGGAAGTAATGGTCCAGTGGCCTCTTTTTGTAGCTCAGAACCTATGGTTTTCCCAGGACCAAAATTAGATCTTTGAACCCCAGGATAGGGATTTTTTTAGTGCTGTCTCCAAAGTCAACTTTAGCTTTTTTGTAATCTGATACATGTGAGCATTTAATCATTTGACTATAATTACATTTTGTATACATGTGTGAATTTTACTTCCAGCTCATGTCTGAATGTGTGATTAGATCAAAACTCTCTTATTACAAAATTCTGTCTAGTTTTTGGAGCTTTGGTCTCTAATAAATATCAGGTATAATCAAGTCCCTGGTATTAATATCAAAAGATGAAAGCAAAGATGTTTTAGATAGTTTCTTAACTTCTGACCCTTAGCTGTTGAAAGAGACAAATAATGGTGACTTACCTTCAACAATATTAGAAGGTTTCAACTGACCTGGGAAGGGCTGTTGTCATCAAATAAGAGAAAAAACTCAAATATAAAGAAAGCAAGTGTTTCATTTTCTCATCTAAACAGTGATAGAAATTAGACAAATGATTATACTCTTGTTTAACAAACATTCCTTTGATTTTTATGATATGGTTTAGAATTAAGCCACAGAAAGGTTATCTTTAATGTTTCATCTCTGGTTTAGGGACTTGGATTTCCAAGATCCACCTGTATTGCAACTGAAAGGAACAAATGAAGCATCATAGAAATATAGAGTACCAATTATACAATTTTTATTGTTGGGTATGATGCTTTAAGAAAATAAAGTCTTTGTGGTTTTTGTAACAATTCCACAGAACATATTTTATTTTTTTTTAAAGATTTTATTTATTTATTTGAGAGAGAGAGAGAATGAGAGATAGAGAGCATGAGAGGCAAGAGGTTCAGAGGGAGAAGCAGACTCCCTGCTCAGCAGGGAGCCCGATGTGGGACTCGATCCCGGACTCCAGGATCATGACCTGAGCCGAAGGCAGTCGATTAACCAACTGAGCTACCCAGGCGCCCCAGAACATATTTTAAATTACCTGTTATTTTAGCCAGAGTTGCCATTTTTATTGATGAACTCATTTCAGTCATTTCTCTGCATATTTAAAGATGAATCGGTAAACAAGTATGAAATGACAGAAGTAATGAGAGGTTGGTGTGTGGTATATGCAGCTTACTCTCAAACATTGTGTATTTTCTAAGAAAGGAGAGAATCTGTGTGTATTTCTCAAAAAAAGAGGATATTCTCTTTTGTTCCGATAATACAGTTGTCAAGTGGTATAATCTCTTGACAATACCGTTCTCTCCCATACCCCTTCACTGTTCGATTGTTACTCTGAGCTCATAGGTCCTTTTTATTCAGTGAGATCTTTTTGGTCCTGAAAGTGTCCGAAAATTTACCAGTGGGAGCCCCTACGGTGGCTCCTAATTCCTGTTCATATGTACCCATTAGTTTTTGAGAAATTGCTTGCTTTTTATGGCACAAAAGATGTTCCAGGCCCACTTGGTACTTTTCCTGCCCTAGACCTGGAGTCAGCTATTTTCCTTAAGAAGCCTTAGTTCCTTTGAGTGGGAGATGGTATTTGCAAACCAAGATCTGAGTACCAGCTGTGCTCATTGATAATGGGGTGGTATTGCTTTAAGGCTTTTTAATGAACGATGCTTGGAATTTTTTTTTTTAAGCATGAGGTCATGTTCATACCTCCAGTTCAAATACAACACACCCAGATTCTTCGTACCTTCCCCATTTCGTACTTTGATGTTCAGCTATTGCCACATCCCCTTTGTAGAGCTTGTACTATTTTGCACACCGATTCGGCGATGGATGAGTGTGCCTGTGTCCCCACAGCCTTACCAACAGGTAAGGTGTTGTCAGGCTTTTGAATTTTTGCCCTTTTGAAATGTAAGAAATCACATCTCTAAATAGGTTTGATTTGAGTTTCTCTTACCGTGTGTGAACTTAAGCATTTTTTTTCATGTTTAAGGACTAATTGGATATCTTTGTGTGTATACAGTTGATCACATGGGGTTGAACTCTGTGGGTCCACTTATATGCAAATTTTTTCGGTAAATACAGTATAGTACTATAAATGTATTTTCTTTCCCTTAGGACTTTCTTTTTCTTTTCTCTAGCTTCCTTTATTATAAGTATGCAGTAGGGGCGCCTGGGTGGCTCAGTCGTTAAGCGTCTGCCTTCGGCTCAGGTCATGATCCCAGGGTACTGGGATCGAGTCCCACATCGGGCTCCCTGCTGGGCGGGAAGCCTGCTTCTCCCTCTCCCACTCCCCCTGCTTGTGTTCCCTCTCTCGCTGTGTCTCTCTCTGTCAAATAAATAAATAAAAACTTAAAAAAAAATAAGAATACAGTATATAATATTTCCAACATACAAAATGTATGTTCATCGACTGTTTATGTTTTCAGTAAGGCTTCAGTCAACAGCAGGCTACAAATAGTTAAGTTTTGGGGGAGTCAGAAGTTATACGTGATTTTCAACTGCATGGGGGTCTGTGCCTTTGTTCAAGGGTCAACTATACTATCCTTTCAAGTCTTTAGCCCATTTTTCTACCTTTTTTGGGTCATCTTTTGGTAGATTTAGGAATATTGTGTGTGTGTGTGTGTGTGTGTGTGTGTGTGTGTGTGCACGTGCATGTCTGTGTGTAGGAGCTTATCTGCCTAAAACCAAGAACTCTTGAGAAATTTTAAAGAATTTTCTTCAAAAAAATTTAAGGTACTTGTTGCACATATTTCATCCAGTTCACCATTTGTCTTTTGTCTTGGCTTATATGTGTGCTTACTAATTTTTAAAAATGTATGGTGTTTTCTTCACACAAAAGGCTTTTATTTATCCATTTTTCATTGCATCTGGGTTTCTGTCATAGTCAGAAACCACACCCAGGTTTCAAGTGCGTCCACACAAGTTTTCTTGTAGTATTTATGGTTCCTGTTCTTACAGTCAGAGCTCTTACCCATGTGGACTTTTCCTGGTTTAAGGTGTGAGGTGTGCATCCAGTTCAGTCTTTTTCTAAGTAACTAGCTGTTTGGAAAGCCATGTGGGCTCTCTGTTTTGTTTCAGGACTTTCTGTTCTGTTCAGCCGGTTGGCCCGTCTAGCGGGAGATTCCGTATGAAAGAGCACGGGCTGCTCTCTGCAGCGGCAGTTGGTGCCATTGCCACGGTTGTGTGCTTCTGGGAGCTCGCTAAACACTCTCGCTGTATGTGTAGGACTGGGTGTAGGCTTGCCGCGGGGTTGGTTGTGGGCCCAGAGGAGGGCACTGAACAAAAGGACTGGTCAGCAAACCCAAAACACCTCCACTTGGACAAGTTTTATTTTGTTGTAACTCCTTCAGAACTAGATTATGAAATAATACCTTAAACTTAAGATTAAGTAAAATAAGCATGAAAAGCACTTAATATTGCACCTAGAACAAACAAAACAACACACATTCAGCATATAATCATTGACTGGTCTTAGTAAACACTGTGTTTCATCACTAATAAGTGAGGAGGCAACAGTGAAGTAGGCTTTTGGCAGCATCTGGAAGTGGACAAATCTAGGATTGGCTGCCCTTGAACTTGGCAGTGGTTAAAGTGAGATGACAAACGTCTGAGAGGCAGTCAGGGTGCTAGCTTGAAGCTGGACCAGCAGACATTGGGAGAGAAGAATGCTGGACCAAGGATGTCTGCAGGATGGAACAAGGATGCTGGTCTTTATCTTCTAGACCCCTCCCCATCCACTTCTTAGGGCTCTGTACCTGCTGCTCTCTTTTCCTGGTTACTGGGGAAAAGGGCAGTATAAACCCATATGTTCATGGAAAGCCCTGGAAAAAACTTCCATACTTCTCAGTATTAGAATACTAATCAGAAGCAGAACTTCTGTGAAGTAGGTACATTCAGCTAGCTAGGGTGTTAAGGCATGCCAGGTAAAATTACTCTTTTCACCACCAGTTCCCAACCAGTAACTGCTGTATTCTCCATTTGCCAACTGCTGCTAATAACTGCTAATTCTTTCCTCAGGGATTTTTGGGACCCAACCTAAGCACCCCCTACCAGTCTTCCCTGACCACCCCGGCTTGCAAGATCTCCTCTCAAGAGTGAGATCTTGAGATCTACTATGAGAGACAAATCCTGTTAACATTTTGGTATATTTTCCTCCACTCTTTTTTTTCTCCTATGTATATGATTTTACAGAGTTGAGATCATACTGTCTATATAATATTGTATCTTATCTTCAACTTCTAGCTTTATTGTAAGCCATTTGTAAACAGGGTTTTAAAATTTACATAATATTTCCTGGAGTGGATGGAGTATGATTTGCTTATATTTGTGTTTTCATGCATATTTTTCTTTTTTTTTTTTTTAGAGCAGAAGCAGTCTGCCTTTTTTTTTTTTTTAAGATTTTATTTATTTGACAGAGAGGGAACACAAGCAGGGGGAGTGGGAGAGGGAGAAGCAGGTTTCCCGCTGAGCAGGGAGTCCGATGTGGGGCTCGATCCCAGGACCCTGGGATCATGACCTGAGCCGAAGGCAGACACTTAACGGCTGAGCGACCCAGGCGCCCCGTGTGCATATTTTTCTTATTAGTCCAATCAGATCATGAGAATATCAAAGGGAAGTCACTCTACTGTATTATCCCCTTCCCTACTCCATTAGCTATAGAAAATGTTGTATACATAGATGATAAGTCAATATCTTTACTCGCTTCTCTGTTTTCGGTCTAAATATCATGGGAACTTTTTGCTATAGGAGACCCACAAAGTACTATTTGCAGCTTACTCAGAGTTGTTACCTCCACCCAAATCTCTCCACCCAGAAAAAGGGGGCTCTGGGGAAATATTTGCATGTATTTTAGGGGGCCCATAAATCCTCTGAAATTCTACGAGAAGCATTTGGAGTGAGCATTTGTGCATTTTCCTGTGGTTTTCGCTAGACTCTCGTAGGAGTCCTTATTTAACAAAAAGCCACTAACACAGAGGCTGAATCCAATCTGGAGATAGATGTATTTATTAAACTTCTCTGAAATCGAAGATACCATTTTTCACCTTTTATTGTTCTTGGCTTTCAGGAAGGGAAGAAACCATGCAGCCTGCCAAACCATCTTTCCTTGAATACTTTGAACAAAAAGAAAAGGAAAATCAGATCAACAGCTTCGGCCAGAGTGTACCTGGTCCCCTGAGGAACTCCTCAGATTGGAAAGTGCCGCAGGATGGAGACTATGAGTTTGTAAGTAGTGCTGGAAGTAGAGGGTTGTGTCTGCCGGGGAGGGTTATTTGCCATATCACACACCCACTTCTGGCACTTCACCGAAAGTGCCAGAGCATTTTCCTAGGCGGTGCAAGCCCCTGGCCATGCCGGCAACAGCCCCCGGGCTGAGGGCCTTGTGAGTTTGAGATGACACTTTGACTGACATTTGAGCAGTTCTGGGGCTCCTGATTAGTGGCATCTTTGCTTTAAAAATCCTTTATTCGCTTGCCATTTTTCTTTTTGTCAAGCTTGGAATCGTTAATGGTAAAAGAAATACTCATCGAGGGGCGCCTGGGTGGCTCAGTTGTTAAGCGTCTGCCTTCGGCTCAGGTCATGATCCCAGGGTCCTGGGATCGAGCCCTGCATTTGTTTCCCTGCTCCGTGGGAAGCCTGCTTCTCCCTCTCCTGCTCCCCCTGCTTGTGTTCCCTCTCTCAATGTGTCTCTCTCTGTCAAATAAATGAATAAAATCTTAAAAAGAAAAAAAAGAAATACTCATCGAGTGAGGACACAGTGTCTTTCATCATTTATTTGGGATTGTGACTTTCTATTTAAGAGTTAGACCAGAGGGCAGTTCATGCTGGTTTGTAGCATCTTTGCTGTTTTGCTAATCATTATCCTAATTTTAGGCCCTCTGAGAGGATTACTCTGAATTTTGCCTGAGGATGAATATTAAATTGCTCCACAGTTTCTTATGAAAAACTGGCTGTGTTTTTCCTTTCTCTGCAGTGGAACATTCTCCCTCAACCACAGATACTTGTTAATGTTCACGGAGATTTAATGAGTAGAGGCAATAAAAAATTGGGGGAAAAAGTAAGCTGAGGACTCTGCATTCCTTTTCTGAATATTTTTGGAAAAGAATGTTCTCTTTAAGGATTTTTAACTTTTACACTCTTAAATTCTGTCATGGTTCTGTTGTTGTTTATCAAAGAACTCAGAATGGGTGTCATAACTGGATTCTGGGAGGCCTTTCTAGGCCTGGCTTTTCATTCTCCTACTCACTGGCCTTCCAGGTAATGACATCCTTCTTCCATAACCTAATGTCTACTGTTGTCCAGTAGCAGGAAGGCCACAGTTTATACTGCTAGCGAAGGAGATCGCTTGAGGACCAGAATAACTCGCCTGAGGCTGGTTAGCTGATGAGCCACTGAAGCCGCAGTAGAGCCCAGCTTCATTTGCTTTATCACGTGTGCCCTCATTTACTTGTTCAGCATCACCTGTTACGATAAGCTATTCACTCAGTTATTAGTCGACTCATGAGATTTGAATCATTTTCGTTATTATCTGTTGCCCACGTGGTTGTCTTTGGCATATTTGTAAGGACTGATTTTCTCAGTGTAGTGAGTCTCTAGGCAAAGATGAAATAACTTCTGGATACCAGATATCATCATTGTGACAGAAAGCTTCAGAATCCTCAAATCTGTATTCCTAGGTGTAGTTTCCTTTTTTTTTTTTTTTAAATGTTATAGTAGTTAGTGATCCTGAAAGTCCAGTCATTCTAATCATTATTTTCGGATCGGTAGTTCCCGTGTTAGAAGACTTCACTTCTCTCTGCCGTAGTTTTCCCAGACTAGCATCACTGGTGGAGAACTTGTTTCAGCGGGCAAGCTGCTTATGCAGAGGGGCTTTAATGGGTCTTTTAGAGAGCATGCTTTCCATTCTGGAAGGAGGTGACTGCTGGCGGGAGTGGCCGTGAGCACCATGAGTGGGTGAACACATTGCCCAGCCTGGATGACGCCTGGCCCGTGTGGGAGGAGGGCCTGAGACCACGCCCTCTACACCAGAGCTCACAAACTGGCAGCATCCAGCCCACAGACCTTCTTGTGTGCCCTATACAGGGCTCACAAATCTTTCAGTAGCTGCCTGTATTTAAAACTTGAGAACTTTTAAATGAAATGTTGGCTCGCTGGCTTATTTTGAAAACATAGAAGAGCCAGCCATAATAAACCTACATGGTTGGAGGACAGTTGTGTGGAGCTGAGTGGCAGCTGCCCTCCTTAGGTCCAGGTCTTCTCAGTGTCTGGCCAACTTCATTCATTTGCATTAACCAACCTGTCTGGCACTTAGTGGCATTCAGCACTGGGATTCTTGCTGTAAATCTTCTGGATATGTATATGTCCACATTGGGCTTGAACCAACCCCATCCTGCCATAAAAATTTTATTCTATTTTTACCGTCAAAATTTCAACAGAATTAATTTATAATTTCTCTTGTAAGAGAATTGCAAACTAAACAATGAAAGAAAGTTTAGGTGGGGTTGTATATGAGCTCCTATTCCAAAAAATACTGAAGATCAAATGAAAATGACTTTTTTTAAATGTATTTATTTGAGACAGGAAGAGAGAGAGCACACGCGCATGCACAAGCTGGGTGGGGGGAGGGGCAGAGGGAGTGGGAGAAGCAAACTCCCTGTGGGGCTCCATCTCAGGACCCTGGGATCATGACCTGAAGGCAGACACTTGAGCCACCCAGGAGCTCCTGAAAAGGATTTTTAGTGTCATGGTATTCTTGCTAGATAGCTCTTACATGAACCCCAAATCAAGCATTTGAAATAACAGCCTCAGACAATTTCTTAAAGTGTCATCCCCAGGCCAGGAGTGTCAGCGTCACCTGGAAACTTGGTAGAAATGCAGACTCTCAGGCCCCACCGCAGACTCACTGCATCAGAGTCTCTGAGGTCAGCACTTTGTAATCTGTGTTCTAACCTACCTTACATGTGATTCTACCTTGCTAAATTCTGGTCTAAATGGTTTTTATTTACTTATTTGTTTATTTTAAAGATTCTATTTATTTATTTGACAGAGAGACAGCGAGAGAGGGAACACAAGCAGGGGGAGTGGGAAAGGGAGAAGCAGCCTTCCCGCGGAGCAGGGAGCCCAAAGCGGGACTCGATCCCAGGACCCCGAGATCATGACCTGAGCCGAAGGCAGTTGCTTAACCAACTGAACCATCCAGGCGCTCCTAAGCGGTTTTTAGAGTGTAGTATATTTTTATATAAGTTTCTTCTTTCTTTCCTATTAGGTACTATAGAGATTCAGAGAGAAGGACATATTTGCATTTTATTAGCATTGCATGATTTTTTAGTTTCCTTTTTACTCTCCTTTTGCGTCTCCTGTACTCCAATTGGAGGTATCAAAGAAACACATAAAATAAGGAAAATGTCCTTTTGTAAGTGACATTTGGCAAAGAAAGAGCCAAACTGTTGAGTGAAAAAAGTATTCTGAATAATTTCATTGAGCTTGTAGACGGTTATGTGTCAGACTAGCTAGCAAGTCTCCCTCAGCAATTTCTTAGACACTCTCTGATTTTCCAGTAGGCATTTAACAGTATTTAGTTATGAAATTTAATACACTTAACAGGTTTTGATTATGAAAAAAGATAATTCTCTTTCTTCCTGTGAAGGCAGTTGCTATTTTGAAATGAACTTTTTGCCCAAAATGGCAAATAGGAAGTAATTTCATCAGGAGTGGTAGAATTCGATACTGAAAAAACCTTCATATTTTCCTTTGAAATTGAATACTTTTGCATTTCTGAAATTAAATTACTTTATTTGCCATATTGGAAAAGCAACAAAGATTTCCTTTAATGTTTAATATATATTGTGATAAAAGCATAAATAAAAGATGCGGGAAAATGCAATATTTGCTGAAGTTGGTATTTGATAGTCTATAAACAGACTGCACACAGTGAATGTTGCTTCTAGGAGAAGTCAGACCCTCCCACTTTGCCAGTCGTAAAGCCACAAAAGACTGTAAACTTAAATCCAGTTTGGCTCATGAATCCTCCAGACACACTGTAATCTTTCAGTCTAAGGTGGTGGAATGCCAGGCGGGGTGAACGCGACAGATGAGGCCACACTTCCCAGGAGCTCACGGTGGTGAGGGGAACAGACATTACAGATAGTCTATCTGCTCAGGTAATAATGGCTATTTAAAGAAAAAAAAAAAGCCACAGTAAAGAGATAGTATGAGATAGTATGCCTTGCAGTGTGAGGTACATGAATGAAGAGGGGCAGCATCTACAAAGACCCCAAAGCGGGACGTAGTGGGCATGTGTCAGGAGAGACTGAAGCCCGTCGTGGCTGGAGCAGAGTGACCGAGAGGACAGCAGCCCAAATGTAAATACTTCGGTGATCAGAGTACGTGTGAGCACATTAAAATCTCCTTGAGGGGCTCCTGGGTGGCTTAGTCGGTTTAAGCATCTGCCTTCGGCTCCCGTCGTGATCCCAGCATTCTGGGATCGAGCCCCACATTGGGCTCCCTCCTCAGCGGGGAGCCTGCTTTTCTTTCTCCCTCCATGTGCGTGTGCGCGCGCTCTCTCTCTCTCTTAAATAAATAAAATCTTTTTAAAAAATCACCTTGAGATCAAAATAACCATCAAACCATCCAGCTAAATCTTGTTTATGAGAGATATAACGAAAATAAAGTATCATGGAAAAGTTTAAAATGGAAGAATGGAAAAAGACACACTGGGTAAAATCCTCCCTAAAAGGAAGTAGGTGAAACAATATTGATATCAGATAAAATTGAATCCAAGACAAAGGACTATTATATGGGGAAGGATATTTTATATTGCTGGAAGGTGTAATTGGCCGGAAGACCTAAGTCGTGAACTTCTGTAGGCATGTGGACTTCTCCCAAATTACTAGAAATACCACCAACAAAGAGAAAACGGCAGTCATAGATGAAGGCTTAGTGTTCTCCCAAAAATGGTCATTTCAGTTAGATTAAAAAAAACAAACAAACAAGAGTTCCCACAATTAACAAGATTGATAAAACAGAAAATAGGAACATTTTTCAAGTATCTATGACACTTTTAAAACATATACGGAATATTCACAAAATCTGACTATGTTTTAAAGTGCTCAGAAAGAAATCTCGTACAGAAATCACACGGCCACGTTCACTGACTGTAACAGAAGTAGAAATTAACAATAAAGTAGTTAAAACCACTTTGTTCCACTTGGGAATGTAAGAATATATCTCCCAAGTATTTGTTTTCAAGATAAAATAGAAATTGTAAACTATTTAAAAATTAATTACAAGTACCCTACAGAATTCAGATCTCTATAAATTAAACCTACAGGGTTGCAGCAAAAATGGTACTCAGAGGGAGATTTATAGCCTAAAATGTATTTTCTTTTTAGAATACAAGAAAGATTGTAAATAAGACACAATGGGATAAAGATAAACAGAATTCAGTGAATTAGAAAGCAAACAACAAATTAGTAAAACTAAATGTAAAACTAAATTTTGGTTCTTGGAAAGGAACTGACATTTGGCAGAGTCGATCAAGTTGAAAAGAAGGTCCCAAAAAACTGTGAGAGCAAAGGGGAGAGAGTGTTACTAAAAACAGAGGAACGTTAGAGCCATAAGAGAATATTATTATTTATGATTTTACATCCCTACGCTTGAAAACCTAGATACATAGATGTCGAAACACTATGCCATTGTTACTTCCTATATGGAAATGTAAAGTATCCAAGATGTTTTTGAACAAGAACAGTGAGGTTAGACATACACCACCAGATGTCAAAACGTACAAAACCACAGCAATGAAAGCATCGTGACAATTGGCACAAGAAGAGAACACAGATTAGTGGTATAGGAACGTAGTCAAGAAACATACCTGTGTATATATAGGAATCTGTGTAATAACGATAAAATGCAGAGTAATGCAAACTGTGATACCATTTGTGTAAATTTTCTAATACACAAAATGCATATTTCCATATATGTGTACACGTGCGACTGCAGAGATAAAACACAGCATACGAAATTATTCGATGAGTCATCACCTTTGAGGAAAACTTCAGTTTTCACTTTTTACAGCAAAATGTGTTACTTGCTTAAAATTTTTAAAAAAAGGTGTTTTAAAAATTTTACATAGATTTTCTTTGTTTTAGTCTAAATAGAGTTAGCCAGAGCTTCTGCAGAGCTAGATGATATAGTACTTTTCAATCTTAATAACTTTGCAAGTATTATTGATTATTAACTCTTGGTATATTAGCTTTCGGAGTAAGTTCCCTATTTATTCAAATAAAGTTATTTCCAGGTTTCTTTTTTTTTTTTTAAGATTTCATGTATTTATTTTGACAGAGAGACAGTGAGAGAGGGAACATAAGCAGGGGGAGCGGGAGAGGGAGAAGCAGGCTTCCCGCTGAGCAGGGAGCCCGACGTGGGGTTCGATCCCAGGACCCTGGGATCATGACCTGAGCCGAAGGCAGATGCTTAATGACTGAGCCACCCAGGCACCCCTATTTCCAGATTTCTTTTTTTTTTTTAAGGTTTTATTTATTTATTTGACAGAGAGAGACACAGCGAGAGAGGGAACACAAGCAGGGGGAGTGGGAGAGGGAGAAGCAGGCCTCCCGCTGAGCAGGGAGCCCGATGCGGGCCCTCGATCCCAGGACCCTGGGATCATGACCTGAGCTGAAGGCGGACGCTTAACGACTGAGCCACCCAGGCGCCCTCCAGATTTCTTATGACTCATTCTGTAAACAGAATTGATAGTAGCTGGCCCCCACATTAACTCAGTCTCCATTCATTGAAGTCCTCTATATATACCTTGTGTGAATAGGCAAGACTGCAAGATCCTTGACGGCCAGGACTTGATTTAACTTACCTTTGTATTCCTAACACCTAGCAGTTGCCTGGCTTAAAGTTAGCACACTATTTTTGATTAAATGCTGACCCAGTCTCTGAATTAATTCAACAAAGAGTCACTACCCTAAGAGAGTTCATAGTGTGACAGAAAAGACAGCTAATCAAATTACTTTGATACATTGTGCTAGTAGTAGCTTACATTTATTGAGAACTTATGATGTACCGGGCATTGGACTAAGTCCTTTATCTGTATTAGCTCAGTCCTTATAACCATCCCAGGAGGCAGTTAATGTTGTTGCCATCTTACAGATAAGCAAACTGAGGCTCAAAGGGAGTAAATAATGGACACAGCAGGGATTTGAACCAAAGCAGTTTGGTTCCATAGGCCATCCTCTTAACCACCTTGTGGTTAATTCTGTTGATAAAGTGCATATAAGAATTGCTGTAGGAGCCCAGAAGAGAGAGCAAGAACCCCAGCAGGAACCCCAGGGAAGGCATCAGGAAGTCTCATTTGAAGTGGTTTTTGAAAGACAGTAGGAATTCTTTTTTTTTTTTTTTAAGATTTTATTTATTTAATTGACAGAGAGAGAGCATGTGAGGGAACACAAGCAGGGGGAGAGGGAGAGGGAGAAGCAGGCTTCCGGCTGAGCAGAGAGCCCAATGTGGGGCTCAGTCCCAGGACCCGGGGATCATGACCTGAGCCTAAGGCAGTCACTTTAACCAACTGAACCACCCAGACGCCCCAGGCAATAGGAATTCTTGAGCTAAAGGAGGGGAAGGGCCTTTTAGGCAGAGACTGGGCGTAGGGTGCTTGGAGGCCTTGAGGAATGTGGGATGCCCGGAAGCACTGAGAGATTGTATTTCAGGCCCAGAGGGTGTGGGTATGTGAGCAGAAAGGCATGGGACTGAAGGCCAGCTCTTCGATGAAGTAAATCATGCCCACCTGTGCCCTTCTTTTTTGGGAAGTATTTAGTACTTTTTTAGATTTTTCCTGAGTGTATCAGAGAAATTAAAAATAGATTCCTAATGCAGCCCAAAGAGCTAACCTAATGTTAGCTCTTATCACACAACCTCTCTGAAGTTGTGTGATAATGGGCCCATCAGGATATAAAACCATTGAACTGTCAATTCTAAATTAATATGATAAAAGTAACAGAACCTGAACAAGATTGATTGTTTGGATTCCCTGGGTAGTTAAAGCCATTCAGGTGGCTCTTTGTGGGAGGGAAGGATGAATTTTAGCCCTGAGGTTTCCCCGGGAGGGTGACAATAGTCTATGATTTTCTGAAACTTCATCTTAACCCTTCTTTCCTAGATCAGAGCTCCAAATATGATTGTGAAGTGGAGATTTCTGTGGGTTTTTTTAAAAGAAGCTTTATGAAGCTGTCAGGACATAGTTGATTGCTCATTGTTTAAGAAGTTGCACTTTTTGCTTTTGGTTACACACGTCAGAAATTAGACATTTGGTGGAAGGGAATTACTACTTAATTTGTAATTTAAAACCATGATTGATATGGTGGCAGAGACGCTTTATTTACTCATGTTTAAATTAATGCATCTGGATGTGTTCTGGGAACTTCAAACTTTATCTGCCATTTTATAGAAACAAAAGGCTCCCCAAACATTTTGTGGTCGCTCACTGACCTGCTACTGAGAAAGACTCAGCCCATTGGGTGTTTTGGTCATTCTGTACAGCCAAGTTTTTAGACAAGAAGATGTTATGATTCACATTTGTTTAGAAGGTCTTACAAAGTTGCAGTGGGGTCTATTTGTAAGAACATCTGTGATGCCCACGTGTCCCTGTACCTAAGTGATGGCTGTTTTGGCTGAGGTGGTTGCCTGGTACTTAACCTCGCTGTGGTTGACTTTTAGGGTTCCAGTCCTGACGGCAGCACTTACTGGGTATAGTTTGGGGCTAGTTTCTTTTCCTCTCTGTGCCTCAGTCCCATCTGCCACGGGGAGGTCTTGCTAGCACCTGTCGGATGGACTTTGTGTGTACGTGAGAATTAAATGTGGTAATGCATATAAAGTGCCTTCGACATAAAGCACATGATGGATGTTAACTTCTCCTCCTTCCCTCCCCTCCTCCCTGCCTTTCCTGAAACATTGTCCTTGGGGTAAACTGCAGTAAACCCCTTTCCCCAGTGATTTGACACTGACTTCCATTTTAAAACCAGAAATTCATTCCCAAAGAAAGCGTGCTCCCAAAGAGACTGATGTAAGGCTGCCCTAACTACGACCCATTGGAAATGGATCACCCATAGTGGTCAGGGGTCTCGTTTTTAGAGCGCCCCAGTGCTCGTTTGCTTTCCCTTACATCTCTAGTCCACATAGTTTTTCTTGTACCCACCCCTCATTTCATAAATCATTAACACACTGGTAACTTCCAAATCTTGCCGCTCCCACTGTTCCTGTGGCAGCACACGCTTGCTACCAATAGATGCCACCCTCCAACTTGTCGTGTGTGGAACTCCGTCACGGTCCCGAGAGGCGGCTGGCTGCATCCCACACGTGATAAAACCAGTTCATCGTCCTGAAAGTTGGACCTTGTGTGAAGCGAGTAGAGTGAACGTTCACTCGTTCCAGAAGATGGGTGAATGGCCCTGGCCTCAGCGGGGACCATGGATGATGGGTCACTCCTCTGTTGAGTTTTCAGATTGGTGTTCTGTAAAAAGCATAATACTACCTGTCCTGCTTTCCCACGGGGTTAGAAGAAGGATCAAATGAAATGTAGTTTTGGAGTCGTTTGAACCAAGTTTGTCTTTAGGACTATGGTAGAATTCTAGCAGAGAATTATAAGACTGTTTATATGTTTGTTTTGGGTTCATATTATATTAAGTATTACTTATTTTATTAGTATTCACTTTTTATTTTACTTTAGTAAAAAAAATATATATATATCTTTGAACAGTAACAAATAATCCAAACACAGGAGAAGGCCAGGGGAGTAGGTAAGCCCAGACTTGTGGTATACCTATGTTTGCTGCTGCTGCTGATGTTATCACATTAGGTCAATATAGCATTTAATATAGTTAAGGGTACATACATACTTTCTTTAGTTTGGTGATGCTTAACAGTGTTCCTGTGAAGGGGGCAAGGTGAGGTTTCTTCTGCCTTTCATAGTTGGAGGATCTGAAGTCCAGAGACATTAAGCAGCTTTGCTACTTAATGCCAGAGTGAGGCAGAGAACCTAAATCCCCAGGTTGCTTCCTGTCTCTGTTAATCCTTGGGTGCTTTCTTACCTGAAAAAAAACAAGACAAACCATGAGCAATTGACTTGGATGGTTTTTTTTTTAAAGATTTTATTTATTTATTTGGCAGAGAGAGAGACAGCGAGAGCAGGAACACAAGCAGGGGGAGAGGGAGAGGGAGAAGCAGGCTCCCAGGCCTCCCAGGCCTCCTGCCGAGCAGGGAGCCCGATGCGGGGCTCGACCCCAGGACCCTGGGATCATGACCTGAGCCGAAGGCAGACGATCAACGGCTGAGCCACCCAGACGCCCCTCAGATGGTTTTTTTCATGCTTATTCAGAACATACTGCAGATTGACAAGCTTTGCATTTCATTAATTATTTATGTAAATAATTTTCTTTGTTGGAACAATGTAACTTTTACCTTCTGCTGTTACTGTTTACTTTGTAACTATGGGTTATTAAGTATTTATGCTGTTGTTCAGGAAATGTCATGCTAACCAAAAAGGCATCGTTATTTTCAGAACGCTTTCCCTTTGACCAAATACAGCCTCTATGAAAACACAGGTGTCTGTTGTGGAGCAGTCCTGCTGGCCCTGGCAAACATTCGATATTCGCTCTGGGAGTCCTGTCTCTGTCGCAGTGTGCCTGTCGGTCTCATTCGGGCACCCAGGCCCCACTTTCTTCTCTCTCAGACTCTGTCGTCTCTTCAGTATTAGCTTTTCTGTCAATGTACTTTTCTTACCTTAGTGGTAGATACGGAACATTTGTAGTCATCTTCCTGTTGGCTGCTCATCATCTTGTCTTTCTCTTCCTCGCACCCTCTTTATGTAAACACAAGATCTACCTTCTTGGCAAATGTTTAGGTGTACTGTTCAGAGTTGTTAACTACAGGCACGACGCAGTGAGCAGATCTCTAGGATAGTCGTCTTCCCTACCTGAAGCTTTATGCCCTTTGACTAATACCTTCTCTTTTGTCTTGTCATACTTCAAATTTTATTGGCAGGGACACTTTTTCTCTTAAGGTTGTAGAACTTGAGGAGAAAATGATGGAAGTAGCAGTTATTCACGGCGTATGGTGTGGTCAGTCCCTGTAAATATTTTCCCCCTTTGCATCTTACAGAATCCTCACGCAGTTGATTTTATTCCCGTGCACTTGACAGTGAGGCTCAGAGACTCTAGGTCAATAAGGGATGGTGTTAGGTTTTTTAAATCCAGATTTTCTGATGACAAGACCGTTGTTTTTCTCAGCATGACACAGCTTACGTGAGAAGTGATGTATATGCACTGGTGGCGAGCGTTTGTCTAATTCAGAGGCTCCATATTTTCTTTCTCTGACGTGCCCAGCACTAGCCGGGGCCCGCAGGTGCTCTCAGTGTGTTCTTTGATTACGTTGTTTGAAACCATGGTGGGTTATTTGAAGAGCTTTCCAAATCTTTTCATATTTTTTTCGATAGCCATTCATCTGTGTGTATAGGAGCCTGTTAATTAGCTTATAAATTGGATTGATGTGCAATTTAAATGTTTTGCCGTTTCTTCAGTAAGGTGTTGGTAGAAAACATCGATAGGAGCTGCAGTGCTGGGAACCCCCTAGATCAGAGTTGGGTAAAGCATGAAAGGCATTTAGCAAAGTGCCCGGCGGTCCTACTCTTATTATTTATATGGTGGCTCCTTTCAGAGCAACAACTTAGATGTCGTTAAAGGGAGCCATGCATTGGGAATCAGATGTCAGACGGTAAATAGCTTTGTGTCCTTAAGCGAGCCACCTGATCTTTCTGGGGCTCTTGTTTCTTCATCTGCTAAATAGAGGTGAGATTAAAAGTCTTCAAGAGCCCTCAAACTCTCTGTCTTTGTGTGTTAATCTTTAAAATGGAGATAATGCATACCTGTCATGGGGGTTATTTGAGCCTGAAAGAGAAAGCCTATGTAAAGCATATAGAAGATGCTCAGCATACGCAGGGGGTTTTCCTTTTGAAATGCAGGGTGGTGCTTCAGATGCCATGGAGACCAAAATGAGCATGGGAGGCAGTATAACATACTGACCAAGAGCCAAGTGGCCCTGGATTCAGTGCTGGTTTCACTGTTCATGAGATATGTAACCCTAGGCAAGTCTCTTAACCTAGAAGGAAGATACTAATCATATTTATGTCAGGGTTATTGAGAAGATTAAATTAGAAAATGCTTTTTAAGTGCTTAGCGGAGTACCTGACACATAGTAGGCATTCAGTAAATCTTACTTACACGTGTAATATTTAGGTGGGAGAGATGAACCACCAGGGGAAGAGTTAAAGGTAATGATGTGGGCTGCCCAAAGCAGAGAGCTGGGGGCCAGGCCTCCAACCTACTTCATGGTTTTGTTGAGGGCCCCGCTGCAGCGGCTCCCACTTCCTGGTTAAATGTTGTCTGCTTTGAAGTGTTTATTTCATACCTAAGATGAGCCTAATTCTGTTGTGACTTTCCTAGTCACAGGATTTAAATATCAAACGCACTGGTTCAAACAGACCTTTTGTGTATTCTCTGATCAGATTGCTTCCCTTCTGTGCCTGGCTGGAAGCTGTAAGACCTAGAAAGTTCCCACATTGATGTTCTTTTTTAAAATAGTTTTAATCCTGATGGTGCCACTGTTAACATAAAATAGCTCGAGAGTGTGTGTGTGTGTGTCTGAGAGAGAAAGTGAGAGGATCAGAGAAAAAGACAGACCGGCAGAGAGACACAGAGAGCCGAACCTGGGCACTCACACCAGCAGGTGCTCCTGTTTGAATGCTGGTTTGCATTGCCCGTGATATAGCAGCAGAAGGTGGCCAGCTGCTGGAGGAGGGGCAAACTCAGATCCCCTTTACAGATCCACCAGTCCCTTCCATTTGCTCTTTATTTAGGAACATCCTATTAAATATGAAATACTATTCTAGGATTTTGTAGCCTTCAGGCATGGATGAATCTTTTTAAAAATCTTATTTATATTCCTTTTTTAAACTAAACTTTTTAAATTTTGAGATAATTGTAGGTTCACATACAGTTATAAGAAATAATATGTACAGGTCCTTTGTACTCTTCACCCAGTTTCCGCACTGCTAAGTCTTACAAAATTATAGTGCACTACCACAGCCAGGATGTTGACATTAATATATCAAGATAAAGAACCCTTCCATCACCACAAGGAGCACTCCCGTTGGCTTTGATATGCACACCGTCCACACTACATTTCCTAACTCTTGGCAACTGTTAATCTCTTCTCCATTTGATATCTCTTTTGGAGTTTAAAGAATATTCAGGGAGTGATGTTTCAAATGAAGTCAGGAATCTGCTGTCTCCCCCCCACCCACCCCACACGGGGCTCTTGTCCCCAGATATGGCAGGACCGAGCTCAAAGTGAAGGACCTCACACACCTCACACACTGAAGAGATGTGCCATTCCAGATCCTCGTGGATGTTTTCCACTTGTGAAGTGCGGCTGTCATGATAAACTCCAACCGTTCTAGGATTCATTTAAACCGGTTCCTGGCCTGAGTCCAGATCTTGTGATAAAATACCATATGCCATCCGTCACATGATCCGTGGCGGTTCTTCTCTGTGCCAGCTTGGCTGATGAAGGCAGCCGCTGCCCAGAGGTTTACTGCCGAAGGAGCGTTTGACAGTGGTCCTCTGAACTCAGCCCTCTGTGGGAGCGTTTTCAGAAACAGTGCTTGAGTTCCTGGTGAGAGGTCCCTAGGTGGGGATTTATGTACCTTATATAAGAAGGAACGTGCTGTGCGTGTTCGCCGCTGTTCGCTCACCCCCTCTCCCCCCCCTACTTTTGTTCCTGTAGAAAATGAAGACCTCACAGAAGGCCTAGTCTTTCCTCCCTGACTGCTGCCCCCCTCCCGCCCTCCCCTTTCTTCCCCGTCCTTCCCCTTCCCTTCTCTGCACTCTGGGCCTAGGCCTGTTGGACAAGGCTGGATGCCTCATAGCCCCGAGGAAAGCTCAGTGTGCGAGCAGATGCCTTCTCAGGTTTCTGTCGGGCAGTGATGTGTCCCAGTGACCTCTCGGAGCTGCTCCCATGCCACAGGCCTCCTTCCCAGGAAGGGGAGCCTCCCCGGCTGCTCTGAGAGTCGTCCCAGGCAGCAGCACTTAGCCCTGGCCGGTTGGGGGGGCCTGGGCAAGGGAGAGCCAGTTTGGCCGGGCATGTACGTGTTCACCATTTGAATTAGTGAAATGGGCGGGAGCACTCCAGTTCACCACAGAGCATACCACTTCCTGTTTGCTGTTTCATAACTGGCCTGTTGAGCTTATTTTTATTTCCTGTGCCATCCCCTGAAAACATTTCCTTTTGTGACCTCTGATTTAACTAATCCCCAAATCATTTAGGTGGCCTCCAGCTTTTTAATATTAAACATTGCTTTAATAAACACCTTTGCATGATATGCATGGCCTTAGAATTAATTCCTGCAAGCAGAATACTTGGGCCAAACCGTTTATAAATTTGAAATTATGATACATATTGTCAGATTTCCCTGTTGTTTTTGGTGTCTGAAGTGCCAGTTTGTGTTATTTATGTAATCATTAATGGAATTCCTGTTTTCCATATTAGTTTCAAAGTAAGGTTACAGGCCTTTTAACATGTAAAGATACTTTCCCAGTTTTTTTTCCTTCCTCCAAATTTTTATTTAAATTCCAGTTAGTTAACATACAGTGAAATATTAGTTTCAGGTCTAGAATTTAGGGATTCATCACTTCCGTACATTATCTGGTGCTCATCACAAGTGCACTCCTTAATCCCGGTCACCTATTTTCCCCCATCCCCCACCCCCCACCTCCCCTCCAGTAACCCTCAGTTTGTTCTCTGTAGTTAAGAATCTGTTTCTTGGTTTGCCTCTCTTGCCCCCCCCCCATGTTCATTTGTTTTGTTTCTTAAATCCCACATAGGAGTGAAACATACGGTATTTGTCTTTCTCTGACTGACTTATTTTGCTTAGCACAGTACAGTCTAGCTCCACCCACGTGGCTGCAAATGGCAACATTTCAGGTTTTTGATGGCTGAGTAATAGTCCATTGTGTATGTGTGTGTATATACATGTACGTGCGTGTGTGTGTGTGATACACGTACACATACCACCTCTTCATTCATCAGTCAGTGGACACTTGGCCTCTTTCTATAACTTGGCTCTTGTTGACAATGCGGCTATAAACATTACGGTGCGTGTAAAATATCTGGATTTTCCGAGTTTTTAAAAACTTTATGGTATCACAGTGTTCAGATACTTAAAATTTGTTTAAATACCAAATATGTTAATATACCATATATGTTAATCAAAATATTTTGATTTAGCAGCTTTTCCTTTGTGGCTTCTGGAATTTAATGCCATGTTTAGAAGTTTCTCACATCCCGAGATTATAAAAATGGTAACCCTTACTTTGTTTTAGAATATATACTTTTTTTCTTTTTCCCTATTTATTGTTTGCAGTCTGTGTTGATATAAAGGGTAAGGTAGCAATCCACCTTCATATTTTTCTAGTCAGCTAGCCAGTTTTCCAAACAACCAGCAATTTTTAATATACATGGTGAATTTGGAATTACCAAATCTTAATGGCTTCTATCTAAAAGTGTCTGTTTTTATAGATAGGAATTTTCCATTTAAAACTCTGAGTTTCAGTATTTTTCTGCTATTAAAACCTCTAGAAAGGAGCTGTGAACAGAACACCATATTGGTTTTGGCATTCACTTTAATGCATCTGAAATAGGCTGAATCTACAGAATTTGATCCAGAGTACTTCTATGTCTTGATGCTTTTTTGCCAAGCAAAATTGATTATTTCTAACCACAAGGCCTTCGGTGTTGGACTGAGAAAAGAGTCAGGGGTCCTCCTGAGCTGATTGCAGCTTATTTCATTTGGCATCAAGTACAATGCTTATTTTTCTCATAAGTTTCTTTATTCTCTAGCCTCCCAATGGTCAATGCCCCTCGTTGCTGAGGAGTTTTTTGGAGGGAAGGGCAAATTCAGATCCTGTTTATTCAAGTCCTACTAATTGTATCTTTTAAATGCTTTTTTTTCCTTGGCAGTTTGATGACTAGGTATCAGAAGTCTTTGACAGATAGTCCTAGCTTTCTCTTGTACTGTGGAGTTTAGCTGTGGGTTAGATTTGTTGTGCTGGTATATTTTCCCCTACAGTGATGGGTCACTCTATCACATAGATTTTCTTTATAGCTTTCATTAGAGGTGCTTTCAGTAGTTTAGAAATTTACTCGAGTATCTTAGTAGCTGGGCAGATTCCTCTTTTGTAGTCATATTCTCCTAAATTATTATAATTTCTTTTTTTTTTAAGATTTCATCTATTTATTCATGAGAGACAGAGAGAGAGAGAAGCAGAGGGAGAAGCAGGCTCCCCGTTGAGCAGGGAGCCCGATGCGGGACTCGATCCCAGGACCCTGGGATCATGACCTGAGCCAAAGGCAGATGCTTAACCATCTGAGCCACCCAGGCGCCCTATTATAATTTCTTTTAAAGAAGGTTTTATCATCAATGCTTGTTTTTAGGTTCAGATTGCAGGCAGGGAGGCAGATTCTGCAATTGTGGTTGACAGGCAGTATACATAGTGGTTGAAACCACCAGAGTCATCATTCAGGCTTCATAACCCATCTTTGCACCTGTTATGTGACCCGGCTAACTCAATTTCTGTAACTGGCAAAAGTGGACAAAATCACACCTCTCTCTGTTGTGGGACTGTTGTGAATCTCATGTGAGATAATGTGTACAAAGCACTTAGGACAGTACCAGGCCCACAGGAAGCACTTAATAAATTTATTTTTCATCATCTGTTTTAGTGTTGCTTTGCCCTCCTGAGATGTTGCATTGCTCTTTTTTTCCCCGGCGTAGTGTAAAAAGAATACATGCCTATTACAGAAAGTTTAGAAATTGAAGAAAAGCTTAGGGAAGAAAATTTCTCCTGTGGTTCCACAGCCCCCAGCGAGAATCAGTTTACGTTTTAACCTCGCTGCTTCCGGGTTTTTATACTTGTATATTGTTTTTCATAGCTGAGCACATACTATATGTGTAATATGGTATCTTGATTTTTTTTTCTCTTAACATATCTTAAGCTTTTTCTCCTATCATTAAAAACTTTTATAATGGGCGCCTGGGTGGCTCAGTCGTTAAGCGTCTGCCTTCGGCTCAGGTCATGATCCCAGGGTCCTGGGATCGAGCCCCGCATCGGGCTCTCTGCTCCGCGGGGGAGTCTGCTTCTCCCTCTCCCACTCTCCCTGCTTGTGTTCCCTTATAAATAAATAAATAAAATCTTAAAAAAAAAACTTTTATAAAATTATCGCTTTTGATGATTACATAATAGTCCCTCACATTGTATTATTTTGTTGACTTAATCGTCCTCCTTTTATTTGGCATTTGGTATTTGGAACTTTGAACTGTTTTGGTTGGAATTAGGTTGCTTTTAGGTCATTCTGCCTTACGAAGGCTGGGTTTCGTGCTGTCAGTGACAGGTTTAGGAGTTGAGGCTTCGTGTTTGCTTTTGTTGTTTTGTCTGTTGGGGCTGTGAATTCAGGCAGCATTTGCAACATGAGACCTGGTGCCCTCAGACTCTTGCCTGTCTGTTCTGGAGTATCTCTGTGCTTGTTTGCTTTTTAATCTTTTTTTTTTTTTTTTTTTTGGTGAATTTCTTTTCATAATCCTGTGCTGGAGGCAAGATGAATGGAGATTATGATTAGTATTGTGGCCTCCATCTCTCCAGTATCGTGTGGACGTCCCGGAGCTAGCCAGGATAAACACTAGTTGCATGTTAATGGATCTTTACTGGGTAATCATACTGAGCAGTTTCTGGTAAGAAGACTATCCTAAATCGTTCTGGACAAAGGTATACTATTTTTGTTTCAAATTTCTCATTTTCCCCGTAAAGCTGGGTTTAAAGTCTCTTAAGGCTGAATTCATTTGTACTTGGGAATATAATGAGATCTTGTACTTTTTACTTTCAGAAAACCAGCCAAGAACAGCAGTCTGAAAAAGAAGTATGCATCCAGCATTGCCAGGGAAACCTGCTGTTTAGATATGCTTTTTGAGAAAGCACATGGCCAATGAATGTCGTCTTTGTCTCGTCACGGCAGTTTGGTTCTGCTGGTGACTCGCGCCAGCTGATTTGAGCTTAGTTTTAAACTCAGTTTTATTGAAATGGCACTGAACACAAGACCTAAATGCTGGTGCTTTGTGACCCCAGGAGGCTGCTTCAACGGTATCAGCCGGTGTGAGCTTGACACTATTTTTCGTTTCCTTTGTTTGGCTCGGAGGCTGCTTGATCTGTGGCCACTTGGCAGCTTGCTTCTTTAAAGTTTGTCCTTCCTGGCCATTTATTCTCTACTGTTAAAATATAGGATGGTTATTATCTCAACCACATGGTGAGCCAGAGTGCAGACCGCAGATTTTGTGAGTTTTGGTGGTGGAATTGAGATGGAGGTGGCATAGGGTCGAAGATCAGAAATAGATCCTAAGATTCGCACATAGTCTCTTGGCGCCCTCAGCCCTCAGCCCTGAACTCACTTCCCTGTGGCTTCACTCGAAGCACAGGTGACAAGTGGTCTGCGTCTCGGAGCTGTCGTCTCTCAGTAAGCCATTCCGACACAGCCTCAGTCCGAGAATGATGGGCTGTCTGAGGCCAGAGGGTCCTGCCAGGGCACGTGTGTCAGCTCCTGCTGTCTCTCCAGCAAGAGGCACCATCCAGCATTTTCTTGACCAGGTCTGGTCATTTTGAGAGGAGGCGGGATTCCACAGTCGGGAAGTAGTCCAGACCACTGCGCTAAAGCTCTGCCTGAAGATACTCTGTCTTTTTATTTTGCCCAAGATTTGTCCCCCGGGAACTTCTACCCATGTGTTTATTCAGATTGTTTCTCACAGAGACTTTTTTGCAATTAGCTGGGATTACCTGGCTATTCCATCTTACAGGTAGAGAAAGCAAGAAAGTCTCTTGCTTTTAACTTAGTATTATGGTGACTTGAGTAAACCTTGCCAGTCTTACACTAACTCATTGTCACCAAGGCAAGCAAGGAACTCTTAGGTGTTCTCTGTATTCAGTGTTGCTTTGATGGTAGCTTCGTGCTTTATTCTCGCTCTGATCCAGACTATGAGGGGAAAAGCACCTGACCGGTAGTAGATTTTGAGTGATAACTCCATTAAGAGTACAGACTAGGGGGCACCTGGGTGGCTCAGTCGTTAAGCGTCTGCCTTCAGCTCAGGTCATGATCTCTGGATCCTGGGATCAAGCCCCGGATCTGGCTCCCTGCTCCTAGGGAAGCCTGCTTCTCCCTCTCCCACTCCCCCTGCTTGTGTTCCCTCTCTCTCTGTCAGATAAATAAATACAATCTTTAAAAAAAAAAAAAGAGTACAGACTAGTGTCCGACAGAACCATATTCAGTTTTGGTCCCTGCCCTTTGCTGACTATGTAATTTAAGATTATGGAATTCTGCAAACCTTAAATTTCCCGTCTTTGGAACGGATTAATAATTAGAGCCGTAGATTTAATTAAGATCAAATGAGATTATCATATGGGAAGAGTGCTTAATGTAGTGACCAGCTAATGATGTTTAGTAAATATGTTTTCAAACACTGGCTTAGATTACTGTCACGGTTATCGTTGCTGTCGTCATTACGCAGTGAGGTCCCAAGTGCCGCACTGTCCGCCAGGCGGCGCCAGCGGGGCCTCTGCCGGCCCCTCTGTCCAACCTTCCCTTCAGCTTGCTTGGCTCACTGGAAGAGCAGTGTTAGCGTTCTGAGGAAGGGAGGTAGGCATCCACACAGTATCTCTGTCCCCTGGAGGGTTCCCCTTCTTTCCTAGGAGAAGCTCTGGGAATGGACATGTTTGTCCCGCGCGTAGGGAAGCACCTTTGGAAGCACCTTTGCGTAGTAATGGCAGCGTTGTATCTGTTCGCAAAGATTGTTCCATCTTCTGCGGCCCTGACGTTCCGGGGTGCGCGGCGAGCAGTCCTGCTCCTCCTCCTTTGTCCCTGTGGTCCGCCTTCCTCAGTCCATGGTCTTTATGGTTTTACTCCAGATAACTCTGGTCATTTTTCCCCCTAGAAATCTTGATTTCATCTAAGTTTTAAAGTTCTTTGGCATAAAGTTTTGGATGTTAAAATTTGCAGTATCTGTAATTCCAAATTGCTTTCCATTCCCAATATTTGTTTCTTCTTGTTTTTTAAAAAGCAGACTCATCAGAGTTTTTCTTTTCTTTTTTTTTTTTTTTAAGTCATTTGAAAGAACCACCTTTTGGTTTTATTGATTCTTGCCATTGGGCATTGGCTTTAGAATTCATGAATTTATGTTCTTACCTTTATCTGCTTTCTGTGGGTTTATTCTGGGTGTTTTTCCTTCTTAGTTGAACAACTAAGTTTGCCAATTGTCAGTCATCTCTCTCTTCTAATATCTGCATATAAGGCTATAAAATTCCCTTTAGGTATTACTCTAAATACCTTCCACAGTTTTTGGTATGTAGTTTTTCTGTTTTGTAAATTCAGGTTTATTGAGGTTTCATTTATATACCATAAAATTTGCTCCTTTTTTTTTTTTTAAAGATTTATTTATTTATTTATTTGAGAGAGAGAGAATGAGAGAGAGCACGAGAGGGAAGAGGGTCAGGGGGAGCGGCAGACTCCCCGCCGAGCAGGGAGCCCGATGCGGGACTCGATCCCGGGACTCCAGGATCATGACCTGAGCCGAAGGCAGTCGCTTAACCAACTGAGCCCCCCAGGCGCCCACATTTGCTCCTTTTTAAGTGTACAGTTTGATGAGTTTTGACAGATGAATGCAGTTGCATCAGCACCGCTGTAATGAAGATCTGGAATGTTTCCATCACCTTGAAAAGCTCCCTCATGCCCCAGTCTTTGTCCCAGTGGTCTCCTTTCCTGTGATGCCACGTGAACGGAATCAGACAGGGTGTCACCTTCTGTGCTTGGCCCTTCCATTTAGCATATGCTGTTGTGAGGTCCATTCACGTTGCTGCTGTCTATGGACTGGTTCCTTTTGACTGCAGCGGAGTTGTCATTGTGTAGAGATACCACAATGTGTCTGTCTATTCACCAGTATAGTTTTCCGTGGGAGCGAGTCAGAGGATTTTAATTCTGCACTTGGGCTGTAAATACACTAGACTATTCTGGATTTGAGGCTGTCTGGGCATTTTTTACATTTAAATTTTTATTTGGGGTTTGGCAATTTAGAGGTTTTTCCATTAGTGGGCAAGCATATGTTCATGTGTACTCACTTCTGCCCTTCCTCCCAGTCGGGAGACAGAAACCACAAAGGAAGTTAAACAAGGGCAGTTTAATACAGGGAATTATTGCCTACGATAAAAGAGTAACTGTAAGATCTAGGGAAACTCTGTGTGGTTCCCTGAGGCTGAGGGAGCACAGCCCAAGGGAGGACAAACTACCAGAGATTCCAGCCTCAGGGGAGAAAGTAGAGATTAGCCCATGGCATAGCAGAGGGGTTTGGCTGGTTTGGCTAGACCAGAGCTGGGTTCTGGGCCAGCCATAGACTACCCTCTGCGGTACAGGTGTGGAGGAGCTGATCAGCAGCCAGTAACAGGGGTGAGCAAAGGAGGTCTGGCTGCTGGTGGAGGGCAGGAGGCCTTCAGAGCCAAGTTGGGATTCTGGTGTCCGTGTCAACACAGCTGCCAAAAGGTTATGGCCAAGCCAAGGCTTCAAGGTCTCAGGCAAACCAGGTTCTGGGCTGTCACTGGGCCACACTTCACTAGCTGTCCTCACATCCATACTACCAGCCCCTGTGCCGGAGACTCAGGAGAGCCTCTTCCTCCCTGCACTGTCCCTTCAGCCTCTCTGCTGAGAAAACTTAATGTCACACATACTTCAAAGGAGAAGTGCTTAAAGTACCATTGTTCACCTCAGAGCACTTATCATAGAGAAGGTGCATTCAGAGCTGAGAAGTAATAAGTCGGTAACTGATATACTCTTTCCATTCTTTTTAAGAGAAATACCATCAAATCAAAAGCAGTACTACCCACATGCTCGTGCTATTCATAGACACTTCACGAGGGGACAAGGATTTATGAAAATTAGAACTTACAAAGAATAAGTTTATAGACATACATAAATCTCATATTCATCATGGTATGTTACCACACACATCATGGTATTATCACTGTTCTCCCCCCTCCCGATCATTATAGATGGAAAGTTTTATGTCAGACCTCAGGTTGGAGGCAGTTTCTTTCTTCATGATGCTTGCCCATTACAGAAAACATTTAGGATACAAATTTTTTTTTAAAGATTTTATTTATCTATTTGAGAGAGAGAGACAGTGAGAGAGGGAACACAAGCAGGGGGAGTGGGAGAGGGAGAAGCAGGCTTCCTGTGGAGAAGGGAGCCCGATGCGGGGCTCGATCCCAGGACCCCGGGATCATGACCTGAGCCGAAGGCAGCCACTTAACGACTGAGCCACCCAGGCGCCCCTAGGATACAAATTTTAAAGAAAGTTTCATACCAGAAATCTAAGTGTTGTTTTTTTTGTTTTTTTAAAAGCTAAGTGTTTTTAACTCCAAGCTTAGATGAGCTAATACTAGGAATATGGTGAGAATCCTTTCTGAACCAAGAGACGTGGTCTTTACAAATAAATTTTTCTGGTTTGTGAATTTTTACACATGTGAAAAATATTGTCATGGCATAAATTAAAGCACATTTGATTGTCCATACCCAATTAAACACTTGTTGAAAAGAATAAAGGGCCATCTCAAAATACCAAGAACATATACATATTAATGCTCTTATAGACTAAGGAATAAAGCCATCTCTTGTAGACAGTCTTAAAACAGAAAAATAAAAGAAAAAATAACACAAATTCCTATTTAGCAGTTATGTGGTTTTGGCAGAATTGGAAGTCTTAGGCGCATACACACACACCTCCACTGCTCTGACCTTATGTTTCTGACACTGCGGTGGGCTCAGGCCCTCAAGACTCGGTGGTCATTACAGAAGGGTTGTGGCATGCTTTGCAGGTAGAACTAGTCTGCTTTTGTTGCAGAATTCTTTTTTTTTTTTCCAAAGGATATTGAGAGAATATTTCTTTTTGGGTATTTAGGTTGTAAATCTCAGACATTTCATTACATGAGAGTACCCAGCAGTAGGGTTTGCAGAGGTCTTATATACTTTCCAGAAATTAAGTGCTCTTCACTTACAAGTTTTCCCACATCAGAAAGCCCAAATTGTAAAAATTCCGGCCTGCCAAGTAGCTTACTCAGAGAGCTTTGATGTATTCTCGACCAGTTTTCTGTAAACATTTTGTTCTTTCGGTGTATTTAAATTGGACCGTCTTTACTCCGGGATAGCTTTTAAGACTGCCTTTGTTAAATGAAGTGAGATCAATTTGTATTTTAGCTTTCATTTTGCTTGGGATTCTTTGGGCTTCTTGCATTGGGTGAAATCAGAGAAAAAGGCCTGGCCTGTTTGTTATCTTGGAAATTTCCAGCCCAAGAAAGTGTACAGAGGCACAGCTTGTAGGGATTCTTAGGTGACTAGCTAGCTCTCTTCCTGAATTATTGAGCTACCTTAAAACAACAGCTTGGCGCAGTTTGGGTTTTAGGTTTTCATATCTACTGAAAGATTAATATGCTTACAAGAATGCTGATAGGTTGGATGTCTCCCTTTAGTGCTTTCTGCTATCAGGAGCATCACACTCTGCTCTATTCTTGTACCCCACCTTCTTTGACATTTACCATTATCCCAGATTAGGTGTTCACTAACTTCCTGAAAGTTTTCCTCTCACAGTTTAGCTTCCTTCAGTGTGAAATTTATAAACCAGTGTAGAGCTGCTCTTAAAATAGAATTTTTCTTAAAGAGCTATCATAAGCAAGCAAGACTAGAGTGAGTTTTTTTGTCCATTTTTCCTTGTAGCTTTGAGCACTGGCTGTGCTGTTCATTTTGATTTTGGCATGCGTGGGTCAGCTTGGAGTGACTGACGTAATCTTATTTAACAAACATACTCTTAGGTTTATTTATTGATTACATATTTCCAAAGCTGCTTGAGGGAACCAAATAAAAAGTCAGTATCATTTTCAAGTAAAGATTAGGGATATGTTTCTTTATTAAATATTTATTGAGAACTCTTTTCTGCTGGCCTAACTCTCTGAAAACATATTAGATGTAGTTCATGCTCTTAAATAGCTCCCACTTTAGGGAAAGGAAAAGGTAGTTGGCAAGAGGGAAGAGTTCGAGCTTGGGCTGCTCTGGAAGGTTGAATGGGCATTCCCTAAACTGAAGATAGGATTATGTTGAGCAGACGCATGGAGGTGTGAAAAAATATGGCACCCAAAGGAATTTTGAGTAGCTGTCAGTAATATTGACAGATGAGCTCCTAAGTCCTCTTGTTTACCTAACCTCATTTTATTAGTCTCCTGTATCTCAGGTGCAATAGATACTTGAAATAACAAGATTTGCATTTAATTAAAAAAATTCTACAATTCAGACTTTGTTCTGAATTATAGTGAGCGCTCCTTCTTTGCACTCTAAATGTATATTTACAAAGGGCAAGGTTTTTCTTGCCAAGACTGGCCACGAGGATTCTTCCTCCTCTGAACTCTTGTAGTGCATGCTGCCGTGACACGAGGTGGGCTTGGGCTTTGCAGTCAGGCGTGCTAGGGTTCATAGCCCAAGCCCACCAGTTACACTTCCTGGCTTTGGGGCCATGAGCAAATACCTGTATTTCTCTAAGGCTCGGTTTCCACCTCGGTAAAGGCAGATACTACTACTTATTTCATGGACCATTCTGAGGATTACATGAAATAATGCATGTGAAGTGCTGAGCACATAGCGCTCAATTAAAAGTAGCTCTGATTACAGTTAGCGGTCATGAGTCACCCAGTAGCGCCACAGACTGTAGCTTGTTTTCATGACTTGCCTGCCTCGTTTAGCTCCACGTCTAGTGTACGGGGGTCCTGCTGTATACTTTCTGCCCCGTACACACCTTTACTCACCCCCACCTCTACCATCCCTACTCTTGCCCCAGCCAGGCCTGGCACACGTGGCCGGTACTCGGTGCCTCTTAAGATCCATTATTCTTCGGTATTTGCGGTATGAAAGTTCCCTTATGGGTTCTTGCTGTGGAAAGCCGGAGGCACGATGGTAGGGAAAAAATCTGGGTCTGGTCAAAACTTGTTTACCTTTGGCCAACGACTGTTATAAAACTCACAGAACAAAAACAAAACAACAACAAAATCAGGAGCGTTGTGATTTAAGAGTGAGTTGTGGAAGTTCATGCCCGAACAGAGCTGGAGTAAATTCTAAGCATGCAAAAGCACTACTTCAGAAATTAATTTTGTCATGTAAATCGAAGGATGATTTTTGATAAATCACAAAAAACTAACAATACGCAAGTAATAAACTTTGTATTATAGTGAAACCCCATTATTAAAAAAAGCACTTTTGCGTTTTGTCCTCCTGTGTATACGGTGTATCAGAGCACGTCCTTCACACCCACACGCGCGTGTGGTGCGCACTGGGCCTCTGGGCGGGAGGCTCCCTGGAGACAGCCTGCAGGTTGTTTGAAGCCAGGCTCCTGGCCCTCCTCAGAGCTTGTGTCATTCCATCAGGAGCCTGCCTGGAGCCAAACTGCTTTGTTTTACCCCAGCTTAATTAAGGTCTGTGTTTCATTCCAGTCTTCTTGGTAAATATCTGAAATACATGCAGCCCTGTTTTCTTCGGTTGGAATTCTGAGAACAGTTCCATGGATTGATTTGAAGTAATCATAAACTCAAAATGGGATTAATACTAGGTTTTGCATTAGGAAGGTTTTACAAGGGGCTGATGGAAGCATAATTTGGCATGACCGTAATTTGAATCAGAGGAAATTTCCCATCAGAATTTTCACAGGATTCATTTAAGCAGCAAGATGTGTTGAAATTGAATGGCCTCATACTGACTTCACCCACAGAAGCTGTTATTTGATTGTCAGCTTGCTTGCTTGACTAACTTCTCACTCATCTGCTGAGAGATTACTGCATCCCCTGAGAATCTGACTAGAGTCTCCTCTCCCCAGTCTAGAATCTACTCCTGGATAGAGACAGTCACATCAAGAAAGGATGAGTATCTTTGATGGAACTAAATCAGTACCCTAGATGCTTTTGACTGCCCTTGGTGCATTTTCTCTATTGCATTTTTGCTGACCTTTTAGTGGCTGATGTTGAAGGTAAGGAATGGCATGTTGGTGGCATCATTCGACTCTATTAAGCTTCCTTGTCATCTTGCTAAATTCCAAAGGCGTGTTCTTTCCTCATTCTGGGCCACTATAAAAACATCACCTGTGACAGACAGGGCATCAGCCTGACTCACCTGTCCAGAAGGGATGATGTGTTTGAGAAATCCTGGTTGTAATACTGGATGCAGAATTAGGAGTGCACAAGCGTAATGTGTACAGAATTGAAGCTTGTCCTTAAACACTTTGGCAAGTCTCTCGGATGGTTTTCTGGGGACGTTGCACGACTCTGTTTGTATAATAGACTTCTAAGATGAGAGTTTCTAGCCACAGAGGAGCAGAACTTTGAACCCTGTACCTTGGGTATGGGCCAGACCCGTTTGTTCACTGTGGGCCTCGTTGCCAGGGTAGGATGAAGCTCTGCTATACATTTTCGTGTGTTTAGTTCAGCTTGACTCTGCTCATGCAAGACAGGCTCATTGTCACTCTAATTCCCGTGAGGTTATCACTTGTAATGAAACTTTAACCGGATCTCAGCTCTTCTCTGGGCTGTCTGATGCAGTGTAATGCAGAGTTTCGTAGTTGCTAAGGCTGTTTGAGAAGAAACCAGTTTCCATATATTCATGTATTCATAATGTTGGGAATCTGAGGGTTTTGCTGTGGTCTGGCCCCGAGGAAACAAGCCAGATTCATCCGATTCGGGGTTTCTCACACAGAGTTCACCGGAGGCCCTGCTGTGTGTGTGGTATGTGTCCTGCACCATATTGTGAGCTCATCGGGCTCAGTTCTTCTAGCAACAGAGCTACTGTTTATAGTACTTACACATTTTCCCCCTTTTCCAAAAAAGGATTTAAGGTGGTAGCTCCCACTTAACCACTTTCTTTCTGGTGTCCACCAGACACTATGTGATAAACTTTACCAACACCGCTAAACCTCACAAGCTCCCTGCTGGATAAATACTGCTGTCCTCCATTGAAAAACGAGGAAAGTGAGGCACATATTAGGTGACTTGCCCGAGGGCAGAGCTCCCATGGGACCCAGGTCCATGTGAGCCAGAGCCAGTGTTCTTGCCCCGAAACCTCGCTGCTTCTCCAGCACATGCTGCCTTTTACATTCACGTTGCCCAGCCGCGTTCCTGGCCCAGTAGAGCTGCCGGGAAAGTTGGTTGATTCGATTTGAATCATGTTTGGCAGCCTTGAATTGGGTCACTGCCCCTCAGCAGTGGTGCCTGGCACATAGCAGGCCCTTGCATAGTTTTACTTGAGGAAAGGCAGCGAAGTAGACAGTGTCATCCCCATTTTACAGATGAGGAAACCCGATCCCAGAGAGGTCAGGTGACTTGCCTGAAGTCACCCATCATAGCTCATGGTGGCATTTTTTAAATCGAGGGCCATCTGATGTATTTAATGTCAGCCGAATTTGTAGTTCTTCCAGTCTTCCCGGGTTTTTCACTAACACGGGCCTGTTTCCAGAAACCCTTAGGGGTGGTGGTTACAGTCTTTTCCAGTTCCTCGCTGTATCACTTTGAGCAAATTGCTTGCCCACTCTTATCCTCATTGACCTCATTTGTAAAAGGAGGACAAGAATAATATCAGATGGATTTATTTGTGCAGACACCTGCTTAGCTCAGTGCTGAACGCATGGCATATGCTCAAGTAATGAACGTACTGCCTCCATGTCTAAGTGTAGAATCCAGTAGTAGGACATCGTTGTATCCGGCTGAAACAGGGTGAGGCAGAAGTTCAGACTAAGAAAGTGCCCCCTCGAGGATACGGCACGTTTCCGGAGCACACCTTTGAAGAGAACTCTCACCTGCACGCATGCTGTCACCTTTGCTTGCTCAGACATCCGTGGCCAGACAGCAGGAGGGTGAAAGGTAATGGTGAGTGGGGTCGAGGTGTTCGTTAGAGAGTGTGTCTAGCCGCACGACATCAGCATGGTCAGATTGAGCCCATCCGTGTCCATCTACTCAAGGCTGATGTGTTGATTAGCATCCAGGTGGTCAGGGGATTCTAAATAACCATGGTTAAGGGCTTAGTTCAGTTTCTCCTCCCTTCTGTGACCTCTGTCAGGAAGAGGGCAGAAAATCCCTGTGCTTGGTCTATTCTCTTCAGCATAACCCACCTTCTTCATTAAGGAGCCTGTGGCTCTGGGCTTGGCATTTTGTCTTGTGCAGAAGGATCACGTTGTCGTCTTCTGATCATCTCGTTCTTTCCAAAGTAGTAGTTCTTTTTTGTCAGAATAAAAAATTAAAGTGGACAGACTTTTAGAGGTGACTAAGCCAGGGTTGGAGACCTGTTTCTT
This sequence comes from Eumetopias jubatus, assembly GCF_037043125.1. NCBI lineage: Eukaryota > Metazoa > Chordata > Mammalia > Carnivora > Otariidae > Eumetopias > Eumetopias jubatus. The sequence continues at coordinate 125,533,459 of NW_028274815.1, forward strand.
AATCAGTCAGTATCAAACACAGAAATGGGAATCAAGGGAGCAGACTTCCTTCAATTTCAAAAGAATGTTGAGAGGAATAGAAGCTCTTTGAAGGCAGGACTCTCTCCCTGGGTCCCCTCAGCACCTTACCCAGAGCCCTGCACGTGGTGGTGCTTGGGGAAGCTTGCTTCTTGGTTTCAGTGGCTTCCGTTATTATTTGACTGGAAATGAAGGGCAAATTATTCATTCCCTCAACCAATATAATGCGTAGTGTAGTGAACAAGATAAAGTCACTGCCCTCATAGAACTTTCGTCCTAGTAAGAGACACAACAAGTAAAAGAAAAGAAATAAGAATGATTGATTACAAGGTGCCATGATCATTTTGAAGGAAGTATAGTAGGGACTGAGATCGAGAATGAGGGGAGGTGATCTTTCTAGAGAAGATGCTCAGGGAAGGCTTGCTCACATTCCCTGAGGGGTTGATCTGTGAGCTAAGGCCTAAAGGATAAGGAAGAACGGGGGACGAGCCATCTGGGCAGAAGGATCAGTCACTGGGTAGCCCTTGGGGCCGGAAAAAGTGTGGCTTGTTTGAGGATTTGAAGTAAAGGGTGGCTAGAGGGTCCTGAGCAAAGGGGAGAGTGGTAGGTGATGAAGCTCGAGGGGCCGGTGGGGCCAGAGATGGAAGGCCTTTGTAGCCCTGGTGTGTTGTTGGATTTTATTCTAAGTGCAGCAGGAAACATAGGGGGATGTGATCTGGTTCCTTTCTGTATTTTAAATTATGCTTGTTGCCGTGAGATGCTGGTGGCCTGGGCTGAGGGGTTGGATTTGAGTTACTCCCACGTTTTAGAGATGAGATCGAAGGATGGGATATGGGCAGGGGGTGGTGAGGGGAAGGAAGAATCAGGGATGATTCTATGCCTGGCAGGATGGTGGTGCCCCTCCTGAGGTGGGGAAGGTCGGGATGTGAGGAGAACAGGTTTGGGGGTGAGGGGAGGGTGGGACTCGAGAGTTTTGTTTTGGTCGGATTAAGGTGCTGGATTTCCATGAGCTGATCTGGGGCTGACATGTAAAGTAGGATCTGCCCCTGCATGTGTGAGCCTGGTGTTCAGAAGAGAATGCTGCTGTGGAGCCGTACGTGTGGGGGTCACAGTACAGAGAGGATGTGTAAATGCCAGGGGACAAATAAGGTCCCGAAAGGTGGTACTTCCTTCACTACTGTGAACAGCTCAAGCTCCCTGCACGGCCGGGCCAGGGTTGGCTCCTTCGGCAAGCTGGCTAGCAAAACCAGAGAACCACAGGTACTCCACTGCAAGATATCCGTTGGAAGTGTATTTTTGCCACCAAGGACCAGGAAGGTGAGAGGCTACTTTTGGCGCCACGGAACCATTCTCTGAGCTCGTTTTCAGAAAAATCCATATCTGGAGTGTGACCGAGGCATTAGCGGTGACTGGCCGGCTGTGTTCTAATGGGTCAGGTGTAACTTAAGCCCAAAGCCTTAGGGCAAGTAAATTAGTCCAAAGGTGGCGGTGGTAAAGCAGGGGTGCTTGTTGTTTCCAGATTAGACGGAGGGCAGAAGGGCTGCATAGAAATTGGATACTGAGAAGCCTTGACTAGAGACAGCAGTAACTGTGTGCGAGTTTTGCTCTGACAAAAACGAGGAAGAGGACGTAGAACCGTGCGTGGCAGACCGGAGGGGCCGCAGGAGACACTCGCGCAGCTCCTTCAGTGAGCAGAACCCTCACCTGGAGAGCGGGTGTGAGCAGGTCGCGCACAGCCCTTTAACACGTGATTCCGACGCTCGCGATCCATGGGTCCTACGGAGAGAACCACTGAGTCTAACAAGACCTGAGGTCATTCGGCAGCCCTCTCTTACATGGGGGGAGACGGAGGCCTGGGGGGCGGGCAGGAGGGGCTGGTCTGAAGCTGCCGAACAAGCTGGAAAGCCAGGGCCGCCTCCCTGACCTTGAGGTCTTCATAGTGGACGCTTTGTCCTGATGGATGATGAAGAGTGAGTCTACCAACTCCCAGCTCCCCTTCCTTCGCTAAGGTTTTTCTTTCCTTTCCCCTTTCACTCTCTTGCATGAGAGTAATCTTCTGATTTATTGAGTTCATTCTCAGGTGTCTGTCTCGCCTCACTAAAATGTAATAAGCTTCACAAGGGCAGTGATTTTTGGTTTTTGGTTTTTGGTTTTTTTTTATCCTGTGTGCCTTGGGCAGTGCCTGGCCCATGGTAGGTGTTCAGTGCATATTTGATGGTTGGATGGATGAAAAATATTTTGTTAAACTATAAATAAGTTAACAGATGTGGGAAAATGCTGACCCTTCGGTATTGTTAGCCTGAAATAGAGTAGAATATTTTCGTTTTACTTGTTTGATTCTGACTTGGATCAGAGGTATAGGAACAATTTGTTTATGGGCGATTCATTAGAGACTTTTCAAAATATTAATAACAATAGTATTAATAGCAACAACAGCAGTTATTAATAACTGTGGTGATAACTACAGTTTATGCAAATTGCATACCATGTGAAGTTCCGCGCTGAGAACGTCATACCTGTTAACCCACCTGATCCTCATGAGAGCCCAAGAATGGCGGAACCGGGGTCTCTTCTCCAGGGGAGGCCACTGAGGCTCAGAAGTGAGGTCACTTGTCCAGGGTTGCACAGCCACTAGAGACGAACCATCTGGGATCCTAAAGATTAATACCCCAGCTACCAGTAACACTCAGTATTAGGTTTAGGGCAGTTTCTTTTCAGAGGAGGAACTGAAAAGGCTAAAAATGAGGCGAGCATTGCTCTCTGGAGAGTCCTCAGACTCCAGCTGGTCTGAAACCACAGGCTGGAAACAAGATGTGGTTTTATGAGCGCAGCTTTCCAGCATCCACCCCCCTCTCGGCTCTGCATTCCCACCTCACAAAGAGCCTTTCGTCTTGAACTGTTAGGCTTTTCTTGCTTCTCAGACCACCTCCCTGAAGCAGGCCAAGGCAAATTCCTGTGGCGACAGGGCACTAAACTATTCCTGGAGAGGCCATGGTAGTCCTTCCCTCTCGGTCGCACCCCACCCTGGAAAGGAAGGGTGGACAGAAAGAGGCTCCTTCACCCCCTTCTTACACCCGCTTCCCTGTTGAGGCCTCAGGAAGGAGCTGGAGGACACGGTGATTCCATAAATCTCTCCGAAGACTTGAGTGAGCCTTTGAGTTCTTGGAACACTGCACCTATTAGACTGGTTGTAAACGCACAGAATTAATCACCACCTGCTGTGGATAATGGGGGCTTTCATTCCCTCCCCTGCCAGCCAGGACCGGCCTTGCTTGGACTCAGTGACACTCCGTACATACAGCAGTGAAACCACTTACCCCACAGCGGCGGACACAGGGCGGACATGAGCGCACTCCCGGGCTCTGGTATATAGAGAGAGGGTTGTGACGTGCACCGCCTGCTTTAAGCACACGATGCACCAGGCACTGTGCCAACATCTTTACAGCCACGATCACATTTAATTCTTATGTTAAGCCTGATGAGGCATGGGTGTCCCATTTCCACAGGGGAGAACCACCTGGAGAGAGATAGGTGACTTGCCAGAGTCTCAGCATTTGCAAGAGGCAGAGCCATGTTTGAACTACAGATGGAGTTGGTTCTCAAAACTGGGCTTTGCGAGTCTGCTCTTCTGTGATACCAGTTAAGAGCGTGAAGTCTGGAGCCTCACCGCCTGGGTCTGAATATTGATTCTGCCACTTACTTGCCACGAGACACTGGGCAAGTTACTTCCCCGCCTTCTTCCTTGGCTTGTTCATCTATAACATGGGGATGATAGTATATGCACATCATAGGGTTGTTGCCAGGATTAAATGAATGGGTGTATGGAGAGCACGGAGCGGTTGGCACATAGAAAGCACTATATAAGTACTAGCTTTTATTATTCGTTTATATATTAAGTGTTGTTGTTCCCTCTGGATGATGGAAACTTAATCTCAGAGGTTTCCAACTATCCCTGCCACTCCACGCTCAAGGCTTGTGTCTCTATTCTTAAGACACTTGTGTGTGAAGCACTTCGAGGGGTGCCTGGTGTATGATTAGCACCTGATAAGTGTTAATGATGATCACTATGGCAGTGCCTAAGACATTTCGGGGGCGGGGGAGCATCTGCTCCTCAGTGAGCATCCACTCTCCCTGGTGCGGGATCCAGAAAGAGACACGGTCACCATCCAGAGGCTCATCTGAAGGGTAGGACAAGAATTAGGGGCAAGCATTATTTTGCGTACCCCAAGTGGCTGTTATTTTAATGGCCTAACAATGCATCGATATGTAATTCATTGAAAAGATAGGGGTGAAAGTATTATTGGTTAAGTTCTTGGTCAAGGCGGAGTAAATCAAAGAGATTAGCGCTGAGAACTTGTCCAGGGATAAATTATCTTCATAGAGCTTGGGGCATGCCGTTAGTGAATGAATTGTCACTTTCCAACCACTGCCACCCCAGACTCTGGGAAGACCCTTCCCTTCTGGGTGCCCGGACAGGCTCGGCGTCTCGGCTGTTCTGCGCTGACCTGGGCTTTGTCATGACCGTACTTTCCACTTCTTCTAGCTTAAGAGTTGGACAGTGGAGGACCTTCAGAAGAGGCTCCTGGCCCTCGACCCCATGATGGAGCAAGAGATTGAAGAGATCCGGCAGAAGTACCAGTCCAAGAGGCAGCCGATCCTGGACGCCATTGAGGCTAAGAAGCGGCGGCAACAGAACTTCTGAGGGAGGCCTGGAGCACCCGCCCGCACGCCAGCCGTGGGTGAACTCGGGCTGCTCGCCGCTCGGGCTCGGTAGCCGACACCCCTGCCCCGTCATTTCTCCACAGCACCTTCACCTCCGTGAGCTCAGGAAGTGCGCCAGTGGGAAGGGCTGCCTGCCATCAGCGTGCCACCTTGTGTGTGTATTTCAGTTGGTCAGTTATATTATTTCAAAGGATTCATATCGGCGCTTCTAAACTCAGAGTTTTAAACCCCAGGAACAGAAACTCCAGGATGAGTGATAGCTGGGAAAGTGTTACATGTTGTCTTGTCTTTCTTCTCCCAATAGCTTTCGATTGTTCTTTCCGGAAGACTTTTTAAAAATATATAAATATGCACATATATATAAATTATAACGGGATTCCCCACTGAGTGTGGTGGCATCTCTGTACAGGTACAGTTTTAAACAGTTGGCCTCTTTTCTGTAAGATTATGGTACTGTGGGGCAGGGGGGCAGGGGGCGCCGGGAGGCTGTTGGGGTCACTCTGCTCCCAGGACCCAACCTCACCCTTCTGCAGGGCTGCATTTAAAAATTAGGTTTGGGCCAGTTCTTCCCCATGGTTTCTGCCTTGTGTGGGTCATGTCTGGCTTCTGGAGCTGTGGACCATGTCCAAGGGAAAGCCTTGAGAATTTGTGTTTACTTCTTGAGTCCCAGGAGAAGCCTGGCATCCTCTTTGCAAACTGCCCCTCGTGGCTTCAATGCCTTCCATCCATCTGCACTCTCCCAACCACCTAGAGTCACAGCACAGTTACTGCCCAGTGCCTTAAGAGGAGACGTGACCCAGTGCGGGGACAGGCCTGCCAGGACCTCTCCACACACACAGGGCTGTGTGCAGTCCGCAGAACGCAGAAGGGAAAGTGTGTCCAGAGTTCTCGTTGTTCACGCGAAGATCGCACAGGGGCATTTTGCTCCGCCTTCTTCACAGACAGGGGTAGAGGGCATTGCTTTTGTGATCACATTCCAATATGTGACTGTTTTCTTTTTGCTTTTACTGCCGAGGGATCTGGAAAGGATACATGAATATCAGACTGAGATCTCTTCCCCAGGAGGCTCCGTGCAGGCCCACAGAATGCTAGAGCTGGAAGGGGCCCTGAGGCATCGTCTGGCCTGACTGAGGCTCGGAGAGGGGAAGTGACAGGGTGACCAAATCACAAAGCAAGTTGAGGTAGGGGCTGGGACGGGACCAGAGCTCCTCGCTCCTGGGCCACTGATCCAAGCATTCCTTTCCCCGAGGGGAGAAACCTGTGTCCATTTGGGTCAGGTTGTCCCAAGGACCCTACCGAGGGAAGCTTGCTTGGGCTTGGTCTCTTCCGTGGATGACCGTGGTGGGGCCCCCCGGGGAGCCAGGTGGCTCAGGCTCGGCCAGTCTGCGACTCTGCGGCCTCTGGCGGACAACGGACGGTGCCATGCAGGCGATCTCGGGCGTCAGGCAGATCAGAGGGCTTCCCAAACCACAACACTGAGCCATCCCTCTGCAGCATGACGTGTGGTCACACAGCAAAGAGGAGACAGTGAGGAAAGGCAAATGTCTGCTTATTTTTTTATATCTCTTCCCCTTAGGTGGGGGAGTCCTGATTCAGCTGCACCTAAAGATAGGGTAATTTGACTCCATAATTGCTTTTGCTTCCCAAACCTGAAAATCGATGGAATGGCAGGGCATGTTCCTCTTCTCTGGCCAGATTCTGTTCTTTGCAATTAAAGCCAGTTTTTAAAGATGTAAGAGGCAATGGTTGGTCTGCAGGGTTTGGCCAGTTAGGCAGTTATGTGGCAGATACAGAGAACAGATGACACTTGGGGGATCCCACTAGAAGAATCAATGGCAGCTAGCATTCGTTGACCACTTAATATATGCCAGGCACTGAGCTAGGTGGGCTTTTTATAGATCCGAACTTCACAATAACCCCGTAAGTTAAGTACTTGATCTCCACTTCATAGGTGAAGGAGTAAGTTCAGAGAGAGAAAGGCAATGTATCTCCCAAGGCAACATGGCTAGTAAGCGGCAGAATCAGGATTCATAGCATCACCATGTGGGACCAGTATTCACAGGGAAAAGGAAAATCACAAGTCTTTAAAGTGAAGTGACCACCTTTTCTTGCAGAGAATAGATAACTCCAACTGGCAGTTTTAGGTTGGAAAACGGCTGAGTTAGTCAAGTCTGACAGCCGGGTGAGTCTCACCAACCTAGCATGGAGGGTGCATTCCCCCACACCATCTGCTGTGCTCGCGAACAGGCCTGCCTCAGCCTCTTCCATTTTAGAAAGGACTTTGTACTTGGCCAGACAGGAGGGGAAGTGCCCATTTCTTCCTTCCTAAGCTAGATCCAAGTAAAAGAAGATTTCAGTTTTTCCCCATAAATATTCTTGGGTCATGAATCTTGATCCGGAGTGTATTCTGTTCCAGGCATGTGTGCACCCCACCATGCTGGCCCAGCACAGACCACTGTTCCCCAGTCTAGCTGGACAGACCCTCTGGCCAGGAGTCAGTTTCTTTGGACCAGGTCCGTGTCCTGGCCCGGTGGATTTGTTTCCTAGTGATGCAAAGGCAGAGGGCCGGTCCTCATTTTCCCCGTGAGCACTCACTTCAGGGTAGGTCAGCGTGCTTTCCTTGAGCCCTGAGCTTCAGCATCTGTGACTCGAGCTCCCAGGGAACTCTGTGGCCTTCACCTCTTCTCTCCTTTTAAGAAACAATGACCCACACCCAATTGTATCTTTAAAAAATCTCAAATTCTCTAAGGATATCTTGATTGCTTCTTCATCAGTAATTTTGAAGCAAATTTCTATTTTTCCTTTGTCCCTTCTCCCAGCCACCAGCTGGATGGATGGATAGATGGATGAATGCAGGTTGGGCTGGCTGGCTGGCTGGCTAGGTAGGTAGGTAGGTAGATAGATAGATAGGACCAATACTCTGAAGCAACTTAAGAGCTGTAACCTTGAATCCCTGAGACTGTATATTCTGACCCAGAAAACAATTATTTAGCACCTGCCAGATGCCAGAGACTTATTATACCATTTAAATTTCAGTAGCTCTTACCAATATCAGAAATGAGAGAAGTGACATCATTATAGCTCCTACAGATATTAAAAGGCTAAGAACAATGTCATGAACAACTTTATGCTAATAAATTCAACCACTTAAACAAAATGGACAAATTCCCTGAAAGATACAAAACACCAAAGCTCACTCCATAGATCATCTAAATAGCCCTATATCTGTTAAAACTTAAAGGTGTTATGGTCCTCATTTTACAGATAAGGAAACTGAGGCTCAGAGAGGTGAAGTCTGTTGCTCAAGGTCATGCAGCTCAAATATGGCGGAGCTCAGATTCCAATGCAGGTCTTCTGATTCTGATTCCAGTGCCCTTTCTAGCAAACCACATTGCCTCTAAAGATTGCAACTCCTCAGCCTCTCACCCCATCCTTTCTTACACACTGTGTGTTTTCATCAGGATTGTATTCATTGTATTTAGACTCCATGTTCTTTTTTGTGTTTGGGGGAAAAAGAATCTCTTCCACCAGCTTGCACTCGAACCAACTTGGAAAAAGCTTAAATGCTGTTGCTGATGTGTACAGCTTAAAAATGTGAAGTTTGTAGCTTTAACTTTTTGTAATAAAAACTAATAACACTGGCTTAAGTGCTGACTTGAAATGCTATTTTATAAAGTTTGGATGTAAATAATCGAGGTCAGCAGTTTGTATATGTATGAGACATAGCTTCCTCCCTGCACCCCCTTTTTTTAATTTGAGGTGCTTCTTGTGTGCTTTTATGTTAGAATTATTGTTCTCCCTACTTCCCACACATTGCCACCTTTGTTTTAAATAAACTGTCCTTTGGAACACAAGACTTTCTTCTTTTTAAAAATGAGACCTTCCATCTGTAGCCTGGATAGTGGTGTTGTGAACCTCTGTGATATTCTCTCTGTGGTGTGTTTATTCCAGAATCCAAAGCGGGGGGAGAAGGGGGCAGGGTAGGGAGAAGACTTTGTTGGGTGCCTGCTGTGTGCCAGATCCTGAGCTGGTTGGCAGGGTTATAAAGATGACCAGACGCAGTTCTTGCAGACCCGGATGGGGAGTCGGTCAAGCATGAGCGCCCGTGGAGACACCGCAGTAGACGGAAGTGCACCAAGCGCGGACACAGGAGGAGGGAGTGACAATCAGTTCTGCCGGGGGGTCCCACAAAGCTTTTCTGGAGGAGGTAATACATCCTGAACTTTAAAATGAGCAAGAGATGGCCAGGTCAAGAAAGGGCAAGAAGTGAGAGAGCGACCAGCCTCTGCAGAGGGTCTGGTGGGAGAGTCTGGATGCAGGGTCATCTCGGCATCCTTCATCCCGCTCTGTTGTTGCAGGAAGCGGGGCCACGTGCAGCCCAGCATTCAGAGGGAAGCTGCCCTTGTACGGCCCGTCCTTGTCCAGAAATACTTCCCTCACCTGACCTTGGGTTCTCTTAAAGTTTACTCCAGAGCAGGGAAGGAATAGAGTTACACCTAAATTTAAGTGTGAGTCTCTTGAGTCAAACTGCTCTTCAGTATTTAATATAATAGTCCCACTGGCTATGTGCATAACTGTCACGCTATTCTGTCAGCCTTTCTGGGAGTGGGGGTGATGTGTGTTTCTTGTTGCCTAATTTACTCACCTCACTCCCTGAAATACCATGTCTTCCTTCCGTGTGACCAGCGTTGATGACAGATGTTCCCTGTTGCTCAGACTGAGAACCTGGGGCCAAAAGGAGGGGAGGAGAGATGAAGTAAATTCCCATTTCCTAAGCACTTACTACAAGTCAGACGCATGGCAGAGCCTTTTAGATGGTTTCATCTTTTTTTTTTTTTTAAAGATTTTATTTATTTATTTGTGAGAGAGAGAATGAGAGACAGAGAGCATGAGAGGGAAGAGGGTCAGAGGGAGAGGCAGACCCCCTGCTGAGCAGGGAGCCCGATGTGGGACTCGATCCCAGGACTCCAGGATCATGACCTGAGCCGAAGGCAGTCGCTTAACCAACTGAGCCACCCAGGCGCCCTGGTTTCATCTTTTTTGCACAGACTCTGAAGTATCTAGTACTGCACCTTTCTGGAGATACGTGATTCTCCTAGTGTGCAGTATGGCCCGCTGGGGAGTATTCTGGAAGTGTGTCAGAGTGGTTTTGTGGTGACCATGATCTCAGGGTCCGGTCAGCATTTAAGGGGCAGAGGCAGGGATGCTAGATGTCCTGCAGTGCATTCTGGGACAGCCCTGCCCCTGCTCAGCCCCACATTCAAATCCTGCTGGACGTTTATGTTGGTGAGAAACTTGTTTATTAACACCTGATGCTAAATCAAAGCCCATTTACATTAAACATACGTACTCTGTACAAGGTTTTACTCTCAATCTTCCAAGAACGAACTATGTGGAATGAAGAGACACTTGAGGTTTGCTTTGTTGGGAGCTTTCCCAAGAGTTGCTGACCACATGCGGCAGCAGCGCTGGCAATATCTGAGTTGCTGGTGCAAGACAACTTACCGAGATCGGTTTAGATTTGTGGCTGTCACACTCACAGCGAGTCTGTGTCGCATGTAATGAATAAATGATCATTTCAGAGAAGGAGGAAGTGCCACGAAGAAAATAAAACAGGAATGAGATTGTGAGCAATATGTGCGCATGTGTGTGAGTGTGCATGTGTGCGTGCACACACGCGCGCAGGCAGAGGCAGCTTTATATAGTGATCCAGGCAGGTCTCTGAAGAGACAGCTTTGGAGGGGAGACCGGAATGACCCGAAGGAGCCAGCCAGGCAGAACATGTGGACCGTGTACATTCCAAGCTGAAGGCGCGGCAAGAACAAAGGCCCCGAGGCAAGGACAGAAGTGTGATCTGTCGGAAGGATGACCTCCGTGCCTGGAACACGGAGCACAAAGGAGAGAGTCGGTGGCAGTGAGATGGGAGGAGTGAGTGAAGATGAGCACGTAGAGCCTTGTGGCCTACGGGAAGGGGTCTGGGTGTCATTCCTGGTGAGACAGAAGCATCAGAGGGAAACCACTCCGACCTGTGCCATGTAAGGGGTGCTCACTCTCAGCCAGCATGCTGCCTTACAGACAATGTAGCTGAGACCCAAGTTCTGGCCATGTCTAGTCTGGACTCAAACCCAGACTTCTTGAACCCACTATTCGTGCTGAGACCCCAACTGTGGCCTCAAGTACAAGAGTGACCCTGGTTTGTGATCTCTACACATGCGGACTACTTGCTTTCCTCTGCTCAGGGTTGCTTTACCATTCCCAAAGAAAACCAAAGCTTTGCTGGCTTTCTGTTTCCTTCATATGCATTTCCAGTGTTCTTTCCGGCATTTATTATGCCAGGCATTTTCACGTATGTTACCTCACTTGAACTTGGCACCAACACTCTGAAGTGTAGGTGTCATTATATCAAGACAAGAAACGGGCTCAGAGAGGCAAAGAAACCCAACCAAGACCACACAGCTTATAAGTAGCTGGGATTCAAGCACAAGTCCATCTGGCCTCAGGGCCCGTAGTCTTTCCTCTACGCCACGTCATGTCACTCACGTTCTCCCATCCATGGCCTCATAGACCCGACCCTTTGCCACAGTGGAGTGATCCAGCAACCTCATCTGGAACTGGGCCAGACCGCTCCCCTGACGCACTTTTCAACCTGGAACTGGGAAGTTCTCTGGTGGAGGCACCACAAGATACGGAGCTGGATGTTGTCTGCCACGTGCTACAGATTCAGCCAATGTCTGTAGTAACTCCCTGCCTGAGAATGAAGGCAACGCAGGAATGCAGTACCGAGGGGGCAGCAGGGGTAGGAGACCTGGTGACCTCAGCTGAGCCTCTGGACCCACTGTGTTGGGTTTCTGTCGCTTGTAACGGAAGGATTTCTTACCCATCCAAGAAGGTAGGACAGGATGGGGTCTGGGGAGGGCTTTGGATCCCAGCCTGAGTGGAGGATGGAGGTCGACCCTGAGACATGCTTCTTGGAGACCAAAGGTCCAATCCAGGGTCAGGCACCTGGTAAGTGGCGGGGCCAATGTCGGAACCCAGGCCTGAGTCCGGGAGCAAGGTGCATGTAGTTCCCACCCTTGAACTCCTGACTTTCCTGAAGGTTCTGAACCCACTCCTTTTGAACAGGTTGATCACCAGTCTGCATCTGCCCTTATCTTCCTCTTCTTTTCTAGCGGAAAAGATTCTGAAAGACACTGTCCCTTTCATCTCAAAAGCTCCTGCCTTACAAGATTAGCTTCGCAACTTACTGAATTTCCTGGAGAACTCCTTCCACACTCAGGCTCAGGGCCTGGCTGGCCTGGAATAGGAGGTCTGGTAGTCATCAAGGACCATCCCATGGAGCCAGCACCTGAGGGCTGTGTCCAGAGCATGAGGAGCAATTCATAATAGGACCCCCCACTTCAGAGCCATTTCCTTCAGGGGCACCTGGGGAGCTCAGTTCGCCGCACAGGGCAGGAAGAGTGGGACACAGTGCCCGCTGAGTACAGCCCCGTATTAGGAGGCGTGAGCTTGGATCCCTGATGCACCACTTTCTGATCATCCCACTGTGGGCCACAGTTTCCTCAGCTGTCCAAAAATGGTAATTCTCTTTCACTGTTGCTATCGTGAGAAGTATATGAGATAATGGGCGTGAAACCACACTGTAAACTGTAGAGTGCCACAGGTGTGTGAAGGGGGGTTGTTATTATTAGTTGATAGGTCATCTTCACTCTTGGGAGCCTCAAGAAGTACCTCAGGAGGCAACCAGATTCTCTTCACCCCCATTCTCCAATATGAACACTCTACTTGGCCCTTATTTAAGCTAAAAATCTTACTCTTCATAGAGACTCAGGTATGACCTTGGACCTCCATTTTTTGATCAATAATGTGGGCCTGGGGAGGGAGAAGATCTTAAATTGGATCCTCCCTGAGGAACATTATGTCTCACTGACCAGGGAAGTCCACACCCCAAGTTCATTGCCAACAGGAGAAACCACCACAGACATCACATCCCAGAGCTGTGAACGACCTGAGCTGTCCCATGTACCCTCCAGGCCAGTGCCCCAATTACTCCTGAACACCTCTGGACATCATCTCTCCATTTTACAGAAGATGAAACTGAGGCCCAAGGGAGCAAGGGGGATGACCATGGGATCTGTCCAGCACCCCCTTCCTCTTCTAGAAACTGCTCGATTCCCACACCAGCCAGGAGTTCACATGGTGGCTACCACGTTCTCATAGATCCAACCCTTTGCCACAGTGGAGTGATCCAGCAACCTCATCTGGAACTGGGCCAGTCAGCTCCCCTGACGCATTTTTCAACCTGGAACTGGGAAGGAGTTCTCTGGTGGAGGCACCACAAGATATGGAGCTAGATGTTGTCTGCCATGTGATACAGATTCAGCCAATGTCTGTCTATCTGTCGCATTCCTGGTTTCTGTTGTTGCCGGAGCCAAGCCACCTGGCAACCATTCCCACTTGGTGGTATTATAATAGATATTTGTTGGTTTTGCCCACCCAGGATCCCTTTCCCTTATTTTAATGAAAGCACCCCACGTGTTCTTCAGGAAACTGTGCCTCCACCATCTGTGTCCTGGGGAGACCATCTGTGGGAGTTCCTCCATCCTTCCCCCAGCAATGGAGTAGGCACATGACCCAAACTAGTCCAGCTAGACTCAGGTCTTTGGGAATTTTTAGCTAGAGCAGAGTGTTGTCACTCAGGTGTTTTACTTGCAGGACCCCTAACAAGGTGGTTCATGGGCTCTAAGTACCTCCATCCCCATGTTGCCCTTATTCCTATCTTTCTCAAAGCCTAGTTGTTTAATTTGACTTTGACCTGATCTAGTATCTATCCCATTCCGCCATTTTTTGCTTAAGTTTTCCAGAGTTGGATTCTCTGGTTTGTAACCCAAGACTCCTAACTCCTAGAGAAATTGGAAGTAGAATGGAGTGCTACTCCGCATCCTTCAGGAAGTGTGGGGTATTAAAAAAGATTGGGCTTTCCTGGGGCAAAACAGTGAGGTTGCTGTCGTGCCCCAGCCCTGGAGAGCAGTCCATGGGATGCCGCAGCAGAAGGCTACTTCCTGTATTACTTGGTATCATCTGGGCCACTGAGAAGGTGGCTCTCAGAGAAAGGGCAGCTTCTGTCACGGTTCAGTTTTGGGGAGATGAAGAATGCCCAGGCTGAAACTATGGAAAGAGCCAAGATGTCCATCGACAGGTGAATGGATAAAGAAGAGGTGGTATATATACACAATGGAATATTATGCAGCCATCAAAAGGAATGAGATCTTGCCATTTGCAACGACGTGGGTGGAACTGGAGGGTCTTATGCTGAGTGAAGTAAGTCAATCAGAGAAAGACATGTATCATATGACCTCAGTGATAGGAGGAATTCTTAATCTCAGGAAACAAACTGAGGGTTGCTGGAGTGGTGGGGGGTGGGAGGGATGGGGTGGCTGGGTGATAGACATTGGGGAGGGTATGTGCTACGGTGAGCGCTGTGAATTGTGCAAGACTGTTGAATCACAGATCTGTACTTCTGAAACAAATAATGCAATATATGTTAAGAAAAAAAAAGAAGAAGAAGATAGCAGGAGGGGAAGAATGAAGGGGGGAAATCGGAGGGGGAGACGAACCATGAGAGACGATGGACTGTGAGAAACAAACTGAGGGTTCTAGAGGGGTGGGGGGTGGGGGATGGGTTGGCCTGGTGATGGGTATTAAAGAGGGCACGTTCTGCATGGAGCACTGGGTGTTATGCACAAACAAGGAATCGTGGAACACTACATCAAAAACTAATGATGTAATGTATAGTGATTAACATAACATAATAAGAAAAAAAATAAAAATAAAAGAATGCCCAGGTTGTGGGATAGAATGTTTTGTTTCAATTGCACGGAGTAATGTAAAGGGAAAATCAACAAAGCAAGCCCAAATATCATTGTGTGTGTGTGTGTGTGTGTGTGTGTGTGTGTGTGTGTGTGTGTTGGAGGGAGACACAGAATGAAATGTAGAGCATTTCTATGACCATGGTGAAAGAACCTCACGACTTGCTGCAGGGCTGAGATCTCCAAAAACCAAAGTCGGCAACTGAGTATGCAGGCTGCTGACCTGACAGGCCTGCTACACAGCTGTGCCGCTTCTGACCAGTGGAACGGCCACACAGGAGGATGTGGGAGAAACCCAAGGCAATCTCCAACACTGGCTGGAAGCAGTCTCTGCCTTCTTGATGGAGAAGGCTCCCAAGCTTCTGCCTGCTCCAGCAAGCCCTCAAGGCTGCTTAGCTGGATGATGGGGATGAGTTTTGGCCTGGAGGGTGAAAAATAAACTGAGTAGGAAAGAGTACAGGACTCATACAGAACCACAGAAACTTCACTGATACCAGCTGAAACCTGGGGAATATTTGTGGGAATGGATTTTTGCGGTGCTTGATGAAGGAAGGGAAAATGTGAGACTGATCTCCTTGATATGGATGTGTGGGTCGGGGATTCTGCATTCTCTGTGCTACCTCCAGGAGCTGGCTGGGTTCTAACCATTGATGGCTAAAGCAAACTTGGACCAAATGTGAAATGAAATTTAAAGGCCCCAAATACCCTGGCATCATACAGAGGAAGGGATTCAAAGATTTCTGAAGACAGGAATGCTGGATTGGATTTATTTTGTGCCTCCTTCCCATAAATATCTCTACGGCCCTCACTGAACCCTTTGCTCTGAGGAAAGTCTACATCCGGCGTGCTTGGTGAAGTGTTCCCTGATCTCCAAGGGAAGGAAGGAAGAATGCAGAGGTGTGGGAGGCCAGGTGTCGGCATTTAGGTGCCTCAGAAATTTTTTTTTTAAAGATTTTATTTATTTATTTGACAGAGAGCAAGAAAGGGAACACAAGCAGGGGGAGTGGGAGAGGGAGAAGCAGGTCTCCCACCAAGCAGACAGCCCGATGTGGGGCTCAATCCCAGGACCCTAGGATCATGACCCAAGCTGAAGGCAGACGCTTAATGACTGAGCCACTCAGGCGCCCTGATGCCTCAGAAATTAAGTGAAAATGTTCATCATAATATTCAGCAGGTTCTGAATGAGGCAGGATCTCTGCTGGAGGGCCCTGGAAAGGTAGAGCTGACCACCAGTCTAACTTAATTTATATAACCAATAAAACATAAGAAACAAAGCAAAGCACAACAAAACAAAAACCGATCATCACCTAACACCTAGGCTTGAGTTCATTTATTGATCTAAAATCCCTTGAATGAAGGACATACTACTTGCCCTTGGAGAAGGTCTCTGCTATACTACCACACGGGTGTAACGCGAACATTTCTCTTGCGTTCTCCAAAAGGGCCTGTGGCCATTTACCAGGGCACCTGGGTACTGAAGAAAGGGAAACACCCAAACTTTGGGATCACTGGATGAAGAACTTTAAGATAATACCAACTTCTTGGGCCTGAGAGTACCACCATGGGTCCACCAACCATGTGAAAAACAGTATTTTGGCCTTTGTCCACGTCACGGAGGGCCAGATCTCCAATTTCTGAGTGATAGTTGGAAAAGATCCCCACATTGGCTCCCTGACCCACGGAGGCCATTCTAATATAAAAGGCCAACAGATCCAACCGAACAATTGTTCTGAAATAGAAAACTCAAAGCAGTACCACACCTTTGGGGAGGCTGCAGAGACAACCAAAGACCCTGGAGGGTGATGACTTCCATCAAAACACCATTAGTTTCCCCTGTTTGGCCGGTGCAAAATTAGATGGGTCTTGGAAAATGGCAGTGAACTATTTTAATCAAATGGCAATTCCAATTTCGGCTGCGGGGTTAGATACGCGTTCCTCGGTACAGTCCCTGGAGCTCATATGCATCTATTGGTTTCATTTTCTATTCCAAGAAACAGAAACCACTGGAAGCATTCTGCTCCTTAGTTGGAAGGGATAACAGTTTTCCTTTATTAGTCAACTCAGGGATACCTTAGCTCACCAGATCTGCACCGGAAAGACTTTGATTGTCCTATTTCACAAGATAACAGACTGATCCACTACACTGATTAAATCACATTAATAGTGCCTGGAGAGCACAAAGTATGCTTTGGGTTATACATATGATAGGTTCCTGATGTTAGAAACATTTTCTTAAACTGTGCCTGGGAAGAAGGAGTGAGCGTAAAGTGTGCTGGGCAGCCAAGGGTGGGAAGGCAGTGGACATCTAGTTTGCCTAACAACCTTCCCCCTTAGTTTGGTGATGTCACATGACCTTTTCTTTTCTTTTTTTTTTTTTTAAAGATTTTATTTATTTATTCATGAGAGAAAGAGAGGCAGAGGGAGAAGCAGGCGCCCAAGGAGCAGGGAGCCCGATGCGGGACTCGATCCCCCGACTCTGGGATCATGACCTGAGCCGAAGGCAGACGCTTAACCATCTGAGCCACCCAGGTGCCCGTCACATGACCTTTTCTTTGGGTAACTACCATTCTTCCATCCCATGTGGTCTCTTGCAGATGTTAATCCAGGGGCCTGCCCTCCCATCTCCACCAAGGGAGAGGCACGTGACCCAAGCTAGGTAAATCAACCTTTTGGCTGGGATTGGAATGGTGAGCAGAATGACACAGGGGAGGAAAGTGACGGAAGACTGAGCATTTAGCTGACAGTATCCTCAACAGAAGGTTCATGAGTCCTACCACTGAGGTCCCCAGAGCTCCCCTCATTCCTACATGTCCTAAGTCCTGCTCAGTCAGCTTTTCCTTCGACTGGGTGAACTTCACCGATACCCTTGCGGCTGGCTGAATGGTGGTCCCAAAGCTGTGTCCATGTCCTAATCTCTGGAACCTACGTTACCTTATTCAGCAAAAGGGTGTTTTTGCAGATGTGATTACGTTAAGGATCTTGAGATGTGATCAGCTTGGATCAGCTGGGTGGGCCCTCCATGCCATCACTTGGGTTCTTCTGAGAGAGAAGCTGTGAGGGACTGGTGCACACAGAGGACAGGGTGACATCATGACCAAGGCAGCGAATGGAGGGACGCAGCCATAGAGCCAAGAATGCCAAGAACACAGGAGCCACCAGAAGCTAGAAGAGGGCAAGAAGATTCAGCCCCGGAGCCTCCGGAGGGGGTGTGGCCCTGCTGACACCAGAACTGTCAGAGAATAAACTTCTATTGTTTCAAGCCATCAGTTTTGTGAGACTTCATTATGGCAGCCACAGGAACTAATACCACTTCCAGTAAATTCTTTCTTTTTCCATAAGGTAATTTAGATTTTTTTAAGTTTTTTAAAAGATTTATTTATTTACCTTAGTGGAAAGCGAGAGCGCAAGCGCTGGGAAGGGGAGAGAAACCTCAGGAGACTCCTCACTGAGCTCGGAGCCCAACACGGGGCTCGATCTCACCACCCTGAGATCAGGACCTGAGCCAAAACCACAAGTCGGACATTCAACTGGCTGCACCACCCAGGGGTCCCAGATAGTCAGTTTCTATTGCTTGTAACCAAAGAACCTTAATGGTAAGTGTTGTTCATCACTCCAGTTATCTGTAATGAATTACTCTTTTTGACCAAGTTAGTTCCAGCTGGATTCCTGTCACTTGCAGCCTGTGCCAAACCCGCCACTGGAAGAGGAGAAAGTGGATTCTGAGTCGCTCCACGTATCCCCCACCCTCCCCGTTCACCCAGAAAGCATGCCGGGTGGCCAGCTCCAGTACAGCCAGAAACAGGTCCCTGGGCCCAGCCTCTTTACCTGCGTAACGGTTTTCTTTCACACCGGGGATTGGGAGTGACTGTTGCTTTTCTGCCAAGACAACACATAACCTGGTGATGGATGCAGGCCAGACGATTCTCCCCTGAGCTTTCCCTCCACCAACTTTAGGGACTTGTCTGTGGGGTCAGAAGGTCCGGAAGCTATCTGGCTCCTTGGTATGTTCAGCAGTTCGGCGAGGGTGGTGCGGGCAGCCCTCCCGTCTCTGTGCCCCGACCTGGGCCGAGCGGGGCCTGGACGCTCTAGGGGAGTGTGTGGGAGGGCCGGTGTGTGGGCGGGGAGACCCAAGCGGCCCCTCAGCTCAGCTCCGGCCTCTGCTCAATCTGGAGACTCACATTCATCCGCACACGGGGGCCTACACATGCTGTGCCCTCTGCTTGGAAACACTTCCTGGAGCCCCTATTGCCTAATTAACTCTTCATCCGTGTGACAGCAGCTTAAATCGTCACCCTCAAGAAAGTCTTCTCCAACCCCCGTTAATGGTCCCTGCTACATGACATGCTTCTAGCTCCCTGTACTTGGTACAGCTTATTATTACATATTTCTGTGATCCCGGGATTTAAATCCATCTCCCTCCCTGGTCTGTAAGCTTCACAAATACAGAGATACATATTTTGTTCCCCATTGTATCTTGTGAACCTAGTAAGCAGTCAATGAATCAGAGGCCAGGTGTGTCAATTGTATCTGAGAAGTGGCGGTGTGTGTGTGTGTGTGTGTGTGTGTGTGTGTGTCTCGGAGGCACACTGTGGGGAACTGGAGAGAACGTGCCTCACCCAAAGGCATTTGAATTAAAAAAATATACTAAGGGGCACCTGCTGGCTCAGTCAGTAGAGCATGTGACTCTTGATCTCAGGGTTGTGAGTTCAAGCCCCACATTGGGTGTAGAGAGATCTTAAAATACACACACACACACACACACACACACACACACACATTGGGTGTAGAGAGATCTTAAAATATATATATATTTATATATCTATATTTATATATAGATATATATAGACTGTTCAGCTAAATAAAACATGTCTGCAGGCCACACGTGAAGCCCCAGCTTGTGAGTCTTCCAAAAGATATTTGTTGAATGAATAAAGTAAGGAGGAAGGGGTTGACAGAACTGGGAGAATCTTCTGTTCAGTCTTGTCTACACTCTCTCAAGGGCAAGACCTCTGTCTGGTCATTTCCTCTCCCTCCCCAGTGTTCTGCACACAGTATATGCTGTATGAATTAACTGATCCATGAGTAGGTATTCGCTAAATACCTTCTCACAAGCCTGGGCTCAGCCAAATAATGTCTTCCATGTTGAAGCTCCTCATGGTGGGACAGACGGAGGCATAACCAAGAGATGACAGGACAGTAATGGGTGTTCTGGGAGCTGTATGTGAACAGGGCTATGGGAACCCTTCCCTCCCAAATTTCTCAGCAAGTAGAGAGGATTCAGCCGGTGAGCATAAGATGCCCCCAGCAAGGATGAGGGGGCTGAAGCTGGCTGAAAGGGGCAGAGGTCTCAAGCATCTATCTGCCCGGATGGTAACTCAAGGTAGGGCTGGAGGTCTGCATGGCGGGAAGAAGAGAACGGCCAAAGTCAGCCTGGGGGGACCCAGGGGTCACAGGTGTCCATGCACAGCAGTTCCCTGCCACCAACACTTCAGAGTTGAGCTGGCTTTAAATTAGTGACTTCCTGCTACATTTGGCTTTCATTTCCCTCTGGGGCACAGACTGTGACCACCTGACAACGGGCTGAGATCTGGAGGTGGGACAGGGGCATGTCCACTTCACACGTCACATCCTAGGATGGGACAGGCCTGGGCCCCTTCAGAGTCTGCATCTCAAGCCAGCCCTGGCAGGAAGCTGCAGGACAAGTGCTGGGGAAATCTTACGTGCCAGCTAAGGAGGCAGCTCCTCTCCCTTCCTCCCAGACCTCATCTTTGAGAGCTGACTCTTGCTGGAAGCTCCTGGAAGAGAACCACAGCTGAGGTGCAGCACTCCTCCATCTGAATCCCCTATCTGGTCCTGTCTCTAGCCCTGACAGTGAGTTTGAACCCAGCGGATCAACTCTGGAGATCCGTGAACCCCCTAAAACCACATGCAAACTTTGTGAGGGCAGAATAAAGACGGCATGCAAGGAACACCAGTCCTGGCAGACCAGCGAGCCTGGATTCCAAACTTGGCCCCACCACATCCAGCTGGGTGACATTTGGGCAAGTCCTCGCACCTCTCTGAGCCTGTTTTCTCATCCTCCGACATGAATGTGGCAGGGCTGACAGGCAGGAGGTGCCAGGAACCATTAGCAACCTTTCTACGTTCTCTTTGGCGCATGCCTGCTTCACAGGGAGCTTGGAGGTCCACGTATGAAGTTCTCTGGTGTGTTCACCAGGCTCACAGAACCTAGGGCAATGTTCTCCTGGCCTGGGCCTTTGGCAGGAATGGGCTTGGCCGCTGGGTGTCATTCCTCAGGCCTGGGTGAGTGATCCTGAGCAGTCACACCCCCAGGAACGCTGTAAGCGGGCAGGGATCTCGGCTGTTTCAGCTGACCTTAGGGGTGTGGGAAGGGGGAACACCGAGCCTTGGCTTTAGTAAGCCTGAGAGTCTGGAGGCCCACTGGGGGCCTGGGCCTCCAGGTCTGTAGACCTTCCCTCCTGGGAGGTCTCACGGGACGTCTCCAGAGACACCTCTGACACCCCGTCGACACTGCTCAGCAAATCCTCAAACACCCGGGGGTTACAGTTGCGCACGGCGGCCTCCAGAGCCTTCTGGCGGCGGTAGAAGTGAGAAAACTTGTTGAAGATGATGGTGATGGGGAGCGCCACCACCAGGATGCCCCCGAGGATACAGCCTGAGGCTGCCAGCTTGCCGGCCACCGTCACGGGTACCACGTCCCCGTAGCCCACGGTGGTCATGCTCACCGTGCCCCACCACCAGCAGGCGGGGATGGTGTCAAAGCCCACGTCCTCCTCCTTCTCAGCTGTGTAGGCCACACCGGAGAACACGGACACCCCCACGGCCAGATACAGCAGTAAGATGCCCACCTCACGGTAGCTGTGCTGGAAGAGAATGTGGGAAGCCAAGTCAGAGCTGGGTGGGCCCACAGACCTGGTATCGAACAGATGGGGAAACTGAGGCACAGGGAGTAGAAGGGGCAGGTCCACAGTCATAGAGCAAAGTAGAGCTGGTGCCGAGACCCAGGTCCCTGGACTCCAAACTAAGATCTTTCAACCACAAGAGGCAGCCAACTCCCTGGGCGTGAACACGGGCCTAACTTCTGTTGTCCAGGATGCCTGCTAAGCCACAGTGGTTTCTTCTAATGCAGGGGGAACCGGTGGCACCAGCCAGTTAATAACAAGCTTGTGATTTTTCCAGTCACAGAACCAACGGAGAACCACAGTTTGTATTCCACAAATGCAAAGGGTTGGTTTCATGTACTTTTGGCTGGTCTACCTCCTTTCTGACAAGTACAAAAATATAGTCTGCCTCTCAAGAAAGCTGATAGGGTGTATGTTCCCTAGACCACCCACTGAATGCACCTGCCTGTGGGTTTATATATGCTGTGCCCCTGAAGCCAAGCAGTGGTTCTCAAACAGGGTAATCTGCCCTCCAGGGGACATATGGCAATGACTTTTTTTTTTTTAAGACTTTATTTATTTGAGAGAAAGAGAGCACACGTGCAGGGGAGGGGCAGAGGGAGCAGGGAGCCCAACGTGGGGCTTGATCCCAGGACCCTAGGATCATGACCTGAGTCGAAGGCAGATGCTTGACCAACTGGGCCACCCAGGCGCCCCAACATATGGCAATGTCTTTAAACATTTTTGGTTGTCATAACTGGGACAGGTGTGCTACCGGCATCTATTGGGCAGAGGCCAGAGATGCTGCTAAACATCCTACAATGCACGAGACAGCCACCCCCGCCTCCCCACACACAACAAAGAATTATCTCCCCCCAAATGTCAGTAGTGCTGAGGCTGAGACCCCTAGCCTAGAGCGGTAGTTTCCTAGTCCCAAACTGTAATGTGTGGAGGAATCATGTTGGGATCTTGTTTAAAAGGCAGAACTCAACTGAGTGGGTGGGTCTAGGGTAGGGCCAGAAATTCTGCATTTCTAGCAAGCTTCCAGGTAATGAGAAAGCTGCTACTGGTCAGGGGCCTTGCTTTGAGTAACCAGGAGTCTTACACCCGAGTCTTGGACCCTGGCAGCCTCAATCAATATTCTTCTCCCTCTTTGCAGAAAAAGCTGGTGGCACCAGGCCCTGGCTCCCTGCATGGCTGGAGGCAAGGCAGAGTTCTGGGGTGAAAGCATCTTCCCTGGTGAGGTACTGAATTCACGGATGTGAATTAATGGAATTCCTTGTTCCTGCCCAGTGCCCCAAGATTCTCCTCACATCACCCTGCCTGTACCCAGCATCCTGACTGCCTTGCCACGAGGGCATGAAAAAGGCTTTACAAAGCCATGGGTGGGCGGGGGTCTCCTAGGGATCCTTAGGAGGGCTGCCCAGAGCTTTAGGAGAAAGAGCAGGAGGTGCTGGAGTCACACACAGCTGGGTTCTTCTCTGGGCTCTGCAACTTACTGAGGAAGCTCTGACAAGTCCTGTCACCTCCTGGAGCCTCAGTTTCCTCATCTGCAAAGTAGTGACAATAATCCTTGTCCCAGCTTGATCCCCTCCTATTACCTTGGGATAAAGTGCAAAATCCTGGGCCAGGAGTCCGTGGCCCTTCAGTACCCCATCCCACGCACCTCTCCAACCTTGTGAACTGGCACCCCTCTTTCCTTGTCCCCTCCCAGTGTTCACCCTGTTCGCTCTCCAGGCCTTTGTCCAAGCTGTTCACATTTCCTCTGTCCCCACACCAGGCTAAATTCTCCCCTTCAAGGTGAAGCTTGCCCGAGCAGTGATGCACCCCCAGGGCAGGGCCTGGCACAAGAAGGGTACTCAGTAAATTGCAACCAGGCTTTGGAAAGCCAACTTTCTAACCTCAGGTTCTTCACCTACGGGAAGGGAATAAATAACCACATCTTCCTGAGGAAGTCCTGAGAACAAAATCAATAATGGATGTAAAACTGGCACGGAATTAGCACTCAGTAAGTGTTAGTTCTGGGGCGGCTGCTGGACTTGGTCTGTCAAGGGTGACCTACGATATCTGTGCCCCCTCATAATGCCAGAAGAAAAGCTCAGCGGAGAAGCCAGTTAGCATCCTGCTTTGCAAATTTCTGCACTATGTATTATCTGATGTTTGACAGAGAGACCAAAAACGACCTCTGTCTTGTGTTTTTGCTTTTGTTTTTTTAAAGAAAGAAAAGCAAAGCTCTGCCTCGGATTTCAGTTTTCACCCCTGGCAAAGAGCCCTGCTGAGAAGGGCAGACGGGATGGGAAATGGACACCTGGTCTCCAGCCCTGTGCCCCGCACATAGAATGTCCCCTGGGTTCACTGTGCCCCTGGACACCACGTGCCTCTAAGTTCACCTGCTAACCTGCCCTCTGGTCACCCTCGCCTCCCTCCGCACCCCGCCTCCCCGCGGCCCCTCTCTCCGGCCCCAGAGGCCCTACCTTGAGCGTGGCGCCCAGCGAGCGCAGCCCAGTGGAGTGGCGCGCCAGCTTGAGCACGCGGAAGATGCGCATGAGGCGGAACACCTGCACCACCTTGCCCAGGTCGCCGAGGTCCTCGCCGCTCGCGCCGCCCCGGTTGCCGAGCGCCATGCCGGCCAGCAGCGTGAGATAGAAGGGCAGCACCGACACGATGTCAATGAGGTTGAGAGGGTGGCAGAAGAAGTTGCGCGTGCTGGGCGCCAGCAGGAGACGCGACGACACCTCGAAGCTGAACCAGGCGATGCAGAAGTACTCGAGGTGCCGCAGCACCGGGTCGTCGCGCACGCCGTCCGGGCCGCGGCCCGCGGCCACCGCGGCCACGGCGGCCGCCGCCTCGCGGGCCTGGTACTCGGGCAGGCTGTGGATGCACATAGCGGCGATGGAGGCCAGCACCACGCCGATGGAGACGCAGCTGAAGAGCTTGCTGGGCAGCGAGTAGCCGGGGTTCTCCATGGTGAGCCACAGGCGGCGGCGCAGGCGGCCGCAGCGCGCAGCCCCGTAGCGCGCCAGCTCGCGCTGCACGTCGGAGATCTCGTCGGGGCACGGGTCCACGCTGCTCGGCGTGTCGCTGTCCTCGTCCCAGTCGCGCGGCCGCGCCACGCGCCGCTCCAGGTAGCGCGCGCGGCAGCAGGCGGCGAGCGCGCTCTCGCCCAGGCCCCAGTAGTCGGCCTCCTGACCGAAGGCGAAGACGCACAGCTCGTCGAGCACGTGCAGGCGGCCGGTGCGGTAGAAGTGCAGCAGGCCCAGGAAGAAGCCCGGGTGCCGGTCGAAGTAGAACTCGCGCGCCGCCGCATCATAGTCGTCGCACAAGCGCCGCGCCTGCTCCTCGGACGCCGCGGCCTGCAGGCGGCCCAGCCGCGTGCCTGGGAAGCGCGCCAGTGCGCGTGCGCTCAGCCGCCGCCGCACGCCGCCCACGTTCACGCGCAGCGCCTCGTCGCTCCGCCGCCAGGGCACGCGGGCGCCGGGCCCCGGGGACTCGCTCACCATGGCCTGCGGACACGGGGACGGCGGGGGGGGGGTTACTGGGGGAGGGGTCCCCGGGCCTGCCTTCCAGAAGGCCGGATTTAAACCCCCTGTCCCCTCCACCAGCTCTGGGGTGCAGTGGGCGCTCAGTACGTGTCAAGTACCCTCTGCTCTCAAGAGTCAGGCTTGGGTTTGACTGCCCTTCACTCCCCGACCGAGGGTCTTTGGCCAAATCACTGAGCCGTCCCACTTCCATGTCATGTGCACAGAACAAATGCTGAGATCCGCCTTGGGGGGATTATGAAAGTGACTGAATGGCAGGATATGCTGGCACCCCCGGGGGGGAGGGTGCTCAGATAGAGTATCTCCCTTTCCCAAACTTGGATTTTCGTATGTCAGGGGCCTACTTGTGGGATCTTGGACACATCAGCACTCTGATCCTCAGTTTCCTCCTCTGCAAAATGGGGATAGTAATGCTGACCACCCAGGGATGTTGGGAGCATCAGTATAGACCAGTAATTCTTTAAGTGTGCCCCCTGCACTGGCAGCATCATGCCACCTGGGAATTTGTCAAAGATGCAAATTCTCAGCTTGCTCTAGACTTAATCAGAAACTCGGGATGGAATTCAGCAGTCTGTGCTTTAACAAGCGTGGAGGGTGACTCTGATGCATGGTCAAGTTTGAGAGCCATTGGCTTGGACCTTTTAAGGCATCTGCGGAGTCAATCAGATGGAACACTGAATTTCTTCTGTGACCAAAGGCAAGTCATGTCACCTCCCTGAACTTCTGTCAAGTGGAGATAAAAATAGCCACCTCCAAGTGTGGTTAAAAGATTAAATGAACTATTGTGTTTATGGGGCCTGAAGGGGTTCAGTAAATTATCCATGTTTCACTGTCTCCCCAAGTCAGCCAAATCTGGGGTTTATCTCCACCCCTGATGCACCCTAGGGCTTTGAGGAAGATGCTTTTCTCCAGGTCTTAGTTTCCTACACAATGCACAATGCAGACAAAAGCACCTACCCTCAAGGCAGGCTGGAGGACTAAAGTAGCTTGTGGAAAGTGCTCCGCCTTTTTGATACCAGAAAATGTTAGATCCTTCCACTGCCCACGTCTCCAAGCTCTGCTGGAGCTGAGAGCTAGTGACTCACTTCCTGATCCTGGGTAATCCCATCTGTACCATCCCATCAGTAATGCCTGCTTCCCAGGGTGGACAGGGGATTGGATGTACATCAAGCGGCTGGTCCGGTGCCTGGCAGGGAGTCAGGTGAGGTGCCCTTCACTTACCCTGGGCTTGGAGTTAAGCTGGCCAGGATAAGGGTCGTGTCCTTAGCTCTGTCGCTTCTGTGTCCTCAGGCCAGTCTCCTCCCACTCTGGGCTTTGGCTCTTTTGTCTATAGAACAGGGAGAACAGCACTTCGGGTGGAAGGTTACTGTGTGTGTGTGTGTGCAAAGCCCTTAGAACACAGCGGGTGCTCAGTAAATGTCAATCCTTTGCACTTTCTTCTGGTCAGACCTGGGTTCAAATTCTGTCTGCCACTTACTGTTGACCCTTGAGGGGATCCATTCTGAGCTTCAGTTTCCCCATCGGTAAACTGGGGGACATCACACTTTTCTTGAGAGGTTATGAGGATTAACTAGGGCAAGATGTTTATGGGCAGGAAGGTGGCTCTGGTACATAATCCATGCACAGTAAACACCCGGGACTCCGGCGGGATGTAGCTCCACTCCCACCTCCTCCACCGCACTTGGTGTCAAGAGATGAAGCATCCAACCCAGTTGCGTCACCCATTAGCTGCATGACTGTGGGTAAATCCTTTTCTCTTTCTGGAACTCACCCTCCTACTCTATTAATTGGGATAATTAATTCAGCAAACCTTCCCCAACAAGGATCTGAGTATCAGTTAGAAAGGTTAAATGACTTGCTCAACATTACCCAGCTAGTCCACGGCACAGTTAAGTTTGGAAACTAGGCTTTTCCATTCAAGGCTCTCTCCACACACTTATTTTGAGCACCTACTATGCGCTGGTCACTTCGCAGAGCTCCATATACACTTCACTCGGTTTAATTGCTACACCAACCCTGCCGGGGAGGCTTTCTAATCCCATTTTATGGTTGAACCAACAGGACAGACCCCAGAGCCTGGCTACCCCACAGTGCTCCCTCGTGGGTGTGGGAGGGGTGGTCTCACGAAGGGGGCGCGGGACCAGAACCCCGGCAGCACCCCCCCCCCCGCCCACTCTGCAGCGTCCGCCCCTTCCCGGGCCACGCCCCTCCCCGAGAGAAGTTCCTTACCTGTCAAGCCCCCTCCAGGGCGCACCGGCCAGGCGCGTCTGTCCCCGAAGCAGAAGCCGCTGAGGCCGGGGAGCCGCTGGCTGGCCGGTCTCGTCTCTGCCCCTGCTGCCCCGCGGAGCCTCGCTGCTGCGGAGGCCCCGCCGCCCCGTACTTCCCTGTCTTCCTCTGTCCCCCGCAACGGAGGCCACATCGATCTCGCTGCCGGGGGAGGGAGGGAGACCGCGGGCTGCCGGAGGCGGTGATTTCTATTCCTGACTCGATTGGGTGGGGGTGGTGTCTGGAGACGGGGCCCAAGAGCCAGGACATCCTCCCTAGTCAGGGACCAGGGGAGGAGGGGTCATTTAGGGGAAAGGAGCCCCCGCGACAGAGGGATTTCAGCCCGGAGCATCGCTGACAAACAACAACGGCAGTAATAATGCCTTCCTTAATTGCGTCTTCCGTATGTACCGGTACTCTGCTCAGGTGACTTATCCAAGTTATTCCTGACACAAGCTTGACAGGGACAGGTGAGGCTCAGTCACCTGCGCAGGTCACTTAGCTTGGTGTTGTGGACTTGGGATTGGAACTCGTGTCTTCCAGGACTGCAGGTGGGGATCTGCGTCAGGGAGTTGGAGGAAGTGGCCTCATTCCCCCAGAGCCGCCTGGGCTGTGCAGCTTGAAGCAGATATTGTGCCCTCTAGAAGTTCTCTCTCCCCACCTGCCCATGGGTCCCTGATTTCTGCCTCAAGTGGGTTGGGATAGTAAGGGAGAACGGTACCAAAGAGCTTTGTCAAGGTTATGTAATCTAGGGGGGCCTGGCTGGCTCAGTGGGGGGGGGGGGAGCATACAATCTCAGGGTTGTGAGTTCAAGCCCCAGGTTGGGTGTAGAGATTACTTAAAAATAAAATCTTTAAAAAAAAAAAAAGGTATGTAACCACAAGCATTTATTGAGTGCCTACTGTGTGTCAGGCTGAAGAGAAGGTGCTGGAGACTAGGACCTGGATACAAGAAAGGATTCCTACTTCACAGATATTATTAATAATAATAATAACCAACATTTATTGAGACCTTGCCTTGGGCCTAGTGTCCTACAGGCCTCACCTCATTTATGCTGCCAGTATTCTGTGGGTAGGCACTATTATTATTCCAATCTCAAAGATAAGAAATGCAAGGCTTTGAGGGTAACTCAAAGGTCAAATGGCTTACTTCTGAGACCTCTAGAACAGAACTGTCCACTAGATAGAGTTTGAGCCACATATATGATTTAAATTTTTCCAATAACATTAAAAAAATAAAATAAATAAAAAGAAACAGATGAAATTAATTTTTAAATAATATATTTTATTTAACCCAGTATATTCAAAATAATATAATTTCAACATGGGATCAATAAAGACATTACTAAGGAGGTATTTTACATTTTTATCTAGTACTAAGTCTTGGAAATCCAGGATATTCAAATTACCACAAACTTAGCAACTTAAAAAAATACAGGTTTATTACCTTACAGTTCCTATAGGTCAGAAATCTGAGCACAGCATAGCTGAATTCTCTACCCAGAGTCTCACCACGTTGAAGTCAAGGTGTCAGCCAGGGCTGGGGTTCTCATCTGAAGTTTCACTTCTAAGCTCACAGATTGTTGGTGGAATTCATTTTCTTGTTGTTGTAGGACTGAGGTCGCCTTTTCCTGCTGGCTCTCTGCTGAGGATCACTCTCAGCTTCTACAGGCTGCCTGCAGTTCCTGGCCACGTGGCCCACAGGCAGTTCACAACATGGATGTTTGCTTTCTTTCAGGCAACCTGGAGTGTTGACTTCCTCTTCTGCAACGAGCCAGAGAAAATGCTCTGCTCTTAAAGGACTCACCTGCTTAGGACAGGCCCACCCAGGACAGTCTCTCTTTCCTCATGGAACACATTTCACACGTTCCATTTACACTCAAAGAGGAGGAGATGATACGGGGGAGGGGGAGGGGGTCCGTGGGAATCCTCTTAGAATTCTCCCTATATCCACGTACAGTGAATCTCATTTGGATTAATCACATTGCACATGCTTAGTAGCCTCATGTGGCTGGTGGCTTCGATATTGGATGCATAGCTCTAGGCTGTGCCACTTCAGTCCTTCCCTCAAAGTAAGAAGTTAGAGCAGGAAGTTTGCAATCATCTTGCCTAACTCCCTCGTTTTAGCAACAAAGAAACTGAAGCAGATCTTTGGAGAAGCAGATCTCCCATTTCCTGGCCTCATACTCTCTGTAGCCTTCACTACCCCCCCCCCAAACTTAGGGGGTACCTCCGCCCTGGAGTTAGAGCAGTAGCTTCAAAAAGAGAAAAGACGAACCTATTTCCCAAGGGCAGAAGAGATGGAAAGTAGGATCTGGTTTCATCCCCAGATCACGTGGGAAGTACATGGAGTGTCAGATTAATTCACCAGTGATAGGAATGGGAAGAGAGGCATTATGGACCTCTGAGGCTAAAGGGGGGTATCCATACCCATTATGTGCTGCGAATGGGCTGTGCCCCAAATTCTCCTTCAGTCCCTAGCCAGTTCTGGCCATCTGAATCCATGAGGGTTTATTTTTTTTTTTAAGATTTTATTTATTTATTTGACAGAGAGAAAGACAGCGAGAGAGAGAGCACAAGCAGGGGGAGTGGGAGAGGGAGAAGCAGGCTTCCCGCCAAGCAGAGAGCCCAATGCGGGGCTCGATCCCAGGACCCTGGGATCATGACCTGAGCTGAAGGCAGACGCTTAAGGACTGAGCCACCGAGGCGCCCCTGAATCCGTGAGGGTTTACCCTAAAGAGTAAGCTCGATGTTGCATAAAGTATAGAAATTTTTGTAATTAAGTAGACTAGGTGTGGCAGGCAGCTTCTAGAATGTGTCCCGGTGATGTCCACCTCCTGGTATTCATGCCCTTGTATAATCCCTCCCCCTTGAGCATGGGCGGGATTTCCTGATTTGCCTCTAATGAGCAGAATATGGCAAACAAGGGTAAGGGAATGTTGCTTCCAGGATTAGGTAACATAAGATTGACTTTTCTTGGTTCTGATGAAGCAGGTCGTCATTCTGGTAAGGCAAGGTTAACTTCTGGCCAACGCTGAACTAGAAATTGAGGAATTCAGTGCTACAGCCCTCACAGAACTGGAATTCTGCCAACAACCATATGAACTTAAAAGTGGGTCCTTCTGCTGTTGCAACTCAGTTAAGACCCCGGCCCTGGTTGAACACCTTTATTTCAGCTTTGTGAGTCCCTGAAGCTGAGGACCCAGCTAAGCTGTGCCTGGATTCTTGACCCACAGAAACTACGAAATAACAAACGGGTGTTGTTTTAAGCCGCTTGGTGGCTAGTGCTTGGTAATTTGCTACACAGCAATAGATAACGAATACACTGGATTTGCGTTCTGCCTTTACCACTAAATGGCGGTGGGATCAGGAGCCAAGTGATGTCTCCTCTTGAATTCTTATCTTCCTCATCTGTAAAATGGGGACAACGCCTACCTTTCAGGAGTGTGGTAAGGAGGCGCACATGTTCACTCTCCATGAACAGCTCTTCCTGCCCTTTCTTTACCCAGCGTATCAGTTAAGATTCAATATAGTTACAAAAACACAAAATGAGCCACGGCGGCCTCTGGAGAGGAGGTGACTTTTTCCCGCAGTCCAGGTGCAGCTGCCCAGGAACAGCTGCCCAGGAACAGCACTGAAGACCCAGGCTCCCTGACTTTTCCTCCTCCGCTCTTCTGTGGCTCTCATGCCTGTAGCAGGTGAGGCCCGTGCTTTGCCCATATCCCCTCGGATCCCTTTGCCACCTTGTGTGCACGGGCTCCTGGCACGCTTTCACTCCGACAGCTGGTATCTGCATCTCTTTGTCAAAGGGCTTCCTGAAGGCCGAGGAGCTTGCTCTGCCTGCACACAGGGAGAGCCTGAAGTGCCTGGGAATGTATGTCCTCCATCCCGGAGTTATTAGCTGATGACTGAGGGGTACAGAGACAGTAATCTCCAGCTCTCTTGCTCCACGGGAAAACTCTGAAGAGTCACCTACTCTTGTCTCTAGAACCCCCCGCCTGTGGGACTTTGCTTGTTGTCACACCCCTGCTGGCCTCTCCCCCTTTCTGGTATACCTCTCCACTCCCAGACCCATTCTTCCTGGAACATTTCCAAACCATCACCATCCTATGAATCTTCATCTAAAGATTTGCTTCCAGGGAACCCACCTAAGACAATCTTCAAGGTCACCAGATAGCCGTTCTAGCTGCAGCATCCATGTTCCAGAATTCTGGACAAAGGACAAACAGATGATGGGCAAAAGACGGATCTGTCACATCTGGTAGGACAAGGGCTTTCTGGGAAGCCCCTCCCAGTAGACTTCCCCAAGCTTCTGATTGGCCAGTTCTGGGTCACATGGTCATCTCTAGGTGTAAGGGAAACAAATTGTTAAAAACTTAATTTTTACTTTTTAAAATTGGAATATAATGTTTTATAGTAAATCTTAAGTTACAAATGAATTAAGTTTTTACAAATTTATGCATCCACGTGACTGCCACCCAAGTCAAAATATAGAATATCTCCAGCAATCCGGGAGTCTGGGGGCGGGGGGTGGCTGGACGTTTCCAAGTGCGGACATTGCTGTGGGTAAGGAAGAAGGGGAGAATGGATGACTTGCAGTGACATGCTTGGCTAACTCCTGCTTAAATTCAATATCAAATATTCAATATTCAAATATCACCTCCTTCAGGAAATCCTCTCTGGTCTCCAGGCTGAGCTAAGTTCCCCCTGGCATCCCACAGTCTCCTGGTTTTCTCCCTAGGAAGCATGTCATGCGACTCTGTAGCGGGGCTTCGTCTTATCCTCTAGTGCATGTGCTTTGTGATGACACCGCCTAGAGCCTGTACTAAGTGCCCAGTAAACTTTGAGTGAGGGAAGAAAACAAGACTGGAGGCTGAAGACCCAGGCTCCTTGACACAGGTGTCCAGCCTCCCAGAATACTTTCCAGAAGGGCAGTGGAGACAGGCAGTGGAGATGGTGCTGGATGGGCTGGACTTTGGTGGCTGAGGACAGAGTTGGCACGGCCAAGTCCAGTGCCCAGACCTGAGGGGGCAGGTAGCTAGTTAGCCAAGAAGCTGAGCAGGAGACTCTAGAAGAGACTGTGTAGATGCTGCCACCTATAGCCAGAGAAGCCGTGGCCTGTGACTTGCCCCCTCCTGGGGCTCCAGGATCCTAGCTCGGGACTCAGGGCCTCAGTTCAGCCTTGGGGCCCTAAGCAGCTGCATTCTAACCCACTCACCTGGGATCTTAATTTTCCTCCTGACGACTTTCAGGAAAGAAACCCAGGGCAATGTGCTGGGTTCCAGCTGCCTGGAACTGAGGCTAGTCACTTAAACTTCTTGGCTTTTTGTGATCCCCATGTCTCAGATGTGCAAACGGAGTCTTTAGGGCTGGAGGGAATTCTCAAAGAGGGGATGTAATCAGTGGAGTCAGTAAGGATGTTAGCTTTGGCGTCCCACTGCTTGGCATTGAATCCCAGCTCCACTACTTACCAGCTGTACAATCTTGGCCAAATCAACCTCGTTGTGCCTCATTTTCCCCATATGTGCAATGGGGGAAAATGATGAAGCCTACATAGTGAGGCTGTGAGGACATAATGAGATTATATGTGTAAAATAATTAAAGTGACACCCGGCATAGGGTGGTTGCTTTCATTTCTGCTGTTGCTGATTTTATTAGTACCTAAGGAATATGGTATGGCTGAATCCTGGCTACTTTACCTCTTAACTGGGAGTCTTGGGCAAGTCACTTATCTCAAAAGTTCTTCTTGTCAAATGGGAATAAGAATGCCCACCTCCCTCAGGGTTATAGGATGGAAGAATGAAATGATGTTTTAGAGTGTGAGGCGTGGAATGGGCATTCACTCAAGGGTAACAATCATTATCTGAATTCGACGAGCTCTCACTGCTATAAATCTATAACAATTGCCCCCCCATCTCACCGCCTTCCTATAACAAACATTTATTTTGCTCTTGCAAGTTAAAGGATTGGCAGCTCAACATCAGGCCTGCCTCAGCTATCCTTCATCCCAAGACCAGTGGCTTCTGGGCAAGCACTTTTCATGGCAGAGGGTGGAAGCTCCAAGAAGGCAGGTACCTTGCCTTGAAACTGGTGCACTGTCACTTGGGGCCACATTCCATCAGTCCCAGTGCAAAGCCCTAAGTCCCTGGGTGGGGGATGTGTGCTCTTCCCGAGGGAAGCCATGGCAAAGGTGGGGAGGGAAGGGGTGTGTCTTTGGGCGAACAGTACAATGTACCCTCTTATCTGTGTCGACCACTTGAGTTTATAGATGGGGAAATTGAGGCCCAGAAGGAAAGGAAATACCCAAGCTCACAGGGAGTCAATGACTCAGATTATTCTCCTCCCCCTCCTCTCTTGGGCTTCAGCATGTATCCCTATAATTAGCATTTGCTGATTTTGAGTTCAGCACTTGAACCCCATGAGAAGGACTGTGAGTGAGGAAGTAGGATTCTTTTCATCTTCCAACAGGGCAAACAAAATCCCTGAGTGGTGACTCACCCGTGACTACACTGTCAGGTCAAAAAAACAAGGAAAGAAGACCCAGGATTCCTAACTTAACCTGCTCGGTGGACTGCCCAGCCCCAGATTCCCCCCTTGGGGCTTCCATTGGGACACAAGAGGAAACCCAGCAGATAAAGGCAGGGAGGAGCCTGCCGCCTCCCACCTCTCCCCAAAGCAAGTCCTGGGTGACTGGGACAGTCAGGAATCCAGCCCTCTGGGTCCAGGAATGTCCCTTGGGATGGCTGTCGTTCCCTCATTGACCCCCTCCCCCACCCTCTTAGGTCCTGACTACAGACTGACCCTTGAGAAATCCCAGGTGAATGAGGTATCGTCCAATGGGAGACAGACTCTCCCATAAATAATGACATCCCAACCGTTCCAGCAACATTCCCCAAATGTGGAGCAATTTGAAATGATCTTAGGGTGGACCTGGATACAGCATTTTACAACACTGACGCTTGAGAAAGTTCTCTTCTCAGTCCTTCTGATTACTCCGGGAAAGAGGTCACAATTTTGAGATCTGTGTCTTTAACTTGTCTTTAACCCTTGCTAATCTTCGTTTATTACCAGAGACAGAGAACAGCCTTCAGGCTCACAGTGTTGGCAGGTGGCAGCGTCTAGGTAGAATTTAATACTATTATTTAATATTGTTTCATCTGACAACATTTACTTTAATGGACCTTAGCTGTTTTTTTTTTTTAAATATTTTATTTATTTATTTGAGAGAGAGAGCACGAGAGGGGGGAGGGTCAGAGGGAGAAGCAGACTCCCCGCTGAGCAGGGAGCCCGATGCGGAACCCGATCCCGGGACTCCAGGATCATGGCCCGAGCCGAAGGCAGTCGCCCAACCAACTGAGCCACCCAGGCGCCCCTGGACCTTAGCTGTTTTCACTGCATTTGCTTTTACAATCACATTTTATTCGTGGCAAGTGATTCTGCGTATTCCATTTATAGTGATGATGTCAAGGTTTTCTTTTGAAATAAATTTATTTATATACAAAAGGGAGTCCATTTAAAGAAAGACATTAGATAAATAGTATAGGCAGTATGCAAGATACTGAGATGCTATTGTGCAGGTGTGTCACAAATGGTGGAAAGGGGTATGCAAATAGATAATGTCTGGAAAACTCCACTAGAACATACGTTCAAGGTGGCTGGGCTGCCTGAGGGAGGGGTTTGGACCCCACAAAGAGGGGCCTACCTGAATTGGGCATTTTAAGTGGGGAAACACCAGAGGAGATAGGGAGGTGGTGCAGGGTGATAGGAGTCTATCTATGCACCTTGACTCCCAGGAGGAGAAACCAGGGGTGGATGGGAGGCAAGGGAGGTGACAGCAGATCAGTGTTCATCAGAAGGTTGAAACTGTCACTGGCAGAGATAGCGGGATCTGGGTGGCAGGGTCCCAGGCCCCCTATCATCATCCATTCCTGCTAGGGACCCCATGCTGAGGATCCAAAACCAGAATTAGCCTGGGGAGAGAGAAGGAAAGGGTTACACCTCCCCCATCACAGGACTCTGGGGTCGTTAGAAACTTTGATCCCCATCCACCCCATCAGCCCAGCCCTGGCGGCCACTCAGGCAGGATGGCCCACCCTCCTTCACAAGGGCCAGCTGAAGCTCAGAGCAGTTGCAAGATCAGCAAGAGAATGGAGGGTCTCCGGTTCCTCCTTGGTCCTAACGGGTCCCAACAGGAGCCCTCCGACCCCATCCTCTTCCCCAGGTCTGGCGTGGGCAGCCCCAGGCTCCTGGGAAGGTAGGTGTCCTATTAGGCTTATTGACCTGGAAGGACATCTAACGCTGGGGCTAAGAGAGGGAAAGAACCTGCCCCAGGCACGTAGGAACCATACCTTAGACGGGGTTGCGACAGTCTCGACCACAGGCGCCGAGGCAGCACCGATTGGAGCCCCTGCAGTCTGAGTCCCTGTTGCACAGGTGCTGCACGGGGCTGAGGCAGTGCAGGTGGTCCTTGGGGCAGCTGCCCCGCTTTACTGAAACACAGGGGCCTGGTGAGCCCTGCCCGTGCCCAGCCCCGGGGCTTGGGCGCTCAGCAAGGTAGAGAGGGACACTTACCGGAGATCAAAGGGACACACTGGCGGAAGCAAGCTTTGTAGCAGCACTTCATCCTTGCAGGACACTGGCTGTCATCCAAGCAGTGGTCCGGCACCGAGAGGAGGCAGGGCCCATCGTCCGGTGGGCAGCCCCCAAATTTCTCTGTAAGAAAACCCCCAAATCTTGCAGCTGGAGGCAGTTCCACGTCATATAATGAGCACCACTCTGGGAATTGCAAGATCCAAATTCTCTACCCCTTATTTCTTGCCTGTCCTTTGGCAAGTTATTTTGTTTGTGTTTCTGTTTTTTTTGGGGGGGGGGTGGACTTGCTTTTATTTGTTTTTATTTAAATTTTTCATTGGGGTATAATTGACATAACATATTAGTTTCAGGTGTACAACAAAATGATTTGATATTTTTATATATAATGAAATGATCACCACAAGTCTAGCTAATATCTGTCCCCATGCATCATTAGACGTTTTTTTTCTTATGATATGAGAACTTTTAAGATTCTCTCTCTTAAGCAACTTTCGAATATGTAATACAGTATTATTACCTATAGCTACCATGCTGCCCATTACATCTCCACGACTTATTTCTCTTATAATTGGAAGTTTGTACCTTTGACTCCCTTCACCCATCTCCCCTACCTCTCACCCATGACCCCTGGCAAACCCTAATTTCTTCTCTGTATCTAGGAGCTTGTTTTTTGTTTTGTTTTGATTTCTTGATTCTGACCTGAGATCATACAGTATTTGTTTTTGCCTGGCTGATTTATCTCCCTCAGTGTAACATCTTCAAGGTCCATCCACACTGTTGCAAGTGGCTGGCAAGTTTTTTGTTTTTGTTTTTGTTTTGACTGCAAGCCTCAGTTTTCTCTCTGTGCAATGGGAAGCTGGACTCCCTCCGGGGCTGGTTTGAGACTCAGATGACATGAAGGATGGCAACAAATGAAGTTCCACATCTGCACCTGGGCCAACAGGCCGTGCCTGGCCTGGGGCTGCCCACCTCCCTGTGTTCACCCTCAACACCTTTTCCATTCGGGGCTCCTGCTCTGCTCCCCAGCTGCTTCTCTTTGTGGGGCCTTGCTTTTGCTGAGCGCTTTGCCCGGTGCTCTCTCCACCACATTCGTCAAGTCTCAGTGGAAACACTGCATCCTCGCATCCTGGGGACACCCTCCCTCTCTGACCCCGGACTAACTAGGTCAGCCTCCCCCCCCTCACCCCACACTCTTTCCTTCAGAGTTTGTGACTCCGCATCTATTTGTCTGCTTCTCTCCCTTGGCTGGAGGCTGTGAGAATAGACCCCTTGCCTGCTTCTCTCACCATTAGGCTGAGGCACAGTCCTTGATGCAAAACACCAGCAGCTTGGCTCAGAGACTCTTTGAAAGACAGGATTTTGAAGGGCGACCCAGCATCGTCTGCTGTTGCCAGCCTGGTGCACTGTCACACGGCCGGCCGCAGTCAGCCACACCTGTACTGTGTGCTTGTCTCGTTGCACGTTAGCCTTATGTCCGGGATCTGTATGAACTCGCCTTTGAGGTGGTCCTCTGACAGCTCTACAATGTTCTGTCCCAGAGCTGATCTAGCCATTTTTCTTGTTAGGATTTTGGGCCATTTCCAGATTCCATGCAGAAGGCTTGACTCAGTATCTTCTTCCATTTAGAGGAGGAAGTCAAGGGTTGGAAGGGTAGTGATTGCCCAGACCCACAAGGGCCTGAGCTAGGACTCTGACCTCCCACCCCTCTGCTCTCGCCACCACTGAGTCCTGGGGAGGATGAAGGCTGGTCCCAGGCCGTCACTTTAGTCTAGCATCTGAGAAAAGGTTCAAGAGCCCCCAGCAGCCTGCGGCCAGCGCCCTGACTGTACCTTGCATCTCCCTTCCCCTCCAGCTCCTAACTGGACGCTAGCCACACACATAGGGGGCACCTTGCTCACACAGGAAGTGCTCAAAACCCACTTCACTTGTTCAACTGGGTTGTCTTAAACTGAATTGCTGCCCCCTGCTGGAGAAAGAGCAGCTAGTCTGCGAGGGAGGCCCCTAACCGGATTAGCCCCTCCTTCCCCCAGCTGGCGGTAGGCGTGCCCCTGGGAAGGCTCTGAGGTCCAGGGGGGTAGCCCTGGCCAGCGGTGCTCAGGCCTCAGGGCGTGAGCTGAGAGGAGATGCCTGAAGTCTGACAGGGATCTCCCTGTGGGCTGGGGTGGTCCCACAGCCAGGAGAGCTCCTGGGAGGAGGGGCCGGGGGCGGAGCCTTGAACAGACAGAAAGGAAGAGAGACTCAGAACTGCCATTTCAAGTGGCTCAGTCTTCTCACCTGCAAGATGGGGATAAAAATAGTCCCAATCTCTCCGCATCTCAGCGAGGAGGAACGCGGCTGAGCCACATGAATCACAGCCAGCAGGGGTCTGGCCTTAGAACTTACTAGCATCCTTCCCTCCTCAGCCTGGGTCTGAGCATTCTCCTCCCCAAACCAGCTCGCGCCCCGGGAAGAGAGAGCCCCACCTCGGAGGAAGGCATCAGTTAGGCTAGCGGGGGCAGAGAGGTGCAGGGGGCTGCTCCCCAGGGCCCACAGAGGAGGGAACCTGTCCCCATTACTGTCCCGGTCCCGCAAGGCAGGGCCAGGGATGCACGGGTGTATGTAGGTCACGGTGTCCCAGCCCCAGAAAGGCAGGAAGTGGAGGCCTTGCCCAGGTGGGGAGGCACCTGTCTAGCCTCGCAGCAGCCCCGTCCTCCCCCACCTGTTGACAGGTCAGCCCCAGCCTTTTCCGGGAGGCTTGGAAGAGGGGTAGGGGTGGAGCTTCTTCCCAACAGATCCCAGAAACTGCACCCCCTACCCAGTTTGGGAGTCCCTTGCACAGACTGGTCTCTGGGACACGGGAAGGACCTGAGAAAGACAGAAACAAGATGGGCAGGGACCAGACCAGGCACAGCCTCAGTAGCAACAGAAGATGATGGAGGGGGTCATCTCGCTGCCAGGCGGGCCCACAGATCCTAATAATCCACGGAGACATCGACGGAAGAGCAGGTACAGACAGGTTTGCTCCCCCGTCCCCCAGAGACACGCGTGCACACAGGCACAGCCCCAGGACACACACACCTGCAGCCATACCTAAACACACACGTGCAGACCCAGACTCATACAGACAAGTAGGCACAAAGACCCACACGTACGCACATGCACACACAATCCCGCACTCAGACGGGAAGATGAGCACCGAGACCCTGGCACGAAGACATCCACAGCTGCTCACAAGGCCGGCTGGTAGGCACAGAGAGGTGCAAACCAAACCCCAGCTGCTGGAAGCTCCCAGAAGCGGGCATCCGCAGCTACACATGCAGACGTCACACTGCGCTGCCTGCCCTCCCAACCCTCACTCTCCCCAGAGAGGTAGGAGCTACCTGGTCCCTGGAGCAGAGGAAGCCACCCACACTCACCTCCCTTCGTCCTGGCCGAAGCAGCAGCAGGCAGCTGGCTCCCCAAAGCCAGGAGGGCCACCAGGAGGAGAAGGCTCCAGGCCCTCATGTTTCTGCTACCAGCACTTAATAAGGCAGGGCTTGGGGGCCCCTAAATTGACCCCTGCAGCTCCAGGGAGGCTAGAGCAGCTGAGTCAAGGGAGGAAGGAGATGAGCTGGACGGAGTGGCTCTTGTTTGCCTCGTCCCGGCCCCGCCCCCTACGCTGGAGCCTCAGTTCCGGTGTGCTTGTGCAAGAACTGAAGATGGGTGGGTGGGAGCAGGTGCTGGTGTTGGGGGCTAGCGTCCAGTCCTGCCTGCTGGACTTGGGCTGTGATCTCGGGCAAGTCTGCTCCCTCTTCGGGCCTCAGTTGTTCTCATCCGTACAAAGAATGAAGGTTGCTGAGACCGATGATCCCTCTCCCGGCTCTCCAGGGTCTTGCGGCCCCCGCAGTGGCTTCGGCAGGGTACAGAAGTCAGCTTGGAATGGCAGGAAGGGGGTGGCAGAGTTCTGGATGCCTAGGAGGAATTCAGGTTAAGGTCAGAGCTTTCTGCTGGAGAACGTGGGCCCAGGCAGGCACGGTGAGGGAGGCCAGCTGTGGCCTCTCCTCCTGGGCTTCCGTGGTTAGGGGAGAGAGAGACCTCCCTGCCTCTGGTGAATCACCTCCAGTGGCTTCTGGTAGAACTGCCCTCTGCCTCGGACTGGCTCAGTGATCGGGGTGGTCGTTTGGCCGAGGTGACTGGTCACAGCAGATGTAGGTGGCTTCTGGAACCCCTTCCCTGGCCCTAAGAGATCCTGAGCAAAAAATCATCACAGCCAAGGACTCACCCTTAGGGCTCCTGCATTTGGTGGAAGAGGCCCTGGGGGTTCAGGGTCTTAAGGGGCCCCAAACAGAGACCCCCACTGAACCATAGTATCTTACCAGGACTGCGGGAGGTCAAGACCATCCTCACCACCCTCCCTCTTGAAAGATGGGGAAACAGTCGGCCGGAGATGGGAAAGAACTGGCTCAAGGACCCACGGTTGATTCCTAACCAAGGTGGGATTTCTGTCATGGCGTCCTGGTGATCCCCATCAGTTCCTGGGCCTTGGAAGCAAGGCATTACTTCGTCTGACCCTAAGAAAGGAAGAGCGTATTCCATTCCAGGACAACCCTCACAGCCAGGAAGTTCTTCACTGGGTTTACCTAGAATCCCTCATGCTGTCTTCTAAGCTCTCAGGAAAAGAGGGGCCCTATATTCTATGATCTGGTGTTTCTTTTGGAGTAGAAGGAGAATTTTATGGGGCTATTTTTTTTCCCCCGATTACAAACTACGCACATATATTGAATAAATGCTTTTTCAATTAAGATAATTTTGTAGACATTTTCCTGCGTCTTAAAGTATCCTCCGATATCATCATTTTTAATGAATACATGGTATTTTGTAGCACTGATATGCTAAAACATAGTTTCCCACCACACTCAAAGTGGCTCCTCCTGGGGCTTTGGCCTTCCTTGGAGCTTCCGTGGGGCAGAGCATGTGACTGGTGCATACACAGCAGAACCATGAGGTCATCCAAGTCTGTCTAGGAACCCTCTTCCCTCCTTTAGGCTCCCATCACCCCCAAGTCTGTCCTGCCCTCAAGTTACTGCTCACTCTATTAAATGACTCTAAGGTGTCAGAGACAGGGTGTCACCTCATCATTTATTTCTCAAAAGAGACCACCCTAAGAGGTTCCTGTGTAATCAGGGGGATGGAGTGCCGGTGGAGTTCGAATCTCAGGCTCTAACAGGGGAGGACAGGGACCTCCCAGTGGCGGGTGCAGCTATTTCGGGGGCTCCCCCGGGGTTAGGAGTCCCTAGAGAAAGGAGGGAAGGGGACTGCAGAGTGAGACTTGGCATGTGTCTGGTGAGGCTGCAGGACAGGCAGAGCTGGAGGCTGGGGTAAAAGTGGGGTGCCCGGCGGGGAGCTGCCTGCAGATGTGGAAGATGGATTTCCAGATGTCCAAAGGCCAGTGTGGAGCCTTCAGTTTCCCCGTCTGCTTGTATTAGTTTCTGTGCCTTAGAGAAAACAGCCACCTCCCCCAGTCCTCACGGAGGGGGTCTCACGTAGCAGATGAACCCATTGATCAACCAGACCCAAGCTCTTGGTTATCTCTTAAACCTCTGGGATTGTTCATGCTGCACCATCTTACATTCTCACCAGCAACGTACAAGGGTTCCAACTTCTCCATTTCCTCGCCAAAGCTTGTCTGTTTCCGTTAAGATAAAAAAATTTATAGTCACACTAAGGGGTGTGAAGTGGTATCTTGTGATTTGGGTTTTCATTTTCCTAGTGGCTAATGATGTTGAGTATCTTTTCATGTGCTCACCATTTTTTTGTATATCTTCTTTAGAGAAAGGTCTATTCAAGTGCTTTGCCCATTTTAAAATTGGGTTGTTTCATCTTTTTATTGTTGAATTGTACACGTCCTTTATATATTCTGGACACTAGGCCCTAATCAGATATCAGATTTGCAAATCTTTTCTCCCAGCAGCTGGTCTTCTCACTATCCTGGTAGTGTCCTTTGATGCACAAAAGGGGTTAATTCTGTTGAAGCTTACTGTGTTTTAAATATCCTTTGACTTGAAACTATTACATATATAGCAATCAGCGAGCTTACTCTTTAATCCAACTTCCTTCCCTATCATCCTTCTATTTGATGGAAATTTTACTATTTCTACATTTTCACAGCAAGGCATATTTACATACTATTTGCTACTACTTTGTCTTAGTCTTTATTCCACAGCTAAAATGCCCAGTGCTCAACAATTGTCATTTTAGTAATTTCCACAAATCTTCTGGGTTGGGTGTATCTTGTCCCTTAGAAACTGCTCAGGAAAGCTCTTGGAAACAAGATCCCTTGAGTTCTTGCATGTCCAGAAGTATATTCTTGTAGTTGTGCAAAAAAAAAACCTCAGTGTGTACTCTTTCCTTCAATGCCTTTAAGTTTTGCTCTGCTGTTTTCTGGCCATCATTCCATCTGATTTTTTTTTTTCCAATTTTGTTTTTGTTTTTGGTTTTTGAGGGGAGTTGCGTTCCTGGAGGTTTCTATGTCTATCTTTACAGCCCAAGCGTTTTACTCGCATGCGTCTTGTGTTTACCACGGTGTGAACTTCCAATACATAGACTCGAGCCTGCTTTAATTTCAGAAATATTTTCCTCGATTAGGGTTTTATTTTTTTTAAAGATTTTATTTATGTATTTGACAGAGAGATAGAGAGAGAGAGCACAAGTAGGCAGAGTGGCGGGCAGGGGGAGAGAGAGAGAAGCGGGCTCCCCGCTCAGTTGAGCCGAAGGCAGACGCTTAACCAACAGAGCCACCCAGGCGCCCCTCGATTAGGGTTTTAAATAATTCTTTTATTTTGCTGTTTTGGTTTACTTCTTGTGTGTGTGTGTGTGTGTGTGTGTGTGTGTGTTTGCGTGTGTTGGTTTTCTCCTTTGTGCAACTTGATTTATATGTCTGTTGCGTCTCCAGTGACTTTTTATACTGAAGACTTTCTCTGAAATCATTTTAAAGCTATTTTTCATTTTTAGTTTGTGGTTCTTTGCTTTTCTTATTTTCTTTCCTTTTGTCCTTACTTGGTCTTTATTTCGGCAATGTTTTTGTTCTTGTCTTCAATCTCTCCCCCGAGGTCTGTCAGATTTCACTCCACATCTTCCTGTTACCTTGCTATTTCTTCTTTGAATTTCTATATTTCTGCTTTATGGTGGTTCTTCATAGTTTCAATTTGCTTCAGTAATTTTAGACATTCATTTTGGAATATCCATTTTTTTCAGGTTTGTGGTGACATTTTACTGAAGATTTTAAAAATCCTGTTTTAAATGTTTTTAAGCTTTGCTACTCTTTTCTGCTTTTAAAAAATAGTATTTTTGTATGGCTTATGTGATTTCCACATTTCTTTCTTATTTTAAAATCAGTAGATTTTCACGGACCAGCTAGTGAAAAGAGTTATCTTACCTGAGTAGGAGGGGTGGGAAGTTAGAATGGGTTTCTTAGTTTCTTAGCTCAAGGGCTCCCTCCTCCGTTGCTACAACAATGGGCAGTTCCTTAAATACGTGGGCTTTTCCTGATTCTTAAGTAACTCGTCTGAAACAGGAGGGCTCCTACCATCAGCCATGGCCAAAGAGATATTGCTGCAGCCACTGCAAGATGATAACTTCTCTCCTAAATATACCTCCTCCTTCTCCTGGGTGCATTTTCTTATTTCTTTTCTCTCTACACTTTCCAGTACTTGTGCTCTACCTTTCTTGTTCTCAGACCTGCTCAAGGTGGGCACTTTTCCTTCTGGGAGGTGAATATTTGCTGATGTTTGGAAGCGTAAGTAGGGGATGGATTGGGGCGTGAACAGTGGCAGGATGGTGGCATGCTCTGTGCAGTGTCTTCATCAATGTGAATTTCAGTTGCTCCCAGCATGTCTCCCTGTAGCGGTTGGCAATCCAGTGACTATCTGTCCCAGACTCTTCCGCATCCAGAACTGCAGATGGGATTCAAGTTCCTACCAATCACACACACTCATACAATACTGGATTCTTTTTCTGCTTGAACTACCTAGAATGATTTCTTTGGACGGCATCTGAATCATACCCGACACACACTATTACATTTTTACATTATGACACTTCTATTTTAAGCATTCCTTCTCAACACTGGTATTACTGGTTACATGTATCTCATTGTTTATTTAGATATAATTGTCAATTATACTGTTTTCTTCATTCACAAGATTCCTTGAGTTCTTTTTTATAATTACGGATTGTAATTTTCTTTGATATTTCACATCACAACAGTGACTTTTTGTTGTGACAAGTAAAAAAATTAGAAACTAGTAGGAAAACCTGCTCATCTGGGTTTCTTTCCCATTCTCATCACCCTGATGTAAGCAATATTAACAGTGTAGTATGTATTCCTTCATATCTTTCTCCTCTTTCGTACATGAATAAAGGCATTTATAGCACTTTTATGTGTTTCTACTGAAGTATTATCAAACACATATATTATCCTCTAACTTGTTTTCCTGCTGGTAAGATTTCATGAATATTTCTAGGATTCAGTGCACAGAGATCTAGCGATATTCATTCTTTTTCTAATATATTTATAAATATAATAGGATCACACCAGACATAAGTTTTTTTGGTGAAGCAATACTTTTTTGTTTCTTTTTATTTGCCTTTTTTCTCCTTCTACCTTCTTAACCTCTATCCCCCCATCAACTCTTCAGTGAACCTGTATTAATATGATGTGCAGTCTTCTTAATATAGTATAGCCAGATTTGTTTAATATAACCATATTAAAAACGTGCTCTCTCTCACTATGTGCACTGTAGCCAAACAATAGGAGGGAACGTCCAGATAAGATGAGGAGAGGAGAGCACCCCGAGCTGTTCTGAACAGATCTTAGAATGGCATTCAATTTTTTTATTTGCAAACCATACCACAAAGGACCTTGCTCCATAATATATAAAGAGTGCTTAAAAATTAAGAAGAAAAAAGGCTGATGAATCTATTAAAAAGTGAGCAAAGGAAAAGAAGCTTTCA
Source organism: Eumetopias jubatus (assembly GCF_037043125.1). Lineage (NCBI taxonomy): Eukaryota > Metazoa > Chordata > Mammalia > Carnivora > Otariidae > Eumetopias > Eumetopias jubatus. Next base: position 125,578,332 of record NW_028274815.1, read on the forward strand.
GAAAAAGAAATTAACTGGCTTCTAAAATGTGCAAAAATGAAAATGAGAGAAATGCTAACTAAAAACATCAGCAAGGCATGATTTCTCACCTATCAGATTGGTAAAAAAAAACAAAAAACAAAAAACAAATGAAACACACTGTGCCAAAGCCTGGATGCACACAGGTGGTTTCATCTACTACTGGTATGGGTACAAAATGGTACAACCCAGATCAAAGGACATAAGACAAGAGTATAAAAAGTTCAAAAGCATCTGAAAGATGGTAACTATATGAGTTGATGGATATGTTCATTAGCTTGATTGTGGCCATCTTTTCATAATGTGCATGTATAGTAAAATGTCACATTGTACACATTAAATATATATACAATCCATTTGTCAATATACTGTAATAAACTGGAAAAAAATTTCAAATGCATTGAATCTTCGTACCAGCAAACCTACTTCTGGGACTCTAGCTTACAAGTTAATGCAAAAAGCCATGTGGGGTATAGTTTGTTATAGTGAAAGACTGAAAACCACCCAAGAGAGCAACACTGTGGGTTTATGGAAAGCAAAGGTAATCCATAATCCATAAATTATTTACCCCACAGCCTTGGAAATACACACACACACACACACACACGTGTGTGTTACCAAGCACCAAAAACTTAAACCAACCTGAGTCCTTCCCACCCATCCAGAATGTTTCTTGCCTCCTTTCCAGAGTAATCACTATCCTAGATTTTGTGTGAATAGCTTCCTCATTTTCATCCACCCCCGCGTAATTGAGTTGTACCACATATATAAGTAAGTCTAGACAATCTATTAGTGTTTCTTAGTTTTGAACCTTATACGCAAGCCTATAATTCAAAATATTTTCTCTTGAGACTTGAATTTTTCACCCAGCATTATTTTAATTAGCATTGTTATGTGAGATCTAGAATCCCACCTTCCTGATTACTTATGTGCTGCATCTCAGAGATGACCCGTGTAGTGATGTGTCATTAGATTTTCAAAGCAAATTTGCCTTCGAGAGTTTTCCTCAGGGCCAAGAGGGCATGAAAGCAAAGCCCAGCTTGATGCTGGAAAGGGTGAACAGTTAGGGTAGGTCTCGGTGGGCCTGCAGGAACAGGGCGTGATGGGGGAAATCTTCGGCTTTGAAATCAGAACACCGGGCCCACAGCCAGCCCTGCTTCTCTGTGAGAAAGTGGGACAGCTCTCGGGGCGATCAGAGGTGATGCAACACAGTGTCTGCCATTTATCTTTGTGAAAAATCCCTGGGGAAAGTCCCAAGTTCCCTTCCAGAATAGGGGTGGATCCTTCCTAGTAGAATTAGGAAATGTAGGTGTTGTCTCATAGAAAACCACAGACCCACCCTCCTGGCTCCAGGCCACACTGGGCTGCATAAAATGGGTCAACTTCAGCTTGTAGCCACACACTTGAGACAACATGAGGCCCAGCAGCTTCTTCGTCCTGGTGGTGTTCCTTAGCCTGGGGATTCTGGTGGCACAGGCCAGTGTCACCAGAGGTGAGTAGACAAGTGGCCTGGGTGAGGCTGGGTTGGGCCCTGCCAAGGAGCACTCTGGGGCAGTGGGCAGGGCTGGATCTCACACTTTCTTTTAAAAATTTTTATTTATTTGAGAGGGTGAGAGAGCGAGTGAGCACATGATGGAGGAGGGGCAGAGGGAGACGCAGACTCCCTGCGGAGTGGGGAGCCTGATGCAGGACTCCATCCTGGGACTCTGAGGTCATGACCTGAGCCGAAGGCAGACGCTTAACCAACTGAGCCACCCAGGCGCCCATGGGTGGTCTGTGGCTGCTTCCACTGCGTCCAGAGAGAGCAGGAAGTTGTCCAGTGGAATCGACATGCTTTCCACATCAGGACCGAGATACCAGGACTATTGCTAGAAGGAGTGTTGCTACATGGTCATGGCCTCAGGTGTGGATACCTGGGCAGAATGTGCAGTGAAGTGAGGAGCCCCAGGAATCTGGGCCGGGGTGTGGGGTCTGGCCCCTGCCTGTCTGCCCCTTGAAGGTATCTGGGTAATCAGCCTCTAAAAGGAGGTTACACACCAAGGAGACCTCAGAAGCCATGTAGTTTGAAGACCCCCCCATTTTATGAGGGAGGACACTGTCCAGACAATCTTCAGAGCCGGGAAGGAGCTTGGGCCTCCTGGTGTGTGTCTCAGGCTCTCCCCTCTCCCCCAGGAGCACCATGTGTCCTTCTCACCTCTGCGAGTCACTCCAGTCTGGCCTCTCCTTCTGAAAGGACTTGTCATGGAGGTTGGGGGGATAAATGGACACCCAAGGGAACCGTGGTTCTGTAGATCCTCTCCCCAAAGCCTGGGGCACAGCCTTCCCGGGGCACAGACCGCAGCTAGCCCAGAAAACCCTGCCCCACCTCAGGCCGCAGTTTGGACAACACAGCAGTGAGCAGGGGCTGGACGTGGAGGAAAGGCTAGAGAGTGAAGCTGGCACACGGGGACTACATGTGGCGACATTTGTTCTTTCAACAGTTCCTCCTAAAGGGCAAGGCCCTGACAAAGGTCGTGTTCCGGTGAAAGGTCAAGATCCAGTCAAAGCCAAAGGTGCCGTGTCCACTAAGCCTGGCTTCTGCCCCCACATTCTGATCCAGTGCGCCATGATAAACCCCCCGAACCGCTGTCTGAGCGACACCGAGTGCCCGGGGGCCAAGAAGTGCTGTAAGGGCACTTGTGGGCTGGCCTGCTTGGATCCCCAGTGAGGTGAGAACCAGGTGGAGGAAGAGAGGACCCTGAGGGCACAGAGAAGGCTGAGCAATGGGGAATGACCCCGGTTGGGTGAGAGAGAGGTTGCGGGGAGGTGGCTGAGAGACTGAGGGTCTCAGAGCCTGTGACCGAGTCCTGAAAGGGCTGCCACCTGGACGTGACCCTGCCCCCCACTGCCCCTGAGTGCTTTGAGCGGCGGAGTCACCTCTCCGGTTCTCTTCTCTCCCAGCCAGGTGGAGCCTGTCCTTGCTGCACCTGGGAAGTCCCCAGGGCTGCTGGTCCCGGCCCCTGTCGCACGGCCCTCTCCCTCCCTGGGCATTCCGCCTCCTGCTTAGGATGCCCAAGTCTGGGCTTGGCTGCCTCCCTTCTTGACTTCGTAATAAAAGACGACTTTGTGCTCTGTTTGCTTCTGGCTCTGCCAACTCCTGTGCTTCCGGGCACCCCAGGGAGATGGGTGGGGGCTGGGACTCCCTCTCCCTGGTGGGTGTGAAGGAGAGCGGGGGCCGAAACAAGGGGCCCATTCCTGGGGCTTAATACTAGAAATCTACTAATCGACCCCAGACCCGGAGTCTGCATTTCACTAGGGAATGCTGCCTTTGCCCTAAGCCCAGGGAAATAAGAAACTAAGCAGGACACAAACTGCAGGCTGTTTCTTTCCTCTCCCATCGACCCCGTGACCTGACCTAGCTATTGACAGCCCTGCCAGCGGGACCAACCTACCCTAGTGGCTAACCCTGTAGCTCCCTCCCGCCTTTCCTTTTCATGTTCCCCAGGGCTCCACATCCTCCCAAGAGGCCACAGAAAGAAGCAGGGAAATCCCCGCTCTTGAAGCATTTCACCTGTTCCTGCCTGAGATGCCTCCATTAACAATTAATTCCTTTGGGTTAAGCCATACCGTCCCCCAGCTTTCTATTTTTAAGATGTGAATGAGAAGCCAGGACACACCAAGCCCTTGATCCTTTAGCGTGGGTGGTGAATCGTGTCCTCCGGAGACGCACAGGGTGGGGGCAGGCAGATTCGAATGGTGCACACCGTGGAGGGTGTGTGTTAGGCAAACTCGAACGACCTCAGGGCTCTGCTTTTGCCCCACCAGCTTCACTGCCCTTGAACAAGGAAGCTCTCCCAGAAAAAGAATTTGGGATGGAGTTGAAATTGCACAGGCTTAGGAGTCAGGGAACCTGTGTTCTAGGGCCGAGCCTCCCCACTTGCTGGATGACCTCAGACAAACGTCTTTCCCTCCCTGAGCCTCAGTTGTCTACTCAATTTGAGGGGGTTGGATGTAATTATTCGGCAAGTATGGTCTAGCCCTGACATTCTGGCCCTGAGACAACTCTCCTTTTTGTGTTGGGTTCCCGCTGTGAGCGGAAGTGGGGGGCAGAGCCTCGGGGTGAGAGAACAGGGAGCACTGTGTCCTTTGAGAGGCATGCAAGCCAGGGCTCCCTCTCATTCTCCAGGGGACTGGCTGCACTGCAGTGGACCCGTGATAGCAGGACATCCTGGAAAGTAGGCAAGAGCCATGCCCAAAATTCTGGCCTGACAAGTACAAGAAACACCACCAGTAGTAAGATTAGTTTATGTATTGACTACTTCTGTTCCAGATCCTATACTAACTGTGTTATATGTATTGTCCTATTTATTTCTCGTAAGAACCTTCTCAAATGGGTATTATCTCATATCTTTAATTTTGTTAAAAGATTGAAGCCGTGAGAGGTTCAGTAACCATCCACAGTCACATAGTTAGTACATAATAAATCCCATTTTTATTAAAACGAGCAATAATCAGAATAAAAATTTTTAAATCCCACTTATATAAATCAGAGAAAGACAAATACCATATGATCTCATTCACATGTGGAATTTAAGAAAGAAAACAGATGACTATAATGGGAAGGGGGGAGAAAGGAGAGAGGGAAACAAACCGTAAAGAGACTCTTAACGATAGAGAACAAACTGAGGGTTGATGGAGGGCGGTGGGTGGGGGATGGGCTGGATGGGGGATGGGCATTAAGGAGGGTACTTGTTGTGATGAGCACTGGGTATTGTGTGTAAGTGATGAATCACTGAATTCTACTCCAGAAACCAATATTGCACTGTATGTTCATTAACTAAAATTTAAATAAAAAATAAAATAAAATAAAATAGAATAAAATCCCACTTATAATATCAACAAAATCATACCATTCCTTTAAATAAACGTAACAAGAGGTAGGCAGAACTTGAAAAAGAAACCTACACAACTGTTCACGAAGATTGAATAAATGCTGTGCTTCTGAATGGGAAAATGCCACATGGGGAAGATATCAACATTTACCTCTTCAATTTACTTTTTTCCCCAGCTTTATTGTGATAAAATTGACATAGGGTGTAAATTAAGGTGTACATGTAATCATGTGATTCACATATATATTGCAAAATGTTTATCATGATAAGGGTAGTTAGCAAATCCGTCACCTCACATAATTACCATTCTGTTGTTACGGTGAGAACATAAAGGCTCTTCTCTGATAGCGACTTTCAAGGATACAATACAACATTGTTGACTATTCACCACGCTCCACGTTAGATCCCCAGAATGTGTTGGTCTTGTAACTGAGAGTTTGTGCCCTTTGACCAGCCCATTTCCTCCACCCTCCGGTTACCACCCCGGCTACCACCATTTTACTCTGTGTTTCTAGGAGTTGATATTTTTAGATTCCACCTAAGTGAAATCATACAGTATTTGCCTTTCTCTGTCTGGCTGATTTCATTTAGCTTAATGCCCTCAAGGTCCATCTATGCTGTCAAAAATACAGGAACTCCTGTCTTTATGTGGTTGAATATACCACACTTTCTTCATCCATTCATCTGTCAGTGGACGCTCACATCTCACTAAAGCTGGAGAAAAAATTCGCCAGACTTCCAGGGTAGCTGGTGTCCTTATCAATTTAAATCTTCAAGTACATTCTTTCACAACTATAGAATTCAACAACAACAAGAAGAAAACCACATAACCCCTCTGACATCAATATAGTCAAAAGTCAGGGAACAGCAAAAACTTCAAATTACCTTTACTAAAAAGACTCTTGATTTTCAAGGAGGTATCTTATGAACTCTTGCCTCTACCCTTTTCAGAGAGCAAAGTGAGATCCAGAAATATCTGTGTCAAGAAGAGGAGATGAATGGAGAGCCTAGAACTGACCTAAAATCATTCCCAGGGAGGATGGCTCCATTAAGTGTGAAAATCCCAGAAAGGAGACTGAGTAGAGCACAGCATTCTGTGGACTAGCACACCATTCCTCCCAGTATTAACAAACACCCTACGTTCCTCTGGTGTGGGTGTCATGATTAATGAAGCAATATTGGTGCATTAGTGTAAACTAAAGTCCAAACTTCATTCATATTGCCTTATGTTCTTTTTTATTTTTCGGAATCCCACCCAGGATACCATGTTACATTTAGCCGTTGGGTGTCTTTAGGCTCCTCTTGGCTGTGACAGTTTCTCTGACCTTCCCCGTTTTTATGACCTTGACAGTTTAGAGGGGCACTGATTAGGCAGTTGGGTAGGTCTGATGTTTTTTCTCATGGTTAGACTGGGGTTATGGGTTTTTTGGAGGAAGACCACCAAGGGGGAGTGTCCTTCTCATCACATCATGTCAAGGGTATGTACTATCATTGGTGATGCTGACTTATCATTGGTGATGCTGACCTGATCATTAGGCTGATGGGTTCATCAGGCTTCTACACTGTAAAGTTCCTTTTTTCCCCCTCCCTCTTTCCATATTATTCTCTCAGGGAGAAAGTCACTGTGCATATCCCACACTTAAGATACTCCTCGATGCTGAGTAATTTAAGAAACAAAATAGAGGATCATAGGGAAAGGGAGGGAAAAATAAAACGAGACAAAATCAAAGAGGGAGACAAACCATAAGAGACTCTTAATCATAGGAAACAAACTGAGGGTTGCTGGAGGGGAGGGGGGTGGAGGGATGGGGCAACTGGGTGATGGACATTAAGGAGGGCGTGTGATGTAATGAGCACGGGGGTATTATATAAGACTGGTGAATCACTGACCTCTACCTCTGAAACCAAGAATACATTATATGTTACTTGGATTTAAATAAAAATAAATAAATTTTTAACAAAGATACTCCTTGAGGGGGAGGAAGCTCAATTATTTGGAATTAATCTGTATGGGAGATTTGTCTGTCCTCCTTGTTTTTTCATTTAACTATATCAGTGTGGACTTACAGACATTTTATACTTTGGGTTGCATTTTATTTTGTTGCTCAAGTTGTCAGAAGGACACATTTAATGTTATTAACCACAATTCACCGTAAAGATGTCCGTTGTAAGCACCACATAACACATATAACATTCTCCTTCACAAAGAAGTAACTACAGCAAAACAAACAGACAAACAAACAAAAAATGGAAACAGACTCATAAATACAGAGAACAAACTGGTGTTGCCAGAGGGGAGGGGAGTGGAGGATGGGCAAAACAGAGGAAGGAGATTAAGAAGTGCAAACTTCCAGTTATGAAATAAATAAGTCTCAGAGATGAAAAGGATAGCATAGGGAATATCGTCAATAACATTTTAGTAACATTGTATGACAGGTGGTGACTATGCTTATCATGGTGAGCACTGCATAATGCACAGAGTTGTCCATTCACTATGTTGTGCACCTGAAACTAGTATCATATTAGTTCACTTCAATTAAAAAAAAAAAGTAACTTCAGGATATGCAAGGAGACATAGATTGCAGCTCACCAACGATAGAATTTAACACACTATCATTGTAAGATGGTTCACGTGAACAACAAAAAACAAGGATACAGAAGATCAGAGGAGAGTATCCTGAAGTACTTACGTCAATGAAAACAAAATAATAAAAATAAGCACATCAAAATTTACATCAAAAAAGCCAGGAAAAAAAAAGGATAGAGTAAACCAAGGGACATCTAAAAAAGTAATAATAGTAAAGGTAAAATAATAAATTTATGAGGTTGAGGATGGGAAAACAGTAGCTGTAATTAATAAATCAAAATCTTATTTTAAAAAAAATATTTACCGAATACGCAAACCTCTACCTTCTTAACCTAGATAAAAAGAAAGGAAGCAGAAATAAATAAAATGAAGCACCATGGTGGAAACAAGTACTGGGAGAGACAATCATCCTGAGGCCACTCAGACCAGCTTCTCTCCTCACCCCTTCAGGCTGCTGTCCTGAGGGTGAGGAGGCGGAGGGAGGGAGGCAGGACGCTGTTGGGTGTGGCGTGCATGGTTGTTGTTAGTGAGAGGACAGAGGGGACCAGCGACTATCTTCCCTGATGCACTGACGAACGGCAGGGCTGTTGTGCTCAAGGCTGGTGGGAAATGGTATTTCAGCTTTACAGAGCCGGGCTGGGGACAAACATCAGGAGAATTCCAGGGCAGGCTCTTAAGGACCTGATCTGCAAAACCAATCCGAGAAGATTTTTCCTAAACAGACGGGATCAGAGCGAGGACAGGCCCGGCAGAGCCAGGGGACAGCAGGGAAGATGCCCAGAGGAAAGGCACAGAGTTTCTCGGCATCTTCCCCGTGCGGCCGTGAATGGACAGGTGCAGCTGCCCCGGCCCGAGCAGGGTGTGGTGACCCCTCAGAAGGAGGGTCTGGGTCTCACCACCAGGTAAGCCACAGAGCGTAGCCCTGATGGCAGCCGAGGACAAGGAGGCTATGGAATGGAGTGACCAGCAGGGTGAGGAGGAGGAGGGACAGCTGCAGGGGCTGGTGCCGAAGTTTGCCCCACTTACCCTCATCTTCTGTGGTCTCCAGCAGGAAGAGCACCCCCCCGGAGGAGCTGTACCTCCAATGCCCGCAGAGACGCACATCCCGCAGCACAAGGGCGGCACTGGGGTCTGACTGGGACAGGTGCAGCTCAGACCCCCTTTAAAAAGGAGCCCCTGGCCATCCACTGCAGGGAGCACGAGCCCCTGAGGGCTTCTCAGGCACTACCACGGTGCTTGAGCTGGGGACCCCCAGCCAGGGACAGGCTAAGGCTGCGGTGCTTTCTGCCGGAGGGAGGACTCCTCTAATGGAAAATGCTTGCTCCAGAGCTCCCGGTTAGGCTGGCAGAGATGCCGTCAGGTCTGCGTAGTGATGGCTCCCTGTCCGTGCCCGGTCCGGCTTCTCTCCAGTACTTTCACCGGTGGCCCTTTGCAACGGAACTTGCGCCCCTCACTCTGTCTCAGCTCCTGCTCCCCTAAGAACCCAATCTGCAAAATGTGGCTCTGGGGATGATGAAAACTCAAGCTCAGGGGGTATTGTAAGAAAGAGAGCCTCCAGGCGGCGTGACCACAGCCAGAAGCACAGCCCCACAACTGTGTGATGTGGGCAATGGACTGCTGCACACTCGCCATGGCCACCAATGGCCCTTACTTGGGTGCTGCTGTGGACAAGGCTACTGTGTGGCCCTGGGAAAGAATACCCTTGCATCCTTGCTGCTCGGAGTCACTCGGGGAGATCGAAAGCGCCAGGAGGTATATCGGATTTGCTGAGCAGCCCTAGGTGTCAGGGGTGAATGAAAGTGAGCCTGGTTGTTCACTTTCTATGGTGGGAGGCCCTCTCTGTCTCTCATCAGACTTAAAAAGGAAGGTGCTAAACCTATAAGAAGAGAATTCCACATAGTGGGCAGTCAACAAGCATTAAGTAGCCTCTCCTCTGTGGATTTCCATAAGGTTCCAAATTCCCCATGAAACTCCACTGGGATAGATGTTACAGCCTCTGCAACGGAGACCACACTCCCTAGTCCCCCTGGGAATGTCCTGGGAAAGTGCCTTCTCATACTGAGCTCCACAGCAGACAGCTCTGTTACCAGTTTCTCCATCAGCAGTGATTTATTTCACTTTTAATAAACCCGGATCACTTTTCTGCCCCTCTTCTTATTCCAGTTTACATTCTCAACTTTTCCACGCTACATGATGCTTGGTCCTCCCTAGTCTGCAGCCTAGTGTTTTTGTGCAGACACGAATTCCTCAATAACACCTGTCTTTTATTTTTTTTGTTTTTGTTTTTTAATTTTTTATTGTTATGTTAATCACCATGCATTACATCATTAGTTTTTGATGTAGTGTTCCATGATTCATTGTTTGTGCATAACACCCAGTGCTCCACGCAGAATGTGCCCTCTTTAATAGCCATCACCAGGCTAACCCATCCCCCCACCCCCCTCCCCTCTAGAACCCTCAGTTTGTTTTTCAGAGTCCATCGTCTCCCATGGTTCGTCTCCCCCTCCGACTTACTCCCCTTCATTCTTCCCCTCCTGCTATCTTCTTTTTCTTTTTTCTTAACATATGTTGCATTATTTGTTTCAGAAGTACAGATCTGTGATCCAACAGTTGTCTTTTACTTTTTTAAAACACCCAAGGTCTTTTACTGCCGAATCACAATAAAGCACAGCCCTGCTGCCTCCAGGCAAGCTGATGTCACCTCTTGTCCGCCCACACTGCCAAAGCCTCAGCCATCTCCTTCCCTCCCTCCCTGGCGGTGAGATGCTGCAGCCCTTGGCTGCCGGAATAAATTCCCTCTTCTTACTAATCTCTGTGTCCGCTTTCCACCGCTCGCCCTCGCAGCCACGACAGTCCGTGCATGCGTCGTTTGAGCCAGTACCGGTGCACGCGTGGTGGCCGCCGAGCAGGCAGAGAGAGCGGGCGGCTGGACTTCCCATCATCTATGGGGGACCCGGGCTCTGCCTCCCACGGCCAACACTAGCCCGACAGGAGACTCCCTAATTATAGGAATGGTGTTTGTATGCTCAGCTGTCAAGAAATGAACATTGTCTAAACCACCCCCGTTCCCACTGTGAGCACCCTCCCCTCTGTTCCGTGTCTGGCCCCAGCTTCCGACCTGAAGTTTAACCAAATGTAAAAAGAAGGGAATTGGAGCAGTAGGGCCCCTGAAGCCTCTTGGCGGGCATTCTCCAAACCACCTACTGCCCCATAAAGACACTTTCAACTCTGCATGTAGTGGTGAGGAGAGGGAGCGAGCATGATGTGGGAGGCTGTGTGATATTAGTGAAATTACCCAAAGAGGCTGGCGGACATGCCCAAGATGGGCAGCACAGTCAGAAGGCATGTGGTTAATTGGGAGCAGCTCAATGGCTACCATGCTTCTCCCCGAGACACAGCATTCCGCAGCTGAGGAGGTTTGGGCTGAGATCAAATCCTGATATCATATCTGCAGGCTCTGTGTGAGCTTTGGGGATTGAGTAGCCAGGGTCCCTGGTAATTTTTGCTCACCCTTTGGCCACTTCCTAGGCTCTCCTTGTCCAGAAAGCTCCTCAGAGAAGAAGACTCTGTTCTAGCCAGCGATGTGTGTCTGCCCGGAGGAGTTCAGCATGCACAGACACCACGTGCTTCTTAGCTTGTCACAGATGCCCTGAGCCACAACCTTCCATGGCATGTGACGTTGGAAGTCCCCTTTGACATAATCCGGATAAGCACCCTCACCCTGCAGATGGGAAAACTGAAGTCTAGCCAAGACATCAAAGCTCACACTAGGAGTCAAGGGCACAGCTGGGCCCAGAACTACCTATCCTGGTACTACATTTTTTCTCTTTCCATAGGATGCTCATTAACCGTAGAAGACGGGTAACCTTTCCAAAAAGACTTGTTGATCTATTGGTTTTACCTGAACCAGAAATCAGGTTCATAGCAGGCATTCCATGGTGATGGGATGACTCAAGCCAAAGCGTAGAATCAAAGATAATGTTGGTTTGGGGAGAAGAGAAGAAGTCAACTCCACAAAATGCCAAGTCGGCCATCATCACCAGGTATTTTGTATCATTTAGTGTCCTCCCAATGATCTTTCTGCTCTTCTGTCAATTTACTCCTCACCAGGCAGAGACCTTTGCTTAGATGCTTGGAGTCTTTCGCAAGTGAGAAAGGTCCTAAGAGAACAAGTCACTCATTTCACAGTACCTGAGACAGAGGCCAGTGGCAGATGGAATTGCCCAAAATCAGCGGTGGGAAAGCAGTCTCATAGGCCCCGACAAAATAGGAATCATGTTTTGTTTTAATTTGTACTTCTTTAATTATCAGTGAGGTTTTATTTATTTTCATAGATGAATTATCCACTTGTATTATTTTTTCTGTAGACCATATATTCATGGTCCGTGCTCATTTTTCTATTAGGGCATCTGTTTTCTTTACTATGTTGTAAACAGTCTTTCAACACATTATAGAATATATATTCCCATCATATGTGTTTACTCACATTTTTCCAATTTCTAATTGTTTTTCCTACTGTATGATTGATTTTTGCCTTACAAAAGTTTTTCATTTGTAGGTGGTTAGCTGTATCAAGTGGCTTTCAGAAGATCATCTCCATATCAGGATTATATAAAAATGCAGTTATGTTTTCTTTGAGTATTTTTATAACTTAAATCCTTAATCATCTAAAACTTATTTTGAGATAATGGATGGGACAGAAATCCAGTATTTCCCCCCTGAATTATTGACAATCTGTTACGATATCATGTACTGAGTTTTCCGACATTTCTCTGGTGATGTGGAATTCTACCTTTATAATTTGTAAATTCCTATAGGCACTGAGTTTCTCTTTTCTTCCACTGATATGTGTGTGTATTCCCCCACCATTCCTGTATGTTCTAATTATGTTGATATATTTATGATAATCTTGGTTGCATTAAAATGTGTCAGTGGGCTCACTGTGGTCATCATTTCACAGTGTGCACCTGAAGCTAATGTAATGTTACATGTCAATTATACCTCAATAAAAATAAAATAAAATAAAAATTCCTGACAGTGCCTAGCATGGGGGTGAGGGTGGGGGGTATGTGTCATACATACATATATAACTCCTTCTCCCATGATAATTTATCATCAGTTTTTTCCTGGAAAATCTCAAATGCTTACTTTATCAGGTGATATTTATAACAATTTTGGGTCATTTGTAAACCTCAACTATTGGTTATTTCATCACAATGCATCAAATTTATAGCATAAGAAATAGTGTGTCTGTTTTTGTGAATGGAATCTTCTCTTTCACTATGGTTTCTCACTGGTTATTGATTGTATAAAAGTTACTTGATCTATGGTATACAGTAATTTATTATTTAAAATGGTCTTGAGAGCACTAGAAAAACCAGAAACACACTAGGGCCATTTCAGAAGCCTTCTCTCAAGGATAGATTGCACAAAGAATCAAAAGTGTAATAAAATAAAGATAAAGAGCCTTTAGAAATAGACCGAAAACTTTCAAACAATTTTGGGGACGGACTTAACAGCTGAAGTAAAATGGGACTTGTCCTGTCCCCTCATAAATAGGCTTCTACTTGAAATAGGGCATTTGTTACCAAAAAATAAATTGCAAAAGGAAATTCCAATTACAAGATTTCAAGCACGTTACAGAACATGTTCAGTGGGCTCTAAAAAGTAAACAAACTAAAAATCAAAGCACACTCCTGATTTAAAAAAAAATTGACCTTCAGAATAAAACCAAGAGCTGAAGTTCTCCTGCTGAGAATCTGGACTCCACAGATTAGGAGACCTTTAGGTATAATGATCAGAAGAGCCACTGGAAGAACTGATGTCTCCTGAAGATCAAGAGGCAGAAGGACAGCTGATCAAAATCTGCTCGATGCTGCGGCTTTCAGAGAGGACCCAATACCCAGTCATGTCCTTTCCTTAACTGTGCTTGATGAACACAAGTACTAGTCCATCATACTCAACCCAGGATTCTTCAGTCTTGGCACTATTAACATTTTGAGTCAGATCATTCTTTTTTGTGGGGATCAGAGCTTTCCTGTGCATTGTAGGATGTTTGGCAGCATTCCTGGCCTCTACCAGACTAAATGTCTCCAGGCATTGCCCAATGTCCTCAGGGTGGGGGCAAAATCGCTCTGGTTGAGAACAGAACACTGGATCCCTCCAAATACTAAAAACACTCAAATACTGGAAATTTCCAAGAAGCCTAAGTCCTTTCCCATGTCTCAGCCTCAGTGTTCCTTTAGGAAGATTATCATCAGTCTCCCTGGCTGTCTGTTAAGCTGTGTGGCTGTCAGCATCACACCCATCTTGTAGGCTCCACAAAATTGTCAGTTGATCGTTCTATTTTTTTCCCCAAACATTCCCTGTGGCAGAAATTGTTTTGCAGTTTTATCTAATTATTTGAGCCCCTTTGCAGAAGTAGTCCTTGAGGTTTGTTCCCACCCTAGAAGGGTTCTCCTTAGTTGTCTTTTTCAATGAATCTTTCTGGGAATTACTAGTTGTAAATTAGTAAACTAGTTGGCTTGTAGTTGAGCTTTTTGCTCTCATGGAGCTGCCAGCTTCCTCTTAATTGATTACCACCAAAATCTCCATTGTTTTAAAGAGCGCCTATAGGCTTGAACTTTTCCATGCTCTGTTCCAAATAAAGCCCATTTTTAGGGGGAGAGCTTCAGAGGTCTCTGTTGTTACAGACTGCCTCTTACCCTGGACAAAATCTCTGAGCTACTTCTATGGAGCTGTGTTAGAGACAGTGTTCAGTGTGGCTTGTGAGTAAAGAAACCAGAAAATAGGTCATTGTTTGACACCACCCTCCACCAGACACCCAAAGTTCCCCAGTACCCACTAGTTGTTGCTGAGACAAGGAACTGGATACCGTCTCTCCAGGGTCTTCACACACCCCAGGGGTAAAGCAACGAACGTCACTATAAGCTTAGGCACGCTTGAGCCATTTTCCAGGACCTTGCAAGCTCTGTTCTAGCCATCCATGTGTGTCTGTCCCTAGGAGTCAGGTTCTCTGCAGCTTGTAACAGATGCCCTGAGCCACAACCTTACATTGAGTTTGGAGTTGAAATCCCTGTTGACAGAATCAGAAAACTGCCTCCATCTTACAGACGGGAAAACTGTTTAGGAGTCAGAAGCAGAGCTGAGAATGGGAATTATCTGTTCTGATTTAAAGTCATTTTTCTTTCCATAGGATGTAGACCAAAGCAAGAGGATTTAGGAGTCTTTCAAAAACGACTATGGACACATTGGCTTGGCCTGACTCTGAATGAAAGTATAGGTTATACTTTCCAGTAGCAATTGCTACATTTCTGGTAGCAATTCCAGCCCAATAGAATAATATAAGCCAAAGTGTGGAATTAAAGTACATGCAGGGGCACCTGGGTGGCTCAGCTGGTTAAGCGGCTGCCTTCGGCTCAGGTCATGATCCCAGGGTCCTGGGATCGAGCCCCGCATCGGGCTCCCTGCTCCGTGGGGAGCCTGCTTCTCCCTCTCCCTCTGCCTGCCTCTCTGCCTACTTGTTCTCTCTCTCTCTCTCTGTCAAATAAATAAATAAAATCTTTAAAGTACATGCATCAATTACAGCATTGTTTGTAAGAGCTAAATATTGGAAAAAACCTAAATGCCCACACATGGGGAGGAGAGTGATTGGGTTAATGGTGGTACATGTATACAGTGAAGTGCTATGCAGCTGTAACAAGGAATGTGGATGAAATATTTACCTTTACTGTTATTCTTTATTTCCTTTTATGGTTTGGAATTACTACGTAGTGTTCTTTCAGTTCTCCTCAAGGACTCCATTTAGCATTTCTTGTAGGTCATGTCTACTAATGACAAAATCCTTCAGTTTTTGTTTTTCTGGGAGTGTCTTAATTTCTCCTTCATTTTTGCTGGGTAGTTTTGCTGGGTATAGAACTCTTAGAGATGAACACTACTCCAAATACAAGTGATAGAAAGGGGTGGACTTTGCTGTACTGGCTGATCCAAATTATCACCCTGGTGAATGTCCGTGTCACCCATCCTGCTCCTGTATGCATTAACGTGGGGCTTGTACTTTCTCCCCATCATTTCTTCTTCCACGGTCTTAAGGAAGTTTCTGCAGGAAATTTCTACCATGATTTTTCTCATCTTATTGCTCTATATTAAATCATCTGGGCCTAGCTCTTTGTGGACCTAAGGCAAGAGATAGTTACGGGCACCCGGTTGGCTCATTCAGCTTCTGCCTTCCACTCAGGTCATGATCCCAGGGTCCTGGGATCGAGCCCCACATCAGGCTCCCTGCTCGGTGAGCCTGCTTCTCCCTCTCCCTCTGCCTGCCGCTCCCCCTGCTTGTGCTCTCTCTGCCAAATAAATAAATAGAATCTTTTTTTTAAAAAGAGATAGACAATTTTTTTATACTTCTTTCAGGATATTTGTACAGTTTGGGTTTTGTCTCTATTCTTAAAGCAACACGGTAATTAATTCTGTTACATTTTCTATGTTTTCAAGTAATTTTGCTTTGAATTGCAAAACACTGTAAAATTCCCCTCTTTTAGTCTTTGAGCATATTATTTTTCCATTCTTATATGAAATTTTATACATGTTAATATTTTCCAAACCTTTTCTTGATTTTTCCAGGAGGAGCTTTTCCTTCCCCTATCAAGATACCATACCAAGGATTTATTCACCAATCATACCATTTTTCTGCTTTTGAAAGCACTGATTGCTTCTTCCATTTTTATCAATACATTCCTTTTTAATTTTGAAATGCCTTTTCCCCCCAAATTTCACTGAATTCTATTCTTATATGAGTATCATTATCTTGTGCTATTTTTGGCTTGCAATTGTCTGGTTGTGTTTTTGCAAATCTTCACCCCCTAGTTTTATCTGTACCTTCTGCACACAGGATTAGACAAAGGTTTTGTTCTTTCATCCACAAGTAGGGTTAATACTGTCAGATCTTTTCTTCTATTAGTCAGCTTGGAATAGAGTGGTTTCTGGTATTTTTTTGAGGCAATGGTGGGAAGGAGTGCATAGGTAATTAAGGCACAGTAGGCACTGTAGGCAATTATAGTTCAGGAACATTTCAACTTAATCTGCTCAGGTCTCTGCCTGAGGGAAATATTGCCCCTCAGCTTTTGATATTACCATGCTTGGGGCACACACATAACCTTGGTAGGAGCTCAGAATGGCTCAGTGAAACCATGTAGCTCACATGCCTTATGTCTGACAACTTAGTAATTTTTAATCTATGTTCTTTACATAAAAACTTGGTTGGTCTTTCCCTTTTCTCTTACATATGGCATTCCCTGCAGGTAGATCAGGATTTTAGTATAGAGTGATTGGAAATATGTTTTCAAGCTATCCTTCCTCCAGGACCACCCTCCATGGTGTTCTGAATGCATATAAGGTCACTACTGGGATGCTCCAGTGGTCCTGTGGTCTGCCCACAAGCCAATTTTCATGGGTTAAAGTAAAGGAATGCTCTTTAGACTATTCAGGACGTTCTCACATTTGCAGGAAATTGTACTTCTCTAGATAAGTTGGAAATATTCTCTTTGCATCTTCTGTCAATATATTAATAAATTCATTGATGATGGCAAATATTCCTCACAGACTATTGGGGCTGTAGCTGTTTACTATTTTTTGTTAAAAAATTAATTTTGTTGTTCAGGTAGATTTACTGAAAAGACCCCAATAAGGAAACCAACACTCTTACTTCTTTATCCAACACTCATTCCCATCACCATGAAAACATGTTAAATTCCTCCCACCCTTTGAAAATATCTCTGGAGCTCACCTTGCCCACAGGTATGGCCCAGACTTCCACTCCATTGCAAATTCAGACTTCTTGAAAACACTACTTCTGTTCTCTATTCTCCAACTGACAACTCAACATAGCAACTATTAATTAATCTTCTGTAATTAAAGTTAGTAGCAGCAGCTGAAGACAGTAAAGCTTTGGGCACATGTCAGTCTTTTTTTTTTTTTAAGATTTTATTTATTTATTTGAGAGAGGGAGGGGGAGAGAGAGAAGAGTGGGGGGAAGGGCAGAGGGAGAGAGAGAAGCAGGCTCCTTGCTGATTAGGGAGCCTGACTCAGGGCTTGATCCCAGGATCCTGGGATCATGACCTGAGCCGAAGGCAGACACTTAACCGGCTGAGCCACCCAGGTGCCCCCACATGTCAGTCTTTATCATGATGAACCTCACAGCCAGTTTTGTAATTGGTGCACACTGTTTGCTTCTTGAAACCTTTACTTGGCTTCCATGAAGTTGCATTGTCTTCAGTGTCTTTCTACCTCTATGACTATTCCTTCTCAGGTAAAATAGAATGTTAACTCAAGCCCATTTTGAAACAAGAAGTACAGAGTTATATTTGTGATGGAGTATTTAAATGAGGGCATCACGGAAGAATTAGTTTTATAACCTGAAGTAAGTCTCTTCTCTCTGTACTGAATTTCTTCGATAAATAACGAAGGCTTAGCGTGATGACTTTTGAGTATTGATAAAGATTTGCTGGAGCTTTAGGGGAATACAAAGGCCTCTGACATTGTGTCTCTGTGCAGTTCCTGGGGACTCTGACAGTGTCCCCTATTGAGCTGGACTGCAGAAGTTGGCGTTTATCGATAAGCTAAGAAAGGACAGTGCCTTTTGTGACTTCAGCCGACCCTGGTACAGAGTCAAGGTAGGCATATGTGAGAAACTCAATTCAGCTCTAGCCAAGGCTTTCCTGGCAAGATGAAGTCCAATATCTTTGTCCTTTCTCTGCTCCTCATTTTTGAGGAGCAAGTAGCTGTGATGGGCCTCAGTGGTGAGTGTAGGAGGTGGGCTTGGGGAAAAGCTGTCAAGCAGAATGACTTTTAAGGGTTTTCTGGGTGCTATTTGGGCACATATTCTTCTTCCTGATGGGAACTAATTCTTCTGCAACCCAAGCCACAGCCCTTTGTGGAACATGATGAGTTGGTGGGGAGCAGATGGGGAGGGGTGAGAGGTGGAAGGGAACTTTGGAGATTATTGAGCCCAAACACTCTTATTATCAGTCACCAGATGGATCATACAGATTTCCAAACAGAGAACAAGGTCCACACTCTTCTGGATAAAAAGGCAGACACCAGGCTGGCTCCAAAGGCAGTTACAATATCCTAACTTTAAAGCAAGTATATGACAATGATCATAATCAGACACATCCTATCCTAATCAAGATCAAGGATGTGGCCTATATACCGTGACATGCCAGGCTAACATCAAGGTAGAGAACTACTCCATCATCTACAACAAGGCGGACACCAAGATAGATCCCAAGACAGCGACTATATTCAACCCAAACAGCAAGTACAAGACATCAATCGTAATCAGCCCTGAAATCCTAATCAAGATGAAGGATGGGGCCAATATGTAAATAGAGCAGCAGGCCTGTCCGCAGAGCATGTACCTAGCACTAGGCCTAGACACACCCCCACACGTGTGTGTGGCCTTCCCCACTTGTTCTTTTTATGTTTTTTGGTCAGCCTCTCACTAGCTCCCATTGGTCTCACTGTCTGAAGATGCCATACTGTCAAAAAATTGACCCAGGGAGAGGACTGACCACAAACAGCAAGCTCTGAGTTGGGTGAAATAAAACAGGCTCTTTTTATGAAGTTGCCAGACAGGTCAAATAGGGACCCTTTTTTTGGTGATGGAGCTTTCGAGTAGCATCAAATGCACTCTGTACTTCAGTGAGTGCCATGCTGCTGGTTTTCACACCCCCCACAGTGCAAGCCTGCTGGCCTCCAGGCTACCTCCCAGCCAGGAAGAAAGGGACGCGAGTGGGGCAAGTCAGATTGCCAGGAAGCTCTCCCTTCTTGCCCAGATGCAGTTGTTCTTCTTGAATAAACACTTCATGGATTGTTGCACGCCTTTGGTAAGTTGCAAAGTTCTGAAAAGGTTGATTTTGACAACATTTGTTCATATTCTAACGGCTTTTATGGAGGAGCAGCTCTTATTCCACCATTCTGAAAATGCTTACTTCTGCAGTAGGGATTTTATAGAGGCTTGCTATCAAAGTAACTAAGTGAACTTCTAATCCTGTACCATTGTATTCTTTTACCATTAATGGATAAATAATTTTTTATATATTCTACTGCTGATGTGGAGATGATCATATGATTTTCCCCTTATTTCTTAGTAAGGACTATTCCACTGGCTGACTTTTGAATGTTAAACCAACCATATAACGGTTGAAATAAGTCCCCACTTGTTCATGATGCATCACCATTTTTACATATGACAAAATTCACTAGCTAATATTGTGCTTAGGATTTTTGCCTTACGTTTATAGGAAGACTGGCATATAGCTTCCCTTGCATGTCATATCTTTGTCATATTTTAGTAGCATAAAACTGCAGTGAATATCAAGTTTCTCTCAAAATAGAAAGGTCACGAGTGGGCGTGTGGGACTGCAAACAAAAATCTTGAGAATAAAAGTGCAGACACTTGAAGTTACTGCCCTGTTAAACCCATTGGAAAGGATTTTTTTTTTTCTTCTAAATTTGGACTGAACTTCACAGAGAACAGGCCAAGCTAGAGCTAGAAAGGAAGATGCCCAGTGGAAAAACGCCAGGAGGTAGCTACAACACGGTGCTGGAAAGAAAGGAACAGGTGGACAGAGCTGCTGCTGCAGGGACTGACCCTTTTCAGCAGCTCTCTGCCTCCCACAGCTGGTACCCATTCTCCTGTGAGCATCCATATATCTGTTTGGACGGGTAGGTTCTTTGCCACCAGGCAAGCAGGAACATCGCACCCTTGTATGGGAGGGCAGGGTGAGCTAGCAGGGTCTTGGGGCCTGGGTTTCACGTTCCAAAGTGACCTCCAGTTAGACCTGATCAGCAAATGAAATGTTCACAAAGTTGTGGAGGCACAGAGACAGGAGTTAAGGTAGAAAACATTCACAGAACTTCGAGTTCTGTCTCCGGCGCCCAACGCATTGATATTCTCCCTAAGTCTAGATACGATCTTGCTAATAGCTCGTTTTCTGGCCTTGTCTTTGTGCCTGTGTCTGTTTCAAAGTAATCTCTTCAAATGTACGCATTTCTGAAATCCGCTGCTCTAAATTGATCTGGAGACACAGTGAGAAGAGCGGAGTGTGTCAGACCCAAGGAGCGCCCCGGAAAAGCCGGTTCCCTCCTACCGCCTCCAAATCCACACCGTAAAGCACCGAGTAGTAAGGGCCAGGCCAGCCCTGACCCTCCCTGAAAAAGAGGGGTCACTGCCAGGCCTCTCTTGGGGGGGTGGCGGGAAGGCTGCTATTTCCAGGTCCGAGGGAGGCACCTGTGACCTTGGACCAACGCCCCCCCCGGGAACCACAGCGCCCCCTGACGGCGGGCCCCCCGCCAGAGGCGATATAAGCCAAGAATCACCCCGCACGTTGCGCACACACCCGGCCGCGCCATGAAGCTGCTCGGCCCGTCGGCACTCACCGCGATCCACCTCCTCCTCCTCCTGGGCCTCCACACGGCGCAGCCCGGGCTGCAGGGGCAGCGGAAGGGTGCGTGTCCCCGGGCGCGGCGGGCCGGCGCGTGGCTGGGGTGGGGGAACCTTCCTCGGAGCGGTCCCGGGGGCCTGCTGGCCGCGCTGCCTGGCCACGACGCTCCGGCGCCCCCAGCTCACCCTGTGGCGTTTCTCCTCAGTTGTAAAGAAACCTGGGTATTGCCCCGAGTTTTCACTTGGCTGCCCTTTCGTCCTCTTACCTCTGTGCGGGCGCGACAGAGGTTGCAAGGGGGACAAGAAGTGTTGCTTCTACAACTGCAGGCAGCAGTGTATGGAGCCGTGGCTCAGCCTGGAATGAGGTGAGAGCCCCTCTCCCCCCTCTGCTGCCCTGGGCTGTGTCCCGGGAATGTTCCAGAAGAACAAGGTGTCCCGGCAGCAGGCCAGAACTGGCAGTGCTCTTAGAAATCTGTGACATCAGAGCTTTACCACCGGGGTCTGCCTTGAAATTTGGTTCGCCGGTCGGGCCGTAGCGAGGGAGGCCCAAGACCCCTTCCTCAAAAAGGCACAGTTCCGTTTCCTGGGCATCCCTCCTTTCTTCTGAGTGACCGGGCCCTTCGGACAAGGTTATTGGCAAGCCCCTCAACCGTTATTGAAGTTTTATTATGACGATTTTCAACTGCCATTGTTTTTTTCTTACAGCTTGTAATAATGAGTCACTTTCGTCTCCACATTCAAACTGTGAAGTAAGGGATTATAAGATTCTAATTCCTTAGGATGGCTTTCCTAGAATTCCCTGTCCCCTGTCCCTGATTCCTGGGCAGTGCATCCGCGTGCTCCCGGGAGGAGAGCACCCAGCAGGATGCAGACTACGGGGGTCTTGGGACCCAGTGTATGTCCCTCTCACGTTCGCACCTTCCCACATCTCTGATTCCCTCGTCTCTTCCCAGGTAGAAACCCCTTCTCAATCAGATCTGAGAAGACCCATCGGACAGGCTCAGACTTGGATGACTGATCCCCAGTTCCCCCGTGCTCTCTCGTCACCGCCCACGGTTCCTTTTGTCAAGAGTTTAATGCTTGGGCGCCTGGGTGGCTCAGTTGGTTAAGCGACTGCCTTCGGCTCAGGTCATGATCCTGGAGTCTCGGGATCGAGTCCCACATCGGGCTCCCTGCTCAGCAGGGAGTCTGCTTCTCCCTCTGACCCTCTTCCCTCTCGTGCTCTCTTTCTCTCATTCTCTCTCTCAAATAAATAAATAAAATCTTTTAAAAAAAAGAGTTTAATGCTTATTAACATGAAAACAACACAAAGAAATAAAGTTATATATTTAAAACTACATAAAAATCTAAGACTGTTGGATATCCACCCACCCCCGTTTCTCTGTCTTCAGCCTTTTGGGGGGATCCTTTAGAGTTTGAGGTTACTGTTTCACATTTAATTTTGGTTGGTTGTTGCACTTCTCTTTTTCTGATTTGTTTCTCTCTTTCAATGTCTCCTGACCCTCAGATTTTCTGTTGGTCAGATTCCAGGGGCATTTTTGAGTCCTATCTTCTGTGTGTGAATCCTATGAAAGGTGCACACGGTACCTGGAGATGGAGGAAGAAGCCTTTTTGCTACATTGTCTCTGGTACTGCTGCTTGCAGCCTTTCTTCTTGTTGGATTAGAAGATCTAGAGCCAGGTCTGGAATTTAGGGCTGGACATGGAGCAGGTCATGCCTTAGTTCTAAGCTACTTTAGGGTCTAAAATCTAGGCCCATCATCAATCAGGAAAAGGAAAGGCTGTGACCCAGGTTAGCTACCTTGAATCTTAGTTTGGGCGTTTAGCCCCTGATCTAACTAATAATGAAGTGTTATTTAGCCTTACGTTTTCTCACCTTCTGCTATGTGATTCAGTCTTGAATAGGGGTCACAAAGGATTTCAGGTCTGGGAGAGTGGTTTTCAAAAAAATTTATTTTTTCTTGACACATACATCTGAAACAAATTTCTGGGAAGCTACTATTGCCTAGAAGGTTTTAAGTTGACATCGAATATTTTTCATCATAGTTCACATGGCCGTAAGTGCTGAACTTTTAGGTATACGCTGAATATAGTCATTTAAACAAAATGGGGACCTCACTCTTTTTAACGTTTCTAGTGGAATCTAATTACCATCTTCATTCGATAGTGATATGTATCAGAAAAAAACATGTTCTCTCTTCCAAAACTTCTGCCTCCCTACTTTCTTTTCCTTCGCTGCCTGAATAATTCAAGCCCAAACAAATAGATGCATGTGTTCTTTGGAGCCTCTGAAAAGCAGATGTCAAGACGAGACTGGATCAAGAGTTTATTGGGGGAAATGTCTGAGAGACAAGGAGACCCATCAGGCCACGAGGCAGGCTGCCTGCTGTGGAGGAGGGGGGCAGGTTGGAGGAAGTCTCAGAAGACAGGGCGATATAAAAAGTGTCAACCATGCTGACAGGTAGCACCTGAATGAACATCACCTACCACGGGAGTCCCCTGTCTCTGAGTAATAGGTCAGAGACGGCAGGGCTCCCGGCTAGCTTGGGGGTGACCTCCTCTTCCTTTCGTAAGGCAGGAGTTCAATCAAGTCCTTCCATTGGGCATGGCAGGAAAGAGAACTCAGACAAACCCTGGGCAGGTTCTTTGTGAGGAGTCCGTCTGAGAGGGTGTCTGGATGACCTGAAATCATCCCTTGACTAAACAGCCCTGTCGGCCATATTCCCTCTGTCTCTCTGTTGTCCTTCACCCCGCTCTCATGCTCTACATCTCCTTGCGCCCTTACTCCTCACCTCGTTCCCTCTAGATAGCTGTCTGGATTTATTTGAAGTTCTGACTCGTTTTAATTTTTATTACTCTATCTTACTCTCTCTCTCTCTCTGTCTGTCCGTCTGTCTGTCTGCCTGTCCTTCTATCTCTAACACTCAGTTTTCATCATAATGTTCCCAGAGGTTTGTCTTTATTTTCTCCCTCCGTTTCTGTCAGTCCTTGTTCTGCACGTCTATCTTTCCCTAGGCCAGGAACACCTGAACGTGAACCCTATGCATTCCCTCCTGAGCCAGGGACTCTTATTGCCCACCTATCAGGCTGTCCCTGGCACTCTCCCCTCGCCCATGTCTGGGTCCTGACTGCCCCCCTCACCCCCCGCCACCTTCTGGGGACTTCCTTCACTTCCTCAGAAGATGCTCTCTTGTGCATTTGTCACATGCACTCCTTCCTTGTCCATGTTGTCTCTCTTCAGAGGAAGAGAAAGCTAGAGCCTGCTCCCCTATAACCCCCCAACTGGCTCCGGGTTGGTCAGCCCTCAGGTTCGTGCCGGGATGACCAACCATGCTCAGTGAAGAAGCAATGCTTATTGAATAAGATGCAGGAATCCTACAAATGTTCCGAACCTGGGGGAGAAGGTCCTATCTACAAGGAAGGGGCAAAGGCTGAGACAGAGGACAGAGAGTCTTGGGGTGCTACAGGGATCCCTCTGAATCTGGTTGGGGACCAGGCCTAACTAGGCCCCTGACGCTGCCAACTTTGTAAATCTTACTGGTGGCTGCTGGCGGAGGTTCAGCTACCAGTCAGTCCACCAGGGGGCCCACTGGCTTAAAGGAATCAGGCCTTCCTTTATGAGACGCGCGGGACAGGGGAGAGGGGTTGGCTTCTATGGAGCTGGGCAGCCAGGCAGGCCTGGGGTCCTGGACAGCAGGAGGGTCTTGAGCCCTGGACCTGCTCTCTCCAGTTCAGGTGAAGCCTGGGAAGTCTTCAGTGGTGAAAGGCACGTGTAGGATGCTCAGCCCTCGAAACTTTTGCAAAAAGGGTGCTCTGGGCTGACACAGCCTAAAGTGGGACAAGGGCAGGAGCAGGAAGCTGTGCGTGGTCCCGGAGGAAGGTAAGATGAACAAGGCTCAGATATAGGACCCCCTGGATGGACATCCCCCTCCCCCACTGTGGCCTAAATCCACTGACCCTCTGCACTCCTTGGCCTAGAGAGTCTCCCGGGCCAGGGCTTCTGTGCCTGATCTCTCTGAGCTGCGCCCTGGGAGGGAGAAGCTGGGAGAAGCATAAAGGAGCAGCCCTGCTGCTGGGCTCAGGAGACCTCAGTTTGGATGGCAGCTTTGCCTCGGCCTTGCTTATTGCCTTAGGCGGTGGCAGTACCTGCCTGAGACTCAGCGACACTCACTTTCTTCACTATTAAAATGGGCGTAATCACGTCCTTCAAGGCACCAGTGGTGCAGGCCAGGGAATTGGTCTGCTGTAAAGCACTTGTACATGGAGGGCTGTTGCTACGGTTGTTCCCCAGGTTGAATGGATTCTAGCCTGATACCAAGGGTCAAACCCAATAGGACCACCAGAATACAAAGAACGACTTGGATTAGTCCAATGGCCACATTTTACAGATGGGAAAAGTAAGGCCCTGATGCAGTAAAAAAAGTCAGGATTTGAACTCGGGGTCCTGACCTCTGAGCAGTGCTCGTTTAACTCTGCCGCCACCATTCTCCCTCTCTGCCTGGCCTAAGGCGATGCTGGGGACCGGTGGCTGGGGGTGTCTGTGGACCTGGAGGCCATCTGGCTGGTTCTAGTGCTATGGCTCTGACCTGCTTTTCTCTCCTAAGAGAGACTAAGCCCTCGTGTATGTGGTCTCTGAATTCTCTTTCCCCATTAAGCCCGAAAACTTCCAAAGCTCCCCGATGAAGACATGCTTTTATCACCAGGACCTTCTTTGAGTTCAGATTTGGCCTGATTGATCTGTGTATCCCTAGCAGCCAGTATAGGACTTGCATAGACACTCTGGAAATGCCTATTGATTAGAAAATGAATAAGTGAACATGCTTCTTCTTCATGTCCAGTTTCATTGGTCTGGTAGCTGGGTGGAGGAAGTGAGTGACAAGACATCTACATGTGTGGCCTCTCTGCAAAAGCATGTGGAGTGTAAAGAATAAGGGGCAGAGGGCTTGAAATAAAATTGACCAAGGAGGTGAAAGATCCTACACTGCAAACTTCAAGACACTGATGGGAGAGATTGAAGAAGACACAAATAAATATTAAGATATCCTGTGTTCATGGGTTAGAAGAGTTAATACTGTTAAAATGTCCATACTCCCCAAGGCCATCTACAGATTCAATGCAACGTCTATCAAAATGCCAATGGCATTTTTCACAGAGATGGAAAAAACAATGCTAAGATTCCTATGGAAGCACAAAAGACCCCAAAGTATCAAAGAATCTTGAAAAAGAACAAAGCTAGGAGCATCACCCCTCCTGATTTCAGACTTTTCTGCAAAGCCATACGGATAAAAAGAACATAATGCTAGGGCACCTCGCTGGCTCAGTTGGTGGAATGTGCAACTCTTTATCTCAAGGCCATGAATTCGAGCCCCACATTGAGCACAGAAAAAAACAGCATGTTACTGACATGAAGGCGGACACATGAACCAATGGAATGACAGCCCAGAAATGGATGTTTGCATATTTGGTTGACTGATGTTTAACAGGGCAGCCAAGAATACTCAGTGGGGAGAGGATAATCTTTTCAATAAATGGTGTTGGGAAAACTGAATATCCAGATGCAAAAGAATGAAATTGGACTCTGATCTGCACCACTCACAAAAATTAGCTTGCAATGGACCTTAAACATAAGACCTGAAACAAAAAATACTGGAACAAAATACAGGGAAAAAGTTTCTCAACATTGGTCTTGGCAATGATTTTTTGAATACAACACCAACAGCATGAAAGCAAAAATCAACAAGTGGGACTACATCAAACGAAAACACTTCTGCACAGCAGAATCAATAATCAACAAAATGCAAAAGCAACCTATAGGATGGGAGAAAATATTTGTAAACCATATATCTAATAAGGGCATTAATATTCAAAATATATAAAGAATTCCTATAACTATATAACTCCAATATAACTATAACAATCTCCAAAGGAGATTGGATCACTATCTCCAAAAGATATCAGCATTCCCAAATTCACTACAGCATTATTCACTGCAGCCAAGACAGGGAAACAACCCAAGTGTCCACTGAAAGATGAACGGATGAAGAAAATGTGGTACATATATGCAATGGAATATTATTCAGCCATCAAAAGAGAGGGAAATCTTGCCATTTGTGATAACATGGATGGACCTTGAGGGCATCATGCTAACTGGAATAAGCTAGAGAGAGAAAAACAAATACTGTCCACTCTCACTTATGTATGGAATCTGAAAACATCCAAACTCATGGAAACAGAGATTAGAATGGTGGTTGCCAGGGCTGAGGGGTGGGGGAAATGGGAGCTAGCCAAAGAGTACAAACTTTCAGCCATAAGATAACTAAGTTTGGAGATAAAAGATGACTTAACTTCCAGAGATCACTATATAGCATGGTGACCGTAGTTCACAAAACTATCATATACGTGAAAGTTGCTACGAGAGTAGAGCTTTACTGTTCTCACTATAACAATGACAACAAAATGGTAACTATTTGAAATAAAGGATTTTTTTTAAAGATTTTATTTATTTATTTGAGAGAGAGAGAATGAGAGATAGAGAGCACGAGAGGGAAGAGGGTCAGAGGGAGAAGCAGACTCCCTGCCGAGCAGGGAGCCCGATGCGGGACTCGATCCCAGGACTCCAGGACCATGACCCGAGCCGAAGGCAGTCGTCCCACCAGCTGAGCCACCCAGGCGCCCAGTTGGTTAGGATGTGTTAGGATGTGTTAACTAATGCTATTGTGGGAAACATTTTACAACATATACATGTGTCCAATCATCACATTGTACACCTTAAACTTACACAACATTACGTGTCAATCATATCTCAATAAAGCTGGGGGTGAAAAATCAAAATTATATAAAAGGCTATAGTTATAGCAGGTTTTTTCCCATCGCTATGCCCTTTAGCCTACTTCCACCCAACCCTTATAGGTAACAATTTTATTTATTTATTTATTTAAATTTTATTGTTATGTTAATCACCATACAGTACATCATTAGTTCTTGATGTAGTGTTCCGTGATTCATTGTTTGTGCATAACACCCAGTGCTCCACGCAGAACGTGCCCTCCTGAATACCCATCACCAGGCTGACCCATCCCCCCACCCCCCTCCCCTCTAGAACCCTCAGTTTGTTTTTCAGAGTCCATCGTCTCTCATGGTTCGTCTCCCCCTCCAATTTCCCCCCTTCATTCTTCCCCTCCTGCTATCTTCTTTTTTTTTCAATTTTATTTATTTTTTATTTATCCTTCTTACATTTTCATTATGTATATATATTCTTATTTGCATTTGTTTCTTATGTGAGGGATAGCTTACTACCTACATACCCGTATAACTGACAATTACTTCATCTCAGCTCATAGTGACCTTCACTCGGTTTTTAAAAAATGATGTTATAATACTATATTGTGTGGATATGTCATAAGTTTATTTATCTCATTTCCTTGTTTTGCATTAATAAGCAAGCTTTTGCTATTACAAATGTCACAAATTATGTTAGCATGATTGTTGACATATGTCCTCAGGGTAGATTCCTAGAATGTGATTGATGACAGGATAGACACATAATTCGGTTAAACCCTGCTAAATTCCCATCCCCAGGGATAGCACTATTTGGGGTTCCTACCAGCTATGTCTGAGAAAGACTGTTTCTTCACAGCTGTGCCAATGGAGTTAGTTGTTAAACTTCTAGATTTTTGCCAGTCTGGTAGAAAATGGTATCAGAGTATAATTTCACTGTATAGTTTTCTTTTTTTTTTAAACCTTTTATTTATTTATTTGAGAGAGAGAGAATGAGAGAGAGAGCACATGAGAGGGGGGAGGGTCAGAGGGAGAAGCAGACTCCCCACTGAGTAGGGAGCCCAATGTGGGTACTTGATCCCGGGACTCCAGGATCATGCCTTGAGCTGAAGGCGGTCACTTAACCAACTGAGCCACCCAGGCACCCCCAATGTATAGTTTTTTTAAATGAGAGGCTGATTATTTATTTTTTCCTTATTTCAGGAGCCATTTTAATTTTTCCCTATGAATTTTCTATTCCTGCATTTCAATCACATTCCTCTTGGGTTTTTGATAGTTATCTTCTTTATTTTAAAAAGCTCTTTATATATGAGGGAGATCAGCTGTTTTTCTATGATATTAGCTGAGAATAGTTTCCCCAATTTTTCCTGTCTTTTGATTTTGACTATAATTTCTTTTCTTTTTTTACCACGCATTAAAAAATTATTATGGCTTTCTTAATAACGTGTTACAAAGTATATATTTCTCCAGTGACTGGAAATGCCACATTTATCATACATGATATTTCCATGTGTAACTAATGTTATTCTTGAACTTTCTATTTTATTCCTTTAATTTGCCTATTCATATACCATTCACATACTCTGCTTTAACTCTAGAGGCACCATAGTATCTTTTAAAATACAGTAAGGTTAGTCCTTTCTGATGCTTTGCTTTTTCAGGGATTTCCTAGCTATTCTTGCTCATTTGCTTTTCATATGAAGATTAGAATCAACTCTTCTAAGCCCTGGGGGAGAAAAAAACCTTACTGGTACTTTTATTGTGGTCATATTAAATAAACTTGAAGAAATTTGACATTTTTATTATGTTGCAACCATTCCATCCAAAGACAAGGGATGTCTTCCAATTTAAGTATACTTTTGAGGACTTCAGAAATGTTTTTAAATTTTGGTAATTCCTTATGGCGTGTATTTCTACTGTTTAAATTTTTTTGTTGTTTTGTAAATAAAATGTTCCCTCATGTTAAATCTCCTAACTTCTTTACATGTAAGAAGAACAATGACTTTTGAATGTTAATACAAAATTCTCTCTATGTTAGGTGTAGCATGGAGTCTTTTGGCTTTGATAGATACACTATCATGTCATCTGCAATGATAATCTTAATTATTTATTTCTAATTTGTATGTGTCTAATTTTTAAAATCCTGTACAATAACACTGACTACCTCTTCCAATATAATATGAAGTAGTAGAGAAGTTAGTGTATATCATTCTTCTTAACCTTAATGGAAAAAAGGCTTTGTGTTTCTCTGTGAAAAAGGTATTGGTCAATTTTTTAGTTTATCAAATGTGAATACATTAAAAGAAAATAATAAATGAGAGTGAGTTAACTTTTTGGAAGGTCTTTTCAGCATCTATGAGAATGAATCCTATCATTTTTTTCCTCTTTAAATATATATACGTTAGGGCACCTGGGTGGCTCAGTTGGTTGAGCGACTGCCTTCGGCTCAGGTCATGATCCCGGAGTCCCGGGATCGAGTCCCGCATCGGGCTCCCTGCTCAGCGGGGAGTCTGCTTCTCCCTCTGACCCTCCCCCCTCTCATGCTCTCTCTCTCTATCTCATTCTCTCTCTCAAATAAATAAATAAAATCTTAAAATATATATATATGTTATATGAAGGATTTCCTAATGTTTAGCCATCTTGGATTCCTCAAGGGAAAAAAAACCCTCATTTGTTCATGATGCCTTCCTTTTTAAATATGCTATTGTATTCTGTTTACTCATATTTTATTTTGGATTTTTGAATTGGTATTAATTAGTGAAATTGATGTGTAACTTTCTCTTTTTATGTAACTTTTGCCAGGCTTGGGTGGGTCAATTTTATACTTCCTTCATAAAAAGACCTGGGAAAATTATTTTTTCGACACTTTGGAATAGTTTAAGTGACATTGGATTTAAAGTGTCATGTCTTTGAAGGCTTGTGAGCAGCTCCTGTGGAACCAGAGAAGGTAGTTTTGCAATGGTCTCTATTTCTTCTTGAGAAATCTTTTTCTCATTTTCACATGAGAAAATCATTTCTCATTCTCTCTCAGATTTCACCTTCTATCTCTATTGGGGGAAAATTGAGACATGGCACTTTCCTAGGAAATTACTTATTTCACCCCAAATTTTATATCTATTTGCATAATTCTGTACAAATAAGTGTCTAGTGATTTTAGAAATTTCCCCTGTTGGAGAACTGTTTCCCTTTGCTCTGTCCTTCCTATGTTGTGTATTTGTGCTTTCTGGCTTTTATTGATTAGATTAGTTAGCCATTTGTTTATTTTAATGCATCTTTTTCTGAAGACACCATTTTATTTATTAGTTCAACTCTACTTTTGGGGTTCTTGTTATTTTCTGCTTTTATCTTCATTAATTTTTTTTATTTGTTTTGCTTTGGTTTACTTTTGTGTTTCTTTTGTGCTTTTTGAGCTGTGTATTTAATTTATTTTCACCCTTTCAACTTTTTTTTTCTATTTGTATTTAAAACTATGGATTTTCCTCTGATTACTGCTTAACTCAAATCATTTAGAGTCTCATATGTAGCATTTCATTATCAGTAATTTTTTAGAAATTCTGCAATTCTAGTTTTTATTTCCTCTTTGGCCTAATAGTTGTTTTACAGAGAGTTTCTAAATTTCTGGGAAGAAAGACGCTTAAAAAATTAGTATTAATCTCTCACCACATTGCATGGCTACTAGAGAATATCGTTTGTATTGTTTCTACTTTATGAGAACATATTGGGGGTTTCTTTGTGAGCTGGTATAAATGAGTACTTATTAATGTTCCACTACTTGAGAAACATCATAGTTTCTGTTACCAGTATCCAAAATTCAACGGTACATCCATAAGACTACTGTAGTAATTATGTTGTTTATTTCTTCCCAGATCTTCACTGTCTTGGTGGGAGGCATTTTACAGAGCTGTTGCAGAGTCACAGACTTAGCTAGAGCTGTTTTTCTTTAAGGGGAAGAAGAATGAAGTAATAAAGCAATTGATGTCAGGAAAAAACAAAAATTGTATGAAGAATGAAATGTCGGGCACCTGGGTGGCTCAGTCAGTTAGGCATCTGCCTTCAGCTCAGGTCATGATCCCGGAGTCCTGGGATGGAGCCCCACATTGGGCTCCCTGCTCCGCGGGAAGCCTGCTTCTCCCTCTCCCACTCCCCCTGCTTGTGTTCCCTCTCTCGCTGTGTCTCTGTCAAATAAATAAATACAATCTTAAAAAAAAAAGAATGGAATGCAATCATGGCATTCAACTCAACTCAGCAGTAGCAATTACACTGACTTGTAATAGTGTTTTCCTTGAAAATTGTGATACATTTATTTTGGGAGGGTATAGAGATCTATAGAAGAGTGAGAATCCGTAACAGGAAGTAAGCAGATAAGGTCTACAACTGAAGAAGTAGAAGTTGGCAGTATATACATACAATTATAAAGTATAGAAGTAAATGTCACAAAAAATAGAAGAGTTGATGGCCATTACTTGTGGGGGACCAGAAAGGCAGTGGGGTAGAAGTTGGGGGCTGGCACACTCAAGAGGGAGGCCTAAATGCCCTGCTGGTGGTTTTGTTTTGTTTCGTTTTTATGTAGGCTCTACGCCCAGTGTGGAGCCCAATGTGGGGCTTGAACTCACAACCCTGAGATCAAGACCTGAGCTAGATCAAGAGTTGGACTCTTAACCGACTGAGCCACCCAGGTGCCCCACTGGTGTTTTTTTGTTTTTTTGTTTTTTAAGAAAAAAGTACTATTTTAATCTTCAAGCTTTGTACATGTATTGCTACGTTAATGAAAACAGATTAATTTGTGGTACTCTAGACAGTATAGTTCCCGTTTTGTAAAATAACACACAGGACAAAAGCTGGGGTAAACAGAATATTAGTATTGAGCATCTATTTGTAATGAAACAGTTGGGAAGTTTGTTCAACAACCCGCAGTGTTGCTGCTGGCACCTTTCACAGAGCATCCGCACTGAGGGTTATAGGGCTGGGGAGCTGGCTGAGCTCCCCCTCTGTCGGTCCACGTCCTCCCGCACCTCTTCCCCAGATGTTCATGCTTTCTGCTCCCCTCCCCACATTCCAGGGCCACTCCCCTGGGGATGGACTTCAGTTCTCATTTCGGCAGAGCACTGTGGCAGTGGCCAGGAGGGGATTCAGCATTGCCAAAACCTCTAACATGCAAACCAGGAAGAACCTGGCTGAGGAACCCTTGCCGGGATGGGCATTAGGCTGTGAGGACAGGAGGAGATCTTGGGGTCCCAGCTGTCTCCCTCCAATGATCAGGAAGAATTTTGTTTACTTATTTTTAATTTAATTTAATTTAATTTAATTTTAATTCCAGTGTGGTTAACATAAAGTGTTATGGGAAGAACTTCACCTATAAGACCCCCTGTTTTTTCCACTCTTTCCAAATCTCTCTGCAGTGTAGTTAACATAAAGTGTTATGGGAAGAACTTTACCTATAACACCCCCTGTTTTTTCCACTCTTTCCAAATCTCTCTGTGGCAATGGTCTCAGGTTTCTTTCCCGGAACCTCCATGTCCACTCAGATCTTGACCCGAAGGAAGAACTCTCTACTTGTCCTATGTCTGAGTAGGCACAAATGCCTTTTAAAAATAGCCTTTTTAAACAACATGATATAAAATGGCAATACCTGGATAAGGTCAGGTGGCTCCGGGGACAGCCACAAGTTGGTGACATAGTGTTGATGGGCCTAAGTGAGGAAGGGATTTTATCTAAGGCAAAGAGGGCGTGTGCTGGTCAGAGCAGAGAGAAACAGATCTGAAACAGGGCAGGGGCTGAATGGCCCAGAACACCTGCAGTGCAGACCCAATGGCCTGAGGTCCAGAGTGCAGCCCAGCAACACCTGCTGGCGTGACATGTGCAGGACCCCTATGGTAATAAAAATAACACCTACTATTTACTGAAAGCTTTCTATGTCAGAACAACTCTACTGAGTGAGGAAGTTAAACCCCTCCTTTCAGACAAGAGGAGACTATGCCTCAGAAGGCTAAATGATTTTGCAGCATCACAGAGATGGTTAATTACAGAACTGGGATTTTCCAGAAGGTGGGCCAGCTTCATGGGTGTGGGAGCCTGTACAGTCACACTGGAGTCATGTTCTGCTGCCACCATCTTGAAATCCTTAATGGTTTTTGAAAAGGGCCTTGTATTTTCACATTGCACTGGGCCCCGCAAATTATGGAGCTGGCTCAGGTAGGTCTTCAATAATACTAGTTTCTGGGTTTTCCTTCTTCTCTCCAGACTGAACCTGGTGTATATGCCTTATGCCCAGAGGAGCTGCCCAAAGTCTGCTAGTTGATTATGGAAACTTTTTTTTTTAAGTTTTTATTTAAATTCCAGTTAGTTAATGTACAGTGTAATATTTGTTTTCGGTGTACATTACAGTGATTCACTACTTCCATACATTGCTCGGTGCGCATCACAAGTGCGCTCCTTAATCCCCACCCCCTATTTCACCCATCCCCCCACCCACCTCCCCTCTGGTAACCATCAGTTTGTTCTCTATAGTTAAGAGTCTGTTTCTTCTTGGTTTGCCTCCTTTTTTTTTTTTTTTTTAAAGTAAGCTCTACACCCAATGTGGGGCTTGAACTCATGATCCTGAGATCAAGAGTTGCAGGCTCTACAGACAGAGCCAGACAGGTGCTCTGATTATGGAATTCACCCAGAGGCATTACTAATAGAAAATTGATCACTTTTGTATAGATATTTGAATTTCTTGAATCCCTCAACCCTGCCAGTATTCTTTGATTTTTATGTTATGTTAATCACCATACATTACATCATTAATTTTTGATATAGTGTTCCATGATTCATTGTTTCCTGCTGGTATTCTGTAGTTTGTGATTGCCTCTAGGAGGGGAAGATGAAATTAACTGTGGTCATGTCCAAGGAGACCTTTATTTTGCTTCTAGTGGTTTGTTATTTTTAAAATAAGTTTCTGATCTCAGAATTGCAAGTGAACCCCTTCTGCCCTCTTCTCTCTAAAATACTTAAAACATAGAGGACAAAAAAATCATAGGAAACAAACTGAGGGTTGCTGGAGGGGAGGTGGGTGGGGGGATGGGGTAACTGGGTGATGGGCATTAAGGAGGGCATGTGATAGAATGAGCACTGGGTGTTATGTACAACTGATGAATCACTAAACTCTACCCTGAAACTAATCATACAGTATGTGTTAGCTAACTTGAATTTAAATAAAAAAAAAAAACCTGCTTCTGACTTACAGTATGACTATGAAGGATGACTGTATCTTTTTGGGCTCGGTTTTCTCATCTGTAAGGTGGACATAATCACTTTGATCAGGAAACATCCTACACAGGGCTTTGTAATCCATAAAGAGTGCTCCTCTGGGTCTTCGGGGATGTCCAGATTAAAGCCCATTAAAGGACCACTAGCCTTGGGGAACTTGCAAGGATCACTCAGCCAGTGTCGTGATTTTCCGAGTGGGAATACTGAGTCAGTAAGCCGCTAGGATTGCCACTGTATGCTCTTTCTTTCCTACCTCAAGTAGCCTTTGAACTTGATGGCCAGGGGTCCCCCTTGAAGTGGAGGATCTGGGGGTAAGGTGGCTGCACCATGGCGTGGAAGCTCAGACCTAACATTCTGTCTGTAGATAGATGGTGGCCAGCGTGGTGACACTGAGGATTCCCACTGTGAGGGGTCCAGGGTGTCCGTTCCCCACACCAGCCCAGAATATTGGGCATTCCAAGCTGAAGCCTGGGTTCTACCACAGATTCTTCTTCATGCCTGGTCCTTTGTGTACCCCTGGCACCCAGAAAAAGGCTGGGCATAGAAAATGAGTTTTGATTAGAGAATGAATAAAAGCACTTGCTTCTCTCTGCGTACCCCGTGTCTGTGATTCAGAGTCTGGCCTGGAGGCTGGGAGTCTCTGGGAGCAAAGAGACTCCCTCTCACAGCAAGAATCCTCATACCCCGGGGCATGTTTTCCCCCTAAGCTGTACACCTAGAATTCAAATTGCTTCTAGGTTTTTCCTTTTGGCAAGGCTAGGTTGTTCTTACAGAAAACATCAAGTAACTCTGCCAACCGAATGGGCCAATTTATACTGCTTCCAGTGGTATCTGAGTCTCTGCTTGCTGTAACTTAATCCATTAATACGTGGTCAGACTTTAAGTCCCTCTGTAGCTCTATAGCAGAACTGACGTACTTTCCTTGAGATTTGCAGACTGCTGGCCTTGAGGAGTGAAAGGCCAGACTTTCCCAGAAGATAAGTCCTGACTATATTTGAAAACAGCCCTCGCTGATGCCAGCAAGTCTGTTCAGGGTCACGGTGACGTACGACTAACAGCACAGGGAACCTGCTTCTCCTGCACATAGCTCCCCCTTCCTTTTTTCCCTGCCTTCCTCTTTAAAACGCTCCAGCTGCCCTGGACTGGGAAGATGGTCTTTGAGACATTAGTCCACCACCTTCTCAGGTTGCCAACTTCCTAGATAAAGCAGCCTCTGCTTTCCCACCATCATTTTTCTCTCGAGTATCAATTTTCAAGTGGCGAGCAACCGAACCTGAGTTGAGAACCAGTCCTCTGTCCGATAGTCCTCGTGACTGTTAGACACCACAGATTCATTCTCTCACAGAGGAACCAGGTTGAAAAAGGCTGTTAAGGGCTTCAAATACCTCTATCCATATTTGCATCTATATCCATCTCAGATTGAAATTAAAAAAAAATATCTATTGCCTTAAAAAGTAATGGTAATATATGGCCAGACTTTAAAATTTTTTATCAATTGCTGTATGAAAACTGATGTTCTCTTTCAGTTTGCACACATGATTATTTATGAGGCCAAATATATGTTTGAGCACTCAAATAATCATGGTATAATTAATATCCATGTACTTAGTGCTACATTAGCAAGCAACTGCAAAGTCTAAAGGGCATAGCATTGTGCGAGTTTACTTCCACCGACTCAATGGATTTGTGGGGATGGTTGAGAGGGCATTCAAACCTTCTGTAAGTTTCAAAAGATCCATCTAGGAAGAGGCTCATAGGGAAAACCCCAGGAGGAAGGAATCAACTGTGAAGCTGATTTCTAGTGGGAGGAGATCTGACAACTACTGTCATCCATGAGATCACTGGTAGAGAGGGGTGTGGTTGATGTAACCCTCCCTTATTTTTACCCCATTTCTCAATCTCTATCTTCCAGCTCAATCCAGTAGGTTTCTGTCCTGACACCCACCACCAACTTGTCAGCCCCAACCCACCATCTCAAGTGGCCTGCCTCATGGTCGAGGGATCCTCCATTCCTCTTGGAGATTGCTGGCATATTTCAGAGAAACTTTTCCAAATATAAGAAAGAAACACTACAAAACTGGCCATGAATGCATGTCCCCAAGGACTACCATGAATTGGGAAGGCGGGATCGAAACTTGGCTAATGGCTCTTCCTGGCTTCCTTCATTAGTTCATTCAGTGAATTATTCATTGTTTCATTCATTCAACATGTACCGTGTCGGGTTCCTGAACTAAACAGAGAGGTATTGTCTTTGCTCTGGCGAGGACCATTGCAGTCTACACGTGCCAGTTATTGAGCTAGGTGCTGGGCTTTCCTGGAAGCAAGACCCTGGGGCAATAATTTGAGGACAAGTAATTTATTTGGGAGTTGACAAAGGAACACTATTCAGAGAATAGGTCTGTGAGACAGGGCAGAAGGAAACTGAAAAGGGTGCAGAACTGAGAATATTGCTGGTATGGGCAATTGGGGCTCAATACTGTTGGAAAACTCTGGAAGGTAGTATAGAACCTGCCCTGGAA
This sequence comes from Eumetopias jubatus, assembly GCF_037043125.1. NCBI lineage: Eukaryota > Metazoa > Chordata > Mammalia > Carnivora > Otariidae > Eumetopias > Eumetopias jubatus. The sequence goes on from NW_028274815.1 coordinate 125,615,792, forward strand.
TTTCCCATCCAGGGTGAAAAAATGGGGTATTTATCCTCCAGCTCCCATCTGTCACTGGCGGGGTTTTCTGCTCCCTGAGGCCTTTGGGCTCCCCTGACTTGGGCTGAAAGAAAATCCTCGGGCAGGGTAGCCCAGGCGCTTATATTAAATGCCACTGGCAGGTACTGTGATGGGGAGCGCCCTGAGATTAAGGACAGGGCACAGCCAGGGTCAGCTATAAAACCTGATGGTAAACCACAACCAAAACAATTTGGGCTGGAATCAAGCTTTACTATAAAGCTCCGTGTTTTATTCTACCCAGGCTTCTATAAGGAAACATCACAGACCGGGTGGCTTAGGCAACAGAAATTTATTTCGTACAGTTCTGGAGCCTGGGAAGTCCAAAATCATGGCACTGGCATATTTGGTGTCCAGCAAGAGCCCTCCTCCTGGTTTCCAGATGGACACCTCCTTACTGTGTCCTCACATGGCAGAGAGAGAAAGAGAGAAAGATCATCTCTCTCATATCTCTTCTTATAACAGCACTAATCCCATTCATGAGGGCTTCACCCTCCTGACCTAAACATCTCTCAAAGGCCCCACTTCCTAATACAACCACAATTGGGATTAGGGCTTCAACATATGGATTTTGAGGAAATGCAAACATTCGGCCCATAGCACTACGTAATGAAGGCATTGTGGTATTGGCCAAAGGACAGACACGTAGATCAGTGGGGAGTGCAAAAAAAGATTTATGCACATAGAGTCAATTGACTGTTGGCAAAAGTACAAAGAGAATTCACTGGAGAAAAAAAAAAAAACAGTCTTTTCAGCAAATGATACCAGAACACTTGAACATCCAAACGTAAAAATATGAACCTTGATCCATACTTCACATCGTTTACAAAAACTAACTCAAAATCGTTCACAGACGTAATTGCAAAAATTAGAACTATAGAAAAAAACATAAGGAAAAAAATCTTTGTGACTTTCTCAGATACAATACCAAAAACATGATAAAAAATGGTAAGTGGGATCTCATCAAAATTAAAAACTTCTGCTCTTTGAAAACCACTGTTAAGAAAATAAGGACAAGGGTGGCGCCTGGGTGGCTCAGTCGTTAAGCGTCTGCCTTTGGCCCAGGTCATGATCCCAGGGTCCTGGGATCGAGCGCCGCATCAGGCTCCCTGCTCCGCGGGAAGCCTGCTTCTCCCTCTCCCACTCCCCCTGCTTGTGTTCCCTCTCTCGCTGTGTCTCTGTCAAATAAATGAATAAAATCTTTAAAAAAATAATAAAATCTTTAAAAAAAATAAATAAAAATAAAGTGAAAGCATTTAAGGGCACCTGGCTGGCTCAGTCGATGGTGCATGGAACTCTTGATCTCAGGGTCTTGAGTTCAAGCCCCACTTTGGGTGTAGAGATCACTTAAGTAAATAAATATTAAAAAAAAAAAATAAAGGGGCACGCCTGGGTGGCTCAGTCGTTGAGCGTTTGCCTTCGGCTGGGGTCATGATCCCGGGGTCCTGGGATCAGCCCCGCATCGGGCTCCCTGCTCCGCGGGAAGCCTGCTTCTCCCTCTCCCGCTCCCCCTGCTCGTGTTCCCTCTCTCGCTGTGTCTCTCTCTGTCAAATAAATAAATAAAATCTTAAAAAAAAAAAAAGGAAATAAGGGCAGGCCACCAATTGGGAAACACTATTGGCCAAATGCATCTCTGATAAAGTATTTGTATACAGAATATATAAAGAACTTCGAAATTCGATAACAAGAAAACGAACAACCCGATAAAAATGGGTAAAAAATTTGAACAGATACTTCACCAAAGAATGTATACAGATGGCAAATAAGCACAGGAAAATAATCATTTCATCATTAGTCTTTAAGGAAATATAAGGTAAAAGCTCAATGAAATACACTATGTATTTATTAGGATGGCCAAAAGCAAGCAAACAACAAAACCACACACACACACAACGTCAATACCAAGTGCAATCACTGATGCAAAGCAATGAGAACTCTGGTGAGAATCCTCTGCTGGTGGAAATGCAAAATGGTACAGACACTCTGGACATCATTTGGCAGTTTATTAGAATTAACCTATGTTACCACACTACCTATTGATCCTACTTCGTGTTACTACCCAAGAGAAATGTCAATCACATGCACACAAAAACCTGTACATGAACACTTAAACTGTTTTATTCATAATCACGAAAAACTGGGAGCAACCCCCAAATCCTTCAACTAGGGAATGCATAAACAAACTGGGGCATCTCTGCAGAGGCCCCTTTAGGCAAACAGGCTTGAGCAATGGAATCCAGACAGACCCATCAGGCGACCCACCTCAGAATACCCATAGGCCCTAACTGACCAATGGGCTACTTACAACTAGGCACAGTTACCAATAAAGGAAGATTCCATACATGGCCATACCTCCTCATATCCCCCTCCTTTAAAAGCAGCCCCCACCCACTAACCCGTGGCAGACAGCTTCTCCTCTGCTTGTCCCAACCACTGCTCCTTTGTGGTATATTCAATAAACTTCTATCTCCTTTGTTCAGCTGTGGGTGAATCCTTTTGCCACCCTTGCCATTGGCTTCCACCTGATTATCACCCCACATTTGGGGGCCCCCATCCAATCGCAAGACACCCCATTTAGACACCACAATCTCCATCCAATGCGATATTGCTTAGCCATAGAAAGGAACAAACTCCTGGGAACACAGACATTCTGCTAAGCGTAAGAAGGCAGATTCAACAGGTTATGGCCTGTTCAATTCCACTCATATGAAACCCTCAAAAAGGCAAAATTATAGGGACAGAAAACACATCAGTTGTTGCCAGGAGCTGAAGGTGGATCACGGGATCAACTTCAAAGTGTGCGACGAGAATTTCAAGAGGGGAATGGAGCTGTTCTCTCTCTTGGTTGGGGTGGTGGTTATGGGGCTGCACGCCTTTGTGACAACTCAGAGCCACACACTAAATTGGGTGACTTTTACAGACAACATACACACAGTCTTTCCTATTTAGGACCTTATCTTCTCATGGAGAAGCATCTTCATAAACTGACACTGACAATCCTTGGTGATAATCATTAAGAGGGTGTTAAGTGCAGGGCAAGATGGGGAACAGAGGAGGGGCTCCCAACTCAGAGAGTCTTATGTCCAAAGGGACCCTATTGAAAGAAGAATAATGTTTAGTGCTTTACCTGGATGATTATACATCTTCATGGTAAGCTAAGTGAGATAATAGACTTTCTTTTTAAATATCTTTATTTTTATCAAAGTTATACATGCCGGTAGACTCAAGAGTCATATAATCTTGCAAAGCTTGTTGTGACAAACAGCATTTGCTTACTACCACCCACCCCCAGAGGAAACCGGTTTTAGTCTAAATAAGACATTGTCACTTATCTCCCTGTCTCTAAGTAACATTCACGTTATGTTACACTTGACTTTGCAGTTTTAGATATAATCTACTGACTTCCCATTACTGAAGATGAGATTTTTGTCCACTGCCTTGCTCCCCACACCTCTAGTATACAGACTCACCCTTCCATCTCCTCCCTCCCATTAGTTAGGTGATAGGTTTTCTTTAATTAATTTATTTATTTTAGAGAGAATGTGAGTGGGGGGAGGGGCAGAGGGAGAGGGAGAAGCAGACTCCTCACTGAGCATGGAGCCCAATGCAGGGCTCAATTCCAGGACCCTGAGACCATGACCTGAAATCAAGAGTCGGACACTCAACCTACTGAGCCACCCAGGCACCCCATTTTTTTAGAAGCCGTATTTATTTATTTTAGAGAGAGAGAGAGTTATGTGACAATTTGATGAGATCAGCACTGCTGTTTACCTCACTATGACTATGTGGACACTCGTCATGGCTGAACTAGGTAATAAACCAAACTACTTTTCCTTTCTGGCACAACTTTTTCTTTGACATGAAAAATTGTCAGGTTTTATGTTTTCTTGGTTTTCTACATACATATCACTTTTCAATCACAAACTCTTCATTGGTTGCCAAAACCTCCTACCCATGTTCATATGCACCAAAATGTGCTATTAATTTCACCTTCCAGAAGGTGAATTTCCTGGAACCCTGTGACCCTTTCCAGTTTGGACTGGCCGCCCTGTGTTTCTGGCACTCTGCTGTCACTCTAGGACCTTCTGTCACCCCATCGTTGAGGCTTCCTTCTTTTCTCCCCTACATTCTGGCTTCTCTATCCACTGCATTTTTTTCTTGGTTACACTTTAATGGGCTTCCTTTTGATATTTAGAAAAGTTCCACGTGAACTTCTTGCCACGTAGCCAACGCTCAGTTGATGAGAACCTTCATTATAATTATGAAAGCACAGTGGGGGTAACTTGGGGTGTGGGAAAACCTTTTGAGCACCACAAACGGCACTCTTTGCTTACCTGGTTAACCAGCTGACTGCTGGGAAGTGTCCTATCAGTTCATCTCAGGGAAAGGGGCTCAAATGTGGCTTCCCATCCACTTCACTTCCCCCCTGCCCCGTCACTCTGGGGCCCGTGTTCACTCTGTTCAATGCCCTTCTACCCCCTTTATCTCCGATCCTGCTCAGTAACCCAGGCAGGTAGGACTACCCCCACCTCACAGCCGGTCCTGAAGCGGTTTGGGTTGCTGTCTGCTCTTCACCAGTCATGTCACACGGGCTCCTAGGGAAACCCCCGTGGGATTGGCAGAGTGCCCGAGACTGTGGGTTTTACGTGGACACAAGTCCGGAGTGAGCAGGGGAAGGCGTCACCTGAAATCTGGGAAAGGGAATGACGCCGGGTAATCGGCAGCCAGTCCAGGAGTGTGGGAAGGTTGAGGCAAGTAGAAACGCTCATTTGTAATGACCTCTGGTTCTGCCCTGCAGGCTCCCTTCCAGGCCCCTCCCCCACTCCCCCCCCCCCCCCGCAAAGGCCCACAGCAGGTGCTTCCAGAATGGCCTCCCAACCAGCCTGCTGACACCTCCCCCTCCAAGTTCCACATGTCCCTTCCTAGGCCTCAGGCTCCTGCCATCAATACTCTGGGGGGCGGAGTTACTGTCCTCCCCTGAATTTCCTGCTGTGGAGGGAGCAGCAGGGAGGGCACCCGACACTTCTGCAGGGACCACACACTGGGGGGGGGGGCGGTATAAAGGGAAAGGCCGGCACTGGCCACCACCGCCCCACCTGCCCTCACTATGAAACCTGGCAGCCTCATCCCTTTCACGGAGCTCCCTGCCCTCCAAATCCTCACATCCTGGACTGTGGGAGGTGCCAGCAAAGGTAAGCTGGAGACTTTCCAGCCATATCCAGGTGCCAGGGTCCATGATGGCTCAGCATGGTGGTAGCCTCCTCCTCTTAGTCCAGGGGCTGACCTTGAAGTCACCTTTCCCGTGGTCTGGCCCATGGCCCCTAATTTCAAGCATCTCTCTGAGGACTTCAGCTAAGAGCTTCTGAGCGTCCAGAAACCCATCTTTCGCCAGATGGACCCAGTGACCCCAGTGCCTGTATTGCTTATCGTTCCCTCTCTCTGCAGCTCCTTCTCTATTTGGTCTTTTGCTCTGTCACATTATTTGGGTCTCTGTTTAATTTTCCAAAATGCTCTCTTTTTCTCTTACTGTTTCTTTTTGAATGGTCACTCTGTCTCAGTTTACTTGTCATTCGATCTGGCTTGATTCAGGCTCTGATGACTTGCCTCTCCTACTACCGCGGTCCCTCTCTGCCTCCCTTCCAGTCAACCGCGGGCCAGGAGCACCTGACCATGAGCTCTGCCCAGCCGTGTGCTGGAGCTGGCTCACAACAGCTGAAGGTTACACTTTTCAAGACTTTTGTGGGGGCGCCTGAGTGGCTCAGTTGGTTAAGCGACTGCCTTCGGCTCAGGTCATGATCCTGGAGTCCCGGGATAGAGTCCCGCATTGGACTCCCTGCTCGGCAGGGAGTCTGCTTCTCCCTCGGACCCTCTTCCCTCTCATGCTCTCTCTCTATCTCATTCTCTCTCTCAAATAAATAAATAAAATCTTACAAAAAAAATTAAAAATAAAAGACTTTTGCGGGCTAGTGGACCTCATGTTGGTAGCTTGGAATCAGCCATGGGAGCAGTATTTACACCATGGAAATTGGCGACTTACCGGCACACCACCATCTATACCTTCTTTCTTGTGCCGCTGACTCCCTCTTGGTTGAGTGGCTGGCTGAGCCTGGCACCACCCCACACCTGCCCTCGACCTGGAACCCTCACAGTTCCCTCTCTTCCTTTGGGGTCGGCTGCCTGAGTTAGTTTTCTCTCCCCTCCGGGGAAGCTGATTCTTTGTCCGGGATTATAAAGTCATGACTCAGAATCAGCTCCCTCCTCCTCCTTTGTTCTCACCCTTAGAAAAAGCCAAACATGGAGTCTGCCCCTTCACGCCTCGTGTGATGTGCCTTGTGTTTGAACTCCCTCAGTGCCAGAGCGACTGGCAATGTCCGAAGGAGCAGAAATGCTGTCGCAAATATTGTGGCATCAAATGCATGGATCCTGTAGACCCATCAAAGCCAGGTGAGGAAACACAGCCCGGGAAGAGTGGACCCAGGAGACTTTAGCTTGAGGGCATACATGTCGGAGAAGTGGTGGGGGCTCCCCGGAACTGGGCTTGAGGGTGGGGCAGAGCCACAGCTGACTGACTGCTATTCCCGGCGAGTGAGTCCAACAGCTGGGGAACCAGTCAGTCAGTTAGCTGTTCATTCAGCTCATGAGTCACTCCGCCTCTCAGACACTTACAACACTGGTTGGGGCCCCCTCGGTGGAATGGGGGCTCCATCAGGACACGCACTGGCCTCGGTTGGGTGCCGAGGTAGAGAGGAAGTGATTTGCATGCATGGGTTAGAGATGGGGTAGGAGCAGGGGTGATGCTTAGGGGGCAAGCCTCTGAGTTGTGGCCCCGTTCTCAACAATTAAGGTCAATCCTGGGAAGTGTCCAGTGGTCACTGGCCAGTGCAAGAGGCCCAACCCCATAGACATCTGCCTGAATGACAGCCACTGCCTGAATAGTCTCAAGTGCTGCAAGGGGGTGTGTGGGAATTCATGTGTCGAGCCGGTGAAAGGTAAGATCTGGCGCAGATCCACATCCCCAGTGTGGTGCTCTGCCATGAGAAAGAGGGTGCTTAGCATCTCCCTATGCACCACTCGCCCCCCCAAGTAGATCCACCACCCCTTAATACCATTCACCCCCAATTTTCTAAGCAAGCAGTTCCCAGGGTCACCTGTGACTAATAATGCTGGGTCGTGGGAGGAAAGGCTTCTTGGAATGAGTCAGAAGAAAGGAGCCATGATACAAGAGGCAAGAATTTTATCTTTTCATATCGCCTCTGCCTCTGACCCACTGTGTGACTACGAGCAACTGACTGAATCTTTCTTAGCCTCAGTGTCCCCAGCTGTAAAATGGACAAAAGTATATCCACCGGGATACTACATGTAAAAGCTCCTGTTAAACCTCAAAGTGCCATGTGCGTGGAGAGAGTGTTGCTGAGGTGATGGCCTTGATTGGCTAGGTTATCCGGAACCACAGGAAACCCCAGGGTGATGCCCAGATCGAGAGGCCGTTCCAGGATGATCTAGCCCAATGCCCGGATTTTACCAGAATGAAGATGGGAGCAATCCGAGAACAACGTGGATTTGTTCTGGAGTCCTAGACCAAAGACCAGCGCTGTTTTGACTATTCCAGCTCCATGTTCTCTCTCTTCTTATCCGAAGGGATGTGGGGCCCACTGACAGGGGGACCCTCTGGCTGGGAGGAATGTAAGGCTCCCTGGGATTGTTCCTGTGCCGAGGCTCTGTTTTATTTTCTTTCCACAGATGTATTCTTGCCAGTTCAACAAGATTAGGACTTCCCAGTACGTGTGGTCTGAGGATTCCTTTGTTCCCCAAGCCCGAGAAAAGCAAAAGTGTCTTGATGAAGGTGTGGCTCCGTGACCAACACCTCCAGGGGGGTAAGGCTGGGCCTGTTTTATCCGTGTATGCCCACCATGTCGTGTGAGGCTTGACACACAAGAGGAAATAACGGTTGGCTAGTGAATAAATAAATACACAAGGTTTTCTCTGCATTTCCATCTTCCTTGACGGAAAGAAGGTGCTCACCTCCTTGCTCTCTTACACTGCACAGTGATGTCCCTACCCCCTGCCCTGGGTGCTGGGCCTTTTGGGGTATCCCTGTGGATCATCCCCAGAACTCTGGAGGATTCCCCAGATGTTCCTTCCTTCCCACCTCTCCCCCTTCTCTTCAAATCCTATTCCTTCCTTATACAATTCCCTTCCCTGTGCCTCCACATCCCCTTTTCCTGGAATGTGCCAGCCCTCACTACAGGAATGCCACGTATCAATACTTTATCCGCACTCCTGAGTCCACTAAACAGCAAGCAACTTTTTCGAGTTTGGTGGGGAAGCGCGGGGCTCAAATTTCCATGTCTGTTGATTCTGTGTGGCGGAGCGGAGATGGTTCGGAAGAGGGGAGGGAGAAACCAATCTTTTGGGAAGTGGGTAAGGGAAAAAGGTGGCAGTCTTCCACCCTGGCTCAAGCTCACTCTTGACCAGCTTATTTAAACTCAAATATCTGGACCACAAGATTAACTTTTCCCTGAAAGTCTAAGGTTTATATGGAGGAATCTGATCTTATTACATGGGGTCTATTCGTTCTGACCTTATTGTGCTAAGAGAGCGTCCGGCCCTCCCCCATTCTGGATACATTTTGAAATTGCCCTACACTGACTGACAGCTCTGTACTCAAGTCACTTCTTTCCTGTCCCTTGGTTTTTCCCATTCTTAAGAAGAGGATGGAGAAAATCTCCTCTCATCCTGACCCTTTTCAAAGAGATCTCCCTTCGTGGAAGTTAGCTTGAGGGGGTATCTCTTTCTTCCAGCCAGTAAACCTTGACCCATTCTCTCGAGGTGCAGGCAGCAGGGGCATTGAGAAATCCCCTGGCCAGGCTTCAGGAACAGTGGTTGTCCCCAGGTCGGTTGTTGACTCAGTGTTGACACTGGGCATGACCTCTCATTTGTGTAATGAAGGGATGGTTCAGCCAACTTCCAATGTCCCACTTTGTTCTGCTGTTTTACAAACTAATGATTCATAGATTACTTTGGAAGGAAAGCCCTGGAAAGGTAGGCTACCTCATTTTGTTCTAGGAACTCCCTGAATTCCATGAACTCTCTCAATCTCTTGGCCTCACCTCAGCCTCATCTTCTCTGGTGGCTCTGGCCAGCTTCCAGAGCACCTGCTTGCCTGCTGATTGTGACTCAGGAGTGTCCCAGTAGCCACAACTAGAAAGTCAGAGACTCTCTGTCTAGTAACACCTTCTTAGGGTACAGATGGGGAAACTGAGGCCCAAGGAGACAATGTGCCCAAGATCATACAGCAAGTCAGTGGTGAGACTCAAAGCCCTGCATTCTTTTTCTTTATTTTTGAGTTTATGTTTTCCAGATGATATAGTGGTTGCTGTGGTGTGTTGTCCAGATCCTCCCACAGGAATGGGGCACCCAGACCTGCAGGCGCTGAGAGGACTGACTGCTGACACGCACAGCTGAGTCCCTCCTGGGAATTTCCCTGGCCGAAGTGAGCTGCTACATCTGAGGGTACACCCCATTCCCGCGGCAACCTGGGGAACCTGTGCTGACTGGTGGATGTTGGGGTACAGAGGTCAAGCTCCCTAGTTTGATTAGGGACACCTCTGAAGGGCCCCTGCAGCTCCCGAGCTCCCGGTGGGATCGGCTAAGCCTTTGTTGTAACCGCGTCCCACATCCACTTGTCCTTCTACGCAGTCTGCTTCTTGTACCTCTCTGTTGCTCTCCGAATACTCCCCAGGAAACCTCCTGCACATAAATCGCTGCCCCTGACCCATTTCCCAGAGCAGCTGACCTAAGGAAGATAATAAAAAAGACACATCCGATTAAGACGTTTACCCAAAATATACGAAGAACTGTTTAAAAATCAACCACCAAAAAACAACTCAATTAAAAAATAGGCCAAAGACCTGAACAGACACCTCACCAAAGAACATATATAGACGGCAAATAAGCACAAGAAAAGATGCTCCGCGTCCTATGTCATCAGGGAAATGCAAATAAAAACAATGAGATACTGTAGACACCTGTTAGAGAGGCTGAAATCTGGGACACTGGCAACAGCAAACGCTGGGGAGGATGTGGAGTCACAGGAACTCTCATACGTTGCTGATGGGAATAAAAATGGTACAGCTGCTTTGGAAGACAATTTGGCAATTTCTTACAAAACCAAACATACTTTGACCATATGACTAAGCAGTCACGTCCCTTGGTATTTACCCAAAAGAGCAGAAAACTTATGTCCGCACAGAAGAACTGCACAAGGATGTTTATAGCAGCGGTGTTCATAACTGCCCAAATTTGCAAGCAGCCGAGATGCCCTTCAGTAGGTGAATAAATAAATAAATTGTGGCACATCCAGACAATGAGGTATTTTGCAGAAGAAATGAACTATCAAGCCATGGAAAGACAGGGAAGAAACTTCAATGCCTCATACCAAGTGAAAGAAGCGGATCTGAAAAGGCTACATCTTGTATGATTCCAACTGTGTGACATTCCAGAAAAGGCAAGACTATGGAGACAGTAAAAAGATTCGAGGTTGCCAGGGACTGGGGAGGGGCAAATAAATAAGTGGAGGATTTTTATGTATAATACCATAATGATCGATATATGTCATTATACATTTGTCCAAACCCATGGAACGTACAAACACCAAGAGTGAGCCCTACTGTAAACTCTGGACTCCGGGTGATTGTGATGTGATTGTGATGTGACAAGCCCAGGTCCGTGGATTGTAACAAATGTACCACTCCGGTGGGGAATGGTGATAGTGAGGGAAGCTGTGCATGTTGCGGGGGGGAGAAGGTATACAGGAAATCTCTGTACCTGTCTCTTAATTTTGCTGGGAATCTGAAACACCTCTAAAGAAAAATAAAAACAAAAAAACCTGTCTTTAAAAAAAAAGATTCAGGGAATCAAATATAATTTCTGAACTCTTCCAATATTTTTTAATTCATTGGTAAGAGTTTCATTTTTTTTAAAGTAATCATCCAAACAGTTGGAGAAGAAAAGTAGAAAGACAAGGAGAAGAGCCAAGCATCACACGTGATCTGTGTGCAGCCCAGAACTTTCTCTCCTTTCGGGGCTCAGCCTCCCCCTCCCACAAGGTGACGCACGGGCATGTCTCGGCACTGTATTTCCCTGCGTCTGGGCTCCTCAGTCTGGAACCGCCCCTGCTGGATGGTCTAGGAGGTCTTTGGCATCCCAAGTTTCCCCAAAAGATCCAGAGCGAGCACTGACATAATGTGATTAGTCCTTTTGAGCCCTCCACCTGCTGTAATTTGCAGATGATCTTTATTTTCCAAGCACCCCGATGACAGACAGACTTAAGACAACCGCCCCCACCGAAGCATAAACAATTCGCAGATAATGCACAGTCTAAATCTACACAGAGAAAGAGAAACATTTTCCTAAAAATTTTCCCATAACTTGCAAAGCCATGCTCTCCACGAAGGAGTTAGTATTCACGTTATTTCACAAAGCATTTCCTTGAACGCAATTACACCTGATACACAATTTCAAATATTCCTTTAATTTTGTTAGAAGAGGGAGGGGCGGAGGGAAGAGAGAGAGAATCTCAAGCAGGCTCCACACCCAGCACGTGAGTCTGATGAGGGGCTCCATCTCATGACCTTGAGATCATGACCTGAGCCGAAATCAAGAATCAGATGCTTAACGGATTGAGCCACCCAAGTGCCCCTGATATACAGTTTTAGATCTTCTTTTTTGGTTTACATTATAACACAATCTCCCAGTGTTATTCAAACTTTATAAATATCTTGATCTTCATGACAGCAGAGGCCATGTCGATCTGCTCTATGAACCCTTTGCGCAGCACACACTTGGATGGACAGGAAAAGCATGGTTTAGCTGAACTCAGCTAATGGCCACACTGTTGCTCATTTCAAGTCTATGTCATCATTTCTATAACTCCACAGGACAAACCCGTTGTTCCCAGTTCTTGGTTTCTATTGTAGATTACACGCATACGTAAATCTTTGCACGTGAATCATTTTTTTTCTTTATTTCAGATTTTTCTGCTAGGACCGATGTCTAGAAGTGCAATGTACTGGGTCAAAGAGTTTGGATATTTTTAAGGCTGTCAACGCATATCATTCCCTCTCTGCTCCCTGCAGAGCCTTTATGAAAATCAAATGAGGCAGAGGATATAAATGATCGTCTTAGGAACTTACGGGGGTGCCTGACAGAGACTCAGCCCTCAAGAAATGCTGTCCACCTTTGAGCAAGAGACACATCACACTTACATACAGAGACACACAAGTGTGCCTATAAACATCCAGATCTGTAATACAGATGCACCTATCCTCTTGGTAAAAACCTTCTCGCCCACATGAAGTATGTGTTCTCCTGGGCCTCTACAAATGCATGATGGGCTTGTCAAATACTAACGTGCACAAGAACCATAAAATGCAGATTTGGAGGCAGTGGGTCTTGGATGGGGCCCAAGCTGCCGTATGTCTTAAGCTCTCAGGTATGCCGATGCTGCTGGCCTGGGGACCGCCCCTTGGGTGGCAAGCAGGTATGCCACAGAGACACAACAGGCACATAGAAACACACATGTAGACATAAGTAAAAACCCCCATATGGGCACAAATTTACAATTTCTCAGAAATACACTAGGAAACAGGAGTCAGACTTCCGAGGGCAGGGATCCACGCTTGACGGAAACCATCAGTTAGCACCTACCAAGAACCCAAGAAAAGCTATGCTCCGTGAGTTCATTAGGACTGCATTGAAACCCCTGTCGGTGCTTCCCTGTTAATAGAGCCGGGAACAGATAAGGCAAGGGCCAGTGTCCGGCAGTGCCAGGGTGGGTGGGGCAGGGAAGGACACACAGTCAGGACATTCCCTCCCTGAAGTTAGTGCTGCTCCCGCGAATGGGACTTGGATTCCTCCCGAAATGTCGGATCTGACCTCCTGGAACCTGGCAGCCTTCCCTTCCTCCGTACCATGCCTTAAACGGCAGCAAGCTCCTCGGCTGCCCCGGGTCAGTGAGGCTGGAGGGGTCGGAAGGGGCACTTGGCGCTGGGGCGCTGGTTCTGTCCCGCTCTTGACGCCCTGCGACCTTGCGGGCGGGGCCTTGCCCTCTTCCGAGCTCTGGTCTGTCCATCCCTGCGCCAGGATGAGACCCATCAGCATCCCTTCTCCATTTCTTACTTCCTTTCTGCCACCCCCCAACTCACTCTGCACCTTTGTGTTTTGTTCAGTTGATATTCCAGGGATCATGTAATCCAGTTTCCGCAGTGTATTCATAGGGAAACTGAGGCCCTTAAAGGAGAAAAGCGCTGGCCTGTGTTTTTGGAATCTGCGTGGCTCCTCTCAGTTGACCTTGTAGCCCCAGCCGGTGAATTCCCCTAAGGGGAGTTGGTCTAACAAAGAAGCCAGCTCCGGATCCAGCTCCTTTTTATGACACTGATTTAACGTCTCACGTGACAGAATACCTTCAGGCACTTGAGAAAAGTCTGCGTTCTCTTTGAGGGGGTGCATATGCCTACTTCTGAGACTTTTCCTTATTTTTCTGGTCAGTTTTTTCACTTTCTGAATAACCTCTTATTTCCAATACTTCCAGTGTACAGACTTGATATATAATTTGCCAATATACTCATAACACTTAGGTATATTTTAATTAACCTGTTGTACAATACAGTACAGGGAGAAAATGCCTAAAACATAAAACATGCAAATGTAATGAATTGTTATAAAGCAAACCCCATGTAAACACCACTCAGATCAAGATGAAAAAAAATGTTTCTAGTGACTTAGAAGCCCCTATGTGCCTGTTCCCAGCCGTAACCCCCTTCCTCAGGCAAAGGGAACCAGTAAGCTGATTTCTTGGGTAATCACTTCCTTGCTTTTAGTTATACATTGAACTTTATATAAATATTTTCAAGTCATTTGTATGCTTTCACTCGCCATTATGCTTTTAAGTTCATCCAAGTTGTTCAGTGTAGCTGTGTATTGTCCATTTACATTTATATCTAATAGTATGAACATACCACACTTTCTCCATCATTCTCGTGTGTGCCGATGGACAACTGGGTTGTTTCCAGATTTGGCCTATTTTGAATGTTGCTGCTACGAACATTTCTGCACCTGTCTCTTGTACACATGCGAATGCATTTATATTGGGGTTTGTTGCATCAGAAACGATATGTTTTCTCAAATTTATGAGATCACAACCAACCGCTTTCCAAAGAATTGCCCCCAGCTCACTCTCTTACCAGCAGTGGATGAGGGTTCCAGTTGTTTCTCATCCTTATAAAAAAACAACTCAGGCTTGCCAAACAATTCAGTGTTGCCCAATTTGGTGGATACATAGTAGTGTCTCATTTTTGGTTCTAATGTGCATTTCCCTGAGTAGTAATGAGGCTGCATGCTTCTAGGATGTTTATTGGACATATGCATTTCATTTTTGTGTGTGAGGAGGCTATTTGTTTATTTGGTAGATCTTTCTACTAGACCAATTATTCCTTTTTTTTTCTTTGGTCAGAGAGAGAGCATGCAAGTGAGCACCAGCGGAGGGAGGGGCAGTGGGAGAAGCAGGCCTCCTGCTGAGCAGGGAGCCCGATGTGGGACTCCATCCCAGGACCCTGGGATCACAACCCGAGCCGAAGGCAGACGCTCAACCAGCTGAGCCACCCAGGCGTCCCTAAACCGATTATTCTTGACATTTATTTATAGGAATTCTTTCTATATATTCTGCTTGCAAATATCTTCCCCCACCTGTGATTTGCCTTTTCGTTTTCTTAACGGTATCTATTGTTCAACAGAAAATTTAAATTTATTGTAGTTAAACTTACCAATCTTCTTTATAATTCGTATTTTTGTGTCTTCTTTAAATAAACTTTCTCTAAAGGGGAACCCTCCTACACTGTTGGTGGGAATGCAAACTAGTGCAGCCACTCTGGAAAACAGTATGGAGGTTCCTCAAAACGTTAAAAATAGAACTACCCTACCCCCCAGCGATTGCTCTACTAGGTATTTATCCAAAGGATACAAAAATACAGATTTGAAGGGGCACATGCACCCTGATGTTTATGGCAGCATTATCAAGAGTAGCCAAATTATGGAGAGAGCCCAAATGTCCTTCAGCTGATGAATGGATAAAGAAAGTGTGGTGTATATATACAATGGAATATTACTCAGCCATCAAAAAGAATGAAATCTTTCCATTTGCAACAATGTGGATGGAACAGAGTGTATTATGCTAAGCAAAATAAGTCAGAGAAAGGCAAATACCATATGATTTCACTCATATGTGGAATTTAAGAAACAAAACAGAGGAACATAGGGCAAAGGGGAAAAAGAGAGAGAGGGAAGCAAACCATAAGAGACTCTCAACGATAGAGAACAAACTGAGGGTTGATGTAGGGAGGTGAGTGGGGGATGGGCTGGGTGGGCAATGGGTATCGAGGAGGAGGGCACTTGCTCTAATGAGCACTGGGAGTGATGAATCCCTAAATTCTACACCTGAAACCAATTTTACCATATATGTTAACTACCTAGAATTTAAATAAAAAAATAAATCTTTCTCTAGACTGATGTCATGAAAATATTATCCTCTATTACATTCTAAAATTTTTATGGTTTTGCTTTTTTATATTAAGTCTACAACCAGTTGGAATTGATTTTGCATGTGATGAGATCACATGATGATCAGGTTTCTCTTCTTTTTCTCTTTTAAAAATACAGATATGGGGCGCCTGGGTGGCTTAAGCATCTGACTCTTGATCTCAGCTCAGGTCTTGATCTCAGGGTCGTGAGTTCAAGCCCTGAGTTGGGCTCCACACTGGCTGTGGAGCCTACTTTAAAAAAATAAAAATTGAAGAATTAAAGTGCAGACATGGATATTTGTCCCAGGGGCATTTATTGAGAAGACTCTCTTTTCCCTAACTGGTTTGCAGGACAACCTGTGACATAAATCAACTTCCTGCATATATGTAGGGAGCTGTTTGGGGGCTCAAGGGAGAGACTGTTTTTGTTGCTTTCCACCTGACTGACTCTCAGTTGCGAATCCATCCTTCACTGCTGGCTTGAAATACGGGAACGTCTCTCCCTTGCCGACTGGTACATGGTTAATCAGTGGCGGGAAGGCATTGGAGGCA
The DNA here is from genome assembly GCF_037043125.1 of Eumetopias jubatus. Lineage (NCBI taxonomy): Eukaryota > Metazoa > Chordata > Mammalia > Carnivora > Otariidae > Eumetopias > Eumetopias jubatus. The sequence goes on from NW_028274815.1 coordinate 125,631,976, forward strand.
GAAGGGGCTTCTCTCCTGCTCCAGATGTGCTTTCCTTTTTCTTGCTCCCTCACAGCTGCCCTAGTGTGTGTACTGCTACCAGACAGAGAACCGATTCCGAACTCTGTTTGGCTGCCTGACACTCAAAAATCAATACTCGAGAGACAAGTGATGGTGAGAAAGGAAAGGTTGCTGGCAACCTGGGAAGATGGTGGACTAACATCTCAAAGACTATCTTCCCCGCCCAGGGGAAGCCGGAGGGTTGTAAAGGGGAAGGTGTGGAAAGGGGAGGAAAAGCAGGTGCCCTGGCGGTTAGTCGTATGTCGACGTGACCCCGAACAGACTTGCTGGCATTGGAGGCAGCTGCTTTCAAATGTGGTCCAGCCTTATCTTCTGGGAAAGTCTGGTCCTTCACTCCTCAAGGCCAGTGGTCTGTGACTCTCAAGGAGAGTCAGTTCTGCTACAGACCAAGGGACTTAGGTGAAGCAGCAGGTGCATAAGCTTGAAGCAAGTTCACTCTTCAGACCGGTTGGAGTGCTCCGGTGGAGCTCACCCAGCCGGTGCATTCAGTGGAACTCTACACAGGCAGCTCCTAGAAGACCTCCTAGAATAACCGGCCAACTTCCTAAGCACCAGTCCTGCAGGTGCCCGAGCTTGCTTCCTGGTGACCTGCTGGTTACCGCTTCCTAGTTTAACAGCACCACCAGCAGGCAGCTTCTCAGAGCCTTTCTCCAGCACCCAGCAATCCTCTACCCAGAGGCCGTGCACCAGCTCTGGTCTGGGACAACCCAGCTAACCTGTCTGCCAACCAACGGGCTGCCACCACACCCTCTCCAGCGAGTCTGAATCCTAACCTTGGAGAGGATTCACTCTCCTGAAAGTTTGTTCCTTCCTTGACTACTCTTCCTTAGCTCTAGGGTTTTCTTTAGCCTGCTCTTTTATTCCCTTTCAGTTAATTCCCTGAAACATTGATAACAGTCATATTCAGTGTGTCCTGTTCACATCACTGTGTTCTTTCTGTCTTCTCACTGGATGCTAATATACCATTGCTCTGAGTCTAACCTTGGCCAGTATCACAATATTTTACTCTAACTTTATAAAAATCTTAATAGCTTGTAGAGTAAGTATTTATGCCTTATTCTTACATTCTTCAAGGATATGTCTTTGCTATTCTTGTCCCTTGGCTTTTCCAAATGATTTTTAAAAATAGCTTCTGCAAGATACATGCACATATAAGCAAACAAGACAACAACCTGTTGGGATTTTGCTTGGGATTGCATTGACTCTATAAATGAATGTGGGGAGAAAGTACATCTTTACAGCATTAGGGTTTCCAATCTATGAATATGGTATAGCTCTCATTTTACTTAGATCTTCTTTAATTTCTCTCAATAAAGTTTCACCATTTTCTACAAAGAGATCATGCACATCTTTTCTTAGTTTTATTCTCTATTCGTTTGATTTTTTTTTTCTGCTACTGTAAGAAGTTTCATCTTCAATTTTTTCTTGCTGGAATATAGACATAAAACGAATTTTTTTCGGTACTTGATTTTTTAAAATATTGATTTTGTACTCAGGGAACTTAATAAACTTCCCAGTTAATTTTAATAATTTATCTGTAGGTATTTTTGTTTTTTTCATTATCCTTTTGGATAGTGACAGTTTTATTTCTTTTTCCTTTCCAATTCTTATAACTTTAATTTTGTTTACTTGTCTTAATGCACTGGATGAACATCTGATACAGTGTTGGAAGAAATGGTGATAACAGGCGTCTTTGTTGTGTTTTTGCTTTCCAAAAGAAAAAAAAGTCTTCAACATTTTGCCTTTAAGTGTGATTGCTGTCGGGTTTTTTTAACAGATATCCTTTATCAGCTTGTTTCCATCTGTTCCTGGTTTGCTAAGAGGTTTTTTTTGTTTTTGTTTTTGTTTTCTTTTAGATTGATTTATTTACTTTTAAGACAATGCAAGGGAGAGAGCATGAGTGGGGGAAGAGGCAGAAGGAAAGAGAATCTTCAAGTCGACTCCCTGCTGAGCTCTGAGGCGGATTTGGGACTGGATCCTACCACCCATGAGGTCACGACCTGAGCAGAAGCCAAGAGTGGGACACTTAACCGACTGAGCCACCCAGGCGCCCCTGGTTTGCTAAGTTTTGAGTTGAATGGCCACTGAATTTTTATTAAGTGCATTTTCTGCAACTATTCAGATGATCACATGATTTCCTCCTCTATTATGTTAAAGTGAAAAGTTATAGTGATTGCTTTTCTAATGCAAAAACCACCTTCTATCTCTTGGATAAACACAGCTTGATCATTATCCCTTTTGTAGATTGTTTCATTCTGTTTGCTTATATTTTAAGATTTTTTTTTTCCATGTTCATGAGTAAAAGTGGGCCTGTACTTTCCTGTTCATAGTGTTCTTGCTGCACATTGGTACTAAGGTCACACTAGCCTCATTAAATGAGTTGGGAAGTGCAACTTTTCCTTTGAATCTCCTGGAAGATTTTTAAGAATTAACATTATTTCTTCCTTCGATACTTGGTAAAACTTGCCAGCAAAGCTGAGTTAGAATTTTTCACAAATTTAATGTCTTTAATATCTATAGTAATAGTCACGTTTCTATTTTGTGTTATGTTCGTTCGCATAAGTTGCATTTTTCTAGTGAGAAAGTAAAATTAACTCAGAAGTAAAAATCTGCCCAGCCATTCAACAGGCTGGAGGAAGGACAAGAGCTAAATCTCACTGCAAAGTTAACAAAGGCTATTTCTCCCTATGACATGCTGTAGCTGTCAAGTACCATGAAGGACCCACTCTTCGAACAAAAGTCATTTTCTCTCTCTCTCTTTTTTAAAGATTTTATTTATTTATTTGACAGAGAGAGACACAGCGAGAGAGGGAACACAAGCAGGGGGAGCGGGAGAGGGAGAAGCAGACTCCCTGCTGAGCAGGGAGCCCAATGAGGGGCTCGATCCAAGGACCGTGGGATCATGACCTGAGCCGAAAGCAGACGCTTAAAACTGAGCTACCCAGGTGCCCCCCAAAGTCATTCTGTCACCTGGAAAACATGTTTTCTAAAATCACAGACTACCAGAAACTATACCTGAAATTTTATCTTAAGAATAAAACATCCCTTTCTTACCTGAGACATTTAAGTTACTTTGACATTAGAGAGGCAGCCTTGATTTCCAATCTGGGTATAGCGCTTCAGATAAGGGATTTCTTGTTTCCTTAAACTACAAAATTAGGATAAATGTGAAATGTGTTAAGAAATCCCTTACTCGCTTGAATTTCGCCCAATCCCTATCTTTCCCTCAAATCTTATGATAGCTCCATCTTCTCCTTTGTTGAGATGCCGTGTTGTCCCTCGGTGCGTGGCCCCCTCGTCGCAATGAACCTGCCTTTTTGAGAGTACTAGTTTGCTCTTTCTCCTCTCGGGCAGATCGTGTGAAGTACTAGGAATTTTTCCATTTTGACGAGGGACCAGCAGGCTGGCTGAAGACAAAGCACAAGCAGACGCCCTACAACCTTCCTGCAACCCCCGCTCCTGGGTGGGACATGTGTGACATTCTTCCAGGGATGTCCCAGCTATCTTTTTTTTTTTTTTTTTTTTTGGCCAAGCAGGGAGCCCGATGCGGGACTCGATCCAGAGACTCCAGGATCATGACCTGAGCCGAAGGCAGTCGCCCAACCAACTGAGCCACCCAGGCGCCTCTGTCCCAGCGATCTTAATGTTAATACCTTGCTAGAGGGGAAAACAACCTTAACTTGACAATGGCAAGACCTCCGGTGTCTGGTAGGTCCTCTTTAGCATATGAAAGTTCTTTTGAAACCTCCCTTTTCCTTCTGGCCCCAACTCCCGAGTATACAATCAGCCACTCCTCAAGCTCTCAGGGCAGACTCCCGCGGGTCCTGCCCCTGTGCTTTAATAAACAACCATTTTGCACCAAAGATGCCTCAAGAATTCTTTCTTGGTCGTGGGCTCCGGACCTCACCCCACTGAACCTCACCTGTATTCCAAAACCCCATCAACGCCCACTTTTTTATTCTGATCATGATTATTCTACCTTTTCTATTATTTATTCGATCAGTGTTGCCAGAGGTTAATTTATTATGAAAACCTTTTTAAAGAAACAACTTCTGGGGCACCTGGGTGGCTCAGTCAGTTAAGTGTCCGACTTGGGCTCAGGTCATGATCTCAGGGTCCTGGGACCGAGCCCTGCTCCAAACCCCATGGTGAGGCCCTTGAGGGGGGCGGCTGCCTCTCCCTCTGCCCCGCCCCGTGCCCCCTGCTCATGCTCTCTCTCTTTCTCTCCCACATAAATAAAATCTTAAAAAAAAAAAAAAAGAACCAACTTCTGGCCCAGATGATCTCTCAATGGGTCTTCCTTGTTTTTTATTTCATGGTTCTCTTCTCTTTATCATTTCTTACCTTATGTTTTATGATTTCTTTTGTTGTTATTTTTGGAAATGCTTGAGATGGCTCCTTTGCCATCTGATTTTTACCTTTTCTTCTTTACTAATATTTGCATGTAAAATGATACATTTGGTAGGGTGTAGCTTTCTAATGTTTGCTGCCAAGTCCCTCTCCCGAGGTCAGACTCATGTGGCATTCAGCTGCCACCAGTCTGAGGGCATGGTAAGAGGATGGAAGATTCATGTGTCTTGCTGACCATTTGCTGTGGATTTTTGTTTGTTTGTTTTACTTCTGCTTTTAAGCATCTGATAACACCTGCTTGGGGCCTACACCATGCAGCCTCTTGGTGTTTGCCTCACTTACTACCCCACACATCCCCCGTGGAACTCCCACCACCATCCCAGGGTAGGACTATCCCAGATGGGAGACTTTCCCCATGGAGGCATAGCGTGGTCGGCAGGGGAGAACTTCATTTTCTTCTGGCTACAGATGCCCTGAAAGAGCTGGTTATCTGGCTGAACAGAGACATCGATGATCAGGTAGCCACTTTATCTGACAGCTGCTAAAGTCTCTGAGTACGGGTGACTTGGAATTCAGAAGATTCACCATGAAAGCGGAATTTGGAGTTGGAAGGAACATAATTAGAAAATTGGTGACAAAGAAATCTGGAGAAGAGATTTATGGATACACCTCTCTGAATGGGCAAAAAACCTGTGGAGATATTTGTGTCCTATGGGACTGCTCACCAAAGGGTGACCTCAGCAGGAAGATTTTAGTAATCAAGTGAATAGCATGATCTGCTTTGTGGATACCAAGCAGCCTCTTTCCTCAGTTACCCCTGGCATTGCCCTGTGGGCTCGTGAACAAAGTGGCCACGGGGCAGGGATGGAGGTGAAGCATGGGCTCAGTGGCATGGACTCCATTCACCAAGGCTGACCTGGCTGTGGCCACTGCTGAGTGCCCAGTCAGCCGGCAGCAGAGACCAACACTGATCCCTGATACAGAGCCATTCCCTGGCGTGATCAGTCCGCTATCTGGTGGCAAGTTGATGACATTGGACCACTTTCATCATGGGAGGAGCAGCATTTTATTCTTACTGGAATAGACACTTATTCTGGATATGAATTTGACTTGCCTGCGTGTGATGCTTCTGCCCAAACTACCACCCACATACTAACAGTGCCTTCTCCACCATCAAGGTATTCCTTGCTTCTGATCAAGGAAGCAATAGCAAAGAAGTGTTGCAACGGACACGGGCTCATGGAATTCACTGGTCTTACCATCTTCCCCACCCTGAAGCTGTTGGCTTCATAGAACAGTGGAATTTTGGAAGACTCCATCATAGTGCCAGCTAGGTGGCAGCACTTTGCTGGGTTCTCCAGAAGGCTGTATAAGGCTCTCAGTCAGTTTCTAATATATATTGCTGCTTCTCCCATAGCCAGGACTCAGAGGTTCAGGAATCAAGAGGTGGAAATGGGGGTGGTTCTACTCACGATCACCCCTAGTCACCCATTAGCAAAATTTTTGCTTCCTGTTCCCATGATTCTGTGTGCTGTTGGCCTAGAGGTTAGTTAGTTCCAGAGGGAGAAACATTTCCACTAGGAGACACAACAATGATTCCATTGGACTGGAAGTTAAGACTGCCACCTGGCCACTTTGGACTCCTCGTTCAACAAAGAAGAGAGTTATGGTGTTGGCCAGGGTGACTGATCTTGACTTCCAAGGGGAAATTGGAGAACTCTATCACAAGGGAAATGAGGAAGAATATGTCTGGAATACAGGAGCTCCCTTAGGGCGCCTCCTAATATTGTCATGTTCTGTAACTAAGGTCATCAGAAAAATACAACAACCCAATCCAAGCAAGGCTATTAATGGTGCAGACCCTTCAGGAATGAAGGTTTGGGTCACCCTATCAGGTGACGGAGAACTACAACCAGCTGAGGTGCTTGCTGAAGGCAAAGGAATATGGAATGGATAGCGGAAGAGGGTAGAAAGAAACAACCGACTACAACCACGTGACCAGTTACAGAAATGAGGACTGTAATTGCTATGACATTTCCTCCTTATGTTGCTCTGAATACATTTGTGTGTGTGTTCTTTCTTCTGTCTCTCTTATTGCCTTATCAGGCACCAGAAGCTGTGTAGACTTTATTTTTTATTTTTTATTTATATATTTTTTAAAGATTTTATTTATTTATTTGACAGAGAGAGACAGCGAGAGCAGGAACACAAGCAGGGGGAGTGGGAGAGGGAGAAGGAGGCTTCCCGCTGAGCAGGGAGCCCGATGCGGGACTCAATCCCAGGACCCTGGGATCATGACCTGAGCCAAAGGCAGACGCTCAACGACTGAGCCACCCAGGCGCCCCCTGTGTAGACTTTATATCATAGTATTTGTTAATTTCACATTATAGTATTTAAATTACTGGATATCAAGGAGGAGATCAAACATTACTCAAGGACTTTACTTCCTCTTTTGGGAAGAGTTAGTATGTTTTTAGTTGTTCGAAGAATAACTATCATGTTTGGCAGAATTATGACCTTGTTATTGCCTTTCTTTGGAGGCTAAATATGGTTTAAGGAGATGCATACCGGTGCCAAGTTAACATGGGCTGGGCCTGTGGTGGATAATTTCTGTGTCAACTGGACAGGCCACAAAATACCCAGAGTAAACATTTATATCTGGATGTGTCTGTGAGGATGTTTCCAGATGAGATTAGCACTTGAATCTGTGGACTCAGTCAAATAGAATCCCCGCCCCAGGATAGGTAGTCCTCATCCAATGCCCTGGGGGCTTAAATAGAACAAAAGGGGAGGAAGAAGAAATCCACACCTTTTTTCTGGCTTCATTGTTTGAGTTGGAACATCTCACCTCATTTTCTCCTGCCCTTGGATTGGAATTTACACCATCAGCTCCCCTGGTTCTTAAGTCTTCAGACGGGGACTGTATTGCACTACAGATTTTTCTGAGTCTCCAATTTACAGACAGCAGATTATGGGACTTAGCCTCCATAACTATGCAAGCCAATTCCTCATCATAAAGGAATGAATGAGAGAAAGAAAGAAGAAGAAAAAGGAAAGAAAGAAAGGAAAGAAAGAAAGAAGAAAAGAAAGGAAAGAAAGAAAGGAAGAAAGAAAGAAAGAAAGAAAGAAAGAAAGAAAGAAAGAAAGAAAGAAAGAAAGAAAGAAAGAAAGAAAAAGAAAGAAAGAAAGGAAGAAAGGAAGGAAGGAAGAAAGGAAGGAAGGAAGGAAGGAAGGAAGAAAAGAAGGAAGAAAGGAAGGAAGAAAGGAAGGAAGGAAGGAAGGAAGGAAGAAAGGAAGGAAGGAAGGAAGGAAGAAAGAAAGAAGAAGGAAAGAAAGAAGGAAAGAAAGAGAAAGAAAGAAAGAAAGGAAGGAAGGAGGGAAGGAAGAAAGAAAAGAAGAAAGAAAAGAAAGAGAAAGAAGAAAGAAGAAGGAAGGAAGGAAGGAAGGAAGGAAGGAAGAAAGAAAGAAAGAAAGAAAGAAAGAAAGAAAGAAAGAAAGAAAGAAAGAAAGAAAGAAAGAAAGAAAGAAAGAAAGAAAAAGAAAGAAAGAAAGAAAACAAAGAAAGAAAAGAAAAAAAAATTTCAGGAGAACCTTATGTTAACAATTACTATTAAACTCAGTAAAAGTTGTTAGTGTGAACTTTAAAAAAAAAAGCCAATTGCTTTCATTATTGGTTTGAGTTTTGTCCTAAACAATTATAAAACATTCCTCCTTACTGGGGCACCTGGGTGGTTCAGTTGGTTTAGCGTCTGACTTCCGCTCAGGTCATGATCTGAGGGTCCTGGGATCAAGCCCCACCCTTGTCAGGCTTCCTGCTGGTGGGAGAGTCTGCTTCTCCCTCTCCCTCTACCCCTCCCCGGAGCTCATGCTTTTTCTCTCTCTCAAATAAATAAATAAATAAAATCTTAAAAAAAAAAAAACTCCTCCTTGTTGTATAACAAATTTCCACAAATGTACAGATTCCCTTTCAGACATTCTGTGATGTTCCATTAGACTATTTGTTTATTCTTGTACCAACATCATATTCCATTAATTATTATAATAATTAATATAATCAACAACACTTTGATACTTGGTCTGGATAACTCCTATTGTACTTTTTTAAAAAAAGTTCTTGGTTTTTTTGCAACATTTCTACTAATATATTAACTAGAGGATCACTTTGTCAAGTTGTTTTAAAAAAATCATGTTGGGGTTTTTACTACAGTTTCATGGAATTTATAAATGATTTTTTTAATGAGCTATAATCTTTACCTTACTCTTTCCAAACATAAACATTATTTCTCTGTTTATTCAGTTCTTATTTTAGACCTTCAACAAGTTTCTTCTTTAATCCACAAAGGTCTGGCATAATTTTTAGGTTCCTTCCTGGGTGTATTGTAGGGTTTGTTTCTTTGATTAATTCTCTCTACCTTCTATTATTTCTGATTCATTATGAATAATGTGTAGAAATGTTGTAAAATTATGTATACCCAGCAACTCTGATGAAAGTTACCTCAACAACTTTATTGAATGTGTTCAGTTGTTATGTAGGAAATGATACTATCTGCAAATAATGACAATTTGGTATCTTGCTTTCCACTCTTACATACCTCTATTCCCTAATCTCATCTCCCTGTCTCATATATCCTTGAAAAATAGCAGTGATCCTTATTCTGTTTCTGACTTTAGTGATGATATCTCTGAAAATTCAACTTAATAGGTTTTGCTACAATTTCAGGTAGATTTTCTGATTTTTTAAAAAATAAATTTCTATCCTTTCATTTCTATTCTTAATTTTAATAAAGAATTAGTGTTGGGGGCACCTGGGTGGCTCAGTTGGTTAAGCATCTGCTTTCAGCTCAGGTCATGATCCCAGGGTCCTGGGATCCAGCCCCACATTGGGGGGGGGGTCCCTGCTCAGCAGGGAGCCTGCTTCTCCCTCTCCCTTTGCCCCTCCCCTGCTCATTTTCTCTCTCTCTCAATCTCTCTCTCTCTTTCTTTCAAATAAATAAATAAAATCTTAAAAAAAAATCATGTTGAACTTCTATGAAAGCTTTTTAAAGCTTCATGAATTCAAATTTTAACATTTCATTTAGGATGTTCCCATCTTTGTTCAGAGACAATGACTGCCTTTCAATGATCTTTTCTTGTACTGTCCATATTTGGTTGCAGTAGCAGATTTTTGCTGACCTCGTTGTAATAGGTGTCTATTGCTGCATAACAAATTGCCCCCAAACTTAGCACCTTAAAATCATAAATACCATCTCCCAGTTCGAGGATCAGGAAGCCAGGAGTAGCTTCACAGGATGGTTCTGGGTCACCGTCTGTCACAAAGTTAAAGTCAAGCTGTGTGCTGGGACTGCAGTCCTTTCAAGACTAGACTGGGGCTGAAACTCTGCCTCCAATTTCCCGCTCGTGTTTGTTGGTGGGGCGCAGTTCCTCACAGGCTGTTGGCGTGACGCATTGTCTCTTCACCCCATGGCCCACTCCACAGATGGCTGAGTGTCCTCCCGACATGGCAGCTGAGTTCTGCCAGAGCAGGTGATCTGAGAGAGGGCACGTGCTCCCCAGACGGAAGGTGCCATCCTTTACTCATCTTGTCTCATCAGGACATAGTTACCTCTCACTCTGGGATAGTTTATTGGTCACACAGACTCACCGCACAAAACCGTCGGAGGGACCACACAAGGGCGGGAATCCCAAGAGGTGAGGACCACCGGGAGGCAGCTCAGAGGGCGGCTACCCCACTCACAAAATAAATAAAATGGCGCTCCCTCTTTTCCCCCTTCCCTCAAACAGTTAATTTAATACATCCTGTTGCTGCTCCTGGAACATTGGTTGAATGTAGTACGTGGCGTGTTTTTTTTAGATCAGTGAGATTTTCGAGGAAAGGATTGAATTACAGTTGTGTTTTGTCCTTTTTCTGTGTCACTCTCCACTCAAGTTCTCTGCTTTCTTTGGAATCTGAAGAACACAGAGAAATGGGGAGCCCAGTTCCCTGCTTGCTCTGAGCTCTGGGAGTCTAGCTCTTGTTCCTCTTTTTGCTCCATGGACTCAAGAACAACATCATCCTCATGGGGTGACTGGCCAGCAGCAGGTCATAACGCGACCCACCCTGACAATCCCTCTCACTGTGGGGAGAGGCAGTCTCGTGCATGCATCCCCCACTCAGCCGCATAAGAACGGCCTTGGACCTGGAATATTCACTTACCAAGAGATAAAGAGCTCACAGGCCTGTGCCAGGTTTGTGGCTGTGTGAGGGAGTACCTTCCCCCGTTTCAAGCTTCCCTGTATGCCCCTCTGTTCTGTGTAGGTGTGTGCGCCATATGACATCTGACCAACCCCACTGCAGTGTCTGTCCTCCATGAGGAGGGAATGGGGCCTCCTACCGGGGCTTGAGAGGGCTGTGTGGGGGTAAATGGCGTTGCATCAGCTCCTGGGAGAGATTTGCGGGCCATGGGAAATGGAGGCCCAAGGTGGAAGCTGATCTTGCTGTTCCTTTTCTATGTAAGTAAAGCATTGTTTTACCCAGTGTTCACCACACTGTGCTTTCCTTAGAGACTCAGATGCCATGGGCAGACATGTTTGGAGTCCTCTTTCAGGACCGATAATCAGTGCATGTGGTTCTGCTCAACATTTATTTTAAGATAGAACAAATAGTGTCTTGGGAGAGAGAAGAAATGTAAGAAGCTCAAAATCACCACAGAAGGCAAGTATCCACCATTTTTCAAGCCTGCTGTGGCTTAGCAACTTGCTATTCATTTCATACACATTGTATACCCCAATGCTCCAAACATGGTGCCACTTTGCAGGTCAAGAAATTAAGATGTATGAGATAAAGTCATTTGTCCAAAATTGCAGAGCTGGTATGTTCAGACTCATAATGTAGATTCATCATGGCCCTGAATCCTCTTCCTTCCACTCTGTATCTATACGAGGGAGGTCTCATAGCCACATACTGCCTCATCACCTCCCACCCAATTCACAGCACCAGCAAACCACGGAAGCAAATGGACAGAAAGAAATTTGCTCATTTATTTATTCACCAATCAACAGGCATTTCCTGAAAGGCTACTGTGTGTCAAGCTTTTCCTCAATGGAGATATTGGTGGTAGAACCAAGTCTTGACCATAGAGTGCCGCCCCATTGCTCCAAGTCCGGCAGCAGAAAGCAGAATTCCCAGACCACAGAGAAGGAATCAAGAGCCTCTTCCAAATGGCAGGAATCAGACTATGAGAGAAAATCAGATCAGGGCTTCAATACAGGAACCAGCCAAATTATCTCCCCATTCTTACCCCAAGAAACCCCCAAGACAGAGAAAATAGCAAGGTGGTAGCGTTGTTGAAAAAGTCTTGGCATCAGGAGACTGAATTCAAGTCTCGATTTTACTGTAGAACTCTAAACTCAGAGCATTGAGCTAGATTATCCTCAAAATCCATTGATCCTTTGGGCTTTGACCCTAGATAACATGCTGGAGATGATCTTAATAAGAAATACTTAGCACACACAGTGTTTTACAAAGCACTTCCAATTTCATTATGCCCATTTTAAAGATAAGGAAACTGAGACTCAGAGAGCCATATGCCCCGGGTCCTCACCCAGAGGGGTTGGAAGAGAATCAAAGCCATGAGTGATCCTACAGAAATCCTGGCCCTGGGGCCTGGGGAGCCGTGCCCTTGAAGGACAAGGGGGCTTGGCAGAAGCTGTTTTGGGGGAGGGATCAGGAGTCCCCCTGCTCGTATGCCATGGCTGCCAGGGGCTTGCGACAGAGAGGACTGGTGGGAGGGAGATGGGTGGGCCCAGGCCCCTCCTTACCTTATACAGGGGCCACGCAGACTTTCCCGCACACGCCCCTACAGCACTTGAAGTCACTCACACACTGGCTGTCGGTCTCACAGTGGTTGGGGGGGTTGAGCATCAGACACCGGCCAGTGACCACAGGACACCTGCCAGGCTTCACTTCAACTGGTGAAAGTAGAGTCACAGGTCAGAGGCTTTGTGCCTTCTGCACCACCCTTGCTTCCTGGACCCAGCCCCAGCCCAGCCCTCGCAGGGAAAATCATCTCTTCTCCATCCCCATGACCACCTCTTCCTTCCCAGGGCCTCTGTATCCCCTCAGGGCAGGATCTGGGTCTCCTCTCATATCTCCCTGTCCACGCAGGTGACCAGTTGTCCAGTACTGACTGGCTGGCTGGCTGCCATGTGCCTGCTTTTACCTGAATGGCCAGGTGACCACTGCCCAAAAAACCTGACCTCCTGACAGACTGGCTGAGTAAACTCCTGTCTGGAGCAGTGTGACCCTGGCCAGCTGACAAATTTGACTCAACAATTCCTGGAACAGAGGAGACCTGGCAGGGCCAGCACCCAGGGCTGTCCCCCTAGGTGCTGCATTCTCAGGCTCACTCCCTCCCCATCAGCCCTTCCACCTCCTCACTTGGGTTGAAGATATTAACAGGATCCAGGCATCTGAAGCCGCAAATATCAGAGCAACAGATCTGCTTCTCTGGACACTGCCAGTCACTCTGGCACTCAGGTGGCTCATAGCCAAAAAGGCACCGAGAAGATCGTATAGAAGGGCAGGCTCCAGATTTCAACGCTGTTGAAGAGAATGTCAAGAGTTAAGGAAGGAGCTGGGTGCTAAGTAACCATCCTGACTCCTGGACAAAGCACCACTCTCCAGCAGAGACCCTCACCCAGATGACTGTCCACAAAGTGCAGAAGGAAATGCTTATCTGACCTCCACCAGGAGTGACAGGCTTGAGTAAGCCACACACATGGGCAGATCCTGGAAAAGGGCTTAGGGCTCCCAGCTAAGGTTTCCTACCCCAGGGAAAACAAGGCTCCACAAAGGCAGAGAGGCAGTCTGGGGGTAAGGGAGATGGAGAGAGACAAACAAAGGTAAATAGAGCCAACAGGACAGGTTGAGAGCTAGAGCCAGAGGCAGAGACACAGAGACTGAAGGATAGAAACAGAGAGATGGGGAACAGGAGAGAGCCAGCGACAGATGACTGCAGATTCACAGATAGGGTGGAGAGAGAGAGAGTTAAAACCAGAGGGAGTGGGGCCTGAGCTGACTAGATTCTGGTAAAAGAGCACATCCCAATGCTCAGAAGCCCACACAGAGACCTTGAAGCCCAGATGGACATGAACCCACCCTGAGGGAGGTCTCTTGAAACTAAGCTGAGAGATCAGAGCCTCTAGAAGGAGACACCCTCACTCCACCAGGAGCCCCCACCTCTGCCCTGCAGCCAAGATTGTGCCGGGGTGGCTTCAACTGACCATTTCCAACACCTTCTGCAGTCCAAGGTGCCAGGGCTCCCAGGACAAGAAGCACCAGAGGGAAGAGGCTGCTGGACTGCATGATGAGAGGAGGTGTAGCTCTGAAGGGCAACGTCGAATCTCATTATTTATACTTTTGCTAGTGGGTGTGGCCCCAACAGAATTTCCTTGGCCCCTCCCAGCTGTGATTGCACACACAGGAAGGTAGGTGAGACCAGCAATGCTGATACCAGAGAGATAGCAGCTCTTTCCTGTCTCAGGCAAGACTGTGAGGCCTACAGTAACTGCCAGGGAAGAAATGGAAGAGGCTGGCCTGGAAGATGTCACAGGCTGGTAAGGAGGCCATCTCAGTAAATGGCTAGTATCCAAAACTCTATAAAGAACTTATCAGGGGCGCCTGGGTGGCTCAGTCATTAAGCATCTGTCTTAGGCTCGGGTCATGGTCCCAGGGTCCTGGGATGGAGCCCCGCATCGGGCTCCCTGCTCCGCGGGGGGCCCGCTTCTCCCTCCCCCACTCCCCCACCTGTGTTCCTGCTCTATCTCTCTCTCTCTGTCAAATAAATAAATAAATAAATAAATAAGAACTTTTCAAACTCAGCACCCAAAAAACAAAAAAATCCAGTCAAGAAATGGGCAGAAGACATGAACAGACATTTCTCCAAAGAAGACATATAAATGGCCAATAGACACATGAAAAAGTGCTCAACACCACTAGGCATCAGGGAAACACAAATCAAAACCACAGTGAGATACCACCTCACACCAACTGGCTAAAATTAACAAGTCAGGCAACAACAGATGTTGGTGAGGATGCGGAGAAAGGGGAACACTTTTATACTGTTGTAGGGGGAGTGCAAGCTGGTGCAGGCACTGTGGAGGACAGTATGGAGGTTCCTCAAAAGATTAAAAATAGAATTACCCTATGACCCAGCGATTGTACTACTAGGTATTTTATTCAAAGATATATAGTGATTCGAAGGGGCACATGCACCCCAATGTTTATAGCAGCAATGTCCACAATAGCCAAACTATGGAAAGAGCCCAGATGTCCATCAACAGATGAATGCATAAAGAAGATGTGGTATGTGTACCACATCTTTATCTATTTCTATATGTATATTTATATATATATATATACATATATATATAATGGAATATTACTCAGCCATCAAAAAGAATGAAATCTTGCCTTTTGCAACCATGGCTGGAACTAGAGGGTATTATGCTAAGTGAAATAAGTCAGTCAAAGACAAATATCAGATGATCTCACTCATATGTGGAGTTTAAGAAACAAAACAGATGAACATAGGGGAAGGGAAGGAAAAATAAAATAAGATGAAAACAGAAAGGGAGACAAACCATAAGAGACTCCTAACTCTAGGAAATAAACTGAGGTTTGCTGGAGGAGAAGTGGGTGGCAAGATGGGGTATTTGGGTGATGGGCATTAAGGAGGGCACTTGATGTAATGAGCACTGGGTGTTGTTTGCAACTGATGAACCACCAAATTCTACCTCTGGAACTAATAATACAGCATATGTTAATTAAATTGAATTTAAATTTTTAAAAAAAGAAGGCCATCTCAGGTATCCGTGTGAACAGTGAATGTCATGGAGGCCCCAAGCCCATTACCCTGGTGGGAGGAGAGGGCAAGAAGGGGGCCAGCTGCAAAGAAGCTACGTAGATGTGGAGCTAAAACCACAGACGTGAACTCTCAGCTAAGACCTTGTGCAAGGCCCCCCTAATTCTCACATTCCTGGACTCTCGGGAATTGTGAAACTCTCTACTGATTGCTCAATGCAATTTCCTTCTCAAAAGTTCAGATGACATATCAGTCAACTAACAGATATTTATTTCCCTGAAATATTGACACCATTCTATCTCCAGTGCCTAGTCCATACCTGATACATGAAAAGTGCTCACTAAACAATTGTCAAATAGAGGCGCCTGGCCGGCTCAGTCAGTGGAGCATGCAATTCCTGATCTTGGGGTTGTGTGTTCAAGCCCCACAATGGGTGTAGAGGTTACTTTAAAAAAATTAAAAATTAAATTAAATTTTAAAAACAGTTATCAAATAAAAAGGTGCAGAAGAAGAACTCTGCCCACAGCAAATTTCTTTGGAGCTCAGTTTTCCCAACTGTAGCAATCAGCCCCTCTCAGAGAGTTGTGAGATTGAGGGTCTGGAAGAGCTGGACAAAGAACAAATGGATTCTATCCCTTACAACTGAAGAACATTGAAATGAATCTGAGACAAAGGTGCAAAGGGCTCCCAGGCCACCAGAATCAACATGTAGCTATTAGTGCATAATTGGAGATGCCAGAGGGATGCTTCCTACCCCAAAATCCCCTACAGAGCTCCCGAGATAAGAATATATATATATGGCTGCCATATATTAAACTTACTCCGTGTGTTACCCCATCTGCGGAGATTGCTTCTAATTATCAAGAAAGTGATCATCGTGTCTAAAATTCAACCCAAACTTGTCTAACTGCTCAGCCCAAGCCCTTATATCGTGCGACTTCTAGATGCTTGGGATGTCCCCATTCATTCCTCAACATGAAGGTTTGTGGAAATTCAAATAGACTCGAAAGATTCGGGCATTATCATGCAACAACGGCTCCACTGGGAACTAATTTGTAAAGTATTCTCCAACAGTCAACTGTCAGCAGATCCGTCTGTGCAGAAGTCCCTCAACGGTTTACAATCTGGTGGGAAAAGAAAAGGAAGAAAATTAGTGCACACTGGGTAACTAGTAAGTGCCAGGTGTCCGCTCCTAGCTCGAGCTCAGTAGGGCAAGTAAGAGAAAGATGGAGCGTCTGACTTCCACCCATGGGTAATAGCACCATCAGCTCAGACACCCTGGATTTGGGCTTTCACTTCCGCCCCCCGGGGTGAATTTGATTCCTCTCGCACGGGGATATGAGAGTGGGAGAATCTGTCACATTTCTCACTCTCTGCTGCTTCCTATCTTCCTCAATGCCACACTCAAGAGAGTGTCTGGAGTCTTCTAAATGTTTGTGTCTTAAAGGGTGAAAGGGGCAATGCTCCAGCTGGAATTCTCCATCTGTGACTGATTGCAAAAGCCAACTCCTTTCCGCTCGGAAAGGAGTCCTGTGATCAATTAGCAATGTCTGCCATGGGCGCCATAGGAGGATAATGACATTGTGTGATCATTTCTGTCCTTTGTACCATTGGTTCTAAGTCTTTAAATCATAGACTGTTACGATTAAAAGGGATCTCAGAGGTCATCTAGACCAGGGGTCAGCCAACTACAGCCCCCCGAGCAAATCCAGACAGCTGCCTGTTTTTCTAAATAAAGTTTTATTGGAACACAACCATACATTCATTCATTTATGTATTTCTGAGGATACTTCCCCACCACAAATGGCAGAGTGGTTACAGCAGAGACCTAAACTTACTGCAAAGCCTAAAATATTTACTCTCTGGTCCTTCACAGAAAACGTTTGCTGACTCCTGATCTAGACCAAACCTCCAGCTTGCAGCAAGGGACTGAGGCCCTCAGGAGCAGGTACAAGCCCAGAGTTGCATAAGGAGTTAGTTACACAGCACCAGACCAAGATCTTACTAAAGCCGGGGTACTCCCATGCTGATCCCCAGAACCTGTTTGGTGGCGAACACTTCCCCTCCTAACCTGAGACTGATTCACAAAGCCTGTGTCACACGCCCTCTATTGCTTCTCCTAAATACTACGGATTCATTCATTCAGTTCATGAATTCTTACTGCCTGCCAGGTACTGTGCTAGGCCCTGAAGCTGCAGTGAAGAAGACACATGGAGTCAATACCACACAGTCATTAAGAACCTAAACACGAGTCAGAGTTCCCTGGGCTGGAAGAAAGTCGCTGAACCTCTCTGAGCCTGTTTCCTCAGGGTAGTACTGGTTTCTCCTACATCACATGGCTGCTGCGGGGGGTTTTTGGCAAGCACTCAGCACTCAGTCTAGTCCACTCAGAAGGGCAGACATGGTTCTCATTGTAGTCAGTACACTGGGCACACAGGATGCTGGTGGGCTTGAACGACAGCCCCTGACCTTGGACCCTGCCTGCTCCGCCCCATTAAATGCCCAACTGAGCCTTCAGGACAGAGCTGCTTCAAGGACACCTGGGGGCCCGGGCAAATATTTCCTGAGGGTCCTCTGTCTATATAAACAATGTGATTAAAAAATATATTATAGGGGCGCCTGCCTGGCTCAGTTGGTGGAGCATGCAACTCTTGATGTCGGGGTTATGAGTTCAAGCCCCCACGTTGTATGTAGAGATTACTTAAAAATAAAAAAATTAAAAAACTTAAATATATATATTTGTAATATTAATTAATTCTCTATAATGTGTAATATTAATTAAATAGATATATTTGTAATGTGTATTTGTAATATATATTTTAATTATACTTTAATATAGTTAATAATAAATTAAATTTTAATTTTAGATATATATTTAATTATATTTTGTTATATATATAATTATAATTTGTAATATATATATATATATATATATTACAAAATTCACTGCACCCATGACAGGCACAGTGATTTATCCAGGAAGATTTGGAATAGTGAGAGGGGGTGCCAGTACATTGGCTTATTGTCCAGTGAAAGCACGTGAAGTTTCCTCTGTGTCCAGGCATCATTTCTTCCTCCACGGGTCCAGAAACCAGCCCTTCATGTTCCTTATGGTCAGATGTGACTAGTTTCAGATCTCCTGGGGGAAGGAAAGATGGCAGCCATGTTGTGGCTTGGAGCGCCAAGGCTTTATGACGTTTGTATTAAAACAATGTAGACCTTTGTAGTGATTAATTTGCCCTGTTGTTTGGTCAAACACCAGTCTAGGTATCGCTCTGAAGGCATTTTTTAGATGTGATTAAACCTTTAAATCAGTTGCCTTTGAGCGCAGCAGATTCCCCTCCATAGAGTGGGTGGGACCCATCCAATCAGTTGAAGGCCTTAAGAGCAAAAACAGGTTTCCCAAAGAAAGTAGTATTCGCTAAGACTGAAACCTAGAAAGCTTGCTTGACTCTCCAGCCTGCTGCTCTGCAGAGTTCAGCGGCAAGACTGCAACCTGAGCTCTTGAATTTCTAGCCTGCCTTGGGGATTTCATACTTGCCAGGCCTCAGGATTACATAAGTCAATTCCTTGAAATGAAATGTCTCCTTCTCTCTCTCTCTTTCTCTCTTCCCCCCTCTATCTATCTATCTATCATCTATCATATAATACTATCATGTATATTATGTGTATATTATGAAATATTATACATGTTAATATATGCATATATTATATTTCTTCTGTCTCTCCACAGAACCCCGGCCAATCCTAGCCCCTTCCCTCTGCATTCCCAACATCATTTCTTCAACTCCAGTTGCACCACTGCCCCTGAGACCACATCATCCAATATGCCAAACCTCGCTACTGACTTCCAACTGGTGCTTGGAAGGTTGCTCTTTGTTGTTACCACCGGGGTAGCCAGTGGGAAGGGGGCCTTGTGGCTGGTGGGTCCTGCCCACTGACATGCTAGTGCAGCAGGGACCCAGGGCACCTGTGAGGTTCTGCCCTCTTCCTGTGCGAATCCCTGAGGGGCAACAATATGACATGACAAATAAAAACTACCATGACCAATCACAGAAGAAAGGGAAAACTGGGGTTTTTGGTCAGTTAGGGGTATTTCAATGCCTTTAATGGCACATTTTCCCTGCTTTTGAACAAAGGGCCCACATGCTCACGTTGCCCTAGGCCCTACAACTTAGGTAGCCAACCCTGCAGGGGCTCATAGGGGAAGTGAGAGGTGCAGTCCTTTTGCACAGGAAATGTCTGTTCCTCACCCAGCATGGCTCAAGTGTGACCCGGGAGAGCACAGGTCAATCAGAGATAAAAACAACAACAAAAATCCCACCCCATCTATCAGGAGGGTCTCTAGGGCTGTGGTCCCGCGGGGACTGCCGTGGACGCCAGCAATGAGGGCAAGCATAGGAAGTGGGATAGAGCACCAGAGAGAAGAAAGGAGAACCAGAACCCATGCAGGTCTCAGGCCAGGCTGGAGGTGCGCCCCCCCCACCACCCCTGCCCCCGCCCCCGCAATGGCTCTGCCCGCCCTGGCTGGCCCCAGGCAGTGGAAGGAACACGGACAATTCGGAGGAAGGCGCTCTAAAGTGCAGGGCCTGTGAGGTGTAAGGCCCTGGGCAGGAGCCCCCATTACCCGTGTCTAGGGGAGCTACGTTTCCGAGCTCCCCATACTGATCCAAACAGCATCTTCGCCTTTCGCTAAAATTCATTATCTTTCTCAGTCTCAAAACCAAAAACCAAACGAAAACACTTTCAGAATCCAGAAGTCAGGAGACCAGTTTCTCATGGCTCATTCCTGTATGGATAAGGCAGCCACTGGCTCTTTCTGTGACTCAGTTCCTCCATCCGTCTCAAGCTGATACAGTGACTCTGTAAGAAGCAATGTCACCCTGCTTCCTTCCAGGTCATAAACACACCCCAGGAGTCTCAGCCCATGTTCTGACTTTTGCAATTGTCTATAACTTAACTTGAAATACTCCCTCAAACAGAACACACACCATACGCAATAATGACTGAAGGGGAATGGAGAGGCAGAAGCCAGGAGGGCTGCAGAAACAGCCAGATGGGGTGGTGAGCATATCGGGGAAGAATACCGCCGAGCTGGGGCAGAAAGAACAGACGGAGAAGGAATTAGAACAAGGGCAGGGCGGGTCATTTCGGTCACCTCAGGAGATCCACGGGTGACAGAGGTGGCAGCCAGATCTCCCCACACCTCAGAGACAAAAGATGGCCTGGCCACTTCCTTCTTAGCGTTTCTCCACCCAAGAACATTTGAGTTTTACAACGTTTGAATTTCCTTCCCCAGCCACTCGTTGGATTCCTGACACAACTGAGGAAAATGAACTGTTCTTTTAGGCTCAGATGTGAATGCATGGGGACCTCCCAAGTTAAGCAGAATCCAAGCAAACATGAAAAATGGCCATCCATCCAAGATGGATGGAAATAACCAACAAGGATAAATCTCATGTGTCTTCCTACCTACCCATTGAAGAGGTGGTTGCTGTATAGGTCAGGGCTCTACAATTTATTCCTTCAAAGGCTGAATGTCTCCCTAGGAGAAGACACTGTTTTCTGTGAGGCCGATGAATCAGAGGTTGTGGTTTGCCATGAGGAAATGCTTATGGGTCTGGGAAGACAAAAAAGAACACAGGTGTTGGACATGAAGTCACCGTGAGAAAGACTACCTGTGGAAGGCACGGAGGGAAAGAAAAACTGAATTTTTAAATTCCGGAGCAGAGCTAGAAGCAGCCTGGGAAAACATTTCCCCACACCACTAGACTCCAACTCTGCACGTGGAGTATAGTATGGTCTCCTGCAAACATTACAGACTCCGAAATCAGTCACAACAGGGACTGATCCTGGCTTCCCCACTTAAGAGCTGTATTACTTTGGGCAGTCACCATTCCAAACATTTACTGGGAAGCATTTATGGAGGGAGTCACAGGGTTAAGTCCTTTGTATGCTTTATCACATTTAATTTTCCCGTGGTACTGAGTAGGTACCGATGCCGTCCTGTTTTACAGATGAGTCTCCGGGAAGTTCTCCCTGCAGCCTGCCAGGCAGTAGCAGGATATTGGGGGAACTGCAGCTGGAGGCTTCTGCATGTCCAGGCCTGAGGTCCGTAGAGAGCATCTCGGTGGCCCAAACAGAGCAGCGGGCCTGAAGATGATGGAGGACCCGCACTGGACAGCATCACTTTTGGCCCCCAGGGGCCTGTGGTCCTCAGGAGACGGAGCTGGAATCCTTCACTCGATGCAGGACCTCTGCTTGCCCTGGGCCTCAAATTTCCACATTTGTAAGATCTGAGCACTGGGAGCGCCTGGATGGCTCAGCTGGTTGAGCGACTGCCTTTGGCTCGGGTCATGATCCTGGAGTCCCTGGATCGAGTCCCGCATCGGGCTCCCTGCTCGGCAGAGAGTCTGCTTCTCCCTCTGACCCTCCCCCCTCTCATGTGCTCTCTCTCTCTCTATCGTTCTCTCTGTCTCAAATAAATAAATAAAATCTTAAAAAAAAAAAAGATCTGAGCATTGGAACAGATGATCCCTAGAGGCGGCAGATCTAGAACTTCGGCCAGGATTTGGCCTTAGAAGCACCCCACCCCCACCCGCACCATACTCAGGAGCCAGAGAGACCAACCCTTCCTGGAGAAGAATTCTAGAATTAGACACGATGCATACAGAGTCTCACAGGGAACCAAGTACTGTCACAGCCCATCTTAGAAGAAAGGGGAACCTCAGAGAAGTAAGTCCACTTGCCTAAGATAATATCATAGTAAGTCAGCGGCACAGTGAGTCTTCAGATTTCAGCGACGTGCTGCCTCATTCTGGTGCCTTCACTCCTAGCCCTAGGCTGGAGATGCCCGAGATAGAAGCACTGCCCAGAGGATCCTTGAGGCTCTAAAATGGCAAGCAAGAGTGATGCAGAAAGGCAGAGAGAATAGGCAGAAGCCCTGCTGAGGGGTGAGGTGTTGGGCAGCCCCCTGCCCCCGGGCCTGGGGTACCAGGACCCTGAGACCACTGGGGGCACTGATTAGAAGAAGTTAGATGACCTAAACCAGACCAACTCCTTGCAGCATTCCTCCTGACGTAGGGGAGGCGTACACTGCTTTCCTGAATGTTCCTTGTGGCACCTGAATATCCTTGGCCCTGACCACCCTTTCTTCGAAGTTTGGGACAATGAGCTCTCTTCCGGGAAAGGCACCACTGAAAACTCTCCAGGTTTCACCTCATCTGGAAAGAACAAGGTTCTTTCTAGCCTGAAAGAACAGGCTAGAAACCAGAAGTCCTAACACCCACCAAGCACTCCAGTTCCTGCCTGGAGTGGTGGACATCACCCCTGCCACCCGCCTTAGTCCCAAGGGCCAGCTCTATGCACTCCTGGAAGCCGAACGGGCCACCAGTCAGTACTAGAGCACATCTGGCTGGCAGGCTGCCTGGGACACTGAGGGACTGGGTAGCGGGGTGGTGGGTTTGCTGACTGACCAGCTGACATGGGATGACAGACTGAGGTTTGCAAAGTCAGGAGAGAAAGGGCAGTTTCTTCCGTACACCCCAGTCCACCTTCTGTGCTCTGAGATTCTGTGACCTCAGGCTCGGTCCTTCCCAGTCCCTCTTTGCTCAGTTAGAATCGAATCACTTAAGCCTAGAATGTCAGGGGATCCTCATATTTGCGGTCACAAGTATGAGGTTGATATTCCTGTCTCTCCAGCGATTCTAGTCACTCCGGTAGTTGAGGGCGTGGCATTTGGGGAAGAAGAAGCCAGATTCTGAAAAGGCAGATCAAAGATCCGGGGGATCATTGAGGCTAAATCACTGTTCTTAACCCGGAACATTAGGACATACTTCCCAGAATGAGAGGGAGATGACGGCCAGCCTCAAAGTCAAGGGGACACTCACGACTCTGGGGAAGGAGGAGTGAAATCAGCCAGTTGTCTGGCTGAAGGAGAAACGGTGCCTGAGAACAAGTACGGAGCTCAAAGCCAAGGGTTCAGCCCAGGGAAGGTCAGAGACTCACAGAGCTGGAGAAACAGAGCAGCAGAGAGTACGAGAGATGGGAGAAAGTCAGAGAACAGCATTATGGCGCAAGAACAGAGTAACACAGACCGAGAGTTAGTGGCAAAGACAATGAGTCAGACAAAGATCGTGAAAGAAAAAGACAGACAAACCAGTGAATGATCCAGACTGAGAAGGAAGGGGACAGATCTGGAATCAGGGACAGGGTGAAGAGATAATGAGAGAGAGAGAAACACGGATTTAAAAACAGTTAGACATAGGCAGAGAAGAAGAGCCACAGAGTGGGAGAAGAAACAGAAACTTCTGGATGCTCAGAAACACCACCAGTAGAAGCAGGCCGTCCACTGAACCTGCAGGGGCTGTGGGGCCACAGAGAATGAGCCACCTGCCTCCAGCCAGAGCCTCTTCTGTGACTTTGCAACCATTATTGGCAACTTCCACAGCCTCGGGTGCCAGAATTTCAAGGTTGGGAATCACCACAAAGGGTTTCATAGTGGGGGCAGATGCAGTGGTTGTGATGGCCCATTCCCAGCCTTGTGACGTCTGCTTTCCTTCCTTCCCCTTCCAGAACTGGCTAGGCTTTTCTGAGCTGATGCTACATAGTCAGGAAGCTCAGCCAGACACCCACAGTTCTGGCTCAGAGCAACGATAATGGCTTATCTGCTCCAGGGAAGACCCTGAGGCCCCAAAGAACAGGAAGGGTTGGGGGAGAAATGGAAAACATTTGAATGGGGGATCTCCCTGGAATGAGACCGCCAGCTTGCATGGCCAAGTTCTGAGTGCAATGGAGGACTGTGTCAGAACTCATTGCACTTGAGAGGAAAATCTAATTCACACAGGCATAGGAAAAAATAGGATTTACTGGCTCAGGAAAAACTGAATAAACCAAGAACAGGTGTTATTTTCAGGTGCAGTGTGATCAAGGGTTCAAATGATAGTTCCCAGAAGATTATCTCCACTCCACTGCCCTTCACTGGGAGGCTCCCTCCTGGTATTTGTCAGATGACTGTCACACTCCTTCTATCTTCTCAAATCCAGGTCCAGGAAGAAAGCCTAAACTCTTCTTCTGGGTAACTCAAGCGACTAGAATTGACTAGAATCAAACCTTTGAACCAACGATTGGGGCCAGGGACATGGATGTACAGACTGATTCATGCCAAAGTCACCGTGCTCCTCACTGGATGAAGCCCCAAATGCAATTCGATTTTCAGAAGTGGGAGAGGGAGTGATTCTTCAGGGGAAATTAGGGCATAGGTACCAGAAGGGGTGAAAGGGTGCCCAGTGGGAAAGCCAACAGTGATCTCTAAGGTCTATCCCTTATGGCTACTGAAATCAACGTCGTCGTAAAGTCACATTCAAACCCTCCCCAAACCACCAACATTCACATAAAGTGCACTCAATCTCTCTCCCGAGAAAGACAACAAAGTGTCTCTTCTAGCACCCCATTCATCTCCAACTCCGGAATCTGGATGAAAGCAGTTCTCTCAGTGAAGTCCAGGGAAGGTTCTCCATAGACTTTACCGATGAAGTAAATATAAGAATTTTAAATAAGTGTAACCACTTTGAATGTACCCAACATAAAAAGGTAGGATGAGAACAGAATAACTGTCCTAAAAACTCCTATTTGCAAAAGAGAAACGTGGGAAGCAACATACAGGCGGTCACTGGCCCGTAGTGCATGTTGAGTATCCCAGAAGACAGAGGTGTGAGGAGTTCCTACCTGGTGGTGGAGTGACTTTCTTGTTCAGTGAATCTGGCTGATCCAGCTCTGCAATCTGGGAGCCTCTCCCTTGCCCAATGCCTTCCATGGCCATAACTAAGGGAAGCATTGCAGAGGGTGCCGTTTTGGGGAAGGAGGGTCTGCACCTTTTTGAGGAATTCACTTCATAAGGGTACCATAGAAATAAGTCAGAGAAAGACAAATATCAGATGATTTCACTCCTATGTGGAACTTAAGAAACAAAGCAGATGAACAGAGGGGAAGGGAAGGAAAAATAACCTAAGACAAAAACAGAGAGGGAGGCAAACCATAAGAAACTCTTAACTCTAGGAAACAAACTGAGGGTTGCTGGAGGGGAGGTGGGTGTGGGTGGGAAGGAAGGGGTAAGTGGGTGATGGGCATTAAGGAGGGCACGTGGTGGAATGAGAACCGGGTGTTATATGCAACTGATGAATCACTAAACTCTGCCTCCGAAACTAATACTACATTATATGTTAATTAAATTGAATTTAAATAAAAATTTTTAAAAAATAAGGCCACAGTAGGATATCCATTTTGGCATGAGCCATCAGTGACCGTTGCTGGTGAGGCTTGGGTTTCTTACTTAGTTGACTCCTGGTCCATTTGCTTCAAATAAGAGCACAAGTTAGTAGCCATAGTCAGAAGTCTCACCAAGTCATGTTTGCCTTTTACGTGTTCTGCTCAGTCCTAAATGTGCACTTTTAATCTGAAGATGCATGTCTTTATTTAATTCTGAGATTTTTCTTCCATTTATCTCTTTGAATGTTGCATCCTCTTCATTCTCGTTCTGGAGCTTCCATTGGCTAACTGTCAGACCTTCTATTTTTATTCTCCATTCATTTTTTATTTCCAGAATTACTATTTGGAATGTACATAAGTATATATGTATTATATATGTATATAAACACAGACAGAGAGAAAGAGAGAGAGATCTATCTCCATCTGGGAAATCTAAATGATGTGTATTTTTCGGCTACCCTGTTAGTAAATAAAGCAGAACAACATTTTGAGCAATTATTAGGTATATTCATGTCCTGAACATTCAGCATCATTGTTTATTTTAAATGAAGTCAAAAGAGAACTAGTTCCAGTCAACAGGCACCTAAAAATAACTGTCTTATTTGGCATTATTTTTCCTCCTGTGAATGAGAATCAAATTATCAATCAGTGGTGCTTCCATGTGAATTTAATTTTAGGCTCCTCTCCAATCAGACAGCTAAGCAAGAGTCATTCCTTGCAAAAAGAAGACACACGGATTATATATTGGTCGAGGTAGAAAAGGAAGGAGGTCGGCATGATTTACTAACCTAGTGTGTACCTTATAGTTCTCACACAGGAAATGCAGATTGATATCTCTATTCTGGTTTCTGCCATTTTTTATAGGTTGTTGGGGTAGCCATGACCTTGGCTTGATTTCTGATTCTCACCATAACCACCCAGAAGGAGAGGGTCAAAGGCACTGACTCTTCCTGCTGACCTGCAACCCTTTCCCTCTCCCTGTCCTCTAATAAATTCATGCGCACACTTTCATGAGGTTTGGAGTTTGGAATTGTCTGATATTTTCTTCCGAATAGTAGCTCTGTTGGTGCACACAATCTTAAAAGAGTCTGTCACTGAGCAGTTGGTAGTGGCTCTTGAACTTTGAGAAGAACTCATAAGACAGCATTGTGCTTGATTAGCGATCAGTGAGCACAGAGGATGGAACAGGACCAGATATCTATCATCTGTAAGCTGATTACAACTGGTTCCGATCTTAAAATCATAGACTGTTTGCACTGAAATGTATTTCAGAATAGATTGAGGCCAATATGCTCTACAGAGAAGAAAACAGAATCCCATAGGGAGGTGACCCATCCATAGTCACAGGTCAATTAGTTACACATGTGAGATGTGGTTTCTCTGAATTTAGTCACCAGAGCCTGTTCTATTTGGCCACACACTTCCTGGCCTGATCCAGAGTCCAGATTCTTACTTCTCCATCCATCCGCTGTCATCTCCTCCTATATCCTGTATCCTGTAAGACTACTGAGTCTTAAGGACACTTATTCATCCACTCACTCAAAAAAATGTGTTGGGTGCCTACTATGAGCAAGGCAATATGCCAGGCCCTGGGGCATATTTTCTAGGACACATAGAGGCCGTAGAGTATAGTGGATAAATGCATGAACGTCAGAGTTAACCTAATCTGGATTCAAATCTTGGCACCACGCGCACACACACACACGCACGCACACTGGAGCTCACAGAAAGATATCAGGTCTTCCATCAACTGAGATCATTATATATTGAAAGATCTTACTCAGTCCAGTTAACTGTCAATCTAATTTACTTCCAGATTCTAGAGCTTTTGTCACTGACCCACTGTGTGACCTTGGTCAGGACATGGTGGCTCTCTGAGCCTCAATTTCTCCACACGTTTGTGAGAAAATTGAACTAGGAGAAGATGAAGATCTCATCTAGAACTTATGTCATTCAAGACCCCCAACACAGGTTGAGGATGCCCCACCCCACTGCTAATGGCCTCTCCTGTTCTCAAGAGCCTTCTTGGCTCTGTTCACAGGGTGGTCTCCTAAGGTTTAGGGTGGAAAAAGAAGGCAGGAGAAGACTGTGGCTGTTCCTTCTTCAGAGAGGTGGCTGTACCTCATCTCCGGTTCCTCTTGGCCCTAAGACTCAAGCCCATGCCTGTCTGATGGACTTTCTCTCTTTCACTCAGAGATACCATCTGCCTTGCCATCCATTGGTGTTGGGGTACTAGGGGTTCTCTGACTCTCCCTTTCTGTGTTAGATGCCCCTCTCTGTGCCTCATTTTATCTACCTCTTTTCCATTTGATGTCTCCACTATGATCTCCTGGAGGGAAAAAAATTTGTGTCCATTTTGCTTTTTATTAGTACTGATAGTCAGTAGGTCTCAATAAATGTAGGTAGTAAATTCCATGAGTTTACAAACCATGTCTATATGGTTCTTTGTTGTATACCCACCGCTTAGCCCAAAGCCTGACATGTAAGGACAACTGGATGAATGAATGAACCACTGAGTAAATGAATGACTGCGTGAACAAACCCAGGAAGAGGCCACCAGTGGCCATCCGTTCATCTCCAGTCCTCCTTAGTTTTCCTTTGCCCCCCACCGAAGTGAAGAACCCTAAGGCCGGAAGCCCCAGGGGACTGGCTAGATGCAGGTATGGGAGTGGGAGTGGGAGGTTCAGAAAGAAAAATAAAAAACACACAGATGTGGGACCGAGAGAGGCTGGGGAGGGGTGAGAACATGGCAGAGTCACCATGTCCAGGCATCCAGAGCAAGCTGGGTCTTCATTGCTTTCCCTTGTCTTGAGTTTTTGCTCTTTATCCAGGTTGGATCCTTTCCTGCAGTGCTGGGAAGACTGAGGAGGGTTGTTCCCCTCAGAAAAGAAATCAGTACAAAGGAGAGCTAGAGACCCCAAGGGGGAGGACAATGAGGGGGGCTGGGGGCAGGGGCGGCCAAGTGTCTGAACTGGAAGTAGAAGCCGGGAGCGCCCATGGCCAGAGCATCTGAGACCTCACCACACTCGAAATGATTTGTGACAATGTCAGATTTCAGACCAGGATTTTCTCTCACTTCTCCCACAGGGCCTGGCTATCTCCCAAAAGGAAGACATCTGTTTACTCAGATACCAACAGAAAAGAAGCTTTGTGACGCGTCCATAAAGAAGTGGTTTGGGGGCTTGAGAAACCAGACTGAAAACGGATGTGGCCTTGGCGGTGGTGGTGGCCCTTATGTTTGCCTTGTAATTACCCATTACATTGTCCTCTTATTTTGTGTGTTCTTCCGAATGCGTGTTTATTTTACAACGTAAAATGCTGGGGAGAACAGCAAGCATTGGAGACGAGGCGATCGGCAGCTACACTAGAGCGAAAAGGAGCCGTGAAACTCCAGAGCAAGGAGATGCAGACCCCAGGCTCCCGGGAAACATCCCCCAAATGAGCAACTTCCAACTCCTCCTGCTTGATTTCAGGGACTTCCATTAAAAGATCACAGACTTTGGAGTTAGACTGACCTGCTTTTAAATCTTGACACGCACACATACCTCCCCCCCTTAATAAATATGCTCCTTTAGAGCGATACAGCTAATAGTTACTGAGCACCTGTTACATGCCAGGCCCGGCATCGAGCGCTTTGCCTGATTGATCACTTTCAAAACCTCGTGACATTGTATTGAGTAGGTGGTACAGTCATCTGATTTTACAAACAGCAAAAATAAGGCTCAGAGTTGGCCTCCCACATAACGTAAGGGGAGTAGGGAACACTCTGGGTGAGGTTGACAGAGGGCTGCCTGTGGGCTGACGCTATCCGTCCGAAGCTGCGGATCAGGGGAGAGAACCCCTGAGAGGGTCACCTCTGTAGTTTGTGCAGCTGATGTTGGGCCCCGTGTACAAACCATGAATGAGCTCCAGAGAGAAGCATCGAGTAGCATAAATTTGTCCTTTTTGTCATCTTTTAAAAAGGATATATGTATATTTTTTTATTTTGATGCGGTCAGTTTCACCCTCCCTTTCTTTTATGGGTTGCTACTTTTTATGGCAATTTTAAGCAGACCATCCTCACCTGAGAACAATCCCCTATATTTTCTTTAAACCTTTTTTAAAGTTTTGTTTTCCACATTTCGTCATGACTCCATCTGGAATTTATTTTTTGTGAAAGGCTTGAACTAGGGATCTTGCTTCAATTTTTTCCAGTATGGAATGCCAATTGTTCCCCCTCCATCTCATTGCTCTCCTGTTAATTTATAAAACCACATCTGTTTTGTGCCAAGTTTTCACTTATAGCCGGACGTGTTTCTGTACTCTGTTAGGTGTTCTCAGTCTGTCCACACTCAAACCAGTCTTCTTTGGTCCTCTTTTATTTTTTTATTTATTTTTTTAAAAGATTTTATTTATTTGAGAGTGAGAGGGAGCATGAGAGGGGAGAGGTCAGAGGGAGAAGCAGACTTCCCACTGAGCAGGGAGCCCGACGCTGGGAGACTCAATCCCAGGACCCCAGGATCATGACCTGAGCTGAGGGCAGTCGCTTAACCAATTGAGCCACCCAGGCGCCCTGGTCCTCCTTTAATTAACACATATGTTTTATATATCTTGGTGCTTTGCGGCATACTTCTTTTCTGTTTCACTCATTCAGAATTGTTTTGGCCTTTCTTGCGCTTTTACTCTACCACATAAACTCTAGAATCAATATTTCAAGGTCCTTAAAAAAATCTGTTGAGATTTTCATTATAGTTGCATCAAAGCTCTAAATTACTGGGGGCAGCCAAAATATTTACCACAGTAAGTCTTCCCAAATGAAAAAACAATGAGCATCAGTCTATCCAAGGCCTCTTCAGGTCATTCGATAAAGTTTTATCATCTGGAAAAAAATGTTTTATTATCTTCATATAATTTTTGCAAACTTTGCCTTGGTTTATTTTTAGGTAGTTATCAATTTTAAGATTACTGTGAACATAGGATTTTTTCCTCCTTTCACATATTTAATTGTTTCTAGTGTGTAAGTATGCAATTAATTTTTTTATATACTGACATGGCATCACACGCTCAGTGTATTTTCTCACGAGTTTTAATGGTTTCTCGTTTCCATCACTGGAAACCTGTACTTTCCACTCGTCTTCACCCATCTTGCCCATCCCCCCCTCCCCCGGCAACCACATAGATATGCCTCTTCATTTTTATGTCTTGTTTAATTGCATTGGTCTAAGATCACGAATATGATTTTGAAAGAGAGTGGCCATTGAGGGTATCTTGGACTTGTACTATCTTTAAGGATGCTGCTTCTCTAGTTTCACCATTGAGTATAATATTTGCTGCTAGGTATTTGGTAAATACCCTTCACCACGTCAAAAATGTTTACTTTTGTTCCTAGCATAGTGTGTATTCTTATCATGAATGAACATAGAACAATATAGAATGATTTTTATAAATCGATGTAAAGACTCATCTGACTTCCCTTCTTCAAACTTTTAATTTGCTTGATCACACTGAGAGATTTTCTGTTCTTGAACTACCCTTGCATTCCTGGGATGTACCCTACTTATTTATGAGGGATTTCTTTTTAACACACTCAATATCCTAACACGTACTATACTTGTCACTTTGGAATAATTTCAAATGCATAGAGAAAACTGGAAGAACAGAACAAAGAACTGTCATATTCCTTTCACACAAATCCACTAAATGTTAACATTTTGCCACATTTGTTTTATTATTCTCTTTCCTCCATGTGTGAGCGAGAACATAATGTTCTGTATTGTCCCTTGAGAGTAAGTTGTATAAATCAGATTTAGTCATGAGTACTTCAGGATGTATTCTCCATGAATAAGGGCATTCTTCTACATAACCATACGGCAGTCATTGACTTCAGGGAACTCAACATCAACAATTTCCTGACATTTTAATTACGGCTTTCCTATCATATCTTCATAAGAAAAAAACAAGTCTAAGGAGCACCTGGGTGGCTCAGTCGTTAAATGTCTGCCTTCAGCTCAGGTCATGATCCCAGGGTGCTGGGATCGAGCCCTGCATCGGGCTGCCTGCTCCGCGGGAAGCCTGCTTCTCCCTCTCCCACTCCCTCTGCTTGTGTTCCCTCTCTCGCTCTCTCTCTGTCAAATAAATAAATACAATCTTTAAAAAAAAAGAGAGAGAAACAAGTCTATAATTCTCTTCTCAAACTCTAATTATAATATCAAACATATGATATAAAAAATAAAAGCCACAAAGTTTCTATCCATGCTTTCTTTGTTCTAGTCTCTGAAATAGCTTGGGGTAGAAATTATCTCTTTATTATAAGTTTGGCAAAAAACTAATCCACACCTATCGTTTCCATATTTGAAGAGAGAAATTTAATCACCAAATTGAAATATCTTAACCTATTTCATTTTACGAAGGGAGAAATTTAATTACCACTTCGAATTATTTAATGATTATAGCTTTATTCAGGTTTTGAATTTCTTCCCGAACCCAGAAAAGACAAAGAGGGAGGAAAGACTGGTCATATCTTGTCCCCACTAGAGCAGTTCAGTGCGGACCCTTGTTACAACTCCTGAAAAATGAAATCAAGGAGCATCTCACCCCTGTGTGTGCTATCTTAATTTCTGAATAAAGCCCAATAGAAAGTCCTAAACCTGACCGTCAATAGCAATTAGGAACACTTTCAATCGGAGGTGGAGTGTGCATTGGTGTAGAGAAGAACCTGGAGCTCAGCCTAAAGGAAAATAAATATGTACCATTATTGTCTACAATCACTGTGTACTCATCTCAGAAACATAACATCTTTAATGCCCATCACCATAGAAGAAAGCAAGTATTATTGACCAGTTTACATACCTGGAAATGGAGGCTCAGACAGGTGAAGTCATGGGCTCAGCATGTGAGTGCTAATAATGCACAACTATGATTCAAGCTATGATCTGTCTGACTCAGAGCCCTCTGTTCTTTCCACTTCTCATGCTGAGAGAGGAAGAACACAAATACCATTACCTCTCCCACCTTTCCCTCTCCTTCCATCATCCCACGGGTCCTGGCCAGACTTCTGTCCCAGACAGAAACTGAACGTGCAGAAGGCATGTACTGATTCACTGTGTGTATTACCCACTATGTGCCTGACCCTGAGCTGAGTGCTCGGGGCATGCAGATGAATGGAATCCACAGTTATTCTTGAAGGATGTGCTCACACTAGGGACAAATCCTCTGCTTTTCCATCCAGGGAGGAGAAAGAGAGTCTTTGGACCACAGGACTGCACACTGTACATCCATTCATTCATTCAACACATACATGTTAAAACCCACTATGTGCCAGGCACTTTCCTACGCGTGGGGAATTCAGCAGTAATGAAAACTCTGTCCCTGTCCTCTTCGACCTTGTAGAAAATGAGGAGATTATGTTCTACTGAGAGCAGTTTCCACTCTCTCCCGTTGGTGGTGGGAATCAAGTTTGAGGGATGCAATCATGCCCATGCTTCAGCATTGGGGACCTGCTGTGTTTTCTTCCCAACCTTAGGGTTCAATGGGATGGATGGAGGCTCAGCACAGAAAGACCACCAGCTTGGGTTGGAGAGAGGCAAGTTCTAACCCTGGCTTCACCTGACCCCCTGTGTGAACAAACAGCCTTCTCTGGGCCTCAGCCTCTCTAGTCACAGAACATTGAGATCCCATCCACGATCTCAGTGGCAGTGGCAAAGCTCCAGAGGACTTTGGAAAACCTGTAAAGGTGTTTTGGGGCTTCAAATGATTGTGGAGGAGTACTCACCTCTAGTGGATGAGGGCTGAAGATGGCAGACATCATATGTTGCACAGAAAATCTTTCACACCTAGCAAGTGTCAACATCTTGCATGACTGTCAAAATGTCCCGTATCTGTGAGTCATGCTGCTATGAACATTCGTGTATAAGTATTTGTTTAAATACTCTTTTCAATTCTTTTGTGTATATACATACCTAGGGCAATATTGCTAGGTCATATGGTAATTCTATGTTTACCTACTTGAGGAAGGACTGAACTGATTTCCACAGTGTTGGTACATCCATACAATGGAATATTATTAAGCCATAAAAAGGAATGAGGTCCTGATCCATGCTAGAATGCGGACAAACCTTGAAAACACTATGCTAAGTGAAAAGTCAGATACCAAAGATCACCCACTTTTATGAATCCATTGTATGAAACTTCCAGAATAAGTAAATCTATAGAGACATAAAGCAGACCAGTCATTCCCAGGGGCTTGGGGGAGAGGGGAATGGGTAGCAACTGGTTAATGGGGGGACAGGTTTCCTTTTGGGGTGGTGTCTCCGGACAAAACAGAGGTGATGGTTGCACAACACTGTGACTACAGAAATGTCACTGAATTGTGCACTTGAGGATGGTCAACAGTAAATTTATGTTATATGAATTGTACTTTCATTATAAAAGGTTTTTTTAAATGTCTTGCGGACATTTTGAAGGTGAAACATATCTTTATATGAGCCTGGTACTAAACTCACATTATGTATAAGCACAAAATATTCTTTGTCCAGTTTTAATAACCTTTTTTTTTCTTTTCCAGAAACGCAACCACCATCTAAGTTCAGGGAAGTTTATCTTTTGCTCAGAATTTTATCAAGAGCTGTTGACCATTTACAACATGATATCCGCAAGAGAGACACTTCCATAATCTTTGAGTTGTAACTACAACCATCTGCATTTGTGGACATCACATCCCAATATAACATGAGATCTTGACAACATCATCACATCTTCGAGTAGCCCTGGTGGGGCATTTAATTATTGGAACACATATCATTTTACTATAAATTTTACTTTCCTTTCACTTCATTTCTATCATTATTGTTAGTACATGGTAGTGACCTGTTTCTGGTATTACACATGTAGATTAGTTAAGGGGATGCAACAAAAGATTTGTTACTAAAAGGGTGCAGGACATTGGGTCCATAGGGTTGAAAAGCACTTATTTAGATCACCTCCAGAGGGACTCTGACTATGAAACAAGTTTGGGCTTGACTCTAGGCAGCAAGCCCACACGCATTCCCAACCCACTCAGAGACCCCAGCAAACCACTTTTTTGTGGAGAGGAGAGGCTAAGGCAGAATCTGTGGATTGATTCACTCACTATCCATTTCGACCTCTTTCTTTCTGGCATAACTCTCAACAGCACAGAGGCTGGAAAGCTAAAAGTTACATTGCCATGATCCCCGAGAGCTGGAGTTCTGGCTGTGATTTGGGTTTCACCAACCAGATGCACTCTCTAAAACATTGAACCAAAGCTTAGTGGGGAGGGACACAGAGCGCAGGGCACAGACTGTGTTCGGCAGCATGGTTCTCCAGTTGTTGCTTCCTGAACTGTGCCAAGGCAGTGTGACTCAGAGGAGGAAATTTTCCCAGAAACTCAGTTTACAGCCTCCACCAGCCCTCTGAGAGATTTCGTAGGATACCAGTTTCTGATAATAAATCACTCTCTGCTTAAACTAGCTAGAGTGGTTCCTGGTTTTGCAACCAACCCTTAACCAGTATTGACAGTAAGAGAGATACAGGGCTTGCCTGAGGTCAAATGCCAGTCAATGGTAGAGCTGAGGTTCGAATCCAAGGCTCTTTAGGATGTGGCCTCCATCTCCCCAGCCCCAACCAGCTCTCACTCCCAGAACCCCGATAAGAGGGGACTGGGGTAGAGGTGCTTCTTGAGGAGATCTTGTTGGTGAAGGAGGGATCCCTGCCCTGGCGTATGAGGATGGTCAAACACATAACCCCCAATGCTGGACAGATGATAGCAATAGCAGCTTACCAGTCACATACACTCACAGCTTGAGGGAGGACACCACATACTGCACAGTGGCACATGGTGGTGGCACTTGAAAACTGAGCAAACCACCAAGGGTTGTGGGAGGATGGATTTGTAGTATCAAGAGGGTGGGGTATCCCCTGGTTCCCACGTCCATAATTGCAAGGAACTGAAATGGGCTACTTAGGAGTAAGCAAGAAGTGTGCCTGGCTCTTTGACAAAGGGGTTGTTTAGCTCGGAGACTTTATCAGTGGGTGCAGAGAGGGATTGAGGAGAGACTGAGGTTCGGACATTCCAGGTTTCCCCCACGCTTACCAGTCGTCAAGGCAACACATAATATTGAGTCTTAATTTGACACCTTACACCACAGCGTTTTATGCAAAATTGTTGAGGTGATGGAAGAAAGTGTTGAAGATAGAAATGCCGGACAGGTGCTCCCCTAATTGGTAAACAGGCAGATTGATCTCTTATCCATGGCCCAGGGCACAAAAGGCTGTGGTCATAAGGGAGTTGCATGAGACCAGCCTCCCCTGGATCTTTCACAGTGGGAACACATGTCTGTCCATACACACACCCATGCAGCCCTGGCCTTTCATCTCATAGCTGTGTGGGGGTTCAAGCATCATATACTCACCTCTGGGTACTTCCAGCCTTCCTTCATCACAACAGGAGCAAGCAAGACCACAGGTCATCCCCATCACCGTGGGTCTTCCCCACCTCTCCTGTAGGTGCAATAGATCCTGAGGATTGCCTTCCAGAAGGAGCAATGCCCCTGTGGGCCATTGTTGGAATTTCCCTGCCAATACAGCCCATAACTTAAGTCAGTTTCTGGCCCATTTACTTCCAGTCAACTCTGTGAACTTGTACCCAAAGCCAAGTATCTTGTTGCATAGATGTGAATTTATCCATTCTGCTCCATACTTGATGTATGCGTTCAATGTGAACACTCACATCTTCCTTTGATTCTGGAAAATCCTCTCCATTGCTTCTTTGCATTATCTCTTCTGACTTTTCTTTTCTCTCACTCTACAACTTGAGCTGTGTGTGTTTTTTTTCATATTTTTTCTTTCTTTCTCCCATATCCATCAGTTCTTGATTCATATCCTCCTATTTTTATTTTATAATCTCTTGTTCTTTTTTGTGAATGTTATTCCTTTTATCCTCTCAAGGGTCTTAACATTCTTATTTCAAAGTTATTTGGGGGATTAGACCGTTATTTGCATTTTGCCTTTCATGAACTCATCCCCTAATTGTTAAATTTGTTGGCTGTTTTTTCAAGAGATCCTTCATCAAAATGCCTTGTATAAGTCTGAGACCCAGCACTCACAATAAAACTGTTTTTCTCTCTATTGGTTTAAAAATAAATTAATAGAGGGGCGCCTGGGTGGCTCAGTCAGTTAAGTGTCTGACTTCAGCTCAGGTCATGATCTCAGGGTCCTCGGATGGGACCTCACGTGAGGCTCCATGCTCAGTGGGGAGCCTGCTTCTCCCTCTCCCTCTGCCCCTTCCCCCACTCACGCTCGCTCTCTCTTCTCTCAAATAAACAAAATCTTTAAAAATAAATTAATAGAGTATAACAATTAAGCAATCACACCAAGATCCTTGCTCATTTTTCAGAAATATAAATCTTA
The DNA here is from genome assembly GCF_037043125.1 of Eumetopias jubatus. NCBI lineage: Eukaryota > Metazoa > Chordata > Mammalia > Carnivora > Otariidae > Eumetopias > Eumetopias jubatus. Next base: position 125,668,896 of record NW_028274815.1, read on the forward strand.
CATGTAGCAACAACTAGAACATGAAATGACTACAAAGTATCCACAAGAAGTTCCTCTGGGCCAACACTGGACCAGCTGGCGTCAGGGAGCAGAGAAGGATGTGCCCATGGAACCTGCCTCAAGGGCAGTAGTGGAATGAAAACAAGTCTCACCACAGCCAATCAGTTGTGTGTCAAGAGAGGTTAGGAAAGGGAACAGGGCCCCTCCCTTCTTAAAAATAAAGTTATAAAGGGACACCTGGGTGGCTCAGTCGGTTAAGCATCCGACTCTTGATTTCAGCGCAGGTCATGATCTCAGGGTCATGAGACTGAGCCCTGCGTTGGGCTCCGGGCTCAGGAGGGAGTCTGCTTGATATTCTCTCTTCGTTCCCCCTCCCTCTTCCTCTGTCCTTCCCCTCCCCCGCTCCCCTGCTCTCTCTCCCTCTTAAAAAAATATGGTGATGACTGAACACTGTTTGAGGAACAGACTCAGGGAAGAACAGAAAAACCATTTGATTAGTCCCTAAGTGAGTGGTTTTCTAAACCTTCAGCCTCATGGATTGTATTAAATTAACCAAAATTAGCCTTAGCTCAAGAATAGGGGGTCTCCCTTAATTCTGTCAACTGCCAAAAACAACTTGCTTTCCTAGTATTATTTTTATGCACATGGGTTCCCATTTTAGTGTGTGAACTTGCCTAGGATGGAAAGTTTCTGTTTCCCTTCTCTATATTTGTCCTTCTTGATTTTGTGGTCACTTTCCTCGAGCCCCCAAGGTCCCTCCAAGCCAGAATCAAGTTTTGTATCCACAGCTCAGAGCTACCCTGATCTGGCTATAATTAGTTCTAAATCCTAAAGCCATAGCATGTTAGCAGTGGAAGGGGTCTCAAAGATCATCTAGGCCAAACTAGTCATGTCTCCAAGAAAGAAAACAGACTCTGAAGACAAGGGGTCTTGCCCAGGTCACCTACAGGGAAATGTTACTCCCAAAGCCTGGTCTGTACTACCATACCTCTCTTGACCAGCTCTAGCTCCTGGAATCCAACCAAGGCTTCTCCACCCAGCTTCCAACACCTCCTCCTAAATCTTCTTTCCTCATTCAATCCCTCAAAAATGCCTCCTGCATGCGTGGCACTGTGCACACTGGGGATGCAACTGTGAATATGAAACACATAGATGCAAAGCAGCTCAGAGGTGGACTGTGGGTCAGAATGGCCTGGACTCCAAGCCTGACTCTGCAACTTGTTTCCTGTGTGATTTCGGCAGATCAAGAGACCTCTGTTATTTCTGGGAACCTATGTAAAATAGACATCAACATTCATCCCTTATTTAGGGCCATTGCTTGAAATAAGTGATGGGACAGTCATAAGGCCTCCAGCTCAGTGTCTGGCAGGCAGGGAGTCAAAAACAGTAGTTCTCATTATTATTACAATTTCCTTCCTGCATGCCTGGAGCTCCATGGGGCGGGGGGGGGGGGGGGGGGGGGGCGGGGGCAGGCTCTTCTATCACCTCAGAGTCTCATCTCTGGGGCAGCCTTGCTCAGGCCAGGTGACCATCAGCCCCGTCTGGTCCTGTTCTCTATCTAAGTCTACAGTTCTCTCTCCACAGCCTAGCAGATGCCGTCTTTAACCTTGACCAGAGTCCCATCCTCTCTGAACTGGCAGCTCAGAGACCTGGATCCTTGAGATTTTGTCCCTGACTCACTGCACAATCTCAACATAGGTGCTGCCTCTCCCTGAACCTCAACTTCCTCACTTGTACAAAGAGCGTGTTGGGTTGGGTGAAGGTGAAGACGCCTCCTAGCATTGACACCCCTCAGAGTGTCAGAATTACCATGCTCTCTGCATCCTCCCAGGCCCAAACTCAGGATGGTCAGTCTCCCAATAGAGGAGAGCCCTCATTCTCCCAGGTCTACATTAGCCAGCTTCAGGGAGGTTTCTCAGAAGCAAGATGGCAGAAGGGATCCTCCTTAAATGGAGGCATGCTAGCTAACTTCTGACTCCAGAATGGCCCTGAGGCTCTACACCTCTGTGAAGCCTTCTTTATCTGAGATCCAAGGATCCCTAATGGGATTTATAAACCCCAGGAAATGGTATGCAAATATACACTTTTCAGAGGAGTGAGTCCATACCTCTATATCTCTCATCACAATCCCAAAATGGTTTGGACTCCAAAATGGTTAAGACCCATGGAAGCCTAGTGCATGCCTCTATCCCATAACCTCGAATTTCCTTGTCCATGTTGAAAGGCAGAACCTGGAATCTGGAGTGAAGGTAGCAAAAGGTCCACCTCTGTGGTAGAAGAGGGCACAGACTGGAAGAGCTTGAATGCCTTCCCCACCAATAACTCCATCCAGAAATGATTTGTGAAGATGTCAGAGATACATCAGGGCATTTCTGGCAATCCCTCCAGGGCTCAGAAGAAGGCATCCCTTCTTCAAATTGCAAGCGAAAGAAGCTGCAATCTCTCACGAGGAAATGATTTAGGCCCCTGACAAGACTGAGAGGAGATCATTGAGGATTAAGCATCTGTCAACCAGAGCTGGACACTATCCATAAGAGAGGCCTCTGAACTACAAAGCAGCATCAGTGATTCTTCATTTTTTTAAAGATATAATTTATACTCAATAAAATGCACAGACATTAAATGACTCTTTGATGAGTTCTGATAAATGTGCACAGGTAAGTAGTGTCCCAACAAGATACAGAACATTTCCAGCAACCCAGAGAGTTCCTATAATCAATTTCACCGCTCTCCATGGTCCCAGCCCTAGAAAGCCAATGATCTGCCTTCTTTCATTATAGATTAGTTTTGTCTGTTCTGGAATTTCAGGTATATGGAGTCATATTTACGGAGTCTTTCGTGTCTGGCTCCTTTGGTTCAACATAGTGTTTTTGAGATTCATCCATGTTGTTGCCTGTGTGGGTCGTCTGTTCCTTTTCACTGCTGACAGTATTCCATTGTATGGATATATCACTGTCTGTGTATTCATTCTCTTGTCGATGGGCATTTGCATTGTTTCCAGTTTGGGGCTATTATAAGCAGAACTGCTGTGAATGTTCTTTTCAGATCTTTCCATGGATATTTTCTTTTCTTTTCTTTTTTTTTAAAGATTTTATTTATTTATTTGAGAGAGAGAGTGAGAGAGAGAGAGCACATGAGAGGGGGGAGGGTCAGAGGGAGAAGCAGACTCTCTGCCGAGCAGGGAGCCCGATGCGGGACTTGATCCCGGGACTCCAGGATCATGACCTGAGCCGAAGGCAGTCGCTTAACCAACTGAGCCACCCAGGCGCCCTCCATGGATATTTTCTTTATATTCTTTTGGGTAAATACCTATGAATGGAATTTCTGGTCATTGAGTAAGTGTATATTGAACTTTATTATAAACTGCCAGTCTTCCTAAGTGGTTGTACCATTTTGCATTTTCTCCAGAAGAGTAAAGAATTCTGGTTGCTCTGGGGCACCTGAGTGGCTCAGTCGGTTAAGCGTCGGACTCTTGATATCAGTTCAGGCCATGATCTCAGGGTTGTGAGCCCTCAGAGGTGAGCATGAAGCCTGCTTAAGATTCTCTCTCTCCTCTCCCTCCGCCCCTCCCCCACTCCCCCCACCCCGACGCTTTCTCGCTAAAAAAAATTCTGGCTCCTCCACATCCTCACCAGCACTTGATATTGTCAGGGTTTGTTGTGGTTTTTTTGTTAGCCATTTTAGTGCATATGATATGATATCCCATTGTGGTTTCAATTTGCATTTTTTGGTAATTAAGGATATAGAGCATCTTTAATGTGCTATTGGCCATTTATATACCTTCTTTTGTGAAATATCAATTCAGGTCTTTGTGTTTTTGTGTGTTTAGTCCTTGACTGAGTTGTAGATGCTCTTTATCTATCCTAATAGTTTATGTGTACCCTTTGTCAGATATAAGTATTCCTTGTTAGGTATGTGTATTGTAAATATCATTTTCTGTGTTCCTGTATCTGACCATCCTTCCTAATGGGGGGGACATCCTTTGCATAGATGTACATGTCCTGCCTTAGGAAAAATGTCCCAGATAGAGCAGTAAGTGAAAAGGACAGTTTCAGCTAATGTGTGGAGTGTGATTCCATTTTTTAAAAAGAAGTTTAGGGGCGCCTGGGTGGCTCAGTAGTTAAGCGCCTGCCTTTCGCTCAGGTCATGACCCCAGGTTCCTGGGATCGAGCCCCACATCGGGCTCCCTGCTCCGCAGGAAGCCTGCTTCTCCCTCTCCCACTCCCCCTGCTTGTGTTCCCTCTCTCGCTGTGTCTCTGTCTGTCAAAAAATAAATAAAATCTTTAAAAAATAAATAAATAAAAATAAAAAGAAGTTTATAGGAGATGGCAAGTGAAGTGTGTGCATTTTTGACAACTGTGTACTTTTCTGGTGACTGTACAGTGTGAAATACCATTTTTTATCAAGTTTTATAAAAATGCAGAATTTTCTTTTACTTTTTTTTTTAAGCTATGTCATTAGCACACCGAACACTTCATCGTTGTTTTGGGGGAAGGGTATATGTCATGATACAATATCTTCAAAGCTAGATTGAATCCAAGGGGAAAAACCTCTTTCTAGTTTTGAGGAACTTCCTCTTGGTTCGCAGAAGGAAGGATTCCTTGATGTTGACACACATGAGCCACCTTGGCACAAATGCCTTGTGGTGTGGAAAAACTAAAATTCATTTTTTATGTCCTCTACTCCCTGTCTGCCTTCCACATAGACTTGAATCCCTTAAGCCCAGAGACCTGTTGGAACCTGACCCCAAAACCTGGTTCCCCAACAGGTAATCTGGACTTTCCAGTGTCACCATGGAGAAGGCATACCTCCAGAAAATTCTTTTTTTTGGTTTATGGATCTTCAGATGGATAATTCTGCCATTTTCACCTCAGTTCCTGAATGTCAGGGTCGGCTTGTGAAAAGTTATTGAACAACATGCCAAATATGAAGTGTCAGCCCTCACTCTGAACTTTCCCTGTTCAGAGCATCACGTGAAGACTTCATCAGGTTTGAAGCCACCTCAGTGACTTTCTGATGGTGGTAGTCCACTGAAGAAGGGAATTTGAAAGTTGTTGTCTACTGTTGACGATCGTCTGCCCATGTCCTGCCTAAAATACCATGATTGCTTATGAAAAGTATCTTTAATAAAGCTGGATACAGTTTGGCTTGGAAAAAATAAAAATAAATCAAAAGAAGTTTATAAAAATACATACTGAAATCACGTATACAGTGCTGCCCGGATGCTGAGCACTGAAAAGTTTACCTGAATTAATTTACTTAATCCTCAAGACAACTCTACGAGGGTCGTACTATTATTAACTCCATTTTATGAATGAGGAAACTAAGACAACTGGTCCAACGCATTGGGCAAACAAGAAACAAAGTCAGGATTCCAAACCAAGCACACTGGCTTCAGAGCCCTGCACAGGGCTGCCTCTGGGAGCACAGGAAATGTCTGGAAAGAATCACAAGGAACCATTGTCCTGTGGTTACCTCTGGGGAATGGGGTTAGGAGAGCCAGGGGATTTTCTTTTTCACTTAATACTCTCTGTGCTATTCAAGTTTTATTTAAGTAATGAGCCTGAATTACTTTTATAATTACAAAAAAAAATTTTTTTAATACAAAGAATTTATTTACCAGTTGTTGTTTTTTTTTAAATCTGTGTATGTGGAGCTAAAAGCAGAGCCCGTCCTGGGGGGAGGAGGCTCGGGAGAACGGTGAGCTCTATCAGGGCTGGGGGCTGGGGACACTGTTGGGGGAGCTGTGAAGGAGGCTGAGGAAGAGGAATTGAATGCCATCACTCTTGGGCGCGGGTCACCGCCGGGGGCGGGGTGGGGGGCTGTGGAAACACGGATTGCAGGGCCCACTCTCAGAGGGGTGAAGCAGTAGATCTAAGGTGGGACCTGAGAATATGCATTCCTACAAGCTCCCAGGTGATGCTGAGCCTGGGTCCACACTCAGAACCAGAACTCTATCCTTCTCTTGTGGGCAGCATTTTAAGTTTAGAAAGCATTTGAACGTCACCGTCACCTCATCTCATCGGATCCTCCCCTCCCCTGAGAGAGAAGGGGGCAGGCAAGGGAAGGGCCGCAGAGGTGCAGACTGAGCAGGGCCTCCAAGAGCACATCCAGCGCTGGCGCAGCCCAGCTCCCCTCCCCTCACAGGGCATGTCTCTCCCCACCTTCAACTCCCACCCCGCTGTCTTGCCCACCAAGTTCCAGCCCCGGGGCCTTCTTTCCTTGGCACTGGGGTCACTGGGCTGGTTCACCTGCAGCCCGGCATTTACACTCTCGTCCCGGAACACTGCAAGGCTGGCCCCCTTCTCCTCACTCGGACCTCAGCTCATAGATGACCGCCTGGGGCAGTCTCCTTTCACCACCCCTTCCGAAGCCCTCCCCTCTCTCCCCCCCTATGCTGCCCCATACAGTAACCAATAACCACATGGGGCTGTTTAATGTGTAATTAATTAATTAACAAATTAATTAGGACAATATTTAAAATTCAGTTCCTCGGCCACACGAGCCACATTTCAAGTGCTCAGTAGCCACACGCTGGCTACTAATATTGGACAATGCAGATACATACATGCTGCTGAAGCGAGCACTGGACAATGCAGATATAGAACATTTCACGGAAATTCTACTGGACAGCACTGCTTGTACATTTTATTATCTTCTTAGTATTTATCACTATTTGAACCTTTATTCGTTTACTTATTTGTTGTCTGCCTTCCCCTCCTAGAACATAAATTGAAGACAAGGAGTACGATCCTCTTTTTTACCACTGCATCCCCAGTGTTTAGTATAATAGCTAACATATCTCTGAACTAGACATTCAAGAAATACTCACTGGGAAGGTATTTTTTGAACACCTGCCAAGATTAGGATTAGTTGTCCTCTATCAGAGGACAGAGGCCACCCTGAGACTCTCTTGTCCATCTGGGAGAAAGGGACCTGACTGTCCTCCGAGTGTTGTGTGATGGCACTGGTACCTTCCTCTGCCAGTTCCTTCCACGACTCCCCACGCCCAGCTCAGCCGCAGGGGAGAACTTCACCTGCCTTGTGCCCCCTGGTGGGGGTGGGGGGGGGAGTCCCAGGGGAGCCGTGGAAGGTTTTATTCACTTCAGGAAAAAGACTCTCCCTGGACCTGGGAAAGGCAGAGCAGGGCATGGGAGCAGGTAGAGAGGGGCTGCCCAGGGCAGGGCAAAGAGCAGGAAGAACAGTGACTCACCGACCTGGGAGTTTTAAATGTGCCTGAGATACCCCTCAACAGAGAACCACCATCCCGCCCCCTCCTCCCTTCCATACCTTGGGCTTTGCTTTGGCCTGCCTTGTAAGTTTCCCAGTAAAAGTTTACTTGAAAAAGTTCAGCTTTGTCCCCGATGACTTGAAAGGTAGAAATGTGAGTGGGGCATACTCTGGGATCAGGGACACCTGGGTTCCAATCCTAGCTCTGAAGCTCTGTGAACTTGACAACTGGACTCTTCGAAATTGTTTTCCCTCCTGTAGGTTGAGGGATTTAAACAAGATGGTGCAGGTGCAAGGCATAGCATGGTCCCTGGCACACTGTAGATGTTTTGTGATTGATAATTCTCTTCTTTCCCTTTTCTCGCTATCTGGGGTCCAAAGACCCAGAAGAGTAGATAACCCTTGAAGAGAGCAACTCTGTCAACCAGAGAAACTGAGAAGAGCTTTGAGCTAGAATAGAAAGATAAAAATGCCAAAAATCACGGAGAAACAGAGAGGGGTGGAATTCAGAAAGGGTTCAGAAGGACTAGCTGAGGCTGCAGCCCTTCCTGCCCTTGGCTTTTCCATCTGAGACCAGGTCTAGTGCATGTTACCAAGGATAAGAAACAGCTCCATGAGTGACCTCTCGGTCAAGCACTGCAGAAGATACTGTCCTTTTTAAATATTCAAATCTGCAGGGAACCAAGAGGGCTATGGGCTCTGAGTTCCCTCCAGGATACCTGGGCTCAAGAGTCCCCCAAAACATAATTGCCCTGTGGCCAGACTGACCAGATTCTGAGAGCCACATAACCTCCCTGCTTGTCTGAACTCAAGGAAGACCCGTGTCTGTTCGGGCTCCTCTCCTGAAGACCCGTGTCTGTTCGGGCTCCTAAGTTTGCTTGGCCGTGTTGCTCTTCCTCCACTGTTACTTAGATTCTGATTTTCTGTTCTTGGGTTAATGGATATTTGTTTTGCTGAACCGATGAGCCTTTTGTAAGTCTTCTATCCTCTTTGAAGGAGGAGGGGGCAAACAAAGAAGCGAGGGCTAGCTCTCCATCTGTGGGACATTCTTTCTTATCCAACGGATAAAGGGGATACAAAGAAAGGGAAATGAGTGGGGGGGCAAGTTGGGAGATGGACAAGGCAACCAGCAGCTGTCAACACCGGACACACAGCTGGGGAGGAGCAGGGCTGCTCTACAAATCCAGGAGTGTATGGCCAATGCCTAAGGAACAGAAGCAGCTTCTACGCTCGGGTTGTGGGTCTCCCAGAGTGGGGAAGGGGTCTCAGAGGAAAGGAGGATCTTACGGAGAAGAGCAGACCTGGTTCATCAGACCAAGCGCCAGGTGCCAAGAGCCTGTTAGCGCTCTGGGACCCAACTCCAAGTCAGTGCTCCGGGCGCCATCCAGTGGCCGCTAGGGAGACTGCAGGAGGAAAGAGCTGGCGAGGAAGGAAAAGCCAGAGAAGGCGGTGCTGGCCGGTTCTGGGCAGGAGGGAAGGAGGGAGCCGCTCTTTGCCCTCAGTGCTCCCCTCATCAGTTGAGGACTCGCTCCTAATCAAACTCCCCAGGCCGCTGCCTCACCCGGCTGGGGTTCTTTCACTGCGTGACCCTGGGCAGGCAATTCTGCCCTCTACACCTGGTGTGCCGATGAGGTAACATGCCAGGCACCTTGCTTAGCACTTCAGCTCACCTGCCGTTCCTGTGTGGGGAAGATCTGTCACCCTGCTCCCCCATACTCCAGTCACTCCTGACCACACACATTCATGCCCAGCAGGAACTCCAGCCATGGACTAGGTCTGGGCTCCTGGGCTCCTCCTCCAGGACCTCTCCCTGCTTACCTGCCCTTACCCACCTGTTCCACACCTGAAGGTCCCTCCTTCTGCTCCAGCAATAGTCAGGTGCACCTCACCCCCTCAGCCCTGAGCTACCCGCCCACCTCCCCTGCCATGGGCTTTTCTCACTTATGTTTCTCCCTCTTCAAGCCTAGCAAGGTGCCAGGCGTAGACATGCTTCAGAGGTCTGCTCTGAGGTCAGGCTGTGGGGCTTCAGACCTGTGTGTCGGCAGAATAACGCCCCCCCCCCAAAGAGGTCCACACTCTAATCTCTGGAACATGTGAATATGTCACCTTACGTGGCAAAGGGATTTTGCAGCTGTGATGAAGTCAGAGATTGAGATGGGGAGATTAGCGTGGATTATCTGGGTCAGTCCAGTATAATCACAAGCATCCTTGTAAAGCGGAGACAGGAGGGTCAGAGTCACAGAAGGAGGTGTGACGCCAGAAGGAGAGGTGGAGGTGACACCAGGCCACAAACCAAGGAAATTGGGTAGGCTCTAGGAGCTGGAAAAGGCAAGAAGACAGAAGCTTTCGGAAGTAGTGCAACCCTGCCAGCCCCTTTTGTTGGACTTCTGACCTCCAGAACTATAAGGTAATGAATGTGTGTCATGTAAAGCCACTGAATTTGTGACAATTTTGTCCCAGCAGCCATAGGAAACTAACATACCCTGGTTCTGCTTCTTACTAGTTCTGCGACCTTGGGACACTTACTTCACCTCTCTTTGCCTCAGTTTCCTCCCTGTAAAATGGGGATGAGAAAGGCAATCATTCCTACCTCATAAGGTTGTCTGAGGATAAAATGAAAACATTTGCAAATCACTTGGAGTAACGCCCAAGACAAAATATGTTAACTATTATTATAAGATTAATAGCTACCGTTCATTGAGGGCCTAATAAGTACCAGGCACAGTTCAGATGCCTTGGAATAACTTTCTCCATTCTCACCATCACACTTGGGGGTAACAGTTTCAATCCCCATTTTACAGATAAGGAAACAAACCCAGAGTAATTGGCCAAAACCTGGAGAAATTGAGTATTTTAATCTTAGCAATTTCTTACATGCACTTGGGCTCTTTCCTGATAGAGGGGCTGGCTTTTGCTTTTGTTTTTGTTTCGGAGGGTGCGGGGGGGGGGGCGGTGGTGGTGAAGAGGGTGGGTCACAGCCTGAGCGGCAGCGCTGGCCACAAAGCCTGACCTCCTCTTCCTCCTTCATAGCGCAGGAGGGACATAAAATCCAGGCGACACTCACCTATCCGCCCCCACCCCGTCCATTTAGGGGTTCATGACTGTCTCCCCCTTCCTCACCAACTCCCTGACCCAGTTCTAGCAGCTTTTCAGCCCGATCTGGGGGGCACCACGAGATAGGCACGGCCAGAGAGCGAAGCGCTACATCCTCCGGGGGATGGAGGGGCGCAGTCTTGCTCAAACCCCGAGGGTTCGCGCTGAGCCCCCTCCCTTCCCGCAGCCCGCATAAGGAGCCGTCTGTTCGCGGCTGAATAAACAAGGGGGGAAAGCAGCGCCCGGCCCCCTGCCCCCCAGCCCGACCCCCGCACAATGCGCCTTTCTCGGAGGAGCCGCCGTCCGGGCGCCTCGGGAGCGCCCGGCGTCTGGCCTCCCCTCCCCGTGGCGGCACAGCAAGACCCACAAACCGACCCCGTGGAAACCAAAAAAAAGAAAAAAAATTTTTTTAAGAAAATGAAAACAAAAAGGAAATCCAACAAAGAACTGAGCGCAGCACGCAGCGAGGGCGTGCGGACCTAGCGCGCCCCTCGGTCACCCCGCAGTCCGGCTTCTGGTCCAGGCGAGGCCAGCTCGAGCGCAGCGCTGGGAGCCCGCCAGCGCGCCCTCCCCGACAGCCCAAGGCCCCGGCGCCCCGACAGCGCCCCGAGGGCACAGTCCACGGGGCCGCGCCCCTGCCCGGCTCCCGGTCCCAGCGGCCCTCACTTCTGGGTGGCCAGCTGGTTCTCCAGATCCTCCAGGCGCGCCGTCAGCTGGGCCAGTGAGCGGTTAAGGAAGCCGCTGGGGGTCTCGGGGGTTCCTACACCCCACCCCCACCCCCAGCCCGGGCCCCCGGGCCGCGGGGCCCAAAGGATATGGTTCTGCGTCAGCCTCTCGAGCGCCCCCAGCGTGCGGCCCTGGAACTCCACGAGGCTTTCGCATTCGCACGGGCTCCGAAGCTCTGTACCTGGGCCGATGCCCTCCTCTGCCAGCCGGGCGCAGAGAGTCAGGGGAATGAGAATCTGCAGGAGGGCGAGCGGGCCCTGGCAAGGCCCTCCGCCCCTCCACCCGCCTGTGGCTGAGTATGTGGGCTTCGCATTCAAACAGACCTGGGATGAATACCAGCTAGGTCGCTGTGAGATACTGAAAAACTCACTCAACCTTTCTAAGCCTGAGTTTCCTTGTCTGGAAAAACGGATACAATGAGAAAAGCTATTCATTGGGTGGTGCTGAGGATTCTATGGGGTGTGTGTGAGAGAGAGAGAGAGAGAGTGTGTGTGTGTGTGTGTATACATCTTAGAAGAGTATTTCTCAAACCTTAGTGCTCACTGGAATCACCAGATCTTGTTAAAATATAGATTCTGATTCTGAATGGTGAAGGAGCTGAGACTCCACGTTTCTAATAAGCTACCAAGTGATGCTGACGCTGCTGGTCTGTGGACCACACTTTGAGATGCAAGGGTCCAAATGACAGCAGCACTCTCCAGGTGAAACTTCAGGCAGTGATGGCAATATTCTGTTGCTGGTCTGTCCAGTGCCAAACACACAAGCCATATGCAGCTATTTAACATTTGAAATGTGGCTAATGTGATTAAAGAACTAAAATTTTTAACTTTTTAAAAGTAATTTAAATTAAGTGGGCACATGTACCTTATTAGAGAGGGAAGATCTAGTGTACTACTTAGCTCAAGTATACACTTTATTGTGTATTTCAACTAGACCAGTAATTCTCAAAGTGTGGTCCCTGGGCCAGCACCATCACTATCACTTAGGAAGTTATTAGAAATGCAAATTATCAGACTCAAGCTCAGACCTACTGAATCAGAAACTCTGGGGTTGGAGCCCAGCAAATGATGTTTTAACAAACCCTCTGGGTGAATCTGATGCACCCTGATGTTTAAAAACCACTGGTACAAACAAACAAAAAAACCACTGATCCAAGTTTACCTCCACACACATTCTAGCATTTCTGAAATCAAAATATGTGCCTTACAATTAAATTTGGCACCTATTTTTTCTTAGCAGTAAATAATAATGGATAGTCTTACAATGGATGGTATCTTAGATCCGCCAAAATTTTGTAAACGTGTGCCATTTTTCATATAACAGCACAATACCTGGTGCTTGGCCTTCACAAAAGAGTTGCTCTTACAATTTAAGAGCGATCTCTTAGTCTCATTGGACCCTTAGCAAATTGCTGTACGATATGTCATCAATGGTCTTGATAACAGTCCTGCAAAGACTCCTAACTTCACAGCTGGGGAAACCAAGGGCCAGAGAAAAGGAAAGTTCTGCCCAAGGTCATAGAGCTGATGGTGAAGAGCCTCAACCGTAGAGCCCAGATTTCTCCAGGAATTTTAGAGCTGGAAGCAAGCTTGGGCAGCCAGCACCCTCCCCTGTTACAGAAGTGGGACTTGATGGTAGGGGTGGAGGTTAAATGACTTGCCCAAAGTCACACTTTGGGGTACATAAGAGTCAGGACAGGAAGGACCCTCACAGAGAAACGAATCCGGTGCCCCCGTAATATCCTAGCTAATTATCAGAGTTAGCCTAGAGATGGGGGGGCGGGGGGGGGAGAGGGAGAGAGGTAGGTAGGTGTGTGTGTAGATACATGTATGTATAAACACACATATATTTTTTAAAACGATTTTTTTTTAAACTATCGATTCTCTAGGCCAGCCCTGCTCTACTGAACCTAGCTCTAGAGGGGCCTGGTAATGTGAAAGAGTCACGTCTCTGGCCTGGGTTAGAGTCTAAAGACTCTGCGGTGAAAATTCCCCCCGAGAAGTCCCCTATATGACCTATAAAGTACAGTACACAGGCTCAACAGCCCACTTCTCCTTCACAGAGAGAGTTGGTCCCTTTTTCTTCAACTGAGCACCAGATGAAGTGGATGGATTGAATTTATGGGCAATATTGAAAAAAAAAATACATGTCTTTGCATACTTGGAACACTCTCAGTCCTGCCACTTTGCCAGGTCTGTGTAGTTGAATTCCAACACGTTAAAGGAATATGTGATGTGACTCTGCTAGCAAGGAGTTTGGCACGCCTTTGAAAAAGTTTCCTACAATTACTGTGAACACCCACTAATTTGAGGGGCAGGTAGCCAGCCCAGTGGAGTACTGAACTTGGACGTTCTTGGGAATCACCCGAGGGTCTTGTTAAAGTACAGAATCTGATTCATTCGGCCTGGAGAGCTCTGGAAATGCTCGCTGTTCTAACAAGCCTCTGCCGCTGGTCCATGGACCCCACTTTGAGTAACAAGGCTCTGTGTAATGAGTCCGGACCCCGGCTATAACTCTACCAAGGGGATAGGGGTGGACAGAAGGAGGAAAGCTAGAAGGCTGGGCACTGAGTGAAGTCAGAGGCGCTCACCCGGGCAGATGCTGCCTCTGAGGTCCTCCAGCAGGTGCGTCATGGTGCCAAAGTCGGGAGAGTAGGACACGTGCAGCTCCGCGGGCTCGGAGGCGATCTGGCGCAGCTCCTCTTCCACTGCCTTGCCCACGCCCACGGCGTACATGACAATGCCTACAAGGCAGGGCACGGGGACACAGGGGGCGCCCCAGACCTCAGTTAAGACCCCCTCCGGCGTCCAACCCAACCCCAGGCCAGTGCGTCCCGCGCCAAGCCCACCTTCCTCCTTGGCGCGCGCGGCCCACACCGAGACGTCATCCTGGGAGCGGCCGTCGGTGAAGACCAGGCCCACGCGAGGCACGTTGAGGGTGCGGGGCCGTGCGCCTTGCGCCTCGGAGAAGCTGTGCTCCACCATGTGGCGCAGCGCCAGCCCTGTCATGGTACCGCGCTCCATGTATTCCACGGCCAGGACCGCCTGCTTGACCTCGGCCGCCGTGCCGTAGCGGCCCAGCGGGAACTCGGTGCGCACGCGGCTCGAGAACTGCACCAGCCCCACGCGGGTGCCCTCGGGGGACACGTCCAGGAAGTCCACAATCTGATTCACAAAGCGCTTCACCAGCTCGAAATTCTGCGGGCGCACGCTCTTGGAGCCATCGATGAGCAGAACCAGGTCCACGTGGCCTTCCCGGCACCCTGCATAGTGAGGAGAGCTTAGATTGGGAGCCAGATCCTGGCCTGGCAGCAACCATCTCCCCACTGGGTCATTCACATTTATTACACAAGAGGTACTGTGTGTGTGTCTGTGTGTGTGTGTGTGTGTGTGTGTAGTCCTTCCTGTGCCAGGCACTGTACTAGATAATAATAGTAATATTAATAATATCAACAATAATATATATTGAAAAAGTATATGTTGCTAATATATAAACAATCACAATAATAAATAAAAACAAAAACATTATTATTTGACAGCTTACCATGTGCCAGGTCCTGGGCTAGGTGCTTCATATATTTTTTCTCAATCCTCCCAATAATCTTGCGTGGTATCCCCAGTTCATATAACCTTAGGTTCTGAAGCATAAGGTAATTTGCTCCAGACTCCACAGCTAGTAGTGGCTGAGCAGGATTTGAAGCCAGGTCTGTCTGACCCCAAAACCCATGCTCCTGAATCACTCTACAATGTTACCTCCTCTGTTCTAAATCAGGGACTTTGCTAGGCCCTGAAGGGGGTTCAACAATAAATGAACAACCTTGACCCTAAGGAAATCAGGACAGAACAGAGCAGTCAGACATGCCCTATGCTGCAGCCAAGGAAAGTGCTCGAATAGAGGGGCATGTAAGGAGCCCAAGGTAGGAATAATTCACTCTTCCTGGAGTAGGCAAGGAAGGTTACATGGAGGTGGTAGTAACATTTGATGTTCCCCGAGGATGAGCAGGTGTGCTAGGAGACCTGCTGACGGGCTTGGCTGAGATGAGGTGAGGCAGTGGTTTCAAAATTTTGACCACACCCCACAGTAATGATAATAATACAAAAGGACACACTTGAATTTTGAATTTCATGAAACAATACTTACTCTTTCCACATGCAGTAAGCTCTATTTTCTCCTTTTTTTAAAAAAAGAAAAACTAATTTGATTTCATTATCCACTAATGTGGCTGCACCCACCATCTGAAAAACTCAAGGTGTAAAGCATCTGAGCTCAGGGGTAAGCACAGGCAAGCCCAGAAGACTCTCGAGGGAGGGAGAAATAGGATCAAATGTGTACTTTTGACATTAACCTTGGCAGCAGGATAGAGGATTAAGGGGAAAGAGATGGAGGCAGGACACGGCACGCCCTCCACTCCTCACCCCACCATCACCAACACACACACATTCACAGCGTACCCTTGGGCCACAGCAAGGGCAGAATCGAGGATGCTCAGAGTGTGGGCAGTGGGGCAGGGGCAGACAGAACACCCTCTCAGCCGTCACTCACGGTTGCAGCTCTTGCCATCTGCTTGGAGTTGCTGGCCCTCAGGGCACAGACAGTGGTAAGAGAGGCCCTCACTCACACACTGGAACTCACATCCATGGTCTACACCATTGCAAAGGTCCCGGGCTTCAAGGAGAGACAAGTCAGGATGAGTCAGGGTGGACTCCCCCAGCCAAGATCCCTTGCCCCTCTGCACAAATACAAGAGACCCCTCCTTACCCTCACAGCTCTTCCCATCGGGCAGCAAGTCGTGGCCCTCTCTGCAGTGGCACCGTGGCCCAGCAAAGGTGCTAACACACTCGTGCTGGCAGCTGTGGTTCCCAAAGCTGCAGTGGTCAATGGCTGGTAGGAAGGAAGAGAGAGAGCAAAGGTGTAGCTTCTGATTGGAGCCATCAGGGACCTCAGTCCAGGATGCTAGTGGTAGGGTGCTCACCCCTGCAGCTTCTCTGGTCCTGCTGGAGTACAAAGCCAGCTCGGCAGCGACAGAAATAGGAGCCTGGGGAGCTGATGCAGTGGTGCTCACAGTCTTGGGTCCCTTGAGTGCACAGGTCAATGACTGAGGAAGAGGTGAGGTCAGCATATGCCCTGGGTGGGGCTGCACTTCTCAGCCCCAACAGAACAATCATCTGAGGAGCTTTTTAAAAATACCTATGCCTGGGCCCCACCCCCTCAAGATCCTGACTGGGTGACCCAGGCGTCTCTGATTTCTACAAGCACAGGCCTCCTTCCTAGTGGGCCAGGTGGCTCTCCCGACTCAAGGCCCAGCTGCATCCCAATGTGCCCGTTGCTAAGCCAGGCATAAGAACAAGAATCAACAATTGTAGAAGACAGGTCCCCTGCCCTCAAGATGCCCACTGACTTATGGAGGAGAACCAGGCTCTGCCACTACCTACTGAGCCTCTGTTTACCCATCTGCAAAATGGGAATATAATGGAAGAGTGCAATTGCTATTTACAGCTTCCTTCTAAGGAGGGTGAGCTATCGCCTGATGAGTATCTTGATGGTGTAGATGTGCAAAGACAGCCCAGAGCTGGAAAATAGGGACTGGGGAGATGCCGATTACCCTGCACGAAAAAATGAGAATTTGGGGTTCCTAGAGAAGAGATGGGAGTGAAGAGAGGAAGAGCAAGAGAGATAGTGAGAGCATGAGTACCTGTGTGGGCTGAGGTTGCCAGTGAAAAATCACTCGTAATGGGGTGACAGGGCTTTGGGATCAGGGTATCTAATATGAAATTATTAACAGTAGGTGTTTCTTTTGTGTATGTACGTTTGACTTCACTTAGATGTAATGCACACCTCTGGCCACCCCCATCTTTAGTAAAACGGACATATGCGTGACTTACCTATAAACACACACATGCCCTTGTGTGCATAAGTGTGCAAACCAAGGAAGAGGCTGATTTATATGCATAGAACAAGAACAGCATGTGCGGGTTGAGAAATTGAGCGAGGACCCATAAACTGAATGAATTCAGCAGAAGCTCAGAGTGAGAGGTGACTATAGAATGGAAGCACTTGGGGAATTCCCAGAGATGTTGGGGAAAGATTCAAATGTTCAGAGGTCATCACATGAGGCTTCAAGCCAGTCTTTTCTAAGTTCTAGAAACAAGAAGACCCCAGCTGACATCTGCATTATTGGGAACACATGACTTATTTTCCCCAGTTGTCATGAGATTGAGAGATGATGTATGGAAAGCTTCAAGTGCATTGTCCAATACTAAATCAGCACTCCGAGAAGAGTAGCTGCCATCATGATCAATGGAGTGG
The DNA here is from genome assembly GCF_037043125.1 of Eumetopias jubatus. Taxonomy (NCBI): domain Eukaryota; kingdom Metazoa; phylum Chordata; class Mammalia; order Carnivora; family Otariidae; genus Eumetopias; species Eumetopias jubatus. The sequence continues at coordinate 125,686,251 of NW_028274815.1, forward strand.
ACACACATTCACAGGAAAAAGCAAATCCCAATTGTATACGGGAGGCATAGTGTGCCATAGCTTTTCAGGAGACAAAATGAAGAACCAGGCCTTGAAGCATTTGCAGAGAGCAGCAGCAAGGGTAGCCCAGAAAGAGCTGAGATGCAGGGGCAGAAACGAGCAATGTATATAGAGGGGTAAGGAGGGGTATGGAGACCCTAACTGAAGACCCCAACAGTGAGTGTCTAAGTAACAGAAACAGTAAGAAGATATGCACGTGAGAATTCACAAACAAGTTTGGGAGGCATATTGGAGGCAGGTAGGAGACAAGCCTGAAATAAGAGAGACAATGATGTAGAAAGCACACTTAACCTTAGGGGTCAAGATTTCACCAAGGAGTTGTTTGGCTGCAGGCAATACCTTCCCTTTCTTAGACCCATAAAGTAAGGGCGCTGAACTTTTACTTCCAAAAGCCCTTCCAGACTCATTGGTCTGATGCTGGGGCAATGGGGAGCCACAAAAGACTGGGGCAATGGGGAGCCACAAAAGACTCAGGAGCAGCGAGACTGCAGGGCGGGGGCAGCTCTCACCCAAACAGCTCTTGTTATCTGCAGCTAGCTGGTAGCCAGGGTTGCAGGCACAGTGGAACGTGCCTGGGGCGCTGACACATTGGTGCTGGCAGCCGTGTCCCCCCTCAGCACACAGGTCCTTTCCTGAGGACACACAACAGTAGAATCAGTGAGGGACGCATGGGCAGAACCCTCCAACAAGGAAAAGCTGGGTGGGGTCAGAGGCAAGCACCGAGCTCGAAGACAGCTTTAGTTGGGACAAGCCTCATTTGAGAGGGCCAATCCAGATGGGAGGGCTTAGGGAAAGAATAGGGCCTGAGTAGCTCCTATGAATAGGCTCAGCAGGGGTCACCGGGCTAGATGCGTCAATGGGATAGGGCAGGAATGCACAGGGGGTAAGGTAGAGGAGGTGGAGAGGTACTAAATCAAGGTGGGGGGGAAATAGCTCAAGCTGTGACTAGAACAGACCTGCAGCATTGTGGGAGGAATTAAAACGAGGGTGGGCGGGGGCCATGCCCATGTGGGCAGGACATGACTCTTTCGGGTGGGCCATTGCTCTCAGCTTTGAAAGGCGGTGCTTTTTGTGTCAAGGGGCGATTTTGGAGTTTGACCTTAGGCCTTGGTAAACCACCACAACAGCTCATCCGGGTGAGCAGGCACGCTAAATGTTGCTTCTTGCGGGTGAAGCCTAAGCAAAAGTGGGCAGAGCTGCAATTTGACAGCCTGAGGCAGCCCCGCACGGCTCCACTACCTGGTGGGCGGGGCTAGCGCTAGAGTGGGCAGCGCCTCCCGGGACCGGATGTTATTTACGTGGTGGGAAGGGGCGTCTAAGCGCCTGGGAAGTCCGCGCCTCGCTCCAGCGCTCCCCTGACTCACCACACAGCCGGCCCTGGAACTGTAGGCCAAACTCCTGGATAAGATCGAAGGACTCAACGAGGAAGACGTGATCGTCCAGCGGGGGAGACGCCATGGCCCGCAGGGAGCCCACGTCGGCGCGCTGCACCCCCACTGCGTAGATCTCTATGCCGCGGGCGCGCGCCTGCGCCGCCACCTCAGCCACACGATCCTGGGGCCGCCCGTCGGTCACGATGACAGCGATGCGCGGGACGCGCGCCTCCGGGGGGCGCGCGCCCTCGGCCACACTGAAGGCCACGTTCATGGCGTACTGGATTGCCAGCCCTGTCATGGTGCCTTGAGCTAGCGGCACCAGCGCGCGGATGGCGCGCTCCATATCCTCGCGGCGCGAGAAGGCGCCGAGCGGGAAGACGCTTTGCACTTGACTCGAGTACTGGATCACGCCGACGCGCGTGGCATTGGGCCCCACGTCCAGGCCGCGGAGGAGGCCCACCAGGAACTGCCGCATGGTCTCGAACTCAAAGGGGCGCACGCTACGCGAACTGTCAATCACGAACACCAAATCCAGGGGCCCCGACCGACACCTGGGACCTTCGAGGAGATCAGGAGGGACTTTCCTAGATCTGCAAAACCTCATATTGGAGGAGATCCCCAGGGAAACCCAGGGCAAAATAGTGCTATCCCGGCGTTAACAGCGCCTAGCACAGAATTAACCTGACAAATGTGAGTTAGGTACATTCACTCATCCAGCATTTGCTAAGGGCCTGGGCCAGATTTCCCCCAATTCTCTATCAGCTATTAGGGCTATTCTGAGGAGGTATTCTCCAATTCGGGAGTGGGCGAAGGGATGTGTGCAAACTCAAATGTCTATAGGGGACCAGGCAGGCAACATAAATGAGTGAACTGGTTGGATTAGGTTGGTGGACACCCGTAACCCTCCTCCAGCCAAATGCTGCCATGCAGCCATGTGGACCCCAAGTTAACAGAGCCTTGGGTTTTTCAGGAGAAGTCCCAAATCGGGAATTGTATGTGAAGTCTCCTGATTTTTCAATTAACTTTTTAAAATTAAACACCAAATGGGCGTTTTTACATGAGCCCAACTTTGTCACCTCTAAGCCACATCCTACAGATAAGGAAACTGAGTCCCAGAGAGGGGAAGCTGTGAACTAGAACCCCGCCCCTTTACGATTTCAGAGCCTTTGCTTTTTCTCTCCCCAGCAGACCTAGCTGCAGATGGAGAACCAGCTTTTGCTCCCTTCCCCCTGTTGGTGAGGGCTGAGCCCCACTCACCTGCAAACTGGAGCTGGGTTTCCCAGGGCTGGAGAAGAAACAGCAACATGGGCAGTGGCGAGCAAAGAAGGCCCCTCATGGCGCTTGGGTGGCAGGGAACGGAAGTGTCGGATCCTGGAGGGTGCAAGGAAAAAGGCAAAGCAATAATATTTACGGAACTCTTATTCTGGGTGATGGGCACTTGGAGGGGGAGAAGGATCATGGATTTCTTTTACTAATCTCTCTATCTTTGTGTATATTTGAAGTTTGTCATAATAAAAAAAGTACTGCGTTACAGTGCTGGGAAATACAAGGAATTCTACTTTGCAGAATTGCAGAATAAAAAATAAATAGAAAGTAGATTTTTAAAATATAACGTTTAAAAAGAAAAAGTCCCCCTCAAAGAAAAGAAAACCAAAAATAAATGAAAAAGAAAAAATGCCTTTCTAAATACCGAGCACAGTGTTAAATGCTTTTCATGCATTCGGACATTTAATCCTCTCGGCAATTCTCGCTACGGTACAGTCCTATGCTTAAGTGGTTCCAAAGATCCGTTCCGCGCGCTCTCCTCCTGGGAGAACCTCTGCAGACGAAAGCCAGCCGTTCCCCACCTCGACCCCCTCCTCTCCTCACACAAGGCGCTTCTATGTGGCTGTCGTTCCAACGCGCGCGCGCGCGCGCACACACACGCACGCACACACTCAGACATGCACCGCCCAGCCTCAGGCCGCCGAGCAGAGACGCGCCTTTTCACGGGGCTGGGGGGTTGGGGACCCTCAGCACGTAGGCCAAAACCCACCACGCAAGTTTGGCCCCCCTGTTTCCCTCCTGCTCTCAGGAGAGGCCGCCAGGGGGCGTCTTCCTGGGACTGGCTGCGTTGGTTGGGTGGCCGTGGGAAGCCCACATCTGCCTAGCAGGTGCCCCTGCCCAGAGCAAACAGTGGCCGGGAGCCCGGAGGCCTTGGAGATAAGCCCGGGGCAGGATATATCCCGCACGAGGGCCGAGGAGCAGGGGCGCACAGGGTTCCGGCGACAGCTGCATTGGATGCGCCCGGAGGGCGGTGAGTGAGGCCCGAGTGCGGCCATGGACCCTATACGGGCAACAGGTGAGCGCTCACTCTTCCACTGCCCTTGGCGACGCCCCTTGATAATCCCAAAGGATTACCGTGTACAGATGGGAAAATTGAGGCCCGAGAAGGCTGCCCGCCGAGCTTCAAAGGAACCTGCGACTAGAACCTGGGACTCCTGGCTCCCCTTCTTCCTTCTGGGCTGCCTGGCTGCCTAGCAACCTGGCGCCTAGGAGTCACTAAACCTCTTTTCCTTACATTCACTCCCACTGCTCTGTACCCCGCTCCACCCCCGCCCCATGCTGAAGCTGCGTTAGCCATTTTTCTGTTGCTTGTTTCTTGGCAGAGGGGACCAGCTGCCCTAACCCAACCGCAGCCCCTCTACCCCCCTCCCCCAATTCCGTGAATGGGCCTATTCTGAGCAAGGTTGGCTGCCTGCAGCTCACTCACTCCAGGCGGCCTTTCCGATCCTCTCCGCCCTCGCCTTTCAGGCCTGGTAGAAGAACAAAAATCCCTCTGGCAGGGCCCGTGGTGGGAGGTTGAGTAAGCCAGATGTGTCAGCTGCCACTGGAAACTGGAGGGTGCAGAATGCCTTTCCCTAGCTTGGGCCATAGCCAGGGCCAGAACCTCTGGGGAGCATGGGGGTCAGGACAATGGGGCCTTTGCCACCTCCTGTTCTTTCCCACCTGCAGAAGCCTCTGGGCCCTCAAATCTTGATTAGGATTCCCCCTTGTCCTGCTGTCGGCCTGAGGCCACGTCTCGCCTGGCACCCCACCGCCACCCCAGGAATCCTAGAGAGTCAAAATAGAGACTGCCTCAAAGTCCATCACCTTCCCAACCCTCTCGTTCCACTCAGGGATAAATAAGGTCCAGAGACTAGTGTCTTGCCCAAGGTCACACAGCAACGTGGTGACAGGTCTGACACTAGAGCCCTGAGCTCCTCTGAGGGGTTAATCCTAAAGTTAGGAAGATTCGGAAATGCCTGAGGGTGGGGAGACTGAGCTCGAAAGGCAGGAGAGGTCTGTGAATAACTCAAGAGTTGGCTGAAGAATAAACACCGTGGGGACATTCTTGGCGGTTCTTCGAGGGAGGAGATTAAGGGAAAAGTCCCCCTCCCCGTGGTGGCCTTGTTGGTGGGGGCTCAACTTGGAAAGGACCCCACAGAAGTGAAGAAGGCCACTGCAAGTCAGATGGGGGCACCGTCAGTGGTACAGCCGCGGTTAAATACGGTCGCCCGGTCAGGCTTGACGCCTGATCCCCCCGCAGACCCCTCAGCGCCCCCAGGCCCTTTGACTCACCTGAGCCTGCCGGACAGCTCGGAGGCGCGGCCGCAGAGCGGAGCCGACGGGCGGAGCCTCCCGGGCAATTGGACCAGGTAACGGCGCAGGCAGCGTGCCCGAGGTGGGGACGGCCAGACGGCTGGAGCGAGCGGAGGCGGCGGCCGCATTTAACCGGGGCTGGCGGTGGGGAGGGGGAGCGCGGGCTGCGACCCCTCCTACCGGCAGGGAGCGATCCCCTTTCCTCGGAGGGCTGGGGCGGGGCTAGCGCGGCGCCCCTGCTCCTGCCACCCCGGGAGCCGGCGGCGCGAGCTGCAGGGCCGGATTTCGGCTCCCAGCGGGAGGCTGGGCGGCTCCGCTCTCCGCCGCCGGAATGCGTCGGAAGCCTCCGAGGCCCTTCCCGGAGTAGAGCCCCGAGGGGCGGAGCGGGGCCTGGCTCCTGCCGCCGGCGGCCTGGCCCCGCTTCCGAGGGAGCGGCCGGGGTGCTGCCCTCCGCTGCCCCCTGCGGGAGTGAGGAGAGGCCCGGGACTCTGGTCCTGCGCGAAAGGTGAAAGGTTCAGAAGGGCAGCCGCAGGGTTCATGGCTCCCCGGGCCCCACGTAGTGGTCCCTCAAATCTCCGCCCTCGCGGACTTCTCCGCCTGATCTCTCCGCGATTGCTCAAGTCTTGGGCCTACCCACCACCCCTCGCTCCTCAAAACTCCCAGACCGCTGGGCTCTGACTGGCCCCATCCCTGAATTGTGGAGGCCCTGTAATCAAGGGAAGGAACGTTGCGACAGGAACAGGGCCCTTCTCTTAGGAGAAAGGGGGTTTACGAGGATTGTTTTGACCCCCGAAGGGCTCAAATGTTCCCCCTGGGTTCTGGGGACACGGTTTGGGGGGTGCTTCCATGTTTCCAGGCTTCTGAGGGCAGGCAAGAGAGCATTCTGGGCCAGGGGGTCCAGCAAAACTCTTCTCCCTGGCATCAAGAGGTCACTGGGGTGCACCCCCTCAAAGTGCAAGGAAACCATGCACCCTCACATAAGTCTCCATCCCAAGGCCGGCACAGTGTGGCCTTTGTGCCCCTGGGGCCTCTCCCCAGTGCTGCAGGGGGGCATGACACCAGGCCTGTGGAGTGGCGCCTGGGTGGTCCTGGTGGGCTCCGTGCAGGCCTCATTGAGTACCTGGCAGCCTAAATATTTAACCCATGACTTACACTCAAATCCCCTCTCTTGCCTAACGCTTCCCCTCCCTGACCCCGAGTGGGGCAGAACTACATTAGCCCCTTCCCCCTATGCATTTCATTCAACCGGCTTGTTGGGTTCCATGCCACCTCTCCCCTTAACAATCACTGCTGTCCAGCCGCCGGCCTGCCCCTACTCCCAGGTCCTCCCCAGAGTGCACCCCGGTGCTGAGGGAAGGCGTGCGCCAGTGCCTGCAGCAACGGTGTGAGCAGACAGTGTGGATCCTGCACGCCAAAGTGGCCCAGAAGTCCTACGGAAATGAGAAGCGGTAGGAGCCAAGCCCTTCCAAGAGGCCACCTTCCACTCTATGCTTGCCTCCCAGTTCGGTGCCTTTTAGAACCCTGGGGAGGGCTCAGGGCTCAACTCTTGGCCAATCAGGAGCCTTCTTCCTCAGCCCCCACCAGCCCCCATTTTGGAACCTCCCTGTGAATCTACAGTCCCCACTCACTCACTCATCCACCCATTGATTCCTTCTTTCATTCAACAACTACTTAGTGGGCGTTTAGCAGGTGCCAGGCTCTCTGGACAGTGCAAGGCCCTGGGCATACAGCTCCAGAAGCCAGATACAGCCCCTCCTCTCAAGGCATCTTCACTGTAGTGGGGAAGAGACAGACCACAAAGTCCCCTCAGTGAACAATATCCTTCCAGATGGAGAGAAGAGCTAGAAGAGTGATAGAACAGCATAATGTAGCAGATACTGAAGTGGGGGCACGTTAGCTAGACAGGTCACGATGGTGGACAGGCCTTTTAAGGAGGTGACATCTGAACTGAAAGAGAAGCCAGACAGGAGAAAATCCAGGAAAGGTGTGTTCCAATTAGAAAGAAAAAAGGCACACACCTTGAGGCTGTATGAGCTTGGCCTGTCCTGGTACAAAAGAAGTCAGAGGGGCTGGAATTAGGAAAGGAGAGGGACGTTGCAGGGAATAAAGTCGGAGAGGTAAAGCAGGGGTGCATCAGGTGAGGACTTCGGATTTAAACCACCGAAGGATTTTAGGAAGACAAGTTAACATGATCAACTCGTGCTTTTTAAAGAAAGGAGAAGACAGTGTGACTGCTTTGTGCAAAGCAGGTTGGGCGGGGGCGGGGGTGGAAGCAGAGAGAGCCGTGGGAAGGCTGATGCTGTGGTCCAGGCAAAAGTGATGGCAGTTGGGATTAAGGTGGAGGTGGTAAGAAACCCGTGGATTCTGGATGTGTTTTGAATGTGGAGGAGACAGGATTGATTAACGGGTTGAGTGAAAGCAGTGACAAAAGAAGGTTCAGATGTTAATGGGGTCCACAGTCATGGAGAAGCCCCAGGAGGGCGGTGGGAAAGGTGGAGGAGCAATCAGGGACTCTGCCCCATTTATGCTGCCTTTGAGATGTCTAAGGGACGGTCAAGTGGAGATGGACGTGCGAGTCCCGCGCTTGCTTGCATGTCTCCGCAGGTTCTTCTGCCCCCCGCCCTGTGTCTACCTCGCAGGTCCCGGCTGGAGGGTGAAGCCAGTGCAGGGCCAAGGTGAGGGCGGACTCCTGGGCTGCCGTGCGCCTCCCTAGGCGAGGGGACCGCACAGTGGGCCTGGTAGCCGGGCCGGTCGCAGGCGCAGTCTCGCCGCGCCCTCTGGCGGCCAGAACTTAGCCTGCCTGCCGCCTGAGTCCTTCCTGAGCCCGCTCGCATCGCTTTCCAGCCCACCAGGCCGGGGAAACCGGGCCCACGGTCTGCGGTTACATGGGACTGGACCGCGCGTCCGGCAGCGCCGCCGAGACGCAAAAGTTGAATTTTGAAGAGCAGCCGGACTCCAGGGTGAGAGCGCACGGGACACGGTCCGATTCTTGCTCCCATCCTTGCCCCTCCCTCGGCGAGGAGGGCTCCTTCACACACACCCCCACCCCCGAAGACGCCAAGAGATAGGTAGAGAGGCGGGGGAGACCGGGGTTCTGCCTCGAGGGTGAGCCAGGGAGCTGGGATCGTGCTGCTTCACGTCACGTCTGATGGGGCAGACGTCAAAGACCTGGTGGCGCAGGGCTGGGATGAGACGGCCCCGCGCCCGCGTACCCCGTAGGAATTCGGTTGCGCCAAGACCCTGTACATCTCGGACGCAGACAAGAGAAAGCACTTCCGGCTGGTGCTGCGGCTGGTGCACCGAGGGGGCCGAGAGCTGGGCACCTTCCACAGCCGCCTCATCAAGGTCATTTCGAAGCCCTCGCAGAAGAAGCAGTCGCTGAAAAACACCGACCGTGAGCCGGGCGGGGCGTGAGCTCCGGGCGGGGCGGGGACGCGCCACCTGGTGTGGAGCGGCGGAACTGGGGAGGGCGGAGGCCTAGACTGGAGGGGTGGGGCCAGAGTGGAGAGGTGGAGTCTGAGTCGAGAGAGGGGTGGGGTCTGGGGGAGCGAGTGCGGCTGAGGTCGGAGAATGAGAAACTAGAGAAGCAAGCGCAGAGAGGAAAGGGGACCGACCCCACACTCTGGGAAAGGGGGCGGGAGGGGGCGTCCAGAGCAGACAAAAATGGCCGGCAGGTGCTGAGCTAAAGACAAATTAAAAGTGATGGAAATTTAGTCAAAAATACCTATTCAGTGCCTGATGTAGGCCTGGCTCTGTGCTGGACGCTGGGTCCCTGTAAAGTAAGGACAAGTGTCTGTTCTGGAGGAACCCACAGCCTAGCTTGGGAGAAAGACACACATCGCTTATCAAAGAGACAGTTTGAAATAAATACTGCCCTGGGTGCCAAGTGACAAATCCCAGGGCTGGGGGCTTTGAGAATGGGGGGGCGGGGGGGGACGGGGCAGGGCCTGAATAACAGTGAGGACACCACCACTACCCTGGCAGGGAGGTGGGGGAAGACCTAGAGGAAGGGGAAGCTTTCCTGGCCAACATGAACACGAATCATCCTATTTGATGTTCATCAGGTCCCTCTGAAGTGGGATCAGTGTCAAGCCCTAGAAATATCACTCTGAAGTGGGTACTATCATTGTTCATATGTCAGGGATGAGGAAAATGAGGTCTGGAATATTCACCCATTCATTTAATGAACTATTGGGGCCTATCACAATCCAGATGACTTGGCTAAGACTGTCCAGCTAGGAAGAGACCCAGCCAGAATTTGAACTTGAGTCAGTGTGCCTCCAGAGCCCAGGTCCTACCCCTACATCATATTTACCTTCTGTCTGTTAAAAACCCCGTAGAACGTCTCAGACCGAGGCAGTACTCTGTCTGGCCCTTGGCATCAGGTAAGTGCTAGAATGTGATGGTTAGGAGTGCAGATTCTGAAGCCAGGTGGCCTGAGTTTGAATCCTGACTCGCCAGCCTTGAGATGTGGAGCAAGTTGCTCTCTTAAATAGAGATAATATCTGCTCCAGAGCACTGTTGAGAGAATCAAATGAGCTAACACATATGAAGCATTTAAAACCGTACCTGACACACAACAAATGTTAGCTGTCATCATTATCCAATGGATGGGAACTTGGACTAAGTATAAATTGAGCACCTACAGTATGCCTAGTCCTGGAAGGGGAGAGAGGGAGATGACCCAGTGCTTTCTCCCCAGGTGGTCAAAGCTCAGTTAGGAAACAAAACCATGGCTCTGAGTATGTGTGATAAGCTGGAAGAGATCAGTGTCAAGCCCTAGAAATATCACACTGTTGTTTCACACCACATGGTCTTTGCTTATGCAGGCCTTGAGCAACTCGTACCTACCCCCTGCTCCCCAGCTGAGAATATAACCTCCTCCAGGAAGCCCTCCTTCACCCAGACCTTACCACATCATTTTGAAATTTTATATTTATGTCCTTCCTCTCTGAGAATGTGAACTCCTCCAGAGCAAAACTGGGTCTGATTCACCCTTTGGTGCCCAGTACCCAGCACAGTGCCTGCCCAAAAGGAAGCACTTGGTGAACGCTTGGTAATATTATTTGTTGAACTGAAGGATGCCCGGGCAGCACTAAGGAACTGGCCAAAGTTCAAAAGCAGGACTACAAGCAGGTACTAGGTAAATGACCATGAAATAGGCCCAGTGTGTCTAGGCCAGTGAGCATATGAGGGGACTGACACAGGGGACAGAGGACCAGAAATTGTCTGGCAAGTACAAGCAACCAAGCCAGGCTTGGGTGCTGATTTCACCTCCCTTCACAGTGTGTATATCCTCGGGCTCAAAGGTCTCCCTCTTCAACCGCCTGCGCTCCCAGACAGTGTCCACGCGCTACCTCTCTGTGGAGGACGGGGCGTTCGTGGCCAGTGCGCGCCAGTGGGCTGCCTTCACGCTCCACCTGGGTAACCGCAGCTGCGGACCTGGGGCTGGGCGCTTTGCATACCTGAGTTCATTTCACCTTCACTGTAACCCCTTGAGAAAAGTCAACTCTGCCCACGGAACTGAGGCTTGCCCAAAAGTCCCAGTGAGTCTGTGACTCTTCCAAGCCATTCTGGCTCCAATGTCCAGCCCTCTCCCCTCATCTCAAACCCCACCCCAGGAGCAAACATCTTCAAGGATGGCCACAGATGACCCCTCCGTGCATGCTGACCCTACCCACGAGACCCATGTGCGATGTGGGCTGGAGCCAGAAGCAAGGAGGGCAGGGTTGGGGGCAGAAGCTTGGAACCCCTGAAACCTTCCTTCCTTCCCTTCCCTCTTTTCACACCAGCTGATGAACACTGTCTCCAGGGGGACTTCCCGCCTCGAGAGGGCTACGTCCGCTATGGCTCCCTAGTGCGACTTGTCTGCACTGTCACAGGCATCACACTACCTCCAATGGTATGAGCAGGGAGGGCATACCTGGGGGGGGGAATCCCCAAAAATTCATGTGGAAGGTATGACCCACAAGGACAGGGCAGTCATAAAGATGCCTGTTCTCACTCTGGATACTTAGTGCTTTATGGGGCTGGATGGCGGCAAAGGGTGGATGGTGGGGGGGTGGGGGGAGGAGAATCTGCCAGTGCTCACATGGCTATTGGATAGCAGAAAGCTAGCTGGGGCAGGGGGAAGCCTCTGGCCACCCAGGCATCTTGCTGCCCTGCACCCTTTCTGTTGTAGATCATCCGCAAAGTAGCCAAGCAGTGCGCGCTCCTCGACGTGGACGAGCCCATCTCCCAACTGCACAAGTGTGCATTCCAGTTTCCTGGTGATCCTCCCGGAGGGGTTGGCACTTACTTATGCCTGGCTACAGACAAGGTGGTGCAATTCCAGGTGAGGGGTAGAGAGTATTGGCACCAAGCATCCCAGAAAGCCAGAACACAGAGAACCATAGATCATAAGATCATCATCATCATCACCATAATGACTGCTGCTTACTGAGCAATACTACCTCTCAAGGAATGTTAGAGTCATAGACTATCAGGACAGAATCTGAGAATGAAGATTATTGAGCAGTGCTCCTTCCCAAAGAATATTAGAGTCACAGAATGTTTGGAGATAAGATTTTAAAATGAAAATAAAAATAGCAATAAGTAATAGTATTGAGTATTATTGTGCAAAGAGCATTAGAATCATAAAATGTTAAGCCATAGGATTATAGAATGTGGAAAATTATTATTATTATTATTAAGCAGTACAACTCCCAAAAGAATATTGTCAGAGAATGTTGAGATAAAATCATAATGTGTAGAAAATAACATTATCATTGAGCAATATTCCCTCTCAAAGAATTTAAAACTGTAGAGTAGAATTGCACAATGTTAAAAAAAAAAATAGCATTCTAGAATCCTAAGAAAATAGACCTTTAGAAACCAGCTAGTTCAGCGAACCTATTTACCTCAGGTGACGGAAGGGTCTTGTCCAAGCTCACAGGGCAGGTAAAGCTCAGAGCCTAGGACTGGACCCTGGAATGCAGAGGCTCAGGCACTATGCTGGCTCCCCCATGTTGGTGGCCACCATCCCCTTGGTCTCCTCCCAGGCCTCCCCCTGCCCCAAGGAGGCAAACAGGGCGCTGCTCAACGACAGCTCTTGCTGGACCATCATCGGCACTGAGTCGGTGGAGTTCTCCTTCAGCACCAGCCTGGCGTGGACCCGGGAGCCAGTCACTCCGGTGCCCCTCATCAGCACCCTGGAGGTGAAATCTGGGCGCAGGCCGGCGCTGGCGGGCGGGGATCTGACTGCGGGTGTGGTGTAGGGGCTGGCGAGGGAGAGCAGGAGGCTCTCGGCCACAGCACCCACTCCCTCCCTCCCCCAGCTGAGCGGTGGGGGCGACGTGGCCACGCTGGAACTCCACGGTGAGAACTTCCACGCGGGGCTCAAGGTGTGGTTCGGGGACGTGGAGGCCGAAACCATGTACAGGTATAGGGGGCGCCTCCCTTGGGCCGCGGGGACCGGACGGGTGCGCGTCATTGGCGTCACTGCAGCCCTAACCTTGGTGCCGCCTCAGGAGCCCGCGGTCCCTGGTGTGCGTGGCGCCCGACATAGCCGCCTTCGGCAGCGACTGGCGCTGGCTGCGCACACCCATCACTGTGCCCGTGAGCCTGGTGCGCGCCGACGGCCTCTTCTACCCCAGCGCCTTCTCCTTCACCTACACCCCGGAGTACAGTGCGCGGCCCCGGCCCCCGGGCGACCCTGAGCCGGCTGCGGACGCCGACGCGCTCCTCGAGAGCATCCACCACGAGTTCACGCGCACCAACTTCCACCTCTTCATCCAGACTTAGGTCCGCGCCCATGCCTGGCCCGGGCCGGTTTTCTGGGTCCCAGGCCCTACCCCCGGCCCCTTGGCTGCCAAGTGAAGGCCAAAGCCTGGGTGGGAGGAAGCTCTTGCCATAGAAGCCGTCACTCACATCTTTATACATCCAAGAAGACACAACCTGAGTGATGCTATGATGTCTGTGTCCAGACACCAGTATGGATCTCCTCCCTGTGTCTGTCCGACTCTTTTTAAATCAAGTAATCTTTCTCTCTCTCCTGCAGTAACTTTGCACGTCTCCCTACTGTGTGTCTCTATCCCTCCAACTTTGTTTCTCTCTGTTTCTCCTTGTCTCACTAGGATTTCACACACTCTTAAGAGTCAAGTCTAGAGTGTTTACCCTCCGTGCAGTTGTGTCTCCCCTTGAAGAGAAGACACCTAGTGTCACACACCCAGGCATGGAACCCAGGCTCCTGAGACATGCCCTGGAGCATCGTGTCCTACATGCAGTACTAGATCTGCCCTGCAGTGCCAACTATCTAGAGCACCAGGTCCTGCCTAAAGCCCTGGCTCTTACCTGGAGCATTCGGTGCCGCGTGGATCACTAGGTACTGCCTGGAGTGCTGGGTTCCACTTGGAGCAGTAGGTCACTCCTAGAGCACTGGGTCTCACCTGGAGCACTGGGCTCCCCCAGCCCACCAAATCCCACCTGGTGCAGGTGCTTGCTGGAGCACCAGGTCCAATCCGGAACACTGGACCCCACAGGAAGTACTGAGTCCCTTCTGGAGCGTGAGGGTCCTGCCCTGAAGTACTGGCTTCCATCCTGGAACACAAAGACCTGCCCCTCCTCATACTCGCAATGGCTGGACCAGGCGCAGTACCCTTGCCCGTGATGGCTCTCTGGCCTACGGCTTTGGTGCCTGCGACCGCGGTCAGGTGCTGCCCTCTTAACTTTCCCCCCAGGCACTTCTCTGCAGGCCCAGCGGGATGCAGTCCTGCAGATCAGGGATTCCTCTATGCCAAGGCAGTCTCATCTGCATGACCCAACTCTCCAAGGAGAGGGGTGCTCAGTGTACTCCCCCCATCACACACACACAGAGGAAGGGACCACAAGCCCGATGGAACAGAGAGCCTACCTTTTTGACCCTTGCCAGAGAAGGAATGGCATTCAGAAGCAGCTAGCATCCCTGAGCTCCTGTCCCTGCCCCGGGGCCCACCTGTTGGCTCTGGGAATGATTTACCCTTCTAACTATCCCCCCAGTCCAAGCAAAGATGCTCCCCAGGCCCAGGGGCAAACACAGGACAACTCCAGGCAGAACTGCTGGGATCAGCTGGGTGATAAGCCGGCTGAGAGAGGAGCCGCTCTGCATGGCGCCCGGGGACCGAATCCCAGTACATCCTGATCAACCCGCACCTCCTCTGTCATGTCTGTGCTTTACAGGGAAGTAGAAAAACCAGGCAGGGTCCTGGCTCAGGCGGTTGGGACCAAGGATATAGATAAACCGTGGGTGCTGGAGACCTGTACCAGTCCCCGTGGTTCCCCTTGGGGAGAACTGATCTGAAATGCGGGTTCAGGGCTCTCACCCTTCTCGGCCCTTCCTTGAATTCTGAGCAAGGGCCCAAAATTTCCCGAGGGGAGGAGGTGACCTTTGCTCTTTAAACTTCCCAAAGTCATCGGGAAGCTCCGTCATCTGCCATCAGGCTGAAACCCGCTATGGTAGGGAAGGAGAAACTTGTTGAAGGGCCCTCGTGGCCCCTGAGAACGCGTCCCGGCCCAGGAATGCAGGGAACAAGTTGAACGGGAAACGGCCCGACTCGAGTGCCCACCCCACCAGAGTTTGCTCTCACGGCCCCGTGATGCTGTTGAAGCAGGAAGCCACTTGTGGGAGACTGAGTTTCACAGCACATCACACAGGGCGTTGGGGCACGAGGGCCCATTCAGCGCTGCCCTCAAGGACTTCCTCTGCCACTTGACAAGGCAGGAGTCCTGGAAGCCAAGATCCAGGGCTAGCCTGAGAGCCCAGGCCCAGCCGTGCAGCTTTGTCTTCCTTGGCACTCCCCTCGGGGCACCATAGGGCCCTTGGTCCCGCCTGTGTACCCACGTGGACGTCTGTGACCTCACAGCTCCAGCCCTGGCCTGTCTTCTGCGTTCCAGCTGCTGTTCTGTGCTTGGAGGTCCTTCTAGCCCCGACCCTGAATCCCTCTGTCATCCAGTCTCCTCCCTGCCCACCCCCTCACAGCAATGCACCCTCTATCTCCCGCCCTCACACCTCCCCAACACAGAGGCCTAAGCACTCCACCTCTCCATCTCGCCTTCTGCACTAGAATAGGCTTCCTTCTTTCCTCTCCCTCCACCTACTGCCTTGTTCTCCAAGTCCAGCTCAAATGTCTCCTCTTCCAAGATTTCCCCAGGGGAGGTTCAGCTAGCTACCCATCTTATGGGGCCCAGTGCAAAACGAAAATATATGGGGGGAAAAGCGAAGAAGAAGAAGAAAATGAAAATGTATGGCACCTTGCTCAAAAATTATTAAGAATTTCAAGACAGTGACACCAGAGCATAAAATCAAGGCAGGCCCTTCGAAGTATGGGGCCTTGAGTGACTGCACAATTCACATGCCCTGGCCCCACCCCATGTTCCCTGAGCACTTCCCTCGGACCATGTCACCACCCACCCTGCATCAAAGAGCTTTATGTACCTGTCAATTGTCCCCTCTAGACTGTGAGCTCATGGGGAAAGAGGCTCATGGCTGTGTCCCATAGGGCGCATTAGCATACCTTGGACTTTGAGTGGGGCTCAATAAATACCATATGCCACACACTGCATTGGCAATTTGGATATTTGCAAGTGCAAAGTGAAACCAGCAGGTGGCACTGTTTCCCGCCCAAGAGTGAAGCTTTCATTTATTTCTCGTTCAAGAACTGTTAGGGTCTTAAAAGATAATCTTAACATTTTCACACTGTCAGCATCAAAACTGGGCTGAGCGTCCTTGCCCTAGTCCGTTTTACAGACGAGGAAACAGGATCGGAGAGAAGGCCCCTTAGATCCGAGAACAGACTGATGGCAGAGCCTAATTTAAATGCCATAGTCCTGATGTTAAATCTGGGACTCTGAGGTTCTCAGAGTGAGAATAAAGTCAAAATCTCGGTTCTAAACTCTCCTAGCTTACCAGCTCTTCTGTTGCCTGAGGTTCCACCATGAACAAGCTAGCCTACAGGCTTAAGCATTGACCTTTGGGTTTCTCTCTCTTTTGTTTAAGTGGGGTTTTCTCAAAGAGAAACTGTTAAAACTGCAGTGTGGGTAGAATTCTGACACCTTCCTCCCTGGGGAAGACTGTAGACTGCTGAGGGCACATACTGTCAAGACAGCAAGGGAGGGAGGAAACAGCTTTAAGGGGAATGAAACCAATAAGATAATATCCAGTAAGTTTTGCAAGGGTCATCCTTGACCATACTCACCAAAAAAAAAGGCCCTCCGGGCAGGCTTGGCTCTCTCCCCGACCCCAGGGGACAAAGGCAGGCAGGGAAGTAGGCACAATAATGCTCTCAGGGGCAGAAATGATAAACACCTGCTCGGGCTGGCTGCTGGGAAGGCGAAGGCAGAGCCTTGTGACCAAGTTCTTTATGGATTCACTTTGATTATAGAGTGCTGAAGTGGAGCCCACTCTGCAGAGCTCATCCCCAAGCCCCCATCTGGTTCTAAACCCCCTCCTCTCCTCCCCAACCCTGGCTGGTATGTGAAAGTGTGCCATCAGTGCCTCATCCTGGCGAGGGGTGTCCTGGGCTTGGCTGATTTTGTCCTGGAATCTATCTATCTATTGATCCCCTTCTCCTCACACTAATCACTCGTATGTATTTTCAGAGGGATCACCTTAAAACCAAGGAACACAGAGCAAATGGTGGCTTTTCAGACAACAGCCATCTTGGAGGCAAAGTCGTACGTTGAAGCCGGGCAGGTTTGGCAAGTTCAAGTCGCTTAACCTCTCTGTGCCTCAGTACCCCCTTCTGTAAAAAGGGTAGTATTTGTTTCACAAGACGTCACGAGGAAGAAAATAACCAATATATGTAAAACACTTTCAACAGGGCCTGGCCCACTGTCACCACTTTATAAGAGACCCTTGCTGTCATTGTCATTATTCCAGAAGTACGTTTAGAGGTGATCCAGACATTGCGCTCCCCCCCAACCCCATTTCACAGATGGGGAAAGTGATGGTCCAGAGGAGGCAAGTGACCTTCCTGTGTTAGTTTTCTTCGCTGTGTAACAAACTACCACAAACGTAGCAGGTTAAAATAACACCTGTTTATTGTCCCACAGTTTCCATGGATTGGGAGTCCAAGCACAGCTTAGCTGGGTCTTCTGCTAAGGGTCTCCCAAGACCATAGTCAAAGTGCGAGCCAGGACTGACAGGGCAGTCTGTCTGCCTATTCCAAGCTCACAGTTGTTGGCAAAATTCATGTCCTTGTAGCTATAGAATTCATTGGAAGCTTGCTTCGTCAAGGCCAACAGGAGAGCATCTCTCTTACCGGGAAGGTTCCAGACCCTCTTATTCGTGCTTTCAAATGATTAAGCTTGGCCCACCCAGGGTACTCTCCCTTTTTACTAACTCAAAAATCAACTAATTTGGGACCTCGATTACCTCTGCAAAACCCCTTCGCCTTTCCTATCTGATGTAACCTCATCATAGAAGTGGCATCCATCATGTTCACAGGTCCTGCCCACGTTCAAGGGAAAGGAATATACAGGTGTCTACAACAGGGGGAAGAATTCTTGGGGGCCACCTTAGAATTCTGACTCTCCCACCCCCCAAAACTACTTATCAAATTCCTGGCACGGGGGAATCTATTTGGCCCATAGGCCTCCCCATGCCCCATGAAGGAATTGCCCCATACAGGGGTCCATGCTTCTCCTACTTCAGGAAAATGGCAAGATCGTGAACAAAATGGCTCAATATTGTCTAAAATCAACTTTGCATCCTGTGTCCAATTCTCAGAAATAATATCATCCCAAGTTGCCCTCAGAATTAGCGCCCTAGGGAAATTAAGCCCTGTCCAGAGTTGACCAGCAGCCAGGCTATATGGTAACCAGTCTTTAAGATGGCTTCTAAGGGGTCTTGTCTCCTGAAGGCATTCCTGCCCTCGTGTAGACTCCTTTCACAATGAATAGGGCTGACCTATGTGACCAATAGGATACTTTGTGGAAGTGACGGTGTGTGACCTGAGGTTTGGCTGTAAAAGGCATTATACTTTCCACCTGGCTCCCTTGGATCACTCTCTGGGAAAAGCCAGCCGCTATGTCATGAGGACACACAATTGGCCCTGAGGGTCCACATGGCAAGGAACTGGGGCCTCCTGTCAACAGCCAGCACCAACTTGCCAGCCACCTTGGAAGTGGGTCCTCCAAGCCCAGTCAAGCTTCCAGACGACTGCAGCCCTGGTCAACATTCTGACTACAATGTTATGAGACCCCACAACCCCCTAGCTCAGCAGCTCCCACATTCCTTGATCTGCAGAAACTCTGTGAGACAGTGGTCCTAAGCCCCTACATTTGGGGTAATTTTGCACAGCAATAGGCAATAGAGGGGCCTGTGGGAGCTAATACCTCACCCAAAAGATGGCGCTGATGATGAGAATAAAGTGCCTTTTGTTGAGCACTTCTGCACAGCGGGCTCTGAACTTCCCCCCTGCAAGCCATTGGCGCACAAGGGAACGGCTGGTAAAAAAATGAAATCCAAGTCCAGAGGCCCCGAGCCACCGTCTCACATCACCCGACATAGACCTGACCAAAATTTCTGAGGCAGTGGAAATGTTCTGCTTCCGTCTGCATGACCCAGGGTAGCTGCAGCTGCAGCTGTTGATCACTTGAGATGTGGCTAGTACAACTGAGGAACTGAGTTTTTCCTTTTTAAAAAATTAATTTGAACTGCAATAGCCACTTGGCCAACAGCTACTGTACTGGACAGCACAGGTCTAGCAGATGTGAGAAACTTCTGTGAGAACCAAGTTATGAGGAACAGAGATCCACCCAAGCCTCACGGGACTCAGGAAAACCAGGCGTAGTGGGGACATCGGCAGGGACCTGAGACCAGACTCGCTGCTTCAAAGGGGGTTAGCGGGTCCGAGCAGCCTCCAATGGAGGGACCTCGGGCCACATAAACCCTCTGATGGGCAGTGTGGTTGTGGGCAGCCTCCAGAGCCCAAATGCCTGGGTTCAAATCAACCGTTGCTAAGTTGGGTCACTTTGGACAAGTCCTGTAACCTCTCAGCGGCAGGGTCCCCATCTGTATAATGGGGACACTAACAGTACCTACTTTGTGCCGATGAAGTGGGTTCCCATGTTGAAGCCTAGAATGGGTTCTGGCACACGCGTGTGACATGAGGGTTTGCTTCTACTGCCGGTCCCGCTGTATCCTTCCCGACCCCAGCCAAACACTGGGCAACATGGTACCAAGGTTAGACCCCCAAAGCCCAAGGCCCGGAATTAAGGCTTAACTCTGCAGACAAGTAAGGGCAGGTTTCTGCCTTGGTAAAAACGCTTTTGCCAGGATCAAGACAGGCATCGATGGGGTCTGCAGAGGCCAAGTGGGCGACATGAGCGATAGCAGGTGGACAGAGACTGTGGCAAGGCAGAGAACCCACATCTAAGACAGGATCCTGCCTGTGGGCGACTTCCAAACGGGGCCAAGAGGCTGGAGAGGGGCCAGATCTTGAGTTTTTCCCCAGAGAAGTGGGGAATCTGGACTTATATGGGGAACATCCTCATTTCTATAGTTGGTACCTAATCCAAGGAATTTTTGTGTTTGCTTTTGAAACAAGGTGCCATCTCAACAGAACACCAAGGCAGGCACAACGAGCCCACAGGCCGCCATGTGCACTTTCTGACTCTCCTCTTCTCCAGGCCCTTTCTTGGCTTCTTACGTCTCTGCTGCTATCAAGGGATACAGAACCCAGAAAGGATGACTTCTTACAAACTTTAAAATGACAGGGAAAAAAAAAATGACAGACACAGGCAATCTAGAAAGTACCAGATTTTATTCTTATCAAAAAAAAAAAAATTAAGTAACAGACAACAGTGTGAGGTGGCTCCAAGAGGTGCTCACTCCCAACATAGCCAGAGGGAAACCAGAGGGGTTGGTGGGGAGGGCAGTGCAGAGGACCCAGCCAGCTGGGACCCTGGGTTGTGGCGGTGAAGGGTGAAGGGTGCAGGAGGCAAGCGCGACTCCCCCCATACCCCAGCCAGTGGGGTCAGGAGAAGATGCAGCCTGCCCAGGCTAAGCCACCAGGCCTCTTCTTGCGGGGGGGGGGCAGTCACCAATAACAAGATCCAGAGCCAGGGCCCCGTCAGTCCTCCCCCACCCCCACCCCCCTTTGCCCAGGGAGACCAAGGTCAACCCCGCAAGGCTGGGGCTGGGACGTGTTAAGCCAGTTTAGTTCTCTAGCACTGCGGTTGAACAGGCTGACATGGTCCCTACCTGCGTGTTCACTATAGCAGCCACGAACCATATGTGGCAAATGAGCACATGAAATGTGGTTAGTGTAAATGAGGAATGAATTTTGAACTTTGGGTGATTTTCACGTATTTGAAGAGCCACATGTGGCCGGTGGCCACCACAGCGGATAGCACAGCTCTCCAATTTTCTCATAAATTTGGAGAGAGCAAACAAAGGAACACCGGTTGGGCTCAAAGCAGAAGCTAGAAAGAAGGTAGAACTGTCTACCCTCAACTACTCCAGCCCAATCGGGAGAAGGCACCAGGAACAGAGAGAGAAGAGAGAGAAGAGAGAGAGAGAGTGGCAAAAACTCACTCAGCCAAACAAAAATCCACTCACTCAACCATCCAGCCAACTTCAAATGGGACATACCACACTATTTCCTGAAAAAAATATATTTATCTATTTTTCTAGAACCAAGGAAGAATAATAATATATTACAAGAAGAGACACAAATATTCCCACCATCCCCTAACATTATATTTTGGGATCTGCTAGAAAAGTTTCAGCAAAAGCTACTTCTTAGAGGAAGCAGCTTCAGCAAGGGCCAAGGTCATGAGCTGGGGGAGTGTTAAGTATTAAAAAAAAAAAAAAAAAAAGGGATATTTAAAGAAAAAGAGGAAGAGGGCCCTGTCTGAAGCTATAAATAGTAAAAAATAATAATAATAATAATAAAAATCATGTCTCCGTCTCTTCTCTCATTTTCAAAAAAAAAAAAAAAAAAAAGCCATTAAATACAAACTTCGCAGGTCCTGCAGAAAGTGCAAGAGAGCGGAGGACATCTCAGCATCGGCACACTCTTGCCCAGGCAGAGGCTCTGCACCAAGGACTGAACCATTCGGAAAAAAATACCCCACTTAAGATAGATTTACAAATACTCTGCAAATCCACTTCAGTATGAACTTTCAGTTCTTCTTCCCACCCTCCCTCCTTCCCCATCCCCTCCCCCAAATAAAAAAGGTTGATTTCCAGAAAGTCACTTGAAAGAGCCGACAATGGCCCAAGGTATACCACAGACTCCTGTAGTGTGATCACAAGTGCCCTTTGACGGACACATCTCAAGGTACAGATGGTTCTAGTTCCTTCTCCTGGCTCCTTTTCACAAGAGGGAGGGAGAAGGCCCACTGGGGGCAGAGCCCCAGCAGGACTCCTGTCCCAGCTTCAGAGGGGCTCTGGGTGAGGCATGTTCAGGACAGGGTGTAAGCTGGGCCCACATTTTAAGTGTAAGATTAAGAAATGATCCAATCCCAGACCTGCCTTTAGCAAGGCCAAGTGTAACCCTATTTTTCTGCCGGGACAACCGAGGCAGAGAATCAAGAAGAGGCAGGCAGGAACAGAAGATGATGTCTCTTCTGACGCTTGAAACATAATCAGAGCTGGAGATGCGGACAGGTCAGTATTAGGTTGCCCTCCCCCTACCCTAACGTCCACCCTCCCAAATCCTTCGGCTTCCTTCCCCACGGAGGTCCAAGCCGGTGGCCAGGCGGGCGCTTCAGGCATAGAACTCGTTGGTAGGGGCTTTCTTGTAGATGGGTTTCTTGCCCAGGTCATAGGTGCCTTCATCCTTCTTCTTCATGCGGTACACCAGCAGCAGGACCAGGAAAACAGCAAAGAGAATGCCCACGCCGCCGCCCACGATCAGAGCTGCAGGGGAAGAATGGGGAGAGCTGTGGGTCAGGACCTCGGGTACACTGCCACTTCCCCGCAGTCAGCTCTCACAACTATAGACATGCTCCCCCTTGCTGTTGCTTGTGCTCGGCACGACCTCATTCACAAGACAGCAGGGGGTCGCCGTAAGTCACTGGAGACCACAGAGCTAGGGCGGCAAAGCCACCATTCCAACCCGCACCTGCTGGAGCCCACAGCCAAGCACACACCCCAGCGACAGCTTAGCACTAACTGCGCCAGGAGCTAGCAGACCCGCAAGCTGCGACGATCTGCCCAGACAGACTCCTGGCACTCTCGTGAGTGCACACACCTACACAGACGGGTATACACGTTCTCCATACACACAGGTGCACGCTACCAAACACAGCTCGGACACGTGGACATGGCCGTGCTGCTGTGTCACAGACAATGACACACTGTGGTTTCCCCCCTCCTACGTGTGCAGCTCGGTGTGTGCTAAGGCCTGCAACCCACTCCCATTACTCATCGCTGGCTGTGTGATCGGGCAAGTTCCTTCATCTCTCTCATTGCAAAACGGAAATCGGAGGACCTTTCTCACACATCAGTCCTAAGGATTAAATAAATTAACCCACCGAAAGTGCTTAGAACAATGCACGGCAGAGGCTCAGTACTCACTACTTGTAAACCTTGGTGGTTTGTATGTGTCCCTAGCACCCTGAATCGGACCCTGGCACAACAGTGAAGTGCTTATGAAATGACTCTCCCAATTCAGCTCAGAGAGGAGCACCGGCCAAGGCTGCCTACTGGCATCAGGCAGATGCAGGCTGCTAACCTCAGGTGAACAGCTGTTTTGCAGTTTGCCAGGCCGCCTGAAGAGCTCTATCCTGTTTGCTGAGGGGGCAGGGATACCCCACAGAATCCTTGCTGTGGCAGATTGAGTCCCCTAATTCGGTCTTCTAGGGCTAAGGAGATTAATTTTCCATCCCTGCACACACTCCCAATCTATGCACAGAATGGGGGCAGAATGGAACAGAGGAGCCCGGTAAGGTTCTTTCTTGGCTAAAACTCTGAGAAAGCAGCAACAAAATGACCCCAGGAAATACAGAAAAAGCACATGGAATGAGGTATCCCAGCTCCATGACTGTTTTTATCACCTTTCCCCTCTGATAACCCCGAGCGCCTCTTATCAGGACCTTGGTCAGCGCTGGGACTCTGCACTAGGTTAAGGTTCAAGGGCAGTCTCAAAAGTGACTGTGGTCGTAGGTTCACATGCCGGGGCTACCAGTGCCTAGTTTTGTGACTTTGGACAAGTAATTTGGCTTCTCTTAAGCCTCAGTTTCCTTATCTGTTAAGAGTACAGATAGCCAACCATACCTGTCCAGTTGTGGAGGCTCAGTGAGGGGGGGCACATGGATCAGATGGCTTCTAGCAAGCACTTGAGAAATTTCCAGGTGCAGAGATGCTACTGGAATGGAGGTTCCCACCCCAACGAATGCAACAGTAGAACTTCTCACATGAAGATCTTATGTTTGTCTAATTCTCAACCGGAAGATTTAAGAGATGACCTGGCTTTGGTTCTGTCTTTTGCTATGTGACCCAAACAAGTGGTTTGCTTTCTCTGGGCCTCAGTCTTCCCATTTCTAAGACACACTTGGTTGGACTAGATCAGTGGTTTTGCATTTTTCTTTAAAAGCAACAAAATCCTTAGTTGGTGAAAGCAAAACCTTATGCTGATCCCACATATGCCAGCTAAAAGTGAAACTCTGTGGTTGAAAAAGATGGGGGAGGTTTTTACCAAATATTTTGAAGCTTAGAAGACTAAAAGGCCTCTAAGGGCCCCTCTGGTTCCAAAAGCATCCCCTACCCCTCTTTACATTGCTCAGCAAGTAGCGAAGGTAAAGGAGAAAGAACATTGGCTCCAGTATCAGGAGGCCAGGGTCAGGGCTGAGCTGGGCCCAACGTCACCTGGGGTTATATTCCCAGGGAGCCTTATCTGCAAAATGCAGGGAACAGGGCTCTTTCCTTGTACCTCAGGCCTCCTAGGAGGTGCTGGCCCGGCTGGCTGCCAGGAGACAGGAGTAACTGAGCCTGGGCCCAGGGCAGTCACTCACCGGGCTGGTTCATGCAGACAGGCCCTTGGCCTATAAAACTTGGCCAGAGAGAGAGTTCCCTCTGACAACCCGCCCCCGCGAGCTTTGGAGATCCCCAAGCTGCCAGGGAAGGAGAGAGGGAGCCGTCCCCACCCCGATGAAGGCCACACCCGAAGCCCCACCCTGGGACAGAGCTTCCACAATAGCACACCACAGTCAAGAACCCTGCGGCTCTCACGTCAGGCCAAACCCTGAACCTCTCCTCTCCAAGGCCTCAGTGTCTTAATCTGTCGTATGAAGGATCCCGGTATGCCACCGAGTATGAAAAGTCAGTGAAGACTCAATGACAGATTACACCCACCAATCAGAAAAGCGCTTTCCAGTTGGCCAAATTACTTCAGATTCTAATTTGCATGGAGTTATGATACCAACCCAAGGGGTAGCATTGTACCCATTTACAGAGGAGGAAACTGAGGCTCACCTCCCCACTGGGGCTGGAAAGCTTCTCAGCCAAGGTCACAAGGCTGTCAAGTGACAGAGCAGGGGGATGGGGAGCCAGCCCAATGGGCTTTCATGGGAAGTGAACGTTTAATAATTAACTCCCCAGGTACCAACCCTAGGCTGTGCAAATGTTTTTAAAACAAGACAGAAGGACTTAAGGCAAGTGACTGACTCTCCGGCTGTTCTTTAGAAGCCTTTGATATCCTCGAGTCTCCAGGGTACCCGGGGGCCCCAGGCATCCGTGTCTGCAGCACTATCTCCCTCTGAGTCCTCTCCCCCTTCTAAGTCTCTGGTGAGGAGCTTACCTGCCAGAACCTCTGTCCTCTCAAAGATGCTGCTGCCCTGCGCAGTGCTGGACATGGACACCTTGTTGGACAGGTCCTCGTCCCCTTCAAAGGGTGAGATCCTTTTTGGGATGACCTCATTCTCCTCCAATTCCTTAGGTTCGGTGGGGACCCAACTCCCAGGCCCTGCCCTCTCAGGAATAAAGTTATCGAGAGGCACCTGCATGGGGTGGGAGGAGCAGAGACAAACACTCAGCGTGGTCTGGGGACGAGCCTGGGGCAGGGGACAGAAGCATTCAGCCAGGGAGGGAGTCTGCTTTTGCCATCTTGCTGGCTGAACCAGGGGGTCCTGGGACAGAAAGCAGCACCAAACTCTCAACAACGATGCCATCGAAGGCTCACCCTCCACCTTTCCAGGTCTGCCCCAAATGGGGAATGAGTAATGTGACCAAGGGCGCAGGGAAGCACGTGGTCCCACTCACTGCTGGTCAGTGGGTATTCGAGAATCACCACCCCGGAGGGCAGTGTGGCAGAGCTGCAGAAATTGCTTGGGACCCTGTCCCAAGGAGCTAATCAGAGATTTGAGTGAAAGAAGCTTGCTGTAGTGTTATAATTTTAGAAAATCAGAAAATCCGAAACATTTCCATCAAAAAGGGAAAAGCAGTGAGCTATGATGATGCAGCCTATAAAAATGAATAGGAAGTACATTTAATTATGGGAGGAAATAAACTCAAACTCCTGACCACTTTATATACACAAAACTGTATATACAACTTGATATTAACGTTGGGAAATACCTAGAAATGCACAGAAAAGGGGCTGGAAACACATCTAAGTGCTGACAGTGATTATCCCCTGCAGGGAGGACGGCCTACCCATGACCCACAGCTGTGCCTGCCTCCAGGGAGCCAGAGCCCTGAATAAAAGCTTTCTTGCAGAGAGAGGTCAGACCCTCACTTATGGGCCCTTCTCAACAGGTGTTAGAGAGGAGCAAGGGGGGAGAGGCAAAAGCATGTAATTACTCACCAGGGGTTGGATTACTTCGGGGAAGATCTGGGGGTCCTCTGAGTCATCTGGAAGGTCAGAAAGGCTGAGTGTGAGGTCACTTCCCCTTAGATAAAGGACCTCCCCCTTCTTCAGCCATGGCTAGGGGGAGTCCTAACGTACAACCAGCCCTCAAATGCTCAACGTACAGGAAGTGACCATTCCCACCCCAGCTTCAGTCACCTCATCTGTAAAATGGGGCTCCAAAGACTGGGCTCTCTGGTTCTTTCACAAGAATGCTCAGCAGGTAGCTGAGCAGATGCTTTGTCAGCTCCAAACCCCTGCTCCATAATTTTGGATCCAGGGACCAAAAGCATCCCCTGGGTGCCGGTTAGAAATGCAGAATTTCTGGGCCCACTGAATCAGTCTGCAGTTTCGTAAGATCCCCAGGGGATTCCTTTGAGAAGACTCTAGATTGTAATATTAAATATTAGAAATTGCAACATTAAAATATATCCTGAGTGCTCCGTATATGTGCCAAGAGAGCTTTAACTCAGTCCAATCCCCAACACACTGATTTACTATTTTACAGATTTGGAAACCAAGGCTCAGAGGTCACAGAGATCATCACAGCACTCCGTACGGAGGAGGGATGCTTCTGTGCTGCAGCCTGAGCCAGGGAGTCACAGAAGACCATGAACAGCCCTGCCCTCCCCCTGCCCAGTCCAGCCACCCGAGGCCTGGGCCCCTTCACCCACGCCCCCCTCTGAAGCAGGAGCTTGTTCCTGGGCCCCCACCCACACCTCTGCCCACACATGCTCCCAGGCTTTTGAGCTGCTCCTTTTCCTTTTCATAAGAAGAAAACACTATCAGTTCTTTCCAGCCCCACCCCCACTAGGTCCCCAGCCACAGGCAGACAGGTCCAGGCTGGTGCTCAGAAAACCTAGAGCTACAAATGAACTCCAAGCAACAAATAACTCACCCAAGGAGGGTTGTCAGGGATGGAAAGGGTTGATAGTTACTTTTGTTTCCTCTCTTCCGAGAGGGGAAGAGCACTGTTGGAAAGCCCCCACACAAATCCAAGTCTCAAGGCGAGCTCACTCCCCTGTGCTCGGTGAGGCCACCTTCCCTCCAACCCCATGACCCTAGGCCTGCCCACCAGACCCTCCATACCCAGATCTCCAGAGCCAGAGAGCTCAAAATCATCGGGTTCCTGCCCAGGCCCCCCAACATCCTCGTCGTCTGGTAGGGCTCCAGAAAAGTATCGGCCTTCTAGGAGGTCTTGGGGGTCGATGACTTCGGTCTCTCGGATCTAGGGTGAAAAAGGGAGTCACGTCAGCCACATTGGTAGTCCCCTGGGTGCTCTACAGCAGCCCCCGATCCCCAAAAGGCAGTGAAGTGGGCATTCAGTAAGATAACCTGGGGTGCTGGAAGGTAATCAGGCCAGAACCTGGAGATCACCCCTCCTGGTCCCTAACTTGCTGTGTGACCTTAGGCAAATCTCTTTCCCATCCTGGGCTAATAAAAATCATAAAGTTGGTAATAATCAGAACATTAAATATTACTAGGTACCATTGACTAAGCAAATAGTATGTGTAAGTCCCTGTTCTTAACACCAAAGGCATGTCTTTAACCTCATTTTACAACAGAGGAAACTGGGCATTTCCTTCTGGCACAAGTAGGTCGAAGAGAGAGGATTCAGCATCGAGCTGCCTGAATGCAGAACCACACAGGCTTGAGGGTGTGACGCTCCAGGGTTCTAGGATGCAAATGCAGTCACAGCTGATTCACCCGAGGCAGGGAGAGGGCTGCTGGCACCGGTCTTGCCCAGTCCAGGACACCTTTCCCAGCTGACTCAGACTGGGCTGGGGCAATCAGGGCTGGCTCACCCACGCCCCAGGGCAGCCTCAGGCCAGGCACTGTGCAGACCTGGTGACTCACAAGTACGTAAGCACACTCTTGTACTCAGCTTTCCAGCATCTCCCATAGATCTGTTCTGTACCAGCACAGGGGAGGGCACAGAGAGGCATCCTGTGGAAGGACCATCCACTCCAGCACCCACAAATGTCCTCGGCCCCTACCACACGGGGACCCAGCCCGTCACATCACAGCAGAATCTTAAACCCCACTTCCACCAAGAAGCTTTCAAAGGGAAAGTATCAAGGTCCAGGGAGGCAAAAGCTTCCCCAAGGTCCTGTAAGTACATCAGCTACTCTGTTCCCATCCCCCAGAGCTCACAAGGGTAGGAAACATTCAGAATGGTTACCACCTTCCTCTTAGTTCTGGGGCTGAGGCTTCCCAAAGGACAACAGCCCTGAGCAAAGTTCATTTCTTCCCCCCGCTGATTAACTCAAATACTAAAGTGCCTACTATTTGCCCAAAGAGTTAGGGTTTCAATGAAGTTCAATATACACCCCTCCTCTAAACATTCTCCTCTTCTTTCCCAGAGCCCCTAACTGTAGGAGATAGGGGCTCTGCTCAGAACCACCAGAATACCAGTTACAGAGGCCAGGGAGGTCCCATGCTCTCATTTCACAGAATCTGAGAGAATTTGAGCTCTGGACAAAGCAGTGACTTGCCTAAGGTCACATAACTGAGTCAGCCAGACAACAGTGGAGAGGCCCGGTGTCTTTTTGACTGCCCCAGGCTATCCTTCACCCAGCTGAGACTGCCAGTGACACCGGGGGAAGGGGGGGGGAGCCTGAGGAGGAATAGCTGTTCCTAAGACCGGGTAAGCATTGCAGGAGAGGCCCAGGCTCTGTACTTCCTCCACTGGCTTCCCGGGAGAGGTGGGCAGGACCTGACTGTCATGCCCTCTTCCACCCCCTAGAGGGCAGATGCTGGATTCCCGGAAGGGAGGAGGGTCAGGCCAGGGGGGAAGGCTGTGGGCACACAGCCCTCTTCCACCGGATGGGAGAATCTTTGCTGAACACTGGGCACACATGGGGGTGGGGAGCCAGAAGGGGTTAAGCCCTGGCTGGGGATGACTTCATGACTTGGGAATCAGGAGCTGCTGAGCTGCTGGTGTTGGAATTCCAGCCCCCGCACACAGCCCCGTGCCTGTGGCTTCGGTCTGGCAGCTTGGGAGGAAGGCTCCTCCGTGGTGGTTGCGAAACTGTCCCCTAGGGCGAGGTCCCTGTGCTCCTACCCCCATCTCCTGCTGCGAATTCCCCCAGGCCCCAAATCTGAAAGAGCAGGACCTCTTGAGCCCTTAGCAAATGAAGTACGTTCTCCTGATAGATCTTGTGCAGAAGTGGGCAGAACTGGAACCGGGGCCTCAGAAAGGTTAAGTGGCTTGCCCAAGGTCACATCGGCAGAAAGTGGCCACACTGGACCAGAACCCAGGCATGGATCACTCGAGCCTTTAGCCACATGCGAATGAACACGCATGTACACAGAGTGCCCAGCCACCCAAGCTAGGAGGGAGCCCTGTCAAGTGGAGGTCAAATCCAGCCCAGCAGAGAAAAAAGGTACTTTGGCCCCTTGTCGACCTGGCCTGGAGACTCCGGTGGGAGTCACAGCTCCAAATCCTCAAGACAAGGGCTGGGGTCCCAACCCTGGGCAGTTTCAGGTGGGAGACCCTCCCCACAGGATTCTTATTCCCCGAAGCCCTGGAATGTTGTTTACACATCCTGCCCTTCTTTTACTATGTGAAAGTGTTAAGGGGTGTTTCAAAATAACCAGCGGGATCAGCATGCTGATTGGCTGACAGTTACTAGCTCAGTTTTTCATTAGCCAGATGGAGGCGAAGAGAGGAGGCAGGTATGGTGGTCTCAAAACCAAAGATGAAACCCAGATTCACTGGCAGTTCAGCCCTCTTAGGGGTCACCTGGCGACTCCCTCCCCCTTCCTTTCCATACCAGGTTCCTGGGGAGGATAACCAGCTTGGCTAAGGTCGCACCAGGGGTCAGCGGCACGGCCAGGAGTAGACCCGGTCAGACACCCATCCCGGGGCTCTCAAGGCTGCATTAGAGGGGCCCACGTGCCTTCCTCCAGCAAGTCCCAGGGCCTGGAAGAAGTTTTGTGGGGCGTACCCATGGGAGGGCACGGGAAAGCAGATCTTTCTTCCACTCCAGAAGCACCCTCTCTGTTCCTCTCTGCCCATGACTCCTGACAAGAGGGCCATTCCCACATGGGAACCCTTTAAGACTAGGTCAGCAATGGGCAAGCAACATGGGCAAGCATCCCTTTGTGTGTATGGGCGTGCCAACAGCCCTCCCTTGCCTCACC
This sequence comes from Eumetopias jubatus, assembly GCF_037043125.1. NCBI lineage: Eukaryota > Metazoa > Chordata > Mammalia > Carnivora > Otariidae > Eumetopias > Eumetopias jubatus. The sequence continues at coordinate 125,716,264 of NW_028274815.1, forward strand.
TGCTTTGCAGACAGGGCCCATTCAGTCTGGGGTGCATCCGAAGAATGAGGCCACTAGCAGCCAGACCCTGCCTTGACCAGAGAGGACCCCATCCTGCTCCCAGCTGAGCTACCCCCATCTATTCTCCACTCACCCCCATCCCTGCCTGCAGATCGTGTGTTTACACAGGCACCCTCTCGGGCCCTCAGGTCTCCTTTCTCACAGACCACAACAGAAATAGGTCAGTGGGCCTGGGTCCCACAGACCCTGCTTGCCCCAGGGCTGGTGGGCACCTGGGGTTGGTGCCTGGGGGTTGAGATGCTGAATGCCTTCCCAGATTACCCACAGAAGAGGGGGTAGGTGCCGTTTTGTTCCAAAGGAACTAACACCTGCCAACAGAAGGTATCCGAGGTCACTGAGCCCAACGGTCTCATTTTATAACCCAGCAGACAGATTAAAAGACAAGGGACTTTGCCAAGGTCACCCAAGCACTTGGCAAGCAGAGCTGGACTTCGAACCTAGGTCTCCTAACTTGAGGCTGGAGCTGTCCTCCCCGCCCTGCTTCAAGGATTTGGCTGCAAAACGAAGGGTCTCAGCAAACCCACAGGCTGCAGCTGTCACTCCAGACATATTCCGCATCCAGTCCTTACACTATAGTCACGAAGCTAGGAAAAGGTCACCGACCCTATCCCGAAGTCCTACAGCTTCAGTCACCAGGGAAAAGCACAGGGGCTGGGGTGACTAGCTCAAGTATCCACCACAAGCCAGGCACCAAGCTGGAGTCTTCCCTTTATGAGCTCATTTGTACCGGCCCAACAGTCTTATAATGTGCTCTGGCCATTTTGCAGGAAACTCAGGTGCAATAGAGTCATTTATCCAAAGTCACACAACTAGAAAGCAACAGAGCTGGGATTTGAACCTAGATCTTTCCCAAGACCACACCTCAGCCACAACCAGATTTCTCACCGCCACCCACGTGTCACCTCTCCACCCCGACCCCACACTGCCAGGCCAGGCTCCATCAGGGAGCAAACAAAGGTGAAAGTGATTTTGCTTAAACGAAAGAACAAAAACTTGGCTGGGGCACCAGGGAGAAGTTCAGGATCAAGGCCTGGTTGGCTGGTGGGAGGAAAAGAGGGAGGACAGCCTCCTCCTCCCCCTCCCCCACCTCCGCCCTCAGGCTCCTCCACAGCAGAGGTAGGGTCAGGGACACACTTGACCCTTCTTTCAAGAGGTGAGACCAGAAGGACAACTGTGCAAGCCAAATTCAAAAGGGGGGGTGGGGTGGGGGGAGCAAGGACACTGGGTTCCAACCACTGAATCCACCAGAGTGATTCTGACCAGAGAGCCCAAAAAGCAGCCTCTGGTACAATCACTGTATTCCCCCATCCCCCTTTCTGAAGGGTCAGGTACCCCCCAGAATGAGCACACCCAGGAGCCACAATCAGAGACCTACACCTCAGCAGAAATGAAGGATCTGCCAGCAGAGTGGTTCCCCACAAGCAAAGCACAGGCTGGCCACTTCGTAACTGTAGGAGTCTTGGGGTCTACGTCACATCTTGAACCCTCAGCTTTCTCTTTTGGTACCCAGGGCTAGGAGCACCCTGCAGGATGATGAGGATTAAGTGCAGTGCATTAGTGTGTGCAAGGAATCCAGCATATGGCCTGGTACACAGCAGGTGCTCAATGAGTAGCAGCTATTATCAATCCCCACCTGCCTCCCTTCTGGCTAAAGGGATTAGTGCTCAAAGGGTCAGAGAGACCTGGGAAAAGCTGTGGAAGCAGCTCCACTGCTAAAAGAAGGTGGTCAGTGGATCGGGGTGCGGGAGGAGGTGCTTCACAAATCGTGAATAAATACCTATAATGGGTATTTATTTTGCTTCTGGGACAACCGACCAGGTCCCCTGCACCCCCAATTGCAAAGGACCCAGAGATGGGCAGAGACCACACAACTTGGAGCACCCATTCTAAGACAACAGAGGCAGAGGAAACGCGGTTGTATTTTTCCAAAAGGAGCAAATGGAAGTGACTAGAGACGCCTGACATTCTACTGGGGGACCTGTACCCCCGGGGGGTATTTACTGACCTGCCTTAGGGACAAAAAAAAAAATATCCAAGAGGCAAAAAGAAACCACATACAGCTAGTGCCCTGGTACCTGGAGGGTTAAGCCAGGTCTGGGGGTGGGGGTGGGGCTGGGGGGGGTTCGAATGTCAGCTCTGCCCACTCCAAGGTCGGGTTACTCTGAACACAATCACTCAGGAGAGAAGCCAGGCCTGGCACTGCCAGCGGCCAACTTTTCACCAACCCCCCCCCCCCCCCCCCCGTCCCAGGGCAACCCATTCCACAGCAAGGGCTCCAGGATGCTGGGGTGCCAGCTAGGAATGGGGGTGGGGGTGGGGACCTGCATTCTGGACATCCCCCTGACAGCAGGTGATGGAGATTTCCCCACTGGGCCTCAGTTTGCCCACCTGTAAAAGACGGTTCTCAAAGAGACAAGCCTCCGTCTGTCTCAGGGCCTGGTAACCAAGCTGGGCACTGCTCCGATTACCGCTGGAGACAGCTGGGACGGGGCTGGCTCCCCAAGGGCTGCAGAGACAGAAGTGCATTGAAGCTGGGGCTTGTAATCTAGGCAGCAGATCCGAAGTCCCTGCTGGATCTACAGGCGGGACGTAAACAAGCCTCCCGTGTTCTCAAGAGCAAAGTCAATAGCCTCGTCTCGGCTGATTAGATCAGCCCTGGGTGCTGGCTTCCTGCCCCTTCCCAGCCTCCCCCTTCCATAACCCCCACCACCACGTGAGGAAGCCACTGCTCCAGACCAGGTCAGTCTGTCCCACAGACGTCTCCCAGCTGGTCTTTCCCTGGGAGTGTCCCCACTCCCTGTGATCGGCCACGGGTCATCTCTGCCCTCATGGCCTGAGGTCCGAGTGGTATAGCCAGTCCCACAGGCCTGGCCGCGACCAGCGGGCTCCACCAAGTCACAGTTTCCACACACACCAGCCTTTCCCTGCCTCCCCTTTCCATTACCCCAGGTGTCACCTGACTAGCCAGCCTCTGTGCCAGAGAAAACTGGGGCAAGCGGAGCTCCCGGCCTAGGGCGGGGGAGGGGAGAGGCAGGCTGAGTAGGAGGGACTGGCCAGAGGGTGGGGGTGGTAACTGGGGGCACAGACAAGGTGGTAAAAAGTAGGAGGGATGGTAGGGGGGAACTGCAGAAGGCCAAAGCTGGGAAAATCTGTTCAAATCACAGAGTGATCTCCTGGGGACTCCTGGAGCCCTCTGGAAAGGAGAAAAAAGTTTTGAACCCCAAGAACTGTAACTATCGGTTTACATTTTCGGCGTGCACGCAGATACCACCTCCCTGAAGCCAACATCTGGCCCCGGGGAAGAGCCCTCGTCTAGCCACTAAGAATAAACCAAGATCAAGCCAGCCCTTTACAACTTTGCCAAATACCGACTATGACCCTTGAGTGACACAGGTGTTTTACTGAGGACATACTGGTGAAGTGACTTATTAACTAACTGCATGTCCCTGGGTGAGCAGCAGAGCTGGGATGGTGACTCAGGTTTTTCTGGCTGTTAAATGTACCCACTTCCACTCACCTAGCAGACAGGGCCAAAGGGCCTGGCCAGGTGCAGGGACGTGCCTGAAGGTCACCAGTGAGTCAGGCTTCCAGTACTTCTAGGGTTAAATCAGGCCCCAACTGTTGACACAGGCCTGCTCCTCCCTCTCTAGAGGCCCATGTACTGAAAATCTACCCGCTTTTCAGACACTGTACCTTCCCGGCCACCATCGAACCCCCTCTCCAAGGCCAGAGCACTCCTTGCAATTCACTCAGCCTCCGTAGGCCTAGAAACTCTGCCCCTCCAACTGAGGAGGGTGACCCTGTTCTGGGCTTTGTCCAGGTGGTCCCGTACCCTTAGCAAACCCCCATCGCCCTCCAGGCCGCAAATAGCTCAGCGAGGGGTTCCTACAGATCCCAGCAGGAGGGGTGGGGCTGCTGAGAACTGGTTCTTGTTTAAATATAAACCGATCTGATAATTAGCAAACAGCCCACTTCTAAAACAAACAAACAGGAGATTTGAACTCTATCAGCCCCACCCTGGACTCCTCCCTTCCCACCTTGCAGCTGTTGGGAGGGAAGGAGTGTTCCAGGGGCCCTGGGAGTGGGATCCTCAAAGGTACAGGAACCACCTGGCATCCCTGTCACTAAGAAAGCAGCCTCCCAGTGAGATTTACCTGCAGCCTGTCACCTCCTAGCAGCCTCACCACAACACCCAAGAAGCAGAGGCCGGGGAGACTGGGTGACATGGCTACAGTCACGTAGCTAGTAAGGGGTGGACTTCACACCCCTTCAAGTTGTCTGCCGGGCCCCAAACCACTGTTCCAGTGCTCTCCATCCACTTCCAGAAAGCAAGGAGAGGGCATCAGAAAAATCAGAGCCTCCTGGGGTGCCATCGTAACTGGGCTGCCCCAGCCTTGCTCTAGGAGCTCAGAGCTTTCAGGGAAACAAAGCACTACCTTCTCTGCACAGGTCTGAAGACCAATTCTGAAGACTGGCTGAATTTGCACCCTGTCAAAAAAGCCCACCCACAGGCAAGGCACTGGGAAGGTCTGACGCCTAGGACTAGCATTTCCTGTACATCCCCTCAAAGACCGGGGCGCTGAGACACTACCTTTAGTAGGCTCTCAGAGGACGAGGTAAACTCGGGAGCCCATTCCAACACCCCCACTAGAGTCATCCCACTAGCCAAGAGGTTGAAAGGAAATGGGTGACTCAGGCCAGCCACCACTCTCCTCCAGTGACTCACAGGCCCTGTCCAGCCCCTTCCCCCAATTTTAAATGGTAATTTGGAAATCACACCCAGCAGTCCAGGAGGCTGAGAACAACTAGGAGCCAATTCCTCCCAAGAGGGAACTGGGGCGGGAAGCCCAGCCTGGCTCTCCACAGCTCCTCATTCAGGACAGCCTAGCACTCCAAGTCCTTGGAAAAGCCCTCTGTTTCCAGGAGCTGGGGATGTTGGGAGCTGAATGTCTCCACCCCCCACCCCCCAGCTTCTCCTCTTGTTTAGGATCTTTACCAAGGGGGGCCAAGAAAGCTCCCCTCCCCCCACGGGTGTGTTTTCAGGGCAGGAAGGACCCTTGGAGGGCTTTAGTCCAAGGTGGGCTTATTATAGAGTTGGGGACACGGAGACCCAGAGATAGGGCACATTTGCTCAAGGTCACCTTGCAGTTCAGAAGCAGAACTCAAGGTATCTGCTTTCAAACCCAGCCAATTTCCTCATATGGAATGTTCTCTGAAGATGCTCAAAACCAGACTCCTTGTATTATCAGAGAGGCCTGGTTCTGACCTTGGCAAGCCACTATCTTCCTCTGAGCATCAGTTTCTTGTAAAAATGTAAATAAAACTTACCTCACAATATCCCTGGAAGACCTTCATATCAGTGATAAATAACCTCAATGCGCCTTTTAGAAGGAAGTCACATGCATGAAGTCACTCATTCATACAAACATTTCCTGAGTACTAACTAAGGGACAAGTATTTCACTGAAGATGAATAGAGCAGAAATGCCCCCATCCCCACGCCCTGGCCGGGTGTGGGTGGAAGTGGTATGTGTGGTGGGGATGGGGAGGGCTGGGCTTACCACTCAGAATTTGGTGGGATATACGTATTAATTATCTCACAAACTAAGTTTCTTCAAGGGAGGGAATGCCTTAGATGTCCAGGGTTTCTACAGTCCCTTTCAAAGAGTAGGTATTTAATTATTAATAGACTACTTGGGCTGAAAAGGGCGTTCAAGGTCATTTCTTTCAAACCCCATTTTACAGATGGGGGAATGTCAACCTCACAGAACCCTCTAAACCATGGCCCAAATATCCTTAGTGGTTCTCTGGGCTTCTAAGAATTCCAAAGAGCTCTCACTGGCCACTCAAGGGTCCCAGAGCCCCTGGGCTTCTGCCCCACTGCTACCTTGGTACAATCAAGGAGAGAATTCTCAAGGAGACCAGAAACATCTCTAAGCTAAAATACACTTCCCCAGAACCCACTGGGCCTGGTGCCACATCAGCAGGCTGTGCCCCTGGGGAGCAACACCTCTGGGGGGGGGGTCCGGCTCCCCAAACAAGGCTATCTTTAATTGGCTGGAGAAGGAGTGGCAGGAAGGCAGTTCAGGGGAATGCTCCCAGCTGGACAGGAAGAACTGGTTTGGGATAGCAAGCCCTGCCAGGGAAGAGGCTGGCTGCTCAGACTGGGTTCCCTTCCCAAAACTTGTGGCACCAAGCCCTCAGGGTGGGGGTAGGGTACCACCCAAGGGGAGCACAGGCCTTCGGCTTAAACCTAAAACTTGGGGAGGGCCTCAATAGCACCTACTGGAGGGAGACCTCAGTGCCCTCATCTGTAAAGTAGGCATAATATAATCCCCACATGCTGGGATTTTTGTGAGGATAAAATGCACCAGACCTGGCGTTTGGCAAGCACTCAACAAATCATAACTGCAATCAGAAAATCCCTTCTCCCTGGGCCTGTTTTCTCCACCTGCAAAAAGAAGGCAGACCTCTCCATCACATCTATTCCGCTATGACTAGGTCTGATTTTTCCGGCCACAACCTTGGCAGGAAGGGGACAGGGGAGGCAAAAGGGGAAGCCCTGTGACCCAATTAGAGGTGGAAGGTCTGTGACATTCGCCAGGACACCTCTCTCCGGAAGCAGCTGCTCAGGGCCTACTTCTCCCCAGCTGATGGGTCACCATGCGCAGGGCTGACACAGCTGCCCTTCCCCAAACCATATCCTTCCGATGGCCCCCAGGACACAGCTGTCTGCTGCTCACCCTGAAGCACCTGCAGACTCAGCAGCCCCTGAACCGGGACTGCCATGTGACTGTCCACGCAATGACCTCACAACCTCCTGGGCCTTTCTTTTCCCCCCCACACACTGCCCAGGCCAACAGGACCCAACCTGGCATTCCTTCAGCTGTCTCCCTAGCTGCTTGACTTCAACACATCTCTCAGCACCTAGTTTAGAGCATTGTACCAGGGAGCCGCAGGTGTAGGTTGGAGTCCTGGCTCAGACACTAACCTTTCGGTCAGGTTGCCCTTACTTTGGGTTTTGGGTAAGTCATCATCTCACTCTGGGCCCGTTTCCTTCCACCTCAGAATTTCTTGAGGCTGGCCAGCCCCCAATCTCAACAGATTCTAAACTCTTGAGTTACCTGAGGATGGGACAAGGGCAGCCACTCAGAAAGCATCAGACTGCAGCTTATCATAGGAGCAGGAACTTGGAAGACTGGCTGCCTAAATTTGAATGACTCACACCCTTATTAGCTGTGTGACCTTGGGTAAGTCAGCTAACCTCCCTCCTCAGCCTCAGGACCAATTTATGAACAGTAAACTGCCGGGTTGTCAGAATTAAGCTAGCTGATAGGCCATTAGAACAGCCAGTAGAAAGCTAGTAGAACACCAGAAGGCACACCATAAGCGCTAAATGTTTGCTATCATCACTGCTTGCCTGCAATTGTGCTGGCAGGTTATTCTCAGGGTCTCATTCCTCAACAGAAGCTGCCAGGCAGACAAGACTTTTCCCTAAGCCCAGAGAAAAAGAAGTCCCATAAAGGAACCGACAATGACTAAACTCCACAGACTTGCTCCCCCTAAAAAGGGGGGCTTAAGGGCATGAAGGGGGCACAGAGCTGGGGTTCTTGGGGGGGCCGATAGCCTCTCCCATCAATTCCCGTTCGCCCAACTTCCCAGATGAAATTGACACCCTCCTCCCCCCACTGGCCGCTGGGATGAATGGAGCTTCTAGTGGCCTAGGGCTTTGTAAACTAGGACAGGGACCAGCGGGCAGCGAGGAGAGCTTCTCGGGGCTGAGACCTTCTCTCCCCCAAACCCCCTTACCCCATTCAAGGTGGGTACTCCGATTTCCCGTGCACAGTTCATCAGAAATAAACAGTATTCTCGCAGAAAGCAGAGGTTCAACTCTTTGGTGAAGTGCTGAGCCCAAACCATCCCTCCCGTCCGCCCTTGAGGTATCAGAGTCCCAACTTTGTAGGGACCCTAAAGAAGCACTGGCCATCTCCTGCGGCGCTCCCCCAAGCCCGTTGTGCAGATGGGGAAACTGACACTCAGAAGGGGCAGAGCCTTGCTTTGTCACAAGCCAGTGACAGGGCTGGGGCCAGACCTGAGGTCAGGGCTCAGTTCTTCGCTCCCCGGTGTGTGAAACAAGGCCCCCCCGCACACCCGAACCCCTCCCCCTTCCGAGTACACGCAGCCCCCTCGTCCCCAGGCCCTGTAGGATTCTAGAGCCGCAGCTGTGGGTGCTTACGGAGGGCGAGCAGGGGGATCCAGGACTCGGAGCCTGCCCCAGGATCACCAGGGAAGGGCGCGAGTGTAGGGGTAGAAGAGATGACACCGGCTTAGTCACGTCCGAGCCTGGAGCGCGCGGCGGGGCCGAGGCCAGGGTAGGCGGGAAGAGCAAGAGGCTGGAGCGCACGTTCGCGCGGGGGAGCCACTCCGGCCGGGAGCCTCCCCGTGACTCCAGAGCCAAGTTTCCAGCAAAGTTTCCCCGGCCTTGGCGTCTAGTTGGGGGAAACGCGGCCCCCTGAGCCCCCCTATCCCAGGCCCCCAGGAACAAAGGAGGCACCGGGCCGCCTCCTGGGATCCCCCAGTTCCTACCGATTCGGCAGCGGCGGCGGGGGCGCCCACGAGGAGCAGCAGCAGCGCGAGCATGCGGGCGGAGGCCATGGTACTGCGGTCCGCACAGCGCGCGCAGGCGAATGGCCCGGGCGGGTGTGCGGCCCCCTCTTATAGGCGGTAGCCGGCCCCGCCCCGGCCCCGCCCCGCCCCGCCGCCGCACCCCGCCCGGAATTCCCCAGCGAAATCTGGGCCTCGGGGAGCTGCGCCCGCCCACGCGGCTGGAAACCCCGAGGGACCCGCCCGGCGCGCGCCTGCCCGCCCGCTCCCGGTCTACCCCGAGTCTCTGTCCCCTTTATTTCTTTAATGCCCTGCCAGGCAGGCCCCCAGAGATCACTGCGTCTAACCCCGTTTTATACCCGGGGAAGTTGAGGACAGGGACTTGCCCAGGGGCTTCAGTTTAGACCCGCGCTCCTCAAACCCGGTAACGCTCCCCTCGGAGGGTACGGAACACATTCCAAACGGGACGTGAACATGCATAGCCTTAAGGGGTCAGCAAACTTTTTCTTTAAAGAGCTAAATGTTTTCGTCTTTGCGGGCCGTTCGGTCTCTTGCAATACTTAACTCAAACTCCAAACTCCGGCATCGTAGCTCGAAAGGAAAGCATCCTTGTTGTTTTGAATTTCCCCCCAATCGTTTAAAAATGTAAAAGCCATTCTTAGCAGCGGACTGAACAAAAACAACCAATGGGCAGACTTTTTGGTCTTGGGATGGCTGACTTCTGCTTCAAGGGACTCTTTGTCCGGATTTGGAACTTCAGAAAAAGTTTGATCTCTCTGAGAACTAGTCTGCAAGTCTATCTCAGATCTGCTAACACCCTTTGTAAAAGAAAGTTGTGTGTCTGCCTTACCCCGGCATTCTCCCAAGCAATAGGGAAGGAGTGGAGGTGGGAATCCTCTGGGGCTCCCAGGTACAGATCCTGTTGGAATTATCCTATGGATAGCATCCTATGGAAGCATCCTATGATAATCAGTCAAGTACCAAGGCGCCTAGACTTCTCTCTCGCCTTGATTGATTTCCATATGTATTTTTCTAAGGCAGGGGCATGGCTTCATAACCAGAGTATTTTGACCTCTGTTGGCAAACTGTGAATTCATACACTTCGTGGAGTAGAGAGTTGGGAGCGATCTCTCCTCTTCCCTCCCTTAATTATTATCAAAGGTTGAAAATATCATGCTGCAGAGATCCTTGACAGTAAAGCAAATTTCAAATGCCGACCATATTTTTCCCCACGGATTTAAAGGTAAGCAATTTTTTCCAGCTACTCCCCTAGGATTGAGAAATAAACTGAGAAAATGAGTGAATTTCACGTCAGAGTAAAAAATCCTTTCGCAAGTCGGATGGTTTTTGCAATCTTTGCTTTCCACACAATTGAAGGAGGGCCTAATCTAGTTGTCAGTACATAGATCGTTAAAATAATTTTTGATGATAGATCACTATGCGATTTTGGTTACCTGTCAACACATCGCTATAACAAAACTCCTTTTATTCCCACCAACTTCTTACAGCCAGTGGTGTGCTGGTAAATGTTTAACAATAGGTTGGGGGAAGTAGGAAGTGCTAATTCGTACCATTTGCCAATTTCTGTGGTATAAATACTCCCACCTTAGCTGATTTCAAGTTCCCAGTGTGATGTCATTGAACATGGAGTTGGTTAGAGACCAGCAGTATTTCTACCACATAGAGTGCAAAATAATAGGCACAAATAATATCATAAGCATAGATAACAATAAGATATAGTGAAATAATTAGGAAGTAATGAGTCTTGAGTACAAAGTATTTCCTTTGTTTTTAATATACTTAATTATAAGTTGACATAATTTAGTTTTTAGTAATGGTCATGTTCCCTAAGGTGCCTAGCCTCTGTGGATGCCTATACCACCCACAAATTTCCTAAAAATTGAACCAGTACAATCTGACTCTGGTACACCCCTGCTTGATAGCTATAAATAATTAAAAGTAGGAATAATATTATTGCTAAAGCCTGTCCTCATTCTTGTACAAACAATAGCCCTCCAGAGACACGTGGACTAATGGGGGAGGAAACATTAACCAGTTTTACTTTTTTTTATTTAATAATTATTTATCAAAATCTGTAGAACTGGTTTTACCAGTGTAGACGTATGTCAGATTGCACACTTTAAATATGTAGAGTTTATTTTATTTCAGTTATATCTCCAAAAAACTGTTAAAAACACTTTTAGGACTTCAAAAAATTGTAATGTATTTACACTGTTTTGATCAAATGCATTTTTATGATAATTGTAATGATTCAAAATTTTAAAGCTAGTTTTATGGTCATAGAAGGTAAAATAATGATTCCATTTACATATATGTATTTTTAGGCAGAGAAATATGATAGCGTTATCAATAAGCTATTTAAGCATTAAAAAATACATTATTGGTGGGGAGCCTGGCTGGCTCAGTCAGTAGAACATGGGACTTTTAATCTCAGGGTCATGAGTTCAAGCCCTCCATGTTGGGCATGGAACCTACTTAAAATTAGAAAAAAAAATACATATGGTAAAATTTTAATGTGGTGAAACATGGGGTGGAAATTTGAGTTTGAATAGAAAAAAGAATGATGTGAAATTTCCATTAGAGAAGAGCCCTTTCATATTGATTGATTGATTGATTGATTTTAGTAATCTCTACACCCAACATGGGGCTCAAACTCATGACCCAGAAATCAAAAGTCACATGCTCTATCTACCCACTAAGCCATCCAGGCCCCTCTGTTCATGTATTTTTTAAAAGGATGGTTGTGGGTATCAAATTGCTAGGATATTTAATTCAACTGGATACGTTTAAAAGAATGACATGAACGTTTATTTTTGAGTGTATGAATTTATAATATGTCAGAAATTATAGCCTTTGCAGCTATTTAAACTCTTGATGATAAAAGGTTAGCTGTCAACTAAAAATGTGCCAGGAAGTACATAATTGTTCAATAATCATTTGGGAAGCACACTAACAAAAAAGATTGAATACTGCCAGATTAGACAGAAGAAGCTCTTCTATAAAACCATCCCAAGGGGAATTCATTTCCCCTTCGAGTTCTGAGAATCTCTCTGAAGGCATGAAACATGTTTGAATGTGGTTATTTGTAGATTTGTGGGGTTTTAACCTGTGCTTCGTGGATTGCAGACAAGGGGGAACATGGATGGTCACTAATTCCATAGGGTATGTGTCTCTATGCAAATTCCTGGGGCAGGAAACTTCAGATTCTCTCTTCCTGACCCCCAAGAGGTTAAAAACAATTTGAACAGACCCTGAGGCCTTTTAAGACGTCTTAATGGGTTCTTCTTTGGCTCCCACAAAACAAAATGCAGTAATCAAAGGTTTAGTGAACTGGATTGAAGTCCCCAATTCCCTACATGGGACTGAAGTAAAACACAACACAACAAAACAAAAAGCCAAGACCTATCTCTTGGGATAATTAGGAGGGTAAAATAAGGTGAAGTGCTGGGTACCAAGTCCATGCCCCCTACATTATGGCGCTTCCTTATTTTCTACCTCTGAGGTGGAGGAAGCCTGGGGGATAGCATGGGCCACACACAGATCCTCCTCACAGCTTCCTTACAAGCAAAGAGAAATGATTTGGGGAGTCAACAGGCAGCAGATGGCTGAAATCTGGCCTATAACTGGGGTAAAACTGCCCCTCTCCCTTTTCTCAGGCATCCTAGGCCAGAGGTAACCAAGGCTGGGTATACACCTGGAGCATCCAGAGATGTCCAACCCAAGAAACTGCAACTAATTCTGTTCTCAATGGCTCAGCTCAAGGGCTTCCTCTCCTGGAAGGCTTCTCAAAACCTTCTCACCTTTTCCTTCTAGGGCTCCTCTCCCCTTCCCCTGAGACCCCTGTCACTCCATCTGCCCCTCTCCTTGGGCAAACATCCCTTTCTTTCTTTTGTTGGATATTAAGGGCACAGGCTTCAGGGTCAGAGAGATCTGGGCTATAATCCTCGCTGTGTGACCCGAGACAAGACACTTTACCTCTCCATGCCTCGGTTTCTCTTTAGTAACTTGGGAGCCATGCATGTTGAGAGTGTGGTGCTTAGCACAACACCCACCACCAAAAAAATGATACCCGTTTTTATGATCACAGAGGTCTTCCTCTAAGAGTCTTGAGTTGGGGAGCTTTCTTGCCAAAAGCTCCTCACACAAAGTAAATAACAGGTAATCATGTCACTATTTTCAGAACAGCTGAGAGAGTGGACGTGGGGCTCTCTCTCCCAGAATGGTGCCAACCCTCTTTGGTCTTCCTCACTCCATGCAAATCTCTCTCAAGCTCCAGATAATGACAGCCTGGAGTTTCCAGAGGCCATGGAATGTCCAGCCACTGCCTTGCATAACCACAGAACCTGGGAACACTGGACAAGGAAGGGCTCTCCCAGACCATTCACCCCAACAGCACCCTCATTGTAAGACAGGCAAACAAAGGCCCGCATGGTGAGTCAGCACCCACCGGAGGGATGGTAAAGAATTCTAAAAATAGCCCCACCCTCTCCATTCACTTTCTCCTTCCTTTGCATTATTTATTTTTTATTTTTTTATCATAACACTTCCCTCACCTGACATCGTGTCTTTATCATTTTCCTTGTTTATCATCTCTTTCCCCACCAGGTGTAAGCTCCATGAGAGCAGGGACATTGTTTTGTGTGTGGATGGATCCCTAGCATCTTGCCCAAGATCTGGCACAGGTCAGTGTCCAGTAAATGTTTGTCGTATAGATAAATGAATGAATGCCATTTGGATGTTTGTCCTCAGAGATTCAGACACAGGTATTCACCCATTTGCTCATCTATCCAACAAACATTTGATGAACATCTTCTCTATGAGAGATCTTTTGAAAAATCCTGGTGAATGAGACACTGCCCTTGCTCTCCAGCAGCTCCCTGATTAGGGAACAGTAGCCGCCAGTGGCTTAAGGACCTGTTATATGCCAAGTTCTGTGCTGGCAACTTTATGTGCATCTTCTCTGTATGTGCAGCTACTGCAATTGCAAAGAACCATGTCTCACTCCAGACTCCTTAAGACAAAAGGGCTTGGGGATTAGTAGAAGGATACAGGAGGGCTAAAGACTAAAACAGAAAGGAAGACATCAAGAACTGAGATGATTCCAGGGACTGGCCACCTTACCTCTAGCTTGTAAAGCCTGCATGGTCTTTATTTGAGGGTATCTCTTCTTCCTGGATGTGTGCCCCTCTCTCTTTGACGGACTTACTCGCTGTCTTTCTAGTTTGAGTTTGGGGGGGCAGTCAGTCAGATTGGCACAGCCAGTGGCCTTCATTGTCTCCCAGAGTGAGGATTTTTAGGTCAAACTGCTTCTTGGATTACTAGTCGGCCTAGAGGGTGAACATCACCTCCTGAACAGAGGGTATCTTTAGTTAGAAGGGAGTGTTGAACATCATCCTCACTCTGACCCCATGAAGTTGGTAGTGTTACCTCTGTTTTACAGATGGGAGAACAGGCTCAGAGAGGAGAAATGACAACAAAGCTGTAACAAAGCTGCCCCAGCTGACCTGCAAACCCATGATTGAGAAATACATGCCATTGCTGTTTGCCACTGCCATCTATGGGGGGGGCTTTTGTTATGCAGCAACAGCTGACTAATACAGGATTTAAATCAGGTTTCTCTGATTCAGTCTCACTATGTTGTCCCACTGAGTTGATAGCTCTGATTCCTGTTCTCCCCACAAAAACATTTTTTAAATTTATTTTTTAAATTTAAATTCAATTAATTAACATATAATGTATTATATGTGTCAGGGGTACAAGTCTGTGATTCATCAGTCTTATATAATACACAGTGCTCATTACAACACACCCTCCCCAATGCTTGTCATGCACTTGTCCCATTCCCCAGACCCCCCTTCCCCTCCAGCAACCCCCAGTTTGTTTCCTAAGATTAAGAGTCTCTTATGGTTTGTATCCCTCTCTGGTTTTGTCTTGTTTCATTCTTTTCTCCCTTCCCCTATGATCCTATGCCTTGTTTCTTAAATTCCACATATCAGTGAGATCATATGATAATTGTCTTTCTCTGACTGACTTATTTCGCTTAGCATAATACCCTCCAGTTCCATCCATGTTGTTGCAAATGGCAAGATTTTGTTTTCTGATGGCTGTGTAATATTCCACTGTATATATATACCACATCTTCTTTATCCATTCATCTATTGATGGACGTCTGGGCTCTTTCCATAGTTTGGCTATGTGGACATTGCTGCTATAAACATTGGGGTGTGGGCGCCTGGGTGGCTCAGTTGGTTAAGCGACTGCCTTCGGCTCAGGTCGGCTCAGGTCATGATCCTGGAGTCCCGGGATTGAGTCCCGCATCGGGCTCCCTGCTCGGCAGGGAGTCTGCTTCTCCCTCTGACCCTCTTCCCTCTTGTGCTCTCTGTCTCTCATTCTCTCCTTCTCAAATAAATAAATAAAATCTTAAAAAAAAAAAAAGAAACTGCCAAATTATTTAAAAAAATAAATAAACATTGGGGTGCATGTGCCCCTTTGGATCACTACCTTTGTATCTTTGGGGTAAATACCCAGTAGTTGCAGTTGCTGGGTCATAGGGTAGCTCTATTTTCAACTTTCTGAGGAACCTCCATACTGTTTTCCAGAGTGGCTGCACCTGCTTGCATTCCCACCAAGAGTGTAGGAGGGTTCCCCTTTCTCGGGATCCTTGCCAACATCTGTCGTTTCCTGACTTGTTAATTTTAGCCATTCTGACTGGTGTGAGGTGGTATCTCATTGTCCCCACAAAAACATTTTGAAGTGTTCCATCCCCAGGAGCAGAGAGGAAGATGCTGGAAAAGAGATTGAGAGATTTGTCCCTGAGAACCTCCTGCATACTTAACTTGAGCTTCCCCTGCAGTCCCCTACTCTGACGGCTAGAGAAAAGCAGAGATAATAAAAATCCCAACCATTCACAGAGTACTAGACAGTTCTTCAAAGGGATTTACATACCTCAAACTGTCCCAGAGGGTAGCCAGGGCTGGTGTTACTACAACCAGTTTATAGTTGAGGAAATAAAGCTCAGAGAGGTGAAGTGAGTTGTCCAGGTTACAAAGCTTCATGTAAACCTGGGTGGTTTCTAGCCCTGAGCTACTTCCACACACCCTTTCCTCTGCGTCCTTGGCAGAGACCATCATCTGAGCGCTTGCCTGTGGGAGGCATAGCACCATGGGACACACATGCCACAGCCCTGGGGCTGGAGTGCAGGGAATAGAGCAGGACCCTTTGAAGCCCACTTTACCAACATCCAGCTGAGTTTCCCGTTCCTCCCAACTTTCCCTGCCCCCCTGAGGTCCTTTCCCCCAGCCTCCATCCGACATCTGGTCAAGGTGGAGATAGTGCAACTATTTTTCTAGATGCCTCAGAAATCAGAATCTGCTCTTTGCAAACAGCAAAACCTGTTGGTGCAGCAGAAATGGGGCAGTGAGGTAAAGAATGTCAGTTGAAGCCTCCTCAGCCATTTGACTTAGGACATGGGCAATCCACCCACACCATGGGTCTGTTTCCTCCTCCAACAAATGAGAATCCTCCTGTGATGATGGGGCTGTGACAAACACTGTCTCCTTCCCCTGGCACATCCCTGCCCAGGCTAACTCTACTCATCTTTACGGTCTAGTACTTTTACCACTTCCACAGAGAGACCTTCCCCTGAGGCCTAATTGTCTTCCTGCCCAACTTCTTTGACATCGCTTCCTTCCCAGCATTCACTACAACTTATATTTCTACCATTCCGATTCTGTTTTCTGGCTTTGTTGTGTAGAGGCTCCCCAAGGGGAGGGACTAAGTCTGTTTTTGAGCATGGGGCCTGCTACATAGTAAGTACTCAATATATACTTGTTGGATGAGCCAATGGATGAATCTACTTTCTTCCTCTCATCCCTCCTGCCTTCCCCCCACCTGCCCACCCCACACAGCTCCCAGGGGGTGGTAAGGTGATGATGAACTGTAGGCTGGAAATTCTTGGGCAAGGGCAGATGGCCATGGCCTCTGCTTCTCCCTGTCCGTGCCACACTGGCCTTGCTATTCCAAGAACATGCCAATCCCATTCCTGCCTCGGGGCTTTGCGTTTGCGTGCCCTCTCTCTGGAATGGTCTTTCCAGATACCAGTTGGCTTCATCCTTCACTTCCGTCACATCTCTGCTCCCCTGCCCCCTCTCCAGGGAGGTCTCTGTTGACTGCCATTTCTGAAGTAATGCCTCTCAGCCTCCTTCTTCCATTTTTCTCACCCTCTTATCCCCATGTTCACAGCTCTTCTCACGACTGGATGGTAGGTTTTATATTTATTGTCCATCTCCTCTGGGAAAATATACAATCTATGAAGTTGGAGTTTGTCTTTTTATTTACTTTATTCAGTTCCTGGCACATAGTAAATGCTCAGTGAGTATGTATCAAATGATTGATTTATTGATTCATGAAAAGGGAGGTGAAGAAAATATCTTTTCTTTTTTTTAAATAAAGCCCTGAATTCTTCACGTCGGAGCAAGGAATGATTTCTAGGGAGGAGCAGAGAATATAGTTTCTCTGGAAGGAAGCCTGGGGAGTGGAGCAACTGTTTTCAGGAGATCTCACCTTTTTTCCCTCCAGGGTTGTCTTAGATCTGGTAACCAACCTCTGGAAAACAGTTCTTTATTCAAGAGAAACAATACCAGGGCGCCTGGGTGGCTCAGTCGGTTAGGCATCTCCCTGTGGCTCAGGTCATGATCCTGGGGTCCTGGGATGGAGCCCCAGCATCAGGCTCCCCACTCAGGAGCCTGCTTCTTCCTCTCCAGCTTCCCCTGCGTGGGCTGTTTCTCTCTCTCTGTCAAATGAATAAATAAAATCTTTAAAAAAGAGAGAGAGAGAGAAACAATATTCCCGGAGGCCCAGACACCTGCGGAGTCCCTGGCAGCATCTACTCTCCACAGAGAGACAATTTGCAGAAAAGCACTGACCATTGAGCTTCTTCCTCTGAGCTGCAGTTTCCTCATCTGTAAAATGGGGAAAGGTACATATCTACCTCCCTAGGGCTGTTGGGATGATAGGAAGATCATGTAGGTGAAAGCCCTGTGTAAACTGTAATGTCCAGTGCACTTCCCACTATGCATTGGGAAGAGGTAGCATGTGGAGTCAGGTTGGCCTGGGGTGGAGTTCCTGCTCTACTGCTCACTGGCAGTGTGGCCTTGGGTAAATGGTGTCCTTTCTCTGAGCCTTGGGTTCCTTATCTGTTAAGTGGGACTATTACTTGTATCTACAATTTACAAGCTTGTTTTAGAAATTAAATACGCATCAAGTGAGATCATGTAAGTGTCTGGCACACAGTGGGTAACTCAGCAAATGTTCCTCAAAGGCACACACAGCCCTTAAATACTCTGGATGGCTCAGTCAGTTCAGTGTCTTACTCTTGATATCGGCTCAGGTCATGATCTCAGGGTCGTGAGACTGAGCCCCGCATCGGGCTCTGCACTGGGCATGAAGCCTGCTTAAGATTCTCTCTCTCCCTCTGCCCCTCCCCCACCCCCTGCTCCTGCTCTCTCTCTCTCTCTCTCTCTAAAAAAAATACTCTGGGTAACGAGGTGTTCTTCATCTGAAGGAGAAAACAGACAATGATGAGTTCTTTCTCTCCAGTTTCTCTTCTGAGCGAGGAAATCACTGGCCAGAACCCATGCAGAGGACTGGCAGCCAAATGCAACCTCCCACGTGGAGTTTCCGAAAAGTGTGAGCGCAGAGTTGCATAACCTGTCCCTGAGACACGTGTCTCTCCTGAAGTGTTTCATCAAACATTCCCTGAAAGGTTTCACGTGAGCGGGCAGCCTAGCAAAGGAGGAAGGGAGAAAGAGAGGGAGTTGGAGAACCCAGCAGGTGGGGTGGGATTAAGAAAAGAAGGTACTGCATTTACTGAGCTCCTACTGTGTGCCAGGCACTGGGCTCACTCTATCTGACATCCACTTAGATCTTTCCCATAAATCTGAGAGATCAGGTGTTACTGCTCACGCATTCCAAGGGAAGAAATAACAATAATTAATATTGCTAACGTTTACATAATGCTGACTGCCTATCAGGTGGTAGTAGGGTGAGCACATATTTGATCCTCAGGACAGCCCATGTCATGGGTACTAGTCTCATCGCCATTTTTATAGAGAAGGACACTGAGACTCAGAAATGAAGTAGCTTCCCCAAGATCACCCAGCAAGATAGTAGTAGGGCTAGGATTCAAATATAAGCGGGGCTCAAAGCCCACAGACCTGTATGAGGACATCCCCCAAGGGACTTATATGGGGGTGCATAGATCTGGAAAGTGATTCAAACAAGAGTTGACCTTATAAACCCACAGTGGGAGTTCAGTGTGGAAGTGACGTAAGTGACCAAGTAACCAGAGGCACTCCTCTTCTCTGCACCCGGAGGACAGTTTGTCCCAGCTGTGGCTGTTTGTCATTTAGTCTCTGACCTAAAGTTTAAAATTTCATTCATAAGTTTGGAACCACAAACCCAACAGCATGGGAAGGGCCCTTGGAGATCAGCTATTCTAGTCCAACCCCCTCAGATTACAGATGGAAAAAAAACCCTGAGGCCTAGAAAGAGCCATGGACATGGCAAGGTCACAGAGCAATTTTCTGTTAGAAGGAGGATTTGGTTTGAGGTCAATTACAGATCATCTTGTTCTGTAATTACCAAATGTTGACTGTACCTCTGATTCACTTGGGGAGCTCTTTAAATATCCAGATTTCTGCATTCTGCTTCTGGAGATTCAGACTTTGGTTTGCAACAAGGCCTGGGAATCTGATAATATAATATGTTCCTCAGCTGATTCAGATGGCACAAGGCCAGGGACTGCATTTGGAAGTTGGAGTCCAATTCTCCTCCTTCATTTTATACTTTGGCATACTAAGACCCAGCAAGGGACTTGCCCCAAGGTCACATGGCAGGTCACTGGGGCCCTAGTTCAGGCTTTGTGATCATTCTTCTTCTCCAGGCTTCCTGTGGTCAGATTCTCAAAATGGGTCAAGGAGTTTGGCTAAGGGAGTTACTGTGGTTTTCCCCAGCTCTTGGTTTCCTTGTTTTACCCAAATTAAGACAGAGGATGGTGCCCCATTTCCCAAGCTTGGAAAGATGGGAATTCAAGAGCTGAAATCCTACAGGTAAAAGGAAACTGCAACAGGCTGTCCTGCAGGCCTGAGGGGCTTTCCCAGAGGCAAGCTCCAGGCTCCAGGAATGACATCAGACCCCAGCTATTCAGTGCCCTAACGCCTCAGGCTACCTGTATTTTCTGTTGCGGGAGAATGGGTAGGGAGGGCCTTCTGTCTGTGGGAGATGACAGGTGGAAAAGACCCAGCTGTGACTCAAGTGGGGTCCTGACTCAGGAGGAGCCAAATGTTCTGGCACCTGGAAGGAAGACCAAGCTGCTTTGGGAAACTGAGTCAAACCTCTCAAGCACTTTTCCTGGGCTTCTCCCTACTCCACCACTTATTTCGCTCTCTTTTTTTTCCCCTTCGGGAATGGTTATTTGGGTTTTGGAGTGTGGTGTCTTGGGTTCAAATTCCTGCTCAGTTTCTTATGAGCTGCCTTACCTATGTAGAGTCACACTCCGTTTCTAAGCCTCCGTTTCTTCACTTTATTTTTAAAGATTTTATTTATTTATTTGACAGAGAGAGAGATAGCAAGAGCAGGAATACAAGCAGGGGGAGTGGAAGAGGGAGAAGCAGGCTTCCTGCCAAGCAGGGAGCCTGACGTGGGACTCGATCCCAGGACCCTGGGATCATGACCTGAGCCGAAGGCAGACGCTTAACGACTGAGCCACCCAGGTGCCCTGGTTTCCTCTTTTAAAAAGATGGATAATATCCACTTTCTCAGATTGTGAGGATGAAACAAGATCACATATGTATTTGATAAGCAGAAGATGTTTTCTCAGAAACAGTAGATCATATGGGTAATCAGTGGACCAGAGGGATTTGAATATATTTTTGTTGATCCGAATTGAGGCGCCTAAAAGAATGGTTAAGCTGGAAAGCACCTCAGAAATCTTTGGGCCTTAATGACTTCCAAACTGGAGTCCAAGGGAACTGTTTACAGTATTTCTAAATGATAAGGGAAACCACATACTTACTCTTGATAAAGTCTCACGTTTCCTTACTTTTGTCTGGAATTGTTATCAACTCAAGGTGGTAATATGATTATCACATGCTGTTCAGAAGTTCTGATTGGCAGTTACATGTGTCTTCGATAGGTGTTTTTAATGGGGAACTAATTAGTGGAGGGTATATTGAATGTTGGCAAACATTAATCTTGTCTAAGTCCTCATTTCATAATCAGGGAAGCTGGGGTTTAAAGAGGGAAGTGGCTTGCTAGTTGAGCAGCTAGTAGAGCTGGCTCTAAAATCCACGTTCTTTCCCTGGAATCAGTTACTTCCCTTCTTTCCATTCTGGAGAAGGGGGATCTAGGCTCAATGAAGTTGAGGGGTTTGGGTCGGCTAGGCCAGGAATAAAGTGATTCATCAATTTGCTGTTACTCTTTCTCTGTTTTGACTCATTCAGCAAATATTTACCGACTGTGTACACTATGTGGACTCAGAGGAGAAGGCGGAGACAAAACAGTTACGGTGGCAGGCAGGGTCAGAATCGGCTTCCAGGTATGACTTCAGAACCTGTCCTTTTTCTATTTTAAATATATATGTATATATAAATATAAACGGAAACCCATGTTATAAAGCACCCACTACTTTGCCTCCTAATAATTAGGTTGGGTCAGAGGGCAGGGATTCGTACGTGTCCAAACCCTCCTGGCACCCAGTAACACGAAATCAGCGCTGCGATGTTGGCTCGTGAATTCTACTCCTGACTGTCACTAACTCTATGTATTTGAGGCAGTACGTTGCTTTCCTTCTCCGACCCTTAATCATCTGTAAAAACGGGAACAGTGGCAAAGCCCTGTGTGGAAGGGCTGGCTGGTTCACTTAAAAGTTATCCCAGACTTTAACTAGGAGACAACAAAATCTACATTTAGAGACTCCGTAATTCCTAAACATCTTTCTCTGGTTCTTGCCCACCCCTCTCCCTACTCTCCAGGTTGCCCCCCTTTTCTTCAAGATTCCCCTGTAGAGGGCACGCAAGCTCTACCGCTCCGTGCCTCACTTCCCGTTCGCCTTCACTCTTCATCTTGCGCATGTGCACACTTCGCTTCCCGGCGGCCGGTACGCGGGTCTAGGTGGCTTGGCCAAAGAGTGCACCCACTACGCCTGCGCACTCTCGGCCCCGCCCCCTCCACCGCCGTCCCCGGAAACACTTCCTTCCTACGCCGTCGCTGCCGCGGCCGCCGCCGTCGCTGGACCTTTGCCTCTCTAGGCCGGTAGGGCTTCTCCTCCATGGTCCTGTCTGTCATCGCTGTTTGGGGGGCCAGCCGGTGAGACTGGGCCGCGCTCGGACGCTTCGACCCTCGAGTCCGTCACTGGTGAGTGAACCCCAAAGGAGCCTGCGGATGGGCGGGCCTGAGCAGCCGGAATGGGCAGGATTTCTCCTCACTCTGGCAATGGGTCTGTCCGCCCCGCCCTCACCCCCACTCCCGGAATGGGCTCGCCGCCTCTGTCTCAGTCCCTCCTCCCGGGCAGGGCGGCGTTGCCATGGTGACGGCCGGCTGGCTGAGGCCCGGCGTGTGTCCTCGCAGGTGCCAGGGCGGCCCCGGACCCATGGCGCGGCGGCGCTGACCCAGGCCCCGGGTGGCGGCCGGGCCCCAAGGGCCGGCATGGCGGGCCAGTTCCGCAGCTACGTGTGGGACCCGTTGTTGATCCTGTCGCAGATCGTCCTCATGCAGACCGTCTATTACGGCTCGCTGGGCCTGTGGCTGGCGCTGGTGGACGGGCTGGTGCGCAGCACCCCCTCGCTGGACCAGATGTTCGACGCCGAGGTAGGGTACCCTGGCCGGTGCGGGCGGAGCCTCGGCCTCGCGGGGTGTTTTTGTGGGTCCGACCCCCCCGCCCGGGATCTAGACGTGCCTGGACCACCTTCTCACTTTGTGACCCTGGGAAAGGTACCTCTTCTTTCTGAGCCTCAGGTGCCCCATCCATAGAATGAAACCACTGACAACAGAGGCAGATTATTAGTACAAAGGAAAGGACCTGGATATCATAAAGAATAAGCCTGTGTTCCAGGCAACCTGATGCATCTCCTCTCTGACACTCTGAAAAAGTGACTTCATTTTCCTGGCCCCAGATTCTCAGGTGCCAAATTGGAGAGGGGGGGTGGATAAACGAGCATTCATGGAGGTATTATGGAAACTGCCTAGAGTTTGGAATTGGACCTCAGTTAAAATTACGCTTACTACCTGTGTGATGTGGGGCAACTGTTGTCCCCTCTAAACCTCAGTTTTCCTGTCTGCAAAATCGTGAGACCAGTAGCAGAGCTCATGGACTGCAATACAAAGAGTCTGTACTTTGGATTCAGGAAGGTTTAGCGTCCAATCTAGGTCCAAATATACTAGCCATGGGACTTTGGGCAAGTTGCTTCACCTCTCTGAGCCTATTTTCTCTTCTGGAACCTGGACAGAATAATTAGAAAAATGTTATGAGGCCCAGAGACCCCAGAGGTACCTAGGAAGATGAAAGTGCTTTATCAAGTAATGGAGGGCTATGAGATGGTTGCATCTGAGAAGCAGCTGTGTTGTATGGTAATGAGCCCAGCTCTCCGAGCCAGGAGATTGGGAATGGAATCTTTGCGCCTGCTGCTTATTCTCTGTGTAGCCCTTGGGCAAGGTATTATCTGAAAAGAGGTAACAGTAATAACAATAGCTTTGCGAGGTTGTTGTGAGGGTTACAGGAGATTATGAAAGTCAGAGGCCTTTGTAAACTGACAGTGCTGGGCAGATGTTTGGTATTCAGTAGTAGTGTCTCGAGAGTGGTGGAAGTTGCACACACACTGGGTGCCCAGTCTCCTAGGAGCTTCTGTCCTCCTGGGAAGGGCCTGTGGGAATCCTGGGCTTTGTTGAAGAGCCATCTCATGCACACGACCTGGAGACCTGGGTTCTAGACCAGGGGTTGGCGGACCTTTCCTTAAAGGGAAAGATAGTAAAGGTTTTAGGTCACAACTACTCGACTCCGCCATTGTGGTACAAAAGTAGCCAGAGATAGTCCTAAGCAAATAGGTATGGTAGGGTTTCCATAAGACCTTATTTACAAAACTAGGTGTCTGATTGGTGGGGCCTCAGTTTGCCAAACCCTGTAATAGTCCGTAGTCTTGCTGTTTACTTACTGTATCACTTTGGGCAAGTTACTTAATGTCTCTGAACTTTTGTTTCTCCTTTGTAAATCTTTTCCCGGCTGCTGTTTGGGGTCAAACGAGATACCCTAGTGGATGTCTGTGAAAGCGCCTTGTTGGAAATAGGCTGCCATACATACGCAGGGCCCTGTGGTCTTCTGTGCTCTGGGAAGAATGCTTTTTCCTTAGGAGGTCCTGGAGCCTGGAGCTCTGCCAAGCCAAGTCACTTTTCCAGCATATTTCCATTTGTGATTCCCCCTCAGATCCTGGGCTTTTCCACCCCACCAGGCCGGCTCTCCATGATGTCCTTCATCCTCAACGCCCTCACCTGGTGAGTATCACCAGTTTTGCTCTCCAGCTTTTGGGGTCCCAACACTGGAACTAACTTCCTAAATCCAGACATGAGACAGGCTGGCACTTGTTCCTGGGGAGTGGTGGATGAAAGTGGGTGGCAAAGGCCAGTTCTGGGACTGACTGCATTATAGGGCTCCTTCCATCACGATTTTGCCTTAGCTGAAAAGCTCTTAACATCACTCTGCATGCTGCCTGTGGGATAGCTTCCATCTCAGATCACTTCCCTGTTGTGGAACGAGGCGAGGAAGGGATTGGACCGGTCGTCAGGAGAAGTCGGTTCTGTTCTTGATACCTGTGCCATTGGCCAAATTACTTCCCTCCTCTCTAGGCCTTGGGCTCTTGGTCGGTACACCTGAGGGGTTTGACTGGGTAACATTTAAGGCCATTTGTGACCATTGCCTGCCTCTTCAGAGGCAGTTTAGCATAGTGATTAAGATCTTGGCTTTGAATCTCAGCTTTCCCACTAGTCTAGTGACTTTCGACAAGTTGATCTATCTAGGCCCTGGTTTCCTCATCAGTAAAATGAGGCAAATAATATTACCTATCTCATAGTTGTAAGCGTTAAATGAATTCATTCATGGGAAGTACTTAGAACAACACCTTGCACATTACTGTTCTTGACCTTACACTGGGATTAAAAATGGGTGGGCTATGACCTGAATTTGGCTCCTAGATATGTTCTGTTTGGCATCCCACAAGTGGTGTTTAAAACATTTTTCCACTTAGTTGAAAGTCAGGATATTTTATATATTAAAAAAAAAATCCAGATTTCTGGCTTCTCTTGAAAAATGGAAAGATCATTTGATTCCAGGCCAGCCTTCCAGCGTGAGGATTTGCCCAGCTACAAGTAGCTTGTTGTCCCCACTTTCAATGGCCCATGTATGCTTCAGGGTGCTGCAATCCCCACCAGTCCCTGGGATTCCCCTGAGTGACAGTTACTATTTCTCATCAAGCTTGTACTTTTGTTTTTCTTCTACCCAGCCTGATTCCCTCCCAGCGTTACCTGCTAGCTCTCTCTAGGCATCTGATAATGTAACCCTTGCTTCACACTTCTCTTATTTGCTTCTGACCACTATGCTGTTATCCTAATTGTCTCTACTCCGCAAATGATCTAAGGCCAGGACGACCCAGTGACAACTCACTGCTGTCCTCTCCCCACAGTGCCCTGGGCTTGCTGTACTTCATCCGGCGAGGGAAGCAGTGTCTGGATTTCACTGTCACTGTCCATTTCTTTCACCTCCTGGGCTGCTGGTTCTACAGCTCCCGTTTCCCCTCGGCGCTGACCTGGTGGCTGGTCCAAGCCGTGTGCATTGCACTCATGGCTGTCATCGGGGAGTACCTGTGCATGCGGACGGAGCTCAAGGAGATCCCCCTCAACTCAGCCCCTAAATCCAATGTCTAGAATCGGGTCCTTTGGACACCCGGCTGGGCACTTGGCCCCACCCCCCAACACCTTGGGCTGCTCAGACCCTCCAGTCGAGGTCCAGCCCAGGTCTGAGAGGAACCCTGGAAATGTGAAGTCTCTGTTGGTGTGGGAGAGATAGTGAGGCCCCATCAAGAAGGCAGGTAGCAGTCAGGACCACAACTGCAAGAATGGCCTCTGTCGGCTGAAGCCTTGCTGTCTGGGAGGTCAGCAAGGGGACCTCTGTCAGGGTAATAACAGAATTGGAACCATGTCATTCTTGAGCCACCATACCTGTCACCAGCCTGTTATTTTAAAAAAGAACCAAATCAAGGATATCTGATTGGCGCAAACCACTCTTCTAGTCATCTGTCTTACCTTCCAGGGACAGCTGTTACCTTTGCCATGTTGCTGAACTGCAGCTATTCTGTTTGGAGAAACGTGCAGTTTCTGGATCTGTAGCCACAGAAAGAGACAGAGGTGCAAAGTATTAGGCTGCTGTCAGGGAGAGGACAAGCAGATGGAGGCATCAAGCACGAGGAAAACGCACAACCTGTGTCCTGCCACACGCCTGTGTGTGCACACCCATGAACCCATGACTGACTTTTTTCCAGTTCTCTCTGCTGGGTCCCCACCTGCTGCCAGCGTTCAACAGAGCAGGCCCTAGGACCCAGAGAAGAGTCCCAGCATCGCTCCTGGTCCACCCCTCGTGACAGAGTCACTGTCTCTTCTCTAGGAATGACTAGGCACCCCACCTCCCTCCAGACCTCACTTCTGGCAATAGTTCCTTTTTCCTGCCTTCCTGGGAATTCTGCGGTGGGAAGGGTATGATGGGTACCCAGAGACAGGAAGCCCCGCCTTCCAACTTGGGTTGCGCTGATAGTGCTGAGGGAGATAGGAATTTGCTGCTAAGATTTCTCTTTGGGGTGGCATGTCCTCTGTGAGGGGCTTGCAGCTGTCCCTCCTACGTACATAAATACAGTATTTTCCACGGTTCTGCCTGTGCTTACTTTGTCCTGCCGTGGTTGGGCCAGTGAGAGCCCTGCACAGCCAGACAGGGAAGCTATAGAGAATGAGTAGGCCACCTTCTCTTCTAGACCGCAGGTTGTTCTTCCATTTGGTTAAAATACTAAGTGCAGGGAATTCCTGTGTCCTACCCCCTCCATCTGCAGCCACCTCTGCTCTGCCTTGGGTGAACTGCCATGATTGAGTTTCCTTTTTCTGGCCAGTGATTTCTGAATGTGTTCAGTGGAACGCACTTGGTGTAGACCCACTTCTGTATTGAAACCATCAGTGTTCCTCTTTGGGTCCTTGGGAATCTGCCCAAGAGTGTGGGCAGCTTTCAGCTTGTAGTGTTAGGGTGTCGCAGATGAGTTTTGCTCTCTGCCCACGAAACTTTTTTTCATAGCCCTGCAGAGTAGGGAGGTGAAGCTGACAGGATGAAGGTTTGAGAGAGAATGTGCCTGGCTGAGGGGGGCATGGGGGAGAGGTGTGCTGTGGCCAAGCTGGAAGGAAGCAGCTTGTTAATGGGACTTGAATCCTGGCTGCAGGGTCCAGGAGATAAGACCAACTGAGGTGACTTCCCCTGGGTTAGTGGGTTTCCCCCGACACCACAAACCACAAAGGCATGTGGCTAATGTTATTTGGGGAAGATCACCAGAGCACACATCATGTGGCTGCTGTCTCCCTTGGTCAGCTGGGGGCTGGTTGCTCCAGCTGTGTTGGCACACATCTTTGGGAGTTTCCTTCAGAGACCTGTGCCTGTTCTGCATATCTTCTGTAATGATAAATCTTTGCCCCTTGAGTGGTAATTTGGTTTTTGGAAATTGCCAGAAGTCAGGGAAGCCAATGTTTTTTTTTCTCCAACAATATACAGTGATGGAACCGGATGACAGTTGGGGGTGAAAAAATGTGTGACCTTAATGAAATTATGATTTTTAAAAATTTTTTATTTATTTGAGAGAGAGAGAGCACAAGCCGGGGGGAGAGTCAGAGGAAGAAGCAGATTCCCCACTGAGCAGGGAGCCTGACGTGGGGCTCGATCCCAGGACCCCAGGATCCTGACCTGAGCTGAAGGCAGACGCTTAACCGGCTGAGCCACCCAGCTGCCCCAAAATTATGATTTTCTAAAATAACAATAAAAGCGCTATCTAGAGGCAAGTTCCAGAGAGAACTGGGCAGTGGCAGGGACATGTTTGTCATTTTATTTATTTTGTTTTTAATATGTATTTTTTAAAGATTTATTTATTTATTTTAGGGAGGGAGAGAGAGAGAGAGAGGGAGGGAGGGAGAGAAAATCCCAAGCAGACTCTGTACTGAGTGCGGAGCCCGATGTGGGGCTCGATCTCACGACCCTGAGATCACAACCCAAGCTGAAACCAAGAGTCCAATGCCCAGCCGGCTGCGCCACCCAGGCACCCCTGTTTATCATTTTGGTAATAAATAGCTGTGCTTAATAGATGTCCAGCAGTGGGCTAAGTGCTTCACATGTTATTTTCTTAATCTTCACAACAACCCTCAGAAGTAGGAAATATCATCTATATCTTACAGATGAGGAAACTAAGGCATTTGCCCAAGGTTACGTGTTAGGAACTAGCAGACCCAGGATTTGGGCTCTGGCTTTGACAATAAACTCATTCTGAAGACATTAATAGTTAAAGGACGTGCAAGTTCTTTAATTTTACAAACTGTCACCTCTGCCTTCCACTGTATTGCTTTAAATACAAAGGATATATAGTGCTTTGTAAACATTGTGAGCTTTCTTAGAAGAACTGGTAGACTATTAAATATGGCCACAGATTCCCAAGTGAACGGATGAGTGTAGGAAATGTTTTTATTTCCGAAGGATAAGGGAAAGTTACCTCCACCCCGACACTGAGTTGGTGTATCTCTTGACTTCCTAGGGGGTCTGAAGCCTGCACCTCCTTTCATCCCCCACACCCCTACCCCTCCACTACCTCAACTTCCATTTGGAGAGAGAAGTGGAGACTAGTGCATAACTGGTACACAGAAAAGTTATGACCCGAAGAGAAATTGGGAAAGGAGAAAGGGATATCTAGCTCAGAGGGTGCCCCTAGCTGCCGGTTCTAGGCAGCCCTGTCCAGATCAGAGCCAAATGGAGGCCGGGATGGCAGCCAGCAGATACCAGGGGGTGGGGTGGGAAGCTCCAGGCCCCCATGAATTCTATGGGGTGCACAATTCAAACAGTCTTTTCTGGAAGCACTTTCAGCTGCTCAGTGACTTCCCTGATAAGAGTAGCTTCCTCTGGCAGTCCCAGGGGGCAGTCCGTGCACAGACATGGATCTCCTCCCTGTATCTGTAGCACAAGGAACACAGAGCTTCAGGGGCAGGTAGAGTATGGGCAGATTCAGGGCACAAGAGAGGCCCTCTGTGGAGAGGGAATTAAAGCCTTGCTTGAGGTTTTCTGTAGGAGAGTAGCAAGTGGTGGTGAAAACAGCATTGAGACAGGAATGGGTAGAGTTTGCTAAGAGTTTGGATCCCTGTCCTGCTATGCTATGGGCAAGACAGAATTGTAGGGGCCTGGGGCACTTGGGTGACTTGGTCGGTTAAGCATCCGACTCTGGATCTCAGCCCGGGTCTTGATCTCAGGGTCATGAGATCAAGCCCTGTGCTGGGCTCCATGCTGGGTGTGGTGCCTACTTAAAAAAAAAAAAAAAGGGCAGGGCCATAAGGCTATAGGACTTAAGAGAGCGGAGTGCAAGGTTAAATCCTGGGCGCTGTTACTAGCTGTGAGGACTTAGATAAGCTGCTTGACTTCCCCTTACCTTGGTTTCCTTGTTTGTAAAATGAGGATAAGCTAGTACTTCCCTGTGTTGTGAGGATTCAATGAGATACCTAGTGTAAAGCTTAGCACAGTTCCTGGTGTGTAGGAAGTGATCCAGAAATCTAAGCAGTTAAAGTTACTGGGCCACTGACGCATCTCTCCTCTTTTTACAGAGGAGACACCTTTCTTCCCAGCCTCAGTGTTTGCACCTGTTAGTTGGGGAACAGGTTTGCCTGTGATCAGGGTGCAGCTACCAAGTACTGTGCTCCTATGTGTCATCCATTGCAGAGTGACTTCTGTGTATTCTTAATTAATCCAATGAGATAGGTACCATTATTTTCCCATTTTGCAGACAGAGAAACTGAAGATTAGGAATAAACTTTTCCTAACATTACAGAGCTGATGAGAAGCTAGGCCTCTCTGCCTCAACAGCCTCATCCTCTTCACGTTCCAGTCATGTTTTGTGGTAAGTGATCCAGAATAGGAGAGGGACAGTCTCTGGAATCCAGATGTCATTATAGCAAAAGGTTGTGAATGTGAACATAAGATTGGCTTTTTAACAAGTAGCTAATTCCCTTAAAGGTGAGCAGTTAGGTGGGTGCTCATGAGAGACACAAGGAGCTTTATTGTGGCACAGGGCCAGGGAGGAGGCAGGAAAAGGACAGACATTTGTCCAACACCCCACAAACTGGCTTCACCTACACCAAGCCTGATTTGCTTGAAGCCCTGTGGAATTGATACTAGCATCCCTATTTTATAAACGGATGAAATAGGCTCAGAGAGGTCATGTGACTTCTTAAAAGTCACTCTGAATCAAACATTTTAATTTTCCCCCGAGTTAGCTTGTAGGGAGCCGTTTCTGGGGGTGGTGTCCTCTGATCACTGAGATCTGTTGCAGCCTCCTGCCCAAAGCAGGATCTAACTGAGCCCAGAAGAGGAGCCTCAGATTGTAGTAGTCAAGCACAGGGAAGGTGGTAATGGGAGGGCCCCAGCTGTGGGACCGTGGGAGGCAGGTTGTCTGAGGCCCAAGTGCCGGCTCAGGTCCGGGGGTGGGGGTGGTAAGGCTGGAAAGAGTGCGCTGCTGGGAGTCATTCACACTGTAGCCCGCATCCTTGCCCCTACCCCCAGTGGCGCTCTGGACACGAGGGATCCTAGCCTCAGCACACAGGCACGGCCCATCCAACTGCTGTTCTTGGGCCCAACTCTTGTCTCCCTTTGTGGCAAAGTGGAAGCTGCCAATCTTACCCAGGCCCACGCCTTCCAGGTCCCCACTTGGGGCTCCCAGGAAGACTAGTGCAGGGGGTCGCCAAGCCGGTGTGTTTTGGTTGGGAGCGCGCTGCCCTGATAGCCTGCATAGCGCGCACAGACAGATGTTCGCGCAAAGGTTGACGGAATGGAGGGTGCCGAGGGTGAAAGAGCGAGTAGGGGTGATTTTCGAAGACTGATGGGACTGATGATGTCCAGCAAGGAAACCGAAATGGCGACTACCCAGGAGTTGGGCCGGAGTGCAAGCCCAGCGGGAAGACAGCTTGGAGTGGAGCTTGCCAGGTGGAGGCGGCGCGGGAAGCGGCGCGGTGGGCGGACGCGGGGGAGACGCGCGTAGGCTCGCAGGAGCCAAGCCGAGCTGGGCAGTCCCGAGAAGCCCCGCGCCGGCAGGCTCAGGCTGGCGGCGCTGCCCAGGGCTAATGCGGTGCGTTTCGGGGGAACCCCTCCCATCTTCCTCCCGCACCGGCCATCTCCACCACGGCCTGGGTTCCTCCCGGGAAGGCTCTGCACCCCTTGATGGCTGCGCTGCTTTCTTGAGGGTGCCACTCCGTGCAGCCTGCCTCCAGGAGAAGATCCCCAGAAGGCCCGGGTTCCCTGGGTTTTCCTCTCCCCAGCTGCACGTTCAGGGCTATGGCTCCTGCCGACAGAGGGCGACCCCAACTCGATGGTGTCGACCGGGATTTGGGATTGGGGGTTGGGCGTGTCGTGTCGCACGGGAGCTATCGAGTCGAAGTGCGGACACTGGGCCTGACTGGGTGCTTTCCTCGACCCAGGCGGGACACATTTCGAGGCCAAGGTGACACCCATTTGTTGACACCCAACGTTGCAATAACGGGGCGCAATGCACGTGAATGACGGGCTGGATGGATGCTCCCTTGTGCCTTTTTCCTTTCTTCGGAAAATGGAATGGGAAGCAGCCAGCAGTTTTAGATTAGAGTTCTGGCCCCGCCACCTCCTAGACGCGTGAGCCTGGCCAAGTCACCTTCTGTCTCGGGGCCACAGTCTCTCACCTTGTTGGCTTGCAGGGCCATTGTGAAGCATCTGGCACCCAGAAAGTACCTTCTATGACTTCATAAAGTGTCCTCTTCCGGAGGCCAGCTCGCAGGGGTGGGGAGGGGTGCAGCTTGCTGGTTTCTGTGTGCCACGTTCTAGACTGACCTTAGGGGCCTGGGAATGGGGTGGAAGAAAGCTAAAATGGTGATGCACACTTTCCCTCCCCACCTCGGTCGAGGGCCTCTTTCCTCCCTCCATCCTTTCCAGCCCCAAACAGGCAGAGCCGGCAGTACTATTCTTCAGTTCCCAATGGGAGATTTTATTTGTAGACTCGTGAATTTGCCCGCCCATCCCTCCCGCTTAGATGATTGCGCCATCTCCACCCTCACCTCACACCTCTGGCTCCCGTCCAAGGTCACGCCACCTGAGAGCAGAGACCTCGGTGTTAGGAGCTAAGAAGGCCGCCAGGGGGCGCTGCCGCATGGGGAGAGGGCTCAGGGACCAGGGCCCGCTGAAGTCCTGCAGGTTGGGCATCCGGGTTTTGTGAAGGGGAAGCCTCCCTTTCAGCGGGACCCCCAAGCCCTTCATCCTTCTTCTCTTGGGACCTCAGTTCTCTCATGGAAGGGTGGAGTATTTTGTTTTCTTTCTTTTTTGCTAAGCAACTTTTTGTTCAGAGTAAATCTTATTTGAAGCATAAATAAATGAAACGTGGGGTGGTGATTTGGTCTAAGAGGGGATGGGATATGGCAGAGCTCTACTTGACTGCTCCCCCTTCCCCCAACATTTGGAAATCCCTGAACTCCCTTACTCAGACTCCTGACTGAGATTCTGAGCCATAGCAATTGTGGACCCTCCTGAGGCCTCCAGGCAGTGAGATGACCCACCTCAGAACCCCCACTTCCAGTGCCCCTCCCCAGAGCCCCTGTTGGGATCTCGAGAGGCCCCAGCCTACCCACCACCCTGCTGTGTGGACTCCATCAATGGTTTCCCCCTCTCTGGGCCTGAGGGAGGGGTCTCCCCCTAGCACTGCTAGCTAGCCACAGCCCCCAAGAGTCTGGATCCTGAGCCTCTGACTCAGGCCCAGTTCCAAGCCTGGCTTCGGCCTGTGTCTCACCCCAGCCGGGCAGTGGTGTTGTCATACTCTGTATGGATGGCACATAGGTAGCTCAAGCGATGCAGAGCAGAAGCGGGTACAGCAGCGCTTGACCCAGCGCAGGGCGGATGATCTGCACATCACCCGAGGCCCTGGGAGGTGGATTCGTGTGGGCAACCCCTCAAACCAGATCCACTGGTCAGCTGCTTCCATCTGCTTCTTGTCCCCCATGGGAGTTCTGTGCTGGTAGGTCTTCAGGAAGACAATGCGGGCATCCCCAGTGGGTGATTGCCTCCCCTGGGCTCCAGGGTACGTGGTCAGGTCATGACCCTTCGATGTCCTTGGGAGCTCAGGCTCCACCTGCTCCTCGCTCTGGTGCACTGCCGCCGGTGGCTGGTGCGCCCTGTTCCTCCCCCCCAACCCCACCTGGGGCTCCCCTGGGCACTCTAATTCCGGTATCTTCCTGGGGCATCCAGCCTCTTGGAGCTCTTCGTTATCTTGTTCCACTCTATCGCAGACGCTGCTGCTCCTAGCACAGGGAGGGAAGGCAGTTAGCAGAGCGGGATGAGGGCCCTGGTCCCCCAGCCCCACCCTGAGACCACTGCTATGCAGCCAGCTCAGGGGGGAAAGCTGCAGAGGCCCGGAAAAGAAACTTCACCCCCAGAGGCCTTGTGCCTGGAGGCAGGGGAGGTGATAATGGCCTGGGGAAGGAGTCCTCCTGGCTGGGGAGGCAAGAGGCAGTGGCCAGTGGTTAGGACACCTAGGACTAGATGTTGTCTGTGTGGGCCACTGGCCAGGGTTCCGCCTCTCTGGATTTCAGTTGATGGGGTGAACTAGTCCAGTGTTTTCAAACTGTGCTCCAAGAAACCTTAAGTTTCTGAGGAGACCTCTCAAATGCCCTCCCCACCCTGGGGAGGGGCAGGGTGAGGGCAGGATACCTTTCTGCCCAACACAATTGGGGCCTGAGGAAGGATACTCGAAGAGAGGTTCTGCTGCTTTAAACAGGTTGGAAAACTATGGGACGAGAGAGGCCTGACCCTTCCAGCCCAGTGTTAACTGATTGCCCGCGCGTCCGAGGCGGCCAGCTCAGAGAAAGGAGCTCCGAGAGGGGGCGTTAGCCTTCTAGTGCTAGAAGGAGACTTGCCCCAAGGGTGTGTGTAATAGACTGAGTCTTCTGTAAAGCACAGCATTGTCCTAGCTGAGTGTGTGTGGAGCGGCATGAGGACTCAGGCTCCACATAATGCCAGTACCGCTGATAATTACCACCACTGAGTGTCTGCTGTGCATCAGGCCCCGGACCCTCACACCAGCCCCACAAAGTAGGAGGCAGTGAAGTGGCAGAGTGGCTTGGCGAGCACAGGCTTTCAAGGCCGACAAACCGGGGTTCAAATTTGCTTGTGCCTCTTACCATCTGCCTGATTTGGGGCAAGACATTTTACCACTCAAAGCTTTAGCTTCATCGTATGTAAAACTGGGGTAACTCTGTCTACCTAATAGGAATGCTGTGAAGAATTAACTAAACGGGAAAAGCTTGTGAAATACTTAGCAGATGCCTAATAAATGTCAACTTTCTTAATATTCTGATGTGATTTATGAGGAAGCCGAGCCTCAGCAAGATGACGGGTCTGCAGGTGAATCTCTGGGTTGTGTGGATTTGAGGAGGAGTGGCCCCTCTTGCCTGGGTGGTGCCCCAGTTGGTGGTTAGTCCCATAATTGGATGACTGTGACCATGGTTAGGACGACAACTCTGATATCACGCAGGAATGGCTTCAAATCCTAGCTCTGCCACTTACCACTTTTGTTAGCTGGGACAAGTCACTGCGTCTCTTGAGCCTCGGCTTCCCACCAGTAAAATAGGGCTAATCAATACCTTTGTCACAGAGCCTTTGTGAAAATTAGGTTTTCTAAATTTGTCAGCATAGATAGACAGTGCCTGTTCCTAGTAAAGGTAGTCATTGGGTCCGTGGTGGGGGCCAGGGGTGTGCCGAGCTCACCCAGTGGAGATCCCAAGGATCTTCGGAACTCTGAGCAGTGAATTCCAACACGTTTTGGCCAGGCTATGCAGTTCTTGGATCCGGGGGTTTGAGCTCTTGAGCAGCTTCAAGAGCGACAAGTTTTTTAATACCTGCCAGGGTTGAGAAACCAGGAAAACAGAAGCTTCAGCTTTCTTGGGGTAGCCTCCCACACCCCACCTCAACTTTGGCTCAACTCCATTCAGAGCTGGGCCTGGGGACTCCTGGGTCACTACAAGACTGGCAACTAGGAAGGACCAAAATGGGGCATCTCACCATCTTAAGTCGGTTCCGCCCGATTACTTTGACAGGTTGTGGTATCTTACCCTGTGGTTCTTCATCTTGTATCTGAGAGACAGAGGGAGAGAGTGCACTAACACAGGAGGAATCCCCCCAGATGCCTCCACTATGCTTCTCCATTTGGCTGAGCATGGGTTTGACCACCCTTTGGGAGTTTTGTTACCTTGGTTTGGGGGCAGAAATGGGGAAACCATTCCAACTCTCCTGACCTCCCTTCACCCTTCACCTCTCCCTCCCGCCCCCACCCTGCTCTGGGTGTGGTCCAGCCCCCTCTGTGTCCACTCCCAAGTCCAACCTTGGAAACCATTCTATTCTTGGGCCTCTTCTTTGCTGATGGACTCATACTGGGGCTGTGAGACCTCAAGGACAGGTGGAGCAAGACTGGTACCAGGCACCCCCTGCTCCCTGCCCCTCTCAATTCGGCCAGCACTCAGGCTGGCCATCAGGATGGCTGTGCTGGAGCTCCCAGGGAGGGGAGCTGTGACATCACTGAAATTTGTGACAGCAGCAGGGCTGGGTCTCCAAGGAGTATGTGTGTGGCAGGGGTGGAGGGGGAGGAGGAAACTCCCCATCTGTGGAAAAACCTAGTAGGTACCAGACAGAGGCATATATTGTCAACACCTCCCTGTGAGGTAAGAGAATTATCTCCTCTTTTTAAATAAAGAAGCCAAGGTTCAAAGAGGTTAAGTAATTTACTCAAGGCCACACAGCTGGGTAATGGTGGAGCTGGAAATTTAAGGTCTGACAGTGAACGCATGAAACCAGGCATTCCCAACTATGTTCATCTGTTCATCCGTGTCATATGTTGACCGTGCACCTGCTACGTTTGTTATTCTAAGCACTGAAATAAAAGACAATTCTTACCTTCAAGGAATTACATTCTAGTGGAGGGAAAACAAAACATTGTGTGTGCTTGTAAATGTTTAACATTTGGCTCTCTGAAACAAAACGTTCATCTATGTGTGTGTGTATTATAAATTGTACTGATAGAAACCTAAAATAATAAAATTCTACAGTACTCTTTGTTGTAAATTCCAAAGAGCCAGTTCATTCTTAAAGTATGTTTTTCTTGGATTTTGCCTAACTCATATCCATAACCAACCTGTGGTTGCAATGGATGAACAAATGTAGCACCAACATAAATGTTGACATTTTCACTTAACACTAAAGAGGAAGAAGAAAGTACAAAAGTGAAAGAATAAAAATGCTTGAATTTCACTCACTCATCAGTGACATATCAAATTATCTGCTGTATTGGATCAGAGTTTTCAAATACCAGAAGTATATTTTCTCAAATTTTTTTTGTGGTGTGCTATTTACGATGTACTAGCTATAGACGGGACATATGTGTTTACATTTAATTGTATTATTAACATCTCCATTAGTCTCTTAAGGCTAGACCAGGGGTCAGCAAATTTCTCCTGTAAAGGGCAAGATAGTAAATACGTCAGGCTTTGCAGGCTGTATGTGCTCAGCTCTGCTGTTGTGGTGTGAAAGCAGCCACAGTTGCTATGCAAATGAGTAGGCATGGCTGTGTTGCAATAAAACTTTATTTACAAAGATAGTTGGATTAGATTGGGCCCATGATCAAACCCTGGTGTAGACAGTCAACAAAATAATAAATCAAAACCTGATTTATTACAAGTACCTGTGCCTCTGGGGCAAAAACTCCTACCAGGCTGATTTCAAGCTACCAGTGTGATGTCACTGAAGGCAGAGTTGAATGGAAAGGCATGGTAGCATGCCGTTAACAGCTACTGCAGTTCCCCAGATGTGAAGACTCTCAAGAACATAGATAGTAGCAAAAGGTAGCAAACAATTGGAAAGTGATGAGTTTGAGCATTTTTCACCTTTGTTTATAACATCATTAACTTAAGTTTGTATAATTTGATTTTTAATGATCGCTATGCTTAACGACCAGTCAGCAGAGTTCGTAGAAGCATAATAGGCTTTTGCAAGCCCTTACGAGTCAGTTCCAGGACACCACTGTCATGTCAGAGGGAAATAAGTGTGGGGAGAAAAGTAAACAGGGCCAAGGGCCAAGGGAGAGCAAAGGTAGAAGGTTTGATAGTATTAAAAAGGCTGGAATGGGCAGCTTTCGCCAACCAGATGAGATTTGAGCAGGAACCTGAAGGAGGTGAGGGAAGGGCAGACTGGCCATGGCAGGAGATGGGGGCAGGGAGGGGGTGGTGGTGAAGGGTTGGGACAGACGAGGGCTGCTTGGAAGGATCTGCCCAGCCGGCCGCAGCAATGAGTGGAAGAGCCTGTGAAGAACAGCTTCCTGGCACCACCCCAGTCAGCCTGCCAGACTGATACCCAACCGAGCGTGGGAACCGAACTCTCCACTGTACTACCTCTAGGGCAAAGAGGTGTATGTGTGCAGGGGGTGCTTAGCTCTGCCTTTTAGGGGTGACACACCAAGCCGAGGCTACAGAACAGCTTCATCCATGTCAATGTCCTTTATTATTAGGGTGAAGGGGGGAGGTTAACGTGCTTGACCCAGGGAAGAAACCTGGAGGTGACTCAAGAGGGAAGCTGTGGGGGACGCTCCCTCTCCCTTCTGTCCAACCCACTACTTCTGGCTCCTCTTCCTGCTCAGGCACCACTCTTCATGCCGGCATGATTTCAGCCCTTACCACCTGGACTCTGGTGGGCTGTATCAGGATCATCTACAACTGCCACTCAGCCCCCGGGTGCCAAGGGCCTGGGAACCCACCGTGTGCTACACACTCAGGATAGCCACATTATAGGCAGAGCATGACTCCTCTCAAGAAGTTCACGGGCCTGGGGGGGGAAGTACCACTAGAATATGGGCTCTTCAAGGGCAGAGAGTTTTGTCTGTTCTATTCATTGATAAACCCCTAGAGCCTGGTAGGTCACAATAAGTATTTTTTGAAAAAGTGAAGTAAACAGCATTATCAATGACAAAGGTAATCCCAGGGGCCGTTGGACTACAGAAGACCAGCCTGAGGAGGTCAGATAAGTCTTCGTAGACACGGTAATGAGGAATGAAGGAGTAGAAGTTGGCCAGGCAAAGGGGTGTGAGGTAGGCAGGGCATTCTCAAAACAGGGAATTTTGAAAACATAGGTGTGGAAAAGAATTATGAACAGTTATATGTTGCTAGAGTAGAAAAGAGGGGCCAAGAGTGCCAGTGGCTGACTGTTCAGGGCTTTACCACCAGGATGCTTGGAGTTTGTCCTGAAGGTCCGGGGACCCCCTGAAAGGGCTCTGGCAGCCAAGGCAAGGTGGCCAGATTTGGTGCCGGGGGCCTGGCCCGGCCGGCCCTGCCACTCTGCTCTAGTCCACGCTTTCCCCCTCATGTGGTCCCCTCCCTCGGAAGTGGTGTCTGTCTGAGCATTTCACCCCCACAGGGCAGGGAGTTCTCCATGTCCAGACTCTACCCCAGCAGAGACTCCCACAGCAATTTTCCATGTTCCATCTTGTTTGGTCCTTCCATCACAGGAAACCCATTGGTGGGGAGAGAGACTTATTCAATGACACATAGCCTTGTGGACCAACTCCAAGTCTCTTGAGTGGAAAACCACCAGTCTTTTTCTCCTTAGTTGTGGCAAAATACACATAAAATTTACCAACTTAACCATTTTTAAGTATACAGCTTAGTAGAGTTAAACACATTCCCACTGTTGTGCAACCATCACCACCATCCATCTCCAGAACTCTTTTTCATCTTGCAAAACTGAAGCTCAATACCCATGAAACATCATCTCCCCATTTCCCCCTCCTCTGAGGCCCTGGCAATCACCCTTCTGCTCTCTGCCTCTAGAAATGTGACTGCTCTAAGTACCTCGTGTAAGTGGAATCATACAATAGTTGTCTTTTTGTGTCTGACTTATTTCACTTAGCATAGTGTCCTCAAGGGCCATCCATGTCATAGCCTGTGTCAGAATTTTCTTCCTTTTTTAAGGCGGAATAATATTCTATTTTATACCATATTTTGTTTATTCATCTATCCATGGACACTTGGATTGCTTCCACCTTTTTTGGCTATTGTGAATAATGCTGCTAGGAACACGGGTGTATAAAGATCTCTTTGAGACCCTGCTTTAAATTATTTTGGGGTATATACCCACAAATAGCTGGATGATATGGTAATTCTATTTTTAATTTTTTGACGAACTGTCATGCTGTTTTCTATAGTGGCTGCACCATTGTGCATTTCTACCGACAGGGCACAAGGGTTCCGGTTTCTCCACATCTTCACCAACACATATTTTCTTCTTCTACTTCCTCTTCCCCTTCTCCTCCTTCTCCTTCTCCTCCTCCCCCTCCTCCTTCTTCTTCCTCCATAGCAGCCATCCATAGGGTGTGAGGTTCCACTCTTGTTTTATTTGTTTCCTTTCATAGTTTGCGCTTTAGATTCTTTAAAGTCACGTTTATTGGGATATCTTTTAATACAGTAAAATTCATCCATTTTAGTGAACAGTTCCATGAGTTTTGACAAGTGCAAACCACCACAATCAACATATAGAATGTTTTGTAATCCCCTCAAGTTCCCCCATGCGATCTCTTTGCCGTTAACCCCCTCCCCCTCCCGGCCCTGGCAATAGCTGATTTGTTTTTCAGGCCCTACAGCTTTGCCTTTTCCAGACCATCATATGAATGGAATCCCGCAGTGCAGAGCCTTTTGAATCTGGAGTTCTTTCAGATTCCAGAAAGAATCTGGATGAGCACATCTCAGAGGGTAGCGGTAGTTTGTTTCTTTTTGTTGCTGAGTAGTATTTCACTGATGACTATGCTACTGTGTGTTACCTAATCATTGAAGGACATCTGGGCTGGGTTTTGGCAGTTCTGAATAAGATTACCAAAAGCATTTGTGTGCAGGTTTTTGTGGGAATAAGTTTTTATTTCACTTGAGTGAATACTAGGAGTGGGACTCCTGGATACCATGGCAATGGTATGTTTAACTTAGTAAGAAACTGCCAAACAGTTTTCCAAAGTAGTCATTCTGTTTTATATTCCTGCCAGCAGTGTGGGGCAGGTCTATTTGCTACACATCCTGGGCAGCACTTGGTACTGTTAGGTTGTGTTTTTTAAATTAATTAATTAATTAACTTTGAGAGAGACGCATGAGTGGGAAAGAGAGAGAGAATCTGAAGCAGACTCTGCACTGAGTGCAGAGCCTGATGCAGGGCTTGATCTCTCAACTGCGAGATCGTGACCTGAGCAGAAACCAAGAGTCAGCTGCTCAACTCACTGAGCCACCCAGGCATCCCAGGTTGTGTTTTTTAAAAAGCCATTCTAGTAGGTATGTAGTGGTATCTCAGGGTAGTGTTAATTGGTATTTCCCTAATGACTAATAATCTTGAGCATCTTTTCATGTGCTAATTTGCCATCTATTTATATCTTCTGGGGAAGTGTCTGTTCAGGTCTTTTGCCCATTTTTAAAAATTGAGTTGTTTTTGAGGTGCCTGGCTGGTTCAGTCAGTTGGGCATCTGACTCTTGATCTCGGCTGGGGTGTTGATCTTGGAGTTGTGGGTTGGAGCCCCACGTTGGGCTCCACACTGGGTGTGGAGCCTACTTAAAAAAATAATAAAACTTGGGTTGTTTTTCATACTATTAAATTTGAGAGTTCTTTGTAAATTCTGGATCCCTTTGTCAGACATATGATTTTACAAGTATTTTCTGCAGTCTCTGGTTTATCTTTTCGTTTTCTTAACTGCCTTTTGAAGAGCAGATTGTTAATTTTGATGAAGTCCAATTTATCAGGTTTTTTTTTAACGGATTATGCTTTTGGTGTCGTATCTGAGAAATATTTGTTTAGCCCCAAATCACTAAGGCTTACTCCTATGTTTTCTCCTCAACATTTTATATTTTCAGGTTTTTAAAGTTAGGTCAATGACTCATTTTGCATTAATTTTTTTTATAAGATTTTATTTATTTCTCCATCTCCTGCTCCCCCTGCCTGTGTTCCCTCTCTCACTGTCTCTCTCTGTCAAATAAATCAATAAATCAATAAATCTTTAAAATATTTTCTTTATTTATTTGATAGAGAGAGAGTGCACAAGCAGGGGGGCGGCAAGCAGAGGGAGAAGCAGGCTCTCCGCTGAGCAAGGAGCCCAATGCAGAACTCGATTCCAGGACCCTGGGATCATGACCTGAGCTGAAGGCAGATGCTTAACCGACTGAGCCACCTACGCGTCCT
This sequence comes from Eumetopias jubatus, assembly GCF_037043125.1. Taxonomy (NCBI): domain Eukaryota; kingdom Metazoa; phylum Chordata; class Mammalia; order Carnivora; family Otariidae; genus Eumetopias; species Eumetopias jubatus. The sequence goes on from NW_028274815.1 coordinate 125,757,529, forward strand.
TGGATATTTATTTTTCAATAATTTTTGTATATAGGATCAAGATTCTTCTGTATGGATATCTAGTTATTCCTATGCAATTTGTTGAAAAGACTGTCCTCTTTCCTTTGAATTCCTTCGTACTTTTCTCAACAGTCACTTGACCATATATGTATGGATATATTTCTAGATTCTGTTCTGTTTCTTTGATTTATATATCTATCCTTTGCCAGGATCATACTATCTGGATTCCTTTACAGTATGTCTTATAATCTGTCTTGATTACCATAGCACTTTATAATAACACTCAAAATTAAATAGTGGGTTCTCTAACTTTCCTGTTCTTTTTTTTTTTTTAAGTTTATTTATTTAAGTAATCTCTACACCCAACATGGGGCTCAAACTCATAACCCCGAGATCAAGAGTGGCATGCTCTTCTGACTGAGCCAGCCAGGCACCACTTCTGTTCTTTTCAAAATTTGTCTTTCCTTATGAATTTTCAAATCAGCTTGTTGATTTCTACACAAAATCCTACTAAGATTTTGACTCTGTTCCTTGGACTTTTGTTCTGAGTTATCCTTTCTTTTTTGGGCACATTTGCAGTTGAGTCATTTTCTCAACATGCTTCCTGCCAGTAAAATTTTGAGGTTCAAAGGCCTCTTTTAATTTTTCTCAATTATTTTTGTAAATTTTGAAATGATTATAGATCTGTAGGGAGTTGCAAAAGTAGTACAGTTTCCTCTAGGGGTGGCACCTTACAATATATACAATATGAAAACCAGGAAATTGATATTGTACAATCCACAGACCTAATTCAGATTTTAGCAGTTTTACATGCATTCACTTGTGTGTATGTGTTCCATCACCACTAAGATCTCCCTTGTGCTATCTGTCCCCCTCCCTGTCATACCATCCCTAATCTTTAGAAACCAGTAATTTGTTTTCCATCTCTATAATTTTGTCATTTCAAGAATGTTATGTGAATAGAATCATACAGTATGTGACCTTTCGAGATGGGCTTTTTTCACTCAGCATAATGCTCTTGAGATCCATCCAGGTTGTTGCTGTATCAATAGTTCCTTTTATAAACTTAAAAAATCACTGTAGATTAACAGAAAATCCCAAAAAGATATATGCATGGAGGTTCTATGAACTTTCACTCATTTTCCCCCAAGGGTAACATCTTACACAACTACATTATAACACCAAAACCACTAGTTGATTCATGTAATCACCACCACAATCTAGATACAGAAGCGTTGTATCATCCCAAGGCTTCTTCCTGCTCTTTGTAGCCATACCCACCCCTCTTTCCTCCCACCCTACCCTCTGGCAACCCCTCTTCATTTCTACAATTTTGTTATTTCAAGAATGTTATATAAATGGAATTTTACAGTATGTAACATTACAAGTTTGGCTTTTTTTCACTCAGAAAATACCCTCAATATCTACCCAGTTGTTGCATGTATCAATAATTTGTTCCCCCCCCTTTTTTTTGCTGAGTTTTATTCCATAGTATGGAATGTACCACAATTTGTTTAACTATTCATTCACTGAAGAACATTTGAATTGTTGCTAATTTAGAGCTATTACAAGTAAAGCTGCCGTGAACATTCATGTATAGGTTTTTGTATGAACATAGTTTTGATTTCTCAGTAATAAATGCCAAAGAGTGCAATCGCTAGATCATATGGTGTCTGCTTAGTTTTTTAAGAAGACACAAACTATTTTCCATAGTGGCTATATTATTTTACATTCCCACCAGCAACATATTAATGATCTGTTTTCTCTGTATCCTGACCTGCTTTTGGTATGGTCACTACTTTTTTAAAACTATTCTAGTAAGTATGTAGTGCTATCTCATCATGGTTTTAATTTGCATTTCCCTAATGGCTATTCATGCTTAACATATTTTAATGTGTTATTTGCCACCACTGTATCCTCTTTGGTGAAATATCTGTCTTTTGCCCATTTTCTAATTGGATTATTTGTTTGCTGTTGAGTTTTGAGAGTTCTTTATGTATTTTAAGATTTGAGGCCTTTGTAATATATGTGATTTGAAATATTTTTTCTCACCTATATGCCTTTAATTTCCTTTTTTGGTTTTATTTTGCTGAGTAGAAATTCCATTACCATGTTGCATAAAGGTGATGAGAACAGTCATCCTTGGCTTGTTCTTGATCTTATCTTTCACCAGTAAATATGATGTTAGCTGTAGGTTTTCTGTAGATGCTCTTTATCCAGTTCAAAGTTACCCTCTAGTCCTAGTTTGTTGAGAGTTTTTATAATAATGGACATTGGATTTTGCCTAATGGTTTTCTGCATCAGTTGATATGGTCACGTGATTTTTTTCTTCTTTAGTTATTTACTATGGTAGATTATATTAATTGATATTTGAATGTTGAACTAGGCCTGCATACCTGAATAAATCCCACTTGGGTTTTTTTTTTTTTTTTATGAGAGAGAGAGAGAGCATGAGCAGGGGGAGAGGCAGAGGGAGAGGGAGAAGTAGGCTCCCTGCCGAGCAGGGAACCCAACATGGGGCTCGATCCCAGGACGTGGGGCTCGATCCCAGGACCCTGGGATTATGACCTGAGCTAAAGGCAGAGGCTTAACTGTCTGAGCCACTCAGGTGCCCCAAATCTCACTTGATTTTGGTGTGTAATTCTTTTTATATATTTTTGGATTGAATTTTTGCTAATATTTTGTTGAAGATTTTTGTGTCTATTTTTGTGAGGGCCCTGGGTCCCTTATATAGTACCTGCACTACCCTTGAACTGGTATAGTGTTATTTGAGAGTAGACTTAAAATAGTTGTAAATATATATTATAGACTCTAGGGAAATGACTAAATTTTTTTTAAAAGAAGTGTAATTGATAGGCTAAGAAAGGAGAGAAAAATAGAATCACATAAAATGCTCAAAATAAAAGAAAGCAGAAAAAGAGGGGAAGAAAGAAAAAGAAATAAAGAACAAGTACAACAAATAGAAAACAGTTATAAACATGATCGCTGTTATGGCAATTATATCAGTAATCACTTTAAATGTGAATGGCCTAAATATATTCTAATTAAGAATGGAACATTCATGATAGACCACATTCTGAGCCATAAAACACACCTGAACAGAGTTAAAAGAATAGAAATCATACAAAGTATGTTCTCAAACCACAATGGAATTAAATTAGAGACCAATAACACATAGCTGGAAAAGTCTGAGATATTTGGGGATTAAACAATACATTACTAAATAACAATGGATCACAGAAGAAATCTCAAGAGAAACTTAAATATATTTTGAACTAGGGGTGTCTGGGTGGTTCAGTCGGCTAAGCTCTTGATTTTGGCTCAGGTCATGATCTTGGGGTCATGAGACTGAGCCCCATGTAGGGCTCTACTGTCAGCAGGGAGTCTGCTTGAGATTCTCTCTCTCCCTCTGCCTCTCCCACCCCCCACCCCATCCTCACATGCTCTCTCTCTCTCTCTCCAAAAACAAGTAAATAAAATCTTAAAAAAAATTTTTTTAACTAAATGAAAGTGAAAAGACAACTTACCCAAAGTGTAGGGTGCAGTAAAAACAGTGCTTAGAGGGAAATTTATAGCACTAGTGCATATATTGGAAAAGAGGAAATATCAGAAATCAATCTAAACTTTCACCTTATAAAACTAGAGAAAGAAGGGCAGTTTAAGCCTAAAGCAAGGAAAAGAAAAATAATAAAAATTAGAGCAGAAATCAGTGAAATTGAAAACAGGAACACAACAGAGAAAATCAATGAACCCCACAAGTTGTTCTTTGAAAAAGTAAATAAAATCAACAGACCTCTAGCCAACCTAACCAAGAAAAAAAGAAAGAAGACACAAATTACCAATATCAGAAATTTAAGAGAGGCCACAACTACTGATCCTAGGGACATCAAAAGGATAATAAAGGAATATCATGAACAACTCCATGCCCTCAAATTTGATAACTTAGATGAAATGTGTCTATTGTGCGGTGTTTTGTTTTGTTTTGGTACTGTCTTTGGTTTGGTAATACTAACCTCTTAAAATTACATTGAGAAGTGTTCCTTCCTATTCCATTTTCTAAAAGAGATCGTATAGAATTGGTATTAATTCTTCTAATTAATCCTTCTAATAAGTGTTGGGTAGATTTCTCCAGTGAAACTATCTGGTGCTGGATATTTCTTTTTCAAGAGGGAGGTGTGTGTGTCTGTGTGTTGCATTGACTACAAATTCAATTTCTTTAATAGTTATAGAGCTGTTTTTATGATCTATTTCATATTGGGTGAGTTTTGGCAGTTTGTACTTTTTGAGGATTTAGTTCTTTTCATCTAAATTGCAAACTTATGTGTGTAGAGTTGTTCTTTGTAGACCCTTATTGTCTCTTTAATGTCTGGGAGCCCATAAGGATATCCTCTGTTGCACTCATGAAATTGACAGTTTAGGACTTCTCTTTCTTTTTTTTCTTTTGTCAATCTTGTTAGATGTTTGTCCATTTTATAGATCTTTCCAAAGAACCAGCTTTTTGTTTCTTTGATTTTCTCTATTGTTTTTCTATTTTCAGTTCTTTGGGATTTTTGCTCTTCTGATTCTAGTTTAAGGCAGGAACTTAGATTATTAGTTGGAGGTCTTTCTTCCTTTGAAAGTAAACATTTAGTACTGTAAATTTCCCTTTCAGCATGGCCTTAACTGTGCCCCACATATTTTGCTACTTTGCATTCAGCTAAATTTTAAAAAATGTTGTTGAGATCTTCACTTTGACCCACAGATTTTTTTAGGAGTATGTTGTTTAATTTCCATGTGTTTGGAGTATTTCCTGTCACCTCTCTGTTACTGATTTGGATCTGTTTGATTCCATTGTGGTCAAGGGAACACACACTGTATAATTTTGATTGCTTTAAGTCTCTTGAGGTTGTCTTTGGACTTAGGATATTGTCTGTTGGGGTGAATGCTTCATGGGCACTTGAAAAGAATGTGTGTCTTGCTCTTGTTGTTGGGTGTTCTCTAAATGTCAATTACATCCTTCTGGATGATGGTTTTGTTAAGTTCTTTTGTTAAGTACATATTCTGCTGCTTTTCTGCTTAGTATTTCTACCAGTATTTTATTTTATTTTTTTAAGGTTTTATTTGTTTATTTGACAGAGAGAGAGCACAAGCAGGGGGAGCAGCAGAGGGAGAGGGAGAAGCAGGCTCTCTGCTGAGCAGGGAGCCCGATGCGGGGCTCTATCCTAGGACCCTGGGATCATGACCTGAACCGAAGGCAGACTCTTAACTGACTGAGCCACCCAGGTGCCCCTCTATCCGTATTTTAGAGATGTATTGAAGTCTCCAGCTCTGACAGTGGATTTGTCTGTTTCTCCTTTCGGTTCTATCAGTTTGACTCCTATACATTTAGGATTGCTTTGTCTTCCTCATGGTTTGCCCCTGCTGTCATTATGTAATGTAACCTCTTTTCCCTGATTTTCTTTTATCTGATATTAAGATGGCAGATCCTGCTGTCTTTTGATTAATGTTTGTATGGCATATCTTTTTCAATCCTTTTACTTTCAACTTACCTATGTCATTATACCTGAAGTGAATTTCTTGTTGACAGCTTATATTTGGGTCATTTTTTCATATTCTATTTTGCAGGTATCTCACTTTTTAATGATATATTTAGGCCATTTCCTGTTCATGTAATTATTTGTATCTTAGTGTTTCTGTTTGCCATTTTATTGTTTGTTTCCTCTGTTTTTCATTCCTCTGTTCCATTTTTCCACCCTTCCTGTATGAATTGAACATTCTTTAGGATTCTGTTTTTTATTTAATCTATGGTGTTTTCTTTCTTTTTTTAAGATTTTATTTTTTTAAAGTAATCTCTACACCCAATGTGGGGCTCAAATTCACAACCCTGAGATCAAGAGTTACACATTCCACAGATTGAGCCAGCCAGGTGCCCTCTTTGGTCATTCTTTTAGGGTAGGTCTTCAGACAACAAATTCTTTCAGTATTTCTTTCATTTGAGAACGTCTTGATTTCTCATTCCTAAAAAGTCTTCTTGCTGGGTACAGCATGTCAGAGATAAACAAATTATTTAAAGTAGAAAGGACAGATTTTGATCAGTAGTATACTGTTGTAATAGGAAAAAGAATCCAGTGTGAACTGAACTCAACTTTGATTTGTACAGAGATGACTCAGCATCTTAAAGGAATTTGAGAACAAGGAGGGAGTGAGGGGGGTACTGTGTAGAGTTAAGGAAGTAAAAATTTACAGAAAGCAGAAAGGGGATATTGGTCCATGTGAAACCCATCTAGGTTTGCTAGCTCCTACCCTCCCATAGCAGATGTGTATCTTGCTGTTGGGAGACAGGGACCCTGTCTTCAGGGGTTGGCTGGAACAGTGAATTCATTTGGCAGCCTTGAGTTTTCTTAGGCAGACACTTTAAGGGGTCTGGGGTCATCCTAGGGATTCAGCCTTGAGCTGTTAGAAACTATGTTAGTGTTTGTTCAAGTCTTTATAGACCAAGGTTAAGGCCTGGTCGGCTCAGAGGAGCCCGGGTAGAGTTTGGTCAAGGAGAGAGTCTTTGTCAAGCACTCTGGATTGACTTTGTTTTCCTTCACTACTTAAAAATGTTGTGTGTTTTCCTTCACTACTTAAAAATGTTGTGCCACTTTTGTTCTGGCCTCCATGGATCATTGAGAACCTGCTGCAACTGAACTGTTGTTCTCCTATTGGTAAGATATCATTTCTCTAAATGCCTTCAAGATTCTTTCTTTGACTTAATTTTTCAAAAGTGTTATCATGGATTTATTTGGATTTATGTTGGAGATTCAGTCAGCTTCTTGAACCTGTAGGTTCAGGTCTTTGTCGAATTTGGGAAAATTTCAGCCATTATTTTCTTGAATGTTTTTTCAGCTTCACTTCCTTTTCCTCTCCATCTGGGACTCCAGTGACACAAATGTTAAAATCTTTTGTTATTGTCTCACAGGTTCCTGAGGCTCTGTACTTTCTTTGTTTCTTTATTACTATAATTTTCTCTTTTTCAGATTGGATTATTTCTACTGTTCTCTCTTCAAATTCACCGATCCTTTCATACGTTATCTCCATTGTTCTATTGAGCCTCTCCAGTAAGGTTTTTGTTTTTGTTGTTGTTATTGTTATTGTTGTTGTTTGAATTTTGGTTTCTGTATTAATTTCCTAGACCTGCCTGCTGTAACAACTGGCTTGATGGCTTAAAACTATAGAAGTTTATCTTCACACAGTACTGGAGGCCAAGAGTCCAAAAATCAAGGTGTTAATTCCTTCTGGAGATTTTCCTGGTTCTAGGTATGATGAATTATTTTCAGTTATAACGTGGACATTTTGGAAATTATGTTGAGACTCTGGATCTCATTTAAATCTTCTGTTTTAGTAGGCCTCAGATGACCTGGGCCAGTGAGACAGGGGGCACCAACTCTTTACCACCAGGTGAGAGTGAAAATTGAGGCTAGGTACATGACCCCACTCATACCAACCAGTAGGGCAAGGGGAGGGTTATCTCATGACTGCTGGCAGAGGTAGACATCTAGGCTCTACACTTGGCCTCCTTTACACTGGGGGAAGGGAGTGGTGCCTCATTATTGCTGGATGGGGCTGACAGTGTGGATCCCCACATGGCCTCCTCTGACACCATGGAAATGGGGAGGGATTCTTGGGGAGGGGTATTTGTTATTGCTGGGCAGTGATGAAGCCCAGGCTCCCACTGGGTCTCCTCTGACACCAGCTGGAGGTGAAGTGGGGGAGGTGTCCTGTTACCTTTGTTAAAAGACAAACATTGAAGTCTGGCTTTCCCCTCTGTCTTTGCTAGTGGAGGCTGGGAGTGGTTTTTCCTCTAGTATTGCTGGAGTGGGACATTTAATGTCAGCAGATTTCTGTCTTGCTAGGGTGCCCCTTTCTCAGTCCTTTAACAAGAGAAAACAGGCTTTTCATGGGAACAATTTTTATTTGTGCCTATTTCCAGGTTGCAGGTTTCTCCAGACCCTAGCAAAAAGAAAACCTACTAGGGTTCCTGGTTGGTCTGCCTTATGTTTGTTTGAGGTATAATGTCTAGCATTTTAAGCTGTACTTAGTGGGAGGGATAGAGAGGAATGCATCTACTCCATTTTGTTCAGAACCAAAAATCCTGTTTTTATTTTATACTCTCTTTATCCCTATACATCCAAGCTGGAGATGTTTCTGGATATATTATGCTTTTAAGAACTTGAAGGTCACTCTGAATCTTATTTAGGGCACTCTATTAGACAAAAGCCATGCCCACAATTTCTTTGAGATAAGCCCTTCTCTGCATTAGGCTTCTGCTGAAATGGCTAAGGGACAACACAACACCCCTAAGCTTTCTAGAATCCCTATTGTTTGATTCAGAGGATCTGTGAGGCACAACTATAATTTCTTTAGAGATCTTTTATCTGACTGAATAGTACTCTGAGGCATTGCCTCTTCCTGAGATATAAACTCAAGATTTTGTAGCCATATTCTCAGTTTTTTTTTTTTTTAAGATTGTATTTATTTATTTGAGAGGGAGAGTGAGAGAGAAAACACAAGTGGAGGGAGGGGCAGAGGGAGAGGGAGAAACAGACTCCCCCGCTGAGCAGGGAGCCCGATGTGGGGCCCAATCCTAGGACCCCGGGATCATGACCTGAGCCGAAGGCAGACACTTAACGACTGAGCCACCCAGGTGCCCTTCTGTTTCATTTTTAGACCATGTAGTTTTGGATGTTTTCAATGCCCTGGCTTTGAGGTTTGCTAGGAAACCACTTCTTAATGTTACTTTCATTTGCCATTTGGAGAGGCTGAGAATTTCCTACCGTGAAGTCCTGGCTCCTTCAAATTTAACAGCACTTCCTTTTAGCTCAGGGTTTCTCCACCTCAGCACTACTGACACTCTGGGCAGAATGATTCTTTTTCTGGGGGGCAGTGGTGAGAGGGGTCTGTCTTGTGCACTAGAGGATATTTAACAGCATCCCTGGCCTCTGTGAACTAGATGCCAATAGCAACCTCTCCAGTTTTGACAACCAAAAACGTCTCCAGACATTGCCATATGCTCCCCCCCCCCCCCCCCGGAGGCAGCCTCGCTGTCACTTGGGAACTGCTGCTTTAGTTCCTCTCTCCCTGCTGGCCTTTTACTGTCGGCAGTGAGAAGAGACCAGGTGGCACCTTCACCACCTTGCTTGGAAATTAGCTAGATCACCCAGTTCATTAGGCGTATCCCTGTTCTCTTTACTGCAGGCGATGGGGCTGCTAACCTCTGTGTCCTGACTTAACGAGCTTCCCCCTCCCCCAGTTTCCAGTAGCACTTACCAGTCTGCCCTGGCTGTTGTCTTATCAAAGGCCTGAGGCTTCTATCAGCAGCTTTTCCAAGGCACTTTGACTACACTCTTCTCTGTTTGTTGCCAGTTCTAATGCCACTGCCATGCTTGGGAGCTGACATGGCAGCATTCTGCCCCAGTACCAGAGTCTCTACACGGTTATCTATTGCCGCATGGCAATACAAACTTAACAGTTTGATATAAGTATTCAGTATCTCAAAGGCTTTGGGTAGCAGGAATCCAGGAATGCTCTAGCTCAAATGGTCCTGCCTCTGTGTCTCAGGAGGTCACAGGCAAGCTGCTGGCCACGACTGCGGTCCTTCCAAGGCGCTCCCAGGGCTGGTGGATCTGTTTCCCTGCTCACTGATGTGGTTGCTGGCAGGCCTCTGCTCTTCCTGGCTGTTGGCTGGAATCTTCTGTTGCTTGCCACGTGAGCCTCTCTGCATGGCTGTTGACAACATAGTAGCTGGCTTCCCCCTGAGTGATCCAAGCAATAGAGGACCTACACCCAAGATGGAAGCTGTGGTCTTTTGTTTTTTTAATTCTAATTTGGGGCAGGATCCATCATCATTTCTTACATAGAGTAACCTTGATCCAGTGTAGCAGAGGTCTATAGAAAGGTATGACTAACGAATGGCCCTGAGCACCGGAGGGTATTTTGGTGGCTGGCTGCTGCATTTCAAATTCAATTCGGGATATTTTTCTAATTTCCTTGTGGACTTCGTTTTTGACTTATGGGTTATCGTGAAGTGTTGTGTTTTATTTCCAAGTATTGGGGGTGTTTCCCAGATATCTTTATTAGTTATATTTCAATTCTCGTATAGTCATATCAACATTTTGTATGATTTAAATTCTTTTAAATTTGTTGAGGTTTGTTCTGTGGCCCAGACTATGGTGTATCTTGGTGCAGTTTTATGTGCAGTTGAAAAGAATGTTTACTCTGCTGTTGGTGGGTAAAGTGTTACAAAAATATCAGTCAGAACAAGTCAGTTGCTAGTGTTCAGGTTTTCTATATCCTCCCTGCTTTGTCCTTTCTACTTGTTTTATTGATTACTAAGAGAGCAGTATTGAATTCTCTAACTGAAATATAGACTTTTCTCTTTCTATTTTAGGTCTATTGGTTTTTACTTCATCTATTTTTGAAACTCTGTTATTAGATGTATTCACATTTATAATAGTGGAGTCTTCTTGGTGAATTGAACCTTTTATTATTATGAATATCTCTCTTTATCACTGGTAATAGTCTTTTTGAAGTTTACATTTGTCTGGTATTAATATTGCCACTCTAATTTGCTTTGATTACTGTTTATATGGTGTTATCTCATTCCATTCATTTACTTTTTTTTTCTAAGATTTTTATTTATTTATTTGACAGAGACAGAGAGACACAGCGAGAGAGGGAACACAAAAAAGGGGAGTGGGAGAGGGAGAAGCAGGCTTCCCCCTGAACAGGGAGCCCAATGCGGGACTTGATCCCAGGGCCGTGGGACCATGACCTGAGCCGAAGTCAGACGCTTACTGAGCCAGCCAGGTGCCCTCCATTCATTTACTTTTAACGCATATATTTTTTATGGTTAAATTGGGTTTCTTGTAGACAGTACATTATTGCCTTTTGCTTTACTTCCTACTCTACTAGTCTGTTTTTTAATTTGTTGTCTTTCATTGACAGTTGGAGTATAATCTTGTATCTTGCTATTTGTTTTATATTTTACATCTTTTTTTCTCATTTTTTCTCTTTTTTTTCCTTACTTTGGATTAATTACATTTTTTTCAGGGAAAAACATCAATCTATTGGGTACCAAAAATAGACAATAAGACTTACTGCATTTGATCAAAACAGTTGGTTACTCACAGCACACCAAACAACATGAACAGCAGCATAGTTGTGTGTTTGTTGGTTCCCTTTGCCCCAAGGCCAAGAACCGATATGGTGGTCCCAGATGCACAGCATATACACTGTGGCTAAGGAGCCAGGCCCAGAACTTTTATAACAAGCAGTAAGCAAACCTGCCTTGATTTGAGAAAGACATGATCTGATCTCTCCAGCTCTATTAACAATCGACAATCTTGGGCGAGGGCCCAGGTGACAGAGAAGTCAGATCCTTGCAATCTTGACATAGTCAACAAGACACGTTGAACACAAAAAAGCCCAGGGAGAATGCCTCCCAATATTTTTATAATCCCACTTTATCTTCATATTGGCTTGTTAAACTTCTTTCAAAAAATTTTTTAGTGGTTGCCCTTGCATTTACAATATATATCTTCAATTAATCAAAGTCAATCTTTAAATAATGTTATACCACTTCTTATATAGCAGAGGATCCTTCAAGAGTATATTTCCAATTACTTATCCCATCAGTCTGACTATTGTTATTGTTACACGTTTTACTTTAATATATGCTATCTATCCACAACGTATTGCTACTTTTTAAAATTGAAATGTAGTGACATACGATTTTATATTAGTTTCAGGTGTACAACATAGTTATTTGACAATTATATACATTACAAAATGCTCACCATGATAAATGTACTTACCAACTGTCACACACAAAGTTACTGACTACATTCCCTATGCTGCACTTTACATCCCCATGACTTCGAAAGCGAAAGAGTAGTGTATTGCCACTCTCTTGCTTTAGAGAGTCAGTTGTCTTGTAAGGTGATTAAAAACAGAAAAATGTCTCTTCCATTTACCTTTATTCTGTCCATTCCAGAGATCTTTACTTCTTTATGTAACTCTTTCTGGAGGCAGAGAGAATGTGATACGAGAGAGAAACCCGGATCTACATACGGAAATGAACTGTTCTGACATGCCCGCCGGAGGCCTGTCTTCCTCCCTCCTCACAAGTGTGCCAGTGCCTCCATCCCATTTCTTCTTGGAGGCTCCTGTCCTTCTTTGGAATTCAGGTTAATTGGTTGCTCTGCAACCTCAGCTCTCTGAGTTTGACAAAAGTTGTAATTCTATAGACTAACAATTTTTAAAAATTGTGATTAGTGTGGTAACGATGCTCTTCCCAGCTTTCTGCATCCTGGATGGAAGCCAGAAGTCTCAGCCATCTACTTTTCCAGGGCTCCTTCCACCTCCTTTTGCCATCTGCTCCTGGGGCCGCTGCCTGGGTCTTTCTCTTGCCTGACACCCTTCCAGCTTAGCCCCCTGAATTATCTCTAGCTTGGATGCTTTTCCCTCTCTACCTCTTCATGTGGCAACTGTCTGGCAAAGAGAAGGGATGGAGGTTCCAGATCTCTCACCATCTTGGGGACAGGTCGAAAGAACCCATGGAGTTCTGTTCCTGGGGATAAGCCTGGAACGGGGAGAAATGGTTTTGGGAGCTGAGCTCTCACCCGCTGTACTCCCGAGTGGGTCTCATTCCTATGTGCTAGGAAGTGGGACCAAGTATCTCCTTCATCCAGTATTGAGGACTAAGAATCAAACTGACTAAAACATTTCTTGGAAGATAGAAAATGCAACAGGACAGAAGGGGAATAGGCTGGGAGCAGAGGTTACAAGCACAGTCCCTGGAAGCAGCCTCTGTGGATTTGAATTTCATCACTTATTTGCTGTATGGCCTTGGACAAGTCCCTTCACCTCTCTGTCTCTCAGTTTCTGGATCTGTAAAATGGAAATAATAATAGCATTTACCTCACAAGATTGTTAAAAGGATTAAAAGAGTTAATATATGCAAAGCACTTATAACAGCAACGGATATATAATAAGCTCTGTAGAAGTATTAACTATTAGGGTGTACTTCCTATAATTTCAGAAATTCACAGAAGAAAGCACTTTCCTCCCTTTCTCAGAACCCATTACAATCAAAACACCTAATGTTTATTGAGCATCTCCGAAGTGCCCACATCCTGTACTAAGCATTTTATATGGATTATCTCATAAGTGGTAGGGATTAATTATTCCTACCTAATAAGCAAGGAAATCAAGGAACAGAGAAATTAAGTGTTTACACAGCTGGCTAGATGCAGAGCTAGGTTTGCAACCCAGGAGGGTTGGACTACCACGCCTGTGCTCTTAACCACTTGCCTACCACTTGCCTCCCACAAACTAGTTTCCTTGCTTGTAAAATAGTGGGAATGCTACTTGCTGTATTTCTCTCACAGGGTTGTTTTAAGATCCCACTAACAATAGATGAAGCAGCGGTTTGGGTATCTGTAGAGGGCTGGTCCCCTGACAGGGAAACCTGAATATGTCATGACTCCATCCCTTTGCACATGCCCATCCCCCCTCTTCTCTGCTTGTTGAACTTATTTCTTCAAGACTCGGCTGAGATATCAGCACCTAGATTTTATTCTAACAATGGAGGGATTTAAGCAGGGGGTGGCGTTTTTGAACGCAGACTTGGGTTTTGAAATGGTGGCTGACTGCTGTGTATTATGGGGGGGGGGGATGCAGTGTAGCAGGGCCAGAGTGAGTACAGGAAAACCAGATAGAAGGCTACTGGAGGAGCCAAGGGGGAGAGAGTGGTGGAAACGGAGAGGAATGGTGGATTGAAAAGTTATTTAGGGAAGAGAATCGACAGGGAATGGAGGTGTATTTAGCACAGGACAGGGAGGTGCCAAGGATGACTCCCAGTTCCTGGCTTGCTCGCGGATGTTGAGTGAATGAACGAATGACCCCACGGAAGAAGTATTCCCGACAGACACCCCCGACCCGGTCCTGTTCCCGCGGCTTCTGGAGCTGTGAGCACAAGGGGATGGGTGGGAGGGCGGAGGAAAAGAATGGGCACAGAATCTCAGTCCAGGCGCTGCCAGCTTGGACACTTACCGCACTGGTTTGAGCAGGAGGCACGGAGAGGGGGCAAGCGTTTCCTCCGTCGGCCCCACAGTTTGTGCCTTGCCCCTCCACCCCCGCAAGGCTGAATTCGCAGCGCCCCTGTTCGCGCCCTGGAGGACTTGGCTCCACGCCGGCGTCTCGGGGCGCGGCGGAGCGGCCCACCCCTGCAGCCCTGACCCGCCCCGTCCCGGCGCCCACCCCGCCCAGTGCGCTGGAAGCCTGGGCGGCGGCTCGGTGCGATCCCGGAGACAGAACCCCGGGGCTGCCGGGTGAGTCCTAGGGTCAGGGGGGCCCTCCGCCGCGGCGCACCTGCCCTGATGCGCGGCACCGGGTCAGTGCCCTCCCCGCTCCACCAGGACCCCTTCCCCGCTGCGCCTTCTCGCCCAGGGTGCGGGTGCGTTGCGGCGGGGCTGCCCGGGAGTCGCCAGCAGCAAGTGCGCGTGGGTCGACAACCCGCGCGTGTCCCCGCGGCGGGGATGCGCTGCCGAGGGCGGCGCAGCAAGTGGATCTGAGCGTGCGGAGCCGAGCGCCCCGGCAGCGGGCGGAGTGCGGACGAGCGCGGCCAGCTGCGGGGCAGGGATGCGCGCCGGGAACTTTTCCCCTGGCCTGGAAGTGCGAGCGGCCGCGCCCGAGGGGGCTCCCCAAGGCCGCCGGGAGAGAGGCGAGCGCGGGTGCCCGCCGCCGCCCCTCCCCCACTTCCGCCGCCCGCCGCTTCCTCGTTCCCGGCTCCCAGGGCCCGGCCGTCCCGCGGGAGCCTCGGCGGCGCAGCCCCACCCCGGCCGGCGCGGCTCGCTCCCACGCCCCCGCCGCCGTCTCGCCGGAGCCGAGCGACCGAGGCAGCGGGGGCGCGGGGCGCTGCAGGTAGGGGCTCAGCGGCGGGGGCGCAGAGGCGGCGGGCGGGCCAGGGCTGGGGGCCCGCTGCACTAGCCGGACGCCCTGGGGCCCTCGGCCGCCTCCTCCCCCCACCCGCGGGCGCGCCCCGGCCCTTTTTAGGGAATTTTCTCGCTCCGGCGGACTCCAGGGCGGGTGGGGCGGAGACCGGCAGGGCGCTCTGCATTTCTGGGGCTCCCCGGGCTCTCCAGGCTCTCCAGACCTCGTCTTTTCCCCAGCACCTTTCGTCGCGTAAACAACTCCCTTCCTCTCCCCGGCCCCGGCTCCGCTGCCCCCTGGGGAAAGCCCCTCAGGTCTCGGGAGATGGTTAGGGGGAGGGCGAGAGGGGCGTCCTGGCACCCCCGGCCCGTGGGCGCCCCCACCCTCGTTCTCTCCCTCCCCCGCCCGGCCGCTGGAGCAGATGGCCCCAGGGGCCCCGGGTATTTTTAGCGCTGTGACCTGGGCGGCAGCTCGGAGAGCCTTTCCCAGGAATCGGCGTCAGCGCCTCCCTCCCCGGCTGCCAGCCGGCGGCCACCGGGTCTCCGCACACTGTCTTTGGCCCTGGCTGGCCCACTTGGGTTTGAGCCCCTCGCGGCCCGCAGCAGCGCCTGTGGAGGTGGCCGGGGTCTCCGACACAGCGTCCAGATGAAGCGAGGGAGGCAGGCTACAGAGGATGACGAGCTGGTCCTCAAGCCAGATACTCCCTTGCCTCCGGTGATGGGCTCTGAGCGCTCTGCCTGAAGGAGATGGAGTGAATGCGAGTGGAAGTATAGGGCCTGGGCTGGCCCAGAGCTCTCGTGTTCTGGAAAGCTCTCAGCACTGGGGACCGCGGGGGCCTGGTCTGCGTTGGACCCAGGACCCGCCCTTCCAGTTGCTACTCACTGACTGGTGGGGATATAAGACTGAGATGTGTCAGAGGAGAGGTGCTTAAATAAAGACCTGGGGAGCACGGAGAAGAAAGAGATGGGGAGGCCTCTAAATAGCACAGTATCTGGGCTTTACATTTTACAGAGCACCTGCACCAGCAGCCCCTGCGTTGTGTTTGAGGCAGGTAGGACTATTAAGTCATTTTCGGATGGGAAGACTGAGGCTGGAAAGATGATTTCCTGAGGGGCAGAGCCAAGTCTGGAAGTCAGGTCTGTGACTTCAGAGCAGAGTTTGGAGGGGATGGTGGTGATGGGGTGTGTGGGGGAGAGGGGGTGCTTTAGTCTTTGGGTTTTGAAGGCTGGGCATGAACCAGAGTTGCAGCACTTGAGCACCCTGAGATCCCCATCCCACCGTCTTCCATGGCCTTCCGAGGGGTGCCTGGGTCCGTTAGAAGTGCCTCCTTCTTTTGGGCTGGACCAATCCCTCCAACTCCTCTCACCAGGGCATGATACTGAGACTTGGCTATTGGCCCTGTTCCCTGAATACAGAGGCGCTTCTTTTGCCGTGCCTGGAACCAGCGTCCCCTTTGTGGAGCCAGGCTCAGCCCTGCCTCTCTCTGAGACTTGAAGTTTGTAGTAACGGACTTTGTTTCAAGGAAGGGAAGGAGGTGGCCAAGTCCGGTGGTGTCCAGGCTGCAACGCCAGGATGCTGGCTGCAGAGGGGCTCCCCAAGCCCAGGCCCCCGTTGTGTTCCCTCTCAACTTCATAGCTCTACTTGCCCTTCCACCTCCCAGGAGCCGACATGGACCCAAATCCTCGGGCAGCCCTGGAGCGCCAGCAGCTCCGCCTTCGGGAGCGGCAGAAATTCTTTGAGGAAATTTTGCAGCCTGAGACGGAGTTTGTCTTCCCCCTGTCCCACCTGCATCTCGAGTCGCAGAGACGTAAGCTCTGAGTCCTGGGGCGAGGGACTGGAATGGGGTGGGGGGGGTTAGGTCTCGTAGGTCCTGAATCATGGGAGCCTCTTCCCCTTGTTTTTTTGGCCCTCAAAACTTCTGTCTCTAGAACTGACACATATCTTTGACCATCCTAGGGGCTCTGGGGGCTCTGGCCTGCGTCCTCCTGACTTGCCCTCTTCTTGATCTGCAGCCCCCATAGGGAGTATTTCATCCATGGAAGTGAATGTGGATGCACTGGAGCAGGTAGAACTTATTGACCTTGGAGACCAGGATGGAGCAGATGTGTTCTTGCCTTGTGAGGACTCTCCACCAGCCTCCCAGACATCTGGTATGGCCCTTGGCTTGGGGGACTTGGGCACCAGTTAGCCAGAACCGGGTGGCAGGCTCTGAAGTGAGGCTGCAAGGCAGGGCTGGAGAAGTATACATGTAGGGGCTGGAAATGGGTGTTTCTACGAGTGAAACAGCTGTCTGTTCTGGTTTTAGGGAAGTTGACCCCGAGGGGAACTGGGTGACAGATCTCCAACCTAAAATTCTGGGAATGCCCCAGCCCCCCTTACCCTTTGTTAATTTTGTGTTTGTGAAATTAACGTGATTAATTCATGTAATTAAAATCATATAAAATATAAATTTTTATATTAGATAAGCCATTTTAGTCCTTTTCATACGAATATTTACTGAGCACTTTTTTTTTTTTTTAAGGTTGCTAATAACTGTGCTCAATTAACTCAATCCTTACAATGTCCTATTAGGGCAGGCAGTAGTATCCTGATTTTATAAAGGAGGAAATTAGACTCAGAAGTTGTCACACAGCCAGAAAGTGGAAAGCTGGGTTCAAACCATGGCTGTCTCGTTCCAAAGCCCGTATGTTTAGCTTATAAAATAGTCTCTTATTTAAAGCTGCCGCTGTTTATTGATGGTCTACTGCATGCCAGACATTTTATAATCATTCCTCGATTGATTTTATCCTCAAAACCCTTCTGGAATGTAGGTGCCTATCCCATTTTTAGAGAAGATTCAGTCCTTGAGGGGGAAAATGACTTGCCCAGAGCCGCTCGGGAGCCAGTAAGTGACGTAGGTAGAGCTTGAACTCTTGAATTGATTGACCTGAGTCTAGGGCCCAGACATGGTGTAGTGAAGTGGAAGGAACTGGCAGTCAGGAGACCTGGCTCTTTGTAGACTGGCTCAGTGACTGGTCACGCCCCTGCCCTTCTCTGGGCTTCAGCCTCTCCTGGCTGGACCATCTCCAAGAGTCCCCAGAAGCCCTGTTTGTGGCCCTGACCAACTCTTCTTTTCTGGGCAGGGCTGGATGACCACCCGGAGGAGTTGAGCCTGCCAATGCCCACGCCAGACAGGACTGCGTCCCGCACGTCCTCCTCATCTTCTGACGACTCCACCAACCTGCACAGCCCAAATCCCAGTGACGGCGGGGCAGACACGCCCTTGGCACAGTCTGATGCGGAAGAGGATGGGGCTGATGGAGGGGCAGAGCCTGGAGCTTGCAGCTAGCAGTGGGCCTCCATCTACAGACTGACTGAGCTGGCTCTTCTCCACAGGAGACCCTAGGCCCAGCCAGAGCCCTTCAGAGAAGACCAGACTCTTTACTTGCAGTAGGCACCAGGGGGAGGCAAGGACAGTGGGATGGCGTACCTCTCTGGGAAATAACCCTCCTGCTTTACTGCTAACCTTTCCTGCTACAACCCTCCCACCAGTTTTTGGCTTCCTCCCAAGGTAGGGCTTATAGGCAAGGAGATGGAAGATGAGGCAGGACAAGATGCTACTGCTTTTCTTAGCCACCCCTCCCTCCCCCAGACTCTCCTGCAGTCTTCTGATAGAGTCTCCTGGACCAGTGTCTCTAAGTGGACGTGAACTCCGTAGCACTCCCCGTGCAGTGGTACTCCAGCCACCCTGCTCCCCTACATCCTGTTCGGGAACAGGGCACGGTATAAATAATAAATAATAATCTACCAACCACTCCCCTTCGTGTGTCACGTTGCAGAGATCTCAGACCCACTATATCTAACCAACACCATCCCCCCATCTCTCATGTGCTCCATCTCTTCAGAAATAGTTCTTGAATACGTGTGCCGGGCATTTGGAGTATAGTTCTGAACAAGACAGGCTGCATCCCTGCCTTTGGTACTTGACTGTCTCTGGAGGAGAAAACCAAATAAACACCACGGTTCACAGTGTAATCAGTAGCTTGATGAGGAACAACTCTGGTATCAGAAAATAGCTCGTGTGGCCACCAAAGAGCTGATTTTTTTAAGCTGAGATCCAGAGGCTGAGTAGGAGTTTGCCAAGTGGGGGCTGTAATTCAAGCAGCAAGAGCAGCTTGGGAAGACTGTAAATGGAGAGAAATAGCTCTGAGGAACTGAGGAACATTCAGCTGGGCTAAACTGTTGGATTTGGGGACGAGAGGAAGGTGAGAGAGGCAAGACTGACAAAGGTTAGTCATGAAATACTTGGAAGC
Source organism: Eumetopias jubatus (assembly GCF_037043125.1). Classification (NCBI taxonomy): domain Eukaryota; kingdom Metazoa; phylum Chordata; class Mammalia; order Carnivora; family Otariidae; genus Eumetopias; species Eumetopias jubatus. The sequence continues at coordinate 125,776,773 of NW_028274815.1, forward strand.
CTGTATCAAGTTTCAATTTGGCTGCTAGTAAAAGGTCAGAGACTTAAGATACAAATTTATTTCCTCATATAAAAGACATCCGAAGTGCAGGACCATGTGGCTGCTCCAAAGTTACTGGGCGCCTGGGTCCTTTTTGGCTCTTTTTGCTCAGCCATCCCAGCCACGTGGCTCGAATTCCCATTGATAGCTCCTGTCTGAGATTGCCGCTGAAGCCCCGCCCATCATGCCCTTGAAACTGGCAGAAAGTGGGAGAAGAAACTGGGGACGGGCAAAGCACAGCCTGCTCTCCGTTTCTACTTCAGGAAGCATCCTTGGAAGTTCTAACCAGTCGTGTCCACTTGCATCTCACTGACCAGAGAGGGCTAACCCAAGAAAGGTTTCACTTAATGTATTTTATAGACATAGGGACACAACATTATCTGGAAGAAAGAAAATTCTGGCCTCTGGAAAGACAGTGACCTTTTCAAGTCACTGAATTACCCGTGCCTCTGATTTCCGTGCTACCTTTCAAACCTCTCAGAAGCACCGTGGCTCCTAGAGAGGCTGGGGTGGTCCTTTAGTAGAGCACACTGCTGTCTTGATAAAAACCAGGCTGTTTCTAAGGAACAAGAAGAAATAGTCTTTGGATCGGTAACTAGCAGTTGACGTGTTAGGGGCCATGTTAATGAATCTGAATTTTATGGGGAGTAAGGGAGGATTACAAGTGGTTGCATTTGCTTGTTAAAAAGGTAATTCTGGCCACAGTGTGGGGAATATACTGGAGGGGAAAGGCTCAGGACAGACCCCTAACACAATACTCCATATGCAAGAGATAATGGTAGTGATCAGCTTGACTGGGTTGAGGCAGGGTATAAAAAATAAATGACATTCATTCAATAAATATTTATTAAATGTCAGTGTTTAACATGTGTAAGACACTGAACAAGGAATGTAGAGTGGGGGGAAGAAAAAGACACAGTGCTGCTTTTATGGGAGTCTAGTCTAGTGGGGGCCCAAATGCAAAATTGCGACTATGACCAGTTCAAGGAAGGAGTTCATAGCCTGTTAAGAGCAGTCACAGGGGCATTTCCCTTGAGGAAGTGGCATCTGACCTGAGCCCTGAAGGATAAGAAGGAGTCAAGGAGGGGAGTAAGGAGTGAGGGGGGCGGGGGCGTGAGGGGAGAGGCTCCTTGTGGACTGCCCACTGGAGAGCACCAGTATGGCTGCCTGGGAACCAGGAGCCATGCTACATAGCGGGGTAGTGGACTAGCGTGGAGGTGGTGGGCAGGATGTAGAAAGGTGGAAGGAGTGAGGAGAGATTTAGGAGACAGTTTCCAAAAGATTTGACAGGTAAGTGAGAGGAAGGGGTCAAGGGTGCCACCATTGTTTCTCCCTTGCACAACAGGATGATGTGGAATGCGGGGGAGAACCAGGTTTGGGAAGAAGGTCACAAATTTGGTTTTGGCCATGGTGAGCTCGAGGTGCTTTCGAGACCTGCAGGAGGACATGTTGGGTAGGCACTCGGACCCACGTGTGTTGGATTTAGAGAGGATTAGGCTGGGAAAATAAATTGATGGAGCTACCAGTGTGTAGGTGGTAAGTGAGTGAGTGTGCCTTCCCGGGGAGGGAGGGGGAGTGGAAGGAGAAAGGAGGGTTCTAGGACCCAACCTTAAGGGGCATCAAGTCATTTCTCACATCAGAAAAAAGAAACCATTCCACCTCCCTTTGTACATCAAACACCACCATGGGATCAATGGCCTTCAGCCTAAATCCCAAAGTTCTTTGTGCCACCCGGGCTGAGTGAGTGACAGGCCTGCTGTCTTCCCATAGTCCCAGCCTGCTTCCACCCCTGCAGGAGGCCATTGTAAGTGACAGCTCTTAAGTGCTTTTCCTAGCGCTGGTGAGAAACTTGTGGGAGTTTTGTGCTCCTTTTGTCTAAAAGCCTCTGTGTCCAAGTTGAGATCATCTACTAAACTGGGCCGGGGCTCAGTCTCATGTGAAATTTTGCAGTTTTTCTGGGTTGCTTATGACTTTGCTGCACACAAAGGACATGGCTCTGTCCTTGTGCCCTCTCCTTGCCTTTGGAGTAGCGAATCTCAACTACCTGTCTGACTGTGGCTGAACCTTCACCTGGGCTGCAGCCTATGAGCCCGTGGCTCTGCTATACAGGGCTTCTCAGCTCCCAGGATCACCCTACTCCCCTCCGAGGCAAACGTTGGGAAGCTAGACCAGCTTGGTTGCTGTCAGTATGTCAACAAATCTCTTAGTACTCCAGGCACGTGATGCTAAGATCTGTGGGACTTGGGGCATTTTGCCTGCCAGTCTTCTGGAGAGGCAGAGTTGTGTGTGAGCCTCTGGGGAGCCCCCAGTTAAGCTGCTATGAGCCCCAGCCTTGCCTAGAAAAGTCTAGGGTCAGCTGAGACCCCAGGACTACTTCCTGCTTGGACAGTGATCTCTTCTTCTGCCAAACCACAGGGGCTTGGCGGGCCTTCAGAGCCAGCATCTCCAGCTGACTGTTTCTTGAGGCCACGCAGTGCCCCTGGAGAGGAGAGGATGATTTGGAGCCAGCTCCGAGGCAAGCAGCCCAGCTTTCAGTCTCCAAGCCACGGCGTGGCTGCTTCTGTCTCTTGCAGACTTGTTACAGACTCTGGGGAGGAGGGAAGAAGACAGACTCATCCTGTAGAATCCTATGCTGTGGAGGAAATAGGAGGGACCACAACTCAGGGGACGATTCCCTGGAAGGTGCACACTGTAGCAGTCCCTAAAGAATGCACAGAACCTGACACTGAAGAGCATGGCAGTGTGGGGACAGTATCAACTGTGCTGTGACTTACTTGTTCAGCCATTGCTGAGCACCTAGTATGTGCTAGCCTCCTTGCTGAGGCAACAGGAATACTAAGGTGACCAGGAGCTCTTCCAGGAGCAGATGTGGCCACAGATAATGGAAAGAGAACACAGGCTGGAGCAGGAGCAAACAGAAGACCGTAGCACACTAGAGAGGGAGAAGGTAAGTCTCCTGGAGGTGGCTGGGTCTTCAATGATGGGGACAGGCAATTTCAAAAGGAGACAAAACATAGAAATATAAAATAATCATAATGATGGTAGCTCTTTTTTTTTTTTTTTTTTTTTTTGAGGTTGATGGTGTGAACTCTAGGCCTGGCTTCATGACTCACTGCGATCTTAGGCACTATTTCAGTTTCTGTACCTGTTTTCTCATCTGTAAAATGGAGATCATAGACCCCACATCAAGAATTGAGTCGATGGTCAATATTATTAAGCAGTTAATACATTCTAGATCCTACATAAAAATAATTTCTAATCCTTAACAACAACCCTGAAAGTAGGTTTATCCATTTTACAGAGGAAGAAAAGTGACCCTCAGGTTGCTCATGCTCCTGTGGATTAAAAGCTGGTGTGGGGATTTGTCTGACATCTAAACTCGTGGCCTTTATTCCATGTCTAGTGGGAGAAGAACACTAGATGGAAGTAGAATGAGGGCATAATGACAGAAAGACATCTTTTTGACACTTCCTCTTTGGTTGGTTGGGGTATATCTTGGCAGACCCCAAATTTGGCTCTTCGTAGAAGTATGGTTGTGAGTTTTACCGAGACTAGGAGCAAAATCCTTCATGAATGTGCTCCTCATAGGGTAGCTGGAAAAACCCAAGCAGGAATTTAACATCAGAACTCCTACAACTCAATAATAAAAAGGCAAACAAGCCAATATAAAAATTGGGAGGGGGTACAAAATGATTTTAACAGACTCCTCACAAGAGAAAATATTTGTATGGCCAATAAGCATATGAAAAGATGCTCAATATCATCAGGTACCAGGGAAATGCAAAATAAAACCACAATAAGATACCACTACATAAACCATATGGCTAAAGCTAAAAAGTCCTCCCAAATTAAAAACAAATGTTGAGCAGGATGTGGATCAACCAGAACTCTCATATATTGTTGGTGCAAGTATAAAATGATACATTTTGGAAAAAGATCTGGCAGTTACTTAAAAAGTTAAACATTACCTATGACCTTTGACCACTCCTAAATATTTACCCAAAGGAAATAAACATATGTCTACAAAATAACTTATACAGTAACCTACTTCATAACAGCTAAAGACCTGAAAGAGTTCAGGTGTTCATCACCAGGAGAATGGATAAACTAAGGTATATTCATACAATGTGAAACCACACAGCAATAAAAAGAAACTGCTAATACATGCGAGAACATGGATGATTCTCAGAAACATTCCTCCTGTGAAAGAACTCTTACACAAGAAAATATACATACTATACGATGGTTTCACTTACATGAATCTCTAGAACAGATTATATTGTGGAGAAAAATCATAATAGTGGTTGCCTCTGGAAAGTAGGAGGGGGCAGGGGCGCCTGGGTGGCTCAGTCGTTATACGTCTGCCTTCGGCTCAGGTCATGATCTCAGGGTCCTGGGATCGAGTCCCACAATCGGGCTCCCTGCTCGGCGGGAAGCCTGCTTCTCCCTCTCCCACTCTCCTTGCTTGGGTTCCCTCTCTCGCTGTCTCTGTTAAAAAATAAATAAAATCTAAAAAAAAAAAAAAAAGTAGGAGGGGGCAGGGATTGGCTGGCAAGGGGCATTAACCAACTTCCTGGGGTTTTTGGAATGTTCTTGATCTTCATAGAAGTTTGGGTTACACAGGTATATGCTTTTGTCAGACTCAGTGAATGTGCACTTCAGAGTTGTGCGTTTCTTTTACACCAAAATGTAAACAAAATTAAGCTTCATTTAATGACATGCATGCTGAAATATTTAGGGGAGAAGTGTCTGCAACGTACCTTGACATGTATCAAAACATAAGAGGAACTGAGGGACTTACAGACCAAAATGTGGTAAAGCAAGTATAGTAAAATGTTAATGGAGGAGTCTAAGTGATGAGGTAACAGGTGTTCATTCAACTTTCAACTTTGCTGATGTTTGACATTTTTCATAATAAAGGGGCCAGTTATTTGGGGGTTTTACAGGAAAGCTCCGCACCAGGCTTAGGACTGAGCAAATGGAGACACCAGAAGCTGAGGAAGACGCACGCACGAGCCCTGTCATGTGACCTCGCAAAAGCCTTTTTCAGTCCTCAGCAATTACATAGGCACAGCCGCAGTGGCAGCGCTCGGTATTATTAAGCACATTCTAATGGACACGAATACCCCAAGGTGGGGAGGCGGAGGTCCTTAATCCAGCCCCCCGTTGTGCCAGACGTCCACCGCCCTTCGTACCCTCCCGCGCTCCCTCCAACCAACCCGCCTTGAAGGACCCAGCCCCGCCGTCTCTCTGGTAACCTCTCCCCGGGTTCCGGGATGGCACGGGAAATCATTTCTCATACGCTCTTCCTATTGGAGGCCAGCTTTCGTGGGGGCGGGCACAGCTGGGAGGCGGAAGCAGCCGCTGGCATGGCGGCGGCCTTGCCGCTTGCTGTGCTCGTGCTGCTTCTCCTGGGGCCGGTGGGCAGGGGCCATGCAGAGCCCCCACGCGACACTCTGCGGGAGGAGCTCGTTATCACCCCGTTGCCTTCTGGGGACGTAGCCGCCACATTCCAGTTCCGCACGCGCTGGGATTCGGACCTGCAGCGGGAAGAAGGTGAGAGGATGAGAGTGGAGAAAGACAGCTGTGGCACCCGCTGGGAGGGGGAGTGGAGGCAAGCCCTGGGGGCGGAGCCTGGTCCCTTGGAGGGCTTCTGGCCAATGGGCTTGGGGCTCGACAAACTAGCTCTTTGGGGAAGGATGGGATAGTTACTGGAAGAAGCCCATTGTACTGGTGGTGAAACTAAGGCCCGGGGAGGGGCAGTGACTCCTACTGACGCCTAGACCAGGGGCTCTTTCCGCAGGTCCAGGCTGCCACTCTAATCCTTTAGTTAGAGCCCTCTGTCGACACCACCGGTGATGATGCTGTTGGCCGTTGCCATTTATCCTGGGTGCTAGGCACAGAGCTAAGTTCTGTAAGAGATAGTGAGGAAGAAGTTGGAGATGTAGAGAGATAAAGGCACTTGGTCAAGATCACATCGCTAGTGAATGGCAGTTTGGTCCTGCATTCAGATCTCTCCGGCCCCAGAGCTTGGGGTCTGTTGCTGCTTTGGGGTGGCTGGGAACCCGTCCTCCAGGATCTTCACTTACCTGCTCCCCTTTTCCAGTGTCTCATTATAGGCTATTTCCCAAAGCCCTGGGGCAGTTGATCTCCAAGTATTCTCTACGAGAGCTGCACTTGTCATTCACGCAAGGCTTCTGGAGGACTCGATACTGGGGGCCACCTTTCCTGCAGGCCCCATCAGGTGCAGAGCTCTGGGTCTGGTTCCAAGACTCCGTCACTGAGTGAGTGCCCACCCTGAGTCCTGTTGCAGGCCATGGAGGGAATGTGGCAGTGGCCGGTGTTGTCATCGTGCCACTGCTCTTAGGGGGCAGCAGTTCCAGCAGACAGCAATTCCGTGGGGGTTAAAGGTGGCATCGGAAGTAATAAATGATATTGCCACTGAGTGGCATTCCTTACTTTGGTGTTTTTCACTTCCCCTGATACTTCCAGACCTGAGGTAGCACACACACGTATCCACAGAGACAGGTAAAGAATTTGAAGCTTACTTGGATGTAGAGTAAGTCTGTGGCAAACTGGATGACCTTTTAAAAGACGTTCACTCACATAATAATAATAATGATAGTGATAGTGATGATACCATGAAGGCCAAACAAGACATCCGTGGGCTAGAATTGACCTACAGGATCCCAGATCTCAGCATTAGAGGAATAGCTTTTGTTTGGGAGATGGACCAGTTTAGGTACTGCTGTTGTACCACAATTTCCTCTTAATCCCACTATGATTTTAAAAGGGGGGATTAATAAGGGAGTGGTGGGGACTATGGCAGGCTAGAGAGCTTTAGAGGAGAGCTGCCACTCACCCTCAGGGGACTGTGGCCCTGTGGGAATAGAGGCCTACTGTCATCAGATACTCTCATTTTCAAGAGATGCCAGAAATCTGGATTTTAGTGTGAAAATTGGCAAATTTAAATACCAGTAAGTAATTTCAAAGTGTAAGAAATGCTGTGTGGGTCAGTGTTGTGCACACTACATGAAACATGATTATGGCTTGGGTAGAGCTTTCAGGCTTTAACTTTGCAATCTTTACATGAGGCTCAACGATTGTAGCAATTGAAAAGCTCTGAACAGAGGATTATCGAAGAACCCCAGGACAACACTAAGATGATATCAGATGAGGTTCAAGCAGTGACTTCCAGATTTGCCAAGCCTTTCTTTTTTGCCTGAACTCTAACTCCCTTGCTTCTCCCCCCACACACCTTGCTGTCACTGTCTCCCCTCAGCTTGTAATTGCCTGTAACGTGGAGCTGGTGTTTAGAATTTTGGTTTTATGCTTTTTCTTCTTAATATAGAGAGCAAATCTGTTGTGATATTTTTCTAATTTAATTCGATGTTTTTGTAGGGTCCTAGAATGGTTGTTTTTCCTTGTTCAGTGAGCCGTTATGGATGTAGGACTTCCTACTCTGAGGGTGGAGGCAGGACTTACTTTCATGCCCAGGGTGTTCTCAGGGAAGTATGTCCTTTTGCCCAGCTGGGCACACCTCAGTGGATCAGCGGGCTGATCTCAGCCTCTGAAATTGTGGGGCACTTTACACGGTGTTGTGGGTGTACATAGGTGACCCAGGCGTGTTCCCTGTCTCCAGGTTCGTTGCCCACAGCCTAGTTGAGGAGAAGAGAGGCTTAGAACAAGAGGCTGCCGCTCCACATCCTTGTCCCAGGAGGGACTTCATGAGAGGCTCAGAGAGTCAGAACCATGGCAGCATTGGAGGAGGCTGTGGTTGAGGGCAGGAAAGGCTTTCTGGAGGAGGGAGCCTCTTTGAAGGTGGGCGGAGAGGGGTGAGTAGGGCATTGCCAGGAGGAGGAGGAATTGCCTGAGCAGAGACCTGTGGGGATGCCGGGATGTCCAGAAGAGAGTGAGGAGGAAGGGGTGGGTAGGGCGAGACCCAGGAGGCAGCTAAGCAGGGCAGTGGTACCACGGCAGCTCCATCAGCTAGCCAGTCTGTCGGTTTGGCAGCCAAGTGCAGGCTTGGAGGGAGGGAGCCCCGCGCCAGTGAGTGGGTTTGTGTCTCCATCCAGCGTGGATAAATCTTGGAAGGAGCTCAGTAATGTCCTCTCGGGGATCTTCTGCGCCTCTCTGAACTTCATCGACTCTACCAACACGGTCACTCCCACTGCCTCCTTCAAACCCCTGGGGCTGGCCAATGGTGAGATAGCCCTGTGGCCCTGTCCTTCTTCCTCTTGCCCAAACTTTTTTGCCTCCTTTCTCTTCAGCTTCCTGCTCCTTCAGCTGGGCTGGATCCTAAATCCCCTGGGTGTGCAGGGCCCCGAGGAAGGCTTCCTGAGACCATGCTGTCTCTGCATTGCCTTCTCCCAAGGAGAGGAGGGTCCCACCCCCCGCCGGGACCTCTAGGGTGGTGGTCCTGGAGAGTTGCATGGCGAGCAGGAGGGGGTCACCCCATCTTTGAAGAGTGGGGCCCCAGGGCCCACCCCGGACAGACTCATGTCTCCCTCAGGCACCGATCATTCTTTCCTGCGCTACGCTGTGTTGCCACGAGAGGTCGTCTGCACGGAGAACCTCACCCCATGGAAGAAGCTCTTGCCCTGTAGCTCCAAGGTGAGGCCAGAGTGCTCCGAATGTGCGCAGGAGCCCCAGAGAATGGCGTCGGCGCCTGCCCTTTCCCTGCCTGACCGCCAGGCCCCCTGTGCAGGTGTCCCACAGTGAAGGGCACTGACCTTTCATCTCTTCCTGCTTCCTCCAGGCAGGCCTGTCTGTGCTGCTGAAGGCCGATCGCTTATTCCACACCAGCTACCACTCCCAGGCAGTGCATATCCGTCCTGTGTGCAGAGTAAGTCATGGAGAGCGGGGGCAGGTGCCATCCGGGGCCTCTGAGGGAACATGCAGATAAAGCACGTAGCCTGGTGTGTTTTGCGGTCTGTGCTGATAGTAAGTGTTAGCTGGGATGCTGATTATTTGGGGCATTGGCCACACACCAAGGGAATGGAGTGGTTGCCTGGCAGGTGTTCAGTAAATCTGTGTCATGGAGCATTGTGAAGAACACTAGCTATGCGTGTGACTGCCAGCTCAGTCACTCAGCTGGCATGACCTTGAGCAAGTCGTTTCATTTCCCCGAGCCTGATTTCCTCCTCTGTCAAGTGAGAGTCACAGTAGTCTTAGTTCCTGCGGGTGTCGGTGACGGGCCGCAGGCACAGGATCGCGTGCTCAGTAGTGAACGGGAGCAAATGGGTGGGTGGGAAGGTCCATGGCAGACGAGGGATCGAGCCCAGGTAGGCGTCCCTGCGGCGGTGTGTGGGGGTGGGGACTGATGCTTCCTGACTGCTGCTGTCTGGCCCTCGCGGTAGAACGCGCGCTGTACCAGCATCTCTTGGGAGCTGAGGCAGACCCTTTCCGTGGTATACGATGCCTTCGTCACAGCACAGGGGAAGAAAGGTAGGCTGCCTTGGCAACTCGCTGGCTACCTACCATCACTGGTCCCGCCCTGTCTCTGAAGACCAGGCCTAGTCCTCACCCCCGCTCAACCTCCTCTCTGCTCCTCAGACTGGTCCCTCTTCCGGATGTTCTCCCGAACTCTTACAGAGCCCTGTCCCCTGGCTTCAGAGAGCCGAGTCTATGTGGACATCACCAGCTACAACCAGGTACCCGGATCTCCAGTCGCAATCGTCACCCTCCACCCAAGGCCAGCCTGCGCCTCTGTTCACTTCTCAGCCCTGCCTTTGTGCCCCTAGGACAATGAGACGTTGGAGGTGAACCCGCCCCCAACCACCACATACCAGGACGTCACCCTCGGTACCCGGAAGACCTATGCCGTCTATGACTTGCTTGACACGGCCGTGATCAACAACTCCCGTAACCTCAACCTCCAGCTCAAGTGGAAGAGCCCTCCTGAGAATGGTGGGTGCGGATGGGCCACCAGGGCACTGGGCTACAGAGCTTTCTCTCTCGGGGAAGACTCATACTATGGGATATGAGGTGTGCGGTTAGACCTAGGTCCTGAGTCAATGTCTTGATTCTAACTCCACGTCTTCTAAGCTCTGTGACCTTGGGCAGGTTCCTAACCTTACTACCTCATCTAGAAAATGGGGACATAATTACCCAGCAGATTGGATGAGATAATTGATGGAAGACACAGAGTTTGTTCATGCATTCATTTAATTATTAGCAAATATTTTTTGAAGACTGAAGATACCTTGCATTCGAGAGATGTAATGTCTCTCGATTGAGGCAGACCTGAAACAGTTAATTAATTGTGATTGTATTCAGTGTTACCGAGGCCAAGTGCCAACTACCATGAGGGCGCCTGGTTTGGGTTGGAGGGACACAGGGCTCGGCACATGTGAGTACTTAGAAGTAAGGATAATTCTATCATGCTGTGGGCCCGGGAAGACAGGGATGATTCTGGGATGCAAGCTTCCCAGTTTTGAAGGCCAAGGTCTTCCCCGTCGCTCCCTGGCTGTGAGACTCTGGACGTGCCCAGGGAAGTGGGGGTGAGGAGTGACCCTTTCCTTTGGGAGCTCTTAACCATGGACCCATCTTCGCAGAGGCCCCTCCGGCACCCTTCCTGCACGCCCAGCGATATGTGAGTGGCTACGGGCTGCAGAACGGAGAGCTGAGCACGCTGCTGTACAACACCCACCCGTACCGGGCCTTCCCTGTGCTGCTGCTGGACACTGTGCCCTGGTACCTGAGGCTCTACGTGCACACCCTCACCATCACCTCCAAGGGCAAGGAGAACAAACCGAGTGAGAGCTGAGCCCTGCCCCTCCCCCACCCCCACCCCGTCTTTGCTCTCCCTCCAGGTCCTCCAGACCCTCCTTTCTCGGGGGAGTAATTCCTCAAGTACCTCGGAGAAACTACCCAGGCACAAAGAGTTTGGAAGACTTTGAAACGTGGCAAGGGTAGCCTCACCGTGCCAGACCTGGAAGTAATTCATAAAGCAGAGATAATTCAAACACACAAGACTGGGGATTCTTAAGAGGACTTTACAAGGGCAGCGATTTTCTGATCTTTTTTACTTCTTTGCTCCTTCTTCCTTGGTGCCCCAGGCATGGCCTTTTGTGCAGAGTCCTAGGCTTGCAGTGGAGAATGGGTTAGCAGCAGGGAAAACGGTATTGGAAACAAAAAAGATAAAGCTGGAGGAGATGGTTTTTGCCTCCTTGGGAGGGGTAAAGAGGCGTTGTTTTAATTTACTTTTACTTGCCACGCTTTTTCTGAAGAAGAGTTAATATTTTCTGCATGCTTCCTGTCAGGTGGCAGGCATAGCACTAAAGCCCGTGTGGTTTGGAGTGGAGGGAAACCTAACACAGAAGACTTCTCAGGAGGAGGTTCTGGCACATTCCAGACACCCAGACTTGTCGTCTGTGACCACCCCTGTCGTTACCTGCACTTTCAGACCTGGGCTGTTCTACTTACCTTCAGCACCACTGTTTGCGTCCCCTTCAGAATCTCTTCTTCAAACACACTACCCCTGTATTTTGTAGGCTTTTCTGTTTTGTTTTTTAACCTTTTGCTCTGGAAAGTGTCAAGCACACACCTACGTGAGCGAGCATGACACACTCCCACGGGCCCGGCTCCCCCCGGGAGATGAAACTCGTGTTTCATCTCTGCCCTTATGTCATTTCTCGATTTTAGTTTTCTGCTGGAGTTTCTTAAAACTGATCCTAGACGTCGGGTCCACCTTCCAGTGCTTCAGCCTACATGTCTACCAGGGAGAGGGCGTCCCAAAAATACCAGCTGTCCTTATCATGCCTGTTTGCCCCAGTGGTCTGAAAAAAACACTGGATAGTTGGTTTATTTGAGTTAGAATCTAAACAGGGTGCTCACATCGCATTTGCTTGATAAGCTCTCAAGTTTCTCTCTCTCTCGTTAGTTAATAAACCTCATTTCCTTACGGTGGTTTTAGGTTTAGAGAAAAACTGAGCAGAAAGCACAAAGTTCCATGTACTACTACCTCTCCTGCCACCCAGGTTCCCCATTATTAACATCTTGCATTGGGGTGTTTGCTCTTAAGTCTCTTAATCTATAACAGTTCCCACTCTTTTTTTTTTTTTTTAATCTATTTGCTGGAGAAACTCAGTCATTTGTTGTATGGAATGTTCTACACCCTGAATCTGTCCTTGGGCCTGTGGTTAACGTGCCCCTCCCTCCCCTGCAGTTCTTGTGTGTTGGTGGTTAGATAGAGAAACTTGATTAGATTCAGGTTCCACATTTTGGCCAGGAAACCTCCAGGTGGTTCTGTGAACTTCCTGTTGAATCACATGAGGCGCCTGATGCTGGGCACCCCAGTTTCAGTGATGTGAGGATTAACTAGATTGAACTTGCCCTGGGACAGCTGCCCTGGAAACACCTTTTCCCTTTTCCAAGACGCTGCTCCCCTCCCTGAGCCTGCCTGGCTCCTGCACTCCAGAGCCTAAGGCCTTGAGAGGTGGGGGCGAGGGTGCAGGTAGTCCAACTGCAGCAGAGAGGGGTGGGTGACCCTTGCCTGTCCCCAGGTTACGTCCACTACCAGCCTGCGCAGGACCGGCTGCAGCCGCACCTCCTGGAGATGCTGATCCAGCTGCCAGCCAACTCGGCCACCAAGGTCTCCATTCAGTTTGAGCGGGCACTGCTCAAGTGGACCGAGTACACCCCAGACCCCAACCACGGCTTCTACGTCAGGTGGGCTCCCCTCACATTCTGCCCCTAGCCTCCTGCCCACCCGCCGTGCCACTCACCCCGGTGGGGGAGCCACACACACCAAATGCCTGTCTGCCTCTCCACAGCCCATCTGTCCTCAGTGCCCTCGTGCCTAGCGTGGTGGCAGCCAAGCCCGTGGACTGGGAGGAGAGCCCCCTCTTCAAGTCCCTGTAAGTGTGACCTCAGCCGCCGGCTTCGGGGTGGGCAGCCACACGGGTGATCAGGTTCATGCGGGCCAGGTCAGGGTGGGGTGTCGCCCCTTCCAAAGCAATGTGCTGAATTAACTCAATCCCAGTAAAAATCCTAGTGGTCTGTAATGTTTGTCCTGACTATGAAATGATTCTGAAGTGCTTCTAGAAGAAGAAATGGCGAGAAGAGCTGTACTTAGAGCCTGCATGTAGTCCGTGTTTCTCTTCACGAATATTTCATTGAGTGCTTACCAAGTTCCAGGTCCTTCAGAGAGCACTGGGTGTACAAGAGGACATACAACAGCCTTGCCCCTGTCCTGCTCATGTTAAGAGGCAGGAGGGGAAATTCTGGTCTAGAGTAATAGGGTCGGGGGTGCTGGGGAGTAATCGGGGTTATCCAGGAGGGCTTCTCTGAGGAGACAGCGTCAAGGCAGAGACCAGAGGCTAAGGAAGATACTGCTGAGCGAAGGCAGGGCCCCGTCCCTCACCGTCAGCACAAAGCGGCCCTCCTTTGATCAGGTTTACGTGTCATCTCTCATGTTTCTGTGTTGACCTGCGATGTCTTCTGTCAAAAAGGTTTTGAGGCTAAGAAGGCTTTGCACACCCTTGCCGCCGCCTCTTGGCCCGGTGCAGCCAGGAGCGGGACGCGGTGGGATGGGGAGGAGCATCCCAGGCCTGCCTCGCTCACCTCTCCTTCCTGACCCCCAGGTACCCAGTGTCGGACAGCTCTAGCTATTTCGTGCGCCTCTACACGGAGCCGCTGCTGGTGAACCTGCCCACGCCGGACTTCAGCATGCCCTACAATGTCATCTGCCTCACGTGCACAGTGGTCGCCGTGTGCTATGGCTCCTTCTACAATCTCCTCACCCGAACCTTCCACATTGAGGAGCCCAGCACGGGCGGCCTGGCCAAGCGGCTGGCCAACCTTATCCGGCGTGCCCGTGGTGTCCCCCCGCTCTGAGATTTGCCTCCACAGCGGGGCTGCTATTTCTCTCTGGGGAGGGCTGGTGGTGACTCCAAGGGCTCTTTCTGCCACTCGCTCTCTTCAGAGTTGGCTTTTAAACCAAATTGCCCCTGGACAAGGCCAGGGCTTAGATGCGCTCTCCAGTTCAGGAGCCATGAGCCAGATGTGGCATTTGAATTTCAATTCATTTAAATTAAAAATTCATTTCCTCTGCTGTCCTGGCCATGTTTCGAGTGCTCAGTAACCAAAAGTGGTTCGTGGCTGCTGTCCTGGACAGTGCAGACAAACGTTTCCATCACTGCAGAAAGTTCTAGGACAGGGCTGACCTAGATATGCTGAGGAGCTTGCATCACCGCATGGTAGCTGGAACTTTCTGGTTGTGGCATAAAAAGTGGCTTCCTTGGTTCTTTGCCTCCTGTTCGTGAGGCCCAGGAAGAGGGGGCTGGGGCCTGTTTCCTGGGCACCTGCATAAGACTTCCTACACTGCCTCCCAAAACCCCGACAAACAAAGCTCCTCTGTCTCCTGCTAAGAATTCCCTCTTCTCTCTTGCTTCCCCCTCATTGGTGATTCCCAGAACTCCCTGGGTTTGGCCAGGAGTATTTATAGAAGTGTATCCGTGACCATGACTATGAACCATCCTCTACCTTTCAGGAGCCCTGAGAACCAGTCCCCTATCACCAGGGGTAGAGCTGGAGAGGGGGAAGAGCTCCATGTGTTGGTTTTCTAACTGTGTGGTGCATTGGAATCACCTGAGATGCTTGTGAAAATAATGCAGATTCCTGGAGTCCAGACCCTGTGAATTCAGTCCGTCTGAGTGTAGCCCAGCCTTGGAATTTCTGTCAGGCTCTTCATGAGCTTTTGTTAAGGGTGGTCCTTAGACCTCTTACACAGGCTTTGAAGCCAGGTCCATTGGATCGAGGCCTGCCCCTGTCCACCTCCCTTTCTGCTTATATGACCCTGGATTTCTGTACCAGGTCCTTAGGCAGATGCCCCTCCCCACCCCCATCTTCTGTCCCTGCCTCTGGCACACTTGGCATTAACTGTGTAAGTATTTGCAGTCTGCTCATCCCTTCCCCAGCTCTCCCATCATAGCAGTGTGGCTTAGAATGCCCTGTTCCCCCAACCACACACTGTCCTCTATCTACTGCCTGGTTCACTCTTAAAAAAAAACCAAACAAGCCAGAGAGTTACTTCCTCCAGGAAGTCTTCCCTGATACACCAGGCTGCTGTAGGTGCCCCTTCCCGCTGTTCCCAGAGCTCCCTGGACTTAACCTTTACAGGTTCCTTTCACCCTGGTTGTTCTTTTTCTTTAACTTCCATTAAACTATAAGCTCCCTGGAGGCACAGGGGCTGTCTTCCATCTGGACCTGATCCAGCTCAGGACATGAAAGTGCTCCATCAGTATGTATGTATGACTGGGTGTAGGCTATTCTGGCCTGGGATCTGGGGCTCAAGGGTAGGGATGGGAAGGGCGAGGGGCACCAAGAAACCCTACAAGTATGCGTGCAGAGTCTTAAGCACAATAGTACTGGTGATATTTGTACAGCCAACATAGATGGGGTTGTTAGGTCACCTCTGAGGGTTTTCCAAGAGCTCCCAGAACGTACGAGTGTGGTGTGTGTAGGAAGGAGGTGATGAGCTCATCTAGACTGCAGGCAAAAGCAACATGGTCAAGATGCCTTCACTTGAGTTTTTCTTCCAAGCAGTGAATAAACAGGGTGTAGATGTGATGAGCATGTGGGCAGGTAGGTGGATATCCAAAGCTCGTGGTTCTGGCGGCCTGCATGGAGCGGGATGCCTGCCAAGAAGGGGAGAGAATGGAGTTGTGGCCCGGCTGTGCTTTATACCCCCAGCCCAGTCAGCACTCGGAACCATCTCCGCTGCCACGTCATACGTAATCCATGCACTGACAACACCATGTCTCTCGTGCTCGTCCCAGAATTCCAGATTGATTCACCCAACTGCCTACCTGCCGGCTGCACTTGGACATCTAAAGGCACCTTAGATTTAATATCTCCAAAACCAAGCATCCCCATACTCTCTCCCACTACCCCCAACACACGCAGCCGTGGTCGGCCCATCTTCCCGGTCGCCCAGGCCAAAAACCCTGGAGCCATCCTTGATGCTTTGCTCACATGTCATGCATGCTCTGTTAATGACTCTGCTCTACCTTCAAAGTAAATCCAGAAGCCAGCTCCTTTTTCCACCCCCACTATTGTGCTATCTATGGATGAGGTCTTCCTGGTCACACCTGTTTAAATTGCTGCCCCCAGCTACGAGCTCCCTCCTTTGCCCTTGTCTTTTCCTCTGTGACTCTCACCACCATCAACGTGCAACCTGTCTTACTTATCTTGTTTATTAATTATTAAGCTCCATAAGGACGAGGACTTTTGCCTTTTGTGGCTTCAGTGCCTGGAACAGAGCCTGGCATGTGGTTTGCATTCCAGTAATTGCTGAGTGAAAATGAGTTCATGAGTGTATGAATATCACACAGTAATTTGACTGCTAAGCAAGCCAGGTCACCCAAACATCTGGATTCTGAGCCTTGAAATTCTTGCTATGCCAGCACCAGGACCATCTAACCTTGTCCGTGCACTCAGGGCCTGGGCATTTCCGGTTATGC
This sequence comes from Eumetopias jubatus, assembly GCF_037043125.1. Classification (NCBI taxonomy): domain Eukaryota; kingdom Metazoa; phylum Chordata; class Mammalia; order Carnivora; family Otariidae; genus Eumetopias; species Eumetopias jubatus. Next base: position 125,793,278 of record NW_028274815.1, read on the forward strand.
TCAGTCGGGGGTCCTCAAGTGTAAGCCTGGCGATGGCCTTCTCCAAGAGGGTTGCCCCAGAGCAGTGGCATCTGGGGGGAAGGGCCAGAGGTGCTGAAGGCCAGGTTAGTCAGGGCCCCAGGGCACTGTGAGGTCTGCTTTCCCCTCGAATGGCTCGGGCTGTCTGGTGGAGCTGCCCTGGGCATAGCACTGGGGGGAGAGAGGGGAACTTCTGTTCTCTGAGGGCTCCCCTGGGAAAAGCAGTGAGTGAGTGAGTGAGTAGATGGAAGGAGATTTGCAGAAGCAGAATTGCCCTGAAGAACTAGTCTCCTTCCAGGTCTTCCTTCAACACCAGGCACAGTTCCTCATGACCAACTATTACTGTTATTCACCATCACTCTGCGTGCCTATTAGGATACCTCAGAGACACGGCACGGCCAATCCTCTCTGAAGAAGGCTGAGAGACAGCTGGCTTGGGGTTCAGGCAGGCTTGGCAATGGCTGTCCTGGTGCATTTAGAGGGCTCAGGGAGGAGCAGTGGGGCACCCAGATCCCGACCTCCCAACCCCCAGTGACCAGGATCTGGAGAGGTGGCTGGGGGGCCTCAGCTTTCTGGACCCGCAGTGGGACAGGCGTGTTGTTCTCACATTGAGAAGTGGCGCCCCTGCCCTGAGCTAGGGGTGCTGGGAATCGGGAGAGGGAGGCAAAGTCAACCAGCCTTGCATTTTCCGGCTTCCCTGCCTCAGCTCATGCTCCGACTCTGTCCCGGACCTAGAGCTCTTTCCGTGAAGCCTTTTCTGACCATTCTCACTTCCACACTGAGGCTGTATGCTCATTCACTCATTCATTTACTCACCCAACCTCTGATCTGTCTGTCTGGCACTTCTATTATCCATCTGTCTACTCATTCAGCAAATGCGTGTCGGGTATCTGCCCTGTGCCCAGTACTGCTCTAGGCACTAGTGAATAAGAAAGCAAATGCTTGCCTTGTGGTGCTTAACAGTTTAGCCAGGGAGACAAAGTATATAGTGTAAGCCCAGGTAGCACTATGTCCTTGGAGAAAAGGAAAGCAGTGGGAACATGAAATGGATGGTCAAGACCTCTAACAAGGTGATGAATGATCAGGAACCCAAGCAAAATGAAGGAGAAAATAACACGAAATCCAATGGAAGAACAAGTGCAAACATCCTGTAGCAAGAGCTTACTTAGTGTGTTTGCAAAACAAGAAAGTTGCAGCAGCTAGAGCTGGGGATAGGGGGTGACGGGATGAGTTTGGACAGGTTGGCAGGGGCCAGGAGGAAGAGGGCCCTGGAGGCGAGGTTTTATTCCACATGTGATGGGAAGCTGAGGAGTAATGGAATCGGATTTGCATTTGTTTATCTGCTTATGTACTTTTTTTGGCCTTCTGATGCACATTCAGTTGATAGTTCTTGCTTCATGATACTCTCACCATTGGTCCATGCGTGGTCCTTTTTGTGTATTATTTACATACATATGCATGTATTTTGGTGCAGTAAGGACCCCTGAACCTACCGTCCGACAGGAAAACTAGCACATGATAGTAGAGAATTTGATGTTTAAGAGAACACTCTGGCTGCTGTGTGAACAGACTGTAGGAGGTAAGAATGGACACTGGGAGGCCAGTGAGGAGGTGAGAGAGTATCAGGAAGGGCAGACTGGGGTGATCGCAGCAGAGGGGGAGAAATGGATTGAGTTTGGGATACGTTCTGCTGGAAGAGCCCTGGGACAGACTATTGGATTGGGTGTGGGTTGGATTCTACTAATCCACGCATTCAAGAATTAAGTCACAAATTATTGATTCATTCAATGCTTGCTGGTAACTCCTTACTATATGATAAGTCGTTTACAAAACATACATTCCACATTGTCCCTGCCCTGCTCACAGCGCAGAGGCAGAGATAAATAAACACACTTAAAACACTTTGGAATAAGTGCTGTGATCCAGAAAATCCAGGGAAGGGAGAGAAAAGGATGGTTAATTATCACTTGCACAACGGTGCTCAGTTACTGTCCCATCTCATGACTTGATCTGAGCAACTGATTAAGTTTTTTAGTTGCATGTGTATTTACATTTTTTTTACTTTAAAATTATTTTTACCATATTTTTAAATATGTCTAAGTTTCGGAGCATAGGCACTACTTCAAATACCAGTCAAAGGCTGTCCTCGATTAATCTTCCAAAGCTCAAATTCTCAGATAATTTCCTATTCTCTTTCATGTTTTTAACTAAGGGGAAAACATGCCCTTTCTCTCAAATAGATATGTATTTGGGACAGGTACACGAAGGACACGAATGATGCCACCAAGGACAGGGGTCTAGTCTGAGAATTCCAGGTTCTGGGTTCTAGTCTTGCTGTTTGGTCCTGGGCAGCAGTTTCTCTTTCAAGGAAGGGGGAGTGGCCGGAATACGCGTAGGACAGCAGGAGAGGCTTATGGGGGAGGTGGCAGCGATGGTCAGGGCAGATGCCATCCAGCATGCCAAAAATTATGTAACAACAGAATATTATTTAGTCTTAAAAAAGAAAGAAATCCTGACAGAGGCTGCAACAGGGATGAACCTTGAAAATATTAGGCCAAATGGAATAAGCCAGGCACAAAAGGACAAATACTGTATGGTTCCTCTCATATGAGGAACCTGGAGCAGTCAATTCCTAGATGCAGAAGGTAGAATGGCGGTGACCCGGGACTGGGGAAGGGGAACAGGGAGTTAGTTCTAACGGGCACAAAGTCTCAGTTTAGGAAGATGAAAATGTTCTGGGGCTGGATGGTCACGATTCTTGTACCACAATGTGAGTATACTTAAGGCCACTCCACCGTACACTTAGAAATGGGTAAAAGGGTGCATTTTATGTAGTATATATTGTACCACAATCGAAAGAATATATAAAATCCTCATTTTTCCAAGATCCGTCTGCATGGAGGGAAATTCCCACCTGGCTGACCAAGGTTCCCCGGGTTTCTAGCTCTTTCCACACTCTAGGACATGGCTCTTGCTGGACAGGAAGGGTAGAAGTAGGGCTAGCAGCAGAGCCTCAGGCAGCAAAGAGCAGGTGGCTGGGATTTGGGGACGGATGTGCAAGATCCCCAAATTTGCATTCAGTCTGGCTTCCGTGAGGAGGTGATAGGAAACTTGTGTCCTTTGTTCTCAACTTTTTTCTTCTTCTTTTTTTAAACACGTTTTTTAAAATTTATTTCAGTGAGAAAGGACACGCGTGAGCAGGGAACGAGCAGAGGGAGAGGGAGAGGGAGTTCATCTCAGCTGACTCCACGCTGAGCGCAGAGCCCAATGTGGGGCTCGATCCCAGGACCCTGAGGTCATGACCTGAGCCAAAACCAAGAGTTGGACACTTAACCAACTGCACCACTCAGCAACCCCCACCCCCCCTTCTTCTGAGGGCACAGAACAATGAGGGCCTGAGGGGGTAGGGGTGGGGGTGAGGCGGATTTGATCACCTTTGAGAGCTGAGGTGGCTGTGAGCAATTCATGAGGACGGGCCCAGGGCCCTCATAAGAAGGCTTCAGGCCACCCCGACTTTGAATGTTTTATTGACCCGGGCCTGCAGGGCTACAGGATGGGTTCCAAGCAGGGACTGAGCGCAGGAAAGGAGGCCCAGCCAGGTTTCAGTCAAGGCCAGGAGGATGCAGGCATGGTCTTCAGCTGCTCTTTACCTTGTCTCTGTAACAGAGATGACAGTTTCCTTCCTGGCTGGCATATAGGTGGCCTCGGGCCAGAGCCATCAGCTAGACTCCTTACCCACCCCCTTCAACAGCCCCCATACCGGAGGCCTCCTCACCTCTCCCCCACCTTGATCACTGCCACCAACACCTTCCTCACTTCTGTCAACACCATCGCCCCCCGTGAAGGTTACACTGGTAACTTCCCCTTGGCCAGCACCACCACTTACAGAAAAGCCTCACTACTCACCAATACTGCTTTCATCTTCACCATCGAAACTGCCGTCAACCACAGCCTCGCTGCCTCCACCCCAGCACCCCCATTACCAAACACACTGGCACCTCTTGGTGGCGCATCTGATTATTCCCATCCCCATCGCCTCTCATAGTAATATTACCATGGCATGACCCCACCATCATCCTCCACCATGCTGTCTCCCTTCCCACGACCACCACCACCCGATCGCCAGCGTTGCTTCTCCTGTTTCTATAAGAGGACTCACCAGGGTGCTTGCAGATCCTCAAACAGATCTCCGTGGTCTCGAAATTGTTGGCATTGCCCTGACAGCCACCGTAGGCAAAGTGCTCACACTCACTGGACGTGTCGTTGTAGAAGTACCGGGAGAAGACGCCTCTGCAGGGGCCCCTCGCTGGAGGGAGCTGACACACGGCAGGCAGGGCTTGGGACAGCTCCCAGGGAACCTCTTGCTTGAGATGGGCTGTAGGTGTGAGGAAGGACAGGTATTGTCACTTAGGGGTCCTTTTAAAGAACTGATAATTTTTTTTTTTATTAGAAGCACATCTTCTACACCAAGCACCCTACTTAGGTGCTTGCCATTTTTTGCATGATTTAAATGACCTTATGGAGTAGATATTACTGTCCCTCCCCCACAAATGAAGAAACAGGTTCAGAGAGGTTTGGTCATCTTCCCAGAATCATAAAACCTGTCAGTTGAAGCCTGGGGTTTAAACCCACTTACAATTTCAAATCCCAGGCTCTACATGCTACAGCTTCTCATAACTTGACTCAAGGTATTTGAGGTAGCTTTGTTTATAATCGCAAAAAAACACATAATTTGGAAAAAATATCAATGCTCACCAACAGTGGGGATTGATAGGTTATATGCAGTCATTGATAAGCATAGTGCTGATCTATATGCATCAACATGGAGAGGGGTTCATAATTTTGTGGAACAAAATCAAATTTCAAAAGACAAGATCTAGAATGGTCCCGTTGATGTAAAATATACCTATAAACCCATGTAGTGATGACTAGAAGGTTGTTCACCACTGTATTTGTAGTAATTTTCCTGAGTGGTGGAATTTCAAGTGACTTTTATATTCTAATTATTTTTAGTGTCATTTAAATGGCAATGAACAAGTATCATTTTTTATAACTAGGAAAAAGATTTACACTAAATAATCTTCAGTATCCATGAGTAATGAAAAATAAAGAAATGGATGTATTTTACTGAATCACCTATTATTTTAAATCCTTTCACATTTGGCTCTGGTTATCACATCAGTGATTTATCCAACATGTGTACACACACACACACACACACACACACACACACACCCTCACCCACTAATCGGCTGTGGATCCCAATGTATCTTTTCATGGGATACAATACACCCTGCTTTGATATGTACACTCCCTGACAAAAGATAGCAGCCCTCAGACAATGAGTTCATGGGTCATCTCTGCTCCATGCTACCATTTTGGGAATCCTCAATTGATATGACATGCTGCATATCCTGGGAGAACCCTAAACTAGAATGAGGAAAAAACCATTCTGGGAAGGGAACTCAAGGTCTTTCATTAGGGCAGCAATTCTCAATCTTGGTGGAACATTAGAATCCTCTCGGGGAACTTGGAAAGAAATCCCAATGACCAGGCTTTACCCAAGGCTAATTAAATCAGAATCTGGGAGTGTGGGACCCAGGTAGCCCCCAGGTGACTCCAGAGTGCAGCCAAGTTTCAGAACCTGATCTTTTCAAAGCACTGTGAAAATTTATTTTCTCTCATAAGAATCCTGGGAGTAGGAGTCTGGAAAGAAGGATTATTTAGGGGGGAAAAAAAAAGAAGAAAGATGATTTGGGCTCTGTAAAATAGGGGACCCACTTTTTAAATTCACACATTTCCATATCGTTTGTCTTTTTAAGACCAACACGTGTATTGCTTTGTAATAAAAATTAAATTTGGTGCGGATTGAATTCAATCAAATAGACATCTGTGAGGTCTGGCCCCAGAGAGATGAGTCTCTTTCCGAGCCTAAGCCCTGGTGTCTTCCTGAGGTGGAAGTGACCAGGTGGCCCTGTGGAGCCAGCCCCCGACCCTATACCTCCCCCTTCCCCAAACACAGGCTGTGGGTGTCAGGGATTCTCTTTTTTAAACTCTCTGCTCACCTGAGCTGGCGATGCCCACCAGGCAGAGGAGGACACAGAGGACAAGGAACGGGCTGAACTTCATGGTGCCAGTAGCCGCGTGTTCTAGGCTGGGGCTGGAGGCTAAAGTGATACCTGCAGCTGAAGCAGAAGGGCCCTATTCCTCTGAGTTGAGGGAAGTATCTGGCTTTTCATTACCTGGAAAAGGAAGCACCCTGGGCAAGGAGTGTGGGCCCAGAGGAAGTGGATGTCTACCTGGAGGCACGGCCGCTTGCGTTAGAGGGCTTCTTGGAGGCTCCTGGGCAAGTGCCCTAAGTCAGTGTTTCCGCAGCATCTGGAATGCCAGTCCCCAGCCTTATCTACTGTAGACTTGAGTTCTTGTGACCTTGGACTGTTAAGTGACTTTTTGGGGCCTCAGTTTCCCTATCTGTATAATAAGTGGGCTGGACAACACGGTCCCTAAGAAACCAGCTTAGCTGTTTTCCATTCTGTTATTACTGGTACCCATCCAGATCCTCCCAGCTAGTTGTCTCAACATTGCAGGAGAGAAAACATAGCTCTTTGTTCATTGCTTTATTTATTTAATTTAGGAACAATGAGTTTATTGTTTTATATAAATTATCATACTTATTTTTAAAAGATCAAGCTATATTGAATAGTAAAAAGAAGGAAATCCCTCCCCAAAGTCTATAGTTCTGTGCAACAGAGATATAATGAAATATGTTACAGTGTAATTTTCTAGTATCTGCATTTAAAAAAGTAAAAAAGGTAAGACTAGTTTTTTTAAAAAGATTTATTTATTTTAAAGAGAGAGAGAGAGAGAGAGAGAGAGGGACACCTGGGTGGCTCAGTCTGTTAAGCGGCTGCCTTCGGCCCGGGTCATGATCCCAGGGTCCTGGGATCGAGTCCCACATCGGGCTCCTTGCTCAGCAGGGAGCCTGCTTCTCCCTCTCTCTCCCTCTGCTTGTGCTCTCTCTGTCAAATAAATAAAATCTTTTAAAAAAAAGAGAGAGAGAGAGAGTGTGTGTGTTGGGGGAGGGGTAGAAGGAGAGAGAGAGAGAGAATTTCAAGCAGACTCCCTGCTGAGCACAGAACCCAACGTGGGGCTTGATCTCACGACCCTGAGGTCACAACCTGAGCCGAAATCAAAAGTCAGACACTCAACCAACTGAACCACCCAGGCACCCCAAGACTAGTTTTAATAATAGTTAATTTAACTCAATATATCCAAAATATTGCCATTTCAACATATGATGAACATGTAATAAAAATGTTAATGCAATATTTTACTTTTCTTTGTACTAAGCTTTTGAAATCTGGTGTGTATTTCACATTTGTGGCACATCATGATTCATACTAGCCATATGTTACATGCTCAGCAGCCATACGTGGCTAGTGACTACCATATTGGACAGTGAACTTCCACCACATAAAGTAATTATTAGTAACTATTAGAGTTTGCAGGTATTATTTTCTGAGAATTTTTGCATATTGCCTTAATACTTGAAAGACAATTTGATAGGGTAAAAGATCCTGGGTCATATTTTCTTTTCCCAGAACTTGGGACCTGGGCAGACCTGGCTCCACTGAATTCTGCCATGGAGTATTGCTAAGAAGTAGCCTGAAAGTTTTTCTCCCTTAGGGGTTACTTTTTTCCTACCTGAATGCCTAAAGACTTCTTTGCTTCTCTTGGAGATCCAGTAACTTAACAAGGTTATTTTGGTATCATTCTACATCTTTTTTTTTTTTAAGATTTTATTTATTTATTTGTCAGAGAGAAAGAGAGAGAAGGCAAGCATAAGCAGGGGGAGAGGCAGGCAGAGGGAGAAGCAGACTCCCCACCGAGCAAGGAGCCTGATGCGGGACTTGATCCCAGGACTCCGGGATCATGACCTGAGCCGAAGACAGCCACTTAACCCACTGAGCCACCCAGGCGTCCCTGCATATATATATATTTTTAATGGGATATGGAGTGCTAAAAATCTACAGATTTTTAAAAAGATTTTATTTATTTGAGAGAGAGAGAGAAAGAGAGAGGAAGTGCATGAGGTTGGGGGGAGGAGCAGAGGGAGAGAGACAAGTAGACTCCATGCTGAGCATGGAACCTGATGCGAGGCTCGATCACACAACCCTGAGATCAGGACCTGTGCCAAAATTAAGTTGGCCGCTCAACAGACTGACCCACACAGATTTTTTTGGGGGGGGGGAATTTTCTTATATTATGCTTTGAACAAATTTTCTGTCCCAATTGGTGAGTTTTCTACTTAAGAGGCATAAATTATGTCAGATTATCTTCACTTGTCCTCTAGTACTTGTTAAAAGTACAGCCACTGGAGACAGACAAATTTAAACATCAGCTTTTCCACTCACATTCTGTGCTACTTCTGCCAATCCCTTTAACTTCTCTAGACTATAGTTTCTATTTGGAGATAACAATGCAAACTCCTTGTGTTTGGAGTCCCCAAGACCATGCTCAGGTTCAACTCATGAAAAGGACTCATGGCACTCAGAAGTTGTTATACTTAAGTTTACAGCAAATGGATACAGATTAAAATCAACAAAGGAGAAAAGCATAGGGTGTGAAGAATGGAGGAAACCAGGCACAAGCTTCCCTCCCCCAGTCCAGTTATACAGGATGTGTTCATTCCCCCAGTGCAACATTTTTGAAGTGTTGCCCACCAGGGAAGCTCGCCGAAGACCAAGTGCCTAGGGTTTTTATTGTGGTCAGTCACATGGGCATATGACCAACTTAGCCGAGCACAGGAATCTTGGATTTAGGTGCTGAGCGCTCTGACAGCTTTAAGGTGCTTGACCCATGCCTACCAATTTTGCAGCTTTGGCTTCAGAGATTCCCATCTGCAACTGATCCGTTATTCCTTGCACAAGAAGGTTTCTTTAAAGTGGAAGATGCCCTAATGGCTTTTAATGACTTGTGCCTACTTAGAATTTGATGTGCCATTGGTCAAAGCAGTCAGAATTTCTTATCTTAATATATTAACCCAAGTCCTCCAGTAGTTTATGCTGTGGACTTACCTCAAGGCTTTGTGAATTCCCTAATGGCTGCTACCCATTGTGGACTGTCAATATAACTGTCCTGTAACCTTTCCAGGATCCCGCACCTTTCTGGGAACAATATCCACATGTGCATATGTGTATACTGTTTGGACCAGAGGGCTGCATACAAGGGAGCAGAGCTCAAATCTGAGAGTGACATACCCATGGTCCTCAGCAACCATGAGAGGAACAGTGAGCCCAGAGTGTTCAGTGGGTGTCTTGTTGTACCACAGGCTGTTCGCAGCCAGCTTTGGATCACTTCCTCATACCCAAAACTAATAAAAATGATTAAAGACAATTTGGTGATACAAAATCATTTTATTTAACACTTCATGAACTAGGCAGTCTCCATCCCTAAGGATCCAGAGAACTGCAAAGTGGGGCAGAAGGCAGGAAGCTTTTACAGGATAAAGAATGAGGAACAAGGAAAAGAAAGAAAATGAGTGAGGAGCAAGGAAATAAGTATAGAGCCCCATAGCTGGGTTGGCCTCTGGGGATTGCTGACTGGCTATACTGTGTTTCTGGTCAAGCAGAGCATTTGCAGAAAACATGAAAGTTTAAGTTTTGTTTTGCTGAAATGGGGCCTTGGGCAGGAGTGGCTCCATCCTGGGCCAAGAAATTTATTTCAACTCAGGCCTGAGATCAGATCCAAACTTTCCAACTGGGAGTGGGGTGTGATAATGATGATCATAATCAGAACCTTGAATTTTTGAGCATTTACTACCCAAGGGCACAGAGCTGAGCATCTACTTTCATTAATCTCAAATACCCTCAGAACAACCCTTAGAAATGGGGGTTGATTTTATAAACAACACCATTTTACAGATGAGGGCACCAAGGCCCAGAAACTTTAAGTAATTTGCCAAACTCAGGTCCTCCTGCCCGTGAAACATGTAGTTGAAGTGATTCAGGACAAGATTCTCCAAAATGTGCCACTTTGGCATGACACCCACCATTCCTTAGCCCAGGAGCGCCTACAGACCTCATGTTACCTTTCTGTCTTTGAAACTGTCATGTCTGTGGTACTCCCATATGTACAGAAATAATTTGATTTTCTCCTCTTTTTTTTTTGCTATTTAAAATTATATTTACTTTATTCTTTTTTTAAATTATGTTATGTTAGTCACCATACAATACATCATTAGTTTTTGATGTAGTGTTCCATGATTCATTGTTTATGTGTAACACCCAGTGCTCCATGCTATTCATGCCCTCAGTTTAAACTGTCTCATGTCAATTTCTTAGACTAGCCAGAAGAGTGTTTAAAGGTTAAATAAAAATTTCTCCCCAACACCACCTTGCTAGTGCTCTGTACTTCCAGTTCCGTTTGCTTCCAGCATGAGATAGGAAATAAGGTGTTTCCTTTCCCAAGGGTATTTGCAACTTGTTAGCGGGTCCTGATGATCCAACCACAATCAGATTAGAGGGTCTCTCTGTAGTATCTGGGTGGGGGCAACTTTGTAACATGGAGCCTCATTACCTCATGCACATAGCATGGTATGGTGCCAGGGCATTGAAATCTGATCAATTGCTTAACCCTCTGTGGGAGATGGGGTCAAGTGGACTCATTTGTTTTTGCAAAGAAGTCAAGTGATTTGTACTGGTCACATGGTAAACACTGTGACTGTTCCAAAGAAGCTAGGTGGAGGTGGAGGTTGAGGCAGGGAGGTAGATTAATGGGAGGGAATTTGGGGTTCTGTGAGACACACCTCTTCATGATCTTGTCTCCTCTGTCACTTTTCCAAGATGTGTGGGAGAGACAGCTTTTCTCTCTGCCTGCTCCCCTTACTCTCACCCTGATGAGGTCTCCTCCAGGCTTGCTACTCACAGTATGGTTCTGAGGACCATTTCAGAGGGGAGAAACTGGAGCTGGGGACACCCTGTAGCAGGGAGCCTGTAGGAAACGCAGCTTCTCCTTCTCAGCCTCGCCCCAGACCTGCTGAAAGGAATCTGCATTTCAACAAGATCCCCAGGTGATTCACGGGTGTGATAAAGTTTGAGAAGGCTATTACTGAGCATTTTGGCCCCTGCAAGCAGAAGCCTGGGGAGGTGGGGAAGTTATGCAGTGAACAGGACAGACCCCAGCTCCTCCCCTTCCTTATTCCTCTCCCTCCCCATCTGCTGTCCCCACTCCTCTGCTGGAATGTGAAAAGCTCAGTTAGACCCTAGGTTTCCATAGGAGCCCTTCTGAAGGCTTTGAAGATGAGCCCCTTCTGCCTCTCTGCAGTACTTCTCCTCCTCCTGAGCACCGTGGTAGCCAGCACCCCAGGGGATGAAACCAGTACCTCTTCCTCAAGTAAGTCCTGCTCACCTGTCCTCTGTAGGCTGGGGCCTGGAAAGGACGGCAATTCCGTGAAAGGGGAGCCAAACCACTCTGCATTTCTTCAGGGAAGGTAGGAAGTTTTAATTGCAGGGACTTTTCATGACTCTAAAAAGTAAGTCAGTACGTTTTCAGCGTTTAAAACATTATCCTGCCTAATGCTCATTGACAACTCTATCAGAACCTGGGTCCCGTCTCTGAGACTCCCTATTCCTGGTTTCTGCCTCTTCCCTGAACCTCACTGTAGTGTAATGAAAAAGAAAACTATTAGATCTTTGTCTCACTCCCAGCCAAGACTCTAGAACCCCTTGGGATGTACTGTCTTTTGGATGCTAATGAATGACCACAGGCAGGAGCCCCTGGATGGTTTCCGGAGGGGCTAGTGGCCAGAAAAACTGCTCAGGTTATTAAGACGGTTGGCACTTTCAGCCTCTACCCCCACTCAACCTCTGGGGAGGAGGAGGAGGGTACTGAGAGAATTCAATCACCAATGGCCAAAGATTTAATCAACTATGCCTGTGTAATGAAACCTCAACAAAAACTCCTACACATCAGGGTGCAGAGAGCTTCTGGGTTGGTGATACATGGAGGTGCTGTGAGGGTAATCCTCTGAGTTCTCCCACCCCCCACCTTGCTGTATACATCTGCTCCATTTGACTCTTCCCGAGTTTTATCCTTTATAATCAACTGGTAATGTAAGTAAAGTGCTTTCCTGAGTTCTTTGAATCATTCTAGTGAATTACTGAACCGGGGGCAGTGGTGCTCAAGGAATCCCTGAATTTACAGCCGACTGGTCAGAAGTATGAGTGGCCCCAGGGACTTGTGACTGGCACCCAAAGAGGGGGCAGTCTTGTGGGACTGAGCCCTTAACCTGTGGGGTCTGTACTATCTCTGAAGATTTTGTGTCAGAAGTGAATGGACTTGGTACGACACCCAGTTGGTGTTGGAGAATTGGTTGATGTTGGTAGAGACAGCTCATATTGGTGCCAGGGGAAAAAACCCAGACTCACTAATCCCTGTGCTTTGTGGATGTGGTGAGGCTCAGGGACAGGGGATTATTGGGTGTGGGCAATGCCCCCCGAAGTCCTGTTACCTGAATTTCTACTAGTTATCTGCATTTTAACAATTTCCCACAGAAGTCAGGTGTTTTGTTATAGGGGTTGGGGTAGAATAGTATCTTATCCTGACCTTACCATTTAATAGCTGTGTGACTTTGGGCAAGTCACTCATGTTCAGTTTTTTCACCTATGTAGGGGGTACCTGTCACACAGGTTCATGAATATAAAGATTTAGTAACGGTTCATGGCCCATGATGTCCATTATCCACTAAGGTGTCTCTGTCTGAAAGACTACCTATCTCCTTTCCCCAAGGAAAAAATAGTCGGGTGTCAAATAATGATTTTATTTCTCCATTGTTAAAATTCATCAGAAGGGCCTGGAACAACTGAACACAGCTTCTGCTATGCCTGAGGCAAGAGTAGACAGAGAGAAAAGAAATGTAGTGCTTCACTGAGTTTGCCCACAGGGCCAAGGCCGAGCTTCTCCCAGCCTGTTAGAATATTAGTAATAACTCAAGGCCCTTCCCCTTGCCCCCATGTCCAATATTATTTTGTTAACCTCTCAGGATACAGAATGTTAGAGCTAGCTTCCTAATTATACAGAGGTGCCCCATGATCAAACAGACATTTTATTAACAGGAATCTCATTGTATTCATTCTGTTCAATGACTGTGTACCCGTGTGAACGTGAGATGGAAGATGAATTCATTTGACAAATATTTGTCAAGTACCTACGAGGCATTATTCTTGGTGTGGGGACACAGCTGTAAACCAAACACAACAAAGACCCTGCCCTGCAGGAGGGAGACAGACAATAGAGAAAGACAGTCATATGCCAGGTCATGACTAGTGTTTTGCTGATAGGGAGTGATGGGGATAAAGAAGGCTATGCCATTTCTATAGACTGGTCAAGGAAACCCTCTGTGAAAAGACGTTTGAGCAGAGCTTGGAGAAAATGAGAGTGTGCCAGGTGACCAGCTGGTGGAAGAGCAGTGCAGGAAGAAGACTAGGCAGGAAGAACTTGCCTGGTGTGTTTCAGGAGCAGGGAGGAGGCCATAGTGGCTGGAGCTGAGTGGGTGGCGTGGGAGAGTGGAAGGTGATGAGGCCAGAGAGGCCCTGTGGGCAGGTCTTGCAGAGCCTTGTAGGACCTTATAAGAACTCAGACTTTGGCTCTGAGAGAGAGACAGGGAGTCGCTAAGCATTTGGATGTAGGAGCAATGCAATAGTTCTCAAGTGATAACAAGATCCCCCTGACTGCAGTGGAGAGTGGCCTTTAGGGGGCCAAGGGCAGAGACAGAGGGACCAATGGCAGGGTACTGCAACAGTCCAGGCGAACAATGATGGAATGTGGACATACATGGCTCCCTTGGTCTATCCAGTTCTCTCTCTCTCTCTCTCTCTCTCTTTTAAGATCTTATTTATTTGACAGAGAGAGACACAGCGCGAGAAGGAACACAATAAGAGGGAGTGGGTGAGGGAGAAGCAGGCTTCCGGTAGAGCAGGGAGCCTGATGCAGGGCTCTATCCCAGAACCTGGGATCGTGACCTGAGCCGAAGGCAGTCGCTTAATGACTGAGCCACCCAGGTGCCCCTATCCAGTTCTCTTGAATAAAACATTGTGCTTCATTGGGAATGATTCTGGTCCTCAAGTGAGTAATTAAACGTCTTTCCTTTTTCTGTTTTCTGATAATAAATGCAGTAATGTGTTCATTACAGAAAACGTAGAAGATAAAGAAAAGCCTGAGAAAAAGAAAGATTTCCAAATCCTACAACCTAAAGATCACAGAAAACCATTCTACTTTGAGCTCTTAATGTACATGATTGAATGATTCACTCATCAAAAGGTGAAGAGGGGACAGTAGCAGTGCCAGGCAGAGCCACCAAGCAGGTAAGGCTGTCCTCTAGAACCACAACCTTCCCTTTCATTTCTTCCCTGTTAGGCACCATCCCCCCACCCCCCAGGGGGCCCTGGTGCCACCTTCCCTCTAGGTCCCTATCAAGTCACTCTCAGAAGAATATACAACTCATGAAACGCACCATGAGAGAAGACACTCTTCACTTCAGCAGCAGGGCTATCCCAGAGGTGAGATGAGGGAGGCACTTTCCTCTCACACAGAATCTAAGAGGAGCCAAAAAGCTTAAGAATCCTGATAAGTTGTATTTGAATACAATAGTTTAAAAAATCAAAATTAATGCCAAAAGCCTGTTACGAAGAAAGTATTAACATTTTCAAAAAACACAGGATCTGCCCCTGCGCTTGCTTGATCCAGCCTCACCCCAGTTCTGGCCCTGCTCAGCTGAAACCCAAGAGTTTACATTCAGACCTAAATAGGAGTCATTCTTGATTTCAAGTTCAGACATTTATCAGAATTTGATTTCCAGCCTCAAAAAGAAAAATATTTCTTTTAAATAGAAGATTGTGGTTCCTTATGTGCAAGAAAGCAACTTCCAGATCGATGCACATGTTTTCTCATAAGTGAGAGCTTTTCCTCTGCCTCTGGACACCTATGTGATGGTTTCAGGCTGTGTTTCACAGGTATTTCCCCCTATTTACTTGATAGTTTATTGAAGGGGTTAGAAGTCTGTGGCTGAATAAACACACTGAATAATTCAGAGACTTAAGACTTAATATTCATCAAGATATTTTACATTTTGACCACTCAGACCTAAAATACATAATAGTTATTTTTCTGATTCCGGGATAGATAATACATTTTAAAATTTAGCTGGCATAAAATATGTGTGTGGGATTTTAAATATATATATATACTGCAATCCTTAAAAGGAAGCCATTTTCTTAATCTGATGCTGAAAAAAAGAAGCATCCTACCATTATCCCACCATTGGAAAATTTGGCTGTGTTGGTCTCCAGGGTGGAGGGTCACTGGGGATGAGTCTATTGTGCTTCGATGGGTTGGAGTGAGGTTCAAGGGCTTTTCATAGGCAATTTTGTCCCAGGTTATTTATAGCTTGACTATCAACCAGGAGCATTAAATTAGAATTCATCAAGTGCATCTGATATCTACTCAAATAACTAACACTTATTGAATATTACTTAATTGCCATTTACTTAACAGGTATCATCTCTGATCCTCTCAACAAATCTATGAGGTTGGGACTATTGTTTGTGCTCACTTCACTGACCAGGCTGCTGTTGGCCTCATAGTGGTTAATTTTCTTACCTAAAATCACACAGCCAGTAAGTGGAATCACTAAGAGCTTAAAGAAAATGAAGTCCAGTTTGCATAAGATGCTCCTTGAGCCTTGGGGGTACAGGGGTAAGGAGGGGTAGGAAGGGGTAGGAAGGGGTAGGAAGGTGAGGGATGGTGAGAGGGCTGAGGATGGGACTCCAGGTCCCACACCCAGGTACTTACCAGACAGATTTCTTTTGGTAAGATTTCATTTGAAAGAAGGGATCTGCTGCAAAAAAAAAGCACATGTTCTATTCTTCACAATGCCAGGATGTCACTGGATGCAGTGCTTTCTTACTCCACAAGATCCTGCAGCCATTTCCTGATGTCAGTGTTCTTCTACAATATTACTTAATTGTTGCAAATATTGTGGCATATTTATTTTAAATATTTCTTTATTTTTGAATTACAAAAGTCATATGTGCTTATTATACCTAGTAGAAGGCCATAAAGATGTGTAAATAAAATTTTAAGACTCCCTCTCCAGTGTTGGGGAGGAAAAATTTTCCTCTGTCCTTCCAAGATTCTTCTGGCTGGCCTAAGAATTAAATTGACATGAGACAGATTAACAGGAGAAAATCAAATTTAATTTTGTATTTCCAGGAACCCCACATGCATGAACAGTTCAAAACAGAAAGGTACAAGAGGTCTGTAGGCCCTCCTGGGCTAAGGAATGGGATAGGGACCTGGGGCTTCAAGGGAGATGAGGGCAAGTCACAGGGCGATATGAAGAATGGCAGATGCTTGGTAATTAGATGTTTTCCCTGCCATACAGATGAGTCAGTCAGATAACATTTATCTCTGGTACTAACTCTTACTCTGTAAAAGATCCCCAATTTAGATTCTTCTAGGTAGTTAAGGGAGGTGTAAAAATTTCTCTTGAGCCCACAGGGTCTCAGATGCCTTTAGCTTAAAATAGAACACATGCCAAAGTGGCACATTTTGGGAAGACTTGTTCTGAACCCCTTCACTGGTAGGTGTTTGTTTTTTCCAACACCACCAAATAGTTCTCCATTTCTCAGTGGATACCGACGGGGTGCCCTACCATTTAACTCAACTTTGACACTATCTGCCTGGAAATAGTGACAGATCCCACAGGTAAAGCCTTAGTCCTATAAAACTGCACACATTTCCCTCTCACTTCAGATGCCAATTGCAAGTCCAGATTATTACCTGTGCTTCTTACCAACTGGTTACAGATTGGAGGTTCCCTTGACCCCCTCTTTGGGTTTGATTAATTTGCTAGAGGCTCAGAGAAACATTTTACTTACTAGCTTACAGGTTTATCATAAAAGGATGTAACTCAGGAACAGCCAGATAGAAGAGATGTATTGGGCAAGGTAATGGGAAAGGGTGCAAAGCTCCCATGCTTTCTCCAAGGATGCCACTCTCCCAAACCTTCATGTGTTCACCAAACCTGAAGCTCTCAGAACCCTGTACTTTTGGTTGTTGGGTTTTTTTTTAATAGAAATCTCAGCACAATGGCATGATTGATGAAATCATTGGCCATTGGTGATTAAATCAATATCTAGCCCCTTTCCCCTCCTCTCAGGCAGGGGAAGGGGCTGAAATTTCCAACCCTAAATCAGGGGAACCCTGTTGGCTCCCCTCACATTGTTGCCAGGGGAATCCTTCTCTCTTGGTTAGCTAGGGGCTTTCCAAAAGTCACCTCACAAAGGTTGCGGAAGAGGCTTTTATGGCTCCATCATTTATGGAATTCCAAGTGTTTTAGGAGCTTTGCGCCAGGAAAGGGAGGAAGATCAAATATATATTTCTTATTATAAATCACAACGTCACCGCCCCCCCGTACCCCATTACTCCCATCCCCTTGGGGGAGCCAGTTAACATGCTGGCATGCTTTCTTCCATGCTTTTCTTCATTACAGCATGATTCTTTTAAGACTTTTTCTTTTTTAATAGTGAAAGCTTTCAAACACACATAGAAATACAGAGAATAGTATAATAAATCCCCACATACCCATCCTCCAGCTTCAGCAATGATCAACATATGGAGAATATTGCTTACTTGAATTTGAACGGAGTTTTTTGAAGCTAATCTCAGGCATCACGCCAATGAATTCAGAAATACCTCATTAAGGATATATACTTTTTACATGATCACCATGTCATTGCGACATCTACCAAAATCAATAATAACGCCCTAGAAAGCAGGCTACCGAATGGAGGTTGCACACTTCATCCTCCCCACCCCCTACCACTCCCTATCTGGAGACACGCAGGCTGTTTCAGCGGTGCACTGTGCTGCCCGAGCTGTGCTGACACCTCCTCATTGACCCAGAGCAGCACCCCGGCAGGCCTGTGGCCCACCTTCTTCCTGGGGCCTCCCTACCTGGGTTGCCGCAGGGCCCTGAAGATCCAGTGGTTCTTCAGCACCATGCCAGCCACTCCAGGCCTTTGCATGTGGTGGCTGCTGAGGGAAGGCAAACAGCCTCCTGGATGGGCTGGACAGCATCTGCACCTGTGGTGGTGAGAAGGAGCCAGAAACAGACAGGTGGGGTGGGGCGCAGGGCAGGGAGGGTGGGGCACAGGGCTAGAGAAGAGGTGGCGCTCAGGGGCCCCATGCCCCTCACTCCTTCCTGAGGAGGAGGTGGCCGCGGTGTCCTGTGAAACCACAGACTGAGCACAGCCTCCAGGGACTTGGCAGACTGTCCCTGCTAGTGGTGCCCCGAGATCATCTGAGCCAGCCCTCCTGTCCCCCCTTTTCAGATGGGAACATTGGGGCAGCCGCCCTACAGAGCGATCTGCAGTGCTCATGAGCAGCCACCACCCGGGCTTGGCAAACTCATTTCCTTCTCGACAGTCATCCCAATCGTGGGGAGGTCGAGGTTGCTCATTTCTGAGATGATCCAGGACCCATCAATGCCTAAGCTATGCGGGTCAGGGGCTTCAGTGATGACAGCCAGCCTATTTCTTTCTCCTTGCAGAGAGCCTAGCAACTGAGCTGCCCTGAGCTGCTGAAGTCCAAGGACGCCCCATGCAGGGCCTCCTCGTCCCTATTCCTCCTCAGCAGAACCCTGCCTCTTTCTTTCTCCCCATGGGCCTGCTTGGTTTAGCTCCACCTCACCCAGTAGACTTGAAGTATGACAAGAGCAAGAATTTGCACCTTTGTTTGTTTGTAAAAATTTGTTTATTTATTCAAGAGAGAGAAAGGGTGGGGGGATGCAAGGGAAGAGGGAAAGAGAGTCTTAAGTGGATTCCAAGCAGAGCAAGAGCCCGACTTGGGGCTGGATCTCACGACCTTGAGATCATGACCCGAGCCAAAACTGAGTTGGTTGCTCAACTGACTGCACCACCCAGGTGCCCCCTACCTAATTTTTTCCCCATCACTTTATCTCTAGTGCTTGGCGCAGTTCCTGGCACATAGGAGACAGTCCGTACGTATATGTGGAATGAATGAATGAGTGCATGAGCATGTCTTCTCTCTAGTGGAGTGACCATAGCGTGAGAGGTTCAAAGCCAGGACTCTTCCCCAAATTCATCCTCATTTGTCCTCATCTGCATCCCCCACTATCACTGGACTTTGGGGGTCGACAGTGGTGGAATTTCACCCAGTTCCAAGCATTATGGTGGCAGGAGTACTTTTGCTGAAGAAGGCTGTTTCTCCCCTCAAGTGATACTGTACATTTTCCTGTCTAACTTCAAATTCTTTGGCTTTGTGTTTAAATAAACTCATTGTCCAATTAAACTAACCTGAGTGGATTCTGTTGTTGGCGACTGAGAACCTTAACTGCTACAGTCCATCAAGTCGTGGTACTTTATGTTCTTCTGCAGAGCAGTGGCATCTCCCCTTCTCCCGTCTCCAGACCAGGCCGAACCAGTAAGGGAAGCAAACCCATGACGGGTCATCTACCTCTTAATGGCTACCCCAAGCTACACAAAAACCTGGGTGACTTTCATGCCACTTCAACATGAAAACTTTTGTTCTTTACTTTTTTGGGTCAGGTCAGATGTGGGGGCAGGCCGTCCTGGACTCTGAAGAACGGAAGGAGCATGAGGCTCAATTGTCCACTTATCCAAGGACCCCTTACCTGCCGTTGTTTGTGTGGCAGGGGGAGGGGGCTTGCTATTTCAGTTACAACAAGAGCAACCAACCATCTAGTGAGCACTTTCCATGTAGTGGCTCAGTACTTAGCATGGAACATGCATTATTTCAGGCAATCATCCTAAGAATCCTGTGGGGGAGGAACTGGGGGCTTGGGGATGTCTCATAGCTGGCAAATTCATTTCCTGAGGCTGCTATAATGAAGTACTACAAACCAGGTGGCTTAAACAACAGCTACTTATTCTATCACCCATTCTGGAGACCCAGAAGCCTGAGAGCAGGATGTCTGCAGGGTCATGATCCCTCTGAAGGCACTGGAGAAGGATGTGTTCCAGGCCTGTCTCCTAGTTCCTGGAAGTTCCTTGGCTTGTGGCAGCATAAATCCAGTCTTCACATAGCATTCTCTCTGCGTCCTGATTTCCCCTTTTTATAAGGACACCAGTCATAGTGGATTAGGGCCCACCCTCATGACCTCATCCGAACTTGCTGACCTCTGTAAAGACCCTATTTCCAAATAAGGCCCCATTCTGAGGTACTTGAGGTTAGGACTTCAACATATCTTTTTGGGGAGGGGGACACAATTCAACCCATAATAGCAGAGAAATGGCAGAATGCGGACCTATCTGCTTGACCCAAAGCCTTTGTCCTTTGGAAGGAGAAAGATTGTAGAAGTTAAGAGCCCAGCCTCTTCAGCCAGGCTACAAGGGGTCAAACATCTGGGTCTGTCTTAATTCAGGGCTCCTAAGAAGCAGAGGGCAAGTGGCTTATTGGGTAAGGTGGAGGTACATGAGAAAGGGAAGGAAAGGCAGCCAATAAACACTGAGTTATCAAGGCCACTACCAGCTTGGCTTGTGACTGGAGCTTAATTCCATGGGGATTCAGGGAGGTGGGGAGAATACTTTCCTGCAGTAACCTCCCCCAAGAAGAAAGGGAAAGGTGTTTACCCACAAAGCCCCTGTTAGTCATTGGTTGAGGACTTCTGGCTTGCTCTGTGCACAGGCTTTCTTTGTGTAGCTACTGGCCCTTGGAAGTTAGCCAGCAACACTGAACGTGGCAGCTCCCAGAGGTAAGGGTACGGCACATATCTTCTGCTACACTGTGTATGTGGCTTTGAACAAGTTATTTAACCCTCTGTACCTGTTTTCTCCCTACATGGGGTCGTTGTGAGGCTAAATGACTTAATACTTGCTGAGCCCTTAGACCAGGGAGCCTGGCATGTAATTCGTGCAATCGAAACCCTTACTAGGATTAGTATTGACTAAATTATACCGTCCTTTGCTGAAGAATGAGCGACTCAGACACTCATCTTTACAACACTCTCTGTTTCTCTTTGAACCCAAAAGTGTCTCACACATCCCTGCCCTGCCTGCCCTTCCACACTGGTCCTGAGTCTACTCCCAAGAAACTCACTGACCAAGTCTGCTGTCTTCGTCCTAAGACAATTATACAGAGACTGGGAGATGGCCATCAAAGAAGTACTCCCGTTTCCCATAAAGTGTCTTTTAGGTTCTTGTGCAACATTTTGCTAAGTCCCCTCCATCAGCTTTCAGAATCTCGGGACTCAAAGTGGGAAGAATCCCTCTTTTTCAGCTCCCTACAATTGTTGCAGGGGCTGCTAGGATGCTCCCTTATTTGTTGGGAGAGAGAGGTTAGTGCAAGAACAAGAGGATGGTCCATAAGGTAAGAGCTCCCGAACCACCCTCCTGACTTGGGCGGGAGAGCGGCAATCAGATAATGTGAAAATATGAACAACTGAAAGAGGATCGCTGGAGGGAGGAGGGGTAAGAGGTAGGTGAGGGGCAGGAGTCCAAGTTCATGGAGATATTTCCCAGGATGTACCCCTCTTCAGTTCATCATCATATCGTCCCAGCTACAAGGCATTGTGGGAATGACTTGTTGAGAATCCAGGGGGTCCCCAGCCAGAGGGAGATCTCCCAGCCAGAATTCCCAGCTCGCCCTAGCAGATGACCTTGACAAAGCCTTCACACTCTTGCCTCCCAGAAGATGTGAGCTGGAGGGACCTTTGGAGAGCAGGCTAATGGCCTCACTACAGATGAGGAAACAGGGCACAGAGTACTCAAATAGCAGGGAGCGTTGAATAGAAGAGAACATAAACACAGCTGGTTCTATCACGCATGGCCTTGTAGTCTTGGGCAAATTTCTCAGCCTTTCCAACCTATACCCTTATCAAATGAAGGCAATAAATACCTGTTAATATCTCCAGCCAAATACCAAACACTCCTATTTCTACTTGAACGAGTTGGGTTTATTACTCATGGCAGCAAGGGAGAACCTACACCTTGGGGAACCATGTGCATCTCATTAAGATGTTAGAGGATTTGGGCTTGAGTGGGGTGATTTGGGGACGGGTTTAAGGAAGCGGGCTTTGCTCTGGATCGGAAGCTGTCAGGAAGTGGGGCAATTCTCTGATTGGGTATCTTAATTTCAACAATAAGAAAGGAACCCCAGGTAGGGGTTAAAGCTGTAATGGGTAAAGAGGCAGCACTCTCTGAGATTGGCCAGGATAGGGGATGCTGGCTTGTTTGTGCGGCTTGCGCAATACTCACGTTTTATCTGTGTTCAGACAATATCACCGAGGGTCATGTTTTTGTCTTGATCCACCACAAGCACAGGATGGCCTTGTCTGATGCTGATGTTCTGTGAAATTGTTTATGTTCAGCAGGAGAACACCAAAGGCCCACTGTGAGTGCCAGGTCGGCTCCCAGAAGTCCGGGGCCGCTTTTCTCTCATAGCAATCTCATAGAATTACGGTGAGGATGAAAATGACATGCCATTTGGAAAATGTACAAGTGGCTGGCAGAGTGACCCCCTCAGCGAATGACAGCTCTGCTAACAGCAATAGTAATACTCTTAATAAATATATTATTTAATTATTAATTCAGAACAGTGTAATAAAAAACAGATTTGGTAGTAATGAGAAGTAGTTCTGGATGTTTCTCTGTGATCTTGGGCAAGTCGCTTTACCTCTCTGAGCCACAGTTTCTTTCTGTGTAAAATAGGGAGGTGATATATGCCTCAAGAAATTCCTGAGTGTGAGTAGTTTTGAGGACTACAGTGATTATGCTGCTGAAATGCTCTGAACACCATAAGACCAAAGCAACTTTTCTAAAAGCACATAGATTTTTAGTTTCCCTGGCTCTTGCCTGCTTTTTTAAAATGTGCTGTCGACTGCATTAAAGAAAGGAACAAAGAGCATTTTTTTGTGTGGCTGTCACCTCCCGGAAGTCTGTCCCTGGAAAGTCCCTCCACTGCCCAAGGAGTGTCACAATTTCTCTTCCAAATGGGTCCCAGTCTTCCCCAGGAGTAACTTAAAGTCTTCTTGCTTTCGTGATAGGCCTCACCCTGGTCCATTCCCATGCCCACCTCTCCTTGCCCTTTATTTGACTTTCAGGTGTCTCAAAAGTGTGCGCAGCATGTGGGTGATACGGCCGGTTTTCTTTGAGATCAAGGACAGGGCTTCCTCCCCCAGTAGGAATCTAACCACCCTTTCAGGAAAACTCTGCCTGCCCCCTGGTGGCAGCAGGGGGAAGTGTCACCTCCCCTTGAATCGGCACACACCCCTTCCCTATGACAAGGAAGACTCACCTCTTTTGGTGTTTGCTTTTTCAAACACTTTTTTTTTTTTTTGTATAGGAAGTAAGCTCACAAATCATAAAATAATATACGTAATTAATATAAAATATTATTTTTTGAAATATTTTAGATTTATTTATTTATTTATTTGAGACAGAGAGAGAGAGAGAGAGAGAGCATGAGCAGGGGGAGTTGCAGAGGGAGAGGGAGAAGCAGGCTTTCCGCTGAGCAGGGAGCCGGATGTGGGACTCAATCCCAGGACCCTGGGATCATGACCTGAGCCGAAGGCAGAGGCTTAACCATCTGAGCCACCCAGGCGCCCTAATATAAAATATTATTGTGTATCTGTACGCAGGACAGACACAATCTCTGCTCTTATAGACTTCACCTTCTAGCAGGAAATGCCATGAGACATTGAACAAGGGCTTAACAATGCATGTGGTGACCATTCATGAAGAGGAAGTGCAAGGTGTGATGGGAAATTTAGCAAGGGACCTGGCCAAGGGTGGAGGCGGCGGGATGGTGGTAGATGGGAGGGATGCCCTGGGGAGGTGAATTTGCAGCTGAGACCCAAGGGGTGAACAAGAGTTACTCAGAGGAAGGAGGGGAAGAGTGCTCTAAGTAGATGGGAAAGCAAGAGACGGCTTAAGGAAGAGAAGACACTCAAAACGAGTGGGAGGATGGGATGAGGCGGTCGGGGGTGTAAAAGTAGGGACCAGACCCCAAGAGCCTGTGAGACAAGCTAAGAGTTTGGGGCTTTATCTGGAGGCCAGAGGAAGGACCTGGGCATCTTAGAACCTGGTGGCTGGATGGGGAGGAGGGGCAAGGCCTGTCACATGGGGACCTGACAATTGTCTAGATGGCAGAGTTGAGAATGGCCTGGGGAGGAGATAGTGAGGAGGTACAATCAACAGGGCTTTACTGATAGATTTCTCGTGGGGGAGAGACGACTGTGTGGAGCCTTCCACACCAATTCCTGGGGTACTGGCTGTGTATGCAGGCTGCCCCTCAAGACCCATGTCAGGCTGCCTGAACCTGGGATTCAGCAGTTCGTCTTTAGTTCTTTCCTCTATGCCATGAGAATGATAAAATCTGCCCTGCCCACCTCCCAGGAATGCATGGAGGATAAGATTAGATAAACCGCAGGAAAGGATGTTGAGGGGAGGGAGGAAGGGTTTCCTTCTTCTTCTCTTTCTACTTCACATCATGGACGTTGCAAAGGCAAACAATTTTTAGGCGTCTTGACCTGGTACAGAGTGCATGCACAAAGCATCTTCGGTCCAGAACCTGAAGCTACCTGAGCCTGAAGGGAGGTGACATCATTGGAGCCCACTGGGACAAAGCAGGGCCAGGTACATGGAGCCATAGGGCCTCTACAAGGCATTTTGACAACAGCTATTGCTCATGCTTTGGCACTGTCTTGACAGCTTTGTGAAAAACTCTCTCTTAATCCATGTTGACCTTACGAGGTTAGAAGTACTATTTTTACCCTATAAATGAAGGAACTAAGGCTCAGAGAGGTTAAATAACTTGCCCAAGATCACAGAGCTAGAAAGTGGTAGATTTGGGCTTCAAACCAGATCTTCTGGACTCCAAATGGCCGGCTCTTACCTGTAGGATGGGGAGAAGGGGCCATTCGCAAATAATGAAACGGCTGGCTCAATAATGCAAATAATGAAACTTCTGCTGCAGAATGGTTTCCATGGGCTGACCTCAGTAACTGACAGAGAGCCTATTCTAATTCTACAGAGTTCACTCACAAGGCCAATAGGATTATAAAAAACCCTGCCAACTTTTTTTCACCTGCTCCAGTAACCTATTGGCAGAGTAAACAGCCTAAAACTAATGTAAAATGGCAATCGCTTTACTATGCTTGGATACCATGGATTCCATGAGTCAGGATTTTGGACAGGGTACAGTGAGAATGGTTTGAATCTGTTCCATAAAGCCTCAGTCCTCAGCGGGGAAAACTCAAACAGCTGAAGGTGATCCATCTGAGGCTGGAATCATCCAGTGGCTTCTTCGCTCATGTGTCTGGGCTGGGATTACCAAAAGGCTGGTTTACCTGGGATTGTAGCCCACAGTGCCTACACTGTGGCCTCTCCATGTGCCTTGGGGTTCCTTACAACATGGCAGCCGCAGGCTAGTCAGACCTCATCCATGGCAGCTCAGAGCTCCAAGAGTTAGTATTCCAGTAGAAACTTCCAGTACAAAAGGTAGAAACTGCATGATGAATTAGTAACGACGCAGCCCCTCTCTGTGACTTTATCTTCCTTTGGGTGACAAGTCTAATAAATTAGCCCTGTCTTCTGGATGTGATGGACTAACCAGCACCAAGTGATTCATGATCTTTTGCCTAATATAAGGGACTGTTACCATCGATCCTTTGCTCGGTCAACTGCAAAGAAAAGTCTCCTCACTGTTTCCACAGCTGCCCAATTACAATCCATTCTTTTAGAACAGGTGGAGTGATTTTCCAAAATAATTCAGATGATTTCATGCTCCTACATCCCAGCTGAAACTAGCCCATGACTTCCATCGTGCTGAGAAGGCATCCCACATTGCAGGGCCCTGCACGATCTCGTTCCTGCAAAGCTCTGGATTTCGCCTCTTATGACTTTGACTTTCACTCTGCTCCAGCCATGCTGGTTTTTTACTGTTCTTGGCATTCATCAGGCTTGTTCCCGCCTTAGGGCCTTTGGACTTGCTTTAGCTTTTTTTTTTTTTTTTTAAAACAATGGCATTTTATTTTGTTGAAAAACCTGACTTTACAATCCCTGAGTAAATGATGAACAAAAGCTTCATTTTCCTATTCCATAACTTTAAAAAATCATTGGTAAACAAATATCCGTGCACAGGTGAAGGGTAAGGCAAACTGGGGAGGGGTTCTGATGTTCACGTTCCCGGCGTGTGACTCACTCCACAAGGATGAAAACAGCACTGGTGACAGTGAGCTGGTATGATATGAGCATTGAATTTCATCCCTAAGCGTTCAAATCCGCCCAGTGACAAATAACTCAGTTTTTGTTCATCACGGACAGTCAACTGTACATATTTTACCAAAGGACTACTTTGATAAAGTCCTTATTTAAGTTATACTGTGCATCACAACTATAAAAATGGCCTGAATCGTTCCATTTAACCATCATTTATAAAGTACAACTATATGATATTCTGCATTTTATCTCTGTTGAATATCAGTCTAGACCAAAAGTACCCCAGCTGCTTACTTCTACCACTTCTGAAAAGATCGAGATCTTTGAAAAAGGACTGTCTTCCACACAAAGATGACTATGTCAGGAGTTTAACCTTTTGTTTTTTCTTTCTCTTCCTCAACACTCAGCCCCCAAATGATCGTATGGATCGATCTCACGCATCACTCAGGTATCACTTCAAATGTCACCTGCTCAGAGAAGCCTATCCTTGGTTCCCCCAACCCCAACTTACAATTACACAACCTTGCTTTATTTTCTCTAGAGCATTTATCCACATCGGCAACGATATTTTCTATTTACTAACTTATTTGCTTGTTTTTTTTTTTCACTAGAGAGTAGGCTCCATGAGAACAGATATCATATTCATCTGGCTTACCACTGTTCTGGTCATCTATTGGTGTGTCATGAACCACCCCAAAACTCAGCAGCTTAAAACAATTTATTATTATTTTTCATGGTCCTGTAGGTTGACTTGGATCAGCTGAGTGGTTCTTGCTTGGGCTCTTTATGAGGTAGGATGGTGACCGAGGCTGCCATCTGGGAAGGCTTGACTGGGACAGACGTCCACAGTGGCTCCCTGGCATCTGAGGCTGGCTGTTGGCTGAAAGCTTGGCGGGGGGTGTCCACTGGGGCCCCCATATGTAGTTGCAAGTGGAGGATGTGTAGAACATATGAAAGGGGGGCCAACATGCTAATGTCTGGACCAGGCGAAATTGGTAGAAATGGCAAGTGGCCTTCTTGTAGGCCAAGACGCAGTAACACCTCTTGGTTACTGCTGGTACATTAAGGTGCACATTTGTTTGTCTTGTTTTGTGTAGATAAAGGCTATTGTTAAAGGGTATCTCAGAAGCCAAAGAGCCCTAAAAGAAAAGAAAAGCAAAGAAAAAGGAAAAAGGGGAAAAAAGAAATTGGTGGGTACTGGTCGAGCCTTTAAAGGTTGTTAGAGTGCTTACCACCTCGAGAAGAGTTTGTGGTAGAATAAGTTGATCACAGAACGGGTTCGATTGACTAGGTTACCAGCTAACCTCAAGAAAATTTCTGGGCAACGAGGTACATTGTAAGACACACACAAACCCCAACCCCTCGGCATATCCCTTTTAGGTATTAGTTCAGCTCCCAAAGGCTTAGCTAATGGGACCCTTAAATTCTAGAGTCAAGCATGCCACCTTCCAGCACACCTGCTTATTTCATGTCTAAGAACCATACCCTGGAAGGTACAGACATCCAGCAAAAACAGCAAAATCTTACAAAGCTTGTTTGTGTCCTAAGGAACTTGGCTTGACAGCCATCCGGTTGGGGCCCCCAAATAGAGCTGGCAAATATGTGAGTTGCAGCACATTTGCAGCTAGATACGGCTGGGCAGAAATGTGGGTTTGCTCCATTTGGGACCAGGATCCTACCAAACTGCTGCCTGCCCTCTGGGGAATTACAACCCAGAAATACAATGGCCAATATGGAGAATGTCCCAATTAGGTAAGATCATTTAAGAAGTGCCCTTGAAAGCAAGGGTGCCCAAGTTAAAATGGGAACCCTATTTTAACTGGCAAGCAGAAGCCTCCAAAAGCTTTCAAAATTCCAAAGTAGCTTCATGAAGAGATAATTGCAAAAGGCTAATAATTAAAGATGGAAGAGGTACCTAAGACAAAAGCCTGTAGGACTGATGTAACTCCCTGCTCCCCTCTGTCCTCCTTTGAATGCTCCTTCTACCAATCCTCTCTCTGAATGGGTTTTTCCATTCTGAAACGACTACTCCCCCTAAACAAAAGTCCACCAAGTTAATGGACTTACGAACACCACACCCCATATCTACCTGTAGAGTTGTCAGAACTGAGCGATTCTCTGGTAAATCGCTACATTATTCTCTTAAACAGCCAAGAGGAAGCTCTAAACACCGGAGCCTGTTGGGGGTGGGGGGGGTAGATCCTGGGAGAACCGGCAGGAGCCAGCAAAGGGTGAAAATTCTTACCCGAATCATCTCTTCTGAATCTCTGTTTGTAGGGCCCGGTTGAGAGAGGAAAACAAAATTTCACGTTGTCCTTTCCTTTCCAAATCCCCACCCACTGGTTATTGAGCCTTTTTCTCCCAGAGATAGCTACTCTCTTCTTGCATTGTAACCTCATCACTGGGCTGGGCTTTCTGCCTGCCTGGGCAGGCAGGTGGTTGGTTCTTTCTTTTGGCTCCCACTGGGAGTGACTTTGGATTTTGGAAAGGTAATATTCTTTGCCCCCTCTTTGGGGACCAAGGGGAGTTATTCAACACTGCCAGAGAGACTTAAAATGACAACTACGTACTCCAATGGAAAGAAGCAAGTTGAGGATAAGGGAGTTGGAGAGGTGGAGCAACCTTGTGAGGACATTGCAGTTACAAAGCAATTCTTTAAGGAATTGAAAGCCATTTTCCCACATTTTACAAATCTTAACAAAACCGGAAATGCAGCGCTGGAGGCAAGTTTAAAGTTTTCCTCTTCCTTTACCAATCCCTAAGCTTTCCCTATTTATGTTAAACGGCGTGTAAATTAATGGCTTTAGAAAACCGACGTCCTTCTTAGAAACACTTGCATTCTTTCTCCATCCCTTAAAGTTACACATCTTATCATGCCTCTGAAATGTGAACACAGCCCACAATCAGCTGAGACTGAGAAGAAAGGGCAGGGGAGGCCTTTTTAAAACACAAACTTCTAAAAGGGCTCCTGTGCCCAAAATCTTCTATAGCTTCTTTAAGATTAACTCCAGGGACAAATACAAATTTCAAAAATCTTCTTCACGAAATCTTAGTAACTCTAAGGTCTTTACATCTGTGTGTTTATGTGTGTGTCGTAAATGTGAGATACTGTTCTACTTCTGGGTGGTACTGCTAATATTAATTTGTAGAAGAGCCCTATTTAGTAGGTTTGAAAGTAACCACTTACAAGGATTGGGCCTTCTAAAACTCTCAGAAAGACAGAAACTAACCCCCAGTTTTTTTCAAGTTCACCTAATCTGGGAAAACATTCGATTGTTTACTGAAAATAGACATGTTAGGGCACCTGGGTGACTCAGTCCGTGGAGCCTGCGACGCTTGATCTCCGGGTCCTGAGTTGGAGCCCCACACTGGGTGTAGAGATTATTAAAAAAATAAATAAACTTACAGGGCGCCTGGGTGGCTCAGATGGTTAAGCGTCTGCCTTCATCCTGGGATGGAGCCCCACCATGTCTCAGGCTCCTGGCTCAGCGGGGAGCCTGCTTCTCCCTCTCCCTCTGCCTCTCCCCCTGCTCACGCTCTCTCTCTGTATCTCTCTATCTCAAATGAATAAATAAAATCTTAAAAATAGATAAACTTAAAAAAATAGACATGTCTTCAGAGTTATCAGTATTAAAATTAAGACTTTTATTCTGCCTGGCTTTACTTCAGTTAAATAAGTTGATATGATCTCTGTTACAAAAGAAAATTTTTTAAAAAATAGCTTGGGAGAATCACTGACTTTGATGTCTTACAAAGTTTTTATGGGTAATCTAAGCATAATTGTTAATAACAAGTAAATTAAACAGGTGTAAATAAGATAAAATGATTTTTAGCTAAACTTTAAATTGTCTCCCAAATCTTTTTGGTAACCTAACACCTTAAAGTTTTGCTGAGTTAGGTTAAGTGATAAGTTAAATTCATTCTTTAATGATCATTTGCAAATAAGATAAAATACTACAACAGTAATTACTGAGTTAGGTTAAGTGATAAGTTAAATTCATTAAAGATCTAGATCATTTCCAAATAAAATAAAATACTGTAACATTAATTACCGAACGTACTGAATTTTGGCTTCCTTATTACAGAGAAACTAGAGATAAATTTGGGTCTGTTAGTAAACCTGTTTTATTAAAAGACTATACTATACTGTGGTGAAATGTACGTTTCTAAAAATTGTAAAATACATTTATCAATTTGCTACTCTTGAATGATGGTGTAACAGGTCACAATTGCTTACTTATTAGCTTTCAGTAGAAATTAAGGTTCCTAAGAGTTAAAAATTCTAATAAAGGAAACAACAATGCAAGAAAGTAAGATGTGTGGTTTTGGTAAAAAGAAAAAAATATGAGGAACAGAAATACATTTTTATTGAGGGAAAAGAAAGTAATTTTGTCCTAAAGTGAGGGGTTGGTTACTTATTTATTTAGAAAGTGAGAGAGAGAGAGAGTGAGAGAGAGGGAGGAGCAGAGAGGGAGGAGCAGAGAGGGAGAGAGAGAATCTTTTTTTTTTTTTAAGATTTTATTTATTTATTTGACAGAGAGAGACACAGTGAGAGAAGGAACACAAGCAGGGAGAGTGGCAAAGGGAGAAGCAGGCTTCCCGCCGAGCAAGGACCCCGATGTGGGGCTCGATCCCAGGACCCTGGGATCATGACCTGAGCCGAAGGCAGACGCTTAACGACTGAACCACCCAGGCGCCCCGAGAGAGAGAATCTTAAGCAGGCTCCACACCCAGTGCAGAGCTCTATCTCATGACCGTTTGATCATGACCTGAGCAGAGATCTAGAGGCAGACTCGCAACTACCTGAGCCACCCAGGCGCCCCAGGGGTGGTTATTTAAAGAGGGAAAACTGAGGACAACATTTGAATGTGAAAAAGAAAGTTGTAGAAGTTTCATGAAAAAAAAAATCTTGGAGAAGGAATTTTTTTTAAAGATTTATTTTAGAGAGAAAACTCGCACAAGCAGGGGGAGATGCAAAGAGAATCCTCAAGCGGACTCCCCACTGAGCACGGAGCCCGACGTAGGGCTCTATCCCAGGACCCTGAGATCACGACCTGAGCAGAAATCGAGCTGGCCACTTAAACTACTGAGCCACCCAGGCGCCCCCTTTGGGAAGGAATTTTATGTGTGGTCAGGACTGACTAAGATCGGAATGAATAAGGTGCAGTTTTTCCTGGGTTTTTTTGTTTGGTTTTTAAAATTTATTCTTTTACTTTACTTACTAGTGAATTGTTTATTTGTATCTTTTGCACAATTTCTTTTGGAATGAGTAAGTTTTAAGATCAAGAGTAAGCTGGCGCAACATTAGAATTTGGTTTTCTCTCTGTTTAAAGGACTTTTTTTTTTTTTAAGACTTTTGGTCTGCTTAACTCTTTTTGACCTCGAACATTCCAAAAGATTGGCTAAACTAACTAGGCGGATTTGACCTGTCCAATTGCATGGGAAGCATTGTCAAATAAGAAGTAATACTAAACTTTCTCAATGTTGTATTTGTAAGATCATGGCACATGGGGGTAAAGTCCATTCTATTTCTACAGTAATGACCCCTCATTGCCAGACCCTTGCCATCCTGATGTCCTGGTAACATGGCAACAGTCAGCTCCTCAAGCAGAGAAATTAAGGTGGATAAAGAATGGCTGTAAATTAAACAAACAGGGCTATGGGAAAACCAAGACAACTGCTTGGTTCTTCCTGGCTACCCTGACAAACCCCATTTTTTGGTGTTTGCATTCCTTTGCCCACCATAGGGCATTTAAGATGACTCAAATTATAAATGGACATTGGTGGAAAGACTTCTAGAATATAGCAAAAAATAGTCTACCAGCAATGTCTGACTTGTCAGGTCCATAATCCTGGAAAAACTGTTTTTTTCTCCAGGGGCCTCCGACCTCCTTCCTCTGGACACTTTGAACACCTGCCGCTGGATTTTTTAACAGCCACCAAGTATGGGTTACCAATATGTTTTTGTTCTTGCTTGTATGGTTTCTGGATGGGTTGAAACTTTTCCCTGCTCCAAGTCTGATGCCCTCACCATGTGGGGAGAAAAATGTTAAAAATGTGTTTCCCACTTGGGATATATCTTCTATAATCTCCAGTGAATGAAGCTCCCACTTCAC
Organism: Eumetopias jubatus; assembly: GCF_037043125.1. Classification (NCBI taxonomy): domain Eukaryota; kingdom Metazoa; phylum Chordata; class Mammalia; order Carnivora; family Otariidae; genus Eumetopias; species Eumetopias jubatus. The sequence continues at coordinate 125,825,670 of NW_028274815.1, forward strand.
TGGACAGATCATATAATGCCTCATGAAAATCTTCCAGACTTCTTGGAATTCCATCAGTATACAACCTTCCGCTGATCCCTTGTCTTGTTCTAGTACGCCCAGCTACTGTTAAGCTTCTAAAGTCTTATGCTCAAGCCTGTCATCAACAGGTTAAAGAAGCCTTCTCAGGGGCGCGTGGGTGGCTCAGTTGGTTGAGCAACTGCCTTCGGCTCAGGTCATGATCCTGGAGTCCTGGGATCGAGTCCCACATCAGGCTCCCTGCTCAGCGGGGAGTCTGCTTCTCCCTCTGACCCTCTTCCCTCTCGTGCTCTCTATCTCTCATTCTCTCTCTCTCAAATAAATAAATAAAATCTTAAAAAAAAAAGAACGTGCAACATCTTTAAAAAAGAAAAAAAGAAGCCTTCTCAGATCCCAATTCAAAGGAACCTGTTGGTCACAGTCTAAAGCCCGGTGACTGGGTATTCTAGAAACATCATCAGAGGAAGACAGCCCTCGAGCCCCGTTGGAAAGGACCCTACCGAGTGTTCCTGATCACTAACACTGCTGCAAAACTAGAAGGTATTGAGCCTTGGGTACGCAACCCACAGCTAAAGGAGGCTCACTACCTGATCCTGTACAGATGCTGGAGACCTCCAAGTCAAGTTGACGAGGAAGAGCAGTAGCTGACTTCTAGGTAGACTGCTTCCACCCAAGATGACTGATCGACTTCATACTTTATTCTGGTTTCTCTTCAGATCATATAAATCTTTTGACTTCGTACTTTAAACACAACACTCTCCTTCCTTTCCTTTCCTTTACCCTGACGTTGGCCTGGAAGACAACACCCTCATCTGTATCTCCCTGGCCACTCCTAAGGGGGCTAACGTCTAGAATTTAAAATAACTTTTTATTTCAGGCTAGGGGACAATCTAACTGCGCCCTTAACTTTTCTCAAGCAAAATAAGACATTCCCGAAATTTACATCGTGAGTTAAAAAGGATCTACCCGGAGGCTTTCATGATTCAGGACTCACTCCTTTTGGCAGATTCCTACCTCCCTAATTAAGGATAAATGTTAAGTGAGGCTTATAAATGTAAGTGATCACGAACTTCTTAATTCTTGAAATTGTTGCAACATCTGCTGTTAAAGCAATAGATGCCCAACAGAGATCCTTAGACTCTCTGGCCAAAGTTGTTCTTGATAATAAAATAGCCCTTGATTATCTTTTAGCTGAACTAGGAAGTGTCTGCTGTGGCCAACACCACCTGTGATCCCTGGATTAACACTTCTGGGGAAGTCAGAACTGAATTACATAAGATCACTGAGCAAGCCACTTGGCCTAAAAGAGTGATTTCTTCGGTGGGGTCTTTCTTTGACTCATTTAATTTTTTAAAAAAAGATTTTATTTATTTATTTGAGAGAGAGAGAACAAGCAGGGAAAGGGAGAAACAGGCTCCCTGCTGAGCAGGGAGCCCGATGTGGGGCTCCATCCCAGGACCCTGAGATCATGACCTGAGCCGAAGGCAGATGCTTAACCGACTGAGCCACCCAGGTGCCCTGACTTACTTAATTTTGATTGGTTGGGGTCTTGGGGACCACGGCTTCAAAGCGCCCTCCAAATATTGGGAATTTTGCTGTTTATAATAATCATAATAATCTTCCTGCTGTGTTCTAGTCTCTCACAAGCTTTAAATGTGTGTTCATAGCCACTAACCACCATGCAAATGATCTCCCTAAGACTGAAACGTCAAAAAAGGAACAAAGAAAATGACCGATTTAAAGCATGTGAACCTGAAGTCATAATCTGTGAATATCATAGGAATTAAGCAAAAACATCATGACCTGTGTACATCACTCAAGGAGGGGTCAACGGGATTTGTGAGCACTACAGATCAGAGCTGAGAGTGATGCTAATGCCTTACGTTTTGAGCACAGCTCTCATTTAAGCTGAGACTCTGGTCAAAAGGGAGTACTTGAGAGAAAGAGAACCACAGGCCCCAAAATGGCTTCTCTTAGGTTCAGGCCCCAAGTCAGTAAAGCAAGACTTAATACCTAACCTGACTATAGTCTCAACCCCTTAGAAACATAAGGTTTTACCAGTCAACATGGGGATTTCCTGATCAGTGCTAGGAAATTTACTGATAGACCCCTTCTGTTCCTCTTGGGAGGGTGACCTTGCTTAAAACAATAGGGTCTTTGTTAATAATTTCCTTTCTTCTGCTCCTTCTCTACCTTTAAAAACCTTTGCTTTTCTGTAGCCCTTTGGAGCTCCCCTCTACCCGCTAGATAGGAAGCTGCCTGATTCATGAATCAATTAATAAAGCCAGTTAGATCTTTAAAATGTACTTGGTTTAACGTTTGTTATTTAACACCAGGAAGTAGCCAATCGCTGACTTAGACCTGAATGTGTTTGGTTCTAAAGACTTTGCCCTTTTTACTTTTTATGGAGAAGGGAAAATATATGAATGTTCCTAGCCCAGAGCCTAATATCACAAAAGTGAAACATCTTTTCATGCCATCGGCCATTGGTAGAGGAAACTTCTCCATCTTGGGCCGCACCTCATCCCCTTAGCCGCAGACTAATCCACATTCCTGCAGGAAGAGAGGGCCAACCAGTGGGGAACCCAGGAAGCCTGGGGAGGGTTGTGGTTGGGCAGTTTCCCTGCCTGGGGAGCTGGGTAGGTCCCAGAAGCTGTGCCCAAGGCTGTGAATGTCCAGTAGCCAACTGGGTCCAAAGGCTAAAACTGGCTGCTCGTCAAAGTGTCCTCTGCATACCCTGGACTGAGTTTCAGGAGTGTGCCCAGTGCTGTTCCCCACCTGGCTTCTGCCTCATTGCTGTCAACTGTTCTCTGAGCTCAGAGTAAACAGCCCTCGCCCCTCCCAACCACAGTACCCCTTTATTCCCCAGGACGGGCATGGGAAGTTGGGGGAGGCATTCTTTTTTTTTTAAGATTTTATTTATTTGGGGCACCTGGTGGCTCAGTCGTTAAGCGTCTGCCTTCGGCTCAGGTCATGATCCCAGGGTCCTGGGATTGAGCCCCACATCAGGGTCCCTGCTCGGCGGGAAGCCTGCTTCTCCCTCTCCCACTCCCCCTGCTTGTGTTCCCTCTCTCGCTGTGTCTCTCTGTCAAATAAATAAGTAAAATCTTAATTTAAAAAAGATTTTGTTTATTTATTTGAAAGAGAGAGATGGAGAGAGCATGAGCAAGGGGGAGGGGCAGAGGGAGAGGAAGAAGCAGGCTCTCCACTGAGCAGGGAGCCCAATGCTGAACTCGATCCCAGGACCCCAAGATCATGACCTGAGCCAAAGGCAGCCGCTTAACCGACTGAGCCGCCCAGGTGCCCCTGGGGGAGGTACTCTTAGCCTCTTTTACCAGGAGTCGTCTGTGGGGACAGTGGCTTGATACACACATGTCACCAAAGCCCTACTCACCAGTCATCCCAATGGGCAGTGCCTCGGAAGCCCTCTAGCCTCCAGCAGCAAAGACCTCCTGGGGCTTACAGAATCTCAGATTGTTGGAGTGGGAAGGGTCTTGTCTAATGCCCTGGGTAACTCTATTCTGGCGTTTGCCAGCCTGGATTCTAAGGCTTGGGTGTATCCTTATCAGCCTCCTTAGTTGTGGAGCGCACTCAGAGCCGTTTATCTACTACCTGCTATGTGTCTGGCTGGAGTTCCTATGTCAATCATGTGGACCTAGCCCTCAATGAATACACAGCTATTCCATGGCAGGAACATTACATTCATGTTCTCCCCGAATTCGTATGTTATTATCATCTTTGTGGATGGCAGAATAGAAGCTCAGAAAGGAGAAGTGATTCATTTAATGTTCCTCAGCTAGGAAATAATGAAGATGGGAGTCACACCAGACCCCACTACCCCGTGGTCAGTGCTTTATGTTTTTTTATTTTTATTTTTTTAAAGATTTTATTTATTTATTTGACAGAGAGACACAGCGAGAGAGGGAACAGAAGCAGGGGGAGTGGGAGAGGGAGAAGCAGGCTTCCCGCGGAGCAGGGAGCCCGATGCGGGGCTCAATCCCAGGACCCTGGGATCATGACCTGAGCCGAAGGCAGATGCTTAACGACTGAGCCACCCAGGCGCCCCGGTCAGTGCTTTAATTACTTTAATTACTTTCTCTACCCCAATTGTCTTGCTCTATAGGTGTCACGCATTAGGCACCTAGTGAATATTTATGAGAGAATGGGGGAAAAAAACCAACAAAATAAGGGCTTGGGGGAAGGAGGTGTGGGTTCAAAACCTTGTCTCTAGAGCTTGGCATGGGACCTTGGGGGAAGGGTCTAAACCTCTGAATGTCTGGTTCATCTGGCATATACAACTGATGGTATCTCTATTCCTAGTTTGCTGGAAAGATCCGTGAGACTCCATGAGGCAGTGAGCGCAGAGCTTGGCACACAGTCGGCCCTGGTAGAGTGTTGGTGTGGAAAAGAGGAAGAAAATAAAAGAAGAAGAAGAAGAAGGAGGAGGAGGAGGAGGAGGAGGAGGAGGAGGAGGAGGAGGAGAGAAGAAGAAGAGAAGAAGAAGAAGAAGGAGGAGGAGGAGGAGGAGGAGGAGGAGGAGAGAAGAAGAAGAGAAGAAGAAGAAGAAGAAGAAGAAGAAGAAGAAGAAGAAGAAGAAGAAGAAGAAGAAAAGAAAAGAAAAGAAAAAAGAAAAGAAAAAAAGAAAAGAAAAAAGAAAAGAAAAGAAAAGAAAAGAAAGAAAAAAGAAAAGAAAAAAGAAAGGAAGAGAGAAACACACATCCAAAACGGCTTGAGATTGTTAGGTGTTTCACTTTCATGGGCCTCGGTTTCTTGCGTCAAATGGGTTCATTTATCAATAATAACTGTTTTTTCTGTAGCCCTCCACTATGTGCTCTGTATGACTACACTAGACCTCCATCATGAATCCTTAAACGGAGATCTGCGCTCTGATCTGGCTGCCCCAGAGCCAACCACTTAATCCGCAGGCTCTATTTGCCTCCCTGTGGGCTGCGTCCTTCCCTCCCCGGGCATTACCCGGAGACCCAGGAGTCCTGGGCCCGGCCCTGGCCACCGCAGCCCTGCGCTCAGGCCCCAGGGGGAGGAGAGAGGGGAGGAGTGGACAAGGGTCCGGCTGCAGCTGGTCGAGCTGCGCCAGGCCTGGAAACTGCTCAGGTTCCTGGTTCCCACCGGGGCCAAGAGTGACACCTGATCCCAGGGGATTGTGAAATGGCCTGAGGTGGCAGCCCGTCCGCGGTGGCCACTGAGCCCCCTCCCCCCACGCCCGCGCGGCCCCACCCCTACCCCACGCCCCCGCGCGCGTGGTTAAATCCCCGCATCCGGGCGGCGGCTCACACCTGCACCCCGCCCCGGCACAGCACCATGCCCGCCTGCCACCCAGGTCCTCTCGCTGTCGCCCTCCTCCTCGGCCTGCTGCTGTTCGGCCTCCCCCGAGTCCCAGGTGAGCGGGGCGGGGACAGCCGGCCGCTCCAGGAGGGCCAGGACAGGGCCCGGCCAAGGCGCACGTAGTCTCTCTGGGAGCTGGAGAAATGGGGATTCTTGGGGCAGAAGTGGGGAGACCCATGAAGACTAAAATTTGAGGATTCCCTGGTTCCTGAAGGTGGTGACCCTTGGAGCTTAGGGTGTGGGGTCCAATGTGCTGGAGGAGGGGGAGACCACTGAAGGCTGAAATTTGGAGCAGAGGCTCTGTGCTAAAGGTGGAGACCTAGTGGCCGGTGGGGGTACCCTCTGCCTAGACGTCGGGAGCTCCTGGATGTTCAGCTCTGTGGGGGTCCCCTAAAGATTGAGGGCTCTGAGGATGAGGGTTAGGTAACCCCCCCCCGTACTTCCAGGTGTCGGGGCCCCCAGGCCTGGAGGTGGGGCCCTCTGAAGGCTGTAAGGGGGGCGCCCAGGGCCAGAGACTGAGATTTCCTTGGAGCTTGAGATCTGCGGCCCTGGGAGCAGGAGGTGGGCGTCCTCCGGGACTAGGGCTCCGCGCCCCACTGACCGTGCGCCTCCCAGGCGGAGAAGCGGAGAAGAAAGGCGTGTGCCCCCAGCTACAGGCAGACCTGAACTGCACGCAGGAGTGCCTCTCCGACGCCCAATGTGCGGACAACCTCAAGTGCTGCCAGGCCGGCTGCGCCACCATCTGCCACCTGCCCAACGGTAGGCGCCCGGGGCGGGGCGGGGAAGGGCGCGGTGGGCTGGAGGAGGCAGAGCGCCGGGATCGGGGCACAGGGTACCCCCCCAACCCCAGGGACCCCTGCAGAGTCGAGGCGGATGGAACCAGATTCGCCGCGTGCTTCCTCGCGGGGCCCCAGGGAGACAAAAGGCGTCGCTGAAGCTCAGCCAGGGGTGTGGGTGTGTGTGGGGGGGGGAGGAGGTCCCCCACCCCTGGCTGGATTCCATTCCCTGGTGTGTGACGGGCTTCCGGGCAAGCACCAGCTGGGACGGTGTTCCCGGAGGTCAAGGCACCCGGTTCACAGTTTCCTCCCCGGCGGGTTGGAGCCCCGGGAAAGCCCGGGGCTGGTGAGCCGGCTGGCTCCCAAGACCTGGGGCGCCCAGCCCTCTCGGAGTCCCTCCCCTGGGGCCTCCCCCAGCTCTGGGGGAAGGACTTGGAGCGCCTGGCCTAGCAAGACTCCCCAGATTCCTCTGTCCAGAGGGAAAAAATGAGACTTTACACATTAAGGAGAGCACCCAGCCTATCTTAAAGATGTGGTTGTGAGTGTCAGAACAGAAAGGCTCTTGCCCAACGTCACACCGTCATTCCATGGTTCCGCGGGAGTCAAAGTGAAGGGCTTCAACTTTTGCCCCTTCTGGAAGGCTGGTTTGAAGGAAATCAGAACTCCTCCCTGAACACCCCTCCTCTCTTCCTGTATTTAAAACAATCTCTTCCACTCTAAATATTGAGAGCAAGAACTATGCGAAAGCGCTGGTGGTCCACAAAATGTCCTTGGTAGAGCTCACTCTCTCCCCCAGGCTATGGGGACGCTCATCAGAGCAGGGGGTGGCCTTAGACAACATGAAATTCAAGCTTCTCATTTTTCACAGGGAAAAACTGAGGACTAGAAGCAGGGATATGACCTGGGGCACCAAGCTGTTGTGATTACTGGTCTTTAGCCAGAATACAGCCCCAGGGATTTTCCCTCTCCGTTATTTCTCCCAAGATGCCAGTAGGTGCTGGGATGGTTTGTAATAGAGACCTCAGACTTAGGAGCCGGGAGCTGGGAGGTAGAGGGAGGACTGGCCCATCAGGGGCAGCTGCTGGGTCTGGAGGCTTCTAATTGAACACAGAGAGGAGGATCAGAAGGAGAGGTGAGGATTAAGAAAGACAGGCAGGCAGACAGACAGACAGATGAGTAAGGTGGCGGGGGACAGAAGGCATGCCTACTGTTAGGTGCAGTCTTTGCTTTTTTTTTTTTTTTTGTCGTCTCAGATGTACAGACTGAGGCAGGAAGAGGGATGGGGCCAGATGGCTTCCTGAACTAGAATCTTAGTTCTGCCCATCTGCTAGCTGTGTGATCCTCAGCAAGTTGCTTTGCGTCTCTGGGCCTCTGCTCTCTCGTCATCAAAATGGGAATGATAATCCCAAACTTTGTGGGACTGCCATGGGGGCTAAATGAAATAACACACAGAAAGTACCTCTGTAGAGAGTAGATCCTCTATCCACAGTGGAGTGTTTTGTCAGTAAGACCTTCCTGATTCCCTTTTGTCCTGGGGAAGCCCAGTGTCCAGACCTCCTGCCCTTTTCAAGGGAATGTGTTTCTCTGTGCTAGGAAGTCAGCCACTCCTGTCCTGTGCAGCTGATCAGCCAGTTCTGTGCCTGTGTTTGACCTTTGGCTGGGCTTGCTCTTGGGGCTCCTGGGAATTGAGCCCAGCTCCCTTATCCTTGACCCAGGAAGTGTGTGTGTGTAAATGGACGGTCACAGACTGGGCTCAAGTCTTGGTTTTACTTCTACCAGCAGTGTGGTGTTGAGTCATTCCAAAGTCAAGGATGGAGGGAGCTGGAGGAGGAGGGGCTTGCGGGCGGTTTCCCTAGGTGCCCCAAGATCAAGGCCAGCAGGCAGCTGTCCACTTTGTGACACAGGGGGAGGGTGGTGGGAGGTCATGTTGTGGACAAGTGTTCACCTGGCATCCTCTCTGCCCGCTTCCCCTTGCTCCTTTTTCTCTCCAGAAAAGCAGGGTTCTTGCCCCAAGGTGAACACTGACTTCCCCCAGCTCGGCCTCTGCCAGGACCAGTGCCAGGTGGACAGCCAGTGTCCCGGCCTGTTGAAATGCTGCTACAATGGTTGCGGGAAGGTGTCTTGTGTCACTCCTGTCCTCTGAGGTAGGTGGGGGGTGAGAGCAGAGGGGAAGTGCACTGATGTCTCGCTGTGAAGGTGGTTGAAAAGGAGGGCCTGGGCGAACAGACCTCTGCTCACTATCTGTCCGTTTCTTTGCTTTCATGCCCTCAACAAGTCTCTGTTGAGCATCTGTCATGTGCGGTGCACTGCTCTGGGTACTGAGGATGATCCATGAGTGAGCAAATCACACACAGATTTCTCTCGGACGGGGTTTATGTGCTAATGGACGATAAAGAAAACGACATAAGCGAGTATATTCTGTAGAATGTTCAAGGGAGAAAAGTGCCCTGGTGGAAAAGGAAACAGAAGGGGGATGGGAGTGCTGGGGTGGGGGTGGGGCAGGGTGGGCAGGAAGCAGGGTTGCCATTTTTTTGTTTGTTACAGGGACCCTCTGGGAAGGCCCTACCCAGAAGGCAGCATTTGAGCACAGACTTGCCAGAACTTGAAGGAGGGGGCTGTGAGGATATCTGGGGGGGGTGGGTGGAGGGGGCGTTACAGGTGAGGGCCTGCAGGTACAAAAGCAGGAGCGTCCCTGGTGTTTCAGGAAAAGCCAGGAAGCTGGAAGGGAGCAAGGAGAACACAGAGGAAGGTCGGGGGTAAGTGGAGCCGCTCCTGAGGGGCCTGAGAGGTCATTATAGGACTTTGGTCTTGACCTGGAGATGTTGCCTCCATGGAAATGGACATGCTCGGGCTTAGATTTGAAAAGGATTGCTCTGGCTGCTGGGTGGAGAGTAGACTGTTGGGGGGCAGTGGCAGAGGCAGGAGACCAGCTTCGAGGCTCCTGTGGGAGGCCCGGGAGAGACGACAGACCAGGGAGCCAAGTGGCTGGGTTTCGGACGTACGTGAAGGTAGATGGGACCGTATTTGCTGGTGAATTGGGCTGTGAGGGAAAGAGAAGATTCACTCTGTTTCCTTAGCGGGCACCCAGAAAGTCAGCAGTTGGAGGAGCAGCTGTGTCCCGAGAGGGGACCATGGCCAGAGGCTAGAGGGGGAGGGGAGGTGGGAAGCTCTTTGCACGTGGCCAGTGGGAGGCCAAAGACTGGCTTTTCAGGACACGCGTGGCAGGCAGCAAATGTGTATTCGAAGTGTACTGAGCCCGTGCTCCGTGGCGGGCTGGGGCTGTGTTTGGCCTCCTCTGCTGGTTCTGTCCCTGCAAGGGAAGGATTGTGGAGCCTCTCTTCCTCTGCCTGCAACTAGAAATAAAACAATACTAAGTCCTAGAGTAAGTGTGAGTAAGTCAAGAAATACAAGACCCAAAGCACATGTTTGGTTGACCCATTGGGAGATCCAGCGCTGTGCCAAGGTCTCTGTGTCAGATGCTGGGACAGAAGGGGACCACGGCCCTTCCTCACAGAGCAGCCCCGTGGCTGAAGTAGGGACACTCCCAGGGAGGGAAGGGCTGAGTGCTGTGGGAGCAGAGGAGGAAAACCTCATGGGGTGGGAGGGGTGGGGCGGTGGTGGGAGAGAGCAGGCTTGGCAGAGGGATGACCCCGGGCCCGTCCTCGAGGATGGCCCGAAGGTCGGTAGTGGGGTGACACACAGGAGGAGCAGGAACCCGGAAGCGCCCTCTGGTTGAAATCTCACTGTTGATCGTGGGCTAGCGTGATAAGCCCTCAGTCCAGGGACTGACAGGTCACTGGTGGGACCGAGTATTGCACAGATGGGAAGACCGAGACCACCAAGAGGGGAGGATGTGCCCAAGGCCCCGTGGTTGCCATTTCAAGGGGTCCTTTCAGTTCCTGAGTGGGAACCACGGTCTCCCGAGGGCCCAGGGCTCTCCAGCGATGCCAGCCATCCCTTGCCTCCCTGAGAGCCAGCAGCATGGCTGGACTTCGTGGCCAGGAAGACCCAGGTTCAGACTTCAGCTCTGACACTTACCTAGCTTTTAACCTCCCTGAGCTGCAATCATTATGCTTATAAAATGGGATCAATAAGATCTCCTTGACCAGCTAATCCCAGTTTACCTTAAGGAACGGAGGCACAGCAGAACCTCCTGGTGGTAGAGGGACTCGTAGGGAGGCGAGTGACAATGGTCCCTCAGGAAGGCCACAGCGGTCGGTTGGGCTGTGGTTACCCAGGTAGGTCCCAGGACGGTCTGAAGCAGAGGAGCTGAGTCTAGGACCTGCAGAGATGTGCAGGCAGAGCCCCCGGACCTCAGGAAGGTGGGGCTTTGCTGGTGTGTAGTGGAAAGGGAGAGCAGGGGAGCTTTGGTCCAGAATTTAAGCTCCATGTCCTCTTGGCTAGTATTTTGGATATTGCCGTTCATGTATTAATATGATTTTCTTCCTCCAGCTCCAGCCACCACAGCCCGAGGAGTGGGGGAGTGGAAGTTTCTGCCCGGCCTTGCCTGGCTCCAGCCCAGCTACCCTCCCCTCTTTCTGGCTGCTGTATTCCCTCCAGAGCTGAGCCTCGCTTCTTCCTTTTCCAGCCAATAAAGTGACCACTTCCAGCACTGGGTGCGGGGCATGGCCTCCATTCTTAATCGTTCCGTCCCTGCCTCCCCTGACTCTGGGTTGAGATGGGGCGCCCAAGTCATCCGGGCATGAAGTCCAGGGCGGGATCAACTCTGAAACAATGAACATACATTCAGGGCTCGGCTTGAGGAGTAGTTCTTTTCCCGGGAGGTTGGGGGTTACCCTTTCCCTGGGAAGGAGATGGAAGAGAGAACAGGCTCAGAGACAGGTGGAATGCTTCCAAAGTCAATCCCATTCATTGCCGGGGGCTTGAAACCAGCAGTGTGTCCGGGTGCGGGACCCAGGGCTGGGAGATTTGTGAGATCTCCCCGAGCCACAACCCTTCCTGTGGCTGACGACAGTCCGAGTTCTAGACCAGGAGTCCACCAGGTGACTTGCTTGCAGCCACGTGGGTAGAAAGTGGCAAAGCTGGGGTCCTTTGATTGGTTGTTGGTTCTGTTTTTTTAAAGATTCTATTTATTTATTCGAGGGAGAGCACGAGTTGGGGGGGTAGGGGCAGAGGGAGAGGGAGACACGGGGCTCCATCCCAGGACCCCGAGATCATGACCTGAGCTAGAGGCAGATGCTTAATCAACTGAGCCACCCAGGCGCCCCTGGTTGTTGAGTTTTTTTTTTTTTTAAGATTTTATTTATTTAGAGTGAGTGGGGGAGGGGCAGAGGGAGAGGAAGAGAGAGATTTCCAAGCAGACTCCCTGCTGAGTGCAGATCCCGACAACGGCCTCAATCTCATGGCCCCGAGATCATGACCTGAGCTGAAACCAAGAGTCAGGGGCCCCTAGTTGTTGGTTTTTAAATCAAACTGTTATTTTGTAGAAATAATACAGTCACATGGACCAAAATTCAAAAGGTTAAGAAACAAAACAATGGAAAGGGTCCTTCAAGCTTGCCCCGCACCCCCACCCCCCGCCAGCCCCTAGCTGTCTTCTATGGGTGACACCAAATCTACCAGTTTCTTGTGTGTTCTTTCAGAGACCTAGCTGGGTCTCAGTCCTCACATCTCCTCTCTTGCTCTCTCTCTTCCTCTTCTGTTTCCCCATTATCCCTTTCTCCATTCTCTCTCTTCCCCTTGTTCTCTCTCTAACCCTCTATCCCTCTCTGTTCCCCCATCGCCTCCTTTTCTGGCCCTCCTACATGTTCCTCTCTCTTTATCCCCTTCTCTCAATGTTCCTCCGCGCACCCCAGAACAGCTTTTCCCTCCTCCTCTGCTCCAACCACCGTGGGATGTGAGAGATCAGGGCAGCTTGAGGGTGATGGTCTGGAGAGAGAAAACCTTGGTGGCTTGGTGTTTGGCTGGCTTATCTTTCTCATCCTCTTGTGGGTCCCTTCTCCAGGCCATGAGCCAGGCAAGACCCCAAGGCTCCTCCCCCCCCCCCCCCCGGGGATGCAAGGTCAATGAGTCTTCCTGATGCAAGTGACGGGGCTCAGTGCATAAGCTGCCTCTTGGCGATAGATGGCAGTGTAGTTTTCCCTTTTCTGATTTCTCTCCCTGCCCACACTTGGGGTCCCCCCCCACCAGCCGTTGCAGGCAGCAGTGAAAGCATCTGGCTATGGGCTCGGTAGCGCTGTTAGGGACCAAATGTGTGGCTGCCATCCCCTCCACTCTCGCCTAATCTTCCCCAGGTTTGCCCTCGGCGACAACCCTGGGCAGAGCTCCGTCTAACTCAGGCAGGGCATGCCTTTTGTATGCACATCATTATTCCCCCACCATCACCCACTCTGCAAACCTTTAGCACTCATGCTGTTCCTCTCCCTAACACTCCAGGGCTACCCACTGATCAGGACTAGCAGGTGAATTTGCTACTCCCAGTTTAACTCGAGAAACAAAGTGCCAGCAGTGGAATAGCAGACAGGGTGGGGGAGGTTTTACTGCATGAGAAGGCGGCCCAGGACCACCCTGAGCAGGGGTCTGAGGGAGATGGACCCTCAGGTCTTCCACCAGAACCCTGAGAAGGGGCGGGACTTTTTCAAGGGGGCCCTGGCCCAGCGGCGTCCTGGGGAAGATGAAGTGGGGAGAACCCGGGGTGGAGGTTACCAAGGGTCCCCATGATGAACGGGAAGAATCTGCTGGAAAAGGAAGGTTGAGGGATGGAGTGGGTCAGGTGAGAAAATGCGTGGGTTTGGAGGAGACCCCGGCTGAGGACATTTCTTTGATCAACTTTGATCGCCGAGTGGCTGCTGCATGTTGGGGACTCTGTGGGTCTTTGGTGGAGGAGTGGGAAGAGGAAGGAAGAAAGGGGCTGCTCTGAATTGGTCCCTTCTCCCCATTTCCAGGTCTTGACGGGCTACATGTTGTGTAGCCAGACCACAGCAATGCTTAGTTTTGGCTGTACGAGGATGGCTCCCATGGCCAGGAATCCTGGTAGATTGCTGGCTCCAGATGGGAGTGTCATCCTCGTGGCACCTCCGAGAGCCCCTCACTCCGGCCACAGCTCCAGAATTCAGGGCATGGTTTCTTCCCGCACTTACTCTCCCATCTCCAACAGCAGACGACTTTGCTGATGCCTCTACGCCCGTCTCCAGTCCAGAGGGCTGTGTGTGGTAACACCCACGTGGAAACAAGCCTCTGTTTTACAGGGAAGTTCAGGTTTGCATTTGGAGGGATAATAGGAAGTTACATAAAAAATGAAGTTCTAAAGACAGACCAGTAGAGGGTAACCCTGCCTGAGGAATAGCATAAGCAGAGGCGTTCACTCATTCAGTAAATATTTATTGAGCACCTCTGTTGTAGGTGGTAGGGATTTGGTACCAAGGGTGTGTGTGTGTGTAGTGGGGGGGACAGTCAATAAATGAATGAGCTCACACATGTATACCATGGCAGGTGGTAACATAAAGATGGCTAAGAGGACCAGGGGGTCCAAGGGATGGGGTAGGGGTGAGGGTTGGTTACTTCACAGAGGGTATTCATTAGGCATCATTCAAGTACTGAGTTGAGTGAAGGAGGACATGAGCCATGTGACAATCTATGGGAAGAGCTGTCCAGGCCCAGGAAACTTCCAGGGCTAAGGACCTGAGGTCAGAGTGTGCCCTGGGTATCTGAGGATTGTCCAGGGTGCTAACGTGGTTGGAAAAAAGGAGCGTTCAGGGGCCCGAGGGGAGATGAGCTCAGAGAGGTAGTGCGGGCACCGATTATAGAGGACATTGTGGTCCCTGCAAGGACTTTACCTTTTATTCTAGGGAATTTAGGAGCTAGGAGAGGGGTTTGAGCAGAGATGTGATCTGACTTGTGTTTGAAAGATACTTCTGGTTGTTATGTTAAGAATAGACTCTAGGGGACGATGTGGGAACAGAGAGAGCAGTTACATTACCGCCACTGGGCAGGGAAAAAAATGTCTTTTTGTTCTTGCGTCTTCTTCTTCTTCTTCTTTTTTTTTTAAAGATTTTATTTAATTATTTGACAGAGAGAGAGACAGCGAGAGAGGGAACACAGGCAGGGGGAGTGGGAGAGGGAAAAGCGGGCTCCCCGCGATGTGAGGCTCGATCCCAGGACCCTGGGATCATGACCTGAGCCGAAGGCAGATGCTTAACGACTGAGCCACCCAGGCGCCCCTTTCTTGACATAAGCTCCCCCTACCCCCCAATCCCGAACTGATGCCCCGATGCTCCTGTGGCTGTTACCTGCCCTTCTGCCCTGCCCATGGATGCATCTTTGGGAAACTAACTCGTGAAATAATCATATTGCAAACACAACAAATACTCCACCTCCTGCCCCTGTTGATAATAAAGTAAGAGGGTGAGAAAAGCTTAGGAACAGAATGACGGCTGACTGAACGCTAACCTTCCACTCAGTGCTGCAGCCTGTTGGTGAGGATCTGGTTTGCTCAGCTGTGCAACGTACTTGGGGGGAGCTGCAGCGACCCCCTCAGCCGTGAGCAGCATAGCAGTTGTAGGTCCTGCCTGCAGAGCCAAGAGGTCCTAGACTCAGAAGTCTCCCCACTGCTGGGACATCAACCCCAGAACCCAGCCAGACCAGACCTGTTGGGGTGAGCTCATTACACACAAAGATGGGACCCCCCCCCAGGGCTGCTCTGTCCCCAGAGCTTGTGCCCTTCACACTGTGAACACCCCTCTGGAAATTTTTCATGGGATGAACAATCTAAAGCCTGTGGTTTCTTCTGGGTTAGATAGGGTTAGTTTTAGGATTATGGGCCGGATCTTGGCACTAGGGGTAGAGGTGATGGAAGGCAGCTGCAGTCAGTCTGAAAACAATAGCTCACGAATGGGAGGCTGGTGTTCCAGTCAGTAGGCAGGGCTCCCCCTGGCCTGGGTGCCCACAGGACCCATGTCAGCCAAACTCCAGGTAGCAATCTACATAGACTCATGGGTAGGTGCCTGGGTTGGCTGAGTGATTTGGAGCACAGAAGCCTCTCCATTGGCTTAGTCATGATCTCTGGTGTAGAACTCAGAACTGCTTTGAGGGGCGCCTGGGCGGCTCAGTGGGTTAAGCATCTGCCTTCGGCTCAGGTCATGATCTCTGGGTCCTGGGATGGAGCTCTACTTCGGGCTCCCCGCTCAGAAGGGAGTCTGCTTCTCCCTGTCCGTCTGCCCCTCCCTCCTGCTTGTGCTGTCTCTCTCAAATAAATAAAATCTTTTAAAAAAAACTGCTTTGATGGGGGTCCTGGATATCTCAGTCGTTAAGCGTCTGCCTTCGGCTCAGGTCGTGATCCCAGGGTCCTGGGATCGAGCCCCACATCGGGCTCCCTGCTCCGCGGGAAGCCTGCTTCTCCCTCTCCCACTCCCCCTGCTTGTGTTCCCTCTCTCGCTGTCTCTCTCTCTCTGTCAAATAAATAAATAAAAATCTTTTTTAAAAACTGCTTTGAAATAGCACAAATCCCTCGACATATTAATATGCCAATGAGGTGCATATCCATGATCACAGGACAGTTCTCCAGCTGTCTTGGGGAATTCCCATTCCCTGTAGTTCACATGCACAGTCGCCTTGTTGTTTCTGTCACTTTGGCCTGTGGTTTCATGGGACATTATCTATATCCCCCGCTCCCGGTAGCTCTGATGTGGTTGGGTTATTTCTCCTTGACTTTTTTTTTTTTCCTTTTTTAGGCTTTATTTTATTTTTTCTTTCAACTTTTACTTTTTTTTTTTAAATAACCCCAGCCGAAGGCAGATGCCCAGTGACTGAGCCACCCAGGCGCCCCTCAACTTTTACTTTTGATGTAATTTCAGACTTACAGTTGCAGGATTAGTGCCAAGATTTCCTGCATACTCTATGTATATTCATCACATGTTACATTCTACCACATTTTCTTTCATTTCTTTCTCTCCCTCCACATCCCCCAAAACATAGTAGGTTTTTCTGTAGCATGTGAGAGTAAGTTGCAGATATCTTAAATATGTCAATTTCCTAAAATAAAGGCATTCTCTTAGAAAACCACAGGACCATAATAATCAAATTCAGGAAATTAACATTGATATGATATTATTATCTAATCTACAGTTAGGACCGGCTACATAATTTATGGAGCCTGGTGCTGAATGACAATGTGGGGGCCCCTGTTCTAAAAGTTGGGGAAAATGTGCCACTAAAAGTCCTTACATATAACACTTTTTCCTTTCTTGTAGAGTCTCTTTCTAGATTTGTCATAGAGCTGTTTATTTATTATTCAATTTCACTCTCCCTCAGGCAGGAGGATACTTGTGGGGTCAGTGAAGACTCTCAGAGGTGCCCAAGGTTCCTGTCCTGATACTTGGCAGCGTATCCTCGAGCATTCCACCTGCTGTTCGACCAGCCCTGTGCCCTAGCCGTGGGTGGGGAAATCAGCTTCCTCTTTCTACAGTTCCCCCACTCTAACCCATGGACAGGTGGTCTCCAAGGGATTGCAGTCTCTGTGCTGGATGTGCTTGGTACCTGGATTGGAGTGAGTGAGAGGTTAGCCCCCACCGAGTGGCCTCCTGGATGCACCATGGTGCTGCCATCCCCAAACAGAGACAGTGGCTGCCATAGCCTTCCCCGAAGTGCCACGGGGTGTGCACACCTAACTCTCACCCCCTTGTACCCATGCCCAGACCCCCACAGGGGAGGTGAAGGCAATGACAGATCGTGGGCTTCTCCACTAATGTGACTGAATTGCCACCCCAGCCATAAGGTGGCAGGGTCAAGGGGGTGAAGGTGGAAAGGGGGACACTGGGCAGAGCCAGAGTGCCAGGTGGCAGAGTTGGCTGCTAAGAATCCATCCTGGGAAGGTAGCAAGAGGTGGGACAGCTTTTGAGCCAAGGCCCCATGTCCCAGCAGCATGCTATACTCTCCTAACAGTCTTCACCTACAAAGCACAAATTCCAAAGGTAAAATACTGAGAATATCAAGTCAGTGACCAAAGATCATTAACCTCAGGTGCAGGGTCCTCCTGAGGACAGGGTCTGATGTGGCTTAGTTGCACACCCATGAAGTCTATCTCTAGAACTTACCCAGATTTCACCAATTGTTTCAATAATGTTTTTATAGGAAAAGAAAATTCTGGATCCTGCTTTGAATTCAATTGTCTTGAATCTTCTTTAATCCAGAAAAATTCCTTGATCTTTTTTTTTTTTTAATCTTTTGTGACGCTGACATTTTGGAACATCACAGGCCAGTTATATTATTACAGAATGTCCCTCAATCAAACTTATCTGATATTTTCTCACGATTAGATTCATGCTATGCATTTTTGGCAGTAATACTACTGAAGAGATAGAGTGTTCTTTGTGGTGTATCATCAGGAGGCATGTGATGTTGATTTGTTTTGTTGAGTGATGATGTTAACTTTGATTACTTGAGTAAGGTGGTATCTGCCAGGATTCTCCACTATCAAGTTCCTATTCTCCCCCTTGTAAGAAATAAGTTATCCATGGGAAGATGCTTTGTAGCTCTGTAGATATCCCTTTGCTTCTCAAAATTTAGTCACTAGTTTTAACATCCATTGACGATTCTTGCCAGATTCAGTGATTATTGAATGGTTGCTAAACAATGGTTTTTCTCATTCTATCCTTTACTGAGCTCCTTCTGGCTTCCCATCTCTCCAGTGTGAGGCTTCGGTATTGTGTTCTAGCTACTGTCCTGAGTCCAGGGACAGGCTGGGGATGGGGAGTAAACTTTCTTGGCGTTTTTGGGTTCGCTCGTCTGAGTTTTTTTTTTAAAGATTTTATTTATTCATTTGAGACACAGAGATACAGAGAGAGAGAGAGAGCATGAGCAGGGAGAGAGGCAGAGGGAGAAGGAGAAGCAGACTCCCCACTGAGCCGGGAGCCTGATGTGGGGCTCGATCCCAGGACCCTGGGATCATGACCTGAGCCGAAGGCAGACGCTTAACCATCTGAGCCACCCAGGCGCCCCTCTCCTCTGAGTTTTGGTTCTATGCCAGGGTTTACTCCTTGTAGTTATTGGAGTATCCTACTCTCAAGAGGGATTTACCCACCTGCTGGGACAGAGTTTGGGATTCTGCTTGCTCTATATCATCCCATCCTGCTCAAGATCTCTCCACTGTAACTATGTGCTCACCTGCACATCAAAAGAGAAAAGCACAAGGTGCCTTTTAGTGTGCCTTTATGAATAGCTCAAGTAGGGAAGATTTCTCTAGGGCTTCCATTAAATCTCTTCCCTCCAACCTGATCTCCCAATCTTAGATGTATTTAATGCTTTGTCTCTAGTTTTAGCTTATTGCTTGGGGTGATGCACTCCCAGCTGTCGCATTCTGCATCCTGCTCTGCCTTTCTCCCAGCTCAGCAGGATAAGTGGTCATCCTTGCTGGTGTCTGCCATTTCTTTTTTTTTTTTTAATTTTTTATTGTTATGTTAATCACCATATATTACATCATTTGTTTTGGTGGTGTCTGCCATTTCTATTGGGGTCCTACAGGAGCAAGTGGGGGCTTTTACTCTTGAGGGTTCTTTCATAACTTATTCCTAGGCTGTCTACTCTCAGCTCTTGCTTTTATCGTCTCCGGTTTGGGAACTGTTGTGAGAATTCCCAGGTGTGAGAGGTCTCATCTTTTTCAGCATTGTTTCTCCACATTTTGTATCACAATTCACCCAACTCTTATCTTTACTTCTAAAAGTGCAGTGTTTCCTCCCCTGTCAGTCTAGACCTTCCCAAGAGGGAATTAGATGTACAAGAGATTTACTGGGGAAGCACCATGAAGGATAAATGGGGGCAGGAGATCTTCAGATGGAGATGGGGGGTCTCACACTAGTGAAAGGAGGTGGGAGGGGAGGGGGTTTGGGCAGAAAGTCTCTGACTGTAGCTCAGTTCTAAGAAGGCTGGCCCGGACCAGTGGGAAATCTTGGTTGCTTATTAGGAGAGTCCTCTATCTCACAGGGACGGGTCTGCTCTAGGATCCCCGCTGATCTCAGTTGTTGCTGGAAGCAGCCTGGGGGAACACAACCTTGATGCAAACAAGATGGGGGACCCAGAGGCGTGGCAGGTGGGCTGTCAGTCACTTGTGCTTCCTAAAGCCAGTTCTCCTGGAGGAGATCAGAGCTTCCCTCCCTCAGTCCCTGCTTCCTGCATTTTTCCTCCCTCCCTCCCTCCCTCCATTCCTGCCTTCCTGCCTTCCCTCCATAATTCAGAGATGATGAGAATCAGCATTGACTCATAGCATAAAACCTTAACCCTGGGGCTGCCTGAGTGGCTCAGTCATTGAGCGTCTGCCTTCGGCTCAGGTCATGATCCCAGGGTCCTGGGATCGAGCCCTGCATCGGGCTCCCTGCTCCTCAGGAAGCCTGCTTCTCCCTCTCCCACTCCCCCTGCTTGTGTTCCTGCTCTAGCTATCTCTCTCTCTGTCAAATAAATAAATAAAATCTTAAAAAAAAAACCTTAACTCTGAAAAATAAATCCCAGGTCTTTCCTTTCCTCTATTGTATAATTTCTTTTTTTTTTAATTTTATTTTATTTACGCAAACAATGAATCATGGACACTACATTAAAAACTAATGATGTACTCTATGGTGACTAACATAAAATAAAATTATGGTATAATTTCTTTTTGTTGTTGTTGTTTTTAATTTAATTTTATTATGTTATGTTAATCACCATACATTACATCATTAGTTTTTGATGTAATGTTCCATGATTCATTGTTTACATATAACACCCAGTGCTTCATTCAGTACGTGCCCTCTTTAATACCCATCACCAGGCTAACCCGTCCCCCCACCCCCCTCTCCTCTAGAACCCTCAGTTTGTTTCTCAGAGTAAATTATGGTATAATTCCTATGAAACTAACCAACAAGTACTTGCTGAGCACTTACTCTGTGCATGTCATTTTGCTTGGCTCAGTGTAGAGGAGAAATGTGTAAGGCAAGGTCCCTGCTTTCAACCCACAAAATGTGAACACGAAAAGGTAGAAGACAGCAGTCCCTCAATATCCCTGTGGAGTCTATCTGGAGAAGTCCAGGGATTTTTATGGGATGGAGAAGTGAGGAGTGACTGGGCTAGTCATGGCAAAACTGTGCTTTAATGAGAGCAAACTAATTAAGAACATGGGCCCTGGAGTCAGACTTTGATTCAAACACTGGCTTCATTCCTTGCCAGTTTGCTATTTGGGGCAAGTCATTTATCTTCCTGACCTTCAACTTTCTCATTTGCAAAATACAGTTATAGAATCCTCCTCTTCAGGCTGTTGAGGATATTAAATGAGATAATGTATGCAAAGCACTAAGCTTGCTTCCTGGCATATCATAAGTGTTTCATAAGTGGTAGTTATTAAAATTTTAATGAAAGATATTATGTATTGAATGCTTTTAAAATGCATGTCCTCTTTGATCCAGAAATTCCACTTCTTAGAATTTCTCCTAACTAAACAATCAGAAATGTCCACAGTGATTTATTATCCTTGCATCATTACTTATTATATTGAAAAACCATAAACAATCTTAACGCTTAATCATAGCAGCTTGCTTTAAAAAATATGATCTAGCCATACAAGGAAAGCTCTTTAGCAATCATATTGCAGCACGTTTGATGGTATAGGAAAATCTTCACCCAATACTGTTAACTGATAAAAATAGGTTATAAATCTGCATTAATATATGCTCCTAAATGATTCTCTATCATTCTTCCCAGAAAGTTTTTTTAAAGGTCTTGAGAAGCTTGCTACTGCCCTCAGGGGCACTTGGAAGATCTTCCTCTATCATATGTGAATTGAGAAATTTTTAAAGGTTTATTTATTTATTTAAGTAATTCCTACACCCAATGTGAGGCTCAAACTCATGACCCTGAGATCAAGAGTCCCATGCTCCCCTGACTGAGCCAGCCAAGCGCCTCTGAATTAAGAAATTTAATGAGACCCTCAATACCACGTCAAGAGGGCTATTCCCAAGATCCATGCAGCTTATTTGGCACCAAGTGGACTACTTTCTTCTTCCTGGCAATTTTTGTTTATTTTTCCATCTAAGCAACTTTTATAACATGACATCTCTCAGAACCTAGATTTGATGATGTAGGACCACTTGGGTATTTGTACTCACAAGGACCAGGCAGTATGAGCCTTGAGCTTTCCATCAGTGAACAAATATCAGGGAAGAAGAATGGGGAAGGGAAAGACCCAAGAACTGAAACTTCCAGCAGTCACTGCTGTGTGATTCAGGCCAAGTTACTCCCTGTGGCAGACAGACTTCCAACCTGGCCCCAAACGATCCCCACCTCTTGGTATGAATGCCCCTATATACTTCCCTCCTGGAGTGTGGGCTGGACCCAGTGACTTGCTTCTAATGAATAGTGATGTAATGGAAAGCGATGGGGTGGAGGAGGAGAGCGGGAGTGTCTGTTGTCTTGGCAGAAAACCTGTTATTTTGAAACCCTTTGAATAAAAGCTGTGGCTGGAAATCAGCCCTGTGGGGGAAGTTCAGGGATTCATGAAAAAGTGTAATATAGCAGTTAAGATCATAGACTTTGGAAATGGATGAACCTGGACTCAGCGTCCAGCTCTGCGACTTTCCAGCTGTGGGTCTTGGAAACCTTACTATGGAAATAAATTAATGTTATCTGCGTTTTTTCATCTACCACGGCTTCTTTTTTTTATTTCACTTTTTTATTTTTTCATTTTTTCATTTAAATTCAATTAGCTAAGGTATAGTAGATCATTGGTTTTTGATATAATGTTCAATGATTCATTAGTTGCGTATAACACCTAGTGCTCACCACATCACGTGCCCTCCTTAGTGCCCATTAGCGAATTCCCCCATCCCCCACCCATCTCCATTTCTGCAACCCTCAGTTTGTTTCCCGGAGTCAAGAGTATCATTTAGTTTGTCTCCCTCTCTGATTTCTTCCCATTCACTTCCTCCCACCAACCCCTATTGTCCTCTGCACAAACCATATGTTAATTGTGTTTTTCTGATTGACTTATTTCACTAAGCATAATACCCTCCAGTTTTGTAGGAATGCAAGCTGGTACAGCCACTCTGGAAAACAGTATGGAAGTTCCTCAGGATGTTAAAAATAGAGTTACCCTAGACCCAGCAATTGCACTATTGGGCATTTACCCCAAAGATACAGATGTAGTGAAAAGAAGGGGCACATGCACCCCAATGTTCACAGCAGCAATGTCCACAATAGCCAAACTGTGGAAGGAGACTAGATGTCCTTCAACGGATGAATGGATAAATAAGATGTGGTTCATGAATACAATGGAATTTTACTCAGCCGTCAGAAAGGATGAATATCTATCATCAACACAGCTTCTTAAAATGGAGTGTGCCCGCCACTTACCTGGAAATCTTGTTACAATGCAGATTATGATTCAGCAGTTCTGGAGGGAGGCCTGAAATTCTGTGTTTCTAACAAGCTCTCAGGTGACCTGGAGGCTGGCGGTCCCTGGACCACACTTGGATTAGCATGGGTATGACCTAATTTTTAGAGTCACTCTGAGGTTTATATGTATTGTTTACAAAGAGCTTAGCACAGTATCCGGCACAATGGATGGCAGTTCTTTTTCCTTGGGCAATAGCAAGCAGCTGACTTGGATCTGAGGGGAGGACCCTGAATCAGAACAGGAGATGGAGGAGTGTGCCAAAGAAATGCTCTATCCTCAGTTCCGCCCTCCATTCCTGAGTGCAGAGGAGGTCAGGGGAAATTATAGGGCAGGCATTGCAAGGTGGAAGGAATGGCATTTTTCTTAGATCAGGGACACCTCTGTTTCATTCTCACTCCGTGATTTTAGAGACGTCCCTGCTCATCTTTAGCCACCATTTTCCTCTCTGAGATATGAGCTAGCTGAACCACATGATCCTCACATTTTCTCCTTTCCCTCCAAGTTGTAATAATTGGTGTTCCTTAAGGCAAACCAAGGAACTACAGGACCAGGGCCCTTCACGCCTCTCCCCATGAGGCTGTGGCAAGAAGATGTGGTGTAGCTTTAGTAGATAAGGGCTTTCATGAAAACTCACTAATCTTTAAATTAAAAATGGTCCTGGGGCGCCTGGCTGGCTCAGTCAGAAAAGAATGCAACTCTTGATCTCGGGGTTTTGAGTTCAAGCCCCATGTTTGGTGTAGAGATTACTTAAATAAATAAAAACTTTTTAAAAAATGGTCCTAAAATCTTCAACCCCCACCGCAAATTCCCTTTGCCTCTCTGGTTTCTGTTCTTCTTTTGTCTTGTTTCACATGACTCCAGGAATTCTTTTTCTTTTCCATTGTAGGCCCTTCTGATGTCATGCACCGGGTTTTAATTTACCCATCTCTCCTTTACGACCTCTGTTCTCCAATAGGCTAAGCAATAATTCAAACAAAGTGTGAGTGGCTGTTAACGCTTATTAATTTTCCCAGCATATTTGTGTGTATGTATGTAGTTTTAAGAGAAGGTCGTGAGATTTTAAACATTTTTTTTTAAAGGTTGGGGTTTCTTTCTTTTTTTTTTTAAGATTTTATTTATTCATTTGAGACACAGAGATAGAGAGAGAGAGAAAGCATGAGCAGGGAGAGAGGCAGAGGGAGACGCAGGCTCCTCGCTGAGCCAGGAGCCCGATGTGGGGCTCGATCCCAGGACCCTGAGATCATGACCTGAGCCGAAGGCAGACGCCCAACCATCTGAGCCACCCAGGCGCCCCTAAACATGTTTTTAATATTGGTAGAATTTCAGGCACAGAGATGAGTGATTTCAAGAACACAGCAGGGAGAATCAATTTGAGGGTAGAGACATGTATCTCTTGTTCACAAAAATGCCTTGTATTGCCCTAAAACAATCCTGACTGAGGGTTGTGGTCTTACTAGGAAGTCAGTTGTCCCTGCAAACTTTCTCACATAATTCTTTCCTCAAAAAGTTGTTGTCATTGCCATTACAGACTCTGTAGAAAAGCTTCTCACATTCAAAAGTTTTCATGTTGTAAAACCATGGTGGCATTGAGGCCTGACAAAGGCCCATTTCCACAGGGAGATTGCATACATTTCAGGAGCCAAAGCTGGCAAGGTCTAAAGACAGAAAGGGGTTGAGAGTGGTCAAAGCCATCACTTTCCCCTTCATAGCCCCACCTGGCCCACTTGGCCTACCCAGCTCACCCGGCCCACCCAGCCATGGTCTTATCCATCTACACGGAAGTTGAGGTTTTCACTTCTGGAAGTAACCTGATGTGGTGAAAATCCCAGACTTGTGAATCCAGCTCACGTGAATTCAAATCTTAACCCTGCTCCTTACTGTTTCATGATCATGCATCCATTCAACCTCTCCAAATCTCCATTTCTTCATTTGTGAAATTAGGGAGTTGAACTTTGTCATCTCTGAGCACCCTTCCAGATCTTACTTTCCAGGTCTGATGAGCAAGATCTCCAAGGTTCCCATGCCCTATCTCATAGTCCTTCTAGAATGATATTCCGCTGTGAAAGGAAGACTGACTTGGGGTCTGAGAGTGGGCTTCTGACTCAATCATTCCCTCGCTGTGTGATCTTGGATAAATCACTTATGTCTTTGACATTCCATTCTTTTCACTGTGAAATGGGAGTAATGTCCACATTTGAGGCTTACTGAGGGGTTAGAGATAACCAGTGGATAGCACTGATACATAGAAAAGCATCAATTAAAAAAAATATTTTTGAAAATATATTTAAAAAAAAGAAAAGCATCAATAAATTGTAGCTGCTCTAAATCACTCTCTGTCTTCCTTAATCAGAAGACTCTTGAGAGCAAGGATCTCATCAAACCCATTTCTGAAATGTACATGCCTAACCCAGGCCTGGCTTTTAGCTTTCAGTTTATTTGTTAACAGAAATAAACCCATGAGATCCTCTGAGGCAGGGTTACAAGTTTTTTTGTATTCTCTTTTTATATCCCTTTTATGGGAATGGTTTTATCCTTGCAATTACCCTTCAAAGTGGATATTAGGACTTCCAACTTTAGATGAAGAAACTAAGGTCAGAGAGGTGAAGTGCCTTTCCTAATGTCCTAATGTCATGCTAGAAAGTGCTGAGCCAAGAACCAAACCCAGGACAGGTAGGCTGCAAAGGCTTGCAGGTTCTCAATCCATATTTGTTGTTGGAGAATGAATGGAGGGATGATCACTCCTATAGCAGACTTTCAAGCATCTGTCACACACGCAAGATGAAAGTTTCAAGCTCTATCTTATCCTCCTACCTGTATGGCAGACTCTAAGGTTGAAGGGATAATAAGAAAGAGACAGAATAGCTAGGCCAGTCAGGATGAGAGGCAGAGTGGGGCATGTTGTGATGTTCCTGAATTTCCCAGCCTCACCGTGCCCTGGGGCCTTTACAGGTGACTCTGCAAGGGGTGGAGTCTTACTTGCTTTTTAATTTTCTCAGCCCTACCTCTCTGCTCCTCCATTACATTAAACCAAAGGAAAATTATGGGGCACCTGCGTGGCACAGTTGGTTGAGCATCTAACTCTTGGTTCTGGCTCAGGTCATGACCTCAATCTGGCTCTGTGCTGCGTGCGGAGTCTGCTGAAGACTCCCTCTTCCCTCTGCCCCTCCCCTCTGCAAGCTCTGTCTCTCTCTCAAATAAATAAATAAATAAACTTTAGAAAAAAAACAAAGGAAAATCACTTGACCTGTTTGTTTTCTTATGGAATGAGAACAACGATGTCCTCTGTGCATGAGTGCGTAAGTGGAAATACATATGTGCATGTGTGTGTGTTGCTGAATGCTTTACAAAAATCTATTTTTTCACTTCCTCACCCCCAACTAATAGTTTCCTTTGTTCTCTATTTATCTTGTTTTCTAGTCTACTCTTTATTGCTTTTGTTTATTTTTTTGTGTGAGGTTTACTCTGTTGTTCTTTTCTAACATCTTGAGTTCTGTACATGGTTAATTGACTTACAACTTTATCCTTTTCAAATATAAACCCTTACATGACAACTTTCCCTCTAAGAACCACTTGAGCTGCATTCCACAAGTTTTTTATATGGCATCTTCATAAATGATTAGTTCTAAGACAAGAATCTATTAAGAGCTAAATTATACTGAAAGCTTTGCATACATCAGACAAGTTGATCAAAAAAATGGGTTAAATCATTTGCTTTATTTTACAGAAGAAGACACTGAAGCTCAGAGAGGCTAAATAATGTTCCCAAAACATGGAGTTGGTAAGTAGTAGAGCCACGACCTAAACCCAGGTGTCTAACAGTAGGTATGCCCATCTAGTGGACTAGTACATTCTTCTTAGCAGAGGTTCTTTTCTTTTTTGAGAGAGAGAGAGAGAGTGCAAAGGGAGGGGCAGAGGGTGAGGGAGAGAAAGAATCTTAAGGAGGCTCCATGCTCAGTGCAGAGCTCAATCTCATGACGGTGAGGTCATGACCCCAGCCGAAATCAAGAGTCAGATACTTAACCAACTGAGCCACCCAGGCACCCCTAGCAGAGGTTCTTCAACTGGAATGTGCGTCAGAATCACCTGGAATGCTTGTTAAAACACAAATTGTGAGAAAAAACGAACAAACAAGCAAAACAAACCCCTCCACACACACATTGTGAGAAACACTCCCAGAGTTTCTGATCCAGTAAGACTAGTTAGGAAATTCTCAGGTGATGCTACTGCTTCTGGAAAAGGAGACAAACTTTGAAAACCACTGGTCTGTCAGGTTATTGAGAGGTTTAATATCCCAGTTATATATAAGAATCTGTGGTCTGTAGCTTCATGCGTGTGCATACACGCAGAAAGCTGCATGTGCACGTGACAGTCTCTGGAACGTAAGATTTTGACAATTTTTAACTAGATTCCTTACACTTTTGTACGTTTGAATTTTCTATAAAAGGTAGGTATTAGTTTTATAATTACGTATAATATGATTTTTTTATTATATTTAGTTAGCCAGCATATAGTAGATCATTAGTTTTTGATGTAGTGTCCAACGATTCATTAGTTGCATATAACACCTCATACTCATCACAACACATGCATAATATGATTTTTTAAGGGAAATTTTACTGGTTGCCGAAAAATCTTGGACACTACTGCTAACTCTCCTCATTTTCAGTAATCTTGGATATACTGCATTTCATCTCCCCACATCCATTTGCAGATTTTAAGCTTTAGCAAAGTCCAGAATGGAGCCTTTTCCTACAAGTAGGTCTGACTTGGCTAAATCCCTCATCTTCAAATTTTGACTCCTATCACACCTTTCCATCTCACCTTACTTGCCACCAGCCCCATTCCAGACTTGAATCTGCCTTACCCTGTTCTACTTTTTCTTTTCTCTATAGCTCTTTTACCATGTATTATGTGTATTATGTATTGTCTGTCTCTCTCCCATTGGAAATGAATTCCACAAAGGCAGGGTCTTTGTTTTGCTCATTCCTTTAGCTTCAGCACCTAAGACAGTGTCTGGCATGTTGTACGCATATATTTGATGAACATATGTTTGATGAGGTGAATTGAATTGACTCCCTATCCTATAAGTCACTCTCTCTGCGCTGCTGGACACCCTATTTTATTCCCAGGCTATTCTTGGAACTCCAGTGTTCCCATACCAACTTTGTCCTAATTCTGATTGAGGCTCTTGGAATGGGAGAGAGACCTGGAGCTGCATGTTGCCACCCAGCCTGTGGCCCAGCCTGGGACTGGCATTTTAGGGAGAAAGGGGACCAAAGGGGAGGAGCCTAGGCCCACATTCAACTAATTTACCCCCAACCTCTGCTGTTTACAAGGCTGGGCTACCCCTAGAACAGAGTGTCCAACCAAAGCACAGCTCTGCCTTTCTCCTTTGGCCTTATCTGATCTGATTTTATCCAAGGTCATTTTACTACACTTCAAGATGGAATAATTTAACAATAATAAAACAACAGCTACCAATTTGTTGAGTGCCTTACCTTTCCAGGCACCATATAAAATACTTTTCACACATTACCTTCCTTGAATCCACACAGGATTTCCACAAGGCTTAGAACACATCTTACAGACAAGGAGAGGTTAAACTACCTTTGTCACATGGATAACAAGTTTCGTAGTCAGGACTGGGACCCTGGTCTGTCCAGCTCCAAAGCCCTTGTATCACTCATTCATTCAACAAACACTTACTGAGTTCCCCTAATATGCCAGGCATAGACTTAGGTGCTGTCTCCTATCCCTCTGGGGATTTCAGGGAATTTTGGAACAATACACACATTGTCCAGAGGTCAGAAACAGTCACCTACTTGGAGAAGATGCAGATTCAGTATATTTGAATGGAAATGTCAAAAGCACAGTGTAGAAGGAGGGCCCACCTTTGTTTGGTTTAGAGAATCATCTGTCTAAACACATGCCCCAATCACCAGGTTGCAGCACATTCCCCACCGAACTCCTTTCCTGGATCTTCCAGAGATTTGACTTTTTCAGAAGACAAAGCGGGCATGCTTTATTTGGATTTAATGAACCTTGAATTTGAAGTCTGGGGCTGTACTTTTGAGTCCAGGGGCTCTTGACCTTGGGTGAATTATTTAACCTCTCCAAGCCTCAGTTTTCTTACATATAAATTGAGATGAATTGGAGCTCCTGGGTGGCGCAGTCCGTTAAGTGTCCAAATTTTGGTTTTGACTCAGGTCACAATCTCAGGGTTGTGAGATTGAGCCCCATGTGGGGCCCCACGCTTGGCATGGAGTCTGCTTGGGATTATCTCTCCCTCTCCCTCTGCCCCTCCCACTCATGCTCTCTCTCTCTCTACCTCTCAAATAAATAAATAAATCTTTTTAAAAAATTGAGATGAATTATGCGGATTTGGCTTACCTCTCAGAATCTGGCACAAGCGTTCAATGAATACGCAAATGTTTCCTTCATTGTAAATGCACACACAGGCACATGCCATTTGCAGGTGTGTGTGTGGGGGGAGCATCATGATGCCTTTTTGGAAATGGAGTGCTGACTGGATCAGCACCATGCTTGGTCCTTACAGACATGTGTTACCCATTTTTCTCACTACCCATATAGCTCTTCCTTCTCTTTAAATCCCCCGAAGCTATGAGATTCATTTTTTGGCCATTGTTTCTCCCAACTGTAGTTTACACAATAGCTGGTCAACTCTCTCATCACCTGTTGATCTTCACTGCTTCCTCTACATTTATTTCCTATTTATCTCCTCTGAAGAGGAGATGCGTATCTACACATCAACATCTCTGATTCATCTTCTTTTGTACTTTGGTGGTCCGCCAACATTATTCTTAAGATGTCTTTCCTTAGCCCTCTTAGGTAGTCAAACCAGTTCATCAGAAGCCAAAATAATTGCAGAAGGAGACCCCCAGGGAGTGCACAGACCAGCATTTGCCATTCAGGCAGAGGAAAGGCAGGATTGCCTGTGAGTGCTCTTTGGTGAGAGCTTGCCAGGGTGCTCCCTCTTCTAGAACAGCTGGCCTGGAAGTGAGAATTGGCTTTTTAACACACTATACAGAAGAGCAGTTTTCATTCTACACGCCCCCCAGGACACTTGGCAATGTCTAGAGACACTTTTAATTATCACAACTCAGGGGTGGGAAGGGACCTACTGGTAAAGGCCAGGGATGCTACTAAACATCCTACAAGGTACAACAGCGCTACCACACAGAATTATCTGTCTCCCAATGTTAATAGTGCCAAGCTTAGGAAACCCTGCAGAAGGGTTATGGACATAAATTATTTTTTAATTAAAAAATTTCTAACATTAACAGCATGATAAAAACTCCATGCACTGGAGATAGTGCTTGATGAGGTGTGCCTGTACTTTTTTGGCTGAACAGGCTTTGTAGGTCGGTGTGGGAGGCACTGGACTTTGAAAAACAGGCACTCTGTACCCGGGTTGTCCTGGGGCTCTCTGGCCATGACTCAGTGACTTGGCCCTTTCTCAGGTGACTTGGGTGCAAGGTTACTGTAATTCCAGAAGATGGAGGACAAGTTTAAGATTTTTTAAATGCACATTAGAGAAGCTAGCAGGAACTTTTTTTTGGTTATACAGCTCTTATACTTATCAAAGGAGTCTTACCAACCTCACATCAACTATATGTGCATGCATGTGCGTGTATGTGTAAATAATTAATTAAGTTACTTTTCATTGAGACCCATTTATTTGAGCAGTATGGGGCTGGGGGAAGTACATTGGGTGGAATTTAAAAGAATGAAGTTTCTCCATTTAGATTCTAACTTCCATGTAACCTTTCTCTTATCTAGAAAGGGAAGGAGACTAACATCACTTGAGCACTAACTATATGTCAGGGAGTTTTCTGCCTTGTCTCACTACATTCTCATAAAAGGTCCTTGGAATAGATATTATTGCCATCCTCATTTTACAGAATAGGGGAACCGGGGCTTAGAGAGAAGATGTGTTTGTACATATAACAAATACATTTATCATAAACACATACCAAAGGAGTTGATTTCCATTTTTACCTTATTTATGTTCCAAATAAATGTCCAGAGGGCAAAAATAAGGTTGATGTCTTCAAGAATAGAGAAAATTCATGTTTTAGGAAATCCAAGTGGTAATTTTAGAAAACTATGACAGTTACACGGGCTCAGTTCTCCCTTCCCAATATGTTATTGCCATGGAGTGCAGCTCACTTGAGAGGAAGATGTAGAACAAGGGCCTGGAGCCTCAGGTCTTCCTGGGAGGTGGGTGGTCTACAGTATGTTCTACTGGATCTTCTGTGCCTCTGCACAGATCTACCCTTCTCCCATCACTACAATCACTAATATCTTTTTGGACGTCACTGGAGTTGGGAAGGATGAGATCTTCAGGTGAGTCTGTGGGGGAAGATTCTTTCTTTTTCTTACCCAATGGTGCAAGTGTGGTAACTGGGGCCCAGAGAAGAGACCGAGTGACTCATTGTTGCACAGAATCCAAGGGCTGGGGCCAGCTTTATTGAACAGTTCCTCAAGCCCAAAGCTTTTCTACTATTCATGGAACTTGTCTAGCTTTACCCTGTTATTTTGAAGAGTATGTCCTCTCTGATTCTCCCTCAAGTTCCAATTCTTCCTAATGACTAGATCCTCCCAATGAGAAAGTCAAATATTAAATTACTTCAGTGTTACATGCTTCTGGACATCCATGTTCTACAGGGCACCCTTTCCAAGGTAAAACTTAACTCAGAGGAATATGGGACCCATAACATGATGACAGGCTTCAGGAACCGATCATGGGGAAAAACTCCATTGGACCACATCACAGAAGGGTGACAACCTCTCTGGCAAGAAAAAAAGTTCTCTTTTCTTTTTTTGAGAGAGAGAAAAAGAGAGAGAGAGTGCACAAGCAGGGGGGAGAGACAGAGGGAGAGGAATAGACAGAATCTTAAGCAGGCTCCACGCTCAGTGCAGAGCCCAAGGCAGGGCTCAATCTCACCACCCTGAGATCATGACCTGAGCTGAAACCAAGAGTCAGACACTCAACTGACTGAGCCACCTAGGCACCCCAATAAAAAAGTTCTCTTGTGCTCATTCAGACTTCTAGGCTCAAAGTCCCCTCCAGGTGCCATCCTCGCTATATCCATCAGGGTTTCTAGACACAAATGCAACTCTGGTTATTTTGAGCAGAAAGGAAATTTATTTTTTAAGAATTTGGGTAGTTCACAGGATCACCAGAAGGACTAGAAAATAAGACTAGGAGAATGGCTGGGAACAAGAAGGCAGCAAAGTAGGGGCCACAGTTAATAGAACACTGAACACTTGTTATCATCTTGCCCCATCAATGCCATCACCATCATCCCTGCCACTACTGCTCCCAGAAACAGGATGAGGTTGTCTGTTGCCACTGTTGCCATCAGAATAAATTCCCCATTGGCCTTGCTTCTTTTCTTACTAGCTCCCAGTTCAATGTCTGTTCAATGTGGGAGTGTCTGATTGAGCCCAAGACAAGTGCCTACTTCCTAGCTGCAAGAGAGGCTGGGAGAGTGCTTATGCTACTAATTACCAACTGTGTCTCAGCTGCAAGTCCATCCTTTCATACTCTTCTCTGTGATGCTTCCAGTGGGACGCTGCAAACTAAATTTTCCCTCGTTCTTTTGTCAGTTGCTTCTAGCAGTTCCAGTTAGACTCTGCACGGGAGACACTGAGAAGAAATTGACAGGTGAAATGAGG
The DNA here is from genome assembly GCF_037043125.1 of Eumetopias jubatus. NCBI lineage: Eukaryota > Metazoa > Chordata > Mammalia > Carnivora > Otariidae > Eumetopias > Eumetopias jubatus. Next base: position 125,857,881 of record NW_028274815.1, read on the forward strand.
GGAGAAGGGGTTTCCTTCCTGTGTCTGGCTCTGGTCAGCATGTCTCCAGCGGTAAAACACAGTTATACTTCTATCCTCTGGATCCTTTTGGCACTTTTCAAGCCACATGCATTACACTTCCTCAGATACTAGCACCAGATGGCTGCATCTCCCAACTCAGTGGACCTAGCACCATTTGAGCCAGGTTCCCCTCAGAGGTCAGAACACCAGTCACTGCATTTTAGAAGACTGAGTGCCAACCAGATGGCCCCCACCTCTCTGTCCTGCCAGAGGTATGAGCACCAGCTGTGCCTGGGCCCCCTCTATGAACTCCTAGGTCTGCAAACCCCAAAGATTTTATTCTCTCAAATCTAGGAGTGTTGGATATATCCCCCACCCCCACCAATACTCATATAACTGATTTTCAGTATTAAATCCTCTCTGTTTGACATACTGATTGTAGTTTCTGTGTCCTTTACTGAATCTTGACTGATAGAGTTTGGCTTTTTCAGCTTTTACAGTGGAAAGCCGGTTTTACCTTATATCAAGACTCCTGGGGCGCCTGGGTGGCTCAGTCGGTTAGGCGTCTGCCTTCGTCTCAGGTCATGATCCCAGGGTCCTGGGATGGAGCTCCATGTCAGGCCCCCTGCTCAGCAAGGAGTCTGCTTCTCCCTCTCCCTCCACCCCTCCCCCTGCTTGTGCTCTCTCTGTCCCTCTCTGTCCCTCTCTCAAATAAATAAATAAATAAATAAATAAATAAAATCTTAAAAAAAAAAAAGACTCCTGGTGGGGACTTCTTCGACTGTTAGAATGGAATTAAGACGCTGAATATTGTCAAACCAACTGACAAATAGCCATTATATCCATCTTGATTTCCAACTAGGCTGTATATCTGACAACACCTTGCTACCCTTCAAACCTGGATTTTAGCTCCCGTTTTGCTGTTGATTTGCTATGTGATCTTGGAGGAGTCTATTTCCTACTAGAAGCTTCCATTTGTACATGGGTTAAAAAAAAAAAAAAAGGAGGGAGACTGGGTCTGTGGAACTCAACATTCCCCTAGTTTCAAAACCATCTCCAGCTTCCTCTAGGCATTTCTGGATCTGGAGAGAGCTTCAAGAGGAGAATAAGGAGAGGGAAGATGAGGAGTCCTGGACCTGCGTGAGTAACCGTGAGTAACATTTGAAGATTCCACTTGAGGTGTCCTCTGGGTTCTAATGGGCAGAGTAATGAGCAAACAGTTAACAAAGAAGCACAGATCTTCCACTGAGGTCCTCGTAAGGCAGAGGGTTCCCTGTGCCCAGCCCCTAGGGCTGAGTTCACTCCTGAGGACAGCAGGTAAGCAGACTTTATAAACCGCAAGGCACATTCTGGCCATTTCCAAAGACCACTCTGATCCATGGGCCTTCTAGTGCAGAATGATTTTGTTCCAGTCATTCATGTATGTCAACATTAATCAAGGACTGAGAGGCACTAATGGGACAGACAAACATCAGGTGCTTATTAGATTTGGCTGGGTTCCTGAGCTGCCATTGTTCTTCAAATTGAGAAGTGCTCTTTGACATTATTAATCCATCACCTTCATCTTATGGATAGGAGACTGAGGTCCTGAGAGAAGCATCCCTCCACCCTACCCTGTGCCAATTAGCTCATACTTCAACTAGGGGCAAAGTTGGGATTTGTATTTGGATATTTTTATTCCCAGATAAGTGCTCCTCCCATTTCCTTCTTCACACAGGATGCAGACCAGTGATGACTTGTTGCAAATTTGGTCTGGATCATAAAGATGCACAAAGACAGTCTTCCTGGGAGAAGAGACTAACTCTCACAGATGTGTGGAGGCAGGAGCCATGTAAATGAAGGAGATGCAAACGTGGGGGCCACTTGGCTAGATGGTCACTCTGCAAAACTGCCAGACTAGCAGGACTTTGGGGTCTTCAGCACAACCTTTCCCTGATCACCCCCACATTTAATGATTCTAACATTTTCTCCTGATCTCCTTCTATACAAGGAGAAGACACGAATAGACTCCTTAAGCCTTTATTATTTTTTTCCCCACTGATGGCTTGGCCCTTAAATATCATCCAATCCACAGGTTCTGAAACTTTAAAATCACTTGGCTGTACTTGCTAAAAAATGCATATTTATGGGATCTGGAGGACCCATCTTTTATTTTTATTTTGTTGTTGTTTAGTTTTTATTTCATAATCATATTAATTATGCTATCCAACTAGATTTGGAGGGGAGTAAGGAAAACATGGAAACCATAGAACTGCAGTGAGAGCACAAAGCTTATGGGATATTTCAAGCAGGTGGGGGTGAGGGGGTGCTCTCCTGAGCTACAGAAGGAATGGTCTGGTAGTTAAGATAAAACACAAGTCAAATTTATTAGATTTGTCCACAGTCAGCAATGGTGACCTTCTTGCTGGTCTTCCCATTCCTGGACCCAAAGTGCTCCATGGCTTCCACAATATACATGCCTTCTTTGACCTTGCTAAAGACCACACGCTTGCCATCCAACCACTCAGTCTTGGCAAGTACAGATGAAAAACTGGGAACTGTTTGTGTTGGGTCCACCATTTGCCATGGACAAGATGCCAGGACCCATGTGCTTCAGGATGAAATTTTCATCATCAAATTTCTCCCCATAGATGGACTGGCCACCAGTGCCATTATGGCAACCGACGTCACCACCTTAGCACATAAATCCTGGAATAATTCTATGAGAGCAGGAACCTTTATAACCAAATCCTTTCTCCTCAGTGCTCAGAGCACTAAAGTTCTCTGTTGTCTTTGGAACTTTGCCTGCAAACAGCTGGAAGGAGACCCAAACCAAGGGCTCGCCATCCATAGTCATGTTGAAAAACATGGTGGGGTCGACTGTAGCTGGGTGGGGCAGGCCGCTCTGGGGCAGCAGCATCTGCAGTTCCTTGAGGACCTGTATTTTAGATAGCCCCTCCCCACCCCAACTAATTATAATGGAGGTGTTTGCTAACAGCATTTTCAGAAATACTCATCAGTTTAACCTACCCTTTTTAAAGAGAGAGACATGGAGAGGAAAGGACTTATTCAACAGTAAGTGGATCCCAACCCTTGTTAGAGCCTCTTGATTCAAGTTATACCAGACAATGAACTCATTTAAAAAATACATCCAGGTTTTGGTGTGCTGTGGTGGCCAAGCCTCCTGCTGTGGGGCCCCCTCTTTAAGCCTGGCACCTTCTGATCCTCCCCATCCCTTTGGGGGACCGTCCCCAAAAGTCTTCCTTCCCCTTGACTTCTCTGTGCCTTTCCTCTCCTCTATCCCTCCCCTCCTTGCCTCTCCTCTTCCTTTCACTTCCTTCCCATTTGTTCCAATTTCCTACCTATTGCTGTGAATAAAATTTCCCAGAATATTTTCTATTTCTCACCATTTTGTGGCTGAGCAATTTGGGAGGGAATGAACTCGGTGGTTCTCTCCTAGAGTCTTCACTCGGTTGTAGTCAGATGTCTGCTGGGGCCACAGTCATCTGAAGCTCTGCTGGGTTAGAAGCTCATTCTCATGGCTGGGAACTGACACTGGCTCTCAGGTAGATCGTGTCTGGGGCTGTCAACCAGAGCACATGCTTGGGACTCCCCAGCATGGTTGTCTCAGTGTAACTGGACCTCTTCCATGGCAGCTGCCTCACACCCCCGCCACCCACCCCCCCAAACAAGCATCCTAAGAGGATGGAGTACACTTTTTCTGGCCTAACCTTGGAGGTCACACAGCATCATCTGGCTTTACTCTACTAGTCAAAGTTTGCCGAGATTCAAAGGGAGGGGCCATGGACTCCATGGACTCTACCTCTAGACTGAAGTGAGTGAAAGAATTGTAGGTCCCTGCTTTAAAACTGTGCCGTCATTTAGTATCTTTTCCTCCTCCATCCTTCCCTCTTCTCCCTTCCTCTACATCTCTTCTTTGCTGCCCCATCTCCTCCTTTCATGTCTCTCCCCAGTTAGCTTCTATTTTGTAGTGTCTGTGCTGGACTCTGGAAGTGTATCCTTTATTGAAAGCTCAGGAAACAAGCCCACAGCCTTTTTGGAGATGGATCGCCCATCAGGTTAATGGAGCTCAAGCCTCATGGTCCCTCACTTGAGCAAACATGGTTCCATTCTAAGCATTTCATGACAATTTTACCAGGGCCACAGCATCATCAGAGTTCCCAAATTGCAGGATTTCCATACTTTTCTCTTTCTTTTGGTGTCACTGGAAGACCCAACAATTTCTTGTTCTGCAAACACTGCACAGAGGGAGTAGATGTGAATTATTCATTCTCAGAAATATCAGACCTACAGAACACTTTATTAGGGAAACTGGAGGCTTCTGAAGCATACACAGGTGCTGTAAGAGGGAAGAGATAGGATCAGACAATGAGAAGGGGTTAAAGGGTGAAGGGCATTGTGTTTGAAGAGAAGCCGGGCTGGAGGAAAGAGAGGAAGCAAATCCTGGGGTTTGGTTTTTGGAACAGTCAATGTCCTGGCAGCTGAGATTTGGCCAGAGGAAGCCAATATGAAGCATCAGTCAGGCACACATGGAGAGAGCCCTGAATTATGAGCCAAATTCTGGAGGTTGTTCCAGTTCCTTTTATCCTACTGAGGGAGATGGTGACTCTGCAAGATAGCAGAACAGAAAAGGATGAGATGCTTGGGCCCTACTCATCTCAGGAACCAAATCTTGTAGTTAATGGAACAAAGGAGCTGGGGTCATTTTTATATCTTTTCACAGGAAGAGAAACCAGAAGTGGAGTGATTTGGAGCCATAGGGTGCTCGTGTGCTCTGGTTTCTCCAGTCAAGTGCCAGTTTAAACCTGTTGTCCCAATGTAATAATTAATGGCATTCCCCTTTCACTCTCAAAAGTTTCTTAGTTTGATCAATAAAGCATGTGGTTGTCCTGGTTCTAATCACCTTAAAAAGGAAAATGAAGAGATTGGGTGATGGGTGCCCAGCACTGGGCTGGTTCACTGGGCCTTCTTCTGACATCATCTTGGATACTCCACCCCTCTGCTTCCTCGTTCTGCACCCCCTATTCATCTCATACTTGCTGATTTCCCTTTGACTATTGCTCTTCTTCCCACCTTCTCTTTCCCAAAGCATCCCCTATTTACCCCTCTGCGAGGACTGGTTCTATCGACCCCAGGCCTACTAACTTCCTGGAATGGGCCAATCAACACCCAGACCTCCCACCCGTACAGGTGAGCATGGGAGATGGGACCCCTGAGACTTACATATTTCCTGGCAGATGGCCCTGCAGACAGCTTTAGATTGGAAGTTGTTACTGTTCCCACTGCAACCACCATAGTCGAATCTAGAGCAGCTTTTGATTTCCTTATTGTACCACCAGCGTGGAATGCGGGCCAAGCAGAGGCCAATATCCATTGGCAAACTGCATATGTCTGCAAGGAGATGGAAGAGCTGTATTGCTTGGGTGCCTGCCTTGCTAGAGAATATTCCAGGTGTGTGCAAAAGCTTGGAAGAATGAAAGAGCATGATATTTTTAGAGCAGCATGAACTTGCTAAAAAATATTATGCTGTTACACTTATCTATGCTTCTGCACATGCCTGGAGGGTCCACTCCTCTCTTGCTTACTAGGTGTACTCCTATTCATTCCTCGAAACACTCCCACACATCAAGCTCTTCTATAATGTCTCTCCTGGCTCCATTCTTCACTGTTTGCTTTTCTTTATTGCTTTTCAATCTTGCCCACACATTGATCTCTTCCATGTAATTGCTTGTTCATATTTTCTGACTCCTCCATCAGAAAGTGAGGTTTGCACATTACATCATCTTGGTACACCAGTTTCTAGCAGGTAATCTGGCACTGAGACATGCTTCAGGAATGTTCACAGTACAAAATCAAATATATCCTGAACTTTGAGAAATACTTGATGGGCAACTGTTTTGTGCATAGTACTATGAGGTACAAATAGAGTTGTTCAGAACCTCATAGTCTGAAGCACAACAACAACAGCATTTGTTAAAGTTCTTAGCACTTGATACATATTGACATATAATCTGAGGCGGTAGGTCCTCTTCTTGTCTTCATTTTGTAGATGAGGAAACTGAAGTTAAGAGAGGCTAAGTAACTTCCCTAAGATCACAGAAGATGGCAAGGGATTTGAACGTAGATATTCCGTTGCTCTCAGGATCAAGACCAGACGCCTTAATCTGGCCAGCAAGACCCTGCCTTGTCAGAACCTTGCCTACCTATCATGGCCTCACCATCCTGATATTTCTCTCTCTTACCACAAGCATGCTCACTCTCTGGTCTCTGGACTTTCTAGGCCTGAGCCTGCTGTCTCCTCACACAGGGTCTTTGCACATGCTATTAGCTGTGCCTGGAAAGCTCTTCCCTCCGATTTTTGCCTACTTACTGCCCATCTTTCAGATCTTAAATCATAGATCTTTTTTTCTTAGAAAAACCTTTCTTGCCTCCCCTGGCCTATATTGAGCAAGTGGGTCCCATCATGTGTGTAAGGGGCACCAGTAAATATTTGTTGAATGAATGAATGAATGAATGAATGGTCCTTGATGGTCCTCTTTAGAGTACAATTATATGGGCACAGAGGAAAGAGTGGAAGAGGTAAAAAATGGTTAGAGAAGGCATCGTGGATTTATATGACAGAGAAGCCTTGGGGGGTGGGGAAAGCCAAGAACTATAAATCATATACCTGTTTCTTATAGCTATCATATCACCTGACACCATGCTGGCATTTGATGGGACTTCAGTGGGAACTTGGCACCTCAGAGGATCACAGAAGAATAGCCAAGAAACCATGTGGTCTAATGCCTACATCTTTCTTACAGATGGGGAAACTAAAGCCCATAAAGCAAAAACTCTGTTACTCACATCATATACCTGAGCAGGGGCAAAAATGAAATAAACCCCACCCCCGTCCAGCACTGCTAGGATTTGGGTCAAGTAGAAGATGCACCCAGATTCTTGGTCAGAGACCAGCCATCAGGGAACCAGGGGAGAGGTCCGACGCTGCCAGGGCAGATGGGCAGAGAGTGGGGGTCAGGAGGGAGGGCACTGGATAGTTCAGGGGGTTTGTGTGTTACCTTCATTGAGGTCTAAACATTTCTTTCCACAGTTAAAATTGCAACACTTCATCTTCCCGGGGCATGGTTTGTTCTTCGTGCACTGGTCGATTTCTCTGTAACTACATGGTACTCTGGTCCGGGGACACCTCTCTGAGGGAGGGAAAAAAAGGAAGAAGGAAGGCCAGAACCCTCCATTGCCAGGCCCAGGGCAACACTGCAGAGTTAGAGAAGACTTTTCTCTCTTCATTGTCCTTTGGAGGACTCCGGATTTTCACAGCACTGGCCCCACTCCCAACCTCATAATGACTCCCCATCTAGTCCCTAAACACAGCCCTACTCCCACCCCCACCAACCATGAGGTTTCTGGAAGAAGGATGCTCTCCCCTAGAACTATTCTGGTCACTTGGCCTTCCTGTATTTGGATGTTCCCTGGGTGGGGGCGAGGGTGCTATAGAGCTCTTCTAGGGGACTGAGATCTCCATTTGTGGAGTCAGATGCCTGGGCTTTTGAATTCTGTGCCACCATTAGTATGGCAGGCACCATCTTTGGACCTTGATTCTTTCATTTGCCTAAAGAGTTGTTTGGAGGATTAGGTGACAAAACTTGGAAGCCATTGTCAGGCGGCCTGGGGCGTAATAATGATAACTAATATTAATGAGGTGCTTACTGTGGACTTGTTCTCTTCTCCTTAATCTTTGTGGCATTTCTATGGGTGAGTCCTATCAATATCCACATTTTATAAACAGAGGAATCTGGAGCACAGGGAGGTTATGTGAATTTCGCCAAGGTCACACAGTTACTAAGGAGAGGAGCCAGGATTTCAACCTGCAATGTATGGTCTCACTGCTGAGTGCTCAGTGTATTTTAGCTGCTACTTATGGGGGTCTTCATATCTCAGCATTCTGAGGGACTTCAAGAGACCATTCTTTACTCCACAGGCAAGGACCCTCTGGGGGTGTGGGTGTGGGGAGACTTTTGGGTGCTGCAACTGGAAGATTCAAAGTTGCTGAGGGTGGTGCTGGGGTGAGGGACCTTTCTTGCAGGAAAGGCCCATAAAGTCTCAGCACCTTTAGTCCATCTCATGAGCTCCAGGTCCAGGCACCTCCAGAAGGAGTCTGTCTCATAACGATAGTGGGGAGTCTGTTGCTAGAGACTCAGGTTCTTGCACTCACAGAAGGCATCTTACTAGATGGTAGGGGTCTGAGAGAAGGACTGTGAATATCTCCCTTTCTCCCACCTAGGACCCCAGGCTGAGTGGGGGAGGCGTTCCTCATCCATAGAAGTCTTTGTTCCTCCCTCCCAGCAACTTCCATGTCTCCACTGGGAGGACCTAGTCCCCAGTACTTACTGCCAAAGAACCCCTCAACCAGCTCAGGTTCCTGGACTCCCCCCAAGAGGATGAAGAGTGCCAGGACTGCCAGAAAACCCAAGAGCCCCATTTTAAGAGCTACTGGCCTGGCTGGTGGCACCAAAATTAGGAACTGCTCCTCAGTAGCTTCTGCTTCTGAGCTTTGGCTGCCCTGGCACAGGAGCCACATATCACTGAAGACAAGCCAGCCACACTCCCTCTGCTGGGGAACGCCAAGTCCCCGAGGCCATCAGTGGGAGTAGCTGACACCCACAGCACCGACCCGGGGGGAAAAAGGGCTCTTGACAGGAAGCTTCTACTTCTCAGCTCGCTGAGGCTCTCTGGCTCTCTGGTCAGCCAGGGAGAGGGGGCAAAACTTGTCTGGGACTTCTAGACTCCCTCGGAGAAGGGAATGTTCAATTTCAGCATCTTCCATTTTCCAGGGGAGTTTAGAGATCCAAGACTATCCCAGCTCTCTTCTTTCCAATCTTACACCTCTCCTGATATGTCTACTTGTCTGTCTGCTTGTTTTTCTCACACTGTTGATTTTCCTTCTCTCTGCGCCTCCTTGTTTAACTCTGTGCCTGCCTTTTTCTCTTTTCTTGTGAGTCTCCCTCTGGGTCTCTTCCTCCCTGCCCTTCATTTCCCTTCTGTCCTCCTTTTTCTTCTCTTTGGGCCACCCCTTTTCCTTAACCATCGTCAAAAAGTAAAGATGTTACCATGAGTAGCATGTGGTCTGGAGGAGACAGGTTGATCCCAGGTTGAACCAAATCTTCTGAGAGTGTGTGTCAGGATCATGGTGCTTTGAAAGCAGGAGAGGATGCCAGAGCTAACGGAGAGCCTCTATCATTGGGTGCAATTTGGAATGGGTGAAGCAGGAGGAAATACTAAATATCAGTTATGACCTGGGACAACCATGGGGCATGAAGATTCTTCCCCGAACTTTCCAACTTAAGGTGTGAAGTGTTAATAAGACATGTTCTTTGCTTGCCTCTGATTTCACCTGCAGCTGTGGGAGACAGTTCTAGTGCACATTTTTCCTAACCATTTTTAAAAATGAAGTGGAATTAACATCAGATAAGATTAACCATTTTTAAGTGGACAGATCAGAGGCTTTTTTTTTAATGTTATGTTACTCACCATACAGTACATCATTAGTTTTTGATGTAGTGATCCATGATTCATTGTTTGCATATAACACCCAGTGCTCCATGCGATACATGCCCTCCTTAATACCCATCACTGAGCTAACCCATCCTTCCAACCCCCTCCCCTCTAAAACCCTCAGCTTGATTCCCGGAGTCCATAGTCTCTCATGGTTCATCTCTCCCTCCGATTTACCCCCCTTCATTTTTCCCTTCCTTCTCCTAATGTCCTCCATGCTGTTCCTTATGTTCCATAAATAAGTGAAACCATATGATAATTGGCTTTCTCTGCTTGACTTATTTCACTTAGCATCATCTCCTCCAGTCCCATCCATGTTGATGCAAAAGTTGGGTTATTCATCTTTTCTGATGGCTGAGTAACATTCCATTGTATATATGGACCACATATTCTTTATCCATTTGTCTGTTGAAGGGCATCTCAGCTCTTTCTACACTTTCTATTGTGGACATTGCTGCTATGAACATTGGGGGGCATGTGGCCCTTCTTTTCGCTACATCTGTATCTTTGGAGTAAATGCCCAATAGTGCAATTGCTGGGTCATAAGGTAGCTCTATTTTTAACTTTTTGAGGAACCTACACACTGTTTTCCAAAGTGGCTGTACCAGCTTGCATTCCCAGCAACACTGTAAGAGGGTTCCCCTTTCTCCACAACCTCTCCAACATTTGTTGTTTCTTGCCTTGTCAATTTTTGCCATTCTAGTTGTAAGGTGGTATCTCAGTGTGGTTTTGATTTGAATTTCCCCGATGGCTAATGATGATGAACATTTTTTCATGTGTCTGGGAGAAGATATTTGCAAATGGCACTACAGATAAGGGCTGATATCCAAGATATCCAAGATCTATAAAGAATTTCTCAAACTCAACACCCAAAAAACAAATAATCAAGTCAAAAAATGAGCAGAAGACATGAACAGACACTTCTCCAGATCAGAGGCTTTTAAGTGCCTTCACAATGTTGTGTAACCATCACCTTTATTAGTTCCACAATATTTTTATCACTCCAGAAGAAAATCTTAGGGGCACCTGGCTGGCTCAGTCAGAAGACCACGCAACTCTTGATCTCGGGAGCTCGAGCCCCACCTCTGGTGTAGAGATTACTTAAAGAAATAAAACTAAAAAAAAAAAAAAGGACAATCTCTACCTATTAGCAGTCACTATTTTCCCCAGCCTAATCCTGCCCCTGGCAACCAGTAACCTACTTTCTGTTTCTATGGATCTACCTATTCTGGATATGTCATATAAATGGAATCATATAGTATATGACCTTTCCTGTCTGGCTTTTTTTGCATCACCTAATGCTTTTGAGGTTCATCCACAGTGTATCTTGCGTTAGTTCTTTGCTTCTTGTTGTGGCCAGTGCACAGTGATAGCTTCCCACTTCAAGTGTCAGAGTCTCTACTTCTGTGCTGTGGGTTTTCTCTGGCTCCCTGACAGCTTACTCAGCTTGTGTGGGGAATAATCTGGAGGAGCAAGGGGTTCCATAGGCCCAGGCAGCCAGGAGGGGATGGGAATTAATGAATAAACGCCTCAGCTGCCCCATCACTGGAGATGAATGTAGACATTTGGACACATGTTTTACAGGGTTCCTTAGAAGGTCCCAGGGGGAGTAAGCTGCAGTTTGCCCCCACGGTAACCATAATTATAATCATGATACACTCTTCTCTTGCCTGTATCACCTACCCCATCCCCACCTTGTGTGTATTGAGACATCTCCCAAATAAACTCCTCTACCCATGTCCTTGTCCTAGGATTGGTTTCTGGGGGATCCAAACTAAGGCAATGCCCATAGACCCTTGTCTTAAAAGGGTCTTACAATTTTTTGAAGAAACAGAGGTAGATAACAATGTCCCTGGAGCTCTCAACTCTCAAGGTTCTGACAGTTCTCACTCCCTTTAATGGTGTCACAAGAGCCTCAATGACCCTTTAGTCTCTGCAAAGTGTAATGTACCAACAGATATGAATTATTCAGCCACAGAGGCAGAGGACTAAACAGAGTACTTTATTGGGGAAACCTGGGAGCTATGCAGGTATAGACAGGGTCTCTAGACATCGGACATAAAGGAAAGAAGCCTAGAGATGGGATCAAAAGAGAATGATACCATGTGTGAAACGAGGCTGAGCTAGAGAAAGGGGAATGCAGATCCCAGGGCTCTGTTTGCGGAAGAGCTGAGCCCTTGGAATGTGGAGTGGAAGAGTGGACGCCAACATGAAGCATCAGTCAGGTGCATGGACAGAGCCTTGGATCACGAGCCAACTCCTGGCAGCTGTTCAGGTGCATCCTGATGCACTGACAGTTAGGAGCCTGGTAGAATGTAAGACAGGACCCACTAAGCATCTTGGGCTCAGCTTATCTTCAGAGCGAGTCTTGAAATGACGTTCATGCATCTTTGCACGGGAGGCAAAAACAAAGTGAGTTTTCTCCGGGGAGCTATAGCTTTCCTCCTTACAGGAGAAACAGAATGTGGTCGGGATAGAGTGCTGGTGATCCAACACTAGGTTGGATGTCCTGTGACCTCTGTGGAGCTGGTCTCTGGGATTTCACCATGTATATATGCTCCCTCCACCCCTCATACTCGCCAGCTTTGATCATGAGCACATCCTCTCCCAACCTCAGTTCCCAGAATGCCGCTGTCCATCCCTCTGCCAGGTGCATGCTCACCTCCCAAGTGGAGCTGGCTCTGTCAGCACCTGGCCTACCAAGGCTGTGGCCGTGCCTGAACAAAGCAGCTACACACAGGTCTGCTGGCAGGGCCCTAGTGAGGACAGGACGCCCCAGGGACTCACGATTGCTGGGGCACATGTTCTGGCACATGGCTTTGGACTGGAAATTGTTGTTGTTTCCTTTGCAGCCACCATAGATGAACCTGGAGCAGGTATTCTTCTCCTTATCGTACCACCAACGATGAAAAAATGCCATGCAAGGGCCAGGTTCTTTGGGCATGGTGCATATATCTGTAGGGAGACCCCAGACTTGAGCAATACGAGTGTCCACCCCTCAAGAAAGCAGCTGATATTGTTACCCCTGCAAACCACCAGACATGGAATGGAGCAGGCTCTTTTCCCCTTATCACAGCCCAGCTCCACTGGAGTATGGTACACATTGCAGGGAGACCCCAGAGCAGAGCTGTTGGGGTGTCTGCAGGCCTGTAGAACATCTGTCTCCCCCATTCCTCATGGTCACCATCCCCATTGTCTTCCCTGAGAGTGAGGAGACTGATTTCAAGGCTCTGCTCCCAATTCAGTGTGTGCATATCGACCTCCCCTGTTACCTGTCTTGTCCTTTACTTCCTCTTCTGGAAAATGGGAATGCAACATCCCACCCTGCTAGTGGCACAGGGCTGTCCTAAGGTACAAGTGAGACTGCCCTCATGGACCTGAATGGGCAGCTTTTAGCACAGTGCCTGGCAGAGAACAGCTGCTCAATAAATACATCCTGAATGGATAAAAGAGATGGAAGTGCCTTGAAAATGACAAAATATAAGCCACATACTCTGCCCTGCAAACCATGCCAGGAAGAGAGAATCTGGGATCACGAGTAAAAGGCAAGTAGGGCAGGGAAGGCAGGGGCTAGTTTTTTAGATGGCCAAGCACCTTTCATCCTGCAGTTACCTTCAGTCCTGTGATGAGTTGAATTGTGTCTCTCCCTACCCACCCCACACCCATTCATATGTTTTTTGTTTTGTTTTGTTTTTTAATTATTTTTTTATTATGTTCAGTTAGCAACTGTATAGTACATCATTAGTTTTTGATGTAGTGTTCAATGATTCATTAGCTGCGTATAACATGCAGTACTCATCACAACACGTGCCCTCCTTAATACCCATCACCTTGTTACCCCATCCCCTCTCCCCCACTCACCTCTGAAACCCTCAGTTTGTTTCCCGGGAAGTCCTAACCCTCACTACTTCAGAATGTGATCCTATTTGGAAATAGAGTTATGGCAGATGTAATTATTTAAGATGAGTCATCCTGGAGGAAGATGCATCCCTAATCCAATATGATTGGTCTTCTTATAGAAAGGGGAAATTTGGACACAGAGAGAGAGAAAGAGAGAGAGAGAGAGAGAGAGAACACCATGTGAAGCTGAAGGTAGATGTCTACAAGCCCGGGACTGCCAAAGATTGCCAGCACACCACCACAAGTTAGGGGAGAAGCATGGAACAGATGCTCTCCTGTTAACCTGAGAAAGAACCTGCCTTGCCAACACTTGACCTTGGACTTGTAGCCTGAGGACCTTGAGACAATACGTTTCTGTTGTTTCAGCCACCCAGTTTGTGGTCCTTTGTTATAGCAGCCCTAGCAAATGAATGCAGATCTGAACTAAACTCTGAGTTCCTCAAGGGAAAACTCCTGGCTTACTTCTCTGCCACTCTCTTTAATCTTCAGTGTCTCATGCCTGGGCTGTTGGGATAGCCTGGAACTGATCTCCTGCCCCTGTCTCTAGCCCCTCCAATCAATCCTTCATGCTGCCCACCAGAGGGAAGGACCTAATGAACCTGAAACAAAGCTGATCACATCATTCCACAGCTAAGACCTTGACTTCGTGGCAAGACTTCCCATGACTCACAGGCTCTGTAGGTTGGCTCCTGCTTGTGGTTCTGCTCCAGCCCCCACCACAGTACCATTTGAGGTACATGCTTCTGCAATATTCAACACCCTTTGCTATCCCACACATCTACACCTTTCACGCTGCATTCCCTCTGCCCACCCTGCTGCTGTTCATTAGTGACACTCCCACTCTTCCTTCAAAACCTCAGACATCAGCTCCTCTGTGATGTCACTGACTCCATACACACCCCATACCCCTACAGGTGCCAATCCTGCATTGTTCCACCATACTTCTGATCTCATGGGCATGATTGTCACTGGTTTACATCCTCAGTCTCCTCCATGAGGTTGTGAGCTTCCCAGGGAGCAGAGATTGTGTCTGATTTCATCTTGGAGCCTCCTTCCTAGCAGGTGGTCTGGCTCAGCATAGGATCATGCAGAATGTTGAGGGTAAAACCAAATGCACCCTGACCTGAACTAAATAAGCCATTCATTGAGTACCTACTGTGTGCAAGATGCTTTAAGAGACAAAGAAAAGGCATGGCCTCTACTCTTTAGGAGCTCCCAGTCAAGAATAACAAATAATTTAAACTAATGTATGTCATCTGGGGATATTGTGCCAGGCATTGCTCTAAGTACTTCATGTGCATCAACTTATTTGATCCTCCATACTTGGAGGATTTAACACTGGCCCTTTTATTATCTGGGGAAACTGAGGAACAGTGGGGGAGAGTTGTTAATTTGCTCAGGCTGGTAAAAACCAGAGCTAAGAATTGAACTCAGGGAGCCTGGATTCAGAATCCCTCACCTGTAGGCAAATGAACAACTTACCATCCTCCTACCCACTCTGCTCCATTGTCAGGTCCTGCTTACTTGACCTCCTAGACACTTTTCAAACACACCCCACTCCTCTCCATCCCCTCAGCTACCTCTCTGGTCCAAGCTACCACATCCTCTCTTCCTGAAATCCTTGAAGAACAACATGATCACGTCACTGTCCACCTCAGTGGATTTCCATCACTTTGGATCAAAGGGAGATGCTAGGCCACCAGACCCTACCTACCAAAGATCCTTTCCCTCGTACCATGCTCATATGTACTCTTGCTCTCTGGCCTCCAGGCCCCACCACTGAGCCTTTGTGCATATTATTCCCTGTACCTGCAAAAGCCTTCCCCCCGCCGACAGTATGCCTAAATTTACTACCCATCCTTCTGAACACAACTCCAGATTGCTTTCTCAGGGAAGCCTTCTTCACCTCCCTGACCATACTGGTCAAATCCTATTATGAGTCTCAGAGACACTCAATGTATATTTGTTAAACAAAGAGTAAAGTATCTTTGATAGTCTATTTGGAGCCCAAGGAGATGGCCATGGAGTTAAGATTGCAGGAGCAAAGGAAAGGCCCTCTGGTCTGGAGTAGTCGAGGGAGGTGTCCTGGGGCTAAGATGGACTTCAATAAGCAGAGAGGCTGCCCCTCTGCAGCAAAAAGCTGGTAAATATCAATAGCTCCATTATCACCTCCAGCAACAATGTGCCAACAGTAGCCAAGTGGGGAGTCAGAAGTTCACGAGTCCAAACAAACAAAAAAGAAAATCATAAGAGTTAAAAGCAACCATGAGACTGTCTGGTACAATCCTACAGTCATCTTCTGTTTGGGGAAACTGAGGCCCAGACAGGATGAGGATACTATCCAATGTCACACATAATATCAGGGGCAGTGATGGCTCTAAATTGCAGGTCTTCCCCAACCCAGCAATCTTGGTCAGAGACCAGCCCTTAGCAAAGCAGGGACGATGCCACCGCCATGGCCATAAGGTGAGGGTGTGGGCAGAAGGGCTGCTTATTCTGAGGCTCTGAATATTACCTTGGTGGAGGTCTAAGCATTTTTTTCCACAGCTGAAGATGCAACACTTCTTCTTGTTGTCCAGGCACTGTTTGTCCTTTGTACATACATCCCTTTCTCTGAATTCACATTTCTCTCGGATTCTGGGGCATCTCCCTAGGAAAAGGACAGTTTTACAACTGTGGATGTTGGAGGGCACCGTGCCCACTCTTCTCCCAACCTGAGGCAATTCTGGGGAGTCAGGGAAGTTTGCTTTCTCTTTGTTCATCCACAGGAGACCTTTTCCGCAGGGTGCTTTCATGTATTTCCCAACACCGCCTTCACTACCCTCCCTTCTGACCACCCCTTATTCTCTACCTTCTTACCCCGTCCCTAGTTCCACCCCCTAGTGCCACCCCCTCTAAGGCAGGATTTCTCAACCTTGCCCCTAGGGCCTCATCATTATTTATGGGAGGGGGAGGGCTGCCTTGTGCACCGTAGGATGTTTACAGCATCCCAGCCCTCTATCCACTGGATGCCAATAGCACTCCCCAGGTGAACAACCAAAAATGTCTCCAGACATAGCAAATGTCCCCTGGAAGGCAAAATCACCCCACTGAAAGCCACTGGTCTAAGCTAATCTGGTCATTTTGGCCTCCTTGAGGAGTCAGTGTTTGGGAGTTCCTCCGGGGTGGGGGGCGGTGCTATTGCACAGTGATTAATATCCCTCACCCTGGCATCGGAGAGTCAGGTTTTTAAATTCTACCTCTTGGCTTACCACTCACCTCTCTGAACCTTGGGTTTTTCACTTGTAAAATTGTTTTAGGAACACTGAGGAAGAAATGAGACAAAATGTGTAAAGCTCGAATCATAGGAACTGATTCATAGCAATGTTAATTAAAGTTTGTCAACTGTTTCCCATAAGCCAAGCACTTTTCTATGCATTTTAAATACTATCCCATTGAGTTCTACAGACATCCCCATTTTGCAGAGGAGACAGAAGCACATGGAATTTATGTAACTTGCCCAAGGTTATGGCTACTGAGTGGTGGAACCAGAATTTGGGCCCACCATGTCTGAATCCAGATCTCTCAAACTCCTTACTTTCTAAATGTTCAGTAAGTGGTAGCAATTATCATTATTACTATATAGTCATGGAGTACTACTGTCTTCAGTTCAGAGAAACTTCTGGATACTTTTATTTCAAAGGCAGGGCACACCTGGGGATGCAAGAATACTTTATAAGGCTGCATTTGAAAGAATCAGGAGTTGGTAGAGATGATATCCTGAGAATGGGGGCTGTTTCTGTTGTGGGGTGAGGGGACGGTCTACTAGGCTTCCCAGATTCCTATAGCCCCTCCCATAAACTCTGGATCCTGTGACTCCTCCCTTCATTCCCAATTGACCCTCACTTCAAAGGGACTGAAAGTGGGGGTTGCCTCAGGTCTGCAATCTTGCATTCACTGAAGGGATCTTCCATCAAGAGGGAAATTGGAAGAAATATTCCAAATATGTCCCCACCTGGGACCAGGGCTAACATGGTGGGAAGCAACTCGAGTCTTATTCCTTGTTCCCTCCTCCCAGCAACCTTCCCTCTCTCCAGGGCGAGGGCTGAGGCCCCAGTACTTACTGGGAAAGATCCAGTAGGTCAGACCAGGTCCCTGGACATTCACTAGAAGGGTAGATAAGACCAGGATGCTCAAAAATCTAGAAGACTCCATTCTGAAGAAGAGCTGGACTGTCTGGTGATTCCAGAACATGAAAATGTCTAGCTGCCTTTGTCCAGCCTATTTCTTTAGTAGTCAGTATCTTGGATGTGAGAACTGGAGTCAAGCCAGACACCTCCTTTCCTGCTGGGAACGCCAAGTTCCTGAGATCATCAATGTGACCAGCTGGCATCTACAGTGCACAGCCCTGGGGAAGGGTCTTTGATTGCATGGCTCCTGATCCTCAGCAGCCTGGGCTGGGCTGGGCCCTCTGGTCAACCAGGGGGAGTGGGCAAAACTTGTCTCACTTTCTAGGTGACCTTAGGACTCAATGCCACCATCAAGGGTCTTCTTCTTGATGACCCTGAGAGTTGTGGAATGTGCTTATTGTCCATTCACTGTCCATTTTATCTGCATGCTGAGTGGTATGCCCCTTTTGTTTGTCTCTGACAATGTGTCTCTGCGGATCTCTTGTTACCTCTTTGTTTTTCTGTGCCCCTTTGTGTCGGTGTCTGACTTACTTTCTTTTTCTGTGGAACTCTCATGGTCTCTGTGTCTCTTTCTCCTACTCCCACCCTTTCCTCCCAACTTTCTCCCCTTTCTTTGGGTAGTTCATATTCTTTGACTAAGGTCAAAGAGTAAATTTGTTGCCACAGAGTGGGGTGTGGTGGAGGAACAGTCTATCAGCTGAGTTTTCAGAAAGTGTTTGTCGAGGTCCTATTGTTTGAGAGCAGTGGAGAATGTCAGAAGAGCTCATGGGCAGTGTCTCCCATCTGGTGCAAATTCCTTGTTGTTTGAGGAGGAACTGGAAGATGGGGAGACCTGCTTGAGAGACTATACCCCAGTAAAGGTCCATAGGCAGCAGAGTTGCTGGCTTCTGACTGAACTGGTGAAAGGGCTCTGGAGAGAGTGCTGGGGTACTTGGTAGCTTTCCTACAGGGAATCCACAATGCCAGCGAGTCCATCAGTCTTGGCAGAAGGAGAGACTCTCTTCAAAGTGTAAATGTCATCTGTAGGGTTCCCATTTCCTTCCTTAACTAGCTGTTGCACTTTGGGGCCAAGCCTTGTTCTCCATTTGTCCTACACGATGGGCAAAACCAGACAAAGCCAGCCTTATCATCAGTGAGTGACTATATGGTCACAAAATTTAGGATCACCAACAGAGCCCCCTATGGGAATCCGTGGTGTAGGTCTCAGCCTATTGACAGTTATATTCTCTGCTAGGAAAGCCTGAGATGCCCTTGGAGCATATTTACGCGAAATGAGACCCACAGACATTCCCCTTAGAGACACCCCCCTACCACCACTGGACCAGTGTTGTGGTTGGACCAGGCTTTGTGGTTTTATTATGATCACAGGACCCACCTCTGCCAAATCACCAGGGAACTTAAGAAAACGAGATTTATTGCTCATAAGTCCTGGATGGTACATGCCAAGTCAGAAGGCCACACAGAAGGTTGTGGACAGAGAAAGGGGGAGAAAGTGCAGACTTGGGGCTCTCCCTTTATTCAGGTCCAAGGGTGGAATAGCTAAGGTTTCATGGGTTCACTTTCTATTGGTGAATTTAAAGCATATAAAAGTGCGGATTATGGTGTGGGAAGGGAGAAGCAGTGTCACTCCAGTGATTAGTTATCTGGGTTACTGGAGGCCTTTCTAAAAGGGGAACTTCATTGGTGAGGGCAGCTGGTTCCTTATCCTAGTTGTGTTGTTAGTATCTGTGTTACATAGCTGGGGATGTATTTATTTGAGATGGGTGTCTTTGAATGGATGCCTCAGCACTCAAAAGCTTAATGTCAGGCACTTACATTACAATGAAAAGGCTGAATATCAGGCACTTACGCTACAGAATCCCATCCCACCAGTTTCAGGAACCAGGTGGACCCCACAAAGGGACCAAGGAATAAATTTCTAATGAACAACCAAGATGTCTTGAGTGGTGCTCTCCCCCTTATTCTGCGTCCCTCCCAAACTCAGTCCAGGAGAGAACACAAAGCTGAACCAACTGGGTGGAAGGACTCTGAGGGCACAAGTTCCATACATAGGGATGATAAGTCCCAGAGGAATGCAGATGCTGACTCAATGTCACCAAGTTAGTGAGTGTCAGAGATAAAGGTAAAAGGGAATGGAGTGTCTGAGTTCTTGTCAGAGGTCACTATGGAATGTTCTGATACAGGTATGGATATAATATCTCGCTATGGAGTTGAAGGTAGGGAGGAATAGTGCATAAAAAGGGATGAAAGTGATGTCTATAGTGGGGACAGAGGCTAAAGAGTCCCCCGAGTCTGTAAATGTCCACATGGTTCCCAGGGCTCCCAAACAAGGCTGAATTCTCTAAATTTTCTTGAATGTAAATGAAAATTCAGAATTTCAGGTTGTTCTATCTCTTCTGTCCTGCCTAATATCCCACCCCACCCAAGGATCTCACTTTCCAGGTGGGTGAGATGAAATTTATGCCTTTGGGGCCTAGGATGAATGACATTTTTGGCCTCTTCCCTCACCCAAGTTCTTGAAGAAGGCCGAGTAAATATCCATGTAGATCTTTGCCCTGCTTCCTTTATCTCCTGTCACTGATGGTCATATTGCCCTCCCTCTGTCTCAACCACACTTCTGTTCCAGCACCAATCCCCTGCTCAGAGTGAGGGACTCCAAGAGGGTACCAAGGTAGAAGGCCTCTACCTGGAAATTCTTGCTTGCTAATTAGGCCAAGACACTTTGCTCAAACTTCCTGTCCCTGGCTTTCTGTGTTGTTCTCTGTGCCTCTAAGGGTATTACTGAGTTTCATGTCTGTTTCCCCAAATAAACTCTGAGCTTCATTGAACAGGTCTGTGTCTAGAACCTAGTGCTTAGGACATTAATAGACCCAGAATAAACACTCAGTACAAACCACTGGATGAGCAAGGTCAATATGTGGATGGCTCATGGTATGTATGATGAATGGGAAGATGAAGAATATGAAGAAAGATGGGTGGGGCTATCATGGATATTTGGGTGCGTGAATGCATGAACATGGATGGGTGGGTCAACGGCTGGGGAAGAAGTGGATTGGATTGAACATAAGGATGGATAGGTTAGTCATGGGATGAATGGGCCTATCGATGGAAACTCTTTGAATGAAAGGTAGATGAGTAAATTGGTAGGTGGATGGAGGGCAGATAGGCATAGAAATGTTGGAGAAGTATGTTGATGGGCATGAGAGAATGTGTGTGTGTGAAAGATGGATAAAGGCTGGATATAAAACAGGCAACTGGATAGGTAGAAAGAAGATGGGTGAGAAGGGGAAGTGGGTAGATATATGAGTGAACAAGTGGTTGGAAAGACAGATCAATTTAAAGTTATGTTTATGCAGGCTAGGTGAGCGGATGGATGCGTGAGTAAATGGATGGAATGATTGGTGGAAAAGTGGGAGTGGGGTGGAAACATGACTATGTGAATGAAAACATTAATGAAAATTAAAGATATAAAAAGAATTATGTACAAAATAATGTGTACCTCTCTAAAGTAATACATTTGAAAGTGGAGAGAAAATGGATGAATTTTAGCAACATATAAAAGACCAAAATTTACAGAAGAGGTAGAAAGCCTGCACAACTTATAAAATATGTACAAAGAAAACTAGTAAAATAAATATGTCATTATAGAAGAAACCTTACCTAGATGCTTTTGGAGTGAAATTTTGTCTAGCCTTTAAGGAATAGAGGATATCATTAAAAGTATTATTATTGAAGATATTATTAAAAATATTACAGATCATAAGAGGTGTCTGGCTGGTTCAGATGGTAGAGCATGCAACTTTTGATCTTGGGGTGTGAGTTCGAGCCCCCTGTTGGATGTAGACTTTGCTTAAAATAAAATAAAAAATAAACTTAAAAAACTTAAAATATTACAGATCATAGGGAGAAAAAGTACATTTCCCAATTACTTTTCCATGCTAGTTTGTTGAAACCTGTATGACTCAAATAGCAAAACATAGAAAAGTAATAGATCTATTTTTCTTTTGACCTTTGATGTGAAAATTCTGAACAAACTCTTTGTTTGAAGAACCTTCCGTGTATTAATTCAAGTATACCCTCTATATGATTAACGTCAATCCAGGAATGCAAGGATGGCTCGGTATATGAAAATTTAATAATTTAAGCTCTTATACTAACAAATTAGAAGAGAAAAATCATTGCATGAGTAGATGCTTAAAAGGTGTTTGATAAAATTCCATGGTAATTTCCAATAGCAGTTGTAAATGGATAAAAAGAAAGCAACCTAAGTGTAGTAAAACCTATTTATTCCAAAGCCAAAACAAATGTCCTTTTATACAGGAAGAGACGTTGACTTTATTTAGTTTTTTTTTATTTAAATTCAATTAGCTAACATATAGTACGTCATTAGTTTCAGATGTAGTGTTCAATAATTCATCATTTGCATATAACAGCCAGTGCTCATCACATCACATGCCCTTCTTAGTGGCCATCACCCAGTTGCCCCATCCACCCACACACCTCCCCTACCACAACCTTCAGTTTGTTTCCCAGAGTCAAGAGACTCTCATGGTTTGTGTCCCTCTCTGATTTCTTCCCATTCAGTTTTCCCTCCCTTCCCCTATGATCCTCTGCACTGTTTCTTTTTTTTTATTTTTTATTGTTATGTTAATCACCATACATTACATCATTAGTTTTTGATGTAGTGTTCCATGATTCATTGTTTGTGCATAACATCCAGTGCTCCATGCAGAATGTGCCCTCTTTAATACCCAACACCAGGCTAACCCATCCCCTCACCCCCCCCTCTAGAACCCTCATTTTGTTTTTCAGAGTCCATCGTCTCTCATAGTTAGTCTCCCCCTCTGACTTACTGCCCTTCATTCTTCCCCTCCTCCTATCTTCTTCTTCTTTTTTTTCTTAACATATATTGCATTATTTGTTTCAGAAGTATAGATCTGTGATTCAACAGTCTTGCACAATTCACAGTGCTCACCATAGCACATACCCTCCCCAATGTCTATCACCCAGCCACCCCATCCCTCCCACCCCCCACCACTCCAGCAACCCTCAGTTTGTTTCCTGAGATTAAGAACTCCTCATATCAGTGAGGTCATATGGTACATGTCTTTCTCTGATTGACTTATTTCACTCAGCATAACACCCTCCAGTTCCAACCACGGCGTTGCAAATGGCAAGATCTCATTCCTTTTGATGGCTGCATAATATTCCATTGTGTACATATACCACATCTTCTTTATCCATTCATCTGTTGATGGACATCTTGGCTCTTTCCACAGTTTGGCTATTGTGGACATTGCTGCTATAAACATTGGAGTGCATGTACCCCTTTGGATCCCTACATTTGTATCTTTGTGGTAAATACCCAGTAGCTCTGCACTGTTTCTTATATTCCACATATGAGTGAAACCATATGAAAATCTTCTTTCTCTGATTGACTTATTTCACTTAACATAATACCCTCCAATTCCATCCACATCAATGTAAATGGTATGTATTCATCCCTTCTGATTGCGGAGTAATATTCCAGTGTATATATAAACCACATGTTCTTTATTCATCCATTTGTTGAAGGACATCTTGGCTCCTTCCAGTTTGGCTATTGTGGACATTGCTGCGATGAACACTGGGGTACAGGTGTCCGTTTGTTTCACTACAACTGTATCTTTGGGGTAAATACCCAGCGGTACAATTGCTGAGTCATAGGGTAGCTCTATTTTTAACTTCTTGAGCTCTATTTTTAACTTCTTCCATATTGTTTTCCAGAGTGGCTGTACCAGCTTGCATTCCCACCAACAGTGTAAGAGGGTTCCCCTTTCTCCACATCCTCGCCAATATTTGTTCTTCTCTGTCTTGTTAATTTTAGCCATTCAGACTGGTGTTAGGTGGTATCTCATTGTGGTTTTGATTTGTATTTCCCTGATGACAAGTAATGTGGAGCATTTTTTCATGTGTCTGTTGGCCTTTTGTATGTCTTCTTTGGAGAAGTGTCTGTTCATGTCTTCTGCCCATTTCTTGACTTGGTTATTTGTTTTAAGGTGTTGGGTTTGAGAAGTTCTTTATAGATCTTGGATACCAGCCCTTTATCTGATATGCCATTTACAAACATCTTCTCCCATTCTGTAGGTTGCCTTTTGGTTTTGTTGACTGTTTCCTTTGCTATGCAGAAGTTTTTATCTTGATGAAATCCCAATAGTTCATTTTTGCTTTTGTTTCCCTTGCCTTTAGAGACATGTCTTGCAAGAGGTTGCTGTGGCCAAGGTCAAAGAGGTTGCTGTGGCCGGGGTCGAAGAGGTTGCTGCTTGTGTTCTCCTCTAGGATTTTGATGGATTCCTGTCTCACATTTAGGTCTTTCATCCATTTTGAGTTTATCTTTGTGTATGGTGTAAGAGAATGGTCCTGTTTCATTCTTCTGCATGTGGTTGTCCAATTTTCCCAGCACCATTTATTGAAGAGACTGTCTTTTTTTCCATTGTGTATCCTTCCCTGCTTTGTCAAAGATTAGTTGACCATAGAGTTGATGGTCCATTTCTGGGTTTTTATTCTGTTCCATTGATCTATGTGTCTGTTTTTGTACCAATACCATGCTGTCTTGATGATCACAGCTTTGTAATATAGCTTGAAGTCAGACATTGTGATGCCCCCAGCTTTGGTTTTCTTTTTTAACAGTCCCCTGGTGATTCGGGGTCTTTTCTGGTTCCAAACCAAATATGTTCTTAAAGTTGTCTGTATTTCCTTGTTGTTGTTTGTGATCTCTCCCCTTTCATTCATAATTTATTAATTTGGGTCCTTTCTCTTTTCTTTTGGATACGTCTGGCTAGAGGTTTATCGATCTATTTAATACTGTCAAAGAACCAGCTTCTAGTTTCATTGATCTGTTTCTACTGTTCTTCTGGCTTCTGTTTTATGATTTCTGCTCTAATCTGTATTATTTCTCTTCTCCTACTTGGTTTAGGCTTTATTTGCTGTTCTTTCTCCAACTCCTTTAGGTGTAAGGTTAGCTTGTGTATTTGAGATTTTTCTAATTTTTTGAGAGAGGCTTGTACTTCCCTCTTAGGACCGCCTTTGCTGTATCCCAAAAGCTTTGAACAGATGTGTTTTCATTCTCATTCGTTTCCATGAACTTTTTAAGTTCTTCTTTAATTTCCTGGTTGACGCATTCATTCTTTAGTAGGATGGTCTTTAACCTCCAAGTGTCTGAGTTCCTTCCAAATTTCCTCTTGTGATTGAGTTCAAGTTTCAAAGCATTGTGGTCTGAAAATATGCAGAGAATAATTCCAATCTTTTGGTGTTGGTTGAGACCTGACTTGTGACGCAGTATGTGATCTATTTTGGAGAAAGTTCTATGTGCACTCAAAAAGAATGAGTATTCTATTGTTTTAAGATGGAATGTTCTGCATAGATCTGTGAAGTCCATCTGGTCCAGTGTGTCATTCAAAACCCTTGTTTCTTTGTTAATCTTCTGTTTAGATTATCTGTCCATTGCTGTGAGTGGGGTGTTGAAGTCCCCTACTATTAGTGTATTATTATCAAAGTGTTTCTTTACTTTGGTTATTAAGTGGTTTATATAATTGACTGCTCCTATGTTAGGGGCATAAATATTTACAATTGTTAGATCTTCTTGTTAGATAGACCCTTTTAGTATGATATAGTGTCCCTCTTCATATCTTACTACAGTCTTACTACTTCCTATTAGTTTAAAATCTAATTTTTCTGATATGAGGTTTGCTACCCCAGCTTTCTTTTGAGGTCCATTAGCATGGAAGGCAGTTCTCTACCCCCTCACTTTCAGTCTGGAGGTGTCTTTAGGTCTAAAATGAGTCTCTTGTAGACAGCATATGGATGGGTCTTGCTTTTTTTTTATCCATTTGATACCCAATGTCTTTTGATTGGAGTATTTAGCCCATTTATATTCAGGGTAACTATTAAAAGATATGAATTTAGTGCCATTGTATTGCCTGTAAAGTCCCTGTGTCTGTTGATTGTCTCTCTTTCTGGTCTATGTTACTCTTCATCTCTCTCTTCCCTTTCAGGATCCACTTTAATATTTCTTGCAGGCCTGGCTTGGTGGTCACATATTCTTTCCATTTCTGTCTGTCCTGGAAGCTCTTTATCTCTCCTTCCATTCTGAATGAGAGCCTTGCTGGATAAAGTATTCATGGCTACATGTACCCTGAATATAGCATGCCAGCCCTTTCTGGCCTGCCAGGGTTCTGTGGATAGGTCTGATGTTAGTCTGATATTCCTCCCTCTGTAGGTTAGGAGCCTTTTTTTTCAAGCCGCTTTCAGGATTTTCTCCTTGTCCCTGAATTTTGCAAGTTTCACAATTATATGTCAGGTTGTTGATTTATTTTTATTGATTTGGGGAGGGGTCCTCACTACCTCTTGGACATGAATGTTTGTTTCCTTCCCCAGATTAGGGAAGTCCTCAGCTATGATTTGCTCAAATATGCCTTCTGGCCCTCCCTCTCTCTCTTCACCCTCAGGCACACCAATAATTCTGACGTTGGTATGTTTCATGGCATTACTGATTTCTCAAAGCTTGTCTTCATGGGCTATTAGTTGTTTAACTCTCTTTTCCTCAACTTCCTTTCTTTCCATCAACCTGTCTTCTAGATCACTTACTCTCTCTTCTGCCTCATTTACCCTGTTAGAGCATCCAATTTAGACTGAGTCTCAGGTACAGCATTTTTAAAATTCAGCTTGATTAGATCTCATTTGTGCACTAAGAGATTCTATGATGAGATGCTGACTTTAAAATAAAGAACCAGACAAGGATAGATGTCATTGCCTTTATTTTCAACATTGTTTCAGAGGCTCTACATGATATAAAAAGACAAGGAAACAAAGTAAGTCATGAAACTGGAATAAGGAAGAGTCAAATTTCTCATCATTTTCAGAAGATATGATTATATACAAAATCATATATATAAAATTTTGTTGTATATTGTTATACTTCATAAGACAATTTGGGAAAGTAGTTCAATAGAAGATAAAAATGATAGCTTTTTATTATGCTACTCATAAGTAATTACATCGATGATAATATTTTCCACTTACTATTCATTTTTGAGGTTCCAGGCACTTCAGTCCACAATGTGAACAGCACTTCTGTGACACTGGGCAATCATGATCCTTCAGGCACTTGGGTCTATCAATCTTGGAACACACCATGGGCTTGCGTGGGCAGAAACCTGATTTAACTTTATGGGATAAAATAAGACATTTGACCTTGAAATACTTGATCATAGTTTGGGGAACTTGGGGAACCCTAAACAGGGTTTTCTTCTGACTAAACCTCTTACCCTTCCCCCCAGAGTAACAATAGAGCGCAGAAGGAAAGTATCAACTTTCAGTGGCTAATAATTTGAGGAGTATCAAAAAGTCTTGCCATCTCTGACATAGACAATCTGATAGGATTCCTGCCAGCCCCCACAGAATTTAGGGATTTGGGTTATCTAATCCCAGAGTACCAGAGGTAGAAGAACTATTGGGAGCACCCAGAACTTCCTTGTTTTATAAGTTGTAGAAATTGAGGATCATGTAGGGGCAAGTGAGTTGTCTATGGCCACACAGAAAACAAGTAGAAGAGTTGAAGTCAGCTGAAAGGCTTTGGGTTCCTTCCCCCATACCATACTGTACCTCAAAACACTAACAATCCCTGGGACAAGACCATACTGTCTCAGCATTACATAAGAAAATGAGCACTAGCCTCAGATTCTACTGAGATCACTTCTGCCCCACCAGCATTTTGCTACCCATCTTTTCCCCAGTATACCTTACAGGATGTGAATATGTTCTACATGTTGTGAAGTTCTGTGTAGACATAAGGGCTTATTAAGAATGTACCTAATGGTTATCATTCTTTTGTATGAATAAGTGGATATTGTCACCTGTAAGGCAGTGAAGAATGAGACTCAGAATTAAATAAGTTCTCATGGAGAAAAATAGGAAGTGATAGTATGCATGGTTGGCTTTGAAGACTAGTACAATAGTTTCCTGAAATCAAGAGGACAACACGAGAGCAGTGATTGGGCATTAAAGAAGGAAAAATTCCAAGAGATATCTAAGGACAACCAAAGGGGCATCCCCATTCCATGGGACAACATGGCATGCTTAACATATGCCCTGGAGACTTTGGGAGGTATATCCCCAGTCCTCACCTGTCCAAGCCTTGGCACAAACAAAGCCACACATGGATTCACAACATTTGTCAGTTTTGGGGCAATCGGAGTCACTCTTACACGAAGCTGGACACACCATACGGTCCTTGAAAGGGAAGAGTGGGCACTGTCCATTCTTGACTAAAACAAGAGTAGATATGAGTTCCCTCAAACCCTACCCCATCTCATACTCTTCAAATACCTCCCCCCCTTTAAAACTAATATCTCTTTCTGTGACTTGGTTCACTCTGCCGTGACTACCTCTGGTAGGCTGTGGAGGAATGGAATGCCTCAGCATCTCATGCGATGTAAGAGAAAGAGAGTTAGGCTTGTTCTTTGAAGCTCCAGGTGAGAAGACGGCTCCCCAGATTGGGGTGGCAGCCAAAGATGTGGTAGCAAGTGGTCAGATTCTGGATCTATTTTTAAGATAGATCTAAAATGACTTCCTAGCTCAATGGGTGTGGATTGAGAATGTCGATGTTGATTCATCAAGGGTGATTTAGAAGTTTATTTCAATCAAGATGGGAAGAACTATGGATAGAGCAGGTTTGAGGTGGGAGAGCAAAGATGAGGGCTTCTGTTTCAGACAAGTGAAGTGTGAGGTGTTTGTGAGATCAAGATGAAGGAGTAGAGAATGCAGTTGGAGTTTGGGAGTCAAATTCAGACTGGAGCTACAACTATGTAGGTCACTAGGACATAGATGGTGTTGAAATAAATTCTTTAGGATTTTGTGCATGTTTCCTGTTGTCATTATCTGATTACAAATTCTATGAGGGCAGGAAGTATTTTTTTTCTTCTCTTATTCCTTCTCCTTCTACTTCTCTTTCTCCTTCTTCTCTTTCTCCTCCCTTCTTCGTCAAGTCAGACTCTGTCAGAGTGTGGTGTGTTTGACTCTCAGAAGTATGGTTAGGTCCTTTCTTATCCCCAAACATAAATTTCCCCCAATCCCACCCAAGCTCATTTCCCTGGCTTCTTCTTTCTGCTGCTTCTGAGAGTGAGCCAAGGTCTAATGGTTAGTGCCATGATTCCATAAAGCCTCCCACAAAGGGTCAGACCACAAGACTGCCTTTGCTATTCAGGCTCACTGGACTTACAGAATTAAAATTCCAGATCTACCCCTGACTCACTGTGAATTCTTGGGCAACTAACTTTATCTCTACGACTCTGTCTAAGAAGACAGACTGTATTATGGAGGTGACAGTACACTATTCAGCCTGCTTCCCAGACTCTGAGATCAAAGTTTCAGTGCTGCCTTGTAAGTCACATAGTGTTGCATTTGAACATCAATGGTCACCACTTGGAATGCTACCATTTAGCAAGCCCACACTCCTGAACAGTCCCCGTGTCAAACCCTTGTGTCCTGATCACATATAATCCACCAAAAACTCAGTGAGGTCTTTGCTGTTATTCCAGTATTACAGGGGAGGGAACTGAAACTAGGTGAAGTAATTTGCAGTAAATGGGGAAAGGAGAATTTTTATCTGGGTTATCTGGCACCTACCTCTGTAAGACACGTCTCCCAGTATCACTGGTGCTTGTCATTATAGTAGGAATTAATCCACAGCCCTCACCTTCAGCTCATCCTATTCTTCACTTACTCTGTGCTCTACCCGTACAGGTTCTGGGATTCTAGAACCTGACCTGTTTATGCTTCATACTTCGGTGAGTCCCCAGGTACTACTCAATAGATATGTGCACTATGTCATTTTTCTGGCACAACAACGCCATTAGGTAAATACTATTATTATCCCCCTTTTATAGACAAGAATACTGAAGCTCAAGGAAGCAGGCAACTGACCCAAGACCACCCATTCAGTGAATGACAGAGTTGACTTGAACCAAGGCAGTTAAGCCTCAAAGCCTGAGCATATACTATGCTGGTATACTATTTCTGGGTTAGTCTAGTCCCTCTGATTGCCAGGGATATACGTCTTACCAACTGATGAGCAAGCCATTTTGCAGTTTGCGATGCTGATGAAGTTGTTGGCATTCCCATGGCAGCCTCCATAGATAAAGGGTTGGCAGGACTGATGTTTAAAGTCAAAATACCAGCGTAAGATACTAATGTTACAGTATCCTTCGTCAAAGGGTAGCATGCAGGGTTCTGAAGGTGGGGAAGCAAAGAAGGAAGAACATAAAGGGTAGGAAAAAAGAGAAAGGGTCAGGGTCTCAGCTTAGTATTTACAGTTCTTGGTATGTCCACACAAGTCATAGAGAGAGCCACTGTCAACAAAAGTTCTAGCCTAGCTCTCCTACAAATATGGAACTGATATTTCTTCTCTTAGGCCCTGAGCTTTGGTAGGGCAAGATTTGTTCAGCAACTATATCCAAAGTGCCTAACAAAGCGCCTGGCACATAGAAGGATCGAAACACGAAGAAAGAAAAACAGCAGCCTCTCATATCTGGAAGCTGATCTGATGCTCACAGTTAAGCCATGTCATTCCTTCTCAGATAGAAACAAGTCACAGGACATCCACATCAAACAGGGTTGCCTCGGGACCATCATAAGGGGAGACTAAAAAACAGTATTGTGAAACCCACAAAATACCAAACACCTATGAGTGCTTTATGCTTCTCTACCCATTATGACTTTATCCTCAGTCTAGCCTGCCTTCTCTGTACATAAGATTCCCTGAGAGCATCATAAAATTGCCCCACTTTCTGACAACACCCAATGTAGAGCAAATCCGCTCCCCCAAATTCCCCAATCAAAGCCTCAATCCTATAGTAGATTCTTTCCAACGGCTTCTTACTGAGATCCCTCAGGTTGTCTATGGTGAACGTTCTCCCTCACTACAATGAGTAATAAATCCAACTCGTTCAACTACAGGTGTGTTCCTGATGGTCTTTGGCTAAAGGGCATTAACTATAGATAACTGTTGAGTGAATGCATGCAAGTATATATACATAATGCAGAATTTCCTATCGTGAGATTCTCTATAATTTGAGTCACCAGAAAACCTCTTTGAAGGCCAAAGAGTCCAAAACCAAGCCCAGCATCTAAGCTGACTGAGGTTTGTATTTACCATAATGCCAACAATAGTCTCTTGACACTTAGTGAGCACTCAACAAGTATTACTTATTTGTGAATGTTTGAATATTGGATCAAAGAAGACTATCATCAATGTTTTCCAGTTGACATCCCCCATGCCTAGACTCATTGTTTGTACTTGAGGGTTGGGAATCTGATTAGAGAAAGAGAAAAGCATGAATCCTGACCTCTTTGCCCTACCATCCAAGGGAATCATTCAACCAGCTCTGGATGGAGCAGGAAGTAAGACACCTCAAAAGGCACCTGTGCCCTCAGCCTGGAGTTTACTACCTTGGAGTGGATCCATGCACTTTTTCCCACACCCAAATGAGCAGCACTTCATGTGTTTTAGGCACTGCAAGTCAGTTGTGCAGGAGTCTGGAACTTCAGTCTCACAGATGACCCTCTCTCGGGGGCACACTCCTGGTTTCTCTGTAAGAAAGCAATGTCCAAATTCACATCCCTTGAGAGTTTCAGCTCTCCTCCCATGGCAAAGGTGAATAATGACATTCTATTATCCCTCTCTTCTATCTTCCATCCTCAGTTCTCCCTCTGCTTATATTTAGGGGCTGGGTCTGCCTGTCACCACTCATAGCTCATTTAGATTGATCTGAATCTGGAATCTGCTCAGGCCAACTGAAGGAGAGCATCTCAGATTCCACAGCAGGGAATTAGATAGGGACCAAGAGCCTTACCTTAAGTTCAGGAGCTCCTCTCTCCTCTTGAAACTTAATATGTTAATGCCCAATTCCTCTGCCTCCAGAGTCTTAGTTGATAGGGGAAATTAATTAGTAAGGAGTGGTAGAAATATCATGGAAATAGGGGTATAGGAGTCATGAGGCCTGATTTGGATCCCCTGACTCCTTGTGAAATCAAGACCAACCTGAGTTCCACTATATAACTTCTTAGTTACCCCCTTTAGGGTAACAGAAATGGGCATTGGGAGGAGCAGTGTAAAACAGACCTGGTTTGGGAGCCTGACTCCCACACAACTAGCTAAATAATCTTGGGGGCAGAAATATTCCTCCTGAGTCCAACGTTTCCCATCTATAAAATGAGAATTACAATCTCTACCTTACAACCTGCTTCTAAGAATTAAGGGGGATGATGCCTGTAATGCATTCATCACAGTGCCTGGCACATGGGAAGAGCTTGGCAGATATGGATTTGCTTCCTCCCTTTTTAGGGCTAGACACAGCTTCCTAATTTCTGAGCTTGTGGGAGGCAGAATTCTAAAGTTGCATCCCCAAGATTCCTGTCCTCTGGTTATCGAATCAACATGAATTTAAGTGGGCTATGAGGGATTTCATAGATGGAATTAAAGCCCCAAGTTAACTGACCTTAAAATAGAGAGATTATCCGACCGGGTCAGACCTAAGTTGTTGAGTCCTTAAAAAGAGGAGTTTTCCTCTTGACTAATAGAGAAGAGGTAAGAGAGATTTGAACCCAACATGCTATTAGGAGTTTTGAGGACAGAGAGAACTTAGTGTCCTGGACTGAAGGTGGCCTCTGGAAGCAACTTCAGTGGTACAACTATAAGGAAACGATTCTGCCACCACCAGTGAGTGTCCATGAGAACCCTGGGTCCCAGGTGGGAACGGCAGCTTTGCTGCCACCCTGGATTCAGCCTGCTGAGAACCTGAGCAGAGAAACCTGACACACACACCACACCAGACTTCTGACCAGAGAGGCATGATCCTTTTGGAGACTACTGAATCTTGGAATAATAGAAGTTTAGAATTGGGAAGACCATATTGATCATTAGTATCACCCTCCTAATTTCCCAGGTTAAAAAAAAAATGAAGTCAGATGGGAAAATACAGTGAATGAGGGGTGGGTCTAGGACCTCCAATCCGTGACTCACTCCAGAAGCCCTGAACACTGGCCATTGAGACTTTTAGTACTTTCCAGCTATATTTCTTACCCTTCATACCACCCTTCATGCACTCTCCAAGGATGTCTGAGGCTAAGAAGAATTATGGTTCCTAATCTGTAGTGTACATTGAAAACACCTGTGCATCTTTTAGAAACTCCAGACCATGGCCTGAATCAGAATCTCTAGAAAGTGAAGCCTAGGGACTTAATTTTTTCCCTCTCTTTTTTTAATTTAAATTCAATTAGCCAAGGTATAGTACATCATTTGAAAGTGCCTCCAGTGACACCAAAGCAGGCAGTTGGGCACCATGATGTAGGCTGTTACCCGGGAACTACTGTTCTAGGTTTGGGCACAGAGAGAGTAAAGCAATTCAAATAGGGACACCTCCAAAGAGATAAAAAAGCATAGAGATCTTGGGATTATAAAGACTAATGTCCCCTCACTAGTGTAGACTCTAGTCAGTCCTGCCTCCCTTCTGCTTCTGAGGCATGTAAACTGTTTTTGGTTTAGCCATTGTAGCTCCTTGCCCTACTGTCAGCTTCAGTGCTCACTTAGAATCCTCCTCCCTCCCAGTCAGCCCTCCTCAGCTACTTACCTTGTCTGTGCAGTCCCCTCCCCAAATGCACAAGCCCTGGGGGTTCCTCTGCAGCTACTGGGGATGCTCCCTGGAGTTTGGGTCTCAGCTCTCTCCTGTCATTACCTGACACACACTTCCTGCATCAATTTGCATGATGCTAACTGTGGTTCCCATGCCTCCCTCCAGACCTATTCTCACTTCCCAGCTAAGGCACATATCCAACCACCTGGGGAACATACGTCTGGGCATCTCAAGAGACCTGTAAGCTCACATGTATAAATCAGAATTAGCTTCTCCTATTCCTCAGCAGTACCTCCTTCTCTCTGCTCCCATCTTTATTTGGCATCAACAGGCCCCCAGGTTGTCTTGAGAACCCTGAGATTCACTCTTCCCTCTCCTTTACCCTAGCATCCTGTCAGTCATGGACTTGGGCCAGTTCTACCTCCCAATCTCTCTCCAAGCCCCATGGCTTCCCCTCTTGGCCACCACTTGCGGGTCAGCCCCCAACGTCATCCCAACTCTCTCCTCCACTTGTGCAACTGCCTCCTCACTGTCCTCTGCCCTAGGACTCCTGCCTAGTGACTGATTCACTTTAAAAACATTAAACTTGGAAAAGACACATGTCAGGTAAAGCTAAGGAAATGATTTGGAGGGAACAGTTGAGGGAAGGATTTGAAGGGTCCAGGGTGGGTGAGTAGGGCTAGTTCTCTGAAGCCACAGAGGAAGTAACTGCATAAAACAGGAATCCTTGCCTCCTGTCTGACCCTTAGTCTCAGGAAATCCTTCTAAGCAGGGGTAGTTGCAGCTTCTCTGAACCCACGTTTGACTCTCTTGATTGGCGATGAAGTGCTCTCCTCCAAAGAGAGAGAAAGAAGCAGCAGGAGTGCTACATTTCTCCAGGAGAAGGTATGGAGAGGAAGGTGCCTGTGTGGGATGAGAAGAGGCATGGGGATTAGGCACAAGCCAGACAGAGACACAGAGCATGTGCTGAAAACCATGAAGACAGCCCACCACTTCTCTCAGTTCACAGATGAGGAAACCAACCAAATTGTGCAGTGGTGAATGGGTTTGTCTGAGATCACGTGGAGAGTAGGGTAGGACCTTCAGACCCAGGCCCAGGACCCTCCCAGTGGCCCCACACTCTGCCACAGTACTGTCCCACCAGGACATTTGCCCATTGTCTTGTTCCTACATGAGAGGTCACATATGAATGATCACAAGGATTTGTCTGGAATACTTTCAGGGTTGGTTTGCCCACTGCCATTCCCAGGGCTAGCCCAGACACAAGGGAACACCTTTTCCTTGCTCCACTGATGACAAGAAACTGATGGTATGAGGTTTTCAGGAGGGCCTGGGCAGGTCCCATAGGGTCTTAGAGCCCCAGAAGCAAAAAAATCCCAGGTGACCTCGGGTTAACAAAAGGATTCCTTGGATTCCCTCTGGTGTTATCCAAGCCTAGCTTCTGATACTTCCAGAGCACCCCATAAACGGATGACCCTCTCCTACTCATTCAACCCCCATTTCCACATGTCTCTTCGTGGTCCTTATGTACTTTTTAATTTTGTGATGTGAAGAACTGATAATGCCTTGCCATGTTACCTCTCTCAGACTAAATGCATTTTGAAAACAACAAGAGAGGGATGGAGGCAGAAAAGAAAGGAGACAGAGAACATTGTTATGCTCAGGAATGCACCCATGTTATTGGTGGAACTTCAGACAGTGGGAAAGGGGTACAGTCTTTTCCAGATCTCCTGAAACTATACTATGTGGCTGCCTAAGAGTAAAGACTTGTAGCAATTTATTCATTTTTGTCTCCAGAATTCTAATCCTGTATCCTCCCCAAATTTTACAACAGTGCCTGGACTGTTCAGTAATGACAATTATGGCCCCAAAACCAGTGACACTGATTCTTCAAACTGGCTTTGTAGCTTTTCACTGTAGCTGTATCTTGGAGCCTCAGTTTCCTCAACTGGAAAATGGAAACCATACAACCTACCTGGCAGCTTTGCTGTCACTGTGAGGATTAGATAAGATCAGGTGAAGATCATTCATGAAGCGGCATGGAATGGTCAAAAACAGTGCTTGGAGTTGGACCTGAGTTCACGTCGTAGATACCCCACTTACCAGCTACATGGTCTTGACTCAGCCACTGAACCTCAATGAGCCACAGTCTTTCTTCCTTTCCTTCCTTCCTTCCGTCCTTCCTTCCTTTCTCTTTCTTTTGTTTCTTTTTTTCCCCTCTCTTTCTTTCTTTCTTTCAAGATTTTAATTTTAAGTAATCTCTACACCCAGTGTGGGGCTTGAACTCACAAGCACAAGATCAAGAGTTGCATGCTCTTCCAACAGAGCCAGCCAGGCGTCCCACACCTCCATTTTCTTTAAAGGAAATAGTAACGCACCTACTTCATAGACATGGGAATTAATGGAACTATTGTGGAAAGCATGGTAACTGGCATAATTAGTGCTTAATATATTTTAGTCAACAGACAAATAATTTACTGAATGCCAAAAAAAAGTACCTATTACCTTTTTAGCTCTTGAATTTCCTGTAAAAAACTGTGTGTATCATTACTTCTGTTCCCCAAAAAGATTAGCCAAGGCCCTATGGTGTCTTAAATTCTTATATCAAATCACTCTTTTGGTTTGAAGTTTTACACCTATTAACCAAGTCTTGAGTATTAGTTGGTCAGATTAGCCTGTAGTCAATTAGTAGGAAGCAGAGCTCCTGGGGTGGGGGTGCAAGGAAAGATGCAGATCAATAGGATTGCCAAATATAGTACAGGATATTCAGTTAGAATTTTTAGTAGAAGTATATCCCACGAAATATAAAGACCATAGTTACAGGAAAAAATGATTCAGTGTTTATCTGACATTCAAATTTAGTTGGTCATCTTATATTTTTATTTCCTAAACCAGGTAAATTTAAAATAGAGTGAATTCATTCTGGAGGGGGATTTGTTTGGGTAAGAGCGTACAAAACATGGGTCCTGCGGGAACATTCAAAAGGGGGTGGGGGACTGGCTCAGTGGCCCTGGGGACTGGGACAGACGTGGGAGGCATAGGCAAAGGTCCTGTAGGAAGAACAATGAGTCAGGAATGAAGAGACTTTGACTGTGGCCCAAGTTCCACCATTAATTCACCATGTCAATTTGAGCTACTTTTATCTCAGTCTACCCACTTGAAAAATGAGAAGATCAACTCAGTCTGTCCTGTCCATACTGTATGCGGGCATACCCATACCCCAGAGGACACAGGAAGATTTTCCAGAGGGTACACAGGCACAGACAGACTTGAGGACATGATATTCTGGTTCTTAAATTCCACATTTACTTTTTCCTGAAGTTGGTCTTCCTGAAAAAGAGCCTGCAGTCTGCGTTTCTCCTTTTCTGTTTTTCAGAAAGTCCTCTGCTGCTTCCAAAAAAAGCAGGGATGGAAGCATATTTCTTACCTCTTATATGTGTCCAAAGTATAAAAACTGAGTTCCAAACAAAGGAACAACTTGAAAATGCATTTTCCTGAGGATGCTTCGCCAAGAGCAAAGCAAAAAATAGGTGGGTAGGAAACACAAAGGGGTCAGTACCTTGTTTCATTCAGGCGACAAAGTCATAGTACATTGCTATGCCTTTAGCTCCCTTTTCTAGAGTTAGAAATCCCAAGAGTGATGGTACATATCTGCAGGGATGTGTATTAAAACATTCATTTCAATTGAAAAACGAAGTCCATCTTTTTGTAAGAGAAAGTGGTCTGATTTGGCTAATTGAGGACTGACTTTATCAATTAGTTGATTCATTTAACATTTTCCATAAATACAGTGAGTTAAATCTGTGGCATCAAAATTTTTTTAAATGTATTTAAAGCTTGCAATAAGATACAAGCATTTTATAAAATATATATTATCTCAGGTCTATCAAAGTTAATAGTATTCAAACTTTTCAACATTTACAGAGTGTATCAGATTAAATAAAGTGTCCAAATAAAAGAATAATGGGTATAATTAATAACATTATTGATCATTTGGTAAATACTGGTAAAGACTTTTTGGTAAACTTTCCAGAAATTAAGAAAACCACTTGTGATTTGTGATCATTATCCTAATTAATAGGAAAAAAATTCTTTTCAAGTATACAGTTTCCAATTCCATGCCTTTATAAAAATTGAAAGAGGTTTTAATCAAGCTGTTTATTAATATTTTTTAAAGATTTTATTTACTTATTTGACAGAGAGCTAGAGAGAGAGCACAAGTAGGCAGAGCGGCAGGCAGAGGGAGAGGGAGAAGCAGGCTCCCCGCCGAGCAGGGAGCCAGACATGGGGCTTGATCCCAGGACCCCGGGATCATGACCGGAGCCGAAGGCAGCCGCCCAAACGACTGAGCCACCCAGGTGCCCTGTTTATTAATATTTAACTTAGATCATTAAAAATATTTTTTTCTTATAGAGTGTTATGTGATTTGGGGCAATGTACTAGAAGTTCAAAGAACCAAGTGACATACCTATAACAAAACTCCTTTTGTTCCCCAGCACCAACTTATCAGTGAGAGATACATTACCTATAGAATTTTGTTTATCAATAAAATTTTGTTAATCAATAATTTCAATGTATTTACTTACATATCCATTATTATTGTTATTTAAATAACAACTGGAATGAAAAATCAATCCATAAGAAAAACTTTTATTCCTAGAGTCTTATGGTCCCAGTAAATGAAAAATTAAAATTTCAATCTGTACACATTTTTATTGCATAGCAGTATGAAAAGGTCGTGATTAAAAGACTCTTGAACATAAGATTATATCGTATTAGATTAAGAGTCTGTGGGATAATAGGAATGGAAATATGAGTTCAAGGAGATGGAGAAGTGTTTTAAAATGTCCAACTTTTAAAAAGAAATGCTTTCCATGTATTTTTTTTAAACGGATGATTGTGGGTATCAATTTAGGATGGTATTTTGACCCCAACGGATTTACTTTTTTTATATATATATATATTATGTTAGTCACCATAGAGTACTTCATTAGTTTTTGATGTAGTGTTCTATGATTCATTTGGGTATAACACCCAGTGCTCATTGCAGTACGTGCCCTCCTTAATACCCATCCCCAGGCTAACCCATGCCCCCACTCCCCTCCCCTCTAGAACCCTCAGTTTGTTTCCCAGAGTCCATCGTCTCTCATAGTTCGTGTCCCCCTCTGATTCCCCCCCTTCATTTTCCCCTTCCGTCTCCTAATGTCCTCCACGCTATTCCTTATGTTCCACAGATAAGTGAAACCATATGATAATTGTCTTTCTCTGTTTGACTTATTTCACCTCGGATTTACTTTTAAAAGTTATGTAGCAGCTTTAACAATATTAACATTTATAACATGTTTGCATAACGCATTTGCAATTCCTTTGTGGTGTTGTCTGTTGTCTGGACCTTCTTATTGCTGATTTAGGGTTCATCTTATGAATTACCATAAGTTGGTAATTCACTAGTTATGGACACCTGGGTTGTTTCCAGTTTTGGGGGATTATGAATAAACCTCCTAGAAACATTTTCATACAGGTTTTTATATGATCATAAATGGTCATTTCTCTTGGGTAAATACCAGGGAGTAGGAATGCTGGTTTGTGATAAGTATATGTTTGTAAGAAACTGCCAAAATGTTTTCCAAAGGGGCTGTACCATTTTGCATTTCTACTAGTAATATATGAAAGTTCCACTTGCTTCACATACTTGCTAGCATTTAGGATTGTAAATGTATTATTTTAGTCATTCTAATGCATGCGTAGTGGTACAATTGCAAGAAATTTTAAGAGATTAAAAAGTAATTTGCTTAAATTTCTGAGACCCTAAGAAACTAAGTCACTTAAAATGATGGCGGGGATTTTTTCCTGTTTCCCAACTGTCCATTTGACAATGTTTCAAATCCAGTGGGTTCCTCAGTTCCTGAGCCTGGGTGGTCAGAATTTTCCCCAGAACCCCATCATAGAACCTACCTCTTTGCCCAGCTTCTCCACATGGCAGAGGTTGCTCTTTGCAGTAAACGGAGGAGGATTTTGCAATCAAAAGGTCTACAGATGGTCAGGGGCTGGGGGAACAGTGTGAATTTCCAGGTTACAATTTTGGGAAACTACAGGTAAGGCCCCACTATGATTCTACTACATCCCATGACCCCCTGCTGCTCCCTCCACTCCCACCCCACCCTGGGAGCACACTCAGCCTCAGGTCTTATTTCCATGGCTGAGAGCTCCTCCCTCACATTTTCCTCCTCCCAATGGCATGACATGTCTTCTGCTTGGCTACTCAACCAAGAATGTGCCTTTAGCCTCAGTCACTGGGCAGATCTTGAGGAGTACAGTTAGTTCCATGGGTCTCTCATACACCTTGCCCTAAGCTTAGGCGGAGTAAGTAGATGCCTCCTCCTCCAAAGACATGACCTTCTACATAACTCCTATCCAGTGATTGACATTCTGATACTGAAACTCTCTAAGTGTGGCGTGCAGAGCACTGTATCTCTCCACTGTGTGTTGTTTAAATATCTTAATTCTTTCTAATTTTTTGTCTCTTTGACCTATCAGTAAAACGAAAAGGTGTGTTGAGGGCTCTCAATACAAAAACTTCTCAATATATGCCTATAATTCCATCAATGTTTGTTTAATATATCTCAATTCTATTGATTTAGGTAAACAGAAAAAATTCCTGGTGAATTGCATCTTTTATCATTATACGGGGACCCCTTCTCTATCCCTAAAATAAACTCATCTTCTAGTTCTGTATTGCCTGATATTAATCTAACTACACCATCTCTTTTTTGTTTGCATTTGCCTCGACTTTGCCCCCTCATTTTGCTTTCAACCTTTCCATGCACTTGTGTTTTATTTTTCAAACAGTGTCAATCTACATTTTAAAAAAATCCAGTCTAGTAATCTTTAACAATTAATTGACATTTATGGGCTTTAGTGACATATTTGGGTTCATGTCTACAATCTTATTTTGAGTTTTCTATAATCTATCGTTATTACTTGCAGATTCTGTATTTGCAAATTTATTTTGTTTGTCAAACAAATCAATATCAAGAAAACAAATAACCTGATTAATAAATGGACAAAGGACTTGAATAGAAATTTCTCAAAAGAAAACATATAAGTGGCCAACCGGTATATGAAAAGATGCTCAACATCACTGATCATCAGGGAAATGAAAACCAAAACCACAATGAGATATCACTTCACATCTTGTTAGAATGGCTATAAGATAACAAGTGTTGGCAAGGATGTGGAGAAAAGGGGACTCTTGTGGGTGTTTGGTGGGAATTTAAATTGGTGCAGTCACTATGGAAAACAGCCAGGAGGTTCCTCAAAAATCAGAAACAGAACTACCATATAATCCAGAAATCCCACTTATAGGTATACTGTATCCAAAAGAAATGAAAGCAATATCTTGAAGAGATATCTGCACCCCCATGTCCACTGTAGCATTATTCATGATGGCCAAGATATGGAAACCATCTAAGTGCCAGTGGATGGGTGAATGGAAAAAAAATGTGATATATATGAATATTATTCAGCCTTAAAAAAATCCTGTCATTTGCAACAACATGGATGAATCTGGAGGATATTATACTAAGTGAAAGAAGCCAGACACCAAAAGGCAAATACTGCATGATCTCACTTACATGTGGAATCTCAAAAAGTTGA
Organism: Eumetopias jubatus; assembly: GCF_037043125.1. NCBI lineage: Eukaryota > Metazoa > Chordata > Mammalia > Carnivora > Otariidae > Eumetopias > Eumetopias jubatus. Next base: position 125,898,826 of record NW_028274815.1, read on the forward strand.
ACTTATAGAAGCAGGGAGTAGAATAGTGGTTGCCAGGTGTGAAAGGGAAGATGTTGGTCAAAGGGGACAAGCCTCCAGTTATAATATGCGTTAAGTTTTGGGGATCCAATGTGTAGCATAGTGACTGTAATAATACTGTGTTGTGCACTTGAAATTTTCTAAGAGAGATGTTAAGTGTTCTCACCACTCATAAAAAAAGAGGTGACTATGTGAGGTGCTGGAATTGTTAACTAGCTTGATTATGGTGATCATTTCACAATATATACCTATATCAAAATTTATGACACCCATTTTCAATCTATATAATTTTTATTTGCCAATCTACCTCAAGAAAGCTGGGTAAATTTTTTTTTAAATAAAAACTTATTTTAACAAAAAAAAGAGCTGGCTGCTCTTGAGTAATCATTGGTGAGTCAAGCAATTTCTTTCTTTTTGCTTTGTACTTCAGTTATATATTTTATTTCTAGGTATTCTACTTGGTACTTTTTCAATATTCTGGTGATTTTTAAAAAGATTTTATTTTTAAATAATCTTTACATCCAATTTAAGATTTTTATTTTTAAGTAATCTCTACGCCCAACAGGGGGCTTGAACTCACAACTGCAAGATCAAGAGTCACATGCTCCACCAACTGATCCAGCCAGGTGCCCTGATATTCTGGTGTTTTTATGTTCTCTTTCACTTTACCTGACCTAAAGTGCCATCTTCTATTTCCTTTCCTTTCTTTTATTCCTTAAGCACTTTTGTGCTCTGTCTACAATAATTCCAATATCTGAAGTCTCTTTGGATCTCTGCTGTTTCTCTTGACTTTTTAAATCTTTTCTCGTTTTCTTAAATTGTGTGTAAATATTTTTCTTATGAGCTCTTATATTTATTTTCTAATAAAGATTTTATTTATTCATTTGAGAGAAAGAAGCAGACTCCCTGCTGAGCAAGGAGCCCAATTTGGGGCATGATCCCAGGACCCAGGATCATGACCTGAGCCAAAGGCTGTTGCTTAACCAACTGAGTCACCCAGGCGCCCCATGAGCTCTTATATTTAATGGAAACTTCTCTTTCATGGCACTTTACCTGCAGAATTTCTTGGAATCCTGTGTTTAACGGAGCATTTTCAAAATCAGTTTGTTTCACATATTACCCTAACCACTCAGACTATTTGGATTTCAAGTCATGCCTTTAGGTTTTTCAGACTTCACACATGTGCTGATTTCTGCTCCACTGTTCTGTGGGAGAAACTAGCTTGCAAGTAGTGAATTTTTGGAGGAATCTTTTTTCCCACTCTACTGAAAGGATAAAGGAGATATGGAATATATATACAATGGAACATTATTCAGCCTTTAAAATGAAGGATAGTCTCACACAGGCTACAACATGGATGAAACTTGAGGACCCAAGCTAAGTGAAATAAGCCAGTCACCAAAGCCAAATACTCTATGATTCCACCTGTGAGGTTCCTAGAGGAGTCAAATTCATAGAGACAGGAGAAGGGGGATTTCCAGGGGCTGAGGGGGATAGGGATGGGGAGCTGTTGATTAATGGGTACAGAGTTTCAATTTTACAAGATGAAAAGAGTTCTGGAGATGGATGGTGGTAATGGTTGCACAACCATGTGAATGTACATAATGCCACTGAACTGTGCACTTAAGAATAGTCAGGATGGTTGGGGTGCCCAGGTGACTCAGTCTGTTAAGCATCCTACTCTTCACTTTGGCTCAGGTCATGATCTCGGGGTTGTGTGATTGAGCCCCACATTGGACTCTGTGCTAGGCATGGAGCCTGCTTAAGAGTCTCTCTCTCTACTTCTCCCTCTGTCCCCACTTCTAAAAAAAGAATAGTCAGGATGGTTAACTTTATGTTATATGTATTTTCCCACAATTACAAATAATAAAACACAAAAGGGACTTTAGATTTCTGCTTAGAGATATAGAAAGCTGAATAAACCTCCCAAACTTACACTGAAAACAAAGCTGGACAACTTTTCTTGAACTCACCAGAGCGCTGAGATCACAGGGCAACCAACTAGTGCAGTATCTAGGGGAAAATGGGCACCTGAAGGGAGAGAGAAGACGTAAGCATTGATTACCTAGGAGACAGGCAGCCAGGCACCAGGAAGGACAGTTCAACTAGGTGGTCGGCAAATTTCTAGAGGCGGAGTGTGCACTGGCAAAAGAAAATGAAGTCTCTGGGGCTGCAAATACGGGGCTGCGGAGGGTGGGGCATCCACACTCTCTTGTAGATTTTCTCCAAAAATTCATAGTACACTTGAGGTAACCACAGCAACAAACAACCCATAAACTGCAAACTAGCCTGGCTCCTGATTAAATTAACACAAACTTCCACACTAAAGACCTAATTAGAAGGAAAAGCGAGCCCACTTCCAAGGATAAATACTATTCCCTGTTTCTAGTTCCTTTCCTGTCCCACTGAATACAGCTATAGAAACTGGAAAGTCAGTACTAACAGGCAGTTGGATAAGAAGGCTAGAATTCAAAGCACCACGTTGTTGGTGATGAGTCTACTGGGATTTTTTTCCCCTTCTGGTATCCCCTGGTCAACCTGAAAATAAGCACTAGGGTACAGATAGAATGTCAGGAGAAACCCTCTAATTTTGGCTTGAGGCATAGAAAAGGGAACTTGTAATGCCCAGAAGAGGTGCAGAAATCCCCTGGTTTCTTCTCTTTCTCTTAATTCTTCCCCTTCCTCCTCCTCTACCTCCTCCTCCTCCTTTTAAAGATTTTATTTTTAAGTAATCTCTACACCCAACACGGGCCTCAAACTCACAACCCCAAGATCAAGAGTTGCATACTTTACCAACTGAACCTGCTGGACTCCCCTTAATTCTTCTTCTGTGTCCTAGCCCCTAAGAAAATCTATAGTAGTGTTGGGAAGCAGCTGGAATCAGGATTGGAAGGAGCCAAGACTCCAAGAAAGGGAAATCCTTCCTCTGTTGGGTGCAGCTATAATTCTAAGAGAGTGGGTGGCCCCTGTTGTCCCTGTTTCTCTTTGTTCTCTCACCACTTGGCTCTGGATACAGATGTCATTGTGGAAGGGCCTAGCAGAGCAAGGTAACCAAAGCCTAAGCTGTTTGGAGCCTGAGGGAAACAGAAGGCGCTGGGGAAATCACCGAGGGAAGAACTTGAGAAAGCAAACACATACAGTTGTTTATTTATTCCTAGGTTCACCTCCAAGCTGTGCACACATGGATGTGATCTTAGCTGATATACTTTGAGAAATGAACCAACAGATACACCACCTCCTAAGTCTCAGACTAGCCACTTGGTGGTGCATATGCAGAGAGGCACCAAATGAACTGAAAACAGAGGCTTTGAAAAACTGAACTGACATTGGAACACAACCCACCCAAGACAGGTTGAACTTTTCAGCCTAAACCTAACCATTTCAATTACTTTTGAAAACATAACATCAACCTTCTCCATTTGGTGTAAACTAGACTCAGAGTCTTACAATATTCAAAATGTCCAGGATATAATCCAACATTATGGAACATATGAAAGAAAAGGAAAATATCAACTCCTGTGGAAAAGACTACCAACAGACTCCAGTTTCAAGATGAAATAAATGTTGGAATTATCCGACAAAGACATTAAAGCAGCTACTATAAAAATTCTGAAACAAGTAATCAAGAACACCCTCAAAACTGATGGAAAAATAGGAAGTCTCAGCAACAAAATAGAAGACATAAAGGAGAAGGAAATAGAAATTTGAAAAGAACATGATAACTGAGATTAAATACTCATTGAATGGGCTTAATATCAGAATGCACATGACAGAGATAGGAGCAATGAACTTGAAGACTGATCCATGGAAATTATCCAATTTGAACAACAAAGAAACATATACTAAAAAAACATATACAGAGCCTAAGGGACAATAACCAAAGTTCCAATATCTGTGCCACAAGCCCTGAAAGGAGAGGAGAAGAGTACAATGCTGAAAACATGTGTGAGGAAATATGACTGAAAATTTAAATATGTTGGAAGACATAAGCCTATAGACTCAAGAAGCTTGTGATGATCACTTAAGATTTGCTCTCTCAGCAACTTGCAAGTATGCAATACTCTATTATTAACTATAGTCAACATGCTGTACATTAGATCCCCAGCACCTGGCAGGGAAGGCCTGTGATGGGGGTGAGACCAGGGGTGTGCAGCTGCACAGTAGGAGGGACTATCTGTAGATGAGTGCCATGGTACAGGCCAGTGACCGAAGAAAGGGCCTGATCCAGGACCACAAGCAGCTGCAGGGGCCCTGGGGGTCAGCAGGCCCTTCTTTGGCTTTGCAGTTTCTCCGGGGCATGTGTACTTTTAGTGGAGGCCTGTCACAGGAGAGGGGCCAGCACCAAGCATGCATATGGCACTTCAGTGGGGGTCAGGCATGGGGGGTCTAGACTGGCATCTTGCAATTGCACAGCTGCAGAAGCCTGGGTTGGCTACTGGTGCAGTTCCTGGGCTCCAGGTGGGCAGAGGGTAAGAAGTGGGGAGAGACTCAGGTGGCCGGTGACAGTGAATGCAAATACTCGTGTGGCAAAAGCCAGTGAAATCTGCAGGGTTCTGTGGCTGCCATGCTGGCCATTGGTTTCTTCACTGGCAAATCTGCTGGATTTTCTTGTAGGGCAGGTCACCATTTACCACAATCACTGCCACTGTGTGGCTGCTACTACTCTTTTTCTTTCTTTCTTTCTTTCTTTCTTTCTTTTTCTTTCTTTCTTTCTTTCTTTCTTTCTTTCTTTCTTTCTTTCTTTCTTTCTTTCTTTCTTTCTTTCTTTCTTAGTGTGTATATTTTATTTATTTTTATTTTATTTTATTTTATTATTTTATTTTATTTTAACTTTTCTCCCTCTGGACAATTTTACCAAACATTTATTCTTTTTTATTACATTCAATTAGCCAACATATAATACATTGTTAGTTTTTGATGTAGTGTTCAACAATTCATTAGTTGCATATAACACCCAGAGCTCATCACCACACGTGCCCCCCTGAATACCCATCACCCAGTTACCCTATCCCCCCAAAAGGCTGGGGGGCCAGTGGCTCCCCCTGCTCTCCCTTCCCTGGTGAAGGGAGCTCTACCTGGAGATTTCTGCTTGGCATGGAGCATTGCTGGCCAGGCGATGGGGTGATGCAGGCAAATGTAGCTGTACTTCCATCTCTTCCTATGCAATTAATTTCAGGGGTTTGTTCCCCTGTGTTGCTGAAGTTTCCTACATGGACTCCAGAGCTCTTCCAGAACTATTTTTGTTCATGGATAGCTGTATAATTATTGATCTTTGGAGGGGGACAGAGGCTGAGGTCTCATTTGTTGCCACTTGTTGGACATCGTTCTGTATATATATGTTTTGAGATGTCACATTCATTTTCCGGTTCAAAATCTTTTTTATTTTCTATCATAATTTCATTTTGACTGATGATTCCTCAGAATTGTTTTCCTTAATTTTTACTCATATGGAAAATTTTTCTATCCATTTTACTTTATTTATTTCTAGTTTAATGCCACTGTGGTCTGTTTGATTTCAATTTCTTGACATTTGTTGAAACTTTTGAAAAATGAAGGGGGGGAAATCAGAGGGGGAGACGGACCATGAGAGACTATGAACACCGGGAATCAAACTGAGGGTTTTAGAGGGGAGAGGGGTGGGGGATGAGTTAGACCGGTGATGGGTATTAAAGAGGGCATGTATTGCACGGAGCACTGGGTGTTATATGCAAACAATGAATCATGGAACACTACATCAAAAACTAAGGATGTAATGTATGGTGACTAACATAACATAATAAAATAAAATTTTAAAAAAAGAATGTATATTCCACAGTAATTCTGAATTCATTTTGATATGTTAGTCATTTTTTATTTGTATTGTTCAAATCTTCTAGATCCTTACTGGGTTGGCTGTATTTTGCTTTGTTTTGTCTTCCTAGTCTATCAGTTGCTGGAAAGTAATTATCTGCTGGTCAATTATGCTTCTGGCAATGGCAGGCCAGTTTACTTGCGACCAATCCTTCCAAGAAAGCAAAATGAGATCCCTTGGGGTCTCCCAACCCCACATTTGGACATTGGTCACCTCCCAATTCTGCTTCCAGAGTGGGTTAACTCTGGGCATTGAAGGCTCACTGTGTTCCTTAATGTACCTACTTGGTTAAGAGTGTCCTATCTGCCTGGTGGCTCCAGAGTTCTTCTCAACTCCTTCTTTATGCTAATTGCTTATCAGGAAACAGTTCATTGGTTTGTCCTATGGCAATCACCCCATGTTAGTCCAAGAGAACACTATGGACCTGTCCTCCTTCACCCATCTCAGTTATCACTCTTTCTGCACAGCATCCCTCCTCAACCCTATTCTCCACTAGACCCCCTATTTTAAGCACATCTCTGGCCCCTGACATATATGTATTTCAGGAAACTTGGGTAGAGGGGCATTTAGAGAATGAGGTCTATATATCTATCAGTCATCAACCTACTGAGTGGACTTGAGTAGGATCAGTCTTCTGTCTCTGCTTGTTTGTTTTCCTTTGTTAATTTTAGCAAATAATACTTCTGCTCTGCAGGTTTTATGGTTTTAATAACAGACTCTGAAAGGAAAAGTTAGCAAATTATACTATCCTATGGCCACAGAGCTTAATACCAAGTTCATAATCCAATACTGTCACAACTTCATCTGCTGGTGTTGGGGGCAGGAGGAAGCTAGGGTATCAACCTTTCCTTTCCTTCAAGTTCCCTTTCTTCTCCCCCCAGTCTATATTTAATCCTGTCATGGAGGAAAAATAGCTTTCATTCTGAGTTGCCCCAATTCTTCCCTATCCCTCAAGGTGGGACTAAGCATCTCTTCTTCCAGGAAACCTGATACCATGATGAGCATAATGACCCCTCTTCATTTATACCTTAAGGTACTGACTGTATATTCCATTCATCCCTTCTTGCCATGCCCCATGCTGGTTTCTGCTTGTTTGGATAATAAGACTTAACCCTTCTTTGGGCTATATGCCAACAGATAGTCACACCTCCACTCATGAGGAGTGGTCCTTGCCACAAGCCTGAGCACAGTGTAGGTTCTCTATAACCCTATAAATGTTGCCTATCCTTTCTAGGAGTATTTACTTTGAAAATATTCCTATAAATTCCAAGTGATTGAGTAAATAATTCTAACAAATAAGGCAATGTCTGAGAGGAGAGTTTGGAAAGGTCAATGGCATTTCCTTTCAGTTCTAGACCATGGGTGCTATCACCTGTAAGGAAGATTGTACTTCCCTGGATTAGTTAAAAGGGCTGCTTATGGGAACCTACTAGAATCACAGTCCTGAAATAAGGAAAGAAAGGCTGCACTGAGAAGATCTGGGAACCCAGAGGGATGGTGTTTTCTGTAGTCATAAGACCATCACACACATAAACAGATTTCCCCAGAGATGGTAGTCAATGAACAAAAGAGTCTAGGAATCTTGGCTAAGAAGTTGATTCTTCAGAATGGTGAGAAGGCAGGGAAATCCACTGGGAGGCAGGGGTTGGGGGCTTAGGGAAAAGGTGGAGGGAGGGGATGGTACTGGTACTATAGAAGAAGAGACAGAGGTTCTGGGTTACTGCCATAGTTTATTCTTCAGGGAAATGAGGCTGATAATATAATGGCTCAGGAAAGAGGGTTAACAAGTAAGAGAGACATCGCCCAGGACCCCTCCTCCTCCCTTCCCTTGCCTCTCAGCTGGGACAAGACGATGATACCACTGGACATCATGTAGAATTAATTTATGTCTGTATCCCAACTCTCAGTGGTGGTTGTGGGATATAAAGTAGTTTCTGCCTCGGTGCTAGGTGAAGTGTTCTCAATGAAAGTCTCTGGAAAAAATAAGGGATAGGAATTCAATGGCCACACAGTCTGATGTGAAACACATTTCTTTGAGAGTAACAGATCCACCCAAACCCTGGGGGCAGGATATTTCTGTGGTTTAGGAGATGCCCATACAAGGCTTCTCTCAGGATGTTTTAAGTCCAGTGAGCAGAGACATAACTGTCAGATCTCCTGAGGTTTGGATAAATCAGGCAGGCTTGCAGGTGGACAATGAGGCCTGGGGCTGGACGAAGAGGTAGGGGTCCCAGATTGGAATTGGTACCAGGACAGGGGAGGCAAGTCTTCTTCTGTCTGTTCCCTCACAGTTACGGGCTCCATAGTCTTTGAGAATATAATGGTAAGAGATGGGTGAATATTAGATCTTACCAATTTGTCTGATATTCAAGCAGATAGTTCCACAGACAGAAAAGCAGCATTCATAGCCAAGAGCACAATTCCAGGAATATTTGCACTTTCTGTGGCATTCATAGTAGGTGGGATTCCTTGAGCATTCTCTCAGTTTTGGGTACACTAAAACTGAGAAGGAACACAGGAGTAGTGACTCCAAAAGAAGGAGAAGAGTTTTTCTCACTATTAACAGCCCCTCATTCCATTGGTTTCTCTTCTTCTTCTGGCTGCCCAGGGATCTGGGTGGCCTTTTCCATTCCTAGAGTCAATATCCAGCTCCCACTCCATAGCAAACCCAGCAACCATGAAGCCATGTCCATGGAATTGAACATCACAGGACCTGAGTCCTGAGACCCCGTTCTCAGAACAAAGAAGCCCAAGAGATCCTCTGGTCTCCTGCTCTCATTTTACAGGGTGGGAAGAACAGAGTCCCAGAGAAGAGGAGGAATTATCTTGTACTTTTCCCTGTCTGGGTGAGACAGCCTTCCAAACCTAGCTGTTCCCCCAGAAACCTTTGCCAGCAGTTATGGACCCACTACGCTCAATTCTGCTGATTTTAATTTTTTTACCCTAGTGATTCCAAACTTTCCTTGGCCAAGCACCCATTTTATTTCTCCTCCCCATGCCCAATATTCTAAAATACTCATTTCCCTAAACAAAGGGCATATTTCAAGAAATAATTAGTACCCTTTTCCCAATTTGGTGCTCATCCTTGGAGCCCCTAACTGGAGGACACGAGCTCCTGGTGGCTCAAGCTAGGCACATTCCACGCGGGCCTTGAACCCTGTGGAGCTTTCCACTTCTACGGGTCCTCCTCAACAAAAACGCCATGTAGCCACAACAGTCCCCACCACACACATAAAAACATTGTTTCTCGTAATATCAGGAGACCATCAAACTTGAGAACTGCACATTCAGGTTTCCTCAGGTATCTTGGCTTAAAAACGGAACCAGTGCTTTCCCATATGCCAGTCCCTGGTTCCTTGTTTTCTACCCCCTCTTCAGTTTGAAGCTCAACCAGAATACCTACTGAAATCTGGACGTTTAGTTACAGGCTCAGGGTTTTCTCCTATACCTCCTGTCACTGGCATGATCACCAGGCAGTAGAGTGTCAGCAGCTGGAGAACCAACCACTTCATGATGTTAACTCTGGATGTTTGAGTGTGAGCCTGGCAGGAGACCCAGGATTTTACTAGGTCCTGCAGGGGGTAGCGAAGGGCTTTGGGGTGTGGAGTTGGGAGAACACGTGACTGGTCTCTCACTGCCCATCTGGTTCTACCTCCTCTCCTCCATGCACCACTCCTCGGTTGGGCATTTTTGTCTCCTGAGGTTCTTTCCTTCTCTTATGCTTTCTACTTCTCTCATTGCACAAATGAATTCATAATTTATCACTTCTTATTCTAGAGATTTGAAAAACACAGAAAAGTACAAAGAAAACTAATAAGATTCGGTCAGTTACCCATTACCTAGAGAGAGAACAGTGTCGGTCATTTTCACAGATAGTTTTAGAACTGACTTCCCAATAGAAAATTTTAAAAGCCATTTAAGAGTATCAGTAAATGCAAGCAAATTAAAATTTAAAAATCACCAGAGACTTTTAAAAACTGATTACAAACTTTGAAGTGGAACAACTTATTCTAAGCCTGAATTTCCCCCAACATTGTCCGTGTTTCACAAGAATTAGCTCCTGAATGATACCAGCACATTTCATTTTTAAAGCATACTCCATTTACAATTTTTGTAGATACACTAATTTTATATCATTCGATTCTTTTAAGGTCCTTTTTGGGAGTGACATCAGCAAGATGCCTGAATAAGACCTCCTGCTTGAACTTGCCCCCCCCCCCGGCCCCGGCTCCCACACAACAATTTGTCATCCACCCCACAGACCAAAGTACCTTGGAGGAGGCTGTGGATCCAGCACCATATGCCAAGGGACCCAGGAGGAGTCTGACCCATGGGTTGGGTCATTGGCATAGAGACCTCAGTCTTGGCATGACACCCTGACGCGGCCTGAGAACTGACTCTGACCCCCCTCAGCCACAGTCCAGGAGCCACTGGAGAACACTCATTTAGACAATCACCCACAGATGACAGAGCTTTGTGGAAGTCCAGGAGTGTAAGAGAGAAGTTCCATCACACCGTGGGAGCAAAAAAAAAAAAAAAAAAAAATCCAAGTGTGGACGCACTGGAGAGGTTAAAAGTAACAGTTTGACTTACCTGCAGCACACCTATCCAGATTAAAAAAAAAAAATTCTCTAAGGAACTGTGCATTCAAAAATGCCATGAACCCAGGCAAGAGAATGTATAGTCCCTGCCTCACACTTCAGTTTGTTCCATGCTCACTTTGTTTACACATATTGTGCATTATCGTTATCATCTTCCCCACGTTACTAAGTGAAAATATCTTCTACAAAAACGAAGCCTTATGAATTTGGTTGGCATGAGCCAAGGGGCCTGAAAAAGCCCACAATATTAGAAGTAAAATCGCTAGGTGTCCAGCATTTGAACAATGAACACACCCAAGTCTGACCACATAAAATGTTTTCATGATTCTTCTGTGCACAAGAAAATAAACTATGAGAGTTCTGTAGGCCCTAGAAAGCTATAGTGAGTCACCAGGGCATGGCATAATATTTTGAACGCTAGGGAAATACGTACATACATTGATAACCATGATCACTGTGAGAGGGAGTCAAGCACCGGGTTGACACAGCAAATCCTGTTGGATATCTTCAAATATCTCAAGAAGAAGGCAGTGGGCCTTGAGGTATTCTTCTGTGAAGGAGTTGAATTTCAGAGAGTCCCAAAGAGTTTCAAGAGATTTGAGAATGGTGAAAGACAGCTGAGCGCTGGCTGTTATATGCAACTAATGAATCGTTGAACACTACGTCAAAAATTAATGATGTATTATATGCTGGCTAACTGAACATAATAAAAAAATATATACACCAATGGGATCATACCCCCTGCAAAAAAAGACTGCTGAATTTAAATGCCGCAAATAAAGACAATGACTAAAAGCAAGTTTTGACTGCTTCTTTTTTTTTTTTAAGATTTTATTTATTTATTTGACAGAGAGAGACAGAGCGTGAGAGGGAACACAAGCAGAGGGAGTGAGAGAGGGAGAAGCAGCCTTCCTGCGGAGCAGGGAGCCCGATGCGGGGCTTGATCCCAGAACCCTGGGATCATGACCTGAGCTGAAGGCAGACCCTTATAACGACTGAGCCACCCAGGCGCCCCTTGACTGCCTCTTAAACAGGCTTTCATAACAACCTCTTTTCAACCACATGCACATCTCCACCTTCAGGCACCTGATGGCTCAGTTCTCAGACTTTCTGTGGTTCTTTGGTTAAATCAGCTAGCTTTGTAGTCCTCACCCAGCCCGCCCCCCAAATTGGCATGAATCGGGACATACCCTCCAGGCAGTCTGATTTTCTCTTTTCTAATGAAAGAATTTGGCATCTTAGCCATCACTTTCTAGCTTTCAATGTCTTAAAGACGCTTATTTACTGTTTCCTCTCCTGTTCTCTTTGACCTTGTGTATGAATGTAGTTTTGTCTCTCTCACAACATTTTAGTCAGGCTTTAAGTGTAAGCAGAGGTAAAGAGGATAAAGGCCCCTGTAAAGATGCCCATGTGTTAGTCCCTGGAACCTGGGTGGTAATGCGGACCTGAGGAGGTAAAGGGGCTTTGCGGATGTGATGAAGGGTAGGGACCTTGAGATGGGGAGCCAGGTGGGACCAGTGTAAGTTTCCTGGCTGCAGTGGATTAGAGAGCAGCAAAAGAAGCTAAGAGCTGAAGCGTGAGGACCCAGCTGGTCCTTGCTGGCTCTGAGGATGGAGGAATGGAGCCCACGCCAAAGCATGTGAGTGGCCTCTAGAAGCTGAAAATGGCCCTCAGCCGACAGCCGGCAAGGAAACGGAGACCACATCTTCAAGGCTCTGAATTCTGGCAACAATCTGAATGAACACACACATGGATCCTTCCTCTTAGAGACCAAACGCAAAAAGGAGCCCAGCCCTGCTGACACCTGGATTGTAAGGCATGAGACCTGTGTGGGACTTCTGACCTAGGGAACTGTAAGATGATTTGTGTGGCTTAAGCTCCTAAATTTGTGATGACTTGTTACAGCAGCAGTAGAAAACAAAAGATCATATTCAAATACCCTGTTTAACACTACAACAAAAACTAATGATGTAATGTATGGTGATTAACATAACATAAAAAAAAAAACAAATACCCCGTTTAACTGGTGGTCCCATTTCTGTGTTGGGATTTCCAAACCTATCTGGGTGTTTCTGTTTCTTCCTAACCCACTCTTCCAGTATCTTCCTTCCCCCCCCCCGCCCCGACAACTTTTCCCTCTCAATGAGCAATAATGGCTTTCAAAACTGTTTTGGTCCTCAGATCCATGAACATGACTCTATCCTCACTGGTTTATTTTGTGGTCCCTTTTCCCTGGGGAAAAAAAACCTCAGCTTCATGTCCTAATTTCATGGTCAAAGGGCTTGATGGGAAAACAAGGAATTGCAGAAAAAAAAACAATAACTCGATTAATATTTTTTAAAATGCTGCACCACGGTGCCATTTTTATTATTAAGGCCACAGAGTCTTCCCCCCCCCCCCCCAGTTTTGAGGAATACTGTATTCCATTTTCCTCTAGTTTGGCTATGGTTGAAATTTTCTTACTTTGATTTAACTTTTTAATCTGTCTGAATTTTTTTCTTGGGTGAGGGGCATATTTAATATCTTGCTTAGACCTTGTGGGTCATGAGGTGGTGATGATCTTGGAAATGGAAACTTCATGTCAAGGACAATGGAGCAAAAAGGTGAAGGAGCCTGGATCTTCCATGGTTTTGTGTTGTCCCCAAACTTGCTCTGGATCCCTAATACCTGAATCTTCCACATGAACAAAGATGGACCTGTCTTATTTAAGCCACTGTTTTCTTTGTTGTTGCTATCATCATATAGTGGAAACTAATCCAACCTGAAATACCAGCCAAAGTGGAATTAATGTAGAATGGAGGCATAAGAAGTCTCTATTTTACTTATTTCTCATGTACTCTCTCAGGAAGCTCCTGTGGTGTGTATGTTACAAAATGAGGTCGTTAAGAAAGAGGGAGAGGTGGGATCTAGGAAACAGGCTCCCTAATCTAGGAGAGTGTGAAGTGCCACCATGATGGTGAAGGGAAGTCCCCAGGGCTTCTGGGTATGGCCCTGGAGCCCAGAAGCGCTGGCGCAGAGGCCGAGGACTTTCTGAGCCCCCACGGAGGAAAAGCAACTACTTACAGGACGCTTAGGATGAGCAGCTTCACCTAGGGGTGCATTCTTTGGCTCTACCCTCTTACTACCAGTGTGCTCCCATTTCTGTCCCCAGTAGAACAAGAAATAGAAGAGGTGACCAAAAGCGTACAATTCTGATATTCTGATTGTCAAGGAACTAACTGTCCCCCTTAAAATGACATCCTTTTCAGAATGCCCAGGATGAACTGAATAAAAGGTCTTCAGATGTTCAAAGGGAGGAAAATCGGGGAAGATGCCTTTAAATAAGAAAGTCAAAACTCCAAAGTTAAGCAACTTCTCCCCTGGGGCAACACATCTTCTCTCCCTTCCACCTCTCAATGACCCAGGATTGCATTAGACAGTTTCTTACAAAGAAACAGGTTAACTTCTATTCAGTTTTCAGAGCTTCACCTGTGTCTGCTGCTTCTGTAAAAATAACCAGCTTCAAATAATCAATATGCTAAAGATGCAGAACTTGGCCTGGCAAAATTTGCTCCCCTTCATAATAGACATTTACATGGATGAGGGAAATCTCCATTTGTAAGGGTGTCCTTCTCTCTGTAAGTGAGAGGACTTTCAACTTAGGTTGAAAGAGAAGGATGGCTTTCAACCTCTAGAAACCCTTTATCAGTGGAGCCTGTGGCAGAAATCTGCGTCACAACCATACCATTGTTCACTGTGCCTTCCTGGTGACCTCCCCTAACTGGCCTTCCCCTTCCTTTCCACATCTTTTGTCTTTAGCTGAAGGTGGTATTTAAGAAGATGGCTTGGACCATTTGGGGCAGTGACTCAAGTTTTCCGGGTCTGTCCCATGTAGAGTGGAGGTACACATGTTAGTAAACTTCTGTTCCTTTTTCTCCTGCTAATCCGTCTCTTATTGCAGGGGGTCTCCGCCAAGTACCTAGAAGGATAGAGGAAAAATAGCTTTTCTTTCCCCGTAATATCCAGGATCCTCAAGTGGACAACGCTTTCCTTCCCTGGTCCTTCCACTGGGGGATCCCTCACCTCTTGTTCTTCTCTTACTTCTTTGGTCAGGAAGGAATAACCACTTTCACTCAATCGAGCTCCAAGTGCTCCTTATCCCTGAAGGTCAAGACAGAGCCCCACTCCTGAAGGATGTTTACGTGGGCCCCTGAGTCCTTGTGCCTTTTCCTTACTCTGAGCTCTAGGACACTGACCAGTGTTCTGTTAGGCCTTAGTCCCTTGCCCGCCCTTGGTCTTGGCCGTATCCCATTCTGGAACCTTTCCATGGCGTCTACAGTTGATAAGTGTGATATGCTGACTCATCCCATCTAAAAGAGAATATCTCATTCTCTGGACCAGGAAGAGGCACAGATATGCATACATTGTAGGGACTTTGTTATCTCCTCATCCAAGGGAAGTTATATTTTTAAAATGATTTTCAAGATACTAATGGTAGAAATTCAATATAATCTAGGGGAACAGTATGGGCTGGAAAGCCTGCCTGGAATGAGCAGACATCTCAGGATATGAATACTATTACCCAGGTAAAACTACCAGGCAAACAAAACAGGTGGGAGTGAGCAGATACGGAGATTGCAGAAGGAGGAATCATTCTGGAAGCTCAGAGTGCCCACCTTGAGGGCAGGAATGCCTTCTCTCATGCTGGGAGGGGAGGTTGCTTGTTCCATTAGACAGTGATGTGGAGGCCAGGGTCTTGGGTCTTGCAGAGGAGTTTGGCTTTGCATAAGTATACAGTTCAGAGACCACCATGAGTTCACCAAAGCCTGCTTCCTGTTGTCCTTGGGCATACAGCTAGACTGTATTTCCCAGTCTCCTTTGCAAATAAGGCAACCCTCTGACTACATTAGGGCAAAGTGAGTGTGGGTGGAAACAGAGCTCCACTTCTAGGCCTGGCCATTAAAACCCTTCTGTAGGAGCCTCCATGCTGCCCGTTCTTCTCCCATCTGCTGGCTGGATGCGGTGGAGTCCCTGGGAGAGGATGAGTTATAGAGAGAAGGATTCAGGGTCCTTGACTCATGCATGGCATGGGGGTCGTTCACCGACCACCCGCAGTGAAATGTATTGTGAATGAGAATAAACTTTTACTGTTTCGTGAGGTTTTTATAAATCTCTGCACTTTTTGCTACAGATGTGAGTCTATTGACTAATATATAGGTCTAACAGGGAAGGCAGAGTTGGATGGGAACAACTGTTGGTCACCGTAAAGACAGAAAGGAACCACAGGAATGGAGTATGAGACAATGCAGAGCCCTCAGGTTAGTTATCAGTTTATTTGGCAGAGACTTGAGCTTTCTCAGGATAGAGAGATCAAGGGGATAATGAAGGGTCCTCAGCCAGGCAAGTGAATAACCAAACAGGGGTCCAAGAGGCACTCTTCTTACTTCTTAGACTACATAGTCATCCTCTAGCCCACACTAGTGGTGTGCCAGCTGGAACCTAGGGGTTTAGCATGGATTTAAAGGGTTCTCTGGAAGAGACAAGTCAAGTGGTTAAAAGTCAGGGAACCCTGGGAACCTCCATTCCCAAACTTAATAGCACCCCGATTCCTGTCCATGGGAATGGAAAATTTTTTTTTTCTGTACTATCAGGAGTTACCCATTTTAAACAATTTCTCCCAAGAGATTTGCCAACTGGGCAGATAGGTGGAGGTGGGGACTCTTTGGGCCTGCCTGAGACAAGGAGCCAATGGAGACGCCAGACCAAGGAGGCAATAGTCATGGCCTTGGACAAAAGAGGGATGAACAAACTGATGGGTGAGCCTTTGGGGGAACTGAATGAAAACAAAGGATGGAAAGTGGAGCCCCCCCCCCAACATAGGTGTCTTGGGTTTTTTGCCCTGAATGGCAGCTAGGTATGGAGCTAGGAGGACATTGCCTTATCTTGCCTGGTTCTTTGAGCAGGTTTTGGGTATATCTATTCTCTATCTCTATCTATATTCTCTGTCACAGCTTCTGACCGGTAGTGAGGAAGCATGTCCATGCCCGAACTTCCCACTCGAACCAACTCACCTATTGTCCAAGCAGATGTTTCCACAGAAGGTCCAACAGCATGTATGATTGGGTGAAAAACACTCCTGTAATTTAGTGCACCTCTTCTCACAACACTTTAACAAAGCCCGTACCCCGCACTGCTCAATGACTGTTCTTCCAGCTGGAACTGAGATGGTAGATGTTGGCAGATCCATCCACCATCAACTTAGAGAAGAAACCCTTCTCAATTTAATAATCCCTGAGCTCTGAAACGTGAGCTCAAAGTCACAAACAAAATATTTCTCCGCATTTTAAGAAAAACCTTTCCTTGAATTCAAGCTGTGTCTTTTCACAGGAGACCCTTCTTACGTCACATGCCTTCCCTCTTTCCACATGTCCCCACAGAACTGCAGGCCTTTGGGCCCTCCCCAAACTCCCTAAGGATAGGACCCAGGACAACCTCACTATCTATGGCACCACCTCACCAAGTCTATTCTCACCGGGACTTGGGATTTCAGGGATGGCAATATTGTCTAGCTCCACTTTCCATACCCAATTTACAGAATGGAAAACTGAGCTGGGGGAGAATGGGTACCTATTCTTCCCCTTATCTATTTGTTTCCATACTCATACCCGCTAAGCACTCAGCCTCTCCCCAAATTCCATCTCTTTCACTGGCCCGTAACCCTCCCTTCATTATCCCCATTTAATCATCTGACCCCAAACTTTGACTCCTAAGGATCCGTTTTTTTGTCTTTTCCCCTTTTTCATATTCTAAAAGATTCTTCCCTTCCAAGTAAATAATATTGCCCTTCTGGTATTCATCTAAGGCACAGAGATCTGAAAATATGGGCTCAAAGGAAAGCCCTGTGTTGGTGTTTCCCCTGTCTAAGGTAACCTAACGTTGGAAAATATCATTTCTTGCTATCTTATGGGATGGACTTATAGATTAAGCTATGTTCCCTTTCTGTATACCCATTATTGTTGTCAGAGCTCAGAGCGGGAGCAGGGAGGGGCACCAAATTGGGAACACCCAACAGAAATTTTTCTTGGATGTCTCTGCTTTAAGGAGCGTTGTGATCCAGGAAAGGTGGTCCCAGAATCACTTACACTAGACATCCCAGGCTTGGGCAGAGCCCCCTCCTCTCGTGTCATACCACCTACAAAAAGTCTCATTCTTGAGGCCTCCCAGCACAAGCAGAAGCATCACAACCCCATAGATGAGCATGCTGAGTAGGAGAACCCAGGGCTTCATGGTCGTCTCTCCGTATGTTTGAGTTGAGTTCTGGCAGAAGACAGGTCTTCTCCCAGTGCCGCTATAGGTGGAACAGGAATTAAGGTGAATAGGGTCAGAGAGAGAGAGAGAGAAAGTGCCTGTGAATATTGGATTATTCTTTCCCCTTCTTTTGCTTTTCACCCTCTGGCACCTAACAACATGTCAAGCTAGCCATTGGCTTCCTCAGGCTACTTCCCCCTCTCAAATTACATGCCACTTCCTTTGCAAATTTATTTCTTTTGAGAATGCATTGCTTTTTTTCTGATTAAAAAGCAATAAATCTTCAGCTTGTATAATTTGTCAAAAACAAAAATGAAACACGTAAAGGAAGTGGATAAGCATTAGGAATTCTACCCCTAAGGGATAACCGGTATATGCATGTCCCTTTTTGTTGTACTCATTATATTTAGGAACTTGGAATAATAGAACACATCAAGTGTCCTGATTTGTTTACTTAGTAACATATGTAATAGGATAATATAATGGAATTGTTAGTCCAGGCCCTAAGTCAGAGTACCAGAGTGATTCCAGAGTGAGTTATGTGAGATGGGTTACTACGTAGGACTTGAGAAAGTTGATGGTCAAGAACTGGTCAGGGGACTCTTACACCTTTCATCTAAATAGATGATCCAAAGTTGAATGAATTGTAGAGAGGGTTTTGAAGATTCTATTGCAAAAAAGCTCTGTTTGAGGAAGTGGGGAAGCTGTCTTCTAATTCCAAGTTGAGATAAAAAGCTTTGTGGATACTACTCATGGAGCTTACTGTGTGTCTCCAGAAATCTGTAAGGATCCTGTAGACCTGAGTCATGACTGAAGGCTCTAAATTGGCCTTTAGTACCAAAGAAGAGAGCAGCAGTTGGGGCACATCTGAATTGTAAATGGCCAGATGCCATTTTCTGTCTGCAGTGAACCCTTGACATCTCCCATGAAAGAGTGCCAGAAGCACCAAGCCAGCTTATGAAAGTACGTACTGTGTGAGAGCTGTCCTATTCCCACTTACTGGTTCTTCCTGCCTCTACTACCTAGGAGACAGAAACTTTTTTTTTTTTAGATTTTGTTTGTTTATTTGACAGAGAGAGAGAGAGAGAGAGAGAACAGCAGAGGGAGAGGGAGAAGCAGACTCCCTGCTGAGCAGGGAGCCCAGTGTGGGACTCGATCCCAGGACCCTGGGATCATGACCTGAGCCGAAGGCCGACACTTAACTGACTGAGCCACCCAGGCGCCCTGGATACCCAGTTCTTGAGCCTGGCTCAGAGTGTTCTTGTGATCCTCTGAAGGCAGCAGTCCATAGCAAGGCAGATGAGCAATGCAGATGCTCTGTCATCCACTTACAGGTGGCGATACGAGGTAGGAGGTAGCTGGGTGAAGGTGAGCATGCACTGGGGTGGGCTGGAGTCCTGGACACTGCCTTTGCACAAAGAAGGAGGAAGACTGGTGCACACTGACAGAAACACTGTAAATCCAAAGCCATGGGTGCCATGAAGCTCTTTATTTATATCTAAAAATATCATTCTAGATCTAAGTTTTCCGGAACTTTGAGATATGTTCAATGAAAAAAGGTCTCACTCTTAGTCCAGTTTTCTGAGTTCCTCCCTTAAAGGGTGCTTAGGATCCTGGGCATGCCCAATGCCCTTCTTGGCACACTTCAGGTGCACCAATTGAGCCAGAGAAGAGAAATATAATCACGCCCAGGCTGGGTACCACTCACATACAGAATTCTGGGTGAATTCTTTGGTCATCTTGAGATAGAGTGTAGGACAATGACAAGGCCCCTAGGCATCACAAAGACACAGAAGGACTGCTCCCCTCAGAATTCAGGATCCTGGGGCTTTCCAGATAATGTTAAAGAGGAGAAAGTTTTGGACTTAGAGTCAGGAATACTGGTACCTTGTTTCATGTCTGCCCCTTTTGGACTTAAAGTCAGGAATAGTGGTACCTTGTTTCATGTCTGCCCCTTTTACCAGAATACTGGTACCTTGTTTCATGTCCACCCCACATTCCAAGGGCTCAGACAGGTGTGTCACCTCTGTCTCAATTTTCTTATAAGAACACCCGGGACAATAATCTCCAACTCGCAGGAATAGTGTTGACACCACCTGGTCAGGGAACTCATCCAAACAAGCCACAGATTAAAGCTCCTGCCTCCAGACTCTTACCCACACTTACCTCTCAAGGTGTTGAGTTGAGTATGTGCAGTAACTGGCTGACAGCTCTTTTATGTGGCCTCTTCTTCCTTGGGGAGGGGGAGAGGAGGTTGTGGCCTGGGACCAGGGCCAGAGGAGCAGAAAAACAATGTTCAAAGGCCTAGAACCTAATGGTGATTTGGGCTGTGCCAGATCTGTAAGTTCTGCCTGGGAACTACATGTTGACCATATCACAGACTCTTTCCTTTGATACTCTCCCATTCCAAAGTATTGGATTTTCCTTGATATGAGCAGTACGTCCTCCTAAGCTAGGAGGAGCACTGTGTACCTTATCGCAGTTCCAGCCACCCAAACAGACCCAAGTCTTGAGTCTATCTGACGCCCTTGAGTCTGTCCATAGGTACACTGAAGGGTCGTTTGTGTGTCTATTTGCCTTGGACTTGCTCTGTGCTAATAAGGTCCCACTCAACACCTTCTCTGTATTGATTCTCTTCTGCTAATTAAAGCATAACACCATCTCCCACCAAATGCCCTGGGGGTTTTATGTGGATAAAAAGAGACTGAATAGGAAGGACTTCAGGAAAGACAGAGGACCACCTAGCACATGACGGAAGTGAAGTGATCGAATCTAGCAACAACATCTTGGCACAAGTTTGTGAGTTGAGGGCTGGGGGGATTTGCCCACCCAATATCAGAGAGGAGCTACCATACCCATGTTTTGGAGCTTATTAGGAAAAAAGAAGAGTCAAGTGGGCAAGGGCAAGGGCTCCCAAGGAACAGACCTCCTTCTTCCAAACTCTATGTCCAGGAATATTTCTTACACTGACTGGAGACGTCCATGTACGGTGATTTTTTTCCCCCAGGATACGTCGGATGCACTGAGCAGCGGGAAATGTATGTCAGGATTCTGGAGACCTGGCTCAGGAGAGTGGACTGTATAGAGACAAAAGGTAGAATTTGGGGACCTGGGTACAAATGTGTGGGAGCAAACGGAAGGGAAATTTGATGGGAGCTGCAAATGGTGCCACACCTAAAATGACTGAATTGTGGATTCCCAAGTCCTCACTTTCTATGGCTGGAAAATGATGTTCCGGGCAGGGCAGTCACAGCCCTGCCCTGCATCTGGCTCAGAGGTTGGGGTTCCCTAGTGGGCTGTTTGAGGAGCACAGTCACTGAGAGTGCCAAGGAGGTCCCTCCCAGGATTCCTGCCGTACTTGGTTCTGGGTCATTCAGATGGGTCTGCAACAAAGCTGTGTCGAATTTATGAAAACAGCAGGCCTTTGCTCTTGCTTTCGCTCTCTGTATATTTTATACAAACAGACACACACATATACATATATATACACATACACATATACACACATACATATATATACATAATATACATACCTATACACACCTATATATGTATATACACACATACATGTATAGATACACAATATACACACATACACACACATATATATATACAGAAAGGCGTATATATGCATTAGATATGTATATATAA
This sequence comes from Eumetopias jubatus, assembly GCF_037043125.1. Classification (NCBI taxonomy): domain Eukaryota; kingdom Metazoa; phylum Chordata; class Mammalia; order Carnivora; family Otariidae; genus Eumetopias; species Eumetopias jubatus. Next base: position 125,920,234 of record NW_028274815.1, read on the forward strand.
ATGTCCATGTATGGATATGGATTTATGTATACATATACACAAATTATTATGTATATGTACATATTATATATGATTATATGTATACATATACACATATATTACACATATATAAGTACCTGCACCTGTATTTTTGACCTGTAATGTGCCTATGTGTTCTTCTAAAACTGTGAGTTTGTATTGTTGGTGTCTGCTCTCATAGTCCCCATTCCTGAGCTCTCCAGTGTTCCTAGTGATTGCTTACTCCACAGGTATTTGTATTTTTTAAAAAGATTTATCTATTTCTCTGAGAGATGACAGACCAAGCAGGGGGAGGGCCAGAGGCAGAGGGAGAGAATCCCAAGACTCCCTGCTGAGCATGAGCCTGAGGTGGGCCCTATCTCAGGACCCCGAGATCATGATGTGAGCCGAAAGCAAGAGTCCACGGAGTCAAGTGGGAAGAACTCCAGCAGGCAGGCAGGTGGGCCTTGCTGGAGGCAGGTGTGCAGTGTCACACTCCAGTCCAGTGCTTCCTGCTGGGCATCAGGGAAGGATTGCCCAGAGCAGAATACCTGCCTCTCTCAAGCTAGAGCCTCTGGCCCACCTGAAAAGCGCCTCAGGACTCCTGATATTAGAGGACCTTATCCACCTCTCTGGGACCTTCCCTTGGATCAGGAGACCTTAGGAAAGAGATTATGATCAAGCAGCAGCACAGACATCATCAGACACAGGTGGGTGGTGAGAGCATGCTCTGCAGGAGCTCTGACTTGGTGCTTCCTCACATAGCCTGACTCTACTAGCATCTTCCCATTGCTTGGCCATGCCCCAAACACCCTGGGAGAGACCATTAAGAGACAAAAGGTTACCTGCCAGGGCCCACATAAGGAGTGATCTCCCATGTCTACAACCAGTGCTCCCTACCATGTGGGTACACCATGCTGCCGGCTGACCTATTCTTTGCCACTGGCATGAGCACCTCGGACCATGAATTCTACTGGAAGCAGCTGGTCTTCTCCATTGTGATAACTGGTGTCCTGGCCTGTGTTCCACAGAGCTCCCTGGACACTCACTCTACCTGCCCCCGTGGACTCAGAGGCTACACCTAGAATGCTTTGACTGGAGGAGTGCTTGCCTGGCTAGCACTCCATGTTCTGTCCTATGGAACAGCTCTGTGCCCCTCTGGTAGGTCGAGTGGAGGAGTGGGGGCCCCTGCAAGGCCTTGACTCTCATGGAGGCAGTGGAGGGAGCAAAAGTAAATTATGCCATGACCTGGGTGTCCAAAAAGCCAAGTCCCAACCTGCAGAGAATTGTTGATCAGGCTGGTCTCTCTGTGACAAACACATGGCCTCATGGTTGTCATGGCTTCTGCAATAATTGTTCTCTTCTCATGCTCCAGCCATGCTCCTTCTTTATGTTAGTGCAGTTGGGAGGACTCTAGAAGTATCTTCTGCATCTCATACACCATGATGATGATCAATTCCTGCCTCATTTCCATCCTTTGGCTGCCCCCCATGCTCACAAGTGGGTCTATACTGATGTGTGCACCCACAAATGTGTCCCACCGCTGCCTCTGGTAGTAGTTTGTGTCATAACAAACCCAGGGTGCTTAATTAAGGAACTATAGGAACTTATCTGGAATGCAAGTGTTGGGTTTAGGTGCTGAGCAAACCAGAGCTCCAGACAAACATCCTCCTCTAGTCATACCATGACCCTTCATTCTCTTTTGCCTTGAGCATGTCCCTTAACTTCCCTCGGATTGGTTTTCTTCATTGAAAAGGGACAGTAATCTGAAACTCACAAGGAGAATGGTGGGGGGATGTGGTGGGGGTGAGTTAAGTTTAAGAAGAGGCCTTCCTGGGGGCCTCCTACACTGTGGCGAGGGTCTAGTCTCCACCTGCCTCATGTTTAACTTGGCTCTTATGACTCCAGGCTGAGGAATGTTCTGGTTAACATTGGAAGATACCACACATGAGCAGTTTCTCCCCTGGGAGTGCTGGTTCAGTGAACAGATCAACAATGAGGCTGGGCCTTGGGGACCTGGCAGGGGTGCTGGGGCCAACAGGAGAGAGAATAGAGAAGAATGACAAGGGAGAGGGATCAGAGACCTAGACCCAGAGAAGGGGCACTCAGGGTCTGCACTAGGTACTCAATGATCACAAGCACTGGGACTAAAATAGGCAGGTCTGTGGACATTTGTTCTGGTTTATTTGACAGGAACAAACAGTTCAAGCTGGTGGAAGGGTGCATTCCTGTTCATATCCTCTTGCCTGTGTTCTGAGGTCCTCATGCCTTGGTGTGACTAGAACAGCTCAGCCCCCTCATCTGTTCAGCAGGCTCATGCAAATATTCCCGCAGAAGGTTGAACAGCATATGTTATTTGCTTGACAATCTTGGTAATATTCACACGGGCGTCTGCACATGTATATGTTGGTATGCTTTTCACAGACCTTGATTTCTTTGATCAGCTCCATTTCTGAAAAAGAACAGGAACAGGGTCAGTGCAACCAGATCGTTGCCTCTCCCAAAGACCCCAGAACTCAGGTCCCACAGATGACACTCTTGGACTTTTCAGGGAACTCACTTTCTGCCCTTCACTCAATCCTGGTGATTGGTAGTGCCTTAAATCCTGTATCCCCCCGTTTTCCCCCAACAGATCTCAATACTTGGCCTTCCTGGACCCTCTGCATACTCTGCAGCCAGGACTCTGTCTCCCATGTTACTCATGGCCTTGGTGATGCCCCCCATAGAATCTACACTCTGAGAACTCAGCAGAGACTGAGACATCCTGCAGATCCTCCCCACTCTCCAGAATTTGCAGGGCCCAGAGAGGAAGATGACTTCCCACCTTGCCCCCTCTTTCCTGTCACAGTCACTTTCTCCAGGACCCTTGCCTCTTCCCAGAAAATACCACTTGCAGTATTTCCCTTCCACTGCCACCAACCTGGTCCCTCTGATGATAACTTTGACTTGACCCTGTACACCCCAAAACTTGCTTTCCCATGGTCCTTTCATTCTACACCTACTCCCACCAACATTTCTGGATGTAACGTGTCACATGTGTGCAGAAATCTAAGAATAGTTGTTTGGTTTCCCCATGTGATTCTCAGCCCGTGTTGTACCTTTCACTACTCTATGTACCGTTTGTGTCTGGGTATTTGGAATGGAGAATCAAAAGACGTAGTTTCCCCCACCACCCCCATCACTATTCCCAGGGCTGGGTAAAGGGGTCAGAGGACCATGGTTTGGGAGGACCCAGAGTCTTCATAGTGCTGTGGTCTGAGCAGGATGTGCTGAAAGGTTCCAATTCCCAGGTCCTCCTCAGAAAGGACACAGTCCTTCCTGGCCCCCTTCCCCTCCCTCTCCCCTAGTCCATCACCTACTCTGCATCGTCTTCGGTTTCCGGTACCCTCCCTGGGCCTGCAGCAGCACACAGAGGAGCAGGATGAGCAGCAGAGCCTGGCTTGGCATGACTCTGGGCAGAGTGGAGAGCGCTCAGTCTGGCACAGACTTCCCTGGAGAGCTGAGTGGTTATCCTGGGCTCCTCCCTGCTTCCACTGGCCAAACAAGGAGCCCTGTTTTCTCTCCTTTGCCTGCCCTTACTACAACCTGTTTTCTTTGTAGGGACTTTGTGGGACTTGGGCTTCTGCAGAGGATTCCTGCTCTCACATGACTAATCCCCTCTTTTGCAAACATTTTTTTCCTACTTTTTAATTTTAAGATAATTTACAGAAAAAGAAAAAAGTATAATTTTTTAAAAAATTATGATAATCTAAGTGTAGAGAGTTAACATGTGTCTTTTTATTACCATTCTATTTTTTTCTTTGCAAATTTAATATAAGCAATTTATTGTTTTCTCACATTTGGAATCACCCACCTGTTGTTACCCATCTTGTTTCACCCTCATTTAACGAGGTAAATATTTCACAATGTGGTTTTACATAATCACAAACGTCTCACTTAAAACAACTGGGTATTAATGGAATATTATGCAGCCATCAAAAGGAATGAGATCTTGCCATTTGCAACGACATGGATAGAACTGGAGGGTGTTATGCTGAGTGAAATAAGTCAATCAGAGAAAGACATGTATCATATGACCTCACTGATATGAGGAATTCTTAATCTCAGGAAACAAACTGAGTGTTGCTGGAGTGGTGGGGGGTGGGAGGGATGGGGTGGCTGGGTGATAGACCTTGGGGAGGGTATGTGCTATGGTGAGCGCTGTGAATTGTGCAAGACTGTTGAGTCGCAGATCTGTACTTCTGCGACAAATAATGCAACATATGTTAAGAAGAAAGAAAAAGAAGAAGATAGCAGGAGGGGAAGAATGAAGGGGAGTAAATCGGAGGGGGAGACGAACCATGAGAGACGATGGACTCTGAAAAACAAACTGAGGGTTCTAGAGGGTAGGGGGGTGGGGGGATGGGTTAGCCTGGTGATGGGTATTAAAGAGGGCACATTCTGCATGGAGCACTGGGTGTTATGAACAAACAATGAATCATGGAACACTACACCAAAACAAATGATGTGATATATGGTGATTAACATAACAATAAAAATTAAAAAAAAATAAAGTCTTAAAAAAAGAAAAAAAAAATAGATCCAGAATCTGACCACTTGCTACCACATCTTCGGCTGCCACCCCAATCTGGGGAGCCGTCTTCTCACCTGGGGTTTCAAAGAACAAGCCTAACTCTCTCTTACATCACATGAGATGCTGAGGCATTCCATTCCTCCACAGCCTACCAAAGGTAGTCACAGTAGAGTGAACCAAGTCACAGAAAGAGATACTAGTTTTGAAGGGAGGGGAAAGGTGTTTGAAGGGTGTGAGACGGGTTGGAGTTTGAGGGAACTCACACCTACTCTTGTTTTAGTCAAGAATGGACAGTGCCCACTTTTCCCTTTCAAGGACTGTATGGTGTGTCCAGCTTCATGTAAGTGACTCCGATTGCCCCAAACATGACAATGTTGTGAATCCATGTGTGGCTTTGTTTGTGCCAAGGCCTGGACAGGTGAGGAGTGTGGATATTCCTCCCAAAGTCTCCAGGGCATATGTTAAGGATGCCATGTTGTCCCATCAAATAGGGATATCCCTTTGGTTGACCTTAGATATCTCTTAGGAATTTGTCCTTTTTTAATGCCCAATCACTGCTCTCGTGTTGTCCTCTTGATTTCAGGAAACTATTGTGCTAAGTCTTCAAAGCCAACCATGCACATTATCCCTCCCTATTTTTTCCCCATGAGACCTTATTTATTCTGAGTCTCATTCTTCACTGACTGACAGGTGACAGTATCTACTTACTCATACAAAAAAAAAAGATGATAACCATTAGGTACATTCCTAATAAGCCCTTATGTCTACACAGAACTTCACAACATATAGAGCATATTCACATCCTATAAGGTGTGCTGGGGAAAAAATGGGTAGCAAAATGCTGGTCAGCAGAAGTGATCTTGGTAGACTCTGAGGCTAGTGCTCATTTCCTCATGTAGTGCTGAGACAGTATGGTCTTGTCCCAGGGATCGTTAGTGTTTTAAGATACAGCACGGTATGGGGGAAGGAATCCAAGGCATTTCAACTGATTTCAACTCTCCTACTTATGTTCTGTATGGCTGTAGACACCTCACCTGCCCCTACATGATCCTCAATTTCTACAACTCATAAAACAAGGAAGTTCTGGGTGCTCTCTAATAGTCCTTCTACCTCTGGCACTCTGGAATTAGATAACCCAAATCCCTAAGTTCTGTGGGGGCCAGGAGGGATCCTATCAGATTGTCTATGTCAGAGATGGCAAGCCTTTTTTTGATACACCTCAAATTATTAGCCACTGAAAGTTGATACTCTGCCTTCTGCCCTCTATTGTTACTCTTGGGGGGAAGAGTAAGAGGCTTAGTCAGAAGAAAACCCTGTTTAGGGTTCCCCAAGTTCCTCCAAACATGATAAAGTATTTTGAGGTCAAGTGTCTTATTTTATCCCATAAAATTAAATCAGGTTTCTGCCCATGCAAGCCCATGGTGTGTTCCAACACTGATAGACCCAAGTGCCTGAAGGATCATGATTACCCAGTGTCACAGAAGTTCTGTTCACATTGTGGACTGAAGTGCCTGGAACCTCAAAAATGAATAGGAAGTGGAAAATATTATCATCGATGTAATTAATTATGACTAGCATAATAAAAAGCTATTGATTTTATCTTCTATCCAACTACCTTCCCAAATTGTCTTATGAAGTATAACAATATTTAATGGGGTTGCTTTGATTTTATATAAAATCATATCATCTGAAAATGAGAAATTTGATTCTTCTTTATTACAATTTCATGACTTACTTTATTTCCTTGTCTTTTTATATCATGTAGAGTATCTGAAATAATGTTGAAAACACCATCAACATTTTTCACAGAGCTGGAACAAACAATCCTAAACTTTGTATGGAACCCAAAAAGACCCTGAATCTCCAGAGGAATGTTCAAAAAGAAAACCAAAGCTCAGGGCATCACAATGCCTGACTTCAAACTATATTACAAAGCTGTGATCATCAAGACAGCATGGTACTGGCACAGAAACAGACATGTAGATCAATGGAACAGAATAGAGAGCCCAGAAATGGACCCTCAACTCTATGGTCAACTGATCTTTCACAAAGTAGGAAAGAATATGCAATAGAAAAAAGACAGTCTCTTCAATAAATGGTGCTGGGAAAATTGAACAGCCACATGCAGAAGAATGAAACTGGACAATTCTCTTTCACCATACTCAAAGATAAACTCAAAATGAATGAAAGACCTCAATGTGACACAGGAATCCATTAAAATCCTATAGGAGAACACGGGCAGCAACCTCTTCGACCTTGGACAAAGCAACTTCTTGCAAGACACGTCTCTAAAGGCAAGGGAAACAAAAGCAAAAATGAACTATTGGGACATCATCAAGATAAAAAGTTTTGCACAGCAAAGGAAGCGATCAACAAAACTAAAAGGCAACCTACAGAATGGGAGAAGGTATTTGCAAATGGCATATCAGATAAAGGGCTGGTATCCAAGGTCTATAAAGAACTTATCAGACTCAACACCCAAAAAACAAATATCCAGTCAAGAAATGGGCAGAAGACATGAACAGACATTTTTTCAAAGAAGACATTCAAATGGCCAACAGACACATGAAAAAATGTTCCACATCACTTGTCATCAGGGAAATACAAACCAAAACCACAATGAGATACCACCTAACACCAGTCTGAATGTCTAAAATTAACAAGACAGGGAAGAACAAATGTTGGCGAGGATGTGGAGAAAGGGGAACCCTCTTACACTATTGGTGGGAATGCAAGCTGGTACAGCCACTCTGGAAAAGAGTACAGAAGTTACTCAGGACATTAAAAATAGAGCTACCCTATGACCCAGCAATTGTACTACTGGGTATTTACCCCAAAGATACAGACATAGGGAAAAGAAGGAGCACATGCACTCCAATGTTCATAGCAACAATGCCACGATAGCCAAACTGTGGTAGGAGCCAAGATGTCTTTCAGTGGATGAATGAATAAAGATGTGGTTCATATATGCAATGGAATATTACTCAGCCATCCGAAAGGATGAATATCCACCATTTACATCAATATGGATGGAACTGGAGGGTATTATGCTAAGTAAAATATGTCAGTCAGAGAAACACAATTATCATATGGTTTCACTCATATGTGAAATGTATGGAATAGTGCAGAGGACAATATGGGTTGGGGGGGAACTGAATGGGAAGAAATCAGAGAGGGAGACAAACCATACGAGACTCTGAACTCCAAGGAACAAACTGAGATTAGTGGATAGGGAGGTGGGTGGGGTGATGAGGTAACTAGGTGATGGGCATTAAAGAGGACACGTGATATGATGAGCACTGGGTGTTATACTGAACTAATGAATCATTGAACATTATATCAAAAACCAGCGATGTACTATACCATGGCTAATTGAATTTAAATTTTAAAAAAGGGGAAAAAAGAAAAGAAATTAAAGAAAATAAAGGCAATGACATCTACCCTTGTTTGGCTCTTTCTTTAAGGAGGACACATGTTGAGATAAGCACTGGGTGTTATATGAAACTAATGAATCATTGAACACTACATCAAAAACAACTGAGGTACTATACAGTGGCTAACTGAACATGATAAAAACATATGGAAAAACAAAAGCAAAAAAAAATAAAGTCAGCATCTCTTGCTGTGTAAAAGGACATTTGTTGTTGGCTTTGGAATAAATAGATTTACTGCGCTTAGTTGTTTTCTCTTTATCCATTTGCAACTGCTACTGGAAATTACTGTGGAACTTTATCAAATACCTTTTAAGCATCTAGTCATGCAATTATTTTTCTCTTCTAATTTGTTAGTATAAGAGCTTATATTATTAGGTCTTCATATGTTGAACCATCCTTGCATTCCTGGGTTGACCTTAATCATATAGCAGGTATACTTGAATTAATACACTAAAGGTTCTTTACGCAAATACTTTGTTCAGAATTTTCACATCAATGGTCAAAAGTAAAATAGATCTATTACTTCTGTGTGTCTTGAAATTTGAGCCATACAGCTTTCAACAAACTAGCATGGAAAACTAATTGGGAAATGTACTTTTTCTCCCTATGATCTAAAATATTTTAAGTTTTTTAATTTATTTTTTATTTTATTTTAAGCAAAGTCTACATCCAACATGGGGCTCGAACTCACACCCCAAGATCAAAAGTTGCATGCTCTACCAACTGAACCAGCCAGGCACTTCCTATGATCTGAATATTTTTAATAATATCTTCAATAATAATACTTTTAATGATATCCTCTATTCCTTGAAGGCCAGACAAAATTTTGCTCCAAAAGCATCTAGGTAAGATTTCTTCTATAATGACATATTTATTTTACTAGTTTTCTTTGTACATATTTTATAAGCTGTGCAGGCTTTCTCCCTCTTCTTCTGTAAATTTTGGTCTTTTATATGTTGCTAAAATTCATCCATTTTCTCTCCACTTTCAAATGTATTACTTTAGAGAGGTATACATTATTTTGTACATAATTTTTTATATCTTTAATTTTCATTAATGTTTTCATTCACATACTCATGTTTCTACCCCACTAGCACCTATCCACCAATCATTCCATCCATTTACTCACACATCCATCCACTCACCTAGCCTGCATAAACATAACTTTAAATTGATCTGTCTTTCCAACCACTTGTTCACTCATATATCTACCCACTTCCCCTTCTCAACCATCTTCTTTCTACCTATCCAGCTGCCTGTTTTATATCCAGCCTTTATCCATCTTTCACACACACACATTCTCTCATGCCCATCAACATACTTCTCCAACATTTCTATGCCTATCTGCCCTCCATCCACCTACCAATTTACTCATCTACCTTTCATTCAAAGAGTTTCCATCGATAGGCCCATTCATCCCATGACTAACCTATCCATCCTTATGTTCAATCCAATCCCCTTCTTCCCCAGCCTTTGACCCACCCATCCATGTTCACGCATTCATGCACCCAAATATCCATGATAGCCCCACCCATCCTTCTTCATATTCTTCATCTTCCCATTCATCATACATACCATGAGCCATCCACATATTGACCTTGCTCATCCAGTGGTTTGTACTGAGTGTTTATTCTGGGTCTATTAATGTCCTAAGCACTAGGTTCTAGATACAGACCTGTTCAATGAAGCTCAGAGTTTATTTGGGGAAACAGACATGAAACTCAGTAATACCCTTAGAGGCACAGAGAACAACACAGAAAGCCAGGGACAGGAAGTTTGAGCAAAGTGTCTTGGCCTAATTAACAAGCAGGAATTTCCAGGTAGAGGCCTTCTACCTTGGTGCCCTCTTGGAGTCCCTCACTCTGAGCACGGAATTGGTGCTGGAACAGAAGTGTGGTTGAGACAGAGGGAGGGCAATATGACCATCAGTGACAGGAGATAAAGGAAGCAGGGCAAAGATCTACATGGATATTTACTCGGCCTTCTTCAAGAACTTGGGTGAGGGAAGGGGCCAAAAATGTCATTTATCCTAGGCCCCAAAGGCATAAATTTCATCTCACCCACCTGGAAAGTGAGATCCTTGGGCGGGGTGGGATATTAGGCAGGACAGAAGAGATAGAACAACCTGAAATTCTGAATTTTCATTTACATTCAAGAAAATTTGGGGCAACTGGGTGGCTCAGTCATTAAGGGTCTGCCGTCAGCTCAGGTCATGATCCCAGGGTCCTGGGATCGAGCCCCACATCAGGCTCCCTGCTCCATGGGAAGCCTGCTTTCCCTCTCCCGCTCCCCCTGCTTGTGTTCCCTCTCACGCTGTGTCTCTCTCTGTCAAATAAATAAATAAAATCTTAAAAAAAAAAAAAGAAAGAAAATTTAGAGAAGAATTCAGCCTTATATGGGAGCTCTGGGAACCATTTGGACATTTACAGACTCTGGGGGGTCTTTAGCCTCTGTCCCCACTATAGATATCACCTTCATCCCCTTTTATGCACTATTCCTCCCTACCTTCAACTCCATAGTAAGATATTATATCCATACTTGTATCAGAACATTCCATAGTGACCTCTGACAAGAACTCAGACACTCCATTCCCCTTTACCTTTATCTGACACTCACTAACTTGGTGACATTGAGTCAGCATCTGCATTCCTCTGGGACTTATCATCCCTTGTGTGGGACTTGTGCCCTCAGAGTCCTTCCACCCAGGTGGTTCAGCTTTGTGTTCTCTCCTGGGCTGAGTTTGGGAAGGACATAGAATAAGAGGGAGAGCACCACTCAAGACATCTTGGTTGCTCATTAGAAGTTTATTCCTTGGTCCCTTTCTGGGGTCCACCTGGTTCCTAAAACTGGTGGGATGGGATTCTGTAGTGTAAGGGCCTGATATTCAGCTTTTTCATTGTAATGTAAGTGCCTGACATTAAGCTTTTGAGTGCTAAGGCATCCATTTCAAAGACACCCATCTCGAATAAATACATCCCCAGCTATGTAACACAGATACTAACAACACAACTAGAATAAGGAACCAGCTGCCCTCACCAATGAAGTTCCCCTTTTAGAAAAGCCTCCAGTAACCCAGATAACTAATCACTGGAGTGACACTGCTTCTCCCTTCCCTCATCCTAATCCGCACTTTTATATGCTTTAAGTTCACCAATAGAAAGTGAAACCATGAAACCTTAGCTATTCCACCCTTGGATCTGAATAAAGGGAAAGCCCCAAGTCTGCACTTTCTCCCCCTTTCTCTGTCCACAACCTTCTGTGTGGCCTTCTGACTTGGCATGTACCCTCCAGGACTTGTGAGCAATAAATCTCATTTTCTTAAGTTCCCTGGTGATTTGGCAGAGGTGGGTCCTGTGATCATAATAAAACCACAAAGCCTGATCCAACCACAACACTGGTCCAGTGGTGGTAGGGGGGTGTCTCTGAGGGGAATGTCTGTGGGTCTCATTTCGAGTAAATATGCTCCAAGGGTATCTCAGGCTTTCCTAGCAGAGAATACCACTGTCAATAGGCTGAGATCTACACCACGGATTCCCATAGGGGGCTCTGTTGGTGATCCTAAATTTTGTGACCATATAGTCACTCACTGATGATAAGGCTGGCTTTGTCTGGTTTTGCCCATCATGTAGGACAAATGGAGAACAAAGCTTGGCCCCAAAGTGCAACAGCTAGTTAAGGAAGGAAATAGGGACCCTACAGATGACATTTACACTTTGAAGAGAGTCTCTCCTTCTGCCAAGACTGATGGACTCGCTGGCATTGTGGATTCCCTGTAGGAAAGCTACCAAGTACCCCAGCACTCTCTCCAGAGCCCTTTCACCAGTTCAGTCAGAAGCCAGCAACTCTGCTGCCTATGGACCTTTACTGGGGTGTAGTCTCTCAGGCAGGTCTCCCATCTTCCAGTTCCTCCTCAAACAACAAAGAGTTTGCACCAGATGTGAGACACTGCCCATAAGCTCTTCTGACATTCTCCACTGCTCTCAAACAATAGGACCTCGACACTTTCTGAAAACTCATCTGATAGGCTGTTCCTCACCCCCACCCCACTCTGTGGCAACACATTTACACTTTGGCCTTAGTCTCCTCCTTACCCGAGGAGAAAACGGAGAAGGAGGGAGGAAAGGGTGGGAAAGGGAGAAAGAGACACAGAGACCATGAGAGTTCCACAGAAAAAGAAAGTAAGTCAGACATTGACACAGAGAAGCACAGAAAAACAAAAAGGTAACAAGATATCCCTAGAGACACATTGTCAGAGACAAACAAAAGGGGCATACCACTCAGCATGCAGATAAAATAGAAAGTGAATGGAGAACAAGCACATTCCACAACTCTCAGGGTCATCAAGAAGAAGACCCTTGATGGTGGCATTGAGTCCTAAGGTCACCTAGAAAGTGAGACAAGTTTTGCCCACTCCCCCTGGTTGACCAGAGGGCCCAGCCCAGCCCAGGCTGCTGAGGATCAGGAGCCATGCAATCAAAGACCCTTCCCCAGGGCTGTGCACTGTAGATGCCAGCTGGTCACATTGATGATCTCAGGAACTTGGCGTTCCCAGCAGGAAAGGAGGTGTCTGGCTTGACTCCAGTTCTCACATCCAAGATACTGACTACTGAAGAAATAGGCTAGAATTTTCATGTTCTGGAATCACCACACAGTCCAGTTAGATATTTTCATGTTCTGGAATCACCAGACAGTCCAGCTAGACATTTTCATGTTCTGGAATCACCAGTCCAGCTCTTCTTCGGAATGGAGTCTTCTAGATTTTTGAGCATCCTGGTCTTATCTACCCTTCTAGTGAATGTCCAGGGATCTGGTCTGACTGCCTGCATCCTTCCCAGTAAGTACTGGGGCCTCAGCCCTCACCCTGGAGAGAGCGGTGGTTGCTGGAAGGAAGGAACAAAGAATAAGACTCGAGTTGCTTCCCACCATGTTAGCCCTGGTCCCAGGTGGGGACATATTTGGAATATTTCTTCCAATTTCCCTCTTGATGGAAGATCCCTTCAGTGAATGCAAGATTGCAGACCTGAGGCAACCCCCACTTTCAGTCCCTTTGAAGTGAGGGTCAATTGGGAATGAAGGGAGGAGTCACAGGATCCAGAGTTTATGGGAGGGGCTATAGGAATCTGGGAAGCCTAGGAGATCTTTCCTCACCCCACAACAGAAACAGCCCCCTTCAGGGATGTCCACTCTCACCACTGCTATTCAACATAGTATTAGAAGTCTTAGCCACAGCAATCAGACAACAAAAAGAAATCAAAGGCATCCAAATCGGCAAAGAGGAAGTCAAACTCTCACTCTTTGCAGATGATATGATACTTTATGTGGAAAACCCAAAAGACTCCACCCCAAAACTGCTAGAACTCATACAGGAATTCAGTCAAGTAGCAGGCTATAAAATCAATGCACAGAAATCAGTGGCATTCCTATACACCAACAACAAGACAGAAGAGAGACAAATCAAGGAGTCGATCCCATTCACAATTGCACCCAAAACCATAAGATACCTAGGAATAAACTTAACCAAAGAGGCAAAGGATCTGTACTCAGAAAACTATAAAATACTCAGGAAAGAAATTGAAGAAGACACAAAGAAATGGAAAAACGTTCCATGCTCATGGATTGGGAGAACCAACATAGTGAAGATGTCAATGCTACCTAGAGCAATCTACACATTCAATGCAATCCCCATCAAAATACCATCCACTTTTTTCAAAGAAATGGAACAAATAATCCTAAAATTTGTATGGAACCAGAAGAGACCCAGAATAGCCAGAGGAATACTGAAAAAGAAAAGCAAAGCTGGCGGCATCACAATTCCGGACTTCCAGCTCTATTACAAAGCTGTCATCATGAAGACAGTATGATACTGGCACAAAAACAGACACATCGATCAATGGAACAGAATCGAGAGCCCAGAAATGGACCCTCAACTCTATGGTCAACTTATTTTTGACAAAGCAGGAAAGAATGTCCAATGGCAAAAAGACAGTCTCTTCAACAAATGGTGTTGGGAAAATTGGACAGCCACATGCAGAAGAATGAAACTGGACCATTTCCTTACACCACACACAAAAATAGACTCCAAATGGTTGAAAGACCTAAACGTGAGACAGGAGTCCATCCAAATCCTAAAGGAGAACACAGGTAGCAACCTTTTCGACCTTAGCCACAGCAACTTCTTCCTAGAAACATCGCCAAAGGCACGGGAAGCCAGGGCAAAAATGAACTATTGGGATTTCATCAAGATAAAAAGCTTCTGCACAGCAAAAGAAACAGTCCACAAAACCAAAAGACAACCGACAGAATCGGAGAAGATATTTGCAAAGGACGTATCAGATAAAGGGCTAGTATCCAAAATCTATAAAGAACTTATCAAACTCAACACCCAAAGAACAAATAATCCAATCAAGAAATGCGCAGAAGACATGAACAGACATTTTTCCAAAGAAGACATCCAAATGGCCAACAGGCACATGAAAAAGTGCTCAACATCACTCGGCATCAAGGAAATCCAAATCAAAACCTCAATGAGATACCACCTCACACCAGTCAGAATGGCTAAAATTAACAAGTCAGGAAACGACAGATGTTGGCAGGGATGCGGAGAAAGGGGAACCCTCCTACACTGTTGGTGGGAATGCAAGCTGGTGCAACCCCTCTGGAAAACAGTATGGAGGTTCCTCAAACAGTTGAAAATAGAGCTACCATACGATCCAGCAATTGCACTACTGGGTATTTACCACAAAGATACAAATGTAGGGATCCGAAGGGTTACGTGCACCCCAATGTTTATAGCAGCAATGTCCACAATAGCCAAATTGTGGAAAGAGCCAAGATGTCCATCGACAGATGAATGGATAAAGAAGTGGTATATATACACAATGGAATATTATGCAGCCATAAAAAGGAATGAGATCTTGCCATTTGCAACGACGTGGATGGAACTGGAGGGTGTTATGCTGAGTGAAATAAGTCAATCAGAGAAAGACATGTATCATATGACCTCACTGATATGAGGAATTCTTAATCTCAGGAAACAAACTGAGGGTTGCTGGAGTGGTGGGGGGTGGGAGGGATGGGGTGGCGGGGTGATAGACATTGGGGAGGGTATGTGCTATGGTGAGCGCTGTGAATTGTGCAAGACTGTTGAATCACAGATCTGTACTTCTGAAACAAATAATGCAACATATGTTAAGAAAAAAGAAAAAGAAGAAGATAGCAGGAGGGGAAGAATGAAAGGGAGTAAGTCGGACGGGGAGATGAACCATGAGAGACGATGGACTCTGAAAAACAAACTGAGGGTTCTAGAGGGGAGGAGGGTGGGGGGATGGGTTAGCCTGGTGATGGGTATTAAAGAGGGCACATTCTGCGTGGAGCAGTGGGTGTTATACACAAACAATGAATCATGGAACATTACATCAAAAACTAATGATGTAATATATGGTGATTAACATAACAATAAAAAATTTTTTAAAAAAGGAAATGCAACAGAATTCTGTCTATTGTTTTTATATCCTGCGACTTTGCTGAATTCCTCTATCAGTTCTAGCAATTTTTTTGGTGGAGTTTTTCGGGTTTTCTACATAGAGTATCATGTCACCTGCAAAGAGTGAAAGTTTGATTTCTTCCTTCCTAATTTGGATGCCTTTTATTTCTTTTTGTTGTCTGATTGCTGAGGCTAAGACTTCCAGTACTATATTAAATAGTAATGCTGAGAGTGGACATCCCTGTCTTGTTCCTGACCATAGAAGAAAACTCTAAGTTTTTTCCATTGAGGATGATATTCACTGTGGGTCTTTCATATATGGCCTTTGTGCTGTTGAGGTATGTCCCATCTATAGCTACTTATTGAGAGTTTTTATTAAGAACAAATGCTGTATCTTGTCAAATGCTTTTTCTGCATCTATTGAGAGGATCATATGGTTCTTGTCTTTTCTTTTTTTAATGTGGCATATCACATTGATTGATTTGTGGATATTGAACCACCTCTACATCCCAGGAATAAATCCCACTTGGTCCTGGTGAATAATCCTTTTAATGTACTCTTGGATCCTATTAGCTATTATCTAGGTAAGAATTTTTGCATTCATCTTCATCAGGGATATTGGCCTGCAATTATCCTTTTTTGTGGGATGTTTGTTTGGTTTTGAAATCAAGGTAATGCTGGCCTCGTAGAATTAATTTGGAAGTTTTCCTTCCATTTCTATTGTTGGGAACAGTTTGAGAAGAATAGGTATTAACTCTTCTTTAAATGCCTGGTAGAATTCCCCTGGGAAGCCATTCAGGTCTGGACTTCTGTTTGTTGGGAGATTTTCAATTACTGATTTGATTTCCTTGCTTGTTATGGGTCTGTTCAAACTTTCTATTTCTTCCTGTTTCAGTTTTGGTAGTTCATACATTTCTAGGAATTTGTCCATTTCTTCTAGATTGCCCAGTTTGATGGCATATAATTTTTCATAATATTCTCTTATAATTGTATTTCTTTGGTATTGGCTGTGATCTCTCCTCTTTAATTTGTGATTTTATTTATTTGGGTTCTTTCTCTTTTCTTTTTGGTAAGGCTGGCTAGGGATTTATCAAATTTATTAATTCTTTCAAAGAACCAGCTCCATTCTACTGTGTTTTTTGTTTTCGTTTGTTTGTTTCTATATCTTTATTTCTGTTCTAATCTTATTTACCTTCTTCTGCTGGCTTTATTTGCTGTTCGTTTCCTCACTCCTTTAGGTGTAAGGTTAGGTTGTATATTTGAGAATTTTCTTGCTTCTTGAAGGCCTGTATATACTTCCCTCTTAGGATTGCCTTTGCTACATCCCAGAGGTTTGGGACTGTCATGTTCTCATTTTCATTTGCTTCCATGTATTTTTTTTTATTTCTTCTTTAATTTTCTGGTTAACTCATTCATTTTTTAGTAGGATGTTCTTTAACCTCCATGTATTTGTGGTCTTTCCAAATTTTTCTTGTGGTTGACTTCAAGTTTCAAAGCATTGTGGTCTGAAAATATGCATGGTATGATCTCAATCTGTTTGTATTTGTTGAGGGCTGATTTGTGACCCAGTATGTGATCTATTCTGGAGAATGTTCCATGTGCATTCAAAAAGAGTGTGGATTCTGATGCTTTAGGATGAAATGTTATGAAAGTCTGTTAAGTCTATCTGGCCCAACATGTCATTCAAAGCCATTGTTTCCTTGTTGGTTTTCTGCTTAGATGATCTGTTCCATTGCTCTAAGTGAGGTATTAAAGTTCCCTGCTATGATTGTATTATTATGGATGAATTTCTTTATGTTTGTTATTAATAGATTTGTATATTTGGGCGTTCCCAAGTTGGGGGCATAAATATTTACAATCATTAGATCTTCTTTTGGATAGATTAATGTCTTTCTTCATCTCTTATAACAGTCTTTGGTTTAAAATCTAGTTTGTCTGATATAAGTATGACTACTCCATGTTTCTTTTGACATCCATTAGCATGATAGATGGTTTTCCATACCCTCACTTTCAATCTGGAGGTGTCTTTAGGTCTGAAATGAGTCTCTTGTAAGCAGCATTTAGAAGGGTCTCTTTTTTAAAAAATCTATTTTGATACAGTATGTCTTTTGATTGGAGCATTTAGTCCATTTACATTCAGAGTAATTACTGATAGATAAGAGTTTAGTGTCAATGCATTACTTGTAAAGTTGCTGTTTCTGAAGATTATTCTATGCTCCTTTCTAGTCTTTGTTGCTTTTCATCTTTCTTTCCCATTTACGGTGTCCCCTTTAATATTTCTTGCAGGGCTGGTTTGGTGATCACGAACTCCTTTAGTTTTTGTTTGTCTGGGAAGCTGTTTATCTCTCCTTCTATTCTGAATGACAGCCTTGCTGGATAAGGTATTCTTGGCTGCATATTTTTCCCCTTCCGCGCATTGAATATATCATGCTACTCTCTTCTGTCCTGCCACGTTTCTGTGGACATATCTGCTGTGAACCTGTCTCTCTCTTTCCTTGTAGGTTAGGGATTTCTTTTCCCTTGCTATCTTCAGGATTCTTTCTTTGTCCCTATATTTTGCAGATTTTACTACAATATGTCTTGGTGTTGGCTGGATTTGTTGAACTTGATGGGAGTTCTCTGTGTTTCCTGGATTTGGATGATTGTTTCCTTCCCCTGATTGGGAAGTTTTCAGCTGTAATTTTTTAAAAAGATTTTATTTATTTACTTGACAGAGAGAGACACAGCAAGAGAAGGAACACAAGCAGGGGGAGTGGGAAAGGGAGAAGCAGGATCCCTGTGGAGCAGGGAGCCCTATGCAGGGCTCAATCCCAGGACTCTGGAATCATGACCTGAGCCAAAGTCAGATGCTTAATGACTGAGCTACCCAGGTGCCCCCAGCTATAATTTGCTCAAAAAAACCTTCTGCTCCTTTTTCCCTCTCTTCTTCTGGGACTCCTATGATAGGAATGTTACTATGCTTTATGGAGTCACTGAGTTCCCTAAGTCTACATTCGTGATCCAATACATTTCTTTCCCTCTTCTCTTCAGCTTCATTATTTCCCGTAATTTTATCTCCTGTATCACTTACTTTTCCCTCTGATTCATCCATCCTTGTTGTCATTACATCTAGTCAGTTTTGCATCTCAGTTATAGTATGTTTTATTTCGGCTGACTAGTTTTAATTCTTTTATCTCTGCAGAAAGGAATTCTCTAGTGTCCTCTATGCTTTTCTCAAGCCCAGCTAGCATCCTTATGATTGTTGTTTTAAATTCTGGTTCAGGTATATTGTTTATATCTGTTTTTCTTAGATCTCTGGCCATGACCTCTTCCTGTTCTTTCTTTTGAGGTGAATTCCTCCATCTTGTCATTTTGTCTAGGTCACTGTGTTTTGTGTGTTAGGAGAACTTGTTTTATTTCCTGCTCCTGAGAATAATGGATATATTAAGAGGTCCTGGGGCTCCTGGGTGGCTCAGTTAGGCATCTGCCTTCGGCTCAGGTCATGATCCCAGGTTCCTAGGATTGAGCCCCGTATCAGGCTCCCTGCTCAGCTGGGAGACTGCTTCTCCCTCTGCCCCTCCCCCTTCTTGTGCTTTCTCTCTTTCTCTCTCTCAAATAAATAAATAAAATATTTGAAGGAGGAGGAGGAGGGATCCAGGCCCTGGCACTTTAGGAAGTGTTTCAGAGTGTGCACTCTGCTGTTATGTTTTGGCTGTTCTTTCCCTCAGGTTAATCCTCTGCATAGTTTCTCCTTGCCTGCAGTGGGGTGTTTGGATCTTGTCCACGCTGTGGTAAGTTTTAACTAGGTGTGTTTTTGTCTGCTTGTTAAGAGACTAGATCTTATTTCCCCTAGAGCTGAAGCTTTGCAGTCCTCAGTGAACAGACTCAGTGGATGTGAGGGGTTTGTGCTGGTCTTCTGGGGAGATGCCCCTGTGTGGTTCTCAGGCTAACTTGCCCCAGTAAAAATGCACTTGCAGGGTGCAGAGAAGCAGGGCTTGGCATAATTGACTCCAGCCTCCACTGGAGGCGCAGTGTTGCTCACTGAAGTCTGTCAGTGTTGATGGGCAGGGTAAATGGTGTCACCCAGCTTCTTCATCCCCAGAGTGGGGAGTTCACATCCTCCACTCTTCAGGCAGTGCTCACGAAACAGCCACGCTGGGTATGGAGCCTACTTAAGACTCTCTCTCTCAAGAAAAAAAAATTAAACTTGGAAAAGGCACATATCAGGTAAAGCTAGGGAAATAATTTGAGGGGAGCAGGTGAAGGAAGGATTTGAAGGGCCCAGGATGGATGACCAGGGCTAGTTCTCTGAAGCCACAGAGGAAGTGACCTCATACAATAGGAGTCCTTGCCTCCTGTCTGACCCTCAGTCCCAGGAAATCCTCCTAAGCAGGGGTGGCTGCAGCTTATCTGAACACACATTTTATTCTTTTGATTGGTGATGAAGTGCTCTCCTCCAAAGAGAGAGAGAGAGAAGCAGCAGGAGTGCTACATTCCTCCAGGAGAAAGTGGAACTGTAGAGAAGAAGGTGCCTGTGTGGGATGAGAAGAGGCATGGGGATTAGGCACAAGCCAGACAGAGACACAGAGCATGTGCTGAGAACCATGAAGACAGCCCACCACTTCTCTCAGTTCACAGATGAGGAAACCAACCAAATTGTGCAGTGGTGAATGGGTTTATCTGAGGTCACGTGGAGAGTAGGGTAGGACCTTCAGACCCAGGCCCAGGACCCTCCCAGTGGCCCCACATTCTGCCACAGTACTGGACTGTGTCCCACCAGGACACTTGCCCACTGTCTTGTTCCTACATGAGAGGTCACATATGAATGATTACAGGGATTTTTCTGGAACAGTAACAGGGCTGGTTTGCCCACTGTCATTCCCAGGGCAAGCCCAGACACAAGGGAACACCTTTTCCTTGCTCCACTTATGACAAGAAACTGATGGTATGAGGTTTTCAGGAGGGCCTGGGCAGGTCCCACAGGGTCTTAGAGCCCCAGAAGCAAAAAAATCCCAGATGACCTCGGGTTAACAAAAGGATTCCTTGGATTCCTTCTGATGTTATCCAAGCCTAGCTTCTGATACTCCCAGAGCACCCCATAAACAATAACCCTCTCCTACTCATTCAACCCCCATTTCCACATGTCTCTTCGTGGTCCTTATGTACTTTTTAATTTTGTGATGTGACAATGCCTTGCCATGTTACCTCTCCCAGATTAAATGCATTTTGAAAACAGCAAGAGAATGATGGAGGCAGAAAGGAAGGGAGACAGAAAGAGAGAGAGAGAGAGAGACAGAGAACATTGTTATGCCCAGGAATGCACCTATGTTATTGGTGGAACTTCAGACAGTGGGAAAGGGGTAGAGTACTTTCCACATCTCCTGAAACCATAATACGTGGCTGCCTAAGAGTAAGATTTATAGCAATTTATTCATTTTTGTCTCCAGAATTCTAATCCTGTATCCTCCCCAAATACAGTGCCTGGACTGTTCAGTAATGACAATTACGGCCCCAAACCCAGTGACACTGATTCTTCAAACTGGCTTTGTAACTTTTCACTGTAGCTGTATCTTGGAACCTCAGTTTCCTCATCTGGAAAATGGAAACCATACAACCTACCTGGCAGCTTTGCTGTCACTGTGAGGATTAGATGAGATCAGGTGAGGATCATTCATGAAGTGGCATGGAATGGTCAAAAACAGTGCTTGGAGTTGGAGTCGTGGATCCATCCCCCACTTACCAGCTATGTAGTCTTGGCTCAGCCACTGCACAGAACCTCACTGACTTCAGTCCTCTCTCTCCCTTTCTTTCTTTCTTTCTTTTTTGATGTTCTTTCTTTCATTCTTTCTTCCGTTCTCTCTTTCATTCTTTCTTCCGTTCTCTCTTTCATTCTTTCTTTTGTTCTTTCTTTCATTCCTTCTGCTAAGATTTTAGTTTTAAGTAATCTCTACACCCAACATGGGGCTTATCCTCACAAGCCAGGGACTGAGCCAAACAGGCACCCTGTGCCTCAGTTTTCCTTTTTTTAAAATGTTCCATTTGCTGTCGTAAAGACTGTATATTCCCCAGTAATTCTGAATTCATTTTGATACAAGTAAGTCATTTTTCATTTGTGTTGTTCAAACCTTCTAGATCCTTCCTGGGTTGGTTGTATTTTGTTTTGTTTTGTCTTCCTAGTCTATCAGTTGCTGGAAAGCATGTTAAAATTATCTGGTGGCCAATTATGGCAGGCCAGTTTACTTGCGACCAATCCTTCCAAGAAAGCAAAATGAGATCCTTTGGGGTGTCCCAGCCCCACATTTGGATACTGGTCACCTCCCAATTCTGCTTCCAGAGTGGATTAACTCTGGGCTTTGAAGTGAGACACCCAAGTGCAAAGGCTCACTGTGTTCCTTAATGCACCTACTGATTAAGAGTGTCCTATCTGCCTGGTGGCTCCAGAGTTTTTCTCAACTGCTTCTTTTTGCTAATTGCTTATCAGGAAACAGTTCATTGGTTTTGTCCTAAGGCAGTTACCCACTGTTAACCCAGGAGAACACTATGGACCTGTCCTCCTTCACCCATCTCAGTTATCACTCTTTCTGCACAGTATCCCTCCCCAACCCTATTCCCACTAGACCCCCTATTTTAAGCACATCTCTGGCCCCTGACATATATGTATTTCAGGAAAATTAAGTACAGGGGCATTTAGCGAATGAGGTCTACATATCTATTTGTCATCAACCTCCTGAGGGGACTTTGGTAGGATCAGCCACCGGTCTGTGCCTGTTTGTTTTCCTTTGTTAATTTTAGCAAATAATACTTGTGTTCTGCAGTTTTTGTGGGTATAACAGCAGACCAAAAAGGAAAAATTGGCAAGTTACAATATGCTAGGGTCATAGAGCTTAATACCAAATTCATAATCCAACCTTGTCTACAACTCCATTTGCTGGTGTTGGGGACAGGAGGAGGCTAGGGTAACAACCTTTCCTTTTCTTCAAGTTCCCTTCCTTCTCCCCGCAATCTGTATTTAATACTGTCATGGAGGAAAACTAGCTTTCACTCCAAGTTTCCCCAATTCTTCCCTGTCCCTCAAGGTAGGACTCAGCATCTCTTCTTCCAGGAAACGGGATACCACAATGAGCATAATGACCCCTCTGTATTTATACCTTAAGGTACTGACTGTATATCCCAATCATCCCTTCTTTCCATGCCTCATCCTGGTTTCTGCTTGTTTGGATCATAAGACTTAACCCTTCCTTTGCTATATGCCAACAGATAGTCACACCTCCACTCATGAGAAGAAGTCCTTACCACTAGCCTGAGCACAATGTAGGCTCTCTATAACCTTCTAAAGATTGCCTATTCTTCCTAGGATTATTTACATTTGGAAATATTCCTATAGATCCCAAGTTATTGAGTAAATAATGCTAACAAATAAGGCATTGTCTGAGCACTGGGTGTTATATGCAATGGACGAATCACTAAGCTATACCTCTGAAACTAATAATACACTGTATGTCAATTAATTGATTTTAAATAAAAGAAAAGAAAGAAAGAGCTTACTCAAGGCCTCAAGCAATTTCATGGTAATTAAAAACTTTTTCCTTGAAAAAAAACAAAACAACAAAAACAAAACAAAAAAGACATTGTCTGAGAGGAGAGCTTGGAGAAGCCAATGACATTTCCTTTCAATTCTAGACCATGGGTGCTATCACCTGTAGGGAAGATTGTACTTCCCTGGATTAATTAAAAGGGAGGCCACTTGTGGGAGCCTACTAGAATCACAGGCCTGAAATAAGGAAAGAAAGGCTGCACTGAGAAGTTCCGGGAACCCAGACGGATGGTGTTTTCTGTAGTCATAAGAACATCCCACACATAAACAGTTTTCTCCAGAGATGGTAGTCAATGAACAAAAGAGTCCAGGAATCTTGGCTAAGGAGTTGATTCTTCGGAATGGTGAGAAGGCAGGGAAATCCACTGGGAGGCAGGGGTTGGGGGCTTAGGGAAAAAGTGGAGGGAGTGATTGGTACTGGGACTACAGAAGAAGAAACAGAGGTTCTGGGTTAATGCCATAGTTTATTTTTCAAGAAATTGAGACTGATAATATAATGGTTCAGAGAAGAGGGATGGCAAGGAGGAGGGACATTGCCCTGGGACTCTACCTCCTCCCTCCCCTTGCCTCCCAGCTGGGACAAGACGAAGGTACCACTGGACATCAGGTAAAATTAGTCAGTTGCCCTTCAGGTATACTCGACATCTCACTGGTGGTTAAAGGAACAACAGTAGAAACCACTGTGCTGCTGGGGTTATTGTTGTTAGTGCTGGTCTCTGGAAGAGATAAAGGGTAGGTATTCAGTGGCCACACAGTCTGATGAAACACATCTCTTTGAGGGTAACAGATCCACCCAAACCCTGGGCGCAGGGATATTTCTGAGGTTTAGAAGATGCCCATACAAGGCTTCTCTCAGGACGTTTTAAGTCCAGTGAGCAAAGAGACATAAATGTCAGATCTCCTGAGGTTTGGATTAATCAGGCAGGCCTGAAAGTGGACAATGGGGCTTTGGGTTGGAGGAAGAGGTGGGGGTTCCAGGTTGGAATGGGTACTGGGACTGGGGAGGCATAGTCTTCTTCTGTCTGTTCCCTCACGGTTAGGGGTTCCATGGTCTTTGAGAACCCAATGGCAAAAGAGGGGTGATTCTTAGATCCTACCAGGTTCTGGGATTTTCATGCAGATTTTTCCACAGATGGACAAGCAGCATTCATAGCCAATAATACAATCCGAGTAAAACTTGCACTTTCTCTGGCAATCATGGTAGTTGGGCATATTCACACAGTGTAATAGAACTGGTGTTGGTACAACTGAGAAGGAACACATGAGCAGTGACTCCAAGAAGAGTTTTTCTCACTATTATCAGCCCCTCTAAGGCCCCAGCACCCACTCCTTTGGCTTCTCTTCTTCTGGCTGCCCAGGGATCTGCGTGGCCTTTTCCATTCCTAGAGTCAAAATCCAGCTTACACTCCCTAGCAAACCCAGAAACCATGAAGCCACCTCCATGGAATTGAACATCACAGGACCTGAGTCCTGAGACCCCGTTCTCAGAACAAAGAGGCCCAAGAGATCCTCTGGTCTCCTGCTCTCATTTTACAGAGTGGGAAGAACAGAGTCCCAGAGAAGAGGAGGAACTATCTTGTACTTTTCCCTGTCTGGCTGAGACAGCCTTCCAAACCTAGCTGTTCCCCCAGAAACCTTTGCCAGCAGTTATGGACCCAAACGCTCAATTCTGCTGATTTCATTTTTTTTTTTTTTTGCCCTAGTGATTCCAAACTTCTCTTGGCCAAGCACCCATTTTATTTCTCCTCCCCATGCCCAATATTCTAAAATACTTATTTCCCTAAACAAAGGGCATATTTCAAAAAATAATTAGTACCCTTTTCCCAATTTGGTGCTCATCCATGCAGCCCCTAACTGGAGGACACAAACTCCTGGTGGCTCAAGCTAGGCACCCTCCATGTGGGCTTTGAACCCTATGGAGCTTTCCACTGCTATGGGTCCTCCTCAACAAAAACACCTTGTAGCCACAACAGTCCCCACCACACACATAAAAACATCGTTTCTCATAACATCAGGAGACCATCAAACTTGAGAACTGCACATTCAGCTTTCCTCAGGTATCCTGGCTTAAAAAAGGAACCAATGCTTTCACGTATGCCAGCCCCTGGTTCCTTGTTTTCTACCCCCTCTTCGGTTTGAAGCTAAATCAGAGTACCTACTGTAAACTGGAGGCTGCGTTACAACCTCAACTCTTTCTTTCATCTTTCCTGTCACTGGCATGATCACCAGGCAGTAGAGTGTCAGCAACTGGAGAACCAACCACTTCATGATGTTAACTCTGGATGTTTGAGTGTGAGCCTGGCAGGAGACCCAGGATTTTACTAGGTCCTGCAGGGGGTAGCGAAGGGCTTTGGGGTGTGGAGTTGGGAGAACACGTGACTGGACTCTCACTGCCCCATCTGGTTCTGCCTCATCTCCTCCAGGCACCACTTCTTGGCTGGGCACTGGCTTCTCCTGAGGTACTTTCCTTCTCTTATGCTTTCTACTCCTCTCATTGCTGAAATGAACTCTTCATAATTTATCATTTCTTATTTTAGAAATCTGAAAAACACAGAAAAGTACAAAGAAAACTAATAAGATATAATCAGTTATCCATTACCTAGAGAGACAATTATGTCATCCTTCTTTCACAAAATATAGCTTTAGAGTTGACCTCCCCCCCAAAAAAAAATCATACATATTTACTGTATATGTGTTTTGAGTATATCTTAAAAGCCATTTAAGAATATCAGAAAATGGGGGAGCCTGGGCAGCTAAGTTGGTTAAGCGTCTGTCTTTGGCTTGGTCCCAATCTCAGGGTCCTTTATCAAGCCCCTCGTCCGGGTCCCTGTTCAGCAGGGAGTCTGCTTCTCCCTCTCACTCTGCCCTCCCCCCTGCTCATTCTCTCTCTTTCTCTCAAATAAATAAAATCTTTTTTAAAAAGAATATCAGAAAATGTAAGTAAATGGAAATTTAAAATCACCAGAGACATTTAAAACTTGATTACAAAATTTGAAGTGGAATAACTTTTTCTAAGCCTGAATTTCCCCAGCATTGTCTGTGTTTCACATGAATTAGCTCCTAAATGATACCAGCACATTTCATTTTTTTCTATTTTTTTACTTTTATTTTTTTATTATGTTATGTTAGTCACCATACAGTACTTCATTAGTTTTTGATGAAGTGTTCTATGATTCTTGTTTGTGTGTAACAGCCAGTGCTCAGCATACTTAATTTATAATTTTTGTAATTCCACTCTTATATATCATTCCATTCCATTAATGTACTTCTCAGGAGTGACATCAACAAGATGGCTGAATATGACTCCCCTGCTTGAAACCCCAGCCCCCGCAACACAATAATTTGGCATCTACCCACAGACCAAAGTACTTTAGTGGAAGCTGAGGATCCAGCAGCATACACCAAGGGACCCGGGAGGAGTCTGACCAGTGGGTTGGGACATTGGCATAGAGACCTCAGCCTTGGCATGGGACTCTGAAGTGGCCTGAGAACTGGCTCTATCCCCCC
This sequence comes from Eumetopias jubatus, assembly GCF_037043125.1. Taxonomy (NCBI): domain Eukaryota; kingdom Metazoa; phylum Chordata; class Mammalia; order Carnivora; family Otariidae; genus Eumetopias; species Eumetopias jubatus. The sequence continues at coordinate 125,946,801 of NW_028274815.1, forward strand.
TCAGCCACAGTCCAGGAGCCACTGGTGAACACTCATTTAAACAATCACCTACAGATGACAGAGCTCTGTCATGTTACAGAGAAGCTCCATCACACTATTGAAGAAAAAAAATCCAACTGTGGATGCACTGAAGAGGTTAAATGTAACAGTTTGACTTTACCTGCATCACACTTATTCAGATTTTTAAAAAATATTCCCTAAGGAGGGAATGTTTAAGCTCTCTGTAAACCCAGACAAGAGGATGTATAGTCCCTGCATCACACTTCAGCTTGTTCCATGCTCACACTGTTTACACGTGTTGTCCATCATCCAGATCATCTTCACCACATTAAAAAAGTGGAAATATTTGCTACAAAGTAAAATCTTATGAATGAGGTTGGTATGAGCCAACAACAACTGTGCCTTCCTGGTGATCTCCCCTAACTGGCCTTCCCCTTCCTTTCCACATCTTTTGTCTTTAGCTGAAGGTGGTATTTAAGAAGATGGCTTGGACCATTTGGGACAGTGACTCAGTTTTCCTGTTCTGTCCCATGTAGAGTGGAGGTACACATGTTAGTAAACTTCTGTTCCTTTTTCTCCTGCTAATCCGTCTCTTATTGCAGGGGGTCTCCGCCAAGTACCTAGAAGGATAGAGGAAAAATAGCTTTTCTTTCCCCGTAATATCCAGGATCCTCAAGTGGACAACGCTTTCCTTCCCTGGTCCTTCCACTGGGGGATCCCTCACCTCTTGTTCTTCTCTTACTTCTTTGGTCAGGAAGGAATAACCACTTTCACTCAATCGAGCTCCAAGTGCTCCTTATCCCTGAAGGTCAAGACAGAGCCCCACTCCTGAAGGATGTTTACGTGGGCCCCTGAGTCCTTGTGCCTTTTCCTTACTCTGAGCTCTAGGACACTGACCAGTGTTCTGTTAGGCCTTAGTCCCTTGCCCGCCCTTGGTCTTGGCCGTATCCCATTCTGGAACCTTTCCATGGCGTCTACAGTTGATAAGTGTGATATGCTGACTCATCCCATCTAAAAGAGAATATCTCATTCTCTGGACCAGGAAGAGGCACAGATATGCATACATTGTAGGGACTTTGTTATCTCCTCATCCAAGGGAAGTTATATTTTTAAAATGATTTTCAAGATACTAATGGTAGAAATTCAATATAATCTAGGGGAACAGTATGGGCTGGAAAGCCTGCCTGGAATGAGCAGACATCTCAGGATATGAATACTATTACCCAGGTAAAACTACCAGGCAAACAAAACAGGTGGGAGTGAGCAGATACGGAGATTGCAGAAGGAGGAATCATTCTGGAAGCTCAGAGTGCCCACCTTGAGGGCAGGAATGCCTTCTCTCATGCTGGGAGGGGAGGTTGCTTGTTCCATTAGACAGTGATGTGGAGGCCAGGGTCTTGGGTCTTGCAGAGGAGTTTGGCTTTGCATAAGTATACAGTTCAGAGACCACCATGAGTTCACCAAAGCCTGCTTCCTGTTGTCCTTGGGCATACAGCTAGACTGTATTTCCCAGTCTCCTTTGCAAATAAGGCAACCCTCTGACTACATTAGGGCAAAGAGAGTGTGGGTGGAAACAGAGCTCCACTTCTAGGCCTGGCCATTAAAACCCTTCTGTAGGAGCCTCCATGCTGCCCGTTCTTCTCCCATCTGCTGGCTGGATGCGGTGGAGTCCCTGGGAGAGGATGAGTTATAGAGAGAAGGATTCAGGGTCCTTGACTCATGCATGGCATGGGGGTCGTTCACCGACCACCCGCAGTGAAATGTATTGTGAATGAGAACAAACTTTTACTCTGTTTTGTGAGGTTTTTATAAATCTCTGCACTTTTTGCTACAGATGTGAGTCTATTGACTAATATATAGGTCTAACAGGGAAAGCAGAGTTGGATGGGAACAGCTGTTGGTCATCGTAAAGACAGAAGGGAACCACAGGAATGGAGTATGAGACAATGCAGAGCCCTCAGGTTGGTTATCGGTTTATTTGGCAGAGACTTGAGCCTCCTCAGGATAGAGAGATCAAGGGGATACTGAAGGGTCCTCAGCCAGGCAAGTGAATAACCCAACAGGGATCCAGGAAGCACTCTTCTTACTTCTTAGACTACCTAGTTATCCTCTAGCCCACACTAGTGGTGTGCCAGCTAGAACCTAGGTGTTTAGCATGGATTTAAAGGGTTCTCTGGAAAAGACAAGTCAAGTGGTTAAAAGTCAGGGAATCCTGGGGACCTCCATTCCCAAACTTAATACCACCCCGCTCCCTGTCAATGGGAACAGAAATTCTTCCTGTAAGATCAGGAGTTACCCATTTTAAGCAATTTCTCCCAAAAGATTTGCCAGTTGGGCAGATAGGTAGACACTGGGTCTCTCTGGGCCCTGCCTGAGACATGGGGCCAATGGAGACGCCAGACCAAGGAGGCAACAGTCATGGCCTTGGACAAAAGAGGGATGAACAAAGAGATGGGTGAGCCTTTGTGGGAACTGAATAAAAGTAAAGGAAAGAAAGTGGAGCACCACCCTCCCACATTGGTGTCTTGGGTTTTTTGCCTTGAATGGCAGTTAGACTGTATTTCCCAGTCTCCTTTGCAAATAAGGCAACCCTCTGTTGGGAACACCCAACAGATAGATAGGAGACAGATAGGAGGACATTGCCTTATGTTGCCAGTTTCTTTGACCAGGATTTGGGTATATCTATTCCATGTCACAGCTTCTGAATGAGGGTGACCCATAATAAGGAAGCATATCCATGTGCCTCCTTCCCACTCCAGCCAACTCACCTATTGTCCAAGCAGATGTTTCCACAGAAGGTCCAACAGCATGTATGATTGGGAGATAAACACTCCTGTAATTTAGTGCACCTCTTCTCACAATACTTTAATGGAGGCTGTACCCAGCACTGCTCAGTGACTATTCTTCCAACTGGAACTGAGATGGTAGATGGTAGATGATGGTAGATGGTAGATCCATTCACCCATGACTTAGAGAAGAAATGCTTCTCAAGCTTAACATTCCCTTAGCTCTGAAACCTGAGCTCAAAGTCACAAACAAAATGTTTCTCTGCATTTTAAGAAATTCCTTTCCTTGAATTCTAGCTGTGTCTTTTCACAGGAGACCCTTCTTACATCACATGCCTTCCCTCTTTCCACATGTCCCCACAAAACTGCAGGCCTTTGGGCCCTCCCCAAGCTCCCTAAAGATAGGATCCAGGACAACCTCACCATCTATGGCACCACTTCACCAAGTCTATTCTCACTGGGCTTGGGATTTTAAGGATGGCAATATTGTCTAGCTCCACTTTCCATACCCAATTTACAGAATGGAGAACTGAGCTGAGGGAGAATGTGTACCTATTTTCTCCCTTGTCTATTTGTTTCTGTACTCATACTCGCTAAGCACTCAGCCTCTCCCCAATTCCATCTCTTTCACTGGCCCATAACCCTCCCTTCATTATCCCCATTTAATCATTTGACCCCAAACTTTGACTCCTAAGGATCCCTTTTTTGTCTTTTCTACTTTTTTATATTCTAAAAGATTCTTCCCTTCCAAGTAAATAATATTGCCCTATTGGTATTCATCAAAGGCCCAGAGATCTGAAAATATGGGCTCAGAGGAAAGCTCTGTGTTGGTGTTTCCCCTGCCTAAGGTAGTCTAACACTGGAAAATATCATTTCTTGCTAGCTTATGGGATGGACTTATAGATTAAGCTATGTTCCCTTTCTGTATACCCATTATTGTTGTCAGAGCTCAGAGGGGGAGCACCAAGGGGCACCAAATTGGGAACACCCAACAGAAATCTTTCTTGGATGACTCTGCTTTAAGGAGGGCTATGATCCGGGAAAGGTGGTCCCAGAATCACTTACACCAGACATCCCAGGCTTGGGCAGACCCCCTCCTCCCATGTCATACCACCTACAAAAAGTCTTGTTCTTGAGGCTTCCCAGCACAGGCAGAAGCATCACAATCCCATAGATGAGCATGCTGAGTAGGAGAACCCAGGGCTTCATGGTCATCTCTCTGTGTGTTTGGGTTAAGCTTTGAAAGAAGATAGGTCTTCTCCCAATGCCACTAGAGGTACAACAGAAATTAAGGAGACTAGGGTCAGAAAGAGAGAGAAAATGCTTCTGAATATTAGGTTATTCTTTCTCTACTTCTCCTTTTCACCTTCTGTCACCTAACAACATATCAAGCTAGCCATCAGCTTCCCCAGGCTACCTCCCCATCTCAAATTACATGCCACTCCCTTTGCAAAAATATTTCTCTTAAAAACTCATTGCTGGGGGAGCCTGGGTGGCTCAGTCATTAAGCGACTGCCTTCGGCTCAGGTCATGATCCCAGGGTCCTGGGATAGAGCCCCACATTGGGCTCCCCGCTCAGCGGGGAGCCTGATTCTCCCTCTCCCTCTACTGTTCCCTCTGCTTGTGCTCTCTCGCTCTCTCTATGGAGAGGGAGAGTCCCTCTCCCACTCCCCCTGCTTGTTTTTGCTCTCTTGCTGTGTCTCTCTGTCAAACAAATAAATAAAAAATCTTTTAAAAAATGCATTGCTGGGGCGCCTGGGTGGCTCAGATGGTTAAGCGTCTGCCTTTGGCTCAGGTCATGATCTCAGGGTCCTGGGATCAAGCCCCGCATCAGGCTCGCTGCTTGGCGGGGATCCTGCTTCTCCCTCTCCCTCTACTGTTCCCCCTGCTTGTGCTCTCTCACTCTCTCTGTCAAATAAATAAATAAAATCTTTTTTAAAAAATGCATTGCTTTTTTCCGATTAAAAAGCAATAAATCTTCAGTTTGTATAATTTGTCAAAAACAACCAAAAAAGGCAAAAAGGAAATAGATAAGGATTAGGAATTCCACCACCCAAGGATAACCAGTGTAAGTATGTCCCTTTTTGTTGTACTCATTATATTTATGAACTTAGAACAGTAGAACACATCAAGTGTCCTGATTTGTTTACTTAAGAACATATGTAATTGGATAATAAAATGAAATTGTTAGTCCAGACCCTAAGTCAGAGTACCAGAGCGATTCCAGAGTGAGTTATGTGAGATGGGTTACTACGTAGGACTTGAGAAAGTTGATGGTCAAGAACTGGTCAGGGGACTCTTACACCTTTCATCTAAATAGATGATCCAAAGTTGAAGGAGTGGTAGACAGGGTTTCAAAGATTTTATTGGTAAAAAGCTCTGTTTGAGGAAGTAGGGAAGCTGTCTTCTAATTCCAAGTTGAGTAAAAGGCTTTGTAGATACTACTCATGGACTTACTGTGAGTCTCCAGAAGTCTGTAGGGATCCTGTAGACCTAAGTCATGACTGAAGAATCTAAAGGTAAGAAATCTAGCTAAATTGGCCTTTAGGACCAAAGAAGAGAGCAGCAGTTGGGGCACATCTGAATTGTAAATGGCCAGATGCCATTTTCTGTCTGCAGTGAACACTTGACATCTCCCATGAAAGAGTGCCAGAAGCACCAAGCCAGCTTATGAGAGTACATACTGTGTGAAAGCTGTCCTATTCCCACTTACTGGTTCTTCGTGCCTCTACTACCTAGGAGACAGAACTTTATATAGCAGATGGGGGTGAAGGAACAGAATCACAAAGAGCCCAAGATGGAGATACTGGCCATATCCTTTTCCACAACTAGAACTTCTGAGGGAGGGGAGAGTCCACAGTTCTCAACAATGTGTGGAGTTGTGGCTAATTACATGGGCCTGCACATTGAATTATTAAGTTGAGATGGTTTGTGACTGAAGAGTCCCACAAAATTTTGGGACCTACCTAAGTTTTCCTGAAGAGGCAAGGAAACAACTAGCCCATCTGAATAAAGTATACAGGCAGGAGAGACAAATTAATAGGATCACATCATACAAGTCATGCCAACAATTCAACTATCAATATCACAATCATTCCCCCATGTCATGAAAACTCAAATACTTCCAATTTCTTTTTGTTATAAAAAATGTCCTGATGAACCTCCTTATAGCTACAGCTTTCACATATGCACTATTATTTTTATATATATGAGTTAATAGAGAAAGATTGCTGAGCAAAAGATGTTGTCTATTTCAGGCTTTGGACAATGTCTGCTACATTTTCTTACTAAGGGTTGGGTTATACTTCCACCAACTGGATATCAGATGTGTGTCACCATATCTCCTGTTCTACCCAAGGCAATACAAAGGAAATTTCTGCTACCACACTAGCAGAAATCCAGTATTTTAGTGAGGAAGGAACATATGCCTCAGGGTCAAATTGGCCTGAACTAGAATCCCAACTCCCACACCCCCCAACTTTTAGCTGTGGAAACTGGGCTGATCACATAATTCCTGGAGCCTCAGTTTCCTCATTTGTATTTCTGTATCATAGAAATAATATCCATACTCATCTCATTAGGTTACTAGGATCAAATAATCTAATGTATAAGAAACACTCAGCATAGGACCCAGAACATAGTATACACTCGATAAATGGTAGCTTTTAGTATTAAGCTCAGAATTTCCTCTCGTCTAGATGTTTGAAAATTATTTTCATTTAATTTTTTTAGTTTTTTTTCTTTTACACTTTACATTCTAAAATGCCTAGAATTTAACTTGTGTGAGTAGAGGTGGAGTTCATTCATTTAATAGGTACCTGTTAAGGGGTGCCTGGGTGGTACAGTCAGTTAAGCGTCTGGCTCTTGATTTTGCCTCAGGTCATGATCTCTGGGAAGTGAGATCCAGCTCCAGGTTGAGCTCTGTGCTGGGCATGGAGCCTACTTGAGATTCTCTCTCTCCCTCTGCCCCTACTCCGCCCTCCTGCTCATGCGTGGGTTCTATCTATCTATTTATCTATCATCTATCTATCTATCTATCTCTATCTCTATTTCAAAATAAATAAATAAATATCTATTAAGTGTCTAATTACAAGTTCTAGGTACTGGAATAGAGTGGTGAAAAAAACACAAAAATCCTTACATTCGGATGGAACTAGAGGGTATTATGCTAAGCGAAATAAAAGTCAATCAGAGAAAGACAAGTATCATATGATCTCACTGAGATGAGGAATTTAAGAAACAAGACAGAGGAGCATAGGGGAAGGGAGGAAAAAATGAAACAAGATGATACCAGAGAGGGAGACAAACCATAAGAGACTCTTTTTTTTTTTTAAGATTTTATTTATTTATTTGACAGAGACACAGCGAGAGAGGGAACACAAGCAGGGGCAGTGGGAGAGGTAGAAACAGGCTTCCCACGGAGCAGGGAGCCCGATGCGGGGCTCGATGCGGGGTTCGATCCTGGGACCCTGGGATCATGACCTGAGCCGAAGGCAGATGCTTAACGACTGAGCCACCCAGGCGCCCCAACCATAAGAGACTCTTAATCTCAGGAAACAAACCGAGGATTGTTGGAGTGGTGGGGGCTGGGAGGGATGGGGTGGCTGGGTGATGGACACTGGGGAGGGTATGTGCTATGGTGAGCGCTGTGGATTGTGTAAGACTGATGAATCACAGACCTGTACCTCTGAAACAAATAATACATTATATGTTTTAAAAAAAAGATATTAGGAAGGGAAAAATGAGGGGCGGAAATCAGAGGGGAGGACGAACCATGATAGACTATGGACTCCAGGAATCAAACTGAGGGTTCTAGAGGGGAGGGGGCTGAGTGATGGGTTAGCCCAGTGATGGGTATTAAGGAGGGTACGTTCTGCATGGAGCACTGGGTGTTATATGCAAACAATGAATCATGGAACACTACATCAAAAACTAAGGATGTAATGCTGGTGATCAGCAAAATAAAATTAAATTAAAAAAAATCCTTACATCCATAGAGCTGACATTCTAACTAAACAATATAATAAGGAAGGACAAAGATGGTAGTCATTGTTAAGGAGAAAACAATGAAGCAGAAGAGGAAATAGCCTGCTGACAACTGGCAGCTGAGGGATGGGGAAGATGGGGCAAGGAAGTAAGAGCCTTAATTACCACTCAAAATTCCCAGAGCTCTCCCATCTGTTCCCTTTAGCCTTGATCTGCTTCCTCACCCTCCTGAAACCAAAGAGGAAGGAAAATAAAAGAGCCCCAAAAAAGAGTAAAATTCCAATGTTATGAATTACATGGTCACAAGGCAGTGATTATCCTTCTCCCTGGAAGTCTTGATATTTCTTCAGAAGTTATCCACCAAGCGGAAGCACCTCCTCTGCACTATCCAATATGGTAGCCACTACCCACATGTGATGATTTTAATTAAATTTAAAATTCAACTTCCAGTCATCTCAAGCATTCAATAGCCACATGTGGCTAGTGGCTATTTTTTTATTAGGATTTTATTTATTTATTGACAGAGAGAGAGCACAAGCAGGCAGAGCAGCAGGCAGAGGGAGAGGGAGAAGCAGACTCCCCACTGAGCAAGGAGCCCCACTTGGGGCTCAACTCCAGGACCCTGAGATCATGACCTGAGCCTAAGGCAGACATTTAACTGACTAAGCCACCCAGGCGCCCCAGTAGTGGCTATTATATTAGACAGCTCAGACATACAGCTTTTCCATCATCCTTGAAAGTTCTAGGGAACAACTATGTTCTAGAAGAATCAACCAAAATTCCTCTGCTCAAAAGCAACTGTCCTGGTAGAGATCATTTAAAAGGAGCAGAATTCTTCAAAGGGGACCTTGAAAACACGATCTCTTTTCAGAAGAAGTGAAATTTTTTTTAAGATTTTATTTATTTATTTGAGAGAGAGAGAGAGCACATGAGAGGGGGGAAGAGTCAGAGGGAGAAGCAGACTCCCCGCTGAGCGGGAAGCCCGATGCGGGACTCGATCCTGGGACTCCAGGATCATGACCTGAGCTGAAGGCAGTCGCTTAACCAACTGAGCCACCCAGACGCCCAGAAGAAGTGAAATTTAAACGCTAGAAAAATGCAAGTTTTAAACATGTGAATTTTTGACACATTGACTTTGAGCAGGTGGGATTTAGGAGACCTGGGGAGAAGAACAAAAGAAGGAGATTATGGAGAGAAAGCAAGGGAGGAAAGAAGCCTTTAAAATGTAAAAGATCAGACATGGGGAGGGGCTTCCATCTTACATGCTTACATCTGTTCTCCAACCTTCTCCATTCAGAACCCATGTCCCTGCCAGCTGGCCTCAGCATGGCTTGGTGAAGGAAAACTGTCAAGTGAAGGTATTGAGACTTCATTTACCATCGGGCAATATTTGCCAAAGGATACAACCTCATTGGTGAAGCTCCAGGCAAAGGTGAACTATCTTTGAGCATGGTAGTTTGCCAGAAAACCTAAAAATCACTTATATAGTTTGCCCCAGAAAGCAAGTTTGAGGTGGCAGGATACCCAGTTCTTGAGCCTGGCTCAGAGTGTTCTTGTGATCCTCTGAAGGCAGCAGTGCATAGCAAGGCAGATGAGCAATGCAGATGCTCTGTCATCCACTTACAGGTGGCGATACGAGGTACGAGGTAGCTGGGTGAAGGTGAACATGCACTGGGGTGGGCTGGATTCCTGGACATGGCCTTTGTAAAAAGAAGGAGGAAGGCTGGTGCATTGAAGCTATTTATTTATATCTAAAAATATCATTCTAGATCTAAGTTTTCCAGAACTTTGAGATATGTTCAATGAAAAAAGGTCTTACTCTTAGTTTTCTGAGTTCCTCCCTTAAAGGGTGCTTAGGATCCTGGGCATACCCAATGCCCTTCTTTGCACACCGCAGGTGCACCAATTGAGCCAGAGAAGAGAAATATAATCACACCTAGGCTGGGTACCACCCACATACAGAATTCTGGGTGAATTCTTTGGTCATCTTGAGATAGAGTGTAGGACAATGACAAGGCCCCTAGGCATCACAAAGACACAAAGACTGCCCCCCTCAGAATTCAGGATCCTGGGGCTTTCTAGATAATGTTAAAGAGGAGAAAGTTTTGGACTTAGAGTCAGGAATCTGGTACCTTGTTTCATGTCTGCCCCTTTTACCTGTGGAACCTCAGACAGGTGTGTCACCTCTTTCTCAATTTTCTTATTGGAACACCAGAGACAATAATCTCCACCTCACAGGAATAGTGTTGACACTACCTGGTCAGGGAACTCATCCAAGCAAGGCACAAATTAAAGTTCCTGCCTCCAGACCCTTACCCACACTTACCTCTTAAGGTGTTGAGTTGAGTGTCTGCAGTACCTGGCTGACAGCTCTTTTATGTAGCCTCTTCTTCCTTGGGGAGGGGGAGAGGAGGTTGTGGCCTGGGACCAGGGCCAGAGGAGCAGAAAAACAACGTTCAAAGGCCTAGATTTAATGGTGATTTGGGCTGTGCCAGATCTGTAAGTTCTGCCCAGGAACTACATGTTGGCCATATCACAGACTCTTTCCTTTGATACTCTCCCATTCCAAAGTATTGGATTTTCTTTGATATGAGCAGTACGTCCTCCTAAGCAAAGAGGAACACTGTGTACCTTATCACAGTCCTATCCACCCAAACAGACCCAAATCTTGTGTCTTTACTGATGCATCTGAGTCTACCCATAGGTAGGGAGTGAAGGGCATTTTATGTATCTATTGGCCTTGGACTTCCTTTGTACTAATAAGGTCCCACTCAACACCTTCTCTGTATTGATTCTCTTCTGCTAATTAAAGCATAACACCATCTCCCACCAAATGCCCTGGGGGTTTTATGTGGATAAAAAGAGACTGAATAGGAAGGACTTCAGGAAAGACAGAGGACCACCTAGCACATGACGGAAGTGAAGTGATCGAATCTAGCAACAACATCTTGGCACAAGTTTGTGAGTTGAGGGCTGGGGGGATTTGCCCACCCAATATCAGAGAGGAGCTACCATACCCATGTTTTGGAGCTTATTAGGAAAAAAGAAGAGTCAAGTGGGCAAGGGCAAGGGCTCCCAAGGAACAGACCTCCTTCTTCCAAACTCTATGTCCAGGAATATTTCTTACACTGACTGGAGACGTCCATGTACGGTGATTTTTTTCCCCCAGGATACGTCGGATGCACTGAGCAGCGGGAAATGTATGTCAGGATTCTGGAGACTTGGCTCAGGAGAGTGGACTGTATAGAGACAAAAGGTAGAATTCGGGGACCTGGGTACAAATGTGTGGGAGCAAGCGGAAGGGAAATTTGATGGGAGCTGCAAATGGTGCCACACCTAAAATGACTGAATTGTGGATTCCCAAGTCCTCACTTTCTATGGCTGGAAAATGATGTTCCGGGCAGGGCAGTCACAGCCCTGCCCTGCGTCTGGCTCAGAGGTTGGGGTTCCCTAGTGGGCTGTTTGAGGAGCACAGTCACTGAGAGTGCCAAGGAGGTTCCTCCTAGGATTCCTGCCGTACTTGGTTCTGGATCATTCAGATGGGTCTGCAACAAAGCTGTGTAGAATTTATGAAAACAGCAAGCTCCTGCTCTCACTCTCACTATGTGTATATTTTATACACACACACACAAATACATACAGATATTACACATGTGTACACATATACATGTATACACACATATATACACATAATACATACACAACACATATATACACACACATACTTATACACATATACATATATATACATATACCTACATATGCGTATGTACATATACGTGTACATGTATGGATATGGATTTGTGTATACATACATATACATTACTATGTATATATACATATAATTATATGTGATGTATATATACATATACACACGTATATATATTATACAAATATATATAATACCTGCTCATGTATTTTTGACCCATAATGTGCCTATGTGTTCTTCTAAAACTGTAAGGTTGTGTTGTTGGTGTCTGCTCCCATAGTCCCCATTCCTGAGCTCTCCAGAAATCCTAGTGATTGCTTACTCCACAGGTATTTGCACATTTTAATTGAGACATAATTGACATATATCATATTAGTTTCAGATATACAGCATAATGATTCAGTGTTTATATAGTGAATTCATCATCACAATAAATTTAGCTAGCATTCATCACCACAGGATTACACGTTTGTTTTTTTTTTACTTGTGAAAGAGCTTTTTTTTAAAAGATTTTATTTTTTTATTTGAGAGAGAGCCTCAGTAGAGGGAGTAGGGAGGGGCAGAGGGACAAGCAGACTTCCTGATCAGCAGGGAACCTGACCTGGGGATTGATCCCAGGACCCTGAGATCATGACTTGAGCTGAAGTTAGATGCTTAACCAACTGACCTACCCAGGCGTCCCATTGATGAGAGTCTTAAGATCTACTCTCTTAGCAACTCTTCAATATGCAATACACTATTGTTCACTACAGTCACCATGGTGTACAGTACATCCCCAGGACTTATTTATATTATAACTGGAAGTTTGTACCTTTTGACCCTCGTCACCATTTTCTTCACACCCTACCTGCCACCACTGGCAACCACCAAACTATTCTTTGTATGAATGAGTTTGGGCTGTCTTTGTTTTCTGGCCACATATACATGAGACCATCCAGTATTTGCATTTGTAAAGGGATCCAATCTCCAAAGAAAAAATGGCTGATGTTAGAAATTTAAGCATCCCTTAGGAAGCCTTTTTTGAGAAGGAGATCTGCACAATTGACCTCAGGTTAAAGGGTGAAGATTGCATCTCTTTGGGTGAAACTATCCCACCCAGAAAACACTGAAAAAGGAGACAGTTTGTGGAAATCTGTCCACAGTCACTAGGGTAAACAAGGAGGCAGGGGAGAAGGAAAGCCTGAGGGGTGCCCCGCAAGGGAGTAGGTGGTGGAGCCTGTCAACAGGAAGAAATAACTTAGGTTGAAGGACAAGGTAGAGTGACTCTAACCTCACAGAACGGAAAAGGTCCCTGACTCAGGATTCACCCCCTCACTCCATAAAACCAGAACAAATTCCCCCACATTTTCTGTTCTCTCAGAGAGTAGAGGTAGTTCATTTGAAATGGCTATTTTGCGTTCCTGTATCTACTCCTGCCTCTGCCACCAATCCACGTGGAGTTGACGGATCTGCTTGAATAAGCTTGCAAATTCCCCCGACTCCTGGACCAAAAGGTTTTTCTTCGAAGAGTCCAATCCAGGGCCGGGTCTTAATACCCAGTATAAAATAAGAGAAAAGAGAATTCTTCTGGTCCCTGGGGCTTGCTTTGTGAGGTTGGGAAGCAAGATTGGAGATCAGACAAATGTACTACATTGGGCACCTACTGAGTGCCAGGTGCTATGAAGGTGTTTATAGGTGTCATCTTATTTCATCTTCACCGTGGAGGTGCCAAGAATTAATGAGCGAACTAAGTCTATAGAGGTCATAAGCTTGTCCCGGTGTTATGACACTGTCGAATATTGGGGTTAGGATTCAACTCCTCATCTGTCTTAGCACAAAACCTATGAACATTCCTTTGCTACTCAAATCTTTATAGACAATAAAAGACTCATTCCTGTCCATTATCTCCTAACTTACACTGTGGTGGGTTACAAGTTTTGAGGAAATTGACACTCATCCTCTGTTGAATTAAACATGATTTAAACATGTTTAATTATAAAACCAGTTCTCCCTCTCTCTCTCTCTCTCTCCATATATATGTGTGTGTATATATAGGTGTACATGCATACATGTGTGTATTTATTTACTTAGAATACCTACTTCACTCTTACACCCATAAATTCCACCTTTCCTATATTAATCTAAAAAATAAAACATTTATGGTTGTGGAGCACCTGGGTGGTTCAGTCAGTTAAGCATCTGACTCTTGGTTTCTGCTCAGGTCATGACCACAGGGTTGTGAGATTGAGCCCTGGGTCAGGCTCCTTATTCAGCTTGAGGTCTGCTTAAGATTCTCTCTCTCCTTTCCCTCTGTCCCTCCCCCTGTTCCCTCTTTCTTTCTCTCACATAAATAAAGATATCTTTAAAAAAGGATTTATGGGGATGCCTAGGTGGCTCAGTTGGTTAAACGTCTGCCTTTGGCTCAGGTCATGATCCCATGGTCCTGGGATCAAGTCTTGCCTTGCATTGGGCTCCTTGCTCAGGGGGAGCCTGCTTCTCCCTCTGCTTGTTGCTCCCCATGCTTTGCTCTCTCTCTTTGTCTCTCTTTCTGACAAATCAATAAATAAAATCTTAAAAAATACTTCTAAAAATTTTAAAAAGATTTATGGTTGAAAATGCTCAACATAATATATTGTCTAGATACTCGTGATTAGTACAATGCAAATGCTTGACAATAGGCATTGATTTTAAGTGAGACGTGTGTAAGTATGGAAAACTGTATTGTGAAATATTTACCTCTTTAAATGATGGGACTGGATGGGTAACAATAGGTGGGTGATTCCAAATGTGAGAAAACAATAGATTGCTTATTTTAAATCTGCAAAGAAAAAAATAGAATGGTAATAAAAAGACACATGTTAACTCTCTACACTTAGATTATCATAATTTTTTAAAAATTATACTTTGCTCTTTTTCTGTAAATTATCTTATAATTAGAAAGTAGGAAAAAAATGTTTGCAAAAGAGGAGGTTAGTCATGTGAGAGCAGGAATCCTCTGCAGAAGCCCAAGTCCCATAGGGAACAGGTTGTAGTAAAGGCAGGCAAAGGGGAGGAAACAGGGCCCCTTGTTTGGCCAGTGGAAGCAGGGAGGAGCCCAGGATAACCACTCAGCTCTCCAGGGAAGTCTGTGCCAGACTGAGTGCTCTCCACTCTGCCCAGAGTCATGCCAAGCCAGGCTCTGCTGCTCATCCTGCTCCTCTGTGTGCTGCTGCAGGCCCAGGGAGGGCACTGGAAACCAAAGATGATGCAGAGTAGGTGATGGACTAGGGGAGAGGGGGGGGGAAGGGGGCCAGGAAGGACTGTGTCCTTTCTGAGGAGGACCTGGGAATTGGAACCTTTCAGCACATCCTGCTCAGACCACAGCACTATGAAGACTCTGGGTCCTCCCAAACCATGGCCCTCTGACCCCTTTACCCAGCCCTGGGAATAGTGATGGGGTAGTGGGGGAACCTACGTCTTTTGATTCTCCATTCCAAATACCCAGACACAAACGGTACATGGAGTAGTGAAAGGAACAACATGGGCTGAGAATCGCATGGGGAAACCAAACAACTATTCTTAGATTTCTGCACACATGTGACACGTTACATCCAGAAATGTTGGTGGGAGTAGGTGTAGAATGAAAGGACCATAGGAAAGCAAGTTTTGGGGTGTACAGGGTCAAGTCAAAGTTAGCATCGGAGGGACCAGGATGATGGTAGTGGAAGGGAAATAGTGCAAGTGGTATTTTCTGGGAAGAAGCAAGGGCCCTGGAGAAAGTGACCGTGACAGGAGAGAGGGGCCAGAGTGGGAAGTCCTCTTCCTCTCTGGACCCTGCAAATTCTGGAGAGTGGGGAGGATCTGCAGGATGTCTCAGTCTCTGCTGAGTTCTCAGTAGATTCTATGGTGGGGGGATTTTCATCAGGGCCATGACTAACATGGGAGACAGGGTCCTGGCTGCAGTGTATGCAGAGCGCCCAGGAAGGCCAGGTATTGAGATCTGTTGGGGGAAAATGAGGGGATATAAGATTTAAGATACTACCAATCACCAGGATTGGGTGAAGGGCAGAGAGTGAGTTCTCTGAAAGTCCAAGAGCGTCATGAGTGGGACCTGGGTTCTGGGGTCTTTGAGGGAGGATTTGAAAGGAGGGCTCTCAAGGGATCTGGTTGCACTGAGCCTGTTCCTGCTCTGCTTCAAAAACAGAGCTATTCAAAGAAATCAAGGTCTGTTGAAAGTCCACCAGCATATACATGTGCAGATGCCCATGTGAATACCATCAAGGCTGTCAAACAAATAACATGCTGTTCGACCTTCTGCAGGAACATTTGTATGAGCCTCCAGTGAGTGGGTGAGGGGGCTGGGCTGTGCATCTTGTTCCTCCAAATCTCTATTCATACAAAGGCACAAGGAACTCAGATCCTGGGCACCAGGATGCCAACAGTAATGCACCCTCCCCCCTGTCTGAACTGCTTGTTCCTGTCAAATAAACCGGAACAAATGTCCACAGACCTGCTCATTTTAGTCCCAGTGCGTGTGATCATCGAGGACCCAGGGCAGACCCCAAAGTGGCCCCCTCTCTTGGTCCAGGTCTCTGATCTCTCTCCCCTTGTCATTCATCTCTATTCTCTCTCCCGTTGGCCCCTGCACCCCTGCCAGGTCCCCAGGGCCCATCCTCATTGTTGATCTGCTCACTGAACCAGCACTCCCAGGGAGAAACTGCTCATGTGTGGTATCTCCAATGCTAATGAGAACATTCCTCAGCCTGGGGTCAGAAGGGCCAAGTTAAACATGAGGCAGGTGGAGGCTAGACCCTGGCCACAGAGTAGGAGGTCCCCAGGGAGGCTTCTTCTTAAACTTGACCCACCCCCACCCCATTCTCCCCATTCTCCTTGTGAGGTTCAGATAACTGTCCTTTTACAATGAAGAAAACCAATCCGAGGGAAGTTAAGGCACATGCTCAAGGCAAAAGAGAGTGAGAGGTCATGATGTGGCTAGAGGAGGATGTTTGTCTGGACCTCCTGTTTGCTCACAGCTCCTCCATTATGGGGAGACCATGTGCATGGAAGTGAGTGTCCACACTAACATCTCCCACCCCATCCGCCATCAATATGGCCACTCTTGGGACGGGGCCTGGAACGAGGTACCAGGACCTGAGACTCCAGGGCCTTCCATCAACTGAATAGTCCCCACCTTTCCCCAAGCCCCCTCCACAGGGTCTCATTCTCTCCCTTTTCTAAATCCACGGAGAAACCACATGGTGGACAATAGGTGATTAAAGGTGATGCTACTAAGGATTAATTGGCTACTAAGGGTGGCTATGGGTGTTGCCCATGGTCTCAGGGAGAATCGGTGGACCTTAATCACTGAGGGACAGACTCCGGACCACTCTGTGCAAGCACAGCTGCTCTGAAGTGGTCCTGGGGCTAAATCCAGGGACTAGGTCCCATGTGCCCAGTGGGGACATAGAGTCAAGTGGGAAGAATTCAAGGCAGGCAGGTGGGCCTTGCTGGAGGCAGGTGTGCAGTGTCACACTCCAGTCCAGTGTTTCCTGCTGGGCATCAGTGAAGGATTGTCCAGAGGAGGAAACCCGCCTCTCTCAGGCCAGAGCCTCTGGCCCACCTCAGAAGCACTCCAGGGCTCCTGGTATCGGAGGAGCTTCTCCACCTCTCCTCGGACCTGCCCTTGACCAGGAGACCTTAGGAAAGAGATTATGATCAACCAGTAGCACAGACATCATCAGACACAGGTGGGCGGTGAGAGCATGCTCTGCAGGAACTCTGACTTGGTGCTTCCTCACATAGCCTGACTCTGCAAGCATCTTCCCAGTGCTTGGCCATGCTCCAAACACCCTGGGAGAGACTATTAAGAGACAAAAGGTTACCTGCCAGGGCCCACATAGGGAGTGACCTTCCACGTCTACAACCAGTGCTCCCTACCATGTGCGTACACCATGCTGCCAGCTGACCTATTCCTTACCACTGGCATGAGCACCTCGGACCATGAATTCTACTGGAAGCAGCTGGTCTTCTCCATCGTGATAACTGGTGCCCTGGCCTGTGTTCCACAGAGCTCCCTGGACACTCACTCTACCTGCCCCAGTGGACTCAGAGGCTACACCTAGAATGCTTTGACTGGAGGAGTGCTTGCCTGGCCAGCACTCCATGTTCTGTCCTATGGAACAGCTGTGTGCCCCTCTGGTAGGTCGAGTGGAGGAGTGGGGACCCCTGCAAGGCCTTGACTCTCAAGGAGGCAGAGGAGGGAGCTAATGTTAATTCTGCCATGACCTGGGTGTCCAAAAAGCCAAGTCCCGGCCTGCGGAGAATTGTTGATCAGGCTGCTCTGTTGGTGACAAATACACGGCCTCGAGGTTGTCATGGTTTCTGCAGTAATTGTTCTCTCCTCATGCTCCAGCCATGCTCCTTCTCTATGTTAGTGCAGATGGGAGGACTCTAGAAGTATCTTCCGTATCTCATACACCATGATGATGGTGATCAACTCCTGCCTCATTTCCAACCTTTGCATGCCCCCAATGCTCACAAGTGGGTCATACTGACGCCTGCACCCACAAAGTGTGTCCCACCACCGCCTCTGGTAATAGTCTGTGTCATAACAAACCCAGGGTGCCTAATTCAGGAGCTATAGGAAGTTATCTGGAATGCAAGTGTTGGCTTTAGGTGCTGAGTGCAAGATCTACCACTAAGAAATGCTTTTTGGCCCAAATATAATTAGAATGGGCATATGGGCATGACATGCAGGATTTAAGGAAGGCTCTAACCTGAGGCAGTTATTTCTAAGCCTAAAATCCTACCATTAAAATTACATTCTCTATGAGTGTATACCCATCGGTGAGTGTAGTGTCTGTCCAGTGTCTTGGCTTGGGAAGGGTTCACTTCCTGAAAAGCATTAGTGAGTGGGTGTGAGAAGGTAGAAGAATCTACATGAGAGAACACCATGCATCTGAATTCTAAGGATATTCTGGGTCACTGTTGCTGGGTATATGGAGGTTCCTTTTTATGTGGATTTAGGTTTCCTTTATTGATGGAATGCTTTCTAGTTTTAAATATTGTTAACTTTGTGGAGTTTTTTTGAAAACTCCAATTATATTTATTTATTTAGGTTTTCTTTATCCATCTTCTTTATTAATCTTTCTCTCATTGTTTTTACTTTTTGCATTTTATTTTGCATTTATTTCTTTTTTTAATTTAAATTCAATTAGCCAAGGTATAGTACATCGTTAGTTTTTGAATGTTCAATGATTCATTAGGTGAATACTGTCTTCTTTCGTTCTTTTTCAATGCCTCTTGTAGTTCAGTTGAATTTATTCTGTCTTGAAATTTTGTAACAATCTTTATTTCTGAGATGACCTTTAACTTTTTCTTTGATTTTTTTTTGTTCTGTCCACCTCTTATTTCAGGTCTTCCTGGATTTTTGGCTACTTGTGTGCTGAGTTTTTAAATTTCTGATTCAAGGTATTTTTTCAACTGTTAAAACCTTTGTTTACAGATGTTTATTTAATTAAAGTTGCAAGTGTTGTATTTCCCTTCTCCCTGACAAGATGTTTCTGGTGGGAGAATTTTTTTTCCCCTGCAGAAATGTTTCCATTTTCATTCATTCTGTTTTCTTTAATAGTAGTTTTACATTGAAGTTCTCTAATATTTTTCATTAACTTTGTAACATCCTGTCTTAGCAGACCAGCAGAGACCGTTTTATCCTCAAATTGTTCTAGGCTTTGGCTACTGGGAACTCTCTGAGGTTGGTTCCTGTTTCCCATTCTTTGACTTTATAGCATTTCCTTACTTTCTGACCCTAAAAGATACTCCAGTGTCATCTTGTATTTTCTTTTATTTATTTATTTTTTTAAAAAGATTTTATTTATTTATTTGAGAGAGAGAGAATGAGAGATAGAGAGCACGAGAGGGAAGAGGATCAGAGGGAGAAGGAGACTCCCTGCTGAGCAGGGAGCCTGATGTGGGACTCGATCCCAGGACTCCAGGATCATGACCTGAGCCAAAGGCAGTCGCTTAACCAACTGAGCCACCCAGGCGCCCTCATCTTGTATTTTCTGAGCCTAGTTCTAGAATCAGCCATTTCTCCAAGAAGCCTTGGCCCATTTATTGGAGAACGGTAATAAAAACCAAGATCTGGGCTCCTGGTGTGCTTATTGCTACTGTGTTATCACTGTTTCCAGGCATAGCCAGGAAATATACACATGTGTAACTAATCCATGTATAAACATGTCTATTTTACTTCTGCATCTCTCTGTATATATTGAGCTGAATGTGGGTTAATATTGATGTCTTTGACTTGAATCCAGTACCCCCAGGGCTCATTCTAGCCTTCCATTTTGCTTATTTGTAACTTCTTCTCTCTTACAGTTAGAAACAAGGCTCCCATCATCCCTGGTTATTTACTTATTTGTCCAATCTTATATACAATCTTATATACAGCTTATATACATGTAAAGTCATTTTAGAATTTTTACCCAGGGGTGCCTGGGTGGCTCAGTCGGTTAAGTGTCCCACTCTTGATTTTGGCTCAGATCATGATGTCAGGATCATGAGATCAAGGCCCATGTCCAGCTCCCAGCTGGGCATGAGGCCTGCTTGGGATTCTCTCTCTCCCTCTCCCTCTCCCCCCCGCCCCCGCTCATGCACGCTTTCTCGCTCTCTCTTTCTCTCTCTCTAAAAAAAAAAAAAAAAGGAATTGTTTACCCATACCCTGTGAGAAACAAATTTACCAGAGATCCGCTCTCTGAGAAACCAAATGAAAGAGCTACTTGCCAGTTACCCACATGAAAATGACATACTAGAAATAAACTTCTATTCTGTGAAACCCATGAGATTAGCCTCAGTTCTAAGGTAATCAAATGAGGAAGCAAGAGTTAGAAGCTATGTAGCCTCAAGGATGCGAACAATTTGGGGGGTATATAGGGTAATCAAAGAGAGTGGAAAGGAGTTGAAAAAGCCAAAAGCCACTGCTGATAAATGAGTTTATTTGTCAAGGATTTGCTCTTGCCCAACCCTCAGTGTGAACAGACTGGTGTCCTGCTGGGAGATTAGGATTTAGACCTCATGCAAAGATCTCCTGCAAGACAGAAAGGTTATATACTCAGAAGCTAAGGGAACTCTGAGGAACAAGCATTCATTCCAAGCTTAATATTACTCATCCCCACCAAACACCAGGACCTGAGTACTTTATGTAACACCAAGAATTGTACACTTCTGGGGTGGGGAGGTGGGTTTGGTTCATTGAACAGAGAAATGTAGAGATTTGGGGCCTGGCTGGACCAAAAGGGTTCATTGAAAGGTCTGACTATGGAGGCAATGGTTAGAAATTTGGACAAAAATTGGGAAAAGAGCAAACAATTGAGTAATATAATGAAGACAACATAGGCATTGATTATATAATGAAAGAAACAATGTGCCCCAAGCTGGTGTCTTGGTTTATTTGCCACTGAACTGCTGTCCAGGCTTAGGGGATATTATCATCCACTATTTTTGTGCCTAGGATTTGGGATGCCTCAGTCTTCTGTTTATGAATAACAGCATCTGAGAATCAGTGAAGACCCATGCCCAAGCACACCTCCCAACTCACTTTATTTTTCCAACAGATGTTTCCACAATAGGTCCAGCAGCATGTGTAATTTTTGTTTGTACATTTAAGGGCTCTAGAGCACTTCTTGGTGCATTCAATGACAGTTGGCTCTCCCCAGCACTCCTCAATGAACATTTCATCCCCTGTAATTGACATGAGATAGAAAGAGGCTGACAGGGGCCACATAGCCAAGGTGGGAAGAGAAGTCCTTCATAAGCTTAACAGCCCCTTCTAGAACCCTAGCCCCACGCAGGTATCCATCTGCCTTATGAGAAAATCCCTGTACTGAGCCTCCTCGTTACATCTTCACAGATCTCTGCCTTCTCTGCTCCCACAGGCCTCTGGGCCCTCGTCAAGCCTCCTAGAGATAGGATTCAGCATACTCCCCCGCCCCGCCCACACACACACACTCATGTGTCCTATAAAATCTACATTTCTGTAATAGGAGACCTCAGGGCCCAAGGCAGCCTCTAGCCTCATTACTATACCTACTTCCTAGTGTGGGAAGCCAGACCAGGGAGAATAAGGCACAGATTCTCTCCCTTTTTCTTCTCTTTCTTGTTCACCCTGCCTTTAAGAACAGCTTCTCACCAAATTTTTCTCTCTCACCCATTTTCTTGGCACCCTCCACTGATTCCATTTTCTCATCATATGGCCCTCAACTTTGCCCCACTAGAGACACATCTCATGTCTCTTTTCTATCTTTTCACATTCTAAAAGATCTGCCACTGAAACTAAGGGTATATATATTAAGAAATTCCCCTATAGTACTCATCAAAGTACACAGAGCTTCTGGAGGTATGGAAAGATATGGTAGCCTGACATGGAAAAATAATATGTCTTTACAACTAATAGAATATATATAAAAGGTGACAGGTACCCATTGCCACTTTCAAGGTTGGAAGAGGAAGCATCGAAGGACCTCAACTTGGACATTTCTTAGATCTCTGTGCATAAAAAAAAAAGTCTCTGAATCTCTAATAGGTGACCCAGGGAAGGTGGGTCCTGAGTCCTGAGTCAGATGTGCCAGGCACAATACCCCTTTGCTTGTCCAGGAACAAGCACAGTACCCCCATGACACAGTACCCCCACCCCCAGGCTAATCACTTACAGCTGTATTTTTCCTTCATCACTCCCAGCACAGAGAGTAGCTCCATACAGAGGAATGTCATGAGTTGAGGTGTCCAGAGCTTCATGATGCTGACTGTATGTGTCTGAATATATACTGTCAGGATGTTTTTCCCCTTTCCAGTTGCTGCTGGAAATCGAGAGCTATAAACAGAGTTGTGAAGCAAGAAGAAGCGCTTATAGAAATTCTTTGCTCTTTGTCTACTTGTTCCTCCTTGCCTCCCACCCACCCAACAACAGGCACACGCCTAAGCTGAACACTGGCTTTGCTAAAAGGTTTCTCTGCATCTCACACTTCACGCTTTCCTTTTATAGAAAAAAAAATTATTTTAAAAATGTGTTGCCTTCCCTTGATGAAAAGATAAGTCAAATCCAGCTGACAAAATACTTAAAACATAAAAAAGTACAAAGAAGACAATGAAATATTTCTAGCAACCCCACTATGTTGGTGTATGTTATTCTGTCTTCTATACGTGCCCATAAAACTGAAATCATATCAGGCTTGCTGTCTATATCTTGACTTTTTATTTAAAAATGTATAACATGATATTCGGGGCGCCTGAGTGGCTCAGTCAGTTAAGCGTCCAAATCTTGATTTCTGCTCAGGTCATGATTTTGGGGTCGTGAGATTGAGCCCTGTGTCGGGCTCTGTGCTGAGCTTGGAGCCCGCTTAAGATTCTCTCTCTCCCCCTCTCCCTCTGCTCCTCCCCCACCCTCCAGCTTGCATGCTCTCACTCTCCCTCTCTCTCTAAAAAAAAATTTAAATTTAAAATTTTTTTAAATAATAAAAATATGTAACATGATATTAAAATTAAAGTTTTGGCCAAGACCTTTGGATAGCCCTTAAAATGAGCTTGTGAGACAAGTCAACTTAAGCTTTAAAGAAAATCTGCTCAAAAATCACCTGCAAAAAATACGTCAAGTACCTGGCCATTTTCCACGTTTAAAACAAGTCAGGATTTTAAGAGTTACTAACCCCTTTTTGGTCATCTTTCTCTCTTGTTTTTAAAGAATGTTGTGCTCTTTTTTTTTTAAAGATTTTATTTATTTGAGAGAGAGAATGGAAGATAGAGAGCACAAGAGGGAAGAGGGTCAGAGAGAGAAGCAGACTCCCCGCTGAGCAGGGAGCCCGATGCTGGACTCGATCCCGGGACTCCAGGATCATGACCTGAGCGGAAGGCAGTCGCTTAACCAACTGAGCCACCCAGGCGCCCAAGAATGTTGTGCTCTTTTAATTCCAAGTCACTAGAAAGGCTTTAAGAATACCTCCCATAGAGCTGTATATGTGTCCCAAGGTTTTGTGGAGACAGAGGCAGATGTCTGAGTCACACCAGAGAAACAAAGGGTAGGAGGCTGGCTGAAGTGACTTATGGCCACAGCAAGAGGCCTCCACTATGGCATTTGATAAGGCAATGTATGCAAGAAAGCCAGTGTGGATTTGCACTAGATTCATGTCAGGCAGGGTGCCTGGGAAGGCCATGGGACCTCAGCAGAAGGAAGTAGAAAGTGGCTAGTCAGATGCCTCGGGTCTGGGAAAAGTGTCAGAAAGGAAGTGCGTTCAGCCATATCAAGACAACCACAGGTAAGAAACTTCCATCAGTTGGGCTTGGGGGAAGACTCAAAGAACCCGTGAAACCACCCACAACAGAGTCAACTATAAGCAATACTAAGCCCAGAAAGCACAAAGCACAAAGCACAGAAGTACAATACTCCCTGCCAGAAAGAACTGTCCTGACCTCCCCATCTCTTCTCCCTTATCCACTTCCAAAATGGCACTTAGCCAGCCGCAGGAGGAGAGGAAAACTGCTCACTCTCTTCCCCAGTTGCAGGTTTCTAGGTGTGGGAGAAGCCACGATTTTAATTCAATTTTAGTATTTTGACTATTGCCTGGGCTTAGACTTTTTTAAATATATTCTAAGTTTAGGCAGTGTCTAGAAAATTGAAGTTCTATACCCAAGCTCTCACACAGAGGCAGGAAAAGAAGTCGCTTTAATGAGTAAATTTAAATGAGACGAAGGACAAACTTTTCAACAGATTATCAGTAACACTCCCTGTAAATATTTTCCCAATAGTTACACATATCATTCATATGTTCCCATTGATCATGAGACATCTGAAAATTTATAATTTCTCTTCTTTAGAAAAAAAATCAATAGGCACCATCTTGCAACTAAAATTCAGTTAAATCTGGTATTAGCTTCAGAGCACAAATGTAGAGATCTAGAAGTCCTGAGGAAAGGGTACTGCCTATTTCAAACCCTACATAGCTGTTGTCAGTTTTCTTCTCCATTAAGACTGGTTTATTGTGCCCATCTTGTCCTACCATAAAAAGGAAATTCTCTCCCACTTGTTACCACACTGAAGACTGTCAGTATTGTGTAGAACAGAGAACAAAACATCGTCACTGGAGTCAGAGAGACCTTGGCTTGAAACCCAACCCCAAAGCATTGAGCTTAATTTAAGTTTTGGGATTGGCCTACTACCTAATTTCTCAGAGCCTCAGCTTCCCCACCTGTAACATGGGGGCAATGTTAGTATCCTCATTGCAAATGTTGACTCTATGAAGCACCAAGCATAGGGTCTGGCACACAGAATGTGCAAAACAAATGGCCGTTGTTATTTTTAGGCTCAGACTCTTTTCTTCTCTAGAGGAGGGAATGTTCATCTCATTAACTTTATTGTGGTCTTTTCTTTAAAAAAGAAAAAGAACAACAATTTAACTTATTTGAAATTAATTCTGGTGGGTAAGTGGGGGCCCATATTTCACTCATCTGTCCTCAATTTATTCATCCCACAAATACTTACATTTAGTGACTACTATAAGCCACTCTTCCAAGCACTGAGGATACAGTGATGAACAAAATTACAAAAAATGCCTGCCCTTGTAAAGCTTACATTCTAGTACAGGGGACAGAAAATAAACAAGATATATAAAAGAAATACATAATAATAGATGGACATCAATGTGAAAAAGGACCGATAAGAGAGGGTCAAGGACCTGGAACACAGAATATGCAAAGTAAGTGCTAGTTGTTATTTTAGGCAGCTCACTAGTGATGAGATTCAGGGTTCTGAAGGAAGAGGTTACCTACTGTTCCCCCAAATTTTCAGTCTCTCCCCACTTCTCTCTCACTCCCAGTCTGGTGCCTCACACTCCCGAGGCCAAACAGAAGGACAGATAAAGGAAACAAAGATAAGGAGAAGTCTAGATACTATGAATTATATAGTCACAAGAGAGTAATTGTCTCTTTCCCAGCAAGTGACCGATTTTCCCTCAAAATCTTTATTTTTGCTTCCACATTTTCAACAAAGCAGAGGATAATCTACATACATTGGTTGAAATCTCTTCAAATGCTCAAAAATAGACACAATATGTAGAGACGTTTCCAAAGGTTCAAAACTCTTTAGAAGGGCTAACTTATTCTCTTCCTTGGCATATGTGAAAAGTTAGAAAATAGGAAAATAAAATTTGAGGCATGTGGACCATTAGATGGGTTGTCTTTAACCTTTTAAGAACTATTCTTTGGAAATAATTCCAAAGTTACAAGTAAGAATAATACAAAGAGCATCGTATACCATTTGCTCAGAATCACCTATTTTAAGAATTTATCCATAATTACCTCCTCTTTCTCTCCCTTCCTCCATCTTACACATATATATTTCATATATATTTATATATTTTTTATGAACTTGAGAGTAAATATCACATATCATGGCCCTTATTCAGGAATAATATTTCAGTGAGTATTATAATAGGGACAGTCTCTTACATGATCATAGTACAATTAATCAACTTCATTAAATTTAACAGTGGTAAAATATACTTTTATATATTTATCTAAGCTACCATCAGTTTTCCATTTTATAAATTCGCCCAATAACATCCTTTGTCTCTTATGACATTGAAATTTTTGAAGAATACAGCCAAACTTTTTTTTAGTTGAACATTCCTCATTTTGTGATTTGTCTGAAATTTCTTCATGATTAGACAGACTCAGGTTATACATTCTCCGCAGGAATACTATGTAGGCATTACACAGTGTCCTTCTCAGGATGTGAAGGGACACAGTGTTCATCTACGTCATCTTTCTCTCTCTTTCTCTTGGTTTCTCTGTTTTTTTAAGATTTTATTTATTTATTTGAGGGGCACCTGGGTAGCTCAGTCGTTAAGCATCTGCCTTCCGCACAGGTCATGGTCCCAGGGTCCTGGGATCAAGCCCCGCATCGGGCTCCCTGCTCTGCGGGAAACCTGCTTCTCCCTCTCCCACTCCCCCTGCTTGTGTTCCCTCTCTCACTGTGTCTCTCTCTGTCGATTAAATAAATAAATAAATAAATAAATAAATAAATCTTTTTTTAAAAATTTATTTATTTATTTGAGAGACAGCGAGCATGAGAGGGTGAGAGGGCAAGAGGGAGAGAGAGGGAGGGGGCAGACTCCCGATTGAGCAGGGAGCCTGTCACAGGGCTCAATCCCAGGACCCCGAGATCATGACCTGAGCCAAAGGTAGATGTTTAACTGACTGAGCCACCCAAGCGCCCCTTGGTTTCTCCATTTGAACAACAAAGATAAGAATCTCTTCCATACAGGGATAGTGTTGGCATGATCTGGAGGCATGATTTGGACAGGGAACTCATCCAGTCAAGCCACAAACAAGTGTTTGCTGGTTCCCACTTCTAGCCCCAGGACTCTGACCTCTACCTACCTCTGAAGATGTTCAAGTTGGAAGTGCTGGTAATTATTTTGCTGGTGGATCTTCTCCCTGGCTTCTGGGAATCACAGAGCCCCCGCACAGGGCAGACAATGAACAGAACAGATTTCAAAGATTCAGAATATAATCACGGTTCTCGCTGTGGCAGATCTGTGGGTTCTGCCCCAAGCTATAGTTAGGTACATTCAGAACATTATCACTGAATTCCTATTCAAAGAGTACTTCCTTTTTTCTTTTTGTGGCAGGGAATATAAACTGAAACAGAACACTGTGGAATTGCAGGAGACTCCTCTCCACCAACACATACATTTCTGGAAGTCTGGGTGATTGTGGAGGTGGGAGAGGATTTATGCATCTATTTTTCTCCAGCATCTGTGTGAAGACTTTTGTAAAGCCCCAACCCTCTTTGATACTAATTTCTCCATTGCTAGCATCAGCCTACACTACCATATCACCAATGTCTTGTGGCTTTTGTGCTGATAAGAAGAGAGAGGTCTACCAAGAGAGCTTGCAAAAGGCTACATAACATAGAGATTTAATCAAAAACAGACTTAAGCTGGATCCAAATCCTAGCTCCCACTTAACTTTGGGCAAGTCACTAACCCTCTCTGTGCCTCAATTTCCTTATATGCTAAATGGGGATAATAACAGCACTTTCCTCATAAGGTTTTTGTGAGGGTTCCATGAGTGATTATCTGTTAAGCACTTAGAGCCAATGTCTGGCATAGAGGTTGTGCTATGTTTGTTAAATAAACAAAAGAAACACTTACCCAATGGAGTGTCAAGAATTATTCAGTTTAAAACCAAATTCACTATGTGTCGGATATTTAACATGTATTAACTAATACATACTCTCAATGATATTATGAGTTTAGTCCTACTATTATTCCTATTTTACAGATGCAGAAACTGAGGCACAGAAGAGTTAAGCAACTTGCCCAAGGCCACACAGCTAGTAAGTGCCAGGTACAGGATTTAAAAGAAGTGAGTTTAGAACCATGTATGCCAGATGGTCAAGCCCGCAGATTCTCTTGGGACTGCAAGCCATGATATTCCTTGGACCCATTTCCCATCACCAAGATTACTCTCTCCAGGTGCACTTACAGTACTAGTTGATGAGCATAGTGGGGAGGGGAACTCCAGGGGCCAAGCTGAGTATGGATAGCATTGGGTAAGTCCTGGCTTAGAGTATTCCCAGAGTGGTTTAGCTAGAATGGAAAAAATGAAGAGCAAGAAAGAAGCAACGTTATGGATTGTCCAAACTTCTTTTTTTCCTCTAGGTCTGTTTCCTTGTCTCTCCCCACTTTACAACATATCCTTAGCCTTCACCTCTTTATAAGGGCTCTCATCACTTCATCCCATTTACTTCTTTCTGTAGAAAAAAATGGTTTCTTTCTAGAATACATTTGTGCTTATGTAGTACTAAAAGAGGACCTCATGCTTAATGCATATACCTTGAAAAAAATTTTAAATGACAGAGAAATTTAAAAGCTGCTGTTAATTTTGTCACCCTGTGCTAACATTTTTGTGTACATTGACCTATTATCTATATATAGATATAGAGATAGATGACCAAAAAAGCTATAAGGCACATAGAAAATAAATGGGGAAATGACAGAAGTAAGTCCCTCCTTATCAATAATTACTTTAAATGAAAATGGGTTAAACTATCCAATCAAAAGTCAGATTGGTGGAATAAATAAAAAAGCATGATCCAACCATATGTTGTCTACAAGACACTTGCTTTAGGTCCAAAGACACAAATGGATTGAAAGTAAAAGGATGGAAAAACATATTCCATACAAATAGTAGTCAAAAGAGAGCAGGAGTGCCTATACTAATATCGGACAAAATAGACCTTAAATAAAGATTACAACGGACAAAGGACATTGTGTATTTTTTTATTTTTTATTATGTTATGTTAGTCACCATACAGTACATCATTAGTTTTTGATGTAGGGTTCCATGATTCATTGTTTGCGTATAACACCCAGTGCTCCATGCAATACGTGCCCTCCTTAATACCCATCAACTGGGCTAACCCATCCCCCAACCCCCTCCCCTCTAAAACCCTCAGTTTGATTCCTGGAGTCCATAGTCTCTCATGGTTCATCTCCTCCTCCAATTCCCCCCCCTTATTTTTCCCTTCCTTCTCCTAATGTCCTCCATGCTATTTCTTATGTTCCACAAGTAAGTGAAATCATATGATAATTGACTTTCTCTGCCTGACTTCTTTCACTAAGCATAATCTCCTCCAGTCCCATCCATGTTGATGTGAAAGTTGGGTATTCATCCTTTCTGATGGCTGAGTAATAGTCCATTGTATATATGGACCACATCTTCTTTATCCATTCATCTGTTGAAGGGCATCTCGGCTCTTTCCACAGTTTGGCTATTGTGGACATTGCTGCTATGAACATTGGGGTGCATATGGCCCTTCTTTTCACTACATTTGTATCTTTGGGGTAAATACCCAGTAGTGCAATTGCTGGGTCATAAGGTATTTCTATTTTTAATTTTTTGAGGAAACTTCACACTGTTTTCCAAAGTGGCTGCACCAACTTGCATTCCCATCAGGGAAATTCAAATCAAAACTACATTGAAATACCATCTTACACCATTTAGAATGGCAAAAATTGACAAGGCAAAAAACAACAAATGTTGGAGAGGTCGTGGAGAAAGGGAAACCCTCTTACACTGTTGGTGGGAAAGGACATTGTATATTAATAAAAGGTTCGATACAACAAGA
Organism: Eumetopias jubatus; assembly: GCF_037043125.1. Classification (NCBI taxonomy): domain Eukaryota; kingdom Metazoa; phylum Chordata; class Mammalia; order Carnivora; family Otariidae; genus Eumetopias; species Eumetopias jubatus. Next base: position 125,976,421 of record NW_028274815.1, read on the forward strand.
ATTGTATAATTACAATTATAATCACTCATGTACCTAATGACAATCATCAAAATATATGAAGCCTAAACTGACACAATGGAAAAGTAGATAGTTCTGCAATAATGATTGGAGACTTCAATACCCCCTCTCAATAATAGACCAACTAGACAGAAGATAAGTAACGAAATAGAGTATTTAAACAACACAATAAAACAATTAGATCTAACAAACATATCCAGAATATTCAATGCAACAATAGCACACACGTTCTTCTCAAGTGTACATGACACTCTCTGGGAGAGACCATATGTTAGACCACAAATCAAGTCTCAAGAGATTTTAAAAGATAGATATTATCTAACCACGATGACTTGAAGGTAAAAACCATAACCTAAGTAAAACTGTAAAATTCATGAAGTTGTGGAAATTAAACAACACACTCTTAAAAAACCAATGGATCAAAGAAATCATAAGGAAAATTAGAAAATACTTAGAGTTGAATGAAAACTGAAATGCAATATATCAAAATGTGTGTGACACAGCAAAAGGAATACTAACAGAAACTGACAGCTATAAATGTTTATATTTAAAAACAAGAGGTGTTGGCAAAGATGTGCAGAAAGGGGAACCCTCTTACGCTGTTGGTGCAGCTACTCTGGAAAACAGCATGGAGATTCCTCAAAAAATTAAAAATAGAACTACCCTACTATGCAGCAATTGCACTACTAGGTATTTACCCAAAGAATATAAAAATACTAATTCAGAGGTATATATGTACCCCAATGTTTATAGCAGCATTGTCTACAATAACCAAATTGTGGAAACAGCCCAAGTGTCTACTGATAAGTGAACAGATAAAGAAGAGGTGATACACACACACACACACACACACACACACACACAGAATAATATTACTCATCCATAAAAAAGAATGCAATCTTGCATGGATGGAGATAGAGAGTACCATGCTAAGTGAAATAAGTCAGAGAAAGACAATATATAATTTCACTTATATGTGGAATTTAAGAAACAAAACAGGGGTGCCTGGCTGGCTCAGTCAGTGGAGCGTGCAACTCTGGATCTCATGGTTGTGAGTTCAAGCTCCACATTGTGTGTAGAGATCACTTAAAAAAATAAAATCTTTTAAAAAAAGAAAGAAGCAAAATAAATGAGCAAAACGGAAAAAGAGAGAGAGGAAAACAAGAAACCAAGAAACAGACTCTTAACTATAGAAAGAAAACTAATGGTTACTGGAGGGGAGGTGGGCAAGGAGATGGGTTAAATAGGTAATGTTTAGATTGATGAATCACTGACCTCTATCTCTGAAACCAATAATGCATTATATGTTAATAATTGAATTTAAATTTTAAAAAGTAAAAAAAAAAAAAACATAAAAATAAATAAATAAATAAAAATTCTCCCCCCTCCCCAAAAAAATAGGTAATGGGTATTAAGGAGGGCACTTGTCATGATGAGAACTGGGTGTTGTATGTAAGTGATGAATCACTAAATTCTATACCTGAAACTAATATTACACTGTATATTAACTAACTGGAATTTAAATAAAAATGTGGGAAAAAAAACAAGAAAGATTTCAGTGAACAACCTAACTTTATAACTTGAACTAGAAAAAGAACTAACCCAAAGCTAGCACAAAGAAGGAAATAATAACGATTAAGCACAGATCAACAAAATAGAAAAACAATAAAGAAAATCAATGAAGCCAAAAGTTGGTTCTTTGAAAAAAAATCAATAAAATTGACAAACATTTAGCTAGATGGACTAAGGGGGGAAAAGTAACTACACAAGTTAATAACATCAGAAATGAAAGTAAGGACATTACTACTGATTGCAATTGTATGCCAACAATAGGATAACCTAAATGAAATAGACACATTCTTAGAAACACAAACTACAAAGACTAAGTCATGCAGTATGGAAAATCTGGATATACTTATATAACTAATTTAAAAATTTAATCACTAATTAAAAATCTCAGCAAAACTCTCCACCAAAGAAAAGTTCTGGACCTTAACAAAATACTATCAAACTGAATTAAGCAGTGTATTAAAAGGATTATACATCATGATCAAGATAAATTTATTCCTGAAATGTAAAGGTAGTTCAATATATGAAAATCAATCAATATAATATACCATATTAACAGAAGGAAGGGAGGAAAAGCCACATGATCATCTCAATTGATGCAGAAAAAGCATTCAACAAATTTCAACACCCTTTCATAATAAAAACAAACTAGGAATAGAAAAACACTACCTCGATATAATAAAAGCCACATATGAAAAACCCACAGCAAATATCATATTCAGTGAAAGAATTCAGTGAAAGAATTAAAGCGTTTCCTCTAAGATCAGGAAGAAGAGAAGGATGCCTGCTTTTACCACTTCTATTCAACATAGTACTGGAAGTTCTAGCTAGAACAATTAGAAAAGAAAAAGAAATAAAAGTCATCCAAACTGAAAAAGAAGTCAACCTAGTTCTGTATGCATATTATAGGATCTTATATGTAGAAAATCCTAAAGATTTCTCACAAAGACTAATCTGTTAGAGCTAATAAATGAATTCAGAAAAGTAGCAGGATACAAAGTCAACACACAAAAATCAGGTGCATTTCTATATACTAACAACGAACAACCTGAAAAGGAGATTATGAAAAAATTTCCATTTATGATACCACCAAAAAGAATAAAACATTCAGGAATTAACTTAACCAAGGAGATGAAAGACTTGTAAAATGAAAACTACAAAACATTGCTGAAAGAAATTGAAGACATAAATAAATGGAAATACATCCAACGTTTATAGATGGGAAGAATTAATATTAAGATGCCAATACTACTCAAAGTGATCTGCAGATTCAGTGCAATCCCTTCTAAAATCCCAATAATGTTTTTGCATAAATAGAAAAACCCATACTAAAATATGTATGGTATCCCAAAGGGACTCCAAATAGCCAAAATAATCTTGAAAAAGAAAAATAAAGCTGGAGGGCTTACAGTTCTTGATTTCAAAGCTTAATACAGAGCTTCAGTGATTAAAACAGTGTGATACTGGAGTAAAGAAAGACATATAAACCAATGGAATAGAATGAAGAGCCCAGAAATAAACCTTTGAATGTAGAGTCAATGATTTTTTGACAAAGATGCCAAGACCAGTCAATGGGGAAAGGACAGTGTTTTCAACACATGGTGCTAGGAAAACTACATATTCAGCTGCAAGTGAATGACATTGGACCTTCACCTAACACCATATACAAAAATCAAATCAGAATGGATCAAAGACATAAATGTAAGACCTAAAACTACAAAACTCTTACCGGAAAATCTTAGTGAAATTGGATTTAGCAGTGATTTCTTGGATATAGCAAGAGAGACACAGGTAAAAGAAAAAATAAACAAATTGAAAATTTTAAAATTTTGTGCATCAAAAGACACTATCAACAGAGTAAAAAGACTACCCATACAATGGGAGAAAATATTTGTAAACCATACATCTGATAAAGAATTAATATCCAGAATATAGACACAGCTCCTAAAACTCAACATCAAAAAAACAAACAACTAGATTTAAAAATAGTCAAAGACTGGAACAGACATTTCTCCAGAGAAGATGTGCAAAAGGCCAACAAGCACATGAAAATATGCTCCACATTACTAATCATTACGGAAATGCAAATCAAAACTTCAATGGGATACCCTGTCACACCCATTAGGATGGCTACTATCAAAACAAAAAAACAAGTATTAGCAAGGATGTGGAGATGTGGAACCTTGTACAGTGTTGATGGGAATGAATGTACAATGGTGCAGCTTCTGTAGAAAACAGGATGGCGGTACCATAAGCATTTTTCATAGAGCTGGAACAAACAATCCTAAAATTTGCATGGAACCAGAAAGACCCCAAATAGCCAAATTAATATTGAAAAAGAAAACCAGAGCTGGAAGCATCACGATTCCAGACTTCCAGCTCTATTACAAAGCTATAATCATCAAGACAGTATGGTACTGGCACAAAAACAGACACATAGATCAATGAAACAGAATAGAGAACCCAGAAATGAACCCTCAACTCTATAGCAACTAATCTTTGACAAAGCAGGAAAGAATATCCAATGGAAAAAAATACAGCCTCTTCAACTAATCGTGTTGGGGAAATTGGACAGCCACATGCAGAAGAATGAAACTGGACCATTTCCTGACACCATACACAAAAAATAGACTCAAAATGGATGAAAGACCTAAATGTGAGACAGGAATCCAGCAAAATTCTAGAGGACAACACAGGCAGCAACCTCTTTGACCTCGGCCACAGCAACTTCTTGCTAAACATGTCTGCAAGAGAAACAAAAGCAAAAATGAACTATTGGGACTTCATCAAGATCAAAAAGCTTTTGCATAGCAAAGGAGAGAGTCAACAGAACTAAAAGGCAACCTATGGAATGGGAGAAGATATCTGCAAATGACATATCAGATAAAGGGCTAGTATTCAAAATCTATAAAGAACTTATCTAACTCAACACCCAACAAATAAAAAATCAAGAAATGGGCAGAAGACATGAACAGACATTTCTCCAAAGAAGACATACAAATGGCCAACAGACACGTGAAAAATGCTCAACATCACTCAGCATCAGGGAAATACAAATCAAAACCACAGTGAGATACCACCTCATACCAGTCAGAATGGCTAAAATTAACAACTCAAGAAACAACAGATGTTGGCTAGGATGTGGAGAAAGGGGAACCCTCTTATACTACTGGTGGGAATGCAAACTGGTGCAGCCACTCTGGAAAACAGTATGGAGGTTCCTTGAAAAGTTAGAAGTAGAACTTTCTTAGGACCCAGCAATCACACTAGTAGGTATTTATCCAAAGGATACAAACATAGTGATTCAAAGGGGCGCATGCACCTCAATGTTTATAGCAGCAATGCCCACAATAGCCAAAATACAGAAAAAGCCCAAGATGTCCATCAACAGATGAATGGATAAACAAGATGTGGTATGTATTTATAATGGAATATTACTCAGCCATCAAAAAGAATGAAATCTTGCCATTTGCAATGACCTGGATAGAACTAGAGGGTATTATGCTAAGTGAAATAAGTCAGTAAGAGGAAGATAAAGGATTGGATTTCGCTCATATGTGGATTTTAAGAAACAAGACAGATGAACAGAGGGGAAGGGCAGGAAAAATAAAATAAGATGAAAATTGAGGGCACCTGGGTGGCTCAGTTGGTTAAGCATCTGCCTCTGGCTCAGGTCATGATCCCAGGATCCTGGGATCGAGTCCTGCATCAGGCTCCCTGCTCAGTGGGGAGCCTGCCTCTCCCTCTCCTTCTGTCCCTTCCCCCCTGCTCGTTCTCTCTCTCTCCCCTTCTCTCTCTTGCTTTCTCTCTCAAATAAATAAAATCTTTAAAAAAAAAAAAAAAGAAAATTGAGAGGGAGGCAAACCATAAGACATTGAACTCTAGGAAACAAATTCAGGGTTGCTAGAGGGGAAGTGGGAGGAGGAAAGGGTAACTGGGTGATGGTCATTAAGGATGGCACTTGATGTAATTAGACTGGGTGTTATATGCAACTGATGAATCACTAAATTCTACCTCTGAAACTAATACAAACAAACAAAAAAAAACATACAGATCAACAAGGAAAACAAATAAATCTATCCATAACTCATAGCCGCCGTCTAGTGAGGAAATAGTGAATGCTACAAATTTCAAGCAATCTGTGAGCAAAGAAATAAAACACTCAAATCCAGCAGATTCGGATTAGTACTGTTGGAGTCCCTAGAGATTCAGGGTGAAAATTCATAAAGGAAAACCTCACTGAAATGGAGTTGGGAGGCCACCAGGGGGAACTCTCACACCATACTACTCGTCCTCAATTGCAGACCCAACAGGAAATGTTCCTTGCAAGTGGATCACACCTTACTTAGCTACTTAGTACTTTGTGGTTACAGCAAGAGAAAGAAAAGTTTTGCTCCTCCCCTGGCAATAGCCCAGCCAATAAGAGACTATCACAACCCAGCCAATAAAAAGCCCATTCTACTTGGAACTCCCAGTTAATTCCCATTTTCCTCTATAAAGGACCATTCCTCTCCTTTGATCTCTGGACTTGCCTATGGTTCTGCCAAAGCTTGTTTGCCCTGAATTGCAATTCTCAGCTATTCCCAAATGAACCCATTTTTGCTGGTAAAATAGCTGACGGTTTTATTTTTAAGGTCAACAGCAGACACATACACACAGAGACTGCAGAGACTGCATGGAAATGAGATAGGAGCAGAGGGCTTAGCATAGAACACAGGTAAAATCACCCTCACAAAATGAAAGTCTGAAAATGAATGGAGGAATACCCAGGGCAAGGTTGACACCTGGTAGGTGAGATCTCTGGTTCCTGAAAAAGTGTAAGGAAGGGATTGGAAAGTAGGAGGGATGCAAACAGGCAGACATGGGAAGACACCACTTCTTAGGGAATGCATGGTGGTGTGGAAAGGGAAGGTCCTTTTGGAGACTTAGTGGCAATGGGCAAGAACGAAGCAAGAGGAGATATCAGTGGGTCCTTAGGGCCCAAACACTTCATTGCATAGGTTACTTATTTCAGAAGAAATGGTCTGATTGGGCCCATTCGCATTTATACCATTTCCATTTGATGATGGACTGCCTCTATGCACATCCCATTTTAAGACTTCATAGGTCAGATAGCTCCTAATTTCTGATGGAAAATTCCAGTTGTAGAGTGACTCGATGTCCCATGGTCAGGCATGCAGTCTTTTACCAGGGTCCACTAGCAAGTAGAGAGCTTCCTCTCAAATGGAAAGCACCCGTCAACAGAAGAGGACAAGCCCTGACCTCAATAATCCAAGTGTGTGTTCTGCGATTCTCCTACTTGGACATGCAACGGTTCTATCAGCATCCTAATCTGCCACAGACACATTTAGTAAAATGCATATGCTAGCTGCTAAGACCCAGCTGGCAGGCAACTTTCAACACATCCTGGGCTTACTGCAGAATCTTTTTGTAATCTGAGTCTCACTCAAAACTAGCAGCTTTACATTCCCCAAGGAAATAGATGAAGGGAGAATGCCCAAAAGTGGCCGATATTATCCGCAAAAGCCAAAGAGGCCCACCGCGCATTGTGTCTTTCTAAATAGTAAGCAATATAAGGTGTAGAAACTTGTCTCCTGTCTCAAAAGACTGTCCCCATCAGCCCCAGGCCACTAGATCTCTGGAAATTCACCAATATGGAAAGTCCGGGATATCATCAGGTGTATCTCCTACACTCTGGCATGCACATAATTAAGCACTTAGGATACCTACTATTGCCCCATGGCCAGTTAGCATAATGTAAATGACCTGAAAGAGCAGCATGATGTCCTGTGGGATATTCAGTGATCAAAGTCTCTTCAAGCTCTATTATGTCACAGGGCCGAGGAGATGACGTAGTCCTGAATAAGAGAGTGAAGTTGTGTGCTGAGTCTCTACATGTGAGAAAGCTACTTCTGATGATCAAGAAGAGGGGTTGGGAAGAGAGAATTTGCTAGGAGCATGGTTGGAGCATGAGGGGAGAACAATTACTGCAGAAACCCGACAACCGTGAGGCCGTGTGTTTGTCACAGACAGACCAGCTTGATCAACGAATCTCTGCAGGCTGGGACTTGGCTTTTTGGACACCCAAGTCATGGCAGAATTAACGTTTGCTCCCTCCTCTGCCTCCATGAGAGTCAAGGCCTTGCAGGGGTCCCCACTCCTCCACTCGACCTACCAGAGGGGCACAGAGCTGTTCCATAGGACAGAACATGGAGTGCTGGCCAGGCAAGCACTCCTCCAGTCAAAGCATTCTAGGTGTAGCCTCTGAGTCCACTGGGGCAGAGTAGAGTGAGTGTCTAGGGAGCTCTGTGGAACACAGGCCAGGGCACCAGTTATCACGATGGAGAAGACCAGCTGCTTCCAGTAGAATTCATGGTCCGAGGTGCTCATGCCAGTGGCAAAGAATAGGTCAGCTGGCAGCATGGTGTACCCACAGGGTAGGGAGCATTGGTTGTAGACATGGGAGGTCACTCCTTATGTGGGCCCTGGCAGGTAACCTTGCATCTCTTAATAGTCTCTCCCAGGGTGTTTGGAGCATGGCCAAGCACTGGGAAGATGCTTGCAGAGTCAGGCTATGTGAGGAAGCACCAAGTCAGAGTTCCTGCAGAGCATGCTCTCACCGCCCACCTGTGTCTGATGATGTCTGTGCTACTGGTTGACCATAATCTCTTTCCTAAGGTCTCCTGGTCCAAGGGCTGGTTGAACATGATCTCTTTCCTAAGGTCTCCTGGTCAAGGGCAGGTCCGAGGAGAGGTGGAGAAGCTCCTCCGATACCAGGAGCCCTGGAGTGCTTCTGAGGTGGGCCAGAGGCTCTGGCCTGAGAGAGGCGGGTTTCCTCCTCTGGACAATCCTTCACTGATGCCCAGCAGGAAACACTGGACTGGAGTGTGACACTGCACACCTGCCTCCAGCAAGGCCCACCTGCCTGCCTTGAATTCTTCCCACTTGACTCCATGTCCCCACTGGGCACATGGGACCTAGTCCCTGGATTTAGCCCCAGGACCACCTCAGAGCAGCTGTGCTTGCACAGAGTGGACCGGAGTCTGTCCCTCAGTGATTAAGGTCCACCGATTCTCCCTGAGACCATGGGCAACACCCATAGCCACCCTTAGTAGCCAATTAATCCTTAGTAGCATCACCTTTAATCACCTATTGTCCACCATGTGGTTTCTCCGTGGATTTAGAAAAGGGAGAGAATGAGACCCTGTGGAGGGGGCTTGGGGAAAGGTGGGGACTATTCAGTTGATGGAAGGCCCTGGAGTCTCAGGTCCTGGTACCTCGTTCCAGGCCCCGTCCCAAGAGTGGCCATATTGATGGCGGATGGGGTGGGAGATGTTAGTGTGGACACTCACTTCCATGCACATGGTCTCCCCATAATGGAGGAGCTGTGAGCAAACAGGAGGTCCAGACAAACATCCTCCTCTAGCCACATCATGACCTCTCACTCTCTTTTGCCTTGAGCATGTGCCTTAACTTCCCTCGGATTGGTTTTCTTCATTGTAAAAGGACAGTTATCTGAACCTCACAAGGAGAATGGGGAGAATGGGGTGGGGGTGGGTCAAGTTTAAGAAGAAGCCTCCCTGGGGACCTCCTACTCTGTGGCCAGGGTCTAGCCTCCACCTGCCTCATGTTTAACTTGGCCCTTCTGACCCCAGGCTGAGGAATGTTCTGGTTAGCATTGGAGATACCACACATGAGCAGTTTCTCCCTGGGAGTGCTGGTTCGGTGAGCAGATCAACAATAAGGCTGGGCCCTGGGGACCTGGCAGGGGTGCGGGGCCCAACGGGAGAGAGAATAGAGAAGAATGACAAGGGGAGAGAGATCAGAGACCTGGACCAAGAAAGGGGGCCACTTTGGGGTCTGCCCTGGGTCCTCAAGGATCACAAGTACTGGGACTAAAATGAGCAGGTCTGTGGACATTTGTTCCGGTTTATTTGACAGGAACAAACAGTTCAGACGGGGGAGGGTGCATTCCTGTTGGCATCCTGGTGCCCGGGATCTGAGATCCTCCTGATTTGGTCTGAAAAAAGGGTTGGGGGAACAGGAGGCACGGCACAGCCCCCTCACACACTCACTGGAGGCTCATGCAAACATTCCCACAGTAGGTTGAACAGCATATGGTATTTTCTCGTGGACAATCTAGAAAATACGAACAATGACTGCTGCAAAGATCCACGTCGGGCTTCTTCTCACAGGCTTTTAGATCTAAAAGGAGCAGGAACAGGGTCAGTGCAATCAGATCCCTTGAGAGCTCTCCTTTCAAATCCTCCCTCAAAGACCCCAGAACCCAGGTCCCACTCATGATGCTCTTGGACTTGTCAGGGAACTCACTCTTTGCCCTTTACCCAATCCTGGTGATTGGTAGTATCCTAAATCCTATATCCCCTCATTTTCCCCCAACAGATCTCAATACCTGGCCTTCCTGGGCGCTCTGCATACTCTGCAGCCAGGACCCTGTCTTCCACGTTAGTCATGGCCTTGATGAAGTCCCCCCCACCATAGAATCTACACTCTGAGAACTCAGCAGAGTCTGAGACATCCTGCAGATCCTCCCCACTCTCCAGAATTTGCAGGGTCCAGAGAGGAAGAGGACTTCCCACTCTGGCCCCTCTCTCCTCTCACGGTCACTTTCTCCAGGGCCCTTGCTTCTTCCCAGAAAATACCACTTGCACCATTTTCCTTCCACTGCCACCATCCTGGTCCCTCTGATGCTAACTTTGACTTGACCCTGTACACCCCAAAACTTGCTTTCCCATAGTCCTTTCATTCTACAACTACTCCCACCAACATTTCTGGATGTAACGTGTCACATGTGTGCAGAAATCTAAGAATAGTTGTTTGGTTTCCCCATGTGAGTCTCAGCCCGTGTTGTACCTTTCACTACTCTATGTACCGTTTGTGTCTGGGTATTTGGAATGGAGAATCAAAAGATGTAGGTTCCCCCACTACCCCCATCACTATTCCCAGGGCTGGGTAAAGGGGTCAGAGGGCCATGGTTTGGGAGGACCCAGAGTCTTCATAGTGCTGTGGTCTGAGCAGGATGTGCTGAAAGGTTCCAATTCCCAGGTCCTCCTCAGAAAGGACACAGTCCTTCCTGGCCCCCTTCCCCTCCCTCTCCCCTAGTCCATCACCTACTCTGCATCATCTTTGGTTTCCGGTACCCTCCCTGGGCCTGCAGCAGCACACAGAGGAGCAGGATGAGCAGCAGAGCCTGGCTTGGCATGACTCTGGGCAGAGTGGAGAGTGCTCAGTCTGGCACAGACTTCCCTGGAGAGCTGAGTGGTTATCCTGGGCTCCTCCCTGCTTCCACTGGCCAAACAAGGGGCCCTGTTTCCTTCCCTTTGCCTGCCCTTACTACAACCTGTTCTCTATGGGACTTGGGCTTCTGCAGAGGATTCCTGCTCTCACATGACTAACCCCCTCCTTTGCAAACAGAATTTTCCCCTGAAAGATATATTTCTATATTCTAATTACAAAATAATTTACAGAAAAGAAGAAAACATTATTTCTGCAGGAAGATATATAAACAAACTCAGCCCATTTTGGGCCAAAAAAGCCCAAACCCCCTTTTTCAGCCCTAAGAAGGAAGGAAATCCTGCCATTTTTGACAACTTGGATAAAACTTGAGGCATTGTGATAAGTAAAATGTCAGACAGAAAAGGACAAATATTGTATGATATCACCTCCTTATGGAAATTAAAAATGCTGAACTGTTAGAAACAGGGAGTAGAATGATGGTTACCATTGGCTGGAGATTTGGGAATGGGGAAATGTTGGCAAAGGGTATAAACTTCCAATTGTAAGATGAACAAATTCCAGCTATCTAACATACAACGTAATATTTATCGGTAACAACACTTATACTCAACCTACTTGAAAGTTGCTAAGAGAGGGCACCTGGGTGGCTCAGTTGGTTAAGAGTCTGCCTTTGGGTCAGATCATGATCCTGGAGTCCCGGGATCAAGCCCCATGTTGGGCTCCCCACTCACTGGGGAATCTGCTTCTCCCTCTCCCTCTGCCCCCACTGCTCCTTCTCTCTCTCTCTTGCTCACTCTTTCTTCTCAAATAAGTAAATCTTAAAAAAAAAAAAAAGTTGCTAAGAGAGTAAATCTTACGTGTTCTCACCACAAATAAGAAATGACAATTATGGGGCGCCTGAGTGGCTCAGTTGGTTAAGGGACTGCCTTCGGCTCAGGTCATGATCCTGGAGTCCTGGGATCGAGTCCCGCATTGGGCTCCCTGCTCAGCAGGGAGTCTGCTTCTCCCTCTGACCCTCTTCCCTCTCGTGCTCTCTATCTCTCATTCTCTCTCTCTCAAATAAATAAATAAAATCTTTAAAAAAAGAAAAAAAGAAATAATTATGTGTTGTGACGGAGGTGTTAGATCATTTTATAATATGTAAGCATATCAAAGCAACACATTGTACACCTTATGTCAGTTATATCTTAATAAGATAATAGTAGAAAACAATATATTACATAATTTATATATAATTATATATATTACACACATGTACTTTCCCAGCTTGAAAAAATTCTGAAATATATCAAGTATATCTTAATAAAGCTGGAAAATATATATACTAACATGTATTTTCCAGATTTATTAATATATATTAATTATAATTAATTAATATAATATAATATGCTATCTAGAGAGAGACTAGAGAAGGACATGGGAAGAATAGGGGCACACTGTAAGTATCTTAGAGCTCAGACAGAAGAGGAGATCCATCAGCCAAGAGCTCGGGGCAGGTTCTCCAGGAAGAGGTGGTCATTGAACATAAATATTGTGGAGAAATATTGTAGGCTCTCAGAAGCAAAGTTGACTTTCCCCTAAGAAGAAAAAAGGGGGAAACCTGGGGATGCTGGACTCCCAAGAGTCATTGAACCTGGGAAGAAGATGGTAGTGAAGAGTTGAACCCTATTCTGATGTTCTAAACTCCTAATACAGTCTCCTTCAGAACACAGGTATAGTTTCTTTTTAAAATCTGCAATATGATGGACTCTGAGAAACAAACTGAGGGTTCTAGAGGGGAGGGGGGTGGGAGGATGGGTTAGCCTGGTGATGGGTATTAAAGAGGGCATGTTCTGCATGGAGCACTGGGTGTTATATGCAAATAATGAATCATGGAACACTATATCAAAAACTAATGATGTAATTTATGGTGATTAACATAACATAATAATAAAAAAATCTGCAATACTTGTACTTATAGTTCAGTGATATGTAATAAAACTCACTAATAGAATGAAGGGATAAAAATCACATGATCATCTCAACTGAAACAGAAAAGGCATTTTAAATGCACCACATTCATAAAACTAGGAATAGAAAGAACTTCCTCATAGATACCATGATTAAAGGTATCTATGAAAAATACACAACTCTCATCATAGTCAATGGTGAAAGAGTGAAAGCTTTCTTCCCCAGATCAGGAATAAGATGAAAATTCAGCTTTAATTACTGCTAGTCAATATTGTACTGGAAGTTTTAGCCAAAGCAATTAAGCAAGAAAAAAAGCCATTTAAATTGGAAAGGAAGAAATAAAACTCTGTCTATTTGCAAATGACATGATCCTACATAGAGAAATTGGGGAAGAATCCACACAAAAAAATTAGTAGAACTAATAAACAAATTCAGCAAAGTTGCAAAGTACAAAAATAAGACACAAAAATCAACTGTGTTTCTGTACAACAGCAATTAGCAATCCAGAAACAAAATTAAGAAAACAATTCAACTTCTAATAAGATATAAAAGGATAAAATACCTAGGAATAAGTTTAACCATGAAGGTGAAAAACTTGTGCACCAAAAAATACAAAACATTGCCAGAAGACATTAAGGAAGACCTAAATAAATTAAAAACATTCCATATTTGTGGATTGGAAAATCTAGGACATTAAAATGACAACACAATGTAATCCCAAATAAAATTTCAATTTTTTTTTTTTGCAGACATGAAGAAGCCAAACCTCAAATTCATATGGAATTTTGAGGGGCATGCCATACACACAAAACAATATTAATAAAGTACTACAAATCGGAGGACTCACATTTCTCAATTTCAAAACTTACTACAAAGCTACAATAATCAAAATAGTGTGGTACTGGCATAAGGACAGACATATAGATTGATAAATATAATTCAGAGTCCAGAAATAAACCCACACATCTATGGCCAATGATTTTTAACAGGGTATCAAAACTAAGAATAATCACATCAACAAATGGTATGGGGACTCTTGATATTCACACGGAAAATAATAAAATTGGATCCCTATCTCACATCATATACAAAAATTAATTCAAGGTTGATCAATGATTTAAATATAAGAGCTATAAAATTCCAAGATGAAAGTGTAGAAGTAAATCATCACAACCTTGGATTAGGCAAAGGATCATTAGAAATAACATCAAAAGCATGGCAATAACATCAACAAAATAGATAAATTGGACTTCCTCAAAGCTAAGAACACTTGTGCATCAAAAGACTATATCAAAAAGTGAAAAAAACAACACATAAAGTGGGAAAAATACTTGAAAATTATATGTTTGATAAAGGTCTCATAGCCAAAATATAAAAAGAACTCTTACAATTCAAGAAAGATAAACAGCCCAGTTATAAAATTTCAAAGGACTTGAAGAGACACTTCTCCAATGAAGATACAGCAAGCATATGAAAAGATTCTCAACATCATTAGGGAAATGCAAATCAAAACCACAATTAGATACTACTTCACAATCACATGGAGGGCTATAATCCAAAAAAATGAAAACAGTAAGAGTTGGCAAGGAAGTGGAGAAATTGGAACTCTTATGCGTTAGTGATAAAAAAAAATGTTGAATAGTTCAACAACTATGGGAGCAGTTGAAATTTCCTCAAAAGTTAAACATATGACCCATCATTTCCACTGCTAGATATATAGCCAAAGGATTGAAAATAGGTACTAAAAAAATACTTGTACACAAACGTTCACACTGCACTCTTTGCAATCACCAAAGGGTGGAAACAACCCAAATGTCTATCAACAGACAAATGCATAAGCAAATTGTGGTATATACATGCAATGGATTATTATTGAGATATAAAAAGCAATGAAGTACTGGAATATACTACAACGTGAACGAACATCAGCAACTGCAGAGATAACATTTCTCACTTAGTTTGGCAAAAATTAAAAAACACAACCATACATTCTGTTGTGGGAAACACCCACGCTCACATGGTTGGTGGCAGTACAAAATAGTATAAATTTTATGGAGTAAAATTTAATGATATCCAAGAAAACTATGTATCAATCTACCCTTTTAAGCAACAATTACACCTGCAGAAATTCACCCGGATGTTATACCTCCAACAATACAGAAAATATGCACATGGCTGTTCACTGAAGCATATTTGTAATAGCAAAATCTTGGAAAATACATAAATGCCCCTCTTAAGGAGATTGGCTGAATGACTAAGTTTGTGTGCACATAGTGGTGTAGAATGCAGTTCTAAAAAAGGGGGAAATTATTATGAACTGCCTTAGGGCAATTTTCAGGATATATTGTTAAGTGAAAACAACAAGGTGCAAGTGAGCATATTTGTGCAAGAAGGAAAAAAAAGAAATTAAGGATTCAAATAACTTACACAAAACTTTCCACAGATTTGATAAATAGGGACTGCTATTCAGCACTTTCTATGAAGTCAGTGCAAACTTAACTATAAAACCAGTCAAGGACAGTGTGAGAAAGGAAGGTTACAGGCCCAGCTCTCTTATGAACATAGATGTAAAATTCCTTAAAAATAGCAAACTGAACCAAATGATATGAAAATGATAATATCCAATAATCACATTAGATTATGGGAGAAATGCAAGAATGGTTTAATGTTAGAAAATCTGAAATGGGAGTGTCTGGGTGGTGCAGTCATTTGAGCAATGGAGTCTTGGTTTTGGTTTGGGTGGTAGTCTCAGGGTCATGGGATCAAGCCCCTCATCGGGCTCTGAGCTCAGCACAGAGTCTGCTTGGGATTTTCTCTCTCTCTCTCTCTGTCTCTCCCCCTCTGCCCCTCCCACTTGTGCATTCTCTCTCCCCCACTCTCCCTCTCCCTCATAAATAAATAAAACTTAAAAAAAAGGAAATCTGAAATGTAATTCAACACATCAACAGAAAAAAGCAGTTAATATAATTTCACATAAATTAAGGAAAATTTTCTTGTTGTCAATTAAAGAGAACTTTCTAAACTTGATAAAAGATGTTTATGAGAAACCTAAAACAGACACTATCCTAAAAGGGGACATTTGAGAAGCTTTCATTTTAAATCAGGTATCAGACAAGAATATGCACATCCTTACTTCTATACAGTAATGTATGGAGGTCCTGGCCTACACAAGGAGGCATTTAAAATGGCATAAAGTTTGAAGAGAAAAAATACAATTGTCATAATTTGCAGATGATGACCGACTACCCAGAACACTACAAGGAACACTACAAGAAATTAAAATGAATGGTGGGAGAATTTAGCAAGGTAGCTAGTAACAGTTCAATACATAAAAGTCATTTCTCTACAATAGCAACAAACAGAAAGAAATAACTAAAAAGTTACCCACTCCTTAAAATTTTACTTTAAAAGGCCAAGCCTCTAGGAATAAATATAACAAAGACATGCCAAAACTCTACATGGGAAAATTATTATTTTTTAGGGCTTTTTTTTTTTTATGTTATGTTAGTCACCATACAATACATCGTTAGTTTTTGATGTAGTGTTCCATGATTCATTGTTTGTGTATAACACCCAGTGCTCTATGCAGTACATGCCCTTTGTGAAAGGACCTTAACAAGACCTAGAAAGAGGAAAGACATAACAAGGACAAGATTAGGGGATGAAAGGGGTATAGATGTGAAAACGCTACCTGGTCCTGGGGTGGGCGTGGTTGGGAGGTACTTGGATATCTGTCATTGGAATACACAGTGCAAAGCTGGTCACAGCCTGCTTATACTTGGCCCTCCTTCCCTCTCTCCTCCTCTGAGCTGTGCCTGGTCAAACCCAGCAGTCCTCAGCCAGGACTCACCCAACATCCTGCCAACAGCATGAAGCCTGTGCTGCTTCTGCAGCTTCTTCTGTTGATTCACTTAACACCACAGCAGGTGCCTGGGAGCCCCAAGGAACATTTGTTGAGTAGGTGCTGGGTCTGGGCTCCGGGGCAGGCACGGGGGCGTGGGGGGAGCAGCTTCTATAGAGATGAGAGGATCTGAGGGCTGAGGATAAACATTGTGAAAAAATACAGTATCATGTTCAAGGGTCCAAGTTTTATTGTCAGTAAAATCCAGGCGTGAATCCCTGCTGTGTTCTTCCTGAGTGGTCCTGGACAAAGTGTCTGGGCCTCAGATTTTATCTTTGCAATGGATATAATGACACTGGGACAGTAGGGAGGAGAAACTGAGATAACGCATGTACACACAGAGCACTCTTAATGGACCATGATAAACGCTCAATAAGAATTAACTGCTGTAAATGTTATCAGCCTCATCATCCAGTGTATTCTTGCTGCCCTAGTTCTTCACAGATCCTTGCGCCAACTTTTCAGGCAATAAAACAGAGAGGAAGAGTGCCTGGGTGGCTCAGTTGGTTAAGCATCTGACTCTTGGTTTCGGCTCAGGCCGTGATCTCCCCATGAGATTGAGCCCCGCATAAGACGAGGTCAGCAAGGAGTTTGCTTGAGATTCTCTCTCCTTCTTCTTCTCCCCCCCCAAATAAATAAATAAATCTTTTTTAAAAACAGAGAGGAAAATTAAGTTGGTAGAACTCAAGCTGGAACCTACATAATCTCTGCCTTGGAGAATGTTTGGGAGAAAAGAAAAGAAAGTCTTACAATTTATTCCACATTTTAAACATTCAGAGGTACCTGCACAATTACCAGTGAGTAGCATCAGTGACCAAGTACAGAGCCCATCTCAGCAGCCACCACAGCCCAGCTCAACCTAACAAGAGCGCCGACCATGGTTATGTTGACCTTAACAAATGCCAAATGGGAAATGAACTATTATCCATCATACCTGCATTCTTCTATGGAGAGAGCATCCTCAGAATACTGAGGGCTCAGAAGAGGAAAGCGTGTACTACCTCAGGTGTCTAGGAAGGCAAGTTCCTGTTTTAGTGGTCTCGGAGAAGGCACACAGATTTGTAAGACTGAGGGAGGCCAAGCTAAATGCAAGAGAATGAGGGCAGGATTAATTTGGAGAACCAAGGGCTAAAATTTGAAGAGAAACACAAAAAGGGCTCCTGAAAGACTGGTAAGTCTTTGTGAGTAAGACCGGGATCACATACCCAGAAAAGGACACAAAACTTGAGAAAGTCCATCTCTCTGAGATCCTTGGCTCACAGACTCCTTCCTCACACTGTTCCATTGATCCCCAAGCTCCTCCCCAAAGTGGGGATCAGTTCGAATTTCTTGCACCGATCTAGTGACCCATGGGATGACTGGGAGATCAGGGTGAGTGCTGCATTCTGGTCTCTGCTAAATTGTCAACAGCTTGGGCCTTGGCTTTTTTCTCTGGTGTTACTTGTTGTTACAATTACAGCCCCAGCTTCATTCATCACTTGTTCCCTCCAGGTCAGTATGATGTCCTATGGATGCCCTTCTAATTGCAAATACTTGCAAAGCAATAAGTCAACAGGGCTTATAGAATGCTCCACCTACGTCATTTGCCCCAAAGAAAGAACAAGTCACAAGGTACAAAAATTAGGGCCTGGCTGGGCTTTGATAAAGGGGCTAATTGTACCTATCCTTAATGCCTTGGAGTTCAGGAACAGAGAGAAGGTTTTGAGTTGGAGCCCTGCAGCAGGATCTCCTGGTGGAGGTGGTCTTGACTTGGACCTGAGTACTGAGGGATGGGGGAAATAAGATGTTAGCATGAAGATGCTTATTCTTCTCTAATAGTAGAAAGTGGGGGCATCCTGGTGCTCTGGCTTCCTTATCAGAAGAGACCTGGGGGGACGCCTGGGTGGCTCAGTCAGTTAAGTGTGTGCCTTCAGCTCAAGTCATGATCCCAGGGTCCTGGGATGGAATCCCACATCAGGCTCCTTGATTGGCGGAGAGCCTTCTTTTCCCTCTGCCTGCTGCTTCCCCTGCTTGTGTGTGCTCTCTCTCTCTCTCTCCGCCTGACAAATAAATAAATAAAATCTTTAAAAGAGAGAGAGAGAGACCCAGGAAGAAAGAGAAGCCAATCTTTGTACCCCATTTCAACATACCCACCTTCAACCCCGTGAAATAATTTGTGATTTGGGTTCTAGCATTCTGATGCCAGTATCTTCAATACTGTGTGGTCTTCATCCTCTCCCAAAATCTTCCTTCCCCCTCATTCTTCCTACACACAAATAGTACAAGTTAGGTCGATCCTAGGATAAACTATGTTGTTAGTGAGAAGTTGTACAACTTGCTTGGGACTACACAATGAGTCCATGCAAACGCACCTACACACCCCTCTCTTGCTCACCACACACTGTTCATTCCCTTGAACTGGACCCAACTACGGTCTATGAGGTATCTGATCTGTAAGGATGGTGAATCACCAATGGGTGCAGGGTGCTGCTAACCTGTGTCTCCAATCCCGATACCCAAGCCTCGATTTTCCCTGCTGAGAACTCAGAGAAAGGCAGCAGCTAAGGACAAAATCTGATTCCACTTCCCTATGACCACAGGAGGAAGATCAGGGTGGCTGGTTTTCTGGCAGTTACCTGGGCTGTGGGAGTTGTGAATGCTACTCCAGCCTGTTGTTTAGGCCCTTCTCTTTCCTGTTCTGTGTTCCAGGGAATATCTTGGAACCCCCACCCTGCAGATCGGATCCTGGAAACTGTACTCAATTCTGTACATTGCAGGAAGATTGCCAAAACGGACTTCAGTGCTGTTCTTCCTTCTGTGGGATAGTCTGTACATTAAACAACAATATAAATCATGACAGGTAAGGGGCTTCTCGTGCCCAATTCTGACCCAGCTGCCTTGGGGAGCTCAACAGAAGAGTCTCTTACCAGCCCCTACAGTGGGTCTATTTTTCTAACATTCTCCTTCTCTTTGCCAAGAATAATTTTCTTAAATGCCTTGAAGGCTCTTTTGAGCCTTCCTCCATTCCCAAACTACATAATCCTTCTCATCACCACATCTGTGAATCTCTAAATATGCCTCTCTGAACACACCCACAAACCCCTCCATCCACAGACCCTGCCCTGTCCCAGAATCCACCTTTATCCTGAAGCCTGGGGCATTATATCTGGGACTGTATGTCTCATCAAAATCCCAAAGCCAATCTGTTTTCTTTGTCTTTGCTTTCCCTCTTTCACCAAATATCATCCTTTAGCCCCCAGTGTTCCTGGGCTCTGGAGATCCTGCAGCCTGAGCAAAGCTTTGGTTAACTGCCGAGGCATTAGCACTGGCCCCATGTCTGCTGAATGGAAGTACTCCCAGAGCAGAGAGAGGGCATTAGAGAGCTATGAGACACCTGGTTTCTAATTCTATCTTTCAGCTACATCTTTCTACAACCTTGAGCAAGACAATTACCCATGTTTGCCTTTCTTTCTCATGCATAAGATGAGGACTCTTTATTCCAGCCTTGCAAAGTTGGTACAAAGACCCACAAGGCAAGAGATTCAACCAGTGACCTTCTAAATGGTCTTGTTCTCTGCTGTATTCCCTGCCCTGAGCACAATACCCAACATATGAGACAAGGTACAGAGTGATGAAGTAGGGGCCAAGAGGCACATACCTAGACTCAAATCCTAGCCCTACCACTTCTTAGTTGAGTGACCTCAGATAAGTTAATCAATCTCTCTCTGAGCATCAGCTTCCTTGTCTTTAATACTGGAACAATAATAGTGACATGAAAATAGATAACCCATGCAAACTCTAAAAACATTACATGCCACGCAGTAATTATTCAGTAAATTTTGCAGTTAGGCAACCACTTCTCTCTTAAGAGGCTGGCCTTTACAATGAAACTTCAAACGTTTCATGGCTCTACAGTGCAATGCAGAAGCATAAGTATGATTCTTTGTTGTCACCTGGTTCGTTGAAGTTCTGCTTTCCCTATGACAAGAAAACTTAGCTTCATGGTCTAGTTTGAATGGAAAATTAAGTATTATATTTCTAAGAACAAAACTTCACCAGAGAATATTTGAGAATATTTTTCTTCTACAGAACCAGACACAGGAACATAAGAAATATGGCACAACCTAACCATACACCTAAAGGAGCTGGAAAAAGAAGAGCAAATAAAGCCTAAATCCAGGAAAAGAAGAGAAATAATAAAGATTAATGCAGAAAACAATGATATAGGAATCAAAAAACAGTAGAACAGATCAACAAAACTAGGAGTTGCTTCTTTGAAAGAATTAACAAGATTGATAAACCCCTAGCCAGTCTTATCAAAAAGAAAAGAGAAAGAACCCAAATAAATAAAATCATGAATGAAAGAGGAGAGATCACAACCAACACCAAAGAAATACAAATAATTATGAGAGTATTATAAGCAAGTATATGCCAACAAATTAGGCAATCTGGAAGAAATGGATAAATTCCTAGAAACATATAAACTACCGAAGCTGAAACAGGAAGAAATAGAAAACCTGAACAGACCCATAACCAGCAAAGAAACTGAACCAGTAATCAAAAATCTCCCAACAAACAAGAGTCCAGGGCCAGATGGCTTCCCGGGGAGAATTCTAAAACATTTAAAGAAGAATTAATACCTTTTCTTCTGAAGCTGTTCCAAAAAATGGAAATAGAAGGACAACTTCCAAACTCATTCTATGTGGCCAGAATTAATTTGATCCCAAAAAACCAGACAAAGACCCCACCAAAAAAGGAGAATTCCAGACCAATATCCCTGATGAACATGGATGCAAAAATTCTCACCAAGATACTAGCTAATAGGATCCAACAGTACATTAAAAGGATTATTCACCAAGACCAAGTGGGATTTATTTCTGGGCTGCAGACGTGCTTCAACAACCACAAATCAATCAATGTGATATGCCACATTAATAAAAGAAAGGACAAGAACTGTATGATCCTCTCAATAGATGCAGAAAAACCATTTGACAAAATACAACATCTTTTCTTGATAAAAACCCTCCACAATGTAGGGATAGAGGGAACATACCTCAGTATCATAAAAGCCATATGTGAAAGACCCACAGCGAATATCATCCTACATGGGGAAAAACTGAGAGCTTTTCCCCTAAGGTCAGGAACACAACAAGGATGTGTTGTTTTTCAACATAGTACTGGAAGTTCTAGCCTCAGCAATTAGACAACAAAAAGAAATAAAAGGCATCCAAATCAGATGAATTCAAACTCTCACTCTTTGCAGATGACATGATACTCTATAGTAGAAAACCCAAAACACTCCACCAAAAAAATTGCTAGAACTTTTACAGGAATTCAGCAAAGTCACAGGATATAGAATCAATACATAGAAGTCTGCTGCATTTCTATACACTAACAATGAAGCAGAAGAAAGAGAAATCAAGGAGTTGATTCCATTTACAACTGCACCAAAAACCATAAGATACCTAGGAATAAACCTAACCGAAGAGGTAAATGATCTGTACTCTGATCAAAAGAAATGGAAAAGCATTCCATGCTCATGGACTGGAAGAACAAATATTGTTAAAATGTCTATGCTACCCAAAGCAATCTACACATTCAATGCAATCCCTATCAAAATACCACTAGCATTTTTTATAGAGCTGGAACAAACAATTCTAAAACTTGCACGGAACCAGAAAGACCCCGAATAGCCAAATTAATGTTGAAAAAGAAAACCAGAGCTGGAAGCATCATGATTCCAGACTTCAAGCTGTATTACAAAGCTGTAATCATCAAGACAGTATGGTACTGGCACAAAAACAGACACATAGATCAATGGAACAGAATAGAGAACCCAGAAATGAACCCTCAACTCTATGGTCAACTAATATTTGACAAAGCAGGAAAGAATATCCAAGGGAAAAAAGACAGCCTCTTCAACAAATGGTGTTGGGAAAACTGGACAGTAACATGCAGAAGAATAAAACTGGATCACTTTCCTACATCATACACAAAAATAAACTCAAAATGGATGATAGACCTAAATGTGAGACAGGAATCCCTCAAAATCCTAGAGGACAACACAGGCAGCAACCTCTTTGACCTTGGCCACAGCAACTTCTTGCTAGACACGTCCCCAAAGGCAAGGGAAACAAAAGCAAAAATGAACTATTAGGACTTCATCAGGATAAAAAGTTTTGCACAGCAAAGGAGACAGTCAACAAAACTAAAAGGCAACTTATGGAATGGGAGAAGATATTCACAAATGTCTTATTAGATAAAGGGCTAGTATCCAAAATCTCTAAAGAACTGGGTGTTATATGCAACTAATGAATCTTTGAGCACTATATCAAAAACTAATGATGTACTATAATTGAACATAATAAAAAGAACTTATCAAACTCAACACCCAACAAACAAAAAAATCCATTCAAGAAATGGATAGAAGACATGAACAGACATTTTTCCAAAGACATCCAAATGGCCAACAGACACATGAAAAATGCTCAATATCACTTGGCATCAGGGAAATACAAATCAAAACCACAGTGAGATACCACCTCACACCAGTCAGAATGGCTAAAATTAACAACTCAAGAAACAACAAATGTTGGTGAGGAAGGAGAGAAAGGGGAACCCTCTTACACTGTTGATGGGAATGCAAACTGGTGCAGCCACTCTGGAAAACAGTATGGAGCTTCCTCAAAAAGTTAAAAATAGAACTACCCTAGGACCCAGCAATCCCACTAGTAGGTATTTATCCAAAGGATACAAACATAGTGATTCCGTTGAATCACTATGTTTGTATCCTTTGGATAAAGGATACAAACTAATGTTTATAGCAGCAATGTCCACAATAACCAAACTATGGAAAGAGTCCAGATGTCCATCGACAGATGAATGGATAAAGATGAATGCACACACACGCGCGCGCGCACACACACACACACACACACGCGCGCACACACACACCAGGAATATTACTCAGCCATCAAAAAGAATGAAATCTTGCCATTTGCAACGACGTGGATGGAACTAGAGGGTATTATGCTAAGTGAAATAGTCAGTCAGAGGAAGATAAATACCATAGGATTTCACTCATATGTGGAATTTAAGAAACCAAAGAGATGAACAGAGGGGAAGGGAAGGAAAAATAAAATAAGGCAAAAACAGAGAGGGAGGCAAAATATAAGAGATTCTTAACTCTAGGAAACTGAGGGCTGCTGGAGAGGAGGTGGGGGGTGGGATGGGGCAACAAGGGTGATGGGCATTAAGAAGGACACTTCATGGAATGAGCACAGGGTGTTAGTTGCAACTGATGAATCATTAAATTCTACCCCTGAAAGTAAAGTTAGCAACAAAGTGTATGCTAACTAAATTGAATTTAAGTAAAAAATTTAAAAAACCAAGAAACATCATGGTTGGCAACTAAGGCATGTTTCCAAGAGCATTTTTTAAGTATTGGGGTTTGGCCTGACCTTCCCAGTGTGGGCTTATCCAGTTTTCCTCCTCTAGCCTCTCTGATATCCCGGCAATGTCATCCTGATTGCCCCCTCCTCCATTATCCCCCCCCACACACACACCAGGCTATGCTCTCATTCCCTGGAGCAAGATGCGGTCCACGGAGCGTTCTGGCACACAGAGCAACAAAAGGAGGCAGAGTCATGGCCTGGGGGTGGAACACAGGGCGCTCACATCTGAGCCGTTGCCAAGGAACAGGCTCTGCCAGCCTTTGGGTTAATGATGTCGGGGGCGGGGGCAGTGGGGGAGTCAAGCTGAGCCCTTCACACTCCGTGTGGCCTTAGTCGGCTCACTCCACAGCTCTGAGACCATCAGCTCCCTCACGTGAGAGAGGAAGAGAATATCCATACGTCAGGTTTTGTGAGGATTACATGAAGCCATGTGGAATGGAAGAACTTGATCATTGCAAAGGCTCTGTAAAGGTTAGAAGCTTCCAGCAATTCATTCTTTCTAGGTTCCAGATTTTTCCCCTTTGTAAAAGGGGGATCATCTTTATTATTTTACCAATGTTACAAGAAAGCAAGAGAGCAAAATAGAATCCTCTGTAACTCCACCACTGAAACAAAGCTACAATTCATAAGTTGGTGGGTTTTGTCTCCGACTTTTGGGGGGAAAAGGAGGAACTTAGGGTCTTCTAACTGTCCGTCTGAAGTCACCAGAGTTGCCAAGGGGTATTTCACCTTAGACAGTCCTTTTATTAACCCTGTACAAAGGAGTTTGATAAATGATGACAAGTGAAGGCCAGTGGAGGAGTTTACGTGAATGAACACCACCATGTTCAGACCCTGGTGAGTCAGCCCTGCTAACTTCCTCTGTGCCTTGTACATGATTAACCGCTCAGGCCACACCCTGGCCACCCATCAGCGCATCAGCATTGTCACATAATCCATGGCCCAGTCAGTGCGAAGATACTGAGCTCGAAGTAAGAACCCAGGTGCTCTATCCAGGTGAAAGGTAACAGAAGGTGGCTGGTGCAATGATACAGGGTATTTTTATTATAGTTTCAGGGTTGCATGGCTATGGGTATATGAGCCTTAGCAAGCCTCATCTCAAAGCATTGCCCAGAGAGACAAAACTTCATCTCGGACAAGCAGAAAAACACTGCTGTAAACCTGAGTGCGTCTTCTATAGAAACAGGCATTCCCATCCTATTATCTTCTGGTAAGCTCGCCTAAGACCATGCCCTTTGATGTATCGCATTAACTGTAATATCTCTTAGATCCACACCTCAGAATGTTTGCTCTCCCCAATCCTGCAGCCTGTCTTCTGCAGAACGGTTCCCCTCAACTGACCATGACTGCTCTGGAGGTCCTGGTGTTGGCTGGGAAGCTTGGGTAAGGGAGGAGATGGCAGTGCCCTTGAGGACCTGAGAAAAGTGCTCATCTTATTCCCAGAGAGTGCAGTGTCGAGCTCCCTGTGGTGACAGAATGGAAGACAGAACAGCCCAAGCAGACCTTGCCAGCATCTTCCATAAAACCTGGGCTCCAGTGGGCATTGCCAAGGGCTTCCAACTTTTTCAATGTGAGCTAACATTTTAGCCATGACATGCTTCACCTCATCTGGTCCTCACAGCAACCGTAATACCCAGTTTACAAATGAGGAAATTGAAGATCACAGAGTTAAAATCACATGCACAGCATTAGCCAACAGGCCAGTGGTGGAGCTGGAACACAAACCCAAGGCTTGGGAAGCCCTCTTCCCAAGGGATGGCCACCTTGGGCAGTCAATCTCACTGCTGCTGAATTGATCTTCACATTTTCCTGTTTCCACTGAAATTTTTCATTGACACTTCCCCCTGCTTCCAGCTCAGGCCTCATAACTCTTCATTCCCCTTCACACTTAGAAAGATGCCTCATTCAGCTTGGTTTCCTCCAAGGCCCCATGCCCTCTGTCCCTCTATGCTCAAACTCTAGCTTTTCTGTCTGCCAGAATGTCTTCTTTCCACTCTCCTGATGAGCTCCCACACATGCTTCAAGCCTCATATTAAATAAAAGTCTCTGGGGAAACTTCACCAATTCACCCCAGATGGAATGGGCCACTCTGTGTTCTTTTAAAGGGCTGTATCTTGCCCTTATAGGAACTTTTATCACATTGTCCTATCATCATTTAACTTAGTGTTTTCTTTATCTAGAGAATGAATCTCATAAAAGCAGGAACTGTGTCAGACTTCTTTGCCACAGAACCCTAGAACCTAACACCATACCTTGCACATAGTGAGGGTACAATTCTGACTTTTCAAATGGAATAGGAAGGAAGCCGGCAAGGAGTAGACTAATCTTAACACTTGATGCCTTATTCTCACAAAGAAAATATTTTTTTAAATATTTTATTTATTTTTTTGACGGAGAGAGAGAGAGAGAGCACAAGCAGAGGGAGCGGCAGGCAGAGGGAGGAGCAGGCTCCCCGCTGAGCAAGGAGCCCGATGTGGGACTTGATCCCAGGACCCTGGGATCATGACCAGAGCCGAAGTCAGATGCTTAACCAACTGAGCCACCCAGGCATCCCAACTCACAAAGAAAATCTTTTTATTTATTTTTTTTTTCACAAAGAAAATCTTCATTGCAGGGGCACCTGCCCTCAGCTCAGGTCATGATCCCAGGGTCCTGGGGTCGAGCCCCACGTGGGGATCTCTCTTCAGTGGGGAGCCTGCTTCTACCTCTCCCTCTGCCTGCTCCACCTGCTTGTGCTCTCTCTCTCTGTGTCATATAAATAAATAAAATCTTAAAAAAAAAAAAAGAAAATCTTCATTGCATAGTCCAGAACCCCTCAGATATCAGCTGACTACTTTCCTTTTTGGGCTGGACTCAGCTTCCTTTTTAAATTATTTTTCTTAAAGACAAATTTATATTTGCTTAAAAATATAAACTGAAAAACAATCTGAAAAACAATGCCCCCCCCAAAAGCTTGGAAATATCCATTTATAAAAGATGGTAGGACAGAGTAAAGGCTAAAGGTCCTAGCTGTTCTGGGACTCAGTCTAGCTTTGTCCTTGCTGACCTGGGGAAGCTGGGCATCTCCAACTTCTTGGGGCCTCAGTCTCTTCATCTGTAAATGTCATTGAATAACACCTACCCTCACGTGTGTCATGAGACCAGATGAGATGATGCAGGTAAAACATGTACCACAGCGCCTGGTAGAGTCTAAGGAGAATGTTACTATCATTGTTCATGTCTTCCCGATCCTTCTTTTAACAAAAATTGTTTTAGAAAAGAATCAAAGTGTACCTTCCACCTTAAACTCTATGTTTTTTTTAAAAATTTCTCTAGGTTTCACATAAATTAGCTCCCAAAGAAGATAAACCACATATCTCTGACCTTTGTAACATCTTCTAAGATGGAACAAGGCATAGCTCTGGAAAGTAGTCCATCCCTGAGAGATAATATGATTAAACCATATGATGAAGGATCAGATAATGTAACAATGATCTTGATTCCTCTAAGTCTCCAGCAACTGTGGAAGATGTTGTTGCCCCCTGCAAATCCCATGTGAATATACCAACTTGGAAATTTGTGGTCACCTAGTCCCACCATGTTGAGTGCAGCTGAACTGCAGGAACAGGAGATCCTCTACCATGCTGCTGTCCAAGCAGGGCATGAAAGAGTGCTTGGAAGAGACTGAGGTGTGTCCCTTGAGGTTGAAAGGCATAGAGACTATTATCTAGATGGTGAGAAGCAATGGGAGATTCTTCCCATCCAGAGTCTGAAAAGGCTAGGAAGCCTGAGTCTTCTTGTGAGCCAAGGAAATAACAGAGTAGCCAGGCTTGAGACATCTAGGAAAAACTTCAGCAAGAAGGCTACCAGCTATGGACATCTTGAGCATGTTGCCAGGGGCAGTTATAGAAGAAATCAGCACAGAGTGCTTCACCTCATCATGGAATGCTGCAGTCTGGAAACAAAAACACCCCTTGGACTAAGGGGGATGGGTTATGGAAATGTTTTGAGGAAGGATAGACTAAAAGCTTTCCAAAGACTCATCAACCCAAGATTCCCAGTTCCCCTTCTGTCTTACCACAAATCTTTCTTCTAAGACTCCAAGAGTGTCCCCAACAATGGCAATTGTGATCTGCCAGTTTGGTTTTGGAGGGTTTGGAGGTTTGGGGGTTTGGTTTTGTTGTTGTTGTTGTTGTTGTTGTTTTGTATCCCAGGGCAGAATTCCTCCATCGAATGTTATGGAGTAAGACTGCCAGGTGGCTACCCACGCTCCTTATTTCGCTGAACAAATCGAGGGGTTTCCCTGTTGGCTATCGCAATTAGTCACCATCACAAAGGAGAAACAGGACTGCTACTCAACAATGAGGCAGGAATGAGAGCTAGAACACAGGAAATTTCTAAGTCTGGCATAATAGAAGATTACAGCAACGGATACAGACAGAGCCACAAAAAGCTCCCATGCTTCAGAAATGAAGATTTGGAACATTCTACCAGGTTTAAAAAACAACACTAACCACCTGATGCATTGCTGGGTGAAAGAAAAGGGAATGTGGATGAATAGTGTGAGGAAGAAGTCATGAATATCAGCCACCACTCCCTGATCAGAAAAGAGAACCATAATTTTCTCTTCTTTGCTGTATCATGGATGTTTATAAATATAAATGTCATTAGTATTATATATGTGTGTGTTTGTTTTAGTTATTTCCCATTGCCTATGTTCTCCTATTATTTTATATTATGTGAGCAAGTAATATTTACATTAGAATTTTTTGCATGGGTGTTTTAGTCAGCATTGTTCAGTAACAATCCCCCACCAGTAAATCTCAGTGGCAGCAACAATAAAAGTTTATTTCTCTCTCACACACATCAGCAGGAAAATAGATGTCTAACTAATCTAAACTGGGTTTGGCTGAGCTTGGATCCAGGCTGAGAATAGAGCCCACTTTTGATCCGTCTGTCTCTCCTTCTTTTTGGACCAATAGTTTCTCAAGAAACACTCTTCTTGGGGTAAAATGTAGAGCTCAAAGGGGAAATCCAACTCTGCAAGCATATTTCAAGCCTGGTATTACTCCTTGACCAAAGCAAGCAACAGGATCAATTCTAAAATCAAAGACCCAGGAAATATAGAAGAAGTACAGTCTGTCCACCTGGAGGCCATTGGATGAAAGTAGATATGTAATGATGGATTTGATAAGGCTTACAAGAAAGAGATTAACTTAATTACTATAAATGCATAATGCATCCAATGTACTCATACTTTGCATTTCAAAAAAAAAAAAAAAGAAATGTCCCTTCTGAAGGAGTCTGAAATTTTTAGAAAACTATGATACTATAGTGTGAACATTACACTGGAAGCAATGGGCAGGATGGAGGGGAGCTGAAAAGATGGGAGCAGGAGGCTAAGAATAGGCTGTACTTCTTATTTCCACCATTTAAATAATGAGAAAGAAGCACTAATGAGGTAGTCTCTGTGGAGATGGTGAATACAGGGAAAAAAATGCAGTCAGGGAGAGCAAAAGTAAGAATCAAGGGAATGTGGTAAAAGCAAAAATAGGGGTCGGAGATTTAGCCCTTGTTGGAATATGGGACTCTCCTGATGGGAACTTTATTAAGTCCTTTTGTGTCCCATCCACACCGCCTTATTGGAACAAACTTTTTCAATTTGAACAGAACTAAGTGAATGTCTGACTATATACAAGGAATTATTTCAGTCAAGAATCTTAAACAGGAGATTGACTACTGCACAAGAATGCTACATAACAGAGGTATGAAGAAACTTGAAGGCTTTAGGAAAAGTGTGCATTAATTCAAGATACAAATAATAAGTATAGTAATGTATCAGCATGGCTGAGTTGCTTGAGAAAACTTTAAAGCAGGAATCAATCAGAGAAGTTGGTCCTACTGTCAGATGACCAAGGAGGGAGTTCAGGGCAGAAACTTTCCATTAGACAAATCCAGGGAATCTTTTGGGGCAGTGGTGGGAAGCGCCATTTAAGCAAGCAGTATTAAGCTAATAAATACAATATCTTGCATCTGCATTGACCAAGGAAGCAGAAAGAAGTCACAGTGACATTGGGACAAAATTATCTGTGTGGATCTATGAATTTAGATCTTTTCCCAGTTAGCCTTGTGTGTTCTGGTTCTAGTGACTTGGCATGGCAGTTTCCACACAAATATGACAGAAAAAATTCAGAAGCACAGTCCTCAGGGAGAAATATACAGAGTGTGTACAATACAGGGACAGTGGCAAGATACAGTGAGATCCTTGGAGCATATCTAAGAATGCTCCTGAGAGTTATATTTGTTTAAAACATATCAGGTTTTTCTCTGGGGCTCAAACGATAAAAACTCCCTGGGGTCAGGGGTATCTGCTTGGAATTCCCTCACTTACCATAGGCATATAACACAAGACACAAGGGGTGAGATGGTGGGGTAAACAGTAAATGGAGGATATGAGGATGAGCTCTTATGTTCAGAAGTCCCAAGAGTTACAAGGACAGCAACACAACAACTCAAGCAGCCTTAATAGGAAGAGCTATGAAGAGAGACTTGGAATTTTAATCATGATTCTTCCTAAATTTTGCAAACAATTAGCACTAGATGCCACTGTTCATTTGGAAATCAAAGAAAATCCTTTTCTAGGCCATCACTCATGTGACCCCCCCCCCCCCCACCAAATTCTTACCTTTGGTTTCTTCATCTATGGCTCTTATAACCTAACAGCAGAACCTCTGAACTCCTGTACCTTGTGAGATTCCTACTTGGAGAATGCACAGGTGCCCTCACATGCCTCTTTGGTCAGAAAGCTATAGATGAAACAACTGCATTCTCCCTTGTGCACTTCTGGCAACTTGGATGTCAAGCTCAAAGTACAATCAGAATAGTTCAGAAAAAATGGCCAATTTTCTTGAGTTTGGCACACTGGACTAAGGAAGGAAAGAGTGAGGGTGTTATTTTGATAGGGGAGTAATTGGAACCCAAAAGGTCCCTCCTCTAAAAGACTCAAGAAGAAAAATACACAGCAAAACAAATAAGATCCCAACAGCTGAGACTTATTAAATGCTGACTTTGGGTCAGACACTATACACATATTATCAGCCAACTGCAAGACTCCTGGGCTCTGGGATTTGTCAAAGAAGAGGACATATGTGTACCAGGGTCTGGGAAGGAAGTCGGGGCCACAATAACCCAAACCCCAGAGTCTGGCCCCAGACTCCTTGACTGCAAGGGATTTCATGGTTCCACATAATATCAAATTTGTGTCCCCATTTCTGTCCCTAGAAGCAACTAACAGGCATCAAGCTTTCCATGGCCAGGTTCAACCATGTCTGGGTCCACGTCTCCAGCATGGCAGTGCCAAGCAGCTGAAATACTTCTCTCTACCCAGTTTCCCCACTGTCTTTTAATTCTATATTTTTATTACCCACCACCCCAGACTTTTTCCTTTTTTACCCTCAAACTCATGGTTGGACACAGACACAATTCACATTCTTTCTTCCCACAACCTTGGAACCAGAAGGATTCTGTGCAATTATTTGGTCTAATCCCTGCATTTTAAAGTTAGAATAACTGATAGCCAGAGAAAGGGAGGATGGATTCGAGGCCACAGAGAAAGAAAGTGGCACTGCTAGAATCAAAGTCCAGTATCTTGGGTCTTGTTTTGTCCTAATGAGCTTAATGGACTGGACACAGCATCTGATGCAGAAGCATGCAGTACACTTCTCTTGCTCTCAGACCCCTTGTCCCATAGTGTCCATACTCAAGCAGGCAGAACTCCTCCATCTATAGTATGTACTCATGGAGCCATGTCTTAGAATGCCGCCTCTTCTCTCATATCCAAGCATTCAAGGCTTGCCTGGGAACATTTATGCTGAAAGAAAGATGATGTATCAGGAAAATTGGCCAAGGAAACAGTTGCAATTCCATGAAGTTCTGATACCATTAGCTTCACGGTAGTCCCCCTCCAGGCACACACTTCCTGACTCAGGTGGATTTGTCTATACTATTGGCATGTCCATTCTCACTATCAACTGGAGTCAGTTTATTAAGCTTTGTTCAAACACACAGTACCACGTTACTCCCCTGGACCACATTCCAGAAAACTGTCCACTCAGTAAAGTCAGAGATAGGTCCTACATTCCATCAATCTTTTGCCATTTGGGGGGAGCTCCTTCCTGAATTGAGAACAAAATTATGGGTTCTAACTACGGGAACGAATACCTCCTTTGGGAAATCCTAACCTAGAGTCTGGCCTCACAATATTCTAACTCTTTTTTAGGGTAAAGGCTAGGGCAGGAATGTAACCCCTCCTGGGGTCTCAGTTCTGCTCTTACCATCAAGTCTAATAATCTGGAGCAGTGAGTAAAGCACCCAGAAGGGCTCAGATGAACTTCCTACTTGATGCTATTGGGACAAGACGGGGGAGCTTTTATCTGAGCTAAGACTATTCTTTTAGGTTGGGACTTAATTTTTTGGTGGCCCCTCTTGCATTTAGTTCCTATCTTTTCCACTTCACTACCTCTCAGCCCTTGGGGCAGGACAGGATGTGCCAAGTAGCTAAAGAACCAAGGGGGACCTTGTGTCCTCAGGGCCCCATCCCACTCTTTACACCTTCAAAGCTGCATGGTGTCCTGAAAAGAAATTTTAATTTAATATGAAGACCCAGGTTCAAATCGGTTTATGGTTTTATTTATTGACATTCAACCTTGTTTCGAAAGATTTAGGCAGCTTACCAGGATTCATAATACACAATATTTAAAAAAAAACAAATTTTGTGTGGCTCAGTCATTTAAGCATCCACCTTCAGCTCAGGTCATGATCCCAGGGTCCTGGAATTGAGTCCTGCATCTGGCTCCCTGCTCCTAGGGGAGCCTGCTTCTCTCTCTCCCTCTGCCTGCCACTCCACCTGCTTGTGCGCTCTCTCTCTCTCTCTGTGAAATATATAAATAAAATCTTTGAAAATAAACAAATAAGATAAAAAGCAAATTTAGGGGCGCCTGAGTGGCTCAGTCAGTTGAGTCTCAGACTCTTGATTTCGGCTCAGGTCATGATCTCAGGGTCCTGAGATCCAGCCCCATGTTGGGTTCCATGCTCAGCACAGAGTCTGCTTCTCCCTCTGCCCCCCACCTCTCCCCCTGCTTGCAGGAATGCTTGCCCCCCATCTCTCTCTCTATCTCTCTCTCACTCAAATAAATAAAAATCTTTTAAAAATCAAAAATTTTTAAATTAAAAAAAACAAATTTAGCCTATATAAGAAAGACAGGGGAAAGAAGATACAAAAATAATTAAGTATGGTAGAACTATGCAGGAGATGAGCAACTCAAGTGCATGCTACAGGGTCACAGACACTTGCTAGGAATTATCATAAAAATTGGCCCTAAGCTTTTGTAGTAACAGCACAATAAAGGCAGCACAGTCACAACCTTTAGAGTGAGCATAAAGTCAGCCCAAAAAGATACTCGGGAACAGTGGAAATTATTGTGGTAGTAAATGGCAAAAGAGACAAGCTCTTTCACATGTTCTCAAAGAGAAAACACTGGGTAGTAAGGTGAACAGCACGCTCCATGACAGCCTCATGTTAGATTCCAGGAAGTTTCCTGGTGGTGGGGGTTACTTCTTTAAGGGTTATGAAGCATACACTGACAACACAGAGTTCAGTTCCTTGGAGGCCCTACATGGCATAACCCATGGATGTGTTTAAAGAATCCAGAGTAAAAAATGTGTTAATTATCTTTTATTCCCTACAGGCCTCCACAATATTATTTTTCTTAGTCCATTTTTAGGAAGGCATTGAGAAGCAGTAAATTTGAGACCACTCTCCCCAAATAATCTGACTTCTGAATAGATCTTGAGTTTGGCAGAAAAGACTAATTTACCATGAAACTCATGTAGCTTAAGCTCCAGGCCCCTCACTTGCTTCTCTCAGGATGAGGAGAGGAAGGAGCAACACCATCCAAACATGGAAGCAGGAAGCACTGTCCCAACCCAGGGTGGGGGCTAGAGGAGTGGGGGGCTTTCGGGGCATATCTTAATAGTGGTCTTAAGTTAATTCTGTATTCATGTCTGGGCAGCCGACACTGACGATCTGCCTTGCCATCAAGCAAAATGCTCCCATATTTGACCTTAAGAAGAAATAGCAATAAGATGTTGCACTGCAACATGCTTGGAGCCAGGGTTCAAGGTTCCATGCCCATATCATGAACCTAAGACAGGCACAGCGAGGGTGCTGAGGACTTGGTGGAGCTAGATCAGTGGCTATTAGGTTGCAATGAGAGTCCATTAGATGAAGATCAAAGAGCTAGAATTCTCCAGGAGTTTGTCCCAGGCATATAGTACCACCCGAACCAGAAACTATGAAGAAAGTTATAGATGTGGCATTAGCAATGTTATAAATCTAGAAAGGATCTTTCCCAATATCAATAACTTAATTTTTAATTGAGATATAACTGAGATAGGACACTGTGCAAATTTAAAGTTTACACTGTGTTGATTTGATACATTTATATACTGCAATATGATTACCACTATAGCATTAGCTAGTCACATAATTGCTATTTCTTTTTTGTGGTAAGAATGATTACAATCTGGTCTCTTAGCAACTTTGAAGATTATAATGCAGCATTGTTGACTACAATCACTATGCTGTGCATTAGCTCTCCAGGACTATAACTTGAAGATTTTTATCAGCCATGCTAGAGCAAAGACTGAATTATCTTTCTGTTCTCTCTCTAGAAATAAGATATAAAAAATCACTGTCATGAGAAGAGGTGGCCAAAGAATCATCAGCCAGAAAATATAGGAAAATGGTATTAAAAATATTTTAAATAATAATAATGAAATGTTATATTTCTAAGATTCATGATGTTTGATGTATTTATAAGCTATTGTAAGCTTGTGATTTGTTATAATTTCTTTTTTAAAAAGATTTTATTTATTTATTTATTTCAGAGAGAGAGAGAGTGAGAGAGAGAAGGAGCAGAGGGAGGGGCAGAGGGAGAGGAAGAAGCAGACTCCCCACTGAGCAGGAAGCCCAAATCGGGGCTCCATCTGGGGACTCCAGGATCATGACCTGAGCCAAAGGCAGATGCTTAACTGACTGAGCCACCCAGGAGCCCTATAATTTCTTTTTTCATTCCAAATAAATATTGACTTACATACCTAATTTCTTATCTGTAGTTTTTGCATTGTTGCACTGCATTGTTTTTCTAAAATAAGGTTCCCAAAATTGTACAGGCTTCAAGCTCCATGAAACCTATTATATCTTTTTATAACAAATCAGTAACACAGAAGATAAACTGTTCCTGAATTCTGTGAACTGCTGCAGCAAATTACTCAAACCCAAGGAGGGGGTCATGGGAGCCCCTAACCTATAGGTGGTTGGTCAGAAGCCTAGGTTAACAGCCTGGACTTGCCATTAGTATCTGGTGTGGGTAAAGGGGGTGCAGTC
Source organism: Eumetopias jubatus (assembly GCF_037043125.1). NCBI lineage: Eukaryota > Metazoa > Chordata > Mammalia > Carnivora > Otariidae > Eumetopias > Eumetopias jubatus. Next base: position 126,011,975 of record NW_028274815.1, read on the forward strand.
TTGTGAGACCGAGCCCTTAATCTGTAGGATCTGATGATATTTCCAGGTAAATAGTGTCAGAATTTAGTTAAATTGTAAGGTACCCAGCTGGTGTTGCAGAATTGCTTGATGTGTGGAAACAAACACACACACACACACATACACACACACACACACACACACGCACACACATACCTGATCTCAGAAGTGAGGCTGTGTTGTTATTGTGAGTCGGGAGAGTAAAGGGCACACAGGAAGAATGTGGTTTTCCCTTCCACTACCCAAAGTGAGTTATAGATTCTGTGCAATCCATATTAAATTCCAATGACATTTTCCACAAAACTAGAAAAAAACAATCCTAAAATTTATATGGATTGTAAAAGACCCCAAATAGCCAAAGCAACTTGAGAAAGATAAACAAAGCTGGAGGCATCATATTTCCTGACTTCAAACTACATTTAAAAGTTACAGGAGGGGCACCTGGGTGGCTCAGTAGGTTAAGTGACAGCCTTCAGCTCAGGTCACGATCCCAGGGTCCTGGGATGAAGCCCTGCATTGGGCTCCCTGCTCAGCGGGAGGCCTGCTTCTCCCTCTCCCTCTCCCCCTGCTTGTGTTTCTTCTCTCACTATCTCTCTCTCTGTCAAATAAATAAATAAAATCTTTAAAAAACAATAAAAATAAAAGCTACAGGAATCCATAAGAGATCCTTAACTCTAGGAAATAAACTGAGGGTTGCTAGAGGGGCGGGGTGGGTGGGGGGTGGGGCAACAGGGGAATGGGCATTAAGGAGGGCATGTGATGCAATGAGCGCTGGGTGTTTATGCAACTGATGAATCACTAAACTCTACCCTGGAACTAATAATACACTATATGTTAATTAATTGGGGAAAAAGCTACAGTAATCAAAACATTATTGTACTTGCATAAAAACAGACCCATAGACCAATGAAACTGAACCAAACGCCCAAAAATAAACCCACGTGTATATGGTCAACTAATACCTGACAAGGGAACCAAGAATACACAATGGGAAAAGGATAGTCTCTTCAATAAATGATGCTGGGAAAACTACATATCCACATGCAAAATGATGAAAATGGACCTCTATCTTTCACCACTCATGAAAATTAATTTGAAATGGATATGGACTTAAACATAAGACCTGACACTGTAAAACTCATAGAAGAAAAACATAAGGAAAAAGCTCCTTGATATTGTCTTTGGCAATGATTTTTTGGACAAGACACTAAAAGCACAAGCAACAAAAGCAAGCATAAACAAAAGTAAGCATAAACATCAAATTTAAAACTTCTGCAAGCAAAGGAAACAATCAACAAAATGGAAAAGCAATCTATGGACTGAGAGAATATATTTGCAAACCATATATCAGGTAAGGAGTTAATGTCCAAAATATATAAGGAACTCATACAACTCATTAGGGGGAGAAAAAGGCCAAATACTCTGATTTTTAAATGAGCAAAGGACCTGAATGGACAATTTTCTAAGAGACAAATGAATAGCCAACAAGTACATAAAAAGGTGTTCAACATCACTACTCATTAAGGAAATGTTTATGCTACACATAAGATTAATATATAACATAAATTACATTTTTGTACATCAGAAACAAATAGAAAGAAATATAATGTTTAAAGATACCATTTACAATGATACCAAAAATATAAATAAGATTACAAGACCTGTTTGGGAAATATTGTAAGCCTTTCTTGGAAGATATTAAGAAAACCAACACAGATGGGGAATTATTGTATATACCTAAGATAATATTGTAAGGATGTCATTCTCCTCAAAGTGACCTATAAATCCAAAGCAATTAAAATCAATATCCAAGGGGCGCCTGGGTGGCTCAGTCATTAAGCAACTGCCTTTGGCTCAGGTCATGATCCCAGGGTCCTGGGATCGAGTCCCGCATCCAGCTCCCTGCTCTGCGGGAAGCCTGCTTCTCCCTCTCCCACTCCCCCTGCTTGTGTTCCAGCTCTCACGTTCTCTGTCTCTGTCAAATAAATAAATAAAATCTTTTAAAAATAAAATAAAATAAAATAAAATAAATATCCAAGATGGGTCTTTTGAAGAACTTGACAAACTGACCCTAAAATGTATGTGAATATGCAAAATCCTAAGATAATACAAAATTCAAGTAATTAAGAATGGCTTTGGGGCAGGAATATACAGTAGAGTGAAATAAGAGCTCAGAAATAATCCCACATGTATAAGAGAAGTTATTATATAATTGGATAAAAGAGGGACTCACCAATAAATGGGTCCGAAGCCATTGAAAAGTTAAATTGGACCATTATTTCATACTTGACCAAAAATAATCAACTTCAGGTAGTTTAAGAGTTTCAGTGTGAAAGCCAAAATTTCAAGTCTTCCAAGAAAACAAAATTAAGGTGTCTCATATTCCTAGGCAATATAGTATAGTGAGTTCAAATCTTGATTCCACTACATAATAGATGAGTGACCTTGCACATATAACCTAACCTCAGTCTCCACTTCTTCATCTGTGATGATGATAATTGCACCTAACTCGTGAGTGCTTGTGCTTTTTTTGAAATTTAATGATTTTGTGCAGATGGATAGATAATAGTGCCTAGCATGAAGGAAGTACCATAGGGGTTAGTTACTATCATTATTACTACTGTTCTTATTAAATTCTTTCTGTTCACTAGAATCAGTCTCTTCCTTGTTGTGGAAGGTTGAAGAGAAGAAGGAAGCAATCCTTTTTTAATTCTTTAATCATTCTATCCTCCGTGGTTAAACGTATGCTAGAAGCTCTTATCCTTTCATTTCAATGGTATTTAGATGAACATGGGACTCACTATCAGTTTAACTGGCCTGGGACCTTCAGCTTCATGGCTGGGCACCCAAGCATTCACTGTTCAACTCAATGCCTAGTAATGCCCAGTCCTGGCCCCTGGGGTAAGTGGGCTCAGCCATCTCAAGTATCAAGCCCAAAATATAACATCAGTTGATACCAAGACTTTCCTACCTCCTACTTGCTGCATCATGAAGTCTGCTGAGTTGGGATTTCTCCTAGGGCTCTTCATCTTCCTCTTGCTGACTACCCCATTAATGGGTGGTGTTGTTAAACTTGCTGAAATGATATGTGGAGACCTCAAAGGTATGAACTTAAAGCAGAATATAAATGCAAAGACCAATTATGAATGAGGGAAAAAGTGTCAAAAAAAAAGTGATATCCCGCTGGTCCAAGAAGGTCCTCCTTTTGTGCTAAGACCCATAAACTCTTAGTCCTTTGACTATGGACATTACTTACTCTAGGGATCTTGTGGATGTCTGATGAGAAAAAACAAACGATGATGCAAGTAAGTCCTTTCCAGATGGAGCTGTCTTTTGTAGGCAGTCCAAAGGACAAGAAGTATTTTAAATTAGGGGTTTCGTGACAAATTTCAAAGGTCCCAGACCATTTAAGAATATGTATTGAGAGGAGAGTAAAGGGGGATTGGAAACTGAGCAAACTGAGGCATTTTCAATATCTGGGTTCTGGGTGCATAGAGAACACTTGAACCTATGGTCCCTATTTACAGAAGCTTACAATGTAGACGTGAAAGATAATGAAGCTTTCTTCCACAGGTAATGTGTACAGGCTTGGTGCTTCTTGAGCATGGGGAGGTGGCACAGTCTACACTGTGAGTCAGACACCCCAAATCCTGGCCCAGCCACTTAGCAAATGTGTGCCCTTGGTCGTCACTCAATCACTTACCACCCACTTCCAAACTAATGTGAGGAATTTTTAAGGGCCCTGTAAGCAAGATCTCTGGCTGCGTCCTAACTAATTCTCCCTAACTCAATGGGAACCTCTCGTGCAGATCCCTGCAAAATGGATATGGATGCTGGCAGCTGCTTTGAAATTCATTTTAGATATTTCTACAACCAAACCTCCAAAAGATGTGAAAGTTTTGTCTTCTCCGGATGTAATGGCAACCTTAACAACTACAAGCTTAAAATAGAATGCAACATAGCCTGCGTTGAAGAATACAAAATAACGTAAGGAATCCCATCTTGCCCTTGGTCCTTGGGGGAGAGGAAAAGGAGAGTCTCTGAGACACTAAGATCCCTGGTTTGGGATGGGAAGAGGGAGGATTGTCCTCATCAAAAAACTTAATAGTTGGGTTGGATCTCAGGATCATTTGTCATTTTTCAGTTAGGAAATCAAAAGTCCAGAGAAAAAATAATAGTCACCATTTATCAAATAATTACCATGTGCCAGGCATTGCACTAAGCAATTTACATATATTGGTATAATTTAAAATTAAAGTCACCCTAAGGTAGATTTATATCATTAAAGTGGCAGATGAAGAAACCAAGTCCAGTAGAGTTAACTAACTGACCCAAGTTCACATTAAATGACACAGCAAGGTTTCTAACCAGATCTGATGGTACCCAAGGCTTGACCATTTTATATGCACAAGTTCACCCAAACCCAACCCTTGTAATCCCGGACCTGTGAACTCTCCGTAGCAACATGCTGTTTATACAACTAAGCTCGCAGCCCACACTTTGACCATTTCCCAGTCATTGGAACTAGAGGAAGGTCCTTGGAGGCTAACAAGGCTTTGGTATGGCTGATTTCCAGGAGAGTGAGATGGAAAGTGACCTTGGGAGTAACTCAAAAACAGAAATTTTGCTTTATTTATTTAATATCCCTAGTGCATTTTTGCAATGCCTGGCGCATAGTAGATAATGACTAAGTTTTAAGGGAATGAAAGAATAAGAGATCAATCAATGGAACAGGAGGGACATTGAAAGATATGGAATCGCTGGACTTCCCCTGGGATAAAAATGACTTAATCCAGGGAGACTTTCCAAAATCTATAACACAGATCTGTTTTTTGTTGTTTGTTTGTTTGTTTGTTTGTTTGTTTTTGCTTAAACAGGGAAAAAAAGCCAAAAGGTTAGGGTTGATACACCATTCTGAAACATAGTTTTAAGAAAATTCAAACCAATTTTAAGATCTTTGTAATATTTCCATAATCCTGGAAACTTCCATCTGTTTGCCATTCTCCTGACTTGAGTTTGCTCTTTGCTGAGAAATAACTGTATGATCATTAAAATAAAAGCAACTTTGTGTCAGCCTTCCCTACTCGCTGAATGTCCCTCCCCCTGCCTTATCCAGAGTTGAATGTCAGCTGGTCCCATCCTTTAGCTGCCTTTTTCCCTCTGAACCATTCCTCATATGTACACACAATGTTTCAGGTGTGACAAGCTAGATCTGTATAGGTTTTTATCACCTCCCTCCTCAGGATGAGCTAGTTTGTAGTACCAAAGTACAAAACCAGTGCTCTTTTTTGTCCTTTGAAACCAAACTGAGCAGTGAACCTCACATTCACATGACATGTCCTTGCACTCATAACAAATGTTTCTTTGTGATATTTGATATTTCCTGATTCATGCCCACCAATCAGGAGCCCCAGTTAGTTTAACTAGCCTCCTGAATTGGTCCCTATTAATAAGTAGTTACTTAAACATTGTTTAGTACCTCAATCATTGAAATTTGATTCTGCTGACAACCATCAATTTCAATCCAATGACTGTGTTTTAGCTACCAAGTGAATAATCACCCAAACACTAGTTGCCAAGTCTAAATATAATGCTACAAGGCTCAACATGGCCATGATCTTCCCAGCTGTAGGACACACAGCCTAACCATTTCATCTCTGAGTTTATTCAAGCATCCCTTTCTGGCACACCTTCCCTGTCCATCTTATTGACCAAGTCCAATCCCTCACCGGTGAATGCAACCTGGACTATTGGTAGCTAGGGCCAACATCAGAGGCATTATAAACCAGTTGAGATCCTGTAACTAGATATGCAAGCCTGTCTTTTCTCAATCTTAAGAATAGGAAAACTAATGCCCTGAAATGAGACCATTTTCTGCAAGAACTCTGATTACTTCAAGATCAGACCATCATCCAAACAGGGTTTATTCTGAACAGGTGAAACCCAAATTCTGGCATGTTCCATCTTTGGTGAAGACCTGAGAATTCTAAATTATTCTTAAACCAAATCAGCTGCTGGAGACATGCTGTGGACCCTGAAATAATAGGAACTAGGCTAACTTGACCGGTTAACATAAATGAAAGTTCTGAGATTTTCCTGTTGTAAGTCACAAAGCTGGGTGTCCCAGAAATAAAAAGTCTTTCAGGGATAAAATAACATTCCCATACACAAAAAATGAATCATGGAACACTACATCAAAAACTAATGATGTAATATATGATGATTAACATAACATAATAATAAAAAAATAAAATAAAATAAATAACATTCCCACCCCCCATTTGCTTCCTCTTCCAACCAAATCCTGGAAAAGCCAGACAAGTAAAAGGAAGGTATGTGGGGGCGCCTAGGTAGCTCAGTTAGTTAAGCATCCAACTCTTGATTTTGGCTCAGGTCATGATCTCAGGGTTATGAGGTCAAGCCCCAAGTCGGGTTCTGTGCTGCACATGGAACCTGCTTCAGATTCTCTCTCTCCCTCTCCCTTTTCCCACCCCCCACTCATGCTCTCTCACTCTCTTAAAAAAGAAAAAAAGACGTATGGATATAAATAACTAAAATCAAGATTAAGAATTTTTTGACAAGGGCGCCTGGGTGGCTCAGTTGGTTAAGCGACTGCCTTCGGCTCAGGTCATGATCCTGGAGTCCCGGGATCGAGTCCCGCATCGGGCTCCCTGCTCAACAGGGAGTCTGCTTCTCCCTCTGACCCTCCCCTCTCTCATGTTCTCTCTCTCTCTCTCATTCTCTCTCTCAAATAAATAAATAAAATCTTTAAAAAAAAAAAGAATTTTTTGACAAAAGAGGGCAGTGCTATCTTGGTGAGAAAATGAAATAAATGCCCAAGACAGATTGCTGGGCACCAACAATAAAAGAATGAGTTGGTGAAGATTTTTGAGTTGTGTTATTCTCTTCACCACAAAAATCTGGATCTATCATTGTCTCCTCAATAGCCAAAGCAGTAACACCTACAAGTTACCACAAGTGCAACTAAGATAACAAAATGGTGGTTCCAGAGCCCAGCTATAGTAAGAAGCGTATAAAAACAGGTACAACTGGACTAGGCAGACATAGTTTATTATTTTTCTTCTTCCTATCCACGCTGACAGGTAGATAGCTAAACCTAAGAAAAAACTGCCTTAGAAAAGAGATGTAGGGCAGAAAAGTAGATATGTTCCATAAGCAGAGGGGAAGAAAGAAGAAAAGTACTATTTAGGAAGTGACAAATGGGTGTAAATAAGCCCAGATTGTATCATTGTGGAGTTTTGACTGGAATTTTCCACCAACTACTTTAAATCACCCAAAAGACATGCAAGTTACCCCACCAACCATCCATCTACCACATACATATGAAAATTAGTAATGGGAAACCTCACTAAAATGGAGTTGGGAGGTATCAGGATGGGGAGCTCTACCACTCCTAGTCAATTGTAGATGCAATAGGAAGAGACCAACTTGACTTTGCACGTGGATACTACACTACCACAGGAAAAATGCACTTTCCTTATCCCTCTGGGCAACAGCTCAGCCAATGAGAAGCCACCATACTTTGAACTCCCAGTTTACTCCAGCAGACTTTTAGTTTATAACAGCCTTTCCAACCTATTCCTCTTCTCCTTAAAAAAACATACCTCTCGGAAGGGGTGTGGGGGGATGGATTAGCCTGGTGATAGGTATTAAAGAGGGCACGTATTGAATGGAGCACCGGGTGTTATATGCAAACAATGAATCATGGAACACTACATCAAAAACTAATGATGTAATATATGGTGATTAACATAACATAATAAAATAAAATTTAGAAAAAAAAATACCTCTCCTTTGTTCCCCAAACTTGCCTACAGTTTGACCATAGTTTGTTTGTCCAGACTGCAATTCTCTTTCATACCCCAATAAATCTGCCTTTTGCTGGTAAAATAACTGGTAGTTTTTAGCTCAAGGTTAACATATACAATAAAAGCAAAAACAGCTCACATTTTCATGGATAAATGATCACAATAAAATTTGCTACAAACATGTACACAAAGAGAAACAACAAGCCAAATAGCCAATATAAAATACTGGGTGTTACACACAACTAATGAATCACTGAACACTACATCAAAAACTAATGATGTACTGTAAGGTGGCTAACTTAACATAATAAAAATTAATTAATTAACCCAGAATTAAATGAGGAAATAAATGAAATAATATTCTCAACTAGATAAGAGTGGGTATTGATATGTTAAAGCAGGAACATATGTTAACAAAGAAGAACCAATAAAAAATAGGATTTGGAAAATAGAAGAGGTGACATAAATGACATGATAACTGAGATAAATATAAAGGATACAGCCAAAGTATGAATTAGTGATGGTAGATTAGGTCAAGGAGCCCTTTGAAATATTAGAAAAGAATAAAGAAATTTTAAAATATGAAAATTAAGGTAGGGGAATACGACAGAGTAGGAAGAACCAGGAATCTGTCTCCCCACCTAGACAACAATGGCACTGACAGAATATGTCTGATGTAACTATATTCAGGACTGGAGTCTATTGAGGTTTGCAACTTCCAGGGGAAGGCTTGGGTGGTAACTGCAATTAATTTCAATCTATTTCAGCTCTTAGCACGCTAGTAGCTACACATTCCCCACCCTCATCCTATGCCAAGCAGCTATTCACATTTTCCTGGAGCAGCTTAAACACAGCTTGCAGCATCCAGGTAAGCAAAAAAGGAACTTCTCCTCCAAATATCAGGGATATATGCTCTGATCACTAATCGCTGTCTCCCATCACAGAGTGCACACAAAGAAGCACCTCCCCTTATTATTGCAAGCCCCTCCCCCTCATGCTAAAGTAACTTCCCAGTGTTTAAAGGATCAGTGCCCTTTTTCCCTCTGTGCTCAGCACAGAGTCTGCTTCAAATTCTCTCCCCTCCCTCACTGCTTCTCCCCCTACTCGTCCTCTCTCTCTCTCTAAAATAAATAAATAAAATCTTTTTAAAAAAATAAAGAACAGAAAGAAAAAAGATTGAAGAAAAGTGAACAGAACATAAGAGATGTTTATACATCATTAAGTAAACGCACATATGCATTGTGGGAGTCCCAGAGGAAGAGAGAAAAAAAGACCAGAGATAGTGTTTGAAGAAATAAATGATTGAAAACCTCCCAAATTTGATGAAAGATATGAATATAAATATCCAGGAAGTTCAACAAACTGCAAATAAGATGAACTCAAAGAAATGCACACTGAGACACATTAAAATCAAACTCTCAAAAGCTAAAGACAAAGAGAGAATCTTGGAAGCAGCAAGAGAAAACTGACATCACATGCAAGGGATCTTCATCACGATAACAGCAGATTTCTCATCAGAAACTTTAGAAGTCAGTAAGCAGTGAGCTAATTACAGTAAAAATGCTAGAAGAAAAAAGCCTGTCAACCAAGAATCCTATATCTGGCAAAACTGTCCTTTAAAAGAGGAGGAGGTGGGGGATCAACCAAGATGGCAACATAGGATGCTCCTTAACTCCCCTCCTCCCATAAACACACTGAATGTACAGCTACACATGAAACAATTACCTCTGAAAGAAATCCAGGGGCTCCTAGGTGGCTCAGTTGGTTAAGGATCTGCCTTCTGCTCGGGTCATGATCCGAGGGTCCTGGAATTGAGCCTCACATGAGGCTCCCTGCTTCTCCCTCTCCCTCTGCCTGCTGCTCTTCCTGCTTGTGCTCTCTCTCTCTCTCTGTGTCAAATAAATAAATAAAATCTTTAAGAAAGAAAGAAGAAAGAAAGAAAGAAAGAAAGAAAGAAAGAAAGAAAGAAAGAAAGAAAGAAAGAAAGAAAGAAAGAAAGAAAGAAAGAAAGGAAGGAAGGAAGGAAGGAAGGAAGGAAGGAAGGAAGGAAGGAAGAAAGAAAAGAAAGGAAGGAAGGAAGGAAGGAAGGAAGGAAGGAAGGAAGGAAGGAAGGAAGAAAGAAAAGAAAGGAAGGAAGGAAGGAAGAGAAAAAGAAAGAAAGAAAGAGAGAGAGAGAGAAAGAAAGAGAGAGAGAGAGAGAAAGAGAGAGAGAGAGAAAGAAAGAGAGAGAGAGAGAAAGAAAGAGAGAGAAAGAAAGAAAGAAAGAAAGAAAGAAAGAAAGAAAGAAAGAAAGAAAGAAAGAAAGAAAAAGAAAGAAAGAAAGAAAGAAAGAAAGAAAGAAAGAAAGAAAGAAAGAAAGAAAGAAAGAAAGAAAGAAAGAAAGAAAGAAAGAAAAAGAAAAAGAAACTAGCTGAGTGACTCCTACACACTGGGCAAATGAGAACATACTAATATTGAAACAGGTAGGAAAGCCTGAGACACTCTCATCATAAATCCCACCCCCAGCACAGTGCTATACAATCAGAAAGGAACTCCCAACTCCCAGGCTATTCCTGAGGAGCAAAGTGTTTCGAAACCAAATTTAGTGCCCCAACTTTTTTTTATTGTTTTATTGTTATGTTAATCACCATATATTACAGCATTAGTTTTGGATGTAGTGTTCCACGATTCCTTGTTTGTGCATAACACCCAGTGCTCCATGCAGAACGTGCCCTCTTTAATACCCATCACCAGGCTAACCCATACCCCCACCCCCCTCCCCTCTAGAACCGTCAGTTTGTTTTTCAGAGTCCATCGTCTCTCATGGTTCGTCTCCCCCTCCGATTTCCCCCCTTCATACTTCCCCTCCTGCTATCTTCTTTTTTTTTTCTTAACATATATTGCATTATTTGTTTCAGAGGAACAGATCTGTGATTCAACAGTCTTGCACAATTCACAGCACTCGCCATAGCACATACCCTCCCCAATGTCTATCACCCAGCTACCCCATCCCTCCCACCCCCCCACCACTCCAGCAACCCTCAGTTTGTTTCCTGAGATTAAGAATTCCTCATATCAGTGAGGTCATATGATACATGTCTTTCTCTGATTGACTTATTTCACTCAGCATAACACCCTCCAGTTCCATCCACGTCGTTGCAAATGGCAAGAACTCGTTCCTTTTGATGGCTGCATAATATTCCATTGTGTATATATACCACCTCTTCTTTATCCATTCATCTGTCGATGGACATCGTGGCTCTTTCCACAGTTTGGCTATTGTGGACTTTGCTGCTATAACATTGGGGTGCACGTAGCCCTTTGGATCCCTACATTTGTATCTTTGTGGTAAATACCAGTAGTGCGATTGCTGGATCGTATGGTAGCTCTATTTTCAACTGTTTGAGGAACCTCCATACTGTTTTCCAGAGGGGTTGCACCAGCTTGCATTCCCACCAACAGTGTAGGAGGGTTCCCCTTTCTCCGCATCCCCGCCAACATCTGTCGTTTCCTGACTTGTTATTTTTAGCCATTCTGATGGGTGTGAGGTGGTATCTCACTGAGGTTTTGATTTGGATTTCCCTGATGCCGAGCGATGCTGAGCACTTTTTCATGTGTCTGTTGGCCATTTGGATGTCTTCTTTGGAAAAATGTCTGTTCATGTCTTCTGCCCATTTCTTGATTGGATTATTTGTCCTTTGGGTGTTGAGTTTGATAAGTTCTTTATAGATTTTGGATACTAGCCCTTTATCTGATATGTCATTTGCAAATATCTTCTCCCATTCTGTCGGTTGTCTTTCAGTTTTGTGGACTGTTTCTTTTGCTGTGCAAAAGCTTTTTATCTTGATGAAATCCCGATAGTTCCTTTTTGCCCTGGCTTCCCTTGCCTTTGGCGATGTTTCTAGGAAGAAGTTGCTGCGGCTGAGGTCGAAGAGGTTGCTGCCTGTGTTCTCCTTTAGGATTTTGATGGACTCCTCTCTCACATTTAGGTCTCTCAACCATTTGGAGTCTATTTTTGTGTGTGGTGTAAGGAAATGGTCCAGTTTCATTTTTCTGCATGTGGCTGTCCAAATTTCCCAACACCATTTGTTGAAGCGACTGTCTTTTTTCCATTAGATATTCTTTCCTGCTTTGTCAAAGATGAGTTGACCATAGAGTTGAGGGTTCGTTTCTGGGCTCTCTATTCTGTTCCATTATCGATGTGTCTGTTTTTGTGCCAGTATCATACTGTCTTGATGATGACAGCTTTGTAATAGAGCTGGAAGTCCGGAATTGTGATGCCGCCAGCTTTGCTTTTCTTTTTCAACATTCCTCTGGCTATTCAGGGCCTCTTCTGGTTCCATACAAATTTTAGGATTATTTGTTCCATTTCTTTGAAAAAAGTGGATGGTATTTTGATGGGGATTGCATTGAATGTGTAGATTGCTCTAGGTAGCATTGACATCTTCACAATGTTTGTTCTCCCAATCCATGAGCATGGAACGTTTTTCCATTTCTTTGTGTCTTCCTCAGTTTCTTTCATGAGTCTTTTATAGTTTTCTGAGTACAGATCCTTTGCCTCTTTGGTTAGATTTATTCCTAGGTATCTTATGGTTTTGGGTGCAATTGTAAATGGGATCGACTCCTTAATTTGTCTCTCTTCTGTCTTGTTGTTGGTGTATAGGAATGCCACTGATTTCTGTGCATTGATTTTATATCCTGCCACTTTACTGAATTCCTGTATGAGTTCTAGCAGTTTTGGGGTGGAGTCTTTTGGGTTTTCCACATAAAGTATCCTATCATCTGCCAAAAGTGAGAGTTTGACTTCCTCTTTGCCGATTTGGATGCCTTTGATTTCTTTTTGTTGTCTGATGGCTGTGGCTAGGACTTCTAATACTATGTTGAATAGCAGTGGTGAGAGTGGACATCCCTGCCGCGTTCCTGACCTTAGGGGGAAAGCTTTCAGCTTTTCCCCATTGAGAATGATATTCGCTGTAGGTTTTTCATAGATGGTTTTTATGATATTGAGGTATGTACCCTCTATCCCTATACTCTGAAGAGTTTTGATCAAGAAAGGATGCTGTACTTTGTCAAATGCTTTTTCTGCATCTATTGAGAGGATCATATGATTCTCGTTCTTTCTTTTGTTAATATATTGTATCACGTTGATTGATTCACGGATGTTGAACCAACCTTGAAGCCCAGGGATAAATCCCACTTGGTCATGGTGAATAATCCCTTTAATGTACTGTTGGATCCTATTGGCTAGTATTTTGGTGAGAATTTTTGCATCCATGTTCATCAAGGATATTGGTTTGTAATTCTCCTTTTTGATGGGGTCTTTGTCTGGTTTTGGGATCAAGGTAATGGTGTCCTCATAAAATGAGTTTGGCAGTTTTCCTTCCATTTCTATTTTTTGGAACAGTTTCAGGAGAATAGGTATTAATTCTTCTTTAAATGTTTGGTAGAATTCCCCTCGGAAGCCATCTGGCCCTGGGCTTTTGTTTGTTGGGAGATTTTTCATGACTGGTTCAATTTCCTTAGTGGTTATAGGTCTGTTTAGGTTTTCTACTTCTTCCTGGTTCAATTTTGGTAGTTGATACATCTCTAGGAATGCATCCGTTTCCTCCAGGTTATCTAACTTGCTGGCATAGAGTTGCTCATAATATGTTCTTATAATTGTTTGTATGTCTTTGGTGTTGGTTGTGATCTCTCCTCTTTCTTTCATGATTTTGTTGATTTGGGTCATTCCTCTTTTGTTTTTGATAAGTCTGGCCAGGGGTTTATCAATCTTGTTAATCCTCTCAAAGAACCAGCTCCTAGTTTCGTTGATCTGTTCTACTGTTCTTTTGGTTTCTATTTCATTGATTTCTGCTCTGATCTTTATTATTTCTCTTCTGCTGGGTTTAGGCTTTATTTGCTGTTTTTTCTCTAGCTCCTTTAGATGTAGAGTTAAGTTGTGTATTTGAGACTTTTCTTGTTTCTTGAGAAAGGCTTGTATTGCTATATACTTTCCTCTCAGGACTGCTTTTGCTGCATCCCAAAGATTTTGAACTGTTTTGTTTTCATTATCATTGGTTTCCATGAATTTTTTTAATTCTTCTTTAATTTCCCTGTTGACCCATTCATTCTTTAGTAGGATGCTCTTTAGCCTGCATGTATTTGAGTTTTTTCCGACTTTCCTCTTGTGACTGAGTTCTAGTTTCAAAGCACTGTGGTCTGAAAATATGCAGGGAATAATACCAATCATTTGGTACCGGTTGAGACCTGATTTGTGACCGAGGATGTGATCTATTCTGGAGAATGTTCCATGGGCACTAGAGAAGAATGTGTATTCTGTTGCTTTGGGATGGAATGTTCTGAATATGTCTGTGAAGTCCATTTGGTCCAGTGTGTCGTTTAAAGTCTTTATTTCCTTGTTGATCTTTTGCTTAGATGGTCTGTCCATTTCAGTCAGGGGGTGTTAAAGTCCCCCAGTATTATTGTATTGTTGTCAATGCGTTTCTTTGCTCTTGTTATTAATTGCCTTATATAATTGGCTGCTCCCATGTTAGGGGCATAGATCTTTACAATTGTTAGACCTTCTTGTTGGATAGACCCTTTAAGTAGGATATAGTGTCCTTCCTCATCTCTTATTACAGTCTTTGTTTTAAAATCTAATTTGTCTGATATAAGGATTGCCACCCCAGCTTTCTTTTGGTGTCCATTAGCATGGTAAATGGTTTTCCACCCCCTCACTTTCAATCTGGGGGTGTCTTTGGGTCTAAAATGAGTCTCTTGCAGACAGCATATTGATGGGTCTTGTTTTTGAATCCAATCTGATAGCCTGTGTCTTTTGATTGGGGCCTTTAGCCCATTTACATTCAGGGTCACTATTGAAAGATATGAATTTAGTGCCATTGTATTGCCTGTAAGGTGACTGTTACTGTATATTGTCTGTATTCCTTTCTGGTCTATGCTGCTTTTAGGCTCTCTCTTTGCTTAGAGGACCCCTTTCAATATTTCTTGGAGGGCTGGTTTCGTGTTTGCGAATTCCTTTAGTTTTTGTTTGTCCTGGAAGCTTTTTATCTCTCCTTCAATTTCCAATGAGAGCCTAGCTGGATATAGTATTCTTGGCTGCATATTTTTCTCGTTTAGTGCTCTGAAGATATCATGCCAGTCCTTTCTGGCCTGCCAGGTCTCTGTGGATAGGTCTGTTGCCATTCTAATGTTTCTACCATTATAGGTTACATATCTCTTCTCCCGAGCTGCTTTCAAGATTTTCTCTTTGTATCGGAGTCTTGTAAGTTTTGCTATTAGATTTCGGGGTGTTGACCTATTTTTATTGATTTTGAGAGGGGTTCTCTGTGCCTCCTGGATTTTGATGCCTGTGTCCTTCCCCACATTAGGGAAGTTCTCTGCTATAATTTGCTCCAATATACCTTCTGCCCCTCTCTCTCTTTCTTCTTCTTCTGGGATCCCAATTATTCTAATGTTGTTTTGTCTTATGGTATTGCTTATCTCTCGAATTGTGTCCTCGTGATCCAGTAGTTGTTTATCTCTCTTTTTCTCAGCTTCTTTGTTTTCCATCATTTGGTCTTCTATATCGCTGATTCTCTCTTCTGCCTCATTTATCCTAGCAATTAGTGCCCCCATTTTTTGATTGCACTTCATTTACAGCCTTTTTAATTTCGACTTGGTTAGATTTTAGTTCTTTTATTTCTCCAGGAAGGGTTTCTCTAATAACTCCATGCTTTTTTCAAGCCCAGCTAGTATCTTTAAAATCATGATTCTGAACTCTAGGTCCGACATCATACTAATGTCCGTATTGAGTAGGTCCCTGGCTGACGGTACTACCTCTTGTTCTTTTTGCTGAAGTGATTTTTTTCGTCTGGTCATTTTGTCCAGAGGAGAATAGATGAATGAGAGAACAAAATGCTAACAGGTTAACAACGTTCCCAGCAAATATACTCTAAACAAATCAGAAAAACCTGAAACCAGGGGAAAAGAAGGGAAAGCAAGAAAAAAGAAAAAGAAAAATATAAAAACAAAAACAAAAACAGAACAAGACAAAAAAAAAACAGAATATGATCAAATATGATCAGGCTAGTGCATAGATCAGTGCCACACACTAGATTTTGGGTATATTTTGGTCTGTTAGAAGAAAGTGCCTCCTAAAATTTTAAAGAAAGAAAGACTTATATATGTACAAAATAAGGGTTGATACAATGAAGGGATGGAAGATGACTGTAAAGTGAAAATTATAAAAGATTTTATAAAAGGAATTGATAAGATAAGAAGTTGTTTGAAAAAGAAAGAAGAAGATTTAAAAAAAAAAGAAAGAAAGAAAAAGGGAGAGAATGTGATCAGGCAGGAGACTAGAACAAAGCCATACACTAGTGATTTAGGGTTTATTTTGATCTGTTAGAAGAAACTGTATCTCAAAATTTTAAAGAGAGAACAACTTATATATATATGCCAAAAATAAGGGTATCTACTATGAAGGGATAGAATATGACTCCAAAAATGAAAAATAAAAAAAATTTTTTTTCAAGAAGGGATTGATAAGATGTTGGTTGAAAAAGGGAAAAAGAAAAATTCAAAAAAAAAAACAGTTAAAAGAAATTAACTTTGAGAAACTAATGAATCATGGTAAAAAAAAAAAAAGCCATGAATTCTATGTGCAGTATTCCCCTAGCGCTGGAGTTCTCCCATTCTCCTTGATCGGTAAACTTGGTCTTGCTGGCTGTTCTGGCTGATCTTCTGGGGGAGGGGCCTGTTGCCGTGGTTCCCAAATGTCTTTGCCGCAGGCGGAATTGCCCCGCCCTTGGTCTGGGCTAAGCAATCTGCTCGGGTTTGCTCTCAGGAGCCTTTGTTCCCTGCAAGCTCTCGGTACAGCTTTGAGGATGAGAGTGAAAATGGCGGCCTCCCAATCTCCACCCGGAGGAGCTGAGAACTCGGGGCTCCGCTCCTCAGTGCGCTCCCAGAGAAAAGCAGTCAATCACTGCCGTCTCCCCGGTCTCCGGCCGCACTCCGTGCTCACCCGGCCTGTGATCGAGCGTTTCTATCTCTGGCACCCGACCCCGTGTGGAGTCTCCAAACCCAGCAGATCCCTGCGGTGCACTCCCGTGCCACTCCTCCCGGGGGAGGAAGGGGAGTCTCCCCGGATCTGCCGCTTGTTGGGTTCCTCCTGGAGGAGTAGTGGCCCGACTGTGTTGCTGATCACAGTTTATGGCAACTCCGAGCTGAGAGCCCGCGCCTCGGCTCTGTCTCTGCAGCCAGCTTCCCCGCTCCGATACCTGGGAGCTCTGCCACACTCAGACACCCCCGGTATTTCTGTGACCCCGAGGGTCCTGAGACCACACTGTCCCGCGAGGGTTCCACCCCCTGCTTAGCCACTGGAGCGACGTCCCTCAGCGGAGCTGACTTCTAAAAGTTCCAATTTTGTGCTCCGCGGCTCTATCACTTGCCAGAAGCGGCCGACGGAGGCCCCCTCCCCCACCGTCTATCCTCCCGAATATCGCCTGGGATTCACTTCTCCGCACATCCTACCTTCCAGTAAATGGTCGCTTTTCTGTTCAGAGAGTTGTTGCTATTCTTCTCTTCGATCTCCTGTTGAGTTCGTAGGTGTTCAGAATGGTTTGATCCTTATTCAGCTGAATTCCTGAGACCAGACGAAATCCAGGTCTCCTACTCCTCCGCATCTTGCTCCGCCCCCCTAGTGCCCCAACTTTTAACACTCCCATCTGGGGCACCTTGGTGCCTCAGTTGGTTGAGCATCCGACTCTTGGTTTCAGCTCAAGGTCCTGAGATTGAGCCCCACATTGGGCTCCATGCTCAGCACAGACGCTGCTTGAGACTCTTTCTGAACCTCCCCCCTGCTCTCTCTCTTTCTCTCTCTCTCTCACAAGTAAATAAACAAATATTAAATATTTTTTAAAAGACTCCCATCTAAGGGATGGGCCCCCAAAACACCTAGTTCTGAAAGCCAGTGGGGTTTGCAGCAACAAGACCCACAAGACTATAGCAAACAAAGGAGCAGTTGTTAATGCGTGTATGAGTACTCACTGTGACTAACCCCCAGGGTTCAGTGCAGAGGAATCAGGCAAAATTGCCTTCTTCTAGTCTTCCCAAAAAGGGGTCCATCTGTATACTTTGAAATTTTCTGCCTGAAAGTCAGGCTTCTAATTTAGTACACATCAAGAAGCTAGCTGTGATCCTCCCCAGAGACTAGGGAACAAGTGGACATATACCCCCATCATCTCCCTGTAGCCTGAGAGGTATATATCCAAAGGAAATGAAAACCAGATATCAAAGAGAATTCTGCACTTCCATGTTTACTGCAACATTATTCTCAGCAACCAACGTATGGAAACAACCTAAGAGTCTGTCAACAGATGACTAGATAAAGATTATATATATATATATATATATGTAAAATATTCCATTAGAGGAGAGGAATTAAGATGGCAGAGTAGTAGAAGGACCTTATGCTTGCCTCAGCCCTCGAACACAGATATATCATTATCAAATCATTCTGAACACCCAGGAAATCGATCTGAGAACTGAGAGAACAAACTGCACAACTAGAGGGAGAAAAGAGGCCACATGGCAGAAGGTAGGAGGTGCAGTGATGTGATTTCGGGGAGAACAGAATCACAGGGCTGTGGAGGGGAGGGAGACCTGATCACAGAGAGAGGAGAGAGAGAAAGCAGCATGCTGTGCATTGCACAAGAAAAACATTTCCCCAAAACCGTTGACTGGGAAAACAAGAGGGGCTGATTATTTCAAGTTTTTAGAAGCAGTGGAGCTCAAAGACTAAAGTTTTAGAAGTCTGCACCTTCACTAGGTGGAGCCTGGCAGGTATAGTGGTGCTCCTGTGGAGGAGGCCAGAGGCCTGGGAGCAGACAGCATGCTCTGAGGATCCCCTGGGTCATGTTGGGGGAGACAGTTTCCCTTCTTGGGGTGCATTTGGGAGAGGTGGCACTGCCTGTCAGGGTACAGAAGAGCCAATGGGCACCACTGCACTGCCCCACTCATTAGCATACAAGCAGAGACACCTGCTGAGGGCAACTCAACTGGATGCCCGCTTTTTGCTATGCTTTACCATAAAATCCAAACCCTTGCGCAGTCGTGCAACTGCTTTACTGGGACAAACCAGTACTAGCCACAGCTCAGCAAGACACTCCCCCAGAGGATCAGTGCTGGTCTGTGGTCCCTAAAATTTGGGAGTTTTGAAACCCAGCTGCACACCTGAGATAAAACACTGGGGCACTGTGCCACTGCCGGGCAGGCAGTCCATGTGGACACAGACAGGGTGAAAGCAGGAATCTGACAAAGCCAGGGACAAAAGAGGGGAGATTGTTCACTCTTCTGTGAGAGCTTCTTGAACAGCAGCTGATGCGAGCTCCCCTCTCCAGGGAAGAGAGCCAGCCACTGCCATTTTTCACCCCTCCCATCAGCACAGATGGACTTCAGCAGCAGAGTGCACACAGCGGAGGCTTGAGCTGCTGACACCAAGCCCCACCCCCCTGTGCTCTACAGGTGCCTTTTTTAATAGGGTAAGTGTGACTGAGAGCCAGAGCAGCTGCAGGCCCCTCCCCAAGAAGACTAGCACAAACCCTCCCTCCATACACACACCAAGTCTACTGACCATAGAGTGCTACAAAGCTTCAGCTCTAGTGGAAATGGGGCAAGGTGCAGGCATACTAACAAACAAAAGATAGAGACCTAGACAAAATGCCAAGATGGAGGAATTCATCTCAGAAGAAAGAATAAGAGGTCACTGCAAGGGAGATAATCAAAATAGATATAAGTAATATGAAGAATAAGAAGAGGTCACTGCCAGGGAGATAATCAAAATAGATATAAGTAATATGCCTGAACCAGAATTTAAAACAACAATCATAAGGATACTACTGGGCTTGAGAAAAGCATAGAAGAAACCAGAGAAACCCTTACTGCAGAGATAAAAGAACTAAAAGCTAGTCAAGTCAAAAAAAAAAGCTATAACTGAGGTGCAAGACTGACTGGATGTAATGACCACAAGGATGGAAGAAGCAGAGGAACAAATAAGGGACATAGAAGATAAAATTATGTAAAATAAGGAAGCTGAAAAGAAGAGGGAAAGAAAAGTATTCGACCACAAGTGTAGACTGGGGGAACTCAGTGACTCCATAAAGCATAATAACATTCCTATCATAGGAGTCCCAGAAGAAGAAAAGAGGAGAAAAGAGGCAGCAGGTTTATTTGAGCAAATTATGCTGAAAACTTCCCTAATCTGGGGAAAGAAACAGACATCCAAATCCAGAACGCCCAGAACACCCATCAAAATCAACAAAAGCCAGCCAACTCCAAGACATATCTTGCTAAAATCTGCAAAATACAGAGATAAGGAAAGAATCCTTAAAGCAACAAGGGAAAAGAAATCCCTAACCTACAAGGGAAAACAAATCAGGTTAGCAGCAGACCTATCCATGGAAACTGGAAGGCCAGAAGAGAGTGGCATGACATATTCAATGTTCTGAATAGAAAAAATATGCAGCCAAGAATACTTTATCCAGCAAGGCTGTCATTCAGAATAGAAGGAAAGATAAACAGCTTCCCAGACAAACAAAAACTGAAGGAACTCGTGGCCACTAAACTGCAAGAAATATTAAAGGGGACTCTTTGAGTGGGAAAGAAAGACCAAAAGCAACAAAGACTAGAAAGGAACAAAGAAAATCTCCAGAAACAAGGACTTTACAGGTAATACAAATGGCACTAAATTCATATCATTCAATAATTACTCTGAATGTAAGTGGACTAAATGTTCCAATAAAAAGACATAGGTTATCAAAATGGATGAAAAAACAAGACCTATCTATATGCTGCCTACAAGAGACTCATTTTAGACCTAAAGACACCTCCAGATTGAAAGTGAGTGGGTGGAGAACCATTTATCATGCTAATGGATGTCAGAAGAAAGCCAGAGTAACTATACTTACATCAGACAAATTAGATTTTAAACCAAAGACTGTTATAAGAGATGAAAAAGGGCATTATATCATAATTAATAGGTCTATCCAAAAGAGATCCAACAATTGTAAGTATTTATGCCCCCAACTTGGGAGCACTCAAATATATAAATCAATTAATAACAGACATAAGAAACTCATTGATAACAATGCAATAATAGTAGGGGACTTTAACACCCCACTCACAACAATGGACAGATCATCTAAGCAGAAAATCAACAAGGAAACAATGGCTTTGAATGACACACAGGACAAGATGGACTTAACAGACACATTCACAGCATTTCATCCTAAAACAGCAGAATACACACTCTTTTTGAATGCACATGGAACATTCTCCAGAACAGATCACATACTGGGCCACAAATCAGGCCTCAGCAAATACAAAAAGATTGAGACCATATCATGCATATTTTCAGACCACAATGCTATGAAACTTGAAGTCAACCACAAGAAAAAATTTGGAAAGACCACAAATACATGGAGGTTAAAGAACATCCTACTAAAGAATGAGTGGGTTAACCAGAAATTAAAGAATAAAAAAATACATGGAAGCAAATGAAAATGAAAACATGACAATCCAGAACCTTTGGGATCCAGCAAAGACAGTCATAAGGGGAAGTATATGGCAATACAGGCCTACCTCAAGAAGCAAGAAAAGTCTCAAATACACAACCTAACCTTATATCTGAAGGAGCTAGAAAAGGAACAGCAAATAAAGCTTAAAGCCAGCAGAATAAGGGACATAATAAAAATTAGAGAAGGAATAAATGATATAGAAACAAAACAAAACAAAACAAAAAAACAGTAGAACAGATTAATGAAACTAAGAGCTGGTTCTTTGAAAGAATTAATAAAATTGATAAACTCCTAGCCAGATTTATCAAAAAGAACAGAAAAAGGACCCAAATAAATAAAATGACAAATGAAAGAGGAGAGATCACAACCAACACCACAAGATTACAAACAATTATAAGAGAATGTCATGAAAAAGTATATGCCAATTATATGAGCAATCTGGAAGAAATGGACAAATTCCTAGAAACATACAAACTACCGAAACTGAAACAGGAAGAAAGAGAAAATTTCAACAGACCCATAACCAGCAAAGAAATTGAATCAGTAATGAAAAAATCTCCCAACAAACAAAAGTCCAGGGCCAGGTGGCTTCCCAGAGGAATTCTACCAGACATTTAAAAAAGAATTAATACCTATTCTTCTCAATTTGTTACCAAAAAATAGAAATGGGAAGAAAACTTCCAAACTCTTTCTATGAAGCCAGCATTATCTTGATTCCAAAAGCAGACAAAGACCACATGAAAAAGAAGAATTACAAGCCAAAATTCCTGATGAACATGGATACAAAAATGCTCAACAAGATACTAAAGAAAGGAGCAAACCATAAGAGACTCTTAACTCTAGAGAACAAACTGAGGGTTCATGGAGGGGACGTTTGCAGGGGATGGGCTAAATGGGTGATGGGTATTAAGACGGCACTGTGTTGAGCACTGGGTGTTATATGTAAGTGATGAATCACTAAATTCTACTCCTGAAACCAATATTACACTATATGTTAACTAACTAGAATTTAAATAAAAATTTGAAAAAATAAAATAAAATATTCCATTTTATATATATAAAATGGAATGTCAATCAGCCATGAAAAAAATGAAATTCCCCCATTTGCAACAAACATGGATGGACTTTAAGGGCATTATGCTAAGTGAAATAAGTCAGACAGGAAAACAGATACTATATAATATCACCTATATGTAGAATCTAAAAAATCCAAACTCTTAAATACAGAGAGTAGAATGGTGGTTCCCAGGGGCTGGAGACTGGGGAAATTAGGAAGATTTTTGTTTAACAGTACAAACTTGCGAATAGTAGATAAATAAGTCCTGGGGATCTAATGCACAGCATAGTGATTATAGTCAACATATGCCAAAATATGAAATCATGTTGTACACCTTAAACTTATACAATGTTAAATGTCAATTATATCTCAATTTAAAAAAAAAATAAGGGAGGAAGGAAGGAAGGAAGGAAGATGATAATGATGATAGGGTAGGGATTTGATAGGGCCAGGGTCATGGAACATTTTGCAAAATCTAGTTGTCACTCAAGAAATACCCTTGTGATGGGCACCTGGGTGGCTCAGTCGTTAAGCATCTGCCTTTGGCTCAGGTCATGATCCCAGGATCCTGGGATTGAGCCCCACATCGGGCTCCCTGCTCCACGGGAAGACTGTTCTCCCTTTCCTACTCCACCTGCTTGTGTTCCTGTCTCGCTGTGTCTCTGTCAAAAAAATAAAATCTTAAAAAAAGAAGAATAAACATTATTAAAAAAAGAAAAAAGAAATACCCTCAATTCTGAATACAAGCCAAAATCTGACAGATAAGGTAATGGAGGGAAAATCTTATTGTCAGCACAAGCACAATGAGAAATTTAATTTTTGCATCGTCTGTAAATATCTCCTCACAAAATACTTAATAAAAGCAAAAGAGCAGTTTTACAATAAAGAAACCTGGCAGACACCATCTTAGTCAAGTGGCTACAATCACAACCACCAATAATGGGACAAATAGACATTGTGAACCACTTAATACGATGTAATGACAAGAACACTGCATCTGTTAATATTCTGGTCAAAATTCATAACTAAGGTGCCGGGGTAGCTCAGTCAGTTAAGCATCTGACTCTTGATCTCAGCTCAGGTCATGATCTCAGAGTCATGAGATTAAGCCCCCTGTTGGGCTCCACGCTCAGCAGGGAGTCTGCTTTTCTCCCTCTCCCTCTCCTTCTGCCTCTCCATCTTGCACACGCATGCTCTCTCTCTCTCTCAAATAAATTAATAAATAAATAAACAAACAAATAAATAAATAAAATATTTTTAAAGGATTTTTTAAATCTTTTTATTATGTTCAATTATCTAACACATAGTACATCATTAGTTTTTGAATAAATCTTTTTTAAAAATTCATAACCTACACCTAATCATGTGGAAATACTAGTATAACTCAAATTGAGGGACATTATACAAGATACCCGGCCTATAATCTGCAAAACCTCATAAAAGTCATAAAAGTCAAGAAATGCCAAGATATTGATTCAAATTGAAAAAGACCAGAGTGACATGACAATTAAATGTTACACATACTTCTGAATTGATCCTTTCCATTAAAAAGGAGGATCCTAGAACACCTGGCCAAATTTGAATAGGATCTCTAAGAAAAGAGTATAAGACAGTTCTCCATAACCTTCTTACGATTCTATGAGTGTGAGACTGTTGTAAAATAATTTTTTTAGGGGCACCTTGTGTCGCAGTCATTAAGCATCTGCCTTCAGCTCAGGTCATGATCCCGGAGTCCTGGGATCAAGCCCTGCATCGGGCTCCCTGCTCAGCGGGAGGCCTGCTTCTCCCTCTCCCACTCCCCCTGCTTGTGTTCCCTCTCTCGCTGTGTCTCTCTCTGTCAAATAAATAAATAAAATCTTTAAAAAATAATAATAAATTTTTTTAACTCACTCTGATTTCTATATAGAGAGTAAACTAAAGTAGACCAAGGGTAGATGAGGGAGACCAGTTGAGAGCTCTGGTAGACATCCAAGGACAGAATGACTATAGCCTGGGCTGGAGAGGATAAGTAGAGATGAGAGAAGTTGTTCTATAAGGATAGATGTTTCTGTGATTTGTCCCACATAACCGACCACCTGGACCTGCATGTACACAAGCAGGCTAAGAAATGTTATTTGGGAGACTCATGTGAAAAACCCTGAGAGCCTGGTTTTTTAATAGTCAAGCCCAGATAGTATCTACTAGATATTTATCCAAAGGATACAAACATAGTGATTCAATGGGGCACCTGCACCCCAATGTTTATAACAGCAATGTCCACAACAGCCAAACTATGGGAAGAGCCCAGATGTCCATTGACAGATGAATGCGTAAACAAGATGTGGTGTATACATATACAATGAAATATTACTCAGCCACCAAAAAGAATGAAATCTTGCCATTTGCAACAATGTGGGTGGAACTAGAGGGTATTATGCTAAGCGAAATAAGTCAGTCAGAGAAAAACAAATACCATATGATTTCACTCCCATGTGGAATTGAAGAAACAAAACAGATGAACAGAGGGGAAGGGAAGGAAAAATAAAATAAGATGGAGGTAAACCATAAGAGACTCTTAACTCTAGGAAACAAACTGAGGGTTGCTGGAGGGGAGATGGGGGGATGAGGTAACTGGGTGATGGCCATTAAGGAGGGCACCTGATGTAATGAGCACTGGGTGTTATATGCAACTGAAGAATCACTAAATTCTACCTCTGAAACTAATAATACAGTATATATTAACCTAATTGGATTTAAATTAAAAAAATTTTTTAATAAAATAAAATAGGGGCACCTGGGTGGCTCAGTCAGTTAAGCGTCTGCTTTCAGCTCAGGTCATGATCCCAGGGTCCTGGGATCGAGCCCCGCATCGGGCTCCCTGCTCAGTGGGGAGCCTGCTTCTCCCTCTCCCTCTGCCTGCCTCTCTGCCTGCTTGTTCTCTCTCTCTCTGTCTCTCTCTCTCTCGCTGTCTCTCACTCTCTTTCTCTTTCTCTCAAATAAATAAATAAAATCTTTTTAAAAAATAAAACAAAATAAAATACATTATCTGGCCTCCAGGTCAGAACTGGCCCTTCAGTTCTGGACGCCAAGAGCCATAAATTTTGTCTCATGAATCTTGTCTGACAGCCTCCTGCTCCAGGAAGGAGCTGGGCTGGTCCCCTGGAATGGAATCTGGGAGGGAGGCAGACACACATAGCCCAGGCTCCTTGAAAATATAAAAACATGATAACAGAAACGCAGCTTGCTCCAAACTGCATGTGGGTGAACTAATGTTTCATTTCAAACTCTGTTATTTGCCCTATAAATATGGCCCTTAGGGGATGGTCAATTGAAAGCCTCACCTGAGGGGACGATGCTCCACCCAGGCCTCTCAATCAGGACTCCAGCCTGGCTGTTTCCACAGGGCTTCCCCCAGCTAACGACGATGAATGTTGTAAGTACACGACTTGACATAACTTTGCCTTATTCTCATTTATTGCCTACTATTACCTTCATCTATGTGTAGATTCCTTTCTTCTTCTGTTTCTATTAGGTTTCTATAATAATAATAAAGTTTTCTTTCCTTTTCAAAACTGAAACACGGATGGCTGTTGTGAATCTTTTGTTCAGAACAGAAGTGAACACAGTGGAGACATCTTTAAAATTAAAAGGATTTGTAAATAGACAGTGATGTGGGAAACAAAGGCAAAAGAAAAAATTGAATTTCCTTACTACTTACAGCCCATTGACAAGTCCTTGAAACAGGCAGAGTGACATTCCTCTAGAAACTCAGCTGCCTCAGTGTTAATACTTTGCTAAGGGCAAGAGGCAATCCTAGCCCGAGCCCCCAGGATCCTGCAAGTCTACTTTAACATATAAAAATTCCTTTGGCAACTTCCTTTATCTCTACCCCCCAAGATGCATGTTGGCAATCATCCTCCAAGCATATGGCCCACTGATATACATCTGAAAAGTCTCATGACTTTTATGAAAGAGTAATAAATGATCTTTTCCTAACAATAGCTAGCCCCCTCAGGATCCTGGAAACCTTGTTTCCAAAATACCTTGGAGGCTTATGCTGTCCCTAACCCCCTCCCAACTTGAAAGTATATAATCAGTCACTGGTCACAACCCCAGTGCAGTTCTTTCTGCCCATGGGTCCTGCCCTTGTGCTTTAATAAAACCACCTTTTGGCACCAAAGACATCTCAAGAATTCTTTTTTGGTCATTAGCTCCAAACCCCAGCATTTCCTACATCAGACAGGATCATGGGGATATGCATTAGAGGGAGGTATGGATGACTCCCTGGTGAGCGTGGTTATGTAGGTGGATGTGTCATTCACTAATACACATAAGAACAGAGGAGGGGTGCCTGGGTGGCTCAGTTGTTAAGCCTGCCTCACTCTGGTCATGCATCGGGCTCCCTGCTCTGCGGGAGGCCTGCTGCTCCCTTTCTCACTCCCCCCGCGTGTGTTCCCTCTCTTGCTGTCTCTCTGTTAAAAAATAAATAAAAAAATCTTTAAAAAAAGAACAGAGGAGGAAAGGTCTGGCAGGAGACAAGGGAAGGGTATAAAATCATGAGCATGTTTTGGGGCAGGATGTGCTTAAGGCTTGTCCAAAACATGTAAGTGGGTATGTTCAATAGATAGTTCAACATATGGCTGTGGTGCTCAGACAAGAGTTTGCATTATCTTCCAATCCGATTGTCCTTAGAATAACCTACATTATCTATTTTTGGATTTTTGTATATATGTAAAATAAAATTGTTTATGTTATTTAGAATTTTTGTCTGATTGGTCTTTTAGTTTCTCATAAAGGTATATTAAAAATCTTACATTATGATTCAGATTGCCAATTGGTCCAATTCTGTCAGTATTCTGTTTGTTTATCTGTAACTGATTATAAGCTCTTTCTCTTCGCTGTAGCAACCCATCACTTGGAGGCAAGATGCTGGTGGCAGGGAAAATGACTTTATTCAGAAAGCCAGAAAACCAAGGCGATGGAGGACTATTCCTACAGATTCATCTCCCCTAAGCATGAAATTTGAGCACTGTCTTATTTTGTGATTTCCATTTATTGTTTTTTTCCCCCATTTTTTGGTCTCATAAGGTAGGAGATGAAAGTGTAGGAGGAAACATTGAGCAAGACAAGATGCCTCTAGAGATAGGAAAACATAAGGTAAGTGAATATATGGGCATTAATATATTTCCCTACTTCATATTCTGGGAAATAGATTCCTAAAATGGTCAGGAACAATATAATATTATTCACTAGAATGACTATAGGGTATTCACTCAGTCCGTTAAGGTTGGTATTGACAAAGATATAATGGGAAGAGAAAAAAGCGAGTCTAATGGGATGATGAAAAATGTCTGGAGATGGTTGGTGGTGATGGTAGTACAACAATGTGAATGTACTTAATTCACTGAACCGTACACTTATGAGTGGTTAAAGTGTAAATCTTATGTATATTTTACCACAATAAAAAAAGTCTAAGTTTATTATACCAGTATACATGTAACAACTGTCCCAGGTGACCTACTATTTAGTCCTATTGTAGAACAGTAATAGATTGATATCACAGCAAACAGAACACTTAGGAGTTAGAAGTCTCTTTGGGTAAGTATATGCATAGCCTCCATGTCTAACCCTATGGCTATGACTTCCATGAGTCTATTGACCAAGTGATGGGTTGCTCAAGCATGAAGATGATGACATTAAATAAATAAATAAATAGATAGATAGATAAATAAGAATATAATGACATTTACAAAGTGACATATCTGCTCCCATTTTATTTTTAGAAATATCTTCTATATTGAGCATCTTTAATGAACAGTTACCTGGAGCATGAATAATCTCACATTATGGGTCCACTTATTGAGCAAATTACTCTTCAGCAATGATTATGTATCATAATGAAATTCCATTTACGTTTCCCCTCTCTAAAACTTGTTCTCACCAATTTTCTAATCTTACTTATTCCACTACCCTTGCAATACAGGCAGGCCGTTACAACTGTGCACAAATCAATCAATCTTTGCCTCTAGGTAAAGTGGACAAGGATGGATATCTCCTCAAGTTCTACCCACTGAGAAAATTTCCATTCCTCACTGTCGTTCAGGGAACAGGCGCTGTCAACATCTAAGCAGTTCATCTCCAATTGTCCTAAAACACTAATCACGGAAGGATTGTGCAAACCAGATAATTTTTTCACCGTTAGTCATCTGGTCTTTGGAAATTCCTGAAGAAGCCATAAGTGTGGATTTCAAATTCTGTGACAACACAACACAACACAACAAGAAGAATATATTTCATGGGCTAAGGGTGTGACTGGCTTGTTCATAAAACGTACTTATGCCTTTAGGGCCATCTCATACTCATCTCATAATGTAGATTCCGTCCTTATTTTGAAGAACTGCTAATGGGCTCACTAGGTACTCCAGACTTTTCTCAAGTATCTTTCTTTCATAGGATTTTACTAGACAAAGGAGGGAGTTAATGACCCTCACTGTTTTCTACTCCGTAACATTTTCACTTAATGTCTTAGACCCCACACACTGAAATGGAACATTTCATCCTCTCCTTGGGTACCTGCTGTTCAGCACATTGACATTCAGCACATTGCACATGACCATACAGAAACTTCAGGAACCCCATATTTAAATAATAGTGTCATCAGATAGCCCTTCTTCTGAACACACAGGGGAAGAATTCCAGGCATTCAACACTCTGGAACATATTTATTTCTCCGTCATCGCCTAGGGCCTCTCCCACTCAGCCCTCCCACTACTCGGCCTTTCCCTAATAGAAGGAGTTGATGACCTGGAGAAGTGAAGATGCTGACCCTGTTGAAAACATGAAACTACCACCTTCAGATTTTGTTAACTCTAACCTCTGGCCCTGATCTTTCTCCACACTGTGGAGAATGTACTCCAGCCAACAACAGACACTTAGCCTTTACTCATTGACTAGGTTTCAAGTCCTTAATACAATTCCATTATAAAAGCCTTAAGAAGGGAATCATGTTTTAGTTGGGTTCCTCTAACAATGCATGACCTAGCACAGCAGAGAAACTAAGTAATTATATATCAATCAAATTATCAGTGAGCAATATGCTCATATAGAATTTATATTATTAATCATATGGAGATGTGGAGTCATAATATATAACAGAATTGAAAGAGTTATACATAGAAGCTTGACTTTTTATTTAAGTAAGCTCTATGCCTAATGTATGTGGGGCTTGAACTCATGACCCCCAAATCAGCAGTTGCATGCTCTACAAACAGAGTCAGCCAGGCACCCTTAAGCTGGACTTTTTAAATAAACTTCTCATTCATAATGCTCAAATACAAAATAATAATTGACTTCCTTAGAAAAAAGAAAATATCTTGGCATAATAAGAGAATAAAATTAAGATTTGCTCAATATAAACCAAAATCCAGATGAAAAGCCTGCATTTCCTGACTCTTACCCAAATAGTCACAATTTCCAATCCTCCCATTCATGCCCACTCTTGCCCACTCTCACAGGAAGGAAAGGACACCAGCATTGAGAGTCCAACAGGTGGAGGGATAGTTCTCTGAAGAAAAATTGGGATGCCATTACCAGAGGCATATAATGGAAGGATGTAATGCTGAGCAGACAAAACCAAATACTCACTACATTCCACCCCTTGACTCTTCAACTCACATGCACTGCTTTTCCATCCCAATAGGAGCATGATTTAGAGGTCGCTCAGACAGCTGCTTTCCTAAACGAGGATGATGACCTGTGAGAAAATGAAGTTAGAACTCCACATTAGAAGTCTGGTTTTATAGGAAACTGTGATGTCAGTGGCGCATATAGCTCAGAGAATGTGTGCTTCATCTTTAGGATGCTGAAGGAAATGAATAGGCTTCAGAGTGAGTGTGGCAGCTAAAAAAAGTGCCTTCGTTTTTTGGACCCACATATTTAGCTGCTTCAGAATGCAGGTGTTTCCTTCTTGAGTTTCCAATATAAGACTGCTGCAATCACAACACAACATTGAAGGATGAAATCTTATTTCTGTCACTCACATTCTTTTTCATTTGGAGGCAGAATAAAGTCATATTTCAAATATCTAAAAGAGAGAAAGTGAGAGGGAAGGAGGGACATAGGGAGAGAGGGAAGGAGGGAAGAAGGGAGAGAGGAAGGAAGGAAGGATGGTAGGAAAGAAGGAAGGAAGGAAGGAAGGAAGAAAATACTATGATACTAAGTTAGAATCCAGAGACAAAAGGCTCCGATTGTATGATTCTGTTTATGTGAAATATACAAAAAAAAGCAAATTTATAGAGACAGAAAGATTAGTGATTGCCAGGGTTTGGAACAATAGGATATAGGGTTTCTTTTTGGGGTGATGAAAATGTTCTGGAATTAGATAATTTTGTGAATATATTTTGTGAATATATTAAAAAACCACTTTAAATTTGTGAATTTTAGTGTATGTAAATTATATCTCATTTAAGAAAAAAAAAAAACAGTGCAGGGACGCGTGGGTGGATCAGACGGTTAAGTGTCTGCCTTCAGCTCAGGTCATGATCCCAGGGTCCTGTGATCAAGTCCCAAATTGGTTCTCCCTCTGCCTGCCACTCCCCGTGCTTGTGCTCACTCTCCCTCTGACAAATGAATAAATAAAATCTAAAAAAAAAAAAAAAAGTGCAGTGCTGGTACAGAAATAGGAAAATATTCATAGATACATGAAATAGAAAATCCAGAAATAGATCCAAGTATAATTGAGAATATGATGAAGTTAACATTTCAAGTCAAGGGAAATTTGACATAGTCTTCAATAAATGATAGGACAATTTGTTATTCATTTGATTTGATAGTCAAATTAGATCTCTAACCTGCATCACATACAAAAATAAATTTCAAATATGTTAAGGTTGTAAATATAAAAAAGTAAAATAAAATGATAAACTAATAGAAGAAAATATTTTTAAAAACATTTTTCTAGATTTGGCTGATGGAGGACTTTCTAAGAAAACTCAGAAACCCCCAAATTTGTTTTTTTTTGGTTTTGTTTCATTTGTTTAAGATTTTATTTATTTATCTGAGAGAAAGAGAGAGAGAGCACAAGCAGGTGGAGTGGCAGGCAGAGGAAGAGGGAGAAGCAGACTGAGCAGAGAGCCAGACATGGGGTTCGATCCCAGAACCCTGAGATCATGACCTGAGCTGAAGGCAGCCGCTTAACTGACTGAGCCACCCAGGCACCCCCCTAAATTTGTTTGTTTATGAATGACAGATTTAATTATATAAATATTTAAAGCACTTGATTGAAGAAACCACAACAAGATAAGAGGGAAAATAATACCCTGGAAGAAAATATTTGCAAATGTAACTATTAAGACTCATAATTTATGAGGTGCCTGGGTGGCTCAGTCAGTTAAGTGTCTGCCTTTGGCTCAGATCATGATCCCAGGGTCCTGGGATTGAGTCCCACACTGGGCTCCCTGCTCAGCGAGGAGCCTGCTTCTCCCTCTCTCTCTGCTGCTCCCCCAGCTTATTCTCTCTCTCTCTCTCTCTCTCTCTCTCTCTCTCTCTCTCTCTCCCTGTCAAATAAATAAATTTTTAAAAATAAAATAAAATAATTCAAAAAAACTCATAATTTATAAAATATTCTTGTAAATCGGTAAAAAAGAAAATATCCCAACATAAAAATTACCAAAGTGTGAGAAAGAGGAAATTCAAAATGTCAATAATGAATCTCATCCCCACTAGCAGGCAGGGAAATCTAAATTAAAACAACAATGGCCTGCTATTTTTGCTCATTAGATTTACCAAAATATAAGTGTTATCAAGTCTGTGGTGAATTGGGTATTATCTAAATGTATATGCTTCTGACCCAGAAGCCCACTTCTAAAAATTTACGCCATAGAAATAATTATACATAAAGACCCATGTATAAGAGTATTCATTACAGTATTATTTATAATTAAATATCAAAAACAACCCAACTGGCCATTAATGCAAAAAAAGTGAAATAAGTTATGATACACTGATATAATTCATGTAGCTATTTAAGAGGCTCAGCAATATAATGTTAAGAGATAAAACCAAGTCCCAGGTCTACCTGCATGGCATGATTTCAATTATGTCTTTGTTTTTTAAAACTAATATAGAAGTTCTCTTAATGAAACACACTTAATGAATTAATTGGCACTCCATTTCCTATATGAAATATACTGATTTGTTCTACCCTTGGGAGACACGCATGGGTAGTAGATGGGTAAAACATAATTTGCCCTCAAAAAGATGATTCTAACTTTTAAAGGAGCAAAGAATACTACCGATACTTAGAGATAGGTTTCTAAGCATATGGGGAAAAATTGGAGATTGAGTGGAAGGACTGAGGAGAGAAGTAACTCTTTCCTTTCTCTAATTCAATAAAGAAAATGATGAGGATAGATATAGATGGCCTTCAACTTCATGATGTTTCAAATGGCCACCATTGTCCTCCCATAAAACCATTTTGCTTTCCACTCTCAGTATAGTATTCAATAAACTATATGAGATATTAAACACTTAATTATTTAAAAAGGCTTTGGCTTAGATGATTTTGCCCAACTGTAGGCTAATCTAAGTGTTCTGAGCACATTTAAGGTAGGCTAGGCTAAGCTATGACGTTTGGTAAGTTAGGTGTATTAAATGCAGTTTTGATCTACAATATTTTTGACTTACGATGGGTTTATCAGAACATAGTAAGTCCAGGGAGATCTGTACCTTTACATTTTCTGTAATTTTTAAATATTTTTACTAGAACAGTTTAAAAGACACAGAAAATTGTTGACCAGTGTTTGGTAGAACTTACAGTATAATCATCTCACCTATAAAGTCAGCATTTACTTCAATTTCATGCATGTTTATTAATGAATTCAGGCATTCTGCTGTATATTGAGTCAATTTGAGTAATTTCATTTTATGGAGATTTTTTATGCTTTTAACCATAAAAATGTACAAACTATTTCCCAGTAAATTTTTCATCTCCTCCATGCTTGAGTTCTATCCTTTTCACATCCCTAGTATTGAAAATGCTTACTTCTCTGTCTTTCTTGGCCATTCTTGCCAAAGTTTTGTCTATTTTAATGATGCTTTTAAAGTGCAAATTTTTCATTTTATTTGACAATTGTATTGTTTCTTTTTTCTAACTCATTAATTTCAACTGTTATATTCATCAGTATCTTGTGTACTTTCTTTATATTTATTTTGCTGTTTTTGTTCCATTTTCTTAGGTTCAAGCCCACATTAACTTACTTTCAAATTTTTTAATTTATATATCAAAGCACTGATAATAATTTATTTACAACTGTTCATTATAGAAATGCTGATGCCCTGAACCAGGAGTAGTCATGACCCCTAGATATGAAGAAGAGAAGGGGGAGGCTGAGGCTCACCAGTAGAGCTGTGACAAACCATGAATGTGCAATGCTACATGGTTGGGTACCCAAGCACTTAGTGTTCTGCTCACTAGGCTGATTCTGGACATACCAGAACCCTGCCCAGGCTTGGGTCCTGGGGGGATGAAATCAGAGAGATGGGTTCAACTCCTCCCGAAAGAAGGAACTCCACCCTGGTGATATAATGTCAGCCCAGTCCAGGACTCTCCTATCTGCTGTCTGCAACACCATGAAGCCTGAATGGATCCTCTTTTCTTTGTGTTTCCTCATCTTGTCCATGCCCCTCCAGACACTTTCAGGCATCCTGTTTCCTGAACATCTCAGAAAAGAATTGTGTGAAAGTGGACATCTTGGAAGTAAGGCAAAATAGGAAGGGCAGCCCAGGGGAACACTGTGAAGGCAAAGGTGGTCTAGCCAGCCTCGGTGGCAAGCAGAAATGAAGTCTTGCTTTTATCTCAAACCATACGGCTCTAAAGCATCTGATTCCAGAAGTCTCATTCAATTCTGTCTATGGATTGGAGAAGGAGGAAGACAGAAAATAGAATCAACTTAATTTTTTTCGAAGGGATTTCCGAGGAAGAGGAGTGGGGTTATGAAAACTGGATTAATGTCAGGAGGGTCCAGGAAACCCCTTTATTGGTGTGGGGGGGTGGGGGTGTGTGTGGGTGGGTGTGTGTGCGTATTAGATGAGCTTTAATTCTACTTAACACGTAGGTACAGACCACTCTGACTCACCTCTACTTATCATGATGAATATGTGTGAAATACTCAAGTAAAGATGGCAAATTCCCAGTTGTGGGTAAGGGCTATAGCTGGATTTGAGGAAGACTGACCTTAATTCCTTCTTTGTCTCCAACGTGGCCATCATTGTTCCTGCTCTGACTACCCACCTCCATGGTCTCCATGGTCTCAGTGAGGCCAGGTGAGTCTGCGTGGTAGGTAAAAAGGGGGGCTAGATGGGAGAAGACACAGACACTGGTGGAGGAAAGGAAGA
Source organism: Eumetopias jubatus (assembly GCF_037043125.1). NCBI lineage: Eukaryota > Metazoa > Chordata > Mammalia > Carnivora > Otariidae > Eumetopias > Eumetopias jubatus. The sequence goes on from NW_028274815.1 coordinate 126,046,783, forward strand.
TCTCCTGCCAAATTAAGCATTTTAAGCCTATCCTTCAGGAGCAGATGTAGATAGCCAAAGGCCTGTTTAGCTTGTGTGTTTGCAGAGACTCTGGAGAAGTCAAAGTAAGGGCTCTGACCTATGGCCTTGGGGGAGCAGATGACATGTTCACTTCCAGTGCCATGGGAAAGCCTGTGGAGAGTTAGGAAATGGGTTGTATTTAATATGAAATTCTGCAAGAGAGGGGAGAAGCCTCAGGTCTCTCTTGCTTTTAGCTCTAGGGTAGTTGAGCTACCTTATTTTCCTTCTCCAATTACTTATCTGAGTCCTTGACCCAGGCCAGAGTCTAAATCATTGCCCCATATTACATATACAGTGAAATTTATGCTGAAGGAACTCTCCCAATGAAAAAGTATCAGGTAGATTCACATGGGCTGATGGCCATCAGTCATCTAAGTCCATGAGAAAAAGAATGCCCACTTAGCAGTAGAAAAGAAAACCTGACTCCAGGATTCTCATGCCCAGAAATCTGCAACTATCCTCCGGTATTCGGCACCTGTAAGTCAATTTACACCAGATTCTACTACAACACCTTGACATTTCTGTGTGAGCCCTTCGTCTTCTCTGGCTGTGGAGGCAACAGAAACAACTTTAAACAAAAATATATCTGTGAGAAATATTGTATTCCTAAAAAGTAAGTCTCTCAGTTCCTTACCCCGCCCAATGACACCAAATACTAGAAACCCTGGTTTTTTCAGGAAAAAGCAAATAAAAGGCCAGGGGAGAGTGAGCAATGGGACAAGGGATTATACCTGGGTTGGGGACAATCAGTCATAGGCACAAATTTCAATATCTTGGTCATTTAATCCAACAAAACTCTTTTGTAAATGTGAAAATTGAAGCCAAGAGAGGCTAAAGACTTGCCAAGCTCATTCAGAAGTAGGACGTGGATCCAGACCCCCTAGCTTTCCACCCAGCATCTCACTACTACCATGATGGCCTCAGATCTTTAAGATCCTATCCAACTCTTACTGTTACACAGTTAAAAGAGAAACAGTGAGAGTTGGTAGAATAGTTCAATATCTATAGTGAATGGCTACACAATAGGTCAGGCTCAAGAGCAGAGACCTCAATTTATTAATTTGTATATCCTTGGAGTATAGCACTATATTTGCTCACTAAAATTTTATGGATGGATTATGGATCAGGATGGATATAGGAATTAAAAACAGCTCTGAAGTTCTTCTGAGATGTGAAGGACCCATGGATTCTACCAAAGACCATAACAATCACTACATTTATTTATTAACAGAGAAAGAGTTGGTGGAAGAAAGGATGCTTAACATGACAGAAGAAACAAGGAAAAAGGAATATTCTTTATGCAAAAGTATGCCAAAATTATTCTGAGTAAATAAATTGAACTATTACTGGAAGATTTTCAGATTCAGAATTCTTGCCTAATTTCCTTGCCCAGATTTGCCTTTCATACTGATTAGATATATAAAACTTCAACTGAAAAATTCCTGTATGTCAGACCTGGTCTAAATTCACTCATCTCTCCCATCCTAGATTCTCCCAATGTAAACCACCGGTAACCTCTCTGAAGGCCCAAACCATGTAATAAGTCAATCTGTATAAAGGCAGTCACTGTTGATATCTCCTTGGTATGACCTGCCAAAACTGAGTTTGCTTCTGTATTTTGTCACTGATCCCAGTGGATTTCCATTTAAGTGGCACTAAAATAATCATCATTAAATTATTTCATCTGCCCCAAATCAATGAGCATTCAACCCTCAACAATGCTCATATTCTAGGAAATGTCTTCAGTGCCCCAGGTGCCAGCAATATAGAAATTGTGACTTTACACCTGGAAGCTGCAGATCTTGAACCAAGCTGAACTTCTATAGTCAAAGTATGGAGGGCCATTCCCCTTTGCCCTGACTGCCCTATTCATATTCTCATCAAGGACCCAGCCTTACAAAGGAGTCCTGCAATATGAGCAGCCTAGACCAGTATTCTAAGGACCATAAACAGTTGGGGGCACTCTAGCCCAGGGTAAATCCATACATGGGCATTCTACGTCAATCCCAATAATGGCAACCCCTGCCTCTGGACTTTGGGCAGAGTCTTGGAACCAACTTGGGAATTGGCAGAAAGCATAGGTTCATGATGTCACCCTAGCCCTTCACCCAGGAATTGCTCCTGTGTAAAAAGGGGCAAATGAAAAAGGTAGCTTCTGCGTATTGAGCCAAAGTCTAGTATCCCAGGCCAATCCGAATCCACAGAAAACTTTTTTCTAGGCCTGGCATCATGGGTATAACCTATCTGGTGTCCATTCATGGATTCTGGAGATTTTCCTCCCTCTGACTATTGTGAAACACAGTGTTACATAAACAGGACTTGAGTGTAATTTCCTTGAAAACTGTCAGAACTATAGTCTAGTATTCCAAAGAATTACTATAAGTAAAATACTCTCTGAAAACAATTATTACCCAAAGTCCATTTTAGCCTCGGAGTTTCAGATTTCTTCTGGGGGCTCAAGTAATTGTCCTAGTTTCGTTCTCGCTCAGTCCTAAATTTGCCTCTAAGAAGTTTTGTGTGTGCTGTCCATGTGCTGAAGGAAGATATTCGCAAGTGCCCATAAACATCAGTAAAATGGCACAGAGCCATACAATATTTGCAGCCTTTACAGAACTATATACCCAAGGAGTAACACAGAACATCAATCTACAAGAAACCCAAATGAGTTTCACATTAAATTCAAGTGAGATATTTTGAGGGGGTGATCACTGGTAAAAGGGGGACACAGATAACAACGTAAAACAAGGTCTTGGGGTACACACCAAAGACAGACTGAAAGATAGCAGTCCTGAGTCTGGTCTCTTCCCAAGGTTATATCTGATCTCTAGAGAAACTCGAAGGGAAAAATTCCCTTATATATGGCAGAGAATTAAAAGTAGTTTAAGAATGATTTGGTTTCTCTTTCGAAAAGCTCCCAAAGAGAAGGAATTTGTGCAGCAGATCTTGGAATGTGGCACAAGTTTGACTGTCATTCAAGAGATAGTGCTTGCAAAATCAGAACTTTTAGAAGTCTGCTACAGTGGGGGATGTGTCTGGCTTGAAGGTGCTCAGGTAGCAATGTGAGTGGAATCCCAGGTGGCACAGCATTGTCTCAGGATCCGAGGGGTCGCAAGAAGAACAGGTGGTGCCTGAGTGTAACAGACTTCCCAGGCATAGGAGTGGGGAAGCCGGCTGAGAACAGCGAGTCTAGGTGCCAGCTTTCTGCTCTGTGTTGCCATAAACAGTGAACCACTGCACAGTCCTGCAATCGCTTTCCTGGGGTTCCAGCAAAAGGCAGAAGCATGGCAAGACACTCTCCCCCAACCCCTCCACCCCTGGAGGAACAGCACAGGTTCAAGCCTAGGAGTCCCTAAATTTTGGAGTTTGGAAACTCAGTTGCGTGCCTGAGATAAAAGGGCTCAGTCACAGGCTGGGCGAACACAGAGTTCTGATGGAAACTGGGGAGACAAAAGTAGTTGATTGCTTTTCTGTGAGGGCTCACTGAAGAGTGTGGGTGCAAATTTTCAGCTCTGGGGCTAGAGCGTGGGTGCAGCCATATTCACCTGCTCATCAGTCCTGAAAGCCTTCAGAGAGCAAAACAGCGCCACTTAGTGGAGTCTGGAGCCCTGCCTTCCTGCACACTGGAGGCACTTTTCCACTAGGGCAAGTCCACCTGAGAATCAGCATAGCAGGCCCCTCCCCCAGAAGACCAGTACAAACAAATGGCTGGCGCCAAGTTTACTGATCATAGAGGGCTGCAAAACTTCAGCTCCTGGGGAAAACAGTATATAGCATTCTTTGTATTTTTATTCTTTAGTCTTTTAGTATTATTTTTTCAGTTGTTTTCTTATTTTTTCAATTTTTTATTCTTCAATTTTTATTTTTATATATATTTTATATATTTTTAATTTCGTTTCCTTTTATTGCATTTTATTTTGTTATATATAATAAAATAATTTATATATTTATATATATAGGTGTATATATATATATATATATAATGTTTTTCTTTCTTATTTTGGATCTAGTTTCTTTTACAAGCAGACCAAAACACACCCAGGATCTAGGGGGTTTTTTTCTTTTGTTGTTGTCGTTGTTGTTGTTGTTGTTGTCGTCATTGTTGTTTCTGTTGCTTTTTTCTTTTTCATTCTTTTCTTTTCTGGACAAAATGAAGAGACAGAGAAATTCACCCCAAAAGAAAGAACAGAAGGTAGTACTCCCTGCCAGAGATTTAATCAATATGGATATAAATAAGATGTCTGAACTAGAATTTAAAATAATGTTTAAAAAGATACTAGCTGGACTTCAAAAAAAAACATAGAAAGCACCAGAGAATCCCTTACTGTAGAGATAAAAGAACTAAAATCTAGTCAGGCCAAAATTAAAAATGCTATTACCAAGATGCAGTCCCAAGTGGTGCCATAAAAACGAGGATGAATGAAGCAGAAGAGCAGATCCGTGATACAGAAGATAAAATTATGGAAAATAAGGAAGCTGAGAAGAAGGAAAGAAAACTATGAGATCACAAAGGTAGACCTAGGGAACTCAGCAATTCCATAAGGAGAAATAATATGCATATTATAAGAGTCCCAGAAGATAAAGAGCTGGGGAAAAGGGGCAGAAAGTTTATTTGAACAAATTATAACTTCCCTAATAAGGACAAGGAAACAGGCATTCAAGTCCAAGAAGCACAGAGAACTCCTCTCAAAATCAATAAAAATAGGTCAACACCTCAACATATTATAGTGAAACTTGCAAATTACAAAGATAAAGAGAAAATCCTGAAAGCAGTTCCAGACAAGAGGTTCTTAACCTACAAGGGTAGACACATAAGACTGGCAGCAGACCTGTCCAAAGAGACCCGGTAGACCAGAAAGGACTGGCATGATATATTCAATGTGCTAAATGGGAAAAATATGCAGCCAAGAATACTTTATCCAGCAAGGCTGTCATTCAGAATAGAAGGCAAGATAAAGAGTTACAAAAGACAAATAAAAACTGAAGGAATTTGTAAAACACTAAACCAGCCCTGCAAGAAATATTAAAGGGGACCCCTTATGTGGAAAGAGAGACTAAAAGTAACAAGGACCAGAAAGTAACAATCTACAGAAACAGTGACTTTATAGGTAAAACAATGGCACTAAATTCATATCTTTCAATAATTATTCTAAATATAAATAGACTAAATGCTCCAATCAAAAAATGTAGGGTATCAGAATGGATGTAAAAAAAAAAAAGAAAAAAAGACCCATCGATATGCTGCTTACAGAGACTCATGTTGGCCCCAATGACACCGCCAAATTGAAAGTGAGGGGTTGGAGAACAATTCATCATGCTAATGGACAACAAAAGAAGGCCAGAGTAGCCATACTTATATCAAACAAACTAGATTTTAAACGAAAGACTGTAATAAGAGATGAAGAAGGACACTATGCCATAATAAAGGGGCCTATCCAACAAGAAGATCTAACAATTGTAAAGATTTATGCTCCTAACTTGGGACGAGCTAAATATATAAATCAGTTAATAACAAACATAAAGAAAATCATTGATAATAATACAATAATAGTAGCAAGACTTTAGCACCCCACTCACAGCAATGGACAGATCATCTAAGCAGAAAATCAACAAGGAAACAATGGCTTTGAATGACACACTGGACCAGATGGACTTAACAGACATATTCATAGCAGTTCATCCTAAAACAGCAGAATACACACTCTCGTGAATACACATGGAAAATTCTCTAGAATACATCACATCAGGGTCACATCAGGCCTCAACAAGTACAAAAAGATTGAGATCATACCATGCATATTTTCAGACCACAATGCTATGAAGCTTGAAGTCAACCACAAGAAAAATTTGGAAAGACCACAAATACATGGAGGTTAAAGAACATCCTACTAGACTGGGCGGAGCAAGATGGCGGAGGAGTAGGAGACCTGGATTTCGTCTGGTCTCAGGAATTCAGCTGGATGGGGATCACACCATTCTGAACACCTATGAACTCAACAGGAGATCGAAGAAAAGAAAAGAATAGCAACAACTCTCTGAACAGAAAAGCGGGGACCACTTTCTGGAAGGTAGGACGTGCGGAGAAGTGAATCCGAGGCGATATTCGGGAGGATAGATGGCGGGGGAGGGGGCCTCCGCCGGCCGCTTCTGGCAAGTGATAGAGCCGCGGAGCACAAAATCAGAACTTTTAGAAGTCGGCTCCACTGAGGGACATCACTCCAGTGGCTAAGCGGGGGGTAGAACCCTCGCAGGACAGTGTGGTCTCAGGACCCTCGGGGTCACAGAAAGACCAGGGGTGCCTGAGTGTGGCAGAGCTCCCAGGTATCGGAGCAGGGAAGCCGGCTGCAGAGACGGAGCCGAGGAGCGGGCTCTCAGCTCGGGGTTGCCATAAACTGTGATCCGCGGCCCAGTCGGGCCACTGCTCCTTCAACAGGGACCCAACAAGCCGCAGATCCGGGGACACTCCCCTTCCTCCCCCGGGAGGAGGGGCGCGGGAGCGCACCGCAGGGATCTGCTGGGTTTGGAGACTCCACACGGGGTCGGGTGACAGAGATAGAAACGCTCGGTCACAGGCCGGGTGAGCACGGAGTGCAGCCGGAGACCGGGGAGACGGGAGTGACTGACTGCTTTTCTCTGGCGGCGCACTGAGGAGCGGAGCCCTGAGTTCTCAGCTCCTCCGGGTGGAGATTGGGAGGCCACCATTTTCACCCTGGTCCTCCAAAGCTGTACTGAGAGCTTGCAGGGAAAAAAAGCTCCTGAGAGCAAACCCGAGCACATTACGTAGCCCGGACCGGCAAGGGCGGGGCAATTCCGCCTCCGGCAAAGAACCACGGCAACAGGCCCCTGCCCCAGAAGATCAGCGTGAACAGCCCACCAGACCAAGCTTACCGATCAATGAGAACGGCAGAACTCCAGCACTAGGGGAATACTGCACATAGAATTCATGGCTTTTTTACCATGATTCATTAGTCTTTCAAAGTTAATTTTTTTTAAGATTTTATTTATTTATTTGAGAGAGAGAGAGAATGAGAGATAGAGAGCACGAGAGGGAAGAGGGTCAGAGAGAGAAGCAGACTCCCCGCTCAGCAGGGAGCCCAATGAGGGACTCGATCCCGGGACTCCAGGATCATGACCTGAGCCAAAGGCAGTCGCTCAACCAACTGAGCCACCCAGGTGCCCCTCAAAGTTAATTTTTTTAACTGTTTTTTTTTTAATTATTCTTTTTCCCTTTTTCAACCAACATCTTATCAATCCCTTTTTTAAAAAAACATTTTTATTTTTCATTTTTAGAGTCATATTCTATCCCTTCATAGTAGTTACCCTTATTTTTGGCATATATATATATAAGTTGTTCTCTCTTTAAAATTTGGAGATACAGTTTCTTCTAACATATCAAAATATACCCTAAATCTCTAGTGTATGGCTTTGTTCTAGTCTCCTGCCTGATCACATTCTCTCCCCTTTTTCTTTCTTTCTTTCTTTTTTTATTCCTCCTTTTTCTTTTTTCAAGCACCTTATCAATTCCTTTTTTAAAATTTTTTTATAATTTTCACCTTTACAGTCATATTCCATCCCTTCATTGTATCAACCCTTATTTTATACATATATAAGTCTTTCTTTCTTTAAAATTTTAGGAGGCACTTTCTTCTAACAGACCAAAATACACCCAAAATCTAGTGTGTGGCACTAATCTATGCACTAGCCTTATCATATTTGATCATATTCTGTTTTTTTTCTTTTGTTCTGTTTTTGTTTGTTTTAATCTTTTTCTTTTTCCTTTTTTTTTTTCTCTTTCTTTTTTCTTTCTTTCCCTTTCTTTTCCCCTGGTTTCAGGTCTTTTCTGATTTGTTTAGAGTATATTTTCTAGGGACGTTGTTAACCTGTTAGCACTTTGTTCTCTCATTCATCTATTCTCCTCTGGACAAAATGACAAGACAAAAAAAATCACCTCAGCAAAAAGAACAACAGGTAGTACCATCTGCCAGGGACCTACTCAATACAGACATAGTACAATGTCGGACCTAGAGTTCAGAATCATGATTTTAAAGATACTAGCTGGGCTTGAAAAAAGCATGGAAGTTATTAGAGAAACCCTTCCTGGAGAAATAAAAGAACTAAAATCTAACCAAGTCAAAATCAAAAAGGCTAATAATGAGGTGCAATCAAAAATGGGGGCATTATTTGCAACGACGTGGATGGAACTGGAGGGTGTTATGCTGAGTGAAATAAGTCAATCAGAGAAAGACATGTATCATATGACCTCACTGATATGAGGAATTCTTAATCTCAGGAACAAACTGAGGGTTGCTGGAGTGGTCGGGGGTGAGAGGGATGGGGTGGCTGGGTGATAGACATTGGGGAAGATATGTGCTACGGTGAGCGCTGTGAATTGTGTAAGACTGTTGAATCACAGATCTGTACTTCTGAAACAAATAACGCAACATATTTTAAGAAAAAAAAAGAAAAAGAAGAAGATAGCAGGAGAGGAAGAATGAAGGGGAGTAAGTCAGAGGGGGAGACGAACCAGGAGAGATGATGGACTCTGAAAAACAAACTGAGGTTTCTAGAGGGGAGGAGGGTAGGGGGAATGTGTTAGCCTGGTGATGGGTATTAAAGAGGGCACATTCTGCATGGAGCACTGGGTGTTATGAACAAACAATGAATCATGGAACACTACACCAAAACAAATTATGTAATATATGGTGATTAACATAACAATAAAAAATTTTTTAAAAAGCCATTGACCTTGGGGAAAAAAAAATGGGGGCATTAACTGCTAGCATAAATGAGGCAGAAGAGAGAATCAGTGATATAGAAGACCAAATGATGGAAAATAAAGAAGCTGAGAAAAAGAGAGATAAACAACTACTGGATCACGAGGGCAGAATTCGAGAGATAAATGACACGATAAGACGAAACAACATTAGAATAATTGGGATCCCAGAAGAAGAAGAAAGAGAAAGAGGGGCAGAAGGTATATTGGAGCAAATTATAGCAGAGAACTTCCCTAATGTGGGGAAGGAAACAGGTATCAAAATCCAGGAGGCACAGAGAACCCCTCCCAAAATCAATAAAAATAGGTCAACACCCCGACATCTAATAGCAAAACTTACAAGTCTCAGAGACAAAGAGAAAATCTTGAAAGCAGCTCGGGAGAAGAGGTCTGTAACCTACAATGGTAGAAACATTAAATTGGCGGCATACGTATCCACAGAGACCCGGGAGACCAGAAAGGATCGGCATGATATCTTCAGAGCACTAAACGAGAAAAATATGCAGCCAAGAATACTATATCCAGCTAGGCTGTCACTGAAAATTGAAGGAGAGATAAAAAGCTTCCGGGACAAACAAAAACTAAAGGAATTCGCAAACACGAAACCAGCCCTCCGAGAAATATTGAAAGGGGTCCTCTAAGCAAAGAGAGAGCCTAAAAGCAGCATAGACCAGAAAGGAATACAGACAATATACAGTAACAGTCACCTTACAGGCAATACAATGGCACTAAATTCATATCTTTCAATAGTGACCCTGAATGTAAATGGGCTAAAGGCCCCAATCAAAAGACACAGGCTATCAGATTGGATTCAAAAACAAGACCCATCAATATGCTGTCTGCAAGAGACTCATTTTAGACCCAAAGACACCCCCAGATTGAAAGTGAGGGGGTGGAAAACCATTTACCATGCTAATGGACACCAAAAGAAAGCTGGGGTGGCAATCCTTATATCAGACAAATTAGATTTTAAAACAAAGACTGTAATAAGAGATGAGGAAGGACACTATATCCTACTTAAAGGGTCTATCCAACAAGAAGATCTAACAATTGTAAAGATCTATGCCCCTAACATGGGAGCAGCCAATTATATAAGGCAATTAATAACAAGAGCAAAGAAACGCATTGACAACAATACAATAATACTGGGGGACTTTAACACGCCCCCGACTGAAATGGACAGACCATCTAAGGAAAAGATCAACAAGGAAATAAAGACTTTAAATGACACACTGGACCAAATGGACTTCACAGACATATTCAGAATATTCCATCCCAAAGCAATGGAATACACATTCTTCTCTAGTGCCCATGGAACATTCTCCAGAATAGATCACATCCTAGGTCACAAATCAGGTCTCAACCGGGCACCTGGGTGGCTGAGTTGGTTAAGCCACTGCCTTCAGCTCAGGTCATGATCCTGGAGTCCCGGGATCGAGGCCCGCATCAGGCTCCCTGCTCAGCAGGGAGTCTGCTTCTCCCTCTGACCCTCTTCCCTCTCGTGCTCTCTGTCTCTCATTCTCTCTCTCTCTCAAATAAATAAATAAAATCTTTAAAAAAAAAAACATATCTCAACCAGTACCAAAAGATTGGGATTATTCCCTGCATATTTTCAGAGCACAGTGCTTTGAAACTAGAACTCAATCACAAGAGGAAAGTCGGAAAGAACTCAAAAACATGCAGGCTAAAGAGCATCCTAGTAAATAATGAATGGGTCAACCAGGAAATTGAAGAAGAATTTAAAAATTCATGGAAACAAATGAAAAAGAAAACACAACTGTACAAAATCTTTGGGATGCAGCAAAGGCAGTCCTAAGAGGAAAGTATATAGCAATACAAGCCTTTCTCAAGAAACAAGAAAAGTCTCAAATACACAACCTAACCTTACACCTAAAGGAGCTAGAGAAAAAACAGCAAATAAAGCCTAAACCCAGCAGGAGAAGAGAAATAATAAAGATCAGAGCAGAAATCAATGAAATAGAAACCAAAAGAACAGTAGAACAGATCGACGAAACTAGGAGCTGGTTCTTTGAGAGGATTAACAAGATTGATAAACCCCTGGCCAGACTTATCAAAAAGAAAAGAGAAATGACCCAAATCAACAAAATCATGAATGAAAGAGGAGAGATCACAACCAACACCAAAGACATACAGACAATTATAAGAACATATTATGAGCAACTCTATGCCAGCAAATTAGATAACCTGGAGGAAACGGATGCATTCCGAGAGATGTATCAACTACCAAAATTGAACCAGGAAGAAATAGAAAACCTAAACAGACCTATAACCACTAAGGAAATTGAAGCAGTCATCAAAAATCTCCCAAGAAACAAAAGCCCAGGGCCAGATGGCTTCCCAGGGGAATTCTACCAAACATTTAAAGAAGAATTAATACCTATTCTCCTGAAACTGTTCCAAAAAATAGAAATGGAAGGAAAACTGCCAAACTCATTTTATGAGGACACCATTACCTTGATCCCAAAACCAGACAAAGACACCATCAAAAAGGAGAATTACAAACCAATATCCTTGATGAACATGGATGCAAAAATTCTCACCAAAATACTAGCCAGTAGGATCCAACAGTACATTAAAGGGATTATTCACCATGACCAAGTGGGATTTATCCCTGGGCTTCAAGGTTGGTTCAACAAATCAATCAACGTGATACAATATATTAACAAAAGAAAGAACGAGAATCATATGATCCTCTCAATAGATGCAGAAAAAGCATTTGACAAAGTACAGCATCCTTTCTTGATCAAACTCTTCAGATTATAGGGATAGAGGGTACATACCTCAATATCATAAAAACCATCTATGAAAAACCTACAGTGAATATCATTCTCAATGGGGAAAAGCTGAGAGCTTTCCCCCTAAGGTCAGGAACGCGGCAGGGATGTCCACTCTCACCACTGCTATTCAACATAGTATTAGAAGTCCTAGCCACAGCCATCAGACAACAAAAAGAAATCAAAGGCATCCAAATCAGCAAAGAGGAAGTCAAACTCTCACTCTTGGCAGATGATAGGATACTTTATGTGGAAAACCCAAAAGACTCCACCCCAAAACTGCTAGAACTCATACAGGAATTCAGTAAAGTGGCAGGATATAAAATCAATGCACAGAAATCAGTGGCATTCCTATACACCAACAACAAGACAGAAGAGAGACAAATTAAGGAGTCGATCCCATTTACAATTGCACCCAAAACCATAAGATACCTAGGAATAAACTTAACCAAAGAGGCAAAGGATCTGTACTCAGAAAACTATAAAAGACTCATGAAAGAAACTGAGGAAGACACAAAGAAATGGAAAAACGTTCCATGCTCATGGATTGGGAGAACCAACATTGTGAAGATGTCAATGCTACCTAGAGCAATCTACACATTCAATGCAATCCCCATCAAAATACCATCCACTTTTTTCAAAGAAATGGAACAAATAATCCTAAAATTTGTATGGAACCAGAAGAGACCCTGAATAGCCAGAGGAATATTGAAAAGGAAAAGCAAAGCTGGCAGCATCACAATTCCGGACTTCCAGCTCTATTACAAAGCTGTCATCATCAAGACAGTATGATACTGGCACAAAAACAGACACATCGATCAATGGAACAGAATAGAGAGCCCAGAAATGGACCCTCAACTCTATGGTCAACTAATCTTTGACAAAGCAGGAAAGAATGTCCAATGGAAAAAAGACAGTCGCTTCAACAAATGGTGTTGGGAAAATTGGACAGCCACATGCAGAAAAATGAAACTGGACCATTTTCTTACACCACACACAAAAATAGACTCCAAATGGTTGAAAGACCTAAACGTGAGAGAGGAGTCCATCAAAATCCTAAAGGAGAACACAGGCAGCAACCTCTTCGACCTCAGCCGCAGCAACTTCTTCCTAGAAACATCGCCAAAGGCAAGGGAAGCCAGGGCAAAAAGGAACTATTGGGATTTCATCAAGATAAAAAGCTTTTGCACAGCAAAAGAAACAGTCCACAAAACCGAAAGACAACCGACAGAATGGGAGAAGATATTTGCAAATGACATGTCAGATAAAGGGCTAGTATCCAAAATCTATAAAGAACTTATCAAACTCAACACCCAAAGGACAAATAATCCAATCAAGAAATGGGCAGAAGGCATGAACAGACATTTTTCCAAAGAAGACATCCAAATGGCCAACAGACACATGAAAAAGTGCTCAACATCACTCGGCATCAGGGAAATCCAAATCAAAACCTCAATGAGATACCACCTCACACCAGTCAGAATGGCTAAAATTAACAAGTCAGGAAACAACAGATGTTGGCGGGGATGCGGAGAAAGGGGAACCCTCCTACACTGTTGGTGGGAATGCAAGCTGGTGCAACCCCTCTGGAAAACAGTATGGAGGTTCCTCAAACAGTTGAAAATAGAGCTACCATACGATCCAGCAATTGCACTACTGGTATTTACCACAAAGATACAAATGTAGGGATCCAAAGGGGTACGTGCACCCCAATGTTTATAGCAGCAATGTCCACAATATTCAAACTGTGGAAAGAGCCACGATGTCCATCGACAGATGAATGGATAAAGAAGAGGTGGTATATATACACAATGGAATATTATGCAGCCATCAAAAGGAATGAGATCTTGCCATTTGCAACGACGTGGATGGAACTGGAGGGTGTTATGCTGAGTGAAATAAGTCAATCAGAGAAACACATGTATCATATGACCTCACTGATATGAGGAATTCTTAATCTCGGGAAACAAACTGAGGGTTGCTGGAGTGGTGGGGGGGTGGGAGGGATGGGGTGGCTGGGTGATAGACATTGGGGAGGGTATGTGCTATGGTGAGTGCTGCAAATTGTGCAAGACTGTTGAATCACAGATCTGTACCTCCGAAACAATGCAATATGTGTTAAGAAAAAAAAAAGAAGAAGATAGCAGGAGGGGAAGAATGAAGGGGAGGGAATCGGAGTGGGGAGATGAACCATGAGAGACGATGGACTCTGAAGAACAAACTGAGGGTTCTAGAGGGGAGGGGGGTGGGGGGATGGGTTAGCCTGGTGATGGGTATTAAAGAGGGCACGTTCTGCGTGGAGCACAGGGTGTTATGCACAAACAAGGAATCATGGAACACTACATCCAAAACTAATGATGTAATATATGGTGATTAACATAACAATAAAAATAATAATTAAAAAAAAGACCATCCTACTAAAGAATGAATGGGTCAATCAGGAAATTAAAGAAGAACTTTTTTTAAGATTTTATTTATTTATTTATAAGATTTATTTATTTATTTATTTGTCAGAGAGAGAGCAGAGGCAGGAAGAGCTGCAGGCAGAGCAGGCATATCAGGCAGAGGGAGAAGCAGGCTCCCCACTGAGCAGGGAGCCTGATGAGAGGCTCAATCCCAGGACCCTGAGATCATGACCTGAGCTGAGGAAGATGCTTAACTTTAAGACTGAGCCACCCAGGCATCCCAGGAAATTAAAGAAGAATTTTAAAAATACATGGAAGCAAATTCAAATGAATACACAACAGTTCAAACTTTTAGGATGCAGCAAAGGCAGTCCTAAGAGGGAAGTATATAGCAATACAGGCCTTCCTCAAGAAGCAAGAAAAGTCTCAAATACACAACCTAACCTTACACCTAAAGGAGCTGGAAAAAGAACAGCAAATAAAGCCTAAATCCAGCAGGAGAAGAGAAATAATAAAGATTAGAGCAGAAATCAATGATATAGGAATCAAAAAAACAGTAGAACAGATCAACAAAACTAGGAGCTGCTTCTTTGAAAGAATTAACAAGATTGATAAACCCGTAGCCAGACTTATCAAAAAGAAAAGAGAAGGGACCCAAATAAATAAAATCATGAATGAAAGAGGAGAGATCAAAACCAACACCAAAGAGACACAAGTAATTATAAGAGAGTACTATAAGCAATTATATGACAACAAAGTAGGCAATCTGGAAGAAATGGATGAATTCCTAGAAACATATAAACTACCGAAGCTGAAACAGGAAGAAATAGAAAACCTGAACAGACCCATAACCAGCAAAGAAATTGAACCAGTAATCAAAAATCTCCCAACAAACAAGAGTCCAGGGCCAGATGGCTTCCCAGGGAGAATTCTACCAAACATTTAAAGAAGAATTAATAAGTTTTCTTCTGAAACTGATGAAAAAAAGATGGAAATAGAAGGAAAACTTCCACACTCATTCTATGAGGCCAGCATTACCTTGATCCCCAAAACCAGACAAACACCCCACAAAAAAGGAGAATTCCAGACCAGTATCCCTGATGAACATGGATGCAAAAATTCTCACCAAGATACTAGCTAATAGGATCCAAGAGTACATTAAAAGGATTATTCACCAGGACCAAGTGGGATTTATTTCTGGGCTGCAGAGGTGGTTCAACATCCACAAATCAATGTAATATGCCACATTAATAAAAGAAAGGACAAGAACCATATGATCCTCTCAATAGATGCAGAAAAACCATTTGACAAAATATAGCATCCTTTCTTGATAAAAACCCTCCACAATGTAGAAATAGAGGGAACATACCTCAATATCATAGAAACCATATACAAAAGATCCACAGCAAATATCATCCTCCACAAGGAAAAACTGAGAGCTTTTCCCCTAAGGTCAGGAACACAACAGGGTTGCCCACTCTCACCACTATTGTTCAACATAGTACTGGAAGTCCTAGCCTCAGCAATTAGAGAACAACAAAAAAAGGCATCCAAATAGGATGAATTCAAACTCTCACTCTTTGCAGATGACATGATACTCTATGGTAGAAAACCCAAAGGACTCCACCAAAAAATTTCTAGAACTGATACAAGAATTCAGCAAAGTCATGGGATATAAAAACAATGCACACTGGGGCGCCTGGGTGGCTCAGTCGTTAAGCGTCTGCCTTCGGCTCAGGTCATGATCCCAGGGTCCTGGGATCAAGCCCCGCATCAGGCTCCCTGCTCCGTGGGAAGCCTGATTCTCCCTCTCCCACTCCCCCTGCTTGTGTTCCCTCTCTCTCTGTGTCTCTCTCTGTGAAATAAATAAAATCTTTAAAAAAAAATGCACAGAAGTGTGCTACATTTCTATACACTAACAATGCAGCAGAAGAAAGAGAAATCAAGAAGTTGATCCCATTTACAATTGCACCAAAAACCATAAGATACCTAGGAATAAACCTAACCAAAGAGATAAAGGATCTGTACTCTGAAAACTACAGAACACTTAGGAAAGAAATTGAGGAAGACACCAAGAAATGGAAAAACATTCCATGCTCATGGATTGGAAGAACAAATATTGTTAAAATGTCTATGCTACCCAAAGCAATATACACATTCAATGCAATCCCTATCAAAATACCACCAGCATTTTTCAATGCTGGAACAAACAATTCTAAAATTTGTATAGAACCAGAAAAGCCCTGAATAGCCGAATTAATGTTGAAAAAGAAAACCAGAGCTGGAAGCATCCCAAGTCCAGACTTCAAGCTGTGTTATAAAGCTATAATCATCAAGACAGTATGGTACTGGCACAAAAACAGACACATAGATCAATGGAACAGAATAGAGAACCCAGAAATGGACCCTCAACTCCATGATCAACTAATCCTTGACAAAGCAGGAAAGAATATCCGAGGGAAAAAGGACAGTCTCTTCAACAAATGCTGTTGGGGAAATTGGACAGCCACATGCAGAAGAATAAAACTGGATCACTTTCTTACATCATACATAAAAATAAACTAAAAATGGATGAAAAACCTAATTATGAGATAGGAGTCCATCAAAATCCTTGAAGAGAACACAGGCAGAACCTCTCTGACCTCGGTTACAGCAACTTCTTGCTAGATATATCTCCATAGGCAAGGGAAACAAAAGCAAAAATTAACTACTGGGACTTCATCTGGATAAAAAGCTTTTGCACAGCAAAAGAGACAGTCAACAAAACTAAAAGCCTATGGAATGGGAGAAGATATTCACAAATGATACATCAGATAAAGGGCTAGTATCCAAAATCTATAAAGAACTTATCAAACTCAACACCCAACAAACAAAAAATCTACTCAAGAAATGGGCAGAAGACATGCACAGACATTTCTCCAAAGAAGACATACAAATGACCAACAGACACATGAAAAATGCTCAACATCACTCGGCATCAGGGAAATACAAATCAAAACCACAATGAGATAACACCTCACACCAGTCAGAATGGCTAAAATGAACAGCATAGGAAACAACAAATGTTGGCAAGGATGTGGAGAAAGGGGAAACCTCTTACACTGTTGGTGGGAATGCAAACTGGTGTAACCACTCTGGAAAATAATATGGAGGTTCCTCAAAAAGTTAAAAATAGAACTACTCTAGGACCCAGCAATTGAAATAGTAGGTATTTATCCAAAGGATACAAACATAGTGATTCAAAGGGGCACATGTACCTGATGTTTATAGCAGCAATGTCCACAATAACCAAAATATGGAAAGAGCCCAGATGAATGGATAAAGAAGATGTGGTGTATATACACACACACACACACACACACACACACACACAGTGGAATATTATTCAGCCATCAAAAAAAAATCTTGCCATTTGGAATGATGTGAATGGAACTAGAGTGTATTATGCTAAGTGAAATAAGTCAGAGAAAGACAATACCATATGATTTCACTTCTATGTGAAATTTAAGAAACAAAATAGTTGAATAGAGGGAAAGGGAAGGAAAAATAAAATAAGATAAAAACAGAGAGGGAAGCAAACCATAAGAGACTCTTAACTCTAAGAAACAAACCGGGGATTGCTAGAGGCAAGGTGGGTGGGGGGATGGGGTAACTGGGTGATGGGCATTAAAGAGGGCATTTGATGTAATGAGCACTGGCTGTTATATGCAACTGAAGAATCACTAAATTCTACCCCTGAAACTAATAATACACTATATGTTAAATAAATTGAATTTCAAATTTTTTTTAAAGTTTTTAAAAAGAGATACTCAGTGCATTCAGCCATCACATTTGGGTGTAGAGCAGGACCTGGGAGAAGATGGAAAGAAAGGGAGAGCATCACAAATGATCATCATGAAGACTGATCTCTTCCCCCATCTAATCGTCCCTTCACCGGGTCTGCAAATCACTTTCTCCACATGGAATTTCATATCCAGCACCCTGACACCAGTCCCTTCCTGCCAGGCTCTCTTCATCAGATCCATTCATGATCTAGCCACTTCCAAACCTCATTAGTTCTAGCTGCTGTTGCCAGAATAATTACCCTCAAGCACCATTTCTGTTTTTCAGGCCCTTGATCCAAGACATGCAGTGTCTGTGGTTAAAATTTTAACCTGATAACCAGGCCTCCTGTGTCTGTTTCATATTATTACTGTCTTCTCTACAGTGCTTTTGTCTCAACTTCACTTGTCTTTTTTTTTTTCCTTTTTAAGATTTTATTTATTTATTTGTCAGAGAGAGAGAGAGCACAAGCAGGGAGAACTGCAGGCAGAGGGAGAAGCAGACTCCCCACTGAGCAAGGAGCCTAATGCAGGACTCCATCCCAGGACCCTGGGATCATGACCTGAGCTGAAGGCAGATGCTTAACTGACTGAGCCACCCAGGCATCCATCAACTTCACTTGTCTTTTTATGAGTAGCATGGATTTTGGGAGAGGAAAGTGACCAAAAAGATCCTCTAATCCAACTCTGACATGTTGTGCATACTGGAACTGAAGGTCTGAGATGTGATGTGGCTTGACAAATGCCCCATCGCATCTCATAGTTTCACTTATGTCGTATACTTCAACTCTCAGTTGGGAACTTTCTTCCATGCATGATGCACTCTCTCCTACTTCTTCATTCATTCAGCACATTCATTGAGCACCTGCTATAAGCCAGATACCATATAGGGCATGGGATAAAGTAGTGAGCAGAGAGGGCCATATCCTGTCCTCATGGAATGGACAATCTAAAGAGGAGACAGGGCGCCTTGGTGGCTCAGCTGGTTGGGCGACTGCCTTTGGCTCAGGTCATGATCCTGGAGTTCCAGGATCAAGTCCCACATCGGGCTCCCTGCTCAGTGGGGAGTCTGCTTCTCCCTCTGACCCTCTCCCGTCTCATGTGCTCTCTCTCTCTCTCTCTCAAATAAATAAATAAATAAAATCTTTAAAGAGGAGACAGATATTTATCTAATAACCACCCAGGTATCTGATGATAAACAGTAATACATGATCTACAAGAAAGGCATAGGGTGTTATTAACAGATGGAGGAGAGGAACTTAGTCTATCCATAGATTCAGCAAATACTTTTCAGAGCAAGTGATATTTGAGCTGACATCTGAAGCGTAATTAGGCACAAGGAGACAGGTGCTCCCGTTGGAGGGAACGATATATGCAAACCTTGAGGCAAGATAGAGCATAACATAGTCCAAGGATTGAATGTGCCCCCATAGAGCTGGCGGCACCGTGAGGATAGAGAGATTAGCAGACCCAGGTCTCCCATATGACTTTATATGTCAGGAAAAGAAGTTTAGATCTATTCCAGCAGTGCTGGATAAAAATGGAGGGTTTCAAAAAGGAGAGTCATGTTTCTAAGTGACCATTTGGAGAATTCTGGTTCTGAAAATGGCAGAACGGCTTATATCAAACTATTCTGCAGATAACAATTATATCTTGACAAAGTGTAAAAAAAACAACTGTTTTAAGGCACTGGAGAGTGACCAAAACTAAGCAGAAGCTGAATAGGATTTAATTCCAAAGAAAAGAACCACAGTGGGAAGGATCCACATGGCTTTTCCCTGAGGATGATCCCAAATCCAACCTGCATGTGGCAGATGAAGCTCAAGCAGAAAGTCACGGTCTTGTGTCCTGAGCAGCCAGAAGACAGTATTGAGGATAGACTCCCAAAGCAGCTTTATATCGAGAGAGGAAATCCAAAGAGGAGACAGCCACAAAGGGGAATCTCCAACATTGTTATATGACCTCCTCTCAAATCCCTGCTTGTCTCATCAGTCTGTAATGTGCAGGTAATATTCCAAGGATTCAGCCATGACACAGGTGCCAAATTTTTGGATAGGCTTCATAACTTTGATTTTTTTTTTAAGATTTTATTTATTTACTTACCAAAGAGAGAGCACAAGCAGGGGGAGCAGCAGAGGGAGAGGGAGAAGCGGGTTCCCCGGCAAGCAAGGAGTCCAATGTGGGACTCGATCTTAGGACCCCAGGATCATGACCTGAGCCGAAGGCAGACACTTAACCAACTGTGCCACCCAGGCGTCCCAGCTTTGATTTTTTTTTAAATAAGCAAGTAAGATTTTTGTGAACTTTTAAAAAATTGTTGTTTTTTAAATGAAATAACATAAAGACAGTAATCTAAAAATCAAAATGAACAAACAAAAAACCCAGCAGCAACAGCACCATCTGGGAGCTTGTTAGAAATGCAGAATCTTGGGCCCATCAGAGAATTGCCAATTTGTCAATTTGTTAGAATTTGTGTTTTAACAAGACCCCTTGGTGATCTGTATGCTCATTTCATAAGTACGAGCCTATGAAAAATCAGGAAGCTATCAGGAAAGAAATCTACCTGAGTAACTTCTTAGAACAAAGTTTTCTCCTACACCAACTGACTTGCACCGATAAAATGTGAAACTTTTTTAAATTTATTTTTTAATTTAAATTCAATTAATTAACATATAATGTATTATAAAATGTAAAACTCTTAACAGGAGTCCATAGGGCCCTGAGGATTTACTGTGAGGTGCATCCATCCCTTTCCCATTCCTAGTAGCAGCTTATTTCCCTTTTAGGGAATTCTCTCTCTCCAACCTGTGATGTCTTGTGGTGATCAATTCCAGGAGCCTGCTAACCGCACCTGAAGTCAGGGAACCAGACCACTTCTCTACATGACACTGCAAAGGGGCAGCATATGAATTAAGATTAAAATTCTCAACCGGGGGTCATTTCTCCCCTAGAGGACATTTGGCAATATTTGGAGACAGTCTGGTTGTCACAAATAAGGGTGACGTCTGCTGACAACCAGTGGGAAGAAGCCAGGGATACTGCTAAGCATCCTATAATACACAGGACAGTCCCTCCACCATGACAAAGAATTATCCAGTCTAGGAGCACCTGTGTGGCTCAGTCAGTTAAGCATCTGTCTTCGACTCAGGTCACGCTGGGATTGAGCCCCGAATCAGGCTCCATGCTCACGGCAGAGACTACTTCAGATTCTCCCTCTCCCTCTGCACACCCTCCCCACTTTTTTTTTATTTATTTTATTTATTTTTATTTACTTTATTTATTTATTAAATAAATAAATAAAATCTTTAAAAATAATAATAATCATTAAAAGAAGTATCTAGTCTAAAATGATAGTAGAACCGGGGTGCCTGGGTGACTCAGTCAGTAAGCGTCTGCCTTCGGCTCAGGTCATGATCCCAGGGTCCTGGGATCGAGCCCCATATCGGCCTCCCTGCTCCGCAGGAAGCCTGCTTTTCCCTTTCCCACTCCCCCTGCTTGTGTTCCCTCTCTCGCTGTGTCTCTCTCTGTCAAATAAATAAAACCTTTAAAAAAAAATCCATAACAATCTACCCACGAGCCCAAGAAGTGTTGCAAAAAATAGAGGCTTTGCCGCCTAAATACACTTACTGGTTTATTTGCCGTAAGACAGAAGGTAAAAGCCTTTGAAGCTGTTTGGCAAAGAACATGGGAAACAGGTCAAGCAGCAGCTACAGAGTTCCAGGGTCTTGTTACATATAAAAAATTTATAGGTACTTAAAGAAACCGAATACTTTAACAATTAAAAATTATGCCCATCAGGGCGCCTGGTGGCTCAGTCGATTAAGCATCTGACTCTTAGTTTCGGCTCAGGTCATGATCTCATTGGTCATGAGATGGAGCCCTGCAGCGGCTCTCCCCACGCAGCGGGGAATCTGCTTGGGGAGTCTCTCCCTCTGCAGCTTGTTCTGCTCTCTCTCTCTCCAATAAATAAATAAATCTTTTTTAAAAAATCATGTCTATCAGGGCGCCTGGGTGCCTCAGTGGCTAAACTGTCTGCCTTCAGCTCAGGTCGTGATCTCAGGGTCCTGGGATGGAGCCCCGCATTGGGCTCCCTGCTCAGCAGGGAGTCTGCTTCTCCCTCTTCCCCTCTCCCTGCTCATGTGCTCGTTCGCTCTCTCCCTCTCAGATAAATAAATAAAATCTTTAAAAAACAAAATGTAGCTATTGTGGACAAACCAGCAGTTTCTTTGGCCCGCCCCACGTTTGACCTACTGAATCAAAATAATCTGGGATGAAATTTGGGAATCTGCACATTGACAAGCCCTCTCAAGTAATTCTGTTCTAAAACCAACCGCTGGCAACCTCTACTCTGCTTTCTGTCTGTATGGATCTGCCTATCCTAAATATTTCTTATGAATGGAAGCATACAGGAGGTGGCCTTTTGTGTCTGCCTTCGTTCACTTAGCACAATGTTTGCAAGACCCTCCTCGTCCCTCCCTCCCTCCCTCTCTCTCTCCCCCTCTCTCTCTCTTTCTCTCTCTCCCTCCCTCCCTCTCTCTCAATGTCTGCCTTCGTTCACTTAGCACAATGTTTTCTGGCTCGTTGTAGCAAGAATCAATACTTCATTCCCATTGGAGGGGTAGGCTGCGTTTTGTTTTGTTTATCATTTATCGTTTGATGGGCATCTGCGTTGCTTCCACCTTCTGACTATTGCAAATGGCGTTCTACGAACTTTCGCATACAAGTTTTGATTTGAACACCTGTTTTCTACTCATTTAGTTATATACCTGAGAGCGGACTTGCTGGGTCATATGGTAATTCCATGTTTAACTTTTTGAGGAGACACCAAACTTTTTACTCTTTTAATTTGTTCTCTAGAAACCTTGCAATGACATAGGTGGCTTGCATTATATTTCTCTTGGAGGGCGCTGCTCTAGATGTTTCTTTCTGCCCAAGAATTCCCAGATGCTAACCTCTCGTGTCTGTATACCGCGCTATCTGCCAAACAGGATTGGAGGGTTATAATACTGTAAAGAAATTGACAGGAAACTGAAAATCATTATGCCAAGAGTGAAAGAGAGCCAAAAGAATAACAAAGAGGGTTATCATGAAGAGATTAAGTGCAATTCAGTAGAGATCTGGAGTATAGAGCCGGCTATGTACCTTTTTCTCAGGGTGACTGGAAAAGGCTGCGAGGAACTCAGACAATACTGAACTTTTCCCTTAATTAGGCTCCCAAAATGGATCGGTTCGTTTCTCTTGCCTGGAAGTGGTCTATGACTTAGACCTCTGCTGCCCTCTGGTGGCTCTGAGAATAAAGGCACCCCGCCAAGAAGTCTTTCTACTCAAAACTCCCCACCCGTTGTTGTTCCCACTAGCGTCCCCAAAGCAGCTGAGCCCAGGGTCTGAGGAGAGGAGCATCTGAACTCCCCACCACTCTAAATAGGCCTTGAGCCCTCGCTGAATACCCGCACCCCATCTTCGGTGTCTGGGCTCCGCCCCCACCCTCACAAACTGCCTTTCATTCCCCTGCCCTGGTTGCAAGGGGAGAGGGGGGCTCCTGGTTCAGGCTGGAGCCGGGACCCAGGTCACTCCTGGAAGAAAGCAATTCAAGAGCTGCTATCTGATGTTCGGTATGTAAGACCAGGAGGGCAGAGTGACCAGAATATGAATGAGAAAGCATGACAGAGAGAGTATGAATAGGTCACAGATATCCAGGGCCAAGGTCCTCCCACCTGGGACCTGCTCTGCCAGACAGTCTCAGGGCTAGAAGGGACTGTAACTCTTGTGGAACTGATATGTGTCTCCCTCTCTCTCTCCCCCTCTCTTTCTCTTCCTCCTTCCCTCCCTCTCTCTCCTCTCTCCCCCTCTCTCCCTTTCTCTCCCTACAGAGAGAGAAGCAGCCCACCCCAGCTCATGCAGCCAGTCTGGACTGGAATCCAGAGTTTCCCCTCTCTGTCCCTTTTCCTTACTTCCAAAAATATCGCAACTGATCCCAAACCACTTGCCTACCTCCATTTTATAGTGAGAGAAAGAAGAATACCAAAATTGTCGAAGCATACAGACCAAGGTTCAGACTAGCCCTGCAACTCACTCTGAGACCCTGCGCCTGTTATTTAAACGTTCTGTTTCCTCATGTGAAAGACACAGGACTTCCCAGGGCCGCTGTGCATGTCAGGTTCTTAGCCCAGCACCTGGGACATCGTCAGTGCTCAGTGAGTGTTAGCTGTTAACTCTTTGGGGGGCTTCTTCATTCTTTTCCGGAGCTTGTGAATCTATAGGAAGCTGGCCTTCTAGGCACCAACCCCCCCTGATGAGAGGACTCACCTTGGGTAGGAAAAGGAAAGTAGCCCTCAAGAGCTCCCCCTTGCCAGGGGCACAGGTTGCGCCTCTAGCCCCTCTCACCCCACATATCCCACTTACCAATGACATTATGCCGCCCAGAGAGTAAGATCCAGAATAGCAGCAGGGAGAGGATGCAGAGCCCATGATGTCACTGAGGCAGCACACATGTGCAACCTGGGGTCTCCACCACTTGATGGTCAAGGAAAGGGATGGAGAAGCAGGGAGCTCAGAACCCACTGACTTTGGTCAAAGAACAGGTCAGAGATGACTCACACTTGAGGACTAGTAAGTATCAGAGCCCCAGAAATTCCTGCCCACTGTGCGGAAGGGTTGGAGGAGGTCATGGAGAGGACCTGACTGCCAGTTGACATGCAAGCTGGCCCCGGGCCATCGGGGGTTCCTCCCCCTGCCCTGTCCTTGGAATGTACCTCTGCCCACCGTTCCCACAGTGGGAGCCATTTTCAAGGATGTAGCCTTGAGGGAGCGAGGTGTTGTTGAGACCCTCCGGCCAGTGCGTGTGACTGAGCCCCGTTAAGGCCTCTCTAGAAACTGTTAAGGTTCTGGCAGGCAGGCGCTGAGATCTGCTGGCTTCCGGAGCCCAAGACAAGCGTTGTGTGTAAGTTCCCTTACACTGGCCACCTGCTGATCGGGAGTGATCTCTTTCCTTGTCTCAGCATGCCCTCTGCCTATGGGGTGCTGGTTTCAGATTTCACCCCCAAGTGAGCCACCAGGAAGCTGATGGGGAGGGGCATGTGTGGTTTTTCAGTCTGGTCAGAGCTAATTTCAGGGTGTAAGGTTAGGGCATCCATTGGAGCAGGGTCCACTGAGACCTGCTCCCCCAGGCCTGAGGCTGAAATGGCCTTAAAGTGAGGAAGGAAAGGTTCTGATGGCTTCTTTGGTTTAGGGTACAACAGTAGGAAAAGAGGCCTAGAAAGGCCCCCGGGGCGGGGGAGGGGGACATGGAATTTGGCCCCATCTCAACCTTTGACCTCCAACTCCAACACAATCCCAAGGTCAAATTGCCCCCTTTGGATCATGCTTTCTCTCTCTCTCTCTTTCTCTCCCCTCCCTCTGCCCCATGTTGTTGCTCCCATGTGGACAGGGTGGGCTGCCCCAGATGAGGAAGAAAGATCCGGAAGGGACAGCTCTCCTGATGCTCAGCCTGAGCTGCTCTGGGGCTCACACCTTCCTTTCCAGTCTAGCCCCCACCCCCAGCAGAAAATCACCCTTCAGTATTTTAAGATCCCAGGACTGCTGTTTTCACTGAAGACTTCTCCATATTGATTTTTTAGGTGGTATCCATGTATTATCTTTTTTTTAATAAATAACACAATAAGCAAAACAATGGAAGAGGAACCTACCAAAATGTTCAGCAGCCTATTACACTGACACCGGGGGATCCTCCTGGTTCCCTGCACTCTGAGCCTGGAGCTCTGAGTGTCCCTAGGATGGCCACTTCGGGGCTCATGCCAGCCACTCTTCTTCAGATCAAACACAGACATGTCTACTTAAAAAAATGAGTGTTCTGAACCCAGTAGAAACCAGAATTTCACAGGCCAGTGTGAAAACAGAGGGAAATGGGGCACAAAAAGACAGCAGTGATGGAAATTATTTTTAATTTTAAATATTTTTATTTATTTATTGAGGGAGAGAGAATCTTAAGCAGACTCAGAGCCGGACACAGGGCTCCATCTCACGACACAAAGATCACGACCTGAGCCAAAATCAAGAGTCGGACACTTATCTGACTGCGCCAACCAGGCACCCTGGAAGTTTTTTTTTTTCTTCTTTAAATTTTTTTAATGTTATGTTAATCACCATACATTACATCATTAGTTTTTGATGTAGTGTTCCATGATTCATTGCCTGGAAGTTTTTTTTAAGTTGTAACTTGCCTTTTTCCATTAGAGTTGGGAATTACAAAAACATTTTTGCAATATTCACAGTGAGCACTAATATTGTCTTTCTTGTTATAAAAGCCCGGCCTACTTAGCAATTTGTCCAAATTTTGAATGCATATGTCCTTTGGCCCAGTACGACACATGTGGTTCATTACTTACCTCCCCCAAAATCATTCTCTCCTTCCTTGCTAATAGAATCTCAATTTTTGGGGCGCCTGGGTGGCTCAGTCGTTAAGCGTCTGCCTTCGGCTCAGGTCATAATCCCAGAGTCCTGGGATCGAGCCCCACATCGGGCTCCCTGTTCCGCCGGAAGCCTGCTCCCTCTCCCACTCCCCCTGCTTGTGTTCCCTCTCTCGCTGTCTCTCTCTGTCAAATAGATAAATAAAAAAAAAAAATCTAAAAAAAAAAAAAAAAAAGAATCTCAATTTTTAAACCCAGGTGGGCCCCACCCTCAGCCTCAAGGATGAAGCACATTTAAGACAGTCACATTTTCCCTTTCCCATTTGCAGACATTTGCTTTTCCAGCCAATGAGAGGATGAGGGAAATGTGGGGAGGGGTCGGCTTCCAGGGAAGATGGTCTCTGAGATTAAAAGGAGAGCACCATTTGAGGTGAAGGTCTTCATTACCCTCACCACAGAACTTCCTGCTGTGACGTCCGGAGCTGCAGCAACTATCCTACACAGTGAGGTGAGCGTCACGAGGACAAAAGCCAGCACGCTGAGGTTGGTGGGAAAGGGAGGAAATGAGTCTGTTCATGAGTGCTGTGGGTGAGCTGCTGAACCAGCCTCACTGCCTCTCTCCAGACTCTGATGTGAAAAAATTAAATGTCTTTATTGGCTAAGACACTGTTAGTTGGGTTTTCTACTACTACAAAGCTCAACAAATTCCTAATGGACAGACTTGGGAATTATATTCATTTTTTCATTCATTCAACAAACACTGATTGAGGGCCTTTTTTTGGGTCAGGCTCTATTGGAGAAACTAGAATTCTACTACAAAGAATTTCCCCAGATTTACCTGCAAAAGTGGGCCAACATTTATATGTACAAGGATTAATGTCCACCAAGAGATGACTAGTTAAAATTAGCTATTTTCATGGTGTCCCACTACAAGAATAATGTGATGACATAAATTTCTCCAGGATATAGAATGTGATCCATTTTGTATGCATTTTTTAATTTTTTTTTTTTTATTTTTTATATTCTGAGAACCTAAAGACAACCCCTCCCTACAGCAAAGCTACCTGGAGGGGACAAACTGCCTGCCTTGGAGCCAAGGGCCAGCCCCCAAGGAAGGAGATCCAAGGGGGGAGCATCCAAGGGACTATAGTAAACTAGTTGCCTACCCCTGTTCCATCCCCA
Organism: Eumetopias jubatus; assembly: GCF_037043125.1. Classification (NCBI taxonomy): domain Eukaryota; kingdom Metazoa; phylum Chordata; class Mammalia; order Carnivora; family Otariidae; genus Eumetopias; species Eumetopias jubatus. Next base: position 126,074,221 of record NW_028274815.1, read on the forward strand.
ACTCACATTCTCCGATAAAAGAAAAGTCAGCTGGCCCAAGAAGAGGCCTGAGGGTCCCACCCCTGAGGCTTGAGAGAGACATCTGTGGCAAGTCAGCCTAGGCTGAGCTCCCACCCACCTCTGCCCTCGCCACCAGGGCAGCGCCCACATTCAGTGTTCTCATTAAGTCCCGTAATCCTGCCAACATGCTCAGACCCCCTAGCTCTCTCCCCGTCCTGGCCCTCAAACAGCACAGACAAGAAAGTCAGCACAGTCTTTATTGGGGAAAAGCAGCGCCACACACCATTGCTCAAACCCACGACTGTTTCCCGTGCTCAGGGCAGCAGCAGGAACAGAAGCAGGGCAGAGAGGGCAACGAGAGCCCCCAGGAGGGTCACAGCCCCAGGACATCACCCTCTCCTGGCAGCCAGGACAAGCCCCCGGTAGTCACCGAAGCAGCTCAGAACAAATCAGGACAGCTAAGGCACTGGGGTCTCTGCAAAAAGAAGAAGCATCGGGTCACAGCTGTGCCCTCCTGGCTCCAGCTCCCCTCCAACCTAGAGACGCTCGGCATGCACTGCTCCCCAAAGCCTTGGATGGCGCCCTGCTTCCCAGACACTCCAGTCCAAACTGGCAGTGAAGACCCTACTCACTCAACTGTCAACCTTCTGCCTCCAAGCACCAGCCCACCCTCGCCAGACCCCCAACCCGGCTCCCCAAATGCGTCACATGCATTCCACCCTTTGTGCCTTTACTAACCACCAGACCCCTCCTCCCCCACTCTCGTCCAGCATGTTCTCCGTGCTTTCCTCCCTTTGTCACATCCTGCCTAGCCTTCAGGGCCCAGATCTAATCCTACTTCGGGCAGAAAGATCTTCCCAAGGAGCCACGCCTACTCTGAGAGCCTAAAAGCCCATGCGGTCTACAAAAAGGGTTCTCATCTGGGGCATAGGATCTTTTTCTCCCACTCGACTCTCCAGGGCAAGAACTTTGTCTCGACCCTCTGAAGTCCCCTACCCAGCACCTAAGCCAGTGGTCTACACACAGCAGCTAAGTGCGCTCTTATCAGTGATGCTGGACCTGACTCACCTAAGGCAGAATCAGAGCGGAGGGTCCAGTTGGGGTTTGTGGCCAGTTCTGGTGGCTGAACGGGCGGGACACAGAAGCGGCCACAGCCTGACTTGCAGCACTTTTCCCCGGCCTGGCAATTCTCGTCCATCATGCAGTTGACAATGCACAGGCCCACCAAAATGTGTGGACAATCACCAGCCCGCCCTGCAGGATAAACAGGCACAGGTAAAGAGACTCGGAGGCTCCAGAGGAATCCATCCCTGACTGTAACTAGATCTTAACCAAAGATCTGCCTGGGGAACCTGGGAGCTAGAGCCTCTGAGAATCGGTGGGGTCCCAAGAGAGCATCGGGACCAACAGTTTTCAAATGGCATCTCACAGAGTTCCCTGGAGGTCCCTTGGTTTGATCCTTCTGTCGGTGGGGCTGGGTGGAGTGCCAAGGAGCCCCCCACTGCCTCCCCCATAGCTGGGCCTCCCAGTGTCCCTTCCTCAGGGAGGCCTCCTCTGTCATCCCAGACAAGGTTTGGCGCCCTGCTTTGTGCTCCTCTCATCAGAATTCATTACAATTCCTGATCTGTCTACCTTCCCTGAGAAGCTAATAAGGACGAGAGTCTGTCTTCAGAACCTTGAACACTGCCTGGGAATCTACATGTTGTCTAAAAACAACATCTGAGCCAGTGATTCTAAGTGGAGTTCCACAGTGCCTGGTACAAAAGGAGCACTCAAAAAATAGGGACTTGTTTAAAATATATATATTGAAACTAAAGAAATCAAATCAGGAATGCTTTTATCTATTGCAGATATGTTGCTAAGAATCTGGTCAGAAAACCATGATCTTGGGCAATTCCCTCACTTTACAGATGAAGAAACTGGCTCAGGAAGAGTCTGCTTCTCCGAGGTCACATGGCCAGTCAGCGGCAGAACCAAGACCACACGCCAAGCTACCTGTCTTCCAGACTCGGACTCTTCCTACTAACCCACACTGCCTTCCCCTAGTTCTTTCAACGCCAGCACGGGCCCTTGGGCCCCAGGGGGAGGGGTGGCTTTGGGGTGGAGGCTAGGAGGACAGGAGGGGTGAGAACTCTGACCCCCCCAGGAAGGGAAAGACAAGGAGGCCACAGATGGCTCCCTCCCCAACCAACCCTGGAACTCAAGGATTCCTTCCCCAAAGGGCCAACATACCTCCCTCAATGTCTCCACGGCAGGAGTGGCCACAGCCAGTGCTGCAGCATTTATGCCCCTGGGGACAGGACTCGTCCCTGTCACACAGCTCCTCGCACGGAAGGGGGTCAGCAGGACATTCGCCACCAGACTCTGCCATAGAATCAGAGCATGGGGCCCAGAGATGTTTAGGCCCAGGGTGTCCAGTTATTTTCACTGTGACTCTTGAGTGCAAAATTTTATTTTTCATGGCGTATATTAATCCATACACATGCTTAAAATGTAGGTATTTATGTGCATACATGTACATACTTTACAGTCTTTCTACTTCTTTCCTTTTTTTTTTTTTTTAAATGCTGGTCATCAACTACTAAACTGATCTCCAGACTCGTAGTCTGGAAAACACTGTTGAGGTCTAACCCACTGTGGCAAACAGACTTAGTGCCAGCCCCATATTCACTCTCCTCCCTCCCTCCTTCCTGTGGTAGACACCTATGGTCGTGGCCCCCAGTGAACCACACCTCCCATATTGTCTCTGGGCTGGACTGTGTGACTTGCTTTGACCAACAGGACACCAGCAAGTGTGATGTGAGCAGAGGCTTGATAAGCACTTGCATATTGGGACTGGTCCTCTTAAAACACCTCCACCTTGGAAACCAGCCACTATGCCGTGAAGCAGCCTGGACTCAACTACAGGATGATGAGATGCCCCAAAGAGAGAGAAGCTGGATGAAGAGAAGCATCCCGCCTGGTCCAGCCACGACTGAGCTCCCCACTGAGCTCCCAGCTGCACGCAGCTGTGTGAGTGACCTAGCTTCGGCATATGTGGGCGTAAGAACTGCCCAGCTGAGCCCAGCCAACGCAAATAGCTGTGGGAAAGAGGCAACTGTTGTTATTTTGAGCCACTAAGTTTGGGAAGTATTTGTTATGCAGCCATGGATAACTGAAACACTTGCTAATAAAACCAGGTGTGTTAGGAGAGGCAGTGAGCCCAGCCAGCTACAATGATTTGCTTCCCCAAATTACCCTGTAGCTAGGAGTGGGCCACAAGCTAAGACATCAGCTGCTTTTGCATTCCTGATCCAGGTAATGCACCTTTCAAACTGCCCCCTGGCTTCTCTTTCTTCCAGTGCAAAGACAGACATAACACAGGGAGGTAGCGCTGTCTTCTTTCAACCACGAGGCAATGAGTATGAGGATGAAGCCAAGGAACATAAAGGAGAAGGAAAAAAAAATAACCTCATCCTTATTAGCGTCATGGAGCCACCACCCCAGCCCTGGTCCCTACTTCAGGACTTCTTGTTACGTGAGAAAAACAAACTTGTATTTGGTTAATTTTCTGTTGCATACAGCCAAGCACACCCACAACGTGCCCCTTCACCACCCCTCTGAAGATAACAATGCTCAGAGAAGAGAAGGGGTTTGCCCAGAACTACAGAGTGAGTCAGTGGCAAAGCAGGACAAAACTCAGCCTCTTGGTTTGGAAGCACTCCTTCTACTACGCCATCCATAAAACATGCAGGCCCCGGGCCAGGTCCTCGGGAGCAGGCACACCCCAGGAAGTCACATCCAAACCAAACTGACTCGCCATGACTAATTCATCTCAGTGTTTATTTCAGATTCTTTAGGTGGAGAAAAGAAGTGACAGGCTATTAAAAGCATTGTAGAAAACCGAAGCAGCACTGGCCCAGTGCCTCTGAGTTGGGACACGGAAGTAAAATTGCCTATGGCTGGCTCGGGGAAGTCTGCCATGATGGAAAAAAGCAAGCGTTGGCCTCCAAGGAGGCTGCACCTGAACAATCAGGGTGTAATCATCCAGCATCACAGGATTTCCTGAACAGCCCCTATTTCAAAGATTCTCTGCCATTGTCAGATCACATCAAATCTGATTTTTTATCCAGGAAATATGGTCATGCTAACTGCCAGATGTAGCTTTCCACACCTCCCCACCTGCTTGACAAACACTAAAATCTATTTAACAAAGAACAAAGCCTTTCATCCCACAGTTGAGAAGGCTGGGCATAAAAACATCTCTCTGGTGGGAAAAACCTACCAATATAACTTCTCGTGGGATTATAGGGAGAAGCACCCTTCCCCGATGTCACCATTTTGCTGAGCTTGGCCCTGAAGTGACCAATGCCAGGAGCACTCTGCTACTCTCTGCCCTCAGCCCCAGGACCAGGCATAGACACCAAACCTTTACTCTCTTCCAGGCCAGGCTTAGAGGTCCCTGGGGTTTTGTCAAATAGTAGATGCAGTGAAGGGACTCTTGGGGAACAGGCTGAAGCCCTGAGGATCAGAGCACATGCCCTTTGACCAGTGCCCACCATGGCCACCCACTGCATCCCCCATGTGTGATGCCTGAATCCCTGCCAAATAATTCCCTACTCTCCACTCAAACACTGGAATTCATGACCTCCAAGCCAGACTATGCCATCCTTACACTTTTTTCTAAGATTTGTTTGTTTATTTATTTATTTTAGAGAGAGAGAGCACGAGCCAGAGGGAGAGAGAGAATCTCAAGCAGACTCTGTGTTGAGCACAGAGCCTGATGCAGGGCTTGATCTCACGACCCTGAGACCATGACCACTGCCAAAATCAAGAGTCAGACACTTGGGGCACCGGAGTGGCTCAGTCATTAAGTGTCTGCCTTTAGCTTAGGTCATGATCCCAGGGTCCTGGGATCGAGCCCCACATGGGGCTCCCTGCTCAGCAGGAAGCCTGCTTCTCCCTCTCCCACTCCCCCTGCTTGTGTTCCTTCTTTCACTGTGTCTCTGTCAAATAAATAAATAAAAATATTTTTTAAAAAAAGACACTTAACCAACTGTGCCACCCAGGTGCCCCCATCCTTATACTTTATACTCAACTGAAATCTGGCTGTCAAGAAGTTCTATCCAGGCGCACCTGGGTGGCTCAGTTGTTGAGCGTCTGCCTTTGGCTCAGGTCATGATCCCAGGGTCCTGGGATCGAGCCCCGCATCGGGCTCCCTGCTCGGCGGGAAGCCTGCTTCTCCCTCTCCCACTCCCCCTGCTTGTGTTCCCTCTCTCGCTGTCTCTCTCTGTCAAATAAATAAAATCTTAAAAAAAAAAAAGTTCTATCCATTGGTCCTTGTCCTATGCCCAGAGACCTTGTGAAAACATGGCTGGTACCATCATCCTAGACAAGGATCTTCTGCCTCTGTCTCAGCTTTCCCAAACTAGGTCAGCTCAGTTCGTCATACCACATGGCTTCCAGGCACCTCACAGTTATCTAACCAGGAATGAGGATGAGAAACAGGAATGAGAGTCAGAATGGGAATGGTCATCCCCATCCTGCAAAAATGCCCCATCCCAAGACCCAAGCTATCACAAAAAAAAAAAAAAAAAGAATAAAAAGCTGAAGCCCAGGAAATACTCAGACATAGGCTTTACTGTTGCCCCAGCTCTAACCTTCCCCTATATCTGAGGGAAGGACAGTGGTGCTGGTAGAAAAGTGAAATCTCAGAACTTCTTAAGCCAAGAAGGGCCCTCTGAGCCATCACACTTGCTCCTCTTGCAAACAGCCAGCCAGACATCCAGCAAAGGGGCAGGATTGGCCTGAGGTCAATAGTGGCAGAATTGGGTCCCAAATTCCCAGCTCTGACACTAGGACCAATGATGTGGTCCTTTAAGCCATACCATTATGATTGCCTCCAGGATTACCCAAGAACAAGAGCTGGGACTCACGCATGCACGGGGAGCCTGGGTGGCTCCCTGCTCAGCAGGGAGTCTGCTTCTCCCTCTCCCTCTGCCCCCCCCGCCCCTTCTCTCTCTCTCTCTCTCGCTCACTCTCTCTCAATAAATAAAATCTTTATTTTAAAAAGTCTCCTAATAAAGAAACCTTTTAAAAAAATAAAGTAAAATGGAAACCAGACTGGGCCTCTCCTCCCTGCTTTTATAAGCCCTGCAAAGGCTTCCCAGTGCTCTTAGAACAAAGCCTTAGACAGAGGCCCTGGAGACTCACCCAAAATCTGGACTCTCCCTAACTGGAACCACCTTCCTTCTCCTTCTCTTCTCTCCAACCCCACTGACCTCCTTTCACTTCCTTGCAACAGTAAGCTCGTCCCTCCTCCTGGCCTTGGCCCGTGCAGGTCCCCCTTCCGGGCACCCCGCGGCCAGCACCCTCTCATCCTCCAGGTTGAAAGGACACCTCCTCTATAGCTCACTTTGATGCCCCTTCACAGCCCTCATCACAATCCGTGACCAGCAGTTATAAGCACGGCTGCCTTGCTCACCACGAGACATACAGATGCCAGCCAGGCCAACACTCGATACAGAGTGAGTGAGTAGGTAAGTGAGGGAGTGGACAGACAGGTCAGACTTGGGACGGCGGGGAGGGAACCTGAACAGAGAGGTGCTGGGCATCACAGCATGAGCTGTTGAGCATTACTTGGCAGGTTTTCTATAGGCCTTTTGTGTGTGTGTGTGTGTGTGTGTATATATACATATATATATATGTTATGTTAATCACCATACAGTGCATCATTAGTTTTTGATGTAGTGTTCCACAATTCATTGTTTTTGTATAACACCCAGTGCTCCATGCAGTTCGTGCCCTCCTTAATACCCATCACCGGGCTGACCCATCCCCAACCCCGCTCCCCTCTATAGGATTTTTAAATACATTCCTTCCAAAGTATATGATACAGACTGAATGTTTGTGTTCCCCCAGTGTGATGGACTTAGAAGATGGGGGCTTTGGGAGGTGATCGGGTCATGAGAGGGGTGCCCTCATGAAGGGGACGATGCCCGTATTGCCCCCTTCCACCGTATGAGGTCCCAGTGAAGACATGGTAGCCTATGAACCAGGAAGCTGGCTCTCACCAGACACTGAAGATGCCGGCACCTTAATCTTGGACTTCTCAGCCTCCAGAATTGTAAGAAATAAACTTCTGTTATTTATAAGCCACCCAGCCTATGGTATCCTGTTCTAGCAGCCCAAAGGTCATTATCACTCTTAGAGGTAAATATGGTTATCTCCACTTTACAGAGACAAAGGTGAGGTTCAGAGAGGCCACACAGCAAGCAGAGAAGCCAAAGTTCCCATCATGCTCAGAACGAACTGTCTCACGGGAGCAGGGCCCAATGTCTGCCCTGAGCCTTCGGGCGGCCTGACTGTACCTCCACCTTACCAAACAGACCAGCACTGGCTCTGGTAAACCTCTGGCAATGGCAGAGCTGAGGGAAAGCATGGACTGTTCAGAGCCCAGGACGCACAGCTTCCTGTGACACCGAGTGTAGCAACCAGTCTCACTGAGCGGCCCAGCCCAGGACCGGAGCCATAGAAAAGTCATTAACTACTAACACCACAGCCAGCACCGCCTCCCGCCAGACTAGGACCCCCACTCAGCCAGTAAGTACACTCTGGGAGATCTGCAGGGAGGTCACTCTGGCAGGCTGCCTAGCTCCAAGGGACAAGAAAGCCCCATCTGGCCTGGCCAGGGCCCAGGGTCGCTCACCAAGGGTCTGGCCTGCATGCCGGCCTCTCCCTCAGCCCCTGTCACTTGGCCGTCAGCTTCACACACTGGAACACTGTGCTGGGCCCTCCAGGCTGGCGGTGAGTGACCGGCCTGACACAGGTTCCCAGGCTCTGGTTCCAAAACTGGGCCGCAGGACTCCTGGCAAGGAGTACAACCTTCTATTCTCTCTTATGGGCAGGGCGCCCAAGAGAGCTGCTGAAGCCAGACACAGCCGCACGGGGCACAGGGGAGGGGCCCGCTACCTGGGGAGGTTCAGCCGGAAGGAAAGAGGTGGTCACACGCTGTGGAGTTCCAGGGTCTCCAAGAGGAAGAGGTCAGGGGAGGAGAAAGCAATCCTGGTTCTTGATCGAAGGGGCTGGTTAGCAGCCACACTCCTGATGAAGCCCACCTTAGCAGGCAACAGGAAGGAAGCTAATGTCTACTGAGGGCTAAATGCTTCACATATTTTGACTCTCTACAACAACCTCCAAGGCTTATTCTTTCCATTTTACAGAGAAGGGAAATGTGGCTCGGGGAAGCAGAAGACACGTGATCAGGGACCTGCTGGCCAGTAACTGGTGAGCCTCAGGCTTGAACCCAGCTCTCTGATGACCAAAACCTAGGCTTTTCTGCTGGAATAGCTGCCATGTGCATTCAAGAGGATGGTCCCAGTCTCTTTAGAAAACATAATGGAAGGCATGCTGTAAGACCCCATTGCAGTGAAGAAAAAAATAAAACTTGGGCACTGACTTATCAAGAAGTATTTTAAAGAGGCGCCTGGGTGGCTCAGTTGTTAAGCGTCTGCCTTCGGCTCAGGTCATGATCTCAGGGTCCTGGGATCAAGCCCCGCGTTGGGCTCCCTGCTCTGCAGGAGGCCTGCTTCTCCCTCTCCCACTCCCCCTGCTTGTGTTCCTGCTCTCGCTGTGTCTCTCTCTGTCAAATAAATAAAATCTTTGGAAAAAAAAAAAGACGTATTTTAAAACTATAAAACACCCTGAAATACATCAAATGCCCTTGGACAATGGGAAGACATAAAGATCCAACATAAAAATGTCAGTTGTCCCTAAATTAATTTTTTTAAGATTTTATTTATTAATTTGAGAGAGGAAGAGACCAAGAGTGGGGGAAGGGGCAGAGAGAGAGGGAGAAGCAGACTCCCCACTGAACAGGGAGCCTGATGACACGGGGTTCAATCCCAGGACCCTAGGATCATGACCTGAGCTGAAGGCGGATGCTTAACCGACTAAGCCACCCAGGTGCCCCCCTGAAGTTAATGTATACATCTAACATCTCTCCAATAAAAGCAGCTTCCATATTTTCAGGGAGCGGGGTTATGAGAAACAATATGATAATAAAATATATTTGCAAGCACAAACAAGCAAAATTAACCATAAAAATCTGGAAACAAGAGGAAAATGAGAAGGAGTGAGCCACAGGAGATACATCATCAATTTCTAATACTTTTTGGCAAGGCCTCTCAGGGACCGGGGGAGGCAGCAAGCACTACAGCAGAAAGTTCTGCAAGCCAAGATCTCCCTTCTGGCAGCCTCCTCTGCCTGCCTGGATCACATGTCACACAGATCATTCTGGCTGGGGTACCCGTTCTCTAACTTTTTTTTTTAGAAAAGTTCTCAGAATTTGACAAGCGCTTAATTTTTGTTGTTCAAAGGAAAGAAAAGCCAACAATTGGATGGCGTGGGCTTATCTGAGAAAGAAGCAGGCAGGCCCAAGAGTCCATGGGCCCCCCCAAGGGCAGTGTTTCTTACCCAGCTTTGGTTTAGAGACTGGGACCACACAGTGCTTGTTGCAGCCAAACGTGCAGCATTTCTTTGTACCTGGACAAGTCTCATCACTGATGCACCTTTGGAAGCAGGACTGTTTCCGAACAGCCCTGGGACAATCTCCTTTCCTCCCTGTAGCAAAAAAGGGAGACAGCCACAAAAAAAAAAAAAAAAAAAAAAAAGAGGAAGAGAGAGAGAGTAGTGGCACCCACAGGTGCAGCAAAAGGGAAAATCAAAGGAAGGAAGCCCTGAGCTTCTTTAGGACTCTCAACCCTGGCGCTAAAGCAGAGACAGTAACAACGATAAGAGCTCACATTTACTGTCACATTTACTGAGTTCACCTTGTGCCAGGAACCTCTCATTTGATCCTCACAACAATCCCAAGAGGTACAAACCATTATCTCCATTTAACAGGTGAGGAAATGGAGGCTTAAAAGCTTAACACTTAAAAAGAGCTGCTTACTGCTTATTTGCAGTGTGAAAAGTCTGCTTGGCTCGGGGTCTACTCTTTTGATCACTACCTCTAACAGGCTTCCTCTCACAACTTGGCTCTCCAGCCTTCACTCGGCCATACACCCAATGAGCCCTGAGTGCATATAAAAGGCAGAGATCATCAGTTGTGTGTTCTTTCCTGATAGAAGACAAAGCACTGGGGACTGAGTGATTAAAGAAGAAACCCCCAAAGCGGGAAGAGGTGCTGCAGGCAAGCTGGATTTCCAGAGCCCATCTAGGAGGTAGGAGGCTCTTTCTAGCCCAGAGGCAAGGTCAGAGAGCACACCTGGATTTTGCCTCCCCGGCCAACATACCTTCTGGAAGGCCTCCTCGGCAGACCCAACTGCAGCCGGTGCCGCAGCACTTCTGCCTGGCCGGACACGACTCATCCCCCTGGCACAGCTCTCTGCACGGGTTCTTATCAGGGGGGCATTCTCCTGCTTTCACTGCAAAAGATATCCCATGAGGTTGGGGTGACTGGCTAAGCCTCAAGAAATGGGGAATGGAAGCTGAGCGCACTTCAGGGATGTTCAGCCTCTGCCAACATTCCTATGCAAAATAGCTCAGCAACCACTGTCCCCTCCCCACCCACACACAACCCCTGAAACTCGCCCACCCCTACCAAACGTCCAGCCACTTTGCGGATAAAAAGAGGGAAAGGTTGTGGTGATCCTGTTCACATTTAAGGAGCTCTAGGGAAACGCTAGAACCTCTAATAAGCCAGACTGGAAGTCCTACCTCCTTGTCCAGAGAGGGAAAAGAAAGCCAGGAAGACCTACCCCGGCTGTCCTGAGAATCTATGCATCCAGTCCTGTCCTACAGAAATGACCATTCTCCACAAATGAGGACTCTCGCTCCAGGAAGAGGTAGGGGATGACTTCTTAGTCACTTTCTGTTGGGATCCCAAATAATAGCTCACCATGCTCTCCTGCAGCCACCCAGGCTGTCAGGGACCCAAGAGCAAGAAGTGACTTCAGGAGGAAGAGGCAGCTCAGCATGACGATGGCGCAGAGAGTTGAGATGAGCGCTCAGTCCAGGCTGGAGGTGTTCACCTTGGCAAGGGCAGGACTAGGAGACTGGCCTAAACCCAGCCCCAAAGTCTTCCCTTTCGCAATATTCCCCAAGGATGTCTTCTCCTGACAAGAAGAAAAGTGACTGGTTGCTGGTGTGTGGGAAAATTCCTGGCACTCCCAAAGGGCACATGTGATGATGATCATCAAACTCTGTAATGCAATATACACAACACCCCTGGACAATGAGGAGGAACCTGGTCGGTAGCTGGGGAAATGGAGGGATGGCCACTGACACAGGATCAAAAGGAGCCCTAAAGGGCTTTGGAAGGACACAGCTGCAGTCAAAGTGACAGAGGGAAGGACCAGAGACGTGACTTAATAATAACCAAAGCTAATAAAATGCAGTGTGGCTCCTGTTCATCCTAGCAACCTAGAAAACAGAGAATGGAGCAGACTACTTAGAAACCATCAAAAAACTACAATAAAGCCATATTTGAGTTTGTTCAGAACTAATACAAATGCACCAAGCACCTACATCTTGGTCTGTCTAGACCTACATACAGGCCATTTTTGGATTGTGTGAAGGCTAGTTGACAGAACCCAAAAGAAGTGGCTATGACTCAAGTAGTCTAGACCATCTATACTCCCTTTCTTCATCTCCTCTTCCTCTATTTCGTTTTCCTTTTATCTGTCCTGCTTATGACTTTGGTCAGACATGATATTTAATAGTATCCACTGAGACTGCTTAGCCCAGTAAGATTAAAGAGTAAAGTAAAAAATCTCCTTAATAGAGCCAAAGAGTTTGGTGCCAAAGAGTTGCCTTATTATTTTAAGGCTGATATTGGAGCATGGAGATAATTAACATTTGTTGATGACTTAACATGTGCTTTATATGTATTATTTATTTTAAACCTCACAATAATCTTGCAGAGGTGATAAAACTGGTTCAGGGGGGTTGAGAAAGAATGCCCAAAGCCATAAAGCTAGTAAGTGGTGGTTACTGAAATTTAATAATAGTAACGACAGATAGCATTGCTTGAGGGTTTACTTGTGCCACAGTTCTAAGTGCTTAACATGAATTGACTCACTTAATCCTCACTGCAACCCTATGAATTAGGTACTATTATCCCCGCTCTACAGATGGGGAAACTGAGGCACAGAAAGAAACGGGAGTCACACAGTTAGGAGGTGGTAGACCAAAGGCAGGCAGCCCAATTCCATAGTCAATGTTCTTAATCACCATATCATCCTGGATTTGAACTCAGATCTTTCTACATGAAAAACTCGTACTTTTTACTACCCCATATTGTGACCTGATAAAAGTAACATCTTATCTCTAAGCCAGAGCTAAGGGGAGCTCTGGGGAACTCCACAGCTGTTAAATCCCTACATCCCCTCCCCATCCCAGAATCACCTGTCTGAAGAGAGAAGCCCAGCTCCCTGGGGCTTGGGGAGTCAACGGGCCAAGACCCAAACTTCATTATGATGCCTTCAGATGCAAGAGGCAGCCCCTGAGGCCTAAGCCTGGAGGGACCCGGTGGCTGTTTGGGACAGCATGGGTCAGACCCTCCTCTTGTTGGGTTTTCAGGTCCCCGCATTACGCCCACTCTACGGCTTTCAAAGACTGAACTGCAGGCGCCGCTGTGCTCCCCTCCGCACCCAAACCCCAGCCCAGGGAGCCTGCTCCCCTTCTCCTTCCCCGCACTTTTCCACCGGTCTCCGCCCAGCGGAGAGAGCTCACGGACCAAACACCCACAGTCTGCACCCGAGAGGCGGCCGCGCCCCAGACAAAGCCCCGGCCACAGCGCTCACAGCGCCGGCAGGCGTCCGAGACCCCAGCGAGAAGCGGCCTTGCGGTTCCCATGGAAACCCCGCGGTTCGCCGCGGCGCCCTTCCGGGTCGGCGCGCGGCGCGCTCCAATGACGTCACGGGGCTACTTTCCGGCCGGTGGCAGAGTCGGGCTGAAGTTGTGGGGCCGGGGGAGCCATGGGCGCCACTGGCGACGCCGAGCAGCCGCGGGGACCCGGCGGGGCAGAGCGGGGCGGCCCCGAGCTGGGCGACGCGGGCGCAGCGGGGCAGCTGGTTCTCACGGTGAGGACGCCCCCGGGGAGGCCGGGGCTGGGCCTGGGCTCGGGCCGGCTGGGCCTCGGGCTCCCGGGACCCTGGCCCGCGGGCGAGAGAACGCGGCGGCTGGTGCTGCCCAGGGGGTTGGCGTTTTCGCAGTCCGACGACCTGGATTCAAATTCTGGTGCCGCCCTCCTAGCTAGGTGACGTGAGCCAGTCCTGTCAACCCCTGAGCTCCAGTTTCCTCTTCTGTAAAATGGAGATGATTAGTGCCGCCTCATAAAGTTGTTATGGGGATGGGGTGTAAATGCGAAGAAAGCGCCCAGCACACCACCTGCCCCAGAGTAGTCCCTCCGTAAACACTGGTTCCCTTCCTCCTGCCGTCCCAGAAAAGGTGGGGGTTGGGACTTTCGAGGCAGGAAACTTTACCTCAGTTCCTCCACCCCGGCAGGGCCTTGCAACCGCTGCCCTCCCGCCTATCCCAGGGTGGGAGAGGTGCTAAAAGTACCCGAGAAACAGGGGTGTCTCCGTTTAACTTCATACCCTCCACCTCTACCCCAGTGTCAGGGGCCTCAGTGACATATGTTCCCTTGGTCCCCACAGAACCCCTGGAACATAATGATAAAGCACCGGCAGGTGCAGCGAAGGGGCCGCCGCTCACAGATGACAACAAGGTAAGGCTGGTCCTGGGTATTTGCCTCCCAGGCATTGGCTTGGGTGGCACCTTTGGGGTCCCCACTGCACAGAGCTGAAAAGAGATCATCAGCCATTAGAAAGAACACTGGACTAGGAAAGAGGAGAGTCAGCTTCTGTAATTCTGTGTGTGACCTTGGGTTGAATCATTGCCCCCTCTGGACTCACGTACAAAATGAGGAGGTATCATGGACTCAGCAGTGCCTGAGATCCCTAACGTTCACTGGGTTTTGTGGTTGAGGGCTCTAAAGAGGCAGAATAGCATGGAGGTTCAGAAAAAAGTGGGGCTAATAGTAGTATATTTCTCAGTGAAGGGAGAGAGCACAAGATGGACCTACGGGATGCTGATTATATTTCTTGACCTGGGTCGTGATTAAGTGGATGTTCACTAAAACTATTTGTTAAAGTGTATAGACTTTGTATTTCATTAAACACTTTAAAAAGGAATACTCATTTCATAGGGTTATTATGAAAATGGAATAAAGACATACATCTGTGTAGTTTGCACAGAACCTGGGCATGTAGCTTGTTTTCAGGTGAAGCTATCTAATACTGTCATTAAAGGAGCCTATGTCAATAATTGGCTGGGCAGACTAGGAAAGATACGTTTGGGTCATGACCCCTGACTGTGTCTCCCTCCTGAATGCAGTTTCACAGATCCCGCCATCTCCATGGACCTCCTCCGAGCTGTCCTGCAGCCTAGCATCAATGAGGAGATCCAAACTGTCTTCAACAAGTACATGAAGGTGAGAGCGACGGAGACCCATGGGTGGGCCTTTCCTACATCACAATCCCCCTGGCTCTCTCGAGTACGCACAGAGGTGTAAAGTCTTCCAGTTATGAACTCCTGAGAACTTTTACCCACTCTCTTTGGGGGTCATTTAAATACCTCTTCTGCCAAGCTACTATGAGGACAAAATAATTTAAGCATAATGTGCTCAGCACCATGCTTCAAATAAGTGTTTTTATTACTTGTTTAACAGTATCAACATTATTATTATTATTTAAAATTCCTTTCTAGGCTTCTAAGTAAACTTCTACATGGCTCTACCTGATTGTCCCGTAGATGCTTCAAACAGCATATTCAGAACTGAACTTTTTCTTCCTAAACCTCTTCCTCTTGTGTTTATTCATTCAAGAAGTATTTACTGAGCTCCCACCATAATAGCACTGTTCAAGGCACTGAGGATGTAATAGCGAATGAAGTGAACAGTGTCCCTGCCCTCTTTAAACAGATACGTACTACATTAGGGAACGCCGGAGAGAAGGGGGAGAGAGTGACCAGTGGGGAACAGTAGTGGTGTTTCATAGCGTCCAGGAAAGCCACATGTGAGCAGAGACCGGAATAAAGGGAGGGAAAAACAAGCTATGCGGACACATCAGGGGAAAGTCCAGGCAGAGGGAACAAGGGCAGACGCCCTGAGGCAGGAGTGTGCTTGGCACATTGAAAGCAACAAAGTCTCCAGTGTGGCTGGAGCAGACTGGGGCAGGGGGAGGGTAATAGGAGAGGTAATCAGAGAGGAAATAGGGGCCCAATTCATGCAGAACCTTTTGAGGCCAGCCTTTAAGGATGTTGGGGTTTACTCTGAGTAAAATAGAGGCTCTTGGAGAGTTTTGAGCAGAGCACTTAATCTGAACATTTTTAAAGGGTCGCTCTGACTGATGTGAAGAGAATCATCTGCAGGAGGACTAGTTAGGAGGCTTGAGATGATAGTGGCTTGAGTGTTAGCAGTAAAGGTATTGGGAAAGAGTGAGATTCCATGTGTATTTTAAAGGTAACAGCGAGCTTTGCTGATGATTCAGATGTGCAGGGTAAAAGAACAAGAGAAGTAAACTCAGCAGTTACCTGTTCTGGGCAACTATAAAAACAAGCCACTGACTTGCTATGAGGAAGACAGGAATGAGCAGGGGGAATCAGGAGCTCAGTTTGGGACACGTGAATTTGAATGCGACTACCATTCACTTAGAAACCAGAAGCCAAGGACTCTGCCTTTCTTTCATCTTCCCATCCAGTCAGAGTCCCGTACATTCCACTTCACAATCTGTCATGCCCTTCTTCCTCGCCTCCTCCTTGGTTCAGGCCTTCACATTTTCTCTTACCCAGGCTCCTCCTGTAATCCCCGACTGTCGCTCTTCTTCCCCTCTTTCATCCCACTCTCCCTACAGATGCCAGTGACCTCTAAGGTGTAAACCTAAGGGTGTCCATCCCCTATTTAAAATCCCTCAGTGAGGGGTGCCTGGGTGGCTCAGTTGGTTAAGCAACTGCCTTCGGCTCAGGTCATGATCCTGGAGTCCCAGGATCGAATCCCGCATCGGGCTCCCTGCTCAGCAGGGAGTCTGCTTCTCCCTCTGACCTTCCCTCTCATGCTCTCTCTCTACCATATTCTCTCTCTCAATGAATAAAAATCTTTAAAAAATAATAAAATAAATTTAAAAAAATAAAAATAAAATCCCTCGGTGAGCTCTTGGGTGGTTCAGTCGATTAGGTGTCTGATTTCAGCTCAGGTCATGATCTCGGGGTTTAGGGATCGAGCCCTATGTCAGGTTCCGTGCTCAGTGGGGAGTCTGCTTCTCCCTCTGCCCCTTCCCTCTGCTCGTATGTGCACGCGCGCTCACTCACTCCCTCTCAAATAAGTGAATGAAGTCTTTAAAAAAAAAAAATGGAAAGGAAAACATTTTTTCCTCAAGAAAATTTCTCTCCAGAAGCTCGTACAATTTTGTATTTATCCCAGCAGCATTTGCGAATCCCTTACGCAGGACCAGATTTCATTCTTAGGTCCAGAGTCCACTTACAGTCACCCCTGTATATTCATCACACTGCCCCCCTCACAGGCTGGCTGTAAAGAATCCAGATTGTTTTAGCTAGCTTTCACTTAGCCAGTAATCAACATTGAACGCCAGTATTAATCTCCAGTTCTTAGGGTTTTTGTTTTTGGTTTTTTGGGGTTTTTTTAAGATTTTATTGATTTATTTGAGAGAGAGAGAGAGCATGAGAGGGAGGAGGGGCACAGGGGGAGGGAGAAGCAGACTCCTTGCTGAGCAGGGAGCCTGACGCAGCACTCGATCCCAGGAACCTGTGATCATGACTTGAGCCGAAGGCAGATGCTTAACCAACCGAGCCACTCAGGCGCCCCAGGGATTTTGTTTTAAAGTGATTCATCTGACTATTCATTTAATTTGGCCTGAAGAATTTTCCTCTTCACCTCGTGAGGTTTCTAATCCACACCTCCTCGCTCTTCTCCTTGGTTGAACGTTAACAATATCAGGCATTTGGACTTCCCAAATATAAAATGAAAGTACATCCCCTTGGGGAGTGCCTGACTGGCTCAGTCAGTACAGCATACAACTGTTTTTTTTTTGTTTTTTTTGTTTTTTTTTAGATTTATTTATCTATTTGAGAGAGAGAAAATGTGAGTGGGGGCCGGGGCAGAGGGAGAGGGAGAAGCAGGCTCCCCATTGAGTGGGGAGCCTGATGTGGGGCTCCATCTCACGACCCTGAGATCATGACCTGAGCTGAAGTCAAGTGTCGGACACAACCAGCTAAGCCACCCAGGCTCCCCAAGCATGCAACTCTTAATCTCAGGGTCATGAGTTTAAGCCCCAGGTTGAGGAACGTGGAGCCTACTTAAAAAAAAAAAAAGAAGAAAGAAAGAAAAGGAAAGGAAAGAAGAGAAAGGAAACAAAGTACGTCCCCATAGTTGTCCCCCGCAGTATATAGGTACCAGAATTTTTCTGTGTGACGCTGTCTTCTGGAGACACAACTTGGACTCTTACTATAAATGTGTTCCTAGTGCCTCCATTTGGGACCATCACCTGTCCTTCAGTGTTTTCAGGCTCCAACTGTCCCTCTTCCACAGTGGAGGAACCTTCTGCCTTCCCTTTCCCCAGCTGATTGGGACTGCTGGTGTCCTGGGGCCCTGGCCAGGTCTCATGCCACCCATCCCACACATTTCTTTCGGATTGAGCAAGGTCAGAATTCAGTGAGGACCTTCTACTCTCAGGATCTTTTCTGGTCTGCCCTGGGCTGTTCACTGAGGGCACTGGCATTCTTTTTTCCTTCTACAGAAGTAATATAGGTATATTATAAAAATTGAGAGACTATAAATAAGCAAAAAAAGAAAGAAATCATCCATAATGTCACCACTGTTTTTTGTTTGTTTGTTTGTTTTTAAAGATTTTATTTTATTTATTAGAGAGAGACACAGCGAGAGAGAGAACACAAGCGGGGGGGAGTGAGAGAGGGAGAAGCAGGCTTCCCGCTGAGCAGGGAGCCCGATGCGGGGCTCGATCCCAGGACCCTGGGATCATGACCCAAGCTGAAGGCAGACACCCAACAACTGAGCCATCCAGGCGCCCCACCACTTTTAATTTAATATATATCCCTGTAGTTCTTTTGTCTTTCTCTGTTTGCTTTTTGCTGTTTTAAATAAATAGGCTCGGGCGCCTGGGTGGCTCAGTCGGTTAAGCGTCTGCCTTTGGCTCAGGACATGATCCCAGAGGCCCGGGATTAAGTACCACATCGGGCTCCCTGCTTCTCCCTCTGACCTGCTTCTCCCTCTGACCCTCTCTCTCTCACACGCTCTCTGTCTCTCTCGCTCTTTCTCAAATAAATAAATAAAATCTAAAAAAATAATAATAATAAATAAATAGGCTCATTCTATACCAAACTGTTTGATACCTTGCCTCCTTCACTTAGCAACATATCATAAATGCCTTTTCATGTCAAAAACATACTCTCCTATACCATCCTTACTGTAATTTTTAATATTTGCATATTATTTCCTGGTATGGATATGCCATGATTTATTTAAGCTATAATTGACATTTAGGTTATTCTTCGATTCTGTACTATTTACACCTTGATGCTGTAATGGCCATCCTCTGGGCACCTCCATGATTGTTTTCCTCCTTAAGACAGGATAGAGTGGGGAAGTACAGCTGGGATCTGACTCTAGATCTGTCTGATCTGAAAGCCACATTCATAATCACTTTTCCCTTCTGTATGAGAGGAAGATAAAAGCTTCTCTTTTATATCCAGTTTCCTTCAAGTTGTTGCAAATTAGCCGGTCTTCTGACCTTGTCCTGTGCTGTACTTCTCCCTAGTTCTTCCAGAAGGCAGCACTGAATGTCAGAGACAATGTCGGGGAAGAGGTGGACGCGGAGCAGCTGATCCAGGAGGCCTGTCGGAGCTGCCTGGAGCAGGTGAGACCCAAGCAGACAAGAGACGCACAGCCGTAGGCCCAGGCTTAGTCCTCAGAGCTCTACTAAGAAGTGTGATCACTTCATTCGTGGTACTTGGGGTGATGCCTGACAAGCCACTAGCCTCCAGAGAGGGCCCAGAACTGTTGCTGACAGAAGGGAAGTGGCTTCTCTCTACCCTATACTGGGATCGATGCTTTCACATGCATTAGCTCATTGACACCCAGAAGGCATATTTTTTTTTTTTTAAAGATTTGATTTATTTATTTGAGAGAGAGAATGAGAGATAGAGAGCACGAGAGGGAAGAGGGTCAGAGGGAGAAGCAGACTCCCCGCCGAGCAGGGAGCCCGATGTGGGACTCGATCCCGGGACTCCAGGATCATGACCTGAGCCGAAGGCAGTCGCTCAACCAACTGAGCCACCCAGGCGCCCCAGAAGGCATATTTTAATCCCTAGTTTCCAGATGAAGAAACTGTGGCTCAGAACAAGCAAGAGTTAGAACAGCTGAGGACTCTCTCACCTCTGCAAGTGGTGACTTCACTCTTCAAGTCACAGCCCCTTTTGGTACCGTGGGGCCTATCACCCTCTCTGCCTTCCTGCTTCAAGGGGTGTGCTCAGCAGAAATGACATCAAGTCTAAAAATGCCTGTGTTCCCAAAATAGAAGTGAACCTGTTTGTGTGTGTCAGCTGTTCTTATTAATAGGAATTGTCAGCATCACCCAGATTCTGTGCTTAACTGGGAAAACCACTAGCTGTCAGAGATGGAAATTTCTTCACATTCAGAGCCACAGAGGCTGGTTTGAACTTAGTTCTAGGAGGGTGATTCTCAGGAGATGAGAGAGTAATGTCTTCTGGGAGGTGGGCTGGCCAGCTGCTCAGGCACAGCCTCAGAAAAGAGCAAGACCACGGCCTGAGCCTCAGCTTTGGAGAGGGCAGAACTCCATCCATTAGTGCAGTGAAAGCTGATCTGCTTCCCATGGTCTTAATTTAAGCCAACCAAACTCCTCTAAGAGGCCAATTCATCACTTCACTCTGCGACTGGAGTATGTTATAATCAGTTGTAACATCTGCTGATAATAAAACATGGCAGTTTGCTAATGTTCTTATAAGTTTGAACTGAATCAAGATTAAATTGGTAAACCTTCAGTCTCAGTTGCATCCCAGAATGCTTTCTTGAGTTTATTTACCTCTCCAGCTAATATATATTGTGCACCATTTCTGTGCCAGGCCCCAGCTGCACTGTGCAAAATGGACACAGTCCTTACCCCCAGGTCCCTGACATTACTCCAGTAATCATTCAGTAGATCTGGAATTACGAACTGTTCTAAGTGCTATGAGCATAGGAGGCAATGAAGAGAGTATACAAGAAGGTAGAGAGCCCCGGGGGCAAAAGGGAGCAGAGTGCATCCAAGGGACAGAAAGAAGCCAGTGTTGCTGGTTTTCAGAGGGCGGAGAGAATGATACGTAGTGAGGTGGGAAAGGTAAGCAGGGGCCAAATCAAGCCAAATTACAGGTGTGGAGTTTTAAGCAGAAGAGTTGCCTACTGAGATTTGCATTTTGAGAGATCACTCTGGCTGCTATAAGGAGATTGGTTTGGGAATCTGCTCTGGAGATTAGAAGGGCAATGCATGAAACTCTCCAGGAGTCCCCGGGAAAGATGAGATGAAAGCGAACGGGGCATGATCTGTACTCCATGGATGGGTACACCTTTCCAGTCTCCTGAGTCCCCACATCCACCTCGTGGAGTCCCTTTGCCGGTATCAGTGTGACTGGGAAGCTGGAATATGGAACAGATGGTGTATGGTCAGAGCACAGGAATCGAGCACAGGAAGGTAGAAAAGCCCAAAGTTCAGCTGGAAACCACATGAATCAAGAAACTTCAAACAAGTCTTTTGACCTTTCTGTTCCTCAGTTTCCTTCTCCCTAAAATTGGGAGTAAGAATCCACCACCAGTGGTTTGCTATGAGAATTAAATGAGAAAATATATGCACACTACCTGTACCGTGTGGGTGCATACAACACAGAACATTCTAGATATTAAATACATGGGAGTTCTATTCATGATTATAGTACACAGCTGCCTCACAGCAGAGCCTGGCTTTCCGGTAGCCCAGCGTACTTGAAGTTCTTTGGGGTCCCCTCGTCTGAACTGCACACAGGACTTCTTGTTGCGTGAAAAGATTCTTCACATTGGATGTGAGACAATTCGAGAAGGGTTTTTAGTTTGTTTGGGTTAAGACTTGGTTTGTTTGCACTTCTGACACCACATTGACCATCTCAGTCGTGCTTCGTAATCTCCTTAGCTACCCCTTTCTGGTGTTTTTTGGGGGAGAAATAGCTGATCTTATCTATAGCCCGTTGCCTTGCATTTTTTGTTTGCTTGATTTTGTTTGCATGGTAATTGTTTTTGTTTGTTCATTTTATTCATGTGAGTAATACATATCCATTAAGAAAAATTTGGCATGGTAGTTAAGAATGCAGGCTTTCTCTTGATTTGCACTGTCCAGATATGAATCCTGGCTTTACCACTGACTAGCTTTGTGACTCGCGATGAGTTACCTCACCTTACTAAATCTCAGTTTTCTCATCTGCGAAATGGGTGTAGAGGTGCTGCATCATAGGATTGTTGTGAGGATTAAATGTGCTAATACTCTTAAGGCTTTTAGATCAGTAACAAGGACTCAGTAAATGTTAGCTACTGTGGGTTTGTAATAAAATTAGACTATAAATTATAAGGAAGAAAATTTAAATTTCTCATAGTCTCACTACCAGCAATAACTTCTATTAACATTTTGATGCATTTTCGTCGTTTACCTATGTATGTTTTTACACATGTGCGTTCATTCACTGGGGCACTGGAAATGCAATGAGGAGCAGAAACAGACCACCCTGGAACGCATGGTCCCCTTCGGCAGCCATGCTATTTCTCTGTTCTCTTTTACAGCGCGACTTTGGGACAGGGGGCTGTCGCTGGCTCCACTTTGTAACCTTCTGTTCATTCTTTTGCTCACTTTATTCAGTCCCCACCACTTCCCTGAAACCTCTCTTATATCAGGGTCCTCAGCAACCTCCATGTTATCAAATCCTGTGGACCCTAACTGTCCTCAGTTTACCCAGCTTCTTGGTGGCATTTATCACAGGGTCATTTCATGTTTCTTGGAACACTCCTTTCTCGGTTCCAGTGATTTGACTTTGCGTCCACTCCTCTTCAGCCTCCTGGACCAGCTTGCCTTCTCTTCTGTGGTTCGCTCTTATTCTAACTGATTGCCTCCAGTCCTGTGGCTTTGAAAACAATTTAACTGCTGTTGATTCCCAGATGTGTATCTCAGCCCTGAGCTGCTTCACTCTTGCCTTCTTTCGATCCATTCTCACAGCAGCCAGACCCATCTTTTTAAAGATGAACCAGATTGTGTCGCTCTCCTCTTTAAAACCCAGGGACTGGCTCCTGCCTGTTTCTTTAACTTCGTCTCATCCCACCCCCCTCCCCTTATTGGCTATCTTCTAGCTGTATGGAATCCTTTCTGCTTCTCCAGTATGCCAAGCTCAGCGTCTTTGCACTTGCTGTTCTCACTGCCCAGCATGCTCTATCCTTAACTCTTGATATAGCTGCCTCCTTTTCTTCAGATTTAGCTCAAATATTGCCTCATCAGAGAGGCCTTCCCTGGCCACTCCATCTAAAGTAGTCCTCCTAGGGAAACCTGGGTGGCTCGTCGGTTAAGCATCTGCCTTTGGCTCAGGTCATGATCTCAGAGTCCTGAGATGGAGCCTGCTCAGCGGGGAGTCTGCTTCTCCCTCTCCCTTTGCCCCTTCCCTCCCCACCACGTGCTCTTGCTGTCTCTCACTCTCTCAAATAAATAAATAAAATCCTTTTTAAAATAAAGTAGGGACACCTGGGTGGCTCAGTTGGTTAAGTGTCTGCCTTTGGCTCAGGTCATGATCCCGGGGTCCTGGGATTGAGCCCTACATCAGGCTCCCTGCTCGGCACAGAGCCTGCTCTTCCCCCTGCTTATGTGCTCCCTCTCTCTTTTTCTCTCTCTTTCTCTGACAAATAAATGAAATCTTTTTAAAAATAAAGTAGCCCAGGGGCGCCTGGGTGGCTCAGTCGTTAAGTGTCTGCCTTCGGCTCAGGTCATGATCTCAGGGTCCTGGGATCAAGCCCCGCATCGGACTCCCTGCTTGGTGGGAAGCCTGCTTCTCCCTCTTCCACTCCCCCTGCTTGTGTTCCCTCTCTCACTGTGTCTCTCTCTCTCAAATAAATAAATAAAATCTTTTAAAATAAAAATAAAAAAATAAAGTAGCCTCCCATCTCACTCCTTCCCCCACCTCCAGTTAATCTCCATCACCTTACTTGTTGATTTCTACCATTTATTTCAACCTGGAATTATTAATAGTTCATGACTTTATTTTCTGTCTCCCTTTCCACCCCCACCTCTGCTAAAAGCTTAAGCTTTACAAGAGTTGAGGCCTGACCTTGTTCACTGCAGTATGCCCAGCCCTAGAATATGACTCTTAATATGTGGACACTGAGTGTGTGCTGAATGTTGCAGGCGTGAATGAAGGAGGAAGTGAACAAATGGCAAACGAACAGGCAGGGTTCCTGCTCTCCTAAAACCTACAGCCTGGTTAGGCAGACAGGTATGAATTACAGTACCACAGAACGTGCGCATAATTCCACGCAGAGACTTGTGCACTCTTCATTGCAATGTTTGGAGGAGGTTTATGAGTCTAGTATTGGACTTAGCAACTGGGACCTCTACATATAGACACAAGGCAGACTGTTGTATAAATCTGGAGCTCAAAGGAGAGGCCACAGCTGAAGAGAAAAAAATCATAGAGCCAACATTGTGTGTCAACTGTACTCAAATTTTCAAAAATTACGGTGTCATCAGTTTATAGATGTTAACTGAAGCTGTGAGCATGATGAGAGCAGATAGAATACCAAATGGAAGAAGACAGAATGAATCGCATTGAGGAAGATGAGCCAGCAAAGAAGGCTAAGAGAGAGTGGCCAGACAAGTAGGAGGAAAACCAGGGAAGTGTGGCCATAGGAGCCAGTGGGAGAGAGTTTCCAGAAGAGGGGAGTGCTCAGGCCCATCGAATGCTGCTCATGGGAACACAACTCTTCACATAACCTACAGGGCCCTGCCTACCTTGCCACACTCCTCATTCACGCCTCTCTCCTCTGCCCATTATTTGCCAGGCCATCTTTTTCTTCAAACAAGCCAAGTCTGTTCCCACTTTGGGGCTTTTGCTCTCCCTGCTGCTGACACGCTTCTCCTCAGCTCTTCTGATAGCTGGCTCCTTTTCCCTAGCCCAGCCCAGCCCAGAAGGCTGCCTTCTCAGCACAGCCTCCCCTGACCGCCTACTTAAAGCAGCCCTCCCCTCTGCTAATTCTCTGTCACATCTGCCTGGGGTTTTTTTCCTCCACACCATTTATCATGATCTGAAATTACCTTGTTTGTTTATTTGCTTATTATCCAGATTGCCTGCGGAGTATAAGCTCCACAAGACCAGGGACTGTGCATGTGCTATTTACTACTGTGTCCCCAGCCACTTCTGTACTAGGGGCTCAATATTTATTAAATGAAAAGCAGCGGCTATTGAGGAATGTGTTATATTAATACATTTAGTTAGGAAAAATAATATATAGTATATATTTACATGGAAAAAAGTAATGAAGAATTTACATTGAAATATTAACAGTAGTCTGTGGATACAGAGATTTGGTTTTTTTTGCATAGTTTCATCTTTAATTTTTAGCAGTGATCATTAATTATAGTTGACCTTTGAACAAGGTAGGGGTGAGGGGCGCCAACTTCCTGCAGTGGAAAATACACATATAAACTTTTTCTTTTTTTAAGTAATCTCTGCACCCAATATGGAGCTCGAACTCATGACCCCAAGATCAAGAGTCACGTGCTCTACTGACTGAGCCAGCCAGGCGCCCCCATATATAGACTTTTGACTCCAAAAACTAATGGCTTATGTTGACCAGAAACCTTACCAATAATATCAACAGTTGATTAACACGTATTTTGTGTATGTTTTTTAGATTGTATTCTTATAATATAATAGACAAAAGAAAACGTTACTAAGAAAATCATAAGGAAGAGAAAATACATTTGTAGTACTGTACTGTTTTTATCCAAAAAAAAAAAAAACACTGTGTTAAGTGGGCCCGTGCGAGTCAAACCCATGTTGTTCAAGGGTCAACTGTACTTAAGTTTTTAAAAAAAAAAAAGTAGATATCTATGTATATGCATATCTCAGAGTGCCTTTGTACTGGCCATGAAAATATTTCAACCCAGTTTGGAGTTTTAACCCAGCAGTTACCCACCAAAATAGTGACTGTTAACACTTGATCTTTTCCCTTCAGGCTAAATTACTGTTTTCAGATGGAGAAAAAGTAATACCCAGATTGACCCATGAGCTTCCAGGGATAAAGGTCAGAATCACTGGGTCTGGGGTGTTGCCAGGGGAGACCAATGAGGCTGGGAGGCAGGTGAACTCTGTGGGCCCAGGGAGCTTCCACATACTACCCATTCGTAGGACCAGGTCCAAATGAGGCCCGGCCCGGGGAGGGGCTGGATGGTATAGTCCGGGGCTCTGTCTTCTGCAGCCCCTGGGGACCTGCCGATCCCAGGCACTGGCTCTCCACTGACCCCTCCCTTCCATTTTCCTCCAGCGTGGCCGACAGACAGAAGAGGAATGTGCCCATCGAGGAAGCCCCGTTCCCAAAAAGGTAACTCATCTCCATGTTTTCTGGCTGGGAAAAGGCCCTATAACTCCAGAAGAAGGTAGAGGGCTTCCTCCATGCACCGGGGGGCCTTTCTAGCCTGAGAGGTAGGCCCCCTGGAGATTGTTAACTCTCCCTGTTCACTCTGAAACCTCATTTGGTCTCTTTGGAAAACCATCTCTACCAAGTGACCCTGGACCTGCCAGTGGCATGGGGTGGGGCTTCCCACGTGGTCAGGCCTCTGACAGCTGTTTTTTCTGGCAGAGGAAGGGACGGCCTCCTGGACACATGCTGTCGAACGATCGGGCAGCTGCCAGCATGGTGTGAGTAGGGGCCAGCAGTGCAGGGAGAGCGGGGAGGGGGTGGGCCTGGAGGGAGAGAGGCCAGAGCTCCTCACCTGCCAAAATCAGATCCAGCTGTTTAAGTCACCTTGGAGGAGGGTTAGTCTGGTTTGAGGGGTGGGGAAAGAAGGCGCAGGGAGGACACTATTTTATCCTGCTTTTGCCCCAGAACTGTTTAGCCCAGCTTCATTAAATACCAGACCTGTTTTTATTGTTAGTACACATTGAATGCTCATAATGTGCTGTAACTGCTCTAAATATCTTATATACTTTACCTTCTAATCCTTACAGCCACCCTCTAGTGAAGGTATTGTTAATTTTGTAAATCAGGAGGCAGACTCAGAGGGGCGCCTGGGTGGCTCAGTCGGTTAAGCATCTGCCTTTGGCTCAGGTCATGATCCCAGCGTCCTGGGATCGAGCCCCGTGTTGGGCTCTCTGCTCAGCCGGGAGCCTGCTTCTCCCTCTGCCTGCTTGTGCACTCTCTCTCTCTCTCTCTCTCTCTGATAAGTAAATAAAATATTTCTTAAAAAAAAAGGAAACAGACTCAGAATTTTTGTCCAAGGTCAACCAGCTAATAATGAGCACAGTTGTACTACAAAGGTTTTTGAAGCAACAGAGTCTTTTCTTCAAATAAAACTTTATGTGGAAGTCTAATCGAGACAGCCACACCGGTTTGGTTGGGAGCAGCGGGGACAGTCTGAAACCACTGGCTTAGGAGATGGAGCAGTAAGGCCGTCACAGCATGGCTTGCCCCGCCCCCCCCCCCGCCCCGTACCTGCCTCCCCGAGGCAGCTCTGCGGCTCACAAACACAGGACGGGGGCAGCTGCTGTTGTTCCCTCCTTTTCACAGAGAAGGAAACGACATCTCAGAGAGCTTCCTGGATCCGCCCGTGTGGCTAGGTAACCTCAGAGCCAGTCCTAGAATGGCGTTTGCCTTTGTACATCCTCCAATGGCTTACCAGGAGGAAGGACCGCCAGGGCCAAAGCGAGAGTGTGTGAGGAACTCCCACCACCACCAGCAGGCTTTGTTCCAGTCCTAGGCCTCACCTCAGCGAAGTCACCTTTCTTCTTTCCTTCCAATCAGATGGAAACCAAAATCCTGTGAACCAATTCGCCGAGAAGGCCCCAAGGTATGATTATGTGAGCATGGGAATGACCGCTATCCCGGGGAGACCCACCGTGAGGGCAGGGGCTGAGGGATGTGCACATGCCATTCCAGAGCCACCCCACCTGTTCCCCAACCCCCACCCTGCACCCGCACCCCCACTGGCCTCCCAGAAGGATCTTAAACAGGGATTGGAACTAGGGGTGCTTAGTAGAGGACAGGCCCTGCCCTAAATCTTTTGTATGTCATCTCGTTTAATCTTTATAACAATCTTATGAGATAGATTCTGTTACTGTTCTGTGGTGTAGCATATTAAATGTAGTTATCGTATACACTTAATAACCTTGAACTTATATTAAGGCTCAGAGACCTGCCCAGAGTCACATAGCTGCTAAATGGTCATGCCAAGTCTCAAAGCCAAGGTCCATTGCCACCAGAGGCTATGCTCTTAACCATTAGCCTCTGTTGCCTCCAGAACAGTTGTTTGCAAGCTCTTTTAGCAATAGAATCCTTTCTTCAAATAAAATCATGAGTGGAAGCCCAGTAAGGTAGGTGAAAGCTCCACTGGCCTGGTGGAGGCTCTGTCCAGTAAAAGGGTTCCACCGCCGGTGGTACTGGCCATCTCGGCTCTCACACCAGTGACCCTGCCTTCCGTCTTAAACTCTGCTCCCTTAGAGCCAATAATCCTGCATTTCCCTGATTATTCAGTAACTCCAGACATCCTTTCTCTTTCTCATGAGTTCCTCTTCCTCAGCAGTGACCCATATACATGGGCGTCCCTCAGAATTGTCTCGCTGGCCCACTCCTGCCTGTAAAATTTCTGTGAATGCTCTCAATCATTCACTCTTAGGATTTCAGGGACCAGTGTATGCTGAAGTCACCATACCTTTATCCCTCACGTCTCTTTCTGGTTTAGAATTTACGTCTCCTACCATTTGCTAGACCTCCCTGCCTGGAATTTCTGTAGCATTTCAAACTCAGCCTATCCAAAATTGCAGTCAGAATCTTTCCTCGTAGACCTTTAGCATTGTCTGCTTTAGTCATCTTTCCCTCCCTCTTCCTGTCTAGATCCACTCGAGTCCTGGCTGATCCCACCTCCCACATAGATCACAGCTCCTCTTCCCTCCTTGTCATCCTTACTGCCATCTGAGCTCAGACCCTCATCTTCTCTCAGAAATGCTTTAGTACAGGGGCGCCTGGGTGGCTCAGTCGTTAAGCGTCTGCCTCCGGCTCAGGTCATGATCCCAGGGTCCCAGGATCAAGCCCGGCATCGGGCTCTCTGCTCAGCAGGGAGTCTGCTTCTCCCTCTCCCCTGCTTGTGTTCCCTCTCTCGCTGTGTCTTTCTCTGTCAAATAAATAAAATCTTAAAAAAAAAAAAAAATGCTTTAGTACAGCAACCTCTAAACTGCTCCCAGCCTATAGTCTTGCCATTTCGAATCCATTAGCCATGTGTGGGCGAGTGAGCTGTCTTTAAAGCAAATCTGGGTCTCCCTATTTAGAGACCTCAGTGACTCCGCATGGCCTACAAGATAAAGTGCAAACTCCTAAAAGCAGCACGCCCAGGCCTCTAGCCCCGTCTGTCTCTTCAACCTCCTCTGTTGCCACTCCCTAATCCGTGCTCTCTCCTTTTAGCTACGCGGAATCGCTCGTGGTCTCTCCGGCCTGCCAAGCCCGCTCTCACTTCCTCCCATTTATACCGTACTGTCCTTTCTTCCTCCCCACTGCCCTTCCAGAATTAATCAGGGAATTACCTCTGCAAGGGAGCCTTCCTGTTGCTGTCCCCCATGGCATCCCTCTCAACTGGCATCTGTATCCCTGCCTGTCTCATGCTGGTATAATTATAATTTCTGTGTCCCCCAGAAATTACTCATCTCTTTATCCCCAGTGTCTAGCCCAGCATATTGTCAATACTTGGTTTCTTGAATCAGCTGTTTGGAATAGTGGACAAGGATGGTGGTAGGAGAAGGCAGGAAAAGAGTATTTCCGTCCTGCCTGCCAGGTAAACCTCACCCTCACCAGCCTCTCTCTTTTGCATAGTGGGACCCAGCCCGGCTGAATGAATCTACCACCTTTGTGCTGGGATCTCGAGCCAACAAGTAAGTTCCAGAGCTTTGGCGCTGAGGGAGGGGACAACTTGGGGGCCTACCCCTAGGACTGCAGCTGCTGGAATCCTTACCACCCCTCCATTCCTTTTCAGGGCCCTGGGGATGGGGGGCACCAGAGGAAGAATCTACATCAAGCACCCGCACCTCTTTAAGGTAGGTGAGTGCTGCGAGTCAGGCAGGCCGTTGCAGTGTGTGCGGTGGGAGCTGTGGATGGCACCGAGAAGCTTGGAACAAACACTCATCTGGGACTCAGGACTTCTGTGTTCTAGTTACCCCTCTGCCCTTAACCTTTACCTCTTGTAATTTACTGAACATCCTGCCCCTCAGTAACAACTACTTTCCTAGTGTGCTTATTGCGGACCACACCGGGTTTCAGGTGCTGCACTTACTTTATCTCAGGGAGCTATCCTTTAAAACAAAGATAGCTCTCATTGTTTTACAAATTAAAACATAGGGGCGCCTGGGTGGCTCAGTCATTAGGCGCCTGCCTTCAGCTCAGGTCATGATCCGAGTCCGGGGATTGAGCCCCCCATCAGGCTCCCTGCTTGACGGGAAGCCTGCCTCTCCCTCTCCCACTCCCCCTGCTTGTACTCCTGCTCTCGCTCACTCTCTGTCAAATAAATAAATTTTAAAAAATTAAAACATAAAAAAACAAAAACGGGGGTAAAGAAAGGCTAAGTGACTTGCCCAAAGTTACTCAGCCAATAAGTGATAAGTAGGATTCCAGTCTGGGTCTGTCTTCAGCAAAGCCTGAGCTCTTCCCCATTACCTTATTCAATTGTCTATAAAATAAAGAGGTTGGAGCAAGGCAGCAGTTCTATCCCTTTTCAAAGAGAGGTACTTAGGTCTCTACTATTTAAGAAAATAATGGAGGGGCATGATATCAGTCACCCTCTTAAATGAATTTGTGTTTCTTCAGTCACAAAAGTATCCAAATATATTAGAAAATAGCACATGTGTGTTCAAGACATGTTCTTGCACCCATCCGTAAGGCTTGGGGTCCCAGAATTATGGCTCTGTCTACTACATTCTGTGCAAGTTCAGGTTCTTTGGGGGGTGGACCTTCTTCTTCCTTTTAAGTCTTACATCCTGAGATCCTCAGCACTGAGACAGTGTGAGCTACTTGCTACTTCATTTTCCTTTCAGTGTCTTCACTCCTGCTGTTCCCTCTGATGACCTTCCCCCCACCCCCTGGCTTATATCTCTGCCTGACTCTTCTGTAGGATCCACCTCTTCCAAAACCCTTCTTGCATCATCCCCCAAGTGTATGTGCTCTGGAACCTCCTTGGAACTCCAGTAGCACAATGGTTAAGAGTATGGTTTCAGTCCTGGTTCCGCTACTTAGTAGCCATGTGACCTTGGGCAAGTGGCTTCACATTTCTTTTTCTCTTTCTTTCTTAATTCAGTTTAGTTAACGTATAGTGTATTATTAGTTTCAGAGGTAAGATTTAGTGATTCATCAGTTGCATGTAACACCCAGTGCTCATTCCATCAGGTGCCCTCCTTAATGGCCATCACCCAGTTACCTCATCCCCCCACCTCCCCTCCAGCAACCCTCAGTTTGTTTCCTAGAGTTAAGAGTCTCTTATGGTTTGCCTTCTTCTCTGTTTTTATCTTATTTTATTTTTCCTTCCCATTTCTGAGCCTGTTTTGTTATCTACAAAAACAGAATGATACAGTCCAACCTTACAGGATTGGTAGAATTAGGGGAGAGTGCAGTAAAGCTCCCAGCGCACTGCCTGGCACATAGCAAGGGCTCCGTGAGCGTTTGATATTACCAGCACACATTCCCAATTCTTTGATCTGCCGTTTGTAATAAACTGCCGACCCACACTCATTACCAGTGGGAACGATCTTGCACTATAATCTTTCCAGTCTAAGAAGTGGAAGGAAAATGTTTTTGTTGTTTTAATTCTCTGTTTGTGACGACAGGCATCTTTTCACTCATTTAGCATCCATTTGTATTTCTTCTGTAAACTACCTCTTGTATCTCTTGCCCATTTTTCTGTCTTCCTAAAGGCATTATTCAAATTTTTCTTTTCCTTTTTAACTTTTTTTTTATTATAGAAATAATATATAAAACCCATTCTTACTGTAAAAAGATTCAATATGCAGAAGCTAACAGGGAACAAAACGCAAAGTTCCCTTCATTCTTGACTCCGAGTCTCCTCCCCTCGAGGCCACCACCGCCAGCATGGCAGCATCCTCCAGGCCCTCCCTGTGCACACACATGGGTGTGGGTGTGTATATGGCCTTCAGTGATATTTTTTGTTGTTGACTATACGTGTTAATAGCAATAATACATCTATAACTACATATTGTTCTCTGATTTTATTTTTTTTCACCCAAAAATTCATTCATTCATTGAACACATATTTATTGAGTGCTGAGCATTCTCAAAGTGCTAGAGATATAGCAGTAAACAAAATGTAGACACACAAAACTCCTTGCCTTCACAGAGCTAACATTCTAATACAGGGCCAGGTATGGCCTGTGGGCCAAATCCAACCAGGAGCCTGTTTTTGTCCAACTCGAATTTTTTATATTTTTAAAGGGTGATTTAAAAAAATAAAAATGGGGGTGCCTGGCTGGCTCAATCAGTGGAGTGTGTGACTCTTGATCTCGGGGTTATAAGTTCGAGGTCCACGTTGGGTGTAGAGGTTACTTAAAAATAAAATCTGTAAAAACAATAAAAAAAATAAAAATGGGCGCCTGGGTGGCTCAGTTGGTTAAGCAACTGCCTTCGGCTCAGGTCATGATCCTGGAGTCCTGGGATCGAGTCCCGCATCGGGCTCCCTGCTCGGCGGGGAGTCTGCTTCTCCCTCGGACCCTCCCCCCTCTCATGCTCTCTCTCTCTCTCTCATTCTCTCTCTCAAATAAATAAAATCTTAAAAAAAAATAAAAAATAAAAATGAAGGATATGCAACAAAGATGTATATGGCCAGCAAAGCCTAAAATATTTACTAGCTGGCCCTTTACAGAAAAAGTGAGCTGACCACTATAAATCTGTGGATGATATCTTAAAGATTTGTCCATGTTATTAAATTAAGTCTCCCTCATTTTATTTTTTTTTAAGGTTTATTTACTTATTTATTTGACACAGAGAGACACAGCGAGAGAGGGAATACAGCAGGGGGAGTGGGAGAGGGAGAAGCAGGCTTCCTGCAGAGCAGGGACCCCGATACAGGGCTCGATCCCAGGACGAAGGCAGACGCTTAATGACTGAGCCACTCAGGCACCCCCCTCATTTTATTTCTAACAGCTGTGTAGAATTCATAAAATGGCTATTCCATAATTTATTTCATTACCCCCCTATTAGTGGATATTTACGTTTTTCCAACAGTTTTGCTATTATGAACAGTGCTATCCCAAACATCCCTTGTGTACATGTGTGGGTGATTCTGCAGGATACATCCCTGGAAGTGGGATTGAAATCGGGATAGAAAATGCATACTCTTATTAAATTTTTTATTAATATTTATATTACTTGGGAAGTGAAATATTTACACACAAAGGGTAGTAACCATACAGATTTCTCAGCTTTGTCTCTATTTCAACTGTCCTACCTATTTTATAAAATCTACCTTTATTGAGCACTTTGTGTCAGATACTATCTTTACCACTTTTTATGCACTATCTCATTTATCCTTAACAAGCTTCTAAGTATTGATACTGTTTGTTTCACAGATGAAGAAACTGAGTCTCAAGGAAATTACTGCCCAGGTTGACACCATCTACTAAGAGGCAGGAACCTGATTTTTTTTTTTTTTTTAAGATTTTATTTATTTATTTGACAGAGAGAGAGAGAGGGAACACAAGCAGGGGGAGTGGGAGAGGGAGAAGCAGGCTTCCCGCGGAGCAGGGAGCCCGATGTGGGGCTCGATCCCAGGATGCTGGGATCACGACCTGAGCCGTAGGCAGACGCTCAACGACTGAGCCACCCAGGCGCCCCAGAACCAGAATGTAAACCTAATTCCAAAACCAAGTTCTTAACCGCAGTGCTATTCTGCTCCCCCCAGAGCATGACCTGTCCTGATTTTTGTTTCGGAAAATATGGTCACCATAACAGTTCATATGTGTGGTAAACTACCTCAGGTCATTCTTCGAAAAAGAGTAGAGCTCTAGAGTAATAGTCACCAGTCTGACCAGTGGCCAGAGTGCTGTGCTTTGAGAAAGGAAGGGGTAGGAAGTGTGCTAAACCTCTGGGATTTGGGTCCCATCCCCTGGCCTCCTGGGCTCAGCTCCGCTTGCTGTGAAGAGGTTGGCAAGCCCTCTGCATTCACCAGGCTGGGACGAGGTCTTGGTGAGAGATGCTCAGGGGCTGAGAGATGCTCTAGAACCAAATGAGAAAAGTTCCTCCCACTAGGCTAACATCTGTGATTTCATCCTTTCCAGTATGCAGCTGACCCCCAGGACAAGCACTGGCTGGCCGAGCAGCATCACATGCGGGCAACAGGGGGGAAGATGGTAAGCACTGTTCACACATGCCCAGCCAGGGACCCACCCAGCCCAGGGGCCAAGGGTCCGGCTGTTGGTGGCACTTCCTTCCATGTCTGAGACTCTCAGAGCCTGATGAATGTGGAAAAGGAGACTTGCCAGGGTAGAGAGGGCCCCTTTCTTCACACTGAAGACCAGACTTAATCCCTGGATTCCCTTCCCACACGCCACTCCCTCGCTCCCTCCTTCACCAGCCTTATTCAGACTATATTAGCTGTGCATAAGAATGGCAGGTGCACAGCACATGTAACACTACTTTTACCTCATGTGCCCATTGACAGATGGCTCTCACGGATCACCACCTCTTCCGCCAGACACAGCTGTAGGATCTCCCCAACACAGTGCTCCAGGCAGTACCTCCTGTCAGTAGGAGTTAGCACATGCAGTGAAACCTGTTTGCCACGCCTAGCAGCCCCTTCCAGAATCACCTCTGCTTAAAGAGTTCTTAGCTCATCAAGCAGCGACCTTGGGAAAACCGTCCTTGCATGCGTTCTGAAACTAGCAGGGCTTTGTCCATCACCTGCGGTGTCCCCCACCTGAGGACTCAGTCCCACCGCGGGGACTGCTCCTGTTAGAATTCAGTGGCCTTGCAAACCAGTATACCATCTCCTTTCTGGCAAGGAAACAATCTTCTGTTTTACTACTCTACTTATTCCTACACCCTGTTTAAGAAGATTTTAGGGAACTTACCACATACATAAAATGCAAAATAACGTAAATAAGAAATAGATGGGAAAAGGAAAGACAGGATCTAACATTAAGCCATGAACAAGACTAGCTTTAAAAGGGGTGTTTTTTTTTAATAGCTGACTTGGGAAACTAGCACACTTCCATGGGTTTTTGCAAATTCAGCACTAGGCCCTTCTCAGGGACATCTCATTGGTTACATAGTTCACAGTGCTCATAAGATGACAGATTACTCAGGGGACACACACAGATTACTCCTGACCCTAAGACTAGAAAGAACTGTCTCCCCCAGAAGACTTGCCCATGTGATGAATGACATCCCCTGTGTGGTAAGTGCACGAGAGGGCTCTCTCCCCCTGCAGACCATGGCACTGTGCCGCAGCCGAGCTGCAGGCCCCTGGTAGGAGACAGCAGTGCAGCTTCTCACGTTTGCCCTTCTGCCACGAAGTTCAAAGCCAGATCATCTCAGTTCCTAGAGTTAACATTACAGCTTCCTCCTCCTGATTCCCTGTTTCCATGTGTGTTTTGCTAGCTCTCTTGAGATTTCATTTTAAGCCACCCAGAGTCCTTTTCTAAAAGAGGAGGCGGCTGTAAGTCACCCATCTCCACTCCTTAACCCATAAATTTTCTATTTGAGTGAAAGGTTGTCTCACGGAGCTATTTTCCAGTCTCTCCCTACTCACTCTTCTAAACTGTAAATTATGCCCTCTCCCTTCCAGCCCTTACATTAAGTACATGTTTAATAGTATTGTTGAGTTGAAGTGAATCAGAGGCAGTGACCACTCTCCTTTGCTCCTGCCCCAGGCCTACCTCCTCATCGAGGAGGACATCCGGGACCTCGCAGCCAGTGATGACTACAGGTAAAGCCAGTCATCTAGATGTCCCCTGCGCCCCCCCCACAGTGGCCCCTTTGGGTGAGCCTGGGCCTGCACCCTCCTTGCTTCAACTCTCCTCCTCAATGTCTGTTCCAGAGGATGTCTGGACCTGAAGTTGGAGGAGCTGAAATCCTTTGTGCTACCCTCCTGGATGGTCGAGAAGATGCGAAAGTACATGGAGACACTACGAACAGAGAACGAGCATCGTGCTGTTGAAGCACCTCCACAGACCTGACCGAAGCCAAGTCCCCTGGCTACACTTGGCAGCCCTCTTCCAAGGCCCTGTCACCCACTGAGGCCACTACTGGGACTGCTCCTGGATGGATCTCAGCGGCATTAAGCTGTGCCTGGGCCAGTCTGTAGTGACTCACTACAGAGCACCCCCAGACTGGCACGTGGTTCTGTATTTGTAAAGTTATCGGGTTAAGAAGCAATTAAACAGTTTGTAATAAACACAGTGAGCTAGCTGTGCAGTCTGTTGTAGGGGCTGACAAAATACCAAGGGATCTAGACGTGAGTGTAGGAAAAAAGGACCAGGTACCCCTCCCCCATCGCAGGTCGGACCCAGTAAGGTCCCACTGCCCCGTGCCTATCTGCTTTATGAGACAAAGCTGGGAACACCGTGTACCCTGCAAACCTTCCCTGTTTCTTATCTCTTCATCCCCTAAGGTACAGAAGTGGCAGGACCTGTTGGCTGGCACCATAGGGGTTGACGACAGACCGGAAGAAAAGTGCGGAGATGCTTTTATTGCCCCCGTCTTACAGGTGAAAATACTAAATGCCGTGTCCGGGGTCACACAGCAAACCGTGGGAGAGGCTGCTGTGGAAGCCTGTTTCCAACAGTCTCCTGCTCTGGCCGTCATACCCCTCCCATAAGGTCCCTACAGAGGTGTCGGGGACATTAAAATATGTGGAGGAGCAAGGGTTTCCCGGTTCAGGGAAGGGTACCGATGTCGCCAGACCGGAGACGTTCCCTCCTGGGAGTGGGGATCCCGGCTGAGCGCGCCGGGAGCTCGCTCTCGTAGCCAGTCCTGGGACCTGAAAGTGTTCATCCCACGTGGACTTTTTCTCGGCCCTTTAATGGTCGGCGTTTTCCAAAGGCCACCAATCCGCTGCAGATTCGTTAGTTAATGACAGCCTCTTCTGCCAATCGCCCTTCAGAAGCAGGTTTCCACCGCCCAATATTGGTGCGCTGGGGGGTGGGTCTAGCAGTTGCGCAGTGACACAGCGCTCTGGCGCGCCCCATTGGCTGGATCAAACCCAAGCGAGCCGCTGATTGGCCGGTGCTGCCGGAGGGTTACAATTCAAACGCGGGCGGGCGGGCCGCCGGCCCTGCAGTTGCAGTCGTGCTCTCCGAGTTCCTGTCTCTCTCCCCGCACCGCCCGGGATGGCCTCCCAGAACCGCGACCCAGCTGCCGCCAGCGTCGCCGCCGCCCGCAAAGGAGCCGAGCCCAGCGGGGGCGCCGCCCGGGGCCCCGTGGGCAAGAGGTGAGGAGTGTGGAGTAACACTGGCCGGGCCCGGCACGCCCTGGGCCTTGGGGTCCAGAGCTCGGACTTCCGGGCCCCCACCTCCTCCTGGAGTGGGTAGATGTGCGGGGGCAGGAGGGCACGCCGGGAGCTCGGGCTGCCCTTAGAGGGCCCCCCGAAGGAGGACAGAAGGGGGAGGTACGCCGCCATGATCCTCCGCGGGTGAGCCAAGATGAAAGTGTGCCTGGGACCTTCGGTGGCTCGGCGAGGTAGGGAGGGGGAGTGGGGACGGAAGCGGGGAGAAACTGGGATCCGGCACAGGGAGAGAGACGTCAGAGAAGCCGAGGGGCTTAAGAACGAGGCAGAACCGTCCTGCCGGAACCTGGAATTAGGAAGGGTAAGGACTCCCTGGGACTCTTCGGTGGAAATGGGAGTGAGTGTGCCGCAGCTGAGTCTGGCCTCAGGGTAGGGGAAGCCTCCATGACAGCTCCCCCAGAGATTCTGGGGTGAGGGAAGAAGCACCGCGTGGAGCCCTGGCCCATCCAGACTCCGGGGTGACTCCCAACGCTTATGTTGCAGGCTACAGCAGGAGCTGATGACCCTCATGGTGAGTGACTACCTGCCCAGACCCCCAGGCCAATTGATCCACCCTCCACCTCCCCACTCACTTATCAGTAGCCTCCTTTCCTACATCGGGCTCTTTGCTAGACACAGCACAGGGGATAAAAAGATGAGTCCGCTTTCCTCTTCTGGGAAGAAGTTAATAGACCCCGCCTACACCTTTCTTTCCAGCAGTGTCTACTCCAGATCCCTCCCACCACCACCACCACCACCATGAAGTTCCCTCTAAAATACAGTTCCCTGAAGCCATGCAAGGCCTTCTTCTCTCTATGCTGCCTGGCCCTACTGCCCTGCCCTGAGATTTAACCACACCCAACCCCCCCCCCTTACTATTCTTAGGGAAGACGCCTGTCGTACTTTTCAAGTAATTTTTCCTAGATGACCTTGTCTACTTTAACCCTGACTATCCAACTCAGATCCGTCAATGCCAATATTCCCTATCTCCCTAGTCTGTGAATGGTCTTGAGGCTTTTTATGTAACCAGCCCTAACTAGCATGTCGAACTGGATTCCCAGCATCCAACAAGATTGGGGGCACAGAGCTGCTTTGTGTTTTTTCTGCATAACCCTTCCCTCCTTAACACACCCCAGTGCTGCTCCCCAAAGGGGCAGGTTCAGCCCCAAGAATTGAGTCACTTCCTCAAAAAAGCCCATCAGTTTGAGCCAAATTTTGGATCAAAATTTGATGAGCTTAAGGGGACGGATTTCACCTACTGACCCCCAAAAGTGTACTGTGCAGCCCAGCAGATGTTGTTTCTTCCCCAGATGTCTGGTGACAAAGGCATCTCTGCCTTCCCTGAATCCGACAACCTTTTCAAATGGGTGGGGACCATCCATGGGGCAGCAGGCACAGTAAGTGCAGGGTGAGGTAGGTGAGTGTGACTTTGCGGGGTCTGGGGGCGGGGCTGGGGTGAAAACCAAGTGCAGGTCGCGAGCTTCGAGCCTGGCTCAACACGTGCCTGGCTCAACACGTGCCTGTCCTGTTCTGGTGCTCTGAGCCCGGGGCCCTTGTCTCTCCCTCTGTCCAGGAAGACATTGGGTTGAAAGCAGGGCTGTCCATCTCAGATGCCTATAGGGGCCCGAACAGAAAGAAGGAGGGAGGGTACGTGAGGACTTTGGCCAGTGGGAGGGCACCAGTCTCAAGGTGGCAGCTTCCCATTGCTGCATATCTGGTTAAAGATGAGTCAGAAATCCAGGGGCGCCTGGCTGGCACAGTCAGTGAACGTGCAACTCTTGATCTCGGGGTTAAACATTCAGGCCCCATGTTGGGTGTAGAGATTACTGAAAAACGAAACCTTTTTAAAAAAACAAATTCAGGGGCGCCTGGGTGGCTCAGTCGTTAAGCGTCTGCCTTCGGCTCGGGTCTGGGATCTCAGGGTCCTGGGATCGAGCCCCGCATCGGGCTCCCTGCTCGGCGGAAAGCCTGCTTCTCCCTCTCCCACTCCCCCTGCTTGTGTTCCCTCTCTCTCTCTCTTTCTCGCTGTGTCTCTCTCTGTCAAATAAATAAATAAAATCTTGAAGAAAAGTAAATAAATAAATAAAATAAAAATAAAAAAAATTCAGTGCGGCGCCTGAGTGGCTCAGTGGGTTAAGCGGCTGCCTTCGGCTCAGGCCGTGATTCCAGGGTCCTGGGATCGAGCCCCACATCGGGCTCCCTGCTCGGCGGGAAGCCTGCTTCTCCCTCTCCCACTCCCCCTGCTTGTGTTCCCTCCCTTGCTGTGTCTCTGTCAGATAAATAAATAAAATCTTTAATAGTAAAAAAAAAAAAAGGTAGCAGCACCTCAAGTGTCCATTCATGGACACAAAAGGGAATATTATTTTTAAAAAAAACAAAAACAAATTCAGGTGTATGTCTAAAATATCCTAATTTTTACATGTCAGCAGCTAATGTTGTGGCTGACTAAAGCACAGCTGTGGTAGTCCTCAGGATGCCAGTTTACACTGAAGGATCACTGATGTCCCTACCAGATAGGAGAGAAAGTACCACAGCCAGTGTAACACTTTGTCTTTTGTCAAGTCCCAGGCAAACTCAAAGGTCCTTACAAGCCCCTTACCGGGGCTTGGGTTGGGATATGAGGCTCAGGGTGGGAGGCTCACTGCCCCCCGCTCTGTTTCTCCAATGCCAGGTTTATGAAGACCTGAGGTATAAGCTCTCGCTGGAGTTCCCCAGTGGCTACCCTTACAACGCGCCCACGGTGAAGTTCCTCACACCCTGCTACCACCCCAACGTGGACACCCAGGGAAATATCTGCCTGGACATCCTGAAGGACAAGTGGTCTGCCCTGTATGATGTCAGGACCATCCTGCTGTCCATCCAGAGCCTGCTAGGAGGTGACTTCTGAGACCAGCGCCTCCCCCCTGAGACTGGGAACCTGTCCGGACCGCCCCCACCCCCAGCTAGCCTCTTCTACTTAACCATTCTCTTTCTTCCCATCCACAGAACCAAACATTGATAGTCCTTTGAACACGCATGCTGCCGAGCTCTGGAAAAACCCCACAGGTGGGTCCTTCATCCTTCTCGGGCACCGGGTGATCCCTCCCCAATATTCAAAGGCTCCCTCAAACAGAAGGATCCTGGTGACTTGGGATCGTGTCCTGAGGACTGGGTTGGGGTGGGTGGTTAACCCAGATAACCCAGTTTCTACCTCTGCCTTGGTGTTTCTGATTTGCCTGTTTGCTGTAAAATCAGAAAGCTAACTTCCTACAGTAATGTAGGTTGAGGGACTTTTTAAGTAGAAAGCAAACTTTGTGTAAATGACTTGCTCACTAAGAACCCCAGTCACCTCCCCAGCATCCCTGGGAGCAGAACCCATCCAGGAGACCTGACCAGGCAGCCCGCAGCAGGAGAATCTATTGTGTCAGGAAATCCTCCCCAGCTCCCCAGACTGCTCCCACCTTTGTATCCTTGCCTGCCCCCTTGCCCCCTGTAACCCTCGTAACCTGATGTTACTGGGCCCCTTGTAACCTTGTCCCCACCACTCCCTGAGACCTGCCTGTTCTCTTCCAGCCTTTAAGAAGTATCTGCAAGAAACCTACTCGAAGCAGGTCTCCAGCCAAGATCCCTGACTGTCCAGCCTCTCTCTTTGTGTTGTCTTTTTATTTTCTCCTTAGATAGTCTTTCTCTTCATTTCTGTCTAGGACTCTGTATCTTAAGCTGTGGTGTCATTTTTGTTTTGTTTCTGTTTTTTAAATTAAGTCTCTGGTTGAGCCCTTGTGACAAATATATTAAATAAATACATTGGGTTTTTTTTTTACAAGTTGCCTTGTCGTTACCCCAGGGTTGGGAGGGCTCAGGGTGGGTGGAGTAGCATATCCCGGCTCTTGCCCTGCTCCTGTCCCCAAAGCCTGGAGGCAGCTGACAGGCTGAGTGGCTGAGCGAGGGGGTGACGAGGATTCCTTCCCTTGTGACCTTAGTCATTTCATGACTGCATCTGTTTCCACTTCTATAAGACGGTGTTACAGAATGCCTTTCTATCGAGTTGTGACGTGTACCAGGAATGGTGGTGGATGCTGGAGCTGTGCCAGCGGAATACAGATGAGGCTGAACCAGACCTTGGAGCAAAACAGCTGTAGCTGTAGAAAGAGTATATATGCACACCTGGGTGCACAGCAGGGGCTTGGGAGGTGAGGACCAGCCACCTACTCTCTCTGAGGGGGTGTTCTGGGCCTGAGACGGAGAAAGAAGGCGCTCACGTCACCCTACAGCAGGCTGAGGGTCTGGGAGACAGCCAGGGAACACCTCTTTCCTGCCACAGACCCCAGGACAGCTCGACTCAGCCCTTACCCCGGGCCCCCCCCAGGAATGGCTCCACACTCCCAGGGAGTACGTTTCACCTGCTCATCTCCACCAGTGAGTCCTCCGGCTGCTGCACCCACTGGCCCAGGCCCCCAGCCCCGAGGCCCTCTTGACACTGGGCTGCCACAGGCCCCTGGCGGGAAACTCCTCACCAGCAGGGGCACCAGCGGGGGCAGGCAGGGGAGAAGAGCAGGCTCGGGCGATGGCCCTGGTCCAGTCCCGCAAGATCTCCGGGGTAGACCGGCACAGCAGCCAGGTGCCCTCCAGCATGGCCTGGGGGGAGGGGAGG
Source organism: Eumetopias jubatus (assembly GCF_037043125.1). Lineage (NCBI taxonomy): Eukaryota > Metazoa > Chordata > Mammalia > Carnivora > Otariidae > Eumetopias > Eumetopias jubatus. Next base: position 126,115,669 of record NW_028274815.1, read on the forward strand.
AGACAGTAGTGGAGGGCATCAGGAAGGTTCTCCCCTTCCTTTTGCTCCTGCCAGCCCAGGCTCCTTTACTGCCCTGTGCCCCCGCTGAGCAGCGGCAGGGGCGGCAGGGGCAGGCGGGGAAGAAGCGGCCTCGGCGGGTCTGGGATGGGATTTGGATGACCTCCCCGAGTCCGTCTCCTGTGCTCCTGTTAGCTCCCCCCTGGGGGCTTGGAGCAGTGCTGCCCAATCCAAGGTGCAGATAAATCTGCCGGGGGTCTACCTCAAATGCAAACTTGGATTCAGTCAGTCTGGGTGGGGCCTGAGGTCCTACATCTCTCTTGAAATTAAAGGTGTGAGCGGGTGTTCTCAAGGTTGTGGCCCTTTCACCTGGAACTTGGTAGAAATGCAGAGTCTTGGTCCCAACAAGCTCTCCAGGATTCTGATGCCCTCTCAACGTTGAAAACCCCTGGCTAGAGGATGTCTAGGAAGAGGGAGCTCAGAACCTGGCACTAGTGGTTCTTACTAGATGCTGGCCAAGGTGGGCGAACCTTTCTGCCTGCCTTAGGATGCCTCTCCACGTGGTCTTTGATCAAAGTGTTTGCCCCCCTCCCCAGGATGGCCACATGGCCTGCCTCGTGTCAGACCCAGGGACTGACTGTAGTTTAGAACCAAGCAGAGTGTTCCTTGGAATTAATTCCTGGCAGAAAGTAGAATTCTTTTACTAATAGGGTTGCTAAAAGGGGAGGGAGTCTGGGCAGCGGTGCAGACAGCTGCAGATGGAAGAAAGTCAAGCAGACACGAGTAGCTAGGAAATGGACGTGACACCGAGACGCCAGCCTCCAGCAGCGACGCCTTAGCATCCCAGTTTCATGAGCCAGTAAGTCCCTTTTTAGTTTAAGTCTGTTTGCTTTAGGTTTCAGTACTTGCAACAAAAAGAAGCCCAGTTCAGTAAGGATTAGAAGGTATCATTGTTCCCATTCACCCCATAAAATTACTGAGTGCCTACAAAGTAAAAGCCCTATGCTTGGGGCTGGGGATAAAGCAGGGGAAAGGACACGATCCTGTCCTCAGAGGCTGAAGTTCGGGGGGCAGATAAGCGTGTCAGCGGGGTAGAGTGAGTGCCATACAAAGGGGTGGTGTAGAGCTCAAACCCAGCAGTCCCCACACCACCCCCATGCTACTTGCCTACACTTAGACTTAACCTCTCTGTAAAAAGGAAATATTAGTAGCTACTTCATAGGCTAGATGGGCCTTGGAATAGTGCCTGGCGTATCGGGTAATAAATGTCAGCTGCTAGTCTCGCATGTTACAAGAGCTCAGAGGTGGGGTACCTAATGAAGACCAAGAGGGTCAAGGAGGACTTCCTGGAGAAGGAGATGGGGTATTGACTGCTGGCAAAGTAGCCTGGCAGTCAGTTCACCTAGGGTGTGTAAGGCCTTTCAGCTAAAGGCCTTTAATTAAAATGCAGGGCTTTACCTTGAGGCAGCTAATGCAGCCTGGAGTAGGGCAGGGATGTGATCAGATTTGGTTTCAGAAAGCCGCTTCTGGGGAATAAATGGCAGGGAGGTTAACTACTGTTCTCAGCAACGTGGTGAGCAATGGCGGGCGGCCTGAGCCACAACACCGGGTGGGCTCAGAGAGGGGACAGAAGGAAAGCAGCAGGGCAGAGTCAATTACAAGCGGCAAGGGGGCTCCAGAACCCCTGCCTTAGGCCCACCCCTCAGGGTACCATCTCTGAGATAAGGGAGCACTGGAGAACAAGGTGAGCGGGATTTATCAGCTTCGGGCAGGACCAGTCTCAAGTACTCAGGACACACAGGTAGAACTGTCAACAGGTACACGGGGGCCACGGTTAAGAGCCTTGCTCTGGTCTCCACCAAATGTCCGCGTGCCTGGCTACGTCAGCTCACTCTGCCTTGGTTTCCTCCACTGTAAAAGGGGGAGAACAGTATCCGACTGCCTCGAGGGTTGTGCGCACGCACGGGGCCTGCCTGCAAGGCCCAGGGCCCAGCACACAGGAAGCAGTCCTAGTGACGAGGACTGATCCCGGCTGGAGATACAAACTGGGGAACACGAATGGCTCGGCAAGGGGAGCGGAGAACACAAAGGACTTGGAGAGGGAGAACTGTGGCAAAGAACAACAGCGCAGCTCAATGTTTCACGGTGATAGTGATATGAATGATAGCCGTTATTAAGTGCTTAGTATGTGCCATGCTCTGTTCTAAGCACTCCGCACTGCACACACTAACTTGTTCTCACAACCCTGCAAGGTACGTACTGTCGTTATCCCCATTTTACAGCACAGGAAACCGAAGCACAGAATGGTTTGTCGCCAGCAATGAGGACTCAAACTCTAAAAGCGAGATCACCGGGCGCCTGGGGGGCTCAGTCGTTAAGCGTCTGCCTTCGGCTCAGGTCATGATCCCACCAGGGTCCTGGGATCGGGCTCCCTGCTCCGCGGGAGGCCTGCTTCTCCCTCTCCCACTCCCCCTGCTTGTGTTCCTGCTCTCGCGCGCGCTCTCTCTCTGTCTGTCAAGTTAATAAATAAAATCTTTTTTGAAAAATAAAAAAAACAAAAGCGAAATCAGCACTGCACTGCGTTAGCTTGGCCCTGATGCCTGCTCTAACTGACGGCGTGTGCAGAGCTCTGGAAGCCAGTGGGAGCAGAGATCAAGGGACAAGAGAGTATCTGAGCTGGGTTGAAAACTCTGCCAGGCTTATTAGAGGAGGAAGGGCATTCCAAGGAGGGAGAACAGCATGAGCAAAAGCCCAAAGGCTTGAAATCGCACCCCCGCTGTCCAGAGCAGGAGCGACAAATTGCCCAGTGTGGCTGGAACCTGAGACGGGAAGGAGGGGAAAGGAATTTGGACGTGATTCTAGAAGCAAAGGGAGCCTTGAAGGTCTTTCAACAGGGGAGCAGCCAGGTCAGATTTCTTTTAGCTAGTTCCTGCTAATGCGCCCTGTGTTGAGGGCATTGGCCGGAGCTGGAGGCAGGGATTCAGGGTGGAGACGATGACGTCAGAACTTCCTTCCCGGCTGTGTATCCCCCACCCTCCCGTCCCATCTCCTGTATGGAGCACCTAGAAACGCCCAGAAGAGATGAAGTAGAAAAAGTCAAGCAGGAATGAATGCTGCCCAGAACGGATGCTCACTTTCCCATCCCCAGCCCGGTAGCCTGCACCCAAGACTCCAGAAAGGAAGGACGGTGGGGAAGCAAAGGGGCCTCACCTCGGCCTCCCCCGCGTTCCCCCGCGTTCCAGCCGCCAGCCGCGCCCTCACCCTACCCTCCATCCCCGGCACCCTCACCCCGACAGCTCCAAGCCCGCACCACCCCCACCACCACCCCCAACCCGCCGGCCTCCCTCCTCCAGCGCCCGGCGCCACCGAAGCCCCTTCGGCCGAGCTGTCCACGCCCAGCTCCAGCTGCGGGGACCCCGGCCCTGCGCCTCGGTGCTTCCCGCAGCTCAGATCCCCCCTCCTCGGAGCCCCGAGGACGCTCGGGTGGCGCCCTGGACGGCGACCCAGTCAGGCGGGCCCTAACACCCACACCCACCCCGCGCTCCTCCTCTCACTCCGGCTACGCGCTTTGCGGGGGTCTGCTTTTATTCCCTCTGGACACAGAGCCAGCAGGGGCCGCGCCTGCCTCTCGGGGCGGAGAAGGGGACGGGGCAGGGGGGGACGGGAGTGGCACCGCCCTCGCCCGAGGGACGCGCGGTGTGGGCGGAGGCGAGGGCGACTTCTTACTGCACGCCTTCCATCATCTTCAGGAACTCTGCGGGGACGGGGAAGGGAAGCATAAATTGCACGGCACCGGCGAGAGCTCCCCACCCTGCCCACAAAGCCACGGAGTGCCGCGTGGGGGCCACGCCCCGGGCGTTCCCGCGTGGCCCCGCCCCCCGCCGCGCTCCCGCGGGCCTCACCGTCGAAGTCAATGCGGCCGTCGTTGTTCTTGTCACCGTCTTTCATTAGGGATTCGAGCTCCTCGTCTGTCACGTGCTCCCCAGAGGCCCTGAAAATCTCAGCCAGCTCTTCCGCATCGATGTAGCCGTCTGCGTTCCTTCGGGGCGAAACGACAAGGCAGGACTCAGGGCAGGCGAGGGCGAGTCGCCCTGGCCACGGCGACGCCCCCTCCCGCACCCGCGCGCGGAGAGCCGAAGCGCCCCGCCGGCGGGACTCGCCGAGCTCAGCGCCTTCTCGGCCCCCAGGCCCTCAGTGTCTCGGCCCCCAGGCCCCCAGTGCACCTGTCAAAGATGCGGAAGCACTCAGCCAGCTCCTCCTCGCTCTTCCCCTTCGCATCCTCTTTCATCTGGCGCACCATCATGACCAAGAACTCCTCGAAGTCGATGGTGCCGCTCCCTGAGGGGAGCAGGGGGTTGAGTGAGCCTCAGCCCTGCATGCCCCCCTCTCCCCACCATCGCAGCCCCGCCTCGGAGGACCACCTGCTCACCGTCTTCGTCCACCTCCTCGATGATGGCATCCAGCTCCTCTTTGGTGGGTGTCTGGCCCAGCATCCTCATCACCGTGCCCAACTCCTTGACGCTGATGTCCCCGCCACCATCAGCGTCAAACATGTCGAAGGCAGCCTTGAACTCTGGAAGAGGCAGAGGACTGAGGCGGGCTCGGCTGGACTGTCAGCCTCACACCTTCTCTCCCACCCTGCCCAGACACTGAACACTGCCCAGCACACACCCACCCAGCAGCCAGCCCTCCCACCGGCACTCCTGCACTCACCAGCGATCATCTCCTCGCTGAGGTAGGACCGGGCCTCCGCCTGCTGGTCAGTCTGCAGAAGACACAGAGTCAGAGAGCAGAAGGGGCGGCCCCAGAGCTCATTCTTGCCTTAACCCCATTCTCTTCAACCCCCTTCTGTCAGTGCCCTTTGGTCTTCCAGAAAAACGATTCCAAACCAGCAACACCTTCTGCATGCTCCTACAGCACCTGACCCCAGTTTTGAAGAACTAGGGAGGAAACACAGATTATGCCCAAGGTCTTCAAACTTGCTAATCAGATGTCAAGTCAGGAACCTCCCCTCCCCCCCCCCCGCCCCATTAACCTCGGGCAAGTGCTAATTCTACCCTATTTCTTCTCAGCAGCTTTTCAGGGATGAGATGACATCAGGGATGTGAAAGGGGTTTGTACGGTGCCAGCACTATTCCAGCGTCATTTCCCAGTTTTCCCTAGCTCCCAGCAGAGCCTGGCTCTGTAACAGGTGCTCAATAAATGTTTGTTCTCAAAGAAATAATAATGCAAGGCAAAGTCATTGAGCACCGGCTAGGTGTCAGGCCAGAGACTGGGCACTGAGACCAAGATTGAGACACATCATCCCTCCCCTCCAAGAACTTGCGGAGATGGAGATTTTAAGCTTCCTTCTTATCATTCAGCCATTGGAGTAAACACTACTCGTGCTGGGCAGAATATGATGGCGGGCCTTGTGGAGGTGAAAATAACATTTCGGGAGAGGGGATCCAGCCACATCTAAGCCAAGCCATCGGGCTATGGGGCTTTGGACTGAGGCGGGTGGGGAGGAGGGGCTGAGGTGGCCAAGGCATTCTTCGACCGGCTGGCTGGCTGGCCGCCGCCTTCCTTCTTGCCCTCCCCTCCGCCCTCCTCCTTGCCCATGCAGGAGGACAGGCTATTTTTAGCTTGGCATGGGCAACAGCAGCTGTCCTCCAGGGTCTAGTTACCCCTTGAAGTGACGTGGGGAAGGGGACCTCAGGGGAAATGACAGCCCCAGATTCGGACCGCTCTCTGGGAGGCCGGGGTCTCTCTAACCTTGGTCTATCTTGCCAGAAGCCCCCTCTCTTCACCCTTGGAGCTCTTGGATCGTGCACCTCAGCTGGCTTGAGACCCTGCAGGCCCCCTTTCTTCCAGACAAGTCTTCAGGAGAGTTTGGCAAGGCTTCTAGCCCACCCCTGCCACGGGCTTGCTAGGTGACTCACTTTGGCCCTCAGGGTCCCCCCCCTCTACAATGAGGGAGACAAGCGAGCACCCCCTCATGGCTCCGTAACCAACACTGCCGAAGCCTCAGGTCTGCAGGGAGTCGGCAATCCCCAGGACCCCCCAACCCCTCCCCTTCCTAGAGAAGTCCAAGGCCTTCTTCCCAGGCTTCCTCCTAGACATCTGGGCCCCAGGAGCCTTCATGTTCCATCTTCAGACGTCCAATTACTGAACTACAGAGCACCCAGATCTGGCCTGGAAGAGGTCCAGAAGTGCTCCAGCAAGCAAAGTGATGAAGTCCCTTCTTGTCCTTACCATGGTTGCTAGTCCCAGGGCCTCCTCTGCTGCAGGTCACCTCCTCAGCTCTCCACCACCCAAAGATGCCCTGGCCTGCTCCAGTCCCTCAGATTTGTAGGGGGCACCCTCTCCTCCCACCTCCCTGCTCCCCAGGACTAGTTGCCCTGGCCAATCAGATCCTGGGGTCAGCGAGCGCCTCCTCCCCCCTCCCCCCTCCCCCCCGCCCCCATCCCAGAGTCCTAGCCCATTACCTAATTTAGCCAAGGGCCCTTGCAGAGAAATTTAAGCCTCTGAGCAGGTGGCAGGCCTTAATGTCCTAGATTCTTGGAAGGAGAACCCGCCCTGCTCCTCTGCCTTAGGGAACCCCTGCTCAAGGAACACACTGGCTCCAAGATGGGTGAGGACGATCGGAATCGAGAAAAGTGAAGCAGCATGGCAGAGGGGGAAGAGCACAAGCCTTGAAGGATGAAACCCAAGATCCAGATCCTGTCTCTGCAAACAGTGCACTCTTAGGCAGGCGACGTGCCACTCTGAGCTTCAGTTTCCTTCTCCGAGAGGTGGTGATGGGGACAGTCATGACCTCCCTCACAGACAGACCATGGGAAATGGGGGCCCAGCTACAAGTCACCCAACTTGTGCCCACTCCATAGGGTTGGTGCTTGGCAAGTGCAACGTCCTGTCTTTGAACCACGGTAGAGGGCAGGGGAGGGGAGGAGGGGAAAGTGACGGCCACAGTCATTGAACCTCTAGGAGGAGCCACACTCTATGATAAGCATTTTAACCACGTGATGTCACCTAGATCACCCCATCCCATGAGGGAGAAGCTAGGATTATTCCCTTTTTACTAGGGGGCTTTGTAAATCATAAAGGCCTCTAGTCATGTCAGTCATTCTTTTTTTTTTTTTAAGATTTTATTTATTTATTTGACAGAGAGAGAGACACAGCGAGAGAGGGAACACAAGCAGGGGGAGTGGGAGGGAGAAGCAGGCTTCCCGCTGAGCAGGGAGCCCGATGCGGGACTCGATCCCAGGACCCTGGGACCATGACCCGAGCTGAAGGCAGATGCTTAACGACTGAGCCACCCAGGCGCCCCATGTCAGTGATTCTTATTAATCCTGAAGGGAAGTTGGGACAACCCTTGAGGAGACCTGTCCAAACAAGAAATCCAGGGAGGGGTCCAGGAGATGGGGATGCAGTTGGAGGAGAAATAAAGTTGAAAGCACATCTTCCTCTCAAGTTTACCTTCTCCGGGAAAAGGGTGTTTGGGATTCTTTTTTTTTTTTTTTTTTTTTTCAGGGAGAGGGGGATTAGGGGCAGGTTCTCTAGGTGAGTAAAGGGGCAGCAGGCCCCTTCCTAGAGCTCAGTGAAGAAGTCCAGAGCAGCTCAGCTAGCCATCTGGAGAGATGGGCAGAGCAAGTCCAGTCCGAAGGGAGCCCATCCTGCAAATCCACAGGGTCCAGGCTGGGTGTTGGAGAGGTAGGCGATGCTGTGGACAGTGGCTAAGTCAACAGAAAGAGCATGAAGACAACTGAGCGCAGAGCCTGGGGCCAGTGAAAGGAGGCTGGATTCCAAGGAAGGTAGACAGACAGTGGCAGCTGGGCCACCATCTTTCTCTATTTATAGACATTCCCAAGAAAAGTTCAGTGGAGCTAGGCCAGGCTACACAAGGCCTCCACTGGCCAGGCAGAGAGCCAAGGGGCAGCGACACCAGGGGAGTCCAATTTGGACGTGAGCCCTGGAGCCACCAATGATTCCTTTGAAGCAGAGAACTTGGAACCCTCAGCAATCATTTGTTCATTAATTTGTTCTTTCATTTATTCAGGAAAATAGATAAGGTCCAAATTTATCTATTCCCTTTAACCACTCCAACCTCCATCTCCTTCCCTCCCCATCCTGCATGCTGCTCTGCTCTGGTCAGACTAAAATACAGCTCCAAACAACACCCTGTGTAGTTTCCAGGTCTTTGCACGTGCTGTTTTTTCTGCCAGGAACTCGCATCTTCTCTCTCTTTACCTGCCTACTTCACTGTAATCTTTCTCAGCTTCAATATCACTTCCTTCCGGCGCCTGGCTGGTTCAGACAGTAAAGCATGCAAATCTTGATCTTGGCGTCATGAGTGTGTGTGTGTGTGCGTGTGTGTGTGTGTGTTTATATATTTATATATTATATATTTATATAAATATTTATTTTATATATATATATTTAAAGGGGCACCTGGCTGGCCCAGTCAGTGGAGCATGTGATTCTTGATCTCCAGGTCATAAGTTTGAGCCCCACGTTGGATGTAGAGATTACTTGGAAAAAAAAATACAAATCAAAAATAACATCACTTCCTTCAGGATCCCAAGGGAGTCCAAGGCAGTCTTCAGTAGTTTCTTCAGTCATAGCCCTGAGCATGCCACATGACATGACCTGCTCTGGGTTCCATGGACCAAAGACTGTTACCTGTTCTTCACTGCATTCCCCAGCACCCAGCACTTAGCACATGCTCAATAAATACCGTGTTTTTTATAGGAATAACTGAATGGAGTGGCATCTGGTTATGAGGAGGAAGTTCCTAACCGTCAAGGTTGAAAAATCACAGGAATGGGAAGCCTCCGAAGATAATGAGCTCCCTGTTACTGACTGTATGCAACCAGGAATGTAATGACCATCTCTCAGGGTGGCTGTAGGGAGATATTATAGGATAGTGGAGAATACAAGACTTCAGGAGGAATAGTTCTGGTCCTATTTGTATGGCCCAGGGTAGGTCCCTTCCCCTCACTGAGCTTCAGACTTCCCATCTGTAAAACAGAAGTACCAGACCAGATTTCTGACAACCCATGGTTTTATGAACACCTGCTTTGTGTTTTTGAACACCTACCCAGATTTGTGAGACCTATGCCAAAATACAAGTTGATGTTCTTCGGTGTTCAATGAATGAGTGAGTGTTGAATGAATTAAGGAATGAAGTGTGTCTCTTTTTGCCCCCACACCCTGCTGCTAAGCTGAATGAAGAGGAGCTAGATTCTTGAAATTACGTGGACTTGGCCATAAATCCTAGCTCCTGTATTTCCTAGCTCTGGATTTTGAGAAAGTCAACTTGCCTCTTCATCCTGAAAACGGACCATTATTATCCAATAACAGCCCCTCCCCCAAGATGTGACTGTGAGATGTGACCCCATGTAAAATGCCTAGAACAGGATGTAGGTCACAGTGGAACCTCTGCACATAGTGGAGTGTGTTTCCCATTCAAAGCTACTTCCCCCTCTTCTCCCTCCTGTGCTGTTCAAAAAGGGTAGGAAGGACTGTCAGAGAGATTTTATTTGTTCGACTGTATAACCAACAATATCTGCCTTGCTAGGGACTGATAGCAAGGCCTTTTGACAGGAAGTGACAATAAATTCTTCCTGACCCACTGCTGCCCTCCCGGTAAAAGATAAAACACAGCCAGCCCTTCAGAGAAGCTGCTGAGATTACCAGGCCTTCTGTGTGGGAAAAGAAAAGAATGAGGAACTCAGGAAAGGTAGGCTACAAGGCCCCACACTCAGAAACCTCTGGCAAGCTGTGTGACTCTGGGCACATAACTCTGCCTTTCTGGATCTCACTGCCCCGTTTGCTACTTCCTATGTGTGAGGTTCAAATGAGATCGTAAGAACGTGTGAAGACTGTAGAAAGGATAATCACTATGGAACTGATTAGTCTGTCAGCCCCTGGTCTACGCCAGGCACTGGATCAGGGTCCTTACGAGGACTGCAAAATTAGTACTAGTTTTAATTGTTCCTGTTTTACACAGGAAAAAAACCTTGCCTCTAGGCTCGAGGTCAGATTCCAACTCACATAACGTGTCTTCCCTTGGCCTCAGTTTTTTCACCGGAGAGATGGGCTTCCCACTGTGGCATGACTTTGGAAAGTTAAGAGTGCGGGATGGAGATTGCGGGATAGATTGGGGGCAGTCGGGACAGACTGGGTCTTCGGGACGGGTGGCAGGATTCACGGGGGGAGTGAGACCCTGCGGACTGGGTACGATCCCGCAGGACGCTGGGGTTCGCCCTAGGCCTACCCAGGATTCCCAAGTCCCTCACGGAGCGAAAGGCCCGGGATTCCCGGGAGGCTCCGGGGAGCGGGCGGGGCCGGGGGCGGGGCCGCGGCAGGAAGCGGCCGGAGCGGCGCTGGGAGCGGCCTGGGCCCGGCGAAGCCCGGCCGGCCTCGGTAAGCTGCCGGGGCTGCACCCCGGACGCTGGGGAACCGCGCGCCCCTGAGCGCACCGCGGGGCGCGGGAGGGAGAGGCGCCAGCGGCCGAAAGAGACGAGGGGAGTGTCCTGGCCTCTCCCGGCAAGAGCGCGGCCCTAGGCTGCGCGGAGGGGGTGGGGGGGCGACGCCAGGAGACGCGCGCGGCTCGCGGGAACCCCAACGGGCTAGGGCGGGGCCTCCGCGGCGTCCCTCCCTCCGCCGGCTGGGCCCCGCCCCTCCTCCCCGCTAGGGGCCCCGGGTCTCCCTCCCGCCCCCGCCCAGGACCCAGCGTCGCGCACTCCCCCCAGGGTGCCATGGCCTCGCGGCTCCTGCACCGGCTGCGGCACGCCCTGGCCGGCGACAACCCGGGGGAGGCGGCGACCGGCCCGGAGGCCGAGCAGTTCCCTGAGAGCTCGGAGCTGGAGGACGACGACGCCGAGGGCCTGTCCTCCCGCCTCAGCGGCACCCTCAGCTTCACTAGCGCCGAGGACGAAGAGGACGACGACGAGGAGGACGACGGGGAGGTTGGCCCCGACCCGCTGCCCTCTGGGGACGGGGCGTCGGGAGAAGATGCAGGCGAGTTCCCGAAGACAGAAGCGGGAACCCTGGGCCTCGATTAGGCCTCCACCCCAGCCCTGTTCCCCAGCCATCTCTTGGCTGTGTGACCTTGAGAGAGCCACACCACCTCTCTGAGCCAAGTTTTCCCTCGTGTCAAATGGGGGAAATCACTCCCATCTTGGGGTTGCTGGGGGCATTGAATTTACAGGGTCTGGGATACAAATCGTTAATGTGCTCGCGATGTTTTGGGGGGGAATATTTATTTAGAGCCTACTGTCTGCCAGACACGGTGTTTGGCACCTGGCCCCTCTCTGGCCCTCAGTTTCCATTTATGTCAAATGGAAATAAAGCCTCTCACCTGTTGGGAGGATGAGTGAGGTCACCACACGTGGTTTATGTCCACCTTAGCCCCAGGCCCGTTGATGTGACTGGTCATGTCCCCATGCAGATCGGAGCCTCCCACCTGATGGACAGCGGGGCAGTCAGCCCCTGGCAAGGCAGTTGCAGGATTTCTGGAAGAAGTCCCGCAACACTCTGGTGCCCCAGCGGCTGCTCTTCGAGGTGACCAGCGCTAACGTAGTCAAGGATCCACCCTCCAAGTACGTGGTGAGTGAGGGTCCAGGAACCTCTGGGCTGTGAGTCTAGAAGTCTGGCTAAGAGAAAGGGAAGATTCCCAACTTCCTTGGGCTGAGGTGGGGCCGGGGGGGGGGGGGGCGGTGGGTGTCTAGCTGTATAGTTATAAATGGTCACTGTATTTTAGGAGTGGGGAAACTGAGGTCAGAAAGGGGATGTAATTTGTTCAGGTCCTTAGGCAAATGACTTAGCTTTCTGAGGGATTATGGACCTGCCCCCCATCCTGGTTTTGAGACTAAGAGAACTGATGTGTGGGTCCCACCCCCCAGGTTTTGCAAACTGTAGCAAAATACAGGATATACAGGAAAGAATATCTGGGTCAGACCTGAGACCCAAGTTGCATTTGTTAGTGGTTAAAAAAAAAAAATGGGTTTTGGATCCAGACCTTGATTCAGATCCCACTTATTACCAGCTGTTTCACCTTGGGTGAGTTGTGTAACCTTGATAACCCTATTTCCTCATCCGAGCAGTGGGAATAATGCAGAGGATTGTTGCAGAAATTAAATCAGTGCACAGAGAGCCCTTAGCACTGTGCCTGGCATTATGAAGTGCTTGATAAAAGTCTTATTATTATGACTTAACTTTGGCTTGAAAATGTCTGGCATCTAGGGCCTGTTGTGGCCTCCTTACAACCCAGGTCAATCAGTCCCCGGGCACCGACACTGTACACAATAATCTTGTTCTGAGGGTTAGATTTAGGGGGTAGGGGTTGGGATGAAGAGCAGTGTGGGGGAAGGCCTTGGAGTCTGGTTTTCCTTGCCTGTGGAAAGGAGAAACTGACAAGGGAGAATGAGGTCTGCCAGGTCCTGAAACCCAGCGTGACCTGGCCAGTCCTGGCCGACTCAGACGTCCCTCCTCTTCAACACCCTCCTCCATTTCTGACTCAGCAGGAAAGGGGCCTGGAGCCGTGTCCCACATGTGGGCCTCTCCATTCCTTTCTGCTGCTGTTAGTAAACAAGGGCCACGCCCATGGGGTGACTGCTCCAATTTGAGCAGGGATTGACTCTGATGATCTAGTCTTAAGGGGCAGAAGTCCCAGGCCTCACGCACTGGCAAAGGGACCCCAAGGAACAGCCGGGAAGCAGGGAAATTTGGGATGATTCTGAGAATGACAGGATAGAGCAGGATGGTCAGATATGCCCTGGCCCATGTCTGGGGAGACAGGTCCCGTCCTCTGTCCAAAGGGGACCCTAAATCCTGATTGAACTTTTCCCGACGGGGTTGAAAGCCCAGGCTGTGGAATTAGGTGGGCCTGGGTTTGAATCCCAGCTGGACCATTTACCAGCTCTGTGACTTAGGGGAAGTCTTTGAGCCCTTTGCTTCCCGTGGAGCCTGCTTCCTCCGCTGTCAAGTCAGGGCCTCCCTCCTCACTATGCTCCATAGTAAAGTGCCCAGCACAGCACATCATAGCAGGGGCAGGTGCTAAGTTAATGGACCTACTGTCATTATTACTCATGAGATAATGGACATAAAATGTTTCCTTTTTGCCAAAAATTTAAAAATAAAAGTAAAAGCTACATGAATATAAGGGGTCATTTTAGACAATGCTTCCTGAAGTGTATTTTGCAGGAAACTGGTTCCCTGGAATGTTGATAACCATTCCTTAAAAAAAAAAAAAAAAAAAAAAGGTTTTGCAGCCAGTATGTTTGGGGAATGCGGAACTGAATGGGAGTAAAATAAATTTCTTTAAGGTTAAACCTTTTAATCCTTAGTATTAACATACACTCAATCTTTGAGAGAAGTATAGAATAGACCAGAGGTGGCTAGAATATTGGCAGTTTCACAGAACAAATTCAAGAGAAAAGTCTGGGTTTGGTGTTAGTGTGCCTTCAACATCTCATGCTTAACTAATCCCCCTTTTTAAACCTGGTGGGTCAGCATTATTACAGATTAATCCGTATTCAGGTGCTCAGACCTAGGGGCAGCTTCATGGTCATCTTGATCAGCGTTTCTCAAACATCAGTCATTCCAGTACCACCTTCATGATTCTCGTCCTAGCTAAATGCTATTTGTACGATTCCTTGCTTAATATTTTTCTTTAAGTAAACCTATTTTTTTCATAAATAAGTTCAAAAGACTTCAAGGCAGTACTGTAGCTGGAAAGCCTTGCTTGCCATACCGTAAAAATTAATACAATAAAAGCAGTCATTAAAACCCTGCATGAATGCTGTTGCCTGAAGGCCCTGACCTGAGATTTGCTTTCTAGGTCTTTTCTGAAAGTGGAGATGAGACGTGTGGGAAAGTGCATTTTAAAAACCAAACAGAGAGCTTCTCATCTGTAGTCAGGATTCAAAGAGAATAGGGGCGGGCGGGGGGAAGTCGGGAAGTCACCTCCTGTCTCTGCTTCAGTGTTATTTATACTCCAGCACATACCACCTAGAATCTCAGAACCAACATTTACTTATACGCATCCCACCTGTGAGTGGACACTGACCTAGGCCACCACTTCGAGGAAAGCAGACCCAAGGGGGGACTGCCTTGCCTGACGACACGCCGCGAGGGAGTAGCTGACCAGGGGGTTAGGACCTGTGTCCCGATGCCCTCTTCACAGTGATCGCTACTTGGTCTATCTGAAGACCTCTCCTCCAGGTCTGCTTCGGAATAACCTGGCTAAGGATGTGGGGGCTCTGTGTCCAGAGCGGAACAAAGTCCAAGCTGGTCTTGAAGGTTGGTTCAGAGGCCCAAGAGATGGGCCTGGGTTTCAGCTCCCAGCTGGTTTACCAGAGGGGCTGTCAGAAGAGCTAACTGCCCTATGGGAAGGGAGTGCTCCCTGGAAGGGGGCAAAAGGGGTGACAGCTCCAGGCACTGAAGCTCATCTCTGTCTCTCTTTCCCCGTGCTGCCTTCGGCCCGGGTCATTTCAGACGAGCCTCAGGTAAGATGGGACTGGGCTCCCTGGCTGCCGCCCCAGCAGCTCCCACCCTCCTGGGCCCAGTCTCAGGGGCGAAGGGAAGAAGTGGGGCAACGCAGCTTGAGGTGTGGGTGTGGGGAGGGAAGGGGCGCACGGACAACTCACACCTGCCCTGGCCCCACCCTCCCCACAGCTCTACACCCTCGCCGTGATGGGTCCAGGGCCACCTGATTGCCAGCCTGCCCAGATCTCTCGCCGCTACTCGGACTTTGAGCGGCTGCACCGAAACCTGCAGCGACAGTTCCGGGGCTCCATGGCCGCCATCTCATTCCCCCGGAAGCGCCTGCGCCGGAATTTCACGGCAGAGACCATCGCCCGCCGCAGCCGGGCCTTCGAGCAGTTTTTGAGCCACCTGCAGGCAGTGCCTGAGTTGCGCCTTGCCCCAGACCTGCAGGACTTCTTCGTACTGCCTGAGCTGCAGCGGGCCCAGAGCCTCACCTGCACCGGCCTCTATCATGAGGCTCTGGCGCTCTGGGCCAACGCCTGGCAGCTGCAGACCCAGCTAGGCACCCCCTTGGGCCCAGACCGACCTCTGCTGACCCTGGCTGGGCTGGCTGTGTGCCACCAGGAGCTGGAAGATCCTGGGGAAGCCCGGGCATGCTGTGAGAGGGCCTTGCAACTGCTGGGGGACAAGAACCCCCACCCTCTGTTGGCACCCTTTCTGGAGGCCCACGTCCGGCTCTCCTGGCGCCTGGGCCTGGACAAACGCCAATCAGAGGCCCGGCTCCAGGCCCTGCAGGAGGCAGGCCTGACCCCCACGCCACCCCCCAGTCTCAAAGAATTGCTCATCAAGGAGGTACTGGACTGACTTTGCCTAGACTTCAGGCCACTGCGGGGAGAGGCACCGCCCCGGGATGGAGGATGGGGGTGAGCAAGGAGGACATGAATAGCAGTTGGGAAGCTGTAGGGGGTGCTGGGAACCCCTAGAAGCCCTATGAAGGATTTGTAGCACACCAAGGAACCATGTTCCTTCTGTCGAGCTGGGCTCAGGACAAGTTTGGCCGGGGTTGCCCTGGGGTGGTGTAGGGAGCAAGTCTGATGCAGCCTCTCCAGCTCATGAGTGTCTGGGGACCGTGCCCCAGTGTCGGTCGGCATTACCTCTTCCTTGGCCGGACGGCCAGGAACTCTTCCTCTGGAGTCCTGGAGTATGGCTGTCGTCTGGCCCAGGGGAATTAAAGGCCAGCAGCTCCAGTGGTATTAGTCTCTTTATTGGGTTTGGGGACAGAAAGCCCAGCCCTCAACTGTACGGAGTTGGTGGGGAGAAGAGTGATCCTTGAAGCCCGAGGCCAAGCTGGTCCCTCTGGCTACAGCTTGCTCTCTGAGACCCGGGGCTTCACTCGGATCACGCCCTCCTGGGCACAGGACACAGCCAGGACGCCGTCCCGACGCCACAGCCGCCCTTGGACCAGCCCCCGGGAGCCACCTGTGGGTGAGGGGAAGGGTGAGAACAGCCTTCTCCTTCACCAAATGTGCTTCTTGAAAAGGGTGCAACCGGTCTGGCTGCCCCATACAAGGGCACATCGAGTGTTGTGGCCTCCCCAAGTCTCTAAGTGCCGCGTGATGAGCCTATTAGGAATGGTCCCTGGGGGGAACTCCTGAGGGAATCCCACTTGACAGTTTAAAAGCACTTTCACATATCTACTGGCTTCCTCAGAAAGCTCACAGCGGGGAGAATTCTGAGGGCAGTCTCGGGTCAGTAGCTTGGCTAAGCAGATCCACCCCAACTCTGGCCACTTGTGGTAGGAAACCCCGCAGTTCCCTTTCTAATGAATCAAACCGGGTCCTCCAGGGCGGTATTTCACACCAAAAAAAAAACCCCATTCTCACCCCTACCAGGACGAATGGGGTGGGGTGGGGGGACCTGGGGCCATCATATCTGGCCACCCTCCCTCCCCGCCTGGAGACTCCTTTGCTAGCCTTGGCCCTGAGTGGAAGGTTCCGGAGGGAGCTGCTGGTCTCCCTTACACAGAGTAGAGCTCTCTTAGTTCTCATAGTAGCCAAGTGAAGCAGGCCTTGGCCCATTTTCCAGATGAAGACACAGGGAGCCTCAGGCACTCAGCTATAAGGAGCTGGCCAAACCAGGTGTCCTAACTGCAAGGCTGCTGATCTGTGTTGCAACATTACTGATGCTGCAGAGTCCCCCTTCCCTGAAGAGAGGATCCCTTAAGTTTTGTCCCTGTTTTATAGAGCAAGGCCTTTCTTCATCTGAAGTGTGCTTCCCCAGAAAGGAGCCCAGGGCTCTGAGACTAGACAGTGCTGAACGCGTCTGGGCTTCCCTGCGTACCACGAGGGTCCAAGTAGCGGAGCCCTCAGAGACTACGGAGGGCCCTGACCCCCAACCAGGTTGGTTAATCTGCACCATTGTTCAGGGAGCTGCTTAAAAATAATAGTTTCCTGGATTTCATCCAAGACCTGAGTCAAAATCTTGGGGGTTGAATCTGAGTATCTATTTTGAAAAAACTCCCCCAACTGGCAGTCTGACATGCCACCACATTCAGCTACCACTGCTCTCATGTGACCCTATTTGTTTAGATGGGGAAACTGAGGCTCAGAGAGGAGCTGAGACTGGCCCAGGATCACATAGAGAATCTGAAGTGCTTCCGGGCCTAGAACTGGTCTCTGACACTCCCTGCATGCTACAGAAATTCAGCTGAGCAGGTGTCCCCTCTCGAGCCTCACGCTGTCATTTTGAAGACAAAAATGCCAGAGCCGAGACGCCTGGGTGGCTCAGTTGGTTAAGCGACTGCCTTCAGCTCAGGTCATGATCCTGGTGTCCCAGGATCGAGTCCTGCATCAGGCTCCCTGCTCAGTGGGGAGTCTGCTTCTCCCTCTGACCCTACCCCCTCTCATGCTCTCTCACTCACTCACTCTCTCCCTCAAATAATAAAAAAATCTTAAAAAAAAAAAAAATGCCAGAGCCTAGGGGGGCAGGAGAGGAAGTGACGGGCAGTGCCCCACAGGATCACCCGAGAAAGCAGGCTTCCTGCCCACCACACCCTGCCAGCCCCCTTGTCCCACGTGGCCCCGTACTCACCAGCCCAGGGGCTCTCACACTCATAGAGCATCCAGTGGTCAGCTCGGAAAGGGGTGTGGAACCACATGGAGTGGTCCAGAGAGGCCATGAAGTGCACCTTGTGCTGCCGCTGGTGGGGCAGCATTGCCGTGCCCAGGAAGGCGTAGTCCGAGATGTAGGCAGCCACGCAGCAGTGTATCTTCATGTCGCCCTCCCCTGCAACGCATGGGGGCCCCGTCAGCCCTGGGCTGCTGGGTTTTACAGCTCAGGACCTGCGGGGAGGTGGGCAGAGAGGGGCTGCCATGCACAGATGTGTAGAGTGCTCACTGCATAAGGGCACCTGGCCCGGGGGGTGGTGGTGTCTATGTCTGTGTGTGTGTGTGTGTGTGTGTGTGTGTGTGTGTATGTGTGTGAGTGACAGGTGACAAAGGAGGCAGGGATGGGCAGAGGAGCAGGGCTAAGTGAGGTATGAAATCCAGTCTTCACTCCCTGTCTCCCACGCTGAGCCCTCTAAGGGGTGCAGCTTGCACAGAGGCCATGTGGTTAGCAAGGGGTCCTGGAGAAGAATCTCTAAAAGGTGCCTTGCCTTCCCCAGAAAGGGCCTCTATTGGGATTATTGCAGTCACCTCCCCCGTATCTCCATGTAGGCAGTGGACAGGGTCCTGGTGAGAAGCTACTTCCCCATCATGCCAACAAGGAACAGCAGGCCCAGAGGGGAAAGTAACACACCCAGTGCCACAAAGGGCGTATAAGGTCCCAGCCTAGCCCCTAGAAAAGTGTTTTCTTCCAGTCCTTGGGGTCCTCTTACCGATATGGCCCCGGGCTCGCACCCAGAACATCTGTTTGGGGTCCATGCTCTGCAGCTGGCTCAGGGTAGGTGGCTTTACCGGCTTAATCTCAATGGGCACCTCCTTGGCAGCAATTCGGTTCAGTCCCACCCGGTACTTCTCTTGGAGGTTGGGGTCCCTGAAAATAAAGGGGAAAGGGAGAGCCTCTCTGAGCTGCCTCTGTGACCCCCTCCTTCCTCCATGGGGACTCCTGACTTTTCCCCACCGCGCCCCTCCCGTCTGACAGGCAGAAGAGCATAGTGTCTGAATGCTTTCTCTGCCACTTAGGAGCCCTGTGACCTTGTGCACGTTAGTAACCTCGCTGAGCCTCTCTTCCCATCTGCAAAACGTAGACAATGACAGCAGCCTACCTCCTAACGCTTCAGAGTAGCAAGGCGGACCCTATCAGAGGTACCCTTCTAAGCATTTCACATACACTACACACTATCTCATCACGACAACCCTATGAGATAATGCTACCATTACCCCCCTGATAACTGACCTGAAATAAGCAGCGGGAGTTCGAGGAGCTTGCTCAGGAAGTGGAGAAGGCAGGATGTGGACCCAAGCAGTCCGGTTCCATGGTTCAGGCTTTTATCCACTTTGCTATTCTCAACTTTCAGGAAGCAGGCTGCGCAACTGGGACCAACCTACCTAACCCTAAGCAATTGGGAAGACCGTGTTCCGGGGGAGAGTGGGGAGCCCATCTCCAGGGGCGCCCCCTCCACCCTGGTGACAGCCACCCCAAGTGCTCTTCACCAGGGTTTCCATTTTCAGCCCCACCCTCTAAGGCACTGTCCCCCAGACCTTACGTGACGGTGGGAAGGTTCTGGACCTGCACTGCCCATTCCGCTAGCCGCTAGCCACATGCGGCTACTGAGTGCTTGGAGTGTGGCTAGTGTGACGACAGAATTGTGCGTTCTATTTAACGTTACCTTAACAGAGCCTCATGTGGCTAGTGGCTTCCTAGGTGGACAGTACAGCTCTCTCTCTAGGGACCTTTAAGACCAATGTCCTCCTTTCCTTTCAGCGAACATTTGTGAGCTCTGAAACCAAGCTTTGTGCTTACTCCTGTCAGTAGTGGTATAACTACAATTCACGAGCTGTCACGAAGTGACTTATTATCTCTTACAACATTTAATCCTCCTACAGCTTTATGAGGTAGGAATTATGATTCGCCCCCTTTGTACCTGTGAGCAGAGGCTCAGAGTGGGAAAGCAACTTGCCCAAACTCACACAGCTAGCAGAAACAGAGTCTACATTTGAACCCAGGCCTTTACCAAAAGATCAAACACGTATCTATCCCTTCAGTACTCTGCTCCTCCCCGCATGCAGCACAGGACAGGGGAGCTCTCCCTAGCTACAGCTGTGAAGTAGGCAGGACAGACATGACCATTCCCAATTCTTGGACAAGGTAGGACTCTGAGAAGCTGGGGAGTCGGGCAAAGTCACACAGCAGGGGAACACTAACAGAGGCACAGACCCGGCCAGAATCCGTGCTCTGTCCTGTGTCGGGGCCCAGAGCTCTTTCCCCAACTTTATTAGCTGTGATCCAAAAGAAATGTATTTCACCAGGTGATACTCAAAACATTGAACACACACTAAGGCAAAGGCAGCAGGGACCGTCACCCCTGCCAGGCATTACCTCCTAGGCTGCTTCATCATGAGTGATCCCAAAGGAGGAGAGGGATCTCTCGGGGACTGGAGAGGTATGTACCAAGTGATCACAGAAGTGTTCCCATGTTTTAACAATCAGTAAAGCTGTAACAGTACCTGAACCGGCCGAATCAGAAGCTCTGCATTTACATCATGACGCAACACGCTTGCCCGTGCGCACAGGTACACACACCAGACACACACAACCGACACACAGGACTCACAAAATGGGGCTTACCCTTACTACACACAAGATGCTCCAATATCTGCATTTTTTAAAATGCCAGTCAAGACCCACTAAAGGATTCCGTGACCCACTCCCAGGTGACAACTGCAGGTGTCCTGGAGCCTCCCAGCTCTCTCACCTTAAATACTGGTCGATGAGGGCCTCGTGGTCCAGCAGCTCTTCGGGTGGGCGCACGCTGGGCATGGAGAACTGGTGCTGCACGGGGTTGGGCTGAGCCTTCTGGAAGGAGGCCTGGCAGATGAAGATGGGCTTGCCATGCTGCACGGCCTTCACGGAGCGCACCGAGAAGCTTGTCCCTGTCCGCGTCCGCTCCACCTGGTACAGCACCGGCAACTTGGGGTCCCCTGCGGCAGGCACAAGTGACACATTGAGTCCAAGTGAGCCCCATGTGAGCAGTCATCATCACCACGGCTGGACGGGCACCTCCGCTACTCGTTCCCTATTCTGCTCGGTAGCCCCTGACTGAGGCCTGCGACAGCCCTGGGACTAGGGATGCCGCGAGAATACCAGAACCTGCCCTCTCTCCACAGCACAGAGCAGCGGGACGTTCCCTGCATTCAAATCCTGGCCCGGCCACCTCTCACTAGCTGTGTGGCCTTGGGAAAATCTCTGAGCAGTTTACTCATCTGTAAAATAGGGATCATCAGTGCTTAGACCTCTGAGGATGTTAAGGAGAATTCAATTAGTCATAGTTGTAAAGTGTTTAGAATAATGTCCAGCATGCAGTAAGTGTCCCATGTGTTTGTTAAAGAAAATAATCCCAGCTTTTGTCTGGTTTCATCTGTGACTGGGATCTTGTCATGGAGTCCAGTACTAATCTTCTAGATCAGAGGTCCACAACTCTGGCCTGCACCTTTTCAGAACAAGCAAAAGCTATTCATTCCAAGTTTAGTATAGCAAGGGAGTCAGTCACCGTCACTTACGTTTGGCAGAAACTCAAAGGCAGGCAGAGGAGCGGGAAAGCAGTATAGTGAAAAAATGATTGAGTGTGTGCCACGACAGGAGGCTGCTGCCATGGGGAGAAGCAGGGAAGCTAACTAGAGGCAGGGCAGCCTCTGTAATTGGGTAGGTGTGCACATTTGGCTTTCTCTGGTTGGTCCTAAGTTGGAAGTGGGGACAAAAGCGGGGAAGCTATTAGCTATTAATCAAGTCTCTGGTGTTTGGGGCTGACTGGTAACAGGGGCTATGGTTCGGCTTCCTGGACTGGCTGCTAGAGATGGTGGCCTGACCTCCTCCTACAGGTCTGACGTGTAGACAGCAGGTTGGCTTCCTAGGCTGCTTGCTGCCAACTGTGGATCAGAGTTCTTTTTTTTTTTTTTTTAAGATTTATTTATTTTGTTGGGGGGGAGGCAGGGGAGAGGTCTTCAGACTCCCCCGAGTGCGGAGCCCGACACGGGGCTTGATCTCACGACCCATGAGATCATGACCTGAGCCAAAACCAAGTCAGACACCCAACTGACTGAGCCACCCAGGCAGCCCAGAGTTCTATTTTTATATGTGGTCTGGCCATTATCTGTTTGACTGTTCATTCTCTCAGGAAAAGCCTGCTGTCAGTCAGTCCCTTCATCCTAGATGCAAACAACTGTCACTTGGCCCTTTTCTTTTGGGTGTCTGCAGCCCCAGGGCAGGATGGAATAGGCCTGTGTTGAGGCCTATTAGCTAGCCCTCAACAAATCAGTCAGGAGGGTTTTTAGGAGGAGAGAGTCTCCTTGGTGTCCCTGAAGTCCTTCAGTGTCTCTCTGATTCAGGCCGATGTTGGAGAACTCTGGCACCTTGGCAGTGAGACATCTTGGGTATGACTTTCAATATTCAGATCAAAGAAGCAGGTCTCAAGAAGTGTTGCTTCCTCCACCATCATCCAAATGGGGAGCCAACCAGGCACTGGAGGCTCATTCAACAGCAAAAACTATCACCATCCAAAGCTGGCTGGTTTGCTCCGCAATCTGCTGGCCAGCATTGCCAAAGGGGCATTTTTATCAGAATGGGGGCTCAAGGTTGAAGGCCTTTAGGAAGGGCTTCCCAAGAGTCCAGATCCTGAAAATAGTTAACGTGTGCAATCTGATTTCAGGGGCTGGAAAGGAACCCTCCTTTCCCTCCCAACAAACTTGGAAAAAAAAACACAGGGTGGCTGGGTGGCTCAGTCGCTTAAGCATCTGCCTTTGGCTCAAGTCATGATCCTGGAGTCCCAGGATAGAGCCCCACGTTGGGCTTGCTGCTCAGCAGGCAGAGTCTGCTTCTCCCTCTCCCTCTGCTTCTCCCCCTGCTCATGCTCACTCTCTCTAATAAATAAAATCTTAAAAAAAGAAAAGAAAAAGAAAAAAGGCTCTATTCTAATCCTTCGGCTGTAGCTAAAACATAGTACTTCCAGTTACTAGTGATTTACCTTTCAGTGTGAATGAGTTCCAGACCTGTTCTTGGACATTTTTATTGGAACAGTGCAGGTAGGCCCTGGAATATATTGAAGGAACAGAGTAAACAGTTGTGGAGTACCTACTGATGGGTACCAGGTGGCATTAGAAACTAAGGCAGATTGGGGCACCTGGGTGGCTCAGCTGATTAAGCCTCTGACTGGGTTTCTGCTCAGATCATGATCTCAGGGTCCTGAGATTGAGCTCTCCCCCGCCCCCAAAATCAGGCTCCGCGCTCAGTGGGGAGCCTGCTTGAGAATTCTCGCCCTCTGCCCCTCCCCCCACCCAGCAGGCTCTCTAAAATAAATAAATCTTAAAAAAAAAAAAAAAAAAGGACACGAAGGCAGGTTTTCTCAAGTGGGTCTCACAATAGCTATGAAAGGTTTTTTTTCCCCATTGAATAGATGAGGAAATTGATGCCATTAGTAACATTTTTTAACTACACACAAGCCACCATTTTTTCACATATTTTCTGTTCTTGCTTTTGCCCTCAAAACCTAATTTTTTTTTTCAAGGAGGCTCCAGGCCCAACGTGGGGCTTGAACTCCTGACCCTGAGATAAAGAGTCACATGCTCCACTAACTGAGCCAGCCAGGTTCTCTAAAACATAAAATATTTTTTATCTGGCCCTTTACAGAATAATGTTTGATGACTCTACTCTTGATCTGCCAAGCTCTAAACCTATCCCAAGTCAGATGACTCCTGTACTACATTCTTCTACATCTCTAGAGAAATACCTGGGGGGAAAA
The DNA here is from genome assembly GCF_037043125.1 of Eumetopias jubatus. Classification (NCBI taxonomy): domain Eukaryota; kingdom Metazoa; phylum Chordata; class Mammalia; order Carnivora; family Otariidae; genus Eumetopias; species Eumetopias jubatus. The sequence continues at coordinate 126,139,094 of NW_028274815.1, forward strand.
AAAAAGACCACAAAAAATTAAACTATCATTCTATCCTTGGTTTTTAGAAAAAGAATTGATATGATAAATAGCCAAGGACAACCACCCCCCATCCCAGCATCTCTTATTTAAAAATATTGAAATATCATCGTTGGACCCGGTCGGAGGTCACGTCTCACACTTGTAAGACAGCTTCCCTTTTTGCCTTGCTGCCAGGAAGCTCAGAATGAACTTTATAAAACTGCAACAATATGCCTTAGCCTAGTTTTTTTTTTAACAAAATCATTTCTCCCAAATCCTGTTACTACTAGTCTCCTGTCCCGACTTCTATTTTAATAGGCCTGTAATAGCTGCCAATTATTCAATATATATTGAAAAACTCCAGTCTTTTAAGAAGCAGGTTGGGACACAAATGATTGATTATTTTGAAATAGTAGCATGGACATGCCTCATTCCATGATGCCCCTGGATGGAGACTTTCCGAGGAAAAGGGTCCTTCCCCCAAAACCTGGTAGCTCTCCCATGGTTTGGAATTACCTCCCAAGAGTGAAAGAGAAAAGCAGAGGAGGAGGGCAGAGTGTGGAGCTTGGAGACACACACACTCAGATTTAATTCCCGCTCTGCCTCCCTGAGCACTTCAGGAGCTGGTTCCATAACCTCTTCCGGTGGAATGCTGGCAGGAACGCCCACCCGTCGGGTTGACTTACAAGGGGCCAAACAAGATAATGTACAGAGCTATGCTCTGCGTCATGCAAATTTTATTTATTCCCACAAATTCCTCATTTAAAAAGAATGATAGTTCTCATCTATGGAAAACCAGCAACAGTCCAGGACCCTCCCCTTCTACAGTTTTCATGTGGGATGAACCAAGCCTGGCTGCGGATAGGGGACGGGGGACGGGGGTGGTAACCTCACTCAAGATCCCTTGGCGAGATAGTGGCAAAGCTGAAACCAGACCCACGGTCTCTTGATTTCCAGGCTGGTGCTCTCTTCTCCAAGACAAGCTGCCTACTGCCCAACTCCTAGCAGAGGTGACAGCACCCCTCTGAGGATCCAGCACAGTGCTTGGCACCAGAAGGTGTGTAAAGAATGAACAAAAAACCTGCAGGACCAGTTAAGCAACAAATCTTGTATCATTTCACCCCAGATAACAAGTGACGTGGGAAACAAAGGTCAAAGAAAAAATTAAATTTCCTTACTACTTACAGCCCACTGACAAGTCCTTGAAACAGGCAGAGTGACGTCCCTCGAGAGACTCAGCTGCCTCAATGTTAATACTTTGCTGGGCAAAAAGGCAATCTTAGCTATACCGACCCACCCCACCCACCCCCAGGATCCTGTAAGTCTTCTTTAAACATATAGAAATTCCTCTGGAAACTTCCTTTATCTCTACCCCCCAAGATGCATGTTGGCAATCATCCTCCAAGCATATGGTCCACTGATACACATCTGAAGAGTCTCATGACTAAGGTTTTATTAGACAGCAATAAATGATCTTTTCCTAACAATAGCTAGCCCCCTCAAGGTCCTGGAAACCTTGTTTCCAAAATACCTTGGAGGCTTGAGCTGTCCCTAACCCCCTCCCAACTTCAAAGTGTAATCAGTCACTGGTCACAACCGCAGTGCAGCTCTTTCTGCCCACGGGTCCTGTCCCATGCTCTAGTAAAACCACCTTTCTGGGGGCACCTGGGTGGCTCAGTTGGTTAAGCATCCAACTCTTGATTTCCGCTCAGATCAGGATCTCAGGGATGCTCAGCCGGGAGTCGGCTTGAGATTCTCCCTCTCCCTCTGCCCGCCCCCCAGCCCCACACTCTATTTTTTTTTTTTTAAGATTTTATTTCTTCATTTGAGAGAGAGAGCAAGAGCGGAGGAGAGGGGCAGAGGGAGAGGGAGAAGCAGACTCCCCACTGAACAGGGAGTCCAACGTGGGGCTTGATCCCAGGATCCTGGGATCATGACGGGAGCTAAAGGCAGCCACTTAACCAACTGAGCCACCCAGGCAACCCCCGCTTCTAGAAATAAATCTTTAAAAACAAACAAACAAAACCACCTTTTTGCATCGAAGACTTCTTCAAGAATTCTTTCTGGACCATTTGCTCCGAACCCCAACATTTTCACATCAACACGCACTCAGTTATCTCAGGTGTGAGGTCCAACACTCTTCTTGGCCCCAGGCTTTGTTCTTCTCTAGGGTCCCCTGAAGGGAATCAACTAATAGTCTCCCTCTTCCTCCCTCCCCTTCCCCCTCCTCAGTCAGCGCCCCCCACCTCTGGGTGCAGGAAGAAGTGGCTGCTGGGCCATTAGGCTTGGGTTGGGGATAAGGAGGGGGTAGTTTACCTGCCCGTACAAAGTAGCAGTGCAGGGAGTGCACATGGACGTCTTCGCTCACAGACTTGGCTGCAGCCACCAGCGCCTGGCCCACAATCTGACCCCCAAACAGCCGCTGGGTTGTAGGTACCCAGTAATGTCTTCCTCTGTGGGGAAAGGGGAAAGCAGGAAATACTTGGGCTGAACACAGGGCCAAATCCTGCAACCATCACTGAGCCTATAGGGAAGGATCTCTCTGGGATCCTTCTGAAATCTGGTGAAAGCCATGGACCCTTCTCCCAGGCAAATACCCTTACTCTGCATACAGCATACATATAACTTCAGGGCCTTCAAGACTGCCCAACCCTTCTGTGGACTTCAGTTAAAGATAAGGAACCAATCCCCTTATTTTACACAAAGAGAACAGGAATCAGAGAGGGAAAGTGACTTGAGCAAGGTCACAAAACTCAAATATTGCCAATCCTGAGCAGTATCTGCATCTTTTGCCCCCAAGTCCAGTGTTTCTTCCACTGCAGTATTCCAGGATAAGGCAGAAGCCTCTCAAGGCCGTTAGGGGACTAAGATGAACCCCAAGAGCTGGGGGCAGACCGCATTAACGCCTGCCACTTACACCTCTCAACCTGGGACAGTCCAGTGCTTCCAAGAACTAGATCTAGAACTCTTAAGAGCCCTGAGGCTTCAAGTCTAACCCTTCAGTGCACAGATGAAGAAACTAAGGGCCCAGAGGTGAAACTCCAGCTTTCTACCACTGAGCCCAGCCCAGTCCAGCCCTAGGTTAGCATTTTGTAATATAATGCATTCCAAGGTAGCCCTGCGGGAAGTTATTTGTAATTCATTAAGTAGGGGGAAGGGAAGTTAACACCTAAGATTGCTTCTGAAAAGCCAGTAGGAACCATGAAGGCCAAAACCATTAAATCCCTAGCTACCGAGAGCATGTAAGTGGTATCTGGAAGAAAACTGGCTCAGGCCTCAGAAAGAGTAATGAGCTATTAGGTCCAAGTGGTGGAGGGAAGGAGGTCTGTAAGAGGAAAAAGACAGTGAATGTGCAAGGAGCTGCTTATAAGTTTTAAACCTGATCAGCTGCGTGCACTAAGACAAGTGCACTTAGACAAGTCACCACCCTTTCTGGGCTGGCTCCCCCAGGGACATGACTCCTCAAGGGAGGCTGCGGAGAAAGCTATCTCAGGCCACCACTTTATTTGCCCAGATTGCTAGGGACTCCTAGTGGCGGGGCTGAGCAGACCTGGCGCACAGAGGGAGAAAGTTAGGGCAGCTAGGGCAGGTCTGTTGGGGACAAGTTCTCTCTCAATCGCTGCAAAGCCTGCATCCCGCACAGAGTCCATCCTCGTCCAGGGGGCTATCAGCAGGGGGCAACGCAGTGGCGGCAGTTTGAGATCAGAAACCTCTGTCCCAATGGGGGCGGGGGGCGAGCCAGATGCGGCCGGCTACCTGAACAGATCCTCGTCTAGCGGCTCGAGGTTGAGCACGCTGGCAACCAGGACGCTGCCGAGGTCCCCGGGGGGATCGCCGCCGCCCTGCTCGTCCTCTGGAGCCTGCCGGGACGACATGGGGTTCACCTGCTGCCGGCCAGGACGCGGCGCCGGACGGACACGAGGAGACCCGCACTGAACGCTGAGCTGCTTCCGGCAGCTTGCTCCAGTAACCGGAAATCCCCTGCCCACCCTGAGAAAGCGGGATCCAAGTTATGATTGGCCGGTCCTCCTGTCAGTCTTCGCGAGAGGCTGGCTATCTTTCTCTGGTGATTGGAGAAAATGAGTGCCAGTCTGGGAATCCCGTGTGTGATTGGGTGTGACTGTGAGCGGGCGGAACCTGGGACTGAGTAATAAGGGATGGGTGTCTTTTTTTTTTTTTTCCTCCCCCTCTGTCGGAGAGCGAAGACGCCCCCAGACCCATATATCCCGCTCAGCCCTAGGGGTACTCCTAAGCTAAGGCCACTCAGTTGGGGCCGACCCTTAAGGCATACTGGACACACGCCAGCCTGTAGACCCTCAGAGTATGACCTCTGAACCCTGGTGTTGATCTTGGGACCAGCCCCTGGTGTGGGCTGAGGGGGCGGCCATGGAGCTGGGCAGCTGCTTCAAGACCTACGAGGATTTCAAGGAGTGCTTCAGCGCCTACAAAAAGGAGAACAGGTGCTCCTTCATTCTCAGGGACTGCGTCTCCGTCCGCTTCCACAACCTCAACCATGGCACCTCCATCCGCGAGGACATCCTGTAAGGGCGGGGCAGGAGGGTGGGGAGGAGGCCGGACTGTCTGTCCCCTGGAGGGAGGCCTGGAGGAGGAGGGAGAGGGAGTGCAGATGGGCCCTGGTCTCGAGCATTCAACAGGCACTAAGCACCTGTCCTGTCCCTGGTGAAAAGAGCAAAACCTTCATAGGCATCGCTTTTTGACCACCCACTTCCCCTTCACTCATTCACTCCATTACAGCTTTCCCGGAATTCCCGGAATAACTGCAATTTGCCCCATTCTTTGAGCACCTTCAGTATCCCTCATACAAAGTACTGTCTTCACAAATAGGTAAAAACGCCTTCGCGATGATTTCCTTTGTCAGTGTTCTCTCGACAAAGCAGTTAACGTGTTCACTTGTTGGTTAGTTTGTGCATTCATTCGTTCATTTTGTACACGGTTCTTGAGCTTCTGAGATTTTTTTTTAAGATTTTATTTATTTGAGAGAGAGAATGAGAGAGAGAGCATGAGAGGGGGGAGGGTCAGAGGGAGAAGCAGACACCCCGCTCAGCGGGGAGCCCAAGGTGGGACTCGATTCCGGGACTCTAGGATCATGACCTGAGCCGAAGGCAGTCGCTTAACCAACTGAGCCACCCAGGCGCCGGAGCTTCTGAGATTAACAACTGTTTTTCAAACACTTCCCATGCCCCAGGCATCCTTCTCTGTAGTGTGCGTGCTTTACCCCCACAGGACTGTATTGAGAATTATAGATAAATGCTATTTTTCCCTTTTGGCAGCTGAGAAAACTGGCTGAGAGGCTAAAATAAGGGTTCACAACGCCATTGTCTTCAGCGCTCAGGTGAAACAGCCCAGTGTAAGAAAGTAAAGAATGATGAAATAACAAGACACCAGGTCTTTGTAGCAGGACCACAGAGGTGTGACTGGGGCGAAATGGAGAGCAGGCCCTATCTAATCAACTCCAGCTAATGGCCACCAGGTGAAAATGAAGAGCCGGTGTTGCCAGAATTGGGGGCAGAAGTCAGAAATCCCAGCTTTGGGTCAGTATCTCCACTTTTTAGAAATTGCAAGGCAGTTCAAATTTGAACACGCTCCGTGGGGGCCAACTCAAAGTAGTTTATGGGCTCTCTGTCTAAATTACGTTAGGTGGTTAAGGGAGAGGTGAAGAGCTCTTCTTGAGTCTGTTGGATCTTAATTGTTTTTCAGCTCAAAATAATCCACATGCCAAAGTGGCAAATTCTGGGGCAGCCTGCCCTGAACCCCATCAGTGGTTAAAAGGGAGAGCTCAGGAGTCAGAAAGATGGGCTTTACCCTAGAGTTTGGGCAAGACTTAATTTCTATGGCCATTTTGTCCTCTGTAAAATGAGGTGGATGTGGTGAAGAGTAAATAACAAAATGCATGTAAGAGCAGAAACGTGGTGCTCTGTAAGTACTCACCGAAGTTGTTAAGCTAGTACATGTTAGAAAGTGGTACTTGGACTCAGTACTTTGAGAGGCAAATGTGCTGTGGGAATTAATCACTAAGTGACCGAAAGTCCCGTTCCGCTGGAAGATTCTATGATTTTTATACCGTTTCCCCTCTCATTTTTATATATGGCTGTTGTGTTTTTCTTTTTGGTATGTCTTTTGGGGATTGATATTCTTTGAACAGTCCGTGGAGTAGTCTCCTGTCTCTCTCCATTGCTGTTCAGTTAAATAGCTACCTTTTTCGGAACATATTTTTGGGCCGCATTCCAGACACTACTAAGAACTTTACAGGCACTGTTTTATTTAATCATCATCACACTCTGTGAACTAGGCCCTTATCTGAGTTTTCATTTTCCATGTGTCCATAGTCACAAGGCCCGGTAGGAAAGCGGATGTCATACAAAAATCTTGCTAATAAAGCAGCCACTGATAAAATTAGTCAGTACTAAATAATTTCCTGCTTATCCCTACCAGTCCCATTAGCCTCTTTGGCACTCAGTTTCTGGCTAATCGATAGATGTGGTAAACATCAGGATAACATAAGTGAGACAGTAAATAAAGCATCATAGTGTTTGGGGAAAATGCACCAGGAAAAAAAAAACAAAACAAAACCCAACAGTTGACACTATAAGTCATGCTTTGATTATTTTAAGAATTGGTATATGCTGGGGCGCTTGAGTGGCTCAGTCGTTAATTGTCTGCCTTCGGCTCTGGTCATGATCCCAGGGTCCTGGGATTGAGCCCCACATCCAGCTCCCTGCTCGGCAGGAGGCCTGCTTCTCCCTCTCCCACTCCCCCTGCTTGTGTTCCCTCTCTTGCTGTGTCTCTCTCTGTCAAATAAATAAATAAAATCTTTAAAAAAAAAAAAAAGAATTGGTATATGCTGCCATTATAACCTACATTTTGTTAAATATATTTTTTTAAAAGATTTTGTCAGAGAGAGACAGCACAAGCAGGGGGAGCAGCTGGCATGACCCTGAGATCAAGAGTCGCATGCTCTTCCAACTGAGCCAGTCAGGAGCCCCTAAATATAATATTTTGGCTGCAATTAACTGAAAACTCTGATTCAAAAATGGCTTATTTCTTAGAAGCTCAGAAGGGATCTTTGAAGGTGACTTTCCATGGCCCAGGCTTTTTGTTTCTTTCCATTCTGCCATCCTCACGTCTCAGCTTTGCCTGCAGGAAGGCTCCCCACATGGCACAAATGCAGGGGTCATGTGCAAAGGGAAAAGCCTTCCTTGGTTTCCTGCAGATTTTCTATCATGTTTCTTTCTCCAGAATTGGGCCAGTATCCATGCCCATTCCTAATGAGATTACCTTAATTGGCTTAGACTAGCTCTGAAGTACTTAGCTATGTGGGGGAGGAATGGCAACCCAAATTAAGATGGCTTTCTGTTAGGAAGGAAAAAGGGGCTAAGGGCTTTTGAGTTAGCAACCCACAGATCCAGTCACAACTTTTTAAATGAATTCACTTTTAGTGGGTCTGGTTGTTTTTTTGTTTTTTTAAAGATTTTATTTATTTATTTGAGAGAGAGCATGAGAGGGAAGAGGGTCAGAGGGAGAAGCAGACCCCCCGCTGAGCGGAGGGCCCGATGTGGGACTCGATCCTGGGACTCCAGGATCATGACCCGAGCCGAAGGCAGTTGCTTAACCAACTGAGCCACCCAGGCACCCCAGTCTGGTTGGTTTTGAATGAGGTACTGACTCTTCGTAGACCAGTACTCTTGTTATTTCCATGTTTACAGATAAGGATTTGGAGACTTAGAGGAAGTGAAATGACTTGTCCGGGTTCACACAGCTAATAAGTGGTAGAGCTGAAACTTAAACTCAGATCTTCTGACTTGAAGTCTTTTTCCTAACTCAAGTTATATTGTCTAAAATGGCTTTACTCCACCTATAAAAATCCTATTCATTGCTGAAGGTGTGATTTACACACAAGGACACCAATCTTACGTAAAATTAATCAGAAGCCTTAGTTAATCTGTGCCAGGCCCCAGAGAGTAAATCACTCCTTGTTCAGTTCTAAGTGTATTGCTTGTACCTCTCTTTTTTCTTTCTTTTTTTCTTTTTTTTTAAGATTTTATTTGACAGACACAGCGAAAGAAGGAACACAAGCAGGGGGAGTGGGAGAGGGAGAAGCAGGCTTCCCACAGAGCAGGGAGCCTGATGCGGGCCTCGATCCCAGGACCCCGGGATCATGACCTGAGCTGAAGGCAGACGCTTAACGACTGAGCCACCCAGGCGCCCCGCTTGTACCCTTCTTTAACTATTCACTTAGTATTTCACTGGCTGCCTGTGTGAGCCTCTCTCTGCTCACATAGACTTAGTGAGTGGAGACTATGTAATTAGTCTGTGTAGCCCTGTGAGCCACTAGTATCGTGTTCAGTACATAACAGAACTTGGTACATGTTTGAAATTAAACGAAGGACTTTTCAAAGTCATAGTCAGGAAAAGGAATAGTGCTAGGACCAGAAGCCAAGCGTTCTGCTGGAACGCTCCCAGTGGTCTTCCTAGTATACTTCTCATGTTCTACAAGGAGAACTTCCTGTGCTCCGCCCTCAATCATTTAACATTCATTTGGTACGCATGTGTACATTAACATTCATTTGAGCACCTGCTGTTTGCTAGCTGTGGGGGTGGGCACTGGGAGCACACTGGCCGCGCTGTCCAGTAGGGAATACAGACACCTACAAAGTGGATGGGAAGCAAGGCTGGCTGACTCCCTTCCTCCAGATACTGGTTGAGTGATCTCAGATATAAGCAGTAAGGGAGATTCAGAAAGGTGTGAAACCTTGTGCCTGTCTTCAAGGGCGTGGGTGCTTTAAGCCGTGAGACAACTCAGTACAGATTAAAATAACTGCAGTACTCAAGTTCTTAACAAAAGATTTGCATACTTTACTATATGTAGGTTATATCTCAATAAAAAAGATTAAACAAAGCAGGGAAAAAGGCTTCAACCTAGTACCCATGATGTTTGAAATGCATGATGCCAACAAGGACAGTATGTTTAGAGATTTTTTTTTTTTTTAAGATTTCATTTATTTTTGAGAGAGAGAGCACGAGCAGGGTGAGGGGCAGAGGGAGAAGCAGACTCCCCACTGAGCAGGGAGCCCAATGTGGGGCTCAATCCTGAGACTCTAGGATCATGACCTGAGCCAAAGGCAGACACACAACCGACTGAGCCACCCAGGCACCCCAGTGTTTAGAGGTTTTTAAGAAAGTTACTGAATCTGACTAGTGTGCTGAGGGTCAAGTTGACGAGGGTAAGAATGAGTATTCTGAGAAAGAAGAGATTTTGAAAGCAGACAGGCAGTATAAGGGTTAACTACACAGCCTGTAGCCAAGCAGGCTTAGTTCAAATCCCAGATTCTTACCCTTGAGGACATTTTTAAGCCTGTTTCCCCATCTGTAAAATGAGGATAATAGAACGCCTTTCCTAATATAAAATGGCGCGTGTTAGGGGCTTAATATAGCCTGGCGTATAATACCTTAATACATGTAGTACTGGTAGGAAAGAATGTAAAAGACTGGTTAAACTATTGGATATAGATGTGGAAAAGGAGGAATTAAAAAGAATACCAAGGTTTACACCCTCAGAGGTACAATTGGTCATTAATGGCACCAGGAAAGGTTTGAAAGACCTTTATGGTTAGCATTCGCCAGTATCTTTTTTTTAGACTAACCTAACAAACATGCACTAAGAGCACATGAAGTCAATCTAATGGGATGAGCTAGGGCTCTGCTAAGATGTTGAGCCGGCAAAAGGGTAGGGCCCAGTCTATGGACTTGGGGAAGGCTTCCTAAAAATGATGATGATGGTTGCATGTAGTCCTGAAGAAGGAGTAAGCTTTGAGATGAAGGCAGGTGGGAAGGGCATTCCAGAGAGAGACAAACACGAGCGAAGGCAGAGAGGTGAGACACAGCATAGTGAATAGGACACAGAATAGGAAGTTGTAGACAGTTTGTCTTTCTAGGGCACAAAAAATAAGGTGGTGAGGGGGTGGGAAAGGAGGCTGATGAGAGAGGCAGAGGCCACACCTCGGTCACCACTGACTGGCCTTGCCTACTACTGGGCTGCTCCAGCCCTTTCCTCGCCCTGAGCTAGGGATGGTGTTGCCGCCCCAGCACTGTGCACACAGCAGGTGCAGGCATTTTCAGCCCCGGACCACTCCACCCTGTTATTGCAGGCCTGACCTATCCTGTTTTTCTAAGCTTACCCCACAGGGTGGGCAGACAGGACCAGCTAGATTAGAGTGTTTGGGGAAGGGTTAGTGAGGTGCCCAGGCTGTGTCACGTCATTCCAGAGGCTGAGATTTTCCCCCCTCTCCTGGTTGCTAGGACACGCCCTGAGGAGGCAGGGGTGTGACCCGTCCCACCCGTGGTCTATGCGTCATTCATCGGAACATCTTTGATAAACATCTGCTGAAAGAATAGCATTGTGTTAGATGCTTGGAATACACTGAGAAATAACTCATTCTTGCCACTTGATGACAGCCCCATCCAGTTGTTAAAGTACTTTATAAACACCCGAGAGAATGTCACAAGGCCTAGGAGCTGTAGTAACAGTAGCAGCCTTCTGTTTAGTGTAAATAAAAGGCTGATCCAGGCTATGGATAAGTATTATGTCTGAGGCTTATTTAATCCCCATAACAATCTTTTTTTTTTTCTTTAAGATTTTATTTTTAGGGCACCTGGGTGGCTCGGTTGAGCGTCTGCATTTGGCTCAGGTCATGATCTCCGGGTCCTGGGATCGACTCCCATGTCGGGCTCCCTGTTCAGGGGGGGAGTCTGCTTCTCCCTCTCGCTCTGTGATCTCTCTTTCAAATGAATAAACAAAATCTTTAAAAATTTTTTTTTTATTTTTAACTAATCTCTACACCCAACATGGGGCTTGAACTTGAAACACCAAGATCAAGAGTTGCACGCTCTACCAACTGAGCCAGCCAGGCGCCCCAAATGCTCATAACAATCTTAATAATGCACACAGAGGGGTAGAGTGACTTGCCCAAGGTCAAAGAGCTTCTGAGTGGTGGAGCCCCAATTCATATCCAGGCCGTCAGCCTCCAGCATCTCCACTGTTTAACCACTAGGTATACTGCCACCCAGAGAAGCTTTTAAGCCTTTTATGTTAAATAAATGCTATGAGTTCAGAGAAGGGAGCAGTCACTGTGGGTTGAAGACATCCACAAAGCCTTCCTGGAGAAGGTGGGACCTGATTTGGCCTCGAAGCATGGGTATAGGAAAGGAGCAGATACTCACTTTAATTACCCCTCTCCTTTGAATCATCACTTTCAGCCTAGAATGGCAAAGCTGACAGGGACCTGAAGATCGTCTGACCCAGGGGTTCTCAGACTCTCTTAGGATTTGGACATTTTTGTTGAAATAAAAGATGAATAGAGATGTTTCCTGTGAGAGAGGGCCACTTGTACCATTGCTGTCTGGAGGAGGAGGAGGCAAAAGCAGTAGTTCCCAAAAGGCAGGAACAAAGGGGACACTTTAAACAGTGAGGAACCAGCTGGCCCTCTGCTGCTGCCTCTTGTCTGTTTTCCCTCGTGGCTTGCCTCACACTGAATCACTGGGAGCTGCAGATGGGCCACAGAGGGTGAATGAAAGGGAAAGGAGCGGGGCTTAGAACTGTGGACGACGAAAATGAATGCAGTGTTAGTTAGACAGGGTCTTGACAAAAGAGCTGAACACTTTGGGATTGGAGTGTGAATGTCAGGCTTCCCTCCCTATATCCTACACTGCCTCGTGATCTCTGGGACACGTATCTGCCACTGAATCCCTACGGGGTCTTGTCTTATAAGAGAAAGGGGCGGGCAGTACCTTTCTCACTGTCACCTCTATCTTCCCTAGATATGTGCAGGTGAAGTTTGTCTGTATTCGCACTCAGTCAAACAGGAAGAGAACCTCAGAGGTGGACATGTGCCCAGCGTACTTGCTTCTGCAGTACAATGAGAAACTGGATAGGCTGTTTATCAGGGAACTCAACACCCAACATATCCATGTTGACTCCAAAACTGCAAGTCCTAGAGGAGACACCGCTGGCAAATCTCAAAAGACAGTGTGCCTGCAGAAATCCCAGCCCGCACAGCCCACGCAGCCCGCAATCAAGAAAGACCTTGACCTGGCCGAGAAGTCCCCTGTTGAACCAGCATTTTGCTTAGATAAGGTCCAAGCGCCCTCAAAGCCAGAGCAGGAGGGCATCACTCCTTCTGACCTGGCCAAGATAGCGAAAGTGATGAAAAACTTTCTTAAGGTGGATGAGGGTTCCATGGCCTCTCTCAGCGTGGGCAACAGCCAAGACCTGGACCGGCTCAGCTTCCAGAGCAGCAAGATGAGCGATCTGTTCATCCGCTTCCCAGAGAATCTCTTGCTACACCGGGTGGAGAACGCCCAGGGCCACATCCTTTATGCTTTCTTGGTGGAGAACAAGGAACGAGAGGGTCGCGTGGTACACTTTGCCGTGCTTCAGGCTGAGACAACTACCTCCGTGGCCAAGATGCTGAGTATCTTCACGGAGTTCAACTCAGATTGGCCCAAGGTCAGGGTGGTGTTTGTGGACCCGGCCTTCCCTTATCGAACCATCCTGCAGGAGATCTTCCCTGCTGCGCGCATCCTCCTCTCCATCTACCACACCACCCGGCTCCTGGAGAAGAAGTTGCATCGGAGTTCAGCAAATCCATCCTTTAAAAGGCTCATGAAGGAAGCCCTCCGGGAAGCCGTGTTCGTCACTTCTGATGCCAGCCTGCAAAATCTCTGTCAGATGTCCCAAGCCTTACTAGATGAGCAGCTCTTCGGCTTCCTGCAGGCCCACTGGTTCTCCTGTGAACTGCTCTGGTACATGCACGTGAGGAAAGGCCTGCACGCGTGTAACACGTACATGGACAGCCTAGACGTGGTCACGAGCAAGGTGTCCAGCCTATTCCGGGAACAGCAGTCTCTGCTGGACTGCATCCTCCGCTTTGTGGATTATATAGACTTCTTTAATACCAAAGGCTTGAAGAACTTGCCCACAGCTCCTCCCAAGTTAAAAAGAGCCCGGCCGGCCAGCATGCCACCAAAGCCCAAGAAGGCGTTTGGAGTCTGTGGGGGGAGCCTCACCAGGCTCCCCGTGGAAGAGACCAAGCCAGGCCCACAGTGGGGGCAGCCGCGGCAGCAGCCACAGGTGCGGCCCTCCCAGGGCAGCATCTCCCAGGGCGGCATGCTAGACGCCTTGCACAGCAGTGGCTCCCAACTGGCCTATAAGCTGTGCCATAATGAGTGGGAGGTGGCACAGAACTCCACCCACCTGGTGGACATGGCTGGCTCCTCAGTGGACATTCAGCTACTGGAGGATTCTCACCAGGTGAGCAAAGATGGCTGTAGCTGCAGCTGTTCCTTTCATCGGTGGTACCACCTGCCATGCCGGCACATCTTGGCCCTGCTGCACACCAGCCAGAAGCCCGTGGGAGAAGCCATGGTGTGCCGCCGGTGGCAGAAGAGGTACCAGCATCTCCTTGGGCCCAGTGGGGAGCTCCGGGACCCCATCATGGTCCCAAACACAGGCCAGCCTGGGAGGCAAGGACGGAGTGACATGATTCAGGACCTAAGCAGGGAGCTGGCAAACCTGCTCATGCAGAGCGAGGGGCCAGAGCTAGAGGAGCGCTGTTCCACCCTGCGCAAGATTGTGGACATCTGGGCGGACCCCTGCCAGCCGCCTGAGCCCAGTCAGCAGCCAGAGGACTTCAACGATGTGGGCCGCCTCCCTTTCCTCTGGGGAAAGCCAGAGGAAGGGGAGGGACTCCCTCCCGCAGGAGCCACGGTTCATGATTGAAGCACTTGCACTGGCACATTGGACCACAGGCCCCTATCCTTGGAAGTGTGAGAGCTCAAGGCGGGCGGGACATGCTAGGGGCCAGCATTCTCACGAGGGTCTTCCTAGGTAGGGCTAGGAAGATTGTTACAACAGGGGGAGGAGGAACCCCACTGGGTGACAGGTCCTTTGAATCCACCTCCTTTTCTGCCCCACCTTTGTCATTGCTTGGGAGCCTCCTTCATTGTCAAGGCCAAAGTTATCTCCGTGCTGAAAGGTCACCCCTCTTTCTGCCCTGACTCCTGAGATCAGATCTTACTCCCATTAGAGAGATGAACTCCTGCCCCAAGATAGGGTGAGACAAAATATACCTGGTAAAAGGACCTGTTTTCGGGGAGGAAGGGACGGAGGGTGACCTTGGCTGTTGCTGCTCTTTACGAAGATTCTGTTATTTGTACTTATTTTTTTTCATAGTAAATAAAGGTTGTGTGTTTTTAATAAATAAGCGGGGGAACTGTGTGCTGCTTGCACAGGGAAGGAATCTAATGGGGGTTGTGGAGTGCGACAGCACCTGCTGCCTTAAATTCAAAGACGTAGCAGTCCACCACCGACTTCACCCTCTTCCTACCAACCAAGGCTTCAACACTGACTTCAGGCTGCCTAGAATTCTAGCAGGAGGAGCCCAAATAGCTGTGGGGCGGGGGGAACCTGAACCCTAGACTCCACTGCCTGTATTTGCTGGGGGGACTGTGGGCAAGTTTCTAATTTCTTTGACCCCTGGCTTCTCATCTGTAAAGATAATGTTGGCCTGTTCTAATCCCAATTTACCCTCTAGGTTTATATAAACAGAACATTTTCCTTCCAGTTCTAAGCCCCAGCATGGACTTCTGTTGTTGTTAGTTTGTAATTTTTTTTTTTTAATATTTTATTTATTTATTTGACAGAGACAGAGACAGTGAGAGCAGGAACACAAGCAGGGGGAGTGGGAGAGAGAGAAGCAGGCCTCCCTCTGAGCAGGGAGCCCAATGTGGGTCTCGATCCCCGGACTCTGGGATTATGACCTGAGCCGAAGGCAGCTGCTTAACGACTGAGCCACCCAGGCGCCCACTAGTTTGTAATCTTAATCACCTAAAACCTGGGAGCTACCCAGCTTGCCCAGATGTCATCTTCAGGGGAACCGAGGTCAAAGGTGGCAGTCAGTCTTGGCTCCTGCACTAGTCTGCCATGACCTCAAACAAGTCACAGCGCCATTCTGGATCTCTTCTGTAAAACACTGGAGGGGCTGGGGCTGGGCAACACAAGGTTCAGCTCTCACAAGATCATCTGGATTTCCTCAACTCTAAGGGCTGGGCCCCTGACCCCTGATGGAGAAGTCAGAATCTGAGACCTGGGCCTCAGTTTCCCCAACAGGCTGAAGACACAGTACAAACACATAGGCATCCTTTCCTACCCGACCCGCCCCTACACACACACACACACACACACACCCGGGGCTTTGGAATTTGATCAGAAAAGAAAGAAAAATCCATAAAGCACTGATATTTATTTTCCTTTTCATTTTCGGCCTCTGAGGAGTTTCCATAGTAACACGCCCTTCCAGAGTCTTCTCCCCAGGCGCGGGGCTTCGGAGTTCCAGCCTCAGGGCTCAGGCTCGCCTGGATGCTAGAGTCCTCGGGCTTTCATTGGCCATCGCCAGCCGAGCCCCTCGTAACCCTAGGAACAGCACCCGCCCACAAATCGCCGGGCTACGATTGGCCCAGGCCCCCAAAACCGAACGCGAACTCTTCCGGCCATTGGCCCGAGTCACGGCGAAGCCCGTCCCGCGGTTGGTGAGCCTAGAGGTCAGTCAGAGTCAGAGGCAGGGTCAAATAGGGAGAAATGGCGACGGAGCGAAGCCGTGGGTGAGTGATTTCTGAAGGGGTGGAGGTGTGAGGCGATTGACGACCGCGGTCAGCCATGACACAGCTCCCAAAGGGGTGGGAGGCTGACTTCTCTTCTGGCTCCGGCCGGACTCCGAATGGGAACGTCTGCCATCTACATCCTCCCACCCGGGTTAGAGGTGAGAGGTCAGAGGCTGCGTCCTCTCTCTGGTGTTTGGACCTCAGGTACTGTGGAAAGCAGTCAGGATCCCGAGCCAAAGACTGAGCTTCCAGCCACTTAAGGAGTAATGGTGGGCAAATCACTTAACCTCTTTGAACCTCAGTTTCTCATCTGTAAAATGGGGACAGTAACCCGGTTTGGGGCAAATAGAGGAAACTTTTAAACAGAGTACTGCAGTTAATAGAGGGATTTATGGAGAGGGAGGAGCAGCCATGCACATTTGATAGCCTCTGTGCGTGGTTCAAGGGCTTGAGGCTCAGAGGGAGTCACTGACTTGCCCAGAATCATACAATTTGAATTATAGTTCTCTTATATATACTCGGATCAAATGGAAGAATGGATACCAAGTGGTAATCTGTAAATATAGAGTGCTAGACAAATATTTAAAATGCTATTTAAGGTGGGGGCTGGGAGACCATATGCAGCTCTAGCCTTCACACCCAGTTAAATCTCTGGGAACTGAATCTTTCCATGGCCAGTTTATCAGTTAGGTCTCAGCTCCAATGTCATCCCCTCTCCCGACCCAGAGAGAGCTTCCCTGGCCACCTTAGCTAAATATCTCTCCCTCCCCCAACTTACTCCCTACCTGTTACCCAGTTCTGTGGTCTTTGCCTGTTATATCTATATCTGTTGACATGTTTATTATGCGTCTCCCCCAGAACAGTGCTGATACATAGTAAGCAATTGTCTGGATGAATAATCGAGGAGCCAAGCCCCTGCTGTCTCCTTAAAATTCTGTTCCTCTCCATAGGCCCATCTTTGGAACAAGATCAGGGAACTACATTCCAGCTTCAGCTTAGGTGGAGCTTGAGATCCTGAGATTCTCCTGGCAGAGAAAGTATTTTGACCTTGGCATCTAGACATCTCCCATCTCCCCCATGGCCCTGACAATGCTGAATGAGCTCCTGATTGAGGACCCAAACGCACCTATGCTGCTGTATCAGGTTAGCAAGACTGCTCAGTTAGATACCGTCAACTACCAAAGCTGCTTTATGCAAGGTGTCTTTGCCCATTTCCCTGAGATCTTATTTATCCACCGGACCTATAACCCAGTAGGCAAGGTGCTATATACCTTCCTGGTAGATGGACCTCGGGTGCAGCTGGAGGGTCATCTTGCCCGGGCAGTCTACTTCGCCATTCCTGCCAAGGAGGATGCTGAGGGCCTGGCCCAGATGTTCCAGGTGTTCAAGAAGTTTAACCCAGCATGGGAGAGAGTCTGTACCATCCTGGTGGATCCCCACTTCCTCCCGCTGCCCACCCTCGCAATGGAGTTCCCCGCAGCCGAGGTCCTGCTCTCAGCCTTTCACATCTGTAAGTTCCTCCAGGGCAAGTTCTATCAGCTGTCCCTTGAACAGCCTGTGGAGAGGGTGCTCCTCACTTCGCTTCAGAGCACGATGTGCTCGGCCACAGCTGGCAACCTGAGGAAGCTCTATACACTCCTGAGCAGCTGCATCCCTCCGACCCAGCTGCCTGAGCTCCACTCACACTGGCTGCTCAATGACCGCATCTGGCTGGCCCACCGCTGGAGAAGCCGAGCTGAGAGCAGCCGCTACTTCCAGGGCCTGGAGGTCACCACCCGTGTCCTCAGCCAGCTCTTCGGCACCACTCCATGTGTGGAACAAGGCATGGCCTCTCTGCTCCGATACATGCAGCAGAACGCGGGAGACGAGGCAAGCTTCAGCCTGGGCCTGAGTCCCCAGAACAGTCGCGCCCCCTTAGACGTCAGCCCCGAAAGCCCCAAAGTGGAGCAGCTGGTAGAAGCCCGCATCCAGCGCTCCCTCAATGCCATCTGCACGGGGCCGGCCGCCCAGCTCTGTCTGGGTGAGCTCGCTGTGGTCCAGAAATCTGTGCACCTCATCGGCTCCGGCTCAGAGAAGGTGAACATCCAGATCCTGGAGGACACCCATCGGGTGCAGCCCCAGCCCCCTACCAGCTGCAGCTGCTACTTTCACCAGGCCTTCCGCCTGCCCTGCCGCCACGTCCTGGCCATGCTCAGTGCCCGCCACCAGGTGCTCCAGCCCGACATGCTGCCGGCCCGGTGGACGGCAGGCTGTGCCGCCGGTCTAGACAACATCCTGGGCAGCAAGTGGAGTGAGACGCTGGATAAGCACTTGGCCGTGGCTCTCCTCACCGAGGAGGTGGGTCAGCTCTTGCAGCACTGCAGCCAGGAGGAGTTTGAACGGAGGTACAACACCCTGCGGGAGCTGGCCGACAGCTGGATCGGCCCTTATGAGCAGGTCCAGCTCTGATTAACCCTCCATGCCCAGAGATGCACATGCACATGTACACACTCACATCCACCCCTATACACACAACATAGAGTCACACTACTACACTTCCGTGGGCCCACCGCGCCCCCTCCGTGGCCCCCTCTGGCTCCGGATGCACCATCATGAAAGCTTGCCTTCCAGGAAAGGACAAGGGCCTTCTATTCTACCACAGCCTGTTACCTAAAATGTGTCTAGTTCCTAAGACAGGAGTCAGCAAACCTTTTCTGTAAAGGGCCCGGTGGTGAATATTTTAGACTTTGCTGGCCACAGTTTCTGTTGTATGTTCTTGGTTTGCTTTTGTTTGGCAGCCTCTTCAAAGGCTTAAAAACCATTCTTAGCTCCAGGGCCTTAGAAAAAGGTGGCCCTGCTCTAGGATAAGACACTGGGTGGAGATCAAGGGCAGGGCTTTGGTAACAGCTTCCCCAGTCATTAGATGACTCACCTGACCCACAGAGGAGAGGCGGTGGATCCCAGCCTTTGCCCCTGGCCCCCACCTGGAGGTCATTAAAGTCAACGTTGCCTATTCCAGCACTCGTCTTGTCTTGTCTTCTAGAAGGCAGCAGAGCAAATATCGGGGAAAAGAATAGACTTTGGAGTCTGACACTACATGCAAATCCCGGTTCTTTCTCTGCCTGCTTTTTGAGGCCTGACTGTAGCTTTTACTAGCTCTGGGACATCAGGCAAGTCACCCCTCAAAAGGCTCAATCTGTTCATCTGTAAAAATGGAGATCCTCACAGCACTGCTAAGATTAAAGAATGCATGTAATGGGCCCATGACCAGTGGGTGCTCAAATAACTGTTCATTTTCCTTCCTTGCTCTTGGTCCCATCACTTGCCCTCAGCTGGCTGGGAAATGTAAGGCAAGGGGAAAATTCACATTGCCTAGGACTTTGTACCAGACATCTTGATCGAATCCCAAAACAATACAAAAGAGGCCTCCACTCCAAGCCGGGCCCCCTACCTCAGGTAATTTTCATTACACCATCTCCTAACTTAGTGGTGTCTGGAGAAACTTCCTGGGGTCTGGGCCCTGATGAAAGACTTGTATTGACCAGAGTGGCTCAAAGAACCCCCTTATCCCCATCCATGTCACAGGCACTCCCAATTCTATCTGCCCAAAAACCATACAGAGAAGCCACCCTATGTGTCTGGTGCTATTTCATCCAGCTACAAGCAGGAGCCAGGAGGCTGGCCTCTCCTGGATCTCATTAGAGGCGCTTGCCCAGAGGCTGTGTGGGCACGTGCCTGCTCCCACCGCGCCCCCTCCATGGCCCCCTCTGGCTCCGGATGCACCATCATGAAAGCTTGAGCCGCCCGGATCAGGTCCTCTTCCCGCAGGCCTGGGACAGGCACGGTGGGGATGCCAGCGATCATCATGGCCAGGGTGAGGATGCAGATGTCAGGCTGGGAGCCGGCCTCCTTCCCCACTGCCTCAGAGGACGTCGGTAGAACCCCTGGTGATAGCCCACACAGCAGCAGGGGTCCGGGCCTGCCAGGGCCACCCAGGTGGGGAGCTCTGCTTCTGGAGCATCCATCCTCCCAGCCCAAGCTCTCCGGCTGTCTTGCGTGGGGGAATTTGTGGTTGTATCGGCCATACTCCTTCCGCTGCAGTGTCTCCCAGCTAGCTCCCCCAGGGCAGCCCCTGGCTTCCGGCACTGCCAGGGCCAGACCCCAGGCCTGGGCAACAGGTGCCACCTGCTCAGCTTTCTGGCCCAGTGGGCCTAGTCCGCTAGAGGCCACCACCACTGGCTCTATAGGACTATAGAGGCCAAGGGATGAGCCTGGAGAAACAGCCCCACCTGTAGAGACAGGAATGAGATGGAATGTTATTCTTGGTGTCTTTCAGGAGGCCCTGAGGGGCAGGGCATAGGATCAAGAGCACTGGAAACAGGAGCAATTAAGACCAGCCCAACAGGGCTGTCTAGTGGTTGGGAACTAGGTGTTTTACTCGTATCCACAGCCCCAGTCCCCAACGCCGAGTAAGTACTGGAGAAGTGTTTGTTGAGTCAATGAGTGAGTTAGCAGGTAGCTACTAGCAAGGACTTTTGGAATGGCTTTCTTCAGAGAGTTGACTCCAGGGCCAGCCCAAAAATGTCCAGCAGAACCTCCACCTCCCCAGAGCCAGGAAACGAGTTCTCAGGGAAAGTTGTGGTACCCCCTCCAGTTCCAGGAGCCTCTCTCTCACCTTGGCTGGAAGGCAGAAGACCTTGATGAGTTTGTGGAGACACGAAATAGGACATGGCTGCCCCAAAGCCCCCGTTTGTGAGGGAACAGTTGTCTGCCTCCAGTCCTACCCTCTCCACCATTCTAGAATGTCACCTCATAGTCCCTCCCCTTTACACCTGGAACCCACCTCACAGCACTGACCTGTTCATTCTAGAACCTGTATATGACAATGGCATGGGGTTAAGAGAGTGCTGGACCAGGACATTCTAGGTTCTTACCTCTACCTTGGGCAAGTCACTTGGACAGTTTTGTTCCTTGATACTCTCCTTTGTAAGGTGGAAGTAATGACTACCCACTCCCTCACCAGAAGTTGTGAGGATTAAATGAGATTATCTGTAATGGAAGCAACGGATCAGAGATACAAATAAAGAGGTGAGTGCTTTGTGCTCTGCAGTATGAGAGAAGTTCTCTGCACTCACTCCTTTGCTGTGTGACTTTGGAATACATTGCCACCTCTAGGCTTCGTTTTCCCATCTGCAAAATGAAATCGTTGGTCCAGGGCACTGGGTCTCGTGCTGGGATGCACATTAAATTCTCTGGGGAGCGCTTAGAAATCCTGATGCCCAGCCTCGTCCCAGACCAATTAAATCAGAATCCCTGGGTCAGACCCAGTTAGCAGTATTTTTCAAAGTTCCTCAAGTGGTTACAATATATGCCAAAGTCAAGACCTCTATTCTAGGGGAATCCTCCTCAATCCTGGCTGAGCTTCTACAAAAGAACAATGTCTAGGCCTAATCCTCCAACAAATGGAATGGGACTCTCTGGAGATGGGGTTTGGGGCATCAGCTCTTTAGTTTATCCCACATAATGCTAATGAGTAGCCAGGCTAGGAACCAATGATCTAGGTGATGTCCATAATGCTCTGTCTAGGGGCACCCAGGTGGCTCAGTCCATTAAGTGTCTGCCTTTGCCTCAGGTCATGATCCCAGGGTCCTGGGATGGAGCCCCACATCGGGCTCCCTGCTCTGCAGGGGAGGCTGTTTCTCCCTCCTTCTGCTCCTGCTCCTGTGCTCTCTCTCTTTTGCTCACTCTGTCTCTCAAAAATAAAATCTTAAAAATAAATAAATAAAAATAGAATGCCCTGTCTTGCTCTGACCTGCTAACCCACAGCGATTCTAGAAGGAGTGCCGCTCACAGGCTTCCAGGGCAAGGAGACCCTCCAATGATCAGTGTCAGCATCGGCTGTGTTTATTTCCAGGCCTGGCTGGCAGCAGTATGGCCAGCTTCAGACCAGCCACAGCTCCGGGGCCAGGACACGCTCCTCTGGCCCTGTTTCAGGGCGGCTGCCGGCCTTTACTCGTACTTGCAGAAATCCTTAAGTCCTTTCGGCAGGTGGAGCCCATCAATGGCCAACCGGTGCACCACGCTCTTCTGGATGACTAGGCGGCACAGAGTCTGCAGGGATGGCACTGTGGAGAGAAGGCTGTCAAAGGCAAACTGAACTGGAGGGGGGTTTTGAGGCTGAGACCCAGAAGATCTAGGTCCTGGTTCTCCCTTTGTCATTAACTTGGGCAAGTCCCTTCTGCTCTCCAGGTCCAGCCTGTGACACAGGGCTGTTCATGTGGTTGACATAAGCACCTCTTTCGAAACCTCCACAATGCAGCAGCCCTATTTCTATTTTAACCCTCCCTTAGCAGTTGCCGGGGGTACAGGTAGTGCCTGATTCACCCGTGCACGCCCATCCTCCAGCACAGGTCTGACACAAGAGTGGTTTCTAGTTCACTGAATTCATAAAATGATCAGAGGTATAAATAAAGGGCTTAGGCCTATAAAGGACCAGATCTCACGAATAAAACGTTCTCAATCTGGAGCCTATGACGTCTGTAAACTGGTATGCCCAAATCTAGGAGCATTTGTCTAATAAAAGAGCACACAATTTTCAAAGCAACCCGGGTATAACAGTTTAGAATCCCTGCCCTAGGTTAATATAGAAGATACTGGCAGAGCAAGCAACCTAATGGATCACAGCTGAGATGGCGAATCGGAGGCCCAGAGCCAGGGACTGACTTGTCCAAGATCCCAAGCAGAGGCAGAATTTGAAGTCAGATTCCCCAACTTCTAAACTAATGCTGGACAGACCAAAGCCTTGCTAGCTGGCTTGGGAATCCTAGCAAGTTCCTGTCCCCGCACTGGGCCAGGAGGGGTCGCTGCTCAGGGGGTGGGATACCTACAGCCGTACTCGAGCTGGACCAGGCGCACGCTCTTGGTGGAGGCAAACACGTCCACCACTGCGTAGAGGGGCTGAGCGGCTGGCAGCCCTCGAGCGCTGGGGCCCATGTCCTCGCCGTTGATGACGATGTGCATGTCGGCCGTGCCGTCCGGGCGCGGGCAGAAAAGAACGCCCAGGCGGCTGCGGCGCGCGGTCGGAGGCAGCACGTTCAGCTCATACAGCTGATCCAAGAGGTGGCTGTAGAGCCCGGGCCGGCTGCGACCCACCAGGCGGTCGCGGGGAATGCGAAACTGCTCAATGCACAGATACGGTTCCACCAGGAGGGCTGGGGGGCGGCCGGGGACCAATGCCTCTGCCTCCGGGCGGTCCTCCCGGGGCACGCGGTTGTGATGGCGCGTGATGGCGAAGACCCAGGTGTGGCCGAGGCTGACCAGGTCGGGCAGCGAAAACTCGGGTACGGCAGCCAGAGTGGCGGGGTCCAGCGCGGTCAGGCCGAGGCGCAGGTGCCCGCACCAGCCCAGCTCTTTCTCCTCGATCTCGACCAGGAATACCTGGCCCGGGGCCAACGGCTCGCGACTGAAGCATACGCCGTGAGCGAAACTCTCCACGCGTGTGGCCCGCGTCCCGGAGGGGTCCACGCGGATGTTGGCACCGTGCACCTGGTGGAAGCGGGTGGGAGGGGGCTCGCGGCGCGCGGACCGCCAGGCCGCACCCAAGTCCACGCGGTCTGAGACAGCAGCCATCTCCCGGCCACGAGACAGGCTAGCGGGCGCCGGGCGCTATTTTGGGAGGCGTGCTCAGAGGGTGACCGCGGGGGCACCAAGTAAGGTAACCCTCCCATCCCCCCGACTGCCTTCCTCGAGGCTCTGCCCTGGGGTCCTAGCGCCGCTTGCTCAGCCATTCCGCCTGGACCCGGGCCCCCGGGAGGCCGAGGCATCCTGGCCGCCCACGTCTAGATCATCTGATGGCTGGCGCGCGCGAGACGACCTGGGAGGACCGCGGACTCTGACCCCGCGCAGGCCGCCGCCTGCGAGCCACCGGTCCAGGGGACCCGGCGAGGCGCCGGAGGACGGCGGTCACGTGACGCCGGCACCCACGTGACTCCGACTCCACATGACCTCCCGCGGCCGGGCCCCTCCTGGAGAGCGAGGACGCGGGGGAGCAGAGGTGA
Organism: Eumetopias jubatus; assembly: GCF_037043125.1. Lineage (NCBI taxonomy): Eukaryota > Metazoa > Chordata > Mammalia > Carnivora > Otariidae > Eumetopias > Eumetopias jubatus. The sequence goes on from NW_028274815.1 coordinate 126,162,805, forward strand.
GGGTGCCCGGGGAGGCTGGAGGGGACCCGCAGCCCAGGGTCGGGCGGCGGGGCGGGGGTGAGGGGCGCTGGGGCCCGGCCGGGGACTCCTCTGGCAGCCGCGCAGCCGCCAGCTCCTCGGCGGGGCGGCCCCACGGAAGCGCCGAGGAGCGAGGGAGCGCGGAAACAGGGTGCCCCGCTTGCTTCCGCAGATGGTCGGGGCCGCGCTGTCGCCGCCTTGGCTGCTGCTGCTGCTGCTGCTGCTGCTGCCCTGGGCGCCCCCGGGCCAGGCAGCGCCGGACCTGGATGAGATCCAGTGCCTGCCCGGGTTGGCCAAGCAGCCAGCTTTCCGCCAGTACTCCGGCTACCTCCGTGGCTCCGGCTCCAAGCACCTGCACTACTGGTCTGCGGCCCTCCCTCCGGGGCGGGGAGGGGACGGGACGGCGCGCGAGCTGGGGGAGGGTCTGAAGACCCCCGGGGGAGCCTGGGAGCAGGGAGCACTGGAAGGGGCCCCTCCGCCTGCACCCACCCTGCTCTGCCTCCCCTCCCAGGTTTGTGGAATCCCAGAAGGATCCCAAGAGCAGCCCTCTGGTGCTTTGGCTCAACGGAGGGCCCGGCTGCAGCTCCCTAGATGGCTTCCTCACGGAGCACGGCCCCTTCCTGGTGAGTGGGAAGCCACTGTCTCCCCCCTACCCCCAGCCAGGAAGGGGAGAGGAAGGGCACTGTCCCTAAAGGAAAAGACTGGGGAGGAGGGAGAATGGGACTTCGGGGTGTTCCCAAGGGTGTTCCCTTTCCCTGAGCTTGGGTTCCGTCGTCTGTACCATTGGCTTGACTGGGGGTTTTGCCCAAAGGGGGAGTGCCCAGCAAGGTGGCCCTTTTCCTTCCACCCAGCTGGCGCTTGGCACTTAGCCATCTCTCTCCTCCTCAGGTGCAGCCAGATGGTGCCACCCTGGAGTACAACCCCTATTCTTGGAACCTGGTATAGCTGGAGCTGTGGGTCCTGTGGGGGTGTCTGGGCACTTGGATGGGGTGGGGAGCCTTCTTCAGTTGCTTTCCTCCTGCCATGTAGATTGCCAACGTGTTGTACCTTGAGTCCCCAGCTGGGGTGGGCTTCTCCTACTCTGATGACAAGACTTATGCAACCAACGACACCGAGGTGAGTCCAGTGCCCGCCCCGTGCCCTGTGCCCCAGCCTCCCTGGTTCTCTAAGGGTGGCACAACCGGGGGGAGAAGAACATGGCCTTGGAGCCTGTTTTTGGCTCTGTCACATACTGTGTGTGGTCTTGGCAAAGCCACTTCCTCTTGCTCAGAATGGGTGGGTGTCATTATCTCTGAGGTTCTTTCTTTTTTTTTTTTAAGATTTTACTTATTTATTTGAGAGAGCGAGAATGAGAGAGAGAGAGAGAGAGAGAGCACATGAGAGGGGGGAGGGTCAGAGGGAGAAGCAGACTCCCCGCTGAGCAGGGAGCCCGATGTGGGACTCGATCCCAGGACTCCGGGATCATGACCTGAGCCGAAGGCAGTCGCTTAACCAACTGAGCCACCCAGGCGCCCTATCTCTGAGGTTCTTTCCAGCTCAAATAGCAGAACCCTTTGATTCCCTCCATCCTGCTTTCCCTAGGTCGCCCAGAGCAATTTTGAGGCCCTGAAGGATTTCTTCCGCCTCTTCCCTGAGTACAAGGACAATGAGCTTTTCCTAACAGGAGAGAGCTATGCCGGCATCTACATCCCCACCCTGGCGGTGTTGGTCATGCAGGATCCCAGCATGAACCTTCAGGTACAGGGCCGCTGGCAGGAGGGAAGTGAGGCAGCTTATGGTCATGGCCTTTCGGTGAGCGAGGTCAAACAGGCCATCTTCCCCGTCCAACCTGGTCTCTTTTGTAACGTGCTTGCCACTGCCTGGCCTGCCTCTGCTCGTGTGCCTCCCACGACAGGAAGCTCACCTGTCAGCCAGCCAGCTCTGTTCTTTGAGTGGCCTCACCACAAACCACCTTGGATTTCAGCTTCCAGATTGCTGGAGGTCTGGGTGTAGTCAGGGGAGGCTCCTCCTCTCCCTCCAGGTGACCTGAATGCCCTGGGTGTTTCACAGGGGCTGGCCGTGGGCAACGGACTCTCCTCCTATGAGCAGAATGACAACTCCCTGGTCTATTTTGCCTACTACCACGGCCTTCTGGGAAACAGGTATGGGAGGGGGCGGTTGGGCAATCTCCAGGGTGGGGCAGGTCATGAAATCTCAGGTCTGCTCTCCAGGCACAGGAGTGACACCCCACGGGGCCCTACCATGGTTTATGAACAGGAGGTGGGGGCTGAGGTTGCTGGAAGGGACTGAGGAGGGCTGGCAGGGTGGCCCCAGAGTAGCTAGGTTTGGAACCTACATACCATTCCCTGTGATCTGTTTCCTCGTCCCCTGGGGGCAGGTGGTGGTGGGAGGTTGGAGGGAGAGGGTGGGAGGCCCGCTTGGGGCCTGAACACTTTCATGCATCTCCTACAGGCTCTGGTCTTCTCTCCAGACCCACTGCTGCTCTCAAAACAAGTGTAATTTCTACGACAACACTGACCCAGAATGCGTGACCAATGTGAGGTTCTGCCCCCAACCTCTTGTCACCCCGACACCCCCAGCCCTGAGAACGGGACCACATCCCCTCCTTGGGGACTCCCTAACCCCGTGTCCCCTATGGCTTTGCTGTCCTGCCTCCTTCAGCAAGTTGGTGTTTTCTGGGACACGTCGAGGGATGTGTTCCTATCCCCACTTCCTGTGACCTCCTGGGCAAATCCTGTAACCCCTGGGAGGGAAAGGATCTCTCACTTATCGAGCACCTACGGTGTGCCAGGCACCGGGCTGACGTAGGTCAGTGCAGATTATTTAATCTTCAAGATTCTCCTTCAGGGGAGATTGTATTGTCCACATTTTCCATTAGAGGAAACTGAGGCCAAGGATGTTAAAGTCACTCGCCTGAAGTCACAGTGCTAGGGAGTAGAGGCACTAGGGTTTGGACCCTGGGCTGGCAGATTCCTTCCACTGAGCTTCAGTTTCCCTACCTGTAAAATAAAGCGGGGGAAGGGTAATGACAAGAGGTGAAGTAGGAGAGCGATCTTGGGATGCATTGGTGGGATCCTGGGGAGGCCGGGGTTCTGTGACACGGGGTGGCTCGGCGTGTCATTGCAGCTGCAGGAAGTGTCCCGCATCGTCGGTAACTCCGGCCTCAACATTTACAACCTCTATGCCCCCTGTGCTGGGGGTGTGCCTGGCCATTTAAGGTAAGCCCTGCGGTGTGTCCTGGGGGGGGTGGTGGGCCCTGGGTCCAGCCTCACCTGAAGGCCGAGGCACCCATCCCCCACTACACTTGCAGGTACGAGAAGGACACTGTCGTGCTCCATGACTTGGGCAACATCTTCACTCGCCTGCCGCTGAAGCGGATATGGCATCAGGTGTGCAAGCGCCCGGCTTCTGGTGGGGGTGGGGCAGGGAGGCGAAGACCCTGACCTTCAGGCGGTGCCGCCAGGCGCTGCTGCGTTCCGGGAATAGGTTGCGCATGGACCCGCCCTGCACCAACACCACGGCCGCCTCCACGTACCTCAACAACCCTTACGTGCGGAAGGCCCTCCACATCCCCGAGCAGCTGCCCCGCTGGGACATGTGCAAGTGAGGCTCTGGGGGTGGCAGGCTCAGGGCTCATGGGTATCAGGTTCCCAGGGATCCCTTGGCCAGGGTCTCTCTGGGGTGGCACTCAGGGTGCCGCGGTGAGTTGTGCAGGATGTTTGACCCTTCAATCGATTGCTGTTTTGCCAATTCATTCTTAAACGGCCACATCGGTTGGTAAAATGGCGGTTTGCGTCCCTGGTATTTAGTATACCAGACCGTCTCCCCCACTCCCCCACTCCACTGCAGTCCCCAGTTGCACGGACCTCCTATGACCCGTGTGAGTAACAGGGTGACGCCTGGCCCCGTGGGGCCACTCAGGTCCTCTCACTGGCCGGTGCCCCTGCCCTCCTGTTGTTCCCTGCTGTGGTTCTCACACCTGTGGGCCCCTCGGCACGAAATGCCGGCTGTGGACCCGTGACTAAACGTTCCTATATACGTTTCTAAATGGGGGCGAGTTGAGGACCGCTGAATTCCAGTCCCTCATCCAAGTAAGTCCTAGAGAAGTGACACGAGGAGGGGACTGAATCCCAGCTCTGCCTCCTGGGCTGGAGCTTAGAGCCAGGAGGGGCTAGGAGAGGAGATCCTGTGACTTTTTGTCTGTCTTTACCTCGTCTTCCTGGGGCCTGCCCACGTCCTCCTGCAGCTTCCTGGTGAACATACAGTACCGCCGTCTCTACCAAAGCATGCAGTCCCAGTACCTGAAGCTGCTCACCGCGCAGGTGAGTGGGGGCAGCACCGCTGGGTCCACCAGCAGCCTCGGGACCCTGGAGCAGCATGATAAGGTGGGGCCCCCTTTAAGTGCCACTCCGGACACAGGAAGCTGAAACTCCAAGAAACAAAGCCCAGTGACTGGCAGGGTCATGATTTGAACATGGCTTTGTCCCCATCCCATGCTGTTCTCTTCGTAGGAGGCTAGGGGGTCTGCGTCAGCCAAGGAGACGTTAGGTTGAGAAGAGCTAGGAGAACGTGCGATAGACAAGCAAATGGAGGTCCAGGGTGGGAGAGGGTCTTGTCCAAGATCATCTAGGAGACCCTGACAGCCGGTCAGGACCAGGTTCTGTACAGCACAGTGGTTAGAGCGTGAGCTCTAGGGCCAGATCGCCTGTGTGCAAGTTTCTTTACTAGCTGTGTGACCCTGGGCAGGTTTCTCATATCTTGAGACTTGCTTTCCCCACCTGTCAGATGGGGTTAATAATAGTATTTGCCTGCATAGGTGAAGCATTTCGTAGAGCACTGAACATGTAGAGAACAGTCAGAAAACGCAGCGTTTCCTGCTTTGTGCTATTTCACTGGGCCCCTTGAATTCCCGGCAGGGGTAGGGCTTGAACCAGGGAAGGGCTGGGACCTGGGCTCATTCCAGACCCCCCATTCCCTCCCCTGCCCTGCTGCAGAAATACCGAATCCTGCTCTACAACGGAGATGTGGATATGGCCTGCAATTTCATGGGGGATGAGTGGTTTGTGGATTCCCTCAACCAGAAGGTACGGCGCAAGGATCCTGGCTCTGGGGAGGGATGGGGCAGCTGTGCCCGGCAGCTAGGCTGTGGGCAGACAGGGCAAACCTGGGGGAGTTCCGGGCCCCTGAGGTCTCCTGGCAGCCATGAGCAGCGATGATGGCGCGGCAGCAGGCTGCTAAGTCTTTTCCTGGTGGGGCAGATGGAGGTCCAGCGCCGGCCCTGGTTAGTGGACTATGGGGACAGCGGGGAGCAGATTGCTGGCTTCGTGAAGGAGTTCTCCCACATTGCCTTTCTCACCATCAAGGTAGGGCCTGGGCCTGGCAGGGGCTGGCTTGGCTGGAGGGGATGGGGCAACACCTACCTGCCCTCCTTCCAGCTCCCTTTACACTGGGTTACCGGGATCCCATCTTGGCCCCGTAAGAGCAGGTTTTCGGGCGGGGGCGGGAAAAATGCAGTGCTTGGGGCAGGGCTGGGAGAAGAGGAAGGTCACCGGTTGGAGGGATCCAGTAGGTTGGAGGACACACCCACGGGCAGGGGTTACACAAGAAGGGCATCTCACAGAGCTTTGCTCCTAGGGCGCTGGGCACATGGTCCCCACCGACAAGCCCCAGGCTGCCCTCACCATGTTCTCCCGCTTCCTGAATAAGCAGCCATACTGATGGAGACAGTCCCCCTTCTGCCTGATCCAGCCCCTCTTTCCTGCCCCTCCTGCTAGAAGGGAGGTCCCCCTTTATGCAAAATGCCCCTGTGGGGCGGATCCCTGCCTCCAGAACAGCTTCCCCTTTGCCCCCTCCACAGCCCTCTGCCTCCCAGACCAGGCCCCAGTGCCTCACATAGACAGCCTGGGGGAGTTAGCACTTTATTCCTGACTTGGGTGGGGCCTGGCCCCCTCCCTTCATGCACTAGAACACAGCAGAGCTCAGGACAGCCCACGGGGAGGGTGGACGGACTGTAATTGATGGATTGACTGATGATGGAATTAAATTGGGTACAGCTTCAAGCCCTGTCTTCTCTGTGGCACTATGGGCTGGGGAGGGGGGGCGGGGGCTGGGGGAGGGGACGAGGGGTGTCAGAGTCCTGAATGCCCCTGCCAGGGTGGGCTTGAGGGCTCAGGCAGCTGTCGTGGAGGGCGGTGGGGCACTGGGCGCCCAGGAGTCCCTGGTGTCGGCAGGCCGGTTCTTCTCAATCACCTCTCGTAGCCCTTTGGCAAAGTGGAGGTCGGCCCCAATAGTGAGGAAGCCCTGTGCGGTGGGGGCAGAGAGGGGAGTCTGTTCATTCCATCACAGGCCAAAAATTTCAAGATAGAGCCACAGTCCTTAGCCTCGAGGGGTTTTCAATTTAGTGGGACAGGAGGAACAGCAAAGAAGTTCTAGCTCCCTGTGAAGGGTGGAAAAGAGAGGCTGCAGGAGCACAGTCTGTGGAGGTCAAGGAGGACTTCCTAGAGGAGGTGACCTCTTAGCTCAGACGTTCAAGAGGAGTAGATATTGGGGGTGGAATCCGGGAAGAGGTTTACAAGGTGACAGCCCAGCTGTGCAGAGGGCTGGAGAAGTCTGATGATGGAAGATTAAAATGGGAGGGGCCGTTGATAAGGGAGGGGCTGGGGTCGGGTAGCAGAGTTAGGTCGGTGGTGAAGCAGGGGCAGGGAGCCTCTGCCCTCCTCCCTCACCGCCCCCTACTCACCGCATGGTTCGTCACCACCTCGCGCACAAAGTTGATACCCTCGGGCAGCGGGATCTGCACCCCCCGCCACATCCGCTCTGTGGGTGGGAGCAGGTGGCTCAGCTTGGGCCCACCCAGCTCCCCTCGCCTTTCTCTCTCCTGCCTCCCGACCCCCAGCCCTACCATTGAGCATGGGCATCACCCCAATCTGCAGCATGGTCTTCAGAGGGGCCTGCAGCGGGATCAGCTGGGAGGGAGGAGGCAGGACATTAGGGCAGCCAGCAGGAAGCGGCCTGGCCTTCGCTGCCCAGCCCCGACCCGGCCTCGGCACCCCCGCCACCCCCCAACTCACGGCCAGTGACTCCAGGGCGGACTGGTTCGAGTAGATTCGGAACCTACAGGAGAGAAAGAAGTGTCCAGTGGGCACAAGGCCCGAACGCTCCCCCTCCTCGGGCCACCAGAAGCCCCCGAGTCTCAGCCGCAGATGCCCCCACCTCCACATCTGTCCGGGGGTTCTGCCACTCGCCAGGTGTGCATCCCTGGGGGAGTCCTTTCTCCCTCTTGGGGTTCCTTTCGTCCAAGTTTGCTACTTTTACTTTGTCGACCACTTCCTGTATACCAGCCTTGTGCTGGTAGCTTTGCACGTATGGTTTGTGTTTATTTAACCAACCTTACAGAGCTCGCTCCCTCCCAGATAATAAGCATGTTACAAAAGTTAAATGTTAAGATATTTTAAAATGCCAACTTGACTTCATCCTGATAACCCTAAGGAGGCGGCACTATGAAATTGATTTGCACTTTTTAGAGGAAGCAGATCAAGCCTAGAGAGAGGAAGTAATTTGCCTGCGGTCTCACAGGTGGTAAAGGGCAGAAACTGCCTCTAGAATCTAGGCTCTTAACCATGACCCTGCGGTATCTCATTTAACCCCTGGGACAGTGCTGTCCAGTAGAACTTTTGCAAAATGTCGCATGTTTGCATTTGCCATGTAAGAGCCACTAGCTACCTGTGGCTAGCATAGTAGATGCTATTTTTCCCTAGCTCCCCCAGTGGCTATAGGTCTGAGTGGATTTTTGCTCCCCAGTTCTTGGGCGGGTGCGATTATCCCAAAGGCACGGAGCCTCAGCGAGGTTAAGCGCTCGCCCGAGATCTTGGCCAGCTGCTTACCGGCGCAGGTCCAGCTGGGTGCGCAGCGCCTTCCCCCGGAGTGCCATCTTGGCGCTGAGACGGGCGTCCTGCAGGCAAGGGGGTTGGGGAAGGGTTACTGGCCCACAGGGTCCGCAGCACACTGTCCCTGACCCTCCGTAGCCCCCACTCTGGTGCCCGCACCATGGTCATGCTGGACAGCTGGACCTCGGGCTGGTCTGGGGGGACCAGGGCGATGGTGACACTGGCAGTGACAGAGACCGTGGTACCCGAGGGCTTGATGGTGCAGCGAGGTGGAGCCAGGACGCGCAGCTCCAGCTTCAGTGGGGAGTCGATCACTGCTGGGCTCTGGGGACAGAGTAGGGAGGGCGGGGGAAGTCCCAGATCTGTTCCCTGATGAGCCCCGGGAGGGGAGATGGGGTGGCTCGGGCTCTGCCTGCTGGGAGCCCAAACACACAAATACGAGGACTGGTGTGGCTTCCCAGACCCTTCAGGACTGTGTCCAGCCTCTGTGTCTTTGCTGACACGAGGGATGGAATGTCTCCTTTTCCTGCTGTCCTGAGTTCCCGGCGGTGGGGGATCCATCTCCAACCAGACTCCTCGGGACAGTGTTTGCATCACATCTCTCTCCCCCCCCCACCCCCCGCCGTATTGCCCTTCTCTGAACTGCTCTGCTCTTTCTCCTGGAGGCGCTGACCAATACTTTGCCTGTGTTAGCTCATTTAAACCTCATCATAACCATGTGAGGCAGGAATTACCGTACTCATCTTTGAGATGGGGACACCGAGGCACAGAGAAGTTAAGTAACTTGTCCAAGGTTCTGTGGTCATCCAGGTGCAGAACCTGGGATTCAGAGCCGGGCACTTTGGCCAGAGAGTCCATGCCCCCACCAGTGCTTGGCCATCAGGTTGATGGTGACGATGGGGATGACAGCAGTGGGGAGAGCAGCTAGTGTTTCCTGAGCACTTACCTGCGCCAGGGGCTGCTCTAATTTCTTTACATGAATTGACTCAGCTAATCCTCACGACAGCTCTGGCGGGTTGTATAGTGTAGAGGAGATTAAGGGCAAGTTCTCTAATGATCACTGAGATACTTCTTAAATTTTGACCTTTCATCCCTCTCCCCATGAAACAAGCAAAAAGAATACATCAGGGTCGCCTGGCTGGCTCAGTCGGTAGAGCGTGCGACTCTTAATCTTGAGGGTCGAGTTCGAGCCCCACGATGGGCGTAGAGATTATTAAAAAAATAAACTTTAACTTAAAAAAAAGAATACATCTGTCATTGTTAAAGTCCCTACACTTAGAGAGCTTGGGTTCTCAGCCTGCTGTCCTCCTAGCTTCATGAAGAAGAGCAGGAAGTAGGGCGCCTGGGTGGCTCAGTTGGTTAAGTGACTGCCTTCAGCTCAGGTCATGATCCTGGAGTCCCGGGATCGAGTCCCACATTGGGCTCCCTGCTCAGCGGGGAGTCTGCTTCTCCCTCTGACCCTCCCCCCTCTCATGCTCTCTCTCTTTCTGTCTCTCTCATTCTCTCTCTCAAATAAATAAAATCTTTAAAAAAAAAAAAAAACAGGAAGTAGCAAGGGCCCGTCACAGACTTGGAATCGACCTTGACAAATAGGAGGACTTAGCCACAGGCAGGAGGTCAGGCCTTCTGTTCACTCCATGGTGGCCGTGGAGGCCTCTGCCTGCACACCTCACGCGTCCCCTCGCCGGTGTGCAGGCGGTAGGGCCACCCACCCTGGCCACGTCCCTACCTCCCGCCAACACTCACCAGCAGGACGATGCTCCCAAAGTAGGTGGCCCTCAGCAGCATGTCCAGATCGTGGGGCACCTGGAGAGGGGAAGGGGGGATGAGGCAGGGTCATCAGGAGTTCCGGACAGGGCCCCTCTTGCCCATCCCACAGACAGGCCCCAGCATACCTTGTCCCCCACCAGTGACAGCTGCAGGGCCCCCGCCCGGAAGTAGCTCTCCATGGCAGAGTCAAAGAAGAACTCCGAGAAGGCCACGTACACCATCCGCTCCTCGTCCTGCAGTTGGGGCTCTACTGCCCGGTTGGGCAGGCTCCAGTTCCCCTCAGCCAGGGGAAAGAAGGCCCCCTGCAGTTGGGGAATCAGGGTCAGCTTGTGGCCCAGCACCCAGATGTTCCCACGCCCGGTGTCAGGCACCATGAGGGATGGTGGGGGTCAGACCCAGCTGCTATCTTGAGGGGACCCATTAGCACAACTTCTTTTAAGTTGTATTTATTTAAGTAATCTCTCCACCCAACATGGGGCTTGAACTCATGACCCCAAGATTCAGAGTCGCATGCTCCACCGACACCCAGCCAGGTGCCCTCGTTAGCACAACTCTTTAAAAAGGCATTCACAGCAGGGCAGCTGGAGTTCTGCAAAGGAGCACTTCCATCAGACCAGAGAAGGGACGCCCAGGAAAGGGCTGGGGAGGAGGAGGCATGGTGGGCCTTGAAAGATACAGAGCAGGAACTATAACAGCTGCAGTTTACACTGACATCGGTTATGCGCATAGAGCTGTATATCCCGCTGCTCCGGGGGAGATGGGGAAGGGCAGTGCATGAGCAAAGGCCCTGAGGTAGGAAGCGAGGGCATATTTGGGCAAGAATGAGTGCCGAGAAACAGGGTGAGGTTAGAAAGGTGGGGCCAGACAAGGTTGACCAGGCTCAGAAGCCAGACCCGGGAGTTGAACCGAATTCTGCAAGCAGGCACACTCAGCAGTGGAGTGGCCGCATCGGAGCTGTGCCTTCAGAGGACAAAACGAGCAACACGGGACAAGGGGGAGGTCTGGTGAGGTCAGAGACGCCCTACCAGCCAGGCAGCTCACCCGGAAGACCATGTCCAGATTGCTGTCGGACGCTACAGGATCCTTCAGGAGGGAGTAGTCGATGCCAACCAGCTCATCCACAGAGCTGCGAACTGCGGGAAGGAGCTCAGTCACTCCAGCTGTGTGATGCTGGGTGAGGTGCTCACCCTTCTGGGCCTGTTTCTCACCCACAAAGCGGTGATTATAAATCTTCCCTCAGAGGGTTGTTGTAGGGATCAAATTAGTTTTATGTGGGAGGCACTTAGTGCTCAGCAGTATTGATGCCGACTCCCTCTGCCACCATCGTCACCGCAATACAAGGGTTTCATCAGATCACTAAACAAGATGCCAAGGGAGTCCCTTCCTTCGTTGTTCTCTCTGGCCCCTCCCTCCCTCCCCATGCTCTGTTGTGGGGCCTGATGATCTCTACCCCCCAGCAGACAGAGGTCACAGTTCAGGAAAAGGGAATTCATGTTAGTTGAGCACCTTTGAAGTGCAGAGGATGAAAACAAACAGGGTCCCAGTGATCAGCAAGCCCCCTATCGAGGACCTTGACAGGCATCACTGAGTTAATCCTCACAACAACCCCCACGAGGAGGCATGGCCAGCCAAGCGAAGATACCAAGGCCCAGAGAGGAGTACTTACCTAGGGTCACATGGCCAGTCAGTAGCAGGGGCCATATTTGAAGCCAGGGCATGGCAGGGGCCCACCCTGAAGTATACCCAGCCTCCTCAGCCCCATTCCAGTCCCAGGCATGGCCCGGAGCTCCCCTCCCAGCCAACTCACCAGGCACGGTGTCCAGGAGGGAATTGAGGAGCACCATCCCTGCGTGGTAAAGCACGGGGCAGATCTGCGAGGTGGGGTCTAGAGTCAGGGCCTTCCAAAGAGAGGGGACCCCCCACACACACACTGCTGCTGTACCTGCTGGTTGAGGAGGAAGCGCATCCCCGAGGTGATGAATGTGGAGAGGAACTCATAAATCTTCCTGCAAGGAGGGGAGAGACCACGTGAGCCCAGACTCTGCCCCACCCCTCTGGAGTGGGGACTCCAGATCCAGGAGAAATCAGTGGCCAGAGAGACAGGGGGGAGGTGGCTCAACTTTGACCTGTATTACCAGCTCTTTAATGGAGGTTTTCCGAATCCCCTCGCTAGCCTGATTCTCAAGACCTCTCCCTAACCCCCACCCCCCACCAGCCTAATGAATTTGCCCCCAGTTCTTCAAACCTGCTGTACGCATCCCCACCTCCAGATGCTTACTCACGCCCTCCCTTCCACCCTCGGAGTTCCTGTCCTGTATTTCCCTCTGTAAGAGTTCAGATGCTTCCTCTTCCAGGCAGCCTTCCCAGATTGCCCTCTTCTGAACCCCTGGAGTACTCAGTTCCTCTCTCAAAGCCCCGATGACAAATGTTTTGTCCCTTCAGCGAGGCTCTGAGTTCCTTCATGAATCCTCAGGGAGTGACATATAACTTTATTTGTTCAGTAAATAAAAACTTGACAGTATACCAACACCAGATGATAAATCCACCATCTTTTCTCTCCCACTCTCTTTGAGAGCTATCACAAAGTTCCCTTCTTAGCCCAAAACCTGAAATGATGCTATTGTTTTTAGTAGTAGTAGTAAGAGCTGCCAGTTATTGAGAACTCAGTTCATGCCCAGCTGTGCATCCTGATCCTCACAATTACTCTTATCCAGGAAGCTAGCCACTAATATGCCAGGTACTGTTCTAAATATTTTTACATATATTTTTTTTCTTTTTTCTTTTTTCAAGATTTTTTTTTATTTATTTACTTGAGAGAGAGAATGAGACAGAGAGAGAGACCATGAGAGGGGGGAGGGTCAGAGGGAGAAGCAGACTCCCCGCTGAGCAGGGAGCCCGATGCGGGACTCGATCCCGGGACTCCAGGATCATGACCTGAGCCGAAGGCAGTTGCTTAACCGACTGAGCCACCCAGGTGCCCCTATTTTTACATATATTAACAACTAGTCTTTGCAACATCTTATAATATAGTTGCTATTGTCATCCTCATCTTACCAAGGAGGAAATTGAGGCACAGAGCTTCAGTGACTTGCCCAAGGTCACAGAGCAGGGAAATGAGTGTGCTGAGCGTTGGACCCAGTTGGCCCGGCTCCCAAGCGTGTGCACTTTGCATTGCACCAGGCAAATGGCAGTGAGGCTCAAAGGGGGCTTACTTGAAGGTTCCCCCGAAGGCCGCGTGCATTCTGGAGACTGAGGCCTGGCAGGAGACGTTGGACACTTTGATACGGCCAGTGGCATCCCGGGAGAGCTGCAGAGCAGTGCGGATGGACACACCCTCGGCAGAGGCATTGATATAGCCTCCATCATAGCTGCAAGGGGGTGTGGGGCAGTCAATGTCCGACTTGGAGCTTAACCACGTCTTCGCCACCCACCCCATAAATCGTAATACCTCTTAATAAGACTTCACTTCTACCAAACCCTATCAACCCTTATGAAGTGGGTATGCTTGTCCCTACTGTACAGACGAAGAAATTGAGACCTAGGAAGGCTAAAGGACTGCCCACAGCCCCACGGCATCCCAGCCCTCCTGATTCACCCTCCACTCCCCTGAGGGTGCCAGGTCCTCACAAGAACCAGTAGAGAAGCTGCCTCCGGAAGCGCAGCCCCAAGGACGCATTGCTGATTTGTAGCACCAGCTCCTGCTCCGGCTGGAAATGGAGCTCAGAGGACGTCAGCTGCAGCTCTGTGACCTTCACCCTGCAGGAAGCCTCCGGGTCAGCTTCAGGGCCACGAAGAGGGAGTCCACCCAGCCACAGGAAACTAATTCCCTCCTCTTCCAGTCCAGACCTGGGGAAGCTGAGCTGGGTGGAATGAATTCTTCCACTTTCCCTCAAGTGCCCAGCCTGGACTTGGACAGCTCAGAGATGAGCTTCACCCCTTCTTTTTTTATTTTTTTTTAAAGATTTTATTTATTTATTTGCGAGAGAGAGAATGAGAGACAGAGAGCACGAGAGGGAAGAGGGTCAGAGGGAGAAGCAGACTCCCTGCCGAGCAGGGAGCCCGATGCGGGACTCGATCCCAGGACTCCAGGATCATGACCTGAGCCGAAGGCAGTCGCTTAACCAACTGAGCCCCCCAGGCGCCCTCACCCCTTCTTTAGATGCCTTATTGCTTGCACTCCCTTCCCTCCCACACCCTGTGGCTGCTTGACCTGGACCTGGTCTTTTAGCCGAATCCTTTGATTTTGTGTCCATCAGCTGAGCTACATACCCCATTTCTCCTGTCCCCACGGGACCTCTCCCAGTAGCTCCACCCCGGGCGCTATACCCCACTCTCACCCATCGGCAAGTTTCGTGACTCCCCGGCTCCGGAGCTCTTTGGCCACGCCTTAGCCCCCAAGGCCTCTGCTTTGCCGTTCTTGGCCCCGCCTATGTTGGCTGGCTTGGCCTTTATCTTCTCCGCCCCATCCTGTTTCTTGAGAGCCGCCTCCTCGGTGTGGCCACGCCCCTACCCCTACTCAGTTTCCCCGGCCCGAGACCCCGCCCCCCGGATCCCCTACTTACTCCGAGATGTTGTAGTAGAAGTGGCCCTCCCTGCCCCGCAGGTCCGGAATGGTGATGGTCTCCAGCTCTTGTTCCAGAAAGCGCAAGCCCTCCTGCTTCACTGAGGTAGCAGCGAGACCCTTAGGTCCTGCACCCACAGCTGGAGCGACCCCTCCCTCATCGGCCCTCACCCGGCCCCGCGCCTTACCCAGCTCCAGCGCCTGGGAGGTGACGCGGGTCTTGCAGCCGGGGAGTTCCGCATGAGCGCCTGCCAGAAGCGCTAGGAGGAGGGCCCCAAAGAGGGCCATGGCGAGAGGGCCTGGGGTGGGGTGGGGTCGCTGGAGTCATCAGGGCCGCTAAAACCCACTCCCCGGTTGTCCAACCAGAAGAGGGACAGGCCGGATCGTTACCCTCGAAACAGCTCTTCGGAGAACTTGGAACCAATTATATTGCCTCCATTTGGCAGATGCGGAAACTGAGACTCAGAGAGGCGACGCGACTCGCCCTCTAGCTCCCAGAGGATTTGGGGCACGGGGGAAGGGGAGGGGACATTCTCGGTCCCCCCGTGCACCCGCTGCGTGAAGAGTTTTGACCCCTCGGGGACCAGCGCCCCCCGCCTCCACCACCTCCCGTTTCCTTTAGCAGAGGACAGGCGCGGCTTGCCTGTTACCATGGAAACGGCTGCACGCGCATTCCTGGGGGGTGGCTTGCGGTCTCCCAGGCCCCGCGCCGGGGGAGTAGAGGGAGCTGCCGGCCAGACCTCGGGCTGCCGGGTCCTAAATCCCTGCCATCGGGATTCGACCTGGTATCCACCCCCCACCAAAATCAGCGCCCTCCTTCATGGGATCTCTCCCCCACCCCGGGTTCAGTAGACCACGCGGCTCAGCGAGGGCCTGAGGGTGGATGGGGGCGCCCTCCAACTCACTGCGGCGGAACTGGGGGTCGGTGCGGTCACGTGGGGCGGCGGGCTGCGCGGGGGATCCGGGCGGCGGGGTCTGGCGGGCTGTGCTGGTCCAGCCGCCTTTATAACGCCGGGCCTCTCCGACCCCCCTCCTCGCTCCCGCTCTCCCCTCCTCCCTCGGGGGTTGGGAGGGGACGGGGCGGAACGCTGGCAGCCGGGAGGGTGGAGAGGGCTGTACGGAGCCCCGTGACAGGCCCGGCGGCTGTCAAGACAAGTGGGGGACCCAAGCCGGGAAGGAGGGAGGGAAGTGCAGGAGTCGGCCTGCCCAATCCCAACAGTCCTTGCTTCTCTGGGACCTTGGTTCAAATTCCAAGTGCCCATGTCTTCCTCTATGACCCTGAGCAAGTCACTTCACTTGGGGCACCGCGCCTCGGTGTCCTCATCCAACGAAATGTGCGGGATACTTGGGACAACCCGCAAAATCAATGCCCAAGACACATTATCTTCCTTCCTTTCCACCCACAATCATCAAGACCTCTCCTTGCCAGGCTTCACTAGGGGAACCTCCCCCCCAAATGTCTCTATGTCACTACCTAGGGACCTAACAGGCCCAGAGACTTCTCCCACTGGGGTCCAAGCAAGTGCTGCCTGCCCAGGTGGACAGGGCACAGGCTGCTGGAATCACCCCAGAGGGAGGATGGGTGTTTCCCAGGGACTGTGGATTTTGTGTGTGTGTGCACCTTTGGAGCTAGGTTCTCAGCACAGTATCTCTATCTACTGCCTGCAGGGTGTTCCCAGCTCCTGGCACCTGCACAGAGTAGTGCTTGCTACCTTTTTTGTTATCCGATGGAGGAAAGAGGAAAGGAAAAGCGATAAAGGTGAGTGTCCACTGAACATGTATGTAGCACCAAGCACTCATCCCGGTAGGAATACCAACACGTCCTGATTTGCCCAGGATCTTCCTAGCTTTGAAACTGAACGTCTCCCTTCCAGGGAACCCCCTCCATCCCAGGCAAACCAGGATGGTTAGTCATCCTAGATCGAGACTAACTTATTTAATCTTCTTAACCTATGAGGTTGGCACTAATATAGACCCACCCTAGCAGGAAACCAGAGGGAAAGACCACCATGCAGCAACTACTGGAAAACCCATGAACTGTGCAAGGGTGGGAGGTGGTGTTTATAGCCCAGTCATTAGTGCTTAGACTCCAGTCTGACAGACCAGGATTCACATTCTAGGAATTTGTCCAATTCTTGGACCCCTTACTGAAGCACCTCTGAGACTTAGTTCCCTCTTTCTGAAACAGAAACAATAAGGTTGTTGTTGCGAGAATAAATTAAAAGTGCCTAGTGCATGTGCTGAGCACAGTACGTGGCACACCATCAATGCCAAATAAATGCTGGCTATTAAGGTTAGGGGCACACACCACAAGCACATGAGACAGAAAGGGTGTAGGAGAGGAAGGAAGAAAGAGCTAAGGATATCCAGAGGAGGAAGTGCCTTCGAGCTTTGAACTCTAGTAGCCCTCGCTCTTCCTGGAGCCTGGCTCAAGCAGAAAACCTGGCAGATGTTAGTTTTCTTTCTTCTCACTTTCCCTTTTTTTTTTTTTTAAGATTTTATTTATTTATCTGACAGAGAGAGCACAAGCAGAGGGAGCGGTAGGCAGAGGGAGCTGCCCAGCTGAGCAGGGGGTCCAATGTGGGGCTCGCGGGGCTCCATCCCAGGACACTGGGATCATGACCTGAGCCAAAGGCAGACGCTTAACCGACTGAGCCACCCAGGCGCCACTCCTCTCACTTTCTTTTTCTTTTTTTTTTTTTTTTAGATTTTATTTATTTATTTGACAGAGAGAGACACAGTGAGAGAGGGAACACAAACAGGGGGAGTGAGAGAGGGAGAAACAGGCTTCTCGCGGAGCCAGGGAGCCCGATGCGGGGCTCGATCCCAGGACCCTGGGATCATGACCTGAGCCGAAGGCAGACGCTTAACGACTGAGCTCCCCAGCCGCCCCCTCTTCTCACTTTCTTACTGAAATGCAAGCTCAGTCTTTGTATCACTGGGATCTCCTGTGGGAGATTCTTGTCTCCTGTGCGTCACTGTCCCCACAGCAGCCCCAGTGAGCTTTAAATGTAGCTACGTGATCTTGGGCCAGTGGTCTAACCTCTCTGGGCCTGTTTCCACATCTGGATTACTCGTGAGGATTAGAAGAGTTAATGCATTTAAAGGACTTGATGAGCACCTGGCATGTAGTAAGGGCTCAAAAAACGTCAGCTACAGTCATCCAGCATCCTTCGCCAGCATCTAGTGGCTTTCAATGACACTCAGAATAAACTCCTGCCTCCGTGCCCAGACTTCCAGGCACGTGACACGTGCACCCCTGTCTTGTCACCCACCCTCTGTCACCCTCCTTTGCTCTGGCTACACTGGCATTTGCCCTTGCTCTTCCCTCTGCTTGGAATGCTTTTCCACCTGATCTTCCCACAGCTAGCTCCTTGTCATGCTGGTCTCGGCTTCAATGGCACTTCCTCAGAGAAGACTTCCCTGCCTACCTAGCAGTTACTCTCAGTCCCATCAACCTGGTTTATTTGCTTTATAGACCTTGTGACTATTTAATATTGGTTTGCCAAACTATTGGTTAATGGAGACATGGTCGGTCTCCGTGAGAGCTGGGATCTGGTTCCCCACTTATTCCCAGTACCTAGAACAATGCCTGCACTGAGGAGGTCCTGCCTATTTGCTGAGTGACTAAACTGGTTTGGAGCCCTCAGATGTGTCTGGGGGGCAAGTGATACCTATGCACCCTGGATTCTTTAGCAACTCCTGCGCCTCGTTTGTCTCAGCCCGACTGACTCTAAACACAGCCCTGGGCTGGGGGACAAGATGTACTCACTGGCCTTGAATCCAGGGACTTGCCCTGTCAGCCTGAGCCCCTCTGTCACACGGGTTTCCCCTTTCTCCCAAAGCCTGTGCCCCCAACGCTTACACTTCAGTGATACTGGCAGACGGGCAGCCCAGGAAGGTCTTTGGCAACCTCCCCGGTTCCTCAACACTTGACTTGAGGGATGAAGAGATCAGAAGGCCCAAATCCCTTTCCACTTTCACTCCTGTCTTTGAAGAGGGAAGGAGGGACTTCCCAGCACTCAAAGGGACAGGAAAGAAATGCTTTTTTAGCCTCTACTGTGCACCCAGCACAGCGATATTGTTAAACCACGAGGAGAGCAAAGCATTAATTAAGCGCTTTGGAATCAGACAGACCTGGTTCAAATCCTGCCTCTGTCATTTTTTAGAGCAGAGGTCAGAGAACTGTTCCTGTAAAAGGTCATTAAGATAGTACATATTTTAGGCTTTGCTGGCTCTGTGTTCTCTGTCACAGCTGTTCAAACTCTGTCATTGCAGCTATAAACAAGACTTACACGAACAGACCCCTCGCTGGACTTGGCCCATGGGCTGTAGTTTGCAAACCCCTGTTCTAGAGTAAATTAAAAAGTAAGTCTCTTTAAGAGCCCCAGTTTCCACATCTGTAAGTTGGGGATGATCTAGTACCCGACAACCTCTCCGGGTGGTGGTGAGATTTTAAATAAAGTATATAAAGTGCTGGGGCACCTGGGTGGCTCAGTCGGTTAAGCGGCTGACTCTTGATTTCAGCTTGGGTCATGATCTCAGGGTCCTGGGATCAAGCCCCACATCTGGCTCCTCGCTCAGTGGGAAGGGTTCTCTCTTTCTCCCTCTGCCCCTCCCCCAACTCACTCTCTCTGTAAAATAAATAAATAAATCTTTTTAAAAAAATTTAAATGGGGTACCTCGGTGGCTCAGTTGGTTAAGCGTCTGACTTCGGCTCAGGTCATGATCTCAGGGTCCTGGGATCAAGCCCCTCGTCAGGCTCCCCACTGGGCCGAGAGGTTTGCTTGTCCCTCTGCCCCTCCCTGGCTCTGCTCTCTCTCTCTCTCAAATTAAAAAAAAAAAATCTTTAAAAAAAAGTATATAAAATGCTGAACCTAGGGCGCCTGGGTGGCTCAGTCGGTTAAGCGACTGCCTTCGGCTCAGGTCATGATCCTGGAGTCCCGGGATCGAGTCCCGCATCAGGCTCCCTGCTCGGCGGGGAGTCTGCTTCTCCTCTGACCCTCCCCCCTCTCATGTGCTCTCTCTCTCTCTCAAATAAATAAATAAAATCTTTAAAAAAAAAATAAAATGCTGAACCTAGTACTTGGTACACTAAAGGGCTCAATAAATGTCTCTGGTCATTGGTATTAACTAGTTGTTTAACAAACAAAAAGTGCTTTCCAGATATTACCTCACTTAAAACTCATAACGTCCTGTAAGACAGGTATCATCATCCTATTTTACAGATGAGGAAATAGAGACCCGGAGAGGTTAAGGAACTAGCTCAAGTCAGCCTGGCTCCAGAGCCCTTGCTCGTAACCACTCCACTCACTTGCGTCTCTTTTTAAATGACCCCGTTTAATCCTCACAGCAATTCCTTGAGATAGCTATCATTGCCCCTGTTTTGCAGACGGGCACACTGAGGTACAGCGGCAGGAAGGAACTGGTCCAAGTAAGTAAACACAGGCTCCACTCACCACAGGACACCAAGTTGGATTTCTGCCCAAGATGTCAACATGTGTAGCCTGGCTTCCCCCTTCCCCCTTCCCCTTTCACCAGCTGTGTTTTCTTTGGATCCTTGCATGGCTTGGGGAAGCTGCGTCAGCCCATCTCCCCTCCTGACCATTCTCCCGCCCCCGCCCCCCCCCCACGTGCATCCAAGCTACCCCTCAGGAGATGAACCCCCTCCCTCTCCCCGCAGTGTACGGACAGGCCTGTGTTGGTCTGTGGGTGTGCCTGGGAATGTGCGACAGGGGGCGGAGTTGGAATGAGGGAAGAGGTATGTGTAGGGGGCAGATGTTCTACCAGGAGACTCTGATTACATCTCCCCAAATAAGCAGAATGACGGCGCATGGTGGGGGCCAGACATTTACCAAATGGAGATAAGAGAAACACAGGACTGGGGCTTTCTGAGTTCAGCCAGGACAGAGCTGCTGACTGCCTTTCTGTGGCTTCTAAAGCTTGGACACTTGGCCTTTTGGTTTCTCCTTTTCTTTCCCATTTTCTCCTTGAAGACCGGTTCCTTTTTCTGTGGATGGAGCCGGCCACCTGGCCCCCAAAGGATCGTCCAGGTTTCAAAGTCAAGCACTCCAACGTTTTTCATAGGGTGTTGCTCCCCAGCTCCCAGGTCCTGTGCACCCCTGTCCCTGGTACCTCTCCAGCAACTGGGCCTCAAGCAGCTTACTCATCCTCTGACTTGTCTACTCTTCTTCATGTTCACCCTCCCTCCCAGCTTCCATGCCTCTTGCAGCCTCTAGCTGACTCTGACTCATGGGGCCTCTTTCTTAATAGTTCTCTAACCCTCCTGTCCCTGCTTTCATTAGCACTCAGCATGGGTTTCCCAGCCACCCACTGCATTGAGGAAGGGGTGGGAGATCTGAACAGTGCTGCCTAGATGTTTGGAGTTCTTAAGCCAGAAATAGAAATTTCCAAGTAACTGAAGGGAGGGGGGCGGCAAGCAGTAGTGACTTTTCCTTCTGATGATGAGGACTGGTCACCATCTTCAGCCTATGCTTGTCTCTTTGCAGGCCTTTCGAAAGGTTGCAAGAAACACCGGACACATTCCAGCGTCCTGATTTTTTCCAAGATGCTCTGCTACCACAGTCTCTAGAGCCCAACATACACACAGCCAGGAGCCATGAGGACATCACAGCCCTCCGGCCTCCCTCCCCGTTGCCACCCAGCTAGTGCCGTCTTTCAGCACTGTCCCCACTCTGGTACCAAATTCTGGGGCTCTCCCAGGCTTCTCATCTCAGATCACGGGCCCATGTTCACCCAGATGCTCCAAGCTCACCCAGAAGCAGGGGAGTAATCCTTTGAGTCTCTTACTTCCTGAAAGCTCATGTCAGCAGATCCTGGTGTTCCGAACTCCAAAAGGTGCTCCCCCTGCTCTATGCACACCTCTCCATTTGCACCAACACTACTAGTCTGGGCCATTTTCTTCTTTTACCTGGACAACTAGTCTCGTCTGCCTGCATCACTATTCCCCTAAAGATCTAGCCTTCCTGCACCAACCACAGGGATGTTGAAAAGGTAGAAATGGTAGTATTTTACTACCCTATTCAAAACCCTCATTCACTCCCCATCACACACAAAATAAGACCTGGACTCTGGCCACAAGCTCGGAAGGACTCCCGGCCTCCTAGCTCCTGCCTACCTTCCTCTCTATCTTCCACCACTGCCTGGACACCAACTCACTCCGTCTCAAGCTTGCCATTGACCCTTCCCTCCACTGGACGCACCTTTGCAGACAGACTTTGAGTGGTTAGCTTCCTTCATTCACTCGAAACTCTCCTCAAGTGTCACCTGCCCTGGGAGGACCCCTCCCCATCACCTCCTGTTGTTCTGTTTCATTCTTTTTTGGCCGTTTCTTCCAGCAGACTGTAAATCCCATGGTGGCAGGAGCCTGATACTCATGGCTGTGTCCGCAGGGCCCAGCACAGGGTCCAGTACATAGAGAGTGGGTCGTTATTACCATCTACAGACCCTTCAAAAAGAGGAGATTTTATCATGGACAGAGCAGCGCCAACCTAACCCCCCCTTGAGCCTCTAAGCTCCTTATACTTCCTGCTGGCACCACCCCTCTCCCTACATCTTTCTGGGGTTATCTGGAGCTGGTCTGCAGCCAGGAATGCCATACTTTGCTAATCTTTTCAGGGGCCTGAACAATCCCTAAAGTCACGGGGTGGGAGGTGCTCCCTCAGGATCTCAGCTGGCTGTGCAGAAATCAGGACTCCCTGACCCAAGCCACTCCCAGGCCCTTTTACCTCACCTTCCAACTGGCTGGGCTGCCCTGGGACTTCATGTACCTTCTTGGGAGGCACCTTGCCTCCCACCCCCAAGCGCCTATGTTTCCTGGTATGGGAGAGCCTGCTGGCCAGCCTGAGGTCCCTCTCAGTGCCTAGGCCGGAACTCCAGGCCTAAAGTTAGATCACTGTTTTTCAGCCCTCCTGCACATTAGTAGCTTTTAAAGTAGGGAGGGTTTTGCTTTGTTTCGTTATGATTTGAATACCTATGGCCCCAAACCCGAAACTCTGATTTTTTTTTTTTAAGTAGGCTCCACACCCAGTGTGTTGCCCAACACGGGGCTTGAACCCACGACCCTGAGATCAAGACCTGAGCTGAGATCAAGAGTCAGACGTTTAACTGACTGAGCCACCCAGGTGCCCCTCTGGTGTGGTGTTTTTTTTTGTTTTTTTTTTTTTAAGTAGGCTCCATGCCCTATGTGGGGCTCAAGTCATGACCCTGAGATCCAGAGTCACACATTCTACAGACTGAGCTGCTCAGGCACCCCGCAAAACTCCGATTTAATTGGCTTGGGCTGAAGGCCAGGCATCAGTGGGTGTTTTTTAAAAAGTTCCTCAACAGGATATAATGAAAAAGGCTGATAGTAACAAGCATTGGCAAGGATGTGGAGAAATGAGAACCTTCACAGGCTGCTGCTGGGGATGTAACAGAGCGCAGTGCTTTGTCAGTTTCTTATAAAGCTAAACACACACTTACTGCATACACAGCGATTCCAATTCTGGGTGTCCACGCCACAACTGGGAAAACCAATGTTCACACAAACACTTGCACACGGATGTTCGTGGCCGCACCATTCCCAACAGCCAAAAAGTGGACACAACCCAAATGCCCAGCAGCTGGCAAACAGATAAACAGAACGTGGTGTATGTGTGTGGCAGGGAGGACTGTTCAGCAGGAGAAAAGAATGAATTACTGATCAGTGCTGGGACATGGCTGAATCTCAAAAACATGATGCAAAGTGAAGGGACTGAGGCAAAGACTCTCCATTTATGTGAAAGGTCCAGAAAAGGCAATTCTTTACAGATAGAAAGCAGAGTCGTGGTGACCTGGGTCTGGGGCGTGGGAAGAGGGGGTGATGGCAAACAGGGGCAAGAGCTCTTTTTTGGGGTGACGGAAATGTTCTAACACTGAGTTGTGACGGCTACACAGCTGTGCACATTTACTCACAGTCATCGAATTGTACATTTGAAACAGGTGAATCTCGCAGCATATATAAATTATACCCCAGGTTTTTCCTGCCAGGGTTGAGATCTCTGGGTTAGAAGCCGAGCGTCCTAGGAACCCCTCAGCTGGGACCCAGGCTCAGTTGGTGTCCTCCCTCTTCCCCCTCTTTAGGTCAAGGTTTCCTCTGATCTCAGATGTTTGCGAAGCTGCCAGCTGTCACCCTGGCTTCTTTTTTGGGGAAGTCTGGGGTTTCATTCTGCAGACTCAGCTCATAGGGGTGTGAACATCCTGGTTCGTGGCCACTCTGCCCAAAGTAGTAAGAACAGGCATCAGAAGGAATGGGTGGGGAGGGTGAAGGTGCCCCCTGACCCCATCCTGAGATGACCCAGACACCACCTGGAGATGCTGGGTGCTCACCCAGAACAGGGACTGAATTTGGGGTCCAGGACCCTGGCTCGACCTGCACCTTCCCTGTCGCCTGACGAGTTCCTCCAACACACCACCCCTTTCCACCCCTCCAGGACTTGGTACAGGCTGTATCCTCACCCACCTGGAAAGTCCTACCCTTCCAGCAAGAGTCAGCTCATTGCCATCTCTTCTGAAGCCTTCTCTTCCGTAGCCTTCCCCACCCCCGCCCCGCCCCTTGGTCAGCCCAGCAGAATCCTTAGCTCCCTGGAGCAGAGGGTTTATTGATGCGTCTGCCTCCCCACCTCCGCTGTGAGCAGCCTGAAGACAAAGAGTCTGTCTTATTTCTCTCTGGTTCTCAAGGTTCTGGGGCAGGCCCCACCACATACCATGCCCAGCCCAAGGAAGAAATGGAGGGGAGCGTGACACCACATCAGACACCTACAGGACCGGGAAGATCAGAGGAAACGCCCCACTCCCCTCGTCTATTCTTGGCCTAAATGACTTCTCTCATCTGACCCCAGAATGGTCAGAGAGCCACTCCCAGTGGAAACCACAGTTTGGGGTGGAAGACTTTCTGCCGCAGCTTCCCTGGGGCCAGGCCCACTGGCCTCGGAAACTGCCTTAGTCTTATTTAAACTGCAGAATAGCGTCTGTGGGCAGCTCTGGGCAGACCTGGGTGGGGGCACCTGGATCAGGATCACGCTGGAGCCTCCCTTCCCTGACTGCCTGGACCTCAGGGGTTGAGATGTGTGGCTCCCTCTCAGCAGCTTCCTGCTGTAAGGGCGAAGACCAAGTGGGTGAGGGTATGTGGCAGCCTGAGCCTGTATGTTTATGTTTTGTTTTGTTTTTTAAGATTTTATTTATTTATTTGACAGAGAGAGAGAGAGAGAGAGCAGGAGCAGGAACACGAGCAGGGGGAGAGGGAGAAGCAGACTCCCCCGCGGAGCAGGGAGCCCGACGCGGGGCTCGATCCCAGGACCCCGGCACCACGACCCGAGCCGAAGGCAGACGCTTAACGACTGAGCCACCCAGGCGCCCCTGTATGTTTATGTTTCTGCTTTAATATGGAGACTGGGCTTTGTCCTGAGTTGAGGCTGAGGTCCTCAGAGGCTCAGCCAGCAGTCTCCCAACCAAGACTGGCTAAAGCTGGAGGAGCCCTGCTTATCTCAACCATCTCTCCCAACTCACGAAGCTTCTTCAGAAAACTTGATGGAGTGCTTGAAAGCCCCGGGATCTCTGCTTGACCTGCTCATCCCTACCTTGGGAGAGAGGACCCCAGGCTGCTGGCAGGGACTCTGCCACGGCAGGCAGATCATGCTTTTCTCGGCATCTCAAAGGGCGCTGCCTTGGTGTGCCCGCCACAGAAACCAGAGCCTGGAATAGAAACAGGGATACCTGGAAAAAGTCACCCAGGCTTCAACCCAGTGTGGTCTGTCCATGGTCAACAAATATTTACAGAGGGTTAGGCACAGCACTGGGTATGGGCGCTACAGATGTGAACAAGCCCCAGCCCCACCCTTGAGCAGTCCACTGAGCACAGGCTGCTACAGGAATACAGAAGAGGGGTCCCTGACCTAGCCTGGGTGAAGGTGAGTTCAGGGAAGGCTGCCTGGTGGAGGTGACATATAAAGTAAGACTTGAAGAAGGCGCCGGGGTGGCTCCGTCGGTTAAGCATCTGACTCTTGGTTTCGGCTCAGGTCATGGTCTCAGGGTTGTGAGACCGAGCCCCACATCGGGCTCTGCGCTCAGCAGGGAGTCTGCTTGAGATTCTCTCTCCTTCTCTTTCTGCCCCTCCCCCAACCCCCCAATAAAAAATACATGAAATTTTCAAGTAAGACTTGAGGGCTGAATGAGTCCAGTTGGGGAGGAAGAGGGAGAGCAAACATCATATGCAAAGGCCGGAGGTCAAAGAGAACCTGTCACCTCTGGGGAAATTACCCCTAGTTCAAGATGGCTGGGGTCTGATGAAGGAGAGGTGGTTTGAAGGTCCGGATCATGAATAACATGAATGTATGGAAAGTGCTCGGCACAACCATAGTAAATGCTCTGCCGTGGTAGCTCTCATTATAATTATGACCTTGTAAACCAGGTTAAGCGTTTGGGACTTCATCCTGCAGTCAGTGGGGAGATAGTCAAGGGTTCTAAGCCCAGGGTGACTGAATCAGATTTGCCATATGACCCAGATTTAAAGAGATCTCTGTGACTGCAGGGGAGATTACGGACTAGGAGAGAAGCAAGGCTGGAGGACAGGAAGAGCAGTTTGGAGACTGGTCTTATTATTCACTCATTCATTCATTCAAATATTCACATAAGTAAGCAATGGATTAACTCTATTTATTTAAATACAATTATTTTGTTATTAATTACTATTATCTATAATAATTCAGGGGGACGTATGGGGTTGGGGGGCTTCAAATATCTCCCAACAGTAGAATAGATAAATATGCCTTGGAAGACAGAAGACAGCAATGAAAATGAACTCTAGCTACATGCAACGACATAAATGGGTTTTGCAAGTGCAATGTTGAGCAAAAGAAGGCCAACACAGCATAGGACTGTATAATTCCATTTGTATACAGTTCAAGGAACAGGCAAAATGCAACTATTGTGTTTAGGGATACACGCTTAGGTGGTAAAACTATACAAGCAAAGAAGTGATTATCACGAAATTAGTGGTGATTACGCTGTGCTTGATGATACCTCAAGCTGAATGATGTTCACCTGGGTATTCGCTCTGTGACAGATCATGAAGGTTTACATTTCCGTTTTGTGCACTTTTCTGTATGTGTGCTATTCTTTTTCTTTTCTTTTTAAGATTTTATTTATCTGACAGAGAGAGACACAGCAAGAGAAGGAACACAAGCAGGGGGAGTGGGAGAGGGAGAAGCAGGCTTCCCGCTGAGCAGGGAGCCTGATGTGGGACTCGATCCCAGGATCATGACTTGAGCCGAAGGCAGCTGCTTAACGACTGAGCCACCCAGGCGCCCCCGTATGTGTGCTATTCTTAACAAGAAGGTTTCAAAAATAATGGGTCTTGCTCTAGGGTAGTCGGAAAGGGGATGGAAAGAAGACGCTGATTTTGACTGTACGTGGAAAGCAAGGAGAAGGGAGATGTGAGGAGTGCATTGGAAGGAACCAGTCTGGGGAGGCAGATGAAGGCGAAGAGCAGTGTTCATTTGACACTGTGAGTCTGAAGTGGAGCTGTCCGGGACCGCGGTGTGAGTTCAGGCAAGTCACTTCCCTAAAGTCCAGATTCCCTTCCCCACAAGAGAGGGAAGCAGTGTGGTTTCATGGAATTGGCTTTGGGTTTTGATGCTGGGAACCCTGGCCTCAAGACCCCAGTTCTAATACTTCATATTACCTCGTACAATTACTTGACCCCTGACCCTTCCCCGCAGCCTCAGTCTGCCCACGGGTAGACTTGACAATCATTTCTACTCTCAGAGTTCTTAGAGAGGATTGCATGGTAAAATAGGAATAGGCACTTGGGATGTGAGACTCTGAGCAGCAAATGAAAAGATACTTTGAAAGCATAAAAGCAAGAATAGACAGCAATGACTATATGGTTTTTACACTCCAGTTTTAATAAGAACTAGCTGCGGAGCTTGCAAAACTGGGCAATCTGTAAGTCTAGAGTGACCATATAACTTATCGTCCAAACCAGGGCTTCTGAGAAAGGAGGCAATATTAATAATTATGCCAGGACAGCAGCCATAAATCAAGACTGTCCCAGGGAGAGCAGAACATGTGGTCCCCCAGGTAGGTCTGAGGTGGGGACCAGGCATCTGATTTCCTATGAAGCTTCCCGAGTGAACTGGATGCTCCGTGAGGGCAGGATTGGCTTCACCCTATATGGGGCAGGTTTATTTTTAGAGGGCTCAAATCTACTTGGAGCAATCCTCATAACCCCGTGAGGCGGTAATAGCTAACGTTTATTAAATGCCAGGTACCACATGTGCTGAGTACTTTACAGGAGTCATCCCAGTTAATTCTCACCAAACCTCTACGAGGCAGGCGGACTTATCTTTCATTAGAGGAAACTAAGGCTTAAAGAGGTCCAACAACTCCCTCAAGGCCACACATTTAGGATGGAGGAGCAGGGCTCTAAACCTAGCCGGACTGATGAATACCCTAGTTCATACTATTGCCTCCGGTTTTGTTGACACTCCAACCCCAGCCGGCTGCACGTTGGGCAGGCACCGCGGACGGCAGAGGCTGCGGCCCAGCTGGGGTACCTGCAGCCTCTGGCTCCGCTTCGGACGCGCCAGGCCAACAGCAGGTGGCAACCTCGTATTCCTCTGAAGCTACTACGGTTGAGAGGTCAGTTTACGAAGGCGGCCCGAGAGAGGTGGAGCTAGCGAGTCGGCCCGCCCCTACCCAAGAATCCTGCAGGGAGCCGGGCATGGGGTACCTAGCAACTGCATCTCCTGCCGGCCTTTGGTGGCCGGTCTGAGCTCTCAGTGCGGCTTAGCACCGCAACTAGTAGCCATAGGTATGTTAGTGTCGGGAGAGCCTTTCTGATGCGTTTAGTTAATAATTTCCTAAATTTGCCAAAGCCCTTTATTATGTCTCCCACGGCTGTTTTGAGTTTCTTCTACACAAGAGCACTTGTAACTTTTATGTAGCCTCACAGTGGGAGTTCGATTTGCTTGCATCCTGGACATGGAAAATGGCTGGAAAACACTCTTGCCAGGGGCCCAGAGAGGGCAAGCGACTGGACGTTTAAGCGGCAGAGCCCCGCCGGAGCTAGGACCCAGGTCCCTGCTAGGCCCAAGAGCAGCGTCACAACTCCGCCCCCGGGTCGGCGTCTTTGCCGGGCGCCCGCAGGTTCCCAGCCCGCCCCGCGCCCCCCGGTGCGCACTCTCAGTCCGGCCCAGGCGGTGCACCTCCCACCCAGGTCCTCCAGCCCGGGCGGGTGTGCTCGCGGAGGGAAACTGAGGCAGGGAACGTGCCTGTGAGCTCGTTCCTTCCTCAATCCACACCCCACAAACCGCAAAGCTCCCGTGCCCTCCTGAGACCCGCATGAAACAACAGGGAAGGAGGAGGAAGGGGAGGGGGCCCGAAAGCAAGCCGGGTCCGTGGAGTCGGCCGGTCCTGCCACACTCAAGATGGCGGCTCGGCAGCGGCGAGGTCCCTCAGAGGCGGTACCAGCGCATGCGCAGCGCGGAGTCCCGGCCCGGGACACAAGATGGCGGCAGCGGCGCTGGGGAGGGCGAGGCGGAGGCGGCAAAACGGGAGGTCGAGCAGAACGTGTAGCCGCGTCCCCTCGAGTCCGCTCCGGGCAGGTAAGAGCCCCAGGAAGCCATGGTCCCGCCGCGAGTCGCTCCGGGGTCTGAGGATCCGAAGCCGGGCAGCGGTGGCCCCTCTGGCGCTTTCCGCTCGGGGCCACCGCTTGCCCTGTCTCTGCCGCCGCCGCCATCTTAGGCCTGCGGGTGGGCGGCCGGGCCGGTAGCTTGGGTGAGGGAGCTGGGCCCGGAGAGCGCGGGCGGAGCGGCCTCTAGGGCCCCTCCGCTGCTGCCGCCGCCACCGCTTTTGTGTCGGGCTCCGACTCTGAGTCGCCTCAGCCCGGGGGCGGGAGCGCGCGGTGGGGCGGGGGGCGGAGCCCGAGAGATGGGCCGGCGCGCGCGCGCCAAACAGCCCGCCCCCGCTGGGGTTGGGGGGAGGGGAAGGTGTGCGCGCGCTCGGGTGTGTGTGTGTGTGTGTGTGGGGGGGGGAGCCCCCTCCTTGAGAGGCCCCCGCGCCTGCGCATTTTGCCAGTCCTTTGACTCCGCCCTCCTGAGTCAGAGGGTTCTGATTGGTGAATTACTGAGATGGTCCCGCCCCATCTTTCTCCAATCCTGTAACCGGGTTCTTTTCCTTGCGGGTTCCTCGGGTCGGGCAGATACAGTTGTTAAGCTGGTCGGCGCTGTCAGACTGCGGTATGCGCGGGGGCCGGGAAGCCTTTGGATAAATAAAAACATTACCTTAATAATAGAGTTATTTCTTACTTAACGTGTACAATACGCTAGACTCTACGTATAGAGACCACAGAGGTCGAATGATTCCTGTTTGTGAGTCGGAAAGCGGCAGAAGGACCTGGACCCTCTGCCCAAACCCAGAGCCGGTTCTTCGGCCGCCGACCTGCTGCTTCCAAATCACCTGGGAAATTAAGAAAATTTTTTTAATCGTAAAAAATTGGTAAAGGTTTGAAGCGGTGTAAAATTTGTCATCCGTTTCCCAGGCCTACCTTTTGGGGTGTGTTTAAAAAATACAAATTCTTGTGAGATGAATCTTCCTTCCCCATTCCTGAGTCCTAGGACGTGAAGTGAGGGACAGGAATCTGAATTGTTTTACAAGCCCTCGAGATGCACAGTTGGCTTTGAAAACACTGCAGTGTCCCCGTTTGGCCTCTCAGCTGAGTTGTTCTTGCTGTCTCTGCGTAGTTCAGTTACTGCATCAGTGTCACACGATATTTGTTGGGGAAACTGTCTGCCAATAAAGATGAACATGCTGTGTTATGTAATGCATTTGCATATATGATTATTATTGTGGTTTTAAAAGATCGATTCAAAGAAGTGTGTTTTTCACTCACTGTGGGTGGCTTGGGAGCGTGCCCCTGGGATTTGATACGTACAGTTGGCCCATGAATAACGGGTTAGAGGCACCAATCCCGGCACGGTTGGAAATCCCAGTAGAACTTTCGACTCCCCACAACTTTACTAATAGCCTCCTGTCGACCAGAAGCCCTACTGGTAACATAGGTAGTGGATGAACACGTGTTTTGTATATTATGTGTATTATACATCGTATTCTTACAATAAAGTCAGCTAAGGAAGAGCAACTGTTACTAAGGAAATCATAAGGAAGTGTAAATACGTTTATAGTAGCACATTGTATTGGGAAAACTGTGTAAGTGGACCCACATGGTTCAGACCTGTGTTGTTCAAGGGCCAAATGGTATGTTCACTTTTCTCTTGTCTTAGGGATATTTTAGTTGATAGGAGCAGCTACACAATTTGTGGGGTCCAGTGTGCAAAATGAAAACACGGGCCAGCTTATTAAAAATGTATTGAAAACTTTAAGACCACAACCATAGAGCATGAAACCAGTTAGGGCCCTTCTCAGCACGGGGCCTGTGTGACTGCAGGCTGCAAGTCTGTGAAGGTGAACCCTTTGGTTTGCAAAGTTTGAGAAGTATCATTTTCGTCCCTTAAATCCCCAGATCTCCCACAGTGTCCCCTGCCCTGTCCTGGGGGCTCCCAACTTGCTCTGTGTCGTTGCCCCTCTTGCTGTAGTGCGTGTGCTGCAGCATTTCACAGGTCTGTGACGCTCTCTTCTCTTTGCTCTGCAGTTGCTGATGCAAGGAATTCCCTGGGCCCCCATCCACTCCACTGCTGACCAGCCCACCCACCCGCGCTGAGCCTTCCTGCAGGCCTCCCCCCTGTCTCTGGGACCCTGTGACGTGGGGGTCCATCCGGTCGGAGAAGAAAACCCTCTCATGCTAGCATTGCAGACCCCAGAGGGTGAGAAAAAGAGGGACCTTTTGCAGGCTTAAGACATATGGGCTCAGCCCCAAGGCACCGGGAATCCCTCCTCCCCAGAGAATCAAGCCTTTTCTCCCCCTTGGTTCGTGCTTCCGAACCTTTCTGTTATGACTGCCCCCTTTGGTTGTATGTATGTTCTCTTGCTCTGTGCATTTTTACTGCCAAGCTGTACCGACGAAGTAACCGCTCACTTTTCCCTTTCCAAATTAACGAAGATATCTATGACTGTACAAATAAAATTAATGTCCCAGTGATTCCTATGATGTTGTCAACAGCCAATCAGAGCTTCTGATCATCATGAGATAATCAGTGTGACCACAACGAGTTGATAAAATTTCAGCAAGCAAAGATAACTGATGTTTCAACATGCCTTTGTGCTCTTTTTGTGGGTAAATGTTTGATTTCTTTGGGTGCTGTGACATCTTGAGAACAACTTTGGGATCACCAGTCCAATCTCCGTTGGGCCCCTAGGAGTCTTTAACAGCCAGGTTGGGAATCAACTGGCCATTGAGGCTTGTGCTGGATGTGCTTTGGGTGGGGGTCGTGGAGAATACAAATCTGAAGGAGCTGACCTGCTTCCTGGTATTTAAAGTACATTTCACCTGGGGATTAGGAAGGACTGAATTAGATATTTCTTCTCAGTCCCACTGGTTTCTTTAGCAACAGATTGTTTCCTGCCCTGAAGCACAGAATGAGGCAGCCACTTAGATGCCATGTTCCCTCTGGGCTGCACTCTGTTACAGTTAGATTTTTTTGGGTAGGAACAGGAAAGAGGTCCTCCTGTTCTTTTTTGTGGGAATAGCTTCTCAAGGGCAGACCCTGTTCTGTGTTCTGTGCCACTCTGTGCTTTGTAAATATTTGCAGAATGAATAGAGTTCCTATTGGGTCCAGGTACCCTGCTGAGTACTGGAGAGATGAACTGGACCCAGTTCCTAGCCCTGGGAGTTCTGACTGTCTGATGGGTAGATAAACCCAGCTGATAGGACTGAGTGCCGCAGTGGAAGTGTTCATGGCCCCGCAGAGGGGGGTCGGGTGGAGAGTCCAGGAACGCTTCCTGGAGCACGTGAACATCGTGACAAGCCAGGTAGAGAATTGGGGAGAGTATGTCAGGCAGAAGGAGCAACATTTTGCAGTTGGGGGAACTGGGACTTAGATCCCAGGGCTCCTTTGGTACCACACTGGCCCTCCAGGGACAGGACTGGATTGATTTCTTCATGTCTGCAAGTGGTCAGTGGAGCCCTCAGTGGATTGTAATTGGTGGGTGAGAGGTGGAGCTGACCTCCATGCCCTGCTGGCCTGACACCCTTCGGTCCTCTGTGTGGCAGGTCCGGTGTGGGTGCTGAGATGGCCAATGAGAATCACGGCAGCCCCCGGGAGGAAGCGTCCCTGCTGAGTCACTCCCCAGGCACCTCCAATCAGAGCCAGCCCTGTTCTCCAAAGCCCATCCGCCTGGTGCAGGACCTCCCAGGTACTGGCGAGGGGCAGGGTAGGGTGGCGGGGTAGGAAGGATGCCTCAGGAGCAGCCCTGAACCTGGCTGGGCTCCATGCTTGTTTGCAGAGGAACTGGTGCATGCGGGTTGGGAGAAGTGCTGGAGCCGGAGGGAGAACCGTCCCTACTACTTCAACCGATTCACCAACCAGTCCCTGTGGGAGATGCCTGTGCTGGGCCAGCATGACGTGATCGTGAGTGCCAGCCCAGGGCAGGGCTCCTGAGCAGCTTCTAGCATCTGGGCCTTCCCCAAATCTATCTTGAGCAGCTGTTATTTGCCTAGCCCCATCTTGGGACCTAGGGATACAATGACACACAGACACACTCCCTGCCCTCATGGAACCTACACTCATGTAGGGGAGATTGACACGTAAAGAGATGATTGTAATGTGTGTGAGGCTGAACTTGAACTCCATGTTGGGCACTGTGCCTGTGATGCAGTTATAAGCGAGATGGACCTGGTCCTGCCCTTGCACTCTTGGGGGCCCACAGTCTACTGAGGAGCCAGAAGGATCGAAGTGTGGCATGTGCATGAAGTCACGGGGAGGGGAGGGCACAGGGAATGCTTCTCCTTGAATTAGCACTTAAGGTGACAAAGTTAGTGAAGTGAAAGTTGTCAGAGGGGAGAAGCACGTTCTAGGAATAGTGTCCATGTGAGGGGGCCGTCTGGCAGGAACGTGTGCTTTTGGATCCCTATCAGGTGGGGCAGACTTTCCTTACTGGGCATAATCAAGCCAGTTGGCAGCCCCATTTTGCAGATGAAAACACTGAGGGTCAGAGATGAGAAATGACTGGCCCAAGACCTTGAGCCAGTAAGAGGCAGAGCTGGACTCGAACCTGATGTGATTTCAGGGCTACCCTGCCATCACTCCTACTCGGGGTCACCAAAGGAATTTCATCCATGGGG
This sequence comes from Eumetopias jubatus, assembly GCF_037043125.1. Taxonomy (NCBI): domain Eukaryota; kingdom Metazoa; phylum Chordata; class Mammalia; order Carnivora; family Otariidae; genus Eumetopias; species Eumetopias jubatus. The sequence goes on from NW_028274815.1 coordinate 126,196,319, forward strand.
TCTTGCTCTTTAAAAAAAAAAAAAGCATTTTTTGAGTTTTTCCCTTTATTCCTCTCATTCTGGTGTTTAAGGAGGAGAAATTAACATGTACAGAGGGTTCTTCTCCTGCCAGATGTCTTATTAACTGGTAATATTCCTGCACTCATTGAATCATCTTCCCAACAGGAGGTTGGGCCTGTTTAGCACGGCCATTTTGAAGGTGAGGGAATTAGGAAGGGACGTAACTCTCCCAAGGTCACACAGTTGTAAGAGGCAGGCAGGGGTGGAGCCCAGTGTTCTTTCTGCATCCCAGCCCCCTTTGCTCTTCTTGGAGCAGTAGGAGCTGGGGGCAGGAGGGCATCAGGATTCTGTAATACTGGGACTCTTAAGGCACTGGCTCCCGTTGCAACTCTGCTGGTCTCCCTCCACCAGTCGGACCCTTTGGGGCTGAATGCGACCCCACTGCCCCAAGACTCAAGCCTGGTGGAAACCCCCCCGGCTGAGAACAAGCCCCGAAAGCGGCAGCTCTCGGAAGAGCAGCCAAGCGGCAATGGTGTGAAGAAGCCCAAGGTGAGCGTCTGCGGGCTGTGAGGACGTGGGGGGTGAGCGGCTGCCCGAAGCGGGCAGCCAGCAGGTTCCCTGCGAGGGCTGGGCAGTGGCAGGTCGGTCAGGAGGGGGCCTGGGGCACAGCTCACCAGCTGCGCCGGTGCAGTAGCCATAGGCCGGCTCTCTTGACCCTGGTGCCTTCTACTTTTTTGCTCTAGATTGAAATCCCCGTGACACCCACAGGCCCATCGGTGCCTAGCTCCCCCAGTATCCCAGGAACCCCAACACTGAAGATGTGGGGGACATCCCCCGAAGATAAACAGCAGGCAGCTTTCCTCCGACCCACCGAGTGAGTCCCTGCTGATTGGTTTGGGGGCATCCATTGTCCATGTGTGCCTGGGACCGTGGGGTGTGGTGGCAGGGCACCCCAACTCCCTTGCCTCTACCTTCCTCTGTGCTTTCTGTGCCCCAAGGGTGTACTGGGATCTGGACATCCAGACCAACGCTGTCATCAAGCACCGGGGGCCTTCAGAGGTGCTGCCCCCACACCCCGAGGTGGAGCTGCTTCGCTCCCAGCTCATCCTCAAGCTTCGGCAGCACTATCGGGAGCTGTGCCAGCAGCGAGAGGGTAACTGCCTCCTGGGCCTCAGGACCCTTGTTTCCGCCCACCCTTAGCCAAGAGCTGGGCTTGGGAATGGCGCAGTGGAGCCTAGCACTTGAGAGTGCAGGCTGTGGAGGGGGCAGGCCTGCTGGAGCCCCAGCTCCGCTAACTGCTTACAGAAAGACTGGCATCAGTAACCGCAGACGCCATCATAAACACTTCCAGAATGCTTACTGTCCGTCAGGTATGTGCGAAGCCTTCTCGTGGCTCTGTAAGAGGGCACAGAACCAAAAGTACCTGCACCTCACGGCATTGCTGCTGGGAGGAGAGGTGGAATGGGAAGTCCTCAGGGAGCTGCAGCTTTCATTCTTTAGTAAAGAAGCCTGCTTAACTTCGCTGAAATGTAGTGTTTCTCTTTTCCCCTTTTCCGAGTAACGTTTCCTAACACTCTGCAGAAAACTCACGATTCTGAGTCTACCTGGGAGATGTTGCCTGCAGGCGGAGTGCCGTTTACTGCTGCCCCTCCGGTGCCCGCCCCCCCTGCCGTGTGCTGGGCCTGCGTGGAGGCTGCTGACCAAGCCAGACCTTCACCAGCTCGTCTGTTCCACAGGCATCGAGCCCCCTCGGGAATCTTTCAACCGCTGGATGCTGGAGCGCAAGGTCGTGGATAAAGGCTCTGACCCCCTGTTGCCCAGCAACTGTGAACCGGTCGTGTCACCTTCCATGTTTCGTGAAATCATGAATGACATTCCCATCAGGTACAGGCCCACAGCTGGGGCCGACTGGGTTGGGTGGGGGGGTTGGTGTGTGGCCAGTCCTGTATAGAAGGGCTCTCACTCTGCCTGCTCTCGGTCCCAGGTTATCCCGAATCAAGTTCCGGGAGGAAGCCAAGCGTCTGCTCTTTAAATACGCAGAGGCCGCGAGGCGGCTCATTGAATCCAGGTTTGCTCTCGGCATAACCCAGCAGGCTGGGTGTGTGATCAGAGTGGGGAGGTCCTGGGCTCTCTGGCCCATCTCATGGAGCTCGGTCATCGCTCTTGGTGGCAGGAGGAGGGCCAGCTCCCAAAGGCAACACAAGGGCTGCGAGGGAAGCCTTGATGCCCGAATGTCAGTGCAGGTGGGGTGGGAGGAGTAAGCGTGGAACAGATGCCCAACCGCTGGCTCCATTATGTGCCCTCAACTGGCAGGAGTGCATCCCCCGACAGCAGGAAGGTGGTCAAATGGAACGTGGAGGACACCTTCAGCTGGCTGCGGAAGGACCACTCAGCCTCCAAGGAGGACTACATGGTGAGTGGCCCCGGGGAAGGAGGCCAGTGGCAAGGCTCTGTGGCTCCTTCCTCCAGCTGCCTGCCTAGGCTGGGCAGGACCCCACAGCAGCCTGTTGTGCGGTTCAGCAGACCTTTGATGCTCATCAGTCCCCAAACTCCCGCATGTAGAGATGTTTGTCCAGGCTCCTGGCTCTGTCCTAAAGATGGTCTCCATTAAGGTTCTTTAATGGAATCCTGTGCTTGGCCACACACCATAAGTAGCTGCCTTTTCAACTTAATGAATGTTGAACATCTCCCTTGAATAGATTTTTGGACACAGATGGACAAACTGCCTTTTCTTGGGTGTGTGCGTTCGCCACAGTGAAGAACTGGCACCAGATTCAATGCCCTGCTTTACTGTGTCCGCAGCGATTCTGTTTTCTGGCCCAGACCCGTCACTTCTTTAACTCTCCACCAGCACTAGCAATGGGCTTTCTTTTCAGGATCATTTTTCACAAGAGACAAGGTTTCGCACTTCACGATAGTAACTGTACTTGACACGTAGAGTGACAAAGGTAGGTGTACTCACTAGCCAGAGTGACTCATTTTCACTCATCACTTTCACACGTGTGATTCAGCAAAATTACAAATGCCTAGTTAAATCCTTGCCAGTTGCTAAAAGCTCAGATCTCAAATCTGCAATGACCAAGGACCCCGTTTTGTAATGGTCTCTCTCCCTGGTAGTTGGCAAATGCTTTATAAGCGGGGACTGTGCCTGCTTTGTCTGTTTCCCCAGCAATTGTCATGGGATCTGGCACAGTGTAACCCCCACTAGAGGTGCTGGCATTTATTGCACATTTGCTGTATGCCGGGGGCTTGGTTAAGCCCTTAATGGGAATGATCACATTTAATACTCAAACTGTCTTATCCGGTAAGTATTTTGTGTTCCCTTAACAGTTGAGGAATAAGATTCAGAGATGCCAAGGGACTTGTCTTAAGTGACACAGCTAGTTAAGTAGCCGTGTTTGAAAACGAGGACTGCTGGAAGCCTCCAGCCCTCCCCCACCAGCACCCTAGAGCCCTGATCAGGAGTGTCTCCTCCAGGACCGCCTGGAGCACCTGCGGAGGCAGTGTGGCCCCCACGTGTCAGCCGCGGCTAAGGACTCCGTGGAGGGCATCTGTAGTAAGATCTACCACATCTCCCTGGAGTACGTCAAGCGGATCCGTGAGAAGCACCTTGCCATCCTCAAAGAAAACAACATCCCAGGTAGGAAGCCAATGGCAGGGAGCCAGCCGTGAGGCCATCAACTCTGTTTCCTGGGCCCTGACGGAAGGGACAAGCGAGGCTGAGCCTCTAGGCTGCAGGCTGGTTTGGGGAAGTCTGTTTCCCCCAGCAGTGTCTGGGGCAGGACCTGCTGTCCTTGGGCTTGGGGGTTTCAGCCCTCTTCTAGGAACTGGAGAAGGGCTGGGAAAGGGAGAGACAGAAGGTGGTGCAGACAGGCCGGGGGGCAGCAGTCAGGCGGACTTGTGTTTGCACCTGCTTTCTGTAAGCCCCCATCTCCCCACACGGCGCTCTAGTGCCTGGCCACAGGCTATGTGAACTCAGGGGTAACTCTGAGTGCTGGGCCCAGAAAGCTCCCTAAATGAGGCATCGTAATCCCTAGGAGAGCAATGCAGTTCTCATACTCCTGTCTGGCCAACTGGGGGCCTGTGCCAGTACAGAGCATGTTGACCCAGGCCACCACCTCTTGCCCCTGCTGACTTCCTGGCTGTTAATGTCGTTACGGAAGTGTCTGAGCTGCATTCTGCTCCTCTGTGCGACAAGACTCACCTCCCCCGGTCACTGGGACACGTGTGTGAGGCCCCCGGCACGCAGGAGGCACTGCGAATGAGCAGAGCCGAGGCAGGGTGGCCCCTCACTGCTCTCCCTGCCCACAGAGGAGGTGGAGGCCCCAGAAGTGGAGCCCCGCCTGGTGTACTGCTACCCGGTACGGCTGGCCGTGTCTGCGCCCCCTATGCCCAGCGTGGAGATGCATATGGAGAATAACGTGGTCTGCATCCGGTATAAGGGAGAGATGGTCAAGGTCAGCCGCAACTACTTCAGTAAGCTGGTAAGAGCTGGGGTGAAGGGGAGGCAGGTCCCCAGCAGGAGGCCGGCGGGTGGGGGGCGGTGGGAAGGGAGGGAGGGAGCACTGTTGAAGGACCGCTCCCTGCCTCGCAGTGGCTGCTTTACCGCTACAGCTGCATTGACGACGCTGCCTTTGAGAGGTTCCTGCCCCGCGTCTGGTGTCTTCTCCGACGGTACCAGGTACAGGCCCTGGGCAGCGGGGGGCGGGGGGGCTCTGCTGGAGGGCGGGGCAGGGGGGTGCGTGCTGAGCCCCGGAGGCTGACGGCGGCCACTGTGCAGATGATGTTTGGCGTGGGCCTCTACGAGGGGACGGGCCTGCAGGGATCGCTGCCCGTGCACGTCTTTGAGGCCCTCCACCGGCTCTTCGGCGTCAGCTTTGAGTGCTTCGCCTCGCCGCTCAACTGCTACTTCCGCCAGTACTGCTCTGCCTTCCCGGACACAGATGGCTACTTCGGCTCCCGCGGGTGAGAGCCAGGGGCTGCCGGGGCCCTTCTGTCCGGGCCCGGGAAGGGCTCCTCTAGAGCAGAGATGCCACCTAGGCCGGCTACTTCCTAATGCTTTAGGGTTTTGGAATCGGGCAGTCCTGGGTGTAGTCCCTGCTTTCACCCCTTGCTAGCTGTGTGACTTTGGACTGGTCGCTGTACTTCCGGGAGCCTGTGCTAGCCCCTACCCCAGCCTGTGGGTTTCTCGGTGAGTTGGTCCAGGCACTGAGAGGCATGGGAAGTGACAATTCAGACCTCTGCGACCTTACAGACTTAACACGGGAGGGTGGAGGGGAGTGAGCACAGGTGAGAGGAGACAGGTCTGAGACAACAAGAGCTCCTGGCTGGGGCCTGTGCCGTGGTGACCACGGAGTCCGAACTGGGTTTGAGCCCCAGCCCTTCCACTAAGTGGCTTGGTGGACTTGGCCACCAAGCCTGAGCCTCTCCATCCTCAGCCCTTCAATGGGGTCGGCCACACCTTGTCCCAGGATGAAATTAAGGATGCATGTTGGCCTAGGGCCCGACAAGGGTCCATCCCTTCGACAGCGTGGGGGCAGCACCCATTTCTGGTGGAGGGCCTGCGTCCTGGTAGGACTTAGGATGCTCACCTCTGTCCCCAGGCCCTGTCTGGATTTCTCCCCGCTGAGTGGTTCCTTTGAGGCCAACCCTCCATTCTGCGAGGAGCTCATGGATGCCATGGTCTCTCACTTCGAGGTGGGTGTGCTGCTGCAGGTGGGGGGTGGGGGTGGCAAGCAGGATTGCCAGCCACCTGGAGGGCAGCCTTTGATGTCCACCCCACGGCCCCTCCCGTAGAAACTGCTCGAGAGCTCACCAGAGCCCCTGTCCTTCATCGTGTTCATCCCCGAGTGGCGAGAACCCCCCACGCCGGCGCTCACCCGCATGGAGCAGAGCCGCTTCAAACGCCACCAGCTGGTCCTGCCTGCCTTCGAGCACGAGTACCGCAGTGGCTCTCAGCACGTCTGCAAGAAGTGGGTGCCCGGGGAGGGCGTGGTGGGGGGGCGCCGATCACGCCAGGCCGAGCCCCCCCCCTGAGCTGCTCCTTTGTTCACAGGGAAGAAATGCACTACAAGGCTGTCCACAACACGGCCGTGCTCTTCCTACAGAATGACCCTGGCTTTGCCAAGTGGGGGCCGACACCAGAGCGGCTGCAGGAGCTGAGTACCGCCTACCGGCAGTCAGGTCGCAGCCACAGCTCCGGCTCCGCCGCTTCCTGCTCAGAGAACAAGGACCGGGACTCGGGTCGCGAACAGGGCCCTAGCCGCGAGCCGCACCCCACTTAACACATCCTGCGGGGAGGAGGAGCCCCAGGGTGCTGGTGTGGACTGCTGAGATTCGGGCCTCTTGGGGCTGAGCAGACCCCAGGACCCTCCCCCTGAGGTGGCAGCAGGACTCAGGCTGCCAGTGTCATAGGAAGATGATGGCTCTGCCAGGGCTCCCCCCCCCTGCCCGATCCCCCAACCCCTCACCTCGAACTCACTCCATCTCCCGTGTAAATAGGTCCCATCCCTTCCCCGTCCTCCCCTGATCCTTACCATCTTATCACCATCTTGTTTCATTTGTAAAAGGAAATACAGAAACCCCCCTAAGAATGTGTGAGGGTCTTGAGGGCCGAGAAGGCAGAGAACCTGGAGCTAGTCCTGGAACCACACCCTCTACATCCAGGCTCACCTTCTTACGACCCCTGGGCCTTCACACCCCAACCCAGGGCTCCAGTGTCTAACTTCGCGCCCTGCTGGCCCCACAGCTGGGTCTCTGGTGGCCTCTGCCTGTGTGTAGCTAAGTCTGGAGTCCAGAGCCCTGCATCGTCTATCTGCAGGCCCCAGAATCCCACAGCCAGGCCTGCACTCCTGCCTCCAGGGAGCAGAGGACTGGGGGCTGTGCCCAGGCAGAGAGCAAGACTCCTGCTCGACCTGGAGCCGCCAGTGAGGGGGCAGCCAGCTAGGGCTCACAGCCCGGGGTCAGGAGGAAGAGCAGCTCTGGGCCACCATGGGCTTCAGGGTTTAGTCTTCGGGCTGCTGGCTGTGCTGCCCTCTGAGGACCTCTAGGCAGGGAGCAGATGTTCTGGGGTCTAGGGGAAGGGAAGAAGGTCTGAAGGTGCTCAGGGGGGGTTCTTACCAGCTCAGCAATCTCTCCCAGTATCAGGCCTCTGCCCACGGGCCTGCCCTGCCGTTGGGCCACCACACTGTTTACAGAGGCGAGGTGGGCTGCACTGTGGGGCCAGGCAGCTCTCGTGAGCTGTACGCTCCTCCTTCCTTCCACTTCCCAAGTCCTTGCGGACAAAAGTAAGATGGTCGGGACTGGACTCTGGTCCCTTTATTGAGACTGAGGGGCCAGTGGGTCCATCCAAACAAAAATAAATTTCTCTCCCCAAAGCCTGCCTGCAGGCTAGGGCACCCAGCATGTCCTGGCTGGGGCCCATGGTTGTCCCCTAGACCCAGCAGCACAGGTCTGGCTCTCTTAAGAGTGACAGGATACCGGCTGCTCAGTGCCTGGAGACCCTAGGTGGAACAGGGAGGTGAGTCCCAGCGGGTCCCCCCCACCCCCACCCCTAAGCACGGCTGGCCCCAGTATCCACGGTCTGCGCTGGGCCCTCAGGGCTCAGTCATCGGTCAGGGTGATGACGTCGTACTCGATGCCCTGGTGCTGCAGCTGTTGGATATGTTCAGGCACCGCCTCTTCTGCGCCAAACAGGCCCTGGGCTTGGGCCATGGCAGCATCGGCCACCGCTGCCAGGGGAGGGGAGAGGACAGTGAGCCCGAGGCCCCAGAAGCTCGGCCTGGGTCCCCATGGTCATCAGGCTCCCATCCCATACCTGTGACAGCTGAGTGTGCAGCGGCCTCCAGTTGGGCCTGTGTGACCAGCTGCTGGCCTGGGGACACAGGCACATACTGGATCTAGAGTGGAGAAGCCAATGAGATCTGGCCTTGGAGGAGCTCTGCCCCGGCTCCCTCTGATCCCCCCAAACGCCTACCTGGGACTCCTGAAGGAAAGGGGCCCCTTGTTCGTACTGGATGTGTGTGATCTGGCCCTCCTGTACCTGCAGGGAGGAAGGCAACGTGACGACCAAGGAGGCTGTACTCGCCTGGCCTCGCTCCCCACTCCTGCTCAGGCCTGGCCTACCTGGATGTGATGGCCCTCTGGAACCACCACATATTCCTGGGGGAGCAGCTGTTGGACTCCATCCTGGGAGATGATGTACTGTACCTGGAGAAGGGTGGAGGAGAGGCAGGTGCTGAGGCCTTGAACCGGGAGCTTAGCAAGGAAAACCGAGCAGGGGCCCAGGGACACCCAGCATGAATGATGGCAGCTGCAAGCACGGACCCGGGGCGGGGTGGTTTGGAAAGTACGGTTCCTCCCCAAAGCAGGCCCTGGGGGCAGGCGGAGGGAGGGCAGTGCTGGCCGCAGTGCTCACCTGGTTGTCGGAGGTCACCAGATGCTGCACTGTCTGGCCGTCCGCGGTGGTGATCTCTTGGATGTAGGTGGCTTCTTCCTGCCAGGACCAAGCCAGCTCCAGCCTCGGCTCTGTGTGTTCCCCCACCCCGGCCTGTGACCTCCCAGCCCAGGCGCTCACCTGATTGGTCACGGTCTGCTCTTGGGCCACGATAATGTGTTCCTGGCCCAGTGCCTGCTGTAGCCGCTCTGGGCCCAGGACCCCGTGGCTGGACTGTAGTGCAGCTGGGCAGAGAGGGGAGGATGCTCACGCAGGGACTCGGGTGAAACCTGACAAGGCCCTGCCCCCCCCCCCCCCGGTCCCCCGGGGGCAGCTCACTGTGCAGCGTGGCCAGCGTCTCCTCGTCACTATTCAGGATGATGGTCTGGGTGGGGGTCCGGGCTGGGGTCCGGGCAGTCGGGGTCCCCGTCTTTCTCCCATCAGGACTGTGTAGCCGCTGGATGTGGAACTTGAGGTGCCCGTTCCGGTTGAAACTGAGGGGGGGGGGAGAGGCTCAGGGGCCGCCCCATCACACATGCCCAGCAGCCCCTGCCCGCCTGTTCCCGCCCCACGCCCCACGCCTCACCGCTGCCCGCAGAGGTGGCACGCGAAGGGCTTCTCGTTGGTGTGCGTCAGCATGTGCCGCCGCAGGTCCTTCTTGTTCTTGGAGGCAAAGCTACACTGGCTGCACTGGTGGGGCCGCAGGCTCGAGTGCTGCGCCATGTGGGCCTGGGGAAGGGGCAGAGTTGGGGGCGCTGGCTGGGGGAGCACAGAGCACCTCACGGACAGGGCCGTCAGGGAATCTGTCCGCAGGGGGACAGGAGCTGCGTAAGAAGTACAAACCAGACCGAGATGTGGTGCTGCTGTGTGTGGCGAGAGGGACAAGTCCCAGGCCCCCGCCGTTGGGTCACTTAGAAAATCCTGTCCCTGCTCCCAGACTCCCGTCGGCCCCGCGTGAACGCAAGATACAGGTTCAGATGAGGGAACCTCTGAAGGGCTCTCCCAGCCCTGACGTTCTAGGGCCTGGGCCCTGTCCCGTCACCGAGCTGCTGTGGGGATTCTGGGTCTGGAAACGGTAATCCTTGGGGGAAGGACTCCTGCCCAGGACCTGCCCTCCTCACCTTTTCCACACTGTTTCCACCACCTTCCTCGTACCCTGCGCTCTCCCGATTCCAGACAACTTGCATTTCCCTAAGCACGCCCTCTGCCCCTCCAGGCCCAGGTCGGCCGACACCAGCACCCCAAGCCCACACGACCCATGCCGTCTGCCCTCTGTTCACACCAGGGACACTGCTGGGCATCAGTCACCGTGTCTGGATGGTTCCCCACCAGACTGAGCGCCAGACTGAATGCTGAGACCTCACTCCCTCCAGGGGGAGGGCCTGGCTCGGGGTGTTCAGTTAAGGTCTGTTAAACAAGTGGCCGAATGAGTGCCAGGGGAGGCACGGGGGGCAGCACTTACCCGGACCTCGGGCCACTGGCGGGCACTGAAGGGGCAGTCGGGGCACTTGAAGGCACTAGGCCCGGCATGGGCCCGTTTGTGACTCTCCATCTCTGCTCGGCCAGGGAAGGCCTCAGCACAGATCTTGCAGGAAAACTTCTTGGAGGAGGCTGTGGCTGCGGACGGTGGCGACGGCGGCACTCCCAGGCTCAGGGCCTTGCTGGCCGTGGGGGGTGGGGAGGCAGAGCCCTGGGGGTCTCCCACCCGGTGGGTCCTGGCTGGAGATGGGGGCTCAGGGCCATCTCTGGGCAGTCCCCCACACTGTAGTAGGGGCCACTTGGCTCCAGAGGCCAGGGAATCCGGGCTTGGGAAGGAGATGGAGCCATCTGCAGTCAGCTGTAGAGAGACGGAGGAGCGTGAGGTACTGGGGAGGACTGGGGAAGGATAGCGGGGGGGAAGGATTGTACCCCAAGCCTCACCTCAATGTGGTGCAGCTGGGTCCCGTCGGCTGCCATGATGTAGTGGGTACCAGCTTCTTTCAGGGTGTCGCTCACAACCACAGCCTGGGCTGCCTCCCCTGGGGGCTCCTCGCTGTGAGCACCGAAGAGGGGAGGAATGAATTCTAGGAGGGGACAGAAGGCCACAGGCGTCCCCTTCCCCAAGAAAGTCATCAACTGAGGGGCTGACTGCCACCACAGGTGGACTCCCTGGTCTCAATTCCAGCTGAACCTCAACTGTATCTTCTGTAAATAGTGACCACAGGTCCAACATATCGTCCTGCTCAACAGCAGTCCATCCGGCTCCTCTGAAGGGCAGGGCGGCAGTGAGGCGGAGAGCCCCAGGGGTCTAGCCCAGGTCTGGCCAAGTGTGGCAGCAGGAGGGCCAGTGGGGCAGCGGCGGGGGGGGGGGGGGGGAGGCCTGGCAAGTACCCAGAGACCAGGAGCAGATGGCAGATGGCTGCCCGCCGGCCGCCCAGGGATCTGGATTCCTATCCCAGCCACACACTGTGGCGCTTCAGTGCTTGGATTAAGGGCTTTCTCAGACCGCCCCGGAGTTCAGGGAGCATACAAATATTTCTGCCCCGAACTTGCTCAGTGCAGAGGAAGCCGAGTGCGGCTGCCAGGCCTCCAGTGCCGGCGACGAGCCTGAGCTTGCCACGAAGCTCAGAATGGACAACCCCTCAGGATCACCCAGAACAAAGAGCACGTGACTTTAGAACCAAGGGGTCGACTCCTCGCTTACTGCCTGTCTGACCTCAGGCAAGTCACTCAATGTCCCTGGCCTATTTCCTCACTTGTAAAATGAGAGAAACGCGGATCTCACAAGAATGATTTAGGTGAGTTCCGAACGTCCAGTGCCTGGAACATCTAAGTGGCCAAAAATTAGTAGCTTCCAACCTCCTGAGAAAGATACGACTCCTATGGCCAATTATGTTACACGTATTAGGAGTTTTGCCTCCTGCCCACTAGGCTCTGGTGCGCAGGGCCCTTATCTGAGGCCTCCCGGCACTCCTATCAATGACTAAAGGGGGCCTTGCAGGCAGCAGGTCTCACCTGTAAGGCGTGCCAGGAGCTGATGTCCCCTCCTCCATAGGGGGCGCAGTGATGACGCTGTAGCCAGTCCCACCAAATGGACCAGGTGCCAGGGTGATCTGCTGCAGGTCAGGGGCACCTAGCTGGCTCTCTGCTGCCACGCTGCCCCCCGGCTCGGCCACGTGGAGGGTTACCACTTGCGGAGTGGCACCTGCTGGGGAGGGCTGCCCACCAGGGGATGCTAACTCTGCTTCCACGTCCTCGGACTTCACCACGGCCACCTGTAATGGACCCAGTGGGCATCAGGAGCAGGGTCTGTGGCAGAGAGGCTGGTGTTCAGGGCCCTTCTCTACCTCAAAGCTTGCCCACACTCGGGCAGCCCAGTGCTGCCACCACTCACTTGCACAGCCCCAACTGTGTGTCCTTTCTAAAGCACACTCTGACTCTCCAAGCCCCACCCAGCAACTGGAAATAAGTAAACTTAACAAGACCAGGGTAGCACAATACTGCCCTCCAGGGGCAGCTGGGCAATGTCTGCAGACATTCATTGGTCACACTTTGGAAGGGGAGTGGTCCTGGCACCTCGGGGTTATCTGTCAGGGATGCTGCTAACCACCCCGCAATGAATAGCAAGGCTCCCACAACAAAGAACTATCTGCCACTAAAGGCCAAGACTGAGAAATCCTAGGGTAAAGGGAAAAGTGGCAAACCATTTAAGAAAAAAGAACTTGACCTCACATCTTACTCCAAAGTCCACTTCAAATGGATTAAACACTGAAATGTAATAAATCTTTTTTTAATTTTTTATTTATTGGACAGAGACACAGCGAGAGAGGGAACACAAGCAGGGGGAGTGGCAGAGGGAGAAGCAGGCTTCCCGCCGAGCAGGGAGCCCGACACCGGGCTCGATCCCAGGACCCTGGGATCATGACCTGAGCCGAAGGCAGACGCTTAAGGAGCCACCCAGGCGCTCCGTGAAATGTAATAAAAAATTCCACAAATATAAAGAGAAAATGTGGATAAGTATTTTGATGCTCTGGGGTGGGAAGATTTTTTCTAATCAGCAAAACATAAACTGAAATCTGAAAACAAAATGTGGTATTTAACAATTCATACGAGAGAAAAGGGGAGTCTCCTTCATATACAAGGAGCCTCTGCAGAGTGATAATAAAAAGACCAATAGGGGCACCTGGGCGGCGCAGCTGGTTAAGCGTCTCACTCTTGGTTTTGGCTTGGATTGTGATCTTGGGGTCATGGGATCGGACCCTGCATTGGGCTCCGCGCTCAGTGGGGAGTCTGCTAAGGTTTCTTTCCCTCTCCCTCTGCACCACCCACCCTCCCACTCCATGTGTGCGCGCGCTCTCTCAAATAAATCTTAAAAAAAAAAAAAAAAGACTAATAGGAAAACTGATACAGGACACAAACAGGTAAGTCAGAGAAGAAATAAATGGTCTATGAACATACAGAAAGTAGTTCAATCTCATTTATGGTCATAAAATTATAAATTAAGACCATGAGGGGCACCTGGCTGGCTCAGTCAGAGGAGCATGCGACTCTTGATCTTGGGGTTGGGAGTTCGAGCCCTACGCTGATTGGGAGTAGAGATTACTCAAATAAATAAAAACTTAAAAAAAAAAAGACTATGAAATATACTTCTACTACGTGGATGAGATTTATAAAGATTGGGGACACCCAGCACCCAGTGTTGGCAAAGGTGTAGGGAAACACGCTCTAGCGGTGGTCACATAAACTAGCATCTCTCACTCTCTGAGGCTTCGTACCTTCAGACCCACCAATTCTACTTCTAGGAGGCTTTTTTTTAACTAAAAAGTGTTTAGGAGCACCTGAAATATATGTGCACCGAAGTACTGCCTTTGACTGATTAGAAACTGGAAACAACCAACCAGTAAAGGACTGCATGACCTACAACACTGGGACGGAAGGATGTGGAGACGTACATGGGAACAACAGGGAGAGGTCTGGGTGCACAGGCCAGACCATAGCGCACACGCTGCCCAGGGAAGAAAAGTGGGCTATGGAGGAGCATGAATCATGTGGTCCCGTTTTGTTTTGTTTTATTTGAGGGAGAGAGAGGGCATGCACACGCAAGCAGGAGGGGCAGAGGCAGAAGGAGAGAGAATCTCAAGCAGACTCTGCATTGAGCACGGAGCCCGATGCAAGGCTCTATCTCATGACCCTGAGACCATGACCTGAGCTGAAACCATGAGTCAGATGCTTAACCGACTGCACCACCCAGGCGGCCCTGTGATCCCATCTTTTAAGGAACACAATGTCTGTGTTAGCGTGTACATAGAACTGGAGAAATGCTTATTAGCCCATTAACAGTTGGGATGGGAGGGATGTTAAGGACTTTCACTTTCTGTATAGAACAGTTCTTAATGTTCTATATGATTTTTTTACAAACATATGTGTTTGTAATCAGAAAAAAAATGCATGACGTACTGGCACGAGAACAACAGACAGAGCAATAGAACAGACCTTGTCTGTATATGGCGGAATCTAGAATTTGATAAAGTGGGCATTTCCAACCACTGGGGAAGATTATTTCATATACTGCACTGGATAACTTTTGGAAAAAAAAGTAAAGTTAGTCCCCTACCTTTCTACATACACCAAAAATAAATTCCAGGCGGAGTAAAGATTTAAGTGTAAAAAATGAAACTCTAAGGGGCACCTGAGTGGCTCAGTCGGTTAAGTGACTGCCTTCGGCTCAGGTCATGATCCTGGAGTCCCGGGATCGAGTCCCGCATCGGGCTCCCTGCTCAGCGGGGACTCTGCTTCTCCCTCGGACCCTCCCCCCTCTCATGCTCTCTATCTCATTCTCTCTCTCAAATAAATAAATAAAATCTTAAAAAAAATTTTTTTTAAAAATTAAAAAAAAAAATCTTTCCTTATAAAAAAATGAAACTCTAAGAAAAATACAAATGAATGTTCATATAATCTTAGGGCAAAGGAGGCCTTTCTAGGGAGGATATCAAAGGCAAAAACCATAAAAGACTGATTTAACTATCTAAAAATGTACAACTTCTGGGGCGCCTGGGTGGCTCAGTCCTTAAGCAACTACCTTCGGCTCAGGTCATGGTCCCAGGGTCCTGGGATCGAGCCCCACATCAGGCTCCCTGCTCAGCGGGAAGCCTGCTTCTCCCTCTCCCACTCCCCCCTGCTTGTGTTCCCTCTCTCGCTGTGTCTCTCTCTGTCAAATAAATAAATAAAATCTTAAAAAAAAAAAATGTACAACTTCTACACACCACCAAAGGCACTGCCGGGATCCTAGGAAGCTCTGCAGGTCCGACACCCGGCTCCCACCTCCGGAGTTGTGCCTGTCCTCTACGCCCCAGTGGCACGCTATTGCTACAAGTTCTTGGAATTTATCATCTCAAACACAGATTCGACATGTTTTCACGAGGCTCGGAGACAGGAGGGGCTAACAAAGCTCTCTGGCCCCAGAGGAACGGGGGTGGGTGGCTGGGAGGAGGGAGAAGTCCTGAGGAGCTCGGGGAGGATCTGCTGGCCAAGAGAGGCCAGAGCGGAGAGAGCCCTGGGGGCCTCCCGGCTGTGGGACGCATCGCCGGGGGAGGGCGCTAGGCTAGATGGGAAGCTGGCGTGGACCCACAGCTCCGGGTGGCTGCAGAGCTGGGAGGCCTGCGCTGGAACAGGGCCTCAGAAGCCACAGGGGTGGCACTAACCGCTCGGACTGGCAGAGGTCGCCGGGGACTCGAGCTGAGCGGGAGCTCCTCTGACCTCCCTGGCACAGGAGGGCCCCTCTCCTCCGCGTCTGCTCCCGGGGTTTTGCCAGACAGTCTCCTGGTTAAGTGGGGGTGCCCCGAGGGCAGGGCGCATCTGCCTCTTCACCCTCCTCCCCTCCCAGTGTCCAGTGCGGAGCGGGCACCGAAGATGGCTGCACAGGGGAGGCGAGGCGAGGCGGCGGCCCCGGGTGGCTCACCTGCAGGGCTGTGCCCCCCAGCTCCCGCTGGGCGCTCATGTTCAGCAGCAGATCCAAGGCAGTCTGCGTGGCCATTGCCGTGGACTCCTCAGCGCCTGGGTTGGGTGAGACCTGAGCCTGAGAACGGCCCACCGCCCCCTCTCCCTCCACGGGGCCCCAGCAGGAGCCCTGCCCCTGCCCCCAGCTGCCCAGGCTCCCACCTTCCCTCAGAGCTCACCTTGCTGGTAGATGATGGTGGCGCCACCAAGCGTGTCAGAACAGAGCAGTGGGGGGGTCTCGGGTGCCTGGAAAGGTGCTGCCTCGGGGGGAATCTGTGGGGTGGGGATGTGGCCAAGTCTGAGAGGGGGCAGCTTGGATGTAAGCACTGATTGCCAAGCACCTCCTACGGGTCAGGCGCTTTACATCCGTTGGCTTGTTTCATCTTCACACAACTACGTCTTAAGGTATTTCTCAGCTCAGTACTACCGAAGAACTATCTGAGGCTCAGACAAGTAAAGCAAATGGCTACGACCCCACAGCTAGTAAGTATCAGAACTGGGATCTGAACACAAGACTGACAAGGGAGCCTGTGTTCTACCAGCACATAGTGGGGGTCCATCTTTTGTGGCACGGGAGGGGGAGGCAATGTCCTCAGCTATGAGACTATACTTCTTGGCCTGCCTTGCAGCTAGGTGAAGTGTGGCCTTGTGGCTAAGCAGGAGCTTCTGGTTAAGTTCACGGGAAAGACAGATGGAGAAATGGCAGGCTTCCTTTCTGCCTTTGCCCATCCCTTCCTCTTGCTTCTTGCCCGGGATGTGGCAGGAAGGCTGGAGCTCCTGCAGCTATACTGGACCATGAGGCAACCACAAAAATGGAAGTCGTATGCCTAGGATGGCTGGGAAAAAATATTGAGAGAGCTTGGTCCCTGATGACTGACCATGGAGCTGTCACACTAGCCCTGGGCTGCTGACCTCTGGACTCATCTTTGAGAGAATAATAAACTATGACCATAGTTAAGCTACTGAGATCTCATTCTCTGTTCCTACCACTGAAAAGCCACTCCCACTCCGAGCTTAGGGTGGACAGGTCTGTGACCTCATCTGCCCTTTACCACAGTCGGAGGCAGGGACCATTTTGTTGTCCCCAACATGCCAATGAGGATGCTGGGGACGGGAAAGGTGACAGGACACTGTCATCCTGGCCCATGCTCCCCAGCCCCTTCTGCCTGCTTGGCTGAGCTCACCTCAGGAGGTCCCGGGGAGCGGGGGGGTGGTCCGGGGGCCGCACTGTGCTGCTGCTTCAGCTCCTCAATCTGCTGCAGAGAGAAGAAGGGGCGACGGCGGGAAGGTGGCTCCTCAGGGTGGCGCCGCCCCCACTCCTCAAAGCTGCTTGCGTGTCGGCATCGCACGTGCAGGCGTAGGTTCTTCTTGTGCCGTGTGCTGAAGTGGCAGTACTCACAGGCAAAGGGCTTGGCCCCTGTAGGCAGAGGTGGACGGATGCTTGGGCTTCCCCAGCCCCCACCCCCCACCCCAGGAAGCCCTCTATGGGCCCCAGGACCTCTCCAACTGTCTCCTGCCAGGAACTGGGCGAGCACGTGCTGTAGTTCGTTCTGGTGGGCCAGGCCGGACAGGAACCGGGCCCACCTCCTGCACTCACAGCCTTCCTCGAAGTGTCTCATTTTCACGTCACTGGACCACCCACTTCTCTTATCAATCATCTCCCCCAGGCAGACGGGAATCCGGCCCCATAGCGTGTCTAATCTCCCCCAGCATGCCCATCAGAGGCACGGGCACCAAGGAGGAGAAAGAATCAACTGTTTTGTGCACCTTTTGCATGCGCGAGGCGGGGCCTCCGCCAACATGTCTCCTGTCCAGCACCCAGCACAGACAGGGCTTGTGGAACAGAGCTCACTTTTATAACCATCACACGGCAGGTACTCCTGACACCCCTTTCACAGCCAAGGAAGGCTCAGACAGGGCAAGGTGGCCCATGACCACGCAGAGCTGAGGAGAGAGGGTGACACCTCCAGGGCAGAGTCCCTTACAACTGAGCAGCCGGAGCTGGGGCTGCGGAGGGGGAGGAAGAAGAAAGCGCTGAGCTGTGGGCTCCCCACGGTGGGGCGGGGCGGGCCTGACCTGTGTGCTTGACAGCCACGTGAGAGAGCAGGAAGTCCTCCCGGAAGGTGCGGTAGGGGCAAAAGCTGCACTTGAATGGCTTGTCACTGACATGGGACAGCTGGTGGTTCAGTAGTGCCTTCTTGTCCTCACAAACAAATTCACAGAACTCGCACTTGAACCTGGAGATGGTGAGAGGGAGGGAAGCTCAGCAATAGGGTGGGGTGGGGTGCTCCAGCCCCGGGGCCTCCTTGGGGATATACCTGCGGTTGGCAACAGCCTGGATGTGCGTGAGCAGGTGCATCTTAAAGGTGTAGCGCTTCTTAAAGGACTTTCCACACTGTGAGGGGTAGGGTGAGTTAGATGGGGAACTGCCTAGGGAGACCCCTTCACCCTGCCCCCGGCCCTTGGCGCCAGCCACCTTGTCACACATGTGGGGCTTCTCCGTGCTGTGTGTCTTCATGTGCTGTGTGAGTCTCTTCTGCATCGGGTAGACACGGCCACACACAGGGCAAGGGAAGGAGCTCAGCTTTGGGGCCTGGGAAGGGACAAGAAGAAACCAGATGAGGAGAGAGGGTGAGACCTCACCTCCTGCCCCCACCCTCACAAGCGGCCCTCAAGCAGGCTCCCTTCCTGGGCCAGGGCCCCAGACTCACCGGATCTGGTCTCTTCTTCCTGGGGTGGGGCGGGGGGGGGGCGCAGAAAGGCATAGGAGTCAGACCATTGCTTCCCCAAGCCCACCTCAAACCTTCTCACGCTGACCGGACCCAGTCTCAGCTCTGAGTGTCCCTACTGCCTAGCCAAGCCCTTCTCTCAGAACACGCTTTCCCCAAGTGGAGTTCACTAGAAAATGCTAAGAGGCACGCTGTAAATAAATTCTAGATTGGTGCCTTCTTCCTTTGTCACAAAATAAAATGTGCATTTTAAAGGCCCTGAGAAGTCCTGAGCAGAAAAAGAGTTGGTGAACCAGGTGTCCGAACTGGTGTCCATAATTTTACCTCCCTCCCCACCACCCCCATCTGCCCCGCCTTTTTTAAAGAAAACCCATAAGCACTGGAGAGAGCAGGCTTTCCCACAAGCACAGTTTGAAAGTCACTGCCCTCATGGATTCCTGTACCCAACCTCTGCTCACACTGCACCCCAAGAGGAGTAAACTCCTTCCTGAAGCTGCAGGTCTAATGACAACTCAGCGAGCAATCACAGGGCCCCTAAGGATTTGCTCCTCTGCTGATCTGTCCTGGGTGTGCTCCGGGAGTTGGGAGTCTAGAAGACCTTTAGATGATGTCCTGAGCTCCTTTAGGCAGACAATTCCCTTTAATCACCTCAACAATGACTGTCCCCATCTTACAAAGCTCACGGCAGGGAAGAGACAGAACAAGAGCCCTCCAGGCCCTGCTACTGCTCTGAACCAAGTGAGCTGGGATGAATGGCCTTATCTTTCCGCTGTCTGTGACATGCTGCCAACGGGGCGGCCCAGGGCAGGTGCTCAGTAAGGGGGCAACACGGCTATGGTGGGCCTCCACTTCCCACCCTGGCCCGTCCCCACCCCTCACCCCCACGCACTGACCGGTCTCGACTGTGCACGGCCGCGTGTCGGACCACGTCCTTCCGGTAGACGCTGGTATAGCTGCATTCATCACACTTGTAGGGCTTACTGCCCACGTGATTGAACATGTGCTCCTGGGACAGAGGTGAATGGATAGTGGGCTGGGGCTGGCCTCCCCTGCACCCCTCAACCTGTGCCCACAGCCTTAGAGCTGCCGTGGGAGCGGGCTCCCAGAACGAGGGAGAGCTGCAAGGGCCGGAGCCTATTAGGGCTGGGGACTCTCCCCAACAAGGGCACCTACTACTCTGCACCAGGCCCTGTGCTGCCTCACCATCTGACAGATGCAGAAACTGAGGCTCAGAGGGAAGTGACCTCGGCCCTGAAGTGACTTTGTGAATGGCGGAGCTTGGAGCCAAACCCAAGCAGCATGGCTCCAGAGCCTCCACCATCCCCACCGCACTCGGGGACAACCCTCCCCCAGCAGAGTTCCCGAGAACACCTTCCAGGTCACAGGCCTGGCTGAGGGAGGAAGAACTGTGTGCAGAAAGCACAGGGGCTCTGGCCTGTGGTTCAGGTAGCCCCTGCTGCTCACGACGGCCAGCTCTCTGCCTTACTTGGGCCAAGCCAAGCCACAGTTTCCTGGGTCAGTAAAATGGGCCTATTGATACCTACAACCTCTTCGGGCTGCATGAGCATGAAACTCGAGCATGCCTACCAGGCCCAGGTGCTGGATAAAAAACAGCTTAGGGTTGCAGCAAGCCCACTGGCACTTTTGGGTAAATGGTACAAAAAGGAACTCTTTCCTTGAGACACAGTACCGCCATCTACTGGAAAACTTTCTAACACACTGAAGGAGACAGAACCGGTTTTACTGCCATCTGCCAAAGTGTGTGGCGATCAAGCAAATCTCTGCTGTCTGCACCGTGCACAGCACCTCTGAGGATGAGACACCACTAGGCAGTGTGCAGCCTGCACAAGAGTCCATGGTGCCCACACCTGAACTCCTTCAGTACACAGCGGCACACCACTTAACGGGCCCTGCGAAGGAGCAGGAGAGTGCCGGCCAATGGCCCGTGAGCACCACTCCCTCTTGGCACTGCCCGCCAGCCCTCGCCTCTGTCCCAGCGCCCCCCCACCCTCCACACTGCGCACCTTGAGCGAGGACCAGCGGCGGGAGCGGTAGCTACACTGCAGGCACCTGAAGAGCTGGGGGTCCCCGGCCTCGTGGGAGTTGACGTGGAAGCGCAGGTCCTCATGGGACAGGAAGCGGGAGCCGCAAATGCGGCACAGGAAGGGCCTCAGGAGCGGTTTGGGAGACTTGTAATAATACCTGGCAGGAGGGCATTGGAGAGGTCTGGCTGGGCCACACCGCCAGCTGTCTCCCCTACCCTGTCCCTGCTCTACATACTTGCGGTATTTCTTGCCTAGGAAGCGCCTGGAGGGTCTGCCCCGGCGGCGGGGCGGGGCAGCAGGCTCATCCTGGCAGGAGGGAGCCGCGTTCTCCGCATCTGACTGGGTCACGCTGGGGTCCACGGGGGCCCTGTCGGCCTTGCCCAGGGCAACCAGGCATCCTGGGCCCGAAGAGCTGGGTGCCTCGGGGTCCGGGGGCTCTGGAGGGCTCTGTCCGCTCTGGGAACTCACTAGAGGCTCTCCTTCCACACCTGCCACAGACATGATCCCAGATCAGCCACGGACACACCAGGACAGATGTGGACAGGTATGCCAGGGGCCAGCCAAAACATCTCCCTCAAACACGGTCACAGACCGCCGATGGGCACGTCAGGTCACGGGACAGGCGCAGGCGGCGTGGACGCAAGCCCGTCCTGCAGCTGGCCCCCTGCCAGCACAACTCCCGCCCGGCGGTTGGCAGCAGCCTGTCGAGAGGCCCACACGCTAGCTGAGCCTGGACGTGGGACTTCCGTGCATCCTCGGGCAAAGCCATCGGCCCAAGTCTCATTTTCCCATCTGTCAAGTGGAGATGTTAACTGCTGTGCTAGTGACCTCACGGGAACATTCTAGAGTCTGGGAGTGACAGCAGGTACTTTAACATTGGTCTTCCCTAGGGAGGCTGGAAGGCTGGAGGGCAGACGGGAGGAAGGGAGGAGACATCACATCACCGTACACGCTCACAACCTCTAGAAGTCTGAACAACTGAATGTGTTACCTATTCAAAAACATCAACAGTATTCCAATGTAATGTTTTATTTTTTTTTAATGATTTTTTATTTATTTATTTGAGAGAGAGAGAATGAGAGATAGAGAGCACGAGAGGGAAGAGGGTCAGAGGGAGAAGCAGACTCCCTGCCGAGCAGGGAGCCCGATGTGGGACTCGATCCCGGGACTCCAGGATCATGACCTGAGCCGAAGGCAGTCGCTTAACCAACTGAACCACCCAGGCGCCCCATGTTTCATTTTTAAAACATTACATTGGAAGGGCGCCTGGGTGGCTCAGTTGGTTAAGCGACTGCCTTCGGCTCAGGTCATGATCCTGGAGTCCCGGGATCGAGTCCCACATCGGGCTCCCTGCTCGGCAGGGAGTCTGCTTCTCCCTCTGCCTCTCTGCCCCACCCCTCCCCTGGCTTGTGCTCACTCACTCACTTTCTCTCAAATAAGTAAATAAAATCTTAAAAAAAAAAAAAAAAAGCGATCCAGACAACGCCGGTAACATCCTGCTTCTTGACGGGGGTGCCGCCTGTACAGGTGCATTCCCTTGTCAAAATTCCCTCAGCTGGGCACTTAGGATACGTGTGCTTTCCCATATAGATCTTAATAAGAAGCTATTTTTAAAAAGGATGCTAAAAAAGTGTAATGATCTCCCCCAGACCGTGTATACAAAAAGAGCTACCATGTATTTTTGTATTTACACCTTAAAGCAATCCTGAAAAGGCAGGTGCTATCACCTCCATTCATAAAAAGGGGACAGGGGATTCAAGAGGCAAAGTCACATAGCTAGTAGGTGGCAGAGCCATCATGCCCATGGGGCTTTCTAAGTCCCCAGCCAGTAATGCTCCAAGCCAGTGCTCCCTGGACACAGTTTCAGGTCTCAGACTTGTTCTCATTTCAGTAATCATACTTAAAACTTATCTTCTTGGTTTAGTTATAAAGGTTCACACTTCTCCTGCTCTGTAAGACACCTTACCACCGAGGATACAAAGCTGACTTATCGCTTCTTAACTCAGGGCTTCTCAAGCTCGGTCTCAGAGGGCTGGCCGTTTATGAGGAGGCCTGCGGGTCTCCCATGTTTGATATGTGCTGCCCTGCATGGCACACTCACTCCCCAAGGCTCTACAGAAGGAAGCAGGGAATGAGGCCACCCCTCAGCCCTACTCACATGGCCCCACCTACGACCAACTCTCACCATCTGGGAGGTCTGAGGTCTCTAGGCGAGGCAACTTCCGAGGCCGGCCAGGTCTCCTTCGGGGTCTTGGCATACTGGGAGTAGGGCGCTGGGGACGTAGCTGCCGGCCCCGGGGCTCATCCTCGGCCGGATTGTAGTCACTGTCCTCTGTGGGGACCGCAAGAGAAGGTGGGCATCAGTCCTGGACCCGCCCTTTCAGCCCTGATCCCTGGCCTGGTTTCCCTGGCAAGAGGCCCTCTTCCCATCCCTGCCTACTTCTCCTCCAAGTCCACCTACCAGTGATGCCTCCTCCAGAAGCCCTCCTGACCTCCTCCTGGCTGACTCTGAGCGCCTTTCTCCAAGCCCTTGCAAACCTTTCTCTACACCTCTCCTGACTCCAAACACTAACTCAGACAGCACCACTATGTGAATTAGAAAAAAATGCCCCTTCCTTTAGACACTTTACAGCCACTGTTAGAAAACTGTTGGAAGAAACATTCAAATCTACAAACTCTGATGACGGTGCTCTCCAGTGCGGGAGCCACTAGCCGTATGTAACTACTGAGCACTTACGCCTGGTCTACACCGAGCTACTGGATTTCAAAACACTAGAATAAAAAGAGAAAATAAAATAACCCACCGATAATTATGATTAAATTTCATTTTATCTTTTAACCTTTTTAAATATGGCTGCAACAAAAACTGCGTGTGGCTCGTCTTCTTTCTGTTGGACAAACGTGAACGTGGCCCTCTCAGATGTGGTGCTCTTTTTTAGCACACAACCTGCACAACTGCACACACAGGTCCTGACCCCAGAGCCCCGACTCCTGTCTTACACTGGAGGCACCTGCGTGGCTGAATCTGTGCCAAGTCCTCCTTCCCAGCCCTCCATGTGGGCCAGAGGCAGCTCAGTATTTGGAGATGGGTATGGTGGTGGCATGCCCGGGAGCGACACTGGCCTACCCTCCAGGTCATCGATGGCGCCAGCGTCGACGATGTCATCGTCATCTTCCTCCTCTGGCCCCTCTTCCTCCTGGGTCTTGGCTGAGGTGCCCCACTTCCGCAGACGCTCCTTCTTCCCTGCTGCTGCTGCTGCTGCGGAGATCAGAGAAGCTTGCCACGTCTGGCTCTCGGCCCTCCACCCCCATCCGCACAGCCCAGCTGGCCAGGCTGCTGTTGGCGCACCTGGTCGGAAGTGCCGCTCCCGCATGTGGCGCAACAGCGTGGCCTTGGTGCTGCTCCGGTACTGGCACATCTTGCACTTGAACTGCTGGACTACCACCACCTCCATCATGGCCTCCAGGCTCTGCAGGTCTGGCTCCTCGGCGCCAGAGCCCGGGGGCGGCTGTGTGGGGGAGCTGGGCCTACCCCGTGCCTCCTCCGGTGGCTCTAGGCACGTGGATGTGGGGCCATCAGCCAGGGCCTCGATGGCTGCCAAGCTGTGGGCCAATGTGGAACTGGACATCGGCGAGGCCATGGGGGCACCTGGGGGTGGGCGAGGGAATCAGAGTGGAGGGGAAGATGGGCCACGAGTGATGGCTGCCCCTCCCAGGCAGACCCAGAGATCCTAGAACCCAATTCCCCACCAGTGACGGCAGGGAAAGTGGGGCCCAGAGCAGCGGACAACCTGCCAAGACCACATACTGAGTTTGTGGCACAGCCTCCCTCTCCGACTCCCTCACCCCCACTGCAGGGCTTCCTGGGTCTGCTGCCCGGGGTCTTACCATCGTCTGGGCCCTGCAGGATCAGGTACCGTGCCGTCTCGGCCCCACCATCCTCAGCACTGGTTACGGTGATACAGCCTGGGTAGAGATGTAGGGATGGGATTCCCAGCTGACGATAACAACTGTCACTGTCCACATTCATTCTGGCTCACCTGCACCAACTATGATCCAGCTGCATTGCCCTGCCCCTGCCCCGAGCCTCACTTGCACCCTGTACCTGCCCGTGCACCTCCGCCCAGAGCTGGGCTGTTGGGAGGTCTGGCGTGACAGGCTGGCCCAGTAGCCGGCCTATAGTCGCAGAGATGCCATGGCTACCCAGCTGTCCCACCTCTGACCACTAAAGCCTGGAGAGTCCCCCTCCCCGTCTCCAAACTCCCCCAAGGTCAAGGCCTAGCCCCTGTACCACTTTCTCAGGGTTGGCTTCCCACACCACCTGAGGGCTTTTCAAAGTCTATGGCCTTTACACACACCATTGATAATAGAGAGTACAGTGTGGTAACTCATGAGTCCGGACACTGGAGTCAGACCATCTGAGCCTATGGCCCAACATTGCTGGTCTCGGTGGGTCCTCTGTACCTCAGATTTCTCATCTAGACTGTGAGGATGGTAGCACCTATCTTTTGGGGTCGCTGGATTAATGAGATACTATATGTAAAGTGCTTAGAGCAAACCCCAGTACAAAGTTAGGTATTATTGTTTCTATGTTTATTCAGTGTTTATCACATGCCAAGCACTATACTACACTGTTTCATTAAATCTTCACCTCATTTACCACTACAAAACAGGGGCTACTGTTCCCACGTGACACATTTAGAGTGGTAGGGTTATTTGCCTAAGTTTGTGCACCTGCTTCTGCTGGACCCCACAGGAAATCCCTGTGGGCCGACTCCCGCTGCCCTCTGCCAGACTCACTCGGGATTAGGTCCGGCCCGATGGTGGACTCAATGATCTTATCGATGGCCGAGCCCAGGTCCGAGGAAGAAGCCGTGCAGTCAGACACCAGCATGTTGGGGTCTGGCAGTGCGCTGGAGTGCACCAGGGCTGGGGGGCCACCTGTCACCCCTGCCACTGGCCCATGGGACAGAGAAGATGAATCAGGCAGGTAGCCGTGGGGCAAGGGGTCTGTGCTCGAGCTACTCTCAGATACTTCCTCCTGGGTGACAGAAAACAAGGAGAGAGGAATTTTAGGAGCCATGATGGGGCAGGGCAGGTTGCCTGCCACCCACTAGATCTAGCTCCCTGGCCCAAAAACATGGTGAGTGGAACCATCTACACCATCAGGCCCACTGATGACGAGTAGATGCCTTCTAGCCACAGAGCCAACTAAAGAACAAGTTCCAGGGTCTCCGGCTCTGGTCAGGTTAAGAGGCTGCATAATCCCCACACCCAGATGTAATCCCCACACTCATACACAGCCTCGAAGAGCTGTTTTCACTGGGCCTTTTTGAATTAGCTCTTCCCTCTGCCTGAAATGCTGCCCAGCTAATTCCTACCCAGCCTTCTCACCACCTTTAGCAGGTACTCTTCTAGAGAGCCAACCCTGACCCCCCAGGCCAAACCAGGACCTCTCTGTCCTTGGTGCTACAGTCACCTGTGTCCCCTCATCACGGTTCACTCTGTAGTATAATGTCTCCTAGGTCAGACTGTACTTTCCATAAGGGTCAGGCCCACACCTGTCTTGTCCCCGGCTGTATCCCCAGAGTTCAGCACAAGCTGGGCAGGCCCATCTCTGCTAAATTAACGAAACCCTTGGACCCCAAAAGGGGGTCCATCGTTGGGCAGCTCTATACCTCGGAAGTCATCTTGCAGGTAATGACAGCAGTAATAATGGCTAATACTTACTGAATGTGTCCTACGTGCTGAGCATGGTTTTAATTGCTTTGCAGGTATTAATTCATTTAATCCTCACAAAAACCCTATTGAGGCAGATATATTTATCATTCCCTCTTTACAGATGAGAAAACTGAGAGCTAGAAGTAGGGTAGCTTGTCCAAGATTAGAGAGCCAGGAGGAAATGGTAGTTTTACACAACGTGTCCAAGAGTATTTCCTCTGAGGCAGGTATTCCTGCTCCATTTTACAGACAGAAGAATGAGGCTCAAAGAGGTCTCCCGGTGAATCAGAGGTAGAGCCAAGCCTTGAACCAGGACACCTGCATCTCAGAGAGTGAGGACAGTGGGTAGTGGAGTGGGTAAGACCACAGCGTAGGTTTGAATCCTGGCTCTGTCGGCTCTCTGTGCCTCGGTTTCCTTCCCTGTAGTGCAAAAGAGTGATATATGCCTTGCAAGGAATGAGGCTTAAATGAGAAAATCCATGCTAGGGGCTTGGCGCGGTGCCTGACACACAGTAAACCAAAAACAAGTTTTAGCTACAAGCCAGCCTTTCTGGCTGCTTTCCCTTGGCTGCCAGGCAAGCTGCCTTTGGTCCCCGCCTCCACCCACGCCGGCCAGCCCGGTCCATACCAGAGAGCTGCTGCCGCGGTCGGAGCTTTGCCCCACGCCAGAGTCGTCGGCCTCCGCCGACCCCGGAGCCGCCGCGGCGTCGCTGCTGTCGGCCGACACCGCTTCAGAGGTGCCCACGCCCAGGCCGCTCTCAGAGGGCTCCTCGGGCCGGCCAGGCCCCGGAGCCGCGTCGCTACTGCTCTCCACCTCGTTCTCCTCCATCGGCTCGGGGAGCCGCCTGACAGGGAGGCGCAGGGTCTAGATTCTTCACTCTGCGAGAGGAGGTGACGCGGGCTGGAACAGGTGGGCCTCCTCCCCGGCCCGGGCAACCACGGCCCACCCAGCTGCACCCGTGTGCCCATTTCGCAGGTGCAAAGACTGAGTCTCCGACGGGGAGAGGCTTTCTCGTGTACAGAGACAGAAGCCTCGGGAAAAGAGGACCAAGAAGCCTGGCCGCCCAGTCTAGACCCCTTCCCCATCCCCGGGAGGGTGGTCAATGGCCGGTAATCTTGACCCTTCTCGTCTCTCCTCCATGACTCCCGCAGCGTGGTTCGCCCGAAGAGCCTGCTCGGGGCTCAGTGGTTCAGCCCTTAGGCCCCCCGAGTCCCCCCGGGTGCAGGGTCGGTGGTACAGCCCTCAGGCCCCCCTGGGTCAGTGGCTCGCTCCCCCCTCCCCTGGTTCCCATGCGGAGGGGGCTGACAGCGACGATCCCGGGGCCTGGCGACTCGGGGCTGTCCCCGGCGCTGCCTGCGCTCCAGGCCCGACGCCATCTTGTGGCGGCGCCGGGTTTCCGCTCAGGCAAGTGCGAGAGCGACTAAAGGGCCTGGGACCCCGGGGCCCTGTTCGGACAGCCCCGCCGGCCCGGGAGCTCGCCGCTGGCTATCCCCGCAGTCTGGCCTCACTTCGCGGCAGGGTGCAATGGGGCGACCTGACTCTACCCGATGCTCACCTGACGCTTTCGTAGCCGCGCTCCTCTCCGACTCCGGCATCGACGAGGTCGCCATCCTCTTTCCCCCGCTGCGGAGGGATCCGTCGGCCCACCGTAAGCCGGGACTACTTCCTACGCCGATCCAGAGAAAGACAGCTTCCCGCTGTGTCAGAAGGTTGCCCTGAGACCTCAGAACCACAGTCCAGTCCGGAGAGGGTCTAGTATTTTATACGTCGCCAAGTATGGGTGACACAGTCCGCTGTGGGTTGGGGACTACTTTCTCTCTTGGCGGAGGGCTACACTGGGCGTGGTTATGTGACGTCACTGCTGGGCCCCTTCCCTGGGCCGCAGGGTTGGGCGCGGTGAAGGCTGCCCCACGGTCTGGGGGCGTGGCCCTCAGTGGCCCCTCCCGGAACAGCCCCTACGGGTGTGCGGCGCCCGGGAAGTTTTGACTTGGCGGGAGAGGAATAAACATTAGTCATTTCGCTTGGCTTCTGATCGATGACTTAACGCTCTTATCGAGGCTAATCGAATCCTTCCTAATTAGGTTTGATGTGTCCTGGGAGGAGGGAAGCATATAATCCTTGTACAGGTGGGGAAAATGAGGCCCGGAAATGGGAAGTGGCTGGTCCTAAAGTCCCATAAGGGCACTCCGGAGGCAGGTGGGATGGCTGGATTCGGGGAAATGGAGAGGAGTCAATGCCCGGCCCTTAGTGAACTGTATTCATACGTATTTGTTGCATTAGTAGAGCTAGAGGTCGAGACATCCTCCACAGCCCTCCTTTGCTCCGTGTAGACCAGTGTAGATGTATTTAAAGGTCAGCAGCCCTTCAGGTATGCCCTTCTTCCTAATGCTGCAAATACCATCTTCGGCACTACTTTCTGTTTAAGCCTATTTATCATTTTGTGAGGGAGCTTGCTGCCGTGGTCTGTCCCTAAGTCTGTGTTGCACGAGTTATTTTCCTCAGTTGAAAAATACAAATGGGTTGAGGGAAGGAAGACTCTTCAAAAAACTCCTGTTAAAAAAAAACCCTATTTAAAAAGGCAAAGCGTGCTTCCAGCTGTTACAATTTGTGTGTACTTGAGTATGAGGGGGTTTCCCTGGTCCTTTACTAGGAGCAGGTTTGGGTAGGGGGGGATAGAGCGTGAGGCCTCTGGATGGGCTAGGTTCCTTCATCACCCCTTACCTCCCATCCAGCAGGACCAGGCCCCCAGAGCAGGCTTGGAAAGCTGGGTCAACAATGGCATGATGGCAGGTTGATTTTGCACTCCCTGCACAGGTTTCCAATGAGGACCTGATTTCTCAGCTATCCAGAGCCACCCCCAACCGTCACCACTTGCCAGTAGGATATATCCTGGTGACCATGTCACCTCTCCCAAGGATGTTGGGGTACTCAGCAGTAGTCCTGCAGCACCCGGTACTCAGCAGTAGTCCTGCAGCACCCATTCCCTTCCCCAGCCCAACTAAGGCTCAATCCAGACCTTGGCCTTTGCCACCAAATGACAAGATTGCAGAATGTCACGATGTAAAAGGTAACAACCTCATCATGGAACAGAAGAGGAGCCCAAGACCCAGAGAGGGAACGCTCTTTTTTTAAAATTTTTTTATTGTTGTTAATCACTATACATTACATCATTAGTTCTTGATGTAGTGTTCCATGATGCATTGTTTGCATAACACCCAGTGCTCCACGCAGAATGTGCCCTCTTTAATACCCATCACCAGACTAACCCACCCCCCCACCCTCCTCCCCTCTAGAACCCTCAGTTTGTTTTTCAGAGTCCATCGTCTCTCATGGTTCGTCTCCCCCTCCGACTTACTCCCTCCCCTTCATTCTTCCCTTCCTGCTATCTTCTTCTTTTTCTTTTTTCTTAACATATGTTGCATTATTTGTTTCAGAAGTGCAGATCTGTGATTCAACAGTCTTGCACAATTCACAAGGCTCACCATAGCACATACCCTACCCAATGTCTATCACCCAGCCACCCCATCCCTCCCACCCCCCACCACTCCAGCAACACTCAGTTTGTTTCCTGAGATTAAGAATTCCTCATATTGGGCGCCTGGGTGGCTCAGTTGGTTAAGCGACTGCCTTCTGCTCAGGTCATGATCCTGGAGTCCCGGGATCGAGTCCCACATGGGGCTCCCCGCTCAGCGGGGAGTCTGCTTCTCCCTCTGACCCTCCCCCCTCTCATGCTCTCTCTCTCTCTCTCTCCCTCATTCTCTCTCTCAAATAAATAAATAAATAAGAACTCATATCAGTGAGGTCATATGATACATGTCTTTCTCTGATTGACTTATTTCACTCAGCATAACACCCTCCAGTTCCATCCACGTCGTTGCAAATGGCAAGATCTCATTCCTTTTGATGGCTGCATAATATTCCATTGTGTATATATGCCACATCTTCTTTATCCATTCATCTGTCGATGGACATCTTGGCTCTTTCCACAGTTTGGCTATTGTGGACATTGCTGCTATAAACATTGGGGTGCACATACCCCTTCGGATCCCTACGTTTGTATCTTTGGGGTAAATACCCAGTAGTGCAATTGCTGGATCGTATGGTAGCTCTATTTTCAACTGTTTGAGGAACCTCCATACTATTTTCCAGAGTGGTTGCACCAGCTTGCATTCCCACCAACAGTGTAGGAGGGTTCGAGAGGGAACGCTCTTGGCCCAAGGTCATGGCTCCTTGGAAACAGCATATCAGAATCCTTCCATTACAAAGACAAGCAGGCCAACCCTGGTTTTCTGACTGCGGATCTAGGGTTCTTCCTACCAAAACATGCCGTTTGTCATTATTGCCTCAGCTCGAGGGGGAGACTTCTTAGAAGCAGCGAAGAGGCTCCGGGTCAGAAGGACAAAGTGGACCATTGAGAAAAATGCTGAGGAGAGGAGCCAAGAGGGGAAGAGGAGGGAAGCACTTTCAATGAGCACCTGCCACGTGCCAGGCACTGCACACACGCTTTGCTGCATCATGGTGCCTTAAGGAAGCGGGTTATTCGCATCTTCCATTGTAGAGAAGAGGAAGCTGAGGTTCAGGGAGGGGAAGTGACTTGTCCAAGGTCACACCACCAGGAGGGTGTACGGACGCAAGTCTGTCAGATTCGAAAGCCCCAAGCAGTTTGGGTGCCATGTGTTATATGCTTGGTAATCACAAACTTAAAATGCTCTGTGCTAGTCGTTGTTCTAAGCACTTAACCTACGTCAGTTTTTGTAATCCTCATGACCACCCTGTGAGGTACTTGCTGTCATTAATTCCACTTTATGTATGAGGAAATAGGCACAGAGCAGGAAAGGAATCTAAGTAGGGGGTAGAGCTGGGATTGAAAACCAGGCAATGTGGCTCCAGATGTCACACTTTTAGATTGCTGTACCATTGCTCATGCAGTAATAATAGTAACAGGTGACACTTTAACTGTTCTTTCCTGAGCCAGGTAGGGCTAGTTTCCCATTCTACACATGAGGAAGCTAAAGCCCGGAGAAAGAAAGTGACTTGCTCAAGATCATGCAGCAAGTTTCTTGGTCTAGTGGAGAGGGTTGTGACTCCAGGCCAGAGCTCCTGCAGCAGATAACAATTGCACTAGTGAGTGTTTACTGAGCGCTTACCAAGTACTCTACATGAGGTGCTTTACATGCATTTTTAAATGGGAATCATCCCAACAACCAGAGATCCTAGGTACTCTCAATATTCCCATGTGACTGATGAGGAAATAGGCTCAGGAGCTGTGAAGTGACTTGTCCAAGGTCATGTACTTGGTCAGCAGAGCTGGCATTCAAACCCTGGTGTCCTGACTCCCAGTCCACTGCCCCTTCCACTGTACCAGATGCCTCAGGAGGGCAACAGAGCCAAGAGTAGGCAGTCAGCAGGTGAGTGCTCCGGGCTCATCCCTACCTTCTGTCTCCATGCCCACGGCCATCTATGGGTTTAGCTAAACCTGTTCTTAAAAACCTATTTATAGCTTAAAACTGTACCACCACTTGAGATAATGAATCCCTTAAGTTGACTTCCCATGGTGTAAATTAAGGCTTCCTTTCATTTGTCCTAAATTTTTCTCTTTGAGGATTGTGGGGAGGAAAGGTGGGGCAAGGCCTTAGGACCAGGACACTTGGATTCAGAAAACAGGCTGTGGTCCGAACAGTGTTTACCTGTGATGGCAATTCCTGAAACCCAGGGAGCGGGGAACGTTTATGCAAGCATCTCTTCGGATCATCACGGAGACACGAAGGATAGGCAGTGTGTGGATTTTCATGTCTTTTGATGGATCTTGTTTCCTGTGCTTGCTTCCCAACATGTAGCACAGTTTTGCAGTCATGAGGATGCCACTAGATTCCCAATGTTGAATGAATCAATGAGCCCTCATTTTATAGGCTAGGAAACAGAGCCACAGAGTGTCAGGGGGTCTACTCAGGAAAATAAGACCCATACCAAATGATTCTAAAGAGGGAATCTAATATGATGGAGAGTTTGTTATAAAGTTTTGCACTGAGCAGGAAGAGCAACCAGGGGAAGCTGAGGCAAACCAGAGGTTAGCAACAACTCAGGAAGACATGACCCCCCCCCGCCCCCCAGGGCTGGAGCTCTACAGGGAGGAGATGGCATTACCAAGACTGGTACCCCGGGGCCACCCAGAGAGGAGCGGGGACCACAATGGGCCTCTCTAGCTGTACCTGCAACTATGGAGGAGACCTCCTAGCTGCTGCAGCCACAAACCCCCTCCAAGGCTGAGAGAGATGGGGGGAGAAATACCCTAGCTTCTCCTTTCATCTTACTCTGCTCTCTCCAGGGCTTCCCATTGGCTGAACCTAGCCAGAAGCCAGTTGGCAAAGGAGCTCAGGAAGCATGGGTTGCAGGGACCAGCCTCTGCCATAAGAAGGGGCGCAGGAGAAGGGCAGTGAATGGATTTGAGATAAACAGAAAAATTAAGTGGCCCAAATAGTCCCACACCTAGGAAGGGGCCACATATCATGTGTATGCTGTCAGGCAATTCTCCTCCCCCCTGGCCCCAATTTCCATTTGATCCTTCTAAGGCTCTTTATCTTTCCACGTTCACCTTAAGCATTACCTCCTTCAGGGAGCCTTCCGGGACCCCTTCCCAGCAGAGTTGCTATCTCCCTAGTGTATGTTCCCCTAGCACATTCTACACGCCTCTGCCGTGACGTACACCATAGTGCAATGCTGCTGATTATCCCCCAGCCTCCTCAACAGATTTAGCCTCCCAAGGCCAGACCCAGGTCTGATTTTTTTTTTTCTTCTCTCTGCTGGGAAGAAAATAGCTATTGAATGAGTCAGGGGCGACCTGGGGTCTGGAGTCAGGCTACACCTAGGGTCCAAATATTCCAGCGCCTATATTTATATGTTGTGTGACTTTGGCCAGCCCTCATTCCCTTTGAGTCTTAGTTTCCTCATCTGTAAAATGGGAATAACAATACAAACCTTGAAGAGTAAAGGGAGAACGTGTGGCCGTGCAGTTAAGTTCAGGTCCTGGAATCAGACTGCCTACAGTCAGCCCCTGTCTCCTCTCCAAGTTACTTAACTCACCTGTGAATTGAGCATGATATGAATACTTCCTATGGTATCTGGGAGCATTAAATGAAACGATGTATGGAAGACAGTGCAGGCTGGCAGTGAATGGGCCTAGTGTCAGCATGGATAGGGCCCCACCCAGCAGCTGAACACTGAATAGGTACGTTCTCAGTGACATATAGCAAATAGGGATCTTGATTTTCTTGTTTGCCACCATAGCCCCATTACCAAGAACAGTTACTGGCACATAGTAGGTGCTCAATCAGTCTTTGTGAGGCCATTGAACAGTACTGAGTTATATATGGGGATGTTATTTTGCCTATGAGCCAGTGCTTGTGAGACACCCCCCCCCGCCGCCCCCCCCAGCACCTCCACAGAGGATGCCTGTTCTATACCAGCCCAACCCAGGCCTGGAGACACCTTATCCAAGAAGGGAAGGTGGAGACTGCTGGGCCTATTGGGAGGAGCAATGAAGGGCTGGAGACAAGGTTCTGGAGCAAAGGACTAGCAAAGAGATCTAAAGTTTATTGAGCACCTACTATGTACCAAATGCTGTACATACCGGATTGCATTTCATCCTCTCAGGGGCCTGCAAAGTGCCCATCCTTACCCCATTTTACAGGGGATGAAATGGCAGTTCAGGGAGAAGAGAAAACTTGCCCAAGGTTGTGCAGAAATGAAGGGGCCCAGCTAGATTTGAACCCTCGAATGTTTGGTTCCGAACGCCCACTCCTTCCATGGTACCAGCTGCCTCCCAGAGGGCAGGGGAATGGAATCAGCCTCAAGCCATACAGGAAGCCCCAGCAACCAATGCGGAGGCCAGGCTCGGGCTGAGTGACAGCTTGAGAGCACGATTTTGACAGCTGTGCCCAGGCTGGGCTGGAAGCAAGTGGTGCTCAGCTCCGGCGCCTGGGAACTGGAGCTGTGATCACACAGGCAAAGGATGGCCGGGGCAGCAGCAGGGCGCCTTGGAGGTGCTGGGCCCCAGACAGAATGTCCGCGGGCCCCGCCCCCAACAGAGAAAGCTCCCTACTAACTGGTTCTGTGACCTTGAGCAAGTCCCTCAATCATCTCCGTTCAGGGTCCTCACTTGTCACACAGGGTCACCTTGCCTTCTGGGTTGTCAATGGAGTTACATGAGACAATGCAAAGAGACAGAACTGGGGCGAGTCCAGGCCAGGGCTCCAGCACTAATTAGTTGTGTGATCTGAGGCAAGTCACTTCACCTCTCTGAGCCTCAGTGTCCCCAGCTGTATAATGGGCATAGTACATGCCTCACCAGATTGCCATGAGGATGTAGTGATTAAAAGTGTGGGCTCTCGGGGCGCCTGGGTGGCTCAGTCCGTTGAGCATCCGATTCTCGTTTTGGCTCAGGTCATGATCTTGGGGTCCCGAGATCGAGCCCTGCATTGGGATCTCTGCTCAGCAGGAGCCTGCTTGAGAATTCTTTCTCTCCCTCTGCTCCTCATCCCACTCACGCTCTCTCTCTCTCTAAAATAAATAAACAAATCTTAAAAGAAAAAACTTTAAAGTATGGGCTCTGGAGTACAGTTGCCTGGGTTCAAATCATGCTTCACCCCTGACCTACTGTGAGCCTCTGCCAAGTAGCTTGGTTCTCTGTGCCTCACTTTCCACCTCTGTAAGCTGGAGAAGAATAGAAGCCTACTCACTTCATGGAGTTGTGGTGGTTAAATGATATAATCAACAGAAAGAACACAGAACAGCGGCTGACACCAGTAAGCTCTCTGTCACTGTGAGTAATCATTAGCCCTGGGTCTGGCATCTAATAGTGACTGATCCTTGCCACACACCAGGAACCACTTTAAACTCTAATCCTCAAAGCAGTCTTGTGAGATCGGTGACATTGCCGCCCCATATTTCACTCATGAGGAACTGAGTTATCCAGGGGTTCAATGACTTGCTGTAGGTCACACAGTGATCAGAGGACTGACCAGGACCTGAGCCCACAAATCCTCCACCAGGGCACTCCTTCATTCCTAATAAAGGCTCCATAAAAGAAAGCTCTCAGGATGTCTGTGTTCCGCGTGGACGTCTTACGAAGGCAGAGCAGATGGCAATTATTTGTGTCCACGTGGAGTACCCTAAATGCACAGGGGAAAGTCTGGGTGAGCGTGGCGGAGTGGAGGCGCGCAAGGACCCATCTGCTCAGCTCGCGATTGTCTCCAGCAGGGGGCGCCCGCTGCCTCCGCTAGTCCCTAAAACCGGAACCAGGCCGCTGGGCTGGTGGCCTCGCGTGGCCGGTCCAGGTCGACCTTGAGGACCCCGTGGAGGGGCAGCGGAAAGTGACAATATTAGCTTGTACAAAACCAGGGACATGGCAAGAGGGGCTTATCTCCCATGGTTCCCAAATGGGGTTGCCCAGCTTCATCGCACAGAGCTTCCGAAAGATGCAGAAGCCATCTGGCCCCTCCCCCACGTCAGAATCTTCTGGGTGACGGGCCAGGGATCTGAAACTTTTAAAACGTTGAAGAAATACTATATAGGCGTGAAAATGAATCATGCCCGAAAACGTTATGTTGAGTGGAAAAGCGAGTTGTTAAATGCACAGAATTTAATGTGTGTGTATGCAGGGCGGGGGAGGAGAGCCCAGGGCAAGAATACAGAGGCCCACCCCCATCTGCCTCTCACCTCATACCCCTCTCCCCACCCCATTGTGTGCTCCGCCCCCAGGTTCCACTCCATTTACTCCCCATCCGGCCCCTTCCCAAACTGTAGACCCTTGGCCACCCAACTGATCATTCAGGTGCACATTCAGGCAGATGGCCCATCTTCAGGAGGATGGACCCTGGAGAAAGACCTGCATAGGTGCTGCATAACACTGGAGGCTATCTGAACTGGGAGTCCTGGGGGCTTGCTTACCCTGAGTGTGGTCTCTAAGAAGCTCACAGGCACTGCACGTGCACATCCCTTAGACTCCTTGCCCCGTGGAAAGGGGCACAGACAGAGAAGGGCCAGAGGGAGACCTCTCTAAAGCTCTGGATCCAAGGCCTGACTTGCCAGGGTCTAAGAGCTCTACTGTAAAAATTAACACTGTTTCTATAAAGGATAAAACATGCAAAATGTTTTTTATTGATAGATATAGAAATTTTATTTAAGTTTTTATTTTTTATTTTTTATTTATTTGACAGAGAGAGACACAGCGAGAGAGGGAACTCAAGCAGGGGGAGTGGGAGAGAGAGAAGCAGGCCTCCCGCCGAGCAGGGAGCCCGATGTGGGGCTTGATCCCAGGACTCTGGGATCATGACCCGAGCTGAAGGCTGATGCTTAATGACTGAGCCACACAGGCGCCCCGATAGATATAGAAATTTTAAAAAGAATTTTAAGGCATAGGAATGAAAACATGCCTATCGGGGCGCCTTGGTGGCTCAGTCGGTTGGGCGTCTGCCTTCCGGTCAGGTCATGATCCCAGGGTCCTGGGATCAAACCCTGCTTTGGGCTCCGTGTTCAGCGGGAAGCCTGCTTCTCCCTCTTCCTCTGCCTGCCTTTCTCCCCGCTTGTGCTCTCTCACTTTCTCTCTGTCAAATAAATAAATAAAAAATTAAAAAAAAACAAACCAAAACAAAAAACCACAAAACCATGTCTGTCTGATAACACCAAATTCAAAACGGTGTTACCTTTAGGGAGAGAGGAAGGGGTGGAGCCATAGAATGAGGCGCAGGGATCTTCGAATTGTGTCTGTCATGTTAAATTACTTAATCTGGGCGGTGAGAACCTGAGTTTGCTTCATTATTATCTATTCTTTTCCTATGCCTAAGCTATTTCACAATTTAAAAATTAACCTTGGGGGGCGCCTGGGTGGCTCAGTCGTTAAGCGTCTGCCTTCAGCTCAGGTCATGATCCCAGGGTCTACAAGTCCCTGCTCAGTGGGGAGCCTGCTTCTCCTCTCTCTCTTTCTGTCTGTCAAATAAATAAAATCCTTTAAAAAAATTAAAATTAAAATTAACCTTAAAAAGTAATATATAAAAAAGCAACATACGTTCATAGTTTAAAAATTTAAGAAGTAGGGACGCCTGGGTGGGTCAGTCAGTTGTGTGTCTGCCTTCAGCTCAGGTCATGATCCCAGGGTTCTGGAATCGAGGCCTGAACCTGCTTCTCCCTCTGCCTGCCACTCCCACTGCTTGTGTTTTCTCTCTCTCTGATAAATAAATAAATAAATAAATAAATAAATAAATAAATAAATAAATAAAATCTTTTTTAAAAAGAGATAAAAATTCAAGAAGTACAAAAAGATATAAAATTAAGGTAAAAATCTCTCCCTGTCCCTCAATGTTAAAGGGGACTTCCTAGAGGTGACCCCTGTTATCAAGGCCTTGTGTACTATCCAGAAATGTTTTAAAAGTCTACACAGACTGGGGGCGTGTGGGTGGCTCAGTTGTCTGAGTGTTTGACTCTTGATTTCAGCTCAGTTCATGATCTCGGGGTCCTGGGATTGAGCCCTGCATCAGACTCTGAGCTCAGTATGGAATCTGCTTGTCTCCCTCTCCCTCTGCTTTCTCCCCCAACTCTCCCTCTCTCAAATAAATAAATCTTAAAAAAAAAAAAAAAGAATCTGCACACACTGGATATATAATACTAACTGCTGCTGACAATGCTCCCTCCACAACCCAACACACACTTAATAGTTCTTGTCGGATAATTTTCCACAAGTACATGTAGTTACATCTCGTTCTTTTTAATGACTGGATAGGATCCAATGCCCAGGGGATGTATCATATTTAACCAGTTCTCTATTGATGGACACTTACATTTATTTGTTTGCCATTATAAACAGTGCAGCAAAAAACACCTTTGAACCTGTATGTCTTCTTGAGTTGCAAGAATAACACCATGAACTCTTGTGTAAGTGTATTTGTAAGTAGAAAAATCTCAGCAGTGAAATTGCTGGGTCAAAAGTTATGTCCATTTAAATTACAGGATTTCAAAATTATATTCCCAAAAGTTCACACCAATTTACATTCTTATTGATGATATAGGAGGTTGTCTGTTATTCCAGGCCCTCACCAACACTGGATAGTTTATCTTTGTCTTATTGATTTTTAAGAACTCTTTGTATATTAGGGAAATGAATTTTTTGTCTCCCCTTTGTGTTACCAAGTTTTTCCCCAGCAAGGCATTTGGAGTCCCCCCACTTCCACCATTTGGAGTTTTTAAAGTTGACTTTAAAAATTGCATTCCTGGGGCGCCTGGGTGGCTCAGTCTTTAAGCGTCTGCCTTCAGCTCAGGTCATGATCCGGGGGTCCTGGGATCGAGCCTCACATCGGGCTCCCTGCTAGGCGGGAAGCCTGCTTCTCCCTTTCCCACTTCCCCTGCTTGTGTTCCCTCTCTCGCTGTGTCTCTCTGTCAGATAAATAAATAAAATCTTAAAAAAACCCCAAAAACTTGCATCCCTATTTTTTTAATTGAAGTGAAATTCACATAACATAAAATTCATCATTTTAAAATTTACAAGTCAGTACTATTTAGTACTTTCGTAATGTTATGTAACCACCACCTCTATCTAGTTCCAACATATTTTTATCACCCCCAAAGAAAACCTCATACCCATTAAACAATCAATCTTCATTCCCCTGTCCATCAGGACCATTTGTTTTTGTTATTTTTTTTTGCTTTTTTTGGCCATTTGTTTTTATGTAGTAAAATTTATTAATCTTTTTTCACAACAACTTTGTGATTTGAATAGAGCATAGAAATGCTTTCCTCACTCTCAGATTATTAAAAAGCAAAGAATTTAAAACATTATTATTAATGGTTAGTGAAATCTTACAACCTGGGAACCAGTGTTTTAGATCACCCTCGGTAGTATGAGTTCCTGGAGGGCAATCACCCTTGTTCTCATTTCTAGCATCAAACACAAAGTTAGAGAATAAGTATTCAGTAAATGTTGGTTAAAGGCAATTCCTACCTCTAGATTATAAAAGGAAAACGTCTCACATTTTCTTGTAGTCCTTTTAGGGTGGTGTTTTTTTTCCCCCCTTAATTAACATTTTCATCCATCTGGAATTTATTTTGGTAAATTGGAATGAGGTAGAGATACAGCTTTATTTTTTTCCAAGTGGCTAGCCAGTTGAACCAACACCATATTGAATAATCTGTCTTCCCCCACTAATTTGAAATGCCACCTTTAGCATATACTAAATTCCCACATGTATTCAAGTCTATTTCTGGACTCCTTATCCTTCTTCGTGACCTCTCTGTCTGGGATTCTGGATTTTTTAAAGCTTCCCTGGTGATTCTGATGCAGTCCATCTGTAGTTGGTGCTTATCTATGATGAGATATGTTTGCGAATTCTTAGCAAAATGAAGGGAAATAGTGTCATAATGTTAAATTTCATTTTAAGGGCCCATCTTTTATTTTGAGATAATGTCCTTACTAAACTTTTTCTTTTAAGATTTTTAAAAAACTGAATGCTGATAGTAGATAGTCATTTATTTATTTATTTTAAGTATATTTTTAAAAAGATTTTATTTATCATTTATTTATTTGAGAGAGAGAGTGAGAGAGGGTTGAGGGACAGAGGAAGAAGCAGAGTCTCTGCTGAGCAAGGAGTCCAATGAGGGGCTCGATCCCCAGACCCCGAGATCATGACCTGAGCTGAAGGCCGACACTTAACCAACTGAGCCACCCAGGCGCCCCTTAAGCACATTTTTGAAGGAGTGTAACACACGTAGAGACATGCACACAAATCTTAAGTGTACAGCTTGATGAATTTTCCTTAAGTGAACACACCCATGTTAGCGTGTCCTGGGGTTACCAAGACAAATGACCACAAACCTGGTGGCTTAAAAGGACAGAAATTTACTTCTTAGTTTTGGAGGCCGGAAGTCTAAAATCTAGGTGTCAGCTGGGTCATGCTCCCTCTGAAGGCTCTGGGGGAGAATCCTTCCTTTCCAGCCCCTGGTGGTTCCAGTTCCTTGGCTTGTAGCCACCTCTTCACATGGCCTCCTCTCTGTGTCTCTGGGCAAATCTCTACCTTTCTCTTCTTAGAAGGACACTAGTCCTTGGATTGTGGGCACACCCTAATCCAGAACGACCTCATCTCAAAATCCTTAACAACATCTGCAAAAACCCTTTTCCCACATACAGTCACATTCACAGATTCCAGGTGGATATTGCTTTTTTGGGGTGAGGCAGAGGTACAATGTAACCCACTACACATCATGTAACTGACATCCCACATCAAGACCTTGGGAATCACCCCAGCCGGCAAGACAACTTGTGCTCTGCCCGGCAGCAGAGGAACCTTGACTTCTGATTTTCCCCTGAACTTTGTCTTTCAAAAAATTCTCAAACTTTCAGGAACGTTGCAGGAAGGGTACAGTGAGCTCTCCTATAATCTCCACCTGGAGTCACCAGTTCTTTGTTTGTTTTTCCCTTTGTCTTATTATTTATTTTTTGTTTTTGTTAGATTATCAGTTAATATATTGACACATTTGCTTCCTCTCTTTTTCTATTTATGTCCATTTATGTTTATATTTATATTTCTATAAAGATATATAATATTTTTTCTTGAACCACAAGGAAGGGAGTTAGTTGCAGACATCCTCATATTTCACCCCTAAAGCCTCCACCCCAATTTCCGAAGAATGTAGGCTATCTTCTACATAACCACGGTATAATTATCCAATATAAAATCTTTTTTAAAAATATGTATTTTTAAAGATTTTATTTATTTATTTGTCAGAGAGAGAGCACAAGCAGGGGCAGTGGCAGGCAGAGGGAGAAGCAGACTCCCTGCTGAGCAAGGAGCCCGATGCGGGACTCGATCCCAAGACTCTGGGATCATGACCTGAGCCGAAGGCAGACGCTTAACCAACTGAGCCACCCAGACGTCCCTATAAACTCTTTTTTAAATTAAAAAAAAAAAAATTATTTATCTTAGAGAAAGCGGAGGGAGGGGCAGAGGGAGAGGAAAGGGAGAGAGAATCCCAAGCAGATTCCCCGCTGAGAGCACATCCAGACTCCTGGCTCAATCCCAGGACCCTGAGATCATGACCTCAGCCAAAATCAAGAGTCAGCCACTTAACTGACTGAGCTACCCAGGCGCCCCTCCAATATACAATCTAAATGCAAATTTCTCCAATTATTCCATGAAATATATCTTAATGCAGGCTATTTAAGCCCAGGATCCAGTGCAAGATTTCATATTACTTCTAGTATCCATGTTCTTTTTTTTAAATCATTATTACTGCATTTAAATTTTTCTGGCAAAATGAAGAGTTAGAATTTTTTTTTCTTTAAGTAATCTCTACACTTGTCAACATAGGGCTGGAGCTCACAACCCCGAGATCAAGACTTGCATGCTCTACCAACTGAGCCAGCCAGGTGCTCCAAAGAGTTGGCAATCTTTTGTCCTTGCCCAAATACTTTTGAACATGTACTTGTCCAGAAATTCATAATCTGTGAGTCGCTGCCCTAGAGTAGCAGCATAGTCCTGAAGAACTTTCTGTGGTGATGCCAATGTTCTTTAACCTGTATTGTTGGGTGTGATCACCACTGGCCACATGCGGCTTTTGAGCACTGGAAATGTGGCTAGTGAGACCGGGGAACTGATTTTTACATCATATTTCATTTTAATTAATTTAAATTGAAACAGGCACATGGGCCCCATGGCCTTAGGGTCAGACAGTCTGGGTCTAGACCAACCAGCGCACAAAGCTGGGAGCTCAGGCAGAGTCTGGGTCTGAGTTTTCTTGTCCTTAGCCTGTCATCATCACCATCACGTCACAACATGCAAGTGCTGAGTGGTGGGATGTCAGAGAGGGAGAGGGAGGGGCTCTGAAGTCTAACTTGGTCCTCCCCTCCTATCAGCCCACCATCCCCACCATCACTTTTTCCTCTGTGCCCCACACATATTTATTTATTTATTTATTTTTAAGATTTTATTTATTTGAGAAAGAGAGAATGAGAGACAGAGAGCATGAGAGGGAGGAAGGTCAGAGGGAGAAGCAGAGTCCCTGCTCAGCAGGGAGCCCGATGCGGAACTCGATCCTGGGACTCCAGGATCATGACCTGAGCGGAAGGCAGTCGCTTAGCCAACTGAGCCACCCAGGTGCCCTCCACACATATTTATTGAGCGCCTACTTTGTACTAGGCCCTGAGAATAAGGGATGGATGGTCTTTGCTGTGGCTTTGTCAGAGGGGATTGTCAATGTCTGTGAATGTGTTTGTCTTACATACACCACTCTGTCACCCACGGAGGTCAGGGGCCCAACTCAGTGCCTGACACTTAGAAGGAGGCTGGTAAAGGCTGACTGACTGAAGGGTAGGAATGAAGGTAGAGAGTAGTGTTCCAATTGCCAGGACAGAGAGCACAGGGGAGATGGTGTTGCTTGAGAAGAGTGCTAGTCCAACTCAGGATGAGTAAGGAAAGGTTTAAGGTATAGGCAGGGAGAGGTGGGAGGCCCCTGACTGCCCTGCCTAGGCTCAGGCTACTAACCAGGCTCACAGAAGTCCCAGATGCTAGAAATGTTATAGACCAGATATTAACCAGAGAGAAGGGAACATAACAAATCCATCTTGTTTGTTCTAAATATAGATGGGATATTTTAATATTTACAAATCCACCTTGTTTATCCCAAATGTTATGGACAAGATATTTACCAAGTTCCCTAGTCAGTTTTCTTTAACAGACTGACCATAACTGCCCTCAATGGCAACCCATTAGGACCCCTCATGCTCTATAGGTTTATTTTCTTTCCTTTCAATTCTCATCTTCACTTAATAAACTTTCACTTCATCTTTTGGGTCCATGAGATTCATTCTACTACTCTGTGAGACAAGAACCTGCAACAAGGAAGCCCAAGTTCCTGTCTAGGTGCTAGCCCTGACTTGTCCTGTGTTCTTGGCAAATCTCTTCCTTTCTCCAGCTTCAGTTTTCCCAATAGTAAAAAGAAGTAGCTGGGCTAGGTCAGGCCTCAGGGCCCCTCCCACGGACAGGGTCAATGAAGTGGGGAGCCGAAGAACACCTCTTTTTTTTTTTTTTTAAAGATTTTATTTATTTATTCATGAAAGACAGAGAGAGAGGCAGAGGGAGAGAAGCAGACTCCCAAGGAGCAGGGAGCCCGACGCGGCTCTCGATCCCAGGACCCTGGGATCATGACCTGAGCCGAAGGTAGACCTATAACCATCTGAGCCACCCAGGTGCCCCGAAGAACACCTCTTAATCTGTCCTATGTATTAGGGTTTTCTTGAGATCCAGTTTCCTAAAAGTATTCTGGGGCTTAAAAAATCAGGAGACTCCTGCACCAGAGGAGACTCCCAGAGTTTGTAAAGTCAGGACGAGGCCAGCCTGCGTGAGGTTTTGGGGAGACTCCTCAATTCTTCTCATAGGCTCCAGGTCTGTGCTGGGCCTGCACCTGCCTGAAGGTGTGCCTGCTGGGACCTTCCTTCTGAGGTGGTGAGCCAATCCCTGCAAGGAATGGGGGCACAGTTCAGGAGTGAGCCTTGAATCTTGGGGCAAGAGGGGAGGGGAGGGTACCTCTCACCCACGCAGAGACTGAAGGACCAGAGCCCTAGGGCATGTGTAACCTGCCTCGCCCCACTCATGCATGACTCAGGCTGAAACTGGACGCTAAGACAGTCACTCTGTCTGAGCCTCATAGGCCAATATCTGGAGTGCTATCCATTGCCTTCCATTTGCCCTTCAGGAAAACGGCTGTAGCATTGATAATTAGAGGTTGTCAAGTCTGCAAAAGCCACCCTCCCGCCCCCGCTCCTTTTCTAACATGGCAAACCCTTATCCTTTCTTCAAAACCAGGCTCAGGTGTTGTTCCTGAAGGCTTCCCTGACTTCTGATTTCTCCTCCAAAGAATTAATCACCCCCTCTTCCAATATGCAGACTCTGGCGCCAGACTGCCTGAGTTTGAATCTCTACTCTGCCACTTAATCTCTGTGTTTCCTTGGGTGAGTTACTTAACTTCTCTGTGTCTCTATTTCTTCATCTGTGAAATGGGAAAAATAACAGCACCCACTCACTGGAGTAGTTGTGAGGATTAAATGAGTTAATATATATAAATAATTAGGACAGTGCCTGGCACATAGTATGAATTTAAGAAAAAAGCAGATAACATTACTATTATTTTTCTATGCTTAAGAAATACTTGCAAGTGTAATGAACACGGCAGATAAGGGTCCTCTCTTCATAACCATCTCAGTCTGTGAGGAGAGATAGATGAATAAACAGGAAATTCACTCTGAATTATGAAAAATGCCACAGCAAGGGAAGTGGTGGGTTGAGGGGAATCATGAGAGCACAGAAAAGCCCCACTTCCCAGGTTGGGGTGGTCAGCAGTTTTTTCCTGGAAGAAATGATATCTCAGCTGAAATCTGAAAGATGAAGATTTAGCCAGGCACAGCGGGAGGGCAGGGAGGGGAGGTGTGGGAAGGGTTTGAGGCAGGGTGGAGGGGGGTGGAGAGTGCACTCCAGGGGTAGAGTGTGATGTCTTCTGAGAACTGAAGTAGGAGTAGAGAAGGGTGGGCGGGTACCCCCCACGAATGCATGTCTTTGTGATCTTCCTTCCTGGTTTGTGAGGCCCTACAGGCCAAACCTCACGTCTCCTTTGATTCCATACACCTGCCTGCCTGACGCCCAGTACTCAGCCTGGCACACAGCAGAGCCTCGATAAATGCTAACTAGGAATGAGAGATGAGAACCTTGCCTTTTCCATCAGGGGGCCACCCCCAGCAAACTTTTCATGTGTCCATACTTGTGAGTTAGGCATTCTGATAGCCCTGGGAAGTCAAGTTCATTTGTTTGTTCAGAATCATCATCTGCTATGCATTCCAGA
The DNA here is from genome assembly GCF_037043125.1 of Eumetopias jubatus. Classification (NCBI taxonomy): domain Eukaryota; kingdom Metazoa; phylum Chordata; class Mammalia; order Carnivora; family Otariidae; genus Eumetopias; species Eumetopias jubatus. The sequence goes on from NW_028274815.1 coordinate 126,241,097, forward strand.
CTCCTGTGAGTTGGATGGTTCTGTCAGGACAAAGTCATATTTCTGACCCAACAAGGTGACCCCAGGCCTCACTCCTGTGGTGCCTGTAAACTTTCCAGCCTCGGTGTGCTTACGGATCACCTGGGGTCTGTGCAGGTGATCCAGATTCTGATTCAGTAGGTCTGGGGCCCTGCCCAAGATTCTGCATTTCTAACAAGCTCCCAGGTGATGCTGAAGGTGTATGTTCAGGAATTACACTTTGTTGTTTCGGTTTTTATTTTTTATTTTTTTTAAGATTTTATTTATTTATTTGACAGAGAGAGACACAGCGAGAAAGAGAGAGAGAGAGAGAACACAAGCAGGGGGAGTGGGAGAGGGAGAAGCAGGCTTTCCGCGAAGCAGGGAGCCCGATGTGGGGCTCGATCCCAGGAACCTGGGATCATGACCTGAGCTGAAGCCAGACGCTTAACGACTGAGCCACCCAGGCGCCCCTGTTTCGTTTTTTAAAATCATGAATTACACCAGCAAGGCGGTAGACAGTGTGGCCATTTTTCCTGGCCCTGATCACTGTGCTGGTTGTTAAAGGAGGTTACAGCCAGGTTCTGAAGGGCGTTGGGTGCCAGGCTAAGGAGTTCAGTCTTTTTTCTGGAGACACTAAGGGGCATGGAAACTTTCTGAGGCATGGTCAGGGAGAGCTGGCCAAGGAGAGGAATCTGAAGTGTGGGTGCTGGGTGGCTAGCGGAGTGAGCTAGTGCACTAGCAGGTGAGAAAGGGTAGGGCTGAAGCTCAAGCAGTAGCAGGGAGATGCAGAGGAAGGAGGAGAATGCAGAGGCTGAATTGTGTCCCGCCCTCCCATTCATATGTTGGAGTCCTAACTCCTAAGACCTCAGAATGTGGCTATACTTGCAGAAAGGGTCTTTAAAGAGGTAATTAAATTAAAACAAGGTCATTAGAGTGGATCCTAATCCAGTATGACTGATGTCGTGTCAGAAGAAGAAATTAGGACACACAGCTGCATAGAGAGGAGCCCATGTGGGGACCCAGGGAGAAGACAGCATCTACAAGCCAAAGAGAGAGGCCTTAGGAGTCACCAACCCTGTCAACACCTTGATCTTGAACTTCTAGCTTCCAAAGTTGTGAGAAAATAAATGTCTGTTGTGTAAGCCCCCCAGTCTGTGGTACCTTGTTATGGCAGCCCAAGTAGACAGGTACAGAGGGCATGGGTTTAAGAGGATTATACAGGTTGTCAACTGTTCGGATGACATGGGGGGGTACACTATAGGATTCTATACAGGTGGTGGGGAAATTGGGAAGACCAGGGAGGAGAAAGTGCTATGAATAGAACAGAAGCAGGCCGGTGAGCGAGGAGGGAGGAGCCCGGCTGGAGAGAAGTGCATCGGGACCTGGAGGCAGAGGAGGTACCACCAGGAGCTGCAGGAGGGGCTTCCAGGGGGCTTTAGGAAACCCGGCTGGTGGTGCTTGCAATCAAAGCCAGACCCTCAGGAGGTTGAAGGGAAGGAACAGAATGGTCCTTGTGTCAATAGGGGCCCTTGGCTGCAAGCAGTCAAAACTGGTCCGGGCTAACTTAAGCAAAAAGAAAAGTATCCAAAAGGATTCCGGAGGCTCCCAGCATTGAGGTGAAGTCTCAAGCCCAGACTAGGAAAGTAAGCGAGAGGCAAAGGAGGCTGGTCAGCTGTGAGCATAGCTGGAATCGTGCTGTGGGGACACCCGAGAGGGCTGGTGGGGCTGCTGGGCTCCCAGCACCACCTTCCACTTGCACCCATTAGATTCCTTCCCCGCCTCTCAAGATGCCTGGGAAAGCTATTCCATTACTGAGTAACCGAATAAAGCCGTGGCTCCCATCACTGTGTAATCAGCTTATTAGTCCCATTATAAAGACGAGGAAACTGTGTGGTTCAGGGAGGGGAAGTGATTTATCCAAAGGCATAGAGTTCAAATCCAGACCTGTGGGACTCCAGCACCAGCTCCTTCCACTGCACCAGCTGGTGACTGGCGGCTTCTTCGAGGAGCCCATGGTCGGAGCTGGGACAACCTTAGCAGTGGTCTCCAAGCCAGGCCCCTTCTGAAGCTGGGAAGGAATCTCACCTACCCCCCACCCCCCCATCTACTGCCGCTCCTCTTTCCCCACTGGAGAAATCCCGCAGTGCCTCTCATCAGGAGCTGGGCTGGAACTGCTGGTTCTAGACCTCCGGAGGCCTCTTGCTGCATCCACGCTGAGCCTGTGAGCTGTCTTCCCTTCAGCCTGGCAACCCAGCTTCAGGTGTATCAAAGTCCCAGCGCTGCGTGAGGTTCAAACACATCTCAGCAGGCTTCCTGAATACATTAGTTTTATGCCCCCCCCACCCCCGCAACATGCCACAGGGTTGGGAGGTGGAGGAGGAGGGGGCCCTGGAACTCAATATGCCAATGTATGCAGATCACATCTAAATGAGGGTGTCCCAGGAATAATGGGAAAGAAAGGCAATCAGAGCAGGCCTGGGGCTCCACTGCTGAGCGGTACAGCCAGGAAACGGCTCTCCCGGGAGGGTGTCTTAGGCTCTGTTTCAGAGCGTGTTCTTTAAAGCAATGTCTCTGCAGCACAGGGGAAGGAAGAGCTGCGGAAATTGGTTCTGGATACTTCCTGGCAAAATGTTCTTGGTTGCTTCAGCCACGCTGGGGGTGGGCTGGGAGTGAGGGGGTAGAATCTCTGAGCCTCTCTCAGTCGCCACGGCCTGCGGGGACTATCTCCATCACTGATTTCTAAACCAGTGGAGCTTGCTAACGCCCAGTTCCGGGCCCCACTGATTACGAATCTCTTGAGAATTTTTTTTTTTTTTTTTTTTTAAGTCCGAGGCTTTGGGAAATACTGATGCATACCAGGGGTTCTTAATCTAGAATGTCTCCCAGACTTCAGGGAACCTGTATAGGATTGTTCTCTTTAAAAAAACAAAACCAGGGGCGCCTGGGTGGCTCAGTCGTTAAACATCTGCCTTCAGCTCAGGTCATGATCCCAGGGTCCTGGGACTGAGCCCCGCATCGGGCTCCCTGCTCCGCGGGAAGCTTGCTTCTCCCTCTCCCACTCCCTCTGCTTGTGTTCCCTCTCTTGCTGTGTCTCTCCCTGTCAAATAAATAAATAAATAAAATCTTAAAAAATAAATAAATAAAAATAAAAAAACAAAACCAAAAAAACCAACCCAATGCCCAGGCCGCAACCCAGACCAATTAAGTCAGAATCTCTGGGGGAATGAAACCCAGGCATTGCTAGTCCAAGGTGAATCCCAGGAGACTCCAATGCACAGCCTGATTTGAGAAGCACTCTCGAACAGGTATTCTGATAAGACCTTTGTTATACTTGTGCTCTCTTTTGGGCTGCGTTAAGCTCCAGGCCCTCCACCCAGTGTGCATGTTTCAGGAGCCTCCCCTGGGAAGCAGACTATACTCAGGGCTGGTGTTCAGCTGGTAAGCACCAGTTGTTAAAACACTCAAATCTTTCCTTACCTACCCATTGGTAACAGGTGCTGCTTTGAACCTTCTAAATGCCTCCTAGGACCAGGGGACCAGGCATGAAAGGGTTAATAATCATTACCCCCCCCCCCCCCCGCAAAGAGGGGCCTCCTGAAGCTCCTTGGATGGAATCAGTCCGACTGGTGGGAGTCCTGGTTGTTAAATATTTGAAGTCATCCCTCATTATATTTCTGTGGTGAGGAGCATCAACTTTACAGTCAGAAAGACCTAGAGGCCTACCTAATTTTATTTATTTATTTATGATTTTATTTATTTATTTTAGAAAGAGAGAGACAGAGTGCGAGTAGGGGGGAGGGGCAGAGGAAGAGACTCCCCAAGCGGACTCCCTGCTAAGCACGGAGCCCCAGGAGGGGCTGACCTCACAACTCTGAGATCATTCATGACCTGAGCCAAAATCCAGAATTGGATGCTTAACCCACTGAGCCACCCAGGCGCCCCTTTGAGCATGCATTTTAATACAGAGAGTGCTGGGTCCCACCCAGAGGTGCTAAATCAGTAATTTTGAGGTTGGAGCAGTCGAGGATCCGCATTTCTAACAAATTCCGGGTGGTGCTGATGTTGCTGGTCCTGGGACTACCCTTGGAGAACTGCCCAACTAGAAAATGCATGAGATAGTGTGCCTGGCCAAGAGTAGGGGCTCAGCCCAGGTTTGGAAAAGGGGCAAAGAAGTCGCCAGTTATCCTGTGTGCAGTGTGGACTTCTCCCTCCCACTCCAGTCCCCAAGGTTCTCGATTCAGGCCAGCACTGACTGAATGTTTAACCTAGGATTAATGTTTGACCACTAACTGTTTAATCTGCGATTTCCAAGGATTGGGGCTTTCCCCAGCCCCCTCCCCATTGTGAACAGGACCAGATACAGACATTTAGGGGCTGCTATCCCTGAGAATATGGTGCCCTGCCCCCTATGTCATTCAAAGTAAAACAGCACTAAACCCTGAAATGACTATATAAGGAAATCCACCAAAGATCAGACTTTTCCCATGGTGGCTACTTTAAGGATTTTTTTCAAGTATCAAAATCAGTCTTTGTGGAGGGGAGGGATGAATAAGCAGAGTACAGAGGATTTTTAGGGCAGTGAAACTACTCAGTATGATAGCATAATGATGGATGCATGTCATTATGCGTATGTCCAAACCCATGCAATGTACACCACCACCAAGGAACCCCTAATGTAAACTGTGGACTCTGGGCGATAGCAATGTGTCCAGGCAGGTTCACAGATTGTAACAAATGGACCACTCTGGTGGGGGGTGTTGATAATGGGGAGGCTGGTATGTGTGGGGGCAGAGGGTCTATGGGAATTCTCTGTGCTTTCTTCTCAATTTTGCTGTGAACCCACTAAAGCAGCTCTAAAAAAAAGAGAGTCTTGATCTAAATAAACAAACACACAAACTTTTAAATTTGGTGGCTGCACCTGCTTTGCTGGAATCCACACCTGGCTGGTGGGCAATGCACTGTCAGGGCTGCTGGTCCCAGGCTCAGCCTCTTTCCCTCTCAGTTGGCACGACTCTCCCTCCACAGCTCCATCCCCTTTTGTAGACGCCAACCTCTCCAAACTCCCTTGGACTATCCTCTGCCCTGTCCAGCTACCTTCATCTTTTGATCCCCTTTTGATCCCCCCAATTTTTCCCCCTACAGAACCCAGTCAAATACTCCACACCTATTCCGTCTGTTGGTCTCTCCAGCTTGATTTCTGGGCACCCCACCCCACCCCCTGGCTGCTTCCCCCACTGACTTCCCTCTTGCCGGATCCAGTGACCTGATCTTAGCACGGGATTTGGAGTCAGAGGCTTGCGCAGGAGCGCTGTCACTCACCCGCTGTGTGACAGTGAACAGCTTGAAGCACTTCTCTGGGCCTTGGGTCTGTTGCCTTGAGAATGGGCTACAGTCTCTGCCTCCCCTGAAAGCTCAGCTTCAGATAAAATGTTAAGAAGTTCTGCCATTCGGTGCGGATCAGACGTGATAAGGTACGTGACCGCACTGGATAACGCGTTAAGTGGGTTGTGTGTTGACTATGGGGATGATTGGCCACTGGCATGGCTAGCCATACATGCCAAATGTGGTAGAAAGAACAGGGCACTGGTATCAGGTCTAGGTGGAACCCCAGGTCTGCCCCTAGCTAGCTGTGTGGACTTGGGCAAACTCCCTGAGCCTCACAGATTCACAGCGAGAGAGGGAACACAGGCAGGGGGGAGTGGAGAGGGAGAAGCAGGCTTCCCGCTGAGCTGGGAGTCCGATGTGGGGCTCGACCCCAGGACCCCGGGATCATGACCTGAGCCGAAGGCAGATGCTTAACCACTGAGCCACCCAGGCGCCCCGAGGATTGTGAATCCTAATTCGTAAAGGAGAGAGCATTAGAGTAATGGCATCAGGACAGCCAGCATTTTTTTTTTTTTTTGGTATGTGTACCTACTTGTGTGCTAAAAACTTGCAGTGTATAATATCATTTAATCTTCACCACAACCCTTTGAGTGAGGACTGTTCTCCCCCATTTTACAGACGAGGCCATGGAGGCACAGAGAGGCAAAGTGACTTGCCTAAGATCACACTGACAGATGTAGTCGGAACTGGAATTTGAACCCAGGAGTTCTGATTCCAAAGTCTCTACTATCTGGCTTCCTTTTGAAGGAGCTCAACAGAGATAAGTGGGAGGCAAGACATTATTACTAAGGCCTATAAGAGTCCACTGGTGATTGCCACCACCCTGGGGCCAGGGATGGTAGGTGTGTTTGTGGGTGGTGGCGGGGACTTGGGTGATGCTTTTCCCCGAGGCAGTGTCTTGCCGTATCCACACCTTTCTGCTTCATCACAGACACAAGTGTCTTTCCCATTTCCTGCCAGGGCATCTCAGACCTGGCTGCCCCTCCCGTCTCTGGCAGGTTGAGGAGGAACAGGCTTGGAATTCCCCATTCTACATAGTGGGGAGAGGTTCCTCACCTCGTGAGGCTGACCCCGGTTGGTCCGGGGGGCCTGGTGTTACTAACAGCAGCCTACAGGCTGTGTCATCTGGCTGGTGACTCAGGGCTCCAGGACCAGCCTCCTCCCCATCTTATGGGACCTCCACCTGGGGGAGGGATTTAGAGTCCCAGCTGTGCCTCTGGGTCAGGGTCAAGGGGTACCCACCTGGAGGAATATCCTGTTCTCCGCCCCCTCTCCCAATGCCTTGGCTAAACTTGCGGTGTTGGAAGGAGGGGTTGAGGGAAGTGGGGAAGGGGATGTGGTAACCAGAACCACTTCCTGCCATTGCTGTGTTGAAAGGGTGCTCTCCCAAGTTCCTCTTGATGCGGGGGTTGGGGAGCCAGGGGTAAAGGAGGAAGTTGGGAGGGGATGAGGAAAGGAGGGTTCTTGTTTGGATTGACTCCAGGAATGAAGCCAGGGGTTCCTGGCTGGGTGTCCTCTTTCTGCCCCCGAGTTGGTAAAAACAGCCAGCTGGCCTGACCCTGATGGCCATCGTAATTAAAATATCAGCAAGCACCTACTACCGTATGCCAGGCACTTTATATCCGTTAATTTGACCCTTACAACCCCATGAGGCAAGTAAGCACTATCATTACCCCTGTTTTTTACAGATGGGGAAACTGAGGCATGGGCAGGTTATGTCAGTTGCCCAGATCACACAGCAAGGTGGTGCCGGCACTGAGATCGGAACTTCAGTCGCTTGGTCCCACAGAGTGGGCTTAGAGCTACGGCTCCTTACTGTCCAACCCATGCTGTCCCTGGCTTGCTCTGTGACCAGAGAGAGGTAAATTCTCTACTCTGTGCCTCAGTTTCCTCATCTACATGGTGGGGGCAACTGGAGTAGGTTAGTACACTGGCCCCTTGTGATGTCTGTCTCTCTGGTAATTACTTTTTCATTCAGTTTCTCCCCTACTGGGCTCAGTTCCATTAGCACAATGACAAATGACAATCTTGGTGACTACTGCATTCCCGAATTCTTAGCACAATGTCTGGCCCATAAAAACTCCACACATGCTTGAGTATTTGAGGATCATCATCAACGGTTTGAGTATATGATAAATGTTTTGGACCCTTTATATACAAAAAAATCAACAAACATCAGTGGTTCTCAACTGGCGGTGATTCTGCCCCTCCCACCCAACCAGAGGACGTTTGGCAATGTTTGCCATTTCTGGTTGTCACAACTGGCAAGGGGGGGGGGTGCTCCTGGCACCTAATGGGGAGAGGCTGGGGATGCTACTAAACATCCTATGATGCACAGGACAGACCCTCAAAACAAAGAATTCATCTGGCGCCAAATGTCAATAGTGTTAAATTCGAGAAACATGACATACATACATAGGCACGACATATTTTGTACCTTTTTTTTTAAAGATTTTATTTATTTTACAGAGAGAGACACAGACAGAGGGAACACAAGCAGGCGGTGTGGGTGAGGGAGAAGCAGGCTTCCTGTGGAGCAGGGAGCCCGATGAGGGGCTTGATCCCAGGACCCTGGGATCACGACCTGAGCCAAAGGCAGATGCTTAACGACTGAGCCACCCAAGCGCCCCTATTTTGTACCTTTGATGGCAAGTTGGGGGTGGTTTGTGGAGTCTCCTAAAGCTTGAGTCGGCCACCAGAGGGAGACCCCCTGGATGGGAGGGTCTCTTTATTTCCATCTCTAAAATGATATTGCTCGGGGCGCCTGGTGGTTCAGTTGGTTAAGTGTCTGCCTTCAGCTCAGGTCTTGATCCCAGGATCCTGGGATCTAGGCACCACCCCCTTGGGCTCCCTGCTCAGTGAGGAGCCTGCTTCTCTCTCTCTCTCCTTCTGCCCCTTCACCCCCCCATCCCTGCTCGTGCTCTCTCTCTCAAATAAATAAATAAAATCTTTAAAAAAAATGATAATTGCTCAATGACCTCACATTCTCAAATCTGGAATATAGTTCCCCTGGTCCCCTGTTCTAGCCTCTGATTCCCCCAAAGGCCTGAGCCTGCTCTCTGTTCTTGGGCGGGCACAGGGTATCAGGGGAGAAGGTGCTGAGTTTTAAGTCTCTCCTCCCTGAGCTCCTTTCCCCCACCCCTCTGGTCATCTGACTTCCCTGTAAATGGTGATAAAGATGAAAGACTTCAGAGCCAGGCAGCCCTGGGCTTGAATCCTGGTTCTCTGAATTAACCTGCTGTGTGGTCATAGGCAAGTTCCTTAACTGCTCTGAGCCTCAAGATCCTCCTCTAAAAATAGGAGGGGTACTCATTAAATCTACCTCACAGGTGCTGGTGGGGATGAAATGAGATGCTTATAGGGAAGTTCTCACAGTACGCCACATGTAGTGAATCTCTAGAAATGCATGATTATTATGGCTCCGAGGTGAAGTGACTTGCCCAAGGCGACACAGCTGGGCAGGACTGAACACCAGAGCTGCATGACTCCAAAGCTGATGCTCATTGATTAGCGAACTCTAGAGCTTCAACTTTCCTATAAGGGAAGCGAAATGTCTTCATCTCAGAGATTCATTTATTAGATAAGCATAGAAAGTGCCCCGCAGGGGCACCCGGGTGGCTCTGTCTGTTAAGCATCTGCCTTTGGCTCAAGTCCTGGGATTGAGCAGAGCCTGTGTCAAGCTCTTCGCTCATCGAGGAGTCTGCTTGTCCCTCTCCCCCTTCCCCTGCTCATGCTTTTTCTCAGATAAATAAAGAAAATCTTAAAAAGAAAGAAAAAGAAAGTGCCTGGCACATAGTGAGCCCTTTAAATCCAACTTGTTGGGTTGTTATGTTGCCCTCCCCACGTGATGCCTCAGGGAAGGCAAACACAGACCCTTCCCCACGGGGCTGGTGGGGAAGAGGAGAGGGAGAAAGGCATACTGGTGAAAACTGGGGCTAGAGCTTGTGCTTGGTGGGGAAGGGGCTGGAGGACTGAACGGTCCCCCAAGATCACCCCCTCCCCCACTTTGCAGTTGAAGAGTCCCAAATTCAGAGAGATCGGAAGGCCTTTATTGTAGGTCATGCGGCAGATTAGAGCCCAAGACCCCAATCTCCTGATTCCAAATTGGAATCACAGTCTTGGGCCAGGTAATTAAAAGCGACCATGGCCATTATTGAGGACTTGCAACATACGCTGTAGTAAGCATTCTCTGTGTTTGATCTCATTTTATCCTCGCATCAGTTTAGGGACAAAGGGCCCTTTTTCACAGCTGAGGAAGCAGATTCAGAGTAGTAGGACATTAGCCTGAGGCCCTGAAGGAAGAGAGTGAAGCCTGTCGGGCTGGCTTCCAGATGCCATAAACTTCCCCCTTTACTATCCTGAAAGATTCAGACCGTGGAAGACAGGGGTTGCGATGGTGGAATTCCCCAATTCCTGCCTAGCAGAGCCCACTCCTTCCGCCCCAAGGTGGGGCAGGGAGAGGAAGCTGCCAAGAAAGGCTTCCAGGGAGGAGAAAAGAGGACAGAGTCTAGCAGTGTGGGAAGGGGCCCATGGATAGGGTCTGACCAGGAAGGGGGATCACTGGTTTCAGGAAGACGCCTTGGGGAATCTTCCATCTCCCTCCCTTGGGCTGACCACTCTGGGCCTTCGGTGGTGTTGAGCTCAGGGAGTCCAGCCTCCGCTCCCTCCCTTGCTTTCATTCAGTTCCCACAAGCTCTGCAGTTTGCAAAACCCAACCCTTCCCCTATGGGCCTGTGGTTTCCTGTGGGTCTGGGGTCCTGCCTCACTTGGCATTGGGAACTGTGGGTAGCGGGGAGAGGTGGAGGTGTGGTGTAAGCCCTTTCTTTGCCTTCTCATGCTGGGGCTGCCCCCTCCACCCCAACGCACCCCACCCCCTGAGTCAGCCCCCGCCTGCCAGGGATGGGCGGGGCTACTGATTCAGTTAATAGCGCCTTTTTAAAGCCCCCACAAGGACGGCTGTAGCTAGACACCACCACCCTCACCATGAGCCCCAGGCAGCCCCTGGTCCTGGTGCTCCTCATGCTGGGCTACTGCTCTGCAGCTCCCAGACCACACAAGCCCACCCTCGTGGTCTTCCCTGGAGACTTGAGAGCTAATCTCACTGATAAGCAGCTGGCTGAGGTAGGCTAATACCCCAGGCTGGAGTTGGGGAAGGCTGGCCAGGAGTCACAGGAAGGGCATGGGGCCTCAGAGGAGATACCTTGGGGCAAGTTGGGGGCGATGGGCATGTCTGGAGAATAGAGGTGTCCAGGATCAGGCCCTGGAGGTCCTGTGGAGGCTCGGGACAGTGACGGCCAGGAATGGCTAATAAGGGTTTCCGAGGTGGGCAATGGGACATGATGGGGGTGGTGATGCATCGGAGGGTTCTGGAGTGGGCAGGGGCTCGGGGTGGACAGGGGTAAATGCTAGGGGGCCCTGAGGGAGGCTCGGGCCAGGGGCATCCTGGGGTGGGAAAGAGCCAAGGATGTCTACAGGGAAGGGAGTTAATGGGTGGGCATTAGCCCTGGTATCCAGTGTACCAAGTCCTGGGTAGTTGCTAGTCCCTGAGTGCCTGGGCAGAGGGAACCCGGGCAGGGTAGGGCAGGGAAAGAGTCAGGGCTCTGGAATATATCTCTGCCGCTCCATCCACAGGAGTATCTGTTTCGCTATGGCTACAGTCATGTGGCCGAGATGAACGACGACAAGCAGTCCCTAGGTCGGGCGCTGCGGCTTCTCCAGAGGCGCCTGTCTCTGCCCGAGACTGGAGAGCTGGACAAAACCACCCTGGAGGCCATGCGGGCCCCGCGCTGCGGGGTCCCAGACCTGGGCAAGTTCCAGACCTTTGAGGGCGACCTCAAGTGGCACCACCACGACATCACTTACTGGTGCGCTGGCCGGGCCCTGCGGAGGCGGAGGGGTGGAGCGGGAGGGCCAGACCCCGCCCGGGCGGCGATCTCGTCCTTAGACCAATCCCTGGATTCCAAATGTGCAGCCTGGGGCAAGTGGCTCCACCTCTGAGCCCCTGTTTCTCCTTCAGGAAAATGGGTCTCGCCCTCAATCTTGAGTCTTCCCTCTCGGACCATTGTGAGAGTCCCAAGAGAAAAATGCGTCTGCAAGTGCTTTGTAGATGAAAGCGTGGAACGCAGGGAGGCTTGTGCTTGCTGAGGTCGCTGAGACACCGGGTGTCGCTACTGCCCCTGCTCCGGCCTCACTTCTGACCTCTCTCCTCCCGCTTTTGCCCTCCAGGATCCAAAACTACTCGGAAGACTTGCCGCGCGACGTGATCGACGACGCCTTTGCCCGCGCCTTCGCGCTCTGGAGCGCAGTGACGCCGCTCACCTTCACTCGCGTGTACGGCCCCGAAGCCGACATCGTCATTCAGTTTGGTGTTAGGGGTGAGAACGCCAAAAGGGGAAAGCCAGGAGGGTCTTGGACGGGGACAGCAGTGGGAGGACCATGGAGAGAAGAGAGCGGGCACTGGACCCGGCTTTGTCTCTCTTGTCCCCGTAGCTCTGGCCGCCGGTGGCCCTTATGCGCCCCCTCCTGCCCGACGCGGCACAGCGCGGGGACGCAAGGCTTGGACAGCTGCTTGTAGGCGGCATCTCAGCCCACACTCAGTGCAGCGCCCTTGGGCAGCGCGCCATCTGCACAACTGTACTCGGCTAACTCCCTTCTTCTCCACCTGCTTCTTCAGAGCACGGAGATGGGTATCCCTTCGATGGGAAGGACGGGCTCCTGGCACACGCCTTTCCTCCGGGCCAGGGCATTCAGGGAGACGCCCACTTCGACGACGAAGAGTTGTGGTCTCTGGGCAAGGGCGTCGGTGAGATCCTGAGCCTCCCCGGACCCCATTCCCTTCTCTTGTCACACTCATCGCCAGCCACCCTGACCCTGTCCCCCTCCTCCTGCAGTGGTTCCGACCTACTTCGGAAACTCAGATGGCGCCCCCTGCCATTTCCCCTTCACTTTCGAGGGCCGCTCCTACTCCGCCTGCACCACGGACGGCCGCTCCGACGACATGGCCTGGTGCAGCACCACGGCTGACTATGACACCGACCGCCGGTTCGGCTTCTGCCCCAGCGAGAGTGAGTGCGGGGTCGCGGCGCGGGCCAGAGCCCTAGATTTTAATCCCGGCTCTGCCACTAGTGCTGTGCGGCCTGCAAGTCTCTCTCGTGCTCTCTGGGCCCAGTTTCTCATCTGTGAAATGGGGAGAGGAGGGAGGGAGTGCACAGATGGTGTGGGGGTCAATAAACTCACGGCGCCTTCGGGCCGTCGTGTGGGCCTCCCCAGGACTCCACACCCAGGACGGCAATGGGGACGGCAAGCCCTGCGTGTTTCCATTCACCTTTGAGGGTAAATCTTACTCCACCTGCACCACCGACGGTCGCTCGGACGGCTACCGCTGGTGCGCCACCACGGCCAACTTCGACCGGGACAAACTCTTTGGCTTCTGCCCGACCCGAGGTACCTCTGCCCCGCCTACCAGATTCAGCCCCGCCCCCTACTTCCGCATTGGTCCCCGAAACGTGGCTCCTCCACCCATCGGTTTGTCTCTCCACGCTTCGTTGGGCCTCAGGATCGCCCGCGTCCCCATCCATGATCACAGCCCCTTCCCCTGAGGTCCACGTGCCGCCCCCCGCATCCCTGGGTCTTGGCCTTTCAGCCCAGCCTGCTGCCTCTCCCTTAGTCTCCGGTCCCCAGGCCCCGTCCACCACCCTAGCCGGGTCTCAGCTGTGGCCCCAGCCTCCCCTAGGCTTTTAAAATAGGACACCAGGATTATCTAGCTCCCTGTGTGGCCCGCGCCGGGTCCCTTATTGATGACCCACCCACCTGGCTCACCCAAGGCTTCTCTATCTCTTCAGTCGACTCCACGGTGACCGGGGGCAACTCCGCAGGGGAGCCATGTGTCTTCCCCTTCATCTTCCTGGGCAAGGAGTACTCGACCTGCACCAGAGAGGGCCGCGGAGATGGGCACCTCTGGTGCGCCACCACCTCGAACTTTGACAGAGACAAGAAGTGGGGCTTCTGCCCGGACCAAGGTGAGCAGGGATCCAAGGTTGGGGGCAGCGGTGTTGGGGGAGGGATGGCCAGGGCTGGGAGGTCGGCCCAGGACTCACATCTCAGGGTCTTCTTTCCTCCAGGTTACAGCCTGTTCCTTGTGGCCGCCCATGAGTTCGGCCACGCACTGGGTTTAGATCACTCATTGGTGCCGGAAGCACTCATGTACCCCATGTACAGCTTCACCGAGGGGCCCCCCCTGCATGAGGATGATGTGAAGGGCATCCAGTATCTGTACGGTGAGGTTTGGGGCAGGGATGGAGGGAAGAGATGGAGGGAAGGGCTGGGCTTTGTCGCTGTATGGAGAATGGGGAAATATGGGGGGTGGGGAGTGGGGACCTCAACATTTACCTGTGGGAAAGCCTGGGGCCAGTGGGTCCAATTGCTGCCTGGTCAGTGCTCGGAGATGGGGACAAAGAGCCCAGACTCTAGACTGAGACAGACATGGGTTCAAAAGCCAGTCCAGCCACTCCCTGGCTAGGTGTCCATGTATGTTACTTCACACCTCAACCTTCTCACCTGTGAAATGGGGCTAATAATGGTACCTGCCTCATAGAGTTGTTAAGAGGTTTAAAAGAATTAGAATAATGCCTGACATATAGTAGGCACCATATAAGTATTTAATATTTTATTGTTATTACTTATGATCATTAGTATTATTCTCTCATTTAAAAAATGGAGATATTAAAGAATCCACTTTTTTTTTAAGTCAAATGAGCTAATGTGATTTTATAAAGCTCTTAGCATTAACTGCGTGCCCAAAACACACTTCTTTCCCACTAGCCTGGGGGGGGGGTGGCAGAGGGAGAGCCCCAGCATGTCTTGTGTTCATAGGGCCCAGTCAGGGCCTGACACAGCCCAGGACTGGACAGACATAACTGGAATGAAAGGTGAATGTATGGGGAAAAATCAGCCTGTCAGTGACTGGGGGAAGGCAGGTCCGACACCTAAAGTGAGAAGAGGGAGCACCAGGGGCCTCATTCATGGGGTTTTGGGGGGCATATAGTCCACCAGCGCAGATGTGTGCAGGAATAGAGGATATCTCATCCGCTGTGTCTTTTTAGGTCCTCGCCCTGACCCCGAACCACAGCCTCCAACTGCCCAGCCCACCGCTCCACCAACCGGCTGCCCTACGGGACCTCCCACTACCCGCTCCTCAGAGCGCCCCACTGCTGGCCCCACAGGCCCCCCTGCAGCTGGCCCCACGGGTCCCCCCACTGCTGGCCCTTCTGAGGCCACTACAGTGTCTTTCAACCCAGCAGAGGATATATGCAAAGTGAACTTCTTCGACGCCATCGCGGGGATCGGGAACCGGCTGCATTTCTTCAAAGATGGGTAAAGGGGCAGGGATGTGTATGTAGCTGGGGAGGGGACTTGGAGGAGGGACCTGCCTGCCCCTCTCCGCCCGCTGGCCTTCGGTTCAAAGTTCAGTGCCCCTTGGTCCCTTTTCTCATTCCCAGGAAGTACTGGCGATTCTCTGAGGGCAAGGGGCGCCAGGTGCAGGGTCCCTTCCTTATCACTGACTCGTGGCCGGCGCTGCCCCACAAGCTGGACTCCGCCTTTGAGGACCCGCTCACCAAGAAGATTTTCTTCTTCTCTGGTTAGTTTCCTCCTTTTTCCCCCCCCCGCCCCCGCCATCCACATCCTCGCCAATCTAGGAACACCGAGAGACCCGGTGTAATCCGTGATACATTTTCCGCGGATTAGGAAAAGGCGCCCCCTTCTGGTGGGTGCAGTTTAGCTGATCTCCACCGTTCCCTTGCACCGTCCTATGGAGCGGTTCTACTCCGTGGCCACCGAGACTGCGGGCACGTCAGGCACAGAAAGGCCTCGCTGGGTTCTTCCTCTTGACATTCAAAGACAATGTGTGTCCACTCCCTGCCCCCAGACCGATGCGGCTTTTCTCCCCTGCAGGGCGCCAAGTGTGGGTGTACACAGGCGCGTCGGTGCTAGGCCCCAGGCGTCTGGACAAGCTGGGCCTGGGACCAGAGGTGGCCCAAGTCACTGGGGCCCTCCCGCAAGGCAGGGGTAAGGTGCTCCTGTTCAGCGGGCAGCGTTTCTGGAGGTGAGAGTCACGGCGACTGCCGGCAGGGGGACCCCGGGCGCCATCCGCCTGCCCTCCAGCCCAGCACCTGTCTCTTCACCACTTCCTGCAGGTTCGACGTGAAGACGCAGACCGTTGATCCTAAAACCCCCAGCTCGGTGGAGCAGCTGTTCTCCGGGGTGCCCCTGAACTCGGACAACGTCTTCCAGTACCAAGGTAAGGGCTGCAGATCGGGGTGCCGCTGTTCCCACCTAATCGGCCTCAGATGATTGGTCAAATTCTGAGGGAGAAAAAACAAGTCTCCTCCAGATTGAGGCAAATGCCCCAGCACAGATGAAGTTTCCTGTAGAGGCAGCGACCTTTCCCAGATCATAAAAGGACACAAGACAACAACCAGAACTAGAATCCAGATTTCCTGCCTCCCCGGGAAGCTCTTTGCTCCCACAGTACGGGACACATGTTTTGCATGGAGGCTCATTCCTTTATTAGACAATATTTATCAAGTGCCTGTAACATGCCAGGCACTGTGCTAACATGGGAGATAGAAAAAAAAAAAAGACAATCCATAACTGTGTCTTTGGGCAAGTCATTGCTGCTCACGGAGCCTCAGTTTCCCCATCTGTAAAATGGGGATGATAGCTGGAGTTATACTAAACTTTCTCTTCCTCCCCACTCACATGCAATCAACTGACAAGTTCTGGTGACTCTACTACCAAAATATTCACTTTTCACCATCTCCTTTGCAAATACCCTGGTCCAAGCCATACTGGTTGTTCAATACCATGAAGATAACTCTCTGCAAGTAGGGAGTGGTTAGGAATGGAGGGCCATGGTCTTGCAGGGGACTCCAGACCCATTCCAAGGTCCAAGAAACTACTGGGACCCCTGGGTGGTACTGTCTGCCTTCGGCTCAGGTCATGATCCCAGGTCCTGGGATTGAGCCCTGCATCGGGCTCCTTGCTCAGCGGGGAGCCTGCGTCTCCCTCTGCCCACTGCTCCCCCTGCTTGTGTTCTCTCTTTTTGATAAATAAATAATCAAATAAAATCTTAAAAGAGAGAAACTTCCGGGGTCTGATCTGCTCCTCTTACCCTCCCAGCACTCTTGTCCATCCCTCTGCTCCAGATCACGCATCACCCGCATGGCCTCTGGCTGCTCTTTGAACACATCAAGGTCACTCCTAGCTTCGGGCCTCCACGCCAGTTGTTCTCTCTGCCTGGAAGCTTCGGCAGACTGTGTGGGGGCTGCCTCCCTTTTATCCTTCGGCTCTCAGTGCTTAGGCTGCTTTTTCAAAGAGACCTTCTCTGGCCCTCATGAGTTATTCACCTACTTGCTTTTATTTCCTTCATAGCTTCCTTCACTGTCACAGTCTCATTTATTTACATGTTTGCTTGTTAATCGTCTCTCTTACCCCACGGGAGTGTGAGCAGCCGCAGAACTGAGACCGTGCCTGCATTTTTGTCTTTGCTGTATCCCCCCGGTGCCTCTAACGGTGCTGAGCACTATAAATATTTGATGAAATGAATGACTGAAATGAATGAATGTCGAATGAATTGTTCTGAGCACCTACTGTGTGCCAGGCCCGGTGCCAGGGCTTCGGACATTGAGGTTTCCTGCCCTCCGACATCTCTGTGGGGGAGGAGATGGAGGTGTCCTTTAAAAAGCTTGGAAAGATCTAGAACGGCCAAGAGGGACCATGGCAAAGATCTTGCTCCTGTTCCTTATGTGTCTGTGGGAGGGTTGGAATCACCTCTCTCGTACTTGCCTTCCCCCTGCAGGGAAAGCCCACTTCTGCCAGGACCGTTTCTACTGGCGTGTGAATTCTCGGAACGAGGTGAACCAGGTGGATGAAGTGGGCTACGTGACCTTTGACTTACTGCAGTGCCCCGAGGATTAGGGCTTCCCATCCTGCTTCGGCACTGCAGAGTGGATCCTAGGGGGACCATCCCAATGGGGAAGGAGCCAGTTTGCCGGATACAAACTGGTGGGTTTGTTCTGGAGGACAAGGAAGAGTTGAGGTGGGCTGGGCCCCTCTCTTTCCACCTTTCTTTTTTGCTGGAATGTTTTTAATAAACTTGAATTCTTTAACCTTGAGGAGATTTCTTTGTGTATGTATGTATGCATGCACGCATGTATGTAATTGATAGAGTGCTTACTATGTGCCAGGTAGTGTCCTAAGCACTTCATAAATATTAACGTTCATTCTTCCTATTAGGAAGATATAATGTGATGACTTCTATTTTACAGCTGGGGAAATGGCCAACATATTATTCATTCATCAAACATTTATTGAGCTCCTGCGTGGAGCCAGGCCTTGTGCTGGGTGCTGGGTGCTGGGGAAGGAGAGATGAATCGGATTATGTTTCTGTCCTCAAGGACCTCTCGGGGTCCTCCAACTTTAGGTACACGAGTGCCCTCAGAACTTTGCTTAAAATGCAGACTCCAGGCTCAGTCCCCAAAGAGTCCTGCTCAGTTACCAGGGTGATTCTTTGTCTGGTGGGGATGGGAATCACACTTGGAGAGTGTGCAGCGTGTGGCCCTTTATTCTAGAATAACGGTGTGTATATGTGATTCTGTATGTTGTGGTTGAAGTCAGGGAACATTTCTCAGCCAAGATGACATCTGAACTTGAACTGAATATGGAAAGATGAGCAAGAGTTTCCTTAGAGGGTAATTTACTAGAAACCGTTAAACCTAAAAATGTGTCTATGCCATCTCTCACATACATGCGCACAAAACAACGGATGGAGGGACACTGCAGTATGGCTTGTAGAGTGAGAAATGGCAACATCCTAAGTGTACAGAGGTCAGGCAGTGGATAAATAAAATATGGATTATATACATGATGATAACAGCGGCCCTCAGTCCAACACAGATTCTATGCCATGCGCTTTACGCGTGTTAACACCGCTAATCCTTAAAACAACCCCACGAGGCAGGAACTGCTCTTACCTTATGGGTATTACTGCCATCCCCCCTCCCCCCGTTTTACAGATGAGGTAACTGAGGCACAGAGAATTAAACAGCTCAGCAGAAGTCCCATAGCTGGTGACTGGTGGCAGTGGGATTTGACTGCGGGCTCTTGGGGCAAAGCCTGGGAGAAGGGAAAAAGCAGGGGGGCATTTGGGGGAATGAGAAATGGCTCCAAACTCTAGTGTGTGACTTTAGGAGGCAGATGGCAGCGGAGCAGAGAGGATTCTGGAATGGTTGAGGGGAATGGTGGTCTGGACTAGATGAGACAAGGTCTGAATGCCAGGCTGAGGAGCATGGACGTGACCCCACAGGAGAGCAGAGGGACTTGACTGGAGGGTTGGGGCAGGTGAGTGGAGCTGATGGGCATGTTCAGATTTGATTGCCTTCTGGACTCAGGCCCAAGTGGGAGTTTGAGGGACTCAGAGAACTTCCTCCTGAGCTTCCTTTGGGTGGATTCAAACCCACCTCATCCATTTCTTACTGAGGAATGACCCACACCCAGGGGCATGCCCCCATTCCTTAATAGGGCTTATTTAAAGCCCCTCTGAACCTCTGTCTCTCTCTAGATACTGTTCCATCTCTCTACCTCTCACTCCACCCACAGTAAAACTTCTCCAAAGGATAGTCTCCAACTCACGGTCTCCACTTCTTCAATTTCCATTCTCTCTGCTACCACTTTCAGCCTGACTCCCACCCCACCACACCGCTGAAATCATTCTTTTCTGAGCCACCTATGAACTTCCTGTAGCCAGATGCATGGGCCCTCTGGGCTCATTCTACATGTCTCTCAGCTTGGTTGACACAGTTGGTAATGCCGTTCTTCACTCAGTTTCTGGGTCACCCCTTCCTGGTTCTCCCTACCTCACTGGCTGGATCTTTCTCTTTCTAACCTCTAGATGATAGCATGCCCTTGCGCTCAATCCTTGGACTTCTCTGTGTACACACATTCCATGGGATTTCGCCCAGCCTTACAGCTTTAGATCTCTCTTCTAAAGACTCCTGAAGTCTATATCCTCAGCCTTAACATCTCCCCTGAGCTCCAGACTTGTATGTTCAAGGGCCGACTTACATGATCCTTAGGGGCCTGATAGGCTTCTCAGCCTAACAGGTCCAGCTGAACTCTTGGGATCCACCTTCTGAACGTGCTTCAATCATTACTACCTTGATGACATCATCTGCTCTCAATCAGTCTTAGAACCTGATGAGTACTAAAACCTAGGTATCGGTTAAACTCCTTATTCTAGTACAGTTTCTCAACCTGGGCACTATTGACATTTCGGGCTAGATAATTTTTTTAGTGGTGGGGAACATTGTAGGAATGTTTGCTGTCTTCCTCCAGGGGGTAGTGGGATCATGGACAGATGGCAGACCCACTCAGGGTCAGTGCTCCTCTCCCTACATTAGATCCCAATGTGGGGGTGGAGTGCAGGGAGGTGATGGGGAACCCGTGGCTCACGTCAGGCCGACTTGGTGTTAGCCTGGACTGCACAAGCGGCATCTCCCCACTCGATGTCCGTAACGCTGCCCTCCAGTTGTGACAATCAAAAATGTCTCTGAACATTGCCAGGTGTTCCCTGTTGGGCAACACTAACCCCAGTTGAGAACTATTGCTCTAATAGAATAAACATACAGACAAGTCCACGTGCCATAAGTGTACATTTCAATAAATTTCCACATACTGAACGCAACTGTGTAACCCACATCCAGATCAGGAAACAAAACATTCTGGCCCCTCTCCTGCTCCCTTGCAATCACTACCCCTCCACCCCAAGAATTACCACCATTACTTCTAACAGCTTAGACAGATTTTGACTAGTTTTTACTTTAAATAGTATTTTACAGTACGTACTCTTGCATCTGGCTTCTTCTTCTGCTCAAGGTTTTATTTGTGATATTCATAGATATTGTTTGTGAATTATAGATTGTTCATTCACGCTATAGTTTTCCACTGTATGAATGTCCCACTATTTATTTATCCATTTATTTTTTTATTTACCCATTTTAATGGGCATTTGGGTAGTTCCCAATTTGAGGCTATTATGAAAAATGCTGCAATAAACATTCTTGTAAATGTCTTTTGGCGAACATGGGCAGCCATGTCTTTGGGGCATACACCTAGTGTACCTAGTACAGCAAATAACGATGCAATTAGAAATGTATTGAGAAATTGCAGAAGCAGAAGTAGGATATTATATATTCAAATGTATTAAATCTTATTCATACAAGTGCTTTGGCAGGGTACATACCTCAGAGTGGAACTGCTGGGAAGACAGGTATAGGCATGCTTGGCTTGAGCAGATATGATCGAACAATTTTCCAAAGTGGTTCTGCCCATCTATACTCTCACCAGCAATGTGCGACAGTTTCCAGGAGTCCTTTTTGACTCCTCTTTCCATCCCACACAACATTCAATTCAGCAACAGGTTCTGTACGTTCTACTTCCAAAACATACCTTGAATTGGATGAATGCCACCGCTCTAGTCTGGCTTTTACCACCTCTCGCATGAGGCTCTGCAGGAGCCTCCTACCTAGACTCCCAGTTTCCACTCCTGCTCTCCTTTAGTGGAGTCTTCGTGCAATAGCCAGAGTGATCCCGTTAACATATAAATCAGATCACATCATTCCTCTGCTCAAAAACTTCCAGTGGCTCCTCTCTGAAACCTTCAAGAGGCCACATGATCTGCCCTTTCCCCCTCCCTCATCTCTTATCACTCTCACCTTTGTTCACTCTGTTCCAGACACACTGGCCTTCTTGCTGCTCCCTGAGCAGTCCAGGCCCCTTTTCAACGCAGGGCCTTTCCACTTGCTATGTTCTCTGCCGGAGAGCTCTTCACCCACATCTTTGCATAGCTGGCTCCTTCTCACCAGGGAGGTTTCAGCTCACATATCACATCTTCTGAGGAATCTTCTTAGGTCACCCTCTAAGGTAGTCCTTCCCCCTAGTCATTATCCTTGGATCCTATTTTTTCTCCTTAATATATACCAGAATCTCAGATTATCTTGTCTATGCGTTTGCTCACTTACAATCTTTCTCCCCTCACTCCTCATTAGAATTTAAGCCACACCAGGGCAGGAAGCCGGTCGATCTCAGGCAGTGCTGTATCCCCAGTGCCTAGTATCTTTGCCTGAAACACAGGAGCGCTATCAAGATGCGTTGAATGAATGAATGAGTGAATAAAACCCAGGTGTTTAGGAGACCCCAGCAGAGGAGGGCCCGGGCTCCAGGAGCCACACACTGGGGCCCCCGGTGTAGGGACGGTTCTCAGCTGCAGGTGGGATCCTCAGGCGTTTCCTAGAATTGAGAGCCCAGGGACTTGGAGCGAAATGGCCACGTTCTGAGGCTCAGCCCAGCGGGCACTAGGACCCTGCGCGGCGCCGCGCCCGGTGGGGGGCGGCGGACGGGGGGGGGGAATCCGCTCTTTCTGTCTGCTAGAGCCGGGCTGCAGCCACTTGTGCGATCTGGGCCCGTACCGCCGCCGCCCGGCCCCTTTCCGCACTATGAGCCGCAGGTTCACTGTCACCTCATTGCCTCCCGCGGCGCCCGCCGGGACCTGTGACTTAGAGTCCCACCCGCATTCGGCAGCCTGTCTCCGCCACCTCTCAGGGGAAGACGCCAAAGGTAGAGGCCGCAGGGGGCGGGGCCTGCCGGAGTGGGGCGGGGCGAGAGAAGAGGCGGGGCATGGTGGGCGGGTCTTCTCTTGGAAGGGGCAGGGCCAGGGCTGGAGGTGGGGTGGTCTCAGCGGAGGGCTAGCGAAGGGAGAAGAGCTGGGACCTAGCCGGGAGGGAAGGAGGCTGGATGGGCAATGGTGAAGGGAGGGGCCAGATTCGAGGTGGGCGGGGCACAGAAAGAGGGTGGGTGGGGCTATAGGCGAAGGGGCGGACCTTGTGATGGAGGGGCTAGAGTCAAAAGAGGGCTGAACTGGAGGGCACTGAAGGGGCGGGGTCATTTCGGGTAGGGGGCGGGACCAGAGGGAAGAAGGTGAAACCAGGGAAAGGGGAGGGCAGTATGATTAAGCGGTGGGTCCAAAGACAATGGGAGGAGGCAAGACTATCTCTGCTTGGGGGCAGAAAAGGGCGGGGCCAGAGAGGAAGGGGTTGTGCCGGGAGGATAGGGGTGGGGTCGAGGGCGGGAGGTAAAAATGAGTCCGGGACGCTGGGGCTAGTGCTGGCTCAGCAGGTGACTGGGGCCTGGAGGATCTTCCAATTCTCGGCCTCCCTGGAGACGTCGCGGACAGCGCCTGGGGATCCCGGGGAGGAGATGGGAGAAAGATAAGTTACTTTTGGGCAGCTAGATCTTGGGAGGATTCTGTGGGGTCTCCAGTCCCGACCCTTGGGGACCCACATAAGTCCCTCTGCTCCAACTCCAGAAGAGGGTTGGGTGGAGCAAGCTCAGGCTAGATTGGGGGCGTCCTCCTCGAGGACCCATTGCTGTTGTCTAGTAATGGAAGTTACAGGCAGGGTACAGCAGAGGGGAGGTGAAGGATCCATCTAGCTTTCGGTGAAGAATTAGCATCCTGGATGCACTCACAGTCTTCTCCGCAGGGGGCACTTGTCAGGGGTCCTCTTTCTGACCCTGCGCCCCTCAGGTCTGGAAGAAACGCTGCGAATCTGCTCAGTGGCCCCGGCACGGGGAGGAGGAAGAGCCTCCCCGGGCCGCCAGGGGTCGCTGCTGAGCCGCAGGTGAGCTCACTCTGCCGCAGAACTAAGCACCGACAGCCCTGGAGGGGGCCTTTTCGGGGTTTCTTTGGCGAACTCCCTCTTGTGTAGATGACCAAACCGAGGCCTAGATTTCCGCAGGCCTCCAGCCCCTAAACCAGCTGCCTCCTGGACGTGACCATTTGGAATTCTTGGGCTCCTTCCATTCTTCATACTTCCCCATAAACTGCCTCCTTTCTCATTTTTTCTCATTTTCATGAATGTCCTTTCCATCCTTAGAGTTTCAAAAGTCAGAACTCCAGGAGCTATTCTCAACGCTTCCTTTTCTTTTCCCACTGGATGTAGTTGGTCCTCACATGTTGGCCAACCCACCCCAAAAACTAATCCTGAATCTGTCTTCTCTCTCTTCTGGTCACCATCACTCTGTACAAATCTCCATCATTTCTCACCTGGCCACGGCCATAGCCACAGCCTCCTCACTGGTCTGCCTGCCTCTGATGCTGTCCTAACCGCCCTCCACACAAGCTCCCCATCGCTTTTAGGATAAAGGCCAACGCAACACCGTAGTCTGTCATTCAAACTCTTTCCTCATCTGCTCCGAGGCATAGCTGTCCGTGTTCCTCTTCCCACCTCCGTTAGCCATAACTCTGTAGGTTATGGTTCATTTCACCTCTCCTGAAAGGCTTTCTCACTTTCCCTTGCTTCCAGGCAGAGGCCATCATCCCTCTTCTGCCCACCCTCTGCACCATTTGAGCATGTCCCAGTGGGTGGGAGTTATTTACTTGTGGGGCTCCTACAACTCAAAAGCAGGGACCATATCCTTTTGTCTTAGTGTTCCAAGTTCCAAGCCCGCAGCCTGGCACTTGGTAGGTGCTTAATGTTCGTCAGACAAGAGAGGGAGTGGCTGGAAGCTCCTGCTTCTTCTACCCTTGCCTTCTCTCTTCCCATTCCCCATCCCCTGGCCTGAGAATAAGATGGCCCTCTCTCTCATTCCTGGGGGATCGATAGGTCTTCCCATTCCCATTTCCAAGATCCTGCACATTGAAGTAAAATATGGCTCCCAGTTTGGGGGTGTGCAGGTGTGTGCGCAAACTGGGTGTGAATCTAGAATGCTGAGTGCTTGTGGCAGAGGCAGTGTGCGTGTGTGTGTCTTTGTGTGTCTTGAGGGAGGAGCATCCCGCACGAGCTCTGATGACCTGTGGGGCAGTCAGTGAGTCAGTGCTTGTATGTGTCACTGTATTCCAGTGTGTTGATGGGCATTTGTGTATTCCTGGGCCTGTCTCTGGGGTGGGTACCTGTGTGTATGAGTTTATCAGAAGTTTCATCTTGAGAATGATTTGGGTGACTTGTAACCTCTTTGGTCCCGAGAGGTGCCTCCAGCCCCGTCGCCTTGGTAGGTCACTGCATGGGGAGGTAGACGGGGGCTCCCTAGGGGAACCGAAATCTGGTGATATCTTTCCCACAGCTCTTCTTGTGTCAGCCCTCGGGCCCCAAGGAGATGTGTTCCTCACGTCCTGTCCTCACCCAGGCCCATGGGGAGAAATGGCAGCATGTAGAAGGTGGGGAAGGGTTGGGAGAGGTTTGGCAGGTCACTTGTGTATGAGCATTGTCTTTAATTCTGGACTCAGGGGGTGGAGTTTGCCTCTGGAAGTGCCTCCTGCTGCCAGGGGATCAGCTGTAGTGGGGACATAACTGACGGGGCTGAAAGAAGCAAGTCAGAGGCTGATCCTTGAATCCACCACGAATCCTGGGCTGCAGCCACCACACCTTCGTTGCCTCATCTGTACTATGGGGAGGTTGACGATGACTTGGCTGGACAAAAGTGGACCTGGGGCCAGTCGTTACCACTCTGAGCGATTCCCGCATCCCTTTATGCTACTTCGCACTGTGCCTCAGTTTCTGGTGGAGCAAGACAGGGCACTGGAAAGAACCTTGGGCCTGGGTTAAGACTAACAGGAGTTGAGATGCGTTCCCAGGAGTGAGAAGGAGCTGACTTACGCTAGGCGGATGGAGCAAGACCACAATATAGCCCAACCACGCTCTAGCTCAGGCTCTGTGGTGTCCCCTTGGGCACGTTGCTTCCCCTGTCTGAGCCTCAATTTCCTCATCTGTAGTATAAAGGAGTTGAACAGGAAGCTATCTGAGGGTCATGCTAGCCATAAAAATGCTAGGATTCTTTGATGATCTAGAAGGGTGAAGTTCTCTGCCTCCTCCATACCCAAACCTCATGTTTCAGTCTCTCTATCTGTAAATTGGAAAGAAAGACACTGAGTTATTGGTATAAATATCTGATTTGGAGATCTCCAGCCTGTTCAGGGTGTTCTCCGGTCACCCCCTCCTCAAGCTGGGACTCAGAACCTCACTGCCCAGTACTTCAGCCCAAGGTGAGCCCTGGGAATCTCCATGGTAACAAACTGGTTATGAACGGGGCTGCAGTTGCCATGGTGACGGGCTGCTCTCCCTCCCTCCCTCTCTCTCTCTCTCTCTCTCTCATCCCCCTCATCTCCCCCCCCACTTCTCAATGAACCAGAGCGATCTGCAGGCACCAGCTCTCCTGGTGGGGTGGGGGTGGGGGGGTGGCTGCCGTGCTAAGGGGGTCCAGATTGAGAAAGAGGAAAGATGGGCTGAATCTGTAGGGAATGGGGGGCTGTTGGGGTGCCATTGCCATGGTGACAGGGCTGCAGCCTGTTAATTAAGCCCCTGGTTGCCACGGAGACAATGGTGGTTGACGTGCTCTGCGGCGAGCCCTGTGTGTGTGGGGTGTGCTGTGCTCTGGACTCATCAATTCACTGCGAGGGTTTTGGGTCTGGAGGACAGGCATATAGTTTGGGGAGAGGAGTGAAGGAGGGAGTTCAGGGCCTTGGCTCCAGGAAGACAGAGCTGGGGTGGGTGTGTTAGGTCAGGGGGGTAATGATATGCAGATAAGGATGGATAGGGACTGAGCCGTAAGGAGGAACACTGTGCCTGCCTCCTGTGGAAAGAAGACCCAGCCAGGTGGCTCCAGCTTCCTCCAAATGGCCTCATACCTGGGTCAGTGGATGGAGCCCTGGGCTGGAGGTCAGGGAGCTGGATTCTAGTCCCCAGTCTGCCACAGTTCACCCCATGACGAAAATTGGTACCTTTTCATTTCTACACTTTAATTTACCCCTAAGTGAGGGGTGGCAAAAAATAATTTATAAAGTCTCTTCCAGTTCCCACATCCTGACACTTAGGCAGCTTCCCTGAAATTTTTTTCTCTCTGAGAAGCATAAGGTGAGGGGTGGTGGTGAACTTTAGACATTCAGAATTCAGGAACAGGCCCCTTCCCAGCTCTGCATCTTGTGTCGCTTGAATGAGAGTTTCCCTTGCCCTAGATCTTCCTAGGGCTCTGGGTGGAGTTGGGATGCTAAGCTGGCAGCCATGTTCCTGGGGCTCAGAGCTGAGGGTCACCTTACTGGTGACTTTACTAGCCAAGGCCAGGCTAGCAGTGCAGGAGGTGCCTGCAATGGTGTTTTCTCAAAGCCTCACTGCAGCTGGTTGGCCTGAAGCCAGAATAGGGACCAGGCTCCTTGAGAGGTAAGGGGTGTGAATCGAAGGGATAGGGTCTCCCTTAGGGGCCATCTCCATACTTGGTCTGGGCTTCATCTGAGATAAATGGAGAGAGCACTAAGAGCTTTCAGAGTGGGAAGACATCCCTTGGATTTATGTGACCTAATCCTTTCATTTTGCAGATGGAGATACTGAAACCCAGAAAGAGAACTTAATTTTTCCCAGGGATAGAGTTTGGGGGCAGAGGACAGGGTAACTTCACTGTGTCTTGAATTCCAGATGCCTTGTGAGATAGGAACTCCGGTGAGGGTAGGCAGATGGGGCACCCAGGGGAAGAGAAATCACCCCTGCCTTCACCTGTGCCCCCCTGGGATCTAGGTTCCTCCTGTGGGCGGGCTCAGTCCCTGAGTGGCCAGGGCTCTGGACCACAAATGAATGGAAATACCTCCGGGGGAACATCCCAAATCTGAGATTTCTGAAAAAAATCTCGGCATTTAATTTATTTCACAGCACTTCACATATGAACATGCCACACATTTTGCTATGTTACCTGTCTCTACAGAGTAGTGGAAAACCATAATGCTGCTGGGAGTGGTGGTGATGGTGGGGTGTGTAGGTAGTGGAGTGCTTAGAAATTCCTGAGCACGGGTCTATCCACCTGCTATCCTTTTAACCCCTGTCACCAATTCAAACTCCTTCACCTCTTTCTTTCTTCCTTTCTTCCTTCCTTCCTTCCTTCCTTCCTTTCTTCCTTTCTTCCTTTCTTTCTTTCTTTCTTTCCTTTCTTTTCTTTCTTTCTTTCTTTCTTTCTTTCTTTCTTTCTTTCTTTCTTTCTTTCTTTCTTTCTTTCTTTCTTTCTTTCTCTCTTTCTCTTTCTCTCTTTCTTTTCTTTCTTTCTTTCTTTTCTTTTCTTTCTTTCTTTCTTTCTTTCTTTCTTTCTTTCTTTCTTTCTTTCTTTCTTTCTTTTTCTTTCTTTCTTTCTTCCTTTCTTTTTTAATTTTTCTCCCTGGGAAAGCTAAGAAGACCAATTCTTACACCTCGTCCGAATAGCTAGCTCTCCATCCTAACAAGTCCTTCTACCGTCCACAAAACCCAGTGGCAGTGATACCTTATTGGTGGGTCCCTCCAGAGCCCCTTTCTGTCAGCTGCCAAAGACTATGATTGACCTCATCTGAAGCCACTGATAATTGTGTTCAAGGACTCTGAGCTGCAGGTCCAGTCAATGACTCTGAAAAGTCATGTCCTAGAATGGGGCCTCTAGTGTGGGCGGCTTTTTAGAACCCTTGAAGATCTTCTGGGCCTACCTCCGGTTACAAGCTGAGGGGCCACTTCAGTCCTGCATCTCTGAAGCCTGACCACAAGAAAAGGGAAAGAGCTCATCTCAGACCCTTCCCTGTTCCCTTTTTAGTAGCCAAGAATCAGAGATAGCTGAGCAGTTTGATTTGACTCTATCCTTTTCCCTTCTGTTGGAGGCAGGACAAATTTTTTAAAAGAATTTATGTTGAGAAAGAGTCTTAAACTAGAATAAAGCAAACTGGACTTTAGATCAAATCCTGCCATTCACTGGCATTGTGTGTCCATAGGCTGTCATTTCTCCTCTTTGGACCTTAGCTTTTTCATCTATAAGATGAAAGTTGTCCATTAGATAAGATGATTGATGTGATCCCCTCCAGCCCCAGAACTCTCCTGAAACTTAGAGGGCCAGTGCTGGGGGCCAGGGGGGGTCTGAAAATGATTTCCCCTTCTCTCACCCTTGGATGTTTAGATCTTCCGGAGACACAGAGTGTCCAAACCTCTGATGCTGCTTCCTGAGATGTCTCCACCACAGGCTCAAGTCTGGATTCTAGGGGTTGTCCCAGAGAGGTCCTAGGACAATCAAGCTTCTGGAGGACTGGTGTCAGGGGAGGGAGAGGGACACAGAGAGCATGCTGGCTCTGGAATCCTCAGAAAGCAATCCTGGATTAGGGGATTAGACACTCCCACCCCAGGAGAAAATCTGGTCCCAAACCGGCTAGCGGCCTCATTCCTCCCTCCCCCACCGCTACGGGCCAGCCTCCTACCAGCCTGCCCTCCCTTCAGGCTGCACCAGCCCCAGTGAGGAGTCAGCCATCCCTGGAATCTCATTGCTGCCTTCTCTCCTCCTCACCACATCTCCTTCCCAGGGTCATTCTACAGTCAGAGGGTCCCTGTCTGTGGACTACTGGGATTTGTCTTGGGGGTGAGATGCTAGCACTCAGTCTAAGCACAATGAGAGGGTTTACTGCAACTCCTCAGGTTCCACTCTTCCCATTTTAAGACAGGATGAGCCAGACAGTTCAGCACAGTGACCCTGAACCCCCTGGGGGCAGCACAGTGCTTCAGTTAAGGGCTCTGGCCTCAACACACCCCCCGGTTCCAACCTCTTGAACAGCGATTTGGGAAAGGATCTGGTTCTCCGCTCCTCTTCAGGGCTGGCCTCCCCAGCTTTGCAGACAGGCTCCCCAGGGACCCATATTCCATGGCGCCCCACCCCCGCCGCCTCAGTACTCCTCGCCTTCCCCCTAGGGGTCACCCCAGACCCCCAGCCAGCCAGCCACTGCGGGGCCGCCTCCCCGCGGCCGCGACCTAGTTCCCTGCCGTTATTTTTAGGGCGCGGGATGGCACCTGCCCACGTGCCGGCCCCGCCTGTGCCGGAGAGTGGGGGGCGGGCGGAGCCGCGTCTGCTCGTGGGAGGCGAGGCCCCCGTCCCCCGCAGCACCCCCCTCCATCCCACCCGTGCAAGCCCCCGGTTTTCGTGCGAGGGGGCCTTCAGCCGCGCTTTGCCAGCCCCTCGTCTCTTCTTCTTCCTCCCTCTCGCGCTCCCCCCCAAAACCCCGCCAGTGGCTCACGCCTCCTGCATACGGGATGAGGTGAGCAGCGCCGCCGCTGAGAGGGGGCGCGCGCGGGTGTGAGCGTGTGTCCGTGTGCGAGTGTGTGTGCGCCGGGCGGGCGGGCACTGCAGCTTCTTCCTCCGTGGAGCGGAGAGCGAGAGAGCTAGAGCGAGCGAGAGAGCGGCGAAGGCGGGCAGAGGGGCGCGGGCGAGGCGGAGCAGCCATCCCCGGGCCCGGCGCCGCGCCGCCACCATGCTAAACAACCTGACGGACTGCGAGGACGGCGATGGGGGAGCCAACCCCGGTAAGGAGCGGCCCGGGGGCGGCGAGGGAGGGGGCGGCGAGGAGAGGAGGCAGCTCTAGGGTTAGAAGCAGAGCGGGGGCCGCCTCCTTCAGAGAAGCGGCTGGGACCGCCCCGGGCGGTGGGCGCCCAGGGCGGCCTGGAGCCCTGCTCCATTGGAATGCGCCAGGCGCTGTCCGAGGTGCTGGAATGCGCCGCGCCCCGGGCAGGGCTGGGGGCTGAGGGCTTGCCATTGCCCACAGCCCGGGACAGACATGGGTTAGCTAAGCGGGGGAGGCGGTGGGAAGGGGATGGAAGAGCTAGAATGGGCTGACGTGGACCTCGACGGGCGGGAGGAGGGTTCCTTTCCCCAAGAAGGGACCCCGGCGTCCTGGCGCAGAGCGTTGACCGGCGGCGCGGGGAGGGGGTGGGGGGGTGCAGTCTGCTGCAGTCCCTCGCTCTGAGACTTCCAGCTGAAAGGTGGGGGGAAGGTGTCCATGGGGGGTTGGAGCCATATGACAGCCCCCGTCCGGGCTGCGGTGTCTCCTTAAGGGGACACTTGGTAGCAATCCGGGCCCCTTCCCCCAAAGCTGCCCGAGGTCCGACCTCAGGCTGAAGCGTACCTCCTCCGGAGATTTTCAGCTCTACTTTGCGGAATCTCCCTCTCCCTCTCGCGTACCCATGGGTTCCTATTCAGGACGGGAAGCAAGATCACCCTCCTTTCTTCCTTCTTTCCCCTTCCTCTCGGTACCCTGGGATGACAGTGAGGTTGCCAGGGCGGGGCAAGGGGGAGCCTTTCTAGTCAGCTCTGCTAGCTTCCCCAATGAGGCCTCAGGAATGGGGTCCCAGCCGCTGAATCCCCGGCGCCGCGGCGCGGACACTGCGGACGCGCTGCGGTGGGTGCGGAGACTCGCTAGGAGCCCAGGGGCTTGAAGCAAGTCCTTTCGCTGCTCTTGCTTTCCGCCGCCCTCCTCCACGGCTTCCCTGCTCCGAGGTCTTCGGGGCCAGCCACCCCCTCGGGCTCCCAGGCCCCCCGCCGCCCCCCAGCGGTCTCAGCCATCCATCACGCTGTCAGCCGCCCCCACCCCCCACCCTCCAGCGGCGCTGCGTCCCTTGCGCACTAGCGCGCCTCCCGCTCCGGCTGTCGGCGCTCCGCTCCTTCAAACGCTCCCCTGGGCATTGCTTGACCCTCTGAGCTGAGACTCTTGCAGACCTCCCCGGGGGATGGCCAAAGAGCCCCAAGGACTGAAAGAGCGGGGCTTCCAGGGACTGGGAGCCTAGACTTGAAGTCTTCCGGATCCTGGATCCAAGTCAGAGTCAAGTGGCCAATTGGGAAGGCTGTGAACACCAGGGTCCCCAATTCTTTGTCTAAGACCCCCCTTTTCCTCCCTGAGGTTGAGTGGTATACAGGGGTCTGAACCACTGGCTGGCCAGCTAGCTCATCCATCTCCCCAGTGACCCTGGGGTTGCCTCATCCAGCAGCCGCCCCCTCCCCAGCAGGCTTAGGCTACGGGGGAAGAGGGTTTGGCAAAGTCGAGTCTGCGGCAGAACCAGGCATCCCGACGCGGTGCCCAGGGAATGAGGTGTGTGTGTGTGTGTGTGTGTGTGCGCGGGGGTCATTGCCATCTAGGATCCCCTTCAGATGCCTCCATTCTGAGGACAGGGGCTCAGGCTGAGAGATAATCTCTGCTCCCTCCAGACACAGGGTATGGTCCGATCCCCTAGCCCCTGCTTTCTCTACCCTGAGGTTTGTGCCTTTCTGGGCCTTGGGGTTTCCAAGGGGTCTCAGGAGGCCTAGAAAAGAGGCATCTCTGTGTGGAACAGGAGTCGAACTAGGAACTCCCTTCGGTTCTACCCACTCCCCATTAGTTTCTAGACTCTGAGTGTAGAGGGCCCGTCTGGAGACCTTCTCTCTCTGTGTAGGGTCCGGAACCTGGAACTAGAGTGGCCAGGACCTGGGTCAGATGTTTGGGGTCCCAGAGGGAGACCGACTCCTAGTGATGCCCCAAGATGGTCATAGGGGGCCCTAAGGACCTGCTGGGCTTGAGGGAAGAGGGACTATCAGACCAAGAGCCTCTGCCATCTCTCATCTTATGTTCTTGGGGATGTAGGTGAGGACCTGGGTACTGACCTCAGGGAGGTGGTAATAGCTCGAAGAGTAAGAGGGCTCCTCTGGACTAAAGAAGAATCCTCTGGACTAAAGAAGACCCCTATCCCCTTGGGGTCTGACGCCCTCCCCCACTCCCCCAATCTGGCTTGGGGATTCCCCTAGGCCTGGCCCCAGGCCCCCCGGGGGAGGCTCCTTAGCCCGCGCCGCTCGCCTGTTTCCTCTGCGGGAGCTCTGGCCGCCGCAGCTTAATTGAAAGCCGATTCGGGCTGAGAGCTCCCAGGGGGCGGGGGCGGGGCGGGGGCCAGGCGGAGAGGGCTCAGCCTCAGTCTGGCCCTGCCTCTCGGCGCGCGCGCCACTCGCCGCTACCCATCAGCCTGCGTCCTGGCTCTGGGGATTCAGGGCGAGTTCCCCCTGCTTCTCTGAGAACTCCTGAAGCTCGCCCTTCTCCCCGCAACCAGTGCGCCCACCGTTCCAAGGAGGGGACGAAATCAGCCGCGGCAGACGAGGCCGGGAGCCTAGCGTCCCGTCCAGATGGCGGGTGGAAGGGCGGGACCCAGGACGAGCCTATTGAGCCGCCCTCTCCCCGGCCCTCAGCTCCTAGCTGGGATCCGGCCCCGAGCCTGGCTCCGCGCTGCGCGTCGCGTTACATAAGCGGCTGCGGGCGCGTGGCCGCCTCGGCTCCGCGCTGCGCTCTCTCCCCGCGCGGTCGCCATGGAGACCGGCGCGGGGCTGCCTAGTAGCGGGATCTCGAGCCAGGACGCCCCCCTTGCCACCCAGCACGCGCCCCGGGACCCCGGGAAGGAGGAGGGGCTTGGGAGGGGGCGTGAAAGGCAGAGGGGAGGGACTCTCGTGTCCGGTTGCTCCGGCCCCCCAGCGGACGCCGCCGGGAGAGAGACCCAGATCCACAGGGCACAGGACCCCTAAATCCTGGGGCTTGGGGAGGGGTATGGGATGGGGAGCCCGGGCTGGGTGGGGCACCATGTGCATGAATAATAATCGTACTTGTAATAGCAGCAATAGTTCCGCTTATGTGCCAGGCACACCCAACAGGCATTATTTCCCTTAATCCTCAGGACAGCCCTGTGAGCTAAGCACAATTATTATCCCTTTGCAAAGAAGGAAACTGAGGCTTAGAGAGTTTAAGCGACTTGCGCAACATGTCGACACAGCCAGTGAAGCTGGAACTGGAGCCTAAATCTTGACCCCAGCCCCTTTCCTTAACCATCAAGAAATTTGTTCTCATCCCCTCCAACCCTCTTGTTCCCACCATAGTGTGGTGAGAATATGAAGCATTTTGTCAGCATTGTAAAAGGAGGAGGGACCCACTTCTCTTTTATTTCTCCTGTTCTCTGGCCCCAGACAGCTCTTCTGAGACCCTGGGGGTCAGGAAGGGAGCCTGGGGGAATTTGCCTCCAAAGATTTTTTTTTTTCCTGAGGTTCTATTATGTGCTAGATTCTCACTGGGGGGACAGGTTTGTCATTTCCAGGAACTCATATGTGAGAAGGAGGAGGTGATGGTGCCCCCCCCGCCCCTTTAGGGATCAAGAGTTGCTGGCTTGATGGATGAGGTGGAGGTCGTGGGAGGAGAAGGTGGTGGGTGTCCCTTGAGCTGGTGAGGCATCCCTTCCCCCTTCAATGACTTTGAGTCAGGATGAGATTGGATTTGTTAACAGGTTGTGCTCTAGGGATGGACCCAGGCTGGGAGACTAAGGAAGGTTTCCAGGAGGTAGGGAGGAGAGGGATGGGGGAGGATTTGGGAAGATGGAGGTGGAGAGAGACATGACAGGAGATGAGGGAACAGGAAATTCGGAATACATAGGGCCTCAACTTCGTTTGGGATTTGTTAATTGGGGAGTCTCCCTAGGGTCCAGAGAGATGTCTACTACTGGGATTCAGCCCTGGAACTGAGAAAGGGTGCCGGCTGAAGCCAAGGTAAAGTGCCTGTGGGGGTCCCCTATATCTCTTTGAAAGGACCTCTCCTAGATGCCCAAGAGCCGTTCTCCTTGGGTGATCTCATCCAGATGCACGGTTTCACACACTTCCTCCACCTATTCTCATGGGTTACCCTCATCTTTTCTCTGCCCAGCCTCTTTCCTGGGCCCCAGACTCTGTATATCCAAGTGGCTTCTGGACATATTTGCTTGAGTGTCCTATTCTACCTTACCGTCGATCAAATTCGGCATCTTCCCCACCCCAATCGCTTCTCTTCCCCCATTTATTAGATAGCACCATCACCCACCCATTAACCTATGCTAGGAACCCCAGGCATTACCCTAGATTCCCCCTTCCCACGTCCCCAAACATCTGGCATAGAAATATGTGCCAGTAATTCTTGAGTCTGCCCATTGCCCTGCATTGCTCTGGTCTGGGTCATCATCAGCCCTTGCCTGGATTGCTTAAATTCTCAGACTATCATCTGTATTCTTCATCTAAAGGCCAGAGTGATTGCTCTAAAACACGACTCCATTCACGGCACTTCTTTGCCTCAAACTCTTCGATGACTTCCAATTGTCCTCTGGATGAAGGCCAAAACCTTTAACATGGTCTGCTAATCATGTAAGGACCCAGCCCGCACCTTCTGAGGCTCATCTTTTCATAAGTCAGTCTCCACCTTTCAGCCCCGCTCTCCCTGCCCCTTCCTCAGACTCAAGCCAGATCAAACTTCTTTCAGCATTTCTGACCCACTCTGTTCACTCTCCCCTCTGGGACAGCGAACATGCTGTTCTCTCTGCTTGGAACATCCTCCCGCCTCCCTCCCAGTCTAGCTCTTACTCATCCTTCAGTTCTCAGCCTACTCGTCACTTCCTCTGGGAAGGCTTCCGTGACCTCCCAGGCTGGGCCGAATGCCTCTCCTATATTCCCACAGTCCCTTGTTCATCTTCTATCACAGAATTTACCACTCTGGGTTGGAAATTCCTGGATACTAGTTTATCTCTCTTGCCTGTGGGTTCCCTGAGGGCAGGGACAGTGTCTTGGTCTGTGTTTACTCTCTGCTCCCTCCCCATGCCCATACTGGCACATGGGAGAGATCCAGTGAATATGTGTTGACGGAAGATGCATGAGGAGCATAGGAGATGCCAAATGGGTCACTTCTCCAAGAGGTGGAGTATCCTTTGGGCCTCCGGCTGTAGTATTCTCTATCTCTGCCTCTGGGAAAGAGCATGCTTCCATCACAGAACACCAGCATGGTCCCAGGTATGGTCAAGAGGGGGATCCCGACGAGTGTTGGGTGCCCTGGTGAATGAAGAAGGACCCCAAGAGCAAGGAAGCACTCACACGTTCATTAAAAATGTAGTATGTGCCAAGGAGCTCACTGGGCTCTTTATACATGCTGCCAACGAAAACACTGCAGCGGGCTACTGTTAGCTCCAGCTTTTTCTGATGTGGAAATGGAGGTTCAGAGAGTTCCAGTGGCCACACAGCTGGATGTGCAAGCAGAGGGATGACAACCAGCTGGTGCCAGACCCCTGACTCCTCTGCCTTCTCAGGTGATGGCAACCCCAAGGAGAGCAGCCCCTTCATCAACAGCACTGACACAGAGAAGGGAAGGGAGTACGATGGCAAGAACATGGCCCTGTTTGAGGTGGGTTGCTGGGGTGTGCCCCCCTCTCCAGTTCATTTCCCCCATTCACTGCCATCCCTCCCTCCCTCAGGAGGTGTCCTTCTCTCCACATCCTCCCCAGGTCCACCTTCTCCTTCCCGTCACCCCTGCTACTCCCTCTCCTTACCCCGCCACCCTCTTTCCCTGTTTTCCATGCCTATTCCTTCTCCTTCCCCATGGCATCCCAGCCCCAGTGGTTTGCCATCCTTGCCCCCATCTCTCTTGGCCTCCTACCAAGGAGCTCGCCTGTCCCTCCCCTAGGCCCTTGTGTCTTACTACTGCCACCCTCCCTCCACAGGAGGAGATGGACACCAGCCCCATGGTGTCCTCCCTGCTCAGTGGCCTGGCCAACTACACCAACCTGCCCCAGGGAAGTAGGGAGCATGAAGAGGCAGAAAACAATGAGGGTGGAAAAAAGAAGCCAGTGCAGGTGAGGACTTTGGGGAAAAAAGAAGGAGGGAGGAAGGAGAGGTGGATGGATGATGGAGGAAGAGGGCTTAGGAGTAAGGGGCTGAGGGTGAGGAAGGGTTGGGAGATGAGGGATAGAGATGGAAGGAAGAGGGGAGAGGGAAGCGGGGTGAGCACCAGAGGGAAGAGGGATGAAGGGATGGGGGTGGAGAAAGAAGGAGAGTGGGGGATGGAGAACGGGGAGAAGGAGTGGGTCTGGGGCGTTCGCAGTGATGAGGGGCTGCAGGAACTGACTCTGGCCTCCTCGGCAGGCCCCACGCATGGGCACCTTCATGGGCGTGTACCTCCCGTGCCTGCAGAACATCTTCGGTGTCATTCTCTTCCTGCGACTCACGTGGGTGGTGGGCATTGCAGGCATCATGGAGGCCTTCTGCATGGTCTTCATCTGCTGCTCCTGTGTGAGTGACACCATCCCCCTCCCCACCCCCCTGACCGCTGGGGCAGAGCAGAGACCTGGGGTGGGGGCAGGGAGGAGGGGAAGCATGAGACCTGAGCTTTTTATAGGAACCACTGCGTATGATCTTTGAGAGTAAATTAGGTCTGTCTGATCCTTCCTGCCTCTCGCAGGCTGGTCCCTGATGGCCACTAACCAGGTTTCACCTGGATCTGTGTTTGTGTGTGTGTGTGTGAGTGAGTGTGTGTATAATTACACAAGTAATGCAGGTTCATTGATGAAAAAGATAGGCGTACCGAAGGAAACCAAATGCACCTCGAAAATCGCAGTCGTTAACATTTTGGTTGGCCCAGGCTCACAAGAAATGGGAGTATGTGTCACAAACAGCTTTGTAACAGAATCTTTTCCATCCTCCCTAAAAAAATCAAATATTTACGAAACACCTACTTCTCGTCACGTTTCCATTTCCTCACACATGACCCTAGAGCCGCCTCTGCGTGTGTGGTAGCCGGGACTGATGCTAGTACGCCTGTTTTATTTCTTTTTAACTTTTATTTTGACATAATTTCAGACATACGGAAAATTTGCAAGAATAGAACAAATGTTAACATATTATGGTATTTAGTCCATCCTCTCTGGAAATACCTTTTCTCCCCCCTGAATTGGAGAGCAAGTTGCAGACATGATGCCCCTTTATCCTAAATCCTTCAGCATGTGTTTACTAAAAACGAGGACATTCCCTTACATAACTGCAGCACAATGATCAAAACCAGGAAACTAACACTGAGACTTTAATGATGTCTTAATAGTGACACCTTAATCATGTTTTAGCTGTAAGCCTTATTCAGATTTTGCCAATTGTCCCAGTCATGTCCTCGGTAACTGAAGAAAATTCAAGATCACGTTCATATTCATTTATGAGCTCATTTTAGCCTCCATTAATCTGGAACAGCTCCTCCTTCTTTGTCTTGCATGACACTGACACTTTGGAAGAGTATGGATCAGTTAGTTTGTATAATGTCCCTTGGTCTGGGTTTGTCACATACCTGCTCAGGATCAGATTCAGTGTATGCATTTAGGCAGGAACACAGCAAACCTATTTTATAGATAAAGACACTGAGGCTTAGAGAAGTGAAATGACTTGTCCCAGGTCAGACAGCTGGTCAGAGGCCAAGCTGGGATTTCCAGAGCTCTCTGATGAGCACAAGTAGCTTGTGATTCTTCCATGTGCATGGTGAATAAGAGGTTTTCTTGACAAGAAGGACTTGGCAGGAGTAGAAGTTGGAATAGGACCAGGGAGAAGCTCAGTAAGGACTTGTGGGTTTGGCAGGTGTTTATGGGGTATAAGGTTTGGCCTTTACCCAGGGCAATGCAGCCCCCGCCCTAGCTGCCACTCTGATGATCTCTCTCCTCACAGACAATGCTCACGGCCATCTCCATGAGTGCAATTGCAACCAATGGTGTTGTACCTGGTATGTGATGGGGCTTCTTGGAGGGGAAAGGGGCCTGGATGGTCGGGAGGGGGGCCTGGATAGTTGGAAGGAGGGATAGGGCCGTAGGCTTTATGGGCCGTCAGGACCGAGAGAGAAAATACTGTGAACCTGGGGGCTGGGCTGTGATGTTGGTGGGGTAGGTGGGGACAGTGGTATTAAGGGGAAAGGAGGGAAGCAGTTTATGGGGTTGAACAGGGCAATGTGAGATCTCCCTTTGCCTGAGACCCTCCTCTCTGTCATCCTATTTTTCTGAGCCATGACCTCCTTAGAGGGGTAATTAGCAACATGGTAATTAGTGCAGCAAAATCCACTCAGAGTGGCTGGCTGAGTCTCCCACCAGTCCTAGGGCTGCAGCGTGTAAGGCATGAGGCCCAGAGCAACCCCTTTCTCATCTCTGTCCCTGAGCCTCCTTGCCCCCAATGGCAGGCCAGCTCCCCTTGAACTTCTCGCTGACACCAGGTTCTTTCTGCAGCGGGCGGCTCCTACTACATGATTTCCAGGTCTCTGGGCCCGGAGTTTGGGGGCGCCGTGGGCCTTTGCTTCTACCTGGGCACTACCTTTGCTGGGGCCATGTACATCCTGGGCACCATCGAAATCCTGCTGGTGAGAGGGGCTGAGGAGGAGGTGTGGGGTTCCAGGCTGTCAGTCAGTTAACCAATGCTCCCTGGACACCTCCTAGGGAGAGGTCCAAGCCCTCAGTGAGGCCAAAGGGAAATCAGATGTGGTTCTGTCTTTAAAGAATCCACAGTCTGGTTGGGGAGACAAGATACAGTAATTACGTAACGTGAGCAGCTGTCGTTCATTGGGCACCCACAGTGCTCTCAGCAGAGTTCCAGTTGCTTTACAGTCATTATCTTGAATCCTCATGAGGATTAAGTATTATTATGCCCATTTTACAAATGAGAAGCTCAGAAAGGTGACATGACTTGCTCAAGGTCACTCAGCTACCAAGTGGCAGAGGTGGGTCGATAAGAGTAAAATCATGGTAGAAATAATAAAACCAATGTCACACAATAGCTGCATCTTGTGATTGCCTACTGTGTGCCTGGGGCTGTTCTGATTTCTCTGTGGCTGTTCATTGTCCAGGGCTGATGACCAGTGGGTTGCAAAAGAGAAGAAGGATGTGAGGGGGACGAATGAAGAGACCTGTTAGGAGTAGTGACTGATGAGAAGAAGTCAGGTTGCTGGGCAGTATTTGAAGGAGAGGCTGCGGATGTGGGTCTCGGCTCTTCCTGCCCCTCCAGGAGGAGGTGGGAGCTGAGGAGGGTTTCCTGGTATATAGAAAGTGGGGCTGACATTTCCCAAGCCCCTACCTTATCAAGGCTTCGTGGCCTGCAATTTATCATTTTAGTTTATCCTTACAACTGTTCTATGGGTTAGATAATGTCCCCCTTTTACAGATGAGGAAAGCAGAGTTCAGGGATTTTAAGGAACATGTGGAAGGGATATAAACCTGTGCCTTTCTGACCCCAAAGCCAGTGCTTGTCCACTCTACCACACTGTCTTGGAGAACTAGAAATAAAAGATGCAGCTTCTGGTTTGGGGGCAGAAAGGGAGGACTATGGGGACAGGGAGAATGGATGGCAAAGAAATGACCCAAGGAGCTAAATTCTGAGAAGATAATAGTAGACTTCCATGACTTAAAAAAATTAAATAACTTAAAAATTATTATAAAAGCAATTCTGCCCATTGCATAAAATTGAAAAAATATCAAAAATGTAAAAAGGGAAATAACAATTGCCCAAAGAAAATCACCATTAACATTTTGGTGTATTTCCTTCTATTTTTTTTTGTTTGTTTTACTATGGGATACTGTATTCTGCTTTGTAAAATAGAACTTTATAGGTTTCCCTAAATAACTAGAAACTCCCTTTGTAAATATCATTTACAAGTGAAAATAACTTTTCTATGAATATAAACATATTAATATTTGGTATGGAAATTTTAGAAAACACATATGTGCAAAAAGAATACAGATGATCCCATTTCCTCCTATCAGTGGATGTCATTTCCAGTCTTACGCTATTGTAAATATGCTGTGATGAGCATATTTTTTTCCAGAGTGCTTCCTGCACTTCGGGTTATATCCTTGGGGGTGATTCTTAGCTGGTTCTTGCTGTGTCACTCACCTGACCTCCTTGCCCCCTTTCCACAGGCTTACCTCTTCCCAGCTATGGCCATTTTTAAGGCAGAAGATGCCAGTGGGGAGGCAGCAGCTATGTTGAACAATATGCGTGTGTATGGCACCTGTGTGCTCACTTGCATGGCCACTGTGGTATTTGTGGGCGTCAAGTATGTCAACAAGTTTGCCCTTGTCTTCCTGGGTTGTGTCATCCTCTCCATCCTGGCCATCTATGCCGGGGTCATCAAATCTGCCTTCGACCCACCCAACTTCCCGTAAGTGCTGTTGCTCTGAGCCTAAGGCGTTGTGCTCCTCCTCCCTGGCTCAGTTTCAGGGTCTGCAGTGTCAGTATCTGCCGACCTCCCTCTCCTCATCTCTCAGAATCTGAGTGATTGTGGATTCAGAGCAAACTTTCTTGGGAGGGAAAGTCTCTCCTGGTTTGGGGGGAATCTCTGCAGGGTGGGGTAATATGTTCTGGAGGTGGGCAGAGTTTCCCCTGTGAGGGTAAACTGCTTGCAGATGGGGTGGACTTAGGAAGGAAGAAGCAAGTGGGACGATTTCTGAAGGGATGACTCTCTATGTTAGGGAAGCATTTCCTGGGTGGGGACAATTTCCTGGAATAGGACAACTTATTAGAGTTGGACACCTTCTCGATCATGGGAAAGGTCATAGAAGAGAGGATCTAGGGGCACAGATCTCTGTGGGTTCTGCCTCTTTCTTAAGGACAAACTCCCTTACATCTCACTGCCAGGATGACGCACAGAGACTGCTGTCCATGGTGCTGAAACATAGCGTTGCACTAAAACGGTGCTTCTTTGGGATGGCTGCATACTAAAATCACTTGGGGGAGCTTTGAAAAAACACCCATTCTGGGCTCCATCCCAATTACATCAGAATCTCTGGATACGGGGCCCTGGGATCTGTGTTTTTTAGAGCTCCCCCGGTGGTTCTATTGTGAAGCCAAGGCAAGGTTATGTCCCTCCCCCATCTTCCTCCCTTGTTTCTCTCCCTAGGATCTGCCTCCTGGGGAACCGCACACTGTCTCGCCATGGCTTTGATGTCTGTGCCAAGCTGGCTTGGGAAGGAAATGAGACGGTGACCACACGGCTCTGGGGCCTTTTCTGTTCCTCCCGTTTCCTCAACGCCACCTGTGATGAGTACTTCACCCGAAACAATGTCACGGAGATCCAGGGCATCCCTGGCGCTGCCAGTGGCCTCATCAAAGGTCTGGGGGAGGGAAGAGGGCTAGTGTCCAGGGAACACTACAGGGATTGTGGGTTAAACGGTCAGGATTAAGGAACTCTCCTTGGGATTCACTTAAAGGAAATTGGTTTTAATTGAGCACCTACACTGGCCATGTCCTGTCCTTGGCATCATGAAGGAACAGAGATGAAAGGGAGCCTTCAAATATCTTACCACCTAGTAGGAAAGAAAGTCATCAGTTTAACGGCTATTCACTAAGCATCTACTTAGTGTCCAGCACTGTGCTAAGTGCCAGGAATACGACATAAATAAGTCACAGTCCTTGGCTTCAAAGACTCTAATGGCAGACACAGATGTATTAGCAAATAAATTACGATATGAGTAGATGTGCATTCAATGAACAGAGACCTCACAGGGGAGGGAGTGGTCATGTGTATAAGGTGGCAAGACAAGGCTTCCTAGACTCATCTGAAGAGGACTTTGAAGGAAAAATAAGAGATTTTGAGTTATACTAGGGGAATAAAGGAATTAAGGCAGAAGAACAGCTTGCCTGAAAGCATGCAGACAGAGAAGAGCATATTGTGTCCTTCCAACCACAAATAATTTGGTGTGACTGGTGCATAAAGTACAGAGGAAGGAGGGGCAATAAATGATGTCGGAGAGGCTGGTATAAGCCATATTGTGGCAGGCCTTGGAAGCCATGTTGAAGTGTTTGAACCATGTCCTGAGAGCAATGAGGAGCCACCAAAGGGTTTCAAATAAGGGATGGACATGGTCAGCTCATCATTTCTAAAGGTTCA
The DNA here is from genome assembly GCF_037043125.1 of Eumetopias jubatus. Taxonomy (NCBI): domain Eukaryota; kingdom Metazoa; phylum Chordata; class Mammalia; order Carnivora; family Otariidae; genus Eumetopias; species Eumetopias jubatus. The sequence continues at coordinate 126,283,038 of NW_028274815.1, forward strand.
TTCTGGCTGCTAATATTGATGAGGTAAAAGGGAGAGGGAACAGAGGCAGGGAGTCCAGGAGGAGGCCAATGCTGAGTCCAGGTGAGAGATGATGGTTTTCTAACCTAGAGTGATGGAGTGATGTCAGTGGGAGTGGAGCAGTGGTTCTCCCCCACGGTTGTTTTGCCCCCCAGGAGACATGTAGCAATGTCTGGAGACATTTTTGGCTATCACAGCTAGATGCTTTTTACTGGCATCTAATGTATAGAAACCAGGATTTTGCTAAACATTCTACAGTGCTGTAGGACAGCCCTCCATAACAAAGAATGATCTGGCCGAAAATGTCAATAGTGCAGAAGTGAGGGAACCCTGGACAGGAGAGAAGGGGCATATCTGAGAAATATTTAGAAGGGATAGTGGGCAGAAGTTGGAGATGGTTTTGAAATGGAGAGGGGGATGGCAGCAGTTGAAGGCAAAGTGAAGTTGTCTGAATTGATGGTGGTGCCATTTGGTGAGATAAGGGATACAAAAAAGGAGCTGATTTGAGGTGGCTGGGTGCTGAGATCAGTTTGGGACATATTGAATCAGTCTGAGATAGGTCTTTATATGTTTTTTACTCCACTAGACAGGACTATTTGAGGGCAAGGACTAGATCTGCACATGGCCTGGCCCAAAGCAGGAGCTTAGGAAATGTCAGTGGAAATAAAATAGAACCAAGGCCCCCAGGGGAGTGAGAAGCGGTTGACCTTCACCCTTCTTTTTTGCCCACCCCACCTCCTGGCCCTAGAGCTCTAGTACCCTGACTTCTGGTCTTTCTCTTGAGCATCCTGTCTCTCCCCACAGAGAACCTCTGGAGCTCCTACTTGACCAAAGGGGTGATTGTGGAGAGGCGTGGCATGCCCTCGGTGGGCCTGGCAGAGGGCACTCCTGTCGACATGGACCATCCTTATGTCTTCAGCGATATGACCTCCTACTTCACCCTGCTGGTTGGCATCTACTTCCCCTCAGTCACAGGTGAAGGGGAGCTCAGAGAGGGAGGACTCTGCCTGGGAGTGATGGGTAGAGAGTCAATGATGATGTGGGGAATTTCTTCGTCCTACAATCTCATCACAGAGGCAGGAGCCAACAATCTGGATTCCCATTGCACAGATGAGGGAATTAAGGCCAGGAGAAGCCAAGTAATATGGTCAGGTTCTCACACCAGTTGGTATGCCAGGACTAGATCCCAGGCTTCCTGACTCCAGGGCTGGTGTCCTTCCTTCTTGTTCTGTCTGGTCTCCTATGGACCCTGTCCTAGCTGCTTCTCTATTCACAGGGATCATGGCTGGTTCTAACCGCTCTGGGGACCTACGGGATGCCCAGAAGTCAATTCCCACTGGCACCATTCTGGCCATTGCCACCACTTCTGCTGTCTGTATCCTGCACTGCTGGGCTGGGACCACCTTGGGCAGGGAGGCCTGGAGGGAGGGCAGCTTCCGCTGCTGCCTCACCCAGCTAGCTTGGGAGGAGAAAGGGGGGAATGTCACCCTGGGGATTCTCCTTCATCCTCTGCTACAGATATCAGCTCCGTTGTTCTGTTTGGGGCCTGCATTGAAGGAGTCGTCCTGCGGGACAAGTAAGTAAGGGAATCAGGGCTGATTCTGTCCTGGGTGGTAGGTATAGGGGGCCAAGTTCTGGGAAACAGACCCAGCAGAGAGTGCTGAGCCTGTGCAAGGGGACTTGTGGGAGGGAGGTCACAGGGGATTGCTTGCAAATTCACCTTTTTATATTACATTTTATCTTGCTCAAGAAGCTTGGATAGTGTCTTTCTTTTTTTTTTTTTTTTTTTGAGGATAATGCTACTTTCCTTTTTTTTTTCTTCTTTAAAATCTATTAACCCATTTAACATTTCCTAAATGTCTATGTGTTGGTCGCTGTCCAGAGTTCTGGGGGGAATAAAGATAAATAACCCATGCTTTTTGTCCTGAAGGAGCTCTTGGGGGCTGGTAACCATACTCAACAACAGACTCGGAATGCAGAGCATCAGGAGTGGGCTAAAGTAAAGTACGGGGGCTCTGGTAGTGCACAGGAGACTGCAATCCAGTCCCCGGGGGGCTGGGGAGGAGGAGGTGATGCTGGAAGTGCCTCACACACATTTTCATATTTATCCTTCTTATTTATGTTGATTAGAGATTACTTAGGTGACTAGGAGTAGGAAGGGCATTTTAGGTGGTGGGAACAACATGAACAAGGGTAGAGGAGAGAAACAGCTGTGTGTGTGTGTGTGTGTGTGTGTGCACGAGTGCATGTGCACGTGGGTGCCTGTAGCTATAAGCAAGTCAGAGCTGCTGGAGCATACACTTTTGAAGGGTGTGGGCATGCACCACCAGCAGGGTGAAGTAGGAGGTCTCGTCACAGAAGACAGTTTCCATGGTGCTGTCCTGGCTTCTGTAAGGTGGGGAATGGGGACATGAGGCTGGAGCCAGTCCTGGAAGCCTGGTTTTTGGTAGCAGGACATTAGAGCTTTATTTTATAGAAAATCAGGGGCACCCTGACAGGTTTTAAGCAGGGGAGTGACCTGGCCAAATGGACAATTTACATATATTACACTTACTCACTTTTGAGGGCGACTTAATCTCTGCTTATTTCATTTAATCATAGACCTCCTACAGGATTGCAAGGGATTCAGCAGGTCATCCAGTAAAACGCTTCATCTGATTCTTGTAGTCCTTCAGCAATGGCCCATTTGAGCATAACCTCTGGTTGCACACTCCAGTCACAGGGCTCGCTCTACCAACCAAGGCAGCATCTTTCAATTTAAGATAATGCCGTTGTTAGAAAATGCTTTTCTTTGATTCTCACACCACACGACCATGGCCACGCCATGAGGTCAGGACCCCATTTTTCTGATGGAGACACAGGTTCTAACAAGCTAAGAGATTTTACCAGGTTAACATAATATTACACAATTGACCATTTACCATAATCACTCTTAGGATCTGGTTCCAGGCATGGTGCTGAGCATTTTACCTGTGTTATCTCCTTTTGTCTTGTCACCAATCACATGAGATGGGTTTATAATGATCCTGTTTTACAGGTGAGAAAGTTGAGGCAAGGAGAGGTTAAATGAGTTGCCCAAGGTCACACAGACAGAAAGTGCCCAGGGCATTAGGAGCTTTTTCTCCCCCCTTGCTCCCTTAGAGCCTAGTCCCGCAGTGGGCATACAGCTGGTCCTGAGGTCAGTGTGGGAGACGTGCCTTGGAAATTGCGGCAGCATTGCTCACCCAGCATCGCCTGTCCCTTCATTCCAGGTTTGGTGAAGCTGTGAATGGCAATCTGGTGGTGGGCACACTGGCCTGGCCGTCCCCCTGGGTCATTGTCATCGGATCCTTCTTCTCCACCTGTGGGGCTGGGCTGCAGAGCCTCACGGGGGCCCCACGCCTGCTGCAGGCCATCTCCCGGGATGGCATAGTGCCCTTCCTGCAGGTCAGTGGGGGATGGAGTGTGGGAAGAGCAGCCCAACCACTACACCAGCCAGCCAAGCCACTGCCCAGAGAGACCACCCAGTGAGCCAAGGACCCCTGGGGCCCTTCCGTTCTGCACTACCACTAAGAAGAATGGATGTGCCTTATTTGGGATTTGGCCCATGGCAGTGCCATCTCTTTGGGCAGAGCTGTCTGCTCTTAGGGGAGAAATAAATGGCCCTCCTTTGGCTGAGTGATCAGGTAGGGAGGCAGCCAAAGGGCAAGAAAAGTGTGGCTCTCTCCATGGTGCTTAAAAAAAAAAAAAAGATTTATGGAGCACACAGTCACGGCCATTTGCTGGCCCCTGTAGCTCTTCTCCATCTGTCCCGCAGGTGCTTCTTTTCCCCTTAAGGGATCATTTGAACTTCATTGCCCTGAGGTACCAATGACAGAGTGGGAGAGACACAGCCAAAGCCTGGCATCCCCTTGGGTACCCCTAAAGGGTGAGGAATACAGCATCCTCTCCCTACTTCCTCACTGGTTAGGGGAGTCCTGCCTTTATTGCACTAGTCCCCAAGACTGGAGAAGAGAGACGAGAAGTCTCTAAGATCTCAGACCTCTATGATGGTTGCTGTGTCCCTAGGTCTTTGGCCATGGCAAAGCAAATGGAGAGCCAACGTGGGCCTTGCTCCTGACTGCCTGCATCTGCGAGATCGGCATCCTCATTGCATCCCTCGACGAGGTCGCCCCCATCCTCTCTATGTGCGTGCTGGCCTCTTGCCCTCCCCATCAGCTCTGGGGGAAGGGGGTGTCTCTCTACCTGGATCCTCCAGTTGTGACCCTGGGTAGCCCACCCAGTTGTTTAATGGTCCGTCTTTTGTTATATGGAGATTCATTCCCACATGTGCCAGGGTGTGTTGTAAGGGGATTTGGCCTTTGAATCCCTTCCTAAGCACCAGAAAGTGATCTGACCACCTCTCCAATTTCTTATCCTCTTTCCGCCTTTCTTTCTTTATGTTTCTCTTTCTCTTTCTGCCTCCCTTTGCATCTCTGTCTCTCCTGGGGCTTTTCTGTGTTCTAGGTTCTTCCTGATGTGCTACATGTTTGTGAACCTGGCCTGTGCAGTGCAGACGCTGCTGAGGACACCCAACTGGAGGCCACGCTTTCGCTATTACCACTGGTGGGTGCCCTGTCCCCTTCCCTTCCTGATGGAACCACCCTCTCGTCTCCACCTCAACCCCCACCTCACCCTAGCCCTTCCCTGAGGTCTAAGAATCCCAAACTTAAATAGAGAGCCCATTTCTTCAGTTTTTGTAGCCTGACTAGCATGAGAAAGGTTCTGGAGAGGGTCTCCTTCTAATCACAGATAGTAATATAACATGGCCATCTACAGTCTTGGCTGTGATCCCTCCCCTGTGCATCATGCTCAACATCTTACAGACTAGAAGAGGAAACATCAGGTTTCCTCAGCTACGAAATGGTGGTGACAACTGCCCTGACTTCATGGGGCTCTTGTGAGTGTTACAGGGCTTAGTGACCAGAAGGTGCTTATTACATGGAGCCTGGGGCTCTGATCATTTCACTTTATGGCCCTTCAGCTTCACAGTTGGCCTGTGGGGCCGACAGGGCAGGAATGACCATACTTGTTCTACAGAAAGGAAACAGGCTCAAAGAGGGGAAGGGACTGGCCCCAAGTCACCCAGAAAGACTATGGCATACCTGGACTAGAATCCAGGCTGCCTGACTCCCATCTTAGTGCTCCTGCTCTGCCAGTCACCTTTTCCTGGGGGCACAATCTTACCAGGAGATCTTGCCTACAGCTCTCTCCAGAGACCTCTGCCTTGGAAGCCCTCAGGCAGGGTGGTCTAGCAGGGTCTAAGAAGGCACTGAGACAAAGAGTTGGGTGGGGCTTGGGGTGGTGCCCTGCCTGTGGCTGCTCATTCATCCAGAAGGTCCCATATCCCTATGGTGCTGCTCATGGAGATGATGGTGTGAGCTCCCCCAGACCTGATCAACCCTAGACCTCCCAGTGCTTGCCCAGGCCCTACCCCGTCTAACTCTTGCTGTCTGAACCCCAGCACCAGTGACAGTCCTGCCAGGGCTCAGAGGCTGGGTCTTCCTCCCATTCTCCAGGACACTCTCCTTCCTGGGCATGAGCCTCTGCCTGGCCCTCATGTTTATCTGCTCCTGGTATTATGCGCTGGTGGCCATGCTCATTGCTGGCCTTATCTACAAGTATATCGAGTACCGTGGGTAAGCACAGGGGGCGGGAGGGCTGGGAGAGGCTAAGGGATGGGAGGGGGTGGCGATGAGGTAAGAGTGGGGGAGGGAAAGGGGTGATAGGTGTGGGATTGCAGGATAGAGGACAGGAGCTGAGGGAGGGGCTGAAGCTTCGAGAAAAGGAGGTGACAGAATGGCTGCACATTTTCTGCCCTGGGGCGGCCACTTCAGTGTGCATGGGTCTTTCTGACACCCCTGGTTGATTCCCTCGGGCCTCCAGGGCTGAGAAGGAGTGGGGCGACGGGATCCGAGGCCTGTCCCTCAGTGCAGCACGCTACGCCCTCTTACGCCTAGAGGAAGGGCCCCCACATACCAAGAACTGGAGGTAAGTGGCCAGGCGCATGTGGAGGGGCCCAGGGGAAGGGAGCAGCGTCTGACCTTCCTCACCAGCTTTGCCGGGTGTATGCTGTCCCCCGCCACAATGGGCTGCCCTTCACCTCCCCTCCTTAGCCGAGCCTCATCTGACTTTTCCCACCTACAGCCCCCGGGCCGGGCTGAGCTACCCTCTCTTCATCCCTCTGTTCATTCCATCGTGTGTTTAGAAAATGTATGAATGCAGGGTATGTGCCATGTGCCAGGCCCCCTTCCAGCCTGTGGGGACCTAATGAGCTAACAGTTCCACAGAGAAGGCCCACACAGAGACAGACGAATGTAATATCGTGTAGCATTTACTCTGGGGGAGGTGGCTGCATTCACCTGGGGAGTTATGGGGGCTCCTAGAAATCTCGAGATTCAGAACAATCTCTACACTTTATTTGGGTGGAAGTCAGGGGCCAGAGAGGGTCTCAGAGGCCATGGAAGGCAGAACTGGAAGCAGAATTTTTACCTCCCGCCATTCAACCCAGGGTGCTTTCTAGCTGACGGTTCTGTGGGCCCGGCCCTCACTCATTTCCCTCAAGTCACTTGGCCGAGAGGAGGGCCTGAACTCTGAACTATGCCCAGGACATTGTTGGCCTGCACTTGCTGATGTCTACTAAACTGGGGCTTCCAGAGACCAGGGCTTTGCCTTATTTGTCTGTGAATTCTTAAATGCTTGGCACAGTGTCTAGCCCCGAGTGCTTAGAGAATGCTCTTAAACTGTTGGGCAGTGGGATGGATGGGGTAGCCAAATGAAAAAGGAAATGAATGGATAAATAGTTGGGTCGATGGCCAAGTGTATATATGTATCGGAGGGTGACTGCTGACAGATGAATGTGTGAACGGACGGTGGCAGGTGGATGTCAGGTAATTAGGTGACTAATGCATGTATAGGTAAATTAGTATGGATACGAGTGGGTGACTGACGGATAAAATGGATGGGTGGGTGAATGGATAAGTGAGGTGGATGAGAGATGAGTGGGTGGGTGGGTGGATGGGTGGCTGTGTGGGAGCTGGTTGGATGCGTTGATGTTTAAGGAGATGGATGGGTGGATGGATGTTTAGGTGGACGGGTAGGGAATGGGGGTATAGAGGGCGGATGCCTAGTAAACTCACTGGCTTATGGTGCGTGGGTGTGTGGTGTACAGTGGGTGGAGGTTGGGTGGGTATTGTATGGCCCACCTTGCATCCTCTGCAGGCCACAGCTGCTGGTGCTGGTGCGCGTGGACCAAGACCAGAACGTGGTACACCCACAGCTTCTCTCACTGACCTCCCAGCTCAAGGCGGGGAAGGGCCTGACCATTGTGGGCTCTGTCCTGGAGGGCACCTTTCTGGACAACCACCCTCAGGCCCAGCGGGCAGAGGAGGTGAGTGAGCCGAGGCCCTGGTGGGGAGAGGGGAGGGCAGGGCACTCAGGAAGACAGCCCTTGTCCCTTTATACTTGCCCTCCCTGCCACCCTTGGGATCAAAGGGGGCTCAGGCTTTTCTGTCATCTTCCTTAGAACAGGAATCTAAGGGCTCAGAGAGTGAGTTCCTTAGAATCCAGCTCTCAGAACCAAAGACCATCAGAGCCCAAAGTGCCCATTTGATGGATAAGGAAACTGAGGCCTAGAGAAGTCAGAGCATTTGTCTAAGGACAGAAAACAGAGACTCAAATGAGTCTGCTTGACTCCTACTCCAGACTTCTCCCTGCCCAAGTATACATCTTTCAGCGTGTTCTCACATCCGTGATTCTCTCGATCCCCGCGCCACGCAGAGTTGGCAGTGTGAGCACAGGAGGAAACAGGCCCAGAGAGGGAAGGCAGCTTGCTGACAGCCACAAAGCTGGCTGGAAGCACAGTCAGGATTTGAGCCTGGGTCCCTGGCTCTGGGTCCCCTGCTGCTGTCCGCATCCATGGTCCATACTCTCAGAGCAGAGTCCAGAGCCAGTGCGGACAGGGGTGAGAGGCTTGTGCAGGTTGGAGCACTAACAGGTTTCTGGAACCTGGTGGGTAGCAGAGGAAGTGGGTTCTGTCTTCGATCCAGGCCTCTCTCCCTTTGGGGCTGTGACTAGTTGTGGAGAAAGGAAAGGGGGCCGGAGGGAGGTGAGGAGAGATGGGGAGGGGCACCCCTAATGGCTTGTGACAGTTGCTGTTTCTGCCTCACTGGGCCGTTCACACCAATCTGTCGAGGCCCAGAGCTGGAGGCTTCCGCTGGTCAGCTTCCTTCAACATGCAGTGGCTGAGAATGTGCTGCGTACCAGGCATGGGGAGATGGGGGCATTTGTGAGACCAAATCCCAGCCCTCAAGGTGCTTCCAGGCTAATGGGAAGATGGAACATACCCAGAAGGCTCTCAAACCTGTCTGCAGTTGATAGGTGCTTCACTAGAGTTCATATCAGAGTAATAGAATGTGTTGAGTGTTTACAATCTGTCAGGCAGCATTCTACCTTACCCACATCATGTCTTGTAATTCTTCCTGTTGCTACATGAGGTAGCTGTCATGATCCCCATTTGACAGATTTGAAAACTGAGGCTCGTAGAGGTTAGGTGATTGCCCAAGGTCCCACAGCTAGGAGGCGGCAGAGGTAGGAGTTGAAGCCCTGCTCTGTTTGACATCAGGGTAGTGGTCCAGAGTGTGTGGGATAGAGTCAGAGCCCTGGAGTTGAGCCCCTACAATGATATCCATTAGCTGGGTGGCCTTAAGCAAGTCTTAATTCCTCTGAGCCTCAATTTCCTCATTTATAAAATGAGAGTAAGAAGAACACTACCCTCATAGTGTGGGTGGCATGTGCATTTAAAATGCTTATCATTCATGCTAATTTTTTAAAAGTCGTTCAAAGCAAATCATCTGGGCATGCAGGGGAGCCCAGTTCCATTCAGGTCTGGGTTGGGGAGTGGTTTCGGGCAGGGTGGAATGGACAGTGGGGGAGGTGGCTGGGCGGTGCTGGAGGGCTTGCAGGGGGACTGTGAGCGATGGCAGGGTGGGGGCAAGTGCAGGGTAAGGTCATGGAAAGCTTTGACGGATCAGCAAGGAATGGGGGCCACAGGTGATGGGGAACCATGCACAGTTCTGCCGCCTGGGGCTGACATGATCGGAGCTGAGCTTCAGGAAGATGGGGATGATGGAGGGGAGAGACAGGAGGAAGGGAGCCCACGAGGGGCCATGCAGGGCTAGGGAGGCCTGAGGCTCATCCTCGTTTGACATGCTACCACTCCACCCCCTTCCCCAGTCCATCCGGCGCCTGATGGAGGCAGAGAAAGTGAAGGGCTTCTGCCAGGTGGTGATTTCCTCCAATCTGCGTGACGGTGTGTCGCACCTGATTCAGTCTGGGGGCCTCGGGGGCCTGCAGCACAACACCGTGCTGGTCGGCTGGCCCCGCAACTGGCGGCAGAAGGAAGATCATCAGACGTGGAGGAACTTCATTGGTAACACAGTGTGGGCAGTGATGGGCGGCAGGTTCTCCTTCTTGGGCCCGGGCACTCTTTCCCAGACGTGACAGGTGCGGATTCTGCATCCGCAGGTGTTGGTGTTTGGAGCTGGCCACGTGCCAGACGCTGTGCCAGGTGCCGGGGACTCAGGTGTGAAGGAGATAGTCTTGGGCCCTGCAGAGCTGGCTCGGCCCTGGGAGGGAGTCAGTGGAGGGCAGTGGAAAGAGCTACCGCGGTGAAGTCAGAGAGGCCCGGGTCTAAATCTCGCCTCTGGCCCTGCCTCGCTGTGTGATGGTTCACAAGTGACTCACCCTCTCTGAGCACTGGATTCCTTGATGGTAATATAATAACTAACATTTATAGACCATGTTCTGTGTGCCAGACTCTAAGCCTCTCATTCTGTCAGCAGTCCCGTGAGGGCTATTACCTGTCTCCTCCACTTTATTGGTGTGAAACGGAGGCACAGAGAGATCGAGGTGTTTGCTCCAGGTCACACAGCTGGTAAACCTAGAGGCTGCCCTGGTGACTCCAGGCTATCCTGTGTCCTTTATAAGTGGGACGTAGTTGGCAGTTGGGAGGATAAACGAGGCCATGCACAGGAGAGTTCCTAATAGGAAGGGCAGGTGGTGTTGTTGCCACTCAACAGGTGGGGAAACTGAGGCCCAGTGTGGTTGAGAGGCTTTCCCAAATCCAAACAACAATTAAATGATGAGACCCACAAGGATGCTGGTTTTCTGATGACTCCATCCAAGGCCGGGGTGGGGGGTGGGCGTGGGGTGGGGCACTGGGTGCCAGGAGCCTCCGTGGCAGGTGCATGGTGCGGGAAAGGGACCAGGGTCACTCTGTTCCCATCTGGCTTTCTTCTTGGCCTTGCCCAGAGCTGGTCCGGGAAACCACAGCTGGTCACCTGGCCCTGCTGGTCACCAAGAACGTTTCCATGTTCCCTGGGAACCCTGAGCGCTTCTCTGAGGGCAGCATCGACGTCTGGTGGATCGTTCATGATGGTGGCATGCTGATGCTGTTGCCCTTCCTGCTGCGGCACCACAAGGTGAGGGCGGGCATGGCTCACGGGCTCTGCCCAGGGCCTGCCTCCCCCAGAGTTCCTCCCTGAGAGCTCAGGGGAAAGGGGGCTGATCACCCCACTTATCCTGAGATGCTGGGAACTGATTGTGTCTCCTCTTGCAACACCTTGCATTGTAAAGGAGAGCAATGCTTAACCCAAGCAAGGGATGCTTTAATGGGGGACCCTTACCTAAGCAGGGGAGGTTTTGTAGGGAGTGGCCGCTGAGATAGAGGATTTCGGGTCTGTGTGTAGGCGTGGGAAAGTGGGCGGGAAGGGCGAGGGACAGGGTTCTCTCTAGGTTCTGGATCTGGGTCTCTGCACTGCATCTGGGCTGGACCTTTCTGGGTCCCCTTTCACTCCTCCAGGTCTGGCGGAAGTGCAAGATGCGTATCTTCACGGTGGCCCAGATGGACGACAATAGCATCCAGATGAAGAAGGACCTGACTACCTTTCTGTACCACTTACGTATCACCGCGGAGGTCGAGGTGGTGGAGATGGTGAGTGCCCAGGAGCCCAGGAGACACCTCTGAGGTTTTGGGGTCCTACCTAGCCCTCTTTCCTCTTGGCCCCAGCATCAATAGGGCAACCCCCAAAATATCAGTTTATGATGGTGGATCCCCCTCCGCACCTTATCCACCTCTTAGCCTCTCACATAGTCACCCAAGAGTCAGTCTACCCACCATCCATCTGTCCATCCCTCCCTCTCTCCTTTATAAGAATAGCCATGTCATTATATGTGAGGCACTGTCTCATGCACTTTATATATATTAATTCTCACAGCAACCAATGAAATAGATACAACCATCAGCATTTTCATTTTACAGATTAGGAAGTCGAGGCACAGAAAGGTTAAGTAATTTGCCCAACAGTACAACTAAGTGGCAGAGCCAGGATTCAAACTCCGGCAAGCTGGCTTCAGAGTCCACGTGGCTTGAGATGATACTACAGAGCTTCTCATCCATCCTTTCCCTCGGTTTATTTATCCATCTACCCATCCCTCTGTGTATTCATTAATGTATTCATTCACTCAACCCCCCATTCATCCATGTACGTACTCATTCATCACTGTTCCTTTATAAAATTTCTTCCCCTTCTCTATTCACTCAGGTAATTAATTAATCTACTCATTCATTAATTCACCCATTCATACGCCTGGTCCTGCGTTGGGCTGAGGAGCGAATGAGCTGCATTGCCTTCAAGGAGCATTGCCCTCTGCTTTGTCCTTGCCTCCCACAGCTATTGGTTAAACTAGGTCATTAGATAGAGAAACCCAAGGCTGGCAGAAGGAAGGGGGTCTGCCTCCCTTCCCATGGCCTTGCCCCTGAACTCATGCTTTCCTCCCTTGCCCCCCGTCATTCTGCCCCTGTCCCTGCCCACCCACAGCACGAGAGTGACATCTCGGCTTACACCTACGAGAAGACACTGGTGATGGAACAGCGTTCCCAGATCCTCAAACAGATGCATTTAACCAAGAATGAGCGCGAGCGGGAGGTGAGGTTGTCCTGGCTGGGCTCTGAGAGCCTCAAGCTGCTGCCTGCTCTGGGTCTGCACAGTAAGGAGGGCCCAGTGCTCACACTCCTGGCCACTGGCACGGCCTTCACCTTAGAGCGTTATTCACCACCCTTCTCCCCCTCAAGCCCACCTCCCAGCACTGGGCTTCCTAGCAGCAGGGGCACATTGCAGCTGCACCTACCAAGCCTGCCAGCCACGATGCCAAGGGCTTTGGCCTGGGTGACAGATTTCCCCCTCTGTATGTGACTTCTGGGGCCCAATGGAGAACAGTGGAAGCTAAATATGTGTGGATGATGATTCCTCAGGGGCGTGGGCTGCGAGAGTCGGGGGCACAAGGGATCTTGTGATAGACCCTGCCAGAGTGGGTAACAGACAGATATTTAGGGATGTAGCTAATGGTGGGAGTTGGGGGCACACCTCCTAAGATGTGGTTGGGGAGTTCTTGGGGACAATGATGATGAGCTTCCCATGGGGTATGGGTATCAGATCGTCCAGGTGTGGGTAAGGTGGGACCACTAGTCCCCGGGAGTTGGGATGAAAGCCCCACCTCAGGGAGTAGAGTCCTCGGGGAAATGAATGATGGTACTCTGGGACTGGGGACTGAAGAGCTCTTGGGGGCAGGTGAGAGGGTGCCTGTGGAGTGGGTGGCAGATCCTGTAGGTGAGGGTGACAGACCATGGTTGAGGGGGTCTCCCGGGTATGGATATTGTATTTCTCAGATGGAGTTAATGGATCCTCAGGGGAATGGGTGATGGGTACCTTTTGGAGCTGAGAAGGATGAACACTCCAGGAATGTTGTCCAGGGGTGATAGTAAAAAAATTAAGAAATGGCAAGTGCATTGGCCACTCAGAACTGGCCCTGGGCCATATGCTAAGATAGAGCCCTGCAGGGGCCAAGTGTTAACCCTTTGGTTGCTGGAGGGTGGGGAGATCAGGGGTTCTGGAGATGAGTTGGAGTGGCCAGGTGAGCGGGGTATTTGGTAGAGAAACACTGCAATATTCTAACAGCTGGTACAGTTTCTAAAAGCGTGCGTCTGTGACAGAGCATCAGCTCTGGCCATAGCTCTTTGCAGGGCATGGGTGATGAGTGACAGCAGAGCTGGTCCTAACCTGTGTCACTCCCTAGATCCAGAGTATCACAGATGAGTCTCGTGGCTCAATCCGGAGAAAGAATCCAGCCAACACTCGGCTCCGCCTCAACGTCCCAGAAGAGACAGCTGGTGACAGTGAGGAGAAGCCAGAGGAGGAGGTGTGCAGCTGGGGTGGTTTGGCCCCAGCCGGTGGGGGCAGAACCTTTGGCCTCTAAAGGAGTCACGTGCTGCCCCTTCATCTCTCAGGTGCAGCTGATCCATGACCAGAGCGCTCCCAGCTGCCCCAGCAGCTCTCCATCCCCGGGGGAGGAGCCTGAGGGGGAGGGCGAGGCAGATCCTGAGAAGGTGCATCTCACCTGGACCAAGGACAAGTCGGTGGCAGAGAAGAATAAGGGCCCCAGTCCCGTCTCCTCCGAGGGCATCAAGGACTTCTTCAGCATGAAGCCGTAGGGACCTGGGGGCTGGGGGTTGGGGGCTGGGGTGAGCCTACGGGGTCTTTGCTCCCCATGACAGAGCAAAGGAGCAGAGGAGGTCCTGGTCCAAGACCCAGCCCAAATCTTGTCTGGGTTTTCCCATCTGAGAACTGGGGTGTTGGGCTAATTGCTGAGGGTCAGCACTCCCAGGTGTAGGCAGTGAAAAAGTGAAAGGGGTGTGGCTGGGAGGAAGGGACCAGTATGCACTGCGGGGGGGGGGCTGTAGGGGGTGATGGTGACCCAAGTCGTCAGTCTCTCCTTCTTCTGACCCCTCTCTTGTTCTTCTTTGCTTCTCTTGTTTCCTGAAGGGAGTGGGAGAATTTGTAAGTGTTTCAGGATTTTTTTAATTCTCTCTTCTGGGTTGGCCAGGGTCCCTGCTCTCCTCACTTTATCATGAACCCTCAGTTCGTGGTCCTGACCTTTGGGGTCTCTGAATGGCCCAGTCTCGGGAGGCCTGGGGTTGACCGGGCCCAGTGCGCCTGGGACTGGGAGGGTACTGGGTCCAGCTCTCCCGGTTCCTGCTTATACGCCCTCCTCCCCTCTGCCCCCCCACCCCAGGAACCAGTCCAACGTGCGGCGTATGCACACGGCCGTGCGGCTGAACGAGGTCATCGTGAAGAAATCCCGGGATGCCAAGCTGGTTTTGCTCAACATGCCTGGACCTCCGCGCAACCGCAACGGTGACGAAAACTGTATCCTGGACCTAAAGTGGAGGGTGGGGGATCGAGGCGGACGTCAGGGGGCCCGGGTCCTAGCCCTGGGATGGAAGAGCTGAGCCCGTTCCTGCTTCAGTTACCTCGGACCCGGACGCGGGCCCAGGATTCCCTGGCGCCGATCGCAACCCCCATTCCATGGGGGGGGGGGGGGTTGGTGTGTGTGGAGGGGAAGGGGACGGTCCCTCTCCTTGACGCGCGTTCAGACATGGAGTTCCTCGAGGTCCTCACAGAGCACCTGGACCGGGTGATGCTGGTCCGCGGCGGCGGCCGCGAGGTCATCACCATCTACTCCTGAGAGCCAGGACCTGCCACCCGGGCCCGAGCGCGCCCGGCCGGCGGCCCCGGAGCCCTCGCCGCGCCCCCCGCCGCTGTCACCGTTTACATACAGACCCTGTGCCCGCGCCCTGGCCCCTTTCCCCGCTGCCTGAAGCCCGGAGGCCACGCCGCTCGGGGCTGACTCGGAGAGGACCGCCCCGCGCGGAGACCGGAGCCCGAGCGCCCCGTTGGCGCGTCGCTCCGCGGGCTCGGCCTCGCCGCGTGGGAGGAGACCCTGCAATAAGGCTGGGGAGGCGCGGAGAGCGGAGGCGCGGGGCCGTGAGGAGCCCCCGCGGGCCTCGCGGCCCGGTCCTCTCCCCCGCCCCGCCCGGTCCTCCTCAGCGCCCCGGCGCGGGCCCGGCTCCCGGCGGCTGGAGGGCGCGCGGTTGGGGAGGCCGCGCTCGGCCGGATCCACCGCCCCTCCGCGCGGGGCCGCGCCTATACATAGTGTACAGGAGACATCGCGTGTATTTTTAACGTCCCCATATTTCTGTGACTAGAAGCGCAACGGACTTCTCTGCTCGCCGCTGTCGAGCTCTCCCGCTGGGGGCGCCCGGGGCAGGCGGCGGCCTCGGGAGGCTGGGTTTTCCTGGACGTCCGCGAGTTTGGGAGCAAAAGTGCTTTCGGCCCAGGCGGGAGTCGTGGTCCTGGCCCCTCAGCGCCCCCGCCCCGCTCTCGCCTCCTCGCCCTTCCCGCGCGCCCCTGCGCTTCTGACCCTTCCCGCGAGTTCTTTTCGGAGATGGGGTGAGACCAGTGTCCGGCTTTTCCTGGATCCGCCTCCCGGCGGCTGCGGGGAAGCGCGCCGCCTCTTCTCGGCTCCCGGCGAGCAGGCGCTAGGGCAGGGGAGGGGCTCCTCGGGGGTGGGGAGAGGTCGAGGAAGCCCCGCCCCCGTGCCTTCGCAGGGGGAGCCTGCGTCTCTCCTCGTCGGCTTGTCGCCTGCTCCCCCTATCCCATGGCTCGTCGCCAAAGACTGAAACTGGGGAGCTGGAGGGCGTCCCCTCCCCGGAGTTGCGTCCCTGGGACAGGCGAGGGAGGAGGGGGGCGATTCGGGTTTAGGGGCCATACCCACCGGGGAGGCTCCAGCTCTGCCCCTGATGTTCTCTCTCCTGTCCCCATCCGGCAGCTGGCGGCTCCGGCCGCCGGGACCCAGCCGCCTTCTCCGCGTCCCGGGACCCGGCCTCGCTGCCTAGCAGCGGCCTCTAGCTGCGTCTCCCAGGCACCTGGGCTGGAGTCGCCACGTGCTTTTGTTCTTAGCGTCTCTCTGCCCTCCTCCAACTAGGACCCAAGATCTTTGGCTTCTCCAACTCCAATCCTTGGCGCTTTTGCTCCAAGCAGCCCGGTCAGAGGCGCCCTCTATCCCTAGAGAAGGCGCATTGGGCGGGTTCCCTTCCCCCAGGGCACGTTACTAAGGGGGACAGGCACCGCATGCTCGTTCCAGCGCCCTCTGAAACTGGGTTCAGTACCTCCAGCCCCAGGGCCCTGACATTTGCACCTGGTTAGACATCCTGTCCACCTCCCAGAGCTGGGGGTACTGGGTACTCCTGACCTCACCACCTCCTTCCCTTTGAGCCCAAGGCAGGGAGCTGGAGCTGTTGCCATCTATAGACTGGGTCAGGTGTGGCTGGAGGCAGGTCTGGATATCTGCCTGTTAGGCCAAGCCCTCTGAGATTTGATGAGGGGGCCAGATAGATAGACTCTTCAGAAAGTTGGAGGTATTAGGACACCAGCCACCCCCCACCTGACCCTCCCACACCCCCCTACCTCTTCCTAAAGACCACCCTCTGAGAACCACAGCTGGGCCTAGCCTTCTGGTGGGCAGAACATGCTAGGCTGAAGTGGTAGGTTGGGCAGAAGGGGAAGGGGGCTGTATCAACACCAATTAGGGAACCAAAGTTGCACTATCTGGGCCCAGAATGTCTGGTTGGCAAGAGCGAAGTTTCCATTGATGAAGACAAACATCCCACAACAAAACCCAAGTTTTCTGTGCTCCATGTGCAATATTTGTTATGAATGTCATCCTAAGTCACTAAGTTATCTTCATAATCACTGTAGCTAGATGTCTCATGTCCATTCAAGTGACTTTAATTCCGAGTGCAATATTTCAATAGACTTGTAGTGCTAACTAGCGTCGCTTTTGTTTTAGACGATCTGTGTGCAGGGCAATGCAATGAAGTTGAACACCCTTGTAAATAGGAGAGGTTGCAAACCAAATCAAGATTATTTATTACTATTATTAGGCCTGACTTTAATTTTCAGTGTGTTTCAGTATTCCGCATTCTGCCTCAGTATTGATCTTGTGTTCTTTGTGCCAATATGGAAAGGAGCGCGTTGGTTCTTTCCTTTATTGTTGAATGCTCCCATTTAATGCTTTACAGCTTTTACTGTATTTTTTAGACTCCTGTCTGCACAAAATGCAATAAAAATAATTTTATTATACCCTTCACAGCCTGAGATGTGCTGTTTGGACACCCGAGGGGGAAGGGTGAGTATGTGGGAAGAGGGGTGAGTGGCTCTTCAGGAGCCTAGCCTCCTCACCAAACCCTGTCACTGGCAGTAGGGCTGCTGGCTGGTCCTCCAGGTCTGGTGGCCTGGTTCGTGTTCTGACAGCTGTGGGGCCCTGTCCCGGACAGCACTTAGCAGGTCAGGCTCAGCGCTACCCCCAGCCCACCGGAGGCCTTGGGCCAGTCACTTCAGCACACCTGCCCCAGGGTTTCCTGGTGGGGCTGGCTATTAAATGCTCTTCCAGGCTCCCACAGCTTCTGTGACTTTATGGTTCTGCCAACTCCTCACATAATGGGCAGAATAGAGGGTGGCAACTGAGACGAAATCAAACAGGAGAGTGCCCCACTCCACTGGCCAGCAATGGCCTCTTCAGGGTAGTTTTCCTTTCCTAGAGTTAAGAGGACCAGACTGCTGCCACACTGAAAGTCCACCACAAACAAGGATGTTTAACACAGCATCGTCATTAGCCAGGAGGCTTTAGCTCTGGACTGTTACTAAAGCTGCTAAGTAGGTGGGGTGCATGAGGAGAGCCGAGGGTCAGGTCTTCAGGCCTGACCACAGGAGGACAACAAGAGGGGGCAGACCTCACGGCAGACCGAAAGCAGTCAGGGCTCCATCAGGGACCCTCACCTTCTGACCTTGGGAGGGAATGCCCCTGCAGACAGAATGCCCCAAAAAGACAACAACAGGTTTTACTTTTTCATTTTAATTAAAAAGTAATCATCTCATCTTATTAACACAGAATTCCAAAGAGAAAAAAACACTCTATAACACAAACAGGTCAGAACACAAAATGCTGCCACCTGGGGACCTTGAATTTTTGAAATCATCGCTTGCTCAGCCACTGGCAGGGACTCAGCTGACACCCCTGCTCTCCCTCATCCCTGCCAGGGGCCCCCTGTGACTGTGCTCCACAGGGCTCTAATGAGCGCATCCCTGGGGAGAGGGCAGCTTCCTCGGACTCCATTTAGAGTGGCAGCCAGAAGTCTGCCCTCTCATTTCACTCTGGCTCAAAAGTTATGAACAGCCACCGGTATCAAGGACATGTCCAGCTACCCAAAGTCTGACATCAAAATGGTCCCTACCTCCTGCTGCTCAGAAAACAGAACAAGAATCCAGATGAAAAATAAGAACCTGATTTCTGAGCCAAAAGCTCAAAACAATCACTGAAAAAATGGGTGTTCCCTGCCGGAGTCTAGAGCTGCCTTCTCAGAGCCCCCGCAAAACTAGCACTGGAGAGGGACAGGCTGATAGAAATGTTAACGGGGGGGTGGAGAGTGGTCAGGGTCCAATTTCACAGTTCTTGTTGAACTGCTGGTGACTGGAACTGGTCAGCCCATTGGAGATTCTCCAATGAAATGAAGAAAAACAAAAAAGGAAAAAAGAAAACCCTAAACCAACAACCCTGGATGATGCAGAAGAATGCCTGCTTCTGTGGCTGCCATGGACACTTCCCAACTCCAGAGCAGCTGATCTACAAATCCTCAAGCAGACCCCATGCACATGCGATGGGGGGGGGGGGCGCGACGATGGCACCGTGCTGGCCAAGCCCAGGCTGGTCCTCTGCAACCCTATAGGCAGGAGCTGCAGACAGGAACTTGAGCTCTGGTCGGCCTGGGTGAAGCTGGAAAACCTTGGTAGATTCAAAATGAACAAAGGCGGTGGCGACTGACATGAAAGTGCCGTTCCAAACTCAGCCAATCGGGCTTGGCTTCCTCCTGCCCACCCTCCACCCCAAATCCAGCAGACAGAGACCAGAGAAACCCATGACATATAAACTGAGCCCAGACACCTATACTGCCCAAGTGACCCCAGATATATTTATTTTCTACAAAACAAAAAACAAAAACAACAAAAAAAGATACACCCCCAAATGCAGTATAAACTCTGACTCTGGAAGGAGTAAGCAACACAGCCTCGGGCAGAAGAGAGAGCAGGTGGTAGAAACATTCGATGTAGACCTGGAGAGGCGCAGAGAACATCCTCCAAATAACTCTATTTGAACGCAGTAGGTGGGAGGCCAGGGGATGAGGGGATGGGGGGGGGGGAGTTGAGAGACTGAGCCTCAGTAATGCCTCTGGTAAGATCCCATTGGGGCCTGGGGCCGCCCCACCTGTGCTGCGGTTTGGCTAACCAGGTGGGAGAGAGCAGGGCCACTCTGGATCAGGGTGTCCAGAGCCTTCTGTACACTTGGATTGTCAAAGTTGATACCCGTGGAAGACACGGGCCTCTGGCTAGCCATGTTGCTGGCAGGTGCCAGGCGACTGGAAGGTTGGCCAAAGAGCCCTTGGGAAGGAGCCCCAGGCCTGGGGCCCATGTTCCGAGCAGATCCCGCCTGTCCCAAAATGTTTGGAGGCTGATTGCCAGAGGCCTGTGATCTTTGCTGAGGCTGGCTGTTCGCTGCTGTGGAAAAATTCTGGTTCTGGGTGTTTCCGGCAACGACGGAGGGGGATGCAGAGCTGCTATTGGCCACAACCGTGCCACTATTGAAGAGGCTGAGGATTTTGGCCTGAAGCTCTTGCTGGGAGGTGGGGGGTGCAGCTGGACTGGGTGTAGCAGAGGGGAGCACTTGGCCGCTCTGGAGCGGTTGGGAGCTTGGCTGTGTCTTCAGCGAGGCACCCGAGGTCGCCCCGAGTGGTTGGCGGGAAATCGGGCCTAAAAGACAGAAGGAGGAGGTATCCAGTTGAAAGTACCCTCTGTGGGCAGGCGGCTTAGCAGCCAGGGAAGAACAACAATCACTGATCACATCAATCACATAATACACAGACTATAACATCAATTTCCCCAAGAGGCTACTTCATGGTATGTGCTGTCTCCAGGAAACAGCTTAGGTGCCCCAGTGGACTTAAGGACAAAAGGGCATCCATCTCGGTTACCAGGTGGCCAGCAATCCTAGCCCACCCACTGCCATGTTTGCTACAGGGACTGGAATTCAGTACCCAAATCTTAAGTTATCATTACATCAGCAAGGATGGCCCGTGGGAGAACCCAGGGCATGGGCTCATTCCCCTTACCCACCCCAAAGAGCCTGGGCCTGCTACCCTCCCAACAGAGCCTGGGCCTGCTACCCTCCCAACAGAGCCTGGGGGTTAGAGAAATGCAGAGTCAGAACTTCACCTCGGCCCTGCCACGTAGCTCACCAGGCAGAGAGTCGGTGCTGCTCCTCATAAGGCGCTCCTTCCTCTCTCGCAGGTAGTTGATAATCTTGTCAGTCTCCTCGGCAGTGAGGTACCTATTATCTGCCAGTAGGTTGAGGAGGCTTTGGATGGCCGGGGGGTGTCCCCCGCGCACTCCTTCTTCGGGGCCTCCACGCTCCCTTTCTTGCAGGATGGCTTCATCGGCCATCTTGGCTGCCTGTCTGGCAATCTCCTCACGTTCCTTCTCCCGACACTCATTCTTGTAACGCTCATAATTTCTGGCCACCAGCACCATGGCGTCTGCCTGGGGCATGTTGCGATGCTCTGTAGGACAGAATGACAGGAGTCATTTTCTCCCCTCACACACTTGAGTGCCCACCTGCTGGGCTCTACCAGACCTTTCCTAACCTCAAACCAGCAAGAAAACCATTTTGGTGACAAAAAGCCTTGGGATGGGGAGCAGGGAGGAGGGAAATGAAGGCTGGAAAGATAAGGGAATAGATTTCTTTGGTGGGGAACACATACCTTTCACAGAGCTGGTTCTTTGGGGGAATTCCTAGATCACAGACTTGTAGCAAAAATCAAAAGAAACACGACAGTCTCCCACAGATTCAAAAAGACCACATAAGGAATTACCATGGGAGGCAGGCCACAGGGGGCCAAAAAAGGCCTTCTGTAAAGCCTGGCTCTCCACTGCAATGCTCAGGATAGAGGTGGCCTACTGTTTTTGAATTCATCAGTTCAAAGGTCATGGATTAAGATCAGATGTAACCCTAAATAACCTCCTCTCCTCACCCGCGGGCAACACGACTTATAGGGCGGTGAGAAGTCTTAGAACTTTACATAAATGTCCTCACACATCTTGAGAACTATTCCTCAGAGAGACAAATGACCAAATGACTTAGTGGAAAGCCTTAATGTATTTTATAGTTATGGGTATAACCTGTCAGGCAAAGAGATTCCGTGTGTGGTGGGAAAAGGGAAAAGTCCGCACTGGAGGAGCAATGACCAGGGCATCAGGGCATTCTGAGTGTGAAGTACTGAAAGCAACTTCAGGGAAGGGCTTCAAGGACTTCCAGGGCCTCCTCCCTGCTCTCCTGCCCCTTCTACTTCTCCAGCACACTCGCAGATAGTATCCTCATCGCTTGTTGTGTTCTCTGTCCCTTATTACGAAGTCTGGTGAAAGCAAGGATTCTACTGCACTCAGTGCAGTGTGCGCCAGAGATGCGCCGGCACCTGCTCTCATGAGCGAGAGCCGACGGTGCGCCTCTCTTCTGAAGTGACTTCATGTTGGTGGCTTGAAACAGGACACAGTGGGAGCATTTACACCATGGAGATCAGCAAATGCTGTAAACCACACTGCCTCCTGCCCCCTCCCCAGAACTAGTTGTTAAACATTTGCCAGCATCCCACTGTCTCTACCTACGGGCTAAATAAATGTTTTCTAGATAGCAGGCCCAGAACTGTATCCACTGAGAGTATCAGATGAGAATGTGACCATGCAAATCTCCTCCAGTGTGTTTATAAAAGGGCCCTGCCACATTTGAGCTGACCTACAAGTCATTTGCTCAAAACCTGCTTCTTCTGAGTAAGACATGAAAGAATTAATGGACTAGTGACTACCTCTAGAAATCTGACCCACTTGGGTCTGCATACCTTGTGGGGTTCCAAACATGATGTTGACTGTGCAGGAGCGGTGAATCTGGTGTTGCTGGGTGATGACGATAGCAAAAGGAGACCCACCCCTGCTAACATCCTCCAAGGCTTGTGACAGTGACACCTCTGTGTTGAGGAAGATCAAGTCCACTACCATGCCTAGGTCTCGTACCTTCCGCCCCACAGATTCAGCATAATCTCTGTAGAAACAAACAGGATCCAGGTGAGTACTCCCTGACCAACTCCCAATCTGTACCTTGCGGCACTTCAGCCAGCAGTGTGGGCTCCTAAGGGGAGTTCAAATCTTTAGCATATCCGGTGTCTCCCTAGTGCCCTCTTCAGGCTCCAAGAATCTCGACCACTTCCTTCTCTTGTACTAGTCTAGTTCAGAATGGTCATGACTAGCTCAGAATGGTCACACGCAAGTGGCCAACAGCGCAGTACTTAGCACCCAGGTCCTTCTCTTGGTCCTGTAGTCCAGTGGTCCTTCCTTAAACACCATCCTGCTGCCTAAGACTTGTGGCATGTGTCTGTCTTTGGGGTGGCTGCATAACATAATGGAAAAAAAACATGGGCTTCAATGCTACAGAGGTAAGCTTGGATCCCAGCCTTACCATTTACTTACGAAGTTGTGAAGATTTAGGCAAATTCCTTAACCTCTTACAGACCTGTTTCTTTACCAATAAAACAGGAACAATATGGCTCGGTTCATGTTATTCCCTTGACCTTCTCTCCAATCTAAATGAGATCCTTGATGTATTTCTTCTCCTAGGGCTCATCACCAATACATCCATTTTTGTCATCTGCCTGACTAGGATGTGAGCTCCACAACAGGAAGGGGCCCTGTGTGTGTGCTCACCATTATAGCTCCACCATACATATAACAGATGAACTGAATGAATATCCATGTAACATGATGAGTGTGAAGATTAAAAATAATTTAAGTAAAGCGCCTAGCAAGGGGTGGTAGAGTAGGCGCTCAGAAAATGACAGCTATTATCATGTGTCAAGAAAAAAAAGCTATCTACAGTCAAAGCAGCATCTATCTCTAAACAAGGCAGCCCAGAGCCTGGGAACTCTGCCTGCTGCTTCGTGTCTCAACACCTATTTCCCTAGTCTGTGCCTTGAAATTAGCTCTTTAACCCCAAACTGCTGGAAAACACATGAAGTTATTTACTAACCACCTGGGGAAAGGGAACATAGCTAGTGCCAAAGCCTGCAAGCTGCTATGCTCCCTTCTGCCTCTCCGCTCAGTCTCTTCAGGAAAGAATGTGAAAAAGAGGCGTGCGAAAAGGTACTGTGAACTTTGGATTGGCCAGAATGGTCTCTTAACAGTTCTGCAAGATCACGGACCTTCACAAAGGTCCTTCACAAAGAAGGCTTGGCCGACAAATGCAGAGACATGCACCTCTCAAAGGATTGGGGATTCGGGGTTTTTCCATGAAGGGAGCATCTACCGCTTTGCATGACCAAAATATATTCCCTCTTCAATTTTCCTTTGGGAAAGCACACTTCTACTCAGTCCACATGATTCCACAGGCCCAATTCCACCTTTAGCTCTAGGAATGGGTATATAACCTAGCCCTAATCGATCAAGGCATCCCAGCACTGCTGGTTCAAGGATGGGAGAGTGAGCTAGGTCAGTACAGTGAGAAACAGTTCCAGGCCTTTAGGTAGAAGCACTGGGAAAGAAGTTTCTGCTAAGAAGATAAATGTCTAGGGACGCCTGGGTGGTTCAGTAGTTAAGTGCCTGCCTTTGGCTCAGGTCATGATCCCAGGGTCCTGGGATTGAGCCCCGCATCGGGCTCCCTGCTCTGTGGGAAGCCTGCTTCTCCCTCTCCCACTCCCTCTGCTTGTGTTCCCTCTCTCACTGTGTCTCTGTCAAATAAATTAAAAAAAAAAAAAAGAAGAAGAAGAAGATAAATGTCTAGGGTCAGTGCCCTTCTGCCTTTTCAAGCATGTCTGAGCATGAAGGTGACACAGAGACCAAGTCTTGATGACATGGTTTGACCGGATGTGGCCATACCCGAAGTTTCCAGCTAAGCAAACTAAAAATTTCCCTTTGGGGCCTAAGCCAGTTTGCAATGGCTTTTCTGTAAGCTACAACTGACAGAACTCTGGCTAAACACAGGAGAGCAATGCTAGAATACACAGCCCAAATTCAGTGGGCACAGCTGCCAAAAGAAGTCTTAATTTCTTTTCTGACCTTTCTCCTTACTCAGGACAAATAGCCCAAAGGATTCTTACTTAGTCTGCTTGTTGACCACAATCACAGAACAATCAACAGGCCTCTCGGCATCAAAACGTCTCTGGATTTCCTCAAAATATTGACGATAAAGTTCTTCTCTACGCCGTTCCTCACGTTTCAAACGCTCTGTAAGACACCAACAAGGAAAACCGAAATATGGACTGTGACTTTCTGTAAAAATAAGTCACAGGCCTTATTGTGAATCCCAAACTACTTGTAAGCCAAGGTCATAACATACACATTCTCTCTGAATTACTCTTGTGGACTACCTCCTAAAAATAGCCAGTACAATTGCTTACTATTATACATTCACTGAAACAGAATGTTGGATTAGAGGGCACGGTCACTTTAATGTGTCATCTGATACATACTACATCAAGGCTGCTACTCTAAAGAGGCTGTTACTAACTTATCCCTTCACAGGGGTGGATCACCTAGTGCTATTTCTCCACATTGTAGTCAATACTGGGTATTGTCATTTTTGAAAATTCCTGCCAACACGGTAAAAGATGGTATTCTGGGGCGCCTGGGTGGCTCAGCTGGTTGGGAGACTGCCTTTGGCTCAGGTCATGATCCCAGGGTCCTGGGACTGAGCCCCACATTGGGCTCCCTGCTCCTCAGGGAGCCTGCTTCTCTCTCTCCCTCTGCCTGCCACTCCCCCTGCTTGTGCTCTCTCCCTTTCTGTCAAATAAATAAATAAAAATCTTAACAACAAAAAAAAAAAGATGGTATTCTGTTATTATTCTAATTTGCATTTTGGGGACAACTATTTAAGACCCTTATTGACAGGTATTTGTAATTTGTTCTGGAAAAAAAAATCATGCAGTAAAGTTTTATTACAGATTAAAAATAAGGTTAATTCAACTATGAAATAATTAAAAAATCTTTAAAGATGTATTGAGAAAAATGAGGCTTTGAAAAAACATATTTGTCTTTACCTAAAAAAGAGATGCTATTAGATAAGAATTATATATAAAACAAAAAAAACCCACATGATGCACAGACAGTGCAAACAGTTGTAGTTATTTTGTTAATTGGCAAAAAGCAAGCACTTAACCCTCTTTAGCTCCAACTTTTTGTTCATTTCTTACTGCTGGAATCTCACATTCATTTCTTCTTGTTACATTACTAAACTGGATGATGGTACTAATTTGCATTTTATGAATTATTTTCAAGCTGAATGTTCCCCACATATTAGCAGGATATTTGTATTTCTTCTTTTTGTGGATTGCTTCACCAAGACATTAGTCCCTTTCTAGCTGGTTATTCGTTTCCTGTTTCATTGGTCGAGTGCTTCACCAGTACCAGAAATAAACTGCTGCTTTACCTTTTGCACGAGACTGACTTTCTGGGCCTGGAGGGCCTCGTCCGTCAAAGCTGTCTCTATAGCGGTCAAAGTAAGCGTCGTCCTTTCTCCTGCAATAGTCATCCATTCGCAGGTATCGGTCATAAGAGCTTTCTCTCCTGAAAAGTGGAAGAAATTTGCACAAAGTTAAAACTCACCTATGCTGCAAAACTCAGATATAGAGAATTCTTCAACACCCACTCCTCTGTGAGGAAGCAGCACAGTAAGGCAGGACTTTGGGATTAGACAAACGAGGTTTGTGTCTGAGATTCACCGCTTATCACTCTGTGGCCATGACTATGTTAACCTACTTTGCAAAATGACTGGGAGGATGTATAGAAAGCTCTCAGAATAGTCCCTGGCTTAAAGTAAATGCAAAATAATTGATAGTAACTACTGATATTAATTTTGATGCTTCCCCATTCTCCTTGCCTGTGTTTTCTAAAAACTATGGTTTAAAATCCATCCATCCATCCATATATATATTTCATATAAATACGCAGATACATTTCTCATCACCTTGAGGAGAACACCCAGAACAGAAACTCTGTATCCATTAAGCAGGAACTCTTCACTTCCCAACCCTGTAACCGTTAATCTATTTTCTGTCTCATAAGAATTTGCCTTCTCTAGATTATTCATGTCAGCGGAATCATACAGTATTTGTTCTTTTGTGTCGTCTGGATTATTTCATTTAGCATTATGTTTTCAAAGTCCATCCTTGTTGTGGCAGGTGTCAGAATTACTTTCCATTTTATGGCTGAATAATAGTTCACTGTATGGATATATCATTTTTTATTCATTCATCTTTTGATGGACATTTGGGTTTTGTCCACCTTTCAGCTACTGTGGAGAGTGCTGCTAGGCACATTTACATACAAGTATCTGTTTGAGTCCTTTTCAGTTCTCTTGGGTATGTACCCAGGAGTGGAATTGATGGGTCCGAGTAATTCTGCTGTATTTAATGTTTTGAGGAACTTCTGGCCAACCATTCTCCACAGCAGCCACCCTATTTTATATGCCCACCAACAATGCATGAGGGTTCTCTCTCTCCACACCCTGCCAATATTGTTACCTTCTTTTGTTGTTTTCCTTAATAAATGATATAGCCAACCTAGTAGGTATGAAGGGGTAGCCCATTGTGGCTTTGATTTGCATTTCCCTTTTGACTAATGATGCCGATTGTTTTTCCCCCAGACCTACTAGCCACGTGTACATTTTCCCTGTGTTTCTGCACTGCCAAAACAATTTGAGCTCCATCTTTTTTTTTTCCATTTGCACAATGCTGCCTTTCACAGGTCACATGGAGAGATCCAGATTCATTCGCTAAGCATAATTCATCAAACATTCACACATTCAGCAAGTATTTATTGAGTAGCACATCTGCCACTTGCTAGACATTGGAAATATAAGGCTGATAAAGTCACTGCCCTCACAGAGCTTTCAATTAGTTCGGCAGAATACCCATAAAAGACTTATAAAAAACAACAACAACAAAATCCAAGCAAATGGCTGTATATGTACCTGTACATGGGCTCTCGGGAGTCCCTCATATCTCTATATCTGTCGTACATGGGGTCCCGGTGATCTCGAAAATCCCTAGAGTCTCTTAGATCACGAAAGTCTCTAAGGTCTCTCATGTCCCGAGCATCACGCATACTTCTGCTGTCTCTGTGATCCCGAATGTCTCTGCTATCTCTGTGGTCCCGCAAGTCTCGGGGGTCTCGCATGGCTCTGCTATCACGAGCATCCCGGCCATTTCTGCCATCCCTGGGCTCTCTCCTTGGACTTCCTCGGATTGGGGATCTATCACGTCTTGTATCTCGACCGTCTCCAAAGCCATATGGATCTCTGTGGGAGGTAGCAAGGAGGAGCTAAGACAAAGAAATTGAAGGTAGCCAACCCTTCAGCTCTTTATTGGAGGAAGTCCCCACCCTCTCCAAGCATTTTTCTCTAAAACATGGCAGCCAAACAGTGAGAACATGACTAAAATTTTAAAGAGAGTCACCCATCTGGTCAGCAAATAAAGACTAGTAGGCTTCAGGATCCCAAAAGATTAGGACATCAAAAGAAGAATGTATGACCCAAAGCCAAAGATTTTGACTGGGGTCACAGTATTTGTCAGGGAGTAATTCGGTATTCTTTACACATGCCACGCTATCATTTTAATCTCCACAGGTTTTCAAAGTGGAAGCATCTTTCCCCTAGAACCTGTTTTCCCACCAGACATGTTTGAAAGAGATTTTAAAAGGGGGGAAAGTTGGAGGGACATAGTAAGGGGCAAGACTCATGAAGAAAAAAAGGAGCAATGCACAATCTCATACAAAGTAACTGTAATCAAAGTAGTTGTTCCTGAAGTACAGAAAACCTCACTTAAAATATCTAGCAGGATAATCAAATTAAGGGAAAAAGAGAAAAAGTACAATATGACACATACAGTAAAGTATAAGAACACTCAGCTTCTCTGTCTTCTCAACATAGTTATTGAGCAGTGGTCTCTCTCAATCTGAGTTCAAGGCAGAACCAGGTTCTTTATTTTTTTGAACAGTGTTTGAAGTCACAGATAAGTTTGGGCTGCTCTCATACAATATTTTTCATGAGACATTCCACCCCACTGTTTAAACTTGTTATTCAACCCACTTCTTAGTCCCATTCCCGAATTTTTCACTTCTGCCGAAAATCATCTTCCTAGTTGCCAAGGTTTAAGTTCTTGAAAGTTAACGATTCTTCCTTTCCTTTCCCCATTAAGTCACTTGAATCCTGTTCACTTTTCTTTTTCATTCCTACTGGATTCAAAGTTTAATCCAAACCCTTCTGCTTGATATCAACAAATTTCCAAAACAAAACAAACCAAACCAAAAACCAATCTTCCAGATTTCAATTCATTCAACACATAAACATCAGATTAACCATTCACATTTATACCTGTTACCAACCACAGCTTGACAATCACACTTCTAGGTACCCCTCCCAACTATTATTGCTCCCCCATTTCCTGATTCAACCTCATCCGTTCTGCTCTTATGACTTAACTCACACGATCCTATCTGCTTCAGGATTTCTGTTCACATGGTTTTTCAACCTGGAATATTTTTCCTGCACTAACGCAAGTATCACCCAATCCTCACAGGAAAGTTCATGTCCCAAATCTTCCAAGAGATCTTCTCTGATCTCCCTAATAACTGTTGATCTTTCCTGCTGCTCAACACTTAGAGCACCTACTATTTCTATTACTCATCTCTATCTGATATTTACCTTTTCACAACAGTTTCTTGTTTGACCTACTTTAAGGATTACCACCTCCATAAAATCTGCCCTGAACTCTTGAACTTCCCCAACAAATATGCTCCTCCTCCAGTCCTTTCCATCTCAATAATGGCACACCTACCTACTCAGTTACTCAAGCCAGGAAACTGAACGTCATCTTTTCCAAAGCCCCATCCGCTCTTCCAAACACATTTCCAAATTCTCTTCCTTCTCTGAAATTAGTATCAATTCTGTCCATGTTTATTTCCGTTAGTATTGCTGAAGGCCAACCCACAGTGACCTTTCCCTAAAACCAGAGCAAGAGACTTCTACCGTGGGGAAAGACTTTCCCATTTCTGCTCTTGCCTCTTTTCTAATCTTTCTCCATATTATTCTAGAGTGATTTTTCAAATATGTAAACACCTTTCACTGGCTTCCCACAGTATTCGGAATTCAATCCGAAATCTCCAGTAAGGTTAGCCAGGTGCTACGTGGCCTTGGCTATCTTCTCCAACCTTACCCACCCCCTCTGGAGGTCACCACTATCTTGCCACATGGGCCTTTCAGCTGTAACTAGCCAAGGTTTTTCCTGATGCCTCTCCTTGAGCAGCAAGAACAGATCCATACTCATTCTCTATGTCTCAGCATAATATGTGTCTCTTACCCCTGATTCTCATAGTCTAAAAGTTTATTTTCTGCCCTTAAGTCCTGGCCACATTTTCTCATAGCACTATTTTTACTTGTCATTTATCACAATTTGACATATCTATTTACTTATGTAACGTCTGTCTGCTCTACTAGACTGTGAGTCCATGAGAACAAGGATTGTCAGTTTGACTCTCCACTATAAACCCACTGTGTAGGTTTATAATGTCTGGCATGCAGCAGATGCTCAATGACTTATGTTGTATGTATTTCTATCACTGCACTTATCACACGGTTCTGTAATTATCTGTTTACATGGCTTTTCTACTGAAGAGTAAGCTCTCCTGAAGTCTTTGGATCCCTAGGACAACAGCATGGAGTTCAGTAAATGTTTAATGAATCTAATTATTTAACTCAACTGTAAGCCTCTTATGAGCAGGCGTCATGTTTTGTTTAAACTTTTGTCATCTACCATGATTAAACATATTAGGCAGCCATCACGATGCCATCAAGCCTGGTAAAAAGCCTCAATTTTACTTCATTCACATGGGCACAGCAAAAATAACTTAAATGTCACTTCTGTATCTATAAAAAGTCCTTGTCATATATTTTAAGGCTCACAAGTACTCTTGATTTATGGGAGCAAACATGGGAGACCAGGGAGTTTAAATGAGGAGGCGCTAAACATTTTTCCTATTAAAGTGCAGACTAACCAAGATTCTTACTTTGTTTTTTCTTATTATGTCATATAATCTTCCTCACACGTGTAACATCTGATAGAGTATATAACGTGGGAAAACACTCAGGATCCTATGGGAAGAGACAACTGTTAAGTATTTTTGGATTAATGATTAGCAGATAATCCTGCCTTGGGGGGGCAGTCAGAAGTAGTCATTAGAGGTAGAATCTGATTTCAAGTGTTCTTGGCAATTAGGGATGAGAGATACCTTTACCTGATAAACCACAGACCACACACAAAGCCTTCGGGTTGTGGAAATGAGGGGCGGGGATACGGCTAGGAACACCGAATCACAGCACATTATTCACAGCCTTAGGATAATTAAAAACGCCATATTGTTCTCATTCTTTTGAATCCACTGAAATATCTTACTTACCTGTCAGAGTCCATCCCTGGAGGCTGATCATAACCCTAGAATCCCAAAGTCTCGGTTCTTGCTTCCAGTGTGAGAAGGCAAGCACTCCCTTTCCCTCAATAAATCTAGAGTCCATATGCAACAAAACTACTAATTCCCTCAATTGCCTTCTGGGTAAAATGTAGAAAAGATGATATTCACAAGGGGGAAAGAACCAAACAGTGGAAGTAGGAACAGAGAAGATAATACTATGAAAGGGCAAAGCTTTTCTCCTTTCTCCAAAAGATGAGCAGTATGGCAGAAGCTGTTCTTCTGGAGACAAAAACAAAAAACCTTTGAGGGTTGCTTTAGGACCCTAACAAAGATCTCCCCAGAACAAAAGGGCTCCTGCTGCTGGCCCCAACATCTTTCTCAAAACAAGAACCAGCTAACAAAAGGGAGGTACAGGGTGCAGGAATTCAGAGTGCGCAAGGAGGAAGCCTCTGAATGAGATGCTTGACCTTAGATAACAAGTGGGTTAAAAGCAAGTTTCTGGAGCATAACAGGGTTCACAATCTCATCCCAAGGCACCAGAGGTGTTTTACTGGAGACCAAATGCAGCGTACCCTCAGGTACCACGTCACTAGAGGCTAAAAAGAAACTGAACCTTTTAAACTGAACCAGTTAAATAAATTTCAGCACTGGAGTCCACAAACTGAAGGCAGATGACAAACACTACTAAAATTGTTATAAATTTCTCATCTATTCAGCTGGGGAGAAAAGCCAAATGCTTTTTGCCTTGAGAGAAATATAGTCACATCATTAGAAACATTTGAGAGGTAAAAGAAGGGTGGGTGAAGGAAAAAGCCACAGCTCAGATGATAAGTGATGTGCTTCTGGTAGAAGAGCTTCTCTTCCAGGGACTAAAGAGGTGTGCAGAGCACTAGGCATTTGAGAGCCTACAGAGTAAGAACTGACAGATGATCATCTTGGAAGTCTGTGATGGACTTTGAGCTTCTCTTCCTCCAGAGAATGGAACCTCAAGCCCAGGATGGTGTTCTTTGGCCTTGCCACTACAGAATGTCAGGGAGGAAGGCCTCTGTCCTTTTTTGTCAGCATCTCCTTTCTGTTCACTGGAATTATTTTCCTTGGGAGGGCCAGCTTTTCTTTTTTCCCCCTGCTCCTGAAAAAAAAATCTTCAATAGTTGTTGGTACTTCTGTTCTGTCACAGGTACTGTCCACAAATATTATCTAAAACGGCTGGCTGCTGTGTGATGTTGATTCCCCACCATGATGGCTCCATGTTACCGTGAGAAACAGAGACAACAGACTTGTGCAGAATTTTGCCATTAGGTGCTGGTAGGATATGGGGTGCAATGAGGTATCACACCTCACAAATCCAAATTTTGTAAGTGTCCATGCTTCTCCCTAGGAAGCACGATGATTTTCTCAAGCACAGATATGACTTTTCTGTTGGTAGAGGTGGCACTTCCTGGGAACCGATGGCTGTTCTTCAAGTGTTAGTGCAGAGGTAATCACAGCCTGGAATCTTAACTTGCGAGGCCCACCAAGAGCTAGCACTGTCTCATACCCAAGGAGCAAGTGGTTATCAAAGGAAGTAGCACTGTAGATAGAAGTCATCTTGAGCCACATAAGAAACTTGTCTACAGCTAGGATATTTCTGATGAGCCGATCCCCGATGACTTTCACCGAAGAGGCACCAAGCCTAACATCCTTAACAAATACATTAGGGAAAATTCTCTGCAGAACTTTTGATGTAGACAAATTAGTTCTATTTGCTCTTTTTAATGTCAGACAGGAAGGTTTAGAAAATACAGAGTCTCACTTGGAGGCCACATCTGTGTAGGGGTATGCTCCAAGACCTGGATTGCCAGGGTGTTGAGCCGAAGATAGAAACTGAGAACATCTGAGGTACAACCAGAATCATGGTCTCTGAAGAAGGTAAGGGCCAGTGCCTAGCACCAATGCTAGACAACTTACATGGTAACTAAGCCATGTAGCCAAGAGTCCAATGAAGTGGTCCAAGGGTTAAATGATGAGAATTCAGGTCGATATTTGATCCAGAGCAGGGATCCCTGATGCAGAGTTCTGTGCTTGGCTGGACCAATATTGTCAGAATTACACGCTGACAGCTGGAGTCATTAGGGAGGCACATTACTGAACAGAGAGCAATGCCAGCAGAACTGTGGCTTACAGAGACATTTGAAGAGGTGATAATCCCGTGAAAACTCCCAAAGGTACTTAGGTGTTTTGACACTCAAGGTTAACGTCCAGCAAAACAAGGTGTTACAAAGGTCTTGCCAGCATGCTTAGAAACAATTTTATTAAAAGGAGCAGCACTGAAGACATAAAAGTACCACTTAAGGGAAATATCTGCCACAAATACACTTTTTCTCCCCTGTGAACAATGCATATCCTATGGCTGGGGACACATAACTTATTGGGGTTGCCAAATGAAGGCAGTTTGGCAGTTGTCAACAGACTGGTATATCTGGAATTACTTCAAGGCTCTGACTGGAAGTATGTACCCAAAGAGTGATATCCAGTGCTCACCCTTAGAGAAATGATTAGCCTCTTCCAGGCTGACTAGTCATCCATCTTGCCTACTTATTCCATTTTATTTCTGCCCTATTGGTATACCACAAGAGACAATACATGATCAGTGTGATGATCAAAATGTTAGTGTTCTGTTTTGAATACAATATTCAAATTTGCCTGGGATTAGAGTTTTTAAATTATTTATTTTTAAAGATTTTATTTGTCAGAGAGAGAGAGAGAGAGAGCCACGAGCAGGGGGAGGGGCAGACAGAAGGTGAAGCAGGCTCCCTGCTGATCAGGGAGCCCGATGCAGGACTTGATCCCAGGACCCTGAGATCATGACCTGAGCTGAAGGCAGACGCTTAACCGACTGAGCCACCCAGACGTCCCTTAAATTTTTATTCTTAAAGGTAAAAACTGGGACTCTCTGCTCAGGTTTTAGACAGGGCTCAGAACAC
Source organism: Eumetopias jubatus (assembly GCF_037043125.1). NCBI lineage: Eukaryota > Metazoa > Chordata > Mammalia > Carnivora > Otariidae > Eumetopias > Eumetopias jubatus. Next base: position 126,316,546 of record NW_028274815.1, read on the forward strand.
ATTCTACTAAATGTGAATATCCTTCTTCCCTGAACCTTATTAAGTATAACTGTATGATACTTCATCATGTTAAATAACATGCTGAGGAACCCAGTTAGGGACATAGCACCAAGGGGGAAGACTGATTCTGGATGGAAATTAAATTAGCCCAACTGTGCCTCCTATTGATTGTAAAAAAAAAAATAGGAAGCTACTGCCCTATCCACATCTCAAACAACCTCATTTTAGAAATTGTTTCTGAGGAAGGTGATATTTTATTTTTTTAAAAAAGATTTTATTTATTTGAGATAGAGCGAGCACCAGTGGGGTGGAGGGGCAGAGGGAGAGGGAAAAGCAAACTCCCTGCTGAGCAGGGAGCCCGACACGGGGGTCGATCCCAGGACCCTGGGATGATGACCTGAGCCAAAGGCAAGTGCTTAGCCGACTGAGTCACCCAGGCGCCCTGAGGAAGGTGATATTTTAGAAGGTATATAAAAGTGACATATTTGTACTCATGTCTCTGGTAGGGAGAACATTTTAAAAACCCCCTCCAATGTTGTTTGTATGCTTTTTTTTTTAGGGGATCTATGATTAGAAAAAAGAAGAAAAGCATACAGCTATTTCTTCCATTACAGATGAAATTATAGAGTTATTTTAAGTTGGGATGAAATTAATCTTTTTAATTTAATGTACTGGCAATAGCTGTATTGGATTCCAAGCAGGGGAGATGGTTATTTCCTCAACATTGCCAATGTCTGCTAAATACCTATAATCAGTTGGAAACATTAAAAGCATTTAGCTAAGTATCATTAATAAGATGACATAAATCAAGAGCACAAACAGGAACTACTCTGTATTCTTCAATGTGCCTTGTTTTTTGTTTTTTGGGGGCGGGGGTTGCCTGCAAAAACACATAGACATTATCCAGAGATTATAAGCATCCATGGGGACAAGAGAGGGGAGCGGATTTTACCAGCAGAGCCCGTGTCTTTACAGTTACCCATTCCATACTCCTTCTGGTAAGCTACCTAGTTCAAACACATGCATTATTGCTCCTTGGAAACTGGATACACACTGTATCTCTCTCTTTTCAAGCCGCTTGGCAGCCACAGCTTCTAATGGATGCCCCCTATTTCTGACCATTAGATGTAAACTCAGCCCTCTGTATTCCAGGTTTACTGGGGCAATGAGAAGCAACACAGATGGGACTTCCTAACATCTACAGCATGGTTTGATGCAGCATAATGGAAGCAGACATTATATGGAACTGCTAAAATTCTGCAGGATTCATTTAAGTTCTTTAGGATACTCAACACATACCCACAAAATCAATCAACACAGTATTTACCTGTAAGCTACAGGCATTCCTTACAGTGTTAGAGAGGACAGACAGAACAGCAACGTATATGCTCACTTCTGCAGTGAGACCAACGGACAGCCAGGGCATCCACCTGGCAGCTGTAGCGTAGCTGTAGTTGTGTCAGACTCAACTCCTTTGCACCGGCAGAGTGCTCAAAGCCGCCAAATTAAACCACCACCTTGCTGCTACAGTCTGCTTGAACTCTGCAGAGCAGTCACGTATAATCTATTCCTGGTAGCTTAGAAAATACCCACCCTTCACATCCAAGTGGGGGCAACATACACCAAACATACAGCAGCCATTCTTTCCTGTAAGTGGGGAACAAAATATAGGTGTTTTTGTCTCAAAGGACAGCTGTATGTTATGTGTAAGTTAGTTGGGTATATCCCAGGTGACCTGCAGAGCTACCAGTACAGACCAGGATTCATCGTACTCAGCAGTGTTCAGTTCACTGTAGGAAATGTAGTCTACCACAGTATGTAGTTTATTGTGGAAAACTGTATTTTTACTTAGAGGAAAAAGCAAAATCCATACTGAGTATCCATTTGGGCCATGAAGAGACACAAGATATGGAATAGATATCTGTCTGCATTCCACACAAAAGTGCACACACCACATCCACTTGTGTACTAGTAAGGGGCTAGTTTGGATACTGCACCTTTGGTGTAAATGGTAACATTAATAAGGCTCTTCTTTGAGAGAAGGGGCCAATTTAATGCATATCTCATGGGTATACATCAGGACTATCTCTTTTGTAGACAATGGAAGAAAGAATATATTAGGGAAATGCCTTTTATTTCTAGAAAAGCTAAGAAAAAGGGACACTTTTGAGAGCTGGAGTGTTTTCGCCCTTTTTATTTCCCCTCAAATGGTAACCCAAGCATGCGAGCAAACAGGGGATCTGCAGCACAGGCACGGCAGCAATCTCTCAAGCAGCACTTTCCATAAACCTGGTTAACATCTGGACCGGCAGCCATTTGGAATGAAGAGTCGAATCTCTGCTGCCCACTGCAGTGCAGCATGGCACACACCAACGACCCTGGGGCACTCCTCCTGCTGTGGAGGCTCCCAGTGACACGTGAGCTGGGGACAGACAGAGGTTTATCCTCTTCCAATCGCCTGCAACTCATGTTGCAAGCTGAACTTGCTGGGTTTGTCACCGAAAACGCAAAGCTTCTCTGCATCTCCTGATGTACGTTTAAAAAAAGCAGCAAGGCCCTTCACACAAGGTTCATGTTCTTATTGTTTGCTTGAGCGTTTCTGATTTGTTGGGGGGAAGAAAAGACCCTTGATGTACGAAGTTGGGCTTAACTCCCCAGAGCCCAACTCTCCCAAGGTAACTCACTGCTTCAGGGTACTTTACCTTCGTGTGGGGCTGGGTCTTGATGGAGCCGTATTCATATTTCTTCTTTCCGCTGCCTTATTAATATCTGAAAAGAATAATCAACCCATCTGTTCAATGCTACGGAATAAAAACAAAATCATCAGCACATTTCAAATGAAAGCAACAACAAAAAAACTACAATGACAACCAGATGGTGTAAGAAAATCCATTCAGCAGACACACCGTCACTTGGGCAATTTTTATTAAGTTACGGCAGTACATTGTCATGGTTTGATAAGGAATGTCCCTCAGTTTTCTAGCTAACATAATGCTTTAATGCTCTGCCAAGTCCCAAACCTAACAACTGCCCCCTCCAAAAGTAGAAAAGGTTGCCTGCTAAACTCTTGGAGTGCCAGCTCTAAGATTCTTTTTTGAGGGCAGAATAGTGGGAGAAAGACAGGAGACAGAGTTAAAAAAAAAAAAAAAAAAAAGAGCAAGGGCAAATAATTCCATTTTGTTACAAAGAAGAAACAGCTGGACTCTGTTGTCTTAAAACTTCCAATATACCATGAAGCAGGGCCTACTTTTAATGTGCCTTGTGTTGCATTCCACTGGATAGAATGTTCCAGAATGAGATGTAGGGAAGAAATTTTTTTTCCTAAACGAAGTATATTACATGTTAGCAACTGCAACCCTCACAGATAAGTACCTAAGAATAAAAATTGGCATTTGGTTAGGTAGTAAAACACTGCACATATGAAGTTTTCATTAGAGAAGCATGGCATTTACAACTAGGTAAGGGAGAACAGTGGAATCATACGAACTTACAGAAAAGCCAAGTTGTGCAGTTAAAGCCTGCTTGCTAAAAACAAAACAAATTTGCTTTGCAAAAACTGAAGTGAATAACAAACACACCATGTAAAAGAAAGAACTGATGAAATATCTAAAGAAATGTACCAATCTATATCCAAAGATAACACCAGGACAATTTTTATATGACTTAAAGATTAATAAATGCATTAAAAATTTTTGTTTTTGGTTGAATGAAGAAATGAAACTGTGTACTGCTGCAGTGTAGTTTTGTTTCCCGTGTTCCATATTAAGCAATTAGTAGTGTATCTAATGACATTAAATGGTATTAAGCACTCACATAATTAGAGTGCTTTAAAATAGTAATTATGTATTTAAAAAATTCCAAACGGAGTCCTATGGTGTGAGAGATCACAGTAATAACAAAAAACTTAAGAGGTCTGGCACAGACTTTACCCTGATATGTTGTCAACTTTTGAGTTCTTATTCAAGTGAGAATGATCTTCAGTTCCATTTTAAGTCAGAATTTCTACTGTATCTAGAAGAATGACTTTTGATAAACTGAAGGTAACATAAATCTAAACAGTAAGAGAAGCATATTTCACCCTAAGTTGCCTCTCATATTTTCAATTAAGTAGACACAATGCTATCATCCCTCTATTTAAAAAAAAAAAAATCGGAAAATAACATCTACACAGGACTTGGCCAGTAATATCTGACCATGGCTTTGGTATGGCAAGTAGCACTTTCACTTACAACTCTAAAAGTTCAGCAACATCTGAACTGCACATTATATAATGATAAGTCTAATAGGGAATACCTAATTCTTTTATATGTTATTGTGAAGAGTACCAGTTCAGGTTTAGAAGGGCCTACTGCTCTCTAATATGGGGTGAATATGATTCAGAAAGAAATGTCATCTCTTTGACTGTTTAAGTAGTTTTCAAAGTATCTCTGGAATACACTGAGGGTGGTAGGGGTGTGAAGATTTCTTTTAAATAAGCACCGTATCTCCCAGCAGGATTCCATATATTATTGAATGGTCTTGTGAAAAAAGAAAACTTCTCTAAACATTGACTTGACCTGAACATTTAGGTTAGAGTACAGAACATATGGTACCACTTTAGTTGGCAAGTTTCTATTAATGTTATATAATTTGCTCATATGATATGAAAAGGACTATTACACTATCTAATTATATCCATTTCCATGAGCACTTACATATAGGGCTGGGAACACCAAAGTAGTCATGCATTAAATACTTTTGGGGCAAAGCTGGTTCCAGTTAGAATGAAGAAGGTAAGTATTCTATTTGAAGTTAGTGAAATTTTTTTGCAATTATTTGAAAGATTATTTAAAATTCAAGATTATTTTATCTTTAAACCATTTTGATTATAATTTGCCTCCTAACATCTATTTTCATTAAATAGTCTAAAGCAATTATATTTGGATGGTGTGGCTTATGTTTCTTCTGTAAAAAAGAGAACTCTCAGACCATTTGAATTTTTTCCTTTTTTCTTTCTTTTTCCTTCAAGATTTTACTCATTTGTTTGACAGAGAGAGACAGTGAGAGAGGGAACACAAGCAGGAGGAGCAGCAGAGGGAGAGGGAGAAGCAGGCTCCCTGCTCGGCAGGGAACCTGATGTGGGACTCAATCCCAGGACTCCCAGGACTCCCAGGATGCTGGGATCATGACCCAAGCTGAAGGCAGATGCAAAACGACTGAGCCACCCAGGCGCCCCTGTAATTTTTTTCTTAAATGCCAAGTGTTTGTTTATTCACCTCTATTTAAGAGTTCCTTATGTCTCCACCTTGGGTGAGATATGGAGAAAATGAGATCTGGAAATTTTTGATAGTTTCATTGCTACCCAAGAGGGCTGCTCAGGTTGGAGGAAGGTTGCGGGGTGGGGTGGGTTTCAGTGAGAGTTATGAAAACAAAACTATCATCACCACCAATCCTGATACACAAAAACATCCTAACACATGGTCACACAGAACTTTTGGAAAACCTAGGAGTTCAGAAATACAGAAAAGAATAGAGAAGCTACCAAAAGTAAAATAACTTCAGGGAACTGATCACAAAGTATAATGAAGATCTAAAGAGTCAAGGGAAAAAAAACTCTTGCCCCATCCCAATTTTTTTTTGGGGGGGTCACATAATTCAATAACCCATCACCTGGGAGGTTGGAGGTTCATTTGAAAATGCAAATATTGGGACTGGTAAAGGGGGCTTTTGTATTAATCAGTTAACCAGATTTTTTCCTTCTTAAATCCTTACAGAGATATATAATCTAGGCCAAGGAAATAGAAACAACGTTAATGTAAAGGAAAAGAAAAAACAGATGGAAAGACAATCTGGGCACCTTTCTGGACATTAGGTAGGGAATCGTAATTGGAGAGAATTTAATCAACGAGAGGACAGTGGCAACTTTGATGTTTCTTTCCCCTCCTGCTCTATCTCATCCTGGCCAAATGCCCTTAAGACTTGAAGTCAGGGGGCGCCTGGGTGGCTCAGTCATTGAGCATCTGCCTTTGGCTCAGGTCATGATCCCAGGGTCCTGGGATGGAGCCCCAGTGGTCGGGCTCCCTGCTCCACGGGAAACCCGCTTCTCCCTCTCCCACGCCCCCTCATTATGTTCCCTCTCTTGCTCTCTGTCAAATAAATAAATCAAAATCTTAAAAAAAAAAAAAGACTTGAAGTCAGTCTCTCAGTGTCTCTTTCACCTCAACTTGGTTGGTACATCCATACTTTGTGAGCTATATTAGCAATGTGAATGCCATTCAAAATCACCATCACTACAAGGTACCTTGGCCTGAATATCTTCTAAGTGGTCTTCTGAAAATAGTTAAAAGGACTTTTCAGGTAAAGAATTTTAGACAAGAAAAACAACAGCAACTGAAGGGATCTACATAAGAGGAAAAAAAAAACCCCAGAAAATAATCTAGAAAACATGGTGTCACACAGGAAGTGGCAGAACTGTTTTAAGTCACAAAAGATTGGGGTAAAGAACTTTCAAAGAATGACACAATGCCTAACGTACAATTTTATTTTCAACTAATATGCGAGACAGGGTTCACACAATGGTCTTTGTATAATGCTATAAATAAAAATGCATGTTTCATTCATAGTACCAAGAACTGCTTTGCTCTATGTTTTAATTGCACCATCATAAAAACAACTCCTTTCACCTTAAAATCAATTATCACAAGCTATCACAATGGAAAACCATAAGGACTATTCTAAACAAAGTGCAGCATGAATCGCTGCACTTATTGACAGTACCACTCTTGGACTGTTGGCTGTTCAAAGAATGCAGAAGCCTATACAATTTCGATGTGATTATAAGTGAAATAAAATTCTCCAAAGGCTTAGTTGAAAGCCAACTAATAATCAGTAATTACTAAATTGAAAACATGTGATGATAAAGATAATGCCACTTGAAAAACCATACTGACAAGAAAGAGGTTATCACACATTAAACTCCCCAAACTGGGAGGGGAAAGGATTGGACTTCTCACTTAAACTTGATTTATGAAGATGACCTTGATGGTATACTGTAACATCAGGGATATGTAAGGAGTTATACTGTAATGAGCCAGGGATAAGAGATTGCTCTGCTTATGGTTTCTACATCAATCCTTTAAGCTTGCTTTAAAAACTATGCATTCCCTCATATTGGGTTATCTCTTTCATTCTCTAATTAAAATAATGGTTATATCTTTAACTATCAGATTATTATTCCTAGGTACAGGGATGGGAGAAACAATGACAACATATTTACAGAATGCTTACTCTGTCCCAGGGCCTGTACTAAGAACGCCATGTGCATTATCTCATTCAATCCTTTCTACAACTCTTGGAGTTAAGTACAATTATGATCTCTATTTTGCGAATGAGGAAATTTGAGATTTAGAGAAATTAAATGACTTATCTTAGGTCACATGATAGTCAAGAGGCAGAGCTAGGATTCAAATCCAGATCTGACACCAAAATGCTTACCTATTATGCTATACTGCTCCAACAGGGAACGGAAAAACATGGTTTCCATTATGAACGCTTGCTAAGACTCCCTGATCAAAATGATAGAACCTGGGAAAGGCCCAGTCTTTGCCAGTCACACCAATGTTTAAGTGCCCCAGACAGCCAGCAGAGCACAGCCTATTCAATTACCACTTCAATTTCTATCACCTCAAACTACATTTGACCCTTGAACAATGCAGGGGTTAGGAGTGCTGTCCCCACACAGCCGAAAAACTTGACTACCTAAAAACTTAACAGCCTACTGTGGACCGGAAGCCTTACTGATAACATGAACAGTTGATTAACAAATATTTTTGTATGTTATATGTATTATATACTGTATTCTTACAATAAGCTAGAGAAAAGAAAATGTTATTACGGAAATCATAAGGAAGAGAAAACACATTTACAGTACTGTAAAAAAAATTCGCATATAAGCAGACTTGCGCAGTTCAAACCCATGTTGTTCAAGGGTCAACTGTGTAGTGTTTCTGGCTTTGCTACCAATATTCTAATCACTTCAACACTTCAGACAAAAATTCTCTATCAACATTTAATTTTCTGCCCTTTTTCCTTCTTTCACGGAAAGAGCACTTGCCTCATCAGCATATCTGAGTTCTAGTCCTAATGGGGGTGGGGGATGGTTAGTCGTCATTTGATTTCTCTGAGCCTGATGAAATGGATGCTCTACCTGTGTTGGTTATGCTGATTCAAGGAGAACATGAGCTAAGAGAAAAAACTAATTTGGATTCACAAAGATGGAGCTAATCTAAACTAGTAAAACAGCCTGTGGTACAAAAAAATGTAAAATACAGGTTTATTTAACACAGGTAAAATTTCAACTGAACTGTAAAAGTAGAGATCCTTCCAGAACTAAATTAACACACCTGAAAGGACAGTTTATAATCAGCTCATCAGATGCCTCTAGGCCTACTATGTGTCACACTCTGTACTACACCTTAGAGATATGGAAATAACAAGGCTAAAGTCTCTGCTTTAAAGAAGTTCACTAATAAAGGAGAGCGGGACATATACACAGATAATCATAATCTAAAGTGGGTTTATGGTAGAGATCATGAAGCTCTGTGTTCGTGTGTGTGGCGGGGGAGAAACAGGACAGGGAGGAGACTGGAAAGAATAAGGGGTAGGAGGGACATGGTGGAGGCAGGGAGGCCTAAAAGAAACAGTCCTGAAGAATGAGTAGTTTACCAGAAAGAGAGAAGTCATTCCAGCACATGTAAAAAGTGAAGGAATGGCGTGAAGAACATAATTAGAAATACTGTAAGAACTTTAATGTAGGGAATAGGGGACAGGAGGAAGAAAAGAGAGGAATTATAGATGCAAGCCAGAGTAAGGAGGTCACAAAAAACTTTGCTACTGAAAAGGAAAAAATTGGTGGCAAAAGGGCCTATATAAACTGAGCTACCATAATAGAGTCTCAGTGAAGCTAAATTAATGAAGGCTTCCTGTAAGTGTATCACCCAAAAAAGGGAGGCAGGAGTATTAAACCTAAGACATTCAAAATGTTAACTAATAGTAATGTTTTTCAAGGATCACTGGTTTGACAATGAAGGGAACAGGAGTGAGGAAAGTATTTATTTATTTTTAAAGATTTTATTTATTTGAGAGAGAGAGAATGAGAGAGAGAGAGCACAAGAGGGAAGAGGGTCAGAGGGAGAAGCAGACTCCCTGCTGAGCAGGGAGCCCAATGCGGGACTCGATCCCGAGACTCCAGGATCATGACCTGAGCCGAAGGCAGTCACTTAACCAACTGAGCCACCCAGGCACCCGAGGAAAGTATTTAAAAGGTTATGATTTTACCTTCAGTAAAGGAATATAAAATAAACTTAGGGCCCGAGTCAGTAATTAATAGTGAACAATATTAGTCTCACCCACTATTCTGGAAGAAATAGACAACCAAGCACCCTTCCTTAGTTTTTCCTAATACCTTTTAAAAAAAACTTAGTGTGACAAAACAAAAACAAAAACACACAACATACAATTTATCATATTAACTATTATTTTTTTCAAGTAAGCTCTATACCTAACGTGGGGCTTGAACTTATGACCCAGAGATCAAGAGTAGCTTACTTTACCGACTGAACCAGCCAGGTGTCCCTCATATGAACTATTTTTAAGTGTACAGTTTAGTACATTGAGTATATTCACACTGTTGTACAACAGATCTTCAGAACTTTTTATCTTGCAAAATTAAAAACTCTTTATACCCATTAAATAGTTTCCCACGTCCCCTCTCCTCATTTATATATATACACATTTTTTCATTCTTCACGTCGCGTTCCTTTAATGAAGATATATCAGCACCACCCAGGAAGATGGTTAAACATTATTCTCAGACCCCATCTCAAACTTGGATGAAGCCTAGGAACCTGTATTTTAACAAGCTCCTCAGGTGATTCTTGGCAAGTATTTGGGAACTGTATTATCTATTTATTCCTTTAGCTTATGCGTAACATACACTTAGATCCTCCATTTAGAAACCTCTTTAAACTCCTCTATTCAAGGAGCAATAACCCATAAACATCATGTTACAAAGAAAACATCACGACAATGGCTAAAATCTGTCAAAGTATAACCCTTGAAAACAGTATAGAAAACATAATCACATAGCTACCTCCAAAGGAAATGGAATCATCAACCCAAGTTTCCACTGTACTAAAGTTAATAATAATATCCAATTATAGGTCAGTGCCCTTGCCCCCCAAGGAGGAGTGTGCACCAACAACTTTTCAATTTCATTTGATCATTTAAAAAGTATCCTGAAAATCTAAGCTTCTTTTCCCAATTACCTACTTATAAAATAGCAAGAAAAATAATAACCACTGAGCTTGCCGCTTTTTGAGTCCATATTATCCACTTCTTTGGTTAATAAATGGCAATCTGCCAACTCAAGTTCTCTCTAAATTCTGCCAACTAGACTTGTCAATACTGTTTTGCTGGCAGGGGCTAAAATTCCTGCTTCTTCTGAGGCATTTGGTTTTCTTATCTAAATGCATCTCTTTGCAAGAAGAGAAAAATGGTCACACATAGGATTTCACATCCACACCACTAAAAGCAAGGTGGAGGAAATCTAAATTTAATAAGCAGACCAAGGAATCTTGGTAGGTCTGCTTTCTTTGCTCTCAAGAAGGTAAAAGCATCTTACTGATGTGAGTGGAAGGAATTACAATATTGAAAACTCTACAGGTATTCTAACTATTGCTATTACCTCTAGTTCAAACTATGAAGCCAAAGAACATTTTATAGTTAAATTACAGTTTTGCTTAAAATGTATACCCAACCATAAACCAGAGTTGTCAATTCCTATTAGTAATCTGGGATATGAATAGATTAGTACTAGAATATGATTCAATCTTCTATTTCCAGTGAAAACTCATTTTCTAAAGCCTAAATCAGGGGGTTCTCAAAACTTTAATGTACATAAAAACTGCAGTGGTTGCTTCTGAAAGGCAGATTCCCCAGCCCTCACCTCCAGAGACTGGTCAGCTGGGGGGTTGGGGAGCAGTATACAGATTTGTACTTTCAACAAGCTGTTCCAGTGAGTGATGCTGTCCTAAAGTAAGTTTTCCAAAGAAAAGCTCAGTTCATAATCTTAAGTTTTTGCACTGAATGAAATCATGTTTTTCCTATTTTTTTTCTTTTGGGTATCAAGAATAATTCCTGAAGAAACATTTAAAAATAAATTTCTTGTATCATCTCTGATGGTAAATATGTTATTACTATCTCAATCTCCAGCTGCATAATTAAGTATACTCACTTAAAGTCAAATTATTCATAATTCAAAGTTCTCCAAAGCTTGCTCACCAACTGCAGGATCAACCTAATCTTCAGTAATTCAATCATTCTAGATCCAAACCAGGGGATCACTCAAGATATTTTATAGAGCTAAAGTTGTAAGACATTCTGCTTTATAAATGTCCTCCAATGCAACTTAAGTTGCCCTGATCCTTGCCTAAAGTTGTTGGTCTTTATATAGGTGAACAAAAATACTCTTCTGAACAGGAAATAAAGGGAAAAGAGTCTTATGGTCTGCAAAAGTTCTGACTCTTTGAGGGAAATTATTTTCTTAACATAAAAGTAATTGATAATGAGCACTGGGTGTTCTGTACAACTGATGAATCACTGAACTCTACCTCTGAAACTAATAATACACTATATGTTAATTAATTGAATTTAAATTAAAAAAAAGTAATTGGTCCAGTTGACCTATTATCTCTTGTTTTTTTTTTAGTGATAGGATAAAGAATGAAAATGACCATAAGTATTCATATCTGGTGGTAATAAAACCACCATTTAAAAAGCAGCAGGCATGCTGGTATTATATATTTAGCTGTCAGTATACTTCGTATTTCTCTAATGTGCTGCTGCTTCAGACAGTGGCCTTACCCTGACCCTTTCATTAACACTTCTCATTAATGAAAGTAGCATAAAGGGTAATTTTCTGTTGGTCACTGCCCTTTTAACTTCTTGATAGTTTAACTCTGCTTAAGCCAGATAGTCTAGACAAATGTGTATGCTGTTCACAGGACAAATCTTTTGGCACAAAAAAAAAGCTGACTGAGCTTTAAAAGCGCTTGTCTCAAGACACATGGTAATCATTAGTAAACCACAAGGTACAGAGATGAAACAGAGGGTGGCAGAAAGAATAGTCAGTTTGGGAAAACACTAGGACCTAAACATGTATATAGGAGGATAGCAAGAGAAAGGTACCAATGATATCTTCCTCTCTTGAACATCTACAGTGCATATGTTTAGCATATTAAAATTCTGGAATACGGACACCTCCTTACCTCATTATTTCCCAATTTTTCTTGACCACAAATCTTTTATCTTCAATAGTATCTTGAATATGTTCTACTAAGTATATGATTTGGGCAAAAAAAATCTAACTTCTCTGTGCCATTATTTCCTCATAAGCAAAAAATATTTAATATCAGCCTACCTATCTCACAAGATGATTGGCGGCAGCAAATGAGTTGGTACTTTAAAACCTGCTTTGTAAATCATACGCACCGATGGTTGTATGTTATCATTACCATTAAGAGGGATAGTGAGTTTAAGAACAGACATTTCATTCTTTGTGTGGGGAGTCAAAAACAACGAAACAATGATAGTTGAAGGGAATAAAATATTAAATACATTTCCTCCACAGGTTTCTCATTCTAAAAAGCACAACCGAATTCCAATACTTCTCACAGTAGTAACAAGCCATACAAAGGCACTGCCATCTGCAGGCCACAGGGATGGAATGCTTGCAACGGTTATCAAGAAAGAAGTTTCAAACCATGAGCCACTCTTTTTTATCACACTTCTTAAAACCTCTCCAAAGGACTTAGCTTTTGAGCACTGGTAGATTGAAGCTCCATTTGCTGAAGTTCTGAAATGGACCTGAGTAAAAAATTCTCATTTCTTCTCTAAACAGGACTGATGCTGAGAAATGTGAAGAAAACCACCTTAGCCTTATGTAAGTTCTACATTTTTCTCTTACCAAAGTAACCCCCAGGAATGTGGATTTTTTTTAACAGCCTTTGACGAAACAACACCTGAATGGCCTGAACAGACTTCTCTGAGTTTCCTTTCAATGAATTAAAGTAAATCTGCTCTCTTACACACAAAAAGTTTATGAACGGACTACAAACAGAACAGACTGTTTACATAAATAAATTAATCTGTCAGTGCCTCCCTTTCTTTGAAAAGACCTAATTAGCTTTATTCAACAATTCATCAATTGGCAGCATCTGATCTAGCAAGGAAACAGGAGCTCCTAATGCCTTCTTTAAATGTGCAGTATTCACCAGCAAGCGACATTGAACAACATGCACCTAGAAAAATTCCTTCCACTGGGCCTTGAAATACGGTTTCTCCAGCACATTCTACAAGGAAAACTAGTTTCTATGTTTTAGGTTAAAAGATCATGTCAGAGGTTTCAAAGAGTACCTGGAGGGTGACAGATGAGCTAAAAGAAAGGCAAAGAAACAAGAATATAGGAAGAAACAGATGTTAAATAGCCAAGTGATCTCCAATACCCATAATGCAAAAGCTTGGGATTTACTGGTTGGAAAAAGGCAACATGAAAGTTAGTTTTCATACCCAGACTGGCTCATACAAAAAACATTAAATCTAGAATTGTCAAAAACCAAAACTGCTCCATCTTCGTATGCAGAAATTGTCAGGTGGTTACCATACCACTGTGCTACAAGAAAACTGAAGAGGCACACCGGGTGCACTAGAGCTGACAGTTCCTGCAGTTCCCTGGGACTATCGCTTGCAAGTTAATAATAAGAACAGTTTACAACGAAAATGCCTTATAAATATCATCATCCCCGAAGATCCTGGGGCATTTCATGGAATCCGCTATGCCTCAGGGGAAAATTCTGTGCAGAGCGAAAGCCAGGACGACAATTAACCCCATAATCCTAGGGCAGCGTTTCCCAAAGCGTGGAACGCAGAATAACTTGAGGAGGAACAAGGACGCACTGTTTATTTTAATAGATAGGTATTTATTTTTTATGAGCATTAGAAAATGGCTTTCCATTTTGCGATTTACGTTTCCACCTTAAACAAATGTATTTAAGGAGAAAAAAAAGGAGTCAGCTTAAAGAAAAATATTAACATTTGGTAAATAAATAACAGTACAGAAGGTACACGGACAGAAAGGTGCAACGCGAGAGACTGAAATTTGGGAAACGCCGTCCTAAAAAAAAGGCCCCGGCGGGTCCTCGGGAGCGGAGAGTGCCCTGGTCCAGGAGACAGAAGAGCCAGCAGGTTGGGGCGCTGGCTCTGTCGCTAGTTTCCGCGGTAACCTCGGGCACAGTTTCTTCCCCATCCTTGGGGCCCGGGGTCCGCATTATGAAGTGAGTGGGGGTATCACGCGACAAGGAGACAGACGCCTTGAAGATGCTGTCAAGGGGCCGAGAGGCGGCGGCGACGGGGGCCAGCGTTCGGTTCGCCGCACGGCGCTGCACACCCGGTAGAACGCCCGGAGAGGCGAGCCGCCTCGGTCCGAGTTCGAATCCCGCCTGCGCCACCGACTCGCTGAGGACCCGCAGGCGAGCGACTTCACCATTTCGAGAAAGGGACGCGGGGTGTGCAGGCCTACCCTACAGACAAGCTTGGAGGACTATTGTCGGCGGTTCGCGCACAGACAGGCGGCCGCAGTGCGGCGCCGCCCGGACCCGAGCCCACCACGGCTGGCCGGGCCTGGGCTTGACGGGAGCGAGAGGCCGCGCCCCACACCGGGCATGCGCAGCTCCGCGCGCACCCGGAGGGGAGCCGAGGCCGCGACCGCGGCCGCGCGTCGAGCGGGCCCTCCCGCCTCAGCCTCCCCATCCGGCCCGAACCCCCTCAACCGCCTGCCGTGAGCCCCACCCTCGGCGGACGGCCACCGCTTCCCGGCACTCACCGCTACCAGCGCGGCGGGCTCCCGGCCTCTCCTTCGCCTCAGGCCCGCCCCTGCCGCCTCCACCTCAGCCCACCTGCGCGCCGTAGGACAAAGGCGCCACCAACCGACCGGCGCGGGCACGAGGCAATGGCGGCCGGGGCGGAGAGTGGGGGCAGAGGGCGCGCACGCAGCGGCAGGCGCGGCAATGTCGCAAGAGCGCGTGGGTTTACGGCAGGGCTGAGTTGGGCGTCCATCTCCTTAGCAATGAGGGCGGGGAAGTGGCTTCCCGGCGGCCGTTGAGAACGCTAGGGGTTGCCTAGTAACGGCATCCACGGCTAAGGATGGGGCCAGGCTTGGTCCCCCGACCCCAAAGTCTTCGCCTTTCTTCGGATTTTCGGAGCGCCTTCCTTCCATTCTAACTGTGGAAATAGATCATTTAAACCCTAAAATACTTCGATTTAGTTTTTCATAAAACGCAAGAGAAAACAAAACACCTTTGGATGTGTGTTGGAGAATAGTATATATATTCCTGTAACCTCCAGATCCCAAGGAACAAAGAGAGCAGAGAGGTAGAAAAAACGCTTTATTTAAATCTACATTTAAATAGGGTGTGTACCCTATTAGTTTCGCTGACAAGGGGCAAGACGCTTCTGGTGATATAGTCACAGGTTCTTTTTGAGTTACTTTCTGGAATATTTATTCAATGTCAGAAATAAATTTCTCAGAATGTAACTGTTGACTATGAAGCATGCAAAATGCTGTATTGTTCATTTAATCTCTAGAATAATTTGTCAGAGGGAAGGGAATTTGCTCACACAAGTAAATACATTTTATTAATCCCAGCTATGGCTATATGAATCAGGTAGGCTTTTTTATTAGTTAGGAAATGCCTCAGACCCCACGGGGGTCTAGTTTTTCTCCTTTGAATAGTGCATGCCAAGAAAAAATGGTGGCTGTGGAATTGGAATGCTATGGGGAGTCAGATTTCTTTGACAATCACTTATTTGCTCCTTCACTCATTTGCTCACTGAATGTTTTCTTTTTTTAGTATACTTTTTAAAAATTTTTTTATTTCATTATGTTATGTTAGTCACCGATATTACATCATTAGTTTTTGATGTAGTGTTCCATGATTCATTGTTTGCATATAACACCCAGTGCTCCATTCACTGAATGTTTTTTATACACCTACTAGGTGGCCCTATGGTTTATCAGACAGCTACTTTCAAAGCACTGTCATGAGCAAATGCAGACCCATCTCTGCTATCTTGGAGATTGCTTTCTAGTGGAGAGAGAGAATTAGGTGAATAATCACATTTGAGTATATAATTATACACAGGTAAATACTTGAAGGAAAGAAACAGAGACACACAGTATTGTCTAGTTTGTCTCACCTGTGGTGAGTGCAGGGTGTGCCTGATTCCTATGGACAGATATGCATGGTCTTCGGGTCCTTAATAATTCATAATTCATCATGGCACCTGGGAAAATGGAAGCTGGGTGGTTTTTCCCACCTTGGCTGAGAGCTCCCAGAGCCAGATAGGGACATCTGTGCCCAGGGATTTTTTTTTTCTTTACTTTTCCCCAGGTTGTTCACTCATTCTAGGTGAGAAGTCTCAGGATTTTGTGGATTCACCTGCTTCCCTTGTATCCTTTCATGCATGGGTTAAGAACCACACTTGACTCAGTTCAGAATCTTCTCTTTCCTGCCATTACCCCTTTTTGATGTTTATGCCATAAAATTGTATGCTTTTTCATTGTTTGGTTGAATTGATTGATTCTCTTGTTTTTCTGTTATCTTTTAACTTATTGTTATTATTTTTCTGGTTAGATATACAATGGCAGAGATTTTGTGGCCCAACTTCATCTTCCTCTCTTTTCCCACCCAGAAAGTTTCACATTATATCAGTTGTTATTCACACTCATCCATGGGATAGATGCTATATAATTTGAACTTCAATTCCTTAACATTTCAAACATGCATTAAAAGTACATAAAATAATACAATACATACCCTTCCACTCACTGCTAAGACTCTCTTCCCATTTCCTTCCTCTCCCTTCCCAGAGATAATCACTCTCCTGAAATACATTCCCACATATATTTTGTACTTTTATTATAAAAGTATATCTGTATCTCAATATCTCTCTAATTTGTATACTATTTTTTAATGTATCTAGCTATATATTTTATGTGTCCTTTCCCAACTTGCTTTTATCTTTTTAGCTCTGCTAGGTTTTCAAAATTTAACTGTGCTGAAACTCGTGACTACTTTTGTGGTCCCTGGACCAGCAAGCAGCATCGGTAACACCTGAGAACTTGTTAGAAATGCAGTATTTCAGCCCTACCTATGCAAGACTCATTGAATCAGAAACTCCAAGGGTAGGATCCAGCCATTTGTCCCTTTCCCAAGCCCTCCTTGGTGATTCTGATGCATCCTAAATTCTGAGAACCACTGCCCTAATGTATTCATTTTATTTGCTGTATAGTATTTTACTGCATGAATCGGCCACAGTTTGTGTATCTGTACTAAGGAATAGTTAGATTTTCTTTCTACTACAAAGTGTGCTGCACTGAACATATTAGTACACATCTCCTTGGGTGCACATCTAGGATACACACTTAAGAGTAGATTTGCTGACTTTGTAGTATATATCACATCTTGAACTTTAGGAGGTTTAGCCAGACTTCTCTCCAAAGAAGTATGTGTGATGTATTGATGTATACTCCTGCCTGCAATATATAAGTACCATTTCTAGATACCCTTATCAACTTTGGATATTTTCAGACTTTATTCATTTACTTATTTTTTGCTTATGACTATAGGTATGCAATGATATCTTTGTTGTTTTAGTTTAAATTCTCCTGAATTTAGGGATATTGAGCATCTTTTCTTACAAGCTATTCAAGTTTCTTCCTTTATGAACTGCCTGTTTATATTTCTTTTTTTCTTAAAGATTTTATTTATTTATTTGAGAGAGAGAGAGAGAGAAACAGCATGAGAGGGGAGAAGGTCAGAGGGAGAAGCAGGCTCCCCACTGAGCCGGGAGCCTGATGTGGGACTCGATCCCAGGACTCCGGGATCATGACCTGAGCCGAAGGCCGTCTCTTAACCAACTGAGCCACCCAGGCGCCCTGCCTGTTTATATTTCTAGACCACTTTTCCATTGAGGTATTTTTTTGTTTTTCTTATTGATCCATAGGGGTTGTTTACATATTCTGGATACTGATCTCATGTTAGGGTTAGGTCTTCTCGCTGCAGTTTATCGTTTTGTTAATGGTGTCTTGTCATTCACAAGTTTTACGGTTTAATGTAGTCAAATGTTTCAACCTTCCCTTTTATGATTTGTGGTGTTCTGTGTCTTGTTTAAGAATTCCTTCCCTTGGGGCACCTGGGTGGCTCAGTCAGTTAAGCATCTGTTTTGTACTCAGGTCATGAACCTGTTTCTCCCTCTCCCCTCTGCCTGCCGCTCCCCTTGCTTGTACGCACTCCCTCTGCCAAATAAATAAATACAATCTTAAAAAAAAAAGAATTCCTTCCCTTTCCTAATGTCACATAGATAGTCTTCTTCATAAATACTGTTATTATGTTGATTTTACAGGCAAGCCAGTCGACGCACAGAGAGCTTATATAGCTTGCCTAAGGTCCCAGAGCACTGGAGGTGAACAACTTGTGCTCTTGACCTCCCAGCTGCACTGCACTCCATGGTTTAGGAACTTCTTGCCATCTTGCTCTGCTAGTTGTCTCACGAGAACACTTCTCAGCCTTTTCTGTAGGTGCAGAGGGTGTGCAGAGCTGTCGGTTAAGGCAATTCTCATTCACTACATAATGAAGCACTGTGGCTCTAGACGTCAAGATCTCTAAAAATATTTTTTTAAATGTTCAGATAATTTCAGATTTACAGAAAAGTTGCAAAAAATAGTACAAAGAGTTCTTTCCCCAGATTCTCCAAATATTGAACGTTTTACCTTGTTTGCTCTCTGTCTGTTTCTCTTCCTCTCTGTTATCTCTGTGTCATCTAATCCACAGGCCTAATTTGAATTTCACCAGTTGTTCCACTAATGTTCTTGAGAGTGAAAGAAACAATTTGTTTTCTGGTCCTGGACCCAGTTTAGGGTTACATGTTGCTTTTGTTTTCATCTCTTGGGTTTCCTTTGATCTGTGACAGTTCTTCAGTCTGTCTTTGTCCTTCATGAACTTGACATTTCTGAAGAGTACAGGCCACTTATTTTATAGAACGGCCCTCACTGGGGCTTGTCTGATGTTTCTCCATTGTTAGATCCAGGTTCTACATTTTTGGCAGGAAGACACAGAAGTGATGCTGTGTCCTTCTCAGCCAGCGATTTTCTTTTGATTAGAACCCTCTGCAATACTATGTGCATATGCATTTTCTAGGCAAAGTGACTAATATCTCTTCTTTCCAATTCCCATGACCTAACAGAGGCCAAGAAATTCATTTCTCCATGCTAGTCTTGGAGGGATTCCTTGCCAATAGGAGGCAGGGGAGGAGACAGGCATTGAGAGTGGGAGTGACTGCCAGCCTGCCTGGGACCTGCCTGTGCAGCCCTGGGCATCTTTCTGGTGTGCCATGAACACAGACCTCCGACGCTCCAGCTTTCTTGGCTCAAACCTTTTGAGAGAATTTACCATTTATGAAGTCTCGGCAGATTAGAACATAGGCTGTAGAATCAGACCGGCCTACATTCACAACTCTACTCTACCACTTCCTAGCTGGCAGACTTGGGCCTGTTCTTTAATCCTCCATGACTCCTCTTCTTCATCTATAAAATGGGAATGAGAATAGTATGTGCCTCATAAGGTCAATATGAAGTAAGTTAAATGAGGTAGTACGTATCACGCATAAAGCTATTAGAATCATGCCTGGCTCATCATGCAGGCTCAATGGCTCATAGATGTCTTATGACACCATGGTTTATGTCCTTCTATAAATTTGTTTATGCTCACAATCTGTTAGACATCTCCTAGAAGACAGAGGCCCTTGGGTTTTCATGGGCTACTCTGTTCACAAGTGGAATAAATAGAATAAATGTCCCTGGGAGTTGGTCAATGAATCCTTGTTCCCCAGGACATTGGGGTGGGGGTAGAAGGGACCTTATTGTGATATTAAGTTCCTTGTGAACTCCAACTGAATTAATAGCTCCTCAGAGTAAGATTCTGCCAACAAAGTGGATCGGAATGGAACAGCCCCCACTTGGCAAGGTCTGTTGTATGTTGAAAGGAGTGGCTCAGGGAACTGCAGAATAGCCACCCTAAGATCCCTCCCCGCCATCAGGGAGACCAGCCTCTATGACATGCCCATCAGTGTCAGTATAGCTCTGTATAACTGTGGGAGTCAGAGTAATGACCTCCTAAAGATATCCATATCCTAATCTCTGGAACCTGTGAATATATCACCTTACATGGCAATGGAGGCTTTGCAAATGTCATTAGGTTAAGGATCTCGAGATGGGAAGATAATCCTGGATTGTCCAGGTGGGCCCAATATAATGTAATCACAAGGATCCTTATAAGAGTGGGGGTGGGAGGGTCAGAGTCAGAGAAGGAGATGTGATGATAGAAGTGGAGGTTGGGGGGAGGGTGGGGAAGTGGGGAGGAGAGGGAGAGGGAGATAGTGGAAGATGTTACTACACTGCTGGCTTTGACAGTGGAGGATGGGGCGGTGAGCCAAGGAACACGGGAGGCCCCTAGATGCTGGAAAAAGCAGGAAAACAGATTCCCTCCAGAGCCTCTAGAAGGAACACAGATTTGTTGACTCATTTTTAACTTTTGACTTTCCACCCTCCAGAAAACTTAATAAATACATATTTTCCTTTTCTAATGTTACCATGGTTTACTTTTCCCCTTTTAATAATTGATTATTTAATCCAATTAATATTGATTTTGATGTATGATGTCAAAGGTAGGTACAATTAGATTCTCTCTTCCTCTAAGCCATTTCAACACCAAATAACACCCCAAACCATTTTTGTATCTCTTCTTTATATATAATATTCTTTTTTATAGGAGGATTAAATTTAGGGCTTTTCATTAATTCTGTACCATTTCCTATTTTTTGAAAGTTTGTTTATTTTTTTGGAAAATAAAAACCCAATGTGGGGCTTGGACTCATGACCCTCAGGTCAAGAGTTACACACTCCTCTGACTGAGCCAGCCAGGTGCCCTACTCTTTATTGATTCCATAATATTTCTTTCTTTTTGGGGCAATTCACATTGTTTTAATTATTATTACTCTAGATGGCACATATTTAGTTGTTTTATTTCCAGAGCCATGTGAAACATACTTATGAAAATGTTTAAAGAGAATTATCTTTGATGCAGGTAAGTAAATCTTGTTTGTGCTACTCAGATCACCAAGGCAATCTGATCAATGCCTCCCTTCACTTTAAATTCTCAAAGGATCCATCTCCAAATTTGCCTACATATGTTGGAGTATAGAAATAGAATATAAGTATAATAATCATAAAAATGTTTAAGGATAATGTCAGAGAGCAGGACAGGTGAGCCAAGTCCTGGGTCACTGTTTCCTGGTGATTCTGATTCCTCAAGTCTAGGGTAGAACTTGAGAATTTTTTTTTTTTTAAACTCTCCTCCCAGGTTGACAAACCGCTGTGCTTGGTGATTACAGAGATAACATACCTAAAAGCCATTTACCATGTTTCAGGGTCTCTCACAAATTTCTCAAACTGAGAATGTTAAATCTCTTGTATGAGGGTTGGAACTGGATAACTGGCCAAGGCAGTAGAGACAGAATCTGAAGGATGAATGTTCCAGATTCAAAACTTAGTGATATGAAGCAAGCATTTTATTCTTCATGGTTTCTGGGAACTAGGAATTCAGGAAGGGCTTGATTGGGCAGGTCTGGCTCTGGGTTGGGCAGACAGTGGAACAGCAAGGGGGCTGGAACAGCTGGAGGCCGGCTGGACAGCTTTTTGTCCTCACATGGCCTCCTTGCATGGGCTAGTCTGGGCTTCCTCACAGCATGGTGGCTTCAGAGCAGTTGAGCTGCTTACATGGAGCTCAGTGCCCTGGGAGAGCGGAGAGCGGCTGAAAGAACCAGGCAGGAGATTTATTGCCCTCTCTGACATAGCCACAGGAGTCATATGCCTCCTAAGCCTGACCAGATTCAAGGCCCTCTCTCAACAGGAGGAATGGCAAGGGCTTGCTGTGAGCAGAGACTGTGGATGGGAGACAAAGCCGTGGCCACCTTTGGGGAATAGAGTCGGCCACAGAGTTCTCCCTTATCCCCATATCCAGTGCACGAGATCCTTCCCCCTAATGTTTCTCAAACTGGTCCTCCCTGACCACCACCTAGTCCAAGCTATCAGCACCTCTAGCTTGCGCTGCTTTGCTTGTCTCCAAACTAGGCTCCTTGCTTTCACCTTTTCTTCTCCCCTGTTCTTTCTCTTCTATAGAATGATGTTTTTCTATAACAGCTCTGATTGTCACTCCCCACGGTCCTTGGGATAATGATAAAGTTGCCTTCAAGGCCCTGTGAGATCTGGATCTTTGCCATCCAGACTTAACATTTTGCCACTGTCCCCCTTGCTTTCCAACTTGCAGCCCCATTGGTATCATTTCGGGCCCTACATTCACCACATTCTTTCCGCCTCAGGGCCTTTATACCTCCTGTTCCCTCTGCTTAAGTACTTTCCTAACCCTTTTCCTACATCTCCATCCTCCCTCCTCCTTTCTCTGCCACATCTTTAGTTAATTCCTATTCATCCTTAAGGTTGTGAAAGTTAGTAAAGGGAAACCTCACTTAGAGTGGAGTCGGGAAGCCCTGAAGGGGAAGTTCTCACCCACAAACTTTCCAGTGCATCTTGTTTCACATTCCTAGGCAGGAAGAAGTACACTTGACTACCCAGCAGGAGGAAGGAAGACTTTTTCCTTGCCCAGCAACAGCCCAGCCCCTGAGAAACTGCCACAACTCAGTCAGTGAGGAGCCATCACCACCCTGAGCTCCTGCTTTCCTCCAAGGGACTTTTGTTCAGAGCGGCCCCTTCCAACTTCCTCCTTTTTCTCCATAGAGTAATGTTCCTCTGCTTTGTGCTCCAGACTTGCCACAGCAAGTTTGCCATAGCCTGCATGTCTCAGATCGCAATTTTTCCGCAATTCCCAAATAAACTCATTTTGCTGGTAAAATACCTGGGTATTTTATATTTAAGGTCAAACAAGATGTTCTTTTAAATCTGACTCCCCATCCCCACTCAGAACAGAAAGATAGTGTAGCCTGGTAGCTAGGAGCACAGACCATGGATTCAGACTACTTGAGTACAAATTCTGGCTCCAGTATTTACTCACAGTGTGACTTCGGGCATGTCACCTAACTTCTCTGTGTCTCGGTTTTCTCTTCTGTAAAACAGGAAGGGTAATAGGATCTCTCTGAAAGGATTATTGTGAATGTTGCTGAGTTATCATCTATAAAACACTTAGTGCCTGGTGTGTGCAGCACAGTAAGCATTAGCTAGCTGGTAGTGGTTTGTCAGCCTGGTGCATGCTCTTGTAGGACCATACTCCCCTGTCCTGAAATTACTCTTCCAATCAGAGGCCATTTAATGGGATGTGAGGGGAATCTTGGGGGTACCTCCTAATCTGTGGCTTTGGACCCATAGCTGAGGATAAAGGGGTGCTAAATATTTTCTTAAGCAGGAGGCTTTAACTCGGGGTTCATGAACTTGGATGGGAAAAACCGACTTCCTTACTCTGATTTACCACTAACTGAGATTAAGCATTTCTTTCCATTATGATCGTAAGCAACAGTGGTATTAACAGAGCCTGCTACATTGTCTCCAGTAGAAATCACAGATATTTCATATCACGTTACAGTTATTGCAGATGTCTTGAATTATCATTTGCACTCATCGTTACTTTGAAATGATGGAAATCTTAGACTTGCCACTAGATCTTATTATGTAATCCATTAATGAAGAAGCACATACAGTGCTACAGCACACATTTGTCTTTTTACCATTTTGATGACTGTATTTCAATGTAATTGGTTTTCTTTGTACCTCTATCATATTTTATGCATTCACAAATGTTTTTCTAAGAAGGGTCCAAAGGCTTCTATGTATGGTCAGAGGACTTCGAAACACACACACACACACACACACACACACACACACACACACACACACAAGAATCCTGCTCTAAAGAAAGTAGTTAATGCCTGGGATGAGAGGCTCTCCTTAGGGCAAACTAAAAGGTGAATGCTTTCTTTGAGTCAGTCACTCTCCGAGGACTTTATATATACATCCTTTTTTTTCCCTTAAGATTTTATTTATTTATTTGAGAGAGAGGGAGAGTGAGAGGGAGAAGCAGACTCCCCACTGAGCAGAGAGCCCGATGTGGGACTTGATCCCAGGACTCTGGGATCATGACCTGAGCTGAAGGCAGACGCTTAACCGACTGAGCCACCCAGGCGCCCTATATATACATCCTTATTTAATCCTCCCAACACCCTAAGAGGTAGGAATTATTACTGTCCCCAGTATGTAGGCAAGAAAATTGAAGCTCAGAGAGGTTGGGTAATTACCCAAGGTCACAGGGCAGTATTCTAGTGGTAGAGTTCGTGCTTTTATTTATTTTTTTAAGATTCTTTTTTTTAAAGATTTAATTTATTGAGAGAGAGAGAGTGGTAGAGAGAGAGAGCATGAGAGGGGGGAGGGTCAGAGGGAGAAGCAGACTCTCCACTGAGCAGGGATCCTGATGCGGGACTCGATCCTGGGATTCCAGGATCATGACCTGAGCCGAAGGCAGTAGCTTAACCAACTGAGCCACCCAGGTGCCCTAGAATTTGTGCTTTTAATGCCAACATCTTGCTTTCCATATAAATCTGGTCATTCCACTATCCTGCAAAGTAATTATCCCATTCCTCCATTTTGCAGATGTGGAAACTGAGTCTCAAAGAGGCTACATTATTTTCCCTCACAGTTAAGCAACGTAGTCAGGATTCAAACCCACATCTGTCAGGCTCCAGAGCCCCCGTGTCCCACTGTGCCCTGCAGAGTTAACTAAAGGTGCCGTGGAAATGTTGCCTGGGCAAGTTCACTGTTTATCAGATATATGTCTCAGGTGGACCTTTCCATGTCATCCGTCAGGTTAGATGGTTTGGAAAGAAATGACTGCTTTTACTGATCTTGCTGTGGGGTTACAGAGCAGTGTGGGGCACATCTTCGTGGATATGAAATACACATTGTCATTTGGAAAACTCCATTAGCCGCTATTGTCTAGACAGAGAGTTAAAGGGGGAAGCAGGAGATGTAAGAATACATGAGTAGGAAGTTCTGTATCGGGCTCACACTAAAGCAGAAAGAACCATTATTTTGAAACCATTAAAGATGAAGTTGGTAAGGATCAGTGTGGTCTTGTGACCTGTAAATCTAATGAAATTAAAATGAGGTAATGATATGTTTTATAACAATTGAGGGTCTGAGAAGCTGGAAATTATCTCAGCGTGAATACTATAAGGGAACAGGGAACAATGGAAGCCATCTAGAAAAGGATCTTTATTCAGCTTTATTTATAGCAGGTATTCATCTTCTCTTTCAACACTGGGACCACAAAGGAGCTTGTTTCACCTTGCTGGATGTATGAAAATACAACCGTTGTCACAGTCCCTGTGCTTCCTGCCATAGAACCCAGCATGTTCAAAGGAGGGAAAGTTGGAGGGTGCCATGAAGTGGTGCCGACTAGTTGGCGCTGGGAGACGGGGCAGGAGGCAAGGGAGGAGAAGAGGGGAGAAGAAAAGAACTTAAGAGAGTCTTCTCATCGTTGCCCAACTCCAATTCTCTAGACCTGAGCTGTGTGACTAACTGTGTGTGACTATTTACATGTATTAAGAGTAAATGAAATAAAAAACCCACTTCCTTGGTTGCACTGGCCATATTCCAAGTGCTTAATTGGCCCATGTAGTTTAGCTAGTGGTCCTCACATTGGATGCAGATACAGAGTGTTTCCATCAGCGCAGAAATTTCTGTTGGACAGCATTGGTAAATACCCATTTCCTCCTGTAAGTCTAGGGATATTCAAAGTCCAGGACAAGTGGAACCTGATGACTGTTAACATTTCTGGCCCACGGGAAGACAGAGGATTAGGGTCTTCTGAAATGGCACAGGAGTCCCACGTTCCTGTGAGCTACTTGTACTCTCTAGGATGCAGTTTTCTTATATTTCTAATATTAATGATTAATATCATTTTCTACTGGATAATATGAGGAAATGACATAATTAATTTAATACTTATAGTAACCATGTGAGCTATTAGGCCCATTTTACAGAGGAGGAACGAGAGATTAAGAATGTACTCAAGGGGGCGCCTGGGTGGCTCAGTTGGTTAAGCGGCTGCCTTCAGCTCAGGTCATGATCCTGGAGTCCCGGGATCGAGTCCCACATCGGGCTCCCTGCTCAGCAGGGAGTCTGCTTCTCCCTCTGACCCTCTCCCTTCTCATGCTCTCTCTCTATCTCATTCCCTCTCTCAAATAAATAAATAAATAAAATCTTAAAAAAAAAAAAAAAAAGAATGTACTCAAGGCCGCAATTGGAGCAGAACCAGGCTTTGGACCCAAACCTCTGACTTCAGAGGCCACATTCTTATCCATCAAGCTATACCACCTCTGCTGCTAGTTCCTCATCGGCAAACCAAGGGGGCTTAGTGGAAGTCTCACAGAAACAGAAACTGAGACAAGGATTTGAGTACAAGTAGTTAATTTGGAAGGTGACCCTATGAAGCACCAGTGGAGAAGTGAAACAGCGAGGGAAGGAAGCCATTGCAGGGTGGAGTCATATGCTGGTTACATCGTGGACAACTGAGGCTTCCTCTTGATGGGGGAGATAGTGTAGAACACACACCTCTGAGTTATCCTCCCTAAGAGAGGAGGGAACTGGGGTATTCACTCACCAGCTCTTTGTCATTGGTAGAAGAATGCTCCAGGGACATTCCCCCAGGCACTTCTGTCCTGCACCCCCTCAAGGGCTAAATATGCTCTTGTGGCCATAAAAGGCCCTTCAGGAGAAGGCCACAGGTGCTTGAAGTGAATATAGAGGGTGTAAAAGTGGGGTACCAGCAAGGTGCTCTTTCTGTTCTAAGAAACTAATGGCTAGTGGTGCTTGGTATTAGGTATCTTACATCATGAAATCTGAAACTATAAAGATTAGCAGTCTTCTAGAGCATGGGTATGGGGAGAACCTGGAGGTATGATTAGACATCTGAGCTGATTTTCAAGATGGGTGACATAGTAAAGGGTTAATATTGAAACCATACAAAGAGCACTTCATTAGGGTTGGGACTTGTCTGGTTCAATACTATAGCCCTATATGTGACATATAGTGAAATGCTTGATGAATATTTGCTGAATGAATACATGGATGAATAAAATTGATAGGAAAAAGACATTTGGTAAAACAATGGGCAAAAGATATATATAGTTCGTTCATGGGTGTGAAGGATGGGGTAGCTGGGTGATAGACATTGGGGAGGGTATGTGCTATGGTGAGCCCTGTGAATTGTGCAAGACTGTTGAATCACAGATCTGTACCTCTGAAACAAATAATATGATATATGTTAAAAAAAAAAAAGAAGAAGAAGAAGACAGCAGGAGGGGAAGAATGAAGGGGGGGATATCGGAGGGGGAGACGAACCATGAGAGACGATGGACTCTGAAAAACAAACTGAGGGTTCTAGAGGGGAGGGGGGTGGGGGGATGGGTTAGCCTGGTGATGGGTATTGAGGAGGGCACGTTCTGCGTGGAGCACTGGGTGTTATACACAAACAATGGATCATGGAACACTACATCAAAGACTAATGATGTAATGTATGATGATGAACATAACAATAAAAAATTAAGAAATTTTTTTAAAAATTCTATATAGTTAGTTCATGAAAGAGGAAATCCAAATGGTTAATAAACATTTGAGAGGATGCTCAATTAATTGGGACATAATTGGGAAAATATAAATTAAAGCAATGAGCTCTCTCTCTTCACCTATTAACTGTCAGATATCAAAATGGATGATAACATCTCATGATAGAATGCAAAGTAAAGATCCCTTCATACATGTGAATTTCCCAAGTGTTTTGTAAATACTGTTCCCATTTACAATATACAGACCTACAAATTCCACTTCTAGAAATCTACTCCACAGGAATAGAAGCACAAATGCCTGAGTATATGGGTACAAGTACGTGTTGTCACAGCACGTTGTGCAGTGGTAAAACCTGGATGTAGCCTGAATGTATATCAACAGAAGAACCATTGAATCAGTTGTGACAAGCCCACATCATGGAATATTATGCAGTTACTGAAAAAGGAATGTGTCAGATCTGTGTTTGCTAACCTGGAATGATTTCCACGATAGAGTTAAATAAGAAAAGGGCAGAAAAATGGCAAAGATTCCTTTTCTTATGAAATGAACAAACATATTCTTTTTTTAAAAAGATTTTATTTATTTGAGAGAGAGAGAGATAGCACGAGTGGGGGGAGGGGTAGAGGGAGGGGAGAAGCAGACTCCCTGCTGAGCAGGGAGCCCTGGCAAGACACAGGGCTCAATCCCAGGACCCTGGGATCGTGACCTGAGCCGAAGGCAGACGTTTAATAACTGAGACACCCAGGTGTCCCTGAGCAAACATATTCTTAAATATGTAGAAGGATCCTGACCAAGCTGTGATTGGGAGGGGAGTGTAAACAGGAAGGAAAAAAATGAATATTTACAGGAGTGGAAATAATACATATGATCTAATGTTACAGCAAAACATAAAACAGGAAATCTATCTAGGATATCCTCAGGAAAGAAAAATCTGAAAGTACACACGGGTAAGGTCAACAAGGGGACACATACACATAAAACATTGATTTAATTTTGGGATGGGACCATGGCTAAATTTTTGGTCTGTTTTAATTGAAGTATCTGTTTCATACATATATCTTGAGTGGGAAAGGTTTGATTATTCACTGGGCTTTGGCTATACGCAAAGATGCAGAACTGCATCTTTGGGTCCTGACACCCAAATTTTCTTCTCTTTTTCCCCATCAATCCACTGAGAGGAGATTGCCCTGAGGTTTCTTCAGGATTTGGCATTCTTAAGGCACTCAGACTTTTGACTTTTGAAGATATTCCCCTATACTACTGGGCCAAGAGAGTACCTGCTTTCTTTAGTTCTGGGGCCTTGCCATGTGCCCAAAATCAGGAGGAGGAGGGGAAAGGAGGGAAAGGCCATCCTGTGCAGAGAACTATAACTAGTGGTAATGTGATGGAACATTGCAGTACAAACGGATTGCTTTGGCCATTTAGCATATGAGTACCCCTCCTACTTGATGGGAATGGTGGGGGGGGGGCAGGACCCACCAGGGGCGAGGAAGGCACAGATAGTTCTTCCTACCCCCTGGCAGCCAGAATATGGGGTGTGAGCCAAGCATGGCCACTCTGAGGTCTCTTCCCAAGATGTGGAACCTGGAGGGAATGATGCTCAAGTTCAGGGTCACCTACTGATTGTATTAGTCATCTTTTGCTGTGTAAGAAATTACCCTAAAACTTAGTGACTTGAAATAACAAAACATTTATGAGCTCACAAGACTGCAGTCAAGGTGTTAGTTGGGCTTCACTTAGCTGAGTCTTGACTGGAGCTGGAGGGTCCATTCCTCTTACATGGCCGATGGCCAGAAGCTTCAGATCCTCACCAGGTGGGCTTCTCTATAGACTGCCTAAGTGTTCTCCTGACAGGACAGATGGCTTCCCCAGTGGGCTTGACAAGAGAAGGAAGAAGGGGGGTAGGGGAAGGGAAGCAAGAAAGGGGGAAGGCGAGGGAGAGAGAGAATATTCTACAGAGCACATAGGCCTGAAATCTCAGTTTTATGACCTGATCTTGGAAGTGACATGCCATCACTTCTCCTGGACTCTATTGGTTACATAGACCAACACTGGCACAGTGAGTGGGGAGAGGGGGACCACAGGAAGGTATAAAGACCAGGAGGTGGGGTCACTAGGGGACATCCTAGGGGTTGGCTAACACAGAGCTGGTTTGTAAGACCTGTTCTGTAGCAGAGTCTTGACTATGTCCTGCCTCCTGTGGTTGCTGCTGGAGTTGGGTCCATCAGCCTTCCTATCAGTTCTATGAGCCACCTGACAACCTCCAACAATGTTCTCTTCTTAAGTTCACCAGCTCTGTCTTCTCTTGCTTGCAATGATGACCCTGACTAAGAACAGGTGCGGTGAGAGAGGACAGCAGTGGGGAAGGTGGATTGCAGCAGAGGAACTCACTTTAGATAAGATTATCAGAGAAGGCCTCACTGAGGAGGTGCCATTTGCCCAGAGACCTGAATGGTGAGGAAGAGTCAGCAGAGGAAGAGTGGGAGGAGGGGCCTCTCAGGCAGAGGGAGCAGCACAAAGGCTCTGAGGTGGGAACTGAGAGGCCTGGATGACTGGGGTGTAGCCAGCAAGCAGGTGAATGGAAGGAGCAGTCAGCAGAAGCCAGATCATGCAAAATCTTGAGGCCATGGTAAAGAATTTGGATCCCCTCCCCCAACCAAAGCCATCTCATTTTCTAGACAATAGAGCCTGAGAAGGCTGAGGACCAGACCTGAGGTCTAAGAATAGGGATCAGGCAAGTCAGTAAGTGGCTTTGATCAGATCGTGATAAAGAATGTCTATACTTTGTTAACTCACCCATCTGTTTTGTTGGCTCTTGGGTTTTCTTAATTTATGGTTGGGTTCTTTTCTGAGTTTCTTAGTTCCCTTTGGTAAATCCCAGCCCAAATATGCTGAGCTGAAAGGAGAGATTTTTATTTACAGTTGGGCCTGGGAATCCTAGCTAGAGAGCCTGGTCATCTGGTGGAGTTGAGCAACTCCCCAGACAGTGTGAGAATAAGCAAGTAGATCCTGATGGATCCCTACAGTCTCATTACTTTATAGTCCCACATTCACTCAACAAACACTTGCTCAGCATCCAGCATATGCCTGGGCTCTGTGTGGGCATCGGGCTACAAAGATCTTCCTCTCCAAGAATCAAATTAGGTATGAAGGATGGCCCAGTCCAAAGGTTATTGAGTGGGAACTCCTCGTTACTTGGAAATTGGTACTATGTCCCACAGCCAAAGCAAACAGGGCCTGTGTACCCTGCATTCTAAATGGTGCCAGATGCACTGCCTGCAAGGTTTACTAAAGGGGGCAGGACTAGCCTTACATCCCCTAGCTAAAAGCTCACTTTCCTCTTCCTTGCCCAATAATAATACCGGCAAGGGAGGAGTTCTTTGGTTTTATTGAGAAGTATAGTGTTTACGGTGAAAGATAGTTCTCTTCTCTCCCCTCTTCAACTGGGAGTCCCTTCTGGAGATCGAGGGGTGACTGCAAGAAGGGGGTACCAGGATGCTGTTCCCCAATGGGGGTCTACTTGGCAGTGGACTTGCTGATGTCCCCCTGTGCCTATCTGAGCAGGGGAAAGGAGAGGTGGAGAGAGGAGTCACTGTGGAGTAGCTGACCAGGATGTGTGAGTTTTTTGGAGTCAAGTCGACCCTGCGGTAGTTAGCTAAGCTCTTTGGCAACCCCACCCAACTGGGCTGATTGCTGAGCAACAGGGTCCCACCAGAGGCAGAAGCCTAGGTGGTGGGACAAGGTAGGGAAGCTCAAGCCTGAGCTGGATGGCCACTGCCAGAAAACTG
Source organism: Eumetopias jubatus (assembly GCF_037043125.1). Classification (NCBI taxonomy): domain Eukaryota; kingdom Metazoa; phylum Chordata; class Mammalia; order Carnivora; family Otariidae; genus Eumetopias; species Eumetopias jubatus. The sequence goes on from NW_028274815.1 coordinate 126,348,115, forward strand.
TGCAGTGGAGAAGCCCACAAGAAATATACTCATGTGGCCCATGAGAAACCATTTATGGGCACCTTCCACTCCAGGTTAGCCAGGGAAGCAGGGTCAACCAACAGGGAGGGGGCTATTGCAGAGCTATTCCCATTCCCTCCTCCCAATTTCAGTAAGGGGGAGGGGGCTGGGGCATGTTTCCCAACGAGGCTATGCTCCCTCTCCCCCACCTTTTATTTAAGCAGGCTGGATCCTGGCTCAATTCAACCCTTGGATGAATAAGGGGGAAGACAAAATGAGATTTAAATTGAGTTTGAGAATAAAGCTTTCAAGAATGGAGGTTTAACAACAGAAAGTGATCCAAAAGTAATGCAATCTGCCCAAGATGTCATTAAGGGATGGAAAAGGGAAATTCAACACAGCATGGCTGAAGGTAGAGATTAGGGGGAAAAGCTTCATTATTATGCCCCATCAAGTTGAGTCGCCTCAGTACAGTGGTTCCATGAGTAAACAGAATAATTGAAATACAGTGTGGTGGGGCTGGAGGCTTGCTTAGGTAAGCAGCCATAGGATTCTGAGAGAGCACAGGGAGGTAGGTGTAGGTGTGCACATTCCAGGTGGCTGTTCCAGAAGGGTTTCCAGAGAAGGGGCACCTGAGTTGAAAGATGAGAAGGGGTTGATCTGAAGAAAGGAGAGCAAAGAAGGGCTTTCTGGCAGAGGTCACAGCACAGCCTGGAGCAGAAAGTTGAAGGCAGGAGGACAGAGATGCAGCTCAGTGAACCCATGAGCTTAAGGAGCGAGGGCTCTGGGGAGTTGCTTCAAATCTAAGAGCAACAGCTACTGGGTATTTACCCCAAAGATACAAATGTACAAATGTAGGGATCCGAAGGGGTATGTGCACCCCGATGTTTATAGCAGCAATGTCCACAATAGCCAAACTATGGAAAGAGCCAAGATGTCCATCGACAGATGAATGGATAAAGAGGATGTGGTATATATACACAATGGAATATTATGCAGCCATCAAAAGGAATGAGATCTTGCCATTTGCAACGACGTGGGTGGAACTGGAGGGTCTTATGCTGAGCAAAATAAGTCAATCAGAGAAAGACATGTATCATATAACCTCACTGATATGAGGAATTCCTAATCTCAGGAAACAAACTGAGGGTTGCTGGAGTGGTGGGGGGTGGGAGGGATGGGGTGGCTGGGTGATAGACACTGGGGAGGGTATGTGCTATGGTGAGCGCTGTGAATTGTGTAAGACTGTTGAATCACAGACCTGTACTCTGAAACAAATAATACATTATATGTTAAAAAAAAAAAAAAGAAGATAGCAAGAAGGGAAGAATGAAGGGGAAATCGGAGGGGGAAATGAACCATGAGAGACTATGGACTCTGAGAAACAAACTGAGGGTTCTAGAGGGGAGGGGGGTGAGGGGATGGGATGGGTATTAAAGAGGGCACATACTGCATGGAGTACTGGGTGTTATATGCAAACAATGAATCATGGAACACTACATCAAAAACTAATGATGTATGGTGATTAACAATAATAATAAAAACAAACAAACAAAAATCTAAGTGCAACACAATGGGGTTTGTGTATTAGAATCTTCTGCTTACCAGATTCCGACTGTGCTGTGGACTTGACCTCCAGGCCTACTTCTTACCCATCCACATGGCTCTGGAACCCCTACTCCCCTGCAAAGACCATTTTCTGTTATTCAAAATCCTGGGTCCCCACTCTTTGGAATGTCCTTTGCCCTACTCCTATCATTGAACCCACCCTCCCCATAAATCATCTTTTCTCTTTCCTCTTCCAGCGTACTCTGCTCAGCACAGGAAGATTCTATGCCTTCTCTTGGCCTGTCCCCGCCAGCACACATCTCCTTTGGATATGCGTATACTAAAATATCTTCCCTTTATCTTATCTGGTCTTCGCCCCATGGGGCAACCCGAAGGCTACTATTTATTCTTTCACACATTAATTTAAGCTGCTTTAATTGTGGCTATGATATGTTTTATAAAATATAATTAATGTTTTAATTCTGTGTACTGGCTTTCCAAGGCAGTTTTGTGAAGGGTCCAATTTTGGAATCAAGCAAATAAGGAATAAGTAATGGCTGAAGTTATTATAGCAACACCCTCCCCCCCCAAAGGAATTAAAACTGTACTTGCTTTTTGAAGTGGATTAAAAAAGGGAAAAGACAGTTTAATGTTTTCTTCATCCCAGGCATGTTTGGATGGGTTTTGTGAAGTCCTCTGGACTTGATTTCAAGTGTTCCTGGCTTATTGGTATCTGACCACCAGCTTGAGGTGTGTTGGACTACCAACCAGCTTTGCACCTCCTGTCCCCACATCCTTTTTGATGGAGGGTGTGCTGGGAATGAGAAGCTACTGAACCCACTTACTCATTTATTTGTTCAGCAAGTGTGTATTGGTGTCCTATTACATGCCCAGGACTGGGATGAATTCAGTCCTGCCCTCAAGATGCTCCCAGTCCAGTGGGGCCAGAGAGATGGAGTTCTAGTCCAGCACACTAATGCTGCAGGGGGAGCTAAGGTGGGATGGAGCGACTACCTCTGTCTCAGGGAGTTAAGCGGAGGCTTAACTGAAGAGGAAGCGAAATTTAAACTGGTTCCAGGAAGGAGAGGGGAAAGAAGGAAACAGCAAGACACAGTAAAAAGAAAAGTTTGAAAATGGGGAGAAGGAGAGCATGGTGGAAACCGGTGTGCATGGGAGGACATGGCAGGCAGTGAACATGGGCAGACAGGTGGGGGTGGAGTGCAGAAGGCTTTTTGTGTCATGAGAAGGAGTTTGGACCATCCTGAGGATGGGAGCCCAAAGAAGTTTTTCAGCAGAGAAGTGTCCTGATCAGATCAGATCTGGGATTTGCAAAGAAAACTGCAATAGGATGAACAATGTCGGGGGGTGTGTTGGTTGGGAGTTGCCTGCTGGCCCATAGTAGGGGCTCAACAGGCACCTAGTGAATGAGTGAGGCCATTGAGACAGCCCACGCGAGAGATGATGAGCTTCTGAATTAGTGGTACGTGTTGGAAAGGAGGGTGCCCTTTGCAGCAGAAGCCAGGGAAATGGGGTTAGCAGCCCCTTCCTCTCCCATCCTCCCTGATCTATGCAGGCAGGACTTTTGGCCTGAAATGCAGAACTTGGCCCAGAATACAGAACTTGGAGGGTCATCACCCCAACAACTGTCTAGTTCAAGCTCCTCAGATTCCACTGGGGACAACAGAGGCTCAACCGAACGCAACCCATCAGAGTCAGAGCCTAGAACAGAATTCAGGAGTTCCATGCTGTGGAGTAGAGAGTGTTAACATTGGTTGAAGAATGGCTTGGAGGGCCAGAACCCGGGAAATGTAGGCACAAGGGTGTGGGGGTTTCTGCAGAACGAGAGGGTCCCGAGTCCCCTGAGATACTCGTGGGGTTCCACGATCCCACGGAAGGCTGATGTACTACTCTAATTGCCTATCTCCAGCCGCCGGACGGGAACCGCGATGGAATAGACTCTGGCGGGGACGCATGGATGCATGGATGGATGGATGGGGAGGCTGGGACGCTGCGCCCACTCGAGGGAATTTCCTTTGAAAGAGAGCGAAACTTTAAGCCGGTAAACTCCTTTCCTTCAAATGCCCTCCATTTCCCCACACCCCAGCTGTGGCCTTCCCGTTTTCAGGGATGGGGGGAACTTCCTCAGGCCTCTCCATCCGCGATGGGGACACTTTCGCTTCTGTCGGAATTCCCGAAGGCTGCGGGGGAGAACCGTGGCGGGGGGGCTCCCTGGGACGTCTCCACAGCACATGGGTGTTTCCTCTCCTTTAGCTTTCCGGGAAGACTGCTAGCGCCCCGCCCTCTTCAGCTTGGCCTCTGAGCCCCAGGGACGAGGAGGAAGTACTCTTCTTGGGGCCACGCGCCATCTCCCGCGCCAAAAGCGCGTCCCTAAACTCCCAGGAGAATTAGACTCCGAGGAACTTCCAGGGGAAATCCGGGTGCGAAGAGTAGTCAGGAGCTCCGCCCCGCCCAAGGAAGCTGACCGCGATTGGTCCCCGAAGACCCCGCCCATGTCCTGGGCGGGGCGAAGGGGCACGGGCTGGGGGAGTTACTAGAGGCCCAGTCTCCGCGCCCTTACTCCGCCGCCTGGTATTCACCTCGCCATGGTCCTTCTGCCTCTGCGCTGTCTCTTCTGGGGCTCCTTGTTGACCGCCGTGAGTTGAGTTTCTGCTCCGACCCGACAGGGGATTTGGGGATTTGAGAGTGGGGAATGGGAAGAGAAGAAATATTTCGGGGAAGGGCCTTCCTAGCTGATTTTGGGAGGACAGACAAGTGGGTAGAGAAGCTGGGTAAGGTACCCCGGGTCCTAGTTGTACGAGGTAGGCTGCCTCTGTCTCCTTCCAGGTTGGGGTCCCAGGTAGCCCACAGAGGGCGCGTAGTGGGGGCACTGCAAAAAACGTGCACCTATGGCGTGGATGGCGTTGGGATTTGGGGAGCCTCAAGCTTTTATTTGGTCAAAAGGCTGCAGTCTGGGTTTGCTTCAGAGGCTGGCCGCACGGAGCCTGGTGAGGGGTTTCAGAGGCGAGGAGGGAGGCCGGGCAAGGGAAGAGGCGGGTCTGGCTGGTTTCCTGTCCCTTTTCCATTGCGGACAGATGCCAGCCTCTGGGAGTGGTTATCATATCCTGGCCACCTGGGGATGCCTTCTTCCAGGGCATCTTGTGGGAACAAGGGTGGGTGCAGGGCCCCAGGTACTTCTTTGAGAAGGCAAGGAGCTTTTAACTCTCCCACCCCCACCCCCAAATCCTGAGTGATCCAACCTAGGAGGAATACCCAAGACTGTGTCTCTGCCTCTCGAATTTAAGATGATATAGGAGACCTCTGGGGGGAGATGAATAGTTCATGGGACCCAAGAAAGGGTTAGGAGACCAGCCGGGGTTTCTCCAGGCACCAGAAAGTCTCAGTTATGCCCAACCAAGCGTGTCTCCGGGATTTTCAGAAGCCCACACTTGACTCACTTTTTGTTTAAATGTATTTTTGTAGTTCCTCATTCTGGAGGCTGGGAATCCCCCAAGTGCCTGACCCTCTCATCCCAACCCCTCCGGCCTCCCCCTACTTTCAAAGGCTGTAGTTTCTGGCATGAAGTCTGAGTAGGAAAGACCCATGGAGGGGTTGGGGAGGGGAGTCAGCAGCAGGGGAAGAGTCAGTGGGGAAGCTGCTTTGGTCCCAGAACTTTCATTTTCACTCTAAGGGATGGTTCTTAGGAAGAAGGGAGGCAGGAAGAAGGTGGAGCTGGAGGGAGGAGGAGGAGAAGGAGGACTCTTGTAGGAGGGATTGGAGGAAGAGCCAGGGGAGGTAGCGTGAAGGGTGATCTGGGCTTCTCAAGAGCACACTGCCAGTTTTGGCTCCAGGTAGAGACTGGGTAGTGGCAAAAATAGCAGGGGCTATTTATGAGAGCTTCCCATGTGTCGGGCTCTGAGTGAAATGCTTTACAGGCATTCTTGGTCTGATTTTTTTCAACTGCCCCATTATACAGATAAGCAAACTGAGGCTCAGAGAGAGGAAATAGCTTGCCAGAGTTCTCTTAGCTAGGTGGAACCTGGATATAAATCCACATCTGCCTGATTCCAGAGCCGGCCTCTCCGAGCCTTGGTCCTGAGCTTCTTTGTGTCAGAAGGACTGGAGCTATGGAGTGGGAGCTGGGGATTGACAAACTTTCAGAGAAGGAGCTGTATTTCTCGTGGGTTTGAAAATGGCACAAGGGACATTCGTTGCTCTGGGAGTCTGGTGGGAAGGTCCACAGGGTTGCAGGAAGAACATTCACAGGATGTGGTAGTGGAAGCGACAGACCTTTGTATTTCCTTCCCCATTTGGAATAAGATGCTTCTCTGTAAGTAATTTTCTCACCCAAGCTGAATGAGAGCCACCAATTAGGCAGAATCCAGGGTGTTAGTCATCCCAGCAGATAGTCACATATATATGATAATCAAAACTGCCATTTAAATGAGCCCTACTATGTGCTAGCTACTGGGCCAGGCTGTATACGTATATTCATTCTGATTTTCACAACCTTATCTGTGGAGTGGGCACTACTCCCATTTTAGAGATGTGGAAACTGAGGCTAAGAGAAAAAATAACTAGTGAGCGATACAAAGGCAAGGTTGGAGCCTTAAGCTGTTTGACTCTCAAGCCTGTGCTCTTTTCACTGGCTGTTCCCAAAGTGTGGCATGATTTTAGGGAACACACTGATATAGAACTAAACAACAGAAATTCACTTTACACTTCTATTAAAATACTTCCCTTTTTTTTTTTCAAGGAGCAAGTCTCTGGAGCTAGAATAAAGTTAAAACCTCTCCAGCACTTGCTAATCCTTCTTTTTAAACAAAAACCAAGAGCAGGCTTGGAGCGGAGGACTATCAGCAAGCGGAGCAACCAGCTGGGTTTTTAATAACATTGCTGCACTTCTGTTGAATTTATTTTTAGGGTTACCTTTTATTTATGAGAAGCGATACTGGCTCTTCTCTCATGGCAGTGATATAAGGTTTATATTTAAAAATCAATGTATTTAAATTAATGAGAAGTAATTAATAGCATGGGTGGTACCTGGATGGAGTAAAAATAGCGCAGGCAAGACCTATGTTGATGGAGAGGGGGCAGTATTGAGACCTGAGTTCTCATCAGATTCTATCGCTATGTGACCCTGGGCAAGTGCCCCATCTCCCTGGTCCTTAGGCTAACCATTTGTAAAGCAAATGCATTGGATTTTAGTCCTTCCAGCTTCACAGTCCAGGCATTTCATGAGGGAGGGGTTGGGTGATCAGAGGATCGGATGATGAGGGTTTGGAGAGGGAAAGGGGTGGGGAACAGAAGAATAGAAGGAAGCCACCAAGTGCTAAATGTAGCCCCAGCCAGAACTAGGACCAGCTGAAGCCAGCCAGCCTCAGGACTCCAGGGGAGGTACTGGAGCCCTCATGTGCTTCTACGTCTTTGGGAAGAGGAAGAACTCAAGAGTCAAGCCAAAAGCAGATCTGTTTAGTTCAGAGAATATTGTGATGTTCCAGCGCAATCACTTTGTGAAATGCCAGGCCGATCCTCTGGGTCCTTTTATAATCACATCAGTTGGCAGTTTAGTTAAAAACAAACACACCAAATGATATGCAGGCTCCATTTTTCTGCTCTGGACTTCACTTCAGTACTAACCTCTGTCCTGGCTGATTTCCACCTCCCTGCCATAGAGGCTGCAGCAGAGATTTCAAGATACCCTCAAATCATCCCATTCTGTTTTTAGGTCCACCCAGAACACACTGCATGCAGAGAAAAGCAATACCTAATAAACAGTCAGTGCTGTAATTTGTGTCCGCCAGGTGAGCCGCCAACCCCCTGGCCCCATAGTGGGACTCTTCTTGGTTTGCTGGCAGATGCAGACCCTATGTGTCAGCTGTCAACTTGAGTCTTAAATGACCCCTGGGATTCTTCCCATCCCTGCCCTGCTCTCAGAATGTTCTGGGCTCCCTCTCTGCACTACCCAGCACTAGGGTTCCGGTCTCTCCCAAGGCCCCCACCAGATTATGAAGTCTGGAAGGCTCCGAGACAGTCATCTTTGAACCCCCCCGCCTAAACCCCAACCTGCTCAGTTTTTGATAAGCGTCTGACTCATTGAGCTGGCTGGAGCCATCTCATTTCCCGATGTTTTCCAGGAGAGAAACTGGTGAATGACTGCACAGAGACCATCAACACAGAATGCACTCGCTGCAAAACAGGCGAATTCCTAGGCACTTGGAACTCAGAGAGACACTGTCACCAGCACAAATACTGCGATCCCAGTGCGTGGGCTCCTGGGGAAGGGGTGCGCGGGAGCTAGGCTGATAGTCTAGCTCATTCCTGACAATGCAGCCATTGGGTTTTTTGTTTTGTTTTGTTTTGTTTTTTGGTATAGCCCGGGTCTGTTCTGATTGGTTGCAGTCTGGGTTGTATGGGTTGTTAAATAATTTGATCCCCATCCCTCCTTGGAAGAGGGTCTCAGAAAATAAAAGCAGGACATGTGAGAAGCAGATCCCCCGAGCATGGCTGCTAAGGGGTCCCCATCCCCATCCTTCCTGCCATCTCTGTTCAGACCTAGGGCTCCGGGTCCAGAGGCAGGGCACCTCAGAAACAGACACCACTTGCACCTGCCATGAAGGTCTCCACTGTACCAGCAATGCCTGTGAGAGCTGCACCCTACACACCCTGTGCCCCCCTGGACTGGGAGTCAAGTGGATTGGTACGTGGCCTGTCTGGGAGTCAGCTCTGCAGGCAGGAGGGAGGAGCTGAGGCTCCGGATGAGGGGCTGGGCAGTGGGCACTCAGCCTTGACCCGCCTGCATTGGGATCTCTGCTTGGTGAGCAGGAAACGGACCCTTTCTCATCTGGCCTCCAGCCCTGGGTATCTGCCTTGGGAGGGCAATGGGGGAGGAGGCTTCCACCGGGGAAGCTCTGTGCTGAGGGACAACCCTTGAAACAGGCAGTTCTTCCCGCCCTGCCTGTCCGCCAGTTCCCTTGGGAGCCGGACAGGTGGTCCACTGTGATGATGAATGCCGTCTCCTCCCTTCCAGCTACAGGGGTTTCTGATACCATTTGCGATCCCTGCCCTGTCGGCTTCTTCTCCAATGTGTCATCTGCTTTGGAAAAGTGTCACCCTTGGACAAGGTACAAGGATCCATCTCTGTGTTTCCTGCCCTAAGAGGGGCATGGGACTGCTTCATTCTATCCGGCCCCCTGTCCCTCAGCCCCTGCTCCCCATGTCCACGCACTTGTGCACTTAGAGAACTTCTAGAGTGTCCTCGTGGCTGACCAAAAAGGCCACTTCTCAGCATTTTTTTGCCTGCTCTGTCTCAGTGGTAAAAGACGCTGCTGATCTCTCAGTCTTCACCAAACTCCCCTCTTGGGGGCACTGTGACACCTCTCTTGCTTTCCTTCTACCCCGCCTCTGCTCCTCCTACCAGGTTTCCTTGGCCTTAGTTCTAGGCTCTACTCCCCAATCACTTTGCCCACCTCCCCTGAGCATCTCATCTGTATCCATGGTTCCCAAACAACATCTCCTGTCTAGATCTGTCTCCTGGGTCCCAGACAGTCATATACCACCACTGGGGGTCCACCTCCATGCAGGTGACCCACAGGCGACAAATGGGCTCACTTGCCTGCCCCCCTCACCCTCTGGGAAGACCACTCCCATGGGTCTGGGCACTTGTCCCATGGTCGCTCCCAAATCAGTCACCAGGTCCTGTCCATCTGGCCTTCCAGATGTTTCGGGATTCCTTCTCAGTATCTTCACAGTCATCACTGTGGTCTGGATGGTGCCTTCACCTCCTTACTGGACTCCCTGCCTCTGCTCTCTCCCCCCACCCTCTTGCCACAGTGAGCTTTCTACAGTGTATTTCGGATCATGATGCTCCCTATTTAAAATGTTTCATGGCTCTCTGTGCCTTTAGGACGAAACCCAGACTCCTTCACATGGGCCCCCAACCTTCCAGCTCCATTTCTTCCCCATGCTACTTGCAATCCCCTCAACACACTGTTCGTTCTCTTGTATCCAACCCTCCTGCTTGGAATACCCTTCAACATGTGCCCGATTAACTTTCTACATTTAATTTTAAAAAATGGATGAGACAGGCTCGTGGGACACAAGGCACAATGAGGCCTATGGTGATAAGTTTCCTTTTACCCACTCCCTGGATGTAGCTCCTGTTCCTTGTGTGTCCTCCCAGAGATTCTTCGTACAAACAAATAAAAGCACGCACATGCAAACACACGTATTTTCCACACAGATACTAGCATTCCCCACAATACTTTGTTATTTGGTTCCTATCTGCCTTGCTCCAGTAGACTGCAAATTCCTTTAGTGTAGAGACTTGGCTTTTGTTTTTTTTTCTTCCAACGATGCATTCCTTATGCCTAGAACAATGCCCGGTGCACAGTAGGTGCTCAATAAATCTTTACTGATAAATGTTGAATGATACCCAGGGGAGCTGGGTTAGTAGAATCAGACCACTGGGTTCTGGCCTCAGTGCAGCTTAGAAAAGATATGATCCCACCTAAGTGTGTGACCCTCCTCTGAGCCCCAGTGCCCTCACTGGGAAAATGGGAATGCCCTTCATCTCACAAGGCATGAGGAAAAGAAACGTAGGAGTGACTTATAGATGCTTAAGCACTCATATATGTGCTTTCCTTGTAGCTTCTCACCTTTTTCCCCCACTTTAGATGTATTTTTCCTGGCGATGTTCTCTTCTGTCCACTCCTCCCCCCTCCTCCTGGAACCACGTCTTCATCATCCCATATTGAGGATGCACGGGCCTCCTGGCTGTCCACTTGTCCGTAATTTCTCCTCCTGTGAGCTCTCTGGCCCCCTGAGTCCTGTCACTGTGTGGTCATCTGGATGGATGCTGATGCAACTTACCATCTGCATCCGGTTGAAACCTTCATGGCTGATTACCAGCGATCTGGTCCTAAAGCCCAATTTTCCTTAGTTCCCTCACACCATCTGGCATGCCCCCCACTGAATCCCTCAAATCATGTTGTCCTGCTTCAGCTAGAATGTATTGCTGCTCAAAATTTACATCCTTCAAGGCCACTCAGATCTCCCTTCCCTACGACAGTCTTTCTGGACGACCCTTAACCAGAGGTTCTCAACTTGAGCAATTTTTCTCCCCAGGGGACATCTGGCAATGTTTGGAGACATTTTGGTTGTCACAACTGGGGAGGGGCTGCTACTGGGATCTAGTGGGTGGAAGCCAGGGGTGATGCTTAGCATCCGACGGTGCACAGAACAGCCCTGCAACAGAGTTATGTGGCCCAAATGTCAGTAGTGCTGAGGCTGAGAAGCCCTACCTTAGACTGACTCATCACCCGTCTCTTCCAGCCATTGTAGGCTTTGTCTCCCCTTCTCTGAATGATTCCCAGTTCACTTCAGCCTATGTGACAAAGCATGGCGCTCTGTAGAGACTCTCTGATTATTCCTCCTTCAAGACGTGCAACGATTTTTTCTCTGAACTCATGAGTTCCGTAAGAACAGAGTCTGTGTCATTCCCATAATAACCGGCATAGGATGTTGCCCACAATACGTGCTCGGTGAACCTGAACTTGTTCGTTTTGATGGTCTCCCTCTGGGGTTGGAAATCTTATGGTTGGGGAAATTTCATGTCTTTTTTCTGTCTCTGTGTCGTGTGTGTGTGTGTGTGTGTGTGTGTGCGTGCGCACATGCACATCTGTCTGTGCACAGCTGCGAGACCAAAGGCCTGATGGAGATTCAGGCGGGGACTAACAAGACGGATGCTGTCTGTGGTGAGTCTTGGAGAATGGGCCCTGGCAGCAGGCTCAGGAGGCAGGGAGCTCAAAGGGAACACAGGGGCACACAGAGACAACTGGGCTGGGGGCAGGGGGGAAGAGGGAGAGCGGGTGAAGTGAGAGGAGAGGGCAGTTTTGGGGGCTGAGGCATTCCAGCTTTGCCACTTACCTGCGGAGCCTGAGCAAGTCACTTCCCTACTCTGAGCCTCAGTTTCTTCATCTGTGAAATGGGATGATGACAGCAGCTCCCTTAGCAGCTTGAGGGAAGTGCCTTGCACGGGTTCTTGCACAGTTTCTTGCACTTTCGAGGTGTTCCAGCAATGCTGTTCTGCCACCCTGCCTTTCAAGCACCAGCATGGTGGGACACTGTTCCTCTCAGGGCCTCGGTTTTGATTTTGGAATGAGGGGTTGGCCTACAGCACAGATCACAGACTCAAATAACTGCAGGGACCATGCAGGTCATGTTGAGGAGTTGAAAAGTTAACGGTTAAGACAAAGACACTCTCTCTGTTTTTTCTTTCTTTTTTTTTTTTTAAGATTTTACTTATTTTTTGACAGAGAGAGACAGTGTAGAGGGAACACAAGCAGGGGAAGTGGGAGAGGGAGAAGCAGGCTTCCTGCTGAGCAGGGATCCCAATGCAGGGCTCGATCCCAGGACCCTGGGATCATGACCTGAGCCGAAGGCAGACACCTAACGACTGAGCCACTCAGGCGCCCCTCTCTCTGTTTTTTAAGACCCACTTTCCTCTTGGCAGGGCTGGGACTGGAGTGAGGAGAGTGAGACACTTGCCTTGGATGCAGTATTAAAGGGGGTGAGAGAAAAACGCAGTCATCAAGATAAATAACATTGGATACATTTAAAAAAAATCAAAGCTAATGTATAAAAAAGCCCATAATGAACAAAATATCAAAATTGACATAAAAACGTGATCCAGCCCTGCCTCACTTGCCTCAGTCTAATCCCAACCCTGGTTCCAATAAAACTTTAAAAAAACAGACAGCCAGGGGTACCTGGGTGGCTCAGGCGGTTAAGCGTCTGACTCCTGATTTTGGCTCAAAGTCATGATCTCAATTTCGGCTCAGGTCATAATCTCAGGGTCGTGAGATCAAGTCCTGTGTCAGGCTCCCCATTCAGTGGGGAGTCTGCTTGAGATTCTCTTCATTTCCCTATGCCCCTTCCCCCACTCGTGTGCTCTCTCTCTCTCTCAAATAAATAAATAAATCTCAAAAAAAAAGAAAGAAAAAAGAAAAGGCAGCCAGCCTGTAAGCTATAGTTTATTAATATGATTTTTCAAAACATGACATGAAAATATTACTTTTCTTGATTACTGAGTTTTTTTGGTGTCCCCTTAGATTTTGTCCCAAGGTGAATGCTTCATTTGCCTTCCCCTAGTCCCTGCCATGCATCTTTCATTTTCCCATTTAGGATAGAGACTTAGGTCCAAGAATTACTTTACTTTTCCCTCCATGCTTCTTTAACAAAGGCCACAGTGCAGACATAAATGCTGATGGACCTCAGCACTGGGCAGAGAGTGGGGAGGGATGGGGCATGTGGGCAGCTGGTGGAGACTGCTACCACTCCTCAGTTCTAGTAAGGGGTGGCAGGTGGGGCTGGATCTTCCAAACTTCTAAGAGAAGCCAGCTATCCTGACTCTAAATATGTCATCTCCCAATTTTAAAAAGTTGGCAAATATTTCAAGAATTCTTTTTTAATGTGCTGGTCACACTAAACACATCCGGCCACATTCTCCCAGGGCCATCTGTTTGAACCGTCGGATTTTAGATGAGCTCAGCCACTGAAAGATTTTAGAGTCCAGCAAAAGTGTGGCAGCCTTAGGCATGGGGGTAGGGGGTTGCCGCTGGTGGGGAGCCATCATTGAAGTCTTGATTTCTCTAGGTCCCCCACCTCGGATAAGAGCCTTGGTGGTGATCCCCATCACGATGGGGATCCTGCTTGCTGTCCTGTTGGTGTCTGCCTGTGTCAGTGAGTCCCCAGGTGGGGAGGTGATGAGGGAAGGAGGGAGGGAGGAGAAGGTACAGAAGTGGCCACCTGTTCCTGATCTGGCTTCAGCAACTCCCCATCCCATCTCTCTCGCTCTCTCTCTCCCTCTCTCTCTCTCTCTGTCTAGGAAAAGTGGCCAAGGAGCCAGAGAATAAGGTAGGTCAGCCCTGAGCACCCGTCAGGGTTTTGGCAAACTGGAAAGAAAGCCTGACTCATTGTTGCCTCTGTGGCAGGAAAACTGATTCAGGGTCTGCCCCTGTGGTCCCCGGGGAAGGCAGCAGGAGCTACTCTCACCGCCAGTGCTGGGCTGCAGGGAGGGTTCTTCCCATTCCCTCCCTGCTACCACCAACCTCTATCATCTCCAGAGCTCACCCCCCGCCCCAGAACAGCCCCGGCACCATTGGCAAGATCTGATGTTTCCTGGCATTTTAATACGTGGGGAACCATGTCTCTGGGGCCTTGGTGCCAGGTCATTGGGTGGGGGCTGGAGGGGCAGCTCCTTGGATCCGCAGGCTCCCACTCTGGAAGCTTCTTGACACTCTCTGTGTGGCCTGCAGGGGGCAGGAGGCACCCATTGAATCAGCACTGACCCTCCCTTTGGGAAAGGGGAAGGGGCTTGTGTTTGCGGGAGGGGTCTCCTTCTGAGGGAAGGGCTACTGGAGGCGTTGCGGGTTGGGGGGGGTGTAACCTCATGCCTCGGCTCCCCTAAGTTTATGTGGCAGGACCCCGTGGAGGACCTGGAGGATCTTCCTGTGCCCGCCCAGTCCATTGCTCCGGTACAGGAGACCTTACACGGCTGCCAGCCGGTGACCCAGGAGGACGGCAAAGAGAGCCGCATCTCGGTGCAGGAGAGAGTATGAGGCAGCGCGTGCCCAGGAGTGTGGCAGCAGGAGAAGACGGGCGCGCGGCCGCAGAGCCTGGGGAGCCTGGAGCTGCCGCTGGGGCTGCTGCGCTGGGCGTCAGGGGGCGGGGCACCCCCCCCCCCCGCGCACCCCTGTGGTGCAGAGACCGAGAACCTTCCACCCCCGCCCCGGAGCCCAGGCCATCTCCCAACTTGCTTTTAAAGATGGAGGCGAAACTTTTTGGCGGCCATGTAGTAATACCCACCAAACCCTCCAACTCAGCAGTTCAGTGCCCAGAGAGATGATCGTGGTGGTTTCTAGGAGCCCAGGAAGACATATACGCGAATATCCGTTGCGGCGTTGTTTGTGATAGTGGACGACTAGAAGCCACTTAACTGTCCATCAGCAGGGGACTGGCTAAATAAAATTGTAATATATTTATACAACAGGATCTCAAAAACTGTCGTGGAAAAAAAAAAAAGCAGGTTGCAGAATGATGGGTCTGGAAACTTTTTTTTTTTAAAGCGCATACCCCCGAACAATAGGATATATCATCCACGGATACGTGTATAAACATAACATACCAATGTATATGTAGGTATGACAAGTGTTCTGGAAGGATACACAGAAAACGCACAGCTTCAAGAGTTGTGATGTCTGGGTTGGGGAAGAAGGGTTGGGGAAGGGTTAAACGAAGATTTGACTTTTTTCCCCCAAAAAGAGAGTGAGTTCATATAATCCTTATGTAATTAAAGTCATCAGGGGCGCCTGGGTGGCTCAGTCGTTAAGCGTCTGCCTTCGGCTCAGGTTATGATCCCGGGGTCCTGGGATCCAGCCCGGCGTTGGGTTCCCTGCTGGGGGGAAGCCTGCTTCTCCCTCTCCCACTCCCCCTGCTTGTGTTCCCTCTCTCGCTGTGTCTCTCTCTGTCAAATAAATAAAAAAAAAAAAAATTTAAAAAGTCATCAAACATGTATAAAGGAAAACGGGGGTGGAAATGCTGGGTGACATGAGCTGTTTAACTTGCTGCCAGGCTCACAGAATTGGGGCACTTTCTGAGGATAAGAAGAACATCCCCAGGCTGCTGCCCTTCCCTGGGCGGTTTCCATGTGTGCTCACATTTGGCATTGTGTTTGCAAAGCAATCTCCCCATTGTGTTCATGTTCATAAAAAACAGCCTTGAGGGCATTCAGGGTCCAGATCCCTTCCTCTTTAACAGAGGTGAAAATGGGAGCCCAGGGAGGTGAAGGGACTTGCCTGTGGTCACACAGCAATTAGTGGCGCCGCTCAGAGCTCGCCACTCTTGGTCCTATGCTCCTCCTTCCAGATCTTCCTGCTCCCTGGAGCCTACATCTGTAGCTCCTTCCCGGGGAGATCCTGGGCCTCCCACTTCCTTCTGACCTCCCAACTGCTACAGGAGCTGCTGCTTCTTGGTCAGATGGTGCCCCCCCCCCCCCCGCAGTATCTTAGGATAAAAATAAACCATCCTGTTCTCTTTTCCTGCTGTGCCAACTGAGGGGGAGCCTAGCCAGGAGGAGTAGCAGATGGAGTGGGAGCAGAGGGGAAGGGAGGGGAGGGGAGTGGAGGGGAGGGGAGGAAGGTTGTAGGACAAGGAGAGGGAAGAGTCACACATAGGCCCTGCACAAAGATTCATGGTGAGGATGAGACCATGCTGGCTCAACCCAGGGATCTCAACCTTTCCCCCAGCAAGAAGCAGCTTTGGATTTCCTCGGTGTGTCCTGCTGGCTGGAGGGTGGGGGTGGAGAGGGCTTGTCCTGGATGGAGACTGAGGGCAGCTGCGAGCCAAGAGAAGGGCACCTGGCTTGGCAGGCTTCCCAGAAGAGCTTTAAGAACCATTTGGATGCACCAGGTGGAGACGTTTGGTTTAGAAAGCAGAACAAAGTGGTGGTTGTGGAGTGGGGGGAGGGGAGCTTTGGGACCGCACCCTTATCTTCTACCTAGTGTTCAAATCCTAGTGTCACTCGCTTCTGTGCAGGGTGGTATGGTGGAAAGAGGCAAAAGACCCTCCTCTGTCCCCTATTGTCTGTGTGACCTTGGGTGTGTCATTTTCATCTCCGAGCAGCTCAGTTTCCTCATCCGGCAAATGGAGACCATACCTGATACCTGTAGTAGGTAGTATTGAGTCCTCTTTGTGTTCTTCTGGGTCAGAGGTTCTCAATCTTGAGCATGGGTCAGAACCACTTATCAGACTTATTAAAAGATTGCTGGGCCCCACAGCTAGTGTTTGATTGAGTAGGTCTGGGACAGAGCTCAGCCATTTGCATTTTAAACAAGTTCCCTAGGTGATGCTGATGCTGCTGGTCCAGGGACCTCACTTTGAGAACTACCGCCTTCCCTCGGCATTCATATTTCCAGATAAGCAGTTGGTTTCCTATTACAAGCACTTGGGATCAATTGCCTTGGGGCTTTCCCTGGTCTCGAAAGCATGCTTGGTGCAGGTGTGCCGAGGGTCAGCTGTACCTGGGAGAGTTAAGGCCCCAGAATACTCAACCAAATAGGAATGAGAGGTGGAGGATAGATGCTCCAGCCTCCTTACCCTTGGGAGGGACAAATCTGAAGGGTGGTGCAGATTTTCCTAGGTTTCTTAGCAGGATCGAGCCCTGGGTGCCCCTCCTGGCTTCCTTCCCTCCCCATCTTCCCCACCCCGCATTCCCGCACTGATGCTTCTTGACTTCACCCCCTCCAATAAACTATCTGCGTTCTTTCCTTATCACAAAGTCTGTTTCTGGGAGGGGCTCCTCCTAAGAGTCAGTAGAGCTCATGCATGAGAAGCTACAATTTTATATATCTCAGCGTCCCTGACAAAGGGAAGGAGTTCTTGACATCTGTAGCAAGCTCTGGGTTCTAAACGGAGCTCAGCCAGAAACTTTCTTTGTGGCCTTGGGAAAGTTACTCTCTGGTTCTGGAAATTTTCCCTCCCGATGTGTGATGAAGGGCTGGTGCCCTAGGAATTCTAAGGGTCCCGCCAATTCTAAAAGTAAGTGAAGAAAATCAACCCGCTGCAGGAGCCGCTCTGGCTTGTGGTTGAGGCAGGGTGGGGTGGGGTGGGTGTGAGGCCTGTATCAGCCAGAAGGTGGCGCCAACGTAACATGCGAAGACCCTGGCGGCTGGTTTTTTTGCGGACTTTGAAGCTACGTCCCCCGCTCACTCTGGAGAAGAGGCCTTTCCTCTCTCGGGCCCCCTAGGTCTGAGCCTCCTGCTACCTGTATCCTGCATCTTCCTCCGTTGCTGGCGGTTTGGAGGCCACCTTCTCCACTGCCTCCTTCCTTGGACAGGCATCAACTACATTCCTACTGAGGCCTCATGCCGAGCTAGGGCTGTGCACGGAGTCGCTGAGAGTGCGCGTGGATCGAGTGCTCGCTATGCACTAGGCACCGTGCTAAGAATTTCATACACATCGTCTTAGTCCAGAGGACGACCGTCCATAATGCACAGTCTCGTAACACCCATTTTACGGGTGAGGCTCAGAGGCTGAATGACTTGCTAAGGTCCGAAAGTTAGAGCCAGGATTTGGGCTGACCCACAGCCTGCGGCTTTTGCCGGTTCATGGAGCAGGGGAACAGGTGCATGTCACGCAGGGCCATTAAGAGGGAGTGTGACTGTCCACAGCAGAGCAAAAGCCCGGAGCAGCTAACCTCCAGGACAGGGGTAGCAAAGTCACTTGCACAGGAGCTCAGAGTGAAGCGGGGCCCTGGGCAGGAAGTCAGGAAGGCAGAGACTATGACAGAGTGGGGAGGCTCTGCCTATCTCTGGGGGGGGGGGGCAGTGTCCATCAGTCCCTTTCCATGTTGCCCTGCAGGAATGGGAGTTGGATATTGCTTCAAATCCAGATTTCCATGTGAAATCTCTCAATGTTGAACGGCTACCAGTTCTAAGAATTTAAAAAGTCGGTGAGAACCCAAGAAAGCATGTCATAGAGGGTTGGAATTAAGAGACTGGGAACGTCATTGTGTCTGATCCGTTTGTTTTATATGTATGGAAACTGAGGCCCTGGGAAGGTCCAGAACCAAGTGAGGCTGAGGGTCAGAGGCAGGCTGTCTCCTGCCTCCACATCTCAGCTGGGAGGCTGGAGGGAGCTCCTGGGGGCCTAGGTTCCACCCACATCTAAGGTATTGAAAAGCTCTAGGACTCAGGGAATTGCCTTGGGACTGCGGTGAGGAGCTGGGTGTCTGTGTCCTTTCCATTCTGCGCTGCCCCCCTTCCTGCCCCCCACTGCCAGCTCACCTTCCCCCCAGGCAGGCAGGCACGCACAAACCCTCCCCTGCAGCCTGCAGGGCCTGTGGCAGATTCCTTGGGCAGCAGAAGTTATTAAAGACTCTGCCCCGAAGGATTTCTCTCCCCCAGAGTGATTCTGGAACAGAAAATTAAAAACCCACCAGCAGGGGTGGGGAGATACAGTTTTAATTCGTTAAAAAAAAAAACAACCTATGCTGTGGTCCTGGGGTCTGGGGGCTGGGGGAAGTTGAGGGGAAGGCTCCTCTGAGACACTGCAGCGCTGTTAAGGGAAGGGGGTTCTGGGAGGGGCTCAGCAAGGTCAGTGAGCAGCTTCTGCCCAGACAGATGGGGCCAATGGGCCGGGAACACTTCTTCATTCCTGTCCCCCTTCCTATCCCTTGGGCTCTCTGCCTCTCTCCCTGCAGACAGGCGCGACCCGCTGGGCCTCGGTGCCCAGAGACTTCCCTGCGGCTGCCTCCCTCCAGGACTCGGCCCACTCCACCTGCAGTCTCTGCCCATCCCTCCACCCCCCTCCCTGCGGTCTGCCTGCTCCCTGCCCACCCACCTCCTTCCTTCTCCAGGCAATTCCATCTCCCCTTGTTCTCGTTCGAACAAGTGTTATTTTGGTTAATTATGAAAATCATACCTGTGCATTGCACCGCCCCCATCTAAGCAATAAACAGGAAAATAAGACCACCTGTAAGCCTCCACACCAACCCTGTCAAACCACAAGTTACAGGTCCTTCCAGACTTGTTTTTTGTGCCAAAAATACTTTTTTTAACTTGGGCTATTATTACATACGCTTTGTTGTAAGCAGGCTTATTTGCCTAGCAGTATACGGCAGGCGTCTCTCCGTGCCCGTACATTTTTTTAAATGTATACTTTTTAAGTGCTGCATAGGATTCCATGTAGGGCTGAGGCTGCTTCATGTAAGGACTCTATACTGATGGACATCTGCGTGGTTTCTCTCTTTCCTTTTCCTCCTGAGTCCCTTCCTGCTTCCCCTCTTCCTCTCCACCCCTCCTCTCCTGCCTTCACCCCCAGGGTTCCAGCCTCCTTTCTCACCTCCAAGCCCTCACCCAGTGGAGGGGTGGAGTGGTCGCCAGTATTTAACACCCGCTCCCCCGTGTCAGACAGGCGCCGGCTCATCAGTGTGTCTATCCCCCCAAGTGAGGCAGGCAGGAGCCACAGTGGCAGCGAGAGGCCTAATTGAATGTAACTAATTATTCACTCCCTTAAATGGGCCTGGGAGGGACAGAATTACTCACTCTGAACTGGGGAGACAGGGAACTGGCCGGCTGGCAAATCCGGGGGCCTGTGGAGCCAGTTCTCCGTGGAATACTAATTAGGCAGGAGCCACGGGATCCAACTGGGAACTGAGTGCCTCTCCTGTCCCCCTCCCACCTGGGAAGCTGGGGTTGGAAGAAGATCCTTGGGGGAATCCAACAGCAGGCCTGGGCCCACCCTGGACCCCAAGGAAGGGTTAAGGTGGGGAGGAGGGCTGGAGAAATGAAATGCTGGGGCTGGAGGCAGGCAGGGGGCTAATGTGTAATGTGGAGAGAGGCAGGAGAGCACAGCAGGTGGGGCCTGCAGGGGATATGCTGGGATGGAGTTGGTGGGGGGAGCTCCATCCCACCCAGAGCTGCGGGGACCCGCTGGCTCCCAGTTCCTAACCCCTAGAGTGACTCAGGCCTCATCCTGGACCAACTACAGAAAATGTCCTTGGGCTGGGGGCATAGTGATGCTGTTCGTTCAGGCATCTGTAATTTTTAAGAGCTTCCTGGTGATGCTAACATTCCCCCCCCCCCCCGCCCCCGCTCCCTGTCCAGCCCCTGGGGACTGAAAACTGCCGGCTTTGGCCTAAGTCCCCTATTGGAGTCTCTGCTCCAGATTTTTGAATTTTTGCCCTTCGTGGCTTCCCTTCCTCCACTCACTTCTGTGTTCTCATCCTGCACATCCCACAGCCTTCCCTGTCACCCAGGAGCGTGAAGGATGGGGGCAGGAGGGTCTGTGTGGCTTGGGCTGATAAAGGGGACTTGGGTGGGGGAGGGAGGAGAGGGAACAGGGCCTGAATGTGGTCCCAGGGGGCTCTCAGCTGCACCATTCTGGGCCTTGCCTGGAGGTCAGAGGCGAAAGGTCAGTTAGGTAGAGGCAAGTGTACGCAGGTGCATACATGTGCATGCGTGCCTGCGTGTGGGGGGCACGGTAATCATGATTCCGCCTCCCATTCATGTGTTTATGTGCCAGGCACTTCTCACATAGCATCTCATTTGATCCTGACAACAACCCTTGGTGGGAATATGGGTTATCCTTACAGCTGAACAAGGTGAAGCTCAGAGAGGTTGAGTTAGTGGTCCAAGGGAACACAGGATAGCCAGTATCCAATTTCTGGCTCTCCTAGATTCTTAGTCCCATACTCATTTCTCCTACGCTGCTTTGATTTTTCTATTGCGTTTGTAATCTCTTTCTAGCAGGTGTTGGTGTGGGCGTGCTACTATTCTGTGTGTGTGTGTGTGTGTGTGTGCATGTGGTCTCCCTCCTGAAAGGGGCCAGCTTTCCACAAGCCTCCCACTCCCTCCCAGCACAGTGCCTCCTGCTGACCAGTGAGAGCAGGAAGGAGGGGGCAGTCACCCCTGCTGCTTCTTGCCCCCTTTCCTCAGCCCCCCGCTCAGCAGGAGAAGGCCTCCCCTTGTGTGTGGGGGGCTGGTGAGGGGTGGAGGAAGGCCGGTCATCCTGCCAGCCAAGTGACAAATAGCCTTGTTTGTAACAAAGGTGGAGAAAGAGAACCCCACTGGTTCTAGGGCACGGAAATTCCCCCTTTCCTATGCTTTCCTGCCATACCCTGCTCCCCCAGGTGGCAGGGAGAGATGGAAGGCAGTCACATTCACCCCACTCCATCCAACCCCCACCAAGTGCGGGACACTTCACAGGAGCTTCATAGAGGGGCAGCGGATTTATGAGCCCGACACAGATTCCCCAGTCACCTCGCCGGGCAATCCATCTTTCCGGAGCCAGGGACGAAATGAAATTATCGTGAAATAAATCTGTATAGATGATGGAGGTACTGGTGGGGGTGGGGACGGCCACAAGTGTGAGTGGCAGAAGAAGTTGGGGCTCAGGTGGGGGGGGCCACTGCCCTCCTCCTTGCCTGAGACCCAGAGAGAAGACTGCTGGCTTTCCTCCCTTTCAGAGCTTTGGCTGGGGGGGCTGTGTTCCATTTATGCCCCCAACTCTTCCTTGAGGCCCCCTGCCTGATAAGACTCTTATCTACGGGGCTGGATGCAGGACCCTGGGGCTTGTGATTGGATCTGAATCAGCCACTCCTCCAGACTCCCAGAGTCAGGGAGAAGGGGCAGGGCAAACCAAACCGGGCAGCTGGGCTGGAGTGGGGGAGGTGTGAGGTGTGAGGGGTGGGGGAGAGGGATGGGGTCCAGGGTGAGGGGGTGGGAGTCAGAGTCAGGGGCAGGCCCCTGGTCCTGGGTAACACTCCACATCTTTGGTTACCCACCTGCATGAAGGTGTTAACTCCTTAATTTCCGGGAAGGAGGGGAGAGCCAGGGAAGGGATGCGTGTTTTGGGGCTACTTGGAGAGCTCGGGGCAGCACCCATTTGACAACATGGTGGAAGTGGTTCAGTTATTTTAACATCCTCTACGTCAGGACTGGTGTGTTACAGTTGAAAGTCAGGCTTGGAACAGGTCAAGGGTTGGGGCGGCAGGTCCCAAAAGCCCTGGTGCCCCCTATCCCTCCCTTTTGGCCAGCAGTGTCTGGGGCCCCTCCCCAAAGACCCTACAGGACCGCTGGGCTTTAGGCCAGGTGCATCAGCGGGATGGGCCGAAGGGCACATGGGGACTCGCCAAGCCCAGAGTGCCAGAGCCTTCCTGCCTCCCTCTCCCAGCTCTCAGGGGACCCCCGTCCACCCTGAGCACTGAGCTGGAAGTGGATGCAGTCAGCCGGCTGGGATGTGATCATTTGCCTCCTGAGCAAGGCCAGCCCCAACCAGGGGGAAACAATGAGGGCTGAGGCCCTGTTGGGGTCACTGGACAGGACAGGCTGTCCCCAGCTTGCCCTGGTCTTGCCCTGGGACTCCCTTCGCCTCCTCTTCCCAGGAAGAGTTTGGGGGATGAAGAGCCAGACAGCCAGACCATCAGCACTGCTGATGTCGCGGGCTTGGTGGGGGGCTGGTGGTGAGTGCCGCCCTGAGGGACACAGTAGTGGGGGGGGTGGCAGCCGGATTCACACGCGCTCTGAAAATGAGATTTGCCTTGTTATCTGTGCTCGCTCAGGCCGAGGGCCTTGGGCATTAACCAACCCATCCACAGAGTTAAGAAGTGGGGAGAAGCTAGAAGCAGAAGGGTGGGGGGAGCTGAAATAGGCTGGAATGGATAGAGAACCTGCCGCAGAGTGTGTGTGTGTGTGTATGTGTATGTGTGTGTGTGCGCGCGCACGCGTGCACTCGCGTGCACCTGCGTGGTATGTATTTGTGTGTTTTTGTCTCCAAAAGTATGTATTTTCCTGGTTTGTGGGGATGTCCTTTAAGAGAACGTGTATAAGTGCTTTGCTTCCTGCCCATGTGTGTTGATATTTCTCTTTAGTGTGTGTATGTGTGCGTGCGTGTGTGCGCACAACCACACACTCCTGGTGGTTTTGTCCACACACCAGTCACACTCCAGCCCCCTCAGAAGCCTACAGGCCCCGACATAGCCTAAGGGACGAGCCTGGTGGGCTGGGCACCCAGAGGGCGGTCTGGGGTGAGCTGGGCCCTGGAGGCGGTGCCTGGCAGGGAACAAAGGGGCAATCAGTGGAGAGTGGAGAGTGCCGACTGATTGAGGAAGGGGAATTAGTGAGGAGCCTTGCGGGGCCCTGCAGGGGGTGGGGGGCCCTGGCATCTTGATTAGAGAGCAGGTGCAGCTGGGCTCACCTGAGCCACAGGAGGGCAGGCAGCCTGGGGGCCGAGGGGGGACGTCCAGGGACAGCCGGCCAGGGGACAGACTGCAGCAGGGCCTGAGGCTGAGGACCTGGACTGGTGACCTTGAGGGGAGGAGCTAGGGGTCCCAGGGAGGAAGGGTCAGTCTGTACAGAACAGATACCACCATCACCCCGGCAGCTCTGTCCTCCCTAGAGCTCACAGTGCGCCAGACCACAGACTAAGCATCTGTCCCCTAATCCTCACAACAGGGAGGTGGGCTCTGTCATTAGCCAGGTTCCCAAATGAGGAAACGGATGCCCAGAGAGGTGAGGAGACAGCTACTAGTCCAGGTCAACTTGATTTTAGGGCCCTCCTATTAACCTTTATGTCACCGTGCCACCCCCTTGCCTTTTGCTGTATCATCTGTAGGGAGAAGTTACAGGGGACGGATTGCAGGGACAGAAAAAGAGAGATTTAGGAATCAACTTCATCAGCAAAGCAGACTGACTGGGAGGTGGTGAAATGCCCATCACCGGAGGTAGGCCA
Source organism: Eumetopias jubatus (assembly GCF_037043125.1). NCBI lineage: Eukaryota > Metazoa > Chordata > Mammalia > Carnivora > Otariidae > Eumetopias > Eumetopias jubatus. Next base: position 126,371,950 of record NW_028274815.1, read on the forward strand.
GGAGTGACTGACTCACTGACAAAGGGCTTCTGGCAGGAGAGGACACTGGGTTCCATTTTCTCTGTCACTGTAATGTGGACTTGAGTCAGAGCTCCTGGGTTTGAATCCCACCTCCACTGTTCACTTACTGTGTGAACTTGGGCAGCTTGCTAGTCCTCTCTGTGCTTCTGTTTTCTCCAGTGTAAAATGGAGGGGTGTGAGGATTGAACGGATAATGCATGTAAAGTGCTTAGAACAGTACCTGGCATGTAGTAAGCACCCAATAAACTCTAGCATGGTAGAGTTTGGGGCAGAGTGAGAATGGATGGGTAGGTGTGGAGGGCCAGGGAGAGCTGGAGGGATGATGGGACTTGAGGTGAACAGAAAACAAAGTAGAAATGCAAGTTTCGGCTCTGAGTGGGGGTGCAGGTGACCCCTTGAAGATCTCTAGTCCCCTCTGCTTTAGTCCAGACCTCACATCTCCCACTGGGGCCAGTGTTCCTCCTTCCTCTCTTCTCCTCCTGCCTTTTCTCCCCTCCTCCAGTCCATTCTCCACCCTTATTAATCTGACCCCATCACTGCCCTCACCCACAGCCTCCCAGGACTCCCCTTTGCCCACAGAAGTGGTCCTCCAAGTGCGCCAGGAGAACCCGGGAAGTTACGGGATAACATTAGGTGGTACGTGATCTGGGTCCCTTGGGAACTTCCCAGTTCTCTTTCAATGCTAGAGAGGACATCTCGGGTTGGGGGTGGTTTGTCTTTCACACTTCTTGCCACAGAGAGATCAGACTCAGACCCAGAGCCTTGAGCAAACCAGTATATCCAGTTAGGACTCAATAACACAATGGGTTTCAAAACTAGATTTTTCCAATCATTTCCTTCTCCTCAAAATATCTTCTCCTTGGGGCTCCTTTACTCCATCGTTTCTTGTTTGCCTCCTCTTCACTCACTGGCTGCTCCTTCCCGGTGTCCTGTTTTGGTTTTCCCTCTGCAGCTGGCCCTCTAGAGCTGGGAAGTCCTATGGCCTTGAACACCACCCGTGATTCCCAGATGCAACTCTCCAGACCCAGAAATTGCCGGCTGCCTTCTTGACGTCTCCCCTTGGAAGTCAACAGGTATCTCTACCTGGAAGTCCAAAACAGAGCCTGGAGTCACCCCACAGCTCTGCCTCCCCTCCTGTGGGCCGTTGCAGTAGATGGCTGAACATCCAAGAGTTATCCTTGAGGGCTCTCTCTTGCTTGCCTGCCCCATCCAATCCATCAGCCATGCCTGTCAACTTCACCTGTGAAACCTATCCTGAAATAGCCACTTCTCTTTATTGCTTCTGGCCCTGGCCCAAGCGGTCATCATGCCTCATCTGCACATCGGCGTAGCCTCAGCACCGGTCTTGCTACTTCTCCCTTGCACCCCAACAATCCACCACGCAGTAGCTGGACCAGCTTTTAAAATCATCAATCAGACTATGTTGCTCCACTGCTTAAATGTCTCAAAGGGCATTTTCTGTGCTTACAACGAACGATTCCAAGCTCTTCCCTGTGGTTTACAAGGCCCTGTGTGATGGGGGCCCTTTTGTCTGTTTCTCCCTCTTCATCCCCTTGTCTGCTCTGTTCCACTCACACGAAGCTCAGTTCTGCCTTATTCTCTCTGTCCTTTAGCTGTCTGCTTGAGGGCCACTTCCTCAGAGAGGCCTTTCCTGATCATCCAACGGCAAAATTGCCCCTAGACGCAACCATAGATGCCTCTTCTCTGCAGAGCAGGACATTTTTATTTATTTCCTTTGTTTGGTTTTGGCTTTTCCCCATATCATTATAAACCAGGAAGTTTAAGTAGGATCTCTACCTGTCTGGTTCATTGCTGTATTCCCCAGTGTCATGAATGGTGCCTAGGTCATCAGAGATGATTAATGTTTGTTGATTGAATTAATGAATTATATTTATTTTTAGAATCGCCTTTGATTTATGACATCTGTTACTGTTTTTTCCCCCATTTTAGGTAGTGACAAACTTTAAGGTAAAACAAAAAAGATCTGATAAAAGACTTGTATGCAAAACATATGAAGAACTCTTACAACTCAACCATAAGGGACAAATAACACAACTGAAAATTGGGCAAAGGATTTAAATAGACATTTCTCCAAAGATGACATACCAATGGCCAATAAACACATGAAAAGATGCTCAACATCGTTAATCATTAGGGAGATGCAAATCAAACCACAATGAGCTACCACTTCACATCCACTAGAATTTAGCTACAGGATGGCTAAAATGAAAAAGACACGTGTAAGCGAGGTTGGAGAAACATCGGAGTGCTCAGCCGTTGCCAGTGAAATTGTAAAATGGCCCAGTCCCTTGGGAAGGAGTCAGGTAGTTTCTCTTCCTCAAAAGGTTAAACATGGGGTTAGGGCATGACCCAGCAATTCCACTCCTAGGAGGTGTATACCCAAGAGAACTGGGTACACACACAACTGCACACAAACTTGCATAGGAATGTTGATAGCGGCGCTAATCGAAATAGCCAAGAAGTGGAAACGACTCAACTCCATCAGCTGATGACTGGATGAACGAAGTGTGGTAGATCCAAACACTGGAATAGTCGTCAGCAGTAGAAAGGGAGGGAGCAGTAGAAAGGGAGTAGACATCAAGACCTGATGCGTGCTACAACATGGATGAATCTGGAAACCAGTTTGCTAATTGAAAAAAGCCAGTCATTAAAACCCACACATTGTATGACTCTGTGCATATGAAATATCCAGAATAGGCAAATCCATAGAAACAGAAAATAGATTAGAGGTTGCCAGGGGCTGTGGAGGTGTGGAACGGGGAGTGGAACAGGAGTAACTGATAAATGGGTACAGGATTTCTTTTGGGGGTGTTGAAAATGTTCTGGGATTAGATGCGAGGGATGTATGACTCTACATATGCTGAGAACCCACTGAATTGTACACTTTCAAAGGGTAGATCTTAGGGGCTCCTGGGTGGCTCAGTAGGGTTAAGCGTCCGATTCTTGATTTCAGCACAGGTCATGATCTCAGGGTCCTGGGATCGAGCCCCACGTTGGGCTCTGTGCTCAGCGGGGAGTCTGCTGGAGATTCTCTCTCCCTCTCCTTCTAACCCTCTCCCTGCTCACACTCTCTTTCTAAATAAATAAATAAACTCTTTAAAAAAAAGGGTGGATTTTATGTCACGTGGATTATATCTCAATAAAGCTATTCTTTAAAAAATAAAGCAAAAAAAAGTGACCATTTGAAGAAAAAAGCCCAAAATAGTACAGAAACACATGGCTCTTGGGCAAAATCATGGAAGAGGAATGTGAGTGATTGAAGTTGGCTTATAGGCTTAATAAGGATAAAGTCTAGACATTTCAGTTTAACAGTCAAGGCTTAACTCCAGCTTCGGATGCTGCTCTTCTCCTTAATCTGGCCACATCGGGGTGCTGCCTATTTCTGAAACACTTAAGAATCTTTCAAGCTGCCTTGTCTTTGCAAATCTTGGCCCCTAGCTGGGATGTCCTCTCTCCTCTTCTCTACTTGGTTGAATTCAGTCCCGTCAATACTGGTGGGCTAGGTGATCAGGCATGTGCCAGGCACCGGGCCTGGGGCTGGGGACAGATACATTGCACAGGAGGACAGACACGGTCCGGCCCCTGGGCTGGCTCCCACACAGGACGAGGGAGACAGAGGAGTCTCTGGGAACAGCCAACCTAGAAGGAGGACCTGGGCTGCAGGAATGCAATGGAAGAAACTGAACATGGCCTGAGGGACCCAGAGGGGACAGAGAGGGACATTTCAGCCAAGGAATTAGCTGGGCAAACAATAAGGGAAAGAGCATGGCAGGCCGAGGGAACAATCTGGGGCAGGTCTGAGGACAGAGCATGGCAGGTTGGAGGAATCATCAGAAGGCAGATGTGGCTGCAATGTAGCCTGGGAAGTGGGTAGCGGCAAGAAATGATCCTACAGAGAAAGTTGGGCCATGATCAGAGCCTTGGCAGGCCGTGCTGGAGACTCCGGACTTCTCATTTTGGAGCTCAGATTCCACACTACACAATATGATGGGCAATTTTTCCAAATCACTGATCACCCCTGCCATTACACGTCCATCTGCTTATTGTCTCTCCTTCTGCTAGAAAGGACGTGGACTCGGCGCTGTTCACTGCTGTGTCCCCCACAGCCAGAACAGTGCCTGACTCATGTAGTCACTCAACAAATACTTACTGACTGCGTGCATTCACGTGCCGTCTCCTCTGCTTGACTGACTTATTTAAAGCAAGGGGAGAGATGGATTCATCCCTGTGTTCTTGGGGTCTACACAGAGCTTGGCATATACATGCTGCTTAATAAATATTTAAAGAATAAGTGAATGAATGAATGTGCCCTCCTCCCCAATGAGCCACAAATTCCTGAAGGGCAGGGACTGCCCGATTTATATCCCCAGTGCCTGATACATTGCCTGGCAGAGAGCAGACCCTCAGGAAAGGTTTGTTGAACTAAACAAGAGGCTCCTCTGGATGGGGGCCCCAGGCAGGCCTGCAGTGAGGGCTGAGACAAGCATACCATGATATTGGCTCCCAGGCAGGATGGGGAGATGCCCAGCTGGCAAAGGGTCTCAGGACCTGAGGGTCATAGGTGAGCCCACAGGATCAGCCTAGATGTGTGGGGTAGCCAGGGAGACCAGGAGCCCCAGGGAGGGCTTCCTGGGAAGGGGAAGGCTGGGCAGGTTCAGAGACCCTGCCCCCCTCCCCTCTTCAGTGCCCTAGCCCCACCCTCCTCTGGAAACTGGCAGGCAGCTCCACCAATGAGGTGTGGGTGCTGCTTGGGGGCTGGTGGTGCTGGTGCTGGGATGGGACAGATGGTAGGAGACAAGGAAACTCCCATGTTCTCCTCCATCTGTTACATTTAATTGACTTCCCGCAGAAAGAAAAAAAAAACAGTTGCAAGGATGAAATTGCTAATTAAAAGGCCCTCTGATTAGATAGACAAATATTTACCAATTATGTTTGACCCTGTCTGTCCCCCTTATGTCTGCAGACCCCCCCCCCCGCCCCGATCAGCACCATGGCGTATGACACCCAGCTGGGGGTTCTTCCACCAATTGTTCTCCTGGGGCTTAGACTGGCTATGGGCAAAACAGGGCGGAAGAGCGGCGAATCCTGGCAAATAGTTGTTCAACAAACACCGTGCCTACTGCATGTTCAGGCCCGGTGTGGGGCCCCAGGGAGCCAGGGCAGGATTTCCATGGACGGTCATTCAGGTTGTGTACTGCACAAAGCCTCATCCCCGGGAGAGCGGGACTCCATTTGTCAACCTGGAACTCCTGAGGCCAGAGGAAAGGAATTTTTCTTCCTCTTCCCACAATGGGCCATTAACTTGGCAAGCCATACTCACTCACAGGATTGTGGCTGCTTTTTCTAATCCACACAGAGTGGGCTAGTGACGGCACTGGAGAGATGAATAGGATTCAGTTCCTGATCCAAGGGCTCCTGGGATAATGGGGGAGAAAAATATGCTGATGATGAGTAAATAGTCATTTCGCAAATATTTATTGAGCACCTAATGTTTGCCGAGCACTGTGTTAGGAGCTGGGGAAGAGAGATATGAATAATATACATTTCCTGCACTCCAGGAGCCCAGATTACTTGAAAGAGATGGATATACACAGTTCAGTCTGCCCTTCCTTTTTACTTTTCCTTCCTTCATTCCAAATAGTCTTTAGGAGTACCCGGGAAATGAGAATAATAGCCCTGGACTCACACTGTTCTACCATGTACTGGCTGCGTGACCTTGGGCAAGTCACTTAGCCTCTCTGTTTCCTCTCTCTAAATTGGTGATAATAATGGCAACAGCATCTCAGGGTTAATATAGTGATTAAATGAGTTAATGCATGTAACTCATGCCTGACACATAGTAGGTGCTCAATAGAGTTTAGCTTTTTTTTTTTTTTGAGTCTTATTGTGTGTTCCTTGGGAACGCAGCTGTACCTGTCCAGTTTTCCCTCCCTTTGGAACTCAGGGTGTGGAACAGAGAAATCCATTAACATATACAAGCTCAAATACACTCAGGCTGTGCTGGAAGAAAGCCATGGTGAATGAATGAGTCTTAGCTTAGGAGTCAGAGGAGGTGAGGTTGTTTTAAGCCCAGGCTGGGAAATGGAATGATTGCCTGGTCAGGTAGTGAGCTCTTCATCACTGGAGGTATGCCAAAGTGTGAGGTTGTCACAGAGAGGATCCCAGGTGTGAGATAAAGGCGGGTCAATTCCATCAGGCAGATACTACTTGGGGGGTGTGACAGCCCCCTCCTGGGACAGTGGCACAAGTTTCCCAGAGCCAGCTGCAGCACTGGGTAATGTCCTGGAAGTCCATTCCACTAGCAAAGGGACAGCCAAGCTTCCTACCGTGCATGCCCATTCCCTGGGGCAAGGCACTGGACGGTAGGACTGCAGGCAGAGGCAGGAATGCGGCAGCCTCCAGCCCCTCTGTGGGGGTCCATGTTGGGGTAGGAGACAGTTGGGATGGCTCGGTCTTGAAGGGGTGACTTGGAGGGGTGACTTTTAATCCCTCGTTAAAATGGGAAGAGAATGGGCCAGATACTATCAGCGTCCGGCCTTGTCTCCCTTCTCCCACTCCCAAATTACCAAAAACATGCATTGGGCGCTCAGGACATTCCACACACAGAGCTAAGCCTGTTGCATGTAGCATCTCATTTAAACATCACCACAGCCCAGGAGGCAGGCATTGCTCTTGTCCCACCCACTGTACAGATGAAGAAGCTGAGGCCCTCAGAAGTGAAGTTAAGTTGTTCAAGTTTATCCAGCATGGAAATGACAGAGGCAGGTCTCAAATCCAGGCCGGGCTGACACTGCAACCTGGAATGCCAGTAACTCTTTCCGACTGCCGCTCAGTCCTGCCAGGCTCTCCAGGACAGCCCCCACCCCGTGCCACATCCCTAGGAACATTCCCCCACTCCCCGGTCCCCTCCTGGGCTCATACCATGAAAGCCCCATGCAGAGCCTTCTACACTAGAGGGATATATATTATCTAAATTTGATAAGACAACTTAATTTCACTCCGTGTCTGTTACCGGTGATAAAACCAGGAGACTTTTATGACCCAGCGTCCTCGGCAAGATTGTCAGGAACTTATTATACAAGGTCTAACTGGATTTCTCTCTGCAGATGGCTGGGAGCCATGGGCTGGAACGCAATTCGGCAACACATTTGGGGGAATAAATGCAAAATGCTTGTTCCAGAGACTTAGATAAGGCAGCAGGCCTCTGAGCTCCCCAAGAATAGGATCTATCTTCCCTGGGCCCCAAAGGGGGCTTTGGGGAGGATTTGCCCTATGGGAGGAGGAAGGGATGGTGGGTTCTCTCCCCGCCTCATCCCTTGATCCTCCTCACCCCAGGGAAGCAATGTGGAGGCTCCCGAGCCTTGGGGTTCAGAACAGTAGCTCCTAGAGAGTCAGCAGTTCTGGGCAGAGGTGGGGGTGAAGGAGGGGGGCCAAATGGGTGGTGGAGGGCGAGACCAAAAATAGGAGATTGTGTGTACTGGTAGAGGAGGAAGGAAGAAACAAAAGATGGGGAACCTGGCGGGTCTTCACCTGCTGCCCAGGGATCCACCAAAGACTCACACCTTTACTGCCCTGAGCTGCCCGGCTCCTTCCTGAACACACCTCCAGGGCTGGCGCGGACCCTCACAGCAGGGCACCCAAAGACTCCATCCCTCAGATGTGGGGCTCACATACTTGGGCTTGCAGATACTCCAAGCTTTTGAGGTTCACTATCAGTGTACCCCAATTCAGAGCTCCCTTCAAATTCTGATATGTCCCAGGCTTGGGCTGTCAGGCAGACTTGGGGCTAAGCGTCATCCCGATAATACCAAATGTGGATGTGTAGACCCCTAAACCTGGAGCATCACACCAGAGTCAGCCCCAAGTTCAGAGCTTACCGTCCAATACTGACATCCCCCAAACCCGGGCTTACACACAGATTTGGCACAACTACAGATTTAGACATCTCCCTAAACTAGACTCCAAACCCTGGCTTGGGCTCCCCCTAGCCTTGGGCTACCACCAGATTCTGAGGGGTCACCCCGGATCCCCCCAGATAAAGCTTGTACCGAGCCTTGGGCAGCCTCCCTGCTGGCCCTGGCTCTCCCGGTGCCTCCCGGGTGCAGGGATGCTGCTTCACTGGAGATGGCCTGGGATGTTTCAGGTCTGTCCTGGCCCTTCCTGGCAGGCCAGGGAGGCAGCACTTGTCACCCAGCCCCTGATGCTTCATCTTTTCCCCCTTTCAGTGTCTCAGAACTCCATGAAGGGAAGTCTTGTTTCACCCTTTAGCCTTTTCCTGCATCTTCTTCCATCTGGGATCCTCATCCCAGGGGGCCCTTCACCTCCCAGTTTTCGGAGGGAGGAAGGTCACATTTACTAAGCATCTGATGTGCTAGGGCCTTGCCTGTCTGTGGTCTCATGGAACCTTCACCGAAACATTTCCAGCTAGATTTTTATTATCCCCTTCTGCAGATGAGGAAACGGAGGCACAGAGAGGTTAAGTCACTTGTCCAAAGGCACACAGCTCAGAAGGGTGAGAGCTTTGTCTCTGCTAGGATCCTGCCCCAAGATTTGGAGCAAAGCTCTGGAGAGCCCTCAGGCTTTGGGTAGGAGACTGGGGTGGGGGGGCTATTGTCATTGAGCCCAAGTTTGTATTATTTCCACACTAGCTAAATGAATTCTTTCCAGGAGACCAGAGGATGGGGGAGAGGGAGGCGTGGGAGCAGAGAAAACTGCAGTGAGGTCAAGGGCACCGGTTGCCCTGGCCAGTCACTGTGGTGGGGGGTGGCCTTTGCCAGGAGACAGTGATGAATAGGCTGGGTCGCAGCCAGCTGTGGGGTGCTGCAGAAGGGCAAATGGAGACTTGGTTCCTAGGTGTGTGTGGAGGGGTGTCAGAAATCACTGCCATCCTGGAGAAGCCAGGAGCGGGGACTACGCCACCTGGAGCTAAGACCGGGAGTCCGTGAGGCCCCCGGACTGCTGATGACTTCTGACCGGCCCTGTAGGATGCAGCAGGCGGCCTGAAGCCCGCATGTGTCCCCATCCTCCACTGGGCAGGTTCCTGCGGGACGGGGAGTGGGAGTGGGAACAGGAGCCTGGCTGCAGTGGGGAGGACGTGACAAGGCTCTACCGACTCCCCACTGTGTGACTTCGGGCAATCATTTCACCTCTCTGAGCCTCAGTTACGTGTAAACAGGTGCAATGCTGCCGACCTTGGGGTTGTGAGGGTTGGAAGGTATACAGTAAGTGCTCATTCAGAAAATGATGCTTTATATTATAAAGGGCTTACCATGTCTACACTTTAATAAGCAGACCCTGGAAATTGCCTCCAACCAGGGTAGAGTCAGAACCCAAATCCCTCAGCTGAGAGTGATTTTATTTTTTTTAAAAGAGAAACAAGTAATACAATCCTCCAAGGATTTTTCCCTCTTGGCTCTAAAGAAAAAAAAAAGAGAGAAAGAGAAAAGAAAAGAAAGAAAAAAAAAGAAAAACTAATATCTTCATTTCCACCCCCCCTTTTTAAGCTAATTTGTGGAAAATTAAAATGGGGAACTCACACAGCCTGGCATTTTAATTGGATCTTGTCTGGCGTCCTCTCTAGGATTCCCTGATTCGCTTCCTCCATTAATTCCTCTGTGCTCTGTTTAGCCAGTTTCCTGCCCTCCGCAGGCCCCGAGGTGACTCTGGACATAGAGAAGGGGGCTTTAGGCTGGTGCCCCAGCTGCCCTAGAGGCTCTGGGGTCAGAGTGGTCCACTTCAGAATTTTGATTTCTGCCTGGTGCTCTGTGCAAGCCACCCTGCTGGCTAGGCCCACGTCCTCATCTGGGATTCACCTGAATGATTTTACCTGGTACATACAGTCAATACCTGGTGTTTCCTTCTTCAGCCCACCTCCAGGATCTGGGGGGACCTTCATATGGTTTTTATAAGCCCTGCCTTTATGCCCTGTGGGCAGAGCTTTCTCCTGTGCCCATCAGCCATCTAGCCTCTGTTAGGAAGATAATTCGCTGTTTTTCCCACTTCCAGGGATTTGGGTAATTAATAATGAAAATGATGTTGAGGGCGCCTGGGTGACTCAGTCGGTTAAGCATCTGAGTCCTTGATTTCAGCTCAGGTCATGATCTCAGGGTCGTGGGATCTAGCCCTGAGGTGGGCTCCACGCTCAGCATGGAGTCTGCTTGTCTCTCTCTCCCTTGGCTCCTCAACCCTCTCATGCTCTCTCTCTCTCTCTCAAATAAATAAAATCTTAAAAAACAAACAAACAAGAAATATATATAATGAAAATGATGTTTCTTGAGTGCTCATGTCCTATCAGGCGTGTCACCTGCAGAAGCTTATTTTGTCCTCATGACAGCCCAGAGAGGAAGGGATTATTATCATCTTCCCATTTTATGGATGAAGAAACTGAGGCTCAGGAAGGTCAAGTAATTGCCTCATGGCTCGTTTAAGTGGCAGGGCCAGAATTAGAATTCAGGTGCTTTGGCCCATGGAGCCCCCTCAAACCAGCCTCAGTTTCCCAGTTTTGGACATAAGAGTGTGTCTCCCGGCCCAGGGTTTCTGGCCCGTCCCTCTGCAGCTCAGATGGTAGCCCCCAGGAGCCAGCTGCCTTCAGGGCTGATGAGAGAAGGACCAGGTGGATGAGAGGGACCCCTAGTGCCCTGCACTCCCCCACCCTGCAGGCCCAGGCCCCAGGCAGGGCTCCCTCTCTGCCCTGCCGAGCAGGGGCTGCAATCAGTGCTAATCAGCCTGGCTAATTACTTAGCCCATGGGGAGGTGAGCAAGCGGAGACACTAGGAGGGTTCCAGCCCAGCGGCTCGCTCAGTGGGACGCTGGCACAACTCTTTTCCTTTCTGGGTCTGGGTTTCCCTGGCTACACACCGGCGTGGGTGAAGGCAGGAGGTCTTTAACTCTGAAATGCAAGGGGAAGAGCCTAGCCCCCTACCTCACAGAAAGCCAGCGTGGCTGCATAGCTCCTGACCCGAGGGGTGGGCTCAGTCCAGCTGCCCGGTTTGAAACCTGGCCCTGCCCTGAACTGCTGGGGTGACTAATTTAGCCTGGTCTCACTTTTCCCATCCATCAGATGGGGATAAGCTTAAAGTACTGACATCTGCTTACAAATTTTATTTATTTATTTGAGAGAGAGAGTGAGTGGGGGAGAGGAGCAGAGGGAGAGGGACAAGCAGACTCCGTGCTGAGCCCAGAGCCCCACACAGGGCTCGATCCCACAACCCCGAGATCATGACCCCAGCCGAAACTAAGAGTCAGATGCTCAGCTGACTGAGCCACCCAGGTGCTGCTGACATCTGCTTAAAATGATTGTTACGAGGATGAATGACAGTCCTTGGAGTTGTTCCTGACACGCAAGAACCCAATAAAGAGCAGCTCTGGCTAGGGAGCATTTTGCTTGCATTATCTCATTTAATTCCCAGAACAGTGAGGCATTGTTACAGATGAGGAAACTGAGTCTTCAAGAGGAGGAGCCCCCTGGCTTTGCGGAACTGGCATCCATTCCCTCGGAGCTCCAAGCCCACTGCTGAAACAGACAGCTCCCACCCTCTTGGGGCTCAGGTTCCAGCAATTTGAGCCACCACCCCAAGTCACAGCCCTCCCAGGGAGGGACACTTCCCCACCCCCTTGGCTGGGGAGGAAATAGTGGGGGAGGGTCCCAACAAATGGATATCGTCGGGGTTCGCATGCCTAATGATCCCCTCCTCATAAACATCTCATGTAAATTTCTTTCATAATTACACTGAAAGCTATCAAACTATCTAATTTAATTTCTTTGTGAAAATAAATAGCTAAAGTGGCCCTAGGTACCGGCATAAATACTTCAGGCAGAACGGTCTGGGACTGCTGCTTGTGCAGGGCCTGACTGGCTGCAATGCACACTTAATAAGTACATATTTATTGGGTCTGTAAACCACCCCCCCCACAGAAGAGGCAAGGATTCTGCTGACTCAGCCAGAAGGAGAGGAAGGCAATTGGGGCCATGGTGGCAATGTGGGAAGGAGGGGAGGGAGCGGAGGGAAAATATGCTGGGTAATTAATTATCCGTCTTTGTACATCCATAACTTTTTATTAAACAAATATGCAAATGCTGCCTAACCGGCTGCCTTCGCCTGGGTCTGCCATGGGGATGACAGTTCATCTGTGGTCGGGGCCATGCGGAGGAAGCCTGTTCGCAAAGTGGATCAGGGCTGGGCCAGCCTCTCCCTCGCTTGCTAGGGCTCCCCTGCTCCATGGGGCCTGTCCAGCATTGTTACTCCGATTTGCTTACCCATGGCCGGTGGATTTTGCCTTCTTTATACTGATCCTCAGCGTTCCCATCGCTCATCCCTGCTGCCAGGGCTCGGCCTCTGGCACCATCCTTTCTTGTTCTGGCTTCCATCTACTTCTTCTCCCTCTTGGCTGCTAGGCCTCAGCTGTACTGGCCTCCAACCAAACCCGCTCCACCCCAGGACCTTTGCACTAGCTGTTTCTCTGCCTGGAATGCTGTGTTCCCACAGCCAGCTCTTTCTTGTCATTCAGGTTTGAAGTCAATGTGGCTAATGCTACTCACTTCTTTCTTTCATGGCATCTATCACTTTGGTAATTTCCCTTTTTATTTATTAGTTTTGTAAGTTTAATTTTTTTCCTCCCGCCAGAATGTGACTTCCAAGACAGAATAGCCTTGTGTTACTTATTGCTGTATCTCCGGAGCCTAGAACAGTACATAGCTGGCCTTGCTAAATATACATTGCCTGAATGAAGGAATAAAGGAAGGAAGAGCCTCCTCACTCCCCCTCTCTGTCCCCAGCCACCCTCTCCCATTGTCCACACCATTTAGGATAATCTTTTAAAAACACACATCTTACTGTGGACAAACTTCCATGGCTCCCTAGTTATTTGGAATAATATCCACTTTCCTTTACCTGCCCCTTTGCAACCTGGCCTGTTTACCTCTCCTGCTCCTTCTCTGTCCACCCTGGCTCTCTTCCTCCCACACACACACGTTGGCCTTCACACAAAGCACCAGTCTTCCCCAGGAGCCTTGGCACAGATTGTTCTAGCTGCCGAATTCTCTCCCATATTTCTCTTTGCTTGGCCAACTCCACCTTGTCTTTTGTTTCTCAGATTGGGCATCACATCCTCCAGGCAGGCTTCCTGCTTAATCTGCTTTGCCTTCCTCCATGAATGCACTTGCATCTCACTCTCTTACTTTTCTGCTTTTCTCTAGATGGAGAGCTTCAGGAGGGTGGGGGTCGTGTCTAATTTCTCATCATTCAATCATCTAACAATCGTGGAGCTGGGATATCCATCAGATTCTGGATTAAGAACATGGATTCTGGAGCCAGCCTCCCTGGATTCATACCCCAGCTCCCCTATTTACTGGTTGTGCTGGATACCCACTAAGATGGCCCCCAATGGGGTGGCGGCATCTGGTATCCCTGCCTTTGTGTGGTACCTTTTTGTTGAGTGAGGGTTGGACCTAGTTGACTTGCTTTGAATAAATCAATACAGCAAGAATGATGGGATATCACTTCTGAGAGTGGGTTATAAACAGCTGGAGGCTTCCATCTTGGACACTCTCTCCTGCTTGAGGGAAGCCGGCTGCCATGTTGTGAACTGCGCTATGGGGAGGCCCACATGCCAAGGAGCTGACGTCTCTGGCCAAGAGCCAGGAGGCCTGAGGCATCCAGCTAAATGGTGTCTGGATTCCTGACCTACAGAAACTGAGATAATAAATGTTGATTGTGCTAAGCTGCTGTGTTTTGATCTAATTTGTCATATAGCAGTAGGTGACTCCATACTGACTGGGTGATCAGGGGCAAGTTACGTGACCTGTGTCTCAGTTTCTATATCTGTAAAATGGGGCTAATAATCACAGCTATCTTGTCGGGTTGTTGTACAGGTTAAATGAGTTAGAACTTAGGACAGGGCCTGGTGTACAGTAAATGCTACGTAAGTGTAGCTATTATCATAGTCTCAGCACTCTGGAGATGCTTAGTAAACATTGAACAGAAGTAAACATGGTAAGAATAATAGTCACTGTTTATTGCTCTCTGGTCCTGAAGTTCTGGCTTCTCAAGATGGCACTCAAGGCCCTTTATGCTTCCTCTGACATCGGCCAGCCTCGAGGCTGTGGTGCTGGCCTCTGTGCTCAGCCCGTCCCATCTCATCTCATCCTTTACGGCGTCCCTGGGAGGTAGGGACTATTTTATAATACACGTGGAGACCTGGGTACGGAGAGGTTAGGTAACTGTGCCCAAGGTCACACAGCCAAAATGAGATTAAATTAAGCTTCGAGTCCAGGAATATCTGGCTTCTGGTTCAGCCTATCTGCATGTCCTCAGTGCCTCACACAGGCCCGGCATAAAGGAGGCAGTGGGTACCTGGTCACTGAAGGGGTGCCTGCCCGCCTGGATGAACATCGCCCCTTCCCCTGCCTCCTATTTGTCAGGCTCACCCTTGCCAAGTGATGTGGAGAGCAATGTCTACCCCAGGGGACTGACTGGCCAAGGGGCCTGGGGCATTAGCCCAATGACCCTGCTCAGTGGCCCGCTTTCTAGAGGAGGAGGCACCTGCAGCCAGAGGGGAGAGCTGCCCATTAGTCCTAATTACAGCCCATCTGGAAAAGAGCTGGGGCTGAAATTAAGATGCTGTCAGTGGGCCCCAGCTGGGTCGTAGCAGAGCAGCCGCTGAAACATTTCCAGAGCCTGAGCTTGAAACACTCAGCTGGGGAGACCTCTCTGCCTGATTCCACCTGAACCCAGCGGCCCCCGGGAGGCAGCCAGACCCTGTTCCTGGTCCGGCAATGATCACTGAGACCACCCCCCCGCATACCCCGGAGGACTCGCGAAGGCCCCACCACCCGATGACCTCCTCCCATAGTGCTGGGAGGTGCCACCTTTGTACCCATTTTGCAGAAGAAGAAACAGAGGCCCTGAGAGTTTTAATGATATGTCCAAGGCCACACAACTAGGAAGCGGCAGAGTGTTAGGGGGCTCTTGAGCCTGTGCCGGCCCAAGGCTGGGAGTGGATGGCAAGGGGAGGCCCAGAAAGATGCTGACTGGGGCTTGGGTGGGGGTAGTCACCAGGAGGACAGGGGACAGTGCCTGGGCTCCAAGTCACTATCTTTGACCCCATCCCTTCCTCCCATGCCAGGGCAGGGCAGAGGTCCTCATGCCTCCCTCTTTGGGGGAAGAGACAAGTAAAGGGAGTAGCAGAGGTGGGCTGGGTTTAGGGCTTGGGAGGGTGGGGATGAAGGGGTGGAAGAGCAGGAAAATCAAGCTTCAAGAAAGATCCAGCCTGCCTCCAAATCTCCACTTCCTCTTTTAAGGCACTAAGAATAAACCAGGATTTAAAATCAAACTAAAAAAAAAAAAAAAAAAAATCACAAAACCCCTAAAGCTGCCTTCCAAGAAATCGATGGCCGTGATTTGTGCAGCAGACGTGCGGCGGGCAAGCCCTGCTGGACCGAGGGCGGGGCTGTATGGTGGGAGCTGGGCCACCCTGGGTTTTCGGTATTGTTATTCATAATAATAACAGGTAAGGTGTGGAGGGCTTAGCGTGGGCTGAGTGCTTTGTAAAGATTAATTTTTCCCCCGTTGCAATTAACTTTATGAGGATGGGTATGTATCAGTCCTCTCTTTTCTTTTTTGTAGTTGGAAAAAACCAGGTCCAGAGGGTAAAGACACTTGTCTTCATGACAAGTGAGGAAGGGGAGTGAGATTTCAGGTCCAAACTGGGCAGTGTCCAGAAATTTGTGTGTGTCTTGGCTACTCCCTGTCAGCTCTGAGGGGGTCCACGATTTCACCTCGAAGAATGACTTCGAACTTTTCCTATGAATAGTAGGGTTTTGGAAGGGAAGAGAAGGAGCGGGGTCATGGCTGCCTGGGACGCACGTGGTGGGCCTTCCTGGAGGGGAGGCTGGGGCCTCACAGGGGGCTTATACCCGACCCACCGCAGACCTTGACCCTGACCGATTGCCCCTGATCCTGGGGCCTCCTCTGTCCTTCCAGATCTATACTAGGGTTTCGCAAACTACCACCTGTGGCTGGTCCCTGTCTGTCCTTGTCAAGCAAGGTCTACTGGAACACAGCCATGCCCACCCGCATTGTCTGTGGCTGCGTTCACACTACAGCGGCACAGATGAGTGGTTGTCAGATACGGCCTGGCTCCTAAAGTGGAAAATGTTTACTATCTGATCTGGCCCTTTACAAGAAAAGTTTGCCAACCCTCATCCTAGACAATACAATCATCCCCTTTTAGGTCTCAGAATTTTAGACTATCAGAGCTGAAAGCATCCGTAAAGGATATTTGGTCCAACTGAGGCACAGAGTGGGGCAGAGATTCACCCAAAGACACACAGCCAATAGTGAAAGAATCAAGGTGAGCGAGAACCCTCCTCAGCTCTTGCGTTGGGCCATGGCGGTGGCCAGGCAGGTCAGCCTTGGGGAACCCTGACAGCATCAAGCCTAGTGCTTCCACAAGTGTGACTTGCGTGGCCCCAAGACCCACAACAGCATTAAATAACACTGAACTACCACCTGGCGGGAGACGGGGGGGCTCCTTCTCAGCTCTCGTTCCTTCTTCTCCGACTGGGTCAGAGAAAGGATGGGCCCGGTGCTGACGTGTCTGCACACCTCGCTAATTCTCGGTAACCTTCCTTTGTTATAAAGAGGGCGTGAGGCAGACTGAAGACTTCTGCTGACAGCATTATCAGAACAGGTAGTGATAACAGCGTTTTATCTGAGTGTATTTGTTTTTACGTCTCCGTCTATGTCCTCTGTTACTGTTTTTCCATTTAATGTATTGATGAATGTTTTGCTTCCCAAATAAAATTAAGTATAAAAAGGGGGTCGTTGGAAGAATAAGATTCAGTAAATAGTAATCCAGGTGCTACTTGGATATGGCAGAAATCATGAATATGGTATTTGAATGGCTGAAATGGGGAAAACCTGGATCGATTCAATAATATTTCTAGAGTCGGAGTTCCAAGGTTCTGTGATTTAACAGCAGATCTCATTTCAAAGCAAAGGTAGGGCTGCTGTGCATGGAGGTGCAGCCTGGCCACTGCACAAGGTTGCCAGGCATTCCCCCTGGACGAAGGGGGGCCACTTTTTCTAATTCATGGGAAGGTGTGCTATGGGCTAGCAGACTCCCCTGCCAGGTTCCATCAGCCCTGCCTTCTGACCTGAGATACAGATCCCATGGGGCTCGGATCTTGGAGACAGCCAGGTGACTGACAGAGATCAGAGGTTGGATGTTGCCGAGAGAGAGAGAGAGAGAGAGAGAGAGAGAGAGAGAGAGAGAGAGAGAGATTGTTCTCTGTTGCCATGTGGTCAACCCCATCTGCAATGAGAGTGCTCTCATCCCAAGCTGCTGTGTGGCAATGACCTTGGTGGCATTGGGTGACCTGGCTTCAGGGGCTGCCAACCGCCATCCACAGGAGCCAGGCTCTGAAGTCAGATCAGTTTGGGTTCACGTGCTGACTCTGCCACATCCTTGCTGTGTGACCTTAAGCAACTTCCTTCATCTCTCTGAGCTCATTTCCTCAACTGTGAAGTGGGGCTCCTTAGTGATGGGGCCTGACTCCTAGGGTTGCCCTGAGGGTCTGGATTAGGTGGTGCCGGGCAGTGGGTGGCATGCAGTGGGTGTGGAATACGTGGTAGGTGGACTGAGTCTTCCCCATCCCGGGGTGGCCCTCTGGGAGGTACTGGGCTGTCAGCTCTGCTAGGGGTCATGGCTGGATCTGCGCAACGCTGGCATCTGCAGAGAGGCTGGGCTGATGATGAGAGCTTGTGTACCCCCACCTCAGCCTACCTGCCCACCCTGCTGCCAGCCAGAATTGATGGCAACTGGCTCCCCAGCCTGCAGGAAGCTACTGACGTTATTGTGGGCAGATCACAGGTAATGAGCTTTCCTTCCAGTACCTGGGGACATTCTAGAAAATGGTATTCAAAATTGGAGAGTGGGAGCAGGGAGAGTAGGGTGGGGAGGTGAGAGGCCCTCCCTGCCTCTCCCCATCTCCATCCCCACTCCCATCCCCACTGCAAAGGAGAGAATCAGGTGAAGCCATCAGACTCACATGGGGTCCCAGAACCACTAGGGGTGGGGCAGTAGGCGGGCTTGTCTTCTGTTTCAGGATTACTTCATATTGAACTCTGGTCTTGGGGGCTGATTGCCTGGAATTACAGATGGCACTGACTTTGCTCCAAAGGTCATCCTTTCTTCCATCCATCCATCCATCCATCCACCCATCCATCCATCCACCCATTCACCATCCACCCACTATCCACCCATCCAGCCATCTACCCACTACCATCCACCCACTCAGCATCCGTTTACCATCCACCATCCATCCATCCATCCATCCATCCATCCATCCATCCACATTCCATCCTCTGTCCACCCATCCACCCACCATCCATTCACCATTCATCCACCATCCATCCATCCACCAGCTTGTCCATCCAGCGAGCAGTTATGGAGCATTCTCCTTGGCTAGGCACTGAGTAAGTTTCTGAGGATAATGTAGTAGGGTGGCCAACAGGGCAAAGAAGAAGTTCCTGTCCTTCCCATTCACTCACTTATTCATCTATTCAAAGGATATTTATTGAGTTCCTATTATGTGCCAGGCACTGTGGCTAATGGAGATACAGAGATGACTACCAAGGACACAGTCCCCATGCTTGGGGGTATCAGTGAGGTTGCCTGCCCGGGGCTTCGGAGATGGACACTGATGGATACTCCTGAAAATATAGATGATGGGTTTGCAGGGCACTGGTGAACCTTGGTGGTGTCCCAAAGTCACTGACAGTGTCCTCAGGGGATTGGTGCTAGGCATTGTTGTGCTCCCAAGGACATTGGTAATGGCCATTGATGGTGCTCTTATCGTACAAGGGATGGGCACTGGTGCTGAGCACTAGTGGTGCTCTTGATGACATTAGCGATGGGCACTGCGAGGGATCAGTCTTTGCTTCTGCTGCAGATCTCAGTTCACCTTCCCCATCTGGTCTCCCTTTCCCCAGTCAATGACAGCTTCTGCAGGAAGACAGACCTTGGGATGACCCTGTGGTCCACCATGTGATGTGATGGTGGTCATCCCACTGTGTCCCCCCACTGGCAGGGCTGGCTCCCCAGCTGGAAGCCAATTGATCCCCTTGCCTGGGATTCTCTCTGTGGCTAGAATGTCATTTTCCACAGAAAAACCCTCTTTCTTGCAATTACTGAGAATTACTTATAAAGAGAGAGAGTGTGTGTGTATTGATTACCACCCCTGAGAAAGCTCAGGAATCATTTAGAGTAGATTAACCTAACTTTCTTTTGCCTTTTGGGAAGTTGGACTGTAAGTTATTTAAGGAGATTAATCAGCTCATCAGAGAACCAGACAATCTTCCCGCCTCTTCTATTCTTTTTGGGCTACCTGGGACTATGTCATTTTCACTCTGCCTTTGAAATGTCTTTTTTCCACCACGCTGTGTGCATTTCCACCATTACTACCCAGTTCAGTTAAGCGGGGTCCTCTGTGGGCTCCTGTTTGGGGAAAAGGTAGGCACATCTCTGGCTGCCATTCGTTTACCCGGACAGCCCCATTGCCCAGACCCCCCATCTGGGCATAACCTCAGAGAGGCCCGGGCCACCCCAGGCAAGTCTCCGTCATTCAAGCCCTGCTCTGCTGCTGTCACATAAGGAGGGTCCAAACATTCTGTTTCCAGCGGCTTTTCTGTGAGGCTAGCACATCAGTTCTGCAGACGTCAGTCCTACCCATGCACACCCGAGTTTCCAGGCGCAACTCAGGCCCTCGTCCTCCCCCTCCCTTCCAGGAGGCCTTTCCAGACGGTGCCGTCATGCTGGTGACACTGGTTTTGCTCAGAGAGGTGGGGGGGGGTGGAGATGAGAGGAGAGTAAGGGAGCCAGAGAGAGGCAGCGGAGAAGACTGGAAGGAGGAAAAGGGGAAAGGCTCCAGGGTAGGATTCAACATCTGCCCGACTCTGCTGTGCGCCTGATGTCTTCACTCTGTGCGGGCAGAAAAAGGGCAGGTATGGAGTTCAGATATCAGCTCCAGCTTTTCCTGGCTGTGTGACCTTGAGCAAGTTACTTCAGCTCTCTGAGTTTTAGGTCCCTCTTCATTTAAAGGAACCGATAGCAGTTCCTACCTCGTGAGGTTTTCCGATCCCCAATGAGGTCATGTATGTAACATGTTTAGAACAAAGCCCGGCACTTAGTAGGTGCTCGACTGATAGCAGGCCCCAGGCCTCAGACCTGATGGACAGACTCCCAGTGGATCATCCGTGAAGACCTGCTGTGTGGTCTGGAACTGTGTCTCTGTCTTGGGAACCCCCATTCCTCCTCTCTATCCCTCTGTCCCCAGGTAGATGCCGATGGGGCAGCCAGTGCCCCTGGGTCTGTGGGAGGAGAGGCTGAGAGGCTCAGCTTCTGGGGTCTGGGCTGGGAAGCAGCTCCTTTTCAGAACATTGCAGGCCCTCGCTGGCCCCTCTCTGCCATTTCTCTCCTTTTCCAGGAAAAAAGTTTGAAGTCGAATGGGTCCCGAGGTGGGATATTTTCCAAATGTCAGTGCAATCTGTGGTACATTACAGCTAAATGTGATCATCTCAGTGCTGGGCTATGAATGTCAGCGCACCGGCCGGGATGGAGTGACAAACAGCAGGTTGATGGCTGGGGGTGGGGGGGTCGGCCCCCCCTCTCCTGGGAAATCGCCCTGGAGGGTGAGGGAATGGCGCCATATCTGGGCTCCACTGGCAGGGACCGTGGGTCTCCATGGGGACATGCAGAGGGCCGGCGAGGGGTCCTGTGTGTTTTGTGCGCATGTGTGTGTACCCCTGCTCCCGTGTCTCTCTGCCCGAATACCGCCTCATTGTCATCGCGTGTCGGTGTCACACCTCAGCCACCCTGGGTGGATGTTCCCTGAGGACGGGCTGAGATCTGTGTGTGGCTGTGTTTGGGTGTCCTCCATCTTGAGGTGTCACTGTCCGTCTGCCTGCGTGTTGAAACACATAAGTAGAACTCCTGGAAAGATGTACACATCGTCTCCCTAACTAAACATGAAACTGTGTGTATCCGGGTGGATACAGACATCATCTATCTCAGGGGGCCTTTTCTGTGTCGTGTACACTCTCTTCCTATGCCTCCACGCGTGGTTGTGTGTGCGCGTGCAATTGTGTGTGTTTCTGTGTATATGTGATTATGTGTATGTGTGTATATAGTCTCAGGAGTTCTGTGTGTGTGTGTGTGTGTGTGTGTGTGTGTGTGTGTCTAGGTTTGCAAATCCCTTTTCGACTACAGAGGTAGATGGGGAAACCGGAATGAGGCGGGGGCTCACTGCTTTGCTGCCCTCATGGTGGGGCATTCTGATGGCTGTCTGCCCTGTGGAGCCTGTGATTGGTGGGGCGGGATGGGGATTAAATTGCCTCCAATTACTAGGGAGAGAGTGGTGAGTGGTGAGGCCACAGGGATGCTGTGTGCATGCCAGGATCTGCCAACCACAACGGGATTAAAAAGTCCTGTGTATGCAGACAGCCTCTGTGTGTGTGTGTGCACGTGAATGCCTGTGTCCTTGTGTTTTGTGTCTTTGTGTGTGGGTGTATAGGCTAATGAGAATGCACAGGAGCAGAGCTGTGTCATGTGTGATCGTGAGGTCAGAGATGTGTCTCTGCGCATCCATCTCAACACAACTGTCACTGTGCCTGTGTGGGTGTGTCAGCATGCAGCTGTGTGTCTGGGGGGTGTGCATGTCTCCATGGCTCTGAGCAGGTGCATGAGATTAAGATGCGTAAGAGTCTACGTGTGTCTTTGTGTGTGCGGGTTCCATGTGAGTGTCTTTGTGTGCCTTTGTGTATGAGTGGGGCTCTGAGGTTTTCTCTGAATGGAGAGTCTGTGTGTGTGTGTGTGTGTGTGTGTGTGTGTGTGAGTGTGTGTCTGCGGTTAAATGTGAGGTTCTGAGGGAATCGATGCGTATGAAGGAAGAACACGAGAGGAAATTCTACCCCATCCCTACCCCATCCCAGCTGGCATCAGACTCCCAAGGCCTCCTCCCTCAGATTGCACAAGCCTGCACCAGAGGGCGGAGGACACACACAGCCCCGGTAAGGGAGCCCAGCGAGGGGTCTGTGGTGACGGCTGCTGCTGAGCCTGGGATGGGGGATGTCCCCCTAAAATTCACGTGTTGCTGTCCTAACCGGCCGTACTTTAGAATGTGACCTTAGATGGAAATAGGGTCATTGCAGATGTGATTGGTCAAGATGAGGTCACACTGGGGTTGGGTGGTGCCCTCATCGGATGTGACTGGTGTCCTCAGAAGGGGAAATCTGGACGAGAGACAGAAACAGAGGGGGAAGACAGTATGAAGAGACACGGGAGAAGGCAGCACGCAGAGGGAAGGGGGGAGAGAGGCCTGACCCTCACAGACCTTCCCTCTCAGCCTTCCAAAGGAACCAACTCTGCTAACACCTGCATTTCAGCCATCCTGCCTCCAGGACCGTGGAATAGTAAAGCCCGCCTGTTTAGACTACTCGGCTTCTGGTGCTTTTTTGCAGCTGCCCTACCAAGCGGCGGTGGGGGACGTGTGAGGTCAAAAGTGCTTCTCCTTCCGGCCTCTTCTGCTCCCAGAAGACCCATTTCACAGGTTTCTCCATGGTCCTCAGCTGGCCGGCACATCTTCATTCTGCCCAGCGGGATCCAGCTCGGAGCCCTCAGCCCCAAAGCCTCAGTTTATCGGCCCTTCTTCTGGGTTAGATAACCCTACCTCTGCCCCTCTCCCAAGCCCTCTCCTGTCCCGGGGTCTTAGCTTTCTCCAACCTCTCCCGGCAAGTTTGGGCTTTTTCACCTTTCCAGGGGTGAGCACGCCTTCTCCCCATTTTTTTCCCCTCTCCCCCACCTGGTTCTGTGTTCTGCATATAGCAGGTGCCCACTAGAGGTCACAGTGAAGGGCCCCAGGCTTGCGGCCTCTTTCTGTGCTTGGAGTGGGAAGGGGACTCAATCCCACTGCTCACTCACCCACATGAAGCCTCTCGTCCATGTCCTGGCAGCTGTCGTTCGTTTTGCTCTTACGCTATCCTGGGGCGGAGCTGGGCACGAGTGTGGATCACTTTGTCCTCCAAACAACCCTGTGAGGTAGGTACTATTTTTAGCCCCATTTTCCAAAGGAGAACCTGATCACAGGGAGGGGAAATAAATGGTCTAAGATCACACCTTAGAATTCTCGAATGTTAGATTGGGAAGGAACTTTAGGGGTCAGTTAGGTTACCCTTCTCCCCTGCCCCCATTTTACAGTTGGGGAAACTGAGGTCACAATGGCTCTTCTCCTTCCACCCACACCTGATGCTTTCTCAGAGTTCACCTGGACCCTCTGATCCCATGACTCTGCATTCTGCTCGGGCCTCCCTTGTTCTTAGGACTCTAGCTATCCTGTAGATGAGGGTGACCAGCAAAGCTCGTGAGCCCCTCCTCTTTCCTGAGCTCCAGCCCTGTATTTCCACATCTAGTGCACATGGCCTGTAGGCCTCTCAAACTCAACATACCCAAACCACACTGACTTCCCATGATCCCGGATCATAGGCTTCTCCTGAGTTCCCTGGCCCATTACGAGCTCCACTGTCCTTATCCCTCAAGCCTGGATACCTTCTATATCCTTTGACCTTGGACCTTCTCTACCCCCATCCCTATATACCCACCCTACTCCTGCTGGGTCTTCCTCTTAAGTATTTCTTGAATCCACTGTTGCTGGCCCAGATTAGGCCTCAATATCTCTCACTGAGGTTCCTGTGTCAGTTACTTGTACCTGCTAGAATTACACTTGGTTGCTCGGGACAGAAAAACAAAATAACAGTGACTCCAACAATTGGAAATTTATTTCTCTCTCATGGAATCCAGGTTTGGGTGGGGGCAGTTTGGGGCTGGTATGGTGGCCCCATGAAGTTGAAAGGAACTAAGTCTCCTTCTAGTTCATTGTTTGGCCCTCCATGGGGTACAGCCGTTGTCCTCATGGCCCAAGGTAGCTGCTTGAGCTCCAGCCATCTCAGCTGTATTCACCCAGCAGAAAGGAGGATAAGCAGGGGAAAAAGGCAAAAAGCATTGGTCAACAGTCTTTGGAGGAGGTGTCCCAGAAGTGCCATGTGACAATTCTGCTTGGATTGTATTGGCTGCAAGTCAGTCCACACAATACACAATTGTGATGGAGGCCAGGAAATGTGGTCCTTGTGATAGTGGCCATGTGCCCAGCTGAAAATGGGGGGTTCTTTGATTAAAGAGGAAAGTGAGACTGTGACCTCCTCACCTCTTCACAGGTCTTCCTCTCTCTTCTCTCACCCTCTAATCTACCTTGGACACAGCAGCCAGGGGGATCTGTCTAAGATGCTAATCCATATATAGATTTGCCAGATATGGCAAATAAAAATACAAGATTCCCAGTTCAATGTGAATTTCAGATAAACAATGACTAAGTGTTTTAGTTTAAGTATGTCCTGTGCAATAATTAGAACATACTAATGCTAAAATAATTATTTGGTATTTATCTGAAATTCAAATTGAACTGGGATCCTTTTATTTTATCTGTCAGCCCTAAGTACCTTTCGTGGTTCTCCACTGTTCTCCGGAAAAGGCCTAAGCTCTTGGGAAGGGTTTTTCTGGGCCCCTTACAATCTGCCCTCCACCTGCCCTGCCCAGCCCAGCCCAGTGTTTCCTGGACAAGTCCTGCCAGCTACTGTGTTTCCAAGCCTTCCAGTCCTTGCTTAAGTTGTTCCATTGGCCTGGAAGCAATTCTCCATCCAAGAAGCCCTGTGCATTCAGGAGGGACCATGGCACCTGTGTTTCCGTGTTCCTGTGACATGGGGTGAGAGATTATTTGATGAATGAAGTAAGTCCAAGCAACGAGGTTGGAGTGGCCACCTGGACTCACGACTCTCTCCCCAGTGCTCTCTGCACGCTGGCTGGCTCACGTGGGCCCAGTGCTGGGATTCATCTCCTGGGCTTTCATGCTCTGTGAGCATGGCGCCCCCTGGCACACAGGGGGTTAAGCCAGCCTTGGAGTTGGACGCTGGAGCCCATGGAGTCCTTCCTGACAATAAAGCTAATGAATCCCTCCTTGCCGGTTTCTCTTGCACAATAACATTTAATCATCATTTGCACAGCAAATGAGAAGTTTGCGGCAGATGCAATTCTGCATGAGTGGCGATTTCTGTGTGTGGGCACTATTCCTGCTGTCCCCAGCACACCTGACAATCTGGGACCAGGGCAGGCTGCACCCAAGCGGGGGCTGTGTGCACCCGCGTGCCAGGGCTCTGACCCCATGCACGCGTGGGAGATGGGCTTCAGAGGCACATGTCTGTGTGTGTGCATGCATGTGTGTGGAGCCAGGCTCATGTGGCGTGGCTGTGTGCGAACCATGCTGGGCCTGCCTGAAGGTACACGTGGCTAGAGGTGCTTAGATGCCTGAGGACTGCAGTCTGGAAGTGGAGGTACACACATGCAGGCAGGCAGACGTGGGGGGGTATATATCGTTGTTTTTCTTTTCTTTTCTTTTCTTTTCTTTTTTTTTTTTGAGAGAGAGAGAGAAAGAGAGCGGGAAGGGGCAGAGGGGGAGAGAGAGAGAGAGAGAGAGAATCCCAAGAAAGTCCCATGCTCCACGCAGAGCCCGATGTGGGGCTCGATCCCATGACTCTGAGATCATGACCTGAGCTGATACCAAGAATTGGATGCTTAACCGACTGAATCACCCAGGCGCCCCTGCTTGGTGAAGTTCTGAACGCTTGTTGGAGGATGCCTTGTTGTTTAGATGTTTGTGAGTGATCATGTTTATTTTGTACTCCCAGACTCAAGTGCTCACGTGTTCAAACAGGTCTATAGGCATTATGCCCTGGAATTTAGAGTTTGTAACTGACTGCTCCTGAGGCTACACATGCTTTCCCATGCAAGCATGCAAATGTGCAAATAGCAGTATGAATGTGTGCCTGGGGCTAGGAGTTCGTGCACACAAGCACATCTGAGGGGAGACACATATACGTACTGGGTAACCGCATGGGAGCGTCATGAATGTGTGTGAGTGCATGCTTGCATGGGACATTGGAAGCGTATCAGCGGACACACACGCACACATATGTAAGAGAACACACCCATGGAAGGTACGTGTATGCTTTGTGTACAAATGCGAGTGCACCCGTGAGAGCTGGCCTGCAGCCCCCATGGAGAGCGCGGGCGCGTGAGCACATATGCAGAGCTGCAGATGTGTTTTGTGTGCATGGCTGTGAGCAGGCATGGGTTTGCACTGTGCACCCAGGTGGGAGCATGTCTGAGGGTCCACACGTGCAGGCATCCTGTGCTGGCAAGAGCACGTGGCTGCGCGCGTGCACCCATGTGCACACACTGAAGCGTAAACCCTCTGCCCTCAGAGTGAGGGCTTGACAGGGTTACATTTCCCAGAGGCTCAGCGGCCGGGGACAAGCTGGCCCGAGAGCGCTTGCTGGCAGGAGGTAAGTGGAGCTGCTGATTCGTGACCCCGGGGGTGGGCCGTGATGACGGCTGGCTGATGGATGCGGGCGCTTAGCCGCCCCTTATGACAGCAGCTGGCTCTCTCCGCTGCCTGAATCAGGAGGTGGGAGGTTAGTTCTTGACCTGGGTGCTCGGCGCCGGCCTGCCCCTTCCCCGGCGCATGCCCACAGCCACATGCTGACACACGCACGTTGGTACACGCCGGAGACGCGGACCTGGGCGTGCACGGCAGCCCCACCTCCACCTTGCTCCCCGGCTCAGCCATCTGTCTGCCGTGCCTCCCCTCTCCCCAGCCGCTCTTCTCCCCACACCCCCTCCGCCCCAAACTCTGCTCAGAATCTGAGTTGTCCTGGTCCTGTGCGGACTCGTGGGGCGTGTGTGTGCAATGGCCCGCCCTTACAAGCTCCGTGCCCTCGAGCAAGCCTCTCCTCGTCTGTGAGCCCTGGATCCCTCATCTGTAAAATAGGGAGAATCATGTACCTGCTTAAAATTAAACAATGCAACTTATGCAAAGAGCTAAACACAGTAAACATAGAGTCCACCCTCCATGGGTTTTACCTGTGCTGGTGACGATTACATGCAGGGCTTAGAACAGCGCCCGGCATGCAGCAGGGGCTAGGGAAGTATGTGGTCCCTGTTAACTGTTGCTGTTGTCGCTGTCATTAATATCCTCGGCTCTCAAATTCCTGGCCAATTATAGGCCAATTCTTGCTCATGACCCTGAATCCTCCTTTATCCTGTGATGATGACGGTGACAGAGACAATGACAGTAAAGGGGAATTCTTTTCATTTTCCCTGAGGCTTTGAAAAGAGGGCAGCCATGGTAAATGGAAGGCTCATTGCTTTCTGAGCGCCTTGATAGAGTTGGGTGTGGCCAATTAGAGCACGGAGCTGGGAGAGTCTGGGGCAGCCGTGCTCTCTGCTCAGCACAGGGAGAGGATTTGGAGCTTCTGGGGGAATTTGGTGGGAACGAAAGAGACAGATGGCCAAAGGCTGTGTACTCTACTACAAGACCCTTCTCTGTGACCCCAGACCCTCAGAACAGTTGCTCACAAAATGCTTGCCATCCTTGGTGTTCGTGGACACCTGGTGGAGCCCAGGACGGAGGCTGGACTCATTGGATTTCACTCTTGGGCTGGCTCAGGGCCCTGTGGGGACACAGGAGTTGGAAGCAGAGGGGACTGAGGGAGCATGGCCTTTCCCTCCAAGCCCCACTCCAGAACGAGAAGAAATCATGAGGAGGCTGAGGACTCGCACAGGCCGGACTACGCAGCAGTGAGCAGAGAACAAGCTCTCCGGGGCACAGATGGCAACATCAGATGCACCCAGGCCACGTGTCCGGTGCTTCCTGTGTGCCCCCCACTGTGTGTGCTGCTGATGTGGGAGGTGCCGAGCGCCAGAGCACCTCCGTGAAATCCTGGCGTCTCTCTTTATCAGTTATTTGATCTCGGGCAAGGGACTCAAACTTTTTGTGCCTCAGTTCCTCACCCATAAAATGAGGGTACTTATTGGGTGGTTGTGGGGTTAGATGAGTTAGTTCATGTGATATGCTTGCAGCAGTGCCTGGCACATGGGAGATGCTCCGTAAGTATCAGGTATCAGCGGTCATTACTGCATTTTATCCTCACTAGCACCCTATGGAGTAGGTGTTCTGAGTATGTACACTTTATGGATAAGAAAACAGAAGCACAGAGAAGGTAAATAACACGTCCAAAGTCACACCGCTGGTAAATGGTATAGAGCCAGAGGCTCAGAAGGTGAATCTAGATGAATAATATTCTTTATTTCTGGCAGGATTTTAACTCTGTGTGACCCTGGGAAGGTCACTCCCCATGTGAGCGATTTGGAAGATGTTCAAGGATGCTTGTGACTCCACGTTTGTACGTCCCTCTGGACAGGTAAACTGACTGTATCCTCCTTCTCGGCAGGGGCAGAATCTGTCAAGGCAACCGGCTTACGTGGAAAGAACAGAGACTTGGAATTAGGGGTCCTGTGTTGTCCCAGCTCTGTCCTAGACCAGCTGGGTGACCTTGAGCCAGTCACTTTACTCCTCTGGATCTCAGTTTCCCCTCTACAATGGAGAGAGCAAAAACCAATCTGAGAAATGTCACTGGGATTCTGTATGTGACAGCTGAGCACATGCAATGAGAGAGGGGACCACCTGTCTCCCCAAGGGTCCCCGAGTTACCATGCCCATTTGTAGAAGCGATAGATACAGGAACATGGACAAAGCGTCCTACACGGGATGAGGGTCCTAATATCACCCAATTTGGGACTACCTCGCTCGGCCCATATACCTGCCATCAGGACACATGCTCAAATGCAGCAAAGCATCCAGTTCCTTGGCTTGGCCTTGGAGTTCTTTCTCCACCTGCCTCCAACCAGCCATCCCTGCCTCACATCTCACTGTTGCTCCACCCAGTGATCCAGCCCCTGGGACCACACATGGTCCCTGAAACCACCACAGGCTTCTGGCCTCTCCCCTCCCCCTGCCTTTGCAGATGCTTTTCTCTCTGCATGGAATGCTCTTGTTTGCTTGGTCATCTCATACATGTCATTCTTCAAGAGGCAGCTGGAGTCACCTCCTCTGGGAAGCCCTCCATAAATTATTCAATCTTTCTTCAGTGTTTTCAGGACGTTGTTCTGTTAGTTCTGCTATAACTCTTATCAGGTGCATTATTATTGGCTGCTTCTGCTCATCACGCCCAGCCCTCTGGGGCCTTGAGTTGCTGGAAGGCAGGAAGTACTTCCGACCTGTGTAACCTTGGGTGTGTTACTACCTTCTGGGCCTCAGTTTCCTCACCTGTGAAGTGGGGCTGACAGTATCTAATTTCGATGAAATAATACAGGTAAGGCACTCGGGCATGATGACCATCTCTGGATCTGTCACAGTGGACCTTGGCAAATGTGGAGGGAATCAATGAACGATCCCTGGGAGAGTAAAAATAAATAAGTGAATAAATAAAAATAAAGCTAATGAGCATCCATTAAGCATTTTCAATGCGTCAGGAAGGCACTGGGATCAGAGCTTAATATGCATTATCTCCTTTAAGCCTCTTAACAACCCTTTAAGGGAGGGACTATCATTAGCCCCATTTTACAGATGAGTAAACTGAGGCTTCAGCAGTTGAGGACCTTGATGAAGGCTGCCCAGCTAGCAGGAGCGGGTATTCATAGCCGATCAATGCAGAATGAATGACTCACTTGGGGGTGGGCTGGGAGGACAATTGACTTATATCTTGTCATCAAAGGGATTTAGAGCTGGAGGCTCTTGAAGACAACCCTGAAGTTCTTAACCTGGGGAGGGTCCATGGATGGGGAGACTGATGGGCTCCCGGACCAAACAGATAAGGTCCCCATCATGCCCAGTGGCTTCCGGCCCCTCATCTCCTGCCAACCCTCCCACGTCACCCCAGTCCCAGAGCGGCCCAGCTTGTCCTCTCTTGGCATCCCTGCCAGGGGTCCTCTCCCAGTCCCCCCTGAGACTCGAGAAGGCTCCACAGTCACTGGGAATGTCGTTATCCCCTACTCTGGGCAGGAACAGAGCTGACAATTGGGGCCATTTCCTTCTCCGTTGGAGATGTTGGGAGAAGGGGAGAGCGACTGGGTGAGGGAGAGAGCCCGGCCGGCGGGCTTCTGATAATGACAAAAATAACAATAGTATCAAAGGCTAGCATTTATTGAACACCTACTATGTGCCAGGCTCTGTCCTAACCACGTGACACATGACCGCTTTTTATCCTCACAACTCTTCGAGGTAGGTTCTGTTATGAGCCTCATGTGACACACGAGGGAAGTGAGGCCCAGAGAAGTGAGGTAACTTGCCCAAGGCCAGGCAGCTGGGAAGTCAGTACCAGAGGCTCCACCGTTCTGGCTAGGTGTCCTTGGACGGGCCACAGCCACTTCTCTGGGTGGCCTTCTCCATCTATTGCCTGCAGGGCCCCACCTCATGGTTTCCATGACGACTAAGATGGTCTCTGTACAGTGTCCCAGCACACAGTAGGCGCTTAGTAAATGAACAGCCTTCCTTCTCTCTTAACTCCGATGGGGGAGACCTGGGAGGGGGGGACACCTCAGCAGCACCCTCCCTCCAGAGTTCTTCCCCCAGCCGGGAGTGGGTAACCCGCCCCTTCACACAGCCACGCCGCGCCATCTCCCCTCTATCCCGAGAGCCACGCAGTGCCCAGTCCCATTGCAGTTTTAATGACGTGGCTGGTAATTCCGGCACGTCTGGGCGAAAGCTGCACCACGCACCACCCCACCCCGGGGCGGGGCGTGGGGGTGTGCGTTGGGGAGTCCATCCCCCTACAAGTCCGCCTCCTGTCCGCCAGCCCTCGGAGGGTGGGAGGGCTGGGGAAGGGGGTGAGCCCGGGAAGTGCTTCGTCCTGGGGCGCCGTGGGGCCCTGAGTGGGCCGGGAGGCGCGCTCGACGGCAGGGCCGGGGGGAGGGGGGTGGTGGGTGGTAGGCTAGGAGGCCTGGGCCTCGTCGTCCGCGCGGTGGCCCGCGTAGAGCGCGGCCAGGGGCCGAAAGCGCGGGCCCCAGCCGCTGAGATAGGCAAAGTCCTGCTCGGAGCCCGAAGAGCCGCTGTGCAGCGAGCTGAGCGAGGCGGCCGGCGAGTCCGCGCCCTCGAAGGCGTAGGTCTGGAAGGCGTCGTAGGGCGGCACCGACAGGTCCCCGTCCGCCAGCGCCACCTTGCGGCTGATGAAGTCCCTGAACACCGAGAAGTCCTGCTCGGGGCTCGGTGGCCCCTGCGGGAGGGAGTGGCGCTCTGAGGGCAGGCGGGCCTGCGGGGGGCTGCCCGCGGCCCCGCTCCCTCCCGGGCCCCCGCCGCCTCCGCCCCCGTCGCCGCCCTTGAGTTCGCCGCCGAAGTCGTAGAGGCTCCGCAGCGCCGACATGTCATAGGCCTCGGTGTCCTGCTCGCCGCCGCCCTCGTCGTTGTATTTGATGACGTTGTCCCGCATGTCCTCGTCCTCGTCGGAGCTCAGGTGGCTCTTGTGGTGGCGCCTGAGGGTGAGGATCAGCAGCACCAGCACTGCGGGGGGGACAGAAGGGGCAAGTGAGGGCCGAGGCCTGCCTAGGACATTCCGGGGACCCCTACCCCTCACCCCTCACACACAGCAGTGCTGGCCCAGCCTAACCGCTGGTGCAAATTTCCTAGATTTCTGTGCAAAAAGACGTTTCCTACAGTCAGAACTGCACTGGCTATATGGATAGGTAGTGAGTCACCCATCTTGGGAGGTGTGCAAATCGAGGCTAGACCACCAGGCTGCGGTGGCAGTACTGACGGCAGTGTTAAGAGATTTCCTGGGTGTTTGGGGCTGGACCCAACCTCTGATGTCTCCATCCTCAACTCTATGAAGAGAGACAACTTGAGAGGTCTCTAGGCTCTGGGGGGTGCAAAGGGGGCAGTTGAGGGGCAGATGGGGCTAGGGGAATGAAAGATGTCTTGAACCTGACTTCTTTTTTACCCTCGCTCTCCTCTATCTATTCCAGAAGTCCTGAGCACCTTCTTAGCCCTTTGGGTCTCAGGTCAAGATGACCTCTGCAGGAGGGACCCCCCCCGCCGACGAGCTCCAGGTCAGGTTCAGTGCCTTCACCTCCAAACTCCCCTGGTGAGGAGTTTCTCCCTCTGTCACATGGGTTCTCAGAGCGCAGCTGCTGGACCACCAGCAGCAGCATCTCCTGGGAACTTGCTAGAAATGTGACATCTCAGATCCTGTGCTAGACCTACTGGCAGTCTGTCTTGATGAAGCCTCCAGGTGATGCCCAGGCAGCTCAGGTTTGTGAACCACAGCTTCCCCCACCCCAAACACACACTCTAAACTCCCCCTTGGGACCCCAGGAAGTGTTCCCCTAGCTCGGTGCCTGGCAGGCAGTAAGCCCTTGAAGGGTGCTTGTTGAGTGAATGACTGACTGTAGAGGTGGATGGAGATGTGGTGAGTGTCAGGATGAAGAATGAGAGCACTGCTCCTTCTTTGCTTTCTGCACTTGACTTCCAGGACTCCACATTCTCTCCTCCTCCCGCCTCGCTGATCACTCATTCTCCGCCTTCTAAACAGGCTTCTCCTCGCCTGTCTGACCCCTTAACATCAGCCGTCCCTGGATTTGGTCCTTGGGCCTTATCCACACCCCTCTGTGGGGGCTATCCTGCAGTCCATTTCGAGGCTGACCGCGCCCACATCTCAGCCTTCAGCTTGGACTTACTTCTCCCCTGAAACCTAGATCATCCGTCCAGTTTCCTCAACAAGTCTTCTGGGCTGACCAAGAGAATCTCACACTGAACACGTCTAACCTTGAAATAATCTTCCCCCTTCCCTGCCCTCCGTCTCCCCCATCTCTGTGATGGCAACCCTAACTTTCCTGTTACTCAGGGCTTTGTGGGTTTTTTTTGTTCGTGGATGGATCCCAGCCCCTGCAATAGTTTAGCACATGGGGTTGGGGCGGGGGGACTCGCTGGATGGATAAATAAGGAGCTGATGAACCACTGAGAGGATTAAATGGGTAGGTGAGTGGGTGGATGGAGAGACGCACGCTGGGTACCATGCCAGGCACTGGATTCTTCTTGTTGCTCCTAACATCTCCAGCCAGGCCAGTGGCCAGAGCCAGCTGCTAGGGCCATGGGGCCGGGTTCCAGCCCATGACCTAACAAGGTGGCACATGACAGGGAAGGGGGTGGGGCCCGGGAACAGGTCCGGAGGGAGGGAAGGTGTCAGGAGAGAAGTGGGAAAGATGGATGGACAGCTTTCGGAGCGGAGGCTGGGAGCTGCAGAGGGGGATGCCCGAGAGAGCAGATGGTGGGGAGTGCGGGCGGCAGGCAACAGATGTGCCAGGCCTGATCAGCGATTCCGCCCGTCACCTTTAGAGCACTGATGTGCACTTTCTTCGTTTGTGGGCAATTAGGCAGAAATTTGTTTGCACTGCCTCAGAAAATGAAACCGCTGTAAAGTGCACCCTCTGGAAAAAGGGCTTCTGAGCCATGGGCTGGGGAGGGGAGAGAAGGGGGGCCCGGGCCTCGCAGCTAGGAGGAGCCTGCCCAGGGCCTCTGCAGGGACCCGAGGAGTTGCGGCTTGGCAACTGGCAGGTTCTCGGTGGGGTGGACAGTGGCCACCACGCCAGTGGCAGGGGTCAGGCGGCTGACATCTCCCAGGGAACTGAGCAGAGCTGGTATCTGCAATCTGGACCACTCTTGGGTTCCCCGCGCTCTGGCTGGTCGCTGAAGTCCAGCAGCCAGAGCAGAGGTGAGGCCTTTCTGCTGCAACAGGGGGAGGTGGATTTATGGCCACTGGAATCCAGCTTAGCTCCTAGAACTTGACCTCTTCACTGGCGACACTTTGTGGGTTCCACTGGCTGCTGATGGGGTTGCTGCCGGAGTAGATTTTGCCTCCCCAAATGTCTTAAGATTTTGCCCCAGCTGCCACCGGGGTTTTGCCCCAGCTGAGATTCATAGCAGGTGGCGTAGTAAAAGGGAACACAGGGTGAGGAGGCCTGATGTCAAGTTGGAAGACTATGTACCCTTATACAAGCCACTTAACCCCTGCGAGCCTCACTTTCCTCCTCGGAAAAATGGGGATGATACACCTGGCTTCATGGTTGTGAGGAACACAAGAGCCTTTTTTCACTAGAAGGACTTTACTAAAAGTCCTACATGGAGAATAAAAAAGGACGGTGGACATGAGAGATTTTTAAAATAATATGCTTGTTTTTAAAAATGTAGAGTGTGGCCAGCATGCAAGGAGTGTCAGGTGGGGCTGACATTTTCTGGAACTGGTGGTGGAGCTGCTCGGTTCTTAGAAGACTTGTCACGGGACCCACACGGTAGAGCTCGGACATCATTTGGGCCGCCCTTCCTGGTGGGAGAGGGAAGCTGAGGCCCCCACGGGGGTTCCCAGGAAGGACATCCAGGGCCCCAAGGTGAAGGCCAGCGGGGCGGGGGTGTGGCTCTGGCCGGACTCACCGACCAGGATGAGGACGCAGACCAGGAGCGCGATGAGGGCGCCGGGGCTCAGGGAAGTGGCCATGACGAAGGCTGTGGTGTTGCAGGACTGGATGGTCCCCGAGCTGTCACAGCCGCAAATGCGGATGGTGAGCGTGCCCGTGCTGCTCAGCGTGGGCGGCCCGCTGTCCACCACCAGGATGGGCAGGAAGAACACGTCTTGCTCCTGCCGGTTGAAGCCCAGGTGCTGCGTGTGCACCGCCGCCGTATTGTCTGCTCCGGAAAGAGGGAGTGGCAGGTGAGGCGGGTCGGCCTCCCCTGTCCCAGCCACCTCCTGATGCCCCCTCGGGATTTGCCGCCCTTCACCCCGAGCTCCTGCCTCCCGGGTGACCCATGGATCTGCTCCCCAATCTCCGCAGCTTCTGCCCCCAGCTGCCTGACAAACCTGCTCCCAGCCGTGTAGCCCACAGTTCTGTCCTTAGCTGTCACAAGATGCTATTCCCAGCTGTCTCAAGATTCTGTTTTCAGCTATTCCAAGGTTTTGTCCCCAGCTGGGCCAAGGTCCTGTCCCCGGCTATGTTAATTTTTTCCCTCGTTCATCTCAGTGGCCTTCTTTTGTTCTACCCCAGCTACCCAATGCACCCTGACTCTGGGGTCCTGGGGTCCTTGGGTTATGGCTTACTGGGCCCCTGACAAGTCCTGGGTCACAGAGAAGACTGGGAATGTCTTCTCTGGCACCTGGGTTTGGCTGAGGGAGCTTTCTGTCGGGAGTCTAAGAGGCTGAGCCTGGAGGGCTTGGGGCACGGCCCCTGGGGCCTGATGAGGGATTCGCGTGCACCAGGGTCTCCTTCCTACATGTGCGACCAGAGAGGACAGTGAACTAACACAAGTCATACTCATGACACCACTTCAGTCAGCTGCTGGGAATGCCAGGTAGGACTCAGGTGGCTCTCTGGTCTCGGAGCATGGGCTTTGGCGACAGGTGGTGCCCACTTTCCCCTGCCCTTCCTGCCTCTCCCACCCTCTCCTGTATGGGTCAGGCCATCCCTGAGCCTCCATCATTTTGATGCCAGTGTGGAGGCTCCTACTCTGAGCCAGGCTGGCTGCTACCCCCACCCTTCACAGCCAGCTCCACACCAGGGTGCCCGGCCGTCCTGTGGGGGGGTCCAGGCTTCCCTCCTGAGTCCTCCTCCTGCCCTCACGGCCTTCCGTCTAGTCTCTCTGCCCTCAGACTTCAGTAGGCTGGGTCCCTTCCCCAGCTCTGTGGCCCGTCAACCCAAATCAGTTCCGGGCCTCCCCCAGTCGTGGACACAGTGCAGGAGAAAAGAGCTGACTTGTGACCTTGAACACATCTGTGACGTGAACTTGAGGTCCAGCTCAAACAAGATTGGTCATGGGTTGAAGCTCATGTGATGGTATCATGACGTTTTGTGATATTATTCTATCTACTTTTACACGCATTTGAAAATCTCCATTAAAATGTTAAAAAAAAAATCATGCCTAGTCGATCATTTACTCGCTTGGGAGCTCACTTAGTTTCCCTGGACCTCAGTTTTCTCACCTGTAACTGAGGAAAACAGTAGCACATCAGCGTGAGGATTATGGTGAAATTCATGCCTAACCCTCAGAATGGGTCCCAGCCCCTGGAAATTCCCCATAAATGCTGGCTGTTCTTTTGGTCGTGCCCCACCCCCACGTTCCCTGCGCTGCACCATGGGCCTGCTCTCCGTGTAGGCTGCCCTGCCTCTCCTCACCTCGTTCCCGCTAGTGGGAACACCCTCCCCACCTTCCTGCTGGGCAAATTCCTCATCTGTCACGCTCCAGCTAAATGTCACCTCCTTTCTGTGGCCTCCTTTCTCCGCTTCCCTGGGAAGGAAGGATTTATGGCTTCCCCCACCCTGCTCTGACTATGCAGGTGCCACGCACATTTCTGCTATAGTGCTTGTCACATTGCGTTAGGTTAGCGTGTGCCTGTCTCTGCCCTGGCACCAAGCCAGACCTGAAGAATGACCCTTGAATGAACTGCAACTTTTGGGGTAACTGTTGTCCCGGGTCAGCTCCTCAATCTCTGGCTTCAGCTGCCTGTCAAAGGGTAAATCAATGCCGGCTGTGAAAATATCTGCCTTCCCAAGGGGAGGAAAGGAGACTCAAGAGCAAGATGAGGGAAAGGGAATGATGTGGGACTCTTCTGCTCTGACTACAGGCTTTCTATGCATCAAGGACTGTGTGGATGCTTTAAATAGATAGTGATATTTAATTGTCCCAACCACCAAGAGTTGTGACATTATTTCCATTTTATACGTGTGGAAATTGAGGTTCAGAGAGAAGTGGCTTGTCTGAATTTATCCAGTGAATTGGTGACGTAGCTCTTTTTCCCATTCACCCATCAAACCATCCATCTATCCATCCCTCAACCATCCATCCATCCATCCAACCATCTATCCATCCCTCATCCATCCATCCTCCATCCATCCATCCATCCATCCATCCATCCATCCTCCAACCACCCATCCATCCATCCATCCATCCTCCATCCATCCAGCCATCCAATAAATCTTTATTGAGTAACTACTATGTCCTAGGCACCATTCTAGTCGCAGGGAGAAAACAGTGGGGAGCTAAACCAACCATACTCCTGGATGTGAGCTTATATTCTAATGTGAGAGACAAATGTTAATTGAATAAACCCACAATTTAGTCTACAATTGCAAACCATGGTGAGTGCTAAGAAGGAAAAGTACAGGAAGAGCACCTAACAGAGGACCTGACTTAGTCTGAGAGAGGTCAGGGAGATCTTCTCGGAAGAAGTGATATTATTGCCTAGTCCTGAATGATGAGTTCAAGGAGAGGGGACAGCCGATGCAAAGGCCTAGAGGTTGGAAGAAGCATCATTATGCTCAAGGAACTAAAGCAGTCCTTTGTGACTGGAGGGATGAAGGTGATGGCTAGAGTGAGTCAAGGTCAAACCGGGGCAGGGTGCGGCAGGGGCTCATCATGGAAAGTCTTAGAGGCCATAGTAAGGAATTGGGGTTATTTTCTTAAAAGCAACGGGAGGCCATCGATTGGTGGGTTTTAAGCCAAGAAGAGACCGGGCGACAAATCATCCATTCACACCCTCTGGATGTGAGGATTATCCTAGCCCCTGAAGCTAGAGCATGAATAAGACAGACATAGTCCCTGCCCTTGCTGAGCCTCCATTCTAGGCAAGGGCGTTTCTAATCTAAAACACGAGAGTGGATGTGGAAGATGAGTTAGGAAGATGTGTGTCTGAGGTGTGAGAGGATAGTAGTAGTAGAAGCACAGAGAAGTAGACAGATTTGAAAAATGAGTGGCTGGCTCTGGCTCAGCCTCAAATTCCCAAGCAAGAACAGAGGAGTGGAGAGGCGATGTTTGTTTCTCAGGGTTGCCGCCTTTGGCCATGGAGGCATATGTTCTCAGAGCTCTGGTCCGTGCCACTCCTCCACCTGACCAAAGGGGATCCCTGGGCACCATCCCTGAACCTCCCGAGCAGCCCTCCGGGGCAGCGGCTGGCTTCACCTGGGGAAGCTGCTGGTCACCCCAGCCCCTTTCCCCACCCTTCCAGGCAGGAACTGCACCCAGCATTGTATCCATCCATCTGGCCTGACATACATCAGTGTCAATCCCTGGCTGCAAAAGCAATATTTATAAATCACGTTTCCAAACTGGCTACAAATGTGTACAGAGAAACAGATGGGTTGGGGTAGCTGTTTGTCACCCAGGATATTTATATGGTGAGGAGGAGGGGGCTTGGCAGGCCGTGGGAAGGGGCTAGGGGCCTGGCAGAGGAGCCCTTCCACGGCTGTGCTGAGCTTAGCACACGGCTGCCACCCTCGCTCCTGGAGCTCCTTCCAGGGGGGTCACGCAGGATGGGAGCACCTGGCGGCTCCCCATCAAAGAGAGGCAGTTGGGACAGAACTTCAGGCCCTCGGGTTGGAAAGACTTGTGAACTTGGCGAGGTCAAGGCGGGGCTGTTTGTATCTCCTGGGGCCAACTCAGGATACCACTGGAATAATGCGTGGGCAAGGTACTACCGGTTGTTAAAGCATTGAAATGCTTCCAAAAAGGTCTAAATAGCTCTGACGCTATGAGGCCCAAGTCCTTCCTGCTGCCTCAGCCTTCCCCCCGTGCCCACCCCCAACTTTGACACAATCAAGCCACTAAGGGGGTAAAGCCTGGCACAGTGGGGGCTCCAGGGGCCTGCTCCAGGTTATTTATGGTCAGTGTCCCTTTCGGTTGGTCATCTGAACTGCACTGGTTGTGAAATATTTTTAATATTACTCTCGGAAATACAGAGGGCCTGGCTTCGGAGGCCACTGAGGTCCCTCCTTTTGGAGGGAAGGGTTGTAAGGATCTTGGGGGTGATCCCAGACCTGTTCCAGGGTCAGAAAGAACCACCATGACCTGATCTCATAGTCCTGGTATCCACTCATTCCAACCACGCAGGCCCCCTGTTCCTTGGACATCCTGGGCCTGCTCGCACCTCAGGGCTTTGCACTTGCTGTTCCCTCCACCTGGATCATTCTTGATCCAGTTATCAGCATGGCTCACTCCCTAATTTCCTTTAGAGTTATACTCACTATTGATTCCTTCAGAGATGGTTTCCCAGGCCCCTTTATTTAAAATAGCTCCTATTGTCACTCTGCTTTATTTTCCCCTGTTTTGTTTAACACATTTTATGGAACACCCACTATGTGCCAGGCACTGCTCTAGGCACTCGGGGCCCAGCACTGAACAAAATCAAGTCTAGACTCTTGTTGCGATTGCATTATCTACCCTCCAGCCACTTAGCAGCCCCAACATACTATTCACTTGTCTGATTTCTACCTCCCCTCACCAGAATGTCACCTCCATGAGGGCAGGGATTTTGTCTTGTTTGCCACTGTATTTCAGGGCCCAGAACAGTGCCTGATATAGAGGCACCGTGTTTCAGTAAATAATTGCTGAATGCAGGAGATGACGTGTTCCAGGTACTAACAATATACCCTCATCTTGCTGGGGCCACCTAGCCATCTCAGGGGCAGGCCCTTTTAGCCCCATTTTACAGATGACAAAATGGAGGCTTAGGAAGTGCAGACCTTGCTGGGGCTGCACAGAAAGCCCCCAGCTGAGCCTGGCCTGGGACCCAGGGCCCTCACTCCCAATCCACTGACGCCCCCCCACCCCCAGTTCAGTGCTCGAAGGCTCAGACTTCGGCCTCTTGAGGAACTTGCTGGGGCACATCTCACAGTGGGATCAGCTCAGGCTGGGCAGGGCAGTCCCTTTCAAGGTGGCAAGAGAGCGAAAGCAGGAAGCACTCTGGATCTGAGACAGGGGTGGGTTGGATTCCCAGCCTGCCGCTGACTCCCCATACGGCCCTGGGTGGGTCCCTTTCCTCCTAGAGTCTCCGTTTTATCACGCGTAAAATAGGGGGAGGGGTAAGGAAACCACCCCCTAGGGTGGCCGTGAGGATGCAAAGGGAAACATGAGTGGAATACAGCGCTTTTTAAACTGAAGGGTGGGAGTGTGCGCACGTGACTTATTTCAATCTTCAGTTAGACCAGGGGGCTCTTTCCATCCAGGACTCTGGCCCACCTACTCCTCATCTGTTCCCTCCCTGTATCTTTCCATTCTCTTCTCTTGGGGTGCCCCCTCTCCACTCCGCCCACCCGCCCCTGGCTTGTTCTTCAGGGTTTGGCCAGTGGGCTGGGGAACAGCTCTAGCTTGACCCAGATTTTCTGTGTGATCTTGGACCCAACACTGGCTCTCTGGGTGCCTCAGTCTCTCCACTGGTAATACGGGAAGGGGAGGGGAGGAGGCTAGGCCCCTCCCTCGTGCATCCTAGGATTTGGTGGTAACTCACCAAGGTAACTCACCTTGGATATCAAGCAAGGAGAAGTGAGGGTTGCTGGGAGCTTCGGGCACCAGGCGGAAATAAAAGCGGTGCCCACCCTGAGGCTCATCTCTGTCCACCACGCTGATGGTCTGGATCAGCTGAAGGGGGAGGATGGGGCAGGGAGATGATGTGAGGCCTAGTCCACACTGGACCTGGGTAGAGGGTGTCCCAGCCAGTCCCAAGAACCCCCAGGCCCCAGCCCCTCCACGTACCTGTCCTGGCTTCGCGTCCTCACACACGGCTGCCTCGTAGGGAGTGGCCAGCTCTGGGGGATTGTCGTTCACATCCAGGATTCGGATCCTTAGGGATGCCCGGGAGAGCTGGGCATGATTGTCTGCAGTGAGAGCACAGGAGCGGGGTGAGCAGCATCAAGTGTGAGACCTAGACAACCCCCCATCTGCCATGAGGACAAGGAGAGGCAGCAGGGTCACACTGAGAGATCTGTGGGTTGACCCGGCAGGGAACAGGATTAGCACTGAGGACAGCGGGCATGACGGGGTCACCACCATCACTGCTGTCACCGTCACCACCACCGTCCCTGCATGACCACCACTGCCTCCACCACCATCACCCCCAGTGCCACCTGGCACTGTCGTCAACACCATCCCCACCACTACTTTCGCCATCACCGTCACCAGTCCTGTTTCCACTGCCCTCATTAGCATTGTCCTTGTACCAACATGACCACCAGTACCACCATCTCCAATCCCACCACTCTCGCAGTCACCAGCCTGCTGGCTTCGCCATTAGACCATTGCCATCGGAATGATGGTGTCCCCACTGCCCTACCTAAGGCACCACCGTCCTCAACTCTATTATCACGAACACCAAGGCCATCCCTAATCAGCGCCCTTACCACCACCATCATCACCACCCATGCGGTCACTCTCTCTACCACAAACACCATTACCAGCCCCGCCCTTACTACCGTTACCCACCCCCATAAACACCCACGTCACCATCACATAGCTACCCCCGCTCCCACCTCCGGCAACACGATCATCACCACTGCCATCAACCAACATCCTATTCTCGACATCCCATCACCATCAAGGGCGCAGAACGCACCCGGAGCATCCACATCCATCATTTCAGGTATCCATGTGGAAATCCTGTGCTTGGGTCAATTTGTGCTTGGGTCAATTTCTATCTCCACATTGCAGAAGAGAAACAAAGCGTGAGAAACTTTAAAGAACTGGTCAGTTGGCAACTAGGCTCTCAAACCTCTGCTCTTTTAAGACCTGATTCTGAGAGGGCAAGACAAGTCCACTGGATGTGGGTCTTGGCCAGGGTCTTCAGCAAAACCATGACACCCCCACCTGTGATGTCTTTGAGGTCAAGGTCCCTGATGTATTGACCCCCAGGTTCCAGCATTGTGGGATACAGCACAGAGTAAGTTCTAATACATCTGTTGAACGAATGAATGAAGCCTGGAAGAACATGGATGGAAAGAGGCTTGAGTTCCAGGCATGGCTCTGTCCTTGACCCAGTGTTTGGTCCTCCCTCCCTGATATCCCTTTCCACATTTGGAAAATGAACGGAGCACAGTGATTAAGAGTAAAGTCTCCGAGGCAAGTTGTTCTGATCTCAACTCTGCCACTTAGTAGCTGTGTGGTCTATGCCAGGTTACTTGGCCTCTCGGTGCCTCTGTTTTCTCACCGGCAACATGGAGCTACTAGTAATGGGTTGGTTAAGAGGAAAGATTGAGTTCCTATCTGGGAAGCATTTTTTTAAACTGTGTATATAACACATAACAAGTGCTATATAAGGATTTGTTAAATAAACAGACATCCTTGAAGTGTCCTTTCAGCAATGACATCAAGTGATTGAAGGATAGCTTGTCCCAGCCTGCCCTCTCTGAGCAGTACCTGGAATGTTGGCCTTTTCTGTCCCTTGCCCCCTGGACCTCTTGGGTGCTCATTGGTGCCCTGCTCTCAGCTATCTTAGTCATGAGTTCGTTACCGACAAGTTCTATCCACCAGCAACCTCAAGGACCGGGAGAGGAAGCCACCCTCTTCCAAGCAGGGTGGCTAGGCATCTAACCTGGCGGGCAGGGAGCTCTTTTGGGGGCAGCCTGGAAGCTTCCCAGCAGCCAGGAACCCCATGAGTTCTGGGGGGAATGGGGCTGGTGGGCTGCCTCTTTCTCTGATCAGGGCCGCCCTGGCCTGCAGCTGCGTGTGTGTTGATAAGGAGAAATGGGATCCGGGGGCAGGTGGAGCCACCTCCTGGGGTCAGGGATGGGAGGGGGGCGAGTCCTTAATTAACGCAGACCCCCAACCCCTCTCTGGAGCTCCCCTTAGCCAGGGGCACCTTATCTTCTCAGCTCACCCAGATCTGCCGCTTCAGTGATTAGAGGGGGCTTTTCTGGGGGCGGGAGATCGGAGTCGTGACTGGGAATGCCGGGCAAGCCGTTATTTTTAAAAGTGTGTTGCTGAAGAACTTAAACAGACAGAAGGTGGGTGTGTTTGGGAGGAGGGGAGGTGGGGAGGGTGAGGCCCGCTGCCAGGACCAGGCACCTCTCTCCCCGCTGAGGCAGAGGGAGGGGGCGCAGGGGCCTATGTGCCATGCAAAAGGGCGACCCCAGAGCAGGGCCAGCTCCTCTGAGGGGGACATGCTGCAGGGGGGCCGGGTCCACTACTGGCGAGACCCCCACTATTGAGCCATTCCTTTACAATCTGCTGGGCCTCTTCTAGCTGCTCTTTTTTTTTTTTTTTTAATTTCTAGCTTTATTGAGATAGGATTGACAACGTGATATAAGGTGTGCAATGTAATGATTTTATACACATATATATTGTGGGATGTTTCCCACAATCAGGTTAGCTAACACATCCTTCACCTCACATAATTACCTTTTCGTTGTTGTCCTGCCTCCTCTTTTATTATTTTATTTTATTTTTTCGAGGAGGGGTGGGGCCGAGGGAGAGGGAGAGAGAGACTGAAGCAGGCTCCTCGCCCAGTGCAGAGTCCGACGTGGGGCTCGATCTCATGACCCTGAGATCATGACCTGAGCTGAAACCAAGAGTCAGACGCTTCACCGACTGAGCCACCCAGGCACCCCTCTTACCTCCTTTTTAAAAATGCTACAGGTCACCTCCTGGGAAAGCCCTGAACCCTTTGGCATGGCTGTGGATCCCAGGTCTCAGAGGTGGGGCAGCTGAGTGAGCAGGGAAGGGGTGTGCCTCTATGTTGCCAAGTTACCACCGGCAGAACTGATCCCAGGGACCCCTGGATTTGGGGCTGGCCTGGAACCCCCAGAGCCTGTGTGCCCATGACATCGCAGTGGCGTCCAGCCTGGCTGCACGTTAGAATCACCTGGGAATGGGCGCCTGGGTGGCTCAGTCGTTAAGCGTCTGCCTTCGGCTCAGGTCATGATCCCAGGGTCCTGGGATCGAGTCCCACATCGGGCTCCCTGCTCTGCGGGACGCCTGCTTCTCCCTCTCCCACTCCCCCTGCTTGTGTTCCTGCTCTCGCTGTCTCTCTCTCTCTGTCAAATAAATAAATAAAATCTTTAAAAAAAAAAAAAAGAATCACCTGGGAAGGCTTTGAAACACAGTGATGCCCAAGGCGTGGTCACTGAGGTTTTTTAATGGCTGTAGGAATCTAATATGTGGCGGGGGATTGCCAACCACTGGCAGGTGGGGGAGTCCAACCTGTTATCTTACTTCTGGTGGACTTCCTTTAAACCCCTCCTGATCACAGTTAGCCACATTTGTGATCACTGTTAATAATTAATTCATAAGTTTACCGTCTTAAATGTTTCTGGGATAAAACAAAGACTCCATCAATTAATTAATCTTCACCCTGCGCAGGACTTTCCAATCAATAACAAACTTTCTTATCTATGACCTCATTTGATTCTCAAAACAACCTGTAAAGGAGGTCTTGTTAAACCCATTTTGTAGATGAGAAAACTGAGGCCCAGAGAGGGCCAGGACCTCGCCCAGAGCCATAAGGGAGTCAGCACAGAGCTGGGTTGGGTCCTGGGTCTCCTGCCTCTACGGCCAATGCTTGGTCTAGATCCAAGGCCAGTAGGCCCTCCTGCTGCCTGGGTATCTGTCCATCTAGCACCAGCTACTGCTCGGACCCAGGTCCAAGTGGCCCTTCCCCAAAGCCCAGCAGCAGGTGCCCTCTCCCAGGGCTGGGTTCCTCATGGGTCCCAACCCCCCTCTTGGCATCTCAGTTCAGCTGACTGACATGCAAATTAGTTTAATTATTTCTTCTTCTAAAATAAATTATATTTTGCAGTAGCTGCAATATGTTGTGTCAGGCAAAATTGCATTCAATATTTTTAAACTAATTGATGCAGCCTTGAGGAAGGCTGATTGACAGCCCAGAGCTGAGCAGGCCTGCAGCCTTAACCAGTTCCTAGATGAAAATTAAACGTGCTTCGG
Source organism: Eumetopias jubatus (assembly GCF_037043125.1). Lineage (NCBI taxonomy): Eukaryota > Metazoa > Chordata > Mammalia > Carnivora > Otariidae > Eumetopias > Eumetopias jubatus. The sequence continues at coordinate 126,416,675 of NW_028274815.1, forward strand.
CCTGGGGCTCCCTCTCTGAGCTACCTCGCTAGGAATCCAGGAAGGTGGCAGGTGAAACCCTGGGGGCCTGGGGCCCGAGGAGGTGGGCTGTTCAGTGGGCCCCTGGACCAGGGGCGGGAGCACTGCTGTGCACCGTGGGCAGGTCTCCTACCTTCTCTGGGCCTTGGAGACCCTGACGTATAACGGCCAGGGGATCGGACTGGGCCATTTGGAGCTGAGGCTGCTGGATTTTGCTGATGATTAGGAATTGAGCGCCTCCTTTGTGCCAAGGACATAACAGTGAGCAAGACCTATAACGGTCTCTCGGTCTTGAGGCAGGGACAGACAGTACTCCAGACTCTGACAAGAGCTAAGAGATAAAGGTTCAAGAGCAGGGTGGGTGCAGGGATGTTTTCCCTGGGGTAAGTGACCTTTAGGCTGAGATCCAACTAGGAAGGAATCAGGTGACCGGCATGCGAGGGAAAGAGTGCCCCAGGGAATGGGGACAGCATATGCAAACACCCGGGAGAAGAGGAAGAGGCTGTAGATAATGAGACTCTGGATCCCTTCCAAGGAAGACCCCAGCCCCTGGCAGGTACTCACCTGGTATCTCAACCAAACTAGGCTTGGAGGGCTGGGGGGCCACTGGGAAGGGAAGAGGAAATGGGAGCTGGCCTGGTGACTCTGTTAAGGGCACTGCTAGGAACGTGCTCCTTCCCAGAAAGACATCAGCAAACACATGCGAGGCATGTGCTGTGGGCCAGGCTCTGTGCTGCCCCGTTTCCTCCTGTCAACCTTTGTGGGAGGTGGAGACTAGTATTATTGACATTTTACTGAGGAGGAAACCCGTTCAGAGAGGTAAGGAACTTGCCCAAGGTCTCGTAGGGAACAACTGATCAATCTGGGACTCGAACCCGGGTCTGGTTCCAGAGGGGGAGTTTCTAATCATCAGATGGTACTGCCTTTCTTGCCATCTTTAGCTGTCAGAGTCCCACTTGCCTCAGCGTCCTAAACGTCCTAACAAATGTCTCTGCCTCCTCCTGGAAGGTCTCCCTGACTGCCTCAGTCCCCGGCCACCAGAATATTAGCCCAAGTCCTGCATGCCCACATGCCCACATGCACATGATCTTCCAGCTAGCTCCCTGGCCTTGTCCCTCAGCCCCTCTCTCTTTTTTTTTTTTTTAAGATTTTATTTATTTATTTGACAGAGAGAGAGACAGTGAGAGAGGGAACACAAGCAGGGGGAGTGGGAAAGGGAGAAGCAGGCTTCCCGCAGAGCAGGGAGCCCGATGTGGGGCTCGATCCCAGGACCCTGGGATCATGACCTCAGCCGAAGGCAATTGCTTAACCAACTGAGCCACCCAGGCACCCTGCTCACCCCTCTCTTGAGCTCTGCTCCAAGTTTGCTCCATTCTCACCTTCAGATCTTTCCCCAGATGCCTTCTCAGAGAGCCTCCCCTGATGACCTTCTTTAAATGTGTCCCTTGCCATCCCACCAGACACCCCCTTCCCTGCTTTCTCTCCATAGCACTTACCCAACACCCCCTATGTCTTTACTTACTTAACTCTTAACTTGCTCATCACTTGTCTCCCCCCTAGAAAGTAAGCAGAATTTCTATTTTGTTTACTGCTATGTGCGTGGCACATAGTAGGTGCTTAATAAAGATTGTTGAATGAATGGGTTTCATTGCCTGTGGCACCCCTGACTATGCTGGGGTACCGGGGAGGCCACAGGGAGAGACTAATACCTCCTCGGGTGGACTAATTCTGTAGGGGGTGCACCCCCTCCAGGGCCCCTCCATCTGGGCAAGAGTCAAGCTATGTGCTGCTGTTCCTGCCTCTCTCTTTGGACTAAGGTTTTCTCATCAGTAAAACAAATGGAGAGAGAGAAGGAGAAGCCCAGAGAGAAGGAGGCAAGGGAGGTTGCAAGAGTAAGAGTGAGAAGTGGCGGGAGGAAGGAGGGACTGGTGGGGAAAGGAGAGGGGGAGGGGACAGGGGCGGGGGAGGGAGAGAGCTTGGGGGGCAGCTCAGAGGCACCTCCTTCTCACTCACTTGCAGTGGAGGGTGGGCAGCAGAGCGGACCCTCTTTTTCAGTCCCCCCCAGCTCCTCCCCTTCCCGAGAGAATTAAATTGCATCCAGACACCAGGCTCTGATTAGAGCTGGCCAGCTGGGCAGGAAGATTTATCATCCCAATTACCCGCTGGCCAAGACAAGCTGGCTGAAGAAGTGGGGGCGCTCCAGGGGAGGGGTGTCAGGGCTGCCAAAAGTGGACTCCTTGCAGACCCCTGCCCTGTCCTCACTCACCTTTAGTGGGAGCAGGAGGTTTGGGCACCCTTCTCTGTCTCTCTCAGGGCTTTGATGATCCCTTTGGCTTCCCAGGGGAGACCGGAGGCTTCGTTGTTGGGGGGGGGCGTTGTGTAGTCCTCCAAAGGGTAAAGGAGGACTTCGGGGTGAATCAGGGACTCTGGAATGGGGGTGGGGTGGGAGAAAGCTTTCCTTCCTAGGGCTGAGCTGGTCCTGATGTTCTGGGCTGTCCTCTGGAGACCCCATGGACACGACAGAATCTTTATTCCGGTCTGCCTCTGTTGGGTACTCAGGGACCACAGGATTCCGGGAGTTACCCAGTCCAAGAGGAGCCCAGGCCTGATTTACACCTCTGGCGATGGGGAGCTCAGTGCCTCCTGAAGCAGCCCCTTCCGTGTAGGACCGTGCCAAGCCTCTTCCCCAGATGGCACCACACTCAGCTTCCCTGCCCGCCCTAGCCCTGCCCTGACACCCCCAGCTCCTGTCTAAGCCTGAGGCTTCACCACAGCCTCCCATGTGCCCTCCTGCTCCAGGCCAGCCCCGTCCTGTTCACGAGTGAACACTGGGCCCGCACGTCTGACCATGTCACTCTGCTGCTCCAAGACCTGCCTTGGTTCCCTGTTGTCTCCAGGAGATGTCTGGCTCCTCAGAGGACATTGAAGGCCCTTCCTGCAGAGAACCAGTGAGGGTCTGCATGCTCACCTCACCTCGCCTGCTCCAGCCATCCCCCACCCCAGCCTCTGCCCCCGCCCCAGTCTCCCTGTTTCTCAGAATGGCCAGCGCACGGCTGAGCTTCTGAGTCTTTCTGCCTCGAGCACCCAAACTCCCTTTCCTCAGCCTTTGAGACCCAATTCAGATATCCCCTCCTTTGGGAAAGATTTTTGCCTCCTTCCCCTCTGGGTAGGCAAGTCCCTCCCTGCTCCTCCTGAGTGCCCACTGCCCCCTTCCGCTCCGTGTTGTCACTGGCTGTTGATGTGTCTCTCCCCCGCCTACCTGTGAGCTCCGAGGTCAGCGGCCGAGCCTTGCTTACCACCAGATCGCAGCACCCAGACCGGGATGGGCAGTGAGGAGAGGCCCTCTGAAAACACTAGCTGGGGGTAGACACGTGGGGAGCGGAGGGTGTCCTTGTGGCAACTGAGCACTCTGCATCTCATCCCACTGCAAGCTCTCACCCCCATCCCTATTGTCCTCCTAAGGAGCATTGGACTGGGAGTCATAAGGCCTCACTGCTGGACTTGGGCCAGTTGCTTCCCTTCCTTGGGCTTAGTCTCCCCAGCTGTGAAGTGAGGGTGGGGGTGGGGGCTGGAGTCCATCATCTCTGACATTCCTTCTTCCCTCAGATTCTTTTCTCTGGCTATGAATCACAAGTACCGTGTGTCAGGAACCATGCTAGTCATTTTACATACACAGATTCTAACGTACATGACATGAGATGCTTTATGTACAACATTCAGTATGATGTCTGGCACATCGTAAGCTTCAAACAAACAGAAGCTGCTATTATTGTAAAGATATCGTAAATTATAATCTTTGGGGCATCTGGGTAGCTCAGTCGGTAAAGCGTCTGCTTTCAGCTCAGGTCATGATCCCAGGGCCCTGGGATCAGGCCCCATGTCGGGCTCCCTGCTCAGTGGAGAGTCTGCTTCTCCCTCTCCCTCTGCTCGTGCTTGCTCTCTCTTGCTCGCTCTCTGTTTCTCAAATAAATAAATAAATAAAAATCTTAAAAAAAATTATTATCTACAGCCATCTAACACAGTGCCATTTTACAGATGAGAAAAGTAAGGCAATGAAAGGGAGAGTGACCCGTCCAAGTGCAGAGAGCTGGGAACGGTGCAACTGACCCGTTTTCGCGCGTCATGCCACCCTACTTTCCTCACTGGGTGGGCCAGCGCCTTTATCGGTTCGTTCAGTAAATATTTACACATGCCCACTAAGTGCCAGGCCTGGTATAAATAGCGCAGATGCAGACAAGACCCTGCCCTCGTAGAAGGTACAGCTTCCCGGGGAGAAGAGATTAACTAAATACACAAATACATACATAAATCATGACGAGCGCTCCGTAGTTTGTAAGAAAAACCGGGGTGCTGTAAGACGTACTTGGCCTGGGGTGACCCAGATGGGGAAGCGTCTCGCTAATCTGGTTAACTCTTTGCTGTTCCTGGTGGCTAGAGACCTGCCCCTCCCCCACTACAGACCAGCTTAGGGCCAGCCGACCCTGGAGGAGGGGGGCCGGATGCGGCCCCTGGAACCCTCACCCCAGGACTGGCCTTCCAAGTCTGCACCGCCATCTCTTTGAAGACTGTCCCTTTACAACTGCCCTTTCCACCGAAGGATTCAGACACAAATTGTACTTTAAATTCAATATCGGTCATTAATATTTCATGATTACAAAACGTTAAAGATAATGTCAGTGGAAGGAGCGTTTGCATGGGCAGAATGGATGACTCAGAAGTTCGGGGAGAAGGAGCCGGCATACTAAGTGGCTGGGGAGTCTTTGAGGTAATCCAGTATGACAGCAGGCGGCGGCTCCCGACCCAGCTCAGCCTTCTCCAAGGTGCTCGCCAAGCTCCGCCACTGTGTATAAATATTTCCCCTCTGATTCTTGTCACCTCGGGTTTGTTATGCCCGGAGCAAGCAGGGCCACTGTGACTCCACCAGCATCCTCTGTTTCTGAGGAAGCCAAATGGATGCTTAGCAGGAGGCCATGGACAGGCAGACCTCCTGGCATTGAACTTGGGGCTTGGGCTGGCTGCTGGGAAGCAGGAGGTCTGGGGCTGGAGCCCTGACCCTGCGTGGATTTGCTCCATGACCTTGGAACCATCGCTGTTCCACCCTGAGCCTTTATTTCCTCTTCTGTAAAGTGGGGATAATAATTTTGCCCTTGTCTTGCAGAGATGGCAAGAAGCTGGAGTGGTGGATTATTTGTGACACTCCTGGATTCGTGCCTGGCACCAAAAAAACATGACTTGAGGGGCATCTGGGTGAGAGCAGGGCTTTGGAGTCAGACAGGCTGGGGCTGGAAATTTAGACAGATGACTTCACTTCTCATCCATAGGTTGGGGATAAGGGCAGAACCGACACCTCTTAGGTGGGAAGATTCAACGAGCGAGCGCACTACTGTAAAATGCCTTGTGCAGAGTCAGTGCTCGAAGTCAAGTGCCCAGAGTCAAGATCGATAGATACCTCTAATTGAGCACTTATTAAGTACTAGGCAAGTTCTTTCCATGCATGATCCTATTGAATCCTCCCATTAGCTCTGTGAAGCGGGAGCCATTCGTTTTCTCATTGATTAATACCTGGTCAGGGTTGGGCAGGGGTTGTTGATTGCAGCTTAGGGGGGAGGGTCTCTAGCCCAGTGATCAGTCTCCTTCCAGAGCCTCATCTTCCCCATGGTCGGTTGCTAGGCATTGGTGGGTGGGAGAGAGGTGGGGCTCAGATTGCAGAGAGTACCCAGGAAAAGGAGCTCACGTGGCCTTGCTGCGGAGGGAACTAGGCAGACTTGCTCCAAATCCCAGCTCTGCCACCGCACATCCTTGGGCAAGTTTCCTCTCCCAGCCTCGATCTTCTCATCAGTAAAGTGGTGCTGATCGGTTACTGATCATGATTCAATAGAAGTCCACACTAGAAAGCCTCTAGCCCAGAATATGGATGAGGTAAACACTGTAAAATGTTTGTGGGAGAGTCCCCTCCACATTCTTTCTTCTGTGAAATGGCAGCATTATAGACTTTGTATACCACTCTAGCTGCTCTCTGCAAAGAGACCCACTGGGCAGAAGCACAATGCTTAACCCGAGTGGGACGTCAGGCAGGGTGGCGCAGCCGGACGCGTGGGGGGAGATGTATCTGCAGGCAGGGAGAGGGGGCTCTCTGCCCAGCAGCCAGGCCAGTCTCCCCTGGCCGCCCAGGGAGCAGGCTCAGGGAGGGAAGGAGGGGGAGCTCTCCTCCCCCCCAGTCCAGCCGCCACTTCCTCTCCAGCCACCTTTGTTACTTTCCTTTCATGAGGTGGAGGAGTGGATTCAAAGGCTCCCGAGTAGCAGGCACTGAGGTTTGAGCCAGCTTTGTATTTTCTTTTAAACTGAAGTTGAAAGAGACGGAGGGAACTTCAGCCTAGGGACTTCCTTGGCCCACCGGCCTGCAAAGGGGGAGGGCGCCAGCACGGGGAGAAGGAGGAAGGCTGGCAGGGGGCTCGCGGGGCCAGGAGGGACTTGGGCCCCCCCCCCACCAAGTGCGCGCAGGGGCAAGTTGGAATGTCGCCCGCCCACGCACCGGAGGCTCAGAGGCTCTGAGTCTCTCTGTTGTCATGACTGCTTATTGGCAGCTCTGCAAGCTCCTGGACCTTGAGAGCCGATGGGGGTTGGGGTGGGGGGTGCTTGGAGACCAGGTCCAGGCAGCATTGCTCTGGTTTTGGAGGAGGCCTGGAGCTGCCCCCTCCCCTCTCCTGGGCCTCTGTGAACCCTGCGGTCTTAGCTCCTCACCTCTACGGCTTACTTATCTGGACCCCATGCATAGAGCCTCCCCTCTTCCTCTTGCCGCTCACCCGTGCCAGCTGCACCAAGCTGCCCGCGGTGCACGCGCGCACACAAGCGCGCGCGCGCACACACACGCACGCTCTTCCGGGAAGCCGGGCCAAGCACCTTGAAGTAGTCCCGGACCCCCTCTCTATCTCTTATCTCCACGCCAGTCATTCCATCAGAAAATCCCAGGGTGCCATTTTCAGCCTGTCCCCCAAAGCTGACCACATCTCACCTCCTCCATGGCTGTCGCCCTGGGCCAGGCCACGGTCTTGTCTTCCTGCCACTGTCACATTTAAGTTCCCCCTCACCCCCCAAAGGATCCATTCTCATGCAGCAGCCAGAGGTATCCAGTCCGGTAATGTCCCTCCTCAGCCCAAATGGCGCCCCTGTCCTGTGATTCCCGCCTTATTCAGAGCAAAGTCCAAAGAACTTACAAGGGCCGATCACTCTGCCCCTCGCCAACCACACTGGTTTCCTCGCTATTCCTCCAACATGCTGGGCAAACTAACACCTCAGGGCCTTTGCACTGGCTGTTCTCTCTGCTTCGAACACTCTTCCCTCGGACATGGGCATGACTTCCTCACTTTCCTAAGGTCTCTGTTGAAATGGCTCCTTCTGAGAGAGGCCTTCTTCTAAGAGGAACAACACCCTCTTCTTCCCAGTCCCCTTCCCCGGCTCTCTTCCTTCCCGGTTTCTCACTAGCCCTTCACATCATCCGGCATATGTACACCTGTTTGTTGACAGTCTAGCGCTCCCCCACAAAGACAGGAGCTTTTCTGTCTTGTTCAAGGCTGTATCCTCAGTCTCTAAAACAGGGCTTCGTATGTAGTGGGTGCTCAATAAATGCTGAGGAAGGAAGTCAGCTTCCAGACCAGCTCTCGCCTTTTGGCTTGGGATCCTTCCCAGGTCTTTGTTCCTCCGCATCAGTTTTTGCCTCCCGCAACCCGGCCATCTGTGCCCGGTTTCTTCCTCTTTGCCCCGCCTCAGCCCCGCCCCTCACACGGCCTTCGCCCCGCCCCGATATTCGCCCCGCCCCCCGGCTCACCCGCCTCCATGGCCAGCACCGTGATATTGTGCCAGCCGGCCGTCTCGCGGTCCAGCCCCTTGCCCGTCACAATGGCGCCCGTGTCTGCATCGATATCAAAGATCTGGTCTAAATCCGAGTCGCGGTCAATGGCGTACCTGAGGGAGGCAGGGTGGGGCTGATTGAAGGTGCCCTGGCGCCAGGTGGAGCCCGTGCCCAAGTCCACCAGCCTCCCCGCCGCCCAAAAGAGGCATCATCTGCCTGGGAGACATCAGGAGCAGAGAAACCCTTTCCAAGAGAGGAGGGGTGGAAAGGGATGTGGGTTTGCCTTTCTGCGGCACCAGTACCGGCTGTGTGACCACGGGCCACGCTCAACCTTTCTAAGCCTCGGTTTCCTCTGCTGGGTAATGGGGCTAATAATTTGCACCCCACAGTTGTGAGGCTGGAAGTGGGCAAAGTCCCTGGCACTCACTGCATATTCGATTATCTTTCCCTAAGAGCTGACCCTCGAATTGGGCTTGGGGAGGGGGCGGGGCTGGCATGGGTTGGGGGGCGGATGGGGGGAACAGAGGTGCAATGAATCATTCAGAGAATGGCGGGCAGGAATAATTCAGAGAACGGCTAACGGCGCCCAACGCGTCGAACGGAGGAGCAGGCAGAGTGTGGCACGGGCACCCGCGGGGCGCGGGATCCAGGGCTTGGACATGTCCTGGGCGGGGAGGCGCGAGGGGAATTCTGAGCAGGAGAAAGGGGGTCGGCGTGGAGGCCCCAGCCCGGCCACACGGCTGAGCGAAATTGGTGGCGAGAGGTCCGGGGGAGACGGCCGGCGGCCCTTCCCGGCCGGCGCAGCACGCGCGAGCTAATCTGCGGCTTTTCAGTTGCCGCGTGAAAAAGCCCTTTGTTCCGCCTTCTTCCCGGGCCTTTGTGCGGCGACTCCAGGCCTGAAAGGCCCGTGTCCAACATATGTCTCGGGCGGCGGCCCAGAGAGGCCCAGCCAGCTCCGGCCGCCGCTTCCCAGCGCTGATAACGCGGGCGGGGGCGCCGCCAGGCTGCGCGGCCCACAAAGGCCTCGAACGCCAAGCAAGGGCGCATGCATTGTGCGGCGAGGACAAAGAAGCTTGGCGGGGCGGAGCTCAGCCTGAGCCACCCGGCCCCTCCCACAGGGAGGAAAGGGACCCTTTCCCCATCTCCTAGAGGAGGAAACTGAGGCCCAGGGAGGCGAGGGCGCCAGAAACGCCCGCTGCTGGAGGCGCAAAGCCCTGAAGCGACCCTATAGTGGGGCTTAGCTGCATTACAACGTCCCGGGGGCCTCAGTTTCCTCATCTGTTGAATGGGAATAATGACACCCAGTGGGACTGCCCGCATCTGAGAGTAATCAGAGCTGCGTTTGAATCCTAGGCTACTTACTTCACCTGTGTGACCTTGGACAAGTCACTGGACCTCCCTGGCCTCCGTTTGCTTATCTGGAAAAGGGGGTGTACTCCCCTGTACTCCCTCACACTGGTGTGAGTTAGAGGGGCTAATTCATGAGTCTGGGCATACGCATAGGTGACATCCCTTATTCTTTTCATAGTTACTGGGGTGGAGGCAAAGATGGTGAAAGCTACGCAAAGATGGTGAAAGCTACGGCCAACTTGTAAAAGGCTGTGTGTATGGGTATGGTGGGCATTACTGCCAGTTTCCTGAGCTCCCATCAACTCTCCTCCCTGTCCCTAAGCTGCTAAGCCCACATCCCCCTTGCCCCTGACCAACCTGGGGCCTCCTGACCTGGGCAAAAGTGTATGGGGGACTTCAGACCCAAGATGATACTTCCTTCCACTAGCACAGCACTTAATAATTTGTAGCCTGCTTTTCCTTTAGCCATCCCTCCCTGCATTTCTTTATGCTTAGACATTAACTGAGTGCCTTCTCTGTTCTGCTCTGTGCTAGGTCCCGGGATAAAAGAGCAAATGAGACAGATGAAGTCCCTGCCTGGCACCCTGGGAAGCTGATGGGATCTTCCCTATTTTGCAGATGAAGACACTGAGGCTCAGAAAGGAAACCTGCCAAGCTTAGGACTGCCAATATGGTTGAGCAGGTTGTATCCTGCACAAAGGTACCAACCAGGCTGAAGGGGTGAAATGGGGTTAAAGTCTAACCAGTGTTCAGCTTGCCATCCTAGCTGAGGGAGGATCTTCTCAAAAGGGATCTTTTCTTATTTATCCAAAGATGCCCTGTGGGCTAGTGATGACCCTGCTCAAAACTGCACAGGAGCTGTCGCAGAATTGGTATTTGTACCCAAATTTGGGACTCTCTACCCAGAGTTCTTTTATAGCTCATTGAACCACCCAAAGCTGCAAAGCATGGAGCCTCAGATCCTCTGCGTCCCCAGCCTGGGCCTGTCAGATGTTTGGGTCCAAAGGAGGTAGAACCAGGCTCCGAGTGTCAGCTCGGCTGGAAGGAACCTCCCCGATTCTCCTGGGAGAACAGAGTCCAGGAGAGGGCCAGGGCCTGATACAGCCTGGGTCTCCTGATCACTGGGTCGGGCCTGGGCATGAGGCAGGGCTTGTGGGAGGATGCCTGCCATCTTCTTGCTTCTCCCGTTCCTACTTAGAACTCCCTCGTCTTTTCTCCCAGTTTTTCTCTTCTGTTCCCTCCTGGAGGGGAAGGGGGGTGCTGAATCTAAGTGGAGGCAGCCGTTCCCAAGGCTGTGGGGTGGGCCGCAGGGACCTGCCATTAACCAGCAAAAGACTTGGGGCTGCAGGTCAGTGTGGCTGGCTGAGCCCAGGTGGTTTTGTTCCAGCTCAGGAAGCCAGCCAGTGAGTGGGAGGGAGGGGTGGAGGGGCGCGGCATGAAGCAAGGAGCGTGGCCTGGCAAACATGGGGGGCGGGAGAGGGGAAGCTTATGGACCTCGCGTGTAGGTGCATGAGTTGTGCGTCTGGTCGGTGTTGTGGGCGGAAAGTGTGTGTGTGTGTGTGTGTGACCTGAATATGTGAGTGGTGTGCATGTGTGTCTGTGTGTGTGTGATACTGCTTTGCTGTTGGAAAACCTAAGGCTCAAGAGGCAGCTGCTTAGCCCTGGGTGTGGATCCAAGTCCGCGATGCCCCTGATGAGTCACTTCAATCTTTGAACTTTAATTTTGAGCAAAATGGAGATGATAATCCTACCTTGCAAGTTGCCGGGAGGATTAAATGCCTAGCTGGGGGGATAAGGTGCCTAGCTGAGCTCCAGGAAAATTACTCCGTGAGAGAGGATGATTGTTATTCTAATTATTATTCAGAAACATCTAGTAAGGGGGACAGGCAAGTCCCCTCCAACCGGTGTGTGGCCTGTGTGCCCCGGGGGTGGGAGGCCCCATGTGCTGACAGCGGACCGTTGGAGTATCTCCAGCAGGCTGAGAAGGGTGGGAGGCAGCCGTGGATCTAGAAGGTCCGGCTCCTCATTCAGTCAGCCAGGACCTGGACGGCAGGGAGGGGAACGGGAGCATGTGCGGGTGGAGGAGTGCAGACAGAGGGTGTGGGTAGGTGTCGGGTAGTGTGTGGTGCTTGTGTGTGCATGTCTGTGCATGCGTGCAAGGGAGGACCCAGAATGATGGTCAGGAGTGTGGATCTGGTGCCCATCTGCCTGTTTGAAACCTAGCTGTGTGGCCTTGGGTAAATCACTTGATCTCTCTGTTCTTCAGCTTCCTCCTCTTGAAAATGGAGATAATAACAATGCCTACCTTACTGAGCAGCTCCGAGGGTTGGACAAGTAGCTACCCATGGAACACTTCTAGCAGTGCTGGGCGCCTGCCACATGACCTGTGGATTTGCTCTCACGTTTTTTTGCCAGCAAGACTTCGTGCCAGGCCTGCAGAAGGCCTTTACGTGCATGAGCTCCTCCCATCTTCCCAGGCACTGTTATCACCCCCATTTCACAGATGAGGAGACTGGGCTAAGAGAAGCCAAGTGCCTTGCCCTGGGTCAAAAGGGCTGGTTAGTGGACACCCAGGTCTGTGCAGGGCCTTGTCTAAGGCCTTGTCTCAATCCATAGGGCACTCTCCTGAGGGCCGGCCAGGCACACCTGCAGACACTCGCACACACTCCAATGGCACAAAGGGCTGCCGTTGTCAAGGTTAGGATGGGGGATGTGGGGAGGGTCCTGCTTCTTGGCCTGGGCGTGCACTATGTGGGTTTTGTCCGCATAAATATGTGCATACAGCGCACGCACAGGCATGAGAGATACGGAAGGCAACAGGCTCCTGTGTGTGCAGCCTTCCCAGGGCTCCCTTGTGGGGGCTCATGTACACATGTGCGCAGCAGGCTGAATGAGGCAGCCCCCACCCGAGCGACTAGAGGTAGAGTCTCTTCAGATGCAGAAGGGGCTCCCCTTCCCCCCACCAGGGATTCCTCTCTGCTCACTCCACCCCATCTCCGATTCTTTCTACACACCTGCCCCCCACCCCAGCTTAAGACACACACTCAAAGCCCAAACATGATGCCTGGGAATTTGTATGTGATTAATACAGGTTGCAGATTGAAGGGTAGAAATGGGTGTCCAGGCCACAAAGGAAAATGTTTAATGTTCATTTCCTGAGGGCCTACTAGGTGCCAAACAAGCCTCCCTCCAACCCTGGGAGCACCGAGCACAGAACCTAGTGAACACAGTAGACATTTAATACCTAATTTTTGAATAAATGAATGAGGCAGGTACTATCATGATGCCCATTATAGAGATGGGAAAACTGAGGCTTGCAGTAGGTCCAGTGATCGTCCCATGGTTCTACAACTGAGCTGAGATTCCGACCCAAGTCTTCTTTGATTCCAGAGCCCATGTACTTTCTGCTGCACCCCACTGTGGAGTGCTGGGAGGAAATGAGGTGTTTGCTCCCACTGGTCCAGTGTGGGCTTTGCTGGTTTTGATGTTCGAAGAAGACTCACCAGGGTGTAGGGCTATGCTGGGCTGATCAAGGGCCTGACTATCTGCAAGGCTGCCTAACCCAGAGATGGGCCCCTCTGAGCTCTCTCTTCTCTCCCTCCAAAGCTTCCAAGGCTCCCCATCGCCTAAGCATGGAGTCCTGCTTCTCCACCTGACATTCAAGGTCCTTCCCAGCCTGGCCCAAGTGCCCCTCTGTACTCCTCTCTGCCCACCTTGACATGAGCTCATCCAGCTGATCACCCTGCTGTTGAACTTAACCTGCTGAATCCACGACTATGTTCCTGCTTCCCGGCCCTTACCATCACTCCAACCTGGAGCATCCTCTCCCTGTTCCAACCTCACCTCTTCAGCCTCGCTTGGGGGCCATATGCGGAAGCCTGTGCTCATTCCCCTTGGTGGTGCATCGAGTACTCGCCCCTCCATGGAGTTCTGTAGTCCTCAAGCCCCGGTCTCAGCCCAAGACCACTCGACTTAGATCTGTCACTAGATGCCTTCACATGGGGGCCTAGCCTTCCTGTCAGCCTATGTCTGATTCATCTCTGTGCCTTATGCACAGGGGAGGACACCTAACCACAGAGAGAGTAAGAAGCTGGGGTAAAATAACAGGAGGCTGAATTCAGAAAGCAGACAATCATGGGTTAAATCATTCCTCTCCCCTTCAAGCTGAATGACACTGGGAGAGTCACTTCTCCTTTCTGACCTTCAGTTTCTTCATCTGTAAACTGCGTATGATGCCTCCTGAGGGGAAAATGCAACAACTCCCCAGTGTAGGAACTCAGAAAACCACTCTGCATATCTGCATCTCTGTATTTCCCAGGTGCCTAGTGTGCCTAGATTTTACCTATAAAATCTCCCAGGATACCACTTAATATCTTCATCTCCAGGAACACACCAAGCTCCTCTGCCCCAGGACCTTTGCAGTTGCTGTTCCCACTACCTGGAATGCTCTTCCTCACATCTTTGCACGTTGGCTCTCACTTTATCATTCTGATCTCAGCTCATCTGTCAACTCCTGGACTACTCAATCCATAGTAGCCCCTGTTGCCCTATCTTATTACCCTGTTTAACTCCTTCATAGCTCTTATCAGCAATTATTTCACAACTTGTGTCAACAAATGTTTCACGACTCGATGACTGTCTCTCCCCAGGAGAAGGCAAACTCTCTGTGGGCAGGGATGAGGTCTTATTACCACTGTTTCCCCCTTGACTCAATGTGTAGGCGCTGACTGAGTCCATGACCCTGCAAACCCAGGAGCTGAGGATGCAAGCTGGGCTCTGGGCAGCACATGTGCCCCATGAGGAGCCCTTCTGTCTCTCAGTGGCCCCTCACTGGCCTCCTATTTCCGCATCTGTCCCCTGCAGAGAGGGTGCTCATCCCCAGCTCTGCCCTTGGCTGAGTCATCTGCCTGTCCCCGGGCCTGGCTCCCAGAGGACGACGAGGAGGAGGAGTTGGGTAAATGTTTGTGGTGTTAAATTGGACCTGTCGCAAGCTCCTCACTGCCTCCACATCTGAGGAGCCCCAGGGAAGGGGCCAGCAAAGAGAGATGAAAGAAGGTGAGAAGCTGGTTTCAAAGTTGGCCCTTTCAGTGCAGATAAAAGCTGGAGGGAAGGGAAGCCAACAGGGGGAGCAGGGAGAAGACTGAGAGCGGGTGTGAGCGTGACAGTGCAGGGGAGGGGAGCAGGCAGGCAGGAGCACTAACCTGGGAGGTGAGGACTCAGCTCCTACTCTTGGCTCTCAACTACCCGGGGGAGCCCAGGAACGCCTCCTTCCCTCCCTGGGCCTTGGTTTCCTCACACACATGGGTGATAATCCCTTCCTGGAGAGAGAGAGCTCTGTGGCCCAGCCAGAGGCTAGGGGGCTGCTGACAGACTGTCCCGACAGCCTGAGTGGAAGGGCGGCAGAGGAGCTCAGAGGCAGCAGGATGCTTTGGGCAGTGAGGAGGGCAGAGGCAACCCCGGGCCCTCTGGCCCTCTGGCCTGAGTCTGAGCTCCTCAGCTTGCCCTGAGGCCTGCCAGACTTCACTTTTGCTGCCTCATCTCCCTCAGTCCACTGTAGCCATCATGGTCTGTTCTTCTCCAGGCACAGCTACCTCGGCCTCCATATGCCTGCACAGGCTGTTCCTCTGCCTGGAATGCCCTTCACCTCGTATGTACACCTGACCATACCCAAGTACCAGCTCAGCTCATTTCCTGCCTCCTCCAGGAAGTCTTTTAAGACCCCTGAGGGTATTTCCCAGTCTGAGAGCCTTTAGGCAGTTAGGCAGGGAGGCATCTCTCTGTCGTCACCCAGGGCTGCCATGTAAGATTGCACATGCTGTGCACTGTACAACTCAGAGAACCATTCACATAGATGATGAGGGAAACGTTACCCATCTGGAACAATGTAATGCATAGATCCTCAAATTAACTTCTCTTCTCCCTCTCTTCAATGCTCAGCACAGATCCTGGCACATAGTTGGTTCTGGGATTACTTACTGATTATGTCCAGGGGTTTCAGGGAGGAAGCAGGGAGCTCAGGAATCTCCTTCCCGTCTGTCCCAACAATGGCCCTTCCCCCCATCCCTGACCTCCTCTGGATCATTTCTGCTACAACCTTTCTTCCCGTCTCTTCTACCTGACCTTCTTCCAATTTGGGCCACAGTCAGGGACTTCGCAAACCCTTCCAGAAACATCAACAGAGCTGCAGCATCCCCTCCCCTCCACCCACCTGCCTCCCCCCGCCCCCACTCACCCCTCTCTCTCCCTGTGTCTATTTCTCTTTCTTTCCCTTTCTGGCTTTCTCAGCAGATCTCCTCGCTTTCTACATGGTCAGGCAGGTCCTCTGCCTCTTTTAGTTCCTCTCGTGGTCCTCCCACTGGCTCCCCCTCTCTCCGACCTCCTCCTCTCACTGTGAGGCTCTCCCCAGGCCCCTGAGCCTCTCTCTCTTTTCTCAGTTTTTCTCTTTTATGTTTCATTCACTCATCAGGGCAGTCAGCGAGTGTCCACCGAGTGCAGGGCATCAGGTAAAGTGGTGAACACACAGAACTCCCTGCTCTCACGGGGCTTATCTGGTAGCGGGAGAGACACACGATGGAGTCAGAAAACTAGGTGACATGTTAGATGGTGAAGGCTACTGAGGACAGAGTAACATGAGGAAAGGGGATGTGAAGTGTTGGGGCTGGGGGTTGGGGTGGGGATGAAATTTTAGAAAGAGTGGTCAGGGAAGGCCTCACTGAGAAGGTGACTCTTGAGCAAAGACCTGGAGGAAGCCAGCGGACCAATCGTGGGGATATTAAGCGGGTAACATTCTAGGCAGAGGGATCAGCAGTTGCAAAGGCCCTGAGGTGGAGTGAGCTTGGTGTATCCGTGGAGCAGTGAGGAGGCCAGTGTGGCTGAGCCCCCTGAACTAGGAAGGAGGACCTCGGGAGGAATGGTCTGAGAGGCTACAGTGAGGCCAGATCTCATGGGTCTGGGGGGCATTGTGAGAGCTTGGTCTTTTGTTCTGAGCCAGATGGGTGCCTTTCGGGGGCTCTGAGCAGAGGAGGGCCAAGTTCTGATTTCCCTTTGGACAGGATCAGTCTGGCCCCAGGCCAGTTCTAGATTAAAGAGGGGCAGGGCAGAAGCAGGGAGACCAGTTGGGGGGAGGGGGGAGTGCCGGAATCCGGATCCAGGTCCGGATAAGAGAAAATGGTGGCCCGGACCAGGGGGTAGCAGGTGGGTAGCAGCGCAGGTGGAGAAGGTGGTGGGATTCCGGATTTGCTGACGGACTGGAGGGAGGTGCGAGACAGAGACAGGAGGCAGGGTGTCTCCAACATTTTTGATCTCAACAACTGGAAGGTTGGGGTCCTTGTTTTTGGTGGAGGGACCTGGAGCTCAGTTCCGAACGTGGTGAGTTCTGGGTGCCTAGGGGAGCCAAGGGGAGCTGCTGAGACGGCAGGGTAGGCAAGAGAGTGGACTCGGGGGTCATAGGCATGTGGATGGACAGACCGAGGACACCGAGGGAGCCACCGCGGACAGAGAGGACCGGGGCCGAGCCCTGTTCACTCTGCCGTGTCTGTCAAACCTGGGTCTCCCTCCTTGTCCTGAGTCCCCTGACTCCCTGTGACCACTCTCACATCTGTCTCCCTTGTCTCTGAGCTGCATCTCTGTGTCCATACCCCCCTTCTCCGCCCCCCGCCCCTCCCCCTCTGCCCGAGGTCTGTCCGCGGGGCCGTGGCGGGAGAGCAGGCAGCAGGCGTGGCCCCAGGCGGGGGTCTCACCGGACGGGCCGGTTGGCGGCGTCGGGGTCCCGCGCCGTCACCACGCCGACCAGGGAGCCCACCTGCGCGTCCTCCTGCACCTCCAGGAGGCCGGAGGGCGGCCGGAACTCTGGGGGCTCGTCCACGTCGGTCACGGCCACGCGCACGATCGCCTGGTCGCGGAACGTGCCCAGGTCAGCGAAGCGGGGGTCCACGAACTTGTTGAGGGCCTCCAGGACCACGGTGTGCACGGGCTGGGACTCGAAGTCCAGGCGCTGCGGGGAGGGAGCAGAGGGCAGGTGAGTGGGCCGGGTGGGCTCCGCACGGAAAGAGGACGTCGGGGAGGAGGGCCCAGAGAGGGCAGGGCGGTCCCAGGGTCGCGATGACTCTGCAGGGGCGCGGGGAGTTGTGGGCTGCACCAGGGAACAGGCTGTTGGGAGACCCCCGAATCATCCCTCCCTGGTTGCAGGTGGACGAAGCGAGACTGCGGGGGACAGTCTTGCCAAGGGACACAGCCCGTCAGGGCTAAAGGCTGCTGACATCTGACTTCCCGCACCCACCCCCAGCACAGTAGGTTGGGCCATTTCATGCATTTATTTATTTATTTATTTAAAAAAGATTTTATTTATTTGAGAGAGAGAATGAGTAAAAGAGAGAAAGAGTGAGGGGGGAGGGTCAGAGGGAGAAGCAGACTCCCCGCTGAGCAGGGAGCTGGACTCGATCCCGGGACCCCAGGATCATGACCTGAGCCCAAGGCAGTAGCTTAACCAACTGAGCCACCCAGGCGCCCGATGTCATTCATTTATTAATTCACGGAGCACTTACTGTGTACCAGTGCATTACCCATCTAATTTTACGACATCCTTAAGAGGCCTGTATTGTGATTATCTCCTTTTACACAAGAGGAAATCGAGGCCCAAGGTCACTTAGCAGTTAGGCACTGGCAGAGGCAGGATTCAGACCCAGGCAGTGCTGCTCCCAAGTCCTGGTCCTTAACCCCACGACAGGAGAGCGCACTGGATTTGCTGCTGACTCGCTGTGTGTCTGTGGGCAATCTATTTAACCTCTCTGAGCCTCTCTGAGCCTCAGTTGTGAGGGTCTCCTTAAGACATTTCCCAGGTCCCTAGGCGGCAGCAACTAATGTGAGTTGAGCCTTATAAGCCAGGCTGCCTTACAGCTTTCCTTGGAAATCTGGCTAAACCCGTGCTGAGCCTTGCTTCTCATCAGGGAGTGCTAATGGGTGACCTTCTGATGAATGAGCTCCATGGCCATGTGTTGGCTCTGGCCTTCTGAAGACAACGCCTTATAGCAAAGGGAAATAGTGGTGGGGTTTGGGCGCCTCCGACGTGTCGGGGGAGCTATTTGGGTGGCAAGGGACCTTCCTCTGCCCTGTGCGTAGAGACCCCCTCTTTTCTTTCAGAACCTCCTGCCCCCACCTTCTCCAGCAGTAAACACGGCCACCTCCTTCCTCTGTCCTGTTGCCTGGGAAATCAGGATGCAGGGAGGCAGGCCGGAGCCGGGCCTATGAGTGAGCGATGGGCTCTGGAGCCAGGTCATCAATCAGGCGTGGGCTCTGTGCCCCGAGACACCTCAGGCGCCACTGCTGGAGCAGGTGGGGGGGGCGCTGAGACGGAGGAGGGGGTTAGGGGCAGCCTGCGGGTAAGAGCAAATGCAGAGGCTGGGCTTAGGGCCACTTAGGGCCACTCTGCTGCTCTGTGATGCTGGACCCCATCTGTGAAATGGGCTCATCTTCCAGAGGATAAATGGAACTCTGAAGACTGAAAGCCATATAATGCTTAAAAGGGTGGATTCTGGAGCCAGACTGCCTGGGCTCATAGCCCTAGTATGCTCTGCAAGATGCATGATCTTGGATGTGAATTGTTGCATTGCCACAGCCTCAGTTTCTCTTCCATAAAATGGGCCATAATAGTACCTCAGAGGGTTGTCGTAGGGATTGATTAATACATGAAAAGCAGTTGAAGGGTGCCTGGCACATAGTATACATTTATTATAAGTAATAGCTACTATATTTTAATCTTCTGGGGAGTAGCTGAAAAAACTGGGAGTCTTCTCTCTTTTCAAACCCTCCCGGCCAGGTAGAGACCAGTCATTATGTGCTTATTGAGTGAATGAAGGGCTGTAGACTGCAAATGTTTCTGTGGGTGGCAGAAGGCAAGGCCCAGGCTGATGGGAGCAGATTTAGGAGACAGATTCTGGCTGAATGGGAGGAGAAATAGCTGGACAATGGCAGGGAGTGAGCTTCCCAACCTGGAGGTGTACAAAGGCCTACCATCATTCTCAGGCCAGCACAGAGGATTAACCTCTTGTGGGAGAGCAGGGCTGGGGCGATGGTCTCAAAGGCCTGAGTAGCCCTGAGTTGCCAAGCCCACAACCAAGTTCTAGAAGATGGATTTGTGCTTTTCATTTGACCTCCATCCCCTTCCTAGGGACCCCTGAATTTGTTCTTTTAGCTTCTGGTTCCTGGGCTAGTCAGTAGGGGAGGAGGGCTGTTAGACTCAGGAAGGAAAGAGCTTGGAGTCACCAGACCTGGGTTCAAATCCTGACTCTGCCCCTTACAGGTGTGATCTTGGGTGAGCCCTTTTCTTTTTCTGTGCCGCTGTTTTCTCACTTGTAAAAATGGGCTTAACAATGGATGTCTCTTCAGAGGGAAGCATGAGGACTAAAAGAAACGATGAGTGTGAAGGGCATGGACTCAAAGGAGCACAGCACAGTGATTCTGAGCATGGATCCAAATCTGGTTTGAATCTGGGCTTTCACAACCAGCTGTGCGGCTTATCTTCTTTGTGCCTCATTTTCTCATTTGTAAAATGGGACTGATACCATCGCTGTTTCCCCCAGGTGGGTCCTGGGTCCCCAGAGAGACCCAATCCCTGGAGTGGAGTGGGGGGGCCACATGGCTGCTCTGAGGCCACCGCCCCCCATCCCGCCACCCTGGGTCTGCCCCCCCCCAAGCAGCACCTTCTGCACTACAATGATGGCCTCCTGAGTGTCGCTGTCCGTGGTGACCTTGAACACATGGCCGCCGCTGCCGCTCTCCTCCTTGAGGTGGTAAGTCATATCTGTGTTCTCGCCCACGTCTGAGTCCTCAGCCTTCACTCGTCCCACAGCCGTGCCGATGGGGGCCGACTCCTGAATGCTGAACTGGTACATTTCTGTAGGGGAGACGGCTGTGAACAGAGATGGGGGGCAGCCCCTACCCCAACTCCCACCAGCTTCAGGGGAGAGAAGAAGGGGGCCCAGATGGGCTCCCGGGAGGGCAGTGTTTGCAAGGGTCTCCCGAGCGGGCAGTGCAAAGAGGAGGGTCCTAATTCTGACCCTGGGTTGATTTGCTGACTGATAGGAAAAGTGCCTGCAATGTCTGGGGCTTCAGTTTCTCCTTCTGCCCATGAGGGGCGCAGAGGATCCCACTGATCAAGGCTCAGGCTCTGGAGTCAGTCCTGGCTGTGTAATTCTGATTCTTGGTTTCCTCATCTGTAGAATGGAAGTAGTGCCTGCCTTCCTAATGGCACTGTCACAATCCCTGTTAACTTAGACGAGGAGGCACGGAAAGCGCTTAGTACAGTGCCTAGCTTATGGTAGCTCTTCAATAAATGGAACAAATTATGGTAAAAGAGGGGGGCTTCATGCCCATTTCCTGTTGCTGTTGATGTTAATGACATGGATTCCTTCATTCCCATGTATTTATTAAGTACCTATGATGTCCCAGATGCAGTTTGGGGACTGGGGTTATAGCAACAAGCAGAGCAGACCCAAATCCCAGTTCTCACAGTGCTTTCCTCTCAACAGGCAGAGAAAGACACAAACAATCACATCAGGAAAACATGTGGTATATCAAATGGTGATAGGTGCTTTGGAGAAAAATAAAGTAAGGAAAGGGGCACGGGGAATGCCAGTGAGGGTGTGTGTGGAGTTTTAAATAGGGTAATCAAGAAAGGCCTCACTAGGAAGATGACATTTCTGCAAAAGTCTGAGGGAAGTGAGGGAGTAAGCCAAGCAGATTTGGGGGAAAGAGCATTCCAGACAGAGGGAACAGCAGGTGCAAAGGCCCTGACGCGGGTGCAATGCCCAGTATGTTTGAAGAATGGCAAGATGGCCTTTGTGGCTAGAGGGGAGAAGCAGAGCAGAAACGTGAGGGAATGAGGTCAGATGGGACACAAACGGTACCCTGCTCTCCTCCCAGAGTTGAGGTCAAGATGAGGGTGATTTGCTAAATGAGGGGCCAGTGCAGGTGAAGCAGGGTCTGTGGAGCTGAGGATGTGCCTCTTGGAGTCCCCAAGGTCTGGATACCCCTTGTGTGGAGCGGTGGCGTCTGAATCATTCTCACATGGCAGCCAGAGGGGCTGTTTCTAAAACACGCTGGCTGTGCCACTCTCCCGCTGGAATCCCTTCCGTAGCTCCCGGCTGCCCTGTGATGGAGCCCTACAGCCCTTTGGCCTGCCCTACAGGATGGTCATTGCCTGGCCACTGCCGACTTCTGCAGCCTCAGCCTCCCTCTCCCTGACCCCGGCTTCAGCCTGCCTGAGGTTCTTATAATTCCTCATCTCTAGGCATCCCCTCTCTTTATTCTCCTTTCTGCTGTGCCCTCCCCAATTCCTACAGTCTCACAGAATGTTCCCTCCTCCAGGGAGCCTCTTCAGACTGACCTCCAGGCTCTGGTCTTGTGCCCCAGGGCCACCAAGCTTATCCCATTGTAAGGTTTCCTGCCTTTCCCTATCAGTTTCTGCTTCTTCTCTCCCTGCTCTCTCCTCTCTCCTCTGTCCAGAGTGTGAGCTCCTGGAAGGCAGGAACCACATCTCTTATTCATCAGGCATTCTCCGAGCCTGGCAGAACACCAGACTGTCGCATAAATGAAATGTGTGAGTGACTAGGGAGTGAATGAATGAAAAGGAGCATGGGTCTACACTCACTGGGTTAA
Organism: Eumetopias jubatus; assembly: GCF_037043125.1. Taxonomy (NCBI): domain Eukaryota; kingdom Metazoa; phylum Chordata; class Mammalia; order Carnivora; family Otariidae; genus Eumetopias; species Eumetopias jubatus. The sequence goes on from NW_028274815.1 coordinate 126,438,546, forward strand.
CACAAATTAGAGTCTGACAATAGCAAGTGTTGGGGAGGCGGAGCTACAATGGACACGTGCATTTTTTTCATGGGGGGAACAGTTTGGCTTTGTTTAGTAAAGCTGAAGATAAGTATAGCCCATGAGCCAGCTATTCTGTTCCAGTGTGTAGATACACCAGAGAAATGCGTGCAAACCGGTACTTGGAGATGTTCCACAAGGTGCAACAATGTTCAGAGCAGTGTCCTTCATCATAGCCTCAAACTGGGAACAAACCAAATGTCCATCAACATAGAAGAGATAAATGATGGGACACTGTGCAGCAACGAAAATGAATACATGTGATTTCATAAACATAATTTTAAGAGAGAAAAAAAAGCAAGACACAAAGAGGTTATATGATATGATTCTGCTCATCTAAGGTTAAAAAACCAGGGGAAATTAAACTATAGTGTTAGGTGATGCATATGTAGGTAAACTGACTCTAAAGCAAGGAGGCAGCCATCAAAATAGCGGATCATGGTTATCTCTGGAAGTGGGGGTGCGGGGGGCAGCTAGCTTCAGGAAAGACACCTGGAGGCTTCTGGGGTCCAGGAGTGTGGTCTCTAGGAGGGTTTGCTTTATAATTAGTTGCCAAACTGGACATTTCTATTTAAACCCTTCCGTTTGTGTGCATATTTCACAATAAAGAAATGTTCAAAATAAAGAGGGGATGAATCAATGAACGAATAAACAAGAGTCTTCCTGGGGCCTGGGGTCCCTCTTCTCTGCTCTGCCCCACTGTTCCCTGCTCAGAACTGGCACAGAGCCTCGCACAACGGGGCAGAAGCCTGGGTGGCCCCCATCGCTCCACATGGCGCCTCAAAGCTCCCCCATCCATGTCGGGGGGCGGGGGGGGGCCCTGGCTACTGCGCCCGGCTTCCTGGCGATGCGAAGCCAGCTGACGGCTCTGCCCACCCCGCTCGGAGTCCGGGCTGAGGCACTAGGCCCCGATGACGGTGCGCTCTCAGCTAAGGGATTGGATTCCCTTATCTCGCGGGGGTCAGTCCCCTGTGGCGGGCCTAATGTGAGAGCAGCAGACCTCAAGTAATGACTCCCCGATAGGGATCAGCCCGGCTCCCTGCAGCATTTAGTCTCTGCCAGCTTCGGCGGCTTCCCCAGCGCATCTCTGGGCCCAAGGCTGGATGAGGGGCTGGCTGAGGGGGAGGTGGGGGACTTGGCCAGAGAACACCCCCACCCCCTGTCCCCTGTTGCGCCTGGAGAGGCAGAGAGTGGAAAGACCTAATTCAGAAGCGCGGCACCCTGCCCTCCAGGCTCATTGTGGGGACAGACCTGTCACTCCAGCCCCCCTCCCCGGCCCTTCCCTTTGCAAGCTTGGGTCAGTGGCAGATCACATGGAATAGGGAAGAGTGGGGTGTGTGCGGGGGCCAGTGAGGGACTGGAGTAGGTGGACAGATGGGGGCTCCTCCGCGGCAGGAAGCAAGGTGAGGGGTAGGAAGGTAACCATGTTACTTGGCTTGTGGGCAATCAGACAACTTTGAGGATTTCCTCAGCAGGAAGCATGATTGGAGGGGCACTGGGGGGAAATAGGTGCCTTGGATGGATAGACAGACAGAATCAAGCTCCTCTTTTGGTGGAAGCCTAAAGGGAAGCATGAGCTCGGTGGGCGGCTGGAAGGATGAACGAACACCCACAGTACCTGCCATGGAAGCCTGATGGGAGGGGTGCTGGGGGTCTACCAGGTGGATGCAGATGCATGCGGCCATCACCCTCTAGGAAGGCCTCACTTACTCTGCGGGAAACGGGGTGGGTTGTCATTGACATCGGTGACCACGATGGTGACGGTGGTGGAGCCGGAGAGGCCACCCAGCTGGCCTGCCATGTCTGTGGCCTGGATCACCACCTCGTAACGCTCCTGGCTCTCGCGGTCGAGGTCGGGCACGGCCGTCCGGATCACGCCTGCGGGTGAGTGAGAGTGAGGCCAGGGATGCCCTCGCCGAAGCTGCGAGCTGATACAGAGACCCCTCCACAGGCAGAAGCAGGGCTCAGGCAAATACAGGAGGGGAACATGAAGACACGGGTGTGGGGACAGTGCGGGTGCAGGCTCAGCGGCCACCACGCATGCTCACGCACACTCACCCACGTGCTCACGGATAACGCACACTCACACCTGCTCAGATCCACTCTTTCATCCCTCTGTCAGTGGCCCTCAGCAGAGTCAGGCATGGAACAGCAGCTTGCTGAGTGCTAATGTGGTGAACTGGACTCACACCCACACCCACACGTGTGCACACTCGCAGCTATGAACGCACACTCTTATTTTCCCACGCCCCTCTCCATGATGGAGTCGGCCCCCAGCCCCTGAGGTCCCTGTGCCCTGGCCCAGCCCTAGATTCTCCGTCCAGGCACCAGCTAATCACTGATCAGACAGCCCTTCGAGCTGTTGATGCAAGAGGGGCAGGGGCCGCAGGAATGGGGGTGACCACAAATTAATTCTGCCGAGCAGAAGACTGAGCTTGTCTCCCTGCCAGTGGGAGACCAAGGTGGAGGGGAGAGTCGATGAGGCGTTCACAGCCTCCCCCGCCACTCGCTCCAACCTGCCGAGTACCAGGTGGTGACAGGTGGTGCCCGGGGCCTGCATGCCAGGTGGAGTCATGCACCAGCAGCCCCATGATGCGCCCCATAAAACCCAATCTCCGACTCCTGATGTCCCCAAACAGCCCCCAGACTCCAATAAAGGTGCTAGAACGAGGGGAGAGGCTGCAGTGTGTGCGCTTATGTGTGTATTCGTATGTGTAGCTGGGGGAGCCGGAGGTAGGGCATCTAGGAAGTGGCCTTGCTTTTGTGGGATCACAGGGAGATACGGAAAATGTGTAGTCTATCTAATCAAGAGTCGTACAGACTCTCCATCGGTGGCCTCCGAGACCCCTCCCTGGGCTCCCTGCTGACCCCTCCTTTATGGAGAGTGGTCCTCCCAAGGATGGAGGAGTCTTGGAAACACATGAAATTGGGATAAATCCCAGATCTGCCATTTTTTTGATCATGTGATCTTGAGCAAATCCCTTCCTCTGAACCTGTTTCCTTATCTGGACAATGGGACAACTGCATACAGAGCAGGAATTACCAACCTTGGCACTACTGATGTTTGGGGTGGGATAACGCTACCCACCGGCTGCCAGTAGCAGTGCGCTCCCCACCGACCCCAGTTCTGGTCAGAACAGGCCCTCCTTGACCTGCCTCAACACTGGGACTGTGAGCGAGGCGCCCTTCTGGCGATGAGGCTAGGGCCCAGGCCTCCATTGGTCTGTCAGCTGAGGCTTTGCAGCCCTGGAGAGGGAACAGAGAGCAAGGGACACCTAAAGGGCTGGGACAGAGAGAAGGAGAGAGGTAAGTGGTCAAGCCAGAGGGAAATGCGCACTCAGGAGGGACAGTGAGACAGAGGAACAGAGCGCTGGAAACCTGGAGACAGATGAACAGGGAAAGAACAGAGGGGAGAAAGGAAGGCAGAGAACAATAGAGACTGAGTGAACTGCCCTTCTCGAAGACAGCAGGGAGGCCCAGGGTCGGGAAGCGGGGAAGAAAGATGGTGCAGGGAGGACAGGAGAGGGCAGACAGACAGACTGACGGTGGAGTGGCCAACCAGGCCAGAGACAAGGGCTCCCTGAGTGAACCAGTCGGAAGGGCAGGGAAGGGAGCCGACCAGTGGAGCCCGTACCGCGTGCTAAGCCGTGTGCACGCGCTTTGCACCCAGGACCTCACAGAATGCAGAGGTGGTGCTGGGATTTGCGGCCACGGTGCATCTGTGAGCCTGTGCACCAAAAAGTCCTGCGTGGGGCTTAGAGCAGGGCTCTGGATGAGGTCTACCCCTGCGGGTGAGGAGCCCTGCTCATGTGACTGCCTCCTTGCCGTCCTTGCCACTTCTAGCTCCAGAGGAAGTAGGGATACTAACCTCTTTTCACTTGGCAACTGGTCATGAAGCCTTCAAGACGATCAGGTGCCATCTCTGGGAGACCAGGAGGTGGGCACCCAGAGGCCATGCTGCCTCCGGACCTGGCCCTGGGCTCACACCCAGTGACAGGCTGGGATGCCTGCTCCCAATAAAGCACACCTGCTGATAGGCACACTCTTGGGTCACCCCCTCGGACACCGACCCTGGCCTTAGCCCCGCAACTTGCTTTGGCCAATGGGACATCAGCAAGCAGGACAAAAAGCAGAGGCTTGATAAGCCCTTGTGTCCTGGGGCCTGTCCTCTAGAAGCCCCGAGACCACCTTGCTGAGAAAAAGCCCCAGATGGAAGGCCACATGGAGGGAGGGGCCCAGGCACACCAGCTGTCCTAGCCGATCTGCCAGTGGACTGTCGCCACACGAGTGACCCCGGCGAAAAGAACTACGCAGCCAGCCCACAGGATTATGTCAATAAAAAACTGTTGCTGTTTTAAGTCACCGTGTTTGGGGGCAGTTTGTCACAGAGCAGTAGATATCTGATGGAGAGATCATGTTCTCCTGCCTGGGCTCGCTCATGCAGTCACATTTCACTAGAGGCTCAGCTGTCCAGAAGGCCCAGCGTGGCCTGGGGCATAGGTCTGGCGGGGGGCGGGGGGGGGTTCCTGGCTGTCAGCTAGAGCATCTCCGGGCTTCAGCTGGCTGGGCTCATTTCATTAGATGGTGGTCTTGGGAGAGAAGAGGGAAGGTGGCAAGGCCTCTTAAGGCCTAATCTGGGACTTGGCAGAACATCATTTCTGCTCCCAGATTCAAGACTCCACCTCTCTCTCTCTTTTTAAGTAGGTTCCATGCCCAACATTAGGCTCAAACCCATGACCTTGAGAGCAAGAGTCCCATGCTCTATCATCTCAGCCAGCCAGGCACCTCTCAAGACTTCACCTCTTGATAGGAGCAGTGGCAAAGTCACTTTACCTAGAGGGGTGGGAGGAATTGATGGCATATTCTGTTACCTGCTATGTTCTGCTCCCCACTCCACCTCCTGACGCTGGGACAAGCACCCTGGGGGCTGGTGCCTTTCTCCCGGCTCTGGGGTAAAATTCCCCAAATCGGCCCATGCAGTTGTCCTTGAAAACTTCTGGCTCTGCAAATCACTTCATTCACTCATTTATTAGATGCTTACTGAGAACATACTATGTGTAGGGGTCACAGAGTCAGATATGAGGCCGTACAGAAAGGAGGGACTTTGGGGTCAGACTGACTGGTTTAACTCTTCTTTCCACCATTTATTTACATGCTATCTGACCTTGGGCAAGTTTTTTGAGTGCCTCTGAGCCTGAGTTTCTTATTCTATAAAATGGGGCTACCCAGTTGGAAGGCTTTTAAGAGAACTAAATAAGACAAAGTTTCCAGCAGCAGTTTCCATCGCTTCCTCCCTTTCTGGAGGGAGATCAACTCAAAGGGCCCCCTCCTCTGGCACATTCTGGGGATGCCATGATGATCCCTCCCTCCCCAAGTCCTGGATTGGGTACCCGATCAATATGTTCCATGAGGGCAGAGATTCCTACCGGCCTTGTTCATCATTTTACCTATAGGGTCTGGCACATTGGGGGTGTTCAATAAACACCTGGACTGTCTGACCTACTGCCACAGACCCTCTGTCTCCCCATCTCACAGGCTGGGTGTCATTGTTTCTGGCTTCTCTGTTGGAACAAAAGCCCCACGGGGGCAGAAACCAGATCTAGTTTATCATCCTGATCCCAGGATCTGGCACTTAGAAGGTGCTCAGCAAAGGTTTGTTTCATTCATCCCAGGAAAACAGACATCTCTGGCCCAGTTGAGAATTTTCAGCAGATAACTTGGGAGTCTCTGAGAGCATCTTTCTAGTCTTGTGGGGGTGGTGGTGGGCGGGGGCTGAAAATTAGAACCTGGCCACTGCTCCCTGCAGCCTTGTCCTCACTCATCACCTCCAGTTCCAGCTGTTGTCCTCGCCACCCCCAAATTCTTCAGAAGGGGCCCTGGAGCCCAAGCGATGCCTCATTAGCCTGCAAATGCCATCCCTGTCGCCCCTGTGGGGGGGGGGGGGCTTGCTGGCAGGCCTGGCCTTTCAAACACACAAGTGAATTCCTCCTCTGGCACTCGGCCCCATGGAGCCCCGCCCCCTCCTCTCCCTCACACCTTCCTCTCAGGGCCCGTTCCGGCTCTGCTCCCTGCTATCGGCACAGCGAGAACAGACTGTACCTCACAGCAGCTGCTAAATATAGACCCGCATCAGCGGAATATTCCTGGCTGGGGAAATGGAGCTGGGGCTGGGAATGGCACCAGGGTGGCTCCTGCAGTGGGGCTGAAGGCAAGGGGAGGAAAAATCTGGTTCTTCCTGGGAGATGTCAGCAAAGACCCTCTCAGACTGAGAAAGTGGAGGACCCTAGAACAAGAACCTCATTTGCGCTGCTTCACCTGCCTTGCCTGGTGCCACTCGCTGGCCTCTTGCGAACCGTTCCTGCCCTCCCGGGGTCTCCACGGCCTCCTGCTTGCCACCCTCTTCCCGACTCCCTGCAGCGGGGGATGCTCCTTCTGAGAACCTGGCCGTCCTCCTCATTCTCTTGGAATTTGGCTCACCCCTGCCATCTCCCAGACTCAGTCCTGGCCCCTCCCTTATTTCAGTCACTTCCTCCCTTTCTGGAGGGAGATCAACTCAAAGGGCCCCCTCCTCCGGCTGAACGAATGAAGGCTTCAGTAGCAATAGCAGCCCCTTGGCTTGCCAGGAGGTACCAGGGATTGTGCCGAGCACTTCATACCTTCGCTCTTCCCTTGGCCTGCACACTCCTTCCTAGATACCGAGGGGCTCATACCTTCCCTTCATTCACGTCTCTGCCCAAGGTCACCTCCCCAGAAAGGCCCATCCTGGTTTCTTCATCGAAGTCTATCCCTTTACCCTGCTTTCTGTGTCTTCCTAGCACTCGTTGCTACTTGACGTTATGCTATGCATGGATAGGCTTATTTTCTGTATTCCCTACTTGAATTAAAGCTCCATAGGGTAGGGTCTTGGATTTGCCTCCTGCCATATGCTTAGAGCCTAGAACAGAGCCAGGCACATAGCAGGCACTCGCTAAGGAGTTGCTGAATGAAGGAAGGAACTCTCCCATTGGATGGTCACAAGAGTCACGTGAGATGGGAATTATTACCCTTCTTGTGCACATGGGAAACCAAAGCTTAGAGAGCCCCAGCTACTCAGAGAGCTCCGGCCCGTATTTCAGATGGCCTGCTAGATGTTCCAAATGTTTCTTTCCTCCTCCTCTCTCCTCTTAAACCCGCCGTGGTTAAAATGGAATGAATTAGCTCTGCGCCTGATTCCAGGGCACATTCACTAATTTTTCTGCTCCTAGTTTTTTAATCGACACTCCTCCTTCTGTTTCCCTAGATGGTGCCCCTTCCCATCCCAGGGCCCAAAGCTGGGAACCCCCAGATTCTTCCCTCAATCTAGTTCCCTACATTCACCCAGGTCCCCAAGGTTTGCCCTTGACAGGATCTCACTGTCATCCCCCGTTCTCCCTCCTCAGCATCTCAACTAACCCTTGCCACCAATCCTGTGTCATCTCTGGCTCCCTAGCTAGATGGAACAGGTTCAGGAGTCTGGGTGGGGGCCGGGGAAAGGCGCAGGCCTTGGTGTTTGTCCTTTGGGGCTCTGTGATGGGCACCCCAGGCTACCGAGTCTCCCTGAATTCAATGCCTGCCTCTGAGCCATGGTATAGAGGGCAGCCCGAGAGATCTTGTTAAAATGAAAACCTGAGCATGTCACTTCCCTGCCTAAAAGTCATCAATGAACCCAGAGTGTTGGTGAGGAGGAGGAGAAGCAGGCACCTTCCTGGGTGGCTCTCGGGAGTGTAATCTGGTACATTTCGGCATTATCTATCCAGATTCCAAATGCATGGGCTCTTTGACCCAGCTTTTCTGCTTCCTGAAAATTATCCTGCAGATATACTCACACAAGCACAAAATGATATATGTATGAGGTTATTCACTGTAGCATTGTTCGTTGTAGCAAAAGATTGGGAACAGCGTAAGTGTCCATCAATAGGGGACTGGTGAAATAAATTTTAGTGTATCCACAACAGCTGTTAAATAAAAGAATGAGGAAGCTCTTTATGTACTGATATACAATAATCTTCAAGATGTATTGTTAAGTGAAAAAGGCAAGCAGTGTGCATAGTGTGTGTTTATAGCTACCATTTGTGTAAAAAAATAAAACAAATACATGTACCTATTTTCTTGTACATGCATAGAATAGCTCTGGAAAGATACCCAAGAAAATTACATTGGTTGCCTTGGGGACCCAGACTGGGTGGCTGGGGGACTGGAAGGGGTAAAGAATTTCCACTAAATATCTGTTTGGATAAATTTTGAACCTTGAAATGTGTTATCTATTTTAAAAAACTTAATATTTTTCAAGTGAATGAGTCTAAGATCTCATAGGAGATATACACCAAGTGGCTACCTTTGGGGCTGCAATTAGGGGATGAGAGTGGGAAGCATCTTTCTCTCTCTCTTTCTTTCTTTCTTTCTTTCTTTCAACATTTCTTCAATGTTTGAATGTTTCCTAAAATGTATTACTTTTGCAAGGAGAAAAAAATGACAAAGATATTATGTGTAAGATAATACAATTACAACTGAGCTCATAACCTGGAATCCTCAATCCCCCACCCCAAAAAATCAAACACAAAAACAAAACCCCAAAACCCAGATCCATCACACACACACACACACACCATTACCCTTAGAATAATCCTTAGAATTACCCTTTACCCCCCCATTACCCTTAGAATAAAATCCAAGGTCTTAAACCTCGCTTCTACTGTGCCCAGTCGGGCCCCTGCCAACCAGCCCGCATTCCCAGCCTGCCTGCTTCCCCAGTCCTGAGTTACTTACAATTCCCCTCATGCCTCAGGCTGTTCTTTCCCTCCTGGTTTTGCCTGCACCATGCCCTCTGCCTGGAATGCCCGTCTCTGAATCCCAGTCTGGCCAACACCTTCTTATCCTTTGGAGATCAGCTTCTTCCACCTCCCAGAACCTTGCATACTGATTGCCCATGCATATGCCTGTTGCCCTGGCCCCCACCCGGGCTGTGAGCCCCATGACGGCATCTGATAAACATTCTGTGGTGTGAGGTCTCCCTGGCGCCCCGACCCATCGCAGGGACGGGGAGAACACTGCCCTTGGCAGCGGCAGCTACGCCCAGCTGTGCAACCTCAGTGAGGCACTTCACTCCTCTGAGCCTCAGTCTCCTGCTCTGCCCTCCCTGCCACTCTGGCCGGGCTCCTCAGAGACATAATCTGGTTCTAACCTCAGAGAAAGTGAATTGGGGACTGTGTCTGGTGGCGTTGGGGGAGGGAAAAGAAGTCAAGAAGCCATTCTTCCTTATCGGTCTCCATCCCTGTCTTTCCATCAGATCCTTAATAACTGCACTTTGAACAGAGCTTTCACAACTGCTGCAAAGGTGCCCTTCACCAGCTGACCCCTAAGGGCTGCAGACACGCTTGCTTTAGTTAAGCTCCAAAGACAAGAGGGCTGCTTAGTTGGGACCTCCAAAGTCCCTCAGGGCGCCCATGGTGGAGGCATCCTGCCTTTTTGTTTCTCTGCCAGTATTGCAGGGACCCCCACCCCTGCCCCATCCTTTTCTGTTCCTCAGCCCTTCCTTCTTTCTGCCTGGCCGCCCCTTCCTCTCTGCAACCCTGGTACAAGCTAGACACCTCCTGGTCCGGTCCTACCCTCAGCGCTGTCCTGTTAGAAGGCTGCTAGCGGACCTCCCCCGACCCTCTGGCCCCACGCCTCCGTGCCCCTCCCTCGGTCCTGCCCTGGCCCCGCCCCCTCCGGCCTGGCCCCGCCCCTCACCGGTCTTGGGGTCCACCGTGAAGTGATGCTCGCCATCCAGCACGCTGTACACCAGCCGAGCGCTGCTGCCGTACGCGGGGTCATCCGCATCCGAGGCCATCACCTGCATCACCGACGTGCCTGGGCCCGGGGGACCAAGCGAGACAGGGGTCACCTGGGGCCGCTGCGCTTGTCCTCCCCACCCCAGGGAAGCTGGGGGAGGAGATCCAAGCTAAAGATCATGGAAACTAGTCCCCTTACAGTCCCCATCCCCACACCGACTCCCAACCCGCTTCCTGATCTGGGGCCTTCCCGTGGCACAAGCGTGATCATGGAGTCAGATCTGAGTTCAAATCTCCCTTTGGTGGCTCCCAGCTGTAGGACTCTGGCAAGGGAAGGCAGCCTCTCTGAATCTGTTTCCTCTTCAGCAAATGGGGGATAATCCTAGTCCTTGGTTCTTGAGGTTAAGGGAATGCACTTTAAATTCTCAGTGCAGATGGGGCTCAGTCTCAGTGGGTGGTGGCAATGGTCATCTTCACCAGTTAAGTCATCATGGTCAGAGTTAGAGCCAGGACTGGAAACCAGGCACCAGACTCCCAAAGCAGGGGTCTTTCTACCCACCCCAGCCTCTCCTGATTTCTCAAGGGAATTCTGCCTCTCTTCCCTCCCTCTTTCAGCACCCTCCACAGGATGGGAGTTGGGCAGCCCAGAAGGATAACCAAGTTCACTGGGGCTCAGAGGCCAGTGTCTTTTGGATCTGGGGCAGGAGGATGGCAAGATCCAGCTTTCCCTTTGGGAAATAGTTGGCTGTGGGTCCTGGTGCCCTCCTCACCCCTCCCCCTAGGTGCCCAGACAGTCCCCGCCCCAGGCACGCGCGCGCACACACACACACACACACACACACACACACACACACTTCTCCACATGCTCTGCACGTAGGCTGCTGGGGAGAGTATAAATTGGATAAAAGTCCATCAAACAGCGGCAATTAAGTTATTGATTTTTGACGCTGCCTCATTAAACTAGGAGCTTCTCTTGGCCTGTCCCAGAGATGGCTCTAATTTGACATCATGTTCAATTTGACGAAATCAGGCTTGGGACGTGAGGCTGGACAGGATGGGGGTGAGGGCAGGGTGGGGGAGGTGTTGGATGGAGAAGCAGGCAAAGCCTTCTGGTCCCTCTGAACCTTTCCAGAAAGGAGGGGGTGAGGTAGAAGACCCAAGAGGGAGTCTTGGGGGCTCAGGATATGACCCAAGGGGATGAGACTCAGACATCACTTCAAGGTGATGCCTTCTTTTGAGTGCCCTGCTGGTGAGGGGAAGGGGCCCAGACCTGCTGAGGTTCTGAGTGGGGCACTCCTGGGGCTGGGTTGGACTCTGGGCCAGGAGGGCGGCATGCTGGGGGGTAAGGCCCATTCACGGCTTGGCTAATGAGTGAGGCTCTGGAAGTGCTACTGCAGCAATTCTGCTAAGCCCAGCCTGCCGCCTGCCTCTCCCGCCTCCAGCCTGGGGCCCTCAATCATTCCAGACAGACACATGTATTTATTTTTCACTCTTTTGCATTTCTCATTTCCCTCTCCATGTCCCCCCTCCCAGCCTGAGCCTCCTAACCCGGCCCTGCAATGCGCCTCTCTTTGGCAGCTCCTGTTCCATGTCAACCATATCGGGGTTGCCCAGAGAAGCTAGGGAAGGGATTTGAGCAAGCCCCCTCCCTCTTGATGCTTGGTGCCCAGGGTCTCCTACTCAGGGCCAAGGACATAACCCCAGGTGCCTCCTATTATACAGATAAAGGAGAAAGGAATAAATGCCTATTGGCACCCACTGCATGTCCAACTTCACCAACCACTTAAATTCATCATCTCTAATCCTCATAGTGTTTCTGAGAGGCAGAGTGGGCCCCTCTAAGTTACATGGGAGGAAACAGGTAGAAAGACTTGACCAAGAGCACTGAGAGAGGAAGTGGTGGAATTTGAACCCAGGACTCTCTGAGGTCAAAGCCCTCCTGGGTGACAGAATCAGCACAGGCAGAGCGGCTCTGGGGATGGTGGCCCAGTGTACTGAATCACAATCAATGATGACTCTGCCACTTACTAGCAGTTTGACCTTGAACATGTCACAAACCCCCTTGTGCCTCAATTTTTCTCATTTGTGAAATGAAGATGATAGTACTACCAAACTCCTGGGATTGTTTTGAGAATTCAAATAGACTTCCATGTTCAGCACCGCGGACAGTGCCTGGCCCATGCTAAGAACTCAATAAATGCAGGTTGTTTTGTCTCGGGAGGCATGACACGCCAGTATACGATAGCACAATCATGCCTCCCTCACAGACATACTGAAAAGGGGGAAGATACATAAAGCATCGGGCTCATGGTGGGTGCTCAATAAATAGTGGCTGTTGTAACTGTTATGAGAGAGGGTCTCCCTGTCACTCCACTCTGCTTGTTCCCTCCATCCCTTGGGCAAGGCACAATATCGGGCTGAGTGACTCCCCAGGGTAATGGCTGATCTCTGTCTCTCTCTCTCTCTCTCTCTCTCTCCCTGGCTGCATCCCAGGGACTCCTGCGGGGATGATGGAATCATTTCCCCAATCCCAGATTCTTTATTGCAGCCATTACAGTTAATGCCGACACGTGGGGATGGTGAAGGGTCAGTGATTCACCAGTGGCTCCCCAGACTCCAGACCCCCTCCTACATTCTTCGCAAGTCAGCAGCTCCCCAGAATGGGCAGATAAAAGGGTGCCGGGCTTGTGGCTGCTACAGGACCTCAGGGTCATCCCCCCTCCATTCAGCAGTTTGTATTTTTATAATGACCATCACATCCACTCCCTCCTTTAGTCCTCAGGCCAATTCTATTATATAGATGCAGTGGTATGCTGGTATCGGCTCTGAGGGCTAGAGGGGTGGGGAGAAATGCCCTGTCTTGTAGTGTTTGTTGATTTCCATGGTGTAGAGACTCTCACCATGGCCCACTTCAAGCTACCAATTGATATCAAGTGGCTCCCAAAACAGAAAATCAAGCTGATATGAACCAACACAGTACAATCCTGCATCATTCCCATTTTACAGACGAGGAAACTGCTATGCACAGTGAAGGGTGAAAATGTGAATTAATAATAATGATGAAACCCATTATTACATATCATTATTCGATGATCATGATAGATTATGTTTACTGAATAACTACTTTGTGCTAGATCCTACGAGAAGCCCTTTATGTATGTTATCTTATGGAATTTATAAAATAAGCTTGAAGTAAGCTCTATTGAGATTTCCACTTTACAGATGAAAAAAGGAGGCTGAGTGAAGTAATGAAGCCCGTTGTGCCTCAGTTTCCTCATTTGTGAAATGAAGGTAATATTACTGCTAAGCTCTCAGGATCACTGTGAGAACTCAAATAGTTTGAGTTCAGAACCGAGAACAGTGCCTGGCCAAGTTGACCTGGCAAGGAAATAGGAGAGGCAGGATTCAAACCCAGGCCAATCTGATGTCAAAACCCACATGTGCCTGGGCTTATAAAGTAGGAGAAGGGGGGTCAATAGGAGTAGAAGGAGACAGGCTAGTAAGAGAGGGAAGAGTCAGAGAAAGGAGGGGAATGGTAAGGAACTGCATTCAGTGTTCTCCCCGCCACAACTGGTTCAAGCTCAGACTTCCAGAAGCACGGCTGCGACTGGCTAGGGTGAGCTGGTCGCTGTCCGTGGTGCTGCCAGCCAGCTCTTCAGCTACGTGGGGTTAAGGGCCTCTATCCAGGCTGGCATAGGAAGCGTTGCCCAAATGATTCTTGGGTAAACAGGATCTCAGAGCAGGGTTCCACGTGGAATGTTATATGTGGAAAAGCTGGTCCTCGGGGAGCACAGAAACCAGTGTTTCTTACCCTGGCTGCACATTAGAATCTCTTAGGAGCTTTAAAATAAAACTGATGCTGAGCCCCACCCCAGACCAATTCAGTAGGACTCTCCTGGGGTGGAGCACAGTCAAGGGTATTTTTAAAAGCTCCCACAGCGATTCTAAAGTGCATCGCAGGCTAAGAACTGACCAAACCCCTGACTGAACTGATGAGGAAACTGAGTCATTGAGCCTCTGCTCAGTGACTTTCCCCAGGTTCTATCATTTGTAAGTGGTCGGGAAAAATTGCAGCCCAGGTGTGTGGAGCCAGTATGTCACCCTCCTGGACTCACTGTGCCGGTACTGAGACCGACACCAGGAAGGAAGAAGCAAGGACAACACGTGCCACCAAGTCAGCAGGGCTCTTCCCAGGCAAAATCGGTACAAGACGTCAGACTCTCCTGCCAGGAGATGAGACTGGGTGGGCTTTGGCAACAGAAAGTCTTGGGTTCAGATCCCACTGCTTCTTCACTCTGTGCCCTTGGTCAAGTCTTTGTCCCTGTTTGACCTCTTTCCTCACCTTTAGTCTAAAGGGGGCCCCTCTGGCTCCCAGGGATGCTCCGAGGACTAGAAAGGATAGATTTACACGGCTGATAAAGCTGGGCATGTAGCAGTGCTCAGGAGTTTATTCCTCTCTTGTCTCTCTGCATGGTCAGAAGGTCTCTGGGGCTGTGCCCTTGGCCTGGAGTAGGAAATGCCTGGGCACCAGTATCAGTAGGGAGGGGTTATGCCCACCCCTCACCTCTGGTTTATCTGGGTGGCTCTGACATGGTTTGTCATGGGCCCAGACTTGGAACCCATGGCCTGGCTCCCAAGCCAGAATTCTTTCCTTTCTTGTCTCTTGTCTTCGCTATCTGCGAGGTCCAACTGCTGCCCAGACCTGGGCTCCAGAGCCCCCAGGAGGAGCCCCCGTTGGCTCAGGGAGGAGGTGGTTCTGTGGGAAGGGCAGTTCCAGGACAGGACTGAAGTCATCCCAGCCCTCTCCTGGGCTCTGCGGCTGTGCGAAAACTGACCTGACCGGGCCTCAGTGCCCCTTCTGCAAAATGGAGATAGGACTTCATCCTCCTGGCCTCCCTGGAGGAGGGAGGCCCTTTAATGAGATGAAAGAGATGAAGCACTTTGCAAAAGAACAGAGTCTTCAAACGAGGTGAGCAAGTGTCATTGTTAGGAGGATGTTTGTAATTATTACCATCGTGCCTCCTCCCTACCTCCCTTTGCTGCCCTGCTGGGCCTGGGGAAACCCTCAGCTCACATTTGGCTTCTCAAGCATTTATAAAAAATGAGTCCCACCCCCTGCTGCTGCCAGAACTGCGTGGAATGCTTTCTATTAAAAATTAAAAACCACTTGTCGAGTCCCTGGGAACATTCAAATTACACGGGAAGCAAACCCCTTCTCAAACCTCTCCCTCCCAACTCCCGCTTTGATCATCACTTATAATGCTGGCTCACTGGGCTGGCCTCCACAGCTTCCGGCTGCCCAGCCAGGGCAGCCTAATGATATGCAGGAGATGCAGGAACATGGCTGGGGTGGGGAGAGGTGGGAAGGGAGGGGTAGGAGGCAGGCCCAGAGACAAGTGACAGAGAAGGTGGCACTAAGAGATGGGGCTAGAAAGTGGGTCAGAGAAAGAGAGACAAGGGACAGAGGGACAGAGATTCAGAGAGATGGGCAGGGAGAAAGTAGGAAAACAGATACCCAGATACAAGGGAAGAAATTAGGATAGAGACAGAGAGATGAGCATCAGAGAGGCAGAGATACATAGAGACAGGGAGAAAGTGGAACACAGAATGTGACAGAAAGAGGTAGAAATGCAGAGATAAAGTCAGAAAGTAGACTTATATAGAAACAGAGACAGGCAGAGATACATATTAAGCAAGAGGAGAGTGGGAGAGAGTGGGAGGGGGCACAAAGAGAAGAAGCAATTTTGGCTCAATGGGATAAGTGTGCCCTACGCTGCAAACATGCTTCTCCAGTCTCCAGTGACCTCTGGGACACTGTCCCCTCACTTTCTCCTCATAGATCCCAATCATGGACTCACCCATGAATGTGTGTGGGATCTAATCTGTCCCCCTGAGAGAGAGGATTCTCCTACCACCCCAATTTGAGACCCTTACATTCTTCTGTCCTTTCCACATTTAAATGGGACCCTCTAGTAAGTAGTCTGGTCACCTTGTTTGGGATAGCAACATTGTAACTATCTGCAATAGCATCCCTCTGCCTGTTGCAGAAAGCAAACATTTTTTGCTTATAATTCGGTTCCATTCAGTCACCCTACATCTATGGAGCACCCACTGTGTGCTAGACCCTTGTGGGAAGGATGGTGGCTCTCTCACCTTTTTACCCACTGCTATGGGCCTGGCTTAGAGAAGGTGCTTGTGTTTGTTGAATAATTTGTTGATGGAGATGACAAAGAAAGGCATGGATCCAGTCTTCGCTGTCCAGATTCCCTGGGCCACGGGGATGATTCCTGAGGGCCAGGGTCTCTGCTCTTCCTTGCCACCTCTCCCCACCAGAAATCTCTTGTCCTGTTCCCCCCGCCCCCAATCCTGGGTGGTGAGAGCCAGTGCCGTTGCTAAGCAAGGAGATATTGCACATATAGATCTTCCTGGACTTTAATTAAAAACATCTTTAGAAGTTGTCTCTGCAGAGGCTAGCAATTGATTCCTGGCTTGGGCCTGAGGGCTGCTGAGGCACACTCTCTCTGGCTGCAGACAGGACAATCAGAGGCTCCCAGCTGGTTGCTGCCCTCCCCAAATGAGACCCTTGGGGAACACACTGCCTCCTGCCTTCCTCCTTTCCTCCCTGCCCTGTCCCCCGCCAAGCACTGGATTCAGCAATCAGATAGTGTGCTCTTCCAATTTTACCTCCTTCTGTTCATGAGCCTCAGTTTCTCCCGCTATGAAATGGGCATGTTAACACCTGACCCGAGAGCTCCAGGGGATGAAATAAGATCAGGGATGTGAAAGTGCTTTGCAAGCTGTAAAGTCCCTGTGCATGGCTCTCGCCCACACAAGCCGAGGTGAGTGGCTTGGGTTCTGCTTCCGGGTTCTGGGTCAAGCTCTGGAAACTCAGGCAAGTTACTCTAGCTCTTTTACATTTATTTCCTCGTTGGTTAAATGAGGACAGTAATACCTGCCCTGCTTATTCCCCAGGATTGTTGAGAATAAAGGGAAATAGCTCTGTGAAAGCAGTGTTGGCTGACAGTTATTATTTAGTAAATGTCCCAAGAAGTGCAGACTCTACTACAAAACAACCCTTTTCCGCCTACTAAAGATGCTGCTCACAGAGGAACTGGAACACATGGGAGCCCCACTCTGGCAGAGCCCCTGCCCATTTCCACAACCCATTGAGCCCCAATCCCATGGTCCAACAATGCCAATCCTATGCCAAACAAACCATCCCATTCTCTTGCCTTTGCTCGCAGCAAACATCACTAATCGATTGCATCATTTTCTCCTGAGCTTGAATGGGGATCCTCAGACTCCTTCTCAACACAACCCTATGGTCACTACCAATTGACCAGAGTTGGCCCTAGAGGTGAAACTGATCTGCCACCATTTTGAGGTCAGGGGAGGGTCTTGCTCATCTTTGCAACCCCCACATACCTAGCAAAGTGCCATGTACACAGTAG
This sequence comes from Eumetopias jubatus, assembly GCF_037043125.1. NCBI lineage: Eukaryota > Metazoa > Chordata > Mammalia > Carnivora > Otariidae > Eumetopias > Eumetopias jubatus. The sequence continues at coordinate 126,455,845 of NW_028274815.1, forward strand.
GCACCAATACATGTTTATTGAATTGGAAGCAACTGCTCATTTTTCTATCCCCTTGGGGCTATATATAAAGTAGGTGCTAATAAATGTTTGCTAAGTTAGGTGACTCATCTTTGCAACCCCTACAGAGCCAAGTACACTGGAGGCCTTGTACATAATGGGTGCTAATAAACATTTGTGGATTTAATTCAATTACTTATCTTTACATCCCCTGCAGTGCCCGGAATAAAGTAGTGGCTAATAGATGTGTGTTGGACTGAACTTCTCATTTCTGTATCCTCAACAGTGCCAAGCATATCGTCTTATACATAGTTGGCATTAATAAGTAGGTAGAGTTGAACTGGGCATGAAAGCCCTGTGAAATCTTGCTGTCCACTGGTCAGGTTGTGATACTGGTGGGAAGGGGTCTGTTGCCCCCAACATTAAGAGATTTTCTAGTCTAACTCTTTTGTCTCAAAACTCACTCTCTTGTTGGTTTCATCTAGCCTTCACCTTTAAGTTCCTTCTCTCTGCTGACGACTTTCAAAATTGTGTCTCTGACTGTTCGTGCTCCTGACCTCCAGACAGAGACCCAACTCTCCCCTTGACGACTCCACTTGGATTTCTAGTAGACATCTCAATCTTGACATGCCCAAGAGTCTTAATTTTGCACGGTAATCTTGCTCTTCCTGGAGCATTCCCTATCTCGGCAGCTCCATCCATCCAGTTGCTCAGGCCACACAGGTCAACATCATCCTTGCCTTCTCTCTCTCACTCCCCATATCCAGTCCCTCACAAGCCCAGTTGGCTCTACCTTCAACATACATCCAGAATCCCATACCTTCTCACCTCCTACACTGGTCTGCGTCAGCATTACCTTTGCCAGCATGATCGCAGCTGCCTCCTCACTGATCTCCCTACTTCCAACCTTGTCACTTATAGTCCATTTTCAACACGGTGGCCAACAAGTCAGCCTTTAAAAGTATAAGTTGGATCACATCACTCATTGACTCTGTATCTCACTCAGAGTACAACAGAAATCCTTTCAATGGTTACCATGTCCTACATGATCCAGTTTCCAGTATCTCTTTCGATCTCAGTGGACACTCCCCACCTCACTTACTCCTCTCTTCACCCACACTGACCCCTTGCTATTCCTCAAACATGACAAACACACTATGCCTCAGAACCTTTGCACTTGCTGTTCCCTCTGCCTGTACATTCTTCCTCCAGCTTAGTGATTCTCCAAGTGTGGTCCCTGAGCCAACAACAGCAGCATCACCATGGAATTTATTAAAAATGCAAACATTTCTAATAGCCAGACCTGCTGAATCAGAAACCCTGGGGGGAAAGGGCATCAATCTGTATTTTAGCAAGCCCTCCAAGTAATGTGGATGCACAATCAAGTAGGAGAACCACTGTTTCACATAGCTCCTTGGTTCCTTCAGATCTTTGTTCAAATGTCCTCTTTTGTAAACAAAGGCCCTCCCTGACTCCTCTATCTAAAATAGCACTCCCCCAGTATAATGCCAATTTCCCTTGGTTTCACAGCACTTACACCACAGGGCCTATAACATATTGGCTTGTGTATTTCTTTCCTGTCTGTCTCTCTGCGCTGCACATAGGCTTCCTAAGAATCCCCAATGCCTGGAACAGTGCCTGACACAGAGTAGACAGTAAATATCTGTTGCATGAATGAACCCCTTCAATGCTTCGAAGGGAACTTGGTGCCTAGAGAGAGGCAGAGACTCATCCAAGGTTGTGTAGGGAGCCAGGCCTCCCAACTGTCAGCTGCAGGACCTGCTTCGCTGCATTAGGCTCAGCTTGGTTGGCGTGCCCCTCCTCAGAAGCGTGGCTCATCGGAGGCCCCCGGCACACTTCCCTTCCTTTTTAAGCTGTGAGTGGTTTAATTTGCGAGCACTGCTGCCTTTCATGTCCCAAGCTGTGTCCCTGCTCCCTCTGATCTCCAAAGCTGCCCAGACCCTGGTGCCGCCTGTCGGCCCCACCCTCCTCAGCCCAGATCAGGAGGCTCAGTCATTGTGACTGATTTTCAAAGCTGCCTGGAGTCTCTGCAAGTACCCCGGTGTCAGATTTGCTTCCTCTTCAAAAAGTTGCTTAAATGAAATAAACTAATTTAATTTCTGCTTCCTCCCTCCCCCTTCCTGGGTTCCTTGGCTTGTCCAAGTTGAATCCAATGCCTCTTTCCTGAGCTGAATGTCAGAGTCAGTAGGCTGGGAGAGGGAGGTGAGGCAGGGCAGGAGCTCCTCAGGCTGACTGATACTCATGAACCTGGGGGCTGGCTCTGCCTCCTACAATCTGGGTGACCTTGAATGTATCCTTGCCCTTCTCTTGGCCTCAGTTCCCCCAAGTGTGATGCAAGGACTCTTGCCACTCCAACAGTCTAGGAGCCAAGCCTTGACTTGCTCAGTCACTGACTTGCTATGTGACGGTGGGCACATTTTCTCCCCTCTGAGCCTCAGTGTTCCCATCTGTTCAATGGGGATGCCACCATCAGTCCCACCACCTCTCAGAGTTGAAGTGGGAGTGAAGTGATGGACGAACACCTGGCGGGTACCTCCCTCTGGAGTCCCCTGTCCCCACCTTTTCTCCAAACTGTAGTAGAGGGAGCTTTCTAAAATGCACCTCAGGACCTTTGCACTTGGTTGGCTCCCTTGCTTAAGCCTTTCCCAGATTCCATGCTTCCCTCAAGTCCTTTGGGTATGGCTCTTGCTTCCTTCTCCAGCCTCACCTCGTGTCACCTTTCTGGCCTTTTCCATGTGGAAAAGGTCCATTTGGGAGGAAGAGACACAGGGCCAGGGTTTGAATCAGTGAGTAGGGGCTGATGGACGGGGGGACGTCAGGGGCTTGAGCTGCCCCTGACTTGCTGTGTGACCTTGGACACATCACCGCCTCTCTGAGCCTCAGTTTCCCCCATTTGCAAAACTGATTTCTAAGTAATCACTAGGCTCTGAAAGTCCGTGGGTCTTTGCTACTGACAACTTCCAATGATGTCTCCACTGAACCTGTATATTGAAGTGCCTTTTGCAAGATCTCCACTTGGCTAATAAGTATTTCCAACTTAGCACAACTGAAACGAAACTCCTGATTTCCCTCCATCCCCAGATCTGCTGTTCCTCCCATCTCAGCAAATGGAAATCCCATCTACTTAATTGTCCAGGTCAACACCTCGGTAGCCAACCCTGAATCGTCTTTCTCTCACACCCCACATCCCATCCATTAGCAAATGCTTTCAGCTCTACTTTTAAAATATATCCCAAAGTCGACCTCTTCTCGCTACCCTTCCTGGCCCCACCTTGTTCCAAGCCACCATCATTTCCCACCTAGGTAATTACAATATACTCCTCTGCTTCTGTCCTTGCCCCATACCTCAACCCCACCACCATCTGATCTTCACAGAACAGCATGGGATCCTGTTAAAACTAAGTCGGACCATGTCACTTTTCTGAACAAGCCTCTTCGCTGACTGTCCAGCTTGCTCAGCGTAAAAAGCAAAGCCCTGACCATGCTCCCCAGGGCTGCACAATCTGATCGCCTCTCCACTTCTCCTTGGAGCCTTTGCAGGTACTGTTCCCTCTGCCTGGAATGCTCTTCCCCCAGGGCCCACCATTCACTTTCTTCAGGTCTCCACTTCAATGTCACCTCCTCAGAGAAGCCTTCCCAGCCCAACGATTTGCTTGTTTACTCGCTTACTGCCTGTCTTCCTCAGCCAGAAAGTACCCTTCTGGGGAGGGAGGCTTGTCTGTCTCTTCAATGCCACGTTCTCAGTGCCCAGCACATAGTAGGTCTTCCTACACACTTGTCAAATGAATAAACGGATACACTCAAATAGACACATAGCATGTCATATGCATGCACAGGCCTTAAAGTGCCGTTTGACTAGCCGTGTACATGCACACGCATGTGTGAACGCATATGCGCACCAGGCAGCCGTGTGCACCTGTGCGTGTGTGTGCACCAGCCTGCACCCACATCCCTGCCCTCACTGTTCCCTGTCCTCCCACTGTCCTTCTGTGCCCACCCGTATCTCTGGTCCACTTCCTCCTCTCCATCGCTGGCTGCCGGCTCTCTACCCACCAATATGCCAGATTTAGTCCAATCTGGGGACGCGGGGGCTGACTGTACCCTCTCCCACGAGCTCAGACACCCCCTGTCTCTGACATGCACTAGTTGGACTGGAAGGCCCAGAGAGGGGCAGCCCTGAGCCCTTGACCAGGTGCCTGGGCTAACCCCGTGTGGAAGAAGATGGCTGTGCCCCTTGGCCATGACTCCGGCTTCTCCCAGGAGCCCCGGGCTAAGTGGGCCCCACCGTGGGAGCGGGCATATTCATCCAACCTTTCGCTTCAGTGTCCCGCTGCTATGTTGCGGTGAGCTTCAGAGTATGGCCTCGCCTGAGGTCTTCTTGCACGTGGGGGTTCTAGTGTGTGGGCTCCTGGTTTACCTGTACCACGGCGCGTCCCCAGTGCCCCTGCACACTAGCGGCCGTACCCAGCTACATGCAGCTGACCTGCGTCTGGGGCTCAGCTGTCTCTGTGAAGCTGTGTTCCCAGGGGGCTGGGCCTTGGGGTGCTGGGGTCCCCCCGGGGCAGGGAATGAAGCTGCCTGGATGCTGTTGCCTCTGTGACTGCTCATCCCTGTTGTGGCTACACTCTGGTGAAGCCTGGCCCCGGGCAGGTCACGTCTGTTGGTGGCTTTGGGCTGTGGCTACGTAGGTGGCCGTGTCTGTCCATAAGCTCCATCTGTGTGCGGGGCTGTTTCCCGAGGGGCGTCGTATGAGGCTCTGTTGGGTGTGAGGCCATGTCTGGTTGTGTGCTTGGGCCTCGTTCCAGCTGTGATCCACTCTGGTTCTTTCCAGGTGTAGGCGTGCCCGTGTTCAGTTGTGCCTGCGCCTGTGTGGGGCTGGGCCTGTGGGGATGACCATGTCCAAGGGTGTTGCTATGGCCACCGGAGGTCCATGTCCACGTGGGGATGGTGTCCATGTATGTGTCTGAGGTCATGTGTGCAGCCGTGACTGTGTCATCACTATGCCTGAGCCCGTGTGGGCACCTGGGCTCATGCCTGTACCCCCTGCCTGGGGCAGCCCCTCCTGTCTCTCTGGCCTCTCCCCAGATTATCAGCCAGTCCCCACTGCAGGCTCTCACTCAGGACCCGGCGGCTCCCCTCACCCCAGCCCGCCGCCCACCTGTGGGTGAGAGTTCGGCCACACTTCCAATGTAGGGGCCATGCAGGAAACGGGGCTCGCTGTCGTTGATGTCCTGCACCTTGATGATGAACTCCGATTCGGGCTCTAGCAGGCGGTTGGTGGCACGATCCCGAGCCTGAGCCCGCAGTGTGTAGAAAGTTTTCTGCTCCCGGTCCAGGCGCTCCATGGCATGGATGTCTCCCGTCAGCTCATCGATCAGGAAGATGGTCCCGGCACCCTCGCCTGAGATGGTGTACTTGATGGCCCCGTCACCCTCGTCGGAGTCCGAGTGGATCTGGGGAGGCAGGGAGGAAAGTCAGTGGGTCCGGGGCAGGGCCTTGGAGTTTGCATTTCTATCAAGCTTCCAAATGGCTGTCTCTGACCCTACTCTGAATTATGGGTCCAACCCCAGCCCCCAGACTCTGAGCTTGGTGGGGACAGGGAGTGAAGGGAACAGGGAGGAAAGGCACATTGAAGGAGCACCCGCTCCATGCCAGGCGCTGTGCTAAGCCATTCACGGACTTATCTACAGTTGAAAGTCTACAGAGGGCACTAGCACCTGCCTGGCACACGGGACACGTGCAATCTACCAGCCAGCCCAGCAGGGGCATTGCCACAGAGGCATACCGCAGCAGGACCCTGGCCAGGCCAGGCAGGACCCTCCGGCTGCTGGATCACGGAGAGAGGTCGGAGGAACTGAGGGAACTGGGGTGAGGGAGAGGAGAAAGACGATTTACCACGGCAGGAGGGGAAGCCTTTTCACTATCTTAACAACTGGCACAATGACACTGGTATGTACTAGTTGAAAATCAGCCCTGCCTGAGACATAGTAAGTGTCCAATAAATGGTAGCTATTGTTACTATTATGTTATTTACTAAATGTTAGCTATATATAACTGGGATTTTATCCAGCCACCAACAGGCTCCAAATCCCTGGCTGTTTTCACTGAACTGAGATCTCTTAGGTGAGAAAGCAGTAGCAAGACTGTTCTCCCAAACAGAAACATCTAGGTCCTGATCCTCTGATGCCCAAATTTCTGAGGCGGCTCTAAGCAGAGGGAAAAGCGTCCAATGAAGCTGGTGACCTTGGGTGGGTCCCTGCTCCGCTCTAAGCTTCCGTAGAGATGGAGTGTGAGTGACAGAATCCCTAAGGCCCCTTTCAGGCCAGGATGCCACATACCCCAGCCCACTCAGCAGGACAACAGGTGCCAATGAAGTCGTCACGAAGGGGGATGAAAGCCCACCCACCCCTTGCCACGCAGGAGGAGGCTGGGTATAAATTCTGCTGGTGGAACTCTGTGTCTGAAAGGTGGATTATAGAAGTGCCATTTGGAAGATTGAATGGCCCATAAACATTTTCATATTTCATTAGCCGATTAATGGGCATCTCTCTCTTTTTGGCGAGTCTGCTGATTCTCAGCAGAAATTGCGGGGAGTAAATGGAGGCGTCTGGTGGAACCTTCCCGGGTCCCCGTCCTGTTATAGATTGCCCCAATTAATGCCCGTTCTGGGCTCCACTGAGAAGACTTCTTCCTGTCCAGTTACTGTTAATAGATTTCTCATAAGTGGCTGGATTGTAAAAACCTCATAACTCAGTTTAATGCCCCTAATAAAATTATCTCAGGACGTCAGCCCTGAATCATTGGCAATGCTGCGGATGAGGAGACCTGTCTCTCCTGTTTGCTGTTTATGCTTTCCCTCCACCTTGGCCCAGGGGGCGTGGGGAGAGGAGAGGGTGAACTTGCTCCCTCTTCCAGTGCCTCCACCCACTTTCCAATCAGACCTGGCGTCTGCTTACACGGTCAGCAAACACCGCCAAGCCATGGTGGGATAGACACCACGTGGAGGGACGCTTAACAGTGATAATCTTATCAGTTTTCATCTCTGCCCTATGAAACATTATTCTTCCCATTTCCCAGATGAGAAAATGGAAATGCAGAGAGGGGAGGTCACCTGCTGCGTCACACAGCTGAGTTCGGGAAGCCAATCTCCTGATCCCATCACTCACTAACGTTGTGATCATGGGCTTGTTCATTTTTCCTCTCTGTTTTCCCACCTGAGAAATCAGATCAAGCCCTCCCCGGCACAGGTATGGTGAGGATTCAATGAGAGCATGTTTGTAATGGCCTGAACACTCGGTAAGCCATTGTTGCCTTCCCTTTCTGTCCCCCTGGGTCTCTATCACGTCCCTGCAGACCTTACATGTGAACTCAGACCCGGGACTGGGATCACTCGCGAGTGAGGAGCGGGGAGGAGGGAGTGGAAGACAGCGGTGATGTCACCAACGTTCTTCTTCCGTGAAGGATGACATAGTGCTCATGCGGTGGCCCAGTGGCCACTCTCTGGGGACTGCAGAGTCAGACAGAGTTGAACGCCAGGGTGGGGGTGTGGGGGGTGGAGTGGGAATGGAGGTGGGGGCGGGATCTAAGAGCTGCGAGCTGGGGGGCTGGGCGGAGCGGGGGCTGCCTGCCCTGCCCGCGTGGGTCCTAGCTCTGGAATGAAGAGGGGTTGCCTGTGTTTCTACCCCTAGAAGGACATTTCCCAAGACACTCAGCAGTGAGTAGGGGCTGGAGGCCAGCGCTCTTGTTTATGGAGCGCCTACCACGTGCCAGGTGTGTTGTGGGCCTCTGCGGAAATCTAATTGAAAGTCGGAGCACACGTGGATGTATCGCCCTTTTCCAGGTGAGGACACTGAGCTAGGCCTAAGTCTGTTTGACTCCAAAGTGCAATTTGTCCCTCTGCAGCCTCTGCAGTCTGTCAGTCTGGCTGGGGGAGAGGCTTGGACACACCTTTTGCCTTGTGCCGGCCAGTCCCAGGCGGCCTCTTCTACCTGGGCCTCTACTTCATCATTTGGAAAAGGACTGCAAATCACAAATCAGGAGAGACGATGGGCTTCGGGATCAGGAACAGCTGGGTGCCAGCTTAGGCTTTCCACTGGCCTGTGCCATGGCCCTGAGCCAGAGGCTACCCTTCTCTGAGCCTCAGTCTTCTCATTTGTAAAGGATACAATATGGCTCCCACGCCTTCTGACGATTCATAAGATAAAGTGTGGAAGCTCCTGGCAGGAAGTAGGTGCTCAGTGCAGATCACTGCCCTCTCCTTTTCCCACCCTGGGCTCAGGAGGGTCTGAAGGCCACCCACTTCATCCCCCATCTCCTGACACAAGACCGTAGGCTGAAATCCTGACCCATTGGAGAGACAAGGGCATTGTCTAGTACCTTCTTGTCTTTTAAACTGGGCTTGTCTCCTCCTTCAGGCAGTCCTCTTAGGGACTCCCCCACCCCCATGTCCTGTGGTTGAAGAGCCTTCGTCCTGCCCCACGCACACTCCCTTCTGCTCCACACTCCCCTGTAACACCTCAGTGTTGCACATCTGTCTCCCCAGCTGTCCTGGGCCTCAGGGGGTGTACTAACTTTGATTCATGCCTGTCTGAACTCCCCATGCCTGGCACACATAGGTGTCCTGAGTAGGCCTGCAGAGAAAATACGGGGGAAGTGAGAAAGAGTGTGTGTGTGTGAGAGTATATACATGTGCAAGTGTGAGATGTGAGCTCCTTGAGGACCAAGCATATGGCTGTTTGTTTCCTTCTACCCAGCACCCAGCACAAGGCATGGCACCAAACATATCAAATAAATGAAGAATGAAATATACAACAGTCACTAAAATTCCCCACCTGCCTTCTGGGATTGCTGGAGGATCCAGTCACTGTTAAATCCCAGGTACACATGAGCTAGACTAGAGAGAAGAGTCACTAGACACTCTTCTAGACCCTTTACTGGAACCTCATTGATGTCCCATTAGGAATTTGCGAATCAGAGGTTATTCCCTCCCTGCTGCACAGGTTGGCAAGCGGAGGATCAGAGAGGGCCTACATCTTCTCTAAAGTCACACAGCCATCAAGGGACAATCCTGAAGCCTGATTCCACATCCTGGGTTCTATCCATTGCCATCAAGTGTGGACAGCCCCAGAAGAGATTACCCCTCCTCAGGTCCCAGCCCTGTATCATAAACAACGTGAAAAACACAAGAGTGATGGCTTCTCATCCCGGGGGGAACTGAAAAATGGGATTTACGAGGCCATTAATTACTTCCTCCTAATTAAATCAAAATTAAATGCGAGCAGGGGTACGTTTTCCTTATTAAAGACAATTAAACGGACAGCGCAGCTACGCAAATAAAACGAGTCCAGGATTTAAACGGAAAGCAAATCAAATAAAAAGCTTCCCCCGGAATGAGGGGTCTGTTCACGCCTGTGCTTCTTGTAAACCAGGAGTTCATCAATTTTCTTTAAATATTAGCAACTTAATTAAATCTGCTCTCCTCCCCACTTTAATCCTGCTGTATATCGAAAATAGATCTCACGGCCCACAGGAGTTGGTCATAAGTGCTGACCCCATAATTCCATCCTTTTAAAAAAATTTTAAAATCCTACAAAATCCACATCCAGCTGAAGCCTTGGGGGAAATTACAGTTCAGAAAAGGGATTAGTCAAAGTACCCAGATTGTATGGAAATCTGGGAGGTTGCTTTGAGGGTGGGGGTTGGGGGCAGGTGAGGGGAAGAGGCGGGCCAGGCTGCCCAGGGAGCAGGACCAGGGAGGGAGCCTCGGGTCCTGAGGTTGAGGCGACAACCAGGGGCCGCAGCGGTTCCTGCGGGTGCCGACAGGAGCCTGGCGGTGAGTGATGGAGAAGGCGCTTGTAAAATAGGTTACCGTTGGGCGCCCGGGGTTCACTCGGCGGATGGTGCTGTTGCTAAGCTACCTTTGGAATTCAACAAGGACGGATGCTCCAAGCGGCTCCCTGGGGCGGGGGACCGGGAAGCAGTGAATTCACTGAAACCGTGAAGTCCTCTCTCCCCCAAAGAGCGAGAGAGCGTGGTATGAGAGAGAGAGAGAGAGAGAGAGAGAGAGTGTATGCATGCATGCATGTGTGCACATACAATCGCCTGCACAAAGGTGGGGCTCGGTTGGCAAGGGGACGGGTGGTTTTTAAAAGTCCAAGCTCATATTCCTCATATTGCTATTGAATATTGAGTGAGGTGTGGGCTAAGTGACCACCTCCCTCTCCCCTGCCCCCCACCACTTGGGGGTGAGAAACCAGGACATGGGTTGCTGAGAAGGCTTTCAGGGTTTGGGCAGGGGTTGGGAGTGTCTGTGTAGCTGGGATGATCAAGCTGGTGGGAATACCAGACGAGACCTATAATGATAAAAGCTAACACCCAGCACACACCAGGTGCCAGGCGCTTGCTCTTCCAGGCTCTTGACATATGCTAACTCAGTGATTCCTCACCGCAACCCTTGGAGGTGGGGGTAGTAACGGCCTCACTCAACAGATAAGGAACCTGAGGTTCAGAGAGGTTAAGTAATGTGCCCAAGATCAGAGAGATAATAAGGGGCAGAGTTGGGATTTGAGCCCCGGGAAGCCTGGCTCCAGCTGTCCCCTTGAACCACATACTACATACCACAACACAGGAAGTGTGCTCTGGGTAAATGTTTGCAAAGAGATGGAAACTTCTCTTTCTTCCCCGCACAGAGGTGGGCTCTGGGAATAAGAGAGGGGGTTCTGGGTGAAGATGATGGCAGGAGGAATAACATGGTCGTGTCAGCTGTCAGGATGTTAGGAGAGGTTGCCCCAAGGAGAAGAAATACCGGGTACAATGCTTGGCTCATGGTCAAGGGCAGTCACACTGCACTGGGCCCCAAGCTGGTGTCCAGAAATCTGGTCTCTAGGGTTGGCTCTGTCACCGTGTTGCTGAGTGACCTTGGTCTGATGTTCTCTGCCTCCGGCCTCAGTTTCCCGGCCTTATAATGAAGGGATTTTCTAAGGCCACAGACTCTGGTTCCTGGAGACAGGGGTGGGATTCCCCCATGCTGTTGAGATGCTAATGGCTAGCAGGATGCAGTGCAAGGTGCTGGATCAGCAGTGGGTTCTCTCAAGGTTTCAGGACTTGGGTGGCTGGGGAGGCCTTGGAGCCCCAGCTGCTGGGCAGACAACAGAGCTCAGGTAACTGACAGCACCAAGCTGACATTTAGGCAGATGTGCGAGTCCTTCCCTGCCTCTCTGGGGGTTTCCTGGACCCAAGTCCACCTCCCAAGCCCGGATGTCTCAGAGAGGATGGGAGAATCAGGCCAGGACTGGCCTCCGACACACGCAGGTTCAAGTCCTGGTCAAGTCGCTCGCCCCCTCTAGGACTTTGCCCTCTCTCAGTCCCTGGTTTCCTCGATACAAAAGGGAACGATGATTTCTACCTTGCCGTTTAAGGATTAAGTGCTTCATAGGAGAATAATGAGAAAACAACGATGAACAACCAACTAGGCTGCAGGCTGAACACCGTATCTGCTGTTTACCTCCTTAATCCTTTCAGCAACCCTAAGAAGAGGGCTCTCTTAGCCTCCCTATTACAGACGAAGAGACAAGTTCAGGGAGGTGATGTAACTTGTTCAAGGTAATACGGTTTGTGGGTTAGCAGAGGCAGGACTGAAGTTCAGGTGCTTCTGGCCCTCAAGCCTGCATTCTTAGTCACCTCACCATCAGCTACAGCCTAGCTGGAACTGGTCCCTCCTTTCCCAACCCCTCACCCCATCCTGCCAGCCCCACCATCTCACTACCCTGGCTGGGAGTCAGGAGCCCTAGGCTCTAGCACTAGTTTGCCGGGTGACCTTGAGCAAGGACATGGATAGAGGGGAAATTAGCCAAGGACCAGGGATTACTACGTCTAGACCAGAGAAAATCTAGATTTCCTGCAAGACAAACGGGGAGATTTACATCAAGGCCTTCCTCCCCTCCCTGATTCCTGAGCCTCTGACCTGAGCAGGTTGATCAGCCTCCCAATTCTCAGACCCATTAAGCACATGGGAAATTCCAGGGTTGGTCCCCTCCCCCGACTCTGCTGACCAAAACTTCCCAGAAAGCTGACTGGCAGAAACCAGAGAACTGTGCCCTACCAGCACCCTCTGCCTCAATACTTCAACTGCTGACAAGTCTCTGACTAAGCCAGGCTCCCTCAGACCTCCAAGTCTTTGCACAGGCTATGTATGCCTTCTTTCTCATCAGCCCGATGAACTCCTACTCATACATCAAAACCCTGCTCAGGTGTGTTCTCCTCCCCAAGCCAGCCAACAGATACCATTTACTGAATGCATACTCACTGCTAGGTGCTGACCTGTGAAGCTTTTCATGTACCAGAGCATCTCGGATACTCTGGGGGGGGCCCCAAATGGCAGAGGCTGGATCTTACTTGCCTCTGCCTCTCCAGCATCACACCCATGAGGGGCTAGGAATTGAATGGCTGAACAAAAGTCCTTCCCAGCTTCATATACCCCTAAGGCACAGATCCTTAGCCACATTAACCAGCATTTACTCAGTTTGAGAAAGTAGCTTTCATTCATTCATTCATTCATTCATTCATTCAATATGAACAGTTTATGAACAACGTGTGTACTAGGTGCTGGATATAACAGTGAGCAAAACAAACATGGTCTGATAGGAAATATATACATTAATTGCATAATCAAACAAATACATGCATAATTAAGTGTTGTGAAGGAAAGCTGTGGGGACGTTGGAGGGCACGTGACAGAGACGAATGGCCATATTCAGGGGGAATCTGTCTAAGCCTGGTGCGGTCAGGCCAGCTTCTCAGGACATGTGGCATTTGAGTGGAGACCTGAGTGTCAGTATAAAGTAAACAGCAGAAGGAGCAGGACTGACCTGTTCAGGGGGAGGAAATAACCCAGGCTAAGGGAAGGGGTGGTGGCAGGAGCAGGGCACTGTGAGAACCATCAGAAGAGCCCTGGGCCTGAAACTCAAGAGGAATGTGGCAGGTGGTAAGGCTACAGGGGAGCCAGATCTTTGTAGGCAACCCAGTGAAATTTGGACTTGACCTCAAGCGCATGGGAAGCTATTGAAGAATTTTAAGCAGAGTGGGGACAGTATGTGTGTGACACGATCAGATTTGCAAACTTGTTTCTACATTCTAGATGCATCCAGCTAAAAGATGGCCTGGGTTTACCTACTAGCTCTCTCTGCTCTGAGATGCACAGGGGAGGGGGACTGGAGGAGGCCGTGGGGCAGGGGTGGCCCACGGAGCGCGCCACCCTGCTGTCTGCGCCCGGCCAAGCGCGGGCTGGGGAGGAGGCACCAGGGACCGGGACTTGGGGAGTGGGGGGGGCGGGTCCCTAGCGTCTCCAGGTGGGTGTCTCCGGGGTCCTGGGCGCGGGGCAGCGGGTGTGGGGGCCCACTTTACCTTGCCCACGTACAGGGGCTCGGTGCCCGTGTACTCCTCCACCACGAAGAACTGGTTCCACACCCAGCCGCGCTTCACGCGGCCCGCGCCCGGCGCGCTGTCCTGCCGAGCCCCGGGCGCCGCCGGCGCGGGGGTGCCCGCCGCCCACAGACGTCCCGGCAGCGGCGGCGGCGGCGGCAGCAGCAGCAGCAACAGCAGCAGCGCGGGCGACAGAGCGACTCCCGCCCGGAGCCCCTGACCGTCGGGCCGCGGCCTCATGCTTGGCCTGCGCCGGGCCGGGGCCCAGGAGCCTGGACCCAGGAGCCTGGACGGGAGGCACCGGGGCGTCGCCGCTCGGTGGCACGACGGAGCGGCGCGGCATCACATGGTTGGCCTCAGCGCGGCCGCCGGGGCGCCGCCCCCCACCCCCCGCCCCCCCCCCGACGGGGCACCCGGACAGGCCCGCGGCCCTGCGCGCCGCCCAGCGGCGGGGGCGCCCGGCTGCAGGGGGAGGGGGCGCGGCCGCACCCGGGGCATGGACGGCCCCCCGGGGGTCCCCGCCCGCGCCCCCCTCGCTGCCGCCGCGGCCGGATCACCAGGCGGGGCCTCCGCGGCTCCCGAGGCCGGTGTGCGCCATGGTCCCCGCGCGGAGGGGTGCTGGTTGGGGCTCGGCGGATCCCTGGAGGGCCAGGGGCCGTCCCGACCCGGGCCCGGAGCCTGCGGGAGAAACAAGAGAACATAAGAGGAGGAGCCTTGTGGGGGCAGGGCAGGTTGAGTCGACCTCTCCTCAGTTTTTAGGTACCAATTAAACAACTGCTGTGACCCCTAGTGGTCCCTGCCTTCTTGCCCCCCCCGCCCCCGCCCCCACCCCCACCCCCACCCCCACCCCCACCCCCACCCCCGTCTAGTAGTTCTGCCCCTTCTCTCCCCACCCCCGCCCCCACCCCCGCCCCCGCCCCCACCCCCGCCCCCGCCCCACCCCCACCCCCACCCCCACCCCCACCCCCCCAGTCCTGGATCCTTTCTTTCTTTTCTTTTCTTTTTTAATTTTATTTATTTATTTGAGAGCGAGCATGAGATAGAGAGAGAGAGCAAGTGGGGGGAGGGTCAGAGGGAGAAGCAGACTCCTTGCTGAGCAGGGAGCCCAATGCGGGACTCCATCCCGGGACTCCAGGATCATGACCTGAGCCGAAGGCAGTCGCTTAACCAACTGAGCAACCCAGGCGCCCCTGGATCCTTTCTTTCAACTCCCATCACACACCTGTCCTCTCCCAACCTCCCCCAACTTTCTCACAGCCCCTCGCCCAACTCCTTCTGCATGGTTCTTCACCAGACCCCATGCCCACGGGAGCTGGGACCTTACCAGCTGCTTTCCCTGACCCTGGCTGACAATCTATCCAGCCCAGCCCACCCCCTGGAAATCCCCCACCCCAGAGAGGGAGGAGGCCATTCTAAAAGGGGTCTTCAAGGGCTCCCAGGACCCAGGCCTCCTGGGTGCACAGAGTCCAGCACCCAGCCGGCCACCCACATTCCCGCCTTCTCAAAGCAGGTAAGAGGTCATTCCACCCAAAACAGGAGCCCAGGGAAGGCCCTCTGATCTCATGCTAGATCCTGCACAGTCCCCTGCAGGAGTGGGGCACCTGAGTCCCAGGGGGCCTTGCTTGGAGGTGCCCTGAGTGACTTTGGGCAAGGCCACAACCCCTCTGAGCTTGCCATGGTGTCTCCACATTCCCTCAGAAAACCTTCCTTTTGCAGCTTCTGAGAGACACTCCTCCCTGCTCCTGGACCAGCACTGCCATCCCCAGATCAATCCATCTTTCTTTCCCTCACCTCCATCAAATCCTGCTTTCAGCAAGAAAGGATCTGAGGGACTAACTCCTACTCAAGCCATAATGATGAATAATGGCTTAATGTGGGTGTTTACAGGGGACAGCAATGCTGCTTTAATGGAGGAATTTCAGGCACTGACAAGAGTGAGTGGAGGTGAGGGGCTCATTCCCCCTCTTCTCCCCAAGCCCAGTTCAGCTCAGTTCAACAACTCAATTCCACTGAACATCGGCTCGGCCAGGTTTGGGCTGGATGCTAGGACAGAGATAAATAAGCTCCCAGTTTAGTGGGGTGAGCAACATAAATGCCAGGTGGCGTGTGAGCGGGGCTCTAAGAAGGACTCAGGGAAGGGAGTGGGCACTGGTGTCTGGAAGGAGAAGGTGGGTGGGAGGGAATCCTGGCTGTTTCTTGGAGGAGGGGGCTTCTGGGTGGATGGGAAGAAAGGGATGAGCGTTGTGGCAGAGGAGTGTGCAGGGAGCCTAGGGGGCGTTTGGCTGGTTGGGGAAGTTCGGTGGGAAGCATGGGGTGTATGGCTGGGCAGAGGATGGGCCAGGTCCTCCTGTGGAACAAGGAGGTGGCCGGAATCTTCAGGGCCGAAGAAATGTAGACCACCTCCTGTGACCCAGCACCCACAGCGGGCGGCTCTCACGCCTTTAACTAACTTGTGTGAGTCATAGCAACTGTGGAGGCTGGTGTTTTATACCCATTCTGCAGATGCTTGATTCCCCAGTGTTCTTTCCCCACATGTGCAAAGGAACTTCCTTACAGAAGGGGTTCAGGGTAGGGAGTCATCTGTTGGCAGGGGGGACAGTGAGGAGGTTAAAGCTGCATTTCTGGGCAGTGAACAGGAGAAAACCTCACAGTCCCTAGGGAAGAGAGGAGGGAGGAGTCCCAAACATGGGACCATGCTGTTCCCTCTTTCCCTTCAGGCCCCACCCTGAACGAACGGAGGCCAAGAGTGCCCGTGACCCTGGTGTGAGCATCCCCAGCACCCCTTCCTCGCCCACTCTGTGGGGCCTAGGCATGAAGGCAGCGCGGGGGGATGCGGACACACCCCTCCCCTTGTGGCCCTGCTCTGAGATCCCGGAGCTGTGCCGCCGCCTCTGGGGATCCGGCTTTGATTCCTCATGGTAGAGCCTGGGCTGGTCGTAACGAGGCTGGAGTTATGGGTGAGGGGGAGGCATTGCTCCGCAGCCTTCATTTCCTGCAGCTTATGACTTCCCTGCGGGCTCGGCAGGAACTGTTCCCCTGACTCCATCAGGCAGTTCCAGGACCCATCACAGCCCTGCAGGGACGCGGAGGGGAGGGGCTGGCGGGAGGGTGGGCATGGGGAGAGGCTGGGGCCACCTCTGGGGAGAGCAGTGGGGGTGCGGGAGGTGGGAACAAGGGGTGATCCTCCAGTGTTTGCAGGCACTCCATTGCTGCTCTCTCTCCTTCCCTCTCCCTTCTTCCTTTTCTTTCTCTACACCACCTTTTCAAAGATTCTGTCATTCATTCATTCATCAAACATTAGCATCTACTACAAGTGGGGAGACAGAAATGCATTCATTCATTCACTCAACAAATTTTCAAGACAGCAAGATACAATCAATTACTCAGCTATATATCAGGAGAGAGATGCATTTCTTCTGGTTGTTCATTTACTCTTTCAACAAATATTTACCACACCTCCCTGATGCCAGCCCCTGTGCTGGGCGCTGGGAACGAAGCAATAAACAAAATAGTCCTGGTCCTCTTGGGGTTGGCTTTCTAGTTATAAAGGAAAGAAATCTACCATATAATTTCTGGGGGCGATAAGTGTTAAGAAGGAATATAAATCAGGAAAGGGAGAGGAAGAGAATGATGGAAGGGCTGGAGTGGGTGTCTTATTATAGATGTGATATCAGGGAGGGCCTCTCAGAGGAGGTGACATTTGGCTGGTCTGGAAAGATGAGAAGGAGCCTGGCACAAAATGGTTCCACGCAGAGAGAATAGCACATACAAAGGTCCAGAGGCTGGAATAAGCTGAGGAAGAGTAAGAAGGCTACTGTGGCTGGTGCAGAGCAAGAAGGTGGCTGAAGATGAGTCAGGACTGGGGGACGCAGGCCAGATCAGGCAGGACTGGGAGAGGGAAAGCAGTTTCCATCGTATTCTGTGTGTGCAGAGAAGTGCTTGGAGGAATTTAATACAGTAAAAACCACAGGAGACCGAAATGGTCTCTGGCCATAAGGGGATTTCATGATAGAAGTCCTTCAACACAGGAGGGCCAAGCACAGCGCAGTGGGGCGCAGCCAAGGGACGGCATCGTAGAAAGGTGGCACTTGAAGTTAAAGTGCAAGAAAGATTTGGACATGTGGGATTTGGGGTGTAGGGGAGGAGAAGGAGCTCTCTGTGGAAGGACTGCCTGGGGCAAAGGCCAGAGATCAAGTCCCACTTTAGAGAAGGGCAAAGTAGAATCGAGAGTGTTGTCCAAAGTTGCATAGAATCCTTGGTGGCTGGGTGCGGTCTCGAACCCACGCTTGGATTCCCCTTGGTGTGGGGCCCCTTTGAAGGAACAGCAAAAGTGGCCCCTCTCAGCGGCTGCAGCCCAGTCCCAGGGGGCGCGCTTGGCAGGACCAGGTTGGCTGCATCTCCCTGGCCTGCCCCCTTGGCTCTTCCCGCAAGATGGTTTGAGGGGCGGGGCCTTGGTAGCCCCGCCCCTCCCTCCTCCCAGGCCTTCATACCAACCACGAGGCCTCTCCCAGACGTGTTGGCCAGCTTTCCTGGCCACCTGCCAATTCTCCACCGCTCTGCCTGGCCCTGCCAGGACTGCTGCAGACACTTGGGCCTCCTCTCCCCCCACCCTTTCCTGCTCCAGCTGCGTTTTCTGACCCGGTGTAACCACAGGACCCTATCTTGGCGTCCAGTCTTCAGGGGAGGATGCTGAGGAGCCTCGGGCCTGCATTCGGATCTGCCAGGCCTTCGCATGAGATCATGAGCATGTTGGTGGCTTTCTCTGGGCCACAGGTCTCAACCTACTGCACAGCTGTTTCATCCCATGGGATTAAATGTCAAGCCCCAGCCTGGCTCAAAAAATGTTGGCTTTGCCCTCTCTACTTTTCAGCCTCAGCTCCCCTGATCCGTGTGCTCTCACGACCATGTACTCAAACGTGATTCCTATGTGCATGTGGGCCTGTGTCTGCAATCATGGATGTCATCATATATGTGTATATCTGGCGCAGGTTCATTCATTTCGTAGATACTTGTGAATTTTCACTCTGTGCTGTTCTAGGCACAATGAAAAGAAACGGGGAGAGTCCTTGCCCTTGCAAGTCTAATGGGGGACAGAAAACAAACAAATAAATAAATAACGTGACAGTTCATGGTAAATGCTGTGAAGAAAAACAAAGCAGGGTAAGGGGCACGGGAAGTGCTGGAGTGGGGTGATTTGCTCTCTCTCTCTCTCAGTCATCTGTTATAAATGATAATTTATACAAGGTGGTCAGGGAAGGCCTCACGGCTAAGGTGACATTTGAACAGAGATCCAAAGTGAGGAAAGGAGGGAGCTGTGCACATAGCTAGAAGAAGAAAATTCCAGGTGCGGGGAACAGCAAGTGCAAAGGTCCTGAGGTCAGTGCGTGTTTGGTGTGCAGGAGGAACAGCAAGGAGCCCCCCTTGTTGCTGAAGTGAGTGATGGGGCGTAAGCAGCAGGAGATGGGGTCAGAGAAAATATGGAGGTGGGCATCAGAGTCCGCAGCTCTGGGTTTTTACCGTGAGATGGAGCCCCTACCCTGGGAGGGTTTGAGCAGAACAATGACATGATCTAATTTCTATTTTAAAAGATCGTCATGGCTAGCTATTGAGTTGAAAATAGAGGGAGGCTGGGGCTGGGGGGTGGCGTTTCAATAATGCAGACAAGAAGTGAAGGTGGCTTAGACCAAGGCAGAGCAGTGGAGGTGCTGAGAAGTGAAGCTGTGCAGCGGGCTACGTCGTGGGTCCGAGATGGGAAAGAGGAACCAAGCATGACCATCAGGCTGCCTCAATAAAGGGAATAGTGTGGTTCCCTCTCACCGAGCTGAAGGCAGCTGTGGGCAGCGCAGATATGGGGAGATCAGGAACTCCCTTTTGGATGTGTTCCATTCAAATGCCTGTTAGACGTCCAATAGTGATGTGCAGCCGGCCGGTGCACCTAGAGTCAGGAGCAGGAGCCCGGCTGCAGGGGTACATCTGGGAACTTGGATAGTATTTAGAGCTGAGACCAGATGAGCCCTCGAAGGCATGAGTGCAAGTAGGGAAGAGGCCCAGCACCTTAACTATAGAGATCAGGGAGATGAAGAGGGCCGAGCGAAGGAGGCTGAGGAGGAGGGAAGAGAAGGACCGGGGAGGGGAGGCAAGGAGAGAGGAGCTACCCTGGAAGCCCACTGAAGACAGTGCTGGAAGGAGGAGGGGTCATCAACTGTGCAGAATGCTCTGTCGGCTGAGTGACCATCTGTCCAGCTTTGCCTCTGTTGTCCCACCCCCTTTTTCTCCCAGTTTAGAGGAAGAATCATATGGTCATCCTACTGCCAGGTCAAGTCAGATGTGGACTTCGAATTGACCATTGGTTTCAGCAACACGGAGGTCATGGGCAGCCTTGATCAAAGCTAATTTGGTGGTGTGGGGGGTGTGCAGGCACGAATGGAGTGGGTTCAAGAGAGACTGGGAGGCAGGGAGGCAGAGACGTAGGTGGGGGTGGGTGACAGCCCCTCTGGGGATTATTTGAAGGTTCCTTTTGCCTGCTCCCCCAGCCCCCAGCCCTAACCCAGCAGTCTGCTGAGTTTTATGGTATATAGAAGAGAGGGATGGGAAATATAGATTGGTTAGCTGCTAATAGCCAATTCATTTCCTAGTCCTTTCTTGTTTCAATTCTGTTTCAATATTCACTCCCAAGCTTGGCCATGTGCTCAGTGCCACCCCGTGAACACTGATTAGTCTAAACCAATGAGTTCCTCTCTCCCTACCAGTGTTTGGTTTAGAAAATGTCATGTGACATAATTCTGGCCAGTGAGATGTAAAGGGATAACTACTAGAGAGCTTCTGGGAATTGTTTTTTGCTCTTTAAAAAGAGATGCCTTAGGGCACCTCGGTGGCTCAGTGGGTTAAGCATCTGCCTTCGACTCAGGTCATGATCCCGGGGTCTTGGGATGGAGCCCCGCATTGGGCTCCCTGCTCCGCGGGGAGCCTGCTTCTCCCTCTGCCACTCCCCCTGCTTGTGCTCTCTCTTTCTCTCTCAAATAAATACTTTTTTTAAAAAAATCATAAAAAGAGATGACTTGAGGAAAAGCTTTTCATTTTCTGCGTGTCTGAGGAGGTGATGGCTAGAGCTACAGCAGCATTTTTGGAACAATGAGGGAAACCACCCCCCACCACCACCACCCCCAAGAGGCTACAGGGACTTACTAAGAAAGATGGTACAAATCTGTGGCTTTGATGATGTTGTTGAACCACTGACTTTACCCACTTTGGGCCTTGAAGATCCAGTTCCAGCTCCCACTTTCTCCAGACTCTCATTCTCTCTCCTCTGAACTCCCTCAGACCTGTCTGGATGAGTCATCCCTGGGGTTTGGTGTCAGTTGTGATGGCAAGCTTCTAGAGGAGAGAAGCCATGACTCTTCCTTCTTCCATCCCTCCCTGTTCCTTCCCACACACACCTGGCAGAGCCAAGCCCAGAGCTGGACCCTGGGAGGGACTCTGGAGTCTTGCCTCAGATAGATACTGGGAGCTACTCGGGCAACATTCTTTCCCTCTCAGTGAGGACCTGCCAGCCTTGCTGATTTGCTGTGGCCCTTGTCTATGCTCTGGGCATCACCGTCACTGTCCACACTGTGTCCTTCCAGAGTCTAGGCTGGGTGGCCTGCGTGTCCTTTCTCGATTTCTCAATGCCCTGGTATCATTGCTGCCAAGGCTGTATGACTGCCAGCTCAGAGGCTCTGGGCCCTTCTTTGTCATCTGGCTGTCTCCTGGGAACAGAGGAAGGGCTTCTTGTCCTATCCATCCACATTTGTTTCCTAGCCTCTCTCTGCCAAGACCAAGAAGAGGGGCTGGGCACAGTGACTCCCAGGCAACATAAAGCAGGGGAGACTTCATGGTGCAGCCTGGAGCTCCTTACCTCTGCCTCCTCCCTAAAGTTCCTGGTAATCTTCCTAGCCCCTATCTCTGGGGCAGAATTTAATGTTCAGGGGACCTAAGATGATGAGGTCCAAAGTCAGACCAGGGTTTAAGTCCCAGGTCCATTACTGCATGTTTGACCTTGGTAAGGTGCTCCATTTCTCTGAGTCTCGGTTTTCTCATCTGAAAAATGGGGCTAGTAGAGGGTCCATGTGAGGAATCAATGGGATGATGCACACGGTGGGATCTACGGTGTTTGGCAATAAATATTAGCTGATGTGAGAATACTGACTAGTGTTCTCCTTTCTGGTCACCTGACAACTACTTACTGGAGCCCTGTTTTGTACCAAGTATCCGGAGCAAGGGCCGTGCCTCCTGCACCAGTACGAGGCTGGTGCCTGCGAGAAGGGTGGGGCAGTGTAGCCAGTGGGAGCCGGCCTGGCAGCCTGGCTCCTGTCTGCCCTTTTCGAGTCCCCAGGGCACTGTGCCCGTTGGATCCTGAGCCCAGAGCTCTCTGTGCTTGGCTGCGGTCTTCTCCCTGGGGGGAAATTATTTCTACCAGCTCAGTGCTCTCCCTTCAGGCCAGAAGGGATCCTAGTGTAATGCAGGAGCTGTTGAGGTAGGGAGGGTCTACCTTGTCTCTGCTCACCTCTCTTGCCGCCCCCACACCTCCCAGGTGGAGGGCACCGTGAAGCCCTAAACCAGACAGCAGACTAGTTATTGCCTCGCGTGCCTTGGCAGGCATGAGCACGTGTGTGCCTGAGCACATGCGTGCCTTTGCATCAGTAATCATGCATGCTCTGCAGCCCAGCACCTAGAACAGCTCCCTCCCCGCACATTGGAGGTGCTCCGTAAGTGTGGGGTAAGTCACTGGAGGGGAGTCTGCTCTGTGTGGGCTGAGCCCATGGGCTATTTCTGGGGCTGTGGGTGTGATGCCGTGTCCTCTAAGCTCGGCAGTGTACTGCTGGGTTGGGGTGCGGTTACATCTCTGAGTGTGTTTGTGTGTGGGGTCAGGATCTACGAAAGCTTCTGGGCTTGGTAACTGGACCATTACCTCGGGAGGCAAAGGTGGGAGATCAGGGAAGAGGGCATGAGCAGAGCTGGGGCCATACACACCCCATTCACATGGTCACCCCATCGGCAAAGGCTGCTCCAAGGGCCCCCAGTCTTGTCCCCCAGTCTCTGCTGAGAACAGATATGTCCTCATGAAGCCCGGCTCGGTCTGGAAGGTTCTCCAGTTCAAAACCTTACCTGGCTCCCTTTCACCTTCAAGATGAAGTTAGTTAGTTACCATTCATTAGTTACCCACCAAAGTAACAAAGGATTCTTCATGCTCAATGACTCCACACACAGTCCTTTGAGGTGGCTACTGTTATTTGCCCTCGTTTGCCAGATGAGCAAACTGAGGCATAAAGAGGTTGTGTGGTATGTTGTGGAGCTGGGATTTGAGCCCTGGGCTGTCAGCTCCAAAGCCCATACTGTCAGCCACTCCACCCATGCCTGCTCAAGGCCCCGTGAGATCTGGACCTGCTCACGCTATGTGACTGCCACCACCTCTTTTCCTGTGCTCGTCTCCTGGGCGGAAGATCCACCCACTGTTCCCTACGTGCATGCCTCGGGGCCTTCGCTCCTGCCAGGAATGCCTTCTGCCCTGTGGTTCCACGACCAACCCTGGCCCACCCCTCCGCGCCCAGTCCAGTTGTCCTCTCCCCCAGGCAGTCTCTCTGCCTCCTCCCTCAGACCCCCGTGAACTCGCTCATCTGAGCCCTAGCTCAGAATCAAATTCTCCCTTGATTGGCCTCAGCAGCCGGCCTCCTGGCTGTGGGCGCCTCCTTTACCGCTCTATGCCCTTCGATTCATACCTCCGTGCCATGCTCAGAGTAGGCACTACTGAATGTGTACGGGCATGGATGAAAGAATGCGCGGATGGATGGACGAACAGAAGGACAGGTGATGGGGGGGCCTGGTTACCGCCACATCACTTTCCCCCACATGCCCTTCGATGGCTCTGTTTCCTTCTGCTTTGTCTGCTTATTGAGCATCAAATATTTATTGAGCACCGACTATATGCCGGGCACTGTGCTGGAGGCTAAGGTTGTGGCAGTGGGTGAACCAAAATCCCAGGGCCATGGCCTTCCGGGGTGTGTGTGTGTGTGTGTGTGTGTGTAAGGGAGATGTTCATTAATCCTGTATCTCACAGGTAAATGTACAATGTTCCAGAACCACAAAGTATAAGGACCCTGCATTTTGCGGGGCACACAATCTCATTAGGGATGCGTGGGACCAGTGAGAGACAGTCCCCTGAGAAAGGGGTTTTGAGCTGAGTCTTAAGGAGGAGAAGACAAACAAGTTGTGGGTAACAGACCCAGCAAAGCCACATTCCAGGGCCTGAAAGCTCAGGGGCCAGAGCACAGCACTGGGGGGCGAGGCAGCTTACAAGCAGCTTAAGGAGTCTAGATTCTGGCTCAAGAGCAATGGGAAGGCATTGAGCACAGGAGACGTGATCAAATTTGTGTTTTTTAAGATCACTGAGTCTGCCACTTAAAGACCACAATGCTGATGTGCAGGACAGGAAGCAGGGGACCAGTGAGCAAGGTGGTGACAGTGTGGCCAGAGGCGGGGGGAGGGGCTCAGACCAGGGAGGCCACCATGGGGTGGAGAACAGGTGACAGATATGAAATATTTAGGAAGCAAATGGACCAGACCTGGTGATGGATCAGATGTAAGGAATGGGGTGGTGCGGGGGGGCGGGCAACATCAAGAATGACTTCTGGCTTTTGTTTTGTTTAGCTGATGTCTATCGATCACCTGCTAAGAGCTGGGCACTGTTCTATGGCTTTGGGCCCCACCTTCCTTACTGCTCACAGTAACTCCATCCCTTCACAATCTCACTTCCCTCTGGCAAGGATGCAGGGGCAGTGGGACTGGATGGGGTTTGTCCCAAGCCTTGCTCCTTTGGGGGGACAGCCTTGGCGGATATAAGGAATCGAAGGCAGAGAGGAAGGCAGGTTGCATATATTGAGCTGATTCTGAGTCAGTGAGAATAATGACAGACAGCATTTATAGAGTTTTTACTGTGTGCCAGGTGTGGTGCCATCCAATTAGCTAATCATAAGATGTAACACTTAGTTCTATGAGGAGCACTTTATGTCAGTGGTTTGATTGAATTCTCACAACTCACAGCTCTCTTCAAAATTTCAGAAGGGACAGTGGCTCAGAGAGGTTGAGGGACTTGTCCAAGGTCACACAGCTAGTTGGTGGCAGATCTGGCATTCAAACAGTCCGTGGTAGGGGAGGAAAATGAGGATGGGCAGAGGGGGTGCTTGGTGACTGCCGGGAAGGACAGGCTTGCATTTGGCTCTGCGCAGAAACCATGTCCCTCCCATCCCCCAACCACCACCTCTTGACACTGTTCACCCTACGCCCGGGTCTCTTCTCAAGGCCTGACCTCCCATGCAAGTGATGAACACACACGGGTATGCACACCCACACCCACACCCACACCCACACACACAAACACACGCCCCTTGGCTGCCACTGCTCACCTACCCAGGGCTGGCCTGCCCAGAAGCTTCCAGCCCAGATGCCCCCCGCCTGCACCTGTCTCCCCGCCCTGCCCCCGCCCTGCCCCCGCCGGTGCCGCAGGCAGAGCCTACTGTACATCATGTTGACAGTAGAAATTACATTCCGAACTGCTGTTTTACACGGCACCCTGTCAGAACTCACCTCAGCCCAGTGATCAGGACAAATTGAATACCATCCCAGCCGTGTCAATATTTATTCCATTTTACAAATGCGGCCAGTGGGGGACAGGGCCCCGCTGTGGTGCCAGCCAAGCGTGGCCCCAGGAACCCCTTCTCCCTCTCATGCCGGAGCCGCCTCATCTGTTATCTCTCTCCTGCCCTCTCCCTCTTCCTCTTCCTCAGCTTTTTGGTCATGGGTGAAAATTGTGAAATTCAACATTCCTACCAAAAAGTGCACAAATCATAAATGCGGAGTTTAACAAATAATTAAACAAAGTAACTCATGTACAGTACTCAGCACAGTGCTCACTTAGTGGTCAATAATAGAAAATGAACCCTGTGGATCCACCCGTCCATCAAAACACTGAAAACGGCCCCCCTCTTTAGGAGCCCCCCCCCGTAGGAGCCCCTGCTGTGTCCCTCCCTGAGCGCAACCCCCTGCTTCCCTCCATCCTGGCTTTTAGGATAACCAGTGCCTCGCCTTTCTTTATAGTTTATCACCGAGTTATGCCCTCCTAAAGTCTCAGTTTAGTTTTCCTTGTGTTTGAGCTCGATGCAGATGGGATCCTACATTTTTGCGTTTTGCTTCTTTTTCTCCACATTATGTTTTTGAGATTCGTCTTTGTTCTGTCCAATGTTCCTTTTCACTGCTGTATAGCAGTCCACGGCACGGATGTACCACGATCTCTACCTCCGTTCCAGCTCATGTTCCTTCTTCTTCCTCTTCTTTCCATCTCTCTCCCGGTCTTCTTCTAGTCAGCCACTCCCTTCCCTTCCACCTCCTTCTCCCCCGTTCCACCCCCTTGATGGTCTGTCTGCTGCATCTGCTCACATCACGTGCCCACACCTGATCCCAGCTCTGCCATCTGAGCCGGGGCCTGGTGCCCCCTCTGGGCCTCTCCCTCCCCCATCCAGTTCCTGGAACATGGGCTCCAGCCAGAGGGAGGGTCTCCCAGACCTGAGCCTCTGACAGCTTCTTTTTGCAGAGGATCCCTGGGGCAGAGACCGGGCCCCACAGCAGAGCCTCTGCCCTGGTGCATCCAGCTGCTATGCTAGCAGCCTTGGGAGTGGAGGACTCGCCTCTCGCCCCCACCCGGATGGTCAAACACTACCCACTGGCCCGGGGTGAGAACCAAGGGGGCCCCAAGTGGCCCTGCAGCTGTCAGTAGGATGCACAAAGAGGGTCGGGGAGAGAGGGCCTGGGCTGGACAAGGGCCAAGCCCCATCCTCAGCTCTGTTCACTCAGTGTCTCATGCAGCACCCATCCTGTGCCTAGCGGTGAGTCTCACCCCTCACAGCAGAGGAGAGCAGCAGATGGTGGGGGGCCCGATATGGAAGGGGGCCTTCCAAAGAGTCCCTACAGATCCTGTTTCTGTGTCTTAGGAGCACATCTGCTACATTTTGTTTGTCTCCCTGAGTCCCTTCTCTGTCTTGGAGCTGCTCAGATGATGACATATTCAGGGTAGTTAATTTTTATTGCAACCTGAGCAGATGACATTAAGGAATCTGTCCCTTTACAGTCCAGGAGAAAGCTCTCTAGACTGGAAGGCGAGTGGACTAGGTTGGAACTTGGCTTTGATCCTGCCATGCTGGGTGACCTTGGGCAAGTCCTCGCCCTCTCTGGGCTTCTTGACAAGGAAAGGTCAAACTGTGATTTCCAGGGGTCATTAGAGGACCAGTGTTGTGCTGGCAATGTAACGAGATGGACTTGTTCAAAATGCATATCCCCGGGGCCCCAGAGCACCTGGCTCAGTGAGGATGGTAGTAATACTAATAGGGCAACATTTATAGGGCGCCAGGTGTGCCAGGAGCTGGAAGTAAGAAGCTGTGCTGACTGACCACCGTGCTAAGTACTTTACACGAGCTACCTTGTTTACCCTGTGCCACAGGCTGATCATTATTTTACAGATGAAGAAGCTGGGGCCCAGAGAGGTGAAGGAACTCACTCTGGGTTACAGCCAGGAAGTGGGGAAGCCGGGCCCTGAACAAGGAAAGTCTGAGCCTGTCCTCGGTCTGGGACAGCCCCCAACACATTCTGATGCTGACCTGGGAGCCCCGGGCCACGTGGTCAGGAAGTGGCGTAATGGAGCTTAAGCATCGTGCACCTGCTATGAACAACACATCTTCGTGAGTCATCAAGATGTATGTGAAGGCACCCCCCCCCCCCACACACACACACAATCAATGCGAGCTCTTATGGTTCATTCTTTAGGCCATCCCCACACCACCCTCCCGAGATGGGCTTTAGCAGAAGAACATCAGCCTGTTACTGATGAAAACCAGAGACACGGGAAGAGGTGGCGCTCCAGACCATGTGGCTAAGGGTCCAACTCTGAAGCCGTGGGCTTTCACCCTAGCATGCCGCTTCTGTTACCCGCCCTCCCCTGCCCCCGCTAACAGATGCTCAATCATATCCCCCAACCCTCTGGGCTTTAGCATTCCCAGCTGTGAAATGGAGGGGTTGGACCAGTGTCCCAGCTTCTGCCCCTAACACCCTGTGTTCTTGGGTATGTCTCTTCCTTCTCTGGGCCTCAGTCTCCCCATCGGGAAAAGAAGTCTCTGTGACTTTATCCCAGCACTACACACATGTGCTGTTTTAAAACAAGCCTCCTGGGGAGCTCTTGGGGGGTTCAGTTGGTTAAGCATCCGACTCTTGGTTTCGGCTCAGGTCATGATCTCGGGGTCCTGGGATTGAGCCCCACGTCTGGCTTCCTGCTCAGAGGGGAGTGTGCAGGAGGGTTCTCTCTCCCTCTCCCTCTGCCCCTCCCCCCTGCTTGCATGCACACACTCTCTCTCAAATAAATAAGTAAATCTTAAAAACAAAATAAAACAAGCCTCCTCCTCGTGATGCAAGGCCTCAGGTCTGGCTCCCTGGAAACAGGCTCTGGGATAGAGATTCGCCTGCAGGAGGTTTATTGGGGAGAGTGGTGGGGAACAGCGCAGAGGGGGTGGGGAGGAAGTTGAACGGGGCGATGCTGTCCCAGCAGGGGCCTCAGCCAATCCACGGACACATGGAGCAACACACGGAGCAACGATGCTCCCAGTTGAGGGAAGGGGCCCGGCCTTCGAATCCATGCATCTACCAGACACTGGAAGTGGGCTGCCCACCCCTCCAGAGGGTGTGACCCTGAGCAAGGCAGCTCCCTTTGCCTGAGGGCAGTCCCCAGGAAGGGGCTTGAGCTGAGGGCTGTCAGTAGCCACTGTCACAGCTGTCTTGGGCAGTACGTTCTGCTACATAAAATCTGCTGAAAACCCCGGGGTCTGGCCTCAGCTCTGGCGATGACAGCAGACATGACGTGGCCTGAGCCCTGGGCTTAGCCGGCTCTGAGCCCAGTGCCCTGGGTCCACCGCCTGCTGTGTTCACAGCGGGATCAGCGCCCTAGAGCTCGCTTACCGCCTGGCCGCCACCACCGGCCTTGCAGCTCATCTCCCGTGCTTCCCCGAGGTCCCAGCGATTATGCCACTGAAAATTCCGCTTTCATCTTGTCAACCTCACAGTAAATTACAGGCCCGGGGAGGCGTGGGCCTCCTCCTTAAACAAGATTCAATTCCACTTAGCTGCCCCCCTTCTTGCCCCACACGTGGGTCCCTCCCTCCCACCACCCCGGGCGCAGGATTTATGGCCTCTCCTTGCAGGCAGCTGGTAACCATGGCAAGCTCCTTAGGGAGGCTTCAGGCTGGAGCCTCGTCAGCCCCAGACTCCAGTGCGGTCGCTTCCTCCCAGGATGGAGGAGAGAGGAGAGGCCAAGCCAGCAGAAGGGGCCTCCGAGACTGAGTCAGAGAGGTCGCAGTAACCCTGTCAACGACGGGCGCATGGATGCTGTCACATCAAACCCTCACACTACCCCTGATGCAGACACTGTCATCACCCCCATTTTATAGATGGGCCAACTGGGGCCAACGAGTGTGAAGTCACTTGCCAAGGCCACACACCAAGGAAGCAGTTGAGTCCAGGGCTGGGGCACTGCCTCCTCCCCCAATGGCTGCTCTTGGAGGGGTGTAGAGTCTCTCCGGGGGTTTCAGGCCCTCCAAGACCTTGGCTCCCCCATCTGATGTCTGGTTGTCTCTTAGATCCCAGCCCCTGCTCATATCCACCAGGGATGGGAAGATCACTGTCTCTCTGGAGGGCCCATTATCTCCCTAATGACTAGACACAGTCTCCAAATAATTGATCAAGCCCTGTCACCTCTCAGAAGCATTGTTTTGGCATTGAAGGTCCTCCGTAATCCGGCTGCTAACTCCCTCCTGCTAACTTATTTTTCGTGGCTCACCAACACTGTAGGCTGCCTGGGCACCCCACCCCACCCCCTCCTGCTTAGTGCTCAGCTTTGCCCTTGGGTCTTTTATTATACCACCCCCCACCTTACAATGCTACCTCCCTTCATTCCTACCCCAGAATATCAGAGCTGGAAATGCACTACCTCCTCATTTTCCTGTTGCAGACAGGCTCAGAGAGGGGATGAATTTCCCTAGTGCACAGGGGGAGCTGATGATGGGGCCAAATCTTCTGCCAATTAAAATAACAACTAGTCATAAAATAGCTAACATGCACTGAGTGCTTGATACCACCATTCTAAGCATCTCACATGTGTAATCCACTTAATTCTTGAATGACGCTATGAAGCAGATACTATTCTATTGCTATTTTGCGGAGGGATGAGGCATGGAGAAGTCAGGTGATTTGCCTAACGTCCCCAGAGCACTCTGACATCAGAGCTACGCTCCTAACCAGGTGCTTCCCCTGCTCCACGCTGCCTACCCCCCCCTCCACTCGGCTTGTTGGAGAATGGCGGAGCAGACACAGGTGCCCAGAAGAGCCAACATACCAGCGAGAAGCAAGGATGGTGGATCTGCCAGGGAAACTGCCTGTCACTTGGGTTCTTGAGCCTGGGGCCTAGAGTCAACATTCCCCCTGCCCCCAAGCCTGCTCATTCGGGTTGTTGCTTCCCACGTCCTCTGCAACTTCCCATCCACAGTCCCAGGGATCTTCAGCATTGTCACTTCTCCCTCCTGGAGGCAGGACCAGGAGCTGATGCATCTCTACATCCCAGAGCCTAACTTGGGGACCGGCACATAGTAGGTGCTCAGGAAAGACTTGCTTTTATGTAAGGGACTCAAGTAGGGCTTCCCACAGCAGGGGACATTTGAACTGCTCCTGGAAGAAGTAGGGTTTTGCCATATAGAGCAAAGGGGAAAGCAGATGCCAGGCAGAGGGACCGGCTGGAGCAAAGTCTTGTAGGAAGGGATATTCCGAGTGCGGGAGTAGGGGATGGGAGGGACGGCAAAGAAGACAGAAAAGTAAGGTGCGGCCAGGCTGAGCGCCTTGGCAAAGAGCTGGGTCTTCACTTGGAGGTGGGAACACTCTTTATGACTTGTGCCTGGGACAGATGGGGAAAGGGAATGGGGCGAGAATATTTCTCACAGGTTCTACATTCACAGGTTGGGGCTGCTGGGGCTGCAGTCTGCAAACCAGTTTGGCTAAATCACCCCCCTGCCAAACTATGCACCAGGCCCCGTCTGGGGTGACAGATAGACAATGCTGATGCTGGGGCTGAGGGAGATTTTCCTTTATTCTCTCTCCTGACAAGCGATGGAGCTGGCAGATAGAGCATCTTCTTCCCTAATCTTCCGTCTCAGGCTGCAACGAGGAAGCAAGTTGAGCCTGGCACCTTGTTCAGAACTTAATCTTCTCCTTCCTGAGTTTAAAGTTACAGATTCTAGTCATGGATTCCCCATCTCCAGGGAACAGAGTGAGTGTGGAAGAAAATGGAGCTCACACACAGGGCCGTACCGTTGGGGCCACAGAGGAGGTGGGGAGATCCAAAGTTGGCCTCATCTTTACGGAGAATGCAGGAGCTGGACCTGGACTGCACTCCTGACTCTGATGCTCTCAGCTATGTGACCCCAGGCAAATTACGTCACCTCTCTGAGCCTCAGTGTTCTCCTCTGTAAAACGGGGAAAATAAATCTTTCCAGGTTTGTTGGGAGGCTCCAATAGATGATGAATATAAAAGTAATCCTCTGGAAAAAGTCGAGTGCAGGTGAGGTTTGATTATTATTATCTACTTGCGAGAGTAACAATAAATTTCTCAGAGTTGTGAGAGTGAAAGATAATAATAGTGGCTCTTTGTAGAGCTTTTACCACCTGCCATTACCTCCCCAGGCTGGGCCTGTTCTAACATCCATTCACGGAGTGCCCACCCTTACCCCACCCCCACCCCCACCGCCCCAAGGCAGGCTCTGTTATATCCCTGTCTTAGAGATGAGGGAGCCTGGCTATCACTATTTTCACTGCCCTTTGCTATGGAGGAAATGTCTCTCTTGTCCCCTGATCTGGGTTCTGCAGTCCACTCACACCTCCCTGGCATCTGAGAAAACTTACGCTATGGATTCTCATTTCTCCTGCCCTATCTTCACCCCTCTCTGATGGGCTCCTGGCATAACACATGCTCAAGTAGATTCCCTTTTAAAAGCAACAGCAACAGGGGTGCCTGGGTGGCTCAGATGGTTCCATGTCTACCTTTGGCTCAGGTCATGATCCCAGGGTCCTGGGATCGAGTCCCGCATGGGGCTCCCTGCTCAGCAGGGAGCCTGCTTCTCCTTCTCCCTCTACTGTTCCCCTGCTTGTGCTCTCTTGTTCTCTCTATCAAATAAATAAGTAAAATCTTAAAAAAATAGGAACAAAAAAGATGCACACCCCCCGACACCTCCCAGCCCCTTCCCTTACCAATCAAACTTCTCTGAAAGTTGGCTGTACTCAGTGTCTCCTTTACTCACCTCCTACTCACTTCCTAACCCACTGTCCACCTAGCTCCCATCCCCCAATGCTTCATTAGAATGGCTCACAGAGGTCACCAATGGCCTCCATCTTACTGAATCCAATGGATGTTCTCCACCTTTCGTTTCACTGGACCTGTCAGCAGTATTTGCGACATCAAACTGGACAATGGGGTTTCTTCCTACCTCTCTAATTATGCCTCTGCATCTCCTGGCTTATATTCCTGCATCCCACCTTCAGAATCCCTAGTCTTTACCCGCACAATCTCAGCTGTGCCAATGGCTCCAATTACCATCAATACCATGGTTACTCCCAACTTAGGCTCAACCTCCCTTCTGAAGTCTACGGATAAAAATACAATTGCCCACTCGACATCCCCACTTAGATGCCTCTGTGAAACCTCAAACCCGCCATATCAAACATATGTTCTTCTTCAATACTGGCCCTTTGCCTGGGTGCCCTGTTGCATTAATGGCACCCATCTCTGTCAAGTGGTCCAAGCCAGAAGGCTGGAAGTCATGAGCTTGACAACTGTCATCTCTGCACCCCCAATGGGCAATCTATCATTAAGTAAGGTTCATTTTACATCTTAAATAACTCCTTAAGTTGGCCACTTTGCATCATCTCCATTGCCACCCTAATTCAAACCAGGGATTCAGGATGATTCTTAGATTTTTGGCTTGACACTGGATAGTGTGACACTGACCATGATGGAGTGAATGGGGGGGGGGAGTCTGGGGAAGGAAATAAGAATTCTTTTTTAGGTATGTTTTAGACATTCATGAGACATGCAAGTGGAGATGTGTAGCTGGCAGTTGGATGTAACAGTCTGGAGCTCCAAGGAGAGGGGACATAAATCTGAGATCATCAGCATATTAATGCTGAAGAAATGAATGAGATCACTTGGGGAGAGACAGAAAGTGGGCCCAGAAGTGATCCCTGGGGCACTCCAATATCAGAGATGAGATAGAGGGGAAAGGAGGCACAAAGCCTGAGAAGAACTTGCCAGTGAGCTTGGGGGCCATCCAAGAGACCGTGGTGTCATGGAAACCAAGAGTGGAACTAGAGATCAGCAAGTTGAAAGCTGTGGAGAGGCAAGGTAAACTGAGGATGGAGAAGTGACTCCCCTAGGCAATGCAGAGGTTGTTAGTGGCCTTGAGGATGTCTATTCTGCTGGACTGTAAGCCCCACGAGGCAGGGAATATTTTTTGTTTGCTCACGTTGTACCTCTAGTGCTTAGCTCATTAGCATTGTTTTCTGGCATGTCTGGTTATATTTGACTGTGTGTTGGCCATTGTAATTGGATTTTTTTTTTTCTTTAGGAAGAATTTCAAATTCAGGATGAAGGTATTTTTTTTTTTCTAAAAAGGATTTGCATTTGGCTGTGCTGCTACCATTCTGGGATTGCTTTAAACAAAAATCCAAGGCTTGAGGTTCCCTGGAACACCCAAGTAGTGTGGATGAAGCTGCCAATCCATTATTCAAGGCTGTCCTACCTTTGGTTCACCCTTACCCCA
The DNA here is from genome assembly GCF_037043125.1 of Eumetopias jubatus. NCBI lineage: Eukaryota > Metazoa > Chordata > Mammalia > Carnivora > Otariidae > Eumetopias > Eumetopias jubatus. The sequence continues at coordinate 126,489,213 of NW_028274815.1, forward strand.
AGGGTGAAGCCCTCTGGAGTCCCTGCTTATTTCCACAAGGATCTGCTACTTGACTGCCCACTTTATGCAGGCCATGGACTTTGATTTAAATTCCCTTTATGCTGTGAGATCATCAAAAAACAAATTCAAAATTTCTGAGATCAGCAAATGCCCTCAGGACAAAAGCAGATTCTATGCTCTCTAACTTCTCTGGGTTTCTGTTTTCCCTTCAGTTTTGACCTAATAATTCCAGGTAATTCCTTACAAAGAGCTTACTTGTCAGCGCTTTGATGCTTTAATAAGATGCCTTTTCTATTTTATCTAGCATTCTTAGCTCTTTTCAGCTGAAGGGTTGGTCCAAAAAACCTAGCCTCCTGTTTCTAAACCCAGAAAACGCTAATCTCTAGGGCTTAGCACCATGCATGGCACATTGTAATGGCTCAATGAATATGTATTGATTGAATGGATGAAGTGGACCCAGGTCTCCAACATCCCTGCCTCTTCTAATGTACTGGACATCACACTCCCAGGCCAAGATACCAACAGAACGCTGTGGTCAGTGAGCTGTGCAAAGAGGCAGGGCTGTGAGCTCAGAGGAGGGGAAAGTTGTCTGTGGGATCGGGAAGGACAATGGCAGGGGGTAGAGGACAGGACCAGTGTGAGTGCAAAGATGGAACTGGATGACAAACTGGCCATTAGTTTAGGAAAAGAGGACTCACGGGGGTGGGGGTGGGGGTGGTGTTGTAAGTAAAGGCCTAAAGCAAAGGCTGGGACGCGTAAGGGTTTCAGCAACCAAGAGGGGGCAGAGAAGCACGGGCAGCCAGGGGAAAGTCGTGAAGGCCAAGGGAGACCCCTGGGTCCGATGTGAAAGCAGAAGCAGGGCTCTGGCAGGAGGAGGGAGAAACAGCTTTTGTGAAAATGCACACATGGTAATTGCTAAGAAGAGTATCTCCCCCAGTTTAAAAAAGCTCTCTCCTCTGAATTTTCCTTGGTCCCAGTTTCAAAGGAATTTTAATTGCAAAGAAAATTTGTCATCTCCCCGGGGGGAGAGGGCTCTGTAGCTTCGAACAGTCATGCCTGACACTGATTCTTTCGCCAAACTGGAGATTTCCACGCTTTGGCTGCGTGGGAGCTGTCTGGGGATTGGGCAGTGCGGAGGGAGGGGTGGGGGTGGGACAGGCCTCCCGGTGCCTTTCTGTGGCCAGGAAGGCTCGGTTTGCAGCCCAGGGTGTCCTGGCCTGGGTCCTCCATCGTGTTTTTGGTGCCAACCCGAAGACTGTCCTAACTCTTTTCTCCTCGAACTCAGTGGGTTTATTTAATTAATTATGTTAATTAAACAACCGGTCTCTTGGCTTCCACCCTTGCTTTACTGTAGGCTATTCTACACTTAGCAGCCCATTTGGAGAACAATTTGGTAGTTTCTTATAAAGTTAAACATGAATTACCGCACAGTCCAGCAATTTCTCTCCTAGGTATCTACCCAAGAGAAATGAAAACATATGTCCCGGCAAAGCCTTGCAAGCAAATGTTCCATAGCAGCCCGATTCAAAGTAGCCAAGAAGTGGAAACAATTAAAAATCTACCAACGGATGAACGGATAAACAACAGTGTGGTATATCCACACAAAGGAATACTATTAAGCAATAAAAAGGAACAAACTGTGGATATATGCTATAATAGGGACACATCTCACAACCATTACACGCTCAATGAAAGAAGCCAGATGCAAAAACCCCACATATTGTGTGACTTCATTTACATGAAATGTCCAGAAGAGGCGAATCTATAGAGATAGAAAACAGATTAGTGGTTGCCTAGGGCTGGTGGCAGGAACGGGGATTGACTGCAGATGGGCACGAAGGATCTTTCTGGGGTAAAAGAAATGTAAAACGGGATAGTGGCAGTCTTGCGCAACTCTGTAATTTACTAAAAATCAGCGTATTGAACGCTTACAATGAGTGAATGTGATAGTATGTAAATTATACCTCAATAAAGCTGTCGGGAAAAATAGCTCCCGTTTCTCTCGGAATAAAAGCCCGAGTTTCTACAAGGCTCCAAGGCCCTACATGATGTGCGCCCGTGGCCTCTCTGACCTACCACCTCCTCCCCTCCCCTCCCCCTCAGCTCCAGCCCCGAGGGCCTTCTGGGTTGGCCTGGGGACGGAGGGACGTGCTCCCACCTGACAAAGCCTTTGCACAGGCTGTTCCCTCTGCCTGGGATGTTCTCCCCCCAGACAGTTGCAGGGCTCCCTCCCTCACCATTTTAATATCTTTGCTCAAATATGATCTTTTCAGTGGAAAGTAACCCCAGCACTCCATCTAAAATTGTAGCCCTTCATAGGGCTCTGCCAAGCACCCTTTCCTTATTTTTTCATAGCTTTATCACATTTTAACCTATGATTTACTTATTTATTATGCTTATTGCTTGTCCCTCTCTCTCTTCACCCACATATATGCTCCCCTGGGATAAGAATTCGTGTTGGTTCGATTCACTGATGTACCCTTAGGGCATAGAACAATATCTGGCACAGAAAGGGGCTCAATAAATATTTGTTGAGTGGATGAATTAATACGTGATTTCTGAATGCCCTCTCTGTGCCAGGAGCTGGACATAGAGCAGTGAACGGGGCTCTCCGCCCTGGGTGGCTTACATTTTAGTGGCAGAGAGACCGGAGGCAAGAAAATATTTTAAACCAGTAGTGGAGGGAAGCCCCATCACCAAGAAATCAGGAATACGACAAACTTTACAAAAGGCAGTTATGGGGGGCAGGACGAGGGAGGGTCTTCTTGGCAAGTGACCTGATGGATTAAGTAGGGACTGGCCAACTGGGGAGGAGGGAAGAGGATTTCAGGCCCAGGGAACAGCATGCATGAGTGCCCAGAGGCCAGAGAGAAAGTGTGTCCTGTTTGGAGACACGGGAGAAGGTTGCTCCAGTCGAAACATAATCTGTAAAGGGGGAGACACGGGGCTGGTGAGGTGGGCTGGAGTCAAAGTACGAAACAGAATCAGAAAAGACGTTGGCCATAAACAGCTGGGACATTCCAGCTGAATCTCTGCTGGGCCTTACGCCACAGAGAGAGCCTGGAGTTCAGACGTGTTAGTGATCACTGGAGGATTTAACCGGAGAGTAACAGTGATACTTTTGAAAGGATCACTCTGGCTGCCAGGGGCAGAACAGATTGGAGGCACCGGTGCTGAATTCGGGGAGGCTGGGCAGGAGGCTTTATGCCAGTCCCGCTGAGAGAATGGCCGGTTGAGGGGGGTGGATTGAACATAGGTGCTCGGGAAAGGGAGGGATCGTGGATAATAAGTGCCCCAGCCAGCATTTGCTGAGCAGATACTGTGTGCCAGGGAAGGCTCCGAGCGCCTGGCCGGTACTATCTCTTAATCCACACAATTACATGAGGGATCTGAGGCACAGGGAGCCTCTGTGACCTACATGCTGCAGCCAGGATTCCAACACACTCTACAGATGACATTCGGCTTTCCAGGGTGGTCCCCAGGTTGTTGGCTTGGGTGAGAGGTAGAGCCATTTGGGGAGACGGGGCTGGGGGAAGAAAGAGGGAAGCCAATTTGTGAGGGGAAGATGCTGCACCCACAAAAAGTGTGAGGCTCTGGGGACCACCCAAGTGGAGATGCCAACCCGACAGTTGAATATGGGGGTCCAGAATCCGGAGAAGAAATGAAAGGTGGCAGCAAATGATTTGGGTGTTATGCCCCCAAAGACACCACCCGATGGCAGCTGAGACAGTCGGAGACCAGACTGAGAAGAGAGAAAAAGCCCAGGTGAGCCCCAAGATTTCCAGGGCGGCAGGAGAAGAAAACGGCGTGTTGGCATGATCTCTTCACAGAAAATAAAATAATATACAGACATGGGTGCTGGAGTATGAACAAAACATTCTTCTAGAAGGAATTCGGAGAAAGTGTGAACAGGGTTTACCTCTGGAGAGTAGCTGGCAGGGTTGGGGAGGGGCCCTCATCCTACACATGTTCCCAGACATCTGAGACTTGGGCCGCATCTATTTCTCCAAAAACACCAACGGGGGAATGAGAGGTTGGTGAGATTTAAAGTCATTTTTGCATGTTTTATTTTTATGTATTTCTTTGTATTTTTTTTTTTTTAACGTAATGGTGTTTTTAACAAATGAAGGGGCAGGTGGAGGAGGGGATGACTCCAAAGGAGCCACCAGACGTGTGGGGAGAAAACCCTGACAGAGTGGGGTGGGGAGATCAGAGGGGGGAGATTTGGGAAGAGACCAGTCGAGACGTCCAAGTTCATAAGAGGCCCAGGGCGGTGATGGGATGGGGGCTGTGGCACAGTGTAGCGGCCTCCTGCGGGGACCCTGTGGGAGGTGTAAGACTGGTGTGGCTGGAGGAGGAAGTGGGAGAAAGGGACCCGCTGCAGGGGGAGGGCTTGGGGGGCAGCTGGGGAGGCCTCTGTGGTGAGGGTGCTGCTGGGGAGGGGCCCGGAGGGCTGGAGACGGGGTACCAAAGGCTGAGGGCAGACGCAGGAGGCAAGGTATCTGTAGCCCAGGTGGAGGGGGGACATGCCTCTGCTATCACTGGCGGCCCATGGAGGGGAGGGCGAAGCTGGGAGCAGAAGCCAGGCCTCAGCAGCCCAAGGCCAGCCCTCCTGCTCTATCCCATTGGGTTGTGGCTTTCTGGGGACAGTGCCTGGCTTGCTTCTCGTGTTGACCACAGAAGCCCCGCTTCCAGGCCCTTTTGGTTAGCTGCTCGGGCCACTGGACAAGGCAGGCTCCTGATGGTGCTCATCCTCCGGCTTGCAGTGTGACCTGCAGCGAGTCTTCCCTACCCCCACCGCTGGGCCTCAGTTTCTCCTCAAAGGTCAGTCCAGCTCCAGGATCCTAGGATTGCATGGCTCAGTGGGCCTGCCAGTCTCTGCCCCTGATGTCTCAGCCCCGACATCAGCATTAAAGGAAACCTCATGAGGGGTGAGGTGGTTCTCCCAGCCAACAAGATGAGCCTCCTGGCCCAGAGATGACCTGGACAGCTTTCCTATCACCAGAAGATGCCTGCCACTGGGAATTTCGCGGGTTCTGGGTCCAGAACGGCCTCGTTTGCTTTTCCTAGGTACTCTTGCCCTCAAACAGTCAGGTCCCGGTCCATACTCTCTCCCCACCCAGCGCCATGGCCGTCAGTAAATCTCACGGGGGCTCTCTGGGTCTCAGACTTCTCATCTGAGAAGCGAACATGATCATTGCTCCCACGTGGTTTTACTTCAAGGGTTAAATGAGGCAATGCATGTGACGATCCTAAAATATAGCAAAAGCTCCGTATCTGATAACTCTTATTAATAAGCTGCACCCCCATCTATGAAAACTGAAAGTGTCTGAAACCCATAACCCAGAGGTCTGTACTAGGCAAACACGAGCTTGTGTTCCAGGAGATATGTACACAGTCACTACCGCGCTGCTGATAATAAGGGGAAGAGGGAAAACATTCTACATGTCTCTTGGTAAGGGAGTGGACAAATAAAAATGGAGTATATTCATACAATGGAATATAGCCACTTAAATGGAATAAGCCAGAGCTAGATATATTAACATTTAGCTTTCAAAAACATTGTTGGAGAGAAAAAAGGAGGTTGCAGAGTGATTATGCATCTAGTATGGATCCATTTGTATTAAAAAATCCAAAACAATGCTACTTACTTTCTGCGGGTGCATATCATACGCTCAAGTATCAAAACAGGAATACGGAGCTACCCACCCAGCTCATGACAGGAGTGACCCCTGAGAAGGTGGGAAGGAGGCCAGATTGGAGGTGGTGGGAGAAGGGTCCTCGGCTTTGTCGGCAGGTCCTGATTTCTAAGAAAATGGGTTCGTGTATTTCTTATAAAACTAAAATTAATTTATGAAAAGAAATTTTAAAAAATCCCAGCCTCCCTATTTCACTAAATTGTTTGGAGGATCGAATTATATGTGCACAGAGAATGTGTAATTCATTTTCTAGAGCATTTTTTACCCACGTGACCTTATGGCATCCTCTCAACAAGACTTGAGATGGATGGATTATAATGCCTGTTCTATCCAGGAGGAAACAGGGGCGCGGGGAGGTGAAGCATTTGTCCCAGGTCACACATGTGGGGTGGGGCCAGAAGTAGGATTCAAACTTGAGGCTGTGTGGTTCTATAGGTTGGCCCCGCTTTCTACTGTTTCAGACTCTGGGATGAAAATACGTTTTGGATAGTCTCCAGGCCACTATGGTCATTAGGATAATGACGATGGGGGCATATCCTACTGCTAAGCTCCCTCTCAGGGACAAAATCCCTGTAGTCTCCGGGCAGAAGCCCTATAGCCCCACCTGAGCTGGCCCCGAAGACCTCAGCCTCAGGGTTAGGAGGCTGCCCTCTCTCTTGAGACCCTCACCCACAAGTTTCTGGGAGGCAGTATGGTGCTAAGGTCTAAGCAGGGGCCGGATTCACTCTGGAACCCTCTGTCAGGCATAGTGCTCAATATAAGTAGATGCCCAGGGAAGCCTGTGGCTTGGTGTCTCATGGGATTAGATTATTGGTGACAGAGAAAGTCACCACAATCTTAACTGGTCCTCATAAGCAAGAGTCCTCCCCGACCCTAGCTGATTGCCGGGGTTAGAGGGCCATTTTGAACTCTACCTTGAGGACAATGGGGAGCCATTGAAGGTTTAATCAAGACAGTGACATGGTGAGGTCGATCTCAGAAAGAACACACGGTGTGGAGCGTGGCTTTGGAATGGACAGGCCAAGAGGCAGGGGCCACCTGTGACGAGGCTGTGGTGAACAGTTCAGGTAACAGAGCCCTGAGGTCCCTTCTCATCCTGTGAGATACCTGGGGGACAGGGGAAAGCCAGGAAAGAGTGGGTGGCTGGACTAGATTCTGAAACACGCTAGGCTTTTATAGGAAGCTGAGATTAAAAAAAAAACAAAAACGTGATGTATATGAGAATGTGCTCTGTAAACCAAAAAAAAAAAAAAAAAAAAAAATTGCATACATCCACCCTGATCTCATTGTCATGGTCACAGCCTTTCTTGGACATACAACATCCCTGCCCCTTTGTATTCAGGGAACATCAACACAGCTCTCAAGCAAATTCCCAGCTCACCTGAATCACTTGGCAGAAACAAGTTTTTATGTCAACTCACAAAACCGACCCATGTAAGCCCTCTGACAAATACAGCACATTATTGCAAAAGCGGGTAGCCAGCTAAAGGGAATGGCCGGTTTTCCTTTTTCTTGTTTGTCACAGACACATCTGTTGACCTACACCCGGCATTCAGGATAATATCACACATGCCCAAAACTTCAGATTCAAGGGAAAAGCCAGAAAGGCAGGTGGGAGCATGGACAGCGTGGGGGAGGGAAGTTACAGCTTCTAGTAAAAACAGCGCCTGCCATTTTTCGAATGCTTACTATGTTCCGGACACATACACCAAGTCTTGTCTCAATCTCTGCCGATTTTATACGTGCCTTTTACAGACGAGGTGGATGCAGACGTAGGCGATCTAAGTATCTTACCCAAATTCATGCAGCGGCTAGGTGGCAGAGCGGGGGTTTAGAGCTTGTGGAGCTCGGAGGTCCACTGTGACAGCTTGTTCTCATCACCAGACTTGATGAATAACAACACTTTCCTTTCTGTCCCCGAAGACTCTGATACTGATGATTTTAATGATGTCGCTTCATTTATTCATTAAAAAAATAATTATTGAGTACCTACTCTCTGCTTGGCAATGAGGAAGGAGGATGGCAGGGGAAAGGCGCGGGCAGAGGTCGGGAGACAGAGATGTGTGTGCAACGTATCCAAGACACCCTGGACTGGCCAGGTTAGACCTTGGCCGGGTAGGGAGCAGTCCTGGGGAGAGAAGGGGCTGTAAACAGTGGGCGGAGATGGAGGCGGGGCAGGAGAGCACGGAGGGAGCAGGGAAGGAGTCTCGCTTCCTTATTTATTACCTCTGGGCTCTCAGATGCATGACTACCAGGCAAAAGTGACAAAATAAAAAGGGAAAGGAAAAAAATCCAGCTACAGCCAGAATAAAATCAGGGCAAATAGAATAAAATCTGACAGCCAAGTATAAATAAATATTCGTAAAAGAGTTAAAGGACAGATTAAAATAAAAACACCAAATGCAATTCTTACCCCTTGACAAATGCAGTGCGAATTGGGTTCTTTTAATCAAATGTTTGGCAGGTGTATGAATTATTTATAATTCAATATCGGGTGGTTAAACGGAAAATGGAAGATGTTCCCGTCGTCTTCTCGGAGCTTATCCACCTCCCCCAATGAGCTCCCCGGGAGATGGGGGGGGTGGCCCCTCCCCCACGCCGGGCACAGCCTGGGATCCCGGGCCCTGGAGCCCTGCCTCTCTCTGGGTGTCACCACTTGTCCACTTGCTCCCTGGTCACAAGCTTTCATGCTGCTTTGGAAGGAGGCCCCTCAACTCCAGGAACGGGAATGGGAACAGCTGACCAGGGGTAGGGGAGCTGGATTCCGGAGACCTGGGTTCTTGTCCCCTCCTTCCACATACTCTGAGCATGCTCTTGGGCAAGTCTTTGCCCCTCTCTGGGTCCTTCTCCCTTACACGAGCTTCTCCGTTGCCATCTTTTACTTTTCTGCCCCACATTTCAGTTTCCAGAATGCATTCTGACATGTGGGCCTCACCACATCCTTCTATGGCAGGGAGCGTGATAACCGTGCCCATTTTACAGAGCAGAAAACTGAGGTTCAGAGAGACGCCTGGATGTGCCTCTGGTCTCACCACTGTATGAGCCTGAGGTGCGGCTGGAGCCCAGGTCTTCAGACTCCGCGTTTACTGGGAGTGTGATTCTGGGAGCAGATGGAGGTCAAGAATCAGGGGAGAGTGGGCATGAGCCCCAGAATCAGACAGACTCAGGTTCCAATTCCAGCTCTGAACTCACTGCCTGTGTGATGGGGGCATGTTACCTAACCTCTCTGGTCCTCTGCTTTCTGCCCTGCACACCGCGCTGATGAGAACAGCTACCCTTGGGGCCAGTGAGGATTAAGAGCCGGTGGGGTCCCCTGCACAGTGCCTGGCCTCAGTGAAAGCCAGACATTGCTGGTCCTGGAGCGACAAGAAATTACACTCATTTTACAGATGAGGAAATTGAGGTCCAAAGAAACAAAGTGACTTCCCCAAAGTCATTCTGTGAATCAGTGACAGAGAACCTAGGTCTCTGGGAGCTTGTCAGACCATGTGCTGCTGGTTCACCACCCACTGCCCCCACCCCCGTCCCCCCCCCCCGCCCCCGCTGAACTGGATCCCTCCCCTCCCAGCCCCGCCCACAGGACATTCTGCTCTTGTCTGTCCCTGCTCCCCATTTCTCTGTCTCTCTTTCACAGACATGCACACACACGGGTGCACACACACTCACACACGCCCTGTGAGTGAGAATGGGAGTGGAGAAGCTCTTGGCAGCAAACGTTGTGACTTCCCTGAGCAGCAGATGAATGAATCCAAGCAGTTAACAAACGGCTCTCGGAAAGGTGGGAGAATGAAGGTAATTAGTCCCCTTAATGCCGATTTCAGACTAATCTTTCACACTTAAGGAAATTGTTCCAGTGATTTTCTTATTTTCAGGGGAGCTCGTTAAGTAAGAATTAGAAAAATAGATATGGTAGGAGATAAGAAAATGGATCTGGTAATGACAAGCTGTCTGAACGCCCCAACAGGGGGCTGGCTGGGATGAGTTGGAGTGACAGATCCAGGTCCGCCCAGGATGTGGGATGTGTGGCAGCCAGATGTCCCAGGCCCCCAACCCCACCCCAGGCAGGACGAAGACCCCTGGGAGCCTCAGCTCAGGGCCTCTCCAGAGTAGGTGCTCAGTGACGCTGGTTGCAGCTGCTGTGTTTGGACCCAGCGCATCTCCAACAGCCTCTGTGCTCCCGGGCCCTGGCCCAGGTTGGGGGATGGGAGGGTGGGGCACTCACCAGACAACTTCCCTGAACATCTGGAAAGACAGAAGTCTTTGCCAGGATCTGGGACTCCCTGCAGGGAATTCAAACCTCAGCACCTTCTAGATCCTGTAGGGAAGCTAAAGAACATGCATTGATTGCCTACTGCGTGCAAGCTGCAATGCTGGGTGCTTTATCTCCATTTCCCCCCAGAGCCCCAGGGGGTGGATGCCGGAGTCCACTGTCACCGTTGTATACAGGTGGAGACGGGAGGCTCAGAGGCAGAGCTGAGGATGCTCGGCTGGTCCTACTGGTGGTTTTCAGGTGTTCTCTTCTGTTCTGTTGTTAAATACTTTGAATAGCGCCTTTGGTCAAGTGCCTTGGCCAAGGCCACAGGGCTGTGAGTTCCAGTCTATAACTGGAACCCATGGCGTCCCCCACCGAGGCACACACCATTTCTGGCCCTCTGTGTAATGAGTCCTGGGTTGGAGGGGGGGCTCGGAGGGGATGACTTGGAGCCAGGAGAAGCGGGGTCCCCTGCGGAAAAGGGGGGCTTCCCTAGGTAGGAAAGTGGGAGGGGGGCCTACTGGAGAAGGAGGGCTGGACTGGTGTCTGTCTTTCTCAAATGGGCACAGGCTATTTTCTCCCTCATTCTCCTTTGCCACTCCAGTCTGCCACCTCATCTCTGTTAGGCTCTGGCCACCCCCTGACCTGCCGCTAGCTTCCCCTTGTCTCTCCAAATCCTCCAGAGCCTCCCTGGACTCCAGCCTGATCGCTCCTGGCCTTCATCCCCAACAGTGTCAGCTTTCTCCCTCACCTTTGAACCTAGAAGGAACCCAGGGGTCCCACTTCTAGCTGCAGTGCATTCTGGGAAGCTTAACCTTGCATATCCAGTGAACTGTGCGTGGACCAGGTCAGTGCCATCTGCAGAAACTGCCTGACGACTGGCTCTGGCAAGGAGAAGAGCTGCTCTTTCACAGGCCAAATGGGAAGATAGGACTTTGTGAAAATGTCAATATGACATTTCTCCTCCGGTCATGGGCTAGGCTGTGCATTCAAGTCTTGTCTCCCTTCTATAGCTCCAATCATAAAGTAAACCTCTGCTGTTCAGAATTGGTGCCTCTTTTGGAGAGAGCTCCTAGTGCAGTGGTTCTCAAGCAGTGATTTTTGTCCCCACAGGACATGTGCAATGTCTGCAGACATTTTCGCTTGTCCAACTAGGGTGATGCTCCTGGCATCTAGTGGGTGGAGGCCAGGGAAACTGCTGACCATCCTACAGTACACAGGACAGCCCCACAGCAGAAAATCATCCAGCCCAGGATGTCATCAGTCCCAAAGCTGAGAAACTCCTCCCCAGAATCATTTGATCCAATGGCCCCATTAAGTAGCTTACCTAAGAGCTAGGATCCAGCTCTTCTTTTTTAAGATTTTATTTATTTGAGAGAGAGAGAGAGAACTTAAGCAGGGGGAGCAGCAGAGAGAGAAGCAGGATCCCCGCTGAGCAGGGGGCCCGATGCGGGGCTCAATCCCAGGACCCTGGGATCATGACCTGAGCTGAAGGCAGATGCTTAATTGACTGAGCCACCCAGGCGCCCCAGGACCCAGCTCTTCTGACTATGCCTCCCATAGGATTAAACAGTAGAAAGGTCAGTAAGCCTCCAAGTCAAAGATTCAGGGTTCTGACACTTTTTGTTTTCAAATCAGCAGACGTATATTGTGCTCCTAGTATGTGCCAGGCGTTTGTAAGGTGCGGGGTATTCAGTAGTGGACAAAATAAAGAAAATTTCTGCCTATGTGGAACTCACAGTGTAGTGGATTCTGAGCTGGGTCACCTTAGATTTGTCTCTTTCCCTCTCTGAGTCTGTTTTCTCGTCGCTAAAGTGGGCACAATACTATGTTTCTTCCTCTGTTGTTGTGAGGCTGTCTGAAATCTAAATGTCAAATACCACCATAGAACCTCAATGACCATTTCCGTGGACTGAATGCTTCTCCTTTCTGGAGAGGGCTGGGCAGGTGGTGGAGATGGTTTCGCAAGTGGTAGGGACAGTGTTCTATTAGAAGAGAGAGGGGAGAAACCGAAGGTATCCCTGAGCACTAACTGTATGCTTCTCACAGATCCTCCTATCACCCCTGTAAGGTGGGTGTTCTTTCACTCAAAGTGCAGATGGGGAAACTGAGGCTCAGGGAAGGGAAGCGCATGCTCAAGCTGGTCAAGTGGAGCTGCTGCATCTGAACCCAGCTCTCCTGGCTCTTTTCGTTCTCTCCTTTTTGCCATCTGCAGGGCCTTTTGAGGGGGTACAGGGCAGGGAGTCGAGGTCTGAGCCTGACCAGGCCTGGCCTTCAAGGCTTATTCCCCAGCATCCCCCCGGGGTCTCGGTCTCACCCCATTAGCGCTGCTTTAAAAAGTGCGGACCGACCGGGGCGCGTTATTGCCCACATAAATCAGGCGGCTCCGAGTACCGAACACCTTTAAACAAACAGCTGATGGGAGTGAAGTTCCAGGATCATTATTAATAGCTTTTCATTTCGGTGGCTGCTGTGCTGTGACATGCCTTCCCAGCAGAAGCCCCGCGCAGCCAGCCCCCGATCGGCTGATCCCCTGAGTCCGCCAGTCAGAATGAATGACTGTACCTTTGTGTTAATTGTGGAGCCCAAGCCACACGCGGAATGCTAATAGGGCCAAGTGGGAGGGGGCAGGTGCCAATCTTGCTTGGCTGCTGGGCAGGGAAGGACCCCACCTCTGGCCCTCCTCCACACCAGCCAGCAGCGGGCTCTTTCTAACATACTTATCTGAGCTCCGCCCTCCTCTGCTCCAGAGAGCCACACGGGTCCGGGGCCCAGAGCCAACTCTGGACTCATCTGGCTGCCATTCAGGGTTGTTCTTGTCTCCTCTCTCCTGCTCCAGGCTCCTTGCTCACACTCCCACACCACCAACCTTGTGTACTGTTCCAACTCCTACTCATTCATTCATTCATTCATTCATTCATTCTACATTTACTGAGCTCTCTGAAGGATGCAGGGGACAAAGCTATGAACAAGACAGACATGGTTCCTCGTCTTGTGGGGCTGAACATCCAGCAGAAAAGACAGACATTTGTGGGCTCTGGAGCCAGGCTGCCTGGGTCCACATCCCAGTTTGGCTCTTTTGTATCTGTGACGTTGTACACAGAACCTCTTCCGGGCCTCAGTTTCCTCCTCTATAGGATGGGAATCATAATAGTAGCCACCTCAGAGGGTTGTGTGAGGAGTTAGATAGCTAAAATTATATGAAAAGATGTTATATACTTACTCTCACTTATTGTTGAGCATGAAGTACTCAATAACCGTGTTATTATTATCATTAATTCACGACTTCATTAAATCGCACGGTGATGGTTACAAAGGAAAGGTACAGGGAGCAAAGGGGGCATCAAACAGGGGGGCCCTGGGAAGGGTTTCCTGCAGAAGTCCAACTCTCCCGGACTGGAGGGATGAGTGTGCACTAAGTGAAGTGGCGGTGGAGTGGGCGTGGGGAGGGGAGAGCAGTCAGGTGGAGGGGACAGTATGGGTCAAGGTCCTGAGGCTGGGGCGCCTGGGTGGCTCAGTTGGTTAAGCGACTGCCTTCGGCTCAGGTCATGGTCCTGGAGTCCCGGGATCGAGTCCCACATCGGGCTCCCTGCTCAGCGGGGAGTCGGCTTCTCCCTCTGACCCTCTTCCCTCTCGTGCTCTCTATCTCTCATTCTCTCTCTCAAATAAATAAATAAAATCTTTAAAAAAAAAAAAAAAGGTCCTGAGGCTGGCTGGCCGCCCAGGTGAGAAAGTCGACAGGCGGCAGGAGGTGATGGGTCAGGAGAAGCAGGGGGAGTAGGGCCACACCACACAGGCCCTCTTGGCCTGGGACACACTTTATATTTTTGTCCTGAGAGCGATGGTAAGTGATTGAAAGCTTCTGAAGCAGAAGATTGGCAGGAACCTTATTCTGTTTTCAAACTTACCCAGGATGCTGTGTGTGTGCAAAGCAGACTGGCCCCCCTCGCCCAGCTGGGGCCCTCCTGGGGTGGCTGAGAAAGAAACAGGGAGACAGGAGAAGAGGCTACTACTGTCCAGGTGAGTTGGAGGCAGTGGGGGGTGGAGAGGAGAAGCCTGCTCCTAGGGATGTACGGGAGGCAGAATCCCCAGGACACAGTAGGAATGCACCTGTCAGGGAGGCCTCCAAGGTGGCCCATTGGTGACATGGGGAACGGAGGGAGAGAGTGGAGGGTCGGGGACCATGAGCTCAGTTTGCATGTCCTGGTGGCTGTAGGCCTCTGAGCCTTTGCATGTGCTATTCCTTCTCCCTGGAATGCGCTTCCCCAGTCTTGTCTGATGGGGAATTTTTAATTAATCACAGTCAGGTTCTAACATCACTTCCAACACATGAAGCCTTCCCTGGCTACCCCAGATCGGGCCTTGCCCTTCTGTGGATCAAGTTCTCTGTATGAACGCACAACTTCATGAAGAAGTGCAGCAAAGACAGCAAAGGTAAGGGACAACATGTGGCCCTTCCAGCTCCCCATGCCTCAGTGACCTCAAGGCTCCTTTCCCTTTGCTGCCTCCACCTCATCTCCCTCCGTAGGTTGGAGGGTCCCAGGCTGAGCCTTTGGGTCACTCCTCTTCTCTGTCAACACCCACTCCCAATGTGACCACATGCCATCCCACGGCTTGAAAGGCCAGCAACGTGCTGTTGGCTTCCAAGAGTGTGGGGCCAACTGCGGTCCGTGCCTGCAACCCTGCCTCCTACCTCCACTTGCCTGCATGTCTCCAACGCACTTCAAACTCATCACATCTGAAACTGAACTCCCAACTTCTACCCCCGACACACACACAGATAATAAGAAAATCAAATAAATTCTACGCTGCTCCTTGTCCTGCTTCCCCCTTTTCAGTATCCGGCAACTCCATTCCAGCTGCCTCCGCCAAAAGTCTTGGAGTCATTTCTGACTTCACGCCATCTCACACCCAGCATCCAATCCATCAGCAAATCCCTCCTGCTCTACCTTAAAATAGATCCAGAATCTGGCCATTCTCACCACCTTCACTGTTAAGAGCCTGGTCCAAGCCCCCACCATCTATCTCTCACCCCGGTGACTGCAACAGCCCCCTCACTGGTCTCCCTGCTTCTGCCTTTGCCCCCTACAGACTGTTCGCGGTCACGGTGTCATAACATAAATCAGAGCGTAACACTCTTCCTCTTAAATTCCTTCCACTTCTTGTCTTACTCGGAGTAGAATGGCTCATAAGGCACGACATGATCTGGCCTCTTGTTACTTCGCTGACTTCCTCCTACCATCCCCACGCTCCGCTCCAGCCCCACTGGCCTTCTGGCTCTTCTCTGAATACAACAGGCATGTTCCCACCTCCGGGCCTTTGTGCCTGCTGGTCCTCTTGCCTGGAACACCCTTGCCCCTGACATCTGCCTGGCTCCCCCTCTCCCTTCCTTCCAAGGTTGGCTTTCTTGACTTTCCCTGACAGCTTGAGCCAGAACAGCTCCGCCGCCCCCCCGCCACCTAGAACTTAACACCGTTGGGTATTTTATACTCTACTTATTTCTGATCTGCCTCCTCGCCCTTTCATGAGAACTGTCTGTGTAGAGGCTTTGCCTTTTGTGCTCAGTGCTGTATCACCAGCGCTTAGAACAGTGGCATGGGTGCTCAGTGGCTAGTTCTCGAATGATGCTGGAACCATTGCTTTTAACTGTCTACTTGCTTGTCTATTTCTCTGTCTCCCCCAGCGGACAGAAGGCAGCGGTAGGGTCCAATTTGCCACTGCTTTTCTGGTGTCCAAGGCAGAGCCCACACAGAGTGGGTGCCCATTAAATGTCTGAATAAACAAATGGATAAATAATGGGATTTCCAGAGGGGCTCCTGGGGTGCTTTGAGGGAGGCGTTATGAGACGGACAGAGCTGCCTCCTGGAGCCTTTTACGTCTGCGGTCCTTCCTGCCTCTCCCCCCTGACCTAGGGCTACTTTGGAGGGAGGAGGCTGGAAGCTTGAGCCAGAGACTCTCCAGAGGCCAGAGGGACAGGGACTAGATTAGGAGCTCACGCTAGAAGGATCTGGACGTGCAGGTTTCCTCCTGGGGCTAAATTTTGGATCGGGAATTCTGTTTGAGGTTAAGGAATCTGAGGTTTTGAAACACATCAGGGGTTGAGGATTAGGATTTGAGCTAAGGTTCGAGGTTGGGAACAAGTCGAAGTTTTGGATTTGAGGTTCAGATTCAGGGTTTCTGGTTAAGGCCGAGAGTTTGGGAGTTGGGCCTGGATGCTTGTGAACAGCTGGCTTGGGGTTTGGGTCAAGGATTGGAACTTGGGTCGGAAAATGGGATAAAGCTGAGGGTGGCATCAGGGGCCCGAATTGAGGACATTCGTTAGGTTTTAGAAGTTTCTCTGCCAGGACGCCGTAAGACAGAAACTCACATTTTATAGCAAAGTTCTAGAACAGTGGTTCTCCACGGGGGGTGAGTTGGCCACCCAGGGGACACTTGGCAATGCCCGTGCTCATTTTTGGTTGTTGCAACTGGAGGAGGAAGGAAGCTATTGGTATCCAGTGAGTGGAGACCAGGGATGCTGTTAAATACCCTACGATGTTCAGAGACGCGCCCCCCCCCAAAGAATGATCTGGCCCCACATATCAATAGTACTGAAGCTGAGGAAGCCTGTTTAGAGAGTTCATCCGTTCTCTGAAGGGCTGGCCAGGTGACCATCCAGGGGGGCCAGGGCTCGGGTATGGGTGTTCAGGGCTGACTGCTGGTGTGATGGGGCCTGAGTTATGGAGGGAGGTGCAGGTGCCCACACGTGCCCCTCCCCATGGATGCAGCTTCTCTCGGCTCTCCCTGGCTCTGGGGGTGGAGACAGCAGCCGGGAAGTCATCCTGGAAGTCACGACAAGCAGGGTGGGAGCCGTTGGGAGGGAGGCTGGCAGCCAGGCTGGGTGGCCGACGGCCTCAGCGGGGTCTGCGGGAGGCTCGGGTTGGGAGGAGGGACGGGCGGACGGCTGTGGAGAGATGGTACCCACAGAGGCCAGTGCTGGCCTCATTCCAGACAGAACCCACAGAACAGCAGCAATGGAAGGAGAAGGAGGAAGGCCGACGCCGCATGGCACTTACTCTGTGCCATTCCCAGTGCTGTACATCTGTTCCCTCGTTTTTCATCTGCCCACCAAGCCTGGGTGATACAGCTACTGTTGTCCTCCCCGTTGTACAGATGAGACACTGAGGCACAGCGAGGTTATGTTGCCTGGGATCCCATGGCTCTGGGTGGCAGGGCTGGCCCCAGAGTTGGTGCTTAGCGGCTTAGGGCTTGTGTTTGCAGTGGGGCTCCCCCGACTTGCTGTGTGGCTGTCTTCCTCTGCCATCTGTATCTGTGACCTCATCACAGCCTCTCAACCGCCTCCTGGGAGAGGTACTATTACCACCGCCCCTGTCCCGGGGAGGAAGCCCTGGCGAGGTTAAGTACCTCTCAGCCCAGCCAGGTCGGCCTGACTTCAAGGCCACTTCCGCTTCCCTGCCTTGCAGCTTTGCGGTGCACCCCCGCCCAGCCCTCAGTGCCCGCTCTCGTGGCCTCACCTGATCTTCACAAACAAGCCCTAGACCGCAGGGCTTCTCCACCTCGGGGCTGGATCCTTCTCTGCGGTGGGGGCTGTCCTGCACGATGCAGGATGTTCAGCAGCATCACTGGCCTCTACCCTACAAGTAGCACCCTTGTCCCTCAGTTGTGACAAGCAAAACTTCCAGACACTGCCAAGTGTCCCCCAGGGCCCCCCGCCCCCACTCCCCCCACCCCTACTATTAAGGACAACTGTCCCAGGGAGTAGGCAAGAAGGCTGTTCCGATGACACAGAGGAGGGTAGAAACGAAACCCTGGAGAGGGGCGATGTCTTGGCCAAGGTCGCTCAGAGAATCGGGGGCAGGACTGCAAGCAGGACTCAGGGCCCCTCCGCCAAGAGAAAGGTCTCGTAGCCAAGCTCTCCTGCTGGACTCATGCTCCTCCTGCGCCAGTGTTGGTGCCAACAGTGGGCCCGGATCCGGTTCCGGCTGCCCCTCCGGCCACCCGCACGGGTCCCACGGGGGCAGCCTGTCCTTGCCCGAGCCCTCTGTGGCACTCACCCCGCTCCTAGCTTTGGTTCTGTGAAAACCGCTCAGCCTCTGATATCAGAGAGACCAGCTTTCAAATTCCTGCTCTGCCACATCCTTACTATGGGACATCCCTGACCCTCTGTTTCCCCATCTGAAAAATAGGAAGTTTGAACCAGAGTCTTTCGAAGCCTCAGCGAGCCCTGATGTTTTGATTTTTGGACAAAGTGAAGTATCCTGTGTTTTAGTTCTGGCTGTGCCCCAACTCGAGGTGGCACTTTGGGCAAGTCACTGCTTGCCCAAAGTTTCCTCAAAGGCAGCCAACATTTGAGCCAACAGAATTTCTCTCAACTGTGAATACTTCCCTGCCTTTGCTTATGCTATCCCCGCTGAAACACTATTCATCCCACTAGCCACCTGGAGAACTCCTATTCATCCTTCAAGACTGAGGGGCGCCTGGGTGGCTCAGCCGGTTAAGCATCTGCCTTCAGCTCAGGTCATGACCCCAGGGTCCTGGGATGGAGCCCTGTGTCAGGCTCCCTGCTCGGCGGGGAGTCTGCTTCTCCCTTTGCCCCTCCTTCCCACTCGTGAGCTCTCTCTCTCAAATAAATAAATAAAATCTTTAAAAAAAAAAAAAAAAGAAGAAGACTGAGCCCAAGTCATTTGCTCCAGGAGGTCTTTCTTATTCCTGCAGGCAGAGTTAATCACTTTTTCTTCTCTGCTCACTTAGTACCTACCACCTGCTAACCCTGTGGAGCATTGGCGGGTGTTAGGTGTGTGTGTGAGTGTGTATGTATGTGTGTCTTCCCTTCTAGAATGAAAGAGTCCTTGAAAATAGAGACTGGGTGTCCCTAATCCTTATATCCTCATGGCCCACACAGTGCCTGGCACAGAGTAGCTGCTCAATAAATGTTGAATAAATAAGAATGAATGAATGGCAGGAGTAGATGGTTGCCAAGACCCTGAGCGGTTCCAGCACTCTAGAATCCAGGGAAGGAAGCCAACCTCTTGCTGTCACCCAGTCTCACGTTCAGAAGACTGCCCCCACCCCCACTCCCAGCAAGTGCCTGCCGGCCTAACCACCCCCACAGTCTGCGGACCCAGCGAGGGCCTTGGACAGCGACCAGGCACTATTTAAAAACTGCTTTTATCCTCATGGAACCGCCACTACAGGGAGCTGTCTGTGCAGACATGGGGACCCGCATCCCGCGTGCGCAGAGACAAGTGATGGTAGAAAAAGCTTGGCTTCTCCCATTTTTCAGTCCATCCCAGGCTGAGGACTAGGCAGGGACCTGCATTCTTTACATTTATGCTCTGAATACACAGCCTCAGACCCAAGCTCAGGGTGGATGGGGGCGGGGGGGGGGGTGCCAGGACTTCAGAATTCCCTCCCTCTCTTATCTCCTCCAGCAATCTCTCCTCCTCTTCCTCTAAGCCATGCATCCCCAAATTGCCCTCAACCCCCTCTTCAGGGAAGTTCTCCTACTGAAGGAAGCAGGTCTCTGCTCCCAGTTGAGGGGGCAGGGGCAACAGAGGGAGAGAAGTTCCTGTGCTCTTTGAGATCCATCCATTCAACAGGTATTTTCTGGAAAGTTACAAGAACACCTGTCCCAAGCTTAACTTCTCGGGACTCAGTTTGTTCACCTGCAAAATAGGGTAAGGACTCCTACAAGATCAAGTCCTTAGAAGGGGAGGGCTCTGTGGTTTTCTCTCAGTCCCTCAAAGCAACACATCAACTCCAACTTCCACTGCAAAACAGAACTCTGTGTCCCGATTCAGCTGCTTCCTTCCTGTGTGACCCTGGGCAAAGTCCCGAGCTCCTCTGTGCCTCTGGGCGCAAAAGGAGCGGGTTTCCGATTTCTGAGTTCCGGTTCAGCTCTGGGGGCCGGGGGTTTCTAGGATTCTATCAGGAAGCCACCTCCTCTCTCCTCCTCCTACCCAAGGAAGGGGCCCGAGCTTCCCCGGGTGGGGAGGAGCGTGCAGGAGAGGAAGACGTGTCCTAGCCCCGGTGTGAGAGACGAGTTAACAGCTCAATTGTTATTTCAATTACACGGATTATTTGAAAACAATATTATGAGTTTCATCACTGACAACCCCGGGAAATGGCTGCCATGGCAACCAGGGAAAAGAATGGCCCTGACCAGCCAATCAGAAGTTCCAGCCGTGCCCCCAGTTTGTACAAACTCTCTCTCCTCCATGGGGGCCTCTCCCCTCCTCTGCTTGGGGAGGAGCCTTGGAAGAAGGATGGGAAGAGAGGGGCAGGAAGGACCACTTGGCAAAAAGGAAAAGGTCCAGTGAGGAAACGGAGGCCAAGGAAAAGACGAACACCAGGAGTTGGCTGTTTTCCACAATCCCTCAAGGGCAAGGCCCGTGTGTGGCCCACAGTGCCCTCCCCGGGGCCTAGCACAGGCCTGGCCCAGAGCAGACGCTCCGTAACTGTGCTGGCTCCAGACTGGGCTGAGGTACAGAACGGGGCTCCAGGACTCCCCGCCACTCCTGGCTCAGCCAGACAGTGGGAGGGATTTCTCTGAGAGCCCCTGACAGAGTGTCTTTGTCCCCCTTCATCAAGGAGAGATGGCAATCGGCTTCACCTTTCACTGACAGAGAGAGCAGTGAGGAGCCACCACTGGGCCAGAGAAAGGGAAGGTGGAGTCCCGGGGGCTCAGAGGTACAGCCAAGAGCCCAGGTCCCCTGTCCCTGCTGCCCTCTGCAGAGCCTGCCTCTGTGTGTGGCATCCCTGGGTCCACCCTTCTGTAGATGAGGACTCAAGTGGTCTCCAGAAAAAGCCTTGTTCCTTCGAGAACATCCTGTGCTCTCCTTACTCAGAAAGCCCGATTTGACCAGCAGCTGGCTGGGCTCTAGCTCTGCAAAAATTCAAGTTTGCAAGCCCATTTCCTATCTTGCTTGAGCTTCCCTGCTGCCCACTCCTATGCCCTTGCATCCCCATCATTTTTATTAAACAAATCCTTTTACAGGCCTTACTAGTGCCCGGGACTGTTCTAAGCACTGTACAAACATTCATTTATTTACTCTTCACCATAGCCCTGGGAAGCGGGTACTGTGATTATCATTCCCATTTTTCAGATGGGGAAACGGAGGAGGTTAAGTCACCTGTGCAGGGGCAGGCAGCTGGTGAGGAGCAGTGGAGGGACCCAAACCCAGACAGTCTGGCTGGAGAATCCAGGCTCTCGGCTACTATCCTAATTCCTCCTGACAGAAGACGGCCTGACCCGAGTCTTGTCTGGCGGCCAGAAGACTCGTAATGTTCAACTTTGATTGCTTTGTCTTATATCGGGGACCCCCCCCCCGCCAAGTGCTTGTTCTGAAGCTCATGCCCCCTCTTTTTGTATCTTCTCAGTAGGGGAGTGGAGGACAGTGGAGGACGGAGCAGGTGGTGGGGGATGTTGATAAGTGGACGTTCATAGCTCAATGCTGGTGCTCACAGCCCAAAGATCTGAGCAGGCTGTCAGCTGGTCAAGGGCACCTTCATTAATTTGGTACCTACTGTGAGCAGTGCACCCATTACCTCATTCATTCCCAGTCACAATCCAGCAAGGGAGGGCTCGCTCTCCCCATTTTACGGATGAGGAAACTGAGGCTCAGAACATCAGCGAGACCTGCTCAAAGCCACCCAGCTAATATGTATCAGATGAGGACCAGATCTGTCTGCCTCTCCTACGAGACACGGTTCCTGCCCTCAAGGGACTCTCAGAGAGACAGGACAGGTGACAAGCGCTCACGAAGGGCTGAAAGGGGGCAGTCAGGCCGAATGGAAGGCCAAGCCCAGCCCAGGTGAACAAAGGCCTGCAGGTGGGATAGGACCCGGGAGCAATGGCTTAGCTGGAGCAGGTGTGTGTCAGGGCTCGGCAGGTGACCATGTCAGATGATGGGATGGGGGCCTCAAATGCCAAGCAGATGGTTTGGAGCGGATGGGTGAGGCCACGGGGAGCCATTGCTGGCTTAGGAGCCTCTTTGCTCCCTCCCGAGGCGGCCTCCCTCTCGCACAGCAGAGCAATTTCCCAGAGCATTTTCTCTAATTTGTGATTGTTTTCCTAACCCAGAAGCAGCGAGAGTCTCCAGATTCTCCCAGCCCACAAGCTGAGCAGAGCTGCCAAAGCTTGCTGGTCTCCATCCCCCAGTCCAGCCCACTTGGGGACCTAAGAGCCCCTCCCTCCCCAAAGCCCCACCAGGGTACAGAGCAGGCTGTGCAGAGGGTCTTATGGGCTGACTGGGTTGACTGGAGCCCCAGGGGTGGCTTCAGAGCGGGAGCCGCTCCCTGCTTGCTGACAGGGCCTGAAAGAGAGGAGGTCTGCGCTTCCTTGCGGGGTGGGGGGGGTACCAGGGCTCTGCAAAGGGGGAAGAGGGCCCCCTGAGGAAAGGGGGCTCAGGGAGAAGATGAGGGTTCAGGAAGGAGAGAGAATTCTGTTAGGAACAGGGGCTGGCAGCTAAGTCAAATGGCGAGGTGCTCAGAGAGGGGATTGGGTCTCCAGGAGGGGATGGTGCTCAGGGAGAGGATTGAGGGGCTCCAGGAGGGTGTGGCGGCTCCACAAGGGGCTAGGGTTCCTATAAAAGGGAGTATGAGCTCTGCTGGCGACTCTGGGGAACGGGGGGCTCCATGCCCTGAGAGGAGAGAGTCTGCACAAGGAGATGGGGCTCGGAGAAAAGGTGGAGACTCGGGTGGAGGGGATTCTGGCCAGGGGCTCAGGTGGGGGGCCCTGGGATTTGTGAGGAGAATGAGGGGGTCTTCAGGGAACAGACGCTCAGAAGAAAGAACATGATGGGTTCAGTGAGGGGACCAAGGGCTAAATCAAAGGGGCAGAGGCTCCGGGAGGGGTCAGGGCTGTGTAAGAGAATCTGGTCCGAGAGAAATGTTAGCGTAGGAAAGGCTGGGGGCTGGGAGAGGAGAGAGAAAGGAGGAGCCCTCCTTCTAAGGGTTGTTTTGAGAATTAAGTGCAACTATTGCCTCCCGACCCATCAGCTAGGTGCACTATTTTGTCCTGGCTCATCCTAGCCCCAGTTTGTCTCCTTGGCCCACACAGACCCCTTCCCCTAGAGACCCCTCACCTTGGTCCTCTGCTTCTCAACACCCGCCACGGTGGGCCCTGAGTCCTTCTACACTATTCCATAAATGCCCCAATGGGCACCTGTTCCCTCCACCTCACCCATGTGGATTTCGGATCCTGCTGCAGCACAAGCGCATTATTAGTAGGTACTTCAGACACCAGCAATGATCAGTAAGGTAGTTCTCCCTCCAAGCTAACCTCAGTCCCTCGCGCTGCAAGTGCAGCCCATTTCCTCTGTTCTGTCCTAGGAATAAAATACAGCTGATCTGCAGGCCACCTTTTATCAGGGCATCTGTCACAGCTTCAGGGATATAAAGTCTCTTCTCAAATTTCTCTCCTTTAGGTGAGTGAATCCAGGTCCCTCCGCTGGCTTTTCTGATTACTGTATTTATTATCAGGCATCTCCAAATGCTTATGGTAGGGTTTTACCAGAGCCTGGAATACCAGAGGCTCGCAAGAAGTGTATCTTGGATGGATGAATGAGTTGGTGGACTGATGGATGAATAGCAAAGAGATGAAAAGACAGGTGTTAGTAGTGTCAGTAGATGACAGGTAGAGAGATGGAGGGAGGAGGTGGGTGACCTGTGGGATGGATGTTTAAATGGAGGTGGGTGGGCAGGGGGATGATGGATGGATGGATGGATGGACGGATGGACAGGTGAGTGGATGGATGGATGGATGGATGGATGGATGGATGGATGGATGGATGGATGGACAGACAGGTGAGTGGGTGGGTGGATGGATGGATGGATGGATAGATGGATGGATGAACAGACAGGTGGGTGGGTGGAAGGATGGATGGATGGCAGGAAGGATGGCTTAGACAGGATGTTGGATGGATGAATAATCTCAGCTGGCATCTCAACTTTTCCCCATATCTCCCAAGTACAGACTCCCTAACTTGATTAATGGCACCCAAGTTCTCTCAGACACCCAGGCCTGAGACCTGGTCATATTTCACTTCTCCCTCATCTCCCACAACCAAGCAGCTCTGAGACCTGTGGATCTTATTTCCTTGGCACCTGTTGCCTTTGGCCCCAGTTCTCCATGAGCTCATTTAAGCCCCCAACTTGTCTCCTGGACAACTTCAGCTGCCCATGCTCTGTGCTTCCTTCCTCCTTCCTTCAAGCTGACCCTGAAACAATGCCATCGGCATGACCTTCCTACAGCTCAACTCCAATCAACAACCTTCAGTGGCTCCTACTGTCTGGAGATCCATACTTCTGAATTCAGCAGAACCTCCCCTTTTGGGGCCGCTCTCCTTCTTCTCCCTTATGTGCCCTGTACCAGGTAGCCTGGCTGTGGCCCAAACAGTCACCACACTTCCCCTCCTTTGCTCATGCTGTCCCTACCACTTGGAAAGCCCTGTCACCTCCACCTGTGGCAAAGCCATCCTAGACTTCAACACACAGCTCAAGTGCTTCCTCCCCACTGAAACCTTCCCCAGTCCCTTTAGCTGGATAGAATGAAACAAGCTACTTCATCAAGACGCATTTATTGAGCTCCTACTATGTACTCAATTGGCTTAAGGGCCCCAGTGATGGGGGGGCAGATACAGGATGAGAAAGATATGATCTTTGCCCTCAAAGGGACACAGCCTGCTTCTGAGCGTGCAGGTGCACACAAACACATACAGGAGTCAAAGGGAAAACGAAAGGCAAAATAGTGTAATATTCGGAGTTAATGAGTATAGAGCACTCACTGTGGGCTAGGCACTGTTCTAAGGGCTTTACTTCCAGTAACTCATTCAGTCCTCTCAATGAAACTATGAGGTAGGTACAGATGAGGAAACTGAGGCCCAAGGCTGGGCAATTTTTCTAAGATCAGCTGGCTAGTAAGTGGCAGAGCAGGGACAGAAACGGGCACCATGGCAGGTGGCTGGAGAGACATTCATGACAGGGTGCGCTCTGACCTCCCAGTCCCCCTCCCCACTGGTGTCTCCTCCCCTGCTGCCCTAAATCCCTAGCCTTGCCAGCCCAGGCGAGGGGTCGGGTGAAAAAAATGAAAATGAAAGAAAAGGAAACTTGCGCTGGGCCTCAGTCCCTCATCTACATAATGGGCCTGGGCCCATCCGCCCCTAAAGGCCCTTTCACCTCTAAAATGTATCATCCTACATACAGCTGCTTGGCTGACAGAAAATTGAAGCTCTGGGAGCCTCTTGGCCTCTGGGCCTGGCTGCATGTCCCAGGAACTCCCTGTTGTCCCTGGACCTGCCACTGCAGCCCCAGGGTTCCTGTGGGCCCCACTGGGAGGCTACAGTCCCACGTGTGGTCACCTGAATCTGTCCGGCTCATCACTGCCCATCATCCTGTCTGCCCACTGACCTGCATCCATCTGCCTCGGCTCCCCATCCATCAGCCTGCCTAGGCCCATCCACCTTGTGTTCCCTGCCTGCCTGGTGTCTGTCACTCTGCCCATCACACACACACACACACACACACACACACACACACACACACACGAATCCACCTGCCCACCCCAGGCCCCTATGGCTGCAAGCACCATAGTGATGACAGAGAGAGGGTAGGGCCTCTCCTTTCTTGCTCACAGAAAAGTCCAGTCTTAACATCAGAACCTACTTCCCAGGAGCCAAAGCAGTTCTCTGCCATCCGGCACCCTCTCCCCCTTCCCCGGGGACCCCCATCTCCCTCCTTGCCAGGCCCAAGGGCTTCCTATTTGAGGAATCTGGTCAGGGCCACATGCCTTCTGCCAAAAATGTCCAAGTGGTCCCCAAGGAAAGCACTGGACAAGAACGTGAAGATGTGTGTACAAGGATGTTCATTGTAGAATTGTTTGTAATCACAAAGTGTTGGAAACAACCCAAATGTCCAACGGTGTGGGCTGGTTAAATGAATTATGGGCCAGCCACACAATGGAGAACCACGCAGCTCTTAAAAAATGATGTAGATGTATATTTATCGAAATGGCAAGACATTCACAATATATTATAGAGTGAAAAAAGCAGGTTACAAAGGCATATGTATAAAGCAAGATGCCATTTTTATTTTTTTTAAAATCTATATATGTCAAGAAGGATATGCACTGAAATGTTAGCCAAGTGGTGGTGGGATTATGGCTAATTAAAAATACTTTCTGATATAAAAAGACACACACACACACACACACACACACACACACACAAAGTTGACACATGCATATGTAGTCACTCTTGTACTGACAGGCACCAGCCCAGCATGGCACTAAGTCAGTCTTTGTCTATACCTCTTCTACTCTTCCCTACAGTCCTAGGAGGTAGGTTTAGTAAAGCCACTTTACAGATGAAGAAACAGAGCCTCGCTCAGCTCGTACGTGGCAGGGTCAGGATTTAAACTTGACCTTCTCTGACTCCAGAGCCCATGCTCTTAATCAGGAGGTTGTCATGTTCTCTCATTTTGTTTATCTCTAACTTGCCTGTTTAAAAAAAATTACATATATTTACTTGGGTGGTGAAGAAATGACAGAAGTTAACAAGATAAGGAGAAAAAAACGAGACACAGCAGCGTGTCCTCAACGTCTGGGGTCCTGCGCAGCTTTTGGGCAGGCTTTCTGCCGGCCTGGCCTTCCCTCCTCCACAGGTGTCTGCATCTTGGGCCAGTGCAGCCGGCTGGGGAGGGAACGGGCAGCCCTGGGGAGGACTTATGGATTACAGACGGCAAAGCTATGTGGCCAAAGCTATGTGGCCGGAGGGCCCCTCCCCAAGCCCACATTTAATTCAGCCAGGGTAGGGAGCGCTTGCCTTGTGCCTTATGCCGCACTAGACGCTGGGTAGACCACAGTGGAAAGGCCTGGTGCCCACCTTCAGGATCTTTTCATCGATGGCCAGGTTTCTCAGCCTCAGCTCTATCAACATTTTGGGCTGCACAACCCTTGGTTGTGGGGAGCTGTCCTGTGCCCTGCAGGATGCTTAGCAGCATCCTTGGCTTCCACCCACTAGATGCCAGTAGTAGCCTCCTGTCCAGCTGAACTGTCTCTAGATATTACCAAATGTCCCCTAAGAGGCAAAACTGCCCCTGGTCAAGAACCATGGATCTAGTGGATAATACGAAGGAGGCAGCAAAAGGAAATCTAAATGAATTGCTATGGGGCTCGGTATAGGTGGGGGTCACGTGTGCCTGGATGGGCCAGAGAAGGCTTCCTGGGGGGCACCTGTCCTTGAAACGCTAGAGTCCCTTGAGGTTCTTTTCATTCTACAGACCTATCCTGCGTGATCTCATCCGTTCTGTGGGTTCGAAGACCTACTTCTGGCCTAGAGCTCCCAGGATGGGCCCGGTCTTTCCTGCACAACTGCCCATTGGGCAGCCCCACCTAACGTGCCCCCAGCACGGCCTCTGCCTCTTCTTGAAAGCCCCTCCTCCCATGACCCACACAGCCTCCCAAGTCACAAACTGGAGCTCCCCTGCTCCCCCATGTCCAGGAAGTCCCCTGGCCCTGTCCACCCTACTCTGCCAGCCCTTGCAGGCCTTCCTCTGCTCCCCAGGCCTGACCACCAGCAGTGCCGCGCCCCGGCTTCCCCGCAAACCATTCTCCACCGCCACGCCACTCCCCTGCTGAAAACGCTTCAGTGCCCCCACTGCTCCCAGACCAAGTCCAGTCTCCCCCTGTGGTTTCCAAGACCCATGGGACCTGGCTACCATCCACCTCGCTGGCCTCCTTTCCTGTAACTCCCACACCTGCCCCCAAACTCTATATGTTCCTCTTTAGGCAACTGAACTTGCCATTCCTCTAATATCCCTCCTCCCCTCCGGGCCTTGGCACCCCTCACCTCTTAGCCCGGAGCCTGCTTTCCCAGCCTTCATCCCCTAGATAGCTGCTAACCAGCCAGTAGGTCCCGGCTTAAATACTTCTTCCCAGAAGCATCAGCGGCCCATTCCCACCCCCGGGGCCACAGTGGGCTCTTATCATGGCTTACGAGAATTGTTTGTCAGTTTCCTTTCTGGGACCACCGGACTCCCGTTAGCTGGGATCCTGTCTACTTACTCACTGTTGTGTCTCTAGCGTTTACGACAATGCTTAGCACACAGTAAACTCCTAGCATGTATGTGCAAATACGTATTTTTAACTGGATAATGAATGGATGGATGGTAGACAGACAGACGGGTAGGTAGATGCAAGCAATAGGTCCTGTTTGAGTTGGGTTTTTAATGCTTTGAAAGATCTCCAAGGGAAGGGTGTGCAGGTAGAAGGGCAGGTGTGGCTGAATGCGGGAGTGTCGGATTGGAGGCACAGTGGGAGATAAAGGAGGATGCAGACGGATTACAAGGACCTTGAATGTCGCGGTGGAGAGTCTGGACTTAATTCAGTAGGCGATGGGGAGCCATGGAAGGGTTTTAATCAAACAAGTGACACGATCCCACCTGCGTTACAGAAAGATGGCTCTGGCTGCAGTAGGGATTGCGGATCAGAGGCTGGGAGGCCAGGGAGGAGGCTGCCACGACAGTTTAGGCAAAGTCAGCGAGGTCTGAGTCCGAGCAGGGATTGTGGCCGGATGGAAGCGGGGGGGGGGAAGGGAGAGACCAGGGTGCAATGAATCTGTGGGAATCAGCCCACGTCCAGAGGCCCCCGGCCGCATGCAGGGACTGGGCCATCCCTTGAAGGATCCTGAGGTCAGAGACAGATCGTGGTGATTCTGACAGAATTCCACCCTCCTGCAGGGGTGCAGGCAGCCAAAGTCACGCACAAAACCAAGCAGAGGAACAAAGCGTTCGGCCCCGTGGGAACCAAGGGACACAAATGGAGGGATCATGGTCACAATACTGCTTCTTTTGTGGAGGATCCTGCCTGCCTGCCAGGCACTACGAGAGGCACCGGACATACTCGCACACACTTAATCTTCACACAACCCAATGAGGCAGGCATGACTTGTTTGTTTGTTTTTTTTTTTCTTTCTCCATTTCACAGAGAAAGAAATAGGCTCGGAGAGGCAAAGTAATTTGCCCAAAGTCACACAGCCAGAAAATCACAAATCCAGGCTGGCCTGACGCCCATGGCCATGTTCTCAGTTATTTATATACACAAGAGAGGGAGCTGGTAGCCAATGGATGACTGAAGGCTCGCGGGTCTGATGAGGAAGCAAGAAGTTCCCAGCCTCATCCCAGTGGGGTAGCAGGAAGGGGCCTGCTGATGGGGCATGAAGGGAACAGAGGGGGAGAAGGAATTCGCCCTACACTGCATGTGTTTAGACCCAGATTCATATATTCAGAAAGGTGTGTCCCCACAGTGAGAGAACTGTGAGCAGTGAGTATGAGAGACAGAAGGAGTGAGCAGTGCTTAACCTCCAGTAGGGCCATCTTAGTGGGAATTAAAGAAAGACATCTTCCCCTGGGGGCATGTGGCCTCACAGGTCCATGGCTGGTTGGTATATGAAGACTTTCTTGCAAGCGCGGGAAAGATGTTCCCTTCTCCAGGAGGACATGGTCTGCCTTTATGGCACCTGATGTGTTGAGTGGAGCTTATGATGGATTTCAGCCTCTATTCTCCTCCTGCTTTGAGTGCCCTCGGGCAGTCAACAACCTGCCCAACTGTACATGACAGCTATGCCTCCAACCACTCTGTCCTGTATCCATTTCCCAGCAGCCACTCTGCACCATCCTGGATGAGAAAACATTCCCTCTGGCAGATACATAGAGCTTGGACCATTCTACAGCCAAATTCCTTGTTAGTCCTTGCCTCCTCCATGGGAGAAAAGACAAAGTCTGATTATACCCACTGCCCTGATGAAAAAGCTGAGGTTAGAGACTGTCCTGATGGTGAAACAAAACAAAACCAAACCAAACCACAAAAGGCCTTCTTCAGAGAGGCCCCGTATCAAAACACAAGGTTCTAGGAAGCAGAAGCCTCTACTCGAGAGCTCCGTCTTAAGGGTGCTCTGAGGTGTCCAGGGAGGTGGGGGGGTTGCCCACCCTCACTGGGAGCAGGAGGCTTCTCTCCCTGGGTCTGGCCTGAGGCCTGGGTCTTCTCTCAGCCTGATGGGAGTAGATTCGCAGTTTTGTCCCTGACCCCTAGCGCCCTCTTTGGGTCAACTCCGGGGTAGGATGGATGGGGAAGCCCCCTGCCTGAGCCACCTCCTTAGGGTCTCCTCTTTCCTGGGAAGCACCTGACTCCATCCTCAGCCCCCATCCCCTCCCAGGCAGAGCTGAGAGCCGGCTGCTGCCTGAGTTACATAAACAGGAATCATTCTCTCTTTCGGAATACCTGAGGCTGCATGCATTTCCGAATGGAGCTTCCTGATGGAAGAAAAAGGGCGGGGGAAAGAAAGAACAGAGAGAGAACAGGAAATTTAATTGGCTGACTCCTATCACCCATGTGATAAATAAACTGGCTGCTCCAAACTTTGCTAACTGCGGGGAGACAGGCCCTCCTGGGGTCCCTGCCCAGCCCCGTCTGCAAAGGCCTCTGGAAACGCAGAGCCATGGCCAGGGGATTGGGAAGTCCTGCCTCTAGGCACAATTATTCCAGACCACCAGAAACACTGGAGATCACACACACTTTTTACAGAAGGGCTGTGACTTGCCCGGGGCGGCACCATACCTTTAGGGGCCCAGCTATGTCCTCAGCGTCTGCTCCTTAGGCTTCTTCACCAAAGACACTTGGACAGCTTTCCCTGGGCACTGGCCTAGGAGCGCGGCAGGTCTAACTTAAACACCTCTTGCGTTTAAGCAAGGTATCTTCTTGTTCTGCTTGCAATTCGAAGGGAAGAAACTGCTCCACTTCCCCTGACCCCGCACCCCAGATCTGCCCAACATATAAGGAGAGCTGGTGAGGCCTGGAAAGTCAGGGCTCCTGTGCCCCCATTCTGGCTCTGGATGGAGCTTACTGTGTGACCCAGGCCTCTGTTTGCCATACTTTAAAATGGGAAGGAGGGGAGCCCAGGTGGTCACAGTAAGGAATAGGGGAGGGAAGGGGTTCCTCCTCCAGAAATCGGCTAAGAGGGCCTTTCAGGAAGGGCAGCTGCCCCCTGGCTGAGAGAGACCTGGCTGGCTTTGCAAAGTACCTTCCCTGGAGACGTTGGCAGGGATGGTCCCAGAAGGGCACATAGACACCCTCAGGAAGCAGCATTTAAATGTTGACAATGGCCTTCCCTGCCAGGGGGAATGGAAGAGGAGCATCCCAGACACTGGGGAAGGGAGAGGAGTAGGGGTAGAGTGGAGAAGTAGCTGTGGTGCAGGCCGGGGGGTGGGGGTGGGGTGGGGGTGGTAGGGAACAGGTGATCGCCACAGAGAGAAACGGGCAGGCAGGATGGAAGACGAGGGGAAGAGATATGGCCATAGGTGAGCAAAGACAGAAGGATGTCTTAGGTGTAGAGGCCAAATTCCAAAAAGGGCTGTAGGATCGGGGTAAGCTGGAGTGGGGGCACCGATGGAAGAGTATAGGGGGTGCCAATGAGGAACAGAGGGGCACGGTGGTTAGGGAGGAGCCTGTGGGTTCCAAGGCCATGATGATGCTGATATGGGCAGGGGGCTGACTAGAGGGGGAAGAGGGTAAGATCCAGAACCCCGCTAGAGGGGCGGACGAGGGCTGGCAACAGGCCGAGGCCCTCAAATGGGCCTCGGCCTGTTCTGTACACCTTGGCCAGCCCCAGGGACCCAGAGGGAGCTGGAATCAGACCCAAAGAAACCGGAGTCGGCAGGCGCAACCTCTGGCCAGGCCTGAAGGCCTGCAAGGGCCCCCTGCGAAGGAAGAACCCTCCCAGAAGCAAGAGTGTCCGAAGCCTTCGGGCGGCTTCAAACTGCGGCGTCTCTGCCCGCCACCAGGGGGTGCCCCTGCAGCTCGGGGAGACCTCGGGGGACTTCCGGTGAGCTGCTCTCGCCGCAGCCCGGCCTGGAGGTCTCCAGCCGCGCCCCAGCTGGGGCAGGGGCCTGACAGTGCCAGAGAAGAGGAAGAGGGGAGGTCAAGTCTCGAGGCGCTAGGGTGACGGGTCCCGGCCCCGGTCGTCGGGCACCGAGAGCGCCCAACAAAATTCACAACTCCCCCCTCAGCGCCCCGGCCCCCGAGGGTCAGTCCCAAGTGGCGCTCCCTTTGGACGTGAAGCCGTCGGGCCCTATCCTTCTTCCATGGAGTGGGCAGTGTTCCCGGAGCCCGGTCCTAGGGAAGAGGGCAGCGCGCGGCCCCTCGCTCACCGCGGGTCCGCCGGCCGATCCGACGGCCCGAGGGCGGCGGGGTCGCGCTGGTGGGGCCGGCGGGGGTCCCCGTGGGCCAGCTTCCCCCCTCCCCACGAGGTGGCCGCAGCCGTGCGTGTCGCCGCGCCTTGAGTCCGCCTCCGGGTGCCCCCGGACGCGGCACGACCTAGCACACACACTCACCGCGCGCTCACGCTCGCGCCGTGCGGTATTTCCCGGCCCCGGACCCCGCCTCTGGGAGGGGCCCGGGCAGCCGATCCCCGGCAGCAGGGGGTGGGGGCGCGGGGAACACCCGGGTCCCGGCCCCCGGGTAGGGACCGCGCACCCCCTCCTCAGCCCCTCTCGGCGCGCGGGCTCGGCTCCCGGCGCTGCCACCCCGCGACCCGCTGGGGTCCCGGCGGTTCCCGGCGCGCTGCAGGCGGGGCGGGGGGAGCGGGGGCGGGCTGGGGGCCGCGGGCTCCGGGCGGAGAGGCTGCTCGGCTCCGCGCCAGGGAAAGTTTGGACGTGGGAAACTCCCTCCCGCCCGCCCCGCCGAGAGGAGGGGGCGCGCGGGGGCCGGGCGCGGGCACCCGGGCTCCCCCTGCGGCGGGAGGCTCGCCCCCCGCGCCGCCTGCCGGGCCGCTCCCGCCGGCCAGGGGGCTCCCTCCCGGCCCGGCAGCCTCCCCCTCGGCGGCGATCCGGCCGCCCCTCCCGCGGCACCCCGCGCCCTTACCTCGGGGAGCGGCCGGGGGCTGCCCCCAGTCCTGCCGCCTCGGGACGCTGCGTGCGGCGGGCGAGCCGGAGCGGGCGGGCGGGCGAGTCCGGAGCCCAGCGGCCGCCCGGAGGAGCCGGAGGGAGAGCGGGCGCGAGAGGGGGAGCCGCGGCGGCGTGTGCGCGCGTGTGTGTGAGCGAGAGAGCGAGAGAGCGAGGGAGTGAGCGAGCGGGAGCGAGGGAGTGTGCGTGTCTGACTAGGGGGGAAGTGTGCAAGGGACGGATCCCTTCCTTCCTCCCGCAGCCTCTGGTGGAGACTCGGAGAATGCAGCGCCCGCCGGGCAGGAGCGTCGCGCCGCGCCGCAGGCGGCCGCCGGGCCCGGACCCCGCAGCCCGGGAGCCCTGGCCCCCCGCTTCCCCCCTTCGCCCCGCCACCCGGGTCGCGCCCCCCCCCCGCCGGGAGGGGCCAGGTTCTCCAGCGCCTGGGCGGCCCGGACCCAGGAAAGCCCTGGGGGGGGGGCGGCGCCCCTCCTTCCTCCAGCGCCAGATCAGCGCTAAAGGAGCGCCCCCAGGAGGGAGACAATCTCCCTCCCCGCCTAAGCAGTTCCCCCGAGGTCGCGCTTTGAGAGACCCGACCCTTCCCCCTCGCCTGACTTTCCTACGTCTAGGGTTCCCCATTTCCCTCCCACTCCTATGGGAGCCGGGCTTCAGAGGAGAGGGGGCGCAGGGGAGGGTGAGGGCAGGCTTCTCCAGTGGCCCTGGCTGGCCGCCCAGAAAGGCCCCTGCACCGAGCCGCCAGTTTCAGATGTAGTCACTGCGCTTTGAGGTGGACCGAGGCCGGGGTCCAGTGCCTAGGGAGGTGCTAGGTCAGGTGTCCCAGGAAGAGAACTGCGGCTTTTCCTCGGGGCGGGGGGGGGGGGGGGGGGGAGGATGCTGGACATCCCTGCAACCGACGAAGTAAGCCGGCAAGACAGCCCTATCCTAAGTTTAGCCTCCCTTGGCCCCCAGCTTCCCAATAGCCACCCCCACCCTCCCCACTGCTCTGAAACACCAAGCAGGCCCGGTTTCCCATTCTCCTGAAACTCCAGCTGCCACCGCCCGCCAGAGGTCTTTCCTGAGCCGCCCAGCTTCTTTCTCCTGGCCACAGTGGCTCCCTCTTCACTCCCATCTCTCTAGGGTGCAGCCTAATTGAGGAGACCCCACGCCTCAGTTCTCAGCATGAGGTTGTTCAGTATGAGGTAGGCTAGGACCAGCGACTTCCATACAGCCACCCTTTGTCTTGGGCTGGGGGACACCTGAGAGCTGCCAGATGGGCGGTGCAGGGTCATGGGGGACACCACCACCATCTACCTCTGTCCTGTTCTGCTGTCACCAACCAGACACAGACCGATGTCTGATCAGCTGCGGAAGTTCAGGGCAAAGAGGGAGCAGGACCTGGCAGGGCCCCTGTGGGTCCTCGGGGCGCAGGCTCTACCTTACTCCCATCCTGCCCTCACCCTCCCTTCTCTGATCTTCATCTTCATCCCCTCGCCTGTGCCTCTCCTCTCCTCCTCCCTGGTGACTGGAATCTCCTCTCCCCCTGGCTGCCCCTCCCTCTAAACTCCATCACACTTTTATTTATTTTGAGATTTATTCTCCATTCTGCCAGCCTGTTCCCTCCCGGAAGTCCCTTTCTCGCTTTATTCCCCTTCACTGATCTCTCCCAGCCCTGCTTTGTTTGGCCCTCCCCCCCCCAACGCTCTCCTCCCCTCTCTCTATTCTTAGCCTCTACTCTTTCATCCTTTCTGAGACTGAGACCGGAGGCCAGCCCTGCCAGAGGTTTCTCCTCACTTTCTGTTCTCTCTCCCCTCGGACTCACTTTCTTTGGCCTTTTGCTCCAGCTGCCACCCCTCCCTGCCCTCCCTTCCCGACCCCAACCCTGCCTGGCCCTGGCGGCCACTGTTCGCCCAGAGCTCAGACCTACTTAATCGTCCACAGGTGGTTCTGGCCTGGGACACGGTTGCTTTCACATCTGCATACATACATTAAGTGCTCAATAAATGTGTGTTGGATGAACTACTCATACATCTTTCCTTTGATCTCTCTCCTCTCTTCCTCCACAAGTCTCGGAGCAGCCACTCTTTGCCAGGCACTGTGCTAGGCTCTGGCCACACACTGAGGTCCGCCTCAGTGATGACTGAGCACTTGCTGTGGGCCATGATTTTGCTTTTAAGTTCGCACAACAGGTTCTGGCACGAGCCCCCTTTTACAAAGGAGGAAGCCGAGGCACAGGGTGTTGAGACGTTAAGGTCCCACAAGCCGGTGAGCGACGAGGTCAGGCTGGTGCGCTCTGGGCTGGGAAGAAGGTGAGCAGCGACTTCCGCTGCACTGTGACGGGGGCAGCAGGAGCCCGTGTAGGGCAACAGAGGCAGTCCTGGGCTGAGAGCAGCTGTGGCCCAGGCAGGCCGGGCGAGGCGGGCCAAGTCACCTCCTCAGCGTTGCTGCGCAGATCAGATGAGCCAATAATAGCAGTAGTTAGCATCTAGAGAGCACATGCCCTGTGTCGGCTGGTGCCAAGAGCTGCACACTGATGACTTCATTTGATTCTCAGTGCAACCAACTTACAAATGTATAGTTGGGGAAACCAAGGCACAGGGAAACTACAAAAGTTGCCCGGGGTCGCACAAGTCGTTTGTGGCCGAGCTGGGGTTCAGACTGAGGCCGGCTGGGGCCGGGGCCTGCAGGAACTGGCACTATTAACATTGGGGGGTCCGAAAAGTGCTTTGTTGTGGGGGCCATCCCGCACGCAGGAGGAAGTTTCATGGCATCTCTGGCCCCTACTCATTAGACCCCAGTAGTGTGTCCCCCCTTGTGGCAACCCAAAATGTGTCCAGGCATTGTCAAATGTCCCCTGGGGGCAAAATCACTCCCAGGTCTGACCGCCTTAAGAGCAGGGCCTGCCCCAGGGCACCTGGAGAGCAGGAACAGGTGGGGGTGGGGGTGGGGGGCAGGGACGAGCGGGGGAGGGGAACAGGCTGCTGTAGGCTCCAGGCTCTGCCTGTCTCCCTCCCTCTTCTCTCCTTGGCTACACTTGCTCACGGGGCCTCACTTCGCTGTCCTCACCTCAGCCCGTGTGTCTGCCTCCTTGTTCATCTCTGTCTGTTGTCTTCTTAACACTGGCCGCTGTCTCCCGTTCCCAACAGCCTCCACCCGTGTCTCTGCCTCCTTTTCTCCATCAGCCTTCGTTTCTGGGTCTTTCTGACGCCTTCTCTCTGTCTCCTTTTTTTTTTTTTTTTTTTTGGTCTCTTTCTACCTGTCTCTCTATTCTTCCCTCTGGCTGTCTTTCCCCTCTCCCTCCCCTCTCCCTCCCTTCTCTCTCCCCCCTGGCCCAGTCTCCCTGTGTGTCTTTCTCTAGCCCTTTCCTTTGTCTGGTCACCTCTGGCCCTCAGGCTCTTTCTCCCCTCTGCCTGGCCTCCTGGGGCTCTCTCGGTCCCCACCCTCCCTCTCCTTCCCCTCCTGCTCTCGCCCACCCTCCCTTCTCCCTTTCTACCTTCTTCTCCCCACCCTTCCTTCCTTCCCTCCCTCACCCCTTCTCCCTACCCTCCCTCCCTCTCTCCTCCCTTCCCTCCCTGCCTCACCCCTTCTCCCTTCCCTCCCTCCCTCCCACTCCCTTGCCTCCTTCCCTTCCTTCCTCCCTGCCCTCCCTCCATTCTGACTTTCTTCCTCCCTCCTTCCCTCCTTCCCTCTTTCCTTCCCCTTTCCCCGCTCTAGCCTTCTACTCGGTTCCCTCTATTCTCCCCTCCCCTCCCTCCCTCCTCCTCCTCCCCTTTGTCTGTGGGAGCTGGAAGTTAAAAGCTTTTCCGAACTTGCTCTTCAGTGGCCGTTCCCGGAGTCTTTCATCTCGCCAGCACATTTGTAAAACTGCGCAGACTGAAGGGCCGTGACATGAACAACCAAAGAAATGTCAGCGCGGGGACTGGGGCCGCCTGCCCGCGGTGGGGGGGGGGGGCGGTGTGTGTGGGGGGGCAGTCGGGAAGACCTCAGCTCCTCCCGGGAAGGGCCGGGGACCAGGACGGGGTTGGACGGGCCTCCCC
Organism: Eumetopias jubatus; assembly: GCF_037043125.1. Taxonomy (NCBI): domain Eukaryota; kingdom Metazoa; phylum Chordata; class Mammalia; order Carnivora; family Otariidae; genus Eumetopias; species Eumetopias jubatus. Next base: position 126,526,127 of record NW_028274815.1, read on the forward strand.
GCCCCCCTCGAGGAGCTCCCCGAATCCCGCGCCTCTGCGGAGCCCGGCTTCCCCGGCGGGGCTCAGGGGCGGGGTGTGGGGGGGGGAGCCGACTCACGGAGCGGGGAGGCGGGTGGGGGGAGCGCACACCTGTGAGGCAGCCGAGGGCCGCCGAGCACCCGCCACCTGCTGAGACACTAACTCGCGTTCACCGCGCAGCCAGGTTGTCTGGGTTCCAATCCCGTCACCCCCTCACCAGCGGTGTCGTCCTGGGCAAGTGACTTCACCTCTCCACGTCCCGGGGTCCTCCTGCCACGTACGTCAACGGGCTGGGTTGAAGCGTGCAGGAGCCGATCCGTGTCAGACACTCCGAAGAAGTGTTTGCTGTAATTAATAACAGTGAGGCGGCACAGTGGGATTATCAGCCCCGTGCTCCAGCTCCCTAAACCTGGGGGAACCCAGGTTTAGAGGGGGAAGTGAGTAGCCAGAGGACTCAGACCCAGTGGGGGCCAGAACAGGGATTAAAGCCTGGGGTCCCTCTCCCCTCTTCCCCTTTCTCCCCAAGGGAGTGGGCAGCGGGATGGAAGACAGCTCCAGGAGTTAAGGACTGAGTCTGGTTTGTTCACTGCTGTATCCCATGGGTACCGCGCAGAGTAGATGCTCAATAATACTTGCTGAATGAATGAGGGAGGGAGGGAGGGAGGAAGAAAGGGAGAGAGGAAGGAAGGGAGGGAAATAACTGGAAAGGTGCCAAAGCCAGACCATGGAAAGGCTGCTCTGTTTGCAGGGCTGGGTGGTGGGCTGAGGTGGAAGAAGGAGCCCAGAACCTAAGGAACTTCTGGGCCAGGAGAGCTGTGCACCCAGGACTCCAGCTGCGGCCCATCAGGGACTGCAGCCAAGCCCCAGGCCCCTGGAGCCCAGTTTCACACGAGGAGTTATCCCGATGCCCCTCCATCCCAGACAGCACCCCCAGTGCCCTGACCCTGCTCCTGGAACCTCAGCCTGGGGCTAAACCCCCACCCTCTGCCTCCCCCACCACTGTCCCCCTTCTCTCTCTCTCTCTCTCTCTCTCTCTCTCTCTCTATCTGGACCCAGATCCAAAGCCAGGGCAGCCTACTGGGAAAGGTATGCCTCCCCTTGTGCTCCCTTCCCATGAGCCTCAAGAAGCCTCCACAGCCCTGGGGCCTCGCAGTGCAGGCAGGTGGCTGTGAGGAGAGCGAAATCGGGCTCCCCTGAGCTTTCCTGAAAGGCCCTAAAGATGCACTGAGGGTAGAACAGGGCCTGAGCACCTGGACCATCCCTCCTCAACCACCTTCCCTGGAGTGGGAAGGTGAGACAGCCCCCCCAGTCCCCCCCCAACACTTCAAACACTGACTCTCCCTGAATTATTCACCTGCCTCTCCCCAGGGCGCTGCAGAGCGCCCAGCCCAGGTGCTGAGGAGGAAAAAAAGCAGGAAGGCCCATTAAATTTAAACACCGCTGAGGATTTTCAGATGTGAGGTTCTATTCCTGGCCTGGAGAAGAGCAGCCAGTAGGAGGGGAAGGGGGATCAGCAGGGGGCTGTGGGGTGAATGACTGGCAGAGCACCAGTAGGGAAAGGCCCAGAAGCTGGAGAACCTGAGCCTTCTCTCACCTGTGGGCCCTCATCCATGAGGAAGCGGACTTCGGCATAGCATCTCACTCACCCGGTTCTGATAAGACAAGGGGACCCATCTAGAGATAGCTTCTCTGCAGTGGCCTGAAGGCACCCTCCCCCTGCCATGACTGCTTCGGCATGAGGGGCAGGACTTTGCCTCTCCAGCTTCATCTCTTGCTCCCTCCTTTTTGCACCTTACATCCTGATCGGGTGCTTTTACTTTTCTTAACACATTCAGAGCTGTTATAATGGCGTTCCTGCCCCCTTGGGTAGTTCTCTCTTCGTCTTGCTGGAAAACTCCTATTTATCCTTCAAAACCCAGCTTGAGTGTCACCCCACGAGATGGCATAGGCTTTCCCACCTCTGCACTCCGTTGGACCTGGAGTTGCTTTCCTCTTCCTGCCCTACGTGGATGGTGGAGTCCTGGGCTATCAGGCTTGATGCGGCCATCATGGATCATGACCCCCGTAAGAAGCAGCGGCAGAGAGGAAGCTGGTTACCCCACAAAGTCTGAGATCTCTTCCCAGTCCTGGCTCTGGCCCCAACTCTCTGTGTTTTGGGGCAAGTCTTCGGCTCTCTCTTGGCCTTGGTTTCCTATTCCGTAAAATAAAGGAGGAGTGGCAGGGGATAATTTCATGATGACTGAGGGCCCTTCCAGTTATTAGAATCCAGAATTCTCTGTGGCTCACATACTGTTTCAAGCCATTTCTTGCTCTTCCCCCGTATGGATGTTGCCAGACCAGCTTCCTTATTGATACCTGAAACAGTGAGAGGCTGGAGCTGGCTTGTGCTGGCTCATCAAAGCCAATTGTTAGGTTTTTCAGGGATTTTGCAAGCCAGTTTCGCGAGCCCTTGAAATTGGCCATGTCCAGAGTATTTACACCACGAAAATTGGCAAACACTACAAATCAGGGCTTCCCTGCGGTCTTCTGCCAGAACCAGTTTATTTCTGCCTGAAAGCCGCCCTCCCACCTCCAGGCTTTGACCCCTTTGATTTCCCCTGTTTGAGAGGCCCCAGCCCCACCCCTGACTATTTGTTATTTCCCATGCAGGGCTCAGGTTCCAAGGCCAATGTCCTGTGTTCAGAGTGCGTCTTTTCCCTGTCACCTCCCTCCTCCCTGGATGCTCTTTTTTTCCTTTTTTAAAAAAGTTTTTATTTAAGTCGTCGCTACACCCAATGTGGGGCTCAAACTCACGACCCCGAGATCAAGAGTTGCATGCTCTTCCAACTGAGCCTGCCAGGCACCCCTCAGAATGCTCAGTTTTAGTGGCAACACAGTTTGGGAAAGAAGAACACACACTTTGGGGCAGGCGGATGTGAGTGGAAATCCCGGGCCCTGCCCTGTGCACACACGGTTGTCTTCTCTTCTCGTCAAAGGGGTTTCTGCTCGGGCTCCTCCCTGTCGAGGACTTTCCTGACCACTCGAGTAAAGTGGCACCCGCCACCCCCCCCATCACTCTCTAACTTTTCATCTTGGTTTATCGTCTTAGCCCTTGTCCCTTCCCTCTGGCTTGTAAGGTTGGTGAGGACAGGGGGCTCATCTGACCTGGTCACCGGACACCCTCACCTCCTAGAGTACCTGGCACACAGTAGGTACTCAGTCATTCCATTGAATAAATGATTGTGTGACCTTGGATAAGTCATGATACTTCCCTGAGTTTCTCCAACACCCCCTGCCCCCCAGGAGAATTATTTTGAGGCATATATTTCTGGCCTGAGCTGCCTTAGAGAAGAGCCTAGTCCCCGCTCCACCACTAACCCACTGGGTCACCTTGGGCAAGTCACCCCCCCCACCCCCTCCCACCTGGTTTTGCCTACCTCTCAGGGGTCCAGCGAGATAGCAAGCTGATACACTGCCATGAGATATGTCCATCTTTGGGCCCCATCTGCCCCCTCCCATCCCACTCCCACCTCATTTATTCAACAAATATTTATTGAGCACTTACTCTGAGCCCATGTGCCACACAGAGGATATAGCAGCAAAGGGGGAGGGGGTAATCCTCATTCTCATGGACTTCCATTCGGGTTGGGAAGACAAGCAACAAGTCAGAATAGTAAAATACATAGTATGTCAGCTGGTGGTGATCGTGCTAAGGACAGTTTTAAGCAGGAGAGGGTCACAGGGAGTGTTGAAGAGGGGGCTCCCCTTTTAGGAAGGGGGCTCAGGAAAAGATCTCACTGCTAGGTGAGGAATATAAATAAAGACACAAAGGAGGCGGTCGTTTGGGGAAAGAGCCTACTGGGCAGACGGAAGAGCAAGAGCCAGGAGCAGGGCAAGGCCTGGAAGAACCAGGGAACCTGTGGGGTCTGGAGCCCAGTTGGGGGGGCAGTGAGGGAGGACAGAGGGAGTGATGACTGCTTCTCTGTCTCCCTCCCTCCCTCCCTCCCTCCCGGAAGACAGTCCCGAAGTTTGTGACATGGGAGTGTCAAGAGGGGGATGGGGGACCCCTCTCCCTGCCTGCCTGCCCGGGCCTCTCCCCAGCAAGTGGGGAGCCCAGCCATGCGCCCGCAGCTTGTAGATCCATCATTTATCTCCTGGAGCCGGGCACTTCCTCCCCGATCAGCCCACTCCCCTGAGTGGCAGAGACAGGTGTGAGGAATTAGCTGTGGGGACTAATGCCGTGACAGGAACCGGCACAAAAGAAGAGGACAGAGTGTAATGTTTATTACGTTTGAAGCAAAGCAAACACGCGGCCTATTTATGTATCTATAGAGAATTAATTGGCGAGCGGCAGCAAGAAGCAGATTATAAATTAGAATCATTTTCGCCAACTGAAACCCATTCATCTTGCTTCAGAATGGGCCTGTCACCTCCTCCTAATTCTTTTTAAATTCCCTGCTTTTCTCACCGGCCTCCTGCAGCTTTCACCTTGAGACCTGCACCCCACGAGCTTGTACCCACCTCAGGGAAAGGCTGCATTCAAGCTCTGTGCTTTTTGGGCACCCACTGTCTCTGCACCCCCGGGTCTGTCCGGGGTCTGAGCCTGCGGTGCCCTGGCCCCTACGCTGTTATCCCTTCTTCCTCTCCTGTGGCTCAGAGCTTCCTGCAGCACCTCACCTGCTCTGGCTGGTCCCCGAGAATCTGGCTGGAGGGGAGCCCCGGCCGGGGCCCAGGCCCAGCAGGTGGAAGGGGGCAGCCTGAGGCTGCCATCCTGGGGACCCTGGAGCACTGGCCCCCGGCTGCCTGCTTCTGATCCTGGGCTCAGAGCACGCAGCCTCAACAGGAATCAAAGGGAAGCCACACGGCTAGGTCCCTGGTGGGCCCGGCTCCGGCTTCTCTCCAGCTTCTCTCACCTGGAGCCCGTGGAGATGAAAGCCCAGGTCAGGTGTCAGTGGCTTCCAGGCCTGAGAGCCATGCCATGCCTGCCCTGGGCTGTGGCCCAATTAACCCTTCCCTTCCTCTGCCTTTGAGCAGGAGACTGCGGCCGGGATGTCGATGTCCAGGCCTTTGCGGGGAAGACAAAACAACCAGCATGTGAGTTCCCTGGCCTGGAACAGGGTAGCTCAACATCAGGAGTCTAATGATTAAAGGTAAGAGCGTGGCACGAGCCAGACCTGGGTCTGAATTCAGGAAGCACCTTCCGACTAGAGGTGGCGAGTCAGGGCTCCTCTCCAAGCCTCAGGCTCCTTGACTGTGAAGTGGGGATCATAATGTGCCTGGAACCTGAAGCGATATTCAGCTGACCTGGTGCAAATATGGCAATCCTCCCATCCTGCTCAGCAAAGAGCTGATGGACCGCAGTGCTCTTCCCTGCTACCACTCCAGTCCCAGCTGGGGACACCTCCCCACCCTGTGATCCGAAAACCAAAGGTCAAGTCTTCTGGCGGCCTTGAGGACCTACTTCTGTATCAGTGGTGAACGTTCTGATAGACCCGCACGTGCTGTACTGGGTATTGTTATATGTCACATATCTGCCCTGCCTGCATCCCTTAGACATCATGAAGATGAAATAAGATGATAGCAGTACAGTGCCCGGCATGCAGTAGGTGCCCAATAAATGTCGCTTGACACTATTATTAATCTGGACCGGGGCTCTAAGCCTGGAATGCCACTCTTCCTTCTTTGCTCCTCTCTACCTTTTAAAAACAAGTTATGGATAACTTCCAGCCTCCGCCGGGAGCCCCCCACCCCTGCCCCAAGTGCTAACCTTGGAGAATCACAGTGCTCGGAGCGGCGGCAGCCGGCCCGAGCACGGACCCTCCTGAGACTGAAGAAGGATTGCTTTCGGGCGTGTTGAGTTTCAGAGGCAGCACTGGGTTCCTTAAGGGTACAACCCCAGGTGTTCTGACCTCTGTGCCCCCCTCGCCCCCAAATTGACTGAAGCCAGGGGGTTTACCAAGGGCCCGACATTGAGCCAGAGGGACAGACTTGGGCCCAGTCACTGCAGGCCCCAGTCCCACATGTGATGTGCAGGCATTCAGAAGGGCCCTTGATCTTCTTGTCAAGGGCCTACAGACAAGTTTGAGATGAGGAAAAAAAAAAAAAAAAAGATTAGCTCCAAGATACAAAAAGAAAACCGCAAAATCGAAATTAATGAGTGTTTAATTAAATGTCTACAAAACCTAGCATTGTGCCAACAAGTCAGCTCCAGTTCAGCTCATGTTTCCCATCCTCAGGCATCAAAGATGGGTGAGGTGCGGTTTGGTGCCCTCTTCTGCATCTGGTGTGGCGTGGAGTGGAGACCCCTCAGAGCAGGAATGCGTTGGATCCTGCCTCCATCTTCAAGTGCTCTTGGGTCCCAGCTCTGCCCCCCACTCACTGTGACTTTGGGCAAGTCACTACCACTCTCTGGGCCTCAGCTTTTTCATCTGTCAAATGGGCAGAACCACTCCTAGCTCTCAGGGTGGTTGTGAGGATCTGTAAACATATTTTCGGGGCAGCATGGTGAGCCCTAAACTTGTGGGAATCCGGTAAGGGGAGGGGGCTTGCGAGACTGGCTGGAGAGGACTTGAACTTCAACCTCTGGGCCCGTTTCTCGCTCTTTCCCTACACAGGGTTATGGATAAGAATGATATTCAGGGGTACCTGGCTGGCTCAGTAGGTAGAGCATATGATTCTTGATCTTAGGGTTGTAAGTTCGAGCCCCGCTTTGGGTGTAGAGATTACTTAAGAATAAAATCTTTAAAAAAAAGAATGATACTCAAAATATGTACCAGCTGAGAGTGGACATCAGGAACTGGAGCAGGTGTAACCCATGACTTGCTGGATCCTAGGTAAGCCAGGAGCCCCAGGAGGACCTGGGGGTTAAGGAGGTGGGCTGAGACTTTGGGAGACTCAGAAGACAGGGAAGCAGCTCTTTATCCACCAGAGTGGAAAGGTGTCAACATTTTGACACCCAGAACAGCCTTATTGGTGAGTGCTGGCTCTCTATGGCCTATCATCTCCCAAGATGGGCCGGAACATCCTTGCGAGTGACCTGAGTAATGTGGGATTCAGAGATCATTATTTATACACTGACCCTAGGACCCAGGGATTTAGTATAAATCCCAGGGAAATCCTTGGCATGTCCACGGGGGTCAAGTCTGGGGCATGCTCATCCCAAAGTTGTCTGTGGTCGGGGGAGTTGGGGGAGCCCTGGTACCCTCCCTGGCAGAGTGGGCAGGAAGATGTGGGGACGCACTGTGAGGTCTGCACAGTTGTTAGCCCACAGACATGGACACGTCACCAGACGTGGATGGGTCTTTAAAACACGAAATGAAAGGTATAAGAAACGGATAGGGATCTATAGCGTAATAGCATTTCTGTGAGCTCAAAGTGCATTCAGATGGTGATTACATGAATCTATATATACGTACTGAAATTTATAGAGCTGAACACCAAAAAAAAGGTCAATGATACTATATGATCAATAAAATAAGATAAAATAAAATAAGGACAAGAGACTCTTGCAGACCACTCACAGTCTAGAATGGGAGACACACTTTAAAAAATGCATTGACGAAAAACCGTCCTCATTTGCAAAAGCACATGCACACAGAAGGATCTCTTGTCACCTTGGCCCTCCAGGAGCTCCCAGGCTAATGCAGCAGGCCAACTAAAAGACAAAACAAAACAAAAGCCTAAAACGAACGAACAAACAAACAAAACACCTCACTCCAGGGTCATCAGAAATGTGCGAATATACAAAGTACTCTGGGACCCGGGAGGAGGGGACCATGCATTCTGCCTGCGGGAACCCCAGAAAGCTGCCCCTGAGATAGAAGACACGTAGCTTGAATCTTCAATGCTGTGTTAGAGGGGTTCGTGGCATCCTAGGATCTCCCCATCAGAGGAGTAGGCACTGCTTAACCCAAGGAAGTGAAGCTGGGTTGGGGGGATCTGAGGTGTAGTTGGTCAGGGGGCCTTTCGGACTTGGGCCCTTCTGGCCTGACCAGCTCCTGATGGCAGCTCCCTGTTCTGAGCCTGAGCTGGGGTTGAATCAGCAGGCCATGCCTCCACCTCAAGGGGCCTGGGCAGCAGCCCTCTGCCTGGGAGAAAGCCGCAGCCGGGGAGCCTGCCAGGGGCCCACCTCTTGGACTCCTCCCTCAGCGCTTCCCTGACCTATCACCAAGCTCCCAAGTCTGTGTTCAACCCTTAGCGGTCACGGGAGGGAGCTTCCCAGAGCAGGTCCTCTGTACTGCTCTGCTTCTGTGGTTCCCCATGGCCCCAGCATAACCTCCAGCCCCTCCTGTCTCCCCAGCTTGGTCTCTCCCAGTCCCCCACCTACTGCTTACCCTCCAGCATCACTAGACCACTTGAGTCCTGCCCTTTCTTACCTCTGTGCTTCGCTCATGATGCCCTATCCTTTTGGAATTCCTTTCTACCTCCTATTTGCCCCCCGAAACTAACTCCTATGCAGACCTCAAGGCTCTCTCAGGCCCCACCTCCTCCTGGAAGCCTGTGCTGATGCCCCAAGACTGCATGACATGCTTTCTCTCTGCTCGCATGGCCCACAAACGTACCCAATTCTAGCATGGCTCACACTGAATTAAAACTGCCCTTTCACTTCTCTGTTAAAGGTTTTGTGGTTCAAACGGTGGGCTTTGGATCCAGGCTCCCTGAGTTTACAGCCTGGTTCTGCCCTATTGTGACTATGGACATATTACTTGATCTTTCTCTGCCTCAGATTTCTCATCTGTAAAATAGGCATAAGAAGAGTCCCTAACAAAAAGTTTAAAAATTTAGGGGTACCTGCGTGGCTCAGTTGGTTAAGCATCTCCCTTCGGCTTGGGTCATGATCCCAGGCTCCTGGGATCGAGCCCTATGTCAGGCTCTCTGCTCAGCGGGGAGCCTGCTCCTCCCTCTCCCTCTGCCTGCCACTCCCCCTGCTTGTGCTCTCTGTCAAATAAATAAATAAAATCTTAAAAAATTTTTAAAAATTAAAAAAAAACCAACCTTACACTGAGAAAGTACCTACCTCACGGGGTTGTTGGGGGAATCGATGAATGTACATAAGTTATTAGCGCCGTGCCATAGCGCCTGGCATAATAAATGCTCAACAAATGTGGGCTGTCATTCATCTTACACCAAGCTGTGAGTTTCTGGAGATGAGGACAGAGTTTGATGTGCCTTTGGGTGCCCAGCACCTCCCCAGGGTCTGCTTGTTGAGTGGCCATCTGGCGCAGACCCAGCTGCTGGGGTGCAAAGGGATTCCACATAGGTGCCCATCATCAGCCACTTCTGGTGTCCTGGGTCTCAGAATTGATTCTTAGATTGGAGTTGATCCATGCTGTTGACTTGGGACCCTGAAGTGACCACATTGGTGGCCGAGGGGCCATCACCGGCCAGATCTCTTTCCCTGCCTCCTGGCCTGGTCCCAGCCCCCCACCCCACCCCTCTCAAGCTGTCACCTCTGAACGATGTAGCAAATGAGGCAGAGGACAGGGTGCCCCATGGTAGGAGCTGTCCCTGGCCAGACCACCCTCAGTCCCGCACACTGAGCCTTCTTGGTGCCATACCCCACTCCCAGCTCCGCCCGGCTCCCCAGCATAGCTACAGCTTTTCCTGTGGCTGCCCCCAAGTAGGCTTTCCTGCCTGGGTGGTCCTCAGCCTTGGTAACAAAGAAGTTTTTCTTGGCAGCGTTACTAATTAGCAGTGAAAGGCGATTAGTGTCATTAATAGACTCAAAACATTTGTATTACAAGCTCCTTGCTGGCTGTGGGGGTGCCCTGGACAGAGGTAGGGGTGGGAGGCTTTGAGAGATCAAGCTTGAGAGTGAGCTGGCGAGAGAGGACGTGAGACAGAGGGAGGGAGGGAAGGCATTGGCAAGAAAAAACGAAATTTAAAGCGGATGAATTATTTACTGCAGGAAACAATCCCGGACTCACTTACTCTCACTTGGAACATCCCAAACTGTAATCTGTGGCATTTTTCACATCTCCCTAGCGTGCTGAGTGATTTTCTTTACGACTGGATACCAGAGGCCAAGGTAATCTTGTAAGAGATTGGCTTAGTATTGATCATGTGCATCTTCCCGGGCTCCAGGCTCCCACCCACCCTTGATGCTGGCATCCCCAGTTTGGATCAGATCCCAAGGCTGGCCCGCCCCAGGTGGGAGCTGACAAGGTGGCCATCTCCCTGGTGAGCATCTGGAGCCACGAGGGTGGGCCCCTTGCCCAGGAAGGGGCTGAATGCCATTTTTGGTCTCACCCCAGGACGGTCCTAAATGAGCCCCTGCTCTTTTGCCGTATGCGTATGCTTTAGAAGCGTTGTGTCAGGCCCCTTCCCAAGAAGCCCCAGGGGGACATTTTCGAATCCCATTGTTTGGGTAATGACAGCAGTGGCTCTTTACTGACCTCCTCTGTCCCAGGTAATGTGCTAACCATACCTTTCCTTTATTATCGAATTGTTTCCTCACCACAGTGCTGTTTACTGAAAAACTCAGAGAGGTTACACGGCTTGCGTGGAGTCACTCAGCAAGTGGCAGAAGCTGACCCCCATCCCTGATCTCCTCGCTGGGCACACAGAAGAGGAGTCATGGAGATAAAGGTTACAAGCGTGGATGAAACATAGCAGGTGCTCTGTAGGACTGGGGTGGGGAGGTAGGCTCCTGGGGACTCAGTGCTCCATAGGCAGGCCCGTGTGGCTAATAGCAACATGCAGGCAGCATACAGTCCCAGGGCACTCACTCTGGGCCGGAGTCCGCCGGCTGGGAGGATGCCGCTGGCCTGACAAGACTCTCTGAAGGCAACATATGGCCCTGAGTGGGAGGGAGCTCCACGGAATCGGAATCAAGGAGGAGGAGGGGGAGGCTGGGAGATGGGGACAATAGAGCAGGCGACAGCAGAACTCAGGCTCTGCAGCTGCCTCTGGGCTTCGCTTCCCTTTCAGGGAGAGAGAGGAGGCCTGCAGAGTCCCCGCTTCTGTCCTGACTGGGCTGGGCGACTTCCCGCAAGTCCCTGCTCTTCTCCGGGCCTCTGTCTTCTCATCTGTAAAGTGGGATCTTTGTCCTAAGTCACTGAAAAGGGCTCTTTAATTGAGTTCTAACTGATTACGGTCAGCAGCTGCCCTGCTGCACAGAGGTGGGGGCAGGGAGGACCGTAGGTGCCGAATCTCCCCCTGCCCCTCACAGCCCCTCCCCCGAATGCTAGCTCATAAAGTGCTGGAGTCGCCTCTGATGTCATGGGTGCCAACCCACCCATTTCACGGACAGGAAAACTGAGGTCCAGAGATGGAGGTGGAGGGCACACAGACAGTCAGGCGGGGTGGGGTGGGGCAGGACCTGAGCCCAGGCATCCTGACTCCCCAGCCATGTTTCTCCTTGGTCTGCCCGATCCGGGCTGCAGGGGCAACTTGGCTCTAAGGCCACTTTGCTTGGGTCTGAGGAACCACAGGCACAGGGCTGGGGGAGGGGGCAGGGATTGGGTCCCACCACCGGGCTGTGGCTCTGGCATTTGGCCACCTTCTTCTGCGATTGTAACTGTAAATAAGGCATCTGGGAGGACTCCCAGCATTTTAACGGTTTAACAAGCAGTAATGTGTGACCCACACTACAAATGGATCTTTTAATAATGAATAAGCATTTATTTAACAAGTAATAACAGTTTTACCACCCTCAGGATCCTCAGAAGTCCCAAGCTCTGGCATCAGCTCCTCAGACTGGCGTCTCCTGCTCATATCTTTTGTCTACTTTTCCCCCTGGTTGTTTATTTTTGCCTTATTGATTGGTAAAAGCTCTTTGTATATTAAGGCTATTAACCCTTTACCTGCTATATGCAAATATTTCCCCCCTAAGTCTGTACATTTATTTTTTTCTTAGGTTGCACAGAAATTTAAACATTTTATGTAGTAATATATATATATTTTTTTAACTTTGAGGCTTCTGAGTTTTTAGAATTGCTTATAAGCCTGATGGATCCTCTGGCTCTCTTGAGGAATTGCAGGGCAAGACTAAGGCACAGGGTGGGGGCATGGGTGATGCTCAGCAGAATTCAGAGACAAGAGTCCTGGCCCCGTAGTACAACTTTGGGTGAGTCCCTATCTCTCTTGGGCCTCAGTTGCCTTATCCATAAAATAAGGATGTTGAAATAGACAACCTCTTGCCTGCCTCCCAGCACAAATATCCCAAGAGTCTGAGAAGAGGACGTTGTAGGCAACATGCTGCAGTGCACTCTGGGCCAGCTCCCAGCTACACAGTCTTTCCTGCATCTAACTCCTCCATCAAATCTCCAGCCCCCTTTAGAGCAGGAACTACGTCTTTTTATTGCAGTGTCCTCAGCCCCTTGTAGAAAGCTGCTCCAGAGTAAGCCCTCAGAAGAAATTTTCCCAACCACACTGTTGATCACACCTGAAGGTGAATCCTGGCTCCATTTCCTGCCTCTACGTAGAGGAGGTAGAGTGAAGTGGCTAAGAGAGTGTGCTGCCTGAGTTTGGATATGGACTCGGGTTGCTGGCTGTGTGACCTTGGACAGATCACTTCACCTCTCTGAGCGTCTGTTTCTCATCTGTAAAACCGGGACAAGACTTCCCAGAGATGTCTTGCAGCTTGAATGAGAGATTGACCCAGGAACAAGAAACACACAGGCCTGCCACGTAGTAGGCATTTGATAAATGTCAGATCTCTGTTGTATCTCCATTGCTGATTAGAATGCATTACATCTTGAGCTACTAAAAAATGTTGGCGAGTGTCTTAGGGTTCCTGCAAAAGGAGATCCGAAGAAAAGGATTCAAACAAGTAGTTTGCTGGGGATGTCGTCCTAGAGAGGAGCAGCAGGGGGGCGAGGACATGAGGGGGAAAGGGAGACAGCCAGTGAGCGGTGCATGATCAAATCCATTATCCCCGAGGACATCTGGAGCTGGACTCCACCAGGGAATTCTGGGAGGCAGTGGCGAACTCACACCTCAGAGTATCTACCCGCCAAAGAGAGAGGGGGCTGGGGTCCTCACAGCCCAGCTCCAGAGAATCAGTAATTAGGAGCTCCTCCTCAGTGGCTCTGGAGGCCTGAGCAAGCCTCAGGTAGGGTGCAGGTGCAGGTGTTGGCAGTTGGGGGGTCAGGCAGGTGTGCACTGAAATGCTGAGAGTGAGGGGATGGGGTGGGGTCCCGACACCTTTTCTGGAAGGGCAGGTGGTGATGTCTCAAGTGGGCTGGCCCCATGGTTCTGAGAGAAGGGCTGGGTGGCAGAAGGGGGGTTAACCTGTCCTGCTTGTTCATGGATCTTGACTCTGGGCGCTACCTGAAATTGACAGCCAGTACCAAAGGTAGAAGTGTCACCTCTCAATAAGATGAAATCTACGTCTCAGGCGGATTTATCAAGGCCCTGACAAAATTAACATTTGGCCAGGGGACACTGGAAGAGCAGTCTCCAGAAGGGGGTCTCTTTGCATTTTTTCAGGCTGGTTCCTGCCAGCGGCTGGACTACGGAGGTGGCCGGGGTCAGCCATCCAGCTGGCCTCCTAGGGAGGGACGACTGGACGGACAGATGCAGACACACAGGGCAAAAGGAGACTGGAAGGAGAACCATCACCCTGGCTGGAGCAGGGAGGCTGCCAGCAGTCTCAGGGCTGAGTCCTGGCTCTGCCACTGACCTGTCACAACCCTGGGCCTCAGTTTCCCCATCTGGAAGAGCGTCTAGCTCTGACAACCTCCAAGACTGCAGAGCAGGCATGCTCTTCCCTGTGCTACTCCAGCAGTCTCGAGGCTGGTGTGGATTCGAAATGACAGCTAGCCTTGCTTGAACACCTACTATGTGTCAGGCACTGGGCTAATGCTTCACGTATCGTTCCTGTAATACGATTGCCCCACAGGGCTGGCACTGTTCGCGGCTGCATTTTGCCGCTGAATTCAGAGAAATTAAGTTTCACACAGTGAGTCTGGGGCCAAGGAGAGATTTAAACCCAGGTCCCCCAGGTCCCCCAGTTCCCAGCCCAGAGCTCCTTTCACTGCTTGTCACCGTCTCTGGCCCCGGTTCCAGGACCTCGCTCACTGGAACTTCTGAGTCCCGACTTTCCTCTTGCATGAGAGGGCGCACTGTGAAGGGCTCGGGCTCTGGGTTCGAATCCTGGCTCAACCAGGTCCTCCCTGTGAAACCCCGTGAAACCAGCACACTTCACAGGAGCCCCAGTTTTTTTTTGTCTATAAAATGGTCATGGGAGCCACACTGGCTCATGAGGCTGTCGTGACAATGAAATAGGGGTGACATGTACAAAGGGTCTGCCTGGTTCTAGGGTCACTAGGGAATAGGCTCTGGTGGACTTAGGGCCTCTCACCAATCTCTCCCTTCATTCGGGACCTTTAGATGTGCATGACTTGCATTTGGGGTTCATTTGGGAATGAATTTGTACTCAGGAGGTGAGGCCCTCTCTCCAGCTCAGCCTGTGTGTGGACCCTGGGGTGGGAGGGAATGGAAGGGAGCCTTCCTGAAAGTAACATCCTCCTAAAGCGAGGGTGCCTGGGTGGCTCAGTTGGTTGAGTGTCCAACTCTTGATTTCGGCTCAGGTCATGATCTCAGGGTCATGAGATCGAGCCCCACATTGCCTTCTTAAGATTCTCTCTCTCCCTCTCTTCCTCCCCACCAAAAAAAAAATCCTAAAGCTAAACACAGCTGTGGAACAGACCTCAGGTTCCCCATCTTCAAAATGGGCCTGGGGAGCTCCACCCCCGACCTTGAGTCTATTTGAGTGTAAATAGACTTTTAAAAAATAGGACTCCAGGCTCTTAGAAAGATTCACTGTGGCTACTCTTTAGACCCTGAGTTTACTTAAAGCCCCTACACCTCGGTTAACTGTACAGTGGAACACAGTCCTTGCTGCGCTGGGCTGTGGAGGGAGCCGAGAGGGGTGCCGTCATGTTGCACACTTGGACCAGTGCCTGATACCTAGGAAATCAAGAGGGCATGGGAGCGTCCAGAGAGGGACGAGGCTTGTTCGAGGCCGCATGGCAGTCAGGACTGTAACCCCAGGACCCCAGCACCCCTACACTGAGCTCAGCCTCTGCCCATGTCTCCAGCACCCCCTCCCCCAGTCAGGGCCGCCTCGGCCCCCCTGCCCCCTCCCTTGCCCAGGAGTGAGTGGAGGCCCAAATCCAATTAGCTTGGGAGCCGACTGCAGAGCATCGTCCCTTTAATAGAGCTGGAGAAGCTGCAGAGATAAATGGGAAATTAGAATTCTGCTGGGGTCCCTGAGACCCGCCCACCCGCCCTGAGCTGGGGCTGTGGCAATTCTCCTGGGGACCGGAGCTGTCTGAGCAGTAATGGGGGGGCCGCCCTTGAGAGGTGCTGGTGAGGGCCAAGGTGCCGGGCCAACCTCTCCCACTACCTGCCTTCCCCTGGACCACCCACCCTCCCCACTGCTTCCCCATACAGATCTAACTTCTCTCCTCCTGATCTCTCCTCCCTTACCCCTTCCTCAGCCGCTTCCCCTCCCTGTACCTGAAGGCCCTGTTTTGGGGAAGCTGGGATTGGGGGGCATCCTGTTAGGGTCTGGCACTCAGTTCCTGGTGTACCCCTCCCTTTCCCTGCCACCCTGGCTCCTAACTGAACAGGATCTTTCCCTCCTTGCAGTGATGTGGACCCCGGGAGGAGCAGGGGCCTGGGTGAGGACTGACTCTGGGGCTGAGGCCCCCTCTGGTCTGCGGGCTCCGTCACCTGTGGGGCTGGGACAAGGCCTGGCTAGACCTCTCTAGTCACCATCAAGAAAGAAGGGTCTGCCACAGGAGCTCCTTCTGAAGGTCCCAGAGTGGGCGCACAGATGAGGCATCCGCAGCCCCCTCCTCCAGAGGGGTATGGGCTGTCCCAGGAAGTCCCAGGTCACTGCCACTGTCTTGCTGTGCTCTTCTGCAGCTCCCTGCCCCACTCAAGACTCAGTTTCCCCTCCTGTACAACGGGAAAGGGGTTGACACCCAATGGAGACCTATGATTGGGGCCTGGACACCTCAGACCCACACCCTGGGAAGCAGGCAGGTCCCCCTACCATCAACCCAGCCCCGCCCCCGCCTCCCCCACTCCCTCCCTCGGGGGACACATTTGCTGCTGGGAAAGTTAATCCATTACAGTTTAAAGGCTCCGTTTCTTGCTGGCAGTAAATTACCTGCTTTGCATTTTGCAGCAACAACTTAACGGTATTAATTTATTGTGCTCTGTCTTTAACAAACATCATTATCATATTGCCAGCCAGGATTATGCAAATGGGAGGGACAAGGGAGAGAGAGGCCGATTCTCCTCCCCAAAGTCACCTTGATTTATTAACTTTGGGGCCCTGCAGTTGGCTGGGTCTGGGAGGCCCAGGTGAACAAGGAGGCCGGGAGGACCTGGGAAGTCTGGGAAGAGAGTCTTCAGAACAGCGGGGGCTTCCAGGGGAGGTCCCCCTGGGAGGGAAGGACTGTTTGGGCCTAGAAGGATCCCCTTGCCATGTGACTTTGGACAAGTCCATTCCCTTCTTTGGGCCTTGGCTTCCCCACCTGTAAAATGGGGGTTAGAGTCAGATGTCTTTGGAGCTAATAATATGTGAACTTGAGATTCACCAACACATTCTGAATGACCCGAAAGAAGAGGTGTGTGTGTGTGTGTGTGTGTGTGTGTGTGTGTGTGTGTGTGTGTGTTTGGGGAGGGTGGGCCCAGTGGGGAAAGGTCTTGGGCCATGTGATCCTGGGCCAGGGTCCTCCTCCTGCTGGGTTCCCTGGTTCCTGTGACTGCCCATCCCAGGTCTGCCCTAGTGATGGGTGCCAACATGGAGGCGAGATGGGGGGGAGCAGAGACTGAGAGAAGGGGCTACTGCCTGGTTAGAGGACAGAGGCCAGTTAGGGAGGGAGGTCAAGGCTCCCAGACTGTAGATGGGGACGCTGGCTTGGAAGGGGAAGCCAGGACCAGCTGAGGAGGGGAGGCAGAAGCATTTAGCATCTGATTTTCCATCAGTCCTGAGGGCTGGTCTGGTCTGTGCCACGGGGGCTATGGAGGGTCATAGGCTGGGTCCCAGCCCCCTGCTGAGACTTGTGCAGCCCCTCTGAGGTTCCTGGCACACTGAGCCCCCACGGGATACTCCCAGTTGGCCTGCCTGGGGAGCTGGAGGCAGGTGGGGCCGCAGCCTCCCTCTGCTCACCTCGGCCCCCACCCTGCCCACCTCCTGCCTCCGGCTGGACCTGGACACGGTGAGAGGCTGCCTGATTACACAGCTGGCTGCCCCCGGCCACCCGAGGCCCGCGCCCCACCACCTGCAGCCTGGCTCTGCCAGGAACTCACTGGGGCTGCTTCCAAGCACCCGTGGGCTCCAGCCCAGGCTTCTGCTCTGGCCATCAGGGCCCTGCTCTGGGCCCAGCAGAGGCGCCAAGGTGGGGGCTGGAGAGGAGCCAGCGGGGAGGAGAGGGCACCATCCAGCCCAGCTGGGCGCAGGAACAGGTGGGGGAATGAGCACGCGGGGTCATCCTCTCTGCCCAAGCCCCACGGCGCCCAATATGTCTCCCATCCCAGCCTTGTTTCCACCTCTGCCTACCGGTCCCCCAGGAGCTTGGGGTCCTGCCCGCACCACTTTCCTCTCTCCCGGGCTTCCATCCCGCTTCTCGGAGAAGGGGTGGGGGCTGGGGAGGGAACCAGGAGCAGAGGGAAGGGGGTAGTGGAGGGGACGCAGGCAGGGGAGGGGGTGGCAATTCAATTTCCAGAGTCGGTCCCTGCAATTCAGGTGGTGTCGTGATAAGAAAGCCATTTCTGCCTGGGTTTCTAATCCACGCCCCCCTGCCTGCGCACAGCATAGCGAGGCTCCCTCCCTCTGCCCAGGGCCAGAGGCCAGAAGGGACCGGATGGGCTCCAGACGAACGTGCTGAGCAGCCCGGCTGGGGCAAAGGCCCGTGGAGCCTTCTGTGGGCCAAGGCTAGCAAACCCAGGAGGAACGGCGATGTTCAGTCGCCGAGAAGGAAAAACCCAGCAGGTTGCTCGGATGCCCACGGGCAGGCACCGTCGTGATTTAATTTGAGGCACACAGCGGCCCTTGGCATAAGTAGCGATCACTCCCATTTCGTGGACGGGGAAAGGGAGGCTCGGAGAGGGAGGGGGGTTGGCCTCAGGTCACACAGTTGGCACGCGGTGAGAGAAGAGCAAGTTGAGGTGGGCAGGGCACGAGCCGGTGCCCGAGGTGCGGGGTGGGGGGCGGATGTTGGGGAAGGAGATGGTGTGCGGGCTTGGTGAGCATGGGGACCCTCCCCTCCAGGCAAGGACAGGAAGAGCCCCTCCTTCACACTGGGCCACCTTCCAACTCAGCTGGACCCACCGGGCCAGGTGGATGGAGCAGGCAGCAGGCATTGTCGGTCCTCGGCCAGCAGGTGCCAACCTCAGACCTCACAGGGAGCGGCCCGGCAGGACCCGGCCCGGCATGAAGACCCAGGGTGGCTCAGGACCGTCTGAGCGGCCTCGGGAGCTTGTCGTGCCGGCTGCGCCCGTAGCCTGTGGGGTAAAGAGCCAAGACAGATGGGACAGGAGCAAAGCAACGAGGGGACCCCTGGCCCGGACACGGCCAGGGAAGCAGCTGCAACCGTGCAGCCGTCTGCGAGAGCCCGGAGCCCAGGCGGGGTCCCTGCGGCACCCCCCTCCCTTTACGAGACGCCCCTGCCCAAGTCCTGCCCTCACCTCTCAGGGGGCCTGACTGGGAACTGGACTTGCCCCTGGGAGCTCCCCACAGGCAAGGGGCAGGGACGAGGGCTGGACTGAGGCTGAGGGGCTAGGCTGCTCCCCTTCCCCGGCCAGGAGAGTGGCAGGGAAGCCCATGGCCAGCCCAGACCTTCCTGCCTGATGCCCAGTGGCCCACGGGCCAGCTGTAGGGGTGGAGGGATCGCAGCTGGGCTGGACCCTTCCTCTGGCGCCCCTTGCCACTGGCCCCCAGGGATTAACGGGAGGGGAAGAGGCAGGGTGAGCTCCTCCCAGATTTGATGCAGGAGAACTGGCAAGGGATACAAAGCAAGGAAGCATCTTGAATCCTATCTGTCTCCCTCTTTGCCCCCCGCCCCGCCCCCGCTGACTCCAGAAGGTCTGTCGGGGGAGGGCTGGAGGGTCTCTAAAGCTGGACAGGATCCTTCCTCCTCTTTCCAGCTGCCCCACACTGGCCCCAGGTTTGATGCGGGGAGAGGTGGCAGGGCCGGGCCGGGCGGCTTGGCCGAGGGAGGCTCCCCAGAGCAGCTGGTGGTGTGCAGGGCCGTGGGTGGCGGCGAGCGGGGACTTGCTTTAGCAGGCAAGCTAATCTCATTTGGTTGCTGCAGCCCAAACAACCAGGGCTGCATGCTAAGTGGCCGGAGGCAGCAGTACGACTCAGGACAGACCCAGGAGAGGGGACCGGACTTGTGTGTGGCCAGGAGAACCCAGAGGCAGGCCTTGCCTGGGGTGAGGAGCCATACTGGGCAGTGGCAGGGGACAGCGAGGGGGACTATGTGCTCTGGGGGGTACCTATGGGGAGATGGGGGCGTCAGGGTCACCTAGGTCCTCTGTCAATTCTCTGCCTTCCTCCTTTGGGATCCCAGGGTAAGGTTTGTGGGGACCTGGGAGTGCCTGCCACGAGGCAGGGGACACCGGGAGCTCAGCTGGTCCCCTTCCAGGCAACTGTGATTGCAGAGAGGGTACCTGCTCCCAGGGAGGGGAGGAGACGAGGGGGGCGGCCCAAGGAAGGTGCTGGAACAGAGGAGGAGTTGAGAGCAGGCTGGGGAGGCCGTGAGCGTGGAACTCTGTGGGCGCTGCTCAGTCACCCACTCCTCCACGCCTCCAGGAGCTGGCCTGGAGGGAGGCCCAGAACGGCCCCGGCCACTACAGGATGACTGAGGCTAGCTAGGACTCTTGTGAAATGGTCCGAGACCTCGTTAGCTCAGAGGGGGAGGGATGGAAGCGCCAGGGATGCGGGTCTGGGGTTGGCGGAGGAGCTGGGCCAGGAGATAAGAGGGCCTCCTGACTGCCACCCACACTCCCTACCCTGCCTGCCACCCCTCAGGCCCTCAGGACGGCTGACACCCTCGGCGCCCTGGGAGAACCCTAGAATCACACAGGGAGCTCTGGCCTTTCGGCAAAATCTGCAGCCTCCAACATGGGGGGCTGCCTGCATCGCGGTGAGAGACAGAGACCTGCTGACTACCACAAACCCTGACAGCTGCGGGCTGGGTGGCACTCACGGAGCCCCCGTGACTCAGTTTCCCCATGTGCGCGACGGCCTGCAGATGAAATGAGATGATGCATGTCCAGTGTCTGGCACAGTGTCCAGTGTCAAAGAAGCCCTGTTATCCTTTTCCAGCATCACATCCAGCACAATGCGGGGCACCCAGAAGACACCCCAACACACTCACCCAAAAGCACCGCAAATGCTCCATCACTGGAGTCTGATGGGCCTTTAGAGAACAGTTCTGCCCTCACTTGCTGTGTGGCTGTGGGCAAACATCTTCACCTCTCTGAACTTCAAATTCTCCATCTGTAAAGTGGGAAGGAGGATACTTACCTTACAGGAATGTTGCAAGGAGCTAAATAAGAATATACACATAAACAAGAATCTATCTGTCTATATATTTATAGACAGTGCCCAGTATGCAGTAGGTTCTCACTAAATATCTGTCCCTGCCTGTAGGAGCCCCCTGTCCAACACTAACTCGCAGGAGATACACTGAGGTCCAGGTTGGGGTCAAGGGCTCACCCAGGATCCAGGGCTGGGTCTCCCGACACCTACGGGGGAAACAGAGAGACGGAATCTCTGGCCCTTGGTTTTGCCACCTGCAGGAGGAGACATCTGGATGGATCCCTGGTTTCCAGCTTGGCTCTGGACTCTCGGGGGCCAAGTGGCTTAGCGACCACTAAGCCTCAAATGTGTAATAGCCCCCGACTTGTTTATGTTCTAGGATCCCGGCAGCTTAGACCATCTGGGACGCGTCGTCTTGCCATGCCCCTGCCCATGCAGAGCCTGCTCATCCCTGCCCGGGGCATGGTTGGCTCACCTGACCGGCAGGGGGTGAGTGGACGGGAGAAATGGCCCCACCTCAGCCCCAGCCGGCTGGAGCCTGGGCCTTGGACGCTGTCCCCCTGCTTGTCTAGTTTAATCACAGCTGTGTGCACGGTGACTCTATAAATAATTTTTAGTGCGACATAACCATTATTTCACTAATTGCTTCATGCGCACCCCTGGCCTGTGAGATAAATTAAAGTTTGCTGAGTCAGCACCTTTGGCCGATGCCACTTTGGGGCCTGGGAAGTGCAGCCCAACAATGTTCCCATGCCAGCCTTCACCTGGCACCCTGAGCAAGAGGGCACCGCTCACATGAAGGGAACAAGCGTGGAAGGAATGATGAAGAATGAAGAAAAGGGGGCTAACAAGGGTTGCCATGTACAGTTGTACAGGTTGTATCCTGCACAAGGATACTTGGCCTAGGGAGCAAGTGGGGACTGAAATGTAGCCCACACAATGCTTTACCAGTGCATGTGCACTGTTGTGGAATTTTGTTGACTCAGGAGCAGCAGATACTTTTTTGTGATCTGCACAAAGGCACTCACTATAGGGACTAGTACACCTGAGGTAACACCCATTCGGCCAGGTTGTCAGGACTACCCCTGTCAGAGGGGAAGCAAAGCAGTCTGTGCCTCAAAGGCGCCTCGTGGATTATCAGTCATGTGGAGATCAGGGTTCTAGGTCGGATGGGAAGTGACCTTGGGCAAGTCACTCTCCCTCCTCTGGGTTATAATGTTTTGACAGTTTATGAAACTCTAATCACATCTAAGGCTGGGCCTCCAGCCCTAGGCACTGGCTCTAGACACTGTCCTTTCCACCATCCTAGCATATTCCGAAGTCGTAGAGGTGGCTTGGAAGAAAGATTCCCACAGTCAAGCACATTTGGGAAGCATCAGGTTAAATAGGGTTTCTTTTCTGCAGGACTTTGCAGAGAGGCTATAGTCTGTTCCAAAGCAGCGTGGCTCTCAGAGAGGGCAGGAGATTCCTAAATGCATTTGGCCATGGGATTCTTTATTTTAGGGCTCTTGTTCATGAGGGGATCCTAATTTCTATCTCTGGGCTTATGAAGGAGTAGATTTCATCCCCAAGGACAGAGAACTCTCCTCTTCAATGTCCTTCTTCTGTCCCACTGCCCAGGGTGGACACTCTGAGCCCTTACTGCATTCAGGGCATGTCCTGACCTGTCCCCCATGAGCAGATGTGGGTTTTGCTTCCCACAGAGGCAGCGTGGCCTGAGTCCTGACTCTGAGCCCTGAGGCCACCAAGCTCCAAGGTCCTCGAGGGTAGAAGTCACATCTCAGGCCTACCTCGGGGCTGTCTGTCGAGTGAATGAATGTCCGAGTGGCTGATCTGTGCAATGGGCGCCCAGACACCTGGCTTCTTGCCATCCCTAAACGCTACCGGCTGTGCAACCTTTGAACAGATTGCTTCTGGGAGTCCGCGGCCACCTGAGCTCCCTGTTTGTCGAATATGGATCCAACACTCAGTCTTGTGTATTCTGAGGTGCTGGTAACACCGGGTGTTCGGGTGTGATTTCCACAGTGTCAACTGCATGACAGAAGCGGGGACCGTTGCTGTGGTCTGTCTCCCAGGCCCCGGGGCTAGGACTGTGACAGGTGTTCAAGGGCTCTGTGGACTGAGAGCCCTCCTGGGGTCAGGCCCTGTCCCTGGAGCCTGTCACACATCCTTCTCATCCAGTAGTCCTCACAGCACTGCAAGAAGACTGTCTTATCCTTGTTTTATGGACGAGAAAACCGAGGATCAGAGAGGTGGTGGAGCTTATCCAAGGTCACACAGCTGGATTTGAACCCACATCTGTCTCCAAGCCTGGTTGCTCACTCCACTCCCACCTTATTGGCTCCTATGTTACCACCCTTTTTGGGCAGGGAGATGGAGTGGGTTAGTAAGGAATGCTCAAGGGACTGTTGGTCCCATTGTGCCATCATTTGCTCGATGCGAACGGTACCAAGGGTCTCGGTTGAGTGTCCCCCATGCACTTGGCATTGAGCTGTTGCTTTAGATCCATTATTCTCCTCACCGAAGCCTCCCTCACCCCCCGTTTAGGGATGTGGAGATGGAGGCATGGAGTGCTTAGGTGACCTGTTCAAGTGCAGGCAATTAAGGAACAGATGGCCAAAGTCGGCCTGATTCCAGAACTTTGCTATTCCCCCCTTATTCCGGGGCTGCTGTAAAATCCGTGGCCCCGAACAGCCAGCCCCGGTCTAGGAGGAGACACCCGTCTCCTCTGTGGCTCCAGGGTCTGACACACCATGTTCCTCTATAGCAGCCACCGGTGAGGCGTCCCCCATGCGGGTCACAAGCCTCTGGGCCTCTCCTTCCCCACCCACCCCTGTGCCCTCCTCCCCGTGGGCCCTGTCCTTGTCACTTGGCACATCATCATTGCTGGAAACACTGAAGAATGATGGCAGAGCTCTGGCCCAGCTTCTCCAAGGTCTCCGTTTAACAGACAGGGAGGCCGGAAGGAGGAGACGGAGGGTGAAGTGACCGCTGACATTCACGATTGATGCAGAGCTGTTTACACCTGAGCCTACCTCAGCAGGCTGTCTCCAGGAAGGCGGGCTCAGGCAGCCTGTTCCTCTCCCTGTCCCATCTCCCCTGCCCTCACCACCGGTCACAGCCCCGCTTCTGACTCCGGCATTCAAAGCCCCTTGCCTCTGGCCCCAGCCTGCCTGCCTCTCCAGCCTCATCCGTTGCTTGCTCATTTATTTTAAACAATATTTCTTGATCACTTCTGCGCCTGGCAGTGTTCTAGGTACTGAAGATACAGCAGAGAACACAACAGATAAAATCTCTGCCTTCCTGGGAGGAACTGACAGTAAGCAAGTTAACAAACAAATGTGTAATGTCAGACAGAGAAAGGGGCTTTTAAGAAAAACAAAACAAAACAAAGCCAGACTCCTCCAAGGAATCTATAGACAGAATTCAGGGGGTCAGTGAAGTTAAAGGGGGGGGGATTACACTTTTTATTTCACTAACCTCTAACTGAAATATAGCATTTCTCTTCAATTATAAATGTTGGCAACACACTGCAAGAGTACCAGCAACGCCTATGACTTTGTCACCAGCAGAAATCAGATATTTCCTATCACATTACGGTTGTCAGCATTTCAAAATATCATTGATACTCATCACTGCTTCAAAATTGTGATAGTTAATAGACCTGCCATGGCTCTTGTTACGTAATGCTTTCATAGAGAAGCACACATAGTACTCGATCACACGTGTGTTTGGTAAATATTTTGAGAACTCTATTTCAATACCATTGGCTTCTTTTGTGATTCTACATATTTTCCACGACACATTTAAAAACGTTATTCTGGGAAGGGGTCTGTAGGCTTCACCGGGGGCCAAAGGGTTCATGTTCCCAAATGGGTTATCTCCCGGAGTTAAGAAGGATGCAGAGGGCAGAGTGTGGGCAGAAGGGTCAGGAGGGCCTCTCTGGGGAAGTGATACTTGAGCAGTGACCCAAAGGAGGCAGAGGAGCCGCCACACAACGGTTCTGAGTGAAATTCATTCTGGGCCGAGGGAGCAGCGGGTCTAAGGGCTCTGAGTGGGAAGGAGCCAGGAGACCAGCTTGGCCGGAGCTAAGGGAGGGTGGAGGGTGGGGAGGGAAGGGGCCACATCAAGCAAGGGCTCGAGGGCCTCAGTAAGCCAGGTGTGGGAAGCTACTGCCGGGGACGATGCATTCCAATGTATTGATTAGGGGGTCACTTTGGATGATGAGCCGAGAATGGAGCACTGAGCTGAGCAGTGGGTTCAGAGCGGAGCAGGAGACCAGGTGCGAGGTCCCTGCCGTCTTCCAGGGGGAAGATGGTGACCTCTTGGACCAGGGGACAGTGGGAAAGGCGGCCCCATCCTGGAGATATTGTGAGGCGAGAACCAACAGGACTTAGATGGAGCGAGCTGTGAGCTTTCACGCTCTGTGCTTTAGCTTATGCTCGCTCCCCCGGGCTGTGCCTTCCTGTGGCATCAGTCCTTTGGCCCAGAACCCTCGGATTCTCCACCGTGTGGCAGAGCCAGCTAGTTATCTCCTCTTTATCCAGTTCCCCCTTCTTCCTTTCTAATAGATCCCCAGTATTATTTAGGCGAGAAACGTGCCCACCTTAAAAGCCACATCTCCCAGCCTCCTTTGCAGCTAGGCCTTGCCACAGAGATATGATAGGAAGTCATCGGGTGGGGCCTCCAGGAACAGGCTTTTATGGGCGGTGGACTCATCCTTTGGTCTCTTTTCTTCCTCTTTCTTCCTCCCTGGAACAGGGACGTGATGGCTGGAGCCCTCCCCACAACAGCTTTTTAGAGACCATGAAGGAAAGGTCAAGGATATGACAGTAACTCGACTCTGATATCCCTGAGGACTGAACCTCCATCAGAGCTTCTCATGGTAAGAAAAAGAAAACCTTTGTGGATTCAAGCCCCTGTAGTTGGATCTCTGTTATTAGCAGTAGAATAAAATTCCCACCTGATACAACCACAACACAACTGCCTATCGGATGTATCCAGCCGAGTAACACAAGCCCCTCGGGCTCAACATGTCTGATGCTGGGCCTGCCATCTTTCTGTCACGGAACTTCTTATTGGGGAATCCAGATGTCTGGGGGAAAGAGAACTAAGGGTACAAGAGCTGCACCTGCTCACCGACCTACCACCTTTCTATTTGCCCAGCCACCCGTGTATCTACCTGTCCATCCGTCCGTCCGTCCATCCATCCATCCATCCATCCATCCATCCATTCGTGCATCCATGTATCTGACAGACGTTTATCAGGCATCTTCTGTGTACTGGGCCCTCTGCTATACACAGGAGCTAGAGATGTGAATAATATATTTTATTTGATGCCCATTTGCTTCTAGATGAGCAGAATATCTCTGGAAGTCTCCATCAGAAGCTAGAAACCATGACTTGTCCCCACAGAGGGAGATTAGGCAGCCAGAAACACGGGTATTTATTCCTTTCAATCCCTTTGAATTTTGCCTCATGTGTACGTGTTCACTCTCTAAACATTTTTAATTAAAAATACATATACATCTCATCTGGATTTTCAGAATTTGCTTTGGTCCTGAAAGGATTTGAGGCACTTACAAGAATCCACAGAGATGAATAGAGGCTGCCCTGCTGTTGGGGAGTTGACAGTCTCATGGGGAAGAGAGAAGAGTCAACAACGCCCATAGAGTGTCGCATGAGCGGCAGAGGGCCGCGGGAGGCCACTTGGCCTGGTCTTGCAGAGTCCTGGCGGCAACACTCAGCCATGGCCTCCAAGCAATGACCTAGCACAGCCACCTTTATCTTGCCCCTGTGTGGGCTTGAACGCCCACCTCTGGAACTTAGCTGCATGGCAAAGACCCTCTCCCCCCAAGTTCAGGCACTCCGGGGAGCTGACCCCTAAGTTCTGGAGCCACACGTCTGTCTGTCTGCCCAGGGCAGGGAGAGCTGAAAGGGCAGCCTGGGGCTGGTGTGTTTATTCTGCACATGCCCCGCCAGGCCTGGGTATGAATGCACAGAGTACGGGAGGGAACCTGCCTCTGGGGCCCTGATGTCCAGCACGGCCATGACCTCAGGCTGGGAAGCGGGGCTGGGGCTGAGGGAAGGCAGGAGCCCGGCAGGGAGAAGAGAGGGCCAGCCGGGCTGCTTGGAGAATGCGGTCTTACCCGAGCAGCCCTTTGAAATCGAGCAAGAATAACTTTAAACAATAAGATGCTTCTCTCTCCCCCTCGGCTGTTGCCCAGGCAACGCCAGAGTGCTCAACAACTGTTTAGCTTTTTAAGAAACCAAATCCCCCTCCCTTTGGTCAGCTACCGCCAGGAAGATGAAGAGGCTGTGTAGGCGCCCCTGGCGGCCCATTGTGTGGGAACCCGGGTCAGCCGCCTGCAGCAGTGACATTTAAATCTGACGCTACATATTATATATGAACCTGGAGCCGCACTCCTCAGTGACTTGTGCTCTCTAACCGGGGGAGGCTTCAGTCTCCCGCCCCAGACTCTGCCTGCATGGGGCACTGGCAGTCTGGGGGTCACTGCAGAGGCTGATCTCCGCCTGCAAAGCAGCTGATGTCAACGTGGGCGTGGGGAGGCAATGTGTCCCCAGCCCTCTGCATCACCTGACCCAGGAGGGTCCTCATCGGGCCAGAGGTCCTTGCATCCACCCAGGGCAGTGTTTACCCGGGCGGATGCTCTCCGCTCTCCGGAAAATCCTCCTGCCTTTGTGGGACCGTGGCCATTCACACCAGCCGCTCATCTGCTCATCTATTTTGCATCTTCCTGCCATTGAGACAGGCTGATGCCCATTATCTCTGTGGGGCCTCCAACAACCCAGTGAGGGAGGTTTTTTGCTATCCCCAGGTTACATATAAAGAAACCCAGGTGCAGGGAGCTCTGGAAGAAGGCTGCTGGGTGCTGCGCACTTTAAAACAGAAATCCTTAGGACCCTGCAAGGAGGCAGATGCAACCATGAACCCATTTTGCCAGAAGTGGAAACTGAGGCTCGAGGGGGTCGACAGAACAGCTAGATGGCATGGCAGGATTTGGACTGGGGCCGGCCATGCTCCTGGGTCCGACCCTGGACTGCCTTGGTGAGGTTCTGCAATGTGCAGACAGAAGGGCTGAGCTTTCCTGGCTCCTGGGACTTGGCCAATCTTCTGGAGGGGTGATTGGTTCCCCACGTGGCCTCCAGGGAAGGAAAGTGTGAACTTCGGGGTTATGACCTTCTGGATCCTCAGGCAAGGCCAAGGAGCATATTTAAACCCTCCCGTGCTTGTCTGTAAGATGGCAGTGTGGTTGGGGAGCGTCCTGGCTGCCACTTAGAGCCGTCCCCACGGTGGCCGTGTGTGGCCACGTCCTGGGCACTCTCGGATCCCCGCATTTAATCATCCAGCAACTCCTGACACAGGTATTATTGTTCCATTTTTAGAAGAAGAAATGGAGACCTAGGGGGGTGGGGTCTCTGGCCCGAAGTCAGGGCTAAACCTTGAGCGCTCATGAAGATCAAGCGCAGGGACAGGTCCTGGCACATAGTAGGTTTGGAACAGGAGCTGGCTCCGGTCCCCCAGGAAGAGGAACAGAGGGGCTTGGTCTCCTGGGAAACAAAACATGGGACAAAGTTAAATTTAGAAGAGCCAAACCAGGTTAAAACGGGCCCCTTATCCAAGCTCAGCTGCAAAAATCAGGACGGGGAAATTGGCTTCAGCCACTACAAAAACCTACCAGTCTGGCTGCGGTGGGGGAGGGCGGCTGTGAGACGGGGCGTCTGGGCTCTGCTGCCCTCCATCCGCCCCCGGGGCTGAGTGAGGGAGTCTGCACCTGGCCCAGGTGGCCTTGCCCTGCCTGCGGGGCCCACCTCCCCCTGCCCAGTGACAGGGGGCACAGGCCCAGGACAAGGTGCTGCCTCCTGGCAGACACCTCAGCCCGCGGCCAGTCCCTCCTCGGACCCCAGGGGAGGGGGAGAGCCCCCTGCGCCTCCACCTCCGCAGAAGGCCTGTCCCCCCACAGCCCGCCCGTTTAGCACTGCTAAGTGGCAAGCCCTGAGGGGCGGAGGGGGGAGGGGCCCGGTAATGAACTCCTATTGGCCTCCTTCACAAGATCACTGCCTTAATTTACGAGGCCTGAGCGACTCTCATTTCCCCAGTGCGCGTTGAGTAATTAACTATTAATAAAAGCATTACCGAGTTAACCACGGGGGCATGTTTAATTCATGGGGCAGCCCTGGAACAGGACGGGAGGCTTTGGATCAGTGGGGGATTCCTCCTGGAGCAAAATATTGCCAGTGGGAGGCTGCCCCACCACCAGCCCTGGGCCATTCTTGACGCCACTAGCCCGAGGGGTCTAGTCCCAGGAGGGCAGTGAGACTGCTGGCATCCCAACCAGAGGGCCACCCAGTGGATGGCGGGCCCTGGGAGGTGTGAGTCCCAGGGGGTTGGCTTCTTGCTATGATGGGGAGCGAGGTGAATGACCATGGGCAAGTCACCTGGCCTCTCGGAGGCTGTTTCTCATCTGGAAAGTGGGGTGGCTAATAACACGGACCTCCTCGGGGTGGACTGCAAGAGGGAAAGAAATCACTCATACCTCTGTGTCTTTTCATCTGCTCCTCCCCCTGCCTTGTATGCCTTTCTCCTTTTGTCTGCTTGGCAACTCCTAGTCTTCAAGACTCTGTTCAAAAGGGTCAGCTCCTCCTGAGAATTTTTGCTCTTCTCCTGCACCAGGCAAAATTGGTTGCTCCCCTTTCTGTCCCTCCCATACATTCTTCTGTTATGGCATCCATCCACCCACCCATCCATCCATCCATCCATCCATCATCCATCCATCCATCCATCCATCTATCCATCCATCCACCCATCCACCCGTCCATTATCCATCCATCCATCCATCCATCATCCATCCATCCATTCATTCATCCATCCACCCATCCATCATCCATCCATCCATCATCCACCCATCCATCCATCCATCCATCCATCATCCATCCATCCATCCATCCATCTATCCATCCATCCATCATCCATCCATCCATCCATTCATCCATCCACCCATCCATCATCCATCCATCTATCCATCATCCATCCATTCATCCATCCATCCATCCATCCATCCACTCATTCATATTTATTAAGTACTTATAGTTTGCATCTCTGATCATGTTGTTTTGAAGTTTTGGATAAGCTTGGCTTTCCCCAGCTAGTGGTTCTTAATCTTTTGGGGGTCAAGGACTCTCCCCCAGAAAAATGCACATATGCACATATGCACATACATGCCATGTTGCTTCCCTCTTCAAAGATTTCTGGTCATCCCTGAAGTCAGGCTGTGCACCCCAGGAGCGGTGGATGCTGTGAAGGGCTGCCTAGAACCCCTCTGGGATTGAAAGACTGATTTCCCGCGGCCACTGGGGTCTTGGCTGGAAGATGGCCCTCAGCTGTCAGCCCTCTTTGGAGATTGTCTTCATCAGAGGGCAACTGCCTGACCCAAGGTCACGCCTTCATCCAGGGTAGGCTCACTTCGAGTGACAGATCAGCGTGGAAGTGCAAAGGGCTATCCCTTCTCCAGAGCTCTCTGTCAGGACCGCCTCAAAGCTGGACTCCTCCCCCGCCCAAACTTGCATCCTTTCCCTCCCTTCCGCAGGTGTTTTTCCCGAGAGCACTTGCTAAGCCAGGTCCTCCACGCCAATCTCCCACTCTGCATCTACTTCCCAGGGAACCGAGGGGATTCAAAAGCCCTGCGGAAGTTCATTGAGGACAGCAAGCGTGTCTTAATGACTTCGGTATCTCTCGCAGCTCTCACTGGCCAGGGCACATGGTAGATACTCCAGAACCAGTTTTTCAATACATCTTAGGGCATTTTCTCTCAGGTCTCTGCTCTGTCCCTCTGTGGTCCCAACGGGAGAGTTCTCATCAGACACCCAGGAGAAAGGGACAGTCCTGCCAGCAGGATGCCAGGGGCACCAGAGCTGTGGGCCTGTTTCTGGGAAATGCACTAGTTGTCAATGAAGCTGTAAATAACCATGGGAACAGAAGTCAAGCTAATTGGCTGCTACAAAGCAGGGGCAAAGGGGCCTGGCTGATGTCAGGGCTGTGTGGTTAGGGGTGAAGGCTCAAGGGGATGGCTGGGAGGCTGGAGGACAGCAGGAATGGGTGGTGCTGGTTCGGGTGGGGGCAGGGGGACTCATTTAGAAGTCAGACCGAGGTCCCCGGAACCTGGAAAATCCCCTTTAGTTTCCACTATTGGGAATTCCTTCACAGAACAAATATCTATTAAGTGTCTCCGCTGTGCCAGGCATGGTAGGCAGGATGGCGCCTTTGCAGGGCCAGGCCCCTGTGTTTGTGCCTCTCCTTGGCTTTGTCACTGGCAAGTGATGTGACACCCTGGCCACTGACATCTGCTACGCCGCCCCTAGCGTGTGCCCAGCGTTGTGCTGTTTGACACAGATGAGTCCACTTCATCTACTCAGTCGCTTCGTTAAGAGATATGGGTTATTATTATTCCTTCTTTACAGACAAGGAGACAGACCCAGAGGGATCCGCAATGTGCCCAGGGCACGAACCTCATCACAGGGCTGAGAGGAGAGGTAATGCCAAGTCTGGTGGGGTCCCAGGCTGCTCTCCGCCACAATGCTGCTTGACCTCCATGAGCTTCGTTTCCACAGCTCTGAAATAGGTACAATCCACCCCTGCTGCCCCGGGTCGTTGGGGACAAATAACCTCCCTCTGTGAGAGGCCTAGGGGTGCCCAGTGAATGTGCTAACCCAAATCCAGCACAGCGTCCGGCCTGTGGCCAACACTCACTGAGTGTGTTCGACCCAAATGGATCACCTGGGAGTCCCCACCCTGTCCTCCGAATTGCAAATTGGGGACCCCTCTCAGTCCAGTGTTACTGCATGATGCAGAAAGCTGTGGCAGGTACCACGGGGACAATTCTCTTGGTGACAAGGGACTCCACTCTCCAGCCACTGGGATTTTCAGGTTTTCCTCAGCAGCAAGGAGCAGAACCAGACGGGGGTGGCCCCCCAAGCCCAGGCAGAGAAGGGTGCCAGAAGGAAGATGAACGCATTTCAGGTCCAGCTCCTGTCTCGGGTCTCCCCCACAGGCGAACCCAGCGCCACGACCCCGACGGCAGACATCCTCATATATTAGGGGCATTAACCTTCCCTCCACCGCAGGCCCAGGGGAGAGACGGTGGGCACGTAAGCACTTAAAACTTGAACCCGCAGGTCAGCCCTCCTTCCTCCCTCCTCTGCAGAAGCCCCAGAGTTGGAGGCTGCGTGGGGACAGACGCCACAACCTTAGAGAGACAAGTCTCATCCTCAGCTTCCCTCAACCTGTGCAAGCACCGCGTTGCCATGGCGACGCTGCAGCCCTGCGATGCAATGGCTGCAGATAGCATGGGTGCTTCTAGGGCTCGCAGGCCCGAGTGGACGCTGTCTGGCCCAGGAGGCCAGGCGATTGGGTGGGCCGGGTGGGGGAGGCGAGGGGGGCCTCCTCCTGGCTCAGCTGGTAATTGCTGCTAAGTGAGGGGCTGTCATTGAACCCAATATGCGGGCGGTGCAGGCCCCCGCTCGCACCCTGTAATTACTGCACCAGACAGCAGTGCTTACTCCCGGTGCCGGGAGGAGGGGAGACGGTGGGGGGAAGCAGACAGGAAGCTCTCATCCACCTGAGCCAGCGCGGGGCTGTGGCAGGCTCTCCCGCCCTGGAGCAGCCTCTCCCCGGCCCCTCCCCTCGGCTGGCTCTCCCCACGTCATCCGGCATCCGGTGTGGAGGGTGAGCTGCCTCTAACCCCGGCCTCTGAGCTTGCAGAGTCCAGGAGCAGGGGCAGAGGTGCGGGCACAGATGAGGCGCCACCTCCGGGGAGCTCTTGGAGTGGTACCTCCGTTCTGAGGCCAGTCTGCATTATGACTGCGGAGCTGTCCGAGTTCCTCCAGAGCCCAGAGACTCAGGTCCTCAGGCTAGTCACTGCCCCTCTCCTGGGTCTGTTTCCCTCGCTGGAAGACTGCGGGTCTCCATCATCCTTAAGGGTTCTCCTCCAGCAGGGGTTGGCAAACTATAGCCGGCAGCAGAATCCTCATTTTGGAAGTAAGGTGTCCCTGGAACAGAGCCACACCCTTTTGTGTCTGTGTCTGGCCGCCTTCCTGCCAGAAGGGGGACAGTAGATGCGAGGAGCTGCCTCACAGACTATCTGGCCCTTTACAGAAAAAGTTTGCTGACCAGTTTCTAAAGTGGAACTATTTTCCTAGGCTTAACGGAGTGAGCTTTTGTGGCTCCGATGTGATTAAAGCAAGTCACACCAAGCTCCATCCTGGTGCCCACCCGAAGACACCCCAGTCCTCTTCCAGGGACCCCAGCCTGGAGTCGGGGCGGTGGCGCCGCGTGGTGCAATGGCGCCACCTGCTGTGAGTGCCTAAAAGCACTTGGGCCTTGGAAGTACTTGGCCTGGGGTGGTGGAGGGAGAGGTGGGGTGTTGGTAAACCCCGGCAAATCAGAGTCAGGATCTCCGCCCAGCCCTCCCGTTTTATAGGGCCTACAGTGCAGAGGGACGGCGTGACTGGTCCAAGGTAGGTGAGCAGAGAGCTCAGGTCCCAGAGGCCCACAGGCCATTCTATCTACATTCCATGGGCGTACGCGTGGCATACGGACCTGGCTGCGAATCGTAGTTCCAGCACTCATTTAGGGTCTTGATTCCATAGTTGTCGAAAGAATTTGCAAAATACACACTTATATATATATATAACATTTAATCTGTTACCAATATTGACTCAATCTTCTGAACAACTGAGATAATTATTCCCATTTCACAGAAAAAAACACTGGTACAGAGAGGTTAAGTAATTTGCTTAAGGTCACACAGCTCAAAGTGGACCGTCAAGAATTCAAATCCACGCTGTGAAAGCACTAACCGCCCCAGAATAGTGCTCTACACGTATTTTTTCCTGCCTGTAGGCGTGCTGGGGCCCCGAGAGAGGGCACTGGGGCTCCAAGAGGAGTACAAGAGATGCAGGAAGCCTGGGGTCTGGCCAGTCATCTGAAGGCCCCAGGCAGGGGAAGAAAAGGGAGAGCAAGGCCCACACGGCCCCCTCCCGCCGCCACCCCTCTAGGCAACGCGAAGTGGCCAGTGGACCGGAAATCCTTTATTTCCAAACTATAAATAGCCCTGTGCTGAGAAAAGACGCGCTCCAGGTGATGAGGCTCCAGGCTCTCCATCAACCCTTCCCAACTGCTCCGCAGTCTAAACCCGGTCCCCTCAGAAACCTGCTCTGCCCCCTGGAAATCCCCACCTGGGCTGTCAGAGCCTGGCAAGCAGCTGAGACCAGCCCGCTCGCTTTGTCCCACTGTGACTCGAGCGCGGCTTAGGCCCTGCTCCGGTGTGATGCTCACCCCTCTGTTCAACCAGTTCCCTGACCGAGCCCCACCACGCGGTCCCGCGCTCCCCGAGGCCCAGCCCAGGCGAGTCCCGGCCCGCTGCTCCCCGGCTGTTGTGAAGAGCCACCTGGGTCCCCAGGCTGCTGTGAGGTGTGAGGCTTGGGAGCAGCCTGGCTCCCAGCGGGTCTCCCGGCCGTGGTCACTGCTGCCCCTGGGCCACAAAGTACCCCTCCTCCTCCTCATTGTTCTCTTCCTCTGGCCGGCTGCTCCGAAGCAGCAGCTCCAGGTCGGGGTGGGAGCCCGGGCCCTTCAAGGCTCTGGCGCCACCATCACCTGGGGAGAGAGAGAAACCGGTTGCAGACCTGATCATGGTTTTCTTGGTGCCCCCCGATGCGCATGTTGAGTCACCCAGGTCCCCCCCTCCCCCCCACTCCCCCGAGAAAACCATCTTCTGTGTGGCAGTGGCAGAACCACGAGGCTGACCTCCTGGCGGAGGGGCAGCCCAGGCGGAGGCAGCTGAACTGCATGGACAGCCACCAAGCTGCAACTGCTCTGGGCAAGCTGAGAACCACCTGCCCCTCTTGGCTGGGTGGCTGGGGCCCCAGGACTGGGTGGAGGGGAGGTCAGAGGGGCCGAGTCACACGAGGAGCAGGGAGCGTCACCAGAAAAGAGGCTTCTGGAAAGGGGCTCGGGTTACCTCTGGAGTGCAGGGCTTTGAGAGCAACATGCAGGGATATGCCCGAGAGGCAGAGGGCAAAGCCCAGCCAGTTCAGGAGGCTGATCTGATCCCCCAGCAGATGAGCTGCCAACAGCAGAGTGCAGACTTCCTGAGGGCAGAGAGGCAGGAAGGGGAAGCGATCAGGAGGAGGGGGCTCCTTTGCAAGGAGGGTGGACGGCAGGGGAGAGCCTGACCCGCCGGAGCTCCTGGGGCCGGGGCAGGCTGGCCAGCAGGGCAAAAACAGGGCTCCCCTGAGCTCGGAGGACCAGGCCTGCCTGCAATGCTTTCCTCCCTTTGTGCTACCGAGACACAGCAAGGGAGGAGGTGCTCTGCACAGTGTTCCGTCAGCGTTAAGAGAGGCAAAGCAGACCCAGGGCTGGGGGCACAGAGTGTCCAGCCCACAGCCATGTCCACAGGAGTGAAAGATAGTTGCGCTTCCAGAAGGCACCCACATATGGAGAGCACAACGCTGTCACAGGGGAATGCGGTATCACCCCGGGCTCTGCAGGACACACACTGGCCACGGGGTGCTGCACACACGGTGGCTGCCAGTGGGACCGGTGGGACGACTCACTCTGAGAACCACAGCTCACGCCTCTTCCTAAGCACCTTGGGGAGACTTACGATTCTGGGTTTAGGCAACACTGCGCCAGCATCAGCGTCTGTCTCGTCAAGGAGAGACCGTACCCCGCCCCCGTGGGCCCGAGCAGGGTGGGGTGAGGGGTGGCAAGGGAGGGGGGAGCCTGAGAGTAGAGGCATGTGTGATGCCAGGCAGCAGTAAAGGCAAACCAGGCAAACACAGGACACACGTGCTAGTACCGTCCCTTGCTGTAACCATGGCAGACATTGCCAATCAATCATGCAACTCTTTCCCGATGACCCTGGATGGGGCTTCCCAACCCTTGGCTCCAGGTCACTACCAAACGACCAGAGTGGGCATTCATGGTAACAAGAGAATGCATCCCAGGCCCAGTGGAGTCAAAATCCCAGTTCGGCCACCTGCTGGCTGGCGTGTCCTGCTGGAGGAGCCACCCATCTGTGAACCAGGGAGGACCCCCTCCACCCCCCGGGGCTGCAGCCCCGATGAGAAGGGAGTTTCAGACAAGAGCACGGGACACAACAGCCTAACCAGGCACTTCTGTCTCTTCTCTGGGGTCTGGGGCGTGGGAGCTGGGACAGAAGCTGCTACTGAGCTTGGGGGCCGTGCTGGAAGACAGGACTGGGGCCACCCCCAAGTCTGTACCTTAAAAATGCCAGCAATGGAGAGAGTGAGGCTGGAGGTTCTGGAGACCAGGAGGAACTCAGAGAACCCCAGACCGAAGGCGAGGATCCCTCCAAGGAAGAGGCTCCCTAGTACCCGCAGGAGTAGCCCGGTGTCCTGGAAACGGAAGATCTTCTCAGACGTGGACAAATGGAGACCTGAAAGCAGACGGAGAGAGTAGGAGGCCACGTGCTGGTGTCCCCAGGGAGCGGGAGACCCAGCATGGGGCAGTCACGCCCCCCGCGCACCTGTGCTCTCGCTGGGGCCCCGAGGAGGGGGATGGCAGGTGGAAGAGAACGCTGTGCGGACGGCCTGACACCTGGGGACCTGGGGAAGCAGCGAGGGCCCCCCCGAGAGCCTGCGGGCTAGGGTGGAGGGCCTGGCACCACACAGAAAATCGGACAGAAGCCTCTGTCCTCCCACGGTGCTGACCTGTCCATCTTTGGGAAGGAACGTGACTTCACGTGGCCTCTGCAGCCGTGGTAAGTAGTGGGCCAAAGAGAGGCGGGGTAGCCCATTGGGTGATGAGTGACGAGTATCGGCGCCCTGGACCCCAGGGCGAGCCCTTGCTCTCAATGTCAGGTGGGCCACCTATCAACAGGGCCTCATTTTATCCTCCCAAACCTTCTCCACTTTAATCTGGCTCTTGCCATCACACAGCTGTGGGACAAGGCTGAGACGTGCCCCCTCTCGGGACCTGCTCCCCCAGTGATAAAACGAGAGCATTTCGACTAGACCTGCGTTCCTCAGACAATATAACGTGGGGGACGGTTCTCAAAAAGTAAACACACACACATATAGGACAAAGCCTTGTTCTCGAGACACCCCCACGGGCACCCACACACCAAGTCTGGCATGACTTCGAGAGGATTCCTGACCCTCCAACACCGTCCCTCAGAGTGACCCCGTGGCTCTGTGCAGGAAAGGCCCTGAGGGAGGCACAGTGGAGACACCTGTGGGGGCTGGAGGCGGACCGGGCACTCTGAGGCTTTTGGAGGGAAGCACCAGAGGAATGCAGAGTGACAGTCCCTCCCAGACAAACAGCCTCCCGATGTAGGACATCTTGTCTGGTGCTGGGCTCAGCAGTACTGCAAAGGCGTCAGCGAATTGATGGGAATTCGGGAAAGAGCAACAGAAGTAATGAAGGCGCTTGGGGGATTAATTTACCAGAAAAGATTAAAGGAGCTAAATCCATGCCGCTTTGCTAAGTGATGATGACCAGGGCTTTCGGCTGAGGGCGTGCAGGGATGGGGAAGGGTGTCCGTGGCCAGGACGGGGGGGAGGGAGGGGGCAGAAGGCGAGGGTGGGGGGGGGGATGTTAACTGGAAGAAAAAGGGGGGCTGCAGAATCATTTTCTCAGGGAGGTTCCAGACGCTTCACGGCTTGAAACTTAAATGGATGTGGGACAGAATTCTCTGTAATGACCCCGAGAACAGAATGAAGGGACTGAGGGAAGGACAAACAGGGACAGAGACTAATCTCGAAACCCGGGAGGGAGGAAGGAGGGAAGGAGGCGGGCGCTTGCAGCCTGGACAGTACTCCCCGCCTCTCCCTCTCTGGGAGGTGATGGTGGGCGGGGGGGCGGTCCCCCTACCCAGCCCCTGCGCCATGGCCAGGGCCACACACACCATCCCACACACTTCCACCCACGGAACCTACTGATGCTCTCCTGCGATGCCCTGCACCCGTCAGCCCAGCAAAGCCTCCCCCAGCCTCCAAAACATGTGGCCTGGGAAGTCTTTTTGTCTTGGCTTTCCACCCTAGCATGCTGAAAGAATGCCTGGCCCTCTGCTCCTTCTAAGAGACAGAACACATCATGGTTTAGAGGAAGGACTCAGGAACCAGCTCCTGGAACCAAACTCTGGCTCGTTGGGCAAGGTTATTTTTACTTCTCTCCACCTGTTTCTTTGACCTGCACAATGGAAATAATGCTGGTACTGCCACATGGGGTTTTTGGGAGTATAAGAGTTAGTATGTTTAAAATGATCAGAACAGGGGCACCTCGGTGGCTCAGTCGGTTAAGCATCTGCCTTCAGTTCAGGTCATGACCTCGGAGACCCAGGATCGAGCCCCGCGTCGGGCTCCCTGTTCAGCGGGGAGCCTGCTTCTCCCTCTCCCTCTGCTCTTCCCTCTGCTCATGTTCTCTAATAAATAAATAAATCTTAAAAAAAAAAAAAAAGGTCAGAACAGCCCTGGCATAGCTGTCAGGCTGTACACATCCACCGTCATGATCGTCGGTTGTCTTTTACATACGTTTTCTGCGTAAGCATTTAACAGGCTGGATTCCAGCCACCTGGTTTAATGTCTGTCCAGCCCTTAGACCAGGCCCTGCCAATGGAGAGACCGCATCTTTGATCTCTATAATCTCTGCAGCTACCACGGAGCTGGGCTCAGAGCAAGGAAGGGGGATCTGTTGTACTGGGTGGATGGCCCCTACGTACCTTCAAAGATGGCGAAAAGAGGGAAGAGCCCCAGAAACATGAGTGGCTGCAGGTGGAACATGGTGTCGATGGGGTTCTGGAGCCCTGCAGAATGAGGACGGGGGGTGAGTCATCAGGCCCAGCCTGCCTCCACCCTGCCTGGTGCCCGGAGCCCTCTCTCACCAAGTTCCGCCTTCTGCAGGAGCATCTGGGTGAGGGTCCAGCGAATGCCACCGATGAATGAGGCCCCCAGCACCAAGGCAAAGCCCTCCACGTTGAATTGCGTGGACTTGTAGGTGAACATGAAGAGACCCCCGGCGATGAGGAGGACCACCAGGACCAGTGCCGAACGCTATCAGGGTGGGGAGCAGGGGCCACTGACTGCAGGGTCCTGAGGTGCTCAACCCTGGAGCTTGGGTTCAGGAGCTGTGTTGGCTGACTCTGGGGCAAGAAACCCTTCTCCCCTGTGACCTTGGGGGTCCCGGCCAGCTCCTTCCCATCAACGTAGACAGGGCTGACATTCAGTGGACATATACCCAGCTTCCCTCTTTGATCTAACCTTCTGATGTGCTTTCCTACAGCTGTTCTAGGCCCCCGGGAGGTCCCCTAGTACCCTGGACCTCGCAAATAAAGGGCGACTGCCTCCAGGACCTGGCTGCACCTGGCCCCTATCCTTGAACCCTTTCTCTTTCTGTCATTCTTTTGGTCATTACACCTGCCACGCCAGTTGCCAAGTATTCTCAGCAGTGGCCTGTCCTAGGTCCTTCCTCAGCGACAGGAGTTATTGCCACCTGGGCTGGGCTCGTCTCCTCTGCCACACACAGTGACAAGCCACCGCTCAGACACCCTTTTTAGTCTCAGCATCTGCAGGTATAGGAGGGACCAGGGGAGCTGGGGCCTCACCAGCTCCTCCAGCTTGAAGATCAGGGAGAAGATCAAGATGAAGAGGACAGCGGAAGACTTGGTCATTGTGTACCTGCAAGGACAAATTAGCCCAGATGCAGCGCCGGGGCCCAGGGCTCAGACCCGCCACCAGGAGAGGAGCCCACGGACTGTGCTGGAAAAGGTGGGAGGCTGTGGGGACCTCTGACTTCCCTGTGGGCAACTGGCTCTGCTCAAGGCAGCTGGGCAATCTGGGTACAAAAGACCAAAGGAAGGTGGCCTGAGTCATCTGGGCTGGTATGTGACCTTTAATTGGAAGAAACCTCTGACGAAGGGGCCTCTATTGCCAGGGAGAAGAGGCTGCGGGTGAACCCTGGGCTCACCGAGCCCTCTTATTTATCTGCTCCTCCATGGAGACCGGGATCAGGAAGGAAGGAGGGAAGGGGGAAAAGAGAAGGCAGGGATTGTGCACCCTGAAGTACAAGGCCAGAGGTGAGAAACAGCTGTTACACCTGCCTCTCTGTGCAGGTCAGTGCCCTTCCTCCCCGGCATGACTGGCGCCGTTCTGCCGAGCGCCTGGCTCCCCCAGGCCCCCGGGGCAGGCAGGCACAGCACCCGTCAGGGCGGAGCCGAGAGCAGGCGCCGCTCCCAGAGAGTGGTGGTGTGGCCGGCCCCCAGGCCCGGGGGGCAGGGTGGGGGGGCGCCTAGACAGGGTCAGACAGAGCCTGAGCCTGAGCCTGAGCCTGGCGGGAGGCGGGGGGCTGGTACTCACAGTGAGACGGTGATGTAGAGGAAGCTCCAGTTGGACAAGCCCACATCAAGCGCTGTCGCCAGGGCTGTGGAGACAGGGGCGCCCACAGCCAGGGCAGGCCGGCATGGGCGGGCCAGGTGTTAAAACACTTCCATGAGGCCCCGAGTGCCCCCTGCTTTGCCCTGAACACCTGGCTTTCTCTCGGGCCCTTAGGCCTTCCTTTCACTCACAGCAACTGAAGGGTTAACTCCTGGCCCAAAAAGGGAGGGGGTGCTGCTCCAGCATTAGGGCTGCAGGCCATTCTGATCTGATCGGTAAGTGCTGTGAATGTCCCCCGAGGAAGAGGATTAATCCCGTCTGGTCCCAGCATCCCTTGTGAGCAACTCTTCAGAGTGGCTTCTCCTCCCTCAGGATGGAAGGCGCACCCCTCGTGGAGGACCTGGTCCTCCAGGATCTGTTCCTGCCACCCTCTCTTTCGGCCCACGTTTCCTCACCAGCGCAGAGTTCCCAGCATCCTGAGACACTTTCCGTTCCCCTGCAGACCTGCACAGGCACTAAACGCTCGGCCATTTCAGCCCACGCTCTGGGAGGCCCTCCCCGCTGGGCCTGGGCTGACTCCCCGCTCTGTGC
Organism: Eumetopias jubatus; assembly: GCF_037043125.1. Taxonomy (NCBI): domain Eukaryota; kingdom Metazoa; phylum Chordata; class Mammalia; order Carnivora; family Otariidae; genus Eumetopias; species Eumetopias jubatus. Next base: position 126,566,631 of record NW_028274815.1, read on the forward strand.
TCCGAGGTGCCCCCCACTGTCCCACTGCGGCAAGGTGAGGGCAGGCGTGGCCTCAGTGCGCCCAGGCAAGGCCAGTGCTGCATGGGAGGCTTTTCCCGGTGCGTGTGAGCATGTGTGTTGTGTGTATGGGGGGGCAGGGAGGACACAAGAGGCCGCAGGAGGGCTGGGGGGAGGCAGGCAGAGAGGAATGAAGTGGGGGGCGGGGTGGAGAGGGCCTCTGCTCCAAGCCACCAAGGCTCCTTGTTCTTAGCCCATGGCTTCCACGCGACCCCCCTTCCAGCCCCACCCGCCCACGGCCACCCCACCGGCCACGTACCTGTGGGAGCTACTCTCCTGAGGTAGTCCGTCCAGCTCAGCACCACGCGGGCCCTGTGGCTGGAGCACTGAACCAGGGCCCTGGACAGGGCAGAGAACAAGAAGATCACGGCCAGGTGCAGCATCGTCATGAAGAGCGGGAAGTGGAAGCTCTACGGGACCCAAAGCAGAGACAACCAGGCGGGTTCACAGCCTCCCCCCCACGCCCCCCCACGCAGCCCCCTCCCCCCCACTGCGGGCAGTGGCGCTAACTGGGTGCTTCCCCGGGGCTCTACAGTGGCCAGGGGGCTTCCCCCGCCCCCGGACACTGCAGTCACTTGGGATGAGAGCCCCGTAGTTCCAGTTGTGGAGACCAGGCCGAGAGCAGGTGGCAGACCAGGGCTCAGTCGGACCACGGTGCTGTCCCCATGGCTTCCACAGGCCTGTCAGCTTCCTGCTCCAGCCCCCCGCCCCCCAGGTCACAGCTAGCACTGGCCAGTGTGGCCCAACCGGTCACGAAAATACTGAAGTCCTTCTCTACTCGGTGTCTCCCCCTTTCCCGATTTCCCCTCGATCCACACATTTGAGGGGAACCCCTGGCGCAGCAGGGCTCTAGGGCCCTGTCCCATCACTAGTGTGACTGGCTTCCAGTCTGATTAGTTGAAGCCCGTGCCATCCTGTTGCTAAATATTTGGGGACGCAGGGGCCATGGCCACAGCCCCCTCTCCCCCAGCCCCCCCAGCACCGCAAGGCCTCCCATTACCTTCGTCAGCCATTTGTTGTAGAAGGTGATGCCGATGGAGAAGCAGTAGTAGAGAAGGACCAGCCCCAGGGTCAACACGGCCTTCCACACAAACGCCACGTCGAGGGCCCACCTCCCCATCCGGGGAAGCTGCAACTCCCTCCCTCTGGGTCAGTGGGGGCAGGCACCTCTCCCGAGGACAACCACAGGAAGAGCCGGCAGAGCTGGGCCACGACTTTCAACAAGGTCTCCTAGCTGGAGAAGTCCTCTTCGCCTCCATGATTCGGAATCATCCACGGAGCCCCAGGCAGAGGCCTCACCCTAGGGGCTGGTGGCCCAAGCCAACCCTCTCCATCATTAAGTGGACACAGGGCTCACAGGTCTCCAGGTCGGAGGCTAGAGGAATGGAAAGGAAGCTTGGGTGGCCCGGCAGAGCCCAGGCTGCCTGACTGGTCCACCCCACCCCTGCCCACAGGGAGCAAACCAAAGCGGAAGCTGGGGGAGGGGGGAGGCAGGAAGGGGCACAGGCCCAGCCCTGGGCTCACAGAGCTCCAGTCACATCCACTCTGTCGCCTCAAGCCGTTCTCTATGAATTGCCGCCAAAGTGACCTTTTAAAAATGTAAATTGGATCATGTCAGATCAGATGTCAGCCCTTCAGTGGCTCCCAGCGCTCTTATGATAAAGACCAAGAGCCTTCCTGTCAGCTAAGCCGTCCTGACCTGTCCCTGCTGGCAGCTCCAGGCTCTCTGGCCCCATCCCACCGGCTGCCTCAGTTCCCCAAACACACAGGCTCTCTCCTACTGCCTGAAGGAACGGACGCACTGCCCACCCTCTAGTCCTCTCTCAGCTGATGTTACTCAACTTCAGCTCAACCGCTGCTTCCTCAGGGACGACCCCTCCTTGATGGGGTGCTCCCACAGCTCCCCCACTTTCCCTTTGGTGCACTTGTGCAGGGCATGCCCATCTGAGTGGTGTCTGTCCCCTGGGAGGCTGTGCGCTCCAGGAAGACAGGGAACCACTGTGCTCATGGTAGTCTTGCACCCACTGGGCACACCGTGAGTTGTCCACTGTGAGTTGTTCGATGACTCAGTGCAAGAGAGTGGGCACTTGGTTTTCAGGGCACTGATCTGATCTTTAAGGTATTAAAAATGGACCAGGAAACCAATACCTACCCTGCCCTTAGCCTCTAAGGGCCACTCCCATAGAGGCGGTGCCTGCTTTAGGGTCTTGCCTAACTAAACCGCTCCCAGCTGGTATCAATCTAGGCAACCCTAATGAGGGCCCAGGGCACACGAGGTCTGAGGAGACCGGGCTGACCCAGGTCCACAGCTATCCCACCGGCTGCCTCACGTGTGTGTCCCTTCAGTTCCCATCTCCTCCTCTGAGACATTCCCAACCTGCTGAAATGCCACCTCCTGGAAGCCTTCCTAGAGCCAGCTGATCCAACATACCCTGCTTTCCCCACCTCCAGTCCTTTCTGAAGGGAGTCATCTCACTCAGCCCTGTACGCTGGAAGCTGGGTTATCACCGCTCTCCCCCGAGGCAAACTGGGAGCTAGCGCTAAGGCTTTGCTGGAAGGATATCGTAGGGCTGCGGTTCTCCTGAGGGGAACTGTGGAAACCTGTGAGGGTGTTTGGGGGGAGCTCTCCTAGCTTTTAGTGATATGGTGGGGGGGCGGTCCCTGAGAGTGACGGTCCACATTAACTAAGAATTGCTCTGCATCCTTTGTAACCTTGACAATCCTGTAGGTATCAGACTTACTTATAATTACCTGAACCTCGAACCCAACTTTTTTTTTTTTTTAGGTAAATTCTAGGGCACGTGGGTGGCTCAGTTGGTTAGGCTGCTGCCTTCGGCTCAGGTCATGATCCCAGGGTCCTGGGATCAAGCCCCACATTGGGCTCTCTGCTCGGCAGGGAGCCTGCTTCTCCTTCCCCCCTCTGCCTGCCACTCCCCCTGCTTGTGCGCTGTGTCAAATATATAAATAAAATATTTAAGAAAAAAATTGTTTAAAAAAATAAATAAAGTAAATTCTATCCCCAGCATGGGGCTCGAACTCACAACCCTGAAATCAAGAGTCACACGCCCTACTGACTGAGACAGCCAGGCGCCCCAAGAACCCAACTGTTTTATCTGTGATGCAGAGCAGTTTTTCCATGGTTCTACTATGCACTACAATTTCCAAGAGTATGTTTGCCATGCACATGTTTTTGATATAACTGTTTTTGATAATGGGTTTGGAGAAACCACACCACCTACAGCAGCAGCCCAGCATGGCCATGGCGCTGTGCACGGTGGCCAGCACATTCGCCGAGGTCCCGCGGGTGGTGGGAACACCAGCTGCTTCACTGTGGCTTCTAGCATCCTTGTACCCAGGACTGACTTCCTGAAACACATTCTATTCTCAACGACCTTTTATTATCAGTACGTTGACATCTCCCTGTCACCTCCGGAAGAATCTCCAGTGGCCTACTCGTTTGTCCATGCCTGGATGTCTAATGCCAGGCACTCACCCCCCACCTGCCCAGCACGGACTCCCGCTTTCCAGGAGCTGTCCAAACCTGCCCCTCTTCCCACCTCAGCCAGGGGCACCTCCATTCACCTGGATGCTCAGGCCAAAAATCTTGTTCCCATCCTGAGTCCTTGCTCCCTCAGCCCACCTTCGATCAGCAAATATTGTCATCTCTGTCTTAAAAGAAGATCCCCAATATGGTCACGTCTCCTGACCACCAAAGCCCTCCAGGCCACCGTCCTCTCCCCCCACAATACAACACGACAGGTTAGTCTCCTCTGCTTCTGCCCGCACCTTCCCCCCACCCCCCAGGCTCCTGTTGGCACAGCTGGAGAGCAGGGTACATGGGCACCAAATCTATGCCTAACAGACGTTAAGGCCCATATTCTTTCCCTATACCGGGTTTCTCAGTCTTGGCATTATTGATACTCGGGACCAGATCATTCTTTGTGCATTGTGAGACGTCTAGGAGCGATCCTGGTCTCTACCTACTAGATGCCTAGAGCCGCCCCTCCTCCTCATCCCAAGTTGTGACAACCAAAAATGTCTCCAGACGCAGCCAAATGTCATGGGGGGCAAAAGTGCTCCCTGCTGAGAATGACTGCTTACACCACACAGGCAACCAACAGTGCATTCTACCTTCTAGCACGCGCTCCCCGGGGTTCCCACCCATGGCAGGGCAGTCTGGACCTTCCTGTGAGTCAACTTCTCGCATCTTCTGCGTTTGGTGCAGTTCCTGCTCCAACAGAGCAATCTGTGCCAACCCCCACTCCCCACCTCCTGTTCAAATCCCACCCTTTCTTCAGCCGGTCCAGGTCCCCCACCTCCAGAAAGTCCCTACGCTATGACTACCTCAGCCCACAGGGAGCACTGCCTCCAAGTTAACAACACTCATTCTCTTATTGTTATTCAGTCACCTAACCCCAAACACAAAATCAGTCCTCAGTTAGAGAGGCTCTTGGAAATCATCTAGCCGTTTACTCAATGGCCATTTATTAAGCACCACTGTACACCTAGCACTGGAAATAGAGATGTGTAACTGATAAGGTCCCCACCCTTCTTTTATGATAAGGGAAACCAGGCTTAAAGGGGCAAATGCTCTTTTTCAAATCTCACCTGCCAAGAAAGGAATTCCATACTCTACATTACTCCCCAGGGGGCAGCCTTAGCTGGGGTGACAGCCACACCAGGGCAGAGTTGGTGCCCAGCCCCCTGGAGCACCTGGCTCCCCTCAATCTCTGTGACTGTAATGTGGGCAGGGCAGTTTAGTGGTGCAAGTGTGGGCTTGGGGTGAGAAAGACCTGGGATCCAGTCCTGGCTCCTCTATGAACACTGGGACCCCCGAATGACCTGAACTCTGGACCTCAGTGTCCAGTAAAGGAGGATAAAATCATCTGCCTCTTGGGAGGGGAGTCAATGGCAGCCAGTACAGCGCTTGATGGTGGCTTGTGGCAGGGGCTTACATCCCTCCTGGCCGCCTTACAGCAAAACTCCCCCAGGGCCCCCGGCACTACCATCCTTGCTCTCTTGCAGCCCAAACTCACTTCAGCCTGTCCCCACTGCTCCACCGAGTCACCACACCTTCCTCCTTGTTGCCCCTCTGAGGACCAAGTCTCTGTTTTCATCAGCACCTTAAAAACTGACCACTTCCTCCTCCTGGTAAAGCCTCTTGGATGCCCACCACACTCTCCTGCTTTTTCTTTTTTTAAAGATTTTAGTTACTCATTCGAGACACAGAGATGCAGAGAGAGAGTAAGCATGAGCAGGGGGAGAGGCAGAGGGAGAAGCAGGCTCCCCGCTGAGCCAGGAGCCAGACGTGGGGCTCGATTCCAGGACCCTGGGATCATGACCCGAGCCGAAGGCAGATGCTTAACGATCTGAGCCACCCCGGCGCCCCTCTCCTGCTTTTTCTGCTGCTTTTCTGGACTCCTGGACTTCTTTGCTGCCTCCTCCTGTCAACCAACCTGTAAAAGTTCATTCTCCCCGGAGTAATCTCATCCCATCTGATGGACATTCCAGTGATTTCTAAATTCTTTTCATTAGCCCTACCCTTTTCTGCCAGCTCCAGGCTGGTACATCGAAGAGTCCCCTTGGTAGCTCCACCTAAGATACCTCAAACTGAAGGTGCCCCCAACCTATTCCCAAGTCATTAGTAAATGCCAGCACAATACACCTGGTTACTTAAGCCTAAGTCCCCAAATGAATGAACTCATCCTTGACCACTCTTTCCTTCCTTCCTCCAATTCTATCCTGTCAGTTCCTCCTCCCAGATCCCTGTGGACCAGCTACCCGTCTTCGCCTGCGCTCGGCCATCAGTCTAAGCCACGCTGATCTCTCACCTAGGGACTGCAGCGGTCTCCTAACCGGTGTCCCTGCTTCCTCCTTCCCCGACACAGCCAGGAGTCTACACAGCAGCGAGAGTGAAAGCTTACGCACCGACGGGAGACCACGCCCTCATAGGGCGAATCCCAACCCCCGAGCAGGCCCGCGAGGAGGACCTTAACCCTCTGGCCTCTGCCCGTGTCTGCAACCTCGTTCTCCCGCCACTGCCCCGGAGTCCGCCACGCTGGCCCCTGGCCAACCTGCCAGGCACGTCGAGCCTGCGTCCTTCTTTGCACTGGCCGTTCCCTCTTCCGCAGACCTTTGCTCGGCTGAACCCTCCTCGAAGGCCCGCTCCTCATCCTCTTGGCACCTCCCACCAGCTGACGTTGCCCTGTTTGCCCACGTGTTTACTGCGCGCCCCGCACTCCCCACGTGTTTACTGCGCGCCCCGCACTCCCACCCCACCGCGGGATGCGGCTCTCGGCGGGCCGGGCCGCGTCCGCGCAGTTCCGCCCGGGTCGGGATCCGGCCCGTCGCCGCGCGCGGCAGGCGGCCGGGGAGGGCGAGTGGAGGCCCCGGCCCCTCCACGGCGCGGACACGGAGGCCCGGGAGGGACAGGAGCTCGGGCGGGCTGCGGCGCGCAGAGCCCAGCGGGGACCCCGCTTCCCGGCCCTGGCCGGCCCTCCCCCCGCCCGCGGGAGCGCGCGCAGGGCTCGCCGCGCGCCCACTCACCTCGGCCGCAGGCGCTGCGGAACGGATCCTCCCACCGGATCCTCCCGCCGGAAGTGCCGGGCCTAGCGCCGCCGCGGGGGGGGGCACTTCCGCCAAAAGACGCCGAGGGGCGGGGCCTGCCGGCGGCGGGACGGGGCGGGGCTGCGGAGGTTGGTCCGCTGGCACCGTCCTCGGAGACCCAGCGCTGAGCAGCTCCTGTGCTGTCTTAGCTTGTTTCTTGCGCTCCATCGGCCTCGCTCTGGAGCCCCGGTGCGTGCTGCAGAGGCATGCGCACCCGGGGCAGCTGGAAAATAGCCACCTGTTTACTTTTTTTTTTTAAGATTTTATTTATTTGACAGAGACAGCGAGAGAGGGGCCACAAGCAGGGGGAGGTGGGAGAGGGAGAAGCAGGCTTCCCTCGACCAGGGAGCCCGAATAGGGGCTCCATCGGGACTCGATCCCAGGACGCTGGGATCATGACCTGAGCCGAAGGTAGACGCTAAACGCCTGAGCCACCCAGGCGCCCCCACCTGTTTACTTCTATTGAACAGATTAATTTACCCAACCCAGTGCTGGGCAATCATAGAACCACAAAGATAAAGAAATCTCTCATGGGCTTTTTCTTCTGCGAGCTTAAGCCAGCTGGGGAGTGTGAGAAGTCAGGGGCATTAAATTTTAGGAGTTAGAAGATCCATGGGAGATAATAATACACATTTGTGAAACATTTGTGTGCCTTAAACTTACTAAGAATTATCTTAATTTCAGTAGATTGGTGAATGGTGGGGGGCTGCCAGGGCAGAGGAAATGAGAGGGGAAGGCTGGGGCCTGGCTTAAAGCCCAGTTGTTTATAAGGAGAGTTAAAAGCCGTGGTTGGCAAAGTAGCTGTGGGTCAGTTGCAGTGGTCTCAAAAATGCCAGCTAGGAGATTCAGATCCCACTCATGTTGCAGGCTGGATTAAAAGAGGCAGAGCCTGGCACAAGAACCCCGAGGAGGGCAGAGCAGGCTAGGGTTGCAGAATGGGGGCCAGTTAGGGGTTTTTTGCCCTCTCCTCCCGGTGCCTCCTGTGCTCTCCCTCTAACACCGGCTGCAAACGTGGATCCTTGTGAGTGACTCGGCTGGCTTCCCTGGCCCCTCTGAACATAAGGTTCAAGCCCAGAGTGTAAGCAGTGCATTCTGCAAACCCCTGCTGCCCCCCGCTCCTGCCAGCTGGCATCCTGCAGCCCAGTTTGCTCATTCAGCACCTACCAAGTACCCACAATGGCACCCATCACTGCCCGAGGTCTTGGCTGTGTTCAGTCCTCAAGGCCTGTACTGCACGCATTTGCTGCGCTTTTCGAAAGAGCTTGTCCTCGCCCCCTTCTCCCTCAGAGGGAAAAGAAAATATCTATTTTCATCACCACCCTCATTCAAGCCTCCCAGCTACCAAGGCTGAGTTTTGGAGCAACAGTCTAAAACTCCAACTGGAAGGCTGGGCACTAAGCACAGGCGACACACAGGGTGAAGAATGTGTCTTCTTTGTAAGTCACAAGAATGTGAGCTGTTCCCTGGCTGCATCCCTGGCAAGGAGGAGAGGGAGGCTATGCTCATGGGGGTGTACGGTATGCCATTCCTGGCCATGCCCAGCAAGCTGCAGCAGAAAACACTTTGTCCTGGTGCAACAATCTGTGAGCATCCTTAACTGTCGAGGGGTGTGTGTGTGTGTGTGTGTGTGTGTGTGTGTGCTCGCGCGCGCGCACATGCCCAGGGAGGGCAAAATGGTTGAAAAGACACAATGAAATGAAAGCTTGTCAAGGTGAAAGCTCCCTTGGGCGGAGAGCAAGGACAGAGAAACAGCTGTTAACAGGTACCAGAGTTTGTACATGAAAGAGTATTTATTGAAAACATGGTTACTGACAGGAAGCTCCTGGCTGCTCTCGGTTACTCTCTTGGCTCACAACTGGAAGTGGTATTTTTCTTTTTCTTTTTTTAGGGAGAGCCTCCAATTTTATTTTCCCTCAAACATTCCGTCCTAGGATAGGTAGATCTTATATAAATATATATACACGTCTGTATAAGTATGGCCTCTAGTAAAGAAAATATATAGTACACTCTTCACCGGGCAGTACCTACCAAGCCGGGCCACCAAGACCAAATACCGCTGTGTTCACATGTCCAAGGACAGAGGCTGGGCGCGTGGTTTACAAGTGCCGCAGCACCAGGGAAGCCCGTCGGCACAGCCGTGGCCTCAGCTAGCTCCCTGAAATCATGGCCAATGGCAGAAACCACAGCACTGGGATGGCAGGGGGAAGGGAAGGCCAAACTTCCTGAGGTCGGGGAGGCCAAAGGAAAGCAAAGAGGAGGGGGCTGCCATTCAGGTTAGGCGGGAGATTTCTTTCTAAGGAAGGAAAAGATAAAAATGGCGGGGCCGGGGGGGGGGGGAAGGGAGTGGACTCTAGTGGCCTCACCAGTCTCAGCCCAGGCCTCGTCTGGGCTCTCCCTGCAGAGTTCTTTGAGACTAGAGGGTAGGACTTAGCTCGCACATCTTTGACTTGCCAGGATTAGAGCCTGAGAGCTTGGTAGGGAGAACTTTCCATCTGCCCAGACAACTGTGTGGGCAAGAGAGATCTGGTGGCTCCGGAGACCAGAGATGTTAGAGCCGAGCCTCAGTAGCAGCAGCTTATTGGCACTGAATGAGGCCAGAGTGAGCCCTCACGAAGGCGATGAAAGCAAGGGCAAGGCATCTACCAAGCAAAGGCCAAGGCCTCTGCTTGGATCTGAGACACAGGCACGGGTCACCCAAAGGCAGTCTCTGTGAGGCTCTCAACACACCCAGAACGTCTGTCCTCTGCGGGCAGCCTTTGCTGGGCTAGCTCTTGCCCACACGGGGATCCAGCTGACCCGAGAGCAGGCTCAGGAAGAAAAGGTGAGTGACTCTTGTTAACTCCAGCCCAAGCAGTCCCTGGCATCTGCTATTCATTCCTCACGCTCCGATCCCGGGCTCCGCAGTGACAGGGAGGGCCGAGCACCCTGCCTTCGTGCCTTATGGTGGGCAGGGACCAAGAAGCAGCTCTGGGTGGTCTGAGGGGAGTCTGAGGAATGGCTGGCATTCACTGGCCACCGTGGTCACTACAGATTCTGTACAAGCAAAAGACAAGGCACCAGTCTGTGGATGTTTCTCCTGGGCCCCAAATCCCTTCCTGGGTACCGTGGAGTCTGGCTCCAGGCTCAGCCGTAGTGATAGACAAAGTCATAGCTGCTGGGCTCCTTGGGCACTGGCGGTGGGGCTTCAGGAATCTGGATGTTCTCCAGATCCAGAAGCCGCAGCTTCATCTCCATGCTCAGCAGGGTGTCCAGGTCACTCTTGGTCAGCTCGCTGGACATGTCCTTCCCCAGAAGGGCACTGAGGCCGTCAATCCAAATGCAGTACTGTGGGAGCAAGTTGCAAAACATCACATGGTGGCCCCTGGTCAGCCGGAGGGCCTGCGAAGGTCCCTTTGCTGAGAGGATTCACCGTGGTCTCTCTTGACACTACTTAGTATAGGCAGAGCTGATTTGGGATAATGGGAAAGATAAAACGGGAGGTGATCATGCACTTTCCAAAAACAAAAAAAAAACCTTTTGGCTTTTATGAGGGATTTACATTTAAGCTTCCTAAGATAATCTGAAATATGATTTATTTTTATTTATTTTTTTAAATATGATTTTTAAAAAAACGCAACTAATGAATACAGCAAAACGAGACCTGAGTACTGGCGCATCAACTAGCCAAAACTGCCCAGGAAATGAGCAACGGCTGGGGGGAGGGAGACACATATTAGGTGAAAAAAGCAGGACCCAAAAGGAATCACTGTAGGATCTCAATTTTGTTTCAAAAACAGTTAAAAAAAAAAAAGCCCAGTCAACAAATGTGAAAAGTAAGTGCTAGAGAAATTGAACTTGAGGGCCTCCTGATTAGGAGGAATACCAGAGAACTGTCGACCTATCCCTCTCTCACTCCTGCTCAGTCTCTCTCCCTGCCTTTGCTCACCTGTCTCCCCACCTGCTAGTTCTTCATTTCTATTATTATTATTTTTTAAAGGTTTTATTTATTTATTTGGCAGAGAGAGAGAACAAGTAGGCAGAGAGGCAGGCAGAGGGAGAGGGAGAAGCAGGCTCCCTGCCGAGCAGGGAGCCCGATGCGGGGCTCGATCCCAGGACCCTGGGATTATGACCTGAGCCGAAGGCAGCCGCTTAACCGACTGAGCCACCCAGGTGCCCCTAGTTCTTCATTTCTTTCCAACAGAATTCCACTGGCAGCTCGGGGCTGCCAAAGTGTCTCCTCTTCCAGAAGCCCCACCTCTAGTCCCCTCTGATGCTCCCCGAGCTCAGCAGCCATGTGGGGCTCAAGCACAGTTACTCATGGAACACCGAGTATCTTCCAGTGCTGCAGGTCCAACTGTAGGCCCCGTGTCAGGCAGGCCAGACCCATCAGCCTCAAAGCGCAAGGCCAGACCCTCTACCACCTGTGCCCAGGAGTCCTGAGGAGGGAGGATCTGTTGGGTTCGCTCAGAAGGTGGTCATGCGGAGACTGAAAAGGGGGAGAGTCTTCCCAGTCCGGACAAGTTCGGTTATCCCCTGTAACCCTGATTTTCTAACGGCAACTTACGGCTGCTGCCGAAGAGCAGTAACCTGGGGAGCCCAGCCCAGGGGGATGGACGCCAGCCTGGCAGATCGTCGGCAACAAAAAACCTTCACGACATGCTGTGGTCCCCTGCCTCTGGGGGATGTCCCCGTTCTGCCCACTCCTGCCCTCAGCTGAAGAGTCACAGAAGGGGCGGGGCTGTCCAAAGCGGGATCACACTGCTCACCTCATACTTGTTAGGTGCGATGAAGTTTAAGGTCTCATCAGGGTCATACAGGATGGAGAACGCCAACTCTAACACCTCCTTAAAGAGAAAGGGTTTCAGTTCCGTGGGGCGGTGGGGTGGCCTGGGCTCTGCGCGCCAAGATCTTGGCCAAATTCCTTGTCACCTGGCACCGTCACTGAAGGCGCTGACTCAGACGTGGTATCATCAGGCCCCCAGCACGTGCACAAGTGTGGCTGGAGACGAGGCGTCGTGGTACGAGCGCTAACTCACCCACTCCCCACCTGAGTCACACCTAACATGTGGATGCTCCTAACACTGGAGAAAAGTCATTTCTCAACACTCAAAACCTCTGTATCTCAGAGTCCAAGACTGTAGGTTACCTACATATGTAGGTACATATGTTGGTGATCAGACTGAAAGTCTTAACAGTTTAGAAACCACCAGAACAGGAACAAATTGTGGCCAAAGATGAGAGAATTTAAGCATCAACAACATAACTGTAATGGACTGGGACAAAAATCAATTTGCTTAAATCCATGAGTTCACAATACTACAAAACAAAACAAAACAAAACACGTACACAAAATTTGTCATTGTTGGATGACACCAGAGAACCAACTCACTGTTTTAAAAGTAGGTACTTTTATAAAAGGAAAAGAATCAAGCACTTACTCTCCTTTCTTATATAAACTGGACCACTGGGAAGCCAAGAGTAGATGATGGTAAGTTTCTGTTTAGAGAAGTAGTTCAGCTCATAAATGAGAATGACCTCATTAGAACACCACTAGTTTGCAAATCTTAATTTACTCGTGGAAGAGGCACTTAGCACCAAGAGTCTGCTAACATCACAAAAAGAGAGACAATCACATCACGTGTCTCTTGACAGAACAAAATGCCACCTAGGAAGTCATCCTGTCCACGCCCCCAAAAAAGGGGGTCAAACCTGAACTGGATCAAGCCTCCCCCTAAATCTCTCCACCAACGTACAGATCTGGGACAGAGAAGCAAGTTAAACTATACCACGGGGAGACAATCAGCACATTTCAGACTCTGAGAAACTACCAAACGAGCAACCTGGTTTCTTCAACTAATAAACTGCAAAGAGGAAAACAAAGGTGGAAAAGAGAAAGAGGAACTAAAGACTAATCACAACGTGCACATCCTATGTGGATTCTGTTGCAGTGAATAAAACGGGTATGAGTGCGCGTGTGTGTGCACACGTAAGCATTTATAAATTTTTACACAGAGAAATTATGTTATTTATAAGAATGCAAACATATATGGAATATTTGATATTAAATGACAACTTTTAAAATTTCTTTTCAGGTATGGTAACGGTATTGCGATTATGTGAAGAGTCCTTATCATTTACAGATACATTCTAAGTATTTAAGAGGAAATGACATCGTACTTGACTTTTTTCTTTGATGTAACATAAGCGGATGGGTAGGACCTGCCACGGTTGTTGAGGCTGGGTAATGCGTATGTGGGGGTTCTATCTGTTTCTGTGTATGTTCAAAACTATTCCATGAACAAACAATGAATCATGGAACACTACACCAAAAAAACAAAACAAAACAAAAAAAACTATTCTTAGTAAGAGCCGTAGGAATAATTTAGAGGGAGAGAAGGGGGGCGGGAGAGCGTGTACTTAAACCGCGACCACCGCCTGAACCCTCCAGCGTCACCGTTGACAGTGACCGTGACCATGACTCCGGCAGGCTTGCTGCTCCACTCACCTTGTTCTGTTTCAGAGCGCTCTTCTCTTTCATGTGGGGGCAATCCTTCCCAGTGACGATGGCCTTAATGTCTGCAACAGGAACTGGGAAATGAAGGGAATTAGTCTCTGGAAGAGTCACGCCGTGAGTGGGTCTTTGCATCAGGGCTGAAAGGGGAGCCCCAGCCCCCAGACCAAAGGGCTGTGTCAGCTCAGACAGAGTGGCCTGGTGTTACTTCCGGGGGGCATGGCCTGCTGGGCTGCGCCCAATCTCACCGGGGGCCAGTTCAGGGCTTTGGGATCGTCTCCCCGAGGACCGGGGCCTTAGACACTCACGTCACTTCCACGGCACCGTGAGGAAGGTGCAATGCCCCCAGCGCAAACAGCCGTGCTCACTACCTGCCAGCCCCTGTCCTAAGGCCTTGACGTACATGACTCATTCAATTCTGATGAGGGACATGTGCCTATTGCTCCCATTTTGCACGAGAAACCAAGGCAGAGGTGAGAATTAACCTGCACTAATTAGAATTAACGGCAAAGCTTGGATTCGAATCCAGGCAGTCTGGCTTTAGAGCCCCGGCTGTACCACCGCCTTTCAATACAGTCTTGTAGCACCCCTGACAATCTACCAGCCCCATTCCCATTGGGGATCCCACGGACTTCCCCGAGCAGCCCTGTGAGGTAGGTCCAGGTAGAGAGGACCTCTCACAGATGAGCAGACAGGTCCAGGGAGACAAGCGGTCCACGACCAGATGATCAGCTTGAGACAGCCAGGACTAAAACTCAGGTCTCCTGGGGCACCTGGGTGGCTCAGTCAGTTAAGCGTCTGCCTTCGGCTCAGGTCATGATTCCAGGGTCCTGGGACCAAGCCCGGTGCCAGGCTCTCTGCTCAGCGGGGCGTCTGCTTCTCCCTCTCCCTAGTCCTGCTGCCCTCCCTGCTTGTGCTCTCTCCTCTCTCTCTCTGTGTCAAATAAATAAATAAAATCTTTAAAAAAAAAAACAAAAGAACTCCGTTCTCCTGACATCGAGTCCAGCTACTATGAGACATCGATGGAGAAATGAACCTACTTTTCTCCTGCAGGGATTCAAACGTCACCTCCCCTTGAGGGTTGTCATCCAAGTCACCATAGTGCAGGACTTTGTGGTTCAGTGCCAAGCGGCAGTACCAGAAACGTTCTGGAACACAAGGCAAGACAAGTAGGTGACCAGCGACAGTTCTGACAAAGGCCAGGGTACATGAAGGGCAAAAGGATGACATGTTCCCGGCCTCCTCCCTGCAGGCTCTGTCCAGCAGGCCTCCCTCTCCCGTGTGGTGACTCGGAGAGGTAAGGACCAGCCCAGTGGCCCAGGCCCCCTCACCTTGCCTCCGGCGGTTCCCAATCTTCCGGAAGCTGCTGCCCTCACAGAGCCGGTTCAGACGCTGCTGCTTGATCAGCTCCAGGATCTCAGGCTGGATCTTCTCCCTCAGCTCCCTGGGGGGATGCGCACGGAAGCAAGGGGAGGTGAGGACGCGGCGGGGCTGGGGGTGCCTCCCACCCCACCCCCCGCCGTCCCCCGCCACCCAGAGGCACTTACACGATTGGCGGGGACTGGAAGTCATCCTGACTCATCCGCTCAGACTGGCGCAGTCGCAGGATCTCAGAGTAGCTCAGGCTACGCAGTTTGCTCTTGAACTGATCCAAAGAGCTGGGTTTGGAGGGCAAAGCTCGAGTGATCTGCTCTCGGACCACCTGCATGACCTGAGTGGGAAGGAAGCCGGCTGCTTCAGCCCCTCTGCTGAGGGGCCAGGCCAGGTGCAAGCAGCCCGGCTCTGCCCCCGCCCTGGAAGCACCCCAGACACCTGCTGGGTGAGCAAGAATACTGACTCTCCAAGGCACACACCTTCTTAGGTGGTTCTCGAGGACAAATGCCTGCTAGGGACAAATGCTTTCTTTCCCACAAATTTCAACTAGTCGACAATGTGCTGGAACGAGCACGGGTTTGGGAGTCGGAGAGAAAGAGGCTCAGATCCTGACCCCATCTCTTAGTCTGTGCCCTGAGCAAGCCACTTGCTGTCTGCAGGCCTCCCTCTCCTCATCTCTAAAGCCAGAGAAAGGAAGACTCGATTTCGGATATACGCCTCCCCTCAAACAATAGTGAAAGAGAAAACAGGCCATCCCATGGCCCGTTGGGCAGCTCTGCGCCCACGCAGGGCAAAGTCTACAAGAGAAAAGACTAGAGGGAGACGTGAACGTGGTCATCACTGGATGGTGGAGCTACAGAGAACTTTCGTCTTCATACCTCGCAGATTGTTTACAATGAGCTGAGCAGCTTCTGGACCGTCAGCGTTGGAAGGCCCAGCAGTGAGTGCTCCGCGGAGCGTGGGGACTTGGGTGTGCGTCAGGAACGACTGAGTGGATTGCCAGGACGGACCTATCCTGCCAGTCCACGCCTCGCCCTAACGTTTCCTGGCCACGGAACCGCACAAGGGCCTGACACAGCAAGCGCCCAGTCAACCAGCGCTAGTACGGTTAGGCTTAGCCTCCTGCCCTCTACGGGAGACAGGCGGGCAGGTACTGGCTCCACTGGGGCCATGAGGGGCCCGGGGCACTGAGGGGCAGACCCCTGCTCCAGGCTACAGAGAAAGCACAAGCAGAGGGGCCCGAGGTTCTCCGGTGTGGCATCTTATGACCCGGGGCTGCGGACACGCTGGTTTCCCAGATCAGGGGCTCCCCAGGCTCCGGAGAGTGGTCACCGACTGTCACGTGACGGCTTCCAGCCGTGGGCATCAGAGCTGTGTGACACGGACCTTGTTGAAGTCCTCGGCTGTCGCCCTCATCTCCTTCCAGGTCTTGTTCAGCAGCTGGATGCAGATCCCGAAGAGCTCCTCAAACGCGCGGTCATGGGTAAAGAACATCGGGTGGTAGTCGTTGCGGCCCTCGTTGGCTACGGAGCAAGAGAAGCAGGGAGGGTGAGGCTGGGCACTCACGTGCACCCGAGTCCCAAGGAACAAAAGCAGAGCCAAGGCCAAGGCGAGTGAAAAGTGTGGGATGGGCCTTTTTCTACTTCCTCAGCTTTCTTCTCTTGGTCTGGCTCT
The DNA here is from genome assembly GCF_037043125.1 of Eumetopias jubatus. Taxonomy (NCBI): domain Eukaryota; kingdom Metazoa; phylum Chordata; class Mammalia; order Carnivora; family Otariidae; genus Eumetopias; species Eumetopias jubatus. The sequence continues at coordinate 126,582,832 of NW_028274815.1, forward strand.
GCCCTCTCTCAGGCTCGGCTAGCCTGACACACGGGGGCAAACGGATGGAGGCGCAGCTCCTGAACACGTGCAATGACCCACTCAAACCAAGCAGCAGCCATGATTCCCGTACGCACGGATCAGACGGCTCACGGCTCACCCGGTGACTGCCCACCCAAAGCACACTAGTTGTCCCGTCCCACTGACACCTAGCTTTGTAACCGCGAGGGCCCTTAGTCTCCTGATTACGGAGTCGCTGAAAGAAGAGGGAGGTGGCGGGGACTTACGCAGCTCCCCAACCTGCAGGATTTCGCAGAGCATTTTGGTGAGCTCGATGGCACTGCGGCCGAAAGGGCACTCGTGTTTGTCCTCCCGGCTACTGTTCTCCAGGACGATCTGGGGGGGGAGGAAGGCAGGGGGGTTAGGGAGGCGAGACATGTGGCGGCAGGGCTGAGCCAGCTGGCCCCCAGCTGTTACCCGGATGTAGGTGTCCTGATGGACTTTAGCCAAGTACAGCATGTTGTCCAAGGCCAGCATTCCAGGAGGAGTCTGGGTAAAGTCCATCGCTGGGTTGATATGGTTCTGGGGAAATCAAGGAACCGGACTTCAGACTCGGTAGCCTCCCGTGTGCAGCGCCACCTGAGGGGACGCCCTACTGCCCTCCTGTCCATGCCACCAGCTCTCGTGTTACCTCCTTCCTGCCCACCATCTCTGCGAGATGGGGAGCTCCTGCCCTGGGACTGTGCCGACTCATTCCGTCTCCCCAGCGCCCAGCGTACTGTGTGCTGAGTGGGGGGTAGGTGCACGCTCAGTGTTTAATTGAATTAACTCCATCCTCAAGTGTGTCCTACCACAAGATAGCCACTTCTGCTTTTCAAAGCACCTCGCTGCTTTCAGGAGAGGTCCTCTCTTTGCCCGCGTGACTGACCTCCTGGACCCTCCAACAGATGGATTCGTTCCAAGGGGCCAAATGCTGCACGGAAATGTGTGACCCCCCAGCGCCAAGGCCAACTAAGTGTCAGGGCCCCTCCAGCTTCTTGGTGTCATTGATTCCAGGGCCACCATGATGAAGGGGGGGTTCTCGGGGCTCTGTGTGGGTGTGCCCTCTGACCTCCTGTCAGGGGAGCAGGCCTCCCAGATCCATACTCTGGGAAACTTACAGTGAATCCCAGCATTTTGTAGTCCTTGGTATACATGGCTTTGCGCTTCTCAGGCCCACTCCCGGGGACGTTGCCAGGGTCAGACTCTGCATCAAATGCGATCCTTCTCAGTTCAAATATGATGTCTCTTTGAGCCTGAAAAGTGAAACAGACAGCCAGCAGGTAAATCAGCTAACCCAGGGAAGCAAGGAAAAGAGAGAGCAGATTGGGCTTTCCTGGGCAGGACTCTGGCCCTGCTCAGTCTCCGAGAAGGCATCACCTCCACCTTCAAGGGACAGAGGTGGGCTTGGCCCAGAGAGTCACCCAGCGGGAAGAGATGGCAGGGAGGTAGCGCCAGGTTTCCAGGGCAACGCAAACCATTTCTGCAGACACAATCGAGCACAGTCCCTGGCACACATCAGGTGCTCAGTGTGGAGCCTAACGGTGGAATGCACCGTATCAAACGGCCTACAACTTAAGCCAAGAGTACTTGGTCCCACGGAGCACCTACCTGGTCATTGGGGTCCATCTTGGTCATCATCCTTTCTTCCAGAAGGTTAAAGGTCAGGACTTGCAGGACATACAGCTGATGGGCCATCTCAGTTTTGATTGGGCGGTTCCCTCGGATCACATGCTGGAAAAAGCAAAGGCAGGGGGCAAGGGCTGAACTGATTTTCTTCTCCTGAAGACTCACATCCATGCTGGTGAAAAAGAAAGTATGCTGAGCAGGGAACAGGGTTTCCCTCCCACACACGGAACTTGGAGACTTCGTGTTCTAGAAGGGACGGAGCATAAGGTCTCGATTCAGGCTGAGATGATTCACTGCAGGCCCCAAGGGCACAGTCCCTTTTTCCACACTCCCCTGGGCAGGGGAAGTGGAACCAAGGGCAGAGGCTGTATCCGGTCACGCCAAAGACAAGGGAAGCCGCCCCGCTACGATTCTGATGCAGAGCTCAGTGGCTGGACCTTCCTCCAAGTGGGCACTCAATCCAAGACAACAGACAGTGTGTGCGGAGGACTCCGCTTTGTCTTCCCATAGAAAAATACAATGTTGTGCATGGCCTCACCAAATAGAGGCTTTAGGAAAGGCCATTTTCTTGAAATAGTATGGAGACACCTACACGAAGGAGGACACCTAATGCTCCTTGTCCAGCCCCCAACGCTCTCCCGCCACCTTCTCTCCTATCGCTCTGTGTCTGCTCCCCTCCCTGTGTCCCCTGTATTCTGCCCTGCCCCCTCTCTTTCCAGGACTCCCACCACGCCCTCTCAGTTCTCACCTCCGTCCCTCTGATGCCCACCCCACTTCAGGCTCCCCCCTTTCCTCACGCCCCACCTCTTTTTCTCACATGCTACCTCTCCCCATGTCCCTTGGGTTGATCAACGCCTGGCAATGTTCTTGCCTCCTATTGTCCTGCTCTCACTCCCACAATGGCTGCTCTTCCTGGCTTGCTCCCTCGTATTTCTTGCTTTTTCTCTGTCTTACCCGCCATCTTGAATCGTTCTTGGTCTCTTCTCACCCAAATAGACTCTTGCCCAGTTTTCCACACACACTCCCTCCGTGTCCTTCATGTTCTCTCACTCAGTCTAGCTCTGTGTCTCTGGAGCTGTACTGTCCAATATGGTAGCCACTCGGTATATGTTAGAATTCACTGAAGTTAAAAATTCAGGTCTTTGGTCACACTAGCTAGATTTTAAGCTCAACAGGTGTAAGTGGCCAGTGACTACCACCCAATGATAGAGTAGATATAAAACATTTCTGATGTGGGAAAAAAAGGCAGAAGAAAAATTATTCAATTTCCTTACTACCTACAGCCCATTGACAAGTCCTTGAAACAGGCAGAGTGACATTCCTCTAGGGACTCAACTGCCTCAATGTTAATACTTTGCTAAGGGCAAAAGGCAATCCTAGCCTGACCGCTACCCCAAGACCCCCAATCCTGTAAGTCTACTTTAACGTATAAGAATTCCTTTGGAAGCTTCCTTTATCTCTAACCCCCCCCCAAGATACATGCTGGCAATCATCCCAGAAGCATATGGCCCACCAATATACATCTGAAGGGTCTCATGACTCAGGTTTTATTAGACGGTAATAAATGACCTTTTCCCAACAACAGCTAGCCCCCTCAAGGTCCCTGGAAACCTTGCTTCCAAAATTCCTCAGAGACATACACCATCCCTAACCCCCTCCCAACTTGAAAGTATATAATGGGCCCCTCCTCATGACCCCACTGCAGCTCCTTCTGCCCACAGGTCCCCGTGCTGTAATATAATCACCCTTTTGCACCAAAGACGTCTCAAGAATTCTTTCTTGGCCGTCGGCTTCGAACCCTAATAACGTCTTTCCTACATCAATTTCCATTATCACAGAAAGTTCTTCTGGACAGCACTGCTCTAAAGTTCCGTAACTCTAAAGTTTGCTCTGGCTCAAGATCAATGTCTTTAGACCTGTGCAGTCCAATCTGGTAGCCACCAGCCACATGGGGCTGCTGAACACCTAAAATGTGGTGGCTAGTCCAAACTGAGATATGTCACAAATGTAAAATGTACACCAGATCTCAGAGCCTTAGTGTAAAAAAAAAGAAAATGTAAAATATGTCATTACCCATTTTTTCCTATTGATTACGCACTGAAATCATAGTATTTGGGATATAGTGTGTTAAGTTAAATATATTATTGAAATTGATTTCCCATATTCCTTTTTTACTGTTACTACTATAACATTTAAAATGAAATAAGTGGGGGCGCCTGGGTGGCTCAGTCATTAAGCATCTGCCTTCGGCTCAGGTCATGATCCCGGGATCCTGGGATCGAGCCCCACATTGGGCTCCCTGCTCAGCGGGAAGCCTGCTTCTTCCTCTCCCCCTGCTTGTGCTCCCTCTCTCACTGTCTCTCTCTCTGTCAAATAAATAAATAAAATCCTTAAAAAAAAAATGAAGTAAGTGGCTCGTGCTATATTTCCACTTGACGGCGCTGCTCTAGACTTCCTTTCCCCGACATGTGACTCCAGAGTGTTCTTCATTTCTCGAGATCTGCACAGCTTAATACAGCAGCCACAAGCCACATGTGGGTATTTAACTGAAATTTTTTTTTTTAAAGATTTTATTTATTTATTCATGAGAGACGGAGAGAGGGAGAGAGAGAGAGAGAGAGAGGCAGAGGGAGAAGCAGGCTCCCAAGGAGCAGGGAGCCCGATGTGGGACTCGATCCCAGGACTCCAGGATCATGACCTGAGCCGAAGGCAGACACTTAACCATCTGAGCCACCCAGGCACCCTATTTAACTGAAATTTTTAAAAATTACAAGTTTAGCTCACCCGTCGCACTACACACATTTCAGGTGCTCAGGAGCCACACATGGTCAGTGGCCCCCAATCTGGACGGCACCTCCATGCTGCAGAAGGTTCCACGGGCAGTGCTGCTCCTAACCCCTCACCAGTGTGTGCTAAGGCCCTCACCTCCTTCACATGGTGGCTGTCTGCAGCTCTCCACTCCCCCCTCCCCCGCCCTAGCAAGCCACCCACCCCCAGCCTCTCACTGCGGGGGTCTCCTCAGCCCCCCCACACCTCGTTTTGCCTCCCTCTGAGCCTCTTCCTTTCTCTGAGCCTCTTCCTTTCTCCGTGCCCCCTCCCTCTGCCGCTCCGATGCCTCCCTACCCTTCCCTCCTCCTCTCCTCTCTCTATAATTCATCAAACCACTTTGAGAAGAGGTTAAAGTTAATGTCATATGGGTTTTGTTCACTTGAATCCCCCTTTCTCAAACTTAGAGACATCACAGCGGGGAGGTAATCACTCAGCCTGTCTGAGAAGTCACGGTTGCAGAGCTTTTAGCTCAAGTCCTATTTGACTGCTGAGGGATTCAAGGCCTGCATTCTTTGGCTTGACTCCGTGAACTGCTGGGACTTCAGTGAGCACGGATTAAGCATTTTCGGAGCAGACCATTTAAGTCCTGAGTCCTGACCCTGCATTGTCTTCTATCGTAGAATCTTCGCTTGTTCCAAGGTTTGTCCAGAAATGAGCGGAACTAATCCTACTGAGGTAAATAATAAGCCTCGAAATTCATTACATTTCCCTTAGAAGTGTCCCCCCCAAAACACACACATGCAGAGGATAGCGCCTAAGAGGGCTGCTCAGGAATGTGGGCAAGCACGCGTGGGACCTGTGCGCTCTGCATGACTCACGGGCAGCGGGCCAAAGTGTCTGCTCGCGTCCCTCCTGCCTGGCTGGCGGTGGGGCTCTGACCAGGGAAACGGCCAGTGGGCAGGAGCTGGTTCTGCAAGGTGAAGAGGTGGGCTTTGTGTGTTCAGAGCAGGCCGTTGCTTGAATTTGCAAGTGCTCAGAGCTCACTTCTTGAATTCTACCACCTTTGTCTCCTGCTCACAGTAAAAGAACTGCTGATGTGAGCGGGGTGCTTACCGAGGACCAGGCACCCTGCTCAGCACTGTATATATAAGAGCTCGTTCAGGCCTCACATCCAGATGAACAAATCAAAGCAAATTCAAGTTAAGTGAATTGCTCAAGATCAAAGATTGGTTAATGGCAGAGTGGAGGCTGGTGACTCTAAAGTTCATGCTCAGAACTGCCAAGCCTTTCACACCTGACTTCTCGTTTCTCATTTTATTCCTTTCACTGTGGCCTCCTGGTTTTCCGTTGGTTTTGACAACTGATAAAACGGCCTCCCTTTCACCCAGATCCCCAGCTCTCACCTCCCCCCACCCCACCCCAGCCAGCTCTGTCCCACCCACATCCCCATGCGGGGACAGGGAGTCAGCCCTCTTCCCAGATGCCTCCCTCCCCACCACACCCCCTGGAAACACACATACCTGCTAGTGTGAGGTTTCTAAATGCCAGCCTGGTTATGTCACCATCCCAATGAAATCCCTTCAACTGCACTTGGGAGAGAGACTAAGGCCCTACTTGACCTGGTCTTTGCTGCGCTCCAGCCTCCAGCCCCGGCACACGTCTGCTCCTTGACCCAACCTCCACCCAGTCACACACCCCTTCTCGGTCTGCTGAGGAAGCCTCAGCCTCACCTGCCCTCATTCCTCTAGAGGCTTCCAGACACCTGCTCCTCCTCCATCCCCCAGACCGTGAAGCTCTATGGAAGCACCAAGCACACGGTGTTCTGGCGCCGTCCCACGGAACCGGAAGATCTTTGAGAGCAAACACACTGTCTTATTCCTTCCTACTCGTGCCCCACACAACTCAGGTCTGATTGGTGTTAGCTGAACGAGTTACTTTCCTCTTTGGGGCCTATTTTAACACATTCCTTCTGGATAAAAACTGCTGGAGCTGCAGGGCAACAAACAGCACGGCTGGCTGGCCTTCCTAGCTCCTCAGAGGCTCTGGGATTCCTGGTGGGAGGGCCTCCTAGAAACAGCTCTGTTTACAGAGGATTATGAGAAAAAAGCGTTCTAGCTTAACAAGGGTTTATTAGCACCTATCTATTGGTAGGTTCCCTTTGAGCGCCCTCCCCACGCAACAGTAATTTCAACAATAATAATACAACTACAGTAACAGTAATAATTGCTATCACCAGTAAAAAAATACAGCTTGTTCTGGGAACTTACATTCAGGATTATGGACCGAAGGTGCTTCTGTGCAAATGCATTGGCCATATCCTGTTGAGAAAAACAAGCAAATGTAAGGCAAGGTGGCAGGCACCCCGCTGTGACAACTATCAAGTTGATAGTCACTATCAAGTGATATCGTGGCTCTGGGGCTTTTTCTCTGAAATTTTTTCTCCTTTCAGATAAAAAATGGGCAAATGGAAAAAAAAAAACCAAAAAACCCCACGGACCATCAAACATATTTTGTACTCTAAAAAATTCCTGCCTGCTTTTTTTCTGGGAGGGCAAATTGACTCAGATAGGGCGTCCCTCCCCAATGGCACAGTCAACCACATCATCTTCCAAGGGGAACAAAGACCATTTCAGGACGAGACACTCGAGTCACAAAGATGCTGGGCAATGGACAATGCGTACGGAGCACAGAGCAGTGAGATGGTTCCCATGCACCGTTCCAGGCAGATACCCACCCCAAGGCTGGAAGGGCCTCCTCCAACCCAAGGACAGGGCTTTGGCCCCAGCGCCCCCTCCGCGGCCCCCCAGCGCCACACCTGGTGGAGCCGGGGCACAGATGCTCTGCCACAGTAAGTAGCTGCGATTCACTTCTGACTGGTTTGGAGAACAGCATGTTGGTGCTTTTGGGTAATTCCTAATAGGGTCAGTGTTTTTATTGTATTTCGTTCAGATTCTGACAGTAACTATTTATTTAGCACACTCAGGAAATAAAGGATCCTACATAAAGGAGTCTTCCAGGGAGCGAAGCTTCAAGGGCCTTGTTTTGACCATTCTTACACAAATTCTCTAAAAATATATGATACACATTTCTTTATTTTTGAAGGGACGACAATAATTACAACTTCATCACTGCCGAGGACTTGGCTTCCCCAGAAGAGCGGTGCATTCTGCCACTTTGCCACCCCAAGGACCTCCAAAATGTGCGGCTGTTTTTCCCTCAACAAAATGGTCCCAAGGTTCCTGTGCTTTTAATCTTTCTGACAGCTTTTCATAATTCTTCTGTCTCTTACTGCCAATCTCAGCCATCGCTTCTTACCATGTTAATTAGTATGATTTCACTTTCTAAACTTAATTTAATTTTATGGATAATTCTAAATCAATGGGCCTGAGGGAGCTGTCACACCTCTCCCATGGAGCAGTATCTGTGAGCACTCTCATTTTTCTCAGAGCTAAAAGGCCTTTCCCTCTCCCTTCTACATCTCTAGCCATATTCCAAATGGCTGACGCTGCCAGGCACATTAAGTTTTACTTTGCATCCCCTGAGCACACACTGGGCTGGCAGAGGAGGAAGGTGGCCCAGAAACTTCTTTGGTAGCTATAGGAGGTTGGCTTGAGATTAAATCTTGCTGTGGACAACTTACAAAGTGGGTAATTGACATTGGCCTACTGCTAAAATATAATGGCCTTAGACCAGAAGCTTCTCTGCAGCGCTGGGGGAAAGTGCTCATCCTCTTTCATAGCCTCGGAAAGCCGACCTCTAAAGCTCCAACCAAGAAATGAGCATGCAAATTCCCTCCTGACAACTGTCTAAACTTTTTCAAGTTCCTATGGTCTAGTACGCATCCAAAGCAACATGGATTTACCTTTACTCTTTGCCATACCAAGCTGGAAGGCGATGTATCCGTGGTATCATCTACATGAAAGTCTCAGGCTGTTTCTGAATCTGATCTCCCCTGGCTGAACCACAAACTTATGTAAAGACAGGTTACAAAGGAAAGATTGGGCAGCAGTCCCTGGGGCAGGCGTCTCCTTAATCCTGGATGTAACACTAGTCTCCAGCACGTTCCCTGACTGTTCTGACGAATGAGATTTACAGCACACAACCTTTCCCTGGGTTTTGGAGTTCCGTGAACCCCTCGGTCAGAACAAGAGGTTCTCGCCCAGCTCTGACCTCCCCACCTGGAAGAGAGCTGGGGCCCTTTCCACACGGCGGTGCTACTTACAGTGACAGGCAGGTCTAGAGGGTTAAGGTGCTTGTCCTGCCGGCAGAAAGCAAAAAGCACAGAGAGAAGCAGATGGAAGAATGAGCTGTCAGCTTACATTCAAAACAGGACTAGGAAGGGAAAGATTAACAGAACAAAGCCATCCAAGAAAGACAAGGACACACAGAACCATAGATGCTCCTGGTCCTCCCACGGGAAGCCACCAAGAGCTTGGTTCATGATCCCACAACATGAATTTCAACTTCCAGAGCCCATGGTATGGACAGAGAATCTAATAGTCTTTCTTTTGTATGCCACCTGGGCTTTTTAACCAGAGATATCTAGAGTGTCAGAGGTGGAAGGGCCCTTAGAGATCATCTAATCTGGCTTTTTCGTTAGAGACCCGAGAGGTTAAAGAACCTGCCCAGTCTGGAAAAGCACTTAAACCTCCGGGCCCTGGGCTCGGGTCCGTGCTTGTTTCCCGGCCCGGCCTATTCCTGGTTTCCTCACTCGTAAAACAGGGGGCTTTTCCTCCTGACAGCCCTGTGCAGTAGCCGGGGCATAGGCTGCTGCTCCCGTATCACAGGGGAGGACACCAGGTCTCAGAACAGAGCTGTGTGCATTGTTTTGCACAGCTAAAGGGCCGGGGAAGAAAAGCAGCTTCAAATCTGAGGATCTTTATACATCAAACTTCGTGCCAAGTGCCCCCACTCTGGCTTCCTTAAGTAAGGATCTCATTTGTCCCACTTTCCTTGGACTGGACGGTGATGCCGAGAGGGTCCTCTCCCTTCTCGATCCTCTAGCCTGGGTCAGCAACGAAGACCAGCCTGGGCTTGTCGTCTCGCTGTGTATACGAGGTCTTTTTGGAAGACAGCCACCCCCGCTTGTTTACCTACTGTCGGAGGCTCTTCGTGCTATAATGACAAAGTTGACTGGCTGCCACACAGGCCATAAGCCCACAGAGCAAAAGATATTTACTCTTGGGCCCTTCGGAGGAAAAAGTCTGCAGGCCATGCTCTGACCTGAGACCTGGGCCTCCCAGGCCTTCCTTAGCAAGGCCGCTCTGAGGGCCCCTGACACAGAGGGGCGAGAGGAAGGATGCTTGGGGAAATGGCCATGTGATGGCTGTCTGCACAACAAGGGGTGCGTGGAAGACAATTCTTCTCCTGGAAGAGCCCGGATGAAAAGCTTGAAAAGGCAGCCACAGACCTGTCGCTTGTCCTCAGGAGCCTTCAGGAAAAGCGCGTTAATCAATGCAATGGCGTAGGTCTGAATCTCCTGGTTGGAGCTGTGCCAGTGGAGAAAGAAGGCAGAGGGAAATTAGAACACTGACCAGCGAGAGGACACTCAGCTGCATCTGCAACAGTCGCTCACAGATGATAATCAAATAATCATCCAGGGTGACATCTGAAAAGCCTTAAAAGTGGGCATACTCCATGACCCGGCAACTCTACTAATAGCAATTTATCCAAAGACAGTAATCAGGGAGCTGGGCAAGATGTATTGGCAAAGCGTTTCATTCAAGTACTGTCAAAAAAAAAAAAAAAAAAAGGAAGGAAGGAAGGAAGGAAGGAAAGAAAAAGAAAAGGAAGGGAGGGAGGGAGGGAGGGAGGGAGGGAGGAACAGTAAATAATCCAAATGTCCACAATCACAACTCTGTTTATACACATTAAAGTCCTAAGTCATTAAAAATCACATTGTAAAGGTTCTTCACCCTGGATTTGGGGATGGGTTTGGAGTGTCTGTAAATCCTAGAAACAGTGCAAAAATTATTCCACGCAGTTGGTTGACTATGTGTTATTTTCTCCAAGGAAGTGAGAGTCTATAACTGTTACTGGATTTTCAAAGGCATATGGGATACAAAAAAGATGTAGAACTACCCTTTTAGAAAAATCTTTAACATGGGGAAATGTTTAAGAGCTATTATTTGGTAAAAAAGCCAAGGTACACAGAGTATGTAGAGTAAGCTCTCAGTTCTGTTAAAAGTATGCATGGAAAAAACAACTAGCAGGGCAGTCAGTTTAATGTGACTGGTTCTGTCTGGAGGTGGGGAAACGGGCAAAGGATTTACTCTTTGTGCTTTTCTGTATTTTCAAAGTCTTCGACTACAACCTTGTCTCATTTTAAAACAAATTTACAACTATTCTGTGGAATCTTATAATCCTAGCACTTGGCAAGATGTCTCCACCTGCCACACTGGGGGTACACTCGGTGCCCGGCAGACTTCCTGGTCAGGTGGGGGGCATCCTGGAGGTCTCATGGAAGGTACTCAGTGTCCCAGCCCAAACAGCAGAGGACATAATGTCTAGTAACAGCTACGGGCTAAAAATAGTCACAGACCGACCCCTAAGAAATGCCATGCTCCTCTGTCATCCTTGGGGGACACAGCTGGGTCATTCCTGATTCAGAAATGAATAGAGAAAAGTTTGATGTCAGGAAAATCAGAACTCTCCATCTGGAGTTTATAAAGTTCCCTTTACTTCAAACAACCTTTTTGGCTTTGGGGTATGAAAACAGAGACTGAAGAATTCCTTAGAAATGACAAGGAGACATCAGAACCGCAAATTGTGCTTTCTTATTACTTGGATTAGTTGGGGGAGGGGGGTACAGGTTGGGAGCAGAGCTGAGTGAAGCTGGGAACTGACAGGGCATTTGTCGGCATCTGCCCACGTCCGAGATGCTAAAAGGGAGCAAGACTCAGAAAGGAGTCAACAGTATCACCATGTTGTTTGGGGGAGTCCAGGCCCCTTGAATTGTATTAGAGGGCTTAAAGTGAAGTGAAAAGAATGGAGAGGAGAGGAACAGTGCTCCAAAAGGTTCATAGGTCTTCTGGTTTTACTGTCTGGTAAAATGTTTTAGGATGTGTTAAGCTTCTTAGGTTTTTGGTGTTTTTTTTTTTTTTTTTTTACTTTCATTTATATTTATTTATTTATTTTTAAGTAGGCTCCGCACCCAGCGTAGAGCCCAATACAGGGCTTGAACTCATGAGATCTAGACCTGAGCTGAGATCAAGAGTAAGACGCTTAACTGACTGAGCCACCCAGGCACCCGTGTTAAGCTTCTTAGAAAACAAAGAAAAGCAAACAACTCCTGAAATGAATTACCTATCCTGTGCTGGCCACAATGCAAGATCTTTTATCTCCTTTGATCCTCACAAGTCTGAGTGGTGGGGAGGACTAACCCCAGTCTAGAGAGGAGGAAACCGAGACCAGGTAATCTGCTGAAGGCAGAGACCTGGTCAGTGTGCCGGAGAGCCGGGATCTGACGGTAGCCTGAGCTCATGCCCTATGAGATATTTTTTGCTACCCCCTACGGCATACCTCTCGTTGGCTAAATGTTCACCGAACAAACACTAATTGACTTCTACTTAAATCAAAGCAGGGGATCCACAAAGGATTGGTCCTTCTCCCCAGGGAGTTCAAAATTTAAAATGGGAGACAGGTAACAAAAATAAAGGATTTCTATGATTGTCATAGGTACAAAGAGAGACTATTTGGCCCAGAGAGGAGAGAGCATCTAATTCTGCTGGCGTGTGGTGGGACAGGAAGGCTGGGAGCACTTAGCTTCATCCTGAGGGACAAGGAGCGCCACGGAGCATTTTAGCAGGAGCATGACATGATCGGGTCCAAATCCTGGGAGCATCCCAGCAGCAGTGTGGATGTGCTGATGAATGAGTGAACGAGCAGCCCAGCGGCGTGGAACACAAGCAAAGGAGGAGGCCTGGGAGATGGCCAGAGGATGAGAGGCGAGAGGGAGGCTGGGGCAGGGTCTCTTACTCACACCTGGAGGTGAGAGATGAGCTGTCCCACGGTGATTTCCTCCGCGATCTTCTGGTATAGACTCTGGCTGTTCAAGACCATGCTCTCCAGGATGGCCAGGGACCTCTGAAGGATGGACACGTCCACCATGGGCTGGCTCACGTACCCTGCAATCTACAGCAGCGAGGGCCAGTTAGTCAGGAAGCCCAGGGCCCAAGAGTGCTAGACGGTTTGGGTTTCTGACGTTGGCCCACGAAGGCTCTCCTCCCAGGTGTGCGGCGCACACGGGGGCAGCTGTCCCCATGTGGACAGTGGTATCTGGTTTATGGCCACCCTGGCCAATATGCCAGGATTTCCCTAGGCACGGGCACCTCCATTTGTCAAATGACAAATGATCCAAGCCACCAACTGTGTTTCCTCAAAATCTAAGGGCTCAACCCTTTGTTTTCAAAATAAGGGTTGAGGCATGAAAACGCTAAGTGTAGAAAGCAGAGGATCTTCCTGAAACTGGGATCTCCTTTTATCTCCATGTACCCTTCTCCCGACACATGTTCTACCCCTACGTGTACACAGGACAGCAGAGACTCGGGAGGCAGGAAGGCCTCAAAGTCTTGTAATCTAGTAACTCCCCATTATTCTCAACCCCCATTATAATGTCCCTGACACATGGTCATTTCACTTTTGCTTAAATATCTCCAGCGTCAGGAAGTTCCCAATGTCCCAAGCCAACGACAGGTGTGATTCTAGGTCGGTGGATACATGACTCATTGGTTTTAGTCCAGTTTTGACAATTGACACTGCCCCTTCCTATAGAAGAAAGGAAGGCTAAAGTAGAAGTACCCCCTCCCAACCGCCGAGTTCGAGCTGACGATCCAAACAGGCTGTTTTGCAGATCTGTCAACAGAAGGCAGACTTAGAAATCTAAGGTGGAGAAAATGAACATGTATCGCCAAAGAGAAGGGAGCACTCGGGAAGCAGATCAGAAGCTCAGGGCTGCTACTGGTGGCCTGGCTGGTGTCATCCCAAGTCTCACTGACAATCCCATCCCGCTTTGGCCACACACACCCAGTTCCCAGAGCCTGTTTCCATCTTCTCAGAGCAGGCGCTGTGAGAACAGGGAAGCAACTCTTTCAGGAGCCCCAGGAAGACCCGAGCATGCGGATGAAAAATCGGGCCTTGGGCACAGAAAGCCGACCCTCAGCAGAACGGCATGCATTTCTCCATAAACCAACAGGACAACCAGCCACAAAGGGAGGAGGAAGATGACGGAATGCTGGAGGCCTCACCTGCTTAATGAAGGTGATTGAAACCATGTCCCAGGAGACAATGCCGTGGTCCATGAGCTCTAAGAAGGCAGTCAAGGTGAATGCCAGCATCTCACTGTAGCTGAGACATAGGCAAAACACACACAAAATTGGACAAAGATTCAGAGCCAGGGAACACAGGTGTGGTGGCAGCCGCAACGGGGACCGATTTCAGCAAAAGCGTCGGGGACGGTCAGCACGGCTGTAAGCTCCCGCATGCACACCTGGCCAGGTGTGCAGCAGACTCTGTCCAGGCATCCATCTCTGGGAAAAAAGAGCTGCCAGGGGATGGGCTTTCCTTCCCCACATCACCTCATCTCAGGAACACGCGCACTCATCCGTTTCCCAAAACCAAGAAAGGTATCAGACCTTTACAATCCCAACACTTGGCAGGGGAACCCGAGGGAGCTTACAGCCCATGTTCAAGGCCAAGAGGCAGCAGTGCAGGACAAAGAGTACAAACTTCGGACGGGGGCTCAATTCCTGTTCAACTATTTACTAACTGCAAACTTTATCTTTTCAAACTTTAAATTCCTCCTCTGTAAAACTGAGTCAGTCTCACAGCATGAAGATCACAGGGTCGTGGCGAGGGCAAGATGACAATGGGTGCAACAGCCTGGCTGCAGTGCTGATGTAGAATGGGGACTCCAAGGCCTTCTCTCCTGTGTCCCTCCTCTTTCTACACACCACCCTTTAGGCAGCTGCATGGTGCTCTAGATTTAACAAACCCGTCGGCAAGGCAGGTTCGGGCCCATTCACAACACTCCCCGTGACAGTACTGCAGTGTAAGCAGCATCCCCATTTTAAAGAGGAGGAAACCAAGGCCAGTCTAATGCTATACCCCCCAGAGATGGCAGAAGTCTCTGAGGGCTGCTGAAGGCTTCACGATGTCTGTGCTGCTGCAAAATCCGAAACTTAAAACAAACACTCATGATCAGGTGCCTGGTTTGGCTGAAAATTTCAATAGCTTGGTCCATCAGCTGAAAAGAAGATTTCTGCCTCCCTCTGTGCCACCTGAGACGGACAGAAAGCCACCACAGGCCTAGACAGCTAACTAAACAGCTGTTCATTCACGGCTGGCCACGGGCATGGTGTCCCGCCACACTCATCTTAGCACTGGAGAATCAGAGATGTCTGTGACCTACGCAAAGTCCTGGAGCTCGTCCTCCCTGTGAAAATGGGCGGTAGGGAGATGGCGAACCTATGGTGAGCACAGAGAAAGCCTGTGTGTGCGTGCGCGCACGTGTGCGTGTGTGGAATGGGGCGGTGACTGGAAAGGGAGGAAGCAGGGGCGGGGATTAAGAAGAGACAGATGCCTGTTCTGGTCAATTCTGGACAGTCTGCTCACTAGCTTCCACCGGGCCAATCATTTCCCATAAATTAACAGATCTTTCATGACCTGCCTTCTCTCCTCCTAACTTCTGTACCCCCTGATTTTACTACTGCTTGGCATCTGTGAAGACCACCTAGAGTGCAAGATTCAGGACCACAATAGCGAATCCCTCTGGGCAGAGCCCAATACCTGGCTCACCGCTCTGTACGCAGAAGGTGTTCAGTAAATTCAAGTGACTCAGTGGAGATGAGAAAAGGATGCCCTGCAGAATGAAGTCAGTCTCTGAAACCCCCTACTAAGAGCTCAGTTATACTCACTGGGACAAGAGCTTGGTTCCACTTTCCACAAGCCGTGTGAGCACAATGATGCCATCCATGTTGATGAACTCAGTGGCGAAGGTCACATCAGCAGAGAGCTTGGCCAGCTCCTTCATGGCATCCAGCCGGGTCTCCATGTTGGACGACTGGGTCCTCTCCATCAGCTGGCGTGCGGCCCGGGACTATGACACCAGGGACAAGATGTATGCTTGTCTGCTCCTTGTGGCAGGTGACTGCTCTGTGAGTAGCTCATAAAGGCTCTTCTGTGGACATCCGAGCCCGAGGCAGAACTAGTTCACACTGTCTAGGAGTTGGCTTAATAAATGCTTATTGGATCACTCAGGGAGTTACCAGTATGCCAAGACCGATCTGGAGCTGTGTATATCCTTTTCCGTAGCACTCTGCTCTATGGATTACAAACACTTCCCACTGAAGGACTACAAAGGAGACCAGGGAGACAACAGTCCACCACCTCTGGCAAGTCACAGAGACACAGATATTGGCTCAACAGAGGGGAGCTTTCTATTAATTTAAGCCATCAGACAGTAGACCAGGTTGTCTCTTGACGTAATGAGCTCTTAGTCACTAAAAGCAACCAAGGAGAATCTGGACAACCAGCTGTCAAAGATGCTACACAAGGGATTCTTGCATTGGGGAGGATTTAATCTGCTGATCACCTTTAAAGTCCCTTTCAATCTCAAAATGGGATAAGCCTGACAAGTTTTTTTGTAACTTTCTCTGAAAGCCTCTATCATTATTCCTCAAACTGACAGTCCTGGGGAAATTTTAAGAATACCGAGGAGCTGGGAGCTTTCAAAAGAGCTTTTTCCCAAAGTGATGGCTGGTGACCAAGCCTTCTCCTAGCACAAGAACTTCTCCCAACAGAATGCCTTGCTTCCTTTCTGCAAGCCCTAGCCACAAGCCCTGCCCTAGTGTCCGCCAGCCCTTCCTCTTGCTGAACTTCCTGCCTTTGCAGTCAGGGCCCTCGCAAGTGACTGACCCGCAATTCGTCATTCTCTATTTTTTGTCTGTTAATTAATATTCTCAGCTGGAACGGAAGAGCCTGGAGAGCAAAATGCTGCCGCGGTCTTTATTTTTTCTTACAGTGCTCAGCAAGTGACTGCAGCCTGGCTCCTGCCGCTGACCGAGGAGTCAGGCCCGGTCGCCCCTCTCCCCGCTCTGCCTCTCCTTTTTTATTATCAGAGACAGGGCTCGGGACGACACAGAAATCCTCCAGGCTCCCCACCGCGGAGAAAAGGCACGCCGCGAGAAAAGGTCATGGGATAGAACGATTTGAAGGGCACTAGTCTGCATCACACTTAGAAACTTCCAACTCCAAATGTTAATGCTCCTCTTGAGACAGCGTTTCCGGACCACTGTCCCCTACGCCAGAGAGACGGACTCCTGGGCAAGTCAGCTACTCTGCACAGGAGGTCCGTAAAATGCTGTGGCGCGCCTATGAAAGCAGCTCCCAGACGGTCACATCAAGCTGCAGAGCTGACGGTGAGGGAGTAGAGAATATACCGGCCCGGAGTCAGACAGCCCCGGGTCTGAGAGGCGGCTCGGCCACGTTTTTATCTGTGGGACAAGTGGCAAGTCTCTTGACCTGAGTCTCTGTTTGCTCATCTGCAAAACGGGGCGCTATCGAGAGGGTACCCATCTCTTCGGGGGTCTGCCAAGATGAGATGATATACACTGTATGCAAAGCGCTCGTTCTGGAACTGTTACCTGTTATTACTGCACACCACCCTTCTGCTCAGATGGACCTGTCTCTTGCCTCGCCAAGAAAACTGGTGCCATCATGCCCTTAATTTTCTGGCAGCCCTTCTACACCTAAGTGATCCCCACACCGATCATCCTCCTTGGGGACTGAGTGGTCAAAAATCCCTCCACCCGGGCTCTGGGTTGCCCCTGTCCTGACCCAGTGAGGTCCTGTTCCAGTCATCACCGCCTTTCCTGCACCATCAACCTTCCTCTCTTCCATCTTAACTTATTTTCAAAGACACATAAGAAATTGCAACGGAAATTAGCAGCTAGGAAGGGTCAGAGGCGGGGAACTGGGGAGATGAGGGACGGGAGTGCGAGGGAGACCTTCTGCTGTATCTTTGTCAAACTTTTTGATTTTTGTAACCCAGGAATGTTTTAGCTCTTTTTAAAAAGCATTATCTTTTTGGCTCCACATCCCCGAGTTCCTGCCTTCTGCTGTCTACTTCCTTTTATAACCAAGCTTCCTGATAGTGTGGTGAAGTCAGGGACCTCACTTTGCCATCACTGTAGCCTGGCTGTCATTCATCACAGCACGGGAACTGTCTTCACAGAGGTCACCGGGGACCATGGACTTCCCAGATCAGTGAAGAGCCTTTCTACTCTCAGTCCACTCGATCTCTGCTCACTGCAGACCACGCCTTCCTCTATCCTCACACCCCCTGCCCCCTCCCACCCCCCTCGAGGCTTCTGGTTTTCTCTCTGCCCTTCTGGTTGCTTCCTTAGTTACCTTTCAGGACCACTGGCAGGAATCAGGGCGTCTTCCCTTTCCTTCCACATCTAGGATATCACCACATCCCCAGGTTTACCTCTAAACATCTCTCATGCCCGTCCCCTCGTCTCCACTGTCGCTTGCCTTCACTTCATGGGCTGTTAACATTTCTCATTAGCTTCTTAAAGATTCCTCCTACCACCAACCTTCTTTTTTTAGCCTGTCTTCCACACTGTCACTACAGCGATCTTCCTAAAATATAAATCTAAACATAATGTACCTTCCTGCTTAAAATCTTTCAATGTCCCCACATCCCCTTCTGAATCAAGTCCAAACCCAGGAGCAGGCCATCCGGGACCCTTTCAGGTCTGGCTCCCCACTGGGTGCTACAGGCCCCACCTCCGCCACACGAAGCACATCTCTCTGCTTGGGATACTTTCCATTTTCTTCTCTCTCCAGCTAACTCTTGCTTATCCTTCAACATCTGTGCTAAGCGTTCCCTTCTATGGGAAGGTTTTCTGGGAATCCTCAGGCTGAGCTAAGCAGCCCCTTTTCTCAGTCCCCACAGCTCCCTAAGCAACTTTCTGTCAAGACGCTTGAGAGAGGCCTTTGTTTCCTCCTCACAAGGTTGTGAGAACAAAGATTGACTTTTTTTTTTTTTAAGTAATCCCTACACCCAACGTGGGGCTCAAACTCACAACCCCGAGACCAAGAGTCAGATGCTCCACTGACCGAGCCAGCCAGGAGCACCTCAAAGATTGACTTTTTAAGCTCTGTAGTCTTGGTTTCTAGAAGAGGGTCTGGCCCATGGTGGGTGCTCCTATATGTGCTAAATAAATGTACTCCTGATGACAGCCGGATACCTACCGGAGAGACAGCCAGCTGTAAGATGGTCCCATTCTTAATGTCACTGCGCGTCTGGGTAACAAAGAGAAAGAAGACTAAGATACAATATTAAAATTGTGCAAGCCAGCTGAATTGACGAGAACTTGCTGTCATTTACAGTAGTTGTAACTGAGCCTCTTAGGTCAGGCCTCCTTCTGCGTGCTTCTTGCCCAAGAACTTCTCAGACCCCATCCACATGCCCCTGGCCCTCAGGAGGTAGAAGCCACGGTTTTCCAGCCACTAGAGGAGGCAGGGCTGGTGCACCCCACCCCGCCTGGGAGGCAGCCCCTCCCCTGTAAACAGAAGCTGCCCGCACGTCAGCAAGGCCGGCAGCGCCACCTCCTCGGGCCACCTCCTCTGCCGCTCCCGAGCTGACCTGCGCTCCCGCACTCACCTGCTCGGTGATGTAGAGCTGGGGGCCATCTGCATAACGGAGGGTGTAATACTCTGGGTTCGGCAATGACCACCTGTGGAAGAAACATAGTACAGCCATCTGGCCCTCTCGCTGGGCCTGGCAAAAAGCTGTAGATGTATTCATTTCCAGCAGAGTCACCTCAGGGGTTAGGTGGCCTATCTGGAGGATGGGGGAGACCCAAAGCTTCAGGCTGAGATACTGACAAGACAACTTGCCCGGCCTTGGGTACAGACTGGCACAGCAAAGGCGGTCCGCACAATTCAGCGTGGGCCTCACACCCCACCAGGGCCTCAGGCAGGGCATTCCTGGGCTTAGAGGAAAAAGAAGGATTTCTACGAGGTCTTAGGGACATCCTTCTCAGCCTACTTCCTTTGTAAGACAATGATCCACAGAAGCTCCATTCCCGGGACCCAACTGACTGGAGATTCCTCTCAAGGTGGGGCAGTGTTCCTGTAGTTGTTAGCCTACCGTTGTTCAGAACGAGGGCACTTGCTACTTACCCATCACAAACTTCCTTGATGATGGATGCCAGAGGCCGTTTCTGAAAGACGAGGGGGGGGGTGGGGAGAGAGAGAGAGGGAGAGAGAGAGATCCTTCACCTGCAACCACATGCTACTCATGCCAGAGGGGCTGCCAAGGAGGATCAACCCGGGGCCTGAGCAGGGCCTGCCTCCCTGATAGCTTCTGTTGGAGCGAGAGGCTCTCCCAAGCGGGGGGACAGACCTTCCATGGGGTGGGACAGGCCTCGACCTTCCTGTTGCTGGCTCTTAGTCCTGATGCCAAAGGCCCCCACCCCTGAAGACACCCCTTGCCGCGCACTTCCCAGCTCCCCCGCCCTGCATTGCTGCTTCTGCTTCTCCTTTCAGGAGCTCACCTGGTCGATTTCAAGGAGCTGAGCATTAGCACCTGGCCACTCAATGGCTACTTTGACAATGTCTGATGGCGGTGGCATTGTTCCCAATGGGCCCTACTTCCCCAAGAAACACACACAGACACAGCCGCCTGGAGAGAAAGAATCAGAGAGAAGGGAAGAGTCAGAGAGTCGGGCTTCATTTTTAACTCATTAGATATTTTTGAGAATCAGAAGACGGAGAGTGTCCAAAGTAACATATGGAACTACTTGGTTGGAATTTTTCTGTATCACACTCAGACCCTCTCCTTGGGCTTTTTGTCTCTTTTAGATTAAGTCAGCAAGTGGAAGTAGGGCAAACCTATCCATCAACTGCAGATCAGCCAGTAGCAAGATCTGCCAACGTGACACTTCGGCCTAAGGGTCGGGAGCACTGTGTGGTAGAAGAATGAATTTACTGCAAATTCCTGTTTGGGGACCTTGGGAGGGAGAAGCATATGCTCGGAGACAGATAAGAATAGGCAGAGCCTTTGCTTGGTTGAGTGGTCGGCTGACGGAGCCAGCCCACTTGTGTTCCGCAGCCATCCGAGGAGGATCCCGGTGTCAGCAGGGCCCAGCCACACGCTCTCTCGCCTCCTCCCTAGTTACTGCTCCACTTCTTCCCCTTCAAAGGACACAATGTGGGGCCTCCTCTGTGTGGGATGACGCAGAGTTCAGAAAATGGGGAAGAGAACTGGGACAGGAAATGCTATTTTAGTCCCTACTGCCAAGGGCAAGGGCTGCCGGAGCTCAAGTGTAGGGAGGTGAGGACTGCCTCACACAAAGGCCCCTCTATAGGAGGACGAGGCTTCGGAAGTACCTCTAACCCCCCTCCCCCATTTGTCTCCAAAATAAAGGAAAATAAATCATTTTGAACAGGTCTGGAAGATGGGCCCATGTGACCGGTTTCCTAGGCAACTCCGCTAGCTTAGTGGTATTCCAAGCAGCAGCTAAAGCAACCTCTCTCCAAGGTCTGATGAAGGCAAGTCATTCGACTGATGGATTATTTCCATGTATATTTACATTCCTTGCCTACAGGTTCAGGAGAGGCCTCTCTCTTAATGCAAAAGACCTTTCTCCGGCATCCGCCAGGCTCAGCCGCTCACCCTGCACTTCATGCTTCACTAATGGAGACCGCCTGGCTCTCCCGAACTCGCAGCAGAGCCGCTGCTAAGCTGCTATTCATGTGTGCTATCAACTTTTAGGCCCAGACACAGATGTCAGTTCTCACAGCCCCGTGAGCATAGACCCATCTGGTGAAAGGGGTAAAAGTCCCTTCCCCTACACACCCGTGAGTCTCAGTGAGAGGAAAGCTTCCATGACCATTTCCC
Source organism: Eumetopias jubatus (assembly GCF_037043125.1). Classification (NCBI taxonomy): domain Eukaryota; kingdom Metazoa; phylum Chordata; class Mammalia; order Carnivora; family Otariidae; genus Eumetopias; species Eumetopias jubatus. The sequence goes on from NW_028274815.1 coordinate 126,604,157, forward strand.
GATCAGGGTGGGCTGCCCCAGAAGGCAAGTGTCAACAGCATTTCCAGCACGTGACAATGCACAGATGGTTTTCCGAGGGCTTTCACTGATTCTGCTGAGCCCTCCCAGCAGCCTCAGGAAGTAGATGGAACCAGACTATGACCTCTCCAATGACACAGCTGGAGCTCAGAGGTGGGTTAAAGGGCCCCAGTTCAACCAGCTAATAGGGAGGAAAGGGGACAGAACTTGGGGCCGACTTTGGCCAGTGCTCTTCCCCTCCCCCCTGAGCTAGCCTGAATTTCTGTTCGTTGGAACTAAATCCAGCCTAAAGGGGTTGCAGGGGGCTAGGCTGATGGTCCCTAAAGCTTCTGCGATGTCTGCAGCTCCAAGCAGAATCTCCCGCATATGATGTTCCTGTGCCTAGACACACAATGAACTGTTCCCATTAGAATACCTCCTGGTTGAAAGGTAACACGGCAAAGCAGGGGTGGGACCGTGACTCTCTGGATGCCTAGGGCAGCATCCTTATCCTTACCGGTAAATGTGCCATAATTAGGAGGTATGACTGTACAGTTGTGAGATCATTTTTTAAAACTGAGACATAATTTACATACGAAATGCACAGAGCTCATGTACGTGTGTATATATAGAAGAGAAATACACACATCTCTCTGTAACTACCACCCAAAACAAGACTTCGAGCATTTTCATCACCCTGAAAAATTCCCTCCTACCTCCTTCTAGTCAATCCCCCAGCTTCCAGCCCTCCAAGAGGCAACTCCTTTCTGACTTCTCTCGCCATACATGAGTGTCGCCTGTTTTTGCACTTTATATACACGGAAGTGCACAGGATGGCTTCTTAGACCATTTCTCATTTATTTCTTCTCTTTGCAACAAGTAGGTGGTGCAGGTGCAAGAGAAGGAGCTGGGATGACTGTCCTGCTGGAGAAGCAACTGGATTTGGACCCGATGGACTCAGGACCCAGTCACAGTCCCATCCCTAGGTGTCTGGGCAATGTGGACGTGTCCCTTTCACCCAAGTCTCTACTGTGGGATGTGAGTGTTGAACTAAAGCACGTGTAGAGTGCCTCCTAAGTCTAAAAGTCCATGATTCTAAAGTAGAACTTACAAATCCAAATGAAGATTGCCCATTTCAAAGTCCACACCCAAAGAAACCACACCCTTATTTCGGATGGTGCTGCTAAGAAACAATTGTATTTGTTAGAACTCACTTTCTGGACACTGTCTTTGGAGACAATGAAGCTAAAGCTCATTATTTGGCCATTCCACTTTACTCTGACCCCACTTGGCATTTCCTAGGTTGACCTTCTCTTTATTAAACTTCGCCCTGAGTGATTCTTGGCTGTTTCAAAAATTCATAGTCATTTTAAAGCGTGGAGATTTGCAACCACCGAGACTATTCAAGAGATATTATGAGCCCCCATTCTCAGCAACTCTGCCCTTTCTCACACAGGGCAGGCTGTCCGTTTGTATTGCATGACACTCTCCCCAACCCTGCCCCAGCTGGTGGGACCGAGGTGAACGCTCAACCTCAGCTGGACGAATCCAATTCTTTCTCTTAAATTTAAAGACACTGGCTAAGGAAGTTGGATGGCAAGGGGCCTTGGGGCAGAAAGGTACCTTGGCAAGCCAAAGCCACCAGCAAGCCAAAGATACCAAGAAGCAAAAACCAAGAGTCTTCCAGAGGAAGCTGTTCTGCAGGAAGAATCCAGAAATGTGTAGATAAGTGGAGGCCAGAAACCAGAAACCACAAAGTCCCAAAAAGAGATGGAAAAGCCTTCCCAGATTCCACGGCTCCAACTCCTACACTTGAGGCGCCTGAAATTCCCCTGGATCCTGGCCCCAAAAAATCTCCTTTAAATGGAACTAGCCTGCTTTTCTGTTCACTGCAACGAAAAGGCCCAAGACTAAGTTTGACCCCAAGCTTTGAAGGAACTCTGATATGGGGGCCCACACAGGCAGAAGCAAAACAGGCCAAGGGTAATGACAGTGAGTAGGCCCTTACTTAACACGGGCTCAATTAGTAAAGAGTGAAACCCACTTAGATAAGTCTGGTGTGTTTAAAACAGATTAGTTATATAAGTGACTTTTTAGTAATCATGCTGTATATAATAATAATGGGTAGACAGCCTCTTTACAGTTGATCACTTTTTTTTTGAGATTTTATTTACTTATTTTTTCATTTATTTTACGGGGGGGGGGGAACAAGGGGGAGGAGCAGAAGGAGAGGGACAAGCAGACTCCCCGCTGAGCGCAGAGCCTGATGGGGGGCTCATTCCATGACCCTGAGATTACGACCTGAGCTGAAATCAAGAGTCGGTCGCTTAACCCAATGGGACACCCAGGCGCCCCTGATCACTCACTTCTTTTTTTTTTTTAAAAAGATTTTATTTATTTATTTGACAGAGAGAGAGAGACAGCGAGAGAGGGAACACAAGCAGAGGGAATATGAGAGGGAGAAGCAGGCTTCCTGCTGAGCAGGGAGCCCGATGCTGGGCTCAATCTCAGGACCCTGGGATCATGACCTGAGCCGAAGGCAGACGCTTAATGACTGAGCCACTCAGGCGCCCCTGATCACTCACTTCTATAGCATTATTACAGCTGATGCTCAAGGAACCCTGAAAATCATCCCCACTTTACAGATGAGACAACTGAAGTTCAGAAGGGTTGAGAAGCTTATCTTCCACAGGGCTCCTTCCCACACCTCCCCTCCCCCGCAAAAAAGAAAGAAATCGGATCAGACTGGATCTCAAGGCTGAGTTGTATGACTTCAAAGTTTGTTCTTTTCCCTCTATGTAATACTTCTTTGATGCTGATGACATTAGCTATTATATACTGCTAAGGTCCTTTTCTAAGGACTTTACATATATTGATTCATTTAATCCCCCCAGTAACCCTGGGTGGTATATTTTTACACCCATTTAACAGATGAGACAATGCGAAGCAGAGAGAAATTAAGGACCACGCTCAGCATCACACAGCTAAGAATAATGAGTCCGGGTAGGCTGGCGTTGTTTGAAAGCCACATGAGCGGCAGGTAGATCTGTCTGTGGCCCGCAGCAGGTGCCTGGAGGATTCTGGTTTGCTGTACCTGAAGCTAAGGCACCCTGAAGGAAAGAGACCTGCCCAACAAGAGCTCCCTGGTCCAACAGGGAGAGGTTCCCCCACTGTCTAGAGGGGGCCCACACTCCCTCACGTGCTGTTCAGTTCCTCTCCATCTGGCCAGATCTGCCCAGACTTCCTGCTGCTTCTATGAGGCAGGCCATGTCCTTTCATTTCTCCTGTCCTCCCTGCATGCCCTCTTCCTTCCCTGGACTGTCACAAGAGCTCCTATTCAAACATCAAAGCCCAGGTCCGATGTCACCTCCTACCACTCTGAGCTGTCCCCACCTTTCTCTAGCGAAACGAAAGAGGATGGGGCCACTGTGTTCTCACAGCATTCTGCTCAGACCTCTATGAGGGCTGTGGCCCTACTCTGCTACAAGTATTATTATTATTATTATTATTATTATATAGCTGATGCTGTATAATAACGTTTCTTTTTGTAGAAATTTGCTGAACACCAGACTCACCCAAAAGCCAATAACTTGGAGCCAAAGCACAGTTAAGTATTTATGCATCTCTCTTCCTCACTAGCTCTTCCTCCAAGGAAGGTACCCTTGTCACCCACTAACGTAGCCCCACACCCGGCACGCAGTTATGGCTCAGTAAGCACCAGTGTCTGCGCAAATCCATCACCTCTGACTTCTTCAACTCCTACGAGCCGGGGCTGCCTCTGAATGGAAAGGGACTGGCGTGAATTGTTCTGGTTGTTTGGTGTTCCCTGCACATCCCACCACCTTCCAGTTACACAGTATTTCCACCGTCGAGAGTCTGGTTGTCATCTCCGACATAAGAACGCATCTCACCGGAAAACCAGGTTTAGTTGCTTGACTCTACCGAAAAGAAAGGGGTGAGGATCCCTCTGGTTTTCTCTCCGTACAGGGGAGAGGAGAGTAAGATCGGTCATGTTCTCCCGAGCACATTCCTGACTGAAGGGCCTCCTTGTGGGGAACTCCTTCAGTACTTACTTGCTTACGCTTCATTTTAGAAAGGAAGTGGAAATTAGGTCGAAGCAATTCAATAACATTGCCAAACTCTCGGGGTTATAAATAGCCTCTTGCTCGGCACTCAGCGGTGCTCTTGAGTTCAACAGCAAACAGCCGGGATGAGGGAGCTGTGGTTTACATCCAGGCCCAGGGGGGCAAAGAAGTGATACCCCTCTTCCAGATGAAACCGCTCGCCACCCCTCACCTCTCACCCCCTTTAAAGCAAGTGTTGCAGACATCAAGCAGGCTGGGAAAACTCACCATGCCACAAACAGGAGAGAGGCACACATTTGATCTGAGGAAGGTAATTCTGTAAGGCAGGAGAATGAAAGTGCACGGTTTCAAAGGCAAAGCTGGGGAAACGAGAGAAATAGTAACATCGGTGTCTCCAATGGAGCATTCCCTAAGTGGCGTCTGGAAGGTGCGCTTATAAAATCAACACCGTTACAAAAGGCCCCGTGGAGCTTTATCAATCACCACCCATGCAGTGACTGCTCCAAAGAGCTGGACTCTGATGGCAGGGTGACACAGCCCATCTGAGGGAAGGAAGTGAACCAGGATCCCTTCCCACCAGTAAGGAATTCAGAATGAAGATGCCCGGTTCCCAGCTCCCCATCCTCCCTCCCCTCTCCTCCCCGCTCTTTTAAGGATAAGGATTGATGTGTGCTTTTTGTTCTCTTCTTTTGCTTTTGATTCAGTGGAGGGACGGTGTGGGTGAGTCTGGTTTACGTTTCCTGCAACAGAGTCCACTATACCAGGAAGGGAACTAGAGGTCACACCCTCTTTCTAATTGAAACCGCAATCTCACTAGAGGCTTCTCCCTCTGAAATCTTCTCATCTGAGAAGTGACTCAACTTCCCTGAGTTCAGACCACTGAATGAGGATGAGCTCTCAGCTCCAGAGCAGGGGAACCGGGCTGACAGAGATTCAACTTCCGCCATGCACTGCTCGAAACGCTGAGAGGGACCGTCATGCCTAGTGGCTAACGTTTCTTTCTGTAGAAATTTGCTGAACACCGGACTCACCCAAAAGCCACTAACTTGGAGCCAAAGCACAGCAAGGAAGGGTATGAGAAGTGGGTAACTGTCCGGGCTTCTTCCCCTGAACACCTACCCTAAGGATCACCTAGGTCTCCTCTGACCCTGCACAGAAACCCTCTACAGGCTTCCTATACGTAGAGACCAGGGTTTAAACTCCCTAGCAGAGCACTAGGCTGACCCCAGTTCCCCTCGGTGGCTCCTCAGGGTGGAACTGCCTTCCACACTCTCCCGTGGAGATGCTAGTACGTCGCACCAGACCATCTTGTTCCCTCAAACATCATGCTCTTCTGAGTCTGCGCTTTCACTTGAGCCGTTATGGCTTCCCCTTAGCCAACTGGCAAACTTCTACCCATCCTTCAAGGCCCAGCTCACACAATCACTCATGGGTGTGGCTTTCCTCATCTCCTCGCCTCAGGCAGAATCAACTGCACCCTCCTCTGCAGCTCCCAGTCTTTTATACAAAGCTTCACAGTCCCACTGACTTGTAATTCTCTATGTGCGGCTTCCTCCCCTGCTAGTAAAGTGTGAGCTGCACAGGAACACATCGGCAGCGCCCGGGAGCCGGCAGTCATGAAGGATCACCCACTCAATCAGAATCTGCCTTCTAACAAGACCCCCGGGGGTTCACATGCACAGTCAAGCCTGAGAAGCAGATTCTAGACCAGTGGTTCTCAACTCTGGTTGTGCACCATCAACGCTCATCCCACGCCACCACACCCCTTCCCCACCCAAGTGATCCTAACAGTGGTCAGGGCTGAGAGCCACAGGTAACAGGACTGTTAGCCATCTGAGAGCAGGGACACATCCAGCCTGGGTCTCCTACCCCTCCCCCTTCCCCAAAGCTTGCAGCACAATGCCTGGCACACTGCAGCGCCTGCAGAATTCCACACTAAAAATGCCCTCCATGGGGCACCTGGGTGGCTCTTAATGTCAGCTCCAGTCATGATCTCAGGGTTGTGAGACTGAACCCCGCGTTGGGCTCTGCACTGGGCGTGGAGCCTGCCTAAGATTCTCTCTCTCCCTCTCCCTCTGCCCCTCCCCCAACTCCCTCTCTAAAAATAAATACATAAATAAATAAAATAAATAAAAATACCCTCCAGGATGTCCTGAGACCTAACGGCCTTTCAACAAGAATAAAAAACAAACTGCAGAGGACTGTCCATTGCCTAGAACTTTACAAATCCCTAACTATAATAATCGACAAATTTAGAAGGGCTCAGGATTTACAGACTGCTTGCCTCAGTTTTTGGAAGTGAAACAGACACTGAGATGGAAAATACTGATGAACTTTAAGAAACTGTTCCCCTTCAACAGACCACTGTGGTTGCAACAGGGTAGCAGGGCTTGTGGAGGGAGGGGGCGTGGTGAGCTGAGAAGAGTCCTGGGTTAGGGCTGAAGGCCCGGGCTTTGGGCCCAACTCTTTCAATACCGACCATAACAAAACAGCATTGTTCTCCTTGTAAAATCAGGCCAAGCCCTCTCATTTTATAAATAAGAGAACTGAGGTCCAGAGAAGCTGGCAAGGCCCCACCACCAGTTGGGGACAAAAGAAGGTCTTGGTCCCCCATGCCTGGGTTAGTTCCCTCTCTGCAGCACAGGAGACCCGACTGCCCAGATTCACCACGACCACGAGCCTCTCTAATCTCTAACCCTCTTGTCCTGATCTACGTGAGGGGGGCAGACTAGATGTTTTTGGGGTCTCTTCCTACCTTGACCTTCTGGTGAGCCAGTGTCACTTAATGGTTAGGAGCTTTTGTTCTGGAGTGGGCCAGACCTGGATTTGGATTCCAGCTCTAACAATTTCCATATCTGTAAAATGGGGATTAGAATCAACCCTACTCTCTAAAGTGGTTATGAATATTAAGTGAGATAATCTATGTTAATCATATAAGCACAATTTCTGACAGAGTAAGCAGAATTCCAGCTGTGTGAACTTGAAGAAGTTGCAAAAACACTGTAACCACATGTCCCAGCATAAAAAAAAACCCCTACCCTCCAGGCTGCAGGATATTGATGACGAAACGAGAACATATGTGAAGGCAAAGGAGGAAGCAAATCAATATAAAGGCAAAGCACTGCTGGTGAGGGTGTTCTGTTGTTGTTGTTGTTGTTGTTGTTGTTGTTGTTATTACTCTCTTCTAGAAGAAGCACTTTGGAGACTTTTTAGTCAGTGCCAGAGCCATGGCCAATACAAGGCTTGCCACACAACAGGCGCTCAACAAATCTTTCCTGGTGACTCACATTAAACCAGCATGCCTAGTGGGGTGACAAACTCAAACGCCGTAAGCAGCTGGGCAGATAAGTAAATAAGCCAAGTAGCGTCTATGCAGGCACGGAGGCAAACTGTAAAGCACCCACCCCACCTAAAGGAACTCAAATTCAACACTTTCAAACACATTTCATAGCTTCGCCTCGACAGCAACTTTGCAGGCTCTGCAGACCACTGATTCTGGTTCTCCATCACAACACATGGTTGTCTTGCGCATCATCTCTATCACCCTGTGATGTGGTCTTGTCTTTCTGCGGTAAGCATCCTGAAAATGAAGGCTGTGACTTACACTCCCCAGTCCCCCTAACTAGCCTAGAACCGCGTCGGCCTCGCATTGAGGGGAAGCTCCCTCGGTGAGCAATTGTGGAACTCAGCAGCTAGGATGCTAACTCGAGCGTGGTGCTCCCAGCACCGCTGCGATGCTGCAGGGCATGTATATTTTTCTCCCCAGATCCTGGGACCAGGGTGTAGACTGTGCTGAGAGGTACAGGGACTGGGTCAAAGAAGGACTTGCCTTGCAGGGTTTTCATCCAAATGCATCAAATATGCTTGTTCCTGAGCCACCTAGACAGGTGGTATTGACGCGTCCAGACACATTACTCTGCATGAAACCAGACAGAATATGCAATATAGCCACAGGTGCCACTGTTCTCAAGTTTAGTCCCCACTTCCTGCACCCCCAAACTTCCTTGGCACCTCCTAGAGGCAGCACAGGGTATAGAGAGACCAGACTCCAGATGAACACATGAGGTCCTGGTCCTCACGTTCTCTCCTCCACTCACAAACTCTAGGATGATCACCAGCAGGCAGTGTAACTTTTAGGAACTCCCTTATTTTTATTAGTAAAATGCAGGTAACAATAACTACCTCAAAAGACTCTAAAGGGGATTAAATGCCACGGGTATACAAAGCTTCTAGAACTGCACAGTCCGATATGGCAGCACCTAACCTGTGTACTGTAGAGCCACTGAGCACTGGGCATGTGGTTACCACAAACTGAAACGGACTGGCTATAGGCAGAAAACACACACCAGACTTCAAAGACTTAGTGCACCCACAAAAATGTAAACTATCTCGTTCATGGTGTTTTTACATTGCTCACATGTCAAAATAATATTATTTTGGAATATAATAGGCTAAGTAAAATGTGTTCCAAAAATTAATTTCACCTGTTTCCTTTCACTTTTTTAATGTGGCTACTAAAAAATTTAAACTACACATAGTGCCTTTTATTTCTATTGGACACTGAGTATTGCTCTGCATAGAGCTTGGCATACAGAAAGTATTCCAATGTTGGTTTCCTTCCCCCACTGGCAGGCTATCAGGGACCATGATTCACTCCCCCTTCCTCCTGTCAAAGCCATGTCCTCCATCCCCTTATTTAATAAATATTTACAGTGCCTGGTCCCGTGCAAGACGCTGGAGATACAAGGGGCAAAACCAGACACTATCTTCTGGACCTTATTATCTGGTGGAATGGACAGACATTTTAATCCTTTCACAAATAAAAGTAAAACTGCAGTTGTTGAAGTGTGGTGAAGAAGTACACAGGGTGACAAAAGTGGGGAATTCACCTGGAGGAGTCAGGGCTCAGGTGTGCCTCCTAAGGAAGTGATACTTGAGTGCAGATTTGAAGGATGCACTAATACAGGCGGGGGAAGAGCCAGCCAGGCAGAGAAGGTTTAGTGTGAAGACCCGGAGGGGGGCCAGGGCTTGGTATGTAGAAGGAACAGGAAAAGGACAGTGTGAAGAGTCCTGAGCGGGAGGGAGAGGTTGGAGGTTCCAGATCTCCAGGGCTTGGGCGAGGATCTGGGGCTGACCCTGCAAGAGGTGGGCAGCTGGCCAGTTTTAAGCAGCGGAGTGTCCGGATCTGATGTGCGTTTTGAAACATCCCACGGGCCACGGTGCGAGGCCCACAGCAGCGCGGCCCGAGCGCGGGGGGCACATCAGGTAGGACAATGCAATCGCCCAGGTAGGAGGCGACAGACGGCCTGAACTGAGGGGAGCGGCGGAGATGAGAAGTAGATGGACTGGGGGCCACATAGCCGGCCGGCTCGACGGGGCGGGGTGATGGGCAGCGAGTGCGTCGGCGGCGGCGATGTCAAGAGAGACTCCCCGGCCGCGGCCGAGGGCCACCCCGGGCTCCCATCGAGCGCTCTCCCACCCCGTCCCTCCCCCATCTGCTCCTCGCGCCCGCAGGCTTCATCCTCTCACCCTCCTCCTCCCTCCGCTCCTCCAGGCCCGGCCCGCCCTCTTCCCCACCCGACGCCTCTCCGGGTCGGGAACCCGCGCCCCTCCGGCCCGGCGGACCCAGCAGGGCCGCGACCCCCTGCCGAACCGGCGCGGTGCAGCCGGGGCCCGCCCTCCAGCCCCTCAGCCCCCTGGGGCAGATGCAGGCCGCAGCCTCTGGCCCCCTTCCCGGCCCGGCCTCTCCTCCCCGCATCCCTAGGGCCAGGCCCCTCTCCGCCGCCCACCACACCCCGGCGCCCCGCGCGCCCCTCACTCACCAGGACGCCGACCTAGGCCCAGCTCCCGCGCCCGGGTCTCGCCTCCGCGGCTCCTCCAGCCTCCGCCCGCCCCGCCTGCCCGGGACCCCGCCCCCGCAGGCCGACCCGGGCTCCTATTGCTCCGCTTCGCCGTCACGCTGAACTCTCTTTCTTCAATTGGGTTGCTTGCCTGTCACTCAAGAGAGGGCGGGCCCAACTGCCGGGGGAAGCGCCGGCTGTCCCCGCCCCACTGGCGGAGGCCTCTTAAAGAAACAGGCTTCCTTCCCTCCCACCCTCACCACCCACCCGGCGGGCTGTGGGGTCAGAAGGAGCGGGATTTCGCAGCCGATCCAAGAGGCTTTTCTCCCTCAAACTTTTCTTTTGGCACAGCCCGGGAGTGAAGGAGAAGGCTTTGGTTCCCTGTGACAACTCGGAGATTTTGAGGGCTGAGCTGCCCTCTGGTGGCACTCAGCCCCATGCTCCGCGGGCATGTAATGCACACTCAACAGTGGGGATAACTGAGTGGGAGGTGACAGTCGTGTCAGAGGCTGTGAGCAGCCGTGGCTACTCACCACCGAGATGGAGCTACTTACACCGGCACCCAGGGCTGACCGTGGGCGCTGAGCGAAGGCAGAGGGCTCCCGCTCAGTTGTACGGTCAGTGAAGTCCCGTGGGAGGTGGCGTTTGTCACCGCACCTGCGGATCAGAGCAAGGCCGGGCACCGAGCCAAGGCCTCACCCGTGCGATCTCCCTATAGACTCACAGCAACCCTAATGTAGGTATTATGCCCATCCTCTTGTTTTGGATAAGAAAACTGAGCCTCTGAGCAGGCCAGAGATCACACAGCTAGTGGCCCGCAGGTCAAAACGCCACACTGCGCTGGTCTGATTCTACAGTTTATGGTTTCACCATTTTGTCTCACAGATCCTTACAACAGTCCCGAGAAGTGTGTATTTTGTTGTCCGTTTTACAGATGCTCGGCAGAGACTGCAGGAGATTGATAATATCCAGAAAGGATTAAACAATGACCACCCTTTATAGGGCACTTTGCGGTCCACAGAGCAGTCTCGCATGTGTTGTTTCATTGGATCCCCCAAACATCGAAGATGACTTTTGTTAGTCTTATTTTACCGGTGAAGAAACTGGTGCTCAGGGAAGTTGAAGGTCAGTAATAGCTAACATCAATGCAGCCCCCACCGAGGTCCTCAGCAAACTTTCCGCAAAAGTCCATGCGGTAAATCCTCGGCCATATGGTCTTTCTGACAACGACTGCACTTTGCTGTTGGAGTGGGAAAGCAAACACAGGCAACAGATACACAGGCGAGTGTGACCGTGTCCTAGGGGGTGGCCGGGGCCATAGTTTGCCCACCCCTGGTCTACATGTTTGCTGGATATCAGAGTCTTGTGTGGACGATTGCTTTGTGGGATCCTCAGGGCCACTTTGTTAGTACCCATACTGTTATTGTCTATTATTGTTGTTGCTGATGATGCTGCCATCTTAATCCTTTTACAAAGGAGGAGTCGAAGGTGTGGCATGGTTAAGGAGGTACCTGAGGTCAGTGCAAGAACTAGAAGTCAGATCCAGCTCTTGCTTACTCTGAATCCCACACTCCTTCCTGCCCCATCGGAAGTGGCAAGCCATGTTCACCTTACCTTTCCTGGGCTCCAGGGAAAGAGAACTCCTATAATGAACTCCTGAGGAACATTCTACTCCTTCCTGCCTTCCCCCATGTCGGGGCCGACCAGCTGTCTGCCAAAATCCCTCTCCCTGCCTTTCCTCGTAACATGGCTGCCCAGCTAAGCTTCACTGCCCAGCCCCGCTCGCAGTTAAGAAAAGCCAGGGAGGGGCACCTGGGTGGCTCAGAGGGTTAAGCATCTGCCTTGGGCTCAGGTCATGATCTCCAGGTCCTGGGATGGAGGCTCAGCGGGCAGTCTGCTTCTCCCTCCCCCTCTGCCTCTCCGCCTGCTTCTCCCCCTGCTTGTGCTCGCTCTTCTTTCTCTCAAATGAACAAATAAAATCTTAAAAAAACGAAAGAATGGCCAGGTAACTAAGTGTTTGCCAGTGGAAATGGAACTTCAGGCAAGGCATTTAGTCAGTGGGCCTGCCTCCTCCCCGCTCTTTGTCCTTCTCTCTGGCTGGACCCAGCCTTGCCCTTGCAGGGGGATGACAGCGCCACCACACAGAAGGTGCCAGGGTCCCCGAATGATCACGGGGAGCAGAAAGCTACCTGCTGACCTGGAATACTTTCCAGTCACTTCATGCTCTTATGTAGAAGAGAATTAATCTTTGTTCCTTAGGCCATTCACTTTTGGGGGGGGGCAGAAGGAGAAGGGCATCTATTAGAGCGAGCCCTGCACTTACACAGCCTCAGGGGGATACCTCCTTAATTTTGCGCCCTAGTCCTGGCCCTGCTCAGTACACATTAATCCCAGGAACGAGTCACTCACGTTAGCTTTGTACCACTTTGTCTTCTTCTTTTTTTTTTTTCCTGATATGCCACTGCAAGGTCTTTCATCGCAAGTCTCAGGAACCAATTCTAGCTAACTTCAGCAGAAAAGGAGTTTGTTGGCAGGCTGGTGGCTAACTCACAGAGGTGACAGGAAGCTGGGGAGCCAGGTTAGGGAAGGACAGAGACTGGAGATGCTGTGGGTGTTGAGATAGTCAGAATTAATTAGCTCCATCCTTTTCTCCCCTTTCTCAAACAGATCTTTCTTTGATCAGAACCAAAGTCCCTGGAGCAAAAGTCCAGTTGGCTGAGCTCAGGCAACATGTCCTGCCCTCAGCTGAGGAAGGCGGACACCTTCACTGACAGCCCCATCCAGACTGTACACAAGGGAAGAATTCCAGATTCCTCCACCCCCACTCCCAGCTGCTACCCCTGGGCAGTTGAGGCCAGGTGCTCGGTTTTCAGGATGAGAGCAAGTAGGAGAAATACCTGACGCTGAATGTCATGATTACATAAACCCAACACAGTATCTGGCACGTGCTAGAGCCTCGTATCATACAGAGCTCTCTGTTACTTCCCAGCTGGGTGTGCTTGTGGAACTTACCAGATCTCTGTGAGCCTCAGTCTCCTCATCTGTACAATGGGGATAATAACAGTACTGACCTTAATGGATTGTCCTGAGAGTTAAATGAGAGGCAGTGAATGAACAACATTTGGCACGGTGTCTGACATAACGAGTGCTCAATAAACTGGAGGTAGTTTTAAAAACTATAGTAGGCCTTCAATAAGTATTTATTATGTGAGGGAATTATCTAGAATATTTTGAGTTCCCCTGAAACCACATCTGAAACTGGAGGGTTTCGAAATACCCCTCCCGGTTCTCTAACCCACAGACCTTCCACATTCGGATGGTCTGCCAGCCCCTTTGTGGCCTCATTTCCCTCCTTCTCCGGCTTAGAAGCCTGGTCTCCCCTACAGTGGCTCCCCTTATGTTCACGTTCATCTCCTGTGCTCCCTCCTCTCTCCATTGACTCACCTGGAAAGTCCCAACTCTGCTTAAACTCAGCTCACCACCCGTTTCTCACCTGTGTCCCGCAATGGACAGGCTCAGAGGGAAATACAGACCCTTTTGTGGCCCAAGCGGGTCCTCCGCACTGCGGGGCAACCCTGTGTTGCTGCATTTCCCTGGTGCATCCCGTCCTGCTCCCTGAGAGGCTCTCCTGCGTCTTCTCTCTTTTGCCTTCAGCGCCTCACTTGTCATTGACGACTTTCTTATCTCTCTAACAAAACAAGAAACAACAAAAAGAAAGAACAAAGGAAAGAAAGAAAAAGAAACAATCAGGAAATAAGGAGAAAACTCATCTCATCGCCAAATCCACCAGCCTGTCTTCCTCAGTACCAGAGAGCTCCACCTTCTCCTGTGAGGGGAAGTCGCCTTCTCTGACCCCTGTAAGGGCCACCCTGCAGGCATTCCCGAGATGGCATCTCTTCTCACCTACTCACAGATTTTTGCTTCTGTAGGGATCCTGACTCCCCTGTACCATTGGTGCTCAGTCACGCTCACCCCCGTCTGCCTGAGCTGTAAGGTGGCCCATCTCTAGAGTGGTGGGGGCTCCACCATGGTCTACAGAACCCCAGATGATCCGGCACTTGACTACTTTGACTTCAGCTATGTCCAGTCTCCCCCCACTCACTCAGCCGCAGACTTGCAGCTTGATTCCCCACCTCTGGGGCTTTGCATTTGCTGGTCCCTTTTCCGGAATGCTCTTCCCCCTGATGGTCACCTGCTTACTTCACTTTATTCAGGTCTGCTCTAAAACCTACTCAGGCGAGTCTTCCCTGACCACCCTAAGGGCTTGAACCTAGCCCCACCCCCATCCCCACTCTGGTCCCTTAACACACGCTAATGTCCTTCAATGTGCTCAACATCATTCCCTGTGCTCAACATCATTCCCTTTTTCTTGCCTGACTTCCACAAGAGTCCTAAGTTCCACAACGGCGGGGATGTTGACCGTCTTGTTGCTGGCTGTATCCCCAGCGCCCAGAGCAGATCCAGCACAGCATACGTGGGCAATATGTCATGTTTTGCAGTTCTGAATAAACAAAGGAAAACAAGCCATGGGCAAATGGAGGGGCTCCACGAATTTGACTCATGTTATATTTGAATCTTCCTAAACACTCATATACTAAGCATAGCCCTTCACATAAATTATTGTTGAAATACAATCCCTGCAACCACACTGGAAGGATTTCTGATACGGTGGCTCATACACATCAAAACCTACCTTTATCTGGTTAAAGAAATAGAGCCAGTGTTTATTGTGGGTCTATATGCCAAGATTTATGTTGGGGACTCTTATATAGATGATCATTCAAAGTTATCAACTTTCTATGGAGTATTAGAGCACCCATTTTACAGATGAAGAAGACTGAAGTTTAGCGGTGCACGGAAACTAGCTAAGGCTGAACAGCTGGTATGATACCCAAGTCAGCCTGACTTCAAAGTACGTGTCCTTCTCTTTATGCTACCCCCTGAAAACAATACAGTACCTGGGCATTCCATTCTCCAATTTGTTCTATTTCTCAAATAATGATTAAGCCCGGATACATATGAGACTTTGTGCTAAGGTCTGCACGTTAATGATCTCATTTGCTCCTCACGTTCCTATGAGGCACATCTGTTACTACCTCGATTCTGCAGTGGAGGATCCTGAGGTGTGAGCGTTTGCCCAGGGTTGTTTGGTGGAGTGGTGAAGCCAGTATTCAAATCCACTCTGCCTAATTTCAAGGCCCGAGTTTTTTTCTGCAACATTGTGCTATCTCCCTTACGACAACGCTCAGCCTCAGATAGAAGAAGAAAAACGACGAAAACAGCCGAATAAAGTATCATTACGAAAATTCATGGTGACTTGGTTTTTTAAGTGGGAAGCAAAGGGCAGGAGGCAGACAGCCAGTCTAGCGTCGGCTCTTCAAGGTTGGGGGTTCACATAGCTCACCATAATTTAATTTGCAAAGATCATTCTTCCAGGAACTGGGGCTTATCGGGTATTTTTGTGAGTGGAAGTGAAGAGAGGGGAGGGTGTCTTGGACGCCGTGGTGAGCAGTCTGCTGTCAGCTCCAGCAAGGGTGCTGGAGCTTCTTGTGTGAGAGTAGCGCCCCCTGCTGGCCTAGGGAGTCAACTTCAACATCTAAAGCTGTGTGTGTGTGTGTGTGTGTGTGTGTGTGTGTGTGTGTGTGTGTGTGTGTGTGTGTGTTGGGGCAGGAGGGCATTGGGACGTATATTCAATGAGATTTGAGAAATGTCTAGCACATCCAGTATATAAAAATAATAGCTACCATTTACCAATATAACAGGGTAGTGGGCAGGCGCTGTTTTATAGATTCTACATTAATTTTATTGACTCCTGGGACTTTAAATATTACATCTAATTTAACCATCACCCCAATTGTCTGAAGTAGAAATTATTATTTTTCCTCCCATTTTTCACAAGAGGAACCCGAAGCACAGAGAGGTTAAATCATTCATAATACGGCTATTAAGTGGCAGAGCTGGGACTTGAACCGGCGGCCGGTGCTCTGGAAACCACTAACTGGCCATTCTTTATGTCTGGAGCGCCCCCTGGCAAGTCCTCTTGTAAAATGCTTCACTCAGGAATTTCCACGTCTGGATCCTCCCACCCCCGCCCCCGCCCCGCCCCGTACTGAAGCTATTAAATTTGGTTTTCTCCTGTTCATCTGCCTCACATCAGTTGGATTCTAAGTACCGCTAGGAGGACCTCGAAGGGCAGAACAGTTGGTGTGGTTGGCAGGAGGCTTTAACTCCCTGGACACCACTTGCCCCGGGGACACCACTGCCGTGGAGAGATCCTTGGGAAAAGTGACAAACAGCTGGCAGAAGAGGTGGGTTCCTTTGAAAACTAAAACTGCCTTTTGTCCTAACGCCTTGCAAACTAAATATAAAGGACCTCGTGTAAACTTCAGGGAAATCACCACAACAGCTCATGTATAGACAATCCTCATGCCTGTTGCTGGGTGGGCCATTCAGAGATCACCAGAGACATTTGGACCACAGCCGGGAGAACCTGTCAGAAGGTCGCTGCCTGCTCTCACGCTCTCTGAAGATGCTTTGAGCCTGACACCTAGAAATCTTCACTGGCTGTCCTCAGAACCCAGAAACTGATTTATATTTTGACCTAATCATTAACCACTGCTTTTCTTTAGTTTCCATAGAAGGGCCTCTTGGGGGCGCCTGGGTGGCTCAGCCCCCGCATCGGGCTCCCTGCTCGGCGGGAAGCCCGCTTCTCCCTCTCCCACTCCCCCTGCTTGTGTTCCCTCTCTCGCTGTCTCTCTCTGTCAAATAAGTAAAATCTTAAAATAAATAAATAAATAAAGACCTCTTGTTTAGTATCTTATATCTTTTTTGGGGGGGAGAGAGAGAAAGTGGGGGGGAGGGGCAGAGGGAGAGAGAGAATCTTAAACAGGCTCTACGCCCAGCATGCAGCTCAATCTCACGACCCTGCGATCATGGCCTGAGCCAAAATCAAGAGTTGGATGCTTCACCGACTGAGCCACCCAGGTGCCCTTGGTACCTGATTTCTTGAACCATGAGCCCAACTGGGAAAACACATCTGCGTCACCACCTCCTGAAATGAGTTTATAACTGACCTGACCTATCATCAGGACTAAGACTGGTTCAATCATACAGAACAATTTACCAGCTCAATTTTTAATGCATGAAACTTCAGGTAAGTTTCAGAGGAGAGAACTACAGGGCCCGAGGGCAGGGTGCCCCAAGATGAGCCACTTTGGCAGGAACATTATTTTGAGTTAAAAGCAATCCAAACCGAGCAGATTCAGAAAAAGCTCTTTACCTCCCCCTCAACTGCCTGCTTCACCAGGAAGAGAGCTCTTCACAGAGATTCCTCTTTGCCTAAGAAGCTTCTCCGCGTAACAGGACAACCTTTGTTTTCCAAACATCTCCACTCACCTTCCTGCTAATGGTCTTCCTCCCTTTTGTATCCTCAGACCCCTACCCCTCTCCTTAGCTCATGAAGCCATCACGTTCTGTTGCCTGACTGTCATCAGAATTTCCAAATCTGTGTGGATTCCCATATGTACACTATTAAATTTAATTTTCTCTTGCTTAAAAAAAAAAAAAAAGAACCTCACTAAGAGCAGACACACAGCAATGGCTCCTCGTTTTTGAGAAAATGGTAAACATGCTAGGACTTAGTGGTGAGGCCTGCTGCTTCTGTACTCAAGCGTGGGCAGTGGGGGAGGTTGTAGATTCCTCTGGGCCACTTTCTTGCCACCACTGCATCTGTCTGGATGGAAGATAAGCCCCCAGCCAGTGATAAACTCGGATCTGCTTCTCCAGCATCTTGGTTACAACAGAGAATCCAAAACAGTAAATGTAAGATACTTAGCAACCATTGAGGAATGAGGGCAGGACTGACGGATCAGAACAGATCTAGGGGATTTCTCTGCCCCCCCCCACCTCCTACTGATGTAGGAAATGTTGGGGTTGGGAGCCCATGGCCAAGAAAGAATTCTTGAGACATCTTTGGTGCAAAAAGCTGGTTTTATTAAAGCCCGGGGACCGGACCTGTGGGCAGGAGGAGCTGCACCGGGGTCATGAGGAGGGGCCCGTTATAGACTTTCAAGTTGGGAGGGGGTTAGAGATAGTGTAAGTCCCTAAGGAATTTTGGAAATAAGGTTTCCAGGACCTTGAGGGGGCTAGCTATCATTAGGAAAAGGTCATTTATTACTGTCTAAGAAAACCTGAGTCATGAGACCCTTCAGATGTATATCAGTGGGCTGTATGCTTGGCGGATGATTACTAACATATGTCTTGGGAGGTAGAGATTAAGGAAGTTTCCAAAGGAATTTCTATATGTTAAAGTAGACTTGCAGGATCCTGGCGGATCAGGATAATGTTAAGCTCAGATTGCCTTTTGCTCTTAGCAAAGGGTCAACATCGAGGCAGCTGAGCTCCCAGAGGAAGGTCACTTTACCTGTTTCAAGGACTTGCTAATGGGCTGTAGGCAGTAAGGACATTTCCCACATCACTACGACCAGGACTGGAAAAGTTACTGGAATGCAGGCAGCCATCACAGAAGAAGTGAAGGCCCCCTCTTGCCAGAGGGCCTGGCCTTGGGAGTCCGGCCTGGGGAGGAAGCCACGTGGAGAGGCTCCTATATACTGTAGACCTCCCTACTGGAGAATTCATCTGCACTCTCCACAGACATTTGTTGAGTGCTTAATGCATGCAACCACTGGTTATAGGGTGGTGAGCAAAAATGGTCCCTGTCCTCAGAGCATTTACAGCCCCAGAGGGGAGATAGCAAACAAACAAAGAAATAAATAAAATATGCTATTATACCCTGAGATAAACGTTATAGGAGAATGCTTAGGTTCACTTCCCTGCATTCCAGCAACCAAAGCAGGAGGATGACACGGTTATGGAGGTCCTCTCTGAGGAGGTGATAATTGCATTGAGGCTTGACAAATGAAATGATAATTGCATTGAGCCCTGACAGGTGAAGGGTGAAAGGTGAAGGGTCAAAGGCTGAATGTTCCAGCCAGAAGGAACAGTATAATGTGGGAAGGCCTGGAAGTAGGAAAGATCCTGACTTGAACTGGGTGGTTGGATCATCAAAGCAAAGGGAAGGGGAGCGTAGGGAGAAGCCGGCTAATGCAGCCCTGTCAGCCCTGCTGCGGAGTCCAGGTTTCTTTCTGTGTGCAATGGGAATGAACTAGAGGGTTGTAAGCAGGGGAATAGCACTGTCTGATTTGAATTTGTTTTATCAAACGAAAGGTCGTGCATATTGGGGCGCCTGGGTGGCTCAGTCGGTTAAGCGTCTGCCTTCAGCTCAGGTCATGATCCCAGGGTCCTGGGATCGAGCCCCGCTTCGGGCTCCCTGCTCAGTGCGGGGTGTGCTTCTCCCTCACCCTCTGTCCCTCCTCCCTGCTTGTGTTCTCTCTCTCCCTCTCAAATAAATACATAAAATCTCAAAAAAAAAAAGTTTTAGAGAGGTCTTGCATATTTATTACTCAACCAACCTGGTTACTGGTTTATTACTCAACCAACTGGTGCAGAAGCGTAGTGACAGAGAAAAATCATTTCCCTGATAAAACATATCTATTGTTTAGGTAGCAGTGGAGTTTCCAGAGTAATAGGAAAGGAGCATGTGATCTTCAGGTAGCATAGATATGTGTGCCGTCTCATAGGGATCCCTCACAGACCCAGCCTGATACTTCTTCAGTGCCTCCTCCTGGACTTGTACCTAATTTTATTACCAGTTTTCATCCCAATCCCCAGGGGATTGGGATGATTTTTGCTTTTGTTTCTTGGCCAGGAATCGCTTAATCCTAAAGTCTTGTGAGAAAACATGGCAAGGAACAGTCAACCACACACACCGGGATGGCAGAGAAAAGGAGAGAACTGGTCTGAATTTTGAAGAAAGATCCCATGGGTTGCGGTGATCAGATTTTTTTTTTTTTAAGATTTATTTATTTATTTGACAGAGAGAATGAGATAGAGAGAGCATGAGATGGGGGAGGGTCAGAGGGAGAAGCAGACTCCCTGCCGAGCAGGGAGCCTGATGTGGGACTCGATCCCGGGACTCCAGGATCATGACCTGAGCCGAAGGCAGTCGCTTAACCAACTGAGCCACCCAGGCGCCCCAACGGTGATCAGATTGTGTTGAGAATGGCTTCTAGAATACAAAGATGGAAGCAGGAAGACCAAAGGGGGAATGTCACTCCTAGGAGTGATTGTCTATGGCCCTAGCAACACGTCACCAAGGGAGCTGGGCTCAACCTGACTGCTAGGTCAATGGCAACCCATCTCATCAATTTGTCCTCTGGTTTATCTTATTTAGTCCTCAGAGGGCAGCCCTATTTCTAAGATTTGGGGAAATCACCTCATTGTTGCCTTCTGTATCTCTTTCAAATTGCTCCCTGTCTGGTGATGGGGCAGATGCATATGCAGCCAACTGACTCCCAGCAAAGGGTGATGCCTTAGGTGAATGGAGGGGCAGAGGGAGTGGTAGAATGTGGTAGACTTCCGCCTGAATGGTTCTAATCCTCGGAAGTGACCACACCGCATTGGAACTGGCATCCAAGGCCAAGTGATAAGTAGCATTCCAGCAGAGTGGACAAAAAAGGCACTGTAAGGCCCATTTTACAGAATAATAAACTGAGTTCATTTCTTGAGTCAGAAAGAACTCTGACTGCCTACCACAGATTCCTAAACCACTGCCTTGTGGACCACAGCTTGTATTTTCTTCGCGGTTTATCATCCTATGAAAGCGGCATAATGACATCTGCCTTTCAGGGTGGTGGCGAAGGTTAACTGGCTTGATATATTAAATAAAAACAGAGAGCCATTTTGGCAGACAGATGCTGGGCACATTCCCACTCCATTCACCAGCCTTGCACCTTAGAGTTCAAATTCGTGCCTCAGCAAATTTATGAAGCAGTCATACCATGGATCTGGGGGTGGAAGGGGTGGTGGTATTATGACAGAGTCAAAACCAGGAGTGTAAAATCTTGAACGCCACTGTGTCAGCAAATACTAACAATGAGGATAATGATAAGACGCTTCCATTTAATGGGTACCTACCATGTGTGTGCTAGGTATTTTACATTTATTAATTTGCTTTGTCTATTCATCAACTAGGTATTTAATGCACTACATGCCAGGCATCCTTTTATGTTAATTCTAATAATCACCATGAAACTCAGTGGTAGGAATTATTATTCCTGCTTCACAGATGATGAAACTGAGTTAAGAGAGTGAATAGAACCAGACTATAGAATAAGTATCATTAATATCTTGGACAAATGAAAGGGCCTATTGCATCCATTTTTTATTTTTATTTTTATAATTTTTAAAAGATTTTATTAAGTAATCGCTACACCCAACATGGGGCTCAAACATACAACCCCAAGATCAGGAATCGCATGTTCTATCGACTGAGACAGCCAGGTGCCCCTGCATCATTTTTTTTTTTTAAAAGCACGCAACAAGGGGTACCTGGCTGGCTTAGTCGGTAGAGCATGTGACTCTTGATGTGGGGTCGTGAGTTCAACCCGCACATTGTGGGTTGAGTTCACTTTAAAAAAAAAAAAAAGCATTCAGGGGCGCCTGGGTGGCTCAGTTGTTAAGCGTCTGCCTTAGGCTCAGGTCATGATCCCAGGATCCTGGAACGGAGCACCGGGCTCCCTGCTCGGTGGGAAGCCTGCTTCTCCCTCTCCCACTCCCCCTGCTTGTATTCCCTCTCTCGCTGTCTCTCTCTGTCAAATAAATAAATAAAATCTTAAAAAAAAAGCATTCAAAAAGCATACAACAGCTTTATAAATCAAAAAAGTTTGATTCTTCTTAAAATAAAAATAGTAATTCTTTTAAAGATAAAAATCTCAATAGATGGGTTGAATAGCAAAATGGATTAAAGAGTGAAGTAATGAACCAGAAGATTGAGTTAGGGAATTCTCCCAGAAGGCAGTGCCAAAGAATAAAGAGATGGAAAGTAGGAACAGAGCATGGAGATGTGAAGGGCAGTTGCAAAAGTTCCACTGTCTGCTTCATGTGAGTTACAGCATAAGAGAAGAAAACAAAAGAAGGAAAGTCCCTGAAGCAAGGTAATAATTCAAGACATTTTCTTAGAACTTAAGAAATATACGAGCTCTTCTAGTGAGAGGACCTAGTGAATATTTATGGGAAGAATGTGGAAAGACTTATGTCCAAGTACGTCATCCTGAAATCTCAGGACACTAAGAATGAAAAGGAAATCCTGGGGGCGCCTGGGTGGCTCAGTTGGTTGGGCGCCTGCCTTCGGCTCAGGTCATGATCCTGGGGTCCTGGGATCGAGCCCCACGTCTGGCTCCCTGCTCGGCGGGGAGCCTGCTTCTCCCTCTCCCTCTGCCTGCCACTCTGCCTACTTGTGCTCTCTCTCTATCTCTCTGTCAAATAAATAAATAAAATCTTTAAAAAAAAAAGAAAGAAAGAAAGAAAAGGAAATCCTGAATGTCTCCAGAGTGAAAAACAAAAAACAAAAAACAATTAACCCGGGACAGAATGAGACTAAGATTGACATCAGTCTTCTCATTTGCAACTTTGTAAGCAAGAAAATAGCAGAATGGTATCTTCAAAGTTCTCTGGGGGGAATACTTGTGAGTTTTTGGAGTCTTTCCTCAACCAATCTGTCAGGGAAATGTAGGGGCATCATAAAGACATTTTAAGAGAGAAATGGACAAAAAAGTTTACAATTGACCATTCATGTAGCATAGCATTCCTCCACAGGGTACTGTTGGCACTTTGGGTGGAAGGATTCTTTATCATGTAAGATTGACCCCCACACTGCAGGTTGCTTAGTGTCCTTGACCACTGTCCACCAAACGTCAGTGGAATTTCTCCTTAGTCACCGTGACAATACAACACACTCCCCATTGGGAAGGGCTGTGGTATAGCCTCTGGTTGAGAAACCACTGGTGTAGGGAGTTATATTCCAATGAAGAGAAAATGGATCCAAGAAGAAAACATGGGATATAAGAAACACAGGTAAGCAAGGAAATCAGCAAAATGTAAGTCTAAATAAAAATCTTGAATTATAATAATTAACTAAAATCTGAGATGACAACATGGGATGGGGAGGTAGGGAGACCGGAAAGGAGGTAGAAGAGAAAAGTAAAAGGAAGTCAAGATCATCATTTTATTTGGGAGGAAGACATAGCTTTAGTTAATATGCTTAACTATGTGTTTCAACAAATAAAGATAATAGGAACAGAATATATACTTTCTAAGTCATTAGAAGAAAAATTAATTGGGAGCAAATAAAATGCTATCAACTACCTGAAAAGTAGAGATGAAAAAGAAACATGAACACAGGGCGCCTGGGTGGCTCAGATGGGTAAGCGTCTGCCTTTGGCTCAGGTCATGATCCCAGGGTCCTGGGATCGAGTCCCGCATCAGGCTCCCTGCTCCTTGGGAGCCTGCTTCTCCCTCTGCCTCTCTCTCTCTCTCTCTGTCTCTCATGAATAAATAAATAAAAAGTTTAAAAAAAAAAAAACATGAACACAGCACATACAATAGAAGACACAAGGTAAATTGGTAGACATGTACAAATGCATCAATAACCATAATAAATGTGAATATATTAAATTCACTGTGAATATATTAAATTCACTGTGAAAAGAATCGAATAAAAAAAAAGTCAAACTGTATGCTGTTTCATCAGAGGGAGCAAAAGCAGAGTAACACAGAAAGACTGGAAATGCTGAGAGGGAAAATGTGCACTGGGCAAGCCAGGAGGAGGAAGGCGAGCCGTGCAAGCAATCATGGGGCATTAGGCAAAATGGATTTCACACAGAAATGATCAGAGTTCTTTGAAAAGACCAAACTATATGTTGATAAATATCCAACCTACCAATAAATTTAGCCTTTGTGCTTGTATGTGCCTAGTGACATAGGATTAAAAAGTATCGCGCTAAAACTGATAGAATTACAAGGAGAAGCAACCAATCCACAGCTCGGTGGGAAACTTTAATACGCCTGTTAGAAATCCGCAGAACAAGTAGTTGAAACATCAAGTACAGCACATGGAAGATTTGAAATACCATGGCTCACAAGCTTTATCGAGTAGATTTTTTTTTTTTAAGATTTATTTATTTTGAGAGTGAGAATGAGAGAGAGAGAGTACATGAGAGGGGGGAGGGTCAGAGGGAGAAGCAGGCTCCTTGCTGAGCCAGGAGCCCGATGCGGGACTCGATCCCGGGACTCCAGGATCATGACCTGAGCTGAAGGCAGTCGCTTAACCGACTGAGCTACCCAGGCGCCCTTTATCGAATAGATTTATGTGGAGATAAATGTTTGCCCTTTTCAAACACACATGATAACTTTACAGAAATTGTCCGTCTTTGAAATAATAGTTTCTTTCTTTCAACCCTCCCTCTCTTTTCTCTATTCTCATATTTTTCTTTCCTGCCTTCCTGGGTTTCTATCTGTACCGGGGATTCCCCTTCTCTCAGATAACTTTGATACTAGAGCGATTATCTCCATCTAGCTCTCTTCATGCTCATAAAATCAGATGTAGATTTCTCTCCCGGTCTCTTGCAGAAATGGAACCATAGTTTATGATGTGGGAAACAAAGGCAGAAGAAAAATTACTAAATTTCCTTCCTACCTAGAGCCCACTGACAAGTCCTTGAAACAGGCAGAGTGACGTTCCTCTAAGGACTCAACAGCCTCAATGTTAATACTTTGCTAAGGGCAAAAGGCAATTCTAGTCTGACCCCGCCCCCAATCCTGTTAAGTCTACTTTAACGTATGAGAATTCCTTTGGAAACTTCCTTTATCTCTAAACCCTCCAAGGGGTGTAGGTGTTGGCAATCATCCCCCAAGCATAGGGCCCACCGATATACATCTGAAGGGTCTCATGACTAAGGTTTTATTAGACGGTAATAAATGACCTTTTCCCAACAATAGCTAGCCCCCTCAAGGTTCTGGGCTTCCAAAATTCCTTAGGGACTTACACTATCCCTAACCCGCTCCCGACTTGAAAGTATATAATGGG
The DNA here is from genome assembly GCF_037043125.1 of Eumetopias jubatus. NCBI lineage: Eukaryota > Metazoa > Chordata > Mammalia > Carnivora > Otariidae > Eumetopias > Eumetopias jubatus. The sequence goes on from NW_028274815.1 coordinate 126,629,062, forward strand.
CCCCTCCTCATGACCCCCGTGCAGTTCTTTCTGCCCACGGGTCCTGTCCCTGGGCTTTAATAAAATCACCTTTTTGCACCAAAGACATCTCAGGAATTCCTTCTTGGCCGTGGGCTTCGAACCCTAATAACGTCTTTCCTATATCAGTCTCCGCATCTTGCTGAGGTGGAGGACCCAAGTCCTCTCGACACAAGAAACTTTTTTAGTGGCTGCCTGACGTGCCACAATATAAACATGTCACACTTTATTCAGCTCTTCCTCTACCTCTACTCACGATCCCTGTAGATGTGAACACCCACATCTACATCCATTCTGGTGCTTTTCTTTCTACGCTGTGGATTCTGAGGCGTGGGATTGCTGGTCAAAGAGTACGTGGAGTTTTTTTATTTTGATAAGTGCCATCGGATGGCTCTCCAGCAATCTGTGATGTGGTGAATTTAGTCTCTCCCTAGCCTGTTGGAGGTGTTTGCAAGTTTCCGATTTGCTAGTCTGATGTGAGTAAAGTGATGTCTTGTTATTTCATGTGTATTTTCCTGACTCCCAGGGAAGCTGGATACCTTTTTAGGTTTATTGACCATGTGGGTTCGTTCTATGAGAGCTTCTGACCATTTTTATTCTGATACTAATTTGCCAAAGCTCTTTGTGTGTATAGATATTAACCCTTTATCTGCCATCTGCATTGCAGGTGGCTAGAAAGAGCTTACAAGTGCAGCGTTGCATGTTTTCTTCTAAGATTTGAATAACCTTATATTTTAGATTCAAATCTTTAATTCACTTGGAATTTGTTTTGGTTCAAATGATGTGTGCAATAGGGTTCTGATTTTATTTCTATCTGTGGACTATCTAATACAGGAGCCACATGTGGCTTTTGGGCACTTGAAATGTGACTGGTCCAGCTGAAATGAACTGTAAGTTTAAAATATGCACCAATTTCTGGGGCACCTGGGTGGCTCTGTCGGTTAAGCATCTGACTCTTGATTTCAGCTCAGGTCATGATCTCAGGGTCATCGGATGGGGCCGGCGTCAGGCTCTGTGCTCAGCGTGGAGTCAGCTTGTCCCTCTCACTCAGCTCCTCTCCCCTGCTCATGTTCTCTGTCTTTCTCTTAAAATAGATAAATAAATACAATATTAAAAAAAAATAAAATATACACCAATTTCCAAGATTTAGGATTTAAAAAATGTAAAGTGTCTCGTTAGTTTTATATTGATTGATTATATTTATATATGTTGAAATCATACTGTTTTGGATATGTTGGATTAGTATTAAAATTAACTTCACATAGTTCTTTTTTATTCTTTTTAATGTGGCTGCTAGAAAAATTTTAATGACATACACAGCTTCCATTATATTTCTATCGGACAGTTGTACTCCATCTGGATAATGAGCTTGTCAGGACTATTTCTTAAACATGTTGGTTCTGTTTCTCTTATTTTTGATCTGCCTCACTAGGGGTGTAGCTGTCTTATTGCTTCTAGTAGACATCTGTCTTATAGTCGTTGCTTCCCATCATCTTTGGGACAGCGCTCTTAGATTTGGAGAAATTCACAGTCGTGAGTCCTGTGTCTCCAGGCTTGGATCAGAGCTCAAGTTCCCAAGGCTCCTTCATTGTTAGGTTGTGGACACCAGACCTTTGTGGGATGAATAGGAAGTGGGCTGGCTACATGGGGAATCAAGTTCTGCATGGAGTTGCCCTTTCTGTGGGTCCCGGTGTGACAGGCAATGAGCTTTGCAGGTGGCAGTGCCAGCAATGGTTCCAAGGTCAAGGTCCTGGCATTGGGGAGGGGTGGTGACATGGGTGGCAGTTCATCAGTAGATGGCACAGGTAGAGTTGGGGGCATAACTTCACCTTGAGTCTGGCTTACCAGGCCTCATAGCAATAGTGTGAGCTACTCAATATCTCTTTAATAAATTTGCTTGCTGCTTCATCATCAGCATCGGCTTGTATCACTGACCACAAAGCACCCTGACTGATATCCTGGGATTGTTTTCCTCCAAGAAAGAGATTTTGGATATTTCCTCCTACTATTCCTAAAATATCATCTTCTATCTTAATGAATTCTCCTTAATTTTTTTTTTTTCAGTTTATTTTCTCATTCTTTTTCTATCTCTCAAGGACAGCATGGTCTTAGCCTGGGCTTCCCAGAAAACAGAGCTTGTGGCCAAAGTCTACATGCTAACACTTCACGGAGGAGTGCAGCCTTAGCGAAACCAGGCTGAGGGGGAAAAATGTGTCAGGGAGGACAGCCAGGGTGAGCCGGAGCATTACTGAGAGTTTTGTAACTGGGATGGAGCCCCGTGGAGGGAGTCTGCCTCTCTGTCTCCATCTGTCTCTCCCCCAGCTCATGCTCTCTTTCACTCTCTCTCTCTCTCTCAAATAAATAAATAAAATCTTTTAAAAAAAGTATGTGTGGGGGGAGGGGATTAGCAGCATCACGTGGGAGCTTGTTAGAAATGCGGAATCTCAGGCCCCACCCCAGAACTACTAAAACAGAATCAGCAATTTAACCAGAACCTTAGGGGATGTGCTTGCTCATTGAAGTTCGAGAATTGCTGTATGTAGTAAGACAAACAAATCATGTTCACTGAAGGAAGACAATGCCCAAGGACAAAGGGAGGGAGGGGTGACTGAGGCGGGGAAGACGAGGGAGGTGTAGGATGTGGCTCCAGATTTGAAGCAATGCTTAAAGTGGGTTATATACAAGCGGCGAGTTCTCTTCACTTATTAATGGAGTTACTTAAGGCTACAAAATTTCCTTTGAGTGTAGCTTTTTCTGGCCCCATAAGTTTTCCAATGAAATCTCCTTCTTTATGTTTTCTAGATAATTTGTAATTTTACTTTTGCTTTTCTTTGATCCAAGTGTTATTAAACAGTGTGTTTCTTACACTTAATTTCCAAGTAGTTAGTATATTCTGGTAACCTTTTAAATTATTTCTTTTTTTATAATTGAATAATGAGCAGAGAAGATAGTCTATGAGATATCTAATTTCTTGACTTTTTCAAGATTCTTCTATGAACAAGTAGATGATAAATTTTCGTAAATGCTCATGTATACACAAAAATATATATTCTGTAAATGAAGAAATATTTGAGTTTGTGGTCTATATTACTAATTCTTCAAGGCACCTATTTTTCGCTATCAGAGCTACCGATTTTGAAAGAGATAGATTGAAGCCTCCTACTGAAACTGTGTTTTCATGAGATTCTCTTTGTATTGCCGATCATTTTTGCTTTCTCCATGTGCCTGCTATGTTGTCGGGTGCAGAGGGTTTTATGCCCATTACCCCCTGTTCCTAAATTGTGTAGTGACAGTGTCCTTCTTTATCCAAGTGGGGATTTTAATCTTAAAGTCCAGCTTGTCTGGTGTGAATATTGCTACTCTTGCCTTTTTGTCTGTTTCCAGATCAAAGCCAATGTTTGGATCCCAAACACCCTGACAGAGCAAGAGGATCAGTGTGGCCCTGAGACCAGCTGCTTTGGCCGGGGTTGTGGTTTGTCCCTTTCAGGTTGCTTTCATAAATTTTCCCACCAGGAAAGATGCCCGTGGGAGTCCTGGAGCTGAAATGAGGAAGTGACGCTGAGTGGCAGGAGTGGACAGCAGTGGACACTGGATGCACGGCCCTGACCCCCTCAGGAGGGAAGGACTGATTCCCATGGCTGCTGGAAATACTGCCAGCAAATCATCCTCCATTGTTAGTACTCTTCGGGGAGTGCCTGGGCCGAAGAAAACTGCTTCACCCAAGGTCATGCCCTTTCCCCGGGCAGCCCAAGTCCGGTTACTGGTTGGCAGGGGAGTATAAAGGCCCAGCTCCCCTCATACCAACTTGGGACAACTCTGAAGTTCCAGCCTAGCTTCAAAGCTCCTCTAGGGGCTTGCACCTGCTTTTACTGAATCTATATAACAGCCCAGATCTTTCTTCCCTTTCACAGATGTGGATCCCAAGGGCGCTCCACATGCAAATCTCTGCCTCAGAGTCTTTCTTCTGAGAAAGCCGGCTATGGCAATAGGAGATTGTCCTTATTCTTAACGGATGTGTGCTGAAGAGTGAAGTGTCATAGGGGCGCCTGGGTGACTCAGTCGGTTAAGTGTCCGACTCTGGGATCGAGCCCCCGTCAGGCTCCGTGCTGGGCATGGAGTCTGCCTGAGACTTTCTGTCCCTCTGCCCTCCCCTCCCCTCCCCCTCCAACTCTCTCAAATAAATAATTTTTTTTTTTTTTTAAAGAGTGAAGTGTCATAATATCGGTAACTATTGTTGATGATTCAGGAACAAAAATGTGTATCTATGTACGAAAAGAGAGACAGAGAGATAAAGCTAATGTGGCAGAATCATAACAGTTGGTGCATCTAGATGGTTCATATAGACATGTTTATTGTAATGTTCTTTTGCCTTTTCTGGGGATTTGAAGTTTTACAAAATATAGGTGAAAATAAAATCTGTTTATTTTTAATAGGTGTCTCAGTGGAAGCAAAATTAGTCTTGAATATTTAATGCTCTATCTTTACCTGGGGCCTCTTCATTACTTTTCATCTTTTGTTTGTTTTTCTAAAACAGTTATATAAATCTCCATGTCTTCCTTCGAATTCTCCTTTGGTCACGTCTCATAGATTTTTGTATTTTCTGTTCTCATTGTTATTCATTAAAGATAATTTATAATTTCCGTCTTGATTTTCTCTTTCACCTGATAGTTAAAAGAGTGAGTGCTGACATTTGTGTCTGGAAAGGTTTTGTTGATGGTGAAGTTTTTGGTTTCTGAGTTGGGTCTAGTTGGGTCCTAGTTGATGATTTCTGGTTTTATTGCACAGTGGTCTGTGAAAACAGCCTATGGTATTTTGGAATATAGTGAATTTTCCTCTGGGAATTCCAGGGATATGTTTTTTTTTTTTTTTAAGATTTTATCTATTTATTTGAGAGAGAGAGAATGAGAGACAGAGAGCACGAGAGGGAAGAGGGTCAGAGGGAGAAGCAGACTTCCTGCTGAGCAGGGAGCCCGATGCGGGACTCGATCCTAGGACTCCAGGATCATGACCTGAGCCGAAGGCAGTCGCTTAACCAACTGAGCCCCCCAGGTGTCCCAGGGATATGGTTCTGGAATACATCCTTGCCACCACCCTCCTTCAGTTTAAAACTAGCTACAGAACATTCTTTGAGGCAAGAAGCCTCTGAGGTTTAGGGTGGCCTCAAGACCTTGTTTCTCTGGAGTCCAGAAGAAGGAAGTTGGCAGAGAAACTTTCCACTTCTGAGTCCAGTGAGGGCCTGGGGACCAGAAGCACAGAGCCCAGGAGTCATGGTCAGAAGGAAAGTGGTGAGATCTGGGAACACTGACCTATAGAAACCCCAGGACATCCTGAGGGAGAGCCTGCACTTGCCCACCTGAGGGTGCTTTGGGCTCATTGCTCTGGGGCATTTAAAATGCTTTGGGATGAGGGCACCTGGCTGGCTCAGTGGGTAGAGCATGCAACTCTTGATCTCAGGGTCATGAGTTCAAGCCCCATGTTGGGCATGGAGCCTACTTAAAAAAGAAAGAAAACAACAAACAAACAAACAAAAAATGCTGTAGGGGAGTTAACAATGTGCCTCTCCTTTCTTCCCCAGGAAAATGTCAGCGGAGGAGACTGGGGTCCTTCTGGGAAACACGATTTGCCAGCTAAAGCGCCACTGACCCAGAAGGGCCAAGCCCGCTTGGCCATCCATTACTTGAGGGACTGACTCTGCCAAAGACCCCCAGGAGCTGACCATGGGCCCTGATGAGCCAGCAAGGGAAAATACCAACATGCGTCCGGGGAGCTAGAAGTGAGCAAGAGTAAGAACAGGTGCATCGTAGAGAAGAGCAGGTACAAACCTACCGGAGAGGAGAGAGAGGGTGCCCTGAACAGGAACCGATGATGAGAGCACCACTGAGGAGCTGCAAGTACAGGGCAGTACACTCCCCCTCCCCCTCACTGACACACACGTGTGTTCGGCGGTAGGAAAATCTCATGTTCAGACTAAACATCTCGAGAGAGGAGCCGAGGAGCAGGGGTTGGGATGGTCGCCGCTGGAACCTGACGTGGGCTACCCAGGGGAGACATAGAACAAAACACACATCAGATATTCAAAAGGATGGAAATGATAAGGTAAAAAAGAAAGGTTTGAGGGCATGATGCAGGCAACCAAATACTAGGATACTGGAATTATTCAATATTGGAATTATTATTGAATACTGGAAACTCAAAGAACAGAGGAAATGGAAGACAGGAAATTTTCCCAATAAATACTTGATCTGAAAATTTGAAGGATTTGCTGAATTCCAGACCGAACTTAGAATAATACTCACTTTTAGACATGTCCTGAAAAACTGAGTGAGCTCCAAGTGTAAATACAAAGCTTCGCTGGGTGCCTGGGTGGCTCAGGTGGTTAAGCGTCTGCCTTCGGCTCGGGTGGTGATCTCAGGGACCCGGGATCCAGTCCCGCGGCAGGCTTCCTGCTCAGCGGGGCATCTGCTTCGCCCGCTCCCTCTGCCTGCCACTCCCCCTGTTTGTGCTCTGTCTGTCAAATAAATAAATAAAATCTTAAAAAAATAAAAAGGCTAAGCAAAGGATAGTGTTAAGCATAATCTACACAGAGAGAAAAGGAATCCTATGGAGAAGACTTAAATTATAATACTGGAGGACCTCCACCTGGTGTTTGGGAAAGGGGCAGATGGAGGAGAATAAAAGCATTTACATCTCTTTGGGGGTTGGGGAGCATGGAGATGTAAAAGTGTTATAAATGGGTCATCTTCAAAGTAATATAAATGGGAAAGAGATGGTATTCATATAATAGGTCACGTAATTGCGATGATGATTTTATTCTAAATGTTAAAAGGGAAAGGTAGGGGCCCCTGGGTGGCTCAGGTGGTTAAGCGTCTGCCTTCAGCTCAGGTCATGATCCCAGGGTCCAGGATTGAGCCCCTCCCTCTGTCTTTGCTGCTCACCCCCGGCTCATGCTCTCTCTCTCTCTCTCTCTCTCTCACTCTCTCAAATAAATAAATAAAATCTTAAAAAAAAAAAAAAAGGGAAAGGTAACCGCTGTTGGAATGGAAAAATATAGAAGAACAGTAAAATCTAAAAGAAAAAAGATAATGGCCATGTTAAATGGCCAGCAAAAACAAGAAAAAGGAAAGAATAGAGTAAAATAAATAGTAAGGTTTAATTAAAATGAAAGGAATAAAGTGTATCCATTTCTACACTATCTCAAATGGTTCTGCGGGTATAAATGCCAACTCGGACCCTGTGCCGGTGGTTTTTTAAAATACTGGCATCTCCCCCTCTCCCAGCATACTGTTATCTGTCATGGTCTTACAGGGTCCTCCTAGGGCTCCAGCTTCTCCTACAACCGACGTGTTTGGAACCCTAACACTGGCTCACGTCTGGAAGCTGAGTGAAGGATTGTGACTTTTGAAAGGGATGATAAACCACCTGATCAGGAAAGGAAAGTTAAGTTGTGAAAAATTATGTATCTTCGTGTAGAAGAGGTACAGGGTCACACATTTCTATACAAGACATTTAGGAAAAGACTAGAAGGAGGTACAGTGGACTGGTGGCCATTCCTACCTCTCGGTGGTGGTAGCATGGGCCATTTTAATCTTCTTTGTATTTGTCTGTATTTTCCACATTTTTATACTGTAGCAGATGACTGCCACGCCAGAGATTACATGTGTGTAGGTGTGTTTTCTCTCCTCTGGAGAGAGGTTCCAGAAAATCATCTTGGCTTAGTGCAAGTTGTTGTCAACTCCCCGCGCTCCAAAGAGAGGGTGTGTGTGGTTACCTGCCATCACTGGAGAACGCTTCCCAGGGAAGACTCCTTTTGAATTATGCAAGAGGGCTTCTCCCAGAGGAGTGGGAAAGGGGCCCCATCGCCAAGGGCAAAGGGATTTTAATCAGCCGCTTAGTCGTCAAGCCAGTAGTATATCTCCTAGGTATTTTACTCAAGAGCAATGAAGACCCATATCCATACAAAGACTTGCACATGAATACTCATAGCATCTTTATTCATGGGCACGTCAGACTGGACACAAACCAAATATCCATGGACAAGTGAATGAATGAACAAATTTTGGTACAATAGAATAGTACTCAGCAGTAAAAAGGAATGGGCCGCTAACAGACCCAACAACATGGATGCATCTCAAAATAATGAGGCTGCGTGAAACAAGTCAAAAAGAAAGAGTACAGACCATTGGACTCCATTTATAGAACGCTCTGAAGAACGCGCAAACGTGTCTGCAGTGACGCAAAGCAGGTCAGTGGTTGTTGGGGGGGGATGGGCTGGCGGGACATAAAGGGAGGGAATGGGATTGTGCACGGGGAAACTTTTGGGAATGAGTATAAGGGAACACTGGGATTTAAATTTCCCTTGGGGGAGTGCATTCTGGGCAGGAACAAGATCTTCAGTTAGGAGCTGTTGAGGTGGGACAGTATCATGGCATACCCCAAGTTCCAGGGGAAAAGACTGTCCTAACTTCAGATGTGGGGCAATGCTGGGGTGTTCTCTTGATTCATCTCCCCTTATTGCAGTGTTTCTCAACCTGTATTTTTTAGGTTACAGCCCCCTCCCCCCAGACAGCCTTTTTAGCTATTTTCTTCCCTAATTGTCCCCCTCCTCATGAAATTTTAATACCATAGATATACTGTACACCTGTTTATATACTATGGTCCTTTGAAGGCCACAAGCCATTGCAATATCTAGGATTTGGGGCGGGACCCAAGAACGAATTTTCACCCCGTTGGGGCAGTATTGCTCTGGTTGAGAACGCATGCCTATTCCAGTATGAAAATAATTAAAGTGGGCAAGGAAAAGGAGGTATTATAATTAAAATGATCGATTTGATTCTTTGACAGAAACATAGTGACACACATGGCTGTGAAAAATGTTTCCTCAGCACTGTGTATTAAGGTGGACTTATGAAAATGGGTGGCTGAAATGCCTAGGCAGGATTTGCGAGACAGACAAGCTTTCAGAGAGGTGGCGGTCTTTCACGTGCGACTAGAGCCCTCTGCTGGCCATTTTGGGAACATCGCCCAGTAAATTAACGTAGCCCGTTCACTCGCCTGCTATTTTTGATCTATGTGTCTTTGCATTCACCAATCCCACAGTCTCGATTATCGTAGCTTCGTCATAAATCACCAGTAGACTGAGCCTTCCATTTTATTCTTTTCCAAAATTGTATTAGCTATTCCAGTTCCTTTCTCTTCCATATAAACTTTAGAATAATCTTGCCTATATCTACCAACAGAACAAAACTGCTGGCATCTTGATAGAAACTGCTTTAAACCTATGTATCAGTATGGGGACAATTGACATACTTTACAATCCACGAACAAGGTATGTTTATTCATTTCTTTGGATCATCTTTTTTTTTTTTAATTTTAAAGACAGTTACTTGTTTGACAGAGAGAGAGACAGGGAGGGAGTGCCAGCACAAGCAGGGGGAGCCGCAGAGGGAGAGGGAGAAGCAGGCTCCTCACGGAGCAGGGAGCCCAGTGAGGCTTAACCAACTGAGCCACCTAGGCACCCCTAGATCATCTTTGATTAGCATTATGTAGTTTTCAGCATACAAGTTCTGCACATGTTTTGTTCGATTTACATCTAACCATAGGCTTTTTGGGAGCAATTTAAAATGGTATTGTATTTTAAATTTGATTTTGATTATTGAACCAGCCTTGCATCCTTGCAATAACCCCCATGGTATATAATTCTCTTTTCATATAATTAATAAATAATTCTTCTGCTAATAGTTTGTTAAGGATTTGTGTGCATATAGTCAAAGGAATATTGGTCTGTATCTTTTTTTTTGTATCGTGTATTTTTTTATTTTTTGGTTTTGGTATCAGTGAATATTAGGTTCATACACTGAATTGGGAAGTGTTTTCTTCTCTTTGATTTTCTGGAAGAAAGTGTGTAGAATTCGTGTTAGTTCTTTAAACATATGGTAGAATTCTCCAGTGAAATAATTTGGGCCTGGAGATTTCCTTTTGGGGAATTTTAAATTACAAATTCAATTTAATTCTATTTTATATTGGGTTAGTCGTGGGAGTTTGTATTTTTTTTTCAGAATTGGTTTTTTTTTTAATCTCTCTATTTATTTATTTTGGAGCCCAATAAGAGGCTTGAATCACAATCCTGAGATCAAGACCTGAGCTGTGGTCAAGAGTTGGATGCCTAACTGACTGGGCTACCCAGGTGCCCCTCAGAATTGGTTTAACCTAGGTTGTCAAATTTGTGGGTATAAAGCTGTTCATAGATGTGTGCATATAGTCAAAGGAATATTGGTCTGTTCCTGTTAATCATTTTGATGTCTGTAGAGTCTGTCATGATACTGACTTCATTACTGATATTGGTAATTTGTGTTCTTCTTTTTCTGTATCTTTCTAGAGGTTTGTCAATTTTGTTGATCTTTTTAAAGAACCAACTCTTACCTTGATTTTTTTCCTATTGTTTTTCTGTTTTTAATGTCATTGGTATCTCCTCTTACCTATATTATTTCTTTCCTTCTGCTTGCTTTGTTCTTTTTCTAGATTCTTGAGTCGTGAGCTTAGATTATGTTTCTCTTTTGTTTTTTTAAGGTTTTATTTAAGTAATCTCTACACCCAATGTGGGACTCTAACTCACGACCCCAAGATCAAGAGTCTCATGCTCCTCTGATGACTGAGCCAGCCAGGCGCCCCATACCGCACCACTTAAAACCCAGACTTGGACTTCAACCATCTTTGAATTCTTCAGAACACTCAGACCAATAAAATGCCGTCAAGTGACCCCCAGGAAACAAGTGATGAATTAAAATTGACTCCTGTCTTCTAGTCCTTGGATTTCTTGGTGTTTCTTTGGACTTTGAGGCCAAATTGAATTTCTGTAGCTTCAGAAAGGCTCCTGGACACTCCAGCCTATTTTTTTTAGTGGCCCTGGTCTGAGTTTGCTAGAAGCCAGGTTTGAGATTCCAGGGGCCAGTAGGTGCCATCAGAGGTAGATATTGGCTACTGGAGTGGAGGTCCCATCTAAAGTGACTTTGTGTTTGGGGTCTAGATACTGACTCCACATAAATACACCAGCTCTTGTGTGTTAGGAGGAGATCCCAGGAATAAAAACCCAACAAGGGGACACACACTGAAATGAGACCTCTTACCAAAGCTCTGGGAAGAGGCAGGAGGGCTCAAGACAGGGAGCTGGGTCAGAAGCAATTCTCGATCCTTCTGTTCAGAGCATGCAAAATTTGCAGTATTCACCTCTGCAGAAACTGTCAGCACTGGCTGACGATGGAAGGCTTGGGGCAGCTTTCGGAGATGTGAGCTGAACTGAGGGGACTGGAAGGAAACAGGCTCCACCAGACAAGGACTACTACTAGGTGTCTGCAAGCTAGGCAGGAGGGGGTCATCAGGCTCAGCTGAGGACATTCAAGTTCCATGCTTTCTTTATTCTCCACACTCTTTCCAGGTCAACACCTTTGGCCTCTACGGATGTGCTGATTGCTCTGTCAACTGACATACAAAGTTCAGAATGATCACACTGGAAAAACATTATAGCTGTTAATGTCCTGTCTGTATTCCTCCAAAATTCACATCTTGAAATTCTAGGCCCCCAGGTGGGATGTAGGAGGTGTAGCCTTTGAGAAGTGCTTAGGTCATGAGGGTGGAGCTCTCATTAATGGGATTAGTGCCCTTATAAGAGACCCCACCTCACGAGGACACAGTGCAGCAGGAAGTGAGCCCTCACCAGATACTGCCAGGATCTTGGACTTCCCAGCCCCACCAGCACTGTGAGAAATGAATTTCTGTTGTTTATCAGACCCTCAATCTATGGTATTATTATAGCAGTCCAAATGGACTAAGCCAATAATATTGTCTAAATCTGCTTGTTTTAAAGATTAATAAAATTGGGTTGGAGGCAATGTCAAGATTAGAAGTCAAGTTGCCCACTCTCAGTGCCCTGCCCATCATTCCAAATAACGTCAAAGCGAGCATCTTAAAAAGTTTCTTACTAGAAACGACAACCAAGGGAGCCCCTCAATCAAAAAGACACACATGCTTGCAAGCCCGTTCCCTTCTCTGCTCTTTCCAGAGCTTCCTGTGGATCCTCAAATCAGGAAAGGTTAAAAACATCCATTGAAGACAGAAAAGCAGCATAACCTGAACATATATTCATATCAATGGCTATTTCCCTATGAGATCATTTTTGATGAGAGGCTGAAGAACCTAATGTTTGAGAGCACAGTTGGGTGAAATGATATAATCACAGGACTTACCAGGAGGTAGTTATGCTTTAGTGGATGAATGTAAAAAAAAATAGAAAAGATATATACCTACATTTATAAGTATCTATCAATATCTATCTATCTATGTATCATCTTTTGCCCAATCCCTTAAATTTCTTTTTCTTTTTAGAGAGGGAGAGAGAGTATCTTAAGCAAGCTCCATGCCCAGTATGGAGCCTGATGCGGGGTTCAATCTCACAACCTTGAGCCAAAATCAAGAGTTGGATGCTTAACTGACTGAGCCATCCAGGTGCACCCCAATCCCTTAAATTTTAAACTTCCTTTGTCACCTGGTTTTTATATATGTATAGCAAACCACACACAGATGGGTTTTAAAAAATTTTGTTTTAGATTTTTAAAGATTTTATTTATTTATTTGACAGAGACATAGCAAGAGAGGGAACACAAGCAGGGGGAGCAGGAGAGGGAGAAGCAGGCTTCCCACCAAGCAGGGAGCCCAATGCCGGATTCGATCCCAGGACCTTGGGACCATGACCTGAGCCAAAGGCAGACGCTTAACGACTGAGCCACCCAGCCACCCACACAGGTGGTTTTTATTTTTTTAATTTTTTTTTATTTTTTAATGTTCTTTTTATTTATTCATGAAAGTCAGAGAGAGAGAGAGAGAGAGAGAAGTAGAGGGAGAAGCAGGCTCACCACAGAGCAGGGAGCCCGATGCGGGACTCGATCCCAGGACCCCGGGATCATGACCTGAGCCGAAGGCAGACTAAGCCACCCAGGCGCCCCACAGGTGGTTTTTAAACCAACCATCAAACCACCACTGTTTTTGATGTGTGAATTCAACTTGTTCATGTTTGTGAGAATTTTTATTATTTTTTCCTTTTTATTTATATTTACTATTTAATGTACTTTGATTTTGTTTCTTTTTCACTGGCTTTACTTTTTCTATCTTGGCCAATGTTCGCTTTGTTATTTATTTATTTTTTTAAGATTTTATTTATTTATTTGAGAGAGAGGAGAATGAGAGACAGAGAGCATGAGAGGGAAGAGGGTCAGAGGGAGAAGCAGACTCCCCGCTGAGCAGGGATCCCGATGTGGGACTCGATCCCGGGACTCCAGGATCATGACCTGAGCCGAAGGCAGTCGCTTAACCAACTGAGCCACCCAGGCGCCCCGTCGCTTTGTTATTTTTAAAAAGTTAGGATTAATTTTACTAGGGAGCAAAAGAAAAAACACGATGAAGAAAATCAAGATGGCGAGGCACAAAGATGAGCGGTGTAGACTCTTGACCACATCATTATTGAAATTCTGGATCCAGAAAAACAGATGAATGAAAAAGACTTAACTATGATCTTTATGCCAAAACACCGCTTTTGTTAACATTCCAATGCAATGATCTTGAAGCCCGTTTCTTGAAAATTTGTCTATAAACAGAAACAGGCATGTTTGCATATATATGATATAAAATATTAAAAGCAATACCTGTATATTCATGAGTCATGAGAAACATGTAGCTTTCTCTCTCTCTCTGCAAATATAAGTCCCTCTTTCCTCCATAGATGTAACTGCTATCCTAGATTTTGTTAATCATCCACTTGCTTTCCTTTGTACTTTAATAGCTCACATATATATGCCTATATCTACTTATACACAAAGATGTATATGTTTCTAGTTAAACAACCTTTCCACAAGAACATTTTTATCCATATTCCTTAAAGTGATACATTTCCCCTCCATTATCTTTGAATACTTGTTGAAAACTTTGACATGTTCAAAGCATTCATAAAGTTTCACTCCTATATTAATCTTCTAATTCCAATAAGCTATAACCAATTGATGAAGACTTTCCCACATAGGTTGACATCTTAGCTTTTCTGCCCCGTGATTTTGCTGATGTTCAATGAGTCTGATTTGTAGATGCAGGTTTCTGCATGTGGGCAACGTGGGTGGGAGTTTTCTTCTTGTGTGTTTTTCTTTGATGTTTGGTGAGGGCTGACCTTTGGCTGAAGGTTTTCCTACATTCATTACATTCATAGGGTTTTTCCCCTGTGTGAATTCTCTGATGTTTTGTGAGGGCTGATTTTTCGTAGAAGGTTTTCCCACATTCAGGACATTTGTAGGGTTTCTCTCCTGTATGAGTTCTCTGATGTACAACAAGGTTGGATTTCACACAGAAAGATCTCCAGCATTGATTGCATTTATAAGGTTTCTCTCCTGTGTGGGTCCTTTGATGTTGAGTTAGGTTTGATTTCACACAGAAGGTTTTCCCACATTCACTACATTGATATGGTTTCTCTCCTGTGTGAGTTCTCTGATGCACTGTGAGGGCTGATTTCTGGCAGAAGGACTTCCCACATTCATTACATTCATACGGTTTTTCTCCTGTGTGAGTTCTCTGATGTTCGGTGAGGTTGGATTTCACAAAGAAGGACTTCCCACATTCATTACACTCAAACGGTTTTTTCCCCATGTGTGTGCTCTGATGTTGAGTAAGGTCTGTTTTCTTATGAAAGCTTTCCTCACATTTATTACAGTCATAGGCTTTCTTTCCATGGTGAGCTCTCCGATTCTGAGTGAGGTGTGACCTCTTACTTAAGGCCCTCTCACTTTCGTGACACTCAGTGGTTTTCTTCCCTGGGTGCATTCTCTGATGTCGAGTGAGTTTTAACTTCTCACAGGAGGACTTCTCACATTTACCACCTTGGAAGCTTCTCTCTCTTGTGTTAATTCTCTGATTTCGAGGGAGGTGTGACTCCTTCTTTATGGCTCTCTCACCATCATGACACTCACTAGGTTTTTCTGTTGTGTGAGTTCTCTGATGTTGAGCAAGGCATGGCTTTTCATGGAAGGACTGCTCACATTTATCACAGTCATAGATTTTCTCTCCTGCGTGAGTTCTCTCACTTTGAGTGTGGTATGACTTCTGCAAGGCATCCTTACTTTCATTATACTCATCACGTGGTGTTCCTCCTCTGTACTCTCTCTGCTGTTGAGTAAGGCTTGACTTCTTGCTAAAGGATTTCCCCAGTTTATTACAGTCATAGCGTTTCTCCCCTATGTGGGCTCTCTGATGTACACGTGTTGACTTCATGCATGAGGGTTTCCTATTTTTCCTGGATTCATGAAGTTTCCTTTCCTTAAGGGTTCTCGGGTGAGCATTGAGCTTTAATTTTTGGGTGAAGGCTTGTCTGTGTTCATTACCTTCAGAGGGTTTCTCTCCTTTGTGAGCTGTCTTACGTGTAACAAAGGCAGTCTTTTTGTGAAAGGCATTCCCACAATTATTATATTCAAGAACTTTCTCCAAAACAGAATTCTTCTGATGTTGAATAAAGTCCTCATTATGTCTGTAGGATTTCTTCTTGTGATCATTTTCACAGGGCTTGTTCCCTGTATGAGTTTTCTCATGCATAGTATCAAGGAATCCACATCCATTGATATTGTTAGACTTTTTTCTTACATGGTTTCTATTACTAATAATTAATTCTGAAACACTTTTCAAGCTTGTTCCAGATGAGTCACATTTATGGGATACTTTTCTTGAGGGCACTGGGTTTGTGGCCATATTAAATGTGTCTCCCAAGGTCTTACTTCTCTCCTTAGTCAATATTCTGTTGTTGAATAAAGCTTGCCTTGAAAATTTATCTTCCTTTTCTTGGCTTCTTTCTTTCATGCTATTGGTTTTTTGGACTTCTAGAAATATGAGAAATTGACATACATTACAAATCTTCACACATTTCTTAAGAAATGGCATTGTACACAAGTGGCCTACATGGAGTTGATTCTTAGGTTCTTAGACATAGTGTTCTGGGATGAAAGAAGTCCTGAGCAAATATTTATTCTACTCTTTTGATTTGGTAACATGAAAACAAAGATAAAAACACATATTATAGTAGAAAAAAAGGAGAGGAAGCTGAAAATTAACATGAGTGGCTTTGGTTTGTTACAAATATGATGTCAAGATGGATAGAGAGTTTGAAATAAGACATAAGGAAGGGTGAGTTGAGTTAAAAAGGATGTCAGGAAAATAATTTATCCAAGGATGGAGGATTATCAAAGGGTGGGCAAAGACAAGGGACACTGAGGAAGGAGACAAGGAAGACTGGAGGGTAATAAGGGAAGTATCAGAGCTAAGATCAGGTTGACAGCAGACCAGACTAGGAACCATACCCTCTTCTCCCCCATACTTTACCACCTGCAGTGAAATCCTTACTCCACTCACCATGTTCCCAAACTCTTCCTCCTCTTTCCCATTCTGTACACCAACTCCCAATTAAACTTATGAAATTACTAATTTCCTTGGGTCTAAGGGTCCCGTCTTATAGTTCATCCCCATCTCTTCACAGAGCTGTGATATGGTAAAACAAGGCATCCTTACTTTCAGGAAAGTGTTAAAGCATAGGAGAGAACAAGCCATGGTTGCAACAGGATCTGATTCAATTCTGTATTCTGGTTGTTGGTTCTGTCATTTGATTCCATCAGGATTAATCAACAGTTATCTGTCCTGATTGACACCTCTACTGCTCCCTCTTTCAATCTGCTGATTTACTTTGCCAACTGATTGTGTCCTCTCACAATACTAATGTTTAATTCCACCTTTATATCATGTTTTCTTCCTCTCCAATCTCTTTTTTTCTGTGAAAACTCAAGCAGCTGGCTATCCAGTTTGGTCCAAGGACGTTTATTAATCTTTGTCTTAAAAATTTTTTAGCTATGGGTGATTATTACTATCCTCTGCTATTCTCATTTTATGCAAGAACATCAAGTGTATGCTTAAAAATATATGACTTTTGTGTAGCAGATAAAACAAATAGAAGCCAATATGCTACCAAGTAAAATTTGATACTGGATTTTTATACCTAGAGTTTACACTAGATCCTTATACCTAAGTTCACAACACATGTTCAAGTGATCAGCCCACAAGCTAAAGTATTGTTAGATGTATCAGATCAGGGTATTTAATTCTGTAAACTGGACATTTCTAGCCACATATCCATTCATGTTCTTCACTTGGTTAGTACATATCTGTCCTTAGCTCTACTCAGAACCTACACACCCTTCAGGGCAATGCTACTGTCCCATTGTTTTTTTTTTTTTTTTTTTTTTTTTTTTTAAGAATCTCGTCACTTCAAGTTCCATCTGTGGCAAAGTTTGCAAGTAAATACTATCTGTACCATGTGTTCTGACACTTTTTTCCACAGCTGGTTTGTGTGATGTTTCCTCTCTACCTCTACTTCCCATGACTGAGCCTGATTTCTATCGCTTTTGGTTGTAATCCACATTTTAATTAATCAATTAATTACTTATTTTTTAAAGTAGGCTCCACGCAGGGCCTGCACTCATGACTCTGAGATCGAGACTGGAGCTGAGATCAAGAGTCAGAGGCTTGACCGACTGAGCCACCCAGGTGCCCCATTCCACTTTTTATTTTAAGTTTGGGATTTCAGCTGCCTCCTACATCCAATGAAAATGGAGTTGACATTTTGTTTTTATTTTCCCTGTGGGCTTTGAATAATCCACAGGAAAAGAAGAGGCAATGCTGAGTGAACACATCCATCTGGAATTCACTCCTTCCTTCTCAAAACGCTTTGTTCATGGGGTTTCTGGGACCCACTGTCTTCTGGTTCCCTGTGTGCTGAGGGCTTCTGCTCAGTCTCACTTGCTAGAGTTATGTGCCTTCCTGATCTCCAAACCTAGTGCATACAGGTGCAGCCCTCGACCTCCCCTCTCACCTAATGTCTCACTCAGAGTAGAAGTCAGTCTTACCAGGCCCATAAAGCTTTGCTCCAGCTAACTCTCTGACATCAGCTGCTACTTTCTTTTGAACCGCTTCTGGTCCCACTGTCTCCTCGCTGTTCCCTGATTACACCAAGCACACTTCCATCTCAGAGACTTCATACCTGCTGCTCCCTCGATCCGGAAATCTTTCAGATAACCTGTGGCTCACTCCATCCCTCCATTCAAAACTCTGTTCGACTGTTCCTGCATTGTTCCTTTCCCAAACCAGCACTCCCTATCAGTCCCTATAACCTTCATCTGACTTTAATTTTTCATACTGCTGATTACTGCCAGACATATTACATTTTTTTTTTTGCTAATTGCCAACTTTTTGCTAAATCTGCCAATTTGCTAATTAGATCTACTGATAGGAGTGGAGACTTTGTATCCCCTCTGCTTAGAATGTGACTGGTGCATAGCAGGTGCCTAATAAATATTTGTCGAATATAAGAATGCACAAATAGAGGCAGAAGACAGAATCAGCGATATAGAGACCAAATGATGGAGAATAAAGAAGCTGAGAAAAAGAGAGATAAACAACTACTGGATCACAAGGGCAGAATTTGAGAGATAAGCGATACGATAAGACGAAACAACATTAGAATAATTGGGGTCCCAGAAGAAGAAGAAAGAGAGAGAGGGGCAGAAGGTATATTGGAGCAAATGATAGCAGAGAACTTCCCTAATGTGGGGAAGGAAACAGGCATCAAAATCCAGGAGGCACAGAGAACCCCTCTCAAAATCAATAAAAATAGGTCAACACCCCGACATCTAATAGTAAAACTTACGAGTCTCAGAGACAAAGAGAAAATCTTGAAAGCAGCTTGGGAGAAGACATATGTAACCTACAATGGTAGAAACATTAGACTGGCAACAGACCTATCCACAGAGACCTGGCAGGCCAGAAAGGACAGGCATGATATCTTCAGAGCACTAAACGAGAAAAATATGCAGCCGAGAATACTATATCCAACTAGGCTGTCATTGAAAATAGAAGGAGAGATAAAAAGCTTCCAGGACAAACAAAAACTAAAGGAATTTGCAAACACGAAACCAGCCCTCCAAGAAATATTGAAAGGGGTCCTCTAAGCAAAGAGAGAGCCTAAAAGCAGCATAGACCGGAAAGGAACACAGACAATATACAGTAACAGTCACCTTACAGGCAATACAATGACACTAAATTCATATCTTTCAATAGTGACCCTGAACGTAAATGGGCTAAATCTCCCAACCAAAAGACATAGGCTATCAAATTGGATTAAAAAACAAGACCCATTGATATGCTGTCAGCAAGAGACTCATTTTAGACCCAAAGACACCCCCAGATTGAAAGTGAGGGGGTGGAAAACCATTTACCATGCTAATGGACACCAAAAGAAAGCTGGGGTGGCAATCCTTATATCAGACAAATTAGATTTTAAAACAAAGACTGTAATAAAATATGAGGAAGGACACTATATCCTACTTAAAGGGTCTATCCAACAAGAAGATCTAACAATTGTAAATATCTATGCCCCTAAGATGGGAGCAGCCAATTATATAAGGCAATTAATAACAAAGGCAAAGAAACACATTGACAACAACACAATAATAGTGGGGGACTTTAACACCCCCCTGACTGAAATGGACAGATCATCTAAGCAAAAGATCAACAAGGAAATAAAGACTTTAAATGACACCCTGGACCAAATGGACTTCACAGACATATTCAGAACATTCCATCCCAAAGCAACGGAATACACATTCTTCTCTAGTGCCCATGGAACATTCTCCAGAACAGATCACATCCTAGGTCACAAATCAGGTCTCAACCAGTACCAAAAGATTGGGATTATTCCCTGCATATTTTCAGACCACAATGCTTTGAAACTAGAACTCAATCATAAGAGGAAACTCAGAAAGAACTCAAATACATGGAGGCTAAAGAGCATCCTACTAAAGAATGAATGGGTCAAGCAGGAAATTAAAGAAGAATTAAAAAAATTCATGGAAACCAATGAAAATGAAAACACAACTGTTCAAAATCTTTGGGATGCAGCAAAGGCAGCCCTGAGAGGAAAGTATATAGCAATACAAGCCTTTCTCAAGAAACAAGAAAGGTCTCAAATACACAACCTAACCCTACACCTAAAGGAGCTGGAGAAAGAACAGCAAAGAAAGCCTAAACCCAGCAGGAGAAGAGAAATAATAAAGATCAGAGCAGAAATCAATGAAATAGAAACCAAAAGAACAGTAGAACAGATCAACAAAACTAGGAGCTGGTTCTCTGAAAGAATTAACAAGATTGATAAACCCCTGGCCAGACTCATCAAAAAGAAAAGAGAAATGACCCAAATCAACAAAATCATGAATGAAAGAGGAGAGATCACAACCAACACCAAAGAAATACAAACAATCATAAGAACATATTATGAGCAACCCTATGCCAGCAAATTAGATAACCTGGAAGAAATGGATGCATTCCTAGAGATGTATCAACTACCAAAACTGAACCAGGAAGAAATAGAAAACCTGAACAGACCTATAACCGCTAAGGAAATTGAAGCAGTCATCAAAAATCTCCCAACAAACAAAAGCCCGGGGCAGATGGCTTCCCGGGGGAATTCTACCAAACATTTCAAGAAGAATTAATACCTATTCTTCTGAAACTGTTCCAAAAAATAGAAATGGAAGGAAAACTTCCAAACTCGTTTTATGAGGCCACCATTACCTTGATCCCCAAACCAGACAAAGACCCCAACAAAAAGGAGAATTACAGACCGATATCCTTGATGAACATGGATGCAAAAATTCTCACCAAAATACTAGCCAATAGGATCCAACAGTACATTAAAAGGATTATTCACCACGACCAAGTGGGATTTATTCCTGGGCTGCAAGGTTGGTTCAACATCCACAAATCAATCAACGTGATACAATACATTAACAAAAGAAAGAACAAGAATCATATGATCCTCTCAACAGATGCAGAAAAAGCATTTGACAAAGTACAGCATCCTTTCTTGATCAAAACTCTTTGAAGTATAGGGATAAAGGGTACATACCTCAATATCATAAAAGCCATCTATGAAAAACCTACAGCGAATATCATTCTCAATGGGGAAAAACTGAGAGCTTTCCCCCTAAGGTCAGGAACGTGGCAGGGATGTCCACTCTCACCACTGCTATTCAACATAGTACTAGAAGTCCTAGCCACAGCAATCAGACAACAAAAAGAAATCAAAGACATCCAAATCGGCAAAGAGGAAGACAAACTCTCACTCTTTGCAGATGATAGGATACTTTATGTGGAAAACCCAAAAGACTCCACCCCCAAACTGCTAGAACTTATACAGGAATTCAGTAAAGTGGCAGGATATAAAATCAATGCACAGAATCAGTGGCATTCCTATACACCAACAACAAGACAGAAGAGAGAGAAATTAAGGAGTTGATCCCATTTACCATTGCACCCAAAACCGTAAGATATCTAGGAATAAATCTAACCAAAGAGGCAAAGGATCTGTACTCAGAAAACTATAAAATACTCATGAAAGAAACTGAGGAAGACACAAAGAAATGGAAAAACGTTCCATGCTCATGGACTGGAAGAACAAACATTGTGAAGATGTCAATGCTACCTAGAGCAATCTACACATTCAATGCAATCCCCATCAAAATACCATCCACTTTTTTCAAAGAAATGGAACAAATAATCCTAAAATTTGTATGGAACCAGAAGAGACCCCGAATAGCCAGAGGAATGTTGAAAAAGCAAAGCAAAGTTGGCAGCATCACAATTCCGGACTTTCAGCTCTATTACAAAGCTGTCATCATCAAGACAGTATAGTACTGGCACAAAAACAGACACATAGATCAATGGAACAGAATAGAGAGCCCAGAAATGGACCCTCAACTCTATGGTCAACAATCTTTGACAAAGCAGGAAAGAATGTCCAATGGAAAAAAGACAGTCTCTTCAACAAATGGTGTTGGGAAAATTGGACAGCCACGTGCAGACGAATGAAACTGGACCATTTCCTTACACCACACACAAAAATAGACTCCAAATGGTTGAAGGACCTAAATGTGAGACAGGAGTCCATCAAAATCTTAAAGGAGAACACAGGCAGCAACCTCTTCGACCCCAGCTGTAGCAACTTCTTCCTAGAAACATCGCCAAAAGCAAGGCAAGCAAGGGCAAAAATGAACTCTTGGGACTTCATCAAGATAAAAAGCTTTTTTTAAAAAAGATTTTTTAATTTATTTTTTAACAGAGAGAGAGACAGCGAGAGAGGGAACACAAGCAGGGAGCGTGGGAGAGGGAGAAGCAGGCTTCCTGCCGAGCAGGGAGCCCAACGTGGGACTCGATCCCAGGACCCTGGGATCATGACCTGAGCCGAAGGCAGACGCTTAATGACTGAGCCACCCAGGCGCCTTAGATAAAAAGCTTTTGCAGAGCAAAAGAAACAGTCCACAAAACCAAAAGACAACCGACAGAATCGGAGAAAATATTTGCAAATGACATATCAGATAAAGGGCTAGTATCCAAAATCTATAAAGAACTTCTTAAACTCAACACCCAAAGAACAAATAATCCAATCAAGAAATGGGCAGAAGACATGAACAGACATTTTTCCAAAGAAGACATCCAAATGGCCAACAGACACATGAAAAAGTGCTCAACATCGCTCGGCATCAGGGAAATCCAAATCAAAACCTCAATGAGCTATCACATCACACCAGTCAGAATGGCTAAAATTAACAAGTCAGGAAATTGCAGATGTTGGTGGGGACGCGGAGAAAGGGGAACCCTCCTACAGTGTTGGTGGGAATGCAAGCTGGTGCAGCCACTCTGGAAAACAGTATGGAGGTTCCTCAAAAAGTTGAAAATAGAGCTACCATATGATCCAGCAATTGCACTACTGGGTATTTACCACAATGATGCAAATGTAGGGATCCGAGGGGGTACGTGCACCCCACTGTTTATAGCAGCAACGTCCACAATAGCCAAACTGTGGAAAGAGCCAAGATGTCCATCGACAGATGAATGGATAAAGAAGAGGTGGTATATATACACAATGGAATATTATGCAGCCGTCAAAAGGAATGAGATCTTGCCATTTGCAACGACGTGGATGGAACTGGAGGGTGTTAGGCTGAGTGAAATAAGTCCATCAGAGAAAGACATGTATCATATGACCTCACTGATATGAGGAATTCTTAATCTCAGGAAACAAACTGAGGGTTGCTGGAGTGGGGGTGGGGTGGGAGGGATGGGGTGGCTGGGTGATAGACATTGGGGAGGGTATGTGCTGTGGTGAGCTCTGTGAATTGTGCAAGACTGTTGAATCACAGATCTGTACCTCTGAAACAAATAATGCAATATATGTTAAGAAAAAAAAAGAAGAAGATAGCAGGAGGGGAAGAATGAAGGGGGGTAAATTGGAGGGGGAGACGAACCATGAGAGATGATGGACTCTGAAAAACAAACTGAGGGTTCTAGAGGGGTGGGGGGTGGGGGGATGGGTTAGCCTGGTGATGGGTATTAAAGAGGGCACGTTCTGCGTGGAGCACTGGGTGTTATGCACAAACAATGAATCATGGAACACTACATCCAAAACTAATGATGTAATGTATGGTGATTAACATAACAATAAAAAATTTGAAAAAAAAAAGAATGCATCAATAACTGCATTTTGACAGCATGTTTGGCACAGAAGGAAAGGTGAACAATGGCCATTACCCAACAGAGAAAAACAGGAATAACGATCTAGGATGAGAAAAGGAGCAATCGGGTTCTACGAAAACCAAGCCAATCTCTCTATGCATAAAAGCTGAGCAGAACACAAAGAGCACTTACATCTGAGAGTCTTATTTGGGGGTTTGATATCTAAGGGAGGGTGATCATCTGTCTTTAGTCACGTTTAAAAGCCTCTAAAACACTTTCAAAAATACCCTGGACTGGCCACTTGGGATCCAGTTCCCACCAGTCGCCTTCTCTCCCCCTCGGGAACTCACCTGGGCGGCTCTGACCTGGGAGTTCTCTCTTTGGTGTCCATGGCTCTTCTCCTTGCTCCAACTTGTGTATCAGCTCAGGTTTGGTGACAGAGCATCCTGTTATGGGAAATGACATGGGATTTGGCAAAGCTGCTTAAGGGTCAGGCCCTTGAAGAATCGGAAGGGAGAAGGTTTAGAAGCTGTACAATGTTGGGGCCCTCATCAAAGAAGACCTTTTCACCAGGGAGGTGAGAATGTAACAGACTTTCAAGTTCCCTAAAAGTGTCCTGGAATCCAAAATCTCAAGCCTGAAACTCATTACACCCTACAGTGATTTGGTGGCTAAGACAGGAAGTGCATGCTGTGGGTAGTTGCATGGGAAGCCGCGCTTACCCAGGGACACCAGCAGCCTGTGGTTCTCCAGCATCACCTCTCTGTACAGGAGCCTCTGGGCAGGGTCCAGCAGCTGCCACTCCTTCTGGGTGAAGTCCACAGATATATCCTCGAACAACACCGAGCCCTGTAACAGTCCAATCCTGCTCACTGGGAAGAGCTCAAGACCAGATGGCATGGGAAATCCATATGGGAATGAATTTCTACTCTGTTCATTGTTTTAAAATTTTTTGGGGGGGGCAGAGAGAGCGGAGAGGGAGATAGGGAGGGGAGAAGAGGCAGAGGGAGAGGGAGAGAGAGAATCTTAAGCAGGCTCCATTCCCAGTGCAGAGCCCGGCATGGGGCTCGATCTCACGACCCTGAGATCATGACCTGAGCCAAAATCAAGAGTCAGACGCTTCACTGACAGAGCTACCCAGGTGCCCATACTGTGTTCATTGTTAAGAGTTTACCAGAACATGTTACAAAGTATGACAACCATGTACCTTCCTTTATGTTATACTTTGCGGGAGAAACAGAAATCATAATAGAAATACTCTGCCTCTATATTTATTTTTTAATTCATAAGATAATGAAAATTTGAGTCCCTTTATATATATCTAGAACTATTCTAGTTGTAAGGATGCTAAGGCGAAGGAGACCCTGGTCCTGTTTTTAAGGTGTTTACAGACCAACAAGGAGACTTTCTACAAAGCACATACATGTCCAATAATAAATTACATGATAATAAATAACAACACACATTAAGTTAAGGGAGTTGTAAGTAGTGCAGGGTGACTGAATAAGGTTGGGGGCTTCGATGAGACTCAGACCAGTAGAGCTATTTAGTGGTAGACACAGAGAAATTTTGGACTTTCCCCTGGAGACCAATGGCTTCCAAATACTGAATCACCCCATCAATAGGTGCTCCTAAGCATCCCTCTGTGCATTAACTATGAATTATATACATCTAGGACTCTCCAGCTAGCCACCAAAAGTAAAGTTTCTTTCCTTAATTTTTTTTTAAGATTTTATTTATTTATTTGACAGAAAGAGACACAGTGAGAGAGGGAACACAAGCAGGGGGAGTGGGGGAGGGAGAAGCAGGCTTCCCACTGAGCAGGGAGCCCGATGTGGGGCTTGATCCCTGGACCCTGGGATCACAACCGGACCTGAAGGCAGATGCTTAATGACTGAGCTACCAAGGCGCCCCTTAATTTTTTCTAGATACAAAAGAAACATGAAAGGGCATTCTAGTACTTTCTTCACATACCATACACTCCTTGATTGTCGAAGTGCAGTTCTATGGGGTGGACTCCTGGCTTTGGAGATGACTTCCATGGAAATGGGGACATATGGATTTATATTTTGAAGGAAATGCCCTAGCAGCAGAGTAGGAGAGTGTTTCAAAGCAGTGGTTCTCAATCAACATGGTTTTGCCTGCTGGGGGGGTAGGGGGCATTTGGCGATGTCAGGAGACCTTTGTGGTTGGGCCAATGGAGGAAACAGTGCTTCTGGTATCTAGTTGGCTAGAGTCCAGAGATGCTTCTGGACAACCTACGATGCCCAGGATAGCCACTACAACAAAGGATTATCTGGCCCCAAATACTGATTGTGCTGAGGTTGAGAAAGCCGGGGAAGGGTTTTTCAAGGGAAGGGAAGGAAGTCAGAGAGGAAGGTAATAACCATAATCAGAGAAGATTTTAATGTAGTAACAGGGGCAGTTAGAAGTGGAGCTGATTCTAGATGGTATTCATCATCAATTGGTTAGGGAAAGAGGGGCAACGGAACACTACTCCGGGGTTATCTGCAAGAGCAGCTGGGTCAAGGCTGGTGCCATATACTGAGCCTGACAAGCCAGGAGGAAGAATAGTTTGGGCAGGAGAGAGAAGACTTGGATATCTGTGACACACTACTACAAACCTAGAAGGTGCAAGAACCTCAGGCTCTATTCAGAGCCAGGCAGGACCGCCCAGCTCAGCAGCAGCTGTGGCAGGAAGATGAAGTGGGCTCTGGGCTGAAGACGCAGGAGAGTGAGTGGGCATATGAGGACTGCCACACTCCTGGCTCGACCCCCCAGAGGGGTTGGCGAAGGATCAACACTCAGGAGAACCTTCTCTATAAATAGCAGGGCAACTGCCTCAAGGAGTCTGCATGAATTTTGCAACCCGAGAGAGAAGCAAAGTACTGTGCTGAGTACCCTGATCGATCCCAGCTTTGCTTTTAGGGCAATGCTAGGGAAACAAACCAACGTGCTCTGTCATCAGGAAAAGGCCCCCACATCTGTCCTTCCATTCCAGGGAAGTTTGCCAAGGAAACAGAGCTCTGTGCTGTCCAGTGAATGCACATCAGCTGCCTAGATTGATCTTCTGAGGTTTTTGCCTTTCCATTTACAACAGAAAACTAAAAAGGGCCCAGACTCTGCTGGAGGTAAAACAAACAGTCGGAAAAATAAGCATCAAGAAAAACTGCATAACAAAGTATTTTCTGTAAATAAAAACCAACAGCCTAAAAAAATAAGTACCAAGAGGAATCGACTGAAGCCTATGAAAACAAAATTAATTTAGATGTTGAAGACAATAATTTTTAAGACTTCAAACTGGTGTCCTCAGATTGGTGTCAGAGTCTTATTTCCATAAAATGAGAGAAGTTGGCTCTGCGAAAAGAAAAAGGACCCAGATAGGACATACTCTGTGGCTGACTTATGAAAACAAAACAAAAAAAAACCTAAAACCCTCCAGAGAAGGCTTTGAAACCCACAAGACTTGGGTGACAAAAATGAGCAAATCTTTTAATGCACAGAATGAAAACACAGAAAAATGGAAGAGGTGACAGAAAAGTAAAAGGAGGACAGGTGGACCACGGCGGAGAGCCACTGACGGCCTCCCAGGAGCTCTGGGTGTCAAGAACAGAGAGGAGGCAGGGAGCGGAATAATCTCAGGAAATCACTGGAAGTGTCCCAGGGCACACGAGGCTTCACGGGCAGGAGCACCTTCATCGGGTACCAAGCAAGCATACCGGCAGACGCGGCCTGGCGAGATAGCTCAAACTCCGGGAGAAAGAAAATCTTTGCCAGAAGAAAGAATAACACAGGAGTGAGAAGCAGACTGGCAGACGACTTCTCCTCAGTCTCTGCAGATGCTGGGTTATAATGGAGATCCTGTTTTCTCCTCATACCCCGAAGGAAAAGGAGTGCAAACCCCAGTGCTACAGCCAATCATGACTGTCACAGGGCGGAATAAAGGTACTTCCAGATACTCAGACTCAGAAGGTGAAAGATTCTCCAGAGGCTTCCATCAGAACTCGGCAGTTGGAGAAGGAACACAGCAGGAGAAGGGGAATGTGGTGAGCAGACAGACGAGCAGGAAGAACGGTTCCTGGTGAAGCCAGTGAAGGGAGGGGGAGTTACAGACCGTGTGAGGGAAGAGGCATAGGGTAACTCAACAGGAAACTTCAAAAAATATTTATGAACTGCATGTAGGCAACATTTTTACATTTTTGGGCAAAGCAACATAATGTGGGTGTGAAGCATGAGAATTCTTGAAACTTGGAAAGAGGGGCTGCTACAATGATTGATGGGGAAAGCTGGTCCAGCAACAGGCCACCTGGAACGAGGTAGTAAAACCAGCCCCTGAAAAGAAAGAAAATGACTGGTCCTCTAGATGGGTTAGGAATGCCAGAGCTCATGGGCAGCAGAGGGCACCTGAAACCCTCTTTCTACCTAAGTACATTTCCCAGCTTTAGTAAATAAAAACACAGGGCACCCAGGGAAACAACAAATAGGTTTTTAGTATAAGTATGTCCCATGCAAAAACACATCAACAACAATACAATAATAGTGGGGGACTTTAACACCCCCCTCACTGAAATGGACAGATCATCTAAGCAAAAGATCAAAAAGGAAATAAAGACTTTAAATGACACACTGGACCAGATGGACTTGGCAGATATATCAGAACATTCCATCCCAAAGCAACGGAATACACATTCTTCTCTAGTGCCCATGGAACATTCTCCAGAATAGATCACATCCTAGGTCACAAATCAGGTCTCAACCAGTACCAAAAGATTGGGATTATTCCCTGCATATTTTCAGACCACAATGCTTTGAAACTAGAACTCAATCATAAGAGGAAACTCAGAAAGAACTCAAATACATGGAGGCTAAAGAGCATCCTACTAAAGAATGAATGGGTCAAGCAGGAAATTAAAGAAGAATTTAAAAAATTCATGGAAACCAATGAAAATGAAAACACAACTGTTCAAAATCTTTGGGATGCAGCAAAGGCAGCCCTGAGAGGAAAGTATATAGCAATACAAGCCTTTCTCAAGAAACAAGAAAGGTCTCAAATACACAGCCTAACCCTACACCTAAAGGAGCTGGAGAAAGAACAGCAAATAAAGCCTAAACCCAGCAGGAGAAGAGAAATAATAAAGATCAGAGCAGAAATCAATGAAATAGAAACCAAAAGAACAGTAGAACAGATCAACAAAACTAGGAGCTGGTTCTTTGAAAGAATTAACAAGATTGATAAACCCCTGGCCAGACTCATCAAAAAGAAAAGAGAAATGACCCAAATCAACAAAATCATGAATGAAAGAGGAGAGATCACAACCAACACCAAAGAAATACAAACAATCATAAGAACATATTATGAGCAACCCTATGCCAGCAAATTAGATAACCTGGAAGAAATGGATGCATTCCTAGAGATGTATCAACTACCAAAACTGAACCAGGAAGAAATAGAAAACCTGAACAGACCTATAACCGCTAAGGAAATTGAAGCAGTCATCAAAAATCTCCCAACAAACAAAAGCCCAGGGCCAGATGGCTTCCCGGGGAAATTCTACCAAACATTTCAAGAAGAATTAATACCTATTCTTCTGAAACTGTTCCAAAAAATAGAAATGGAAGGAAAACTTCCAAACTCGTTTTATGAGGCCACCATTACCTTGATCCCCAAACCAGACAAAGACCCCAACAAAAAGGAGAATTACAGACCGATATCCTTGATGAACATGGATGCAAAAATTCTCACCAAAATACTAGCCAATAGGATCCAACAGTACATTAAAAGGATTATTCACCACGACCAAGTGGGATTTATCCCTGGGCTGCAAGGTTGGTTCAACATCCACAAATCAATCATTGTGATACAGTACATTAATAAAAGAAAGAACAAGAACCATATGATCCTCTGAACAGATGCAGAAAAAGCATTTGACAAAGTACAGCATCCTTTCTTTTTTCTTTTTTTAAAAAATATTTTGTTTATTTATTAGAGAGAGAGACAGCGAGAGAGGGAACACAAGCAGGGGGAGTGGGGGAGGGAGAAGCAGGCTTCCCGCGGAGCAGGGAGCCCGATGCGGGGCTCAATCCCAGGACCCTGAGATCATGACCTGAGCCGAAGGCAGTCGCTTAACCAACTGAGCCACCCAGGCGCCCCTACAGCATCCTTTCTTGATCAAAACTCTTCAGAGTATAGGGATAGAGGGTACATACCTTAATATCATAAAAGCCATCTATGAAAAACCTACAGCGAATATCAGTCTCAATGGGGAAAAACTGAGAGCTTTCCCCCTAAGGTCAGGAACATGGCAGGGATGTCCACTGTCAGCACTGCTATTCAACATAGTACTAGAAGTCCTAGCCACAGCAATCAGACAACAAAAAGAAATCAAAGGCATCTGAATCAGCAAAGAAGAAGTCAAACTCTCACTCTTTGCAGAT
The DNA here is from genome assembly GCF_037043125.1 of Eumetopias jubatus. Classification (NCBI taxonomy): domain Eukaryota; kingdom Metazoa; phylum Chordata; class Mammalia; order Carnivora; family Otariidae; genus Eumetopias; species Eumetopias jubatus. Next base: position 126,659,149 of record NW_028274815.1, read on the forward strand.
GATAGGATACTTTATGTGGAAAACCCAAAAGATTCCACCCCAAAACCGCTAGAACTCATACAGGAATTCAGTAAAGTGGCAGGATATAAAATCAATGCACAGAATCAGTGGCATTCCTGTACACCAACAACAAGACAGAAGAGAGAGAAATTAAGGAGTCGATCCCATCTCCAATTGCACCCAAAACCATAAGATACCTAGGAATAAATCTAACCAAAGAGGCAAAAAATCTGTACTCAGAAAACTATAAAATACTCATGAAAGAAATTGAGGAAGAGACAAAGAAATGGAAAAAGGTTCCATGCTCATGGATTGGAAGAACAAATATTGTGAAGATGTCAATGCTACCTAGAGCAATCTACACATTCAGTGCAATCCCCATCAAAATACCATCCACTTTTTTCAAAGAAATGGAACAAATAATCCTAAAATTTGTTTGGAACCAGAAAAGACCCCGAATAGTCAGAGGAATGTTGAAAAAGAAAAGCAAAGCTGGCGGCATCACAATTCTGGACTTCCAGCTCTATTACAAAGCTGTCATCATCAAGACAGTATGGTACTGGCACAAAAACAGACACATAGATCAATGGAACAGAATAGAGAGCCCAGAAATGGACCCTCAACTCTATGGTCAACAATCTTTGACAAAGCAGGAAAGAATGTCCAATGGAAAAAAGACAGTCTCTTCAACAAATGGTGTTGGGAAAATTGGACAGCCACGTGCAGACGAATGAAACTGGACCATTTCCTTACACCACACACAAAAATAGACTCCAAATGGTTGAAAGACCTAAATGTGAGACAGGAGTCCATCAAAATCTTAAAGGAGAACACAGGCAGCAACCTCTTCGACCTCAGCCGCAGCAACTTCTTCCTAGAAACATCGCCAAAGGCAAGGGAAGCAAGGGCAAAAATGAACTATTGGGACCTCGTCGAGATAAAAAGCTTTTGCACAGCAAAAGAAACAGCCCACAAAACCGAAAGACAACTGACAGAATGGGAGAAGATATTTGCAAATGACATATCAGATAAAGGGCTAGTATCCAAAATCTATAAAGAACTTCTTAAACTCAACACCCAAAGAACAAATGATCCAATCAAGAAATGGGCAGAAGACATGAACAGATATTTTTCCAAAGAAGACATCCAAATGGCCAACAGACACATGAAAAAGTGCTCAAAATCGCTTGGAATCAGGGAAATCCAAATCAAAACCGCAATGAGCTATCACCTCACACCAGTCAGAATGGCTAAAATTAACAAGTCAGGAAACGACAGATGTTGGCGGGGATGCGGAGAAAGGGGAACCCCCCTACACTGTTGGTGGGAATGCAAGCTGGTGCAGTCACTCTGGAAAACAGTATGGGGGTTCCTCAAAAAGTTGAAAATAGAACTACCATATGATCCAGCAATACCCCAAAGATACAAATGTAGGGATCCGAAGGGGTACGTGCACCCCAATGTTTACAGCAGCAATGTCCACAATAGCCAAACTGTGGGAAGAGCCAAGATGTCCGTCGACAGATGAATGGATAAAGAAGAGGTGGTATATATACACAATGGAATATTATGCAGCCATCAAAAGGAATAAAATCTTGCCATTTGCGACAACGTGGATGGAACTGGAGCGTGTTATGCTGAGCGAAATAAGTCCATCAGAGAGAGACATGTATCATATGACCTCACTGATATGAGGAATTCTTAATCTCAGGAAACAAACTGAGGGTTGCTGGAGTGGTGGGGGGTGGGAGGGATGGGGTGGCTGGGTGATAGACATTGGGGAGGGTATGTGCTATGGTGAGCGCTGTGAATTGTGCAAGACTGTTGAATCACAGATCTGTACCTCTGAAACAGATAATACATTATATGTTAAAAAAAAAAAAAAGAAGAAGATAGCAGGAGGGGAAGAATAAAGGGGGTAAATCGGAGGGGGAGACGAACCATGAGAGACGCCGGACTCTGAAAAACATACTGAGGGTTCTAGAGGGGAGGGGTTTGGGGGGATGGGTTAGCCTGGTGATGGGTATTAAGGAGGGCACGTACTGCACGGAGCACTGGGTGTTATACGCAAACAATGAATCATGGAACACTACATCAAAAACTAATGCTGTAATGTATGGTGATTAACATAACATAAAAAAAAATGTATGTCCCATGCAAGGTATAATCTCTGTGCCCTGCGTCTTATTTGGCAATGCCATACCTAAGAGACGTCCCATTCCAAGTTCTTGGACAGGCTGGAAATTACTCCCAAAATCTTACTGCCCAAAATGGGAGGAAAGCTTGTAGTGGACTTGGACTCTAGGACAAATTTGACAATTGGCCAAATTTCTTTTATTTTTTTTCTTCAGTAACCTCTACACACAATGTAGGACTCGAGCTCACGACCCTGAGATCAAGAGTCACATGCTCGGGGCGCCTGGGTGGCTCAGTCGGTTAAGCGGCTGCCTTCGGCTCAGGTCATGATCCCAGGGTCCTGGGATCGAGCCCCATGTCCGGCTCCCTGCTCAGCAGAGAGCCTGCTTCTCCCTCTCCCTCTGCCTGCCACTCTGCCTACTTGTGCTCTCTATCTCTCTGTCAAATAAATAAATAAAATCTTTAAAAAAAAAAAAAAAAAAGAGTCACATGCTCTACCAACTGAGCCAGCCACTCACCCCTTACCTGGCCAAATTTCTAATGATGTAGCCTTAGAACCAATTCAGCTACAAGCACTTAAATGTTATTTATACTTTCAGTAAAAAGGACGTAATAAAACTCCATACCTCATAATGCTGTTGTTGTAATTAAAAGAGTTAAATCAGGTAAGGAATTTAACAGTAACTGGAACATGATAAGCAACCCCTAAGCTGTAGATAACATTATAACACTTTATCTTCAAACTTGGGACAGCAAAAATAACCAAAAAAATGTATATTAGAATTGAAATAATTTTTGTTCAAGTTGCTAGAAGGTGTGATGCGATTGTTAACAAAGAATTCAAAAAATAATACTTATCACGTAAAGAGAAAGTGGGAAAAGAAAAGCATTTAAAAGGAGAATCTGAGATAAAGGAGTATATCTTATTTAGATGGAACTATGGGTGAAAACAATCCCTGATGTCAAAAAAAAAATACGTTCACATATGTGTCACACACATCAAAGGTAATCAATAATACAACACAGATCAAATGTAGACCTTCAAAACCAGGAAAGGAAAAAAGGAAAGTCATATGATATCCCAGGAGGAAAAAAAAGAAGAAGAAAAACAATTGATAAGAAAGCATGGTCACTAAAAAATGTGAAGTCACTCTTAAGAGTTCATTGAAAAAGTTGAGTAAGAAGTAAATGACTCACCTGAGATGTGTTCATTTTCTCCTGTTCTGGGGAAAGTTTCGAGAACTGTGAGGCCAGAGCTGAGGAAGGGAAAGGAGCAGAGCAATCATGAGAAATAGGGTCTGTCCTGAAGGTCCTGGGAGCCCTTGCCTAGAAATCCACATGTGGTAGCTGAGATCCAGCCACACGGTGGGAGAACGTCTCTGACCCTTCAAAGGGGCAAGGGTGCCAAGGGGACTCTCCTATCCCTGGTATAACCATGGGGAACGAAGAGAAGCATGCTTTTCACTGCAGAGAGTAAATATTCTTATCTTATTGGTTTCTTACAATTCACAGCTTTCTTTGATTTAATAGCAGACAGATACAGAACAAGCCAAAGTCCAACTAAGAAAGAGCCAGTTAAACAGATCTTAGGGGCGCCTGGGTGGCTCAGTTGGTTAAGCGACTGCCTTTGGCTCAGGTCATGATCCTGGAGTCCCAGGATCGAGTCCTGCATCGGACTCCCTGCTCAGCGGGGAGTCTGCTTCTCCCTCTGACTCTCCCCCCTCTCATGTGCTCTCTCTCTCTCAAATAAATAAATAAAATCTTAAAAAAAAAAAGAATTAAACAGATGTTAGCATAGCAAGGATGACATGCCATGCCTTTGGCCATTACTAAACATGTTACATTTTAAGTTTTTAAGGTCTGGGTTTTACTTTATTATTTTTTTAAGTTCATTTATTTGCTTGTTTAAGTCATCGCTACACCCAATGTGGGGCTCGAACTCGTGACACTGAGATTAAGAGTCCCACTCTCTTCCTACTGAGCCAGCTAGGAGCCCTCCGGATTTTCTAAAATAATCAGTCATGGAAGGTGGAAGGGAAAATGTGTCCGTGTGTGTTGGAGACAGGTATAGATGAAACAAAATGGTCATAGGTTGATAATGGCTGAAGCTGTGACAAGTATGTGGGAGTCATTATATTATTTTCTTTACTTTTGTATGTTTTGAATATTTTCATCAGAAAAAAGTGTAAAAAACGATGCAACAAAAACCTGACAGAGATCTGCTCATTTCGTTTCCAACACACACACACACACACACACACACACACACACACACACATATATATTTAAATTTTTTAAATTTTTAAGTAGTCTCTCGTAGACCCAACATGGGGCTCAAACCTACAACCCTGAGATCAAGCGTTGCATGCTCCATGGACTGAGTCAGCCAGCTGCCCCTTCTACTTATATTTTTAACTCCTTCAAGTTAAAAAATTAATAGGAACCTCTAACAAGGATAGGTCTGCCTTAGGGAAGTCTTTTTTATTTTTAAGGGATTTATTCTCCTTTGGTTTCAGTGTCTCTAAGGGATTTTTTTTTTTTTTTATTAAGAAACTTGTTTCGACTTAATTGAGCCACAGTGGACAGAACAAGGGCTTGGGAGTCAGGGGGCCCCAGTGGTCCTTTAGGTTCTGGGACTAACAGATAATGTAAACCGAGGTTATACTAATATTAAGGATACTGACAATACTTGGATGGTGCTTACTATGTAACGGGCACTGTTCTAAGTACTTTACTTATATTACCTCTTTTATTCCTTAAAATAAAGCAAGGTGTAGGTAGTATTATCACTCCCAGTTCACAGGTGAGGAAATTGAGGGAAGAAGTGAAAGCAAAGTGGTAGAGCCTGGCTTTGAACCCTGGCAGTCTGGCTCCAGAAACTTTGTCCTTAACCCGATGCTAATGAGTCCCTCAGACCCAATACTGTTCACTTTCAAAATGAGGCAGGGTTATATAACCTCTGAAGGCCCTTGGCGTATGCCTCCAAAGGCAGGAATGGGGTGGGTGGGTAGCATATCCCTAAATTCCAGATGAGGGGATGGCTGTGGTTTTGCGGGCGGTGCAGGATCCCGGGAGAGGGGCTTCAGGGAGAATAAAAAGCGTGGGAGGAGTGGTGATGGCGCCTCCCTGGCCGTCCCCCCAGACCACATCCCCATCCACTGTCCGCAGGATTTCCTCATCCCAGAAGCCTGCCTCTTGCCCAGCACCCTCAGCTCAGCTCACCTCTCTCTTTTGAAAGTTGGCCCACACCTCTGCTGACCGACTGTTCTTGACAACCTCTGGTGTGGTGAAGTGATTCAGGGCAGAACGATCAGAAATCGCTTCTGAGCAAGCAAAGATAGAACCTGCTTGTTTCTGGGGGTCTGTGCCCCCGGCGGTGGTGGGCTGTGTCTGGGTGGGTGGGGATCTCCCAGGTGGGAATCCTGCTCATGGTGGCCCCACCTTTTTTCCTTACAAGAGCTGTGGGATCCAAGGAAATATGAACCTGGCTAGAGGGGTAAATTCAAATAACTGGAATCTCCAGCCCAGGTCCCAACTGTCTCTGGGACTTCACCACCCCTACAACGGGAGTTCTCAGTGTGGTTCCCAGACCAGCAGTAGGAGCATCAGTCAGGAGCTTGATAGAGATGCAAATGTGGGGGCCCCTCCCCAACCTAGGAACCGGAGACTCTGGGGGTGGGGCCTAGCCAGCTCTTGGGTTTTAACAAGCTTATCTGAGAACAACTGTCAGAAAAATCTGGTTTGGGGGTCTGTAAACTGCTGAGGTCACAGGGCAGATGGACAATGAAGAAAGAGTAGAGAAGCCTCATGAGGCAGTAACCCGAGCGCTCTGAAAAGATGTCAAGAAATCTCCAAGAACTATAGAGAAGACTCAGTTTAGTACATTCCTGGTTCTTCCTCATGTCTCTGAGGGACTTGCCACTCCACTAAGTGCTGGGAAGGATGTGCTGCTGGACAAAGCCCAACATGGGATTTGGAAATAAAACTGTTTGAGGTTTGTATGCTAGCTCCTTCAATTACTGTCCACAAGACTTCACTTCCAGAGTCTTGGTTTTTTGTTTTTTGTTTTTTTTGGTTAAAATGGAATTAATACCAATTTTACGGGGGGGGGGGTCTTTGGAAATAAATAATGTTCTTAATGAAAAGAACAATGATAAAGGCAATTAACATTTCCCAGGTACTTAGTGAATGTGCTGAGTGCTTTACAGATGTTATCTTATTCAATCCTCAGAACAACCTGGAGACAGGTTTTAGGAAAAAGTTCATTTTACAGATGGGGAAACTGAGTCTTAGACGCTCATCATTTTGCCCATGGAGACTCAGTGGCTGAGCTAGAATTTAAACTCTTCGGAGTTCAAACTTAGGTTCTTACATCAGTCTGCTACAATGCAGACTCACCATCTGCCCTTAGCTTGCAGGCATATAATAAATGTTATAAGCATTCCCTCTCATGCCCCTGCTGTCGTGGATTTGACTTGATAATGAATGGTTGACCAGGGCACATGTAAATTCGAGGAGCTCCTGGAAACAGTTCTTTCACATTGAGATGCCTTTTCTCGGAGCACTTCATTCTGACCAAGAAACCCGTGCCCTTATCCTTTTTCCGTGGAACCTGTGGGTCTGCAGCCAAGCTGCTCTGTCTCTGGCTTTCTTTAAGGGTCCTCAGCCCGCGTGGGGTTCGCTCAAGTTTTTGCTTCCACCATGTGTGGGCACAAACCTATCCCGCGCCCCGCAAAGCAGCTCTCCAAACTAGGTCCTCACCTGTAGTGCACCTCCTTCCCGCAGGACTCGGTCACCGAGCAGCGCGTCGACCCGGAGGCTCTACGATTACCTGCGGGGCGAAGCCGGAGACAAGGAAGCGGGCGAACAATGAGGAAGAACTGCACATGCGCAGAAGGAGCTGCGAGGGACAGGTTCCCTGGGCTCTCCTGCCGGTAATCCATCGAATTCGGGACTCCGTTTCCCATAAGTCTCCGCGCCCCGTTTTAGGGAATGTCGGAAGAGTCCCTGCCTTATCTGGTGAATTGGGTTATTTGTCCAAAATCATCTTTACTTTTGTTTGGAGCCCTGGTTCCTCCATGACCCCTGGATTAGGAATCTGAACCCGGTTCCACGGGTTCCTACGACCAGGGTCTCTTTAGACTCAAAGTGACCCTGAGAAGGAAGGGTAGATATCAACTGCACACATGAAAACATAAAATTTTAACTAAAGTACTAGAGAATAAAGCCCAGCAATATGGTAAAAGATTGGTGCCCACCACCAGCCAGTTTTCTCCCAGGAATGCAAACATCGCTTCCACTCAAAACTGGGTTTTGAAGTACCACTAAAATTGTAGGTAAAAAAGCAGATACACAAAAATCAAAGGAAGATCTGATCAAGGACAGCCCTCATAATCTCCCCTCCCGGAGATGACCATGTTAGGTGATACTTTTGTTAAAACAGGACCCTAAAAATTCAATATGTTATTTTGATTCTTTTCATTTTCTGACCATTTTAACCTTTTTATTTTGAAAAATTTCAAACTTACAGAAAGGTTGCGGGCACATTTCATTCTGCATGAACACCTGGAAACCATTTAGATTCGCCAATTGTTAATATTTTGCCAAATATGCAATTCTCAATTTCTCTCTCCCCATCCTCTCATCCTCACCATTTGAGCGTTAAGCTGCAGACATGAACTGTCATCCCTAGCACTTCAGTGTGCATCTCCTAAGAACAAGGGCATTCTTTTAGGTAACTACTACACAACGATCAAACCCAAGAAATCGAACATTGAAATGTTATCTAATATGCAGACCATATAATCAAACTTCACCCATTGTCTCAATAATAGCCTCTATAACATTTTTTTTTCCTGATCCAGGATCCAATTCAGAATCATTCATTAGATCCAGTTGTCAAACTATTTAGAGTCTTTTAATCTAGCTCCTCAGCCTTTGTCTGTCTTTTGTGGCAGTGGCTGTTTTGAAGAGAACAGAGCAGTTGTTGTGAAGAATGTTCTTTCGTTTGGGTTTGTCTGTTTCCTCACAGATTCAGGTTATCACATTTCTTGGCAGAAATTCTACATAAGGGATGTTATATTCTTCTTAGTAAATCACATCGGATCAGTTTCATATACATGATGTTCGTTTGTCCCATTTTTGGTAATATTTCTTTGATCCCATGATTAAGATGATGTGCCGGTCAATATACTCTTATATCAATTGTTTCTCTTATGCCACATAAGAATGATGGTAATAGGAAGTGAGTTCCATTGACAGTAGCATTCAGTGTCTAGGACTAGGTTAACAAGAATTTAGCTACACTTGTGGGAAGCACAGCATAACGTAGAAACCTGTGGAATCACTATGCTGTACACTTGAAACTAATATAACATTGTGTGTCAACTACACTAAAAAAAAATAAAAAACAAGAATTTGGCAGAATTACACAAAAGAAACTATTACACTCTACTGTGTGACATTAAAGATGTGACACATATTGTATTTTAAAGACACATATTTGTTGTCCTAGATGGGAAAACTCAATATTCTTTAAAAAAATTCCAATCAGAATCTTAATAACTTGAGTGATGTGACTTCTTTCTTCCCTCCCTCCCCTCCTCCCTCCCTCCCTCCCTCCCTTCCTCTCTTCCTTCCTTCCTTCCTTCCTTCCTTCCTTCCTTTTGCTTTATTTTACTTAACAGAACACATCTAAATTTCATCTGGAAAAAAAAAAACAAAACAAACCCTAGCAAAAAAGCCGGGACTTAAAAAAAATTGGAGTATTTCCTAAACGTTGCCTGCTCCTTTGAAGAACAGGTACCCAAGAGCTCACAAGAATTTAGAGCACGATAAAGGTGGAATTTCTAAGTAGAGCACTGTGGGAGGAGGGGAGAAATGAAGCAGTCAAGAAATCACGTTCAGAATCTAGGGGCCATGGGAGGAGAGGGCAAGGTTATGTCTCTAGTGTGGACACATTATAACACATAAATTTCATATCAACTCTTGACTTAACATTTGAACAGTAAGCCACCAAGTACCTAGAGAAAATATAAAAGAATTTTCACATTTAAACTCTGGGCAGGGATGGCAAGCTGTCAAGCCATAAAAAAATGACTGTTGATTTTTACTCTAGAAAAATTTAAAACCTTACTTTCAGAAAAAAAAATCAAGTAAACACACACTTGGACAATATAGTTGTTAAATATATGAAAGAATGGTTTATTGACTTCATTTAATTATCTCTTACACATTTATAAGAAGATCACACTACCATAAAAATGATCGATGGATAGGAGGGGGAAAGTAATAAAAGAGAAAATGCAAATGAGGAATAAATATGTGGAAGCAGCCGATAAACCACAAATAAAAAATGCAAATGTTTAAATACATTTTTTGGCCTTTACAGTTGGCAAAGATTATAAAGAAAAATGATATCCAGGGTGGGCATAAGTTTGGGAAAATGTTCATTCTCGTAAATTTCTATTTGGAATGTAATTTATAAAACAATTTGGAGGCCACTCTGTACCAAGATTTAAAGGAGCATGTACTTTAATGTATCAATTCTATTGTTAGAAAGACAACCTAAAGAAATAATTATCTAAAGACACATGTATAAGTACATTTCTTATTACTTATGTTAACAGCACCACATTGTCAAAAATCTAAATCTAAGAAACCCAAAAAAACAGAAAAAAAAAAAGAGCTTGTAGGAATCCATAAGGTGGGGAATATATCAGGTAACCACGAAAGATTATAACGCACAGATATATAGACTGACATGGGGAGAGTTTACAATATTTTATTTGTTTATTTATTTACTACAATATATATTTTTTAGATTTTATCTATTTATCTGATAGAGAGAGAGACACAACGAGAGCAGGAACACAAGCAGGGGGAGTGGGAGAGGGAGAAGCAGGTTTCTGGCCGAGCAGGGAGCCCAATGCGGGGCTCGATCCCAGGATCCCAGAATCATGACCTGAGCCGAAGGCAGACATTTAACTGACTGAGCCACCCAGACGTCCTATTTATTACAATATTTTAAAAATAAAATACTTTTTACACAAAAAGATAAGGTATTCATTTTTTTAAATAAAAATCATAAATGTCTCCTAAGGGTATAAAAACAAATGTAAAAACCAAATATAGGAACAAAACTGAACCTAAAAAATTAAAAATTACTTTACTTTCATATGTAACAATAGAGCAGTCTATGCAAGGATTTTGCTTATAAGACCTGGAAAAAATCAAAATCTGCCTTATTCAATACTTGTATCCCCAAAGGAAGAGATGCAGAATTGGAAGAATGCATTCCCAGGGAGCATAAATTCACACCCACTGTGGAATGTATCTGCTTTAATACTGCCTTTTTTATTTCGCTGGCCTTAGCTCTGATGTTGTATTGAGCATTGTCCACTAAATTAACTGCACAGTGCATTATGGTGTTTACTTAAGTTTCTTTGTAGTATATCATAACATCTAATTTCCACTTCAAAGTAACTGGTCTTCATGAATTTTTAAGCCCCTTAAGAGCACTACCATTTAATGAATATTTGCATGAGAATGGTGTAGTACTTAAAATATTTTAAATTTTAATAACAGTGAATGCTAAAATAACTGCGAAAGTAACAAAATCATTCAAAATATTCTAAAGCATTAGTAACAGTGTGCTCATTTGAGGACATTAACAATCAAAATCTTGATTGTTAAATGGATGAATTTTAGTTTATCTGCTAAAATGACATAGCCAAATCTCAGTAACATAAACAAAGCTCACAATTAGCACTCTTTGCTGCTTATAATGCATGTGGTTCCTTACAATTTTGGAAAATCCAACAGGCTTGTATTATATTGAAATTTGTACCTAATATGAGACATTAGTATACTCGCTGTTGGTTTCTTATAAATGTCCATTATCAATCATATTTAGGAAATTTCCTTCTATTCCTAGTTTGCTAAGGATCTTTAAAATAATGAATTTAAAAAATTATGACTGGACTTGAATTTTAACAAATGCATTTTCCATATTATTGATATGACCTTTATGTTGCTAATATATTTTTGTTTCACTGGTTAATTTTTTTTTGAAGATTTTATTTATTGGGGCACCTGGGTGGCTCAGTCGTTAAGCGTCTGCCTTCGGCTCGGGTCATGATCCCTGCTTCTCCCTCTCCCACTCCCCCTGCTTGTGTTCCTGTTCTCGCTGTCTCTCTCTGTCAAATAAATAAATAAAATCTTTTTGACACAGAGAGAGTGATAGAGAGAAAGAGAGCACAAGCAGGGGGGAGCGGCAGGCAGAGGGGGAAGCAGGCTTCCCACTGAGTAGGGAGCCCCATGCGGGGCTTGATGCCAGGACTCTGGGATCATGACCTGAGCCAAAGGCAGACACTTAATGACTGAGCCACCCAGGCGCCCCTCACTGGTTAGTTTCTAGAGTTAAGCAAATACTGTATTCCTGGACTAAATCCAACTTGGCCATGAACTCTCACCTTTTAAAAATATTGCCTTTTTCTTTTCTTGGTATCTGTGTGAGATAATGGATGTTACCTAAACCCATTATGGTAACTGTTTCATAAAATATGAAAGTCAAGTCAGGGGCCCCTGGCCGGCTCAGTCAGGTTAGCATGTGACTCTTGATCTCAGGGTTGTAGGTTCAAGCCCCACCTTGGGTGTAGGGATTACTTAAAAAAAATAAAATCTTAAAAAAAAAAGTTAAGTCACTATGCTGTACATCTTAAACTTATACAGTACTATATGTCAATTATATTTCAATAAAACTAGAAGAAATATTGCCCAATTTTATTTGCTAATATTTTGTTTAGAACTCTACTTCATGAATGTGATCGACTTTTATTTATTTATTTAAAGATTTTTTTTTAAAGATTTTATTTATTTGAGGGGTGCCTAGGTGGCTCAGTCGTTAAGTGTCTGCCTTCAGCTCAGGTCATGATCCCAGGGTCCTGGGATTGAGCCCCGAATCGGGCTCCCTGCTTGGCGGGAAGCCTGCTTCTCCCTCTCCCACTCCCCCTGCTTGTGTTCCCTCTCTCGCTGTGTCTCTCTCTGTCAAATAAATAAATAAAATCTTGAAAAAAAAGATTTTATTTGACACAGAGAGAGAGCACAAGTAGGCAGAGTGGTAGGAAGAGGGAGAGAGAGAAGCAGGCTCCCCACTGAGCATAGAGCCTGATGTGGGGCTCGATCCCAGGACCCTAGGATCATGACCTGAGCTGAAGGCAGACACTTAGCTGACTGAGACACCCAGGTGCCCCATGAGATCGACTTTTAATGTTTCATTCTTATAATATCCTTATTTGGTTTTGATACCCAGATTATGTTGGCCAATGATTAACAACTATTGTAACTGCTAAACGGGTACCTGAGTTTTTACTATTTTTTCTACTTTTGTGAATGTTATAAATTTTCAATCATAAAATGGAGAAAAAAGGCAAAAAAATTGGAAGTCTTTTTTTAACTTCCCAATGACCTCTTTTTTATACCTCACCCTTCTACAGGTGACCCAAATCTAGTAATGTTTTAAAACATAAATAATGTTTTAAAACAGTATTTTATGACTAAGTTGGATTTATCTCAGGAATACAGAGATAATCCAACATCCAAAAAGTTATTTTATCATATTAAAGTATGAAAAACTCTATAGCTATTTTAATAGATGCTCTGCAAGCATTCAATAAAATCCCATACCCATTCTTGATTAAAAACAAAAGAAAAATCTACAACAATACAATTAAATTTACCCAATGATAAAGGGAGAATGGGTGTACTAATTTTAACAAATGTAAGTAGGCTGAACTACTCTATTAAAGAATGGCTATTGACTAAATTAAAAAAAATTAATGTTTTGTGAAAAAAGATAATATATTGGCCAATAAAATAAGCTGAAGAATATTTCCTCTTTTTCTACTCTCTAGAACAATTCTGTAAAATTGGGTTACTTCTTCCTTATGTATTTGGTACAGTTAATCAGTAATAATATCTGGGACCTTAAAATTTAAATTATAGAATCAATTTTAAAAAGAATTTTAAATAGTTAAAGAATTATGTAGATTTTCCATTTCTTCTATCATCAGTTTTGGTAATTGATATTTTTCTAGAAATTCATCCATTTCTAGATTAGATTCCATCTAAAAACAGTGGCAGGAGGTTTCTCTCAATTCTAGTCTTAATTCTGTCACTCACTATATATGTGATCCTAGACAAGTTACTCATTCTACCCTAATTTTATTGCCATTGTAAACAAGGAGCAAGATTTAGGTATCTTACAAAGTTCACCCCAGTACTACCTTTCAGTGATTCTTTAGCTAAGAGGAAAAGCTTTTCTTCATCTTGACCAGGATCGAGGGGGAAAAAAAATCAGTTAGGTATGGTAACACCTATGGTATAGGACCATCCCAGGATCTGGAAAGAGGAAGCAGAAAATAGAATTGGTGTATAATGTAGGGAAGATGGAGGCACATTTCATCTGCTGGGGTTGGTGAGCTCTTATTCCAAGGCCAACCCCTCAAATACCCTACAATAATGTTTATTTCCCCCTTAGACCTTGTCCCTTACCAGCCCCTTTTGCCCTGGCTTACTGCTCACCTCTCAAAGTTTGCCCACAGCTTCCACTGTCACACCGAACTCGGCCCATGCGATGTGGTGATGTTATCCTAATTTTGCTCACTGTAAGCCGGAGAATCAGGAACTGCTTCAAGCCCAGCTGTCTAGGACCTCCTCCTTCCAGGGAATCTATTACTCTGTCCTAACAGGTCTCAGGTTAGGGAGGGTGCCCTCCAAGATGCTTCTAGAACTATCCCCCTATTCCTTCTCTTGAGCTCGTGTTCCTCTGGAGCTTGGATGTGGGGGTCAAATGAACTTGATCTAGAACCTCAGACTGAGCTATAAACTCTATACTGGGCTACTGAAGACACAGCCGGACTTGAGAGGTTAGGGTAGGCTTACAATTCTCACTGTCTGACTTTTTGAAGTGCAATCACCACAATAGTAAGATTAATTCAATATCTTCTCCATAATTATTTGGCATAGGGGATACATGTGATTAAGGATATTTTTATTTTTTATTTATTTAATTTATTATTTTAAAGATTTCAGTTTTAAGTAATCTCTACACCCAGCGTGGGGCTCGAACTTACAACCCTGAGATCATGAGTCACAGGCTCTACCGGCTGAGCCAGCCAGGCGCCCCAAAGATAATTTTTACATCATTTTGATATTAAGGATAAAATGGTGCATACATTTTTAATTTTAGGCATAAATATGTATTGAAAAGATAATGAAATTTAGAGTTAAATATCTTTTTGAACCCCAAAGCAACTCCATCCACTAGCTATATGACCTCTACTTCAGTTGGATGAGCCTTACTTTACTTATTAAAATGAGGATTTATGGGGTGCCCGGGTGGCTCAGTTGGTTAAGTGTCTGCCTTCATCTCAGGTCATGATCCCGGAGTCTCAGGATCAAGCCCCGCATCGGGCTCCCCTTCTGCTTCTCCCTCTGACCCTCTCCCGTCTCATGTTCTCTCTCTCTCAAATAAATAAATAAAATCTTAAAAAAAAATGAGGATTTAAACCCTAACCTCATGATCATGAAGGTGGATATAGTTAAGAAATCAGAGAGGGAGGGGCGCCTGGGTGGCTCAGTCGTTAGGCATCTACCTTTGGCTCAGGTCATGCTCCCAGGATCCTGGGATTGAGCCCCCCATCAGTCTCCCTGCTCCACGGGAAGCCTGCTTCTCCCTCTCCCACTCCCCCCTGCTTGTGTTCCCTCTCTCACTGTGTCTCTGTCAAATAAATAAATAAAATCTTAAAAAAAAAAAAGAAATCAGAGAGGGAGACAAACCATAAGAGACTCTTAATCCTAGGAGACAAACTGAAGGTTGCTGGTGGGGGGGTTGGAGTAACTGGGTGATGGACATTAAGGAGGGCATGTGATGTAATGAGCATTGGGTACTGTATAAGACTGATGAATCACTGACCTCTATCTCTGAAACTAATAATACATTATAGGTTAATAGAATTCATATTTTAAAAAATGAGGAAAAAAAAAAAGAACCTGGGGCACCTGGGTGGCTCGGTCGGTTAAGTGTCTGCCTTCGGCTCAGGTCATGATCTCAGGTCCTGGGATAGAGCCCTGCATCAGGCTCCCTGCTCAGCGGGAAGCCTGCTTCTCCCTCTCCTCCCAGCTCATTTCTCTAGCTATCTCTGTCTCTCTCTCTCAAGTAAATAAATAAAACATTTAAAAAAAAAAAAGAACGTAAGTATGGAGGCTTGTAAGAACAACACTGATCAGATGGATGCCTATGTGCCTGTTAGGTGCTAGGCTATGTGGGCAGAATCCCCTGGCAACCTTGTTAAAATTATTCAGCCAAGGTGCAGTGGGGCATGAGATTCTGCATTCTTAGCAGTCCCCAGGGATGCCCACGCTGCTTGGCCCCCACCACATTTTGAGGAGCAAGGTGCTACAGCTTTTCCTTCCTAATCTCATTCAATCCTCCTAACAGCACCTTCATTTTCCAAAAGAGGAAAGGGAACCACACAGATTTAGTAACTTGCTCAAGGTCAGAGGAACATCTCAGTGGCAGATCTGGGATCTGAAGCCGGGCATGATTATTTCTAGGAACCACACAAGCACTGCGGATCATCTCTTATCAGGGAAACTGCGGCAACTACAAGTCAACCATCTTTTCAGCTGCCCTCAAGTACCTCACTGTCAAGCGCTCTGCTTTTATGGAATCAAGTCTGGTTATTCGCTTTTTCTTTACTTTTTAAATCTGTGAAATATAAAACACTTCTGGAGAATTGTGTAAAACAAGTGTGCGGCTTACCAAATGACTGTGATAGGAAAGTGAGTGAACCACACTCACATCTGGAAAGAGAGTTCTCATGCATTTCCATGCTCCCGACTAGCATATAGAGTACACTGACTGAGAAAGGAATGAAGGCAAATTAAGCCTCCCCCAGCTTCCTCCAGCCCTGGAAAGCAGATCTCGAGCTGAGGTCTACCTTGGTAGACCTGGGGGGACTTTAGGGCAGGCGAAGAAATAAAGAATTTAGGGTCCTTGCTGGCATGGATGGGGTGATCTTAAAGCTTTGCCTCCAACCCATGGGGGCCAATCTTGCGACCACTTTTTCCCACAAACTGCCTTGGAAAGAAGGAAAAAAGTAAAGAGGGAAAGAAAAAACACACATGAATAACACTGCACACCTTTGGGAAGTGTGTTTTGGTCTAACAAAATCCCAACTAAAATCTGATTGGTTTAGTTTTTGCTTTGATGTTTTACTTGACAGACATTTCTAAAAGTTCATCTGAAAGGAAAATAATTAGGAGACCAGGGAGGACTTTTTTTTTTTTTTTTTTAGAAAAGCAGAGTAATACTTCTAATAAACAGAATAGCTCAGGACTGACTCCAGATAGGCTTCCTGTTGAAAGGCAGGCAGAGGGGGAGTGTTGGGACACTGGGGATCCCTCACCCACTGCCCAGAGCAGGAAGGAGTGGAGGAGCAGGGCACTGTGTGGGGCTGAGGGCACTCACTTCCCCAGGGACTGTTACAGGGAGGGACCTGGACCAGGACTGCATCTGGAAAAGGACAGAAGGGAACGGATTTGAGAAATAGTTTGTGACCATATGCAAAGTAATTGGTAATCGATGGGTGTGAAGTATTAAGTAGAAGCCATTTCTGGTGGCTTATTTACCATTATCGAGCTTGTGAAAGTCATACATCTATACACATATCCTTACGTAGCAATATTCTCCTGCAGAATCTACATCTTTAAAGAAAGGACTGAGATACCCACTCAATAGATTATGCAAATACAGTCACAACACCCAGGGCACTTTACCTAGGCAGATTCAAACATACTCCATTCATTACAAAATACAGATTCGCATATGCCAGGAATGCAGTAGTAACACTTGGCACAATAGAACGCAGTCACAGAAAAACCAGTAGGTGATCCACTCATGTCCCAAACATTCCATACTTAGTTGTCTCTATCATTATACAATGTGCTTATTGAGGCATGTTTTTCTTGTCTGCTGGAAGAAGCAGGATTGATGACACTTGTTTCTCTTTTTTAAAATGTTTTATTTATTCAAGAGAAAGAGTGAGCAAGAGAGACAGAGAGAGCACGCGAGCAAGCATGAGCAGGAGAGGAGCAGAGGAAGAAGCTGACTCCCTGCTGAGCAGGAAGCCTGATGCAGGGGGTGAGGGGCCTCCATGCCAGGCTGGATCCCGGGACTCCAGGATCATGACCTGAGCCCAAGGCAGCCGATTAACCAACTGAGCCACCCAGGAGCCCCAGCAAATAGTATTGTTTTGAAAATTGGCTGAATCTTATCAAATTCACAGTTTGGTACCCACTGGGAGTTTTTCTTTCCTCTGTTAAAGTGCTAAATTTGAATAACAGGGTCTTTATAATCAATAATCGACCTTTGTGCTCATCCCAAGGAGCAAAATGTATTAACTATATAGCAGAATAATTCTGCTATTTTATACTTAGAAATTGTATCTGTTTAAAATAGAAACCAGTTTACTTATTCGTTTGTGGCTACATGTATGTTTGCCCTGTTTGTTTTGGGGGTGTCTTTGTCTCGTAGACTAAGGTGGTGAACTTTCCCATACCGATTTTCTTTCTTCTGCTTTGTATAAAAAGGAAATGTGTCCTTTGAAGTTTTCATTTATTTATTTTTATTAAAAAAAACTTTTTTTAAGTGAACTCTACTCCAACATGGGGCTTGAACTCACAATCCCAGGATCAAGAGTCACACTCTCTATTGACTGAGCCAGGAAGGTGCCCCATTCTTTGAAGTTTTGATTGGCTCTCTACATAAAATGGTCAAGGCCATGTCCCTTTTTAAGAAATGATTTTGTTTACTCTGGAGACATTGGTCAGAAGTATTTTCTGAGTCCAAAACTGTTAATAGTCCTATAATTTATTCTGCTTTCCCTAAAAATACAAATTTATTGGAATATAGATGCATACTTTTTTCATTTCTGAATAGTAATAACTGTAGGTAGGTCATTCTTGCTTTTTATACTTGGAGTTTCTCTTGTAATCTTTCTTAATACAAATGCCTTTTGGTCTTAGAGAATCATATATTTTTTTTCCAGTCACATCATTTTTCTTTAGGGTTGAAAGGGGCTGGCATGATAATCTCTGGTTCTCGTTTGATGTCCTGTTCCCACTAATAGCTCTCATCGCACTGTACCTATTTAAGAGTGTTACTCCAGGTAAGGCTATACATTTATTTTTAAATTTCTATTTCCTTATTATTATATCAGGTAGACTCCATGCCCAATGTGGGGCTCAAACTCATGACTCTGAGATCAAGAGTTGCAGTAGAACCAGCCCTACTGGCTGAGGTGCCTGGCTGCAGGCACCCCAGGTGTATATTTCTTCAGATATTTCTTTGGCCACATCCTGAAAATGTTGATACGTATATTCTAGTTTCTAAATAGTTCAAAATCTGAGTTAATACCTCTTTTGCTGTAGTGCTTCATAATTAAAAATTTTCCAGAATAACACATCATTATTTTGTTTTCTGTTTGGCTTTTTAATAAACATGATTGCAGTTTGGGCATAGAATCTGACATAGAATTTCTGCCTTTAGAATCTGCGATTTTCTTTGTTCCTAATACATTGCCAGACTATAAAGGCTGGCTATTACCTGATTGTTGCATTTAAAGTAACTTTGTAACATTTAGATCAAGTTTAATTGTGACACTCTTCTTCTTTGTTCAATTTGCCTAGGTGAACTGTTTTCTGAGACAGAGATGTCGAATTCCCTGTGGTTTTCTTTTTGTTTCTATTTTTTACTTGATTTAAAGCATACAGTATTGGTGCATAAAGGTTAATGCAGATTCTGAATAAGAATAATATTAATCAGTGTAAAATTCTTCTTTGTGTCTTTGACATTGAACATTTGGACATTAACTTTCTGTGCTCTATCACTACATGGGCAGTGAAAGGTAGAGGGGACTCTGAAGGGTAGGACTTAATGGGTGCCAAAGGAATGTTTTGGCACAAACCAATCTATTGTTTCTAAATTAAATTTAATAGAGAAAAGTTAGTCCTTGATCATAATGAGCTCCTACTATATACGCTGTGACTTTACGTTATTTTGTGTCCTCTGCATGGGTCCTTGAACCGTTTAGTGATCTTTCTGGTCTGACAATTTTAAGTCTTCTAATGTGAGTCCTGAATACTTTATCTGCACCAAAAGGAATGTTCAGAGAAATGTATTTCCAGGGTAACTTCCTTCCCGTAACACAATCATGTCAGACACTCCAGGCTCAAGAACTGGGTTCATTCCTCAGTCAGCCCAAAAGTCCTGGACAACTTTTCTGCTTCTATTAAAATAATGCCTTAAAGAAAAAAATCATACCTATTCAGTGGGAAAGTTGAAAATACAGATTACAAAGAAAATCTATTAATACGGCCACATCTCACTGTTTGTAATTTTTCCTAGAAACGTGTATGTTTTTTCAAAGTCACACTATATAAAATTTATATATTATCAGTTTAGCATAAATTCTACAAGTCATTAAATTACAATATACAACTGATAATATATAAATTATTGACTTTAATGGCTTCTTTGTAGTACATCCCCAAATAGGTATAAGTTGACCAATCCCTCAATGTAGGTAATTTTCTACTTTTTTCACTGTTATAAAACACTGCTATGGACATATTTCCTGTTAACTGTTATATATTTATCGTAGGATGCATTTCTGGGAATTTCTCCGTTGAATCCTGCCTCTTTTTCATTTATGACACAACCCAAATTTGCCTCCTCTTTGAAGGCATCACTCCTATACAAACTGATCTCACTTTTTGACATCCCTTGGCCAATGTAACATAGTATTTAGCACTACCTGTTGTAATCCTAATTTTCTAGTGAAAAGAAGTAACTCATCTTCCTTAAACTCTGCAAGGGCAAAAACACTCCCTAAAGTGTTCAGTGTGCATCATAACTTGACAAGCTAGGGGCATACGTGCTACCCAGTAATCTGATGTGGATGACTCAAGAGTCTTCCAAGACTCTTACGTCTTTATTTCACATCCAACTACATGTTCTTTAAGCCTCGATTTTGAGTTATAGATTTATGGGAGTTACAAAGACAATATAGAGGGGTTCTCTGTACCCTTCACCCAGTTTCTACTGTTGGCTACAACTTATGTGGTAAGTATAGTACAATGTAAAAGCTAGGAAACTGACATTGGTAGAATGTGTGTAAATCATTCTACATCATAGGTGTAGATTAGTATAAACCACAAGGGCAGTCAGGATACAGAGCTATTGCATCATTGTAAAAATCTCATCTACTCCCTTACAGGCATACCCAGCCCATCTCCACTCTATCCCTAGCCTTGGGCAACCACTAATCTGCTCTCCATTTCTGAATTTAATTTCCTTATTAATTTTATTTTATTTTATTTTATTTTTTTTAAAGATTTTATTTATTTATTCATGAGAGAGACAGACAGAGGGAGAAGCAGGCTCCCAAGGAGCAGGGAGCCCGATGTGGGACTCGATCCCAGGACCCAGGGATCATGACCCGAGCCGAAGGCAGACGCTCAACCGTCTGAGCCACCCAGGCACCCATCCTTATTAATTTTAGGGATATCTATTTCATATGGGTAGGTTATAATAGTTTATGCTTTTTGAGGAATCAGTCCCTTTAAGTTGTCAAAGTGCATGTGCAGAGTTGTTCATAGTATCCCTTATCATTTCTTTGATGTCTGGAGGGTCTGCCGTGATGGCTACTATTTAATTCCTGATATTGTTACTTTGTGTCTTCTCTTTCTACTGAGTCAACCTTGCAACCTAAGTTTATGCTCATACTCAACCTTCCATTTTTTTTTTCAACCTTCCATTTTTTACGTCCCAAGTGACCAAGACTAATTCTTCCAGGACTACTTGATTATTTGGTCAGTTGGAGATCATAAAGTATTTGTTATTTCAGAAGTCAATAAAATTTGGAGATGTGTTCATTGACTTATCTCGGGAGCAGTGGGGATATCTAGATGCTGTACGAGAAGGTAATATGGGAAAACTACAAACATCTGATAACTTTGGGTAAGAAGATCTTTCCCATTCATTGATAAGCTGCTTACTTTGAGCTTTTTCTTCCTACTGTACATCAGCTCCCTATCCCTAAATAACCTGGGGGAGCTTTCTGAAAGAAGAGATGGGCACACTCATACTGTAGACATCCAAACTGTATGTATCCCAGTCTCCTCAAATCTCCCTGCCTTTCTCAAAGGCAACAGAGCAAATGTGATCACAGAGCCGAAATTTGGCTAGAGAACTATTTTTAAAAGGTGATTTGTGGGCAGAACTGTGAAAGAACACTGCTCTGGGGCTTCCTCTTTCTTTAGTGTCAATATATAACTTATCCTCCATCCTAGGTGGAGTTTGAAAGTGAAAGGGAATGTTACAAAGGATGCTGGAGTAACTAAAGCAAACTGGGACCCACAATCACTGTGTGTATAGCCAAATACTGGGTCTAAATTCTCTGATACTCAAAGCATCGAGAAGAACATTTTCTTTTCCTCTATGCAGGGCTTTTTAAAGCAGAATTGAGGTCTTCTCTGAAGCGAGGCAGTGATCCCTGGATGATGGTGAGAGAGGGGACAGATACCCCATGCTCAGGTAATTGACACGGTGAGCAGGTGGATTTCCTCACAACCCACACCCCAAATGGTCAGAGGAACCTGGGTCCCTGAGGTGATGAGGCATGAGCTCTTTGCATGGGCTTTAGTACAGGGGAAAAAATATGCAAATGGATCTTTTTACCCATCATCATTATTGTGCTAGAGTCCCTCTTCCTACATCTCTCTTCTTAAAGAGGTAGACACTCTTGCCTGTCTATAGGCATATCCTTTAAAACACCGTTGACATAGGTCAGGATCCCAGAAAAATAGAATCTGTTATCTGAGATTTGCAAGTAGCAAGTTTTGGCGTTCTTTTGGGAACAACTGTGAAGGGTGAGGGGAAACTGGATTGGGTCAAGGGAGAGACTGAACTCCAATGCTGTTGCAACAGAGGGTTCATCCCATCCTACAGGGAGTTTTGGAGCTGACACGACCCTTCAGTTGATCTGAATTGAGGGAAAGGAGTAGGACCTTTGCACCCCTGCCCTTATGTGTCTGCTGGCTGCATCCAGGAGGGGTGTAACTTTGGGCCAGGTAGCGGTCTTCAGGCAAGGGCAATGTCCAAAGAATGACTCGTCTGTGAGCCATAAGCAGCTAATACTTCAAACAGCTGGAGGAGTAAGCGTCTTAGTTTTAAAGGGGGATCTGGGTGATGGTCCACAGTATCTACCGTAGCCTTTCTTCAAAGTTTAGCTTTCTCTTTTAGATTCACAGATGGATTTAAAAAAAAAAAAAAAAGCTGATTTTTGTCGTTTTTATATTTTAATTTTACTAAGACAACAGTGCAATGGATCATGGATTGCTGAACTGGATAACCAATTTCATTGAGCAAAAATGAGTAAAAGAATAATTCAAAAAGCACAAGTATTACAGAGATTTTTAACAAATGATCATGGAAGAGTCCTTTTAAAAATGTTTGTGGTAAATCAACAAGCAAACTGGGTAATAAAACTAACCTCAAATAATCAAGAAGTTTATGTCTAACTGGGGAGAGACGCTGTGATCTTAAATATCAATGTAGGAACCACCAGGATTTCAAATCACACAGAATGTAAGTTCAATGCAGAGTTCAGATGTAGTAAAATATAATTTTCTTCTTAAGTTTTATAATAGAATCTTGAAGAAGTCACTGTCCATTAGCTGATGCCTAAAAATTAAGGGGAGAATGTGGCAGGGGGGTATAATTTCTGCTTTGGGTCATAATTAAATTCAAAGAACAGGGAATAGATCAAATGTAGGTAGGCTGTAATCAGTGTGTAATGTGAACTGGAAGCCCAGAAGTAAGTTTAAAATCTCTATTTCTGAGAATCATTCATAGGAATCACGAATAACATCCAGGTATTTAGTTTCCTGGGTTAAAAATTGCTCCATGAAGGTGACCTTAATAAGTTTCCATTTACAATAGTCAAAGCATAAACTTGATTTCAAGATAGCATAACCTGAGTTGTGATCACTCATGTAAAATATAAGAAAATACTCTTTCCTTGAATTACGCTTTCAAAAAATATAAATTGATACATAATCAAATGCCAATCTATGAAGTTTTAGAAAAGAAAACATAAGAAATGGCCCCAGGGGTGCCTAGGTGGCTCAGTCCATTAAGTGTCTGCCTTCCGCTCAGGTCATGGTCCCAGGGTCCTGGGATTGAGCCCCATCAGGCTCCCTGCTCAGCAGGGAGTCTGCTTCTCCCTCTGCCTCTCCCCATATCCCTACTTGTGTATTCTCTCTAATAAATAAATAAAACTTTAAAAAAAAAAGAAATTACCCCAATCTTACCACTCTGTGAGAACTGAATTACCCTTTAATTCTTACCTTAAAATTATCAACTGAACACTTACTAAGATCTAACCATTATCAGATGATACCCATGATAATTTACTGTAGGCACACACCAATGCCCTGGTTCATTTAGTTGGCTCCCAGTACTTTGGCACTTAAGTTACCTTATAGGACACAGAGAATGGCAGAATGAGAAGCTTAGCAAATCCTCTCCCCCAAAGCACTGATAAAACTGAACAAAATTGTGAAACAGCCATTTCTCTGGTAATAAGGTCATACATGAAACTGAGAAGTATTTCTCCAAGGAAACTACTGAACTATGGGAATGAACAGCAAGATTCTTGGTGTTTTACCCCAGCTGTCAGGTCAGAAGACTCATGGCAAGCTAGAAAACTAGACACTTTGCTGCTAGAGAGGATTGACTTAATTCGGAAACTTAGAAGTTTTTGAAAACTGTAGCCATCTCTGCGCAACTCATTGAGGAAGGTCAAGGTTGTGATCCTTCTTGGGGCCAGCAACAAACTGGCAAACTAGCCAAGACTTTAATCAGAAATCCAAGAAAGGAGATAGATATAGTTAGCCTTGATAAGTTTCCTATATCCTGGTGATCTGGAATTCTGAGCAAGGGGGTGCACATGCTTAGGAGAGGAGGGGACCTTGACTATCTACCCTTTCCTGGATAAATGGGAGGCCTTGTGCAGACACAGGAGACACAGACTTGTAAAGAGACTGAACTTTGAATTCAATACCCAAACCTCACATAGGTTCATTGGCAAAAGGTAAAAGACTTACTGGCTGGAGACGTTTGAGCACAATCCCTGACCAATCATTGGCTAACTACCAACCTATGCTGAAACAGAAATGAAACCAGGTTTATGAACGAAATCAAGAATAGTTGTTTATAGGGGTGCCTGGGTGGCTCAGTCGTTAAGCGTCTGCCTTTGGCTCAGGTCATGATCTCGGGGTCCTGGGATCGAGCCCCACATAGGAATCTCTGCTCGGCAGGAAGCCTGCTCCTCCCTCTCTCACTCCCCCTTCTTGTGTTCGCTCTCTTGCTGTCTGTCAAATAAATAAATAAGATCTTAAAAAAAAAAAAAGAAAAGAAAAATTGTTTATAATGAAAAGCAGGGGGCGCCTGGGTGGCTCAGTCAGTTAAGTGTCCAACTCTTGATTTCGGCTCAGGTCATGATCTCAGGGTCAGGAGATCAAGTCCCTTGTTAGGCCCCACACTCAGGGGGGAGTCTGCGTAAGATTCTCTCGCTCCCTCTCCCTTTGCCTCTCCCCCCACTCGCTCACTCTCTCTCTCTCAAATCAATCAATCAATAAAATGATGAGCAGAGACAACAGTGGTTGTACACCATAGGAGACTCCAAAGAATCAGTTCAGACAAGTCACCAAACAACAAAACCTATGACAATAATGCCCTCGTGTGGTAGAAATCAGAATTCCAGAGTTGCTGCACTATTACCCTGTTCTTAAGGAAAAAAAAAAATTACAAGCCATGTAGAGAAACCAGAAATTGTGGCCCACACTGAGAAAAGCAGCCAACAGAAATTCTGAAACTCAGATGCTGGACTTACAGACAAAGACTTCAAAAATGGTATTTGTAGGTAGATTTTCAAAGAACTAAAGGAAACTGGCTGGCATGACAACGATTCAAATAAAGACTATCACTACAGAGATAGAATTTATGAAAACTGGAAGTTCTGGAGTTTAGAAGTACCATGACTGAAGTGGATATTTCACTAGAGGGGCTCCACAGCAGATCTGAACTTGCAGAAGAGAATTTGGCAGAAAGCAAACTTGAATTTCTAGGAAACTAGAAATTACCCAATCTGAAGAAGAGAAAGAACAAGAATGAATAAAAATGAACAGAGCATCAAAGACCTGTGGAATGCCATCAAGCATACCAGTATATGTCTAGTAGAAGTCTTAGAAGGAGAGGAGAGAGAGAAAGAGAGAGAAAAAGTATTTAAATATTGTCCAGAAAGATCTCAAATTTGGTGAAAAACAGTAATCTACATATCCTAGAAGGTCAACAAACTTCACATGGGGGAAGAAGAGACTTCTACAACTACATCCATCAGGATCAAACTGTTGAAAGCCAGCGGGAAAATCTTGAAATCAGCAAGAGAAAAACGACCCATCATGTACAAGAGAACAACAGCATAAAACGCAGCTGACTTTTCAAAAATAGCGGAGGGCAGAGGCAGTAGGATGATACTTTCAAAGTGCTGATGGAAAGAGACCAAGCCTCTTCAGCAAGACTCATTATTTCTGGGATTCCGATATGCTAGATTATTTTTCTCCCGTGCATTTAATTTTTTTCTTCTATTCTGAGGCTTCTAGTCACTAAATAACAGTATTTCTTTATTTTGTCTTTGCCTGTATTATTCCATTCATCCCATCGACTTTATTCATTCCCAATAGTTCTACTTTATTTTTTAAATTACTTCCTGATCCTGCTTCAAGTTAGCAATACCTTATCCATCATTTTTTAAAAAGATTTTATTTATTTATTTGACAGAGAGAGAGCACAAGCAGGGGGAGCAGCAGAGGGAGAGAGAGAAGCAGGCTCCCCCCTGAGCAGGGAGCCCGATGCGGGGCTCGATCCCAGGACCCTGGGATCATGACCTGAGCTGAAGGCAGACGCTTAACGACTGAGCCACCCAGGCACCCCCCTTATCCATCATTTTGAGACCAGAGTGGCATTACCCACGGTTCGGGTGCAGGCAAGTAACAGGATGCTATGCTAATTACACTTTTTCTAGGTGGTTAGAGGGTCTCATATTTACTACCTCATATTTTTCTAATTTATTTTGTTTTATTTCAGGAAGCAAAAACCAAATGTTTTTGTAGCAATTGGATAAATCCAAATACAAAAATCAGTGGTAAAACTTTGTATCCGGATGCCTGGGTGGCTCAGTTGGTTAGGTGTCTGCCTTTAGCTCAGGTCACGATCCCAGGGTCCTGCTTCTCCCTCTGCTTGCCGCTCCCCCTGTGCTCTCTTTCTCTCTGACAAATAAATAAAATCTTAAAAAAAAAAAACAACTTTGTATCTGATTGGCAAAAATATAAAATACTGGTAGAACCTGAGGTTGGAAAAACCATGATAGCAATGATATATACATATATTAGAGTTTATAGAGTGCAAATGGAGCAAAACTTGAGTTTCGTGCTTTAATATGTGGCAAATATACAATTGAGATTCTTCTTTGAACAAGTCTAATTCTGGAACTTTAAATATAGTATACCGGTGATTAAGTCCACAAAGACCTACATACAAGTTAGTGGATCACTCTTTATATTAACAAATGGACACAATGCAAATTCCAGGTAGTAAATCAATGGGTAAGTCTAGTATGGCACTCTGATTGTTAGTGTTGAAGTAACATTAAAATCAATGTACTATATTTATATTTAATCATGTATCAAATCATTAAAATCTGTGGCTAAACAAAAAACTTGAGAGTAAAATCCCAATTAACACTTTGTCTATTAAGTATAAAATTTTTTGAGTGTAAGGGCACCTGGGTGGCTCAGTCAGTTAGGCATCTGACTCTTGATTTCAGCTCAGGTCATGATCTCAGGGTCCTGGGATGGAGCCCTGCATCGGGCTCTGCACACAGTGGGGAGTCTGCTTGAGGATTTTCTCTCTCCCTCTGCACCTTCCCCACTCTCTCATAAATAAAAAATAAATAAGTTTTGGGAGTGTAAAATTTTTTTTATTTTAAGATTTTATTTATTTATTTGTCAGAGAGAGAGAGAGAGCACAAGTAGGCGGAGTGGCAGGCAGAGGGAGAGGGAGAAGCAGACTCCCTGCTGACCAAGGAGGCTGAAGTGGAACTTGATCTCAGAACCCTGAGATCATGACCTTGAGCCAAAGGCAGATGCTCAACCAACTGAGCCATCCATGCGTCCCTGGAGCGTGAAATTTTTCATAGGTAATACTTACAGGAAAAAAACTTGAAAGTTTAAAGAATAATGTCTGTGCCTTTTTATTAAATATTGGTGCTGCTTTTAAGTGAGACCTTCAAAATGCACAGTTGCACCACTCACTCTGAATCACCCCCACACGCTGCCACTTCCGAACCTGCAGTCACCGTTTCCTTGTATCCTACACATACATACCCCTCATTGTGATTTATATTGTGATGTGAGAGTCTAATCTTCTTTTCTTCTCTTATTGTCTCTCCATCAGCCTGCCAGCCAACTCTGGATTCTTCTCCTGAACTTAATGAATGCTAGAGTGCCTTCAGACAGAGCTCACACTTGACTGCACAGCAAAGACTTTCACTGGAACGCAGAACAATGAGTCTGAGGACTGTGGGATGACACTCAGTCCTTTCTCACCCTTCACTCAACATAAGAAAATTCATACAGTAGAGAAACACAAATAGGATGCATACTCGAAGGCCTTTTAGGTGTTGTTCATTGTTTCCCACTCATCAAAACGTCCATGCATTCGAGCAACTCTCTGAAGGTCATGATTGTGGAAATACTTTTTACCAGAGCTTCAAAGTTTATACAACATCAGAAAAAGCACATAGGACCCAAACTACACAAATGTGATGCATGTAACAAGGCCTTTCCATTTTACTCCCTCCCTATTGAACATCAGACAGTTCACACCGGAGAAAAAGCCTTTCTGTGTGATGAATATAGAAGGGACTTTAGCTAATAGGCGACCTTGAAATGACATAAGAGAATTCATACCCCAGGGCAACACTTTGAATGCAATAAATGTATAGATACCTTGGACAAAGTTTCAAAGCTTATTGAACACTGGGCAAGGCCTACTGAACCAACACTAAACAAATGTGATAAATGTGAAAAATGCTTTAAGTTTTACTCACAATCTAATAGACATCAGAGGACTCATAGTGGAGAGAAACCCTTCAAACAATCTATGTGAAAAGATCTTTAGTCAAGGAGTCCTGAGACAGCATTAAAAAATCACACCGGAGAGAAACTTTTTCATTGTCGAGTGTGTGGACATGATTTTAGTTATGATCTTACCCAGCATGAAAGAACTCATACTGGAGAAAAGCCAGAGCGATGTAGCCAGTGCGACAAGGCCTTCAGAACTGCATCTAATTTCAGCAGTCATAAAAGAACTCACTTAGAAGGGAAACCCTTTGTGTTCAGTGTAAAAAAAGCATTTAAAAGAAGGTCATACCTTGTTCAATGTCAGAAAATTCATAGGAAACAGAATTTCTAAAATCATGATAATACTGCCAAGGTCTCTAGGTGCCACATCTTTACTAAACACCAGAGAATTCATCCAGGGAGACTCTATCTATAGCTAAATAGCTTTCCACACTGAATCCTCAACTCTTGTTCATCAGAATTCATACTGAAAAACCCTAGAATATAAAACTCATGTAGGAACTTTAAGAACATACTCAGCAAGGAAACAGCATTTATATGATTACAGATGTATTTTCTATCTTCCTTTGACCATGGTTCTTTGAAATATCCACCATAAACATGAGAAGATTCTCATGTTTTGAGAATCTTCTAGGATTTGAAATAAGCCAAAGCTTTGCCTTTATCATCTTCCCTATATTGAGAGTAGGAAGTGAAGAAGAATACCATAATCAAAAATAATTTACTGAGGTTCTTCATTGAAGATAATAAATTAGATCATGAAAACTCTTTAGGAATAGAGGCAATATGGTAAATGATAAAAAGATTGTGTGGAAAACTGTACACCCAAACCAAGTAGACATAAATAAATGATGTGAACTCTGTTTCTGGGATTAAAACTATTGAAGAAAATTCCTAGGGATGCCTGGGTAGCTCAGGTCATGATCGCAGGGTCCTGGGATCTGCCAGATTCTGGATCCACGCTCAGCGGGGAGTCTGGTCCCTCTCCCTTTGCCCCTCCCCCCACTCGTGCTCTGTCTCTCGCTCTCAAATAAATAAATAAAATATATTTTTATTTATTGCTCTAGGAGCACTTGGGTGGCTCAGTCCGTTAAGCGTCTGCCTTTGGCTTTGGTCATGATCCCGGGGTCCTGGGATCCAGCCCCGCATCAGTCTCCCTGCTCAGCGGGGAGCCAGCTTCTTCCCTTCCCTTGGCTGCTCCCCCTGCTTGTGCTCTCTTGTTCTCTCGGTCAAATAAATAAATAAAATCTAAAAAAAAAAAAATTGCTCTAGTGGGAAGAGTTCACCAGAGCTTTAGGAAGAATGGATTCAGATTCTAGTTCTGTTACAAAGAACTGGGAACCTACACCATGTCACCTAACCTATATATATATATTCTGAAAAGAAAAAAAAGGTAACATCAAGTAATTTTTGCTCTTCCTTCCAAGCACCAGGAGCAAGATCGTAGTATGAAATGTGGAAGAACTATAGAGAAACATCCTTCCAGGTTGGTGGGTAGAATTCTAGGAATCAACTTCAATTTTTCACTGTTTCCAAATCCAGCATCTGGTCATTTCCTCTTCATCCCCTTCCTTCCTCAGTTCCCATATTTAAATCATGCATTTAAAAATTGAGAGCCTCGGGGCGCCTGGGTGGCTCAGTCGTTAAGCATCTGAGTCGATCCCAGGGTCCTGGGATCGAGCCTTGCATTGGGCTTCCTGCTCAGTGGGAAGCCTGCTTCTCCCTCTCCCACGCCCCCTACTTGTGTTCCCTCTCTCACCGTGTCTCTCTCTGTCAAATAAATAAAATCTCTTAAAAAAAAATGAGAGCCTATTTCTTTCAGGTATACACGTTCCTAGCTGCTGAGGATATACCCATCAGTGGACAAGACAGAAAAATTCTACTCCCTCACGGAGTATACATTCTAGTGAGGAAGACAAACCAATTACAAATTTACGGGTAGCCAGAAGGTTGGGAAACATGGATAAATATTTAGCTTGTGACCATGCTACATAATCAGTTAATGCCTATATTTGACAAGGTAGAGGGAGGTCACTCAACGTGAGCCTAACAGGACCACGTGCTACCCTTTTATGCCAGAATGGGGAGAAACTGGTTGGATTAATTTCCAAAGCTGGGTTGGACAATATAGCCACGTGGAATTGGCTGCACATTCTCCAGATTTCTCCAGATTTGAGACTCTGATTACTTCTTCTGAGGGATGGTCAAGGCACGGGTTATCTTGTGAAAGTCAGGGACAAAAATCATCTGAAGTATGCATCCCATATACAAGTAGAGGGACTACTGAAAATGCCAGGTCAATGGCCCATGTTCAGTGCAGTTTTGCAAAGTACACGGAACCACATGTTGCTAATGAGGAATAAGAGTTTAAATATACCACAGAAGCCACTGGGTGTATCATGTATTGTAACATTAATAAATCATTGTATATGTATGTATATATTTACCTGTATTCAGAATTTATGGCCATCATGTAGACCAGCGGCTGATGTCTATACTATGACTGTGGTGGTGGATACACAACCCTGCACATATAACAACGTTGTACAGAACACACACACACACACAGGAAGCACACTAGGGGAATCTGAAAAAGAATGGAGAATTTTATCAATGTTAACATCCTGGTTTTCTTACTATACTATCATTTTGCAAGATGTTACCATTGGGTAAACTGGGCAAATGGTATATGGAATCTCTGCTATTTCTTACAATGGCATGTGAATCTACAATTATCTCAATAAAAATGTCGATTATTTAAAAAAAGACCCAAAAGAAAGTCTTTTTTCCCTGCAGTCTCAGGTTACACCTGCAGAATCACAGACATGTTTGCATCAAGCTTATGATAAAAAAATGTGAAAGGCCCAATGCCTTCATTTTAAAGAGGAGAAAACAGAGATACACCAAGGTTAAGTACCTACCCAAGCTCCTAAAATTTGTTAATGCTAAGCAGCTTGTCACAATTTCTGCCTTTCTGTATTTATAATGGAGCGTTTTGTGGCAACTGCCAAGCCCTCCAACAACTTTGGGATATAGCCCATCAGGACCACAACTGTCTGGCCATGTGATCTTAGAAAAATAATGTTTGAAATTTATAATAAAGTGAGAACGATCATACCAACACTGATGGGATTTCAAGATGCGGGTGGGTGGCGGGAGACTCTTAAAAGAACGCCTCTTTACTGGCAGGTAAAATGCCAGACCCTCGAGCTGAAGGCTTCCTATAAAAAGACATGAAAGGTACAGTCCTTGTTCTAGGAATAAAGCCTAGAAAGAGAGAATTATATATATATATACACCTCAGAAGCATGGAGTGTGAGAAATATGTGGGTGTAGGGGACTGGTGGTTGATGAGTCTGCCAAGTAAACTGGGGCCAGATGCAAAGTTAGGCATTTGAACGCTGCTCAGGATTCTACCCTGGAGGATCATGCCAAAGAGCCTAGTCTTTCAGCTGGGAGGCTGAAGCCCCATGGGGCCCCTCACCGCTAGGAGGCCTTCGGGCAAATTGCCTTTCTCAGAATCCTCCCTTTCCTCAATCTCCAAAATAACAATAATGTCCGTAGAGGACAACTGTGTCAGTAAATGAGATCACGGGCTTGGAAGTGCTTAGCACCTGACGGGTTCACAGGATTTCCCCCAGCAAATTGATGACCTTACAGTTCTGGAGGCCGCAAGTCTGAGATGGCTCTTATGGGGCGAAACTCAAGGTACTGGCAAGACTGCATTCCTTCTGCAGGCTCGAAGGAGGACCCGTTTCCTCATCCTGCCTTAGCTCTTGACCCCCCTTTCATCACCTGATGCACCTGCCTCCTTCTTCCAAGGAGGATTTTGATTGTATCAGCTCCACCTGGACATTCCAGGATATTCTTACACCATCACGCACTTAAGTCACCTAACTGCTTCTCTTCTCCTCTCAGCTGCCCCTGGTGAGGGGCACCAGGTGAGTTTCCCCATCTCAAAGATTCAAGTGGGAAGTGCACAAGCGTCACAAGCCCTCCTGTGGTGTGTGTTATATGATATCATGATTGGGGTACACAGGAGGCATGAATAAAGAGCACTTGGGAATTTTCAGCCTAAACCTTGACAGACACCCTTGCATTCCCTACTCCTTGTTCCAACCATACTCAGGACCAAAACTGCTGAGAGCTCTGCAGGCAGTTAATGGCCTTGATTGGGAAATGGAAAGCTTCTGGGTGCGATGACCTGGGCTCTACATAAGCAGGGTCAGCTGCGTGCTGGACTTGCCGGCCGTGTTGGGGCTGACCTCTCTGAGAGGGTGAGTTTGTGCGGTTCCACTGGGATGCGGAGGGGGTGTTGTTCAGGGTAGAGCTGGGAAGCAGGGCCACACGCTTTGGAACATGGGCAGAGGCCCTATATACCCCCGAATCCCAGTTGCTGCTGCAGCATCACATGTGGGCTCCTTGTAGGGTCCAGGAGAAGAGGAAACTGCAGGTCAAGGTTGGGAGGCTGGGGTGTATTCCTGGTTTCCTCTGTGTAGTCGAGGTGGTAGTGATTTGGGGTGGGGATGGAGGTTGGGCTGCCTGGTTTCACATACTTCTGCCCTCAATTTGAAGGTGTGACTTCTCTGGAGTCTGCTTTCTCCTGAGAAGAGGAAGAGGAGGAGGAGAAAAATGGCCCTTTCATTTCTAAAGGTGATATCACAGGTGAATCGCTTCTCATTTCCCTCCTAAATTATGAATTTATAGGGCCTAAAAACATTTTGCTAGTTGGGGCTATAGGGAGAATCTGTTCCAGACCTCGACCCTAGCTTCTGGTGGTTTTCTGGAATCTTGGGCGTTCCTCGGCTTGTAGATGCATCCCTTCAGTCTCTGCCTTTATCTTTACCTTGTGGTCTCCCTGGGTCGTCTCCTCATTGTTCTGTGTCTGGGTTCAAATTTCTCCTCTGTGCATGCATGTCTGTCTCTGGATCCAAATTTCCCCTTTTGTATTGGATTAAGGCCCATCTTAATCTCATTTTAATTTGATTACTTCTGTAAAAACCTTATTTTCAAATAAGGTCACATTCTGAGGCACTGGGGATTAGGACTTCAATATAACTTTTTTGGGGAACTGTTAGGAATCCATAACAGACAGATATACAAAATTATCAAACTGATTTCTTCTGGGAGAGAAGTTTTCATTTGTCTTGTGGTTACTGGTCATTCAACTTTTCAAATCCAAATTGATAACGGCCTTTGTTTTTGAAGGATATCTTTACTGGGTATAGAACTCTAGGTGTGTGACCTCAACTAAATGCTCAGTCACCCTGTTCTCCCTGGGCACTGGAGTAGTCTGGAATCCTACATTCCTACCAAAGAAAGTAGGATTTCTTTTTTTTCTTTTTAAAGATTTTTTATTTATTTATTTGACAGAGAAAGACACAGCGAGAGAGGGAACACAAGCAGGGGGAGTGGGAGAGGGAGAAGCAGGCTTCCCCCCGAGCAGAGAGCCCGATGCAGGGCTCGATCCCAGGACCCTGGGCTCATGATCTGAGCCAAAGGCAGATGCTTAATGACTGAGCCACCCAGGCGCCCCAAAAGTAGGATTTCTTAGTGACCTCTGAAGCTTCTGACTCTGTATCCCAAGAGCTGTTCTCTCAAGTCTGGCCCTGTGCAAGCACACTTCCAATGTCAGCCAAGGGCCCAAGGGAAATTCTCCTACAGGTGCTCAGGGCACCTTCTCTAGCATGCTGCCCTCCCAACCCCAGCTGTGTTGGAAAGAAGCTCCAAACTCTGATATCCTCTCCCTCCATCCAGCAAGACCACTGCTTGGCTTCTATGTCCCTGCACTGTGGCTCCAAAAATGCCATCGAGGAGAATGCCAGGATAACATGCTTTTCTTCTGTCAAGGGTCACAGCCTTGGATAGTGTGTAAGAATAGTGGCTTATCTATTTATCTAGCTTTTTAGTTCTTTGACAGTGAGAGGGCAACTCGAAGCAACTACTCCATCATGGCTAGAATCAAAAGTGCTCTCTCCTTTAAAGCACAGCTCAAATTGACTCCATTTTTGCAGGTATCCCTCGATGCCACAACTCATAATCGCAGTCTTTATCAAGCCACACTGCATGGCACTGAATGAGTGATTGTATTAATCAGGGTTCTCCAACAGGAGATCTATATGACTTATTATATAACTCATGTGATTATGAAGGCTGAGAAGTCCCCAGATCTGTAGTAGGCAAGCTGGAGATGCGGGACAGCTAATGGTGTAGTTCTAGCCCAAGTAAGAAAGCCCGAGAACCAGGAAAATCAATGGTATAAGTTGCAGTCTGAAATCCAGCAGGCTTGAGACTCAAGACTCAGTTTAAGACTGAAGGCAGGCAAAGACCGATGTTCCAGCCCAAGAGTTAGGATGAGCAGTATCCTCACTGTTCACCTCGGTGCGATTCTGAGGCTTCAGTCATAATCCCACAGATGGCAACCTCACCTCACTGACTCCTCTGCCAAGCACACCAAATGTATTTCTTTAGTTGTTCTTTTTTTTCATGAGGATAGGCAAATTTGCCTCCCCCAAACTCTACAAGGACAAAGTAGATTTCTTAGTTTCCACTTTCCATTATAGCTTTTGGCCACACGTTCTTCTACATCCTTGTATACTGTCTGTCTCCCTCTTATGCCCAACTTCAAAGATACCAACCAAGAGCCACATGGAAGTATAAATAAAGTATATAATTTTATTTCAGGAGTCCATGAAATTGAGAGATGTGGCTGTGATCTTTTCTCTGGAGCAGTGGGCTTCTCTGAGCTCTGAAGAGAGACAATTGTATAAGGATGTGATGCTGGAGAACTGTGATTACCTTGTGTCTTTGGGTAAGGAGATCTTTCCCTGTTAGTTTAAAACTGCCCGTGGTAGAAGTTTTTCCTTCTGTGTGCATATCTGCAAAGCCCCTGAGAATCCTTGATTGAATTTCAACTTGACATTCCTCAGCAAAGGACTGGTGCTGCGTGATGCTAGCTGTGTGATCCTATTCTCCACCATCTTCCAGAGCATTGAACTTCCCTTAAAAGCCGTGCTTCTCGGGCTATTGTATGCCTAAGAAACCTCTGGGGAAAGGCTAAAAATGTAGATGGTCTTTTCTAAAAAAGAATACAAACAGTACTTTGGAGGTTGCTGAGAGTTTTTTTGAAGGTGGTAATGAGATCCCTTATCACCAAAAGTGTGCATTTAAATTCTGTAATAATCACAGCATGATCAAGGTCATTTATCTCTCTTAGGACACTGGACTTATAAGGCAGAAGTGATATCCGCTTTGAGGCAAGGGAAGGACCTCTGGATGGTGGAGAAAGAGGTTACAAGTGCTCCGTGCCCAGGTAACTGACCAGTACCAAGCAGGTGGAAGCCATTACAGCTCATACCCAACTGGCCTGAGTAACCTGGACACCTGAGGTGACAGGGAAGAACTCTTCCACAGGCTTCCAAGGAACTCTTGCTCCCGCCCCCACCCCCCCACATATTCATCACTCTCCCTGAATTCCGTTTGTCATACCTCCAGTCTTAGGACACTAAATGGTGTGCGGGTAAAATCATGAAGCTTAAGTTACCACATGAAGAGTCGGAAGGATGAAGAGCTGAGCTGGTCAAGTAATTTATTTGAATGGCTTAGCTCAGGAAAGTGTCATGAAAAGCCCCTTTTCTCCCCAGAAAGAATTCAGGAGGATTTTTTTTCTCTCTCTCTAGATTAAGATAATAGGTTAATCAGATGTACCATAACCAGAAAAACAATCAAATTCGCCTTCTGATGGAGGGTGAGGAAACCCCCTTCAGTACAGAAAGCAGAAACTTCCAGAAAGCAAGATCATCTAGGGATTTCAGAGAAACGGGCTTAGGTTTCAGGGCACAATATAGAAGGAAGCTCACTAACAGGCTCCTGAAAGTCAAGGGACAGAAAGTTAAAAGCTGGGACAGATGATGAGGATTTGGCTTGGGACATGATTAGGTCCTAAGAGTGGAATAAAATCCCCAAATGCATATAAGCTGTTGTTGACATTTTCGAAAAAGGGCCTGGAACCCAGGAAGAAATTCAAAGCTTTTATAAGATTGTTCCCAAGAATTCCAAGTAACACTGGGCCTTCTTATTCTTAAAAAAATATAATGACCTGGCCCAAACTCCTCTCCCACCCCAAACTAGTTCATCTATCCACAGCAGTCCTCTCTGAACTCTGATTCCATTGATGTATTTGTCTTTCTTCCTTACTTTTTCATGCTTTGTGCACTTCTGCATATTTTTCTATCAAGTTGTAGTCCCTTTTGATTTACTCCAGTAGTTCCTATTCTCTCCACTGCCTTGTTTTAGAAAACCTGTTTGCTTTGTTTTGCTTTTACCACTTACACACACACACACACACACACACCCCTATTTAAAACAGTTTAGACTGTTTATGGCTGGCAATCAGGTAGAGAATTCAATCACATTGTTCACTTTATAGCCGATGATCACTGTTGCTGTATTCAAGAATCCTCCATTATTTTGCATTTCCTTCCTCTGTAGCCCGTGATCTTTCTTCTCCCTACCCACAGCCAGTCTGCTGTATTTCCTATGCTAAATATGCACGTATTAGGTATAAAATACATGGTTTCAAATATAAATGCACTTTAATTTAAATGGCATGCTGTGAAAAATCTCTTACCTTTCCATTTGTCTCTATGAGGTCTTTACAAGTTATACATACACATATACGTGTGTCTTTTGTATGCAATATAGTGTTTTATAGTATGTGTCCACCATATTTAACTTAGGAATCTTTCCCCTAGCAATGGGTAAGTCTCTACAACCCTTTCTGACCATATTTTATCAGATTTATCCCTGAGTATTTAACCTTTTTGATGCTATTGTAAATAGTATTGGTTTATCTTTTTAAATATGGATTTTATTGAAATTATATGATCAAAGAAACACATATGCATAACCCAAAGAATCAAACAATACTCTTAGGCTGACTGTCTTCTGCTTTTTCTCTACCTACCCCTGATTTATTCTTCCCAGAGAAACCACTTAACTTCAATAAGAAACAGCTTAGAGGGACACCTGGTTGGCCCAGTCAGTGGAGCATGAGACTCTTGATCTTGGGGTCATGAGATTGAGCCCCACATTGGGTACAGAGATTATTTTTAAAAAGTCTTAAAAAAGAAAAACAGCTGAGAGTGAGCTCTTTTTTTTTAAAATAATCTATTTTTACTGTTTTTTCCTTATCTAGTTTAGATCTTGATTGACTCCACCCATTATACATATGTTCTTCTCCTATCCCCACAACATGCCGTATAATCATTTCTTGTTACATTGGTATTCAGTGTTTATACAACTGTGACTGACTTT
This sequence comes from Eumetopias jubatus, assembly GCF_037043125.1. Lineage (NCBI taxonomy): Eukaryota > Metazoa > Chordata > Mammalia > Carnivora > Otariidae > Eumetopias > Eumetopias jubatus. The sequence goes on from NW_028274815.1 coordinate 126,696,931, forward strand.
ATACGACTAGTATCCTTCACAGTTGAGGCAAGCAGTCTTGAACAACTTATAATTTCTTCTGGGGTTCATAACTCCAAGTTTTTTCAGTTCTTATCTATAGGTCCTTGATCCATCTCCCAAATCACTGGAAAAGCTAAAAAGCCTGTTACACTACATACATCAGGTGTCTAACAATTCTTTGTGAGCCCTCTCTCCTGGACTCTCCACTTATAGACACTTTCTGTTGACTTCATGCAATTCTCTCCACCCATCTCCCTCTTCAACATCGCTGTATTACTTTTTTAACAGCTTTATGGCCACTCTTCAAGTAACAAAACAACTTTTCCCCTCAACAACAGATAGCATCTCTCCTCTTGGCACTTTATAAGATAAGGACATCCCTTCCTTACCACTTATCTTCTCCCCACCTCACCCTTAAAACACTGTCATTCATCAAGCTTATTTTTACATTATCATCCCTGGTAACATTTACATCCTATTCTGTAACAATAACCATACTCCCTTCAAAGATAAAAACCATAAATAGCATTTACATCATTATGGTTATTTAAAAGTTTTTCATTGAATAGCCAGGTCCCCTGCTAGGATTGCATGTCCTTGTCTTTGGCTTCAAAATGAAAGTCTACTGGAAATGAAGTCTACTTTCTTACAGCATATTTAAGTAGGGTTCACTTTTTTTCTACTTTTACCATCTATTCAAAATACTGCAGAATTTTTATTTCTACTTGGAGGATGCCTTTCTTATAGTTTTAGTGAGTTCTCTTTTTGCCTAGGGTGAGAAACCTGCATTGCCTTTGCATCTTTGTCAAAAAATCAGTTGTCTATATACGTGTTCATGGTATGCTTTTACTACCCTTCTCACGGCTGTAGAATGTGCAGTTAGATCACCTCTTTTCTTTTTGTAAAAAATATTAAGTAATCTCTACACCTAGGGCTTGAACTCACAACCCCAAGATCAACAGTCACACAGTCCTCCGACTGAGCCAATCAGGCGCTCCTTCTTTTTGTTTTACTGTTTTTGTCTGTATTGGTTTCTTATTTTCTAGCTCATTGATTTCTTCTTTTATTATTATTATTATTATTATTATTATTTCCTCTGCTTTGGTTTAATTTGCTCTTTTAAAAATTTTCTTAAGGTGGAAGCTGAAGCCATGTATTTGAGACCTTCTTCTAATATAGGCACTTAGTCCTGTGAATTTTACCCAAATACTGCTTTAGTGGCATCTCACAAATTCTTATATATTATGTCTTCATTTTCCTTCAGTTCAAATACTTCTTAATTTCTCTTTTCATTTGTTTGAATAGTTAGAAACATATTATTTAGTTTGAAAGTACTGGGGAATTTTGCAGGCATTTTTCTGCTAAGTTCTAATTTAATTCTATTGTAGTAAGAGAACGTACTTTGCATAGCCTGAGTCTTTTTTAAGTCTGTCGAGACTTGTTTTTACGGCCAGAATGTGGTCCAACTTGGGAAATGTTTCCTTGTGCACTTGAGAATGTATATTCTGTTGAGTGGAGTGTTCCGTAAACAGCAATCAGATCTAGCTGGTTGATAGTGTTGTTCAAGGCTATCATATATTTGCTGGTATTCTGCCTACATCTTTAATCAATTATTGAGACAGGGTATTGAAATCTCTGTAATTGTGAGTTTGTCTACTTCTCCTTGATATTCTTTTTGCGTCCTGTATTTTGAAGCTCTGTAGGTACATAAACATTTAAGGTGGCTTTACTCTTCATTGATTACTTTATCATTATGAAATATGTTTATTCCTGGACATTTTTATCGCTCTGAGATGGGTTTTGTCTGCTATTAGTATAGCCAGCCACTCAAGCTTTCTTTTGACTGGTAGCATGGTGTACATGTTTTCCATCCTTTTCCTTTTAACCTATTTGTGTCTTAAAGTATTTAAAGTGAATTTCTTTAGAGAATATATAATTTGGTTTTGCTTATCCAACTTGGTCATCTCTACCTTTTTAATTGAGGTATTTATACCAGTAGCTTTCAATGGTGGGGGAGGGGAAGATTTTGTACCCTCATGATATTTGGCAAAGTCTGGTGACATTTTTGGTGGTCACAATTGGGGATGGGAGTATGCTACTGGCATTTAGGGGGTAGAGGCCAGAAATGCTATTAAATATCCTATGTGCTCAAGACAGCCCGTACAACAAGAATTATCTGGTATAAATTGTCAGTAATGCCCAGATTGAGAAACCTGGTTTATTGCCATTTATAGTTTTGTTCTTTTTTTAAGATTTATTTAGTAGCGAGCAAGCGTGTGTGCACACATACTGGGGGTGGGGGTGGGGAGGAGCAGAGGGAGAGGGAGACAGAATCCCAAGCAGACTCCCCATTGAGCTCAGAGCCCAACATGGGCCTTGATCTCACAACCCTGAGATCATGACCTCAGCTGAAATCAAGTCAGATGCTTGACCAACTGAGCCACCCAGGCGCCCCAGTTGCTATTTACATTTAAAGTGATTATTATTTAAAAAAACTTGTTTAAAGATTTTATTTATTGGAGAGAGAGAAAGAGCAGGGGGAGAGAGAGAAAGAGTAGGTGGTAGGGGCAGAGGAAGAGGGAGTAGCAGACTCCCCAGCTGAGCAGCGAGCCCAATGCAGGATTGGATCCCAGGACCCTGGGATCATGACCTGAACCAAAGGCAGACGCTTGACTGACTGAGCCACCCAGGTGCCCCATTTAATGTGATTATTGATATGGTTAGGTTTGAACATCTTGTTATTGATTTGTCACTTCTGTTCTTTATTCCCCTTTGTCCCCTTTATTGCCCTCTTTTGAATTGAGTTTTTTTTTTTTTTTTTTTAGAATTCTACTTTATCTTGTTTGTTGGCCTATTAGCTATAACTCTTTGTTTTATGTTAGTGGTTGCATTAGGGTTTGAGTTTATGGTATCCATCTTTAATACAACAGTTCTACTTCCATTTATCTCCACCCAGCATTTATGCTGTTGTGCTGCATTTTACTTTTTTGTCTGTTATAAGCCCCACAATACACTGTTGTTTGTGTTAATCAGCCAAACTCTTTTAGAGAGACACAAGTAATAATTTTAAAAACCTTACATATTTACCATGTAGTTACAATTTTTGATGTTCTTCATTCCTTTGTGTAGATCCAAATTTCCACCTGGTAGACTTTTCCTTAACATTTTTAATTTTAAACTTTTTTTTTTTTTAAGATTTTATTTATTTATTTGACAGTGAGAGAAGGAACACAAGCAGGGGAAGTGGGAGAGGGAGAAGCAGGCTTCCCGCAGAGCAGATTGATGTGGAGCTCAATCCCAGGACCCTGGGATCATGACCTGAGCCGAAGGCAGATGCTTAATGACTGAGCCACCCAGGCGCCCCTTAAATTTAAATTTTTAAATTAACTTGTGTAGTTCTGCTAGATATGAATTCTTTCAGCTTCTGTATTTCTGGAATTTTTGTTTCTTTTTTGTCTTCATTTTTGAAAGGTTTTTCCTGGGCATAAGAATTCTGGTTGATAGGGTTTGTTTGTTTTTCCGTGTGTGTGTGTGTGTGTGTGTGTGTGTGTGTGTGTGTATAACTTTTTTTTTTTTGAAGTGTTCCCAGTGGGAAGTCTGATGTCCTCCTTATCTTTGTTCAATGTGCAGAACGTCTTTTTTTATCCTTTATTTAAAAAAGAGTTTTCTCTTTATTGCCGATTTTGAGGCGTTTGATTATCATGTGCCTTGGTGCACTTCTCTTCATGTTTCTTGTGTTGGGGTTTGTGGGGCTTCTTGGATCTGTGGGTTTATAGTTTTCATTGTGTTTAAGTTTTGGGCCATTATTCCTTTAAAATTTTTTTTTCTTGTCTTTCCTTCTCCTTTCTCCCAGAGATTGCAGCTGCCCATGCACTAAAGCCATCTGAAGTTTGGCAAATCCTCTAAACTTATTTCTTTTTTTCCTCTTGACTTTTGTTAATAGATGGTGATACTTCTCTTAATCCTCCTATTCCAATTTCTGAGTTCTACATTCCATTTCTCCAGCCCTTTCTCCTCTGAGTTCTCCAACGAGGATCTTCATGTTATTGCTTTGCCTTTGGTTGGGTAATTTTGGTTTTGTATAATTTTGCTATAAATGTGAACTATTAAATTTATTTAAACATATCTTCAAACCAATTATTTCTACTTTGTTCTTTTTAATTACCACTTGATTCTGTCTTATAACAACATTTATCTTTTAGAAAACATTACTCATCTATTTTAAACTATTCCTCTGTATCCATACATTTTCAATCACTTCAGTAGCCTCTCAAGATCTAGGATGAGGAGGATAACAGAAACCCATGCTAGTTCTGTCTTATCAATGGTATAACATTTTGAATTTATTAACCTCTATAATACTTCCTATATTCTATAGAAATACTCAAATTTTTTTCCTAGCAATTAACCAGTCTTAATTTAGATTTCTTTATTATAAAAAGTTAGAACTTATAACCCCACAGTTTGACAAAAAAAGGTAAGTTTGACAGAGTGGGGGGTTATAAAATACAATGATGTGCTCACGCAGTATAAAACTTGAGTGTGGTGTGTGTGTATATATCAAAAATTGGGACTCCCTTTGATGACTCTATGCCTAGAATATATTTCAAAATATAATCAAGATGTATATTATAAGCTATTCTTGGTGTTTTTAGCAATAACCGAAATACAACTCAAATATCTAAGTAGAACACTGGCCCAATCAATAACGACCCTGTCACATAGTAAAATACATAATATATAAAATATACATATCAGTTTTACTGATATATGTAAATATACACACTGATATATATCAGTAAAATTGATAAACCAGATTTATATTTACTCAAAGACCCCTAATTTTGTTGTTCAACGGAAAACATTTAAAGTATAATCACTTTCACAAGTTGCTAGATCTATACAGAGCTATTTTAAAGAACCTTAAGGAAAATCAACCTTTGGTCCCTGCTTAGAATTTCATGTGATTCTCTTTAGATCCTTTAAGCTTTTCTGTTTTGGTAATTACAATTTTAACTACTTTTTTTTTTAAGTCACAAATATAAGTATTTCAAGTTTACAGAAATTTTTCATGGGCCACATGTGGATCACTTAAATTCTTGTACTTGGAGAACACGTCTCTCATTCCTCCACCCCCACTTCCCATCCTACCTCTCTGAAGTTCCCAGTCACTGAGATGTGCTCTCCTCCTGTACCCCACTTACTAATGATCTTGATGTTTGTTGTAATGCCTGGATTTAATTTTATTTTCCTCCTATTGTTTTCCTACTAGCATGTCAGCCAGCACTGGTGAATTATCATGCCCTTAATGAATCTGAGAATATTGTCAGACAAAGCTCTCACCATGCTAAATATAAAAAAAATTGTACTTATGTCCAGTGTTATGAATGTGAGGACTGCAGCATGTCCTTCAACCATATCTCCCATCTTACTGGACATCAGAGAACTCACAAGGTAGAGAAAGCCCACAGACAGGGTCAAAACACAAAGACCTTCAGGCATTGCTCATCATTTACAACACTCCAAAGAATTTATATTCTAGATCAATACTTGGAGTGTAACCAATGTGGCAAAACCTTTAACAGCACTTCCAAGTTTATTCAACACCAGAACGTGCACAGTGGACTGAAGCCATACAGATGTGGCATGTGTCAGAAGGCCTTCAGGTTTCTCTCCACCTTTAAGACCCACCAGAGATTTCACATCGGCGAGAGACCGAACCTGATTCTCCATCACAAACCTCCCACTCAAAAGAAACGCTTTACCTGTAAGTCTTGTGGAAGGGCCTTTGACAGTTTCTCAGAAAAAATGCAAGACCAAAAAAATTCATATTAGAAAGAAATATTACACGTGTAATTATTGTAAAAAGGACTTCAGTCCATACTCGAAATTTATCCTACATCAAAGAGTTCATACTGAACAGAGGCTGTACAAATGTAATGACTGTGAGAAATCCTACAAAAGCAGCTCAAACCTCAAAAAACATCAGAAAATTCATACTGGAGAGGGGCCCTTTTCATGCAATGAATGTAAAAAGACCTTTACCCAGCACATAGATCTTCAACGTCATCAACACATCCATACTGGAAAGAAACACTACATGTGCAGCAGTTGTAAAAAGACCTTTGTCCGTTTCTCAGATCTAACTCAACATCGAAGAACTCATACCGGAGAGAGGCCATACCAGTGTAATGTTTGTAAAAAAACCTTTAAATATCACTCAAACCTTACTAAACATCAGAAAATTCATTCTGAAGAGAAGTCTTTTACGTGTGATGAATGCCAAAAGACCTTTCACTATTGCTCAGACTTTCATCGACATAAAAACATTCACACCAAAGAGAAACTCTATAAATGTAATGAATGTCAGAAGGTTTTTAACAATAATTCAAATCTTCATAAACACAAAATCCATACCGGGGAGAAACCTTTTGTATGTAATCAATGTGGAAAAGCTTTTAGCTTAAACTCAAAACGTACTCGACATCAGAAAACTCATGATAGAAAGAAACCCTAAAAATACAGAAAATGCAGGAAGGCATTTAGAAAGCACTTACCTTTGGGTTCAATTTCCAATTCTAACAAAAGAGATCAATGTGGAAATTTAGTCAAAGCCCAATTCTGTGTAAAATATTTGAGGAACAGAAATATGTATATGGTGAAGAAACAGGGAGATGTGATTAGAAATGTACTTTATATATTGCACTGACTTGATTCTTTGAGCAAAAATGGCTAAATGTGTTCAACCAGAACTTGAAATTGGATAAGGCTGTTCCTATCATGAGAAGTAGGCTAAGAGATGGAGCGAAAAGGACATCTATTTTGTTGTCTGTTCATATTCTATTTTCACTGGATGAATAAAAAGCATATTTTCAATGGAGGCAGCTGTCTAATTTGTAGGGAGATGAGGCAACGTGAATCTAAGCATAAATACGGAAAACAAAAGGCTTCTCTTTGGAATCACAACTATCAGAAAAGAAGAAACTTTGCCAGGGGACAGTGAAAAATGAAAAGCTAATCATGATTAAAGAAGCTAAAGGATAGAGAGTTAAGAGGGTAGACATGAGAAATCTAAAGGTCACTGGTTGCGGGGTGGGGGGGGCGGTGATGGCTTCTGCTGTTAGCCTGAATGGATAGAACTCTGGAACTCCCAGCTTCCCTGAATAGTTAGCACCATCCTTAGATGTATTTAGAGAGGCAAAAGGAGGTGGACAAATTGCACCAATTCTAGTTAGATTCAGGACACGGAGAATCTATTACTTGTAGTGTTATTTGAAATAAGTTGATTTCCTGTATGCTTTAATGAATAAATGCTAAGTCTTCTAGTATATGCTAACACTGGTGTGTAATGTTGAATCCATTCAGGCCTTGGGTCAGAAAGAAATCTAATTACACTTCCCTCCAATCTGTTCCCATCACCACTGGTGGTAACTTTGCCACGTTCAGCCAAGTGGGACAGGAGTGGTCTAACAAGTCTGTTTAAGGACTGGCCTCAATGCACAGAAAGTGATGGGAAGACAACATTCAGTTTCTTCTTTGGTGGGGGGTGGTCATTCTCACCTCTCTCTCCTTTCCCAGATATTACAGTGGCTGCCACAGAGCTAAATTGTTGTGATCCCCAGATGTGGCCCCTCCTTGTCTTATTATGTGTTTATCTCAAAGTGACATATGTATAGCTTACCTTTTGCAAATAAGACCCCTTTATGGCTTTATAGGTTAAGTTATATATAAGATGAAAATGCAACTGAATTAAGTTTTAAAATGAGTACAGAAGAAACATTATCAATACAACTATGGAAATAGAGGTGGTTACTGGGATAAAGAGAAAAAACTGGACTCCTTACAAATTCTGGTTCTTAAAATTCTAGGTTAGAGTTAAAACTAAACAGGAACTATTTCATGTGTTTCAAATCTTTTAAGATTTCCAACATGGCTCCTATCAGGGTCAAATTGATAATTCTAAAGTCTGTATTAGAAGAAAAGAAAGAAGCTTCATAGAACAGACTAGAACAGCTTGTTCTGAAAAGTCTAGAACTCCAAATTTGCCATCACTAGACTCAATAGAAACCTAGATCTCAATAAAATATTCTTAACATCTATTCTTTGGATCTGCTGCCATGTTTCCTGGGGGCTACCACTAATTATAAGCCATAATTCTCCAATTATATGAAAAAGAAAAAATAAAAGGCTAGCCATTATGCAAAAGTTAGCCTATTTAAGACATTATAGAATTCCAGCACAAATTTTTTTGTTTATTTCCAATTGGATTTTAATATCAAAACCATATGAGATATTTATATCATTTAAGTAACGAGTTGGTATGATAAAGAAGAGAGAAGTTATAAATGCTTGTCTTGTATTTAAGCTTAAAATGTCATCTGAACACTAACATAGTGTATATGCAACTAATGTTTTTGTTTTTAGTTATTAAATCCTTATTTGCATTGAGTTTTCATCGTCACACATTTGAGGATATAATCTATGTTTGTGGGTTGACTTGGGTTTAAGTCTTAATCCCCATGTGCAGGGGGTTTTTCCATTATTCTTACACGACTACCACACTCATGACACTTCTGACACCAACTGTGGGGGGAGGGGGGGTTCCACACCAAGCAATTGTGACGTGAGCCAGGTGTCCTATAATTTAGCTCAATTCTGATGCTATTTACTTAGAGATAGTGTCAGATCCTATGGGTCAAGGGCTCAGTCCCACAAGACTGCACCACCATGCCAATCACAAGTCCAGGTTGTCACCTGTGCTGACCCATCAGCTATAAATCAGAGGTCTATGGCCCCTTCTACAGTTTGATTAATTTGGTAGCGCAGATCATAAAACCCAGGAAAAGTTTATTGCTGCTTACCAGTTTATTATAAAAAAATAAAGCGTACAGATGAACATCCTACTGGAAGAGAGGTGTAGGACCAAGTATGTGAGAGAAGAGGTATGGGGCTTCCATGTCCTTTCCGGGGGCACCACTCTCCCAGCACCCCCATAGGTTCACCAACCTGGAAGGTCTCCAAAGCCCATGGGATTGGGATTTTTAAGGAGGCCTCACTGTGTAGGCATGATGGATCACTAACTCCATTTTCAGCCCCTCTCCCCTCTCTGGAGAATGGGGTGTGGGCTGAAAATTCCAAGCTTCTAACCATGGCTTAGTCTTTCTGGTGACTATCCCCCAACCAGGAGCCCACCAAGAGTCCCCTCATTAAAAGAAAAGACACCACTGTCAGCTAGGAGACTCTAAAGGATGTAGGAGCTCTGTGCCAGGAACTGGGAGCAGAAATCAATATACATCTTTTCTATTCTCTCACACCCTGGTACCTGCAAATGTGAACTTATTTAGGAATAAAACCTTTGCAGATATAACCAAGATGAGGTCAAAAGCCAGCAATGATAATTGCTATTAGATGAATGTTTTAACTTTATTAAAGATTAAATTACCTCTGTGAAGACCATTCAACTTCCACAGACTGCAAAACTGGAGTAAGTACACAGCTTACTGTTATCTGTGTACACCATACAAGCAATGCTGGATATTTACATGAAATCAGGGGCTACCTCTCAGACGATTTGGGGATTTAGGGGCAGGGGGGAGTCTAAATTTAAAAATTACCAAACTAGATTATCATGGGCTACAAGAGTATCAACATAATACCTTCATAGAAAGGAAATCTGCCAGCTGCTAAGTCTGTCTCTATTACACATTCTGAGGAAATAACCATAGGATGGGCCTGTGGTTCAACTGGTGGAAATAAATCCTTTGCGAGGTAGACTCAGGCCCAAACTCCATCTGTCTCGTGACCATTACAGAAGTCCCTACTCTGACATGGCGGTGTTTGGGAATCAAAGAATTAGCATTATATTGGAGCCAACATCTAGTAACCCTTGGAGGTCCGTGTATTTCCCTTTCTCCAGGGCATAGTTACACTGGTAAATAACCACAGCTCCCTCTGGGAAGGCCTGGAGGAAGACTCACACTGTCTCCTATGGGTACATTGCAGGCCCTTATTCAAAGGTCCTCCCTGAAGCTACTTTGGGCCTAGGAGTGGACTCAGGTTTGGGAACTGAAGAAGGTACAGTGAATCTCCACTATAATCACTCATCAGGCTTCCATCCAGGAGACCCAGACATTTTCCACCTATATGTCAAGCTATACCTTAGAAGGCTGCCCATATTCGGGTCTCCATGACCAATTAGCCATCACCAGCAGGGCAAAATCCTCTGATTACCACTCTGCCCTAAGGCATGTTATGATCACTGTCCACTGTGTCTCCAAGGGTTGGGTGCTGACACTTGGCCTCTACCACTCCAGGATCTTATTATTTCCATTCTGACAGTCTGTTTCCTGGGGCCACTTCTGGCACCAAATATGCAATCAGTCCTGTTAGGAAGGAAGCAGTACATTCAAAAGGCATGAAAGAAAATGGGATGAATAGATTCTTTACAAGTGTGGGCAGGGCTGGGGGAAACTGACAAGGATGGTAGGGGGCATACAGGGCTAGCAACAGGGGGAAGTGTCCACTTTCCCTGCCTTGAAGAGGACAGGGGAGTGTGATGACTTTGTAATGTGTCACATTGGCTTGGCTGAGCTATATTCCCCAGAATTCCCCTCCCTGTACATTTCCAGTGAGGTCTTGGGTAAAATTTGGGATGGTGGAGATGGAGAAGTAGTTATCAGAGTCCATTTGAGCCACTGTGACAAAATGTCACAGACTGGGTAGCTTACAAGCCACAGAAATTTATTTCTCCAAGTTCTGGAGGCTGAGAAGTCCAAGATGAAGTTTCTTCTGGTGAGGGCTCTCTTCCTGGTTCACAGCTGGGGCCTTCCCACTGTGTCCTCACATGCTGGAAGGGGAGAAGGGTCTCTGTGGGGGTCTCTTTCTTTTTCTAAAAATTTTTAAATTTTTTAAAAAAGATTTTATTTATTTATTTGAGAGGTGAGAGAGAGAGAGAATGAGCATGAGTGGGGGGAGGGGCAGAGGGAGAGGGAAAGGCAGAGGGAGAGGGAGAAGCAGACTCCTCACAGAGCAGGGCAACAGACACGGGGCTTGATCCCAGGGGGTCTCTTCCATAGGAACACGGATTCCACATGATCTCCCAAAGGCCCTACTTCCTAATACCATCACCTTTGTGAGCAAGGATTCAGCATATAAATTTGGGGGGGATGCATTCACATCGTAGCAACTGTCATTTTGTTTCTTTGCTCAGAAAGGCTTCTGTAGCTCACATATGTTGTTGCTTATCTGCTGGCTCTCCTTGCTGGCATGGGTCAGTAGACAGGCTGCTCTACCTTCCCCAGTACACTCCTCCCTCGAGCTACCAGGCCATTTCTCTTACCTTTAGTGCAACTTCTTGAAAGAGTTGTTTGTATTCATTGCTCCCCATGTGTCTCCTCCCATCGTTCTTGAAACCACTCCATTTGTGCTGTGGTTACATGTAGTAGCCAGCCTCTAAGATGGCCCCAGCAGTCCCCACCTCCTGCTTTCCTGCCCTTGTGGGGTCCCCTCCCACCTGATATCAAGGTGGGTCTGTGTGACCAATACAACACGGGGATTGTGATAGTTATCACTTCCACAGCCAGGCTAAAGGGAAACTGTGGCTTCTGCCTTGCTCTCTCTTGGGTCCCTCACCCTGGGGACTGCCAGTCGTCATGTGATGAGGCCATTAAAGAAGCTATGAAGAGGTCAAGTGACGAAGAATGGAGGCCTCCTGCTAACAGCCATGTTGGAAGTGGACCCTTCAGCCCCAGTCAAGTCTGGAAATGACTGCGACTCTGATCAACATCTTGATGGCTAACTCATGAAAGACCCTGAGGCAGAACCACCTCCATTGCTTCCAGATTCCTAAACTACAGAAACTCAGTGAGATAATCAATGTTGGTTGTTGTCTTTAAGTTGCTAAGTTTGGGGGCAATTCATTACACAGCAATAGATAACTAATATAATACCCTGCATTATGGGTTGAAGCACTAACCCCCAGGACCTCAGGATGTGACCTTATTTGCAGCTTAATTAGTTAAGATGAGGTCATACTGGAGTAGAGTGGGCCCTGGTCCAATGCCGACTAGTATCTTTACATAAAGGGGAAATTTGGACACAGACATGCAGGAAAGGAGAATGTCGCGTGAAGACTGGGTGATGTTCTCATGAGCCACGGAACTACCAGAATGCAGGAGAGAGGCCTGGGACACATTCTTGCCAAGAACCTTCAGAAGGGAGCATGGCCCTGCCGATCCCTCATCCTCAGACTTCTAGACTTCAGAACTGTGATACCATAGATTTCTGTTGTTCCAAACCACCCAGTTTATGGTACTTGTTATGGCCCCCATAGAAAACAAATATACCCTCTATGCAATGTACTTTTTTGCCTTTGGCTACTTTTAAGATTTTTCTCTTCATTAAATTTGGCTTTGATTTTTACATGTCTTGAAATTTGACGTTGATGTGCCTTGTGGTTTTGTTTTTACCCTGCCTGGGGTTCAATGGATTTCTTGGATTTGTAGATTTACCATTTCTATCAGATTTGAAAAACATTCCTCCCAACACATAGTTTTTCCATCTGTATAATGTTAAATATAAATAAAGAAAAACAATACAGTAATGAGCAGAGTCTTGTGTTGCCAAAGAACCCAAAGCAAGGGCACGTTTTCGGGCGGGAAGATGGCAGCCAGGTTCAAAACTGTGGAACCTCTGGAGTATTACAGGAGATTTTTGAAAGAGAACTGCCGTCCTGATGGAAGAGAACTTGGGTGAATTCAGAACCACAACTGTCAACATAGGTTCAATTAGTACTGCAGATGGTTCTGCTTTACTGAAGCTGGGAAATACTATAGTAATTTGTGGAATTAAGGCGGAATTTGCAGCACCACCCTGATAAAGGATATGTTGTTCCTAATGTGGATCTACCACCTCTGTGTTCATCGAGATTTCGGTCTGGACCTCCTGGAGAAGAGGCCCAAGTGGCTAGCCAGTTCATTGCAGATGTCATTGAAAATTCACAGATAATTCAGAAAGAGGACTTACGCATTTCTACAGGAAAGCTTTCTTGGGTTCTATACTGTGGTATCATTTGCCTCGACTATGATGGGAACATCTTGGATGCTTGCACATTTGCCTTGTTAGCAGCTTTAAAAAATGTACAGCTGCCAGAAGTTACTATAAATGAAGAAACTGGTGTAGCAGAAGTTAATTTAAAGAAGAAAAGTTATTTGAATATTAGAACTCATCCAGTTGCAACTTCCTTTGCTGTATTTGATGACACTCTGCTCATAGTTGACCCTACTGGAGAGGAGGAACATCTGGCAACTGGAACCTTAACAGTAGTAATGGATGAGGAAGGCAAGCTATGTTGTCTTCACAAACCAGGTGGAAGTGGGCTGACTGGAGCTAAACTTCAGGACTGTATGAGTCGAGCAGTTACCAGACACAAAGAAGTAAAAAAAACTGATGGATGAAGAAATTAGAGCATGAAACCCAAATAAACAACCACCACATTTTCAAAACGGATTTGTAAAAACTGTATTTGTTACACTGTGCACAAACCTTTTATACTAAATAAATATCAAACTACATTCTTCAGGAAAAAAAAAAAAGAACCCAAAGCAAGTAGGCAAGCAGAAGGTATAACTGGACAGACAGCTAACATGCAGACCTTTAGCACATGAAAATTTCTGAAACATACAAAGCAAGAAAGTACTAGAACTGAAGGGAAAATATAGACAACTTTGATACAACTTAAGAAAAAAATTCCATCAATAAAGAATATAGTTTTTTTGTTTTTTTAAGTAGGCCCCATGTCCAGCATGGAGCCCAGCATGGGGCTCAAACTCATGACCCTAATATTAAGACCCAAGCTGAGATCAAGAGTCAGATGTTTAACCAACTGAGCCACCCAGGCACCCCAAGAATATAGTTTTAAAGTCAAAGATAATAAAATCCATTCTCAAAAGCAACCAAGGCTTTGAAGTAACTATGAGTAAGTTTCAAGAAAAAAAACAACACACACAAATATAGACACACGTACATTTACATATATGTACACATTCATAATACATGCCTACACACCTGCGGACGTATACGTATGCCAATTTTACCACTTGGATAAACCCGCTTCATCTTCCCCGGGGCAGAATGCACAACAATGTAGCAGAGGCTAGGAATGGGCTTAGGGAAAAATCCCACTCATGGAAATGAGGATTTGAAGGAAAAACATCTCCTACTAACTTAATGGCAATCCTGCCTAACTGCATGTATATATCCAATGTAATTCTTTTTTTTTTTTTTAAAGATTTTATTTATTTATTTGAGAGAGAGAATGAGATAGATAGAGCACGAGAGGGGGGAGTCAGAGGGAGGAGCAGACTCCCTGCTGAGCAGGGAGCCCGATGCAGGACTCGATCCCAGGACTCCAGGATCATGACCTGAGCCGAAGGCAGTCGCTTAACCAACTGAGCCACCCAGGCTCCCTCCAATGTAATTCTAATTGGCATTACAGAGGCCTTTTTTTTCCCCTCAGAATTTGGTAACGAATTCTTGGCGAATTCTAAAGAACACTTCAACGAACACATTTATTAGAAAAAAGAAAGAAACAGAAACCCTGTCTGTTGACATATTCAAACCACTGATAGAATAGGGGTGAGTGGATACCAAGCAACACCAACACCAGGGAGACCAACCCTTTCTGGATTCAAACACCATCAGTATTCTCTTTACTACTCAAATCTGCTTATCTCTGCATTTTTCTTTTCCTACTGCAATTGCTCTTTTCTTGACTTGGCTGCAGGGAGCTTCAGGATCACATATTAGCTGTCCTGTGTCTATTTCTCATCACAAAAGTCCCATGAGGGCTTTGGTAAGCTCGGCTTTATCAAATGCTTACCTGTGGCATTCCCACTGTGGGCCTGGAGGGTGGAGTACCAGTAAGTCCTCTTAATTGGTGCCTCTGCAGATAAGGGGTAAGAATCTGTTACTAAAAGGCTAAGGAGTCGGGGAAGACAAAACCAACCTGTCTAATCTGAGCACTGAAAACACCACAAATTGAGAGATTCTAAATTAATTATCATAGGAACAATTGATACCGATTTGTAATGAAGTAAGGTTAGATCCTCACACCTCATCACATACACTGTCAAGTAAAAGTGTGGAGAAGACTAATTTCACTTAAATAATGTTTCATTATTTTAAAAGGGAGGCACACTTGGCATAAAGTCTGATTGTGGAATGTTTTAATAACTCACACCGAGTATTTCACCACATGGATTAAACACACTCTATTTCTCTCCTGTGTGAGTTCTCTGATGTTGTAATAAGGGCTGATATATGGCAGAAAAATGTCTCACATTAATTGCATTTATAAGATTTCGCTCCTCTGTGCATTTTTATAAGGCTTTAACATTCTGTAGATTATTTGATGTGTTACTTTGTTGGTCACTGCTTCTCTGGAATTTACCCCTTAGGAGCTTTCTGATGTAAAAGGAAGTTTGACTTGTGGCACAATGTTCTCTTGCATTTATTACATTCGTAGGGTTTCTCCCGTGTGTATTTTCTGATGTTCAGTTAAGAGTCCTCAGCCGATGGTAGGTTTTTCCACATTCACTCCATTTATAGGGTTTCTCTCCTGTGTGAATTCTCCGATGTACTCTGAAGGCTGACTTACGGCAGGAGGATTTCCCACATTTGTTACAACCATGTAGTTTCTCCCCAGTGCGAGTTCACTGATGTTCAGTGAAGGAGAACTTCTGGGAGAAGGTTTTCCCACATTCGTTACACTCCCTGGGTCTCTCTCCTGTGTGTCTCCTCTGATGGTGAGTGAGGGCTGACTTCTGGCAGCAGGTTCTCACACATTCAACACAAGCGTACGGTCTCTTCCACATAACGTTCTGATGTTCAACAAGGTGTGAGTTTTTGCTGATGGCATTCCCATGTTCATTACACTCAAAGAGATTCTCCTTTGTGTGTGTTCTTTTATGTTTGTTGCAGTCTGACTTCACCATGAATGCTGTACCACATTTATTAAACACACCATGTTTCTCTCCTTTGTGTGTTCTCTGATGTATAATGAGGGTGGACTCATGACAGAGAAATGTCCCACATTCATTACATATGGAGGATTTCTCTCCTCTGTGAGTTATCTGATGTGCAATGAAGGCCAATTTAGCACACAGAAATTTTCTACACTGACTGCATTCATAGGGTTTCTCCCCTGTATGAGTTCTCTGATGTACAACTAGGGTGGGCTTCTTAGAAAAGGTTTTGCTACATTCACTGCATTCATTTGATTTCCTTTCTGCACACACCCTCTTCTGTGTAATGAGCTGCCCTTCTGAAGGTTTTCCTCCATTTATGACAGTCAAGAGGTTGTTATTTCAAAGTCTGAATGTTCTGATGCAGAATAAAGTCTTCATTTTGACTTCTGCCTTTCTTAACTGGATCATATTTGTGTTTTGTTTTGTTTTTTTATTCCAGAATGACTTTTCTCACTCTTAGAGTGGTGGTTTCCTATATCCACTGTATTCATCAGGAATCTTTTTAAAATAGCATTTCAGGGGTGCCTGGGTGGCTCAGTTGCATAGGCGTCTGCCTTCCACTTGGGTCATGATCTTGGGGTCCTGGGATAGAGCTCCACGTTGGGCTCTTTGCTTAGTGGGGAGTCTGCCTCTCCCTCTGCCCTTCCCCACCACTTGTGTTCTCTCTCCCTCTCTGTCTCAAATAAATAAATAAAATCTTAAAAACAAACAATTAAAAAAATTTCTTTACATACCTTTTCATTGCAACAATTACTTCTGAATTAGTTTTCAAATTGGCTCCACAGGGATCATATTTGTAGGGTATTTTTCTTGAGGGAACAATATTCATGCCCAGATTAAATGTTTTCCCAAATACATTATTTCTTTCTGTAATCAGTGTTTTATTATTGAGGCATAAAATTTGCTTCAAATGCTGCTTTGGATTTCCTTGTCTTTCTCTAAGACATCACCAACTTCTAGGAAAGAACACAATTAACAGTAACTTGTGAGCCCTTACACATTTGCTATGAAATGAGAGTTACAACTGCCTTGCAGTGGGGGATTCGACTTCAGGCCCAGCCTCCCAGAATTAAGGACATTTCAAGGGCAAAATCTCCTCTGTGGTTGATGTAGGAGAAAACAAAACCAAAAACCAAAACAAAACCAAACGCCCACTCAACCCCCCCAGCCTGATTCATAGGGTGAAGGGAAGAGGAAACTACCTTTGGCACAGAACAAGTAAGAGTCACAGGGAACAGTGAGCACAGAGCAAACTGCGAGTAAGGCTGACAGAGGCCTGAGTAAGACAGGCAGGAGTCGAGCAAGCACTTGGAGAAGACAGGGAGACAGTGGGACCTGGACACACAGACCTCACTGACCTTTGTCAGTAGGACAAAGAAACAAAAAGCCGGTGTGAATCTGAAATTTTGGCAGTGACACGGGAACTCTGGAATTTGCACAAATAAAAAGGAGAATGTGGGCTGAGCAGGGCGGGGGCTATGGTGAGGCAAGCATGATGTCTAGAGCACCTGCATGACCCTGAGAGTGACTGTTTTCTTAAATTTGTGCCCGAGATGCCTTGTTTGCCTCACCATAGTCCCACCCTCGTGGGGCTGAGAATGGAGGGTGAAACTGCAATTTCTCAGTTAAAGCATAGAGAGAAAAATGGAAAGTAACTAGTACATCATGTAAATCAAGCAAGATTTTTCTTTTTTAGAGGCGGGGAGGGGCAAAAGGACAGAGAGAATCTTAAGCCGACTCTGTGCAGAGCATGGAGCCCAACATGGAGCTTGATCTCACAACCCTGAGATTGTGACCTGAGCTGAAATCAAGAGTTGGATGCTCCACCGACTGAGCCACCCAGGCGCCCCAAGATTTATTTCTCTCAAGATGGATCTATGAATGTCTGAATATACAACAAGTCTATGACAATGGTTGGTGGCGGGGTGGTCAGGTAGGCAACAGAGAATGCCACAGAAATAATGTGCAAGGTACGGTGAAGGAGGGACTGGGTTCTGGGGATACGTAACTAAGTGGCAAAAATCTTTATAAATTTTTCAATTAAAGAGAAGAGTATATTTATTTGGGGATGATGTTTTATGTATCTGCAGCATGACAATGATCTAATCCTCCATTACCTCCAAGGTCTGGGGCCTATAAAAAGAGATTCCTGAGAAACATTAGAAAGATGCCAACTATGATCAGTAACGGCTTTGGAACTCTTCTTTCCACTGGTTTCCACCTACTCGGCGATCAGTTACTCACCTGGGTAGTTCTGACCTGAGAATTCCTCCACTATCCATGGCTCTTCTCCTTGCCCCAGTTTGAAGATCACATCTGGTTTGCTAACATGATACCCTGTTAATGGGAAATAACACAGAACTTGGACCAAGCTCTTTGGACTTCAGGGACTCTGAAGGATGAAGAGAGCACAGCTTTAGAAGCTACGTAATGAGGATGCCCAGCAGTTCATCAATAAAGCTAGAACATTTGGAGGAAGGCTGGGAGGGGCAGTGGATACACACACACAGTTCTACTGCCTAAATCATCTTTCTTCCTGATGCTCAAGGCTAAATAATTAAATTCAACATGTTTTTGCGACACAGAGCAAATGCATGCTCTTGGGAGCTAACCAGGGAAGCTGTACTCACCCACGGAGACCAGCTGTCTGCAGTTTTCCAGAATCACAGCCCTGTCCAGGAGCCTCCGAGTAGGACACAGTTGCTGCCACTCCTCCTGGGGGGTGAAGTCCACAGTCAGGTCCTTGGATGAAACTGATCTCTGAAAGAATATGTTCAATCCAAGGTGAATAGAATCCCATTGGATTCTTGGGGTGCTCCCTACCCTTTACTTGGGAGACCGCTGTTGTGAATAGTGGAAATCCATAAAGAGATATTTGTTAGCAAGAATTAGAGTTTTATGACCAAATTTATATTTTAGAAGCAATGCTCTAGAGCACAGGGGTCAGCGAACTATAGTCCGTGGGTCAAATCTAGCCCACTGGGAGCCAAATTTGGCCATGCCCATTGGTCGACACATTACCAACCTGCCTTCACACCATAGTGACTGTGTTGAGTGGATGTGACAGAGACCATGTGGCCCTTTGAAACAATGTTTGCTGTCCCCAACCCTAGAAGAATGGCAAATGGCTTAAAGGTCAAATTAGAGGGAAAGAAAACTAGGACCACACTGTGAGTCATGCCCACGGGTAGTTCTAGTGGGGGTGGGAAGGAGGGAATAGACCCTACATGATGAGGAACAAGGGGATTTGGCCTCTAACTGGTTGTGGGAAATGTAATGTCCAGATTATTTTGCATGATCAGCTGGTAGTACTGTATGCTGAGATTAGGAAGACAAAACCAAAAAAGAACTGACCACAGAAAGCTAGTGCATTGCTATTTAGAATGTTATGCTTGGGTCTGTGGAGCATACAAGTAGAGATGTCCAGCTGGATATTTGGTTCTGAGCTCAGAAGACGGAGAAGACAGAGTGGTAAGCAAAAGCCACAACTGAAGGCATAAATAACAGAGAAGACCTCTATGAACCAATATGGAGTGATTTGGGGGCTATACTGTTAAGTGAAGAAAGCAAAGTGTGAAAGAATATCTATAGTATGCTACCTTTAATGTAAGAAAGAAGGGAATATAAGAAAATGTACAGCTGACCCTTGAACAACGTGGGAATTAGGGGCACTCATCCCCTGCACAATCGAAAATCCATGTGTAACTTTTGACTCTCCCCAAAAACTTTACTAATAGCCCACTGGTCATCCAGAGCCTTACTGATAACATAAACAGCTGATTAACACATATTTTGTATGTTATACCTATTTTATACTGTATCCTTGAATAAAATAAACTGAGCTAGAGAAAAGAAAATGTTATTAAGAAATATAAAGAAGAGAAAATACATTTATAGTACCGTGCTGTATTTATAAAAAAAAAAAACAACTGCATATAAATGGATCCACGCAGTTCAAATCCATGTTGTTCAAAGGTCAACTGTACATGTAGCCACTTGTGTGTAAGAAAGATAAACAAAAAGATAAACCGGAAACCAGTGAATGGATTACCTTCCAGAGGTAGATGGGAACAGATGGGAAGAATAGAGGAGCAGGAATGGGGAGATGGATGGGGGGAGGTGACAGTTTTCTAAGTATATCTTTCCATATAGTTCTGCTTCTTAGAACTATGGTAATATCACACACCCCCAGAATAAAAAGAATCAACCAGGATGTGGAATCAAGACCCCATATGGAATATGAACAGAAACAAATGAAACTAACTATAATAAAATTAAGTAACTACAGTGAAGGGGGTGAGAAAGGAAATAAGCAACTTTGGAGAAGAGGGTTTTGACTACATTGCGTAAGGCTGAAGAACGGCACGCAGTGACACGCTAGTCGGGAAATTCGTTTTTCACATGGGGTGTGGATCAGCGATTCTTTAACACCCTCATGTGTATCCTTGAACGAGCAAATAAGTAAATATAACGTAGATTGTGACAGCCAGGTTTCTCCCTGTCAGACAAAGAGGTTATAGATCAAGAAAAAGAAAAGGATAGAACGAACCCAAGAAAACGACTGGCCAGTAAAGTGTCAAGGTCATGAGAGACAGAGAAAGACCGTCCGAGATTGCAGGAGGCTAAGGAGACGTGACAACAAATGCAATGGGGGATCTTAGGTTGGATCCCTGAGCTGAAAAGGACATTTCTGGGACGACTGGCAAAATTTCAGTAAGATGGAGAGTAGCACTGTATTGATGTAATTTCCCTGGTTTTGATCGCTGTGCTATGGTTTTCAAAGATCAGGGGAAGCAGATGAAGGGTATGTGTGCTTTGTGTATTATTTTTCTAATTCTTTTGTTAAGTCTAAATAAATAAAATCTTAAAAAAAATGATCTGAGCATATTACCGTACTCCATTTTACATTTGAACACACAGTATTTTTATGCTTTTTATATAGGGAACACTGTATTTAGTTCAGATTGGAACTTCAGGGATTTCCACTTCTTTTGAAAAATACTGCTAATGGCCATCCTGCTCATGGGGCTTGAATCATGAAACATTGCACCCACATCTGTGGGAATTTTTAACTTGTCACATTCACAGGGATTCTACCTACAGGTATACACATCAGACTACCTCTCTGACTTAGTATAGTTGTATGTGAGCGTTCTATATTAAAATACATACTGCCCTTTTGGCTCCCTGAGCAGCGCCAAGGCAGTCGGCAAGAATAAGCGCCTTATGAAAGGCGGCAAAAAGGGAGCCAAGAAGAAAGTGGTTGATCCATTTTCTAAGAAAGATTGGTATGATGTGAAAGCACCAGCTATGTTCAATATAAGAAATATTGGAAAAACATTAGTCACAAGAACTCAAGGAACCCAAATCGCATCTGATGGCCTCAAGGGTCATGTTTTTGAAGTGAGCCTTGCTGATCTGCAGAATGATGAAGTTGAGTTTAAAAATTCAAGCTAATTACTGAGGATGTTCAGGGCAAAAACTGCCTAATTTCAAGGTCATGGATCTTACCCGTGACAAAATGTGCTCCATGGTCAAAAAATGGCAGACCATGATTGAAGCTCATGTTGATGTCAAGACTACTGATGGTTATTTGCTTTGTCTATTTTGTGTTGGTTTTACTAAAAAAAATCAGATTCGGAAGACCTCTTATGCTCAGCACCAACAGGTCCGTCAAATTTGGAAAAAGATGATAGAAATCATGACCCGAGAGGTACAAACAAATGACTTGAAAGAAGTGGTCAATAAATTGATTCCAGACAGCATTGGAAAAGATATAGAAAAGGCCTGTCAGTCTATATATCCACTCCATGATGTCTTCGTTAAAAAAGTAAAAATGCTGAAGAAGCCCAAGTTTGAATTGGGAAAGCTCATGGAGCTTCATGAAGGTAGTAGTTCTGGAAATGCTACTGGGGATGAGACCGGTGCTAAAGTTGAACGAGCTGATGGATATGAGCCACCAGTCCAAGAATCTGTTTAAAAGTCAGGCATTAATGGTGACAAATAAAAAATCGTATTTGTGGGAAAAAAAATAAAATACATACTAACTCCTTTTTTAATTAATTAATTCAATTAATTTGCTTTTATTCCTTTATATCAGAGAATTTTACTGATTTTTAAAAATTATGCAAGTAGGTTCCATTACCTATTATTTCCAAAATAAGATGAAGGGAAGATGGGTTTTAGCTAGGATGTCTAGGAAACAAAGCTGAATCTTATAGGAGGGGCTCCAGCCAGAGCAGTGAGGGTGGAAAGAAAGGATGTAAGCAACGTGGGGTGACGGGCGGCACCACCCTACCCACCACTTCACTACAAGCCCAGACAGGCAGCAGGTCTCTGAGCAGGAGCATTCGGCCAACACGTGGGACCTCTCCACAAGGGCCACATGGATAGTACATGGAGGGGTGAGAGGAAAGAGAACGTTATCTGTCCACTTCCTTCTCATGTCCCACTTCCCTTCAGTCAAGGTTCACCCTGAGGTGAGTTAACTTGCCCACACTTCTGGGCTGCATTGTCTGGTTCCAGGATGTCTCCCCCAGGAAGCCAGATATCACACTTCTTGTGTTGTTTTATCCAGGTCTATAGGAGGGGCAGCCCAGCATGGGTGCAGTATTGACAGAGAGATAAAGGAGATGGGTGAACATGAGGTTTGTGTCCTAAGAGACATTACAGAAAGTGTCCTGGGTCTGACCCCTCACCATGCTTTGTGTTGTCTGTGTAATGTCTAGTTCCTTCACCAGTTCCTGAGCTCCCCGAGGACAGAGACAAGATCTCTTTTATTCAAGCTGTATCAAAAGCAACATGCTGCGCATAGTGTTTGGCATATACTGGCTTGATCTATATGTAGCTGTGGAATGAAAAGGTTCATAGTGGTAGGAATTAAAAAGAAGAAAAAACAGGTCATGACATGAATAGCCTTATCGGTCATACCAATGACCAAAAGAGCCTGGGAGTGGTGTGGAACCACTGCAACAATTTCTGTATTAAGAGACATGACTAGATTGGCATTTTAGGGGGATCACTCAGTGTGAAC
The DNA here is from genome assembly GCF_037043125.1 of Eumetopias jubatus. Lineage (NCBI taxonomy): Eukaryota > Metazoa > Chordata > Mammalia > Carnivora > Otariidae > Eumetopias > Eumetopias jubatus. The sequence goes on from NW_028274815.1 coordinate 126,719,989, forward strand.
AACAGTCTTCACGTAGGGAAGGGAAGGAGGCAGGCAAACGGAGAGAGTTATTATGATAATCCAGGAGAGAAAAACTGAGGGAGGGGAAGAGGGCATGGAGGACAAAGAACAAATTCAAGAAACATTTACGATGGGGCGCCTGGGTGGCTCAGTCATTAAGCGTCTGCCTTCGGCTCAGGTCATGATCCCAGGGTCCTGGGATCGAGCCCCGCATCGGCCTCCCTGCTCAGTGGGAAGCCTGCTTCTCCCTCTCCCACTCCCCCTGCTTGTGTTCCCTCTCTTGCTGTGTCTCTGTCAAAAAAAATAAATAAAATCTTTTAAAAGAAAAAGAAACGTTTGTGAGACAACATTCGCAAGACTTGATAAGTGGATATAGAAGGTGAGGAAAAGGAGAGCTTGAGCTGGGCCCCATTATCTGGCCTGTCTAACCTTCCAGATAGTAGGGGCCCTGATAGGGAATGAAGAGGAAGAAGCAAACTGAAAAGACTGGAAATGTTATTTCCATTTTGAACATGAGGACTCCAATGGCCTTCTGGACGTGCTTATAGAGATGCTCAGCAAGTCTCAAGCTGAGGTGGAAAAAGACTTCAGAGCATATAAAGCTGCATGTCAAAACCACAAAGGAGATGAAAAAAACCCAGGAAGAATAATGGGCTAGTAATGTAGGGAAGAAGATTCTATAAAAGATATAAAGAGAGCCAAGAGAACCATGTGGATGATATCAGAGATCATCAGAGGTGCATGTCAGGGAGGGGATGGCCATACTGTCAAATGCAACACAGAGTTCAGTGAAGCACAGACTGGAAAATACCCGTTGGGTTTGGAAATATTTAGGCTACTGCTAAGTTTTACCAGTACAGATCCATGGGAGTGTGGGGGCAGGGTGGGCAGATCCAAGACTGCATGAAGTGAGTTGCAGTGAGACCAGCAAGTGAGGAAGTTTTACCCACAGGATAGAAGACGGAATTGTTCCCTCTACAACCTGTTTCAAAAGTAGAGCTGAAAGAAATAGTTACAGGACACTATTTGAGGAATAGGTGACCCATTTATTCTCATTTTTATCCCTGGATCATACAGAAGCATCTGAATGGTGTCTACTCAGAGGACAATGAATTGGTCCCCTCCAATAACTGAGTTTTGCCTGCGTATGAAAGTCACGGGAGACCCACTGCATTTCTTTCACGATGTTCTTGCCAAGACTGGCCCCTGTGTCATTTATTCAAAGATCATCTAAGAAAATGTTTGGATATAAATGACAGGAAAACCATTCAAATAGCCGATGTAAGACCTATCTCATATTGTCTGGGCCCTTCTGGACAAGTCTACAGGAACATATGATTTCTGTATATTTATGTCAATTTTTCTAGCAGTGATCTGATACTCTTTTTCCTGATGCTTTATTTTACATATTTCTACCATTTCATTTGAATGTACACATTACTAGAAATGTCTTTGAAATCCACTGTAAAATGTGGGAACTAAATCCCTAAACAACTTACCTGGGATTTGTTCATTTTCGGATGCTCTTGAGAATGGGCCAGGAGTTGGGATACCAGACCTGGGTAAGGAAGAAGAGGAATATAATCATGAGAGGTCTGGCTAACTCAGCAGCTCTTAGGATTACCTATCAAGAAAATGGTCTTATGACCAATCCGGTGAAGGAATATCCACTTGTCCATTTATAATTCTGAAATGATCACAGACAACTTTTCTTACTCAGTGAATATAAACAATTATTTTTTTTTATGGAATTACTGTCAACTTGGGCCTTGGAAAAAATTAAAACTAACCTGAGTGCAATAATAGATTGGATCAATAAAATTCAGGATATACACAGTTTGGAACATGATTCCAGCATTAAAAATAATACTAGGATAACAATACTTATTGGCCCAGAAAATGTTGAAATTATGTCATTTACCTATTTTCCTACTAATATTTTTTAGCCATTTGAGAGCAGAGAATCCAAGAGAAGCTCAGAAAGGAATGCAAGTGCTTTAAGATGTTTGCCTTTTTGTCTGGTCTCCCTCAGATGCAGTTTCACCAGAGGATCTTTTGCTAAGAAACTTGTTTTAACTTAAATGTGGTAGAGGACAGAGCCCCGACCTGGAAACCGAGATGTGAATTCAGTTCTTGGCTATCACTAGCAAACTGCATAACTGGAGAAGATATCTGCCTCCTGAGTCCTAATTTTAAAATAAAGCAAAGTTACACAGTTTTAAAAAAAACCTTCTCTTTACCTCCACTTGTGATTCTACAAGGCGGACATGTGGTGAATCCCAGGTTTGGTGTTGGACGTGGTTTGAGCAGAAAGAGTGGAGATTACAGGGAATGACACATATGTGCTTGGAAAGTGATGAGAAATTATTTCCTTAGCTATGGCTGGTACCCCTTCCCTCCAGCCCACACCCCCACAAATACTTCAGGGAAGCGTCTTTTCCTGTCCCATCTGCACCCTGCCCTTTCCCTTCTTTTGAAAGTTGAACTAAAAGTTTTGCTGAGCTACAATATCCATGGTCTCTGATATGGTGTTATCATCCAGACTTTGCTCACACTGGAGAGGAAAATTCTGCCCAGTAACTTGAATACGTTCCTTTCAAGGCTTCTTCTGCTTCCACACTGAGATTCTAGGGAGAGGTTTCTGTTCAGGAATATGTTCTAGGTGGGATTTCTGTTCCTGGGGACTGCTGCTTTTTACTTCACAGGAATGGTTTTGTTTCAACCTGGACCTTGGAGCCACATTTCCATTAGCTGGAACCTACACTTGGAGTCCCAAGGGTCAAGTGCCTGGTGAGCTGGACTTTTTCTAGAATCTAATCAGGGCTGCTGAAAAGTGAGACAATGCTTCAGGAGCAGGAAGAGCCTAGAACCCTCATTTTTGCCTTGTGACCTACGGAAAACAAGTCAAACGGTCTATCAAAACATATGGCACAATTGCTTCTTAGGGACACACACAGGACAAGTCACTGTGCCAGAGAAAACTCAATGGGTGTAGGTAGAGGAAGACGCATACTACAAAGATCATGAGACCAGGAGTAAAACAGACCTAGTTTGAAAACTCAATCCATTCACTTTAGCTTTCTGCAAATGACGTTTTTAAACGTGCTCCAACAGGGGAAGTAATGCTGTCCCTACAGCCTGGTTGGGAGGATTGAATGAAATGTCTAAAATTCTTCGTAAAATGATAGCAGGGAATACTTATGCAGCACATACTATATTTTTGGCTTGACCTTCGGATCATTTTACCCCGGAACAACCCTTGTGAGGCAAATATGATCACTATGCTCATTTTACAGGTGAGGAAACATGATTAGTCTAAATAACATGCCCAGGGATGCAGTGCTGTTTTGTGACAGGACCTGATCTGAACCCAAACATACATGCTTTTAAAACTTAAGGCAATGCTGCCGACACCTCCGCCCCGACCGTCTCAAGTCCCTTAATGAACTCTTTCTCGTCCAGTCAATTCCGCACCCCGGCCCTTCCCTTCAACGGCAGCTCGCATCTTTCTCCTAACAAATACTTAGTGTAAAATAACTAACATAATAATAATAGTATTTATTTCTCATCATGAATATTTGTTCACTTCCCTGCTGCCCTCTAGCACTTTTCAACCCAGCCCGGCAGGCTGCAGATCCAAGCGCATCAGCGAAACTTCTGGAATCAGACTTTAGCCATTTGGATGCACAAACCTTTCACCCTCACAAAGCACCTTCTTCAGGCAAAGAAAGGCTGCAGAGAGCGCCCGCCCTGAGGCCTGCGGGACAGAAGGCCAGCCTGGCTCTCGCCGCTCTTCTCCGCGACCAGCGGAAACCCGCTTGGTGACTCCCTCCCGAGGGAGGCGGGGAGAGCTCGCGCCCACCCTCCACGGACCCGGGCCAGCTCCGCCCCGCCCTTCCCTCCGACCCCCGAGGGCCCGGAACCCCCTGCCAGTCCTTCTTCTAACTCGCGGTTGCACCCGCTGCGCTTCCACTTTGCACCAAGTACAGGTGAGCGCGGAACCCGAGCAACTGGAGACTGCAGGACGCGTCCCCGGAAGAACCCTGAGAACGAGAATCGGCGCCAGGCGGAACGCCAGGATCAGCACATGCGCAGAAGCAGCCCCCGGGCCGCCCTTCCAGGGTTCCCCAAGGGGCGGTCGGCGCCTTTTTGAACTACATTTCCCATAAGGCGCCGCGATACCCGCCGCCTGCTTAAGGATTCTTCAAGGAGCGTCTGTTTTGATTACCGGGCTTGATGAATTGCTATGAACCATTAACACAAGAAGAAAAGTTGCCTGTTAACTTCATCGAAGACTATAGCTGAGAAGCGAAGATTACAGACTATGAAATGTCCACCCACATGTTAATGATTCCAAAATCTTTATCTTCCTCCTAAACTTTCCTAAAGAGCACCAGAGCCGTTTATCTTATTCTTTCTACTGTTTTCCCCCTCTAAGCATCAGAAAACACACTGGGGAATAACGCTGCAAACATTCTAAATGCGAGAAAGCCTTCTTTATATCTGAGATCTCGTAGGGGAGCAATCAGAAGAATGTAACCAATAAAGGAAAGCCTTCACCTATTTGGGTGGATCCATATAAACATGTTGAATGTGTGAAAGCATTGTGGAATTCAGACATTATCTATCCAAGAATTCACACTGAAAGAAAATTTACCAGTGGGGAGTGTAGTAATAAAAAAAAGTATGATATACTCTTAAATAAAACAATAGGCAAACACATATATGAAGCATAATTTTATCTTTTACATATACATGTTTAGATAAAGATATGCACATTTAAGTAGGTATTCATTTAGATGAAATTTAGAAAGATATGCTCCAAAATTAACAATGGTAATCCGTGGGGTATGAGATTATTTAGGAGGAAGAGGGACCTTCTCTTGTGCATATATATATTTTTTCTATGATTAAGTAAAATGGATGATTTTTCCATTTTGTGTATGAAAGATAGACAAAGTGAAATGGAAATATAAAGGCATTTTTGGCCCATTAAGTTGAATTTCAAGTGTGTGTGTCTGTGTAAAGAGAGAGAATAGAATACACACACACGTACAAATAGATCTTCATTGAGATAAGCCCTGGAATTGAAAATATTAAATGTTCACTACTTATAGGTACAGGTTCAGGTTGATAAGAAATTTTTATTTTTGATGTTAAGTATTTTTCTTTTTAAAAAATTCCTTAATGTCTCAGTAACTTCTGTCTTTCCTCAAATCATTCTTTCTGCCACCTTGCCATCTGCTGTTAACTGGTCATCTCATCTGTGGTGGACATCAGTTGGTTTTCTTGGTCCTCCTTAGATCCATACTACCTTAACATCACTTCATTTTTTCCTCAGGAGAACTACCACACTTCCATTAAGGTCTGCCACATACACATGCATAGGCAAACTGCACAACTCCAGAGGATTCATCCATTTAGATTGCTGAATAGTACCTGCTGAAATTGAGCAGTGCCAAACCTATACAACTGTCAATGGCAGCCATTGAATGATGGGCCAGTAAGTTGCCCGTCCCACTCCTGGCCTAGGTGGAGCCGAGTCTGTCTGATATGGAAGCCTTGAAGCAATTGCCCATTCCTGTTGTGTAGATCTCTGGAGTTATCCTGGTTCTGGTTCTTACCAATTCCAACAAATTCCTTTTTTATGTAGCTCTTCAGAGATACTTTGTGTTGCCAACGAAGAACCCCAATAAGTCACAATCCACACCTCAAGCGTTCTTCAAACTGGAAACCAAATCACAGCAGAGGGTCTTGAGTGTTAAAACTAAAGCTAGTCTTTGTTCGTTATCCATCATTTAGTCACCCAACAATTATTTCTGGATACCTGCTATGTGCCAGGCACTGTTCTAGGCTCTGGGAAACAAGAGTGAAAAAGCCCAACACAGTCCCTGCCTTTATGGGATCTGCCTATTCAGAATCTGGTGAGGAAGACCACAATATTTATTAGCCACAACTAGCTATACCATTTCAAATAGCTATAGAATTCCAAATTGTAAGGAGCTCTGTGAGGGAAAAGAATGGAACGCTGTGTGGAAGATATTTTTAAGTAGATAGCATTTATTTTAGGCTTGCGAAGTGCAAGCACTTTCTATGCTTCCTAACGATCACCCGAACAATGCCGCAGCTTAAATCCGACTGTAGGTCCTATTTCACAGATGCAAAAACAAAACCTACACTAAATAGAAAGATATATCATTAATAATTTATAAATATAAATAGGGTCTTTGCCAGGACCTGGAACTTTAAATACTAAAACTGGGGCAGTCCTGGGCAAACACGGACAAGTTGTCGTTCTAATAAATAACTCCGCTAAGGTCACACTTTGGGGAGTGGTGGGGTGAATGCTGACTCCAGATCTAGTTTGACTCCAAAGTTCATGTACACAGTGACCACCCCACAGGTGCCCTCTGATGTGAGCAGTCTGTGGAGAAATGGAGGCGAGCAGGAGAGGCTGAAGGCAGGTCAGCGAGAGGCTGAGGCAATGGTCCAGCAAGAGATAGGAGTGGAGATGAAATCTCCAAACAGTTCGGATCCAAACAGTTACTCCCATCAGTAAAGGTTTGGATCGGAAGGGAGAAGGAGGCAGAAGTGGGATGACTCAAGGGTTTTGGCTCAGGAATGGAGAGGAAGTGATCTGGGGAGGAGGACGATGATTCAAATCGGCCATAGTGCGTGTATCATCCAGGTAGAAATGCTAGAGCACAGCTGGAGAGGAATCTCAGAACTAGAGAATCCTCATGGCTTAGCTTGTCAGAGCCCAGAGATGAGCTGGAGATGAATGCCTCAGGATCAGCCAGGCTTTCTGGGTTGCAAGCAACAGACATTGACTCAGACTAGCATAAGCAAAAAGGGGAACTTTTTAATGAGGATTTTGGGAGATTCCTAGAACCGAGTTAGAACACAGGTGGGAAATAGGGCAGAATGCGTGGCAGGAATCAATGACATCTGGTGGGGATGTCACTGCCACCACTGCGCCCAGACAGTGGATGTCCTGCTGCTGTGGCTGCTTCCATTGCCACTGAATAACGGGTACCACCGTTGCTGTTGCTAGCGTAAATAAAATACTCCTGCCTCCCCCGTGCCCCCTGTGCATTTGTATCAGTTGCTGAAGATTCAAGTCCTGGGCATCTGATTAGCTGAACCCAAGTCACATGGCCCACGCCCCAGGTGCCAAGAGAAAAGAAACGCAAGTATCTGGCTTTTCAGGTTTCCTTAGTGGGAGAAGGTAGCCTGCCTTCTAGCAAGATTTACACATGGGTGATTTCCCACGTACAGAAAGGATGTTCAGAAGTCAAGGAACCAAAATGAACGGATGATAATAAAATGTGTAGTACAACTTCTGCAGCTGTCATGTGCACCCATGCCATTGTATACATGATGCTCAAAGAAAAGTCCTGCAATGTACACAGTTGTCCAAAAGTGGCCCCCAAAAGTTCTCACAGGGCTGCCTGGGCATTGAGCCAGCCAGGTCATGGAGGGGGAGTGCCTCCTTCTTAGTTTCCATGAGACCAGGGGCCCTCTCCGCAGGAGAAGAGGCTGTACCTTCTCATAGTTCCCAGTGTCCCCAAAGGCAGGTGCAGTGCCCAGACAACTCCTGTGAACCACAGGCATCCCCAATCCCTTCTGCCTGGTGCCCGGGCAGTTTGTTGCTTCCCTTCCTTGATGAGGCTGCTTTCACAGGCTCCCCCATAAGAAGGGAGAGTAATAGGTGTGGGATCTCTCCACTGGAACACAGCCTACACTGTGAGTCCAGGAAATCACTCGTGCCCTCATTCCTTTCTGAGGGATAATGGTGGGATGGGGGATCTGCGCATTTTCTTCTCTCCCTAACCCTCAACTTGAACTTTACTATCTACACAATAAATCTTATGTTAACCCGTTCTATGAGATGTCTCTGAATTTCACCTGAGTCTGACAAACGGGGCCCCCGAAGGGACCACCTCACCCTAACAATGCTTTGCCAAGGTCTTAGAGCAGTTGGGGCTACCTAGAAAACCCCCTGTCCTCTCCACCCTAGTTTCCATCTCTGACCTGTCTCCCTACCTGTCAATGCTATCTTCTTTGTTCTGGATCCTTTGGTACCTTAAATCCTTCTCTTTTCTTTTTTAAGATTTTATTTATTTCTTTGAGAGAGAGAGAGAGAGAGAGCACACAAGCACGAGCAGGGGGAGTGGCAGAAGGAGAGGTAAAAGCAGGTTTCCCACTTAGCAGGGAGCCGGATGCAGGGTTCCATCCCCGGAGCTCGATCCCGGACCCTGGGATCATGACCTAGCTGAAGGCAGACGCTTAACCAACTGAACCAGCCAGACACCCTAAATCTTTCTTTTTAGAGGAAAAGCTTTTAAGAACTTCCCATCCAGGGTATTAAAGAGGGCACGTTTGGCGTGGAGCACTGAGTGTTATGCACAAACAATGAATCAGGGAACACTACATCAAAAACTAATGATGTAATGTATGGTGATTAACATAACAATAAAAATTAAAAAAAAAAGAACTTCCCATCTACACGGAAGTTTCGGGTTAACTTCTTCTCCCAAGGAAATGTGCATATCTGGGAAAGACAACACTTAACAACTTCAAATAAACACCAACCGTGGGTTGCTGGCACATGTAGAGAAAAAATGTAAGATTTTTGGGGGGAGGGAATGTCCCAGATTCCCTTCAATGAAAACATGGAGACACTGCCTACAGGTAAGGCTGGTTCCAGGAGTCTTTTTACAGTCCTCCCTCCCTGCACTATGAGGCTGGGTGGTCCTAGAAACCTGGACCCAGGCCACAGGCCCAGAGGACTCACACCCAGTTAGACAAGGCAGGTGCATCCAGCACCCACCTGGCTGCCTCCCCGGGTGCATCAGTCAGGATTCCAGTGCCAGGCTGGCCGTGTCCTCACTCCCTCCCCTGTTAGACTGGGAGCTCCAGAGAGCAGGGGCCCTGTTGGCATCATCTCTGTAGTATGTGAAATGCCCCGCATGAAGCAGGGCCTCAACAAAGTCATGTGTCACCATCAGCGTCAGGAGGGAGGCAGCATTTGATGTTTATGCTGGCGGAAAAAATAAAAGCCTCCCTGAATTTTTAGGAAGAGTGCACACAGATTCCCAAGAGACCCCTGGTGATAACTCCTACCCTACTCAATTTCTGCAAATGTTCATCCACCCAGGCTGCCATTAGGCCACAGAGTATTTTTGTGTAAATTATAAAAAGGTGCCTCCCTCTTAGATTTGTATATTTATTAAACTGGAAAATTGTTTTACTAAATATACAAATCTAGGCTGTGATGTGAATGGCGACCCCCTAGGGTTGTGCAGTGTACAACCTGCACACCGCTACTAAACAGCCCTGGACACCATTCCCTCCTCCACCACTCCCTCCTCAGTGGAGATAAAGTAGTGGGTCTTGCCCTCAGGTGTCAGGATCCCCTCCCTGTCTGCACATCACGCTCCCTGGTTGCTTCTAAGAGCCCAGTCTGATCTGGGAACAGTCTTTGATGACACTGTAGTCCACAGGGGTGGCCTCCTGGGGAGGGAGCTGGGCCGCCTGCCAGCACTGAGATAGTCCATGGAAGGCCTCCCGGAAGCACTGAGACATAAGGGCGTAGATGATGGGGTTGACTGCGCTGTTCAGGTAGACGCAAAGGCGGCAGAAGAGAAGGAAGCCACGGTTGAGGTAGGGCGGGCTCAGGAAGGAATTCACCACCACCAGGGGGCTGTAGGCCAGCCACAGCAGAGCAAAAACCAGCACCACCACCGTCAGCATCTTGGTGACCTCCCAGGTAAGACAGGAAAAAAGGGACGCATGGGTGCCGAGGGAGAATCCCAGTTCCTGACCTCTCTGCGGGATGCAAGAGGAAGAAGCCAAAAGAGCATCCAGGCCTTTGCCAAATGGTGCCCTCACACATGCCCCCCTTCAGCCCCATCCCCAGCTAGAACACTGCTGCGCATCCTTCCAGGCCCTGCTCAAGTCATTTTCACTGGGGGACTCCCTCCCACTGACACACACCAGCCCCCAACTCACCTCTAAAGCCCTTGGACAGGCCACCATTTTTACTGGCAGCAAATTCACGAATCCACGGCCTTCATCATGGCGGAACTTGCAAATTCGCGAATCCACGGCCTTCATCATGGCGGAACTTGCAAATTCGCGAATCCACGGCCTTCATCATGGCGGAACTTGCAAATTCGCGAATCCACGGCCTTCATCATGGCGGAACTTGCAAATTCGCGAATCCACGGCCTTCATCATGGCGGAACTTGCAAATTCGCGAATCCACGGCCTTCATCATGGCGGAACTTGCAAATTCGCGAATCCACGGCCTTCATCATGGCGGAACTTGCAAATTCGCGAATCCACGGCCTTCATCATGGCGGATCTTGAGGATTAAAGAATGAATGCAGGTAAAGAACACAGAACAGTGCCAGGCAGGCCCTAAATGCCCTGCAGGGGGATTGCTGTGGCAAACCCATCTACTGCTACTATTACGAGTGCACGGAGTTCAGAGCCAGGAGCAGCGGGGTTACCATCCTGGTTCCACTGATAACCAGCTGTTTAGCTTGGGTACACCTCTCTGTCCAGCTCAACCCCTTCTCCCCAACATCCCCGGCCACGAGCTCTCTCCCTTGTGGTGCTTTCACTGCACCCCACTCCCCACTCTCCCTCCAGCTCTCCTTCCTGCCTTTGCCCTTGACGGCAAGTCATGCCTCACTTCCCTCACCTTCCAGCCCCCAGCCCCTTTCATCCTTGGCTTGCACTTCCCTAACGGTGGAGATGAAGTAGAGCCTCCTAGAGGTGGTACACTCACTCTGGAAGGTGTTTCAAAAGATCCCTCGTTTTTAAATTCCAGAATGAAAAGGTCACCAGGGGGCATCAGTCAGTGGGAGACAGGGACATCCCTAGTATCCTGGGGGAGGACAGCAGCACACCCAGGCCCACCCACACCTCCGGAGTCCTCAGTGACTCCTTCAGAGACCATATCTTGTTGGGGGCGGGGGGGCAAAGTGCACTTACTAGAGCTTAAATTGCCTCAGTTGTCTTGGCATTGCGCTGGTTCTGCCCAGAAACCTCTGGATACATAGAATCAGCTCTGAGGAACGCTGGAGAGACAACTTTCTCATCAAGGAGGAAGCTAGCCTGGAATGTTCCTGCATAAGATTGCTTCTCAGAGTCCAGGAGTTTAGTTGCTATGAGTGACCTCTCCAAAGAGGCTCGCCCTGACTAAATCAATAAGCTGCAGGGCTGTAATATTCTCCAGGAACCAGAAATCTCAGGAATTCCCAAGTCAGTCTTGACTCCTGATTTTTACCAAATTCAGATTTAATTCTATTCCATTTTAGGTTCATTTGGGGGATAAATACTGGATACCAGTGTGTGGGCACTGGAGCCAGTTTGCCTGGGTTCAAACCTTGGTTCTGACACCGGTTCTGTCACCTGGGGCAGCTCCTCTGTGACTCAGTTTCCTCATTTGTCAAACTGAGATGGTAACCGTACATACATCATGGAGTTGTTACAAAAACTCAATATGCTAACTTGTGTAAAGCATTTAGACTAGTGCCTGGCACATAGCAAATCCCAATAATTGTTGACTATTGTTATTTGCAGTAGTATTCTCCACCTTGCTCTCTTAGACGTTCTGCTTTCATTCCATACCTCTCCCCTCTTGCCGTGGTACATGGCGTTCTGCAAGAGCTCTCTTGGGCATCAAAGAATGCTCAGTCTTTAGACTGCCCACTGTCAAAAAAGACATCGATGCTCCAAAAAAACAGTAATAATAGGTACCCTACATTGAACTCTTACTATGTGCCAGATTCATAATATCTGCTACCATCCACTGAGGTAGATGAGCACTATAATTATATAATGACTTCACATCAAGGCTCAGGGTTGAAAATCAAGGCTCAGAGAGGTGAAGTGACTTACCCAAGGCTACACAGCAAGGCATTAACAAAACTGGGGGTTAGAAAGATCCCGGTCTGGAAGACTATTTTCACCAGCAGAGAAGTCTCACCTAAAGCATAGGCCAGGTGGGAGCTTGAACCTAGCCCTTTTAGGCTGAGTGGGAAAGTGGTAAACAGAGAAGTAAATAATTGGTGGGAGGCTAGGAGGGGCATTGGTCTGGAGCCTAAGGTGGTGTTAAGCCTACAGCCAGAGTGAACTTTCCACACCTGCTCAGCTTGGGTCCTGCCCCCTTTCCTCTAAAACCCACCTGGAGCTAACATGCCTGCAAGCAGGGGCAGTTTGGGGAGGCTGGAAGAGCCCCCCAACAGTGCACCCACCCTAGGAGGAAGGGAGATGTCACAGATGGTCCTCGCCTGGCTCAAGAGTGACTCAGCAGGGGCGAGGTGTCCTCCCCCCTCTCTCGCCAGCTGAGGGTGTGGGTGGAAGGCTGAGGATAAAGGACCAGTTGGGCTTTGGGAGCTCTCCTCCCACCCGCACCCCTTGAATACCCTTAGGAGGCCACACTGCTGGAGTGTGGGTGGAGGATATAAGGAGTCTGGACACTTGGGTTCTCGCCCCAGTTTCCTCCATGGGTCACCTTCTCACTCCCTTGTCCCCTCTGAGCCTGTTTCTTTATCCATTAAAATAGGTGTGAAACCTCCCAAATAGGGGTAATAGCAGGAATGATCAAAGAATCAGGCACACAGTAAGTGCTCCATAAGTGCTGGGTCTCTCCTGACCTCACTACCACCCATCCCTCTCTTAGGCTGGCTGGCTCTCCGAGTCCATGCAGGCAGCTTTAGGGTCAGATGTGGTAAGGACTTGGGAAAGTCACTTCTCCTCTCTGAGTTTCTGTTTCCCCATCATTAGGAGAGTACCACCAGGGCTGTGGCGCTGGTTGTGAAAGTTTAGTAATAACCAATCTTAATTGAACATTTAGTTTGTGACATGGCTTCACAGGGGCTAAAGGCTTCATTCACATGGTTAATCCCATTTCTCACCACTCAATGTGGTGGGCGCTGTCATTACCCCATAGAGCAGAAGAGGAAACTGAGGCTCAGAAAGGCAGAAGTGATAGCTCCAAAATCAAGCCTAGTAAGTGGCACGACAGGGATTGACACTTGAGGAGTTTGACTCCAAAAGGGCCCAAGCTTCCATCCGTCCATCTGCTGGCTCAGCACAGCGGTCCCAATGAAGACCGAGGTCCCCACCTGCTTTCCGGAGTTGAGGGCGCCTCTCTTGCCGCTGGAGGAGAAGCGCCGCTGGCCAGCCGGGGGGCCCTGGTGCGCAGAGCCCGAGTGACCCCGGTCGCCAGGAGGCAGCGGCCCCACAAAGAGGACGCGCGCTATGAGCACGTAGAACGGGGTGGCCAGGCCCAGGGGCAGCGCATAGAAGAGCGCGAAGTCCAGGAAGTAGATGGGCGGGTAGAGAGAGCGCGACACGCGGTAGCCGCACTGCACCTGCACGCCGTCGGCGTAGGCGGTCTCGCGTGTGTCCACCAGGAAGAGCCAGAGCCAGAGCACGCAGTAGGCGCTGGTGCCCAGCCACACCGATGCCGCGATGCGCTTGGCCCGCGCCACCGGGCACAGAGTTTGGGCGCGCAGCGGGTGGCGGATGGCGAGGTAGCGCTCCACGGTGAACGCGGTGATGGAGCCTGTGGACGCGTTGATGCCCACGTACTGCAGATAGGTGACACCCAGGCAGCCTGCGTGGCCGAAGACCCAAGCCCGGGCGGACGCCGCCTCGGCTACGGTGGGCACTCCCGCCACCAGGAGCACCAGCAGGTCCGCGGCGGCCAGGCTCACCAAGTAACAGTTGGTGGGTGTGACCATGTGGCGGCTCCGGAGCACCACCAGGATCGCCGTAGCGTTGCCCGCCACACCCACGGCGCACACGAGGGGCACCAGGGTCAACGTCACCGCTTGTACAGCTAGCGGAGGCCAGGGCATGGTGCCCAGGCCCGACGCGACCGCGCGCTCAGAGTGCTCGGTGTGGTTCTCCATGCGCTTGGGTCCGCACTGCACCCCGAAGGCAGTGGCGAGTTGGGGGAAGTACCCCCACTGCAGAGGTGCCTTCTCGGGATCTGGAGACGCTCTCCGTGCGGGAAGTTGGGGGTCCGGCAGCTGCCTCCTGCTGAACAGGTTGCTCCAGCTCCGTGCAGGGTCTCACTGTCGCCGCGTAGGAGGCTGGGGACTCGGAGGAGTCAGGAGCAGGAACCGGGAGATAGGCGCGTGCTGCTCAGTTTCCAAGACGCCTTTTAAGTCTAAGTTGGCGCGATCTTTCCCGGGGTGAGGTTTACTGCAGGGATGCGTTGTAGACTGTAGCGTGGAGCTCCAGGAGGGCCCTGGGCGCGCAGATGCTGCCCCCCTACAGACCGGCTGCTGGCGCTCTCTCAGGTCTTACCTCCCCTCTCTAGGTTCGCGGGGCTCAGGACTCTGATCTGGGGTGTCCGGTCAAGGAGGCACGGTGCGTGGTGTGGGGTCTCCGCCTCGCTAGCCTTTCTCTTTGCTCTGCTTTCCGCGACCACCCGGGCGGGCTCCTCTGCGGGAGTTAGCGTGTTTCTCCCCTGATACCGCTTAGCTGATTCTGGTTGACCCGGTCCGGCACCCGTTCTTTCCCACCGGCTCCTGCACCGCACCCTGGGCACTTGCGGTCAGGTGGGGGGATGCAGGGTGCGGTGGGGAAGGGATGCTAAAGGCAGCAGTGGTACGGGGAGCCCTGCTTGCACGCCAGTTTCTCTCGTCTACAGGGGCGGCTCCGCGGGGCAATGGGGGAGGAGTCGGCCACCCGCTGGCTTCTGTTCTCAATCCAGAAATCCTATCTTGTTTTCACTGGCAGAAACCTCAGCCCTGCTATTGACAAATGGCCATCCGAGCCGAGGCCCAGAGCTGCTGGGAAACGGAAGGTATTTGCCCATCTGGACTTGGGTTGGTCCTGTCTCCTAAACTCGCATCTCCTTGTTACTTTTCGCTTTCTCCTGCTAACCTCTCCCAGTCTTCTTTTCTTCCTCCTGCAGAAGATCAGGAAATTGGAAATTCTTGGCAGGTGTGCCCCGCCCCCAGAAGGATCTCTCCTATTCTAAGACTCTGCCATTCACAAGGCACAAACCAGTGAGGAATCTTTATAGCTCCGTGTCTGCTACAGAGAAGGCGCCTCATGGTAGTTAAGCGAAGGAAAGAACTTGTTTCTTCACCAGAGAAAGCTTCCTGAAGGTGAGATCCACTGAACTTCATAAAAAGCATAAAGGCTGCTTTCTAGGAAGCCCAGCTCTGTACCTGCGCCAAGCAGATGCTGTGGAATTTTTTGCCGCTTCCGATCCATCAATTATGCTCTATAAAAATTATTTTTCATCTGTGAGATGGGCTAATAATGATAGAACTCATCTGGGAGTGTCCTTGGAAGGCTTACATGAGGGACAAAGGAAAAATGTACGCAAAGTGCTTAGCTGTGCTCCACAAGGGGGTGAATGTATTAGTGATGACAGTGATGATCTATCCCTCCCCGCCCCCCTCCACCCACTCAGTCTACAGATCTGATAAATGGACAAAAATAAATGTTGGGGAACTTGGCAGGGCAGTTTCTTGGGGGCACAAGCCAGGGTCCAGGACATCCCTGACATGGCCACGGAGTCCCCATTCTTACGCCCCCCCCCATACCATACCACTTCTCTGCCCTATACACTTCTCTGGGATCCTCAGCAAGAACAATAGCAAAGCATCCGACTCAGAGCCAAACACCATGCTATATTCATTATCTCTATTTTCCCTAGCCCTGGCTGGGCAGGTACTCTTGGCCCCATTTTATAGATGAGGAAATTGAGGCCCAGAGGGGAATGATTTCTAATGTCATGCAGACCAGGGCCAAGCAGGAAGCAGAACCCCAACACTCTCCTTGTCCCCACCCCAACCCCAGCCATCCCTTACTCAGCTCTTTCCAAGGCACCAAATGCCAGTTAAGCCCAGGTTCCTCCTCCCCAGTCTTTCCTCCTCCACCCTGAGTGTGGTCCAGAGCAATCCTTTTAGCCATATTAAATGCAAGCAGCTCCTTGGGCTTCTCTCCCTCTAAGCCTGCCAACTCAGCTCTCTCCCCTGCCTAATTGAGCTGTTCACTTGCCAGCAACAAAGGGCAGTACTTGGCAATGAACTAAGTACATCTCAAGTGGCATTCTTTATTTTCCCATACCCTACCTCATCCCTAGTCTTCCTCATCTTAGTAAAGGCATCTTGGTAATGCCACCAGCTGCTAAAACCTCCACCCATTTGTTAAAACCAAATATTCAGGAATTACGTCTCTTTCTCCCTCACTGCTGGCATCCAGTACTTAAGGAAGTCCCTCAGTTCTACCTCCAAAACATACCTCAAATTAATGCACCTTTCACCACTATGCCCTGGACTGGCACTTTCCTCCATCCCGAACCTCTTGATAGGACAACAGCAGTCGCTTCCCAGGTTCTCTGCTACGTTCTTGCTCTTCACTCTATGGCCCATTCTTCATACAGTATCAAGTGATCTCTTAAAAATGTAAGCCACTCTCCTGCTGACACCCTTCAATGGCATTGTTTTGCACTTGAAATGAATCCAAACTCTTTCCGCAAGCCCCAGAATGCCCTGCAGGATGCGGCCCCTCCCCACCTCCCCCTCTTACTCATGATGCCTTAGCTAGACCCTCCGTCCTTTTATCTGTTTAACATGGTGTGATGGTTGGATAGTGTCCCCCCAAAGTTCACATCTACCCAGAACCCCGAAAGTGACCTTATTTGGACATAGGGTCTTTGCATGTGTCATTAGTGAAGATGAGGTCATCCTGGATTAGGGTGGCCCTAAATCCAATGTCTGATGTCATCGTAAGAGAAAGGAGAGGGAGATTCAGACACAGGGAGATTCAGACACAGATTCAGTTCCATAGGAAGACAGAGGCAGAGATTGGAGCGCGGCAGCTACGGGCCGGGGAAGAAGTTGGGGAGAGGCACGGGAACATTCTTCCCTTGAGCCTGCAGAAGAGCATGGCCTTGTGGACACCGAGGCTGCCGACTTCCAGCCTCCAGAAACTGTGAGAGAATAAACTTCTGTTATTTTAAGCCCCCTGGTTTGTGGTGCTTTGTGGCAGTGGTCTGGGAAAGCTAATGCACATGGCAAGCACCTTCCTGCCTTGGAGCCTTTGTCCTTTGTACTCTGTGCACGATTTCCTTCAGCTCAGTGCCCAGCCCAGATGCCCCCAGTCATGGGTATGTGATTCCTAGGGTGGGAGGGAGGGTGATGCTGGCTGGTGGGGTAGTAGAGCCTCTGCTCGCTCAGTCACTCAATGAACACCCACAGAGCACCTGCTCCCTGCTGGGTGCTGGGGATACGGCAAAGAACAAGATAGCCACTGACTTGTTCACTCACACATTCATTCGTTTACTACTCATGCATTCATTCATTCAACACATATTGCTGTGGGCCTAGACACATTGTGGAAGTTTCTAATAATGGTCCAGATTGTTTGTCATTGCTTCCATGGGAGGTGGGGTCTGTGGTCCCTTCCCTTGGATCTAGGCGGACTTGTGACTTCTTCAACAAATAGGGCATGGCAGAAGCAATGCTGTGTGACTCTGAGACTAGGTCCTAAAAGGCCACCAGTTTCTACTCGATTCTCCTGAAACACTCATTCTTGGATGCTTGCTTTGGGGACGCTCCTTCTTGGTACCCAGATGCTACAAGAAGTTCAAGCCACAAAAGCAGCCATGTATAAGTACTTTGGTCAACAGTTCAGACATGATATCTCAGCTCAGCTATAAGACATGTCGGTGAAAAAACCCCCAGATTCCAGCCCCCAGGCGCTTGAATCACTGCTCGCTGAGGCCCAAGACATTGTGGAGCAAAGACATCCATCCCCACCATCCCGTTTCACTTCCCAACACAACCCATGAGCATTATAACATGGGTGGTTGGTTTTTGTCACTAAGTTCAGGGTGGTTGTTACATAACAATAGATAACAGTGGGACACCTGTGGATCATGACTGTCGGCAATTGTCAGGAAGCAAAGACTATCAACGTTGGAAGCGAAACCCATTCAACTGATTTTGTGTTAAGGACTGATCTGGGTCCTGGGAACGAAAGGCCAGCCCTGTGAATTAGGCGGAGTGGGCATGAGGGTTCTCATTTTACAGATGAATAAACAGAGGTGGAGGGATGAAAAGAGATGAAGTCATCTACTTGGTGTCCCACAAACAACAAGGGGTGAAGTACGTATTGGAACCACATCTGTGCAGTAAAACCCTCCGCTGGACTCTGTCCTTTGGGAGGCACTTCCGTTAGGAGACAGCTGTGAACACAAACGACTCGGCGCCTGGCCTCCCAGCACTTAAGGTCCAGTAAGGGAGGAAGGCAGCAAACAAAGAGACCATTAGACTTGCCGTTAAGAGTTTTGGAGGTGGTATAGCGGTGCGTATTGGAGAGCCAGATGCAGTCTGCGGTGAGGGCGGGGTACGGAATTCTGGGACTGCCTCCCCAAGAAAGTGACATGTCAGCAGAGCCGCTGGGACCCTCGTTCTGTTGGCCCAACATTAATTCTGTCCCAAACAATTAACTTAAGCTACCAGTTTTCCTTTTTGCCCAGTACCCACAAAAAATACATTTCAGATAGCACCCCAGGACACACACACACACACACACACACACACACACACACCTGAAACAAGGTCTACAAACTCGTGCTTAATGCTTACCATGAGCAATGTATGCTGTTCTTTCTTTCTTTTTTTTTTTTTAAAGATTTTATTTATTTCTTTGAGAGACAGAGAGAATGAGAGAGAAAGCACATGAGATGGGGGGAGGGTCAGAGGGAGAAGCAGACTCCCTGCTGAGCAGGGAGCCCGATGCGGGACTCGATCCAGGGACTCCAGGATCATGACCTGAGCCGAAGGCAGTCGCTTAACCAACTGAGCCACCCAGGCGCCCAATGCTGTTCTTTCTCTATTCTATTACATTTTTTTGTTGTTTAGAAATACTGGTTACACTCTGCTAATTTGGTTCCTGATCCACAGTGGTGATCCACGGTTTGGAAAACATCTCACCCAGCCTTCGTAATCCCAACCGCTTTACCCGTGATTGGGCTGGAATAGCAAGTGACTAATTCCAGTTAATGAGTCATGAATGGCTGTTGCTGGGGGGCTTCTGGGAAGGTTATATGCTTATATAACCAGTCCTAGAGGGAGGGAGAGGGAGAGAGCGACAGAGACAGATCCTACACAAACACACACAGCCCCGAGGGAGTGCCTCCTGAAATTTTGGGCTCTAGCTGCTTTCTCCCCTGATCTGCCTCCTGACCTTGGGTGGGGGAGATAGGGAGCACCATCCACACCACTCTCAGGGAAGGGCTCCCAGGTGGAGTCTGCTCCCAACACCTCCGGGGCAGCTCCAGAGGAAGCAGGTTGGGTGACTTTGGCCGCAAGTGCCTGGGACCTGGCACTGACCACCCAGGAATCATCACAGATGTACACAAAACCCTCTGCAGCCAGATGGTGGCCGTGCTGTCACCAGGAGGAAACACTTTCCCTGTCCTGTGACGACCAGGACAGGGAAAGGGTGAGGACCGGGCATGGGTCTGTGGGCGGGCAGCTCCACAGAGCACTTCCAGCCCCCGGCTTCCTTCAGATGGAGAGTGAAGAGGTGATGGGGTTGCCACCAAGTCACCCTGTCCTCAGTGAGAGAGCTGAGAGCTGCATGTAGCTCTGGCTGATTCAAAATAACATTGCCATGCTGTAGAGATTATTGCCATTTCTCCTTCCCCTTCTTCTTGGAGTAGCATCCAGAGAATGCAGCCTCCTCCTCCAGGTCCTTCCCAGATGAAATCAGAATCGCTCGTGCTCTTTGAAAGCCGAAGGCTTCACCTGGCTCCTCGTGTTCCACGGCAGCAGATTGTGTTTTCCGAGGGTGCTCCAGGGAGGTGGCCCACGTGCTCTTTTGCAATGTGACCTGGCCACTTCTGGTCAAGAGGTGGGGGTCCATTTCTCCACTCCCTGGAGTCTGGGTGGGCTCTGTGACTCTTTTGGCAGAAGTGACACTCACCCATTGCACGGGTAACCCCTAACTGGCCTAGCAGCTTCTGCTTCCCGCCTCTCTGAGTCCCAAGTTGCTGGTAAGATGTTCAGGCTGCTCTGTCCAGGCCACGTAAGGAGCACTGTGGCCCCAGACACTGAGTGGAGAGGCCACTGTGGATGGCCAGTCCAGTGGAGCCTTCAAAGGACCCCAGCCCCTGTCCCCCTCCACCTGTACTGATACAAGAGACTACATGCAGGAACCACCCAGCTGAGCCCAGTCAACCCACAGAACGGTGTGAGATAGTAATAAATCTTTGTTTTAGGTTCCTACTTTGGGGGTGGTTTGCTCCACAGCAATAGATAACCAAGAGCACCCACCCTACAACAAGGTGAGTGTAATAGAAGAGATTAGAACTCAGGGACTCTCTTTCCCAATTTAGAGATATTTTGATTTTGTTTTCCTTCCCCTTCATAATGGAGCCAGCAAGCGCTAGAGTGGGGATTGGAACTCAGCACTTGAACTCCTTTCCAGGGTCACGTCGGCATTTCCAGGTGGGCAGTGAGAGGGAGCAGTAGGGGACATGGCCTTCTCCATACCTGGAAACTTACTCTCTTGGCGCTCATCCCCAGGATGGGCCTGTGACAGCCAGCAGAGGGCGTCTGATACTGCCAAGTTTCTTAAGGTCTTTGACAACATGACCCCAGGGCCTGGGTCAAGGGAAATTAGCACTCCCCCTTCCCCATCTCTCTTCTTTGAAGTCATAGAATCTTTCTTGGGTAGGAGAAAAGTCAACGTTAATATTTATGACTCTGGGAAAATCCCATAGTCCTCTCTGAACCTCAGGTTTCTCATCTGTAAAATGGGCATAATAATGATCCCTTTGCCTGCATCACAGGGCTCTTGAGATAGAAGCGGGGAGCAGGTACCATCACGCAGAGGTTCCAGCTGCATGTTTTTCAGTCTCAAGACCAAAGAGTAAACGGATCCTGAGGCTAAGTGTGGGATTGTCAGCAGGGCTGGAATTAGCCTTTTTTCTGTCCTTTTAGACCTGGCACCCAACAGGTAATCTGGTGATGGGTTCCAGAAAAGAGTCTGGGCCTCAGAGAAACTAACAACCTCTCCATCCTCTTTTCTGTCCTTCAGAAATATCAGATTTGTCCCTACCTCAGTGCCTTTGTGCTTACAATTTCTCTGGCCTGGAATGTTCCTTCCCTTTCTCTTTGCTCACCTGGCTCCTGCTCATCCTGTCATCTCCATTCAAATGACATCTCCTTAGAGAGGTCTCCCCTGGCCACCCCATCTCTACGTGAAATTATCTTGTTTATTTATTAACTTGTTTCTAGAATGTAAGCTCCATGAGGAGCTTGTGTGTCCCTTTCACCACTCTACCACCAGAGCCCAGCACAGGGCTTGTCATGTAGGACGTGCTCGGTAAATATTTGTTGAGTACATGAATGAAATGTCGGTGAGAACTAAGGACGTATAAAAATGGAGCTGGACGCTTCTTCCATGCGTCTCTCACATGGAGTGAGGAAAGTTCTGTTACTCCCCTTGAAAGGAAAAGAAAAATGAAGTGCAGGGGGACTTAGCGATTTGTTTGATGTCACACGGCTACTAACTGGTGGAATCAGAACGGAAACATAGATCTTTCTGACGTCCAGGTGTCTGTTCTTTCCCGTATGTCCCACTTGCATCCCCTGGGCACTAGGGGTACCCATAAAGGTTGCTGGTGTCCCACCGTGAGCACCCGTACCTGAAGGCATGCCCCCCTCAGCCCAAGTAGGAGGCAGGCTGGAGGCTCCAAGGGAAGGAGCAGCCCTCAGCCAGTGACAGCTGACAGCAGAGGAGACATACCCAGACTTCCTCGGGGTGGGGGTAGGGGAGACCCTGAGGCGTGTTCTTCACCATCTTCCAGAAGTTCTGCAGCAGCCATATCTGCCTAGTGATGCACCTGAATCGGCTTCTTTCCCTTTCTTCTCTAGCTTCCCCACGCCCCTACTGGTGCTTCTTGGGATCACCTCCCAAATACATCACTACACTTAAATCCCTATCTCAGCCTTGGCTTCGTCCCAGCAGTATTGCTGCCTAACAAATTACCACACATGAAGTGGCTTAAAACAACACACATTTCTGATCTCATGGTTTTTGTGGGTCAGGAGGCTGTATATGGATCCTCTGACTTCTCTGCTTCAGAGTCTCTGACAGGTTACAATCGAGGTATGGGCGGTGGCTGGAGCCTCACCTGAAGACCCAAGGATCTTCTCACTGCTGTCAGAGTTGGGGCCTGTTGGACTGAAGGCCTCAGTTTCCAGCTGGCTATCGCCAGAGGTCACCCTCAGATCCTTCTATCTGGGCCTCTCCAACATGGCAGCTTGCTTCATCGAAGCAGGCAAGCCGAGAAGGCAAGAGAGAGAGCCCGCTAGCAAGATGGGAATTGCAGTCTCAGGGAACCTAATCACAGAAATGAGCCCCCACCACTTTTACCATATTCTGTTAGCTGGAAGCAAGTTCCAGGGGAGAATCACACAAGGGTATGAATGCCATGATTCACTGGGAGTCATTGGGGGCCATCTTGGATGTCTGTCTGTCATACCAGCTAGCATGCACCTAAAAGCTACAACCTCATTAATAAGTTATTAAGTAAGTTGCCATGTAATTCGGCAAGTTCTACATCTAGTCAAGGAAACTTTCTGACCTTGAGGTCAGAAAGGAGGCACGGCCAAGGATGTCCATGGCAGCGTTGTTTACAGTAACAAAAATTGGAAACCACCTGATCATCTACCAGAGGGGGAAATGCTAAACAATTCATTGGCATATCAGTGCCATCCAACGATGAGAAAGAATGAGGGAGGGCCGAGACATATTGCTGAATGAAAACACAGGCTGCAGAACTATACATACCACAATGTGCCACCCAGAACAACACACAACCTTATATATTTCCATGTTCTATTTACATATATTTACATGTGTAGACAAATATCCGAATGGTACCCTCCCAACTGATAATAGTGGTTGTGTCTATGGGGTAGGGAGGCAGATATACGTGTGGTGGTCGAAGGGGACATTACTCTCATTTGTTAAGATCATAGGCTCTGGAAGCCAGACCACCTGGATTTAAGTTCTGGCTCTGCAGCTTATTAACTGTGTGACTTTGGGCAAAACCCTTAACCTCTCTGAATCTCTATTTCGTCACCTCTAAAACGAGAAGAATAATACCATCTATCTCGTCTACTTTTGTGAGGTTTATTTTTCTTTAAAGACTTGTTTATTTACTTATTTAGAGAGAGAGAGAAAGTGTAAGCAGGGGGAGGGGCAGAGGGAGAGAGAGAAGCTCAAGCAGACATGGAGCATGGAGCACAGAGCCCAATGCGGGGCTCGATCCCAGAACCCTGAGATCACTACCTGAGCTGAAACCAAGAGTCAGGCGCTTAACCGACTGCCACACCCAGGTGCCCCCTTTTGTGAGGTTTAAATAAGATGATGTGCATAAAGCTTTCAGAGAGTTTGGGGCACATCTAACGGTGTTCTAGAGCCAGCCCACACCAGCTCCGGAGAGCAAACTGTGGGCCTCTCTGCCCCACTCCCAGGACACTCCCAGCACATCACAGGCACCCAACAAACACTAGCTGTTATTATCTTCTCTGCTCTAATTTTCGTAAGGACAAGGATTCACGTGTTACTTGTGCAATTTAAGAAAATGCGTGGGCGAGTCACTGCCTAAACAAGTCACAAGGCAGCTCTGTGGGAAAGGGAGCTGGGGGTGGGACTGGGTGTTGGGTGAGGCCGGTGATGGCCCTCGGGGACGAGCGCAAACACCTTTGGGGAGCGGGTGGAGAGGCAGCGGGAGTGTGGGTCCACTCCACGCAGCTGGTGACTCACACGCAGTGGCTGCTTAAGTTGAAACACTTGGCCTGGGAATATACCTCTTCCTGCTTTGTGGCTTTCCCTTTGGCTACCAGTCTGGCCCAAAGCAGGCAGCTCCCAGTACCTACCCATTCCCTTCTGCCAGCCCCAAATCTTCAGGAAGGAGCCGAGAACAGAGAGTGCACAGTCCTACCCTCCAGAGACCCGGTCATTGAACGGATTTTTACTGAGTGCTTACTCTGTACCCGGCACTGCTTCAGGTACTGGAGATACCTGTAGAGGACCAGACACTTAGTATGGAGTTTACATTCTTGCGGGGACCATATGAAACACACAGCAAGTAACAAAGAGACAGCTAAATCTATAAATGCATACGTAAGCTGATAAAGGATATTGATAAGTGTATTTACAGAGGCTAGGTAACAACTTGATATGATAGATCAGGGGTCAGCAAACATTTTAGTTAAAGAGCCAGATAGTAAATATTTCAGATTTTTGTGGGCCACACAGTCCCTTGTCTCAACTACTCAAATCTGCCATCAGAGACAATACTTTAATGGGTGTGACAATGTTCCAGTAAAATTCTGCTCATAAAACCAGGCAGCAGGCCAGACTTGGCTCACAGATTGAAGCTTGTCCACTCCTGAGATGGAGTGAAACTGGCTGGGATGGGACAATATGAGGTAGGGTGGTCAGAGAAGGCTTCTCTGAGGAGGTGACATTTGAGCTAATCCCTAAGGGATGCAAAGAAGCTCTCCATGCCAAGACTTGAAGGAAGTGTGTTCCAGGATGTGGGAACAGCAAGAGCATTGCCCCAAGGGCCAAACCAGCCTGGTGCTTCTGAGCACGTTAAGCCCATGCAGCCTGGGCGTAGTGAGTGAGGGAGAGGTTGGCTTGAGCAGGGCTTTGCGACCCAGGGCACATCATCAGTCAGGGTCCTGGCAGGAAAGAGATGGTAGTCTTAACGGGGAAACGAGAGTTTAATGAAGGTACAGAGATGGGGACTTGGTAAAGGGAAGGATGGTGAGGCTCTCAGAAACTAGCACCCTTGGAAGCTGTACCGTTCTAGAACCCAGGGACATCTACAGCCACCATCAGGGGACCACCCAGCCAGACAGGTGCTGTGGCTGCTGGTAATGGAATGTGGCCTCTGCCAAGTAGCCCAGAGGGCTGCAGGAACAAATATCCTGACATCTCTCTCCTCTCCCACTTTGGCTCGCCTGCCAGTGCCTCCCACTGGCTGAGCCCGACTAGAAGTCAGAGGCCAGGGGGGCCAGGGTGATACAATTCACGGAGGTACGAATTCCTGGGAAAGAGAAGGGCAGAGAATGATCTGGAGGGGACAACAGGGAATACCAAGCCCACAGGGGAGAGAGCTGGGGTTTTACTAGAACTTCGATGGGGATGCAGTCGCCAGATAAGATATGGATTACTCAGTTCCATTTGACTTTCAGATAAGCAACAAATATAGGTTTAGGGTAAGTATGTTTAGTATAAGAATGTCCCAAGGACATACTTAGACTAAACCTGTGCTTGTTATCTATCTGAAATTCAAATGGAACCGGGTGTCGTGTATTTTTATTTGCTAAACCCTGGTGACCCTGGATGGGAGATCCCCAGAAGACTTGGAAACAAAAGAGTAACATAATCTAATTCAGGATTTAATACATACTTCGCTTATAAAATCAAGAAAATTTTAGATGGCTAAATGTAAGAGGATTCAGGGGACATATTTTATAAGTTCTGGGAGCATTTAGACACATTCACCACGTGGAGTTTCCATCCACCAGGCAAAGCAGTGGATGCAGATGAGAGCCCGGGCTGACCCCCAACTGGCCAGGAGGAACCTCCAGTTGTCTCTGCACTTGCTTGTCTTCACTGTGCCGAGGCCTTTCCTGCTTCTGGAAGCCTCTTATGCCCAATATCGGCATCCCTTCCTTTCCACACCCCCACGTGGAAAGGAGGTCACATGGGTTGTTATGCAGGTGTAGAAACTGAGGCTCAGAGAGGTGAAGCAATCTACCCAAGGTCACACAGCAAGGCAGCAGGAGGACCACGGTGTGTGCGGCTCCCAAGCTCTTCCCCCTCCGCCCTACTGCTCTCTGTTCTTCCCAGTGACCAGCATGCCGGAGGCCTGTCTATCCGCGCTGGGTGGGTGCTGACAGACCCGGGTCTTGGGAGCAGGACGGGGCCTCCAGGGGCAGCCGCCGGCCTCCGTGCCTGCTGTATCTGCGCTGGAGCCGGGCGTGCAGGTGGCGGACCCTCCTAGCCTCCTGGGCGGAGAAGAAGGAGGCGGCGATGGTGTGCCGCAGGCGCCGGGCGTAGGTTTCCAGCAGGATGGTGGCGCCAGCCGCCAGCTGCAGGGCCCCAGCGGCCAGGGGCGCGGCCGTGTGGGGGCGCCGGGCGGGCAGCAGTGGGCAGCCCGGGGAGGTGAAGCGGAGCTCCCACTGGAAGGACTTGTGAGCAGAGAGGAAAGGGCTCTCCGGAGGCGGCTGGTTGAAGAGGAAGGGGATGAAGCCCAGGACCGTGTATGTGGCCTTCAAAGAGGGGAAAAAGGCCAAGTGAACAGAGAGACGCTGTCTCCATTCCCCGCCCCCCAGCACTCGCGGCCGCTTGCCCCTCTCTGCAAGATGGGCACAGAAGTAACCCAGCCTCCTGCCTCCTGGGCACCGAGGAGTAGCAAATGACATCAGGAGTCTGAAGCAGGCTTTGTGACAAACAAAAAGCACCGTACTATTACGTTCGGAACAGAACGCTTTAGAGAAAACAAACGGGTGCTACGGGCATTTACTCTTTGCTAAGCCCTTAGTGAATACTTTAGATGTCTTTTTCATCAAATGCACACGATCCTCTGAGGTTGAGCCCAGAATGAGCCTCACTGAAAAGATGGGAAGCCTAAGGTCACACAATGATGTGGCCCGCCCCGGGGATCAGTCCCAGCCAAGGTGGGTCCCAACATCCTGCTCCTAAGAATTAGGCTCTACAATTCCCTTGGGATATATAGGAGCAGGTGTAGGGAGGCAGGGAGGTCAGAGGTTAACAATTCAAACTTTGGAGCCAGACTTCTTGGGTTGGATCCTTGGTTCTGCCCAGGGCGCACTTCTCCGCCAGGCTCAGGGCAGGGGGCTCACAGAAGTATTTTATTCTCTTTTAAAATCAGAATAAAAACAAACTTTTAAGTTCACTTCATAGATCACACTGTCCCTCATGCAACTATCAAGAGCAGCCAGGGGCCAATACCTAAACAAATGACACGGCTATGTTCTAATAAAACTTAATTTACAAAACCAGGAAGCCCGAAGGGTTTGGCCCCGGGGAACATAGTTGGTAGACTCCTGATCTAGATCATTCGTAAGCCCTCCGCCAGTCTGATACATACAGCTGTGAGCTGTTCATGATAGCCACCACTGATTGGACCTCGCCTGTGTGGCATGGAGCTCCCTGCATACTTTTACAGAGGACCACATGTTAAGACTCACAATAACCCGGCAGGGTGAGGAGGATGGATCCAGTTTGTACAAGTGAAGAAAATGAAGCTAGGACACCTTGCCACTTAGGAAAAGAGTGACCTGGGGGGGGGGGTGTCAAATTATTTTCAAGTTGTTGGGTATCTGGATCCTCATCTGCCACAGGGGTGAGAATAGAACCCACTACATTGGGCTGTGCTGGGAATCAATGGAGCGAGTCTGTCTGCAAATGCCCCAGGGTCTCCTAGCTTCTCCAAGGGCAGGGTCTTGAAGCGAATAAAATTCAATTGCAAATCAAGTGGTTAACACACCCCACCCCTTCCTACAAGGAAATGACTCTAGTCCCGTCACCGCACTTACATCATACTTGACCGTGAGCGTGACAGGCACCGCCGGCAGCTTCTGAGCCCAGTCCACAGCCGCCTGAGCCAGCAGAAAGGCCACGTGGTCTGTGGCCACCATCACAGCTGTGGTCATCAGGAACAGGGTGAGCAGCCCCAGCCTCAGGAGGCAACTCAGCAGCTCCCCCTGGGACAGCCTCGGCCGGGCGGCCCAGAGCAGCCAGGCCGGTGGGAAGGCCACCAGATGTGTGGCCTGGGTCTCCGCCAGCTGCCAAGCCAGCTGCCGGGTCACGTAGATATTGTCAAACCGCAGGTCAGTCAGGTAGCGATGGAGGTACCAGCCCGAGTCCACCAGGAGGCCCAGCATAAAGAGCCCTGCGACCACCTGCTGGGTCCCCAGCACGGCCGCCCGGGCCAGGGACTCCAGGCCAGAGAAGTCCTCCAGCACCTGCTGGGTGACCCTGAGCATGTGAAGCTGGAACACAGAGCCATTGCCCTGGGCCTGCAGTGTCAAGCCCTGGCTGCCCGCTGGGCCAGCAGCGCCCAGAGCCCGGGACGCCGCGTGCAGCCAGTGAGTGGTGTTGAGCAGACTCTCCAGGGAGCCCTCTGTGACACATCTCAGCACCTGCCCCGCTGCGCCCATGTTGGCCAAGACGTTGGGCAGCACGGTGACGCCCAGGGTGGCAGTGCTCCAGGAGAGGAGCAGGCAGCGGCCCTGCTCCGTGCCCAGGGTAGGGACGCTGAGTGCAAACAGGCAGCGGGCAGGGGGCACCAAGCCCAGCACCAGGAAGACCAGGAGGCCCCAGACAGTGGCCACCGTGGCCGAGGGTCCCAGAGGATAAAGCAGCGAGGACACGAGCCAGTGGTGTGTCAGACCTGCAGCAGCGACAGCCAAGCAACCGCACAGGAAGAGCTGGGTCAGCAGCTGGCCACAGCTGGTTGGGACCTGCTGAGAGAAAGCGGCCCAGGCGGCCTGCAGGGGGCCGAGGGCCTTGCAGAGCCCCAAGTGCCAGAACCTCCACCTGCACACAAGGAAATGGAGGGGGGGCTCTTTCAGGAGGATGAAGGGTTGGATGTCGGCCCAATGCCCCTGATCCACAAACCCTTCAATCGCCAACAGGCTCCACCCCCTGAGCCACAGGAGTTGGCACTCTTCCCCTGTAGGCCCATCCCACTAACTCACCCCAAAGCCACAGGACCCAAGCAGAACTAGTCAGAGGCTGCCCTAGGATTATCCTCCCTGGACTTGTCAGGGAAGAGCCCAGTTCCTGGGGATGTGAGGATGGATGTCTGGGCTGCCTGCGTCCGTAATTCCAGGTTTGGGAGGGTGCCTTTCCCCAGGGAATGAAAGAGTCATGGAGAGAGAAGCACAGATGAGAGAGAGTAAGAAAGAGACAAACTCTGGAAGAGAGAGAGAGAGAGAGACACTGTTTCCCCTGAATTCAGTCTTGGTTGGCTTCCTGTGTCATTCTGGACATTCCTTCTCTGTGGACCTCAGGGTCTCCTCTATGATTTGGAGGCATGGGGAGTGGATAGGTTGACCACTCGGGAGCTTGTCTACTCTGTTGTCCTTATATTTATTAAGCAACTACTATATGCTCACTATTAGAGAAACAGGAATGAATGAAACGGACAAGAATCCCTGCCCTCCTAGAGCCTGCGTTAAAAAGTGATGGCAGAGGAATTCGTGAGAAGAGGCTGGGTTCTGGATACATTCTGTTGGAGGAGCCAACACAACAGGCAGTCTGAGAGGAAGAGGGAGGTCAAGGATGACCTTGAGGTTTGGTGCCTGAGCAACTGAAAGCACCCAGGTGTCGTCCGAGATGGGAAATAAATGACACGTAAAATCATTGATTTATAGATGACATTTAAAGCCATGGGGCAGGACAGAAGGAGACTCCCCGGGAGGGTGTGCTGGTGGGGAGGAGGACACTCGAGGACAGAGCCCTCGCCCCAGGCTGGGAGGTGAGAGGAGGCTGGGGAAGCCGGCCAGTACAATGTTCCAAGAGGGGGGTCGCCACGTATGTCAAGTGCCGCTGATGGGTCAACGAGGCTGAGGACCAAGCAATGACCATTGGCCTGGTAACTGCCTAAGGGGAGCTTCGTGGCATCTTGGGCCAAAACCTAACTAGAGGGGGCCTGGGAGAGACTGGAAGGAGTAGAACGTGAGACAGGAGCGTGCTGAATCATGTTTGCAGTAAAAGTGCACAGACAGGGTGCCGCGGCCGCTGGGCGGGGTGGGGGGGGGGCAAGATGGGAGAGACTCTAACAGGTTTGCAGATGGGAGAACCAGTCAAGAGGGGGGCTTGGATGAAGGGGAGGCCCCCTGGGGCGATCTTTTCGGTGGTGGTGGCAGCGGGTAAGATGGACAGTACAAAAGGAGGGGCGGGTGATGGGCAAAGCGTGGGCGCCAAATCTCAGTTCCTCTGATGCACAACAGAGAGGTGGTTAAGGGCATGGCCTCCAGACTGCCTGGATTCAAATCCCCGCTTCACCACTCACCATCTGTGTGACCTTGGTCAAGTTTCTTAATCTCTCTGTGCCTCAGTTTTCTTATTTCTGTAAGACATGTAATTCATGTCTGTGACGTGGGGGAATAGAAGTAGCATCTCGTAGGGTCACTCTGTGTCTGGGACAGAGTAAGGAGCAGGTGACCTGTTATCTGTCACGAGAGCATCAATACCACCAGGGGAGGGGCTTGGTCTCTTGTGCTCACTGATATAGCCCAAGTGCCTGGAATAGCGTCTGGCATGTAGCTCCCTAAATATTTGAAGGCTGTCCTAGGATTGCTTCTGTTTGCTCAGGGTGGCAGGAAAGTGAGGTCAGCATTGATGGAGAACATGCTGGAGGAGGCAGTGGGAGCTTGAAGGGGAAAGAGAGGGTAGAAAATAGTTGGGCAGGAGGTTGGGAGAGTTAATGAACCAGGGCAATGCTATCCAAGCTGGGCAGCACCAAAGACCCACTTGCGTCAGAGATGATGAATTAGGGCCTTTCTGGCCCCTGAGGGCATTTTCATTTAGGACTAAACCTCCTGCTATTGTAATAATGAGTATTCGGGACATGGTAGCCGTTAAAAGAATAGCGAATAATACAAATGATAGGGGAAGGGAAAACAGCTCTAAGTCATGCTGGAGGCCGAGGCGTGGGGGAGTGTCGGGAATGACGTGGAAAGCGGCTGCCATCTGCTGAGGGCTCACTCCAAGCCGCGCACGATGGCAAGCCCTGCGTGTGCATTTTCTCATTCAATTCTTTTTATTTTTTTTTTTAAGATTTTATTTATTTGTTAGAGAGAGATAGAGAGCACAAGCAGGGGGAGTGGGAGACGGGGGAGCCCGATGCGGGGCTCTATCCCAGGACCCCGGGATCATGACCTGAGCCGAAGGCAGATGCCTAACGACTGAGCCACCCAGGCGCCCCTCAATTCTTACAGCTATCTTGTAGACATTATTACTACTCTCCTTCACAGATGGGGAAACTGAGGCTCAAAGGGGTGGAGTTTACCCAAGGTCACGCAGCTAGGGAATGGCAGAGCCTGAGGCTAAGCTCATACTCATCATGCCCGACCACCGAGCGTTTTCTTGCCTGTGGTCCCAGTGTCCAGGGTCTCCAGACCTACCGGGTCCTGGCGCGGTGCTCAGCGGTCCCGCATGGAGCCCTCATGCTTCCCGAATAGCCGTGGGTCTGGATCAGGGCAGGCAGGCTGAGGCAGTGCTGGCAGGTGGGCAGGAAATGGGGAGAACTGTATTCTCTAGAACTTGGGAAAAACCCTCTTGCTTCTGCTTTCTGGCTCTTAACTAAGCCCTCCTGCTGGCTTTGTCCCGCCCCCCGCCTGGGCCCACCTCCCAGGGGGTTGGGCAAGCTGCCTCATCCTCCTCCGGCAAGCAGGGGTGGGTGCAAGTGGGTGCAAGGTGTCGGAGGAAAGAGCGTTTTCCAAGCAGTTATCGGTGATCCTGAGAGCAGGAAGGTAGAACTGCTCCCATTTCACAGAGGAAGAAACTGAGGTTCAGAAAAGCCATACCGCTCATTAGTGGTAGTGCCAGGACTAGAACTCTGCTTGGCTTCCCCTTGCCCTCCCCCTCCACAGTTGTGGGCCCCTAGAGGAGCCTGATCCCCAGCTCTGAGCGGTGGGAACCCACAGGAAACAGCTGGACCTCCGCTGAGACTCTCTTTCAAGTGTAGTGGCCCCAGTCCCCTCTCTAGCTGGCTTTCTGTCTTTAGCTCTGTTCCGCCCTACCTGTGTGACCTTGAGCAGGTGACCCCATCAGTTTCCTCCTTTTAAAAGAGAGAAATGATAGGAACAGTTAACATTTAACTGAGCACTTGCTAAGTATCAGACACACTTCTTGTTCTTTTTTTTAAGATTTTATTTATTTATTTATTTATTTATTTGAGAGCGAGACAGCAGGAGTGGGGAGGAGTGGGAGAAGTAGGAGCCCGATGCAGGGCTCAATCCCAGGACCCTGGGATCATGACCTGGGCCAAAGGCAGTGGCTTAACCGACTGAGCCACCCAGGTGCCCCACGCTTCTCAATTGCCTGGATGCTTATTTCCAACAACCCTTTGTGGTAGGTACTATTATTTCCATTCTTCAGTTCAGAAAACTGAGACCCAGAGAATTAAGCCCCTTGACCAAGCCACTCAGCTAGTAAGAGGTAGAGCCGTGACTTATAGCCAACGGTCCTGCTCCAGAGTCGACTGGTCAGCCACTGGGCTCTACTGGTGTGGAGGGAAGGGTTCACAAGCCTTGTGTTACCTTCAGATGCATCTGGCACTGCAAACAGTAGGCACTTAATAAGTGTGAGGTCCCTGTGTGCACACCCTGCTGCAGTATTGCAGTATGTGCCTGGCAGGTACACTTCCAGGCTGATTGGAAAGCCATTCCCTATCTGGAAGCAGACACTCCCCCCGCCCCACCTCTCTGTGCTCTATCTCTGCCAGTAGACTGCCTCCTCCAGGAGCCCTCTGCTGTGCCCGCAGGCCTCCACCCTGCGGGATGGAGGGGCCAGTGAGGAAGGGCACATCTAGGTGGTATTCCAGACTCTCCAACCTTTTCCATTATAAGGACATGTTGCCTGGGTCACTTGCTCAGGCCTGAAGGAGGGTGTTCTGTGGCTCAGATAGGGGAAGTGGCATTCTCATGGTCACACAATCCAATGAGACACTTGTGGCCCTCAGAGGACCTGACACCCTTCCCAGATCTCAGGCCCCTCCAGGAAGCCAGGCCAGGCACAGAGAG
This sequence comes from Eumetopias jubatus, assembly GCF_037043125.1. Lineage (NCBI taxonomy): Eukaryota > Metazoa > Chordata > Mammalia > Carnivora > Otariidae > Eumetopias > Eumetopias jubatus. The sequence goes on from NW_028274815.1 coordinate 126,752,853, forward strand.
TCTGCGCAGAACTGAGCCCAGAGTAGATGCGGAGCAGGAAAGCCGGGCGCCTGCAGAGGCGGGCCAGCTAAGGCAAGGAGCAGAGCGGACCTGGATGGAAACAGCATGAGCTGCGGCATGTAGACCTTCTCGGAAAGGACAGCTTCGGCCCTGCTCCAGTTGAGGGTTGAAGTCCCTTGAAAAGAGGTCCAACATTACCAGATTTTCCAATCTTTCCAAAGATGCCAGTCATTCCCTTTTTTATGTAAAAGTCTCCAAGTTTTTTAAAGCCAGCATTAAAAAAAAAAAAAAAAAAAAAGACCTCTGGGCCGGCCAATCTTACCAAGTCTGTGGGCCAAAGCCAGCATGAGGGCCGCCAACTTCCAGCCTCTGCAGGAAGCCTCAGTAGGGCTGGTGCAGGAGCTGCCTAGCTGTCCCTCCGCACCGCGGGGCCTCTGGGCCGGGGGTCGAAGATCCACACGTGAAAGCCAGCTTTGCCACTTACGGACAAGACACTGTCCTTCTCTGAACTTGTGTGGGCTTTGCTATCATGAGACTACTAGTATCTCCTTCTTAGGATTGCTTGAGCATTCAGTGGAATAATGTATGTAGAGCATCCAGTAAATAGATACATGCTCCTGCCCTCTCCCACCTGGGCTGACAACTCTGCCTAAGTGAGCCCCAGGCTGTTTAGACCTGATTATACAGGCTTCTGTGACGCCCACTGGGCCAGATCCCTGGCGAGGGCCCCCCATCACATAGGGAACTTTAGAGCATTGTGCCGGTCAGAGGGGAGCAGGGCCTGGCAGGCACCAACCAGGCTTTGCCTAATTTCTGCACTGGCCCCAAGACTGGCTAAAGGACCATGTTGGTCATTTCCTGAAGACCTCTGGTGAATGTGTAGGATTTGGGAGTTTTGGTGGTATAGGGAAGGAAAGGGCAGAAGATATTTTTGGCTTTTCTCAGCACATGTAGGCAGTCACTTCTGCCTACATAAAGCTGGCCTGGCTCCAAATCCCACAACATCCGGAAGGGTCTTCTGAATCATCCAAAATAGAATTAGCTTTTTGAGGGGAATTTCTGGGTGGAGGATTCAGAACCATAAGACAGTACAGGAAGAGGAAGTGGTAAGCCTTCAGATCTAGGATCAGCAACAGAGGTCCAAATAATTTTGGAGTCATTGAATTTTATAGCCCGTGGGCATAGAATATTGCCACCATCCACTCAGCCTGAGAATATGGAGAGGTGGCTAAAATCTTACCAAATAGACGATGCTACCCAATAGAAACAGAATGCGAGCCATGTATATAATTAAAAATTTTCTAGTAGCCACATAAAAAAGTGAAATTTATTTTAATAAAATTTTTATTCAACTTTTAATAAAAGTTTTATTCAACCTAATATATCCCAAACCTTATCTTCTCAAAATGTAATCAATATAAAATTTACTAGGGGGATATTTTATCTTTATTTTTTGTACTCAGTTTTAAAAATCTGGTGTTTTTAAAATGAAGAGAGTCAGTTTAAGGCATTAAGGAAGGTGGGGACTGTGGCAAACAAGAGAGTTCACCTATCAGTTTGAGTTTTCCCTTCACCACTACTCAACTCCAAACAATTGTTGCCAGGTAACGATAGGGCCCCATGTTGCCAGAACTTCTGGTCTTTTCTTTTCCAAGAGAAGCACAAATCAGGGTTTTAATGTGAAATTTTCTGAATTTAAGAATATTAGCAATCAATTAATAGTTTAAAACATGAAAGGTGTCCCAAAACACCTGATTGTGAGATGGATGCCGACCTGGGGACCACTAGATTACAAGCTCCGATTTGGTCTAAACCTTCCCTGCTATGTTTTCTCAGTTTGCCCCTCCAGACCCTGTCTCCACTCTTCTCCTCCCTGCCCTGAGCCCTGGGGTTAGACCTGGATGGGCAGCCTCAAAGAACTCTCCTACATTCTGGCTTCTGTGGGTGCGATGGTTAGCTTTCCGTGTCAACATGGCTGGGCCGCAGCCTCCAGCTATTTGGTCAAACATTATTCTGGATGTTTCTGTGAGGGTGTTTTTGGATGAGATTTACATTTAGATTAATGGAGTTTAAATGAATCAGATTGCTGCCTCAGAATGTGGTGGGCCTCATCCAATCAGTTGAAGGTCCGAATAGAGCAAAAGACTGACTTTCCCTGAGCAAGAGGGATGCCGGCAGATTGCCTTTGGACTCTTGCCCGAATATATTCCATCCTGTTGGTTCTGTTTCTCTGGAGAACACTGGCCGATAAGGTTGGGTTTGGTCATGGAGAGTGCCGGCAGGTGAGCTGAGGGAGGATGTAGAGAAAGATCCAGGGCAGCTTTCCCCTTTCAGAGTCATCAGGGGCTGTCTTGTAAGGAATAAAAGTGCCAGCCCCACTTGGGCCTCTGTCCCTCAGAGCCTCGGCTGGGAGGTGCTCCTCCCTCCCCCCACAGAGGACTCGCATTTTCCCTCGTGGTTTCCCTTACCATCTGCCCACACCTTGGAACTAGACCCACTACTAAGCTGTCCTCAAATAACTAGTCTGTGTGCTTACTATTGCCTTCTGAGACCGGGACCCTGACTCTATGCACCCTTATCTCTCCAAAGTCTAAGACATAAAGGACCTGCCTAAGGTGACACAGCATGTTACGGGCAGAGCCAGGGGTCCAAAGAGGCTCACTGAACCCCTCGTTCAGTGGCATTTATTCATCTTGTTTTCATCTGCCATCACTGCCTCCATCCCTCTGCCCCCTTGACTCTGTAAGTTCTTGATCTATGTGCCAGAATATGTATGTGTGTATCCAAATCTTCCGTGTACCTATTGTTCATCACTTCTGTGTGTTGCTGTGTTTTCCATAGTGAGCTTCCCCATGTTTCACTTAAATGCCATCACTCCCCCAACCCCCATGAAGGTCACCTAGCTGGTCTCCAGCTCCTGGGTACCTCCAACAGCAGTGGCCCGAATATCCTCCTACATCGTCTCTGGAGGGACCATGGGACAATTTTGCTGGGATATGAACCCAGAAGTAGGAAAAGTGGGCCACAGGGAAAGCAGGTAATGAATTCCCCTAATTACTGCCACATTGCTTGCCAGGCTGACCGTCGGAAGTAACAGTCACCCCAGCAGCACAAGAGGGTGTCTGTCTTCTCCTGCTCCAACATCACTTCTTGTCCGCTTGTCTAGTTTCCGTCGGTCGGGTTGGTGTGTTGTTGCATCTTGGTTGAACTTGCATTTATCTGATTACGAGTGGATTGGAGCATGTCTTTATCGAGCTCTGGCCATTTTGACAGCCTGCTTCAAAATGGCACAGCCGTATCTCGCCCTCATCCTGCTCGCAGGTGTTACGGTAGGAGCCTTCCAAAGAGAGTGACCAAGGCTCCTCCCGTCTCTGCATGAGGATGTCACTTTTCCCACGAAGGAGTGGAACCTAGTTCCCTCCTTTTGAACCAGGCCAACTTTTGACTTGCTTTAATCAATAGAATGTGGCAGAGTTGAATTCTTAAACTCTCAAGCCCAGACCTTAAGCTTCTGCTTTTGCCTTCTGCGAAGCCCACTGTTGGGTTCAGAGGTTTGGGTTAGACTCCCTGGAGGCTCCACAGTCATCGTGGATGTTCAAGCTCCAGCTAAACTCCCCGCTGAGTGACCCTGGCCACACCATGTAGAGCAGAGACAAAACCATCTCTGCAGAGCTCTATCTAAATGCAGAAACATGGTGTGCCTGGGTGGCTCAGTGGGTAAAGCGTCTGACTCTCGATTTCAGCTCAGGTCATGATCTCAGGGTCGTGAGATCGAGCCTCGAGTCAGGCTCTGCGCTGGGCGTGGAGCCTGCTAAAGATTCTCTCTCCCCATCCTCCCTCTCCCTCTGCACCCCCTCCCCTGCTCAAAGTCTCTCTCTCTCTCTCTCTCCACAAAAAATTTAAAATGCAGAGACATAAGCCAGTAAGTTGCTGTGTTCTAGGGCCTGAGTTTTGGCTGGTTTGTTATATAACCACAGTAACTAAAACAGGTGTTTTCTTTTGTGTTTGTTCTTTCTGACTTCTGGATGTTCCTCTTGTATTCCAGACATGAGTCTCATATATATTTCCAATGATCCTGTACCACCCATACCGCCCACCTTCCTCCCATGCCACCATGAGCACGTGACTGACTCCTTCTGGTCTCAGTCTAATGCCACCTCCTCAGAGAAGTCCTCCCTGACCATCCTGGTTGAAGTAGCTTCTGAGTCAGTTTGTCACATTGTCCAGTTTCATCTTCTTCTTAGCTCATACCATGACCCGGAGTCATCTCATTTACTTGTTTACCTGCCCACTGCATATCTCCTCAGCTAGGATGTAAGTTCCATGTGGATGGGGACAGTGAATGAGCACATAGTCAGGTTTTAAATAAATATCGTTGAATGACTAAATGGAAGAAGGAGTGAGCAAAGAAATGAATAGGACAGACCATGGACCAGAGGGCGAGATTGCCTTCTCATAAATTCTGGTATAGATTCATTAATCAAATATTTACTGAGCACTTGTTATGTGTCAGAAACCATTCTAGGTACCAGAGTTATGGCACTCAACAAAATAAAGTTTATATTCTGATAAGTTGGTATTCTAGAGGGAGAGAAAGTTAATACACAAGAAAATACATAATCCAGTGGCCTAGCTAAACACTAAGAAGGAAAATATAGCAGAGTAAGGAGACGGAGAGTAATGAGAGCAAGATTTTACACCAGATGGTCAGGGAAGAGTCTCTGGGGAGGTGACGTTTGAGCAGAGAACTGAATAAAGTGAGGAAATAAGCTCATAATTGGAAGCTAAGTGTTCTTGGCAAAGGGAACAGCATGTGCAAAGGCCCTGAGGCAGGGCAGTATAAGCATGTGGTTGGAGTGGACAGGGGAGAGCAGTAGGGAAGTGAAGTCAGGGAGGTCAATTCCGTGGAACCCCCAGCTCAGGAATTCGGCACCTTAAAGCTCTCTTATGCCAGCGCGCCTGGGGTGCCTGCGTGGCTCAGTCGTTAAGCATCTAGCCGAAGCATCTGCCTTCGGCTCAGGTCATGATCCCCAGGTCCTGGGACTGAGCCCTGCATCGGGCTCCCTGCTCCGCGGGAAGCCTGCTTCTCCCTCTCCTACTTCCCGGGCTTGTGTTCCCTCTCTCACTGTGTCTCTCTCTTGGCAAATAAATAAAATCTTAAAAAAAAAAAAAAAAAAAGGAAAGCTCTCTTATGCCCAGAAAGCAAATAATCTGTAGGCCCAGTATTGATGAACACTTTTTATTTTATAGCATTTTCAATCAGAACTATTTGAAATCACGAATCATCTGGTTACAAGTACCATGGGTTTCTCTGCGGATGGACTTCTCCCCTCCCTGTTCTCCAGGAGTGCTGCTCCCAACCGCCATGGGCTGCAACTCTGATTGAATTCTAAAGTATTCACGTGGGAAGAGGTGAAGCCCATTCTCCAACTTGGGGGTCCCTCCTCTCTCCTCCCCGCTGCCCCCAGGGAAACATCCATGACTCACTCGTGCCGTACTGAGGACGAGTCCAGTCTCTGGGTGCCGCCGTCCCAGCCCGTACTGCTCAGGGAACTTCATCCCTCAGATGTGTAGGAAGGGCAGACATGAGGCTTCCAGATCCCCCACGGGCACCTTGACTAATGCTGGGTCACTCATTCCACATCCTGAGCTCCTGCTGGGCCTGATACTGTGCTGTTTACTGGGGATGCCCAGATGCTTCTGCTGGAAACAAGGAGGGATCAGATCTTCTAGGACAGCCCCCACCAGCCACTGGCTCAGGGGAAGTCTCCGTTGGCCCCCTCTGCAGAAGAAGGTTACGATATTTTGTCTGCCTGAGAAGTTTTACCCTGGCCTTTTATGAGGCCCCAATGTATCTTCTGACTTTTTTTTCCCCCTCATTCCTGAAAAATGTGGCTTTGCTAATTAAACATGCTTACCCCTCGGGGTACAGGTAGGGAGGTAAAGACCAGCTGCTGGAATAAGGAGGAGCGGGCAACCACAAAGGCCCCTGCGGGCCGCATGTAGGAGAGTCCTCGCTGAAAGGACGGTAGGGCCGGGGCTTGGCCTGACCCCAGAATTCTGGTCAAACTGAATCAGATTAAACAGGAAAATCCTAAAAAGCTTAGGTAGAGATGTCAGCTGGGGGTTTCTAGAACTCCCCTGGTGTACTCAGGCCCCCAGAAGCGCAGCAAGGAGGATTTGCACAGCCTCCCTGTCCTCAGGAGGTTATCTGTCCCTCCCCTGTCTCCAGCGATTGAAAGTAACCCCGGCTGCGGTGTACCAGCAGGGGTCATATTCAAACAACAGGCACAGAATGGGCACCGACCGAGCAGGACACACCGTGGTTGCAAATAGCTGGTACACTGCAGCCCCAAAAGCCTCTCCGAGGAAGGTGACATCTAAAGGCAAGATGATCTCTCCAGAGTGTAACCTAAAGTAGGTCATGCGGGATGTTAGCAGTGCCCATAGGAATTGATGCCCCCACCCCCATTCCAACGGTTTAAGTCAAATGCCATATTCCAGTGTGCTTCCTGTTGCTGAAATAGGGCTCTCTTGCATCCTAGCCATAGAACAGCTCAGAGATAAAGGAGCTTGTTTCTCTGGCAGCAGATCTGGGAGATATCTGGGCCCTGACCTCCATGAAAGAGAAGGAGAAGGTGTCCTAGATAATGAGCCTGTGGGCCCAAGTGGACCACTGGAGGTCACTCTTGCTTGCTGCATACTGGATCACAGAAAAGAACTGCTCGATTGTCGTATAGAGTCCTAGCAGCAGGTGATGGCAGAAGCCTTCTGGGAGGGCCCAGCCCAGAGAGAGTCCCGGAGGGGGACTCAAAGGGTCCGAAATGTGTCATTGGCCAAGGTGGATGGCAGTGCTGTGATGTTGGCTGAGTGGATGTCGGCCCAGTCCGGGAAGGTGCCCAGCTGGAAGATGGTCTGTGCCCAAGTATTCATGGCCAAGCTGAGCAGCAGGACACCCATCAGGTTCATCAGGAGGCCTGTCCGCACCTGAAATGGAGCCCAGGTGAAGGGAGGAATCAGCTCAGGGCCCATCGTACAGATGGGAAAACCCACGCCCAGAGTCAGGAACTCACTCACTCAAGATCTCCCAGCTGGGAAGTGATGGTTCCAGGACACAAATCCAGGCTGGTGGATGCCCAAGACCCTTCCAACTTTATGCTACCCTAGGCTGCCCCTCGGAGAGCTGCAAATGTCCCCATCCGCCGAGTGGTTTCTAGGGGCCAGGCACTGTGCGGTGTGGGTGTCATAGAGACGTGCCATCCCTATGACACCCTCAAAGGGTGCTTATTATTACTTCCCCTTTATGGAAGAGGAAAACGAGGCTCAGAGAAGTGCGCTTACCCAGGTCGCACAGCTTGAAAATAATCTGGTTTGATCGATAACACATGTACACACTCACACACACACACTCATACACACTCACACCTATCCACACTCACTACATGTCTACTTAAGGCCATACTTTTTTGTTGTGAGGAATTTGTCTTATGGGAATTCTGACCTTTTTAAGTAGCTAGAACAAGTCTGCCTGTTTGGTTTTTTCCCAGGCTGACCTCTTGCGCCATTAAGTCCAAACTTGGGCTGAACATATCTGTTTCTCATCCGGGTTTTCTGGTTGTTTGACCTCAGCATTGCTCAGCTGCGAACTGCATGGTGAGAGAGTCACTCTCTTTTCAATGCCCTTAACACTTCTCTCTTCCTTGCCAATTGTCCTCCTGAGCAAGCAGGGCTTCAGAACCTTCTCCAGGTCATCGGTTTCAGGGCAAATATAATTATTTTGCTTTTTTGGTCTGTGCCTTTTTTTTTAGACTTACCTTCGATGGCGTACAATACCAGTTTTCCATGCCCAGATGCGTCAGAAACTCTTCTCTTTAAATACTCTTATTTAAAGTGTTTTAAAAAATGTAAGTTGAGGGGCGCCTGGGTGGCTCAGTCGGTTAAGCATCTGCCTTCGGTTCAGGTCATGGTCCCAGGGTCCTGGGATCGAGCCCCGCATCCGGCTCCCTGCTCAGCAAGGAGCCTGCTTCTCCCTCCACCCCTCCCCCTGCTTGTGTTCTCTCTCTGTCATATAAATAAATAAAAATCTTTTTAAAAAAAATATCAGTTGATTTAGGAGAATTGTTACGTCAATATTACCACGGATGGCTCGTGGAAAGGGCGTCAGTCGTGAAGGGAGTACGCCCAGTGACAAGGTCCAACTGCCTTATGCTGACCTGCCTCTGCAGAAGAGCCCTGGCAACTTCGGAGGATCGGAAGGGGACTGGCCAAAGCTTTGGGGTGTCTGGGAGGAGGGCTGGGCTCCTGGGAGCCTGGCTCCAAATGCCTGCTTTGTCCCACATTCGTCATGTCAACGACCTCCACCATCACTCTCCGGAGCAGAGCCTGCAGGTGGGCACGCGGATCCAGACTGGCTCCGACACGTCTGCCCCTCTGTTGCCCCCTTGTTCCCCTCGGCCTCTTCCATCCCTCACAATGTCTCTCCATTTCTCTCGCTGTCTGCTTGTTCTCAGGACAGGCCTTAGGTCGCATCTCTGCCCTCCTGCTGCCCTCCCTAAGTGGCCTCCCCGTTCCACACTCAGCCCCAGTCCCCAAAGATCCACTCCACCCTGCAGCCAGAGTGATCTCGGAAAGGCAGGAGTCAAACCATGTCACTGTGAATTAGGGAAGCTGAAGGGACTCCATTTTAGAAAGGCTCCGCCTCGCCTGTTTTCCTGCCAGGCCCCGTTTACTCCTGTTCCATACTTTGCCTCTGAATAAGCCAAAGAAGCTGTGTTCCCATTTCGAGGGGGAAGCAAGAAAGTGAATTATTCTCTGAGTTCTGTCCTAGCCCCTAAATACCTGATAACATCTAAGAAGAGCCAGATCCCAAACACATTCCAGGACATCAGCTTCCAACCAACCCGGGCTGACGGTGGCATCCGTACCCCGACCTCCAGTGATTTCTGGGAATAGCCTATGGTTCACCTGACTCTCCCTTTGATGGGACCCTACCGTGGATTCCTGAAGGCACACGGATGTTCCCTAGACCCCTTCCCAGTGTGAACCCCTAACCCCAAGCAAGGATCAGACTCATTCTCTCCTCTCCGAGTCTCCCAGACACTCCCTCTACTACTCTGTCTGTCACTCACGATATTCAATAAACTCTGTTTTCACTTTCTCTGGCTCACGTTTGATTTCTGTCCTGGGCGAAGCCAAGGACCCTCTTGGCGGGTCCTGTGGGACCTTCCCCTGGGTTCTTGGACCCAGCCTACCTGCATGGATGGCCCTGCTCAAATACCTTTTAAGCCCTCCCACTGTGAGCTGCATAAGATCCCAAATCTGTGCCCTGCGTGCTCTGTACCCTTCCCCTCCCCCAGGCCTCTGGCCTCACCCTCCCAACTCTGCTCCAGGCACACCAGCCTCCTGCTTCTCTCTCTGTTTGCTCTGTGACCTCTTTCTGTCTCTCACTCTTGCCCACCGCCTCCCTCCCTTCCCCTCCCGGTTTATCCTGCCTGAGCCTCTGCGCCTGGAGAGACTGGACCGGGAAATGGTTTACACCAGCTTAGGATTTGCATTCCCTGAGTGCCCCCAGGCAGCCAGTGGAGGGGAAGTGGCAGGGAAGGCAGGAGGAGGGAGGGAGGAGCGGGTTCAGCAGGGGAGTGAGGGGAGAGGGAGCTCTCCAGGCCCCCCAGGGTGCGACCTGCTGCTCGTCTCTCCTACAGATTCCAGGCACGAAGCCGTTGGCTGAACAAGAAAAGAGAACAGTGCCCAGAGAGAGAAGGAAGTTCCTTGTCCCTGAAGCAGACTCTGGAAAATCATCGCTAAGGCAGTGTTTCCCGAAATTGTCTAAGCATAAGAATCATCCCAGAGTGTTTGCTAAAACAAACCTAGATATTCCTGGTCCCACTCCAAATGACTTATTCAGAGACTGCAGGGGTGGGGGGTAGAGGAGTGGGGGCCCCGCCCAGGTGTCTTGCCCAGCACCTGCTGGCCACCCCCTCTCAGGCCTCTGCTGGGTCGAGCCCCGACTCACCATGTCTTTGACCAGCAAGTGTCCGGAGGCGAAGGCAATGGAGTTGGGTGGTGTTGAGACCGGGAGCATGAAGGCATAGGAGCAGCCGACTGTGCCGGGGATCATCAGGTACAGGGGGTGCACTCTCAGGCGGATGGCCTGGTCCGGGTGCGGGAGAGACCACGACAGGGAAACAGAGAGAAGCCACCGCAACAGATGGAGATGGTTGAAAGCCACAACCACAAGACAGAGACAGAAAGAGACACAATGATAGAGACGTACAGACAGAGATGGGTAGAGCGGCCGAGAAGAATCGCAGCGGCCGAGGAGACAGGTTTAGAGACACAGAGACATGCAGCCAGAAACGCAGATCCACAGGCAAAAGCAGAGACAGACGAGAAAAGAACCCAAACCAAGGGACACACAGAGAAGACATTCCCAAGGTTAGTGACATTCCGGGGCCGCAAGCTTGGGCTGGGGAGATTTTTCTAGAACACACCTTCTCCAGACTGAGAGTGTATCCTCAGACCTGGACGACTCACTGAAACACAGCTTGCTGGCCCCACTTCCCCCAGAGTTTCTGACTCAGCAGGTCTGGGGTCACCCCAGGAGCCTGCATTCCTCACAAGTTCCCAGCTGAGGCTCTAACATACCGAGTCCCCTGCCTGGTCCTTCCCTCAGCCAAACAGTCCCCATAGCCAGTCCCCGGGCACCGTTAGTTGGGGTGTCACCAGATTTCGGAGACACAGAGAGTTCGAGATTGCATCTGCTGAGAAGCTTTTCCCAATTTCTAAGACTGTGTGAATCAAACGCATCTGTGTGTTGGCCTCATTCAGTGGGCTGGTTTGTCACCTCTCCCAAATGACGTATTCATCTACAATTCATTTTGGTCTCCTCTCTACTACTGTATTTAAGATGGGACATTTTTTTGGCCCCTCGAGGGAATTTTGATAACCCAAAGCATACACATTTTCTCAAAAAGTGCTAAATTCACTCCCTGACATGTAAAGCATTTTGGTTTTGATAATAAGCACCATTTAGAACACTGTGTCATTCACTAGTGTCTTCTCCAGCAAAAGTTGCTCCAACAGACCTGGCTGGGTCCACGCTTCTCCTCCCCGACACCCCACAGCGCCCCCATCTCTCTCAATCATCTGCTCCCTCAGATCCCGGGGAAGGGTGTGATTCAATCAAATCACACTTGGCAAGGTTTGGAGACCCCCACCCCACACTACTGGTGGGGGTGTAAAATGGCGTGCCCACTTTAGGACAATTTGCCCACATCTAGCAAAATTATAAATGCACATGCTCTTCAATCCAGGGATCTCATCCAGGCATGTAAGCAAAGGTGCACAGACAAGGAAGGGTCCAGGAGGCTTTGCTGGATCACAGCAAAGGTTGGAAGCGACCTACGTGTCCCTCAGTAGAGATCTTAAATAGACCCACCGCTATCCACTCGTAACAGAATATCCCCTAGCCACTGAAAAAGGATAAAGTACATCTCTGTATGCTAACACAGTGTGATCTCCATTACAAATTCATGCAAAAATAAGCCAACTAAAACCAAAAAAAGTGGCTTGGGTAAGTGTGCCTGGTATATCACCTTTGACATACAAAGCGTGTAGTTGCCACACTGATTTAATGTGATGAGTTCTGGATTCTATTAAGATAATCATATGGCTTGGTCTTCTTTAATCTATTTAAATATAGAACTCTGCTGATTGCTTCTAGTGTTAATCGGTTTTGAAATTCTGAACACAAACTCATTTGATCACGATATATTGTTCTTTTTGCATGATTCTAGATTTATTTTGCATTTTATTTATTTGCATCTTTGTTCATGTGCGAGATGGAGTTGTGACTTTTTTTTTCCCCTTTGCTGTCCTTCTTTGGTTTTGGTGTCTGGCTTTTGTTCACCTTATTCCTGGATTGGATGGCTTTCTCCATTATTCTGTGCTCTGAAACAGTGTAAATAAGGTGGGAGCTAGCTGTTCTTTGCGGGTTTGCTAGGTCTCACCTAGCCGACCCTCCGAGGACTGGCTAGTGATTTTTAGGGTGGTGGCTCTCAACGGGGGATGGTTTTGTCTCCCCAACCAGGGGACATTTGCCAATGTCTGGAGACATTTTTGATTGTCACGATTTAGGGCAGTGCTACTGGTACCTAGTGGATGGAGGTCAGGGATGCTGAGGAACATCCTACAACGTACAGGACAGCCCTCCAGATAATTCTTTGGCCCCAAATGCCAATAGTGCTGAGAAACCCTTCTTTAGAGGGAGCTTAGAACTTCGTCTACCATTAGAATTTCTCCTGTGGTTATTTGTCTACTTAGATTTCCTACTTTGTCTTAATCCACATTTGAAAATTTATATTTTCCTAGAAAAGTCTCCAAAGGAAGAAAATTTGGTACACTTTGAAAGTATTTACCCTGCGTATTTCTTAAAGAAAAACAATCAGGGTCTGACACTTGCATGCATTTTGGAAGAGAGCAAAGGCACCTGTAGCCGGGATGGAGCTCCTCGTGGCAGGGGAGAGATTTCTGAAGCCTCCCACCGCCCCCCCGACTCTCACCAGCTCTGCCAGGACGGGCAGGAAGATGATGATGGTGGCCGTGTTGCTGGCAAACTCGGTGAAGAAGGCGACGACAACAGTGATGAGCAGCACAGCCAGAGCAGGGGGCACGTTCTCCAGGGGGTGCAGCTGCCCACCGATCCACACCGACAGCCCCGACTCCTGCGGGGGGTGGGGGGCATCTGTTCACACCCCCGCCCGGCCCCAGCCACCATCCCCAAGGGCTGGGTCTAGGAGGGAGGCTAGGATGGACCACCATGATGACAACAGTGACAATCATACTCCTTCACAGATGGGGAGACTGAGGCTCAGAGAGGGTCAGTGACAGGTCCAAGGCCACACCTTCAGCCAACGGGCATCAGCTTCTCTGCTTCTTGAACTGCTCTCTACTCCAACTCTGTAGGCCCAGGACCCAAACCCCTTTGTTCCCCAAATAATCCAATTGGCTCTAGCACCCCTAAGCTCCAACGTGAGTGAGAGAGGAAAACTGGACCCTCCGTGGGTGGTGATGAATGACAAAAATATTGACACAATTATGTATACAAAATATTCATTAGTAATCTGATCATTATTATATGATATATACAAGATATACTATATATCATCTATAAAACCTGTATCAGATATAAGTTAAATACAGCACTATCAAAATGATTAACAATAAAGATATTTGTGAGTAATGATAAGGATGATTATTATAATGATAACACAACATTGTATTATTACTTATTTTATCATAAGAATCATCAACCCTGAGGCTTTACAGGTTGCTTGGCACTGCATGCATCACCTCCTAAACCCTTCCCAGCCTTTCTGGAAGGAAGACATTTGTCTCTGTGTTACAGAGAAGGAAACTGAGGCTGGCAAAGTTTTTGTGACTTGCCTATGGTCCCCAAAAGTAATAACCTGAGATATATTTCACACTCAGGGCCATGTACTTCTTTTTTTTAGATTGTATTTATTTACTTGAGAGAGAAAAAGCATGGGCGGGGAGAGGCAGAGGGAGAAGCAGATGCCCTGCTGAGTCCAACACGGGGCTCAATCCCAGGACCCCGGGATCATGACCTGAGCCGAAGGCAGACGCTTAACCAACTGAGCCACCCAGGGCGCCCCAGTGCCATGAACTTCTGTAAGCAAACATGGGCCTACAAAGCTCCCTATCACTTGGGCACCATCCTCTGGATGCACCAGTATGTCACTGGGCGATGCCCAGAGCCGACGACAGCCCTCCAGGACAGAGAAAGACAGGTTAGATTGTCCCCTCCCTGGCTCTGGACTCCACCCCACCATCAGTGTTGCAGAATTATCTCCACGCTCTCTCTGCTGACTTCTCCAGGAGTTACTCTATGTAGGAGTATTTAAATCCTTAATCAAGTGTGTGCTTACCATAGCCCTTTTAGCAACCCAGTATCCTTTGATCCTGATACACTTGGGTTTTTCAAAGAAACTTTACACATTTCTTTTATGTTTGATAGAAAAGTTACTGCTTATCTAGAATTTAAAATTTCATAATGGATTCTAGAACACAGCATACTGTTTTTACATAAATAAAATACTATGCCTGTCCCCAGAATTTGACTTAAAAGTTACCTTCAAGGAATGAATAATAAATGCTTAAAGATATTTTTCCCTAGAAGAGTCTTTGTAAAATTTAGATGCTTCTTTGTTTGTCTGATAGCCTAGAAATGATGGCGCATGGCAGAGTCAAGGCCTCAGCCCTTCCCCGGCCAGGGAACCTTTCAAGGGGAAAATGGGGCCACTGTTTTTTCCCAGAGGCCACAGCTCTGGCCAAGAGACTGATGGCAGTTGTGTGCTGTTTAAGGGAGAGGGGCTGGAGAGAGGGAATATTAATGACTTGGATGAATGAGAAGCCAAGAGCTCTCCTGTGGCCAGGCCTCTGGGTGGCGGGCTTCCAACCAACGTCCCAGCACACTCGGGTCCTTGGCTCAGCTTCCGCAACCGCAACCAGAGGGAAGTCTGGCAGCGTCAGGGGAGAGAACCCCCTGCTGCCTGGGGTTCTCTTGGGGACTCCCAAGGCCTTCACCTGCCCTTTCCCATTCCCTTAGGTATTGGAAGCTCCGTTTCCTTGGAAACACACCGCCCCACAGTGTTCAGGGACTCTAGAACCAGCAACAGGCAAGGTTGGACGCTGTGTGGCCAGAGGATGAGGAGAAAGGGCCCCAGAGTCAGCGTAAGCTTGTTTCCCACCTTAATCCTTCCTAGCTGTGTCATCCTGGGCAAGTAACTTAACCTCTCTGTGCCTCAGTTGTCTCACTTGTAAACCCGGATAAAACAGTGCCTATCCCCGAAGGTTATTACTGGGAGCAAAGGAGCAAATCTACAAAGCAGGTGGAAAATGCCCCGGTACCTGGTGAGCACCCCAACATGCCAGCTGTCATTATTAGCTTCAAGCCACAAGAAGCCAGAGGTGGCAAAACACTCAGAAATTGCCCAGTGCAGTGGTTGTCAAACTGTGTTCCTTACAGCCCCCAAAGACATCAAGAGGTGCCTGAGGCCACATTGCAGGGTGGGAGGGGAGAGGCTTGACAATCTTTAAGAGCCTCATAAAACACAGTAGGCTCAGTTGCATGTATACAACTCTGTATAATAATTCCTAGGGAGAGAGAGCCAGTGAATTTGGTTCAAGGAAAGCAAAAAGAGAGGACTTCACGCACATGTGTGAGCATTCAGACCACCACACTGCTTATAAGCTGTGTGACTTCAGGCAAATTGATGAACCTCTCCGTTCCTTGATTTCTTCAAGGAGTTGTGGTAAGGATTAAACAAACGCATGCAAAACACAGTCCCTCTACATAGCACGGAATAGGATTCATTACTATTTATCTGGCAAGCACTTCATGTAGAGTTTACTCTGTGCTGGGCACTCTTCTAAAGACTTGGCTAATATTAACATATTTAATCCCTGTAACAACTCCATGAGGTAAGTTGTATAATTACCTCCATTTTATGGCTGAAGACACTGAGGCACAAAGAGGTGGTGATTTGCCTGAATAAGTGAAATGACTTGCCCTAGGGTTGGAATTTTGAGCTTAGAATCTAGCTCTTACTTCATTAGGCTATCTCTCCAATAACATAATGCCAATCATCATCATCATCATCGCCATCATCATCATCACCATCATCACCACCACCACCATCACCATCATCACCATCATTACCATCATCACTGCCACCACCATCATCATCATCACCATCGTCACCATCACCACCATCATCATCACCACCATCACCATCATCACCACCACCACCATCACCATCATCACCGTCATCACCATCATCACCATCATCACCACCACCACCATCACTACCACAATCATCATCATCACCATCATCACCACCGCCATCATCGCCATCATCACTACCATCATCATCATCACCACCACCATCACCATCATCACCATCATCACCACCACCATCATCACTACCACCACCATCACCATCATCACCATCACCACCATCATCATCACCATCATCACCACCACCATCATCACCACCATCACTACCACCATCATCATCGCCATCATCACTACCACCATCATCACCATCACCACCACCATCATCACTACCACCACCATCACCATCATCACCATCATCACCACCACCACCATCATCATCACCATCATCACCACCACCACCACCACCACCACCAACCTCATCGAGGTGACTCTCCAGCAGGAAATGAGGAATGGGGAAAATACACAGGTTTCTACTTGCCTACAGGATTTGCTCCCTTCTGACTTACTCTCAAGCTCCTATAACCCCGATATATTTGTAGATAAGTTTACTTTGGTGGAGATTAAATAAAATATACATGAAGGTGCCAGAAGAAAACCAATTTTTCAATCCATGAGATAGTAAAACTATAGTAAAAAAAACAGTAGTGAGGTTGAAGGTGGCTCTGGTTTTAGCGCCTGGTATGATCAGCCCCATGCTGAGCACTTTCCATGCCTCATGACATCAACCCTCAAAACAGCCCGTCTCATGGGTCATGTCCAACAAATGTTTATTGAACATGTTATGTACCAGGACTCTTCTTGATGCCGGAACAGTAGAGAATAAGACAGATACTACCCCTGCCCTCATGGAGCTTATACTCCAGTAAGAGAGACACCAACAAGCAAACAAATGAGCAGGAAATTTGGGGGAAGGAAACAGGAAGGAAATAGTGGGGTGTTATAGGGAGAGTGGCTGGAGGGGAGGCTACTTTAGATATGGTACTAGGGAGGGCCCCTGAGTTGGTGACCTTGGAGCTGACCTGAAGGGCCAGGACTCAAGATCTCAGGGAAGAGCCTTAGGCAGAAAGAAAGCAGATAAAAGGTCCAGGGGTGCAAATGAGTCTAGTGGCTGACATTAAGGGGCCAGTGGGATTGGAGGGCAGCCAATGAGGGGAGAGAGGTAGGAGCTGACACCAGGGAGGTAGGCAGGGGCCAGGTCACGCCGGGCCCTGTGTGTAGGCCAAGGAAGCCTTCAGACTAGAGTCTAAATATATGGGGAGTCATGGATAGTTTTACAGCAGGAGAAAAATGCACTGAGGACACTAAGGAGTAAAGTTTAAGTGAGTTGCCAAGCTCAGAGCAAGGCCTGGGATCTGCTTCCAGCTCTCCCAAACCAGCACTAGGGAGTCCACACATCCAGGCTCACCCTGGACCCCATCCGAGGACCTGTAAGCCCCAGGAGGCCTGGTGGTGGCCTGATGAGGGCACTGGGCGGGGGCCATGAAGCAGGATGTGCCATGAGTGTTCTGGTCCCTCCTGGGGCAGGCTGTGCTGGTCTGGGGAGGAGCAGGGGTGGGGGGAAGGGGGCAGCTGCCAGACAAAGCCCTTGTTAAACAGAAACTCCAGCGGCGGCCCAGGGCTGGGCCAGGAGCCAGACCAGCCTCCCAGCGTGCCCAGTGGTCCTGCAGCCCAGCCCCCACTGAGAGCTGAGACTTTTCCCAACACATCCTGAACTCCGAGAAGCCTCTGGGGTATGGGGCCATCTCCTCTACCCCCTGCCTCAGGGTCAGGCAAGGTTCGTACCATCTGGATAAGTGGCACCCTTTCCACTGAGTTGCTCAGGCAAGAACCTCCATGTCATCCCTGATTCTGATTTCCCTCTTTCCCCTGCATTCAATTATAATAACCAACCATGTCGGCTGTGTTCCAAGTTCCCCACATGCATCGGCTTCTTTCATAACTGTAATAAGTCTATGACTTGGCACCATTATTATTCCCATTTTACAGATGAGGAAACCGAACCACACAGTGAAGAGGTACAAGACCCACAACTCCAACCCAGACAGTCTGGGTTTGACAGCCCATGCTTTTTACCATTGCGTGGCATGGCCATTTCAGGACCTGGATAACATGTCACTTCCTTTGGGAAGCCTTCCCAGATACATCCCCAATAGGACGCAGTAGTGAGAAAAGTCAGACAGAAGTTCAATTCCCAGCTCTGCTACCTATGAGCTCTGTTACCTAGGATCAGTCAATTAAGCTCTCTGGTCCTCGAGATTCCTAAAATGGAGACAAAAATAGTACTGTTGCTCATGAGCACTCTGGTCCCTCCTGGGGCAGGCTGCCTTTTGCTCATTTTGAAGTCTATACTATTGTATTTGTATGTGTTATTTGTTGGGGGAAAATGAGCAAAATAAAAATATATGTCAGAAAAAGGAGTCGTTGGGTCGAGACCTTGAATGTGCCACCCAGATCACCTTCAGTGAAGGCCTTGTGAGTAACCTGGTGTAATGGCTTAGCACTCCGGACTCTGAAGGCCTGCATGTCCCAGTGCAGGGAACCAAGGCCTTCACTGTCAGCCCCTGAGGGGCTGTCTCAGACCTGAGAGTCTTCATGCCTGATGTCACACTCACTCTTGGGGTGGCTCACACGTGCAGACTGGTATAGGGAGGCCGAGGTATGGCCTGGCCGTCTCAGACCAGTCGGGACATTTCTGAAGGGCCAGCTCAGCCCCATGCTCCCTGTGGGGTTGGTGGAGGCATCGTGGGGTCTGCTCACGATTGTGCTTCTCCCCCTGCCCTCTCCTGCTTCCTTCCCACCCCCCCCCACCCCCCCGTCCACAGAGAGGAACCTCAGGGGCACAACCTAACACACCTGCTCACTCGCCTGCATCTCAGAGTCTGCTCCCTGGAAGCAGAACCCACAAGACCACAGAATGAGGATTTAGAGAGTAAACAGGGAGTTCCTCATGCTCCCCATTTGCTATGTATCGCACCGGCTATTACGTTCTCTAATTACTTCCAACAACCCTGAAGAGTAGGAACTTTGATCCAATTCATAGATGAGAAAACTGGCACCCAGGGAGGTTTAGAAACTTGCCCAAAGTGCCCCAGCGAGGAGTGGTAGAGCTGGGATTTGAATCCAGATACTCTGATTCTCAAGCCTGGGCTTCTTACTCATATACACTTTAGGGATGTCTTATATCGTATCATTGTTGGAACCTGAAAATTAGAACTGAATTAAAGAAAGAAAGCAATCTGAGAAGCAATTTCAGGTTTCCTTCACCTTAATTTCAGATTAACGCTTAACTGGTTGTGGTTTTAAATGCCTCGGCTTACACGGAGAGATTTAGAGGTGAGGTGGAGCCCAGCATCAAGAACTGGGGGTTCAAATCCTGGCTCCAACAAGCTCCTGGATGCACAAACATAGGCAAGCTATTTAACCTCGAGTTACCTCCGTTCCCTCATCTTTGAAGTGTGGACAGCAATCGCATCTACTTCAGTGGTGTTGATGAAGACGAACCGAGTCCCTGTTTGCAAAGTGCTCCACATGATGCCAGCACTTGGGAAGTTCTTGCAAGTGAGCCGTTAGGAGGCTGGACTCTGAAAACAGTCTGACCGGAGTTGGAACCCCAGCTCCTGAGCAGAGTGCAACTGTACAACCTTCAGAGAGTTGCTTAACTAACTTCTCTGTGCCTCAGTTTTCCTATCTATAAAATGGGGATACAAATATTACCCAGCCCCTAGGGTCAGCATGAGTGTTTGAAGGGTAACACTGAGGCTGCACCTGTTCTGAGCAGGGCCTGCTGACACTGCACCTGTGGAGTGCTGAGAGCCAGAGCCCCCCGAAATTCTGTGCCCCACTTCCCTCACTCTAGTCCCAGTCTTGCCTCTGAGCTCAAACAGCCCTCTAAAACAATATTCATAATAATACTAACTGATTAATATTAATTCTCTCTAATATTTATATCATGATGGCTGAGAGTATAGGCCGTGGCGTCAAACTACCTGGATTCTAATCCTGAGTACATAGCTGTGTGACCTTGGGCAAATCACTTTACTTCTCTGTGCCTCAGTTTCTTAATCCGGAGAATGGGGATAATAATGGCATCTACCTCATGGGCTTGTTGGGAAGTTTAAATGAGTTAATGTGTGTAAAGCACTCAGAACAGTGCCCGACCTGGGGGTGGGGGCGAGCGTAGGGTTATTCCTCTGTGCCCACGGGACCCCTCGAGCCATGATAGTAGTATTTAGTGGTAGTGTGCTCATCGTGAGCTCCTTGAGAGTCTGGATCAGACCTTACTCCTTTCCTTCACGGCACCGGGTGCTGAGGATGGAGCCATGATGATCCCAATCTGGCAACTAGGGAATCTGGTGGTGGCTGGGGTGCCCATGCTGCCCGTGTGCTCTGACCCTGAGCAGCCAGGACTGGAACCTGCACCCCCCTCCCCAGTCCTGCCGCCCGCTTGCGGCTCTTACCTCACAGCCTTTGGCCATGGCGAAGCCCCCGCCCAGGAGAAGGATGATGTTCCAAGGCACCGTGTCCTGGACCTTCTTCCACGTCAGCAAGGGCTCTGTCTCTGCATTGGAAGCTGGGTGGAGAGAAGACACTTAGCCTGACGAGGGGATACGGGTCCCCCTGGGGCAGAGGGGGACCTGACACACACCCAGGACACTCAGCCTGAGGAAGGGTCATCAGCCCCTGCAGCTCCATCTTTGTGGGGACACTTGAGGGGGGGGGTCTCCTGGAAGCCACAATCTGGCTCCAGCATCTGATTTTGGAGCTTCAGAGAAAAACCCTGCAAGCATCATGAGGGGCATCTGCTCTACTCAGAACGAAAATAATTGTCATGGCTCCCAGAGCGTGAGAACCTCCTGGAACTGGGCACCCCACCTCCATGCAGGACATCCTTTCAATTTCCCAAAACCCCTTCTGGGCAGTGCTGCTTTCACCCTCATTTACAAGAGAAAAGGCTCTCTTTGTAATTGAATGTGTACAGAGAGGGAAAAAGTGGAAGGAAATTCAGGAAAAGAGAAGCGAAGAGTATCTTTGGTTCACGAAATTATGGGAGGATTTTTATGTCCTAAAAGGCAGCAGTGTCTGCGCGCAGTGGTTAGAACGGGAACAAGCAAACTTCTGGAAAGGGTTAGGGAGTGGATACTCCAGGCTCTGCAAGCCTCTGGGGAACCAGGCCGCCACTGTAGCGTGTGAGCAGCCAGAGAAAGGACATACGTGAGTGGGCGTGGCTCCCAGGGAACCCTACTGACCAAGGAGGGGTGCATTTGGACCACGGGCTGAAGTTTGCCACCCCCGTGTTGGGAGCATAGGCCTGGAGACAGACCCTCCTGGGTGTTGGCTCACCGCACACCCTTGAACGTGACCTGGCCTGCCTGAGCCCCCATTTCCTCGGCTGGCCTGTGGCACAGAAACAGTCCCTGGAGGGTCCTCGTGAACACTGACGAGGCAATGAGGGAGCTGCTGGTGGAGAGAGACACGGTCCTGTTCAGCTCACAGCCGCATCCCTGCGTCACTGCGTAGCACCTGGTGTGTACTCCAAAACACTTGTCGGCTAGTGGGATGCGAGATGCATCGCCCGATGCCTGGTGCAGAGTGAATGCTCTTGAAGTGGAACTGTCCCTGCAGGCGGCCACCAGGGAGGTGGGGAGGACAGGTCTGGCTCATGCATGGCGGTGCCCTACTTCCCAGGACAATTCCTGGTCACACAACCACTGACATTTTGTTTCTCCCTCTCAGCTTTTTCCATATTTCGTTATCTGAAATGAAAGCTGGAGACGTTGGGTGGCTCGGCCCTCTGCCTTTAGGCAACGAAGTATTATTTCACTAAAGAGGCAGGCAAGGTCTGAAAAAGGAAAGGGACTTGCCCCACATAGGAGAAGGCCCTGACCATGGGTTTAACATCCCGCAGATTAAATGAGTGACACGGTAAGTGCTAATGAGGCCCATATGCGCCACGATAGGCACACAGCCTGCGCTCAGATTGTCTTCATTATGGTCCCATCCGACCATGCCCTTGCTGCTGTTTCTTCAAAGCACAGCCTCGGGGCCCCTGGGGGGCTCAGTCTTTGAGCGTCTGCCTTCGGCTCAGGTCATGATCCCAGGGTCCTGGGATCGAGCCCCGCATCGGGCTCCCTGCTTGGCGGGAAGCCTGCTTCTCCCTCTCCCACTCCCCCTGCTTGTGTTCCCTCTCTCGCTGTGTCTCTCTCTGTCAAATAAATACAATCTTTAAAAAAAAAAAAAAGCTCAGCCTCTAACCATGGGCCTCTCACAGTCCAGCCCCACGTTATGCCAGCGAGCTGTCTGCAGCAGAGGCTAAGAGTACAGGCTCTGAAGTTGAACTAGATTTGAATCCTAGCTCTGCCCTTCGGCTGTGTGATTTGAGCTAGTGACTCTACTTCTCTGAGCCTCAGCGTGCTCATCTACAAAAGGGAGCAATTGTAGCTCCTCAAAGACCCACTGGGGAGATGACATGGGCCCATGGGGACAAAGGGTTCAGCTCTGGGTGTGGCCCAGAGCAAGTCCTTGGTTATTCAATTTCACAAATATATACTGAGGACCTACCACTCCTCTCGGCACTGGGGATTCAGAAGAGGCCAAAACCAGAGAAAATCCCTCCCCTTGGAGAACTTACATTTCCAGCAAGGGAGGCAGGTGAGAACCAATAAATATATAATGTCAGGAAATTTAATGTGTTAGGAAGGAAAGAAAATAGGGTAGAGGGGTGGAGAGTGACAAGGGAGGGATGCTTTTCTGGATAGTGTAGTCAGGGAAGGCTTCTCTGGGGAGGTAACGTTTGGACAGAGTCTGAGTATAGTGATGGGAGTGAGCCACACGATATCTGGAGGGAGAGCTTGGTGGACAGAGAGGAAATGGAAGTCATCATTATCATCCCCATCATCATCCATGGGCACAGTGCCCAACATATAGTGGGCACCGTGTCGATACTTGCTGAGTGACATAAAGGGACAGAAATGCAAGTGTGACTCCCACCCAAGGAAGAATGGAAGGCAGCAGGTACAATAAGAAAATCAAGGTTGGCTTGGACGCCTGGGTTCTACCCCCTGTCTCTGTTTAGCTAGCTGTGTGACCCTGATCAGGTCACTTTCTCTCCGTGGAAACTGGCCACTCTCTCAGGCTCCATGTAAGTCCTGGGTGCTGAGTGCGAGAACACATCCTTTCAGCCCAGTCTGCGCAGGCCCGCTGGTGGCCAAAGGACAGGTGGTGCTCATGGAGGCCCCTGTCTCCCCATCCACCAGGCAACCCCCGAAACCCCAGCCCAAAAAGCCCTCTGCGGAAGTAGCATGCTGTACCCCGTGGGCAGGCCAGATCCAGCCGCCAGACGTGTTCTCACGCGGCTGTTGCTGTGGCCCACACGGTGTTTCTCAATTCAGATTAGTGGCTAACGTTTAAAATCTGGGAGATTGCATACAATTTTTTTTGCTTCTCTTGAAAAACCAGCAAATCTGGCAAGACGAGTCCCGCTTTCCTGCATGGTGACACTTGGTGGAAACTGAGTCACGGCTGCCCTTTTATTTAAAGGCTATTGGCTTGCCAGTTTTCCACAGACCCCACGACGCGGGGGGGGGGGGTGCCCTGACGCAAGCGGTCTTGCCACTCACGAGCATCCTCGGCAGCTGTTTTCCTCATATAGACATTGTTCTGTTTCAACAATGTAGAAGGAAAGCCGGGCGAGGAGGGCCGTGTGTCACGAAAGACATTTTCCTGCACCCAGTCTGCTGCACCCAACACTGTTCCCTCCCTGTGGGCATTTGAGTTTGCAACCTCTGTTCTATAAAACTACTAAGGCCAGGGGTGAAGAGTATCTAAGGGACATGTTCATTCTCGTTCAGTGGGAAAGCAAGGCCCAGACAACCTAGGAACTTACTCAGGGTCACCCAGCAAATCGGTAACACGGCTGTGATACCAGACTTGGACATCACAGGCCCTCCCCACAGCCCGGGCTGAGAGGAAGCTCTGGGCTTTTGGAGCCCGCCCACAGGTAACGGAACCACAGATGGGATCCGATCAAGGGCAGCCGATCCCCAGGCTGGCTGGGAATCTACGAGGCTACAAGGTGGCCTGGTGGGAGAGCTGCCCAAATATCAAGCCAGACCAAGCAGATTCTTACTCTCGGCAGTACCCATGGGAGGTAGAGGGACAGCAGGTGCACAGACGTGTAGCTGAAGAGGAAAGGACAGAGAGCAAGGGAGGCCGTGTGCTACGGGGGGGGGGGGGGGGGGGGTGAGCCGGCCAGCTGTGAGAATGTGGGCATTACAACGGAGAAGATACGCTTAGGGAACCTAAGTTCTAAAAAAAAAAGCAGGAACTATACAGCAGCAGAAGTGATAAAGAGGCCAGAGCTTAGAAGCAGTAGAAACTACAGAGAGGCCAGGACATGGTCCCCAGAGTGCGTGATGAAGAAAGCCAGCTGGAAGCCAGCCCGAGGAGCAGAGACAAATCCTGCCCAGATTGCAGAGTCTTTGCCCACAGCTCCTGGGACCCAGTGTTTGCTCAGCAGCAATAACTGTTTCTGGGGCCCTGTGATATCGTCTCCCTGCTGATCCCTCCGTTATGCCCCACGCTCAGACCCCCTCCTCCACAATGGCGCTAACCTGCCTGTGACTCTAGGTGACAACCCCACTTCTGACTCCCAGTGCAGAGCTCATCCCACTGCCCCAGCTGGATTAAGCTTGTCACTGGTGCTAGGCGGCGGCGCCTTGTTCTGACAGACACCAACTGGGAACCCATCTAAAGGCCACCCTGCAGAGGTTTTGGTTTGGGTGGCTCAGTGATCCTTTAAGATGGACCTGGGACGCTGCTAGGCTGTTGTGCCTCGGTCCCCACCACTTCCTATCCGGTTCAACCTAGCTTGAGATTTGCACGTCTGGCCCCTTAGGCACCGGAGTGAGGGTCCCAACTCCAGCCTTAGACCCAGAGGCGGCAGAGTTTTTCTGTAAAAGGGTCAGCAAGTAAATATTTGGGTTTTGTGAGCCAGGAGGCAAAATTGAGGCTACTGTGCAGGTATTTGTGTAACTAACTAAATAAACGTCCGCAATTTCTTACTGAAGAAATAAACTTGATTTATGGACACTGAAATCTGAATTTCGTGTGATGTTCCTGTGTCATGAGATATTTTTCTTCTGATTCTTTTCAACAATTACAAAAGCGTAAAAGCTATTCTTCGCTCCTGGGCTGTACAAAGCAGACCGCCGGCTGGATCTGGCCAACTCTAGTTGCTAACTCCTGCCCTGGGCCGTCACCTCTGGCAGCCCCGAGTGCCCGGACCAGCTAAGACCTCAGATGGAGAAAAGGGAAGAAGCGGGACCACACAGTTGGTACAGTGGGGTTCAGGTCCCAGGCGTGGGCCCTGCCTCGAGGCCGTGATTACCACGCTCCGAGTCACAGCCTCACTGAGCCCACTGAGACCCCAGCCCTGACACCTTACCTTTAAAGTCAAACCACCACTTGAAAGAGGGCCTTTGGGATGGGAAGAAGAACAAGATGGTGACAATGGCCACTCCGGTGACAGCATCAGAAAGAAACCTACAATGACAAGGCCCCAAAGCATGTGACCCTGGGCATCGCAGCGGGCCCGCCAGTTTGGCGGATTTGCAAATGAGGATTTGTGGGAGGGAATTAGGCGCTTGCTGTGAAGGGGGTTATTGTTGGAGGCCACTGGATACCGTCCTGCCTGCACTCAGCGTGGATGCAACTGCCCGGGATGCTGAAGCCCTCTCTCTGCTCATGGCTCCCTGGGGCCTTTGAGGCCACAGGAGACAAACGCTTATCCTCCTAGGAAGACAGACTTGACCAAAGAGGAGGGAAGAATCTGAGCACCATCAAATATGGGATCTGTGGAACTCCCGCGAATCACCAGAACCAGGGCTTCTCTAAGGGTTTGTATGCATTTGTTCAGCTTCTGCTTGCTTTCCTCCTGGGACGGGCAGCTTACACTCAGAGATGCAGCCCATTCGCACCAGCAGAAAGCAGATGGAAGCAGCCTCACAGCCCCTCACAATCTAATTACTGCCTTTCAAGGATCCACTGTGTGTCTTGTGGAGGCGTTAAGCTCACAGAAATCTGAGAAACAGCCCTCTGGGGCAGGCAGCTTCCATCTCAGATGAGGAATCTGAGGCTCAGCGAGCAGAAGCAACTTGCTCAAGGCCAGGCTATGGTCCATGCAGGAGATGGGCACTGAACCCAGATTTGCCTGGCTCCCAGCTCAATGAAGCATAGAGCCAAATGTCCACAAAAGCCCTTTGATCCCACTCATTTGGGAAGAAGAGTATTCAAATGGCCAAGAACCTGGAAAAGATGGTTAATATCACTGTATTAGAGAAATAGAAACCCCACGCTAATGGAGTGTCATTCATCAGCTAACAGGCAAAACTTGAAAGGGTGATGATAGTACCTAATGGGGACGTTGGAAAACACACGGGCATTGTGAAAAGAAACTGGTTTAACCTTCTGGAGGGCAGCTGACAACATGTTTTAATCCTTCACATGTGCGTGCCCCTTGATCCAGTTATCGTACTTCTAGGAAGTTATCAGGAAAACTGGGCTCTTGTACACAGATTATGTATAGGGATGTTCAATATGGATAAGAGGGAAAAAAATGGAAGATTTTTAGTACAGACATGTGTAAATAACTTGTGTATATGATATATATGTATATATATAAATATATGTATATTACATACACATGTAATATGTATATTATTATATGTAATAAATATGTATATTATAAATGTATATATAATAGTATATCTATAATGAAATACCCTGCATCTGTTTTTTAAAGATAAAAGATAACATCAATGTTTATGCATTGACATAGAAGTGCGACCAAGATATTTTGTAAATCAAAAGACAAGTTTTTATTCGCAGTATGAGACACAATCCAAAAGGAATTGATTAAATAGATTAAGGTGCTATCATTCTGTAGAATACTATGGAGGGTGTAAAAAGAATGAAGTAGGTCAGAAATAGTAAGTTGCCCGTGATTATATTATTGTACTTTCTAATTTTTTGTAACATGTATACACATATATATGTCCGTGTGTATGTATTATTAGGCATGCCTGTGTATATCAGATCTGTTAGACACCAGACTTTTAATTGGACAATCTCTTCATTTACCAAAGGTAAATTCAGCATTATTTGAAGTTTTTTATAATGAGTATATGTAACTTTTATAATTAAACAAAAAAGGAAAAAGCAGATCACAAATAATATGTCCACTGTGCTCACATTTCTGTTAAAAAATCTTCTGCTTAGATAGGTTTCTTTTTAGCTAGTTTGCATGTATTTTTACAGTTAGATCTATCGAAATATAATTAACATGCAATAAAATGCACCCATTTAAAGGATATAGTTTACATTTTGGCTAATGTATATTCTTGTAACCCCCATGGGATTAAGATAGAACAGTTCCTGGATAGGCATTTTTAAGTCAGGAAAGATGTGTATCAGAATTGGAGACTGAGTTTCTAGGTGATTTTCACTGTCTTTGTATTGTTGGAATGTTTGCAACACCCACTTTTCATCTAAAAAAAATGACAAAGCATCTACATTTTGGAAAAATAAGACAATGGTAGTAAGAGCCACTCTTCTTGGCTCCATGAAATGACATTGCTTCTTCCTCATAATAACCCACATGAGATCAGAACCTTATATCACCCATTTTACCACGGGGCATTTGAGGCTCGGAGAGTCACTACACTCCGAGAGTATAGAGCTGCTCTATCCAATATGGCAGCCACCAGCCACACGTAGCTAGTGGACACTTGAATTCTGGCAATACCAAACCTAGGTGTGCTGCCTTATAAAATGCACACCAGACTTTGAAGATTGAGTATGAACAAAAGTAAAATATCTCAATAATTTTCATATCGATTACATGTTAAAATAATATACTGGGTTAAATGAAATATATTACTAAAATTAATTTCATTGTTTCTTTTGACTTTTTAAATGTGGCCACTACAACTTGGAAATTACGTGTGTATCTCACGTTGTATTTCTACCGGATGGTGCTGATGGAAATCATCAGATCTCACTGAAGCTAGAGGACATATTTCCTATCTAATCATGTTTTGACACACCAGAATTTGACATGGTTGCCTACTTGCTCTTTCTTAAAATGCTCCCCAATCTTGGCCTTTGCTTCTTTGTTGCTCCTGGTTTTCTGCCTACCTCACAGCCTGCTTCTTCCATTTCTCTCCTCTACCCTCTTCCATTTCAGCTCCCACATGTTTGGGGTCCTCAGAGTCTTCTACACTCTCCCTTGCAGGATTTGAAAGACATATTTGACTTGACAAGTCTAACCCAAGTCCAAATTCGAATTGTTGATAAGCCACCCACAACCCAGCCTCCTAAGGAATGTTCTTCTCCAACTAACCACCATCCACGCTGGTGCTCCAACCCTCGTGGCCCCAAATCCTACCAGGTGGCAGGTACTATCATTTCTAACTTTCAAACAGATCTTGACGGCTGCCTATCCAATGTTACCACTTGGACACACGCCAGCGAGGCCTTTCCCCTAGACCAAGCCTCAGTGAGCGTCTTCTGTAAAGGGTCACATAGTAAACACTCTTGACTTTGCTGGCCATATGGTCTCTGTCCCGACTCATCTTTGATGTTGCAGTATGAAAGCAGCTGAGGACGATACATAAGTGAACAGGTGTGGCTGAGTTCCATGAAACTATTTGTAGACACGGACCTTTGAATTTCATATAATTTTCATGTGTCACAAATATTATTTGTCTTTTGATTTTTTAGCCATTTAAAAAGGTAAAAGCCATTCAAAAACAAGTGCTGGGGACAGATTTGGCCCAGGAGCCTTAGTTTGCCGGCCCTGTCCTAGAAGACAGGGGCTCATCTAGATGGTGTTAGAGCTCCTACCTGTTTCCGCCTATCCATCCCCTAATAAGTAGAGCTAATACTTTCCTGAGTTCTTTCCACATGCCCTTCTAATCACTTGACATGAACTAACTCACTGATCCTTGGAACAATCCAGTGAGAACGGTACTATGACAATACCATTTCATAGATGAGAAAACAGAGGCACAGAGCCTCCCACATGGAAAAGACACAAATGTTTTATGTGTCCAACAAGACTCTCCAGGATCTGGCTCTCGCCTACCCTTTCAGCCACGTCGTGCTGACTTTTCTCCCTTCCTGCCGGGCCTCCTTGGTCACACTGGGCTTCTTTCAATTTGCCAAATGTGCTAAAGTAAGGTCCTGCCTGTGGCTCTCAGTAGACCTTCCCAGCAGCTCTCCAGTGCTCATCGCTCCTCTTCCGATCTTTACTTCTTCCCAGAACCACCCAAAGTCAATGCCCCCGCCCGTTCTTTCATAATATAGCCCCCTCGCGCTTTCTTTCTTTGCACTCATTACAATCTGCAGGGTTTTGTTGTCGAGCTACTTGCTTTGGTCTGCGTCCCCAGCATCTAGCACAATGTGGAGCACATAATAGGCGCTCGATAGATGTTGACAGATCGAACGAACAAACTAATGAGTGCATGAATGAATGAATGATGTGCTCAGGGTTGCACCACCATTTACAAGGGGCAGAGCTGACGTTTGAACCTAGTTTTGCCTGATTCCAAAGGCAAAGCTCCTAACACATGAGAACCCAAAATGTTCTATCATCTGAACCTAAGCTTTTTTGAGTGTAAAGGAAGGAGCTGTTTATAGTCACACGAGACCAAGGGTGTACACCTAGCCCGGCCCCTCCAGGTGCGCTGCCTCTCCAGCTCCAGGTGGCCCATCCCAGAATCTTCCCTGTGGGGCTCCACCCCCGCGTCCCCCGAGTCTCACCCAGGGGTGAAGAGGCTGGCCCAGCCAGGGATGAACTTCGGATCCCGGGAGAAGAGGAGGATGGCGAACATGCAGAAAAGGGTGAACACGGCCTGTTCGGCAAACCTGTGGCACAGATAGGCAGGCGCCATGCTGATGGTGGGCTTTGGGTGGACCGCAGCGTGAGAAGGCCTGGGGCGGGTGCCTGCTGGCTGTCACCCGGCCCGGGGCCCTGCCTATGAGAAGCTGCGAGAAGTAATCCACTCCTCGGAGTGAGGGGAAGGGTATCTTGGGGTGTAAGGGATTCCTGTCCAGGGGCCCCCACACTCCCCCAGGATCCTTCTGGAGCATTCAGGCACCACCTTCCCCCCAAGTTATTTATATCATGCCCACTGGGAATTCCCCAAGGTCCTAAGGAGAATCACCAGAGAGAAAGAAAAAGCAAAGCGGAGGCGGAGTCAGAAAAGCAGAGAAAAAAAGGAAACAGCTAGAAACAGAGGTAGGTAAGAGAGAGAGGGACAGTCATACATGCAGAGGAAGACGGATGCACCAAGGGGGCAGACAGACAGGGAGAGGGGCAGACACACAGAGTCCCCAAATGTTGGAGTAAATATCTACCCAATGTGCCCATTCCACAGACTGGAGCAGAGCCCAGAGAGGGTAAGTGCTTTGCCCTTGGCTACGTAGGAGTTAGTGGCAGAGCCAGCTCCTGGGTGCAGACCTCCTCACTCCTAGGTATTTTCCCCGAATGGGAACTGTGCGTTGAAAAAGGTCCCGGAAGCTGTCCGAGGGAGTGTTGGGGATCCCATGCGCCAGGAGGGAAAGAGTGCATTAGCTGGAAGGGCAGGAGGTCCCCACCGCAACTGCACCCTGAGGGGCTTCCTGGTCCTCAGGGTATTTACCCCAGCACCAGGGCAAGAGGCTGACTGTATAAGCCACCCCCCTACCCTCCATCTCCAGGCTTCTAGGCCATCGTCCTGAAATTCCCCCGGAACTCAGCCCGCAGGGGTCCAGAGGTCAGGCTAGGAGGTAGGTTTCCTGAAAGTCTATGCTGGGCTCTCTCCCCACCCCAGGAACCCCCGTAGTACCACGCACTTGATGGGCCCCAGGTTCTGGAATTCCTCCCGAATCACGGCGCGAGCCCTGTCTTCTGCATCAGTTTTGATCTCAGATTTCTTCTTCTTCCAGCCCCTGAAACAGAGTAGGGAGGTGAGGAGTGGCCACTGCAAGTATGACTAACTCCTCAACTCCCCCCGCCCCCCCCCCCCCCCCCGCGGGCCAAGCCTCATTATCTCTATTCTGGAGACTGCAACAGTCTGCTGAGTAGCCTGCTTGCCTGTGTTCCCTTCTGAAAATCTGTTCTCCCCCACCTATAGCTTTGGTGGTCTTTTAAAAATGTGAGTCTGATCATAAGACTCCCAGGCTTACAATTCTTTAGGGGTCAAACAGGCACCTGAATAAATTAATGGAACAAAATAGGAAGTCCAGAAATAGACTGGGGATTTAGTCTATGATCAAGCTGGTGTAGAAAAAGAGCTATTCAGTCAGTCGTGTTGAACATGTAGATCAATGGGATGGAGTTGGGAGTTGGGAGTCCAGAAATAACCCATACTTCCATGCTCAACTGGGTTTTGGCAAGGATACCAAGACCATTCAGTGGGGAAAGAATAGCCTTTTAACATATGATGCTAGGACAACTGGATAGCTACATGCAAAAGAATGAACGTGGACCCCTACCTCAAACCATATAAAAAAATTTAACTCAAAAATGGGTCAGACCTAGGTCGCCTGGGTGGCTCAGTTGGTTAAGCAACTGCCTTCGGCTCAGGTCATGATCCTGGAGTCCCGGGATCGAGTCCCTCATTGGGCTCCCTGCTCAGCGGGAAGTCTGCTTCTCCCTCTGACCCTCCCCCCTCTCATGCTGTCTCTATCTCATCCTCTCTCTCAAATAAATAAATAAAATCTTTAAAAAAAATGGGTCAGACCTAAATATAAGGGCTAGATGTATAAAATTCTTAGAAGAAAACATAGGGGTAAATTTTTCTGGCCTTGCGTTAGGCAACTATTTCTTAAGATATAACACCAAAAACTCAAGCAACCAAAGAGAGAGAAATCGGACTTTGTCAAATTTAAAAACTTTTGTGTGTCCATAAATATCATTGGACAGCTGGGTGGCCATCTGGAACAAAAAGTGAAGTTGGATCCAAACCTCACATTGCATCCTAAGGACAAACTCCAAACAGGTAAAAGATTTCAGTGTAAAAACAAACAAACAGATGAGAAAAAAGAAAACCTAGATAAAAACATGAGATTATTTTTTTTACAACTCCCTTAATAGGAAAATCTAACTATAATTGAAAATTCAGAAGCCACATGAGAAGGATTAAGAGTAAACACTAATCTTTCAATATATAAAGAGTACTAGAAATCAATAAGACCAAGATCAATAATCCATTTGAAAAATGTACAAAGAATAGAAACACAGTTTAACAAGCCACAAGAAAGAAAATACCCGTGGTTTTTATGAAGATAGGAAAGTTTTTCATGTTGCCCTCAATATGAAAAGTTGCTCCAAAAGCTCTTAAAATGAATGCAAATTATTTTTCTCTTATCAGATTGGCAAAAATCCACTGCTGCAGGGAAGCAGACACTCTCATACATTATAAATGGGAGAACAAATTCGTACGAGTCCTATGGAGAATGACTTGATAATCTATTAAAAGGAAAAGGTGTTTAGCCTCTGACTCCAAAATCTCACCTATGGAAATTTACCTTACAAAAATACCCGTGAATATACAAAATCATATCTGTCAGGGAGACGAGTCACCAGAAAATATACTATATCTGCCTGTATTTGTTTAAGGAAACCCTGGAAGATTACTCAGGAAACCTGTTTTGGGGGGAATTATTGGGTGAATGGGTGAATGAAGGCATGGTTGGGAAGAACAATTCTCACTGCATACCTCTTTGCATTGTTTTGATTTTTGAACCATGTGTATGTGTTGTTTATCCAAATTAAAACAACAACAACAAATGACTATATATATATTTTTTTTTAAAGATTTTTTTTATTTATTTGACAGAGAGAGACACAGCGAGAGAGTGAACACAAGCAGGGGGAGTGGGAGAGGGAGAAGCAGGCTCCCCGCTGAGCAGGGAGCCCGATGCCGGGCTCGATCCCAGGACCCTGGGATCATGACCTGAGCCGAAGGCAGACGCTTAACGACTGAGCCACCCAGGTGCCCACAAATGAATATATTTTTAAAAAAATCCTCACAATGGCTCTTTTGTATGAAGATCAAACTCCCCCAAGACCCTCAATGATCTAGTCCAGAGTTTCTCAACATTGGAACTATTAACATATTGGGGCAGGATCTTTTTCTGTTGTGGGGTGGGATCAATTCCCTGCTGCAGGAGGAGGCTGACTTGTGTATTGCAGAATGTTTAGAAGCATCCCTGGCCTCTACTCACTAGGTTCCGGTAGTAATTCCTCAGTTGTGACAAACAAAATGTCTAAAGATATTGCTAAACGTCCCCTGGGACAAAATCATTCCCAGGTGAAAACTCCTGCCTCATTCCCTGGCCTCATCTCCCACAAATTTCCCTTATCCCCTGAACTCAGTCACTTTAACCTTTCAGTTCCAGAACATCCCTTGCTATCTCCAGCCTCAGGACCTTTGCACTTACTGTTCTAGCTGCTTAGAATGCTCTTCATCGTGCCCATTCCTCCCCTCCCTTTACTGAGTGAGGTCTATGCATTCTTCAGATCCCAGTTCAAAAGTCCCTTCCCCAAGGAAGCTTTCCCGACCTCCCATTTAGGTGGGAGCCCTCCAGGGCACAGCATTGTATCTCACAGTCTTTTCCTTCACAGCACTTACGACTGGCATTCCTGCTGCACTTGGCTGCTCCCTGTCTGTCTTCCCCACCTTGAGTGTAAGCTCCGCAAGGGCAGGGAGGGTCTCCGCCTTGCCCTCTGCTATGTGCTCAGTACCTGTAACAGTGGCAGGCACACAGTGGGTGCTCAGAGGACATTTGCTGAGTGAAGATGGTGCCATGGCATTGGCCTGAAACTTCTCTGTTACCCAGAAACATGTCTGTCACTGAAATTCCCTCTACCTGCATTTCCTCCATCCTCTTGTGGCCGAGTTCTGCAGATACCTATTAGATTGAAACAGGTCGACTGGAAAAATAGGCTCTATCTCCAGCATGGTCCTGGGCAGTTTACACACCCTGCCTTGTTCAGCCTTTACTTTAGCTGTAGCTAATTTTTAGCCCCAATCTACATGTGAAGACATTAAACCTCAGGGAGGTTACCAAATTGCTCAAGATCACATGGGAGCGTGATTAGAATTCTGGTCCATCTGAGTCCAAGGTCAGGACTTGCCTCTTTGGGCTAACGCGGGCTTTGAACCCTGAGTTTCTCCTCTGAGGAGGTCTGGAAGGCACGTGAGTCAAGGAACATCATGATCGGAGCCTTTCTAGTCTCAAACATTTTCACATCTCTTTAATCCAGAGTAACTTTTACTGGTGTCATTTTACAGATGAGCAAATTAAGGCCCAGAGAGGTGAGGGGATGGAGTCGGAGAACAACTCTATGACATGCCTGCTACCCCCAGCCCTGAGCTGTCCCTCCTATGTTAGGATGTCCCCAACTCCAGGCGTTTGTAACCTACCTTCAAAATGTTCCCATATCCACATACCATCTGGCTCATATTTGCTTAATATTTTCCTCCAAATAGACTCATCAATTCAATTAAAGAAATGTATGTAAATAGAAAACTTTATCGCTCCCGCAAATGGAAAACAAGAATAACTTGCCATAAAGAAAAAATCATAAAAATGAAAACACAAAAGCAAAGCAATTATTACACTCTGGCTAGACACCATTGCTGGCTTAGGTCTCTGGAACTGACGCTTGCTCTTTGTTTAAAAAGCTGATTTGGGAATGTTGGAGAAGTATTACGGTTTCTCCTCCACCCAAGGGAGACTTGCTCCATTCTATGAGAGTTGATAAAAGGATTCTTTTTCTCACCCTATGAGTCGATGTTATTTAATACCTTGTCTTCATGCCACCCCAAGTTATCTCCTGTACCAGCGCCCCATGAAATGGGAGAGAGTGCACGTCCCTCTCCTCTGGTAGGAGTGTTTGTCTTACTTAGAAGGCAGTGCTATCCGTGATTACCGATGATGGGTGACATTAACTGAGGGCCTGGGCGTCACACCACATAACCCTCACATCCCTGGGAGGTGAGGTCTACTATAGTCACCGCATGAGACGGTAACATGAGATTATAGGGATGATCCTCGGTTTCCGTAGGAGGAAACTCAACTTGAGAAGACCATTCTCTACCCAACGAGAAGGAAGTCGGAACTCCAGTTGGGCTCAAAGCTCGAAGTAAGCATGAGGGGTACCTCAGGGTCATTCCACCGTACAGGAAGGAGATCCACAGCCAGCCCACCAACAGGAACAGCACCATGAGAGGGAAGGCGAAAATGAACCAGGAGCCGAAATTCACCACATCGCACTGTGGGAAGAAACTGGAAGAAGTGGGGGGAGAGGGATGAGATCCAGCCAAGGTCAGCCACGCCGATGTATACTGCATACATAGAGGCAGCTCTTTCTTAGCTAGAACACCGAGGTTTATATATAGACACTAGAGTATGCTTAATATTAGCAGTGGGATTGAAGGTATTTCAAGTTTTTTCCCTACATTTTCTGAATGTTCTATAATGTACCTACATAATCGGAGTAAAGTAATAAAATGTATTTGGGGAGCAAAGGCCAAGGGGGACACTCAGGGCAGGCATTTCCCCACCTCCCCACGCTCCTGGCTAGAGAATCAGAACCCCATATTACTTGACATTCATTTCAAATCCCCTCCTCCCAGACCAGGAGGTCCAAGCTCATGCAATTAAATGTTGGGTGTGATTTGCATGTAATTGACTCAAATTCCTTCACATTTGATATTTTTACTTATACCTCCAGTATTTTTTCCTTAATTTCTTTTCAAGTTGGAACAAAGTCCTGCTTGCATCAGGGTGGGCAGGCAGCCCGAAAACCCGCTGCCAGCACCTGCCCCCTTCTCTGCCCCGTTCCTCCCTAACCCCTAACCCGGTACCTGCCCCAGAAGGCCCCAGAGCCCACATCTTTCCTGCCCAACCCCAGGGATGTGCTCCAGCTTCGTCCTCCTGGCCGACTGGCTCTTTGCTGGCACTTCCTTCTAACTGAGGACACTAAGGGGCCAAACCCAGATTGTCCTCACGTCTCAAGCAGGACCATCTTGGCTTCTGGTTTTTCAGTCCTTAAGCAAAAAACACAAGGCACAGCCAGGCCTTGCTCAAAGATGAAAAGACACCAAATGCGTGAGGTGGGCTTCAGTCAATTGGGGGGGAATACTGATGCCTGGCCCCCATCCACATCTCCTGAATCAGAATCTCTGCAACGGAGACCCAGGCATATTTTTCTCACCCTGCCGGCTGACTCTAATATGCACCCGTGGCTGAGGATCATTGGCTTCTATCATCAACTTGGAAAACCCAAAGATTTTAGAACCTGAGAATATAGTGGAGGATTAAGGTTTTAAAATCGGCTCAAGAGGTAAAACACGAGTGTACTTAGAATTTCTTATGAAGATCACTTTGATTAAAAGTGAGAGCAAACCTGCTCTCAGGAAGACCAGCTTTCCCCCATCCTCCTAGGAAGTCCTTGTTTCTTTGGTTGACTATCAGGTAGAGAAGTTGGCCAGCACCTGGGGCCATGTTGCATAGTAAATGCCTCTGTTGTGTTTGTTTGCCAAATGCTTAACACTAGCGTTCCTGTGGATTAAGT
Source organism: Eumetopias jubatus (assembly GCF_037043125.1). Taxonomy (NCBI): domain Eukaryota; kingdom Metazoa; phylum Chordata; class Mammalia; order Carnivora; family Otariidae; genus Eumetopias; species Eumetopias jubatus. Next base: position 126,789,296 of record NW_028274815.1, read on the forward strand.
GAACATGGGATGCATCTGCACTGCAGAGGAATCTTAGATTCCCCACCTCTCAGAAAATCTTAGGAACAGAATCTCGAAATACTGGAATCGTTTACATCTTCAAACTAAGAGGGCTTGGGATAAGGGAGTTGACAAGTCATGCCATCTGACTTTCTTCAAAAGAACCTTTCTCTTTTATTCTCCCACCCTGATGGACGCATTCCCAGACACTGTTTGAGCAGCTTCAACAATGGGGAGACTTCAGCTCCCGGCAGAGCCCATTCCACGGCTGGCCTGTGTGCCTGGTTGCAAAGCTTCTCCCGGGACCTCACAGCCACAGACCAAAGCTTCCAGCTGGGGTTCATTTTTAGAGCAGATGTCACATCATGTCATTCCTTTGCTCCCAGCTTTCCACTGATGCCCCATCTCACTGGCAGGAAAAGCTGGGGTCCTAACAACTTACCTTAGCTCCTCCCACACTTCCCTTTGCCCCCCACACCCCAGCCTCTCTGTGTTTGTGCTGCTCGCCTTTGGACAGACTATTCCCTATCTGGAATGTTCTTCCCTGCTGTGCTCACATAGCTTCTAGGTCTCAGATGTCACTCTGTTAGAGGTCCCATATCCCTGGCCAATCTATATAAAATGGCACCCACTCCTGTCCCTTCCATAGCTTTCCGCTGTTTTATTTTATTTCGTAACTTATCACACCGACATATTATATATCCATTTCCCTTTTCCTTTATTGCTTGTCTCCCCCACCAAAATGGAACTTCCCCAGGGCAGGGACTTTGCTGGGTTTGTACCCTGCTAGGTCCCCAGAGGCTGGCCAAGAGAAGACATCCAGCACAGATTTCCCCAAGTGGAATGGAGAAGGAGAGGGGTGGGAGGAGAAGAAACTCCAGGGCTGGGTGGGGCGCACCTGCATTTACCTTTTGAGCTGGCCAAGCAGGATGAGGTTGGGGGCCGTGCCCGTGAGGGTGGCAGTGCCCCCAATGCTGGCCGAGTAGGGGATGGAGATGAGAAAGCCCTTCCAGATGTTTCTGCGATATTCCTCCTCCTTCTTGCAGTCTGCCAGAAGGTCCAATGGAGCGTTGGCCTCAGGGCAGTCTTTGCTTTAAACAAACGCAAAGAGAAGCCATTCAGAACACACTCAGAATTTCTGGCCTCGTGGGGGAAACACACCAGGTGGGTTGGGAAAACTAAGTGGTCTTCCTGGAAGGAAGCTCAGCACCAGCATCAAACACCTCTAAAGATGTGCAACCTTTCAGCTCAAGTGTTCTGGGCAGGTGCCCCAGGTGTGGGTATAAGAGTTTGCTGTGGCACTAACTATGGTTTGTATTGAAGACAACCTAAATCTCCATCAAAAAGGGGTTGGCTAGATAAAAATGATCCTCTTTCTGGATTGAACACCAACACGGCTATTAAAAATGATGATCCAGATGGATGTTTATTAAGATGAAAGATATCCATTATGTAAAGGGAAACAGGGTCGGTAACCGCACTACTCAATTTTTTTAATTTTTAAAATATTCACATAACTTATGAATATATGAGTAGTTAGAAAAACTTAGAATGGTATACACAAAGTTGTTTTGGTGCCTTTCTTGGGGGTGGAAATATGGATTTTTTTTTCCCTTCTTTTTTCTTTCTTTGTATTTTCTGGGTCTTTCTGGTGCAGTTAAAAGAATACTGGGAAAGAATGAAATTAAGAATTGTTAATTACATAATTAAAAGATAATTACATTGCTGTAAATTTATTAAGGTGAAAAGATGTTCCCTACATTCCATTAAGAGAGACAGCAGGTTACAGAAGAGCATATACAGCATTATCAATGTTTTTATTTTACAAATGCATTTATATACATAGAGAGGTATCCAGAAATAATCTAGAATAGTATTCACTTAACCGTTTTGGGAGTGAGATGCTGGGTACATTTTTCTTTTTGTTTAAGAGTATTCTTTTAAATTGTGCAATTATAAAATTTTTGTAAGTGAATGAAATTAAGAATTGTCCCTGTATAACAAATTAACTTTTTTAAGAGAATCAGAGATACTTCAAATATCTTCTGGCCTTACTTACTACATGAGAGGCCCCTTATCTGGAAGGCAATTGGGATATGACTTGGGTTCTAGAAGGAAGACAAGGACTGAAAGCATCTGGAGACCGATGTCACGGCCTGACTTCTCAGGGGGAAAGTTCTGGCAGGAACTGTGGGCACCCCCCCCCAGACCTGGGAACCCAATCAGACTGAGCCTCGCAATGAGAATGAGAGAACGGAAGGGGCCTGAGGGCTCATCCAGTGCAAGTCCCTTTGTTCAGTTGGGGAAACTGAGGCCCAGAGAGGGGACTCTCGTTCCAATGGACGTAGAGTCTCCATCCAATGAATGGGGTTTGCATTCAGTTGACATGGAGTTCTAGAGAATGAGGGCTGGGTCTTTTCCACTAGATTCAGCACAAGCTCTGCGTGGGCAGGTGGTCCAAATAGATTCCTAGGTTGTGCGATAGTGAGTGGCTGGGCCCATCACAGACACCGTATCTCAAAGCTGGACTAAAAGCCCCCAGATACAGTGCCAGGAAAGAGCAGAGACAATGGAATAAGACAATCAGACATAAGATCATGTCCCTCCTCTGCTAAAAGCGTCCACTGGATCCCATGTCATTAATAGTCAAGGCTACATCATTGGCCTATAAGGTTCCTCATGCTCTGTCCCTCCACCACCACCCCTCACCACACAAGCAATTTCACTGACCCCAATTCCTACCATACACTCACCCAACTCCAGCCCTACTGGCTTCCTGGCTGCTCTGGACTCTCAGGACCTCTGCACGGGCTGGCTCCTCTGCTGGGAACACTCTTCCCAAAGATCCCCCCTGACCCTTACCTCCTATAGGTGCTTGCTTAAGCCTGACCTTCTTAGAGAGGCCTTTCCTGACCACTCATTTTAAAACTGCCTTTTCACACCCTACAGGCCCCTTCCTTAGCCTTCTTTCCTGCATTGTTCTCCCACATGGCTCTCACCAACCATCTGACATACTGTGAATTTTACTCGTGTGTTTGTTTCTTGTCACTGAGACGTAAACTCCACAAGGGCTGGACTTTTGTCCGTTGCTGCATCCCTGGCAGTACCTGGCTCATTGTAAGCTATCTATAAATATTTGTTGAATGAGTAAAACAGACCTGACTGGTGCCCAGCAATGCCTTGAGCAGGTGACTTTACTTCTGCTGTTTTATCACCCAAGGTAACAAAGCCATGAATAACAAGCACCTCATCTGTGCATGTAGGGCCCAGCAATGATCCAAGCTTGCTCAACATTATCTCATTTAATCTCAAAATAACCCTCTACGGTGGGTTCCAATATCTGAGCAGAGGCTCAGAGAGATTAAGTGACTTGTCCAAATTACACAGCCGGTAAGTGGCAGAGCCAGGTTCAAAGTCAGGTCTGCAGGGCTCCAAACCCCAAGATCTTAACCACGCTGCCAAATACAAAGGACATCAGCCACTAAATGTGCCGCCAATGTGAAAGTTTCTTCCTAAGTCACACAAGTGTGAAGGATTGTGATTGTCTCTTAGGATGCTTTTGTCTTTAGAGGCTCTGGATGCCTGTCTGCATGTCTCTCCTCCTTGACTGTCACCTAGTTTGAGCATTCCTGCTCCTCTGGGGCCTCCTCTCAGGTCCTCCACCTCACCAGAGGGACTTAATGTGCTCCTTTGCCCTTGCTATCCACATGTGTGTTTTTTTAAGGAGGCTGGGTACGTCCATGCCCAAGCCAAAGGGATGGATGGTAGACACCTGGGCGTTAGGTCATTTGGAGAAAAATCTGGGGGTGAGGGAGGATTGCTTGCAGCACTGAATTCTGGCTTGTCATCTCCTTGGGTCAAGCACTGGCTCCTCGGTACCAGGAACTCACTCTTCCGGGCTGGCCAGAAATTGCATCTCCGTGGGCGTGGGGCGCGGGCCGTTCCTCCACACAGCAGCTAGGAGGAAAGAGCATGGTGTCTTTAGTGTAACGTACCAAGTGGATAGGAGTGTTCCTATTCTCAGGTTTAGATAACTCCCTTAATCTCACTGTACCTCAGTTCTTTAATTCATAAAATGGAAGTAAGAATTCTCCTAGGGTTGTCAAGAGGATTAAGGAGTTGACCCATTTGCTATTGGCGGAATGCTTGGGTCCCCCCAAAATTCATATGTGGAAACCTAATCCCCAACGTGATGGTATTAGGAGGTGGGGACTTCGGGAGGTGTGCCTTTATAAAAGATGCCTCACAAAGCTCCTTTACCCTTCCTCCCACCACGTGTGCACACAGCAAGAAGATGGCCATCTATGAACCGAGAAACAGTCCCTCACCAGATGGCAAATTTGCCGGCACCTTGATCTTGGACTTCCCAGCCTCCAGAACTATGAAAAATAAATGCTCGATCTATGCTGTTTTTGTTATAGCAGACTGAATGGATTAAGACACCATTTAAAGCAGGGACTGGCAAATTTCTTCTGTAAGAGACCAGATAGTAAATATCTTAGTCCTTGGGGCCCTATGACCTCTGTCGTACTCAACTCTGCCATGAAACCAGCCATAGACAATACAGAAATGAATACGTGTGGCTAAACCTTTATTTTTGCACACCGAAATTTGAATATCATGTACTTTTCACATGTCACAACATATCCTTCTTTTGACTTATTCAGCCATTTAAAAATATAAAAACTATGCTTAGCTCACAGGTTGCACAAAAAGCAGGCAGCAGGCTAGATTTGGTGGGCCAACATTTGCCAGACTCGTCATTGAAAGAATTTAACAGGCATATGAACACTGGCAAGGATTTAGTCAATGTGGGTTCCTCTTGAGAAAGAAGAAAGCGGCCCCCTACGTCTGGAACTGGCCGGACCCAGATATGCCGTGTTGTTCTCTTGCTGGACCTAAATGATCTTACACGTCACCGACATCAGACAGAGTTGCTCTACGAGCGACTGACAAAATGAGACACAGCAAGGGCACTTCATAATCTTGTCTTAGCCCAAAGCCACTTGCCACCCACAAAATGCCAAACGTCCTCCTCTCTTGCCAATTGAATGGCTGCTACTTCTTTACTCGTAGAATTGCCCCCGATTTCTGGCATCATTCAATCTAGAGCAAGGTTCCTTAGACCCCCACAAATGCCTCAGCCACAGCCCAAAGCCCGTGAGAGGTCCTTTCTAACACCTGACTGAGGTCATCATGGCCACCGGTGGCGCGCTCTCTTTCTGCGCAGCAATAATACACCCCACCTCTGTAACCGCAGGTGTGTGTTTGGGAAGAAGGGTCGGGACTCCAGCCACAGCTCTTTCCCTGTCTCAGCAGGTGGCCTGGGGAGGAAGTCCTGTCCCCTCTCCACTCTGGGCTGCTCCTTCCCTCTTGGTACCTAGAGGGAGTGGGAGCCATGGTAGCCTACTGTCACTTTACCATGGCTGGTCCTGCTGACCACCTGCAGAGGTCAGAAGGCTAAATGCAGATCAGTTCACCCTGGTGATAAGACCCTACACGTTGGTGTAGCTTAAGTTTCCTTCAAGCCCTAGTTGAGAGGGATTTATTTGTTGATTACCTGTCTCCCCCATGGACTCCCAGCTCCACGCGGGTTTGTATCAGTCATTCCCGTTGCCTTGAACAACCTCCACTGGTGGGAGTCTTGTTCACCCAGAACACTGTTTGGCACATAGTAGGGGTTCAATAAATGTGTGGAATCAATGAATCAATGGATGAATGGATCAGTTATGCCACTGTTCTAAACCTCAGCTTCCTCACACATAAAATGGGGGGGGGGGCGCCTGCACAGCTTAGTTTCCTCATCTGTAAAATGGGCACGATGACAAAGCCACCCCTGCAGAGTTGTAGTAGGAGGATCTAATGAGAACACACGTGGGGCGCTGGAGAAGCCACCACCCATGTGGCCCCTCAGTCCCTCAGGCAGTGCAGGGAGGCGAGCTGGGTGAAGAAACTGAAGGGAAACATCAGGGCTGCTTTCCAAGATTGAGGACCCTCCCCTCCAGGTCTTGTCCAGTGAGCCCTGCCCTGCCCCAGGCTCCGTCCTGCTCTGGCATGGTGCTTACAAGCACAGATTCTAGATTCAGACAGAGCTCAGCAACTAACTAACCACGTTGCTTTGGGCAAATCCTTTGGCCTCCCTGAGCTTCAGTGTCCTCATCTGTAAAATGGGGAGCACCTACTTCCTAGCTCCATTATGAAGATTAAATGAGCTGACGGGTATGAAAAATAAGAGCACCGTGTCTGGCATACGGTGGGCTCTCAGGACTGAGAGCTCACATTGTCATCACTGTTGCTGCAATGGGTGTCCCTCACGGACCTAGAGCCCCCCAGGAGCCTCCCCACCCCTGTCCTGGCCCACTAACAGTTCCCAATCCCCCGACGCCTGTCTTCACATCCTGTCACCAGGACGGAGCACAGAGACTGCGTGAAAGGGAACATCTCTCTTTTGCACTGGAACTAGCCTTGTTTTAGGTCTTAGGGCGGATCATTAATCAACCCTTGCTCTCTGATCCCACCACTTGTGAAAGCAGGTGTCTGCCCCAGCTTCCTAGGCGCTCCTTCCTCCTGACATCCTGCAGCATTCAGGAGAAGACTCTGGATTTCACCTTGCACCCAACACTGAGTGTGACCGTAAGCAAGTCCCTTCCCCTTCCCGGGTCTCAGATTTTTCATTTTTATAATGAGGGAAATGGCTTCAAACTTTTTTTTTTTTTTTTTTTTTTGTGGCCACTAGACTCTTTGAAAAAAACTCTTGCATATGAGGCAGAATACCAGAGGTTAAGAGTTCAGGCTCTGAAGTCAGCCAGCCTAGATTCAAAATACCAGAGCCGCTGTTTTGAAACTGTGACCTTGGAAGCTACTTTATCTTCTTTTTTTTTTTTTTTTTTTAAACTTCTTCCTCAGTTTCCAATCTTCTAAATGAGGTCAATGCCCGCTCCACCTTCTGCGGATGTAAGGCCCTACAAAGAGCCCCAGCACGATGTACGTGCTCAGTAAACATCTGTGATTGCCATGTGGAAGCCCAGTGGATAAAATAGGTAAAGTGGGGAAGCTGAGGTAGACATGGGAGAAGGCGCAGAACCTTCACTGCTTCTTACCACTCCAGGGGGATGGTGACACGGTTCTCTGGAAGCCCCAAGAGTCCCGGGAAACTGTCTGAAAACGAACGAAGCCAACTCTGGCCTGTGGGCTGAATCTGGCCCACAGCCTACTGACTGAGAATGGTTTTTACATTTTTAAACGGCTGGAGAAAATCAGTAGAGGCACAATATTTCATGGTGTAAAAATTACGTGCAATTTTAATTTCAGCACCTGCAAATTACATTTCACTGGCACCCAGCCACGCCCACTTACTTACATCTCGCCTGTGGATGCTTTCTCTCCACAAGGGCACAGTTTGAGCAGTGGTGATGGTGTGGCCAGCAAAGCCTAAAATATTTCCTGTCTGGTCACTTACAGAAACAGTTTTCTGACCCCTGCTATAGAACATCTCTTCCTTCCCACGTGGACGACTTTGACCTTTCGTAGGTCCTGGCTCTGCTACTTTACCAACAATGCAATTGATTCTCGTCATATCAATTTATGTACTCATCATCATTTCTAGCTTGCAGGGCTGATGTGAAAATAAAGTAAGCAAAACAGCTGACTGCATGGTAGGCAAATACCCATACCACAGTAAACGAGATTAACTTGGACGGTATGTGGATCAATATTTAGATTTTAACATATATATTAATTTTAACACATATTCAAAAAAGGATAACTAGCACTCAAAGCCTGTGGTTTCATGAATCATGTTTGTTCTGTTATTTGGGATAAATGATCCAGAGCTCCCGGAGCAGATCTGCCATCTATCCCTCAACATGTGGCTTCCCAGGTAGCATCTCTGGTCCCCCCATCATGTTCACGTTCCAGCCAGCAGGAGTAGAGGGTGGGTAGGGCAGGACCCGGAAGTTGCGCTCTCCATTCCCACTCATATACCACTGGCCACACTTAGTCACAGGACCACATCTAATTGCAAGGGAAGCAGGGAAAGTCAGCTTTTTCTCTCCAAAGCCATGTGCCCACGTGGGGCTTCTGTTACTAGAAGAACAAAGAAAGACTCAATATTGGGGATAAACTAGAGATTTCTGCCCACATAGGAACCAATCGAAAGCTTCCTTTTATTTTTACTTTTTAAAAAGATTTTATTTGTTTATTTGACAGGGAGAGACACAGCAAGAGAGGGAACACAAGCAGGGGGAGTGGGAGAGGGAGAAGCAGGCTTCCCACTTAGCAGGGAGCCCTGCGTGGGGCTCGATCCTAGGACCCTGGGATCATGACCTGAGCCAAAGGCAGACGCTTACTGAGCCACCCAGGTGCCCCGAAACCTTCCTTTTAAAATACATTTATGTAAGTAGGGGCACCTGGGTGGCTCAGTCGGTTAAGCGTCGGACTCTTGGTTTCAGCTCAGGTGGTGATCCTCAGGGTCATGAGACTGAGCCCCGCTTGGGCTCCGTGTTGAACATAGAGCCTGCTTGAGATTCTCTCTCCCTCTCTCTCTCTGCCCCTTTCCCTGTTCGCATTTGTGCACGTTCTTTCTCTCTCAAACATAAATAAATACATACATACATAAAATACGTTTATGTAAATAAAAAGATGTTTTAAAGCAGACAGGATGTGGCAGACCTCTGCCACCATGAGGGAAAGACTTGGGGAATCACAGAGATGCCAGTGATAAGTCCTGATATCTTCGTGCTGCTGAATCAATCCTGGAACTGCCTTTCTCTGCCTTCTTGATGTTTGAGGAAAACAAACCCTTATTTTTCAAGCCACCTGCAGACAGACCTTCCTTCTTTGCCTACATTCCCACGGACGCAGCTGGTTCCATGGGTAAGAGAGCACGCTGCAAAGTTGGGCTCAGCCATTCGTCTGCTGTGTGACCTGGGGAAGTCCCTTCCCCTCTCTGAGCCCTTGCTTCGTCATGTAAGAACGCAGCGGCTACTTGTATTTTGGTTTGTTTAGAACATAGTTTCTGAGGTTCGAGAGAATCAACTCCTTCCGTTGGTGGCACATTCTCACTATCCTTGTACAACGAAGGCCCCTGTTTTGTTTTCTTTCTTTCTTTCTTTAGTCCCTTCGATTCCCATTTCCCACTCCCATCCTTTGCAGAGCAACCATGCCGATGCCTCTAATCTGTAGGTTTTTGTTTGCTTACGTTCTTGCAAAATGGTCACTTGCGTGAATTTTTAATTTACATCATGGTATTGTCTTCTAGATCTCATTCTGGTTTTTTTTTCCAGTCATGACTGTGTTTTGTGAGATCCATTTCTAGAACTGTGGTCCTCTAATTCTTTGCTTCTAAAAGCAGCAAGGTGCTCAACAGTACACACTTGACCTTCCCCTTTACTGGTGGTGCCGCTCACATGGCTACTTACTCACCACACCACAGAGAAGGCTGCAGTGAACAGTGTCACACCCGTCCCCTCGTGGACCTCTGTCAGAATTCTTTGGCGTTTGTATCCAGGAGTCAAACTGTCAGGTTACAGGGTATGTGCACATTTTTTTTTTTTTTTTAGGGGATGTGCACATTTAATTTGATTAAATATTTGCAGAATTCCCTTAAGAAAGCCTGACCCAGTGCTTACGCTCTCTGGCAGAACACAAGGGTTCCCATGGCCCCACGCTTGCCGACACAGGGCAGTGTCCAGCTTTCTTATCTTTGCCAATCTCACTGAAGTAAATCTCGTTGTTTCGGTTGGCATTTCTCTGGCATTAGTGATTTTGAGCATCTCTTCAAGTGCTCTAAAACCCAGGGGAAGTATAGTATCTACTTCATAAGGCTGTTTTTGAGAGGTGAAAGAGATGATACAAAGTGTTGAACTCTTCACTCTTCAGTATGCAGTCAGCACTCAATGAGTGCAAATCTTTTAAAAAACCAGGGTATCAAGGTTTGACTTAGCTAATTCTCCGTTATTATTATTATTATTTAAACACTTGGCACATAGGAGATGCTCAACAAGTATATTCCCTTCACCCTCCTCGGCAGGACGTCCCGCTCCCCCTCCTCCACGTTGGTGGGGCTGCCCCAGTCCCTTTCCACAGCCTCACCTGTGTTCTCGTCACTCGGCCAGTTGAGGTCCTTCTGAGCCTCCTTCTGGCTGAAGAGACTTTTCAGGATGGCGCTGGCAATGGGCAGCATCATGGCGGTGGAGGCCGTATTGCTCAGCCACATGGACAGGAAGGAGGTGGTCACCATCATCCCCAGGATGAGCCTGGGAACAGAGGCAGTTAGAGGCACGTCCAGAACGGGGGCCCAGGAGGCCCTCTGGTCCCACTTTGCCACCCCTGGGGAACCCAGCCCACTGGTTTTACAGACGGGAAGGCAAGGCCCAGAGAGAACAAGCCAGTGACCAAGTGGGGACCAGATTCACTCACCAGCCTTATTTCAGGTCTAAGGAAACTGACTCCACACGTTTAAGTGAACTGGCCACAGGTACCCAAGGTAAAATAGTCCAAAGATAGCCCAACCCTGACGTTTTCTCTCCCTTGCTCCCCAGTCCTCGATGGTTTCCATTACAGAATAAAGGTCACCTTGGGTTGGCACCAACGCTGTCCACCGTACGCCCCCAAACCATCTTCCCAGCCTCTTCTCCCACTTGCCTTCGCACTCCTACCAGCCACCTGCTCAGACTCCCCTGAACTCAACCGCACACCCCAACAGGCCCCGATCTCCCGCCTGCCCGCCATGGCTTGGCCCCTCCCACCAGTAGGAATCCAAACTCCATGATCTTTTTTCTTTACATTAAATTCTTAGCCCACCTGGATTTACCTAGATGGATAGTATGAAGATCTAAGTGGATTTTTTTTTTTTTTTTAAAGAATAAGCCAATTATTCCAACCCTCGCCATTTACTGAATAATCCTTTCCTTTCCTACTGGTTTAGATTTCTTCTAGAATATGTATCCAGCATTGAAAGTTCTATTTCTGGACTAGCGTCATGCTGTTTTCATTGTTCTAACTTTATCGTATGTTTGAATAGCAGCCCACCCAGGCTTCAAGGTCAAATGTAACCTGCTCCACGAAGAAGTCTACCTCTTACCTCTCCTTTGGGCTCCCACGCCACAGGTGCCCCTTGGGTTGCAATTCCACCTTGCACTGGAATCAGTGCTATAGATACAGTCTCCCCCACAGGACTGACAGTGCCTCCAGAGCCTAGCAGAGCGCTCGACACAGAGCCAGTCCTAGAACTCTAGGGCTTATCTAGAACCTTCTTCTCCCCAACCACTACTCCCACTGATTTTATCAACCAAAGAGCTCTCAGAGCTACCCATTCTGTTCCTCTCCACTGCCACTACCCCAGGCCAAGCTGTCACCACAGCTGCTTCTGCACACCCAGAACAGCCTCCTAACTGGGCTGCGTCCAGAGTCTCACTCCGCATCTGCTCTCCACCTGGCAGCCCAGAGGAATTTTTAAAAAAAAATGCAAATTTGGTCATGTTGTTCCCCAGCTTCGAACTCTTTAAAGCAGAGATTCATAAGCAGTGGGGCTGTGGATATAATTTAGGATGGAAACGAGAGGGTAAAAAAAATGCATCTTTATTTGACTAACCTCTAATGGAAATTAAGTATTTCCTTTGGTGATAAACAAAGGCAACAAAGTTCAGTAGTATTAGAAGTGCCCGGGACTCCGTCACCAATTAAGCTCACGGATATTTTCAGATCGTGTTATAATAGATGCAAACATCTTGGAATCCCACTGACACTCAAAATGTCCTCAAAATGTAGCTGTTATTAGGCCAGTCGAGGGATCTTACCATTTACCGTAAAGGAGTACATACGGTACTATGTCACAAGTTTGTTTTTAAAAAATTTATTTGGATCCCTGCATTTTCTTGTGGTGGTGGTTGTTTGAAATCCTATGTGCTGTGTGATTTATACATTTAAAGATACTATTCTAGCAAGGGATCCTTAAGATGCAACAAATTGCAAACAAACAAACAAAAAGATTAAAAGAACAGTGAAACCCTATTTTAAAGGCCATTTAATCCTCTTGGAATGAAAGTTCAAATCCTAGCTAGGGAGCCCAAGGTCCTGCAGGAATGGCCTCTGTCTCCCTATCTCTCCGGGGCCATCTTGCCACCCATTCCCCACCCGCCTGGGCTATGAAATAGCAAACTAGGATGATAATGACCAGGATTTATCACACTTTATAGGTCTAAGCTATTATAGTTTCATTCTACAGGCAAAGAGAGAGAAGTTAAGTCATTTCCCAGAGCAGGAAAGGTGGGGTTCAGCCCCAGCCGTCTGAGTCACCTTGCTAAGATGGCCCTCTCTAGAACTACGGGACATGAATCCCTGGGGGTGAGGCCTGGGATAAGCATTTCGACTGGCTCCCCAGGGGATTCTTCTGCACTTTTGAGAACTGCCCAAGAGCCTGGCACTGCATCTGGCACACAGATGGGGCTCACAACGTATCCAGGGAATGAATGAGTAAAGGGAAGGTGGGACGTGATGAGCTTGTGGGCCTGGATGACCAGACCAGGAAGAGTGAGTCTGGGCTCCAAGAGATGCGGTCCTCCTGCCTCCCCACCTTTGGGCTAGACCCATTATCTGGCCTTACCTGGCTGGCTGGACCCCGACGAGCATGAGGACCTTGAGGGCGATCCTTCGGTGCAGATTCCACTCCTCAATGGCGCTGGCCATGATCAGCCCACTGAGGAAGAGGAAGTTGGTGTCCAGGAAGTACTGGGGGCAGACCTTGCTGGAGGGCAGGATGCCCAAGAAGGGGAAGAGGATGATGGGCAGCAGGGCTGTCACCGAGAGGGGCAGGGCCTCTGTGCACCAGTACACCGCCATGAGCAGGATGACAAACAGGCAGCGGCCTTCCTGCAGGGGGTAGCAGGGGAGATGCAGCTCAGAAGGGTCAGTGGAGCCCTGGGTGGCAGGGGGAGAAGAGATCCTGGGGCAGCACCCATCAAGGCACATTCTGCAGGGAAGCTGTGGAGAGGGTGAGTGCCCAAAGCTTTGACCTTGAGCAGATGACATCACTTGTCTGAGCCTCATTTTGCTCAACTATACAATGGGGAAGAAACATGTGTCCATTTTATAGGACTGTTTGAGGATTACATGAAATGCGCCATTGCCTTAGAAGTGGACCCTGAGATGAGCATGAGAGTGCAAATGGTTTGACAGAGGATCCCAGAAAGTTCTGGAAGGGCAATAGGGAAGCGAAACGGAAGCCAATACAGACAGTGTATTCATGAGAAGATTATCCCTGTGGGCAGCTGGGGCTCACCCCTAATGGGGGACCCTGGGAGAGGGTGTAGAGCATGCTTCAGGGTTGTCCTCCTGGGAGACAAGGAAGCTGGCTTTTTACCTGCCAACTCCTGGCCATCACTGGTTGAAGGCTGCTCCTTGGAGCATTAACTCCCCACTCTTCCGGCCTGCCCGGCATACAGTGAGAGAACACACTGGTGCAGAGCATCTCAGTTTCAGTAGGAAGCTACTGGCAGATGCAGGATGGTGAGTGCCAATGGAGATGTGGAGAGAGCACCAGCAGCGGCCGCCACCTCCATACACAGCCCTCAACACAATGTCCAACACAGAGCGCACGCTCTGTAAGTAGTAATAATAATAAGCAATATGTATGGGGCTATTAAGTACCAGGAACTGTGTAATCCTCACAAAATCCCAGAGGAGTGAGTATCCCCATTTTATGGAGTAGGAAGCTGAGATGTAAGGTCACTAGCAAGACAATGATTGTGCAGAACAAGTCAATCTCCCTCCAGAGCCATCGCTCTTGATCAAATACCCCCCAGCTGTTACCAGCAGAATACTAGAACCTATGACAAGTTGACAATCCAATGTTAAAGATTCAGAACAAAACAGCTCAGTGGTTGCCCAGGCTTAGGCAGGAGGTGTGTATGCTGTGGAAGAGGAGCTGCAAAGGAGTTCAAAGGAACGTTTTGGGGTGATGGAATGTTCTAGAAGCAAGAGTGCAGTAATGACAATGCCTTCACTTCTGATACATCAGTGTCTCATAGGATCCATCATCAATAGTGTCCTATTATTATTCACATGGTCACTGTTTGAATAAAATTACTCATAGTCCTGACTTTCTTTCTTAGGTTCTCTCAAGGCAATGTCCTTGCATGTTCCAGGAAACACAGACTATTTCTTGAATTTGATGCTGTCTGGTGCCATTTTATGCTTCTTACTTCTTACTCACAGTAGGTTTGGTTGACTTCATTCAGTGTCCACAGGACATTGGACTGAATTCCATCCTAACAAGCACCATCCTAATAGAACATACCCTCAGCTACACAGTCAGGCATCAGCTACATGCAGACACTAGGACTAGTTAATCCATCTGACAGAGGGGCAAGGGCAGGATCCAAGGGACCAATGGCTTTGGCAATAATCCAAGCAAAGATTACCAGTGACTAGGGTCTGGGGGAGTGGTGGAGGTAGTGAGAAGTGGTCAAATTCGGGGTCTAGTTCCAAGGGAGAGCCTGACAGCTTTGCCGAGGATCTGTTAGGATGTGTAAGGCAAAAAGAGCAACCAGGAGGAATTCCAGCTGTTGGCCTCAGCAGGGGGAAGAATGAGGTTGCCATTTACTGAGCCAGGGAAGACTGGGATATACCCGCACCCATTTGTATACCTTGAAAACACATCCTGTTTTCTCAACAACCTGGCTGGGAGTTGAGACCAGGAAAACGAGTGAGACACAGTCACTGTCCTTTAGCCAGCAAATGTGACCATGCCGATAATAGAAGAGTCCTCTGTGACTAGCTCTTCTCAAACTCGAGTGACCCTCGCAGACTCTGCCTACTAAGTATCCCTCAAGCAGAGGTATATTGGTAAATGTTTAACAACTGGAAAGCTTGTGTGTGTGTGTGTGTGTGTGTGTGTGTGTGTGTGTGTGTGTGTGTGTAGAAATTCTTTTTTTTTTTAAGATTTTATTTATTTGTCAGAGAGAGAGAGAGAGAGCACAAGCAGGGGGAGGGGCAGAGGGAGAAACAGACTCCCCGCTGAGCAGGGAGCCCAATGCGGGGCTCAATCCCAGGACCCCAGGATCATGACCTGAGCCGAAGGCAGATGCTTAATCGACTGAGCCACCCAGGCGCCCCTGTGAGTAGAAATTCTTGATTACTATTTCGTTTAACCAAGTCACTCATGTCATTGACGAGTGAATTTAGTTTTACTATGAATGTCAGCTTATATTTTTATTTACATTAATGACTAAGACAAGAGGGAAACAAAGAAGTATGTCAGAAACTCACTTGTTCACCAATGATGTGAGCCACTTCTTTACTGAATTAAATGATAGTTTTCAAATACTGGAAGAATAAGTCCTCATTTTGGGGGGCTATTCACAATGTAACTGCTGTAGACACAACGCATTTTACGTTTCATCTGTACTATTAACATTTTCCATTCCTTTCTTAAATTTAGTCAAGCAGGGGCTCCGGGGTGGCTTAGTCGCTTAAGTGTCCGACTCTTGATTTTGGCTCAGGTCATGATCTCAGGGTCGATCCCAGGAGCCCCACGTTGGGATCGCATTGGGCATGGAGCCTGCTTAAAATTGTCCCCCTCCCTCTGCTCCTCCCTCACCCCTCTCTCTCTCTCAAAAAAAAACAAAAACAAAAACAAAAACAAAACTAGACAAGCAACACAACAATAACTTAAGCCCTGATTTGCAGTGTTTGCCAATTTCTAGGTGTAAATGCCCGCACATGGTTGATTTCAAGCTATCAAGTGACATCACTGAACACAGGGTTGGCACGAGAGGGGCAGTTTCGCTCCCCTACACGGCATTTCCTCCATACATATTGGTGTCAATAGAGAGACACAGATAATCTTCAAGAGCTTAGATAATCGTAAACCAATCAACAAGCGGTGAACTTTGAGTAACTATTACTTTTGTTTTAATATATTGAATCACAAGTTTGTATAATTTCATTTTAAATATCTCTGTGTACAACTGGCTAGCAAAATTTCAAAAACTCGGCAATCGGGTCTCAAGAGCTGGGATAGACACTCCAGGACACTGTTGCAAGCTTCCAGACAGAACATCCATGTAAAACCACCCCCCCAAAAAAAGAATCCGGGTCACCTTCTGTTGCAAACTTGACATTTTCAA
Source organism: Eumetopias jubatus (assembly GCF_037043125.1). Lineage (NCBI taxonomy): Eukaryota > Metazoa > Chordata > Mammalia > Carnivora > Otariidae > Eumetopias > Eumetopias jubatus. The sequence continues at coordinate 126,805,423 of NW_028274815.1, forward strand.
CCCATGCTTGGTATCATGTTCCATAATGCAGCTATCTTTTAAAAATATACAATTATTTTCTACCGGATCTTGCTGCTGGCTCAGGAAGACATGCCACATCTATCTTGTTTTTTATATACCACCTGCCAGACCAACAGTTATCCTGGTTTAGAAGATAGAGGTCTGTCTTAGCTCAGGTTGCTATCACCAAATACCAGGGGCTTAGAGGCTGGAAAGACAGACATTTACTTCCCACCAATCCCGGAAGCTGGAAAATCTAAGATCAAGGTACTAGCAGATTTGGGTTCTGGTGACAGCTCTCTTCCCGGCTTACAGATCTGTCTTCTCATCATGTCCTCCTCACCTGGTCCTTACCCGGTGTGTGCATGCGGAAAGCTCGCTTTCTCCAAAGGCTATGATCCCATGCTGGGGTCCCACCCTCATAAACTGACCTAATCTTACAGTGTCAAAAGGACAATAAAGGGGTTAGTATGAACAACTTGATACCAGTAAATTTGATGACCTAGAGGAAATAGAAATACTCCTCGAAAAACATAACTTACTCAACTATCAGAGAAAGGAAGAGAAAAGCTGAATATTTCAGTATCTGTTAAAAAAAAAAAAACAGAATCAATCATCAAAAACCTTCCTGCAACAAAACCTCCAAGGCCTGCTAACTTCAATGGCAATTCTACCAAACATTTAAGGAATAAATAATACACATCATACACAAGCTCTTCCAGAGAACGGGGAAAGAAGGAACCCTTCCCAATTCATTCATGAGGCCAGGGTAACCCTGTGACTGGCTTATCCTGACCAGGGCATTAAAAGGACTAATAATGGTTGAGCATCGCTGGGACACGCAAAGTCATCTGGAAAACCAGTTTCCTTGTCTCTCCCGCCTCTCATCCTTATGCAAAAGAAATACAGGAACAATGAAAACCAAAATCACCAACATTTTCATGTATTAACTCCTTCAATGACAGGTATTATCAGTACCCTCTACTTCATCCAAGTTATAGGGGAAGGACATCCCCCATTAAATACATTTTAGAACACAGCAGGAGAAAAAAATAAACATGACCTTTCAAAAATTAGCTTTATGAGCTATAATTTACATACAATTAACTGCATCCATGGTTAAGTACATAGTTTGAGGTTTAACAAATGTACACACCTACATCACATCCCGATCAAGAAAATGTTTCTGTCACCCCAGAAAGTTCCCTTTTGCCCCTTCCAGATCAATCCTCGGGCCCCTTCTAAAACACTGCTGTGATTTCCATCACTAGAGACTGGTTTTGCCTGCCCTCCGACTTAAATGGAATCATACAGGATGTACTTTTGTACTTTTTGTTCAGTACAGGGCCTGAGAGATTCACGCACATGGTTGTGTATATCAGCGTTTCGTTCTTTGTTAGTGCTGAATAGTATTCCATCCTGTGAATATACCACCGTTTGAGCCTGTCCTGCTGATGGACACTGGATTGTTTCCAGTTTGGAGCAATTATGAGTAAAGCTGCTGTGAACATTCAAATGCATCTGCTTTGGGGGTGACATCCTGTAAGTCCTTTTGTGCCTCGTATGACACATTATATAATGGGGGCGGGGGAGGGGCATTACTGATAAATTCTGGCTGTAAGGGGCTACCTTTCAAAGGCTCCGAGTCCCCGGCCTGTTTTCTCCCTCTCCCTCTTCCTTTCCTTCCCTTCCCTGTTCTCTCTCTGTTTCACTCTCCCTCTACTCGCTCCCACTCTCTCTCTCCTCCCTCCCTTGGTGCTCTTGCCAAGGTGTCAACATCAGTCCTTTGCGGAGGAACAACTCCAGATACAGCGCATGTCAGCTCGGGAGGTGACCCTCGGGTCACCCTCCCACATTCCTGCAAATGGCAGGAATTGGGAAGTTGATCCTTGGCCGGCATGGGTGCTTTACCAGTAAGTGGGTCAAGCGTGTGTTTCATTACCTTGCTGGTTAGTTAGGGATTGGAGCAGGGCCAAGGTGACCCCAAATAGCTTCCCTGCCCCAGCTGGGCTTCCTGTGGGCAAATGGATCCAGAATTGTCAGCTGGATGCCAGACATCTGGTGGGGAATTAATAAGTACTACTGCCCCTCCCTCCCCCACCCCTGTGAGGCCTTGAGGACAGAAGTGACCCCCAGAGAGCCAAAATCTCCCAGGAGGCTTGGAGGCAAGGCCTGGTGAGCTGGGGCCTATGAGCACTGAGTGGGGAGCTCTCAGAGATCGAGAAGGCTGAGCCAGTTCCTACCTCCAGGCCTTTGCACCTGCTGTCCTTTCAGCCTGGCCCCCTCGACCCTGATCTCGGTCTAGCTGGCTCCTGCTTGCTGTTTGGCCCTCATCTCAAAGGTCACCTTTTCAGGGAGTGACCTGACCATGTGATCTGACCATACGTTCGATTGTGGTCTGATTTCCATTGTCTGGCCTTGTTTTTGTCGAGCACTTCTCAACAGCCCAGGTATTTCTTGTTTGTTGCCTTATTATTTCCTCCCCCCCACCAGACCATAAGCTCCATACAAACATGACCCTTGTCTTTATTTGTTCACCTCTGTCTCCAGGGCCTCAGTGGATATTTACTGAATGAATAAATACATGGTCTAAATCAGGTGGCACAGACTCAAGTGCAGGGCACCCTTTCATGAGAGAATCAGGTTGGTGGAAGAAAAAAGTCATATTGCTTTCTCAAGTCTGATTTGCATTTCTGGCAGTTCCATTATTTCAGTAGCAGGGGAGGATGCCCACGCTTGACGATAAATCACAGCTGCCACTGGGCCTCAGAACAAGGAAAGCAATAAGGAGGAGTGGGGACTGTGGTGAATGGGGGGGTATTGGCCCCTCTAAGAACATCAACTGCTGCTCAGCTTCTGGTTGTTGTCATGCGAACACGAGCCCCACGATGCTGGATCTCCTGATTTTTCAAAAGAAGCTTGAAACTGTGCTCTTAGTGGGACATCTCACAATTTTAAAAGATTTGCTTATTAAGAAGAAAGTGTAGGCAAAAAAACCCCACATCTGCAAGCACCATCAAATCCATGGTCACCCAGTTATGATCTTTAGTCTAAATGGTTTTAATTGGCGTAAAATTCCAGAAAAGCGCTCACACATAGACAATTCTGAATCTAAGTCAAGCTGTTCACAGATTACTAGGGATCATGGGATGCTATATTTAAAATCTCTGCTCCATTTTTAAAATTCCTAATTTCCAGGTGTAGAAACTGAGATCTGCTGAGGAGCAGTGATCTCTTGAGGACCATGCAGAACACAAAAGCAGATCTCACCACATGCAGGACTGGTTACCATTCAAACGTGGGCCAGGGAGTGGGGTCCAGGTGGATCCACGATTTTACCCCAGCCCACAGCACATCCATCCCACCTCTGCCTCTGGGCCCCCCCGTTTCATGAACCCAGCCCCCTGGCCGTGTGGAGGTTTGGTCTGCATGTCTGCAAATGGAAACTTCCCTTGATCCCTCAAGGGCAGATTCAGGTAGAAGCATAGAGTCACATGATCCCAGGGTCCCTGTTCCTTTGAATTTTAACTTCTGGAGTCTAGAGGTTGGGGCAGGTGTCTGATCCTGCAGAGACTCATTTTCTAGGTCATATCAGAGTCAGCAATTTGCCTCTTTGTCACTTTGTTCTGTCTCGAGGCTCCGCTTCAGGAGACGGAATCTTGCTGAGGTGGCCCGGGGTAGATGGACTCATGGCTTCCGGTGACATATTTCTCAGCTACCCAGCCCCTCCCCTCTGCCAGTAGAGGCTGGGACCATTTGGCTGAAACCTCCAGGGGTGGATGAGCCTAAAGGAAGGGGCTGCCCGAGGAGACAGGTGTCAGAAGCTCTTGCTGGTCCTGATTATCAAGGTTGACGCAGAGGCCAGATTTTGGATGAACTTGATATGGAGGGAGATGCTGAAATGGAAAGGAAAAAAGCTAAGGAAGTCTCTAGGGCTGGACTGTCCGCATACAGACCTCCCGGTCACACGCAGCTGTATACGTGTGAAGTTATTAAAATTGAATGAAATTTGGAATTCCAGGTTCTCGGTCACGGGGGCCACATTTCAAGTGCTCAGTAGCTACTTGAGTAGTGTCTACCCCTCTGGATAGAGCAGATAGAACATTTCCATCATCACAGAACGTTCTGGTGGACGGAGCTGCTCATTTGGCTTGAGGGCCAAGAAGTCTGGGTGTGGTGGCTCTGCTACAGAATCTGAAGGCAAACCACTGAACGCTCTGAGTGTGAATTCTTCCACTTGCAAACTGAGAAGAAGAATGACCCTAGCATGTTACCTCACCGAGGACCCCCATCAGAATGAATGTGTGCAAGAACACTTGGAATATGCACTTGACAGGCAGGCTGTTTCAGGAGTGAGATTATGAATACATTTCTATTTCTTCGGTATATGCCCTACTTTCCCAAATTTCAACCCCAAGTATTTTTTTTTTCTTAAAGAAGACGTTCTCTGAATATATAAGCAATCTATCTGTAAAACTCCAGGGTTGCACTTTCTTTCTCTGAGGATTACTAGATATTTCATTGTCATAGTGCAGAAATTTGAGTCCAGCCTGCTTTCTTCCTCCTTATGGTTCACCTGAAGTTTTTGCCTCCATATCCATAAGATTTTTTGTTTAACCCTCCAGTACATTAGTGTCACCATGGAATATATTATCTCAGTGTTGACAAGTCTCTGTAAGTTTTTTTCTGGGAGACAAAATCTGCATATTTTTACTTGAGTTTCAGAGAAGTTTTCTGCTATTAAAGATTTGAATAGAGATGGTCCCCAACTTTCGATGGTTTGACTTAATGATTTTTCTACGAGAGGATGGCACAAAAGCAACACACATTTGGTAGAAACCATGCTTTGAAGTTTGAATTTTGATCTTTTCCTGGGCTAGCGATATTCGGCGTGATGCCCTCTCACGCTCTCTCTGGATGCTGGGCAGTGGCTGCAGACACAACTCCCGGTCAGCCCCGCGATCCCGAGGGGCAACCGCCCATGCACCTGCAACCATCGTACACCCATGCAACCCCTCTGCTTTCCACCTCAGCACTTTGCATTAGATGGCTCTGCCCAACTGTAGGCTAATGGAAATGTTCTGAGCACCGTTTAAGGCAGGCAATGCTGAGCTGTGACGTCCAATAGGTTAGGTGTAGTAAATGCATTGGTGACTCAGGATGTTTCCAACTTACGATGGGTTTGTCGGGATGTGACCCTGTCGGAAGTGGAAGAAGAGCTGTACCGTTTTCTGTTCTATTTGTTTTGTTTCTTTAGTTCGTCTTGAGCAACACCAATTACGCAGAAGTTGGATTTCCTTTGTAGTCCATATCGATCATTTCCCCCTCATCCTTTCTTACTTTCTTGTCCATCTCATTTTGTTCTATCTCCTTCAGCCTGTAGAACATGTCTCTGATCATATGTTTTTATTTTATATTTTATGTATTTTTTTTCTGATGATGTTTTTGATCTTTCTCCATCTTGCTGTTTCTAATATGGCTTTTATAATAGAGCGGCTTTATTTGTCTCTTCCATCTGCTTCCAGAATGCTGTTTTTTTCCACATCCTTCTGCTTTTCACTGTCTCTTCTTTGACCCTTTTATTTCACATCTTGAGATTTATTTTAGGAAGGCCATGATTTCTTGAGATTTTTTTCCCCATATTTCACAGAGAAATGTCTGTTCAGTAGTTTCTCCTACTTGATAACACAGATCTTCCAGTATTTATTCTTTACTTTGTATTTGATGTTCTCTGTCTTCTCATTTCTCATACTGCCTTTTCGCAGGTCCCATGCAGGCTCCTCATCACAGAACGGGGGCCATTCCTCTCAGGCGAGTCCTTTGTGAAAGGCCAGTGTCGGGATAGGGATGGGCGGGGAAGCTGAGGCAGCAGGGGCCTAGGCATCAGCACCGCTGATTTTCCCAGAACCCTGTCTCACCAGCACTGCCCTGAAACGTGGCTCCACTCTAAGCAGTGGGCTCAGTGTGGAGACTAAGTGTGAAGTGTGAAGTGTGAAGACCCAAGAATGTCATGGTGCTTTGGTGTCTCTTTGAGTTTTGCGTCTCTTTGACTGAGAAAACGAGAACCATTACAACCATACAGCGGGTCACTATGCATCCTTTCCCTTCCGCCTGCCACCTAAACATCCCGCTTTGTGCCAAGGATCTTTGAGCTTCCTCATCCAGTTCATCCTAACTCTGTATTCTCCCATGTGTCTCGGGGACTCCTCCTTCCCCACTGTGCATGCTTCAGGCACGGCCAGCATTCGGAAGGGCTCAGAGAGTTGAAAAATCCTTTGGGAGAGTCTGCGCCCTGCCCAGGAACTGCAGAGGTTCGCGTCACTCCGGTCTCCTGCCATGTGGTCCCAACCCCACCACCAGCGTCAGCCCCCTCGGCGCACCCCAGGGGCAGCGTTGTGGTCTGGCATCTTTCCTCAGGATGGCACGTTCCTCTCCCTTTGTGGCTCTCTGTTGCTGTTTTCAGACTGCTTCAGAAAGGTGAACGGAATAGAAGAGGCTGGATCCCATCAACTTAAACCACCACCTAGGTGCCTTCCACCTAGCGATTTCGTCATCAGAAGGGACTATCTTGCCTTTTGTCTGTCTTTGCACGCACAGCAGAAGTAGCATGGGTGCTGGAATCAGGCAAGCCTGAATTAGAAATGCAGTCCTTCCACGAGGGGCTGTGTGATCCGGGTATTCAGCTGGCCTCAGCCTCAGTTTCCTTATCTGCTGGAGGCACCTACCTCGCAGAGTGCTGTATTTTGTATGGGATAACCACTGTCTCAGTGATAGTTACGTGAGAATACGCCATTAAATATGAGCTGTTGTTATGTTTTATACAAGTTCAATTTCTTGAAGTTAGGCTTCAAAAAGATTGTTCTTAATGCTTAAAAGAAAAATCCTAAAATACGAGAGCTAGAATGAACCTGAGATCATTTAATCCAGTGGTTCTCAACAGGGGGTGATTTTGCCCCCCGGAGGACATGTGTCTGGGGATCTTTGGGGTTGTTGTGATGGGGAGGCTACTGCTAGCTTCTAGTGAGTAGATGCCAGGATGCTGCTAAACGGCTCACAATGCACAGGGCGGCCCTACAACAAAGGAGTATTTGTTCCCAGTAGTGTCAACGTCAATAGAAACCCTGGTCTACACTAAGCCCTAGTACAATGGTTGTCCAGAGAAGGAAAGCAGCTTGCTGAGGTCACACAGCGAGTAAGAGGGAAGGACTTGTCTTGCCTTGTTTCACTGAATGACTGTTGTGCCTTGAACTTTACCGGTGGAGGAGTTGGGAGCAGGGCTAGACAGGGGTGAGGCAAGTGCCCCAGGCTGACAGTGAGCCCAGCTTAAACTCTGCTCCCCGGGTGCCTCTCCAGGCTTCCACTAGTCCTGGCCCTGGATGGGAGCAAGAATGGGGGGGCGGGGGGGGGGAGGGCATTTCTTACAGGAATCCTTATAATCCCTCCCACCAAAGAAATTCCAGCTTCTTGGGTTAACCAGTCCATTACTACAGGGATTAAAGTTTGCGGAGAAAACATGCAGAGGTGAGGGGGGAGAAAGAAGAAAATGCCATGTCAGGTGGTTAATTTTTGAGCTGGGGGCTGATTTCCAGGCAGACACAAGGCTACTGTTTTCCATTGCCCCCACGCTTGCCCTCCTCACTCAGCAAATGTCCTCTGAGGCCAGGGGCAGGAGTTGTGCAGAAACCATACCCCCCCACCACCATCCTCCTGCGCCCCCTCTCCCCGCTGAACTGCAGCAGACATTTTGGTCAGCACACTGAGGCACGGCCAGGCTCTCAGCGGGCCCCGTGGCGGCTCCACGCCAGGCAGAGAGCAGATTGGCCAGCCCTTCAGGGAGCAGGCCTGGGGCCAGGTGCCCACAGCGGTGCCCTCCAGCTGCCCACGAAAGGCCCATTCCCCAGGGGTGTGCAGGGCTGACCGTGGGAAGCCCCAGACTCTAGCAAGGCAGAAGCCAGGCCTTAAACCTCTCAGTATTCTCTCACGACCCCCCAGCTCAGCGCCCGGGCAGCGAACAGAACCCTGGAGCCGCAGAGGGTCAGAAGCTTCATAGCTCAGGCGCTTGCTCCTGGTGTGAGTGACCGTAAGCAGGCCACCTCCCCTCTCAGAGCCTCGCTTTTCTCACAGATAACAGCCAGGGTGGGACAGCACGCGGAGGACGGCCAGCCCCCCGGGAGGCGGGAGCGTGAGGATCAGCAGAACAAGCAGTGGGCAGGGAGCTGGGACTCCGGGGCTGAACTCTGGGCCTGACCCCAAAAAGCAGAGGACCCTATGAGTTATGCTGTTGGCATCCTGAGCCAGAGTGCCTGGGTTCAAATCCTGCATCCATTGCCTCCTGGAGGAAGTGACTTAACTCTCTGCCTCGGTCTCCTCATCTATAAAAATGGGGCTGGTGATGATGATAAGAATGTCAAGCCCTGGAGTTTCTGTTACAAGGATTAAGTAGGTTAATGTAGATAAAGTGCTGGGAGCATGCATGGCGCAGTCAGCAATTCACAAAACGCTACCCACTGCTGACAGGCTCTGTTTCTTTGAGACATTTTTCTTCCCTCTTTGCCTTTCTTGCCCTTTGAAATTTCATCCCAAGGATCTGTGAGGTACTTCCGGTCTGCCATGTATGAAGGCAGGGCTTCTAGGGGGCACACAGGTATGGACCCCAAAGGGAAGGGAGTGTGGCGCACACACAGAACAGGCCCCGCGAAAGGACCTGGCCTAACAAGATGAGAGAGAACCTGAGACGCCGAGAAGCATGAAGCCTCCACTTGTAAAGGGGGGGGGCGTTCCATAAAGCCAGCCGAGGCTCAGGGGCGCAGGGTCGCCAGGAATCCCACAGTCGTGGGAGTACATTCCGGGCCACCACTCAACAAGCTGTGAGCTCTAGACTGACAGGTGTCCCTTCGGAGCCGCTGGGTCCTCAGTACATCAGGAGGCATATTATGCCATCCTCAGAGAACTGGGAGGGAGATCAAAGGGAACATGGCCATGGCCCTTCTGTGGAAGCCGGGAGGCTCGGGGCATGTCCCCCCTCTCCCCTCCCGCCCCCAGTCTCCCCAGCAACTTTCCCCCATTGCCACAGAGTGACACCACAGCTACTCGACGTGGCTGCACGCATTGAGCCCTGTTACAGGCCAGGTCGCTTCCCGTGGGTTCCCTGGTTCAACCCTACCCACAGCTCCATGAGGCCACTACAGGGGCTGTGCCCCATCCACGTGGCTCAGACAGCTCGAGTGACGTGCCCCAGGTCACACCGCCTCAGTGTGAGCGGCAGATGGGAAAGCTAAAGCGACCATTTCCTGAGGGCTTCCCCTGGCCAGCCACCCGGGGATGGCTCGGACATGCAGTAACCCACCTGCTCCCCGTCTAGAACTGAGCAAACAGACGCAGAGAGGTACCGCGACTCTTTCATCCATGTGTGCGCTTCTAGCCAGGGATGAAATTCCCACCATGTGGTCTGAGCCCAGGGCCCTGGACGAGGCTCAGTGAGGAGGATAACAGTGATGGTAACAGCCAGCCCGTACTGAGCACTCACTCTGTGTGGGTGCTGGGCTGAACTCCCTACACAGACTGTGGGTTTTGTTCCACACACACTCTGGTAGGTTCTATTAAAGAAAATGAAAGGACATTCAATAGAAAAGTACTTTACAAGCCCTCTCACATCCTCTCTGAGTTGGGTCAGTCTTGAGGATAAGCAGAGCTGAGTTTAGTGTGCCCATTTTCTGGAGGAAGAGACTGAGGCATAGAAAGTTAAGCTGGAAACTAGCCCAGGGTGGCCCAGAGGGAAACAATGGAGGCAGCCCAGAAGTCTGGTCTCTGAGTTCCCACCGGGGCTACTCCCAACCCTCTCCTGTGCCTGAAAACACCTGAGGAAGCAGTTAAGAAACACCTGGGCCCACGACTCAAAGGGGGAAAGAGGAAAAAGTGGAGGGGGTGACTCGCCTCGGGAGACCTCTGAGGCCAGCCACCTCATCCTCCTACCCCTTCCTCTGGACTGGATCGGTTAGACCCCTGGACTCATTAGCATTGTTCTAACAAGTTCAAGTTCTTGGAGCCTTTCATTAAAAGTGTTCCTGGGGCAGCCTCACACATCACGGCTGTCCAAGCTTCACTAATCATTCATGCGCCAGACAGGCAGGTGGGGTGGGTGGGAGCCCCACTGGACCCGTGAGGCCCCAGCGGCCTGACTCAGCCCAAGGAGGATAGTACACATTATTCTGAATAAAGGAGAGCCACCCACTGTGTGACCTTGGGCAGTTTCTTTCCCTCTCTGGGCCTCAGTCTCTCCATCTGTCCAAAGGGCCCTTCAGTTCCCAACATGGGATAGGTACACCTAAAGCCCCCCTCAGGGCTTCTCTACCTCCTCCTGCTGCTCAGAGCTCCTCCCAGGTCTTTGGGGGCCTGCATCAACAGGAGCCCTTTCTCTGGCTGAAAGTGAAACCAGGCCTGAGGGCATTGTGGGGGTGGTGACTCTAAATCCTAGGTAAGCCCTTGAACTTAGTTTCTCCACGATCAGGGGCCAGGGGTCTATCTCCCGGGAAGGGTTGTCTAAAGGCCCCGGGAAGATCATCTGATGAACACCTGCCATTCTTCTACCTCAGTGCCTTTGCACCTGCTATTCCCTTGCTCTTCCTTTAGATGTGCTCAACTTTGCTCAAATATCTTCTCCTTCAGGTATTCGTTCAAGTGTTCCCTCCTCAATGAAACCTTCCTGACTCTACAATTGCACTACCTCCTTTGTCAACTCCCCACTCCCCTTCCCTGCTTTTAGTCTCATCATCATCTGCCATACCATAGACCTTACTTATTTTTCTGTGTTGTTTTTTTTTCCCAATGTGTCCCTCTCTAGAATGTCAGTTCCATAAGTGTAAAGACTTGTGACTATTTGGTTCACTGCCATGTACCTTTGGAATAGTAGTTGGCATTGAGTAGGTGCTCAATTAATAGTTTTTGACTGAATGTATTAATTACTTGTGGACAGTGCCTGGCACAAAGGAAACAGCCATTTTTATTCCACATTCATTCTGGACACGTTTATTAAGCACCTACTGTGTGCCAGGTGTTGGAAGGTACATTGGTGAATGAACAAGATAGACAGGATCCCTACTTGTACTTTGCTATTTGCAGGGCGCTTGACTGTTTACAAAGCTCTTGGCTTCCCTGGCTCCTCACCATGGCCCCCTGAGGTAGGCAGGCCCAGGGACAGATGAGGAAACTGAGTCTGGCATGCGCTTTGCTCCCACTCACGGAGCAAGTTCTTGGCCATGCCGGCATTCACCCTGGGTCAGCGGAGGCCGTATCCCGTGCGCCCACTACTCTGCTTAACCCCCCGCAGGCACTAGGGGGTCTGCCCTGCCCCCAACATGTTCAGTTCTCGACCGTTTCCCGTCATGCCTCCTGCACTCCGGTCAGGCCGGCCCTGCTCCGGGCACCCTGGGAGGCCCCGTGGCGCACATCGGGGGAAGCTGGCCCCTGCTGCTGAAGCCTGACCTGGGCAGTTTCCAAGCCCCTTTCAACAATGACCCTCCACTGCCCATAATCCCTCCCTTTTCAGGACCTGGGGTTCCAGGCTTCAGGCCAAGAATTAGAAAAAGAGGTCTTTCTCTGATAAGCACTATCTCATTTAATCTTCTCAGCAGCCCCTAGGAAAAGAGCTTATTCTATTTTATAAGGGAGGAAACAGAGGCTTAGAAGACCCAAGAACCCACACAGTGAGTAGGGAGGAGGCCAAGAGCACTCAGGAGCAAGCCTCATCCTCCATAGAGCACTTCCAGGCCCCTGGATCCACAGGCTCGTTTGTAATGCAAATAGTACTACTACTGATAAAATAACTTTAATAGCAACCATTTCCCTAGCGACTCTTATGTTCCAGGCGCAGCCCAAAATATTTAAGGTATATGAGCCAATCTTCACAACCCCCTTATGAGGGAGGTCCTATCAGTGCCCTCATTTTGCAGAGGAGGAACTGAGGCACAGAGAGGCTAAGTCACTTGCCCAAGATCACACAGCCAGGAAGCGGGAGAGCAAGGTGAGTCCAGGAAGTCTAGTGTCCGCGTTCCTACTCTCACGATGCTGCCCCCCCCCCTCCCTTTCAGAAAGTGATTCTGGAAAGGGCACACCAGCCCGGGGATTCTGGGCAGACCCCTCTTCCAATGGTGGAAAGCTGAGGTCTGGAGGAGGTGCAGGTCCCCCAGAGAAGGGAGCAGGAAACGGAGCCAGGCCTCACAGGTTGACGTCGGTTTAGCAGGGGTGAGACGGCACTCTCAGAACAGGTCTCAAGCCCCCAGCTCGCCACCAAGAGGTGGGAGATGGCCCACGAGCCGGGTGCCGCACCAGGCCTCTGCCAGGCTCCCCGGGCCTGGACACCCCATGTTCTTGTCCCAGAAGCCAGCACCCCTCGGACTTACTTCCCAGCAAACCCGCCTACACTTCTAGGTTTGGGCTCTGCTGTCAAATCGCTGCTCACGTACCACCACGTTTTGCTGAGTTCCAGCCCTTCACAGGGAAGGGGCCGCAGAAAGGAGCAGGAGGAATGTTCCTTCCCTCTCCCCTGCCTCCAGACCTCTGGAGCCAGCCGGGAGAGCAGCTCGTCAGGAGAGAAAGGTGCAAGCAGCTTGTGAACGCCTGGGAACACAGGGACAATCGGGGCTGTGGGTGGCAGTGAACAAGGGCTTCTCTTGTTTCTCCCAGTCAAGGGAAAGGTGTCGCCTGCTGTGAGCCCCAAGGCCGAGGGGACAAAGGGTGAGCTCCACCCAGCACAGCCAGGAGCTTCTGTGGGAGCCGGGCTGGGCGGCCAGGGTATTCTGCCTTGTCTGCCAGGCCCTCCATTTCCCAATCCTCTCCACCCTGGGAGGGCTCCTGCAGCCAGGCTGCGTGCTCACAGGAAAACACTTCCCCTGACGGCCTGTTTCCTTGACAGAAAATGGGATTTGACTGTGCCTGCCTCACAGGCTGGCCACACATCGATCACATTTAAGGCAGGTTTCTCAAGCTCCACACCACCGACGTTTGGGGCCTGCGCTCTTTGTCGTGGGGCGGACCGTGCACGGTAGGGTGCTTAGCAGCATCCTTGGCCTCTACCCAACAGATGCCAGTTGCACCTCCATCACATTGTGACAACCTATAATGTCTCCAGACTTTGCCAATTGTCTCCTGGGGAGCAAAATGCTTGAGAATCACTGGTCTAGAGCATTTCCCAGAGCCTAGAACATAGTAGGTGATTTGTCCACGAAGTGAGGCAACATTTGTCAAGACCTTTACAAACATCATCGGTTACTATCATATCTGTTTATAGATGAGGAAAACGGAGGCACAGAGAGGTTAAGTAACTGGCCTAAGATGACACAGCATATTAAAAAGCCAGGGTTTGAACCCAAACAGCCAAACCCCAGCTCCCATCCATCATGCTTGATCACGCATTTTAGTTCCTGTCTTCAGAGAGCTCCCCGAGATTTCCAAACTCCTACTCAGGTCAGGATGACATTATCTCTCTTCTGGAAAGCTTTTCCTGATGTCTCTGACAATACCCGACACAATCACTTCCTTCCCCCTTCACCTTCACTGAACCATGAAGGAATGTGGGCCTTCGACAAGGTAGACCAAGGGTCAAATGCCAGCTCCACTACTCATTCAATGACCGTGAGGTGCTGGGCATGTGGCTTCCCTTCTCAGCCTTGACCTTTCCATCTATAAAATGGGTCCATCACCCCTGCGTCACACATTGTGGCTAAGAGCACAGACTCCAGAGCTAGAATGCCAGGGTCTGAATCCCAGCTCTGCCACTTCCAAGCCTTGGGCATTTGGGCGAGTGACTAAACCATTCTGTGCCTCAGTGTTCCCATCTGTGAACGCGGACAATCACAGCACCTGCGCCACAGAGCCGTGGCGAGCGTAATGAGCTAGCAAGCCTATCCTGAGTGCTTTGAACTGTGCCTCGCACTTAATAAGCACTGGGGAGGTGTTGCCTATGACTCTTAGGAGCCTCTTGGGGGGCAGAGAAGGGGGCATGAATAAGGCATGTAGCCCAGGACATCAACAATCTTGAATTCACTTCCTGCAGCCTCCCAGGGACTCCAGCACATTCCTGTAAGAGAGCTTAATATGCTTGAAATCAAATCCCCGTCTTGACCCCGACTGCTGGTAAGGACCCACGCAGGAGAGTGGAGCCAAAGGGACAGAGGGGCAAGAGAGCCGCTGGGCCTGGCCCCCTCAGCCCTTTTCCTACTTCTTTATCAGCTGGGGATCACTGTTCTGTGTGTCCGTGCTTCCCTCCACCCAACAACACAGGCTCATCCCCATTGGTTGCCCCTCGCCTGTAAATTTCAGGGACAAGTAGCAGAGCCAAGAGCCTGGTGCCCCCATTTTGCAGATAATAGCAACAGCCAGGTTCCTCTACTGAGCACCTCCTATGCGGCAGACCCTTTCAGGTCTTCACAGCAGGTAGGTTTCAGGATGCCCACTTTGCAGATGAGAAAACCCAGACTCAGCGGAGAGAAGTTACTTGCCAGGAGGTGCTTTGAACTGTGCCCTGTGTCTCTTCCCTGATGCGTCTCAGCTGAACAGAGTGGTTTGGGAGCACATGTGTGACTCATTCTAGGCCCCAGCCAGGTCCGGCTTTGGTAAGGTGCTGACTTTGTGTCTTCAAGGTCTGGGGGCGGAGAGAGGGGTGTCAGAAAATCCTGCTCATCAGTCCAGAGGGCCAGAGGGCACTGTCCTGTTGAGTCTGATCAGGAAACGATCTCGCTCCCTGCTGCATCACCAGGAATCACATCAGCCTGTTTACACACCTGGCAGGAGCTCCAGGAAAGTGGAAAGTTGGCTGGGCCTCAGAAGAGCGGTGCCGAGGCCAAGAGGTCTGTGTGGGCAATGGGTCAGAGCTGGCCAGAGAGCGTGTAGGGGCACAGATGAAGGTTCTGGGACTGTCTGGCTGGGAGGGGCTGGGAAAGTCCCTCCAGGCTCTCTCTGGGCCTCAGTCTTCCCAACTGAAAATGGGAGAGCTGGAAGTATGATTTCAGCTCAAATCTTCCACAAAGGGGCAGCAGTCTGGGGTTTCTGAAAGTGCATGTCGGGCACCTAGGTGGCTCAGTCGGTTAAGCGATTGCCTTTAGCTCGGGTCATGATCCCAGGGTCCTGGGATCGAGTCCCGCATCAGGGTCCCCCTGCTCTGCGGGGAGCCTGCTTCTCCCTCTGCCTCTGCCTGCCACTCCCCCTGCTTGTGCTCTCTCTCTCTCAAATAAATAAATTCTTAGGAAAAAAAAAAAAAAAGAAAGTGCATGTCTTCTGAAATCAGAGCTACCTGGGTTCAAATCCAAATTCATTCATTCACTTGTTTACTGAGTACCTACTATGTGTCAGATGCTGTCCTAGGCACAGCAGGGTGCTGTGGAGAACGAGCCATGCCCTTACACTGCCCACTGCCTACTTGGGAAGGCAGACAGTGAACGAATAATGACCATTTCAGATTGGGATGGATTCCATGAAGGAAATAACACAGGAGGCTGGTTTAGAGAGTGTTTGGTGGGGTAAGGAGGACAAGTATTCTTGAGAAGGGGTAATCAGAGAGGCCTCCTCAGAAGAGGTGCTATTAGGGCTAAGACTTGAATGACCAGAAGGGTCCAGCTGTGAAAGATCAGCGGCAAGAGCACTCCAGGCAGTGAAAACAGCAAGTGCAAAGGCCCTGAGGCAGGAAGACGCTTGGTAGCCTTGAAGAACCAAAAGAAGGCCTGTTAGGCTAGATCACAGTGAGAGAAGAGTATGGAAGACTGAATCAAACGTGTGTGCCAGGTTCTGAATTTGATGCTCTGACATCCTGGGACCTTGATAACTCTGGAAGGTCAGCCCCTACCAGGGCTAGCTAATTCCTAGAGATAGTAAACAACTCAGGTGTTTTTCCAATGTAAACCAACCAATCCAGAGCCCACACCCCCAACCACCTCTTTTGTTGGGCTCTCTCACTCCAGGCCACGATCCATTCACCTGCCTCAATCACTGAGAGCCAGGTACCAGACAACTAGGGACAGCCTATGTCCCAGAGCCCACAGAAATTAGTTGTACCAGCCAGTCCTATGCCTGCTTACCCTGACCTGCCCATTCCTTAAATACATAATATACTGCCAGAGAGTGATAAACCCATGACAAAAGGCAGGGAAGAGAATGGAGTGTAAAGAATTTTTTTATTTCTTTGTTAGATAGGGTGGTCAGGGAAGGCCTTTGAGGAGGGTCATCTTTAAGCAGAGATGAATGAAGTGAGAAAGCAAGCCTTGCAGGTATCTGGGGAAACAGCAGTTCAGACAGAGGGGACAGCAAGTGCAAAGGCCCTGGCCTGAGAGCAATTTTGAGGTATTTAAGAAAGAGGCAAGGTCAATGTGGGAGCAGAGGGAGCAAGGGGGCCAGAGCTCCTAGTAGTGATCAATAAATATTAGCTGTTTTTATTCTTTGTTGAGGGCCAACTGTGATCTGAACAGAAGCAAGGGAGCTTGACCTCTGATTTCCCTCACCCCTTATCTAGAAGTTAGGCTCAGAGATTAAATATCACTAGATAAAACATGGTGGCCGGAAGCCTGAGATGGGGGATCAGTGGACAAAGACAGGGGGGTGAAGGTGCTCACCCCCCACCCTGCCACTCCTCACTGTGAGGCCTCAGGCAACTCACTTCCTTCTCTGGGCCTCCGTTCCCTCTTTGTGGAAGTTGAACCAGAATGAGTCCCAAGTTCTGAAACGCTGTGACAGGGGCTGTAATGGTAGCAGTTGACATTTATCGAATGCTTACTACGAGCCAGTACTTGGTGAAGTGCCTCAAGCATATGAATGCACTTCAGTAGGATTAGACCCAATCTCCGGAGGAGTAAACTGAGGCTTAGGACTGACCATTTCAATGTAGCTCATTCCACCAAACACCACAAGCATCTCCCTTTTCCCCCTCAGTTAGCTTCAAAGATCCCTCCAGGAAAAAAAAAAATGCGTAAAGGATAGACTGCAAAAGAAACAAAATTTATGTGCATCTGAGATGTAGTTTCTGCAAAGAGACCTATCCTTGATCACAAAATCCTGCAAGGAAAGGTCTATGAATAAATCCATTTTATCAGATGGGGGACCATTTCAGAGAGCTTCGTGAAGACACTGCAGATTCTTTCCTTCCTCTCATTCCTTTCAAAGCAAAATCTCAGTTTGATACTAACTTGTCTTTAACACCTCTCGTGAGCTTTTGCCTCCCTATGCAACACAGAAAGGGCAGGTCTTGGGCCCTCGGCTTCAAGCAGGCAGCAGAGTGTAGCCAGAATCAACCAACATTGGAAATTTGTTTATTGCTACTTTTCTTCTCTTAGTCACTCATGATCCTGGTTTCCATACATGGTCTTGGTATTAAATTTTCTTTTTAAGTCATTCTATTTAAGTGTTTTGAAAAGGAGGGGAGGGTAGCAAGGCAGGAATGATGTAAAAAAGGGAGGGCATGATAGGAATATAACTAAGTAAGTAATACTGAGCAGAGTAAGGGAATCTGGTAAAAATGTTGTGGACAGTATTTGGATGATGGAAACTAAGTCAGACTCTAGTCCATTTTGGGGGTTCCCTGTCTGAGATCTTTGGGTTCAATGAGATGATACATGTTTAAAGCACTAGGAAGGTACTCAATCCACAGGGCTGGATCTGTGGGGTTTTCTGGGAAGCCCTGTTAAGGGAAGATTCAGGGTCTCCAAGAACCCTGGCCACCCTGTCTTCCAAAACCCAGGACCAAGAGAAGTGACTGACGTAATGTTTGGTAGCTGTGTGGCCCCACTTTACAGACAAGGAAAGTGAGATCCAAAGAAGAAAAGAGGTTGGCCCAGCAAATTAGGAAAGGGGGCCCTTCCCCAGGCAGATCCAGCACTGCACAGGTGGGCAGGTGGAGTGCAGGTTGGTTCAATCTCCCTTTGCCAACTCAAGGCCCCTGTGCAGTGCACAGCCTGTGCAACACCCTGTAGCAGTCCTGCCTAGAATATCCCCCCAATTCCTCTCCTTCTAAGCATCCTTAGAAAGAGTCACCTGTGAGTACCCATTGCGAGAACTCATCTTGGCCACATGGTCAATCTGGTTACATTTGCTTTCAGTGGGTGTGGGTGCAAGGCAAGAAAGGGGGCAAGACTTGCCTGCAAACACATGGAGCTAGCGCTCACTTGCAAGTGCTTTAACAGTCTCCTCTATCCCTGCCAGCTGTCCAAGGCCAGTCCCCCAACTTCCATCTCCCAGGATGGCCATTCTTGGAAAACTTTGAGGTGATCCCTCCAGCAGCATCCTGATTTCCTGTGTCTCCAGCACCCTTGTAGCAAGAGCTGACATCTCCAGTGGCACTGGAGAATTCTCTGGAGAACTCCAGAGAATTGCCATCACTGCATTCCAGAATTACGTCCCGCTCCTTTCCATCTCTGCTGATAGTATTCTGTTCCAAGCCAGGAGGACATAATGTAAGAATTGTTCCCCCCGCTTCTATCTGCTCTTTGGATTAACCCCGACCTCCCCCACAAACCAGCACACCAGCCGCCAGGGGACAGGTGCACGAGGGCCAACCCTGTCGACCACATAGACTCCTAGAACATCAGAGCAGGGGTGGCCTAGAGACAGCATCAAGCTGGAAAGCCAGGACCCAGTGAGGGGCAAATGGCAAATGCCTAGGCAGCTCCATTGTTTTTCCTGATCTGACACACCTCCAAAGTTTTGGGGAACCCATACGTACAATATAACTTCCATTGGTGGTTCCAGAATTTCTGTATGAGAGAGGCTTAGAGGTGGCAATCTGATATTGGGGGTGGGAGTGGACATGAAGGCTACTTGCCTTGAAGCTACATTTGCACAGCAAACATGAAGTTTTTGTTAGCCCACCGGCCTTTGTTTGGGGAGGTTATCACAGGGTTGATACTGGTTAAGATTACCACAGAAATTGTCTGGAAGCTTTGTTAGCATAGCACACCCACTCTTTGCTTTAAATGTATGTCCCAGATCAATAAAAACAGCAATGTTCTCTGTTCAATGTTCTCTAAGGATGCTGTGATTCACATTGTACATGAGATTGAGAAACATGTCCATTATTAATATCCAAGAACAAAATAATAATAAGTATGTGTGTGTGTGTGTGTGTGTGTGTATATATATATATATAGAATATGGGGTGAGGCTTTGAGTATGCTGATAGAGATTTTTGAGGGAGGCTAAGATTCCCCAAGAAGCCAGACCTGCCTCCTGGGAGGAGGCCCACACTTATCAGCCCCTTAAATGAGGCAGCAACATGCAGGGCCACACAAAGGGTCCCCACCATGATCTATAGGGAACCATGAGAAGTTCTTATCTAATTATAACTGAGGAAAGAGTATCAAGTGCGATGATTCGAAGTACAACCCCTGCATTCTGGCTCTGTACTGGCTATGTGACCCTGGGCAAGTCACCTAACCTCACTGATGTCCATTTCCTCACCTGGTTGGTAGGGAGGCTCATAGCAGCCGTCTCCCTGGTTCTGTGCACATTACACAGCATGATGCCTGAGAGGCTCTTCACATGGTGCTTGGCACATAGTAAGAGTTAAGCATTCAACACAACCCCTCACTCATCAGGCTTTTACCACCATCGCAGAAAGCTAGAGGCACGTTACTGGGGCACCTTGGGGTTTGCATGCAAGTGGATTCACAGTAAAGCTAATGAAACTTAAGCTTCAGAGCCCCTCCCAAGCCCTGAACTGAATTTTCTACTTGTAAACCTGTGTACTTTTTCTTAAAAAGCACCCCTCAAATACTATATGCTTCAGGCCCCATAACACTTGGATCTGGCCCTGGGTTCACAGCTCTTGCTAGAGGGCTGAGCAGAGAGAAGCTTGCAGAAGACCCTGCTGAGGGGAGAGACAGTGTGTGTTCTGTCTTTTCTTCCCTGGGGCTCCACCGGTGACCTCACAGACCCATCCATCCTTCCACCGGTGATGCTCCACAAAGTGAGGCAACTTCCTCGCTCAGCCCTTCGCCTCAATTCTCAGACGCCAGCACCATGATAGCCCCACTTTACAGGCAAGGAAAGTGAGACCCAAAGAAGAAAGGAGGTTGGTCCAAGGTCTTGAGGTCAGCACTCGGCCAGGAATGTGATAGTTTTGAAAAGTGACCTAATCCTTATTCTGGCATCTGTTGTTTCTCTCTTCAGTGTCAAAAAAGTCTGAGAGCTTGGATCATTCCACACCAGAAAACTTGTTTGTACATTAGTCCTGGGTCTCTTTGGCACTAGCTGGTATCACCTTCTTATTTTGCCCAAGGAGGGCCCCTTCCTTCAGGCAGCCCTCTCTGAATACCTCTCCCAGCTGCCCTGGTCTCTGCTGGTGGGTGCTGGGTAATGTACCACTAAATTACACCGTACTCTCTCTGCTTTTCTTTTTTTATGAACATTGAATATCGCATTGAGAGGTAGGAAAGCAACTTCCTGGAGGTAGAAGGCTTGTCCTATGCCCTCCCGTGATGCCCCAGATAGGCTGGGCACCCGTGAGGGACCCAACAGGGACCCGTGACACCATCTTTTCCCAGCCCCCATTGGTGTTGACTTTCATCATGACATTCCTGACCTCAATCTGCAGCCTTTGGTCCAGGGATTTACTTTCTTTGAGAGTGTAGAATCTCAGTTCTGGATTCTGACAAGCCAGGGGCTGGACCCCCACTCAGCTACTTGCTGTGTGAGTCTGGACAAGGCAATTCATCTCTCTGAGCCTCACTTTTCTTCTCTGGAAAATGAGATAAATACCACCCCTCCCCGCCCCAACCCCCGGGCACGGAAAGGATTCAATGAAATGATGCCAACAGGGCAGAGCTTCACTTCCTGGCTCCTGGTGAGGGTTCCTCAAACCTTGGCTGTTCCCATCAGGGAAGGGACCTGGAATAAAACCGGCCAGGGCGTCCGAGGCGCTTCTGTGTACCGGGCTCAGTTCTAAACCATTTACAGCTACTGCCTCATTTAACATTTACAACAGCCCTATGGGTTGACAGTCTCGGTTCCTCCCTTTACACGTTTGAGTGAAATGAAGTTCAGAGAAGTTCTGTGACTTGCCCCCGGTCCTACAGCTTGGCATGCATTGCGTGTTCATTGCGACGGTCAAGTGAAAGGTTGCACGCAGAGCCCAGCGCATAGCTCGAGCTCCTGCAAGAGGATAAGATCACTCCTGGAGAAGTGAGAACATCCCCGGCTCCGAGGCGCCGCTGGGGAAGGGTTAGAGGGGGGCAGGGTACAGAGGAGAGGGTCGAGGGTCAAGGGGGGGGTCCGGGACCGCAGCGGCCTCCCGCCTCGGAGGCGGGGGAACCAGGGGGGCCTGCGGGCGGCGCGGCCCCCGGGTGGGCGGAGCGGGGGCGCCGGGGAGGAGGAGGCGTTACCTTGGGCGGGAGGGCGAAGACCACCGGCAGCAGCGCGAGCGGCGCCAACAGCAGCACCAGCAGCCGCCGCGCGCTCCACACCTTCTTGGCCACTGTCGCCAGCGCTGCCATCTGCACGATCGCGCGGCGGAGCGGGCCGGCCCGGGACTGCCGGTGCCTGGCCCCCCGCGCCGGCTTAAAGCCTGGGGGAGGGTCCGGGGAGGGGACTGCGCTCGGGGACCCGCCCTCGCCCCGCTCGTCCCGGAGGAGAAGGGTGGTGCCTGCGCCCCCGGGACTGGGGGGGCGGGAGAGGGCCGGGAACGTTAGGGAACATTAGGCGCAAGAACAAGGAACGGTCTCCAGCCCTCAAGGCAGCGTGGCCTCGGGTTTCACTGGCGGCCACCGGCTGCACCTTTCCTCGCCGCTCTGGACTGCCCGTGGAAGGGGCGGCAATGACAATGTGAGGATTAAAGCGCTTGTTAGTATCGCCTGGGTTCGAGTCCTGGCTTTTGCACGTTCCAGCTGCGCCATCGTGAGCGAAGGCCTTGGAGCCTCAGTTTACTCATCCACAAAGTGGAGGTGACGCTAATGGTCTCTACCAGACAAGAGGTCGGTTGGGCAGTTTAAATGGGATGATGCACTTATGCTCAGCACAGCGCCTGGCACCGAGCAAACGCTCACTGGGAGTCGCCATTGCTGTTGATTTTGTTCTTCCTTCCTTCCAGGGTGGGTGAGTCACCTGCAGGTGGGAGCCTGGAGGCATCTTTTCCTTACTCCTGGGTAAATGCACAGGAGTACAGTTGCTGAGTGATAGGGTCGTTGCGTCCTTAGTTTTTAAAGAAACTGCCAAACTGTGCTCCAGAGTGTTTGTACCGTTTTACATTTCCATTAGCAACGAATAAGTGATCCAGTTTTTCCACATCTTTGCCAGCATTTGGTGTTGTCCCTATTTTTGATTTTAGCCATTCTGATAGACGTGTGGCAATATCTCACTGTGGCTTTAATATTTTCCTAGTGACTGACGCTGTCCAACGTTTTTCATGTGCTCACTTGCCATCTGCATATCCTCTTTGGGGAATCATCTTTTCCTGCTGTTTGCTCGCTTTCTAATTGGACTGTTTGTTTTATGCTGTTGAGTTTTGAGAGGGACTTATATATTCTAGATACGATACGTGGATTGCAAATATTTTCCCCCAGGCTATAGCTTGTCTTTTCATCCTTTCAACAAAGCCTTTCACAGAGCAAACATGGTAAGGGGTAGCGGGAGACAAGGATCCTTACTAGCTTGGGAGGACAGAAGTCCCAGCCCCCTCCTCTGCTTCTGCTGATACCACCCTGGGAAGGAAGCTGGGACAAACTGTGATAGCCTGGTGAGGATGGAAGTCAAGCCTCCTCACTCAGCCTATGCTGGTGGGGGCGAGGTCATAGTTTTTTCGGTGGTGTTCAGCTGGAGTAGAGAAGGCCTGTCTGAAAATGGTCTCGCTGATCTTTCCTCGTGCTTTGGCTATAGCATACAGGCTTTTGTTGGGGCTTTCTGGAAGCTCCTGTTGGCATTTCCGGGTTGCCTGCTTCTTCCAAGTCTAAGGTAAAGTAGGCAAAAAGAAAACCCAATAGACTTATCACCGGATTGTTCCTTGGGTCCCAAGTCACTGCCTTCATCTCTCCACTTTCTAGAGTCTTCTTGTTTGTTTTATGTGTATTGTACAGGATTTTCAGTTGTACTCAGCAAGAAGTATAGAGAAAATTATGTCTACTCCATCTTCCCAGAGGTGGAAGCCCCTCTGTTCTTATTTTATTATTTCCCATGTGGGTCAGGCCACCATAATTCCCGTAAACCCCTAGGGCAAGTTATTTCCCAATGGGCCCTTTGCAAGCTGTGATGAAACTTTCTCCAGCGTCCTTTCAAATTGGGCACCTGACCTTGAGCCAGCCCAATAACCGGCTTCATCAAAGGTTCCAGCCAGGTTAGTGGCAGACGACCTCAGATGAAGGGTGAGGCCCTGCAGGGAGCACTTTGGACATTCGAAGCCTGGGTGTGGGAGGATAGTTTTCCAAACCAGAGAATCTATTCCCAGGGATTTGGGCCAGCTGACATCATAGAAACT
Source organism: Eumetopias jubatus (assembly GCF_037043125.1). Classification (NCBI taxonomy): domain Eukaryota; kingdom Metazoa; phylum Chordata; class Mammalia; order Carnivora; family Otariidae; genus Eumetopias; species Eumetopias jubatus. The sequence continues at coordinate 126,828,863 of NW_028274815.1, forward strand.
GTGGCCCATTCCCCAAAGCCTGAGCAGAGGCAGTTGGGACCAGGGCATATTGTACCCAGGGCCCCTGGGCTGGCTTCCTTGTTCTGGAAGTAGCTAAGAGATTAAGAGGACAGTATTTAGTATTAGAGCAGAAGTTTCAATCTGGTGGCTCGAATGGAATAATAATAATAACAAGTAGCAAGCACATATACCGCACTCACAATGTGGGAGGCACTGTTTTCAGCACTTTGCATGTTTTAACTCATTTAATCCTTATAATAATCTGTTTGCATTACCTTTCTGAGTCTGTCACCCTGCATTAGACAAAGCTACATTCCAATTCCAGCTTGAATTCTTGTGCAACCCTAGACAAGAGCTTGAACTCCAATGGGCCTGTTTCCTTATCTGAAATGGACACAAGAAGAGTATATAGCTCACAGGGATGTTGGGAGAATTAATGAGCAAGGCTGGAGCACAGTACTTGCCCATAGTAAGTGTTCAACAATTGACAACAACTATGATCATTCCGCTTGTGGCCGATTTTATTTTCCCAGGATGGCACCAATGTCTATCTTCCATCCTATGTGGGCTTCCCATAAGCCCCTCTTAAACGTGATTGACACTGTTCCCACTGAGAGTTAGGGGTCGCTGTTCCTGCCTCTTGAAAGGGGGTGGGAGCTTGTGCCATGCCAACCAATAGAACATGGCAGGACTGATGCTCTGGGATCTCCAGGGCTCAGCCATAAAGAGGGTACAGCTTCTGCTTGGGTCCCTCACTCCTGGGACTCCCATCCTTGAAACCCAGCCACCATATTTGAATTTCAGACTAAACCAGGGACAAAAACCACAGAGAGAAAGCAAGGCTTCTAATGAGCTGCCAGCAACAACTAACCAGCCTATGAGCAAATGAGCCTTCAGATGATTCCAGCCCCTAGCCTTTGAGTCTTTCAGCTGATGTCCTAGACATGGTAGAACAGAAACCAGACACCCCCATGCTGCCCTGTCCAAATGTCTGACCCACATGATCATGAGCATAACAAATCGTTGTTTTATGTCATTAAGCTTTGGAGCAATTTGTTACATAACAATAGATAAGTATTACTACCGCTATTACTTTTCTCACCCAGAAGTGAGCACGGGGGGGGGGGGGGGGGGCAGAATAACAGAAGAAGGAGGCAAACTCACAGAGGCAGTTGGTGGCAGAGAACAGCCAGGATCTGCATGGGCTGAATCCTCTAAGAAGAGCTCCTTATAGGAAGGAGAGTCCACACAACATCCCTAGTTGGATGACTTGGACCTTTGCACCCTACAAGAGGAGTGACGGCTCCCAGGCTGGACCCACTAACTCCCTTTCTTTGTTTCTTCCCCCTTTACACTGAGAAAGAAGGAGGATGTGGGAGGGAATTCCTTTTTTTTTTTTTTTTTAAGATTTTATTTATTTGACAGAGAGAAAGACAGCGAGAGAGAGAACGCAAGCAGGGGGAGTGGGAGAGGGAGAAGCAGGCTTCCCGCGGAGCAGGGAGCCCGATGTGGGGCTCGATCCCAGGACCCTGGGATCACGACCCGAGCCGAAGGCAGACGCTCAACGACTGAGCCACCCAGGCGCCCCATGGGAGGGAATTCTTAAAGAACTTCCACAGTTGATGGATGGTTTGACTCCCATTTATTTTCATTCCCTACTAGGCTTGTCCATTAGACAGGTGATGAAACTGCAGCTCAGAGAGGTTAAGACATTTGCCTAAGGTCACACAGCTAGTGCATGATAGAGCTGAAGTTCCAGTGATACACACCACCCTTCCCCCTCCCCATTTTTAGAATTATTTTTTTAATATTTATTTATTTTTAGAGAGAGAGAGAGAGCAAGAGCAGGGTGAGGGGCAGAGTGGGAGGGAGAGAGACCCTCAAGCAGGCTCCGTGCTGACTGTGGAGCCCGACACAGGGCTCAATCTCATGACCCTGAGATCATGATCTGAGCCAAAACCAAGAGTTGGGCGCTTAACTGACTGCACCACCCAGGCACCCCTCCCCATTTTTAATAGCAAAATATTTGTAAAATTTATGTAAAGTGCATACATATTGATTATAGTCACCAGCCCAGGTTTTTTTTTCCCTAAAGATTTTATTTATTTATTTGAGACAGAATGAGAGAAAGAGAGCACAAGTGGGCAGAGGGACAGAGGGAGAGGGAGAAGCAGACTCCCCGTGGAGCAGGGAGCCCCATGTGGGGCTCGATCCTGGGACCCTGGGATCATGACCTGAGCCAAAGGCAGATGCTTAACTGACTGAGCCACCCAGGCGCCCCTACCAGCCCAGGTTTTAAGGGCTTTCTATGTGCCAAGCACTGTGCTGAGCGCTTACACGCACGACTAAGCCATGCCTAGTTCTTTGACCCTATGTCCTACCTGCCTTCCCCTCAATCGCTGCATCCCTCCCTCTTTGTGACCTTCCTTCTGCTCCTTGCATGCTGAGTTCTTGGCATGGACTGCTCCCACTGCCTGGATGTCCCCACCCACCCTCCCATCTCAATGGCCGCTTTTTCTCTCACTCAAGTCTTGACTGAAACATCACCTTTTTTTTTTTTTTTAAGATTTTTTATTTATTTATTCATGAGAGACAGAGGGAGAGAGAGAGAGAGAGAGAGAAGCAGAGGGAGAAGCAGGCTCCCAAGGAGCAGGGAGCCCGATGCGGGACTCGATCCCAGGGCCCTGGGATCATGACCCGAGTCGAAGGCAGACGCTTAACCATCTGAGCCACCCAGGCGCCCAAACATCACCTCTTTTAAGGCGCCCTCCCAACTACCTAATCTCCTGGAACATAACCTTCCTCAACTCTGCATCACGCACTCTGTATAAAATCCCCCAAGTGCTTTCCCTCACAGCAAGAGTCATCATTTGAAGTGATTCCCCACTAGATTAACCATTAAACTCCATGAGAACAAGGAGTCCAAATTATTCCCTGCCAAACTCCCAGTGCCTGGAACAGTACTTGGAACATAGCAGAGGTCCAGTAAGTCCTGAAAAATTGAACATGCCTTAAATCATTGTACTTTATTATTATATTTTTATTATTATATTATATAATATATATTACTATATTATTATTTTTCTCATTATGAACATCAATCAAAATCATATCATTCATTCACAAGTATTAATTGAGCACCTACTATAGACCTGGTATCATTCTGGGTGCTGGGGCTTTGGCAGTGACCAAACAAGACAAAGGCCTCTGGTCTCATAGGGCTTTCATTTTGTTAGCTCTATAATAAGATAAATGAGTGGAATACATCATGTATCCCATAGTGCTTAGTGCTATGGAGAAAAATAAAGCCGGGGGAGGGGAGAGTGCACAGGGAGTATTGGCACCAGCTTTCCATCCCCCTGCACAGAAGGGGGGACTCAGTGCCTCCCCTCCCGCCCCCGCCGGCTGAGCCCTGTACCACTGTCAGCATCTTTCAGTGTGACATTTGGTCAGGCCTCTACAGCTCCAAGAGCAATATTGGCTTTGAAGCCAGTCCCGGCAGGTGGGCCTCACGCTGGGGTTGGGATTAGTTACCCCTTTCGGTCTGGCTGGGTTTGAGCTGCTCAGCCTTGCAGGGCCTTTCCTCTCTATGGGGGAGGGGGAGGCCCAGAGTCCCGTGTCATCCCCCCCTCTTCCCCCCACTCCCCTGTACCTGGGGTTGCATCTAACTCTGGGTTCTGGGCCATCCCCTAACCTTCTGTATCCCAGGCGAGAGAGTGAAGGTTTACAAACATGAGGAGGCCTTTGATCGGCACCAAACCCCCAGGGTTCTGAATGTTTTTTGTTCCAAGCTGCAGGCCAGGACCATACTCCACTTTGCCTCCAGCAGGGAAGACTGTGGCGCGCCTGTGTGCGTGCGTGCGTGCGCGTGCGTGTGTGTGTGTGTGTTTGGGGGTAGTGGGGGGAAGGCTCATGTGGCTCCATGATTTTCTTTCCCACAGCAGGCTGTTGCTTGCATGAGGGAATTCAATTCAGCAAATGTTTACAGAGCACCTGCTACCTTCCAGGCACCATTCTAGACAGGGACCAGTCCGACCTTCCCTGAGATGAAGCCATTCTCACCTAAGAAATACCTGGACAAATGGAGGCTCTGTCCAAAAGAGGGTGGCTTTGGGTAGGCAACAAACAGTGCCTGGCACAATCTCTATCATTTATAAGCTGATGACTGGGGATCGCTTAGCATCTCTGAGACTCAGCCTCCTCATCCATAAAATGGGTACAGTAAGTAACTGCTGTTTCTGCCCTCTTAGCATCTATCCCCTGTCCTTCTCAGGAACACCTTGGTTTTCCTTAGGGCGGTGCTTCTCAGAACAGCATCACTGGGAACTTGTTAGAAATGCAAATGCTCAGCTCAGCTCAGGCCCAGACCTTTGGATTCAGAAACACTGGGGTTGGGGCGGGCAATGTGGGGAAGTGCACCTGGGTATCTTTGGCTTCTAAGTTGAGCAAATGACGCTTTATTATAATTGCTTGTTTGTTGGTTCTAAAAATCGTATTAATAGGTTCTATAATAGTAATAACAATTGCTAGTTGTTACAATGCGCCAGGCACTGCGGTGGCACTCTACATGCATTGTTTCGCTGATGCTCCTGCTGGGCATTGATGTGCAGCCCAGGGCCCCTTCAAGGCAAGCCTGATGGCCCCAAATGCAGGAAGTGTGGTCAGCAGGCGGCCACCTGCTGTCAGCCCTTCAGGGATGGTGTCCCCGCAGAGAAGGGCCTCACCCACGCTCCTGTCCTTCCAGGGGTAGCCCGCCAATGACTGTGACGGGAGATTATGAGGGCCTGTTCATCTCAGCCCAACCTGGGACATCTCTGCAGGCCCACTGTAGGCAAAGAGCTCCCCATGGGGTTAGCTGAGGCTGTTGCTGGGTCTGCTTCCCGATCCCACTTCTCCCTCTACGCTCCCCTGCCTTCTGCCCTCCTGTGGAGGGTGGCCCCCAAGGGCAATGCCTTAGTAAACATCCTACAGGCTCCACCGCATCTCAGTCAGCTTCCTGGGGATTCCGACCCATGACAACACTCACAGCAGCTCCACGGGGTAGAATCATCGTAGGTCCTCCTTACAGATGAGGACACTGAGGCGCAGAGAGGTGCGGCGCGGGGGTCCCTCATCACGCAGCTGGTAAGCAAGGAGACATGGGGTGGGGAGCCATGATTGGGAGTTTCTGATTAGAGAAGTGGCATAAACCGGCTTCACAAGGGTGCCTCTGGCTGCTGAGTGAGGAAGAATATGAGGGGCAGGGCAGAAGCAGGGGGAGCAGTGGGGAGATCACTGATTCTAGCAGTGCCGGGGGAGGGGAAGGCGCTGGGGGGGAGGGGAGCCGGGCTTCCTCATCACTGCAGCTTCTTCGGGATCCAGCACAGAGCCCGACGCAGCCAAGGTGCTCAGTAAATAGTCAGTGAATGAATGAGTGAAGAAGTGAGAGAATGGATGACAAAATTAAGGCAGGAGGGAACCAGACACCCCCACGCAGCCTGAGTGATCAGCACGGGGCCTGCTGCATAGGGATGCCCAGCTAAGGCGCTGAGTGGATAAATGAGCCAAGTTCTGGGTAGGGAGAGAAGAGGAAAGGAGTGAAGGAGAGGAAGGAGGAGGGAGAAGGAGGGAAGGCAGAGAGGGGAGAGAAAGGAGGGACAGAGGAGGGGACAAGCAGGAGGGAGGGAGGAGGGTGGAAGGGGAGGGAAGCGTCTTCCCACCCACAGTGGTGGTAACTGGCGACCTCTGCTGGCAAAGAGAGCCACTCCTCTGGGCTCGAGAAATGGCAATTCGGGCCTTTGCAGGGGCAGCACCCTGAATTCAGGACACAGGCGGAAATTCCCTGTGCCCTTGTCAGCTGGTCTCACAGCCAGGGGTTCTGGCGGCCAGGGGCAGCCGGGTTAGGACCAGGAGGAGGTGAGCGAGGCTCTCACTAGGGCACACATTTAAGAGGGCACCTAAAGACTCAGTCATCAAGGCAAATATTTTAATGTAATATTTAAAAAAAAAAAAAAAACCTTGGCTAACGATGGCCCACAAGCTGGCTACCTGGTTTTGTAAATAAACTGTATTGGAGTCAGGATCAGGATCAGGGCTGACTTTCTCGGTCACAGCAGAGATGATACACACATCCCTTCACTGGTGGTGTTCCCAGGTCCTCGTGACCAGCGAGAACACGCCTGCCTGTGCAGGGCACTCGCTATGCCCAACTTGGGTAACTCCATTCCGTGGCTCATGGGCCAGCCACAGGAGCTCTTTTAAATGTTCTAGAAGATGTGGGCATTGTGTCCTTTGCAGTGTTGGACATATCTCAGTGTCACACCACATTTCCCTGGCTCTGCCACTCACTAGCTGTGTGACCTGGGGCAAGGCTCCTCTGTAAAATAGGTTAATGCATGCAAAGAACTCAGTAACTGCTCAATAGTGAACTGCTAGGGTTAAAAATGTGGGTTTGAACCCCAGCTCTGTCACTTATGTGACCCTAGGACATGATATTTTGCATTGCTGAGCACCTTTCCTCATCTGTAAAATGAGCTTTATAACCCATCTGGGAAGGTCCCAGTCAGAATTCACACAGAGCTGCTAGTGCCATTGGCTCACGGCTGCAAAGTGCCGGCTGTCCCCACGAGGACTTCGAGGAATCTGGAATTGCAGAGGGTTGCTTAGCCCTTTGTGGGATGCTGAACCAGGGACGGAATCCACTGCTCACCTGCGAATATTTGATAATTCCTTATTTCCCATCGCGGGCCCCAGGCTGAGTACACAGACAGACCGTTCTCCAGTAGCCCCCTCTCCCTCAATGCTTGCAAAGATCACTTTAACTCGTCTACTGCTCCTGCCTCCACAGCAATTGGCCACCATGTCACACGCTCCAGGGGGCCAAGCGGTTGGCAGCACACGCGCCAGGGCCTCCACCCCAGGCTACCGCCATCACCGACCTGGCCAGCGGCAAAGCCTCCTCCCTGGTTTCTCGCTTCCCCTCTGGCCCCCTTTAGCCCTTTTCCTACAGATATAATCCTTTCAAAACATAAGTGAGATGTCTCCCTGTTGAAAACCCTCTGGGTCGCGCTGACAACAAAACCCAGGCCGGTTACTAGGTTCTGCGTGATCTGGTCCTTACCCACCTCTCTGATCTCACTTCCTGCCCCTCCGCCACCCTGCTCGCTGCACACCGGCCACCTTGCGGCCCAAGGATGCCCCTCCTTCACCAACCTTGTCCCTGATGGCGGTTCTGCCTGGAACACACCCCCCACCCCCGGTTCCCCGTCACACAGCAGTCCCAACATCAGTTTGTTTCCTAGGAGAGTAAGGCCAGCCTCATGTCCCCTCTGTAGCTCCGGTGCCCAGCACACAGTGAGCACTAGGTAAGTGCTGACCCACTGGCCGCGCATGTGTGCCAACCAGTCACTCCCCGCTGCCCCCGACCCCCCGGCAGAGATGAGCCTTACAGTACTAGTGAGGAAATGGGAATGAGCCCTCTCACTGATTGAAATAATTGAAAAAATTATTGCCATCCCCTAGGGCCCCTGAAGTTTGTTGAAAATGTTATATAATGCCAATACATATTATAATATAAAGATAAAAATATAAGGAATAAATATAATTATAACATAAATATATAAAATAATATAAAAATATCATATCCAGCATCTCATTTCTTAAAGTATCACTGAAGAGCACTTGGGCTTGGGAGACAAGTACAAGTACCCTGTGCTACCTGAGACATCTTGGACAAGTTCCCCCCTTTCTGAGCCCATTTCTCCATCCACAAACTGGGGATAATACCCAACTTAGAGTTGTTTTAGATCCAGTAGGAACACTTCCGGCACAGTATCTGACAAGTAGTAAACAGGCAATGGTATTAACTCTTCTCTCTACTAGTCACCACTACCCAGGAAGGGAAGTTTTCATTCAGCCCTGGGCATCTGCCACAGGTACAGGGCTGACTATGGGGAAGGAAACAGTCCTGGACCCACGGGAATGCTTACTCCCCACGCACCCCAGTATCCCATAAGATACCGGCCACACATAATGCACTCAAAATATTTATTTGCTAGCTGGAGCTGGCAAGGAGGAAAGGTACTTTATTATACTTCCTCACAGCCACACACCTCTGGGGAAGAAACTGAGGCTGGGCAGGGTTTTTAAGTGTAAGCTAGTTAGGGGCGCCTGGGTGGCTCAGTTGGTTAAGTGACTGCCTTCGGCTCAGGTCATGATCCTGGAGTCCCAGGATCGAGTCCCACATCAGGCTCCCTGCTCAGCAGGGAGTCTGCTTCTCCCTCTGACCCTCCCCCCTCTCATGTGCTCTCTCTCTCTCATTCCCGCTCTCTCAAATAAATAAATAAAATCTTTAAAAAAAAAAAAGTGTAAGCTAGTTAGTGGCATTTTGCATCTTCGCTCAGTTTTCCTGCCGCTCCCCTTAAACCAGGCTTTATCAAACTTCAGTCCTTCCCAAGCCACGTCACCTCTTTTGTTCTATGCAGTTATTACCTGTGATATAAATCAAATCACTTTTTTACCTATATAAACTAAAAGGAATTTTATATCGATCACGTCTTAATTAGAAGGTAACCATAAAAATACAGAATGAAAGTAAAAACAATGCTGTATAAAATTATATAAATTTCAGCTGCCTGAAAGCTATGAGCCTGCTTTTTTTAACAAGACTAATTGGAGTAAAGCAGTATTTTTCCTCTTTTTGTACTATGACCCTCAAAAAAGAAATATATTTTACATCAAAACTCAGTATATACCCTTGTCTATATATACCTTGGAAACAGATTTTTTAAAACAGTACTTACATGTCATGCACTCTGATATTCCCTAGTCTATGAATCTACCTCATTTTTAAAACGCTGGCTGCATCCCACCACATTGGTTTCCGGAGGACTATGCCATGTACACAACAAAAAAAAAATGCGGGATTGGCTGGTTGATCGAGATATCTGTCACCAACTGCGACTCTGTCCTCTTCTCACCCGAAGGACTGAAAAGCAAACGTTGTCACTACGTGGTTCAATGTTCTGCAATGCCATGCCCACGTACCCAACATACACATGGCACAGCCAGAGAAAGCCCGTCCTAGATTTCTTTCAGATACCCAGTTCTGCCTAGAGCATGTCTTCTGTACACAGTAAGCTGTCGAGAACAGTCAACTGCAGATGATAATGAAACTTAACAAGCATGATCACAGTGCTTAAAAACATCTCAACACCTTTATTTAGGTCTAATCTCATACTTGGAGCACTCCTTCAAATTCACTTTCACATAAATGGCCTAAATGTCTGTACTTGTCCAACAGACTCTTCTACCCTACCATGGACCTCTTTCTTCCTCTCAGGCGCACTTCATCTAATTTTTTGAGCACTGGCCCGGACTTTTTGGAGAAGGTGGAGTAGCTCTTCAGTATGGTTTCAAACACAGTCTCAGTATTGGGATGGGTACTGAGGAAGGCTTTCTCTAGCACATAGAGATCAACTCCCTTATCTTCCGGAAGTGCTGAAATGAAACTGAGTCCAAAGTCGATGAGCACGATGTTCAGCTGTTCCACGGGGGGTTTCAGGAGCATGTTTGAAGTGGTGAGATCACCATGAATGAGGTCTTCATCGTGCATTTGAGCCAAAACCTGCCCAACTGTCCTGGCTAAGCCAAGGAGACTTTGGGGAGTTTCTTCAGTCTCCATGGTGGACTGGATATAATCTCGAACAGTCACTGAGCCTTCAATTTCTTCCATGTATAAACAGTTGGAAACATAGTCTACGAAAAAGACAACGGGGGCAGATATCCCTGCAATCAAGATAGAAATGGTTATTGGATTAGATTCTTTCTTAATGTTAAGTTTAATTTTCAAAGATTGAGCCAGACTTTTACAGTGCATATCTGCTCATTTCAGGAAAAAAGATTTAGGAATGTTGCAGAATAGTACAACTTAACTCATCTGGAAGTGTCCCCTGCTCATGCCCTGCAGGACTGTGCCTTAAGCCACCCCACAGCTAAGTTTAGTAGTGCCAAAGCACGCTCCTCCTTTCCACTCTTTATGACTGGATTTCATTTGTCATACTTATTCCCTAAAACAAAACAAAACAAAACAAAGAGCCAGAAGGGTAAGCATAGTCAAAGTATGTTCTACCTCAAAAGGACACAAACAGGGCACCTGGGTAGCGCAGTCGTTAAGTCTGCCTTCGGCTCAGGTCATGATCCCAGGGTCCTGGGATCGAGCCCCGCATCAGGCTCCCTGCTCAGCGGGAAGCCTGCTTCTCCCTCTCCCACTCCCCCTGCTTGTGTTCCCTCTCTCGCTGTGTCTCTCTCTGTCAAATAAATAAATGACATCTTTAAAAAAAAAAGGACACAAACAGGCCAAACAGAGTGTTGGCTGAGAGCTTCACCTTTGCCATCAGAAAGGATGGGTTCAAATCCTGGCTTCCTTCCTTATTAGTTGTATAACCTAAAAAATCACATCAATTCTCTAAGCCTGTTTCTGATTCTAGAACATGAGAATGATCCCTCCAAGAATTCAGAGAATTCACTGCATTCAAAGATTCACTGAATGACCATCAGGCCCAGCACACTTTTCTAGCAGTGACTTATCAGTGAGGATACAGCAGGAAACAAAGCAACTACGATCCCTCCTTAATGGAACTCATATCCTAGAGAGGGTGAAAATAGAAAACAAGAACACACAAATAACCATTAAATCCAGGTAAGGGCAGAGATACGTCTGTTCGCTACTGAAATTTCTTTCAGCCCTCCCACTACCTAACAATGTTCTGGCGTAAAGCAGGTGCCTAAAGAATATTAATAAAAGAAAGGATGTGTAAAAGTCAAAAGCCAGCGTTTCTGAGTCAGAGGTTATGGGCTGAGAACCTGGCTAGGTCACTCACGAAGCTGTGTAACCTTGGGCAGTTGCTTCCCCTCTCTGAGCCTCAGTTTCTCATCTGAGGCCAAGGCATACCGTGGTAGCGTACAATGGTGTTTTAATGAAAAAGTAATAAACGATTTAATGAAATCTAAAATGTACTGAGTGCTATGCACCAGCCATACATCCAAACATACTGTGACTTCCCTTTACCGGTGAGGAAACTGAGGGCGAGGTTAAATAATTTGTTGAAAGCCTGCATATGAAGCAGTGGTGTCGGTAATTGAACGCAGAGAGCCTGGCTCCACGCCAAGCATCTGTAATTACATCTGCTTCTTAAAAGTAATGAAGAGATAATGATCGAACACTGAGACGGTACAAATGGGAAAACCGAGGCTCGGGGCAGTTAAATAGCATGCCCCCCCCCCCGTCGGTCAATAGTGGAAGAGCCAGGAACTGAATGAACCAGCAATGGCTCCAGGACAATGCTCGTCGCTGCTAGGAAACGCAGCTCCTTAAGAAGGAAAGATGAAAGGATGGCATCTCTCAGCAGAAGTTCACGCAGAGGGTACAAAGGGAGAGACTGAGGCAAAACGGGGCGCGGCGCTCAGGGGAGACCCTCGCTCGCCTCGCCCGGGTCCCCTAGGCCCCCGGGCCGGGCCGCCTCACCTGCGCGGCGGCAGCGGAGCAGCGCCCGGGCCTCTTGCACCGTCCGCCGCCGGCCGAGCCGCGCCTCCAGCGCCGGGTGCCGGTAGCCCTTGGGGAAGCGGTGCTTCACCACGGCCGCGCGGCCCTGGAAGCGGCCGCGGAACACGCGCGCCTCGGCGCCCTGCTTCACCAGCTCCAGGCCGCTCAAGAAGCGGCTGCTCCGCTCCCGGGCCGCGACCAGCGCCTCGGCCTCCGGCGCCAGCTCCTCGTTCTTGTCGGCCGCAGGAGCAGCACTAGCGGCCGCCATGACAGAGCCTCGGCGCGGGCGCTGGGAGCCCGTCGGCTCTCTCCGGAAACTGCCGGCGATGCTCGGCTCGCTCCGTAAGTCTTCGGACCTCTTCCACCGCTCCAAGGCCGACACTTCCGCCTGGGGAAGTGGCCCCGCCTCCCACATCTTCGGCTATTTCCGTAAGCCCTCGGCAACTCTCGGTCAGAAACGCATCGCCCTCCTGGGCTCTCTCCTGAAGCTCTCGGAGTCTCTTGGTCCGCCTTGGGGGCCCCGCCTCCCTTCTTTGGCTCCTTCCGGAAATAGTTTAACTAATGGTATCCCCTTTTTACTCTTAAAAGCGTTCTAGTTTGGATGGTAAATTATATGGTCACCCTGTGGGTGATAAGAGTGGCGGCGGGGTATAGGTAGTGGTCCAATGTTAAATAAGGTGGTTAAAAAGGCTTCTGTGAAAAGAAAAGTCTTCTATGAACAGGTGACGTTTGAGCCTTGTGAATGGATGCCTGGAAGATGAGCATTCCAGGCAGAAGGAATAGCAAGTGCAAAGGCCCTGGGGGGGGGGGGGAGTGTGCTTGGCATGTTTGGGGAAGAGCAAGGGAAAGCTTTCCTTTCTCATCTACAAAATAAGATTGTAAATGATATCCATCCCGGAGGTTTTGTGAGGATTAAAGGAGTAACTAGGGGTAAAACACATAGAACTATGCCAGGCACATGACAAGCATTCCGTAGATGAAAGCTATTATTATTTATGGAGGGCTTAATACAATATCTACTATAAGGAGACTCCCAGCATCCAACCACTCCCCGTAGTGCGGTGCCCCAGGGCTACGCCAGAGCCACATTGCACTGTAGAAGACCCTCCGTTACCCCATGTCTTGGCTACCAGTGCTCAGACACAGGCGCAAGGTGGTTTGTGTGGCTTACAGCAGGAACCCTGACTTGTACCACCACCGAATGGCTGGGTGTTTGGTGATTGTGTTAGTTAGGGTACAGGATAAGCTGCTATAACAAAGTGACCTAAAAATAGTCCTAAAAATAGACCTAAAAATAGCTTAATTATGAGAGATCTTTCTTTCTTATGTAAAAGTATAGATCTGGCATCCTCAACTGGTTGCTACCTTCTCTGAGTCTATTCCTGTTGCTCCCCTGCTCCAGTTGGCAAGAAGAGGGATCAGGGTGGGGACAGGCAACTAAGAACTTGATCCAAAGTACCACACATCACTTCCACTCACAACCTATTGGTCAGAACTCAGTAACATGGCACATGAAGCTAAAAAGGAAGCTGGAAAACCTATTCTCTAGCAGGGCAGCCGTGAACTCAGCTACAAATTTGGGAAAATATTACTAAAAGGAAGTAGGGAAGGAATTATAATAGGACAATTGTAGACTGCCAAAAGTTTTGATATTTTAAGCTGCAAGTAGCAGATTTGTCAACTAAATGGCTTATTTAGGATAAACAATAAGTTCATTTATTATCCAACAGAACAAAATTTTAAGAGGTAAGGGCTCCCAGGTGTCCTTCAGTCACTTTATGATTTTAAGGACCCAGGGTCTTTCCATCTTTCTACCTTCATGTCTGTATTCATGCCCTTCACCAGCCTCAGCTTTGGTCCCTACACTTGTCATCTTATGGTCACAAGACGGCCACCAAAGTTCCACACATGATATGGGGACACAAAAACATCTGGCCAAAGAAGAGAGGGGCTACATCCTATACACCTCTCCTTATTTGGGAAAAAACCCCTTGCTGGAAGTCCCTCCTCTCCCACCAGGCCTCCTCCTGGCCCACGTGTCTTTGCGTTAGCTGCCGAGGAAGCTGGAAAAGTGAGGATCTGGCATTTTTGACCTGTACAGACAGAGACCTGCTCTAGAAGCAAGGAGGAAGGGAGCTAGGCATAGCCACTGGGGAGGCATCCACAAGTACCTGATGCACTGTGTGATGCAGCAACAAGCATCATTTCTTTAAGGTTCAGATTCATCATCCTCAAAATGAGGATGATTAGTTTTACTGTGATAATTGCTTATTAAGACTAAATATTAAGATGTTGCTCATAAGGGTGTCTGGGGGATGGCAGACACTCTTCGTATGCTTGTTTTCCTTCCCTCATCGGGGACCCTGTTTGAAACACTGAAGAAAGGCCCTTTCGTCCAAGGGTTGCTATGACACCAACCCTCAGCTCTGCAGCCCCTGCATTCCATTCACACACAGGGCAAGCCACCTTTTCAGGAATCAGACCCTTTGTGTGGACACAATGTGGTTTCCAGCACCTTTCATCAGCCCAGACCACTCAGAGCTCACCCAGAACCAATTCTATTTACAATGCCCAGCTTCCCAAGTTTGTGGCTTCATTATCATAATTGTTAGTGGCCACATAGCCATCTCCATGGTTACCAAATCTGTCTGAACCCCTCCTTTGGAAAATCCACTGTTGCAAACATATTTACAAGTCCCAGGCTCGCCGTGGTCAGACTGGTTCTGGCTTCTACTGTAGGAAAACCTAGTTTAAAACTTTTCAGTGGCTCCCCATTGTGCTTAGGATTAAAGACCCACGAGGTCCTGCGTGGGACCCTTCTGTCCCTCTTCTAGGCTCATCTCCTGTCAAGCACCCATTTGCTCTCTGATCTTCAAACACATTTGCCTTCTCACAGTCTCTCATTCTTACCAGGCTCCCTCTTGTGATAGGGCCTTTGCACCTGCTGTTTCCCATAACAGAAGTGCTCTTCCCTCCCTTTGTTGCCTAAACCCATCCAGGCATCTTTGTGTGCTCAGCTCAAATGTCACTTCCTCAGGGAGGCCCTCCCTGACTTCTCAGAGGAGAGAAAACCCAACTTTGATGAGTTCTGATGTCCCTTTTTGGCATTATCACAGACTTCCCTTTTTTGTTGGTTTGTATGACCATTTAAGTAGTGGCAGGATTTAGTTCCTCACTGGCTGTTCCTGGAGGCCACCCTCAGTTCTTGCCATTTGGACCTCTCCATTGGGCAGCTCACAATGTGGCAGGTGGCTTCATCAGAGAGGGTGAGTGACAGATCAGAAGAGGGTGAGCAAGATGGAAATCACCATCTTTTACAACCTAATCTCTGAGATGACATCCATCACTTTTGCTGTATTAGAAATGGAGCTAGTCGGCCCTGCCCACCTTCACGGGAAGCCATTTTTGAAGATGCTTACTGAAAGGACCCATTAGATCATTTCCTTTCTCACTTGCGCCAACAAATGAAGAAGGATTCTCCATTCTCTAGGAGAGACAGAGCCCGGCAGCAAGCCTACACACATCCTCATGACTTTAATGTGAGCCACAGAGATCAAAGAACATCTAGGGACTTTGTGCCCTTTCTATCATATAAATTCTATAGGTTATCTCACTGGAATGGAACAGTCCAGGCCTTGCTGTACTAGGCCCCTATGTCACCAATCTGTCATAGCCACTAACTCAGGAGACCAAGGGGTGAGCATTGCCCCGGTCTGCTGTTCCAATCCCGGAGGATCCTGTAGGGGCTGGACAGATGGGAAGCATAGCTCCTGCCTGCGTCTGCCAACACTATTGTCAAACAAATGCAGATTAACTCATCGCAAGAGAAGCCAATAACTCAAGAGGTGAGGGTTTGGGAAAGAGAAAGGGAGAAATTTATTTGGGGTGCAGGCAGCCGGGGGAGGTGGTAGGCTCAAACCTTAACAACTGACCTTTCCTCCCACAAGGTAGACACCTAGGGTTTTATAAGGAGAGGTTCAGGGGGCTACGGCAAGACACCTGACAGGGAGCATGTGATCCTGAGTGGGGGTCGGTATGTGTTCAGCACATGGTCACAGGCAGAGAAGGGGATGTGGTCTTCTAGGCATTCCTTGGCTATCAGGGCTTTTCTGACCTGGCGAATGGAATGTTCCGATCATTGCAAAACATCTTCATCAACGCAGGAAAGTGCAATAAGAAATAAGAACAATGGGTTTCAGTTACAGCATGAGTGAAGGGGTCTTGTCTATTTCTGGCTTTAAGTGTTGGGGTCTATAGTTGAGCAAGAGGGCTCACTGACAGCCAGGTGACAATTCTAGGTACTCACAGATGAAGGAGGAATTGTCATGTGACAACGGCCACGAGGCCTCCTTGGGCTCTTCTCCATCCTGGAAAGGCAATAGAGTGTGATGGAGAAGAGCCTGGTTTCCTCATAAGTGGGCTTGACTCCCTGCTCAGCTACGTACTGGTGTGTGCCTTTGAGCACTACAGATCTTACTTACTATGCAAGCAACTTTCCCTTTGTCTCAGTTTCCTCATTCATAAAATGGGAGCAAATGGCCATAGTTACTGTTTCATTAAGCAGTTGTGAGGGTTAACAGTGAGATAATACATGCAAAGTACTTAAAGTGTATAATTATCACTTAATAGTTTAGTCTATCGTTCCTATTATTATTGGTGCCTAACAATTCACTCCAGAACTTTGCACCTGAAAAGCATCCGTTTACTATACTCTTGGAATTTGTGGGTCAGGAATCCAGACTGGAAACAGAAGGGAAGACTTGTCTCTGCTCCCGTGTCCGGAGCCTCAGCTGGAAAGATCTGACGGCTAGGAGCTGCAGTCATCTGAAGGCGTGTTCTGGAAACAGTGCTGGACGACTTCAAGGCGAGGACCACCCACTGGCGTGTCCACACGTGGCCTCTCTGTACCTTGGGCCTCTTCACAGCATGGCAGCATCCAGGTAGTTGGACTTCTTAGTGGCTCGGTGCTTCCGGTGCCAGTGTCCCAGTGCCCCAGCTTCCGAAGTCACGCAGTGCCAACTCTGTGCCCCCTACGGGTCGAAGCCGTCACAAGCCCACTTAGATTTCAAAGTAGGGAACAAAGAATTTTGGAGCCCCGTTTTCAAACTGCCCAACTGGGGATCTGGGTGTGTTGTTGTCAGAACTGTACAAGGGTCGCCTGGCTCAGAAGTTCTTGTCAGTGCTTCTTCTTTGCCGAGAGGGCTGTGTGTGTCTGTGGCACACGATCCCCGCTGGGTGAGAGCACGGCTGACAATGCCCCTGAACCAGTGCGTCCGTGCGAACATGCCGTGAGAGGCTGGACAAGCCTGTGGCCATGTGAGTGCTGAGCTTATACGTGCATTTGTGCCCAAGAAGGAGAATTAGTGGGGTGTCCCCAGCCTGGTTCCTTTCTAGAACTCATATATGGAATTGCCCACCTATGTCCACACAGATGCCTAATGAGAACTTAACTGTCACACAGCCAGAACGGAGCTCTGCCCCAAGCCGCTCCTCTCCCAGTGGGTAAGTCTTTCTTGAGTCTATCTGCCATCGGACCTACTTTCCTCCACCCCCACTGTTATCCCCTTCGTCAACCTCTCTCTCACCTCCACACAGCCTCCTCCCCTTGGGTCCCCCTATTTCTGCCCTTGCTCCCTATAACCTACTAGAACTCTCCAATTATTTCTTGTGTCCGTGGGAATAAGATCCACATTCCCTACCCTGGCCTCCCAAAGCCTTGCCAACCCCTTCCTCCACTCTCCCTGCCAAACCCTGTGCTCCAGACACTGTGGCTTTGCTTCCATTGTTCCTTACACTCCGTAAGCTCCTTTCACCACTGTGCCACATGGCCTTTGCCTTTGCTCTTCCCTTTGCCTGGAACCTCAGGCCTGAGCTCAGTTATCCCTCCGGAGAGCAAGCAGCCTTTCCAGACACACAGCTGCAGCAACCACCTGTGCCTGCACACCCCAGCACCCTGGTTTTCTTCTCTGCCCAGCCTTCACCCCTGCCGGTGTGTCTCTGGCTCCTTCAGTCATATGTTTCTCTGCTTCCCCCACTAGGATGCAAACTCCACAAGAACAACAAAGAATCTGTCTTGTTCTTCCAGCCCATCACCTAAGCCTAGCCCAGTGCCCGTGGGTACTTGGGAGGTGTCCCAACCCAGGTTGTCCAATGAATGGACAGTAATCCAGGGGCGAGGGTCTGGGTGGCTGAACCGGGTATATGAGTGTCCCGGTAGGTCAGTGTAGATGCATGGGTGTGTGTGTGTGTGTGCGTGTGTGTGTGTGTGTGTGTGTGTGTGTGTGTACACACAGGCTGGAGAGGCCAGTCTAGTAGTGTGGACTGCAGTGATTGAGGGTGCTCCTTCCCGTGGGGAGCACAGGAGAGGGCAGCGTGTGGGGGTCCCCCACAACAGGGATGACAGTGGGCGGGGGGTGGGGGCCAACAGGAGGAGAGTGGGTGGGGACCCGCATCCAGGCCCCGGGCGGTCCCTGGAGCCCCTCGGTCCCGCCTCCAGGCACAGGGGGGCCGGGGCTGGCCGACGTGGCTGCCGGCGCTGCGGGCAGGCGGGCTGGGAGGAGGGACGGAGGCGGGAGGCGGGCCGGAAAGTTTGTCGGGCGGCAGAGCCTGGGGCTCCGGCGGGGGATGCGCGCCGGCCCGAGCGCCCCCAGCCCGCACGGGAGTCGTGCTCGCCATGGGTGAGTGGAGATCGGGCGCTGCCCGCGGGGGCGCCCCTGAGACCCCAGCCGCGCGCGCCCCGCGCCCCCATACGACCCAGTCGGGTGGGGACAGCAGGCTCTGCTGGGAGCTGGGAGGGGACGCGAGCGCACTTCCTTCCCTGCTTCTTTCTGCCCAGAAAAAAGTGAGCCGCTAGTGCTTTTTACTTGATAGCGCGAACTCCGGGCAGGCCCTGTCCTGACCGCTTCAAGCCTTACACCTCCCCGCGCAGGGGAAACTCCTCCTAGTCGGCAGATAAAGAAATGGAGGCTCCGAAAGGAGCAACTTGGTGAATCCCTTTGCTGAACACTTCTGTTCAGGAGGCCTCAGGAGGCTGCCATGAACAACAGAGACAAAACCTTCGCTTTGGAGGTATTCCATGAGAGGAGGCCGGAGATTAGAATCCAGAACTGGGAGAGGTGGGGGTGGGAGGAGAATAGGGAATTGCTTTGTTGCTACAGGGAACTGGGATTTCCATTTCTCTCTCTGGATCCAGAGCCTCACTCAGTCATTCAGTCATTCATCCCTCTACTGTGTGGCAGGGGCTGGGGACTCAGCCGTGAGCAAAGCAGACAACAATCCTCTCTTCCATGGAGCTGACATTCCAGTAGAGAAGCTGGAACGGAGTAAATGAATAAAATAATCTCCGAGGGCGATAAGATGCTATGGAACACAAAAAAATGAGGTGGTGTGAACTGCTGAGGGAAGTGGCTTCTTTAGGTAGGTAGGTACTGAAGGCCTCCCAGGGTAGGAGGCACTGGAGCCGAGATATCACTCAGAAGGAGTGGGTGTGCTAAGACCTGGAAAAAGAGCTACAAGCAGGCGGGCAGGGATACCATGTGCAAAGGCCATGAGGCACCAGTGGGTTGGTGTCAGGCCAGTGTGGCTGGAGCACAGTGGGCAAGGGGAGAAGATGGGGAGGGAGGTCAGAGAGTTAGGCAGGGGCTAGACTGTGTAGAACTTTGTAGGCCATGGCGAGAAGTTTAGGTTTTATTCCAAATAAAGCTGGAGAAGAGGTTTAAGCTGGGGTGGGACGTGACCTGAATTGTGTTTTAAAACTCCCTCTGGATTATGCTGTGGAGAATCATAATAGCTAACAGTGGCTATAAGGTAGGCAGGCATAGAGGTAGATATTACTATTATCCGCATTTGTAGATGGGGAAGCTCAGAGAGGTTAATGAGCTGCCTAAGGACACACAGCTATGGAGTAGAAAAGCTGGGCTAGAACCCCAGCACTCTGGCTTCAGCCTGCATTCCCAACGACTGTACCACCCTGCCTCTCATGCACAGTTATGGCACAACTGGTCGCCAACTCCAGGTCTGACTCCAGAGTCCATGCTCTTAACCCTCAAGGCACACTGCCCCGGAGCCTGAGGGAAACACAGACCCAGAGAGGTCCTCCCAAGGACACTCACCTTGACCCTGGTCCCTTGCACCTGCCTTTCCGATCCCTTTGCTGCCTCCTAAGTTAATTCAACAGCTCTTGACTGAGCATCTCAGGAGGACAGATGTGGGGCTGGGTGGAAGCAGGGGAAGGAGGGCTCTGTCCTCCCCACCATCCCAGGCTGCTTTCCCGGGCTTGGGCCCTGGGTATAGACCTGGATTCCAGCCACCATCCTCCCACTTCCAGGTGCATCGTCTAGTCTACTTCTCCGACCCTCCGCTTCCTCATCTATGAAATGACCCCTATCAAAGGCGCTTATCACAAGGCGGCTGTGAGAATGCCGTGAGAAAATGAACGAAAAGGGCTCAGCTCACCACCTGCCCGTGGTAAATGGTCCCTTCATGTGAGCTTTTCTTTTTTACCACACCCAGTGTTGGGACTCTGGAGTCAGTCCAGTCTCTGCTCTGTCACGTACAAACTCTCACCTTGGGCAATGTCTTCACCTCTCTGTGCCTCAGTTACGTCATCTGTAAAATGGGAATGACAGCCATGCCTGGGTCATAGGTTTGCTGTAGGGATTGAGTCAGCTGGAGCAGCTAGGGCTTCCAGGAGAGGAGGTACGCCTGGCTGTGGTGAGTGCTCCATATTAGCCGTGTTGGGGCGTTGGGAAACCAGCCCTCTGGGTGAGGATAGTTGCATAGTTCAGTGTCGCTCAGGCTTCTCCCTGGAACTTGAGGGAGAGCTGCGGCAGATCCCTGGCGGGGGAGGGTCCCAATGCATTGTGACCTCTGGTGGAGATGCTGTTCTGGTGTCACTAACAAGAGGCTCCCTGGGACTTGCAGCTGGTGATACATCCACCCGAAACCTGACTTTTTCCCCCTTCCCCTGCTCCCCAATTCTCTCCCTGGGAAGCTCTGTTCTCCACAGTGAGGGGCTTAGAGGACTAAGGGATTTTCTCCAGTGTGAGACAGCTTCACATATAACCTATCATTTTGTTTTGTTTCATTTAGAGAGGGAGGGAAGAAGGGGGAGAGAGAGTGTGTGTGCCTGGTGTGCGGGGAAGGCCGAGGGATGGAGGGAGAGGGAGAGAGAATCTTAAGCAGGCTTCGCACTCAGCACAGAGCCTGTTGTGGGGCTCGATCTCACAACCCTGAGATCATGACTTGAGCCGAAACCCGGGAGTCAGACGTTTAACTGACTGAGCTCCCCAGGCGCCCCTAGACAGATACTTAATAGAAAGGGGGAGCAGTTCCCAAACCTAGGCTGGGCCCTACTCTGGGGGCCAGGATTTACTCTACTTCCTGTGGAGTTTGGCCCCTTCCAGGCCCTAGACCTCTCCAAGGAGACCTCTGCCTCAAGAGCCAAGACCCTTCCTGTCTGGATTCCCTCAGCCCCCAAAGTCCCTTCATTCAATCTTCTGTTTATTCAACAAGTATTTACTGAGCGCCAGGAATTGTCCTCAGCATCAGGGAGACAGCTAAGGACAAACAAACAATTCCTGTCCTTTTGGGGTCAACATTCTGGTTGGAGAGAACAATAAATATGTAAAACATACAGTTCTTTCAGATGGTGAGAGGTACCTTGGAGGAAAACAAGGGCATTAGAAGTGCTGGGTGTGATGGGGGAGGTTGCACTTTTAAGAAGAGGGCCGGGGAAGGCCTCAGGAGAAGGTGATGTTTGAGCCAAGACCAGAGGGAAAGAGGGAAGGAATGGAGGGGGAGGGCTCTTCTGGCAGAGGTGACAGCTGGTAAAAGGCCTTGAGTTGAGTCACACAGGAATGAGGAAGAACAGCAAGGAAGCTGGCATGGCAGAGCAGAGAGAGAGAGAGAGAACGCAGGCAGATCCTGCAGAGCCTTGAAGGCCACTGTAAGGACTTCGGCTCTTTTCAGACTGAAGTGGGAACCCCGAGGGCTCTGAGCAGAATGACTCAGGCTTTCACAGGACCCCTGGGGCTGTCATGCAGCATTCTGCTAGGTTCAAATGTATCTGACGCGGCCCCCGCAATGCCACTTGCTGACACCTCCCTAGTCCGTCCCCAACGCAGTCCTGGGTTCATTCGGCAGAAACCTCACTGAGCCCCTCTGGGGTGTCAGGACAGGGCTGGGGCTCAGGAGGTGCAGACAGGAAGTCCCCAGTGCTGCCCTGCCCCGTTTAATAAGGAAGACACAGCGACAAACTTGGGATGGTGTCAGCAAGTGAAGGGGGAATGCAGAGTTGGTGGGAAGTGAAAAGTGTGGCTTGGAAAGTGGAGGAAGATGTACAGGAATTAGCCAGGGCCTCCCATGAATTACCTTAAGCAAAAAAAAAGAGAAGAGGAGGGGAGAGGAGGGAAGGGGTGGGTGGGGGAGGAGAGGGGAGGGAAGAGAAAAGAAAAACAAGTAGAAAGAAAAGAAAAAAAGATATTCCTTAGTCACTGGGAAGTCCATGGATTCAGGAGCTGGGGCTCAGACAGTGTTGTCAGGGACCCCCCCCCAAGGGGGATGATGGCCCCCAGCGGCTCCAGGCAGGTAAACTACCAGCTTAGGGCCTTCAGTGAGCCAACATGCTGCCCCAGGGTCAGCCACGTGGCTTTCATTGCTGCCCAGGGCCTGGGAACCTGCTGATTGGTCAGATCTGGGTCATGGACACGGCCCTGGAGCTAGGCAGTGGGGGTGGAGGTGGCAGCGGTCATTTTTATCCAAGCCAGGAGACCGAGAGGCAACACAGGGAAGGGCAGCGCCCCAACAGAGGGCGGGGGATGCCAAAGAACAGAAACCTACGACACAAGGCCCTTCGGGGAGGTGCCCATGAGCTGGAACTGAGGAGGATGAGCGGGCCTGTGGGGACACAGGCGGCGCAGCGGGGGGCGGGGGGCATGGAAATGGAGGGTGTGTGTGGAGAACAAGTGTTTGCAGGGCTTGGGGGAGGCAGGAGGGGAGGTGAGGACAGAGTCGGGGAGGGGAAGTGACTGAGGAGCTGGGCCAGGGTCACCGGCTCAGGTAGGGCCTGGGATGGCATGTGAAGGGGTTAGCACTTACAGAGCAGAGGCCACAGGAGCCAGGAAAGCTTAAGGAAGGGAATGTGCTTCCCTCGTGTTTCTAATGACCCTGACTCCTTGGGGGCTGCCCTTCATCCTTCCTTGGGGCACTGTTGGTTCACTCTGCTTTGTGACTGGGTTTTCCTGAGAGCTAAGGTGTCTGTATCTCCCCTCCAGCCCTGGCCCCGCACCCCTCTCTCTCTCACACCCCACCTATCTTTGATTGTCCTTCTTGCTTGAAGTCCGTTCCACAAAGCTCCTAAGTATATGGGTTTGGGAGTCAGATGGATCAGTGAGTCCTGATCTGGTTGCTTCCCAGCTGTGAGAACACTCTGAAACTTAATCTCTAAAATGGGAATAATTGCAGCTATACCGACTAGGGGTTATTATGAAGATGAGTTGAGAGACTAAAGTCTTTACATAGGGGAGCTGCTCCATAAATGACACCTGTTATTATTACTATTTTATTTCACCATTATTTTTGCTCTTCTGCTCTTAACCACTGTGACCCGAATCTGCCCCGATGCATTTTCCAGCGGGACCTGTGGACAGTCAACTTGGCCTCTGAGCCCCTTGGTTCCCTTTCAGCTCCAGAGGAACTGAGGAAATGGCAAACAAATTCTGTTTTCACTTGATTGCCTCACATGGCCTGGAGGAAACTTCCTTTCTGGCAGCAAGCTCCAGGAACTGAGGGAGATGGGGCAAAGGGAGGTGAAGACAGGATAGGACCCGGGTACCATCATCTTCCTAGGGTGCTCGTTGATGGTCATGAACAAGAAGCACAGGGCCAGCCAGGGAACCGGAGGGGGTGATTTCCCAGGGGGCAGAGTGGGAGGGATAAGGGTGAGCAGAAATGGGTGCCGAGCCTTCCACCAATGAAACTCTTCCCTCTGCACAAAAATTGCCTAACAGAGATGGGGAGAGGTAGAGGTAGGAGAGAACAGTGCAAAATCATAATATGCCAAGGTTTGGTAATGGGGTGGTTAAGGGTGCGGATTGTGGTGCCAGACGGCCCAGCTTTGAATCTAGGCTCAGCTAGATTCAAACTACTTTTGACCTTAGATAAGTCACTTCACCTCTGATGGTCAGTTTGTTCATTCATAAATAATTCAAAAGCCCACCACATGAACTTATATTAAATTAAATGTGTTATTGCACTTAAAGTGCTCAAAGCAGTGCCTGGTTGAGATACACTCAGTGAGTCTGACTGTAGTATTATGAATGTTCTTGTCAGGTCCAGGGTGGGTGTGGGTGAGATAGGTACTATTAGATTAATCTAGATGCTTCTAGAAATATCTAAGTGTAAGTATGTGAATTAAGAATTAAGAGTAACCTGTAACTGTGCTGCCAGTATGGGGGCTGTTAGCCCCATGTGGCTAGTTTTACATTTTAATTAATTAAAATTAAAATACAATTTTAAAATTCAGTCCCTTAATCACATTAGCCCCATTTTAAGTGCTCAGGAGCCACATGTGCTGGTGACTACTCTCTGCCCAGCTCAAGCCTTCCAAGTCTTGCCTCCATCCCCTGAGAATGAAATTCATTATTCTCTTCATGACCTAAAAAGTTCCATGTGACCTGGCCCCTGCCTACTTCGGCCTCATTATCTCCTCAGGTGGAGGTGGCTCCAGCCATCCTGGCCTCCTTGCTGAAAACACAATGATTAACAGCCTGAACGCTCTTGCTGCATCAGTCACCCACTTGCTGTGTGACCATGAGAAAGTTTCTTAACTTCTCTGAGTCTTGGAGGATGATGCTAAAAATACTATGTTATAGGGTTGTTGTAAGAATGAAATGAGTAGGGACTCCTGGGTGGCTCAGTCGTTAAGCGTCTGCCTTTGGCTCAGGTCATGATCCCAGGGTCCTGGGATCAAGTCCCGCATCAGGCTCCCCGCTCCTGCTTCTCCCTCTGCCTGCCACTCCCCCTACTTGGGCGCTCTCTCTTTGACAGATAAATAAAATCTTAAAAAAAAAAGAATTAAATGAGTAAGTGTGTGTAAAGTTCTTAAAACCGGGCCTGGCACTTAATAAGTGTCATATAAGCACTAGCTATTAATATTAATGGTTGTTGTTCAAACATACCAAAAACTGTCTTGCCTCAGGGCCTCTGTTTTTGCTCTTCCCTCCATCTAGAATGTTCTTCTCCCAGATTTTACATGGCTTTCACCCTCACTTAATTCAGATCTCTGCTCAAATCTTCCCTCTTTGAGAGGCCTTAACCAACTACCCTATTTAACACAGAACTCCTCCATTATTTTCAATCCACTTTCCTGGCTTTTTTAAATGACATCTTTCACCACCTGAAGTTATATATATATTTATTTATTGTCTGCCTTTTTCTACTAGAATATCAGGTCCTTGACAACACCACTGTATTGCCAGCTCCAAGAACACTGTTTGGCATGTTGTAGATGCTGAATAAATAAGTTTTTGAATGATTGGTGGGGTGGATGCATGGATGGTTGGGTAAGTGTGTGAATGGGTACGTAAGGGATGGAATCAGAGACTGGTGGATGAATGGATGTATTTGTGGGTAGTTGCATCAATAAACGGATGGTGAATTAAAGAGTATATAATGGACAGGTGGATGGATGAATATGTGGTAGATGGAGCAAATGGTTGGACGGAGGAGGGGATGATGGAGGGATGGATGGATAGATTGATTAATAAATAGATGGGTGAATAGATGGAGTAAATGGATGGATAGATGGATGACAAATGATGGTTGGATGCATGAATGCATGCATGGGTAGATGGATGGCTGCACCAGTGGATGGAGTGGATGGATGGATGGAGGGAGGGATGAAGGAGAGATGGAAGAAGAATGAAGTGGATGGCTGGATGGTGGATGAATGGATAGATGCATGAAAGCATGCATGAGTAGATGGGTGAGTGAATGAATGGATGGAGTGGGTGGGTGAATGAATGAAGTGGATGGATGGAGGGATGAAGGAAGAAGTGGATGGGTGGATGAATGGATTGATGGATGGATGGATCAGTAAATGGATAGATAGATGAATGATAGTAGATGGATAGAGGGGTGGGTGGATGAAGGAAGGAGTGGATGGATGGATGGATGAAAGATGGATAGATCAATAAGTGAGAGGATGGGTGGATGAGTGGACAGGTGAATAGATGGAGTAGCTGGATGGATAGATGAGGGGTTGACAGATGGAGGGGAAGTTCATGGATGGATGCTCTGGCGAGGAACCATCCTGAACTCTGCTCTTGTCACTTTTGTTTTCCAGGCCGTCCCCAACTGCTCCTGCCCCTGTGTGCCTCTGTGTCTTTGCTGGGTGGCCTGACCTTCGGTTATGAACTGGCAGTCGTATCAGGTGCCCTGCTGCCCCTGCAGCTTGACTTCGGGCTTTCCTGCTTGGAGCAGGAGCTCCTGGTGGGCAGCCTGCTCCTGGGGGCTCTCCTTGCCTCCCTGGTGGGGGGCGTCCTCATCGACCAGTATGGCAGAAAACAAGCCATCCTCGGCAGCAATGTGGTGCTTCTGGCAGGCAGCCTGAGCCTTAGCCTGGCTGGCTCCCTGGCCTGGCTTGTCCTGGGCCGCTTGGTGGCTGGCTTTGCCATCTCCCTCTCCTCCATGGCCTGCTGTATTTATGTGTCAGAGCTGGTGGGGCCCCGGCAGCGGGGAGTGCTGGTGTCCCTCTATGAGGCCGGCATCACCCTGGGCATCCTGCTCTCCTATGCACTCAACTACGCATTAGCTGGTGCCCCCGGGGGATGGCGGCATATGTTCGGCTGGGCCGCGGTACCTGCTCTTCTGCAGTCCCTCAGCCTCTTCTGTCTCCCTGCTGGGACCACTGAGGCGGCAGCCCGCAGGGACCTCATTCCTCTCCAGGGAGGTGAGGCCACCAAGCTGGGGAGGCCAAGATACTCCCTTCTGGACCTCTTTAGGGCCCGGGATAACATGCGAGGCCGGACCATGGTGGGGCTAGGGCTGGTGATTTTCCAGCAACTAACGGGGCAGCCCAACGTGCTGTGCTATGCTTCTACCATATTCCACTCAGTCGGCTTCCGTGGGGGCTCCTCAGCTGTGCTGGCCTCTGTGGGACTCGGCGCCGTGAAGGTGGTGTCCACCCTGACGGCCCTGGGGCTGGTGGACCGAGCAGGCCGCAGGGCCCTGTTACTGGCTGGCTGTGCCCTCATGGCCCTGTCGGTCAGCGGCATCGGGCTCGTCAGCTTCGCCGCGCCCATGGACTCCAGCCCAAGTTGCCTGGCCGTGCCCAACGCCAGCAGGCCGGCAGGCCTCCCTGGAGACTCGAGCCTGCCAGGGGCCGTCGTAAGTCCACCTCCACTGCCAGTGACCAGTGAGAACCAAGGGAAGCCAGTCCCCCCAACCTCTATGAAAATCAAGCCCCATCCCAAAGCTGGGAACCGCACAGCTCCTCCCCTGCCGGCCTTAGGCACCGCCGCCCCTGCGCCCCCTTCTGCCCCCGAGCACGCCCTGCAGCACTGGACCGCGCTGGTCTGCATGATGGTCTTTGTGAGCGCCTTCTCCTTTGGATTTGGACCAGGTAGGTGGGAGGTCTCTGGCAGGAAACTCAGCAGCCTCTACCCCACCCAGCGGAAGGGGTGGGGACCCTGCCAGTCAGGGTCTCAGAGGGACACTAGAGGGGGCCTGACCGCAAAGCCAATGAAGCTTACGCTTTTAGGGCTCCTTGCCTACTTGCAGGCACTCCTTCCAAGGGCCTAATTTTCTGTTTGTAGTTTTTTTCTTATAGAGGGCCCCAAATTATTTAAGCTTCTGGCCTCATAAAACCTGAATTTGCCCCTGGATAGATCACTCAAAGGGTTTACTCGAAAGGGGTTCTTGGGGCACCTGGGTGGCTCAGTCGGTTAGGCGCCTGCTTTCGACTCAGGTTCGAGCCCCACATTGGGCTCCCTGCTCGGCGGGGAGCCTGCTTCTCCCTCTGCCTCTGCCTGCCGCTCCCCCTGCTTGTGCTCTCTCTCTCTGTCAAATAAATAAATAAAACCTTAAAGAGAAAGGGTTCTTGCAGCAGTGTGGGGGAGGCAGTGGGAGGACTGGGTGTCAGGGGCCTGAGATTCTGCTTGAGTCACGTCGTTGGGGGGCTGTCCGCTGGACCATGGGTGCCAGGCCCCAGTCCCCGCCCCAGCCCGGGACTTCTCCCTGCTTTCTGTCCTAGTGACCTGGCTTGTCCTCAGCGAGATCTATCCCGTGGCGATCCGAGGCAGAGCCTTCGCCTTCTGCAACAGCTTCAACTGGGCTAGCAACCTCCTTGTCAGCCTCTCCTTCCTCCACCTCATCGGTGAGTTCTCTGACCTAATGCCATGGTCCAGTTCCTTCTAGATCCAGGAACAGCTGCCTGGGGTGAGCTCTTGTTGGCTCAGCAAGATTGCCTGCCCATGCCCGGCTGGAAGGCTGTAAGATTCTGATGCCCAGGCCTGGGGCATATACCAGCCCCTGAAGTCAGGGCGGGTGGGGGACTGCTTCACCCAACCATGTGTACAGAGGTGGGGGGGATGGTTCCTTGAAGGAAAAGTGGGGTGCTAGTATCAGCAAAGGGGAGCGGAGAGGCCAGCAGACAAAGACAAGAGAAGACATGACCTTCGAGGCTTTTACCCTTGGTAATTCCAGGCTCCATCAATGAGTGGGCCCGGGAGGTGAGGCTGAAGGAGGGGAAGAGCCTCCATCTGGAAGCTGGCTCTGATTGGTGTGGTAGGGGAGCGGACAAACTACCGGTGGGGGGATGGGGGAGTCTGGAGGCCTGAGTGTGGGGCCATTTTCTTCATTGCAGCCCGAAGGCCCTCGCATTAAAGCAGGGGAGTTTTTGAAAATTTCCTTCTTGTAGCCGAAGAACTATTCTGTAAATAAAACTCTGTGCAGAATGTTAAATTCTCCAGGCCTGATAGCAGGTCTACACCCACACTAGTGAGAATGTATCTGAGACCAGTCGGTACCTGAGTGGCCACCTTTTTTATTCTAAACCGGCTCCAATAGGCTCGTGCCCACCTGCCGGCAGGAAGGTTTTCTCATGTCTAGTTTGGTGACACTCTCTCTTCCTACCTGGCATTCGAACCCCATCTGAGCCATGGTGGGGTGCAGTGGGAGTTATCTGGGCCCAGAACACCGGAAAGGGTCTCTGAGTTGCTGAGATGCTCCTGGTCCAAGGAGCCAAGGTGGGAGGGGCTCCTTCCTTGTGAGCCCCAAGGCACAGTTCTTAGAGCTCAGTTATTTTCCTATTTTCTGCAGCCAAGTGTTTCGTCCTCAAAGGCACAGCCCCTGGGAAAGGCTGGTAGAAGAACATGTCCACTGTGCCTGTCTCCAGCCCCACCCCTCCCACCCCCCCACCCCCCCACCCCCCCACCCCCCCACCCCCCCACCCTCCCCTTGTGTGAGGATTAAGTGGAGGCCCAGCTGGTCCGGGGAGGATGCTCAGAGGTCATGATCTCTAGAGGTGAGAATGGCTGGGGAGTGGTCTGGAAGTCAGACACAGGCTGCATGGGCTGAAACTCGATTCCCTGGATGCTCAGTTCATTCACCCAATAACCAGTTTGTAGAATTTCAGAGGATGTTTTTTGTTTTGGGGCTGGGCTTGGCCAAGGCTGTGTCCTGCAACTACTTTGCTGCGGAAGTGAATGCCATTTCCTCTCCATTCATGTTTTCAGATTATGACCTCACTCCTCTGGGGAGTGTTTTAGATGTGGGTGAGCGGGGTTTCCCATACCGACCTGATGCCCGTGTCTGTGTTTGCGAGTCCGGGCCCCGGCCCTTTGCCTGCCTCTGGGATAACCAGTCCAGCTCCCACTTTAAGGCACTTATCTGACAGCTTGTTGTTTTAATTCTGCACATCAAACATCTGGAGAATGTGCTTTTGAGTGAACTGATTTGCAGCGCCCCTGCCCACGCTCCTGCCTTCCTGTTCCCAGGCACCATCGGCTTGTCCTGGACCTTCCTGCTCTACGGGCTGACGGCTGTCCTCGGCCTGGGCTTCATCTATGCATTTGTCCCTGAAACAAAAGGCCAGTCTTTGGCAGAGATAGACCAGCAGTTCCAGAAGAGACGGTAAGAGGACACAGGGCTAGGCTGGGCCTCAGGAAGGACTCACGTCAAATCCTGAGCAAATGAGTTCAGGATTTACCTGCGTACTTTCTCTTTGCAAGAGAGTGTTTTTCTCCTTGTCCTGATTCCCTTAGTGCCTGGACACCATCGGTTTTGTTCTTGTCTTTGTACAGGAGCTGTTTTCCTGGAGTTGTTTGTGTCTTCCTACAGCAGAGTTTCATTTAACTTTAAGGCCCAGCTCATGGGAATTTTAAAACCATGCAGTTATGGAATCACATGAGGTCAGAGCAGCAGAATCTTAGAGTCATGGAAGCTTAGAGAAAATGGTATAACTCTGGCCTTTTAAAGTCACACACAGAACTGTGGGCTTAATCTACTCATTCAGCAGGTGTTTATTAAGTCCCTACTACATGCCAGGCCATGTCTGGACCTTAGGAAACGTGGCCGAGTAAGACGGGCAAGGTCCTTGTCCTCACGGAGCTTCCATTCTGGAGGAGAAGGGGGACAGAAAATAAACAAGCCAACAAATGCAGCAACAAGAGCATTTTGGCTAGTGATACGTATCGGAAGAAAAGGAAACAGAGTGAAGTGTGTTGAGAAGGCCTGACTGGCAGAGTGGGGGACAGAGGGGCAGGGAGTTGTGGGTGGTTAGAGAGAGGAGGCCCCTCTAAGGAGGTGCAATTTAAGTTCGTGAGAAGGAGACAGCCATGTAAAGATGAGGGAGAGGAGCATTCCAGGTAAAGAGAACAACAGGTGCAAAAGCCCTGAGGTTGGGAGTGTATCCGGCATATGCAAGGAAGCACAAGGAAGCCAGTGTGGCTGGAATAGAGGGAGGGAGGGTGGCAGGAGGGGTAGACGATCAGATCAGCCAAGCTGGTAGGAGCTCGATCATGTAAGGTCTTTAGATCATAGAGAGGAGTGGAGAATCTTAGCATCATGGGGACTTGTGCCATTCAAATAAGAGAAGAGAGGAATAGGAGCAGCAGAAAGGCCCTAAAAACACTACCATCCTACATATCCTTGGCAAATGCCCCTGGTTACTTCTTGTAGTAAAGGGAATCATCAGCACCTGACCGTCCGTTCTATTCCTGGGAGGCCCTAAAGGACTAAAAAAAAAATAAATCATCTACGAGGGAGTCGGAACTCACCTCCTGCAGCTGCCTGCCAAGTCCCAGCCCAACACAGCCCCTGAAGGGACGCAGAACTGGTCCAGTGTAAAAGCCTTCAACCTGCTCCACTCGACCCCAGAGGGTGGCTCTGCCAGTGGAGCACCCCCAGTGTGTTGGCTGTCCCCTCTGCAGGCCCCTCAGTGGCCCAACCCTGTTGGTTAGGAAATAGATCTGGCTGCTCAGAATAGTCCAGATGTAGAGCACCAGGGCTGGGGTGGCAGCTGTGCTTCGAGAGGTCATCCAGGGTCCCACACTCCTTCTCTCCAGTTGCTCTGCCGTCTCTTCGATAATTATTTTTCCCACATGGCCTATGCGGGTGAGCCACCAGGGGCCTGCGAGAGGGGAGGGAGAGAGGGTAGACACAGCCTGAAAGATGCACAAGTCATTCCCACCCGCATCCTTTGGACAGAACCTGGCTATACCTACATGGGGGGCGGGGGAGGCTGAGAAACGGGCTTTCACCTGGGGAGCCATGTGCCCAGCTAAAAATCAAGGGTACTGTAACTAGGCTTAAGGGGGGGATACAGATACTAGGAGCCACCTGGAATCTCTGCCATCCTGGCTTTCTTGGGAGAATATTCCAGAACCCCTCCTCTGGGAGAGGCGCTAAGGAGGCAGAAAGGCAGTTAGAAGCCAGCTTTGGGGTAAAGCAGGATGTAATTGCAGCCAAGGGGAGTGTCAAGCTGGACCTGGGGACTTGGGGTCGCATGGTGGGGCCTGGGCCAGGCTGTGGGGCAAGGAAGCTGAGTCTGCCATGACTTTAGGAGGAGACAGAAAGTTAGGGGGCTTTGCCAGGGTCTGGCAGTCATCACTTCAGTCCCTATAGTTCAGATATGAGTCCCTGACATCAGAGGCCACAGAGACCCGCCTCCCCCGCTCACTCTCTGCTTGACAGGTTCGCCCTGAGTTTTGGCCACAGGCAGAGCTCCACCAGCATCCCGTACACCCGCATCGAGGTCTCTGCCACCTCCTGAGGAGTCCATCTGCCTGGAAGATGCTGGAACCATGGCTTTAGCAGACAGTCTCCAGCTTCCTGCTTGCCTGGCCCCTGCAGCACAAGGTCTCGGAGGTCCTGTAAGTCATCCCTGCTCCAGGAGAGGTCTTTTGGGCCCTGGTGAAAGAGGAGAACGTTTGAGAACCCAAAAGTCTTCATTTTGAATCTCAGGCTCTGAGGTGCCCTGAGGATCTGCCTTCTTGCCTCAGTTTCCCCATTGTCTCTGCACGTCCCTGCAGTACTTACAATGACAACATCTCATGGAGTCTGTTGCTTTCTCAGAGAACATCTCGGGTACCAGCCCTGGAAGGAAGTCTTCTCTGGCATCACTCCCAAACCCAGATGAGGATACTATATTCTCTGCTCTCTTTTCCCATCTGGCTGGGACTTTCTGGTGAGGGGAAGCCTGCTTTTGTCATTCACCAGCAACTCAGACTGGTGGAGAAGATGCTTGAGTTCCAGGCCTGCTCCTCTGGTGTCATGGCGGTATGGCCATAGGCCTCAGTTTTCCCCATATGTACAATGGGCGACCTGGACCAAGGAGTTCTTAAGATCACTTCCGATATCAATGAGCTAGAATTCTAAGTGCTGCTAATACAGTGCATATTCAGCATGGGCCCTGCTCTCAAGTAGCTGGCCATCTCTTTAGGGAATGCCAGTTTTAATTAGGGGAACAGTAAATAGAATTCCAGAATCGTGGGGAATAAAATCCAAGAGCTGCCACGGTGCATGAAGCCAGCTACAGGCGCTGTTTCCAGGGTGGTGCGGGAGAGCTTTGCAGAACGGAGGTGGGTTTGGAGGCCGACAAGCCCAGCTGTTGGTGTTGCCTGTCTCCTGGCCGCTGTTGACCTTGTCAACAACCCGTGACTAACAGCTTTCCCTAGCCTCAGTTCCCACACCTGCAGAATGGGAATGATTAGGCACCTGGGGGTGTGCTTAACCCCTGTCTTCCTGCAGGAGGGTCTTCAGCTGGTCCCATTCAGCTAGTCAGGGCCTGAGGGGGCGGTTTCTGCTCACCCTCAGTTACCCAGGTCCCCATCTTTGGGACATTGTTAAGGGTCAGCCCCCGACGGGTGAGTCAGATGGAGACTGAGCAAGGAGCTCAGGCCAGAAGTCACCAGAGGAAGGGCCTGGCAAGAGTGAGTTGCTGGATGCTGAGGAAAATGAAGGGCTAAAGCAGACCCAGGGAGCTGGTGTGGGACAACACTTCGTCATCTGTGCCTGCTGCATGCCCACAGGACTCTGGCCTCTCATCTTCTCTCCTCCCGTTCTAGATGCTTCCCTTGTACCCAGGGGTGTGCGGGAGGTCCCTCCTACTACCTTGTGAGAGCCCATTGTTAAGTTTTCGGGACTTTTGCCAACTGGTTGTTAAACACAGCCTTTTAAAGATATTAAATTATTGAATATTTCAATAAATTATATTAAAAGCGAAAGTAATAAATACTAAAACCTCATCACTTCCTTACTTTGCTACATTTCACTATCATGGGTGCTCTTGAGGCTACTTGTCTATAGTGTGTCTTATGAGAGACACGGGAGATCCTGATTCTGCGTACAGGGCATCATGCCCATGGGGGGTGACTTGGCAGCACAGGGATGGGAGAGTGCTACAAGGCAGGGCTGGACTTATTGTTTCCTTGATGTTCCAGCCTTAAGAATGTGGTGGATCAAATGTTAACAATGCAAATTAACCTTGTGAGTGTGTCTGTGGTGTCTGTAGCTGAGACATGGCGAGTGGCACTAAAACTTGAGGGAATATTCTTTCACTTTTGAACGCTATTACCCAATGCAGCAAACAAGTTGCCCCCATCATCGATGAAGGCATTCTGACCTACATCTTCCTTGTTTTACTTTCGTCTGACTCATTAATGTCAACAAAAAATTTCCACCCACGTTCATGTCGAAACTTCACTCGCTCTGCAGAGACTGGATGGGATCTTTTGCCGAGTCGTATTGCTGTCCAGCATTTATTCCTAGTCTGATTTGGTCAAGTCGTGGCGAAATTGCAGTGATAGTTGGTTTTGGATACAAGAATTTGGCAAAAACAACAACAACAACAACAACAACAACAAAAAACCAACAAAGTCCATCTGTGAGAATGAATTGGCTTATACAGAATTTATAAAGAATATTTACAACAGTGTGTTATCATTTATAAATTTGTACATTTTGTGTAATAAACACATAAAATCTATACACACACGCACACACGCACACACACACACACACACACTTGTTCTCCTGGAGAACAGTGGTTCAACACTTCCCAGCACACCACTCCTTTTATTTGTCCTTATGATGCCTTCAGATCCAAATCTGTCTACAAAGAGCCCCAGGCCTCTCTCAGTTCCCCTCCTACCAGCCTAGAGAACGCTTAGACTAGTCTGAGATCGGTCAGGATCATAAACTCAGCGGTCAGACAGGGAATGGAAATGATGGGAACCCTGTGCTAAGACGGCAGGGAGGAGTGAAGTCTGTGGACACAGGCAAACACAGGCCCTCTCTAGAAGGGGAAGCTCACCAGTCCCAGCCGGTGCCTGCCATGTGGGAGTATGGGCTCATCCGTGGCCTGACCATCTGTATTTTCAAGAAAATCCAGAAATTCAGACCTTGGTGCAAAATTTCCTGATTTTTTAACCAACTTTTTTTTTTTTAATATTTTATTTATTTCTTTGAGAGAGAGAGAATGAGAGACAGAGAACACGAGAGGGAAGAGGGTCAGAGGGAGAAGCAGACTCCCCGCGGAGCAGGGAGCCCGACGTGGGACTCGATCCCGGGACTCCAGGATCATGACCTGAGCCGAAGGCAGTCGCTTAACCAACTGAGCCACCCAGGCGCCCCCTGATTTTTTAATAGTGGCAATTGGTTCTTAAGTGAAAAATAGCTTTTAAGCTCAACAGAACACGCCTGTGGCTAAATCATGGCCTTCTGTTTGTGGCTCAGCTCTTGAAAGCTTTCCCTCTGAGACACTCCTCTTCTCTGGATTCTTGAGGCTCTCAGCTTAATCACTGTAAAGAGTCATGGCTTTGGAAATCAATGCCAAGAATATTGAGTAGCCAAGCACCGTGAATGGAATAAGTCCGGGGTGGGGGGGTGTTATTGAACATGGAGGAAGGCATCATGGAGGGAAGAAATGGTTCATATGGCAAACGTATAGAACTGGCACAATTAGGTGTGGGACTTGGGTAACGGCTCATCTGTGTATCAGGGATGATACTATGAACTATTTAGAGATGACATATATCAATCACTAGTTCCAAGCTGGGCCCGTTGGTGCTCACCAGTGGTTCAGTCCCAGCAGCCTCCAGGAGCATCTGGCTCTGGGTGAGGAGGATGAAGAAGGCAAGAACTAGGTAGCCATTCATAATGGGGGGGGGGCATCAAAGAAATCCAAAAATGTGCGGTACCTACTAGGTGCTCAGCAGTCTTTAGCACTAACCAGAAAAGACACATGATCTGTTCCATGATCTGCAGGGCGGGTGGTGGGAGGCTCCTCTCTTCCAGATAATCTCAGAATCACTTCAGGAAAGCGTTTCCGAAACCCCAGCATTACGTGTAGCCTTCTCATATGTGTGTCCATCACAGAGTACCTTCCTGTCATCTGCCAAATGGCACTACACAGACTACTTACTGAATACTTTTCTTTAAAGTGATTTGCTTTTCAGGACACCTGGGTGGCTCAGTTAAGCGTCTGCCTTCGGCTCGGGTCATAATCCCAGCATCCTGGGATCAAGTCCCGTGTTGGGCTCCCGGCTCCGCGGGGAGCCTGCTTCTCTCTCTGCCTGCTATTCCCCCCGCGTGTACGCGCGTGCTCTCTGGCATATAAGTGAATCAAATCTTTAAAAAAAAAATAAAGTGATTTGCTTTTCAACTTAAATGCGTTTTACGAGGAAATTTTATTAATTTATTTTTCCAGTCAAATGTAAACTTACTGAATTCTACTGTGTGTGAGGCACTGTTCCAGACCCTGGGGCCACAGCGGTGAACAAGACAAGGAGCTGTCCTCACAGAGCCCACATTCCGGTGGGGGGAGTTACATGAGAGATAAGAAATGAGAGAGAGAAGGAAGAAGGAAGGGAGGAGGGAGGAAGGAAAAGTAGATGGATGGATGGATGGTTGCATGTCAGGTAGTGAGGAGCACTAAGAAGAGGTAAGGGGTGGATGGTGATGCTTGCATACTGTTTTAGCTAGGAGAGTCAGAGACCGCCTCTTTGAAGTGGTGGCATCTGAACAGAGACCTGCATGAAGGACTAGAGTGAGCCATGGAAAGATCTGGGGCGGGGGGGGCGGGGGCGCTGGATGGCTCAGTCCATTAAGCAACCGACTCTTGGAGGGTTTCAGCTCAGGTCATGATCTCTCTAAAATAAATAAATCTTTAAAAAGAAAGAAAGAAAGATCTGGGGGATGAGCATCCCAGGCAGCTGGCCCAGCATGTGCAAAGGCCCTGAGGTAAGACTGAGCTTTCCATATTGGTGGGACCTCAAGGAGTAAGTGAAGGGTAGAGCAATGGTAGGGGAGGAGGAAGAGGTCAGCAGGGGTTGGATCATGAAGACCTTCCCGACCATAGAAAGCATTTCGGACCCTTCCTTCCTTCCTCTTTCTCTTTCTTTCTTTCTTTCTTTCTTTCTTTCTTTCTTTCTTTCTTTCTTTCTTTCTTTCTTTCTTTCTTTCTTCTTTCTTTTTCTTTCCTTTTTTTCTTTTCTTTCTTTCTTCTTTTAATTTTATTTTTAAGTAATCTCTCCACCTAAAGTGGGGCTCAAATTCACAACGCCAAGATCAAGAGTCTCATGCTCTGCTGACTGAGCCAGCCAGGCGCCCCCATTTTTTCTAAATGCACTGGGAAGCCACGGGAGGATTTTGAACAGTGGATTGACATGATCTGACTTAATGCTATAAAATACTTCTTGTTGGTGAAGTTGGTGACTACAGAAAATGAGTATCAATTACAGAAATAAGAAGAAATCATAAAAATACTATGAAGGCAACATGATTTCACTCAACTCTGACTAAATACTCTTATCTACTGAGGGCACTGACCTTAAGGCCTCCTCTGTGATGTAAAACGGAGCTTAGCAAGTGTGAGAGAGGCATTCACGACAAAATAGCACCAACCTAAGACCTTTTCTTTGTCTGGCTTGGAAGAACAATGATGTGATGCAACATACTTGATGTGGGAAACAAAGGTAAAAGAAAAGTTATTAAATTTCCTTACTACTTACAGCCCACTGACAAGTCCTTGAAACAGAGTGGTATTCCTCTAGAAACTCAGCTGCCTCAATGTTAATACTTTGCTAAGGGCAAGAGGCAATCTTAGCTCAACCCCCCAGGATCCTGTAAATCTACTTTAACATATAAAAATTCCTTTGGAAACTTCCTTTATCTCTACCCCCCAAGATGCATGTTGGCAATCATCCCCCAAGCACGTGACCTGTCGATATACATCTGAAGGGTCTCATGACTCAGGTTTTATTAGACGGCAATAAATGACTTTTTCTCAACAATAGCTAGCGCCCTCAAGGTCCTGGAAACCTTGCTTCCAAAATACCTCAGAGACTTACACCATCCCTAACCCCCTCCCAACTTGAAAGTATATAACGGGCCCCTCCTCATGACCCCGGTGCAGCTCCTTCTGCCCACAGGTCCGGTCCCCGGGCTTTAATAAAACCAGCTTTTTGCACCAAAGATGTCTCAAGAATTCTTTCTTGGCCGTGGGCTTCGAACCCTAATAATGTCTTTCCTACATCATATTTATATGATGTTTGTGAACCTGAAATCGTTACAAATGCCATGGGTCACAAGCTTCCCATTCTTTGGTAGATACCAAAGGTTAGGAAGCCGGAAGCACCAAGAGACAAGTGGCTTTTGTTGCTCCCATATCAGCCCCTCCTGGAGAGCCACGTTCACGGTGTCACTGTGGACCCAGTTTAGAGCGAGGTCCCTGCAGCAGGTGTCCTCCGAGGGAGCTGTGCCTCCCCGAGGGAGAAGGCTGTGTAGGTGCCTTCGTTATTGGCCTGCAGCTTCGGAAGGGCTGGCCATCCAGAGGGAGAGGCAGAAGGGGACGAGTAGAGACAAGATGGGAAACCAAACCCTTCCCACACCCAAGATCATCACACCGGGGAGGGCAGTTTCCATGTCTGTCTTGTAGATCAGGGAACGGAGGCTTATGGGGCAGACGGCTGACCCTCTCCAGGCTCCTGCCAGCCTCCTCGGTGACCCGACATCTGTGTGGATGAGCCCTCACCAGCCTGGCCTCTCCTGGTGAGCAATCTCTGTGGCCCATGTTCCACTTGACCTCTTCCACCTTAAACACATGCAACGGGCAACATACTTTAAATGTTTCATTTCAAATATCCCACTTCCTGATCACCATATCCTAACATTTCTGCTAATATTCTAATGCCCCCCCCAAAGTAACAGTTCTCTGACCTCACTGAGAACTTTGACCTTGACCTGCCAGTGCCTGACCCTACTGCTTTTCCAGCATCCAGGGAGAGGTTCACAGGCTTCACTCTCTGGCTTGTCCAACCTGGATCCCAATTCCCAACCTTATAATCATTCCTGCAGACGCCCTTCTGCAGACTTAAGTCACGCTAACCCTATCTTCCCTCTGTGGGCAGAGAAAGCTGCAGGAGAAAAGGCATTTAACCTGACAAACAGGTTTCACTTGAAACCTGCAAACAAACAGACTCACCCTCCAGATGCTCCCTCTGCACAGCAAACAGTCAATACATCTAAAAGGCAATTTACAGAATGGGAGGAAATATTTACAAACCATAAATTTGAAAAAGGGTTAATCTCCAACATACATAAAGAACTCATATGAAATCAATAAGCAAATAATCCAATTTAAAAATAGGCAAAGGACTTGAACACGCATTTTTCCAAAGACATACGAATACCAATAAGTGTATGAAAAGGTGCACAACATCATCAGGGAAATGCTAATCAAAACCACAATGAGATAACACCTCACACCTGTTAGGATGGCTGTGATAAAAAAGACATGACAAGTGTGAGTGAGGATGTGGAGAAAGGGGGACCTCTGTGCACTGCTGGTGGGAAGGTAAATTGGTGCAGCCACTGTGGAAAACAATTTGGCAGTTCCTCAAGATATTAAAAATAGGGCTACCATGGGATCCCACAATCCTACTCTTGGGTACATACACAAAGGAAATGAAATCACTGTCTTAAAGAGTCAAGGTAGTATCATTCACAATAGCTGAGATATGGAAGCAACCTAAACATCCTTCAGCGGCTGAGTGGATAAAGAAAATGTGGTATATGTATATATACATAATGGAATAGTATTCAGCCATGAAAAAAGAAGGAAATCCTGCCATTTGCTCCAACGTGGATGAAACTGGAGGGCGTTATGCTAAGTGAAATAAACCAGACAGAAAACGACAAATACTGTATGGTTTCACTTATATGTGGAATCTTAAAAAAAAAAAAAAAAAGCCTATTGCATGGAAACAGAAAGCAGAATGGTGGTTGCCAGGGGCTGGAGGTCAAAGGTTACAAACTTGCAGGTATAAGAAGAGTAAGTTCTGAGGCTTTATTTACATCCTGGTGACTAGAACTAATAATGCGGTGTCATACACTTGAAAGTTGCTGGGGGCAGACCTTATGCATTCTTGCCACACACACGCAAAAGAGTTAACTCTGAGCCATCACCTTGATCCTGGCAATCATTCCACAATGTGTATATATATCAAGCTGTCACACTGTATGCTTCAAATATATACAACGATTTGTCAGTTATTCTTCAACAAAGTAAAAAAAAAAAGGCCCCTCAAAACCAAAAACACAACACAAAACACAAAAAACTCAAATGCTCTCAGGCACACTCCCCTGCTCCCTGACTCAACGGCTTCTAACAGTCCCCCTGGTGGAAACCTCTCCTATCCCTTCCATCTCCTCCACTCTCAGCTGCTGACTTGGCCTCATACTTCACTGGATGAGCCGTTCTCAGAAGTGGGACAGGTGCTGTCCCCCAATATCTGTTATCTCTTTTACACATTGCACTAGAATCCCAAGGTCTAGCTGGAAACACGTCTGCCAGGACCCAACACTGCAGCCCTCAGATCCCGTGGCAGGTGGATGTGGCCAAGTGACCAAGCGCAGGTCAATGTGAGTGAGCAGAAGGGGTGAGTACAATATCCAGGCAAGCTCTGTGCCAGAGAGGACTAATTCTCTCCCCAAATCCACCCTCTCCTTTTTCCTTTTAGCAACAGAAATCCCTTTGTTGTAGCTGGATGCATGGCCATTTAGCTAACGATGCAATTACCTAGCTTCCCTTACAAGAGAAGGGGTCTGGCCAATGGCCCCCTCTGTCAAGGTCTTCGCGGCCACTCCACCCGTGCCCTGTCCCCCAGACCAGGCCAGGAGGGAACCAGGGCTGGAGGGAACCGGGTGGCCCTGGAGGAGAGAGAGAGACGGCATCACCCATGGAGGTCAACAGCCTGCAGCTCCCCAGCACCTGCCCCAGGCTGGGAGCCACCCCCACCCCCAGCCCAGGGGAGGAGGCCATGGATGTGAGTTGTGAATCTGAAAGAAATTTTTCTATAACATCAATAATAAAAAACAGGCTTCAAGCCACCATGCTCAAGAAAAAGATTTTATCTTTTTATTGTCTCTAGAGAAAAGGAACTTACGAAATTGTCCTAAGAAAAGAGTACAAAATGTAGTAAAAGAAGAAGAATAGAGAAGGATCGGACAGATAATAGGAACAGTATTGATAATGCATTGTTTTTCCTAATTTTGGGGTGTTTGTGGTATTTGCTAGCTTTTTTAACATGCCAGATTTATGGTGATTTCTTTTCTTTAAATAAATATTCACTTCCAAACTTGGTTTTGTGACCATAGTTTACAAAACTACTATATATTTGTTTGTTTCTTTGTTTGCTTAAATGAGAGTCCCTGAAATTGGATCAGCCTGGGTCTGGGGAGGAGCTGTGAGCTCAGCATCCTTGGGTCCTTGGAGCCACAGTCTGAGAGCTGCCCCTTACCCTTCTTCCTCCTGCCCCTGGCTGCCCCCAGGACCCCCTAGAAATGGCCAAACCCTGGAGCTCAGCAGTGGCAGTCATGGAGAAGCTCTGGTGACAATCTTTTTGGCTTACAAGGCTGGGTGGGAGATTTCCTCCAAAATATCATCACAGGGATATGTCAGGGTATCTGAATCTTCGTTTCTCCGCAGAGGAGAGCCCCTTAACATTTCCCTCCAGCAAATCCATCCTCCATTTCCATCGCCCAGCCCTTGCTCCTGGGGCCAGGGTGAGCTAGGATTAACTGGTAAGTCTTGAATATATGGTTGTGACATTGCCTTCTCAATTATTTGCCCTCTTTAGGAGTAGGATTGGGGAATGTCCAGAAGAATCCAGAATTTATTTCCAGGCTCATTAAAAGAGATTGTCAAAAAAAGAAAAAAACAACCTAGATCGTTGGGGCTGTTTGGGCCACATTCCTGTAGTAGTTGGGAAGCTGTTACA
The DNA here is from genome assembly GCF_037043125.1 of Eumetopias jubatus. Lineage (NCBI taxonomy): Eukaryota > Metazoa > Chordata > Mammalia > Carnivora > Otariidae > Eumetopias > Eumetopias jubatus. Next base: position 126,870,164 of record NW_028274815.1, read on the forward strand.
CAGAAACTGAAACTGGAGGGGCATCTGGGTGGCTCAGCCGGTTAAGCGTCTGCCTTCAGCTCAGGTCATGATCCTGGGGTCCTGGGACCCAGTCCTGCATCGGGCTCCCTGCTCAGTGGGAGTCGGCTTCTCCCTCTCCCTCTGCCCCTCCCTTGCTGGTGCTCTCTCACTTTCTCATAAATAACTAAATAACTAAATGAAACAAACTGAACAGGCTTAAGTTACAAGGGAATTTCTGCTGGGAAATTTACAGTTAAGTCTAGCGTTACCCCTCCTAGCATTTTATCAGTTCTGATTGGGTTAAACATCCATTTCGGAACCAGTCCTGGTTGGCAAGGAGATAGGGACACAAATTAACTTAAATCAGGCAGGAGCCGTCCTTGGGGTCATGGTACTATATCCTAGGGCAGCCCTTACAAAGTACCACGAGCCAGGTGGCTTAAAACAACAGAAATTTCTGGAGGCTGGAAGTCTGGAATCAAGTGTCAGGAGGGCCACATTCTCCCCGAAGCTTCTCAGGAAAAGTCCCTCCCTGCCTCTCCCAGCTTCTGGGGGTGGCCCACAGTCCTCAGCGTTCCTGGGCTCGCAGCTGCTTCCCTCCTGAGCCTGTCTCCCTCTTCACGGGGCTTCCTTCTTGCTGTGTCTCTATTAAATTTCCCTCTTCTTAGAAGGACCTCGTCACTGGACTGAGAGCCCACCCAGATGCGGTATGATCTCGTCTTAACTTGATTACATCAGCAAAGACCTTATTTCCAAATAAAGTCACATTCACAGGTTCTGGGTGGATGTGAATTTTGAGGGGATACTGTTCAACCCAGTTGAGGAGCTCATCACCCCAAACCCTATGGCTGAAAGGGGAGGAGGTGAACACCTCAAAGGAAAATCAGGGTACCTCTGGCCCGAGAAGAGGACTCAATGCTGGTTATTACTCAGCACACTTGTCCCTACAACATGTCAGCCATGTGTGTGCCCCGCTCTGCTTGCATACCCCCGCAGTTGGGGGGATCACTACTGAATCAGGCAGTTTGTTGCACAGGTGGGTGATCTTCAGGGGGTGACCCTGCGCTGATGTGCACACGAGGTTTTATTTACTGTCTTGGTTGTTATTTGATCAAGGATCATGGGCTTCCCTGGCACAAAGCAGTTGCAGGGGGGAGGGGGGAGGTGCAAATGAGGTACATAAAGAGGTGACCTGGTCAAGACGGAGGGACCAGAAAGTGCACAACATATGAGGCAGGAGACCCAGGTTTGAGGTCTGCCTCCGTTACTTGCTAGTTTTGTGACCTTGGGCAAGTGATTTTGCCCTGTGAGCCTGCTTCCCCATCTGTAAGATTGAGGTGGCAGAAGGCCCTACCTCAAAGGTTTGCTGGACAAATAGAAATACCAGATGGGAAATTACTTTCTCACCTGTGGGGGTCTGTGCGCCCAGTGGGGGTCCTCCAAAAGGTTCCCCTCAGAAGTGGGCAGGGCTTCCTGCCCCACCCCAGGCCTGCCCCCAGGTCCTGCTCTGACCCAGGGCCAGACTCGGTTTCCATATTTGTTCATTTTGCTCTCCAGCACAAGTACTTTCTCATCAGTGGCATAGGAGGAGGATTGAATTTCAACAGGAGACACACAATTTTCACAGAGCCACGCTTCAAAAGTGTTTCCAGACCCTCACATGCTGGGTCCCGTCCGGGATACAGAAGAACTGTCATGGATGGTTTGGTACATGGTTTTGGAGTTTTTCCACCTCATGAAATTCTGAAGTGGAAAAGCTGACATTTTGCTTTTTAATTGATCCTCCCAAGATGTGAAGAGTTCCCAAGTAGGTTATTATGTTGAAAGCTTCATATTCCAAATAAAATTAAATAATTTTAATCAAATTTAGTTCTTTTTTATTTTTTAAGATTTTATTTATTTATTTGAGAGAGAGAGAGACACAGCGAGAGAGGGAACATAAGCAGGGGGAGTGAGAGAGGGAGAAGCAGGCTTCCTGCTGAGCAGGGAGCCCGATGTGGGGCTCAATCCCAGGACCCTGGGACCGTGACCTGAGCCGAAGGCAGATGCTTAACGACTGAGCCCCCCAGGCACCCCTCAAATTTAGTTCTTAAGAATTATTTTATTTAATGTTATGAAGGGTGGCATACCAAAATATTACGCAAAAAGTCATATTCATATGAATCTTTTTTATTATGATATCAAGATTTTATTATGATATCAAGAATCTTTAACAATTTTGCACATAACAATATTGCATATAAAGTCAATACCTTCCACAATCTGTTTGTGTGTGTTTCCCACTGGATTTGGCACTACAAAGTGGCTAAGTCCTTCCAGATTGGGGCGTGATGCTGTCCCAACTCTCTTGACTTGACAGACTGGATTGGTGGTTACCGAGATAGGATCTCAAAAGCTCTCTCTGCCACATTGCTATTCTTGCAATAATAGCTATTGCATTTACATTTAAGCTAATCAATACAATTTCAACATCTAAAGTGATAGATTTTTTTTTAAGCCTCCAATTTACGTAGAAGGTAAATAACATGCACTGTGTGCTTCATTGATTAGATGGATAGGTCCCCACCCAATTACAGAACCACCAGTGTCATAGAGTGTTAGGGATGCCAGAAATAACTGGAAAGTGGGCATTTGCACCTTCAACTTTCCAAAAGCCAAAAGCTACACCTAACGCCAAATGCCCATTATTGTCTGAATGCCTCAGCCACTGCTGTGCACACAAATTTTCTACTCTGCATGGTGACTCATCACAATATGAACAGCGTTTATCTCTCTAGGTAGTAGAATAAGAGGGAATTTTAATTTGGTTAATTATGCTTTTCTGTATTGTCAAAAATTTCAAAAATAACCATATCAAAATTTGTAGTAAAAGTTAAAAAAAAAACTCAATAAAATGTACTACAAACAATGAGATCAAAGTGAAGCTGTGGTAGATTCAATTATTGTTCAGCAAATATTCATTCCCTGCCCACTCTCACTGTGATACCCTTTTCAGCCTCACTGAGGGTGAGCCTGGTCATGTGACTTGCTCTGGCCAATAGGATGTAGGTTGAAGTCACAAGGAGCCAGTTCCCAGCCTAGACATTAAGAGCCTTTGGGTGTGTCCTCTCTCTCCTCTGGGAACTCCCACAACCCACTTGCTTGAGCCCATCTAGCCTGGATTGCAGAATGAGAAACCTGTTACACACCTGAACCTGACCTGCAGCATGAAGCAAGGCCATACCAGCCAAGTCAAGCATCTGAAAGCAAAAAAGAAACATTAATTTAAGATTCTGGAATTGTTTGTTATGCAGCAAGTGTTGACTAATACAGAGTCCAATCAGGTAGGAAGTGTTTTTACCTCACTTACTGAGTTTACCCTTGCCATGCCCAAAAGCCCTAAAATAAAATAACAATAGAGTCGTGGCTTTCAAAAATCGAAAATCCTGAAAAAGATAGAGAAAAATACAAACCACCCACATCCTACCACTCAAAGACAGCCACTCACAGCATCTTGCTGTCCATCCATCTAGCCTCCTATCTCTGATGGCAGATGAAGCCAGTTAGATTAGGAAGATGGATAAAATGCAACGTCATCCTTCAAATTGCTCCGATCGAAACCTTGGAGGCATCCCTGAGTGCTCTTTTTCTCTCCCACATCCAGTCTGTCAGCAAACCCCGCAGGCTCCGCAAACTCAGCCTTTCTCATTATCCGTCCATCACCAGTGGTGGTGATAGAGGATACTCACCACCACCACCACCACCATCTCTCACCTACAGGATCGTACTAGCCTTATAACTGGCTCCCTACTTCCATCCTTGCCTTTTCATCTAGGCTGAGATCCTCAGCCTGAGGATCCTTCCAGAGCCTAAAATACAGTTCATGTCATTCTCTGACCTGATGTCCCCATGGCTCTCCCTCTTACTCAGAGGAGCACATACCATGACCTCGTCAGCCCTCCATAGATTGCCCACCCTTTCCTCTCTGGCCTTAGTTTCTCTCAATCTCCCCTTTGCTCAGTCAGCTCCAGCCTTCACTGTTCCCCCAACACATCTGACGCACAGGGCCGCCCGTCCTTGACTCTTCTTGTACCTTTTGGCGGGAATGTACACAGAGCAGGTCCTTGTATGGCCCACCCCCTTGCTTCCCTATGTCTGGGAGTCAGAAGCCATCTTCTCAGGACTGCCTTCCCTGGCTATGCTAGGTAACACGTCACACTCACATGTACACACACACATCGCACATGCACACACACTGAGATTTCACATTCTTGCGTCCCTGCTTTATTGCCCCTCCTTGGCCCTGGCCCCTCTCCGAGATACTGTGTATCTGAATTCCCACTTACTTGTTAATTTATTAACCATATCCTCTGCTAGAATACAAGTTCCACGAGGACAGGCCACTTTGTTTTGTTGACCACTATTTGCTCTGTGTCTAGAACAGTGCCTGGCACATAGGTAGACACTCAGTGTATATTTTTGTTGAATGAATGAATAAATGAGTGAATGTAAAGTGTGCAGAATATTTCAGATACATAATAAAGGGGAATAGCACCACAGATGTTTTAAAAAAAAAGATATTTTCTTCCTCTTACGTTGTAGATGCTGTAAAAAGTTGATACAATTTAAAAAATGGAATGCAAATGTATAAAGTCATAAAGGACACTGGTAGAATAAGCAATAATATAACAATAAAAACAAAGAGGTTAAAGGAAGAAGGAGCAGTGGAGGGAATGTATGTGAACAAAATTCCTCATCTCTTATCACTGGACGTTGTTTAGGGTGGATAATTTAAGAAACATACTTTAGATTTATTTCTTTTTTTAAAAAAGATTTTATTTATTTATTTGAGAGAGAGAACAAGCAGGGAGAGGGACAGAGGAAGAAGGTGAAGCAGGCTCCCTGTGGGGCTCGATCCTAGGACCCCAGGATCATGGCCTGAGCTGAAGGCTGACACTTAACCGAGCCACAGAGGTACCCCGACATTTATTTCTTGAAGCAGAGGCCTCAATGCTGTAAAAACTGGCCCTCAATTATATTCCGTATGGCCCAGACATTGCTTTTAAAATTTTCGAGTTAGTTGTCAAGTTTTGAAATTTGGGACATTTTATATATAACGGTTTCTCTTGAAAAAGATCTGGCCACACTGGGCCTGCATTCTGAAATCGAACCACCAGGTGGCGCAGAGTAGCGGCCCCTCCTGTTAGATGTGGCTTGACTATTTGGTTTGCTCTATAGACTCTCCCTGCTTTTCATTCCTGGTATAAATATTTAATGGTAAGAATCTAAAAAAAATAGAAACAAAAAATTCCAACAGTAGTTATCTCAAATCAGTGAGGCCTAGGAGTGTTGCAAAGATAGGTAAGGAGAGTAGCTCATTTAGAAACTTCTACCCTCTGAGAGAATTTATATGAGTTCAGGTACACATGCCTTGTTTATATAATGAAGGCACCAATTAGGTTAAAAAATTCACTTAAAATACATTTTTCACCTTAGAAAAATTGCAAAACACTGAAAAATATAAAGATCAAGGATAAAAACCATCCATGCCCTACCAGGTACTAACAACACTTTGGTGTATATTCATCTAATCTTCTGTTTTTTATAAATCAAGCTAGTTAGAAATGAAGGCAGACATCTGGATAGGTGGATATTTTCACATCACTGAGATCATACTGTGTGTAAAACATTGTGACATTTACCATTCTAGATTGTTGAGTATTTCACATGAGGCTGAATTCATATCCATATTGCCTTTGCCAATGTTAAAAACTGTATCAGCAATTTCTCCCAGCATCTGGCTTTTTCTTTCTTCTGGATGTGTAGAAAATTGAATTATGTGCGTACCAAGTCAACATTCCAGTTTTCCTGGCAAAGACTGATTCTGCCAGTGGAAACAGAGTGTTTTCATTTTCCTTCTCTCTCCCCATTGTTCCATGCTTTTCTGGTTTCTCTGTGTGCATATTTTCCCTCTGGATTTGGCATTGTGAGGCTGCTAAGTTCTTCCAGATTTGGGGTCCAATGCCATCCTAAATCTCTGGGTTTGACAGGCTGAGTTGGTGGTTTCTGAGATATGAAGCAAAAAGCTTTCTCTGCGGCCGTCTCTCAATCAGATGACAACTCATGAGGTGGGAGAAATTGGCAGATACATTGCATTTGGATGCTGGAGGCCGTTGCCTTCTCCCGGAAGTGTATCTGCATAGTGCTGGGCACAAATTAAGTCCCCACTAGATTCCTGATGGTTGAGACCAGATCAGGTAGCTTCTGGCAGGAGATACAACAGTCTTACTCCAAATACACTGCTCTCTTTACCAACATCCTCCGATCTGAACAGCATTTAAGGCTTTCTGACAGCCTAGCACCAGTGGCCATACTGACTTCTCTGACTCCATCGTGGGTTAATTTTTGAAGATAATCACAATGTGACCCCCATGTCAGCACCTGAGATTTCCAGCCTTCCAGGGCCACCCCTTCTGTAGCCTGACCTGAAGCCTCATTCTAGACAATATGGGAAGGCAGGAGCTCCCACCACCTGCCGTCACTGCATCTTTGAGTTTGCGTGTGGGCCTTGCACATCGGAGGCCCTGAAAGAATGGAGGTCAGAAGGTGCCTCCGGCAGCCCTCCTTTCCCTCCCCCTGCCCACCCACCCACACTCCTGGTCCTGGTCGGTATGATCTATTGGGCAGTTCCCGTAGCTTTTCTGCTCACTTCTAGATAATGATAGATAGCAATATGATGGTGAGAACAGCCACGTCTCCCAGTCACTTCCGAGCATAACAGTGACCTAAACTCAGCTACTAACATGTCACCTCACGTCAAAGTTCCTAATTTTATTCACGTTACACCTCTCCCCTACCTACTCTCCCTTCTTATCCTCCCTACCCCCCATCGGACTCAGGAGGTGAGAGGGACATGAAGGCCTCACTTGGCCGGCTCTGTTAGGATGTAGCATCGTGCTTTCTGGGCTCACGGGGTGTTTGTAGCTGATTCCTTCTGTCATTAGGGTGTGTGTGAGAGAGAGAGTGTGGTTCTTGGCAACTCCACCCACTGGGAACCTCTGAATGAGCTTCCTCAGATCCGGGGATGTGTCTTCTCTGGCTGCCACTTTCCCTTTGGCCCATAGAACCTTGGCCTCCTGGGGTCCAGAACCTTCACTTGGATCCTTCCCATTTCCAGGTAGGCCTCTCACTGGGGATCCCAAGTGACCCCAGTCCAGCTGCTTCCATGGGATTCAGAACCAGTTCCTGGAAGACCCTCACACCTTCGACCCACTCTAGAGCTACTTCCTACTGCGGCTGCACCACTCTGCAGAGGCTGAGCAGCCACAATCTCGGACGGCGAGACTTTTCTAGGCCCGGACCTGGCACCAGTTTGTTCAGGAGACTGGGGGCGCACAGCGGGGTCCAAAGCAGCGTCTCCCCAAATCAGCCCTCTCTTTCAGCTTCTCCGATCTCCTCACAGTAGGCACTGAGCTAAGGGTCTCAAAGCCAATTCTGACCATCCCCTTCGCAAGTCCTGCAGATGGAGGGACGGGCAACTTGCTACCCCTCGGGTTACTCCTGGCCTCTGGGGTTTCTGCCCAACTGAAGGCAGAAGGGGTCCCATTCTCACATCCCATTGCCTTCATCTCTCCTTTCAACACTTGTCTGGACATTCGGGCTCCACCTTCCCCTCTCCGCTCTGCCTCGCAGCTTCGACAGCTGTCATCTGCAGCCGGCTTCAACTCCAGTATGGAAAACAGCTCCATTTCCTTTTCATTCTCTTGCCCTTTGGGGACAGTAGCACAGACCCCCTTGTCAGGCGGAGTCCACAGACTATCTTCGAAGGATGCAGTAGCAGAACTGAGGACCTGTTGTGGGGACGCCGCTCACTTCTATTCACCCTCTCTTCTCCTAGGGGATCCACCCCCATCTCCTGCCTAGCCAATGAGGGCATTTCATCCCCCCCCCGCCTTCCTGGCTACCGTGATTGGCTCAAGCCTGGGGGCGTGGCCAAAGCCAAGCCAATCGGAGCCAACAATACTGCAGCCCGGGGAATGATTGTTAAGTCTGCGCAGACTCTCCTTTTTTCATTGGATTGCTGGGGGACTAGGATGTAGCCTAGAGCGGTGTCTGCCTTCGTGCTTCCGGCAAGGGGAGCCTGGTTGAGAATGAGGCCGAGACCGCAGGCCGAGTGAAGATAAAGAGCGTTTTAGATACAAGTCAATAAATTTCTTTTTGTTCGTTTAAGCCAGTTCGTGTTATTTTTCCTTTCACTTGCAATCAAGAGAACTGGCTGGAAAAAAAAAAAAAAGAACTGGCTGAAACAGAGAAAGAATCGTATCCCAGGAGGAAAAAATAATGGAACATTTCATCTGAAACATTTCCTAGTCTTTTTTTTTATAAATGATTTTCAAAGAGTTTTACTTATTTGAGAGAGAGAGCGAGCAGAGGGAGAGGGACAAGGAGCTCCACGTTGAGCATGGAGCCCCCACAGGGCTCGATCCCACGACCCTGAGATCATGACCCCAACAGAAACCCAGAGTTGGCCGCTTAACTCACTGAGCCACCTAGGCACCCCTGAAACATGCCTCCTCTTAAAAATCTCCTTAGCTTAACTCCCATCAAGAATTTTATGAATTCATCCAGTCAGCAAATACTTCTGAAGCACCCCAGTTTCCCTGACACCCCCAAGTAACTGTTATTATTCAGATTTTATAGGTAAAGAAATTAAGGTTTCGGCAAGGACACGAAACCCATGCAATGTCATCCACTGGAGTGTAGGCCTTGCCACCAGCCGTGTCTGACTCCAAAGTCCTTGTTTTCCCATCAGGCTGCACCAACTGCTCTGAGAGGTGCTGCCATTAGCAACCCATGCCTGGTTGCTTATTGGATCGCATCCCAGGAATGAGCTCCTGGATCAGCAGGGCACAGGTTGCGCCACCCCCAAGGGGTTGGCAAGGCCCGTGAAGGCAGGGGTGGGCAGCAGCCTCTCTGCCTCCTAGAGAGCCTTGAAGTCATGCCTTTGTGGACCAGTGAGTCTGGTTTTTCCTGGAGCCTTTCATGCGTCTTATGCCTTGCAGCCAGGAGGTGCGCAATCATAGCTTAGAGTGAAGGAAATAGTGGGGAAAATGTGTACTTGCAACTAGCGCCAGTGTTATGACTTACGTGGTGCAGATTGTCCCCTGGAAAGGACTGCATGCACATGCTATTCTGTGTCTAAGAATTTATCCCACAGATACATTTGCACATAGACCTCTATCAGGGCCACATCACAAGGTTGGGCAGGTTATGCACTGCCCAACATTGAGAGGCACCTTTCACATCATGGTAGACAGAGAAAGAGGGAGATAATTTTTCACTGTCTACTTTTGTGTGCTGTGTGATTTTTTTTTTCTTTTTAGCATAGTCATATATAACTTAGTCCAAAGAAAAACTTCATATTAAAACTGAGATGGTGTTTAAATTTTAATACATTGCTTGGCAAATCAGCTACTCTTATTATTATCATTGTTACTTATTATTATCATTGTTACTATAATAAATAAGATTTATTTATTGGAGAGAGAGCATGTGTCAGCGAGGGGAGGGGCAGAGAGAGAGGAAGAGAAACAGACTCCCCGCTGAGTGGGGAACCTCACACAGGGCTCCATCCCAGGACCCTGAGATCATGACCTGAGCTGAAACCAAGAGTCAGAGGCTTAACCAACTGAGCCACCCAGGTGCCTGGGCAGTGTTACTATTTTTAAAGAAAATCTCAAGTGTTATTACACCACAGAGACACATGAGGGCGCGCCAGGCGTCTTTTGAAGGGTTTCCCAGCAGCGGGCTTTGGAGGCTGTAATTCTCAGAGTGCAGGGGTCGGGGAGAAAATCCTGGGAGTCTCCTATGACAAGGGCGATTCTTAGCTCCATCTTGGTCCAGTGGTCCAGCGTTGTCAGTGAAATGCCAGCGTCCGTTTCCTGAGTGCCTCCCTAGTGGAAATCAGGGGGAGAGTCCATTGTCCACAGGGGGTGGGGCCGAGAGCTGGAGCAGCCCCGGGGAGCGACTCCTACACCCGGACATTCATTCGGACGTTCGGACATTCGCGGTCTCATCTGTGCAGCAGGGCTGAGGAAACCCACCCCGCTGGGCTACTGTGAGGATGGAGCAGGGACTTTCAGAGACCAAGAGAAGCCTGAACCCGTACTCTCTGTAGCGAGAAACGGGAAAGAAAAAAAGAGAGAAATACACAAAGGGGGAAAAGCCCGAAACAGAGTTACCAAAAGTGAAATCACTTTTACAAGGTCAGATTTTAAGATTCATGCCTTTCTCTCTCTCTCTCTTTCTCTCTCTCTCTCTCTCTCTCTCTCTCACACACACACACACACACACACACACACACACACACACACACACACACACCCCACAACCCAACAGTGCTAGGTAGAGACAGAGAGACAGAGATGGTGGGATTCATTTAAAAATAGTCATTGATGTGGTCTGAGTGGGCTCAAGTTTAATGATTTTCTATGATCTCTTCTGCTATCAATTCTGGAGGCACTTCTCTGTGACTTGGGTATAACCTTATTTAAAGATAACACATAAAATCTTTCTCTGGGGCCTGTGACAGACAGATTGTTTCTCTGCTTGACAGCTGTCCTCACTTTCTTCCTGGCTAAGAGAACTCCCACTTTGTTCCAGCATAGAGCAGATGGCAATCTGCTCAGTGGAGAGATGATTTACCCCCAGTCCCAGGAGGTGAGTTGAAATTGGTCTAAATCATTCCCTTTTGCCAGCAATTGGTTTATTATTGGGCATATGCCCTGGTTCTGGCCAATGAGAAGTAAGTGGATATTTCCTGGAGGCTTCTGGGGAGATTTTCCTGCGTGATAAGACAGAGACACTTGAGAAAATTCTCTTCTATCTGTTCTATCTTTGGACATTGTCAGAATATCTGGAGCTACAGCAGCCATCTTGCAACCATGAGGAAAAGACGAAGAGAACTGTGGAGGCCTGCATCCTCGTCTCATGTCTGACATAATGGAGATGCTGAATTCACCAACCCTGGGACCATCTGATTCAGGACTTGTTATATGATATGCTTTCTAGGAAACTTAATAGTTTAAACCTCCTGTGGATGATATGACAGGCAGCCAAAAGCACATTTGATGACACAAAACTCCTTGTGAACAGAATGAGGCAATGCAAACGGCTCTTGGGCAGAATGCAAGCATTTGCGTTTCTAACAAGCTCAGAGAACCCCATTTTGCGCAACCTCTGTCTCAGCTGTTTCTTAGTCTGGAACAGGAGCCTGTGGGTTAAGTAAAGCTCAGGAGTCGGGCAGATGTGTTTCAAATCTCATCTTAACCCCATGCTGGCTGTGTGACCCTGGGCCAGTGAGTGAGTCTCTTTGGACTCCAGCTTCCTCATCTGTAAATTAGGGATGATATAAGAACTCCTGGCTTTCCCCCTCATGCCTGTTTCTCCACCAGACCCCCCCATCTCTGTATGTGACAGGTCCGTTCTTCCAGAAGCTCAGCCCTGAGTACTTGAGTCACCTTTGTGGGCTCTCGTTCACTCACACCTCACACTCAATCTGTCAGAAAAACCTGTTGGTTCTCCTCTCAGGGTGCACTCAGAATCAGACCACTGCTCATCACCTCCGTTGCGGTCACCCTGGTCCAGGCTAGCATCATTTCCCTCCTGGACCGTGGTGGTCACCTCCTCACTGGTCCCTGCCTCCATCCTCACCCCTGACACTCCATGCTTCACACACAGCCAGAGGGATCTTGGTAAAACAAAGAAGCACCCTGTCCTTCCTCTGCTCAGGAACCCCCATGGCTCCCACTTCACTCAGAGTAAGAGCTGAAATCCTACAAGGATCCCTCAAGGCTCCTGGAGATCTGGATGCCTGGTGTATTCTGATCTCAGCTCACCCTACACTCCGCATATTCTGCTCCAGCTACACTGGCCTCCTTGCTCCGCCTCAAGTACACCAAACAGGCTCCCTCCCACTTTCTACCTGGAACAGTCTTTTCCAGGTAGTCACCTAGCTCCCTCCCTTACCTCCTTTTGGCTTCTGCTCAAATGTCACCTCCTCGGTGAGGCCCACCCTGACTGCTCACCTAATAATCCACCCCCCCAACTTCTGTCCCCCTGACATCGCCTCATGCTGCTCCATGTCCTGCCCCACTGAGTGTATATTTGTGTGCCTATTTGTTTAATTTCTCTCTCGCTATTAAGATGTGATCTTTATGACAGCAGGGTCCATACCTGTTTTTTTTTTTAATTTTTACATACAGTAAAATTCATTCTTTTTGTGGTACAGTTCTATAAGTCTGGGTAAATACATAGAGTCATGTAACCACCACCACAATCAAGATAGAGAACAGCTGCATCACCTCCCAAAATATCTGCCCCTTTGCCAACTCCTTCTCCCCCATCTGTTGGCAATCACTGATCTGTTCTCCGCCCCTGAAGTTTTGCCTTTTCTAGAATGTCATAGAAATGAATGGTGCAGCAGACAGCCCCTGAGACTGGCTGCTTTCCCTCAGCATGATGCTTCCGAGATTCATCCGTGCCGTTGCTTCCCTCAGTGGCTTATGCCTTTTGTATCGTTGAATTTTGGTCTCCCGTGTGCTGCTGTCTATCCCTTCTCCAGGTGAGGGCATGTGGGTTGTTTCCAGTTTGGGGTGATTATGAATAAGCTGCTCTAAAAGTTCATGTATAGGTTTTTGCGTGAACAGAGGCTTTCCTTTCTCTAGGTTCAACACCCAGGAGTGGGATGTCTGAGTCGTATGCTGAGTGTGTGTTTAACCTTGGAAGAGCCCGCCGGAAGGTTCTCCGGAGTGGCTGGTCCTCTCTGCCCTCCCACCCGCGCTGTAGGAGACTGGCAGCTGTTCTGCATCCCCACACCTGGTACCTTCTCACCACTGCCTCTCTCCTCCCGAGCACAGAACCCGGCACACAGTTGGTGCTCAACAAGTACACACACAGTAGGTGCTCAGTGAGTATTTGCTAAATGAGTAAGTGGATGACTAGAAACGATCGCACTGGATGGTTATCAGGGCTTAGTGGGATACAGTTTGTAAAGCGCTTGGCCCAATGCCTGGCCTTGAAATGCACTCAGGACCTGAGGGGTCACTGTAAACATCAGGGGCCCCCTCTCCAGGGGCAGAGTCCCCAGCTCCAGAGGACAAGGTCCCCCGGCTCCCCCATCTCCTCTGTTTTGATCTCTGGCGTCCTGAGCTCCAGGCTTTAGAGATAGAAAGATCTTCTCTCCCCAGGAACTGAGGAGGTAAGGCTCCCCCTGCCCCTAGCAGAACCCCCGAGTCTGCAAGCACCTCCTGAGCCAATGTGGTGGCTCCCTCTGCTCCAGCCCAGGAAGAACCCAGGGAGACTTGGATCCTACTGTATTTTCCTCGCCTCCGCGCCGGAGGACGGAAGGTCCACAGGCTGAGGAATGGAGCACATCTGTTCCCTTGCTGGCCCTGTCCCCTTGAGGGGCACACCGATGCCCCCACTCTGCTGAAGTTCTTCCCAGCTCGGCCAAGCTGCTCGGCCAAGCTGCTCGGCCTCCTTCACCCACCCCCACAGGGACCTGTGTGCAGAATCTTTTCACCACCTTTGCTTTTTCACAATGACCCTGACCCTTTCTGCTATTGTTTTTCTAGGTCAATGGAATACGTTTTCCTCTCCTAGCTGTGGAGGCCTGTGGACAGCGCCAAGCACAACAGGCCCAGCGCGAAGGGGGCCTGGGAGGCCCGCCCCACCTCTGCAGCCTGGGGCCTGTTCAGGCAGAGCCGGGGGGACATGCGTGGGGGACCAGGAATGTGAGCTAATCTTGCTTGCGGGCCTCAGCCAGCTGGGGTGGGGATGCAGGCAGGGAGGAGGGAGTCGTGGGCTCCCTTTCCACCTCTCTCTGCTCTTCTTCCTCCCCCCACCCTGCCCCATTTTCTTATCAGAGCAAATAATCCCTAAATGATTCTTCAATCATTCACATGGGTATTTTCTGAGCACCTGACAGCCGACTGTATCGCGGTTTGGGGGTCCAATAATACAAACCAGGAGTGCAGTGGTTCTCAACCAGGGACGAACTGTGCCCTCTGAGCGGGGGGGGGGGGGGGGGGGGGGACTGGAGACCCTTTGTTGTCATGGGTTACCATGACCAGGGGGCAGGGTGCTGCCAGCATCTAGGGTGGAGGCCAGGGAGGCTGCTAAACTTCCTACAGTGCACAGGGCAGCCCCCCACAACAAGAAGTATCTGGCCCAGAATTGTCAGTAGTGCTGAGGGTGATGGACGCTGATTTATCACCATCGCATTGTGCGATGGGAAGATACTGAGGTCCAGAACAGTTAAGTAGTATGTCCAGGGACCACAGGCATGAAGGGTCAGGGCTATTTCAACCCAGAAAGCCTGACCCTGCTGCCCTGTGGGTGCAGGAGCTGGGAGGGAGGGGCTCATTCAGAAGGGGGGAGGAGCAGGAGGTGGGTGGTGGCATTCTGGGGGCATTCCAGAGAGGATGGGGACGGGGGAATTTGGGAAGATTCCCAGGGGGCTGGGGAAGTCTGTCATGATCCCTCCTCTCTGTCACGTCGAATACGTGGGGGGGAAAGCCGCTTCCATACTTTGGCGGGGGGGAAAAGCCGCTTCCATACTTTGGCGGGGCCCCTCCCCCTGCTACCCCCAAAGGCTCCACTTGGGGCCTATCCTGGGAGCTGCCCTGCAGTACCAGATAATGAGCAGCAGAGGGCGCGAGAGTTCCTTCGCTGCCGTTTCCATCGCGCGCTCGTTCATTGTAAATAGGTGTGCCTCAAAGAAAATGCGGAAAATACAAAAAAAGCAGAACAAAGAAATCGACATTGCCCATGTTCCCACCTCCAGGGGCAGCTAAAATTTTTAAATAGTGAGCGTTTTCTTCCTGTATTTTTCCCAGGCAAAGCTGTTTATGCTTTCTGTTTTGTTTTGTTAGTTTTCCGACACAGGTGTACTCATCCCAGGCACATGATTTTGTAGCCTGCCTTTTCACAGAATGTTCTATCAGAAGACTTTTGCATTGCCTGACAAGCTCTTCAAATCCTCCGCAGGCGCTGAGTGATGGCTGTGGAGCGGGTGCTTTAAGCCACCGCGTGCCAGGCTGTGTTGTGCGCCTTGGGGGGGGGGGAGCGGCGGAGGAAAGAAGCAAGGAGACCAAGGTCTTGGGGGACAGACAATACCCAGGGTCATTTCAGATCTGGAGCTTGCCACGGGGGGAAACACCAGGGTGATGTGTTGGGGAGCTCCTGGGTGGTGGCCCTGGGGAACAGTCTTTCAGAGGAAGGGACATCGGACTGGGACCTGGATGATGACGAGGAGTCAGCTTGGCAAAGAAGGAGCTGCTGGTGGGCGCTTCCCCTGGGAACATGCCTGCATGTTTGAAGAACAGGCTGGAAGGGGGCCCGGGCTGGAGACCGGTGAAGGGAGGAGAGTGAGCAACAGCCGGGGGAGGCCAACTTGTGGGCAGCAGCCATGAGGACGTTGGTCTTCATTTGAAGAGCAGTGAGGACTTTAAAGACAGCAGTGATGTGCTCTCTACATTTTCTCTTAGGGCAAAGGAACTCTAGAAGGAGAAAACGGCGGGGGGGGGGGATTGGTGCAGTCCTCCAACAAGAGGTGACCTTGGCTGGGGCCAGGTGGGGGCAGTAGACAGAGATGTGATCAGATTTAGGATGTGTTTTGGAGAAAGATCCTTGGGGCTTGGTGAGGGTCGGGAAATGAGGGACAGTAAGGGGTTCCTCTGGATTTCTTCTCTGTACCTGTGTGCCCCTGCTCACCCCGCCCCTCCCTGCAGCGGGGAGCTCACCAGCCTGTGCCCAAGGAGGGCATTCGGCTTTTCTCTTTGCCTAGTAAGAGAATAAAGGGTAATGTGCTAAAAGAGGAAGATAAAGACTCAGTGCAAGGAATCCCTTGCATTTCACTTCTAAAAATTATTGTCTGTGTACCTTTTCGGATTGCAAAAATAACGACCAGTCATTGCAGCAATATTTGTAAAATACAGGTCCACACAAAGCGCGGAAAAATAGGTCTCCACGATCCCACCATACAGAGACCTTCAGTGAACATTCTCAAGTCTTTCTTTATACTAGCATCTTTATCAGTGTCTGTATCCATGCCTGGGTTTATTATTCAACAGATTCTTTTCTGAGCACCTACTGTATGCAAGCCCCTTTTCCTGCCAAGGATGTAGCAAGAAATAAAAAGGCAGAAACCCCTGCCCTGGTAAAGCGGATGTTCTAGGGGATCAATAAGCAATACAGCCAGTAAGTTAGAGAGTCTGTATTGTAAGGTGCTGGGGAGAAAGGAAAGCAGGGAACAAGGAGGAGGGAGCTCCAGGGGGGCGTTGGGATATTAAATGGAGTGATTGGGGAAGGTGTCACTGAGCAGGCGCCTGAATGGGTGGAGGGAGCTGTCAGGGGGACAACGGTTGGGGGGCAGGGAGGAGCACACAAGTGCAAAGGCCCTGAGGAGGGAGATCCTGGAGCGATTCGGGAAGAGCAAGGTCACTATGGCCAGAGCCCAGCGAGCAGAGGGGAGGTCGGATAGGGAGGGAAAGGGTGAAGCCAGCCATCGAAAGAATCGCAAGTTTACTCTGAGTCCGTGAGAAACCATAACAGGCCCTTTATTTCTCTGTAAACCCAAACCGAAGGAGCAAGAACAGCAAGATCAGCTTCGCATACCCAGCTCTCAGCCCTGACTCCCAGTCCATCGGGCTTCCTCTGTCCCCACCCCGCCTACCCCACTGGATGATTTTAAAGCAAACCCCACAAAAAATCCAATCCCTTCATCTGTAAACATTTTGTAAATATCACCAAAAGAAGGATTCTTTTAAACACATTTCAATACCAGTATCACGACTTCAAAAATTACCAATGAGTTCGTGGTGTCACCAAAAATCCAGGGTTCAACTATCCCTGATAGTCTAAATTAGTTCTACAGTTCATTTGTTCAAACTCATATCCCAAAAAAAGTCCAGATATTGCAAACAGTTGATCTGGCCCCTTAAGCCTTTTTTAATCTATAGGTTCCCCTCCTTTTTTTTCCCTTTCTTCTTTTTTTTTTTTCTCCTGTCGCTTTCTTATTAGGTTTTTTTTTGTTTGATTTGCTTTGGGTTTTTTTCCTGTAGTTTATCTGTCAAAGAAACTGGGCTGTTTGTCTCCCAGTGTTTCCCCCATTCATAGCACTGATCTCTTCCGAATATCCTAATATATTTTACTTTTGTTATTTTTTTAAACTTCCTGTCTCCTATTAGAAGTAGTCTCGGGAGGGCAGCAAACTTAGTCTGCCTTGGTCAGTGCTCTGTGTCCAGCACCGTGCCTACCACCAAGGAGATGCTCAAGAAAAGGATGATGAACACAAGACTAGCAACCACTATCCTTACAACCAG
Source organism: Eumetopias jubatus (assembly GCF_037043125.1). Taxonomy (NCBI): domain Eukaryota; kingdom Metazoa; phylum Chordata; class Mammalia; order Carnivora; family Otariidae; genus Eumetopias; species Eumetopias jubatus. The sequence goes on from NW_028274815.1 coordinate 126,887,527, forward strand.
GAAGGGAGGGCATTGGGGTTCTTTGAACTCAATCTTGCAGGCTTAATGATCCATTTAACCATCATACTCGATTCTCTCTCCAGTGACTGACCTCCCTTCTTCTCCCAAAGATGGCGGCCATCTGTGCAAGGACCCAGCCCCCAAGACAATTCCCCAGTGTCTCCAGCTTCCTGCCTCCGAGAGGTGGTGGCCTGCTGGCGAACAAGGCTGTGCTGTGCCACCAAGCATGCTTGTCCACCACGAGACATCCTCAGCAGCCTGTGTGTCTCAAATTCCCCTGAATTGGCACAAAGCCCAATGGATTCAGAGTAAGTGGTTCCCAGCCCTGGTGAGGTATTTGGTGCCGTTCATGGTAAAGAAAGAAGAAAAGGCCCAGGAAAAGTGGCAGAGACATCATGCCTGGACTCTGTCCCTTGCCCTCCATTCATCCATCCTTCAGCCCGGTGTTGCTCCCGGGAAGGTCCTGAGGCAGCAACTCCAGCATCAGCTGGGCCCTCGTTGGAAAGGCCAGTTCTTGGCTCCAGTGAATGCTAAGCTCTGGGTGGACCCCAGCGACCTGGACGTAAGACGCCCTCCAGCGAGTCTGTCTGCAGAGAAGTCCTGGTTCTCGGTGCTCTTGGCAGGACCTCCTGTGAGTATTGGGGTAAGAGGACTGACTCCTTGGTTTGCTGATTAGCAGGGACCACTGAGCTCCTTCTAAATGGGCTTAGCCACTTGTCTAGGTGCAAGGAAGTAGAATTGCAGGAAGCCGGGGCTCAGGGTTTATCTGGGCTCTGAATCATCAGCATGAGCCTCATGCTGGTGTCTGCTGGGTTGCCTACATGTAGACTCAGTCCAGCGTGCACCTAGACAGAGCCTGTGTGTGACAGACCCAGGGGAGCAGCTTAGAACATCTGTCTCCAGGTCACTCTGAGAAAGCTCTGAGTTCACAGCTGAGTTGGTTCCACTGCCTAGTGGCTGTGTGACGGAGACAATCAAGACATTTCTCTGAGCCTCAGTTTCCTTATCCTCTGAGAGTTCTTTGTTCCTTCAAAACATTTTTATTGAGCACATACTACTTGCAGGCACATCCCTATTCTAGCACGGGGGAGCACACACAGTAAACAAATACATAAATTATGTCAGATAAGGGCAAGAAAATAAAACGAGGTAGAGGCAGACAGTGTGAGGAGGGGGCAGGCAATGTTAGGCAGTCAGGGAAGGCTTCCTGGAGGAGGTGACATTTAAGCTGGGATTTAATGGATGAGGAGGAGCTGACCATGGGAAGAATTGGGTTTAACCATTGTATTTAAACTACAGTCATTCCCCCTTCCCATGCTCACTGCACTTCTCACCTTCTAACACAGTATATGATTTCCCTATTTATTTTACTCATTGTCTCTTCCCCTTGGAATGTCAGCTCCCTGAGGGCTCTTTTGTTTGCCGGGGAGCGATGATAAGTGCTAAAACAGCATCTGGCCACAGTAGGGGCTTACTGAATCTTTGCTGGATGAAGGAATGCTGCACGCGGGTGCAGCCTGAGGTTTCTTGTCGGCAGTGAGTTCCCAGCAGCCCCCCGGGGGATCAGTCAGAACAGGCAAAGGAGATCAACCCAGCTGCCACAGGGATTCAACAAGAGGAGTCCTAGGAGTTGTCGAACAGCAGTGAGGTTCCAGCTGAAACCCAATCCCCCGGTTTCTCGATCACACAGAGTTTGCCTTAAACCCACGTTAAACCCATTACAGAAGCTGGATGACCTTGGGCAAGTCAGCTAGCCTCTCTGAGCCTGTTTCTGCGTCTGGAAAATGGGGGTGGATAATAGGTGCCTCCCAGGGTTGTCGGGAGGATTAACAGGTAACATCGCTAAGAGTTCCGAAGGTCACCAGATAAATAGGGAGCAGGGCCATTGAGTTCCATCTTTAGAACGACTCACCGTGGGTCCAGTGTAGGCAGGATGGCGGCTGAGGTCAACACATGGCTCCCAGGAAGCTGGGGTGCTGGGGCCGAGGAGCAGGGTCACTTCGGGGGGGGGGCCTTTGCGCTTGCTGTCCCTTTCCCTGTCACAGTGCTCCCCTCCTCTGACTCCTTCTGGTGATCCGGGTCTCACGTCGAAGGTCAGCTCCTTGAAAAGGTCCTGCCTGGCCAGCCTGTCTAACGTCCCCCCCCCCCCCCCCGCCGCCGCCTCCTGCCAGCTCTCCTTCCACCATCTTGTCCATCAGTCCTTTTGCACCCATCACATCTGGGATGGGTCCTGTTGAATGTCTGTCTCACCCTCGCTGGCCACGCCCCCCCAACTGCCTGGAACGCCGTGAGAATGGGATCTTCCGTTGGCCCAGGACAGGCACTCAGTGCAGGAATGAAGGAGTGAGTGAGCGAGTGAATGAGTTAGAGTGAGGAGGAGAGGCCGTGGAGCGAGGCAAGGGGAGTGGAGGGTGGCCGCGAGGTCGCACTCCCGAGATGGATTTCAGAGTTTCAGACCGCGGAGGATGGAGGTGTAGGAGCAGACCCCAGGAAATACCCCGCCTCCGTGCAATATTACAGGTTTTTAAGCCTCGCCTTAATGCGATTTTTGCAAAGTGGGAGTAATAAAATGTAGGCGATGTCTGCTCAGAACACACTCACGGGTTCAATTTCCACTCTGCTCCTGAGCATGCTGTTAACTTGTCTGGTCCCCGCGGGCTGAGAACGCTAGCTTCGAGGTGTGCTCGAATCGGGATGCCCAGAGAGGTGATCCACTGCAGGGCTCTCCAGGTCTTTGACAGCAGGCCGCGGCGAGAACTACGATTTACGTGGCGACCCAATACAGGTGTGAGCACACAGACACACACGTGTTACAGGAAACTATACTTACCCTTCATGCCACGCACTCTATTTTCTTTGTCGCTTTTTTAAGTGTGGGCAAAACCCACCAGCTTGATTGCATGATCCATTTAATGGGTCGCAGCTTGAAAATCAGCAGGACTAATGCCTTCAATTTACAGATGCAGAAACTGAGGAAGACCCAAGGTGGGCCAACAATCTAGCAAGTTAGTGGCAAAGTCCGGATGAAGGCATTTCCACTTCCTTTCCAGTGTAGACATCTGGGAGCCTGGGAGTCTAGGGGACAGTAGAATGGAGGAATTCCAGCATCGAGGATAGTGATTTAGCTGCAATGTCCTATCTGCTCCATTAAACCTTCCCTCAACCCCCTCCCTACAAAGCCCCCCTCTACTGCCTGATTGTCTTCACACTGTTTATTGCTAGCTGACAAGATCGAATTTATGACTTTGGGGTTTTTTTGGTCTGTCCCACCCCCACTGTGTCAAAAATGTAATCTGCATGAACACGAGGACTTAACCTGTACTGTGCTCTGCTAGGTCCCCAACAGCCGGAAAGGTATCTGGCACACAGTAGGTGCTCAATAAATCTTTACTGAATGAATATAAGATTACATGGCACAACTGGCATCCAGGTTTTGATGAAAGCAAGACTCAGACCACATCCAGCTTGCACAAATAGGCATTTATTAGCAGCCAGACAAGCCTGCCTGGAAGCTCAGTGGACTTCCACATCCCTGTCCTTTTTGAGGCTCAGAAAACACTTTGCAGAAAAGGCTCACAGGAGCAAAGGCAACAGTATTCCAGCAACAGGATTTGTTCAGCATCCACGGAGGTCAGGACGCAGGCCATTTAGTGAGCAAAGCTAGGGTGAGATCCCTCAGAGTAGAGAGTGCCATTCCCCAGATCAGCTCCGTCCAACAGAACTCTCTGCAAGGATGGAAGGTTCTATTCTGTGTTGTCCAACACCCTAGCCTCTAGCCACATGTGGCTTTGGAGCCGTTGAAATGTAGTTAGTGTGACTGAGGAATGGAATTATCCATTTTATTGAATTTTGGTTAATTTACATTGAAATTGAAATAGCCACCATGTGACTTGTGGTCGCTCTCTCAGACAGCCAGCACAGCCTTAGGAGATGAATCCCTGCTCGTGCAAGAGCAGGGAGCTGCTCTCAAATATTTTCTCCAATTCCCTTATCTCGAATAGCACTGAAGTCGCTGAGGACAGCGCATGTCTAACATTCTCTGCTCATCATCAGCCATGACTTTCACCAATGGCCGTTTATGCCTCACGCCAGTCAGCAAAGCCTCTGGCGTTGACCAAACAGAAAGCTCGTGGAGACATCGAAGTCGATGCCTGTGGGGTGTGGATTCTCTGACTGCTTGATGGAGCCTCATCCCCGGAGAAAAAGTTCCCGATTCAAACAACTGGCCACCGCTAAAGTGGAGATCGAAATTAACAAATACATTTATGTCCTCCTGTCTCTGCGGAAGGAGCGGAAACATGAAATAAATTTGCGTGTCATTCCGGTTGGGATGGGTCTGAGAGTGATAACAGGAGGGTTGTGGCTAAGCTCCGCTTCCCTGAACAACTGTTTTTTGAAGTTGAAGGCCAGGGGAGAGCCACACGAGAAAACATCACAGGCAGAGGTAATCGCAAGTGCAAAGGTCCGGGGGTGCACCTGGTCGGTTTGAGGAACAGATCAAAGACCAGTGTGGAAAAGGAGGGAGGGCTGACAACTTTCTGCTGTGTTGTAACAGCAAGGTTTTTGGATTTTATTCTCCCACCAGATTTTCCCACCCTTTGCTTGAGATGCTGGCAGGCACTGGGTTAAGCAAAGCTCTGAAGAAGCCAGAGATTTCCATTTGAAATAAAATCTTTTGTATATGCTTTCTGCTATCAGATCCAATTTACTATTGATATTCTCTTAAAAATATAATAATTTCCAGTAGACTGAGGCCAGAATGCCCTGTGAAGCCTAGTGTGGTTTGCCAATTGATTCACAGAATGAAATCTTACCTAAAATCTTTTTATTTTATGCTATTAAGGACACAGGAGGGAGCAGCTGAGTAAAATTTTCCCCTGCCAGGTTAATGCACAGGGTCAGCTGGAAGTGGCCCCAGGGCTGTCTTAAAAAGATTGTCATTTGTGATTTCCCACTATTTTGTTTCCCGTTACCAGTAATTGAAAAATTTTTTTCTTCCCTTCGGGTGAAGTTAATGGATTGACACCTCCTTATTAGCACCTCAGATCTTTATTGGCGACTCCTTCCCAGGGCTGGCATCACCCCCCACCCCGGGTGCCCATGGGAGGCATGGGGAGCGCAGCATGTTTGTTCACATTTTTCTGTGCTCCTCCAGCCAGCAGGTGGTTGAGGGGGGGAATTAAGGGGTGCCCACCGTCCCAGGACCACGGGCCACACAACTCAGTGCCCTTGGGGAGTGGCATCTCCCAGCTGACCGTGGGGGAAGCCAGGGAGGTCAGACGGGAAGGGGTGCTCATTCCTCCAGGATCCAGCCCCTGTGCTGCTGTGGCACCGAGCGGGGAATAAACCAAAAGTTCTACCTGACCCGAAAAGAGGAGACCTCTTCCCTCCCTCTCTCCTTTTCTCTTCCTTTAAAGATAATAAAGGACTCTGATTTCCATTTTTCAAGTTATGTGCCCTCGCTAGAGAACACACAGAAAGTGCAGCAAGCCACTGCCCCCTTGATCTCACTGTTCTAGCCCCACCGGCCTCCTTGCTGTGTTTCACAGATTTCTGTACTGCTGTCCCCCACACACATCCCGAAACTTCTTCCCCCAGATAGGCCCATTCCCTCCTCTCTTTCCAATCTTTGCTCAGCGGTCACCTTCTCAATGAGGCCTTCCTGTCGCCCTACCTGAACTTGCAACCCCGCCCCCGAACCTGGCACTCCTTGTGCCGTCCCACCCCCCCTTTATCTGGTTCTTGCAAGCACACAGCAATCCCCAACCTGCTCTACATCTTACTTATTTGGGTGTTTACTGCCTGTCTCCACCCACCAGGGAGTTTTGCAATTTTTTATTTACTGCTTTTTCTTTGGTGCATAGAGTAGCACCTGGCACACAATAGAGGCTCAATAAATCTTTATCAATGAATGAAAGAAGGGTGCAGAAAAAGTCACCCACACTTCTCCTTCATGTTCAACTACTGGTAGTATTTTGGTGCATTTGCTTCTTCTTCTTCTTCTTCTTCTTCTTTTTTTTTTCCATACATCTAATCTTTCGTTTTCACTTCTCCAGCAGAGTCATCCCATACACAGGGATTAGGTTATAAAGATAAATGCCTTGAGAGAGAAACCGCAAAAATGCCCACAAAGCCTGCTAAATTGCTCTCAAATGGTTTTGTCTACACCCAGGGTAGCAAGCTTACCTCTAGGAGGCATGTTGCATGGAAATGATGTATCTTGGGGCGGCAGAGCATGATGCTAATTCAGGAAGGTGACACCTGAAGACGGCCCCCCAGACTCTCACCCCACTCTACACTCAATTAGTGGCAAGTCATCATTAAATTAGAGGAACTGCCTGCACGATTTAAATGATTTTTTTCTCTCTTTCCTTTTTCAACATTTTTGATCAAGAGAATGCAGGTGAATTTACATGCATGTGATGGGCATACATAAACCCCCTGCATACAGCTCCAATCATACCGGATAAGATCATTTTTTAAAAAGATTTTATTTATTTATTTGAGAGAGAGGAGAGAGTGAGAGAGAGCTCAAGCTCTAGCTGGAGGAGGGGCAGAGGGAGAGAGAGAAACAGGCTCCCCGCAATGAGATGACCCCAGGGCTCAATCCCGGGACTCAATCCCAGGACCCTGGGATCATCACCTGAGCTGAAGGCAGACAGTTAACCGACTGAGCCACCCAGGCGCCCCCAGATAAGATCATTTTGAATGCAGCTTTTTGCCTTAGTGATATTGTGTTCATTTTCTATGTTTTATCAAACTCTCCACAAATATCTTCTCTAAAAACGACACTCTCTGCCATCAGGATATGCCCTCATCCTGTACCCTACACAGCCTATCCCATATTCTTGTACGTGGAGATTGTTCCTGATTTTTCACAATGACGGCATAGAAACGAACAGCTTTGTGTACAGTTCTCTTACTGAATTTCAGATTCTTTCCTTGGGTCAAAATCAGGGAGATTTCTGCAACTGGGAGCCCAGGGAATTGCTGTCAGGAATCTGACTCGGTGAGTAGCTGCAAGGAAGATAATTTTGTCCTGGAAGTGGGGTTCGGGGTTGCAGCTGGGCACAGTGCCCTCTAGTTAAGAGAACATTCCCAGGAGAAGACGCCGGGATGAATGGGAAGGAGCGGCAACTTGACCACTAGGGGGAGTCGGGTGGGAATATGGGCTAAAGAGAGTTGGTATTACCCAAGATATAAATTGGAGCAGATAAGGAGGAGAATGAGTAATAATACTATTCAAAATAATAGCATCTAAATTTACTGGATACCTGTGACATTCCAGGCCTTGTACTATTACCATATGACCAACATTTCTAAGCCTTCAACAACCCTGTGAGGGAGGGATCCGGATCCTCCCTTATTATTGTTACAGAAGTGGGTCTTGAGGCTCAGAGAGGCTAACTGATTCACCCAGCATCACACAGCCGGTGAGCTGCAGAGCCAGCATTCAAACTCAGGCTGTCGGACACCAAGGCTCACTTCTTTGCGGATATCACCTCAAAAATCACAACCCAGGTCAAAAGGATCCAAAGTTGTAGCCAGGAAGACGCAGCCTGTGCCCCGTCTGAAGGACAAGAGTAGGCTGGCAACACAGGAGTAAATGATACAGAAAAACGGAGAGGTGACGTTGACACAGAGACTGCTATCCGCTTGGACAAAGGTGGACGCCTTGGTGGCTATGGTAACCGCCAGGTGTGGCCATGGCACGGGATCTTCCGTTTACCTCCTCACGTTCCTCCACCTTGCTGACTGGCCCCGGGGGGCGGGGGGGGCGGGGGGCCTTGGCGGACTCTGCAGTGAAGTCCTACGCTGGGTGCCATCGTCGGCGGCCGATGGGGAGCTCCAGCAGGAGGGGCGGGGAGATGGGCGGGGTCGGGAAGTGGAGTCCCTGGCCCCGCCCCGCCCCGCCCTTACTTGTGAGGTGGCCTCTCCACATGCTACTCTCCAGGTTCCAGTGGCTTCTCTTCCTCCCTGCCCCCCCACCCCCCATCCAGGCCTATGTCAGGGGCACTATTCTTTCCGGTTTCCCCCTCCCTTGCTCACACTTTGTAAACCGAAAACTCCCTTCAAATGAGCCCGTCTCGTTGTGTTCTGTTTCGTCCTCGGGCTCTGCCGCAGACCCCCGGTAATTCACATTTACTCCTTCCTCAGCGTTCTAAGCCAAGATTGCAAACTAGTGGCCCCTGTGGGTTGAATCTGGCTGCCACGCATGCTGAATTAATTGATCCATGCAGGGCTTGAACATTCTTTCAAATTAGTTTGCAACTTTTACCCCCTGGGAGGGATCCCATAAATAGGTGCTCACGTTGAAAGTTCGGACCTGGCCACATGGGCCTTCCCTGGCGGCCGCTGTCAGCCAGCACCGAGGAGCTGCCCCCTCCACTGCCTTTTAAGAAGATGCACTGAGCCACCCAAACCACCTTTCTTATTTCCATTACCTGCCTGGCTCCTTCAGGCAATGAGTTTACGACCTGGACCCCTGTCAAGTCGTTCAGACGTCCGCTGCCTTTAACCATGGGGCTGCTGGGGGCCGAATCCAGAACTCTGAGGAACAGCTCAGATGGCAGTCGGTATTGGAGAAAAGGAAAGGCAGTGTTGGCCCGGGAGCTTGGCGGCTGCAGGGGGCGCCTGGGGAAGCAGGCAGGCCCCGCTATAGATCTGCCTGAGTGGGAGACACTGTGCTTTGATCGTGGGTCAAGCTAGGTAGATTTGGGAATAGTGGCCTCGGTAATTAGCCGGCGGTAAGAGCTGAGAGGGAATGTGAGAGCCTCTTGTCGAAAAGTGTCTCTCTGTGATATTGAGTTTAGACCGAATCTGTGAGTCAGAAGGCTTGGGATAAAATGGCCACCTTTGCCTTCTTCTCTGGAGGCCTCCAGTGGAGCTCTGGGAGAAGGTAATATGGAGGAGATCAAGGCCCCTGACCTTCTAATGAGATGATGCTGCCAATTTCCCCCGGATTTGCTTATCAAGTTCACCAGCTCATACTCACCAAGTGCATGGTTTGGCCTGGAAAATCTCCCTTCTTTGTCAATGAGCCAAGAAAGCTATCGACATTTGGAAGGTTCTCAATACCCTCTCCCCAAATCTCAGCACAAGACCGAGCTTAGAGTGAGCACGCCAAGTGTGAGGGCAAAGTATCTCAGTTCGTGCTGGGGATTGCTCTGCATGCTGGGCCCCCCAGTGCTCGCCCTCTGTTGCACCCACTATATTCTCACCTGGAAGGTTCAGGGAAAGTTTGATTTTGCAAGCCACCTGGGGGACAATTTTCAGCCTTAGAGTCTGCAATGAGGTAGAGTGATCATTAACATTGACATTGCTTCTGGGGGTGTGACAGACGTCAAACCCAGCCCATCCCTTAGAGCTGGGGGCTTTAGCAATTTCATGAACCTTTCTGAGCTGGTTTTACTCATCTGTAAAGGGGATGCTGGTCATCGTAGCCCAGTCCTGGCTTCTCAGAGTGTGGCTGAGACCAGCACATCAACCGCCAGTGCGAACTTAGAGAAAGGCAGACTTTGAGACCTCACCCTTGACCCAGTGACCCCAAATACGTATTTTTACAAGATCTTCAAGTGATTCGTGTGTAGTTACAGTTTGAGAAGTACTGATCAGATTCCTAGGGCTTGAGGAGTCCGTGCAAATCGTTGACTTGATACATATTTATTGAGCACTTACTATGTGCCAGGCTCTGTGGCAAATGCTAGGTATACAGCAGTGAGTGTGATAGATCAGTCTTGGCCATGATGGAATCTACCTTCTAATGGGAAAAGCGGATGAAGAGGCAAGACAATTATGTAAAATATGGGATCTGCCCGTGATAAGCACGGAGGAGAAAAATAAAGCAGTGCTCCCAGATGGGAATTGGCAGGAACAATTACGACAGTAGGGTGAATGACGATTTGGTGACATTTGAGCAACAGCCTGACGGAAATGAGGAAAGGCATGTTCCAGGTGATCTAAGAAGCACATACAGAAACCCAGCAGCAGAAGCAGGCTTGATGTGCTTGCAGTCTGCTCAAAGAGGCAGGCATGGCTGGGAGAGACAGAGTGAAGGGAGAGAGGAGACGAGCTGGGACGGAGGTGAGGGTCGGGGCAGACGACAGAGAACTCTACAAGTCACTGAGGACTCTGGCTTCTCCTCCAGCGAGCAAGGACCCCTTGGACAGGTGGTGTAAGAGGTGGTGCCCTATGGTAAATATGCAATTAGGGGCGATGACGATTGTGGTTGTAACCGTTGCTATTATTCAGAGGTTGTGCAAACAGGTTGGACTCACCCTTGAGGTTTCAGCTTCGATGTTCCTTCCAGAATTCCTTTCTTGGCTGCCCAAGCTGGAGGCGGGGGACAGCCTTCCGAGTGTCCACAGCCTTCTGAAATCCCTTGGGTGGGGCTGGGTGTGGAGAACTGGAGGGTCCTGTTCACGGTCCTATCTCAGAGCCTCGCACGGGACTTAGCACCTAATAGGTGCTCAATAAATACTTACCAGTTGAAGGAACAAATAGACACAAAGACTCAGGGTGTGAAAGGGTGGGCGTGCTCAGGAAGGGTGAGAATGTAGCTGGGGAGGAGTGGCAGGTATTGTTAGAAGCAAACACTTGAGCGTTGCACAATCAAGGCACCCTCTGGAGCCTGGTGCCCAGGAGCAGGATGGGACCACAGCCCCGGCCGGCTCTGGTCACACACAGCTGGGTGAGGTGACCCAGAGGTCACAGGAACACTGTGCCACTAGATCCTAGTATTTTGTGCCAAACCTGGCAAGGCTCCTGCCCTCCAGACTCAGGGCCACCATATGCACCATAGGCCCAGGCTTCTCTGCAAAGCTTTCTCCAGAACAGTGATGCTTAGGCATTACTGGCTGGGGGACGGCCCCACGGAGAGTCACCAGGCAGCACTAGGACAAAGTAACTGTGTGCATGCTCTCTGACCAGGCAATCCCCTCCCAGCACCAGAGCCCAGAGCAGCCGTTCTCAGCCAGGACAATCCTGTCCCGCAGGGTACACTTGGAAATGCCTGGAGACGTTTTTGAGATTGTCACAACTGGGGACATGCTCCCGGCATCGAGTGGGTGGAGGTCAGGAATGCTGCTAACCATCCTATGACAGGTCGGTGTGGCCCTCACAGTAGAGAATTATCTGGCCCAAATGTCCATAGTCTTTATTGTCCCCTAAGGAGCCCTTCTAGACAGTTTTTCTAATTGCCCCCCAAATGAAATTTTATTTATTCATTTATTTTAAAGATTTTATTTATTTATTTGACAGAGAGAGACACAGTGAGAGAGGGAACGCAAGCAGGGGGAGTGGGAGAGGGAGAAGCAGGCTTCCCGCCGAGCAGGGAGCCCAATGCGGCGTTCGATCCCAGGACCCTGGGATCATGACCTGAGCCAAAGGCAGACACTTAATGACTGAGCCACCCAGGCGCCCCCCAAATGAAATTTTAATACCACAACTACACTGCGGATCTGTTCGTGGGCTGTGAGTAGAGCTGTGCTTTCTACATAAGGAGAGTAAGATTGGTGAGTGTCCATCACCGGTGAACAGATAAACAAAATGGGGTTTATCCGTACAATGGAATAGTGCTCAGCCTTACAAAAGAAGGAATTCCTGACCCATGGAGGAACCATGAGGACGTTCTGCTGAGTGAAGGAAGCCAGCCACAGAAGGACCGATACTGCGTGATTCCACTTCTCTCAGGCACCTGGAGCAGGCAAACCCACAAATACGGGAAGCAGGAGGGTGGCTGCCAGGGTTTAGGGGGTGGGAAAATGGGGAGTCATCATTTCATGGGGACAGTTCTGCAAGACGAAAAGAGCTCTGGGGATGGGTGGTGGAGATGGTCGCGCAACAAGGTGAAGGTGTTCAATGCCGCTGAACTGTGCACTTAAAAATGGACGTGAGGGTAAGTTTTACACTATGTGTATTTCACCCCAATTTTTTTGAAAAGAGTAATATTTTTCCAGCCACCCCCAAGAACCAATTCTCACCCCCCGCCCCAGGAATGCACGATCGAGGGGCCCTTGCGCAGGTCATGCATGTTTGGATGTTGCCGGCAGCATGGCTGGAGGTGGCAGGCGGTGGGTGCCCCTCCCAGGAGACGTCTCTCTCTCCAGAGAATTGTGCCCATCTGGCCGTGCAGGGTGGAGGTGCTGATGGAAAGATGCTCGCAGTCGTCACTCAGAGACAGCCTGTCCCCAGGGCCCCACAGCCACACTCTCTGGGATTTCAGGAAATCATAAGCTGTCAAATCGGTTTTTTGCTTCCTCTAGTTGATGACTCAGAGCCAATTTCAAACTGACCCCTTTGCTAGATGCCAGATAATCCATGTGTCCTGCCCTCCCTCCACCCCCCAAAGCCCAAATTCCCTGATGCCAGCCTGCCTGCAGTTTATTTTCTTTGCTCTCACGTGCAAAATCTGGTTTTGCCTTTGTTCCTTGAAACGATCTAGGAACATGTGTCTTCCTCGTGTAAGAACTAGATGGCGTGCAAATAACTAAATATCCCTGAGTTATTCTTTGACAGTAAGTAAAATATGCAGACGCATACCACGGAAGATGTTAAGAAAGCTACAAACAATGCCCTGATGTGCACTGGGCAATGTGGAGAGTCTAAAAAAATGCAGAGCGATGCCATTGTATAGGAGTTAAAAATGGACACACACAAAGTAATTACACGTGGTTTACAAAACACGTCTAGGCTCAAACATGGGGGGAGTGGGGGGTGGGGGTGGTGGGAGTGAGGAGCGGACATCAAAGGAACTAGAGAAATTTGTGCATAAGACCTTACATAGCCAAGGATGATAATGTGGCAAGCTCAGCCCTGTAGAAAGTACTCTATCACATAGCTCCACATACATGATTTTAAAACTCATACATACATAAGCAACACTTGCATATCTGAGGCAGACTCCTGCACAGTAAAAGACATACAGAAAGCACATCTGAGCAGCTGGTGGTGAGGGGAGGTGGGAATAAAGGAGGAGACACACATGTGAACAAATCAACCAAGGGTTGGCGCTTGTCTGGAGCGATCGTGGTAACGTGTCATTAACCGAGAAGTTTGGCTAACCCTACTCTTACTGCCCAAGGTCCAAAAAAGCCCCCAATAGCCATCTAGCACCGTGCCTGGTTTCCAGGGATTAGTTAAGACCCTGTTGTTAATGTGGGTCATCTAGTGCTAGGTTATAGGCTGACGTAGTTGAAAGCAGGAATTAGGGAGTCAGGCACTGCACTAAAAAATGCATCATGAGATACATAATGGATACATAATGTATCCATTATGTAAAATTATATCTGAGAAGGAAATTCAGCAAAAGGATTGAGAAAGAAACAGAGCAAAAGAGAAAGACATAGAAGTGTAGCCAGACTGATATTCAAATCCTTACATCACATTCCAAATTCCCAGGGAAGGATTCTGATTGGTCCAGTGTGGACCCAAGGCCACCTTTGGACCAATCAACTGTGACCAAGAAGCAGAGTCATCGGATATAAATACATCTGTTCCTGTTTTATCTTTGTAGCTGAGGGGATAAGAGAAAAGGTCCAGAAACCTGGGGGCTGGGGTAGCTAGTCACATAAAGCAAGTTTTCCACTAATTTTTTTTCCTCTGAATTACTAGAAACTTTAAGAGGAAAGGTTAGGGGTCAGGAGTGGGGCATGAACCAAGTAAGATCTGGCAGCAGCCTGGGAATTAACAGGTGAATGAGGTGGGGGAGGGATCTGCAAATGTTCTATGGAAAGGCATAGCTTGGAAGCATCGGGGAATCTTTGGATAATTCTAGGGATGGTAGGTGGCTGCACCGGGAGGAAAATAATGAGACAACAGAGTAGAGGCATGAGCAGGGGCCGGAGCGTAAAGCACATTGGTTGCCCCTGGTGAGTGAGGAAGTCAGCGAGTTTATGGGCCGAGCCCAGAGGGTCTTGGATGCCATTAGTAAGGACTTGGCTTTTCCAGGAATGACGAGATGGAAGTCACTGGTGGCTTTTGAGGAGTGGTGGGACAAAGTCTGACTTAGGTTCTAACAGGAAGGAGGTGCCATTAATATCAAACTCAGCCAGGCTGTGAAGCAAACAGGTTTATTGCTCTCTTATCCCGAGGAGTTTCCAAGATGAGGATTTCAGCCCCACACCCCGAATTACAGTGAGGCCATTAGCCTCCCGTCTTAATAAGATCTCTCCCACCCTATTAAGCAATTTGGGGCTGTTTCTGGAGAAGATTTTGTTATCTCCCTAAATCTCTGGCTGCCTCGTTTAGACCCGGTGTTTAGGCGGAATGCAATTAACACATTCCAAACCTGGTTTCGTCTGAAATCCAATCAATTGTAACTCGTTTTCAAATCACGCCGCTTTCTCTAATTGTGAGCTTCGGCCTCCGCAGAATAGCCACTTAAATCAATTATTGCATCGCCTGTATGAAAATTGTGCTATTTGTGTCGGCAGCCCCCCACATTACTGATGAGCTTCCTTGAGCTAATGGAATAATGAAAACACAAAACAGATTTACGGTGCTTAATAAGAGAAAGAGATAATGAAGGCAAATTAAAATGGAAGCTCAGATCTGCATGGAGAACAGGTAATGCAGTTTCTCCTTTTAAATTAACGCTCGAATTCTCAAATGCTGATGGCAGGGAGGAGGAGAAACTGAACATTCTTTTAGACACCAGCCTGCTTTTGGAGCTTGGTTTTGGAGACTGCGGTCCTCTATCACACTTCCCGGGCTTTAGTTACGGGCACTGTTGGGTCCCAACCCCACGCGTGTACCAAGCCCCATCCTCCCCTCCCCCCTCCCCACCCCCATTCACTGGAGTAGACTTGCTTTCCACCAGCCACCAGGTTCTGCTCATTAAATGAGCCACTTAATCCCCCCACCCACCCCCCCGCAATTCTGTAAGCGTGGCAGTGTCATTATCATTATTTTACAGAAGAGGAAATCGGAGTCAATAACTGGCCCAAGGTTTAAAGCTGCATGTGGATCTAGACCAGGGTGTCTCAACTTCCCCACTATTGTCTTTGGGGCCAGGTTACTCCTTGCAGTGCGGGGCTGACCTGTGCGCCGTAGGACAGCCGGTAACGCTCCTAGGCTCCACCTGCCGGATGCCGGCAGTGTCCCTGCCCCGAAGTCATGGCGGCCAGACATTCTGTCTCCAGAAATTGCCAAACATTCTTTCAGGGACAGAATCATCCTGGTAGAGAGCTCCGCTGGTCTAGACTCTGGGTGTTCACCCATCACCCAGATGGCCTCTCTTGCTGGAGAGGACAAGCAAGGCTTGGGAGTTAAGAGATCTGGGTCTGCATCCTGCCCCTGCCTCCTTGTGGCACCCAGGACAAATCAGGGCCCCTTGCCGGGCGTGCGTTTCCTGACCTGTCAAATGGGTGTAGTAACACTGGGAGCTAGAATCTGCTTTGGCTAAAGAAGTTTGGCCAAGGCCATAGAAGGTTTGGTCAAGTGAGAAGCCGCAGTCAGGGGCCAGCCAGAGAAGAGAACATTAGAGAGTCAGCAGGGGCCAGGCAAGCCAGCCAGAGGGGCCAGACCGGCAAGAGAGGAAGCCAGTTGAGGCCAGGGAAGGCCAGGGGCTGGCAAAGGCAGAGCCAGGCCTTAGGAGGCCAAGAGAGCTGGACCTAGACTTCCCTCCCCTCTCCCTGTTTCTTCCCTCCCTCCTACCTACCCGCCTCCCACCTCCTCTGTACCAGGCACTCAGTGTCTTATACTCAGTTATCCCTGCACTTTTGCTGGGCACTTTCTCATCTACTGGGGCAGGTGCTTCTGAGCATCATTCCAGGGCTAATCAGAATCATTACAGTGATCATAATAAATATCAAGATGATAGCAACCTAAATGAGGCACCTGCTAAACCCTTTACATGCATCACGTCACGAGGCCCTCCCAATGGCTCTGTTTTGTTATCTTTAATTCACCCAGTCGAACAACTAATTGATAGGTGTCCAAGAGGATAAGGAGAGAGAAGAGAGAGCCTTTGACCCCCAGGAGAAAGACAGAGGGGAAATTTGCCAATAACAGCTACCATTCCATGAAAGCATGCTCTCTGCCAGGCTCCATCCTAAGTATCTTAAGTGGTTTCACCCATTTACTCCTCATCATACTCTTTATCTTTATTTCATGGATGGAGAGGAACAGAGAGGTTAAGCCAGTTGCCAAGGTTGCATAGCTAAGTGTAGATCTCTGGTTTGAACCCAAGTGGTCTGACTTCAGTCTGTGCCCTTGACGTCTGCCTCTCAGAGCTGATGGCTGCATGGCACAATTGGGGGACTTAGGCCCCGAGTAGGGGGAATCCCTAATCTCACCAAAGGTTTCGTGCCCTAAACATGGCATGAGTGATTGGGGCTTCCCGTCCTGAAGGGACACTGGACATCTCATTAAGTGAGGACTGTGGACTGGTAAGAATGGCCTCGCATGACTCAGGCTGTCCCAGACCACAGGATATTTGCACAGGACTTGGATGGGAACACCCAGAACTGAGTTCGGCTTTCCCTCTATGGCATGTGGCTTGGAGACCAAAAGAAACTGCTTAGTAAAACAAAACAGAACAAAAAATTACCTGAGTCTGTGGACTATTAATAATCTGAGAACAACAGTCAGTAAGAAGAGTGTCTAGCACAGAGGCTGGCACAGAGTAGGTGCTTAGTGAGTGCTCCTTTCCTTGTCCCTTGCCACCCTCCAGCTTAGCGCTGACCTGGCTGAGGGTCTGTTTGAAGTAGCTCCCGCCCCCACCCCCAAATCCACAAACCACTGTCCCTTAGTGGCTTATCTTTCTTTTCTGAGCCCAATGCTTAGCTGTGTGACCTTCAGCAGGCTGCTTGACCTCTCTGAGCCTCCACTTCCTGGGGGTTTGGGCAGGATCTGAGGATGCCCTTCCATCTCCAAAATGCTAGGCATCTCCACTCCTCTCCCTCTGGCAACCCCCTTCTCTCCTCATTTCCTTCCCCCACTCCACCTCTCTGTCCTTGTTCCTTCTGTCTATATGGTTCTCCACACACTGCTTGCACACAGCTGCAAACTGCAGACTAGATGATGATTTCCCTGGGCTGGGGGAGCAGGACAGAATCTAGAAGAACCCCCCCCTTCTGAGGGCTTCAGGCTACATACCAGGGCACTCGGCTTGCCTATTCAAGAACCTTCTAGCACAGGTAGATCTCAGCTGACGTCTGGTCGACAAGCTAAATATTTATGGAGCTCCTCGGATTTCCCGCCACATTAAGCCCGCTGCTTATCTCTCGTCTGCACACAGCCCTTGTCTGTTCACCTTCGGTCAGACAGGTCCCAGAATCCTCTGGGCTTCAGGCACCGTCTCTCAGGAGGGTGATGAAACCGTGTCCACCTCTAATCACTTCCAGGAATAATAATAGTTCCTTATGTTGTATAGGGTTTCTCAAAGCATGTTTGCACACGTCATCTGACTAGCTTCTCACAATAACCCCGTGACTTAGACTTTGAGTCCCGTTATAACGAGCGCTAAGCCACCTGCTCCAAGCTTCAGACCCAGTGTGGCGCAGAGCCATGGCATCCCCCATGGCCTCCCTGGAGGCCTGCTCCCCTGGGGCCAGCCCATCTGTGGGCCCCAGGACACAAGTATCTATGGAGGCCCACATACCAAATGTCCAATACGCAGAAGTCATGAGCAAAGCTAAGGGTGGTTTTTCTCCTCTGATCTTGGCAAATATATCTGGAAGGCCAGGTTTGAATTTAGAGATCTCAGACTCATCAGAGTTTTGCACTGGAATGTGCTAGAAGCCATATTGTGCGTGGCCTTTTTAGTTTCATGGAGTCAATAAATTTTCTTTACGCTTACACCAGCTTGAGTTTCTGTCACTTATGACTAGAAGTCCTGATAATACATGGCTGTGGAAGACAGACCAGGGGACAGGAAGGTAGCTCAGCAGTCCCCTTGTGAACAGTGAAGGTCAGAGGCCCACAGTAATTTATGACCATTAAGATAAAGGAATAGTAATATAAAGTTGAATGATAGAAGGGAACCAGGGAAAAGTATAAATGCTTGCACAACATGCAGACCCACCACACCTTTTTAAGGTAAGAAAATAATACGGAAATACCTTGAAATTCTCAGCTGTAGTGTAGCTTACTCTCATCCAGTGTCACAGCTCCTTGGGTCCATCTCTTTACTTTGCGGATGAGGAAGTGGAGGCTCAGAGAGAGGAAGCGACCTGCTCGAGGTCGCACAGCTAGTGAGAAGGAAGAATCCTTCATCAAATCACCAAATAGTTATTGATCACATATCAGGCCCAAGATCTTGTGGTTAGTACTGGGATACTGCAAGGCAGGGGCAGCAAACCATGGCCCATCGCCTGTTTTTGCAAATAAAGTTTTATTGAAACAGAGCCTTGTCCACGTGTTTCTGTATTGTCAGTGGCTGCTTTTGTGCTGGGTGGCAGTGCTGAACAGCTGCACTAGAGGCGACATATCATGAGAGGGTTGGGCTCAGCCTTGGGTTCTGACCGTCTACAAGGCAATAGACCAAGTCCCGAAGTTTCCACCATCTTCATTGGCAGACCCAAGGACCCCTGGGTCAGAGGGGCAGGCTTCCTGGCTCATCTCTCCCCTTGGAAGGGGTCAGGGCAGCAATCTCGACTTCAGAATCTTTATTGGAAAATAAACACCATTAATGTACAAGAAATCTCATCAAGGGTCCAGTCAAAACATCCCCGTGTGGGATCGATGCCATCCTAATGGGCTCCAGATGTCCCCGGGTCTCGGTGTCCCGGTGACCTGAAGGAGGGAAGCAGGTCCTGGGGGGAGACACATGGTGGGTTTGGAACTCCGAGAGCCAACCCCACCACCCCAATTTCTCTATGTGTGGGCGAGTGTGGGGGACCCCTTCACCTGGCCCTGCTCGGCTTCACCAGACCCTGTCCATCTCTGCCCTCAGTGGTCTCTACGACCCCCTCCTCTCGAATTTATGGCATCGACAGAAGGAAATGCCCAGCCTGGGGTGTCATGATTCCACCGGGGTTGGGAGCTGACGGTGAGTTCCTGCTAGCCCGGGGCCGGCGGAGCTGGAGGCCAAGTCGAGGCCTGTGGAGAGGATCACAGACGGAGCTGGGGGAGGGCGCGGATGGGGGGGGGGTGCACCCGGCGAGAAGTGCCTGAGGCCAGAGAGGGAGACACACGCTGGGGATCAGAAAGGCAGCCCCAGAAATTGCTCTGTGGATACTTTTTTTGGAAGACGACCATTCAAAACCACGCCCTTAACGTTTAGTTCCTGAGCTGCCCCCTGGCCGTCACCTTCCTCCCCGCCACACCTCCCGGCGCTGGGCTCTGGCTACACGGCCTGCCGCTGTTCCCACCGCCTGGAAAGCCCTTCCCTGAACATCTGTGCTGCCCGCCGTTCCCTTTATTCAGGTGTCAGCCCCAGAGCTGCTTTCCCCCGCCCTCCCATCCCTTTCTGGTCCTTTCCTCATGTCCACATTCTTCACAGCACTTGTCACTCCCCGCTGGCCGGTTGTGCGCTTCTGTGTCTCTCCCCTAGGCTGTGTGTGCCACCCGGGGACTTGGGCTTGGTCAAGGCTGTGTCTCCAGCACTCAGAACAGGGGCCCATACTTACTGGGTGCCCGGTCAATAGCCTGATGTACTACTACGCTCTCCATGTAAAAATATCTAAATCCAGGGGGATTATTTCAATAATCCGTCAGATGAGACTTGTGCCCCTGGGAGAGCTGAGGCTCCCCCTCCCCCAGCTGCCCGCCCTTCCGGCCCCCCTCCCTCTGTGCTCCCAGAGTCAGGAGCAGGCGGCTGGGCCCCTTTGCGCGGCGGCTGTGTCCCACGTGCTCCCCCGAAGCCGCAAAGGGCCTGAGAGCTGGGAGCGTGTCTCACGCCCTCCGGCCTTCCTTCCTCACACCCACGGGGCTCCCAGGGTGGGTGGGGGGCTGCTGGAGGGGGCCCAATTACAATAAAAGCAGTCATCCTGGCTAACAGGCATGGAGCCCTATCTGAGCCTCACAACAACCCCAGACAGCAGGCTGCGTACATCATTAGCTCATTTGTAGAATAGGAAACTGAGGCACAGAGAGGTTAGATTCTTGCCCAGGGTCACACAACTGGCAAGTTACTTATTCCCATGTTTACTATCTTCCTCCAGCCTCTGGGATGCTGGCTTCATGGGGGCAGGCGTTCCCGTCTCTGGCTTCCTGCGGGATACCCAGTGCCGGCCACACCGGGGATGCCCCCCACACACTTGTCGAATAAATCGATGTTCAAGGGCATCCCATTTTATAGGTGAGCACATCGAGGAGCAGCAGAGCAAGTCCCTGAAGTCTGCACTGCCCCAGGGCTTCTGTAAGGAAGTGCCACAAATCTGGGGGCATAAAACGGCAGAAATGTATTCTCTCACGTTTCTGTAGGTCAGAACTATGACATCAGGGTGTCGGCAGGGCGGTGCTCCCTCCGAAGGCTCTAGGGGAGGATGTTTTTCCCTCCTCCAGCTTCTGTGCTCCCAGCATTCCTGGGCTTGAAACTTCATCCCTCTGTGTCCTCAGCCTTCTTCCCCATGTCCCTGTGTCCCTCTCCTTCTTGTAAGGACTCCAGTCACAGGATTAGGGCCCACTGCCGCTCCAGGATGACCTCATCTTGAGATCCTTAACTAATGACATCTGCAACGACCCATTCGCAAATACAGTCATGTTCGAGTTTCCAGGTGGATGTGAACTTGGGGGACACTATTCAGCCACTACAGTGGCTGAGCTGGTGAGAAACCAGGTCTCCCCCAGCCACAGCCCCTCGGGGCTTCACCAGGAATTCTGCACTGGGAGGTGGGGTGGGCAGCCTACGGCTGTGGCTGTCAGTCTCCTGTGACCTTGTCAGGAGGGAGAGGGAGAAAATCAACTCTGGGGTTAATGAAAGCAGCGAGATGATCCCGGCTGACCCCCATAATCCCCTGCTCTGAGCTCGGCTTTCCATCATCACTAGAAGGTTCTTTTTTTTCCTTCTTCTACAGAGTTCCAAATTTAATAAACCTCCCCCGCCACCCCCAGCTTTCCCTGAAATAATGTAACAGCAGGATGATTTTCAAATGTCTCTCTTGACCCCATGATTGATGAATCCCAATGAGAACAATTGGGGGGGGGGCAGGAGAGATGATGAGTGGATGAGGAAGTGGCCGTTTGTGTGTTTGAATCTGTGCACGGATACCTGTAAGTGAGAGGTGAGCGGCTAGCACGTGCGTGTGTGCGGGAGTGCCAGGCCGGGGATCTAGGACCGAGTGGGAGTGAAAGCGTGGACGGCGAGGTGGACAGGGGTGAGTAGGCATCCGTGAGTGATCAGAAATAGGCTTGCATGAGTGTGCGTGTGTGTTTATGACAGCGTGCGTGCTTATGTGCCCGTGAGCAAGGATGTGGGAGACTATACCGGAGCATGTGTGTCCAGCGAAGGATGTGAGCGTACCCGTGTGAGGACACACGTGAACAAGTGTGAGTGTGTGTGCCTACCCGACCACAGGCCGATGCATGTGAAGGTCTGAATATGTGTATATAGGCTCTGGGAGTTTGAACTTCTGAGTATGTGATCGAGAATATGTGTAAGTCTTCACGAATGGTGACGATATTCATCGATACTGAATTGTATACTTAAAAGTTGCTAAGAGAGTAGAGCTTTAATGTTCTCAGCGTAACAACAAGAAGAAAGGGGCAATTATGTGGGGTGAAAAATGTGTTAACTAACTTTATCACGGTAAGCACTTCACAATATATACATGATCAAATGATCACACATTGTACGCCTTAAACTTACACAATGTTATATGTAAATCATATCTTAATAAAGCTGGAAAAAATTCACTGGACCAAAAAAGAATGTATGCAACTCTGAATGTCATGTTGATATTGATAGTAATACCCAATCCGGTACACAGTCTGCCCTTTCCCCATTTCCTCTCTGACCCCATCCTGTACCACTCTACCCCCTCATTCTCTCTCCTCCAGCCACATCAGGCTCCTTGAACACAGCAGGGTCACACCTGCCTCAGGACCTTTGCACTTGCTGTTTCTCAGTGCTTGTATGTTCTTCCTCCAGAAACCTCCATGGCTCCCTCCCTCCCCTTTTCTTGGCTCTGCTCAACTGCTCCCTTACCAGAATCTCCTGCTGTGATCACCACTGTCATGCCCAGCACTTCCAATCCTCTGGCCCTGGGGTAGGACGGGGAGGGGGGGCGGTGGGGAGTGAGAAGAAAGGGGTGGGGGTGGGGTGGGTAACAGAAGAACACACCAGAAAGAGGGAGTGGAGGGGAGGTCAAAGGTGGACCATGAGTTGGTGACTATAGAAAAATTCCACAGGCTTGACAAGACACCATAGATCACATAAAATTCTTTGTTGTCAATTTTTGGAAGGGAAATCTTTTAGAATGTTTGGCTGGAGGGGAGTTTAGAAGCCATCCAGCTTCATGCTTCTTAAGTGATTTGTGGTCATGAACCAGCATTAATCCTCTTTGGATAACAAGTGACAAAAATATAAAATCTCAAAATGGCTTACACCAAAAAGCAGATTTGTTGGCTTATGTAACTGTAATATCCAGAAATAGAATGGCTTCAAGCTTGGCTGGACTCAGGGGCTTCCCCGTGTTATCAGGACCCATCCCTCTCCAGCCCTCAAGGCTGTTCTCTTTTGTGTTGGCTTCCAACCCAGGAGGCCCTCTTGGCATGGTGGCTTTGGGCTTTCAACCCGAGTTCATATCACTGCAGTAAGAATTCAGGGCTGGCTCGAGTCCGTTGCTCCTGCCAGAAAGATGGCTCAAGGCTTAAGGTGTTGAGCATGTTATTTTTGCCTTTCGCCAAATCACCTAACCTTGACTTTCCTCCAGGACACCACCTTCTCCTGGACTCACGGTCCACAAGCCAATGCGGCAACCAGTGCTCCTGGCCACTGTGATTGTTTCGGGGGAACCACACGTGTCTTGGTCTTCTCAGGCTACTATAGCTGGTGACCGAGTGATGTACAGAATGCCCTTCTATCTCTCTCAGTTCTGGAAGTTGGGAAGTCCAAGATCAAGGTGCAGGCAGGTCCAGTACCTGCTGAAAGCCCTGCTTCCGGGCCACAGACATCTCCTCGGTCTTCACCACAGAGCAGCCAGAGACAGCAGCTCTCTCCTCTCTCTTCCGGGAAGGACACTAATCCCATTCACGAGGGCTCCACCCTCATGGCCTCATCACCTCCCAAAGGCCCCACCTCCTAACTCCATTACATAGGGGATTAGGGTTTTCACATCTGCGTCTGGGTGGACGCCAATGGTTAGTTCACAAAAACATGACTTCGGCCAAGCCAGGCAGGCCAATTCCAGTGAATCCCATGGCTTCTGCTTGAGCAGCTGTCAAGCGAGTTGGCTTCTCTCTCCCTCCAGAGATGTGGCATCATGGGGGCGTCCGGCTGGAGCTCCATCCGCCACCTTGACATCCCAGTGGGACATCCCATCTCAGAATCAACCCAGGGGAGACAGCATCCAGAGGTGAAATCACCTGAGCACTTGCAACAAGGCTGTGGCCAGAGCCAGCTCACCGTCCTGGACTTTTTAGTTACAAAACCCAATAGATTTGGGGGGAAGAGGGGAGTTCATGTTGAATGGGTACGGAGTTTTCGTTTGGGATGATGGCAATGTTCTGGAAATGGATGGTGGTGATGGTTGCTCAATACTGTGAAATGTACTCAATGCCACTGAATTGTACACTTAAAAATAGTTAAAATGGTAAATTTTATGTTATCTGCAGTCTACTGCAGTAAAAATACTAATAAATTCCCGTTTTGTTTAAATCTGTTTGAATCACGTTTTTGCCTCTGACAACCACAAGGCCACAAGGCTTAGGGAAATACTTCTGTCCCGTGTCCCGTCCCCTCATGGCTTCCACTGGCAACTGACGAAGCAGCTGGATGAAGGTTTTGGCAGGTGCCATGTGTTCGTCTCTGCTGGGTGTCACAGCTGTGTATTGACAGGGGCTCTGGTAGGAGAGCGCAAGTCCGGAGGCGTGACTCAGTGGTCGGCGGCGTTGGGGCAAGCAACATAGGGGGTGAGGCAGCTTCCCCAGGAATCCCAATAGATTCATTCCACAAACAGCCTGTCCTGAGATCCACACCCCTTCCCCTCCATGGCCCTGGGGGTGGTGAGGCCCCTGGCGTGCTGGGCTGGAGGAACTTCTCAGGGTTTCCCATCCCAAGGGAGCGGTCTCTCCTCTCCTATAAGAAAGCGGACAAAGACAGGGCCTGACAGTCGTCCCGCTCACCACTCTGCTTGGCCCTAAGTGCCTTCCCAACCAGATTGTTAGCCCCTGGGGCAATTACATATGATTTCCTAATGACGGATGCTGTCGGATCCTGAGGCCCTGGTGGGCCAAGCAGTTGGGGGCTTCCCTCCCTCCCTCCTCACCTTGTCTGGCTCCTTTCCTCAGCCTCCCGACCTCCAAATCGTTATTAAAGTAATAAGCAGCATTTCTGGTCCAGCTGCAACATTTCTGACGGGTTACTGCTGCCATTCTAGACAGAGGACTTGCTCTCCCCGTTCAGGGGAGATGGATGGGTCTGCCCAGACTGCCTCCTCTCCAAGCCGTATAGCTCTAGGTCATCTGCTCATTCATTCATTCATGCAGGTCACTGCAACCTACATGTCCTCTTTTTGGACCTTTTTTGCTTTGATCTCAGGGGCCCCATCACGTTCACCCCTTTCTGTTCCTCCAACATGCCCCACCCCTGGCTGACCCCTGGTCTTTGCATTGGCTCTGCTCTCTGCCTGCACACCCTTCCTCCAGAACCTCCCACGGCTGGCTTCTCCTCGGCCTCCAGGTCTACATCAGATATCACTCCAGAGGAACCTTGCTTGACCCCCTGACTAAGGTAGCCTTCAGCCCAGCCCCAGACATTTTCTGTCTATTCCTCTGTGGCATCAGCAATATCAGATGACTTTCTTACTGATTAACTGGTGTCCTAGCTTATGATCTGTCCATCCCAACCAGAGGAAGTGGGGTCACAGGTACGTGGTCACTTCGTTTCTGGAGACCAGAGCCAGCTTTGGTCCCAAGTCAGCATGCTTAGTTTATCATCTGCCTCACTGAAAGGTCAGATTCTTTTCTTTTTTCAAAATTTTTTTAAGTTTTATTTTATTATGTTATGTTAATCACCATACATTTCATCATTAGTTCTTGATGTACTGTTCCATGATTCATTGTTTGTGTATAACACCCAGTGCTCCATTCAGTAGGTGCCCTCCTTAATACCCATCACCAGGCTAACCCATCCCCCCCAAACCCGTCCCCTCTAGAACCCTCAGTTTGTTTCTCAGAGTCCACAGTCTCTCATGGTTCGTCTCCCCCTCCGATTTCCCCCCCTTCACTTTTCCCCTCCTACTATCTTCTTTTTTTTTTTCTTAACATATAATGTATTATTTGTTTCAGAGGTACAGGTCTGGGATTCATCAGTCTTACAGAATTCACAGCATTCACCATAGCACATACCCTCCCCAATGTCCATCACCCAGCCACCCCATCCCTCCCACCCCCCACCGCTCGAGCAACCCTCAGTTTGTTTCCTGAGATTAAGAATTCCTCATATCAGTGAGGTCATATGATACATGTCTTTCTCTGATTGACTTATTTCACTTAGCATAACACTCTCTAGTTCCATCCACGTCGTTGCAAATGGCAAGATTTCTTTTTTTTTGATGGCTGCATAATATTCCATTGTAGATATATACCACATCTTCTTTATCCATTCATCTGTCGATGGACATCTTGGCTCTTTCCACAGTTTGGCTATTGTGGACATGGCTGCTATAAACATTGGGGTGCAGGTGCCCCTTCAGATCACTACATTCGTATCTTTGGGGTAAATATCCAGTAGTGCAATTGCTGGATCATATGGTAGCTCTATTTTCAACTGTTTGAGGAACCTCCATACTGTTTTCCAGAGTGGTTGCACCAGCTTGCATTCCCACCAACAGTGTAGGAGGGTTCCCCTTTCTCTGCATCCTCGCTGAAAGGCCAGATTCTTGAGAGGATAAGCATTGCTTTGTTCTCCATCACACCCCCAGCCCCAGAACAGTGTGTGGGGGGCATAGTTAGGGCTCAATAGATATTTGTTTGAATAAATGAACACATTAACAAAACATGATTTCTAGAGCAGTCATTCTTAACCAGGGGTGATTTTGCCCTCCAGGAGACATTTGACAATGTCTGTGGAGATATATTTTTTTTTATTATCATTGTCATGACTGGGATGTGGGTAATACTAACATCTATTAGGTGGAGACCAGGGATGCTGCTACACATTCTACAATTCACAGGACAGCTCCCTACAGCAAAGGATTGCCTGATCCAAAATGTCAATAATGCGAGGTTGAGAAGCCATGGTTCCACCATTCTGCAGTGTCAGGACTCTGAGTCTGGGCCTCTGTGATTTTGGGGGGATTTCCCCCCGGCTACAAAATGGTTGCCATGGCTCCAAGCGTCACATTCACCATTCCAAGAAAAATAAATTCTCTCTCTCTCTCTCCCTCTCTCTCCCTACCTCTATCTCTCTCTCTTTCTCAGAGGAAAATCTTTCATTATATGGCCAGTGACACATACTGGGCCACATGTTCACCCCTAATCTAATCACTGTCTAAGGAAGACTGAGATGCCATGATTGGCTTGGACCCATTGACTCATCTCATGGGACTGGACCTGGGGCCTTGGAACAAAATCAGGGTTATAGGAGTGACAAAGTAGGGGAAATGGCTGTTGGGTAGTCAACCCAACCAACAGTGTCTATTATTGAAAATTATTTCATTTTTCACTTCTAATTGTTCCCATCACCAAAACCAAAACCAGCCAAGCAAGTAAAAAATGCTTTGCTCTTTCTTCCAGTTACTTCCCACCCAGAACTCCACCTTTGCTGAGCTAGCCCCATTCCTCAGCTTGCCATCAGACCCTGCATTGTCTACAAGTTTGCCTTTGAAGCCTGCTCAATCAGATGCCCCTTCCAGGGTCCTTTCAACAAAGCCAGGCCCCCAGTTCCCACCAGAAGACCCTTGCTGGCTAGGCAGATCTAAGCTGCGGGTAGCATTGGCACAAACATCCAAGTTCACCAAAGAGGCCTGGCCCCAGAAAGGCAGGTGGGAGTTAAGCAGCGAGCCGGGCTGCAGATGCCAGACAGCTGTGCACATCTTTAGAGCAGAGACGAAAAACAGATACTTAATGTATCTGGTTAGAAATGAGGATTTTCTGGTTTGGTTATGCCTGTCATTTTGAATGTGTCTCTTCTATTATTTACAGCATTTGTGCACCTGACCTTGTCAGTTTCACCCCGAGAAGCAACTCGGTGAGCCACCCTCAGAGGCTGGCCCAGAGGCTCAGGGGGGTTCCTGCCCAGCCTCCACTTGCGAGGGCCAAGTCTGCGTGAAGACGCTCCGGAGGGAAAAGGTTTAGGAAGCTGCAGATAACCCTTCTCAACTCAGGGCAGGGCCGAAGCAAACTGAGTCCTTGATTCCATCCTCTTCTGCCTACACCCCCAAACCCGCTGATGGCCCCAACATCTGACCAATACCCAGTCCCACCCTCTCAAGATTATCCTTGGTTCCTTTTCTTCTCTCATTGGCACATCCATTCCATCAAGAAGTCCTGTTGGCGCTTAAGAAAACATATCTCCCAAATCCAGCCCCTCCTCAGCACCTCCACAGCCGTCGGCCTGGTCCGAGCCCTAGACATCTCCAACTTACCACACCGCTCTCCTGCTTCCATCCTTGCCCCCTTTGCAAGCCGGTCTCCACACAGCAGCCAGAGGGATCTTTTAAAAAAAGAAGCCAGAGCAGGTCCCTACCCTGCTTAAAATCCACCCATGACCAAGCACTGGATTTAGAATAAAACCTGCATTCCTGGCTATGGCCTCCGAGCCCGGCAGGGTTGGTCCCCGGGAAACTCCACGCCAGCCATTGTCCCTCTCTGCTCCTTGCTGCAGACTTCGTCCCACCTCATAGCATAGAGTTGGCCGCTCTTGCTGCCCAGGAACGCTCTGCCCTCAGACTGGCCCTGCCCTTTGCTGCACGTGCCTTACTCCTTGTCCTTCACAGCTGTGCTCACCCACCCCACATATCCTTAACTACATCTGGACACTTTTGAGCTTAATCTCTGGCCGGTATGGAGGGTAGAGTTTGCTGCTCACCTGCAACACAGGTATTTTGAGCAGGAACTCTGGTGTCGCGCTGTCTAGGTTCAAGTCCCGGCTTCACATTTGCTGGCTGTGTGCCCTTATGGAAGCTATTTAAAGACCTCTTTGCCTCGATTGCCCCATCTTTCAATGGGGACAATAATGGGGCTCACCCTAAAAACTGTTGTGAGCACTAAACAAGCTAATACGTGTAAATATGACCCTGAGATTGTGACCAAGAGTCAGATGCTTAACCAACTGAGGCACCCAGGTGCCCCATTTTTTATTACTTTTTCCACTGTGAGTTTCCACTGTTAGATTCACCAAAATTAAAGGCTCTTTTTGGTAGGAGTTTTTCTTGTTCATGCAATTTCCCTCCTTGTCCTTTTCAAAGCTC
The DNA here is from genome assembly GCF_037043125.1 of Eumetopias jubatus. Lineage (NCBI taxonomy): Eukaryota > Metazoa > Chordata > Mammalia > Carnivora > Otariidae > Eumetopias > Eumetopias jubatus. Next base: position 126,916,044 of record NW_028274815.1, read on the forward strand.
TTCACCTTGAATTTTAATTTGTTGGGCCCCAGAGCCCAAGCACTTCCCAATTTTCCATGCTGCCTGTCTGAATCAAAACTCGTGCCTAGAAATCCTGTGTGATCAAGATTTATGTCAATGCCCACAGCTCATGCGTGCCCATTGTCAAGACAGGATAATTCCTCTTGATGGATTTCTTTACAAGAATAACCTTTTGAAGGCAAAGAGAAAGAGACTGACTGAGAGGTATAGTGGACATCTGTTGTTTGTCTGCCCAGAATCCATTTCTTCTTCTGGCCACAGAACCCCAGTTTTCACCTGGGGACCCCCAGCCCCCCAGACCCGTCTCCCTCAGTGCAAGTTCTGGTCAATTGGAATAGCTCACAGTCCAGCCACAGCAATGGGTTCGGCGGTGGGCAATTGACTGAAGTCATTTGATAAAATTCTAAGCCAGGATATTAGCTGGAATGTTTTGGGAAGAGGTGCCATCTTTCTTCTGAGGTTTCTAAGCTTGGAGAACAATAAGTCATGGCATGGCTGGAGGCCACCTTACCTTGGTCATGAGATGGGGAAAGTCTGCTTAAAAGGTGAAGCAGAGTTGAGAAAGAGAGGGTAAAAAATTCATCATGACATCATATTTTGAGCTACTGGATTCAGCTATGCTTAACCCGGATACCTCAGTTTTGTTTTTTGTTTTTTGTTTAGATACATGACCCAGTACAGTCCTGTTTGCTGTTTTTTTTTTTTTATAAAGTTTTATTTATTTATTTGACAGAGACACAGCAAGAGAGGGAACACAAGCAGGGGGAGTGGGAGAGGGAGAAGCAGGCTTCCTGCCAGGAGGGAGCCCGATGCGGGACTCGATCCCAGGACCCTGGGACCATGACCTGAGCCGAAGGCAGACACTTAATGACTGAGCCACCCAGGCGCCCCTACAGTCCTGTTTTTTGAATAAGACAGCTTGAGTTGGATTTCCATCAGAGCCAGCTGAAAAGCATCCTGAGTAATACAGTGAGTGGTAGGCAGTTTACCCAAGTGCCTACTGAGAAAAAAATCCCTGTCCATGAATCATCTGTTGGCCCTTCACCACTTCTTGAACCTCATAGCCTTTCCCTCACCCACTCTGTTCTAGCTTCCCGAGCCTCCTGGCTGTTCCTGGAGCACACCAACTTGTCCCACCTCAGGGCCTCTGCACTTGCTGTTCCCTCTGCCTGGAGGGCTCTTCCGCCTGATTCTCACACAGCTGTTTCCCTCTCATGCTTCAGCACTCTGCTCAAACACTGACTCCTCAGAGGGACCACCTCAGCAAGCCTCTCCAGACGGTCTCCCTATCACCTGCTTTTCAGATTGGCACGACACCCTGTGCGAGGCTGTCCTGTCTATTCAGTCCTTTACTTGGTTACTACTTGTCTCCCCCTGGAATAAAGCTGTTTTCACCACCGTAACTCTGATGTTTAGAACAATGCCTGATTTGCAGAAGATGCTCAATAAACATATTTGAAATAATGAACGAAGGAAGGTTGAGAGGGAGGGAGGAGGGAGGGAGGAAACGAAGGAAGGAGGGCAGAGGGAGGGAAAAGAGGAAATGGGGGGGAGGGGAAGGGATGGGAGCTTAGACTCACACAAATGTTCCAGGTTAAGAGCTTCTCCCTTATCCCCACACACTCAGACTTGGTCCAGAACCAAACTCAGAAACAAGAGCCTTTGAAATCCCATCTTGGAATGTCCCTCTGGCCTGCCACTTAATTAAATGACCCCATAATGAAATTTCTCCCCATTGAGTCCATATTTAATAATTAATTGACCTCTTCAGCCCAGCCACACTCGGAGCCTCATCAATTATGTATCTTTCCTTTCTGCACTCAACACGCACCTCCCAGAAAACAGGGCCCAAACAGGAGAGGCTCCGAGGGGTCAGAGGCGACAGGGGGGTCCCTCCAAGGGGTAAAGGTCCCCCACAGTGTTGACCTGCTGGGGACAGATAGGGAGGAATGGGAGAGGGGCAGACCCAGTCTTCGGCCTGAAGCTTGTACTATCTGTGGGGCCCTCTTTAAGAAGAAAACAAAATTACTAATACAAAATCAGGCACAAAATAAATATTTACATAGAAAAAAGAGGCCAATTACTTTCTTAGAAGCTGACACAAACCACAAAATCCAGCAAAAAGAAAATATATTTTTATTAACTGCCTGGCACACTTTGAGAGTCATTAATTCAGCGAGTATTTAAGATTAGTCACTTCACAAGAAAATTTGAAATGCCTTGAAATGTCATAGTTCATGTAGGAAAGACACTTGGGGCCATTTCCCCTTTTGACCACAGACGTCTTGATGATCTCTTCTTATAAATACCATTTCCCAGAGGGAGAAAAGAAAATGCAACTCATTCTTTCCTCTAAAAAGGTTGATCAGGAAAAGAAAAATCGACAGTTTAGAAAAGTTTTCTTTGAGGGGCACCTGGGTGGCTCAGTCGGTTAAGCATCTGCATTCGGCTCTGGTCATGATCCCGGGGTCCTGGGATCGAGCCCTGCATCAGCCTCCCTGCTTCTCCCTCTCCCTCTGCCCCCTGCCCCTGCTTGTGATCTGTCTCTCTCTCTCTATGTCAAATAAATAAAATCTTTAAAAAAATTTTTTTTAAAATAAAGACCCTTTCTCCAAATAGAGTCACGTTCTGAGGTCTTGGGGTCTGACTTCAACATAGGACTTTGGAGAGGGACACAATTCAGCCCATGACACAAGCATTTGTAGAAGGGCCCTCGAATTTGGAAAAAGCATTCTCAAGTGTCTTTCCTACATGAGCTAAAATATTTCAAGGCCTTTCACGTTTTCTAGGTACAGCGACTAATCTCAAATTCTCACTAATTGATGACTCTCATCAACTAATTTGTCAATGACGTCCATCCTTACACAATGGTTATGACTCTGGGGCTACAGTGACCAGAAGGAGTTTTCTGGGAAGCCATTCTCACACCTGGAGAACACGCAGTGATGTAACCATGCCCAGAGATGGCTGTGAGCCACCTGACAGGTCTCATATGGCCAACCGAAGGCAATCCCAACCAAACTTCCCTTCAGCCAGATCCCTAAGATTCCTAAGAGACAGACAATGGTCTTAGGGGATAGTAGTCAAAATATCATACTTTTGCAGATGTTACAAGCATGCGGCCCCGTGACTGTTGTGTTAGGGCTCCTCACAGGGTTTTGGAAGGTGCCTGGTCAAGCCCTGGGCAAGTTTGAGCGTTAACTTCACAGCAAGTCTGCCTCCAGGTAGGTCTAGGTCATGAGCTTCCCTTCCTCAAACCCCATAGGGTTCTGGCCAGGCCAGAGTTGCAAAGAGAGAGAGAAAGCAAAAGAGCCTTTGTTTTTGTAATGGGGGGTATATTCATTTCCTCACCAGTCATGGCCTTAGGAGAGCAAGCCTAAGCCTCAGTGGTTTAATTGAAAAGGAAAGACCATCTACTGCCAACTGAAATCCCCACAGCATAGCTCTGCTTCAGGGTCGGCCTGATTTCCAGAGTTTCCTTCCAGCACCCGTAGGTGAAGTCTCTGGAAGCGAGTGCTCCAGAAACAGGTTTTTCTCCAACACAGCTGAGTGGCCCAAACCTCAATCATACTCTCGATTTTCTCGATGATGTCCATGTCCACAAGCCATTTAATTAATGTTTTACTATTCACCTAGTGCTTCTTTCAAATGGATTTATTTTTTTAAAGTCAGCCTCATCCTAAGCGATAATATCTACGAAAACATCCCCATGAAGGGTTCTGACATGCCTCTCCTATTTTATTTTTTTTCCCATACATACTCAAATGATCAGAGGATATTGATCTCTTGCTTTGTGCCCCCCCCCCGGGGGGTGTCTCAAAGCCCTGGTCAATTAATCCGCACAGCAACCGTGCCAAGAACAAACTTTTCTTATCATCCCATTTTACAGCTGAGAAAAGCGAGGTACAGAAAGGGCACGTAACTTGAGGCAGCTAATCCAGGAAAAAGATGGGGATCCAGTAGGGAAAGGGACAAAGAAAAGAGACAACAGACCAACAGTCTGGTTCTTGGTGTCTAAGGGGGGAATGGAGGGGAGAGAAGAGGGAGAAAGTAGAGTCTCTGAGCCCAGACATGCAGAGGGAGAGGAAGGGGCTCCCAGTAGGCACACTGCTTCCCTTTTAGCATCATGATGTATCAGAGGTCGGTCCTACTGTCAGGGCTGCACTCAGTCGTTCAACATGGGACTTAAAGAAATAGAGACTCAGGAGGAGATGATAGGAATTATAAGGCAGAGGGGGTCAGAGGCGCCCCACCACACCGCCCAGGCAAACGAGTCCTTCGAGGCTGGTCTTCTAGTCCCCTGGCCCCATCCAAGCTTGAACAGCCTCGGCTGCCCTAGCGGCCTCTGCCTGACATGTCCTCATCACCAAAGTAGCTTCTCCCTGCCTCCCTCTGGATCCAGCCTACAGATTCCATAAACCCACTGGAGCTGGGGCGTTCCTCATTCGGGTCCTTCATAATCGCTGCCGTCCATGTACTGTGTGCCAGGCAATTCTAGGCACTGGGGAGACAGTCACCAACAAACCCAAGTCCCGTCTTCACGGAGTTGACATTCCCTGAGGAGTGTATTCCGGTAAGCCAGCTGCTGGAAAAACGGCCCTCCAGCCTGTTTCTTTCTGCTTTTTTTTCTGAAAGTGTGTTTCTCATTTCCATCAGAGCCCACCGCAGGTTGGTGGGGCAATGCTTGGGGACGGCAGCTCCTTCCATCCGGTGGCTCTGCCCTAATAAGCCCAGGGTTGCTAACCCCCTTTGTGCCCTAGCCCCGCTTTGGCAGTGTGGGCTCCACACCGGGCCTGGAGCCCACTGCGGGGCTTGAACTCATGACCGTGAGATCGAGACCGGAGCCGAGATCAAGAGTCGGAGACTTCACCGACTGAGCCACCCAGGTGCCCCATGTGGAATAATGTTTTTAAATTTAAAAAATAAACTACATAGGGGACGCCTGGGTGGCTCAGTTGGCTAAGCGACTGCCTTCGGCTCAGGTCATGATCCTGGAGTCCCGGGATCGAGTCCCACATCGGGCTCCCCGTTCAGCAGGGAGTCTGCTGCTCCCTCTGACCCTCTTCCCTCTCGTGCTCTCTATCTCTCATTCTCTCTCTCTCAAATAAATAAATAAAATCTTAAAAAAAAATAAACTACATAGGATTATAAAGGATACCATTCATATTGAAACATGGTTATTAAACATACCTTTCAATTTGTCACATAGCAATATGTATGCTTTATTAACACATTAAATAACAAGGCGAAGTGGCAGGTCTAATAACCATAATTTCCAAGTAGTGGTGAGTATAAATCCAGGGTCAGTAAACTTACTGACTGCAGGCCAAATTGGGCAGGCCTGCCATTTACTTGTGTAAATAAAGATTTATTGGCACACAGCCACACTCATTTGGTTACATAACGTCTAGGCTGCTTTTGTGCTCCACCGGCAGAGCTGAAGAGTTGTGACAGAGACCATATGGCCTGCTATTATTTACTATCTGCATATTTACAGAAAAATTTGTTATAAGCAATATGTCTGACACACCTGCAAAAACTATCATATCATAGGAAAACATTTGTAATTTCTCCTGGAAAAAAAGTTACAGGCTTTGCTACTGCTATTGTGGCTTGTGGACTACATTCATAATTGAAGGAAATTATGGTTTCCAATCAGAGGTGCATAAAAATAGAGATGCAATTTTTTAAACATCCAAATTCAGGGCCCCTCCTCTGCTTTCTAGCCATGGATCTCTTGCGGGGTCATTGGACTGATCCCAAATTAGGAAGTCCAGCTTAGGAAGCCCTGTTCTAGGGCCTCAGCATTTCCCCTCCCCCATCCTCTGCAACCACAGCCCAAGAGGGTGGAGCGCAAGTGTGGAAGACTGCAGGAGGTTTCATGGCCCAGGCCTGGAGGTGGTGTCCGTCACTTCTACCACATTCTATTAGAACTCAATCACTAGGTCACACTTAGTTGTAAGGGACGAATGCATTTAATACAGATATTGGGGAGAACTAGCAACAAACAAACAAACAAATACACAGTGTGTCAGATGGGGATAAGGGCTGTGGAGACAAAGAAAGCCAAATAAAATGAATAGGGAATTCTAGCAGGAATCGTGATTTTATTTTATTTTTTTTTATTTTTTATTTTTTTTAAGATTTTATTTATTTATTTGAGAGAGAGAGTGAGAGAGCACAAGAGGGGGTAGGGTCAAAGGGAGAAGCAGGCTCCCTGCCAGGCAGGGATCCCGATGCGGGACTCGATCCCGGGACTCCGGGATCATGACCTGAGCCAAAGGCAGTCGCTTAACCAACTGAGGCACCCAGGCGCCCAGGAATCGTGATTTTAAATAGGAAGGTCAAGAAAGGCCCCACCGAGAAGGCAACATTGAACAAAGATCTGAAGATTGCAAGCATGTGAATTGCTAGGGAATAGTGTGTGGGCAATGGGAATAGCATGTGCAAAGTTCCGAGTTAAGGGCAACTGTGATGATTTTTAATCATCCCTGGGAGTTAGCCCTACTACATAGTTTAATTGTTTGTTTCTTGTCTGTCTCCCCAACTAGAATGCCAGCCTCATGCAGAAGAGATTTTTGTCTGTTTCATTTACTGCTGTTTCCCATGAGCCTGGAGCAGTGTCTGGCACACAGTAGGCACTTTGTTGTGATATGCTGCTTGAATGTGGCAATATCAGCACATACCAGGGAAACTGAGCATGAAAAGAAGGTACAGAGTCAGGCTGGAGCAAGGCCACTCAGGCGCTTGGAACATGGGAGGGATCAAAATTTTATTCTTGTGGAATAGAGAATTATTGAAGGGTTGTTTTGTTTTGTTTTAGCAGCCTTGGATGAGCTCAGGTTTTCATTTTGAAAAGATCACTCTGGCTGCTGCAGGTGAAAACCTGGCAAAGTGTCTGATGCTGGAAACATGGATTCCGTTCCACTAGCCTCTGGGACAGCCACGTGAAAGAGTGTTTGAGAGAAGGAGATGGAACCAGGAGGACCCCTGATCCTGGCTTTGCTGAGAAGAACCTCATATTGGGCCTTTGGAAATCAAGCCTTAATGAGCTCTCCTCTCAATCCCCCCGACCACCGAGGGAGCAGCTGATGCCAAGAGGAGGCTCACTACCCACTTGGACCTGTGGCCACATTGCGGGTCCACCTCTGTCTGCAGGGCCCTAGGGAACCATAATTATACAAATCAGTCCTGTAAACATCTTGAGAAAAACAGTTTGCACCTTGATTGGTCTTTTAGAGGAAGCAGAGTGCTCCAAGAGACTGATGCTGTTAATATAAACATGTACAATAGCACAGAATCTCAAAACCCCACCACGGCATTTCACATACGTGCCTGGACCAGCAAAAAATGGAATTGGAGGGGTCACTCAGCACCACTGAGTGTCTCTTAGGAACAGCCCTGAACTGGGAGTCCCGGGTGGAGCTACCACCTGCTGGATGTCCTTGGCGCCGGGCTCATCCCACCTGGCTTGTCTCCACCCAAGAGTGAGGTAGGTCCCAGGAGCTGAGATGCTCCTTGGGGCTCTAAGTTCCTGTCGGGAGGAGGCTCTGGGTGCGACAAAGGAGTCAGGGGTTCCTCGCCCTGCCCTCTCAATCACCCACTTTCTCCTGCGCTCTCACTATCCACCCCCTCCCCTGGGGGTGGGGAGGAGGCCGAGGTAATGACCCCTCGACAGCTGCGCGGCGGCTAAGTAGCCTCCCCCTCCCGGGCCCCTGCCCTCCTCCCCGCCGCCCCCGCGAAGCAGCCTCCCGGTCCCGGGCCCCTGCCCTCCTCCCCGCCGCCTCCCGAGACAGGTTCGCACCTGCTCGGGGCCATTTCTCATCAATTAGGCCTTGGCAGCGCTTGAATGGGGCCCGGCGAGGGCGCGGCCCGCGGCCCCTCCCCGCGCCGCCCGCGGCCCTTCCCGGCGGCCCGGAGCACACAGATGGCAGCCCGCGCGCAGCTGCCCGCCGGGCTCGCGGGGGCCACAATCGGCCAAGTGTTCGCAGCCCCCAGGTTGGGCAGGGGGCCGGGCACACCTGCGCCGCGCAGATGGTGCCGCCCGCGGCGGCAGGCACCGGGGCCCCTCCGGGGACCGGGAGGTGGTGGGACGAGAGCGGGGCCCCCCCCGGCACCGCGTGGCGGTTCCTTTCGGAGCTTGGAATCTGGGGAAGGGGCCACCGAGAAAGTGGCATCGGGGGCGGGCGGGGGGCACCAAGCCACGCCCTCGTCCCTCCACCTCGCTGCGCCACCGCGCGCCCCTGGCCAAGTGGCCTCTCCAGCCCGCCTTGCAGCAAAAAAGAGTGCGTCCCTTTCGGTAACCTAAATGCCCAGCACTAGGCGATTGAGTAGGAAAAATGTGCGCTCTATTTCTGCAGGGCTCCGAGAAGCAGCCGTGAAAAAACATGATAGGAAAGGCGAGTCCCAAAGCAATATATTCAAAATAATCCTACTCTGGGGGCCCAAGGTGGAATTCTGGCTCCACGGCCTGGGAGCTCTGCAAGCTTGGTCAGGTCACTTCTGTCTTTTTCAACCTCGGTTCTCTTATCTATGGCATGGCCTCATAACAGGGCTACTGCAAGAGTTAAATGAGATAGTGCCTTGAAAATGCCTTGCATAAGACCCGGTACACAGCAAGGACTTAATAAAATAGTTCTTATTTCTTATTATAAAAACAGCACATACTCCTGGTTAAGAATTCACACTTTATCAAATTATATAGGATTTAAAGTTAAAGTGACCCATCTTTCTCGTCCACCTGAGATAACCATTAGTGACAGTTTTGTGTCTTGCCCCATGATTCTTCCCACATTATATGTACATACATAGACTCCAAAATCAAATGAGGGGCAGATTAACTTTTGAGTGCTTAAAATCTTGGACTCTGGGGCCAGAGTCCCTGCACTCAAAAAAACCAACTCTGTTGTTACCCTGCTGTGTGTCCTGGGAAAATGACTTAACTTCTCTGGGCCCTAGTTTCCTCATCTATAACCTTGGAGGAAGGTCGTGACGTTCACTGACTGAGCTAATGCACACAAAACACTTTGAACAAACACTTTGAACAGTGCAAATAGAAATATTAGATTTGTTGTAGATAGTATTTTGTAACTTTTTTTTCTTACCATTTCTTAGATGCATTTCTGGGCCAGAAAAATCAAAGCAATCATATGCCCTTTCACAGCTGTGGAATGTGCCATCCTCCGATGGACCATTGCAGATTTAAGCAGTCCTCTCTGAGGGGCTTTGGGGTTGGCTTCCCAATGCTACAGTGATCACCACTGAATGCCCATCTTTGTGCCCTGCTGTGGGATCTTCTGTCGAGTCAGGCCGTAGAGGTGATGTTGTAGGCTAAGGCTCCATGTAGTTTGGTTCTCCCAGGGCTGGGACTAGGGTGAGGTGACTAAAGGACTCAGGCACAAAATTTAAGAAGACACTCAAAAACAAAAAAACAACTCAGTGATCAAGAGAAATCATATGTTAATGCAATATTTTTAAAAATCAAAAATAATGCTAAAAATAGTCCACAATGAACAAAAGATCACAATTTTATCCACGGGATTGGCAGTGCTATACTGAACTGTATCGAAGCCTGTGTCCAAAGGAAATGGGTGCCTCTATATGCATCATTTTATATATACTTTAATGGCAATTTTTTTCTAGAACATTCGTGGAATAAATATATTGAAAAGCTGAAAACTAGGCATATCAAACTCTTAGCATTATTTTATGTTTAAATATTTTATTTATGCCCCAAACAGAATTTGTATCAGTTTTACTCTCCTGACTGTAATGGAAGCAAACTCACCACTAATATTCTCACACTCATACCCATGAAAAAAAATTACAGAAAACATATATATGAGGGAGGCACATTTTTCCTTTGGCCTCAGGCTCCAGTATGACTTAACCAGGCACTGGCTCTTGTCAATTTGCCTTTCCCAAGAATTACAACAATTGACACTCCCACAGACAGCAGATTGGGTTTTTCGAGCTTCTCTTGGGACTAAGGGGCTTTCAGCGGAGGGTCATTATCTCCACCTTTGGTTCTTGTCTGAGAGGAGTGCCTACCTGGGCTGGCTTTCTGTCCTCCCTGACTCTCGAGCAATAATACCCAGAAGACTCTGCCGAAGCTTGGGCCAGCTCAGGTTACGCAGGCTGTGACTGAGGCCTTATCTCAGATCAGCAAAGCCCCTGCCAGGCACTCCGTTCTTAGGGAAACCTTTCAACTCTGGGGTAGACAAACTCGAAAAACCCTGGAGCTGCCTTGGGGCAACAAAAGCAGCTCCTGAGATGCCTACAAGTGGAACCCTACTGCAATAATGTCATTAGTGTTCCCTTGCCCGCGTCGTGGCCGGCGAGAGCGGCTCGGCTCCTCTACCTATTCGTTCCCTCGGTGGACACCCTGCGCCTGGCTCTGAGCGGCCCCCACTCCAGCCCCGGGACCCGGACGAGTTAGTCACGGTCGCTGGCGCTCAGAGGGGCAGACACCAGGGTAAACAAAGAGCTTCCAAGACCCTTTCATGTCTATTATCATCTCACCACGTTGTTCTGAGAGAGTTGGGAGCGCTTGGGCTCTGACAGACTTGGGTGTCAGCGGGTGTCCTATGTCCCAAGCCAGTCATAGCTGTGGAAGTAATGACGGTGTTTACCACAGCAGGACGGTTCTAGGTGCTTTTATATACTACCTCGTTCAGTCCTCTTTGGGCCCCTGTGAGGGGCTTTTTAGCACCCTTCTCCAGATGACATGACTGAGGCCTACAGGGGCTTTGTCCCCTGCCTTAGGTCCTGCATATAGTAAGGGGCAGGCTGGGATATGAACCGCAGGTCCGCTCTTCACTGCGACACTGTGAACTCCCATCCCTCCCATTCCCCCATTCCGAGAACCTGGCACCACCAAAACAAAACAGAGAACAAAAACCAGAAGATCCAGGTCCCATTTCTACTCCACTCTTACCCAGTTCTTGCCACAACTGACTTCTCATCACTCAACTATCAGAGACCCTGGACATGTGGGGTCCCCGGAAGCAGTGACTGAGACAAGTATCCGAGGGCACGTCCTTTCCTTGCGAGGTAAGAGGGGATGATCCGAAGGGGAATGGGGAACGAGACAGGGAAGAGAAGCAGCGAACACAGCGAGTCCTATCAGGCCAGCGACCACAGGGGTGACCACGGCTTCCCCGGTCCTCAGTCCTGGGGAATGGCACCCCTGCACTCAGCTCTTCTGCCCAAGGGGAGGGGGAGCTGGGCTGTTTACACACTAAGATCTGAGAGTCCCTCTTTGGGAGCTGCTGGGGGTAAGGTCTTCCACACTTCCAGGGAAAGGGGCTCCCAGGCACAGAGGCGGATACCAGCAGTTCCAGAAGTTACTAGGGCACCCAGGGACCATCTTCCTTGTCCCTCCCTGCCTCCTCATTCCTTCTGTCCTTGCACACACAACGTGAAGGACTGAATCCCTCCCAGAATTTGTATGTTGAAATCTAATCCCCAGTGCAATGGATTTTGGAGGTGGAGCCTTTGGGAGGTAGGTCATCAGGCTGGAGCCCTCAGGAATGGGATTAGTGCCCTTCTAAAAGGGGCCCCCGAGACCTCTCTGCATTGCTCACTCTGCAAGGTGAGGATATAAGACCTTGGCCGTCTGCAGTGTGCCAAGGGTTCTCACCAGAACCTGACCACGCTGGCCTTAGACTTCCAGCCTCTGGAAGCATGAGAAATAAATTTCTGTTGTTCAGAAGCCACGAGGCAGGTCACGTTGTGTCACAGCTGCCTGAACGGACTAAGATGTGAGAGAAGCCGGAGAAGAGAGGAAGCCAATAGAGTGTGTCACCAAGTACGTTACCAACAAGCACTCTGGGAGGCCGCACAGTACTCGTGCCTCCTGCAGGGAGAGGGAGCAGAGCGATTTATCCTGCAGATCCCATCCCTCTGTCACTGCGTGAGGGCCGCTTCTGCGGGCATTAACTCATCAGCACTCTGGCTTGCCCTGAGCATGGGCCAAGCATGCTCCTGGGTTCAGAAAAAAATTGCAGGCAGCGAATTGCAGGTGTTTGCAGTGAGAGAGTTCTTTGGTGAGAGGTGGTCGGTTCAAGAGGATGTAGACGGGGCACCAACAGTGGCTGCTCCAAATAGCTTACTCATCAGAAGGAAAACCAGATGCCAGCCACCGTTCATTAAGCACCTACTGTTTGCCTGGCATCACACTGAGTGACTTCCTTGTAGATTTCACTGCAAAGCTTGCTTACGTAGCCCCGCCCCTGCGTACAGATGAGGAAGGCAACGTGTCGAGAGGACAGGAGTTTGCCTAAAGCCCCCACATACCCAGTGAAACAGGGCAGATTCAGGATGAAAACCAGGTCCGCCCGATTTGCCAGACTCGATACTCTCCCCCTCGAGCAATTTCTCTGGATTTCTCTGCATCTCTGAGATTCGTGATCCTCACCAGTCTGGCCCACCGGGTAATGCGTACCACAGCTATTATGAGTGCTGAAGTGAATAAAATGCTAATCCTCATCAATAGATTAAACTGAGAAATTCTTAAACCAGAGATCTGCCTGCAATAAAAGCAATTGTGTTGTTTCTTTGTAATTTGACTGTTCACATGAGCCCAGGAACCTGCCTTATAGCTTTACAAATCTGTGATAATTTCCTTCAACTTTTCCATTTTACTGCTGCCATTAAAATCCCGTTGTGTTCTTAACACAGAAAAAAAAATGATTAAAACAGATGTGGCTCTTAAAGTTACAGTATGAATTTTACAACCCCAGGTTTTATGATACTGAGAGAAATTTCAGCCCCCAGGGTCAGAGGCAAGAAAAATGGGACCGGATCTCTGAAATGGGCTTGGGGAGGGGCGAAGGGTTCAGAATGACAAAGACAGCCCACAGAGCTAATTTCCTGACGTTTACTTCTCTCCCCAACCTTCGGGACCAACTGCAGAATGTCACACTGGTAGCGTTTTCTCTGCAAAAAGTCCCCACAGCTACTCAAGTTTGACTAAACCACTTTCCCTCGCTCCAGCCTCCTTTCCCACCCCCTCTCCTCAAATCATACTTTCCAATTAAAAAGTCAGCCCTGGTCTTCGTTTTGTATTTTCTTGAGGCTGAGTTTTGTCATACAAAGAGCATGGAGATCCAAGTTCTGGTCCCAGATCTTCAACTAAGGCACCTTTGGATTTGGGGCAAATCACTGAACCAGGTGCTTCAATTTCTCTGTGCACAAAACCAAGCAGACCTCTAGGTTCTCGGTGGCCTTGTGACTCCATTATCTCATCTGCAAGAGCTCGGTGCCGGGCGCAAAAGACACAGAATAGTTGTTGCCTGAAAAAATAAATGAATTCTTAAATTCATCTCTATCCTTCTTTTTAGAAAAATGGAGGTGTTATTGACTTCTGCCACTAGTATTGACTTCTACTAGTCAATCTACTAATTGACTACTACTACTAAACCATGAGATGGGTTTCCCTTTTTTTTAAAAAAAAAAGTAAGCGATCTGACTGGCAAAGATTTAAAACAGCTAGAGTCAGTGCTGGCAAAAATGTGGAGAAATGGGGATTCTTCTCTACTGCTGGTGGGAATGTAGGATGATATAAATAAATCATTACCAAGATGCTAAATGGGCATATCCTTTGCTCTAGGGAGGGTATCCTAAGGAAATAATCAAAACAACATGAGAAAATGCCCACAGTATAAAGCCCAGGGAAGAGAAAAAAGAATAGAAAAACATTATATATATATAGCATCATTCCACTTTTATGTTTTTAAAAATAGCTGCATAGAAACTAATTGAAAGGAAAACCCCGCAATGTTAAATAGAAGTATCTCTGGTTGGTAAGATTGTTCCTATTGTCTTCTTATATACTAGGATGCTGGCTTTATTTGGCTCTTCCTTCAGGGCCCTGCTGACACATCACCACATCCTCAGGCTCGTCCCTCACCAGCTGACTGGCAGCGGCAGACCCTGCCCCATATCTCCCATCCTTCTCTTTGCCTAAACTTGTTTTGTTTTCTTCACCGCTGGACATGGTGCTGTGCCTGTGTTTACTCATGTATTCATCATCTGTGCCCCACAACTTAATGTCAAGTCCGTGAGGGCAGTCTCCCCCCACCCCACAGAACCTGGCATAAAAGAGGCACAAAACCGTGAGTGACAATTTGAATGGATGGATGGCGTATGCAAACACATATACAAGGATAATCTATTGCAGCGTTGGTTATAATAGGGACATTTTGAAAACTAACTAAATGTCTAGTGGTAGGAAACTGGTTAAATGTAACAGTATATCTAGACAGTGAAGTCTATGTAACATTTTTTCACGTTTTTAAACATATAGGTGTGTAAGCATGTTTGTGTGCATATGATTGTATTTTTTTCTGACAACAAAAGCAATATACGCTCTTTGCAACAAATCAATCAACAGAGATTAGCTTAAAAAAAAAAAAAACTTCACACTCACCCTGAAAGTCAACTCACACCTTAAGCTTTTTATTATTATTTTTTATTTTTTAAAGATTTTATTTATTTATTTGACACAGAGAGAGAGAGAGAGAGAGAGAGAGAGAGCACAAGCAGGGGGAGTGGCAGGCAGAGGCAGAGGGAGAAGCAGGCTCCCCACAGAGAAGGGCGAGCCCGATGTGGGACTCGATCCCAGGACTCTGGGATCATGACCTGAGCCAAAGGCAGTCGCTTAACTGACTGAGCCACCCAGGTGCCCCACACCTTAAGCTTTAGTCATTGAGTAACTATCCTTCCATACGCTTTTTTTTTCTCATGCTGATACAAACAAACGCCAACATATGGTCACGTAAATATGATCTCTGCCCTTTCTAAAATTTGATTAATCAACATACATTATGGATGCCTCTGCAGGTGGATATACAACTTGTTAAATTCTCACACTATGGCCACTAGGACGTTCAGACTGTTTCCAATGTGTTGCCTGTATAATGGATGCTGCAGTAAGCATCCTTGTTCATATGTCCTGATACAGTGGGAATTATATTTATGTAGGATGGATTTCCAAATGTGGCCTTTCTGGGTAAGTTTTCAAGCATTTTTAATTTAATAATACTGTCATAATACTTTTAATTTAGTAATACTTTCATAATATTCTTAAGTTAATAATACTCTTTTTTTGAGAGACAGCAAGGGAGCGTGAGCATGAGTGTGGGGGGAGGGGCAGAGGGAGAAGGAGTGAGAATCTTAAGCAGACTCCCTGCCCAGTGCAGAGCCCAACAAGGGACTCGATCTCATGACCCCGAGATTATGACCTGAGCCGAAATCAAGAGTTGGACGCTTGACCGACTGAGCCACCCAGTGCCCCTAGTTAATAATACTCTTTAATAATAGTTCAAAAACCACCATAGCAATTCACATTCCACTAGGAATCAGTGGACTATTTCCCCACATCTTTACCCGCCCTGGGTGTTACTAATCTTTTCACCTTTTGTCAACAAAGAAGTATAAAATAGTGTATTACTATTTGGATTTTCTTGACTGTGAGCAAGGTTGCAAATATTTTCACGTATTTCAGTCAGTCTGTGAATACCCTTTGTCCATTATTGCTATAGAAATGTTTTATCTTTTCTCGTTGATTTCTAGAAGCTCTTTGTAGATCAGAAATATTGTATCTTTGTCCTGTCATTTTGTTGCAAATTTCCTCCCATGCTATCCTGAGTACATTTAAATATTCTCTGAAGTATTATTCAAATGTTCCTGTTAACTTTTCTACATTTAGATATTTCACCCATCGAGAATATTTTGCATATAGTATGAGGTAGAGTCTAACCTATCCTTCTTGTAAATGGGCAGCCACTTAAAGCAATACCATTTTTCTTTTGTTTAAGATTTTTTTTTTATTGGGCGCCTGGGTGGCTCAGTTGGTTAAGTGACTGCCTTCGGCTCAGGTCATGATCCTGGAGTCCCGGGATCGAGTCCCACATCGGGCTCCCTGCTCAGCAGGGAGTCTGCTTCTCCCTCTGACCCTCTTCCCGCTCGTGCTCTCTACCTCTCATTCTCTCTCTCAAATAAATAAAATCTTTAAAAAAAAAAGATTTTTTTTTTATTTATTCATTTGAGAAAGAGAGAGAGCATGAATAAGAGCACGAGCAGGGGGCAGGGTCAGAGGGAGAGAGAGAGAAGCAGACTCCCTGCTGAGCAGGGAGCCTGATGTGGGGACTCTGGGATCATGACCTGAGCCAAAGGCAAATACTTAACCGACTGAGTCATCCAGGCGCCCCAAGGCAGTATCATTTTTCAGCAAAACATCCTGTTTCTACTGAATTTAAATGTCGCCTTTAAGTAAACAAATTAAGAAATATATAAATACATATAAATAAATATATGTATTCCCATATATACTTTGATCAGTAGGTATATAAATTCCCTGTGTATACCTAGATTCATTTCTGGAGTTTCTATAATGTCCTACTAATCTATTTGTTTACTCTCATGGTTTTCCTTCTCTAGCTTTCCTAGAACTATAACAGCCAGGGTCCCAGCAGGAAACAAATAGCCCGGTCAAGCAGGACTATATGGAACGGTTTAGTAAAGAGACTATTTGCCAAGGGTTGGGCGGGGTTTATGGAAGCCAACAGGGGGCAGAGCAGTAGGGGACTATGACAGGGCTGCTATTACTGCCCCTTGACCTGCAAAGGACACGGGAGGGGGTGGGGGAGAGAAGAAGGCAGGAGCTAGCTCACGCTTGCTGGCGAGAACCCGTTGTTAACATTTCCTTCCATCTACACGAGACCTCATATGGGTAACTTGAAATCAGCCATGGGGGGAATATTTACACCAAGGAAATTGGCAAATGCTAAACATCAGGGCTTCCTGCCCCCAGAGCCTGTTGTCCAACACTGACAAGCACAGAGCTGGGAGCAAGGGCGCACTAGAATAGAGAGAAGGAACTGCCATCTTGAGTAGGAGGACACAGTCTGCCCACCATAGCCCAGCAGGGAAGGGGGGGGAATAAATATGCTTACTTTGATCTTCTCCTACCCCCCTGCCCTTGCCGGTGCTTCCTGCTACCCAGACCCTACCACACGTCAGAGAACTGGGGAGCTGCGGACACGGCCAGAGGGGTCAGCTTCCAGGGGAATCAGGGAGGGTAGAGAGCATCAGGTCCAGATGGAAATATCCAGCCCAGGACCCTCTGACCATCTGGGAGGACAGCCTGTCCCATCCCCACCCTAATTCCTGATTTGCAAAAATTCTTTAGGGATGTTTCCACATCCGCCGCCCCCCCCCCCCAAAAACCTTGTTGAGATAAGGATTGGAATTTTATACAACTTAAATTTGGGAAGGCTTGGTGCTGTGAAATTACATCTTCCCTTCAAGAACATAGGATATCTGTTCACACATGCCATTCAGTTAGGCTTTTGTTTCTTCTCCTTCAATTAATCTTACGTTCGTTTCCATATGTCCTATACTTTTATTGTTAAATCCCATTGTATTTTATCATTTTGATCACTCATACGAATGAAATATTTTTCTACATTCATTTTCTAACTGGTTATTCCTAATAAAAACTATTGAAGTCTTCATCTTTAGAGCATATTTGAGTAATTTATAAATTAGTCATTTACAAATACTCACATGGAGGGTATTTTTTAAATAGCCTCTTGAGTTTTCTAAGCTTGCAGTTGGATCATCTGCTGAAAAAGAGATAATTTTGCCTCTTCCTTTGAATATTGACACAACTTATTTCATTTCTGTGTGTAATCACATTAGCTAGAAACTCTGAAATAACAGTGTAGACCGTAATCACTCTGCCTTATTCTTCATTCTTTTGGGCCTGACTCATGTTTCGCGGTATCACAGTATGGCTGCCGTGAGTTTGTAGGAATTATTTTCATTCTATTCATGTAGTTTCTTTCTGTCCTCAGTTCTACTTGGAGTTTTTTCTAGCAACAGCTGTGGAGTTTCATCAAATGCCATTCCAGCATTTTTATATAAGCCCTGGTTTTCCTCACTTAATTTACTGAGGTAATGATGTAATGAATTACACTGTCAGATCTTCTAATGATGAACCACTTCTGCCTCCTGAAACAGACATTATTTGCACATGATCTATTATTCTTTAATATGTCACTGAATTATATTTGCTGACATTTTATTGAGAATTTCAGCATCTCTATGCATAAGTAAATATGATCTAGAGTTTTCCTAATTGTGCTGGGAATGACAAACCTGGTCATTAGAGTTCTTCTTTGCTTCGGTAAATGACTTGAGGAACATGGCATTAATTTCTGCTGAAACATTTTGGTAAACTTTTAACAACTTCACTTTTTCCTGTGGTTAGTCATCTTTTAACATTTCTGACCTCTTCTTGAGTCAATTTTGATTCTTTCCTCTAGATTTTCCATGTTTTTGCTATGAAGTTCCCAAGCTGTTTTATTATAATTATTTTACTTTCTTCATGTCATTATATTTCTCTCTCACACCCAATGCATGTTATTTTCTTTATTTTTCCTCAAGAAGGCTCACCAGGGATTTATTTAGTTCATTTTTTCCCACATAAAGAACCAGCATTTGGCCTCGTGCTCTGTCAAAGTAGTGGGGTTTGGTGAGACAGGAAGGGAGGGACTTGGGGTGCAAAGGGCAGTACTCCCACTTGCCAGCTGGGGGACCCCGGGAAATCATTTCACCTTGGTGAGCCTTGGGTTCTTAGTCTGAAAAAGAATAGGCCTCACTCCCAGGGCAGTGATGAGGATAAAATGGAAAAACAAAAAAAAAACCCTAAAAGGACCCAGCATAATTCCTAACACATAGTAAGAACTTGACAGCAATAGTAATAGTCTCCAGAGAAATAGACTCAACAGGAGATAGAGAGGGGTGTGTGTGTGTGTGTGTGTGTGTGTGTGTGTGAGAGAGAGAGAGAGAGAGAGAGAGAATATGAGTTGGCTCATGTGATCATGGAGACTGACCCATCCCAAGATCTCAGGGTGAGTCAGCAAGCTGCAGACCAAGGAGAGGAGATGGTTTAGCTCCAGTCCATGTCTGAAGGCCTTAGAACCAGGACAGCCAGTGATGTACTTCCAGTATGAAGGCTGACAGGCTCAAGATCCAGGAAGAGCTGATGTTTTAGTTTGAATCCAGAGGCAAGAAAAAACCAACGTCCCTGCTCAAATGTCACCCCACCCCGGCTGAGCATGGGAGGCAGGCAATAGTTTATTGCATAGTTTATTCTCCTGGCCCCAGTGATTGGTTTCAGGGACGGACACATGACACAAGATACGGAATGAGACTAAATGCTTAGAATTTGTTTTAAATTATTGAGGAAAAAAAGATGTCTTTCCACTGGATTGATTAAACTGACAGAATATAAGCATGGAGATACTGGAGGTCGTCTTACATCCCCAAGCCTGCTTGAGAATGAAGCCAATACAGAAGAACCTAGGTCAGAAAGACAGACTGAGAACAAGTCCTTGGGACCTTCATTAAGCACCTGGATGCCGCCAAGCCTGAAGCCTGTACCTTCGTACTTATCCACTGTATGACCACTAAGTCACTTTTAGTTGAGTTCCTATCACCTACAACTAAAAAAGACCTGAATAACTGAGGGGGTAACCTATGAATTTATTAGCAGTTGATTTTTTGACCCAAGGAATCCCCTCTCTCTGCTTCTACAGCCCCCAATGCTTCCACCATTGTGTCCCTTATCCCAGGGTATGGAAATTGCCTCTTCTTTTTTCTGTCTTCCCCCCAAAACTGCAGCTACTTGAACCCAGAAACCTGCTTTTTTCATTTCTATGTCCTCTAAGCCCAGCCTAGAGTCTAGAACCAATGGTTACTGGGAATCTACAATATGGTAAGCCCACTCCTAGCATTAATGCTTCCCACCCCCTTAGGAAATAAGTAATGTCATCCCCAAGTAACAGATAGGGAAACTGAGTCATGGAGTGGACATTTTCCTAGCTATTTAGTAGGTAACAGACCCCAGATTTCAACCCAGGCCTCTGTGATTTCAAAGCATCATTTGGCAAATGTTTGTTGAATGAATGAATGAATGACCCCAGAGGCTGACCTTGACATTAATCCCAGTGAAATTGAAGCTTGTTAGGTCTCACCCATAGATCCTGACATTGGAGAACCTCCAAAATTTTTCTCAAATGTGCCATAGAGTTTGCAGTTTCTAAGACAGCTGTTCCACAGCTGAATTGGTACCTCCTTTTCATCAAGTCTTCTGGGACCCCAATCTGTAGTCCCCTGGATTGCTGTTCCGAACAGCTGCCTCTTACCCCTCCCTTCCCTCAGCCCTGGCCTGTCTTCCTGCTGAAGCAGCCCTCAAGTTGTGTTTTGTTTCCTTTTGTTTTTCTGGGGGAAAGTCTCACTTCCCAAATCCCTAAGACATTAATGCTAGGACTCCAGAAGATCTCAGCCACTTCTCTGCAGCCGCTTTCAACGTTCCTGTCCCGTGTCCCCTGCTCCCTGACTCCTGTTTGATGCCACTCTCTTTCGGGTTCCTCATGACACACTGAGTTTGCTTCAGCCCCCACACAAGGCCATGTCATCTCCCACAGCAAGGTCTTTGCAGACACCCCACTCTCCCCCGGAAGTTCTCCCCCTCGCCCTAAAGCCCTTGACCTTGCTTGCTCCTGCTCATTGTGCAGAGAGTTGCCAAATGCAACTCCACAGGCAATTCTCCAAGTGCCCCCACACAGGAACATCAGTCTCTCATTGTACCCGTCCTTAACATTCTGTACTTTTCCTTCATACTACCCAACACACCCGTAATTACCCACATGTCTAGTCCCTGCACCCCTCTAGGCTCTGCACACCCTGGGGACAAGAACATCGTCCTGCTAGTTCTCGGCTGCGAGAACTACCCCTGGAACAGGGCCTGACATACCCTAGCAACTCCATAAATACTGACTGGATGAGAGAATAAAATCAATGAACTTGTGCTCAGATTTGGAAGATTCTGATGGGTTCATGACTGGACCCCTCAAATTACAATCTCATTTGCATGTCATCAGGCACCTCCCAAACCTTCACCTGTAGCTGGACTGGGGAGCACCACAGCAGCTTGACCTCCCAGCCCGTCTGGGTTAGCATGAGAACACCCCCCACACCCATCCCACCCTAGCGGCCCCTGCTCCTCTGAGCTGAGGCCACCCTTCCTATCTGGACAAAACTCCCTGCCTAACCTCTGCTCTTTCTCCCCTGAAAATCTCTTCCCCTCAAAGTCAATACAAACAAGGGTAATAATAACAAATGCTTTCATGTGCCAATCACGTGTTAAGCACTTCTCACAAACCCTATAAGGTGGAGGACAATTATTATCTCCATTTCACGGACAAGGAAACTGAGGCCCAGAGAGACTAAGTCAGTTATTCAAGGTCACCCAGCTGGTAAGTGATGGAGCCAGACAGTCTGACCCCAAAAAAACCTCATATAACCACTAAACTATATAATAATAACTTCCCAACATCTTTGACTGTGACTCATAGTAAGAAATACTTTTTATATCATGACCTAGTTCACACATAGGCACTTACCCACCAAAGACTGAAACAAAAGTTTCACAAAGCAATACTTACTTTCATTAGGTGCTATGCATCCTCTTCCCTGACAAATAAACGATGGCCATTTAAAACAAACAAACTAATTAATTAATGATGGCCAGGATCCAGGGCAATTATTGGTTATACATTTTCAGTTAATTAGAATTAGGTACATGCCACATTTAAATATGCAATGCAGCTTTTTATTCGGTTTTAAATTAAAATACTTGGCACCTTGATTTTAGCCAACAAGACCTCTATCCTATTGAACTAAAAGTAAATAAATTTTTGTTGTCTTAAGCCACGAAATCTGTGGTGACTCATCATAGCAGCAACAGGACACTCATACAGATACTCAAGAAACCGGCGACACTGGTTGCCTCTGGGAAGGGAGAATAGTTGAGGAACAGGAGTGGGAAGGTATTAGGTGAAAAGCGTGTACTGTTTTATCTTAAACCATGCCAATATATTATTTTAACATAAAATGTTTTCATGTTTGGGGGTTCCCTTTAAGCCTCCCCTAAACTCAGTCTAGAAGCCTGTGATCCACCGGGAACAGCAAATATTTGTCTCAGCACGATTCTCCCTTTCTTCCCGCTCACTTTGTTCGACCTCCCTCTGGGACAACCTTCCTCAGCTGACCCCCCATCCACGTGGTTTAGATAAGTCTGAGCGCTAGGGCCGGGCATGTGACCCAGGCTCAGCCAATCAGAGCATTCTTCACCCAGCCTCAGTGACTGGTTCCGGAGAGGACACATGACCTCAGCCTAGCCAATGAGGATATTTCCTCTTCCTGAGCCTGGTGAATGTTTGAGAGACGGACGTGTGACGCAAGAAGAATCTCCAGGTTGAAGGAATCAGAGTTAATTAAACTGAGGAGCTTTGCTTTAAGTATCAGCAAAGGGAGATGTTGAACTAGTGGCTGTAAACCGGGGGCGAATGGGTCTATCTTTGCCACCAATTTGGGGAAAGCCCACCGGAGAGTGAAATTAAGACAGAGGAAATCAGAGCCAAGAGATGAAAAGTGGCTCCGGTTGCAGTGACAGGCCACCTGGATCCACCTGTGCCTGATGCTACTATATACATCCATGGGCCAATAAAATTCCTTTTATGACTTACGTCAGTTGATTTTTTTTTTTTTTTGGTCACTTACAACCAAAAACAAAACGACACAAAAACACTGACATACTCCTTACTTGCAAATGGGGAAACAGAGACCCAGAGGAAGTACATGACTTGTCCAAGTGCCCACAGGGAGTCTGTGGCATAGCTGGGGCCAGTTTGTTCCTGATTCTCTTTCGTTGCTTTCGCCATCAGACCGCAATTGGCCTTTCACTTCCCCCAACCCCTTTATCACCATCGTCCCCATCCTCCTAGCCTCACACACACCTCATCCTGAATCTGGTCTTATCTTGGACCAGATCTCCTTTCCCGACCTAAGGGAAACAAGTGAGACGTGCCCCTCAGTGTAAAACAAGAAAGGTTTTACAAGGCACCCCAGGTCTCCATATTCTAGGAGGCGACATGGAGACCATCCCCAAAACCCACACAGCTCATACTCAGCAAGGATGTGAGATCCGAGGCTTGGGTCTTGGTGCAAAAAATCACACTTTGGGCGTTGTGAACATGTGTAAAACCACCAGGTGATGGGCCTGTGACTCCTGAACTGGCAGGAGTGAGCCCAGGGACGGGGGACAGTTTGCTGGTGGAGCAGGTCCCTCACGGGTTGCTGTGTTCATTTCTCCAGAATGTCAGGGATAAGAGAGGCTCCTGTGGAGAAAGGAAGACTTACAAGTGTTGGGGGCCGGAAGAGTCCCTTATTTTAAAGTAAGTACGGCTCAAGCACTGATCATTCAGAGCTGACACAGAGAACAATCCAACCAATCAGCACCATCACCAGGCAAAACCAAGGCCTCCCTAAGGAGAGCTCCGGGTCAAATCTTGCTGCTTTGAGCACCTCCTCTGTGTCAAGGCAGGGCCGTGCCCTTCACAGGCTTTAGCCGGGATGATCCTCACTCCCTGCAATGCTTTGAAGTAAGTGCCGTATTCTGCCCTCTTAACAGCCTCGTTCCCTGAGGCTCAGAGAGGTTAATTTGCTGATGTCAAACAGCTGGTAGGGAGCAAGGCTGGGCTTCAAATCTAGGTCGCAAAGCCCCAGGCTGTCCTGGCTCTGTAATTTGCAGGGCCCAGTGCAAAAGGAAAATGAGGGAACCCTTGCTTAAAAATTATCAAAATTTCAAGATGTGACTGCCGAGCATTAACCCAAGGGCGGGACCCATCTACGGACAGGTCCCACGTCTGTGAAGCTGAGCCATGACTGGGAATGGCCTCCCCAATAGCCACAGGCCACACAAACTCGGAAGAGCACCAGGAGGGAGGAAGAGAAGTCAGGGAGTGTGTTTTGTCCCCAGGCTGGGGGCATCTGAGAAGAGATCTCGGCATAACAATAGAGTCTAGCCCAGGCCCCCCCCCCTTTTTTTTTGGTCATTATTGTCTCCCTAAGGAGACTTTCAGACGTTTTCCTAATTCACCTCCGCTCCATGGACCTCCAATACCACAGATATACTATATGTCTGTGTTCACACATAAAAAGAGTAAGAATGTTTTTGCCCTTAAGAGCCAGTTTTCAATCCCATGGGGGCAAAACTCCGTCCTACCCCTTGTTGAGTACCCCTGGTCAAGATGAAAAAAAAAAAATCAGACACTTTTTATGTCTGAGGCACAGATATACACTCATACCTAAACAGAGATGCAAAATACCTGTGGATTAAAATTTCATGGTGGGGAATGGTTAAGAAAAAAATGTTGAAAAACTCCTTAAGATAGAAGTTAGAAGCCTCTTGGCAATAATTTTGAGAAGATTGAGAAACTGGTCTAGCCTGGTGGTTTGGATTTGCCCAGAAACACCCGCCTGGCATCAGAGGTGCTTCAGGCATCATGCGAGAGGTGGGTGGTCTCAGGGGGGCCCTGGGTGGAGGGGGGGGAGAGGGGGCTTCTCTCCCTCTGGCCCTGAACCCCAGCAGGCAGCCCACAACCACCCTGTCACTGAAGCTAAGGTCTCAGAGTGGCCCACTGGCATGCTTATTTGGCCTGCCACACGTTTTTTTTAAGAATTTGAACTCATTGCTCATATTTAAAAATTGGGAGATTTTACATAAAATATGGATTGATGGCTCTTTATGAAAAATCAGAAGATCTGAAGACACAGGGACCCTATTTGTGCATATTAACAATCGACTGGAGTTGATACATGACTGCCTCGTTCGGAAATGTGTAACCTCTTCAGTTTGCCTCAGTCCACACCCCTCCTTAATGTTTCTCAATGCTGAACTCAAGTGTCTGTTCCATTTGTGAATTTGTACATTCCATCATTTTTTACATGACTAATGTATTTCATTTATTTATTTTTTTAAGATTTTATTTATTTGTCAGAGAGAGAGCGTAGGCAGAGGGAGAAGCAGCCTCCCCACTGAGCAAGGCTGCCGCTCAGCCAACTAAGCCACCCAGGCGTCCCTGTGTTTCATTTATTTACACTCCCTGTCTGGCCCCTGGGGCGGAGCAGAAGGAAGGAAGAAGGAAGGGATTATGGGATGGAAGGTAATTTCATTCCCATCCTTATTTCTATTTATTTAAGGAGTCTTCAGCAATTAATAGTAACTTTTATTGAGCACTGACCATGAGCCAGATTCTGTATGAAGCACTGAGCTGCGCTGTCTAATGTAATTCTCCCCATATCTCTATGGAGTGTACATAATATAATTATCTTCCTTTTTCTGATTAGCAAACCTGAGCTAAGAAAGGTGAAGTAACTCACCCAAGGTCACACAGCAAGTTAGTGGCACATCGTAGTACTATTCCTGTATAACAAACCACCTCAAACTTAGTGATGTAACAGAACCACCATTCTGTTGTCCTCATGTGTACCGTGGGTTGGAGATCCAGAAGGAGCACAACAATAGGGATGGCCTATCTGTGCTCCACAATGGCAGGCACCTCATCCGGGAAGACTCGAAGGCTGGGGATGATTTGGTGGCTAGGACTGAAACCACTCACTCCCATGTCTGGCACTGGGTCATGAATGACTCAAATGCTCCACTCACCTGCCCACCAACTACACCCCCTACCCATGGCCTCCCCTTCTGGCCATCGCCTCCGCACGTGCTTGTGCTTCCTCACATCATGGCAGCCTTAGGAAAGTAGAACTTCTTACACGATGGCTCAGGGTTCTAGCAAGAACGCTCCAGCAAAGGAAAAGAGCATGACCCAGCCTTGGAAGTCCTGTAGCTTCACTTCCGCCATGTTCTTTTAGTTATAAGGAAGTCACAAGCCTGCAGAGTTCCAAAAGAAGAGGGCATAGACCCTAACCCTGGATGGAAGGAGGGCCAAGGCTACATTGTAGTAGGACATGTGAAATGGAAAATACTGTTGCCGCCATTTTGGAAAAATATAATCTACCACCCAGCAGAACCAAGCCACAGACTCGGGCAGGTGGCTCCAGAGACATTGTCCTTAACCACTCCACGACATCTTACTAGGAGGTCGTGAGAATCAGATGACAGAAAACATGCAAGCTGCTCAGGACAGGGCAGGGCACAATAAACGCCAAGCTCCACAAAGGTTGCTTCCCTGATTTTGCACACTCTCTTCGACTGCCCCTGCGTCTGAGCGTTACTTCACCTATGATGAACCTGACTATGTGCTTCCAGAGACTGGGAATCCACAGGTCAAACTCAGGAGAAAGACTGAAGTCAGTCAGCTCCTCACAACAGCTCTGGATGAGAATTTCTCTGAGGCCTCACCCTGGAGATGTCTGGGCCATTTCTCTGAAAACCCAGGCAGGGTCAGAGAGCCATGCCCCAGCCGCAGGCAGGTGACCCAGGGAACTGAGGTTCAGAGTTGAAGAGTTCAAACCCAGCACAGTTCATGAATGTTCCTGGGCCCCAAAGAGTAACCCGAGAAATTGTTTGTATCAGCGAGGAATGACTTAACTCTTGGCAAATCCTAGAAAACAGCCTCTCTTCCTGTTTCTAGGGGCCTTCCAAAGAAAAGAAACAGTTTAGGTTTTGTTCAGCTCTGTGGTTGACTGTAGACTCCCACCCATGCGGCATGGGGGACCTGTGGGTGAGGTCTCAGCTCCCAGGAGCAGCGGGAGGGAACATTCAGGGAGTGCAAACCAGACTGTTTGGTTTTCTCTGGCCAAGGGGGCCTTCTGAGTCAGCTGCAGAGACCACCACGGGGTGGAAGGGTCTTCAACACTGATTCCAGAATCTCCCCTCCAAACTGCACTTTCCAACCAAGCCAGGCTGGTCTCCTCACCGCCCCTAATCCACCTCACCTCATTCACTTTCCACCACCTTGCCTTTGCACATGCTGAGCCACCTTCCCCTCCCTCCCACGACTAAACAACCCATCTGAACTTTCGGTACCCAGGTGGAGCTCTAAGTCCACCTCGTGAACCCTTCCCTGGAAACTACAGTCTGACAAAAGCTTTCCTTTCTCTCCCTCAACTCGCTACACACTGTAATTCTTCATTGCCTAATCCCATAGATCATTTTTAGGGAAGCAGGTCTCAAGGCTTGCGGCCTCGTGACCCCTTTGCATGCTTAAAAATTAGAGAGGAGCCCAAAGAATTTTTGTTGACATGGGCTGTATCTTTTGATTTTTGCCGTACTAGAAATTAAAACAGAAATTTAAAAAATACTCATTATGTGAAAAGAGCAGTAACAAACCCATTTCATGTTAATATCAGGGGAATGACATCATCGTATGTCATTTAACTTCTGGAAAACTCCGCTGCACACTTGTGAGAGAATAGAAAAGGCAAATAATATCTTAGTATTGTTTTATCAAAACAAAAATAGTTTCGATCTTGTGGGCTCCCTGAGGAGCCTGCAGGAGCCCAGTGTCACTGAGGCTCACTGAGGGTCACCATCTTAGAGTATTTAGAGGCTCCAAGATCTCTTTCTCTCTTTCTTTCTACACACAAGCCTTCTCATTCTTTTCTCTATCGTTGGCTTTTTGGTGTAACTTCAGTATTTATTTTGCTGGTCCTGGTTATCATTTTAAAAAATTAATTAGATAAGGATTGGAAAGGAAAAGAGAGGGAAGAAAACGTCAATGTGTCAAGCACAGATTCTTAGTAAGGACTGTGCATATCATCATAAATATGTCTGTTATGCACTGTTTGAGATAGAGGCAAGGATATAGATCTAGGCATAGATGTGGATGCGAATGTGGGTATGTATCTGTTACCAAAGATTGTGGTCGTAAAGTTTCAAAAAATAGTCTATTACCAGACTTTTTATGGAGATTCCTCAGTGGAAGGCAGTGTTTAGCAAAGTGGGGGTCATTTTCCCTTAGTGTTATGGGAAATGATGTTTTGGTTGCCCAGTATGCATCAATATATTATTAAATAACACTTTACCACAGACTGGTAACATTAATAATCCCTGTCCGATTATCTTTCAACCATTCAGATTACATCCAGGAGAGAGTCTCACTTGGGGTTAGGGCGTCTTTAACAGTCTCTAACATTTGCTGATGTTCCTTTGCAACCAAGACAGAGATAACTTCCAGCCCAGAGTTCTCAGCCAGCCACAGCATCTAGGTGGGATTGAACAACATTGTTTTGGTTTCATTAAAAATATGTGTACATATATACATACATATAATATTATAGTTACCGTCTATGTGTTACAGTGAGGCTGGTTTTCCATTTTGAGTAGAGATGTAATATTTCTTATTTAAGTACATTTATTGCAGTAATAAAATAAGCTGACTTAAAGAAACACTTTAAGAAAATAATTTTGCAGGTGGTGTGCCTGTCTGGCAAAAAGTGGGAGATGAAGGTGGTTACCGAGTGGTTGAAGTTCTGGAAATACCAATGGATTAGGAAGAGCACTAGATGGGGTCAACATGTGTGGGTTCAAATCCCAGCTCGGCCATTCACTGGCTTTGTGACTCTGGGCAAGTGGTCCAACCAGTCTGGGACTCCTTGTTCTTCTGGCTCTGAAAGTTTTTAAGGATCAAAGACACCCTAAGGTGACATCAGATGACCTCAGGTGAGAAGAAGACCCCAACAACCGCGTCCTCCACTCTGCTAAATAAACACGTCACAGCCATTATTTTATTTTGGGCTCACCCCAACCTTGAAAGAAGGACACTGTTTCTCCAGTTGAGGACAGAAAGGCTCAGAGGAAGGGCAATGACCTGCCCAAGGTCACACAGCTGGCCTGTGCAGAAGCTGGGATTTGAACCCAAGTCTGTGTGGGTACCAAATCCATTTTGTTCCCACTACGCTTGCCCATCTTCATGGGGACAGTTACAGAAGCAGGAATGGCCACCTGGCCAAGACTCCCTCTCCTGCTGCCACTGAACACGGTGGGAAAAGTCGAGATCATTTTAATTACATCCGCCATAGCCATGACTTATTTTTACTTGCTTTGTAATTTACACATTAAAAAAAAAACACACACAGGGCTTTTTTTCCTTCTCTTAGTCCAAGGGACTAAGAAGATTAATGACGTCATTGTCATTGAGGTAAATATTAAGAGGCTTGTCTGTAAGTTCAAACTCAAGGTTACGTTTGAAAACCACGTTGTTGAGTTGAATTTTATGAGGACACATTGCAGAAGATGCATAAATCTGATAGGAAAGAACCCTCCCACCCATCCTGGTTATACTGATATTTTCGAAGTCTTCTGGGTCTGACCTATGAACATCCAACAGCTTTCACCCTGATTTAGGTAACAGAGTGTAATCGCTGGCTCAGTGTTTTGTATTTTGATATTTACACTAACAGTTTAAAATTTCTCTTTCTGCTAAGGTGCTATTAGAAATGTGTGGCTTCTGACTGTAAATTTAATTTTATTCAAGACTAGATAAAAGAATGTTGGGACCATCACTTCAATTGCTCCCAACCAACCAATGATCTTAGCTTCAAATTCAGATTCCCCCCAAGGGAGGATTATTGTGAGGTCCAGATTTTACATCAGGCCCTTCTTATAGGGGGAGGAGCACCCAGGCAGAAGGAATGGCAAGGACCAAGATCTTGAGCTGAGAGTGACCCTACAGTATGTAAGGAGCCGCCGGGAGGCCAGGGTGCTTGGAGCCGGGGGAGCCAGAGAAGGTGGGGTCTGAGAGATGACAGAGTTGGGCAGGAAAGGCCATTCAGGTCTTGTTCTCCATGATGAGAACGTCTGCTTTTACTCTGAGGGAGAAGGGCAGCAGCTGGAGGGTTCTGCATAGAAAACAGGATGTTCTGCCTTAGATCTTAGTAGGATCACTTAGGAAACTGTGTTGAAAACAGATCATGGCAGGGGTGGCGTGGGGAGGACTAGCGAGGGTCCCATACAATGAGCCATATGCGGGGTGATATTGGCTTAGGTCAGACCAGGAGCTACTTTGGGCCGTGCGAAGTCTGAAATGCCCATCACACACATAATAGCAGATGTTGTGTAGACAGGAGGGGGCCGGATCTGGAATGCAGGGAGAAGTCTGGGCTGGAGGCAAACACGAGGAGCTTTCACTGTAAGGATTAGTGCCCTTAGAAAAGAGGCCCCACAGAGCTCACTTGCTTGCTCCCTCTGCCGCATGAAGTCACAGCAAAAAGGCACCAGCGATGACCCAGGAGGCAAGTTCTCACCAGACCCCACGGCATCTGCTGGCGCCATGACCGTGAACTCCCAGCCTCCAGAACTGTGAGAAACACGCTTCCGCTCTTTATAAGCCTCCCTGTCTCTGGAATTTTGTTACAGCAGCCCGAGCAGACAGAGGCTGTCATCCGAGCTGGGGCAAAAACTAGAAGCCCTGGCTCCAAAATGACTCCAGACGCGTCTCTTGGAATTATAACTGAATCATAGGCTTCTGCTTCTTCTCTAAAGCATTTTCCCCAAGACTCTGCCTGCTTCTGGCCTTCCCATCCCTCTGTAAGTCTTTCTTGCCAAGGACCCAGGTCAAAAGAGCACACCTCATGTGGTTGATGGTTTAACAACCACAAATTCCTTCCATCCAGCATGCACACCCCTTTGCCATATGACTACTTCTTCTTCTTCTTGCATCCAAAGATTCGGTCTATTTCTCGACCCCTTTGAATCGGGACTTGACCTTGTGACTTGATTTAACCAATATAATGTAGTGGGAGCACCACTGTGTGAATTCCAGAGCTTGGGTGCTAAGAGGCCTTGAAGCTTCTGCCTTTACCTTCTGGAAGCCTTGAGGCCACCTCTTCAGGCTGTTGGGCTCTCGGGGGATGAGACATTCCGGGGAGGAGAACTGAGGAGCCCCAGTCAACAGCTAGTCAGACATGGGAGGGAGGCTATTTGGACCTTTCAGCTCTAGCCAGTCTCCCGGCTTTGTGCAGCCAAGTTGGGGCCCCAGCAAATCACTCACCAGCCTGCAAAACCACGAGAAAGAAGAAGTCATTGTTGCTTAAATTAAAAAAAAAAAGAAGTCATTGTTGCTTTACGCCAGTAAGTGTTGGAGTGATTTGTTACACAGCAATGGATAATGATACACCCCTCCTGGGCTCATTTTCCTCATCTGTGAATGGGGGCTAGCAGCCCCCATCTAGCAGTTATTTTGCACATTAACCAACTTACTGGATGTGGAAACGCTTGTAGTCTGTAAAAAAAAAAAAATCATGTGTGTGTTTATTGTTAATAAACCTAAAGATGTTGGTAAAATAATATCTAGGACCCCCTGGAAAGGTGACCTGAGAGTATTTTGGCGCAGAAGATAAAGATAATAGCTAACACAAATAGAGGGTTTGGGCACCTGCCAGGCACTGTTCTAAGCCCCTTCCACGTATTAACTCATTTATGTTCACAATAAGCAAGTGTATGAGGTTGGAGCCATGTTTTTACAGATAAGGAAACGGAGTTCCAGAGAGTTTAAAAACTTGCCCAGGGTCACTCAGGTAACGCATGGTCTAGCCCAGGTGATCTGGCTCCTGAGCCCTCAAGATAAAGGGACACAGCATCTCTGAGAGAAGCATATCCAGGGAGACAGTCTAGAGTACACTGAGCAGAAAAGGCTGTTTTTCCCCCATTCAAATGCGGATCAGCCTTTGTGCAACTTCTTTTCAGGAGGGTTTTGTGGCAGGGCTTCTGGGATCTTAGTTTCAAAAGCCTTGGCCCGTTTGTAGAGAATGGGCTTTTTCTAGACCAAGAAGAGATTTCCCCAAGCTAGGTAAGAGAAGAGAGAGTTCCATGGGTCCTAGAGCCTTTGTGCTTGCTGTCTGCTCCCTGGCAGTGCCCCGAGGATATGGTCGGTCTCCCAGGAGGCTCCGGCCACTCTCCATGCCTGTCACTGTGGCTCTGAAGCCCAGCCACGGTCCCCTGCCCCATGCATGAAGGGGGCATCCGAGCCACGTGGGCTGGGGCAGTGGACCCCTCATGTGTAACCGGTATGTACCAGTGACTGGTACTGCCTCACACTGCAGACCCCCAAAACTCCAGACAGCCCAGAGGCGTGGGCCCGATTAGCCCCAACCACAACCCAGGCTCAGGACTCAGATGGGAAATAAGGCGTATTTAGGGAGCATTTCTAATTGACTAACCATTTGCGAACAGGGTTGCCCAATAAATATAGGATGCCCAGTTAAATCTGAACTTCAGATAAGTAGCAAATAATTTCTTAGCAGAAGTCCCGAATATCGCTAAGAAGAAATTAGCTGAGCAAGCTTTTGGGGGCTGTTTTTAGTCTGTCTCTCTCCTGACCGCCCTCCTCCTCCCCGCCCAATATTTGGGAGCTACTTATACTGAACAGGTATTTCTCTAAAATGCACATTTAACTGGGCATGCGGCATTTCTATTTGCTAAATCTGACAATGCTACTTCCAAGATTTTTACCATAACCACACACCGCCACATGCATTTTTATGAGAACGAACCAACTGCTCTAACATTTGGTTAATATTTTCTTTAAACCTATATACTGTCCCATTTAGGGAAAGTTATTCTTAAAAGGAACCTCATGTCGCTGACAAAAAGGGAACTATCACTTTAAGATATCAGCTGTCTCAAACAGAGGTAACTAAGAAAATGATGTTCAGCAGGGGTCAAGCAATATTATTAAATCTAGCTAAGTACCTTTGCCTCCCCGAGGTCTGTCCCCTCTGTTACCAAAGGAGATGAGTCCGTGTGGGAAAGGTGTTAAGGACACACTAGCTGCCTAGGGAGACTTGGGATTTAAGAGAATTGAGGAGGGAATACATTTATCTCCATGTGAGGCAATGTTATAGAAGACCCAGGTCCACATTCCAGAACCTGCTCTCACCTACAATCATCTCAGCTTCACACACTCTGGGAAATACCGATTGAGAGAACATAAAGGAATATGGGGCATTTGTTGCTCACCTGAGTTTGCAGCTTGAGATTGGAATCCGTGGCCTACGACTGACAAAATTCCAAAACAGTAAAAGGAAATACCTGGACATTTCAAGTGGGGTCATGCACTCACTCCCCCCAACCAGCAAGAAAGGTGTCTTCCTTCTCTGTTCTTTTAATGCAACAACAGAGATGTCACAGCCCAAAGTCACCCAGCTAATCAGTAGCAGGAGCTGAGTTCTTAGCAACTTAGCTCCCACTGTCTCCCTCCCTGCACACACACTTCTCCCAAGCTGCAGCGAACCCGGCCGAGAAGAAAAGATCTGAATAAGTTCAGTCTTTTGGGCTGTTTTGCCCTTCTCTCCTCCTGACCACCCACCCCCCCCCCCCAGCCCTGCTCCCAAGTTATACAAGACTTGGAAAACTCAAAATGTCCAATTCTAAGGCAATAAAAATTTCCAAATTTCCCCCAGCAGACAAGAGATTTTGATCGGAGTGTTTCCCACAATTTGCAATGATTTGCTTTATGAGACGCCCCAAATTCTTCTCTCTCCTGACAAGTTAGCAAAAGCCAGTTCATCTCTCAGGAGAGCTGAGTTTTAGCCCAAAGAGAAAACACTTGTGTGTTTCACAAACACCATCCAAATCAAGCGGAGAGGTTCCAACTTTTGTTCCAGTTTTTTTTTTTTAATTCAATCAATACTTCTTAATTTGCAATTTTATTTATTATTAGAACAACTTTAAGCCTCCTCAACCCTTGGGGGGAAAAACCCACATCTTTAATCCATTTGTTGAAACATATATACACATTTCTTTCTGGTCTTGTTTAACCATTATCCACGCATGTCATTTGTTGGGGGGAACAATATAGTTACAGTTTTGTGATTTGCTTTTCTACACTTGATAAAATATTGTCTATGCCAGGGGTTGGCAAACTTTCTCTGTAAAGGGCCTAATAGTAAATATTTTAGGTTTTGTAAGCCTTCCGGTCTCTGTAGCAACTACTCAAGACTCCCTGGGTAGGACAATAGAGAGTGAGTGGGTGTGGCTGAGTTCCATTGAAATCTTTCTGCAAAAACAGGTGGCCCTCCCACCATAGTTTGCCAACCCCTGGGGTACACTTTTTTTTTTTTTTTTTAGAGAGGCAGGAGAGGAGCTGAGGGAGAGGGAGAGAGGGAGAATCTCAAGCAGACTCTGCATTGAGTGTGGAGCCCGAAGTGGGGCTCAATCTCACGATCCTGAGATCATGACTTGAGCCGAAATCCAGAGATGGACGCCTGAACCGACTAGCCACCCAGGCCCCCCCCTGGAATCTATGTTTAGGTACGCAGTATAGCCAGGTGATTAGGAGATGAGGGTTGGTACCAGGGGCTCCTGAGTTCCAAAATGGGCTGTTGCTATACAAGTGATAAGATCGAGTTGCGCAAGTCATAGAACATCCCTCTGTCCTGGCTTCTCATCTGTATAATGGGAAGAGTAAGAGCCAGATCACAGCCTTGATGGGATTAAGGAGTTCAAGCATGTAACACACTCAGCCCAGTCCCAGGCACCCAGGGGAATCCGCAGAAACCGTGCCTAAAGACTGGCTCCCATGAGGCAGGCTTCTTGTTTGTCTTCCATCCATCTGCATGTTAGTCTGTTGAGTAAATACACTTTAGTCTGCTTCGTTATTTTTCCCAGACTGTCTACTTCAAAAATCATTCAACACCCTTGAAGAGCTGAGGATGAAGGGGGAAAGCTGATTTTCATTTTTGGACAAAATGTCTGAGTAATTGGGTGTGGTAGTGGGGTGGCTTGTTTAAAGACACAATCAACAGTGAAATAGTTGTGCTTAGGAAGAATTTTCCTCCCTCCCGCCTTCAAGGATGCATCTAGTAAAAGAGGGAAATGCATCGCAGAATTCTTTGGGACGGAGCTGGGGTAGGTAGGCTCTTCGCTGGAGTTAAGAGAAATAAGAGAAAGTTAATAAAATCTCTATGGGATCCTTTGAAACCAAACAAAGGAATTTGTTATAGGGAATCAAAGATGTCCTATGGATTCCAAAGTCCAAACATGCAGGCAGGTCTCAGCAGGTATGAGATCAGAATGAAAAGCTATTGGGGCCAAGACGGTGGCACCTGTCATTCTAGGCAACCCGGTCTCTCCTCTCTACGATTCCCTGCAGAAACAGGTACATCTTGATTTTGTCCTTTAAATCTTTTCTCTGTGCATATCCTCATATCCGGGACTTGAGCCTTATTGTCACAGGGCGGGGGCAAGGTGTTACTTGACTGAGAGAAGCAGAGAAAAGCAAGCATCTGTGTCCTAATTTCCCACCTTTGGTTTTGGCCAGGAGAGGGGGGCCTTGAGTCAGACAGGTGTGGGGAAGCCCGAGGAAAAGAAGCTCTCACCTCAATGCCTGAGTAAGACTCTGGAAATGGATTCTCTCTCTGGCTTCCCCTGTCTGCACCCACGGATGGTCACATGGAAGAGACCCATGCCTTCGAGGAGGTTACACTCTGATCGAAGCGACAAGCTATTCACTCGTGGAACAAATACAAAGAAAAAGAACTCGCTGATGATATAGACCAAAGATGGTGACATGTGGCATACAGATCACGATGCTGCGTTTCCAGAACCACAGCAGGCATCAATAATCAATCACAGCATTCTTTCCCCCGGATGAATCTGGATTCGGTCTCAGAATTCTCAACACAGTGAATGGGACATGGACGCTTAATTTCTCAAAATTGATAACTGTAGCTGCCTCGATAGAGGTTTAGTGATTTTTAAGTACCTAAGTAATATACTGGATCAATAAAAATTACTAACCACCTACTATACACCAGGCACAGAGCTGGACGCAGCAGTGAACACCACTGGGAGACTCACACCTGTCGCTCAGAGCCTAGGGAGAGAATCAAAGAAGGAAACAGGAAACTACAATGCAGTGTTATGAGTGTTAATATGTGGAAAATGCAAGGTTCTGGGAAGTACAGAAAAGAAACCCAACCCACACTTTTTTTTTAAAGATTTTTATTTATTTATTTGAGAGAGAGAGAATGAGAGAGAGCACGAGAGGAAAGAGGGTCAGAGGGAGCAGCAGACTCCCTGCCGAGCAGGGAGCCTGATGCGGGACTCGATCCCGGGACTCCAGGATCATGACCTGAGCCGAAGGCAGTCGCTTAACCGACTGAGCCACCCAGGCGCCCAAACCCAACCCACACTTGAGAATCAGGGAAGTCTCTATGCTATACGTGAGAAATGAACAAGAGTGAATCAAATAAAAGGGAAAGTTATTCTTGAGGAACTTTTTAGTTGCAGTTGACAGAAACTCAGCTCATGTTGCTTTAAGCTAGCAGGGAAATACATTGGCCTATGTAACGGAAATACATTTGGCCCATGTAAATGGGAAGTCCTTAAGTAGTTATCTTCAGGTATGGCTGGATCCAGATGCTCAAGTGATATCAGGAAGCTGTCTCTATCTCTTGGATCTGCATTCCTCCATGTGGCTTCATTTTCAAGCAGGGTCCCTTCTCATGGTGGCAAAGATGTCTGTAAGCATCTCCAGGCTGACATCCTGTCTGCTCAAAACCCCAGTAGAAAGACACCTGATGACAGCACACGCAAGTCCTGAGGTTGACTCTGGTTTGGCCAGATGTGGATCCTGGCTCATGCCTCTAGGTTGGTCACACCTATCCAAACTATGTGGACAGAATCTGGGGAAGGTGAGTCCCCGAGGACACTGAGATGCTTTTACCAGGAGAGGGTATTATGCTGGGCCAGAAAATATAGCTGATCTCTGCAGGAAGAAGGAAGGACAGGAGCATTCCAGGCAGAGGCCCTGAAGATTGAAGAGAACCTGTGATGCTTTGGAGGAAAAAGGGAAAGCTCAGGATGTGAGGCACTGCATCTGACCACACAGTGTGAGGCGTGGGTCTGGGAGGCCAGGTCAGTGGAAGCCAGGCTCCACAGGCTGGCCCCAGGGTTCAATCGAAATCTCAAGGGCAGTGAGAAGCCACTGCCGGGTTTGAAGAAGGGGAACGAAGAGTCCCAAATGCCTTCACATTTGATGAGTTAACAGCCTTGTGGGAAGTGAGGAGAGAGGGGAAACGTTGCTTTTCAAGGTCACATCTTGAAAACAGCCCCGTTAGAGCAAACCATGAAATTTGGCGATCACATTTTCCAGTGAAACCCATTCAGATGATATGCGCTCCTCTAAGTGGTGTAAAAACCCAGAGATGCTTGTCCAGGACCAGATGACCCTCTGCTCATCATGTTCTTTGCGAGGATTAAGTCAAGCGATTTCATTCCTCAGTTGAAAGAAGGGGTTGCTCATACCAAGAACCACTACCCACCATGTGCCTGCAGTTTTTAAAAATGTGCTTCTAGAAGCCCCAAAGCTTCCAGAAAATGGGCAGCGTTAACCCTGCAGCAGGCGGGTCACAGCTGTCCTCCGCGGGAGGACAAATCCCACCTCGGAAGGAACCCTGTGGGGCCAGCCTCAGTTCCGCTCCTAAGACAAGTGTCTGCAAGTCTGTTTCTACGCGTAGTTAAATTGCACAGAAAGTACAACTGGATTTGTCCCTGGTTTTCCCGCCAGGGACACTGTAAAGTAGAGGCGGAAGTTAATTGAGTTCAGAGTTCACTGTGTCATGTTGGGGAATTGGGACTTTGGCAAGCAGCTCATGTGCAGCATGTGGGCTGGGGGTAGCGTTTTCACACGACCTCCCTGGGGGAGAAGGGTTTTCTTTCACCAGGAGTGCAATCCTCAGAAAACAGGCTTCTGGGGTTCCAAAGGGGCTTTCACCTACCTTACAGGATAAACGTCTCATTTTGCTTCTAGGGACTTTCTTGCAATAGGGCATGTTCATGATATTCAAGAAAGGTAATAAAACCCCCTGCCTCTCCACAAGAGCCGTGAAGTCCAGGGGTGGAGAGCAGGGACCCCGGAGCCGGACTGCCAGATCACTCACCAGCTGGAGCCAGGGCATGGATCATTTTCCCCTCAGGGCCTTGACTTTCTAATCTGCGGAATGGCATGTGCAATTGCACCTTCCTCAGAAACGCAATGTGAGGGTTAAATAGGTTAGGATCTATCAAGTGCTTAGAATGTTGCCTGGTTCAGGGCAAGTGCTATTGAATTGTTGGCTGTTCATCACGAGCACTTCTGTGCTAGGGCTCAGCACTTAGTTATTTATGGGCCTCATTTCATCTCATCATTAAAAAAAATAAATAAATAAAAGAGAAAAACGCCGCAGGTTAGCAAGGTTGGATTTACCGTGAATCTACGGAAGCTGAAGCCTCAGGGCCCTCCGTTGTGTGCCAGCTTCCAAAGTCCTGGGAGGGCCCTTGAAATAAACTCACAAGGGCATGTGTTGTGCTGTGGACAAAAGTAAAACCTGTTTCCATTCCTGTTAAGAAGGACTCCCCAAATCTAAGCTTCAGGCTCCACAAAACTGGGCCCTCCTCTGGAGGTAGGGATTCTTACTCCCTTTTCACTGATGAGGAAACAGGCTCGGAGAGGTGAGGTGACTTGCCCAAGGTCACACCGCTAGAGAGGAGCAGAGCAGAGGGGGCAGTGCAAGTTGTTGGGCACCCACTGCCTGCCTCCACATGTGGCCAAACTCAGCCAGGGAGCCCTGTTGGCCAGGCCTCACTTTCCCCACCAGGGTCTGGCCCAGATGGCCATCCCAGAGTGTGGCTGTGGCAGGCCCAGATGAAACATTTTCTGGGTGAGTGAATGAATGATTTTCTAATCTCTTTTCCCATATCCAATCCAAGGACGATGGCTTCTCTTCCCCGCTAGGACACTTGGGCACGTCTTAGGGACCAAGTGGCATTGTTAATCTGGTGTGACCCCCCAGCCTAGGAGAGGGCATAGCAGTGACCCAGGCTAGGACAAGTGGGATCTCCCTCTTTGGGATTTGAGTTCAGAGTGACACACGTCAGTTCACTCTTGCCTCCTTCCAGAGAGCCCTTGGTCCCGCCCAGTTCTGCAGCCCTCCTGAGTCCATGAGCACCTGATATCCACGCCATGAAGTCTCTTTTACTCAAGAGTAGGGTCCCAGGGCTTTAATTCAACAACTGCAATCAAGTGACGCCTGGCCTTTCCTGACACTTGACCCCTCACCCTGTCCACATATCTGTAAAAGTGATAATTCAGATATTTGGGGGGGAGGGCACAAGTGATTTAAAACATTCTGCAGTCCGAGCGCCTTTTGAGGTGTGAGTCTCTCCCACAACGTCTCCCCCCAATGGTCACCCAGCTTCTGCCTAAACCTTTCTAAGAATTCATTTCACCATTCTCTTAGAATGTTTCCTCCTATTGGACTACGATCTATATTCCTCCTTCTTGCACCTGCATTATCTGGCCAGTTAATAAATAGAGGAATCAAATGCTTGTCTTTCCTTGTGTGGATTCTGTTTCAGAATGGGAAATGCCAGGATGACAAGTCCAAGGATCTGTATTTCTCTCTTTGTTTCTTCCTTCTACCTTTCCTCTGCATTTTCTTCCCTCTCTGCTTTCTCTTGGGGAAAATTCACTAGTTTACCTGCCAGAATCCAGGTAAGTCCCGTATTAGGCAATGCTGCTATGAAGATAGCTAGTTCAAAGTCCTTGCCTTAAGCACAAACCTCCCCTAAATGAAGCAGCAATTCCCCATTCTCGCTTACCCAAAAGAAGTGAAAGCATGTGTCCCCACGAAGACTTGCATAAAAATGTCGATGGCAGCATTGTTTGTGATAGCCTAAAAGTGGAACCACCGCCTCACTCCGTGTCCATCAACTGGTGAATGGATACACAAAATGTGATATATCTGTACCGTAGAATACTACTCAGCAATAAAAAAGAACTTGTGTTTCATGCAATAACATGGATGAATCTAAAAAACATGCTGAACCAGAGAAGCCAAATACAAAAGAGTAGATATTGCAGGCTTCCATGCATCTGAAATTCTAGAAAAGACAAATCTACTCTGTAGTGACAGAAAGCAGACCATGGTTTCCCAGGGCCAGGAAAGGCCAGGGACACAAGGAACTTCTGGGGGGTTATGCAAATGCTTTATTTCTTGCTTGTGGTGGGAGTTACACAGATACAGGCATTTGTCAAAACTCATCAAGCTATACCTTAAAATGTGCACATTATACCCTATTAAGGTTGATTTAAAAAAAAAAAAAACCTGCCTCGACAAGCTCTCAGTCTGATTAGACTCTTATCTGAGCATCATTCAATGACACAGTAAGTTCTGAATATTTTTAAAGGTAAAAAGTTTTTTTTAACTTCAAGATTACCTTTTTAACTCTAAAGTTATCCAATAAAATAAAATAATTTATTTACCAATATCAAGTCTTCAGAAGTGTGTGGAGCAATAAGAGTTGTCAAAAGTTGCTGGTGAGAAACCAATCATTATCTGGTGTGCACAGTCCCGCCCATTCCTGGGTGCGTGTGCGATGTGCACCCCAGGACACGTGCGTGAGGATGTTCACTGTAGCGTTGTTCATAATGGTGAAATAGTACTGTGGGCAGGGGAGGACTCTGAATGTCCAGCAGAATGGACATGATATATTGCTATCTGCAAGTGAACATGACATGGCAGAGAAGAAGGGCCATGTATCAAAATAGAGACATCTCAAAATCATTGCGGTAAGTATAAAAAGCAAGTTTCAGGAAGGTCCTTATTGAACTAATGCCTTTTATAAAGGGTTTTTTATTTTTACTTTTAAAATTATTTATTTACTTATTTATTTGAGAGAGAGTGAGAGCGAGAGAGATCACAGAGAGAGAGGAGAAGCAGACTTGCCGCTGAGCAGGGAGCCTGACGTGGGGCTCGATCCCAGGACCCTGAGATCATGACCCGAGCAGAAGGGAGATGCTCAACCGACTGAACCACCCAGGTGCTCCTATAAAGGTTTTTAAAACATGCAATAGAATGCTATACTTTCTGTATAGATGCGTACGTAAGTGGTAAAATTATGAACACAGGAATACTCATAAGTAAATATTACTCATAAGTCCTCAGAAATAATACTCATGAGTAAATATTTATGAATACTCATAAGTAAGATACTCATTAGTAAAAATTACATTATGGGATGGTGTTGTGGTTAGGAGCATGGGCTCTATCTATCTGCAAGTGCACTGAGCCACCCAGGCCCTCCCCAGCCTAACCTCTTGATAGTGGCAAGGTTCAGAAGCTCCCAGCTAGCCAGAAGGGTCTCACTGTACACAGTGACAGGTGCAAATGTAATGAGAGAGGTCTTTGGGACTCAGTCAGATTTGTTTTTCACAGATCCCCAGATGAACAGAAGGAAGAAAATCAGTATTTAAAAGAAGTAGGGCAGGGCGCCTGAGTGGCTCAGATGGTTAAGCGTCTGCCTTCGGCTCAGGTCATGATCCCGGGTCCTGGGATCGAGTCCTGCATCGGGCTCCCTGCTCCTTGGGAGCCTGCTTCTCCCTCTGCTTCTCTCTCTCTCCCTCTCTCTCCCTCTCTCTGTCTCTCATGAATAAATAAATAAAATCTTTAAAAAAATAAAAGAAAAAAAATAAAAGAAGTAGGGCAGGGACGCCTGGGTGGCTCAGTCGTTAAGCGTCTGCCTTCGGCTCAGGTCATGGTCCCAGGTCCTGGGATCCAGCCCCGCATCGGGCTCCCTGCTCCGCGGGAAGCCTGCTTCTCCCTCACCCACTCCACCCAGGTGCCCTCTCATCATTTTTTTAAAGTTGTGTTTTTCAAGTAATTTTCTCGAGTAATGTATTTCAAGCAGTTTTTCCCTCTTCCATTACCGATACTGAAAGTTGGTCTTTTATCCTTTCTTTCTTTCATCATTTGAAAGATGCTGTTCTACTCCCTTCTGTGCTCTGTGGTTTCTCACGGGAGGTCGAACAGTGATCGAGTCATTGCCCCCGTATGTAATATGCTGTTTTCCTATTGCTGCTTTCAGGGTTTGCTCTTCAGCCTGACTCCAGTATGGCCTTTGTCAAACCTTATTCTTCTTGGTGTTCCCTGAACACCCTGAATCTGTGAGTTTATGTCTTTCATCAAATTGGAGACATGGTCGGCCAATTTCTTCAAATTTTTTTTCCCTGCCTCATCCTGGCCCTCCTTTCCTTTGCCCTATGTCTCCCACGAGATCAATTTCAAAGTGTGGTCTGAATCACCTGCAGGGTGAGGAGGCACAAGGAAGGCTTGGCAAAAATGCAGATTCTTAGGCCCTGCTCCAGACCTTAAATTAATCTCTGGGACAGAGACCCAGAGAACTGGGGTTGAGCCCCATCATGTGATTTTTATGCACCACAGAGTTTGAGAATGACCACACAGCATTTACAGGCTTCTAGGGCAGGACCATGTCTTACTCAGCTTTCAGATGCTCCTGACTCGTTCCATTGTGCCTCACCCCACACCTTATACATGGATGGCATTCAATATACATGTTCACTTGCATGTAATAGTCATGTTAATATATGGGATGTATCCTTCATAATTCAAAAGGCATTTCTCATGCCAGTCTTTACCTCATCAACAGGTCTTAAAGTTGAAGTGGTTGTAGTTCGTACCAAGTTAATTAGGGCTCAGTTAGGCTTCTGGTTACAGAAACACAACCCTAACTGGCTTAACCAGAACAAAGGAAATTTGTTAGGCCATGCAACTGAAAAGTCCAGTGTTTGTGTCAGCTTTAGTCACGGCCAAATCCAGGGCACTAATAACACATCACTAGCACCTTTTCTCTCAGGCTCTCACCTCTTCTTTCTGGCTCTCACCTCTTCTTTCCTTTAGGTTGGTTTATTTTTACATGCAGATCTCTTCCCACTTTGTGAAAAACACTGTTGTCAACAGTTCTGGGCTCACATGATCCTCACTATTGTGTTCCCAAATGGAGCAACACTTTCCCAGAACTCCAAACAAAGCCCCAGAAAAGGCTCTTATTGGCCTGACTTGATTCATGTGCCCATTCTGGAACCAAGGGCTACATTCGGCCAGGGAGACGGATGACTCTGATTGGCCCTCCTGAGTCACACGGTCAGCCCAGCGGTAGAAGAGGCAGGAGCATGAAATTGATGGCCCCTGTGTGGGGGGAAGGAATGGATGCTGAGCACACAAATTAACAGATGTCTCCTTCCACAGTTTTCAACATAATGGATATGAACTCCTGTCGATGCCTTTCAACTGAGAAACTTTAGAATCACATTTATAAAATGGGCCCCCTTCTTATGCCAGGGAGGTTAGAGCAAATTCCATAAACCAGTCATTCTCAACGCCGGCTGTAAATCAAAATCCCCTTGGCATGCTTCCTGAAACTACAGATGCCTGGACCCTTCCCCAGACCTAAAGAAGCAGA
Source organism: Eumetopias jubatus (assembly GCF_037043125.1). Taxonomy (NCBI): domain Eukaryota; kingdom Metazoa; phylum Chordata; class Mammalia; order Carnivora; family Otariidae; genus Eumetopias; species Eumetopias jubatus. Next base: position 126,959,188 of record NW_028274815.1, read on the forward strand.
ATCCCAGTGGGTGTGACCAGAGACAGTGTATACAATTTGATGTGCAGAATGGTAATAGTTTTTCCCAGCTGGCATACGTCCCTTTTCCTCTAGAAACTGCAGTTTTCCTTTCAAACCTCTTTCACCAAAATTAGTCCATGGATTGTGGGGGATGTACCCAGGACCAAGAATGAGCACATGACACAGGCCTTGGTCAAACAGAGAATTTTGTCCCTCTGTCCACAGTCATTGGTTCAAGGATGGACATTTGATGCAACCTGAGCCAGTGAGACTCAGTCCCAGAATTTCATTGGAAATCTTGGGAAAGAGAAATCCATCCTCTCTTTCCATTGGAACTGCTAGCGGTGAGGATGATATAAGCCTGCTGGGGCCAGGGGCCATTACACAGGGAAGATTCACCTGAGAGTAAAGGCTTCTGTAGGCAAAATCAAGCTGAAGAGGGAAAGGGAAGATTCTAGAGATTCTTGCAGCAGCCGTTCAAGAATGAGCCAACATGCGGAAGATCCCGACAACTGAGAGGATCATAGAGAAACGAGGCCGGAGTCCTAAAGGCATCTCACTGCCTCACCTGCAGTCTAGGAGTTAGGAGGGCTTCTAATCTCCCTTTGGAGAGAATTCAGTCTGAGTTGCATTTTTCTGTTGCCAGTGGACAGAATATACCTGGGTTCTCCATTCACATTCCGAAGCTTACTCATTCACTCAACAGCTGTTTATTGAGAGTCTACTATGTCTCAGCACTATCTTCGACACTGGGGATACAGCAGTAATCAAAGCACGCAGGCTCCCGGTCCTCACGGAGATTAGAGCTGGGAAGGTTGACAGGCAATCGATAACACCTATTTGCATACGTAATGGGGGAATAGGGTGGAGGATGTTCCAGGCTGTGGGAGCGGCCAGTGCAAACGTTCAGACTTGGCAGCATTTTAAAGGAACACCAAGGAAGCCACTATGGCCTAAGGAAAGGGAGGGAGGGAGAGTGGGGTATAAATAAAGTCAGGGCCCTCACGGGGGTCAGGCTGGGGGGTGGGGTCTGTGGGACTCTTGTCAGGACTTTGGCTTTTCCCCTGAGTGAGATGGAGGCCGTGGCAGGACTCTGAGCAGAGTAGGGTCATGGTTTTTGTAGCGTTGGGCAAGCCAGCTCCGGGAGCCTCGTTCACCTCATGTATGAAAGGAGGATGAACCCCATTCGGCAAACACCACAGTAATAACTGATGCAGGCAAGATCCACTCACGAATGCTCACGTCATTAGGCGAACATTTGCAGAGAAACAAGATACTTGCGTAGCTTTCAAGTATCACCCCAAGCTCTTTACTAATTACAAAGGGGAAACTAGTAACTTTACAGTGGAGAAGCCCAGCAGACACCACCTTGACCAATGATCAAGGTTAACATCACAAGTAATAAGATGTATCAACATCGGGGAGTCCCTGATAAGGTGCCCTGAGGATGCAAATGACTTCTGTAGTGTTCTTGCCAAAAATTCACAACCTCAATCTAATCATGAGGAAACAGACTAACCCAAGTGGAAAGATATAACTGACCACTATTTATCGCACGTGTCGGAGCCATGAAAAACAAAAAAGATGGAGAAGGTGTCACAGATTGGAGGAGATGAAGAGACAAAACATCTAAATGCAATGTAGCTTCCGGGTTGCATTTGGGGACAGAAAAAGGACAAGAGTGGGCACATTGGTGAAATTTGAATAAGGTCTATAGTTTAGTTACTACCCTTGCACCAATGTTAGTTTCTTGAGATTAGAGATCGATACGGTACTATTGTATGTAAATTGTTAACATTAAAAAAAATTGTTAACCTTAAGGGAAGCTGGGTGAAGAGTATATGGGAACTCTCTGTACCATTTCTGCAACTTTTCCAAGAGTCCGAAATTATTTCAAAATGCAAAATTTAGTACTGGAGTGCTAGTTCTTACCATGGAGAGATGGTATGCGGACTGAACACATGGAGAGTTGGCAATGTGGTGCCAGATGGGAGTTCTGTAGATGAGTGATTATTACTCCTAGCTCCGTTACCTCTGCTATCAAACACTCACATAGCACCAACGTGCTCACCACTGCTTGGTGCTTTTGCTGTCTCCTGCACTCAGCAGTGACTTCTCTGTTTGGGACTAAGTAAACAGGATTCCTCACATCAGTCCTAAAAATGAAGAGTTTAAACAAAAGCAAAATGTGCCTTCTGGCTGCCTGCATCACTCCGATTATGAAATAGAAACCAGAGGCTCCTGAGTGCTGAATGCACCGGACTAACAACCCCGCCTCCTCCTTCCCCAGAAGCAGATGGCATAATTTATTTGAAAAGGTCTAAGAGGAAAAAGAAGAAAGCATCCACTCTCAGACTGACCTGCCAAAGTGTCGATGACAAAGAGGCCCCATTTGGTCTTATCCTGGATCACATTCTACCCTCAATCAGTGGTCTCCCAACTTCTGATCGGGCAAAATATTTTGAAACAGCTCACCCCTACTTATTTTTTTACTTAGACATTATATGCATATACGACTGTATTAACATATTCTGGGAGTGGTAAAGCATATAAAAAAGGTAAAGAGGAAGTGATGAAAATAATTATTTTGAAAAAAATTATTCAATGGCAAATTATCACTACTTGAAATTGAAAACAATATGATTAAACAGCCCTCATTATTTTTAAATTCTTGGGTTATAATTATAGGATACAGTGTATATCAGTACTTGAATGGCTGTCATAAATGAAAAAGTAACCTCATAAAGATGTCTTCCAACTCGCTGTAGTTATTTAAAAAAAAATACTTTCCATCTTTCAATTTCACACACCAATTTTGCAAAGGTTTTTGTCGCAATCTGTCTGGTTACCTCTATCTTCCCTGAGGTGAAGCTATTTCTCTTCAGAACTAATTGAAAAATATTGAATTTTTACACCTTTAACACATGAGTTTAAAATCCACTGAAATGCTAGTTTGTGGTGATTTTAATTAGAAAGAATTAGAAAATTCTGTTTCCAGGTCTTTGAAGTGTATGCAGTTTCGAGCATTTCTATAAGAGATGTACATCTTTTTGAATAATGTAAATATGTCAACAATAAGCCCTTACAAGAATATTTTTAAACATCTGTTTTCCAAAAATGTTCTCCCCATAGTCCGATTTTCTTTTAAAAACAATCCTTTTTCTCTTTCATTTTTTAACTGCCACCTTTACCTTAAAGGCCTGGATTAAGTATGTGGCTTACCAAGTTCCTTGAGGGGGAGGAATGTGAACTCTGCCCCCTTCCTGTGCTTGACTTACTCCTATTATCTGCTTCCCTAAGGAATCTCTTTGGTCACTTGTCCATTGCCATTTGGGAAGGGCTGGTTCAACTAAAACTAGAGTGGCCACAAAGCCCCCAACTGGCCCTCCTTTGGCTGTGCCCTCTCCATAGGGGAGCAGTCAGTGAGGCTAAGGGGATGTGCACCCAAGGTCCATATTCTGTCTCCCACACCATGCACCCTAGGGTTGTTTGAGCTTCTATCACACAGGTGTCCTCCCCAGAGCAGACTGCATCACACCCTGCAGCCCCAGGGGGGGGCCAAGGGGGTGGGACAGAGCTTGGACACACTGGCTGGCAAGTGCAAACACGTGTGCACAGAGCCCCTCATAGTAGGATGGAGCTGGAGGTAGAAAGAAAAGGAAGGTGGGCTAGAGGCTGGGTGACGTTCCAACCAGAACATGGAGAAGCCCAAGAATTCTAAACCTGAGTCCCTGAACCTGGCACTCTAGGTCAGCATGAAGGTATATTTGTAAAAGCAGGAGGCTAGGACACATTTGATTTAAAATTCTGATATTTAGACATATAGAAAGTGGGCTCCTTTGTACAGTTGTCCTGGGTCCCACAAATTGATAGGGGCAGTTGATGGGGCAAATTGGTGTCACTCAGCTGTCTCTTTTACACGGGAAGCCACTTGGAAGGCCATTCGATGAGGCTCCCCTTCTCCCCTAGAGTCAGGCAAGTTCTCACTGGAGCTCACATTTTAAGAGGTCTCTAGGCAGCTGCTAGCCGGCAACAAGATGGCGCACCAGCACTGAGGCTCTCCCAGTTAGAGACCACCTGCCCACCAAGTCCGGGGAAGGGGGACCGGCGCAGACCTCAAAGTCCAGACCCAGCAATATGAGGTGATTCGCTTTGGGGAACCGAGAAAGAGAAAAGTTCTTAGCTCCTCCCCAAACCTAACAACCCATCTCAAGGCCTGCTCTAATGACTTCCATGGCCAATATGAAGGATTTTCAAAAAAATATGGGGCAAAAGTGAAAAGTTATCCAAGAATGGAGAGTGCACCCAAATAGTAGCTTTTGTTGTTTTCTAAGATTTTATGTATTTATTTGACAGAGAGAGAGAGAGAGAAGGAGCAAGAGAAAGAGCACAGGCAGGGGGAGAGGAAGAAGCAGGAGCCTGATGTGGGGCTCAATCCCAGGACTCTGCGATCATGACCTGAGCCAAAGGCAGACGCTTAATCGACTGAGCCACCCAGGCGCCCCACTTTTGTTACTTTCCAAGTAGCATAACTTAATCGACTTACTTCCACACATCACAGAAGTAAACAAATGGGTGAAAATGGGCTGCAGCCAACCCCTCGGCATTGGAAAATGCCGGCCCTTCCTGCTGGATTGTCTCCAACACCCTGAGAAACCCAAAACTATCTCACAGTCAGAGGGGGTACCACTGCCAACTGGAAGAGTAAGTGTTAGCAAACCAGAATTTCTTTCTTATTATTTTAGATCAGAATGACACTTAGAAGTTTGTATGTTGTCTTCTAGGTCCCAGTGGATGATCTGCCCTACTCCACGAGGGCAATACTGCCCTAAATCATGAATTCCAATTAGGGGTAACTGAAAAGCCTCAGAGCTGACCTTCTGCTAAAAGAGATGCCAAGCAATTAAGGTTTCTTTAAAAAAAAAAAGAAGAAGAAGAAAATGCATTAATATATTTTAGTCACATAGCTGGAAGAGAAATGTAAAAAAATCTCAACTCCTGGTAATGAACATGGAGAAATAGAGGCAGGGTCACAGCAGAAGGAGAAATGGCTTAGAAGTCAAAGAGTACAAACTTCCAGTTAAAAATATGTAAGTTCTGAGGATCTAATGCACACTACTATGATTATAGTTAACAATACTGTACTATGTACTCGAAAGTTGCTAAGAGAGCAGATCTTTCATGGTCTCACTACAAAGACATGTTAGTCATGAGATGTGATGCAGGCTAAACTAGGGTGGTAATCATATTGTGATACATGAGTATCAAATCAACCCATTGTGCACCTTAAGCTTATACAATGTTACATGTCAGTTATACCTCAATAGGGTCGGGGGGAGGGTGGGTCAGGAGGCTGGGATCTAATTCAGTTCAGCCTCTACCTAACTGCGTGATTGCCTCACTTCCTTCCCCCATTTGTAAAATCAGAGGGTTGGACTTAATGCTCTCCAAGTTGAAAAACTTAGATATACATCAAACGGAGAGCTGCAAATTCAAATTTCTATAGAGATCAGTGGGTACAGAGAAATGAATGAAGAAGGGCAGGTGGGAGACAGCAGGGAGCGGTGGAGTCTCTCTTAACTGAAGAGAACAAGCACCACCCAGCTCCATCAGCCGGTGCCATTTAGGCAGGAATGTGAGTTTCATGTCAACAGATGTTCCAGTTGTTTCTCCCCCCCAAGAGAAGCCAGGAATCCAGATGTTAAATGAAATGTTCTTATTATTAATGATGGCACTTAATTTAAAAGAAAAACTCTTTTTCGGAAACACTGCGAGGGACCAACAAAATCCACTTGAAATCAGTTGCTTTAGAACGCTTCCACATCTGGAGAAGTCTCAACTTCACTGGCAATATTAGCTGGAAAGTAGCTTATTTCGCCTTGTCCTAACACCCTACGTGTTTACATGTGCTGATGTTTATTCGCCTGGGAAGTGGCTCTCTAACAGAAACATTTGTTTTACCTGTTGTGGCAAATCATCCATTTGCTGAGGGGCAAAGAACAGCCAAACCTTCCCCTCTCCACCCCCCACAAACATTTCCCTAGACCAGCTTATGAAAGCACTTGCAGATTTGTTTGTTTCTCTGTTAACCGAGCCACAGTCATCTTGGGATGGGCCGATGTCCATCTGTCCAGACGGGGTGCAAGCTTACATCCCAGCATTGCAGATTCAGCACCTGAAGGCAAGACCCTAATGATCACAGTGGAAGTCCCACTCAATCCTACCACGCAGTGTCCATGGAAAGACCACTTCTCCTCTCTTCCTCTCTCTCTCATCCATCTTTATTATCCGAATTCGCTTCTTGGTCCTCATTGCTGTGTTTTTGGAAGGATATCAGGTTAATTCTTATCCTCCTTGCTTCACTTGATTTCATGCAAATGATTGAATCCTAAGTGCACATTTCAAAGGGGAGTCTTTTTTTAATTTGATCCTTCAATCTTAACTTTGCCCTCCAAGCATGCCAGAGATAAGCAGAGTCTCAATTTTTAATATAATTTTACAAAAATTTATGGAGAAAAATGGAATCCAAATGATGGACTTGCTTTTTTTTTTAAATAATCAAGCAGGAATTAATTTTTCAAAATAATTGTCTAGAGGTGATTCAATTTCACACACTCTTTAAATATGTATTTGTCAGTGCTCCATGGCTTGAAGGGACAATTTAAAATTGGTATATATAGTAGGCTCTGAATCATAAATAAAAACTCCTGCAGTTAAGCTTTGTCATTTTTGCTACAAAACTCCATTTTGAAAATGAAATTCTAATTTCCTGATAAATCCTCTTTCTTCCTCCCCCATTCCAGTGTCTAAATAATTTTATCAATGGAAAAACAGAGGATTGTTTTTTAATAATTGCAACCTAGAGATGTTGTGGCAGGCAGAATTTTAAGATGATCTCCATGATCTCCACTCTGTGGTGCTGATGCGTGGAAAAATCCCTCCCCAAGGTAGGGGGGACTTGTGACTTGCTTCTAGCCAATAGAATTTGGCTAAGGTGATGTGATGTCACATTCCTTAATAATTACATTATGTGGCAAAAGTGATTGACATCATTCCTGTGATTTTGTGGGGTGTGTGTATGTGTGTGAGAGAGAAACACTGGTTAGCATGCACTAGAGTAAGAGATTATGGCCTTGAAGAAGGAAACATCTATGTGTGAACTGCCTATGTTGAGTGTGAGCTCCTAATGGTGAGTGTGAACTGCCTATGGTGAGTGTGAATTGCCTATGGTGAATGTAAACTCCTGATGGTGAGTGTGAACTGCCTCTGGTGAGTGTGAATTGCCTCTGGTGAGTGTGAGCTCCCAGTGGTGAATGTGAACTGCCTATGGTGAGTGTGAACTGCCTATGGTGAGTGTGAACTGCCTATGGTGAATGTGAGCTCCCAGTGGTGAATGTGAACTGACTATGGTGAGTGTGAACTGCCTGCGGTCAGTGTGAATTACCTGTGGTGAGTGTGAGCTCCCAATGGTGAGTGTGAACTGTCTATGGGGAGGACCACATGGCAAGAAACTGCAGGCTGCTTCTGGGATTGAGGACAGACTCCAGCCACTGGCCTTTAAGGAGCTGGGCCCTCAATCACACAGCCACGGGGAAATAAATTGTGCCAAGAGCCTGACTGAGAATGGATGGGAGTCCTTCCCTGGTTGTTAAGCCACCAGGTGAAAATGCAACCTGGCCCCACCTTGACTGTAGCGTGCTGAGACATCATGCAGAGGACCCAGGTCAGCCATGCCTGTACTCCTGACCCACACAAACTGGGAGTCAGTAAATGTGTCCTGTTAGTTTGTGATAATTTATTACACAGCAATAGAAAGCTAATGCAAAAGCCATTTGTGAGGACTTTTGTAAAATGGTCTAATCACAGAATTTCGATGTTGAGAGAGACATTAATCTGGCCCCTTCATTTTACCAAGGAGCAACTGGGAATCAGATACAGCACCGGTCATGCAGCAGGTTGGTGACAAAGCCAGGAACCTGGAATCCTGCCTCCTGGGGAATGGATTTTATCAAAAATCACATACCTAAAAACAGAATAACGATAGCTGGCATTTCATTACACGCCAGATCTGTGCTATATGATTTGCATAAACCATTTCTTCTAACCTAAAATCATTTTCTCTTTTAAAATGATTGATTTCACAATTTATTTTTAATTACCCCAGTAATATATTAATACATTATCATCATTAAAACAAATCAAAGAATACAAATAAAGTGAAGTTTTCCTTGCTCTTTCTTCTATCCTTCCTCCAAAACCAATCCCCCTTCCGTTTGAGGAAACCATTTGGTATTAGTTCTATGTGTACATTCCCAGAGTATATTTAGCAGATGTTTCTTCTAAACTGTCCCTTGTCCATTAATTTGGTTTCTGATATCTTTTGCGGGACAGTTTTAAACCTTTTGCAGCCAAATTCACCAAGGTCTTCATAATAGATTTTGTCTTTTTGTTTGCTTGTTTATTTTGTTTGTTTTGTTTTAATCATTATTGCTGTCCAATATTGCTCAAAGATTCTGCCCTGCCTTGATTTTGTAGAAATAGTCCTATGGTTTTTTTTCTAGCATCTTTATGCTTTTCTTTTTTCTTTTAATGTGTGCCTTTTACTACACATGGAATTTGTTTTAATGACTGAAGAGAGGTGAGAGTTAGCCTTTCCAATGGAGAACCAATTGTTCCAACGGCATGGAGTAATCCACGCTTTCCCCACTGAGCAGCACAAATTTGCATAAGTAAGTGTTTGTTCCTAAGCTCCGTATTTTATTACATTGATCTATTTTTGTTTATGCCAACACTTCTCCGTTTTAATTACTATGACTCCACTATCTATTTTGATATCCAGTGAGCCAATTTGTATTCACTTTCAAGATGTTCTGGTCAGACATTTCCTCTTTCAGATGAATTATCAAATCAGCTTCGCACATTCAAAAAATAGCGACGCAAGCATCTGCATGTTTATACGTATCTGTATGTATATGTATCTGTATGTCTACATGTGTATGTGTGTACGTATCTGCATTGTGTGTATATGTTTCTGTGTGTGGCTGTGTGTCTGTGTCTAAGTGTCAGTATGTACTTGGGTCTATAGCTCTGTCCACTGAGAGGGCCTGAGAGCAGAGATGAAAGAGCACACTTAGTGCTCAGGTCTTGGTTTCTAGAAATTCTTTTGCACTAAAAGGAACTACAGATTTTTGGAGAAATGCCTAATTCCAGGATTGAGTCAAGACAAGTAGATCAAACTGAACATCTTGTTGTGCGAGAAAGGAAGGAGATGTTCAAAGAATAATGAGGAGATGTCAAATGGGCACAAAAGCCAGGACTCCCACTGACCGCATCTGTGACAGTCTGGACATGAAAATAAAAAGGAGAGTAACAGGCTAAACACATTGAATAAAGGAATATGAATAAATAAATTAATAAATCGAAAGTTTGATGAGGAACAGGCTATGTAGGTAGTCTCAAAGTATATTCTCACAAAATACTTATTAATTATAAAGGAAAGAAGAGTAACTTGATAGTGGAGGAGCTTGGCAGACATCACCTTAATTAAGTATTGGAGTTAATAGCACCATTAATGGGACAAATTGAAAACATGTGCTATAAAGAACGCATCATCGCTTCTGTGGTATTCTTGCCAAAGAGAACCTGAATCTAATCATGAGAAAACATCAGAGTAATCTAAGTGAGGGACATTCTGCATATAACTGATACTTTAATAGCATATTATGTAACATAATGACACCATATTATAGTATCCAAAGTTATATACTATATATATCATGTATATAGTATATCATAGTATATAGTATTATATATACTATGCATTGGAACATACTGTTTTCTTTTAAAATGTATTTTTATAATGTATATACTTTTTATTTATTTAATTTTTTTTAAAGTAGGCTCCACGCCCAACATGGAGCCCAACACGGGGCCCGGGCCCATGACCCTGAGATCGGGACCCGAGCTGAGATCGAGTCAGACGCTTGGGGCACCTGGGTGGCTCAGTCCTTAAGCATCTGCCTTCAGCTCAGGTCATGGTTCCGGGGTCCTGGGATCGAGCCCTGCATCGGGATCCCCGCATCGGGCTCCCCACTTGGTGGGAGGCCTGCTTCTCCCTCTCCCACTCCCCCTGCTTATGTTCCCTCTCTTGCTGTGTCTCTCTCTGTCAAATAAATAAAATCTTTAGAAAAAAAAAGAGTCAGACACTCAACTGACTGAGCCACCCAGGTGCCCCATATGTATTTATCTTTTATATCAATCTGTCCAGATCTTTTTAATATATAAATTCTTCCCAATAGTTCTCTGAGTATTTACAAGTGTGTGTATATACAAATATATTCTTCTTAAAAGGTGTAAACATACTATTTATGACATTCTACAAATGACATTTCCCATACAAATAGATTCACTTCCTTAGGTACTTGAAAATATGGATATATCAGGTTAGCCATTTCTTTTTGATTTGCCAGTTAGTTCTTCCCCATCTTTTTACTCTTATAAGCAATGCTCAATGTACATCTTTTTGCGCATGTTAACTGTGGACTACTTTATGTGCTTCTCTAGAAAGGAGATGAGTAACAGAATTCCTGGGTCCCACTTTCTATTTTAATAGGTATTTCCAAGTTTCTGTCCTAAGTGACAACACCAGTTTGAGCTTACAAGTAATATTTCACAAGAGAAATGACGATGCACACAAAACTCAGTAATCTATAGAGCATAATGTTGAATGTGGCAGTGTCCCTCACTATCTGTTCTCCCTTTCTACCACAGTAATAGAATATTTAGCTTGGCGTTGTCCGCTGAGATAAAGTCTACATTTTCCAACCTCCTATGCAACTACGCATGGTCATATTTTTTTTTAAAAGATTTTATTTATTTATTTCAGAGAGAGAGAGAGAGTGTGTGCACAAGCAGAGGCAGGGAAGGGGGGAAGAGGGAGAAGCAGACCCCCAGCTGGGCAGGGAGCCTGACGTGGGGCTTGACCCCAGAACCCTGAGATCATGACCTGAGCTGAAGGCCGATGTTTAACGGACTGAGTCAGCCAGGTGCTCCAGGAATGGTCGTGTCATTAATTTCTGGCCAACAGGGTGTGAATGAAGATGATGTGTTCAACTTCTAGGCAGTTCCCTTACAAGAAAGAAATGAGTCTTACAGCTCTTTTCTCCCTTCCTACTGGCTGGAATACAGATGCGATGACTGGAGTTAGGGCCGCCATTTTGGATTATAAAATGGAAGCCACTTGATGACGGCAGAGCAACAAAACAAGGATCCTGGGTCCCAAATGATTGTGGAACCACCAAACCAGCTATCAACTGACTACCCAGACTTTTAAGTGAGAAAAAAAATGTATCAAATAAGTGCCACTTTGGGGGGGATGTCTTTCTGTCACAGCAGCCAAACTGATGTCCTAAATAATAACATCACTGAACGTTGAAAGAGAATTATCTGGTGAAGAAAGCAATCATTTCAAATTGGGAAGGTCGAAAAAAATATCATTTTATGCGATCTTCCCAACAATTCAGTGAGGAGGAAAGTTTGTGTATTGGTATTTAGCGGCCATTAATGTTGTAGATCGTTAAAAATACTTATTGTACAACTATTGTATTCCCCTGGGGATTTTTTTTACACTGTTGGAGAGGGCAGGCCAAGGGATCAACTCTGCTGAAGGAGCTGGGGAAAAAAAGCTGTCCAAACCAACTGGGGTTTTGGCAATGAATACACATTTGTTCACCAGTTTAGCATTTGTTTAGATTCCAGTGTTTTGAAAAATTAAGTGGTTCAGTATTTTAAATTTGTTTCTAAGCCCAGTGTAACAAATGACCTTTCTTCTCCTTAGGTTACTGAAAAGAATTTTCTTGTGTTTGTGGCTAATTCCTCAATGGCAGAGGCCCAGATGGGGGACCAGAGGGATGCTTAGGTCAAAAATAAACACGGGATGAGAGAAGGATCCTGGATTTCCTGTGTCTCCTTCCATTTCCAGCCATCCATTCTGTTACATCTGAGTTTGGGTCGTTTTTATAGACAGAATAAACTATACACAAATTCTAGGAAATAATTTTAAATTACCAAAATTACAATTTCCAAACCTAGTTTTCCCCCTTGGGCTTATAAGTGTCCTCTTCAAATCTGTTGTTTTATTTCTAAGACTAGAATAACAAAAAATCAGCTTGTCTTTAAGAAGTCATTGGTTAATATCTGGTCCCGTATGAGCTTAGCTAATTAAATGTCTTTAACATTTTAAACTGCATTTCTAAATTTGATATTTTGGGTTTTCTTTGCAAGCACTTCAACTGTCCAACATTTGTACTTAATCAATTCATGTAAATCTAATAAGTGACACTTATACATCAAATCTTAAATTACCTTAAGTGTTCCAATGATTGCATACAAACTTAGCCAGACTTGAAAAAGATTGTTGTTTAATTTTTCATTGCTAAAATCATTGCTAAAAAATGTTTAAGCAATGATTCAACTACATTTTAATTGTAATCAACAAGTTTGACCAACATGTTACTCGAGTAGTCTAAGTCTCTTAAACATAAGTCTCTTAAAATATGTAATTTACTAAATATGAACAGATTCATTCTTAACAAAAAAATATTAATCTGATGATTTTGGCCTTGTTGAAATTTTTCACTTTTATATCTGAATTGTATCTTAGTTAAAACATGCTTTCTGATAAAATTCCTTTCCCATTTAGGACATTTCTATAATTAATATTCCTGGGGTTTAAAGATGCCTGTCTTCCAGGGGGATAATTACCGCCAGGTCATAAGGTAGCTGGGGTTGCTTCCAACTAGACTTCTTAGCCTGGGGTCTGTGTGTAGAGTTTGGGAGTTCTGTAACTTAGATGGAAAAATAGTATATTTTTTTCCCTTTTTAAAGCTTTATTTACTTATTTTTTTAAAAGATTTTATTTATTCATGAGAGACAGAGAGAGAGAGAGAGAGAGAGAGAGAGAGAGAGAAAGGCAGAGGGAGAAGCAGGCTCCCAAGGAGCAGGGAGCCTGATGCGGGACTCAATCCCTGGACCCTGGGATCATGACCTGAGCCGAAGGCAGACGCGTAACCATCTGAGCCACCCAGACGCCCATTTACTTATTTTTAAAGAGAGAGAATGAGCCTGAGCAGGAGAAGCAGAAGGTGAGGGAGAGAGAATTCCAAGCAGACTCCGCACTGAGCGCCAGCCAGACTCAAGGCTTGATCTCATGACCCTGAGCTCACGACCTAAGCCAAAATCAGGAGTCCGATGCTTAACTGACTGCCCCACCCCGGTGCCCCCAAAGTACCTTTATTTTCACCAGCCTCTAAATGAAGCTTAGCATTCCCTTCCGATACGGATGTGGCAACAAACCTCAGGAGCGTTAGCAGGACCCGTGACCCTGTTACCTATAGCAATCACAGGTAATTTCATATCGCATCATGGTTGTTGCAAATATCTGGAAATATCTTTTATACTCAGCACTGCTGCAAAATTATGGAAGTTATTAGGCCTGCTGTTAGATCTTATCAGTAAATGTATCAATAAAGAAACTCATATGACTGTATCACAAATGCATATTTTTAGTGAGGTTCAACTGAAGTACAATAAGCTGGATGTATTTAAAGTGTTAAATTTTATCATTTTTGACTTATATGCACACCACGAAACCATCAGCACAATCAAGACATTGAACTTTTCCATCACCCCCAACAGTTTCTTCATGCCCCTGTGTGATCCATCCTTCCCTCCACCTCATTCACAGGCTTTGCTTTCTGTCACTATAAACTCTTTTCCATTTTTAAGAACTTTACATTAATGGAATCACGCATTATGAGTCTTTTTTTGCGGGGGAGGGAGTTTGGCTTTTTACTCAACATAAAATGATTTTTGAAGTCTATCTATGTTGTGTGTGTATCATACATTTCTTTTATTCCTTTTTATTGCTGAGTAATCCACTGTATGGCTATACCACAGTCTGTTTATTTATTTACCTGCTAACGAACAATGAAGCTATTTCCAGTTTTTCGCTGTTACAAATAATCCTGCTATTAACATTCATGTATGAGTCTTTGTGTGGATTTGTGTTCTGCCTTCTCTTCAGGGTCACATGGCTGGGTCCTATGGTAAAGGGATAGTCGGGTTTTGGAGAAGCTGCCAGACTGTTTTCCATGTTCCAGGATATGAGAGTCTAGTTGCTCCACATACTTGCCAACACTTGGTACAGTCAGTCTCTTTAACTTTAGCCAATCTAATGGCTATGTGATGGCATTTAATTATAGTTTAGTTTGCATTCCCCTCCTAACTAATGATGTTGAGTGTCTATCAGCCATCTGTGTGTCTTCCTTTTTGAAGCGTTGGTCCACAATTTTTTGCCCTTTTAAAAAATTGAGTTATTTGTCTTCTCACTATTGAGTTGTAAAAATCTTTGCATATTTGTTCTACATTCTTATGTGATTTTTACATCTGTCTGATGGATGTGTCCTATTCTCCCAGCCTGCAGCTTCTCTTTTATTTTCTCCATTTTGCCTTTGGAAAAAACCAAAAGTTTTACATTTTTAATGAAATTCAACTTACGAATATTTTCTTTGATGATTTGTGCCTTTTGTGTCCCGGGAAAGCTTTGCCCAGCCCCAGGTTGTGGTGACTTTTATCTAATGTCATCTTTCAGAAGGTTTATGGTTTTAGATTTAGGGTTGATTTTTCTGTGTCATGTGAGGTAAGGGTCTAGGTAATTTGTTTTTGTCATCAATATTCAGTTTGCCAGCACCCTATGTGCATTACATGCATTTTTCTGTATTTAGAAGCTTTTTTTGGTGGTGGTGGGTGGGGGGAGAAGATGTCCTGAGCCTTCACCAGACTGCCAAACAGGTCCGTGGTACATGTTCTAGAGATTCCAGCAGAGTAAGAACTGCTGATATCCAGGCAAAGAGTTCTTGGTCTCCACGCCCGAATCCTTTATAGCAGCCCATGTGGTTTGGAGAGACCCTTGCTCAGCCCAATATGGTTGCATAACAGCCAGAGATTTGGGCCAGAGCACCGAGTGGGGTGTCATCAGAAATGCGGACAGGATGCCCTGAACTGTACCAAGAATTGTCATGGTGATGATTTCATAACTTTGAAAAGGGTTGCTCACTGCCCCCGGTCTGCTCAAGCAAGTTTGCAACCACCTCCCATGTGATTACTTGACTAAATTTCACGTGTTCTTGGGCCTTGGGACATATCTAAGTTATCCTGCTTAGGCAGGATGGTCATCTGTCCCCGTTTGCCTGGGATATTCACTCTCAAAAGGTCTCTAGACAGGGGCGCCTGGGTGGCTTAGTCTGTTGGGCGTCTGCCTTTGGCTCAGGTCATGGTCCCGGGTTCTGGGATCAAGTCCCACGTCGGGCTCCCTGCTCAGCTGGGAGCCTGCTTCTACCTCTCCCTCTGCTGCTTCCTTTGCTCATGTTCTCTCTTGCGTGCACTCTCTCTCAAATAAATTAATAAAATCTTAAAAAAAAATAAAGGTCTCTAGACGGACCTTTGAACTTGAGCAACTCCTATAGTCTTTTCAAATACCCTCTCTGCGTTCAGGAGCACAAGTTCTTTAAGAATGTAGAACAACATCTAGTTGGATTGTGGAGATCTCTGATGTCTCCCCATCAGCGTTTCTAAGCTCATGGCCCTGATACTTCCCAAAGACCAGTTGGCTCTGTTCACCATCAAAGAGTACAGTTGGCCAAAAGCAGGGAGAAAAGAGAAGCCACATGTATTTCTTTAAATTTTTTATTGTTATGTTAATCACCATACATTACATCATTAGTTTTTGATGTAGTGTTCCATGATTCATTGTTTGTGCGTAACACCCAGTGCTCCACGCAGAACGTGCCCTCTTTAATACCCATCACCAGGCTAACCCATCCCCCCCAAACCCCTCCCCTCTAGAACCCTCAGTTTGTTTTTCAGAGTCCATCGTCCCTCATGGTTTGTCTCCCCCTCCGATTCCCCCCTTCATTCTTCCCCTCCAGCTATCTTCTTTTTTTTCTTAACATATATTGCATTATTTGTTTCAGAGGTACAGATCTGTGATTCAACGGTCTTGCACAATTCGCAGTGCTCACCATAGCACATACCCTCCCCAATGTCTATCACCCAGCCACCCCATCCCTCCCACCCCCCACCACTCCAGCAACCCTCAGTTTGTTTCCTGAGATTAAGAATTCCTCGTATCAGTGAGGTCATATGATACATGTCTTTCTCTGATTGACTTATTTCACTCAGCATAACCCCCTCCAGTTCCATCCACGTCGTTGCAAATGGCAAGATCTCATTCCTTTTGATGGCTGCATAATATTCCATTGTGTATATATACCACATCTTCTTTATCCATTCATCTGTCGATGGACATCTCGGCTCCTTCCACAGTTCGGCTATTGTGGACATTGCTGCTATAAACATCGGGGTGCACGCACCCCTTCGGATCCCTACATTTGTATCTTTGGGGTAGATACCCAGTAATGCAATTGAGAAGCCACATGTGTTAAAAAGGCAGAAATCTTGTCATTTGATTTGCTTTTTCTGTCTAGGGAAAAAAGAAAGGAAAGAGTGGCAGGGTTTTGAGGGAAAGGAGGTGACCTGGCTGAGAGAAACTGCTTAGAGCTCTATGGGTCGTCTTTAGGCCAGAATCAGCTTGAGAGCTGATCATGACCAAAGGTCTGGGCAACCATCGAGGCATTTGCTTCATTACTGAATTTTCCAATCAAGGGGATGAGTTCCATCTTATTCTCCTCTCATTTGGCACGTTCTCTGTGGTCTCCTAACTAGTCCCCAAAGGGAAACTTAGACGTCAGCCATCCGGGCTACTCTCAGTGTGAATCCTCAGGGCCTTTACAGAAGAACAAATTGAAAGAGAGAGCATAAAAGAAGAAGAGAAGAAAACCTTGACCTTATCTTGAGCTCTGTTCTGGCTCCTCAGACAAATGGGCTTCTTGAACACTCTTATTCCTGTTTATTTATTTCAGGGTGAGGGGTAAAGGAAATTAGAAAGGGCAGCATGACTCTGGTCATTTTGTATACACAGCGTCAAACCCATGCCATATCATTTGTATCTGTCATTCATTCATCATCATTTACTCGGTGCCTATTCATGCCCCAGGCACTGTTCTAGGCACCGGAGATCTAGCATGAACAAAACATCAAGTGTCCGCTCCCACGGAGCTGACGTTGCAGTGGGAGAGACAACCGTGAATAAACAGGCAAATATGTCATGCAGTGTAGTGGTGTGATCAATGTGCTGAGTAAGAACAATGGGGTGAATTGGGACAAGGATGCTATTTTGGACAGGGAGGTCAGGGAGGGCCTCTGTGGGGTGGGTACGTCGGGCAGAGACCTGAATGGGTTGGAATGAAACCACCGGCCTGTGCCAGGAAGGGGTAGTATAGGCCGAGGGAGCAGCACGTATGGGTGTCTCAGCGTCCCTCTCCACGTGAGAATGAGCATCTTCCACGGAGCATCAGTGACCCTGAAATTCTGGAGCTCTGCCTAAAATTGCACCCAAGAGTTGAATTCCTGCTCTTTCATTTTTTTTAAAGATTTTATTTATTTATTTGACAGAGAGAGACACAGGGAGAGAGGGAACACAAGCAGGGGGAGTGGGAGAGGGAGAAGCAGGCTTCCTGCCAAACGGGGAGCCCGATGTGGGGCTCCATCCCAGGACCCTGGGACCATGACCTGAGCCGAAGGCAGACGCTTAACGACTGAGCCACCCAGGCGCCCGATTTCCTGCTATTTTAAATGGGAAGAATTATAATGCCTGACATGTCAACCCAAGCCCCCAGACAATTTCCTAAAGTGGAACTAAACCCTTAAAATGCGGACTGAGTACCCAACTAGCTTGTTAAGATGGTAAAGTGCTTAAAGGCGGGCTTCCTGATCACCAAGCAATTTACTTAAGTTTGCAACAAATAGTTGTGTACGTGGTGACACAGCCACATCTGATTGTATGTCCCCTTCTTTGCTCCTTGGTGCACTTTTCAAAATGGGATTCTGATGCTGTCTCCATAGTACCTGAAATGTTACTTTCCCAATGTGTCCTACTGTCCTACATGTTATTCTGAGAGAAATGCCACATAGAGTTTTGAGGATACAAGTAAGACTTTTTCTTTGTAAATACTGGTCTGATCATTTTGAGAGTCATGCCTTCTATGAAGTTTAGGTATTAGATACAAAGAGGCAGTCTACTGGGAAACTGTTGACCAGGGAGATGTTCAAAGTATGCCTATTTTGTGCCCTTGGGTTAAGGAGAATGTAAGATTTTATTATTTTTTTTGCTGAAGGGGGATTTTTTTTATTTTACACGTTTGCCAAAAGCCCCCTCCCCCAACCCCACCCACCTTACATATTCTCTCTCTTTTTTATTTATTTATTTGAGAGAGCACTACAGAGAGAGAGAGAAAGCAAGCATGAGCTGTGGGGAGGGGCAGAGGGAGACAGAGAAGCAGACTCCCCGCTGAGCAGGGAGCCTGATGTGGGGCTTGATCCCAGGACCCTGAGATCATGACCTGAACCAAAGGCAGATGCTTAACCAACTGAGCCACACAGGTGCCCCTTTATTGCCTCTTTTATAGGGACCCATGGGAAACCTTCTCTCCTGTACCAGTATCAGGCAAAGTTCTTTTTTTTTTTTAAAGATTTTATTTATTCATTTGAGACACAGAGATACAGAGAGAGAGAGAGCATGAGCAGGGAGAGAGGCAGAGGGAGAGGGAGAAGCAGGCTCCTCGCTGAGCCAGGAGCCCGATGTGGGGCTCGATAACAGGGATCATGACCTGAGCCGAAGGCAGACGCTTAACCATCTGAGCCACCCAGGCGCCCCTCAGGCAAAGTTCTGATAGCTTTAAGTAGTCCTGTGTGTTTCTATCCTATACGCATTGAGATTCATGAATGCAGGGAAGCACTTTGAAATTCATGGTTTTCAATCTTGACTCTGCAATATTTTGGGGGTTCCTTCAAGACCCTCTACAAGTACCCACAGGAGAGAGGTGTGAGACTGGTGCAGGGATCCCTCACTTCCTTTTTCCATACTGAGCTTCTGTGCATGCTTGCTTTTGAGCAAAAGAAAATTGGAAAGCCACTGATGTACTTGATCACATTTTCCTCTTTGCCTTGACTGCCAGGAAGCTCAGCATCTAATTCTCAGTCCACCATTTGACAAGTGCTCAGGACCTCCTAGCCCACATTTTGCCTTTCTTTTCGGTTCCTTCCCATGTTTCCCCTTCACCTGCTTTTCCTGTTTTAGTTATTCTGTTCCCATATATTTATGTTTTTGCATGCTGCCTCAAATCCTTTTTGGAAAGAACTAAGGTTTAAATGAATGCGTTAAAGAAAAAGGAGTACTTTTTCTCTGCAGGTGGGAAAGGAATGTGTATAGAAATAAGGCATGATTGGACATAGAGAATATACACGTGTGCTTGTAGGATCTGCATACACATGTTGGATACTTTGTGAAGTTTGTAGTTTTCCAAGTTAAGTTGGTCTTCTGGCTTCCAAGAACATGTACTTGGAAGACTCCGCGGGTGGGGTGGGGGGAGTGTTTTATTCCAGGGTAGGCAGGCCTGTGGTCTACACTCTGAAGAATCTGCTTTATGATTTAGTATTTTTAGATTTTGTCTGGGATTATTTTGCTGATCATTATAAAATGAGGACAACTACTTCATAAGAAAAAATCAAGGGAAAAAAAAGGGATGAAAAGGGGGCGCTGGTACCCAGGAAAGCAGCTGCATTTTGGGAGGTCTTCAATAAGAATTGGGAGCCTTAACGCCTATTTGGGCTTCTACCTCATCTGCTGTGACTTGGTGGTCAAGTTCTTATTCTCCCAAAGATGGGGACTCTCACCCTCTGCTGAACACTGGAATCACCCGTGTGATTCAGGAGCTTTAAAAACTACTGATACCTCAGTCCTTCCCCCAGAGAGTCTGGTTTAATTGGTCTGGGGTGGGGCCTCAGCATGGGGATTTTTAAAAGCTCCCCTGGAGATTCTAATATGCAGCCCCCAGTTGAGAACCACTGCCCTAAGAAAAGGAAAAAAATAATAAGCACCTGCCTCCTGTTTATCTTTCAAAGTGCTGTGGGGCGTGGCTGTGATTTATGAGATAATTGGCCAGATTCAGGTGAAGGAGTAAAATGATTCCAAGGAAACAGATTAACCCTTTGTATTCCACAGAGTACCCTTAATTAATGTGGTCGTTGACATTTCCCCCATGATCTGCAGGAAGAAACCCAGTCTGACCCAGCACACACACACACACACACACACACACACACACACACACACACACACACTTATTGCATGCAATTCACTTCATATTTCCTAGGCCAGTCTATCCCATTTTATTCCTTTAGAAAAAAAAATCTGCCCACCACTACTGTTAAAATAACATATTAAGGCTCATGGGCCAAGAAAAATTAAACCCCTCTGGAGAACATGAATACACCCAATTTATAATGACTTGGGGCTTTCTGCAAGATGCTATGGGAAGTGAAGCTCTGTATACAGTAATAATGATTGGGTTTTTTTTTTTTTTTTTTTAGTAATAATAATTGTTGAGCAACACTAGTACCAGCTACAGTCATGGTCAAAAGTGTTTACAAGCATGACCTCAGTGAATTATCACAATAATAATATAATATGGATGTTAGTATCTCCACTTTAGAGATGAGGAAATCAAGGCCAAGCACATATGCATGTTCTGCTTCTAGGAACAGAAGAGTCATCTAGGAGCTACAGGTCCGGTGCTTACTTGGCTCATGGAAGGAGAACAGCCATGCTTACTGAATACATTTGCTTCTACTTAAAGTTTTGGGAGTAGAAAGGGGAGAACCAGCTCTGACCAGAGGTGGATGCAGGTATAGCCCGGCCTGCAGCATATAAATTTGGACGTAGTTTCCCCATCTGTAAAGTGGGTGAAAAGTAGGTGGATGATCCCTGAACTCTCCTCCCCCAGATATCACCAGCAATGGCCTTTCTCATAATTCGTGTCACCTCCTCAGAGAGGTCCTTCCAGACTCTTCTAAGATTACCCGCCCTGCACCCCCAGCACATAATTTCCTCCCTCCATAATAATTCTAACTTTCTGAAGTTTCCTTGCTTCCCTACTTGTTTGTTTATGGTCTATCTCTGCTTGTGCACGTAGCTCCGGAGGACAGAAAAGGAATCTATCTTGCTCCAGTGGAATCTCCCAGGGGCTGTACCTGACACAGTAGATGCTCAGTGTAGGCTGAATGAGTGAATAGGTGGATGAATGGATGAATGGATGAATGGATGAATGAATGAATGAATGAATGAATGAGTGAATGTCGGTGTAATTGTGAAGGTGCCTTTCTCAGGGGCCGCGCCTGGGCTGCGGCGGGGCTGGGAGGAGGTGCGGGGTGTTGGTGGGTGGGGAGGAAGCTGCGCCCTCGCCTCCTGCAGGACCGGCAGGAGCGGGCACGCTCGGCGGGGCTGCAGGCGCGGAGAGCAGCGCGGCGGCAGCGGCAGGGCGGGAGCCCCGCGCCGCGCGTCCAGCCGCCGGGGGTGTGCGCCCGCCGAGCCCAGCGCCGCGCCTCGGCGCCCCCACGCGCCCACGCAGCGGCGCGGGGACCGGGCGGGGGCAGAGGGAGGGCCCGGCCCGGGGAGGGGAAGGGGCCGGTCCTCCCCGCGCAGGCAGCGGCCGCCGCAGCCCAGGAGGCGGAGGCAGCGGCGGCGGCGGCGGCGGCAGAGCAGCACGGTGCCCACCGCAGTCAGCCCGGCCGCGTCGGACCCGCGCCCGCCCGCGCCGGGGCGCCCTCTCCACTGCGCGCGGTGAGTACCGCCCGCGGCGCCCACCCCGGGCCGCCGGCCGGGCTCCGCCGCCCTTCGCCGGGCCCGGGCTGACGCGGACCGGTCGCCTTGCGCCTCCCTCGTGCACCCGCCGGGCCCGGGCCTCCGCAGCTGTCGGGGCGCTCGGGGGACGCACGCACCCCCCCTCCAGGACACCACGGGCGCGAGGGCGGCGGGGGCGGCGGGGACGGCGGGCGGGTCCGGTCCCGGGAAAGCCGGGTTCCGGGCCTCAGTTTCCTTTTGCGCTCGTGGGACAGCGACTCAAGTTTGCACCCCCGCGCGCGGGACAAGTGCACGGCGCGCGGTTGGTGTAGACGCGGCGGGCTGCGTTTGGCCCCTTTCAGGGCCCGGGTCGTCGACGACTCACGGTGGTCCCCGCACCCCGGCCCGAACCGCAGAGGCGCCGGGAGCCCAACGCACGCCCGCCGGCGCCGTCTGTGGAGCCCCCGGGATGGGGCGGGAACGGCCGCTCCGCCGCCTTCTAGCAGCATTTGTCTTTGAAAGCCCGGCTGCGCCCGGCCTGCGCGGGGCCGGCTCCCGGGGCTTGCCGAAGCCGGAGTTGAAAACTTAAAAAACTTTGCCTCCGAAGACTGGTTAGAAGGAGGCTAGGGTTTTGCTGTAGTGGGAGAAAGTGGGGAAAGGAATTGTTTTTTAGCCTTGCAGTCCGGAGGTTAAACGGCCCTGCTGGCCTTGATTCCTGCAATATATTTCCTGCCCCCAAATAAATAGTCTGTAAACTCCAGGAATCCTAGGAGAGCTTGACTGGTAAAAATACTCGCATCGCGCAATTCTCCGAGCGCGTTTCTCGGGGGCTGAGAGGCAAGCGCTTTGGCTGGGAGGGTCCCGCTCCCCACAAGCGCAGTTAGCGTGCCTGCCGCTACGGTCTGAATTATTTTTGCAAAGCAAGACCGAGGCTGCATCTTTATGGATACCATTTTCTTTTCTCCCCTCTTTTCCCGAAACGCTACGTAATCTTTAATTACTTTATAAAAACGTTGAGGTATAAATCATCCCTGGTGGAGGGACCTTTTCATGACGAGGTGCGGCGAAATGAGTGAGCATCGGAGTCTGGTTGTTAGCAAGAGCAGAGGGGAGGCAGAATGATTTACAAACATCAAGTAAGGATTTGAGTGCTGAATTATGTTTGAGTTACGGAGCTCCCTTCCAAAGGAAATTATAACCAGCGGACAATTGCTGTATTTCAAACCAAATTTATTCATTTCATGAGCCCTTTCTTGCTTGAGTACTGATTTCTACTACCAGAGTATGAGTCCTGAACTAGTAGCCACATTTCCAGCCTCTGGGCCTTTTGGGGAGGTGAGGGGCAGGGCAGGGAGACCTCCCTTTAAAAATAATCTTCATGAAAAACCTTTCAGGCAACTTTATCCAAGGAAATGTTCACGTTTTCCACTCCCCCCATCTTTAAACCCCTTAAACATACTTCCTCTCATTTAGACATCCTCAGACTAAGGGAATAAAAGATGGATGTCATAAATGATGATGGTTTGAATCTTGCTTTTGACTAAGCCTAAGATTGTGTTTGTATGAAAAATCTTGCCTTTGGAGGAAGCTCTACGTTTGGCACTTTTGACCAATACGGCTAGATCCGAAAGGGCCTGAACTTTTTAAAAGCGGTTCGTAGGTCCCACAAGTACTTGGTAGTTAGACCATTCTTCCCTTGTAAATTTAGCTTCAAAATATTAACTATTTTATCTTAAAGGACTTGGCATTTTGCCTCTGCCTTGAAAACACCTCACTTCGAGTCCGTGGCTGTGTGGAGAATACTCTATAAACAGATCAGTCTCTTTCCTAACGTTAAGTAGCTAAAGGAAAGAAAATAAAATAAAAAGATGTTATCCTGATTCTTTGCGATTTTTAAAACCAGATGCTTTCATCACTTAAGTTCTAAAGTCTTCTTTTCATGCCTTTTGTGTTGTATTAAACACATCATAAAGAGCTATGATTTGTTGACTTGTTATAGGATTACCATTTGGCAAAAACACCCAAGACATGCTGTTTCAAATATGTGGTCTTACTTCTGCTTTAAATTGCACGTACAAAATTGCAAGCCTTGTTCCAGACGGATAAATTGATAAAATGCTAGCTGCTGTTGGAACAAGGCAGGAGTCCTCAGCAAAAGCGCTCTGTGGTGGAGCTACGTACATTTTGAATTGGGTGAAGCCAGATATGGGGACCCCGGCAGTTTGTGAAAAGGTAGACACAGTCCAAGCACGTACGTCCACTTTAAGACGCTTTGGGTTCCCCCATGACAAGATGACTCCTTTCCCACAAAGAAGAAACATTTCCTTATTTTTTCGGTTGCTTTTCCAAAGATAACTTGTGTTCGGGCGCGAGAGACCAGAGTTATGCAGAAATCCAACCGTAACCGGCTCAGAACGAGGACTCATTCCCGCTTTCTTCCACCAGATGTTTTTTAGGTGTCCTCAACTGGAACGCCCAGTTTGAAACTAATTAGGCCAGCAATAAACTCCTTGTATAATAAAATTGCAGGCCGTTATGGTGCATAAGCGGGGTTCCCAGCCGCTCATGACAGATGCCTCTCTCTGGCAGAGAGAGACAGCCCATAGCTATCAGCGGAAAATGAAGGGAGTGCAGATATCTTGTTAGACATTTGCCCTTCTCTGTATATCCACGCACACCTTGAACAGCACGTTCCCTTCTGTAAGGCATGGGTAGTAGAGGTTGTATCTAGGTAGGGTTTTGTCTCTGCTGGGCAGGCCTCCTTACCATAAAAAAGCTTGTGGAAGAAGTTAGCCCAAGTACGAGGTGGTGGCCACAGGTCTGAGGTGTGTGTGTTTACACGTGTGTGTGCAGGCTGGGTGAGAAGGCTTTTTCTCACGTGGCAAGGTAAAAACTCATCTGCTTCTCATCTAGGCACAGATAAAATGCTAGGCTGTCTGGCCTGATAGGCATTCCTTGGGGGACAGGAGAACCCTCTTCCCCAAAGATTTTTTATAAAGGGGGAATTCGCCCACCGATGCATTCTCCTTATCTGTGGGGTTTGTGGAGGTGAAGTGGCTGGTTATTCGGTTACCTCCAAAGGCCGAACCTTCTGACTCTTGCCAAGACTAGGTTTTGTTGGTGGAAGGAATTTTTTTTTTTCTAGCTAGCTGCTCTCAAAAAGGAGTTGGTAGACTCTGCTCAAAAGGAATCTCTACAGAGAATTAACCCCAGAGTTGAGAAAACACAGCCTGTTGACAGAAAACACACACACACACACACACACACACACTCATGCACACTCCCCATGGTGCTCTTCTCGCTTCCCACCTGCCTCCCCCATCCCCACCCCCCAAATCATAACAGCTTCCTGAATGGCCCATTCCCCACACCCCTTATTGTTGGTGGCCGTTCAAACAGTCCCAAACATACAAAACCAAAAGAAGATTCTAGTAGGGAAACAATTAGCAGAGAATTTCCTTGAGACAATGCTTCATTTTTGCTATTTGAAGATCTTAACTGGCCTAATGGTGTTTGACTAACTAACACCTCTTCTAATCCGAGGATAAACCCCCTCCATCAGGTGGCAAATACTTGAAGTGACTGGCTCAGACCCACTTGTCTCTGTAAATGAATTGGAGGGGGCAGGAACTTGTTCTTCATGGCATGTGATTTAAAAATCAATTTCAAGGTACGAATGTACCTGCCAGGTGTATTCATGGGAGAGAGGGCCAAGGAAGCCACAGGCTTTTAAGTTTATTTTTGCTGCCCTTTCTTTCTTTCTTTCTTCCTTCCTTCCTTCCTTCCTTCCTTCTTCCTTCCTTCCTTCCTTCCTTCTTCCTTCCTTCCTTCCTTCCTTCCTTCCTTCCTTCCTTCCTTCCTTCCTTCCTTTCTTTCTAGATTTTATTTGAGAGAGAGAGAGAGAGCACGAGCAGGGAGGAGAGGCAGAGGGAGAAGGAGAAGCAGACTCCCCCCTGAGCAGGGAGCCCATGCTGGACTCGATCCCACGACCCTGGGATCATGACCTGTGCTGAAGGCAGACACTTAACCGACTGAGCCACCCAGGCGCCCTTTTGCTGCTTTTTCTTCTTTTTTCTCACTCTCCTCTTACTGGTGTCTTTGCCCTTTCTCTGCATATGCAAATTCTATCCTTGTGTTTAACAGTAATGAGATGAAGATGCCTGCCATGTATTGGACACTTGTGTACCAGACCTGAATTCTATTATTATTAATTATTATTATTATCATATCCCAACTTTGTTAACGAGGGAACTGAGTCTCAAGTCAGTGCCTCATGAGAGGCTGCAGAGTGAGGGAAACCAGAACCAAGGCCTTCAGACCTCTGCAGACGGTGCCTTACCCATTCGCTATGAAAACCTTGGCCCAGAGAACATTCCTGCTCTCCTTTCTCTTGGAGAGAGATGCCAAATTAGGCTGGTCTGAAATGCATGGAATGCAATTATTTTCTGATTCTGCCCTGATGTTTGTTGTTGTTGTTGTTTTAAACGGAAGAAAAATCATATTAAGTATTGAGAAAACACAAATATGAGCCGTTCTGAGTCATGATATTCGTCAGGTTGTGTACAGTTCTGTAAAGGAAAATGTTTATTTTCAAGGGCTAATTTGATTTGTTCCTTCGATACTATAATGCTACGCATTTCAGTTCCTAAAAAGAGTCAATGAGTTTACGGGCAGTGGCAAGGCCCTAAAATGTTCCGGTAGGCAGTCCAAATCGAGTTTACCGGAAGATGCTGGATTGCGATTGGGTGGGTTGTTGTTTGGGGTGAGATTATAAACATTTGGAGAGCGAAGACTAATTTGGAGCAGGTGGTCCTGAGAGTCAGGTAACTGGAATGATTTATCTTTGCCAATTTGAAGGTTAAAGGAGGATGTCAGTTCCCTGAATCCAGGACAGGAAGCCAGAGGATCTGTGGGGGCTAAGAGGGGGCCCCCACTTTGGGACAGAGCCTGGCAGGATGGATGAGAGGGTCTCTGCACACAGTCGGGGGTCTCTTGAAAGCGGGGCCTCTTCGCTGTTGTCACTGCCCTTGGACGATTGTGGTTTAGGACACAGATATGCCTGCATGCTTTTTTTTTTTTTTTGCAGGATCTGCCTCTGCGTTCAGATGTATGCAGGAATTGAAAGCAGGAACTCAGATGAATAGATAGGTAGCCAAGGGAGACAGGTTTTCATCTTACCAATTTTGAGACTGTGCACACGGTCAACTTTCTTGGCCCGAGAATGCTAATTTAGACAGGTTTCAAAATGAACGGAGTATTGAAAAGAAGTTAGAACTTATTCTGTCATTTTGTATCAGTCTTATTGTGGCAGTAACACAAAAATGTGTGTGATTTCAGGGGCATTGGATTTTTCCCCCCTCTTTTTCCCTTTTGAATATCTAGCAAAGTTACATTTTTAAAAATCTGTGTGTTCCCAGATGTCATGTATCTGTACGTACCGACTCACAGTCATTCCGAGGAGAACTGTCAACTCCCTGTGAATTTAGCTAGAAGAAAAGTGATAAAATCGACATTTCCCCCCCCGAAGAATGAGGAACTGGAGGGTCTGACTACTGTATGAATATAGCAACTTACTTTTGTCTCGCATCAGCTGGATCTGTCAGTTCCCCTTTCTTTTCTATTCATCTCCCAAGAATGGTCTTTCATAACTGAAATGTACAGCATATTAGCCAAAAGACATTTTAATTTCATAAAGAAAAATCATGCCAGAGACAGCCGAGTCTGTTTCAACCATTATTGTTCTGTAGCATGCATACTTTGGGTTTCATGGTAAGATGTGGGTTTGCCAAGAAAGAAAATTACAGCAAGAAACTATGTTGAAAGCATATACACTTCTGTTTAAGAAATGGGAAAAACACAGAAAAATTCTGCATGGTAATTGCTTTAACGTGAGTTTTAAATGTCATTGTTTGACTTACGTTAAAAAGTCCCTCTTAGCTAATTCTCACATATGCTGTTACCAAATAGCTCACCTTTAAAAATGGCAATTGTTGGCCTTAACTTTGATGCTTTTTGAGGCTTTAAGAGATATCTTTAGTCCTAGTGGAAACATTCCAAATTTTTAGATTGTGTGGGCCATTTTTTTTAAGGTTACTTAGATATCGATTTTATTTTCTTGACCCAAAATAAGAAAACATGGGGAATTCTCAAAAGCTTTTTACAGGCTGCTATTATGACAAGAGAAGCCAAACCAACATGTATTAGGTCATGAGCTTGAAGTTGCATAAATAAGCCCTATGAAGGTCACCAAAACAGAGCGAAAACCACCAGTTCTCCTTACCTCGGCCAACTCCGCATTCCTGCTGGTAGATGTGTTCGGTTGAAGTGGACGAGGAAAGGGGCTGCAGAGCCCACGGTCAAAAGATCTCAATTTGATTTGGGTTCTGAGGATGAATGAAGACATTCTTGGGGTCAAGTGAGGTGTGGGGGTTGGAATTCCCATCCCCCTCGGACCCTTCCCTCTCCCAGCTCTGCAGAAAAAACAGGTTCCGGCAGGGCAACCCCTTATTCCGAAGCAGAAGTCTCATTCCTGGCATTTGGATCTGCGGCAGCCAGAGGTCGAGATGTCTTTTGTTCCTTCTGGTCAGTTTCTTCACCTCCCATCCCCTTCCTGTAGGAACTTCGCGGTTAAGGTTATTTGTTGTTTCGAAAGCAATTTTTTTTTTTTTGTGCCTACGAACACATGTGTGTTTTTTTAGCATGTGGAGCGGGCTGTGTAAGCACGCACCTTTAGGTCTTCCTTGATGGGCAGCTCCCCGAAATACATGGAGACAGAGTGTCCACTGTGTCCCCGAGTTTGGTAGCAACCTGAGTGGTGATAGAAATCCCACGCAGGGAGGAAGTCTCCTTTCAGAAGAGACAGAAAAGGGTGTCAATGCAAACAGAGTGTTTTCTTTTGCGGGTGTGTATTATTTGTCTGTATGGGGACTTTTGTTTCAGGGTGTTCTAGAAACATTTGTCTCTCCACCAAAGGTATGAATGTCCTTCTTGGTGGGGAAGGTGGTGGATGGGAAGGAGCACAGGAGGCAGGTTCCTGCACCTCTGGCCTTTTGTGTGACCGGTACAGTAGAGGGAAGTGGGGACTCGTGGCCGGGACCGGGATGGTGTCACGCGGCATGACAAGTTGTGACTTGCCGCTTGTGTTGTAAATAGAGTGTTGGCCCCATCTGGCTGGGGAAAAGAATGCAGCCAGGGAGATTATTCACTTCTGGTCTGCCACAGGCCAGAACTCTCTGGTGCTGTCCTCTTGCCACTGAGACCATGCTCCCTGGAGATTTGAATGTTGCGATGTGCAGGGAAGGCGGGGAGAAAGAATGTCTTAAAATCAGCAAATGTCTGAAACCCTCCAAATGTATTCCACGTTGCTCTGGCACCCACAAGAAAGGCAGAGTGAGAAAAAGACACAGAAGCAGGCTTTGCGGGAAGGGGCAAGAGAAATTGGAGGGCTTGCTAGTGGTTTGATCTCGAGGGCAGAATTTTCTGACACCTTGGGACCCCTGGAATGCCCTTCTGGAGTATCTTTAGGAACCTGAGTTTGGAAATGTCCTTTCCTGCACCTTGGCTGTGCTTTCTTTGTGCTTATTTTTAGCAAATTAGTTTTTTGTTTGTTTTTAAGAAAACATAAGACTTTTTTTTGGAATAACGAGTGGCCCATATTTATTGAACACTTAATATGTTGCAGGCACTGTGCTAAGCAAACGCATTTCTGTCTCCAAATAGCCTTAGATGGAATTGGCTATTATTGTTATTATTATTGTGTCTATTTTACGGAAGCAAAACTTGAATCTCAGGGAAGTGAAATAACTTGCCCAAGGTTACATGGCTCATGTCGGAGCCAGGACTGAACTGAGTTTTGATGCCTAACCAACCACTAGGATATCCAGGCTGCCCCCCTGCCCCTGGTGTAATATTACCTTTCCTCTACAAGTCTGGCCTGGAGAGCCAGATTTTAAAGTTCGTCTCCATTTGTTTTGCTTGGGGGATATTAGCTGATGGTCAGGTACAAAAGTTGGGCTCAGAAATGAGAGACATGTGCTGATTCTCATAGAACCTTGAGCCTGTCCTTGTAGAAATCAGAGAAGGTTTAGTGTTGGAATCTTGAAATGGTGGCCACATCTCTGCAGTTAGCTGGCCTAAGCGAATTGCCTATGGCTGCTCCTGTGCCAAAATTGCGGAGTTGAGTGGTTACTACAGAGATCTCATGGCCCTTTACGGAATAAGTCTCCTGACCCCTGAGCTATTGCAATATGACAAGACAAATTTTGTTGACAAGGAAGAACATGCTCTTGCGACATTGCATAGACCATTTCACTGATTTGTGATAATAATTATTGAGTGCCTCCTACATGCCTGATACATTGCATGGTGCTGGGGGAAAGTTAGAGATGCATTCATGCTTTCATTCATTTATTCACCAGTATTTACCGAGCTGTGTTCTAGGTGCTGGGCTAATTACTGGAGATCCAGAGGCAAAAAAGACCCGACCTTGCCTCTCCAATAGTAGGATCCTGGTGCATCTCCACCAACATTGCACTGCCTCTTCCTCACCTTTGAGGATCCAGAGGGCAGTGATAGGACTTCTTGAGCTTCCCAGTACTCAAGCAGCAGGTTGGAGAAGTAGACCCAACTTTGTAGACCCTTACTCAAAGAAGCCCTGCCTAATTCAATAAGAGCTGTATACCGACTGGCTTCTGTGCCTAGAACTGTGTTGTGCACTGTGACCTTCCTTCTGCTTTTGTCAAGTGGTGGTGGTGAACAGGTGGTGATGTTGGGGGCCGGGAGGAATCAGGCTTCCTGAATTTAAGCCCTGGCTCTGACCTAAAGCCTAGAGGTGAAGAGCATGCACCTGGGAGCAGGGCTGCTTGGATTCAAATCCCTGCTCTGCATAAACCAACTACTTAACTTTGGGCCAGTTACCAAACTTTTCTGTGCCTCGGTTTCTTCATCTGTAAAACAGAGTGGATAACTGTGTACCTTCCCCCAAAGAGTTGTGGAGATGGAGTAAATACATATAAAGTGTTTGCAACAGTGCATGGCAAATAGTATGAATTATATCAGAGTTGGTGGCTGTATTATTTATTATTATTTACAAGCTGCATGAAACTGGGTTTCAGTTTTCTCTCTATAAAATGGAGATGCTATAATAACAACAGTAATAACTGCTTTGAAGGGCCATTGCGAGAATTTAAATGAAGCAGTGCCCATCCACATGGACTACCCAATAGGGGAGCTCTTCTGCTCAAGCCAGCCCTTCCTGCCCTTGACGTTATAAGGAATCACATACTCGGTCGTCGATGTCCCTTTAAGTTACTGGTCCATTGGGTCCTTTTTCAATATCAAGAGACTGTGGGGCAGTGGTTGAGAGCATAGCCCTTGAGCTCAGACAGACCTGGTCTGAGCCTCAAGCCCCCAGCTCACTAACTCTGCCATCTCGGGCTGGGGCTTGACTCTCTTAGCTTCCCAAACGGTGGAGGCTGTGGTCGCTGTCCCCTGGGTGGTGGTGAGGGCTGGGAGAGGTGGCACCCATAAACCATGGAGCAGGGTGTTTGGCACATAGTAAGTACTCAATAAATGGCAACTTGTGTAATCATCACTCCCACTCTGCTGCATCTACATCCCTGGGAAAGCACAGAACATTAGTAAATTTTAATTTGAAAATAAAAGAACACATTTTAAAACTGCCAAACAGATTTAAAATAATATTCATTAAACAAAATTAAAATATTCTATTAAAGCCAGACTTTGGGCTCAGACCAAATTTTTATAACCCAAGCTTAAAGGCCAAGGAGTCCCCCAGCCACAATGGGGACATTGTGATTGAACTTGAGACTTCAACGCTGCTATTGAGCAGTCTTTGAAACGCACGTTTCCCCGTTAAAATAAAAGGGAAGTCATGGGAAGAAAAAAAAAATGAGGTTCTTGCTCACCCCAACAAACCTTAATGAATCGAAAAAGAAAAACAAAAGATTTCTCATTTTTTTCTTCTGCTACTTTATCCTGCCAAAGACGCATGGCCCTCTCCTAACCCCACCTTTGAATGGTACCCGCTCAGAATGTTCCAGATCTGATATGGTCTACTAGCTGAGCTCGTCTAAATGCTGGTCTTCACCAGATTTTACAGACGATGGTGTATTGCCAACAGCTGGGGTGTGGGAGCCCTGCCGCTCCTGCCTCAGCTTCCCTATTTGCTGAACGGTGATAAAATAGCTCCTGCATCTGGCCGTGGTGAGCTCATCTAAGATTCGGGTACCCCTGTCGATGTTTAACCTGGTCTTTTGGGACTTTGAAGATTTCAAGAGTACGGGTGTGCCTTCATCTGAGAGGTTTTTTTTTTTTTTTTTTAAGATTTTATTTATTTGACAGAGCGTGAGAGAGCACAAGCAGGGAAGTGGCAGGCGGCGGGGTGGTGGTGGTGGTGGGGGAAGCCGACTTCCCGCTGAGCAGGGAGCCCGATGTGGGACTCGATTCCAGGACCCTGGGATCATGACCTGAGCTGAAGGCAGACGCTCAGCCGACTCAGCCACCCAGGGGTCCGTATCTGAGAGTTTTGAATGAAAACCATCTCAGTATGCAGGGAGGGGAATGGGGAAGGGAAGAAGTGGATTTAAAAGTCTCCCACAGGAGTTTTGATGTGCTCGACACTTTGACAAAGCTTTTTTAATCCTCTCAAAACAAAATCCCATGACATATGTATTTCCATTTAACAAATAGGGAAACTGAGGCTTGGACCACTCCAGTGGCTGCTCAGCAAGATTCCATTCCAAAGCACAGGCCCGTTCCACCCCACCACCTGCAGCCCTGTCTGGCATGAGCGCACAGACGATCCAGAGACTTCTCCCTGACTGACCGGTTATTTGTGTTCTGGTCCTACATTTCAGTAACAACCTTCGTCCTCACCAAGCCTGAGTCCTTGTGGCTTTTTACCTGCCTTGCTGTTGAGAATGAATGGATTCTTTCTTGAACAACGAAGAGTAATGATCGTGGGCTGTGATATTCTTCTCTAGGGGACATTTTTTGAGAACTCTGCAGTTTCTTGCCAGCCAGAGGAGGGGCATGACCTCGTCCTCTGATCAGGCCAGGCCCTTGGCTATGATGTGGAGCCAAGAGGCAGGTTGTCAGGGTGGGTGGCTGTTGAAGAGGGTGTGGGATGGATTCCCCACTCCGACACCCACCTGCTGTGTGACTTAGGGTGGAAGACTCAAGTCCTCTGAGCCTCAGACACGGGGCATGTGCTGTCCATATTGGATTTGTAACAGCTTCGGTCAGCCATGGGTGGGACACATTCGGCAGTTCTGAGAACAGTGTTCTTAGATATTATGGAATTGCCAACCCCCCACCCCAAAGTACTCCAAAAAATGAGCAAAAGTGAAGGCAACTCGCCCCTGGAAATATTCCTCACTGTTCTTCAGGTAGATACAGTCTTGGGATTTTACACATTCAGGAAGAATCTATAATCCTCCAAAGGGCAGTCTTCCTTTTAACAGGGTGCTTGGACCCTTTCCCCATTGACTTAAAAGATGCACGAAATTTTTTCTTTCTTCGGAGTTCTGTCTATTTTATTACACATTTGGAACAGATGTAACAAGCAGCTCAAACCAATGGTTTCACAAGTTTTTATGGGTTAAGATAAAAATGGTTTAAAACTCAAGTCCATCGGGTAATTACTAGCAAAAGTGGCACAAAGGCCTGGCAGAATTCCTGAGTGATGTTTAAGAAGTACCAATCCGAAGGTGTGAAATGCCCCAAATCGCAGAACCTTCCACTAGTCAGAATTACAGTTCTGCACTCCATTCTCAGGGGAAATAAGAGGAAACTAATGAGATCTCTCAAGAATGTCATTAAACTCATCTCAGGGCACCCTAGGGTCTGGGTACATTTAGTCTGTGTCATAGATCTTCAAAAGAAGAATGACTTGCCTTTAAATGAATATCATCTTAATAAAAATGACCTCTGAGTGCTGACTCCATGCTGGGATCTGTTCTGAATGAGTTAGGTATCAACTCATTTATTCCTTACAACAATTCTATGAAGGAAGTGCTATAATGATTTCCATTTTAGATGAGGGAAGTAAGGCACAGAGAGGTTAAGTGACTTGTTCAAGGTCACACAACATACAAGAAGCAGAGCCAGGCTTTTTATGCAGGAGTATGGTTCTACAGGTTGTCTTCATAACTCCTGCCTCTTTTAACTGCCATAGAAAGAATCAAACTTACCTTCTTTTTGACCTTACTTAACTGGACAATTCATTAATTCCAGACAGGCATGGGAGGGAAGCAAAGGGCACGTTAGCCTTAGCTATAATTCTTTTCGTCTTTTCGTGTATTCTGTGGCTTCAGGTGCAGCGTAACGCACCTGAGCTGGATGCAGAGTTTACTCCTTACTAAGCCTCATGACCTTGGGTTCACATAACTTCTTCTGGTCTGTTTCCTCATTCATGAAGCGAGTCCACATCCCGAGTAAACGGCTCTCACCTGCAGAGAAGAACACCAGAGACACAGCCCGTGATGGTTAAATGCTGTTGATTACCCCTTGAGGGGCAAGGAACTCTAGAAATCGTGTCTCCCCGTGGGGGCACAAGCACTTTGGTGTGGCCCGGAGCGGGAGACGAGGGAAAGGTGCCTGGGACGTGAGACTCGAGCTGACAAGTGTCTCAGGTTTTTCCAGATGACTTTGGACAGAGCCCGAGACACTGGCTTTCCTCATCCCCACGTGAGACGCTGCCAGGACGAGTCCTCAGCGGGCGGCCTGGCCGTCAGAGCCATCTGGGATTAGAACGTGCACGGGTGAGGAGACTGTTCGTGGCCGAGCAGAGACCCTGGTCCTGCAAACTCCAATGCCAACATAGGCTCTCACTTTAGGGTCTTCATCTTTCTTCTTGCCCCCTTTCTTCTCCAGTGGACAATGCCTTTTTCTCCAGAAGGGTCTGCCCCATCTTCAGTGACCAGGTGGGCAGACTTCATGGAGTTGGCCCTTTTCACTTTCCCTCTCCACCTTACTCCCCCCCCACCTCTGCCTCCCTTTACCCTTCAATATGGAAAACTGAAATTTTTTATTCATTCATTCATTCATTCATTCCAAAATATGTAGAGAGCACCAGCTGTGTACCAGGAACTACTCTGGACACGGGGAATATAGTAGAGAACAAAAAAAATCAAAGCCTACTTACTCCCTCACGGAGCTGCCATTACGTGGAGAAAGACCAAAAATAAACACCCAAATATGTAAAGTACACAGAATGTCAGATGGTGAGACATCTGTGGGGAAAAATCAAGAGGTGGATAGAGGGTGCCCCGGGGTGTGGATGGATCCCCGCGGCCTCTGCGCCCAGCACTGAGGGAATGAGGGAGCTCTGCTGTCTGTGGAAGAACATTCTAGAGAGAAGAAACAACAAGCACAAAGCCTTGAGACGGGAGCTGCCTGGAAGCCAGTGTGGCTGGAGCCCATGAGAGAGGGGTGGGGGCAGATGAGGTCACGGTGGAGGGACCCCATTGGGTGGGGTCCTGCTCAGAATCCAGCAGCTATTCTCTGTCAATCAGGCTAGTCCAAAATCAAAATTAGTATCATTTTTGAATGATTTAAAAAAATACACAGGACGTAGGAGCCCTTGGGTGGCTCAATCAGTTAAGCGTCTGCCTTCAGCTCAGGTCATGATCCCGGGGTCCTGGGATCGAGCCCCACGTTGGGCTCCCTGCTCGGCAGGGAGCCTGCTTTGCCCTCTCCCTCTGCTCCTCCTCCTGCTTGTGCACTCTCTCAAATACATAAAATCTTTAAAAACAGAAACACACGGGACCTAAATCTGAAACCACTAATTGCAAACTCCAATACCCAAAGTGGCCACACAGGTGATGAAGTTAATGAAATGGGCGTGGCAACTAGCTGGGAGGAGTGTGGGCTCTCTATTGCCAGGTATTCTGTTCTTTCAAAAGACAACGAAATCTGGATTTTAGGAGACACGCCCCGAGTTTTAAGTCACCACGAGAAACCAGCAGAACACTCATCAGGCCGCTGGTCTGTGACTCCTCTCCCAAGCACCACCCTAGACCTTGGGAATCTCCTTCCCGTGAAAAGCCACGAAGGCTTTATCTTGCTGCCTCTTTTCTTTTTACCAATTCCCTACCAGAAGGATGCCAAGAGATGCTCGAAATTGTTTCCAGGAAAAAGTAGGCCTCGAATCTCGTGGGAACGGGGGAGGCTGAGACTTCTTCCAAGGAGCAATCAGCTTGCTTCATTTTTATGTCTTTCTCAGGATGTTTTCCTGCTCATCCCTCATCGTGGGTAATGACAACGTGGTCCAAATCTGTCCTCCTTCGGGTTTTCATTAGTTTCCTGATGATTATTATTTTGTCATCTGGGGTTGATTTAGGAGTGGTGAAATGTTTGCAGGTTTCATAATGGTTGTCAGCCACTGTTTAGAATGGCAAGGAACTTCTTGTGTTGCTCACATTGCAGGGACGGGGGTGGTAGGTTCCAATGGCTACAGACATGGAAGAGGGAAAAGGGGGGAGCCCTGAAGGAGGGGCCACATCAGGAGACTGGAAGTTGAGTCGGTAGGTTGGGGCAGCAGGGGTGCGAGAGTCAGGAGAGCTCACCACTGAATTCATAGTGTCCCTTCTTCACCCCAAAGCCAGAGTTAAGCAAAAATCGGGCCAGGGGGCCACATGGCTGTTGAGATTGTTCTGGTTGTAAGTAACAGAAAATTTCCGGGTTGGCTTAAGTAAAAGAAAGTTGATTGACTTGGGGAAATGAAAAGTTCTGGGGAGTGCTGGTTTCAGGTGTGGCTGGATCAAGAACTCAAATGTAGGTGATATGCCCATCCCTTACTGGATATCCCTGTTTGGGAGGATTCTGTACTCTGCCATGTGTCACCTCTGGATGTAGGGATGGGGTGTGAGAAAGGTAGGCTCCCAAACTGGAGTCAGCAACATTTGTTCAAAGGGGAAGGTGGACCAGTTCCTTGTGGACCCCACAACTGCATTATAATTCACTTCTACTCCTGCCCTGTCCACTCCTCGTCTATCGGACTACAGTGCCATTTGTGAAATTTGTCATTTTTCCAGGCACTGTGCTGCATACACCCTTTATGTGTATCATTTCCTTTTCTCTTCAAACACTTCGCGTGAGGTTGGTACTTGTAAGACCCGCTGTAATTCTGCCTCCCATATGCCCTTTCCCACAGGCCTGGAGGATGATCTTTTATTTCAAGCAAGGGTGTTTAAGGGAGGTTCATCTTTATTCATAGCGTCTTGTGCAAAATTAGCACTCAGTACTTGGGAGGCTCTAGCCCAGCATGGGAGATGCACTGAACTTGGGAGGAAAAGTTAGAACAGAGTCGTTGTCACTTGGAGTAGAGGAGTGATCCTGGCTATGCTGTGCTTACATTCTTGGGCCTCTGGCAATCCGCCTGCATTTCCTTTCCTCCTCTGACCTTTGCCCTCTGTCACAGCACCCACTGGATTTCTTCATGTTCCATCTAGTGGCACTGCAGTAAAGTCCAAGGCAGCTCAGAGATGGCAAGCTGGCAGCCAAGATGCGTTTTGTTTGGTCTGCAGAATATTTTAAATAGAAAATAGAGCCAACACTTGAAAATCTGGACATTTCACACAAGAAGGCAGACTTCTGGCTTCCATTAAAAAATCAGAAGATCTGTCAACGCTGTGCCCACATTCCCACATGACTTCAGTGGACTGGAGTTGGGAAACCTCTTTTAGGTGGATGGGTCTTAGCTCACCACAGTCCCCACCATGCCCTATTGTTTCCCCAGCACTGGGGCTCAGGGTGAGTTGCCCTTGACCTGACCATGGGGATGGGTGCTGTTGGCTGTCCTACAGTCAACAAAGAAGGAAAGGAAATCTCTCCTGTAGTCAGGTCTCCATCAAAACTCTGAAAATGAAGCATAAACCAAGTTGGTCACTAGTATGAACAAAATGGGAGGAAAGCATGTGTCTTCAGGTAAGTCAGGGCTTCTCAACCCTGGCACTAGTAACATGTGGGGTTGGACAGTTCTTCATGGCAGACATCTGTGCATTTTGGGGTGGCATTTCACGTGTCCACATAGGGACCACTCCCCCTTATAGAAGTAAATAGGTCCCTGGGTGCTGGGCACCCGTCACCGGTTTGGTACAAAGAGTTACCATAAGTGAGAAGCACTGTTCTTGCTCTCCGTCGTGCCCCAGCAGCCCTGCCTAGGTTTGGCAGTAAAGGTTATGAGTTGGCTGATTCTGGTTTAATCATAGGTAGACTTGCCAACCATTGAGGCCGTTTACAACTGCCTAAGATGTTATAGAAGGAATTCAGCATTGGATGAGAGGCTGACTGTCTTAAAGAGTCTTTGGAGACTCTTTTAGCTGAGAGGGGCCACGGTGGATGCCACTTTCAACATTCTTGCAAACAGTAGGTTCTACTGGGGAGCGTGGGCAGCCATCAAGTCTTGTTGAAGAGTGGGGGATGGGGAAGAGGGACCAGAGGACCTGGGACATCTCCTCCAGCTCTGTTTCCGAGCTGCGGCTCAGGGAGCGCATTGTCCCAAGACCAGTCCAGTGTGTTGCCTACTGCATCATGGTAGCCCATAGAGGTTGTCTGCGGTAGAAACCCAAGGGGGGCCTGAATGTCCAGAGCGGGAGATCAGTCCCCTGGGCTAGTACTGTGTACAATGTGGTGTTTTCTTCTGGGCCTTTCGCCTGTGCCTCAGATCCTATCAAGGGTCTGAAACACTTTCCCTGCTTAGGTTTCCCCTCATTACAACAATGGGTACCATTCATCCATCCAACACACATTTGTTGAACACCCACTGTGAGGCAGCCACTGTTCCAGGCACTTAGCGAGCAGGGCAGAGCAAAACCCACCAGGTTCTTGCCCTCGTGGAGCTTATATTTTTCAGGGAAGGCAATGGCAGCAGACAAGAACACAACCAAGGACACAAATGTGTGTGTGTGTGTGACAGAAAATGCTGAGTGCTATGGAGAAAAACGGAACAGGGGGTAGAAAAGGGAGCGGTGGGATGCGGCAGGGAAGAGTGGTGTTTTTCATCAATTTTAATTTAAAATAGAATGGTCACTGAAGTGACACCCAGTCATCTGGCTCTCTGGAAATAAAAGGCCCTGATTTGTAGTGTTTGCCACTTCCCATGGGGTAAAGACTCCCATGGTGGCCTATTGCAAGCCACCCGTGGTTTAAGCAGCTCACACAGTTCCTGCAAATCTAGCAGCCATTTCTTGCAGGCTGGTGGGGAAGGCAGAAGAACCCACCCCAGAGCCCTGAGCGGATGGTGGGGAGTGTGCTCAGGAGTAGCCAGGAGTCCACTGTGCCTGCAGCAGAGTGAGGGGAGGGGGCTGGGAGACGTGTTACAGGGCATTTTGGAGATTTAGGGCATTTTAGGCCACGCTTGCCTTTGTGGCCTCCGTTCTGTGTGAGGGTGAGGTGGGAGCCCCCAGAGAACTCCAAGCAGAGGAGGGGTGGAACCTGACGTTTAGCAGCATCGTTTAGCTGTGAGAACAGGCTACGAAGGCGTTGGGAGCCTGTTGAGGCAAGAGGTCCTGGTGACTTGATCAGGAGACAGGGTCAGGGACAGGGCAAGGGGTGCGGGGAAGGAAGGGGCAGCAGGGCTGGTGGATAGGTGGACTTGGGGTGTATTTTGAAGATAGAGCCGATGGGATCTGCTGACGGAATGGGTCTGGGAAGGGACAGCAGTCCAGGGTGACTGAAGTTTTGGGCCTGAGCATCTGGGAGGATGGAGCTGCTGTTTCCCGAAGACGGGAATGGGCGGTTGGGAAGGAAGGTTGGGAGCACCTTCTGTCAACCTGGCCCTGAGCAGGGGCTTAAATGCACCGTCCCCTTCCTTCTTCAGGAGGGGGCTTTTTTAGTATCCCGTCTTAGAGAAGGCGTGGCAGCCACTGGAGAAGGAACGTGCCCGAAATGGCCCTGCTGGAACGTGGCCAGGCCAGATGTCCCACCCTGCCACCGCCCTGGGTCCCACCGTGTTTTCTTGGCTCTCCTATGTCTCCTCTTTGTTTTGAGGAAAGGAGGCAGAGAAACTTTGCAAAGGAACCCCCCGAGGAGCTGAGTCCGTCTCCCTTGTTTGGAAAGAGCTCTGCAGTTGTTTCTGCAGGCACAGGCTGGTTCTGCTCAGTGGATCCATCGCTGGACCCTTGCCCTGACAGATTTGTTGGAGTCACCCCATGAAGATTAATATTTCATGGCAGGACCCATACTTTTTAAAATATTTTCGTTCAGTTTGTCTAAACGTTAAACAAAAACACAAAAAAATATGCGACCCCATGTTTGTTGCAGCATGATTTTTAACAGCCAAGATTTAGAAACAACCTGTGTCCACTGATAGAGGAACGGATAAAGAAATTGTGGAATATATGTGCACAACCGAACATTATTCAGCCATAAAAAAGAATGAAATCTTGCCACGTGTAACAACATGGGGGGACATCAAGGGCATTGTGTTAAAGTGAAATAAGTCAGAGAAAGACAAATACCATATGATCTCTCTTATCTGTGGGATCTTAAAAAAAAAAAATTCAGTAGTCCGTAGCTTCGGAGGCTTTGGTTTTGTGTAGACATAGGCTTCAATCCAGACTCCACCACTTAATAGCTTGGCTGCCTGAGCCTCAGTTTCTTCATCTGTGGAATGGGTGTGTTGAGAGTTGCTCTGGGATGAAAGGAGATAATGCATTTAAGGCACTGAGTACTGTGCCTGGTGCAGAGTCCACATTTAGCAAATGGGGTCGGCGGGGGGGTTGGATCTCAGGACCATTTGAGAGAGGGAATTAGAAAGCCAGGTTTAATCCTAGACGAAGACTGACTTACCTTCGAAGCTGGGGTGGGCACAGGGGCTGTGAAGCTCATCGTGCCTGAAAGCTTTGAGGTTTGGTCTTTTCTTTTCCTTTTTGGGCAGAGTGGGTCATGGAGATAGAAGGCCTCTCCCCGTGCTTCTACTCTGCTCACCAGGCAGCGGGTCCCGGGCCACTGACTTGCTCTCTGGGCTCCCGGAGGAGCCGACCTCAGCCCCACAGTCTCTTGCCTTGCGTTGTCATTTGTCGAAAGCAGAACGGCATGTTCTCTCAACAAGCAAATCCCCAGATGTGAGCCCATTCGGGGCTGCCACGTTTCTCCTGATGGAATTCCTGACTTGGTGTGTTGTGTTTTTTTAAAAACACGCCCACTGCCTCCAAAAACCTCAGCCGGGGAAGAGAAACATTTCTCGTTGAATTACTGCCTTTTGAAATGGTGTCAAATTATGCCCCACTTTCATGGCCCAGATACGCCAGTCTTTCCACTTACTGCTTTTCCGGAGAAGGCTGCTAGATGGCAGAACGTGGACGGAAGGCAGGCCAGCCCTGGCATGCTACAGATGGGAAAACTGAGGCTCTGGGAGACCAAGGGGGTGAGGGGGCATGGTGCGCAAAGTCAGCCTCGGAGCTTTGGCCAGACCCAGATCTCTGGATTCCTAGCCAGTTTTCTTCCTCCTTCATCAGAGGTCACAAACGGGCAGCCTGTGGCCACCTCTACCCCTAGATGTGCTTTCTTTGGCCCAGGAGTGTTTTGATTTGAATGAGTTGCCAGCGCTTAAAAATCAGGAGAGTCCATAGAAAAACTCTGATTTCTGGCTTCTCTTGGACCATTGGGAGATCTGCATTCCTCCGTGGTGACAGTGGAGGATCTCCGTTTGCCACAGGCCCCACCCCTCCCTCTAGCATCCCTGGACACTGGGGCCGAATGTCACTTGCCATGGTGGCGTTTCCATTCCTGGGTCGCTTCTGGTGGAATGAGGAGGAAAGTAACATGTCTCTTGAACTTGTGCTTTATCCGAAACAAAGAACCAAAAGTCAACTGAAGAGGCTACTTGTTTAAAAGCGAAGGGTATAGAGCATTATTATTATTATTTGGTAGCAGGGAAGAAAATTTCTATGAATTTAACATGCAAACAGAATACGTCAGTGTCGAGAGTAGCCAGCCCCCTCCACTCACTAACACCACCTTCCCCGCTCAGCCGGCGTTACTTTTGTGACCCTGGCACCCCAGGGCCACAGGTCCCACTTACTTTTTTTAAAGGCAGAATTAAACTTCTCTGACCTAAATCTGTCCCACTTCTCTGAAATTTGAAATATTATCAAACTGAGTTAAGAAATTCAAAAGTTAAAATTTTAATTGCTCAAGAAAGGGCGTGTGTGAGAGTCTGCATGTGCCCATACGCGTGTGCGCATGCATGTGCATGTATGTGAAATGCTGATTTATGGGATTTCCTCCCGAGTTGGATGAAAGTGTTTTCTCCCTGGCTCTGGGATAGCATTTCTGGACTTCACTGTAAATTTAAGCCGGGACATGAAGCCAACTGGTTTTCACTCTTCTTCAATGGTGTATCAGTGCGCGGGGCTAAGGTTGGATTCAGATTGGCTTTCCTTCATTAGGGGGCGTATTGGGGGGAGGGTCCATGGAAAGAAGAGTGGGGATACCAAGTTTTCAAAATGATCATCACTTTCTTTCTAGGACAGCTGACCAAGAGAAGAGGGGCTGGCACTTTCAACATGCCTGCTGGGTGCCAGGCAGTCATGTGAAGATTATCTTTCCGTTTTCCAAAGTGAGCTCTGGAACTTTTTTTTTTTTTAATATTGATGTGTTAATTTTTGTATGTGTTAGGACAAAATTTAGAGAGATAACCTTGAAAGTACATAAATGAGCCACGTATTTCTTAGAATGAAGATCCATTTATCTAAGCGGGATAAAAGAATCCATTTAAAGAAAAATATGTAAATCGTACAGGTGGTTTGTGGATGTGACAGATCGTGAATGATTGTTGTGATGTTATTCTCACAGCACTCGGGAGTGGTCAGGTGGTCAGCCCACCCCTATGTTTGTAAACCCTCCTAACACCTTGTACTACCTCAAAGCACTTAAATTTGTCATTAAACACTTAATTGTGTAATGGCTTGCACAAATCTGTCTGGCCCCTTTAAACCGCGGCTGTGCCTGGCTTTTCATTGTTGTGTTCCCAGCACTGAGCAGAGTGCTGGGCACACAGCAGGTACACGGACTCCTGCAAGGTCGGAACTGCTGTCCCCATTTTATGGGTGAGGAAACTAGGTGCAGAGGGATGAAGTGGTTCACTTAACACATCAAAACCAGGATATGGCAGCATCAAGATTTGAACTCATGATTCTTGGGCTGCATGAAGCTTGTGCACTTTTTGTCAAGCAGCTCCGCATGGGACTCGGACCCTGACAGCTGGCCCATGGCAAAACGAGGGAAATGAGGTGCATGCGGGGAATTTCATGAAGCTAGACTGGTTCAATTTAAAGAATGGTCTGTTGTTTTAATTTTCTTTCCATTGAGGGTGCTGACGTGTTTGGGTTTTTTTGACTGCAAAATTTCTCATCTGTTGTTTTTAAACACTTCACCCGACAAATCAAAATAGCAGCCCCTTTCTGTGGGTTCCCCCAGGTTTTTCTTGTTTTTGAGATTTTCTAGTTGGTGGAATCCCAGAGTCTGAGAGTCACTGCACTCCAGTCTCCCCTTGAGAGGTAAACAGGTCAGTCACGCACTCCCTGCTCCCCCAGCCTCTGACTTCCCTCAGCTGTGCTTCATCGGTTCCCCCTTCTGGGAGGGGAGAGCAGGTGTGTCTCCCTCACTCCCGGCCCCAGTGACATGAAGACAGAAGCTGGGGCAGTGTCTCCAGCACTGGTCCTTAGACCTCTCCAGATGGCCGGAGGCTGCCTTTGCAGGTTGTGCAAGGAGGCACAACCCGCCATCCCCCTGGGAGAAGTAGGAGCTGCTTGGATGCCTGTGGTTGACTGGCAAGTCTTCACGGGCTCTGCTCACCTACTTGGCTTCAGCACAATGCACATTTCCTTTTCTAGATCAATCCAGACCCTTCCCCTCTAGAGGTTAATCCTAACTACCTGCCGAGCAGGTCTGCCCCTGTTGGCCCCAGGTCCCTTCTTCCCAGCCTGGAAGCTGGCCAGCTCTCCAAACCCTGCCAGGACATCTAGCTGTAGCCAAACCTTGGCCGACTTTTGGGGAGCCTCTGGGGTGGGGAGGCTGTGCCAGCAGCTGTGGAGACTAGGGGACAGAAATACCCTGGTCCTCCCCTCAAAGAGCTTGGAGACGAGTAGGTGAGACAAGACAGGCCCAGACGGTTAGTTTAGCCTTTGAGGTTCTGTGTGGAGGGCTGGAGAATGACCTCTTTTCTTTTCTTTTTCTTTTTTAAGATTTTATTTATTTGAGAGAGGGGGAGAGAGAGAACAGGAGGGGGCTGGGGAAGAGGGAAGAACAGAGGGCGAGGGAGAAGCAGACTACCCGCGGAGCAGGGAGCCCTGCGTGGAGCTCGATCCCACAACTCTGAGAGCACGATCACAAGCCGAAGGCAGACACTTAAACGCTTAACAGACTGAGCCACCCAGGCGCCCCTGGAGAATGACGTCTTATGCCTGCACCCCACTTTACAGTTTACAAAGGGCGTCCATGACTTACTCTGTCTCATTTCTGTGTTTCGCCCTCTGCAGTGGATGATGGCTGGCAGCCCGTCCATCTTCCAGTTTTCCTTCTTTCCCTTCCTTTCTGGTTCCCACTGCACTTTCAGGCCATCACTTTACTCCCCAGTTCTAGGTGTAGACCTGTGTGCCCCTGTGTAGACCTGGACGTGCACAGCATTCCATCCCTCTGCCCTCCGGGCTTGTTCAGGCACCAGGTATGAGCTGAGTGGGGCCCCGTCCTGGGCACTTGGCTCTGGCTGGCTAAGCTGGGGGACTGTGGCCATCCTGCTGGGAGGCGGCCTGCCGGACAATGAAGGCCCCCAGGATTAAACCCGAGGCACCATACAGAGGCACACGATTCCCGATGACATCACTTGAGCATCTGGACCCAGCTCTTCCTAAAGCTGGGTTGGAGAATGCCACGAATACCATGGGTTATTCGATTATTTTTCATTTACTTAAAGTTTGAATGGACCTTTCTCCCACTAGCTGCAGACAAATTCAGTTGGCTCCATTTACCCAGTTGCCCTGCTTCCTCTCATCATAATAAAACTCCATTTCATTTTTTAAAGCCCTCTTGAAAGCCTTTTCATAGCATTTGGACTC
The DNA here is from genome assembly GCF_037043125.1 of Eumetopias jubatus. Lineage (NCBI taxonomy): Eukaryota > Metazoa > Chordata > Mammalia > Carnivora > Otariidae > Eumetopias > Eumetopias jubatus. The sequence goes on from NW_028274815.1 coordinate 127,004,065, forward strand.
ATTTCTCTGCGATAACGTTGACCTAATTTTGCCGATAAGGGATCTGAGACACAGAAGGGGAGGGAAAAAACTTAGCTTCGCCCCCCCCGGGGGGGGGCACCCTCACCAACTTTTGGTTTGGGGAAGAACAGTTTTTGATAACCAGGGCACCTGTACCCCGGGGAAGGGGAGTGTAAGGGGATTTGGTGAACAACCCGAGCCAGGTCAGGGGGCCCCTAACTGCATCCTAGAGCCACAGTCTGGGTAATACTAGTAGTCATTTTAGATGCTTAGGGAAGTTCTGGACGGTGGGAGAGGAAATAGTGAGCTGCCCTTACCCATGGGGAGTGGAATGGGGAAAGAGGGCGACTTTCATTTTTCACTTTGTATACTCTGCTGCTCATTCTGAAAACTAGGTGCATGGCTTGTTTTATATTCAAATAAACAGTGAATTTTGCAATGTAACAGTAGCTAGCTTTCATCTAGGAACATCAGAGCATCGAATAGTGAATTACAAACCAAACATGAGGGGCATGTGGGCAGCTCAGTGGGTTAAGTGGCTGCCTTCAGCTCAAGTCATGATCTCAGGGTTCTGGGATCCAGCCCCGAGTCAGGGTCCCTGCTCAGCAGGGAGTCTGCTCCTCCCTCGCCCTCTGCCCCTCCCCCTCCTGTTATTTCTCTCTCTCTCTCTCTCTCTCTCTCTTAAATAAATAAATAAAATCTTTTAAAAAGGGGCTCTTGGGTGGCTCAGCCGTCAAGCATCTGCCTTCAGCTCAGGTCATGATCCCGGTCCCGGGATCGAGCCCCGCATCGGGCTCCCTGCTCGGCAGGACGCCTGCTTCTCCCTCTCCCCCACTTGTGCACCCTCTCTCGCTCTGTCTCTCTCTGTCAAATAAATAAATAAAATCTTAAAAAAAAGAAAAAACATGAGTCCGTGAGCATATTACTAATAACAAACAGATAAGTAGGTAAACAGGAGAGAGGGAGGTTTCTTGTCCACAGTGGAATGACAAGGGCCAGCTGGAAACATGGGGGGGGTGCCGGGTTAGACATACGTCATGGTCCAACCGTTCTGGTAACGATTGGTCCAGTTAGGAATCATCCATGGATATTCAATCTGGGCTGCGGGATGTTGATGAGTAGGCTATTTGGATGCTCTTAAAGGCTCTCCCCACAGATGGCTTATTAATTTCAAGGGGGAAGATAGCTCACTGTGTCATGGAGAAATCGGCACATGGACTGGGTGATCAGCATTAGCCTGATCAGCGAGGGAAGGCTGGATGTGATACCATGAGAGGCACACACCATCACCCCTGTAACGTTCTGGCCAAGAACACATAACTGGAATCTAATCATGAGGAAGCAACAGATGAGCCTAGAATGCAGAACATTCTGTTACCAAAAAGGCACCTTATTCCTCAAAATGCCAATGTCGTAAAAGGCAGAGACAGGCTGAGGAAGGTTTCTAGATTTAAAGGTGCCTAAAGAGATATGACTGCTAACTACAGGGCCTAAGTCTAGACTGGGTCCTAGGTGGGAGGGAAAAGCACCCTAAGGGACATCAGTAGTCAGGTGACAAATTGTAATACTGAGAGCATCAGGTCTCACTGATCAGATTCTGTATCAGTGTTGAATTTGCTGATGCTGATGATGGTCTTGTGATTCCATAAGAGGCTGTGCTTTCTTAGGGTATAGACACTGAAGTATTCAGGAGTAAAGGGCATGATGTATGTAACTTACTCTGAAATGGTTCAGAAAAAAACAGATGAGTGTGTGTGTGTGAGAGAGAGAGAGCGAGAGCATGCAATTGACAAATTACATGAGATGTGATGCTAACAGCAAGTGCATCTGGGTAAAACCTATGCACCTGTTCTTTGTACTAGTAAGTTTGAAATTATTTCCAAATGAAAAAAATTTAAAAATTACTACCAGCAAAAACAATCTATATCTGTCTGTCTGTCTATTTATCCATCTCATAATAAGAGTGGTACTTGGCAATTACTGAATAGTGAGACAAAGTGGGACACATCATTATGTCATTTATTCCTCAGAGACCCCCAACATCTGGCTTCTGAGTTAACATGCTCCTCTTCACAGAAGATGAAACAGAAGCTTAGGGAGGTGAAGGTGCCCGCAAACCCACAGCAAGTCTGTAGCAAAAGCGGTGTTTTCACATAACCCAGTCTCTTATCTAGAACTCGTACCTACTAAGCCAGTCTGTCCCAAAGCCTGGGACACCTTCCACGGGAGGGTGTTTCAATGTTATTATGCCAATAGAGCACTGGATAACATGAAATCACATAGCGATTTTTTAAAAATCTCATTTGCATTCCCTTTCAATTCTTTTAAATCCACAAGAAAGTCTCAGATTTGTGCTAGGTGGTTGTGAACACCAAACACTTGCTGATTCTCACTGAAAAGAAAAGAGTCAGTAGACAGGCAGCAGGCTCTGGAGGGGCCGAATATCTTGCTTGTGGGTTCGTGATATTTATTCTTCTAATTACCTTCTAGTTTGGGGCAGCATTTTATATTTGCGATTTAAAAAAAAATTTCCTTTTTAAGTATATTGATTTAAGTTTAAGTCTTTTAAAACTGAGTCCATTCAAAGAAAATATTAAGGAAGTAACAGTAGCACCGTGTCAGGGACATGAATATGACAGAGTTTGGGAAAGACAAAGGTTTGAGCAGCTGCAGATGGACACCCCTCTCAAGTTCATGATGTTTGGATCAAGGTGACACTTTCCCATCGGTGGTCCCCACTTTCTTAACACTGTCATTTAGGAGGGCCCTCGGTGGGTCATTTTCGCCATTCCCTTGTCCCTTCCTTCAAGGTTGTCCTGGGAATAACTGAGCCTTCTCTCTCTCTCGATGATATATGACATTTCCATGATGTGTCATGTCCATAGTTTCTAGAACCTGGAGGAACGAGGCATAGGACTCCTAGGCTAGAAATTCGGAGATAAATGGTATTAGCTCTAGGACTTCTATACCAAAGTATCATCACCCTAGTGGTTTAAAACAGCAGAAACGTATTCTCTCCTGAGGTGAGAAGCCCAAAAGCAAGGTGTCACAAGGCCATGCTCTCTCTGAGGACTTACGTCTTCCTGGCTTCTGGTGGTGGCCTCCAGTCCTTGGCATTTCTTGGTTTGTAGCTGCAACCCTGCCATGTCTGCCTCTGTCATCACATGAGCTTCTCCCTGCGTGTCTTCACATGCCTGTCTTCTTAGAAGGACACCAGTCATACTGAATTGAGGGACCCCTCCTCCACTATGACCTCCTCTTAACTGATTACATGTGCAAAAGACTATTTCCAAATAAGGTCACATTCTGAGGTGCCTGGGGTTAGGACTTCAACAGATCTTTTCGAGGGCCATAATTCAATCCATAACAGAGGCTTATTCAAAAACTCAAGGAGTGGGAAAGAAAGATTGATGGCTGACCCCACATAAGCACATCCGCATGGCAGAAACGCCATCCGTGAAATCAAAAGGTAAATGACAAACCAGGGAGCATTTTTGTGGCGCTTAACACAGAAAAAGAGGCTGGTTTTCGCTAACATATAAAATAGAGTTCCTAGAAATTGATCAGAAGACAAGAACAATAATTTCTTAGAAAAACAGATAAAAGATATGAACAGGCAGTCCACAGAACAAGAAAGGGGAAAGATGTTCTGTCTCACTTAAAATGAGAGATATGCAATTAAAACCACACCCAGAGGATTGGCAACAATTCCAAAGTTTGCTAACGTACTCTGCTGGCGAGACCGTGGGGAAGCAAACACTCTCATCTCTTGCTGGTCGGAGTGTGTATCTGAATGGTCCTTTTGGAGCTCCTTCCAGACCCAGCTTGGCAGGGTCTATCCACATTACAGATGCACCCACCCTTTGACTTAGTGATCCCTCTTTTAGGAATCCATCGCAATTGTCCACGTGCAAAGTAGCACGTGCAAGTCTTTGCGTGGCGTTATTTGTAACAGCAGAAGTTTGGGAACACTGCAGATGCTCAGATAGAGAACTGGTTCCATAGAGTATGGTTTATCCGTGCAATGGAACACTATGCAGCTGTGAAACAGAATGCAGATACTCTCTAGACACTGATTTGGTTAAAACCTCCAGAAAAATATTACAAAAGGAAGTTGTATAGTAGGCTACTTTTTGTTGAAAAAAAATAGTGGAGTGAATAGGAATATACATGCATATTTGCTTCTATTTACATAAAAAAATTGGAAAGGAGGGGTGCCTGGGTGGCTCAGTTAAGTGTTTGCCTTTGGCTCAGGTCATGATCTCAGGGTCATGGGATCGAGTCCTATGTTGGGCTCTCTGCTCAGCAGGGAGTCTGCTTCTCCCTCCCTCTCTCTCTCTCTCTCTCTCTCACTCACTCTCGCTCTTACTCTGTCTTGGAAAGGAAACTAATAAAAGTGGCTATGGGGGGAGAGAGGAATGGGAAAGAGACTTTTTCACTACATTCCTTTATAATTTTTATTATGAATCATGTGGATGTAGAACCTGTTTTAAAAAGTAATCAAAAATAAATGGGAGACCTTGGTAGGGGAAAGCTTACCATGGTTTGCTGCACATCATTACTTTGCACATCCTGAAGTCTTATTTTTACTCTGGGAGAGAGCGTGTGCCATGGGATACCCGAGTCGAGTAAATCAGTGCAGGTCATCTTGTGGGCCCACAGTGGACAGACTAGCAGCATATGGGAGCCCTGTGTCTTGGGTAAGGAAATGGGAACCCTTCCAGTTATTTTCCTTTATTGTAGCCAAGAAGTGCCTCGGAGTGGTAGCCTCTTACCCAGCATGGCAGTAGGATTTCAAGCAAGAGAACACTTACGACAAATAATGTTAACAGATAACACTAATGTCATGGCTCCTGTGCTGTGGGGACACTGTTCTAGGCCCTTCACATATATTTACTCCCTCCTGCAACTCTGAAGTAGATATTTTAATTATCCTCACTTTACAGATGAGTAAACTGAGGTATAGAGGTTAAATATTCTGCCGGAGATGACACAGCTCTGTAGTGGAGACGGTGGGATTGGGACCAAGGAGGTCTAGCTCAGAGATCACTCTTCTTGGCTTCATCATTCTGCTGAGTGGGTTCAGGGACAGGAGTTTGAATGGATGGAAGAATGGGAACTCAAAACCATCAGCGGAATTCTGCTGGGGGCATAAGGCTCTGATCTTTCCAGTATTGCTTTGACCATTCTGTTTTTGTCAGACAAAAATGACGATGATGATAGTAGTAACATCTACTATTTATGGAGCACCTGCTAGGTGCCAAGTACGGTGAAGGCTGTCTTACACATCTCATTTTATCCTCAGCTCAGCCCTATGCGGTAAGTACTGTTGTCCCCATTTTGTGGATGAGAAGACTGAGGTTCAGAGAGGTCCAGAGTCTTAGGACACCAGTAAGGGGCAGAGATAGAATTGGAAGCCAAGTCTCGTGGATTCCAGAGTCTGGATTGGTCACCACCCCCTGGTCTGTGCCCTTGGGGAGCTGTCTCCAGGATGAGAGCTCTTCTTTGGGTAGCATCTACCACATCGCTGGGCGCATACAGTCACTAGTGCTTGGGGTGGTGTTGTTACATTTGCTCATGGAAAGTTGACCTCGGTCGTGCTGGGGTCTCCCCTCCTCTGCCAGGTCAGGATGTGGACGGGAAGGGGGGCTTTCAGGCACTGCTTTGTGGAAGGGGTTCCAGAAGGTTGTGTGGCCCGGAAGTGGCACCGCACTGTCAGGGGCCTCTACCTCCAAACTACAAGCAAATTCTTCCCTCCAACAAGAGCACATTGTGTTCCGGCCCTGCTCTCCCACCCAGGCTACTTTAAATGCGGATCCTGCTGCCAACAGCTACTTTTAGCAAGGGCAGACTATCATAAGGAGAGAAACATATGAGAAAATAGCAAAATGGAGGCATTGTTCCTGAGGGTTTGGAGCAGGTTCAGGGAACTGTGGGGTGGGAGAGGCCTGGAGACGTGCTCTGCCATCACAAATAAGTCATACAAAAAAACAATAATAATAATAAAGTCACTTAAAGAGTTTCCTTGAAGCTGGCGGGAAGGGAGGGCTAGCAGGACTAACTCTTGAAGGGTCGGGATCCCATAGTCTCGTGGACCCTCATCCGAAGGAGCTGGGAGATGTTTGGAGAAGAAAATCACATTTGGAGGCTGGAAGGAGCACAGGGAGATTGGTGGAGTGATCGTTAGGGAAGGAGGGCAGAATAAGCGTGTGGCTTGAGAGAAGAGGCCCTTTTTTGAGGAAATTAGAGGTCCCAGGAATGAGCTAGGACCACATAAGTAAAGGACGCAAGGACAGTTCCAACTAGTTAGAGCTTCTCATGCTGCGAGGAGGTTGCTTCATGCAGTAGTGAGTGGACCGTCCCTAGAAGAATTCAAGCAGACCCTGGGTGATGTTTACAGGGATGCCAGTGTTGAGCTAGGACGCAAACTTGAGCAGAGGTTCACAAACACTGGTTCATGTGCCAGGCCAAAGAGGCTTGAGTGGTGAGGTTTTAATCCAGAAAGTGAAATTGATGTTTATTTAAAGGACTGTTCTTTGAGACTGTGCCCTTCCTATATTTGGGTGTTCCAATGTCCTTTATAAAATTACCAGTTTGTGGAACGTAAAAGTCTGGAAATATCAGGATTAGACAATATACAAGTCTTTTCCACCGCTAAGATTCTGTGATTCTAGGAAAGTATGCTTCTGATTTGGGTGAAACAAGATAGGGCAACGAGTGTAAAATCAAGCTTAAAACTGACACATCAAGAAATGGCCATGTCAGCATATTATTTAGAGATGTGGAGATCATTACCAGAAAGAACAGCTAAAAAAGTTGACAGTGGTTGGCCCCAGAGAACAGGGCTGGAGGTGAGATTTCTCTTAAGTATCAATCTTGTACTATTATGTGAATTTCAGAGCGACGAGCATGTATTATATGATCTTAGATCAAAATAAAACACCTTACACCTTAGAAATAAAAGCCAAATGATAACAGCTGCCATGCATTGGATTTTGTGCTAAGAGGTTTTCTTTCTATTTTTGTACTTACCCCCATCTTAGAGATGAAGAGACAGGCTCGGAGAGGGGAGGTGACTCGCTTTGCTCTACAGTGAGGGGGCCTGTCAGGGGTTTTGACTTGAGAACCCAAGTCAGACTCATACACACGATGCTTCTCAGTTTGGCCTTGATGGGAGAAAGGCAGAGTGAGAGACAGCAGACTGTCTTGAAGAGTCTGTCCTATGCCAGACACCGTGCTAGGAGCCTTGCATAAATATCATACCATCTCGTCCTCTCTGTGACACTGAGAAATAATAATGCTCACCCTCACACGGCTGATGTTGGGGGCCGGATAATTCCCTGTTCGTGGGGGAGCCGAGCACTGTAGGATGTTCAGCAGCACCCCTGGCCTCTGTCCACTAGATGCCAGGAGCACCCCCCACCCTCCCCAAGCTTGACAGCCAAAGATGTTTCCAGACATTGTCAGATGGCTCCAGGGAGGCAAGACCACCCCCAGTTGAGAACCACTGGCTTTCTCTGACTGGGTGTGTCTTATAAATTGCCTTTTTTAAAAAGATTTTATTTATTTATTTGAGAGAGAGAGGGGGAAAGCACAGAGGGAGAAGGAGAAGCAGGCTCCCCGCTGACCAGAGAGCCAGATGTGGGACTTGATCCCAGGACCCCGGGACCATGACCTGAGCCGAAGGCAGACGCTTAATGACTGAGCCACCCAGGCGCCCGTCTATTGTCTTTAATTGCCATTTTACAGACAAGAGTACTGAGGCTGGCAGGAGAGGAGAGATTCACCTGGGCTCACGTAATTGTCAGTAGCAGAGCTGAGCGTCCAGCCAAGTCTTTTCAATACCGAACTTCCAAAACCAGCTGATGAAAATCTGGGCCCAGACTTGACCCCAGGTTGACCCCCAGGCTGGCACTAAAATGCAGATTGAATCTTTTCTTTTTTAACAGCAGTGGACATCTTAGAGCAGGTGCTGGTGTTTCGTTAAGTTTTTTAAAGTAGGCTGAACAGCACCCAATGCAGACGAGGATGTGGAGCAACGGGAACTCTTACTCATTGTTGGCGAGAAAGCGAAATGGTACAGGTGCTTGGAAGACAGCTTGGTGGTTTCTCTAAGACTCAACATCCTCTTACCAGGCAATCCAGCACGTTTGCTCCTTGGTATTTACCCAAAGGAGTTACAAACACGTCCACACAAAACCTGCACATGGATGTTTATAGCAGCTTTATTTATAATTGCCAAAACTTCAAGCAACCAAGATGTCCTTGGGTGGATGGATGGATAAACAGACTATGGGGTATTATTTAGCACTAAGAAGAAATGTGCTATCAAGCCATGAAAAGACATGGAGGAACCTTAAATTAATATTCTTAAGTGAAAGAAGCCAGTCATATATTGTATGATTCCAACCGTGTGACATTATGTAAAAGGCAGAAGTGTAGAGGGGACGCCTGGGTGGCTCAGCCAGTTAAGCATCTGCCTTCAGCTCAGGTTCTGATCCCAGGGTCCTGGGATCGAGCCCTGCGTCGGGCTCCCTGCTCAGTGAGGAGTCTGTTTCTCCCTCTGCCCCTCCCCTGCCGGTGTGCGTGCTCACTTGCCCTCCCAAGTAAATAAAATGTTAAAAAAAAAAAAAAAAAAAGCAGAAGTGTGGAGACAGTGGGAAGATCCCTGGTTGCCAGGGGTCAGGGAAGAGGGAGGGATGAACAGGCAGAACACAGGGGATCTTCAGGGCAATGAAACTACTCTGTGTGATACTATGACCATGGGTACCTGTCATTATCAATTTGTCCAAAGCCATAGAATGTACACCACCAAGAGTGAGCCCTAATGTAAACTACAGACTTTGGGTGATTTTGATGTGTTAGTGCCGGCTCATTGATTGTAAAAGATGCACTGCTCTGGTGGGGGATATATGGGGAATCTCTGTACCTTCCTCTCAATTTTGGAAACCTAACGCCACTCTGAAAAACTTAAGTCGGCTGGAAGTGTGGTGGCTGAAAGCATGGCCTCGGAGCCCAGTGCCTTTATTCCGTCCACTCACCAGCTCGGCAACCCCGGTGTGCTGCTTAATGTCTCTGGGCCTCAGTTTTCTCTCCGAAATGGGGCTCATGGTAATAACTCAGGGTTGTTGTGAGGATGGAGATAATGTGAGCAGGTAGAGGCTCGGCATCAATAAACAGGAGCTGTTGTTTGCAAGCTTTGAAATCTGTTTCACACAGTCACATCTGGAACTTGGACCCCAGTGACGCGTTGCAGAGCATCATTTCTGAAGTGGCTGACTCTGCTTCTTAGCAGTTGGGCCCTGGAGTTGCAATTTGGGTCGATTTTTCGCTGACCACCGAGCAATCATCCCTGGGGGCTGCAGGAGTAGCCAGATTTGGCTGGAGCGTCCCGAGGAGGAGCCATCCGAGCTGATCAAGCATTTGCCTTCCCCACCAATAGGAGTCTCAGGAGAATTATGGAAATATCTTTGCACATGGAAGAGATTAATTCGTGTGGTCACAAATAGCTCGAACACTGTGTCCTCAGTGCCGTGATCTCCTATCCCCTGAAATTTATTCAGGGTGCCAGCTCAGCCAGAAAAGCCACAGGGCTGCCTTAACTATCCACCACGCTTAGCTAGAGGACCTCTCAGGAATTGGGGGGGGCGGCGGGATGAGATTAAGTGGTTTGATTGTTTTTAATTTCACCCCTCCGCACACACCATAGCCTGCTTCTGCCCTCCCACACATCAGCCAAATGCAACTGCTGCATGGCCCCAAGTTCCCACCTCCAACCCTTTGTCTGCCTAGTTCCTGGACTCAGTATACCCTCTTCTTATCCCCATGACCACCTTCCAGTCTCCACATGGGCAAAATACCGTTTTTCAAGCCTCGTGTCATCACCTCTGCCTTCCACTAGCAGATCCTACATGGTTTTCAAGGGTGTGGGATCTGGAATGGGGTTAAGGCCCCGGCTCTGCTGAGGAGAGGCAAGGGGCTTACTCTCTGTAAACCTCAGTTTCTGCCCCAGTAGAACGGGAAGGCTGATTGGTACCTTCGCCGTTGGATCATTTGGATGAGAGAAGGCATGGTGTGGGCTTGGCACTGTGCTGTTAAGCACGTGGTAAGGACTGTAAAGGTGAGCTCGGGGCGGGTGCAGAAAGAGACCACTTTAGATGGCTGGGGGGGCCACACCTCCAGGAATTTGGCCAGTAAGGAGACATCGTGCCTGCGTGGATTTAGGCAGCAACATAGGCGAGATTAGCTTAGTGTCGGCTCCTGCATCCCCAGTCCCACAGGACTCTTCCCAAAATTTCCATTAAAGTCGCAAGATTGATTCTCACTGGTCCAGTTTGGGTCCCAAACTTGTCCTGGAACCAAGGGCCATAGCCAGGGATGGGATGAGGCTCTGATTGGACAGGCTTGGGCCACGTGCCCATCCCTTTGTAAATGACACGATGGGACCCAGGAGTGGTCCGCTCCATCCAAATGATGTGGACAGAGAGTGAGGTAGGAGGGATTCTCCAAGGGGAAGTCAGGATGCTGTTCGAGAAGATAAGATAGATGCTGGGCAGGTACAGACAACAGGTGTCCACCAGACCCTCGAAGAAGATGGCTCGTTGGAGCCTGATTGTGCAGACTGAATAAGAGTTCGTCAGGTAGGATGGAGGAACTGGAGTGAGGGGAAGGGAATCTCGGGCAGGGGAACAGCAGGAGCAAAGGCCCAGAGGAATGAAATGACGTGTTTAGGAAACCTAAGGGAGCTCACATGAGTGGAGCATAGGAAATGGGACTGGGAGATGGGTAGGTGAGCAAGGGTGGAGAATTGAGTAGCGTCCTTGGATGTGAAGTGATTCAGAGAAGAAAGAGCTATGGTTCAGTTTGTGTTTAAAATTCATTCATTCATCTTGGGCGCCTGGGTGGCTCAGTTGGTGAAGCGACTGCCTTCGGCTCAGGTCATGATCCTGGAGTCCCGGGATCGAGTCCCACATCGGGCTCCCTGCTCGGCAGGAGCCCTGCTTCTCCCTGTGACCCTCTTCCCTCTCATGCTCTCTATCTCTCATTCTCTCTCTCAAATAAATAAATAAATAAAATCTTTAAAAAAAAAATTCATTCATTCATCTTAATCTCAGGAAACAAACTGAGGGTTGCTGGAGCGGTGGGAGGTGGGAGGGAGGGGGTGGCTGGGTGATAGACATTGGGGAGGGTATGTGCTACGGCTGAGCACAGACCTGTACCTCTGAAACAGATAATACATTATATGTTAAAAAAAAAAAAGATAGCAGGAAGGGAAAAATGAAGGGGGGGAAATCGGAGGGGGAGACGAACCATGAGAGACTCTGGACTCTGAGAAACAAACTGAGGGTTCTAGAGGGGAGGGCGGTGGGGCGATGGGTTAGCCTGGTGATGGGTATTAAAGAGGGCACGTATTGCGTGGAGCACTGGGTGTTATACGCAAACAATGAATCATGGAACAGTACACCAAAACCTAATGATGTACTGTATGGTGATTAACATAACATAATAAAATAAAATTTAAAAAACAACAACAACAACAACAAGAAGATGCCAGAATGACAGGTATCAGCAACCAGAAATGGTGCAGCTGTAGAGGACTCAGAGGTGGCAACACCAGCCAGAGGAAGTCCCTGACGCAGGCACTTCCTTTTAGAGAAAACAAATAAAAAATAAAATTCATTCATTCATCCAACACATATTTACCAAGCACCTACGATGTGAATAAACAAAGTCCCTGGTTATGTTCTAATGATACCAAATGGCAGTGACAGGAGACCGGACCAGAGACGCTGAGTCTGAGGGCAGGGAGGCCAGTGGGGAGGCTGGTGCACCAGTCCAGGCAGGAGAGGAGAAGACTTAACTGGGGGGCAGAACACATATCCCCCTATCACAGCTCTGCTCAAAGCCATGTAAAGTGAGTGCACAAGGCAGATTTTCAGGCTCCTGTTTGATGTGTCTTCGGGGCAGCCTGCGGGAACAATTTTGTACCATCTGTTTGCGTAAGCTGCCACCCCCAGAATGAACCTGGATTTGAACCTTTGGGTGCTCTAGGTACTGTTTGGTTGTGACGTGCTTACCTTTCTGGGCTTCAGCCTCCTCCATTAAATGGCTTAGCATAGCACCTGCCTGGCGGGACCTTGCTAGCATGAGGCATAGGAAACGTTCAATAAATGGCAGATGTTATTAATTAGTATTATTACCACAACTCTCTTCAGGGAAGACTACCTCCTGATAATCATCGTCCTCTCTTGGAAAATGGGGACCATGATATCATGTACCTTAGAAGAGAGGGAAACCACTTAATGTGTGACCTTGGGCAAATGACGTCACTCCTTTGTGCCTCAGATTCCTCATCTGAAAAAAAAATAGGGCTAATATTAGTACCTGCTTACAGGGCTTCTATATGAATTAAATAAATTATGTTCGGTGCTTCAAAGTGTTCCTGGCACATAGTACGGTCTTCCTATGTGTCAGGGAAGTAAATAGTAGTGGTGGTGGTATATTCTTCCTGAGTAGGAGTGAAAGTGATAATTAAGTGAGGTTATGACATAATAAAGGCTTATTAAGTGGTCAGTGTCATCGTTTTCCCATCAGATACTTTGAGGGGAAATGACAGCATTTAGTTTGGGGGACAAAAGGGACACCATTTCCTCCCACAAAGGCGGATGCCTCTCTCCCAGAACACATGGATATTAAGGATTGCTCCTTGGGTGGGGCGGAAAGGCATGAATTGGGGAAAACGGCTGCAACGCCTGTTCAAGCAGGTCAGGAGAGCGAGGCTGGTCCCTCCCACTGACCCACTTCTCCCAGGAAAACCACAGGGGCGTCCCCCAGCCCCGGACAGCCGCTCTCCGAAGGCAGCTCGAGCTGTATTTCACTTTCCTAACAGGGATTTCTTTGCTCCCTCGTGCCTGGAATAATTTGTGGTTCCACTTACAAGAGTAAAGCTCTTGTGATCGGCCCCAGTCGGGTCCCGGAAGCAGTGACGCCTGGGAAGCAGTTTGAAAAGGTCAGTTGAGGGCAAAGTCCAGAGTGATTTTAAGTGGCCGAGCTGAGTGCCAGGCTGAATGGGAAGTCCTTTTAATTTATGACAGTCTTACCCTGTGAAGAAAAAGACAACACGGCTTTGGAGCAGTCTGATCACCAAGTAATAAATCCCTTTGTGTTTATAAAAAGTACAGATGTATCTAGCTCACGTTTCCAAAGGAAAAAAAAAAAAATCTCTGGTGGCTGGGGTACGGGGCTGAACTCCTGTCCATGAAACTGTAGGAAAAACTTCATAGAGAATAAGGATTTTATAGCCGTTACACCTTTTTAATTTATAAGGATTTGACCCAGACTGCCTGGCATCCCAACTTCCCAAGCTGTGTAACCTTGAGCAAGTGACTTCATCTCTCTGTGCCTCCGCTGTACAACGGAAAGAATCATAGTACTGGTCTCTAGGATTGTCTTAAGAATTGAATGGATTGCTACACGTCAGGCAGTTAGAACAGTGCCTGGAACAATGGATTCACTTGGTAAGGGTTAGTTACTTTTACCTTACAGACTTTTGTTTTGGGGTTGGTGGCAATTTTCTGCCTGGCCCACGGGAAAGCCAGTGGAGAGAGTGGCCTCGTGGTTTGCAACAGAAACCTATAATTAATTGTCTCTTTCTCCTTGGTGTTTTAGCCCGGTAGTCCAGCGCACACACTTCATCATGACTTGATTTTTTTTTTTTTTCTTTTTTAATCCAACCTTTTAGGACATGCTTCCAGTGAGGCATTTGGAATTCTTACATTCCAGAGATTTTTTTCTGGCCACATCAGCTAACAGAGGAACTCTTCAAACCCGAGAGAAGCCTGCAAACCACTGGTTAGAAAATCGACTCACTCATTCATTCGTGCTGCAAATACTCTTGTGGGCTTACTATTTGCCAGGTCCCTGTGCCAGGCTTGGGGTACAGAGTGAGCACAATGTAGTAAAGCTGGCTCTTTGGGGAGCCAGGCCCTGATTTAGGAGCTGTAGCTGTATATATCTCAGTCCATTTCATTATCCTCATCATCTCAGTCCCGGGAGATAGAGTCCCATTTAACAGATGAGGAGACTGAGGCACAGAGGGGTTAAGGCAACCCCACGGGCACACAGCTGGGAAACAGAGTCCAGATTCAAACCCAGGCAGCCTGGCTCCTGTGCCTTCACTCCTCTCTTTTTCTCTCCAGCTTTTTAATTTGGAAAATGTCACGCCTCCAGTAAATTTACTGGTATGGTAACCATGAACATCATATACCTGTCACATGGATTCGCCACCTATTAAGATTGCCACCTTTCTTTAGCTCCCTTTCTCTCTAAATTTGTGTTGAGCTCTTTACTTGCAGATATCCTGATTCCTCACCCCTAAATATTTCAGTGTAGGTAGTAATTATCTATTGCTGCATAACAAATTACCCCCAAATGTCATGGCTTAAATAAACAAATGTTTTTTCTATCACAGTGCTGTGGGTCAGGAATCTGGCTGCAGCTTAGCTGGGTCCTCGGCTTCAGGGTCTGTTGCTAGGCAGGAATCAAGGCCTCAGCTACAGCTGCTTTCTGGTTAGGCATCATCGCACTCACTTGTGTGCCTGTTGGTGGGAGCCCCAGCTCCTTCCCCATGGTCCTCTTCATAGGGCTGCTTGTGATCCTCTGGCCGGCTTCCCGCAAAGCCATGGATGAGAGAGAGAGGGAGAGAAAAAAAGAGAGAGGGGGGACAAAGTCCCAAAGAGGCAAGACGGAAGCCACAGTCTTTTGTAACCTAAACTTGGAGGTGATAAATCACTTGTGCCAGATACTCCTGGTCACACCAACCAACCTTGTACTGTGTAGGAGGAACACTCCCGCGGGAGTGAAGACCAGGAAGCAGAGACCAGCGGGGCCTCTTGGATGCTGGCTAGAATGGGGTGTCTCTCTACACAATCCCAATACTCTGATCACACTCAGAGCATCTGCTCCTAACACTGTACGAGTGTCTCATTTACTCCACATCCGTGGCTCTCCGGTTGCTCCGTGGCATCCTTTTGATGAGATCTTTTATCCAGTCTAGGCCCTGCTCTACACTTACTAGTCCTGTCTCTAGTTTCCTTTCATATGGGGGCAGTTCCTCAGTTGTTCGTTTGTTTGTGTTTTTGCTTTGTCTTTCAAACCCTTGCCTATTTTTTTTTTTTTAACAATCCAGGCCAGTTATTTTGCACAGTCTTTTCAATTTGGACTTATTTGATGTTTCCTGGTGATTATTCAGGTTAAACATTTTTGTCAGGAATATTGACATCGGTGACATTTAGAATCTCCCCTTGTAATCCCTGACTTGGGTCACCCAATGGGGAAGACGGTCCTAGAAGGAATAACGGTTCTGTGTGATAAGTGATGCTAATGGCTAGGGGGCGTCCAGGATACCAGAGAGGGCCTGTAGGACATGAGACCATATAGACCACAGGGCATCTGACAAAGTTTGGTTGGGGGAAGGGCTTGGGAAGACTTCCAAAGGCAGGTAAGAGTACCAGTGAGTGGATGAGTGGGTGTGACCCAGAGAAAGAGGCGGGGGGGGGGGGAGATATTCCAGGGGGGCAGGAACAGTACATATGACAGCCCAGAAATGAAGCCCAGCCAACTGGCAGAAATGAAGGAAGTTCTGAAATCTCAAGCGGCAGAGACACAGGGATGTCATCGTGTGGGGTGGGAACGGGCAGCAGCCTGTTCAGGTAGGGCCCGCTAAGGCATGTGGATCAGTCACAATCTTAGTTGCAAATAACAGAATCCAATTCAGCTACTTTAAACATAAGTGGAAGAAGGGCCAAGGGAAAGGCATGGTGGCCACATAATCCCTGGACTACACCTGGGGGCTGCTCCAGTGGACAGTGATCCTGCACGTCCCCTAGCAATTAGCATCACTTATCACACAAGAGGTCCCGGACTCTAGAGACCCTTCCTTGACTCTGGCAAGGATGTGGCTGCTGGAACATCTGCCCTTTCTGCTTCTGGAAGCGATTTGCCTTTGCCATCATGGGGATGGATTCTGCATGACCCATCACCTCCCTTGAGTCATTGGCTTTTGATCTAAGATTCAGGAGGATGAATCTGACTGGTGGATGTCAGGTCCCATGTCTGCATCCTAGTTGCAAAGGAGGCTGAGAAAGCAGATTTCTGACATCCGCCATGGGGAGCTCGGGCCTATAATGTCGGAATTCCCCCAAATGGGAGGAGTGTTCAAAGGTAGTGCCAGCCAGCAAGAGAGAGTCGTCCACGTCACATAGCGAAGAGTTTGAACATCACCTGTGAGCCCCAGGGCACCTACGAAAGATTCAAAGCAGAAAGTGCAGTGGTCAGACTTTTGGAGGGGACAGAAGAGAGAGAGAGGGACAGCTGGAGGCTGTGGATCAGGCCAGCAATATGTGAGAGTGTGTCCTAGACTAGGTATTGGCGCTGGGATGGATGGAAGAGAAATCTCGAAGATGGAGTCTCCCTCTGATTGCAGAAATGAGAGGGAGTCAGGGAAAGGCAAATGATCAGATTTAGGAACAAAAGAGAGCTAGGAGGTCAGAGTGTCTTTAAGAAGTGGGGTTACAGAGGTGGGGGCTGTGGTCTGGATTCTGTACACCAGCACGTGGTGCTTCCAGCTGCGTGAGGATGGGAACTGCTCCTTCACCTGCAAGTTAAATCACGTGGCTCAGACTCTGCCTGCCTGAGTAATCGGGATGGTGGTTAAGACCCTGCAGCCCAGGGCTTGTGTTTAAGTTCCAGTGCTACTCAGCTGGGCAAGTTGTTTAGACTATCTATTTCCCCAGTTGCAAAGAGAAACCAGTTAATTGGGCTCTTCCGGACTGACCAACAGAGATTGCCGAGGTTTGGGGTTAGCTGACATTTCCTTCTTCTTCCTTTGGTAACTTGCCTTGATTTCCCTTTGAGGGGCCCCTCACCCGCTGTGAGGCAGCATGCTTTTGCCTCTGTTCTATTTCTGTTGTGCTGTTTCGTTATTTTGAAATACGAAATACTCCGGGCTTTGTACAACGGTACAGCATTGTCATATTTCGTTATTTTATCTGTTAGCGTATAGTTTCGGGATGCGCTTCCACAGCTCTCTCCGCTCCTGGACTGTGAGTTGCCAGTCCGGATCGACTCCACCTTCTTAACATAAAAGCATTTTGAATGTCCTTTTGGGAAACACTCCTCCCGATTCTCTGTCCACCGGGATGGGGCGGGGCTGACTCCCATCCCCCCCCCCCCCAATCAGGGGCTGACGTGTGATTCAGATCTGGCCAAGGAGCGGTTAGCAACACGCTGGTGATGGTGATTGGTCCAGGGATGGCATGTGACCCAGGCTGGGCCAATCATAATAATTCCTGGCTTATAGCTGGTACTAATTGGGAAAAAAATACGGTAGTACCCACCCCGCCAGACTCTTAATCCTCAGTTTGAGTTTCCGGGGGTTCAGGTACCTGCCATCGACGAGTGGGAAAGCAGATGATTCTCTTTCTGATTAGCAGCAGGTCAATGGTAGCCTAATGTTATGTCACAACACCTAACAGCATTCACATCACTTTATCTAATTGAGTGGCATTTTGTCAGCTCACATCATCCCAAGAAGGGTGAGTACAGGACAATAAGATATTTAGAGAGAGAGAGACCATATTCATATAACTTTTATTACGGTATACTGTTATAGTTCTATTTTATTATTACTTGTTAATGTCTTGCTGTGTCGAATTTATAAGTTCAACTTTATCATAAGTATGTGTGTTTAGGAAAAAAAAAACAGTATATACAGGGGTCAGTACTGTCTGTGGTTTTAGGCATCCACTGAGGGTCTTGGAACGGATCACCCCATGGATAAGGGGGGACTATTGGACTGTCTTACCACTGGAGTGGAAAGCTGGCAGAGTGTCGGGCTGAATGCACCAAAGATTATCTTTGCCAACAACTTGGGGGAGGGAATGCTTGAGAATGAAGCCAACACGGAGGAAAGAAAAATGAGGGCGGGGGGCGGGTAATGACTTTATTACTTTTAAATCCCTTGATCAAGCCGTGTCTGAAGCTAGCTACTGCTAAGGTCCAGTTATTTGAGTCGATAAGTTTCCCTTTTTGCTTAAACCAATTTGAGCTAAATTTCCTGTCATTTGTAACGGAAAGGGTTCTGACTAACACAAGAATCTTCCAGAGAAAGAGAGTGATTTACTGTAAAGCCTTACCACAGAAACTAATTTGTTTGCTGCAGAAGTTTGCTATGAGAAAGCAGGGCTGATATTCTTAGAAATCAGAGTGCTTTGCTTTTTGCCCTCTATTTGTAAGGGGTGGAGCAGTGAAAATTCTAGCCTTCCTACCTTCCATAATGGCTGTCCCAAGGAAGCTCAAATCCCAGGTCCACTTACTATTGCGGGGACCTTAACCTCTCTGTTTCCTCATCTGTAGAATGGATATACTATTCAGACACAAACTTTGAGAGGAGAGTAAAATAAGATACTGTATGTTAAGCATAGGGACAGTACTGGGTATATGCTAAGTATTTAATAAAACTTAGCCATTCGTAATTATTATTAGATGAAAAATCTGTGTGCCCAATGTTGTGCCAGGATCCGAGAGAAGATACACAAGAAGAATGATATGCCCACCCCACTATCTCAGAAATCTTCATGGCGGAGAAAAGGTTTGATCTGGTCTTTCAAGGATTCACCCAAATTTAAAAACATAAATAAACAGAGGGCTTCCTGGACAGAATGGGCGGAAACACACATCAACACTAGGAATAGGTAACACTGACCACCAGCTGTGTACCAGGAGTGGCTGGTAAGTGCTTTTCTCGGGTCAACTTGTATGAGATGCCTAATGGCCCTTGAAGTGGGCGCTGTGATGAACTGTTTTACAGATGAGAACACAGAAACACAGAGAGGTGAAATCATCCACCCTCCCACCTGCAATCACTTGGGTCCGAGGCTGTGACCCAGGACTGAATCCCCCGTGGGGTATCTGGATCCAGAGCCCACACTCTTAACCATTCTGGTGATACTACTCTTACTAATAAAATAAATACAAATAACGGAACATTAGTTATTGAGGCCACGCAGCTTGAGGCACAGGGACAAAACTCAAACGGTGATAAGGGTGTAAAAGAAAAGGCACAAAGATCTGGCCCTCGAGGGGTTCAACACTTTGTTCTGTGATCTGTGATCAGCGCAAGGGCCAAGCGAAGGACTCTGGGAGGGGAAGGCGACAGGCAGCTGGTGGCATGGGGGGCGGTGGCCAGCTGTCTCCCACTGACCAGGCCTCTCCCGGGCGAGGCCCCAACAGCTGTGGGAGAGGAATGGCGCCTGGCGGCTCCAGTGGCCTGCAGAGTGAGCCAGTGACCCTGAGGTGAAAGATGGGCCTGCCGGCCCTGCAGCCCCCTGACTCGCCATCTGTCTCACCACCTGGAAGTGCCACTTCTCATTGTTCCCTTTGGTGTAAATGGGGGAGCAGCTTCAGGGTAAACAAGAGGAGCTGTGTAAGGCACCCCCCGATCTTTCAAAAGCCTGGAGCCTGCTGGCCGCCAAGGTGTATTTGGTGGAGAAGGCTGGCCGGGGCACCAGCAAGGAGAGCAGCATGCCGGATGGGGTGGCGGGACGAGCTGGGCCTTGCAGTCCCACGGGCCCAGGTTCGGATCCAGGCTCTGCCACTAAGAACTATACCTGCCTTCAGGCAGGCCACCGCCGTATCACGTATGTCTTCTGTAAAGTGGCGCAGAGACTCCCAGGAGGGACTAGAAGGATTTAATGAGATGATGCGGTTGTGCGCAAGGTCTAGAACCAGACTTGCAGGTTCATATCTGGGCTCTTTCCTGTCCCCCACGCCTCACCCCCCTCCTTAGCTGTGTGGCCTGGGCAGGCTCTTTAATTTTTCTGGAGCTCAGTTTCTAAATCCCTTCAATAGGGTGATAATACCTATCTCCCGGGGCTGTGGTGAGAAAGTAAATGTGTTACAGTGCATAAAGCATCTAGAACACTTCAGTAAGCACTGTTAAGAGAGGTGGTTTAGCATGGTGGTTAAGAGAACAGGCTCTGCCACCTACTAGCTGTGTGACCTGGAACAAGTGACTTCCCCTCTCTGTGCCTCAGTTTCCTCATTTGTAACACGGGGAGGCTCATAGCCCCTGCCTCAAAAACTTGCCATAAGGATTAGATGAAATGTTATAAAAGCCTTTGGAGCTTAGTGGTTAAGTACATGGTAGACGTTGCCTCTTAATGTTATGAAGGTGTTTGTCGATCTTAAAGTGGTTGTCACTAGAGTTTCTGTTAACATTGTTTGTAGAACATTCCTCCCCAAGGAGGGGGCAGTGGACAGTCGGAGGGGAGGCACCATTTTGTAACAGAAAGACCCTCTTAGAGAAAAGATGGGGAATGGGGCAGAGGGGCCCCTGACATTTGGGGACATTTTTTGTGTAGTCAAGAGAATTTAAGAGTTGAGTTCATCCAGCTCCAAACTGGGATATCTCAAAGGGCTCCAGCAACTAGCTGCGCAGTCTTGAAGGCGTACTTATACGGCCAAGCCGGGCTCCAGGGTGAGACTTGCTGGGTTCGTGTCCCTTCTCTGACACTAGCTGTGGGACTTTGGGCACGAACAAGTTATTTAACCTCCCCATGCTGGGTTCCCCCATCCGTAAGACGAGGACTCCAACAGACCTGCTTCCCAGCGAGGATTGTGTGAGTTAGTCCACAGAGAGCAGTGGTTCCCAGTCATGGGTGACTTTGCCCCCCCCCCCCAGGGGACATTTAGCAGTGTCTGCAGATGTTTGTGTCACAGCTGGGGGAGAGGATGCTTCAGCATCTGGTGGGTAAAGGCCAGGGATGCTGCTGAACATCCTACAGTGCCCAGGACGGCCCCACAACAGAGAACGACCCAGCCCCAAATGTCAGTAGTGCCAGCAGAAATCCTGACTTACATACAGGCCTTAGCACAGCGTCGGTAAACAGTTGGTGCTCATGTGTGTTGAGTGACTGAATGAACTTGCTCTCTCCAAGGCTCACCTTCTGGCATGGAGAGAATATGTATACGTATGTATAAGGTATGTGTGTGTACATATGTCTACCTATCTATACGTACACACACTATACACACAGACAGACACATATGCATATATATATCACAGATCCATCATGAGATTCAAGGAGAAAAATCCATGGATGTGCCCGGCCGGAGGCATGGCCCTCTGTGGGCCGGGTAACTGTTGTCGCTGTGGAATGAATGTTGCTATCAGTTGGTGGGGGGGCACAGAGAGTCCAGATCCGAGATCCGATCGGGGCAGGAGGGCTCATGCTGGAAGCCAGCTTGCCTGAGCTCAGCGTGAATTTCTTCTTGTTCAAACTGGTTTCTCCCTGAAGGATTTCAGGGGTGACAAGTACACCAACGAACAAGGATGGTGGCACAGTGTGCCGAAGGAAGCTAGAGCTGTTTTGGTCACTGGTGTTCTCCCTTCCTGCTAATTTCTGAAGCTCTAAGAATTTTAAGGGAAACTTAATCCACACGTTGTTGCCTCCTGTGCACATAATTCATCTAAATGCCTTTCTGTAACAGAACCTCTCTGTGGCTTGAAGCCCTCCCTGTACTTTTATTTTTATTTTTTCTTCTTTCTCTTTCTGTCGCCTCCCCCCGCCCCGTCTCTCTCTTTTCTTGCTCATTAAAAAGATGCCTTTTCTCTCAAGTACAGGAAGTTGGCTTGTGCCAAAAACAGGGTGGATGCTGAAAGCTCCCGGGGTGAGTGAGCTTGGAGGCTCCAAACGCTGGGCCTCGAGCAGCTTTCTGACCAGACGCCTCCTCCCTGTTCCGTCTTCTCTAGCTGGCCCTGGGGAGCCTCAGGGACTGCTGCAGGGGTGTGGCCAGAAATGCTTACTTCCGCCCTGAGGACAGGTGGGGGCTGGGGACAAGATGCCCAAGGTGGCATCTCTGATTCTGCAGCAGGTCTGTAGGGGCGGCAGGAGCTTCGGGCCACTTGTGGCCTGGGTTTCCTCGTCTGGGCTCTGGGGGAGCGAGGGGCTGTTCGGATGTAGGGGTGGGGAGCCTGTGAGGTGAGGGGCACAGAGTGTGTGTCGGGTACTTGACACTGCACAGCCAGGGCTTGGGGCTTGCCAGCCACTGGCACCACTGCCTCCTCGGGGCACCTTCTGAAACTTGCGTCTTCCTCTCCAGGGCGGGGAGAAAAAGAGCACCCACTCTAGAGCGTCGGTGGGAAGATCCAAGCAGCTCTTTGCTAAGGGCTCCCAGTAGGATCTGGCGTGTAAGTAGGGCTCAGAACCGTTTGTTAATGTTTGTGCCTTGTCCTAGTTTGTTTGGGCTGCTAGAATCCGTGACCGTCAGCTGGGTGGCCAAGACAACAAACACCTATTTCTCCCAGTTCTGGAGGCTGGAAAGTCCCAAGGCGCCAGCGGACTTGGTGTCCGGTGAGAGCCCTCTTCCTAGTTCTCCCCGTGTCCTCACGTAGCGAAAGGCAGGGCGAGTGAGCTCCCTGGGGCCTATTGTAAGAGCACTAATCCCATTTGTGAGGGCTCCACCCTCATAAGCTCATCACGCCCCTCCCCCCGAAGGCGTCGCCTCCAGATACCCCCCTACCAGGGAGTAGACTTCCACAGATGGATTTTGCGGGGGGCAGAAACATTCAGACCATAGCACGTCTCAGACCTTCCCTAACTCCTGCCTCCCGTGTAGTGAGAAGAGGTATCAGCTTGGGAAGGAGGGCAGGAGAAAAGGTAAAGATGCTCCATTTACCATGTCCTGCCAGCTCGTTTGGTTCTTGAAAAAGAACGTGCCTCCTGCTGTTAGCAGTGGGAAGTTCCTCCCTTTCTCTGGGTGGCCTTAGGCACTCTGGACCCCAGTTTACTCCTCTGTATAATGGGGATAATTATAGTATCTGCACTCTCAGGGTATTGGGGATTAAAGGAGATGTCCTATGTAAAGAGCCTAGAACAGTGTCTGCCATTTCTTAAGTGCTGCTGGAGAGTTGGCCACATTGAGCCAGGGTGGTGGGATGCTCATCAACTACCTGATGGACTTTTTTTTAAAAGTTCAAGTTCCCCGTTTTTAACCAGCTTCCAACATCTCTGAGAGTTCAGCCACCTCTCCTGTGCCTCAGTGCTTCTGTTCTGTAGAAGGAGAAGGATGCTGCACGCCGTCTACCAAGTTCCCAGAGATGCACCGCGGGGCATTTTGCAAGCCTGGGAGCCCTGTCGAAGCGCAAGCTGCCACGAGTGCTGTTACCATACTCCACATTCTCC
The DNA here is from genome assembly GCF_037043125.1 of Eumetopias jubatus. Lineage (NCBI taxonomy): Eukaryota > Metazoa > Chordata > Mammalia > Carnivora > Otariidae > Eumetopias > Eumetopias jubatus. Next base: position 127,027,308 of record NW_028274815.1, read on the forward strand.
GGGGCTCTTGGGGGACGTGGGAAGCTTGGATTTGTGTAGACATTTCATGACGCGACTCCAGTCATCGTCAGGGCATTTGATGATTTTGGACGAGGCCTGCCTTTCACCTCTGTGGCCTGCTGGGCCCTTCTGGGTGTGTTGCAGGAAGGGAATGCATCATTTCTCCTATTTGCCGAGTCAGCTTTTGCAGCAAGCTCTTGATATGACAGTTGTGTGTTTTGGTTTAGCTTTCCGACCTTCTGCAGGCTTCGCTGCAGAGGGTGGAGGTACTGAGACAATCTGAGCAAACCTTTGGCTGCCAACAGTGGGCCTGGTGAGGTCTCACTGTTGAGGAGACGCTGCGCTGTCGTACTCTGGCTTGCAGCTCGGCGCTTGGGGTCTTGTGTGTCGGGACTGAGGGCCCGGAAGACCCTGAGCACTGAGGGTCTCAAGAATAAGTGCTGACCTTGGGATCTGGGTCCTGTTTCCCAGTGGAGGTTAGTCTCCATCCCCAAGGTTGTTTGTCTCTGGAGCCTGCCTGTATTTGAACTTCTTCCTCCTCTGGACCTCGCCCACTGGATCCCAGTAGGACCATCAAATCCTCTGCCAAGATGGGCCATCAGTGGGGAAGGCTGCTCTCTCCTTACTTCTAAGCTCAAAACCCTGAGAGGTCTTGCCTGTGGAGACAGGGTGCGTGGCTTTGTGTTTTATTACTATTTATTGTTCTTGTTATTTTAACATTTATGGAGCACGTCTTAGCTGTGAACTCATTTCTTGAGCGTCACTGTGGTCAAAATCTCTCCAGGGTGCAGGGCCAGGGGTTACTTTGATTCGTTTTTGGCTTTTGCCCTATTTACTTTATTACAAATATCATTCTGCTTGGGGCTCCCTTTGTTCTAAAGACTTTTCTGGATGTGGCCCTGGGTCCACCCTAAGCCCCTAAACACTATTGTTTGCACGTGAGCTGGGGCATGCACGAGCAAACATTTTCTGTACAGAGCAAGATAGTAAAATTTTAGGCTTTGCAGGCTAATGGTCTCTGTGGCAACTACTCAGCTGCGTTGTCATTGCAAGAAAGCAGCCACAGAAAACCAGTAATTGAATAAAACTTTATTTATGAAAACAGATGGCAGCTGGAATTTGGCCCATGGCCATAGTTTATTGACCCCTAACGTAGATGATGGCAGCTTTGTTCTTCTAATAGGAATTCATCTTTGCTTCTTCCATGGATCTAAAATGTAAGTCATTCTTACATTTCAGCCTGATTCTACCTCATTGTTTGATCCCCTAGAGCAGAGGTCAGCCAACTGTGGCGCACAGGTCAAATCTGGCCACCTGCCTCTTTTGTCAGTAAAGTTTTATTGGAACATGGCCATACCCACTGACTTCTGTACCATCTGTGGCTACTCCTACCCCCCCCCCCCACATCAGCAGAGTTGAGTAGTTGTGACAGAGACCTCTTGGCCCCCATGACCTAAAATATTTACTTTCTGGCCCTTCACAGAAAATGTCCCTCGCCCTAGAGAGTTGGAGAATGGCTGGAAAGCACCCTTTTTTTTCACATATCTGTACAAACTAACCCCTTCAAACTCCTCTCCTTAGGCCTTTTCTCCCAAGTTCTCTCATCTAGTCCTCCAAATATTTCAGATGTTCTTTCCTGGACACTAAGCTTTTTCCACTGCTTTTAAACACTTTTGACCAGGATTCTCAGAAACATATTTATGACAACCTTGTAATAACATAAAAAAGGAAAACAACACATATGCTCAGAAGACACACCCCACCACCAGCACGACACAAAACACACATATAAGTAAAAGTTTCAGGAAACAATATTTATTCGTACTACATGCAGTACACTCTCATGTTTTCCATTAATATCAGTCAGGATAGGCTTGACTCCAGGATAGGCTGTGGTAACAACCCCAAATCTGAGTAACTTTAAGTCAACAGACATTTATTTATTGGTCCTGCTCCACGTCTTTCCTGGGTCTTCTGGAGACTCTGAAGCTACAGAATATCACACATTGGCTCTCCAAGAGTCTGTCCAGAAGGATCACTTGTCATTTCCTTTAATACTTCTTTGGCCAAAGCAACTCATATGACCATAACTTTAACCAGGGTGAAAAAGTGGAGTCCTACTGTGGACCCAAAAGATGAACCAGAAATATTTGATGAATAGCATTCATAACTACCATATTATTTATCCCATAGATAAGGTTTTAAGTTGCTGTTGGCACTTGAGACCCTGTTTTTAAGGGTCAAGTCCTTAGACTGGAACTGTACTATAATATGCTTTATAAGGTGATACCAAAAACATACATGACCCTGCTGCTTTTATGGAAAAATCTGAAGTTAATGGGTGAAATTGAGGAGTAGGGAGGGCTTAACACTTTAGAAACTGTCCTGCTGAGTATGGGAATAAGTCAGGGCAAACAACACAATCTAGGCTTTCAGTAACATGTTGCAGAAAACCCAATTCAAACTGGGCTAGCAAGTAAAGGGAACTTATAGTCTCAAGGAACTGAGAGTCCAGGGCTAGGGCTTGAGTTCAGGTATAGCTGGATCAGGGCTCAGGCGATGCAGTCAGGATTTCAGTTGCTTTCTGGCTCTTAACTTAGTTTTGTTCTCCACTTTTTTTGGCTTGATCTTCAGACTGCACATGGATAGACGGTGTGGGTGGCTCCATCTGCACATCCTGTCAGGCACACAGTAGGTGCTCAGCAAATATTTACTGGATGAATGGATTGCTTATGATTGGCTTAAACAGTTGATACTTACAAGTGTGAAGTTGATACCCACTTTAAGACTTCTGTGCATTTGTATGTGTACCACAGAGAAGTTAAAAGTGAAATACATGGCTTTGGTTGCAACCTCTGGCTGTACCACTTACTCACCATGTGGCTTTGGGCGAGGGTCTCCAACTCTGTTTGCCTCCACTCTGCATCTGTGCGGTGGAAGCTCCTCATGGAGTTGCCAGGACATCCAAATGAGGTCATAGTAGTATTTACCATCTACTGATGGCTCACTGAGAGTCAAGCATTTTCCTAAGAGATGTACATGCATTTACTGAATCCTCACAACCACCCAGTGAGTTATGTACTCACATGACACATGAAAGCATGACAGAGAGGCTGAGAGGCTTGTGTAAGGTGAGTGCCAGAGTCAGGGTGTGCACCCAGCAGTCTGATCCCAGAGCCGGTGCTTTTCTCCATTATGGGTGCAAAGTGCTTAACACAGTGCCTGGCACAGAGCAAGCACTCAGTAATTGAAATATAGTCATCAATGCATGCTCGTTTGAAGATGAGGGTGAGACACGGAGAAGCTACGCACAAAGGAGAGGTGAAGCCCAGTTCCCACCACAGGCTGCGGCCCCCTGCCCGGGCCACTACCCAGAGCTCTTCTTCTGAAGGCCAGAGAGCCCACAGAGTGGGGCCCAGCCCTGTCTGTCCAGCTCCACTGACCCCCCTGAAGCATGCGGTCCCCACACTTACCCTGCAGGAACCTCACGCCAGGTCAGCCCTGCTGGGGTGGACACAGGGCATCCTAAGACTTTTATGGAAGAGGTTGCATTCCCAGTTATTTTAAGATGCAGAACTTCAGACGTGTCCCCAGGGGAATGAGGGTAAAGGAGTCACTCTGTGTCTCTGTGTACAGAAAATGAGATTTCATCAATATTTCTGATTCATTCTATTTCAGTTTTGCACAACTCATATCATTCCATCTTCAAGTGCCCTCCCTCTAAGAAACCCGATGTTTGAAGGCCTGGAACTCTATTTTTTAAAAATGTTTTAAATTATTAATTATTTATAATTATATTTATATTTATATTTATACTTTAAATATATTAAATTATATAAATTTATATATATTTAATTATATAAATTAAATAAATAAATATAAATTATATTTATATTTATATTTATAAATAATAAATATATAAATATAAATTAAATATTTATAATTTATAAATAATAATTATATTATTTCTAATATTAAAACTCGGAAAAAGCAGAGAGATAGTTGAGTAATCACAATAGCTTAATGTTTGTCTAATGGTAATGTGCCTCTATTTTATGCTTTATGTGTACTAATTCATTTAGTCTTCATGACAAGCCTCTGAGGCAGGTTTACTATTAACCCTGTATTACACATGGGGAAACTGAGGTCCCTTAGTAACTTCCCTTCAGCTAACCCAGCTAGTAGGAGGGGCCCAGAAGCTGTGTCAGTAACCACCACACTGTGTTAATCCGGTTGTGATACCTGACCCTAAGAAATATGATACTATCATAGGTAGTGTGTGTAAAAAATCTTGAAGTGTGTTCCCCCATCCCTTTTGCCCTCACCCACCACACTCCAGCTGCTCTGTTATGCTTTCCATTCCTTAAACATGCCTGGCTCATTTCCACCTCAGGGCCTTTGCACATCTTGCCCCGCCTGGTTGCTCTTCCCTTCCTTCTCGTCACATCACTTGTTAGCCCACATCAAGCGTTCGCTCAAATGTCACCACTCCAAGAGGCCATCCCTGGTCATCCTGTCTAGAATATTTGTGTGCCCCCCCACACACACTTATTGTCTCTCTCCCCCATTAGAATGTCAACTCCAGGAGCACTGGGACTTTATTTTGTTTACTGTTCCATCCCCGAAACCTCGAACAAAGCTGGGCACATAGTAAAAGTTCAATTAATACTGTGGAAGAAGGGAAAAAGAAAGAGGGAGGGAGGGAGGGAGAGAGGGAGGGAGGAAGGAAGGAAGGAAGGAAGGAAGGAAGGAAGGAAGGAAGGAAGGAAGGACAACTAAAAAACTAAAATCCGTAAATTTAGGAGCTTACAGTAAAGGAGCCATCCCACACCCCACACAGCTGTGTTTCTCTCTAAACCCCAACTTATTTTGACTTGTGGTTTATAGACAAAAGATTTGCATAGCAGACAGGCTCTGGGCAGCTAGCTCCCTCTGAGGGAACACATTCATGTGATTTTTAGGCTGCCTTTCTCCAGAAATACCATGCTGATGAGTGGCCTGTGTTAACACAACAGCAATCACATAAACAGATGCTCCTCCTGCTGAACTGGTGAGCGACTGAAGACACTCTTACGTTTCTTGGTGTTGTTCCCCAAATGCCACCTCATCCTCCCTGTGGTCTCCTTCTCAGCCTGGAGCAGAGCTGAGTTCAAATCAGCCATTTCACGGGGCAGCGGGCTCTGACGACACTAGGTTCTTACTATGAGGCGTGCGCCATGCCAAGGGGAGGCTGGACTGTGGTCTGCGGGCCACACATTTTTGGCAGAGGACTTATTCTAGGTTCTTTTGTTTGTTTGCCTTGATTTGGGGATGAAGAAGGAGCAAGAACAGTACCTTTGGTGATTCTAAAGGTCAGACTAGAATGTCAGCACGTCCTGTGGGCATTTTCTCAGCCCTGGTGTTTGCTGGGTGAGCAGAGGGTGGGCTTTGCCTTTTATTTTCTCTTCTTGTCATTCTTTGTTGCATTATTCATTTTCTTCAATGCTTGTTCATGCAGTCATCATACATTTAGTGAGCACCTACTGTCTGCCAGCCAGGCCCCAGCCTGGCATTTCAAGAAACTGAAGAGGTATAAGAACCACCCTCAACAAATTCCACGTCACCAGCAACCTTTATACTCTTTCAGGTTCAAATTCCTTGCGACTTTTTTCTTTCTTCATTGGTTTTATTTTGAATTGCAGAAGAAATTAACATGCGCATCACGAACCGTTCAGATGATGCTGACATATATAAAGTAAAAAGGGGGCATTCCCACATTCCCTCTTCTAACACAAGCACCATTCATTGTTGGATGGGTGCTCCTGCAGACGTGGTTTAATATGTATGGAAATTATCCTACACGTTCATATGGTTTTCTTTTCACAAAATGGGACCAGACTTTATGTACCACAACTTACTGTGCATCCTAACTTACCCGTTATGATACCTGACCCTAGGAATAGGGTACTATCATAGGTAGTGTGAATCCTGTGGACATCTTTCCCCCGTGCCAGCACATCTAGATCTTATCTGCCTCCCTACGGACAGCAGTTCATTCATGGATATAGCAGAACCTTTATTTTTCCCATGTTGGCCCCCAATACAAGGATCCACACGCTTTTTCTATAAAGAGATTGTAAATATTTATGGCTTCACAGGTTATTCAGTCTCCATTCAACTACTCAGCTGTGTCACTGTGGTCTGAAAACAGCCACAGACAGTATGTAAACCAAGGGGCGTCGCCGTGTCTCAATAAAATTTTATTTAGAAATCAGGTGGTAGACCAGCTTTGGCCTTTGGGCCATAGTTTGCCAACCTATGACCTTTTAGTCTTCCACATTTTTCTCCATATTCGTGTGTTCCTAGACAGATGGATTTTGGTTTGGTTTGAATTGGTTTGGGGGTTAATTTGGGTTTTTTGTTTTTTGGGTTTTGGGTTTGTTTGTTTTTTTTAATGGGTGGGAGGGTTTGGAGGGGGAGGAACAATCACTGATCCTTTTTTTTAGTAACATATTACACATGTTTAGCATCTTTTTTCCATCTTTAAGTGACATTCATGGAATGGGCTCCAGGACTACTAGTATAACTCTTATCGTTTCCAGTGGCCACACAAAATTCCATGGTATGGAGAGATTATCAGTATTGGTGAGTGCTGTAACAAGTAAATCCTGTCTTCTCAGGGCTTAACATAACAACAGCTGCTTTCTCACTCACATGAAGACCAGTAACAGTGTTCCTGGTAGACCATTGTCCTGATGTGGTCCACTAGGGACTCAGGCTCCTTCTATTGTGTAGCTCTCTGTCCTCTAGGGCCTCAGAGGTGAGTCAGATCAGCAGACAGATGAGAAAAGAATGATCAAGCTTTAGAGTCTCTACAGGCAAGACCTGTACGTTGCAAATATTCCTTCTGCCCATGGTCTGTTGGCCAGAACTCAGTTATTGGCCGACCCTAACTTTGAGATCGTCTGGGAAGTAGTCTAGATAATGTGTTCAGAAGAAAGAAAAGCCCGGTTTCAGTGAGCACAGAAGCATCTCTGTCTCAAGAATTCCATGACTTATGGACGGAGCACACAACAGATGCTCCATCGCAAACAAGGACTGTTGTCTCGTTCTGACATTGTGATGCTCTTAAGACCTGTTGTGGGCTCTTTGCCCTGCAGAGCACTGCACTTCTGCCTCCTTCTCCATGCTTCTAGTCATTTATCAACTGGAGAGCTAATTATGCAGACTTGTCAGAATTTCGCTGTAAAAATTAGCCAACTCTTAAGGTAGTAGACTGAACATGGCCCTAAAAATACCGGGTCCTAATCGTTAGAGCCTGCAAATGTTACCTGGCAGAGCATAGACCTCTCAGGATCCTCGTGGTCATGATGGAGATGACTGGGCTGGGAGACAGACCATGCCTGGCTGCAATAAAACTTCATGATTTTTGATGTATCTGAGTCCATGTTTTCTATAATTATGAGAAACACGCAACCACATATAGTTTTCCACTGATGGTTCACGGAAAGGTAGCAGCACTGTAGAAATAAGCATGAACATTCCCATGAGGGACCCTCATTTTTCCCGCACCACCCAGCGTGTAGTAGGTGCTCAGGAAATAGGTGATGAACGCATTAATGCATCTGTGACAAACAGATCTGACTGAGTCCCAAAGACCTCTCTAATTACATTGGCGCCTGTCACTGTGTACAGTGAGACCCTTCTGGCTAGCTCGGAGCTTCTGAACCTTGCCACTATCAAGAGTTTAGGCTGGGGAGGGCCTGGGTGGCTCAGTCGTTAAGCGTCTGCCTTCGGCTCAGGTCATGATCCCAGGGTCCTGGGATCGAGCCCCGCGTTGGGCTCCCTGCTCCGCGGGAGGACTGCTTCTCCCTCTCCCACTCCCCCTGCTTGTGTTCCCTCTCTCGCTGTGTCTCTCTCTGTCAAATTAATAAATAAAATCTTTTAAAAAATAAGTAAAAAAAAGAGTTTAGGCTGGGTAATTCTTTGTCATGTGGAGCTATCGTGTGCATTGTGGATGCCATACTCTCCCAGTTTTGACAACTAAAAACATCTTCAGGCATTGCCCAATGTCCCCTGGGGACACAGTCGCCCCCAGCACTGTTTTAGCTGACTGTAGTGAGGTGCTGTCCCCTCTGCAGCTTTATTTCATTCCCCGCCCCCCCCAGCGCCCTCTCCTTCCTCTTGCATCTCTCAGCTGCTTGTACCCCAACACACACACACACACACACACACACACACACACACACACACACACAGGCACGCATGTCCCTTCAACTGCTCCCACTTCGGCATATAAAAGTGTCCGAGCATAAAATTTTCTGTCTTACCCCTCCCCTCCTCCACTCTCCATTTCCTGAACCCGGTACCCAGCTGCCGTCGGGGGCATCTCTTGCCTCTGAAGTCTACAAGCCTCTCTGTCCCATCAATGTCAGCAGGAGCTCTGTGTGCAGAGGGATGATGTGGGGGAATGTCGGAAACTGTTGGCCAAGTGTTTTTCTTTGCCTTCTGAAATCTCAAGAAGGGCTTGTGTCGAAGGGGTTGCAAGAAAACAACTTTCGATAGGGCCCCTCTGGCCACACCTGGAAGATTCAGGCGAAGTGAGGAAGCCTGAGCTTAGGGCCAGGGCTGCAATACACCCAAGTTTTGCTTTGATTTGTTTTTCTGGCAGTATCAGTCTGGGAAGTAATAATATTGACTTTGGCTGTTGAGCTCTCGCTATGCACTGCTGCAAAGCCCTTGACGTGAATTTACTCATTTCATCCTCGGCAACCCTGGAGGTGGTTACTATTATTGTTATCCCATTTTACAGCTAATAAAATGGAGGCTGGGAGAGTCACCTTGTCTGAGGACACAGCTAGTAGGAGAAACAGTGGGATTCGACTTCAAGACTGGCTGCTTCCAGATAGTAATAATAAAAGTAGCTGAGATGTACTGATATGTTTACCACATGCCAGGCACTGTTGAGAGTGTTTTATGTGACTTAATTTATTTAATCCTCCCTACCACCGTATGAACTACATACCTTTATGATTCCCGTTGATGAGTGAAGGAACTAAGGCACAAAGAGGTGAAGTGATTTGTCGGTCCTTAAGCCCTATAGTCCAGTGCACTGGACAAACTACATCTCAAGGATCAAATATGTCCCACTGACCGCTTTTGTAAATAAAGTTTTATTGAGACATGGCTGTGCCTGTTCATTTACATGTAGCTGCTTTCAAAGTATAGCCACAGAGTTGAGCAGTTGCAAAAGAGAGAGTGTGATCCACAAAGCTTGAAATATTTACAGAAATATTTTATGGCCCTTTACAGAAAACATTTGCCAACCCCTGTGCTAAGATCTTCCCTGATCACCATTCTGCCCTCCAAGCTGTGGGACCCCCACAGCCTGCTGGATTTGAAGTGTGTTTTATAAGTTTAAACAAGGGAGCATTTTGGCAGCTCCTGGAAAGAAAACCAGTATCCTAGGAGGTGCTGTGGAGGTGCCCTCAGAAGGCTGACTTCTCATCTCCGTTATGTTTCTTGGAGTTTGCTTTAAGATTAGCTCAAGTGTGGAGTCACCTTCCTCAGCCCTGGGAGAAGGGAGAGGGGCATAAAAATCTAAGGCTCCTTCCCCTCAGCTTATTTAACCCTGGACAAGCAAACTAAGAAGCAAACAAATGCATAAGCTACTTTTAGATTGAAAAGAAAAATAAAATAAGTTTGGAGAAAATAAAACAGGAGGACATGCTAGGCCTAAGGGCTCTAGGTCTCATACTCACTGGGGAATTTTTTTAAATGCTGATGTTCAGGCCTCACCCCTAAAATTACCTGGATTCAATTGATCTGAAGTAGGGACTGGGCATTGGTTTAAAAAACAAAACTCCTAAGGTTTTGAAGGCTCTGGTGAGACAGTGGTCAAGGGATGGGGAGGTAGCCTTTGGCTAAGACAAATGGACAAGCAAGAAGAGTGCTGTAGGCAGAGGAAACAGCACGTGCAAAGACCCAGTGGCAAGAAGGACTATGATGCCAGGGGATTCGGCATGACCAGAACTTAGGCTGTCAGGAGTGGGTGGGGAAAGACGAGGCTGAAGGGTTGCCAGGGCCTCGGGCAGAGAGTTCTTAAACCAGTGTTGTTCAGACTGCAGGTCTTAACACATCGGTGGGTCTTGAAATCACTTTGGTGGGCCACAGCCAGCACTGGGGAGGAAAAAAAAGAACAGAATAGAAAATACCCATGTGTGTCACACATGAGGTCAACATGATTTCTTGAAACTTTTATTTCAAGTTTTATAAAGGTATACAGTGTACTGCATTGTAAAATGTATTTCTTACTGTGAGTCTCAATCAAAGATTTTGAAAGCCACTGTTTTTAGCCCTTGTGAAAGTTTGGAATTTAGCCCAAGGGCAGTGGGGAGCCATTAAAAAGGTTTTAGTGGGGGCATGACAAGGTCAGATTTATGTTTTAAAATCTCGCTCCAGGAGCATGGAGAACAGATTCGGGGGTGGGGGGCAGTGGAGGCTTGGCGGGGGATGGGGAGGCAGGAGGGGACGGAGTGGGTCATCAGGGACTGAGGATGAGACCCAAATAGTTTCTGGCACACAGAAGGCCTGCAGGTAACTGCTGAAGGGATGCGTGCCCCCACAACAGTGCCAGGGAGTAGGGGGGCTAGAGGGTTGAAAGGCTGAGTTTCAGGTTCTGCCTCCCACCCCTCCCCGGGGAGCCCTGGCCCTGACTTGTCACCTTTCCTGTGGGCAGGTATTTCAGGCACAACAGATACTGGGCTTTTTTTTTTTTTTTAAACACCTCCTCTTTGTCAGACACTCTGCTAAAAATGCTACCCAGGATTAACTAACTTGACACCCTCACAACAACCCTTTTGGTGGGTACTATTATCCCCATTTTATAGATAAGGAAACTGAGGCCCAAAGGAGATAAAGTACTTGCCCAACCAAGGTCACCACGATCATCAAGGGGCAGGACTGGGGCTCCAGAGTCTATGTTCTCCAGCATCTGTAGCAGTTACGGGGGGAGCCAAACTGCGTGACTTAGAATTTAGGGGGTAGTAATAGCTGAGTGTCGTTGTGCAGGGTCCATGAGCAGGGGATTCAGTGAACACTACACTCAGAGCAGTGCTAGATCAGTGACAGTTACTGATGCTGTGACCGTTCCCCCACTTGATGGAGCAAGTAAGTAGTGGACCTGGGGTTCAAACTCACATAACTGGTGAACAGAACGGCAGCTCCAACTGCCAGGATTCGAGTCCTGCCTCTGCTGTTTGCTTTCTGCATTGCTGAGGTGAGTTACCAGGGTCAGCTCCTGTCACTGGGCACTCTAGGTCAGAGACTCGCTGAGCCCAGCTTGCACTGGTGACCCCTTTCCGAATGTGAGCTGTAGGTCCTACTGATAAAGGTCGGACAGGAGTTTAAGCACCAAGACCGGGATTCAAGCTCCCAGCCAGCTCACTCTTGAGCAACGAAATCTCTTTAAAAGGGGCCAAGACACCAAGTCTGGTTTCTCTCCTCACCTTTCAAATCCTTAATCCCCTCTCCCCACCTCTAACCCCCAACAGTGGACAGAATAGGGCTTCAGGCCCAATGGGGCCATCAAGGTCACTGGGCACCCCCGAGCTGGCCACACCATGCTGCACAGCTCCTGAGTGTGACCCAGGGTACCTTCTCCACGTCTTGTCTCAGAGAACTGTTTTCTTTGGCGTGTGATGGAGACAGGTGACCCCACCTGGTTGGTTCAGGCCCAGGCTTGTTCAGCCTCCCAAACACTCTTGGCCTTGGCCTCTTGACTTCCCTGGTTTGGCACAGCCTTGCCTGTGTTGGCTCCTGTCCGCCATGCTGTTCCCTGCAAATATGAGTGGCCCTTCTAGAACGTGTTTGTCCAGTCAAGGTTGATAGACTTCTCAAGCTGCCGTCTGTTGACTTTTCTAAGAGCGTTCTGGCTGCCAGGCTGCTGTGGATGACTCTCAAGCCCTGTCTCCTCTTGGGGTGTGGAGTCAGCTAAGAGAGCCCGGGGGGAGCTGGCTGTGTTCACAGGACTGTATCTGAAGAGAAGGCTGGGGCCTATACTGGCCGGGATTAGGCAGGTGACAGAGCTGTATTTCTATGGAGATAGCCCCTGGTGATTGTTTGGAGAATTTTAAAACGCAGTATACAAACAGACTGTTCTTGACAACCAGGATACGAACAAGGCAAGCTCTCAAAGTCTCTTAGATTTTATTTATTCATTCATTCAACAAATATTTATTCGGCATATATTCTATGCCAGGCGCTGTTCTGAGCACCAGGGACGGAGAAGGAAAAATCTAGTTATGATCTCTGTCCTCGTAGAGTGTATTAAGCTCTCAAATAGCACTGTCCAGTACAAATGTAATGCAAGCCACGTGTGTAGTTTTAAATTTTCTGGTAGCCACATAAAAAGTATAAAAAGAAACAAGGGAAATTAATGTTAGTAATATATTTTATTTTATCCAGTATATTGAGATATTATTTCAATGTATAGTTAATATTTTTAAGATTATTAATTCGTTACTGTACACTTTCTTTTGTACAAAGTCTTTGAGATCTGGGGTGATTTGGACGCCTCTCAGTTTGGACTAGCCACATTTCAGTGGCTCGTGGCTACTGTCTAGAGAGCGTTAACTACAGAGATAAGCATTATACAACTAAAAAATCAGCTAATTATTAAATGCAGTGGTAGTAAATGGCATGAATGAAAGTTCTAGATGCAGTGAAGACTAATCTAGTAAGGGAGAGTGGTGGCGGTCGTGGTGGTCAGAGGAGGCTTCCTGGAGGCAGTTGCATTGTGCTATTTATGCAGAAACCTACAGGTGGCAAGGGTCGGGGGGAGATGAGCATAAAGGGCAGAGGAGACAGCAGCCCCCAAGGTGCGTAGACCACAAGGTGGCAAGGAGCATGCTGCCTTTGAGGGGCAGCAGGTAGAATGCTGGTGCCACTGCAGGGTGGAGTAGTGAGGGGTGGGATGGGAGAGAGTAGCAGGGGCCAGGTCACCAAAGCCCCCAGCACAGTGTCTGATGCTGGGGGAGGCCTCACCAAGACTGATTGCTGGTGCTTGGAGGGTCAGCTGAGGCTTGCAGTTATTTCAAACTTCTGGAAGATTGGTTTGGCCAACCCAATCTTGTAGTGAATACCTCCAGGACAGGCCCTGCCGGTGGCTCAGCCAACAGCCATTGCCCCTCTTCTGGGGCAACAGAGCCTGGTCTTGTTTGGTTGGCCGTGTGCTCCGGCCAAAAGGATGAAGGATGATTAGACTAAGCCCCTTTACCACGATCCAGTGCTCACCAGGGAAGCATAAGGGAACATCTGCTGGAAGAAGCTGCTAGAGCTGTTCCTCTAAGATAAAATGAAGGGGGCCTATGAGGGGTGCCCCCTGTTTCACTACCTTCCTGCTTTGGATAGGGTAATGTCAAGTCATAGTGCTTGGAGCTGCCAAAGGGAGAAGCCAAGAGATATGCAGAGGTGCTTGACATTGTCGACCCTCCGAGGCCACCATCGCCATCCGTCTTGTGCATTCGGACGGCGCGTGTCTATGTGGTCTCTTGCCATGTGTGGAAGGAGAATGTGGCAGGCCTTCTGCAGAGCACCGCATCTTACCTCATCCTCTCAGCACCTGTCTTCGTCCCTGTTTTACAGGTGAGCCAGAGTCACACCCGGGCTTTCTGGCTGTTTTTAACCCTGACGTTATGCTGCCTCTCTGTGTTTAATGTGCTGGTTTGGAAAGCTTCCCCCGCCACCAGAACATTCCTCTAATACAGGGTTTCTCAACCTCGCCAATTTGGACGTTCTGTGCACTAGAGGATGTTTAGCAGCATCCCTGACCTCTAGTCACTAGATGTCGGTAGCACTTTACCCAATTGTGACAACCAGAAATATCTCTGGATATTACCAAGTGACCCCCAGAGGACAAAATGGTCACCCACTGAGAACCTTGGCTCTAAAAGATGTGTTACCGCCGTCCACCTAGGTAGCTCTGTACCTTTGTGCAGGTTGTGTAATCTCTCTGGTCCTCAGTTTTCTCTTCTGTAAAATGGGTGCGGGGGGGGGTAGGTAGGGGGACACAATATTATTTACCTCGGGGGTTATTTTGAGGATTAAGTGAACAAATATATGTAAAGCACCTAACAGAGTGCTTGGTGCACGATGAGGCCTTTCATAATGTGAAGATTTGGCTCAGAAGTCCCTCTGTCTGAATTGCTAGCTGGATTTTACCAGCATGAGTGAATTCCATGATCCACAGTGAAATCTCCTAGGATGTTGGCTCTGGGAGTCAAGGGTGCCATCCATCTTGCCCCTCGCTGGATTCCCAAGAATTAGATGAGTGCCTGGCACATAGTAGGTGTTCTGTGGTGTTTATTGAATGAATAAGTCTTAAATCCTTATGAATATCTATAAAACAATTTTTTTAGATCTCTCAAGTTTCTTTCGTTCTTGTCTGTCTTTGTAAAATTTGTTTTTACTGTTTTTTTGTTCTTTACTGTTTTGTTTTTTACTTTATTTTTGCTATAGCTGTGTATTTATGAACACTAGAAATTACAGATCCTGAGGATTCTTCAGCACTGCTGTGAGCTGGGCCAGCCTAACTTGGGAGCCTCAAATCTGTTTCAGTAATCCCGTTGGCCTGTTTTAGCCCCCAATGCACACTTTTAGGGTTTAATATATTTCCCAGAAAGGTTCTGGCTGGATATTAAATCTGGCCAAGGGCAGATCTCGGCAGAGGGTGTGTGCTTAAGGCTGTTGAGTTTAGGTTTCAGTTAGAATTTGGAAGTCCCTCCCCCTCTTCTGTACGAGCACCATTATAATCCAATTTATTATTAAATTTGAGGGAGAAGGGGATAAGGAGAGTCATGCATATTCCTTGAAATATAACCCTATCATCGACTGAACGTCAGACCATAAAAATTAGGCTATTGTTCCCGTCTGTAAGCTAGTTTTGTAAAATTCTCTCATGTTCTTCCATCAGATTTGCTGATTTGAGGCATGATGTTAAAAAACAGATCAACTCAAGGGGTCTTAGGTTGACATGATAAATTTGCAGACACTAACTGCAGTTCTTTTTGAAGAATCAATTCTCAGATTTTTGCAGTAAGCATGACCGAAGCACAGCTAAAGTACTTACTAAAATCCAGAGAGGGTGTAAACATATTTTTCTCAAGGGCCACCATTTGAAAACTCTTTGGTTTCCATTTCTTTACTGGCCCCCGCTGCGGAAATCAGAGTGTTCTACTTGTTTAAGTGTGTACGTAAGTATTTGGAGGAGAGGTCCTCAACTGGGGGTGGTTCTGACCCCAAGGGACATTTGACAATGTCTGGAGACATTTTAAGTTGTTACAAACGGGGAGAGGTGTGTTACTGTTATCTAGTGAGGAGTGGGGCCAGGGTTGCTGCAAGACAGCCTACAATCTGCAGGCCAGCCCCACACAGAAAAGAATCATCCAGGGGCGCCTGGGTGGCTCAGTCGGTTGAGCGTCTGCCTTCGGCTCAGTTTGTGGTCGTGGGGCCCTGGCAAAGAGCCCCTTGTCAGGCTCCCAGCTCAGTGGGGAGCCTGCTTCTCCTTCTGCCCCTCCTCCTGCTCATGTTTTCTCTCTCTCTCTCTCTCAAATAAATAAATAAAATCTTAAAAAAAAAAATCATCCAGACCCAAAATCTCAAGAGTGTCAAGGCCGAGAAGTCCTCAGATAGATGTTCATTGCACCAATTAAAATTGAAGAAAAAAAAAAATAGGAAACCTGACTATAACCTGAATGTCCATCACTTGGGTAATGGTTAAATAAACTTTGGTACATTATTTCCATGGAATACTATGCAGATATTATAAAGAGTTAGGTGGCTTTATGTGTACTGATTAGAAAATTGTTCATGGTGTATTTGTAAATGGGAAAACCAATACACAACATAGTTTTTGTTAAAATAAATTAATATCTGCTTTTAGTGATATTAAGGAATTTTGTAGGCATGATAATGGTACTGTGGCTATGTTTTCAAAAGAAATCTTTTTTTTTTTTTTTAGAGAGAGATGCATACTGAAATGTTTACAAATGAAAGTATGTTATGGCTGGGATTTGCTTCCAAGTTCTCTGAGGGGAAATGTAGATGTGATGGAAATGGGATAGGACTGGCCATGAGTCGGCACTTGGTGGGGCTGCGTAACGGGCAGAGTAGACTCACTGGATGAGTCTGGGTATTTTTGTGTATGTTTAAAATTCATCATTATATGAAGTTGCTACACACAAACACACACATACGTAAATGCACTGAAGAAAATCTGGTAGGAGAGAGCTACGTTGATACACACAAACATAGATTTGGCACTTTATAACAGATAACCATCATAATGGTGCAACTAGCCCGGAAGTTTATTTTTCTCTCGTCTGAACGTCTGGGCCGACCCAGCAGCTCTGCTCTGCGGGGCCAGCAGGGGCCCAGACTCTTTCCATCTTGCGACAGCGTCCTGAAAGTGCAGCCCTTTACCTCATGGTCCAAGAAGGCTCTCTATCACGTTGCGTTGCAACAGGTAGGAATAGGGAAAAGGTCAAGGTTCTCCTGATTCTTTTAAGGATGTGGCCTGCATGTTGAATGCATTGCTTTCGATTCCATCCTGTTGACCATACTTAGGCACATGACCACAACCTACCTGCAAAGGAGGCTGCAAAATGCTCTGGGTGGCTGCATGCCCTGCTAAGAATCAGGAATTCTTTTATTGTATAAGAAGGTGAGAAGAGAGAGAATACTGGGGACCACCTGACATACTCTTATGTGTACCCCAAACTGTGAATGATGGTTAGCACAGACCGGTGGGGGGAAGTCTATCTTTTTAGGTTATATGTCTATTCAACTCTCTTACCATGAGCCAGTATTTCTTTTTCTTTTGTAAAAAGAATTAACTATAAAAAAACGCTGTCGCTAACCAGTGCGTGCATGGTCCTTGTATATGACACTATGAGGTTACAGTGTCCCTAGTAGTCATTAAACTGCTACTTACCACTGACTATTTAGTGCCAATTGCAGTTACCGTGTTAAATGCTAAGGATGCAGCAGTGAAGAAGACAAAGTCACTCTCCCCTCAGAAGGTGAACAAATAAATATACAACACATTTTAAGATATTGATCAGAATTGTAAAGATGAGGGGCGCTTGGGTGGCTCAGTTGGTTAAGCATCTGCCTTCGGCTTGGTCATGATCTCGGGGTCCTGGGATCGAGCCCCGCATTGGGCTCCCTGCTCAGCGGGGAGTCTGCTTTTCCCTCTCCCTTTTCCCTCCCCCCCCATGCTCTCTCTCCAATAAATAAATAAAATCTTTATTAAAAAAATTGTAAAGACGAATAGAGCAGGGTCAGAAGATAGAAGGTGGAGGGTCCGGTTGGAAAGATGGAGGAATGGGTTTGATAATATGATCAGGGAAAGCATCTCTGAGTAGGTGACGTTTGAGAGAGAAAACACCTAAACGAAGCAAGAGACGAGGATTTGTGGCAGAAGGAACAGCATGTGCAAAACCATGAGGCAGGAACCAACTCACTAGGTCTGAGTCATAGCAAAAGGGGTAGCATCCCTGCAGGAGCGGGAGTCGGGGCAGAACCCCCAGGAGGTGCAGTTGGAGGGGTGCTAGGGCCCATGTGGAATGGGGCCGTGGATGGGGTGTTCTGTTAAGCTCTGTAGGTATTACTCTGAGCCATTATGGCCAAAAGATGTTTTTCCTAATTATTTGCAATTATTTTCAAAATGTGGGAAGACATCCCGTGGAGACAATGGAATGCAGGGGAATGAGATTTATGTCTATGGCTGTCATTAGCTGTGGAACCTGAGGCCATTTACTCAACTTACTGGCCCTGTCTTCGCTTGTAAGGGTGGAGAATGAGAGTTGCCTCTGGTTCCTCTTCTGTTCTGAGAACTTGACAAGTAGCAAGTCATTCATCCTCAAAAAGCCACGGGGACCATCTGTATCCCCATTTGACAGGTGAGAAACTTGAGGCAGGGAAACCAAGTGAGATCCCATACCACCAGTAAGTGGCAGAGCCGGGATTTGAACCCAAGCCCCTGGGCACCCAAGGGGGCCTGCTTTGTCACCCCATTGTTCTGGGTTCCCGCTGGCTTGTGGGCTGGTTGGGGGAAGTGCAGTGAGGAAAGATCTGTGACAGCAATTTGCAAGAATATAGATGCTAAACAAATGTGTTAATATTATTGTAATGTTCTTCTCGCTGTTCTTTAAAAAATTTTTTTTTTAATTTCTAAATCCCTAGTGAAATAATCAGTTCAGCTCATGAGCATTAGTGGGATGAAGCCATTAAATCAAAGGTTTGTGGGGAACTTCATAATGGCAGAAGCAGACCTGAGACCTCTATTAGTATTAGTAGGAAGGACACCCTGGACATCACGCCCCTCTGATGTGATGTTGCGGAAAGAACTTAGCACCATTCTGAAGCATTACTGCTCCCCCCATTAATCTGAACGTCCTCATATTTTATTTTATTTTTATTATTTTTTAAAGATTTTATTTATTTATTTGAGAGAGAGAGAGAGAGGGCACAAGCAGGGGGAGTGGCAGGCAGGGGCAGAGGGAGAAGCAGACTCCCTGCTGAGCAGGGAGCCTGATGCAGGACTCAATCCCAGGACCCCGGGATCATGACCTGAGCCAAAGGCAGTCGCTCAACCAACTGAGACACCCAGGCACCCCTGAACCTCCTCATATTTTAAAGAGAATTTGTGGGAAATATGGTAGAAAGAGAAATAAGTTAACAATGCCATGAGGGAGCAAACAGAAAAATCCAGTACATGAGATGTCTACAAGACAACTAACCTAGTTTCTTCAACTCTGTCGGTATTCTGTATAAAAAGGGCAGTGGGGTGCACCTGGGTGGCTAATTCGGTTAAGCGTCTTCCTCAGTTCATGTCATGGTCTCAGGGTCCTGGGATCGAGCCCCACGTCAGGCTCCCTCCTGAGTGGTGAGTCTGCTGCTTCTCCCTCTGCCTCGCCCCCCACCCTACTTGTGCTTACATGCTCTCTCTCTCAAATAAATAAATAAAATATTTTTTAAAAGGCAGGGAGGCTATTCTAAACTAAATAAATGTAAGAGACATAATAAGCAAACATAATGTTTGGACTTTGTTTAGATCTGGAATCTTTTGGGTTTTTTTTTATAATTGAAGTATAGTTGAAAGAGTATTATATTGGTTTTCAGATGTGCAGCATAGTGATTCGACAATTACGTAGTTCACGAAATGTTCACCATGATAAGTGTAGTCCCCATCTATCACCATACTGTGTTCAAGAAGACACAAGGAATTATTGTGAATTTTGTTAGATGTAATAAAAGAAAGCGTCCAAATTTTTTAATGAAGTATAGCAGAGACAAAAGACTTCAAAGTTTGAATTTGCTTTAACGACATCACCGAAGAGAAAAATATATCAAAAAGCTTAGAAGAGACACATGTGGTCAGATCTTGAAAAATGTTGAATCTGATAGGTGCTCGGCGATTTATTTTACTGTTCTGTCTGCTTTTGCGTATGTTTGGGGTTTTTCCTTAAAAACCACTTCTAGCCCTTACTGTGAAACCGTCTTACAAAAAAAGGAGAAAAGAAACCTCACTGTATGAAATGGCATAAAATGGAGCCAACCTCAAAACTAGAAGAAAAATATTTTAAAAAGTACAAATCAGTGCCTGGCCCCTTCAATTTCAGGGTAACGATGTAATCAGAGATCAGTCATTAGGAAGGATTAATGTTAAGACATCTGCTGTAGTCAACGGCAGATGGCAGAGGGGAGAACATTCGGAGTCAGACTTCCTGGCTTTAAGTCCATCACTCCCACTTACAGCTGATTTTAGGCAAGTGACTTAAACTTCCTGTCCTCGATTTTCTTATCTATGAAATGGGAATCTTCATTCTGCTGATCTCATAGGGACTGTTGGGGAAATTAAGTGAGCTCAAATACAAAAAGCACTCAAAACAGTGCCTGGCTTTTAGACAGCACGTGAACTATTATTATTACTATTTTTCAGCTTCCTGGGGGCACAAATAAGGATTTGGGTTAAAATGAAGATATTCTATAGGGCACCCGCGTGGCTCAGTCAGTTAAGCATCTGCCTGGGATCAAACCTCACAATGGGCTCCCTGCTCAGCAAGGAGTCTGCCTCTGCCTCTCCCTCCTCCTGCTCGTGCACTCACTCTCCAATAAATAAAATCTTAAAAAAAAAAAAGGATGATATTCTAAAATTCGGTTTTTAGTATTCAGTTTCTCCAGTGTTTCTCTCTCACCCGTTCCCCTTCACTCAAATTAAAATGCCCAGCTCTGTAGCTTCAGAACGCGTCTCTCCATGGTCCGAAGTAGGTCCGGGTCATTGCGGTGTGCTGTGGTTGGGTGAACAAGAGAGAAAGGAACAGTGCTGCTGGGGTGGTATCTACGGAGGGCGAGCACTGTACACGCAAAGCGAAATGTCTTTGCAGCTGAGAGAATGCTGCCTCTCGCCTGCTGCTTGCTCACCTGTCCCTTGGGGGGGGCCCCCGTGGCCTCCAGCCCTTGACGTTCTCTAGCCATTACTGGCAAGGGCAGGCCTTCCCTTACAGTGAAAGTCCTTGCTATTTTACTTTGTGCCTTGTTTTGTTGGTTGTGGATTGGGGCTTTTTTTTTTTTTTTTAATGGCTCCGCATGAGAAATATTCTATAAAGTTTTGCATTTCGCTCCAGGGCTTTGCTGAACCCAACCTGAAGTCAGCAAAACGTGTGTGGTCCTGTCTCAGTCTGTCACTGCACACTGGGTGCTTTTTTGAAGGCTGTCCCTTATTGGCCTAGTAAATATTGGAAAGTGCTTTATAAAATGCAGTCATCTGAACTTGAGTCATGTTAACCACAAAAAAGCCAATCTCAAGAGGTCATATGCTGCATGATTCCATTCTCAAGATGACATTTCAGAGATGGAGAATGGATTTGTGATTGCCAGGGGTTAAGGGTGTTTGGGGGTCCGGGGCATGAGGGCGGGCATCCCTGTGAAGGGAGAGCACAAGTTGAGGTCTTTGTGGTAAACGGAATAGTCCACTGTCTTGATTGCAGTGGTGGTTACGTGTGATAAAATGACACTAAGCTGCACACACACTCACGTAGGCCCGATGCTGGTTTCCTGGGTTTGCTATGGTGCTGGAGTTACGTAAGAGGGAATCACTTGGGGAAAGTTGACGGAAGGATACCCAGGACCTCTCTGTACTATGTTTTGCAACTTCTTGTAAATCTATAATCTCAAAATAAAAAGTTATAAAAAAAAAAAAGATCCCATGGATAGCAAAACGGGATTACGAAAACAGTGGGCCCTTGTTTTCACGTGCTATCAAGAATGAGGGAAGCATTGTAAAACTATCCCATCAACCATTTTTATTCTGCATCAAGTTCATATGATTAAGTATTTATCAAGCATGAGTGACAGAGCTTGTTCTGGGACTAAGATGCCAGACCCAGGCTGGTTTTCCTTTCTTCTTCTTCTTTTTTAAGATTTTATTTACTTATTTGAGAGAGAGAGAGAGAGAGAGCAAGAGAGTACAAGCAGCAGGAGGGGCTGAGGGAGAGGGAGAAGCGGGCTCCCCGCTGAGCAGGGATCCTGATGCAGGGCTCGATCCCATGACCCAAAGATCATGACCCGAGCCGAAGGCAGACGCTTAACTGACTGAAGCCACCGAGGTGCCCCTCGTTTTCCTTTCTGACACACGACTCCCTAGAACTTCATCTGCTTGGCTGAACAGTGATGCTGTGGAGGCGGGTTTCTGAAATTGCTTATGTCTTCCTAAAAGAGTTTTGGATAAGAACCTCTCATTTCAGGAGTAGAAACCTGTGCAAGATGTGAAAACGAGACATGGCCATTGGGAATATAAATTCGATCAACCACTCCAAGGGGCAATTTGCAAACGTCCTTTACAGTTTTAAAGCTAGAGCCAGCAATTTTACTTTGGGGTATCACTCCCAGAGAACTGCAGGCATGTGCCCCCAGGAGGGCCTATCCCAGGCGGCGTGGCATTTAGTTATAATAACAAGACTTAAGAAACTTGGGGAGTGGCCAGAATACTGCAGTGTAGACATACCAGCGAATCCTATGCAGGAGTTAACAAGAATAGGCTAGATGTCTGTATTGTGACATTGAACGAACATCAAGCTATTTTATTATTAGAGTGAAAAAAAAAAAAGTCCTGGAACAGGAGGCACAGATCAATGACACTGACAAAACAATACTATGTGTTTTTAAGGAAACGTGGGTGTTTGAGTTTATGACTAGGAAAAAGTCTGCAGTGCCATTCATCCTGTTATTAACTACGGCTACAGCCGGTGGGAGATCGTGGCCAAAGGAGATTTGAATTTTATCTGAAATTTTAAAATGTATTTACAAATGTTTTGAGATATTACCTGGTTGTGAAAATTTTCTCTTAAGAGAAGGTCATACAGTTATCTTCTCAGCAGGAGGAGACACATCTGTGCAACTGTGTGATCGATATCTGGGTCACCCATGGATGAATTCCCCCTGAGACTGGATACAAAATCCCACTCTAGAATGTGGACTTCATGAGAGCAGGGAACTTGTCTGATTCAACATTATATCCCCAGTGCCTAGGACAGTTCCTGGCTGTCCAAAAAAATAAGGTGAAAAAATTTACTGAATGAATAGCCACCTTTCTTTTTTGATACGCAATGTAAATAGAGTCAGTGGATCTAAAACCATCAGCAGCCTGACTCAATGAATGAACCAGTGGATGGATTTAGCATCTGCTGTGCCTTACTTCATCATCCTTCTCTCTAGCCTTTGCAAAGGAGACCGACAGCCCCTTGTTCGTCCAGGGAGAGGGTTCCCTAGGTATCCTTACATCTGCCCCTACAACTTCTATTAAGTGACACCTTCCCCACTGTAAGGGAGACAGGCTGGGGGAGGCAGATGTGGACAGGAGGGGCAGCTTGTCACCTCGCCAGGGCAGCATGTGGGGTCTTTCCCTGTGGATGCTGAAATTGGCCACAGTGACAGCGGCCCCCAGATTTCACGGACTGAACTTACGGTTCACTCCTATTCTACCTTTCCCACTGAACACGGAGGATGTGGTGCACATATACCAGAATGGGGGTCATAGTCTTCCAAGACTCTGCTACTCAAAGGGAGTCTGGGGACCCTCACTGCTACCAGCTCTAGGTAGACACCTCCCAAGGTTCATGTCCAGTAGGAAAGAGCATCTCCTCTCCAACCATCCATCCGGGACCTCTCACTGGCCCCGCTGGCTCATGTGATCCCCATCCCTGAGCCAATCCCCATAGACTGAGGGGTAGGAGATGATAATTGCCAGGCTCAAGGCCCTATTGGTAGTGTCAGCCCCACCCAAGCCATACAGGCAGAGAGTGGGGGAGATGCAGTTCCCCCAAGGGAAGAAAACATGCTCTTGCCACAAAACCAGGTCAAAATGCCAGTACCCGCACTGCTCCCACCCTGCCCCCACTCCTCTTCCGTGCTGTGGCTCTAGGCATTTCCACTTTCTCCTCCTGCTTTCCAATCTCAAAGCAGGACCACCAGATTCACTTTGCAATATATACATGTATCATATCATCTCATTGTACACCTTAAGCTTGCACAGTATGTCAGTTGTGTATCAGTAAAGCTGGGGAAAAAGCCTAAGAGGGGGCAAGCAGGACTGCCAAGGGCATGACAGCCAGGCAGAGCTTAATAGTAAATGACCGTGTTTCACATACACCTTGTGTTACTGGGGCAGGAGCTTTGGGGCCACTTCTCCCTTCTGGGAGGGACCAGGAGGCAGTAGCATCCAATGTCCACCTACTGCTGACCATGTCCTACTGTATGGAGGCCTAATGCTAGGAAGAAGAGTAAACCCGGGGTCTCAAACTCAGTGCCTAGAGGGGCCCGACAGTAATGTAAATGTGTACATTGTCCAGGGTAGTGATAGTGGCCGTGACCAGCAGTGTTTGGCACAAATAGCAGACAATTAATATTGGTTGAATGGATACATTTATTCATAGAGCAGTTCATTCATTACACAAGAAGTATTTATTTTTTTAAGATTTTATTTATTTTATTAAAGATTTTATTTATTTATTCATTTGAGAGAGCGAGAATGAGAGAGAGAGAGAGAGAGAGCACATGAGAGGGGGGAGGGTCAGAGGGAGAAGCAGACTCCCTGCTGAGCAGGGAGCCTGATGCGGGACTTGATCCCAGGACTCCAGGATCATGACCTGAGCTGAAGGCAGTCGCTTAACCAACTGAGCCACCCAGGTGCCCCTAAGATTTTATTTATTTATTTGAGAGGCAGAGAGAACGTGAGCGGGGGGAAGAGGCCGAGGGACAAGCAGACTCCCTGCTGAGCACAGAGCCCCAAGCAGGGCTCCATCCCAGGACCCCGAGATCATGACCTGAGCTGAAGTCAGACGCTCAACCAACTGAGCCACCCAGGCGCCCCTCCAAGAAATATTTATTAAAGAGGTATCAAAGGCCAGGCCTCGCAGTTTTAGGGAATGTAATGGTGGACAAAATAGACAGAATCCTTTCCAGGGAGTATATAGTCTGGTAAGGAAGACAGATGGAATTTAAATGACATCCAAACACCCACCCAAAAATTGGGTGACTGGTGTATAGAGAGGGACATGACCCTGTGGAGGTGGGTGCAGGGGGATGGGCTGTACTCAGGGAGGACCTGGGGAGATCATGGTAGCTGAGACCTCTGAAGGGCGAGCAGGAGGGAGTGGTGTTCCAGGCAGAGAGAACAGCATGTGCAAAGGCCTCGGGTCAGGAGGGAGCATGGAATGAGAGAAAGGCCAGAGTGCCGGAATGAGACCTCCCTTGCAGGGAGGCCAGATCAAGGCTGCGTTCTAAAGCCTGTCACATTCTGAGAACAATCAGAGGTTATAAGCAAGGATGCAATGAGGAAGGCAGCTTCAGATTTATGTTGTCAGGAGCTCCTGAGGCTGCTGCCCAGAGAACAAACTGGAGGGAGGCTAGAGTAGCCCGACAGAAACGGGCACAGAGGCTGCGGTGGCTGTCCAGGGCAGAGATGGTGGTGGCTTGGGCCAGGCGTTGCCCATCGAGGTGGAGAACAGTCAGCGCATTCCGTGGATTTTTCCAAGGTAGACTTAACAACACCTGGTGACGGGTTGGATGTGAGAGCTGGAGGAGAGCGAGGAGGGGGGAGCAGTCCTGGGCTTCTGGTGTGAGCAGCCGCCCCCCCCCCCGCCAGATGGGGGAGACTGGGGCAGAGCCAAGTTTGCGATTGGCAGATGTACTTTGAATGAAATGAAATGGGGGTGGTGGAGGCAGCCAGAAACCTCCACGTTTGGGCCACAGCTGTTGTCTATCCAGAATCTTGTGATTGCCATTGGCAGGTTTGGATTTCTAAGCCCTTGAAAGATGCTGGGAACTGGACGTCTCTGAAGTCCCCTTGGCCGACTGGCCATCTGTCCTCTCCATCCAGCGGGGCTGGGCCACTGTTCTCAGCCAGGGTAGCCAGGGCACTCGGGGGGTGTGGAAAGGTGAGCCACCCACCCGCCTGGGACCCTCCATCTGCTTTTGATCCTTCATAGCCTTTGAAGTCCCCCCTACCCCCACCCTCCAGCTGTCATCTCTTGGGCTCCTCCAGCAGCCCCATGCTCCCCCAGTGCTTCTCAGTCCCCGGGGACAGGGGTGGTGACAAGGGTAACAAATGGTGCAAGCCACTGGCAGCAGCAGGCCAAAGAGAAGGCCAGAGGGCGGGGGCTTTTGAATGCCTCTTTCTTCCCATTCCTCTTGGTCTGGTTCTGCAGCAGCAGGGGTATCGGGGTTTTGCAACAATGCAACAGGGGGAAAATTGTTTTTGTAAATGAATCCCATGCCTTTGCTTCCTTTCTCTGCCTTCATGAAAGAGAAGCTAAGTCTTTCTCCTCCCCTCCAGACTCTGTTAAGACTGTCTGATTTCTCTCTTCCCTCCCCTGCAAAGAGAATAAGCTGTTCTCCTATTTCAGGTAATTGTGAGCAGGGGAGAAGGGGCAGAGTGTGAGTGAGGGAAGCCTCCCCACAAACTGCAAGAGAATTCAACTCTGCCCATCAAACTACAATAGGAACCAGTGGTTTCTAGGTGATCCTCATGACAGTTCCTAGTATCTCCCCGGAATGAAACTAATCGTGTCTTTTGTCTGTGTGAATGCATTCTCTAACTTAATCTGCACATAACCTGCTGGGAAGGTACTATTATTTTCTCCATCCTTATGGATAAGGCTCAGAGAAGTTACATAACTCGCCCAAGGTCATATAACTGATAAGGTGCGTAGCTGGAATTTGAACCTACGTAGCACATGACAAAGCCAGAGCTCTGACCAGGTGGCTTAGTGGATATTGGCGCTGGATGGGCCCTGGGTTCAATTTTTGACCCAGTTTTACTTGCAAGCTGTGGTTTAGGAGCACAGACCTATCCCTGATGAACATAGATGCAGAAATCCTCAACAAAATATTAGCAAATCAAATTCAGGAATACATTAAAAGTATCATTCATCACAATCAATTAGGATTTAATCTAGGAATACAGGGGTGATTCAGTTTTCACTAATCAATCAATGTGATACATTGAGGAAGGATAAAAACCAGATAATCATCTTGATAGATGCAGAGAAAGCATTTGGCAAAATTCAACATCCACTCATGATAAAAACTCAAAAAAGCACGTTTAGAGGGAACATACCTCAAAATAATAAAGACTATATATGAAAAACCCACAGCTAACATCATATTCAGTGGTAAAATACTGAAAGCTTTTCCTCCAAGATCAGGAACAAGACAGGGATGTCCACTATCACCACTTTTATTCAACATTGTACTGGCAGTCCTAGCCATAGCAATCAGACAAGAAAAAAAAATGAAGATAAGGAAGAAGTAAAACTGTCACTTTTGCAGATGACATGAGACTGTGCATAGAAAACCCTGAAGACTCCACAAAAACACTATTAGAACTCAAGTGAGTTCGGTAAAGTTGCAGGATACAAAATTAATATGCAGAAATCTGCTGTGTCTCAATACACTAATAACAAAGTAGTAGAAAGGAAATTTTTAAAACAGTCCCATTTATAATTGCACCAAAGGGATTCAGATACCTAGGAATAAACTTAACCAAGGAAGTAAAAGACCTGTACTCTACAAACGATAAAACATTGAAAGAAACTGAAGATGATACAAATGGAAAGATATACCATACTCATGGACTGGAAGAATTAATATTGTTAAAATGTTCATACTACCCAAAACAATCTATAGATTCAATGAGATATCACCTCACACCAGTCTGAATGACTAGTATCAAAAAGACAAGAAATAACAAGTGTTGGCAAGGACACAGAGAAAAGGAAACCTTCATGCCCTGTTGGTGGGAATGTAAGTTGGTGCAACCACTGTGGAAAACAGTATGGCGGTTCCTCAAAAAATTAAATAGTAATACCATATGATCTAGAAATTCCTCTAGTGGATATTTACCCAAAGAAAGTGAAAACACTAATTTGAAAAGATATATGCGCTATTGTGTTTATTGCAGCATTATTAACAATAGCCAATATATGGAAGCAATCCAAGTGCCCATCAATAGATGTATGGATAATGATGTGAGATATATATATAGATACACACACACACACACACACACACACACACACACACACACTCAATGGAATATTACTTGGCCATAAAAAGGAATGAAATCTTGCCATTCTTGCCATGGGTGGACCTAGAAGGTATTATACTATGTAAAATAAGACACAGAAAGAAAACATATGATTTCATTTATACATAAAATCTAAAAGACAAAACAAAAAACAAAACAGACTCTTAAATACAGAGTGATTAAATACAATGTGATTGCCGGGGGGGAGGTGGGTGGGGGGTGTGGGCAGATTAGGTAAATGGAATTAAGAGGTATAAACTTGCAATTATAAAATAAATAAGTCACAGAAATGAAAAGCACAGCATAGAGAATATAGCCAATAATATTGTAATAACATTGTATGGTGACAAATGGTGACTACACTTATCCAAGTGAGCAGTGAGTAATGTAAAGAATTGTTGAATCACCATGTTGTATACCTGAAACTAATAGGACATTGTATGTCAACTGTACTTCAATAATTAATTAATTAATTAATTAAAAAAATACAGCACTGACCTTAGAGCCAGACCACCTGGTTGTGAATCCTGGTTCTACCACTAACTAGAAGGTCACTTTCTGAACCTCAGTCTCTTCATCTCTACCCACCTCATAGGATTAAACAAGCCAATATATGCAAAGAGCTCTTGGCCCCAGACTAAATGCTCTTCAAGTGTTCATTATTTTTATTTCTATTATCTGTAAAATGAGCACTATAATCAGGACCAGGTTAAGACCTTCAGAGGCCTCAAAACACCAGAGGGATCAGCCTCCCTCCTCTGCTGCCCCATGTAATTCAATAATAAAACAATATGACCCATAAAACCCAAATCCGAAACTCACTGTGTGCTGAAATTTTAATTCTTTTCAGATCCTCATGGCAGAACAGGGTGAGTTCACCAAACAGGAATGAGTCATGTTTCCTTGGTGCTTAAGCTGTGCCCAGACCTAAACCTGTGTTTAGTTGACCTGTTGGGAAATAGAGGGCGGACCATTATATCTCCCAGGGTAGTTGAGAGAATTTGAAGGAGGTGATGTCAAAGTGATGGGGGAAATTGCCTGGTGTGGAATGGGTGCTTGGGAAGTGGGAGCTATGATTAGAATTTTTGGAAGGGTTTTTCTCACTGAACTGCTCATACTGCTATACTTTATGGTTAATAGTTTGCTTCTGCAAGATAGCAGTACCCGTAAGCTCTAGCTGGCAACAGGAAAAGAACGATTGTCAGGGTCCTGTTTACTTTGCAAGAACTAACATTGCTATTGCTTTAGCTTTGTTAGTGATACTTACTTCTTTTCCTCCAAAGGAGGATGTGTTTGAATTGCTGTTGGTATGTTTGAAGTTGAGATCTTGAATTCCTAACAAAGCTCTAGACTCTTTATTCCTTTTTAGAGTCAATACCATGCAAATTAGTTTTGGGAAGGGCAAACTTCCTAATCGTTATATCTTCATTCTTTCATCATTTCGGTATGTTCCTCTAAATCTGTAGTAGTGGTTTTTATTTTCATGTCTATTTGAAATTATGTCAGCTTTCTTTTATTTGGTGTTTGCATCATGTGGATTTTTATAATTTTTTGCTGTGAGTCTGTCCTTATATTTAAAAGGGGTATCTTGTGATAAGCATGCAGTTAGTTTTTCAATCCAGTCTTGTAATATTTATCTTTTAGTGGGAGTATTTATTCTGTAAGGTAAATGGACATTAAATGTTTACACTTAATGTAATTATTGATAAATGTGAATTTAAATCTATCATTTTTTTTCCTATTTGTTCCATCTCTTCTTTGTTTCTTTTTCTCTAGTTTCTTGCTTTCTTTTGGATTAATGAAGTATTTTCATTGTTCCATTTTCTCCTCTATTACCTTGTTGGTATACATTTTTTATTATTCTCTAAGTAGTTACTCTAAAGGTTATAGCATGCATCCTTATAAATTTTAAAGTTTGCTATAAATTAGTACTTGTACCACTTCCAGGAAAATGCAGTGTCCTTAGAACATGTAAACTTCATTTATCCCCCTCTTATTTACATATTTATCCTTTTATGTTGTTCTCCATCCTTTGCCAAATTTTCATGTTTCCAAAGCATTCTTTCGTAGTGCAAATGTACTGGTGAAAAATAATCTTCATTTTGGTTGTTTCATTTTTGTCTTCATTTTTGAAGGGTTTTTCGCTGGCATAGAATTCTGTGTTAGCAGATGAAATTCCATTGTTTTTTGGTTTCCATCATACTTGCAGAGAAGTATTCCTTCTTTAAAGATAATTTGTATTTTCTTTATTTATTTTAGAGAGAGAGATAGCAAGTGAGAGAGAAAGCACATGAGCAGCGGGGGAGAGGGAGAAGCAGCCTCCCCACTGAGCAGGGAGCCCAACATGGGGCTCGATCCCAGGACCCTGAGATCATGACCTGAGCTGAAGGCAGATGCTTAACTGACTGAGCCACCCGGGCAGCCCAATAATTTGTCTTTTATTCACCCTGTGGCTGCTTTTAAGATAATATATTCTCACATGTGTATAGTTTGATTATGATATGCTCAGGAGTGTTTTTCTCTGTATTTATTTTTCTTCTGATTTGCAGAACTTTGCTGATTGCATTGGCTTGATGCCTTTATCAGTCTTGGAAGATTTTCTGTCAGTTTCTTGTTAAATATTGTTTCTGATTTGTTTTCTCTTTTCTTTCCTTCTGTGGCTCCTGTTACATGTATGCGGGACCTTTTCTCCATGTCCCATTATACTTTTATGCTTTTTTTGAACCTATTTTCCTTTCCAACCTTCTTAGATTTGTCTGCTGACTTATCGTCCAGTTCATTATGCCTTTCTTTTGCTACATCAAATCTGTAGTTCAACTGCTCTCTTGAGCTCTGAATTTCAATTATTATATTTTTCAGTTTTAGAATTTTCATTTTTTTAAAAATATTCTAGTTCTATAGTAGTATTCTCCAATTAAATCTATTTTCTTTTTTTTTAAAGATTTTATTTATTTATTTGACAGAGAGAGAGAGCACAAGCAGGGGGAGCGGCAGGCAGAGGGAGAGGGAGAAGCAGGCCCCCTACGGAGCAGGCAGCCTGATGGGGGGCTCGATCCCAGGACCCTGGGATCATGACCTGAGCCGAAGGCAGACACTTAACCGACTGAGCCACCCAGGTGCCCCTAAATCTATTTTCTTGATCATATTATCAGTGTAGTTGGGGAGTCCATGTTTGATGAATCTTATTATGGGTTTGGTTTTTTTGTCTCAGTTTTTGATCATTTGGTCTTGTCTCCTTGCATGCCTGGTAATTTTTATTAAGTGCTAAACATTGTATATGAAAAATTGTGGAAACTCTGGAAGGTAATACCTTCCCCAAAAGAAAAGTTACTTTTCTTCTGCCAGGTGGTGATACTAGAGATAAATCACTTTGAACCAATAAGGGATAATTGGATGACAAATCAGGATCTATTTGGTTTGCCCATACTCTAAGGGAGTAACCTTTCAAAGGTCTCAGTTAAAAGCCTGGTGTTTACCAAGGATTCTCATCCTTGACGGACCATGAACTCCAATTTTCACCTCCCTAGTACTGAGAGATTGCCAAAAGCTCTGCTTCATTTATTGTCTTCTTAGCTACCTCCCTGTGTTTGGCTTCTCTCACTCTCACCTCGCCCAGCTTAGGTATCACCAAACTCCTCAAAGGTTATAATTGTCAGCAATGTCAGGCTCACTCCTCTGTGGTTCTCATAGCTCTAGGATCTCTGCTCCTTGGGTTCTAGCTGCCTTAGTAACCCTGAACTCCAGTTTTTGTCTCCCCAGCCCAATGAGATTGGATAAACCCTAAGCTGTTCTTTTTCCTTCTGTGCTTAAAAATTGGCAGATGTTTTGAGGGGCAAAGTGGCAAAAGTCAGACTTAACTCAGTCCATGTCTCATCTCTCTGGGATCCTGGGCCCTCAAGCCCTCCCTTCGTTGCTGTCTGATACTTTAAAACAATGTTTTATAGCTTTCATTTTATATTGTGATAGTGAGATTAACCAAAATTACAAATTATCCCATCATAGCTGGAAGGTGAACTCATTTGAAGAGTTTACTACATACTAGGAAAAATGACTTATTTTTATTTTCTCCAGTATTGGAGAAAAATGCAACTCTAAACCATATTAAAAGGAAGACTCCAGATGAATTAAAGACTTAAGCATGAAAGTTAAAATTCTAAGTGAATATGGAAATATAAACAAATTAAAATATGGACACATTTTAATATCCTAGGGTTAGGGAAATAATTTTACACCTAGAAAAAAAATACTGGGCAAATATATTAGAAAATTTTTGATCTCCAAGACACCATAAATAAAGAAAATGAATGGAAACGTAAGGAAAGAAATTTACAGCATCTAAAACCAGCAATGAACACTCCAGCAAATCAGCAAGAAAAGACAAAAAGAAAACCCAATAGAAAAAAGGGCAAAGATAAAAGATATAAGTAGTTCCCAGAAACTCACATGTTGCACAGTTATGTGACTATGTGCTTAAACTCACTAGTAATCATGGAAATACAAAGTAAAACAAGTATGATATCACTTTCCGCCCATCCCCTGACAAAGATTAGAAAGCTGGAAATGCCAAATGTTAGCAAGAATTTATGAAACTAGAACACTTATGCACTTTTTTTTAAGTAGGCTCCATGCACAGTGTGGAGCCCCGTGCAGGGCTTGAGCTCATGACCCTGAGATCAAGACTTGAGCCAAGACCAAGAGTTGGACGTGTAACCAACTGAGCCGCTCAGGTGCCCCTGATTTATATACTCCTGACAGGAATCTAAATTAGCACAGGAATTAGTGAGGAACTGTCTACTAGTACTTGGTCAAGTTCAATTCACATATACCCAATGACAGAAATCATCCTTGTATATATATACATTTAAGAATGTGTGTGTGTGTAAACACACATATATAGGTACACATTATATATACATGTGTATATATATATATATTTTTTAATGAAGATGTTCGTTGCAGCATTGTTTATAGTAGCTGAGAGATGAAGGCTTCCTGGATGTTTATCACTAGGGCAATACATAAATACAATAGAGCGAATACACAGTATGGAATTCTAACTATAAGCTAGATGCCTATTCAGCAACATGTACACATTATAAAATCATAGTGCGGAGTGGAAAGAAAAAGCCTAAAAACAAGACAAGATCTCATGTACAGCACTATTCATGTAAATTAAAACACAGTCACACATAAAACAATACAGCATCATTTTATAAGGGGATATATTTACATATTTAATACATTAGAGTCATCATCTAAGATGGGGTGGAAAAATGAGAATAAATGGGAACTTTTAAAAATTTTGTTTGACGAAGCTAATCGCTCAATTATAGATTTCCTCCTTCCCTCCCTCCCTTCCATCTTTTTCTCCCTCCCACCCTTCTGCAGATGGTAACAGGATGACAGAATGAACAAGATTCCGTGTCAGGTGTTGTGGGGGAAATAAAGGTGATTTCCATGTTGGCTTGGCCTTCAAGGATGTTAGGCAAAAGTCTACAGTGAACACACCAAAAGCTTTAGTTAGCGCTACTCTGTCCCAGAGTTAGAACTCACAAGCCCCTTCCTTCTCTGAGCTCCTGAGGATGACAGCAACTCTTGGTAAAATAAATAAGCAATGCGACCGAGGCCAGAAGTCACAGTGCTCCTTCTTTCCCCGTTGGGTAAATGTTTCCCAGCTAACATAAAGATATAAACACTAGGAGCTTACTAGTGTGGAATTCTCTCATCAGATTAAAAAGTGTATATAAAGTACTTCCTATGTGCAAATCCTAGAATAAGAGATTTCTTTGTTGTTGTTTTTTTTTTAATTATTAAGTTTTTCGGGCCCACAAAGATGTGCAGTAGCCACATCACAGTGGTATGCCCACCATCCTGTTTCCAGCTAAAACAGGGGTTGGCAAACTTTTTCTGCTAATTACTAAATAGGTTCAGCTTTGCGGGTCTCTGTCACACCTACTGTACTCAGAAGGTGCAGTGTGAACATAGCCCCAGATGATCCAGTCAACCAACGAGCAGGACTGTGTTCAGAGAACACTTTGCTTATGGACACTGCAGTTTTCACATGTCATCAGAAGTTATCCTCCTTTTGGTTTGTTTCCAACCATTTAAAAATGTGAAAGCCAGGGCACCTGGGTGGCTCAGTCAGTGAGGTGTCCGGCTCTTGATTTCAGATCAGGTCACGATCTCAGGGTGGTGGGATTGAGCTTCGTGTTGGGTTCAGCACTGGGTGTGGAGCCTGCCTGAGATTCTCTCTCTTCCTCTCCCTCTGCCTCCCTTCTCTAAAATAAAATAATAAACAATAAAAATGTGAAAGCCATTCTTAGCTCACGGGTAACACAAAAAGGTGGGCTGGATTTGGATGGGCCACAGTGGGTGTCAACCCCTGAACCAAACGTTACAAACTCAGTTGAAGCCCCCAGGGTACCACTTTCCAAAGTGCCTTCCCCCCACCATCCCCAGAGTCAGCCATTCTCTGAAATTTGTTTTTCATCCTATACATACTATCATCTGTGTATTGCATGTGTGTGTATCCTTAAACAGTATATAGTATTGATTTGTATGTTTTGCACTTCATAGAAACGGTATCATACTTTGGGTACCCTTCTGCCTCTTTGCTCAGGACTTTGTCCGTTCTGCTGTGTGTGGAGCCCCAGCTTAGTCTTTTTCACTCCTGTATGATATTCCACCATGTGTACACACCACCGTGGTACACACCACCTGTAATTATTCTTTCTCTGGGAATGCACGGGCATTTAGGTTGCTGCCCCCAAAGACCTTTCCTTATAGCCACCTGTTTTCATCCTCACCATGATCTTTCCAGGGAGGTACTTTGATAACGCCATTGTCCAGATGAGCAAGCTTTTCACTTAGAGCGGTTTGGTAGCTTTCTCAAGGTAGCGAGGAGCGAAACTGAAATTTGAATCCATGACCTTTGCACGATGGAATCTGAGCTTATAACCACTTTGCCTTCGGTCGGTATGTTGTGTTTTATTAAAGTAATGATAACAGATCCTCCCAACGATGACCTTGCAATACTAATGTGCTTAGCCTTTCTCTGAGGACACCTTGAATCAGTGCCAAACGTTATTGGTTGTAGCTTAGCCCTTGGGAAACCACCAGGTACGGTATTATACACATGAACCAGAAACCTCACTTCCTAACCATGGTGGGGAGGAATTTAGGAGGAATAAGTACTGGTGTGGTGCAAGGACTGAACGGGTTTCAATAAAAAATGAGAAAGACCCAGGAGACTTGTCCCACACTTTCCCTGCCCCCATAACATTTTACCAACATCATGAGTAATTCAGGAGCTAGCGTTTCCTTCCTTGGCGGGGACCAAGGTGATGGGCTGTGGAGTCTGGCCGCCAAGAGGGACTTGTTAAGTATTACAGATGCCTTCCGAGCCTCTGTCTGTCCCTCCACCTAACACCATGTCCATTTTTCCCTCGAAACTGCAGTCAACCGCCTCTGCTCCCTAAGCCTCTGCTTTTGGGGACCCAAACCCAAACTCTCCTTCCCCACCTGTCTCTCCCTTCCTCCGCTGGGAAGGCTCCCTAGCTCCCTCCAGCTCATTCAGATGACATTTAAAAGAGACCAGAATATAATTTTTCTAATGGCAAAATACCGTAAGAAGGAGGGGAAAGTTTTAATCAAGTGGGTATATTCTCCGGAGGGGAGCAAGTACTTCATTTTAATTCCTCATTTCCCTTTGATGAAAAGTTTAGTGAATTTTTATTATGTAGAATTTATAAGACGGCTGGGTTTAGGTAATCAGCTTTAATATTTATACTCTTAGGGAAAGAAATAGGAATCATTAGTAAGCCTGCATAATTAATGAATAAATTATATTTCCCTTTGTTTTCTTTCAGGTACAAGGAAATGCTAGAACTGGTGATCTCACCCAGCCTCACTGGAAACAGAGATTGTCCGGGTAAACCGAAGCTTAACCGTGCCGATGCCGATGTCTGGACTCTGAGTGACATAGAAGGTAGGCCTCCCGGCGTGAGTTTTGGTGGACCTGTGGTGGTCCCGCTTGCCCCGTGGAATTTAGTTAAGGGACTGACAGCCTTCGACACGTGTCCTTTTGCAAGTACCGTCATTATGACAGTTTCTCCTCTCGCCATTGGGATTGTTGCCTCTGGACCAGAACTTTGGCGTGCATTGCTAAGGATTCTGTCTAGTCGTTAGAGGGGCAAGTGTGCTCATTCGTGTTCTGAACTTCCTGTGCCGAGAAATGCTGACACCTCCGCAGACGATAGGCAGTGTCGGGTGTGTTCCAGGGCCCAGCCCTGGGTGTGTCCTGCAGGGTCGCGGCTCCAGCTCCAAGTCTGTCCCCCAGCGCTGTCCCGCCATCACGCATCCAGGCAGGCGTCTTGTTTACGAAGGTTTGACGTTGGGACAAGAACTCATCTGCCTTTTGCTTTCAGGTTGGGTTAGAGTCAAGGAAGCAGAGGAGAGTTAAGCTGTTTAAAAAATTATTGGCAAATGATGCCGCTGAACTAGTTTTCACTAGAACAATTCCAGCTATTGTTTGCTCTGTTTGGGATCTGTCAGCCTTCCTGGGAGAGCTGGGAGTTAGCAGAAGGCATTAAGCTATTATGTTTAACCATTGGGCTTAACCCTTTATGTGGCCAGCTTTGGGGATTTGCCGCTGGTGTCCTAGGACCTCGGGCTGTCTTTCCTTCACCGCCTGTGATTGATGCCAGCTCAAGGGACACAAATGCTGCCTAACTGTCGTGGAAAACCAGAGACTTGTGTCTAGTCAAATACAGCATCGCAAGGAATTTGCTTTTCAGCAACTCCAGGCTACTGGGAATAATTCTTGCTGTCACCAGGGCAATGACATTTCCCTTGCATGCTGGTAATGAAGCTGGGACAAGCCTACTCAAAGTACCACCAAGAGGGTCTGGGCTCCCCCACCAAACCACATGCTAGAGAACACACCCTCAATCTTGGCATTTTGGAGTGTCCGTGTAAACCACTCTGGGCTCTGTGAGAGTTGGAGACAATTTGTTAAGCCCTGTTCAAAAGCAGTCATTCTCTTATTTCTGAGTAGAGCTACTCTTCAACCTAGGGCTTCATTTCAGAGCCGGGAGAGCTAGGAGGAAGCTGCCAGGTGAGGAAGATCCAAGTCTGAATCCCAGCCCCACTGCTTCCCAGCCAAATGGCCCCTGGCCAATTGTTTCACCTTTCTGAGCCTCCATTTTCTCACCTGTCAAATGGGGGCATAGTCACGACCCGCTTCAGAGGATGCCTATTGCTGCCTGGCACACCTGAACGTGTGGTACCGTGGTTAAACATAGTATTGCACGCTCATTCTCCAATGAATCAAATCACCACGGGGAGGGTAGAACCAGGGTTGCCAACTGGCAGCTCACAGCCAAGTCTGGGCCTCATGAATGCCTTTGTTTGCTTTACACTGTAATAAAATAAAAATAAAAGTAAACTTGTAAAAATCAGGAGTGCTCACATAAAAATCTGGATTTCTAGTTGCTCTTAAAATGCTGACCGCCTTGTAGACGCGGGGCCCACATTCCCACCTGGCTGCCACTAGTGGGAGCTGAGGAGCAGCTGTCCCTGAGATGAGTCCTGGACACTTCCTTTGTCCTTAATTTTTGTGAGCACATACTTTGCGCCAGGCACCATGGAAAGCTGTGTGACTGCAGATTAACCCTCCTACTGTCTGTCACAACAGAGCAGACACGCAGCACTGGCTGTGTGCCAGGCATGGTTGTACAAACTCACTGAATCCCCACAACCCCTGGGAGTGGGGACTGTTGTTAACCTTTGTGTTACCAGTGAGGGAACTGAGGCACAGAGAGGTCAAGAGATCATGAGGTCACCTGATTGAGATAACACAGTTCAGTGACAGCCAGAATTTGAACCTAGGTAGTCTAACTCTGAAATCTCTTCTCCTAATCAGTACACTATAATGTTTCTCATTGAGTTATTACACCCTTATTAGGCTATGAGCCCATCTTACAGATGTGTAAGTTGAGGCACAGGGGGATTAAATATTAAGTAAGCAGCCTAAAGACACAACTAGTGGCAGGGCCAGGAGTCAAACCCAGGTGCTCAGGCTCGAGTCCCCACTTCTAAATTTTAGACTCATTTTCTGCCAAGCCCTTAAGAGTCCTCAGACCCCAGATATTTGTCCCCACAGTGGTGGACATCTCTCTCCTGTCCACATCCTTTCCGCTGCCCTGGCAGGCAGAGCCAATAGGGTCAGGTTACACACACGTACACACACACACGCACACATACACACACACACACACACACACACACACACACACACACTTCTTTCTCTTGAGATGGGTGGTGAGTTCCTGGGCTCTGCAGGGAACATTCCACCCTAGCTGCAGTCTCTAGTGCTGGATTCGTCAGCTGCCCTTCCAGCCTGGGCCCTTCTGTGACCCTTCTGTGACAGAGTCATTATTGACTGACTGCAGGGATCCAGATCCAGGGAGGACCCCAGGGGGGCAGGAGCAAGGGGGCCTCCATTCAGGGGCTTCTGGAGGGAATGTGAAATCCGGAAATACCACGGTGGTTCCCGCTGCATTCGTGCGGTCTCTTACCACCTCGGGGCCCCTGGTCTGGTCACCCAGACTCTTTGAAGTTTATTTGCCTCATCTGTTAAAGGGGAGTATTCTTCCACTGAGCTCCCTGAGTTGATTATAAGGATAAAATAGTTAAAACATGAAGAGGACTTAGCGTTTCTTAAAAAGTATAGAATAAGATCTAATTTCCTTACCCTTGGCCACCAGGCTCACCTGTCTACCCCCACCAGCCTCTCAAATGCAGCTCGTCCCCATCCCTTTGCTCAGTAGACCTAGCTTCAGCCTTGTTTCTTTCGTTGTAACTCAGGAACTTGATGCTGCCCTTGGGGCCTTGGCCCATGCTGTTCCCTGGGCCTGGACCAGTCTCCCCCGTCTGTGGGACCATCCCTCAGCCTTCGGTGCTCATCAGAAAGGTCTTTTCCTATCAGAAGTAACGGTTCATTCACTCATGCGACAGGTGTTTTTTCAGCCGCGTGCCCAGCATTGTTTTAAAAGGGCATACTAAAGCCCCTGCCTTCCTGGAGCCTATTCTAGGGGGCCGGCCGGCCAGAGGCTGATGATAACAGTAAATAAGCAAAACACAGAGCATGTCAGGCGGTGATACATGCTATGGGGAGGGGGCAGGGGAGAAAGCAGGGAAGGAGGATAGGGAATGCAGGGGTGTGGGGATGTCCCTGGGAACGTAACACTTGAGTAAAGACCTTAAGGAGATGAGGGAGGGCGTTCGTGTCGATGTGGAAGAAGAGCCTCATACACAGAGGAAACAAGTGTAAACGCTCTGGGACAGCAGCGGCGTCCCCAGAGCACCTGAGGAGCAATAAGGAGGCTAGCGTGGCTGGAGCCCAGGGAGCCAGGGGCCGTGGGGGGAGGAGGTCAGAACAGTGGCCAAGCTCAGACCTCGCCAGACCTTGAGAGCCACGGGAAGAACATTGGATCCTACCCTGAGTGAGATGGGAGGCATGGGAGGGTTTGGAGCAGAGGAGGAGACCTCTGATCTGTGTATTAACAGGACCCCTCGGGCCATTTGTGAGAAAGACGGGGGGGTGGGGACTGAATGGGGGCCCACGGACCAGCGAGGGAGGCGTTACAGTAACCCAGGAGAGAGGTGCTGGTGCCTTGGACTGGGGCAGGAAGAAGGGGCAGATTCTGGACCAGATTTGAGGGTGGAGCCGACAGACACCCACCCACACCGTTCTCTGTCCTGTTTTCTTTTCATCACCCTAGTCTCTATCAGAAGGCACATGTTTGTTCACCTGTTGCTTATTGGGCTCCCGGCCTGAATGTCAGTTCTCAGGAGGCAGACTTTGTCTCAGTCACCTGTGTATCCGCTCTGCTGAGAGCAGGGTGTGACACCTCGCAGGTGCTTCCGAAGTCCTCCGAATGAGTGAGGACAGAAGATGGAGCCCTCCCTGTGACTGTGAGCGCTCCCCTCTGTTGGCCTCCCAAGCTTTCACACCTCACAGCCCTTGCCACCCTGCACCCCTGCCCGAGCACCCTTCCTTTTCCTCTGTTTCTCCCTGACACATCGGTTTCTGCTCACCGGCTAACACATAAACACACAGTCCTTACAAAGACTGGAAACTCTGGGCCACATCCATCCAAGCTCAGTCTCTCTTCCCTTCCCCGGAAGTAACCACCATATCCTGTTTTGTGTGCATCTTAAGACCTTTTTGTAAGAATCACATTTGTGTCAACATTTACTTATGTGACTTACGGGTGTGTATTTTTATATATTTAAACATGTATGCTTACTATAAAAATTATAGTATCGCTGGAAAAAAATCTGAAACACAAAACAGTCGCATACTGTGTATTTGCTCTAACTTGTTCTGCTCACTCAGGACACACTGAGTAACGATATCATAATATACCAAAGAATGACGGTGCCCCAGTTCATGAAGCCATACCCCTGTGGAGGAACATGAGGTTGTCTGTACAGACAGTGCTACCAGGGGTGCGGTCATGCAAGCTACTGTTTGAATGCGTGCCCTGTTTCTCTAGGGAAGATGCTGAGAGGTGAAGGGCAGCGTCCCGGGGCTCCCTTCCCTGTCCTTGTTGCCTTACAAACTCCCCCTCATCAGTGCTGCCTCTGCCTCATCGCAGAACCTCCCGAGCCCCTCCAGAGGGTTGGTAGTTTCTCGTGTATTCCTTCATTTCTGCAGCCATGAGGTCAGCAGGTTGTTTGATGAGCCTACTGTGCACAAGGCGCTGGGGACCCCCCTGCTGCCTGCCTTCAGGGCCTCTGCAGGTCACTCTGCTCCCAGAGGCACTTTTTGCATCATCCCATGGTCGCCGCACCCTACATCCTACAGGGTTTGGGCTCAGCCAGGCTGCGTGTGTATCCCAGCTCTGCCATTTGCTCCCTGGGTGAACTTGACCAAATTCCTATTCTCTGCGAGCCTGTGTCCTCATCTGGATAATGAAGATATGTTTGCTGCATATGTGTTCAGTAAATTGTTCCAGAATGCCTGCTGTGAGCCAGTGCCTCGTGTGGATAGTGGGGCTATAATGGTGAATGAGACAGACGAGTCCCCCTCCCAGAACTTCTGTTCTAGGGGAAGAGACGGGTACTGAATTTTTAAACAAATATGGGATTTCAGGTGGTGGTGATTTTTATGAGGAAGTAAAGCAGGGATGAAATAGAGTGACCTGCAGGCGGGCCAGTGGTTAGAAGGGCTTTAGCGCGATTATGCTAAAGCCTGGCGGGGTGCTTAGAAAACACTCAGTAGAGGTTAGCTCTGTGTCTCTCCCTCTTTAATGTGCATAATAGACTCAGCCGGGGACTTTGTTAAATTTCAGATTCTGATCCAGCCTAAGAGTCTGCGTTTCTAACAAGCTCCCAGGAGATGCCGATACTCTGGTTCACCAGCCCCTCTGAGGAGCAAGGGGCTAGCTTGGTGTTTCTCAGATTCTCTTGTGCATCAAAATCACTTTGCAAGTTTTATTAGCATGCAGATGGCAGGGCCCCACTCCTAGATTGCTGATTCAGTAAAGGTTTGGTCTGGGGCCCAAGAATTTGCATTTCTAACAAGTTCCAGCTAATACCGATGCTGTTGGCCCAGGGACCACACTTTGAGAACAAGGCTTCTGCACTGGTTTTAAACCTGGCTGCACACCGGATTCTTCTGGGAAGTTTAAAAAAAAAGTTTAAGGCTCATGTCCAGATCCTACCCCCAGAGAATCTGATTTAATTGGTCAGAAGTATGACCCAAGCAATGGGATTTTTCTAAAGCTCTCGAGATGAATTTATTGTGTACCCAGGATTGAAAACAGTTGTTCTAGGTGGTGAATTCCTCCAGGACAAGGACAGTTTTTTATTCCTATATATGTATTCAAATTATTGTTCCTGATTAGCACACAACTCAGTCTGTGACTCATGGTAGATCCTTAAAAATTATTTATGGGTGGGTAGGTAGATAAATGGATGGAAGGGTAGAGGATGGATGGATGGAGGATGGATAGGTGGATGGAGGATGGATGGGTGGAGGATGGATGGGTGGATGGAGGATGGATGGGTGGAGGATGGATAGGTGGATGGAGGATGGATGGGTGGATGGAGGATGGATGGAGGATGGATAGGTGGATGGAGGATGGATGGGTGGAGGATGGGTGGGTGGAGGATGGATGGATGGAGGATGGACATGAATCAGTGGAGGATGGGTGGGTGGATGGGTGGGTGGATGAATACAGAGTGGTCTTGAGGAATCA
Organism: Eumetopias jubatus; assembly: GCF_037043125.1. Taxonomy (NCBI): domain Eukaryota; kingdom Metazoa; phylum Chordata; class Mammalia; order Carnivora; family Otariidae; genus Eumetopias; species Eumetopias jubatus. The sequence continues at coordinate 127,069,200 of NW_028274815.1, forward strand.
CAGATAACTTTAGGCTGGTATTAGTTTTGAATCCTTAGTAAAGTTTCCTTAATTTCCCCCTGCCTTATTTCCATATCTGTAAAATACAGATAATAACTTCCTCCTTGGGTTGTTATGGACAGTGATAGAGATAAGTCTCACGCAGTCCTTAGCACAGTGCCTGACTTATGGAAACCACTTGTGAAATAGGAGCTATCATTCGTTACTATTCAAGGGAAAATTGGATTTGAATTGTATCCTGTCTTCTGGAAGGAAAGGAAAAAATGTTACAGAACTAAGAAAAAAAACCTATTCAAAATACAAAAAAAAAAAAAAATGCGGATACATTTTGCAGAAGCCAAAGCTATCATCTCATTAAGGGTTTCCTCTGAGAGGCGAGGCCGTGCCCACGGGGCAAGTTGGGCTGTCTTCTCTTGGACCTCCCGCACCTCCTCTGCCCTGGGCACGATAGGGTCTGATTTCCCGTTCCCGTCTCATGGGTTCTAGCCTGGAGCTGGCACGTTTTGATTCATCTCATCCAAGCCAGGTGGAGCTGCCCAGACCTCTGCCAGAGTCCTCACCTGCGGAGATGCAGATCAGCTTCACCTCTCCCACACTTCAGCCTTTCCCGGCTGGCTTCCTGGGGGCCCTAGCACCCAGAACAACCTCTACCTGAATAGAACAGAAATCCCCCTCGGGGGGTATTGGTGTAGTGTGAAGGAAATTGCCAATCCCCTCTTTATGAGAAAGGGCACTGATGATTATTCATTATTGAACACCTTCCCTGCGTGAAGAGCTCTCGCCCCGGAGGTGTCTCCGGGACTCCCCACCTTCTCCAGCCACTCTCTGCAGTATGTGGGTCCCACCTCTCCTGTTGCTTACCGATTTTTCTTTAAAACAGTTCCCTTTCGTATGGAGGTTCCTCAAACAGTTGAAAATAGAGCTACCATATGATCCAGCAATTGCACTACTGGGTATTTACCACAAAGATGCAAATGTAGGGATCCGAAGGGGTACGTGCACCCCAATGTTTATAGCAGCAATGTCCACAATAGCCAAACTGTGGAAAGAGCCAAGATGTCCATCGACAGATGAATGGATAAAGAAGAGGTGGTATATATACACAATGGAATATTATGCAGCCATCAAAAGGAATGAGATCTTGCCATTTGCAACGACGTGGATGGAACTGGAGGGTGTTATGCTGAGTGAAATAAGTCAATCAGAGAAAGACATGTATCATATGACCTCACTGATATGAGGAATTCTTAATCTCAGGAAACAAACTGAGGGTTGCTGGAGTGGTGGGGGGTGGGAGGGATGGGGTGGCTGGGTGGTAGACATTGGGGAGGGTATGTGCTATGGTGAGCGCTGTGAATTGTACAAGACTGTTGAATCACAGATCTGTACTTCTGAAAAAAATAATGCAACATATGTTAAAAAAAAAAAGAAAAAAGAAGAAGATAGCAGGAGGGGAAGAATGAAGGGGAGTAAGTCGGAGGGGGAGACATACCATGAGAGACGATGGACTCTGAAAAATAAACTGAGGGTTCTAGAGGGGAGGCGGGTGGGGGGATGGGTTAGCCTGGTGATGGGTATTAAAGAGGGCACATTCTGCGTGGAGCACTGGGTGTTATGCACAAACAATGAATCATGGAACACTACATCAAAAACTAATGATGTAATGTATGGTGATTAACATAACAATAAAAAATTAAAAAAAACAGTTCCCTTTCATTACATTCATTTTAAAAGGATGACTTAACACCAGTTCCAGAAATGAAAAGTTATGCCTTTGATAGTCTTGCTGTGGTTCTAATACACATTCAGATAAATCGGTGATGATTTAAGTAGAAGAGTGTGTATTTAGGTGTCTTCTCAAATCTTCATACTCTGGGATATGCTGGCCTTGTTCCTTTCAGTCCTCAGGAACACCCCTACAAGGGACAGATGCCTTGTTCACTGTCACATAGCCACTCAACGAGGGTCAAAACTGGGGTTAGCACATCTGGACTCCTAATACAGTGCTCTCTCCTGCTGTCATTGTCTCCGGCCTGGGAGCACTTTAAACCACCCATACAGAGGGGATGAGCTGATTAGGTTAATAGCCTTGCACCTTTCGTAGCAAAGACCTGCCTCAAGACATCTTGCACTAGAAACGGTCTCGTCTCATGGGGATCACTTAGAAGTGGGCCTCTGGGGTCCAATTAGGCAACATAATAGTGGTTGCAGCTTTCAGAATCATTAGCTTCTTAATCCTCCCAGGGAGAGGTAAAAAAGTGTGAACATTCAAATTGGGCTCCTGGATTTAAGTGGCTTAAGCAAGGGCCCCAGGAGGATGGAAAGCTAATAAGCGCTCCCATGTGTGGGGCCCTTAACGCTTGGCGGCTACCTGCCTTTTGCAATGCTAGAAGCAGCCCTGTGGGTATGAGCTATTGCTCCATCTTGTGGGTGTGGAAACCAAGGCTTAGAGAGAAGAAGTGACAGGCACAAGGTCATACGGTTATCTTGCAACAGAGCAGGATTTGAATTTGGGTCTGACCCCTTAAGCCCATGTGCTTTTGGAGGGAAGAACGTTAAACTGACCAATTAGATTTGCGTTGTAGATCTGGCCCACAGCAGGTGCATGAATGCACAAATGAAGGAACAGCGTATGAAGGCCCTTGCACGAGTTTCTTCACACAGTCACGTGTATACACAGTCACCCTCAAGTGTGCATTCACACATATAGACCTAGCTTTAGTTGCCTTATTTTAAAATTTGGATCTTAGGCCTTGCTCGTGTATATTGTCTTCTGGGCCCCATGTGCCTTTGAGTTTGTGACTTCTAGATTGGGGATTTATTTTTATGAACCTGGAGTTGTGATACTTATTAATGATTTGCAGTTTTTCAGTAGCCCGTAGTCCAAACTCCCACCACTCAGAAGTGTGGTTTCCTGGCCTGCTGTGTCAACCTCACCTGGGAGCATTCTTTTTTTCCTTTTAGGATTTTATTTAAATTCAAGCTAGTTAACATATACTACACTATTGTATTAGTTTCAGGGGTAGAATTTAGTGATTCATCCGTTGCATATAACACCCAGTGCTCATTACATCACATGCCCTCCTTAATGCCCAACATCCAGTTACCCCATCCCCCCACCCACCTCCCTCCTGCAACCCTCAGTTTGTTTCCTATAGTTAAGAGTCTCTTACGGTTTGTCTCCCTCTCTGTTTTCATCTTATTTTTCCTTCCCTTCCTTTATGTTCATCTGTTTTGTTTCTTAAATTGCACATAGGAGTGAAATCATATGGCATTTTCTTTCTCTGATTGACTTATTTCGCTTAGCATAATACCTTCTGGTTCCATCCATGTCATTGCAAATGGCAAGACTTCACTCTCTTTGATGGCTGCGTAATATTCCATTGTGTGTGTGTGTGTGTGTGTGTGTGTGTGTGTGTGTGTGTGTGTGTGTGTATACCGCATCTTCTTTACCCGTTCATCTGTCGATGGACATCTGGGCTCTTTCCACACTTTGGCTCTTGTGGACATTGCTGCTCTAAACATCGGGGTGCACGTGCCCCTCCGAATCGCTATGTTTGTATCTTTTGGGTAAATGCCTAGTAGTGCAATTGCTGGGTCGTAGGGTAGCTCTATTTTTCACTTTTTGAGGCGCCTCCGTACTGTTTTCACCTGGGATCTTTCTTGGCCTACAGGCTGGGAGTCTGCATTTTCACAAGATCCCAGGGAGTCCTGCTCCTTATCATCTACTTGCTTCCTTTGCAGCTTGTTCTAACTGTAGTTAAGACTTATTTGCATAATCCTTTGTTTGCCATCCACCTTCCTCACTGAACAGGAAGTTCCTGACTGCTTCAGCTCATTGTTATAAACCACTTCCTATCACATGCCTGGTGCAAGTAGGCAATGAATAAGCGAATGAGTGAGTGAATGAATGAATGAGCTCATTCCAGAGGCTTTGGCCATCGGTTTAGCTAATCCTCCCTCTATCCATGGGAAGCTGGGGAGGAAAAGGAGACTGAGAGTTTTAAATTCAGAAGTAAATGGAGGAGGCTGTCTGTCCCTCCCACCTTGAGAGCTAGCTGTCCCATTTTATGTGTCAGCCACATCCCCCAAAACACATGGTGAGGCTTGGAGATTGGCTACCTTGGGTCAGGTCCCTAGGGCTGCTTTGGCCTCTGGCAACGTGGATATAAGTGATGCCTCCATTGACCTCAGCCTCATCTGTCATGGCAAGTTCAGTGGCACTAACAAGATTGAGAACAAGAAGCTGTGGTCCACGCTAGTCTATCAGGCTCCAGAGCCCACCAATAGGAGTGTGGGCTGCTGCAGCTTCTGAATGTAGTGTTTCCAGCACCCTGAAGATGCTGGGGGCTCACTTTGACGAGTGGAGTGCAAGGGTCACCTGCCCCTTGTGCCAATGGCCCCGTGTTGGTGTTGGGGTGACCCTGAGAAGTATGACCTCCTCTAGATGGCCAGCATGCCTGCACTCCCGCTAACTCCCACTGCTGGACTCTGTAACGCTTTGGCATCGTGCAGGGACTCATGACCACGGTCCCCCCACCGTCTGCCCCCCTGGCAAACCGTGGTACCGTGGTCATGCTGCTGGCCAGGGCTGTGGGCAGGATTGTTCCTCAGCTGCATGGAGAGCTTGGTGGCCTGGCCTCCCGTGTCTCCAGCCTCAGTGGGTCTGTCTGGCTCTGACCGCCATCTAGAGAAAGCTGTCAAATACAGTGGCATTCAGAAAGTGGCGAAGCGGGGCCTCTGGGGGATCACCAAAAGACATCCTGGGCTACACTGAGGACCAGGATGTCACCTATGACTTGAACAGCGATGTCACACTGGGGCTGGCATTGCCCACAGGACCGCCGTGTCGGGCCCACTTCCTAGTATGCAGATGGTGACAACGTCAGGCAGGCCTCCTGGTCTTCATGATCACAGCCTTGGACCACAGCAGGAGCACCAGATGGAGAGAGAAGCTCTCTGCTCCTGGCAAGGCCCTGCCCTACCTCTGCGCCCAAAGCACTGAGCATCACCGTCCTTGACACAGTCCCACCCAGGCCCTCTGAAGAAGGGAAGGAGCTTGAAAGCCCCACCTTGTCACATGCCATCAGGATTCCCAGTGAGGTGTACGCCATCCCCACCTGGAATAAAAGGCAGAAGGGAGGGCGACAGGTAGGGAGGAAGGAAGGGGAATCGTTGCATATGTAATGTACTCATTTTCCAGGCTTCCCTGCCCCCAGGTCTCCTGGGATGAAAAGTTCAATACCCTACCAGTCCGAAAAGATAAAAGCCTGTGTTTTTCAGAAGTCCCACAGTCTGCAGAAGGCAAATCTTTTACTGAATACCCGTCTCTCACTTGCACAGTCGTCTTGGAGGTTGCTGGGGCGGGAAGGGGAGAGGATTGTAGGCTCGCAAGCAGGAGAGGGAAACCTACCCACGTGGGGAAGGTAGGTTGCTCAGCAATTCAGAGCAGAGGAAGCAGAAGTGAGGCAAACATGCAAATCACAGCGCGGAGATTGGGGCAGAAAGACGCTTCAAATTTACAGAATGCCAAGTTCATCTGAGCCCATAGGAATGTTTCCATAAGATGTGATTTTTATGAATATTTACATATTTATTTAAGAAAACATATTCAAAATGTTTAATTCAGTAACTTATGTATTACTAAATGTACTGAGATCATGGGCTTTTACCCATAATGACATTGTGGCTGCTTCCGAAGGAGGCCGTTCATTTTCTAGCCCTGGGGGAGGCTGAGGCTGGGGTGCTGGAGGTTCTGCCTGGGGCAGCGAGCCCCAGCTAGGGAAACTAGCATTGAGTGAGCACCTACTGTGTGCCAGGGGCTATCCCTGGCATTAGAGCACGACTGTTCTTGACACATAGTTAGAAATGTATTTTTACACTGCTATTCAGCTCACACACGCACACACACATGCCTGTGCACACCCCCCCCACAGCACATTCTCACGTCTGTAACTGGAACAAAAGTCTCACCCAAACCCTTTTTACTCTGGGCAATACATGCTGCTATTGTCTATTTTATTGTCTAGCTCTAGCTGTTGCTCCCTGAATGGGCTTCAGGCCTCCCACCCTCGACCCAAGGGTTTGGGACCCCAACAGAATTTGACTCAGCCAGGGTGGCGGTTTGGGGAACGGACTTGGGACTCACATGGCCCTGGGATTCACGTCCCAGTTCCAGTGCCCACAGGCTGTGTGACTTGAGCAGCGTCCTTAGCCTTGCCCAGTTTCTTCCTCGGTACCGTGGGGACAGTGACATTGCCTGCCTTGTAGCACTGTTGAGGGGACTGAGTGAGGTCATGCCTATGAGCGGTTAGCGCAGGGCCTGGCACGAAGTGAGCTCCTACGTGGACGCTAGTTGCTCTTTGTTACAGTGAGGGTCAGCATGGGCTGCAGCGCCCTGGATCCAGGCCACCTGAGTTCAGATCACGGATCCGCCCCTCCTGACCCATGGCCTTGGGTGAGTTAAAGTCTCTGTGCCTCCAGCTCTTCACCTGTAAGGTATGAATAGAACCCCCTCATGGGGTGATTATGAGGATTAACAATTACTGATCAAGGTAACAGACTTAGAAGAGAGCGTGGCACATAACAGGCACTGGATAAATGATGGATGTTATCATCATCTCATTTAATCCACACGCATCCTAGTGGGATCAATTTTTCCCCATTTCACAGGAGGGAACTCTGAGGTCTAGAGACTCTAGGCAAGCTGCCCAAACTCTCACTGCTACTGAGTGACAGAGCTGGAATTGCAGGTTGCTGTTCTGAGCCTCCAACTTCAGGGGTGAGAGAGGCTCGGAGCTCCGGAGACCTTGGAGCATTTCTCAGGAGGCAGACGTGCCCCCAGCCACGTACCCCAGGACATAGGCACTGCCCTGCACACGAGGGAGTGTGAATTGGCAGGTTGGTACAATCAGAAAACATGTTATCTAGTATTTTCCAGGCCTTCCCCGTGAGGAATTGAGTTGCAGTGTTCAAGATGACAGAGCACAGTCCCCAGTGGACTGTCCATTTGTAAAATTAGCCTCTTGAAAATCTCCCTCCCAGCTTAATTCCATCACCTGTTCGTCACCTCTTGTATTATTATCTCCCAGTGACAGTCACATGCTGTGGGCCCAGGGATACACTTGAATCAGCTCAGGCCTCTTCTGTCTTCCTGCTTCACACCCGAGCTGGAGCCTAGGAGATGAGCCAAGAGGTGCCTTCCCCTGAGTACTGGGGCCAGCCCCACCTGAACGCCCTGGACCGAAACTAGGGTGGGAGAGGAAGAACATCAAGATGTCATCAGAAGAAGGGAAATGAATGTCGGATAATCAAAATCAGCTGGTGTCTGCCATTCTTGGGTTCTTGGGGTTGCCTTTGAGGCAGGGAAGGAAGCAGTTCTCCATCCAGGAGTGGAAATGGCACCAGCCTGGGAGTCAGGAAACCTGGTTCAGGTCCCAGCTGTGCTGCTCTCTAATTATGTGACTTCACCTGAGCATGTTCTTTCTGTCCCTTTGGCCTCAGTGTCCCCATCCATGCAAGGGGTAAGGGGGAGTGTTCTACTCTGATGTTTCAAGATGCTATAGGCTCTTTATGTGTAGTCCTTCAATTAGTACCTGGAGACAGAAGTCACCCAGAAAGGGTTTTCAAGAAGGAAAGTGCTCAAATGTTGTGCCTCGGATGAGCTTTTGTGGTTGAGAAAGTCCCTGGCAGCAGTTCTCTGAGTTTCTTCCCACTCAGGTCAGCCTCTAAAGTCACAGCTTCTGTGGGTCAGCACTCTGACAGCTAAAGCCCTTCCAATTTTTCTTTTCCCTCCAGGCATCACCACATCGGCCTCTCCGAGTGTGTCTCAGCTCTTCGCAAGGTGAGCACCCCGGCCCGGCTCCTTCTGCCTGGGTGTCCCTTTCTCCCCCTTGCCGGGCAGAGGCTCTGGGGTCAGAGTCCCAGAGGGGAGTCCCAGCACCAGCACTTCCCCACTAAGCCACCTGGAGCACGCAACTCCACCTCACGGGCCTCAGTCTCCCCATCTGGAAGAGGGGGACCATCACGATGCCTGCCCCATGAAATGAGCTAGAACATGTCAAAAGGGCTTTAGGATGGAGCCTGGAGCAGAGCGTTGCGTGTTGGCTGTTTTCTCCCTTCTTCTCTTTGTTCTCTTTGTTAGTCTTTCTTTCTCTTTCCCTCCCCTTCCTCTCCTTTCCTGGGCAGACCCTTTCTCAGTTCTTCCCGTCCTCCCTTCATCCCTGCCTCCCTCCTTCTGCCCCTTCCTCCTTCCTTTCTCCTCCCTTCTTCACTCTGTCTCCCCCTTCCCTCCCTGTCCTGCTCTCTCTGCCTCCCTGTCGCCTTCATCCCTCTCCTTCCTCTTTCATCCTCTCTTCTGGTACCAACACCCACCCAGCACTCCTTCAGGCCACGTTCCACATGGGACCGCGAGTCCCGGAGATGGGTGAGGCGGGGCCCCTGCCCTCGGGGAGCTGCCCATTGAGGGGAGGAGACAGGCCAGTAAAGCAGAGACCCCCTCACATGGGTGGGCAACATCACTGTGCCACCAGCGGTGTGCAAGGGGCAGAGGGAGCTCCCTGGTGGCCACGGCTCACTGAGAGCTGTCGGGGAGCTGCCAGCCTGCAGCCCGCAGCGTGGGAGGCCCGGTGGTGGGCCCAGCCTGGTGGCCAAGGTGCCCTCGGTCTGGAGGGTCCGCTCCTCCAGATGTGGATGTGCACTTCCCTTGACAACACCGGAGAAGCTGCTTAGAAGGAGCACACTTTCTCGGCCTTCCTTTCCCTGCAGATGTTTTGGGGGTCGTTAGTAGCAACAGAGGTCTGTCAAATGTATCTCAACTTTTCTTCAAGGCCTTGGGGTTCTGCTCCTCTTTCTCGAGGGGGAAAGGGCTTCTGATGGGAAACCGGAGTTGAGTGCCTTCTAGTTCCAAGGACAGGTGTAAATTGGGAGCAGGGTCAGATAGGGTTCTGTGCTCAGCACTAAGTGCCGACCCTCGGCATTCACCCTCGGGCACTGCACCGAGCAGGAGACTGGTGGATGAAACCGTCCAGGACTGGGTCGGGCGTCTCCAAGTCAAATGAGTTTGTCACACGCTTTGGAACAAGTTCCCCAACCCTCTATCACAGTAGTAGTTGAAAGGAAAGAGGGACAGGAGAACATCTTTTTGTAAATTCTGTAAAGTTTTGTACCTACCTCCCACCTGCCATGAGGCTTCTTATGGAGGAGGAGTTCCGGAAACGAACAGGTTTTAACTAAGGAGATGTAACCAGAATGGAACCCGACCTGGAGTTGGGGATCTCATTACCATCTACTGGCAGGCTGTCTGGTTAGAGCAGCTAGATACGGGATGTTGGGTGCAGATGGCCCTAATGTCCAGGTGTGGGAGCTCACAGGAGAGACTGGCACCAGGGAGTGGTGAAGGGCACGGCCTCTGCATCAGCTGTGCGCGATTAGTAGGTTCCTTAGTCTCTCTCGGCCTCCGTTTTCTTATCTGTAAAATGGGAGTAGGAGTAGTAACTGCCTCCAGGGATTGTCATAATTGTTATGAGGTTTAAATGCGCCAATACGCCGAAAGGAATTAGGACAGTGCCTGGTACATAATAGGCACAAAAATTTTTGGCTGTTTTTATTACTAAAGGAGGTGGACCCTGTAGGGGCTCTTGCAGATGGAGTGCGATAGAGAAGTGGCCGCTGCTCAGATGGGTTGATAAAGTCATACAGGGGTACAGACCTAGGCTTGCTAAAGCTTCTGCTTTGTAGGGGTGTGTGTGTGAGAGAGAGAGAGAGGGAGGAAGAGAGAAGCCTCATGGTTTGAAAATAATAGTGATGAATCCAAATTTTAAAAAATCAATAACTGCACTAGCCAAAGAAATTATATCCGTGGATCCATGGACCACGTATGGCTCCTGGGCCACCATCTTGTCCCCTTCCTGCTAGAATAACCCACCTTGACTTGACCTATTGCTGCCTGTAGGGCTGAGTCAAGCTCAGTCCTCTAAGTGAGAAGCAGCACAGTTGCAAATGTGGACTCTGTAGTCAGAGTCCCGAGTTTAAATTCTAAATTCCCCCACTTTCTAACTGTGACTCCAGGTCTCTGAGCTGTGGTTTCCTCTTCTCAAAAATGGGAGTTACAAGAACCCCTACCCCAGAGAGCTGATGTGAGCATCCAGTGAGATACACTGCATGCATCAGGTCTATGGGACAAAATCCGAGCCTGTGGTAAGAACACAGTGATTGGAAGCACTCGTTACAGATGTCTTAGGAGGTGGACCTTTAAACCCTAGGCCTTTATGGAACCTGTCATTCACCATGGAGAGCAGAATCCATTTGTGTCCCTGCGTTGCATGTAACAGAATATAGGCTCCAGCTGATGTCAACCCAAAAGGACTTTTCCTGGAAAATCGGGAGTAGCTTCCAGTGTAAGTGAAAGCAGAATAATCAGACCTTGAGAAAGACCAAGAAAAGGACAGCTTCTGGGATCCAAGCAATAGGAAGGAATGAAAAGACAGGGTCTTTGGAGTGTAGCTGCTGGAGGGAACTCTTCAGCCCAAGATTTAAATTCCCAAGACAGAATCTGATTGGATGCTCTTCCCTCACAAGTCCCCCCCTTGGCTAAGAGCAGGACATGCTCTTCCATCACAAGTCCCCCCACTTGGCTAAGAGCAGGACATGCTCTTCCCTCACAAGTCCCCCCCCTTGGCTAAGAGCAGGACATCAATTGGGAAGGTGTCTAAGGGCAGATGAGATAGGACGGATAGGCTGCAGTCATCAGTGGCGTGGACCCAGTGACGTCACACGACAAAGGCTTATTTCTTACTCACTGAAAGTTCAGTGTGGATTAAATGAAGCTCCCCAGGGCAGGTGTCCTCTACATGCTGACGCGGGATCCAGGAGATAATCCACACTATAGGTCTGCTACCTCAATCTTGACAGTTGCCACCCAAAGAGGAGAGAGGACAGGAGGGTCGCAGGGGATGGTTTTATTGGCCAGAACTGGGAGAGGCTTATACATTCTGTGGGGCAGAATCTGGTCCCATGGTGGAATCTGACTGCAAGGCAGACAAGAAATAAAATCTTCCTGGTGTCCAGGAAGAGGAAAATGAAATGGGATTTGATGAACACGTAAGTTGTCTCTGCCCTGGAAAGAGCAGGTACCCAAAGGAAAACAAGGAGGAAGGGATGCTGCGCTGGGTTTGGATTAATCTTCTCTCTTTCCATGCAGACCTTTCCCACACGTCCTGCCCAGCCAGCCTGCCACAGCCATGGCAGCCTACGGCCAGACACAGTACAGTGCGGGGATCCAGCAAGCTGCCCCCTACACCACCTACCCACCTCCAGCGCAAGCCTATGGAATCCCTTCTTACAGTGAGTACCAGACCAAGCCCTGGCTTTTCCGCTGGGGTCCCCAACGTCATGGTCTTTCTTCTGTCCGGTTGCCTCAGTTAAATGCAAAATGGCAAATGCAGCCAGCCTAATTTGGGGTTGGAAATAGAGGGAAAAGACAGACATATTTAAATATGGTTCTAGTTCAACGAACTATATCAAGACCTCTTTTGATTGCAAGACTAAGAAACTTAACCCAAGCTGGCTTAGGAAAAATGGAAATTTAATGATTCACATACTGAGAAATCTAGAGGTACAGTCAGCATCAAGTATGGCTGGATCCAGGTGCTCGGGGGCTGCCGGGAGTACCACATCCTGCTCCAGGTTCGGATGTTTTCCTCTGAGTTGGCGCCAGTCCCACACAGGTTCTTCCCAGGTGGCAGCAAAGATAGCGCCTGTCACTCCGGGTCTGTATCCGTTCAGCTCAGCACACCCGGTGGAAGGAGAGTGCCTCTTTCCCAGCAGTTCCACCGGATTCCCCCGCAGCCCTCGCTGGCCCAGACTGGGTCATGTGACAACGTTTCAGTCTAGGCCAGGAGGTCAAAGTGTGAGAAATAAGGAGGCTGAAGCACGTGGATCGTATCTGAGGGAGAGGGATGGTTCTCTCAAAGGAAAATTAATGGATGCCAGGAAGACGAAAACAACAGACCTACAGGCCTTGACTGTGAGAACCTTCCTACTAAGAACCAGAGAATCAGGGAACCTGGCCCACCACCCGAGGCTCACCTGCCCCTGTCTGTACTGTTCAGGGTTCTCCAGAGAAGAAGAACCGATGGAATGAAGATATCTTATGTCTCTACATCTATATCTAAAGAGAGAGAGGTATCATAGGAATTGGTTCACCCAGTTATGGAGGCTGAGAAGTTACAAGATCTGCAGTCGGGAAGCTGGAGACCCAGGAAAGCCAAAGGTGTCATTCCAGTTTGAGTCCAAAGGCCTGAGAACAAGAGGGCTGATGGTGTCACTTCTGGACTAAAAGCAGACAGGCCCAAGACTCAAGAAAGGCTGACTTTTCAGCTCCGGTCTGAAGGCGGGAAAAGACCCATGTCCCAGCTCAAGCACTCAGGCAGAAGGAGTCCCCTCTTACTCAGCCTTTTTGTTCTATTTGGGTCTTCAGTTGATGAGATGAGGCCCATCCACATTAGGGAGGGCAATCTGCTTTATTCAGTCTACAGATTCAAATGTTAATCTCCTTCAGAGATGCTCTCACACAGATACACCCAGAATAATGTTTGACCAAATGTCTGGGCACGTTGTAGCCCACGGAGGGTGACACGTAAAATTAACCATGACACTGCCTCTGGCTGTTACTCATGATAGTCCTGCCCATTTTAACTGATGTACCAATCAAAAACTCTTTTGGTAACAAATGACAAAAACCCAGTGTTAATTAGCTTAAGGAAATAAGGGTGTTTATTGCAAACACAGCTGAACATCTTAGGGTACTAGCTTCAGGCAGAGCTAAATCCAGGTACTCAAGTGATACTATGAGGCATCAGTCTCTCTGCTTTCCTTTGGAAGGTTAAGCTTCAGTCTCAGACAGGCCTTCCCACTAGGGTACCAAAGACAGCCCCAGCAGTTCCAAGTTGTAACTCCCCCCAAAAGAGAGCTTCTCTCATCCAGGACTTTCTGCACCATCCTGGGGATTCCTCCGACTGGACTTCCAAAGCCATCGCTGACCTGGACACTGGGGCAGAGAAGATAGAATGCTCTGGATAGGCCACATTGGGCCATATGGAACCAAGAGAGCAAACTCACCCAAGAAAAAGAACCGACCTGAATGTGAGGTAGGGGAAGAGGAGGGGACAGGTAGAAACCACAGATGTCTAGTGGACAGAAGGTAGGATTGGTAGGCAGGAGACCTAGCTTCCAGGCCCAGCTGCCTCTGATCTCCCCATGCCTCAGTTTCCTCAACTGTTACATTAATATCTCATGTCATCTTCCCAACCAGATGGTGTGGCTTGAGTGCAGAGACCCAATCTTGTATTTTTTCCCCTCCCTTTTCTCCCTCTCTACTTCTGCTCTGTTCACGTGTTCATTTATCATTCATTCATTCCTTCATTCCTTCATGACATTGGGTCATGTGCTGGGCACACAGAGGCCAACAAAGCAGAATGGGCCCTCCCTGGAGCTTATAGTCTGGAACAGAAGCTGAAAAGTGAAAGCCAATGGGTAATGTGGGTAGCTCTCTTAACCTATAAAATACACTTGGCATTTTAAAAATTAATTGCCAATTTTAAAATGTGAAATGCTAACATAAAAATTTATATTTCTAATGTCTTTAAAAAGAGAGATGATCAGGCAACACTGAGCCCACAGTTTTTGTGTTGGGAATAGGTGGCCCTGAGTAGGGCTGACCCCATTAGCCTAAATTCGTCATGCTCCCCACCCAGCCCACATGACTCATTTGAATTAGCTGCCGGTCCCCTGAAGACATTTGAATTTGCACCCCCAGCCTAAAGGGAGAAAAAAAATTAAAGATGTAAAAATCTTTATGTGTTTCAAACTATGATGTGTGATACAGGGAAGAGAAGTAGGTCATGAGAAAGAACAGAAGAAGGAAGACTTCATCCAGGATCCAGCATCAGGGAGGTCTTTTAGATGAGGAGCTGATTCAGCTGAGAACTGAGACAGCATCCAGGCAGGGGGATCGCCCACGGGAAGGCCCCTGAGATGGGGAGGAATTTGGCGAGTCCAAGAAGCCCCGGAGCTGAAGCACAGTGGGGGCTGAGGTAGGAGAGATAGGCAGAGCCCTCAAGGCCTGAGAAGGGTTTGGGATTTTATTCCAAGTGAAATGGGGGAACTCATTGGCAGGTTTATAAGCAGAGGGCTATATTCTACAATCTGGGTTTTTTCAAGATCGCTTTGGTCACCGTGGGGAGCCTGGATCGGAGGGAAGGAAGAGGGAAGCAGTCAGGCCAGTGGGAGACCAAGGAAGCAGGTGGACGGGGTGATGGTGGAGGCCTGGGGCAGGACAGTGCACAGACTGAGGGAGACAGCTGCAGGAGCAATTCTAGAGATAGGAGTGATGTGTCCTGGGAGAGCAACAGGCCAGGCATTGGTAATAGTCCCCAGCGTGGAGTTGCTGCCACCCTCAGTCCCTCAGTGCTCTGTGTCCTTACCAGGGAGGGTAAATAAATCGCCCAGGGTCGCCCAGCTGGTTGGTGGCATTTAACCCAGGCAGCCTGGCCCTGGAGTCCAAGCTCTTAACCACTGAGCTCCGCTGCCCAAGCCTGCATCCCGTAAATGCTGGGGGATTACCAGTGACAGACCTCCACCAACAGGTGTGGGCACCATTTCCAACTTTCTGTCCCTCCTGTGCTGGAAGACTCGTGATATAATCACCCTAAGTTAGCCCAGCTGGCTGACAGCCAGGGAAAATGAAGCCATATTATTTTTCGGTGTAAAAGAGAAAAGTAGCCTTGTTCCCAGACAAAGCATGGCAGGTGGTAAGAGCACATGTCCTGGGCTCACACGCCACCTCTGCCACTTGCTGGTCCTAACACACTGGGCAAGCCATTTCTGTTTCCTCATTCATACAGTGGGAGTGATACCAAGTCTGGCCTCCTCACTGTTATTGTGAAGATTAAATGAGACTGTCTGTATCAGAGGTCAGCTGCCATTTTCTGTAAAGGTCCCGATGGTTATTTCTGGCCTTGTGGACCATACAGCCTCGGTCACGGCTATTCAACTCTACCACCGTAGTGTGAAAGCAGCCAGACAATATGTAAACGAATGGGTGTGTCTGTGTTCCAATAAAACTTTATTTACACAAACAGGAAGTGAGTCAGGTTTGGCCCACCAACCATAATTTGTCAGCCCTTGACCTATATGAAGGGCTTAGCTCACAGGGCTGGCCCAAGGGAAATGCTCAATCAGTGCTGTAGGGGCCAGGCTGCCACACACACCTGGAATGTTCATGTCACTGAATAATGACAGGTAAGATGAAAAGCTGTTTTCCTTCACATATGCCTGTGCCCAAGCAAGCAGTGTTTGTTCATTGTCTGGACAAACCTTGTTGAATCTTGTTAGGAAACTTTTCTCATTGCTGCTTGGCAAATAGCATTATTTACTTTTGTTGAAACAGCTTCAAGGAAATAACACATTTGAACAGACTAGAGGGAAGGAGGTTAGGGGTATTGAATATGTTTTTCCTCAGTTTATTATGCAACATTTAAGACATCTGTAAAAGCATAAAGAGTAATACTGTAAATGCCCATGGACTGACCATCCAACTTAAGAAGTAAAAAACAAAAGGTTATTTTCCTTTCTACTCAGAGATAACCCACATTCCTGGATTTGACGTTTATCATTCCTCTGCATTTCTTTAGGTAGAATAGAGGTCAGCAAATTTTTTCTGTGAAGAGCCTGACAATAAATATTTTTAGCTTTGCAGGCAATACACTGTCTATCACAACTACCCAACTGTTCCATTGTAATGCAGAAGGAGCCATAGTACGTAAATCAATAGATGTGTCTGTTTCAATAAAACTTTATTGTCAAAAACAGGCAGTGGGTCACTTTTAGCCCTGGGCTTATGTAGAGTATTATTTTGCATGTTTTATAATTTTATATACATTGTTTCTTTTAGTAGCCATTCTTTTTTTGAGAGAGAGAGAGTGCAAGCCAGCCCGGCATAGGGGTGGGGGGGGGCGTGGTAGGAGGGGCAGAGGGAAAAGGAGAGAGAGAATCCTAAGCAGGCTCCGTGCCCAGCATAGAGCCTGACACGGGGCTCAATCCCACAACCCTGAGATCATGACCTGAGCTGAAATCAAGAGTCGGACGCTCAACCAACTGAGCCACCCCGGTGCCCCTAGTATCCATTTTTTTGACACTTGCTTTTTCTACCCAACGTGTGTCTGTGAAATTTATCCCTGTTCATGCATGCTGCTATAGGTCATTCATTTTCACTGATGTATAATATTCCATTATTTGACTGTACCACAACTTGTTTATCTATTATACCCAGAACTTAATCACTTAAAACAGCACTCTGATATATTATTTCTGGGCTGCTTTGGGTTGACTGGATGGGCTTTCTGCTGGTCTCCCCTGGTTTCTCTCATGCACCTGTATTTGGCTGGCAAGTCGGCTGGCATGGCTGAGCCTCTCTTTCAACCTGGCCTTTAATCCTGTGCTTGCTCACAGCATGCTGGTGTCAGGTTTCCAGAAGGGCAGAGGTAGAAGCTTCAAAGCCACTTGACGCCTAGTCTCCAAAACCCCCATCACTCAGCCACTTCTACCAGTCAAAACAAGTCACAAGGCCAGTGGAGATTCTAGGAGTGTGAAAATAGACTCTACCTCTTGACAAGAGGAGCTGCAAAATATTGTGATTGTGTTTTTTCAATCTACCTGAGTACATCTGAATTTCTTAACAAAGAAGGAGGAGTCTGCCCAAACAGGAAGTTAATCTGTTGGCATCTGATGGTGGGTGACATTGGAAACTCAGGAACCAAGAGAAAGAACTCAATACTCTGATCACAATAGACTTCACCATGTCTGTCTTATAGAATCCTTTGACATCTTCCTGTTCTGCTCAAGAGAGAACAGTGGGCCAGCCTCAGTGCTGCCTCTAAAATGCAAGGGTGGGCTTTTCTTCCAGAAAAGTTTCTGGGGATTGAAAGCAGGGACTTTCCTCCTCCTTTCCTTTGCT
This sequence comes from Eumetopias jubatus, assembly GCF_037043125.1. Taxonomy (NCBI): domain Eukaryota; kingdom Metazoa; phylum Chordata; class Mammalia; order Carnivora; family Otariidae; genus Eumetopias; species Eumetopias jubatus. Next base: position 127,086,214 of record NW_028274815.1, read on the forward strand.
CCCCCATGGTTTGGAATTATTGTCTTCATTCACAAGACTGAATGGGTGAAAAGGAAGGAACCACAGTTACAAAACTGGCCCCAGAACTAGAAATGTCCTTTGAAGAGATGTAAACAACTTTAAGATACTATTTGACACCTGTAAGATAAACAGTTTATTACATTTTCAATAAAGACACAATATGCAGGCTACTGATGATGGATCAGGCCTCCTCCCTCAATACAGTCCCTTCTCTAGCCTGTTGCTCATAGAATTGGTGCCTGTGCTTTGGGGAAGCATGTCAGACTTTGGCTGGAGAGGGGACACATTTTTAACTGTGGCTTTTGGAGAAACAGGTTTCACACACAGTAAGAGTGAAAGTCATCTTTACAGAGGAAAGATGGTTCATTTGACACATTCCCCCCAAATCCTGCTGGACATTACCCATACATGGCACTACTCCATAGAGTAGGAGGTTGAAAACTCGCTACCCTCAGAGCCAGGCAGGAAGCACGAAGCTGATTGCATGTGCAGAATATGAGCCTCTCTTGACCTGCCTTTCCCTTCCCCACTTTTGACAATGTCCTGGGATGTAAAAAAAAAAAAAAAAAAATACAACTGCAACGAAAAAACAGCACCTTAAAACCAGCATTAATGTCTCAGAGACAGTGCAGAATTTGTGGTGACCTGGGGAACCTACAGGGACAGTCTGTCTTCCCATGGGAATGCAGGCATGGTGTTGCTAGACCGTCTTGTTGCTCAATTGAAGCCATAAGTCCAGATTTTTTGGTGAAATCTCCTGATTTTTAAACAAAAGCAACTCATTTCAGGTTTTCCTTAAAAATAGGCAGGTCAAGCAAAATACGTCTATAGACTAACTTTGCCTGACAAACTACCAGTTTGTAGCTCCTGGTTTAGACGCTGATAAAATTGTGTGCTCTCTTGACTCAGTAGTTCTTCTGTAAGTGACAGGGAAGCATCCTAATCATGTGTCCCCGGTGCTTCTTTTTCCTCCTTCCAAGGCATCAAGACAGAAGACAGCTTGAACCATTCCCCCAGCCAGAGTGGATTCCTCAGCTACGGCTCCAGCTTCAGCACCCCACCCGCTGGACAGAGCCCGTACACCTACCAGATGCACGGTCAGTGTGGCGCTGCGGCCCCTTCCTGTCCACATCTAAGGCACTAAGTTAGGTGGTCAGTCATTCATTCATTTACTTGCCAGATTTCTTGAGCACCTACTATGTGCCAGAATCTATCTCGAGGAGTTAGAGCGGCAGACAGAACAGAAAAGATATGAGATCTGCCCTCATAGCAAGTACATGGCAGGAGGGAGAGAGTGGCAATAAACAAGGCAACAAATAAACCAGCTGATTTTGGAAGAGGTTGAATGCCGTGAAACAAATAAACATGGTGTTTGGGTAGAAAATGATGGGCCATTGAAGGGTCAGGAATGGTGAGATATGTAATTGTGGAGGGAGTCATCAGGGAAGACTCTGAAGAGATGACATTGGACAGAGACCCGAAGGGTGATGCGGAGCCAGCCCTGTGCAGACCTGGAGGAAGAGCATTCCAGGCAGAGGGAATGGCCTGTGCAAAAGCTGTATGCGGGGAAAGGTCTTGGTATGTTTGCGGCACAGAACGGAGACCAGTGAGGCTGGAGCGGGGTCAGGTGATGTGGGACGAGAGAGTCTTAGAGAACAGAGCCAAATCATGCAGGGTCCTGAGGGCTGTGGGAGGAGCTGGTTTTGATTTAAGTGTGATAGAAAAGGCAAGACCCTCGTAGACTCAGAGAAATGCCAGATGGTGGGAGTTTGGGGCAGGCAGGTAAAGAAGCTGTAATTCCATGCAGGAGATTCAGCGCTCCCTGTCACCCTAGGGTCACCTTAGGGAAGAAAACTCCAGTGTGTAGTTATTCCCATCCCACGGCCCCTAAGCAACTGGCTTACTGGATTCTTCTGTCCTCACCTCCGCTCTTTGACCAACTAGGACCCCTTCCCTTCTTACAGCCCCTTGGGAGCTGGGATGTTGGGGCTGATGCGTGGAGTAGAGGGTTGGTGGCAGTAATTTGGGGGATCCTCCTCCTGGTATTTTTTTCCTTTGATGAAAACTGGTGAAAATGACCATCAAGGATCTGAAAACTAATATGTAAGAATGAAGGAGTTATGACAAAGCTGTGGGCTAATGAGTGATTGTACTTCTCTTTAAAAAAAAAATCTATTTGCAAGTCTTGTCACTTTATCTTTTTAAATTTTTTATTGAGGAATTAAGGAAACGATAAAGATGGATACCAAGGGCAGCTTTTCAGGGAAAAACATTGCGAAGGGACAGCAGACGATCTCGGAGTATGTGTAGAGAAAGGGACTGATGCGCATTGATGCCCGGCCTGTGCAATAGCTTCCCCGTAAAGGCCTGCATCAGAGTTTGCTGGTGACACTGTCAGCTAACACTGACCACACACTTACCCTGTGCCACATGGTGTTGTGGGGATCATCTTATACAATCTTCATGGCCAAGTGTTGGTGCTGGTTTAGATTTTACTGCACATGCAACGAGCCTCTTAGTGGTCTGGCAGAATCCTGTCCCCCAGCCTCACCCAAAGTCCATGCACGCTCTCTCGCTCTCTTCTCCACTTCTGCTGTCACCTCTGGCTCCCCACAGCAGCCTTTCTGAGTCCCACTGAAGGGTATGAGCTGCTGGGACCCATCTTCAAGTGGGAAGTGAATTTTGGCACCAATCCTGATAATAAAGACTTGTGCAGACATGAACTTGAACTTGCGTTTGGATCACTCTCAGGCCAGTGTTTACTAGCTCTGCAAATAGAGATAGGACTTACTGCCTCAGGACTTCCAAGGCTGTGGAGGTTGAAGGGCAAACACGTCCCCCTCCCCCATTCTGACACCCACCTCCCGCTCTGCAGGATAAGAAGTGTGTTCAGTCATGTGGGGTGGCTCTCCATCCATCATTCTTTCACTGTGTATTATTGAGTACAAGTTCTATGCCTGGCACCCTTTTAGGCCCCGGGGGGCACAGCCGTCAACAATGACAATCCCTCATAGAGACAGACCATAATCAATTAACAAATAAGCAAACTATTACTAATTTTGATAGAGCTTGTGAAGGACAAAGACAGGGCGGTGCAATGGGCAGTGACGAGGGAAGTGGTGGTTGGTATCACCCAGGTGGTTAGGGAGACCTGAGTGATGAAAAGGAGCCAGCTACTTGAGCACCTGGAGGCTCTCCCAAAGGAGAATCATGAATCTGGGGGCAGTGAGTAGGGAGGATGAGATTGGAAAGCAAAGCGGGAAGCACCCGCCCCGACCCCAGACCAGGACGTATAGAATATGTTATTTCTTCTCTGGTCCTTACAGGAGCCCCATGCAGAGGGTACCATCACCTCTGCTTTACACATGATGAAAGCGAGGCTCGGAGAGGGGAAGTGACCTACCCAAGATCACACAGCCAATAAGTGTTCAGAGCTGGGATTCAGACTTGGGTTTCTAGAATTCCAGAGCCTATGCTGTTTCCTCCAAGTGCTATTTCCAGGACTCCTTCGGGACTCTGTATAGCATCCTAAGCTGCGTATACACCATACACTATTCCCCTTAATCCTCCCAATAGCCCTATGACATAGGTTCTATCATTATCCCCATCTTACAGATGGGGAAGCTGAGGCACAAATTGGTAAAGTAACATGCCTAAGGTCACGTGGTGGTGGCAGTGGGATTTCAAGCCAGACGGTTTTACTCCAGAGGCCAGGCACGCAACCTCCACACCATCCTGCCCTCCCTCCTTTCATAGAACCTTCTAGAAGACAATTCTTCATGGATCAGCCCTGGCCTACACCCTACCTCCCCACCTCAATCCCCACCAGCCCTTCACAAATTGAAAAACATCACCTGCTCTGTTCCCACCCGACCATGGGAATAATCCAGGTTATTTTCTTATCGTCCTTGTGGCCCAGATGCCAGAAGGGCTGTGGCAGCAGCTGGACTCTGTCCCAATTAACTGCCTTCAGTCTAATGCTAATGGCCATAAGCTGCTCATGAGACAGCCCAGGCATTTTGCAAGCCTGACATATTCCTCCTTAAGTATTTTTTTCAAACACAAACACACAGAACGCTCACACACCATGCCCATGTGCTTCCTATTAACTTTTTTTTCAAGTTGTTCCAGAGGAGAAATAAACTCTCAAACTACTCCGTGTGTGTTTCAGAATGGAAGATGTCAGCTGAGCTTAGTTTTTCAGACAAGGAAGGGAATGAAGAGGGGACCCGAAAACATGAATAGAGTGAAATTGGTCCGTATTTAGAAGCTGGGATAAGTTTTTCTCCTCTCTAGGAATTAAAATCATAATTTCATAGATGCCAAAAAGCACCCAAGCAGGGACCACCCCATCATTTTACAGATGAGTAAACTGAGGCACTGCCATGGAGTGGTTTGTGTAAGGTCACAGAGCAAAAACATTAGATAAGCTGGGATGCCTCCCCCAGGTCTTTTTTTTTTTTTAAGATTTTATTTATTTATTTGATAGAGACACAGCGAGAGAGGGAACACAAGCAGGGGGAGTGGGAGAGGGAGAAGCAGGCTTCCCACCGAGCAGGGAGCCCAACATGGGGCTTGATCCCAGGACCCTGGGATGATGACCTGAGCCGAAGGCAGATGGTTAACGACTGAGCCACCCAGGCGCCCCTCCCCCTAGGTCTTCTGCCTACTCTCATAAACTTCCAGAAACTTCCACGGGGTCATCACCCCTCAAGGCCCTGGTTTGAGATCTGTATCTGTTTGGATAACACTGCTCCTCCACCAAACGTACAATAAACGTAAAAGAGAAAAGTTCACAGCACTCGTTCAGCCTTTGCTTGGTTGTTTATTTTCTTTTTTTAAGTTCACCCAAGGGTTTTTGTAACTGAAATGTATTTCTTACGGGTTTGATTTTTTTTGTTGTTTCTTTTCGCTTCTCCTGCTGAAACCCTGCTATTCACAGAAATGGCCCCAAACAATTAAAAAGAAAGGAAGAAAATGTCTTGAGAGTGTATTGTAAGAACTTGCTGGAGCCATGCAGGGGTTGAGAGCCCAGACCTGGGCTGCAGTCAGGCCTTGCTGTGTCCCACACGCTCGATGAACTTGGGCGAGGCACTTGACTTCCCCGTGTCTGTTCCCTCACCTGTGAGCTGGCATCCTAGCAAAAGAGATGACCTCATGGGACTCTCGGGAGGTCTAATTGGAATGATTCCTGACCACATCAGAGGAGGTCCATAAAGGCTGGGTGCTCTTTTTATTATTCCTGTTATTTATTTTTTTTATATAACATAGGCATTAAAAGCAGTAACCCTGAAGTCAAGCGAAGTGAACTTCCCAGTTCTGCAGTGGACCAGCTTGTGACACTGAGCCCGTTCCTTCTCAGTATCTCAGGTTCTTCCCCTATGAAATAGGATACTGATAGTACTTACACATGGAGTGCGACAATAATTAAATGAATTAATTAATGTATGTGACATATTTAGAGCAGCACCTGGCATAAACTAAGTGCTCTACAAATGTTAGTTGTTATTACAATTGACCTTTGAACAATAGGTTTGGACTGCAGCGGCCACTTACATACAAACCTTCTTCCATAAATACAGGACAATCCTATAAATGTATTTTCTGTTCCTCATGATTTTCTTAATAAGTTTTCTGTTTTTAGCTTACTTTATTGTAAGAATACAGTGTGTAATACATATAACATGCGAAATGTGTGTTAATTGACTGTTTATGTTATTGGTAGACTATGAGTAGTTGTTCTCTTTTTATCATTTTATTTTTTTCCCATCATGATAAGCATACTCTGTAGTAGTTAAGTTCTTGGGGAGTCAAAAGTTAAATGGGGAATTTTAACTGCACGGGTTGTTGGCACCCCTAGCCCCCATGTATTCAAGAGACAATTGCCCTGCTATCCTAATTTCAGGTCTGATGGTCTGTGTTCTTCCCAAGTTCACCTGTATTTCCTGAACTCTCAGTTTTACTAAGTAGTCCTGGTAAGAGGAAAGAGGAATGTGAATTTGAGAGACTGTTGAGTCTTTCACAACAGCATAAACTCCCCTTCTGGTGAAATCTGCATTACAGGGGGACTTCAAAATAGTAGGAGAGCTCTTCAGTGGGGATTCCTTTTGTATTTACCAAAGGCCATGAAACATTAATACCGAGGCTCAGAACCCAGCATGAGCTATTGAGGAACATGGGAAGAATGTGATTCGGGGCTGGGTAGGAGAATTAAAAGCCTAGCAAAAGGGTTTGTAAGCCAGTGATCTCAGCCAGAGGCTTCAGGGGCCAGTTCGTGGGGGATTTTTGAAGTCTAGCATGGTTTCTGACACCAGAAAGCTTCGTGACTTTGGACAAGTCATTGAACTTTCAAGATCTGTATCTCACAGCTCTGGTGTTCACAGATGCTCACTGAAAAAATAGAGAGGTCGGAAAAGTTCATGGTCAGCTGCATCAGATACATTTGGTAAATAGTGAGCAGCACAGAGTTAAATAGATGTCTTTGCTGCAGGACTTTTCAGATCCTTTGCAGCCTGATAATGCCTTGTGGCTCTTCAAGAATGGAATTCAGTAGCTCGTTTTTTCTGGGTAGATTGAATAGGAACCTTCTCTTCAAATGACTCCTCGTACTCAGCAGGAAGTCTTGGCTGTGATGGTCCTTAGAGCCCTTTCTGTGTTAAAATTGTTTGAGTCTCTAATTTAAAAAAATAAAAAATGGTGAGGGGCGCCTGGGTGGCTCATTTGATTAAGCGTCTGCCTTCGGCTTGGGTCATGATCCCGGGGTAGTGGGATCAAGCCCCGCATCAGGCTCCCTCCCTGCTCAGCCAGAAGCCTGCTTCTCCCTCTCCCACTCCCCCTGCTTGTGTTCCTGCTCTCACTATCTCTCTCTCTGTGTGTCAAATAGATGAATAAAATCTTTAAAAAATAAAAATAAAAAATAAATAAACAATGGTGAACATGCATGTATTTTCTTTTTAATGTATTTTAATAGTTTGTTTTTGCAGAGATATAATTCACCTCTCATAAAATTCATCCTTTTTAAGCATACAGTTCAGTGCTTTTACTATATTCATAAAGTTGGGCAACCACCAGTACTCTCTAATACCACATTTTCATTACACCTCTTTTAGGGTTCCTGGACCCAAATCCAACAGGGGAGTCCCATACACACACACCAAGCAATTCTCAGACACCATGTTAGTGTCTGAGAATTCAGCTCAATTCTGACACTACCCAGAGACAGCATCAGATTCTACAGGTTAAGGGTTCAGTCCTGCAAGACTACCTCATCCTCCGTTCAGATGCCAGGCATAAGCCCTGCCTGCTGTCTCTCCTGACTGACTGGCTACCGGTTGGAGCTTCCAGTGACCCCCTCCTTGGGGTTCAATTAATTTGCTAGAGTGGCTGTCAGAACTCAGGGAAACACGTTTGCCAGTTTATTAAAGGATATGAATCAATAGCCAGATGAAGAGATACATAGGGCAAAGTCCTGAACAAAGGAGCTTCTGTCCTCATGGAGCTTGGGGCCCGGCTCCGTGGCACATGGGAGCGTCCTCGTTCCCCAGGCATGGAAGCTCCCTGACAAAAACCAAAAAGCTGCTCTCTTGGGTTTTTATGGAGGCTTCATTATGTAGTAATGATTAGCTAAGTCACTGGCCCTTGGCTGATTCAACTTCCAGACCCTTCTGCTCCCAGAGGTCAGGGGGTGGGACCGAAAGTTCCAGCCCTTTAATTACATGGGTGGTCCTCCTGGTAACCAGCTCCCAGCCTTGCATAGGTCCAAAAGTCACTTCCATTAATAACAAGACACCTGTTTCACCTTAATGGCTCTGAAGCGTTTTCAGAAACTGGATGAAGACCACATGTATCTGAAAATTATAATTTGGTCATCTGAATGATCAAATATACATTTTTTATAAATTATTATATCATAACCCTGAATGAAACCCCATGCCCATTAGCCATCACTCCCAGTTCCCCTCCCACCAATATATTTTCTTTTGTAATAAGGGGAAAACAGATACATTTAAAATTACTCTTCCTTTAAATTATTTTTTTGAGCAGTTTATGCATTTACCTAGTTTAAATAGCTATAGAAATCTCTCTCCCACCCTTGCCCCACATCCACTCAGTTTCCAAAGCCCCAGTGGTTAACCATTTATACGAAGTTCTTGTGAACCCATCCAGAATTGGGTTTTTTTTTTTTTTGCAAGGATAAGCAAACATGAAAATCATCAATTAGATCGCATGTTTCTATGACAAGAATTAGCTCATACGTGATTCATAAATAAGGAAATGATGTCAACTCTATTTTCAAATGATAACTCTGAAGTTGCATTGGTGCATTTGCTTTTCAAATTTTCTCCTTATCACCGGTTTTAAGAAATTTCATTTTTGATGCATTGGTGTCATTTTCTTCATGATTCTAGTGCTTTGGATTCATTGAGCTTCTTAATCTGTGAGTGTTTTTATCAAATTTGGAAACGTTTTGGCCATTATTTCTTCAAATATTTCCTCCCCACCATGTCTTCAAGTTCACTAACCTTTTCTTTTGTAGTATCTGATGTGAATTGCACTCAGGGCATTTTTTTCATCTTCAGGAATTTGATTTGTATTTGTTTATGTTTTTCTTTTTTTTTTCTTTTTCTTTTTTTTTTTTTTTTAATCTTTCATGCCTCTATTGAACATGTCCAGTCTTTCTTGTGGCTCCTTGAACAGACAGAATACAGTTAATAGTAACTGTCTTAATGTGTTTGTCAGCTAGTTCTGTCATCTGTATCATTTCTGGGTTATTTTTCATTGATTTTTCTCCTTGTTATAGGTCATATTTCCTGCTGCTTTGCATGCATGATAAGTTTTGATTGTATGCCAGACGTTGAGAATTTTACCTTATTGGGTGCTGGACGTGTTTATATTTCTGTGACTATTCATGAGCTCTGTTCTGGGATGCAGTTAAGGTGCATGGAAACAGTTTAATCCTCTCCAGTCTTGCTTTCAGCTTTTTTAGGTAGAGCAGAGCAGCGTTTGGTCTAGGGCTCTCTGGACCTAACAAAATTTTCCCATTACCGAGGAAGCCTCTCAGAGTGTTCTACCCAATGCCCCATGAACTATAAGGTTTTTCCACTCTGGCTGGCAAGAGTAAGAACTATTTACAACTCTCTTGTGAGCTCTGAGGATTGTTCCTTCTAATCTTTTCAAGTGGTTCTCCTCCAGCCTTGGTAATTTCCTCCCGGATTCATCGGGACGCGGGTGGACACCTGAGGGGAAGTGTCCGCAAATGTCCAGAACGCTCTCGCAAAGCAACTCTGTCTTCTGGTACTCTGCTCTACGAATCCTCCCCATTACTTTGGCTTCCCTGGACTTGCAGCTCCATCTGTTCAACTTAGACTGCTGGGTGCCATCTGGGTGGCCCTTCATGAAAACCCGCCATGCTGGGGCAGTCCCATGGATCATCCCTCATTTCCCTGCTCTCAAGGATTGCTGTCTTTCACTGTCTGATGTCCCATGTCTTGGGAATCTATTTTCTAAACTATTTAATGTGGGAGGATAAATCCAGTCCCCATGACTCAGTCTTGGCCAGAAGTGGAAGTGCAGCTGCGTTGGTTTTTTTGCACTTTTTCCCAGCACATATGCTAACAGCAGCTGAATGCAAAATACATAACACAGGTAGAGGCACCAAGTTCCGTCCCTGGTGCCCTGTGTTCTTCCTCTGACCTCAGATGGGCCACATGCTCTGGTTTGGAAGAAGTTATTTTACAATTTCCCCAATCTTTGGTGCATTTTTCCCTGGTTTCCATAATTCACCACCTCCACATTCCTTATACCCCCTTCCACCAAGATACTTCCACCTCTTTTTTAAAGCTGAGCCTTCTAATGGAGCACTTCTCTATTTATTGCTCTTTTTTATTGAGATTATTATTGCTTTTGTTAATGCTCTGGTTACAAAGTTGCATTGCTTTTGCGCAGTCTGCCCCGACACTATTTTTTCCCATAAGCCCTATTATTTCAGTGCACAGTTTTGTGCAACACATGGCCTTTCAGGAAGGTTTTATCACATTATGGCGGTAACACTTGTAATATATAGTAAGACTATATATTCTTATTTTCATAGGCAATGTTCACACATGGTCTTCTGCACTTCGCTTTCTTCATTTAGCTATATACTGAAGAACTTTCTAAGTCAGTGTCTAGAAAGAGCCTCCTCTGTTTTCACAGATGCCTATTATTCCATTCAGTGATATGCTGTAAATGATTTAATCAGCTCCTCTTTGGGTGTTTACAATAACCACCAATATGGCTATGAATAACCCTGAATGTGTATCGTTTTGTTTTTCTGCAAGTACGTCTGAAGGGCAGGTTTCGCGGAAGTGGAATTCTGGGTGGAGGGGAAAGTCCATATTTAAATTAGGTAGATATCTGCAAGTTACTCTCCATAGGGATTCTACCAATTTGAACTCCCACCAGCAGTGTCCGAGAGTGCCTGTCTGGCCAACCCAGTGTCATCTAGTTATTGGATGTTTTTTCCAATCATATGCGTAAAAAAGAGTTTCTTGGTGTAATACTGATTTGTGTGTTTTATGAGGTTGAGCATCTTTTCAGATCTTTAGCCAATTTGTGGTTACTTTTCTGTGAATTAGAAGATTAGATTTGAGGGGCACCTGGGTAGCTCAGTCAGTTAAGCATCTGCCTTCGGCTTAGGTCATGATCCCAGGGTCCTGGGATCAAGCCCCACATTGGGCTCCCTGCTCAGCGGGAAGCCTGCTTCTCCCTCTCCCACTCCCCCTGCTTGTGTTCCCTCTCTCGTTGTGTCTCTCTCTGTCAAATAAATAAAATCTTAAAAAAAAAAAAGATTAGATTTGAGACATTATGCAGAGGAAGAGAGATGAGGTGCCAGGCATACCAACATTTAAGCATATTATAGAGCTTCAATAACCAAAACAGCTTGGTTTGGGTACATGAATAGACTGATTGACCAATACTGGGAAGCACGATGCCCAGAAAAAGACAAAACATATCCAGGAATTTTGTACATGGGGCATATGGCATGTCAGTGGGAAAAGATAGAATATTCAATGACTTGTGTTGGAACAACTCATTAGCCATCTGGAAGGGAAAAAATCCATTCCTTTTACTATATATCAGGAAAAAAATCCAAATGGATCAGCAGGGTTTTTTTTTTTTTTTAATTTTTTATTTAAATTCTAGTTAGTTAACATACAGTGTCATGTTGGTTTCAGGAGTAGAATTTAGTGATTCATCACTTTCATATAACACCCAGTGCTCAACACAAGTGCCCTCCTTAATGCCCATCCCCCATTTGGTCTGTCCCTCACCCACCTCCCCTGCTGAATCAACAGTTTAAATGTCAAAAGTAAAATCCTAAAAGAACTAGAATGAGAATAAGCAAAATTTGCATAACCCTAGAGTAGAAAGGCTTTTCTAACCGTGACTCAGAAATGCAAAGTCATCAACAAAAAGACAGCAGGCTTAACTACAGATTGGTTGCGGGGGAGGGGGCCACATGGCAGAGAACACCAGAATTGAAGTCAAAGCAACAAAAGCAAACAAACTAAACAAAAAACAAATGGCAAACTGAAAAGAAACATTTACATCTCAAATCACACACAAGTTGTTACCCTTTTCAAAATGATTCTACAATTCTGTGGATTGAACCTGCTCTGGGATGAGGTTCTTCTAAATAAGAAAGAGAAGTGAGTTAGATACAACGTTACAGGGAGTGGTAGGACCTATAGCATGCCCATCGGGGCTTTAACCCATTGCTGCCACACTAGGATGGGGCCCCCAGGAGGCTAAGTCTTTCCATATTTCAAGGTAATCCCCAAAGTTGTATTTTACCGTGAAATCTCAGTCTTTTTCAGTATTGGCAAACTGATTTAAACACTCTCTTTAAAATATCTCGTGAAGCAGACAAACATGTATAAGGCTGGTCTTCATGCTTCCATCTTGCAATCTGGTTCCACATTTTCTTAACTGAACCACAGGTCCTGAGACCAGAGGTACATGGAGGAAATTACCAGCCAGGTGGTGACTTGGAGAGCCAGAAAGATCACCCCCCTTCCGCCCCCACCTCTGGCCTGTTTTATCAGTGAGGCACGTCCCACGGGACTCGAGTGATGGGCATGGTTAAGTTACAGGATTTTTGTTCCCTTAGTGCCCGAGGTTCTTGGTCATGCCGCTTCGAAGAATGAAGAGGGAAACCAGACCAAGAGTGGTGGGCAGCAAAGCAAAGTTTATAGAGCGATAATACAAAGCTCCCAGAGTGGGAGGAGACCCAAGAGGGTTGCCGTTTTGGCATTCAAATCTAGGGGTTTTTATAAGCTCTTTCGAAGAACTATCTTAAGCATTCTGAATGTGGGCCCCCTGTGGATTGGCTGCTAAGATGTGCCCATCAGGGCTTTGATCCTGCGCCTGTCTCCCAATCGGGTTATTGTTCACGTGTTGCTGGTCTTTTGGGCTCTCAGGTGGAGACTAACTGCTCAGCTTGTGATAGTGACCAATGTTTTATGGTTCACTGTTTTGTTTCAGGATGTTTTGCAAAAGTCACTCCTGAGGAGGCTGCTAGACAGGGTGCTACTGCGGTCTCGTCCAAGCTGTAAAGCAGGATATGCTAGCTCAGTTTCATTTTCGCTGTCCCGGGTTTTTGCCTTTCTTGCTGGGGACCCTAGCCCTGACTCCCTAAGCGTCCAGTGAACTCCTACCGCTTACAGCCGAGCTGGAGCCGCTGCCCCCCGTGAAGTGGGGTTATTTCACCCGGTCTTCTTGGCAGCAGCATGCTGCGTTTAGGGCCGTCCCAGCACAGCCAGGCTTGAGCAGCCCGGGTCTGCCTGGTCTCATTTTGTCAGCCGGGACAGAAGCCAGGCTTGGCCTCCTGTGGGTTGCTGGCCTGAGGTCAGGTTTCCTGGTGTGAATCAGCAACTTTTCTGCACACGACAAAATGGGTGAGGTTTCCCGATACCTGTCAGCACTCTTGCACCATGGGGCACCGCCACCCTGGCAGTCACCTTCTCGTCACCTTCACAGGCGTTGGCAGACTCGCTGCCTCCTGCTTGTGCCCAAGTCTTCTGGAGTTATGGTGTGCATATAGGGTTTAAATGGATAGTCTTTTCCTCTGGTCCCACAACAAGATGTATTTAGTCACCCCTATCTCCAAACGCCACTGAAGATGACAGATGAGAGCAGCTGGGTGACGGGGCGTGCATTTGGGGGTCACGAGGGAGTTTCAGCCACAATGATCCATGAAGGCGGTGCTGGCCTGGAGACTTCCCACAATGAGGGAGAAGTTCTGTATCCGTGCTGCCCAGTGTGGCGGCCAGCAGCCACGCGTGGCTGTCGAGCATTGGCTCACACAACTGGAGACCTGAAGTTGTCCTGTTTAATCTTAATTGTAACACCTGTAATTGTGTCTGGGGGCCACCCTATCTGGCAGCACAACTCCGAGAGTCCATTAAAAGCCAGCTCTCCTGGTTCCGGATGGGGTCAGGGGAGGTTAATTAGTGGGTGTTAGAGAATGAATGTTTGTGTCCCCCCTAAAATCCGTCTGCTGATGCTCTGACCCCCGATGTGACAGTATTTGGAGATGCTGCCTTTGGCAGGCAGTTAGTGGTAGATGAGCCATGAGGATGGGTGATCAGTGTCTTCTGGGAAGAGGGAGAGAGAGATCTGTGTCTCTCCCCCTGCCTGAGTGCACACCCCGAGGAGGGGCCATGCGAGGGCATGGCGAGAAGGTGGCCATCTGCAAGCCAGGAAGGGGGCTTTCACGAGGAACCAGACCAGTCGGCACCCCGATTTTGGACTCCCCAGCCTCCAGAACTGTAGGAAATAAATGTCTGCTGCTTAAACCAGCCAGTTTCTGGTATTTTGTCATGAGAGCCCCAGCTGACAAAGATGGTTGGTTTTTCTGAGACACACAAAAGCAGAAGTGGAAAAGCTGAGAGCTTGGAACATTGTTTTTTTATTATTATTTATCTTTTGGAGACACTCCACCTCCTTCTCTTCTTGCCCCCGCGTGAGAGGGATTTTCAAGGCAGAGCTACAGAACTGAGGGCGTAGGAAGCTGCCCTCGGGGTTGGCCTGTGGAGCCGTGAGCTTGTGGGGGCCTCAGGCTGGCGCCCTCATGTGGCCACAATGGCAGCAGACGTTAATGGAGCGTCTCGCTGTGCCAGGCGCTGCGCCAGGTGCTGGGACTGCAGAGGTGAGCGAGACAGATGTGGTCCCTGCCCCCATGGCCTTCGCAGCCCAGGGTGGGGAAGCAGACAATAAACGACTGATGGCACAACGTAGGTAAAACTGCACCTGTGAAGTGCAAGGGGGCGATGCCAAGAGGGACTCCGCGGCTGTCTGGCTCCGAGCCTGTCCCCTTCGTTGTGCCACTGGTCACAAAGCAACGTGCCCAGGAGCCCAGCCCACAGGTCAACGTGTGGGGCCGGTTGGGTGAGGCCTGTGATGAACTGAGGATCCCTAGCCGTCCATACTCCACTAATTGGTGCCATGCAGTGGGTCAGTTATTCCAAAGTAAAAGAAAGAAAGAAAGAAAAGGAAGGAAGGAAGGAGAGAGAGAGAGAGAGAGAAAGAAAGAAAGAGGAAAGAAAGAAGGAAGGAAGGAAGGAAGGAAAAAAGAAAGAAAGAAAAAGAAAGAAAGAAAGAAAGAAAAGAAAGAAAGAAAGAAAGAAAGAAAGAAAGAAAGAAAGAAAGAAAGAAAGAAAGAAAGAAAGAAAGAAAGAAAGAGAAAGAAAGAAAGAGAAAGAAGGGAGGGAGGGAGGGAGAGAGGGAGGAAGAAAAGAAGGAAGAAAAGATAAAAACCCAGAAATCTGGAACTTTGTAAGATCTTTCCCAATTTAAAAAAATTGCTAGGAATAAATTAAAAAGAACTACTTCTGCCCCTAGGCCGCCATTGTGCTAAACCAGTTCTACATCATGGTGGCCATGGAGAAGACTGATGTCAGGGCGAGTTCTGAGCTCCTTCTGGGGGCCCTGCCCTCAGGCAACTGCTAGTCCAGCCCACAGGAAATGGTGCCCGCCAGTACCAGCAAACCACTCCTGGCGCTTTGGCTCTGTGGCTGACTCTGAGGTGCTGGTATAATCAGTTCATTCATTCATTCATTCAACAAATATGTATGGAACAAAACAGATGAAAATCTCAGCCCTCCTGAAGCTGGCGTTCTGTGGTAGGAGACAGATAATAAATAAGAAAAACAAGTTATATAGTATGTTAGAGGGGGATAAGAATTAAGGGGAAAACTAAAGAAGCAAGTGCTGGGTTTGTGATGTTTTCTGAGACGGAGTGATCAAGGAAGGCTTCATGGAGGAAGAGAGTAGAGCAGCAGTCTGAGGAAGGTGCAGGAGGGGCCGTGTGTTGGGGGAGAGCAGTCCAGGCCGCACTCACACGTGTCAAGATGGCCACGTGGCTGGAGTACGGTGAGTAGGGGGATGCTGGTGGAGATGAGGCTGCTCAGACAGGGCCCAGCAGGTCAGTAAAGGAACTTTGACTTTTGCTCGGAGTATCCAAGATGAGGCAGTGGAGGGGTTTGAGCAGGAGGGTGACATGATACGTCTTAGTTTTAACAGGCTTCCTCTGGCCACCGTGGGAGAATAGGCTGTGGGGGCAACATGAAGCACGAGACCAGTGAGGAGGCACCTGCAGTCGTCCAGGCGAGATGAGGGCTTGGCTTAGGGGTGATGGCAGAGGTGGGGAGACCTGGTCAGATTCTAGACGTATTGTGCATGTGAAATGGACAGCAATTGCTGATGGATTGGATGTGGGGAATGAACCGGAGGTATATGGAGGGTGAGGGAGGTGGAGCCAGGCTGGTCTGCTCCCTGTCCGGCATTGCAGCTTGTTCCAGAGGGGAAGCTCCCAGTCTGTGGTTCTCCCGCCCAGGGAAGGAGCTTCACTTTCAAACCCAGTTTCCCTCGGAAGGCAGGTGGGTCTGTGAGGGGAGAGCAGCTCTGTTGTTGTTCTGGGCATAATGTGACTGAATATTGTTAAACATTCAATTAAAAATAATCAAAGACGTTATAGCATGGTGTAGTTGCCATTGACCATACTACAGTAGCTTTCCTGCGAGTTTTAACAGATGTGAAAATCCTGAAAAAAAATCCTTTGTAGGTATGTATGGAATGGACTCCTGTACTAGGATCGGGGTTAGCAAACCTTTTCTGTAAAAGAGCCAGAGAGCAAATATTTTAGATTTTGTGGGCCTGAAGTCTCTGTACTAATTACTTGTAACTCTGCCATTGTAGGTTGAAACCGTAGATGATAGGCAATGAATGAGCAAGACTGTTTTCCAATAAAATATTATTTCCAGTAACAGGTGGAGGGCTGGATTTGGCCCTCGGACTATAGTTCGCTGACCCCTGTGTTGTAGGAGCAGATCATTTAAGCCAGGTCTTCACTGTGTGAATGTCTGCGGGACATTACAAAGCCAGATGAGACTGCAGAAAAAAATCTTCATTTTGCTGGACTCTTCCATGCATTGCAGAACATCTGTCACCTCTGTCACCTACCCACTAAATGCCATTAATGTCCCCAATAAAAGCATCCCCACAAATTTCCAGGCACCTGTAGGGGTACCACAGTGCCCTTGAGAACCCCTGGTTTATGCGGCAGCAGGTACAGGCATGGGGAGCAGTGTCTGTGTGTGTAGGAAAGACCATCTGTCACTCACTCAGCACACATTCATGAGCACCAGCTCTGTTCCAGGCAGTGTGCTAGGTGCGGGCCACTCAGCCCCGAGCTGACAGTGGAGCCCTGCCTTAAATGGAATTTCTATCCCAATGAGAGGGTACAGACAGTGTATTTGTCTGCTGGAGTGGCCATAACAAAATTCCACAGACTGGGGAACAAACCACAGACACTCATTTTCTCACACTTCTGGAGGCTGAGAGGCCCCATACTGAGGTACCTGCAGATTTTGGTTTCTGGTGAGTGCTCCCTTTGTGGCATGAGGATGGCCACTTTCTCACTGCATCCTCACATGACATGAGGAGGGAAAGCAGTCCCTGGGATCTCTTTCTGTTCTTATAAGGACACCAGTCCTATAGGATTAGAGCCCCACCCTTATGACCTCCTTTAACCTTAATTACCTCCCTAGAGGCTCCATCTCCAAATACGGTCTCATTGGGGGGTAGGGCTTCAACATATGAATTGGGGGGCCCCCAGGCAGGGGGGAGGGTAGAATTCAGTCCATAACAGATGGTGAGCAAGGAAATGAGCAAATGGCTGTGGCGAGTGCTCCGAGGAGAGTGAGCAGGGAGATGGGGTGCAGAGGATCTGGGGAAGGGGGGTCTAGGTTGGGGGGTGGGCAGAGCAGGGTCTCTGAGGAGGTGACGACAGAGCTGGCCCATGCAAATTAAGGCCAGCAGCCATGGGTCAGGAGTGTTCCTGCCAACAGGAGGCCAGGCGGCGCGTACATAATGGGGTGGAGGGTGGGGCCGGAGGGTGGGGAGGAAGGACCTCACAGAGCCTTGTGGCCAAGTGAAGGCGTTTGGATTTTGTCTTGAGAGCACCAAGCAGCCACTGGGGTTTTAAAACAGGGAGGTTGATCTGGTTTGCCTCTTGGAAAGACCATTTAGCTGCTCTGGGCTGAGTGCAGTATAGGGGGTCGTGGAAGAAGCAAGAAGATCGGGAGGAAGCTATCTCCTAGTGACAGTGACCACCCAGCTCCAGCCCTTTCTCCCTCCAGTCCTTGACCCTCCAGTCCTCAAGGTCAGACACAATGGAGCCAAGGCCAAAATTCACAGAACTTGCCTCCAACAACATCTGCCAGGTCCCGGCAACCCTGCTCAGAAAATTCTAGAATCATCCCAACTTATCCTTGGACTCCCCAGGGAACAAAGACTCAGAGCGGGCTTTGATATTTCTGCTCTGGTGTCATTTGTTTTTCATTCCTACTTCTGACATTTAGGAAATAGGAGCTGAGCCCATACCAGGGTCTGGGTCTGTAAAATTTGTTGAAATTATGGGAGATTTGGGGCGCCCTGGGTGGCTCAGTCATTTAAGCGTCCAACTCTTGGTGTTGCCTCAGGTTGTGATTTCATGGGTCAGGAGATCGAGCCTTGCGTCAGGCTCTGAGCTAAGTGGGGAGTCTGCTTGAGATTTTTCTCCCTCCCTCTAACCCTCCCCCTGCTCGCTCGTGCGCGCGCTCTCTCTCTCAAATAAATAAATCTTCAAAAAAATAAAATAAAATATGGCAGAATCAATCTCTCTGATAATTTTGGTGGGGGAGGGGGAAGAATGAAAAAGAAAACAACAATGAACCAAAAACCTACAGACACAAAAAAATGCAGTCCTATTCGAGGTACAAGTCCTGCCGCAGTGATTTCTTAGAGACAGCAGTGGTGAGCAGCCTGCTCCCAGCCCCAGCTGTCAGGCCTTCTGCTCAGGAGTTGGAAAAAATATTTAAGGGCTGGGGGAAATAGAGCTTCAGGCTGGGAGCCATTGATTAGGTGGGACACACAGACAGACCAATACTACAAATCCACCTTCACTCAGAGAGAAGCCACAAGTCAGCCATGGGATACATAATTTGCACCCTTAAAGTAAATCAAACTTTTTCTACTCCTAAAAGTTCAGTTGGTAAGGGGGAACGAGGGAATTTCTCTGCTTCTCTCAGCCTGGGACACTCTGCCCCTCTCTCTCCGCCTTATTTCACATCCTGTGCTGTCTGCAAGCCCCAGGCACAATCCTCCAGACCCTCATCCACCTGCCTTTCTATGCTGCTTTTTCACTTTTCATGTATTTATTTTAAATCGCATAAGAAATACTAGTGTGTTTCTTTCTGTGCATGTGTGTGTTTCCTCCCAACAACCAGGGAATTCCTCTCTTTTTTTTTTTAACAAATAATATCTTGTTGTACATCTTGTTTGATAAATTGCCTTTTATATTTCTCACTAAAGAAGATGCTTTGGAGCTCTTCCAAAGTCAGTTCAAATAAACCTACCTTATTCTGTTTTCTGGCTTCCTAGTACGCCATCAAGAAAGTCGGACACCTGGGTTTGACTCTCAGCACCACGCCTCACAAGCTGTGTGACTTGAGGCAGATAACACCTCTGAGACTTGATTTTCCCATTTTGAAACAGAGTCCATAGAAGGAGTTGACCTCAGGGGCTGCTGTGGAGCTGGGTGCCAGATGGTCCACGCACGGGGCTCAGGGAACAGTCAGGGCACTCTATTAAGGTCGGCTGTTACTATTCTTATGGATATACCGGGGCATTTAGCCATTCGCCTTGGATGAGCAATTAGATTGTTTCCAGCATCTCACTATGTTTACCTCCTCTGAAGCTCTTATTTCTATACTTATTCTGCCCCTGGATGTAGTCGCTACCCTGGAGTATTGGTTGCTATCCTGGAACTTGGTTGTGGGGCCACTTGCTGTCCCTGCTACTTTGTCCCGGGATCCTCATTTCTGCATGCATGCTTGTCTCCTTCTATGGCAACCAGGGTCCCCCCTCCAGCATCTTTGGCAAGCCTTACCAGGTCTCCCCAGACCTTGCATTTCTGCTAACTCAGCCCTAAATTGTGGTCTCTAAGAACTGGCTGCTCAAAAGGATTGTGCAACCCCCCAAACCATAGCCTGGGGCCATCCCAGCTGCTGCTGCATTTGATCCCCAATTAGCTGCCTGCCTTTAAATTCTCCAGGCTTCTCTGACTGGTCTCGTTACAGACCCCTGGGACCAACATAGAGATGTGGCTGCAGAGATGCACAGGAGGACTCCGCCTTGGGGGTGGGGGTGGGATTTGTGACCTCGGGGGCCCAGATTCTTAGAATTTGCTGTTGCTGAGGCTTTAACTTCTCTCAAGCCTTGTGACCTGCTCCGGGGCCATTAATCACAGGGACATTTGATATTGCGTGTTGGAACAGCTGGCCGATTGCCCTGGCCTGGAACGTTGAGGCAGGTTATTAAAAGGGAGGGGTGGGGCGCCTGGGTGGCTCAGTAGGTTAAGCGTCTGCCTTGGCTCACGTCATGATCTCGGGGTCCTGGGATCAAGCCTCACATTGGGCTCCCTGTTCAGCGGGGAGTCTGCTTCTCCCTCCCCCCCACTTGTGCTCTCACGCTCTCTCTTGCTCTCAAATGAATAAAATCTTTTTTTTTTTTTTTTTTAAAGAGAGGGGTACTCATCTTCTGGTGTTTGCCCAGTGCGGGACAGTATCAGGGATAACATACTCTTCTCTGGGGGACTCAGCTTTCTCATCTGTAAAATGGGAGAACTGAACTAGAAGGCAGTGGCTCTCAACCTTTTCTGATTACAGTTCACACTAAGAGGGACACTCTGAATCGCAGCCCCGTACGTGATGTGCAGACATTCACGTGCATAGCTGGTTACAAAGGCTCTGCAACAATAACCCGCTCTTACTATATTATTTTACACTCTGATAGTTTCTGTTTTACAGAAAAAAACAACAGAAACAAAACACAATCCTCTTCTATTCCACGTAAAGCATTGCTGGTCAGGATATGTCCATTGGTCCTGCATCCCACCAATGGATGGTGGTGTCCAGTTTGGGACTCTGGACAAGATCTCCAGAGAACTTGATGATGATGGCTTGGGTGACAAGAGGGCTAGATTTTTTTTTTTAAATAATTTCTTGCTTGGCTTTGCAAGTATTCTGTGTTCATTGTGCAATCATTGGAAAGTACTATAAAAATGCAGTAAAGAAAATTCTATTAATAGTCTTTATTCCCACCATTTGGTTAAGCCACTTTATCTTTGGTTCTACCGGTTCCTTTTAAGGTTTTAATTTATATATATATATAGTCATGGCAAATTAAGATTATGTTGAATCCATAGATTTAAATTTTGTGGATTTTTTAGCATTGTGTGCATTTTCTCATCTCATTGAACTTTCTTTGCGAACATGCTCTCAGGTGACTTTATAGTACTCCATTGAATCAGTGTGCTGTAATTTATTTAACAACTTATACTGATGAGCACTGAAGGAGCTACCAGCCTTTTCCATCTCCCACAAGGCTCAGCAAACTATAGCCAGCAGCCCGTAGTTATAAAGTTTTATTGGAACACCACCACACCCATCCATGTTTGTATTATCTACAGCTGCTTTCTCATTACCATGGCAGAGCTGAGTAGTTGCAACAGAGACCCAGTGGCCTGAAAGACCTAAAATATTTACTGTTTGGCCCTTCACAGAAGAAGTTTGCTGTCCCTGGTCTAATAGATGATGCCACAAGGATTGTATTTATATTCACAACATTGGGCCATGTTTGTCTATTTCCTCCTTCTCAAGGACATATATTAGATGTATTAAAATGTAATTTGGTAAAACCCTGAAGTTTGGCTTGCTTTGGTTCCCAGAATGAAATGTAAATGACTAGGTTAAAATGAAGAAAAAAGACATTTCTTTTTATTTAATAGGGCTGTGGTTGGAGTGACCATATTATTTATTGCCTGAGCCTATACATTTTTTGATATGACTGGGAACACCGTTAATAATTATGCTGGGACAACAGCCTAATCTGGGGTGGCCATGGGTCCACAGGACACACCCTAGCCATGGAGAATGCATGGAATCTTGTAGAAATCATGCCCAAATTATGATTCTGGAGAGGGTGTGGGTTCTGGTCTTCCACTAACTGCTGGATGATGTTAGACAAGTCGTTGTGCATGTGTGGTCCTTCATGTTCTCCACTGTCATGCCAGCTACCTCCAAGGCTCTTCTGCAACTCACCAAGACCCAGTTCAAACTAGATTAGGATTTAGAAAGGCATGTATTGGCTTGTGGAAGCAAACTAGTTATGGGGGGAGTACAGCTGACCTCAGGGACCCAGAACCAGGGATGCAAACCCTCTTGTCAAGTTACTTAACCTTTCTTCAGTCAGAAGGACAACAATAATCCCTGCTTATAGGATTGTTGTGAAGATAAAAGGAGTTAGTATTTATGAACTACACATGATAGTGCCTGGCACATAGTATGTGCTTAATAAACACAAGCTGTTGTGTTTTACTAATTCTGTTATTTTTTTCCTGAGGAGTTCTGTATAATGTTAGTATAAGACTCAAGTCCACAGAGTATTTTTGGTCACTCAAGGACAAAGGAATAGAGGGCGAGAAAAAGCAAATGTCAAAACCTACTAGAGATAACGTAGATTTCAGAACTGTACTTCTAGAAGGGATACAAGTGATCATCTAGGTCATGGGTCAGAAAACTCCCTCTGAAAAGGGCCAAGTAGGAAATATTTTAGGCTTTACAGGCCATAGAGTCTCTCACAACTACTGTAGCTTGAATGCTGCCATAGATAATACATACGCGAATGGCATGGCTGCATTCTAATAAAACTTTATTTACACAAACGGGTGGCCAGACCACAGTTTGCCAACTCTTGGTATAGGGTGATTTAGGTCAACCCATCCCTAGGTCTGGGTGAGTTACTGTGGCTGCCAATTGTACTATTTCCAAGTTTTAGTGATCCTGAATGACCCAGAGTGGCAGGATTGAAGTTCTTGCCTTTTCTGTGGCTGGGAGGGATTGGAGGAGAGAAAACTAATCTGGCCACTAAGTTGAGAGTGGAAATGATATGCTGCCTCCGGGCCACAGCATTCAGCAGCGAATACATGACCTTCCAAGAGCTCTTTTCTCTCTGACAGTGCTCAGATTGGGATGAGGGCTACCCCTTTACTGATGCCCCGGAGTGATTCCAGTGAACGGAGCCCCTAGCTGACTTCAGTAAACAAATAGCATGAGAGAAGAATCAGTTCTGATTGCATTTAAGCCACTAAAATATTGGGGATGTTTATTACCATAGCACACCACAACCTGCCCAGACTGATTTATCGGCATAGAGAAGATTTTACATGGTACATGATGGTCGCAGTAAGAGCCTTCCCCTTTCTCTCTTGTTTCCATCTTTCTGATTCAGTGGTAAAGCAAGTAGGGAAGTCTCTGTTTGGTGTATAGGTCTTTAACACCTTCTACTACCTGCAAATATTTATTTCATTTTATTTTATTTTAAAGTGAGAGGAAAACTGAGGTTTGGGGTCTTTGTCAGGCCCCAGTATTTAGCTAGAACCAAGAACATTTGTTTTCTGTGTATTTTCTGTTTCTTTGTTTTCATTATTGAGGGCAAGTGGCACTGATTTTCTCTTTATAGCAGTGATATAAAGTCTTCTTCCCAGACAACTTTATTTAAATAAAAACAATGAGTGATTTCATAGAAATTATGGCTGAGGATAAAGCTCAGTCTTACAAAAGTATGAGTCCATCTGAAGTTGATGTAAGGGATACTAGGTAAAATAATAGTGCAGGTGGTTTGAAGACATGGTAAAAAGCAGAGAGAGATAGGTAGATGCATCAAGTCTGGAAACACAAATCCAGTTCAGTTTCTTCCTTGCACAGATGTGGGAGTGGAGGCTCAGAGAGAGGACGTGCTCTGCCTGGGGTGACCCAGCTTCCCTGCGGCAGGGCCAGGAGGCCTCCCCGAATTTTGCAATTCAGAGGCCAGACTGCCCTCATCCCCGTGGCCTATCCCTGCCAGAGCCGGAAGGAAAACCGATGAATGCCAGCAAGGCTGCAAATCACCTGTACCATAGACCGCCCCCCCCATCCATGGCTTCACTTTCCCTGATTCCAGTTACCCACACTCAGCCGTGCTCCGGAAGCAGAGGACCACCCTCCTCCTGTCATACCGTCAGAAGGGCAGTAGTAGCCTCGCACTATGTCATCGTGTAAGCATTTTGTCATCTCCCATCATCACAAGAAGGGTGAGGAGACAGTACAATAAGATATTCTGAGAGAATATTCTGAGAGAGAGAGAGACCACATTCACATAACTTAGAGTGTACTGTTACAATTATCCTATTTTATCATTAGTCATTGTTGTTCATCTCTTACTGCACCTGATTTAGAAATTAAACTTCATCATTGCCACGTATGTATGTTTAGGAAAACACATAGTACCTACAGGGTTTGGTACTATCCGCAGTTTTGGGCATCTCCTGGGGGGTCTTAGAACGTGTCCCTCCACAGATAAGGAATTACTGCATTTGTGTCCTAAAGCTGCCAGAAAGGTAGCAATAAACTGGGTGGCTTAAAAGAATGTAAATTCATCGTCTCACGGTTCTGGAGGCTAGAAGTCTGAAATCAAGATGTTGGCAAGGCTGGTTCCTTCTGGAGGCTCTGAGGGAGAATCTGTTTCATGCCTCTCTCCTGGCTTCTGGCGGCTGCTGGCGGCCCGTGGTGTTCCAGTCTCTGCCTTGGTCCTCACACGGCATTCTCCCAAATTCCCCTCTTCTGATAAGGGCACCAGTCATTGCATTGGGGGCCCTCCCTAATCCAGTGGGACCTCATCTTAACTCGATTACATCCGCAAAGACCATATCTCAATAAGGTCACATTCACAGGTACCAGGAGTTAGGAGTTGAACATATCCTTTTGGGGGACACAGTTCAAACCACAGCATCACCCACCCAGGGTCCCTGCCTGAACCACAAAAGGCATGGGGCCGAGAGCTGTGTTCTGTCCCTGCAATGGCTGGGCTTTGCAAAAATTGAAACCACCCAAGTGAGAGAGGTCAGTCCAGGCGGCCGCTGTTCAGCTGGCTTGCATTAGTCTCAGTCTAAGACTGTGGCGGCAAAGGCGGCCCAGACCCCAGCAAGTTCGACAAGGAGAAGCTGCCGCCAGCAAAGGTCAGGGCTCACTCTTTACAGTATAAACATAACCGCCTTCCCAGCGCCACCCCCCCAGCCACACAATATCTCTTTCAAAGATCTCAAAACACCGACGCAGACCGTACCAAATTGACTTTATTGTTTTAAAACCGGCCCCTTCTGTCCGCCACCACCCGCCACCCCCTCCCCAAGGGGAAAAAAATTCATAATAGATGTCTCTCCAGTGCACCTCTGTTCCCGGCAGCTCGGGACCCTCAGGCGGTGACTCTAATAGTGTGTCTTCCTAGCCAGCATTCATTTGCCAAATATTCAGTGACCACCAGCCTCATCACGGCCCCGTGAATCAGTGGCCGCTGTAGTGACAGAGCCACCGTGGAGGCTTCCAGGGACCAGGTGCCAGGCTGGGCACTTTGCCAGCATCCACTCCCTTGCTCCTCACTTCGGTGCTTGTGGCAGGTTCATTGGACAGGTGAGAAGACTGAGGCTCTGAGGACGGAAGTCACAAGGCTGGGAAGTGACATAACCAGGATTAGGGCCAGGGTGAAGGGGAGGCAAGCAAGGCATTCTTCCCATCTGCAGAATTGCCGGGGATTCCAGAAGCTCGGTAACCAAGATAAACATTTTAATGCCATATTGAAAATAGTCAATGCCAATGCAAAAAAGCCCTGATGAGCAAAGTATCAAAACATTAAATAAAGACGGTTTGCTCATGTTTGTTTTACCAGGTAGCATTAGCCTGCAGGGGAAACCATTGTTTCCAGCCACATGGGGTCGGTCACTGAGGGTCCTGCTCCTGCCGTGCGGGTCTGGGGGCACGTGCAGAACACAAGCCTTTATATGTAGTCATGCTTTTTTATTGTGGAATGTTTAATCACTTTTTGCACTTGGTTCACAATACGGGAGGATATTTTGGTAAATGCATACAGGAACGTGCATTTTGCTGGGTCAGCACTGACAGGCTTTTCCTCCAGGCAGCCTCAAGCAGAAGTGCCTGTCTTTAGGGGCGCCTGGGTGGCTCAGTCCGTTAAGCATCCAACTCTTGGTTTTAGCTCAGGTCATGATCTCAGGGTTGTGAGATCGAGCCCTGCGTCAGGCCCCACCTTGGGTGTGGAACCTGCTTAAGATTCTCTCTCTCCCTCTCACTCTGCCCTCCCCCAGAAAAAAGAAGACCCTGTCTTTAATTATTCCCTTCTGGTAGATTCTACAACTTTGCACACACGATCTCCGGTAATCCTCATAACCAGGCGTAGGCATTCAGAACGTGGCCTCTGAAGCCAGACCCCCGGGGCTCACATCCGAGCCTGGCCATTTCATACCTGCATGACAGGCAAGCGACTTTGCCTTTCTGGGCCACAGTTTCCACCTTTGTAAGATTTGGATCTTAGGAGTCTTCACCTCATCAGTTGTGCTGTTGTAAGATTGTTGTAAGGATTGAATGAGTCAGAACGTGTAAGAGCAGAGCCCGGCACAGAAGCTGTGCCACGTGTTGATGAGCATTATTATTATTCACAAGTATTATTATATTAGTCTTTTGTGGCTGTAACAAATTGCCACGAAATTAGTGGCCTGAAACAGCACATATTTGCTATCTTACAGTTCTGGAGGTCAAAAGTTGGACTCACTGAGCTAAACTCAAGGTGTCAGCGGGTGGCGTTTCTTCTGGAAGCCTTTTCCACCCTATGGGGGCACCTGGGCGCTCCTGGGCTTGTGCCCCCCTCCCCCCAGCAGCAGGTCAGGTCCTGCTCCCACCACATCACTTTGATCTTCTGTCGTTCTCTCTCTCTGTCCCTCTGTCCTGCCCCCCTCTTCTGCTGATATTGCACCCCCCTCCCCCGTAATCCAGGACGCTCTCTCTATCTTAAGGATGGATGATTAGCAACCTTAATTTCATTTGCAACCTTAATTCCCTTTGTCATGCAGCCTAAGATATTGGTGATTCCAAGGGTGAGGGTGGGTATCTTTGGGGAGTGGAGGGGTCCTATTCTGCTTACCACACACACACACACACACACACACACACACACACACACTTGTCAACAATTTTTTATTCTCAGTATCCACGGCGCACAAGGTTTGGGGTCCCAGCAATGACAGAACAGAGAAAAACTCCACCCTTGCACAACTTACATCCTAGCGGGGGGGACACAGACAGTAAATAAGTTTTTTTTTTTTTTTTTTTAGGCAGAATTCATGTTTTTGACAGTGATGGATTCATGCAGAAAAAGAGCAAGGAGGGGACTGGTAGGAAGCAGATGCAATTTAGGTAGTGGGGGGGGGGGGTGGGCAGTCAGGGCTGGCCTTGCCAAGAAGACGAATTTGAGCTAAGAGGAAGGGAAGTCCGGGGAAGGGCATTCCAGGCGGAAGGAGCAGCGCCCACAAAGGCAGGTCTGAGAAGCGGCGAAGGGGCCAGATGGCTGGAGGGGAGGTAGTGGGGGATGTGGAGGGAGAGGTGAGGCCGAGAGCTGATGATGGGGCTGGGCCCAGTGGACCGCCGGGAGGGCTGTGGCTCTACTCAAGTGAGGTAGGAAAGGCAGGAGGAAGGACAGGACCCAATCTGAGTTCTGTACACCTTTCCTCGGGCTGCTGCAACACAGAGCCGCCAGCTGGCTGTGTCTCGCAGCTCTGGAGGCCAGAAGTCTGAAAGCAAGGTACAACAGGGCGGTGCTCCCTCTGAAGACTCTGGGGGAGAGTCCTTCCTTGCTCTTCCAGCTCCTAGTGGCTCCTTCCCTTCCCTCCCCATGTCTCTGTGTCCTTTTCTGTCTTTTATAAGGACACTGTCATTGGATTTAGGGCTCCGCCCAAGCCAGGGAGATCTCACCCCAATTCTTAACTTGATTACATCTGCAAAAACCCTCTTTCCAAATAAGGTCCCATTCTGAGGTTCTGGGTAGACGTGAATGGGGGTGGGGGGGCACCATTCAACCAACCACAAGTTCTAGCAGGGTCTGCTACATGGAGAGTGCTCTGTAGGCAGATGCTGGGCACAGGGAGACCCATGGGAGGAGGTGACTGTCATAGTCCAGGAGACCACAGGAGAGGCATGGCGCCTATGAAGGGAAGGAGCTGGGGAGCAGCCCATTAGCTGCCCTCTCCTCACCCAGGCTGGGAGATGGCTTCTGTGTCCCTAGGCAGGAGGGCCAAAGGTCAGCAAAGGGCTTCTTCTGTCCCCGGCCATGCAGGAGGGGGTCTCCCACTTACAGCAGGACAGACCAGCTGCTGCTTCTGCCACAGGAATGCTCCTGGGACGAATCCACAGAAGCCAGGAGAAACCCTGAGGGGTGTGTGTGTGCGCATGTATTGTGGCAAAAAGCATATGACATAGAATTTATCATCTTAACCATTTTTAAGTGTACATTAGAGTAACGTTAACTATATTCACATTTTTTTTGTGCAACAGATCTCCACAATGTGTTCATCCTGTAAAACTGAAACTCTATCCACTGAACATCGCATTCCCCCTCCCCTAGCCCCTGGCACCCACCATTCTACTTTCTGTTTTCAAAAGTCTGACTACTTTAGATACCTCACAGAAGAAGAATCAGACAGTATTTGTCTCCTGAGGGGCCTCTTAAAACAGGAGAATAGAGACTTCCAGAAACAGGAGGGCAGGTGTAGACAAAAGCTCTGTAGCAGTGAGTTTCAAATATTTTGACCTAGACCAAGCGTGGGCTAACTGTGACCCAATCTGTCTACCGCCTGTTTTTGTCCAGCCCAGGAGTTAAGAATGGTTTCTACACATGCAGACAGAGGAGAAAATCAGAAGAAGAAGAATATTTCATGACACCTAAAAATGATATGAGATTCAAAATTTCAGTGTCCACAAATAAAGTTTTATTGGCACATGGCCACTTCCATTCAGTTACATAATACATAATGTGGCTGCTTCCACACTGCAGGGTCAGAGTTGAATATTTGCAACACAGACCATATGGCCAGAGCAGAAAATACTTACTGTCCGGCCCTTTGCAAAAAATGTTCGCCTGTCCCCTGATCTAGACCCACAGGAAGAAATACAGTTCTATTTTATCACATGCAGGTGCTTGTGTGTGGACATGGATATACAGGCATACCTCGGAGATGTTGCGGGTTTGGTTCCAGACCACCGCAATAAAGCAAATACCGCAATAAATCAATTTTTTGCTTTCCCAGTAAATGCAAACCTTATGTTTACACTATACTTTAGCCTGTTAACGTGTATGATGGCGTTATGTCTAAAACAACAACATACATACCTTAATTTTAAATATTTTATTACTAAAAAGTGCTAAGCACCATGTGAGCTTTCAGCAAGCCATAATCCCTTTGCTGGTGGAGAGTCCTGCCTCGATGCTCATGGCTGCTGACCAGGGTTTCTGTCCAAATTCAACGCTGTTACCACTGTGTTGAGCTGTCGCTAGAAAAGGAAGTGTCTGGGGGTCAGGAGGAGGGGAGGCGGATCCAGTGGCTTGTCACCGAATAGCACAAACCCTTGGTGCGTCCCCAGGTGTGTGCTGCTCAGAGCTGCAGGGGAATCAAAAGCACCCTACAGGGCTCTTGCAGGTAATCAGCTTAAGCCACCCCCTGCAGGGAAGTTAGATAAGCAGCAGGTGGGCACCCCTGAAACAGGACCAGGAGCTCAGCTGACACCTCCACCCAGAGGAGTCGCAATTCTGTACACAAACCCACTTTTGATTCTTCAGTATTTAAAGGACACTGATCCAGGGCGCCTGGGTGGCTCGGTCGTTAAGCGTCTGCCTTCGGCTCAGGGCAGGATCCCAGGGTCCTGGGATCGAGCCCCGCATCGGGCTCCCTGCTCAGCGGGGAGTCTGCTTCTCCCTCTCCCACTCCCCCTGCTGTGTTCCTTCTCTCACTGTGTTTTTCTCTGTCAAATAAATAAAATCTTTTAAAAAAAATAAAGGACACTGATCCTCAGGAAACCCAGAAAAATCCCCCCTCCCTACACCCTTTCTTTTCATGATATATTAAGTTTGTTGAGTGGTTAACATATGCACATAGTACAGAGGTAGTAACGTCTGCCTCCTGTCCCTGTCCCACAGCCACCCACAACGCGTCCCCAGAAGCAACCCCTGTCACCAGGTTCTTGGGTGTCCTTCCAGAGATCGTCTGTGCATGGCTAAGCGTATTTGTACGATGAACACTTTTTATACAAATGGTAAAAATCCAACCGTAAACCAACCAGAACTCAGTCCTTGAGTAGCTATCAGCAGCCCCCTGGTCTGATCTCTCCATCACCAGGGGGTAGTGTCAGGTTCTGGATTTTGTCAGAACTGGACCAGTCGAGGAAGCCGCTGGCGAATTTCCTTGCTGGCCTCCATGGAGAGGTGTGCAGGGATCAGCTCTAGTGGTGTCTGCTGTGACCGTGGGAGGGACGTATGCGTGGATGATACAGATTTTCTCCCTTGGTCTAGAAAGTGTTTCCCAAACTTCAGGCACTCAAACATCTTATTCATGATTTTGTCACATCTAAATACCACCTGTACTGCTACTTGATTTTTTTTTAATTTACAGGCTTCTTTTGCCTTAAAATAAATTCATTTTAAAAGGTGAATTTATAGCACTGCCTTTGGTGGAAAGCCACCATTGTTTGCCATAAATGGAAGGAGTTGGTAAAAATGAAGTCAACGAAAATAAAACAGTATTATTAAATCCTAGCCAAGACTCTGGACCTGACGCCTGGCTGTGCTCTCTTTGCTAAAAAGAGAGATTAGTGTCTGTGAGAGATTTTCTCCTTGACCTAGTAATAATTAGTACTTGTTTAATACTTACTGTGCTTCAGGCGCTACCTCATTAAATACTCACAATTACTGTATAATATAGAAATTATTATCATGCCTATTTTACAGAGGAGGAATCAGGCACAAAAAGGGCAATAACATGGTCAAGGTCATTCAGCTAATGAGTCGTGAAACCAGGATTTGGAACCTAGCAGTCTAGCTCCAGAGTCCAAGCTCTTCACCTCTGACCTAGGCTACCTGCGAGATACATTAAAAAGAGAATTAGGGGCGCCTGCGTGGCTCAGTCGGTTAAGCGACTGCCTTCGGCTCAGGTCATGATCCTGGAGTCCCGGGATCGAGTCCCGCATCGGGCTCCCTGCTCAGCAGGGGGTCTGCTTCTCCCTCTGACCTTCCTCTCTCTCATGCTCTCTACCATTCTGTCTCTCTCTCTCAATAAATAAATAAAATCTTTAAAAAAAAAAAAAAAAGAGAATTAAAGGGACAGCTGGGTGGCTCAATCAGTTAAGTGTCTGCCTTCAGCTCAGGTCATGATTCCAGGGTCCTGGGATTGAGTCCTGCATCGGGCTCCCTGCTCAGCAGGGAGCCTGCTTCTCCCTCTGCCTGCCACTCCCCCTGCTTGTGCTGTCTCTCTTTCTCTCTCTCTGACAAACAAATAAGATATGAAAAAAAATTTAAAAATAAAAGAGAACTAAGAAAGTCATCTAAAATTATCTTTGTCCCACTACTGGGGGTATCTATCACA
The DNA here is from genome assembly GCF_037043125.1 of Eumetopias jubatus. Taxonomy (NCBI): domain Eukaryota; kingdom Metazoa; phylum Chordata; class Mammalia; order Carnivora; family Otariidae; genus Eumetopias; species Eumetopias jubatus. The sequence continues at coordinate 127,117,331 of NW_028274815.1, forward strand.
CTCTGGGACCCCTGAGCCAGCAGAAGAAGCAAAACTAGATGTAAGACCTAAGTCTGGGTTCTAATCCCATCTCTCACAAATTCGTATATGACCCTGGTCCTTCAGTCACTGATCCTCAATCTCCCCCTCTGTAAAGTAGAGAAGTTGGCCTATATTTGAGGTTCTGGTTAGCAGGAACCATCCCTTATCCCACAGGACCCATGGCATCTGGCCCACATTATCAGAGTGCATTCAGCTGCAAGCAGCAGAGAACTCAGTGTTCCAAGTTCCCTCTAACTTTCATCCTGATTCTTGTCACCTCACAGTCACAATATGGCTGCTTTACCTCCAGCCCTTACCTCCACATTCCAGGCAGGCAGAAGAAGGGAGAATCAAGAAGGAACAATGCTATGATTCGGAAAGCTAAAGTTTTCAGATTTTGTTTAATGGGCTGGATTTGTGTCCTATGACTACTCGTAGCTGCAGGGAAGACTAGAAGAAGTGACAATTTTTACCTGGGTGCATTGCTATTCCGAGTCGCCTCTCTCTCTCTCTCTCTCTCTCTCTCTCTTTTTAAACTAGGCTCCACACCCAGCATGGAGCCCAACGCAGGGCTTGAACTCATGACCCTGAGATCAAAACCTGAGCTGAGATCAAGAGTAAGCCACTTAACCGACTGAGCCACCCAGGCACCCCAGCTTCTCTTAACAAGAATGGGGAGGAAATGGATATTGGGTAGGCCACCATCAGGCAACCAGAAATGCTTGAAGAAGGAAAGAAAGGAGGGAAGGAGGAGTGGGCTTATCCCTCAGACCCCTACCAGCTCTCTAGGACTGTGACCAAAGAATGTTGGTCCTCCCCTCTCTTACGGAGCTCAGTGCCCAAGAGCACGAATATTATATTTTTCCATAAAAGGGCTTTTCTGTGAACTCCTACATGTCGAGGCCACTTTTGTTTTTACTGGCAACCTTATTCCAGGGGAATGAAAGTTCACCACGGTGCAGATGTATATTTCAGTACGACGGGAGGCACCGGCAGGGGACCCATGGAAAGGGAACTCTGAAAAAGGGGAAGGCAAACGTTCCGCCTGGGAAGGTCACGTACGAGTCTCGGGAAGAATGAATGTGTCAGGTGCCTTCCAGCTACAGTCAAGGAAAGGATGTGGCCTTGGGGCCAGTGTTACTTCTCCCCAGCTGCCCACGGCCATGCGTGTGGACCACATTTTTTTTCATGTGGCCGGCCAGCACCCTTCCTACAGTGCTGCATTCACAAGGCAGCATTTCTCCTTTCATTTATGACCTAGCCCGACTTAGCATTTTCCCATCTCTCTCTAACTGGGTGGCCTTGGACAAGTTTCTTCATCTCTCTGTTCCACAGTGTTCTCCTCTGTTTACTGAGCTGAGGATGATACCCTCTTCACTGAATTACGAGAGTTACTATCTATAGGAAGCTCACCGAGACTTTCCTGGCACATAACAAGCTCTCAGTTAATGTGATGGTGTCATCATGATTGTCATCTTTCTCTTACATGAGGAAGTCAACGGAAGTTGATACCTGCCTTTATCAATGTTGGGCAGTTCTTGAGTGATTGTCTCATTTTTGCAATGGGCAGGAGGAATAATTCAATGTTAGGCGTTTTTTGGATTCTAGCAAATTTGTCCAGAGACCAAACTGTGTATTTGGAGAGAGAGGTATTCATGGGGCCTGTTGGTGGGAGAACAGAGCTGGGTGCTGTGTCTGAACATAGCTCTTCCCACCAGGGCTCTGCTTTTGGTTTTATTCAACTCCGGGGGGCACCCTTCACATCAGAGCCATCATGGACTTACGTAGTAATCAGGACCATTGTCAATAGATAGCACTAAAATGTCTTGAGAATGTGAAGGGCCTTCTTCAAAGGGGGCTGCTTTCCATATGCTCACGTCCACACTTCTGTGAGCCATGGACCCTCCTGAACACTTCTTATATTCATTCAGTCAGTCAACAAATATTTGTTGACACCTACTGTGTCCTGGGCATGGTTCCAGGCCCTCGAGATGCAGCAGGGAACAAAAGAGACAAAAAAATCTATTTTTGTGTTGGGAAATATGGACAAAACCAAGATAAGTAATAGAATGAGTAAGTAAGTGCCTTATCTGGTAGGGTGATAAATGCTGTCCATAGATGAAGAACAAAGTAGAGCAGTCAGGAGGATCCAAGGTGTGCCCGTGGGAACCTGTCGTGCCGTTCCACTGTGGTAGTGGGGCCAGGTCTCGCCAAGAAGCCGCGGCTGAGCAGTTGGTTCATTCACCCATCGAGTATTTGTAGAACTCTATTACATCATCTCTTTCATCTCTTCACTCAACAAATATGTATTGAGGGCATGCTGTGTACCAGACCCCATGCCAGCCACTTAACTAACATTCTCCCATTTCATCTCATGAACATCCTGTGAGGGAAGGACTGATATTTCTCCCACTATGTAAACGAGCAGATGGAGTTCCAGAGAGGAAAGGTGACCTGCCCAAAGTCACAGGACCAGGAGTGGAAGAGCCAGGTCTGAGAAGCTGCCAAGTACACACTTCCTACCACTTCGATGTGCTAAACAGATAATCACACTAACTTAGCCATTGCAGTTGTGATCATGGCTATGAAAGAAGAGTACAGGGAGATTTGGAGAACTCTAACTGGACTTGGAGAAAGACCAAGTAAAATAACAGCCCCTGCGTATGAATTGGCTAGTGCTGTGTAACAAACCACCCCAAGACTTCATGGCTTACAACAGCCACAGTGTATTATTTCTCACAATTTCTTGGGTTGGGCGGGCTCAGCAGAGTTGGTTTTTTGCCCTTCTTGGTGACACCTGGGGTCGCTCGGCTGAGATGTCCAGGAAGGGGGTACTCACTCATCTGACAGTTGGTGCCACAGGCTGGGATGCCTTGATTCTCCTCCATGCAGCCTCTCTTCCTCCAGGGTCTTGCCAGCTTCCTTACAGCATGGCAGCTGGGTGCCAAGAAAATGAAGGTGGAAACCGCCAGCTCTCTTAAGGCCTGGGCTTGGAAGTTCCAGAACATCACTTCTGCCACATGTGATTATTGGTCACAGTAGGTCACAAGGCCAGGCCACGTTCAAGGAGGAGGGAAAAAGACCCCACCACCAGCTGAGAGGAATGGCATCTGCATACAGGGATCAGAGGAATTCTTGGCAGCCTGTCACATTTGGTCTTAAACACTTCTTGTGAGTTTGCAGAGTGGCCTGAAGACAGTGTTCCGAAGGATTTGTCACCGGAAGGAACTTTTGCCTGGACCACCCTGTCCTTTGCCTCAACTTCTTTACCTAGACATCTACTTAAGCAGTGGAATCACTGTAAAACCAAGAGAACTTTTCTCATGAAATTGGCAGGGCCCTGTCTTTGAGAGTTTTATTTGGCATCCATGTTACGTGAGGATTTGGGAATAGTGTCCGGGTACATGCTCAGCCGCTTTAACAGTGGTTCAGTGGGACTGCAGTTTATTTCTCTCTGACGTGACAGTCTGGATGTAAGCAGCTCTGCAGAGTTAGGAAGCTCAGCAGCCCTCCCCCCTTTCGTAGTTCCATGGTGCTGAAGGTTACTGCCCTTATCCCAGCGACCCAGGATGGCTCACACCGAGCCTGAGCCAGCCAGAGGGGAGGGGGAGGAGGTGGAAGGCAAAGACCACCCTCTCTTTAAGGGCATAACCCAGATATGGCACCCCACACATGTACTCATGTGACATTGGCCAGATCTTAGACACTTGGCCAACCTAGCTGCAAGGGAAGTTGGGAGATGTAGTATTTATTTGGGATGGCCATGGGCCCAGCTAAAACTTGCAAGCTTTATTACAATGAGAGAAGGAAAGAGCAGGGGTGCCTGGGTGGCTCTGTCTGTCAAGCGGCTGCCATAAGGTCAGGTCAGGATCTCGGGGTCCTGGGATCAAGTCCCGCATCAGGCTCAGGCTCAGCAGAGAGTCTGCTTCTTCCTCTGCCTCTGCCCCTCCCCCCACGTATGTGCGCTGTCTCTCTCTCTCTCTCTCTCTCTCTTTCTCTCAAATAAATAAATAAAATCCTTTAAGAAAATGAAGGAAAGAACAAACACTGGGGGTAGTCCTCTGGCTCAGCCTCCCATGGCTGTCCGTAGGAACCAGTGTGCAGATATGCCTGAGGATGAGTGGCGAGGTTTCTCGTCATCTGCACACAGAACAGTCACTGCGGGCTGCCCACCAGAATTGCCAGCCCTGTCTGGGTACAAATGTCCAGTGTGTGGGCTTTGACAAGGGTTTGTGTTAGGGTTGGATGAGATCCAAGTCCTCCCAGCCAAGTGCAGAGTAAGTGCTGAGCTGCCTTTTCTGGACCAGTCCTTCATCTGCTCAGAACGCGTCATTAAGTGCCTGCAACCACAAACAGCCCGCCCGGCACAGGGCCAGCTCTGGGCTCGGTTTGTCACTATAAAATGTGCCACCACTTAAGAGCTGACTGTTAAGGTGAGTTCAAGAGTTCAGCAGCTTGGGATGCTCCCGGGGCAGGTTCCAGCAGGTCCGAGCTGCGTCCAGGAGAAATGGAAGCCGCATAAGCTCTTGTCGGAGCTGGCTTGCCAGTTACCAGCTGTGCAACCTTAATCATGTTACTTAACTTCTCTGAGCTTCAGATCCCTTGTTTTTAAGAGGTCAGGATTAGGGATGGTGTCTGTCTCCCCCAGGTTATTGTGAAGACAAAACTAAAATAAACTGGGGCAGCTTGTTCGTTTTTTGAAATTTGAGTGTTGGTCAAACAAGACGATTTTTCTCTTTTCAGAGCTTAAATGCTACATTTTATTTCATTGAATGTCCACTTAGACTGTAAGAGCCTTAAAGGCAGGGACCATCTTATTCCTCCCCATCGTGACCCCAGCGAGTAACTATAAAGCGTGCGTGCACGCGTGCGTGCGTGCATGAGTGCGTGAGTGAATGAATGATAGGAGGCTCCTGGGCAAGGGACAGCAAATGCCAGTGTCTACAGGAACAGGGCATGTCACACAGTGAGGAACATGTGCTGGGCCAAAGAAAAATTGGGTAATAAGCCCCTACTGTATTTTTCTGTCTCATTTTTGTTAGAGACACAGATACTGGGTCAGTGTCCTATTGGTACCATAGCAAATTGCCACAGACTTAGTGGCTTTCACAACGAAATTCATTATCTTCCAGTACTGGAGGTCAGAATTCTAAACTCAAGGTGTCAGCAGGGCTGCGTTCCTTCTGGAGGTTCTAGGGAAGAATCTGTCTCGTTGCCTTTCCCAGCTTCCAGAGGCTGCCCGCTTCCCTTGGCTCATGGCCCCTTCCTCCATCTCTAAAGCCCATCACTGCAACCTCTGCTTCCACGGTCACATCTCCTCTCTGATGCTGACCTGCCCGTCTCCCTCTCGTTAAGACCTTTGTGCTCACATTGGGCTCACTTGGATAATCCAGGATTATCTCCCCATCTCAAGATCCTTAATTTAATCGTCTCTGAAATGTCGCTTTTGCCATGTAAAGTAAAATGCAGTTCTAGGGATTCAGATATAGACATTTTGGGGGCCATTATTCAGCCAACCACGGAGATACAGAAGCATTTTTTTAACTGTAAGAAAATATCAGGCCAAGGATGATGGATTTATCCTCAGTGTGGGGGGAGACAATAGGGAGGGGAGGGGAGCGTGGTCACATGGAGAGCACATGCCCCTAAAAGGGGCATCCGCTACTCACTCCGAGCATATGATTGTAGGTGAGAGAGCAACCCCAGTTTTCCAGAGCGTCCCTTACTTTTTTGTTCAAATAAAAGCCCCAGACCTGGATTCTTATGTGAAATTATTAAATCTTACCAGTTTTTTTTTAAAGATTTTATTTATTTATCTGAGAGAGAGTGCACGCATGCCGGCGGGGGGGGAGGAGCAGAGGGAGGGGCACAAGCAGACTCCGAGCTGAGCGCAGAGCCCGACATAGGACTTGATCCCACAACCCTGAGATCATGACCTGAGCCGAAACTAGGAGTCGGACACTTTGACCGGCTGAGCCACCCAGGTGCCCTAAAATTTATCAGTTTTAAAAATATTATGCTGCTGGAGGATTCTGAATTACTGTATGTGTTTCACCCCATTCTTTCCCAGCAAAAGAGAAATAATGGAAGTGATAGGAATAAGAATAATGACACTGTCGATGGATGGCATAGGTCCCGACATTGCTGAGGATCCGATGAGTTTTTTGAGCATATGTGTATTAACTCATTTGATTCTCACAATGCCCCTGTGAGGTAGATGCTATTTTAATACCCATATTAGAGATGGAGAGAGTACAGCACAGAGAGGCTGACTAACGTGCATGAGGTCACATAGCCAGTAAGTAGCAGACTTCATCTCTGTCCATCAGAATCTATTTATTCTTTTTTTAAAACTCTTTCGGGGCACCTGGCTGGCTCAGTTGGGACAGCATACAACTGTTGATCTCAGGGTTGTGAGTTCAAACCCCATGTTGGGCGTAGAGAGTACTTAAAAATAAAATCTTTAAAAATAAATAAGTTTAGACTTACATAACAGTTGCCAAGATAGTACAGAGAGTTCCCAGCTTCCCCTACGACTTACAAAATCACGGTGCAGTGGTCAAAACCAGGAAACTGACAATAGCTCTGTGCTTTAACTGAATGACGGACTTATCCAAAGACCACCAATCCTACCACAAACATCCATTTTCTGTTCCCAGGGTCCAATCCAGGATCCCACGTTGCATTTAGTGGTTGTGCCTCTTCTGTGACAGCCCCTCCGTCTTTCATGACCTTGACCCCTTGTTGAACACTAGTTGGGTTGTTTTGTCGAATGTCCCTGGATTTAGGTCTGTCTGGTGTTTTCTCATAATTAGATCGAGGTTGTGCATTTGGGGCTAGGAGACCACACAGGCAATGTTGTACCCTCCGTGCATCTTATCAGGGGCTACGTGATGTCAGACTGCCTTATTACTGGCAGGGTTGACCTTGATCAACAGAGTCCCCACCCTGTAACCCCTTGGTTTAAATGCTTTTCTCGTGTAACAAGAGGGGAAAAGATAAAAACACAGAATGTTCTGCAGGCCACACCAGCAGGCCTTCGTCTGTCCCTTGGGCTGACTTCAGCCATAGGATGTGCTCTGGAAATGTGAGCACCCCACTGAGTTTGAAGACAGGCTCAAAATCACCCACTGGTGATGGTGGGAGTGGGGAAGAGCGACACCCAAATTCTGGGCCTTTGGAAACACTTTGAGCATGCACAGATTGGAAGAGCTGGCCGGAGAAGGGGAAATAAATCCAGCAGAGATGAAAGCCGAGGTCCGCAGCTGCTGGGTCCATCAACTCTTTAAAAGCAACGTGAGGTTTTAGGGCAAGGAGTGAATTATGGCCGTTAGGACCAAGGACAAGACGGCTTTGATCTGAACGTGGGAGATATCTTAAGGGAAGCTGTGGCCTTTGCGTGCGTCATTCCCACATCCTCCTGGGGTATTTCAGATGGACCGCTTGGAATTTACAGGTCTGCGGAAAGAGCCTCACTGCTAATGGTAAACACTTGGAACGGGCAGCTTGGTGAGTAGAGGGGCGGAGTTGACATTCAGAGGGAATGAGCCCGGTGCCCCTGCAAAGGTACCTGAGAATAATGCACCATTTTACGAGGCTCTTTGCCCATCAGTTGGACAGATGGAGGATTTGTATCTTATGAGGCACTCGAGGGTTGCCGTGGGAGGTCATTTCAGTGAGCACTTGACCTCTCTATTTGAAAAAAGTATCAATTTGGAGAAGGTTGTCTTTACTGCCAGGAAACTTTAGACTAGAGCCCATACCATGGCTTTTTAGGGCCACCCTGTCACACACCAGATGTTGGCCTCTGCTAGCCCCAGGGTGGGGCCCCAGCCTGCATCCGACTTCCCCTCATTACTGAGCCCTGGCTGCTGGGGAGCTAGGCAACCATCTGCCATTGGGGAATCAGACCCCTGTGCAGCCAGGCCAGCATTTGGGGTACACTGGGAGTGAATAGGGGGAGGAAAGGCATTTTCCGCTAGGCTAAGTCAGACACCCACTGAAACTATTAATAAACCCTCTGGTGGGGTGGGAATTCCCCAGCAGAATGGAGGGGGGAGAACACTGAGGTGAAAAACAATGGACCCCCAGAGTCAGACAGCCCTGGGTTCAAATCCCAGCTGTACCACTTGCAGTCTCAGAGTTGTAAGCGGCAAGTTGCTTAACCTCTGTCTGTGAGCTTCAGTCTTTCACATCTTGCAAATCTTTGCTCAAATAAAGAGCCTTCTGTGACCACCCACCAGTACCCGAGTTCCCTAGGTCCAACCAGTTTTACATGTTTATTCGTTTTCAGCCCCTCCCTGCTAGGATGTCAGCTCCCCGGAGGTGGTGTTTACCTTCTCTTGTCCATGGCTCTGTCCTTAGTGCTTAGGACAGACTGGCACATAGTAGGTGCTCAGTAAACAGAATGATTGATAAGGGGATCACAGTAGAGCCTACTTGGTTCTTTTCTCCTTATTGTGTGGGGGACAAACTAGGATAACCAGGGGAAGGGACTTAGCGGAGTTCCTGACACAGCATGGGCTCAATAATCAGAAACAATTATCCAGGTCAGTTCGTTTGCTCTTTTAATGTAGTCATTCAATATGTAGTTATTGAATGTCTGTTACATGCCAGGTCCTGTGCTAGAAGCTGGAAATAGTGCCAAGAACAAGAAAGACATTCTTTTTGTTTGTTTTGTTCAAAAATTTTTTTTCAGAGAGCTGCTACATTCTGCTTACTTTTCTAGAAACCAGGCACAAAGCAGCCAACAGAGTCCCCACTCTCGTGAGCTGACGTCCTAGTGGGAATGAGATGAAGAGTAAATATGTTTCTAAACACATAGGGTGGCTTCAGGGGTGTGAATTCCAGCAACAGGAGACAGTCACAGCAGAGTGATGTGTAAGGCATGGCCGGAGTGAGGGGGCACTGGGAAGTGGGCACGCTCTGGAGCGGCCGGGAAAGGTCACAGCTGAGCAGAGACCTGGCTGACAAGAGGTAGCCAGCTGTGGGAGGGGTCAGGGCTTCCAGCTGTGGTGCCCAGTCTGACCGCATCAGCATCGCCTGGGAGAGTGTTAGAAATTCAGGTCTCACCCAGAACCTGCAGAATCTGCTTTCTAATGGGATCCCCGGGTAGTTGTAGGCGCGTTAGTGTTAGAGACTTGGGCTATGAGCCGGTAGTGAGGGCAGAGGGACAAGTAAACGCAGACGTCCTAAAATGATGCCCTGGTGGCCAGGTGGCTGGAAGGAGGCAAAGCAGGGTCGCAGTGTTGATTTGCTAGGGCTGCTGTGACAGAAGCACCACAAACTGGGTGGTTGAAAACGACAGGACTATATTCTCTTTACAGTCCTGGAAGTCCGAAGTCCACACTCCAGGTGGCACCAGGCTTGGTTCCTTCTGGAGGCTCCGGGGCAGAATCAGTTCGTGGCCTCTCTCCCAGCTCCCGGTGGTTGCCGGCAGTCCTTGGCTTGGAGGCCCATCACTGCCCCCATCTTTACCTGGCACTCTTCCCTCTGTGTCTGCCCCCAAACTTTTCTCTTTGTAAGAGGACACCGGTCCCTGGATGAGGCCCCACCCTGATCCAATATGACCTCATCTTAACTTGATGCCATCTGCAAAGACCCTATTTCCAAATAAGTCACGTTCAAAGGTACTGGGGTGAGGATGTGAATATATCTTTTGTGGGGGATACAAATCAACCCATAATAGGGCTGAAAGATGGGGCTCAGTGAGGTCAGAGAAGAGGCAGGTCACAGCAGGCCTGTGGACCCCGTGAAGGGAAACCAAGGACGCCGTGACTGATCTGGAAAAGAGCTCTGGGAGGCTGTGAGGATAGCGGATTGAGCCAGAGTCGGGGCAGATGAAGGAAAATCAGTGAGGAAGCTAGGTGGTTCCCAGGCAAAGAAATGGTAGAGGCGTGGAGGTGGTGGAGGTGGAGAAAGGGGGACAGACTTACAGAGTTTTCAGAGGCCCTATGCACAGAAATCCGTGACAGTATTTAGATGGCTGAGAGTAGGAGGGGCACCAAGGATGATGATTCAGTCATCCATCTGTTCTTGAGCAGACTTTTTTTTTTTTTTTTTGCACATCTGGGCAGTGAAAACTGGGTGTGTTATCTCCCTGGGGAGGAGGGCAGTCATGAAAACGCCTGGTGCTCTCATGGTGGCCAAGTGGCTGCAGTACCTCCTGCCTCTTTACCATGCGGCACCTGGCTATGTCCTCTCATTCGGGTCTGCTTAGTTGAGATGCACACCCCTTAAGCAGTCTTTGTCATCAGGGGAGCGTGATGCAGTGATTGGTCCAGGCTGCATCACATACTCCATCCCTGCTGAATTTCCGTCAGGGCGGTAAGGTATGTCTAACCTCAATGCCTTCCCTGGGCACTAGATCAGTGAAAATCTCTCTCCATCATGTGTAACTTGTCTCAGAAGCCCTGATCTTCATGGCTTACCACTCGGACAGTCCCTCCAGAGAAGATCCTTGGCAGTAAGAATAGTGCCCTTGGCCTTGGGATCCACTGTGACCCTCTGATCTGTTTCCGCCACACTGAGCGAAGTCACACGGTCAGTCCTTCCCCATGTTGTATCAGATTATGTCACTCCTCTGCTGAAAACTCTCCGTGTGAGGCTTCCCACTGCAGTCAGAAATAATGCCAGTGCCTCCCGGTGACCTCCCCGCAACCAAGCCCCACATGATTCCACCCCTGAAGACCTCTCTGACCTCGTGACACATACCACACCCCCATCTCTCCATTTCACACACACCGGCCTTCTTTGCATTCCTCACACCTCGGGGCCTTTGCACTTTGCTGTTACCCCCAACCTGAACTGCTCTTTCCCCAGATCTCTCTGTGGCTGCTTCCTTCCCGTCCATTTAGCTTCTGCTCAGTTGCCACCTCCTCTAAGAAGCCCTCCAAATCTATCAATCCTCTGCATAACTGCCACGAACAAATAGCGACGTTTAGTCTGGAGTGTGCTCACGATTGCCACTTGCCTTTTCCCAGCTGGCACTGCGAGTTGGCTCTCTTTCCAGCCCGGCCCATGTGGATCCACATGTGGTTGCCTTTCCTCGGTGGTATTGTTGCCCTTCTTGGCCCTTCTCCCCGTCTCTGCCCGACATCACTCCTGCTCAGGCGGCAGGGATGCAGTGACAGGGCAGCCTGTCTGAAATGGCATTCTCAGGAATGCGGATTGTTTTATTGCCAGTTAAATACGCTTTACACTACCTGTGAATGAGGCCATTGTGACATTTAGCAACTGATTTGATTAAACACAGATGTGGGCTGGACTCCACGTGCAGCCGAGATGCAAGAGGACAGGGTCCGGGTGCGTATTTGGATTTTTTTAAGATGGCAAAATAGACTAGATGACTCAGAGCCAGCAAAACGGATATGGATGCCTCCCTCCCTGGCATGTGGACCATGCATCCCTGTTGGTCTTAGAGCTGCAAGCTCAATCTGCCATCTCCCCAGATCCTTTGTCTTCATCTGGAATCTTCTGTTTGGCCTTACCCAAATTGTTGTTGTGGTTTTTTTTTTTTAACCTTCCTCGGGTGTTTTTATTCTCACAGATATTTTTTAAAAATGGTGGACTGATGGAATACTAGCGAGCATTGTTGACATCTTGATGGTGATTATTAACACACAAAGAATAATAATCCCAGCTACCATTTATGGAACATTTACTCTGTAAATGGGCTCTGCCTTGTATATGCCATATCTTACAGAATCCTCATAATAAACCAAATAAATAAACTGTTTAGTTCCATTTTACAGCTGGAGAAACTGAAGCTTAGCACTTTCAACCAGTGTCCCTAGTCACAGGGCAAATAATCAATTATGCATGGATTCTCTGTTGTCTCCCCCCCCCAAACCCCCCGCCCACCGACCCCATGATCCAAGACAGGACCTAGCTCTTTCTCCAAACAGAAATCGCAGCACACACTAGCTAGTCGGCAAATATTTATTGAACAAATGAGTGACTGCCTGGATGAACATAGTAGGTCAAGGGCAGGGCCAGAGCTTGTCAGGTCAAGCCAGGGCTTTGCCTTCATCGCTTGGTATTCTGGCAAAGAAGAGAAGCAGAGCCATCAACCTGGGGAGACCTGTGACTTGTCCCTTTCTGGACCCTGGGCCGCGGCTGGGGTACTTGACTGGGTCAGGCTCACTTCTCTCTACCTACTCGTGGCTTTTCCATTTTACGCATTACGTGCAGGTAACTTTTTATATCAACCCCCGGTTACACAGCCAGGTCTTTTCACTTGCTGTCCTGGTGTGTTTTTGACAATTGTAAACACTGGCATCAGTAAGATGAACAAGTACTTGTTTTTGAGTTCACTGTGGACCCGGGACGGTAGGTCCCTTGGCTGTGGGGAAAGAAGTCGTAAAGTGGATTCCAAAGCAAGAAACATCGATGAGGGGCTGCTTTTCACTGGGATTATCTGTGAGGCTTTCTTTGCGCTGTTGGGGGTGACACGTCAAGCCTGTGGTGACAGGGACATCGGGTTGGCTGGAGAACCGAGGCAGGCAGTGACCTGTGTGATTTCCCACAGCGCTGAGAAGGCAGGGCCGCACGTTGGCTGGGCGCCGGGGCTTCGGGGTCAAGCCGACCCGGGCTTGAACCCTGCTCTGCCATTTCGTACTAGGACCGACTTCCTAGGGTTGTGGTCTAGATGAAGCAAGATATTGCTTGTACAATGACTAGCCCTGGGAAAGGAAGTGCTTAGTAAATGGAGGCCATTATTATTATTTTTTTATCATTCGTCTAAGCGCTAATGCCAGTAACGAAGAGGTTTCCAAGGGCTTGGGTTCAGTTAAAGGTGAGCTTAGCCCAAGAAGAGGAGGAGAGGTTTTCATGGTGACTGTCTCCATCTCCTTGGAAAGCAGAGGGAATCCAGAAGGCAACAAGCCCAAGAAGGATGTGCAGAGTCACCGGTTATAAGAGAAACATGAATTAAAGATAACAAGGCAGATATCATATTAGTCCTATTAGGATAGCAATACTTAACAAGGGGGGGGGGCGGTTAGCCAGCCGTTGGTGAGGATGCAGGGATGGGGGACCATCAGCACTGCTGGGGGGAGCATGCACTTGCAGCCAGGAGCTCTCACCTGGCCCTTAGGGAGACCAGGTCTTAGGACTTTGGGACCCAACTGTCCCACTCCTCGGCATACATCCCAAGGAGACTCACAGGCCCACAGGGGACGGTCCAAGGGTGTTCGTGCTGTGGTGGGTGGACACGGAGGTGTCCCAGGTACTGTCCCAGAGGAGGAGCAGGAGATACCAAGAACACACACAAGGGAGGGCTGAGCAGTTGCGAGGACAACAGGGGAGCGGTGCCTCTAGCAATGTGGACGGAGCCCAAGGACTTAGTGGTGGGCAAAAAAACAGAGGAACCATATGGAAGATAACGAAACGGGACAAACAGGATGTACCCACAGCCACATAGACGGGTCTTAAGAACTTCCTGATGAGTGAAAAAAACAAAAAATCCTAGGAAATGTAACAAACAGAATTCACAAAAATGATGTACCTGCCCACCAAGCACTGGTGAACTTGTGCAGGAACCCATAGAGACGGTAGGATACGCCGGAGACATGCTAGAATTATTGCCTATGAAGTGACAGGGAATGAAAGGAAACACATTTTTTAACCAACTGAGCCACCCAGGCACCCAGAAACGCATTTTTTAAAAAGAGAGGTCTTGGGTGTACTAGTGAGGAAAATGTGCCATGAACTTGAATTCACTCGACAGTTAGTACCCAGCATTTTGCAGGATGACAAAAGGGATGGGCTGATGCCTGCGACTGTCCACACAGGCTCCCTGACATTGGTGGAGGCACAATTCCAGGGACATAAAGAATCCCTCTGTGTCTTCTATAGAAGGTGTAAATCTCGATCTGTAAGCTCAAGGGAGTAACAAGAGGATCTGACTTTATTTTCAGCCTTTCAACATGATTTCTACTTTGAGCTACCGTTCCCCTAGGCCAGTGGGAAAGTTTCACTGTAGTCTTTCAAGGCTTTCCCCAAATTCTCCGGAATTTTGGCCATGGTTCTGGCATCTTATCCCAAGCTAGTGTGTTATAGTGTCAGGGGCTCCTCATCCTCCCTCACTGAGACCCAGGCTGCTGCCGACTTGTCCACCCTCTCCATCTGTGAGGCTCCCTCCCGTCTGGGGCTCTTCATCACCGTGTCTTTGCCACACTGTGGGCCCAGGAATGTTTCATTGTTCTGTCTTCCTAGACCAGAGGTCACAAACTGGAAACCCACAGGCCACATCCCCTGCAAATTTGTTTTTGTTTGTTTTGGTTTTATTTATTTTTTTTTTGGTCCCAACTAATTTATATTTGTTTCCTACATATAAACATTGGGAAATTTCCATATATAAACCCAGATTTTTCACTTCTTTGGAAAAATCAGAAGCCCTGGCTACATTAGATCACACTTCTAGGGGACCGAGGTCAGTTGGAGCTGAGCCGCATTGTATCAGTCAGGAATGCTTTGGGCAGCTAGTAACAAAAAGCCCAACTAATGTTGGCTTAACCCATAATAACATTTATTGTGTATTGAGCAAGAAGGCTGACCCTAAGATTGCTTTGGCAGCGCATCTATATCTTCAAGGACCAGGTTCTTTTTGTCCTTCCACTCCTTCAACCTCAGCGTGTGGGCCTTTTGCTTTTATGTTTGTAGCCTCGTGTCCCAAGATGGCTGCTGTAACTCCAGGCATTACATCTTTACATAACCCAGGGGAGGAACTGGCAGGGGAACAAAAGAAAAGTCTTTCCCAGAAGCCCCTTGGCCGAAACTAGATTACATAGCCATCCCAGGACTGCAAGGGAAACTGGGAAACCAAGGAAAGTAACAGGCAAGGAGAAAGGAACTGGGAATGCCTGTGGGGAGCCAAACTGTGCATTCCAGGGGCGCCTGGGTGGCTCAGTCAGTGTAGCGTGAGACTCTTGATCTTGGGGTTGTAAGTTCGAGCCCCACGTCCGGTGTAGAGATTAGTTAAAAATAAAATCTTTAAAAACAAAACAAAACAAAAAACTACGTGTTCCAGTTTGCCACAGTCCCCACCACGCCCTATCGTTTCCCAACACTGACACCGTGTGTCAGTTGCCATTTACCATCGTGGCTGCACCAGCTCCTTCCCTCACCTCCTTTTCCTGTTGGGCCTGGAAGGTTCTGAGGGCTGCCCATCTCAGACTCAGCACACACAGCCCCTTCCCGTGGAGGGGAGGCTTGCTGCTTTCTCAGCACCTGTGTGTGGGCACAGAAAATTCCTCTGCCCCAGGACCCCCTGCTCATTCTCTTTTTCTTTCTCTGCCCACCCCCTTGCCTTCCCTCTTGCCCTACCCCATTCCTTTAGCCAGAAGAATCACCCATCCTCCCAAGAGAATCCTTCTTCCTTCGTATTTCTTAAGCCATTTTGCCTACATCATTCTAATTCTTAGTTGGCGCACCAACTGGGACCAGTCCACAAACTCACTGGCCTGTGATAACATAAGTACAGAACTGAGAGTAAGAGAGAGAAACTTTCCCAGCAGTTAAAAGACTAAATTCTGCCCCAGCCACCAGGCACACAATCCGCAGCTCATCTCAGCACAGGATGTAGGGCCGTTTGGGGGTTGTGGTATCACGTGGTGAATTACATGCGGCATGAGTTGTATGCTGGTTATGCAACCATATCTTTGTTAAACACTGGTCCTTCCCTGACAGTTCGAGAAGCATTAGCCTGCAACTCAAATCCTCCCACACTCCAGGGCTTAAACTTTAGAACACAAGAGCTGGGATAACTCATTTCTGCTAATTCTTCTGCCCACCTGTGCAGGACCCAGGACCCTGATGGGACTGGAAGGAGAAGCCCCAGTTGCCCTGACATGCTTGCCTTCCTTCCCTCATCCCAGAATGGCTTGCCACCTCTCGCTTGTGGTTGTGTGGTGAGGAGTAGCAGGTGGAGGAAGGAAGAGTGAAAGCAGATTGTCCCCCTCGGAGCACCGTGGGAGCGCTTTCCTTGCAGGGAAGTTGGGGAGAAGTATCCAGAAAGTGCACACCTCTCAGCGCGTTCCCTAGTATCTCTCCATTAAACACCTCCATATCGATATGATTCCCAGTTGTCTCATCTGCCGTGAAAAATCCTGCTGGCACATTGGGCTCCGGGTTCTCGGGGAGTTCTCCAGAATCCGGGCGGGCGCCGCCGCTTTTGCGCAGTTACCTCCGTGGTGGGGCTGACTGGAGGGCTCAGCATCGTGGGCAGTACCAGTGCAGTCAACAGGTTTGCTTCCCAGTTTACATGGAGTGCATCCCCCAGGGCCCTGGGCCTGCTGACAGCAGTAATAAAGGAGGATGGATCTTTGCGCACTGACAGCGGTTCAAAGATCCCAAATGCCACCTGCATTGTACGTGGCCCCTGCACATGAGAGCTGCTTGGTGATCTCGGAAAGTGGCCCACCGTTGCCCGGGGGAGAGCCGGACCCAGCTTGTCTCTCCCAGCCCCCCATTCCAAAGAGCCTTCTGCAGGGAATCTCGCAGTCTGGTTAGATGAAGCCATGATACTTCCAAAAAGGGAAAGAAGATGGGAAAGGAACGTGAGGTCGGTGTCGAAGGGGTAGGGGACAGGCATGGTTCCCTGAACTCGGGGTGGGCACAAGGAATCCCAGAGATGCAGATGTCACCTCTTCTCTCAAAGCCCAAGGAGCTTCCAGGACTGTGGCAGAGGGAAGGGTCCTGAATTCTCTGGGCGTCCCCGTTCTCCTCCTTTGCGCCTGCCTGGGAGACCAGCTGTGGGATGGGGCTGGGAGGCAGCGGAAGCAGAAACTTTGTTTTGTTTTCAATGGAGATCCAATTCACATAACAGTAACCATTTTATTTTTTTTAAAGATTTTATTTATTTATTTGACAGAGAGATAGAGAACACAAGTAGGCAGAAGAGCAGGCAGAGGGAGAGGGAGAAGCAGGCTGCCCGCAGAGCAGGGAGCCCGATGTGGGACTCGATCCCAGAACCCTGGGATCATGACCTGAGCCGAAGGCAGCCGCTTAACTGACTGAGCCACCCAGGTGCCCAACAGTAACCATTTTAGAGTACACGGTTCTTCACAGTGTTGTGCGACCACCACCTCTATCGAGTTCCAAGACATTCTTATCACCCCAAAAGGAAACCCCATCACCCATGAGGCTGTCACTCCCAATTCGCCCCTGCCGCCAGCTCCCAGCATCACTAGTCTCCTTCGGTCTCCGTGGATTGGTCTGTTTCGAACATCTCATACAAAGGCAAATCAGACAGCATGTGGTCTTTGACATCTAACATTTTCCACTTAAAATGTTTCTGACATTCATCCACGCTGTAGCGTGCGTCAGGACTCCATTCCTTTTTACAGCTGAATAATGTCCCATCGTATGCATTTGCCACATTCCGTTTATCCATTTATCAGCCGATGGACGTCAGGCGTGGTCTGCCTTTTGGCTGTTGTGAATAGTGCTGCTAGGAACATTTGTGTACAGGTTTCTGTCTGAACATCTGTTTTCAACTCTTTGGGGTGTGTACCCGGGAGGGGGATTGCTGGGTCACATGGTAATTCTGTGTGTACCTTTGTGAGGCATCTGCAAACTCCCTTCCACAGCGGCTGCACATCCTACACTCCTACCTGCAGTGCGCAAGGTTTCCAATTTCTCCACATCCTCACCAACGCTTGTTATTTTCCATTTTGTGGGGGTTTTTTTGTTTTGTTTTTTAATGGCCGACCTAGTAGACATGTAAGAGTAGATGTCCAGCAGCTCAGACACTGTTGGACAAGCCAGGGAACGTTCCAGCACCGAGCTTCTGTAAACTACATAAGGAAGGTGGACAGCTGTGTTGAACAAGTCACTGTGCATAACAGCGCACGATGGGGTTGAGGGGGGCATCTTTACTTGGCACCGAGGCCTGCCTCCAGATGCTGGATCACCCAGGATTTCACATGTTCACTGAGGTGAAGGACCAGGGGTTTTTCCTTCATTTATTGTAAAATACAATAAAAATGAATCTCTAGAACTTGCATTCTGATATGGGGCAATATCACCCAAAGGGAGCAAAAAATGGTTCTCAGAGTAGGGACGAAAACATGTTACTCTTTTTGTGTGAAGCACAAGTATACATAAATACCTAAACAGATACGCAATTATCTATAATATTAGAATTTCACAGGAGAAGGGGTAAGTAGAGGAAAAATATCAAAAAGGATGGGGCAATCATGAAGAAAAAAGATGGAAAAACAATGAAATTTTTTTTAACTTCTTTTTTTTTGAGATTTTATTTATTTGACAGAGAGAGAGAGCACAAGTTGGGGGAGCAGCAGGCAGAGGGAGGGGGAGAAGCAGGCTCCCCGCTGAGCAGGGAGCCTGACGAGGTGCTCCATCCCAGAACACTGAGATCATGACCTGAGCCGAAGGCAGACGCTTAACCGACTGAGGCACCCAGGTGCCCCAACAATGAAAATTTTTAAGACACACTAATTACAAGTCCTGATTTTTAGTATCAGATTCAGCAGACAAGAGACATTCCTACACACCATCTCCCGATTTCTATACTCATGTCATTGAGAACAGTTTGCGGGCAGGCTCCAGCCCACAGTCCACACAGTTCAGTAGTGCTGTGTAATGCATCACTGCATTGGATCTGGGGAATTATCTTAACTCTCCGTGTATCTATCCACTTGATTGTGTTCTGTCTCCTCCCTGAATGTGAGCATCAACCCCTTACTGCCATATCCTCAACAATGCCTGACATGGTGATACATTTCACTAGGAAATGTATTGCCAAAGAAATGGATAAATACCCACTTGAAAATTGTTTTGCTGATATGGTGGTTCTGGTCTGCCAATGTGGCAGGGGTCCCAGCCGTGTGACCCAAGATGACCATATTTCACAGGGAAAGGGAGGCCTCACCCTTGCCCCGTAAGGGCATACTCAGGAAATTGCACACATGAGCTTACTACCCTCCCCTTGACTAGACCTCATCACACGGCCACACCCTCCACAAGGGAAGCTGGGGGAAATAGTGTTTATTCTAATCAGGCATGTGCCCAGCTTAAAAGCAGAGATTCTTTTGACACGAGACAGAAGGGGTGAATGGATATTGGGGGACCCCTAGCAGGACCTGCACCTTCACCTTAAGAGAGGACTTTTTCCTCATCTTGCCCTTGCCTTCCCCGGCCCTCCTGTGGGCACTCCCCCAGCCGGATGGAGGCAAGAAGTTGGTGTTCAACATTCCAGCTCAAGGCGGTCCATTTCGAAAACCCTCCAGAGACCACATGTTGTGGCACAAGATATCTGGGGCCACGTGCCCCCATCCTCCCGGGTCCTCAGGCATGGGATGGCTGTCTCCCTGCAGGGGCCTGGGACTGCCCTCGGCACACTGCAGTTTGTTCAGCTGTCCGTTCTTCGGATGCCCCTGGGTCACAGAACGAAAACAAACAAGAGGCTCTTTGGGAGAAAGAATACCAAGGGACCAGACTGCGGCCTGTTTGTTTTTAAAACCTGTCCAAAGTTATCATTCAGAAGGTTGACACAAAAGAAAAGAGAAATCAGAACAGAAAAACCCTGTGGCCAAGACTCTTCAGAGGGCAGGTGTGTTTCTAAGCTTTAGCAGGTAGGGTCACCATGGTAACCATGGCCCCAAAAATGATCTAGAATGGAACAGGCTGGCCTAGACCTTCTGTGGACCTGTCCGAACAGGCCACTGAGGACAGAATGGGATCTCAGCGTGCCACACTATTGTGGACAAATTCTGTGGGTTCTGGTCCTTGGATAAGCCTCCCTGTGTTGGAGATCAGGTGAGGATGCCCAGGTGTGGCCATGTTCCCGGTCCTTCCTCTCTTCACCTGGCTGGCTCCAGCTCATCCTTCAGAGATTAGTTTAGGTGTCACTTCTTCCGGAAAGCCTTCCCTGGCCCTACCTCTCCCCAGCAGGCATTACAGAACCCGTCTGGGTGCCCAGCACAGAATCCTTCTCACCCCTGGATATGGGTATGGTTCATTTTGTAGATTTGACTTTGGAGCCATTTCAATATTTTTAGATAATTATAAAACACATTTGAAAACTCCTAAAATTTGATAGCAAACTTTTATAGACCTAACTGCATATTGAGTTGGTTGGCATAACCATACAGAAAGGAGACTTTATTTACCCATATTTTTACTTTTTTCTTTTTTCTTTCTGCCTCCTGATGTTCCAAGAGTCCTTTTTAAAATTTCCTGTCTGTGTTGGGCGCCTGGGTGGCTCGGTCCTTAGGCGTCTGCCTTTGGCTCAGGTCATGATCCCAGCGTCCTGGGATCAAGTCCCACATCGGGCTCCCTGCTCAGCAGGAATCCTGCTTCTCCCCCTCCCACTCCCCCTGCTTGTGTTCCCTCTCTCGCTATCTCTCTCTCTCTCTCTGTTGAAAAATAAATAAAATCTTTAAAAAAAATAAAATTTCCTGTCTGTGTCAAGAACTTCCTGTTCTCATCTTTTCAGAGTATGTCTGCTGTGACAGATTTTCTTAGTTTTTCATTTGAGAATGTCTTGATTTTCCCTTTATTCCTGAAGGATATTTTCTCAGGATGTAGGATTCTGGGTTGAAAAACGTGTCACTTCCTTCTGGCCAAGAGAAATCAACGAGCTTATTCTCAAGTTGATATGTAAATGCTAAGTTTATACATAGAAGCCAAAACAATCTTGAAAAAGAAGAACAAAAGGAAAACTTATGCTGCCTGATTTCAGAACTTAGAGTAATCGGGTCAGGATGGAATTGGTATGGGCTAGATCCATCGGTGGAACAGAGTCCAGAAATAAACTCTCACATTGTCACTTAATTTTTGGCAAAGGTGCCAAGTAATTCAGTGAGGGAAAGAATAAACTTTTTATAGGGGTGCTGGAACAATTGGATATCCATGTGCAAAAGATTCATTTAGACCCTTACCTCATACCATACACACAAAATTAACTTAGATCATAGAGCTAAAACTATAAAATTTCTGGAAGAAAACATAGGAAAGAATCTGACCTTGGGTTAATCAGTGAAAGCAAGATCCATAAGGAAGATATTGATAAAAAAAAAAAAAAAAAAAGCTTCTGCCCTTCAAAAGACACCATAAAGAAAATGAAAGGACAAGCTACCAACTTGGGGGTAATATCTGCACATCGTGTATCTGATAAAGGACTTGTGTCCAGAGTATATAAGAAACTCTTACAACTAAATTTTAAGAGGACATACCTAACTTTCTTTTTAATGGGCCAAAGATTTGAATAGATATTCATCTAAAAAGATATATGAATGGCTGATAAGCACATAAAAAGATGCCCGACATGGTTAATCATTGGACAAACACTACCTAAAACCACAAGGAAATACCACTGCATACCTACTAGAGTGGCTATGATCAAAAAGACTGAAAATGCCAAGTGCTGAAGAAGCCAGAAATCTCATACACTGCTAGTAGGTTTGTGAAATGGTACAGTCACTTGGAAGACACTTTGGCCATGTCTTTGAAAAGTAAAACATACTCAAAAAAGAAAAGAAAAGAAGAAAAAGGAACGAAAACATATATCCACACAAGGACTCATATGCAAATGTTTAGAGCCTCTTTATCTGGAATAGCCCCAAATTGGATGTGGTACATTTACACACACAGTACTATCCAGCAATGAAAAGAATGAACTGCTGACCCACGCTCCGACACGGAATAACTACTGCAACCTTATGTGGAGGGAAGGCCAGATAGAAGTACATATCGCCTGATCCCATTTCTGTGAAATTTCTAGAAAAGGCAAAACTCTAGAATCAGCGGTGGGTCAGCTGCCTGATGCCGGGGATGGGGGCGGGGGTTGACTGCAGAGGGGCAACAGGGAACTTGGGGGGGGGGATGGAAATGTTCTAAAACTGCATTGTGGTAACGGGTGCACAGTTACACCGATTTACTTTAAAAATCATCCAACTGATCCCAGTGGAGGAATGTGATAGTATGTAAGTTATAACCCCCAAAAGAACAGTTTGTAAAGCAGCAACAACAGCAGCATAGAGAGGTGTTGAAAACTCAAGTCAGACTGCCTGGTTCCAGCCCCAGCGGTGGTCACCCACTCTCTGTGCTGCCTTGGGCACGTCACTTCACTTCTCCGGGCCTCAGTTTGTCCAGGAAGAGCTCAGAATGGCACCCGACACACACAAGTTCACCATGGCTATTCCTGTGGCCACCCTCTTCCCTCTCTGGGCGCCTGCCTCATTGGCCTTTCCTCTCTTTCTCTAACCTGCCAAGCGAATCCCTGCTTTAGGATCTGTGGGCTCAGTTAGTGAACACTCCTCCTCCAGGTTATGTCCATCACTGGCACATCTCGGCTCCAGTGTCACCTCAGAGAGGCCTTGCCTGACCACCCTGTTTTCAGTGACACCCCATTCGCCACTCACTTATTCATTTAGTAACTTGCATTTACTAGTAGTGATAATAGAAGTTACCATTTTTATTCCCATTTTATAGATGGGGCAACTGATGCTCAGAGGGCAAAAGTCCTTTTGTGCATTTATTCAGTTTACCACCGTTCAGTTTATTCATTTACCACCTTGCACCCCTTAGAATGGCTACTGACAAAGAAAGAAACGGAAGGAAGGGAGGGAGGAAGGAAGGAGAAAGTGTTGATGAGGATGTGGAGAATTTGGAACCCTGTGCACTGTTGGTGGGAGTATAAAATGATGGAACGCTATAGACAAAAGTAGGTGGTTCCTCAAAAAATTAAAAATCAAATTATCATATCCAGTTCTTGGGTATCTACCCAAAAGAATTGAAAGCAGGGTCTGAAAGAGGCATTTTTACCCCCATGTTCATAGCAGCATTATTCATGATAGCCAAAAAATGGAAGCAATCCACGTGTCCACCGACAGATGAATGGCTAAACAAAATGGTATATGGTACAATGGAATGTCATTCTGGCACCTGCCACACCGTGGACGAACCTTGAAGACGTGATGCTAAATGAAATAAGCCAGTCACAAAAGCACAAATGCTACATGATTCCACTTACGTGCCGTTCCTAGAGCAGTCACAGTCGTGGAGAAGGTAGAATGGTGGGGGCCAGGGGCTGAGGGAGGGGAGGAGTGGGGAGTTAGTATTTAATGGGGACACAGTCCTAGTTTTGCAAGGTGAAATGAGTTCTGGGCATGGATGGTCGTGAAGGTCGCACAACAATGTGAATGTAGCAAATGCCACTCAGCCGTACACTTAGAAATAGTTAAAATGGTAAACTTTATGTCATGTACACTTACCACAGTTTTTTAAATAGATATTTTTTGTAAACATAATTATTGAGAGCCAGAATCTGTATTGCATGCACTGTCTCATTTATTGCTCACCATAATCCTTTGAAGGAGGAGCTACTTTTTATTCAATAATTGACAGAACTGAGCATCAGAGAGATTTGGTAACTTGCTGAGGTCACAGGTTCCATCCCCATCTGTCAGCCCTCAAAGAGCGCACCTGTCTGCCACATTTTTCTCCTCCACGTCCCTCTCTGACTGTAAGAAACCTCATCTGTACCCGTTCCTCCTTCCTGCAGGCACGGCGGGGATCTACCAAGGAGCAAATGGCCTGACCAACGCAGCCGGATTTGGAAGTGTGCACCAGGTAGACGTCGCTCCCCACCACTTGTATTCCCTTTCCTTAAACAGCCCCCTTAAATCAGGGCACCCTGAGAATCCACTCCCACCCACAACCCCCACCACAAATGCAGTCTCTTATTCCCTGGGTTTAGATACCGCAGGAGTCAGATTGTGCAAAAGGCCCTCCGAAAGATACAGAGTAGAGACAGAGAAATTGGAATCACTGGTGGATTTCCAAGATGATGTAGGCGATATTCCGTCCTGACCTGAGCCCGAGATGCCCAGTGACTGTTGAATCTCGAATGTATGAATGCAAATGCATGTGTTCTCTTGACCTTCTCAAGCGTGAGAATCCATGATCTTCACTTCTGCATTCCAGTGCCAAGTGCCCAGCACACAGTGGGGGCTTTATAAATGCTTGTTAAATCACACCGGGCCAACCCTGTGAAGATGAACACTGGCCAATAGTTTGATTGTCTTGTTCTCACTTAGAGATTAAATTCAGAATGAGAGTGGGAACTCTGTCCTATTTGTGCACCTCTTCTATTAAGTCTAGAATTATTTCAGAACAAAAGGTTAACATGCTTTCAGGCTAGCCTTAAGACAAAACTACAGAGTAGGCTGGCTTTATGGAATATTTAACATTTAAATATGAGGAATGCACTATTTCTTCTTCAGTGAGCTGGAGAATCTAAATGATTTAAACCTTGGAAGAGTGGGAGATGGTGTCTGTATTTCTGTATTATTTCCAGTCTGCCCGTTTCACCAAGAGGAGCTTGTCAAAAACGGAGATTCTCTCAATGCCACCTCCAGAAATTCCGATTCTGTAGGGCTGGGGTGGGGCCCAGGAAGCTGAACTTCCCGTAAGTTTTCACAGGGTTGAGAAGCATCAGTTTATGGTGATGGTGGGGCAGAATATTTGAAACAATGACTTGTTCGGAATATTTGAAACAATGGTGTGGGAGAGCTGGAACATCCGGCTGGTTTAAGCAAAGCTTGATCAAAAGGGGATTGGCATTCTTTGATTTGACCTCTGAGACTTCCTCATAGAAGATTCTGGATCTCTAATGCTGTATATAGGTGCTGCTGTATCTGTACCCCTCGTGCACTTAAAATGTCACCTAGTCTCCTGGTATGTGTGTATGTGGTCCTTATCACTCATTCATTGGTTTATTGATTTATCTAGTATTTATTGAGCTGCCCTGTGTGCCCGGCACTGTTCCAGGTGCTAGGGATATAACAGCAATCAAGACAGACACTGACAGAGCCACACCCACACCCCTCAGGGGGCACCTGCTGACCTCTGCATCCCGGGGCTCGAGGGTGTTCCCTAGGACCAGAGCACAGGGCAGGAGGGAAGTGCCAGGGAATGAAGACCACTGGGAGCAGCTCTCAAAAAAAACCTGGCTGGAGTTGGTGGATGAACAGCTCAGCTCTTTTGCCCCTGGGAGAGATCATTCTGAGGGTGTGTTTTATAACATCCCAGTGTTTTCCAGGGGAATTCCCTCCAGTGCCCACTTAAAAGCCCCCAGATCAGCTGCTTTTCCTTCTTCCCTTTCCTGTCTCACTTCCCCATTCCTGCAACTGGTGTCTCGTTCACCTCCCAAATACTTGCACTTGCATCCTTGTCTTGGGGTCTGCATCTGGGGCAAGTCCCTGCCTTCATGGAGCTTTTATTCTAGTGGGAGAAACGGAGACAGACACAGGAGACCCACCCCATGAGGCCCCATGCCACTGTCAGCCTGTGACTGGGCGGACGGAAGGCCCATGGCCAGACAGGCTTCCTCACTCAGCGCCTTGTGTGTGTCTCCCTTTCCAGGACTATCCTTCCTACCCTGGCTTCCCTCAGAGCCAGTATTCCCAGTATTACAGCTCATCCTACAGCCCTCCTTACGTCTCGGCCAGCAGCATCTGCCCTTCTCCCCTCTCCACATCCACCTATGTCCTCCAGGAGGCATCTCACAGCATCCCCAACCAGAGTTCTGAGTTGCTTGGCGGTAAGTACAGTCGCTGTCCTGTGGTTATTGGTGGCTGTAATCTGAGCTCTCATAGGAGGGATGAGCTGAACGTGGGTCCCAGTTGTAATGAACTGGTCACCCAAGAGCTAAATCCAGTCCTCGTATATATTTTGTTGGCCTTTCTGTGTGTGTGTGTGTGTGTGTCTTTAATTGTACCCATGTTTAAAATTTTTACCTAAAAATTCTAATTTATGCTTTCCCTTGAAAGTAGATCTGGTCTTCTCTTGAAAGCAAATCTGGACCTGGTCACTTAGGTCTACCTTCCTAAGTGACGACTCTTGGCTGGCTGAGTAATATCTGCCCCATTCAGACAGGGCACACACAATTGCACATCTGGCCAATGTACTTCAGGTTCATTACCTGCCTGGCCCATGTGGACACTGGAGTTGGTGAGCCCTAGTCCTCAAAGAAGGGAAACTAGTATTTGTTGCCCATCTGCAATGTGCCAAGCACATATCTATGTGATTTTCTCATTTCACTTATTTATAAATTGATTCAACAAATATTTATAAATATTTGCTGTTGTCCAGGTACTATTTAGTTTAGGAAATAAAATATAGTACAACGTAGACATCATTCTTGCAGACAGGAATCAAATAATCACATAAATACAGAATTACAGACTGTGATAAGGAAAGTCACAATCCTCACAAAAACTGGTTTTCAGGTACCCCCTCTTTTCCACATAAGAACAATGACGATCAGAGTGATAAGTAACTTGCTAGTGGTTGGCGGAACTGGGATTTGAACACAGGCCTGTTGGGCTCCATAACCAGTACTCCTGGATATTCAGTAGTCAAACATAGCTGAGATTATGTTATCTAAAACCCATTTGAGAACAGAAGGACAGTGGCCATCAGACCTTGGTTCTCTCATCGAGAATTCTAGAATCTTTTTAAAAATCCTCATACGTGTATGTTTTCAATAGCGCATCAGCTTCAGAAATCCCTTTTATTGGGGTGCCTGGGTGGCTCAGTTGGTAAAGCGTCTGCCTTCGGCTCAGGTCATGATCCCAGGGTCCTGGTATCGAACCCTGCATCAGGCTCCCTGCTCAGTGGGGAATCTGCTTCTCCTTCTCCCTCTGCCCCTCCCCCTGCTTGTGTGTGCTCTCTCTCTCTCAAATAAATAAATAAAATCTTTAAAAAAAAAAAGAATCCCTTTTATTAGGACTTTTTGGCTTCAAAAGATAGAAGATGCAACTCCAACTAGTTTAAGCAAAAAAAGTAATTTTTTATTTTTTATTTTTTTAAAGATTTTATTTATTTGAGAGAGAGAGAATGAGAGAGAGACACCACAAGAGGGAAGAGGGTCAGAGGGAGAAGCAGACTCCCTGCCGAGCAGGGAACCCGATGTGGGACTCGATCCCGGGACTCCAGGATCATGACCTGAGCCGAAGGCAGTCGCTTAACCAACTGAGCCACCCAGGCGCCCGAAAACAAAAAGTAATTTTTTAAAGATTTATTTATTTTAGAGAGAGAGCGCACACACGAATAGGGGGAAGGGTAGAGGGAGAGAGAATCTCAAGCAGATTCCCTGCTGAGTGAGGAGCCTAACATAGGTCTCAATCTCACAACCCTGAGATCATGGCCTGAGCCAAAACCAAGAGTCAAGACACTCAACCAACTGAGCCACCCACACACCCCCAAAAAAGGAATTTTTAAGCATATGTAATCAAGAGGTGTAGGGATTCAAGGCTGGGTCCAGGGGTTAAGATGATAGTTTTGGGCCTCAGTCTCTTTCTTCCTCTGGCTCTGCATTTTCCTGGGTTCATTTCCCTCTCAAGCAGGCTTTCCCATTGGCAAAGATGGTCACCAGCTGCTCCAGGATTCAGTCCTTCCTGCTTATCTACCCCTCAGAGAGAGTTCCTCCTTCCTAACAGCCCCTGCAGAGGTCCCAGGTAATGCTTCTATTGGCCCAGCTTAGGTCACATACCTATCCTCACACCAGTCTCTGTAGCAGTTGGATGAAATTCTGGGATGGGTCAGCAGACCTGGGTCTCCTACCCACAGCAGGAGCTAGAGTTGGGTCATCCCCACCCAGACCACGTGGACTGAATGAGGGAGAGGTGGTTTCCCAAAGAAACCCAGAGCACACCACCCAGGGGAAGACAGTAGAGACACTGGGTGGGCCAAAGTAACCGGTATCCACAACCCATGGAACTCACCTAGATTAGGATCAACATGTAGGAGAGTCCATGTCCTGACCCCTGGATGATGTACATCCCTTTGCAACTAACTTACCAGCCTATGGATTCATTCTTTCCTTCCATAGATCTGCTATGCGTATGTCTTCTCTTGTATGAGATGGTTTAGGCTTATTATCATTAAATGACAGCAATAAATTAGAATGCCCAAATGTAAAGTAGATATCCTTGCATTTTGTTCTCTTTTCTTTTCAGTGGGTTTTTCAGAACCCACTGATACTCTGGGGCTTGTAGAAGCTAAGCTAACATGACAGTGTGTGGACATTCATTCCATAATACTGGTTGACGGTTAGAAAAAGAACAGTAGTTGAGACTAACTTCTTCTGTTCCTGGGATTCTTGGTACAGCTATTGCTTTTAGCCCTTATGTTTTCCATCACTGGGGACAAGTTAATTATCCTTGGTTTGGTGGCAAATGGGGACAACATGGCCCGATATTTCTAAGTCAGTTTTTTTTTAAGTAGGCTCCACATCAGGAGTGGAGCCCAGTGCAAGGCTTGAACTCATGACCCTGATATCAGGACTTGAGCTGAGATCTAGAGTCAGATGCTTAACAAACTGAGCCACCCAGGCGCCCCTTTTAAGTCAATTTTTAAGGAAGTTTAGGGCTTAAACATTGACTTTTGTCATTGTGATTTCATCACGGTATTTAATGAATGCATGGTACCTAGGTGACAACTTCCAAATTGCTTTCTTTGAAGGGTATGAAATTTAACAAACTTTTCTTTATCTCATAGTGCTGAATTATCTTTGACCTTCCTGGTTTTCAGAGTGTGGCCACTCCAACTGACTTTAGAGAGGAGATATAAGCAGGAAATCCTTAAGTAGATGCCACTGTCTATGTATAATTTGGAACTGGATTCCAAGTCTTACTTCCCAAGAGTTTGGGGTATGTGGGAAGGTTATCTTTGTTCCCCATCAAGAGCAAACATAAAGGTTCATTGTATCTCTTTGAAACTTTTCTTTATTGTTTCCCCCTGTTCTTCCTTTATCCCTTCGTCTAAGGTTCAACAATAAGTGGTTGAGATGATTTTTACTGTGTGTCTAACAAGCTCACATAAAATCTAATGACATAAATAGTTGTCAGCTGTAACCGAGGTCTCTTGCTTCTTTTCCCCAGTGTCTGTTATAAAGGAAGGGCATGTAAGCATGCATGTGTGCACATGCACGTGCGCGCGCGTGCACACACACACACACTCACTCACTCTTAAAATTTCCCATAAAAACTCCACTTTTGAAATTATCCAGGATCTCCTTGAGTGGTTGGTTCCAAATTCCAGAGCCTCAGGAGGGTTATATATTACCAATAGATCATGCTCCCTCTCTGCGTTGCCTGGATAGAGTATCCTGATGCTCTTCTCCACCCCGGCCCGCAGCCCAGCCTGCATTGATATGCATTAGCAGTTATACGAAGTTCCCAACAATTTACAGATGATTGCAGGGCAATTTGCTAAGGTAGAGGGCAAAATCTGAACATCTGACGTTACTCAAGAGAAAAAACAAATTAGTAGTGGTTGCTTAAGGGATCTTTCCTTTTCAAACTTTTCAGTATGATGCAGATTATCTAAAAAGATAATTGGACAGACATTGGAGCTCCTGATTCTCAGGGCTTTGGATTCCAGGACTTATACCAGTGGGGCCCAACCCCTCCAGACTCCCCCTACCCCCAGTTCTCAGGCCTTCAGCCTCAGACTAAATTATACCATTGGCTTTCCTGATTTTCCAGCTTGCGAACACCAGATTGTGGGACTTCCTGACCTCTATAACAGCATGAGCCAATTCCTATAATAAATCTCCTCTTAGGGGCGCCTGGGTGGCTCAGTTGGTTGAGCGACTGCCTTCGGCTCTGGTCATGATCCTGGGGTCCCGGGATCGAGTCCCGCGTCGGGCTTCCTGCTCAGCAGGGAGTCTGCTTCTCCCTCTGACCCTCCCCCACCTCGGGTGCTCTGTCTCTCAAATAAATAAATAAAATCTTTAAAAATAAATAAATAAATAAATAAATCCCCTCTTATCCTATTGGTTCTCTTTCTTGGGAGAATCCTGACTGATACACCATGGGTCAAAGAAAAAAAACGAAAAGAAAATTTAAAAGTATTTTGAACTTAATGAAAATGAAAACACAACATGTCAAAATTTGTGGAATGTCACTAAAGCAGTACATAAAGGGAAAATTTATAGCACAAATGTCTATGCTAGAAAAGAAAAATTTCAAGCCAAACACCTCATCTCCCACCTTAAAAAACTAGAAAAAGAAGAGCAAATTACAATCAAAGTAAGAAGAAGAAAGGAAACAATAAAGACCAGAATGGAAATCAATGAAATCTGAAAACAGAAAAACAAGAGAGAAAATCAGTGAAACCAAAAGCTGATTCTTTGAGAAGATAAATAAAATTGATAAAACTCTAGGTAAGCCAATACAGAAAAAAGAGAGAAGACATAAATTACCAAAGAAATGAGAGTGGTAACATCACTACAGACCCTACAGATATTAAAAGGACAATAATGCAGTTTTATGAACAGCATCATGCCAATAAATCTAACAATTTAGATGAAATGGATGAATTCCTTATAAGACAAAACCTTCCAAAACTCCCTCAGGAAGAAATAGATGACCTAAACAGATCTATATCTTTAATAGGCCTACATCTATTAAATAAATTGAATTTTTTGTTAGAAATCCTCCCATGAAGAAATCACCAGGCCCTGATGGCCTCACTGATTAAGACTACCAAACATTTGATTAAGAACTACCAATTCTACAAAAATTTTCAAGAAAATTGAAGAGGAAAGAACACTTCCCAACTCATTCTATGAGGCCAACATGACCCTGATGCCAAAACTAGATAAAGACATTATAAGAAAAGGAAACTAGGGGCGCCTGTGTGGCTCAGTCGTTTAAGCGTCTGCCTTTGGCACAGGTCATGATCCTGGAGTCCCAGGATCAAGCCCCGCATCAGACTTCCTGCTCAGCAAGGAGTCATTTTCTCCCTCTGACTCTCCCCCGTCTCGTGCTCTCTGTCTCTCAAATAAATAAAATCTTTTTAAAGAAAGGAAAGGAAAGGAAACTAGAGACCAATATCCCCATAAGTGCAGATAAAAAATTTCTAAACAAAATGTTAGCAAATCAAGTCCAGCAATATATGAAAGAAGAATAATATATTATGACCAAGTGGGATTTGTCCCAAGGATGCAAAGTTGGTTTAAAATTTGCAAATCAACATAATCTGCCATAATTAATTAACTGGAAAGAAAAAAAGAGGTCATCTTAATAGATGCAGAGAAAGCATTTGACAAAATTTAGCACCTGTTCCTGATAAAAATTCCAAATCAGGAATAGAAGGGAACACTTTATTAGAAAAAGGCATGCTACGGACTGAATGTTTGTGTTCCCCTCCAGATTCATATGTTGAAACCCTAATCCCTAAAGTGATGGTATTTGGAGGTGGAGTCTTTGGGAGGTAATTAAGTAATGAGGGTGGAGCCCTCATGAATGGGGTTAGTGCCATTATAAGAAGAGACACAAGAGAGATAATATCTCTCTCTCTCTCCACCGTGTGTGGATATAGCAAGAAGGCATCCATCTGAAAACCAGGGAGAAGACTCTGACTAGAAACAAAATTGGACATTGCCTTGATCTTGGGCTTCCCAGCCTCCAGAAATGTGGGACATAAATCTTTGCTCTTTAAGCCACCCAGTCTGTGACATTTTTGTCATAGCAGCCCAAGTTGACTAAAATAGGATAACTGCAAAAAACCTACAGCTACTCCCTAAGATCAGAGGCAAGACAAAAATGTCTACTCTTACCAGTTCTATTCACCATTGTACTGGAGATTCTAGTCAGTGCAATAAGGCAAGAAAAATAAAGGCTCCATATTGGAAAAGAAACAAAACTTCATAAAGGGCAGTAAAATGATGTGATCACCTACGTAGAAAACTAGCTAGAACTCATTAAAAAGCTAAAACTAAAAAGTGAGTTTAGCAATGTTGCAGAGTACTAGGTGGATATATGAAAATCAGCTGTATTTCTATATAGTAACAACAAGTGATAGAAAATAGAATATTTTTTAAAGATTTATTTATTTAAGAGAGAGAGAGCACAGGGAGGAGGAGCAGAGGGAGAGAGAAACTTAAGCAGACTGTGCTAAGCGCGGACCTGGACATGGGGCTTGATCTCAAGACCCTAAGATCACGACCTGAGCCAAAACCAAGAGTTGGGTGCTTAACTGACTATGCTACCCAGGTGCCCGGAAATAGGATAGTTTATATGCCATTTACAGTATCATCAAAAAACATTGAATACTTTCATTTCAGTGTTATTCATTTCATTTCATTTCATACTCAATGCTATTGAATAAATCTGACAAAAGATGTGCGAGAGTCGGACACTTAATACTACAAAGTGCTAATGAAACAAAGTGAAGACTTTAGTAAATGGAAAGAGCTCACAGCTCAGAAGACTTAATATTATTAAGATGTCATTTCTCCACAAATTGATCTATATATTTAACACAATCTCTGTCAACATCCCACTCTTTTCTGTAGAGATTGGCAAGCTGATTCTGAACTTCATAGGTAAATACAATGGACTTAGAATAGCCTCAACAGCTCTGATACAGAAAAAAATTTGGAAGGGTAACACTACCCAAAAGGCTAACACTACCTGATTTGAAGACTTATTACAGAGCCACAGTAATCATGACAATATGGTATTGGCATAAAGATAGACAAGTAGATCAATGTTCCAGAATAGAGAATGCAAAAATAAATGCACATGTATACAGACAAGTGATTTTTTATAAAGTTTCAAGACAATTCAGTGAAGAAAGGATAGTCTTCTCAACAAAAGATTCTGAAACAACTGGATATCTATATTCAGAACAACTTTAGCCCATACCTCACATGACATAAAAAAGTTAACATAGAATAGATCATACACCTAAACATAAAACCATAAAACTTCTAAGGAAGACGGGAGAAAATTTTTGTGACTTTGGGTTAGGCAAAGAGTTCTCATAGATGACACCAAAAACATGATCCAGACAGAAAATAAATTATATAAATTGACTTCATGAAAAGTTAAAGCATTTGCTCTTTGAAAGACACTGTTAGGAGAATGAAAAGAGAAGCTACAGTCTGGGAAAAAGTAATTGCTAAGCATGTATCTGATAAAGTATGTCATATTAGAGTTCTCCAAACTCTAATATCAGGATAGAGAGAGAGAGAGAGATAAGAAGAGATTTATTGTAAGAAATGGCTCAGATCAGCAGGTCCCATGATCTGCCTTCTGCAAGCCAGAGAACCAGGAAATCCAGTAGAGCAATTCAGTCTGAGTCAGAGGCCTGAGAATCAGGAGCTCCAATGTCTGAGGCAGGAAAAGAATGGACGTCACAGCTCAAGAAGAAAGATAATTTGCCCTTCCTCTGCCTTTTTGTTCTTTTTGGGCCCTCAATGGAATGGGGGATGCACTCCCTCCACACACACATTGGTGAGGGCAGATTTCTACTTAGTCTACTGATTCAAATGCTAATCTCTTCTGGAGACACCCTCATAGACACACCCAGAAATAACGTTTTACCAGCCCATCAACTTGACACACAAGATTAACCATCACATACATGTAATATATAAGGAATTCTCAAAACCCAAGACTAAGAAAACAAACAACCCAGTAATAAAATGGGCAAAATATTTGAGCAGACACTTTCCCAAAGAAGATACAGGGGTGGCAAAAAAAAAAAAAAAATACATAACTAAGATGCTGATCATTAGTCATTAGAGAAGTATAAATTAAATCCACAATGTGTACCCCTTAGAATGGCTGTAATCACGAAAACTGACCATACCAAAGGTTGGCAAAGATGTGGAGCAACTGGAACTCTCTTACCCCGCTGGTGAGAGTGTGAAATGGTACAACCACTTTGGAAAACAATTTAGCAGTTTCTTTAAAAACTCAAACTTGGACTCAACACATGACCTTGTAATCACGCTGGTAAAAAGAAAGCTTACATGCATACCAGGATTGATGTGTGACTGTTCATAGCAGCTTTATACCGTCCCCAAACTAGAATCAACCAAAATGTCCATCCACAGGTGAACAGATGGAGCGTGGTATATCCATAAAATAGAATAGTACTCAACAACACAAAAGAATGATCTATCCATATATGTGAAAACATGGATTGAATCACAAAACAATTATTCTGGCTGAAAGAAGCCAGACAAATAAAATCTTTAAATAGGGGCGGGCGGTGCACCTGGGTGGCTCAGTTGTTAAGCGTCTGCCTTGGGCTCAGGTCATGATCCCAGGGTCCTGGGATCGAGCCCCACATTGGGCTCCCTGCTCAGCCAGGAGCCTGCTTCTCCTTCTTCCCCTCCCCTGCTTGTGTTCCCTCTCTAGCTGTCTCTCTCTCTCTGTGTCAAATAAATAAATAAAATCTTTAAAAGAAAGAAAAGAAAGAAGCCAGACAAAAAAGAATATGTACTGTGTGATTCCATTTATTTAAAACTCTAGAAAAAACAAACTAATTTCTAGTGAGAGCAAGTGTATCAGTGGTCGCCTGGGGAGTGGGTTGGGAGGAAGAGATCATAAAGGGATTACAAGGAGACTTTGGAGGTGATGTAAAAGTGTAAGGAGGGAGAAAGAAAAAGAATGAAATGACTCCAAAGAAAGTTTACATAAATTGCTTTAGCCTGTATACCTCTGACTGTGAAACTTGAATCTTGACACTTCATTCTCAAGAATGTAAAAGGTAGGGGAAAGGGCTGCTTTTTTAGGGGCGGGGAGGGAGACTCTTTTTTTAAAGATTTTATTTATTTGAGAGAGAGCGAGAGAGAGCAGAGCAAGAGAGAGAGCAGGAGCAGGGGCGGAGGGAGGGGCAGAGGGAGAGGGAGAAGCAGACTCCCCGCTGAGCAAGGAGCCCCATGCAGGGCTCGATCCCAGAATCCTGGGATCAGGACCTGAGCCAAAGGCAGAGCTTAACCAACTGAGCCACCCAGACACCCCGGGAGACTCTTAATATATTGGCTTCCGCCACACCCTATTTAGACATTTCTCAGATGCCTGGTATATCCCCCCTTTTTAATACTATTTGCCTGGATTTTGGTGGGGTCAACATGTTTTCTAAGCCCCCATAACCTTAGAACTACCAGGTGAATCAGGATAAACCTTATCTATGACTCTAAAGCATCTGTGAATTTCTCTAACGCCGATTCCCCACCCTCCAGAAGAAAGTCTCTGCAAGATGGATATTTGGGAATCTCTCCTGCTGTGTCCTGAAAACGCTGGGGGGTTGGAGATGGCCCCACAGTCCTGACAACTCAAAACTAAACCTTTCTTCTTATGTCCTTAGTTTGCTAAGAAGTAGAAATATTAAACCAAGTTCAGGCCCTTGGGTTTTGGAGGGAAATTGTCCTTCCAGGGTAGAGAAAAATATCAGTCCATTGCCAAGCAGTTTTAGACAAAAGCATTTTCCTCCTAATGATCCTCAAGAACTGGTGATTATGGAAGGAGAGATGAAGTCGTCAGGATACATTTGGGAACTAAACCCAGCAGCTGTAAAATGAGAGAGCAGGATGGGGTGCCCTCCCCAGTTCCACTCCGGCGTATACTTCTGTCACTCTCGCGATGGGGACTGGCCCAGACTTTGGTTCTGCCTCTACCATGAGTGTCCAGGGTAACACAGATTGACGTCATCCCACTTGATGAGTTCAATAAAGACAATAAACTCTGATAAAAAGCCATGTATTTCAAACTTCTGTGCTTAAAAAAACAATACAGCGCAGATACTGGCTTTGCACCCTGGGTCCCAGGAGGGTGCTGCTCACTCATGCCTGGTCATCAGACAGTTGCCTGAGGGCATGAGCGTGGCAGCCTCTCTGCGCCTCCCAGAAGCACCAGCTCAGTGGAAGCAGGTGGCCACCTTCTGCCCTGCATCTTCTCACTGACCCCTCATATATAGGGGTCAAGCCAGCTCAATGGCTAGCACTGAGGACACGTCAGTAAACGTGTCCTCAGTGCTAGCCCTGTGCTTTTAATAGAGAATGGAGCAAGCCACATAGGGAAAGCAACACAGAGAATTCTCCCCGCACACCTCCCATTCGCCCCAAGCTGGGCATCTCTTAAAGATAGAAAAGTTTGCTGCCCTGCTCCTTTTTTTTTTTTTTTTAAGATTTTGTTATTTATTTGACAGAGAGAGACACAGCGAGAGGGAACACAAGCAGGGGGAGAGGGAGAGGGAGAAGCAGGCTTCCCGCCGAGCAGGGAGCCCGACGCGGGGCTCGATCCCAGGACCCTGGGATCATGACCTGAGCCGAAGACAGATGCTTAATGACTGAGCCACCCAGGCGCCCCTGCCCTGCTCCTTTTAAATACTGATTTTCTTCCTTCTGTTCATCTGGGGATCCTCAGGCTTTGAGAAATAGAAAGTTGCAAACACAAAACTCTGCTCACTGTCCCTACAGCTCCCCCAACCGCCCACCCTCACTTCCCTAGAGCTCCGCTCAGGTGTCCCTTATCCACGAGGCCCCCCCCTGACTAGCCCCGTAGCAGTTAGTAACCTCCCGGCATCCCCCTCCGCATCCCATTTGTAACACGTGTCCTCCCCTGGCATGTTAGATACTCACTTGTTTGTCTAACGCCCCGTTCCTTCCTCTAAAATTTAAGTACTGTGAGAAGCAGTGCCTGGGACTATGCCTGCTTAGTGAATCTTGGCTCCGTGAGTGAATGGTTATGAATAGGCAGCCAAGGGGACCATCAAGAGCAGTTTTGATTCCATGAGATCTTTGCCTTTTGTGCTGCCTATGGGGCCTAGCTTGGCTCTGGTGGGGTGATATTTCCTGGGAGGAGACCCTCAGCAGAGCTTCTGATATGTCCACCCTTCCCTTTCCTGCACCAGGGGAATATAACACGCACAATGGGCCCTCGACGCCAGCGAAAGAGGGAGACGCGGACAGGCCGCACCGGGCCTCCGACGGGAAGCTCCGAGGCCGCTCCAAGCGGAGCAGTGACCCATCCCCAGCAGGGGACAGTGAGATCGAGGTAACTCCAGACTGCCTGCTTGACTGGGTGAATGTAATCTCCACCTGTGGCTGGAACAGGAGCGTGGGGAGCAGAGTTCTGTCCACGCACAGAGGGGAGAATGGCCCTTTGTGTCCACAAAGCTCTGTAATGGGGGAAAGAACACTTGATGGGAAGATAGAGAATTGTGTTGGCTGTAAGGAAGCACTGTTGACAGACCAGGCTAGGAAAAGTGACCCTGGAGATAGGAAATAACATAAAACACAGGTTCTCAAATGTAGGCAACAGCAGAATCACCTGGAGGCCCATGAAAACCCAGACTTCTGGGCCCCACACCCAGAGTTTCCAATTCGGTAGATTCAGGGGCGGGGAGGGGGGAAGGGGGCTGATAATTTGCATGTCCAGCAAGTTCCCAGAACGTGCTGATGCTGCAGGGTTGAGGACCACACTTTGAGCGGCCCTGGTAAAGACACCAGTGGACAGTGGACCTTCCCAGCTGGGTTAGAGGGTTCTTAACTCTAGCTACATAAGAGTATCACCTGGGATGCCTTTTAAAATGCAGGTGCCCAGGCCCCATCCCAGACTAATTAAGTACACATTGCAAGGGAGTTCTTAGACAGTAGCTCACAACCTGAGCTACACCTTAGAATCTCCTGGGGAGCATTGAGAACCATCATTCTTAAGCTGCACCCCAGACCAGTGAAATCCAATTCCCGGAGGAAGGGACAAAGGCATCAATATATTAAAGCTCCCCAGGTGATTTCCAGCGCACAACCCAGGCTGAGAAGGACGGGTCTGAGGGATGTGCCAATCTTTATTGTAATAAAGCAAGTAGAAGATTATTGGTCAAGCACTGACGTTTTCCCAAACAAACAAAAAAGAACCGCATGCATGAGAGAAGGGGGAAGGGTCCTAGTGGGGACAGAGGCAAAACAGATGCCCCAAAAAACAGATGGAAGCAACCAATCAGTATCTAGGGAGAAAAAAATGGGCATGTCCGTTAGTTCATACTTCTTCACCGAAGGCAGAAATATAGGAGGGCAGATCTGTTGGCCTGCGTGCACTATGGGTATATGGGCAGTATTGTCAAAGTCCGGGTCCATGCCAAGAGATCTGAATGCATCATCATCCCATCTCTGTTCATAATCCTGTACAATGTATGCAGCAACTACAAAGCTCAGCCCACAAACTCAGATGTGCTAAGAAATACCATTTTCATCATTTCCTTAAAGTCAATGTAATTTTGACTCTAAGTCCCCATCCCATCAGGGTGGTTAAGAAGCTCCACCTTGTTATTGGGGCCCCTTGCCCCCAGAATGGTATGAGAATCTCAGCGCTCAAGTGGTCCCAGAAGACAGAATAAGAGCCCCTCGTGTCCAGGATTTGAGGTGGTGGCTCCTCCCTTCCTCATTGTCAGTACCCGCCGTGGTCAGTGAGAGTCCAGCCAGACTCTGGATTTATGGGTTTCCGTGCCATATGCTGGGTGTAGAAATGAAGATGGGAACCTTGGAGTAGGAGATACAATCCTTTGGTTGCAAGCAACAGAAACCAGTTCTGGTTACTTAAGCAAAATGGAATTTACTGAGAGGGAGCAACATGGAGAGAAAGTCATAAAACCAAGGTTAGAAAGAACAGTAACAAACACAGGCCGTGCTGAGGAATCTCGGGAACCTTGAGGATGCTGCCTCTACTACAGAGTAAACCGTGTGAGATTCTAGAGACACTTGACGTAATGTCTGATTCCAAGCAGACAGCATCCCACTGGCCTGGCTCAGGCTTGCCCTTGATTGACAGTTCCACCAAGACAGCACACAAGGGGAAAAGAAAACCAGAGTGCTCTTATCGGGCAGGGACGGATGCTGAGTGCCCCCACAACAAATACCCACCCCCAGGGCTTTTGAGGTTTAGCCAGCGTTCACTAGTAGAGCGGTACTAGTTACCAGTGTTCACCGGTAGGGTTGTTAGTGCTTGTTGATGGCCAGCGTCTGTTCCAGCTGTCCCAGAAGGTGTTGAATATTTTGAAGACCGTGCTTGTCTCCTACCCTTGGTCAGCCTCCTGAGGTAGACCAGCAGCCATCCCCGCTGAGAGCTTGCCCCCCTGGGGACCTGCCACAGAGCCAGCATCCTCACTGCTCATGGGACGGCTCTCAGCCAAGGGATTTGTTCTCGTTTTTCCTCTAATTCTCGAAGCCCTCTCCTTCCAACACCGAGGAGACTTTACACTATCCCCTCAGCAGGATTAGGCCTTTGCAAAAGGCTAGAAGAAAATCTGTTTGCCTCAGGTTGTCTTTGCTTTTTCTGCCTCCCCTATTTCTGAGGATTTCCTGCAGCTTCAAGTGCAGATCCAAGGAAATCACCAAGAGCAGTGCATACATCAATGTTTTTTTTTTCTTTCATTATTTAGTCACTTAACGTGGCTTCTGCTCTTGGTAGGGGTGGGGGTGGAGAGACATTTTCCACTAAACTGAGAAGGCAGTGGGGGTGGCATGGGAGTCGGGGATTACGGGGCAATATCATTCTGGAAACCTCTGCTTCTTGATTCCAAAGGGAAGAACCGCTGGTTAAGAACAGTTGAAAAGGTGCGAGCTGTGTTTCACTTCTGTGCTTAATGTCAGCATGGCGGGTTTGCCCCAGTCGCCCCTCCTGAGTCTTTGGCAGTGTTGCTAATGACGGAAGCCCATGAGAGAGAAGTTATGTAGAGAAGTGGAAAGGAGAGAACTTCTGAGTGTAGATTAGTTAAAATCCCTCAACTGCACGTGCCAGAAACCAACTTGAGCTAGCTTAAGTGAAAAAGCAGAAGTTATTTAGGGATACCAAGATTCTTTCAGAACCCCAGGGCAGGGGACAGCAGAGTGTCAGCAAGATACTGGAACCAGGAGGCAGACGGGGCAAGGAAGTGCATTTTCACCTTCTCTCCCCATGTGGCAGAGCGCAGGTGCTAGAAGCCCCGGTGCTAGAATCCCCCGTGACCGACCGACCGACCGACCAACCGACCACGGTATCTTTTCAGCACAGGCACGAACTGGTTCCTGGGCTCTACCCTCCTCTAGCCTTGCTCTGCCTCTGACTGAAACCAGGTCCTGGAAGAGTGTGGGGTGGTCTTTCCATCTTTCATCCCTCTCTTCCCTGGAGACTGGCCCTCCCCGCCCTTCAGATCACGTGGCTGCCAACTGCCATTCAAAGATGAGGAATGTCTTTCTAGGTTCCAATTTCAAGTTTCCGAGGAAAGGCCTCTGACTCCTTTGGGATT
Organism: Eumetopias jubatus; assembly: GCF_037043125.1. NCBI lineage: Eukaryota > Metazoa > Chordata > Mammalia > Carnivora > Otariidae > Eumetopias > Eumetopias jubatus. The sequence goes on from NW_028274815.1 coordinate 127,157,411, forward strand.
AGGGGCTTTCCCTGGCCCAAACCACAGTGGGCTAAGGAGTAGGGTCACCTGCAGAATAGCCACCAGGAACCTACCCACAATGGATCTAGGGCAGGGGAGGGAGACAGACTTTCTTCTTCAGAGGGAATGTAGTAGGTCAATGAATGGAGTCAGCATTCAGTTTGAAGATATTCACTGATTTTTTTTGAATTTCCTTACCAAAATTTCCCAGTTTCACTGATCCAACTGAGTTAGTTCAGATAAACAAGGACTTAGCATATTGAAACCCGGAAGCCCTCCTTAAAAACAGTAGTTGTCAAACTTTTTTTTTTTACCGTGACCCATAAGAACTACACTTAACACCATAACCCAGCATATACATACACATAACTATAACTAGACCCCAAAACTCACAAAATAACACTCAGATCTGCTGATTGCTTTGAAAACCCCTGCACTAACTGACCTTTTCCTCCTACAGACCACCCTTCCCTTTCCTGTTAAAAGCATGGCAAAGGCCCGTGTGTAAGTACAGCTGTTCACCTACAGAGAGTTTTCCAGGATGGCCCATTCGAGATGGCAGACTGAGTAGGTGCCTTTGGCTCCCACCCCCACCACCAGCTATACACATAGTCAGGCCCTTTGCTCTCACACACAGCGATCATCAGGAAAACCAACAATGTGAAAAATAAGGCCAGGATAAGGTAATAGGACAAGTGACAGGTAATTTAAAAAACAGGAATGTAGGAAAATTATGATTGGTTTTCTTATAAGGATCCAAAGGAGCTCTTGCATCCATAAAATAAGAAATGGAGGCTCTTGGGAAGGAATTACTCAGAGACAAAGTAAGAGTCACTGGAAATGTTTAAAATGACAGAAGTTTAATAGAAGGGTTCGGAGGAAATGTTTAAGAAAGCCCCCAGAACACAGATCAAAAAGACAAAATTATAGAAAATGTATATTTTTTAAGTATAAGCCTTATCTATCAAAAAATGTCTAATTTAACTGTCAGAAATTCCAGCAAGAGAAAACAGTGGAAAAGGTAGGAGGAAATCATTTAAAGAAATAAGATTGAAAATGCTGAGTGCTAAAAACAGTATGATTGCCAAAAGACCACACCTAGGTGTATCCTTAGGGAACTTGAGGATTGCTAATATAAAGATCCTAAAGTGTCCAAGCGGGGGAAAAAAACAAAACCTCCATAGGACTGAAGATCAGTGAAACATCACACTTCTCACCAGTCACACTGGACATGAAGCTAATGGAGGAATGCAGTCCAACATCTAGAGGACATTATTTTCTAATTGGAATTCTGTACCCAGAGGTACCATAGAGCAAAATCAAGATAGATCAGATATGTAGGAATTCTACTTTCTAAGCACCTTTCCAGAAGACGCAGCTTAAGGATGTACTCAAGCAGAACAAGGAAGAAAACCAAGAGAGAGGGGCACCTATGTGGCTCAGCTGGTTAAGCATCCAAGTCTTGGTTTCAGCTCAGGTCATAATCTCGGGAGCCTGGGATGGAGCCCCGAGTTGGGCTCTGCACTCAGCACAAAGTTTGCTTGTCCCTCTCCCTCCTCTTCTGCCCCTCTCCGCTTGCACTCCAACCCCCCACCCCCCGCCGTGCCTGTGCTCACTTGCTCTCTCTTAAATAAATAAATAAAATCTTAAAAAAAAAAAAGAAAGAAAGAAAGAAAAGAAAACCAAGAGAGAGACTTGGGATCTAGGAAACAGTGGCTCTCTCCTGGAAATGCAATAAAAGGACATCTCAGGATACTAGCTCTGCAGTGAGCCTGAAGATGATCCAATGCACACTGGAACATTCTGTCACCGAGGAGGAACATCTCTGATACAGAGGGTGTGGCCGAATTTGAGATTCTAATGAAGACACATCATTGGAAACAAGAAAAGAATTAAAGCAATTAATAAACTCCTGCAAAAACAGAAAGTTATTCCAGACAGGCATGGCTCCTATGTGAACAAACAGGGACGTGGCATGATTTTAATTGAGAAGGACCACAGGGAAGACATGACCTTAATGAGAGGAACGGTCTCCTGAAAGTGGCTCTGGGATTAGGACACTGGACACACAGAGAAGGAAGCGAAATCCCAGCGGGTTCCTTGGCTCTGCAGTGACCAGTAATCACAAGATGTGTGTGTTCTTTACTGGTTACCAACTTTGAAAACCAAGATCTAGACAGATCACAGAAGATTGAAGTACAACCCTGAAACCAAAAGCACGAAGCAGTCTATCCACGCTGGCAGTGGGAAAGGAATGGTAACACTGCTCAAATCGGAGTGAGGAAGAGGTGGGGGAGGTGGTGGGGACACCAACAGCCATAATTTTGCATAGGGGATTTACTGTTTTAGCCAGGGAGAGTGTCCAAAGTGGATGGTCTTGGAACTAGAGGGGCTCACATAAGTGAAAAATGTAAAGTCCCGGAGAAATGAGGGACATTACCGTGAGCTAAACCCTCATCTTTTGCATTACTCAGTCAAGAGCTATTATTGTCTGAAGTTGGCAAACTGGTAAATAAAGAAGGCATAAGTATGTTACTTAAGAGTTACGGAGGTAGTCACCAGAATTGCTAAAAACAGGAGCATTGAGAAGTAGTTGGGCTTACGGTGAGCGGAGAATGCAAAAAAGGTAGTACTTCATTTTTTCAAATGAATTATATGACTTTTATTGTTGTTTTTGGCCTGAACTCCTCCATTTTTGAGCTTTTATGTGGAAGGCAAGAACAGGCTTCTTGGTTCTGGCATTCTCTGGGTTGATAGGAGCCCAAAAGTGGTCATCAGAATACACTTTACACAGCTGAGGTTGGATGGGGACCCAGTGAGTCAGTGAGTCACATGTTTTATAACTTAAAGATAATGTTTTTCAAGATTTCTTTCTCCTCCCAGGGAATTAATTTCTGCAGACATTAAGTCAGATGCAAGCAAGTCCATTTGTCTCCATTCTCTTCCTCTCTTTCATCACAGCGTGTGTTCGTGTGGGATTTGGATGAGACAATAATTATTTTTCACTCCTTACTCACCGGGACTTTTGCATCCAGATACGGGAAGGTAAGAATCCACTTTGTCTCTTCTCTCTCTCTGTCTTTTTTTTTTTTTTTTTTTTTCAACACGACAGTCTGTCCAGCTGGTTTGTCCTGGGAATTGTGGGGGCAGTTTATGAGGCGGCTTCTCCAACAAAAGCTGCCCCTCTGGGTCAGTCTGGGTTTGAGAGCTCCTATGGAATGTTCCCTCGACATGTGAAAATTTAATTAGCTTCCCCTTCTGTCGTCCCCCATGCCGTTCTTCCAACACAAGAAGCGTTTAGCATCCACTTGATAGGATATAAGCTCAGAGTCTTTAGCTGTCTCCCTCCTAAGAGGGCGAGGATACACTGCAGCCAGAAACAGTAATCTTAGCTAAAAAACGAGGTAAAGTATTTTTCTAGTTCCCTGTTGTTTATCTTAGTGTCTCCAGCAGATGAATTCCATTTTCCTTCCGTTTTTCTGAGATGAGGGGGAGGCATTTTGTCCTCTCTGGCGTGGACCTTAGCAACAGCTTTGCAAACGTATCATGGACAAATTATGTCAGGGAACCATCCAGTTAGAATTCTGGGCAAAGGCTATCGGCTGAGTGGTGGTGAATGGAAGAAACACTGAAACCACCCTCATAATGCAAAAGTGAACCCAGCTGCTAACACCCAAAGCCTGCCGATTCTCTGCATCCGTCCTGTTGGCTTCCCAGCAAACCACATATGGAGGCCGTCCCTTTGGGGAGACAGGTGGGGGTGGAGGGGCAGAGCTTTGGAGAGCAGGCAAGCTCTCATCTCGTCCGAGGTGACCGACCTGTTGGCAGCTGCTTCCACGCATGGGTAGGAACCATGAGACTCACCAGCGCCTGGAAAATATTTCTGTTTCTGTTTAGAGACCAGAAATATGATTTGACATCACCTCATGGCTTTTCCAGCTGCTCGTGTTTTTATGGGGGTTATAACAAGCTGGATGTGTAATTAGCAAGATAGATTTATCATCTGCCATTATGTTGTAAAGAATACAAAAATGGTGTCGGTGGTGCAGAAATCTCTTGCCACGTAGGAATGCCGTTAATATGTCTAGCAGTGCCTACAGGAAATCCGGCGTGCGTTCTTGCCCTGAGCACAGCTTAGGTAAAAGATGGCAGAGTCCAGAGCTGCGGAAAACACCAGAGTGGACTTGGCAGCCATTGCAAAAAGTGGGGCCATCCCAAAGGGGCTGTAGTAGTGAGATACCCACTAGGTCTGGGTGTTTTGGGGTTTTTCTCACCACCCCAGTAAAGCCCCCACCCGCTAAAAAGCATGCCTCCCCGCTTCTTGCCCTTTGAGATAGCCCACTCTGAAGTCCTACAGCTGCATGCTACAGCTGGGCTCTCGTGGACTGTGTAGGGCTCTGTAATCTTGGGGATGGGATGGTCTTTGTGTCTCTATCGCCACCATTGCTGAAACCAAACTGGGCATCCTCAAGACAGGGACAAAGCCCAGAGCACCTTTCTGAGCCCGTGCTACCTGACCCTCTGTCCAACCCTACCCCCTAATCCCAGCCACCTCCACCTCCAGCTGTCGATCTTGCCCTTTATAGCTGCCTACAGGGCGGGGGGGGGGGGGGGGGAGTCATCCTACAACACAAGCCTAGTTGTGTCACTTCCCTGCTGGAAAATGGTCACTGGCCTCCCCATGGATAAACCCTAATCCCAGGCTCCCAAGGCCCTTCGTGAGCTGGTTCCTGCCCCATCCTGCAGCCCCGTTTCCCGCTACTCATTGTAACTTGCTTTCTGTCCTCAAACCTGGCCACGTTCTCTTCCGTCTCCGCTGGGTCTCTCCCAGGAAGCACAGGGTGCAGAGTAGGAAAGTGAGATGGGGGAAGGGAGGCAGCCAATACACTTTGCATAAAGAGTTACTGCCGCAGTTGACTAGGGCTCAGTCCCTCTTGCGGCCCCTGGAAGACTCTGTAGAGCACGCCTCCGAGTGGACCCACCAACGAGTGAAGGTGCTGGGATATTTATCTGCATCTTCCCTTCCATCATAGGTTGAGGGCTTCTGCTAGAGTATTACCTCCCTGCACTTCTGGCCTGCCCCAAGAAAGCCATAGAGCACAGTGCTCACAATTGAAAGCCTCTGCGTGTACAGGAATGGCCACAGCTGAGGGCGTATGGGGAAGGGGCACCCTGGAAGCCTCTGCTGTAATCTGGAATGTTCTACCATGTTCTTTTACTAGATGAAATCTTACTTTCAGTTCTCATTTTAAATGTAGCTTCCTTCGAGAGGACTTTGCTAACCACTCCCCTTTATGTAAATTGCAGCTCCCCCTATTACTGAGTTTTTCATCTATAATTATGCACTCACAGTCTGTCTCCCTTCTAGGTTATATGTACCATGAGGGCAGGGTCTGTGAACACTTCTTTACCTACCCAGCCAAGCAGTGCCTGGGCCAGAATTGCTCAATAAATATTTGTTGCATGAATAAGTCAGGACGATCCTCTAGAATGAAAGCTACATGATGACAGGCACATTTTTTGCCCTGTTTTGTTCATTGCTTTATCCCCAGTGCATAGAACAGAACCCCCCACTTAGAAGGCTTCAAATAAATATTTGTTGAAGGAAGGAAGGAAAATAGTATCAAAACAAAAATGCCTAGCTGGTGGCCAACGACCAAATTCAGCCTGCAGACATTTTTGTTTGGCCCCTAGAGTGTTTGAAAAAATGTGAATTTGTCGCCAACATTTAAAAATCAGGAGATTGCACAGACCAAAACAATCCAGATTTCCAGCTCTTCTTGAAAAATTAGAAAATCTGGCAATCCTGCATTCTCATGTGGCAGCAATCAATAGGAGCTGAGTAGCAACTGGCCTTTTGCGGGGGGGCGTCTGCTCTGCAGCTGAACCACAGCCGCCACTTGGCCTGTTTAACCCACTTATGGGACCCTCCTGGCCTCACTGGCATCTGAGTTCCAACATCTGTCCTAGAATTTCGGAAACACAGAAGGTCAGAGTTGGAAGGACCTAGGAGACCAACATGCCCAAATAGTCGCCATGGTATAGAAGGAGAATCTGAGGCCCAGAGAGAGTAAGATCACCCAGGAGAGAGTAAGAATCATATTTCAGGCTCACTTGCCTGCTTGTGAGCCCCCAGGATGCCCAGGGGAAACTGAGATGAGAAGCTCTTGGAGCATCCAAGTCCCCTGTGCCAGGTTCACTCCAATTCTAGAATTCACCACTCCCTCCTCCAGCTCTCTCCCCCTAGGTGAGGAATGAGGGGCTTTTTTTATTTGCTAAAGCCAGCCGCCCCAAGAGAGACCAAAATAACCATGGCTTAAACAAAATAGTTTGTCTCTTCCAAGTAACAGTCCAGGTGTGAGCAGCTCGAGCTGGTAGGGCTGCTACACACCAGCACCAGGCACCAAGGCCTATATGTCCTCTGCCATTACAGAACACTGCCCTCATTGGCAAGGTAAAACCTGCTCGCCCCTATGTGTATATTCCAGTCAGTGGGGAGGGGGAACAGGAAAAGGAGAATTTACACCTCTTTATTTTACTTTATTTTTATTTTCCTTCCCTCTCTGTTAAAGGCCAGACTCAGAATCTGTGTATGTATATATATATATGACATATCTATAATCTCATTTCTGTTCACATCCCATTGGCCGAAACTTGACCACATGGCCACATGTAGCTGCAAGGGAGTCTGGGAGATGTAGTCTGGTCACGTGCACCATTGAAGTTCCGGAATTCTATTATTCTGGAGGGAGAAGGGAAGAATGGATATCGGAGGACAGCTAGCATTTCCTAGCACAAAGTACCATCTCATAAGAAGAACAATGAAAGAGGAAAATGTTGAAAAAGATCCTAGAGGGCAATCATATTTGTAGGTCTAAAGCTCCAAAGAGAGATCTGGGCTACAGCGATAAACTTGGAAGTCAGAGAAGTATCGAGGACCTAGAGGAACAGGAGTATGAGCCCCATTTTGCAGACAGAGTAACTGAGGCACAGGGAGGTGATATAGTCAAGGTAGTCATAATAGAACTAAAACACATGGCTTTGACTTTTGGCCCACAGCTCTTTCTCTTTGTGCTTTTTCCAGAAGCTACAGCTATGTGGAACTCATTATTAATAGCCAGGATCAAGCAGGAGTCCATTTGAAGCATGGAGTGTTTAAGCTATAAAGGGTATTTATTGAATCACAATAATTGAAAAACTCAGAGGTACCTGGAATTCAGGTTGGGCTGGATCCAGGAGCACAAGCAGTGTTCTCAGGGCTTGGTCTTTCTGTATCCCTCGGCCGACTTTCTCCATATAGCAACTCCCTGTCAGCAGTCCCAACTGAAAAAGACATACCTCCGGAATTCCAGCACAGCTCCCAGGCTTGAATCTCATTGGCCCAACCTCTGTGGCTCTGGTCAGCCAGCCTAGATCAAGAGCCGATGCCCAGAGAGAGTGGAGGAGCAGGTCAGTTCCGCCCCAACCAAATGCGTAGAATGGGGGAGAGATGTTTCCCAAAGGACACTGAAACGCTCTTTCCAGAAGAGGGTGAGGACCATGGAGGTCCAGAATGGGTTCTGACGGCCGAGACATCCTGTACATCCATGCCGAGGCCCAGTGGCTCTTTGCTTGTGGCCACTGCATTGAGCACTGTACAGGAAAGCAGAAGTCATACTAATTGTGGTCCCAGCCAAAGGGGTAACTTGCTGTTTACTTAAGGAAATAAGACCAACAGAGCTAAAATGATTAAGGACTGATTCAAAACAGAGCGTTTGAATTTTCAAACAGAAACTGGGCTCTCTTCCTGTTCCCAATCAGAGGCATGTGCTGCTCGAGGCTGTCATCTCTCCACTTCCTTTCCATCTCTTCCTACCCAGTGCTCAGCGCCAGAGCCTCCCTTTGGTAGCAGTACCTCCCTCATCTTGTGGATCCATTAGAAATTCCCCGGAGAGCTGGAGCGGCCCACAGTCACCGCCTCTTCCCTAACCTCTGCTTCTCCCGCCTCGCTCCTAGCAGTCCCTGAACTCTATTTTTTCCAGCCTGGATTAGACAAATGCAAGGTGGTCAGGAGCCTTTCTTTGCTGTGGCCAGGAAAGGACTCTTAAGAGGGATTCATCGGCAGTCCACCCGCCCCGGGGTTCACAGCAGGTCGGCGCTGACTCCTCCTTTGGTGCCTTGCCTTCCAGGCAGCTCAGTACCAATTGGAAACTCAACTCCAGGACCAGTTGTGTGTGTCTTTTTAATAACAGCTTTCTGGAGATAGAATCCTGTGTGCTCTACCCATACGTTTCCGTCTGTACATTTCAGTGCTTTTTAGGATCTCACAGAGTTGTGCAGCCATGACCACCATCTAATTTTAGCACATTGTCATCACCCCAAAAAGAGACCCTGTGCCCCTTAGCGGTCACTCCCTGTTTCTCCGAGTCCCTGGCCACTACTAATCTACTTTTGGTCTCCATAGATTTGCCTCTTCTAGACATTTCTTATAAAATAAATTCAACAATATGTGGTCTTTCGTGACCAGCTTCTTCACTTAGCCTCCTGTTTTTGAGATCTGACCCATCCATGCTGTGGCGGGCACCTGTACTCCAGCCCTTCTCATTGCCATGTGGTTCTCCCTTGTACGGACTGTACTACATTTTGTCTGTCCCTTCCTGAGTTGAGGGACAGCTGGGTTTGGGGCTCTTATGCATAATGCTGCTGCGAACATCTGAGGATAAGCTTTTGCAGGGACACCTGTCTTCAGTTCCCTTAGGTATGTACCCAGGAGTAGAATTGCTGGGTCATATGGTAACTCTAGGTTTAACATTTTGACCAACTGCCAAACTGTTCTCTGGGGTAGTTGCACCATGTTATGATCCCCTAAGCAGTGTGTAAGGGTTCCAATTTCTCCATCTCCTCACCAACACTTGTTAGTGTCTTTTTGGTCATAGTTCTCCCAGTGGGTGTGAAGTGGGATCTCATGGTGGTTTTGATTCGCATGTCCTTAATGACTAATTATGTTGACTAGTGATGTTTCATGTGCTTATTAGCCATTTGTAGTATCTCTTTAGAGAACTACCTATTCAGATCCTTTGCCCACTTCTTTAAGGATATGTCTTTTTCTTATTGACTTATAAGAGTTCTTTATATATTCTGGATATATATGTGATTTGCAGTATTTTGCAACAGCAGATAATGTGATTTGCAAATATGTTTTCTCCATTTGGTGGACTGTCTTTTCACTTTGTGGATGGTGTTCTTAGAAGTATTTGAAGTATTTCAAGGGAGAAAGACTGAAATTAAATTTGAGAAAAGGTAGCCAGGGAATGAGGCCTCATGGAAAAGCTCAATGTTGAATAAAGACTCTAAGGCGGGGCGCCAGGGTGGCTCAGTCAGTTAAACATCTGCCTTCGGCTCAGGTCAGGATCTCAGGGTCCTGGGATCAAGTTCCACATTAGCCTCCCTGCTCAGCGGGGAGCCTGCTTCTCCCTCTCCCTCTGCCCATCCCCACCATTCATTCTCTCTCTCTCTCTCTCTCAAATAAATAAATAAAATCTTTAAAAAAAAAAAGACGAAGTAGAGGAACAGATATCTGGTGGAAGAGCAGAGGGAGCGGCAAGTGCAAAGGCCCTGAGGCAGAAGTTTGCCTGGTGGATTTTAGGGACAGCAAGGAAGCTGACATGGTTGGAGCAGAGCAAGCAAGGAGAAGAGTAGTAACTCACCAGCCTTTTACTCTGAAGGCTTGGAGTAGAGGAAGGACAGGGTCTGAGTTCTATTTCTAAAGAATCCCTCTGGCTGCTCCCCTGGGGAGAATAAACCACAGGGGAGCAAGGTTGGAAGCAGGGAGACCAGTTTGCCGGCTACTGCAACAGTCCAACTCAAAGAGGATGGTTGTTTGGACCAGGGTGGTAGAGGCGGAGTGGTGAGAAGTGTGGCAATCTGGATATATTTTGAAGGCAGAACCAACCACAGATAAAGAACGCAGCATGATTCCTTATTCTCTCACACTGGGCTACAGAGACGTCCTAGTTTCTGCCCAGGGTCTTCCTCTGAAGAGACCTGACTTATTCGCCCCCTAGTGCCAACGAGAAAATTCCTCTTGAACAAATTCCCCTATTTTTTGCACAGTGCGCTATATGCCAACTACTCTGCTGTGAGCACTAATATTTTTTAAGTTGGACCTCACATGCAGGCATTGAGTTATTCATATTCTTTGTGCACACAAAGCCCCTCTCTTGTTTCACAGGGGTAAAAATGTGTGTTTCCTTTTAGACCCATTTGGATCTTCCCCCTCCCCTCCCCATGTTTAATGTGGTAAGTTCTGTTTGTTTTCCTATGACATATGTACAGGTTTTTTGCATACATTTGTGTCACGTCTGTAAAGAGCGTTGTTTAAATACCCTGTGTTTCTCACTTCTCTCCTGCTCTGTGGTTTTGGATCCTTCCACGTCATCCTACAGGCAACACCAGTGTTCTGACTCAGTGGTACTCAACTGGAGGTGACTTGGCCCCCAAGGGACATTTGGCAATGTCACAGCCATTTTGGGTTGTCACAGCTTAGAGGGGTGCTACTGGCATCTAGTGGCTAGAGGCCAGGGATGCCGTGAAACATCCCACAATGCACAGGATGCCCCCACCACAGAGACTGATCTGACCCCAAATGTCCATACCCTGCGTCTAACCACTGCTCTGGACTCCGTGTTAACCTTCTCTGCCCTCTGCACGAGGAGGACTCCTAGGCTCCCCCAACTCCCCACCCGCACAGACATTGCTGTGACAAGCATCCTTCAAGGACTCTTGAGCTTTGCACGTTCTCTCTCACTGAATCCCCACCACAAATCTGTAAGGCACGGCTGCTCCTATTATACCCATTTCTGGAGAAACTGATGCTCAGAGAGGTGGTGTGATTCAGCCATAGTCACCCAGCTTGGAAGGAATGAAAGCCAGGGTGTGGCCCACTGCTCTCAACCATGCATCTAGACAGCATGCCCAGCGAGCCATGTAAATGTTCTCAGGGTAAAAATGAAAAGCTACTGGAGTGAACTCCTGCTTGACTATGAACTCCAAGCGTGCACGGACTGGGTCTGATGTGTTCATAGCTTCATCCCCTGGCACCCAACAGTGCCTGGCACATCTGCTTGACAAATATTTGTTGAATAAACAAATAAATAAATAGCTTGCAGGCAGAGAGTTTTAAGTGTGAGCAATTGCAAGCACTGCAGAAATGGGATTCCAGGGTGCCTGCCTTCAAGGGAACAGATGTCCACACACATGACAAGACAGGGGCTTGTCACGTTCTCTCCGGGGCCAAGATGCTGGGTGCCAGCCTGGCCTGGCCTCACCCAGAGCTTGGCCCACAGGAGGGGCTCAGTGAAGGCCGTGGAGTGTTGAGCAAGTGACCCCTCTAGGCAGGGTAGCGGCCAGGGACATTTTGGCAGGTGGGGGCCCTGGGCTGGAGCCAGATGGCCCTTGATGCCTGCCTGAGCAGAATCCTATCCAGGGTTTCCTTCCATGTCACGCCTTTAAAGGGCCATGCCTTCCTCAATCCGAAAAGATTTGAGGTTTCAAACTGGCAGTGCAGGGCCAAACCTGCCTAAAGACAGGTTTAGTCTGGTCCCCTGGCATTTCCTTAAGTTCTCAATTCATTGCTGATATTTTTTTATATCTCTTTTTTTTTAAAGATTTTATTTATTTATTTGAGAGAGAGAGAGAGCATTAGCAGGGGGGAGAGAAGCAAGCGGTGAGGGAGAAGCAGGCTCCCCGCCGAGCAGGGAGCCTGATGTGGGACTCAATCCCAAGATCCTGGGATCATGACCTGAGCCCAAGGCAGATGCTTACCCTACTGAGCCACCCAGGCGCCCTCTCTCTCTCTCTCTCTCTCTCTTTTTTTTTTTTTTGAGAGAGAGAGAGTGCACACACATGCAGGGGCAGGGGCAGAGGGAGAGAGAGAGAGAGAGAGAGAGAGAATCCTAAGCAGACTCCACTCCCAGTGCAGAGCTCAACACAGGGCTCAGTCCCACGACCCTGAGATCATGACCTGAGTTGAAACCAAGAGTCGGTTGCTTAACTGACTGAGCCACCCATGCACCCTGCCAGTTTTTTAAAATCTGGGTATTTTACATAAAAATCTGGATGTCTCACTTCTCTTGAAAACTGGGGTCTGGCAACAACAAGCCTGAGTTTTCAAAGAGTGGGGACCTCTGACAGGACATACACCCTCAGGTGCCCCTCAGCCCCCTCACTGAGTGGTGGACTGTGGAGCTCTTCCCCTCGTGGATGGTGCCTCCTTTGTCCCTGGAGACACATCTGTGACCCACCGAGGCCGGGTTGTGCCCAGAGTGTGTGGGACGTGTGGGGGCAGAGATCGCTGGCCCCTGGTTCCCTCCAGCCGACCTCTAAGCTCCATCAGGTCATTCTGAGCTGTGCACTTAGCATCCTCTCGGAAACACAGAGTGTCTCCTTCCTCATGGGCATCTGTCTAGGGAAGCTGTTACGGCTGGGGGTCTGTTCACTCAGAGGGGTGTAAACCCCTACCACCAGGACCACCTTCCCCTCCTCCAAAAGCTGGAAGGGAAGCAGTGCTCCTCACCCAGTGTCCTCACGCAGGGCTCTCCGCCCTTCCTGAGGAGATCTAAACGCCCTACGGCTCAGAGCGCCACAGAGCTTGCCATAGCCCTGCTGCAGGGGTTCATCTCTTGCGGGGATGACTTGGTGCTAGAACCACATCACCATCATCTTCATTAGGTGACTGGGATGGAATTTTCATTACAGCGGCACTGTGAGCACCCCGCCCTGTGCCCTTAGCCCTCTCCATTCCTGTGGGGACGATGGCTTTCCTCTGCCAGGACCTGTGACACTCTGGGGGTGATTCTTCAGTCTCCCAGATGGCCCCAGTTGCACACGGCAATGACCCGCTCACTGACCCGCCCCTGTTGACTTCCTTCCCCTGCCCCCACTTCCCTACTCGGCCACCCGGGCTTCCCGGGGTCTCCTCTCAGATAAACTCGCAGCGGACTCCTAGGCTCAGGGGCTGCTTCCGGGGAGACCCAGACTCCGACTCCAAGGAGGTCCAAGTGTTCAGACTTCCTCCCGATTCCAGGAATGGGAACTCTTCATTGTCAGCACCCTGTTGTCACATAACCCCTCCTGGCAACGTGAAGTGTGGTCCGGCGCCCCGCATCAGCAGGGAGCTGTTAGAAATGCAGAGTCTCGGGTCCCAGATGCACTGAACCAGAACGGACATTTAAACTTGACTCGCAGGTGATCCCTTCACACATTAGTCTGTGCCACAAGATGTAAGCCATGAATTCACTCGTTGATCCGGCCCGCCCGCCAGCCTCTTTGTGCGTCTGGAAGAGGCTGGGTAGAGAGCCTGGCCAGATCTCGGCTCTGTGCTCATTCCCGCCCCCCTCCCCCCGCCCCGACGGCCCCTCTGCCCCCTCAGACCAGTCACAGTCCTCCCCCACTCCTCAGCGGGTGTTATTACGTGATTCCGGCTCGGATTCCGGAATCCAATACCCAGTGCAGTGCCATCAGGATTCAATCAGATCCAGTTGGCGATACACGGCTGAGCCTGTCCGTTACCACTTTACAAACTGAGAAGAAATAAAAAACCCCGGTTTTATGACCCAGCAGTTAAAAACTATTTGTAGAAGTTGCTACGGTTCAAATCAAAAGTGCCCTCCCTGGAGGACTATTAGTTAATTCAGAGGACCACGGATTCTTTCCTTCTCTTTCTTTTTACCCCGTCTACCTTGAGATGCGGTTCTAATTCACTTCTGCCGCTCAGACGTCGAGAGCTTTCCATCCTTTGACAAACACAAGCCAAAGTGCTTAAGGACATCTGTTTATTTTATTTCTTTAATGAGAAAACCTTCCAATTTCTCCGGGCTCAGCTGTGTTTATTTACACTGTGTTAGCCATGTGAGGCTAGCACCTTGGAAGTTTAAAGTCCTGGTGGGGCCCTCGAAGCGGCCTCCAGCTCTGAAATGGAGTCAGCCCTGCCCAAGGAAAACAGAGTCCTTGGAACTCTATAAAATAGATTTTCAAAATAAATACTGCCTAATTCACTCGGTAGATGTGGATTAAGTCAAGATGAATACAATTTGGAAAGGATTTTCTGAGGAAGTCGGAGATTTCTTTCCCCCACTGGGGGTTAAACCTTGTATTTAAATCTTTGTTTTTCCCCCTCCAGCTCTCTTTTCAGTTAAGGGAAAGGTATTTAGTCTTTGTGGCTAATAAAGAAATGAGGACTTTGATTGGCCTTCGAGAGTGGTGATTATTTTCTTTGTAGGACCGGGGATGGTGACTTCGCTGGCCGCTTCACTCCATCCATTAGGGCAAGAAGCAAGCATCTGTGGTTGTCATTCTGGCGGGGGTGGGTGCGGAAGAGGTTGGAAATGCTTTGAAAGATGCCTGAGAGGTGAATGACAGTTGGAGGGGCCATGGGCAGGGGGTGGTACCCTTTGTAGATTTAATCCCCTGTAATAGTGCTTCCCTGAGCCCGTGGGCCTCCATGCCAAGTGCCTCTGCTTATGTATTTTAGAGCATTAAAGGATTATTTCCAACATAAAATATATTTTAGAGATGGTTTGGGGTTGTCAGAAAAGTGCTCATTAGCAGGGACTTTCTTTGAAGCCCTGTGCTCTCTGCTGCTTGGAGAGAGACCATTTCCTTGCAGAATCAACTTAGGTTGCGGGTTTTCAAGCTGGTTAAGACCCCTGATTTTCCGCCCACAAATTTAACAAATGCTGACCGCTTCCCAAGACTTCTTTGGCCAACCTTTTTGTTTTGTTTTGTTGTTCCCTTCTTTAGTTCTACCTTTCAGTGACTGCTGAAGGGGATCTGAGAAAAGTAATAATAATAAGGGGGTTTTAAATCTCCTATGCAAAACCTACAACAGATTGTCGGTTGGGCTCGAGCAAGAAGCTCTTTGTCTTCTGTAAATATAGGGGTTGGTGCTCACAATTATAAGGAATAAAAAGACAATCCTAGGCACCCTGCAAACCTAAATAATGGGAATAATTTTCCCTTAACACTTAACTAGCAGGTTGAGAAGCTGCCTCCCCCCTCACCCCACCGGCACTTTTTATGGTACTTATTTTCCAACAATAGGGCTCTTGAGCTGTCCCAAGCTCCCTGGAATTGCTGTGAGCCTTTGGGGATGAGGGTGTCACTCGGTGAATGGCAGGAAGGTGTCAGCGAGGTTGTATTGGGGAACTAGGAGGTTCCCCCCACCATGCCCACTTCCCCCACTTCCTCTGTGAATGAGTGAACTTGTAGGCCCTTCTGATGGCAGAGGGGGGAAAGCTCGGATCCAAGTCCCCCCCAACAGGGCCTAGTTCAAAGTAGAAATATGCAGTTGTAGAACCTCTTTGGAAATGTCCATCAACGGATGAATGGATAAACACTTGCTAGGATGTTCGTACAGTAGAACGTTTTTCAGGCATAAAAAGGCATGCCGTACCGATCCAAACTACAACGTGGACAGACCCTAAAAATGTTGCACTACGTGAAAGAAGCCTGCATCGTGTGATTCCATTTCTATGAAACATCCAGAATCTGTAAATCCACACAGACAGAACACAGGTGGGTGGTTACCAGGGCCTAGGGGGAGTGGGGAGTGGGGAGCAGCTGCCTTGTGGGTATGGGGTTTTCTTTTGAGCTGATGGAAGTATTTAGGAACTAGAGAGGTGTTTGCTCATCTGTAAAATCAGAATAATATTCCTGTCCCACTGACCTCAACAGACCAGCCTCAGAATCAGGTGATATTTCCCAAAGGGTACTGTGGGTACCTTTGAAGGGATACAACTGCCTGGAACTGGGAAAAAAAAAAAAAAATCCACATTTTTTATTCAGAAAATGAGGAGTTTTGTTGTTTTTTTTTTTAAGTAATTTTGTCATCAGGTTTTGGGGTCAGGGTAACACTGGCCTCATAAAATGAGTTGGGAGGTGTCGTCTTCTGTTTTCTGGAAGAGATTGTGGAGAATTGGTGCTAATTCTTCTTGAACTGTTTGGTAGAATTCTCCAGTGACACCATCTGGACCTGGAGATTTTGTTTTTCAGGAGGTTTTTAACCATGAATTCAATCCTTTTAATGCTTATTGCTAGTTCATCCTGGATGAGTTTTGGTAGTTTGTGGTTTTCGAGGAATTGGTTCATTTTGCCCATTGTCAAATTTATGTGTATAAGAAAGAGCTAAAAAAAAAAATTTACTTTCATGGTGACTTTCAGTTTGTAGCATATAACCCATACCCAGAAGCCTTCAATTATAGGGATAAACGCTATAGGCCCCTCCCCCCATGTGCATGGCACTGGGTCACAAGTCGTCCCCTTGGTCCTCAAGACAAACCCACAAAGGCAGATGTGGTGATCCCCATTCTACCCAGGACACCACCTCAGACCACCAAGCTAGTAAGTGACAGAGAAGGAATCAGACCCAAGAGCTCCAAAGGCCATTCTGAGCCCCAAGGCCATCAGAGCACATGACAGCCGATCACAAAACCCCCAGTTCTAGGGCCAACGTTCAGACCTTCACTCCAACCCAATTCCTCCCTATGCAGGACACCATGCTAGGGGGAAGGGAGGGGGCCCGAAGGCCACAAGTGACTCTCAACCATGTTTTTTGTTGCATTTTTTAAATTAGTTGGCCAGCATTTAAAATTGGGAGATTTTTTTTTAAGATTTATTTATTTATTTATTTATTTGAGAGAGAGAATGAGATAGAGAGAGCACGAGAGGGGGGAGGGTCAGAGGGAGAAGCAGACTCCCCGCTGAGTGGGGAGCCCGACGCCCGGGACTCCAGGATCATGACCCGAGCTGAAGGCAGTCGCCTAACCAGCTGAGCCACCCAGGCGCCCCTAAAATTGGGAGATTTTGAGGGTCCCCTGGGGTGAGTCAGTTGATTGAGACTCTAAATCTTGGTTTCAGCTCAGGTTGTGATCTCAAGGTTGTGAGATCGAGCCCTGCATCGGGCTCCACACTCAGCAGAGAGTCTGCTTGAGATTTTCTCTCCCTCTCTTTCTGCCCCTCCCCCTGCTCACGCGCGCATGCTCTCTTCTCTCTTAAATAAATAAATAAATCTTTTTTAAAAAAAAAAAATTGGGAGATTTCACATAAAAATTCAGATTTCTGGGTTCTCCTGAAAAATCAGAAGGTCTGGCCATGAGGCACCCACAATCCCAAATGGCATCACTTGGCTGGAGCTGCATCGCAGCTGCCCCTTTAAATGGGGCCGGTGGGCTCCAGTTTGCCACAGTCCCCACTACTCCCTGTTGCATATGGCCAAATATCAGTCATCATTACTCTCCCTTGCACTGTTGTCTCTCTCTAGGAAGAGTCAAGCGGAAAGTTAAATATTTCTCACAGCAGGAGTTGGAGAATGAAAGACAACAAGGCCCTGTGTTCCACCTGGCCCGTTCTGTTCATTCAAGTGAGCTGCTTAGTCTCTGTCAGTATGGCTGTCTTTGGTGCCTCATTTACAGGATGAAGCCCAAATTCTGTGGGCCAGCTTCCAGACCCTTCCAGATCCTCTCCCGCCTCAGCTCTGAGACTCTCAAGTGTATATTTGAGGCTACAGCTTTGCAGTTGCACCAAGAAACTCCAGGGCTTTGTGCTGTTCCGTCCACTAGGAATGCTTTTCTCACTTGCCACCCATTTGCCCAGCTAATGCTCACTCAGCCTTCAGGTCTTATCCTGGATGTCTCCGCCTCCAGGAAGCTTTCCTTGACTGTCCTGGGTTAGGCATCCCTCCTATGTGCTCCCTTAGCACCCTGCACTTACCCCTCTTACAGATAGATGTTTTATCACCTCATTACTTGTCTGTCTTCCCAACTAGACTGTAGCTTCTCAAGTGCAGGGATGGGGACTGTGTCTTCATATCCCTACTTTTCTAGCACAGCACGTTCGATGTGCCCCATAATTGCTGTCAAATCAATTTTCTTTCAGTTATAAGTAACAGAAACCCAACTTAAGCTGACAAGCAGAAAAGTGAACTCATTGCCTTTTATAACCAAAATGTTCAGGGGTATATCGGCTTCAGGTACGGCTGAATCCAGGGGCTCAAGCAGTGTCAGCAGAACTCGGTTTTCTTTCATTTGCAGTGGCAAAAATGCGCCCCCTAGCAGCACAAGACCAACATCCTGCCAGCTCAGTAACCCCAGTAAATAGAGACTACCTCTTTCCCAGTAGTTCCAGCCAAGTCCCAGACAAAGCTGTTCTTGACCTGGATTGAACCAGTCACCCTGGGGTTAAGCGGGTCAGCTTCCTCATAACTACACAAATAGAGTGTGATGAAATTCAGGCTCCCAAAAAACACTTATGATGCTACTACCAGCAGGTGTGCTGGATGCTGTGCTGACAAGAATAGCAAACACTCCCTTCCACATGTATGTTGTAAGCCACATGGAGGCCAAGAGCCTGCATGGTCTTACCCAGCATGTAATCGGTGCTCAGTAAACATTTGAAGATGAAACATAATCTGACCAGTTCCCAGGGTCCATGCCCTTAGCTGTGGCCCTAAGCAGTATGGTCCATTACCTCTATGCCCTCTTCTAGTACTCCTCTCCCCCCCGACTCTGACCCAGCCACACTGGCCTCCTCGGTGGTACTCAGACCCACCAGACACACTCTCACCTCAGGACCTTTGAACACTTGGTTCCCACTATCTGAGATGCTCCTCTTCCCACATGGCTTCCTCCCTCTTCCCCCGAAAATCTTCTGAAATGCCTCCTTCTCAGCAAATACCTCCTTAACCATTCTATGAAATTGCCACACCTCCTACACAGCCCACATACATGACACAGATTCTTTGCCATAGTTTTTTTCTGTAGTGTTTTCTACCACCTGGCAGAAGTACAGAATGTGCACTGCTCAACCCTAGGAGGCACCACTTTCATGGTGGTCCATGGACGTGAATGGTGTCCCTAGAGCGATGCCGTGCACAACCTGTGCAGCTGTACATAGCATCCCTGCCATCAGACAGATGGCAAATCTTGCTTTATTCATTTATAGGACTGTTTTGTTTGCTGATGTATCCCAATGCCTGTAATAGCACCCGACACATAAAGGACACTCAGTAAACATTTGTAGAATAAATGAAGGGATGGATGAATGAATTTCTGTTGCTCTCAACAATGCTGCACTTTGAGAGCTAAGTTGAAGTGTGAGGGCAGAGGAGCCCTGTGTCCTGATGGATGTCTATGAGAACATTTCCCTCAGGACTGGAAGAAGCCACATGGAGTGACCTCTAGCTCCTTCTCAGGGTCCTTCTGTAGATGCTGGGAGTCCAGCTGCAATATGCTGAGTGCTCTGTCACCATTGAAGAGGAAATTGATTTTGCTCCTCAAAACGGTTGTTTGTTCTCTCCTACCCTCCTCCCGTTCTTTAGGTTCCCTGGTTGGGGGGGGTGATAGGACCCTTGACACTGTAAGTCATTCCTTGACACACCGTCAGTGCTTGTAAGTTGTTTAGCTTCTCTGCAGACTGAAACCAGGCCAGTATCGGCTCGTGCCAAACTCCCTCGCTTTCCTGATCCTCAACACAAAGAAATCTTTGGGCTGAGAGATGATGGTCCGAGCACATCACATGATGACGGTCCGACATCACATCCTCTAGGGCTGAGGGACAGGGGGAGGAAAGGATGGGATTGGAGCAGACCACCCTGGAGCTGAGTTCCGTCTGTTAGGATGGTGGGGGTTTGCTGAGCCTCAGACCCTCATCTGTGAAATGGGTATAATAACAATGCCTGCGGCGCCTGGGTGGCTCAGTGGTTAAGCGTCTGCCCTCGGCTCAGGTCATGGTCCCGGGGTCCTGGGATGGAGCCCCGCATCGGGCTCCCTGCTCCGCGGGGAGTCGGCTTCTCCCTCTCCCGCTCCCCCTGCTCGTGTTCCTGCTCTCGTGGTGTGTCTCTCTCTCTATCAAATAAATAAATAAAATCTTGAAAAAATTAAAAAAAAAAAAAAACAATACCTACCTCCCCGGGTTTTTGGCTCAATAGGATGGCATAGTGCCATGAAGGCAGCCCTGGTGATCTATTTTGGATATAAATCAAATCGTTTCATTCTCCTTGCTTGAAACTGGTCCCTGGTCTCCAGTCACATTTTGAATAAAGTTCCGACTCCTCCACATGGCCTCATCTGATTTTCCTGCCTGGGTCTCTCCTCCCGCTCCCACTTACTTAATACCCTCACTCCACAGCCTTCTTTCTGTTCTCCGACACACACAGCTTGTTCCTGCCTCGTGGCCTTTGCACTTGCTGTTCCCGCTGCACAAGCATCCCGTGGCCGGCTCCTTTGTTTCACTGGGGTCTGTGCTCAGGTGTCAGCTCCTCAGAGAGACCTCCCCTGCCCCCCCCCACCTCTAGCAGCCTTCCCCCCAGACACACACACGGTTGATCTGTCTTGCTCTCTCAGTTCCTCTCTCACCCTCCAGCACATCTTTGTGTTTCATTTTCTTCAGAACACCGGTCACTAGCTGAAATGAAATTTTTTTTTTCGTGGCCCTCCCCCTCCCCTAGAATGTGGGCTCCATGTACAAGGGACATTCACTGTCTGAGAGCAAAGAGACAGTAGAGCATAGTGCTCAACAACAAGAGTTGGCACACTATATCCATCTCATGGGCCAAAGCTGGCCTACACCTGTTTCTTTTTTAATAAAGTTTTATTAGAACACAGCCATGCCCATCCATTGACATAGTGTCTGTGGCTGTTTTTGTGCTGCAGCAGCAGAGCTGAGGAGTGACAGAGACCATATGGGCCACAGAGCCTAAAACACTGGCTATCTGGCCCTTTATAGGAAAGTTCGTCGGGTCTAGAAAAGTTTGCCTCTGGTCTAGAACATGGGCTCTTGAGCCAGACCGCTCAAGTTCAAAGCCAGCTCTGTTCCCTAGCCACATGACCTCAGTCAAGTCATTTTGCCTCCCTGGGCCTCTGTTTCCACCTCTGTAGCATGGGTGTACTATGAGTAATACCTCATAGCATCAACGAGTTCATACGTGAGAAGTGCTTAGACCTGAGCCTGCTATGTAGCAAACAGTCTTTGTAGAGTAAATGAATAATAAATATCATAATAACAATAAATTAAATAAATGTCTTTTGAAGAACCGCTTCTTTAGAAACACATTGCTCATTGTGTAAGAATGCCCTCTCAGTGGACAATAAGCCAAAGTAGCACAATCTGGGCAAATAATGAGAAGCAGAAGACTCCCAGTGTTGAGGAGGGATGCGTCGGTGCTGGATGGAAGCAGTAGGCACTTGTTGGGTGGCAGGCCCTGTTCTAAGCCCTTATATATGAACTTCCAGAAATGCACTGATCTCCTGTGCCATCAAGTGGCCCTTGGTCCTGGACAGTGAGTCACTTACCTTAGGGTAGCCATTTCCCAGGGTCTGTCTGGAACTCTCCCGGTCTTAGCACTCAAAGTTCAAAGTCCCAGGAGTTTCCCAAATCAGGGGCAAATCAGGACAGTGGGCCCCCTGCCCCACATCCAGATCTACTTACTTACAATTTTTTTTTTTTGGCCTTTGAATTTATACCCTCGGAAAATGCTTTAAAAGCTGCCAGATACCTCCAGCTGAAAGAACGTGTTTCGAAGGATAAAAACAAATCAAAGAGTCTGAGTTGTTGCTTAAAACGCCCAAAGAGGAGCCAGTTCGGACATCTTTGTTCTTTTAGATTTGAACATGATTTTGTCATTTGTAGTCAGCTTGGCTCTTTTGTGACTCAGTGGTGACAGGATTTATCCTACAGTTTTTGGGGGGAACGTTCTTGTTAGTACAAATAGACCCATTTGCTGAGCTAAGAAGATCTTTTCTATTTTCTGTGTTCTCCTGTGAAACTGCCAAAGAAGCCAAGTTGTTGGTGGTTTTTTTTTTTTAACTTCACTGTTTAAACATGTGAATCAAACTATTTTTTCTTTACAACCATCATTTTCTTGTCTTCCTCTTTTAAACAAGCTGATCTGTTTTCCAGGAGTTTCCAAGTAATTAAACCCAATTAAAATCATTAAATTCTTTCTTTTAATGACAACTTTATTATTAAAAGCAAACCACCAGGAGGAGATTTACCTGGCAAAGCCCTCCATTGTGTGCTAATCCGTCCCTGACCTCTGGCTGACATGTCCAAGAGATAAACCCCACAGAATAGTGAGGCTGGTTTAATGAATAGCTTTAATTAATACTTTTCTTCCTTGTGGCAGTGTAATTATTTGTTCAGCTTGTAAACAGCTACTTGGCAGTGATTTTTTTTAAAGGCCCAGTTGGCTTGCGCGGTGTGATGGCTTTGATTGGTTTTGTGTGTTTGTGTTGTTGTGTTTTGTTTTGTTTTTTCTTTAAAAGAAGGGGAGAGGTTCCAGAATATAGGTGCAGAAGTGCATTGTCCTGAAGTTTGGGATGTCAGGGTGATCCACACAGAAGGAAAACAAGGCAAATGCTGGTGGCGGCTGCCTGTATTTGTGAGAACCCTCTCCAGAGCAGGCAAGTCTGCAAGCCCGGACAGGGTCCCCGCCAGATACAAGCCTGGTGAGCGGCAGTCTGGGTGCTAAGAGGAGGGAGGGCCGGGAACTGCAAAATGCCAGGCCAGCTTCCCACCCCATGTGTCCCCCTGCCTTCGCTTCAGGTGACAGTGGGGGTGATGCTGGGTGTGGCCAGGGAGGCCCCAGAGCAGTGAATTCTGTGAATAAGAATGACAAGCCCGCGGGCAGTGCATGTCCCCTGCCTGGCACTGATCTCAAGTGCTCTCCGTGTGTCTGCTCACTGACTCGCCATCACTCTAGGCAGGTGCTATGGTTACCCCCGCCTCCCACAGACAGGAAACGGGCCCCGAGACGTGCCCACAGTCACACCTTGTAGGAGGAAGGGCAGAGCCCAGGTGTGCAGGCAGGTGTCTGGCTGCCGCAGCGGTTCTGAGCCCCTGGGTCACACTGCCCTTTGGGATACAAAAGTGGCACCTTTCAGTCAGCTGGGTGGGAGATTTAGGTGTGGTTTGTTTTTTGTTTTTTGTTTTTTTATTTAATTTAGCTCATCACTTAGGAGGCTAGTTTCATTAATAAGGTTGCTCACTTATAAATACAAAGTTGATTGACACTAAGGACTCAGCCTTTTCATTATTTTTTAATGATTTAGAGCAGCGCTTTTCTACTGAGGGTAATTTTGCCTCCCGGGTCCACGTGACAAAGTCTGGAGGCATTTTTGGTTGTCAAGACGAAGGGGGGAGGGGTGCCACAGGCACCCAGCAGGGAGAGGCCAGGGATGCTCCCAAATACCCTGCAATGGACAGGACGCCCCCCATGACACAGAATGATCTGGCTCAAAATGTCAACAGTGCCAAGGATGAAAAACCCTGATCTGTGGAACTATGGAATCCTCAAATTTTTCATTCTAGAGACGTTTTGTAAACACACAAAAGTAGTCCTTTTTTTTTTTAGGATTTTATTTATTTATTTGACAGAGCACAAGCAGGGAGAGTGGCAGGCAGAGGGAAAGGAAGAAGCAGGCTCCCTGCGGAGCAAGGAGCTCCACACGGGGCTCGATCCCAGGACTCTGGGACCATGACCTGAGCCAAAGGCAGATGCTTAACCAAGTGAGCCACTCAGGCACCCCACAAAAGTACCCACCCCTAGTAGGTGGGTTCATTTACCTTGCTTTTAATTAGTTAACTATGTTAATTAGTTATCTTAGTGATTTTGACTGTTGACCATGTCACCGGAAGTTTTTCAGAAACACACGTAAGGTGTAAGAGTTCTCAGCCCAACATTAGCTATTGAAGAACTTTGCGTGAGTATGTGAAGACCCCTTCCCAAATTCCCCAG
Source organism: Eumetopias jubatus (assembly GCF_037043125.1). Lineage (NCBI taxonomy): Eukaryota > Metazoa > Chordata > Mammalia > Carnivora > Otariidae > Eumetopias > Eumetopias jubatus. The sequence continues at coordinate 127,181,178 of NW_028274815.1, forward strand.
ACCGCTACCTCGATTTGTTACACAGGTTTCTTTAAGAAAATGCTTCATGAGGAGCACAAAGCAGGGTTAACTTATTTCTCCATCCAAGAAGCTTCGTGCTAAGTGTTCAGATGCCTCTTTCAAGCCACCAAGACTCCCCCAACACTGGGAGCAGGCCAAGCTGTGTCTGGAGCAGGAAAGATAAGCAAACAGTCCAGGAGGACTTGCATCTGGGACTGGGTCTGCTCAGAGACTGCAACTGGGTTTAACACTTAGGATGTCAGAATCCCAGCAGCTCGGAGCAAAGACCGTGGACTGCCCCGTCCTCATGTCCAGGGACCGATCATGGCATTCCTCCAGAGACACCCCTGATTAGGAGGAAACAGGCATCACCTGAGAATCACCGACCATGGATCGCTGTGAGAACAAGGCAGCATGGACAGAGTTGTTTTTTGTGTGTTTGTTGGATGGTTGGCTTCTGAAAAATACTTGGGAAGCACTGCATTTGATAAACATTAATGGACCGAAAGAGGCCCAAAAGCCGGTGACCAAAATGAGTCTTTCTTCAGCACATCTCCTTTTTGACTCCTCAATGACATCCTAAAAAGTTATGGGCTGTCCGTAAATGGGAGGAAAGGCTGGGGGCAAAAAAAGGATTCAGAGCCCTGCCGTGGCGGCTGATGTGATCTGATTTCCACTCTCAGCCAAGGTGTCTAGTTCCCGCAGCCTGGCCTCGGGGGCGGAGAGGAGGGCAGCTGAGAAATGAGGGATTTACCGGGGAACTTAGCTTTTCCATATCAAGTCCAGGAAATGAAAGGCACAAATGCTCAGAGGCAATAAGGGGAGATCCTTTCCCACCCCTGGGCCCTCCTTTTATCCTCTCGGAAGCCCAGCAGTTATTAGAAAGGCAAGCCAGCCTGAGACCTGAGGAAGGAGGCGGGGCTGATTTGTACAAAGCAGCTGCTTGTCATTTCTCCCAACTTTGCGAGTGTAATTTAATTAAATGAACCATTTATTTCATTAAAAGTAGACATCAACAGTTCTAAATCAGGCATTTACAGAAAGAAAAACCTGATTATAATCTGCCTTAAGCCTCTTCTCCTGAATAAAATACTTTATGCTGTTAGTTCCTGTGAAGACGTAGTCCATGAGTAAAGTGGGTAAGGTTTTGGTTTCTTAGTCAGATAGGAGTTTGAAACCCAGCTCTGCTGCTTATTAGCAGTGTGACCCTGGACAAGTCACTTCATCGCTTTGCATCTTGATTTCTCTGTAAGACAGGAAAAAGGATTTGAGGAGGGAATCTGGTAATGTGTGTAAAGCTCACATACACTCATACATTCGCTTAAAAAATACTCACCTGAGCTCCTGCTGTTTACTGGGCTGTGTTCCAGGCTCAGGGGCCATAGCAGTAGCTCTCACAGAGCTTGCCTTCTGGTTGAGGGAGAAGCACCAAAAATCATAAATAAGAAAGATCGTTTCAGATCGTGATAAATGCTGTTAAAACCTGTACCAGGGTAAGGGATGTAGAGTGAGCATGGTTGGCATCAGGGTTAGATGGAATGATCGGAGAAGGCCTGTCTGGTGCTGAAAGTGGGAACTGAATGTCATGAAGGAGCCAGCCATGAAAGCACTTGGGGAAAGGAAATTCCAGGCAGAGGGAACAGCAAGTACAAAGGCCCTGAGGCAGGAGCGGGTTTGGCAAGTTCAGAGAGCAGATTGGTGGGTTGGAGAGAAGTAGAAGGTGGCCACTAAGAGATGTTAGCTTTACTCGGAGGGCCAGGGGAAGTTAGTGGATTTTAAATGAGGAAAAACAGCTCTGATTTTTGTCTTTAAAAGGGCACTCTGGCTGCTTCATAGACCCCAGATCTGGGGGGGAGGGGAAGCTAACTGTCTGTATGGTAGCCTAGCACACAGATGCGCTTGGTCTCTTCCTCCCTCACGTCTCCTTCTCTTGGTGAGGGACTAAAGGCCCCTGGGAAATAAGGTAAAGCACTAAGCACAGGGCTTAGCACCTAGTAGGCACTCAAAAACCAGGAGAGCTCTAATAAAGAGTATTATTATTTGGAGGAAGTGTCTCTTAATCCTTCGCTTTTGAAGAGATTGGGGAAATTGAGGCATAAGGACAGAGGGACGTCCTGGGGCTGACAGGTGCTTTTGTGAACTGCAGCCGCATGGGCTCTGCTCCCTCCCACCCCCAGCCAGAGAGTTTCCTGCCACGAAGCACACTGTAGTGACACTGGCCATTCCGAGGATCCAGAGGGCATCCTGCAGGACCAGCCAAGAGAGTTCTTGGCTTTGTGCAGATAGAAATCAAATACAGCCCGGAGACAGAGCAGAGCTGACTGAATAGTGTGAGTGATAGAGTATAGCAGAGTGTCTGAGAGACTCTGAAAAGGAGAGGTGAGGCTCCCCGCTGCTTGGGGTTAGGAGTTTACATTGGAAAGGGGTCCGGGGTAGATGTTCCATCTACCCTACCATCAATCCAGGGTAGGGTTCCATCAAAGGTGAGAGTCACGTGAACAATAGGTGTTAATCCATAAACCACCGAAGTCGGGTGTTGATGCCAGTGTCGACTGAGGTTTGTTCAAAACTAGTGTCCTTGAGCTCAGGAATCCCGTTCTTCTTAGATATTATCAGGTGTTTGAGGGCCTAGGAGGAAACTCAGAGAACGATTCACTTTCTTGTTTCCCCCTTGAGGCGGGGACGTCGCTTCTTTGGTTGACTCAGATGCAAGGTGAAATGTAGAGGAGTAAACAGGGCCTAGCAGAGAAACAGCAGAGTGGAGCCTTTCTAAAATGGAGTCTCTTCTGCTTCCCTATCTCGGTAGGGGACAGTGGACAGCATGGTTGCCCTTGGCATCAGGATTTGAGTCACTGCTTCGCTAACAGATTTTCCTAAAGCAGATTTCAACTTGACCACCCCATCCAAAGCCCCTTTTTATTTTTTTAATTTTTTAAAAGCCCCTTTTAAAATAAATAACTTAAAATGCCCTATTTACTACCCTGAAATGAAAATCTAAATAATACAGCCCACCCACTCACGACTTTAAAAAAAAAAAAAGGAATATAATCTCTTGAATGTAAGATAATGAAAAGAAATAAAAGAAAAAACATTTTAATATGTATTTCAGTATGTAAATACCCAGGCCTGACCACAATAGGAGACACAGTGAAGGAACCTGAAACGTGTATCTGCTTCTCATTTAAAAGATTTGCATTTAAGAGAGGAAAATCCAGAGCCATTCTGTATGACTGGAAGAACTGGGTTTTTATGGAGGTTCTAGCACATCGGCATGATTGGTTAAATCATTGGCCATTGGCGAGTGAACTCAACCTCCAGCCCCACCCCTCTCCCTGGAGGTCAGGGAATGGGGCTGAAAGTTCCAGCCATGTAATCCGTTGTTGATTTTCCTGGCAGCCAGCCCCCATCTTTAGGGACTTTTTTTTTAAGTTTATTTATTTGTTTGTTTGTTTATTTATTTGACAGAGAGAGATCACAAGCAGGGGCATCAGGAGAGGGAGATGCAGGCTCCCCGCTGAGCAGGGAGCCCGATGCAGGGCTTGATCCCAGGACCCCAGGATCATGACCTGAGCCGAAGGCAGACCTTTAACCAACTGAGCCACCCAGGCATCCCTTTAGGGGCTTTTCAAAAGTCACCTCATTAACATAAACTCACTGTGGTCCAAAAAGCCTTATTCTGAATAACGAGACACCTGGTTCACTCTTAGTGCTTTCATCACTTAGGAAATTCCAGGGTTTTAGGAACTCTGTGCCAGGAAAGGGGACAAAAACCAAATATATATTTCCTATCACACACTCCTAAGTACCACTACCCCCCCCGCAGCCAATTATTAGGACCACCAAAACCACCAGACTACCCTCTAGGAGGATGGGCCACCTCTGCTGAGAACCACTGCCTTAAAACCTGGTACGGGAGATGATGTGCCCAGAAGAGCAGCATTTTGTAATTTCGTCCTTGCCTAATGTGGAAGGCAGACCAGTGGCCTCTGAAAGATGTCCACGTCCAGTCCCCAGGACCTGTGACTGTTATCTTCTATGGTAGATGTGATTAAGTGGCCCCATTATAATCACAAGGGTCCTCACAAGAGGGAGGCAGGAGATCGGAGCGCTCGGTAAGAGCTGGGAGGACAGAAGGAAGAAGTTGAAGGCGGAGGCACTGGGCATGTAGGTGGACTCCAGCAGCTGAAAAAGGCGGCCCTGGGGACCTAACACCTCTGCTTACCTTCATGCTTACCTTCCAGGTACAGTGAGTGGAAAAGATTGCCATTTATGTCGTGATAACAAGCTTGTTTCTCAACTGCATGCGTTTAAGTTAAAAAAGCAGGGACAGGTAGCTGAATTAAAGGAAAATGTTAAGTTAGCCCAGTTGCCCTGCGGTGGGACAGAACTTGCAAAGGTGTAATGAGTGTGGCTGTGGTTTGGAAAATACCAGGTTAAACTATTGCATGGGAATTTCCAAGCAGGGAAAGTTTTCTAATGGAAGATTCTGGACCCTGCCGCTTTTTGCTAATAATACCTAACACCAGGAGCAGGTCATCACACATGCATTATCCTCCAGGATTCCTTGGAGGGATCCACTGATTGTATTCAGATGAGGAAACTGAGGCCCGGGAAGTATGAACATCCCATCCAAGGTCAGGTCCTTGGGGAATGGCAGCCCCCAGGATTTGAACTCGGGTCCCACTAACTCCATGATTGATGCTCTCAGTGATTTTTGCTTCATGGAACTGCTTGCCTGTGGCCACTTGCAAGCACACCCTCAAAGGTGGAAGCAGTTTGTGGTGGTCATTTGCAGGAAGCCAGTTGCCTCATTAGACTGTGCTTGTGTGAAAGAGAGATTGGTGCTCTCAGACCAGATAATAACCCGGATCTTGGCTTATATCACCTTGGGGAGAGGCTGTTAAGAGGTGCCATCAGAAGACAAGACAGTCTTTCTAAAGTGCCGCCTGGCAAAACTTGGTCGTTGTTAAGATGTGTAGAAGCACTTGAGCTTGCCCACTGGACACTGGCAATGTTGGAAACATCGGTTTTGCACAGACACGGGGAGATGGCAAAGCAGAGTCAAAAATTTTAGGTTATAAATAGTGACAAAAACTCAACACACATTAGTTTAAGCCAAAAAAGGAAAATGTATCCGCTCTTAATGATCAACATGTCCAGAAGGAGACTTCAGGAACAGTGGGATCCTGTCCCCAAATAATTGTGTATGAAGCCGTGTGCCTTGTGAGGGAGGCTCCGCCCATGTGGTGACAGAGGCGGCTGCCAGCATTCTCCGGCGGGGGTTCTACGGCCTCCAGCCACGGCTCAGCCATGGCAGGGGGTCAGAAGCTGCCACTTTCCCACCGGTTACAGCTAATATCCTAGCGCCAATTCTCAGGGGCTCCCACTGGCCACATGGCCATCCGGGAACCAGTCACTATGGTTCTGGCCAGGCCTGGGTTATGAAATCATCCTGGGAAGCCGATAACGGGTATTAGTTTTACTAAAAATTACTAACTGCTTATTTACAGACTTGAAAGTTCGTTCCCAGAGAGATTAGGTAGCTCCACAATATCAGGCCGCTGCCCCTTTTTCTCACCAGTTGGTGTTTTTTCAAAGTGTCTAATAAAGACCCCGTGTCAGGGGCCCTCAAGACCACCCTCAGGCTTGATGAGCTGCTGGCAGGACCCACAGGACTCAGAAGAGCTATTATGTTCACAGAGTTTATTACAGTGAAAGGACGCAGGTTAAAATCAGCAAAGGGAAAAGGCACGTGGAATAAGATCCGGGAGAAAGTAGGCACCAGCTTCCAGAATCCTCTCCCAGTAGAGCACAGATGTTCCTCTAAATTCTGCTGGCACTGATGTGACAACACATGTCAGGTGTGGCCAACCAGTGGAGCTCACCTGAGCCCTGGGGTCCAGGATCTTATTGGGGTCCATGCTATAGGCACACAGCACCTCAGCTACTCAGACTCCAGCCCCCCAGAACAAAAACAGGCGCTCTCCATAATCCCACTGTTAGCAGAAACCATCTGATCAACTAGCATCGCGTGGCCCAAGGCTCATCTACCAGGAGCCAAGGACCAGTCTTGAAGACTGACCTGCTTAAGAATGCACAGGGTTCGAGCAACCCAGGCCTGCCCAGTTAACCCTTTCTGGACAGCCTCCAAATCTTCACAGCAGGGACCCCACAGGAAACCAACTGAATGGCTCAGCTTATATGGAGACCACCAGATACTGGGCCCGGTCCATCTGGATAGTCCAGGGGAGACGTCACACTTCTTTCCAGTCACACAGCTGAATCAGGGAAGGCGGACATTGCCTCAGAGCAAAGAAGCTAAAACAGGCATCATGACATAACCAGAGGATTGTGGAATCTGGTGTCAGATCAGACCTGAGTTCTAGTCCCAAAGCTGCCTCAGGAAGAAATGCATTTTATACCATGACCCATCCCTCCCCACCCCAACCCTCCCTCTGTCTCAAATACACACAAGCACACACTCCAACTGAAATAGAAGTTCACCATTACTGTATATGACATACTCTGGTATTTGTCATCTATTCTAGGGATTGGCAAACTTTTTCTATAAAGGGATAATAAGGGGCGCCTGGATGGCTCAGTCAGTTGAGCGTCTGCCTTTGGCTCAGGTAGAGATCCCAGGGTCCTGGGATTGAGCCCCACATTGGGTTCCCTGCTCAGTGGAGAGCCTGCTTCTCCCTCTGCCCCTCTCCGCCCCTGCCCCCTGCTCATGCTCTCACCCTCTATCTCAAATAAATAAATAAATAAATCTTTTTTTGTTTAAAAATAAAGGGATAATAAACACTTTAGACTTAGGCTATAGGCTCTGTGGTGACTATCAACTCTGCCATTGTGGCGCAAAAGCAGCCATAAACATTAAGAACAAATGGGCCTTGCTGTGTTCCAATAAAACTTTATTTACAAAAACAGACAGCAGGCCACAGATTCTCTTGTATTTCTTCCCTTTTTTTTTCCTTTGTAATGCTGGCCGTTAAAGTAAACTTTCACTTACGCTATTATAACCAGCACTTTGAAAAAGCCATCTGATCTTTACAACAACCCTGTGTGGTAAGTAACCCCATTTTACAGATGACAAACTGAGGCATGCGGAAGTTAAGTAACTTGTACAAGGTCATCTAGCTGGTAAGAGGTGGAACTGGCCTTGGTCGTAAGCAGTCTGGCTGAGAGCCCACTCTCTTAACCTCTACTCCAAAGCACTCAAAAATTAGCTATTAATCTTATTACTCAACCAGCTGTGAAAGAACCCAAAGGCCCATAGTCACCTAAGGTTTCAGGATAAAATTAGGACGTGCCTTCCTTTTGTTCAAAGAGTTGTTGTGATGTTGAATAAATAGTGTGTGAATCTCACTTCTTTGAATGAAACATGCATTGAAACCATCTACAACCAAAGCGCGCTACATGCTTAAAAACAGAAAACAGGGTAAGCTCAGGGAAGGAATTTCGATAGTGGACAGGTAGAGTTACTCATTTAAACAACCGTTTGGTAAAAACTTGGACTCCTTTTGAAATGAAAATGTTACCTCCTAACCAATGGGGGTTGGGAAGTAGACCTCCAAGAATATGGCTTAAAATGGGGAGCTTGTCAATTTGGGCACAATGGAGATTTGGTATTAAACAGCCCATCGTCTTAATTAACCCGAGTAACGTTTGTGTTCAGAACTGGAAACCTCCAAGAATCCGTTTGCCGTTTTCTTCATTCGAGTTTGTTTGACATCAGATTAACTTCCTCTGAGGAAAGACTTTCGTTTTCATGCTCTTACCCTATCCCGTCAATCCAGGAGATACAACCGTGCGTCACCAGACAACTGAATTACTGATCCACAGGGCAGATCTTAGAGCAGCCCATGTGGAGAAAGTCCCCCCATCCTCCTCTTGTTAGAGAACTTCACCAAGAATGCATAATAATTAGATTGCCGAGCTGCCTCCCGGTCCACAGCATTCGCCGAGGCAGGGTGCCAAAGCTTGGAGCCTCCGCATCCGCCTCCTGAATGAGCGCACGCACAGCCCAGCTGGCCATGCCAATTTCGGGGATCGTTAGAACACGTTGAAAAAATCTGCAGTGCCTTTGGTTTGTCCCCTCTCTGGGAGAGAACCACCCTCAAACTCTCAAGTCAAACAGAGATGACCTTCCGTCCTCCCAACCCCACCCGCCCCCAGCACGGTCCTTTGATGGACAAGTTACAAATTGAAGCTTGTTTTGGGGGGAAAAAGATCCCTTTTCTCCATTCTCCCTTCTGGTTTAAATTGATCATTTGTTAAAAACAATCTGTGTCTGCTGTTGCTTATTTAGGAAATGAACTTAAACAAGCTGGTATTTTTTTAATCCAAAGAGTATGTTGTGATTAAGAGGTGGTTTTCGTAAAGTAGCACCTGGTTTGGGGGTGTTCCTGCTGGGTTTACAGACGCAGGTTCTTTGGGTAAGTGTTTGAGGACGTGGCCTGGGAGATTTTGATAATGACCAGTGCTTGTGGAGTGCCTGCTGCATAAACCTCACCACAACCTCGGGTGGTAGAGGGGTCAGAGTGGGTTTGAATGGGTTAGTGGTCTGTTTTTAGCCGAAGAACATGGCGTGAAGGCTTCCCTATGTTAGGCTTTATTTGACAGGGAGACGTGCTAGGGATCAGAAAAGGATCCCCCTCCGAGCTGCACGGAGTGACTAAAGCCAACAGACCAAGGTGGTGCAAACGTGGAGTATGTTAGGAATGGATTCGGCATGCAGCACGAGACAAAACTGGTGGCTTTCGTCTTGCCCTCACTCGGGATGGGTTTCACATTAATTACTGCTCAGTCCCCACTCGTGTGTGTGTGTGTGTGTCGTTTTTTTTTTTTTTTTCTTAGTTTCTCAGTCTTTGCAATCCTGGAAAAACTTTTTTTTTAAGATTTTATTTATTTATTTGAGAGAGAATGAGAGAGAGAGAGAGAGCATGAGAGGGGGGAGGGTTCCGAGGGAGAAGCAGACTCACTGCTGAGCAGGGAGCCCGATGCGGGACTCGATCCCGGGACTCCAGGATCATGACCTGAGCCGAAGGCAGTCGCTTAACCAACTGAGCCACCCAGGCGCCCATGGAAAAACATTTTCTACTTGGATAAAGTGGTCTGGCTCAGGGTCACACTCTGTTAATTAACTCCTGGGACAGTTGGGTTATTCTAGACTTTTCCACCTGTTAGAGCTAGTTTTTATCAAATTCCTTGAAAAGAGGTCCCACTTGTGGAGTTCAGAACAATCTCCACCCAGCATGCAGGCAGATTTTAGGAAAACCTGAAACAATGAGAATTCTCAAAGAGTAGATGGGTATTCTAAAGGTTCTCCTCAGAAGCATCTGAGCGTCTTTCAATTTTTGTTTGAAATTTTTTAAGAAGATTTTATTTTCAAGTAATCTTTACACCCAACGTGGGGCTCCAGCATACAACCCAGAGATCGAGAGTCTCACACTCCACCAACTGAGCCAGACAGGCACCTCAAAATTTTGTTTTAATTTTTAATTATATGGTAAGTATGTGAATCTCTTCTCTTTCAAAACATTTTAGAATATTCTAGCTTGGGGGCGCCTGGGGGGCTCAGATGGTTCAGCGTCTGCCTTCGGCTCAGGTCATGACCCCAGGGGCCTGGGATCGAGCCCCACATCGGGCTCCCTGCTCAGTGCGGAGCCTGCTTCTCCCTCTGCCTCTCCTGTTCCCTCCCCTTGTGCTCTCTGGCTCTATCTTTCTGTGAAATAAATAAAATCTTTAAAAAAAAATAATAGTCTAGCTCGTGCTAAAGTTCACTTTCATCTTCACCTCTAATTCCTGTCCCCTCCTCTCTGCCTTCCAGAAGTAATTACTGTTCTTACTCTAGGTATATCCTTCCAGAAATTTATAAATATGTAAGTGCCTATGGAAACTATTTGGTGACATGGTATGTGTTTCTAGTAAATGCCAATAACATGCAGTATAGAACTTTCAGAAAACTCTTAATTTCACTCAATATTTTTTATATGTCCATATTAATACGTGGAGATGTGCTTCATTTCTTTCAACTGAATTTGGTTTTCCACCAAACAAATATACTACATTTTATTTCTCTAGTAACCTTTGGCTGGACAGCTAAACTGTTCAATCTTTGGTATTTACAAACAGTTCTGTAATGAACATCTTATTACATGGCCCTTGTTCATCTGCATGGGTTTTTCTCTAGAGTAGATAATGGGAAGTGGAATTACTCAGTATGTTCCCTTTTATTTTTAATTTAGCTTTCTTTTAATCCAGGAAATACATGCATATACTTTAAAGCTCATATAGTTCTACAAGAGAAAGTGTTAAGAGAAACAGCAGTCCCCAGTGGACCCCACACAAACCCTTTCTTTCTGCCCACAGGCAACAACTTTCAACCCTTGCTGATTCTTTTGGTACTTACCTCCAAATTTCTAAGTAACCTGATTATGTTATTATTTCTTGATTTTTTTTTTTCCATTTTAGGCATGCTCCCTGGCTTCCCAAACTAGAAGATGAGAATGTAGCCCTCTTCCCCTGCCTGGCCCCCATCACACACATGCAGACTCCCTCCCCACATCCTGCCAGTACGGATAAGACGTCATTTCAGCTGTATCAATATTGAGTATTTGTCTTCTTCTAGCTACACAAAATACTTTTCACAGACAGGCCATTCCATATACAATAAGTGCTTTTCCTGTTTTATGCGCTGGCCTGGGAGTTGACATTTTTGTACATAAATCCTTTCAGCGGATGAGCGTGGACGGCAGCTTCTTGCTCTTGTCTAGCACGCAGAGGGCTGCTCATCTGTCGTTAGGTGCACGGCCTCGCCAAGAAATAACGTGCAATCATGCAGGGGTGAAATGGTTTGGGGGTGAGTAATGTGTGGAAACACCCCCCAAAACCCTTTCCCAGGTCACACACCAATTCCCAGCTTGGCCCTGAAACGTTTGCTTTCCTCATTTTTTCTTCATTTTTCACTGAGTATTCTACTCTGCCGCCTTCCAGCCAGGACCCAGAGTGCTAAGCTTTGGCTTTCGGGGTCCTAATGAGGTGTTTCACCTAATGGCTGTGTTCCTGGGCTTGATTCTTCACAGTTGTGTGTGTGAAGCTGAGATCACCAGCTACATTTTTTTTTTTCAGGGTCAAAAAGGGTTTATGTTGTTAATTATTTATTTTTATATTAGAAGTAAGACAGCCTGTCGGTGAAAAATTCAAGCAGGTCCCCTTCATGCCTCCTGCCACTCCAGCCCCTCCAAGGCCTCCACACAAGCGGTGCTGCTCTGGGGCCACATGACCTGGGTTCAAATCCCAGCACTCACCAGCTGCAGGGCCTTGAGCAAGTTACCTAACCATTTTCAGTCTCAGTTTTCTCATCTGTAAAATGGGAAAATAATAATGCTCAACTCATAAGTCTTTGTGGGAATTAAATGAATTAAGTAAAGTTAATTTGTACAGTGGCACAGAGAAAGCATTTAATGGCTATTAACCTGGAATATTACTAAGTGTTGTATATCCTTTTAGACCAGTGGTTCTTAACCACATTGAAACTGGGTGGGTGGAGAGATTTCAAAATTCCTGATGCCTGGACCCCATCCTCAGAAATTCTGATTTTATTGGCCTGGGGGAGAGCCTGAACATCAGGATTTTTAACATGCCCCCAGTCATTATAGTGTGCAGCCAGAATTGAGAACCATTGTACCAAGTATTTTTCGTGTGTATTAGTTAGGTTAGGTGAGGTTATGCTGCAGTAACAAACATTTCCCCAAATGTCATCTACTTCTCTTTTATGGTACATGCCCCTCTGATCTGTCACAGCTCTGACCCACATTATCTTTTCTCTGGAACATTTAGTCTCGTGAAGTGGGAAGAGAGAGCATGACCAACCACTTGCTCTTAAAGCTCTGGACCAGAAATGAAACATAACTTCTGTTTACATATCATTACCCAGTGCAAGTCACATGGTCACATCTGAGTTCAACAGGGAGTGTATATATCAGGGGTTGGCAGACTTTTGCTGCTAAGGGCCAGATAGTAAATATTTTAGGCTTTGCAGGACACAGGATCTCTGTGGCTCATGCTGACCTCTGCCTTCAAAGTGCAAAAGCAACCATAGACAATACACTGTTTAAAAATGTAAAAAGTCGGGGTGCCTGGGTGGCTCAGTCAGTTGAGTGTCTGACTCTTGATTTCACCTCAGGTCATGACCTCAGGGGTCATGGGATCAAGTCCCACGTTGAGCTCCATGCTGGGTGTGGAGCCTGTTAAAGATTCTCTCTCCCGGGGCGCCTGGGTGGCTCAGTTGAGCATCTGCCTTCAGCTCAGGTCATGATCCCAGGGTCCTGGGATCGAGCCCCACATCGGACTCCCTGCTCCACGAGAGGCCTGCTTCTCCCTCTCCCACTCCCCCTGCTTGTGTTCCCTCTCTCACTGTGTCTCTTTCTGTCAAATAAATAAGTAAAATCTTTAAAAAAAAAAAAAAGATTCTCCCTCTGCCCCTCCCCCCACTCGCACACAGGCATGGGGGCTCTCTCTCTCTTAAAAAAAAAAAAAATGTATAAAGTCGTTCCTAGCTCATGAGCCACACACAAACAGGCAGCAGGCCAGATTGGGCCCGTGGCTGTATGTGCCAAGTCCTGGTGCGGATCGTCCTCCTACGGGATGCCCACCGCAGCATGTGTATGGGAGAGAGGGAGAGAAAAGGGACCCTTTGCGCAGTTGGGTTTCACACGTTCTACTGTGGTGGATCTTGCTTTTGTCACTTCATATCTTGGTGCTAGTTTCATGTCAGTAACTCTCACATGACTTTACTTTTTTAGTGGCAGCCTAGTTTTCCGGGGTATGGAGGGACCCTAATGGGGTTTTGTTTGTGTGCTTGCTTTTATAATTAAAACTCTTGTGAGAAAACAGTGATGTTGCATGTACGGGAGGAGTACGACAGCTTCCACAGAGAGACTGTAGTAAAGAGAGAACCAACGTGCCCGCTCTGCCGGTGGGTTTTACCCAGTCTCTGCTGCTTCCCTTTAGTATTGCAGGCTTCCCTGGAAGCGGAAAGGCTGGGAGGGGCCCTCCTTTCTTGCCGCCATTCCCGGATCTGGCAACGCTGAGCACAGTGGCAGTTGCAGGGGCATATGGGGGAGATTGCAGTACTAAAGAGGGCAAGGAGAAACCAGGGGCACCTAGGAGTGAAATCTCGGAAGCCATCCAGCATCATCACCCTGACCCCACGCGGAGACACAGCCTAGACCGCATGGGAGTCCATCAGGAATGTCTGTGACTGCCTTTCAGTCGGGGGGGCGGGGAGTGTATGGGAGAGAGGCCCTGCTGGCAGGTGACTCTGTCCCTTCTTTCTACCAGGACACCACAACGTCGGTGCGCATCGGCCTGATGATGGAAGAAATGATCTTCAACCTTGCAGATACGCATCTGTTCTTCAACGACCTGGAGGTTTGGCATTGCCGGCCCGTTCTGTGTCGTAGTCCCCACGCTAAATGACCTGCGTCGGGTTCGGGGGAAGAGCCCTTGTCCAAATCCAGGGGGCAGCCTCCCGAGGCCAGCGAGGCCGGCCCCTGCATGGATGGTGGGGTTTTAGGGGCTAAATTCAGAAGACCCCTCTCCGCTCTGAGCTGCCTTTTCTCTTTTGTGGTTTTCCTTTTTCCTTTGGAGGCTAGAAATTTTTGCTGACAACCCCCAAGAAGGCACAAAACCATGGCCAGCAACAGACAGTTTATTGAAAACACACTTGGCCAGCTGATCTCCCCAGCTTCCCCAGGCGACCAACGGGCTTCTCTCTGCTCTGGCAGTTTCGCTAATCCAATAAAGGCTGTGTCGTCTCTTCCTCCTGAAATTTACTATTTAATAAGTTTATTAAGGCAAATTAGTACAGATCCTCCTGGGTCAGTAATAATTAGCAGTGGGCCAGGATGGAAGCTTTTAAAAACAATTTACATTCCCCTGAAAACATGTTTTACGAAGACAGAGAGCAAGCCGAGGGACTGGTGCTTATTTAGTATCTGCTCCTGTGCCCTGAGGCAAGTGGCAAAAGAGATGGGGGGGGGAGGGGAACAACGTCAGAAATCAATTTAACTCCTTTGTTTATACCCAGCCTGTGGCAGAAAGATTTGAGAAGAATTTCAAATGGAAAACATATTTAAAATTGAACTATTAAAGCAAGGCAAAGGAATAGAAAGCTAAGTTAACAAATAAGGGTAAGGCACTGTACCAGGAAAATCTAGCTCAGGCCAACTACTGCAGTGAAGTTCAGAGTTAATCTCTCTTGAGCTCCCTGGTAGCCAAAGCAGGGAAGGAAATACAATGCATGATTTAACCTCTGATGAAAGAGCAAGCAGCTTTCTCCAAGGTGAGAAGGTTTTTTGGCTGATAAGAGGATTAATGTGGGGATCTAATGGCTTTGTGAACTGCATTTGCATTTTTGGTTTACCAGATTGAAAAATGAAGGTAATCTAAAATTATACTGTGTATGAAAGAACAGTCCTGATTATCTTAGCAGGAATATTTTTTCCTGGAATCAAAAATCCCTGGGACTAGCCTGTGAAGTAGAAATATGAAGGCTCTGAATTCTGATCTGGCCTGGTTGGCCCAGAGCATGACTGGTATGTATCATCAGGAAGGGCTACAGGTTTTCCTTTCTGGTCTGTGGTCCTAAAATTCCAGAGGAGGAAACCCTTGCTGAAATGATCAGTCTTGTGTTCTGTCCAGCCTAGGCAAGCCATTTGGGCCTCAGCCTTCCTATCTGTGAAGTGGAATGGATGTTCTCTGCCCAACATCTTAAATTCAGTTAATTAACAGACAGGGTATTATTAGTTTCAGGGGTAGAGTTCAGTGATTCTTCAGTCTTATAACCAGTGCTCATTACATCACATGCCCTCCTTAATGCCCATCACCGAGTTACCCCATCCCCCCTCCCTTCCAGCAACCCTCAGTTTGTTTCTTATGATTGAGTCTCTTATGGTTTGTCTTTCTCTGTGATTTCATCATGTTTTAAATTTTTCCCTCCCTTCCCCTATGATCCTCTGTCTTGTTTCTCAAATTCCACATATGAGTGAGAACATATGATAATTGTCTTTCTCTGGTTGACTTATTTCGCTTAGCATAATACCCTCTAGTTCCATCCATGTTGTTGCAAATGGCAAGATTTCGTTTTTTTGATGGCTGAGTAGTATTCCGTTGTATATACACACCACATCCTCTTTATCCATTCATCTTCGATGGACATCTCGGCTCCTTTCACAGTTTGGCTATTGTGGACATTGCTGCTATAAACATTGAGGTACAGGTGTCCCTTTGGATCACTACATTTGTATCTTTGCGGTAAATACCCAGTAGTGCAATTGCTGGGTCGTAGGGTAGCTCTAGTTTCAACTTTTTGAGGAATCGAAGAGAGGATCTATGTAGAAACTCATTGATGACAAAGGAGAACATTGGCGTGGTGTGTTGCTCTGTGAGCATCAAGCCCAGGACTGTCCCTTCAGCCAGATGCAACGTGCAGGCCCACTTTACAATGACCTCTCGTGTCTTGGGGAAAAAGAGGGGGGAGGGAGGGAGAGAACTAACGAACAAAACAAACATGGCAGTTGAATTCAGCAAGTGTTTATGGAGCCTAATGTAATAAAGAGTCAGCTGATTGCAAATGACAAAGCCTGACTGGCTTTAGCAAATGAAAGGAAATTATTGGCTCTTGTGGTTGAAAAGTCCAGGGTAGATTTAGTCTCTCAAGATCTCCTCCTTAAAATGTTGGCTCCATGAGGGCAGGAACCCCAGCTGTGTCACCCTCAATCCCCCGGGCCTCAGCAGTAAACAGCTAAACAAATCCATAAATGAGAAAGTTAATTTAATGAAAAGGTCATGAAGAAAATAAAACAATGAGATGTGCTAGTGAGTGGTGGGAGAGAGGGGGTAGGCTTGGGGGGGGTGGGTCAGCATTCTCGAAGGAGTCAGGGGAGGCCTCTCGAGGAGGTGACGCTTGAGCCAAGGCTTGAATGATGACAGCAGCCAGCCAGGTGGAGATCTAGAGAGGTGGGACCAGCACATGCAAAGGCCCTGCGGTGGGAAGTGTGTGAAGGCCACAGTGACTGTAGTGAATGAGTGAAAGCACAGGGGCGACTGAGATAAATGAGTCTGGAGAGGGAGGTGTGAGCCAGACACGGGTCAGGGACATCAGAGTTTATTCTAAGTGCTGTGGACAGCCGTGGGGCCAGGGAGCATTAAACAGGAAAAGCTGCGTGATCTAGTTTATGTTTTAAAACGACTGCTCTGGCTGCTGTGTGGAGAACGGGCAATAGGAGGCGAAGGGTGGAGGCTGGGAGACCAGCAAAGAGATTATTGCAGTTGTCCAAGCAAGAGAAGAAAGCTGGGTTGCATCAAGGTGGTAGGATATAGGCTTCGGGATGGCAGTAAAGCCAGAGGGCTCCTGGTGGGTTGGATGGGGGCACAAAGGAGAGAGAGGAGGCGGGGGTCGGGGTGGCTTGGCCTGACCAGGGCGACAGTGCCATCCTCCGAGATGGGCAGACAAGGCAGACGTGGGAATGCGTGGGGAAACCCATCCTTCTGTCGAGGGCACGTGGGGTTTGAGGTGTCTGCGACACCCGGGAAAGATACCGAATCGACGGGCAGAGGTAAGAGTTTGAAGTCCCACATGGTAAAAACGCCAGACACACAGTGGGCGCTTTATCGACGTGGGTTGAACCTGAGGCTCAGAGCCAGGCATTTCACTGGACTGATGTGTGTTTCAAGGCAATGTCTTTAGTCTCGCCGCCTGTGCTGTTCCTCATTGGCCCCGAAGTGGGAATCACGCCTCCTGGCGAAGGATTTAATTCCCAGCTGGAGCTACTCAGGGAAGCCAGTTTGGTTTTATTCCCTAAATGTTTTTCAAAAATGTCCCCGGTGCCAGAAGCCCCCAGGGCACCTCAGCAGAACTGAAACCGTGGTGCACAAGGGAGAAGTTAAGACTCACACAAGGAAAAACCGTCAGCTTGCTGGTGCAGGGAGCCCTTGTCCAAATCCAGGGGGCAGCCTCCCGAGGCCAGCGAGGCCAGCCCCTGCATGGATGGTGGGGTCTTAGAGGCCAAAGTCAGAAGACCCCTCTCCGCTCTGAGCGTGCAGTGCCATCTGTAAGTAAGGGAGTTAGCTCGGGCACGCAGCAGCGATTTAGGGAGAACTTAGCGTCTGCCAGGCCCTCTGCTAAATGGTGCAGATTCAGTGGCAGATGATACACAGCAAGATCCCCGCCCTCAGAGCACTGACCTTCTGGCTGGGGAAGCAGATCATAAACAACTGAATATATAATGTCAGATAAAGTGCCCCAAAGAGAGACGAGCAGAGTCAGGGAGGAGATGGTCATGAGGCTGTTCCTTCACTTGACACAACCAGGTAAGGCTTGTGCCATGTTGGAGCAGACACCTGAACGAGGTGAGGGAGCGGGCCATGTGGGTATCCGGGCAGGGAGTGTGCCGGACAGAAGAGCAGGGCAGAGGCCCTGAGGCATGGTCCACGTTGGCAGGTTCCGGAAACAGGGAGGCTGGCCCAGGAGCAGGGAGGATTGTGGTGGGCAGTGGGAGTGGGAGCTGGGTGCAGGTCACATGGGGCTCTGGGCCATCCGAAGGCTTGGGATAATCTCCTCAGGGTGACAGGAAGCCATTGGAGGGTTTTAAGCAGGAGAGCACCAGCTGACTTAGGTTCCGAGGCTCCTTCAGTGAACAGACCAAAGAGGGCAAGGGTGGAAGCAGGTATCTGAGTTCTGTCAAGTCAGGCACCCAGCCTCCCATGTGAAAGCACTCAAGGGGAAGAGTCCAGAGACAGGGTAGGTGCCAAGTTCAGCTTATCTCCGGCTCTCCAGGACACCTGTCCTGAGCTTAGGGCAAGCACCTTCTAATCCGTTCCATCTGCCTTGGAGTCCTGGCTCCACCCATGCCTGGCTGTGTGCCCGGGGCAAGTGTCTCCCCCTCCTTTAGCCTCAGTTCCCTCATCTGCTCAACAGGTAGAAGAAAAGCCCCAAGCTTCCAGGGTGTAATGATGTTGGGGGAGAGATGAAAGCTGCCCGCACGTAGCCTGGCCCGCTTGCACATGCCCAACAACTGGGCCTCTCCACCAGGGGTGCGGCATGTGCCTGGGGGCTGGGCAGGGGGCTCCATGGTACCAGGGCAAACTGTTTCATTTAAATCGTTAGACGTTTATTTTACTATGAGCTAGAAAAATACAACTAGCTTGCCCACCTCCTGATTTCACAATGGTTCAAAAGCAGGGCACGCAACACAGAGATATGGCAAGGTCATGAGTCCAGCTGCTGGAGCTTGGGCATAAATACCGCCAACCGGCTCCCTGCTCCGGGCCACCTCGCCTTTGTGCAGGAGCCGCTTAGAAGCTGGGGCAGGGGACCCCTCGTTCAAAATGTTGGCTGGGTCGCAGGGCAGGGCACGGGCTCAACTGAAACTCATGCGCCTATGGCTTAAGACCTGGGCGACCATCCTCAGGGCTCACGGAACTGCGCTCACCCTGAAAGCCCTTTCGTGGGGAGTCTCCCGAGCTGTCACTTCCTAAAGGGCTGTAGGAGTCACGGTCAAAGCTGATGCTGGACCTAGCCCTGCGCCTCCATCCCAGCTGAGCGGAGGCTCTGGGGGAACACAGCTAAGAGAGGCTTTGACTTCCAGGCTCAGGCTGCAGGGCAGGAGATGCCAGTCAGCATGGCTGCAGGGTGAAACCAGCATGGCGGATCCGCATTAGAGGAAGTACTGGCCTCACTTTTGCCGGGCTTCCCTCTTTCCCCTGCCTCTGCCTCAGCTTGTGTGTTCTCTCTCTCTCCCCCCCCACCTCTCTCTCTCCCCCTCCACAGAACCTCGTCCATCTGTTCTTTCCTTTTCTCTCCCTCCCTTCCATTTTTCCATTTTCCTTCCTTCCATTCTTTGATCCCTCTCTCCCTCCATCTGCCTGTATTTCCAGCCCATCATTACCATCTGCTTAGCCTTTTTTCCATCCATCCGTCCGTCCATCCGTCCGTCCATCCGTCCATCCGTCCGTCCGTCCATCCGTCCATCCGTCCGTCCGTCCATCCATCCGTCCATCCGTCCATCCATCCCTCCATCCGCCTGTATTTCCAGCCCATCATTACCATCTGCTTAGCCTTTTTTCCATCCATCCATCCGTCCATCTGTCCATCCGTCCATCCATCCGTCCGTCCACCCATCCATCCGTCCATCCATCCGTCCATCCGTCTGTCCATCCATCCATTTTTCTTCCCCCCCACACACACACTCATTGATCCAACTGTCCATTCATCCATCTTCCCATCCATGTATTTTCCGTCTCCCTTCTTTCCGTGCATTCCCTAGCTTCCTTCCCTCTGTCTGGCCTTCTTCCCTTCCTTTCTTCCATCCATCCACCTAGCCCTCCTTCTTTCTTCCTTCCACCCTGTCCCTCTATCTTGTATTCCTCCCATTAACTTCTGCCCATCTTTTATGTACCAGGGGTTCTAGTCACAGAAATGAGCCAGGTGTGGCCCCTGTCCCTGAGGAGCCCACCTCCTGGTAAGGGACACACATGTAGCACACCATCATAGGACAGGTGAGCTAGGACTGCTCTGCTGGACATCCCCAAGGGGGCTCAGCAGCAGCCCAAAGGAGGAAGTGATTAAGCAGTCCTTCTGGTTGGGATGACAGGAACAGGGGAAGCATCAAAGAGGAGCAGGTGCTTGGGTATTAAAGAAAGAGTAAGGATTTGTTTGGGGGTTGGAGAGGAAGTACAGGAGAGACACAGGTGTGAGAAGAGTATTCCCAAGTCAGGGAACAGCTGGTGCAAAGGTAAAGAGGCAAGAAATGGATGGGTATGTTTGGGGAACATACAGCGCAGCAGAAGTTAATACTCCTGCAGACAGATCCCATTTTTATTAACTTGTTTCACCTTCTTAGATGAAAATACATATCAGAAGTACCAGCGAGGCACTTTAGCAACTTCGAGATAAACTCTGACTTGCAGAACTTAGAGCTCAAGAGTGATTGTTCAGGTCATACTCCATCTGTGAAGAGTACATGAACCCCAGAAATTGAATGTAACATATGTGTATGTGCACAAGTATACGTCTCTCAAGAGGGTAGTGGGAGCATCCCATTCCCCTAGGGTCAGGATTTGCCCCAATATTAAGCCTTAAAACCAAGAGAAGGCCAAAGAAAGTATACTTGGAGCTGAATTAGAACCCAGCTCCTTTGTGAAAAGAAGTTTTGGAGTGAATACGAGCCCTCAGAGCTCTCTGTGCAGGGCCAGACAACCCCCAGGTGCAGGCTGTAAGGCGGGGAGCAAGGATTTCCCCCTGGGCTGGTTCAATGTGTTGCCAGTGGCAGGAAGAAAGCAGAGTCCTGAGAGTTCCCCGCCCCCACACTCGTCCCTGCTGGGGGACATGAGCACCTGCAGGTGCCGTCCGCATCTGGGAGGCCCTGGCACTTATGCCAAAGCTGGTCTCCACCTATCCAAAGGCTGGGTGACTGCAGGAATTTCCTGTGGCAGAGACAGATCTCTTTCCTTGATCCACCCCAGAATGAATGGGGTGCTTGGAAAAGCAAGGTTGGCAGAGGACCATGACATTCAAAGCAGAGAAAACACCCGACGAATAAGGCCACCAGTGGCGAAGGTACAGGCCTTGAAGTCAGACTTTGGTGTGAACCCCATTTTGCCACTCGCTGAATGATCTTAGACACGGTGTGACTTCAACATTCTGGGCCTCCATTGCCTCTTCTGTAAAATGAGGATGAAAACGTATCTTGTAGGTTGTTTTAAGATCAGAGATGGAGTGTGTACAGCCCTGCTCCTGGGCATGGCTCCTCCACTGTACAAGGATGCCCTGCACTGGCCCGGCTAAGCACTCAACCAATGACCGCGGAGATTGTGCCATTTGTAACCAGACCTGTGGGGTTGACCGTCGTTTGTCCTCTGGCCCTGGAGACCCGGAGCCGTGAGAGGTCTCCATCAAGCCTTACAAACACCCTGAGAGGTGGGAGTTGCGAGGAGCAAGCCCAGATCCAGACCTGGGACCGGATCCCCCAGCTGGTGGTTCCTGGCCCCCCTGAGACTGCCTGGGCCCACTCAGCTTCAGAGGCCACTGGGCTGTCTCTCGTTGGCAGGTAAAGGAGGAAACCTTGGCAGCCATGCAGCCAGCTTCACAGGAAGCATGAAGCATTTCTACTAAGTGTCTACCCAACCCAAATGCCTGGCACAGAGGTGCATGCTATAGATACTTTTTGAAATGACTGATGGGTACAAAAAGCCAAAGGATGGGCTGCAAACTTCCCCTGTCCAGTGGGCCTTTATCAGCGATAATATGAGGCAATGGTTGAGAGCAAAGATTCTGGGGCCAGATGGCCTAGGTTCATAACCCAGCTCTGCATTTGCAAGCTGTGTGACCTCAGGTGAGTTACTTAACCTCTCTGTGCCTCTGTCCTCATCTGCAAAATGGGAATAATAATACCTGCTTCATTAGATTAAGAATTAATTGAATTAATGTATATAAAGGACCTAGAACACAAGAGCACAACATAACCGATGGTTATTAGTATTATTTTATTATAATGATTTTCATTATCATTATGCGCATATAGAATCATCCCCTGCAAAAGTGCCAGGAATTTGTGCACAATCCTGTGCAGCCAGTCGTGTTTCTTCCCCCCCCCCCATTTTACAGATAAAGAAATTAAAGTTTAGAGAGGGTGAGGGATATGCCCAAGCTCACAGTAGCTATAAGTATTAAGCCCAAGATTCAAACCGGAGTTGGCTGGACTCCAAAGCCTGCGCTCTTAAAAAATGCAAATCTTCAAAACAAGAATTCATTCTTTCTGTTTTAAGATACCATAACTTTGATTAAAAATAGATTTGAAAATCTAGACCTTGTTGAGTGGCTGAGATTTTATAGGCAGTGTGATTAGGAGCATTTCCAGATTCCAGCAAAAAGGCTCTCAGTTGGGGCAAGAGAAAGATGCGAAACGGAGGTTACGGTGAGCCAGGGCCAGCACAGTGTGTGGGAGAGAGCGTTGGTACCATTTCTGCTCCAGGAGTAGGTGCTGTCGGGGGTATGCAACCTCCTTGTCCTCGTCAGTGTGTTTTAACTAGCCCCCAGGGTAGGGCCATCCGGCCAGGGCGGGGTGTTTGCAAGTGGGAGGGAGTCTGCCGGTTGTCCCAGGAAGGGGAAGAGGTACTGGCCTGTAGCAGGCAGGGCCAGGAATGCCAGATAACCGCCCGGCGCGGGAGGAACCATCACACCCAAAAAGCCAGCCGCACCCCCTGGAGAATCGCAGCACTGAGCCCTTGAGAGCCATCAGCCGGCTGCTCAGCATTTCTGGATCACGTTAGTGGATAGCACAACCCAGGCTTCGGGTAGCCGGCTTTTACTTGAATACCAAAAAGGAAACAAAAAAATGGTTAAACTTACGGGTTTTTTTCCTACTAGTGTCAAGGGGGAGAAATGATTACACATTAAGCCAGTGGCTGGTGGCTATTATACTGGACAGAACAGAACATTGACCTCATTGTAGGAAGTTCTATCAGTGCGAATCTAGAATCCTAAACTTATAAGACACAACCTGTATTTTCAGTGATGATGATGATGATGCAAATCGTAAAGCTGACATATATTGAGCGCTTCTGTCCCAAACACTGTTCTGAAGAGTTTGCACGTGTTAACCTGTGTAATCCTCACTGTTGTTATCCCATTGTCTTAGTCTGCTCAGGCTACCACAACAGAACACCACGGACTGAATGGTCTAAACAACAGAAATGAATTTTGTCACAATGCCCTCCCCCCACAATTCTGGAGGCTAGAGGTCCCCGACTGAGGTGCTGGTAGATCTGGTTTCTGCAAGGACTCTCTTCCTGGCTTGTAGAAGGCCACCTCAGTGTGTGTGCAGAGACCGAGAAAGGGGGCTCTCTGAAGTCCTTTCCTTGAAGGGCACTGATCCTATTAGATCAGGGCCCCACCCTTATGACCTCATTTAACCTTAACATTTACTTCCTTAGAGGCCGCATCTCCAAATACAGCCACGCTGGGATTCAGGGCTTCACCATATGAATTGCGGGGGGAACACAGCCATTCAGTCCATAGCACCCATTTTACAAATGAAGAAACTGAGGCACAGAGAGGTTAAGTGAACAGCCCGAAGTCACACAGTTGGCAGTGGCAATATTCAGACCCAGGTGGCCTGGCTCTGGCATCCAAGCACTTACCCACTATGCTCTGCTGCCTCTCCCAGGGAGAGCAGTTGCCATCTGGCTTGGGAAAGAAGATTCCCCACAGGAAATCCAGACCGAACACAGTGCTGTAGACGACGGGTTCGTAGGGAGGGACAGAGCAGAGAGGGTTGGTGTAGCCGGGATGTCGGGAGAAAGACAAGCAAGGTCTGGCAGCAAGAGGAAAAGAAATTCCCCCCACATAAATGTGCAAGACAGAAGACAAAAGCTCCTCCATGACTTAGCACATCATCTTCACATCATATACACAAAACAGGAGTCACACAAATAACAACAACAAACCTAAGGAACCATGACAGCACAGCACCCTCACTCCCCACCCGGAAGTTGAGCAGAGCAATAGAGGATCTGAACGCATTTCTAGAAAGAAGGATGCGGGCCATAGCAGGAGCTGAGCGGAGGGCACAGCTAGGAATAATAAACACCGTCCAGCCCCAGCTGATACGACTGCAAGCTGTCCAGAGGGCCTGCCTGCACTCATTCATTCAGGCCTTACACCGCTGCAGATGGTAAATACTGTTTCAGACCCCCATTTTCGAGATGGGAAAACTGAGGCACCACGATGTTAACTTGCCCAGCGCTGACATGTACTGAGCTCCTGTGCTGGGCATCACACAGGCATTTCCTCACTGAAATCTCACAACAGCCCTGCAGGGGAGGGTTCTTTATCTCTATTTTACAGATGAGGCACCTGAGGCCCAGAGAGATCACATAGGAAGAGCAGCGTGGAAATTTAATCCCAGGCCAAGCCGACTTCAACATGGTTTTGAGGTGAACCGAGGAGGAGAAAAAGGCATAAGATCAGCTGAGTGCAGGGAAGAATAGAGGCCTCTGTTAGAAATCAGATGGATCTAAAGGGTTTTGGCTGACAGTACCCCTTGCCGGATTCAGGAATGGCCAGGAAGGCAGGCAGGCCCAAGGGGGAGCATTTCGACGTGCTGCCAGAGCTTCGGGAAGGATCTCGCTAGAGGGACTCCGGAGTGGCTGGAATCTGGGCAAGCTGAGGCTGCTTGCCTGACGCGCAGGCCTGATGGCTAACGTCTGATTTACCGTTCTGCGGGAGCTATCAGGGAGAATAATATTTCACCATGTCAGCGCGGAACTGCTCTCCCAGGCATCCTGCCCAACCGGCCGTTAATGCGGTGCGGCCCAGGCCTCTTTGGTGCTCTTCAGATAAGTTAAACATTTAGACAACACAAGAGAGACAGCCGGGTTTCCCTCCCAGGGAGCAGGCCCCTCTCTGGCTAGTCTAGAGGCCACAGTAGGCAATCTCACTTAAAAATATACCTGCCTCGAAAGAAAAGGAGTGGCCAGGGAGTCCATCTGGCCTGTAACGAGACTCATTTTTCTAAAACAAATTTGTCAACAATTTCCCTTCTGCATTCGTGCCTCCAGGCAGCCAAGGACAAAAAGTAATGGGATCAGACCTCAGCAGGGCAGGTTGGGGAAACCCCAGCTGTCGCCAGCTTTATCAGAACGAATTTTGATAAGTATTTGTCCCTGAGCTTGCTGTTCGGAACTGAACAATCACGGGAATGCTGAGTATCCAAGCCTGCGGGATGCAAGCAAAGGATGATCCGGCCTTAAATTACATTTTTATTAGAAAAACAAGAAAATTGAAAAGACCATGAAGGAAGATAAGCCTTTGGCAAGGATGAGCAAGAAAAAACGAAAGAGAAAAGAGGTAGAGATGATAAGCCACATCAAGAATGAAAGGATGGATGTTATTGTAGATTCAGGGGAAATTCATTTTTTTTTAATTATGAGAATACTATACAATATTATGCCAGTGAACTTGAAACCTAGATGAAGTTGACACTTTGCAGGAAGATTTAAATTACCAGAATTAACCCAAGGGGAAGTTTAAAAATAAATAAACCAATGACTGTGAGAAATTGAAATGGCAGTTGAGGATGTACTCTCAAAAAGGCACCAGGTTGAGCTGGTGTTAAACAGGAATTCCACCAAACGTTCAAGGAAAGGATAAATCCCATTTTGCACAAACTACAAAGCAAAGAAAAAGATGAGATGCCCTCCCCCTACATTTTATGAGACGAGCATCACCCGGAAACTAAATCTGGACCTCGAGCACGTGACAAACGGACAAATCACCGCCGTCGGCGAGGACAGGCAGATAGTCCCACAGGTACTCTCACCCCCACCCTGTGACTCTTCACCTCAGTTCCGCCTGGGCCCGCTCTGGGCTTTAGTTTCAGAGCCCTGGTGAAAGAGGGATCCGGACTATAATTGGTACCATTTCTCAGACCTGCCACATTCTTTGTAACACACCTGCCAAGGGGCGTACTAAGCATGTTTCATAAGAAACTGGAGACTTTGTCACCTGAGAGAGCCCCAAAATGCTGATGCTCCAGTAGCATTGGGCACACCCAGCACCCAGATCTTGGGTTCTATGACCCTTTTCCAGGAAAAGGAACCAGGGCTCCTTGGAGAAGTGGCTGATTCCAGGGCTGGGGGCAAGAAACACACATAATACATGGGAAGCCTCTTACGGTGCCAGAAAGTAAGGAAGTGCTCCAAAAACCCTACAGTGATGGAGGATGTCAAAGGGGCACGGGGGCTCCTGGAAAGAGTTCCCAGGGGCCAAAGCTGGAGCACTTTGACTACTAAAACAAGGAACATACTATTGGATTCTAAGTATTAAAAAAGTGCCCATGAGTCCGCAATGATACAGATAATGATTAAACCAATAAGTAAGTGGAGGGGAACAGGACAATCTCCCATGCAGAAAATTCTGAATCACTTATTTTTTTAAAAAGATTTTATTTATTTGAGAGGGAGTGCCTGTGCATGGGGGAGGGGCAGAGGGAGAGAGAGAATCTCAAGCAGACTTCCCGCTGAGCGCAGAGCCAGATGCAGGACTCGATCTCAGGACCGAGATCATGACCTGAGCCGAAACCAAGAGTCAGATGCTTAACCGACTGAGCCCCCCCAGGCGCCCCCCGAAACATTTACTTAGATACTCCATCCCAGCTGTGAGCTTTGCATAGTGACTGCCTTTCAAAGAGTACAGTCTAGAAAGGAGAGGAGAGTAACCTTCCAGCAGACGAACCTGACGGAGACTGCCTGAGCCAGGTGGTCAAGGTCAACGTGAGCAGTGGTGAGTCACATTGGTAGGATGCACATTTGATACGATGCAGTGGGAATGGCACTTTCCTTCTGCAGTCCTGCTCACCAAAACCCATAACCCCAGTCTAACCATGAGAGAAACAACAACGAATCCCCGTTGAGACACATTCTTGCAAAACACCTGACTGGTACTCCTTGAAAGTGTTAGCAACACCAAGGAAAGTCAGAGAAACTGTCACAGCCCAGAGGAACCTAAGGAGAGAGATGACAGAATGTAGTGTGATGCCCTGGATGGGATTCTGGAAGAGAAAAAGGACGTGAGAAAACTAAGGAATTCCGGATAAACAATGGACATCAGTTGGGCCGTGCTCTCTCGAGGAGGCCCGGACACGATGCCCAGCCAGAATGGCACGATCCCGAAGCCCCATTCCCACAAGGACTGGCAGCAGCAGGTGGCCACGTGGTTCAAGCAGCGGGCGTGGCAGATCCACAGAGGCAGGGCCCAGCAAACCAAGGCACACCGCAGCGACCACACGCTGCCTCGGGACCCATCCTGCCCGTCGCGGGCTGCCCCACCCCAAGGTGCCAGGGGGCAGGGGCTTCGCTTGGAAGGGTTACGGGTGCCCCAGCATCCCCGAGAAGGTGGCACAGACCGTTGGGATTTCAGTGGCTCCAAGAAGGCCTCCCAAGTCCACATGGTCCCAGCAGACGAGTTCCGTGGCCCCCAAGAAGGGAGACAGCTCTGCCGAAGAGCTCAGATTGGCCACCCCATTGACAGGCCGGGTCATGCCCACATGGAATGTCCGTAAGGAGAGAGCCGGGGTCCTTACAGAGGAGAAAAACCGCAGGTGTTCACCAGTCTTCACGTGGCCCGTGCCAATGCCCAGCTCCTTGGCATCCAGGCAAAAAGAGCCAAGGAAGCTGCAGAACGGGATGTTGAAAAGAAAAAGTAAAGTGCCATTGGCAACTTGTGATCAAAAAAAAAAAAAAAAAAGGAACTGACATTAGTTAATAATGATATAGTAATGTTTGTTTATGAGTTGTGACAGGTGCACCATACAAATATGTTAGGCCGTCAGTTAAGCATCTGACTCTTGGTTTCAGCTTAGGTCATGATCTCGGGGTCCTGAGATCCAGTCTCGCGTTGGACTCCACGCTCAGCATGGAGTCCGTTTGTCCCTCTCCCCCCTCTGCTCCTCCTCCTCTCTCTCTCTCATAAATAAAATCTTTAAAATGCATATATATGTAAGATGTTACGTATATACATATATAATCTTTAAAATGCATTTATATAAGATGTTATATATATAACATATATACATATATAACGTTAACAATAAGGGAAACAGCGTGGGATGTATGGGAACTCTCTATACTGTAGTTGCAACTTTTCTGTGATCTAAAATTATTCTAAAACTAAAAACTTTGATGTTAAGTAAGCCACCCGGGATCACACACCCAGAAAATGTCAGGGCTGGGACTGAAGCCCATGGAGGGGCGTTTGAACACCCAACTACAGCGTCCAGGGGATATGAACCTGAACATCTCTACCAGTTCTCTCCTGCCCCCGCGGCCCTGAGATGTATGAGTGCATAGCATCCTGACAGGTTGGTGGGGTTGGACTGAGGAATGTAGTTTTCTGCACTGCTTCTAAATTGCCTTACCTGCAGAGTTGGCCGACTATGAGCCTCTCTTGATGGTGAACTCAGTTCAATTTGACCATTATTGTACCAGGCACAGAGTTCAGGCCTGCAGAATTCAAAATAATGATAATAGCAAGAATTATGCCAAACGTGGATGTGGCATTTTCTATACTTTTTCAGAGTGCCTTACCCATACTGACTCATTTAATCCTTGCAATACTCCAATGTGGTAAATGGTGTTCCATAGCTCAGTTAGAGATAGGAAGCTGAGGGTCAAAAAGATTCAGTACCTTGTCCAAGATCATTCAGTTAAATGAGTAGCAGAGCCAGAGTTTGACCCTAGGGTCCAGAGTCTATGCCCTTAATTGCTATATTCTCTGATGGATGCTACCTTTAGAGTTTCCCAATTTATTGAATAAAAGAAGAGATCGGCCATTATACCAGGCCTAGGTTAGTCCTAGAGGCCCCACAAAGTGGGAAAATAGAGACAAGTTGTTTGTCCTGACGTGAGGTGGAGTTGGAGCAGTTTTTACAAAGAAGATTATATCAACAGAGCCTCTTCAGGCTTTTGGCAAATGGAAAGGGAAGGAAAGGCATTCGAAATAGAAGGAACGGCAGGTGCAAAGACCCTGCAGCCATAGCGTATGGGTTGTTGAAGGAATAGCAGGAGGCTGCTGTGTCCGCAGGTGCAGTGAGAGATGGTGGGCGATGGGGGCAGGGTGCGGACATGGAGAGCCCGAGTCTTTGTGAGGACCGTGTTTTTATTCAAAGGGAGGCGGGAGCCACTGTGGGGTTTTGAGCAGAGAGGGACAGGATCTGACTCAGGTGCGAACAGGACCCCTCTGGCTGCTGGATGTGGACTGGGCTGGCAGGATGGGGCACAGAAAGGGTAGAAGCAGGGAGAGTGAGGAGATGACCCCGTGAGTCTGAGTCAGGGGTCCGCAAACTTCTGTCAAGAGCCGGATAGTAGATATTTTAGGCTTTGCAGGTCACACTGTCTCTCACATTGTAGGACAAAAGCAGCCATAGACAGTAGCAAATGAACGAACTTGGCTGTGCTGCAACAAAGCTTTATTCGCACAGATCGGTGGCGGGCCATGTTTGGCCCTCGGGTTATAGACTGCTGAGCCCTGATCTCGGTGGGAGATAATGAGAGCTTGGAGTGGTGGGAACAGTGGAGGAGGTGCGCATAGTCAGATCGTGGACATATATTGACTATATATTGACTTACCAGCTGGATTTGCTGATGGGTTGGTTGAGGAATGTTGGGGGAAGCAAGGAGTCAGGGACTACTCCAGGACACATGCAGGATCCAGCCTAGGGTTGGGTTGGGCACATGAGAGGTGACGGGTAGGTCTGGGTGCTGAATTAGTGGTACAGCATTTCATGTACGTCACCTCGTATTTCCCAGTGATAATGTCAAGTACCTGGAAAGCAAGAGCCACTTTACATCCTTGAAACCTCCCCACTCTTGACGCATGCGTTGTCTCATGTGGTTCTGGGCCCACAGTAAGTGTCTTTACAGTTTTTGTGATTCTGGGCCCCTCCTCTCCCTCCCTGTGTAGCCTCGGGCATTGTATCGTTTGCTGGGGCTGCCGGAACAAAGTACACAGGCTGGGTGCCCGGAATGACAGGAACACTGTGTCACGGTTCTTGAGACGAGAAGTCCAAGATCAAGGAGCCGGCAGGATTGGTTCCTTCTGAGGGTGCTGAGGGAGAGTCTGTGCCCTGCCTCTGTCCTCATGCTCACATGGCATTCTCCCTGCGTGTGTCTGTCTCTGCATCGACATAAGGCCGCCGCCGTATTGGATTAGAACCACCATCCTAATGATCTCACCTTAACTTGATTATCTGCAAAGAGCCTATTTCCAAATAAGGTCCGTTCACAGGTCCTGGGGGCCAGGGTTTCACAATCACAATTCAGCCCATAACAGGCAGGTTTCTGCACTTTTCCCCACTTCGTTTCCTCCTCCATGAGATGTCAGCTGTATCCCCCTTAATATATGCAAAGTGCTGGGCGCCTGGGTGGCTCAGTCGGTTAAACATCCACCTTTGGCTCAAGTCATAATCCCAAGGTCCTGGGATTGAGTCACGCTTTGGACTCCCTGCTCAGCAGGGGAGTCTGCTTCTCCCTCTCCCTTTGCCCCTCCCCCCTACTCGCGCACGCTCTCGCTCTCTCTCTCTCTCTCTCTCTCTCTCTCTCTCTCTCGTGCTGTCTCTGGCACGTTGGGAACCTAAATGTCCTTCAGTGTTAGATCCTGTCTCCTTCCCATGAGATATTTTCTGTTTTCCAAAGGCAGTGCATATGTGCATTATCCTTATAGAAAAAGAGAGCGTGAAGGAGGGAGAGAGGAAGCATTTCAATGAGTTTAAAGCTTCCTTTGACCACTAACCCAATCCCAGTGCTTTCCCAGATAGAACTGCTGCTTCCAACTAGATGTATAAGCTTCCAGATCTGTCTTTTCCCATCCATATGTATATATCCATATAAAATATTTTACTTTGTTTTTAATGGGTTTTTATAAATACAGTTGGCCCTTAAACAACACGGGGTGTTTTTTAAGATTTTTTATTTATTTATTTGAGAGCGAGCGAGCGAGCAGGGGGAGGAGCAGAGGGAGAGGAACAAGCAGACTCCACGCTAAGCAGGGAGCCCAACGTGGGGCTTGATCCCATGACCCCGAGATCATGACCTGGGCCGAAACCAAGAGTCAGATGCTTAACCAATTTCCAGTTGAGCCACCCGGGCACCCCAACATGAGTTTGAATTGCATGGATCCACATATAAGCAGATTTTTTAATAAATACAGCGCAGTGCTATAAATGTGTTTTCCTTATGATTTTCTTAATACTTTTGTGTAGCTCACTTTATTATAAGAATACAGTATACAATACATATAATATATAAAATATGTGGTAATTGTTTATATTAGCAGTAAGGCTTCCAATCAACAATAGCTATTAGTAGTTAAGTTTGGGGAGAGTCAAAAAGTTATACACCGGTTTTTGACTGCATGGGGGTCAGCACCCCGAACCCCCATGCTGTTCCTGGGTCAACAATATATATATGATGTGATACTGGATGTATCATTCTCCAGCCTGCTTTTTTTCCCCACACCATAGGATGTCTTGGAAATATTTCCATGGGCTAACATAAAAATCTACCTCATTCTTCTGACCCGCCAGGTAGGATTCCACTGAATGGACATACCACATTTTATTTAGCGATGATCCAGTTGAGGGAACTTTAGGTATTTTCCTGTTTCTCGCTGGAATGATGGACATTCTTGCACAAGGCGATGTGCGGGTGTTTCTCTGGATCAGAAAGTGTAAATTCCTCGTGGCTGGGATTGCGTCAGGGCCCAGGTCTCTCACCCAGGTCGAGGGATGGGAACCCTTCCTCTGTCTTTATAAGCAGGTCCTGCTCGGACCCCCCAGGATGATCACACTCGACCCTGAGGAGGCCAGAAGCACCCTAGGCTGTGAAGAGCCAGTAGCCCACCTTCGAGGCCTGCCCCCCACGCAGGAAAATTGAGGGGCATAGGATCTTCCTCCCCCAGAGCTCCCTTCCTCGGCGCCGCCCCACTCCCCTCTTTGCCAGCCAGGCTCAGCGGGTAACTGGATCCAGGTCAGCTGGTAGAGTATGAGGTAGCGTCTAGCTGAGCGTCATGGTATTTTATTAAGTCCGAAATGTGATCGCTACTGTTGTCACACTTTAGCGCCCCCAACAATCCCCTTGCAAATGAGAAAACCAGAGCCTCCCACATGCCTTTCCCCTGACATCAGGGAAAGCACAGGGAACCCTGCCCAGGGGCCTGAGCCCGTGTGACCCCCAGAGCAGCTTTCGAGCTTGAGGCAAGGACTGGGGGGCACAGGCAGGTGTTTTTCCAATTTCAGCCAAAGCAATGGATGGGGGAGAAGTCTGCTACTAATTTTGTGTTCTCTGTGCCTGGGTCTTCAAAGTCAGCATTGGCTTTTAAAGACCGTTTTCATGAACAGACCAGGCTTGCTGGTTGAGGACCCTTCCATCTATGTAAGATTTCTGTGGCTCAGAGGGCTCCAACTAGTGTGCCCACTGGGGCCACGTAAGCAGGTAAGTGAAGGGAGGAAAGCCCAGACGGGAGCGTAGAGCCCTGGAAAGGGCTAAGGATGGTTGGGACAGAAGAATGCAAGCCCCACACTGCCAGCGCATGTAAAGTCTCAGAGTAGCGAAAATCTGGAAAGACAGGGAGAGTGAGAACAAGCAGGGGGAGAGGGAGAGAAAGAGAGGTCCCCTGAGTTTATGTATTGGCTACTGTTCCAAAAAAACGTTTCAAGTGTAGTGTGGGCTGAACAAGCTACGTCTCCAGGCCAGCTTGCAAGCTCTTCCCTAAGTGAGCTTATCAACACAGAAGAGTTCTCAGTCTGGTTCCTTTACCCCTCGAGAGCAGCACTGTCCACTAGAATTTTCTGTGATGATGGGAGTACGTGCACCACCTAATACAGCAGCCACTGGTTACATGTGGCTGCTGAGCACTTGAAATAGACCTAAGGAACTAAATTTTTTATGCTGTTGAATTTAAATTTATTTAAATATAACTATCAGTAACCACATGGGCTAATCACTACTGTATTAGACAGAGTGACTATAGAATCTTTCAAGTTGGGGTGTACCATCATGCTCGACTATTTTAGGAAAGAACAGTCCCTCTTGGGGAGGGGCATCAAGTATACTTGAGACCACCAAGCATCGATGAGACTCCCGGGTACATGGAAAGGAAGGAAATGCGGAATGAGGAACAGCAGAGGCTTAGGTGTAAGCTAGCTCGAGTGGTCACTCAGTAGCCCCAGTTTGTTCCCAGTGTTCTCCAGAGAGCGTCTCAGTTGGGTTCACCCCTTAACATCCGCCATGTTCTTTGCCCTCTGCTCCGATGTCCACCTGCCCACATGGTGGAACTTCCCCACTGCCCTTTCCATCCAGGCCTGTCAGAGCACGCTGCTGCCCATGCCCCGACATTGTCCCGGGCCCATGGATGGGAGACGTCCCACTTTGCCACAGAGCTGTGGGCCAGAGTGTGCCAGGGACTCTGGAAGCGAACCTCACCTTCTGGCAAACCCCTTTTGAATGCAAAGCCCTTTCATGGGACCAGAGAGAGACCAGTGGCCACACCACCCCTTTCTCCAAGGTTCCAGCCTCAATCCCCACAGAGTAGCCCAGGCCGCCCCAAATGCCACTGTCCCCACCCCGCCCCCACATCTCCATAACAACATGGTTACCCCTATAGGTTTTCTAAAAATTAATGAGGGAAGGGGTTCCCATCATCCCCACCCCCCTCAGAGCTGCTAGTCTCAAAGATAAGTTCAAGCCTCTTCCTTATGTAAAAAGAGATGGTGCTCAAAATGTTGAAAGCACCTTCTTTTTCCCCAGATTCTACCCTCCTATCAACAGTCCAGAGATGTCACCGCCAACTTTTTTCTTAGTGTCGAGCTCAGAATTCCACGTGCTTCTCCTCTCCCTAGCAGTGTTTTCCAGGAGACACCTGCCCCCTGAAATGACCTTGCAACCAACACGGGGACATTTCTAAATCTTCATACAATAACAGAAACTAACATTCACGCCACGCCTGCTCCGTACCATCCATCCCTGCCCTGGATGCTCTCCGCCCAGCACCTCCCTTCTCCTCACGCCAAGCCCGTGAAGGAGGTTCCGCCGTCTCGCGTTTCCCAGCCCGACCTCGGGGGCTCAGGGTGGTTATGCCACCGGCTGGAGGTCACACAGCTGGAGCCGACTCCGAACCACACGACTGTGTTCTCTTACCGTTCAGAAGGTCGGAAGTCCAGAACCAGTCTCCCGGGGCTGAAGACGTTGGCGAGGCTGGTTTCCTCTGGAAGCTCTGAGGGGAGGAATCCCGGCCTTTTTTGGTGTAGTGGGCCCCCGTATTTCTGGACGTGTGGCTTCTTCCTCCATCTCCCGCGTACCCCAGTACCACCCCTGTCCCCTTCCCCTTTCTGTCTTCAAATACCCCTCTGCTTCTTCCTTACAGGACCCCTTGTAATGTAAACATTTAGGGCCCACCTAGATAATCCAGAAGACTCTTCCCATCTCAAGACCTTTAACTGAATCACATCTTGCAAAGTCCCTTTTGCCATGTAAGGCCCCTGGGATTAGGGCAGGGACATTTGAGGGTGGAGGGCATTATTCAGCTTACCACAGTCATGGTGGCCTGGTTTCTGGTTTCAGCTGGGGCTGGATCCAGGGGATCAAATACTGTGATCAGGGCTTCAGCCCTGTCTCCAGCTCTCAGATCTGCTTTTCTCCAGGCTTAATCCCACCATGTGGCAGCTACAGTGAAGGAGAGGCCCCTTCCCCAAGGTCTCAGCCCAAGTCCCAGGGCTGGCTCTCCCTGGTCCAGTTTAGACTACATGCTCATCTTTGACACAGTCACCGAGGCCGGGTCTCTCCGCTTGGTCAAGCCTGGGTCATGTGCCCTCCCCTCTTTCTTAGCTCACACGTGCTAGGGTGTTTCCCCGAAGGGAACGGAGAGATCTGTGAGTGGTGGAAAGCAGCATGGCTCTGGAGTCTGCTGGATGGCAAGCATTATACATTATACAGTAGACTCAGTGCCCAATCGATGCTGACCGCAGAGCATGGGACACAGAGGAGGGCTGGGGGCGGGGGTACCTCCAGAAGTGAATGTTGATGAATACAAGGTTCACTAAGCGGATGAAGGCAGCAGAGCCTTCCGAGCAGAGAACGTAACTTGATTAAGGCAAAGGCCTCGGCCGTGGGGCCAGGGTGACTGTATGTCCTCACATACTCAGGGGCGGAGGGGGGTGGTCCTGTTCTGCGCCTGTCCTCCTAATGTAATCTTAACAGCAGCCCCCTTTACTTGCAAAACAAACTGGGTTTGCATGATAAATTATATGGTCTCTCCCCCTTAACAGCCAACCTCATTTATAAGGGTACCGAAGGCAGAAGAAGGGATGAGACTTAATGGGAGGTCACTAACCTTTAGTGGCAAAGCTCACGCTAGAATTCAGAACTCCTGCCTCCCAGGGCAGTGCTCAGCTTATGAAACCAACCCTCTGAGAGACCACATCAGATTAACCAGTCATGGGACGCCTGGGTGGCTCAGTCGGTTAGGAGGCTGCCTTCAGCTCAGGTCTTGATCCCAGGATCCAGGGATCGAGTCCCATGTCGGGCTCCCTGCTCAGCAGGGAGCCTGCTTCTCCCTCTGCCTGCCGCTCCCCCTGCTTGTGCTGTCTTTTTCTCTGACAAATAAATAAGTAAAATCTTTAGGAAAAAAAAAAAAAAGGATTAACCAGTCTTCCTTCTCCCTCTTTTTCTCTTCTTACCACATTCTCCACAGGATTGTGACCAGATCCACGTTGACGATGTCTCCTCCGATGACAATGGGCAGGACCTAAGGTAGGAGTGTGGGGAGCCAGAACTGCCCCCTTTTGATTGGTTATTGAGCTTGCCTTTCACCAGAAGCAGAGAGGAGGGGCGGGCTGGGTTATCAGGATGAGTGCCCCTGCCTGGGTCAGAACCCAGGGTCGCAGCCCCGACCGCCACCCTGCAGCCTCCTCAGCATCACCTCCAATCACAAAGGCTGAGATTTTCACAGACTCTCTGTGACTCTCCTTATGTTTATCTCTCAATGGTTTCCTGTCTGCTTCCCAAAGTAATGCATGCATATTGTAAAAAATTCATACGTCACTTCTAACCTTGCCTCCCAGAATCACCATCACGAAGAGTTCGGCACCCCTTCTTCAAAGGTTTGATTGCTTCGTTAGCATACATATATTATTTAATATGAATATTGATACAGTCGATACTCAAAAAGATATTTCTTGACTGAGTAAGCGGTATGTCTAGTTTCTAGGGGACAACACTCTTAGGACATGGATTCCCGAAATAAGGTACCCAACTGCTCAAAACGAGACAGCTTTCAGAGGAATGTGGCTGGAATGTTCCAAGCCTGCCCCTGAGAAAACCTTATAAAAATGGAACCAGAGTTAATCTGTGCTTATCCAAAATTATCCCAGCCCAGTGCCTCTTGGCCCATCAAAAATATTATTAGACTGCATGATGTTTTGCTTATGGGACCAGTAACTTCACCTAGTGTTTGCTTCCTAGATGTGTCTTCCATCTTACTCCAAAAAAAGAAGTCAAAGCTTCTGTCTCTGGGCCCTGGAAGTCTTTTCAAAGGCCAGCACAACTAGAAGTGAGAGGCAGGCACCTGCTTCATATTAATTAGCCATTCTGAAAATCCCTCGCAGTCAGGACTGGCAAGGAGCAAGGCTCTGGTGCCAGCCAGGGCTTCTCCATTTATGGAGTAAATAAACCCCAGATCAAGGTTAATTGTGTCCTTTCCATGACATCATAGCTGGGAGCCACTCTTCCCCTCACGGCAATGAGCAACCAGGGTTCCACTTTTATAACGTTTCCCCTGTAGCTGGCTGGCATGGGACTGAGAGCAGGTTCCTCTGAAGGCCGTCTCATGCTGAGCTGTTTGGGACATCACTTCCAGAACCCACAATCCGAGGATGGTTTTCCCCACAGACACCAAATTCTCCATGTATTCATTCAAGCAATCTCTTTTGAGTCCCTACTGTGTGCCAGGCACCAAGCATCAAATGTACCTTCTTTGGTTTTTTTCAGTTCACTGCAGAAACCAACCTTGGCAATGCCCTTATTTTGCACACGCCCTGTCCCAGACACCTTACGTGCATTAACTCCCTCATCTTCACAGTTACCCTAGGGAACAACACCTGCTTTTCTCATCATCCCCATTTTACAGGTGGGGAATGGGAGGCACAGAGAGGTTAAGTAACCTGCCGAACCTCACACAGCCAGTAGGTAGGGGAGGTAGGATTCATGGATGTCCTTCCCTGCCCTCCTGTTCTCTTGGCAGAACATCTGGCCACCTCCCCCAGGGTGTCCTCGGAGTTTTTAGTATGTGTTCTTTTTCAAGAATCAATTTTCTGGCCTTTCCACACTACTCCAAGAGGGGCCCAGAAGGCATAGTCCTGGGTTCCCGTTGCAACTTAAAGGAAACTTCCACCATGTCCGGAGCCCTTGGTGTCCTGCCACTGAAGCAGGAGGATGTCTTCAAATTCCTTGCAGCAGGAACTCACGTAGGTGGCACCAACCTTGACTTCCACACGGAACCGTACATGCACAGAGGGAACAGTATTGGCGCAAACATAAATCTGAAGAGGACGTGGGAGAAGCTCTGCTGGCAGCTCGTCACGCGGTTGCCATTGAAGACACGGCTGACGCCCACGTCCTAGCCTCTGGGAATCCTGGCCGGCGAGCTGTGCTGCTGCTGTCTGGGGGCCAGTCCGGTGGCCACCCCGCTCCTGGAACCTTCACCAACCAGATCCACGCAGCCTTCCGGGAGCCACGACCTCTGGTAGCTGCTGTCCCCAGGGCTGACCGCCGACCACCAGAGGTGCTACTCTGCCTACCGTAGCTGTGTCACAGACTCTCCCCTGTGCCACGTGGACCCTGCCACCCCATCCGGCAGCAAGGGGGCTCACAGGGCGAGTCCGATGTGGCGGGTCCCAGCCCTGGAAGTCCTGCACATCTGTGGCACCATCCCCTATGAGCACCCACGGGAGGCCTCACCAAATCTTGGCTTCTGCGGAGACTTCTGAAGAGACTGAGAAGGAAGAGCAGGCCACTGCTGCAAAGGCCATGACCAAGGAGGAATTTCAGGGTGAATGGACTATTCTGGCTCCCGAGCTCACTGCTGCTCAACACGAGGCTGCAGACGAGTCAGGAGGCACACCGGAGTATATGTTCGAAGCCTTGAGGATCAAGTCGCATGGGCCAGTGTCCTGGCTTGCATGCCCCAGGGAGCCCCCAAGGTGCAATTAGCTCTTGAGTCGGAGACATTCGCCCCAGGTGTTCCTGTGGCTCCAGCAGAGTTTTTGTTATCACAACCAAAGCCTCTTCCCTGGGAAGAGTTTTCGACCCAAGAGTAAGGCCTGGCCTCTGCTCGAGTAAGGCTGAGCCCCAGACAGAATGGAGGGTGACAGCCACATGTCCCATCACGCTGTGTTCAGGTGCCCCACAGGGAGCATGACCTAGCACCTTGCACTTTCCAAATGCCCTTTGACCTCTGCAGCAGCAGGGGCCCTGAAGTACGGGGAGGTACGTGAGATACGGCTTCCAAGTGTTGCTACATTCCTGCTGCACCGCATCTTTGTAAAAAATGTCTTTCTGTTTCCACTCTTCGGCTTATCCTAGAACATCTAGAAAGTGCAAAATAGTGCAAAGAGGGAAAAAATCAGCCAAACTCACACCCTGAGACAGCCATAGAACCATATTGACCTGTTTCCTTCTGCTCTTTTCTAGGAAGAGACTCATGGCGGGGCGGGGGGGGGGGGTTGAGGGGGCGGCACAGAGGAAGAGAGAGAATCTCAAACAGGCTGCACGCCCGGTACAGAGCCCCACGCGAGGCTCCATCTCATGACCCTGAGATCACGACCTGAACCAAAATCAAGAGTCTGACGCTGAACCAACAGCCACGCAGGTGCCCCTAGGAAGAGACTCATTTTTAAAGCTTTGGGTCATACTATACACATATCCCTTGTCACGCTCTGGTTTTCCCCTTCCGACGGTGATTTTGCAAACCTCCAGCAAAGCTTCTGGCGGAGGGAAGGAAGATGGGGGGGTCTCTGGCGCGTTGGGGTTTTCATTCTCACGTGCTGGTTGCTGTAGGCAGCGAGTCGCCCGCACTCTCCTGTTCGGGTTCTCAGCTGCCACATCTGTCGTCAGCTTTGTGGGACACTCTGGCTTCGTCCCCAGTCCACACAGAGCACTTCTTAGGCCGACATGCTTCATTCGGAGTGGAGGATTGTATCTGCAAAGCCCCAGCAATCGGCTCTGCCTAATTTAACAAATCAAAAAAATTATGGTTATTTCTGTGGAAAGATACGGAGATGTCACAGAATGGGAAGAAAGGGTTGGCAGCCAGGCCTTACAGGGAACACGGAGCAGTGCAGATTTGGGGATCGAAGTAGGAGGAACTAACACGTTTTCTTCTGGACTCTTCTGTCAGGATGAACCAGCTGCAACCATTTTTTGGAATTCCCTTCTGGTTTTGAATTCTAAAGGCGGGGCGGGGCTTTTCCTAGCTTGGCCACTGCACGCAGGGGCTTCCTGGCTCTGTGGGGCCTGTGGGCTCCTGGCAAAGAGCCCCCCCCTTGCCCACCGACAGTATCTCTCCCCCCCCCCCCCCCCAGCACGTACAACTTCTCCACTGACGGCTTCCACAGCTCGGCCCCGGGAGCCAACCTGTGCCTGGGCTCCGGCGTCCACGGCGGCGTGGACTGGATGAGGAAGCTGGCCTTCCGCTACCGGCGGGTGAAGGAGATGTACAACACCTACAAGAACAACGTCGGTGGTGAGTGGCCGGTGCCCCCCACGCAGGGGGAGCGGGGAGGGCTGGCTGCCCTGCTCAGGCCGCACCCCGGGCCGAGGCAGGGTCAAGGGTGGCCACGGCCCCTTGCGTGCGCAGACACCAGCTTGCTCAGTGCACGCCTCGGGGCGCGCTCTGGAAGGGGCACGAGCGTTTCTGTGTCCTCACTTGGGGTGGGTGTGGGGCGGGAGACTGAGGAATAGATGACAGCCTGCCCGGGATCCCACAGCCCACGAGCGGTGGGGCGGGCTTAGGGGCCACCCCCCCCCCGCCGATGGCTACATCAGGTGTGGCCTGAGGAGGCTGGGGTGGCCTCGCCACCTGTGTTACAACACGCCCTCCGGGCGCCTCGGTCACTTGCTGAAGTTGGGGGACCGGTGGCTTCGGCCCCTGCTGCTCCGACAGTGGGCTGCAGACCAGCTGCGTAAGCATCAGCTTTGTTGCCAGACTCTGGGGGCCCCTCCAGGCCACTGGGTCAGATTCTGCGTTTTTAACAAGATTCCCGGTAATCTGTGGAAACACTGAAGTTGGAGAAGGCCTGGAAGGCGCTGGTTCTCATATTGGAACCACCTGGGGCATTTCCAGCTCTGATGTTCTCGGCCTGGCTGCAGCTGGGGTCAGGATCACAGGGTTCAGGCCCTGATGTGCGGTCAAGGTGAGAGCCGCCGGCTTCGGCAGCAAGAGAGCATTGGTCGTGGCACTGGATGAGAAGTCTGGAAGGGCCTATGGGCAAGGCTTGCTCTGCAGTGCCAGGCCCTAGATCGCTTTTCTGGAATTCTCTGGGCCAGCGGTTCTTAACAGGAGCTGATACTGCTTCTCCCCCAGGAGGCATTTGGGGGTGTTTTGATTGTCACAATGCATGGACCCAGTTACAGGCCCATAAAGGGAAAAGGTCTGAGTAGGCAGCTGGTAGTGTCTGCCATATGCCCCTTGGCCCCCAAAGCTTCTAGGGCTCCCTCCTCCTGCCCCAGAAAGAGTAGAGTCCCAGGAAGAATCTAGGGTCTCAAACTGGACAGAACCTACTTCCAGTCCCAATGACTCCACTTTCTGGCTACCTCCCTGAGCCTCAGCATCTAAATCTGTGAAATGGGGATAAAAACAATTCTGTCTCCCTGGGTTATGGAAAGGTTTGTTGTTAATAGGCACAGAAGTTATGACTCTGTGCCTGAGGCAGCGGCTCAGCAAATGGTCGCATTTGTCACTGGCTCCTTTCAGTTTTGCTTGGGAGTCTTTCAGGTTCTTCTGTGTCTCCAGTCCGTGGCTGCGACCCTACACAGTCCTGACCGTAGCTAATGTTTACTGAGCACTCACTGTAGGCCGGGCTCTGTTAGGAGGGCTTTTCACCTACTGTCTTATTTGCTCTTTACCACAGCCCTGTGAGGTAAGTGCTTTTCTCATCTGTGTGCTATAAAGGTGGAAACTGAGATCAGAGACGTTAAGTAACCTGGCCAGCATCACACAGCCCAGGTGGCAGAGCCACCACAGTGGAACCCAAGGCCGGCGGCTTCGCCACCACTGCCCACACTCGGTAGCCTCTCACACCCAAGTCTGTAGACGTGGAGCAAGGAGGGGAGCAGGTGTGCTTGGAGTAGAGGAGACAGGGATGGAGGCGGCCAGCAGGGGCCACCTGCTCCTCATCCAGGTTAAGCCCCAGGAAGCACCCGGGGCTCCTGTCAGGCTGCTCTGCTCTCCCCTGAGCTGAGGGGGGATTGCGCGGTGTGTCAACAGGTGAGGGGAGCCTGCAGGTGGCAGGACTCCGCGGGCGGCCCCCCCAGCTCTTTCTGCATCATAGAACTGGCGTGGTGAGGACCCCAGCCTCCAACCCCAGGGGTCACCAACACCCCAGGATCCTGAGGGTTTGGGAAGTTGTGCTCAGAAGAGAGACATCCACAAGATACAGGGTGAAAATGGGAAAGGCTTAACAAGTCAACATCGGGAGGCAGGACTGGGTTCAGAGGCCTTTGCCTGATATCACACCTCCCTCTACCATGTCCTGTTACAACCCTTGAACAGGTTACTTGACCCCTTCGTGCCTCAGTTTCTTCAGGTGTCAGATGGGAATAGTGATGCTGCCCAACTCATAGGATAAATGTCAGGATAATGTGAATTAACACATGGGAGTTGCTGAGAACTGGGCCGCCGTGCAGTGAGCACTTCTTGAATGTTGCTCTTGTCTGGGGAAGGAGGCCGAGCCTGGGGAAAAGCTGCCGGTAAGGGGCAAGCAGACAGAAGCCTGAAGCATACTTCCTAGGGCAAAGTAGGAGGGGTTGACCAGCTGACTACCCGTGGCAGCACGCGTGGGAAGCCTCTTGTAAACCATATGGTCCCGTGCCCCTGACAGTTTGTATTGTTATTAAGGGCTGTGGGGAAGGGGCAGAGAGAAGGCAAAGCCAGAGACCACCTGCAGCGTCTTGTCCTAGTGAATTCCTTCTCCCTTGAACAAACACCAAATCGGCACGAGCCGTGCACCAGTCCCTGCGAGAGCACTGCCCAGGGGCTGGTTCCGCGGTGGTAAACAAAACCGGCTCGGTCCCTGCCCTCATGGAGGCAACGGTGTGGTGGCCGAAGCAGACATCGAACACATGATTACACAGATGTGTTTGAAATCATAGTTGTGACAAGTGTGCCAGGAGAAGAGGTGCGGTGTGTTGGGAGGGTGTAAAATAGAGACCTGACCAGGGTAGGCCTTCCAGAAGAAATGACATTGGAAACGGAGTGTAAAGGACTTAGGCAAACAGGGAAAGGAAGATACGAAGAGTGGTCCAGGTTCTGAGATGACGTAGGAACGCACCTGGTGTATCAGGGGACAAAAAGGGGGCCACCAGGGCGGGAATGGAAGGACAGCAAGGCAATGGCAAGAGATGAGGTAAGCAACTGAGCAGGGGCAGGGGCTCTGGAAGCTGAACTTCATCTTAAGGGCCTTGACGGCTGAGAGACTGACAGTCAGCTCTAGAGAGCCCGTGGAGTGGGCTCTGGAGGCCCGCTGCCTGGGTACACCTGTCTCCATACTTCCTGCCGTGAGCAAGTCAGTTGACCTCACTAAGCCTCAGCTTCTCCACCTGACTTCCACAGTGTTCTATGTCAGTTATATCTCAGTGTGAAAAAATAGTGTCCACCTCTAGGGGCACTGTGAAAGTGAGTGAAATAAATCCTATTAAAAAGCACAGGCCAAAAAAAAAACACAGGCCATACACACAGTAAGCACTCAATAAATGTTAACCGTTTTTATTTTATTCATTTTTTGTCTCCGCTGTAACAGTACAAACTCTACAGTCTGCATTTTTTGTTCATCTGTATATGCAGTGCCTATTACAGTACTGAGCACACAAAAGGCACTCCCGAATTCTTTGTTGGATGGACGGGCAGAGGGACGGATGGAGGGATGGCCGGGTGGATGAGTGGGTCAGTCAGTGGATCAATCAATCACAAAATAAGATTAAAATCACTGGATAAAGTTGACCTTGGATATCACCTGATTTGAAATGTCAGGGTACCAGCAGCTAGATTCCCCTTCCCTAACCACCCCCCTCCCCAGACCTCTCAAATGATGAATACCACGTCTTTATTTTCCTTGTCCATAGGCTTGATAGGAGCTCCCAAAAGAGAGACTTGGCTACAGCTCAGAGCTGAACTGGAAGCTCTGACCGACCTCTGGCTGACCCACTCTCTCAAGGCGCTTAACCTCATCAATTCCCGGTAGGTGGGAGCCCCTATTTGCCTTCCTGCCCCTGAACTTTTTCCCATTTGAGAGTGGTGGCTCCTCCATTTCCATACTTGAAGAATTGGACTCTCCACATTCTCACTTGCACACTTTCCAGACATTTGATAAAGCTGAGGAGTCACACAGTACCATGGAAACCTTGTACCACCGCTGAGCAAACAGGTGCTAAGACTTCTCAGGGTCCAGCAGAGCTTTGTATGTAGGTCGGTCTGTCCCATCCGCTGTTGCCCACAACACCCGCCAGTCCCAACAAAGCCCTCTGAAAATCATTTTATAGTGGGCCACAGATCATCTGGCAGGCAAATACAGGGTAAGGAGTTTCATTCCAGGCCTCCCAATAAATTGCCTCTTGCTCTTTAACAAGATCATCTGAGCCAGAGAACAAATAACCCCCTGCACTAGCGTCCAAAAATCTTGTGTCCCAGCATATAAATGGTTACAAGATGGCAGGCCATGAGCTGGCTCTGTCCTGCGGATGTGTCCTGTTTGATACACACTTTGTCCCAAAGACTGGGAAAGTAATCCATAGCTCCAGATTTCTAGGTTCTGTCAAAATATCAGAACCGGCAGGTGTTCTCCAGTTTACCCCAGTCCTCACCGCTCCCTGTTGCCCTACACCTGATCCATATTACTCATTTACATCCCTGATAGGCAGCTGCAGCTATGTAAGTGTGGACCCTTGCAAGAAACATTTGTTTTAAATAAGTATTAACACTTAACACTGTAAGTAATATTACAGGATTGCGTTTCAATGTGCCAGGCAGCCTCAGGCTTAAAAGAGGAACAGCTGAAGGATCTTTGGGCCTCCCCTCACCTGAAGATGACTTAGCCAGAGCTCCAAACCCCACCAGGGCTCCTGCCGACTCCAGGCTCGTGCTGCAGGGTGAGGAGGCCTGGCCCTGGTGTTCTGACCTACAGTCTTCTCTGTCCTCAGGCCCAACTGTGTCAACGTGCTGGTCACTACCACTCAACTAATCCCTGCGTTAGCCAAAGTCCTGCTGTATGGACTGGGCTCCGTGTTTCCTATTGAGAACATCTACAGTGCAACGAAGACAGGTAGGGAGAACCAGACCTCACGGTGATGCAGGGAGGGAGGGTGAGGCTAGCTCTCCATCCCGCATTTGGGAAGCTTAAGGAAAAGGGCACTAAGAAAGCTAAAGAACTTGTCCATGGCCATGACTCAGATCCCCAGAACGATCCCACAAACCACTCGTTCTAACCTCAGCTTCCAGAGAAAGTGGTTAGGACCATCGTTTTCTAAAGTTAGGTTATCTGCAAGGTTGCTATAACACACACCCAAATACAGGACTTACGTCAGAATCCAAGCTTCTTTCTCTCTCACAGGTCAACAGACTAGAGGTGAGTGACTCAGGCTCGTGGGGCAGCTCTGTCCGCAAACTCGCCCAGGACCCCAGGTCCTTCCCATCTTATTTTTCCACCAGCCCCTGTGGTTTTATTCTCATGTGTGGTTAAATCAGAATCCTGCCACATTATCGTTCCAGCTTAGGGGAAGAGGGGAAGGAGTGAGTCATACATGTCAAATGTTTTAAGACCAGGACTCAAATGGGATACCTGGTGCCTCTGCTCAC
Organism: Eumetopias jubatus; assembly: GCF_037043125.1. Lineage (NCBI taxonomy): Eukaryota > Metazoa > Chordata > Mammalia > Carnivora > Otariidae > Eumetopias > Eumetopias jubatus. The sequence continues at coordinate 127,225,861 of NW_028274815.1, forward strand.
CTCCTCTGGGCCCCCGCTTAGTCACATGGCCACGACTAGTGGCAAGGGAGGCTGGGAAACGTAGTCCATAGCTAAGTGCCATGAACACAGGTAAGTCATGGAATTCTATTACTAAGAAGAGGAAAGTAGGGGCACCTGGGTGGCTCAGTTAATTAAGCATCTGCCTTCGGCTCAGGTCGTGATCTCAGGGTCCTGGGATCGAGCCCCACATCGGGTGCCCTGCTCAGTGGGGAGCCTGCTTCCTCCCTCTCCCTCCTGCTCATGCTTTGTCTCTGTGTCTGTCTCTCTGTCTCTATTAAATGAAAAAAGAAAATCTTAAAAAAAAAACAGGAAAATAGTTTCCACCACAGCATAGCACATGAGGTGATTTTTAATTTAGGTGGTACAAGCCGTCAAATAAACTTGAATCCAACCTTGAACCACACAGACAAAAATTTGTGTTTTTTTTTAATTCTCTTTTAAGGAGAGAATCTCAGTTTAGTGGTATCCTACTTTGACACCTCTCTTACTGCTTGATAATCTTTATTAACGAAGAGAACAAGCCTTAGGCTCAGAGCTTCCATCAGATAAGAGAATTTAATAAATAAAAATGAACAGCATCATTTATCATCAGGGCAAGTCGTATTGGTTTTTGGAGGAGAGGGGCTGGAGTTTTTTATTCTTATATCACCTAAAACTATATAATAATGTTAAATAAATCTAGTTAGTTAAGATGTTTTTATTTTTTTTAATTTTTATTTTTTTGACAGAGACACAGCGAGAGAGGGAACACAAGCAGGGGGAGTGGGAGAGGGAGAAGCAGGCTTCCCACCGAGCCGGGAGCCCGACGTGGGGCTCAATCCCAGGACCCTGGGATTATGACCTGAGCCGAAGGCAGACGCTTAACGACTGAGCCACCCAGGCACCCCCCCTTTTTTTTTAATTTTTATTTAAAATGTTTTTAATTAGAAATTTTTACCCTTGTTTTTTTCCTAGAACCAAAAAAAAAAAAAAAAAAAAAAGTTATGGTATTGTGGAAGCATTTTCCCAGACTGGTTTTTGCCTTTACTTAAGTTCTAGCTCTGAACATTACAGAAAAGTGCCTTTAGATTTTTAGATTTTAAAATCATAAAATTCAGGCCCCGTCTGGCCATGAGAGCTTCTGCAACAGGACTTGGTGAGACTATCATTGTCTTTCTGCACACTGTAGTCATGTGACTTCGCAGCTTCTTGAGAACCTTTCTTAAATACTTTTTAATTATGGTAAAATACACGTGACATGAACTTTACCATCCTCACCATTTTTCAGTGTATATTTCAGGGGTATCAGCCCCATTCCCACTGTTGTGCCACCATCCCCACCATCCATCTCCAGAGCTCTTTCCATCTTGTAGAACTGAAGCTGGGTCTGCATTAAACAGGAACTCCCCATTCCTGCCTGCCCCCAGCCCCTGGCAAACACCCTTCTACTTTCTGCCTCTAGGAATGTGACTGCTCTGGGGACCTCGGAGAAGTAGAATCATAGAATATATATTGTCTTTGTGACTGGCTTATTTCATGTAACGTAATGTCCTCAAGGGTCCTATCTGTGATGTAGCCTGTGTCAGAATCCCTCTCCTTTTTAAGGCTGAGTGATACTCCATTTATGTCTGTGCTACATTTCGTTTATCCGTTCATCTGTCCACGGACACTTGGATTGCCTCCCCCTCTTGGCTATTGTAAAACAGTGCTGCGATGAACACGGGTGTACAAATCTCTCTTCCAGACTCTGTTTTCAGTTCTTTGGGATATGTACCCAGTGGTGGAATTGGTGGATCATAGGGTAATTCTACTTTTCATTTTTTTGAGGAACGCCATACTGTTTTCCGTAGCGGCCACACCGTTGTGCATTCCCGCCGACAGGGCCCAAGGGTTCCAGTTTCTCCACATCCTCACCAACATCTATTCTATTCTCTCCTCTTTTGATAACTATCCTAATGGGTATGAGGGAACTAGTGTTTTTTTTATTATTATTAACATATAATGTATTAGTTTCAGGGATACAGGGCTGTGATTCATCAGTCTTACACAACACCCAGTGCTCACCACAACACATAGCCTCCCCAATGTCCATCACCCAGCCTCCCCATCCTCCCCACCCCCTCCACTCCAGCAACCCTCAGTTTGTTTCCTGAGATTAAGAGTCTCTTATGGTTTGTCTCCCTCTCTGGTTTCGTCTTGTTTCATTTTTTCCTCTCTGCCCCTATGATCCTCTGCCTTGTTTCTCAAATTCCACATATCAGTGAGATCATATGATAACTGTCTTTCCCTGATTGACTTATTTCGCTCAGCATAATACCCTCTAGTTCCATCCATGTCATTACAAATGGCAAGATTTCATTTTTTGACGGCTGCATAATATTCCATTGTGTATATATATACCACTTCTTCTTTAATCCATTCATCTGCTGATGGACATCTGGGTTCTTTCCATAGTTTGGCTATTTGTGGACATTGCTGCTATAAACATTGGGGTGCACGTACCCCTTCGGATTACTACATTTGTATCTTTGGGGTAAATACCCGCTAGTGCAATTGCTGGGCCATAGGGTAGCTCTATTTTCAGCTTTTTGAGGAACCTCCATACTGTTTTCCAGAGTGGTTGCACCAGCTTGCATTCCCACCAATGGTGTAGGAGGTTTCCCCCTTCCCTGCATCCTCGCCAACATCTGTCGTTTCCTGACTTGTTAATTTTAGCCATTCTGACTGGTGTGAGGTGGTATCTCATTGAGGTTTTGATTTCTATTTCCCTGATGCCGAGCAATGTTGAGCACTTTTTCATGTGTCTGTTGGCCATTGGGATGTCTTTTTTGCAGAAATGTCTGTTCATGTCTTCTGCCCATTTCTTGATTGGATTATTTGTTCCTTGGGTGTTGAATTTGATAAGTCCTTTATAGATTTTGGATACTAGCTCTCTCTCTGATATGTCATTTGCAAATATCTTCTCCCATTCTGTCAGTTGTCTTTGGTTTTGTTGACTGTTTCCTTTGCTGTGCAGAAGCTTTTTATCTTGATGAAGTTCCAATAGTTCATTTTCCCCCTTGCTCCCTTGCCTTTGGTGATGTATCTAGGGAGAAGTTGCTGTGGCTGAGGTTGAAGAGGTTGCTGTCTGTGTTCTTCTCCTGAAAGATTTTGATGGATTTCTGTCTCACATTTAGGTCTTTCATCTATTTTGAGTCTATTTTTGGGTGTGGTGTAAGGAAATGGTCCAGTTTCATTATTCTGCATGTGGCTGTCCAATTTTCCCAACACCATCTGTTGACGAGACTGTCTTTTTTCCATTGGATATTCTTTCCTGCTTTGTCGAAGATTAGCTGACCCATGGAGTTGAGAGCCCACTTCTGAGTTCTCTGTTCTGTTCCACTGATCTATGTGTCTGTTTTTGTGCCAGTACCACACTGTCTTGACAATTACAGCTTTGTAGTAGAGCTGGAAGTCCGGAATTGTGATGCCACCAGCTTTGGTTTTCTTTTTCAACATTCCTCTGGCTATTCGGGGTCTTTTCTGGTTCCATACAAATTTTAGGATTATTTGTTCCATTTCTGTGAAAAAAGTTGATGATATTTTGATAGAGATTACATTAAATGTGTAGATTGCTCTAGGTAGCATAGCCATTTTAACAATATTTGTTCTTCCAATCCATGAGCATGGAACATTTTTCCATTTCTTTGTGTCTTCCTCAATTTCTTTCATGAGTCTTCTATAGTTTACTGAGAACAGATTCTTTACCTCTTTGGTTAGATTTATTCCTAGGTATCTTATGGTTTTGGGTAGAACTGTAAATGGGATTGACCCCTTAATTTCTCTTCTGTCTTGTTGGTGTATAGAAGTGCAGCTGATTTCTGTGCACTGATTTTATATCCTGCCACTTCACTGAATTCCTGTATGAGTTCTAGCAGTTTTGGGGTGGCGTCTTTGGGTTTTCCACATAAAGTGTCATGTCATCTGCAAAGAGTGAGAGTTTGACCTCTTCTTTGCCGATTTGGAGGCCTTTTCTTTTTGTTGTCTGATTGCTGAGGCTAGGACTTCTAATACTATGTTGAATAACAGTGGTGATAGTGGATATCCCTGCCGTGTTCCTGACCTTAGGGGAAAAGCTCTCAGTTTTTCCCCATGTAGGATGATATTCGCTGTGGGCTTTTCATAGATGGCTTTTATGATATTGAGGTATGTACCCTCTATCCCTATACTCTGAAGAGTTTTAATCAAGAAAGGATGCTGTACTTTGTCAAATGCTTTTTCTGCATCTATTGAGGGGATCATATGGCTCTTGTCCTTTCTTTTATTAATGTAGTGTATCACATCGATTGATGTGTGGAAGTTGAACCAACCTTGCAGCCCAGGAATAAATCCCACTTGGTCGTGGTGAATAATCCTTTTAATGTACTGTTGGATCCTATTGGCTAGTATTTTGGTGAGAATCTCTGCATCCATGTTCATCAGGGATATTGGTCTGTAATTCTCCTTTTTGGTGGGGTCTTTGGTTTTGGGATCAAGGTAATGCTGGCCTCATAAAATGGGTTTGGAAGTTTTCCTTCCATTTTTTTTTTAAGATGTTTATTTGACAGAGACAGACACAGCAAGAGAGGGAACACAAGCAGGGGGAGTGGGAGAGGGAGAAGCAGGCCCCCAGCAGAGCAGGGAGCCCGATGTGGGGCTTGATCCCAGGACCCTGGGATCATGACCTGAGCCGAAGGCAGACGCCTAACGACTGAACCCCTCAGGCAACCCTTTCCTTCCATTTCTATTATTTGGAACAGTTTCAGAAGAATAGGTATTAATTCTTCTTTAAATGTTTGGTAGAATTCCCCTGGGAAGCCATCTGGCCCTGGGCTCCTTTTGTTGGGAGATTTTTGATGACTGCTTCAATTTCCTTGCTGGTTATGGGTCTGTTCAGGTTTTCTAGTTCTTCCTGGCTCCGTTTTGGTAGTTTATACGTCTCTAGGAATGCATCCATTTCTTCCAGATTGTCTAATTTGCTGGCATATAGTTGCTCCTAATATGTTCTTATAATTGTTTGTATTTCTCAGTGTTGGTTGTGATCTCTTTCATTCATGATTTTATTTATTTGGGTTCTTTCTCTTTTCTTTTTGATAAGTCTGGCCAGGGGTTTAGCAGTCTTATTAATTCTTTCAAAGAACCAGCTCCTAGTTTTGCTGATCCGTTCTACTGTTCTTTTGGTTTCGATTTCATTGATTTCTGCTCTAATCTTTATTATTTCTCTTCTCCTGCTGGGTTTAGGCTTTATTTGCTGTTCTTTTTCCAGCTTCTTTAGGTGTTGGGTTAGGTTGTGTATTGGAGACCTTTCTTGTTTCTTGAGAAAGGCTTGTATTTCTATATACTTCCCTCTTAGGACCGCCTTTGCTTCATCCCAAAGATTTTGAACAGTTGTGTTTTCATTTGTTTCCATGATTTTTTTTTAATTCTTTAATTTCCTGGTTGACCCACTCATTCTTTAGTAGGATGCTCTTTAGCCTCCATGTATTTGAGTTCTTTCCAACTTTCCTCTTGTGATTGAGTTCAAGTTTCAAAGCACTGTGGTCTGAAAATATGCAGGGAATGATCCCAATCTTTTGGTACCAGTTGAGACCTGATTTATGACCCAGGATGTGTAATCTATTTTGGAGAATGCTCCATGTGCACTAGAGAAGAAGGTGTATTCTGTTTCTTTGGGATGGAATGTTCTGAATATATCTGTGAAGTCCATCTGGTCCAGTGTGTCATTTAAAGCCCTTATTTCCTTGTTGATCTTTTGCTTAGATGATCTGTCCATTTCAGTGAAGGGGGTGTTAAAGTCCCCTACTATTATTGTATTATTGTCGATGTGTTTCTTTGATTTTGTTATTAATTGGCTTATATAATTGGCTGCTCCCATGTTGGCATAAATATTTACAACTGTTAGATCTTCTCATTGGATAGACCCTTTAGGTATGATATAGTGACCTTCCTCATCTCTTATTACAATCTTAGGTTTAAAATCTAATTTGTCTGATAGCCTTCTTTTGATGTCCATTAGCATAGTAAATGGTTTTCCACCCCCTCACTTTAAATCTGGAGGTGTCTTTGGGTCTAAAATGAGCCTCTTGCAGACAGCATATCGATGGGTCTTGCTCTTTTATCCAATCTGATAGCCTGTGTCTTTTGATTGGGGCATTTAGCCCATTTACCTTCAGGGTAACTATTGAAAGATATGAATTTAGTGCCATTGTATTGCCTGTAAGGTGACCGTTACTGTATATTGTCTGTGTTCCTTTCTGGTCTATGTTACTTTTGGGCTCTCTCTTTGCTTAGAGGACCCCTTTCAATATTTCTTGTAGGGCTAGTTTGGTGATCATAGATTCTTTTAGTTTGTTTGTCCTGGAAGCTTTTTATCACTCTTTTCTATTTTCAATGACAGCCTAGCTGGATAAAGTATTCTTGGCTGCATATTTTTCTCATTTAGTACCCTGAATATATCATGCCAGTCCTTTCTGGCCTGCCAGGTCTCTCTGGATAGGTCTGCTGCCACTGTAGTTTACAGACCTCTTGTCCTGAGCTGCTTTCAGGATTTTCTCTTTGTCGCTGAGATTTTTAAGTTTTACTATTAGATGTTGGGGTGTTGACCTATTTTTGATTTTGAGGGGGGTTCTCTGTGCCTCCTAGAGTTTGAGCCTGTTTCCGTCCCCAAATTAGGGAAGTTCTCCACTAGAATTTGCTCCAATATACCTTCTGCCCCTCTCTCCCTTTCTTCTGGGATCCCAATTATTCTAATATTGTTTCACTTTATATCACTTACCACTCGAATTCTCCCCTCATGATCCCATATTGTTTACCTCTTTTTCTCAGCTTCTTTGTTCTCCATCATTTGGTCTTCTATATCACTAATTCTCTCTTCTGCCTCATTTATCCTAGCAGTCAGAGGCTCCCTTTTTTATTGCACCTCATTAAATAGCCTTTTTGATTTCAACTTGGTTAGATTTTATTTCTCCAGAAAGGGATTCTCTAGCGTCTTCTATGCTTTTTTCAGGCCCAGCTAGTATCTTTATAATCGTTATTCTGAACTCTAGTTCCAACATCGTACTAATGTCCATATTGATTAGGTCCCTGCCAGTCAGTACTGCCTCTCGTTCTTTTTTTTGAGGTGAGTTTTTCCATCTTGTCATTTTGTCCAGAGAAGAATAGATGAACGAAAGAACAAAATGCTAAAAGGGCAACAACGACCCCAGAGAAATATACACTAAACAAATCAGAAGAGACCTGAAACTGGAGGGAAAAGAAAAAAAAGACTATGATCAGGCTGGTGAATAGAACAGAGCCATACAGTAGATTTGGGGTATATTTTGGTCTGTTAGAAGAAACTGCATCCCAAAATTTTAAATACAATGAAGGGATTAGAATATGACTGTAAGAATGAAAATTAAAAAAGATTTTTAAAAAGGAATTAATAAGTTGGTTGGAAAAGGAAAGAAAAAATTTTTAAAAAAAAAATTAAATTAACTTTGAAAGACTAAAGAATTATGGGAAAAAAGCCATGAATTCTATGTGCAGTATTCCCCTAGCGCTGGAGTTCTCCCATTCTCCTTGATCGGTAAACTTGGTCTTGGCTTGGGGGCTGTACGTGCTGATCTTCTGGGGGAGGGGCCTGTTGCCGTGGTTCCCAAATGTCTTTGCCGGAGGCGGAATTGCCCCGCCCTTGTCGGTCCGGGCTAAGCAAGCTGCTCGCGTTTGCTCTCGGGAGCTTTTGTTCCCTGCAAGCTCTCCGTGCCGCTTTGGAGGACGAGAGTGAAAATGGTGGCCTCCCAATCTCCGCCCGGAGGAGCCGAGAACTCGGGGCCCGCTCCTCAGTGCGCCCCCAGAGAAAAGCAGTCACTCTCGTGTCCCCGGTGTCTGGCCGCACTCCGTGCTCACCCGGCCTGTGACTGAGCATTTCTATCTCTGGCACCCGACCCCGTGTGGAGTCTCCAAACCCAGCAGATCCCTGCGGTGCGCTCCTGCGCCGCTCCTCCCGGGGGAGGGAGGGGAGTCTCCCCGGATCTGCCGCTTGTTGGGTCCCTGCGGGAGGAGCAGTGGCCTGACTGGGCCGCGGATCGCAGTTTATGGCAACCCCGAGCTGAGAGCCCGCTCCTCGGCTCCGTCTCTGCAGCCGGCTTCCCTGCTCCGATACCTGGGAGCTCTGCCACACTCAGGCACCCCTGGTCTTTCTGTGACCCCGAGGGTCCTGAGACCACACTGTCCTGCGAGGGTTCTACCCCCCGCTTAGCCACTGGAGTGATGTCCCTCAGTGGAGCCGACTTCTAAAAGTTCCGATTTTGTGCTCCGCGACTCTAGCACTTGCCAGAAGTGGCCGGCGGAGGCCCCCTCCCCCGCCGTCTATCCTCCCGAATATCGCCTCGGGTTCACTTCTCCGCACGTCCTACCTTCCAGAAAGTGGTCGCTTTTCTGTTCAGAGAGTTGTTGCTATTCTTCCCTTCGATCTCCTGTTGAGTTCGTAGGTGTTCAGAATGGTTTGATCCCTATCCAGCTGAATTTCTGGGACCAGAGGAAATCCAGGTCTCCTACTCCTCCGCCATCCTGGACTCCCAATCTGGTGTGATTTTGAATACAGTGATTCTATTCTGTATTTAAATGAATTCATTTCAGTAAAAATAGAAGTGGGAGTTGATTTTTTTTTTTTTTTTTAAGATTACATAACAGGAGTTCCCAGATTTGGTCACAATGGTGAGGGTAGTTCTGGAATGTTTGAGAAACTCTGGTCCAGGAGGGCATGTCTCAAGACCTGACTCATGAACAAAGGATCCAGTCAGTGGCCAGATGAGTATGGAAAACTCACAATGAACATGAACACATGAAAAACTCCATTCAGTCCTATGATAAAAGTTTTAAAGCAAAGTTGCATTTAACAGCACTTTTTTCTGTAGAGTTTGCAAGAAAGGCATCCATAACCCAGGCACATCTAGAATTTCCATTCAGCCCATTGATTCTGTTTCTATGTAAGAAGAATCAAATGCCATCAGGGACATGTTAGAGCGACTTCCTTCCCATTTGGGGAGACTGAAGGTCAACACACTGAGGGTAATCAGAGTTGAGACTGCATAGAAATTTGGCCTCCAGCTCCCTGTTTTAACTTAAAAAGCATTTTTTTTTCAATGGTCAGGTTTCTACTCCGATAGGGCTGCATAACACACCTCAGAGGCTTACGGTGTTTCTCACTCACACGTTTGGGGAATCGGCAGTAACTCCGCTGGGATCGCCTCCGGGTTCTGCTCTGTTCCGTATATCCTCTCACCACGGGACCCTCACTCACTGCGGCCGTTGGGCCCATTCTCCTGACAGATGGCAGAAGTGAAGGGAGCCAAGCCACACCAGCCACACACACTTCCCGTGTCAGGTCCCTAGCACTCCGGTAGTGGTCAAAGCAAGTCATACGGTCAACCCAATATCCGTGGGGTGGGGCGTAGACTCCACCTGCTGTAGTGAAAGGCGTTGCAAAGTGTAACGTAATTCTACCTCAGAAGACAGTTACGATTCACAGCTCTGACAGCTCTGCTGCCTAGAGCAGCAGAAGAGAGTAGCTCAGAGCTCAAGCAACTTGGGCAGCCTAGGTTCGAATCCCGACTCTGCACTTGCTAGCCGGGCGCCCCAGGTAAGTGACCTCTCTGCCTCGGCTTCTCAGTCTGTCAAAATGGATGATCAGAATCCCCCTAAACATCTGACACAAGGGAATAGTGCATGTTCCCAGCAGAGCACAAGTGCTCAAAAATAAGAGCTGTGTTATTGTAACTACTATTGATACTCTTCCTCTGCTTCTCTTCGGGGCCCTCCACCAGCCTCAGTTTATCTCTAAAATGGGAATTCTATTAATTGCCATTTCATAAGGATTGCCGTGACAACAGTAAATGAATAACCTAACTCAGTGTTCCCCAACAGAGTGGGGAAGCATTTTGCCTCCCAGGAGATATCTGGCAACATCTGGAGACATTGTTTTTTCAACTGGAGGAGGTGCTCCAGGCATCTCCTGGGTGGAGACCAAGGATGCCCCCAAACATCCCCCACGAACAGGGCAGCCCCCTCAGCAAAGCCTCATCCTGCCCCACGCGCCAGCCAGTAACGCCGAGGCTGAGAAATCCCGATGTGAGCGAAACGCTTAGCAGAGCACCTAGCAGACCGTAAAGTCAGAGAGGGACCACTATTTTTAGCACTGCTGTTTTCCTTTTTGTTACTACACTCACTGACACCGTTGGGAGGAGCTAAGATCTGAATCCAGTGTGTCTGGATTTATTCAGCTGTCCGCACACCTGGGAAGGAGGCAAATATGAAGGGGTGGTCATCAACGGGTAGCAAGAAAAAAACTGGGCAGGGGAGTCAACCTGAGGGCCAAGTCTGTCACCAGGCTGCCACCTGTGGACGTGGGAATCCTGGCGCCTCTCCCTCCTAAGTCATGTCACCTGGTGCCCTCCGCTGTGAAGTGGGTCTGGCGCCCCTGCGCCAGCCAGCGGTGTCGACTCCAGAGCCCGCTTCAAGCCTCTGCACGCCCTCTTCTGTGTCACTCTGGGCAAGCCATTGAGCCCCTCTGTGCCCTCATGCTGTCACCACTCACGTGGGGATGGTGACAGTGTGCACACTGCTGAGGACGAGCCGATCAGTGCTTGGCCCTCAGGAGGAGGCTGCTCCCAGCAAGCACTTGGTTCGGGTTAGGAGTCCCCGCAATCCTGGGTGCTCAGCAGCCGTCTTTTCTTTCTCCCGTTCTTGCGTGTGCAGGGAAGGAGAGCTGTTTCGAGAGGATAATGCAACGATTCGGCAGAAAAGCCGTCTACATCGTGATCGGTGACGGCGTGGAAGAAGAGCAGGGAGCAAAGAAGGTACTCTGTCCACCTCTCAGACTCCGCTTCTCCTCTTGAGACAGGCTCGTGGGTCTCCTGGGCTCTTTACGAGGATTTCCCCCACCGCCCCCACCCCGGCGCTGGCTGGGTCCCTTCCTTCCCAGGCTCTTAGCTCCCTGGTCCCTTCCCATTTGCAGTCGCAGAAGCATCCTGAGTAATTTCCTTCTGCAAATCCCCCTCGGTGCCTTTGGCTGCCGCCCCTCGTAGCCCTGGATTTTTTCTAGGACAACTGCTCGGGAGCCCGGAGACACTCTGTCAGGCAGGCTGGTGGGGGGCTGGTGCACGTGTGCGCTTTATTCCATACTTACTGATCATATGTTCCAGGAACCCTTCCCAGTTAATAAAGACAGCATTAAGCTAATGAGAAAGAAAATCCTACATTTGTGATCTTGGGCCCATGAGGAGAGAGGCAGGAGGTTCTGGTGGCCCCAGCTCTGCTCTTGGAAAAGGAACAGCTGCCCCAGTGCTGGGTCTGGACCTGTCAACAGCATCCCAGAGAGCCTGCCACCCCCCCCCCCCCGACCCAGAGGCCTGGGAAGTGGGCTGTTAATGTCACAGAGCTTAATCGGGAGGACCTGGTTTCCCCCTTCCCTCCCCAGCAGCAAATTCCAGGGAAATGCAGAAATGTTCAGAGTCTCAGCGGACAAAGCTGAAAAAGAGGGTCCCAGGAGATGGCCCTGGGGGCGGAGCTAGAAGGCCTTGCCCCCTGCGAGGTTCCTCCCCTTCCCCTCCCCCAGGCTCCAGCAACACTTCAGAGGGAAGAATTCCCTGCTCAGGTACCACTCTGGTCTTCCAGAGACACAGGCCTGCCTGCAGCTCCCTCCCCGAGCTGTCCATACTCTGTTGGGGGCCTCGGCGACCGGGCGCTTAGACGCAAACACCGCGGCTAGTGGGTGAGCTCCGTTAGCCGTGCGGCTGCTGCGTGCCAGTGACTGTGGCAGGTGCTGGGGAGCCTGCCGTGAGCAGAAGGGACAGGCTCTCGCCCTCACTCAGCTCCAGCCTGGGGCAGGCAGGAGACACAGGAGTGTAACGTGTGTGAGGTGGTGACCAGAGCTTTGGAGAAAAATAAAGCAGGGACTGTGGGGGCGGGGCTGGCTGCCGGTGTGCACAGTGGTCAAGGCAGGCCTCGCTGCCCGGTGACATCTGCGCAAAGAGAGGAGGAGAGAGGCAGTGAGCCAAGCAGATGTCAGAGGGAAGGCAGTCCCAGAGAGGAACCAAGAGATCCCAAGGTCTGGAGGCTGGAGCTTCCCGCACGGAGCCAGCACGGCCACCGTGGCGGGCCCGGCAGTGGAGAGTGCCCAGGAGGGGAGGCCCAGGAGGAACCTGAGCACTTCTTTTTAAAGCATATTTAACTTTAAAAATGAATTGATTTAGCGAGAAAAATATTAAGTAAATAATTGTAATAGAGGTGATACACAAGGACTGGTCGAGGCAATAGCATGAATCACAGGAATTACCACAAATTACTGGTGCCCCAGAAGCACCGTGCCAGGTCAAGAGCACGGTCTGGGTGATGAGACTAGCCCCTGCCAGGGCCTCTAGAGCCCCCCCCCCCCGCCCGGCCCGGCCAAGCTGAGTGCTAACGCAGAACTCTGCCCTCAACATGGGACAGCGATCAAAATAAAGCTCTGCTTCGAGCACGGTTGGACTGGAGAAGCAGCGTAGGCCTGCGGCCCCTGGCCCCTCACCAGCCCTCCGGCCCTCTCCCAGACAGGGACAGGGACCTCGGCGGAGCTGCCACTGACCTGTTCCCACCTTCTTGCCGTTGGGAGTTTGTCAGGGCAGCATAGTAAATGTTTGGAAATGACCCCTTTACTCTCCTGAAATGAAATACTAATGGTCATGAGCACTATAACCATAATGGCTGAAAGGTCAAGATCTAATGGTGTTACCAAAGAGAGAGAAAGGGAAAGTTATTTACACTCACAGTAGCCTGCGCTTCCACACGTAAATGTTCAGGCACAAAATCCCAGGGCTTATACCCACGCGTGCCGTGGCCGTGACAGGGACACAGGTGCACAGCCTTGGCCATTCAGGAGCCAGGTGAGGGGCTGCGGCTGATTTCTCCAGACTGCTAAGCAGCTCCTAGAGAGATCCTGAATAAAACAAGTCACAGACTTCCATTGCTGTACACAGCAGTTGCACTCCTAGAAATGAAGGTTTTATTAAAAGCATGGACAAGATTTGATTTCTGTGTAACAGGTACAGTGTTAAGAGTCCAGGCTCAGATTACTACGTACAGGTTTGTACTTACTGGACTATCTGACAGGACGTTTGAAAACCAGTCAGGTCCCAGGTGCGTGAGATGAGGCAGGACCCCACCGGCACCTGCCCCTAAATCATTAGAAGTCGAAATTCACAGCTCTAGAAATTTCCACAGTGACCCCTAGAGGGGCAGGCTTTTCCTCCTTTGAGTACAGCTAGTCTGGGCTCTCCTTCCTGTACCGGACCAGGCACCTCCCCGGCCTCACCCTACCGCGAGCCCTGCTCCCACAGAACGATGCGGCCAGGGGCGCACATTTTACCCTAAGTCCTAGCTCTGCCCTTTGGGCTGTGTGGCCTTCAGCAGGTGGTGCCCGCTTTCTGAGCAGCGCTTCCTAAGCTGGACCAGCCGCCGCGCAGATGCGCCTCGGGCTGAGCGGAGGGACCTTGCCGAGGGCGTGTGGAGCCTCTGGTATCACTCCCCGGACAGTGGGGCGGGGCAGGAGGGAGAATACGACCGTTAGAAATTCAGAACCAGCAGGGAAAGAAAAGATGAATGCTGATCTGCACATGAGGTGAAAGCTCACCCAAATCGCTCGTTGGCTCAGAGCCCATGGGAGACGCACATGACCGAGACCGGCAGAGGGGTGGAGAGGATGGTCTCGGGCGGGGGCGGGAGGGTCTCAGCTGGGCCACTACCGCCCAGGTTCTGTGCAGTGGGGTTGGGGAAGCCAGAGACGCTCAGCAGTCGTTAGGACAGCGGAGAGAGCGGCCACTCCCCTGTAACACACCGCGGGCTTCAGGCCCGGCTGCGCCAGCGCCGGGGACCCAGGCCCCCTCCATCTTGTTGCTCTGCCGGCCCGGGGCTGCTCTCTCGCCACCGTCCCCTCCACCCCCGCTGTCTGGACGGCGGGCCCTGGCAAGGGAAAGGGGTAGGCTTCCCCATCGCTATAACGGCCCAGGGGACACAGGTGGACCGCACTGCTGCTCGCACCCCAGCGGCCAGACCTGGGTCACGTGGTCACACCCTGTGCATCTCTAGCTCGCAGATGTCGCCCTTCTGAGCCACCACGTACCCAGCTAAGAAAAATGGGGGCTGCTGGGGGGGGGGTGCTGGCAGTCTCCCTCACAGCTAACCTGGGGCAGGGCTGTCACTGGCACCCAGGGGTGCCCGACCTAATCGCACACCCGTACCCCTCCTCTTGATTACTGGCATCCTCCTGTCATTGAATCCTCCAACCCCCCTGCAGATGGGGTGTCATTTGCTTCATTTTACGGAGGTTGTATTTGAGACTCAGGGAGGTTAAGTAACATACCTCAGGTCACACAGCTGGTACAGGCAGACTAAGGTGTGTTTTGCTCCAAACACCAAGCAGGAAGGAGGTGGACCTAGGAGTTTCAAACACTCTGTCCTCACCCTGAGCTGGGGTCTTCTACCAAGGAAGACCAGGGCGCAAACACCCCCATCCACTGAGCTCCCCTAAAAACCTCTGCGACTGAAGCAGCAGCCCCAGCCCATTAGCGAGGAGCGCTGTGCACCAGCCGCTCCCCTGGCCTGATGGATGGGAGTCATTAACCCAGGCTGCTGGACACCTGAGCAGCATGAAATACGGCGACAGGACAAGGGGCTTGGACTGCTGGGGCTGACAGTGTTGTTAATATCTCCGTTTTAGTGGGTCATTTGTCTCCACCTCTCCACAAGTGATAAATCCACCTGTGCTCTAGGCCTGGGATGGAGATGGCTGAGACAGTCTCTCCCACCTTTGCTCTCACCTCCCAGAAAAATGAATTACATTCTTTAAAAGGGGGCAGGATTGGCCGGGCAGGAACCAAAATCCATCTTTGCAGAGAAAGGAAGGCTTGGCTGCGGTGAGGAGGGGGGGGGGGCGGGGGGACCTGGAAGGCATTAAAGAAATGGCATCCGTTGCCCACGATGGATAGTACGCTGCTTCCTCTGAGCAAGAGAGAAAAAGAGGTGTTCGCTGAGAACTTTGAGAAGCCCGCCTTCCTCCTTGTCCCCTCTCCCTTCCTCTTCATTCCTTCCCGGTGTGTTTCTTGAGCACCTACTGTGTGCCAGGAGCCATGCTATGCAGCAGTGAACGTGACATTCCAAGCTCGAACTGTCTTCAGGGCCTTTGCACCTGCTTTGTCTTCTGCCTCGACTACCTCCCCCCACAGGTTTGCACCTCCTTCTTGCCCTCTGCGGGCTGCTTAACTGTCACCCCCTAGAGAGGCCTTCCCTGACCCCAGCTATCAGAATAGACACCCTCCCCCAGCTGCTTTCGGCCCTGCCTCCCTGTTCTGTTTCTGCTTTCGGCCCTCCCTCCCTGTGGGCGGCAAATAGGCTGCCCATTTCACACACCTCAGTCCGCCTGTACCACTTGTTTCCACAGGTTAAACAAGTGCTCACCACAAACACAAAACCATCTTGTTCATTTTGTGCCTGTGGATGCCTTCTCTGTGACTCCAGTGGGGACCCTATGTGTGTCAGCTGAGGAGGGCCCACGGAGCGCATGGCAGTGAACCATCAGACACAGTCCCAGCCCTCTGAATCATCTCCCCATCTCAAGATCCTGCACTTAATCACGCCCACAAAATCTCTTTATTCACAGGTCCTAGGGATCAGTTGGACATCTTTGGGGGCTATTATATAAAGAGATGGCAGAGTGATAAGTGCAGGGCTCCCAGAGGCAGGAAAGGATCTGATGTGTTCCAGGAGCCAAAAGGATGCCTGTATAGTTTCTAGCCTGTGGACATGGAACCTCACAGGGCAGAACTCCAGGCATCCAAATGTTCATCAAGCACCATCTGTTCACTTAATAAATAATTTAAGGCCAATGACTGTCCTGTGGAGGCTATCTTTTAGCTGCAGGTAGCAGAAAGCCTATGTAATGGTGTTAAACACTTGCTCACCTTATAAGATTAGAAACAGTTGTGCCCTAGGTTGTTGCCATGGGTCAGAAATTCACCAAGCATCCCTTTCTGTCATTTTGCTCTACCCTTCTAACCATCTTTGGCGTTTTCTGAGTTGTTGCCTCATGATCTGAAAATGGCTGCCACAGCTCCAGGCATCACATGCTAACATGACAGCATCCAAATAGGAAGGGAAAGTAAGGAGGAAGGCCTTCTCTCCTCAGGTGCCTCCGTCTAATCCTGGAGGAAAACCTTTCCCAGAAGCCCCTCACCACCTTCCTCATTGGCTTCAGTGGGTCACAAGTCAAGAGGAATACAAGACCTGGGGCGCCTGGGTGGCTCAGTCAGTTAAGTGTCTGCCTTCAGCTCAGGTCATGATCTCAGGGTCCTGGGATCAAGCCCTGCATTGGGCTCCCTGCTCAGTGAGGAGTCTACTTCTCCCTCTCCCTCTGTCTCTGTCCCCCACTCATTCTCTCTCTCTCCAAATAAATAAAACTTAAAAAAAAAAAAAAGGGGGGGATACAGGACAAATCCCTGGCAAACAGGGTTGGGGTTGTCACAGCTTGCTTAGATGATCATAGCTCATCCGCTAGGTCTGGGCACAGTGCTGCCAAATTCTGAGTTCTGGAAGCAAGAAAGAAGACAGAGTGATACTGGGCAGGCAACAACTTCAGCCAATGACTAAATCTTCCAGTGATAAAAGTGCAGTCAGCTTTCTTCTCTGGAGCCTGAGCCACCTCTCCGGGGCTCAGTCTCCTCATCTGTGAAGTAAGACAGAGTGCCTCCCTGATGAGCATTAGTGACCAGGTTAAACAAGGTCATGTGTGTGGCACAGAACACGCACTCTCACCAAATGTTAATGACCATGTGGTGACCGTGACCGTGAGGGCAGTTCGTTCAGGCTTGCCGCCAGTTTAACTTTGGTTGAATCAGTTCTCTTTCTCGCTCTCATGCCCACTTGAAAAAGGGGCTTGTGCTTTTGTCTGGACAGTCCAGTGAGCTAGGAAGCACACAGCACCAGCACAGGGGCTGGCTCCGGAACGGGAGCTTTAAGAGACTACTGTTTAAGACACTGGGTGTCACAGGCTGACACCGTGAAATCCAAACTCTGCATCGTGACACCGAGGAACTCGCTGGCCAGCCTCTCCCCACCCCCGGCCCTGCACACGTGCACACGCACCCCGCACGACGACCGTGTGTCCCTCGCCCTTGCGTCCTCGTGCGCCTAGACGTACTCGTAATAGCAGCCGGGAGTGGACGGGCCGGGCGCCCGCAAGAGCCGCAACAGCTGTGCGCGGCAAATAGGCTGCCCATTTCACAGGCGAGAACACTGACGTCGTCCCGTCCGCCGAGGCCGGCCGGCCCGACCCTGGCTGGCACCGGCTCCGTCAGTCCATTTGGCGATGAGCAAACGTTAGGGAGGGGTGCGAGACACACGAGCCCCCTAGCTGAGACTTTCTTCTCGAGGTAGCAGGACCGAGGACAACATTTTAAGAAGGAACGGCCTTCTCACTGCCTGATTTCATTCCGGGTCAGCGCGCCACCTAGGACCTAGGACCTAGGACCTTCCCAGAGACGGCGGGAGGGTCAGACCGTGTGCCAGGCTGCTCGGGATGAGCCGGGCGGCCCGGGCTCCGAGGGAACGGACCCCGGTGCGGCCAGACCGGTGGGCACTGGCCGGGGGTGGGGGGTGGGGAGGGGTCTGCCCCGTGGTTCGGGAGACGCCCACAGGCCACGCCACCTCGGGTGGCCTTGGCATCGGGCTCTGACCCTGGGGAGGGGGGGGGCTGCGGGGGGCGGGGCCCTAACCGCGCAGCTGCCGTTCTGTGTTCCAGCACAACATGCCTTTCTGGCGGATATCCTGCCACGCCGACCTGGAGGCGCTGAGGCACGCGCTGGAGCTCGAGTATTTATAGCAGAAGCCACGGCCTCGCCACCTGCCGTCACGGGCGCATCCCGCCCCCTCCCAGGCCCTCGCCTTCCCCGCCTCCCCGCCAGATGCTGGACGCCGGGCAGGGTCCCTGCGGCCGAGAGGACGTGCCTGGTGACCATCTCAGCGGCTGTCCCTTTAGGCCAAGCGCGGGTCCGGAGACGCAGAGTACCCCACCGTGGCTTTTGGGAATATTTAACTTTGGAGAAAAGGGCTGGCTCGGAGTCCAGCCTTTTCCACGAGACTCAACAGAACAAAAGCGAGGAATTGCCGATTTGGGGGAGGGCTGGTGATGAGGAGGGGACAGGCTTGGGTTTGTCTGTTTTTTTTTTTTTTTTTCCTTTTTAATTTATGGACTAATGTCATTACTCCGGTATTATGCTCTCGTACCTGCGTTGGTTTTCTTAGTCGTTGGTTTGGTTTGGTTTTCTAACCTGGCATGTGGGGTGGTGCAGTTCTCACTTAAGCACTCTCTGCTCCAAGTTGTGCTTTGGGGGGACAATCATTCTTTGAACAATTGGTGAGGGAGGCGATTCGGGGCTGATGGGAAGACTCTTGCTTCTTTTTGTTTTTAAGGACCTAACCTGACGTCATGTGGACAGTGCACGTGCCTTATGCTGCCATCTTGTTTTCTAGGAAGAGGGACCCTGGGGAAGCGGCGGTACTTTGTGACAGATAAAAGGCATTAAATAAAACCACGTTTACATTTTGAAGTGGGGTAGGGTGTCACTACTTTATGACCACTCTTCAGGCTTCCATTAGAGGTACTAATAGACTTCCAGCCATCCACAGAGGAGGTTTGGGTGAAACAGACCTGCCCCCCAGTCCTGAAATTAGCTACCCAGGTGGTCAACTACTTTTCTCTTGTGAGGATTAAACGTCCAATGCTGGTTCCGAGGGAAGCTAGTAGTCCACAGTCTGTAAGTGTTTTAGCCTGAATTCTAGAGGACTCAGAGCTCCCAGTGGTCAAGGATAGTGTCTTCCTCATTCTGTATACTCAGTACCCGTCATAGTCTGACACAGATATGGCACTTAATGAAGGCTGAAGGATGGATGGATGGACGGACAGACGGATGGTCAGACAGATGGACGGCAGATGGGTTATGGACGGGTGGTGGGTGGATGGAGGGATGAAGGAATGGATGATGGATGGGTGGGTGGTGAATGGCTAAGATTCACTGGCCCCAGGCTGCTTAATCTTCACTGTTTCCCCAGCAGTATCTTGCAGCTCTTGAGAACAATCTTAGAAGTAGAGTAACTGGAGTATTCGGCCCTCACAAACAAAAGCCCTTGGCCTCCCAGAAGTCTGAGCATGACTTGAGAACTTCCTAACCAGCCCAGCCAAAGGACAGAGACTCAACAAGTCCTCAGGTCAACCTCTGGGGCTGAAGGTGTCTGCCTGTCCAAGGGCTTTAGAAATCAGAGAGCCACCACTGGGATTTCTTTCCATTGCAAAGGACAGAAACACAACAAAGTGGCTTAAACAAAACAAAAACACAGAATTCTTTGGCTTACTTGACTGAAAAGTTTAGGGATGTGTGACCTCAGACAGCCCCATCCCAAATGCAGAATTCAAGATACAGCTTTAAATTTTTTAATTCAGTCTCTTTCTCTCCATCTTTGGACTCTTCAGTTTGGTTTCATCTATAGGCAAGAGTCCACATACTTAGAGTAGAAGATTTCTATTGATAAAGCATTAATTCTTAAAAGGACAACTGTTTTGGAAAAAGAGGTTAAATTTATTATGTGAGTTAACAAATGTCCTCATGGTTCAAATATTTTAAGTTGGTTCTTCCTTAGTTATTTGCAACCAAAAGCGTCCCAACTTACAGAGCACATAACGAATAGTGTTAGTGGTGGTGGTAGTATATGTCACAGGCTCAGATTCCTACTCAGGAAATCGAACATTCATATCACCAACAACTGGAGCTGGGTATTTTTCATCAGATATTAATCAAGTACCTAAAATGCACTGGCAGGGGCACCTGGGTGGCTCTCAGTTAGGTGTCTGCCTTCGGCTCAGGTCATGATCCGGGGTTCTGGGATCCAGTCCCACATCAGGCTCCCCGCTCAGTGGGGAATCTGCTTCCCCTCTCCCTTTGCACCTCCCCCTCTGCTTGTGCTCTGTCTCTCAAATAAATAAATAAAATCTTTAAAAAAATTTAAATGTGACAAGAGCAAAATTTAATGCCCTTAATATATAAAGAGCTCTTAGAAACCCGTAACAACCAACCAGATCTTTTAAAATGGCTGGCGGGGGGGGGGGGCACACCTGGGTGGCTCAGTCGGTTAAGTGTCCGACTCTTGGTTTCAGCTCAGGTTGTGATCTCCGGGTCACGATATCGAGCCCCGCATCAGGCTCCATGCTGAGCAGAGAGTCTGCTTTGGATTCTGTCTTCCTCTCCCTCTGCCCCTCCTGCTCGTGCACGCTTTCTCTCTCTTGCTATCAAATAAATCTTAAATATATATATATATATATATATATATACACACACACATATATATATTTATAAATAAAATGCTTGAAGCTAGGGGTGCCTGGCTGGCTCAGTCAGGGGAGCATCATGCGACTCTTGATCTTGGGGTTGTGGGTTCAAGCCCCACACTGGAGAGATTACTTAAAAAAATAAGATCTCTAAAAAAATTTTTTAATAAAATGCCTGAAGGCTGTAAAACAGACATTTTACCTTTTTTTTTTAAGATTTTATTTTTTAGGGTGGCTCAGTTGGTTAAGCATCTGCCTTCGGCTCAGGTCATAATCCCAGGGCCCTGGGATTGAGTCACAATTCAGGTTCCTTGCTCGGCAAGGAGGCTGCTTCTCCCTCTGCCTGCTGCTCCCCCTGCTTGTGCTGACAAAATCTTTAAAAAAAAAAAAAAAAAAAAAGTTTATTTTTTAAGTAATCTCTCTATCCAATATGGGGCTCCAATCCACAGCCCTGAGATCAAGAGTCACATGCTTCACTGACTCAGCCAGCCAGCCAGCCCTACATTTTTTTCAAAAAAAAAATAAAACTGCTTCTTGGGGCACCGGCTGGCTCAGCTGGTAAAGCATGCAACTCTCCATATCTCAGGGTTGAGAGTCCAGGCCCCACAATGGGTGTAAAATAAAATCTTTTACAAAATAAAACTGCTTCTTAAACTTACAAAAAGATGGTCAAGGGGCGCCTGGGTGGTTCAGTTGTTTAAGCGACTGCCTTCGGCTCAGGTCATGATCCTGGTGTCCCGGGATCGAGTCCCACATCGGGCTCCCTGCTCGGCGGGGAGTCTGCTTCTCCCTCTGACCCTCCCCCCTCTCATGCTCTCTCTCAAATAAATTTTTAAAAAAATGGTCAATCTCAAACATACATTGAGATACCACTTTCCACATCAGATTGGCAAAAATAGAGGAGTTTTGGGACTCCTAATACCAGTGAAGCTGTGGGGCCCATCACAGATTGCTGGCAGAAGCTGAAATTGGCACGACTCCTCAGGAGGGAAAGTTGGCAATATCTACCCAATTTGTAAATTGTATCCAGCAATTCCACTTCTGAGAGTCAATCTGTAGATATATTTATGTAGGTGTGAAAACTCCATACAGATTTATTTTTCTACAACATTATAATAGCAAAGAATGAGAACAACCCAAACACCCATCAGTGGTGAACTGGTTAAATGAGGATACGGCCACATGATGGAATACTACGCAACCATGAAAAAGAACAAGAGTATTCTCTATGTATCAGTCTGGGAAGATCACCTACACGTATCATCACTAAGTGAAAAAGGCCATTTTCAGAACAGCATGTGGCATATGCCACCTTTCATATAAAATGGAGAAAAAAAAATGGGACACCCAGGTGGCTCAGTCGTTAAGCGTCTGCCCTCTGCTCAGGTCATGATCCCAGGGTCCTGGGATCGAGCCCCGCGTCGGGCTCCCTGCTCCGCGGAAGCCTGCTTCTCCCTCCCCCACTCTCCCTGCTTGTGTTCCCTCTCTCACTGTCTCTCTGTCAAATAAATAAAATCTTTAAAAAATAAAAAATAAATAAAATGGAGAAAAAAGTAAAACCTGTAGAATCGTATCTGCAAAAAGAAACTTTGGAAGAAGATAGAAGAAATTAATAAAAACAGTGACCCATTGGAGCTATCAGACATATGGGTAAGTGGGAGAGTGCCTTACTTGTATATTGAATGCTGTGATTAGATTACTGATCTTGAAAATCAGATATCAGTTCTAGAGACTTCTCTGTCATAGCCAGTCGCTGTAGGTAGCTTGTTTCTAGCCAGTTTCCCAAGCAGCAACACTAGCCCTTTCCTGTGGGACTCAGGGTGCCAGTGTGAGGCTGGAGACAGCTGGGCTGTGAATCAGGCAGCCTCCTTCTTGCCCGTCCCAGGAAGCCTGGTCTCTGCCAAAAGCGAGGCAGTGGTGGTCTCCATGGTCGGAGCCAGGGACGCCCGATAAAGCCCCATCCCATTTCAGAGCAGCTGTGCTAGCCGTTCATTCATTCTGCCAGGGGAAGCCAGGGGAAGCCAGGGTCTACCATTTACCAGGTGCTCTTCTGGACCTGTGGGCAAGGATGAGAAAACAGACCGAGGCAGTCCCGACCCCCACGGAGCAGACTTTGCTGCAGAGGGGAGGCGACACAAGCCGGCGAATTAACCGCGAGACGCAGACCTTCCCACTCATCGCCTGTCCTTCAGGACGAACAGCAGAGTGCCAGCGGCCACAAGCAGGACACCAGCCCACACGCCCCAGACCCTGGACACTCCCTGCGCACAGGCTTGACCACAACCCAAGTCCCCTTCCGAGAACCACGTGGAGGTGGTTCAGAACAGCAGCTGTGGGACCCTCAGCAGGGAGGAGAAGGTGGATCTTGGAGGCCTAAGTCAGCCAATTTCAAAAAGCTAGCCTGAGGGGCACCGGGGTGGCTCAGAAGGCCAAGTGCCTGACTCTTGGGCTCAGCTCAGGTCTTGATCTCAGGTTTGTGAGTTCGAGCCCCGCACTGGACTCCACTCTGGGTGTAGAGCCTACTTAAAAAAGGGTAGGGGGAGAGCCTAAGAACATCCTTTTGAACATCACAGGATCTGTCCAGTGAAACATTCAGGGTCCAAAAGGCAGCCTCTTGTCCCAGGGGTAAACACTGACGGTCTTTTTGGTTGGTTGAGATTGTGACTTTCAGAGTATACGATGTGGCGTTGCTGGGTCAACGATGGGGACTGCTCTCCTCTCAGACACTGGCTAGAGTCCAGAAGGAAGCTTTGGGGTGATGCGGCACAGAGTAACTGGAACGGCGTGGGGGTGCTGTGGACAGCCTGGTCACCTCCGAGCAGGTGGCACCTGAGCTCAGACCCGGGTGGTGAGAAAATCCAGGGCAAGCACTCCAGCGGGGAGACAAGGAAGCATAGAACTTGTGGGCAAAGCTTTCGAGCTGGCGGGAAAGAAGGGAAACCCGGGAAGACTGGAGGCGAGGTCACAGGTCATGGGGTCAGAGGGTAAGGCCCCGCGGCAGATGCGGTTGGATCCTTTTGGTCACGGATTTGGAATTTTACTGGAGTTTGGATTTTACTCTAAATCCACTGAGGACCCACCAGAGGGTTTTAAGCAGGAGAGTGGCATGATCTGATTGGAATTTTTAAAAATTACTCTGGCTGCTCTGGGGACAATGGTTTGGAAGTAGGGTGTCCAGTCAAAAACAACTGGGATTCCTCGTGAACTTAAAGATGTTTACATTTCATTTTATAATCTACATACAATGTCCTGCACAAAGATCAAGTAAGTACGCACCTTGATGTATTTTGATATAGGCTCACACTTGGGTAACCACCGCCCAGATCAAGATGGAAGAGGTTTCCGGGTCCCCCAAAGGCTCCCTCACAGCCTTTCCCAGCCCCTACCCACATTCGTCACCGTCCTGACCTCTGGCCAGGCTCCCCACGGCCCTTCTGCCCCCTTCTGCCGCTGTTGATGCCCGCTCCGCGCTGGCAGAGCTATGCCGGCCGGTGACCGCCAGAGGGCAGTGCGACCCCGCAGCGGGGCCGAGCCGCCGGCCGGTGCCCCCGAAGTCGGGCCCGGAAACGACGCAGGCTGCCGTTGAAAGGATTCAGAAAGCATTGCCATCAGGCCATGCCCACGCTTCAGGGGTTGCTTCGGTGAAATGGCAGCACCGTCGACAACGTGTTCAGGCCTAAGAGTTGATAAATTCACCTGCCGTGGCCACAATGGCGATCCCAGCATAAAGCAGCGTGTCTGCGGGAAGGCAAACGACACTACAGTGGCCTCAAGAGCAATCCGCAAGCACAGCCCTGGGAAATGCCAGAACACGCCGCTCGAATGTTTAATAGTGTGCGTGTAACCATAGTTAGTGTTGTTTGAAAAAAAATGTCCGGATTTATTTTTACATCCTGAAGTTCATTCAAGGAGATAAGCTGGTTCCAGCCAAATACTGATTTATAAAATTCAGCAGGAAGTATCCGGCCCAAAATGAGTAGCTGGTAAACTCCCCCCCGCCACCCCATGAGTAAGCAGAGTTGGCAGAGTCCCGGGCCTCTTCTGTCTCGGCCCTTGGATCCTGCTGGCCACCTGGTGTGGCTGAATGAGAGCGGTAAACACAAGCCCAGCTTCTAACACTAAGCACCTGCTATGTCCCAGGCACGGAGCTAAGCCCTCCACCCGCACTAGCTCATGTCATCCCCTGCTGGAGAGGAAGCATCACATGGTGATCAGGCCGGGAGCCTTGGGTTAAATCCCAGATCTTCCTGTTACTATCCGTGGGAACTTCACCCCTCCGAACTTCACTTTCCAGCTGTAACATGGCAGTAACAATAGAACCAGCCTTACGGATTGCTCACAGCACTGAATGCGTGCCAAAAGGATCAGCACTTAGAACAGTGGCTTCCAGACTTTTCTGACTGCACTCCACAGTGAGAGGTGCCGGTTACATCAAACCGAGGGGGGCATGCACCTGTTTATGTACATACGAATGTTCGTATATTGTCTATGTCTGAAATAGGCTTCACAAAGCAATGCCTACCCATCTTACTATGATGCATCCTATTCTATTCCATCTTGCTCTACTGTGCTTTTAAATGAGGCAGGTCACAATCCATTAAAACAGTTTCACTCACAACTCAGTGTTTGAAAGATGCTAGTTTAGAACAAGGTTCGGCAAACAGTACGTTCATCATCCAATTTAACTGTGGTGTTCACAAGCCCCATTTTACAGAGGGGGAAAGGGAGGCCCAGAGGGGTGTTGTGGCCTGCCCCTGGCCTTGCAACTGGAATGTGGCCGAGCTTGGACCCCAACCCAGCATCCTTGCGAAATGACTACTCTTCGGCCCAAGGTTGCCAACTGGTGGCTCACGGTCCAGATCTGGCCCACAGAGACATTTCGCTGCTCTTCACGTTATATGATCAAACGTCGACCCAACTACTTAAAACTTGAGAGATTTAACTCAACAGCCACACTTTCAACTTCTCTCCAAAAACAAAGCAGAGGATATGGCAACACTGGGCCTGCAGGTGCGCACGGTCAGCCGGGGCCACTATGCAATTTCTGCGGCAGTCACTGCTCCAAGCTCGCCAATTGCCACCGTCCCCGCCACGCCCTGTTGCTTCCCTGACACACCATCTACCATCACACAGGGCAGCTGGTTTTTCCATAATGAAGACACATTTTTCTTTCAAAAGTGGAAGGAAAAAAAGTTAAACCAAGAGAACTATAGGTTTCAAGAAGAAAACAGAGGCAGGAGTCTATTCTAACATGTTTGATATAAAAAAAAAAAAAATACACATCTGTGTCCACTCTCCCCCCACCCCCCGACCGGGTCCTGGGAGCAGAGTGGGCAACTCTCATCTTAACACTAAGCTGTAGCTACCTCTCTCTGTCCGCAGCTGTGTCCCCAGCACCTGAAACCGCCCAGCCAAGAATGGGTGCCTAATAAGGAAGGGAGGGAGGGAGGAAGTGGCTTTTATACAAAAGCTTTTCTAATGATGACAAAGATAAAGGTTAAGAGCAGACATTCTTTTGGGTCATCAGACGGGATTCAAGTCGTTTCTTCCCCTAACTAGCTGTGTGACCTCAGGCAGCTTCCTCGACCTCTCTAGGTCTGGTATCTTCAGCTGCAAAATGCAGGTTAGGGTTCAGTGCATATAAATTGCCTGGAATTGGGCGCCTGGGTGGCTCAGATGGTTAAGCCTCTGCCTTCGGCTCAGGTCATGATCCCGGGGTCCTGGGATCGAGTCCCGCATCGGGCTCCTTGCTCAGCAGGGAGTCTGCTTCTCCCTCTCCCTCTGCCTCTCCCCCTGCTTGTTCTCACTCTGTCTCTCTTGCAAATGAATAAAAAAAATAAAATAAAATCTAAAAATAAAATAAAATAAATTGCCTGGAATGTAAAAGATGCTATAGAAATGAAGTTGCCTTCTCCGGCAGTTCACCAAAGCGAACCGAGGTCAGTACTCGATTGTCTTAACAAGCTGTCTAGAGCCCAGAGCTGACCTGGCCTTGGACCCCTCTCCTGGGCCAGGAAGGCAACGGTTTTCCATTAATATCATGCCCTGAAGAGAGCCTTGGGCAGGTGGAGCCCTGGGCCAGATGGCAAAGCCAAGGGTTTGATGCCCAGCCACAACTCTGGGTGAGAAATGACTTGCTCAGCATTCAACCATTGCCCCTCCTTCGGCTGTACCTTCCTGGATGGAGAGGCGGGAAAGCTGAAAACTTCTCCAGGCTCCCTTACAGCCAGGGGTCTGGAGCACTGAAGGGCCCACAAATCAGCTGCGTTCACAAGAGATCCCTATTTGGTACTGAGTTAAGTCGGGGGGAACGCTGGCTGCACACGGGGCATCCGGCCTGCAGGTGCAGACGAGAGCAAAGCTGACGTGGGCCCGGCCCGAGAGGCTGGTGCAGCTAGATCCACAGCGGCGCTTCACGATCCTGAAGCAGCAGCGCCCACCCCCGCACTGCCCACCCAGACGGCGGCCCTGCCGTGTGGCTGCCTCAGCCCTCCTCCTGATTCTCTAAACCCCCATCACGTATCAGATCCAATCAGGGAAGCGGCCTGTTATGGGACTTAGGCCTTCTTACGGGGGTCAGAGGGGTTGGGGAAGTGGAAGTCTGAAAGGGCACCTGGAGTCACCAACGAGGCAATCTGAGAAGCCGTGAGGCACGTCCAGCCGCCAAAGTGAGTCTGCGGAGAGGCGCCAGAAGAGAAATCGACGGGGAACCGTGGCCTCTGCAGCCAAGCACCCGGGGCCGGGCCAGCTGCTGATGTCCAGGAGTCCGAAACAACACCCGCGTGCAGCACCGCGGCCAGCAAGGGCTGAGCGCACGGCGGTCGCCACACTTGGCCACAGCAACCTTGCAAGAGAAGAGGCTGCTGCTTCCCTTCCGCTTTCAAAATCTCACACGAGTCCCTCTTTGGGTCAATTCTAACTCAGCACCATTCAAGGGAAAGGATTCTGGGAAATGTAGTTCCAGCCTAGCCGACCGGCCGCAAGCCGCACCGCAGACCAGTTCGCTTACTACATCCTTCCGCTTTACCTGGCTGGGTGAATTCTGCTCTCGACAACCGACCCGGCTGACAGAGACTCTGGGCAGTTCTGCGGGGGGCGCCGTCAATGTTTCTGTCAACCCAAGGCCTTTTGTGTAGGCAGTTTCCTACCTTGGGAGTCTTCAGCCGAAGCATCCTGAATCCCACCTTCCCAGCCTTCCTTGCAGTTAAGACGTAGGCATATGACGAGATTTAACCAATCAGCTCTTCCCGGCTGGAGACTCAGCCAATCAAATACACTCAAGTGGTATTTAGACTCAATCCGATACGCCCGGCACAACCTGGGTTTGCTCAATCCAGATTCGCCCGCAGGTGAAAGCAATGGAATTCGGCAAAGTGAATTCTGATGGGTGGGATCCAGTCTCGCAAGGAGGCAGGAGGGACAGGCCCAGCGTCATTGGTGAGAGTTGCAGTGTCTGGGCCCAGTGGCAGTGACGGGAAGTTCCTGCAGTGTAACTGGGACATTGTTTGTGGCTCTGCAGTCTCCCCGCTGGTCTCTCTGGGCCCTCCTTCCCCGAGGTCTGTGAGTCCTGTAATATCCTTTAATAAATTCCTTTCCTGCCAGATTACCTAGAGTGTTGTTTGCAACTAAAACCCTGGCCCCCTTTAAATTCATGGAGGCCTCGAGTCTCAGTTTCCCAGCTGCACAGAGCAGAACAATACCCAGCCTGTGGACAGTGGAGGGGAGTCAGGGAAAGAGAGGCCCCAGAAGGCGTTTTGTGAACTGGCCGCCGTGCCGCAGACACGGGGGTCCAGTTTGAGTCCTGGCTCTGGCACTAACCTGTTGTGTCACCTTGGGCAAGTCACTTCCCTCATTCTGCCCCGTGCAGTTATCATGAAGACCAAAGATTAGGGGAAGACCCTCAGCACAGAGCTCAGTATGCGGACTGAGCCCACACCCGGGACGCTGGAAGGAATATGGTGACCTTTGTTTCCCTGGATGAAAGAAAATGTAGGGGGTGTCCTGATGTGCCCGAATATGAAAGCTGAAGTTTGGAAAACATTTCTATGTTCGAAACACAACTCTGATTAATGCCACTGAATTGTATACTTAAAAATGGTTTAAAGGGCAAATTTTATTATATATATTTTACTACAATTTATTTTAAATAATATACCAAAAATCATTGAATTACACACTTCAAATGGGATGGATCGTATGGTATGTGAATTATATCTCATTAAAGCTGTTTAAAAAAAACCACCCACCTGGCTTCCCATCCGGTTTGGAGCACAGTGCAAACCCACCCTCTCCCTCCCTCCCTCTCTCCCTCCCTCCTTCTCTCCCTCCCTCCCTCTCTCCCTCTGCGAGCCCATCAGCCCCACCCCCACCTGGAATCCCTCCTTTCTGGCCTCACCAGTCCTTCTCTTCCTGGAAGATGCCAGGTCCCGGCCTCAGGCCTTTTTACATTTGTTCTTCTACCTGGGACATTCTTCCAACCGAGGTTAACAGCTCTTGGCTCTGGCTGCCCAGTAGGATCACCTGAAAAACTTTAAATGACGGATGCCCAAACCCCAGCCCAGAGAGTCAGATGTCATTATTTGGGGGAAAGCAGGGAGGGTCTCAGCATTTACGGGTTTGTTATTTAAAAAAAACAAACAAACACCTTTCCAGGAGCTTCTAATGTTCTGCGAGCATGAACAACCAATGCCCTGGTCATCAGGGCTCGGTAGCCCTTCCTTCAGGTTTCTGCTCAGTAGCCAGCTCCTTGGAGAGGCCATCCCCAAGCACACCATCTACCTGCCCTCCGCACCGTGCTTATTTACCTTCAACATTATCTGTCCCACCTAGGATTACATTGTACGCATGTTTGATTGCTTCCCATGGGGAATGTCAGATGGATGAGGGCAGAGGCCGCACCTGTTTTGTTCAGTGCTGTGTCCTCAGTGCTCAGTCCAGAGGGTTCGGTAAACAGCTGTCACCTGAACGAACGGCTTTGGCCCACCTCTCTGTCTCCGGTGGTCCAGCTCCGACTCTGGGGGCTGCAGTCCTAGATGAGGGCCACCAGGTGGCGAGAGTGCCCGATCGCATTACGGGCCTCCGCAGCAGGTCCTGCTCCGCGCCCGGCCATCCCTAAAACGTAGCAAGGACCATGGCAGACCCCACTGTCGATTCAGACTCATCGGGCATCTGAAAATACTCGACCGGGACTAGCGCCAGAGAGGAAGGCTCCACAGCCCTGTCTGGAAGCTCCAAGTGCTCCCCCTCTTGTCTGGCCGCTCACAGACCCTCTGGTGCAGCCTTGGAGGACTCCCATGGGTGTTGGAGACTGAGGACCCAACCACCGGAGGCTGTGGATCACGGACCCAGAGGGGAACGAAGAGGCGCTGGAAAAATGCCCCAGGCCGCAGGCTAAGTAAAAAAGGAAACAAGACAGGAGGGTGTGTGTCAGATGCTGCCAGTTATGTTCCAGGAGAAAACTGCCTCTCCGCGGAGGTCTGTAAATGCACAGAACTGAAGGGTGCGTAGGAGAGGGACCTGGGAGAGCCAGGGGACTGGGAGCACACCCGTATCTTTCCAAATGGAAGGCATGGACCTAGTCAAATATATAGTAAAATTCAACATTTTTTTAAAAAGCACCACTTTCTCTACCACTGTGAAAGCCACTTCCTCCTCCAGTGCCTCCTTCCCTGGGAGGCTGCAGCTGAGACCGTGGGTGCAGGGGTCATGGTGAGGAAGGCTCAAAGGCTGCCCCTGCTCAAACACGGCCCCATCCAGGAGCCAAGTGTCCTTCCAAGCCCGCCCATCCCCCGACACAGCTCACCTGTGAGTACGACGCACAAGAGGAAGTCATAAATATGTATTAACTTTGCTCAAGGATATGAAAACTAGTAAGAGGCTGGGACAGAGGACAATGGGGGGAGGGGAGTGGCTGCTTCAGAGGTGACACCTGAAAGACAATCCGAGTAAGATGCCAGCCACAGAAGGGTGTGCCAGGCCAAGGGCGCAGCAAGTGCAAGGGCCCTGGGGCCAGACAGGGGCTGGCTTGCTGGAGCTGGAAGAACAGGGGGCCATACTGCGGTCCTGCTCACAGCCTCAGCCTCGTCCCTTAAAGTGGGGCTGTGTCCCCCGCCCCCCTGTGGTCTTCACATGAGAAGGCAAGGTGCACATACATGCCCAATGAGGAAGCTGAAAAAAATTTTTATCTCAAAAAATGACAATGTCCATGGGGTGCCTGGGTGGCTCAGTCGTTAAACGTCTGCCTTCAGCTCAGGTCATGATCCCAGGGTCCTGGGATTGAGCCCCACATCAGGATCCCTGCTCAGTGGGGAGTCTGCTTCTCCCTCTCCCACTCCCCCTGCTTGTGTTCCCTCTCTATGTCCCTCTACCAAATAAAATTAAAAAAAAAAAAAAAAATGACAATGCCCCATTTACTGGGAAAAGCATTCAATAGCAGTCCAATTAGAATCTTTCAGCAGCTCCGTGGCCTTGAGCTAGTTACTTCTTTGGGCCTCTTGTTTCTACAAGAGCACCTGGCAGCTCACATTAGGGCGGCCCACACCCACCAGGTGAATGCCAGGGACCACTGACCCTGTGACATCCGGTGCCCTCTCCACCTCCACTCCTCTCAGCCATACCAGCCACCCTGCAGCTCTTCCAAGCATGTCAAGCTCAGAGTGAATACCCCAGGGCCTTTGTACCTGCTGGTCCCAGTCTAGGATGCTCACCCACTTCATGTCCCCATAGCCAGCTCTTCATTCAGGTCTCAGGTCAAACGTCGCCTCCTGAGAGAAGCCCCAGCATAATCCCAGTGAGAGTAGCCACCCTCACCCCTTGAATAATCTCCATTTTTGGTTCGTTCCTGGGTTTCGGCACCAAAATAAATAAATAAATATAAAAATAAAAAATAAAATAAAATATCCCCATTTTGTTCCTTTCCCATCAGTGGTCAGCAAATGGCCTGTGGGCCAAATCCAGCCCATCCTCTGCTTTTGGTTTGGCCCATAAGCTGAGCATAGTATGTACATTTTTAAATGATTGAAAAAAAAATCAAAATATTTTGTGACCCACGAAAGCTAGATGACCAGGGCGTACCCGGGCCATGCTGAGGTCGCACGCTGCCCAGCCCACCGCCCTAGCCACGGAAAAACTGTCCCCTCCCCTCTCACTCACTGTCTTGCAAAGACCGACCAGGATTTCCCTTCTGGTTGCTGTGTCCCTGTCAATAAATTCCAAGGAAGCGGACTTCCCAGGAAAGGTGCCCGCTGGGGGCCCTATTTATCATGTGCCCACCACCTATGGAGAGGTCCTTGACCGCCTGTGCTGGGTCATGCAGACCGGACACGGCCATCCCGACCCGATGGAAAACTGCAAATTTGAGGACGACCAAGCCATTTTTCCAAAAACAGTTTAATTAAAAAAAGGTGAAGAATCTGAAAAAACCGGGGGCAGGGGAGGGGCGGAACCCAAAAGAGCATACTGTGTGAGTCCACTGGCTCAGTCACAAAGAAACACCATCATCAAAAAAGATATTTAAGTTTAATACAAATTTTATACAAAGAAAATGTGAAAAAATACTTCCATATGCTAAAAGCAATTATGCTTCACAAATAAGGCCAGCTAGGCTATTTTTTTTTTTTGACAACTGCAATTCACAAATGTTCTTTCTCTCTTTTTCTTCTAATACTCTCTGTGTAGTTCTTCTCTAATATGGGTAACTAGCTGGAAACTGTACACGGTTTGCATCCTCTTATCAACAATGAAGAGAAAGTAAACAGGACTAAAATGTACAACAGAATGTACTGGAATGATATTGTACAATTAATTTTCTCATATACATACATCACCTTTTGCTTTGTTCAATGCTTTTTGTTTTACACAACATACAAAATGGTACTACAGTGCGCGTACTGTGACAGCACGGCCGGTGTCTTGCTTTCTCTCACACTGCCTCTGTTTCATGCTTACATAAAAACGTAAAATTCCATCGTATAAATAATACATACATGCTTCATCCCAGACTCAAATGTCCTCTGCGTGCATCTTGCCTTTGAGTGCTCGCTTCCAAGAAGCACGGCATTGCTTACCAAGTATGTGTGAGTGTGTTTAAAAGGAACCACAAAGCAAAGAAAAGATTTCTCTTTGTTTCAGAGCTTATGACTCTTCAAGCTTCCTCTGTCCTCTCCTGCGGTGGAGCTGAGCGGGACTTGTTTCCGTCTTCTGGAAACAAGGGCCTTTTTTCTTCCCTTTTAGGAGTAGTCATCACTGAAACCACACAAAATAAACTAGCTTCTCCAGGTGGCCTTCCGGTCCAGAGAGCTTGCATTGTATAACATAGGAACGTAGTATCTGAAAGGGGCCGATGGCTCCATGGGATGTACCCACAATTCCTGGTCCCGATGTGCTGCGTAAAGACGCCCGAACACCAATGGGTCGCATCCCCCCGCAGCGTGCACGGATGAGGCCTGTGTACCACAGCGACCCCAGGGCCCGGGCTCCATGCCGCCGTGACAGAGGGGCCGACCGACCAGCCCTCCTCCAGCGTCCAAACATTCTTTCCGTTACTGGGTTTATTTTTTTCTAATGGTTTTTCTTTTTCTTTTTTTTTATAAGTTAAAGTCAATACAAATATAAAAAGGGGAAGGTATTCTAGGTTCAAGGACATCCACAAATTGTACATCATTTACACCTAAAGCATAGGTTTCGTGTGGGTCCAACAGTCCTCAGTCGATGCCAATGCAGGACGCTATGTAGTGTAGGCTGCCCTCTGTGCCAAAGGCGAAGGCCAAGTCCGCGCGCCTGGTGCTCTCCAGTCTGAAGGAGGCTGCTCTCCAGTCTCACGTTTCTTTGCTGCTTCCTATTGCCCTGGTGTCTGGTTTTTTTTTCCTCCATGGCGTGGGTGGCTTGTGTCGTGACTTGTCCCTAGTCCCAGAAGGTGTCCAGCCGAGACTCTTTCGGGAGGAGACTCTTCGAACTGGAACTGGTGTTGTGCTCGGAGCGTGCGGGTCCTCGCTTCTCGTCACTGCTGCTCCAGCAACTAGACTTACTGCTCCGGGAGTGGTCTGCAGGAGAAAAGCAACAGAAGGGGAGGTTGAGCATTCCCGCCGGCCCCACCGAGGCGGAACTGCCCCACCACCGGGCCCGCGCCTCCTCGGCGGGTCGCCCCTCTGCCCTCCTGCTCAGGGCAGCGTGGCCCGAGCCACCATCCGCTCCCCAACGTGGGGGCATCTCCAGAGCACAAAGGTAGAACGACTTCTCGTTTTGGGATTCAACAGCTGATCAGAAAAACAGGAGGCCATCACGTGGTGGAGAACCAAGACTGGTGAGGAAGGAAGTGAAGTGCCAAGGGAGGCAGTCCTTACGCGGCACCTGAAACCGTGTGTCCGTATCACACGGCGGATCGACACCAAGCACCTCTTGGACGCTTCTGTGTCCAAGCGCGGCTGCTGGAAAGGGGAACCGAAATGTGGCATTCGATTGACTTCCTTCTATTGGTGGAGTTTCTTTAGTCAATTTATAGACAACTTGAAAAACAGACTATAACCAAACCACCTGAGGGAGAGGATCACAGAGGAGAAGGATCGAGGGCCAGCTTGGTTAAGTCGAGCTAGAAACAAGATACCCAGCAAGCACAGGCTGGGGGTCACCAAAGGACACAGAACCAGAGAGAAGACCGAGGACGGCTTTGAGGAGACATGGACCACAAGAAGCTAAACAATGGCTGTGGAAGCTAAGAGGAAGCTGAAGAAAGAGCCAAACAAGGGGTCTGTAAGCTGTCGTGCTGCTCAGCTCAGGCAGGCGTGGCTGATGGCGAGAGACCCATCAGCACACCACCAAGACCCCATCACATCACACCCTGATCTTCTGACAAGTTCAGAGAGGCTGGGATGAAACTTTGTTTTTAAATTTCTTGAGGTGAGATGATAATATTTAATTGAAAGAAGCCAACTGTCAAGCTCAGAGACAGAATGAGAATGAGTGAGGAAGGGACCAGAACAGAGCTGGGGGATGACGGTTCTCACCGCCTGGTAAAAAGGAATGCGAGTGTTTAGTCACGCGTTCTGGTTTTGGAAGATAAGTAATAAAGAGAAAGATAAAAATCTCCAAAGTAATGCGTTCACCCAGGAGAGACTTCTTTTTAACCATCTGCATCAATGACCAAAAGAACAGGCAGTATTCCGGTAGACAGAACTGGGATCCTAAATCCAGCTCTTCTTACTCATTCTTCCTCATTTTTTTTTTTTTAAGATTTTATTTTTTTATTTGAGAGAGAGAGAGTGAGAGATAGGGAGCACGAGAGGGAAGAGGGTCAGAGGGAGAAGCAGACTCCCTGCCGAGCAGGGAGCCCAACATGGGACTCGATCCCGGGACTCCAGGATCATGACCTGAGCCGAAGGCAGTCGCTTAACCGACTGAGCCACCCAGGCGCCCTTTTCTTCCTCATTTGTGAAACCTACACGGGATGGTTCCTCAGGAACGTCTCTGGGGAGTGGTCAGCTGGTCATCATCCAACGGGAGAAAATCCGACAACAATGCAGTCAAGTGAAGGAACCTGCACCACAGAGCCAGGCCAGCCAGCCCCAGGTCTCTGCAGGACCCCGCTCCTCACGCTAACAGGACACAGGGCTCTCTGGCTGGTATGGCCAATCACTGCAGGGGAGAATCGGTGTTAACCTAGGACCCTTTCTGAAAAAACAACAAGGATGATCCCTTCCAGAAGCCAAACTGTACACTCTGGCTCTCGTTTCCTACTGCAGTTTTCCATGGCCCTGCGAAGCACAGCTAAGAAGCACAAGGCAGAGCAAGCCTCATCGGTCAGAAAACAGAAGACACGCCCACAAAGGGAACCGCACACACAAGACACGCCCACAAAGGGAACCGCACACACAAGACACGCCCACGAAGGGAAACGCACGCACAAGACACGCCCACGAAGGGAAACGCACGCACAACGAGCCTTCTGCAGGCCAGGAACGATCCCGGCAGCTTCGGGGACACAGGGTCCTACTTCCCCTTGTGGGCTGGGTAGCCGGGGCGCGGGCTGCTGGGACGGGGCGCTCGGGGCATGGGCAGGCTGCTTACCACACCCGCCGGGACCCGAAGAGCTGGTCCAGGCAGCCTCGGAGACCGTCAGGGAGCTCGGGGGGGCCATGACCCAAGCACCTGCTACTTGTGTCCGTCAACAGGCAACCCGCCGTAATCAGAACTGTGAGCCCTTCTCCAACCGGAGGCATTCACGGGCACTGGCGCTTTTCTACTGTGCATGTTAAGCCGCGGGCGGGGTCACTGGCCACACAGCACGGTGTGACGGGTGGCGGCAAAGGTGCACCGACGACATAAAAGCAACTTTGTGAGCGACAAGTTCAGAAGCACGTCGAAAGCACAATTCTCCGAACCACTAGTTCTGCCCACAGCCTAATTCAACCAGGGAAACAGGGGCCAGAACCAAACTGAGGCAGAGAGCATCACCCAAGGGATCGGGATTCTTGAGGGGGATCATAACTCCTCTACCACCAAGGCTGACTGAGGACCGGCCGGGCGGGGCAGGTGAGGAAGGCGCCGTGGTCAGGACTGAGGAAGGGGCTACAGACGAGGTATCGAGGGGCCAACTCCTCCGCCACGATGACGGGATCCTAACAAGTAACATCTGAAACCGAGGAGTCAAAACTTAAGTGATACGAAAGGGCTTTCAATGACATGAAGGGTAAGGGGTCCGCTGAAGAGCTTGGTGCAGAAATCAGTTAACTGAAGGCAGGACAAAAGGCAAAACAGAAACTGCAGGAGAAGGGACAGCTGGGCCTGAATGGACGCATAATCCCGGCAGCCCAAGCACCTCAGCAACAGCCAGCCAGCTCCGGACTGCGGGAGCCCGGCCTCAACGTCTCCGGCTCGGCTGCCAGGTGCCAAAGAAGACCCAACTGCGGTTAGGGACAGATGCACCTGCTCTCCACCCTGAGGACGGGAGGTCCCAGCGGAGCAGAGGGCCGGCTGGACACGGCTGGAGGAGGAGGGGCAAGGGTGGAGGGCAGCTGCCGAGGGAGGGGACAAGAGACGCCTTCTCTAGTGGACAGAACCGGAACAGAAGAGTGCACGTTGTTGTATTTGACCCAGGGAACCCCTAGAGCACCTAAACAGTGACATAGGTCGTCAGGGAGGAGGGGGAGAAGAGAGGTCATCGATGAGCCCAACTCTCATCTTCTAAAGCTGGAAGTCAACAAGCAATGTGGAAAACTGACCTCCAGAAACAAAAAGTACAGGGACATCCGTTATCTGTACGTAAGGAGGTACATACCAGACGCGTCAGTGGGGACTGGGCCTAGGAACGATCCTTCTCTGGACCATTTTATTTTCTCTAACTATATGCATGTTTTGCTTTAGAATCTCAAAATTAAAAGACAGGCAAGCAGCAAGGAAGGGCATACCCCCTACTAAAGCTGCTTTTCTCCCTCCGGCTGTGCCCTCCTCTTCCTCACCCGCCCAGCACCAAGAGCCACTCCGAGCTCAGGAGTCCCCAGGGTTTCAGAGCCCACTTCCGTCGGCGAGATTCCACCCGCACAGCCACCAACAGCAAGAGCCAGCGGAAGAAATACGACGTATGAGGAATTCGAAGG
The DNA here is from genome assembly GCF_037043125.1 of Eumetopias jubatus. Classification (NCBI taxonomy): domain Eukaryota; kingdom Metazoa; phylum Chordata; class Mammalia; order Carnivora; family Otariidae; genus Eumetopias; species Eumetopias jubatus. Next base: position 127,262,857 of record NW_028274815.1, read on the forward strand.
GGCAGCAAACAGGCTTTTGCACAACCTCCAGCACAACGTTTTGTGAGAAACGGAGGAAAATGGAAAGATGCAAGTCTGCTGTCCTGACCAGGCCTCCGGGCACCTCCTGCTTACGCTCAGGGATGTCATGGGAACACTGCCTGAAAATACTTTTCTTCCTCCAATCTCTGACAGTGAGCTCCGGGGTGCTCCGCCCCCCCTTTGCTAATATGCCTCCCGTCCAGCCTCGTCCCAGGTCCTAGATGTGGACACCTCCTGAGTTCAGCCCCGGGTGCACCTCTTTCTTTAGCCAAGACCTGCCGAGACGGTCCCTTCTGCTGGGGAGATCCTGGGACTCTGACCAATCCCATCTTTGTGAGACAAGGTCTCAAAACGCCGTTTAGAATCAAGACGTCCACAGTTCTTCATGGCTCAGAGCTCAATGGTGACCGCGCGGAGACAGAGACCACACGGCAAAAGCACAGGAGTAAGAAAGCAAGAGAGACAGGATGGAACAACTCTTAGACAGACATCTACCTGGGCTGGGGAGGAGACAGGTTGTGGGTTGTGCTGTTCAACACGGTAGCCACTAGCTACACGATGCTACTTAAATAAAGTAAAAGAAAATGGTAACTTCTGCTCCTCAGCGGCCAGGTGTGTGAGCAGCTACCATAGGGGATAGCGCAGGCAGTACAGAATGTTCTAGGGGACAGCACTGCTCTAGGGGGAGATGCAAGGTGTCAAGGAAGGAACCTGGAAGTACAGGAGGATATTTAAACGCCATGGAGGGGCGCCTGGGTGGCTCAGTCGTTAAGCGTCTGCCTTCAGCTCAGGTCATGATCCCAGGGTCCTGGGATCAAGCCCCACATCGGGCTCCCTGCTCGGCGGGAAGCCTGCTTCTCCCTCTCCCACTCCCCCTGCTTGTGTTCCTGCTCTCGCTCTCTGTCAAATAAATAGATAAAATCTTAAAAAAAAAAAAAAAAAATGCCATGGAAAGGGGGCGCCTGGGTGGCTCAGGTGGTCAGGCATCTGACTCGGTTTCAGTTCAGGTTATGATCATAGGGTCATGAAATCGAGCTCCGAGCCCTGCTCCATGCTCAACAGGGAGTCGGCTTGGGGATTCTCTCTCTCTCCATCTCCCTTTGCCCTTCCCCCTACTCGTGTGCTCTCTCTCTAATAAATAAATCTTTAAAAATAAATAGACGGGCGCCTGGGTGGCTCAGTCGTTAAGCGTCTGCCTTCAGCTTGGGTCATGATCCCAGGGTCCTGAGATTGAGCCCCCCATCGGGCTCCCTGCTCTGTGGGAAGCCTGCTTCTCCCTCTCCCGCTCCCCCTGCTTGTGTTCCCTCTTTCACTCTTGTCTCTGTCAAATAAATAAATAAAATCTTTAAAAAATAAAATAAACTAAAAATAGACAGACAGCTAGCTAGCTAACTGCCATGGGAAGGAAGCAACTGAAAATAAGACATCTGTCTACAAGAGGACAGGGAGGGAAAGGCCAGAGCAGCTATGTGGAGGTCTGAAGGCCGGGGGGCTGGAAGGGGGAGGGGAGGGGGGCAGCGCCTGGCTGTGTTCCTCTGAAGGAACAGGCAAGGCCACGGGCTGCCAGCGACGGCGCAGGGCAAGCCGGGAGGTCTGCAACACAGCAGAGAACTTGGGAAGCTGCCCTTGTGGCGAGTGGGTACAGAGGCTGCTATGCAACGGATCTGGTCAGACGAGCAGGCCGATGAAAACGTCTGCTTCTCAGGTTAGTGGTCAAGATGTGTGCGTGCATGGTGGGATGAGCGTGTCCTCCTGCGCAACCTTCTCCGGCCAACCTCTGACGCTTGGGTACAGGCGAGTAAAGGAGGGATGGCTGGGGTCTGTCCAAGGTAGGGTTCTGCCAAATGGACATACTGAGAAAACCAGAAGCCAAGGGAGGCTGGGTTACATGAGCAAGGGTGCTGCTGGAATGAGCCATGGAAATGAAGCTGGGGAAGGAGGAAGGAAGGAAGAAAGTGAAGAAAGAAAAAAAGTAGGTCTGGAAGCGGGGGCGGAGGGTGGGGGCCACGTCCACAGCCCCGACGTTCCGCAGACATCAGCGCCTTATTAGTTGAGCCATCCAAAACTGCCGACATTCAATCATTTTTGACTTACAATGTCATACGGGTCAACCTAAGTACTCCCAGCACCGTGGGTGAGACCATGTCCGGAGTCCGAGAAATCTGGACTGAAGTCCTGGCTCTGATCATCACTCACGGAGTTACTCGTGCATGTGACTTGACTTCGCACGGCCTCAACATCCTCATCTGCATAATGGAAATAGTAACTTCTCTCACAGAAGCCGGGAATAAGCGCGCTAAGGTTTCCAACTGCTTCATGCTCTTCCGTAAGCATCAATTAAGCACTCTTCTGACTTCCCCTGGAGTCATCTGCCTAGTTCACCCCTAAATCCCCAGCCCTAGCCAGGACCTGGCCCCAGAGACACTCGACGAATTCTGATGCACCTCCCACCATCTACAAATGGCCTAGTGCCACGCATCCTCCTAGAATCTCAAGTAGAACTCAGGATCCTACCCTCCCGCCCTCCTCCTGCCCCGTCCTGTCACCAGACTCCTCAGGGATTATTCTCTATTCTCTGCTGCCACCCACCCAGTACCAAGTCACCAGCACCTGCTGGGGCTTCTGGCCTCCTCTCTCCAATGTGAAACTTCCTTTCCACCCACTTGGGACACCCGTGTGCTCCAGGTCAGGGGTCCGCCAACGATGGCCCACGGGCCGAATCCAACCCAATGGAAAAAGATTAGAAAATACAGATTTTCCTTGGACCACAGCCACTTGTGTGTAAACTCAGGTACCGTACATAGGATGCATGTCTGCTTTCATCCTACAACAGCAGAGCTCAACAGCTGTGACGCAGACCAGAGGGCCTGCAAAGTCTAAGGTATTCACTGCGTTGACCCTTTACGGAAAGTCGGCCAGCCCCTGGGCTGGGTAATACCTCAGACATGGAATGTGATCATCCCCCAACCATGTTCCTGCACACAGTCCTCCTCATGCCAGCAGATTCGGTACAGCAGTCAATGTCCCCAGTGCCGCTCTGAGCCCTCTCCCCTGCTCCAAAACCCCAACAAGGGGGGGCAAGCCTCCCCCGCCCCCCGCCACCCCGTCAGAAGCGATGCTTCCCCACCCTGGCCTCTCTCCCATCACCTTCACAATTCGGAAACAGCCACAGTCCTCGTAACATACTGCTTATTCCATGTTTTTATTTTAAGCTCATTTTAAAATTAAAAAACAAACTTTATATCACTATCTACATCATTAACAGAAAATCAGTAACACGTGCCACAGACAGGGCAACTCTACAAATAAACATAACGAAACCAAACTGCAGTATGAACGTCTAGATAGATGCCAAGTCTGCTCTGTCTTTGTTAAAAGGAGAAACTAGAAAATATCAAAGAGGTGCAAAAGGCATCTTAGCACTAAACTGAACTGTTCTCGGGGATTCAGTCAGAGGACTGGAGGGAAGGGAGCAGGGTACGACTTTTTCAACAGGCAGTTCAATCAGATTTAATCCCAAGTTCACCTTCTCCCTAAAGTCGGCTTGTGCCACTCCCTTTTACCGCCTCCCTCAATCTGAATCCCACTCCCCAGCCCCTCCGGGAAATCTTCCCCAGCTACAGATGCTAACAACAGCACTTCCTCCTCAGTGCACTGAATATATAGAAGGGAAGTAACATGTTTAGTTATCAGCTAAAGAGAATCATCCAGCAGACAGAAAGATCCTGGAGCTAAGGGACCCTGAATTATGCAAATTGTCCTCGATGGGGGCACCTTCTGTGAACCCTCTGGAATCACCCAAAACTGGTTTAGGAGGGGATAGGAAAATGACCCTTCGGGCTAGAATGGAGGACAGCTCAAACCCCACAGAAGAGAAAACCTAAAAACTTAGCCCCAGAAAATACCCCAAAACAGCCTACCAGGTCATTCCCCAAGAAGAAAGATTTCTACAGAAAGATCACCCAACTCAAAATTTTCTTTTCTCTAAAGGCTCACGTGCCCTCTCATGTGGGCGTTGGGACCTCAGGAAAAGAGTTCCAGATGGTTTCACTCACTGTGGTCATTTCCCTGAGGGCAGAAGAACTGCCCGACCTAACATGCACACCTTCTACCCCACCCCAGGTCAGCAACAGAACCCTCCTTTCGAATGAACTTTTATGCGGAACCCCAATAAACAAAACAAACCCAGGGAAAAACTGATCAGTTTGGAGAGGTGCCTGAAAGCTGCCTTGCCCGGCCACTCCCTCACCCCCCAGTGACCTGCCCAGGGCACCCCCAAAGATCCCTAAGGATCCACAGTGGATGGAAAACCACTGCCATAAACCCTTAAAAGTTCTCCCTGAGAAAATGGCTTCCCCTCTGCCCGGGAGGAGTCGTGAGAGCACCGTTCACCCACCAGGGGGCAACATACCAGAGCCTTGGTTGGAGCCTAAGAGAATGGAGGAGGGCGTCTCCCTGGAGCCAGAAAGGTCGAGGGTCTAAAAATACAAAAAGAGAGAGATGGACACAAGGCACGGGGGCCAATGTAGCCCCCCAGGGAAGCCTAGGGATCCATGGGGGTGGAGGCCAGGTCAGCGGGGGTGGCCCTACACCTGTGCTCCGTCTCCCAGAATGAACAGGCTGGAACCCAGTAACAGGGTGGCCCCTTACTCAACTCTACAGCCTTAGCTTCTAGAACATTCACTGTTTCCTCAACTTCCTCCACTGACATACCTACCCTCCAGAGTTTTGCCCACATCCAAAGAGGAGGTATATTCCTTCAAAAGGATTATCCAGCTCACGTTTATTTCACATTAACCACTTACCAGGCAATATTATCAATGAAATCAAAGGGTTTGGATGGATGGCATAAGGACTTACTCTCGTCTTAATACACATTGAAATAAATACATAATGACTACAAATGTAAAACATTATCAATGTGCCACCGAAAATAACTTCTGCATACAATCCATGTGACATACACCACACACTGGGAACTAGGAGGTGCCACCTTCGCTTTCCAATACGGCAGCTACTAGCTTGATGTGACTATTTATATTTAAATTAATTAAAATTGAAATTGAGAGTGCGAGTCTTTGCTCTCACCAGCCAGGGTGTGAGCGCTCAGCAGCCACATGATGCTAGTGGATGCCATGCTGGGCAGAGCAGACACAGAACGTTATCGTCATCACAGAAGGTTCTACTGGACCACAGTGTTGTAGACTTTGAGAGTCCCCGGAGAGCAGCTGCCAAGTCACACAAACGTCCACTCGGGCTCCACGTCCCTCCGGCCCGGCCCACATGCCCACTGGTGAAAAGCAGCTAAGACTATCAACCCCAGCAGCAGGCTGCCTTGACCACCTTGCAGACAAAACCTCCTACCCACGTGGGACTTGCAGAGGTGGCAGGCATGGGGACGGGTCCTGAGACTCCGTGTGGCCCGAAGTGTTGGCATCACTGGCCAAAGGCGAGCGGCTACTCACCGACCCGCTGTCCTTGCTTTTCTCTGCCGACGTCTCCTTGTCTTTCGAGGTGCTGGCTGTTTCTGGAGGGGCTGCCTGTGTGCTGGAAGAGCCCCCCTGTGATGACTTGTTTAGCGTTTCTGCGCTCACCTCGGCATCTGCTTCCTGCTGAGGAGCCGTAGCTGGGGGGAAAGGGAGAGAGAAGCCACGTATGAGCCGAGCGCCACGGCTTCCAGAACGGCAGGAAGCCCCTCTCTGCACCGAGCCCAGAACAACGCTGACCCACCCACCATCTGTAACAGAGGCAGCTGCTGCACAGTCCCGCCCAAGGGCTTTTCCAGTTTTCTAGAAGCCGAAATTCCAGACGTAGTGTGAAAATAGGTTAATTTTTAACAGTTCATTAATTCAAGTTTTATGAAGTCACTGTGGAGACGAAAGCATGGTGGGAGAGCAGATGAAGCCCATCAGCAGAGCCAGCCTGTCACCACTGATTTAGAATTACTCATTCCATAATTTCTCATTTTAGTCCTATTTTAGCCCCGTGCACTTGCTTCCTTCCAAAGCAAGGCAGGGAAATTCACGTGAAAAACATGGTGTCTACGGCAGAGAGTTTCTAGAGAAGGTAGAAGCTTGGAGCGTCTGAGAGGAAGTTCTGCAAGATGGACATTATAATGCCACAAAGAAAGGAACACGGAAGGACATTTTGGCCATCTTGTAACAGGGACAACAAAAGGGTCGTCAGACACATTCCAGAACTTAAGAGGAGAATTTAACTCCCCTGCAGGAAGAAATTTAAAGTAGCCATTAAGAAGACATCTCCCTAAAGGTAAAAGGACCCAGCAATGGATGGTTCAATATTGCCTTTTTTAAAATAACGAAATAACAGAAGATCTGCCTAGAGTAGGAGTTGGCATACTAGCACCTCCTATTTTTGTCAATAAAGTTTTATTGGAACACAGCCACGCCCACCACTTACATATTGTCTAGGACTGCGTTCTCTCCAAATCACAATAGAGCAGTTGCAACAAACCACATGGCCCACAAATCCAGAAATATTTACTCTGTGGACCTTTCATAGGAAACGTTTGCCAACCTCTGGCCTTGGGAGTGCTTCTCGATCCTGGTCACTCACATGTCACCTTCAAAAAGTTCGCCAGTCTAACAGACACACTACCTTACTTTTTTTTCTTTTTTTAAGATCTTATTTATTTATTTGACATAGAGAGACACAGCGAGAGAGGGAACACAAGCAGGGGGAGTGGGAGAGGGAGAAGCAGGCCTCCCGCGGAGCAGGGAGCCCAATGCGGGGCTCGATCCCAGGACTCCGGGATCATGACCTGAGCCGAATGCAGACGCTTCACAACTGAGCCACCCAGGCGCCCCCAGACACACTACCTTATTAACTATAGCATTTTTAATTAAATGAATTATTTTTTTTTAAAGATTTATTTGACAGAAGATACATAGTGAGAGAGGGAACACAAGCAGGGGGAGTGGGAGAGGGAGAAGCAGGCTTCCCGCTGAGCAGGGAGCCCAATGCGGGACTCGATCCCAGGACCCTGGGATCATGACCTGAGCTGAAGGCAGACAATTAACTGATTGAGCCACCCAGGCACCCCAAGTGTCCAACTCTTGATTTCAACTCAGGTCATGATCTCAGGGCCATGAGATCGAGCCCCGAACTGGGCTTTGCGCTGAGCGGAACCTGCTTGAGATTCTCTCTCTCCCGGGGCGTCTGGGTGGCTCAGTTGTTAAGCATCTGCATTCGGCTCAGGTCATGACCCCGGAGTCCTGGGATCGAGCCCCGCATCGGGCTCCCTGCTCCGAGGGAAGCCTGCTTCTCCCTCTTCCACTCCCTCTGTTGTGTTCCCTCTCTTGCTGTCTGTCTCTCTTTCAAATAAATAAAATCTTAAAAAAAAAAAAAAAAAAGATTCTCTCTCCCTCTGCCCCTTCCCCTGCTCACCCTCGCTCCCAAAAAAAAAAAAAGGAGGCTAAGCATATAAAGCTAGTATCTGTCAGAAATAAAAGCTAACTGGGCGCCTGGGTGGCTCAGATGGTTACGCGTCTGCCTTCAGCTCAGGTCATGATCCCAGGGTCCTGGGATCGAGTCCCGCATCGGGCTCCCTGCCCCTTGGGGAGCCTGCTTCTCCCTCTGCCTCCCTCCCTCTTTCTCCCTCACTCTCTGTCTCTCACGAATAAATAAATAAAATCTTAAAAAAATAAAAGAAAGAAATGCTAACTGTAAAACCTAACATTGAAAATATTACTAATGAATTCTAGCTGGACAGTGTGTCCTGCTGGAGGCTCCTAGCCTGAGGGCTGCTTGTTCTGTGTTAGAGAGGACAAAGATAGTTCCAAACCAACATTTCTTCCTTCACATGAGAACTGGGAATCCATGTTACTTAAAGTTAGGAGACCAGTATTACTTTAAAAACAGGATTTCTCAACTTTAGTGCAATTGGCCATGTTGGGCCAGATCATTCTTCATCGAGGGGGGCCGTCCTGTGCATTATAGGATGCTTGGCGACAGCCCTGGCCTCTCCCCTCTGAATGTCAGTAGCGACCGCCTCGATTAGGACGACCACAACTGCCTGCAGTCACTGCCAGTGTCTTGGGGTGGGGACCAAAAATCACCCCGCTGAGAACCACTACGCCTCACATGAAACTACACTCAGCCCAGTAACAGAGAGGAGGCCAAAAGTTCAAACAGCTGTGCCTCACGTGTTGGCTCGGTGTCTGCACGAGACTGGCAAGGGACAGGCCAACCTGGCCACACCAGTCTGCCCTGGGGGCCTGTGGGCCAGGGGGGAGCCGAACGCCCACCCCACCGGGGCCTGGGCCGGGCTGCACCCCGCGTGGCCATACCTGACTGGGTACAGGACTTCATGTGCTCGGGCCAGTGAGCCTGCTGGCAGGGGTAGTCACAATAGCTGGTGTTCCAACAGCAGTAGAAAATGGCCTCCTTCTTGCAGTTGGCACACCACTGCTTCTTCTTGGTCTCGTCCACCGCCTGCTGCTTCTCCAGCTCCAACTGCTTCTTCACCTCAGCAATGAGCCGGTCCCGCTCCTGCTCCAGGCTCTGCCGCATCTCCGCCATAGTCAGCTCTGACAGGGGAGGAAGGAGGACACCAGCTTCATCACCAGTCCCCCGGCCCAGGGCAGGGAGCCTTTCACACCAGGTCAGAAAGGGAGTCCAGGATATGGGTTCCAACAGACACGGGTGCGGATCCTGGCTCAGGTGTCTCGGCTGTGTGAGCCCCAGGCGAGTAAGCTAGCCTGCCTATGCCCCAATATCTGCAGATAACCAGAGCCCTGCCGTGATTCTGCGGGAAGTCCTCAGAGAAATCTTCAAAGCAATTTCCACTAAGCTCACTTTGAATTTTATCATCAGTGTGTTTGCAACCAAACACTCAAAAGCACCCAGCATATACGTGCAGGTGCTGTCCTGACCACCTTGTATCAACTTGCTTCATCTTCACACTAACTCTGTGAGACAAGCCCACCGTAATATCCCTTTCACGGATAAGGAAACTGAGGCACACAGCTAATAAGGACAGAGCTGGCCCTGGAACTCGGACACGCTTTCTATTTAGTGTGTTCAGTGGCAGTGGGTGAAATCTACCACACAGGATCTCGTGATGGATCATTATGGTTGATCAACCATCAAACCACTCAGTCTGCTGATACTTCCTCCTGTCACTTGAGACAAGAAGTCCATGCACAGTTCACCTAGGGGTGACCTGCACGCCAACAGAAAAATAAAGGATCCTTTGATCGTCAGAATTCTCTCCCTGAAATCAAAACACACACACATACACTCCCCCCCCCCCCCCCCCGCAAAACCACGAGTGGCTCAATCGGTGAAGCCTCCGACTCTTGATTTCGGCTCAGGTCATGAGCCCTGCATCAAGGATCCATGCTGGGCGTGGAGTCTGCTTAGGGTTCGCTCTCCCTCTGCTCCTCCCCACCCTGGCTCTCTCACACACGTGCGATCTCTCGCTCTCTCAAAATTAATTAAAATTTTTAAAAGGCACCAAAAAGGAAATTAACCCCTTGCACTTGCGCCAGACACAGCCTCTCCGTCCCTCACTGCTGCCTTTAACGAAGAGCCTGCAGACCACGGCAAGTTCTGGCCAGCCCTCGTGTATTTTTTTTCAAACGTGCAGCCAATTATTTAAAAACAGAGAGATTCTGCATAAAAATAGATTCCTTGACTTTATTAGAGAAACAAGAAGGCACAACATCCAACTAAACTCCCTCCATGGCAACACGCTAAGGGACAGAGGGCTAACTTCCCCTGTCGGCTTCCTAAGGATTTGCATTTGCAATGCATGATTTCAACACGCATCACCTGCGAGCAGGCGGGCACACCTGGGCCTGCCTCCCTAACACTGGGGACCCGAGCCAGCATTTGGATTCTGGGGCTGACACTACATGATGGTCTGAAGGAAAATGCTCTACCTTTGCGGGGAAAGCCTTTAACAACATGGACACAATGGCAGGCCAAAACAGCACTCAGTCTGAACCAGGGAGCAACAAAGAAGCTTCCTCCACAGTGTGGGGCACAAAGGAGGTGTTCGAGACTTTGTTAAAATGCCCAATATTCAACAGGTAGGAGGAAACATCTAGAGCCACAGTGCCGGAGCCTGAATCCCAGCTGTCAGACTCCAACAAACTTCCTCAATGTGTCCATGCCTCACTTGCTTCACCTGAAAATGGGGATAGCAGAGCCCTTTCTCAGAAGGGTTTCCAGGGGAATTAAATTCAAAGTTAATTCATGGAAAAGTACTTAAAACAGTTCCTGGCCCAAAGTCCAGAGTTCAGTACACGGAGTTACTGCTGTTGTTACTATTTAGCTACACATGTTGGGATCTTGAAGAGAAAAGAGGAGAATAACCCCTCACACCTGCTCTTACACCTGATTCGACTCTCCAGGATTCTGTGGTCTCCCCAGTACTGGGACATCCCCAGCCTACTGCAGACTCAATTCAAACCCTGGACCTGCGTCCAGAGCTGCATAGGAGCTCACACCCCAAAACCATCCTCAGTGCGGACCAAGCCGCCGGGCCTCACCCAGGTTGTGTTTCATTTCAGAGAGCTCCTGCTGGTGCAGCCACTGCAGCTTGTCTATCTCGATCCTCAGCCTGCGAATCTGTAACGAGGGGGAGTGGGACTCTTAGAAGGCATGTCTGGGTGGCATTCACCAGCAGGGCTCAGAACTTGACCTCCAGCTGTAAGAGTCAATGCCACATGGTGGATCGAGGCGTAGGCAGCCTAGCTGCTGCAGTCCAGAGAGGTGGGCACCAGTGTGTTAACCCAAATTCAAGAGGAATTCTGTTTCCAAAAACAAATACAGTTGACCCTTGAACAACGTGCAGCGGGAGAGTGGTTAGGGGCGCCAGCACCCTCATGCAGTCAAAAATCTACATGTAACTTTTGACTCTCCAAAAACTTAATAGCCTACTCTTGACCAGGAAGCCTTACCAAAAACATAAGCAGTTGATGAACACATACATTCTGTGTATTAGATACTGTATCCGTACAATTAGGTAAGCTTAAGACAATGTTAAGAAAATCACAAGAAAGAGAAAATGCATTTTACAGTACTGCACTGGAAAAAATCCACATATAATAGATGAGCACAGTTCAAACCCATTTTTCAAGGGCCAACGATACAAGCAGTCCATCTTTTCCAAGAAATACTGGCTCCAGGAAAAGCCACTTCAAGTAAAAACAAGCAGGGGGCGGGGGGGAGGGGTCTGGCTGGCTCAGTTGCTAGAGCATGGCGACTCTTGATTTTGGGGTTGTCCCACACTGGGCAGAGAGTTTACTTTAAACATGAATGAATGAATTAAGTAAAAACAAGGACCAGATTTTCGTAATAAATTAAAACATAAAAGGTTTGATTAGAACTTTGGTCTAAAAAAATGAAACTAGGGGCGCCTGGGTAGCTCAGTTGGTTAAGTATCTGCCTTCGGCTCAGGTCATGATCCCAGAGTCCTAGGATTGAGCCCCACATCGGGCTCCCTGCTCAGTGGGGAGCCTGCTTCTCCCTCTCCCTCTGCTGTTCCCTTTGCTTGTGTTCGCTCTCTCTGTCAAATCAACAAATGAAACCTTTAAAAAAAAGAAAGAAAGAAAGAAAGAAACTAAAACAAATAAAGATACTTAATCTCTTATCTAACATTTTAGGTGGGATCCACAATCATTCACCTGAAATTCCAAAGCCTAAAGTCTCTGGAAACCAAAGGGTATTATTGGAGGAAGGGGTTAAGTGTTGCAGGAAAGTCATTTGGAGGGAAAAAAATAACTTGACCTGAACTGCTATGGGGCTATTTACAGAGTTTGAGAACCACAGTGCTTCTCTACAATGGCAACGTTGCCCTCCCAGCTCCCTCCAGGACACTGCAATGTCTGAAGACATCCAGGATGTCACAACTGAGGGGTGCTACTGCCGACAGGAGGCAGAAGCCAAGGTGCTGCTGAACAGCCTATGATGGACAGGGCAGCCCCCATAACAGGGAATTATCTGGCACAAAAGTCAGCAGTGCTGAGGTTGAGAAACCCTGATTTATCCCACAAGGTGTGGACAAGCATATTTCACAGCAGAAATGTTGGGGGTGGGGGTGCATATTGCCTCTTTAAATTCTGAAAATTTCTGGCACACATCTGGACCCCAAGGTTTCAAGTGAGACATTATGGATCTGTTTTTCCAACCACAGGCCAATTCTTAAATCAAACAAAAAAACAATGAAGTATTTGGGGAGAGGGGTGTTTTTCTAAGTCAACATCATCCCTTCTTGGTTGTGACATCCTTGGCTCAATCATAAAGAGGGTCACATGAGCAAAAAATCTCAGGGGACTCACTGATTCCTCTCAGGACCTCTCTCAAAGCTTTATATTCACATCGTTCTCCATCAAAAGCCTATTAGGACACCTTCCCAGAGATTTTCTCTTCTTCTGAGGGGCATCCTAACCCTGCCAGGCCCTCATAGGTCAATAGCTTGTGTGGAATTTCCCGGTCTCCAACGCCACTTTGAATGACCTCAAGAAACCCTGCCACTCATCATTTCACCTGGTAACCCCTCTGCATCTGGCACATAGTGAATTAGCCTAAGGAAGGAAGTTCAAGGAGGTCTATTTTTATAAATGGTCACTTATAAGTGGACAATTTAATGTCTTAACCACTCCATTCCCTAGGCAACCACATGATTGTGGAGGCTCTCAGGACACGAATTCTTAGACAACAATAATCACTTGGATAAAAAAGTCCACATTTTACAGAGAGCCAAGAGACAATTACACATGGGGCCAAAGGAACAGACCAGGGGGTGAACTCAGGCTCCAGTGTGGGCTGTCCTCTGATCACACAAAGCAGGGTGTGTCCCCATAGAGCCAGCCTTCTGGCTAAATGAAGAAGTACCCTCCCCAACAACCACAATCGGCAGAGCACCCTGGAGGGACTTCCAGAGCAATCTGTTTCCTGGCACCATTTTACAGCAGCCCATAAAACATTCTCAGCAAGTAAGGAATTATGTGTCATCTCTGACCTCGGCTATTGTGCTTCCCGTAGTGTTTTTAGAAAGATCATTATAGATCTCTGTCATCGTTCCTTTTATTGCATCCATCATCTGAAAGATAAAAACAGAAACAATTTGGGTGATCACTTCCCTGAGGCTTTTTAAGAGGACAGACATCTAAAATCTAACATAAAGCAGGGGCTCTCAACAGGGGGCTATTCTGCCCCTCACAGGACATTTGGCATTTGTGGCTGTCGTGGCGGAAGCAGCAGGGGAGCAGGGGGAAGATGGCATCTACTGGGTGAAGGCCAAGGATGAGCTAAATTCCCTACAGCGCACAGAACAGCCACCACAACAAAGACTTCTCCAGGCCAATATGTCACCGGTGCTGAGGTTGAGGAACTGGTATAAACCAGGGGAGTAATGAATCACCTACAAATAAAGCTAGTTTCTGTAGCCACAGGCTCATCTGGAGGGTCAGGGCATTCATTCACTGCCTCTCCAGTTTACTTCCCCTCTTCCTTTGCTTTAAGAATCTGAGCCCTGACGGCATCAGCAAGTTTGTGGCATCAGCTCAGGTCCCCGCAGCAAGCACCTAGTTATCTACTGACTGAATAGCGTCTGCAGGATGATTTCTCTCCTGCCTCCCACTTGCTGGCTGATCCCACGCCCGTATCACAGGAGAAAGAGGAGGGGACAGGAGACCAAACGAGGCCTCTAAGCATGGCCTGGTCACTGCCAAGTCTCCACTGTGTTTTGCAGTTTGCTCCAATCCTGCGAGAAGGCAAGACACAGACCACCCCTGTCTCTGACGCCCGAGATTTGCTCCCATCATCACCCTCTCTCTGAGCCGTGGTTCCTCCATACAGAAAACAAGGATAACTGCAGTACCCCAGGTAGGGTGTGCTCAAAGGCTGCGTGAGAAAGCCGTGTGAAGACTGTGGTCCAGGGCAGGTGTTCAGAAATACCTGTTTATCTTATCTCTACAGAAAAAAAATTCACACGAGGTTTAACTATGAAACTGCCAACCCCCAAAAATAGTAACCCCCAAATTCACCCCAAAATGGGAAGAAAATGAATACGATGTCTGGAGATTTCCACTCCTAATTTGTTTCGGGGGCCACACATGGACGCTGCCAGGAAAAACACTTTGTGTTTCATGCAGTCGCTCTGCATAGGCTTTCCTGCCCCGCTGCACCAACCATGTCAATTTAAAGTATTAAAACTAAATGGCTTTACAAGAAAACTTTAGAAAGCAGATGAAATTCAATACATTACTAATGCAATGGCTACATTCCATTTTAAAGAAATCATGGATTTGTGATTTGTGGACGGACTTTCACTCTTTCTTCCAAATATAGCAAAGGACGCAACATTACTAAAGAGCACCCTTCTGCCAAAACACACAAATCTGGGTCTTCGACTCCGGGTCACCTTGGAGACAGGAAAGTTCATCAGCTCCAAAAATATTTCACTGTGTTCATTTTCTTAACTGTAAAGACAATATCTATGAAGAAGTTCATCCCTCAATTTTGCTGTAAGAGCAAAAGGGGCAGCCAAAGGTAATGGAATAAAACTAATGCAAGAGCTCAGAAAATGGAATAAAACTAAATGCAATGGAGCTCACTCAGCGGGCATCAGTTTCCCCATCTGTAAATAGGCGGCTTGCACCAAATCAATGGAAGGTGGTATAAGGCTGGACTACAAGCAGAACAAGAGACTATTTAGACAATACCAGACACCTTCGTCAATCAGTAATGAAAACATGACCCCCCCTTTCCATTCTCCTGTAACTCTGCACATCCCATTAGGAAGAAAGTCTCAGTTCAGTGCCAGTATGTACCAAACACTTATATGACAATCTCTCTTTTTAACCAAAGGAACAAAGACTTGGGCTTCAAGTCGTGACAAGGAAGGTGATCTGACAATGTTAAGCTCAATTTTGTTTTAGTTCTTCAACGAAGTCAATTTAAATAAAGTTAAATTTAACTTAAAAATATTACATCAATAACTCACTGGTGGACAGGTGAGACTAAAATCTTGCGAATGGCCATAAATGACTACACCTTGAATCCTGGCTGTTCTGACACTCAGTGACTCTCTAACAATCCATGCGTTTTATTCAAAAGGAGGACAGACATAGTAAATGAGAGACAAAGTCATCCCCGAGACCAGTTCTGATTTTAGCTGGGGTGAGGGGGACACTGGGGAAGCAGGGGGATGTTAGGTAGGGTTGCTTAAAAAAGCCAAGTGCAAGAACAATGAGTTCATGGACACTGAACATCTGTCCAACATAATAATGCAACTCTTTATTAAAAGACTTCAAGAATTCGAGATCCAACTATTCCCAAACACTGTCACCCATTCTTTCTATAAACCTGAATAATTTACTCATCACTAATTAGTAATGTACTCATTTGTGAAGAGTAAATTATTACTACTGCTTGCTTAGTCATATACTAAATACTCTTCCAAGGTTATTACTCATTAACTACTATTAATAGCCACTGAGAGTAACAAGCCTGGTGAAGAGGCGTCAGGCACCCAAATGCATTCACTCGACAGCTCTGTGTCGACACCTACTGTGTGCTGGGCACATTTCTAGGCCCTGGAGGTAAGCCAAACAGACAAGATACTGCTCTCGCGGAGCTGACAGCCTGTGGTTATTCTGCTATGAAGCAGCATGTTGCATGGACACGCACAAAAACGCCAGAGCACTCTCACGGGACGGTGAGAAGAGCTGCAGGATGTATCCACCTGAATTCAACAATGAGCACAGAAACACCTGGCAAATTCAGAGAAAGAGGCTGCAGGAGAGAACACCCACAAATGAACCCACCAAGGGGATTCCGGCCACCATGCCCCCCGAGGGTGGGCGCATCGGGAGGGAGGCCACTACTCCCTAGCCCATCTTGGTTCCTGGAAAGACCTACATGTGAGCGTCGTACCTTACACATCTCATGCTTACGATTCCGTCCCTTTGTTCCACGTGGCTTCTAGATGCAAACCAACCCCTTGGTCTGTTAGTTATTAACTGACGGAACAGTAACCTGTTCCAGCGCTTAAGGAAACCATCTCGATGAGTGCCCTGAATTCTGAAGGGTAATTCTGACGCCATGTCACTTTTCTGCTGTATACTGACTTTAGCATCAAAGCCCTCAGAATAAGATGCAGTGCATTCTAGATTTCTCTGCTTGGATCCAACCTTAGACCCAAATGGAAGAATGTGGGCTTGGAGAGCCTCAAGAAAAACAGGGTCTCCCCTCTGAAGCACCCTGGAAAGCCTGCAAGGTCAAGACCCTTCTGGCTCCCATCAGGAAGTGGGTCCTCTGAGCCCCCACCCCCACCCTCGGATGCTACTGGCACTCACTTTGCTAGTGTACTTGGCAATGTCTGCAGCGACGTCAGCAGAAGCGGTGGCGATGGGCAGGTCTGCGCTGACTGAGGATGCAAGGGTGCTCGTGGACCCTGAGCTGGTGACCAAGGGCGACGACTGAGTGCTGGTCACCAGGGTGATGGTAGAGGTGGATGGGCTCTGCGTGATCTCCTTCTGCTGCACAGCTGGGAAAGCAAAGCGTCCTGGTCACCCCACTGTCATGGGAAAGGCCCGACCCAGCACAAAGCTGTGCAG
The DNA here is from genome assembly GCF_037043125.1 of Eumetopias jubatus. NCBI lineage: Eukaryota > Metazoa > Chordata > Mammalia > Carnivora > Otariidae > Eumetopias > Eumetopias jubatus. The sequence continues at coordinate 127,279,470 of NW_028274815.1, forward strand.
AGGGAGTGAAGTCCCTGACATACACCCTTTGAGCGTGTCTACGTTCAAGTGATAGACATTCTCCCCTTGACCAGACTCTGGCCAGGACCCTCTCAGCCTTTTCTGGGATGACGCCTCAAGCTTGGCCTGTAAAGCCTAGTGTAAACACTAACCTGGTTTCTGACAGCTCAAGGCCGCACCCCTAGGATGACCCCAGACCCTCCCCCAAAAGTGCCTACCTGAGAAAACAAGGCTGCCAAATGAATTTACTATTTGTTCCAGCCAATACCCTTTGGCCCCTGTCTCCCAGTCTCTATGGGAGGATAGGAGCCTAACTTCGAGAAGCATCAGTTAGCAACCCCACGTGGGTTTCACATGAACCAACCCCCCACTTCCCATTTTTTGTAAAATTTCATGTCCCTGACTCTACTGGAGTGCCCACTCAGCCCCTTCCCTACCCCCCCACTTTAAAACACCCAGTCAACTCTGTAGAAATTGGGACTGACGTCAGTTCATGCTGGACTTTTTTCTCCCTATCATAATAACATATACTGATTAAAACCAGTCCTTACCACTTTCACTAGTATCCAGCTTTGTTTGTCTTTGACCTAAGAGAGTCTGGAAACTGAGAACCATACCATCAACGGGTCTCTTCTTGACAGCACCTACGTTCCCCCGGGGAAGCTCATAATTCTTACGGGGTACAGCCACAGAAAAAACTGGAACTCGTCATCCCAATCTCAAATATCCTAGGTTCACTCCTGCCCCACTAGCTCTTTAGATTCCAAGAGCACCGCAGCTGCACTCCCACCGAGCCTGACCAATCTGTCGGTCCTCCTTCCCCCAGTCTTCCGGGGGCTCTTTGGGGCTGTTCAAGACCTGGCTAACTTTCAACCCACAGCTGCAGCTCTTTACAGCTCTACTCACTAGGGCACACTCAGTATGTGAGAGTTTCAACCAAAGACCCCTACCTCCAAGGATCTAGATGGTGGGCTTCCCTGCGGGACAAGATCAGCACCAGCGCTCACAACAGATGGACCGACGGGTACTCATCTGAGCAGCACCAGATCGAGCCACTTCAGCCACTGGTGCTTGATGCTGACTGTTCTTCTGGAGGTGGCTAATCCCTAGTGATTAAGGTACGCTTTGCTACCAACTCCTCACACTGTCTTCTTCCCGAAATAATGCCAAGAGGTTCACGGGTGGGCACAAGAAAACTTATACAAAGGTATTCACTGCAGCACTGCTTACAACAGAAAAAAACTGGGAGCAATCTAAATGCTCATCAGCAGGGGAATACTTGATTTAAATCAACTATGGAATACTATGCAGCAGTCCAAAAGAATAACATAGATAGAGCTATCATGTACTAACATGGATGAACCTCCAAAACATGCTGATGGGTGTAAAAAAAAAAAAAAAAAAAGAAGAAAAATAAAAAAGCAAGTATGGTACCATTTTTATGTTGTAAAAAAAGGAAAAAGAAAAAAAAAGTATTTGTATGGAGAGTCATATATACGTAAATATATATGCATACATGCATAAAAAAGGTTTCACGGTTAACAGTGGCCACTGAGAAAGGGTGAAGAATGAAATGGAAGTTCGGTCAAGACAACAGATTGCGGGGCAAATATTTTACCCCTTTCGAAGAAGCCTCTATGCATGTATCGTTTCTAACAACGGAGGGGGGAAAAAAATGAAAGTGAAAAAACAAGTCGCAAAACAATCTTTAAAAATAATGCCACATGGGATGCGCGAGGCCTTCAAGATAGGACGGCCACAAAACAAAAAGGAACTGAAAAAAAAAAAAGAAAAAGAAAGAAAACAATTCTGTCTCTCCTGTCGATGTGGCAAGAAGGGAGTGGGCGCCACGTTGAACAGAAGGGGGCATGGTACCTTTCACAGCCTGTCTGGTCTGATATCTCGTCCCCTGGGAAGACTGAGGCTGCTGGTTCTGCTGCTGGTTCTGCTGCTGGCGCTGTATCTTCTGCATGTGCCACTTTTGGGAAGACGTTTGAAACTTACTTGACGAGTTCCACACGACCCGCTGCACAGCCGGGGCAGTCTCCTTCGGTAAAAGCGGCCTCTGCTTTTTCACCGGGCTTCCCGTGGTGGTGGCGGCAGCAGCGGCAGTGGCGGTGGCGGCGGCGGTGGCCGGGGCCGCGACGGTGGACGTGGTGCTGGTGGTGGCCGTGACACCAGCCGTGGGAGTTTGGGAGGAGGAGCGGGTGAGGAGCGGAGTTTCAGGTGGGGACTGGTTGCCCGCTGTGGTGGATGGTGGAGCTTTACCTACAACTAAAGCCGATGCATGAAAACAAACAAACAAAAAGTGGAGATTGGACTCAGGCTGGCCCGCAGCGTCTGTCTACGCCAGTACATTCTGGGTCAAAGGGAGCAAGGCCAGCCACAAATGCCGAACTCAGTAGGGCAAGGATCCCCCAATGGAGGAGCACATCTCACCCTAGGCACAGAGGGTGCCATGCCTCTGCACATCTTCCTCAGAGTGTCGGCCTTTTCTTGTGAGCACTTGCCCACATCTGAGACTCTTATCAGGGCCTCTGGGGGAAATGGGGTGAACTAGACCCAGCCCCTGCCCTCAAGCTGCCCACCATCAAGTGGATGAACAAAATGACTGCACGTGGTTTGTTTTATAGTTAGAGCCAGGTAAGCACTTTGTGAAAGACCCAGCCAAAGTCGATCCAGAGATGAAGACAATCCCTTTGACTAGGGAACCTATAAAGCATGTACTCCCAAGAATCAGGTGACTTCCCAAAGGCCAGAGCACTGAACACCATGAAGTCACCCAGAAAGAAAGTCTCCCTTGACCTCTGACTCCCTCCGGGACAAAGTCCCAGTGTGCTGCTAATGGCCTTGACACCTAACACTAAAGGGAATTCGACCCCATGGCCAGAACTTTCCCAACACAATGGTATTGCTCTCTAAGTCAGGAGACTTGCGTTTGTTGCTATGGTTGTTGCTATTGTTGTTTTATTATTTTTTTTTATTTTAATTCCAATACAGTGAACACACAGTGTTCTATTTGTTGCAGGTGTACAATATCGTGATTCGACGATGCTTACGTATTACTGAGTGCTCACCATGGTTAGCACACGCCTTGCTTTTACTCTGACTGTATTCCCGCTCCCACCATTTACCACGCAATACGGTTTACCTCTTGTGCGGTGGTCAAATCTACATCTAAAATGTAATTAATTCTTCTGTAAAGCGTAAATTGCTTTAAATAAAAACATAAAGTCAAGAATTACACAAGCAGGACTTGGGAATGGCCAAACTAATGAACTGTGAATGACAGATTTGGAAAAGGCTGCCTTCCACAGTCGGTCTTCTGGGAGGGGGCGGGTGTGGTGGAGGGGTAGGACTTCAACAGGCAGACTTGAGAGTCTGGGGGGGGTGAGAGCATCAGCCAAGACGTGTTTAGGAACAGGCAGCATTTCGGTCAGTGAGAGCAGGCAGTGAGGAGTGGCGGGAAGGCGGGTTAGAGCCAGAAGCACTGAGCAGCCCAGAAGGGGTGGCCCCATTGCGCTCGTCTGTAAAGGGGGGGCAGGAGGTGTCAGGTATCACTGCAGAGGTCCCAGCCACCGGTGGGGTGGGTCTGCCGCCCCCCCCAGAGGATGCCCGTGGATCACACCCAAAACACGGGTACAAGGCAGCACCTACGTGGGAGACAGTGTACTTTGACATAAGTAACTTTGAAGGAGGATGATGTTTGTTCTTTTAGATTTATGTAACCTAGAAAAGACCTGACCTTGATTAGGCTAGGGAGGATTTTCAGTACACTGGGTTTTAGGAAGTCAAGGAGAATGAGGGGGGGGGGCGGGGGGGGGGGAAAGCTGACTTTCCTGACTCCAGTGCGGGGGAATTTTCTCGTTGGTCATCACGTCTGCCTATAGCCCTCCTCTGCCCTCCTGCCCCTCTGGGTCCCCCCCAAGTTCACAGGCAAGGGCGCAGGTGGAGCTGGAAGGGGAGCTCTCCATGCAGTGAGAAGCCCTGCTCTTTCCCCAGGATGATATGACGCACCAGACACTGGATACAGCCCCTGCACCTTGCAGGTGGGGAGGGGGCTCTGAACCCAGGTTTTCTAGGAGCGGTTTACCAGGTGGTCCCCCGCTGGGGTTTCTAACCTGCAGAAGCACTTTACCTGCCTCCCTTTCCTCCCAGGTGACCAAAAAATATCCCGTTACTGTTGAGGACCAAGCCTAGCCCCTCTCCTCAGACAGTAGGTCCTCCTCTTTCTACTGATTTGCAGAAACAAACAGCTGGCTTCGCCGATGGGTTGCTGCTCTACAGTGGCCATGGCTGGCTCTCTGTTCCAAATAAAAACCTGGAGTGTGCAATCCAAAAAGATTCTAGGCCCGAGGCACCCTTTGGGGTTACTACTTAGACACTAAAATATTTTGATTTCTCGAAGATTCTAGCGGTTTATAGAAGGGAAAAAAAGAGGCCATAGGAAATTCCGTTTGTCCTAGAAATTTGGAATGTATAATCAAATCACCTGTGTAGCCCAGAAAAGGGGGATTCTCTTAAGGGCCACCATTCCAGAAGCCGCCCCTACTTATTAACCTACTGATTGTAGAGTCTGGTCACTGTCTAGTACCTAAAGGGCGGGCTTTCTAAGAGAAGGATGGAAATTACTGATGTTGTAAGGTAAGCACAGCAAGGTCTCTATGGAAGTTCTCTCTTTGCCTCGATTCTGAGATCACCAGCTAGAAAGCAGTTCTGCTACCTAAGCCTCCAAATTCTACACATAAGCTGCATTCCCAGCTGAAGGTGAACTGAAGGTCACCATGGCACACTGCAAAATGTCCTTCACTTAATAAACTTGTAAGTGAAAACACAACGTTGAAAAAAATGCTCTACTGCAGAGTCTGATAAAAAGCTGATACTTCAAGACTCAACCATCAGGGGGCTCTAGATTTAAGACTGGCAGGTGTTTGTCCCAACCCCTGGGACAATGCCCTATCCAAATTATGTTTTAGGATCATCTTCAGCTTGGGGCGCCCAGGTGGCTCAGTCGTTAGGCGTCTGCCTTCGGCTCAGGTCATGATCCCAAGGTCCTGGGATCGAGCCCCGCATCAGGCTCCCTGCTCCGTGGGAGGCCTGCTTCTCCCTCTCCCACTCCCCCTGCTTGTGTTCCCTCTCTTGCTGTGTCTTTCTCTGTCAAATGGATAAATAAAATCTTAAAAAAAAAAAAAAATCATCTTCAGCTTAATTACACACACCACACACTTGGGGGTCTCCCAGACATATTTCCTTCAGACATCAGTGCAAGGAAGAGCTGTGTCTCAACTAGGATTTTTTTTTTTTTTTTTTTTTTGAAAAATAGGAGATCCTTTAAGGGATTGTAATTCCTTTGTTGCTTTGACTACTAGGAAGCTCACAGCCAAAATGAAAGCCCAACTATGCTAACTCTGAAGGCTAGAACATATTTCTGTGCATAAACTTTCCCAGACCGCTTACTATTCTACTTTCATCTTTTACAGACTTTATTTACATTTTGTTTCATGGTCAAATATTCTTGTCAATCTGTTACAGATTCTTTCTGGAAGGGGAAGAGGCATAAAACCAATCCCTCCAAAGATATGTTCCAGAAAATAAGGAACAATGTAACTGTATCATTCATAGGAGCACTACCATCGCTGTACCCAAATATTCCCATAAACCTCATGGAATAAATGCTACTCCCCTATTGTTTTCTGCCACATCTGCCTCAAATCCCAATCCACAACCCATCATCCGATTTTTCAGAGGCCATCCGTAAATCTAAGGTGACCCGGGAATGGTGTGCTATTCTATCCTCCCTGCCCCACTCAACTGCTTCTCTTTCTCCCTGCACTGCACCAGAGACATTCCATCCTCTTCTGAAGAACTACAAGAATTCTCGCTCCCTAACAATTGAGGTTCCATAGCATCCCAGGTGGGCAAGGACAAAGAAGATTCTCAAGGCCCATCCCCGACTTGCTCTAAGCAGCCAGACTCAGAATCACATCTTACTCAAGAGTTTGGTTGAAAAGTCCGCTCCTGTCAACAGTTGGGCATGGTCAAAAAATCAAGCCTGACTATCCCTTCGGGTACTCACAGAGTACATAAAGTTTTCTGGCTATAACATCCAGTTTGTCCTTAGGCAGTGTTTTTCCTGGGCCCTCAATTGACTCTTCAATTATATCTTTCTTGGGCATGTTGGAATCCCTTCTTACCCACGTGCCAAAACCAACGGAAAATGTGCTGACTGCTTTGTCCATGGGAAGGACACCTTTCCCATCATGCACACTTTCCTTCTGGAGGAGATCTTGCCTCCCAGGGAACCAATGGCAATGTCAAGACAGCTCTCACAGCCACAACTGGGCAGATGCTCCTGGCATCCGGTGGGTAGAGGCCCAGGATGCTATTAAACATTCTCCAGTGCACAGGATATAAAGTATTACTCTGCACAAAACGTTAATAGTGTGTCAGTGAAACATATGTGGAGGAACACCAATTCAAGTGCCCGCCATCCAACGCCTTCTCCATTTCTACAGCCCCAAGAAGCACTCGGCATCCTGGTACCACCTCCCCAAGTGGTCTCCTAATTCCAGTAAGAAAATGCACTGGGGAGGTGCCTGGGCAGCATGAAGGGAAGAAAGGGAGCTGAACTCCCAAGATCTTTGAACTGAACTTTTTTGACAATATCAACCTTGTCACATGTCTAAACGTTGACAAACACTTTAGGAAAATGAGTGAGCCTCTTGGGAAAGCAGGTGCTTCGGCTAAAAATGACCTTGGTGCTAGAAACACCTACCGTTTTTTACTTTTTCTGCTTGGTGCTAGAAACACCTACCGTTTTTTACTTTTCTGGGACCAGAATCAACCACGTTGGGTACTAAGCAGATCAAAGGCAGGCAGGCCCCGGGGGGAGTCAGTCCTGGGCCTGATCAGTGACTTAGCTAGGTGACCCTGAGCCAATCAAAGCTCTGCTCTGGTGCCTCCCTTTGTGACGTCAAAGGGTCACGTAACTTCTGGAAATACAAAGGCAAGGTGGCACTCTAAACCAAATCAAGAAACCGGAAACTGGTGCGATCACTTACCATCCTGCTTGGGAGATGTTTCTTTGGGTTCCTTCTTATTTTTACGACCCTCCCGCCCAGAATGGTCTTCTCCTAAATCTATGACAAGTTCACTTTCTGAATCGGAGTCCAGGCCCAAGTGTACTGTTGGGGAATCGGTCTCATCTTTCCCCTTCAGTTTATCCTTTGTGGGATGAGGGGAGGCTTTCGCTTTTTCTGAAAAGTCCTTCTCAGGCTGGGGGCTTGACTTTTCCTTGACCGAGCCCGGATCAGCTTTCTCGCTGGCTGGTGATGTGCTTTTCAGCTCCTCCTTAGTCTCCACAGGGTTGGCCAGTTTGGGCTTTTTTTTGACAGCCGACGGCTCTTTGTCCATCCGACCACCCTCTTTGTCTTCGGCGTCTTCTGGCTCATTCTTGGACTTCTGCTCATCGTCACTGATATACTCACTATCGCTACTATCAGACTTCTCAGAATCTTCCGAATCGCTGTGCTCTACGGCCGTGTAAACATCTTCTGAGATTTCATTTATGCCTAAATTCAAAGAGAAAACCCAGCATGTGGCGTAGTCACAAAATAAAGAGCAGGACCTAAAACGCAAACATTTTCCACGCCAAATGCTGGAATTAAAAAAAAAAAAAAAAAAAAAAAATTTCAAATCCCATCACACTGGCCTGGTGGGGTTACCAGTGAGCTAGCTGCAGCTGACAAATGGAACTTGGGTTTGCAGAGGGTTTCAGTTACTGACCTTCAAAGATGACAAGGGACCAGACAACGTAAATTTTAAATGTATCGGAGCTACATCTTTGCATCACTGCTAACTAATTGGGATGCAGAGAGTGGGAGGGATTGAAGGGAACAACAGAGATGAGCGGTTAAAACGGATCCATTTTACAGATCAGAAAATAGAGGCCCAGAGAAATCACTTATCCTAGGACATAAAGAAAACCAAGACAGAGGGAAGGCCAGAACACTGGGCTGCTGACGGGCCACCAGCGCTGTTCCCACGAACTCCCAAAGCATTCAAGTCCTTGTCCCTTTGTGTCTGGGCCTCCAAGAAACAAGCCAAAGCCTTAAAGCAAAGATTGCCAGCTCACAGCCCACAAACCACATCTGGCCAGCACACACGTTATGTAGGAAGCAAGAGCTTGGCCCAGCAGGTATTTTGTTGTTTGTTTGTTTTTCACTTAGAACGACCATATTCCCCAATTCACAAGTCAGGAAATTTCACACAGAAATCAAGACAGCAGGCTTGTGTGGAAAGAGCAGAGGATCTGGCCACTCTGGGTTACAGGCCTGCAAGGCAGTGGCTGGCTGGAGCCATGAAGCCACTGGCTGCTTCCCTCAGGGACACACCATCTCTCCAGCTGACCTGGGCGCCCAGCCTTCCCTCCTGCTCCCTGAGCTGATGCAGAGGCGAGCCACCATCCTGTCTGCCCTGTTCTTCCACGGACAGCGGAGTCAAGAGCAAAGTCACATCTCTATCCAAAGCCAGACAAAATGACAACATAGCAGATGTTTCTCACTCTCTCTCTCTCTCTCTCTCTCTCTCTCTCTCTCACACACACACACACACACACACACACACAAATGGGCAAAAGCATATTCCATTTAACCCATTTATGTGTCCTGCTCCCAATAATGAGTGTCATCTGGCCACAGGTAAACAAGACTATACCCTAAAATGCTGAAATGAGAAAAACCCAATCTGTACTGTCTTCATTCTAGAGCCATGGCCCCCATGAGTGAGGTCACTGTCCTGACCCAGACACACTGAAAGGAAACCTGCAAACAGACAAAAACCATGAGCAGCCCAGCAAAATCATTATAGAATTATATGCCTCCACCAGGGCTCAATCCAAACCAGGAGAAGCCAAAATACAAAAACTCAGATCTGGTATAACTTCTGGGCCCCTAAGGCTTATGCTACGGTAGTTAACAGTGAGACACAAGTACAAATGTGACCACATTTGTGATAAAAAAGGCTTGGATACCAGAGCCCAAAGGACATGAATTCAAATCTTGCTCTTGCACTTTTATTCACTGTGTGACACTGAACTAGTGACCTAGCTCTCTGAGCTTCAGTTTCTTCATCTGCAAAATGGAACTGATAATGGTATCAACCTCCCAGGACAATTTATGCACCGTGCATAGTACAGTGCAAGGTATGCAGGAAACAGTCGGTAAACAGAAATATTAAAATTCTTATTAACGTTAATAATAAATCAAGGAGTTAGACCAGCTGCATGGAAGGACCCAAGGCGCATTATTTAAATGGCCTGCAAAATTTCAGCCATGCCATTCAAAGTCCTAACCAAACAGAAAATCCAATAAGAAATGCCTTCCTCTGGCCCCTCTGGATGACTCCTGACTACAGCTTACTCATCCCAAGGCCCATAGCACCCAGACACTGTAAACCTCATCCTGGTGTGGCTCTCTCTCCTGAGGCCAGCCATCCCCTACTTCTCTGCAAATACCCTCCTGGCTTTGTTTACTTAGTCAATGAATATTCCAGAGCATCTACTATGTACACAAGACCAAGTACCATGGAGAACATAAATGCTTATAAGGCAACCTCCCTGTCCTCTAGGAGCTTCCAGTCTAGCTTCCAGTCCAGAGGGAACCCCTCCCCCAACACAGAGACTGCTGATGCTTCCAAGCAGTAAAGTGCCACAGGAGGCGGCAGATGGGGAGGGGAGGGCAACCAGAGGAGACTTCCTGGAGGAGGTGATGCCTGAGCTCAGCCTGAGGGAAAGGATTTAGGTAGGCAGTGTGAAGGCAGGCAGCACGGGGAAGAGGAAGGGAGGCAACAGGTATAGAAGCAGGACGCGTGTGCCGAGTGGGAAGGGCTCAGTCCGCAGCAGAAAAGTTTGTGTTGGACATGTGTGGAACACACTTGATCCTGACAGTAGGAACCTGACGTGCACGGACAGGGAGCATAGGGGCAAACTCAGGAGGATCCTTCCACTTTCAAACTCCCCTACCACCTGCACCTCAAGCCTGCAGGCTGCCACAACCAGAGAATAAGCTGGGTGGAATTCAAAGAACCCTTCTAGGGGCGCCTGGGTGGCTCAGTTGGTTAAGCATCTGCCTTTGGCTCGGATCATGATCTCAGGTTCCGGGGATCGAGCCCCGCATCGGGCTCCCTGCTCAGCAGGGAGTCGGCTTCTCCCTCGCCCTCTGCCCCGCGCCTGCACTTGTGATTTCTCTCCCTCAAATAATCTTAAACAAACAAACAAACAAAAAACCCACAAAGAACCCTTCTGAACCACTAACTAGCAAATTGGAAACATTCTGCCCAGAGTGGAGCTATACCTCAGTAGCACACACAAGGCCAAGGTCAAGCAGCTGCTAACAGCAGCTAAGGTCCAATTCTGGCTTCATCCAGGCCGTGACCCTACAAAGAGTTAACGGTGATGGTGGTGACAGTGCCTGGGCGAGCAAACCAAAGGACATACCTAATTGTGCTTTGCAACTCTCTATGGTCTTGTCAAGATTTAGCTGGAACCTGCTGCGGATCTGCCGCTTAGGCGAGATGAGAGGAACAGGCGCCGTCTGCTGCTGGACCGACTCGCTCAGCTCCTTCAGGTCCATCTCGGCCTTGCTCCGATCTGGAAGACATGGTCACCCCCTCATCAGGCAGGCGCTGGCCGGAGGAACAGGCAACGCTCACCACTTAGCTTCCTTCTCACAAACACGCGCTCTAGAACACGGCGGGGAGAGAAACCTCAAACCTTCTTACTGTTTGTCCCAACATCATCTGCTCGACGACGTGCTGATTTGGAGATAATAGCCCGAGAACACATTTGGCAGATTTACCCAGTCTGCTGAACAGTCGCCTGGGTGGCTTTCAATATTTAAAATGCACAATCCCAGCCAGATGGTTGTCTGTGGAACTCCGCGTCATTAGGGAGCTCGAAAGCCGAAGGTTACAGTAATATATTCAATCTCAGTATCAGCAGATAAAGTCACACCGAGTCTGGCCAGAGTGTGCTTTTTAACTCCAGGCCCAGATCAGAGAGGGCTTGTACCCAAGAGACGCTGAGCGCCTCCCCGCCACAAGGCCACCCCGGAGCGCACACACATAACTGGAGGTCCGATTCCTCATTTACCACAGACTTCACTTTTCGTTCCTAGTCGACCCGAGACTGGAGCTCAAGTCAGAAAAGGATGGCGAATGCCAGAGAGGCAGACCTCCTCCTTTTGGTCCAGGCATCCATCTGAAGACAGGTGAACAGATTAGCCCTGGATATTCAACCTGTGTCTTCTCACTCAGATACACTGCAAGCTCCTCGCCCTCGTCCCAGGCAAAGGGCTCTGACGGAGGACTCAGGGCCAAGGGTCCGGCCACCCTCCCCACTTCGACCATGGGCTCCTTATATGACCAACTAGATCAGATTCCAAGGGTCTGTGAGCTTGCATTGCTTGAATTCCTTCCCCACCTCCTCTAGTACCCCCTGAAACAGGAGAAAGGCATAAAACGAAGGTGTCTGCACAGTCCCAGAATGCAATGAGACTTCACAGGCAGGGACCACTTTCAGCCACCCTGCCTGCCATCCTCTGGCGTGCCCCCTCCCTCTCCAACCGAACCCAAGCAGAAAATGCGGGCACATGCCCTGCCCTGGCCGATCCCAGAAACACAGCTGGAAAGCGTGTGGCATCCATCAAGGACAAAGATGAGAAGCCACTTCTGAGCCTGCTGCCCTCACCTGGGAGCTCACTCTCAGACGTCCCCCATCTCCCTGCTACCCAACCCCAAGTGCCACCTCCAATCAGCAGGCTGTGCAAGAGGCCCAAGGTATAGTCTGAGGGCTGGACTACGAAGGCTGCTCAAAACCTTCACTCTCTTCTCGTTTCCATTTTCCAACATGACCCATGCACCTGCCCCTTCACCCAGGAACAGGGCAGTCTCTCACCCTGCATACCTACAGATTTGTTCCTTTATTTTTTTTTTAAAGATTGTATTTATTATTTGACAGAGAGACAGAGAGAGAGCACAAGTAGGCAAAGAGGCAGGCAGAGGGAGAGGGAGGAGCAGACTCTCCACTGAGCAGGGAGTCCGACGTGGGGCTCAATCCCAGGACCCTGGGATCATGACCCGAGCCGAAGGCAGCCGCTTAATGGACTGAGCCACCCAGGCACCCCAGATTTGTTCCTTTAAAGCGACCGGAGGGAGGCAGCCTCCCAAGAGCCCCACCCGGCCCACTCACAGCTAACCAGAGCAACGAACGGCTCCACGATGACTTATCACCGTAATGAGGTCCCCACCAAGCTAAGATTAGGAAGGGCCCTTTACCAAAAACATACTCGGGGGGGGGGGGGGCAGCCCTCAGGGAGATTCTGGGTGTGAGTTGCTTACAGCAAGCAAATACCATCCTTGTCCTGCGAGAAAGGTCTCAAGGCTCTAAAATCATATCCACCTGGGAGTGTGTGTGTCCATGTGCGTGAGCATCCGTGTGCGTATGTGTGTACAGGACCGGACATGCTCACAGAGAGGATGGGGTAAAGGCACAGGCACTTGGAAGGGGGAAAGAATCTTCATGCAAATTTACCCAAGAAGCACCTTACAAAGAGAACACACGGAGTCAAACAGTAATAAAACAGCAAGGTGGAAACGGAGGAGGAAGAGGGCCAGGAAAACTGCAAGAAAACAGAAGCGTCCAATTCAAGAGCAGGACGAGAAGGACTTGAGGTCTCAACAGTTAAGATGCGGACGTGACAGGAAAGGGGGGAAGGACAGGAAGCCTGTCTCATGACTTCCGCTTTCAGAAATGAGAAAGCGGGCTGGATTCCTAAGGGAAAAGGCAGCCTTTTAAGTACAAAGTTGTCAAAGAAGTATCTCACAAAGCCACTTTCCATTGGTGTCCTCAATAATGTTCCACACAGCAGTTACCAAAAAAAAACACCATCTACTCTACCAGGACTCAACAAACTTTCTGTAAAACACCAGAGAGTAAACTGGGCTCTGCAGGCCATATAGGCTCTGATGCCAAAGTGGCCATAAATAATATGTAAACAAATTGATGACACTGTGTTCCAATAAAACTTTATTTACAAAAAGAGGTGGGGGGCTAGATTTGGTCCAAAGGCCATAAAATTTACCATCCCCATTTCTAATGCACCGACTGCTCATCTTGGCTGCACAATGAAATCACCTATAGAGCTTTAAAAAAAAAAAAAAACCCAATGCCTTGGTCCCCCTCCCAGAGAAAGTGAATTAAATGGCCTAAGAGAAGGTCTGGACACTGGCCCTTTAAAGTACCCCTGATAGGGGCGCCTGGGTGGCTCAGTTGGTTGGGTGGCTGCCTTTGGCTCAGGTCATGATCCCAGAGTCCTGGGATCGAACCCCCATTTCGGGCTCCCTGCTCAGCGGGGAGCCTGCTTCTCCCTCTCCCACTCCCCCTGCTTGTGTTCCCTCTCTCGCTGTGTCTCTGTCTCTGTCAAATACATAAATAAATAAATAAAATCTTTGGGAAAATAAATAAATAAATAAAGTGCCCCTGAAAGGCTGCCAGGCTGGCTCGGTCGGTTGAGCATGTGACTCTTGATCTCAGGGTCATGAGTTCAAGCCTCCCATTGGGCCTGAAGCCTACTTAAAAAAAAATAGTAAGATAAAAAAAAAAGTACCCAAGATGATTCTAACTGGCAGCTAAGGCTGAGAAACCCTGTATTAGTCCCATCTTCTATGTGAGTAAAAAAAACTCCTCCTGGGGCGCCTGGATGGCTCAGTCAGTTAAGGCTCAGGTCATGATCTCAGGGTTGTGAGATCGAGCCCCAAGTCAGGCTCCATGTTCAACAGGGACTCTGCTGCTCTCCTCCTTCCTCTCCCCCTCCCCACCGCTCATGCGCATAAATCTTTAAGAAAAACAAAAAAAGAAAACTTCTCCTGATTTGCCTTAACTTTTGTATATCTGTGTTAACCTTCTAAACCTAGGGTTCATTAAGAGAGACCTACACCTCGCCAGAATACTCCTGTTTATGTGCGTAACTATGTGTCTAACAGTAAATGCGATCTCTTAACTTTAGCTTAAAAAGGCTGAACTCTGAAATACTCATAATCAAGAGGAATGAAAAGAAGGTTAAAGCACCTCATTTTACAGTTAGGGTTTCTCCAGTCAATAAGCTACATTAATGTTTATTCTAACAAGAAACCACCAGAAGCCAGGAGGGGGCTGGGATCAGGTCCCTGGGAGCAGACCTTCAGGAGTTTAGCCAAATCTAATTAACTTTCTCTAATTTTCAGCTGCGTTTTGAGTTTCCCTCTCCTCCACAGGGAGGAAAGAAGAGCTTCTTTCTCGTTTAGCTAATAGTGGCTTATCGGGACTACTTCTACCCTTGCCCTTCTATATCAGGAATATTTTCAGAATCCACCTTTGCTGCCAACATTTTGAACTTTTCTGCTGATATTAAGACAGCTTAGGCTATAAATGGAAACCAGGGAGGAAAAAAAATACCAACGCTAGAGAAAGAGACACGATCTTACATTTCTGGTGGGAGCATAAATCAGAAGCATCCCTTTAGAGGGCAATTTGGCAGTATCTCTCAAAAACGTCAACCACACACAGTCTCTGACCAGAGATTCTACTTCTAGGAACTCATCCTACAGCTACGCTCCCACAAGGGCCAAAAGGGTCTTCACTGCAGCTGTTTTCAACAGCAAAACAACCTAGAGCCAATACAGAAGGTGCCCAGGTAAATAAGTCAACACTTCATCTTGAAGTGCAACAAAATACGGCTGCTACAATAAAACCGTAGCAGACCTTTATGTGCTGTTCTGGAAAAGCCAACCTGTTTAATGAAAACGAAGGTAACAACTGGCAGAACACGTTAGCATTGGTGTGGGGAGAAAAGAAGGAAATGGAGCACAGATCTGAATATTTGTGTTCTTGGGGTGTCTCAATGTTGGCACTATTGGTATTTGGGGCTGGATAAGTCTTTGGGGGGATGGGTAAGGAGGTGGGAGGCTGGGGGCTGTCCTGTGCATTGTAGGACGGTCAGCGCTTTGCTGGCCTCTACCCACCGGGTGCCAGCAGCACCCGTATCCCAGTTGTGACATAAAAATGTCTCTAGGGGCACGCCCGGCTGGCTCTGTCGGTGGAGCGTGCCGCTCTTGATCTCCACACCCCACACTGGGTGTGGAGATTACTTAAAAATAACTTCTCCAGGGGCGCCTGGGTGGCTCAGTTGTTAAGCGTCTGAGGGTCCAGGGTCCTGGGATTGAGCCCCACATCGGGGTCCCCGCTCCGCAGGAAGCTTGCTTCTCCCTCTCCCACTCCCCCTGCTTGTGTTCCCTCTCTCGCTCTCTCTCTCTCTGTCAAATAAATAAAATCTTTAAAAATAATAATAATATGGGCGCTCGGGTGGCTCAGATGGTTAAGCGTCTGCCTTCGGCTCAGGTCATGATCCCAGGGTCCTGGGATCGAGTCCCGCATCGGGCTCCCTGCTCTTTGGGAGCCTGCTTCTCCCTCTGCTTCTCTCTCTCGCTCTCTCTGTCTGTCATGAATAAATAAAATCTTTGAAAAAAATAAAATAAAATAAATAAAAATAACAGTAATGATAACAGTATCTCCAGACACTCCCAGACAAAAATCACCCAGGTTGAAAACTCCTGGTGTATACATAGAGGAGCTCTCCCAGAAACTAAAGAGAGGTAACCATGGTCATTTGTTGGGAGGGGCACAGAGACAGGTGATCAGAGGTTATGGACAGGCTGGCTTTTCATTAAACATCTTTCTGTCCTTTGAAATTTCTCTTACCACGTGCCTTCATGACTCATAATAAACTTTTCAAGAAAATATAAGCATGTATTTTTCAATTAAAAAAAAAAGGAGATTTCTTGGAGTGCCTGGGTGGCTCAGTCGGTTAATTGTCCCACTCCTGATTTTGGCTCAGGTCATGATCTCAGGGTCATGATATCAAGCCGCGCATGAGGCTCTGGGCTGCTTGGGATTCTCCTTCTCCCTTTCCCTCTGCATACCCCCCAAACTACCCCCTCTCGCAAGCTCCCTCTCTCAAGGGGAAAAAAGAAAAAAAAAAAAAAAAAGAAAGAAATAGATTTCCTTTGTTCAAAAGCTGCTGGGTGACTATAATGGGTGGACTTCCTGGAGCTACAAAATGGTGGCTCCTTCGAGGAAACAATAATCCTCCAGACCAGAGACCCTGGCAAATATCTCTTATCAATCAAAGCCAAGCAGAGATCTTCCTCACTTCACCCACTGGGGGGAAAAAAAAAAATCAAGGCAGCCTGTGGGAAGCCTGGGCCTCCAGTGTTGCATCCAGGCTCTCAAAGGACGCCTGACTTCAAGGTATCACTTTATCCAGAGAAAGAAAGGAGACCTCCCATCAGTGACAGCAAAGGAATAAACATGCAGCAACGCTCTGGGTCTGACAACTTCACATTGCTGTCCGCATCTCTGACTGAGCATCCAGACACGTTTGTGTCACCAACAGGATCACTGAACTGCTGTGTTTGTTCAGCCCAAAGCAAACACCCTGTGTGTTAAGAGAAGATGAGATTCCCAGAGAAGCAAACGGTAGTCTAGAAGAAAATAATCAGGCCTTCCTTCTCTCGTTCTTATTCATGACTTATTTTCCATACAGTCACAGAAAGGGGCTGTAACCACCCACCAGGCTTCAGCTCCTTGTTTTAGAGCAGACAGGAGGCCTGAGACAGCAAATGAGGGGCCTGTACATTAGCAAGCAGGGAGAAAACAGTCTCTGTAAAAGCTTTCCCCTTTGTCATGTGCCAAAATTAACTCTAAGAATCACAAATCCAACAGATGTCCCACTGGGCTGGGTTTTTGTATTTTGGGTTGGATTTATTTGTTTTGCCCAAAAAAGTTTTCATTTTTTAATGCAACTGATTGCCGACTTTTAAAAACGAGGAGAGTTCATGTAAAAATCTGCATTTCTGTGTTCAGAGTCTGACAACACAGGTTCAACTTGGGGGAGCTGCATCCTTCAGAAAACCAATCTGTCCTCCACGGGATTGCCTGTTCAAAATCGTCACCTCACCCCCTGACCCCTACAGCTAGGCCAACTTACCCAAGGGTATGAGAGGCAGTGTCCAGGGCCCACCAGCATCCAAACACGGCCCCATCTTGCAGCGTGTCGGCTCACATATCATGGCTAAGAGCATAAACTACAAGGCAGACAGGCCTGAGTCCACAGGCCTGAGTCCACAAGGCCAAACGTGACCGCAGACCACAGGTGATCCTGGCTGGGCAGGTTAACTGCTTCTCTGTGCCGTTTCTTTTTTTTTTTTTTTAAAGATTTTATTTATATGACAGAGGGAGACACAGCGAGAGAGGGAACACAAGCAGGGGGAGTCGGAGAGGGAGAAGCAGGCTTCCCGCCAAGCAGGGAGCCCGATGCGGGGCTCGATCCCATGACCCTGGGACCATGACCTGAGCTGAAGGCAGATGCTTAACGACTGAGCCACCCAGGCGCCCCCGCCCCAGTTTCTTCTACCTCACTGAAATGGGGCTATTATCTACCTTGAAGGCTGTTGTATTTTTTTAATAGTTTTAATTTACAGAGAGTGAAATCTGGGGGGAAATACAGTTGTAGGAGTTTTAACACCCGCATATAGGTATGTGTAACCACCACCACACACAGAACGCAGAACAATGTCAAAGGCCAAAGAATCCCTCTGTAGTTTGTAGTCAAACCCTCCCCCACCCCAACATCCCCCACAATCACTCCCGGTTTCCATCTCTCTAATTTTGTCTTTTCCAGTTTTTTGTTTTTTTTTTTGTTTTGATGAAATACCGTTTTGTTAGATATAATAGTGTTGTCAGCATCCCCAGCGCGGTCTCATTTCTGTCTGCTCAAAGTAGTTACGTGGATGCCAGACATAAAAAAAAGCCCCAGGGGGTGCCTGGGTGGCTCAGTCGGTTAAGTGTCTGACTCTTGATCTCAGCTCAGGTCTTGATCTCAGGGTCATGAGTTCAAGCCCTCCACTGGGCTCCACGCTGGGTGTGGAGCCTACTTAAAAAGGAAAAACAAAAAAAAAAGAAATCCCATATAAAGCACCTGCCCCATCCCCAGACAAGCTCTTGAGGATTATTTAGAACTTCCCTCCACTGTCTGATCCTTCTACCCAGCCACGACAGTTTTCACTAGTCCCTCTCTGATCCTCTTCCTGTTAGGTAACTGAAATGCCAGCCCAATGCTTTCGTTCCTACTGACAAGGCGTGTGTCCTGGAATGGAAGAAGCTGGAGAGGGGGACACTTCTGCATACGAGAGCCTCGGGTCCCACACAACGGGAAGAAATCCTTCACTGCCACCACAGGTAAGCCAAACCAAAAGATCCCCCAACCATCACAAGGATGTCCAAGACTGCCTGGCTTAGGGAAGGAGCTATTCTTACCACACGACTGGCAGAGAAGAAACATGACCATGAGAACTGCCTCTGCACAGTGTTCCTTTTTGGGGTGTGGAGGTGGAGGGAGGGTATGAGAAAGCTCACCACACTGCTGAGATCAAGGACCAATCCCCAAGGGAGCAAACGGGGCCCCTTTTGTGCAAATGAGCAATTCGCACCAGCCAATCTGAGCTGGGGCCCCAAAAGTTACCACTCTGCCTGCTGGACCACATCCAAGCTGCACTAAGGTGGGAGCCAGGATGAGCCAGGCTCTGGGCTCCGTGGAGACAAGGGCCTCCTCCAGCCCTGCCGCCTGCTGGCTCCGCGATCCTGGGCACCTGCAGCCTCCCCTGCAGACCTCCGTCTCTCCGTCTGGAAGGGCACTGCAGGACAAGATCAACCTGGAGAGTACCGGCCTCCAGAGGCTGTGAATTCACACGTGAGCATCACTCCGCACAGGGGGCGGCCCCTCCCTCCCTTCCTAAAACCCTGCATTCGCGAGCCTCCCTTCCCAGCTGTGACAACCAAAAATGTCTCCAGATATTGCCAAGTGTCCCCTGGAGGGGAATGAGGGAACTGTCCCAGGGGAAGAACAGGTGACAGGCTATTTTCAACACGGCACTCAGCGTGGTCCTTCTAAAATGCTCAGTTCATATCCCTCCACTGCTCCAACAGCTCCGCCCCACGGTCCGCCCCACGGTCCGCCCCACGGTCCGCCCCACGGTCCGCCCCACGGCCCGCCCCAGGGTCCGCCCCAGGGTCCGCCCCAGGGTCCCAGGGCTGACGGACCTCAGCTACTCAACTTCTCCCCTTTACCCACTGGGACAGGCCACCTGGGCCTCCCTGTCATTCCTACAGCACAGAGTTCATCCCTTACCCCAAGGCCTGTAAATCTCCAGTTCCTCCTACAACGTTTTCCTCCCCCAATACAGGGATGGCTGGTTTTTCTTGTCAGGCAAATCTACGTTTAAATACTACCTCACAGAGGCCTTCCCTAAACACAGCCTCTTCCAAACCACCCCCATCCTGCGTATCTCTCTCCTTATCATGTCAGCACACTCTACCTTCTCTCACAGGGTGAACTGTCTTGTTTCTTTACCTTATTTGTTTCTCACTTTCTAGAACCAAGCTCTGCATAAGAGCAGGGCCCTTGCTCACCACTCCCTGCCCCGTGCCTGAAATAGCACACAGCATGTAATAGATGCTCAATAAAAATCAAAGCTCATGATGGAATGAATCAATAAAATAACTTCACAAATGGATATTTCGCATTTCTGGTGATAATTTTTCTGAAGACTTTCGCCAAAGGTAGTGCTTCAAAAAAAAAAAAAAAAAAAACAAAAAACAAATGAGGGGCGCCTGGGTGGTTCAGTTGGTTAAGCATCTGCCTTCGGCTCAGGTCATGGTCTCAGGGTCCTGGGACTGAGTCCCACGTCGGGCTCCCCACTCAGCGGGGAGTCTGCTTCTCCCTTTCCCTCTACCCCTCCCTCCCCAGTTGTGCTCACTCTCTCTCTCTCTCTCTCTCTCTGAATAAATAAAATCTTTTAAAAATAAATAAATTAAAAATTAAAAAACCAAAAGAACTCCAATGGTGGGAAAATACAACCTACTTAAGTCAGGGATAAAGACCAGCATTTTTTTAAAAAATTAGGAGAGAATTAAGAAAACAATATATCAAAATATACTGCACATAAAGTAAATACTGATTCATAAAACTTTATGTACATCGTGTGTGTGTGCATATAAAACATCAAACATATATACACACATAGGGTGGTGCCTGAGTGACTCAGTCAGTTAAGTGACCGACTCTTGATTTCAGCTCAGGTCATGGTCTTGGGGTCATAAGATCAAGCCCCTTGACAGCCTCCAGGCTCTGTGTGGAGTCCGCTTGAGATTCTCTCTCTCCCTCTGCCCCTCCCCGAGCTCATGTGCTCTTTCTCTCAAATAAATAAATCTTTAAAAAAAAGAACAAAAACAAAAAACCTATACATACACACATATAAGAACCAGGTTACTGGGGTCAAGGGCAAGAAATGGTTGTAAACACCAGCCTAAGGTACTTCAAGATGAAACAACTTTACATGTCAACAAGCCCCAGGAAATCCCTTACTTGCTCCCCTTACCAACCTCTCTTCATCTTTGTCCAGTGTACCTTTTAAATATTTTGCAAAGAGAGAAGAGTTCAGAGGTCAAGAACCACACACAAAAGAGGACATCACAACTTGCAACAATATTCATAGTTGCCGCAGAAAGAGACTTCCAAAAATTCCCACTGACCCAAGTTAAGATTCAGGATGCTTCCAGTGGTGGATGTTTTGTCCGTTTTCGTCGTGATGGGTGTTGACGCTTGAGGAGAGAAAGTTTTCGGGCTGCCGGATAAACTCCCTGCTTGTCCCGTCTTTGCAGAGGCTGGTGAAGCTGAAAAAGTACGTTCATTGTTAAAAAACGAATTTACAAATAAATAAATAAATGAAACTTTTTAGGGGGAGAGGAGAGAAACTGTATTTGATTTCAACAAGGCCCCTAGAGCGCCACAGATGGGGAGCAGCGGGAAGGGCTGGCCATTTATGTCAAGCACAGGCTTTAACCCAATGTTAAACCGTTAAAGCTTCGAAGGAAGAAGGCCTCCCCAGTCATTCTACTAAACACAAAGCTCTAAGACAAATCGGCTAAGCTGCCACTGAAATTGGTTTGGCCCATTCACGGGTGTAAATCTCAAAATAAACAGAGATTAAACCAGCCCCCACCACAGTCCAGATGCAGAGACCGGAGCCAGGCTTACAAATGGCATGCCATCCATTTGTGGGAGATGCAGGAGCTGGCTTCCACAGGCATTGCACCTGCCGGAGGCCAAGTCGACCCCTTGGGAGATCTCCGGCTTCTCATTTCAAAGGTTCTGTGACGCTGAATGAAGCCAAATTCAGCACCAGATGGAGTGAGGGCGTCACTGGTCAATTATCTCCCTCCTTACTATGTTCCAAACTTTTAAAGGAGGATAGAGAATCGTACCTAAGCCCAGGTCTTTTAAAAATACCTTACAACTACCTATATACTGCTCCCCTGAGCCTCATCCACACTGAGTCGGGGGTAGGACAGAAAACACACCATGTGACAAAATGGAGTGTTCAGATGGGCCATGCCTCCTGAAGATCCTGGAGATCCTGCCCCTTTGCCTAAATAGCCTGCCATTACTGGGACTGTGCTGTTACTAAATTCGTGCCAGACAACAAAATGGCCAGCCTTCCTCAGACGTGTAAGAAACATGCACTTTGCAATGATCTGGTCCTTAAGAGAAGCTGTTGATGGCAAGGGGGTTACAAATTGGGACATCCTGGGGACTTCAAAAGTGTTCAGACACTTTGGTGGATGCTTGCCTCAGTTTCTTCACCTGCCAAATGGGAGATACTCAAAGTGAGGATCCAATGGGTGAAACTCATATAGCTGCTCAGCTCTAGTTCCAGGGCCTGCCAGCGCTAGCTTTAATATAACAAAGGGTTGTAAAGACCAGACACAGACAGGGGTGGCTGCAAGCATGTATCGGGAGCCAGACACTGGGTTTTAAAAGTCCAGCTCTGCAGCTGACCTGCTGGGTGTCCTTGGGCAAGCTACCCGAGGTCTGTGAATCTCCTTTCCTGCTAGGCTCAAAGAGGGATGTTGATAACATAATGCAAAGGGACTAATAAAAGTACCTACCTCATCAAGTTGTAATGATCAAATAATCATCTAAACAGTGCCTGGCATCAGTTAAGTACTATATTATTTGTTATCAGTGTGGTATTTTTTTCTATTTCCCCATTAACCTCGAGGGCTTTGGTTTCAATCATCTAAACCAGGAGTTTTTGGCCAGGAGTGATTTTGCCATCCAGGACACACTGGGTATCATCTGCAGACATTTTTCGCTGTCACCACTGGGGGAGGGGAGGGTGCCACTGGCATCTAATAGGTGGAGACCAGGGATGCTGCTCAACATTCTATAAAGCACAGCCCCCCGAAACAAATAATTATCTTTGGTCCCAAAGGTCAGTAGTGCTGAGGTTGATAAATCCACAAAGGGATGAAGTGGGCTTGTCTCTGGGCATCCTTTACCTCATCTTGCAAATGAGGAGGGCAGGTGAAGGTGAGATGCACTAATGCACGCCAAGTGGTCCCTCGCAAAGGCTCGATCAATACTTGAAATTATTTTGAGAATTAAGTTTTTTTTAATAGTAAATTAACTTCATTTTGCTCTAAGGATGGACAAATGCCTGGCCCCACACCTGGTACACAACTTTTTGTCCAATGAGAGAGGCAGTCGCTGTTCGAGCGCTGTTACTAAACCACTAGTACCATAACAAGTAGAACTAGTAGAACTAAAGTACCTGGCCCACCAAAAAAAAAGAGAGAGAGAGAGAGAGAGAATCATCAAAGGTATTAAAGGTAAAGGCATTGCAAAATATGTAAGCATATGAGCAATAAAATCTTTAGTCTTGGGATTTTCTTTATTACTCATTCACTTGTATTCTACCTGCTTCCTTGCAAAAGAGACTTGCAGTGGCTGAAACCTCTTTGGGAGGAATAAAAGACCAGGGCCTCTCACACTGTATTCTCCTACACAAACTAGCAACCACGTAGAGCAAGAAGGGTCCTCTACTAGCCAAAGCACTGCGTGCAACTGCAAGGCACTTTGACAAAAAAGCCTAACCAGAAAGGGTGAGCCGTAACGAAAACACATGTAAACATGCTATTGCACATAGAATTCAACCACAAAGAGTCCACAGTTCCCGACTTAATAATAACAGCTCCCGTGAACAAAGTAAGGAAGGCAGGGCACCTGGCTGGCTGGGGAAGAGCATCCAACTCTTGACCTTGGATTACGAGTTCGAGCCCCATGCTGGATGTAGAGATTACTTTAAAAAAATCAAATCAAATCTCTGGGCGGGCGGGGGCGGGGGGGGTGGTAAGGAAAGAGAAGCCAGCAGGTGGTCTAACAGAGCCCTGCCCCACTTATAGTCCTGCAGGGGAATTCAGCAAGCACAGAGGCAAAGTTGTTATTTTTGAAATTCTGTAGTTTAAACATAACTGGAACAAAAAGTCTTTAATTTCAGACATATAAAGTTTCCTTTGTTAATAAAACTTAAGTATTGAAGGTTTAAGAAATACGTCCTTTTTTTTTTTTAATTAAACACAGCACTTGGACATGGCAAGAATAAGGGTGAGCCAGTAGAGATGGGTCTGGTTCACTCTCTCCCCAGCACAGGTCAGAGGCCCCCCTCATAGACATCTGGGACAAAAATGCCTCATGTAATTGGGAAAGGGATAGCACTGGGGTCACCCACCTCGGGGGGAAGAGATGGCCCCTGCCCACCCCTAGTATCACAAGCCCACCTCCCCAATTTGTGAAACACCGTGTACCTGCCTCGACCTCCCCATGAGTTAATGCTACAACCACTCACGTAGATGTTCAAGGCCAAACATGTCTACACTGCGTCAATTCCTCCCTTGCTCTCCTGCCTCAACTTACCCCACTCTTCAGCAAGGCCTCCTCATACCACTTCCAAAATACAACCCCCAGCTCCCCTCTGGTCTCCACGCCCACTGCTATCAGCCTAGTACACAGAGTCTCAATGGGACAATATGCCCCTCAAAGGGCAGAAAAGTGGCTCTTAGGGGGTGAAACACTCTTACTCTTTTTATGTATAAAACAGACACATGGGGCACCTAGGTGGCTCAGTCGTTAGGCGTCTGCCTTTGGCTCAGGTCATGATCCCAGGGTCCTGGGATCGAGACCCGCATTGGGCTCCCTGCTCTGCAGGAAGCCTGCTTCTCTCTCTCCCATTCCCCCTGCTTGTGTTCCATCTCTCGGTGTGTCTCTCTCTGTCAAATAAATAAATAAAATCTTTAAAAAAAAAAGAAAAGAAAAGAAAAACAGACACAGGCAGTACATAAACAGACCTACAGTATTTTCAAATTTCCTGAGGGTCCACTCCTAGGTATATACCCGCAAACTGAAAGCAGTACTCAAACCCTGGTTATACAAATGTTCGTAGCAGCACTATTCACAACATTGCAAAGCTGGAAACAATCCGAATGTCCACCAATGTACTGACAAACTGGGGTGTCCACAGTAGTATGTTACTGAGCCATGAAAAGTAATGAGGTTCGGATAATTGTTGCAGTGGGGAGGCCCCTGGAAACATACACTCAGTAAAAGGAGCCAAACACAAAGGCCACAGGTTATATGATTTCACTTAAATGAAGTATCCAGAATAGGCAAATCCATACAAACAGAATGCAGACTGATGGTCTCCAGGGGCAAGCGAGCAGAGAGTGGGGGGAGTGCCTGCTTAATCAACAGAATTTTACTTGGGAGTGAAGGAAATGTTTTGGAACTAGAGAAAAGTGGTGGTTGCACAATACTGTGAATGCACGAAATGCCACTGAGTTGTGCGCTTCAAAATGGTTAATTTTAGGGCATGTGAATTTCACCTCCATTTAGAAAAAAAAGTCACAGGAGGATGGATAGGAAAACATGTCTAAAATTGCTCCTTACAGGATCATAATGAAAGAAATGGTTGGTAAATACTGCCCCTGCCCATCATTTCCCACCAACACCCTGTAAGAGCTTCCCACGGTCCCCCAGCCTCCTGCCACAGCACTCCTCTCCAGCACCCCTCCACAGAGCAGCCAGGCATACCACTCCTCCATCTAAAACCATCCAGAGGTGGGGCGAGCATGAGACTCTTGATCTTGGGGTTGTGAGTTTGAGCGCCACCCTGGGTGTAGAGGTTACTTAAAAATAAAATCTTTTTTAAAAATAAGTAAAACCACATTAGAGGCATGCTATGCCCCCCAGAATAAAATCCAACCACACATCTGACCTTTCCTTTCCTCATTCTGGAATTTTCAGCCACATACAGGCCTTTGTACTGTTCTTCCAAATTCAAACCTGCTCCCAATTCAAGCCTTTATATATACTCATGATTCCAGAGGAAAGGCCCTCACCATCACCCCCACCCTTGTCACACTGGCTGGTACCCCTCAAACACCACCCTCAGGGCCCTCCCCTACCAGCCCCATCCAAGGCGGTCAAGGAGCCTCCTGTTTACTATTTTCCCTTGGCCATGAGAACGTCAGTCCCAGGAGAGCAGGGGCCCTGCCTGGCATCTACAATGCAACCTGGTGTCCGAGACATTGACAGAATGAGCAGATACAGGAGAGAGTTAATGGAAGAATGAGTTCTCCGTTTCTCTTCTCATGATCCTGGTCATGATAAGCAACAAAGAAACAATACTGGCAACCAAAGAAAAATCTTTTTCATAAAAAGACATCAGTTTAAATAATCTCAATATTATGCAGCTACTAAAAAACAAGGTGTGCTAAGAGAATGATTGATGAACAATCCAAAGAAGAGACATAAATGAGCAGCTCAGGGGAAAATATGGTCAATAAACATGTGAAAGGTAGAGACACACATACAGATATGGATAGACAGATATCTCCATCCTTTATCTTTTTCACATGCATTTTTTTTTAATAGATTTGGGAGTCAGCGGCAGGGAGGAACTTTTTATTTTTTTTAACAAGGTTTTTTTTTTTTAAGATTTTATTTATTTTTTTTTAAAGATTTTATTTATTGGGCGCCTGAGTGGCTCAGATGGTTAAGCATCTGCCTTCGGCTCAGGTCATGATCCCAGGGTCCGGGGATCGAGTCCCACATTGGGCTCTCTGCTCAGCGGGGAGCCTGTTTCTCCCTCTGCCTCTCTCTCTCTGTCTCTCATGCCTCTTTCTCTCTCTGTCTCTCACGAATAAATTAAAAAAAAAATCTTAAAAAAAAAAAGATTTTATTTATTTATTTGTGAGAGAGACAGAGTGCGCGCACAAGCAGGGAGAGGGAGAAGCAGGTCCCCGCTGAGCAAGGAGCCCGATGTGGGACTGGATTCCAGCACCCTGAGATCATGGCCCAAGCCGAAGGCAGACGCTTAACTGACTGAGCCACCCAGGCGCCCTCACAAACATGGTTTGTCTCAAAAAATAACACCTAGAGGCACCTGGGTGGCTCAGTCGGTTGAGCATCCAACTCTTGATTCCACTCAGGTCATAATCTCAGGGTCATGGGATCGAGCCCCAAGCCAGGCTCTGTGCTCAATGTAGATGGAGTCTACTTGAGATTCTCTCTCCTTCTCCTTCCGCCCTTTCCCCCCTCCCCACTTGTGCATACTTTCTCTCTCTAAACTAAATAAAATCTTTAAAAAAAATAAAAATTAGGGTGCCTGGGTGGTTCAGTCGGTTAACCATCTGCCTTCAGCCCAGGTCATGATCCCAGGATCCTGGGATGGAGCCCTTGCGTCAGGCTCCCTGTTCAGCAGGGAGTCTGCTTCTCCCTCTTACTCTGCCCCTTCCCCTGGCTTGTGCTTTCTCTCTCCCCGCCCCTCTCTCTCATCCCCCTGACAAATAAATAAACAAAATCTTTAAAAAAAAAAAAAGACCAATGTATCTGTTTAAATATTTGCATTTATACTATTTCATAAAACCAGGTTTCCTCCCCTAAGAAATGTTTCCTAAAATTCATTCAATCACATGCCCCCATCATTTCTGTCATATTCACATGCCATCTATATGCTACTGACAACTAGAACTATATGGATAAACACAGAAAGATGTCAGAGAAACACTGCTCCCTTGAAAGGAGCAGAAAGCTTAGTATGATCCCATCTGACCATAAAATATTCTGGTAATGACTGTCAATGTGGCTTATACATTAAAAAAAATCTGAAGAACACCAAGTTTATTTTTTTTTATTTTTAATTTTTTATTTATTTATTTTTTAGGAACACCCAATTCTTAACAGTTGTTACCTCTCAGGGTAGAATTATGTGCTATTTATTGTATAATATTAAAGTTGAAAAGGAATACTTTATATTCAGGGGGAAAATGATACAAAATTAAACGTAAATATGGAGGAGCTTCAAACATGAACGTTCAGCAATGAGAATTTTGTTATCAGTGCTAAAAGTCAAAAGCATAACATAATGGTTCTCAATGGAAACTGGAGGGGCGACTATGTCCCCAGGAGACACATGGCAATGTTCGAACACAGTTTTAGCTGCCAACTGTGGGCAGGGGTGGGTGCCCCTGGCATCTAGTGCCCAGAGGCCAGAGATGTTGTTTAAACACCCTGCAAAGCACAAGAAGGCCCCATAAGAAAATCATCTAGCCCCAAAAGTCAACAGTGCAGAGATTGAGAAACACGGTGTTAAATCATGCTAGACGTTTTCAAAAGCAGAAAGACATTTGGAAATGCTCGTTTCAATTAAGCTTTGACATGGATGCCAATCCTTTTGTAAAGCCGTAAGTCTTGCCCAGAGGAAGAACTAATCGCCTTTGAAGTCACAAATAATTTAATCAGATTTTATACTTTGATGTACAATTCACGAGTGTGGGCTAAAACACATCATTTATTATCTACATTTACAAAACCCTAGCCTGTGCTAAGTGCTATTCTGACTCCATGAAACATGAGTCTTAGAATTAAATTAGAAAAAAAATGCCCCTTCCCTCCCACACACCCCAGCACTCTGGGGGGTGAAGGCAGAGGAGTTAGTGATTCATGCCAAATTTCTTCTACTTAGAAAATCTTGGAAGCAACCTACATCTGCAAAGGGCTGTAGCTTGCACAACTCTTGGTGGCCTGCACAGATGATCCACATAGTAGAGCATCACTGGACAATCCAAGACAGGACAGAAAGGCTGTTTTAAAGGGCTATTTAACTAGTATGGACAAATATTCAGAACACAAGGTTAAGTTAAAAAAAAAAACAAAAAAAACAAACTCGGATGCCTGGCTGGCTCAAGTCAGTGGAGCATGCGACTCTTGGTCTTGGGGTTATAAGTTCAAGCCCCACAGTGGGCACAGAGCTTACTTTAAAAAAGAAAGAAAAGAAAACTCAAAACTGGCTACATAAGATATTGCAAACAAGTGATCCACGAAGGTATTCAATGCACCGTAACGATTTTTATAAATCTGAGCCACTATGTAAAAGATGGGGTAGTCCACATTTAAGAAAACTATTTGAGGCCTCTCTTGAACAATGAGAAAAATGGCAACAGAGCCCACATTCCCAGCTGGCTAGAACCAGCAGGAAGGAAAGGCCCCCAAGACCCTACAGAAAAGGCATACCTCAAGAGCACAGCATTTTGAAACGTCCAGGTGATGATTTCATCACCCGGGTTTAAGGAGCTTTTTTATAATGAAATGCTCCAGTGCATCATGCATCAGAAGAGTATGTATTGCTTTAGGAAGTGTACACAAGCAACCACCTGCGTGTGATCGGTCATGAGAAAGAAAGTGACCTCCGCTACATGGAGTTCACCCCAGTCCCCACCACTTCCCAACCTTGCTCATTCCCATACCTGTCTGATCCCTGGAAGTATCTGAGTTTTCAACATAATAGTATGACTCATAAGCCAACACAGAAGAAGTCCTGAAAACAATATCTAACGGCTGACTGGGAGGTGGGGTGAACTCTGACTTTCATTTTGTAAATAACGATTACTGTAAGACAAGTATGTAGTGATTTTCACAAGAGTATATGAAAACATTTTTCCTTCTCCCTAAACAGTAACCCATAGTGGAGACAGAGAGTGGGGACAGCCAGGCGCTCGGACTCTTACCCTAATACATATTCATGACTTAAGTCAGGATCCTGCAAGCAAATATTGGCAAAGGCATCAGTTCTGGCCAGGAGGTCTAGATCAAGGGGGAAGCAAGAAAATCACTGAAAATATAAACCGCTCTGATCAGTAACCAGGACACCATGAGCGAAAGGCTTCTGGCTGAGCAAACTGCTCCTCAGAAAATGAAATCGAATTCTGTGGATTACGGACACCTGATTCTGAGTTTCTTGATTCCTCCACCCCCAAAACAAAAGGAAGCTTTCTAAACTCTTACACAAGATTTATTTAATAACTTATTTCAATGTGCAGTCTTATATTGCTGGCCACAAAATTCTTATTACTGAAACGAATATGGCTTTTCTATCCTATGACCATCTTTTTTGTTTGTTTGTTTACCTAATTTTGGATAAATCACAATTTCATCTCAATTATACTCTCCCTGACTGTGGGAGATTTCAATCGATAGTCTACTTCTCCTTCTCCTAAATGCTACCGTCGCTGCTAACAGCAGAGGGCACTAGGGTGCAATGAAAAGAAAATGGATCTAGAATCAGGATCTGGCCCTGGGAACACAGGCACCTCCCTACACCGTCCACAGGGACCTCAACTGGCCTTCTATAAGATGAGGAGAATGACTCACAGTTCCTTCTGAGTCTGTCAGAGAAGTTGGCAAACCGACTCAGGGACCAAATCTAGCGTAACACCTGTTCTTATATGGCCTGCAAGGGTATTTACCATTTGTAAATGGTTGGAAAACACCTAAAGGATTCATAGTTCATCAAATACACACATTATAGGAAGGTCAAATTTCAGTGTCACAACCACGCACAGCCTGTGGCTGTTTTATGAACACAATGACAGTGTTGAATAGTTGCACTGTTGAGAAAGAGACGCATAAAGCCTAAACTATTTACTATCTGGCTCCTTACAGAAAACGGGACAATCTGTAAGATTAAAATGATGTGGCGAACTGCCTTTTCTACCCATACCACTCGCTGGCTGTCTAACTCATAATCAGCAAAATGATCCAAGCACAAGCTGGTAAGAGGATCGTATTTTGGAAAAGGGACTTTAAAGTCTACTGAAATGGAGAATCTCATTTACCGCTTAGAAAAGCCATTCGAATAATGAGGAGTTTTGTCAGGAATTCTACTGTCAGTTCAGTCTTTTTTTTTTTTTTTTAAGATTTTTATTTATTTATTTGTGAGAGAATGAGATAGAGAGAGAGCATGAGAGGGGAGAGGGTCAGAGGGAGAAGCGACGCGGGACTCGATCTCGGGACTCCAGGATCATGACCTGAGCTGAAGGCAGTCGCTTAAACCAACTGAGCCACCCAGGCGCTCTGTCAGTTCAGTCTTGCTATGTCCCGAGGAAAGAGAGAAGCTTAATTAAACACATTACACATGCTCTCAGATTCCTCTAAAACTGTATTTCCTGAAATATGGAACAGGATACAAAACAGTGGTTCACAGACCAGCATGTTCTATTTTACAAGTTAGGTATTAACTTAATGTGCATTAGAGAAAAAAATGCAACAAGCAATTTAAGCACATGAGTTTATACGTATTATTCAGCTTAGGATAAAGCGCTGTTGCAGATTTAATATTTAAGTATACAGTTAAAAGAGAGGTACCAGCATGCGGCAAAACTGATGCTGATGAACATTCGGGCAACACTGCTGCCCAGTTAGAACACTTTCTCAAAAGCAAGCTCTCTAGGAGTGGTAACAGGCTGCAGAGTTGGTGTGATTACGTGTTTTGTTCGCTTGGCTTAAATGCGATCATGTAATGAATAAAAGTGACCTTTTTTGGGGCTCCTGGGTGGCTCAGTTGGTTAAGTGACTGCCTTCAGCTCGGGTCATGATCCTGGAGTCCCGGGATCGAGTCCCGCATCGGGCTCCCTGCTCAGCGGGGAGTCTGCTTCTCCCTCTGACCCTCCCCTTCTCATGCTCTCTCTCTCTCTCATTCTCTCTCTCAAATAAATAAATAAAATCTTTAAAAAAAAAAAAAGTGAGCTTTTAAGAACTCTGGTCTCGGGGCGCCTAGGTGGCTCACTTGGTGAGGCAACTGCCTTCAGCTCGGGTCATGATCCCGGGGTCCTGGGATCGAGTCCCACGTCGGGCTCCCCCTGCTCTATAGGGAGCCTGCTTCTCCCTCTCCTCTGCTTGCCACTCCCCCATGCTTGTGCTCTCTCTGTCAAATAAATAAATAAAATCTTTAAAAAAAAAAAAAAAGAACTCTGATCTGAAACCGAGAGGCAAAAGCAAATTTCTATTCTGAAAGTATGTCACCAGAAGTTGCATCATCCTAGAACAAAGCTCTGAAATAAATGCAACCGAGCGCCTAGGACCCCATGGTTAGGGTCAGAACTGGGGAAAGAGATTGCAGCCTTTGTTCTGAAGAACCAAAAGCCACTGGTACTTAACTCTCTCTTGAAAATTACCAACCAACCAGGAACAAGAAACAACACAACCAAAATGGGTGGAATTCCTTGAGCTCATTTGACAGGGTCCCCATCCTTTTACCTTCTGGGGACTTTGGCGGTCTCTTGAAGAACAGGCGCCTGCTCCTTAAAGAGTTCTTACATAAAGGGAGGAAGGGAGGGAGGGATAAAAGAAAGAGGAAGGGGAAGGGAGGGGGTCTGAAGGGCTGCCCAAGCTTAAAACATTGGTCAGAAGCCTCAAACTGATGGTCCAATCTACAGATGTGCTTTATTCATTCTGGAAAACATCCAAAGACATTTTGAGTTGACATTTAATATTTGGGGGTTTTATATAAAAATGCAAATCCCCCACTTCTCTGGAATAATGAGAAGATCAGAAAACCAAGAGGCCACATTCCTACATGGCAACCATGGGCTGAAGCCCTTGAGGTGAGGCATGTGTCCAGGGGTTCACCAGGTCCTGCCCCCTCGACCAGTCTCCCCAGCCCAGAGCCTGAGAATTGGCTGCCTTTCATCATCATGATTAGTGTAGAAGCTTCTCTGTGCCCATGTCTCTCAGCAGTAGACCAACAGAGGATAAACAGTGAAGGCCATGTTTTAAGAAAAATAAGAGTAAACCCATTTCCTTGTGGAAGCAATAAAGCTCCTTAGCACTGGACATGCAACCAAATAATAGTTGGGGAGAAAGAATTCCATTTAAGTCACCGTTACTTTCCTTACACTCGGCCAGCACCCCTCATGCACGTCACCTCTCCAAATCCGTGTAGGCATTTGCTGAGCAACCACCATAAGAAATAATATAGCAGCCCACATCTTTGTAGCACTTCCTGTTTTAGGCACTATTCTGAGTGCTTTCTGTATACGTCATCCTTTAACCCCTCAAAAGAACCTATGAGGCAGGTCCATTACTATGTCACATTACAGATGAGGGAACTGAAGCATCAAGACATTTAGTATCTTGGGGCGCGCAGGTGACTCAACTGGTTGGGCATCTGACTCTTGATTTCGGCTCAGGTCATAATCTCAGGGTCGTGGGATTGAGCCCCATCTCAGGCTCCACGCTCAGCGTTGAGTCTGCTTACAGTTCTCTCTCTTCCTCCACCCCCTCCCCCCACTCACGTGTGCACTCTCTCTCTCTCTAAGTTAAATAGAGAAAATCTGTTTTAAAAAAGACATTAAGTGTCTTGCGTAAAGCCGTGTGGCTAGTGAGTGGCAGAGCTGGGATGTGAGATGAGCAGCCTCATTCTTCACCACTCCTCTACAGCAAGTGTCTACGGCCTTTCTTGAGGAATGGGAGTGCTCCGGGGAGAGGACACAATCGCTGACCTTACGCCCTGCTCTAGTATCTGAGCACTACGTAACGGGAAGGTAATCCTCTGATTAAAATAACATTCTTTTTTTTTTTTTAAAGATTTTATTTATCTATTTGACAGAGAGAGACACAGCGAGAGAGGGAACACAAGCAGGGGGAGTGGGAGAGGGAGAGGCAGGCTTCCCGCGGAGCAGGGAGCCCGATGCGGGGCTCGACCCCAGGACCCTGGGATCATGACCTGAGCCGAAGGCAGACCCTTAACAAAACTGAGCCACCCAGGCGCCCCCCTAAAATAACATTCTTGAGAAACAAACTGTTACGGGAAGTTTTGCTGTGATAATCCAAGAGCCAATGTGACCTGAATTCTGAAGGATGACTGGCCGCCTCTGCCCGCTGCTAGGAATGACCTCCATCTGACCTTTGGGGACCACTTTTCTCCCTTCTCGATTCCTAACAGCAAGAATCCCACCGGGTTATCCATTTAAAATTTTAAATATGCTCCATTGGAGCGAAACCCCGTAGAGATCCCTTGCATGGAGGGGCGCTGGTCCGCTGGACCCTGACAGGTGTGGCCCCAAAGGAAGCCCCATGTCCCAGGGGCCTCCTCCCCATCTCCCACCCCAGGCTGACCTGTGCTCTTGTCCAGGAAATCCATGGACTCCTCACTGGCACTGAAGTGGCTCGAGGTGGCCTTCTTCTCGGCATCTTGCTCCACATCGGAACCCGTGTGCACAGAAGAGTTTGTACTCATGGGGGAGCGGGGCATATCGGATAAGGAGATCCTGCGGCCTGCGCCCCCACTCAGCATGGGCTTGCTCATCAGGATCTTGGGGGACGCCGTCATGTCAAAGTTGAGCTTGACCTTCTCCTGCTTGTCTATCTTGGCAGCACCGGCGCTGGGGTTGCTGGGGTCGAGCAGCATTTGGTACTGGCTGTTGGGCGTGTAGGGTGTCCTGAAGGGAGAGTAATTAAAAACCCCAAACTTCCTGCGGATGTTCTCCACGTACACCTCCATCTCCTGCATTGCACTGTTGAAGATGCTTTTTGTCTTTTTCACAGAAAAAGGAATTTCTTTAGACATGAGGTAGCAATTATTTATTGGAACCCAGGCCCTAGGAGTGCAGAAAAGAAAGAAGAGTTGAAGTCAACTTTGGTCCTGTCAGAGATTCCGCTCTTCTTTTTTTTTCAAGTTTTTTTTCTTAAATGTATTATATCACAGTACGTTTAAGTGTTGGGCGCAGATTGTACAGTAGATCTCCACAGCCTATTAGTCATAACTGAAATTTTATGCCCGATGATTAGTTACCCCCCACATCTCCCCACCCCCACCCCTGGCAAACTACCATTCCACCCTTTGATTCTGTGGATCTGACATGAGATACCTCCTATAAGTAGAATTCATGCAGTTATTTGTCTTTCTGTGACTGGCTTATCTCACTTAGCACAATGTCCTCCAGGTTCAACTATGTTGCCCATCTTTTTTTTTCTTTATTTACCATATTCTTTTTTTTTTAAGGTTATGTTAGTCACCATTCATTACATCATTAGTTTCTGATGTAGTGTTCCATGATTCATTGTTTGTGTATAACACCCAGTGCTCCACGCAGAACGTGCCCTCCTTAATACCCATCACCGGGCTAACCCATCCCCCCCAAGCCCCTCCCCTCTAAAACCATCAGTTTGTTTCTCAGAGTCCATAGTCTCTCATGGTTCGTCTCCCCGTCCAAATTGCCCCCCTTCATTTTTCCCTTCCTACTACCTTTTTTTTTTTTAAGGCTGAATAGGAACACCTGATATGTACATACCACAACTTCTTTATCTGTTCATCTGTCAGTGGACATTTAGGCTGTTTCCAGAACTGTCTTTTCCTTAATGCAAACCACATTAGCCTTGTATGTTTGCCAAGATTGTTTTCTGTGGGTTTTTTTGGCCAAGATTCTTAAATACATATCTATTCTTTAAAAATTACTTGGTTTGCATGGTTAATACATGATTTAACCATTAACCCAGACATGTTCTGTCATAAGAACAGAACACCAACAGCAAACTTAGTGAAAACATTAAAAGGCTCCTAAATGTAGTCATTTTAATCCATTAAAAAAATAGTAAATCCCCTTTTGGCTTTGGGTGAGTAGAGAGTAAGAAAACAGTCACTATGGGGACCTAGGGGGCTCAGTTGGTTAAGCGTCCGACTCTTGGTTTTGGTTCAGGTCATGATCTCAGGGTCGTGAGATCAAGCCCTTGAGTCAGGCTCCGCACTAGGAGTGGAGACAGCGTAAGATTCTCTCTCTCCCTCTCTCTCTCCCTCTCGCTCTGCCCCTCCCTGGCCCCCATGCCCACCCATGCGTGCTCTCTCAAAAAAAAAAAAAAAAAAATTAAAAAAAAGAAAGAATAAACGTTTGGGGGCGCTTTAAAGTGGCACAGTCCACTGAGCACCTGACTCTTGGTTTTGGCTCAGGTCCTGATCTCAAAGTCATGGAGACTGAGCCCCACGATGGGCTCCATGCTCAGCGAAGAATCTGCTTGGATTCTCTCTTCCGCTCCCTCTCCCTCTACCCCTCCCCACCACACGTTCTCTCCCCCCTCTCATAAATAAATATTAAAAAGAAAGAAAGAAAACAGTCCCTGCATCCAGGGCTGCAAGAGAATCAGTCCCAAAGTCACTGCTCTGCACTCAGACGTAAAGAGCTCTCCTATTCTTGTAAAACGGGGGTTCTACATGGCACTAGAAGAAAACACTAGAAAACCATAACCCTGAGAAGAGACGCATGGCTTCAAATAGGAGATAATTCACGTGGAAAATAAGCAAGGAACAGCCTCCACCTTCCATTCCCGACTGGTTTTGTCTTCCTGCCTTCAACCCCCCACAACCCAGTGCTCTGCAGAGCCTTCACGAGAGCAAGAGCTGCTTTTCTGGAATCAGTGGCCAAGTGACTGCAGGCAGGAGATGGCAGTATAACCTACCACTGCTCTGGGCGGAGACTGAGCCCAAGCAAGAACTGGAGGGTAGACTGTGTGACATTTGATTCCCCAGCCTCAAACCCGAGCCCGTTTGCAGCTGGGAATCTGGTGAGAATGAGCTTTTTCCAGGGAGGCCTTTAAGATTTCACAGACCGTAAACTCAATGCCAGACACAAAGCAATGGGGAACAAAGTGGACAGTGGGGAGATAGAACAGTCCAACGCAAGCACTGTCTACTGGGGAACCTCACACATGCCCGTGCAGGAATCTGGACACCCCCGCCCCACCACTGCGGAGTCTCCCAGCATTTTAAAGAGAAGCAAAAAATATGGACTGCTTATATTGCATTCTACCCAAGTGTTAACGTCTCGTTCCTATTTTGAAGAGAAAGCAGCCCAGGAAAAATCAAGTATGTGCATGGGGTGGAATTCAGGGCACAGACTGGGGAGGTTTGCCACTCCCAGTGATAAATAGATCGTGACAACACTAAAACCGAACACCCCAAAAATATCTTAACTGCTCTCTCAGCGTGCTGGAAATTACCAGCTTCTCATCTACCCCAACTCACTGCTGTTATCCCACAGAGACCTGAGGAACCACATCTGCAGCCAAACAGAACGAGGCAGAGCAGGAGCCAGATGCCCCGTGGGTGAGAGTCTGTGGCTGTTACAACTGGGTGAGCAGGAGTCTGGACTAGACAGGACAGCTCGGAGGAGAAGCCAGGATCCCCCAGCTGCCCCCCGACAAACGACTCCCCCTCCCCGGGCCGGCCTCGGCTCTGTCATCTTGATAAGGTGGAGGATGAGCCCCTCCCTTGGAGCAGGGTCACAGGGAACAAATGAAATGCACCTGGGTCAGGTGGCCAGTCCCCAGAGCACCGGGAGCCCAGCACACAAGCCAGCCACTGTGACTGTGTTCCCCCCACACCTCTGCCTGGGGTCGGGGCCTTAACTGTTTCCTGCCAGGGTCTCAGCTGCCTTCCATGAAGGTGTCTGCCACTGATTTCAGGAAAGTGTTCCCTTTCCTTAGAGCAGGCCCAGGACAGAGTTAAAGGGAACTTAGATTTACTTAACAAAAATAAAACCTCTGGGGGCAATGTTATGAGAGGCCCCAGAGTCACACAGCTGAGCTACTCCCTACGCTGGGCCTCAAGTTTTCGTCTCCGTAAAATGAGAATAAAGCAGCTTCTACAAAAAGCGCTTAGAACAATGCCTGCCGCATAGAAGGCACTCCATTCACGCCAGCTCGCTCTTCTGCGGCTCTGCAGGCATTTGATAAAATATTTCCCGGATTTTTATACAGTATCGTGTGTGTCTATGATACCAAACTCCCAAAAGGCAAAAATTTTTAAAGGATAAAAAGCTCACAACAAGACTCTTCAGAACATGACTTGATCTGTAGGAGCACCTCCCGGGGCTCGCTCTAGTCTTTATTAACCAGACGATGAACACATAACAGGCTGCGCCATTTCTTATTCTGCTCTCCTAACCAATGTGGCTTACATGTGTCCAGGCTTATGGTTTGCTCCACAACCCCAAAGTTGCTCCGTGAGAAAGGGACAACCTAGCCCATCTCTTTAGCCTACACATTGTGCTGCTGGGTCTGACCAGTTCTGCTTGAAGAACATCTCCTGGGAGGAAGGGACTTCAGTGGCCTCATCCCGAGAACTCCCAAGGTTCTGCGACTCCACCACCTACTTCCCACCGCCATGCAGTGTCCTTAACCACTCCAAGGGGCTCCCCTCACCCAAAATGAGCCAACAGTTCAGCACGTCCCCTCCAAGGGAGCAGAAGACACTGAGAGGGTTAGGCAAACCTCACGGGCATCAGACCTGGGCTGCCATCTTTTTCACAAATATGGGGGGGGAGGGACGGCTTCCACGACAGTTCCTACCGAGAACCAACCTACACCAGCAATTTCCGGGGGAAATGGCCTCGGACTAGGGCTAGCAGAGCTCATGTCCCCTAAGCCATCTTCAGTAGCTGTCTGACACACAGGAGAACGTCCATGAAGAATGCGCTAAGCTGAGAGCAGAATCAAAGATGCTAAGAGAATATTTGGTGCATGGGGGGCAAGCATTGATTTCCCCCACCCACCTATGTCCTAAATATATCCACACTGGGTCATATTACAGAACAAGAATAATCCCAAATCATCAAGATGGCTAACACTTGCCCTGCTATAATGAAGTAGCAGGAAGATGCACAACCTGATACTAATTCCTCTTGCTCTTCAAAGAAAAGGCAGACGCTGTGTGATCGGGGCCCTGCCCCCTCCCCCACCCATCTCTTAACAGCCTCTCCCCCGTCCCCCTGTTCAAATCACCCCATGCTCCTGCTTTTCCCAAGCACAGCAGGCTGGCTCTGTCTGTCCCTCCACCCAGATCTTCACTCAGTCTCGGCCATTACCTCCTGATCTGAGATCATCTCGCCTGTATGTTTACTTGTGTATCATCTGTCTTCCCCACTAGGATGCCAGCCTTCAGATGGTTGGGGACAGTGTCTGCCTGCTCACTCCCAAATCCCCAGCAACCAGCACATGACCTGGCCCACAGCAGGCACCAAAAGATTTCCAGCAAAGTGGTCAAAATCAAACAAAGCAAAATACTTCCTATCAAACCCGGGCGCCTGGGTGGCTCAGATGGTTAAGCGTCTGCCTTCAGCTTGGGTCATGGTCCCAGGGTCCTGGGATCAAGCCCCACATCAGGCTCCTGGCTCAGTGGGAAGCCTGCTTCTCCCTCTCCTTCTGCCTCTCCCCCTGCTCATGCACACACTCTCTCTATATCTCTGAGTCCCAAATGAATAAATAAACTCTTTAAAAAAAAAAACAAACAAACAAACCCAGGACCCTCTCAGCAAATTCCCATTTTGCCCCCAGACAACAGATTTCTAGCAAAATTCACTCTTCAGTTTTTTATTTGCAAGACAAGCAGAACTGAACAGAGTAACAGTTCGGATTCCAGTGTTTGAAATTATACACTGTATTTTCTGTATATTCTGTGGCTGTATATAATTTTTAGGGTACGTGTTTTAAGTATTCTCCCCAACACAAACACTTTTTCAAACTACTTGGTAGGGCTTCGAAAGGTTTTTGCCTCGTTTAATCACAACACAGCTTGCTAAAAGAGAACTGAGATATTAACCATGGCTCATCTGGGTCTACCTGTTGTTCTCAAGCATGTAGGAGCAGGAACTGCTAAGAGCTGGAACAATTCACTTCCCTGTGAGCAAGGAAAAGGGGAGGGTAGAAAGGCTGGCGGGGAGGGCTCCCACCTGTTAAAACAGCCACCTCTTATAATTTCCTATTTTAGCTTCAGAGAAAAGGCAACAGGAGGGAACCACCCAGCACAATGATAAGAGATTCATTTACTGGCAATCTGGGGAAATACTTCTGATCTCTGAAAGCATTATTTTGAAAAGCAATTTGCACGGCAGTTTAATTTGCTCTAGAAAATCCAAAAAAGAACAAGCAGCACTTAAAATAGCCATGGTGCCAGTTTCATCAACAAAACTACGAAAGCAAGATTCTTCTCTTAAACATACCTGAAAACACTGAAGCCCACACATTATCAGGCTTAACACAGCCCAGGACTGTATTTTTAACCACAAGATCACTGGTTGGTGTCATGACAATAAACAACACAATAATACCTCTGCCTCTGCTTGCACCCATGATAGTATCAAAGGTTCAGTTAACGCTATACGTTTGCAGCCGGTTTGATCTCCCACCTGTCATGTTGTCCAAAGAAACGAGCATCAACCTGCCCATCTTTATCCCGCAGAGC
Organism: Eumetopias jubatus; assembly: GCF_037043125.1. NCBI lineage: Eukaryota > Metazoa > Chordata > Mammalia > Carnivora > Otariidae > Eumetopias > Eumetopias jubatus. Next base: position 127,319,028 of record NW_028274815.1, read on the forward strand.
TTTTGCAGGCCAGAATGGAAACCCCTTCAGTTTTGCCCAGACCAAAGGATGTGGATTGCTCTAGGAAAAGAAAAATAAAATCCAGAGTTTGTATATATTTGACAGCAAGACACACATTTAAAGCTTGGTGTGTGACAATACAACAAGGCCACCAACTGAATGAGAACAGTTCCAGGCAGGGTCTCCCAAGTGGGCTCGCCTAGGAGGGCGTGAGGCCGGTAAGCCCCAGGCAAAGCTGGTTCTGGGGATGAACGACAAAACAGAAGGATGGAGCACCGACAAGACCAGACACGGACCCTGGCTCTAACGCTATTACCCAGGTGGCCATGAGCAAGAGCGTCCACCTTCCCCTGCAACATGGAGACAGCAATGCCTACACCCTCCTTTGAGTTGGGGAATTAAATGTGCATTATAACTGACAGGTAACAAGGGGTACAATCAGCCACCTTTGTCCTTTACTGAGGCTGCCCAGAGCCTTAATTATGCAGGTATTTATTTCCAAAGACAGAAGAGACATAAACTATGTTCTACTTTTCCACTTTACTGGCCCCCAGCTTGCCTCCCAGCAAGCTCCACCCCTACTTCCTCCCACCCTCCCACCAGCCCACCCCAAGAACACACTTCTCTGCAGAACACCAGTTTGGAAAATGCAGATCCATGAGGAAAACAGGGTGATTTTTCTCTCTCCAACCCCTACCCCAAACCACCAAGTTGGAGAGACCACTGAGGCAATCCAGAGAGGTATTTCCAAACTTCTCAACACAGATCCAAAAGAACACACTCACTGAACTCTCTTCCCGCTATCTGCATTACCATGGGGCGCCCCCCTCCCTGATGAGCTCCTTCTTGCTCTCTACCCTGCAGCCGGCCCTGGATTAATAAGCCCAGGAAATCACAATGCTCCCTTTGGCACATGAATTTTCAGCCCCAGAGGTTTATTCTCTCTGGATCACTTACATTCTGCCATAACTTTATCACTACAAAAATCATTTAAAAACTTCACCCAGTGGGGCACCTGGGTGGCTCAGTCGTTAAGCGTCTGCCTTAGGCTCAGGTCATGATCCCAGGGTCCTGGGATCGAGCCCAGCATTGGGCTCCCTGCTCCACGGGAAGCCTGCTTCTCCCTCTCCCACTCCCGCTGCTTGTGTTCCTGCTCTAGCTGTCTCTGTCAAATAAATAAATAAAATCTTTAAAAAAAAAAACAAAAAACACTTCACCCAAAGTTTCACCGAATAAACCACCTGGACAAAGTAGCCTTGGGTAGCCATCTAAGGCATGGGGCTCAGAAAATGAAGTAAGGAAGGGTACCTGGGTGGCTCAGTTGGTTAAGCGACTGCCTTCGGCTCAGGTCATGATCCTGGAGTCCCAGGATCGAGTTCCACATCGGGCTCCCTGCTCAGCAGGGAGTCTGCTTCTCCCTCTGACCCTCCCCCCCTCTTGTGCTCGCTCTCTCTCTCTCTCTCAAATAAATAAATAAAATCTTTAAAAAAAAAAAAAGAAAATGAAGTAAGGAAAAGAAATGCAACTTACACAAGGCTCACAAAACCAGTTATCTCGTTTTTGGCAAGCAGCTAGGTAACACTCTGGACATACTTCAATTTCATTCATCTGTAAAGCAAAAACATGTTAGGATGTGTCATCCCAGGGGCCTCACATCTGGAGGCCCTCAAGGAATGCATGATGGTGTGAGCAGTTAAGGTTAGCTAAACCAGGTCCGACAGTGGGGAACACCCTCAAGAAGAGTCCAACTACCCCCACCAACCCCCTTGCTTCACCTAACCCAAGCCACCACCACCACCACCTCCTCTCTCTCTGGACCACGTCTGGATCAGCTTCTACTCTTGTGCCCACTGGGGTCCATCCCCCAAGACACAGCAGCAGGGCCATCACGTGCCAACGTTTACCTGACCGTGGGTTGCAACTGGAATCTATGAGGTGCAGGACAGTCCCCGAGACAAAGAATTCCCCAGCCAAAATGTCAGTAGTACAAAGCTGAGAAACTAACAAGGAAATCTAAACTCCTGATGAGCTCCGTCAATGCCAAGTGTGTCCAGGCCTTGGGCCTCCTGAGCTCCCCAACCACCTCCAGAACCGCTCGGCCTCTGCTCACTGTGCTCAATTCCCACACATGTCTAATCACACCATCCAGGGCAGCAGGTGCTCAACACCCTGTTGCCTTATTTTCTCTCCACCGATGACAATCTGGAATTGTGTAGTCTGCAGACCGTCCTTCTCCCTCTTGAAAAAGTACGTTCCCCTAGAAAATCTACGTCTGACCTAGAATCAAGGACCCCAGAAGCCCATTTCCTAGCTCTGTAACTCTAGGAACGGTTGTCTATCTTGTCTGAGGCTCCATTTCCTTCCCATTTCCTCATGTACAGAATGGGGATGCGAGCAACACCTACCAAACGGATTTTAACAATTATAGGAGATGAATGTAAAGCACTTCAAGTGACACAGTAATCAATACATTAGTTAACACTGATCAGAGATCTCTGCTGGCATCACTGAAGTGATCTACAGGTACCGATCCATTTATTCCTCACACTCCCTTCAAAGGCAGGACTGCTGTTACCTACACGTGACGGAGAAAATGAAGCCCCCAGAAAGTCAGGACACCTGCCCAAAGTCTCACAGCTGGAAAGTGACAGGGCCAGGATTTGAACCCAGGCAGTTATAACATTATAACTAATAATGTTGTAACTATAATTGACTAACTTAAAGGTGAGTGAATAAAGGAACAAAAGAATACATGCATGAATGAATGATGGCATATAGTTCCTCCTTCTGCTCACTCTACTTGTACGCTATTCCAAAGGTACAGGGTAAAGAAGGTGGTAACATCAGGTCCAGGAGAGCCCTGCCTTGAAGCCCAAACAGGGGCAATGTGTTGCCAACAGGTAGATTCAGAAATGGCAGACACAAAGCATCTGGGTTCAATAAATTCCACCTCGCGCAACCCACCAATGATTAAAAGCCTAGGCTTTAGCTCCCAAATACAGGAAAACAAATGAATCCCCAAGGGGGAAACAACTGGAGAACTCATTCATACAAAACTCCAAATCAATAATAAACATATAAAAAACAGTCCATCGGGCGCCTGAGTGGCTCAGCCGGTTAAGCGTCAGCCTTTGGCTCAGGTTGTGATCCCAGGGTCCTGGAATCGAGCCCCACATCAGGCTGCCTGCTCAGCGGGGAGTCTGCTTCTCCCTTTCCATGCCGCTCCCCCTGCTTGTGCTCTCTCTCTCACTCTATTAAATAAATAAAATCTTTAAAAAAAGAAAAAAAAAAAAAAAACAGTCCATCACCACTTGTCTTCAAAGAAGTGCAAACCAAACTCATGGTGACATGCCCGGTTTTACTGATTGCATTGCAAGAACGTCCAATATTGAGAAGGACACAGAAAAACTACCATACTCACCCATCCCAGGCTGTTGTTTAAGATGCTACAGCTTTTCCAGAAGCCAATGAGGAAATATCTACCTAGAGCCTTAGTATAAATGTTAGAAAGGTACCTATCATGTCTAAGGGTTAACATTTCTAACATTTATACTAAGAAAATCATCACAACAGCCATGAAAAATTCTGTTGTTCCTGTGTGTTTAATTACAATGGGGAAACACTCAAACTAAGTGAAAAATATAAATTATAAAACTCTCTACAAAAATAGGTAGAAATGGACATACCCTGAGATATCCAAGTGTTTTCCTTACAAATGAATGGATGAATGAATGAAGTACACAGACATGTTTAAGTCCATTACGTCTAGGTTTCTCGCTCCTATGGTGGGGGTCTAATAAAGCCTCCCTGGTACTGTTTCTGCTCCCAGCCCACCCTACAACCACTAGGGCCTCAGGGCCTTTCTTTCACATCATCAAAATTGTATTTCCAAGAGGGAATGACTCTCCAGGACTCTCCAGGCCACTCCCTGAGAAACAATCAGGACCTTTCCAAGACATAACATCAAAACCCAAACATCTTCCCTAAGAAGAGTAAAAGGGGCCTGGCCCAATGCCACAGATTGTAGGGTGAACAAATCATGAGCCCTATCTATGCAACTAAGAAAACTCAGGATGCCCAATGCTTGTGCTTGACCATGACTCAAAACTGAGTAATACAAGGTCATCTCCACCTCCCTTAGATCATGGGTCAGATAAGGGTGGTTTATAACATACTGGGGTCCACTCTTTGTCGCTTTTACTTTTCTTTGAAGACGGGGGGCACTGTATGTGCCTCAATAAATGCCCAAACTGGGATGCCTGGGTGGCTCAGTCAGTTGAGTGTCTGCCTTCCGCTCAGGTCATGATTCCAGGGTCCTAGGATCAAGTCCTGCATTGGGCTCCCTGCTCAGCAGGGAGTCTGCTTCTCCTTCTCCCTCTGCCTGCCCCTGCCCCTGCTTGTGCTTTCTCTCTCTCTCTCTCTCTCTCTCAAATAAATAAAACCTTTTTAAAAAATAAATAGATAAATCCCAAAACTGCCATAGCTACCCACTGAGAGATTCTGCAGATAGAAACCAGCCACCCCAGCCCCTCACTCTGGGTGCATTTAAAATCGGACAGTGAGAAACACATACCTCATGCTCACAGATTTTGATGACTACTTTTGCTATCTGCGTCAATTTGTGATTTCCTAAAGGAATAAAAAAGTATGATTAATTCAAATGGAAACACAACTATTAACACCCAACCATGGGGTTATACTTCCACTAACAACCTTTCAACTTGTTTCCCCCCAGGATTAAGCTTCAAAGGCTAAAAACCAGAAGATTCTGGCTCCTGATATTGGTTCAAATTATGTGACTTCTCCCCTAAACACTGAGCAATCTTTGGTGCCTCAATGTCATCTCTGAAACTGAGTAATTTGTGTGGGATTCCTACAGCTCACAGGTTAATATCAGGAAGATGCTTTCACGTTTGAAAGGCTCTAATTAGTGGAAAGGAGCCTCATTCGCCCATTGTTCCAGACTCCACATGTAAAGTAACAGGGGAGAGAAAATAAGTAGCTCTGCTGTGCCTGGTGCTTCGAAATACATTTTCTTAACTCCTCAAGAAGCTGTACTAGGAAGCAGGTATGAATGCTCCCCTTTCATTAATGAGTAAGCCAAGGCTCAGGAGTCATTGCTTACACGAGACTATTTAGCTAATGAACTGAAAATCTGGCCCCAGATCTAACTCTAAATCCCTCACCTGCACACTAAACCAGAAGACAAGATGGCTGAAAAGCCATGCTTTCTTCAGACATTATGGTATTTCCAGACATTATCAATTTCTTGGCAAAAAGATTTTACATACATACACACACACACACACACACACACACACACACCCCTTCCTAGATTTCTGGCTTGCCTTGAAAACTCAAAAAATCTGATAACTCTGTATCCAAAAACGACTGGGGTGTCCAGTGGTGAGCCCTTCAGAACAGGTAGGAGTTCATTCCCCCAGTTTATCAGGCTCTAGTTCTCCCCTTGGCCAATGGCCATGCTGGCTTGTGCTGCTATTTTTCTGCCACCTAATCTCATCCACTTGCTTATGTGATCTTACCAGCCTTTCTACATATTTGAGTTAATAATCTTTACATGAATTTTCAACCGAGTGCCTCTCTCTCCCCTCCCCATACCACTGGCCCCGCTACTGAGCTAATAATGCAGAACGTGTGCTTTGAGCAGAGAGCCACCCCCTCATACATCTTCCCTTATACATTAGCTAACCATCTACCCTAGGACCATACGGGAAGAAGACAGGGGCGTCTGCTCTTCAAGATCTTACACCCAAAAAAGGGGGGAAAAAAAATATCTTAACATCCTCAAACAAATAAAATTAGCACCATCCAGGAAGTGTGATAAACGCGACCATGGGCAAGTACAGGTACTATGAGATCTCCTAACGGGAGCATCTGGTATGGTCTGGGTCCATAAGGGAAGGCTCCTCAGAGGACTGAGGCTGACACCGAAGGATAAGAAAAAGTCATGAAGGCAGAGTGTTCTCGCAGATCACAAGAGGAAGAGAATGGAGCAGGACACTGGAAGAGCTACCTGGCCAGAAGGTAGACAGAGAGGACTGTGGGAGAAGGTAGGGCAATGTGAAAGGTGCCATGAGAGCAGATTTTAATAGGAATCCTCTTCCATTCTGTCCTGAAGGCTCAATCCACAAAAACGCAACTGACACAACTTTATCCGGAATACAAAGAACTCCTAAAATGCAGTAATAAAAACACAAACCACCCAGTTCTTGAAATGAGCAAAAGATCTGAATACATATTTTACCAAAAAAAGATACACCAGTGATTAATAAACACATGAAAAAATACACAATACCTTTAATTCTAAGGAAAAGGCAAATGAACACCACCGTGACACTAACAGTTCACACTTCCAAGAACGGCTAAAATTAACAAGACTGACAACACCAAGTGTTGACAAGGATGTAGAGCAACTAAGACTCTCCTATGCATGGCTACAAGAATATAAAATGATACAACCACTTTGCAGAAAGTTTGCCAAAATGTCTTGTAAATTTTTTTTTTTTAAGATTTTATTTATTTATTTGGCAGAGAGAGAGACACAGCGAGAGAGGGAACACAAGCAGGGGGAGCGGGAGAGGGAGAGGCAGGCTTCCCGCTGAGCAGGGAGCCCGATGCGGGGCTCGATCCCAGGACCCTGGGATCGTGACCTGAGCCGAAGGCAGATGCTTAACGACTGAGCCACCCAGGCGCCCCGACTAGGTTTCTATTTAAATTTACAAGACAGGGGCACCTGGGTGGCTCAGTCGTTAAGCGTCTGCCTTCGGCTCAAGTCACGATCCCAGGGTCCTGGGATCGAGCCCCGCATCGGGCTCCCTGCTCAGCGGGAAGCCTGCCTCTCCCTCTCCCGCTCCCCCTGCTTGTGTTCCCTCTCTCGCTGTGTCTCTCTGCCAAATAAATAAATAAAATCTTTAATAAATAAATAACTAGAAACCTAGTCAATGACCCAGCACTACCACTCCTAAGTATTTACCCATGAGAGATGAAAATATATGTCCACACAAAGACTTCCACAAGAATGTTCACAGTGGCTTTATTCCTAACAGCCAAAAGCTGAAAATACCCAAAGATCCTTCAAAATCCACAAAGGGAATAGATAAATAAATTGTATGCTGATACAGTGAAAAACCACTCATGGGAATAAAAAGGAACAAAGCGACTGATACATACAACAACATGCATGAATCCCAAAAAAAATTACACTGCATGCAATCAGCCAGACACAAAAGAATGCCCTAGTACTCCATTTGTATGAAATTCCAGAATATGTAAAACTAATCTGTAGGGGCAGGAAAAACCAAGGAGGGTGGATTTACTGGTAAGGGACAAGTGGGAATATAATAGAGTGATGCAAATACTCTAGATTTAATCTGAGGTTGTAGTTATACTTTTGAGGTGGGTTATACATTTGTCAAATTCAGAGTCTGTATTCACAAAATCTATGCATTTTTTCTACGTAATCATTCCTCCATAAAGTTTCTAAGAAGGACAGGTAAGCAGCATCATATAGCCATGAGCCACTATGGATACCAGCTCATTCCCTTAAAGCACAGAGTCACTATTCACACATATTAGCAATTCACACATTATTAGCAATCTATATACAAATACTCTCAGTTTTTGGCCCTGGCACAGGAAAAAAAGAGCATGATTCTTTAGGAAGGGTGGGAGATTGAGCAAAACACACAGCATAAACATTCTCTTTTTTTAGGAGCCACCTAAGCCACCCACCTCCATTATAAATGATGCAGTTGTGCAAAATCCACTTTGCATCGGCCAGGAAAGCTTCTGTGCATCCATACATTTTCTTTTTAGCATTCTGGGGAGAAAAGCCAAGGAGCATAATAACCCGTGAGTCTGTACAAGCTGCAGCCAATTAACACCTGCGTCCCCACATCATTTTTCTTAGCAGTCATTTGCCAAATTAATTAATGCTTTTACCCATTTCCCAAGATGCTATTATATTTGAGATCTAGAGCTCCATAAAAATGAAGTCGCTGAATTCATCACAGTAACTTGAATTGTTTCCTCTTATACCAGCTGTCATTTATCAAGCAGCCCCTTCCAAGAAACCAGGATATTTTATATACTGACGTGGCTTTTATTCATTTTAACAGCCTCACATAAGCCTTGTGACTAAGAACGCAATGACACACTTACTATCATCACAAGAATACTGGGGTCTGGGATTGTTAAGGAACTTCTGCAAAGTTCCAACGCTATTAATTTGTGAAGCTAGGATTCCAACTCTGTCTTTTTTGAATGCCTTCTTTTCTTGAAAACCATGAGGGTGTGTGTAATTTTTCAAAGCAGGTTCGATTGAGCATTTGGGGGTCAGCAAGACAATATAAGGTTTTCTCCTCATCCATGCTTTTCATTCCCCATATTTCATGCCAAAATTTTGAAAATTAGCACCAGGGTGATATACACAATCTAAAGCGTTCCAAGTGTAATTTTCAGGATGGAATTTTAGCCTGAACTTTTCAAAGCACCTTCAGGCATTAAGGACATATCCGTAACAGTAGAATTACTTCTAGGAAGCCACATCTTTATCAGCAATCTGACGGTTTCCCAAACACTTAATTTTCTCTTTTCTCCTTCCTGCTGCCCTCCTTAGCACCTCTGACAGAAAAAGAGGAGGTAAGGCTCAAATCAATCAAATCACTGATTCATAGAAGTGTGACTTTTTCAGCTCAATTTTCAGACAATCACCAGCAAAAGTAATATTTGGAGCTAATCAGTGGAATTCAACACTCCATTACAATCCTTGGAAGAATGTTACAGAAGTGAAGGGATCAAGAGTTCCTCCATCCAAATAAAAATGGTGCAGAGGAAAGGCAGAGTAATCATCTAACTTGAGATGGGGCACAGGAAGTGAGGGAGGGTCTTTAGTCCCTCCGGGAATTGTGGCTACAATGGTGAGGTTCTTTGATGGAGGCCAACCTTTTCCAATGTACAAAGGTCCATAGGATGGAAGATGTATTCCGCATAGTCAGGATGCTGTTCCAATGGAACAGGCTTCTGGAATGCATCTGTCTATAAAAGAAAAGAAGAGATGCACACACACACGGAGACACAAACCCATCATTACTGTGGAAAACAAAGCATTAATAGTAACAAAAGTACTTTCAAAATGGAGACAACTTTTCAGACAATACAGTTCTAGTGGTTTCCACAAAGAATGACCTTGGGGAGTACTAAGCTGGTTCAGCTTCTAGTTCTGCCTGGTTATCAATAATCATTGGCAGGGGGGGGGGTTTCTTTTGTTATTTGTTTAGTTTTCAAAATATATGCAAATAACAGGTTCTGTGCTCTTCTATTAAGATCGACAAGAACAACACACCATCAGCTACTTCATACGTGAACTCTGAATAAGGCTTACCTATGTCCTGCAAACATCCATAACCAAAACAGACAGGAAAATGTGGCCGTACCCAGAGATGACACACTTAATAAAGTCCCCCTAAGTGCCAGCAGATATTTTACACTTGGGGGAAAATTCAGACAGTGAGATTTTGCTCCTCCTCCAAGAAGCCAAATTACCCTCAACACAGAGACTGTTAAAGTTTTTCATCTTGCGCCACATTCTTCAGCCCTTACGTGAATCAGCTCAAAATGCAAGGCCCGGTTTGTTGATGGATTGTTTATACTTATCAATATTTAAAAATCTACAAGATTTGGGGCACCTGGCTGGCTCAGTTGGTAGAGCGTGCGACTCTTAATCTCAGAGTTGTAAAAGTTCAAGCCCCACATTGGGTGTAGAGGTTACTTAAAAATAAAATCTCAAGGGCGCCTGGGTGGCTCAGTTGGTTAAGCGACTGCCTTCGGCTCAGGTCATGATCCTGGAGTCCCGGGATTGAGTCCCATATCGGGCTCCCTGCTCAGCGGGGGGTCTGCTTCTCCCTCTGACCCTCTTCCCTCTCATGCTCTCTGTCTCTCATTCTCTCTCTCTCAAATAAATAAATAAAATCTCTATAAATAAATAAATAAATAACTAAATAGATAAATAAATAAATAAATAAAATCTCAAAATCAATCAATCCATCAATAACTAAAAGATTTAATTAAACACCAAATGACAGCCAAGCAAGGCATCTGAAAGAGCTACCACTTGCAGTCACTGGAGCCCTTTTACCCAGAAGGAAAGTGTGTGGCCATTGCAAGTTACAAAGATGCTTCAATATCATCGGCAACTTTCTGCCCTAATTGATTTTGTATCAAACAATTTATGTGAGAAATTAAGGCCTTCTTCGATTTTTCTCTTTGGTTTATAATTCTACAGTGTTGACAACTCTACATGAATCTGTTCTTTTTGTAAAACAGTCCCATAATTTAGCCTATAGAAAAGCAGAAAGTAATTCCTTGTCACTCAACATAAAAACAACTCTACAGTTAAAAAAAAAAAGAGTTGTTTTTCTTTCCAAACTGAGGCTCTCCATGCTTTTGCTTCCATTGACGGAGATTTTGTTACAAATAGATTCCCAATTTAGCAACACCAAATTGGCATGCTCTGAGTTTTTTTTTTCATGGTATCAAGTTTCAGAATATAATCTCAAAACAAAAGCTTGGGGTTTTTTTTGTTTTTTTTTTTTCTAAGAAATTAAGCCACACTGTCTATTCAATACCCTGAGGTTCTACAATGCTGTATATTCCCTTGACTTAGAAAGCAGACTCTGGAGAGTTTAACAAAGGGTCACCACTAGCCCATATGGTGCTTCTGTGCAAACTGGAAAGAGAAAACCCTACCCTTAAAGTTTCTCTAGATTGGTCCGTACAAAGAATGTCATAACATGTTGATTATATGGGCACAACATATTCTTTTTAAGAACGAGGCATTTTATAGTCATGTTCCTAAAAAATGTCATGAAAAAAACTAAAACCACCATGACTGTGATGTGCCTGGGACTCTGGGGAGGGTAACCACTAGGAAACAGAGCGTGCCAGCTGAATGTGGCAGCCTTGCTTTCACATCTGGATTTCCTTTAAGAGGCAAAGGGCTCTACCTCAAATCCCATTTCAAAACTGAAGGAATGAACCAAATTCTCGCCCTTTATGGGAGTCTCACTGGTTGAGTTTCACTTGGAGGTTCCATCATCAGACCTTGATTATAAATAAACTGGGTTGTATTCCACTCTCTCACTGAAATGGAATTTTACAAACTCCCAAAGGGAGAAGTACAGAACCTCCTTACCCAACGGGGTCTGGGTGTGAGGTTTCACTTCATGACCAACCAGAATTTTAAATCCCCACCAACTTTCAACTGCATGTCATTCCCCCATTAAACTCACTGGGGACACGGAGTACTCACTACAGAGAATTAACTGATTGTCATCGTACTTTATATTTAATTTTTAGGTATTTGAGCCAGGCACATAAGAAGACCCAAAGAGTATTCACAGGTGTCTGGAAAGCAAAAACTACCCAGAACAAGAATGTTAACAGAAAACAACAAAAGTCACTATTTTCCATTTACACTTACACCAAAAGGAACTTTTTTCTTACCCCTGGCTGTTTCATTTTCTGAATAGCAAACTTGAGCAGGTAGGATAACTGTTCGATGGTGAGCATTGTCATGGCCTTACTCTGAGTCTCGATGCATTCTGCTACTGTAATCTTCTACGAGTCAAAATCACACAAATGTTCAGTTAGAAAAAAATTACTATTCCCCGTACAAAGTTCCCTTTCCTCCTAATTTTCCAATAAGCTCATAATAAAAATTCCTTTCCATCCAAACGAGACTAGTTGTTTCACTTGAGAAGGACTCCAATCTACTTGACCATACACTGGATCAGTGGATAAAAATGAAGAGGCACACCAATCCACTGGTGATGACCTTATTTGGAAGTGTTTTTCGCTCATGAAGATGACATAATCTGAGAAAGAGGCAGGTGGGCAGGGACCTGAAAAATCGTCACCATTACAACCCTGGGTTTCAAGAATGGGATGTGAAAGGAAAGACCACTAATGGTTTTAGGGTGATCTCTGCACACAATGAATCAGTCAGTTAACTTGATCCTCTTAGCATTCTGGGCTACCTTTCAGGAAACTGACAAGGCTTTAACTCAATGACATCACTGATGGAAAAGGACAGTATTCCCTGTAGAAAGAAGCCAAGGGATGGGAGAGAACTAAATATAAATGACTTTATTCTCTGTCACCACGGATGTGAACCCACTCAGGACATTCTGGCAAACGACACAAGAAGCGTAGTCTAGCTGTCTGTCTCCATGGGAAATAAATGTCATTTTGAAAGGGAAATTCCCATGAAAGAAGAGGCCCAGAGAAATGTCTGAAACCAGACTCTGCTATGTCAATCTGGTACAAAATCCCAGAGCTTCAGACTCCTTATGTAGCAGCAACACCAAAATAGCAAAGTCTGATGATGTCAGGAAACACTCTTTAACCATCTGTGTAGGGAGAGCTGAGAAAAGTTTCCTCCAATTAATCTTGATTTAGTTTCCAACCTTCATAGCTCTGGATCCTCCAAAAGGAACCTTCAGAAGTGTCTGGTTGGTTGTCGAGGAAAAGGGCAACACATGAGTTGCTCAGAAGCTGGAAACAGTACATGACGCACGTACCTAACGGCTTAGCTACCCGAGCCTGAGACAGCTAGCGAGGTGCCTGCACTGCCAATGCACCCCTGGAAGAAATGTGGGGCCCTGAACCTTAGACACAGAACACCTGTTTGTCTGAATCGCTGTTTGCCTCCAGGTAGCTATCCATAGCGAATGCTTTCACCTCTCCTCCATCCCCGATCCCTTCCCTCCTGGCTAGCAGTGCCTGGTTCCCATGACATAGACTGACAGTGCCAGACAAGCATTTTCAAGATTCTTTTGCTTGAAGACTGGTGCAATCCTGACTGATGAGGCCAAGGACAAAGTCACCTGGAGGCTGAAGGGCAAGGTCCTTCTGCTTGATAAAAAGGGTTGTAAACAGAAACACTCCTCCTCTTAGAGGGATTTTTGTCTAGGCACACGTGATTAAAAACCCCAGCAGCCAGCTTATGGCCATGGCGGGGGGCGGGGGGATGAGGGCACACTTCGCCTCAACAGTGAAACAGAGTCTGGCTGTGCACAAACTCTGGCCTGGCCCTGCCTCTGGGTTCTTTCTACACATGAGAATAAATCCCTATTGATCCCTTATTGTTCCAGCCCGCATCCATCAGGATCGTTACTTGCAGCAAAAGTCACTATCATTTCTGCAAAATTATGAATAAAACAACTGGGAAGGGTGGGTCAAGACAAAAGGAAACGGATGAAAGATCCAGTGCCCCCACTAACTGTAGCGGAATCAGGTCGAGCCCCCAACAAGAGGGCATCGCTGCGCAAAGGGTATCCTACACATCTGTCTCAAGTACCCCAAAGAGAACCAGAGGCCATCGTTTGCAATTTTAGGGGCAGAACACCATTAAAATGTCATCATCGTATCAATGTGAAGTCTCGTCTCTTTTCATATAGTTCTTATTTTTCTCCGTTCCCAACACGAAAGCAGTACCACAGACACCGTCCTATAGCTTGCTTCTTTTGAAAGACATCGGGGAGAACGTTCCATTTCGTATACAGAAAGCTTCCTTGTGTGAGATCAAGTTCTAATATACCTTCAAACCCAAGTGACATTCCGTATTAAATGATTTTGCAGATGGCATCATTTGCAGCATCTTGAAAAAGCGTCATCACTGGAAGTCGCCAATAATGGAAGACACCTCAGAATTGTGGAAATGGTCATAACTGTTTTAATAAAGGAAAACGTTAGGCTTTCTGACAAATGAGATACTTATGTTCTTCACTAAGCCAGCGGGCTTCTGCTTGGGTTCTGTACCTGCAGCCTCCTCAATGGAAGGCAGCACGACTCGCTCCTCCTCTCCTTCATGCCGTTCTCAAGTCTCAGTGAGGCCTTCCTGGGCCTTCCTGGGCCTTCCTGGGCCTCTTCACTTGAAAGGGAAACACCCTCCACAAGCCTTACTCCCAATTCCTCCTCTTCAATTCATTTTATTTGGTTTTTGTCCTCTTCTCCTGAAAAGCATGTCATGCGTGCCTCTTTTTGTTCACGGCCGGATCCCTAGCACCTAACGGGCACTCGAGAAACAGTTGCAGCATGAACGAAAGCATCAGATGACAACCACATGGAGCACATAACCCAAATTGGTCTTCTCAGCTACCGCCAATGACTCAACGGATGCAGCAGGAGACAACATCCAAGAAGAGCAAAAACAGCATGCGATCTTTTCAAAATACGTGAACTGTTAAACAGTTCCTAAGTTAACTTCTGAAATGTTCATTACAGCAGAATCAGAGAAGGCTGCAGATCCCAGAGTGATCCAAAGACCCAGGAAGAATCAAAACCAACACTCAGTGCAATTGTCACTGCAAGAGCGGCAGTGCTCAGGCCCCTGCCAAAGCTGGTCCCGAAAGGGGGTGACCAGGATAGAGCAAGTGGAAGGCAAGAGATTTCATTTTTTTCCTGAATCTGGATTATTCAAAAATTTTTAAATGAAAGGGAGAATGAGAAAGGAAAGGAAACGAAGCAGATAATGCATTCATTTGTTGGGAACTAACCTCACATTCAGGACAAAACCAGTCCCCCTCTGGTTCCGATGTCAGTCTCAGACACTTAGCGTGATAAACCCGGGGACAGAGCTCACAGCAAAGGACTTGGCCTTCCCGGTGACAAACCCAGCAGTAGAAATCATTCCGTCCATCCTGCGGTACAACATCAACAGGGTCTGTGGTGAGTGGCTGCTTCATATAGTAAAACGGACCATGTCTTAGTTCTGACTGAAATGTAGGCAAGAAAGACAGGTTTGGTTTCAAAACAAATGTGCATTCTCAAAAGGAATTTGAACAAATACATCAATAACAACAAAAGAACATCACAGCATTCCACACATTCCTTAAAAAGCTATCTTGGGTCACTCTACTAAATACAGAGTTTGCAGGTCATTAGATACTAAGATATTTTTTTTCCTCTCTCTCTCTCTCCTACATTCATAAGCCATAGATTGAAAAGCTGGTGTCTAAGAGTTAAGAGGCTGCCCTAGCAGAATAATTACAATGGCTACTACCCAGGCATACCCAGGTTCAAATTTTAGTTCTACCAGCTGCATGACCATGGCCAAATCTAAACCTCTCAGCTTCAACTTTCTCATCTGTAAAATGGGGATGATGATACCTAACGTCATGGTATTTGGGTTGGGATTCAAGGGGATGATAGAACGTATGCATTTAACACAGTGCTGCCATTACTGATATACTTAAGAGACCAACAAATGGAGGTCTAAACAAAGCCAACAATTTGCCCTAGGATTCTTTCAACAGCAGGCTTTGGGAGGATAGATCAATTGGGATTTGAGGCACCAAAAAGAAAAAAAGGAAAAAAAAAAAAAGGCCATTCCTTTTTTAAGTCTACCCCCAATGCATAAAATATGTGAGCCACCGGAGGCTTCCTAAAGCCATGATCCTTCAACCTGGTAGGTCCTCATATTTGCAGAGGTTCCAGATCTCCTATTCAGAAACACCAACAGCAGAAAGATTACATGAGTGGCCAATTCATGGGAATCAAAACCACTTCCTACTCCAGAATGTCAAGAAAAATGTTTCCCTAATGATACATTATACAATCTAACAAAGCCACATTCCGAACATATAAGATCACTCAGAAGAAACTCATCAGGAAAAAATGTCTAGTGGAAATCAGTAACAAATACAATTTTTAAGAAGTACTGTAAGAAATTATGGGGGTGGGGCGCCTGGGTGGCTCAGTCGGTTAAGGGTCCCACTCTTGATTTCAGCTCAGATCATGATCTCAGCATAATGGGATCGAGCCCCTCGTCGGGCTCCACAATCAGCGCAGAGTCTGTTTGAGACGCTCGCTCTCTCTCTCCCTCTGCCTCTCTCAGATACATAAGTAAATGTATCTTCTACAAAAAAGAAAGGAAAGAAATTCTGGGGGCAACTGGGTAGCTCAGTTGGTTAAGTATACGATTCTTGATCTCAGCTCAGGTCTTGATCTCAGGGTTGTGAGTTCAAGCCCCACACTGGGCTCCATGCTGGGCGTAGAGCCTACTTTTTTTTTTTTTAATTAACATAACAATAAAAAATTTAAAGAGAATAAAAAAGAAAGAAAGAAATTCTGGTGGTAAGCATCAAAATGACCCAATAACTAGCTATGCGACCTTAAGAAAGCTACTCAACCTACTTTGAGCCTTGATTCCATGGGTAATAGTTTAGCCACAACCCCAGTACCTATCTTGGACAGTAAGCTTTTTTCCTGTCCTGTCCTTCAGCAAAACATTACAGTTTCCTCCACAAAGTTCTCATATGTTGGTTAAAGCTGCATAATTTTTGTTGATATTATGAATGGGATCTTTCTCTACCCTATTTTCTAAGTAGTTATTGTTGGTACACAGAAATGTTGTTAGTTTTAATGCTGATCTCCTATATAGGCAGTTCTAACAGTTTACTGATTAAAAACATCTGCTCTAAGCGACATCAGTTTTTTTGTCTGTTCATCTCTAGTATTTTTACACTCCTTTTCTTTTCCCCTTATTGGAATGGGGCCCTTATTTTATCCTGGAACCCCCAGGATAATGGGAAAGAGTGGTAAACATTAAAAGCAGGCATGTCTTGTTCCCGCTTTTTAGTATGAGGTTTTAAGATTATCGAAATGTCTGCTATTTCTACACTCCTTTTTATCAACCCTCCCAGACGCTTCCTTCGTAGATCTTTGTTAATCCATTCTTCGAAGCCTCCCTACTCTCCTTTCTACTAGGAAAACAACTAAGATTCCATTTATTTACCTGACAGAGAGAGACACAGCAAGAGAGGGAACACAAGCAGGGGGGAGTGGGAGAGGGAGAAGCAGGCTTCCCGCGGAGCAGGGAGCCCGATGCGGGGCTCGATCCCAGGACCCTGGGATCATGACCTGAGCCGAAGGCAGACGCTTAACCAACTGAGCCACCCAGGCGCCCCAACAACTAAGACTTAAGGGTAACTCGGGCGCCTGGGTGGCTCAGTGGTTAAATGACTGCCTTTGGCTCAGGTCATGATCCCGGGGTCCCGGGATCGAGTCCCACATCGGGCTCCCTTCTAGGCCGGGAGTCTGCTTTTCCCTCTGACCCTCTCCCTTCTCATGCTCGCTCTCACTCTCTCTCTCAAATAAAATAAAAATCTTAAAAAAAAAAAAAAAAGACCTAAGGGTAACTCCATAATTCTTGAGCCCAATTATTTCCCTGCTTCCATTCAGATACAGGCCTCTATACTTGGTTTCCAGACAATAACATCACTACCATTTTCTCTCCATGTTAAGTGTTTAACATACTCTCATACACATCATCTTCATTTTATCCTCACACCCCCAGAGAGGTACTCAGGATAGACACCACTAGTCGCACTTGACAGATGAGAAAACTAGTTAAAACAACCCAACTTTCTCTCACCCTGATACCCTGTATAAGACAATGCTGGGTGGAGGAGAGACTCTAATGATGAAGTGACCCCCTCAGAGAACATTCTCCATAGGTCAAAATAACTTCTGTTTCATGCAAAGAGCTGAGGGGGGGAGGGAGTGAATCTGAAAATTAGGAAAACAACCAGAAACACCACAGAAGGGGACATGAAAGGAGAACATCTGGCGGGGGGGTGGCTCTCACCCTCCCACTACTGTTGCTCAGGGCAGAAAATTCTTTGTGGGACGGAGCCATCCTGTGCATGATGGGATGTGTGGTAGTATCCACTGGCTAGATGCCTGGAGCACCCCACCATCCACAAAACTGTGACGATCAAAAATGTCTCGATATTGCCAAACATCCCTGGGGGGCAAAACTGCCTTTAGTTGAGAACCACTGACATACAGGGTCTGCTATCTGCCTAGGAAATGCTTGTTTGCGTTTGGGGCAGGAGAGGGGGCGAAGGGGGGCTTTAAGGAGGGGGCGGAGGACAAGAAACGAGAGGGAGGCAAGGTGTGCAAAGACGAGAAGATCCTCGTATGGAAAGGTAAGCCTCACGTATCAAGCGAGCACGAACTATTTCTCACCTGAGTGAGGTCTTCCAGAGTGCTTCTGTGGCTTTTGCAACATAGCAGTAAGCCATAGTTCAGTGCCTGACTTCCTTTCAGCAAGTTAATAATAGGACAGGAAGAGTCAATCTAAATGAAACTGGAAGAATCGAACAGGCCAGCTAAACTCCCTAACTGGAAACCCAGGGCTTTCCTGTCCAAGAGAAGCCTAGCTGCCACTTCTGAGGTTAAGCTCCCTGCCCCCATGTCCTTGCCTCCAGCCCACACCTGGCTGGGAATGGGTGTTCCTGGGGGGAATCATGAGGGACGCGTGCTAGGCAGCAGCTGCTGCTGCTGAGAACTAGCTGCCTGGTAACCTCCGTATCAATCAGATATCTGCCTTATCTTGTGTTTCCTGTTCCATAAAAATAGTCTGATAACAAATATGGAACATTTAAAAAAGGAAAAGCAAATCATTCCAGGTAAAATGAGTTATGATTTTCTCCGCCCTATGTGTAGGGGGTGTTACCAGCCTGCTAGTAAGGCAAACAAGTTGCAACCTGTGTTATTATAGGATAACTGCAGGCTGTGTGAGCAAATGTTCTTATTTCCCTGCTTCTTCCACAGGCTGATTGAACAAGAGAACAGGCTCATTCACTCACTTCTCTAATACTTCAGTCTTGTGCCAGTAGCCAAAAAACTTCTTCTCTAACGGGTTGTATAAAGACTGGAAATAGGGGCTCCTGGGTGGCCCAGTCGGTTAAGCGTCTGCCTTCCGCTCAGGTCATGATCTCAGGGTCCTGGGATCGAGCCCCACATCAGGCTCCCTGCTCAGCAGGGTGTCTGCTTCTCCCTCTTTCTGCTTATGTTCTCTCTCTGTGTCTCTCAAACAAATAAAATCTTAAAAAAAAAAAAAAGACAGTAAATAGCTGAGAGCGTTGCAGGTCATGTGGTCTCTATTACAAGGACTCAAGTCAGCAACAGTAGCAAAAAAGCAACCATAGACAATATGTAAATGAACGAATGTGGCTGTGTGCCAATAAAACTTTATTTACAAAAACAGGCTCAGGGCAGCATCTGGCTCACAGGCTGTAGTTAGCTGACACCTGGTCTGCGTAAAGCAGAAAATGGGTGGTCTGGCTGTGTGTGAGCACAGGGTACATGTGTGACAAACGGGGACCAAAACTCAAAATTCCTACATGGACCACAGAGGTAACATACGTGAGTGAAAACGGTCCTTGTTCCAGCTTTTGTTCTTCTCCATTTAAAGCACAAACACTGCAAAATACGTCTCTGCTCTAAGAAAAACTGCCCAGCCCTGGAGTGCGAGGAATGTCACTGGCATTCAGCCTGGACGCTGGCGAGACAGACAACAGGGAGAGGCAGAACTCAGGCCCATCTTAAGGGGCAGCCCCGGCTCAGCTCCAGTGATTAAGACAGCTAGGCAGATACACACTCCCAGTGCTGCCTGAGCTCAGGGAGAAGCCAGCAAGCCTACACCCCCCGGAACTGTCTCCACTGTTAATACACTGCCCCAGCCCAACAAGGGACTTCTGTGAATATTTTTAAGTTTTTAAGACAATGCATGGGCCCGACAAAATAATATCTAGCTCACCCATTTATGGTATGTACATACCCTATACTCAGAGGCGGGGGGGGGGGGGCATCATTCCTTTACCATATTTGATCAAAGGTATACCGATGGCCACCCAATCTGTTAGCAGATTATTTCTCAATCCTTTAATGATGGGGGGGGCCCGCTTCCAAGTGGAGTCTTCATAGTCAAATATCCCAAGAACTAAAAATTAGAGTAGTATTTTTCAGTAAAGGCCCTACCTTAATATCATTTAAGGGAAGATACTTCTTGGGCCATCTACCACAGGATATTTGGCAACCTAACCTTCCACAAAATGATAGGAGCATCCTTTCAGGCTTTGGGATGTCTCCCCCAACCCAATCCCAAAAAAAAGCACCCCCTTGTTTTCAAACCTTTCCTACAGAGTGAAACCATACCATTGGGCCAAAAGCCTATAAAATATTAATTATAGGGGTGCCTGGATGGCTCAGTCGGTTAAGCTTCTGCCTTCGGCTCAGGTCATGGTCCCAGGATCCTGGGATCGAGTCCCGCATCGGGCTCCCTGATCAGAGGGGAGCCTGCTTCTCCCTCACCCTCTGCCTGCCACGCCCCTGCCTGTGGTCGTTCTGTCAAATAAATAAATAAAATCTTAAAAAAAAAAAAGTAATTATAAGGCTTAAATACTTTTTTCCCAAAAAACAAAGTGTGTTTTAAAGTTCCTCTTACAACTCCCCTAAAATTACTGAATTCCTAATATATGAAAAATGGGTGAAATAAGGTCCAACCTTAAAAATTCAACCCCTATCTCCACTTGGTTAATAAGAAGTCTACCAAAAATGGAAAAATATGGGGGTTTTTTTGTTTTTATAAGACAAGAAAAGCTTTTTTTTTTTTTAACACAAAAAAGAAATTAAAATTGAGAGGAAGGGGAGAAGAATCTTGACATATGCCAAAAATCAAAGGCATTTGAACTCTTGAAAGAGCCAGAGGCAGAAGGTACGAGCCAAGTCGGCAGGGTGTGACACTGGGGAGGGGTGGGGAGTGTGGTAAAACTAGAGCACAGAGGCCCTGTGTCTAAAGGGACAGGCTCTACTCTACTTCAGCTGTTGCCAGATTTTTCTGAGTTTTTGTAAGAACCCAAAATACAAGTTGTTATTTGAAATCTCATGATCTTCAAATGTTGGTGACTAAGAAATTATATTACTGGTAAAACCCAGCACTTGCAGACCTACAATTTGCTTTCAATTCCGTAATTTTGTAATGCTATAAAATTCTAAAAGAAAGAAAGAGGAAAGGGAAAGTGTCCAGAGGAATTTTTTAAAGGGATTTAAGTTCCCCTTAAGGAAAAACAGATTGTTACAGGAGGGAGGCCACCGCCACTATGCAAATATGATATGCTAGAATAAATTATGGGGTCAAGGGTCAGGAATGTCATTTCTTTGCAGTTAAGCCAGTTTCTCCTCTGCCAACTCCTGACTGTTCGGCCCCAGGGAGTTTTAGGACTGAAAAACAAACCTACAATCAACCTTATGATGTTTCCAGCCCAAACCCCTTTTTTACAAGGTAAATGAATCTCAAAGATGGGTCAGTAAGTGACATGGTCCCACAGTGAGTCTCCCAGATGCAGTGGGGCTAGAAAGAGCCAGA
The DNA here is from genome assembly GCF_037043125.1 of Eumetopias jubatus. Classification (NCBI taxonomy): domain Eukaryota; kingdom Metazoa; phylum Chordata; class Mammalia; order Carnivora; family Otariidae; genus Eumetopias; species Eumetopias jubatus. The sequence continues at coordinate 127,340,263 of NW_028274815.1, forward strand.
TCTCTAGGTCAGGACCAAACTTCCCCTGTGCAACAGTCCCATAAACTCTTCTATCAATACTGAAGATGACAGATTACTCAGGAGCATAATCATGCCCCATGTCCAGCTCCTCCAAGTCTCCTCTTTTCCACACCCAGAGTGCACTGTGGATTCACGAGCCCCCACCCTGCGGCTACAGCAGCCGCCAGACACTGGCCACTTTTTGAGGCTGCTAGTCCAAAAGGGGACACGGACTGACAAACGTGTCACTGTGGTCACGGGCTGTGTTACAGAAATGGCCCTAACACATGGATGGGGAAGGCAGAGAAGAAGATACATGGACTATGCAGGCTGATCAGCTTCCAGCAAGAGAGATACAAGCCAGTTCCTTAAAAGACGGGTAGAAACTCAAAAAAGTGTGATGCATGTGTGCATACACAGGCAGAGGCCAAAGGAGAAGGCTTTCTGCACAAAGGGGACAACCATCTGCTTCACGCCCTCCTGGTACCTGGTAAGGGAGGGTTTGCTCAGGAAGTTAAATTACTACCTAAGTTAAGGTTTGGGGATTATCTGTGGCCTTCCTGTTTCTGTTTCTTTAAGAAAGAGAGAGAATGTCTCATGGGATCCACGCCCAGTGCAGAGCCCGAGGCAGGGCTCAACCTCAGGACCCTGAGATCAGGACCTTGAGATCAGGACCTGAGCCAAAAATCAAGAGTCCGATGCTTAACTGACTGAGCCACCCAGGCACCCCTTTGTGTTTCTTAGTCTTCACTGTCAGCAGCTATGGGATGGCTCCTGGGTGAAAGGGATGGGTGTCAGCGCTTCAAGCCAGACAGGCAGACCTAAGCTCAAAGGCAGCTTCTGCTTCGTTCTGAGGCCTTGAGGAGACACCTTAACCTCTCTGAACCTCTGTGTTTTCATCTGTAAGATGGACACAATTACAGCCCTTTCCCACAGGGTTATTATAAACATGAACACAGAAAAATGCCTTACAACAGGAAGTGGCACATGGTCAACCAATGTCTCTTAGTATTATTACCACCAGCACCGTCATAATACGCTTCTCAGTCCCCCTAGAAATTTATTTAGGACCCGCCTGTTTCTTCTCTTTTAACGGGATTCCCAACTCATTAGACCTGCACTATCCAACACAGTAGCTATAAGCCACAGGCAGTCAATTAAATTAAAATTAAATTAAAAATTCAGTTCCTCCAAGAAACAGACTCTTAACTACAGAGAACCAACTGCTGGTGACCAGAGGGGAGGTGGGCAGGGGGATGGGGGAAATGGGGGTGGGGATGAAGTTGAATGCACTTACTGTGATGAGCATGGGGTATTGTAAGGGAAGTGTTGAATCACTATACTGTACACCTGGAACTAACATTACACTGTATGTTAACTAACTGAAATCTAATTAAAAACTTAAAAAAATTTTTTGGTTAAAAAAAAAAAAACCCAGTCCCTGGGTCACATTTGCCATTTGCAGGTGCTGAATGGCCACATGTGGCTTGTGGCTATTATACCGAACAGCACAGATCTAGAACGTTTCTGTAGCTGTCGTTTCATTATTTCATACATAGTTTGTGTGATTATTCCACCTAGTGTCGAGCCTGGCTTAATTTTTATTATTATGATTGACATATCACCACAACCCTGTGAAACTGGTCGTGGTACTATTACTCCTGTTTCAGTGGATGAGCAAACTAGGCACAAAGAGGTTAACTTGCCCACAGACACCCAGCAAAGCAGAGCGGGCATCTCGCTATATAATTTTGAGAATGGAAATAGATTCGTGTGCAGAAATGCAGCCCTCTCCCAGTTCGGGGCATTTAACTGTTGCTAGTTTTCTTCCCATGAAAGCAACAACCTTATTTTTATTTCAACCTCCAATCCCCAGGGCCCACTTCGGCACTCCCATAATGCACAAGATGGATGAACACATCCGGAGGAATCCCTACTGAAATGCTAGCAGAACCACCGGGGCATCCTGTTTCCTCCAATGCTAGGAGATCTGACCTCGTGGCCCGCTCAAGCAGCTTTTTTTAAATCTTAAGAGTATCTAGCCTGCATCAGAGAATTTTAAAGCTAGATCTCTTAAGATCTAAGATGGCTAATGGATATTCCTATCTAGTTGATAGGTCTTGGCTGCAGAAGGAGGAAGGGGTCTAGAAAAGACTCCTGTCGGGTCGATGCGCAGTGAGACAAAAGGGTGACCAATTACCAAAGAGGACAGTGGGCAACGGGTAGAGACAGCAGCTGTGTTACCACAGACCTAAACCTATTATTTTACAGATGAGAAAGCTGAGACCAGGAGGGAGCCTGCCTCAGCCCCGTAACCACCTCCAGGCAGAGCTCAGCACAATCCTACTGGCATGGTCTAGCAGGAAAAACTCCTCCGGCCACATGTGGAAACAGCAGTACAGTGTAAGAAGGAAATCCAAGGAAAATCCCCAAATCCTACAGGACGGTATCTTCAAGCTCATCTGGGTCACTGCCCTGTCCCCAAAACAGATCTAAAAAGCCACTGGAAATTTCTACACAGACCCACTTTGAGCTGCCCTTCTTGTCCTACGCAAATGACAGCTAGAGCAAGGCAGCTTGCTAAATGCCAAGAACACGGGCTGTCAGCAACACCTGGAAAGCTACAGTGCTGCTCCCTACAACCTTTGTCCTGCCGGTGTGGACGCCATTCCCAGCGGCCCTTTACCTGCTCCTTATTGTTATTGTTCAGTAAGCCGGGTTTCTTTTTCTTTTTAATGGGGCTTGTGGATGTGTCCTGTGGCGAGTGGCCATTGGAAGAATGCGGAGGGCTGGGGAACTTTCTTTTCTGGGCTGTTCTCTCTGTGGAGCCAGGATCTGAAAGAGACACACAGGACCACATATTTTAAAGCAGTCAGGGAGGCCGAGGCCCCCCAGGGAGGGGGTGTGTGGGACACAAGGCATTCTGTCCCCAGGCCCAATGCCACTGTAGTGTTCGTTCGTCCTCCTAGAATACACTCACCCCATCCCTTTGGTTAATGGTCTCAAAGGTCAGACACTTCCTTCAGCCTACATGCCATTTTTGTTAAAATTTTAATTCACTGCCAGAATATAAAAATCGAGAAACTTCCCATTATCACCCTAGACTTCTGGCTTCTCTTAAAAACAAACAAACAAAACAAAACAAAACACACACAAATCAGGGCCTGCATGGCGTTATGGCACCAGACTGATCTGTCTACCAACCAGTGAGACACTTTTAGTTGGAAACGTGCTCTCCATTTTGCCAAAAGCCCCACCCGTCTCTACTGTGTCCCTGTTGACCAGGTCATGACCCAGCCACCAGTACCGTCCTCATCCCAAAATGCTTCTTCTCCATACCCGCACGGGATGGCAACGGCCAGGAAACCAGGAAAGACAGGCCAGAGAGGCCACACGCTTCCAGAAATCGAAGGCACACGTGCTTCTTTGTGGAAGACGACAACACTTACTGTGTCATGCTTGCTTGTGACTCTCCTCCGAAGGGATAGACACAAATGACATTCTCCCTGATTCTCCTCCGAGACATGCCAGCCGCCCACCCGTGCCAATCATTCCTTCCCATTTGGACTCTCCCAGCATCTCATTTAAACCCAGACACTTCTATCACCACCCCGTCTTCACCTGCAAGGCCTTGGGTCCATTCCATGCCCGCTGGCTGTCTCATTAGCGTCGGGGCGAAATAAGGGCCCCGAGTGGCACGCCTTACATTCTGAGAAAGAGACGTTACAGGCACAAGGAAAGACAGCTACGTGAGAGCACAGGGGATGGGGTGGGATGTGGAATCCAGAAGGACGACTATCCCCAAAGCGAACCTGACGACGCGCCTCCTCCGGTTTTAACTTGCGGGCAAGCCCCAGCAGGCAGGATGCGCCATGCGTCACCAACCTCCGTGTGTGGACAGGGGCCACTGGGGCAGATGAACACAGTCTGGTACAGACACATGCGAGGCCTCCTAGGGGTTTCCTTCCACCTGAAAGAGCATCTTCCAAGCAGGCTCATTAAAGGAGATGGTGTACGACTTCTGCAAAAACCGATCCACAGGATGGAACCCTCCACTCTCAGTGGGCAACTTCAGAAAAATCCCCAAAAAGCATTCCGGGTGCTACACATCTGACACATCGCCCCGAGAGGAAATTAAACGCTAACCAAAGGCCCCTTGAGGGAGAACAGACCCCAGAGTTTGGAGAATCATCCCACAGACTTCAAAGTGGAGGCCCAGAGAGCCCAAAGGGATGGCCCAGAGGCACATCACAGCTAGTTAGCAGGAAAACTCACCGAAAAGGTGCAGCCTGGGATTGGTGTTCCCCTAGAGAGAACCTCCTCTCACGCCCTACAGAGCTCCCTACCCCACTCCACCCTCATCCGTGAAGACTCACCTCCTCCACCTAGAAACACATGCTATAGATACAATCACAGGGAGCAAAGCAACCCTAAAATGATTCAAATTGAGGCCCTGGGTGATGTACCCGCACCTGGAAAGGACTAAAATGTCCACAAATCGAGGACTGGTCTAATAACATTCCATAGCCATACAGTGGAATATTCTTTTTTTTTCTTTTATGTAATCTCTATGCCCAATGTGGGGCTTGAACTCACAACCCTAAGATCAAGAGTCACATGCTCTACCAAGTGACCCAGCCAGGCGCCCCTCATACAGTGCAATATTCCACAGCCATTAAGAATAAGGAAGCACCTCTATGCAAACAGATGCGTGACTATCTCCAGGCTTCTGCATCTGGTTAAAAGAGCAACACACATCTAGCACCATTAACAGACTGACACACACACCCCAAAAACAATGTTAGATATCTAAGTTTGCACAAGCCTAGCACATTCCTGGATGAACACGAAACTACTACAGAGCTCTCAACTGGGACTAGCGGCTGTCTCAGGGGAGGAAAACATGCAGGAGGTGGGGGAGGGATTATTTTTCACTGTGTACCCTTGTGTATTTTATTTATCATGAGCACAGACTACCTTATCAAAATAAATTTAAAGTGAGGTATTTAGGAGGGTCAGTAGCACATAAAAAAGCAGCAAGTGCAAACCAAAGTCAGGAATGAGCAAATGATGAAGGCCTGATTCAGGATAAACAGTGTCACCAAACCAGATGGACCAATCACCAGAGGCTTGGGGACCACAGTCTGGGATTTGTTCAACATGGAGCTGATAAACCCAAATAACCCTGCTCAACTGTCAGAATATGTGTGTTTTAGGAAGGTGTTCTGGTTGGGGCGCCTCGATGGCTCAGCTGCTTAAGCATCCAACTCTTGATCTCAGCTCAGTTCCCTTTTTTTTTTTTTTTAAGATTTTATTTATTTATTAGAGAGAGAGAATGAGAGGTGGAGAGCACGAGAGGGAAGAGGGTCAGAGGGAGAAGCAGACTCCCCGCCGAGCAGGGAGCCCGATGTGGGACTCGATCCCGGGACTCCAGGATCATGACCCGAGCCGAAGGCAGTCGCTTAACCAACTGAGCCACCCAGGCGCCCTCAGCTCAGGTCTTGATCTCAGGGTCATGAGTTCAAGCCCCACATTGGACTCCACGCTGGGTAGTGGAGTCTAGCAAAAAAAATAAAAAAAACAGAAAGGTGTTTTGGGGGCCCCAAGGAGATGCATCCCAGAAGAAATGGCACCTTGGCCAGCCCCCACAAAAAAAAAATTTTTTTAAGATTTATTTATTTATTTGACAGAGAGAGAGAGCGCGAGAGCAGGAACACAAGCAGGGGGAGTGGGAGAGGGAGAAGCAGGCTTCCCAGGGAGCAGGGAGCCCGACGTGGGGCTCGATCCCAGGACCCTGGGATCATGACCTGAGCCGAAGGCAGACGCTTAACGACTGAGCCACCCAGGCGCCCCGAGCCAGCCCAAAATTGAAAGCAACTGGGCAAAGCTTTTGGTTATTTGGTATGTTTTGTTTCATTTGCGGGTACTTTTCTTTTTTTTAAAGATTTATTTATTTATTTATTTATTTATTTATTTATTTATTTATTTTAAAGGAGAGCACACACGGGGTCGGGGGAAGTAGGGGACAGGAAGAGAGAACCCCAAGCAGACTCCATGCTGAGTGTGGAGTGTGACATGGGGCTCAATCTCATGACCCAGAGATCACGACCCGATCCAAAATCAAGTCAGATGTCCAACTGACTGAGCCACCCAGGTGCCCCTGTGGGTAGATTTTTAAAAGAAGAAAGTACATGAGCAAAGACACATCAGCAAAAACGTTAGGGGCACATTCGGGACAAAAACAACTCGTGTGTTTCCATATTTCTTCATGGAGCGCAATGCATTTGGTAAGGGACAGCTTTCCTCGTTGCAAGGACCACCTGGGCACCCTCCCACTGCTAACAGTACTCCCAAACACACTGACAACAAAAAGCACCCCCACGTACTTCCCAAACACTCACAGAGGGGTGGTACCAGCCTCCTGAAGAATCACTGGGCTAGAACAAGAAAACATGGTAGATGATCAACACAGTCCAGCCAATACTTAGCCAGCCTTTGGGAGCCAGAAAGGACACCAGCCCCTCCTTGGACAGCCTAAGTTACCTACCTGTGACTGAGACCCCCTGGGACAATGGATCCCAAAGGGTAGTCCCCACACTAACAGCAGTGGCGCCACCTGGGAATTTTAAGAAATGCACATTCTCAGGCCCTACACCAGAGCTACAAATCAGAAACTCTAGAGGAGAGCCTGGCCATCCGTGGTTTAAGGAGCCCTTCGGAGAATTCGGGTGCACGCTGGTTTCAGGTGCTCTAGGATGTGTGTCTGGGGGATGCAATCGAAGTTCTCAAGTGTAGCGAATCCTGTTCCACACTGGTAAAGCCCACCTCCTCCCCTGCCCCACCGCCACCTGCGGGGCTTGGTCTGGGGCTGAGGAAACAGAAGCCGAGCAAGAAGGCAAAGCAAGAGAATAAAGACAACTAAATAGGAGAAGACGCCAGGCCACCCTCTCTACTTGTCAGGCTCCATCTGCAAAATGGGAGAAGGGAGGAAGGGACCAGACCGGAACTGCCCACGTGGAGTCCATGAAAGTGCTCCAGGGACCCACGAACCACATGCCACGGTTCTGTACAAAGACACAATTTCCTGGGAAGAGGGCCATGCCTAATCTATCTTCCCAAGGGTGTCATCAACACTAAAGATTAAAACTACAGAACTAGAGGATCTTAAGGTCCCTTTTGAACTCTGAAATTCGTTACTTCCAGGGCAGATAGGGGAGAAATACACATAAGCAATTTAAGGCAGAGACAGCGTTTTGCCCAAGCCCCGCAGGAAACCAAAGGGGAAACCAGCGACCTGCTCAGTGAGGAGGGGTCTGACCAAAGGCTGCCCGTACCTAAGAGGACCCCAACCTTCTAATCCCTGCAAACCACAAAAACCCCAATTCTGTTCCTTCCTGGCTACAAACACACAGACTCCCTCCAGAGTTAATGAGAGATTGTCGGCCGCGTCCAAGGGGCAGGAGTGGAACAGGATCCAAGCAACAGACAAGTCTCTCAAGGCACAGGCTTTCAGTGAGGCTTTTAAGGAGAAAAGTGAGAAATACCAACTGGATTCACAGTCCTTCGGAAGTATGAGGGAGCAGGTCAGCATTCTGACTTAAAAATCTGCCCACTCCTAGACCTGGGGTGGTGACAGAATGGTGGGTGTGGGCTTTGCTGTAGTCATTGCAACAAAGCCGCCTGTGTAGGACCTTTTCCAGAAAGCTGAGTCAAGGTTTTTTTTTTTCCCCCTTCTTTAATGATTTAATTCTGACGAGGATTTACTGCTAAACACATCTCATCTATAAACTTGGAAAGATGACAAACAGCCACCGTAGACTGAATCACCAAGGAAATGGCTCACCCTTGATCTGAAAGTTCTTTCTGTGAGGTAGCAGGGCCTGTGATTCCGCTAGGGCACTGGCCCACCAGCGACCCTCTGCCTCCTAACGCCTCTCCCCCCAAAATAAGTCTGGTTCCGACGGAGTTAATGTGGGCGAGGGAGGACAACTCCTCCAGGCCTTTGCCTGGAGACAGAGCGGTGACTCAGGAGAACAGCTTGGCGTGGAGCAAGAACAGCGGAACTTTCCCCTCCTGTGACATTTCAGTGAAATCTTAATAATATGGGAAGGCCTACTGGGTATTAGGAACCAAGCATGTGATGAGATCCTTCTCCAACCTGTGTCTTGTGAACTGCCAGAAATAATCCCACTCAGCCCCTCCTCAATGTCCCCTGACCTAAGGGACACCGAACTTCAAAATAACCCAGTCTTTTAGTTTTCCTCAGCCACGAGTATTAAGAGCTGAGGCTTTCTCTTATTACCGACAACGTAGGGGGGCCTTGTTCAAAATGCCTTTGGTGTACTTCCCTTTAAGTCACTTGCCCAAGATGACACAAGTGGCTGGGCTGGGATCTGAACCCAGGCAATGTGACTAGGAGGCTCACACATGGCCTCACGCCGGGGAGAGGCCGTCCTCAGCTCTGTAGCAAGATGACCTCTTCACACAGGGTCTATGTTGACGAGCACACTCTCGTGGGGCCTTTTTCCCTCGCAACTGCAGATGGTGGCCTGAAGGTCAGTGGGGTGGTTATATTCCCCAGGAAGCACATTCCCCTCCCCACGGTGGCACCAGAACTTAGCTCAGGCTCAGGCCACAAAACAGGCTGGGGGCAGGGGGCCTGCGAGGTCATTTCCTCTCCCCCCACGCCCCTCTCCCCCGTGCCCCCCCCTTCACCCAGGCCCGCCAGACTCGGCCCCGGCAGGCACCCCCACCCCCACCCACATCCGGCACCTGAGTCACGGCCTTTGACATTCTCCAGAGTCTGGGAAATGACACACCATGACAGGGAATTGTCTCCTCAGGAGAGGGAATGGGCCCCAGCTGAACGGCCAGGCACTTCCCCAGGAGGATCAGCCCTGTGGTGTGTTTCTGTGGGTGTTAAATGTCCTTCATGATGTGGACGGCGAGCCTGCAGGGCCTGAATGAAGAGAAACCCACTCAACAAGCAGACGGGCATCGTGGGCCACAAAAGAGACGGACAGTCTCACACAACGTGGGACAAGCTGGCCACCCCGCACGGAAGCTGGAGCACATATTCTGATAAACCGGGTCGCCACAGTGGTTAGGAGCTCTGCAGCTGCCCAGCAGTGCAGCTCAAGGAAGCTACTTAACCTCTCTGTGCCTCTGTCCTTCTATAGGATGGAGACCAGGGTACCTTGAGGAGTTACAAAAGGATTAAGTAAGTTCAGTCACGGGAAGCTCTCAACATAATACCCGCAAAGAGGAAGCACTCTGTAAATGATAGCTATTTTTTCTTTTTTTTTTATTTTAAAGAGTTATTTATTTATTTATTTATTTGAGACACACACACACACACACACACACAGCACAAGCGGGGGAGGGGGGGCAGAGGGAGAGGGAGAAGCAGGCTCCCCCGCAGAGCCACAGAGCAGGGAGCCCGATGTGGGGCTCGATCCCAGGACTCCAGGATCATGACCCGAGCCAAAGGCAGATGCTTAACCCACTGAGCCACCCAGGCGCCCCAATGATAGCTGTTTTTTCAAACCAACAATCATCCCTCCTCCTCCTCCTTCCCCACCCCTCCGTTGCAAAACCAGGCCTAGTTTGCTCGGAAGAGCCTGTTAAGGTCAGAGTTATGGAAACGCCGGCCGGCCTATCTAACATGGAGACCAGACCGAGCCCAGGACATGACTTCTGCATTTCAATCAGACTGTGAGCAGTCCGGCTTGCCTCCCGTAACCGCGACGGCACGGGTCGGCAGCAGAGGCCTGCGCTGGCTCGGGCTCCGAGGGCACTCGCAGACAGCGCTCCGGGTCACTGCCAGCCCTCTGCAGAGCCTGCTTCAAACAGGACCACTCTCGCTGCTCTCCCAGCAACGGCAAAGCGCAGCACAGTTAATGATCTCAACGTGCTGCCCAAAGACACAGAGCAGGTACCCACGCAGGCCTCCCTCCCCAGGAATCAGAGGGCCCTCTCCTGCCAGTAAGTACATCATCATGAAACCAGAGCCTGGAATTTCCCTCAGGCCCAGAGCAGAAATGAGAAATGGGGAGCGGACGACGGGGATGAGAGGGAAGGGGGCAGCATTTTTCTCCCAGCAGATAATACCCAGGCCACGAGGAACACAGGAGTGAAAACAAATAATCCAGTCACTCACAGAACGTCTAGAACCGCACCCCCCTGAAGACAGGCTACAGCCTCCTCCAGAAAAGCCGGGCTTCTCCAAGGCCTCCCTGCCTGAGAATGTGAACTTCTCACCCGAACCAGGAAAAGAAGGGCTGGCCACGGAAATGAGGCCATGGAACAAAGGGGTCACTCTCAACTTGGGGGAAATGTCACTGTAGCAGGGATCCCGAGCACCTCGGAAGCGAAGCTAGCGAGGGACAGGTAACCCTGGGAAGGGGCGCTTACCTGCCATTGAGAAAGCTCTGCGGCTCAGAGGGCCTCCCCTCTCTTTGAAAGAAAACTGAGGCTCTCATCCGGCAGACATTCCTGCTTCCGGATCCTCAGCAGCCTCTCCCAGGGGGAGGAGGAAGAAGCAGAGAGGACAGGCTAAGAGTCACCACTTACCAGGCCAGCCCCGGTCTTGTACGCACTAGGTGGCCCAGCACAAGGTCACCCTCACCTCTCTGCAGTTAGGCAGTCTGAGGCAGGGGACGCGCCTTCATGTCCCCAGGCTTTCGGCTCTAATTTATCACCCTCGACAGCCAGCAGCTCGGCTAAGCTCAGAGTCCTTGGTACACTGCACCCAAGAGCCATTTACTTCACCGGGTGGGAATAAACGCAACGAACCGCCGTTGTCCCGCAGGCTGGAGCGAGAAGTCCAGAAGGGAGTGTGGTGGTTTGCAATGTGAAGGTGTTTGGGGCTTTTTTTTTTTTTTTTAATAATTTTCAAATCACTTCTTACACGTCTCTCCTAGAGCCGAGAAAGCCATCCTCCCGCTACCCGCCATCCTCCCGCTACCCCGTGTCAGCCTATTTCTCCCCCTTACAGTCCCCTCCCTGAAAATCAGGCAGACCGGGTGATAAGACAGCAAATTCATATGTAAAAGGTGAACCTCCAAACTCCCCGGGCAGGACTGAAATTGCCGCCATCCAGGGAAAAGAGGCTGATTTACAAATGAATTCACTGTGTTGCCCTCAACAACTAGAGGCAATCGCAACCACCCAGCCCCTTCTCCCCCTCTGCTGGGATGAGGCCTTCTGGAAAACCGACAACATCTCAACAGGAATTTCCTGATTCAAGAATGCCAAGCTCTTTCACACTGCACAAAGCAGGGGGGAGGCAGGGCCCAACCTCAGACCAGAAACCACTGCACCCCACCCACCCCCTCAGCAGGCCCAGGCCCAAAAGGCTGCATGCGTCCAACGTGTGTACATATTTGAGGCCCTTAACTCTGCCAAGTCACCACAAAGAAAAGTGTGGAGTAACCGGTTGCCTTTGGCCTTTGCTACGTAGCTGGCCCAGGGGAGGGCTCCCGGGAGGACCCGGTTCTGGCGGCGGAAACCGCTTGCATGATTTATCCAGGCTGCGCCTGGTCCCACCCCCTGGCCCAGCTCAGGTTCTAGAAAGCTCAGGTGCTGGTGGGTGGCTTTCAAATGGCGGCAGGGAACAGCGGCCCGCAGAGAGCCAACTCAGAAATAAAAAGGCGACTCTGCCCGCAGCAGCAGACACAGAGAAGTGCGCTGAGAACAGAGAAGGGAAATGAAGAGGCTCAGATGAAGAAAGGGGTGCTGCTGGTAACCAGGAGGCGGCTCCCCACACGCCCTGGGTGTGGGGCTGGCCTCTCTCGGGAAGTCACCTCAACGAAGACAGGGAACGTGCTAAGGCACCGGGGAAGAGGGGACAGGTGCTCGACAGTCAGCTCATTGTGGTCCTTTGACACAGCAAGGATTTCAGGCCCAAATGTCGCCCATGTTACCCTGGTCAAAAGGATGCTTAACGCAGCCCGGGTATCAGGGAGGGGTCCTAAGAACGTGTCCTGTGCAAGCCCCCCCCCCTACCCCCCAGCTCAGGAGGGCACAGGACGGCAGACTGGCACAGCCTGTGGAAGCCAAAAATGGGCAGCAACTTCAATGTCAACACCAGGAGGCTGAAATGCAAAAAATGGTCATGCAGCCATAAAACGGAACGAAGAAGAAATCTCATCTTTATGTACTGGCATGGAACAAAAATCTAAGTGAAAAAAGGCCAGAAATAGACCTGAGTGAAAGAAATTGGGGCTGTGTAGGCTCTGGGTTTGCAAAGGCCTGGAGGAACACCCAAGAAAGCAGGAGACGCTGGACTCCTCCTTCGGTTCTTTCTGAACACGTTCACGTATTGAACTATTTAAAATGTTTTTAAGTGGGTATGAGAAAATGAAGCTCTCACTCTGTGCCAGGGGCCGCATCTGCATCCCCGGCACCCAGCACATGGGAGCAGCTCAGGACATGCCCCCAGCATTCATCAGGAGCCACTTGGGAGAGGGCTCGGGTGTTTAGAACAGTGAAAAGCAGTGGTTCCCACGAGGTCTCCCCAGGAGACACTTGGCAATGTCACGAAACATTTCTGGTTGTCACAACTAGAAAAAGGAAGGAGTCGCTCCTGGCATCTAGTGGGTAGGAGGCAGGGATGCTGCTAACCACCCTACTGGGCACAGGACAGCCCCACGACAGAGAACGATCAGGCCCAAAATGTCAATAGTGCCGGGGTTGAGAAATCCTGGTGTCAAGAAGCTCCCAGTGAGCTGCCAGGAAAGTCCAACCTTGTGTAAACACACCACCCACGGAGGCATCCGTATCCATTAAGAAGGAAAATAATGCCTAATATTTCACCTGGTGGCCCTGACTGCACATTTCAAACAGAAGAAAACAACGGAACCAGTGACTCAACAAATAAAGTCACTGAGCAACTACTAGACATCTAGCCTACCCAGGAAACTGTTAGGGGAAGATCCCCGCCCTGGTGGGAAGACAGTCAGAGAAAATAATAGTAATAATAATAATGGCTGCCTTTTGGTGACCACTTCTCTCTGAGGTACTGTCCTAAACACAATCAATTTCTTTACTCCTGGCCAGGGTTCTACAAGAAGGTACTGAGTATTCCCATTTTACTGATGAAGAAACTTGAGGCCCAGAGGAAAACAGGCTCACAATGAAGTGGCTGGTCAAAAGAGAATGAATGGAAAGTATATTCCACATAGAATGTGAAATGGACTGATTACACATAGACAAAAAGCTGAGGAGCAGGAGAAATACCAGGAGTCTGTGAATGATGTAAGTCAGAAGAAAGAGTGTAGCCGGCCAGAGAAATACTTCTCTGTTTTCTTCTCAAACAGAGTTCATGTGATTCATGAATAGTACATCATCCTCCTCACCCCACTGAGCAGGGAGCCCCAGGGAGTCTGACATGGGGCTCAATCCCAGGACCCTGGGATCATGACCTGAGCCAAAGCCTACTTCTTGAGAGGCTACTTGATGAATGCTCTGAAGAACCCCCTCTGAGTAGGGGGTGGTGTTTTTGCACCCGCGGATAGATGCGGCTCAGAGAAGCACATTTATGTGCTCAAAGGCATGCCTACCAACGCAGCACGCTGGTGACTCATGCAGCTGGCTCCCACCCCAAGGCCCTTCACTGCACCGGTCAACTGCCTTCCCTAAGGTTGTCCATGCTACCTTGTAATCTCTTATCACCTAGGGTGTGCTTGCTGTGGGCCAATGACAGCCCAGCACTGTTCAGCGTGTGGGCTCAGCAGCCATACCACTAGGTCTGATTCCAAGCACTGCCACCAGCCAACTGTGCATCCTCTGGCAAGTTCCTTGGTCTCTTTGTGCCTACATTAATTTAGCTAGTATAATCTTTCTAAAAGGGTTATTAGAATTCAAGGAGACAGCACACGCCGCACGAACAGCATCTCACGTTATTGTGAGAGCTCAAACCGGCTTCCCCAACTCTTTCCTTACCTTCACCCTGATTTGCACCAGACTAGCTCTTCCCCGTCTGTTTCTGAAAAACGGTTCACTGAAGGACGCCTGGGTGGCTCAGTCAGTTGAGCGGCCACCTTTGGCTCAGGTCAGATCCCAAGGTCCTGGGATCGAGCCCCATGTCCAGCTCCCTGGGGCTCCCTGCTCAGCGGGGAGTCTGCTTCTCCCTCTCCCTCTCCCTCTGCCCCTCCCCCAGCTCTTGCTTGCTCGCTCTCTCTTGGTCTCTCTCAAATAAATAAATAAATAAAATATTTTAAAAAAAGTTTCACTGAAGAGAGAGACAAACTTTCACAGCAAGTCCTCAGGCTGGCTCAGGTTCAACCAAGCCTCAAAATCTCTCTTTTTTTTTTAAAGATTTTATTTATTTATATATTCATGAGAGAGAGAGAGAGAGGCAGAGGGAGAAGCAGGCTCCCAAGGAGCAGGGAGCCCGATGCGGGACTCGATCCCAGGACCCTGGGATCATGGCCTGAGCCGAAGAGACGCTCAACCATCTGAGCCACCGAGGCGCCCCAAGCCTCAAAATCCTTTCAGGGCTCAGGATTTCCTCCCTGATAAAAGCACAACAGTCCAGGTGGCCCTCAGTACCCCACCACACCCTTCCCGACAGAACAACTTCCCTCTGACTCCTCCTCAACCCTCCTCAAATGAGGCTCTCGAAGGCTGTGAGAAAGCTGGGCTCAGATTCCTAGCAGTCTGCACAATGTATAATGGATGTCCGACCTCGCAGGGTTCGCGCCTACATGGTGCCTGGCACTGAGCAAGCGCTCTGCAAAGGGGTGTTCCTTCCCTGACCATCTTCTGCCCATTCATGGTCAGTCCCACCTTCGCAGATGCCTCCTCGATCCAAGTGCCAAAGTGTCAGGACAGTTCACATGCCCCTAGACAGCAGCTTTCTTCAAATCTAAATTAGGATGGGCAGCCCCTGCTTAAAACCCACTTGAGGAGCTTACTGTAGACACCCAACAGCTTATCCAGACCTACGAGGCCCCCATGCATCTGGCCCGACTTACCTGCTCTCCTCCATCCACTGAACCCTAACCACAATGGCCTCACACAAGGCAAACTCATGTGCACTTCCTGACGCTTCCATCTAGAATGTTCTATGCTCAACCTTCCCATACCTGGCAGCTTTCAGCTTTTAGCTCAAACCTCACCCTCCAGCAGTCTTCAGCCCCCTAACATCCTGAAGTGTGGGTCTGGGTGGGTGGGTGGGTGTGGGTGTGTGTGTGTGTGTTGCTTTTGCTGTCTTCACTACAATCATCTCTCACTGAAAATTATCGAAAACTATTTTCTTCTTTTGCTGATTTCACTTATTTTTTTGTGTCTCCTCCAGAATGTGAGCTCGATCTTGGTTTTTCTGTCACTCTTTACAGCCGCCCAGCACGTGGCACAGGGCCTGGCTTGGGGCCTGGCTTGGGGCATGGCTCGGAGGTGTCCCCAAGGACACACATCTGACCAGGTAAATGAGCAACAGGAGAGGTTAGCAAAGGTCCAAGGTGTGCCAGCAGCCCTGACTCACAGGAAACTCCCGTTCTCTGTCCCCGGCCTGAAATTGCTCCCAGCAATCCAAGAAGGCAGGAGGGGAGTGAAGTCAACGGGGAAGGGGACACCAAAGAGGACCTGGCCATTTCAGGGTCCGAAAGAGAGAAACCAGAGCACTACAGAGGAAATTCCCTTCTCAACAGGGACTCAGCCATTCTTGTTTTTTGCCTAAAGAGCCCATTTCCCTAAAAGGAGGGGATTAAGTAAGGATTTATATCCTGAGAGGGATGGGTCCGCACAGCTAAACACAATTACTGAGAAACCATAGGGGGAAACTCAGGAGGTTTTCATAAGCCCCCTATTTCCCAGCTCTGCATTCTTCTTGCAGAGAGCTATTGTCTCTGAGTCATCTAGAGTTAAAGAGGGGGAATGACTTTCTCCAGGGAAAACACGCTCCCCACTGGGAGACCCCCCCCAACTACGATGACCATTTAACCAAACTTTTTAGTCCAGGTTCTTTGCCCTTTTTCTCAAGAGACGCTTTTAAGCCTGAGGATCTCTTTTCACCCCGTCCCTTAATCCTCGCCTGGATGCTCTGATTCTGTCCCTGCAATAGGATGCAAGGACCCACAGGGAGCAAGAGCACCTCTCTCAAGTGTGGGCTCGGCAGGTTCATCTTCCCTCCACCCTGCTCATTCTTGGGCGTGAGTCGAGAGAACCTAAATCTGCTCTGTCCTGTCTCTACCTCACCAGGCTTGACAGGAGTCTAGATTCTAAAGACACATATGTTGAACAATTTCCACCCACTAGTGTTTCTGGTCCCAACCCAAGAAATAGCAACCTGGTTTCAATGACAGCCCCGCACCTGCTGTGTGGGGATAGGATGGTTACTGGAGGTAGTTAAAGAGATGAAGGGCAAAACCAGGTCAGCCTTATTAGGAAGGGGGCCCTAGTGACAGCTGATGTGATGATCCAGTAACACAGATGGGGCGCAATCTCCAGGACATCAGTATACAGCCACAGCCTGGGCCAGTGGTGGCCCAACAAAGGACCACAGACTGAATTCAGTCCACTCACAGCTGGGTGATAACGTTCAAAATTTTAGTCATCAACATTTTAAAACTGGGGGAAACAGCCATCTGGAATAAATCCAGATTACCACCTTCTCTTAAAAAAAACAAACAACAACGAAACAATCTGGCCACACAGGGTCCCCATTTCCACATGAAACCACCCTCCAGGCTGCCCACCCCCTTAGGATGGAACACAAAATTCCCCATTTGCCAAGGTCTCCATTACTCTTTTAACGGTCAAAATAATTAAATCTCACCTTGAAAATCTCTTAAAGGTAGAGTAAAGCAGAGAAGGACAAGAAGGCAAATACAGGCAGAAGAGCTAAGGGACGCTTTGCTAGGACGTTCAACCCCATCATGACACCGGACGGGAGCAAAGACTGGCCAATCCAAAATGCGTCTCTTTGGCACAAGGATTAATTCAGGTGGGTTATTTTTAAGAAACTGCAAACACAGAAGCAGATCTGAAAACACCAAGTAGAAATTACCCTTTTGTAAGAGACATTTAACATGCATCAGAAAAATCTCCATTTGTAAGAATGTCTTCCCAGCTGTACCAGGAAAAGAGGAATGACTAAATCTCTAGGAACTCTTACCAATGGAGAAGACTACGACTTAAATCTGCGTAACAACCTGACCCTTGTTCACTGGGCTTTTCCTGGGGACCTCCCCTAACAGACTCCCGCCCCCAACACCTTCTGTCTTTAGCCGAAAACCGTATGTTTCAGGTGATGGCTTCAGTCATTTTGGGGACTCCGTTTTTCCGCGTCTCTCTCATGTAAACATGCATTAATAAACTTCTGTTTGTTTTAATCCTGTTAATCTGTCTGACATCAATTATTAGACCAGCCAATGAATCTAGAAGAAGAGAGAACTTTTTCGCCCCTAGAGTATAAGTTAGTTTATATTTTTATAAGGGGGTGAGAAAGGATAAATGAAAATATATCAAACTGTTAACAGTGGTTACCTGGCTTGAGAAGATTTTTAGCTTTTTCTTTGTATACTTTGGCTTGTTACAGATGAGATAGGGAAGCAGAAGAGACTAAAAGGCTCCATCTCTGCTGTTTCTCTGCTAGGCCCCTAAAAATTACTCCTGTTTTTCATTTCACCTTGCATCTGAGTCAACCAAAGAAGTGATGTCCCCGTCTCAAGGGGGAAGCAAGAGAGTGAATCATTCTCTGAGTTTCGTCTTAGGCCCCCAAAACCTGGTAACATCTAAGAAGAACCAGATCCTGAGCTCGGACATTAGCTTCGAACAAATCTCAGAACAAATCTCTGTCTCGACACTGGCATCAACACCCCTGCCTTCTGTGGTTTATGGAATAACACCTATTGTTCACCTGACTCTCATGCCTTTGATGGGACCCTACCCTGGATTCCTAAAGGAACATCTGCCCTGGGCCCCTTTCCAATGTAAACCCCTAACCCCAAGGGGCAGGGAGGCTCAGGCTCACCTCTCCTTTTTGGAGTCTCCCACACACTCAGTCTGCTATAATCTATCACTCACACTATTTAGTAAAACTCTGCTCTCTCTTCCTCCCGGCTGTACTTGATTTCTATCCTACAGGAAGCCAAGGATCCTCTTGGTGCATCCTGTGGGACCCCCTCTGGGTCCTTGGAATGGCCTGCCTATGTCTCAAAGAGATGCACTGCCTTTATCGTTTGAAAGGAAAATCCAATAATCCATTTTCTTCCCTTAATTAGTTTATATTTCTTGGAAGAGATTCCCCCCCCCAAAAAAAAACACTTACTGAGCAGCTACTATAAATCGCCAGCACCATGGTGGTCAGGGTGAGACAGACCTGGTGCCCATAACCATCTAGGCAAAGAGACACACAGGTAAATGAATTCTACAACAGAGGGTTTATTTGGGAGGCCAGGGAGAGGGTGGCCCAGCATATCCTGTGGTATTTGCCTCCAGCCAGTGTGTCAAGATGCCAAAGGGCCTGGCAAAAACTCAGTTCAATGGGGCCTGGACAAGAAATGCCAACTTGAGAACATAGGAAGACAGCCATGCTCTCTGTTGGCAGAAGTTTTCAAAAAAACAAGAGGCCCAGGAGGGTCCGATCAAGCAAAACTTCATCTCTGATGTCATAAGAATTTATTCAGCATATTCTATGCTATGCCAATCCCTGACTAGGTTTTCACCCACAGCATCCAGCACAGCACCCACCAATGTATTAAAGCTACAGAGTAGTGCTGTCCAATAGGTCTTCCTATAATGATGGGACCATTCTGTACCTGTGCCATCGGATACGGCCGCCTCAGCTCCACGTGACTATTGGACAACTGAAATGTGGCTAGTACAACTGTAATTTTTTTTAATTTTAATTAATGTAAATTTAAACAGCCATATATAGCAGACAGCATTGCTGTAAGAAGCTCTGTATTAAACAGACAAAGAGAGCCAGCCTGGCAAGAAAGCAGAATACCTCAGAATCCTCCACCCATCCCTACTTGAGGGATTTGGCAGGTGTCTTCAAGGCATAATGATCTGATGCCTAGAAATATGTATATGGACTTGCCTTTGATTCCTTCCTTAGCCTAGCTTGAAAATTCTCAAGCCTCTAGTATGTATAAGAATGCCTGATCAGGGGCACCTGGGTGGCTCAGTGTCAAGCGTCTGCCTTGGGCTCAGGTCATGATCCCAGGGTCCTGGGATGGAGCCCCACATCAGGCTCTCTGCTCAGCGGGAAGCCTGCTTCTCCCTCTCCCACTCCCCCTACTTGCGTTCCCTCTCTCTCGCTGTCTTGTCAAAAAAAAAAAAAAAAGAATGCCTGATCAGAGCTGATCACTGTACTTTATGGGCAATTTAAGGGACTTTCCAGGGTGATTTTGACTTTGGAAGTCAAAGGACTCCATTGAAGGAGGTATAAATGAAGGCTCAGAAAGAGGGGGGTCTGGGTCCCCAAGCACGTGGAGAAGGTGAGGGCAAGGCAGTCACCTAGGACAGTAGTCTGGAAGAACTGCAAAGGTGTGCCTCTGCAAGGAGCAGGAGAGAACCTGACCTATCCCAGGACCGATATTTGGGCTTGGAAGGCTGTATAAGGCAATGTGCAGGTCTGCAGGGATGCTGACCCAAGCCTAGAAAGGACAGGGAGTAGGGCCTTGGATCTCTCCCTGCTCAAGACTGTAGTCTTCAGGAGCCCTTAGAAATTTAAAGCAGGAGAGCAGGACAATCAGACTTGTGTTTTGGAAGGGGCCCTACCTGAGTGGTATTAATACTTCGGGAAGGAAAGAAACCAGAGGGAAGGGGGCCATTTCAAAAGAGTGCTATGTCCCTGGGGGGAAAGAAAGACAGGCCACCAATCGTTTCAGAGAGAGCAGACATCTGAGCTTGGGTAATTATTTCCAGGCACGGATTATGCTGGAAACAAAGCCACCCTCTCTAGCTGAAAGGCTGTTTTTTACTTCGTTTTCCAGGATAAAAGTTGTATGCATCTGATAGACCAAGTCAAGCCATTCACCCATTTGTTCAAAATAAATATTTACTGCACACCAACCAGAACAGGCACAGTGGTAGTAAAAGAGGCACCGATCATAATGGGATCAAGAAAAACAAAAGGCAGGACCCACCCTCATTTGGAGCCTTAGACCCAGGGAGGTTGGGAGGTTAGAAGAGAGGAGAGAGGAGGATCTCCCAGGTAGGAGCAAAGACTCCATGGCTAGAGATGGCACTCTCTCTGAAATCTCAAAGATTGGTGTGGCCCAAGTAAGAGAGAAAAAGGAGAACACAGAGGAAGGCTTAAAGGGTAGGCAGGGGCCAACACATGGGGATTTTAGGATTTTGATCTTCATCCTGAAACTAAGGAGAGCGAGCTCTTTAAGAGCTTCAAGTTGGAGATGGTAGCCAGAGGAGATGTTCCGTTCAGAAGGACTGGGGGGTAGACAGAGACCTCGGGACCAGTTAAGAGGCCACTGCAGTCCAAGAGTGATAACCTACACAATGATATTTAGGACCTAACACTGTAAGAAAATGACACAAAGAGGCAAAAGGACAGAAGAATTAAGAATTAAGTCCCATCTCTTTGACCTAACCAACTGGCAGAGTACTGGCTTACCCCTCACAGTAGAGAAGCAGGTGTTTTGTTGGGGATGGGGCGGGGGGGCGCGGGGCAGCAGGAGAGCAGGCTGAGATGTGAAATCAGCTTGGGACATGCTGAGTTCGAGACACCCATGAACAACAGGTAGGGAGGTCAGGTGGGGAGCTCAGGTAGGCAGCTGGCCCTTCCTGCCTCATGACTCAGGAAAAATCTAGGCTTGAAATAAAAAACGTGTGTGTCACAAAGCTACAGATGTGGGCGAGATCACTCAGGGAGAGAACATGCTGGGAGAGAGGAGGCCAGGGCCAAGCTTTCTACAACACCAACATTTAACGGCTGACGAGCAGAGAAGGTACCAGGGAAAGAGGAGCAAAACCAGGACTGAGGTAGCAAAAGAACAGCCGAGGAAGAGATGGTTTCCAGGAGAAGAATGAAGGGCAACGTCCAGTACCTCTGTCAGATCAAGGTGGAGGAGTATCTAAAGCTCCATCAGAAAAAGCAACAAGCATGGGGCGCCTGGGTGGCTCAGTTGGTTAAGCGACTGCCTTCGGCTCAGGTCATGATCCCGGAGTCCCAGGATCGAGTCCCGCATCGGGCTCCCTGCTCAGCAGGGAGTCTGCTTCTCCCTCTGACCCTCTTCCCTCTCGTGCTCTCTCTCTCTATCTCATTCTCTCTCTCAAATAAATAAATAAAATCTTTAACAAAAAAAAAAAGCAACAAGCATGGAGTCTGCAGGAAGCTCAGGGAGGGAGCTCAGTAAGACACTCACGTGGAGGGACCAGGCGCTCCCATGGAGGGACCAGGGAGAGGCACAATGGAGCTAGCAAGACAAATCTGGAGGTGAGGAACCCATGACATAAATACAGACACTTCTCCCAAGAAATATGGCTTTGAAGAAGAGGCCAGGGAAGAGTGGCTAGTAGAAAGCACGCAGGGTCAAGAGGGTAGACGGGGGAGAGACTTGAGTGTGCTCAAAAGTCTATACATCCATCAAAACATTAAACAGACTTACCACCCTAGGACCCCAGAACCCCACTCCTACCTACATTTATAACCAAGAGAAATGAAAACATCTATCCCTACAAAAACGCATACAAAATTTTCACGTGTATTCAGAGTCGCCCCAAAGTGGAAACAAGTCGAATGTCTTATGAACGGATGGATGAGTCGGTAAACAAAACGTGATATACCCCTAATAGAGCATTCTTCAGCCATAAAAAGAACGACGTCCTGGCATATGCTACATGTGGATGAGTCTTGGAAGCATTAAGTCTAAGAAATAAGTCAGATACAGGAAGTCATATACTCTGTGACTTTGTTTATATAAAACAACCAAAACGGGTAATTTCCCAGAGACAGAAGGTGGACTTGTGGTTGTCAGGGCTCGGATAAAGGGACAATGGGAGTGATTATTAATGGGGATGGGGATTCTTACTGGGATGAGGAAAATATTAAAGTCGTTTGTGGTGATGGTTGCACAATTCTGTGAACATATTAAAAACCATTTAAGTGTATACTTTAAAATAGAGATTTGTACAATATGTGAATTATGTATCAATAAAGCTTTTGTTCTTGGTTTTTGTTCTGTTTTTTTTTTTTAAGTCTGTGAAATGCCAGGTTTCTAGGTTCCCAGGAAAGCTGGAGGTGGGTAGAACGAACTTGGGGTACGGGTGGGGAGGACCCTATGATATTGCACTCCACCCCAACTGCGAGATGTGGGCTTTCCAAACTTGCTCCCCTCAAGTCAATGGTAAAGGACCCACCATCAAGGAAGCAAACTTATTTGAGAGTTTCAGGCAAAAAAAAAAAAAAAAAAAAAAGTGCCAGGATCTCTAAAAGGCCTCGGACCTGGTACCTTAATTCTACAGGCATTTGGAGGAAGAAAAGGAGATGGTTCTTTTCAAACTCAAGTTGAAAACAGTCCATTTTAGATCACAGTCTTCTAGAATAACAGAAGTCACATAAACATGTAGCACGGGTCAGGCTTCAAAAATGGGGCCAAAAAAAAAGAAAATGGGGCAAACACAAAATTTTCCACAAGTGAACCACAAAACGAAATTGCATGAACGGGGCGACAGGATCCCATGAACAGATGCATGGCAGATGCTACTCTAGCCAAGAGAAGGTAGATTTCTCATTTGGAAAGCCATTATCCAACATCTTCAGAGTTCCGGGACATTTTAAATCTTCTTAGGAGAGGAACAATCTGGTAATCTAACTCACAAATAAATGCTTTCCATTGCATAGTACATGGATGGTACTTCTTAGGCTATAGAAGAGCCAAAATAGAGTTAAAAATACTGATGCTCATTTTTCAAAAGAAAATTCTCAGCACTTCTGCATCACACCGTGATTTAAGAATGTTTACGGTTGTATTTTCTTAAAGAGTTTCCCTGGGGGAAAAAAATGACAGGTCTCTATCTCATAGCCATCCTCATAAACAATCCCTTTGTGAAACAGTCTTAATTTACGTACAACAGTGAGAACAAGGATCCTGTACTAATTAAGGTCTGGGGCTGGTTAGCAAATTGCTATAATTGTATATTCTCAAGCATCCTGTCTCAGAAAACATATCCCTAACCCAGGCAAATCTCAGCAAGAACGATACTGTTCAAGATTTTAATATCTTGAGCTTCCGCTGCATCTGTGCACGGTTTCCAAGTGGCTCATTCCCTTGTGCGGGTGATATTACACAGACATTTTTAAAAATGGTTTCAGCTTTGGCAGCCTGGCACCCGCACACCACAATCATTACCGCAAAATGCACACATGGCAGGATCAAGAGGCAAGCAGCCCAAACAGGGGAGCCTTTGTATGGAGACATGAACTCCCAGAGACCATCATTTTTCAGATTTCAAGTCCCTGGCCTTGGAGGGGCTTGCTCTGAGTCAAGCATCGTGTGGCCAAAATCCTGCACAGAACTTTGCTGTGACCAGTCTCATGCAGAGAATGCAAACTGACAAGGCACTTCTGACCTGGAGATACGTGTTGTTGGGTTCGTGCGTGGTCTTTGAAAAACCGGCCTGCATAAACCACATTTCCAAGGCAGGCATTTTTATGGCGCAAGGGGGGGGGGGATCCGGGCAACACTGAATGAGCCATATTCCTGCTGGTGAGCAGTCAGATGGAGGCACGCTCCCGCATCAGAGCAGGCACTCTGCTGTTCAAAGGCCCCAGCACCCCAAGGTGCCAGCCAGCTCATCTCACTGATCTACCTTGCAGATGTCGGACTTAGCACCCTTGGAAAGAGCACATGGTTACGTACAGAGGTTTAAACTCAAAGATAAAACCTGACCCCAGTTCTCCACTTCGCCACTCCATTAATCCCACTGAGCCTCAGTTTCCTTGGCTATAAAATGGGAATAACGACACACCTACATCCCAGCATTATTATAAAAATCCAATGAAGTAATTTGCATAGAATCCCTGGCACCTGATAAGTACTCAGAAGATATTAGCTAGGCAAACACACCTAGTATCTAGACAGTACTTCCGATTTATGCTTGAGCTTCTTTCAGCAAATCACTACCCTCAGACACAAATGTCAACCTGACATCTTAAAAGCTCGAAAGCTTTGTCTCCAGAGAAATAAAACGCTCCAGTAAATGCCCAGGCTGGGGTAATGGCAATGGCTGGCTTGGGAATTACTTAGTTAATAAATGGGTGCGTGTTATGGGTGTACAAACTGAAATTTAGTTAGAGAACCTGAAGGGTCGTACGGACTAGATGTCAGAATAGGATTAAAGAATTCTGAGTTAGTTATTGGAGTCTCTAAGTGTCCCAAGCAGAGGACAGTTCAAGGCCTGCTCTCCATCTGCAAGTAGGGAATGATGGTGCCAATTTCCCAAGATGCCAGAGTGGCCATGTCACCTCCTAAAGAATCATCTCCTCCCTGGTTGGGGGCAGTTGGTGGGACCAGGTGTCCAGACACCAGCCCTTCCCTGGCCAAAGGGCAGATGCATGAAACAAGGTGAGCGACTCTCCCAGCAGACTTTGTCCTGTTGACCGTGAGGAGGCTATACACTGGTTCTGCTCCCCACGGCATCCCTGGACCTCCGGACTTCCCATCAACCCTGTCAGCCAAGGGACCACCTTCATCCATCCTTTTCCTGCTCCCATTAACCAGAACTGGCTTTCATGGCTCACAACCAAAGAATCCTGACCAAATGGTGTCCTGTGGGGACCACTGAACTTCCCAAGTTCAGTGTCCTGTGAACCACTGAACTTCCCAAACCACAAGAAAAGCAGGCTCGAGAAATATGTATGCATTTGCTGGGTCCAGATCATCCCACCGTGGACTTAGAGATAAAGGTCTAAAGAGAGAGATAAGTCAGGCTTTGCAAGCATCCCATTTAGACCATGCTGACCTCAGCTCTCAGCACCTGAGCCACCCAGCATGGCTCCAGGCATCTGTGAATGCAATCGACTCACCTGACCCAAGGTTCTAAACACAAAAGCACCCCGTCACCTGGCCACCCAACCGTGGAAGACGGGAGCTCGGTTCCACACAAAGAAAGCCATCCAAGGCAGTCCCTGGGGGAGGAGAAAAGTCTCCCTCAAAACCAGGTGACCCCTTCCCACTCCCCCTCATGGTTTCCCCACCATAGTAAGGGCCCTGGGAAAATCAGTCCCAGCCAGCTGCAGACAAGCTTTCTTCAAATGTCATAGAGGCCAAAAGCACAGGAAGCCTATCTGAGCCCAACTTCTGGGAAGCCTACAACTCTTCACAGTCTGGGCATGGCTCCCCTATCTGTCTCCACTCCTCCTTCCTAGAGGTTCTAAGTGGGAGAAACAGCAGAAGGTGGTAAATAGGGCTTCCACCTGACAGGCTTATCAATACAAGCTCATCCTTCTTCCTCTGATTCTAATCCTGGCTAACACTTCTGAGCACACACTACACCCCAGTTCTGAGCATTCTGTGTATATGAGCAAATTCAATCCTCAGCTAGCTTTACCATCCCCGTGGACATGAGGAAACTGAGCCACAAAGAATAACCCAGCCAGGTAGGGGGCAGGCCAGAGTGGGGATCCAGGGAGTCTGGCTCCAGAAGAGGTTTTTTTTTAAACCTCTATGCCGGGATGCCTGGGTGGCTCAGTCGGTGAAGTGTGTGCCTTCAGCTCGGGCTATGATCCCAGAGTCCTGGGATGGAGTCCCGCATCGGGCTCCTTGCTCAGCAGGGAGCCTGCTTCTCCCTCTGCTTGCCACTCTCCCTGCTTGTGTCCTCTCTCTGACAAATATTTTAAAAAATAAAATAAGGGGCGCCTGGGTGGCTCAGTCGTTGACCGTCTGCCTTGGGCTCAGGTCTTTTTTTTTTTTTTTTTTTTAAAGATTTTATTTATTTATTTGACCGAGAGAGATATAGCAAGAGAAGGAACACAAGCAGGGGGAGTGGGAGAGGGAGAAGCAGGCTCCCCGCCGAGCAGGGAGCCCGATGTGGGGCTCGATCCCAGGACTCTGGGATCATGACCCGAGCCAAAGGCAGACGCTTAACGACTGAGCCACCCAGGCGCCCCTTGGGCTCAGGTCTTATCTCGGGGTCCTGGGATCAAGCCCCACATCGGGCTCCCTGCTCAGTGGGAAGCCTGCTTCTCCCCCTCCCACTCCCCGTTTGTGTTCCCTCTCTCGCTGCGTCTCTCTCTGTCAAATAAAATCTTAAAAAAAATAAAATAAAAATCAATAAATAAACCTCTATGCTACCCAACATCTCAGATGGAAGGGTGTGGTTGAACATGGCGGTCTAGAGCCTGGGGAGAGACGGAGCCTACCGAGAGACGGAGCCTACATTCCAGCAGAGGAGACCGTCAATAAACAAATAAGAAGTACAAGGTCATAGAGAGGGCTTGAAGGAAATCTGGAGTGAGCTTGAGGAGCCTTCTGGAATGCCATAAGTGTTCAATTCTCTTGACCTGGGTTGTGGTCACACAAGTGTATACATGTGTTTAAGTTTATCAAGCTGTACACCGATGATAAGACTTAAACTATACCAGAACATAGTAAACAAATGGCAGATGGTGAGAGGGAGCTTTCTCAGTTCAGGAGTGAGAGGGTATAGACAAGGGAGAGGAGAACGCTGGAATGATCCACACGGTCATGGATCAGAATTGGAGACAAGCATATGAACTCATGTTTAGTTTAATGTAGATACAGAGAGAAATCGTTATAGTTGTATGTATACGTACGGCTCAGTATACACACATACGTTTCCCAGCTCTGTCGGCCAAGAGGCCCAAGAAACAGACATCTCCGTAGCAACAAGCACACTGAGGAACCAGAGCTTGGTTTCCAATGCTACTCTTCAATAAAAGGAACCAGGGTGCCCAAGGGAAACAGCTAAATCCAGGGCAGAAAATATACGAGATGAGCCTAATGCATCTTGTAGTGACCAAAAGTAAGAAAGCGTTCAATCAATCAGTCAACCAACCCATCAACCCCACTGATATCAAAGGGACACAGGAGCCAACCAGAAGAGCTTCTCATGGCCTAAGACCATCTTTAATCTCTACCCACACGGTGGGGCTCAGACTCACAACCCTGAGATCAAGAGTCACACATTCTTGGGGGTGCCTGGGTGGCTCAGTTGGTTAAGAGTCACACGTTCCACCGACTAAGCCTGCCAGGCGCCCCCTTAAACCTAGAACATATTCTTTTTTATTTTTTTAAAGATTTTATTTATTTATTTGACAGAGAGAGATAGCGAGAGCAGGAACACAAGCAGGGGGAGTGGGAGAGGGAGAAGCAGGCTTCCCGCTGAGCAGGGAGCCCAATGCGGGGCTCGATCCCAGGACCCCCGGGGGATCCTGACCTGAGCTGAAGGCAGACGCTTAACGACTGAGCCACCCAGGTGCCCCAATCTAGAACATCTTGAGCAACAAAATAAATAAGCCATACTGGACTACAACCCAAGGTTTAAAATAATAGTCATGCTGATATAAGTGACTAAGTAACAAATAACTGGGCAAAAGGGACAAATCTCTCAAACGGAAGAATTCCAAATAATTTGTGTACACACTCTGACCTCAAGGAGGTAGAGTACACCCCCATTCGGTAGGTGTGGGCGGGCATCATGACCTCCTTACGAAGAGTACAGCACAGGAGGCTGGTGACCTGACCCAACCGGCCAGGTGGTCAAAATCAACATCATCAGCAAGAAAGCACATCGGTAACACATACCATGAGGGGCGCCTGAACAGCCAACACTTGATTTCAACTCAGGTAATGATCTAAGGGTTGTGGGATCAAGTCCCACGTTGGGCTTCCTCCGATCAGCAGGGAGTCTACTTCAGGATTCTCTCTCTCTCCCTCTGCCCCACCCCCCCCCGCTTGCTCTCTCTCTAAAAATAAATACATAAATCTTTTTTTTTTTAATGTACCCTTGATGTGATGTGATGAAAATGGTATCTTACTCTGTGGTCTTCCTCCCAAAAACCCACAACCCCAGTCCACCCAAGTCCAGTCGTGAGGAAAACATGAGATAAATCCCAACTGTGAGATATCCCTCCTCAAAACTATCAAGGTCAGGGCGCCTGGGTGGCTCAGATGGTTAAGCATCTGCCTTTGGCTCAGGTCATGATCCCAGGGTCCTGGGATCAAGTCCCGCATCAGGCTCCCTGCTCGGAAGGGGGCCTGCTTCTTCCTCTCCCTCTGCTGCTCCCCCTGCTTGTGCTCTTTCACTCTCTCTGTCAAATAAATAAATAAAATCTTAAAAAAAAAAAAAAAGCTATTGGGCGCCTGGGTGGCTCAGTTGGTTGAGCGACTACCTTCGGCTCAGGTCATGATCCTGGAGACCCCGGATCAAGTCCCACATCGGGCTCCCTGCTCGACGGGGAGTCTGCTTCTCCCTCTGACCCTCTTCCCTCTCGTGCTCTCTCTCATTCTCTCTCTCAAATAAATAAATAAAATCTTTAAAAAAAAAAGCTATCAAGGTAATCGGAAACAAGGAAAGTCTGAGAAACTAACAGCCAAGAGGAGACTTAAGGAGCCCTAACTATATGTAACCTGGTTTACTAGGTAAGATCTTGGAACAGAAAAGTGACCTCGGTAGAAAACCCAAGGGAATCTTTTTTTCTTTTTTAAGACTTTTTTTACTTATTTGAGAGAGAAAGAATGAGAGAGAGAGAGAGCGCAAGAAGGGGGTAGGGTCAGAGGGAGAAGCAGGCTCCCCACTGAGCAGGGAGCCCGATGCAGGACTCAATCCTGGAACTCCAAGATCATGACCTGAGCCGAAGGCAGTCTCTTAACCAAATGAGCCACCCAGGCGCCCAAAAACCCAAGGGAATCTGAACAATGTACAGGCTTTAGTTGATAAATACATACCGATATAGATTCATCAACTGTGCCGAAGGCACCATGCTAGCATATGATGTTAATAGCAGGGAAAAGCTGTGTGTGTGTGTGTGTGTGTGTGTGTGTGTGTGTGTGTGTGTGTGTGTGTGTGCGTGCGCAGGAAGTGGAAGGGGTGACATGGGAACACTCTGCACTATCTGCCCAACTTATCCGGAAATCTAAAGCTGCTCTAAAATTAGAAGTTACTTTTAAAAATGTAACAGAAAATGATGGAATGGCTCCTTTGGACTGGATTGCTACCAAAGGTCTCTGGGAGAGGAGGTCTAAGATGAATCGAGAGATAAGAAAGGCAGCTGGACCCAGAGCAGCACGTTACCGGCAAAAGACACAGGACACACGGGGCCCCCGAGAGGGACCAGAGGGAAAGGAGGTGGGGCAGTTCAAATGGAGTCAGGGAGAGAAATTGGTAGAGTCCAACAGAAGGTCACAGGGTGAATGAAGGCAAATGGGTTGACCCAGGTAGGTAGGCCATAGTGACCTCCAACTTGAGCCGAAGGAAACTGGAAGGTCAGTGGAAGGAGTTCACAAGATGATCAGGATCTCATCTGTCTCCTAAGAGCACCTCACTGCTGTAGGGACAGGACCAGAGTGGGACAATGAAACAAGGGACAATAGTCACCCCAAGGGGATCATCACTTCAGATGCCACAGTCATTGGGAGATGCAAGCTGGTGAAGAGCTAGGAGCATCCCGGGGTCTGAAAGAAGACGAGAGGAGGGCTCTCCCACCCAGAGTAGGGGGGGCCTGAGCAAAGTGGGCCTCCCGCCGATGGACGATCCCTGAGTCTGACCCTCTTGGAAAAGTCTCCACAACGAGGCTACAGGGCATTCCACGCACTCAGTGCTCAGGAAGGAAGCACCTCCTTGGTGGTAGCTGGAGCCTCGGTTCGATCCCATCCTGCATTTACCACCTGTGAGAGGCTGCTAGGCAGAGCCTCAGTGTCCTCATCTGCAAAATAGGAACAATACCTCCCACCTCCTAAGGGGACTAGAATAATTCAAGAAGAAAAGGCTCCTGATACAAACATGGCCTTTGTAAATACTGTCAGTGAGCGTTAGTTCTACAAGAGAACCCAAGGTGGAAGGATCTTAGAATCTGACCCAACACCCCATTTTAAAGATAGGAACATGAAGGGACAGAGACAGAAAGCGTGCAAATGAGCACAGTGAAGACAAAGACGCTGTGTCCCATTCTCCGGTGTCTCTGTCCCAAATTCCATTCTGACCACAAGGGGAATGGGAAATGCTCCCTCGTCAGCAACTATCTAAAGACCCCTCTACGGGAAGGTTCTTTCCTTGCTCAAAACTTCCCCATGGCTCTCCTGATCATTACAGGTGCTGCTGGCCCAGCGGGGGGCAGGGGAGGGCTGTGATGAAAAGGCAGTGGCCCTCTGACTAGGCCCACCCTCCCCAAATCCTCAGTCTGCTCCATTGCTCAGGCACACCCCCTCTACCCCCTCCACCTCCAGGCACAGACCACCCACTCTGGCAGCCTGGCCTTCTCACCTAGGGCACCCCCACCCACCCGGCCAAACCATGCCACACCCCCCATCCGTGAGGCCAGGCCCCAACAACAGCCAGAGTCACAGCCCTCATTATCTGACCCTCATCTTTGCCCCAAATGACAGGGCTATCTTATAAAAAGCCTCAAAAAGCTCTGTTGTTTTAGATTCCTCTAGGGAGCCAGCCACTTCTTATAATGCTCTCTAGCTGGATTCTAGAAAGTTCTAGAATCTTTCTGGCAGTCTGCAATAACCCTTCTCCCAACCCTATCTCCCCCATAACCCTCAGCTCAGAGCAGACACTCAGGGACTTGTCGAAGGAATACCAGCACCTTGGTACAATCATTAAGCTTGGAAATGAGCATTTTCATCAACCAAAGATGTGGAAAATGCTCCAGTAGCTCATTCCTAAAAACATCCTGAAGGCAAAAACTGAGTAACTACTTCCTTCTGGGAAGCCTCCTACAATTTCACACAGACCAAATGAAAAGTACCAATCCCACAATTAGAAGATTCTGAGGAGTCTAACGCAGGATTCTGAATTAAAACATCAACTGTGTTTGCTCTAATTAGCTAAATTTTGTCCTAAATGCAAACGCTATCCCCAGCATTCCACAAAGTCCTACGTTTCCTCTTTATCTCTAACCAAGACCACCGTTTTCCAAGGAGGGCCAACTCTGTTTCATTTCTGTGATTCCGAAGACGACTGTTATTAAAATCAGAAACCCAACAGCATCTGGACTCTCTGGTTGCTTCTAGCACCTGCGTTATTTAAACGGTGAATTCCTAAAAGTCACCCTGCAGAGAGGCAAGGAGCCACCCTCCCCCTCAGTCATCATACATATGTAAAATTTACTGTTGGGACAATCCCCACCCACCATCCCATAGGTAGTTCTACCTACACAGACACACAAGGGAAAAGAAATCAAAAGGAGATTTCTCCACAAATTAGGCCCATCCATCAAAGGTTCCTCTCAAAATCAGAGGAGTGTTACAGCCTCGGATCCTTACAGCCACACTTCACTGCGCCACGACAACTAGAAAAAGAAATTCCAATTTCCTCCTCTGCTCTGGAATAGATGGTACAAGATTTTTACTCACCTTTGGAGCGAGTAGAGATATCCATGCCCTCTACCACCTCCTGTTCAGTTTTTATTTCCTCTTCGGCCAAGCTGAAACAGAGCAAATTATGTTCACATTTAGGTAGACTGAGAACCTGCCCCATGGGGGCCGCTATTGAGAAGTTCTAACAACAAACCCACATCGAAGACAATCCCCCATCCTTTCGGAGGGCCGGGGGGAGGGGGTACCCCCACACTTGATTTCCAACAATGTGCTAAGTAAGACTCCTAAAGGAGTTTTTCAAACCACTAGGTTGTTCTTTTTTTAAGTCAAATTACTATCCCAGTTGTCATGCTGCTGGGGGATGCAAAAAAGCACATTTTTAGACACACAATTACAATCTGCCCCCGTGGGCCACTGAGAACCGAGCCGGCAAGTAAACAAGTTTCTCCTTGTTAACACCGGGTTCAGGTTGGAGGTGCTTCACAGGGTACCCATAGTTCTGATCTCTGAATGCTGCAAGGCAGAGAGCATTTCCCATACCTCCCGGCTAATTCTTAAAATTACCCGATGAGGCAGAAACAGGAAAAAAATATATATAGGTTAAACTGAAAAGTGGGAGAATATGCCCAGGTTAGAAGCAAAAGGCCTGGTCTCAAAACATTCAAACCACGAGCACTTATCCCAGGAATTAGGCTTGGGGTGTCCATACTCCCACCTCCTGGATGTTTCCTCTCTGTTGCACGCATGGCTTAGAGCAAGCATTCAGCACTCTTGAGCTGTGACTAATTATCCCCCACCACAAAAGTGGAATGAGGAAGGATTATTTAAAAGACAGGCTGAGAGTTGGGGGTTGGGGAGAGAGGGGAGGGGGGCAGCGGGAAACAGGCCCCTTGGCTGGGAAGGTCCACCAGAATCTTCTCGCACTCTCTCGGCTGGCTGAAACTCCATTTGAATGGAGTGCAGGCCACTTCATGTGCCCCCCCCCTCAACACACACACACCTCCCAGGCAAGCCGGTAGAGTTCTGCTTTTATAGGGGCAAAATATTTGAGGTGCTGGAACCTTCCAAGCCTTCAGGCTGACAATGAAGTGATAAGAATATGGGCAAAGTACTCTAGCGGCAACTCCATCAGTCTGTGATTCACCATGAACAAAATGGGTACATCACCAATTGATATGGCTGGAATTTTCCATTTGGAAGACTCAAAGCCAGGACTGGAGGGAGGGCTGAGAGAGAGAGGAAGGATTAGAATGTCCCTTCTGTGTTCCGTGGTCTGAGACTGTGACAAGACAAAAGATGAGTCCAAAAAGGCCTGGAACCTCAGGGTCAGAGGGAGATGGCTTTAGGAGAGGGCCATGTCTGATCTCAGGACGGGAACCAGACGGAAAGGAAGAAATTATAGCTCAGAATAAAATTAGAAAACTTGCACACCTCTAACGTAACTAGTCCCAGCAGAGAGAAGAAAGAAAGGTAGTTTAAAATTGGAATATTAACACATTTAGCTCTCTGATGTAGAATCCGATTAACAATTTCACTGACACTGCATCCGTGGAAAAAGCCGTGATACCAATCACCAAAGAAACAACTGGCATTTTGTCACAAATGGTTTCCATCAGAAGCAGACTCTTAAATTTAAACACTCTGCTAACAGGCAATATTACAAGGTGATTTGTGGAAGGTGATTTTAGCACGAATACTTTTTACTCCAACTTCAGAGACATTCTCAACTCGGAAACACACTCTGCCTGCAACACACACACGGTCCAAATGAATACTTGCTGATGGTTTCTTGCCTGAGGTGACTGGAAATACATTTTCATAAAAATGTGTGTGTGTGTGTGTGTGTGTGTGTGTGTGTGTGTGTGTGTGTGTGTATCAAGCAGCCCTCAGAGATGGGGAGATGATCAACTTGAAAAGAACAAATAGCAACCTTGATCTTTCTAGCAACTAGAATTCTATTTCCCTCTCTGGCATCAAGTATGTGAAATACTAAACTTACTGCAACCGATCCCCTATTTTGAGGGACAGAGAAAACACGCATCTGGGATCCCACCCAAACGTACACTGATAAAATAGTTAGGCAGAACAGAGCCCCTAAAACCCACTTGATGGATTTCTGCAGTGATGAAAACATTCAAAGGTGTACTGATCATGGAGGACTGCATTCAAGAGAACAATTATTTGGCTTTTGGCAGCCCAAAAAGGAGTGGGAGTCCTTCAGGCCGGGATGCTGCTGAGAAGCTAGGGAAATGCAAACTAGTTAGGTGGTGGCTATTTGCTGTTGCAGCAAGAGGGGAGAAAAGTGAAGCAGTTTTATCTTTGCAAGTATTACAAGTGGGCCCCATAATCACCTAACTTTAGCAATAGCACCACCAGCTTCAGCCAAGGATTTGAGCACAATTTCAAAAAAACCATCTTTTTTAGCAGATCAGCAAGCCATGCTTTCAAAGGGAACCCGTGCCCACACATGCCCGCGTGCGCGCGCGCGCGCACACACACACACACACACACACACACACACACAATAACTTGCATTTGACTAAAGGAAATTGCAGTGTCTATGCGTTAAAAGGAAAAAAAACTTCATTTACAAGAGCAAAGACCAGAATGCAAAATGAGTCATTCTGAATAGCCACATCTAAAGGGACTTCCTTTTTTCTACACCACTGATCTCAGTTTTTTTGGTGGTTGTTGTGTTTTTTTGTTTGTTTTTGGTTTAGTGTTAAGGACTAGTATGTTATTAGGGAAAAAATTATCAGTATTACATCAAAAGTGGTGGTGAGAAAAGATCTGTACCTGTCTGAATGCCCCACAGATCGTGGTCAATTTAGGTTAAAAACTGTTCAGTCGTTTGGAGGAGAAAAAAAAAGTCAAATAACAATAATTGTTAAAAAGAAAAGGCAGCTGCACCTGGAGAAAAGACTTTGAACTCTTGTCCTTAACACATTAAAGTCTTAGAACATACACAGCATCTTTCCTATCTGCTAGCTTCCAGCAACCCCGATTATTTAAATCAAAAACAATGGAACAAGCAGCCCTTGTTTCAAACTGACATTACTTTTTTTTTTTTTAAGGTCCACTGGGGAGGCTGGGGACCAGCTAAAGAAAAGAGTAAAATTAGCTGAAAACCAAACAGCCTTTCAGTCCAACAAGAAAATACACCATCAACTAGTTGTATACATTGTCTGTTGCCACCGCCACCACCTCTTGCCCTCACATTTACCCTAAGTCACTTGCCTCTGGTTTTCACAAACTGCTACGTTTCAGACAATTAAAGAAGAAATAACAGTATCTGCAAATACAACCAAGACTTTCCCATCCGGTCCCAGAAAGAATAAGATTTGTCCCCCCAATGCCTGAGCAAGAAAACCCAGGCTTACTTCTTAAACCTGCATGCACTGAAAAAGAGCAATTAAAAGTTGCAGATGAAGTGCTGCACCTCCAGGATGTTTTAAGCCTTCTGATTATTAATTCTGAGGACTCAAGGCTGGTCCGCAATTCCCAGGAATGCCATCCCCTCAACACTTCCAAGAGAGAGAGAAAGAAAAAAAACATCTAGTTTTGACAGGAGGAAAAAAAAAAAAAAAGCCTGGATACACAATGCCCAGATATTTCTTTTCCCCAAGTGCCCCTACTATTTGACTTTTAACCAAGAATATCTAACCCAGCTAGAATATATAACCAGCATGCACAAGACTCTGGTTCTACAGATGAGGATCATCGCACAGCAATTCAAGAATCATGCATCATTCGCAAGGACTTTTCCTTTAGCTTTTTACTTTCATTCAAAATACCAAACTGGTCCAGGCTGTAAGAAATATTTAATCCCCAAGACACAACATCTTCCTCTGCTAGATCACAAAAGAGTGAACATCAAAATAAGAAAACCATGCTTCCCTAAATCTGCAATTAATTTTTTTTTTAAATTGGGGTGGGGGGAAGGGAATGGTTAGCAGAGCAGCTTTATATAAGCACTCACCTAAAACAGGCAGAGTCATCGGGAGCTAAGCTATTTATGCAGGATTCTTAAAATGGCGTCTGGCAACACTGCCTCATTCCTGTATTGAAGCTAAAATGGTAGCAGGTTGTTCAATAGCTGTAGCTCTTGTGGAAGCAGCCCTGCTAGTTTCAAAGCCACCTTCCTAAATATCAGAACTAGGAAAAGCTCAACCAAAGGACACCAACAACCCAACGTTTAGAAGCTTAAAAAAAAAAAAAAATCTGCAATGACAGGGGGAGTTTGTGAAGTCACAGGTTCCTGAGGAAAACCCTTTCCCTTTTAGATCCTGAGCCTTCCACAGGAGGCTCTGAGATGGGGCCCCCTTACCCTCAAATTAGGTGGGTGGGAGGTCAGGAATTATGCAGCCCTGTGGCTTAAACTGCGGACAGACAGGTGTCTACACAAATGCAAAAATGTTAAAAGGGAGCAAGCTGGGGAGGGGGAGGAAGCCCATTCCCTCTTCTTGATACATTAGAAACCAGCTCTGCATCCCTCCCAAAAAGGAGCTAGGTGAAATCAAAGTGTTGCAAGGAGAGCAGCCATCTGAAAAGCCAAGCTAAAGGGCTGCACCCCTGCTCTGAGGCCAAGGTAAAAGAAAAAGGCTGTGCATAAGCCTGAAAACGGCCACCAAATACCCAGCCAGCCCTAAGACGGTTAACCTCCAGGAAAGACAATCTGAGCCTGCAGAGGAGAAACAACAGTAAAACATTCCCTCAGCCAATGCACGGGATACTCACAAATCAGATTTTTGTCCACCCCCAACAGAGCCCTGAAAATTAACAATGGGTTTTGCAAAACCCGCTTTCAGAGGCCGAACTAGCAGCCTCAGAGTGGGTAATGTAATTTACTGTTACAGGTCTGAGAATTGGCCTCACCACTCTGGTGCTGAGTGGGGAGTTTCAAGGTGACTGCTTTTTAGCTCCAGGGGAGAAAGGAGGGCATGGTGCCCAAGGCTGGGCCGGGGCAAGGACGGGAGGTTGGCTCCTCGCCGGCCGGTAGGTAGGTAATCTTGATGAGGAGGGACAGCCTGGCAGCAAAACTAGCCGCACTGCTGACATGGCTCCCGCCTGCTTGTTTATCTGTAAGGAGAGTGCGGAGTGGGGGGAAGGGCAGCAAAGCCTTAGCAACCTGGAGCCAAGGGTGAATCCTCACTTGTTTTGCATTTAAGATCAAGGGGAAAGGACTTCTAAACAGATTCCCTTACTAAATCTCTGCTGTGGAGTAGCGAGGCCACTTTTGCATGTATAGTTCTTTTCAGGGTCAACCAGAGGCAAAGCCAGATATAGGGCCTCTCCGCGGACAAATGTTTGCTGCCTCGGCCACAGAAGAGAGAGGAGAAAAGAAGGCAAAAGAAACAAAGAAATCACACATTGGAAGTGGTTGGACTTTCTAAAAACCTACCTTTGCCTTCAGGGTTTTCTGGGTTACTATCATCCTGGCTTTTTAAAATGTGACTCATTGCCCCCCCCCATTTAAAACCTGAAGAAGTTTCCCCACTGTTCTCCCAGGGAAAGAAAAGGGGGAATGTTTTGTTTAAAAGAAAAGGGGTTACAAGAAAGAAAAGGAGAGAAAGAAAGAAAAAGCCATTGTTCTCATCCCTAATTTATAATCCAAGAGGCCCCATTGTTTCTTTCTTTTTGACTCAAATCTTTGAGCTGTTAATTATAAAAGTAACTGGACTCAGCTCCAACAAGCGAACTATGTTCATGAGCAGCAATTAGAAAAACTCTGCAGAAAGTTTACTGAGTGATTATATATAATTAATTCCTAGTTACTTACAGACGGAACACTGACCATTTTCTGGAGCTAATAAAAGCAGTTACTCCCCCTCCCCCACGTGAATGCCACTTAATTTCCCAAAGCAGAAAAGTGAATCCATCCTGGAGGGTCTTGAAGGAAAAAAAAGAGAGGGAGAGAGAGAGAGAGAAGAGTCACAAGCTCCAGTGTGTCTGTGTTTGTTCCTTGCAGCTGTGCATCCTCTTTGGGGACTGAGGAGGCAGAAGGAAAAAGGGAAACAGCCCAAGTTCTGTGCCTCCCTCTGAAATGTGTAACTGTGGCAGAACGATCACTCTACCTTGATGTAAAAAAGAAAAAGGGGGTGGGGGTGGGCGGTGGGGAGGGAATGCCTCAGGACTGGAATGTAGGAGACTCTTCAGCTTGGCGGAGAGGCTTCTCCTAAAAGGAACAAAGATGGTAGAAACTTCCAGAAGGCCCCTTCTCAGTCTGGCCACTGCAACTGTCAATCTGTAACCTTTCCTCCAAGTCTATTGGTTCAAAAGCTGGAGAGAGGAGCCCCATTGGGCTGCTCTGTAAGCCAGCACTGCTGTCCCTACCTAGTCCTGCTGCAATGCAGACATTTATTTTCCCCCCTTAGTGAAACTGGGAAATAAGCTACTTTGGAAGCAATTAACTTTTTACAGACTCATGCTTGGTGGTGGCCACAGTACCAGAGGAAAGTGGCCAGCTTGGTCCAGGGCTGGGAACTTGCTGGGACTGCACATCTGAAAACATCTTGGCTTTGCAAACCTGTAGGAGCCATTTTAATGCAAGCTTTTAGAGGGCAAATGCCTTGCCCTTAGGTTTCCCTCCAGCCCAACAAACACCATTATGCAAACGTTGAAGGCACCAAACCAGGAGTCTTGTGATTAGATACTGCTTCTAGGGAGGCCACAGGAACCTCAATATGTAATTTCCATTTACAGCCAGGAGATAAAGAACAAAGAAAATTGCTAAGTGTCTGGACTGACTTGTGTGGGGTAGTAGCACTGTTCAGTTTTAAGTACACAACATCATTAACTGCCTGCACTTCTTAACAACTCGAAAAGCTGGCCTCGCACCGACTTTTCTTAACTTAGAATTGGTACGTTTCTCGTTATTAAATGAGCCTTTTTCCAACTGATGCTAAAAGGTGGGTGGCTGGACACGAACTTAAAGGAAAAAAGATTATGACTCCATAAAGTTGGCATAACACAACAACTGACTATATTTCCAGCATTTACAGTCATGCTAGATTGGTCTCCAGGCTGGAAATTTATGTAGTGAACTTCTGGGCAAATTCTGAAGCTAACGCTACACAAGCGTCTACTTTTTTTCACTTGTAAGTCCTAGCTACAGCATTAAGAGATCAGGAGAAGTGTAAAAAGTGAGAAATAAATCATAAGTAAAGGCAAGCGTGCATAGAGATGTGTGGGTCAGGCCTGGGAAAAGGCCAAATCCGTTTGTTGTGCAGGGAGTCCTGAATCAAACCAAGTTTGGTGGTGGGTGGGATTTTACACTACAAGTATTCTAAATCGGAGTGCTGACACCCCCACCCCACACACCACCACCAGGCTCCTGCCCTCACCAGTGTTTAAGGCTCGGTGACTCTAAGAACAAGCACTTTCATTACATTTCATAAGCAGATCACCTACCCAGAGTTCTAGCTAATACCCACACAATCCCAATTAAAGGTCTCCAGTCCAGTCACAATGAACTGAACATTTCTCCCCTGTCTGAGGGTAAACAGGAAGTGTGATCTTCAATCCTAGCAGCAGGTTATCAGGAAAAACAGTGGATTCAAACAGTCACCTAAAATCAAGAGACTATTAAAAAGCCCTTATGTGGTCCCTGCTAATGAAAAGCCCCCCCCCAACTGCTGTAGCCAAGACCCTCTGTTACAAACAGACCCCAAATGTCCGCCAAACTCTTTATACATGGTCACAGAGGAAATGGATTGCTTTACTTACCCAACAAATGTTCAAGCAACCGTCTCATTTTTCCACAGTTAAGAAGAGAGAACAGGCAGGCAGATTTGGGACTTGATCAAAAAGGAAATTTTTTTTTTAAACAGTTACATGGGATTATTAAAAACACACAACAACACAACCCAACAACTGAATATGGAATATGCTGTCATGAGCCACAGACATGATTTTATTTCCTCTGTGCTCCATCACACAGGAGGACAGAGGATGATACAATGTAAAAGAGGGAAAAGAAAATGAAAACAAGGATAAAAGATCCATTAGTTCATTGAAAATCATGCAAGAGTAGAAAGCTAAGGGATTCAAAAAGAGTCCTCACAGATTTATTGCAGGATGTTGTCCAACCTCCCTCCCCCTCTACACACACACACCCCCCCCATCCCCATCCCTACTCCAAAAACTTCCTCCAAAGCCTAGAAAACACTTTCAGAAACATTTGCTGGCTGTAGGCTGGCTTGCAGAAGAACACTCTGTATCAACAGAAGTCAGGAAAAAAGGCTGAACAATGTAGTTTCAAGTGAAGCAGCCCTGTAGGGAGAGAACAGACCATGGAGAGACACCACCACCCACCTAGGCCCCAGGAGCTAGGATCTCTCCTTAGCACTGCTCTGCTGAGGGCTTGGTTCTTTTTAAAACACACGTCCTTTCTTGTCAGAACTTACTCCAGCCTTCCCAGAACCTCTTTGGAGAGGGACACTTGCCTGCTTTGCTGTCTGCCATGGGCTCTCCTTGGAGAGGAGCCTGCTTGCTTACCTTCCATTTTCTTCCCCCAGCAGGCATGTGACACAGGAGAAGACAATAGTGCAGGGGGGGGGGGGGGAGAACTGCTCAGAGAGAGAGAGAGACAGGGAGAGAGAGAAAGAGAGGAGGAAGAAAAAAAAAAAAGGGAAAAAAAAAAAAGCTTCTTTTTTGGCATTCCAGGATCTAGCTTCAAACTATTCCAGAAACACCATGTCCTGGTGAAGAAAAGGTGTGCCAGGCCTTTGCTAGTTTGCAAAATCAAGCTATGGCTAATGGCTACTTAGCCATGTGACCCAAGAAAGCAAAAAAAATTCTCTCTAAACAGTTCCAAGTTAACCTAAGTGCTGTGGGGGTGAGTGTGGCACGGCCAGCCACAGAGAAATCACACTGCTCGCCCACAATTCGGATGTCTCAGAGGGAGGGGGAGAAAAGATGGTTAAAAAGTCGAGCTTACCTCTGTGGATGCATTGTTAACACTGTGTAATGTCAATACTTATAAAACATGGAGGACAGGCTCCTAGTTCTCACAGAAAAAGGGTTTGGCACTTCGGCTTGATGATCTGGCCGCCTAATAAAAGCTCATCCCCGATTGGCTGCCCCGGCAAATCGGAGTGTAAGGCCGGCTGGGATTGGCTGAAACACTTCCTGAGCGATTATCTTTGTGAGGCTCTGGTGAGCAAGAGCCATCCTGTGCATAGAAAAAGACAGGCTAAGCTAGGCCTTTTGCAGCGAGAAAAACTTGGGAAAGGGGCCCCCAGACGCACTTCTCCCACACCCTGGCTAGATTTCCCGGCACGGGCAAACCAGTGCAGCCAGCCTGACCTGCTCCAGCAAAGCCTGAGGCCCGGATGCCACGGGGAAGGGAGTTTTTGGGGTGAGCTGAAAGGGCTCACCCTCACCTGCCCCCACAGAAACGGCTCTTGGCTGGGAGGAAGCCTGGCCCTTTTCTAGAACAATCCAGCAGAGTGGTTCTCCCCCGGAGGGGGGGGAGGGGAGGGGGCGCGGGGACGGAGTGAAGCTGAGGAGTGGGGAGCCCCAGGAAAACAGCCAAGGGGGGCAAGGAAAAGGGGGTTGAGGAAGGCCTCTGAGGAGCTGAGGGAAAACA
Organism: Eumetopias jubatus; assembly: GCF_037043125.1. NCBI lineage: Eukaryota > Metazoa > Chordata > Mammalia > Carnivora > Otariidae > Eumetopias > Eumetopias jubatus. The sequence goes on from NW_028274815.1 coordinate 127,381,327, forward strand.
GGACAGACGAGCCCCAAGAAATCGCTACAAGACAGCCCTGGCTTCTCAGAGGACAGAGGATTCGGGCTGCTGGGAAGAGGAGGGGAGCAGAGTGGTCAAGTTTGCATAGTCATTGTCAAAACGCCTCCTGGAAAAGCAGGCCAGAGAGCCATTTGCCGGCAGAGAATCTCACTCCTCACCCCCCTCAGCCAGTACTCAAGGGAAAACCAAAATGGGTTCCTGCCTCCCTGCCAGGATGCCAACAGGGCCCCCCCCTCCGTCCTTACCCTAAGAAAAGCCAAATGCGCTCCTAGCAGGCCACATGCCTAGATCTACAAACTTCCCTTCCCCTCCCGGCCCCCTCCCCCACCACTGAGGCCTGCTAAACCTGTCAGTTAAACAAAAATCTGACTTCCGTATTAGTCTGCAATGCCTTCAGCTTCCTGCCTATTAACCCTCTCTCGGACTCTGGGCCTGGCTGGGAAAAACTAGGCCCTGAGATCGCAAAAAAGGCCTGTGGAAAAATACCAGCTGCAGCTCTCCCGGCAGATGCAGAAAGAGAGAGAGAGAGAGAGAGAGTGAGCCGCTGTCTCTCGCCTTTGCTTCCCAAGGAGGCGTGTACCTTCTGAATCCAGGGCACAGGCAGTGCCTCTCGGTCTGAGAAGCCATTTAAATCCAGAGGGAGAAAGAAAGATGTCAAGCCCAGCAAGGGAACAAGAACCCCCATTATTAGCCAGGCCTACACCCACAGCTTAGCCCTTCCTGCCACAATCACCCCTGTATGTATGTTCTTGGGGAACTGGGCCCTCGGTGGGCAGACAAATCCCATGAGCTTTAGAAGGATTCTTGCTTAAATTTATTTCCACAGAGAACGGCTTCTTTTCGTCCCCTAAGGCAGATGGAAGAGCTACTTCACACACAGACCCACTCTTGGCAGCCCCCCACCCCGTCTCTGGCACTGCTCCCCAGTAAAATATTAACTAGTTTTTTAGAGCTCCTTATAATTCCACCCATTTCAATAGTATTAGGAGGTCTTTGCCTGTGTCTTCCCGAAAGCTGCCTTTGCAGTTGGTCTGTACCGAGAACGGAAAGACAAATCCAGAAGGATCTTAAAATGTCCATGCTTGCTTGCTTGCTTGCTTTTTTTTCCCCCTCAAAGACAAGGTGCTTAATTAACAAGATTTTTTTAAAACAGCAAGCTGTAACAACAGAAGCTAGATAAACACCCTTCTTCAGAGGCTGGAGAAAGCTTCCAGAGGTGACGCAGCCATATGCCAGGAGGTAAAACTATGGCCCAATAAAGTCTCCCCTCGCCTCCTAAAATTAGGACTCGTGGGCTTTCTGGTCCCACACCGTTCGTTCCCACAAAGAAAATGTAGAGCTGATCGCCTGCTCTCCCTGCCCCCGCCCCCCCCACATGGACAACAGATGCCCACCTCGTGCACATAAATTCTTCCTGGCTGGGAATCTTATATCAAACAGGAACAAGCCAGGAATCCACACAGACCGTTCGGCAGGGGCAGGGCCCAGGCTTTATAAAAAGGGAGGGGATTTTGTTGCTGTTGTGTATTAAGCGGAAGAGGCCCAGATGCAGGGAGGGACACCTCCATCACCCGGCCTGACAAGGGTCCAGCACTCGGGACAGGCCTGGGCCTCACTAGAAGGGAGGGGCCCCCTCTTCCTGCGGGTGGAGCCGCGTACAAGGAGACCAAGTGGGGGGCAAGAGGTGGGGAGGCCAGAGCTAATCAGACCATGCTGTCCCTCCTGGCGGCGTGGGCAGTGGCCCTCCGCCACCATCCCCTAGGGAACACTGTCTACCCCTGCGTGGTGCTGCTTTTGGGGGAACGGGCGTGTCTGCGAGTCTATGGCAGATCTCGTGTGCCACTAGCTTCATGACCCAATGAGGAAATGAAATACGCCACTGGTGCGCGTGGTGGATTTTAACCCAGGATTAAAGCTTGTTGCATAAGCAGCTGCAGAGTCCTCCCCGCTTCCCCCACCCCCCTCTGATCACTTGATCACTTGAAATGTTTTCTGGGGCAAAGAGCAGGAAGCTGCCGGCTTATTCTGGCAGCTCTGTTCTGAGGAATGCTATTGGCATTCTGGTAGGTCTGAGGTTATCAGAAAGACAGCGATTGGGTGGCAGACAGAGACAAAGGTATGGTGGCAGATGGAATCCTGGGAGGGACAGGGATTGAAAAGGAAGCCTGGGGCAGGCCTACTAAGGGCCAGTTCTGGGCTTGATGGAAGGTGGCTGATAAGCGGGAAATAAAGAAACCAAATGTTGCCAGCCTCAATCTAGAGACCATTCGGTGGCCCCTCTCAAAACACCCCTTTGCAGAGTAGCCCCAACAGCTCCGGCATGCTTGCCTGGGGCCTGGTACTGTGCTAAGGTCAGCACTTTGCACTGACTGACTCCATGAGGTAGGGAGCATTGTTACAGATTTGGAATCCAGCCCAGCGAGGTGAAGTGAGCTGTGCAAGGTCACACAGCTGGCCAGTGCCAGAGACCAGACTTCCACCCCAGTTAGGACTCCGCACACCTAAACTCGGTACCTTCCCCTGCCTCTAAAGAAAGGGACAAAAGAGAAGCGGAACCAAGCAGAGCAGAAACAAGGCTAAAATCTACCAAGAGCAACTGCAGGATCTGTGTCTTCTTTTAGGAGATCGACTCCTTTGAGAATAAGTTTTAAGTACTGAATGATGGAGCTGGGAGACCTTCAGCTCGGACTCATTTAAGGCCCAGAGAAAGCTCCTCTCTCCCTACAAGCCTCCAGCAAGATGTTAAGTGGAACACTCTGCCATCCCTAAAATTAGGTTTTTATATTCCTGGAAATCAGTGGTTCTCAACGAGGGGTGGGTTTAGCCCCCCGCCCCGGGGGCGGGGGGGGATATGTGGCGATATCCGGAGACTTGGGGGTTTTCACACTTGGGGGGAGAGGTGCTATTGGCATCTAGTGGGTAGAGACCAGGGAACGTTGCTAAACATTCTACAGCAAGGAACAGACACCCCACGACAAGGAATTATGCTGTCCAAAATGTCCACAGTGCCGAGGTAGGGAAATTAATAAGCAGTGAACTAATAAAAATAGATTAAAACATGTCTTTCTTAATATTCCCAGGGGATGGAGAGAATCAGGAGACAGAACCAGGCTTACGGAAGCCAGAGTGTCTCAGTGATAAAGCTGGTCTCAAAGGAGAGGAAGAGCTGACCCGGCTCCCTTCCCCAGGCAACTTACTGCCGAGGCCTCGCTGAAATGGCTCTCCCCTCCTGCGGGCCTGCAGCCAGGCGAGCAGCCGAGCTGCAGCCTCAACAAGCTGCATCCCGAAGATAGCCCGGTCGCAGACTAGGAAAATAAGCATGCTTGGAGTTATCTGCCTCAAGCTAGCAGCAGGCCGCTCGGGCCGTTATGTGAAACGGGCCGTTATGTGAAACGGGCGGGATGGAGGCAGGGAAGTGTTTTAAATATCTTGTTTTGTTTTGTTCCTTTTTGGCCAATTGGAACCGAGGCCAACTTCGGGCATGGTGACAGAAGGGCTCACCTTCAGAGCATGGAGCTGACCGAGTCATGTTTACAGCCACAAAGAGGTAATTAGGACTTGTCCCTACCTTAAGAGAAGAGGTGCCCTCTGAAGTGTCTTTTTTTTTTTTTTTTTCTTTTTAAACTTCTTCCTAGGAGGGACTGGATCAAAAAAACGGAGGCAGGAGGGAAGGGCAGGTGGAAAGGGGGGGTGCGGGGTACATGACCATCAGGCAGATGGCCACAGTGTGGGTGCGGAGAGACTTAAGGGATGCAGGAAGAAAATGAAAATGAGAAGGAAGAAGATTCAGGACCTCCCCTTATCTGCTCTTTTTACTTCCTAGCAATCACCATTATGGGAAGAAGAGCATGTATTTATCTGCTGTTTGTTTCTTTGTCCCACTAGACCAGTGGCAATGTCAGGAGACGTTTTAGGTTGTGCCATCTGGAGGAAGGAGGATGCTATTGGTATCTAGAGGGTACAGACCAGGGATGGTGCTGAACACTCTACCAAACACGGTACTGCACCACCCCCCGAAAACTAGCCAGCCCCAAGTATCACTAGCGCCGAGGCTAAGAAAGCCTGCCCTAAACTGAGAACTTTAACAAGGCAGAGCCTGGTCTGAATTCCTCACCTTTGTGCCCGACAAGTGTCAGAGCTCAGTTAAACACCACCTCCCACCCGGACGGGTGCACTCACCTCCTACCTGAGCCCCCCTATCTGCCCTTGCAAATGCTTTCGGGGACAGGGGAGTTAGACTAGGAAGAAACTGGGGATTTAGACACACACACACACACACACACACACACACACACACACACACACACACACACACACACACACACACACACACACACACACACACACACACACACACACACACACACACAGGCTGCAAGCAATCCTTTGAAGCCAGACCTCATCCTTCCTCTGCTCAAAACCCATCAGTAGATTCCCACCTTGTTCAGAGTAAAAAGCCCAAGTGCTAAAAATGGCCCACGGGATCAGTGCCTTGCTCCTGATCCCTGACTCCACTCGTGTCCTTCTCTGCTCCCAGGGTTCACTCTGCTCACTCTGCTCCCGTCACCCTGATCCTCCATCTGTTCTTTCCACCGCCTAACCATCCCCTCCCTCCTCCAGCCCTTTCCCCTTGATCTCCTACTTCCCCTCCCCCAGACCATCTCCCCTGCTACCGAAACCACCTCACACAAACCCGGTTCCATCCTGGGCCTCCACATATCTGCCTTCCCGCCTTCTCTTCTGCCATCACCATGCCCCCGCCCCCCTCCCCACTCCCCGCGCCCTCCCGGATGCCTCCCCCTCAGAGCCCTCTTCTTCCAAGTTAACCTTTTCTCTTTCTTTCCACATCAAGAGGCAGAACCGTGCAGTGATTGAGTGCGTGGCTGTTGGCGTCAGATTGTCTGACGTCTGGGTGTGAATCCAGCTGCCCCACTAGCCAGCTGGGCAGCCTTGCTTGAGGTACGAAATTCGCTGTGCCTTGATTTCCTCATTTGTACGATGGGGGCAATAATATACCCACCGGGAAATTCACTGGATCAGGGAAGGGAGGTCAAGCACTAGAGCCCCACAACACACAGTGAGCACTCATGCAGTTGCTGTTCCGTTGTCCCTCTGTTTGCTCTTAGAAAGGAAATCTCTGGATGCTTCCAAGTCATTTTTCATCCTTTTTTCAACATCAAACTTTCCAAAGGAGGATAAGGATAAATCCCGCTAGCTGGCATGCTCCAAGCATTGTGTCAGGGGCTGTTCTGAGCAGTTTACATAAACTAATCAATTACCCTCCCAAACCTGTGAGATGGGTGCCATATAATCATCAACCCATTTCCTAGATGAGGAAGCTGAGGAACTATCAGTAGTCCCCTCCTACTAAGAAAACTTCTCCGGCGCCTGTGTGGATCAGTCAGTTAAGTGTCTACCTTCAGCTCAGGTCATGATCCAGGGGTCCTGGGATCCAGCCCTACATTGGGCTCCCTGCTCCACATGGAGCCTGCTTCACCCTCTGCAGCTCCCCCTGCTTACGCGCGCTCTCTCACTCGCTCTCTGTGTCTCTGTGTCAAATAAATAAATAAAATCTTAAATAAATAAATCTTTTAAAACATCTTAAAAAAAAGGGACGCCCGGGTGGCTCAGTCGGTTAAGCGTCTGCCTTCGGCTCAGGTCATGATCCCGGGGTCCTGAGATCGAGCCCCACATCGGGCTCCCTGCTCAGCGGAAGCCTGCTTCTCCCTCTGCCTGCCGCCCCGCTGCCTGTACTCTCACACTCTCTCTCTCTCTCTCTCTCTCTTTCTCCATCTTTCATTCTCTCTCTCTGTCAAATACATAAATAAAATCTTAAAAAAAAAGGTTTGCTTATTATGCACTGGATTTCTTGGAAGCGTACTTAAGAAATTGCTAACACTTTGCATCCAAGGAGTACTGGGTGGCCAGAGGTCAGGAATGGGAAGGAGATTTTTTACTTTTATATACCTTTTGTATTTCAACCATATGAATGTATTACTTCTTCCAAGATAAATTAGTAAATGTAGTATTAGGAAAATTCTGGAAGACTGTAAAAAAGGCAAAGAAAGATTAGTGGGTGGCCCATCCAGGCATCCCCACTGGGTCACCTGCACCTTTCATTGTTTCTGAGCTTTTTAAAGCTCTGGCACCAGCAGAAGGATAATACTAATGCAGAAGACTTCCGTCCATAGACATGCAAATTTAGCCCCTGGAATGCAATTGATTATTGCCCTGTGGTTATTGGGGAGTTTTGCTAATTTTTGCATCTCTTCATAAATTCATGTCAGCATTTCCAGTATGAGCTCGGCTTTGACTCCATCTTTGAATTAGTTGGACGATCGTACACATGCCCTCAATAATAATGAGGTACGTAAAATACATAAAACATGTTCATTTTATATTTGTATGTTACATAAAATACATAAAACGTGTTCATTTTATATTTGTATGCAACTGGTTAAAATAAATTATTTTGAACAGTAATATCTTTTAAAAGAAAAAGAAGTCCTCATTCACTTCCAAGAAATCAATTTCAACTGGCTGGTTAGTCTTGGGTCCACTGTTTGTTGATCTCATGCTAACATCTGATGCAGGACACCTCAGAGGTTCCAAAACACTGCCCTGCCCAGCAACAGAAGCTCTAACTGCCCGGGCTCCTCTTCCTCCAGACTCTGTTCTCTCTTGGCCATCTGGCTCTTCCTCTGGCCTCTGGAGCCAGCCTGCTGGGGTTGGGGCAGGGAGAGGGGTCCATTCCAAGCTTCCTCCCTAAGGAAGTTGAGCAAGTGATTTCACTTTTTTGTGCCTCAGTTTCCAAGTCTGTGAAGTCCTTACATCAGACAGTGTGGGGATTATTTAATAGAGGCACAGAGTACCTGCTCAAGAAATGTTGGATGATTTTGCTTTCCTTGAAACCATTTCCATCCTACTACCATAACAGATTCCAAATCTAAGTATCCAGGTCTTTACCTCTCCCCTGAACCCCAAATCTCCATATCTTAACTCCTGGGCAGGCATTCTCTTGCCACTTATCCGGGCCGTCTACAGAGAGGTATGGAGTGCTTCCTCTACCTCTAAGCACCAGACTTACTGTCTGTTGCTCCTGCTTTCAAGGGCTGCAGGCCGAACAGAGGAAGTCATGAAGAATTAAATGAATACACGAATAAGATAAAATATAGCCGATTGAGACCAATGCTATGAAGAAGAACAAAACAGGGTAAGGGTAGAGAGAAGTGACCAGATTGGGGGGGGGGGGGGCGTCTGCTTTAGACAGGTAAGAAGGGCTCCAATGAGGCTGTGACATTTGAGCTGAAGGAGATTAAGAGCCTTCCTGGTGGAGGGAATGGCAGGTACAAAGGCCCTGAGGCAAGCCTGAGCTTGGTAACTCGGTGTTTCTGAGGCACAAAAAAACGGCCCATGTGTGGCTACAGTGAAATGAGGTGCAGAGGAGCTGAGCGTGGAGGTAAAGTCAGGGACATGGTCACTATTCCATCTGCAGTCCTTCCATTACTCAGACTCAAAATATTCCAGAATGTTCTTTACCTTTCCATACCCCCGCCTTTACCTTTCCATGCACCTGCCAAACAAAGCACTTCAAAACAAACGTTGGCTGCGATCAGTTTTCCTGATGTTTCCAAAAAACCTTCAGCAATTCTCCACTAATTAACGCAACCCTGACTCCCTTCCATCAGGACCCCTTTATCTGACTCCATACTTGACTCTCCCCCCTCATCTCCCTCTATTTCTCAGTAAAGCTGGAAAGTATGGCCCAAGTAGGACCCACCGTGGCTCCTTCTCCATGTATCCCTTATTGGGATAACAGCCACCCTTCAAATCCAGGTGGCACCTCCTGCCCACAGTGTCTTTCCTGCTTTCTCACCTGGACGCCTTCCGGGCTCCCGATCTCCTACAACCCCAGAGCACATAGCCCTCCCTGCCTCCAGGGCTTCTCAGTGTGTGGGCTGCTGGGACCTCTCACTGAGCAAAGCAAACCCAACTTCTTGACTCCCTCAAACTAGCACCTCCACAGGGCTCCTCAGTTTGGTCCACAGAATCAATCACCCCAAACAGCCCTCTCAGTCCCGACCATGTGGGCCAGCCTGGGTGCTCAGCCCTGAGTGTATTCTGAAGGTGGCTCTTGCGCTTGTCACCTAATCCCTTTGATGGGTGCCACCATCCCGCTCAGAGGACTGCTCCTGCCTGTTCCCAATGGTTCCCAATCCTTCACTGTAGAATTGCCTGGGAATTCTGCCCCAGTTCCCAGGAGCGCATGTTCTACGTCCCTGGGAATCACACTGTGCAGTCAAAGCTTTGAATCCTGCTCTAAACTGGTCTCCTGCCAGAGGGATCCAGGTAACAAGACATCACCTGCCTGTTCAAAGCCTTCCATGGGCAGCACTATTCATGATATAGCCGAAAGGTGAAAACAACCCAATTGTTCATCAATGGATGAATGGATCAACAAATGGATAAATATTCCACACAAGGGAATATTACTATTATTCAGCCATAGAAAGGAATGAAGCGCTGACACATACAACAACATGGATGAGCCTTGAAATCCTGATGCTTTGTCAAGGAAGCCAGACAGCAAAAGCCATATATCGTATGATTCCATTTCTATGAAATGTCCAGAATAGGCAAATCCATAGAGATACAGAGATATACGTATAGAGAAATAGAGACAGGTAGAAGGTTGCCAGGGGCTGGGGAGATGGGGGATGAGGAATAATTGCTTAATGGATACTGAGATTTTGCGGAGGCTGGATGGCTCAGTTGGTTAAGCATCTGCTTAGGTCATGATCTTGGGGTCCTGGGATCCAGCCCTGTGTTGGTGTGCTGAGCTACATGGGGCGTTGGTTAAGCATCTGCCTTGGGCTCAGGTCATGATCTTGGGGTCCTGGCGTCCTGGGATCCAGCCCTGTGTTGGTGTGCTGAGCTACATGGGGCTCCGCGCTCAGTGGGGTGTCTGCTTGTCCCTCTCCCTCTGCCCTCCCCCTGCTCCTGCACATGCGCACGTGATCGCTCTCTGTCTCAAATAAATAAATAAAATGTTTTTTACAAAAATGGGTAGAGATTTCCCTTCTGGGGTGATGAAAAAGTTCTGGGTCTAGATAGTGGTGGCTTTCACAACATTGTGAAAGCACTTAATGCCACTGGATTGTATAATTTAAAGTGGTTAAAATGGCAAATTTTGGGCGCCTGGGTGGCTCAGTCGTTAAGCGTCTGCCTTCGGCTCAGGTCATGATCCCAGGGTCCTGGGATCGAGTCCCACATCGAGCTCCCTGCTCTGCGGGAAGCCTGCTTCTCCCTCTCCCACTCCCCCTGCTTGTGTTCCTGCTCTCGCTATGTCTCTCTCTGTCAAATAAACAAATAAAATCTTAAAAAAAAAAAAGGCAAATTTTACATTATTTCTATTTTATCACAGCTTTAAAAAACCTGCCAGGGTCTTCCTGTCTCACTTAGGATAAAATCCCAAATCCTCCACCTACCCTCCCTCAACTCCCACCCATACCACCCCCCCTCACTCCACTCCAGCCACCTGTCTGCCACCTTGCTGTTTTCCAAAGCAACTATTGCTTTTTTGGGTCTCTCTTTTGACCCTGAAGTTTGTATTTGGATCTCGGTCTTGAGTTTCTCCTGTTACGTTATAAACTCCATGAGTATAGAACTGTGTCTTACAGATCATGGGTCCCCTTCAGCAGCACCATGATTATTTTTTTTTAAATATTTTATTTATTTATTTGAGACAGAGAGAGAGAGAGCACAAGCAGGGGGAGTGGCAGGCAGAAGGAGAGCGAGAAGCAGACTTCCCGCCGAGCAGGGAGCCCGATGCGGGACTCGATCCCAGGACCCTGGGATCATGACCTGAGCCAAAGGCAGACGCTCAACTGACTGAGCCACCCAGGCGCCCCAACATCATGGCTATTAAGGGAACTCAGTGCTTGATGAATGACTAGCAAAACGACTGCTCCATTCTACACGGTTACATCCACTTTCTAGCATCATGCTGAGCCTTCATACCTTCCCATTTTTTTTCTTTTTCTTTTTTTTAAGTAAACTCTACCCCCAATGTGGGGTTCACAACCCCAAGATCAAGAGTGGCATGCTCCATCTACTAGGGCAGCCAGGCGCCCTATACCTTCCCATTTTAAATCACAACCTTTCAATCCCCTGCTCAAAACCCTCTGATGGCTTCTCATGACTTTAGAACAGGAGTCTACCTGTGGGCCAAATCACCTGCCCACCACCTGTTTCCCTCTGACCCTCAAGCTAAAAATGGTTTCTCACATTTAAAAATGGTCAAAAATGGGGAACCTGGGTGGCTCAGTCGTTGAGCGTCTGCCTTCGGCTCAGGTCATGATCCCAGGGTCCTGGGATCGAGCCCCGCATCGGGCTCCCTGCTCCGCGGGAAGCCTGCTTCTCCCTCTCCCTCTCCCCCTTGCTTGTGTTTGTTCCCTCTCTCACTATATCTCTCTCTCTGTCAAATAAATAAATAATCTTTTAAAAAAATAAAATAAAATGGTCAAAAAAAGGGGCGCCTGGCTGGCTCAGTTGGTAGACCATGCAACTCTTGATCTTGGGGGTAGAAAGGGGGGGGAGTTCAAGTCCCATGTTAGATGTAGAGATTACATAAAAATAAAATCTTTAGGGGCGCCTGGGTGGCTCAGTTGGTTAAGCATCTGCCTTCAGTTCCGGTTGTGATCTCTGGGTCCTGGGATCGAGTCCTGCCTCCTGATCCCTCCTCAGTGGGAAGTCTGCTTCTCCCTCTTCCTCTGCCCCTCCCCCCCAGCCACCGCTCATTCTCTCTCTCTCTCTGAAATGAATAAATAAAATCTTAAAAAAATAAAATCTTTTAAAAAATGGTTGAAGAGGGCGCCTGGGTGGCTCAGATGGTTAAGTGTGTGCCTTCGGCTCAGGTTATGATCCCGGGGTCCTGGGATCGAGTCCCGCATCAGGCTCCCTGCTCAGCAGGGAGTCTGCTTCTCCCTCTGACCCTCTTCCCTCTCATGATCTCTCTCATTCTCTCTCTCTCAAATAGATAAATAAAAAAATCTTTAAAAAAAAAATAAAATAAAATAAAATAAATAAATAATTGAAGAAATCGTAATTTGTAGCATGCATAATTTTTTGTGTGTGTGTGAGAGAGGGAACACAAGCAGGGGGAGTGGGAGAGGGAGAAGCAGGCCTCCCGCGGAGCAGGGAGCCCGATGCGGGGCTCGATCCCAGGACCCTGGGATCATGACCTGAGCCGAAGGCAGACGCTTAACGACTGAGCCACCCAGGTGCCCTGAGTCGCATTTTCTTCTTACACAAAGCAGTTCCCATATGAGATCTCCAATAGACCAGCTATGGCCCTAATTTGGTATTACCCCTTCTTGCTCAATCTATCAAGTAGAATCGTATATAGTCACAATTTGTACATGAATTTTAAAAGGTCGAATACCAGTAATTTCAACTAGGGCAATATGTAGAAATATAAATCAACGAATTCCCCCCTTCAACTGTTTAGCACACTCTGGCCACTTTGACCTACTCTGGGATCCTCAAAATGTGCCAGTTGTCTCCCATTATGGACCTTTTCACATGCTCTTTCTGCTTCAGATCCTGGACCCAATGTCACCTCCTCCAGGAGGCCCCCTGGGGTCACATCCTGTCACAAGAGTGGTTTCATTTTCTTCCCAGCACTTAGCACATTCTCAAACTTGGTGCTGTGTTTGCTTTTCAAGAAAACTTATCGTTTTCATATACACTGGCGTGACCCCGGAGTCTAGAGCAGGCCTGGCGCTGGGAAGTCTCTCCAATGTTTGTTCATCGGAGTGAATGCAGTACCTTGGGCTTCTGTACATACTTTTTAAATAGTTTGCTTACAAGTGGGTACAAAAAGGTAACTAACATGTGCTTGCTAAGTAATCGGAGTGACTTCTGTGGGCTTCAACCTCCTCCTACAGCCACCCCTGTCTCCACCGGCCTCCTCATTGTCATGACAACACCATCAGCACCAGCACCGCCATCTCTACCTTAGAAGAGCAGATGGGGCTTGTTGAGCCTTCGCACACCTTCCATGTTAATTAACCGAATCGTCCCAATAACTCCATGAACCAGGTCCTAGTCCCGCCCTCATTTTACAGATGAGGAAACCGAAGCACAGAAAGATTAGGTAATCTGCCCATCTGAAAAAGCAAGACGTTCACGAGAAAAATTAAGTCCAAGCCCTCTCGGGCTGTAACATCCCAAGAAAACTGGTACTATGGACACAGGGGACCGAAACAGGCCGGAAACAACAAGGCGATCAGGAACCGAGTTAGTAGCAACGACAACATCAAAGACACACCAAAGACAAAGAAATCTCAGACACGGGGCAATCTGACCCAAACTCAACTCCCAGGAGCTCTTGGGACACCAAGCTCCCTCCCAGGCATTTCCCATGCAGTTCTGAAGCCCCAAACCTGGATGTCACCCTTGACCTCTTCTTCTCCCACCTCCCAGCCCAGAGCCCAGTGGGATCTACCTTCGGAGCCGCTTCCAACGCCTACTCCGGCCGCGAAGCTCCATCCTGCAGAGCTGGCCGCCAGCTCCAGAGCCACCATTATCTGTTATCTGGGCAGGAAGGGAAAAGCCTCCCACCAGCCCCCAGGCTCCACGCTCGTCCCATCCCCCACCCCGAGCAGCCAAAGGGATCTTTTGAAATTTCAATTTGGGCCAGGACACACCCCCCTCCCCACCCCCACCTCTAAACCCCTTCAAAGGTTTCCCATTGTTCTCAGGCCAAAGTCTCAAATTCTTTAACTGAGCTTTCGCAGGCCAGCAGGATTCCCTTCTGCAGCTTCCTCTTCGGTCTCTGAGCTCCACCCGGATCCCAGCGTGCTTGGAAGGCTCTGAAGCCAGGCTGGCTCAGTTCAAATCCTGACAACTGCCATCCACTCACTGTGTGACCTTGTGCAAGTAACTTAACCTCTCTGGGCCTAGAAAATGTGGGTAACGCCTCCCAGAGTGTCATCAGAACTAAATTAGTTCCTGTGGTAAAAGGTTAATATTTAGCAGTGTTTGGCACAACTTGGGTATCACTGCTGTTATCAGGTAACTCCTACTTATCCTTCAAAACCCAATACAAAATTAATGTCTTCAGGGGCGCCTGGGTGGCTCAGTTGGTTAAGCGACTGCCTTCGGCTCAGGTCATGATCCTGGAGTCCCAGGATCGAGTCCCACATCGGGCTTCCTGCTCAGCAGGGAGTCTGCTTCTCCCTCTGACCCTCTTCCCTCTCGTGCTGTCTCTCATTCTCTCTCTCTCAAATAAATAAATAAAATCTTAAAAAAAAAAAAATCAATGTCTTCAGGGTAGGCTTTGTGGACCCACTTCCCAATAAATCAGACACAGCCACCCTACTATATGTTGCCCTCATGGTGCTTATGGGCAATCATAATTTAATACCTACTACATGTTTAATAACTGGGTATAAATTCCCTGATGAATTTCTTATTTAGTGCCTTTTTTGTCCAAGTCTGTATCTCCGGCACATAGCAGGTGCTCAAAAGTAATCTGGTGAATGTTGAGCAGGAAATGGCCACATGAGTCAATTGCAAGAATGCCCAGATCTCTAATTTTCAAGTCAAAGCATTAGGAAAGTCGAGTTTTAATGAGGACGCAGAACACTGAAGCTCGGTGGGGGGACCCGGGTTACAAAAGGAAGCTGCAGTGATTGGCAAGGCAAGTGAAACTGGGCGTGGCCCAGAGGGGCTGCCCTCCAGGCCCAGGTCAGCCTAAACTACAAGGCCTACACGGGAGCAGCTCAAACATGGGAGCTCCCGAGGAGCTAATCCCGAAACGCTGAAGCCGAAGTCTCCAGGCCCATGTGGTGGGCTACCCTGGGACAGGTAGCTGCAGAAACCCCCTGGCTTCTGGGCCTTCCCTGCCTTGCCCTTTCTTGCTGATCTTACCCACCCCTTTGGTGCCCCAGCCCCAGGAACGGGCTCGCCCTAATGTCTGTAGTCCCAGGGTGACCCCAGGCCTTCCCCAGCCCAGCCTGACATCAGAACCTCTGTAGGGTGGCCAAGCTTAGCAAATAAAAATACAGGATGCTCATATTTAAATTTGAATTCCAAATAAATGGACAATTTTCTAGTCTTAAGTATATCCTGTGTTTAATCTGGCACCCCTAACTCTCTGGTCCCATCAGACTCTCCCCTGCAGTGTGTGCTCTCAGTGAATTTTCTGTTTTGGAGTCCTGAGCTACTTGGAAGGGTGACCCAACCCCTCCAATCTGTTTCTGCCTCTGGGTAAGGGAATGAACAGCACTAGCAGCTTAGGGTTAGTTAAAGACTGTAGCTCTTACCACCCAGTATAGATGCCATGAAGAGCAACTGGAAAGGCCATTCTCCCACTCCATTTTTCTGGACACCATCTCCTAAGGCCTTCACCACAAACCCTTGTGAGTTATGCAGCAAGGAGTGCATTTTATAGAGGAGGAAAACTGAGAACCATTAATTCAAAGGGAGGGCCAATAAGCCAAGTCCCCAGTCTTTAGGATTCTCATACTAAAAACCCTTCTTGACTATCAGATGTGAATATGCAGTAAACCGTAAGCTACAGAAGGTCAGGGACTTGTCTTTGGGTTTGGGGGTGGACCCCCCAATGTCCAGCACCGTGCCTGGCCCTTAGTAGGCATTGCGTAAATGTTTATGGAATCAGTGAGTACAAACCCACCAGAGTCTCCATGACACTGCAAGCGGGTGAAGAAGGCTCTTGTGTGCTCTCCCCAACTCCCTTTCTCTCTGTCTCTCTCCATGTTCTGGGTCTTGAACCCTGATCGGCCTTCTTGTGCTCTCTCCATAGCACCAACTACATAGGAGATGGGGGAGGGGATGGTTAAGCTTCAGCAGGTCGGAAATGAAGCAAAACAACAAAATGTAGTTTCAAAAGGCAAGAAACATGACTGTGGAATGTCAAAACAGCCATGCTGGTTGTTTTCTCGCTGGGAAGAAGGGACTTTGAGAACTTAATTCCCAACAGTTGCTTTCGGTAGTCATTAAACCCCTGCCATACCTTACCATTTGCTGGCAAATTGCCCTGAAACAGTAAGGGAATAAATAAATTCCCAGGAGAAAAGGATTTTCTAGGGTATCTAAGGAGATGTGTTGAATCCAACCCAGAGAACCCTTTGAGAATACAGAGCCACAGAATGGACATGCTGATTAACTCTCCTGGAGAATCAGCCACCAGGTAAACAAGGGCATCCACTATGCCTGTTGTTAATGGTCCCCACCTGGACTTGAAGTCGGACATGAACACTGGGGTCATGAACATTGGAGTCTGGCTCAGGGAATTATTTTCTATTTCCCACTGATGTTTTCTTTTGTCGGCGATAGGGATGAGATGGCCATGAGGGGTGGTCTAAACATTTGGGGTTTGAGACCCATTTCATCAGGACTTGTGCTCTTTGTAATTAAACAGAAGTGACTCGGAGGCATTTTCATTAGGTTTTTACCTTTGGGATGCTTCCCCTGTGACCAATGCTGGCCTGGTCATGGATCTCAATCTGACCAGGGGGCGTTTCTCCACGGACTTCCCCTAATGACGCGCTCATCTGGAGAGATCCTTCAGCTTCTCAGAGAGGCCTTATCCGGAGATGCCCAGCCCCACCCGGCAGTCACCCTCTATGACATCATGCTGCTGTACTGAGCACGGAGGTTATCAGCAATCACACCACGTGCGCCTCTTGTTTACTGACGTGTTGGCTCTTGGTCTCTCCAGCTGCACTACTGAGACCAGATGCTGGCTGACTGGTTCATTCTGGATCCCCAGCCCCACAGCAGGCACTGAGGCAAAGCCAGGGGAAAGGATGGGTAATAGTAATAATCCTGTGTGCCAGCTTTTAGATTTTTTCACCTATTAAAGCCACTGAATCCTCACGGCATTGTGGGGCAGGTATCTTGATAACAATGCTTTGCACTGACCCTTCCCTCTCCTTGAAATGCCCTTCCCCCAGATGTCCACAGGACTCACCCCGTCTCTTCATTCAGGACTCTGCTCAAATGTCACCGACTCAGAGACCTTCCCTTACCCCCTCCCTAAGGCAGCACCCTTCACACCCAATCCCTGCGGGTAGGGGGGTTGAACTGTGCCCCCCCCCAAAAAAGATATGTTCAACCCCCACCCCAATAGCTCAGATTGGGGCCTTTTTGGAAATGGATCTTTACAGAGGTAATCAAGTTAAATTGGGGTCAGGAGGGTGACCCTAATTCAATATGACTGGTGTCTTTATATAACAGGTAAATTTGGACCTGGAGACAGGCACAGAGGAAAGTCAATGTCAAGAAAAGCACAGGAAGAAGATCTTATGAAGACACAGCCTTGGAGTGAGGTATCTACAAGCCAAGGGGAGCCAAAGTTGCCTATAACCCAGTAGAAGCAAGAAAGGGGCTAAAAGTATTCTCCTGCAGGTTTCAGCCTCACAGGGCCCAGCCCACAGTTGGGTTTCAGACTTCTGGTCTTCAGAACGGTGACACAATAAATATGTTGTTTCCGGCTGCCCAGGTTGTGGTGCTTTGTTAGGGCAGTCCTAGGAAACCAACACACCTGCTTTATTTCTCTTCCTTGCTCTGATCACCACCTGCTCACTGCATGTACTTCGTTCCTCTGTTGACTCCCAGCACCCACACGGGAACGCGTGCAAGTCTCTCAAGGCTGAGGTCTCATGGTCACGCAGCTGTTACAAGGTCTGGCGTTTATTGGTTCCTTCCAGAAGTGTTTATTGAGTGTCTACTATGTGCCAGGTCCTGCTGTAACTGCTGGGGACACAGCGTGAATGCAATAGACAAAGACAAAGATCCTTGGCCTTTTAAAGCTTATGGTCTATTAAGAAGAGACAGATAGGGTGCCTGGGTGGCTCAGTCGTTAAGCGTCTGCCTTCGGCTCAGGTCATGATCCCAGGGTCCTGGGATCGAGTCCCACATCGGGCTCCCTGCTCAGCGGGAAGCCTGCTTCTCCCTCTCCTACTCCCCCTGCTTGTGTTCCTGCTCTCGCTGTGTCTCTCTGTCAAATAAATAAATAAAATCTTAAAAAAAAAAAAAAAAAGAAGAGACAGATAATAAACAAAAAAATGGTGATGAAGTTTACGGAGAAAAAGAGCAGGAAGGGAGGTGGGGAGTTGGGGTGGGCAGCAGTGATAATCAGGGTGGACAGAGGCCACAGGAGGGAGGGGACCGCTGAGTCAAGGCCTGAATGAAGTGAGGGAAGAGGCATGGGAGTGTCTGGGGAGGGCATTGCAGGTAGACCAGTGGTTCCCAGCTGGGGCGATTCTGCCTCCCAGAGGATGTTTGGCAGTTTCTGGAGACAGGGAGGTGCTACAGCCGCTCACGGGGAATGGCCAGGAATGCTCATGCTGACCATCACAGAGTGCACAGGACAGCCCTAAACGTCCACAGCACGAGGCCAAGAAGCGCGTCCTGAGAGTCTCTGTGTGCACGTGTATGGTGCTGGTGCTGCAGGAATAGCAGGGAGCTCGCTGGGCTGGAAGGTTCTGTTCCCTGGGAAGACATAGCACTGGATGAGGTCAGAGGCTACCCAGGAAGGGAGGGACAGGTGGGTCTTTTTTAAACAGGATTGCTGTTTGAAGGAGCTCAGTTTTCATTCCAAATAAGACGGGAAATCACTGGCACTTTTTCAGCAGAGAAGGGAGACAGACTGACATGTTCTAAGTGGTTAACTTGGCAGTGGGGGCTGGGGCAGAGGAGGGAGACCGGTGAGGAGGCTGTTGGAATATTCCAGGCCTGAGGTGAAGGTGGCTCGGAGGGGGTAGAGACTGTGAGGTGGGGGAGAAGGGGGCAGGTTCCGGCTCTACTTGCAAAGTTCAGCTGACAGCGTGGGAGAGGCTTCCAGCGTTTTTGGCCGGAGCAGCCGGGAGGACAGGGGTGTAGTGGCCTGGATGGAACAGCAGCAGGAGGGCAGGTTGGGGGAAAACATGGGAGGGGAGGAGAAACCAATAATCCTCCAGGTGGATAATGGGGTGCAGGGGGAGTTTGCGCTGGGAGCATAAATGTGGGCCACATCAGTGTATAGACAGTATCAGAAGCCACAATACAGGGGCACCTGGCTGGCTCAGTCAGTACAGCATGTGACTCTCCATCTCGGGGTTGTGAGTTCAAGCCTCACCTCGGGTGTAGAGATTACTTAGAAATAAAATCTTAAAAAAAATATCAGCAGGCCACAATACCAATATATCACCTAGAACAGGGGGTGCTAGGGACAAGAAGAAGGTCCAAGGGCCAATCCCTGGGGCTCTCCACAGCTAGAAGTTTTGGCTACAGTGAGTCAACAAAGATGACAAGAAGTTTCTAGTGACAGAGGATGAGAATCAGGACAGGGGTGTCCTGGGACCCCAGGAAGAAAGTGTTTGAAGGAGGAAGCAGTGACCACCTTGTCAGATGCTCCTGACTGGTCAGGTTGAGCGAGGCCTGAGCACTGACCACTGGTCCTAGGAATATGGCGGCCACTGGCAAGCAGGTTGCTGACACGCAGAAGCACTCGATCAACCTTCATTGATGCGATGTCTCAGAAGACCTCAAAAGCTTGCCACTCCCAGCCATGTGAAAGGTGTGTGCTCACGTCTGGCTCAGGCATTTTCCAATTGTGTGACCTTGGCCAAGTTCCCTGCCGGCCCCAGTAACCCCCAACATTGTCAGGGTAAATGAGATGATGACAAGTAAAAAGGCTCTCAGCCTTGAACACGGTGAAGTACCTTATAAGGGCCAGGGGTGATTGTTGCCAACGGAGCATTTATGTAAAGACATCATCCCTGAATTCAGCTCTCAAGGTCCCTCAGCTTCTGCTGACATCATTCAGCAGAGAACAGATTGAGAATTCTCAACCTTTCAAGAATGGTGCATCCTGTTAGTATGAGGTCCAAACCTTACTGCTTCCTGACAAAGACATGATACATAGATTATTAATTTAACATTTATTTTGAATAGGAAATGCATGTATGTTGTAAAGAATTAAAATACAGAAAATTTTTTAACTTTTTTAAGATTTTATTTATTTATTTGACAGACAGAGACACAGCGAGTGAGGGAACACAAGCAGGCGGAGTGGGAGAGGGAGAAGCAGGCTTCCCGCCGAGCAGGGAGCCCGATGCGGGGCTCGATCCCAGGACTCTGGGATCACGACCCGAGCCGAAGGCAGACGCTTAACGACTGAGCCACCCAGGCGCCCAGATTTTTTTTTTTTTTTAATACAGAAATTTATCCAGGGAAAACCAGGTCTCCCTCCATCCCTGACTTTTGAGGCCCTCCCCAGAGGCACTGACTGTTAGCAGTTAGCAGAAAGATTCTGCGCGGGTCCAGCACAGGATCTGATCTCCCCTCCCCCTCCTATTCGCACAAACAGCCACAAGTTACCCACACTGCTCTGCTCCCGGCTTTCGGTACTCCTCAGTCAATCGTGGAGAATTGTTCCCCACCCATACACATAGGCCTGTTTTATTCTTTTTATTTTTTTATTTTATTTTATTTATTGCTGTGTAATTAAAGATTTATTTATTTGAGAGAGAGAGCATGAGCAGGAGGGGCAGAGGGAGGAGAAGATAGACTCTCAAGCTGACTCCTCGCTGAGCTAGGAGCCCCCTTGGGGCTTGAACTCACGACCCTGAGATCATGACTAGAGCTGAAATCAAGAGCTGGACGCTTCACCGACTGAGCCTCCCGGGCGCCCCTGTTTTATTCTTTTTAAATGGTTGTGGAGCAGTATCCACTGTGCTGTTGTTATCATTATTTATTTAACCATCTCCTACTGAGGGACGTTCGGATTGTTTGCAGTCTTTGGCTATTTTCGGATTGTTTGCAGTTTTTGGCTATTATGAACAACACAACAATAAATACATTTCTTTCTCTGTCTTGGGCAAGGGTTATCTATAGGAAAAATCCCTAGAAGTGGAATTGCTGGGTCAGTGGGTCTCTGTATATTTAAGCTTTGCTGAAAATACCTGCAAAGGTGTGTGTCTGTTTGAAATTTGGTATTATTGATTGTCACATTACCGATGTGCATGCTTCTCGACTGTGTATGGGAGAAGGTATACAAAGGCGATTTTTTAGGAGCTCTATTTTGTGTGTTGGGATGGGGGCAGATTTGGGGAGACAGTGCCTGAGACCTGAGGTAGCTGGGTCCTTACGGAGGAAGTCTCCAGCCTGAGGCTGGGCATTCTAAGGATCAGATGAGTCTCCTTCTGATAGAGATGGGGCCATCCTGCCAGGAAGACAGCAGGAGGGACAGGATTTAACCATTAATTAGCAGAGTAGGTATTTGTCACATCCACACTGTATTAGTTCAGCGTTCAGCCCTCAGGGCACTCAGAGAGATATTCCTCAAAAAACCTAGAGTCTGGGTGCCTGGGTGGCTCAGTTGGTTGGGCGACTGCCTTCGGCTCAGGTCATGATCCTGGAGTCCCGGGATCGAGTCCCACATCGGGCTTCCTGCTCAGCGGGGAGTCCGCTTCTCCCTCTGACCCTCTTCCCTCTCATGCTTTCTCTCATTCTCTCTCTTTCTCAAATAAATAAATAAAATCTTTAAAAAAAAAAAAAACCTAGAGTCTAATGGAAGAGGTGAAGTCAAATGTTAATACGAGAATTGACTTGCAAAACTAGAGAATAAAAAGAGTGACAGTATATGTGGGTGCTGCCTAGGGGGCAGCAGATACAGAATGCTCCTTTTTTATTGTTATTTATTCATTTGAGAGACTGAGAGAGCACAAGCCGGGGAGAGGAAGAGAGGGAAGCAGACTTCCTGCTGAGCTGGGAGCCCGATGACTTGGGGCTCGATCCCAGGAACTGGAGATCATGACCTGAGCTGAAGGCAGATGCTTAACCATCTGAGCCACCCAGGTGCCCCAGAATGCTCTTTTTAACAAAATATTGGGTGAGCTTGGATGTCCAGGCTTATGGCGATGGTAACATTTAGTTTACTCTCCAGGGGCGCCAGGCACTGGGCAAAGCCATGTCGGCTCATGTCAATATCAGAATGATTCCCTAAGATTGGAGCCATTGTTGTCTCTACTTAGAGATGGGGAAACTGAGGCTCAGAGAGGTTCATCCAGTGTCACCCAGCAAGTAAACGGCAGAATCAGGATGTGAACATGGTTCTTGTGGATACCAAGGGGGAGAGGGGGTGGGCACGCAAGTGGTCAGACGGCAGGAGATGGAAACACTGCCTGCCCAGTGCCTGAGAGTCTGGGCGCTCCGGCTCCTCCTACACAGATGAAGCTTGGTGGTGTTACTCTAGGAGAAATAAGCCAGACACAGGAGGACAGATGCTGTATGCTCCCACTTACAGGAGGTACTGAGATAGGCAAGTTCACAGAAACAGCAAGTAGAAGGGTGGTGGCCCAGCCTGGAGGAAGGGGGATGGAGGGTTGACGTCCAATCCCTGTGGAGTTTCCCTCTGGGAAGGGGAACAGGCTCTGGAGAAGGGCAGTAGTAATGGTAGTACACCCATGTGAGTGTACTTAACGTACAGAACTGTACACTTAAAATGGGAAAAATGCTAAATTTATATTAAGTATGCTTTAGCACAATTTTTTTTTTTATATAGCACAATTTTTTTAAAAACCTGGGGTGGGGGGCGCCTGGGTGGCCCAGTTGGTGAAGTGTCTGCCTTCTGCTCTGGTCCTGATCCTGGGATGGAGTCCTGAGTCGGGCTTCCTGCTTGGCGGGGAGTCTGCTTCTCCCCCTGTCCCTCCCCCCCATGCTCTCTCTCTCTCTCTCTCTCTCAAACAAATAAATAAATCTTTTAAAAAATATAAAAATAAGTCATGGGGATGTAAAAGACAGCATAGGGAATATAGTCAATAATATTCTAATAACCTTATGGTGACAGATGGTGACATCACTTATGGTGAGCATTTTGTAATGTATATAAATGACGAATTACTATGTTGTATACCCGAAACGCCTATAATATTGTATGCCAAGTATACGTCAATAAAAACAAAGCCTGAGTCATCCTTGCCTCTTTTCTTATGGGTGTGACCCCACCAGCAAAGCCTAAGGCCTCACTTCTGTTTTTTTCTTTAAGATTTGTGTGTGTGTGTGTGTGTGTGTGTGTGTGTGTGTGTGTGTGATTCATTTCTTTTTAAGATTTTATTTATTTGAGGGCGCCTGGGTGGCTCAGTTGGTTGGGCAACTGCCTTCGGCTCAGGTCATGATCCTGGAGTCCCCAGATCGAGTCCCGCATCGGGCTCCCTGCTCGGCAGGGAGTCTGCTTCTCCCTCTGACCCTCTTCCCTCTCGTGCTATCTCTCATTCACTCTCTCTCGAATAAATAAATAAAATCTTTAAAAAAAAAAGATTTTATTTATTTGAGAGAGAGAGCAGGAACAGGGGCAGAGGGAAAGGGAGAAGCAGGCTCCCCGTTGAGCAGGGAGCCTGATGAAGGACTCGATCCCAGGCCCCTGGGATCATGACCTGAGCAGAAGGCAGACGCTTAACTGACTGAGCCACCCAGGCGCCCCACTTTTTTAAGATTTTATTATTTATTTTTATTTATTTAAGTAGGCTCCATGCCCAACATGGGGCTTGAACTCATGACTGAGATCAAGAGTTTCATGCTCCACCAACAGAGCCAGCCAGGTGCCCCAGGCCTCATTTTTTTTTTTTTTAAGGATTTTATTTATTTATTTGACAGAGAGACACAGTGAGAGAGGGAACACAAGCAGGGGGAGTGGGAGAGGGAGAAGCAGGCTTCCCGCGGAGCAGGGAGCCCGATGCGGGGCTCGATCCCAGGACCCTGGGATCATGACCTGAGCTGAAGGCAGATGCTTAACGACTGAGCCACCCAGGCACCCCCCTCCGGCCTCATTTCTAAATAAATTAGAGTCCAGCTGCTCCTTGGCACCCTCCCTGGACCCTGTGGAGCAGGAGTCCAAGCCCTCCAACAACCCCCCCCCGCGCCCCCACCAGGGTCCTGGCTATCTCCACCTGCTGGGTGGCCCAGCCAGTCTCCTTAACAGAGCACGCTTCTACCCCTGGTCAGGCCGCAGTCTGTTCTCTCTGACAGGGTGATCGTCAGATTTCATCCCTCCCCAGCTCAGAATCCTCCTGGGGCTCCCACCCCACTTGGAGTGAAGCCTGAATCTTCACCACGACTTTGGAGTGATGGAGATGATTCAGAACTAGGTGCACTAGGGGGCACCTGGGTGGCTCAGTTGGTTAAGCGACTGCCTTCGGCTCAGGTCATGATCCTGGAGTCCCGGGATCGAGTCCCACATCGGGCTCCCTGCTCGGCAGGGAGTCTGCTTCTCCCTCTGACCCTCTTCCCTCTCGTGCTCTCTATCTCTCATTCTCTCTCAAATAAATAAATAAAATCTTTAAAAAAAAAAAAAGAACTAGGTGCACTAGTCGGTGCACAGCACTGGGAACATACTATGTGCCACTGAATTGCTCCCTTTAAAATGGTGAATGTTATGTTGAGTTTCACGTCAATAAATTATTTACAAATTTTTTTTAAAGATTTTATTTATTTATTTGACAGAGAGAGACATAGCAAGAGACGGAACACAAGCAGGAGGAGTGGGAGGAGAAGCAGACTTCCCACTGAGCAGGGAGCCCGATGCGGGACTCGATCCCAGGACCCTGGGATCATGACCCAAGCCAAAGGCAGACGCTTAACGACAGAACCACCCGGGCGCCCTACAGAAAATTTTTGAAAGCTGGCTGCAGTCCGGTGAAAATACTAAGATTTTGCAGCCCAAAAGGAGAGCTTGCTTAAGTTAACTTGTGACTCTAAAGAGAACCAGACAGTAACAAACCCCTTAAGAATGAAGTTTGCACAAATTCAGAAACAAACCATTTTTTTTAAGTAAACTCTATGTCCCATGTGGGGCTTGAACTCACAACCCTGAGATCAAGAGTTGCATGCCCTATCCACTGAGCCAGCCAGCTACCCCAGAAACAAAAACCATTAGCATGGCCCCCTGGACCCTACACAATCTGTACCCCCAAGCCCCACTCTCTGATTTCAACTCCCTCTCGCCTTCCCCAGCTCACCATGCACCTCCATCTGGCTGTCTACATCACTACCCTTGGGGCCCCAGGGCCTTTGCACTTGTCACTTGCTCTCCTTGGCATGCTCTTCACTCATACACTATTTTTTTTTTTTTTTTTTAAGAGCACCTGGGTGGCTCAGTCGGTTAAGTGTCTGCCTTTGGCTCAGGTCATAATCTCAGGGCCCTGAGATCAGGGAGTCTGCTTCTTCCTCTCCTTCTGCCTGCCACTACCCCTGCTTGTGCTCTCTGTCAAATAAATAAATAAATGTTTTAAAAAGAAGATTTTAGGGCACCTGAGTGGCTCAGTTGGTTAAGCAACTGCCTTCGGCTCAGGTCATGATCCTGGAGTCCCAGGATCGAGTCCGGCATCGGGCTCCCTGCTCAGCAGGGAGTCGGCTTCTCCCTCTGACCCTCTTCCCTCTTGTGCTCTCTGGCTCTCATTCTCTCTCTGAAATAAATAAATAAATAAAATCTTTAAAGTAAATAAATAAAGATTTTATTTATTTATTTGAGAGAGATGGAGAGAGCATGGGGGGAGGGGCAGAGGGAGAGGGAGAAGCCGACTCCCCGCTGAGCAGGGAGCCGGATACAGGGCTCTATCCCAGGACCCTGAGATCATGACCTGAGCCAAAGTCAGATGCTTAACCTACTGAGCCACCCAGGCGCCCCTCCCTCATGCACTTCTTGACATCCTTACCCTCACTTGGTTAAGTCTCTGCCCAAGTGTCATCTCCCTGACCACTCAGTTTAGAACAGCACCCCCCCACCCCATTATTCTACTCTCTCACCCTGCTTTGCTTCTCTCCATATACTTACAGCTATGGGATGGACAGCATACCATCCAAAACTCGTATGTTGAAGTCCTAAGTCCAGTGTAAATGTGTGACTTTATTTGGAAAGGGGGTCTTTATAGAGGTAAGCAAGTTAAAACGAGGTCATTAGGGTAGGCCCTAATCCAATACCGCCTGTGTCCTTGCAAGGAGAGCAGATTCAGACACAGGGACTGACACACTCAGAGGGAAGACAATGTGAAGAGACGCAGCGGACGGATGTCTAGGAGCCGTGGAGAGAGGCCTGGGACAGATCCTTCCCTGAGAGCCCTCAGAAGGAAACAACCCTGCCAACAGACACATTGATCTTGGACTTCCAGTCTGTAGAATTGTGAGATAATTAATTTCTGTGCTTTTAAGCCACCCAGTCTGTGGCATTTTGTGACGGCGGCCCCAGCAAATGAAGCCACTTGCCACTCCCTGTCCTCCGTCGGATCTGTCTCCTGTCTCCTCACCTGCTCAGAGGGCATCAGGATTTCTACCTGTTTTGATCACTGCTGTAGGCCCAGGGCCTAGGACGGTGTCTGGCACGTTGCAGAGCAGGGGATGCATTTCCAGAAGTGAGTGAGCGAGAGCCTGTTGGAGTGAAGGGAGCCGTGGGGGGCCATGAAGGGTGGGGGGCTGCCGAGGAAAACCGCATGGGCTTCTCCTATCTGGCTGCTGTTCTCTAAATACATAAGAGCTCTGTGTGATGTTTTACAGGGGAAGATATCGAGGTTCAGAGAGGAGAAGTGTTGGAGCTGATTCATGGTCCCCAAAGATATCTGAACCGTAAATGCTACCTTACCTGGAAAAGGGGTTGTCGCAGACGTGCTAAGAGGGGGAGAGTGTCCTGGATTAACCAGTGGGCCCTGACTGCAGTCATGCGTATCCTTCCTTGTAGGAGGAAGGCAGGGGGGCTTTGAGGACAGAAGAAAAGAAGGCAGAAAAAAAAGGCAAAAAAAAAAAGAAAAAAAGGCAATGTAACCATGGAGGCCAAGACCAGAAGGATGTGGCCACAAGCCAAGGAAGCTGGAGGAAGCAAGGAGCAGGAATGGAGTCCCACCTCGTGCCTCCAGAGGGAGCACAGAGCTGCCGACACCTTGATTTCAACCCAGTGGCACTGATTTCAGATGTCTGGGCTCCAGAACCCTGAGAAAATATATTTCTGTTGTTTTCAGCCAAACAAAAACAAAAGCAACCCAGCTCTGAACAAGGAGTCTGAGCCTCTTCCCCATCTGCTGCACCCGCCCTGGACAGAGCCACCAGCCCGGAGTTCCACGTGAGGCTACCTTCCCAGTCCACTGACATCCATCCCTGTCCTCCCAAGTTCTGTACCTTCTCTGTGTTTAGCCAGAGCCACCCAACCGTCATGTTTCTCCTCACCTGAAAACCCTTCCTCACCTTCTCATTGCATTTTGGATCCCTTCCAAAATTCCTTTTTTTTTTTTTTAAAGTAAGCTCTACACCCAATGTGGGGCTTGAACTCATGACCCCGAGATCAAGAGTCCCATGCTCTACTGACTGAACCAGCCAGGTGCCCTGGATCCCTTCCCAAATTCTTAATGCAAAGCCTGCAAAGGCCTAGCCTCAGGGTCCAGAACTGAAATGCTTGCCAGGAGCCCTACAGGGTAAGGAGGGACTGCAGAAGTTAAAACCAAATCTACAGCCCTCCTCTGCTCCAACTATTAGCACTTAGGAATGTGAGCCCAGTATGGCCAGACCTTATGATTTTTTAAAAAGTCTGGGAAATCCATGGGTGCCTGGGTGGCTCAGTCGTTGGGTGTCTGCCTTCAGCTCAGGTCATGATCCCAGGGGCCTGGGATCGAGCCCCGCATCGGGCTCCCTGCTCAGCGGGAAGCCTGCTTCTCCCTCTCCCACTCCCCCTGCTTGTGTTCCTGCTCTCGCTGTCTCTCTCTGTCAAATAAATAAATAAAATCTTAAAAAAAAAAAAAGTCTGGGAAATCCAGATTTTTATGGAAAACCACTTTTTAAAAAGACTAAACTGAATCCATTTCTGAAACACATGGAATGGGCAAAAATCTGCAGGGCTACTCCATGGGCTGTCTCCAGACCATGAACCACTGGTTCTTGGCCTTGGGACCAGCTATCACGAGCCCTGCTGGCCTCTATCAGACTCCCCTGAGCCTGAGGCTAGTTTTAGTTTCTTTTTCTTTTCTTTTTTTTTTTAAGTCATATTTATTTATTTTTAAGTCATCTCTACATCCAGTGGGGCTCGAACTCACGACCCTGAGATCAAGAGTCGCATGCTCTTCCAATTAAGCCAGCCAGGTGCCCCTAGTTTCATTTTTAGTTTCTGAAACTGACCCCAGCCTCCTTCGTTCTTCATAGCCTTCTGGCTTTTTGCTCTGAGTATTGCCCCACTTTGCTTCCCCTTGAGCCTATTACTGACTCATCTAATTCTCAAATGTTATCCCGGAAGAGCCTTCTCTGGACGCCCCCAACTAGGTTAGCACCGTCACCCCCCAGTTTTAATCACCCTTTACTCCTTTTTCTTCTGAGCACTTACCACATTTGTAAGAATAGATTAATTGGGGAGATCATTTGCAGAATGTCAGTCTCCCCATCCCAGGTGGTCACCTCTAAAGTGCACAGACCTAGGGCGCCTGGCTGGCTCAGTCGGTAAAGCATGGGACGCTTGATCTCAGGGTCGTGAGTTCAAACCCCACATGTGGCGTAGAGTTTACTTAAAATTTAAAAAAATATACCAAAACCCCTAATTAAATAAATTAATTAAGTGCACAGACCTGGCCACTAGGCAGGGCCATGTGACCAAGGTGTGGCCCTCTCAGCCCGCGGGGCTTGGGAAGAGAGGCGATCTGACATCACATGACCAGAAGGGGGCAGAGCTGCATTGGACTCCAGGACCGTCCGATGTCGGGCCGGGCGGCTTCTCTCCTGAGCAAGGTAGCAGAGAAGCTGCTTGACTCCCTCCTAAGTATCAAGGGGCTTGCCTGCGTGAGTGTTTCCAGGCAGGAATGAGGACAAGGGGGTGGCCCGGCACCGACCACACAGACAAGCTCAGCCCCTGCGGAGGGCCAGGCCAGGAGATGGAAGGGACTGAGTGAGGCAGTGAGTCCCCCTGCTCAGAGACAGGAAGCAGGGCTGCCCATCCGGCAAGGCTAAGGCAACAGGCCTTCCTGCCCTGGGGCTAAACAAGTCTGCGCGTGAGCTACCTGCTCCAGGAAAAGCTTGCTCCTGGAATACGGGAACCAGCTAAAATAGCTTATTTATCAAGGCTAATAAGTTGCTTCTCAAGACTCCCTTTGCTGTGCCCAGCGGTCCAAAGCTATCAAGTCAAAGTGCTGATTGTAACCAGTTCCCTCTTATAAGACCTGTCTTGAAAGCACCCAGTTCTAGGCCCCCTTTGACTTCCCCTTTCTGAGACACTGCGGACTCTCTCAACATAGGCTTCGCGTGAACAACAGGTTTTTCTGGTGATTGTTGGGAGGCTAAAAGCTGACATTCCAGTGATTGTTTCAGGGCAATCTGGCTGTTACTGTAATGGGGCCACTACCTGATTTAGAAAGAAACTTCTCTGGGCAATTGATTCTGATGTCAGCATATTAAGCGTAAATCGTACAAGTGTCCTGAGCAACCCCTTCTCAACCCCACAGTGGAGAGTAGATACTATCTCTCAGCTGGTCCAACGCTGTTAGCTGCCCTCTTTTTTTTTTTTTTTTTAAGATTTTATTTTTTGACAGAGACACAGCGAGAGAGGGAACACAAGCAGGGGGAGTGGGAGAGGGAGAAGCAGGCTTCCCGCGGAGCAGGGAGCCCGATGCGGGGCTCGATCCCAGGACCCGGGGATCAGGACCCAAGTCGAAGGCAGATGCTTAACGACTGAGCCACCCAGGCGCCCCCAGCTGCCCTCTTTTTCCCTTGGAACAAAATAACTGTTTCTTTGAGCTCTAGTATGAAGAGTTATTCAGAGGTAAACTGCATGCAAAATATGCATCTTTAATCCTTAGAATCACACTAGAAGGCCTGGACCGGGGAAACATACTCCTCCTGGTTTGCCTGGGATTGTTTCAGTTTTTTGTTATTATTTTTATTTATTTGAGAGAGCAGTCAGTCGCGTGCACAAGCGGGGGTGCTGGGAGGGGGGCAGAGGCAGAGGGAGAAGCAGGTTCCTGGCTGAGCAGGGAGCCCGCTGTAGGGCTTAATCCCAGGACCCTGGGATCCTGACCTGAGCTGAAGGCAGACACTTAACGACTGAGCCACCCAGGTGCTCCTAGAAATAAAATGCTATTTAACACACTTTTCTTTGCCAAAGGTGTAAATCCACGTGTTTGGGTAAATCAGAGGGACTTTGAGTGTCTCTACAACTACACTCAAAATGCACGTGAGTTCTCCAAGTTAATCTGCTCTTCTCTACATTTTTTTTAAAAGATTTTATTTATTTATTTGACAGAGAGAGACACAGCGAGAGAGGAAACACAAGCAGGGGGAGTGGGAGAGGGAGAAGCAGGCTTCCCGCTGAGCAGGGAGCCCGATGTGGGGCTCAATCCCAGGACCCTGGGATCATGACCTGAGCCGAAGGCAGACGCTTAACGACTGAACCACCCAGGCGCCCCTCTTCTCTACATTTCTTGAGTGCAGACAGGGGCTATGGGTTTCTTTTGTTTTCTCCATAGACCCCTGAACTCACATCTAGGTATTTAGTGCTGTTACTTTATTTATTCCTTTTGAAAAGTTTGCCTGGAAGGCCCAGAATCTAAACTTTTTCCAGTGGCTACGCTGCATGCCAACAGTAAATTGCTTATTAATCATTAACTCACCTCCCTGGCATGCATTTATATGTTTAGATATTTGTTCTCTGTGTAAGGGGAAGACAATTCTGGAGCTGTAACAAGATGTAGGCTTTTCCATAAGTCAGCCTGGGCAGGCTCCTCTCCCTCATTCTGAGATCTGCTGTAGCTACTCAGAGGCAGCCTCTTGAGCAAGGGGACAAGAGGGGAGCCAGCAAGGCCCAGGGCCCCACATTTAAGGCGGCACTGGCTCTCGGGCACCCATGCTGTGCTCGCAGGTTCAAGAGAGTGCGTGCCTCCTTAAATGGTGGTTCTGGCCGCCTCCAGACCTCACTCTGCTTTTCAGTCCAGGGCTGTAGAGTCCTGACTCTGTGACTGACCAGGAGGTGGCCAGTCCAGTGACATTCAATGTTCCAGAGTCTCTGGGTCTTCAGCTATGAAGTGGGGTTCTTGGTGAGGATTAGGGGAGCTCACACTGGGATTTGCCCTGTGCACAGCATACTGCAAATGCCTTTTACCATTTCTGCCCAGGGCCAAGCCCCAGGCCAAGCACCTACTGTAGTTTATCTAGTTTCTTCCTTACAGATACACTTCAGAAGCTCCTGTTGCAATTCTGATCCTACAGATGAAGAAACCAGGCTATGAGAGTAGCAGATGGGATTCTCTGACCCCAGCACTTTCCTCATTACCAAACACCGGAGGCTTTCTTGTAAATAGCAACATGGCACTTCCTGTCTGGTGGTGTTTAATCCTCACTGGGCATCCATGTCACCTGAGGAGTCTTTAAAAGCACAGATGCTTCCAGAAATTCTGGATTAATTAGTCTGGGGATAGGCCCAGGCACTGAAAATGCTTTTTAAGGAGCTCAGCTGATTCTAATGTGCAGCCAGATTCAGAACCACTGTTCTAGAGAACTAAAAGCTTTAGATTAGCTCTAAAGAGAACTCAGGGGGGGGCATTTTTAAAAAAGATTTTATTTTAAAATAATCTCTACAGCCAAACGTGGGGCTTGAACTCATAACCCCGAGATCAAGAGGCCCGTGCTCTACTGAGTGAGCAGCCAGGAGCCCCTCAAAGAGGGTATTTCTGAATTTCAGCCACTTAAAGAGGTGTGCATGTGTACACATACACATCCCACCCCAAGTCAGGAGTGTAGCTTTGCAGTTAGTAAAACAATGTGTTTTTTCCCCTCAATCCCAGCTCTGCTCCTCAAAGGCTATGAATTGGGGAAAATCTCTTCACCTCTCTAAATCGACCAGAGCACTATCAGAATCCCCTTAAGCACCGATTGAAGGACCCGTCCTGTAGCTTAATAAAAAGGTCGAAAAAAGGGTGGGGGGATGGGTTAGCCTGGTGATGGGTATTAAAGAGGGCACATTCTGCGTGGAGCACTGAGTGTTATGCACAAACAATGAATCATGGAACACTACAACAAAAACCAATGATATAATGTTAGTGATTAACCTAACAATAAAAAATTTTTTAAAAAAGGTCAGATGGGATGGGGGCGGGGAGGTTAGATCTGGGTAGGTTAGATCTGGGTAGGGCTGAAAATTTGCATTTCTAGCAAGTTCCCAAGTGCTGCTGTTGGTCCAGGGAACACACTTTGAGAACCAGTGCTGTGAGCTGATTATAATGAACGACCCTGATGAGGTTCACCAAGTGCCACTTCAGATCAATCCTCAGAGCCTGCAAAGTGCCTCTCATCGTATGCTCACAGCCATGGGGTCCCCTTAGTACCAGTATTTTAGGAAGGCTATCACATAGGCTCCCAAGAGTGAAGTGACACGTCCAGGGTCAGGCAGCCAGAAAGCTGCAGAAGTCTGGATCTGAACAGGACTAAAAGCAGAAGAACACCGGCGCGATCTACTCCTTTGCAGACACCACAGCAAGCTCTGGGACCACCGGCCTGAGGTCACATCCAAAGCCGCCGGGCACACCCAGGTCTGCGGCAGGCAGAAGCCTTCCCGCCTCCCCCGCGGGGGGGAATACCAGCGCCTTGCAGAGCGGCCTGCGAGCAACTCCGTGGAGGCTTGGCGCCCCCTGGTGGCTGTTCTGGGAGCAGCGCCACGCTGCCCCGGCGGGGCGTTCCGCTCTCTCCTGCGTGAGTCATCGGCATTCTTCGGCCTCCTTACAAACATGGAAAATATTATTCAGTCCATTCCATCCTCCGAAAGAACTCTGGGTGTTGAAAGAGGGTGGGGCCTTCAGAGTCGAGGAATGGAAAGGAAGGGCGGTGGACCGGGCCCTGGGGAGCTCGGAGGACTGGGGTAAAAGGGTAAAGATGGGGAAAGCGCAGCTGAGAACAATCCGGACTTTCACCTTTTGACCTTCCCAAGACTCCTGCTGAGGAATTTCCAGGACTGAGCCTCCTGGAGCGGCTGCAGAAGGCCAGCTTGTTCTCCCAGTGCCGGCGCCCGCTGCCTGAGCTCGTCCATTTCTGCTTTCATGTATTCATTCAGTGGGTATTTTTGAGAGCCTACTATGTGCCGGCACTTTTCTAGGTTCTGGGGATACAGAAAGAAACAGAATAGACAGGATCCCTGCCTCCATGGATGCCCTCCCACCACAGAATGACGGGCGGAAGGAAGGAAGGAAGGAAGGAAGGAAGGAAGAAAATTGGAGGAAAATGAAGAAGGGGGATGGGGACCTCACAGAAAAGATGACATTTAAGCAAAAACGTGAGGGAAGAGAGGGAAAGAGAGAGGCAGGTATCTGGGGGAAGAATGTTCTAGGAAGTGAGAATCGTAGGAGCCAAGGTCCTGGGGCAGGGGCCAGTATGTATGTTTGAGGACTTGGACTAGGTTCTTCTTCTTCCTTTTTTTTTTCTCCTTAAGATTTTATTTATTTATTTGACAGAGAGAGAGCAGAAGCAGGGGGAGCAGCGGGCAGAGGGAGAATCAGGCTCCCCGCTGAGCCAGGAGCCAGACGCTGAACTCGATCCCAGGACCTGGGGATCACCACCTGAGCCGAAGGCAGACACTCAACTGACTGAGCCACCCAGGCGCCCTTGGACTAGTTCTTGATAATAAAGTGGGATATATTTTTTACTATCCAGGATCTACTTGCTCTGTTATTAATTACACTAAACTGACTCATTTTCAAAAACAAATACTTATTTCAGCCTCATCAGGGTGGGTTGAGGAGAGCACAGGAGGTAGCAAAGAGTGAGATAGTAAGTATAAACAAGCCTTTGAGAGAGTTTATTTTACAAAAGAGTAGGAGGGACGCCCAGGTGGCTCCATCGGTAAAGCATGCAACTCTTGATCTCAGGGTCCTGAGTTCAAGTCCCATGTTGGGGGCAGAGTTTACTTACAAACCTAAAAACAGGGAGGGGTCCAAGTGGATAAGAAATACTAAGACTCGTGTGCATGTTGACCTTGGATGGCTCTGGGATTGGGTCCTGGAACTTCCTGCTTTCTAGAGGACCTTGTTCAGTGCTAAGATTTTATTTATTTTTATTTTTTAATTTTTTAAAAGATTTATTTGAGAGAGAGAGTGAGAGGGAGAGTCTCAAGCAGATTCCACACTGAAGGTAGAGCCCCATGCGGGACTTGATCTTTTGATACCTCTTTATTTTTTTAAGATTTTATTTATTTCTTTGAGAGAGAGAATGAGAGAGAGGGAGCACATGAGAGGGGGGAGGGACAGAGGGAGAAGCAGACTCCCTGCCGAGCAGGGAGCCCGATGCGGGACTCGAACCCAGGATCCTGGGATCATGACCTGAGCTGAAGGCAGTCGCTTAACCAACTGAGCCACCCAGGCGCCCCTCTTGATATCTCTTGATATCACCCTGATATCAAGGCCTGAGGCAAAGCCTGCCTGGGTGGCACAGTGGGTTAAACGGCCGACTCTTGGTTTCAGCTCAGATCATGATCTTGGGGTCATAGGATTGAGCCCCATATCTGGCTCTGCACTCAGTGGGGGAGTCTGTTTGAGACTCTCCCTCTCCCTTTGCTCCTCCTGCTCTTGCGCTCTCTCTCAAATAAATAAATAAAATCTTTTTTTTATTCATTTGAGAGACAGAGAGCACAAGTGGGGGAGAGGCAGAGGGAGAGGGAGAAGCAGTCTCCCCACTGAGCCAGGAGCCCAACGTGGGGCTCGATCCCAGGACCTGGAGATCATGACCTGAGCCGAAGGAAGACACTCAACCATCTGAGCCACCCAGGTGCCCCAAATAAATAAAATCTTTTTTTTTTTTTAGATTTTATTTATTTGACAGAGAGAGACACAGCGAGAGAGGAAACACAAGCAGGGGGAGTAGGAGAGGGAGAAGCAGTGTTTCCGCGGAGCAGGGAGCCCGATGCGGGGCTCGAACCCAGGACCCTGGGATCATGACCTGAGCCGAAGGCAGACGCTTAACGACTGGGCCACTCAGGCGCCCCTCAAATAAATAAAATCTTAAAAAAACAAAAAAAGACCTGAGCTGAAACCAAGAGTTGGACACTTGACCTGACTGCACCACCCAGGCGCCCCCAGTGCCAAGATTTTAAATAGCATCTTGATGCCAATGACTTCCCCCTTTATATCTCCTCTCCCTTGAGCATGTCCAAATTTACAGCTATTTACAGGCATCTCTAACCGTTATCAATTGTACAAAACAGAATCATTGATTGCCTCTTGCCCCACCAAAATCTGCTCCCTTCCATGAAGCTTTGATAAGCACAAAAGTAGGGAGTGGCTCTTATTTTCTTTTTTCCTCTCATTTCCCATCCAGGAGTAGCATCCCTGTGGGTTTTGGCTCCCATCCCCTTCTCTATACACACCATCTCTTGGTCTCCCTGCCTCCACCCTTGCTCCCAGTGTGATCACTTTTCTACCCAGCAATTATATGGATCTGAAAAATCCAGTCATGCCAGACCCTTACTTAAAATTCTTCATCAGGGGGCGCCTGGGTGGCTCAGTCGTTAAGCATCTGCCTTAGGCTCAGGTCATGATCCCAGAGTCCTGGGATCGAGCCCCGCATCAGGCTCCCTGCTCGGCGGGAAGCCTGCTTCTCCCTCTCCCTCTCCCCCTGCTTGTGTTCCCTCTCTCGCTGTGTCTCTCTCTGTCAAATAAATAAATAAAATCTTAAAAAAAATTCTTCATCAGTTCCCCATAACAATCAGAATAAAACCCCAACTCTTTTCCAGGGCTTTCAAGATCCTCCATGATCTTCCCCTGGCCTCTGATTGCATCTCATACATTCTCTGCCTCCTTCGTTGTACTCCGACCAGTCTATTCGCACCCCCTTTCCTGTGTTTCTCAAATAAAGATTCCCTTCCAAAGGCATTTTGCTTGAGAGACTTTCTCCAGCATCTTCACGAGGTCAGCTCCTTCTGATCCTCCATGCTCAGCTTAAAATGTCACCTCCTTGAGAGGCCTGCCTATTCTGAAATGGCCTCCCAGCTGGACACTTTCTCGAAAACATGGCTTCCCTGCTCACCCTGCCCCCCACAGCATGATCTATCTCCACTCCTCTAGTCCTCATTAGTCCCTGCCACCTGGATTCCCAGCTTAACCCCAGCTTAACCCCAGCCCTGGCCTTCCGGAAACTGGTTCTCCAGCCCTTCCTTTGAGTCCATCAGCTCCTCCATAGCCTACCGATAAATTCTTTATTTGCTCAATTTAGCCAAAGGTGTTTTTGGTCCCTTGCAATGAAAGAACCCTAAGGGTGGGGTGCCTGGCTGGTTCAGTTGGTAGAGAGAGGGACTTTTGATCTCGGGGTTGTGAGTTCCAGCCCCATGTTGGGTGTAGAGATAACTTAAAAATGTCTCGCTGTGTCTCTCTCTGTCAAATAAATAAATAAAATCTTTAAAAATAAAATAAAAAATAAAAATAAAAAAATCGAAAGTAAGGAGGGAGGGAAGGAAGGAACCCTAAGGGTTATAGCCTCCATTATCAGGGTACCAAGAGAAATCGCCGAACTATATTTGAGTAATGCCTTAGGTCAATAAAGAATAATGATAATTGGGGAGAGAACAATAGTAACATTAAATTAATAACACTTATTGAGGACTGTATTAGTATGTAGGTTCTGTAGCTATGGCCCTACAAAGACCAAAAGGGAATAGAATTGCATTTCTCAGTTAATAGTCCATATATATAAGGGGCCAAGGATGTCCCTACCTTGTTGCTCAGTATCTTCAACATGTGGCTTCCACCTTAAGGACCAAGACAGCTGCCTGCACTCCTGGGCTCTCAGGGGGGACTAGAGAGGCGGGGCGCTGTCCCTCCCTTTCAAGGTCCCTATCAGAGAAGGTGCCTGCATTATCCGCACTCCCATCCCATTGGCCAGAACCTCGTCACGTGGCCACGGTTGGCTGCAAGGAAAGCCAGCAAACGTCATCTTTAATTGGGCAGCCCTGGCTTCCTTCTACTCACATCTGGCAAAGATAACTATGCTGATTACTAGCAATGTAAGCATACATTTTACATTTACACAAATAGTCTTGTGTCAGAGGGTTCGTTGGGTTTATTTTTTCACTCAATTTTCAAGATCCATTCATGTCTCTATGAACAGCTAGTCATGCCTTCTAGCGGCTTCCCCTTACTGTGTGCATCCGGCATAGTTAACCAATGCGCCCCCCTAGCGATGGGCGCCCATCGCCGTCTTCACCTCCACCTGCAGCCTCCGCATGTGTCACTGCCATGGGCATCGATGTGCACATCTGTGCACCGAATGAGTTATTTTTCTTTTTTTTTTAAAGATTTTATTTAGGGGCGCCTGGGTGGCTCAGTCGTTAAGCGTCTGCCTTCGGCTCAGGTCATGGTCCCAGGGTCCTGGGATCGAGCCCCACATCGGGCTCCCTGCTCCGCGGGAAACCTGCCTCTCCCTCTCCCACTCCCCCCGCTTGTGTTCCCTCTCTCGCTGTGTCTCTGTCAAACGAATAAATAAAATCTTATTTATTCGTTTGACAGAGAGAGAACAAGCAGGGGGAGCTGCAAGGGGAGAGTGAGATGCAGGCTCCCCATGAGCAGGGAGTCCAATGCGGGAGCTCAATCCCAGGACCCCGGGATCATCACCTGACCGAAGGCAGCTGCTTAACCGACTGAGCCCCCCAGGAGCCCCTGATTGAGCAGTTCTGCGGACTCCATCCCCAGGAGAGGAGGTGCTCAGTCACAGGGGAAGTGAATGACAAGTACGGCCAGACTGCTCTCTGGCAGAGCTGCTCCCAGTCTTTACTCCCACCAGCTGCCATGAGGGGCGTCTATAGTCCCCCAAAGGTATTTTGTTCATCTTTGCTACAGCTATAAATGGACATCTGTTGTTTTTGCGAGGCCAGATCCATTCTTCCTTTCCAGTCACTGGATGCTAGGTTTCCTTGGGGAACCATGGCCAATCTCAATCCACGTGTCTCAGATGAGCGTGACCTTGCTCTCTCACTTCCTGGTTTGACCATGTGACTGAGCACTGGCCAATCATCACCTTACAGCTCGCAGCCAATCAAGTGAAGGCCCAGGACTGAGGAAGCTAGGCCAAATTAGAGCCAACTCAGCTGAAAGATGACTAAATCATGATGTTGTTGCTTGTGTCCCTGGAACCAGCCATGCCTGAAGTGGATATGAACTGAAGCTTATAGTGACATAAGCCAATAGATTGATTTTCTGATTTTTAAAATTAGTCTATTAATTTTAATTTTTTTTAAAGTAGGCTCCGCACCCAGTGTGGGGCTTGAACTTAGAACCCTGAGCTCAAGGGCTGCATACTCTACCAACTGAGCCAGCCCGGAGCCCCTCATTCTCTTTTGAGGCCGATTTGAGTTGGGCTTAGGAAAGCCACAACCAAAAGAATTCAGACTTAATAACGGCCGTTGCCCCATCCATCCTGCCGCCAAGTGCATGGTAAGTCACAGAACAAATGTTTGTTGAACGAATGAGTGAGTGCACATGTGGGAATAAATGAGACATGAGAAGTGGCCACCCTGTGATAAATACTCCTACGTACGAGTTCTCCAGGAGTTCATATGAAATAGTACTGGGAAGGTTCATAAATAAGGAAATGGGCTTTAAAAATTCCTTTTGCTATATTCAAATCCTAAGGCTACGTAAGATATATGTAAGCTCCTTCATTGTAGTTTTTGTTCCTTTTGCTTTCAGACAATCAGGTAACCCTCATTAAACTAGGAAGGTAACTTAAAACCCCACCATATTCCCCTTAGAGGGTTAGAAATGAGACAAGCAGGCATAAGACTTTCTCTTCTGCAGCTTTCCAGGGGGTGTTTTCCTTTGTGTTTATTTTTATGAAAAGTGTGGTACTGAGAAATCCTAAGGGTGAGCACATTAGTGCCAACCATTTTTTTTTAGTTTATTTTTTTATTTAAGTAATCTCTACACCCAGTGTGGGGCTCGAACTCACGATCCTGAGATCAAGAGTCCCATGCTTATATGACTGAGTCAGCTTGGCGCTCCAGTGCCATCCATTTGACAATGATTTGCCCTAAAAGTAAAATTTGATTATTTTTTCGGCCTTTGGATTTTTTGTAAAGATTTTATTTTATTTTTATTTTTTTAAAGACTTTATTTATTTCTTTGAGAGAGAGAGAGCCAGAGAGAGACAGCATGAGCGGG
The DNA here is from genome assembly GCF_037043125.1 of Eumetopias jubatus. NCBI lineage: Eukaryota > Metazoa > Chordata > Mammalia > Carnivora > Otariidae > Eumetopias > Eumetopias jubatus. The sequence goes on from NW_028274815.1 coordinate 127,419,507, forward strand.
TGACGGACAGAGGGAGAAGCAGACTCCCTGCTGAGCAGGGCGACCAGTGCGGGGCTCGATCCTGGGACTCTGGGATCGTGACCTGAGCTGAAGGCAGATGCTTAATCGACTGAGCCGCCCAGGCGCCCCTAAGATTTGATTTGATTTGATTTATTTTGAAGATTTAATTAATTTATTTGACAGAGAGAGAAACAGAGAGAGAGCACAAGCAGGGGGAGCAGGAGGAGAGGGAGAAGCAGGCTCCCCTCTGAGCAGGGAGCCTGATGTGGGGCTCAATTCCAGGACCTGGGATCATGACCCCAGCTGAAGGCAGGTGCTTAACTGACTGAGTCACCCAGGCGCCCCTGATTTTATTTTTAAGTAATCTCTCCACCGGCTTGAACTTACAACCCCAAAATCAAGAGTCACATGTTCTACTGACTGAGCCAGCCAGGTGCCCCATGCCTTTGGATTTTTTTATTTATAAGAAAGTAATATGTGTATCTTTTTTTATACTTTTTTAAGTAAGCTCTATGCCAACATGGGGCTTGAACTCAGGAGTCCACATGCTTTACCAACTGAGCCACTCAGGTGTCCCTGTATTTGATTTTTTTTAAAGATTTTTATTATTTATTTGACAGAGAGACAGCGAGAGAGGGAACACAAGCAGGGGGAGTGGGAGAGGGAGAAGCAGGCTTCCTGCTAAGCAGGGAGCCCGATGTAGGGCTCGATCCCAGGACCCTGGGATCATGACCTGAGCCGAAGGCAGACGCTTAACAACTGAGCCACCCAGGCACCCCTGTATTTGATTAAAAAAAAAAAAAGATTTTATTTACTTATTTGAGAGAGAGCACACAGAGAAAGAGAGGGAGAAGCAGGCTCCCCGCCAAGCAGGGAGCCCAGTGCAGGGCTGGATCCCAGGACCCTGAGACCATGACCCAAGCCTAAGGCAGATGCTTAGCCGACTGACCCACCCAGGCGGCCCCGCTGTATTTGATTTTTTACCAGAGGCCTAGCAGACCAGAGAGACAGTGTCCTTTTCCCCTCAAACCCATGGCGCTGTCACCTTCTCTAGGGACAGCCACATAACTAGTTTCTCTTGTCACTTCCTAGAGAGTCTCTAGCATAAATAAGCTTTATCAGCCACGGCTCTTGACGGCAAGCAACAGAGACCTATGCTGGCTAACCTCAACTGCAGAGGGATTTATGGGAAGGATACGTGGGGAAGGGCAGGTGCTTATAGAATCAGTAGGAAGGATAAAGACCATCAGGAAATGAGGGAGGCTAAGCGTGGAAATTCTGCCCAGGCGAATGTTGCTGCCACTCCATCTATAGCTGCTCCTGCCTGAATACCCAGTTATCATGCGCAGGGTAGATCCAAATTCTCTGTACATTTCTCTTGACATCACTGGCTGGAGAACTGAAACTACTGGACAGAAACGTCTGATTGTCCAGGTCACATGCCTGTGTGGCCAAATGGTGGAGAGAGGTTCTCTTTATTTGTAATTTTGAGGAATCTTGCTAAATTTCTTTCCAAAAGATTGTTTCAATCTACACTTCTAACAACAATCCGGAAGAATTTATATTGCCCCAGAGGTGCCAAAAGAGCATGAAGAATATTTTGAACCAATCGTGGAAGCATTTGTGCGTGCTCTGCAGCACTTGAGAAGAGATTAAAAGCACCTGACTGTTGTCAGTGAGCTGTCTGAGTCCCTACAGAATTCAGGGATCCCTTTATAGTCCTGGATAAGAAGAGAAAAAAGCCACCTGGGTAATACAGGTGTAATTGGCCCCCCACGGCACTTAGGTGGTCCCTTTGAAGATCAGCCTCTGTGATGTGGGAGAGAGGGGGTGTCTGATTTGTTTTTATCTCTATTTTTAAGTCCTGAATTTCCAATTCATTAAAAAAGAAATCCTGGGGGCACCAACTCTCAAGGAGCCCATTAAGATTTGGCTTTGGGGAATTGGCTTTTGAATTGCCAAGCAAAATGAAATCACAAATATAATTATGTCATTGTACCGTTGTGTCTAAGTAGCATAAGAAATGAATCACTTAGGTCGGCGGGGGGGCGGGGGGGGGGGGCGGCTATCAACAGCAGACAACCTGATGAAGAGTGGCTTAGATTTTCTTCCAAAACAAGGAATCTGAAAGTAGGTAGCTGCTGTCGCTGGGTGAATGGTACCAGAGCCAGGTACTCTTGATCATCTTGGCCTTGCCCTCATGGTGCGGCAGTCTGGCTGCAGCTGCACCAGGCATCGCGTCAGTGTTCAAGGCAGAAGAGGTAGGGGAAGGGCTGGAGCCAGTTGCATCTGTCCCTTCTATCAGGAAAACGAACATATTCCTGGAAATCCAACAGCATAGTTGGCAGCCACGGCAGCAGAAGCGCTTTCCAGCTTCCAAAATAGGAGGAAGGAGAGAGTCAAAGGTTGGGAGCAGTTGCAGACTCAGCCCATTGACTAGATCTGCCGCAAGAAAAGTCAGAAAATCCACAGTGTTTGGAATATTGAAATCTCTTGTCCTTCCTTTAGTTCTTCCACCTAAATGATGGACATTGAAATAATTTTTCATGTCTATATACATCCACAGGAGACTTAATAGTAATTCACTATGTGAGTTATTAAGGGCTATTAAAATGCAGTATTCATGAACTAAAATGAGCCGGCTTATCCACACCGGTGTTCTGCCAAGACCATCTGGCTGCCACTCAATGCTTGATGGCCTTGCCTTTGCATAAATAGCTGAGATTCCTACAGTTTAAGGAAAAGACACTTTGTTAGTGGTGTTATCTTAAATTAGTTATGGTTCTCAATAGCTGCTTCTATTTCCTGTGTCCAAAAAGGTATTGTAGCCTATTGTGGGTTGAACTGTGCCTTCCAAAAAGATAGGTTCAAGTCCCAATCCTCCTCCTTGTAAATGTGACCTTATTTGGAAATAGGGTAATTAATTTAAATGTAATTAAATTAAAATGAGGTCATACTGGATTAGGGTGGGTCCTAATCCAATGACTAAAATCTTTATACGGAGAGAAAACAGACCTTCGTGCACTGTTTATGGGAATGTAAAATGGTGCAGCTGCTGTGGAAAACAGTTTGGCACTTCCTCAAAAGGTTAAACATAAAATTACCTCATGACCAATTCCACTCCTAGGGATATACCCAAAAGAAGTGAAGGCTGGTATTCAGACAGATACTTGAACAAACAAATGTTCATGGCACCACTATTCACAAAAGCCATAAAAGGGAAGAAACAACCCAAATGTCTATCAACTGGCGAATGGCTGAACAGCAGGTGTTCTATGCGGATGCTGGAAGGTTACCCAGTCCCAGGAAGGAATGGAGTACTGATACAGGCTATCGTGTGCAGGAACGTTGAGCACACTTGGAGGGAAAGAAGGCCCATGCCTCCTGTAAGGGTGCCATTCACATGAAATGCCCTGAATAGGCAAATCCACAGAGACGGAAAGGAGATTAATGATGGCGGGGGCGGAAGGAGAGGGGCATATGGGGGGACACTAACAGGTGTGGGGCTTCCTTTTAGGGTGATGGAAATATTTTATTTTATTTTTTTTAAGATTTTATTTATTTATTTGAGAGAGAGAGAATGCGAGACAGAGAGCACGAGAGGGAAGAGGGTCAGAGGGAGAAGCAGACTCCCCGCCGAGCAGGGAGCCCGATGTGGGACTCGATCCCGGGACTCCAGGATCATGACCCGAGCGGAAGGCAGTCGGCCCAACCATCTGAGCCACCCAGGCGCCCGTGATGGAAATATTTTAGATGTCTGCGATTCACTGGGTGATGGTGGTACAACACTGTGATTGTGCCAAATACCACCGATGGTTACTTTTACGTCATGGGAAATTCACCTTAATTTTGAAGGAGGTGGGGGAGAGGGAGGAAGGAAAGGAGAAAGAAGAACCATAAGAGTTATTGCTGGTGGGCGCCTGGGTGGCTCAGTTGGTTAAGCGACTGCCTTCGGCTCAGGTCATGATCCTGGAGTCCCGGGATCGAGTCCCGCATCGGGCTCCCTGCTCAGCAGTGAGTCGGCTTCTCCCTCTGACCCTCCCCTCTCTCATGCTCTATCTCATTCTCTCTCTCAAAAAAAAAAAAAAAAAGAGTTATTGCTGGTGGCCAGATGAGAAAATCCTTACACGTTTGTATCTTGTTACAGCCTTTGGGTAGTTATCTTTTAACATTTTTTTAAAAAGCTTTATTTATTTATGTAAATAATCTTTGCACGCAACGTGGGGCTCGAACTCACAACCCCTCGGATCAAGAGTTGCATGCTCCACTGCCTGAGCCAGCTGGGTGCCCCAGTTTAACATTTTAAAATTTCTTTTTTTTTCTTTAAAGATTTTATCTATTTATTTGACACAGAGAGAGAGCACAATCAGGGGGAGCGGCAGGGAGAGGGAGAGGGAGAAGCAGGCTCCCCAGTAAGCAGGGAGCTGGGTGTGGGGCTCGATCCCAGGACCCTGAGATCATGACCTGAGCCAAAGGCAGATGCTTAACCGACTGAGCCACCCAGGACTCCCAACATTTTAACATTTCCATGGAATAGGTTTCATTCTTAGGAACCAACGTAAGGCTATCCGTGAAAGAAGATTTAGGCAGTGTTGTTCACAGTGGCAAAAATGGCAAACAAAGGGGGTGCCTGGCTGGCTCAGTCAGTGGAGCCTGCAACTCTTGATCTCAGGGTCATGAGTTCAAGCCCCACGTCGGGTGTAGAGCTTACTTAAAAAAAAATAAAAAATGGCAAACGAAGTAAATATCCATCCATAGGGAATGGTTGAACACAGCATGGTGTAACCACACTACATGATGGAGCCATCCCACAGTGCCCCATCACTGAAATGCTCTCTGCTGGGTGACCTGGACGGATTCTCATGTGATACTGTTGTTTTTTTTTTTTAAGATTTTATTTATTTATTCATGAGAGACAGAGGGAGGCGGGGGAGAGAGAGAGAGAGAGAGAAGCAGAGGGAGAAGCAGGCTCCCAAGGAGCAGGGAGCCCGATGCGGGACTCGATCCCAGGACCCTGGGATCACGACCTGAGCCGAAGGCAGACGCTTAACCATCTGAGCCACCCAGGCGCCCCCTCATGTGATACTGTTAAATGAGAAAAGCAGGGTGCAGAAAAATGAGGATAACATGATCTTATGTAAATGTGTGTGTATATCTATATGTATCCAAATATATGTGTGGACATGTCTTTGTATAAAATCACATGGAGAAAAAGTTGGGAGTATATGAACTAGAGGTGAGGAAAGGGGAGGAGGAAAAGGAGAAAAGAAGAGGGAGAGGCCAGCCAGAAAAAGGAGGAGAAAAAAACAGAACGATTTCACTGGAAAAGGAAAACCCCTCAATATGTACGATATGGTCCCTCTCATAATTGTATGTAAAATTACGTACGTGTACATAATATACATGTACAAAAACTTTAAATCATAAACTTACTTTCAATTCGTTATAATCAATTAAACAGAACTAAATATAGAATTAGAATTACTATTGCATGGGCTTCCTCATTACCAATTAATCCATGATGGCTTCTTCGTGCAGAAGGTAAAGCTGCATATTTGCATGAACAGTGTTTCTGGTGTATAATTTTCCACTTGTCTGGCATTATAATATGTATGCGTTATGATTCAAGTATGAATTATTCAGAATTTCCCCCAAAATATATCCAGAATCTTCCATATTAATGTATGTGACTAAATAATTAATATAAGTAGCTTACAGCATCCCTGCCCCCACAGGAAAGAGCATTCAGTCTTTGCCAGCTGGGCAACTGAGGCCCTCAAAGGAGATTGCCTTTGCCCATTGGTTTCCTCGGACTTTTATGATGCGGCGAATGAACTAGGAGACAGAGGGGGAGCTATAGAGCTGCCAACTATATTTTCACCTGCTGGGCATCCCTTAAGTGGACTATCCCACCTTCATTGTCATTCCATTTGGTTCCTCTACAGCCACATCTGGGTTTAACTCCTGCTGTGAACATGTGCAGGGGTGGGGGGTGGGGGGTGCGGGTCGGGGGGCAGTTAGCGAATCAGAGGACACTGTTCATCTGGCCACTGTGACTGGTTCAGGGCTGGACACATGACCCAAGCTGGACCCATCAGAGGATTTGCTTCTTTCCTTCCTTCCTTCCTTCCTTCCTTCCTTCCTTCCTTCCTTCCTTCCTTCCTTCCTTCCTTCCTTCTTTCCTTCCTTCCTCTGTCTTCCTCTCTTTTTAAAGATTTTTTAACTTTTATTTGAGAGAGAGAGAGAGAGGCAGAGGGAGAAGGAAGAGAATCCCAAGCAGACTCCCCACTGAGCACGGAGCCTGATGCAGGACTCGATCTCATAACCCTGAGATCATGACCTGAGCCAAAGCCAAGAGTCGGTTGCTTAACCGACTGAGCCACCCAGACGCCCCCAGATTTTGCTAAACTGTCAAGATGTGCAGCCAAAGTTGTAAATCAGTGAGCCCGGTCGGGTGCTCCTTGAACTTTGTTGTGCCTAAGGGTCACCTGGGTCCTACCTGAGAGATTCCCATTGAATAGGTCTGGGCCCAAGGACTTAAATTTCAAACAAACTCTCAGATAATGCTACCCCTGCGGCTCCTCGGACCTTTGAGAGCCTCTCATCTAACAGGCTGAGAGGAGGGAGGGGAAAAGCGTAGGCTATAGCTGATGAAGAAGGGCTCGGCAAGCCAGGCCCTAGAGCAGTTGAAAGGAGTAGGGGTTGGGGGGGAGGGAGAGGTAAGAAAGGACAAGGAGGGGCGCCTGGGTGGCTCAGAGGGTTGGGCGTCTGCCTTCGGCTCACGTCGTGATCCCAGGGTCCTGGGATCGAGTCCCGCATCGGGCTCCCTGCTCAGCGGGGAGCCTGCTTCTCCCTCTGCCTCTCTCTCTCTCTCTCTGTGTCTCATACATAAATAAATAAAAATCTTAAAAAAAAAAGGACAAGGACCTCTAATTACTATTGCTGTGAATTTCTTGTAATGTTCTTAAGAGATGTGCATGGGAAATGCGATTCCTTTTTAATATCTTTTGGCTGATGATCTGTTTCTCTCTTTTTTTAAAAGCTTATTTATTTATTTGTTAGTAATCTCTCCACCCAGCATGGGACTTGAACTCACCACCCCGAGAGCAAGATTCACATGCTCCACCAACTGAGCCAGCCAGGCACCCCTGTTGAACGTGACGTCTCCAAGGCTGAATCTACGTGGGTCTCTGAGTTCATAAAGGTTGCAAGTGTCCAGCTACTCTCCCTTGTTGTCACTGATTTTTTGGTCCATTAGAAAGTGAACACAGGTGAAGGGCCATGGAGAGATTTTGCCCCATAGAGTGGGTCACAGACTAGAGAGAATTAGCTTCTGTGGAAATGAGAGGTTGAGGGGTCTTGTGGAACCAGAGAAAATGTTTTACCTTAGAGACCATATTAATTGATCTAGCACCCCCAGCAAGTGTTGTTTTGTGTTGTCTGTGGTACATTAATGTTTCATCTGCGTTCTCTCCAGATTAAGGGTTGGGTTCTGGGTTTTTTTGTTTGTTTCTTTGTTTCCTTTATTATTTCTTTCTTTAAACATTTCCTCAACATTTACCATGTGTCAAGCCTTGTTTGAGGCTCTGAGGGTACAAATACAAATCAAACCAAACCGAACATAGCAAAGACAGCTGCTTGACCACTAATATCTTCTTTTCTCCTTCTTTCTTTTTTTTTTTTTTAAAGATGTATTTATCTATTTGAGAGAGAGAGAATGAGAGAGAGCACATGAGGGGGGGGAGGGTCAGAGGGAGAAGCAGGCTCCCTTACTGAGCAGGGAGCCCGACGTGGGACTCGATCCCGGGACTCCGGGATCATGACCTGAGCCAAAGGCAGTCGCTTAACCAACTGAGCCACCCAGGCGCCCTCCTTCTTTCTTTAATAAAAGAACTCATGAGTTTTGGCTGGCACAGGATTGTCCTGTTGATGACTACATTTCTGACCTTTTTTTTTTTTTTTTTTTGGATCTAAGTGCTCATGTAACCAAGTTCTGAGATGTTTATGAGAGTTTATGTGAGATACGAGCAGAAATGATGCAAGCTCATTTCAGATCATGCCATTAAGCGAAATGGATATGTTCCCTCTTTGCCCTTTCTCCTGCCCTTTACCACTGGCTGGGATACAGATGTGGTGGCAGGAGCTAGTGCAGCTACCTTGGACATGGAGATTGAAATTGTGTGTTGAGTTTGTCAATGCTACTACCTTAGAACCACCTAAGTCTGGGTTGGTAAGTGAGAGAAAAATAAACTTGATTTTGTTTGAGCCAATAACTTAAGATCTCTTTGTTATAGCAGCCAGGGTATTGTACCCAAACTAGTAAGTCTCTGACCCCTACCTCTAGTGGAGGCAGTTAAAAAAAAAAATGTGTGTGTGGGGGGGGCAGAAGTGCTGAAACAGAGATAATCCCTTAGTATTGTGGGGTTATAAATTAGGTCATGCCCAGCATAGGTTGGGATGCTGATTGATGGAAAGAGTTTATTGAAGAGGATCTCTGAAAAGGATCCCCACAGATGGAAATTGGAGTAGTGTTGGACCCTTGATTCGAGTAGGATTCTTTGACTATAAGTAACAACATCAAAATCCAACAAAGACTTTTTATTCAGGGATAATTCAATGGAGTCATCCATTTATTCAACAAACATTTACCTATTACCTACTATGTTCCTGGCTCTGTTCTAGGTGCTGGTGATAGGGCAGTGATTAAAATAGTCAAAAACCCCAAATTAAGGCAAAACTCTGCCTAATGGATCTTACAATCTAGCGGGGGAGAGATTTATTATCTCACAAAACAAGAAATCCAGAGATAGGTGGTCTTGTGCTGGTGGATACAGACAGAGGTTCAACACTGTCTTCAAGAACGCATACTCTTTCCATCTCTTCATTCTGCTGTCCTCAGTGTGCAGACTTTGTCCTCAGCCTTGTAACCTCATCGCCGCAAGATGGCTGCTACAGCTCTAGGCATCACATTGCATGCACATTAACCTAGTAAAAGGACAGGGACTGTTTCCTCCTATGCAGCTCTTCTTTTTTCCCCTAGAAGGAAAACTTTCGCAGAAGTCCTCAGCAGATTTTAAGTTCCATTTTCTAGAATTGTATCATATTCCTGATAAAATCACTGGTAAAGAGTAGGAGACAACCATGACTGGCTTACGTTTGTGGTTTTCAAACTCTTAAATATTATAATGACCCCAAAGAGCTTTGGTTTTTGTGGTTATATTGATTGATGTTTGCTGCATTAGCAGTTAGAACTGAAAAATTAAAATATATGCATTCATTAATTCATTTAAAATTACCCTTTACATGTTAACTTAAATAATAATTTTTGAGGGAAAAATGGCATTTCTCCCCAAACAATAATTAGTGGAAAAAGTGACATTGTTTTACATTTTTCTTTATCTCTTTAATGTCTGACTTCATAGAAGAAGCTGGATTCTACTTTCTCCTTCTGCATTTAATCCATTGTGATCTGTTGTTTTGCTTGAAATATGTAAAGAAATTCTGGCCTCACACAGATATGCTTTTGCAAAAAGGAGGCCCTCATGGACCTCCTGAAAGGGTCTCAGACTCTCAGGGGTTCTTGGCCCACACTTTGAAAACCACTGGCATGGATCAATCAAAACTCACTCCTAGGCTATGAAGAGGCTTACCACCATCCCTGATTCCACTCAGCTCAACTTCCCCATAAACTTCCCCATGGCTGCTTCCATTCCTGAACAAAACCAAAGTTCTTTTAGCAGACAGAAAGGAGGGGAGGGGCGCCTGGGTGGCTCAGTTGGTTAAGCATCTACCTTTGGCTCAGGTCATGATCCCGGGGTCCTGGGATGGAGCCCCGCATAGGGCTCCCTGCTCTGCGGGGAGTCTGCTTCTCCCTCTGGCCTCCTGCCCCTTGGCCCCAGCTTCTGCTGTCTCTCTCTCTCTCTTCTCTCAAATGAATAAGTGACATCTTTAAAAAATTTTTTTTTTTAAAGATTTTATTTATTTATTTGAGAGAGAGAATGAGAGACAGAGAGCATGAGAGGGAGGAGGGTGAGAAGGAGAAGCAGACTCCCCGCTGAGCAGGGAGCCCGATGCGGGACTCGATCCCGGGACTCCAGGATCATGACCTGAGCCGAAGGCAGTCGCTTAACCAACTGAGCCACCCAGGCGCCCTTTAAAAATTTTTTTTAAATTTATTTATTTAAAGATGTTATTTATTTATTTGACAGAGAGAGACACAGCGAGAGAGGGAACACAAGCAGGGGGAGTGGGAGAGGGAGAAGCAGGTCTCCCACGGAGAAGAGAGTCCGATGTGGGGCTCGATCCCAGGACCTTGGGATCATGACCTGAGCTGAAGGCAGATGCTTAACAACTGAGCCACCCAGGCGCCCCCCACCAAATTTTTTTTTAAAGAAGGGGAGTGGGGGGCGCCTGGGTGGCTCAGTTGGTTAAGCGACTGCCTTCGGCTCAGGTCATGATCCTGGAGTCCCGGGATCGAGTCCCGCATCGGGCTCCCTGCTCAGCGGGGAGTCTGCTTCTCCCTCTGACCCTCTTCCCTCTCATGCTCTCTATCTCTCATTCTCTCCCTCTCAAATAAATAAATAAAATCTTAAAAAAACAAAACAAAAAAAAAAGAAAAAAGAAGGGGAGTAGGCATTGGGTAGGCAGCCCATAGCATTTTGCCACAAATTTCTCTACAGCGGTGGTTTTCAAACTCACTGCATCTCATAGGGAGAAATACATTTAATGTACACTACACACGTGCATACAGCAAAAAGAAAAGTTTTATAAAATACTTAGCCTTACAGCATGCAATGCCCTCTGACATTTTCTATTCCTTTTATTCCATTCTCTTTCATTAAAAAAAAGTGCTGGCTGTAACCCATTACATTCATTTCATGACTCCCTAGTGGGTCATAATCCTCAGTGTGAAAAATACTGCTCTCTAGGGACTTGTTGATTGACTGGACAGAGGGGCTGGAGTGAGGTATCCAAGATGAATGGAATTAAATAAGAATCGCCTTGAAAGTTGACCAGGGAAATTCCCTGAGATGCCCGTGTTGACCTTGCCTTTTTTCCTATTGCTTGTATTAATTCTTTTATGTTCAGCAGGGGGAAGTAGGTTCAACTCAAACAGCCTTAAGTTAAAAAAAAAAAAAAGGAGAAGAATTCATTGACTCACAGAATAGGAAACCCCAGGAGTTTTGCCAGCTTCAAGCACAGCTGGGACCAGGTGCTCAAAAGGTGAGTATCTGTCAGTCTCCACCTATAAACTCTGATGCCCTCCATATTGGCATCAATCTCAGGCAGCAGTGGCTCCCTTCAGCTTGCCAACTACAGAAACGACAGAGGAAAGGGGCGCCTGGGTGGCTCAGTCAGCTGGGCATCCGACTCTTGGCTTTGGCTCAGGTCGTCATCTCAGGGTTGTGGGATGGAGCCCCGCATTGGGCTCCTTGATCAGTGTGGAGCCTGCTTGGGATTCTCTCTCTCCCTCTGCCCTCCCCTCCCAACACTCGCTCTTTCTCAAAAAACAGAACAAACAAACAAAAAACAACAGAGGAAAGAAAACTACATCTTCCTGGTGGTTCTACAAAAATGTCCTCGTGCTGGTGCTCATTGGCCAAGCCTGGGTTGTGTGTTTACCTTGGGAAAGGGATGTTGAGGTCAGCTTCAGCTGAACCACATGGGTTGAGGGTGGGCAGACTGTGGCTCCCCAGTGGAGAACTGAGAACCTGTTGCTTGAAGAAGAGAGTATTATGAGCAGGCAAAACCAGCAGATGTTTACTCCCCCAAGCTCCATGAGGAAAAAGGAAAATGTTGGGTCTTGAACACCATTATATTCCTACTGACTGGCACAGACTAGGCTCAGAAAATACTTGTTGTATGAAAAGGCCTATTTTGTTTGTGTGAGAGAGTACCCTGGGCCACTTTGCATGTTTCAAAAAGTAAAAGAAGTAAGGATAGACAAACCAATGGAAGAGAATAGAGAGGCCAGTTTAGACTAACACATCTATGGCCAAGTGATTTTTAATCAAAGCATTAAGGTAATTCAGTGAGGGAAAAAAGTTTTGTTTTTCAAACAATGTTGCTGGAACAATTGGATATTCATACTGAAAAAGATGAACTCAACTCCCACTTCACACTATACATGAAAAATATTCAAGAGAGATCATAGACCTGGATGCCTGGGTGGCTCAGTTGGTTAAGTGACTGCCTTCGGCTCGGGTCATGATCCTGGAGTCCCGGGATCGAGTCCCGCATCGGGCTCCCTGCTCAGCGGGGAGTCTGCTTCTCCCTCTGACCCTCTTCCCTCTCGTGCTCTCTATCTCTCATTCTCTCTCTCTCAAATAAATAAATAAAAAATCTTTAAAAAAAAAAGAGAGATCATAGACCTAAATATAAAAGCTAAAATTAGAAACTACTAGAAGAAAATACAGGACCCTGTTGGGATGGACGGAGATCATTTAGACAGGACACCATAAGCACTAACCACAAAAGAAAGCATTTATTTATTTATTTTGTTATTGAGAGAGAGAGAGAGACAGAGAGCGAGTGGGGGAGGGGCAGAGGGAGAGGGAGAGAGAATCTCAAGCAGACTCCCCGCTGAGCATGATGCCAAGCTTGATCTCATGACCCTGAGATCATGACCTGAGCAAAAACCAAGAGCTGGACGCTTAACCCATTGAGCCACCCAGGCACTCCATATATTCCTTTACGAATTCTTTTTTTTTTTTTTTATTGTAGCCCCAAACTGGAAACAACCCAAATGCCCATCAGTTGGTGAATGAATTAACAAATTCTGATGTATTAATATAGGGACTTCATCTTGTCGCTTCCATCTCCCTGGGACTGAGAACTGTTGCCTGCCTGGCACATAGGCAGTGTAATAAGATTATGTTGTGATGGTTATTGATTCTAAACTTCAAATACATAGCATCTATAATAATAAGATTATGTGAATATTTCCCACTACAGAACAGCTCTGTCACAGAAAGGGAAGTAGAGCTTCTTCTATGGTTCCATCTTCCACCAAGTGGCCCTGATCCCAGGGCTGCAGTTAGATTTCCCACTGTCCCCGAGTGTGGTGGCAGTTTTCTACCAACGGCATGCTAGAGCTGGCTCGTTCCAGGAATCGATTGTGCACCTCTTCTTTCCTTCTCCATGCTCGGTGGCCTCATGCTGGCAGCTTGAAATTGGCCACGGAAGGAGTATTTACATCCCCCCTAACTGGAACACACAACAAATCAGGGCTTCTTTCCAAGAGCCAGTTGACCCTTTACCAGCACTCCACTGCCAACTGTTGTCCCTAATCCCTGGCTGCCTCTTGGTCTTCTGCTGGCTTCTCGGATTTTCCATAACGGGTGTAACCAATTCCCCACACCAAATTCCCAGAGCGAGTATTTAAAATCCTCGTTGATAGAAGAGATGCATTTCTTTACCTTCTGCTTTTAGAACATCCAGGTCCTTAGTAATATAATTTGGGGTGGAAAAAAGCGGACTTTCTTCTTTATGTTATTTTTCATAGAGCCTGTTGACTTCATGTTCTAATTTCTTGTTCTTCTCTCTCCCTGGGCCTGCTGCCCATATGTCATGCATTCTTAGCTTAATTCCACCGTCTCTTGCATACCATGTCTTTTTGCTTGTTTTGGTTTCCATTTTCATTTTTCTGGCATACATCTTGAATTCATTTTTGTTAGAAGGGTTAGGCGCGTGTTTGATATGGAAATGGAGGTCTAAAGCACTTAAAAAATTTTTTTTCAAGCACTTTTTTGCTGAAAAATTTTAGCTCCATATTCTGAAGGATTTCCTTGCTCCAATATTTCCACACACTAATTTGGTCTTTGGCCATGTTTCTTCTATTTTTCAGCATATTCACGGGCATAACATTTTTTTCAGTAACCATATTTCTAATCTCTAGAAACCTTTTCCTGTTGTTTGATCGTTTCTCTTTCATTACAGTCTGTTCTTGTTCTGAGGTGCCTTATTTATTTATTTTTTAAAAATTTTTGAAGATTTATTTATTTATTTGGAGGGGGGAAGAGAGAGAGAGCACACGCAAACAGGGGGAGGGGCAGAGAAAATCCCAAGCCGACTCCTCGGTCAGAGTGGAGCCCAGCATGGGACTCAATCTCATGACCCTGAGATCATGACCAGAGCGGAAACCAAGAGTCAGACGCTTAACCAACTGAGCCAGCCAGGTGCACCTGAGGTGTCTTCTTTAAATAAAGTTTGAGGGGTGTCTGGCTAGCTCAGTCAGTAGAGCATGTGACTCTTGATCTCAGGGTTGCGAGTTCAAGCCCCACATTGGGCATGGAGCTTACTTTGAAAAATAAATAAATCAGGGCACCTGGGTGGCCAGTTGGTTAAGTGCTTGACTCTTGGTTTCAGCTCAGGTTGTGATCTCAGGGTCTTGAGATCAAGCCCCTCGTAGGACTCCGCACTCAGCGGGAAGTCTGCTTCAGATTCTCTCTCCCTCTCCCTCTGTCCTTCCTGCTCCTGTGCTCTCTCTCTCAAATAAATAAATAAATAAATAAATAAATAAAATCTAAAATAAAGTTAGAGATAACCGTGCTTGTATCGATAGACAAAAATGTGGCAAGAAAAATTTTTTTAGCACAAACAACGTTGAAACAATAATCAGAATAATAACCAGCTTTCAGGCCTGTTGTGTTGGTGAGGCTGCAAGAGAAAGGCACTGGCATACATCCCCCCAGTGACCTTTGTGGGGCAACTTGCCCATATGTAGCAACAGTACTGTGGGGGCACGTGGCTGGCTCAGTTGGTAGAGCATGCCCCTCTTGGTCTCGGGGTTGTTAAGTTCAAGCCCCACGTTGGGTGGAGAGATGACTTAAAAAAAAGTTCTCTGGCATTTTACCCTTTGATCCAGCAATTCTGCTTTCAGATCTTTGTGTCACAGATACACCTGTGCACATACAAGAGAAAGTGAGTACAAAGATTTTCATTGCTGTATTATTTGTCATTGCCAGAGCAGAAACAACTGGAGTTTCCCTCTATAAGGGGTGACGTAGCAGCCCATGGAATGGTGTGCAGTGATAAAGAAGGAAGAGGAAGTTCTCTTTGTACTGCTGTGGAATGATCTCCAGGGTATACTGTTAAATGAAAGAAATAAAAAATGCAGAAAAAGCTTATACAGAATGCCACCTCTTGTATAAGGGAGCTAAGCATGTATATTTCCTTAAAGAAATACAGGAAGGATTCACAAGACTAACGTGTTTGCCAGTGGTGTAGGGGAGAGGGAGGAAGTGGGTGCACAGGGATGGGTGGAGGTCAGTTTTTTCAAGGGATTATTTTTTATATCCCTTTGCTTTTTTTAAGATTTTATTTAATTATTAATTTTTAAAAAAGATTTTATTTATTTATTTGGCAGAGAGAGACACAGCGAGAGAGGGAACACGAGCAGGGGGATTGGGAGAGGGAGAAGCAGGCTTCCCACGGAGCAGGGAGCCTGATGCGGGGCTCGATCCCAGGACCCCGGGATCATGACCTGAGCCGAAGGCAGACACTTAACGACTGAGCCACCCAGGCACCCCTAAGATTTTATTTTTAAGTAAGCTCTACATACAACGTGGGGTTTGAACCCAGAACCCCAAGATCAAGAGTCACATGTTCTACCAACTGAGCCAGCCAGGCACCTCTCACTTTGCTTTTTGAACCTTGTGGATGTTTTTTATTAAAAAATTAAATAGAGGGGCACCTGGGTGGCTCAGTCAGTTAAGCGACTGCCTTCTTCTTTTTAAAAAAATTTTATTTATTTATTTGACAGAGAGAGCACAAGTAGGCAGAGCGGTAGACAGAGGGAGAGGGAGAAGCAGGCTCCCTGCTGAGCAGGGAGCACGATGTGGGGCTCGATCCCAGGACCCTGGGACCATGATGTGCGCTGAAGGCAGATGCCTAACCAACTGAGCCACCCAGGCACCCCAAGCGACTGCCTTCGGCTCAGGTCATGATCCCGGGGCCCTAGGATGGAGCCCTGTGTCAGGCTCTCTGCTTAGCTGGGAGTCCGCTTCTCCCTCTTCCTCTGCCCCTTCCCCTGGCTTGTGCTCTCTCTTTCTCTCAAATAAATAAATAAAATCTTTAAAAAAATTAAATAAAAAAAATTTAAAGCCAAAATATAGTGATCATTCATTATGTGCCAGATTCTAGGGTGAAGGCTTTTTATACATCATCTCATCTAAACCTCGGGCCAAGAAGCAGGAGGAAAAATTCCATTTATGGAGGGAGAGACTGATGCCTAGAGAAGTTAAGTTACACAGGTAAATTGTGACTGTGTGATTTGGACGTGGTACGTCTGACTTGAGATCTTTGCTCTTAACCCTACTTGGACCATGGCGGTTAATGTTTAACAACATCCACATTTCACCTCCCTTTTGCATATTTTATTTTCATCTTCCTGTGTCCCCACCCAGTCCCTGCCCAAATGAATACATAATCCTGTGTAACTGTCATTGTAGGGAAGTTTCAATTTTCTACTTTATAGATAATATTTTCAACCTTAGCTAAGACAGCAGAGGAGAGGGGTGGACTCCGTCTCAAAAGCTTGCCGCCTGGACAGGAAGGAGCTGCCCTCGTGGTGGCTCATTAAGACAAGATGCCTCCAAGGCAGGTGGAAAAAAAGTGACTAATCTTGCTTCAACATCAATATGAATTGAATGGATCTTTTTAAAACTTTTTAAAAAAGATTTCACTTATTTATTTATTTTAGAGAGAGAGAGTGAGTGGGGAGACAAGCAGAGGGAGAAGGAGAGAGACAATCCCAAGCAGAGTCCAGGCCAGAGTGTGGAGCTCCACGCAAGGCTCGACCCCACGACCCCACGACCCCACGACCCCAAGACCACGACCGGAGCTGAAACCAAGAGCCAGATGCCCAACCAACTGAGCTACCCAGGAGCCCCTTGAATTGATATTTTTAGAAACTGTGACCCAATTCATTGTTCCCGCTTTAGAAATTGTAACAGGCGTGCATTGGTTTCCCATGGATGGGGTGACGAATACCCATCACAAACTTGGTGGCTTAAAATGACAGAAATTTTTGCCCTCAGACGTCTGGAGGCTAGAAGTCCACAATTAAGGTGTCTGCAGGGGTGGCCCTTTTGGAGGCTCTGAGGGAACATTTACTCGATGCCTGTCTCTTAGCTTCTGGTGGTTGTCAGCAAAGGATTGTCACCAAGGATGGTGTCCCTTGGCTTTGTGACCCCCTGCCTCTGTCTTCACGCTCCTTCTTTGTGTCTCTGTCCTCTAATAAGCATACCCGCCATTGGACTTGGGCTCGCTCTAATCCAGTATGACCTCATCATTTTTTTTTTTTAAAGATTTTATTTATTTATGTGACAGAGAGAGACACAGCGAGAGAGGGAACACAAGCAGGGGGAGTGGGAGAGGGAGAAGCAGGCTTCCCGCGGAGCAGGGAGCCCGGTGCGGGGCTCGATCCCAGGACCCTGGGACCATGACCTGAGCCGAAGGCAGACGCTTAACGACTGAGCCACCCAGGCGCCCCAGTATGACCTCATCTTAATGATACGCTACCCAAAAATATGGCACCTGGGGGCACATTGAATGTTTTAAGCTGAAGGAATGTGAGAAACACAGGGGCAGGAAGGACTTTTTGAAGCAGGTCATACATAGACCCTCCGGGGAAAAGTGCCCTCCCAGTGCTGGAAGGGACGGGGCACTCTTATCTCAGAAGACCGAGGGACGCCAGGGGAATCTGAAGGAACAGGCCACGCTCAGTTTCCCCGTTTGCTACTGTTAGCTCACATCCCTTTTTGTCCTATCACGTTTTCCCACAACTCTCCCCTCTTCATCAAATCTAGTATAAAAATACTCAAGTCTAACTGTTTCTTTGGGTCTTTATTTGCTTGTAAAAAACTGTTGTGTCCTGTAAAAATTCTATTAAATAAATCTATGTTTTCCTCTTGGTTAATCTGTCTTTTGTTTTGTGGTGCTCCAGCTGAAAACTTAAGGGGGGTAGAAGGAAACGATACTTGTTCTCCCCTATATTAACTCGATTATATCTGCAAAGACCCTATTTCCAAATAAGGTCACACTCTGAGGTCCTGGGTGGATATTAATTTTGGGGGACACTATTCAACCCAGTCAGGGTGTGAGTATTTTTTTTAAGATGCTATTTATTTATTTTTAAATATTTTATTTATTTATTTGAGAGAGAGAGAGCGCACAAGCAGGGGGAGTGTCAGGCAGAGGCAGAGGGAGAAGCAGGCTTCCCGCCGAGCAGGGAGCCTGACACAGGGCTCCATCCCAGGACCCCGGGATCATGACCTGAGCCGAAGGCAGACGCTTAACCGACTGAGCCACCCAGGCGTCACAAGATTTTATTTTTAAGTAATCTCTCCACCTGACACAGGGCTTGAATTTACGACCCCAGAGATCAAGAGTCACATGCTCTACCAGCTGAGCCAGCCAGGCACCCTGGGTACTTTTTTTTTTAAGATTTTATTTATTTATTTGACAGAGAGACATAGCAAGAGGGGGATCACAAGCAGGAGGAGTGGGAGACGGAGAAGCAGGCTTCCCGCTGAGCAGGGAGGCCGATGCGGGGCTCGATCCCAGGACGCTGGGATCATGACCTGAGCTGAAGGCAGACGCTTAACCGACTGAGCCACCCAGGCGCCCCGGCACCCTGGATATTAATTCTCATTCCATTTTCCTAAAATTCTAGCCTCTGCTCCATGGTCTGTGTGTATGTGTGTGTGGAAGGGCAGAGCTGAGAGGTTATGTTAGTGAACTCTGGAAAGTGTGATTCCTTCCCTGGCACCAGAAATAGTTTCCTTCCTGCCTGGTATATAACAGGGTGCTCAGTAAGATTATGTTGTGATAGGGGTGGGGGGCGCCTGGGTGACTCAGTCAGTTGAGCAGCTGACTCGTGATTTCAGCTCAGCTCCGGTTCCAGGAATCGAGCCCCGAGTCGGGCTCTGTGCTCAGTCTGCTTGAAGACTTTCTCTCTCCCTCTCCCTTTGCCCCTCTCCCCACTCAGGCACACTCTCTCTCCTCTCCAAAATAAAAAATATATATAAATCTTTTTTTAAAAAAAGAAGATTATGGGGGCGCCTGGGTGGCTCAGTAATTAGGTGTCTGCCTTCGGCTCAGGTCATGATCCCAGGGTCCTGGGATCAAGCCCCGCATCAGGCTCCCTGCTCAGCGGGGATCCTGCTTCTCTCTCTGCTGCTCCCCCTGCTTGTGTTCCCTCTCTCGCTGTCTCTCTCTCTGTCAAATAAGTAAACAAAATCTAAAAAAAAAATAAAAGATTATGTTGTGATGGCTGTTGATTCTAAAATTTGAGCAAACAGCCCCCGCAATACAATTATGTTAAGTCAGCAGCATCTTGATTTTCCTCCAGGAAGACTCCCCTTTCTCTAGCTCAATCCACACAGTTAGGAGGAGCTAACCCCTCTCTCTGGCTTGATAAGTGGACGTGTGACCAGGCAGCCCTGGTCAGTCAGAACATTCTGTCATCCTGACCACAGAGATTGGTTCAGGAGATGACCCCTTGACCCCAAATTGAGCCCATCAGAGCCTTTGAGATTCAGTCCTGGGCTTTTGCTGGAGCCCTTAGCCCTGAGTTCCTGTTTGCATGGGTTACCAAACTGAATATAAAGCTGGAGCTCGAAGGGCCCCCCGGGGAGTGATAGGCTCCCTGGTATGAAGTCAAAACAAAGGAAATCAGAGCCAAGAGGTGGACAAGACAGATTCCCAATGATTTTGTCTGAGCTCCTAGATCCAGCTGTACTTGAACACAGTCCTTAATCTGGTCGACCAGGGATAAGCCAAATAATTCTCTTTTAACCCAGCTTGAGCTGAGTTTCTGTTATTTGCAACTCAGAGTCCTGGCTAACCGAGCATCCCTTCAGTTTCCTTGGATTTCCAGTTGATGGCTTGAAGGCGAATGAGAAGAGAGGGTATGCTAGTGAAGTATGGCAAAGGAAGGGGGCCCTTTCAGGTTATCTGATTCTATGGGGTTCTGTGCCTTGCTTTGTCTTTGAGCTATTTTGCAACTCTATAATTTGTACAAAACTGGTAATAATGCAAATGATTCTTGCCCATAGAGATGCAAATGAATTTTGTCCGGTGGAGACCTAATTGCTGGGCACTCTATGGAAGAGATGGTTCCAAGCACTATATGTTGCCCTGGGGACGCTGACCTGTTTTGTGTCTATTAATAATTTCATTTCAGCATTCCTGACTGCTGAAATATAATATGTCTGTGGATTCCCCTTTGATTCAAAATTAACATCTTACTGGTTCCTTTATGTATTTATTTATTAAAATACTTTATTTATTTGAGAGAGAGAGCACAAGGAGGGGGAGGGAGAGGGGCAGGGGCAGAGGGACAAGCAGACTCCACACTGAGTGTGGAGCCTGACATGGGGCTCCATCTCATGACACTGAGGCCATGACTGGAGCCGAAATCAAGAGTCTGACGCTTAACTGACTGAGCCACCCAGGCGTCCTCTCTTTGTTCATTTGGCTGGCCCAGCGTCTATTGTGCCCTCCCCTGGTAATGACACCCCAGTTTTCTGTTGGGGAGCTAGCCTTTCTCCACTCTTAGTCCGTGTGGTTTGGGAAGGCTCTTCTCATCCTCGGGATCCAGGAGTGCGCGTGAGACACAGACCTGATCAATGAAAGCATCATCTCTCAGGCCGAAGTGATTGGTTCAGAGTGATTCAGGCTGAGCCAATGGGAGCCCTTCTCAGAAGTTTTCTTGGAACTTTTGTCAAAGGGATTGCCTCCTTGCATTGGGTTTGCAAGGCTGGTGGGAAGGAAGCAGAAGCAGCATGTGGAGAAAGCTGCAGGAGGGTGAAACCAGCATGGAGAAAAAAACCTAAGAGGTTAGAGAGTGGTGACTGACAGCCGTGAGCCCCTTGCTTCAACTATGCCTCGTATCTCCCCAGCTTTTTGTTTAAGCTTGTTGTGGTTGGGCTTTTATTACTTATGAATGAGACTCCTGACTAATAGAAACCTCGAGTCATTATGGCAAAATGCTCTAACTGCTTCTAAGATATGATCAGTTTACCTAGATTACCTCCATAATTATTTTGTCACTGCTTAGTGATTGATAGCCTGGAGCCAGCCTTTGGAATCAGAGAGAACTGAGTTCAAATTAGATGTCCACTACTTACAGCGCATCTGGGTGGCTCAGTTGGTTGAGCGTCTTCCTTCGGCTCGGGTCATGATCCCAGGGTCCTGGGATAGAGCCCCGCATCGGGCTCTCTGCTCAGTGGGGAGTCTGCTTCTCCTTACTCTCCCTCTGTTCTCTCTCTCTCAAATAAATAAATAAATAAGTAAAATCTTTAAAAATATATAAATACATCTCCACTACTTACTATATGGGTGAGCTTGGGGAAGTGTGATCAAGCAGACAGAACTGTTCATTTAGTATCTCTAGGCTCAGTGTGAAGTCACGAGCAAGACAAAATGTTGCCATGCCTGTAGTCTAGCAGGGGAGTTAACTTTTTCTGAATCTCAATTTCCTCAGCTGTCAAATGGGTACAAACATAGTACCTGATTTTCCATATTGCTGTATGAAATATTGCTATCTTGTTAGTATTATTTCGCGCAGTAGGCACGATCAAGAATCCTCATAGATTTAGACTCCCTTTCTGTAAGCCGGAGCTTGCTTCTTTTATTTATACACCATATTTATTGATCAACCTCTCTGTGCCTGTCAACCCGGAGCAAAGGGGGTGCATGTTCAAACCCCAGCTCTCCCACTGTTCCGTCTTGGGCAAGTGGCTCAAGACTCTGAGGCTTAATTTCCGGAAAGACAGGTGATAAAACCTACGTCAAAGTGAAAATAAAAGGAGAGAAAAATAAGCAAAAGGAGAATTAAAAACATACGGAGCAGGTTAAAGAGGAGAAGGACAAACAAATTACAAGCATGTCGGAGGTATTTCATGGCTGTTTGTCCCACCCGTCTCTCGCTGGAACACAGACCAGAACCACGCTTTGTGTTTGCGATTGTTCTTCCTCTACTACTTGGCTGAGTTGAACTCATGCTGCTTCCTTTCTCCTTAAATATCCTTTCCTCTGGACAGGATGTTCCTGAAGGAGGTCACGAGGCAGAACATCCCTGCTAACTTTAGTTTGCTATTTCCAGCCTCAATTTGTTCCTGGACAAATCCATCACGGACAGAGAGTATCCTCCTCAGGTTGGACATTGCTTGCACGATGCACCAGGGTTTTGTGGGACTTAAAAGCTTAGTTTCACTAACATCTGAGCCTTAAAAACTTGGTGTGCATCTGGGGGGGAGTGCCTCATCTCATCTAAAGAGCTCTACTGTGCAGAAGTTCGGGCATGGTGAATGTATTTTCTGCATTCCTTTTTTATGCACATAGGGGGAAAAAAACCACAATAACAAAAACCACACACACACACACACACACACACGCACGCGCGCGCTCCTCAGAATGGTCCCTCCAGGGGACTGAGAAGCTCGGGTATTTAGACACTGACTCCTATATCCCATCCGCTGAGGATGACCCCTGGTGGTATCAGATCCTTGGCGCTTTTCCTGGGCTCTCTGCAGCCTGTCCTGGGGAGACCCTGGTATATGGGGGTGGGCGAGAACATATCAGCACCGTCTGCCAGGGTGGTAGCTGACCTTGGAGGTAAGTCAAGGGGATTTGGGATGGGGCGCCAGGAGCATCAGCCACAAAGAGAATACATATATTGGCTTGTGGAACTGGGAATACAGGGAAAGGCGGGTTTCAGGCAGTGCTGAATCAGGGAGCTCAGATGATGCCAATAGGACCTGGCTTCTCATCAGCCTTTAGTTCTTCTGGCACAGTGTTGGCTTTATTCTCCACAGTGGCTCCTGGCAGATCCAGGCATCATCCTCCCTCTCCGGGAACCCCAGTGGAACAGAATGTTTCTTTTCTAATACCCGAGCTGACTCTCCTGGCCTGACTCAAGCCCGGTCCTCCTCTAGGTCCAGGAGGTTCTCTGATGAACAAGCCCTGAGTCACACACAGTAGTGTGCTGATAAATGTCTAACAACTGGCTTTTCGGGAAAGTAAAAGCTTTGATTTGTGGTGTTTGCCAGTTTCTGCGGTGTGAATACTCCCACGGCAGCCCAATTCGAGTTACCAACGTGATGTCACCCGGCTTATCAAACTCCAGTCTCGTCGCCAGCTCTTGTGAGCCTGCTGGAGCCAGCTCAAGCACACTGCTGGCTCTCGTGCCTACCCTGGGCCACACCCCGCGCTTTCCACATGGACGACAGGGGGAAAGCGGTGGTCCCTTAAAGGAAAATCAGGGAGATGTTAGGAGGGTAAGAATGAAGAGATGCTGGAGTGGCTAAAGCAGCAGGTGTCCATCAATCCCACTAGGTCCCTTCGCACTGACAACCTTAATGCTGACTTAGAAATGACCTTGACATCTTATAATAATAAGTGATCGGGGCACCCGGCTGGGTGACTCTTGATCTCGAGCCTCACCTTGGTTGTAGACATCACTGAACCATAAAATCTTAAAGGGGCGCCTGGGTGGCTCAGTTGGTTAAGTGTCCGACTCTTGATTTCGGCTCAGGTTGTGATTTTGGGGTCATGGAGGGGATGGAGCCCCCGTCAGGCTCCTCGCTCGATGGGGAGTCCGCTGAAGGTTCTCTCTCTGTCCCTCTGTCCCTCCTCATCCTCTCTCTCTAAAATAAAATAAATCTTTTAAAAAAATCATTTTTTAAAAGATTTTATTTATGGGGCGCCTGGGTGGCTCAGTCATTAAGTGTCTGCCTAAAAATCTTTTAAAAAGATTTTATTAATTTATTTGACAGAGAGAGACACAGCGAGAGAGGGAACACAAGCAGGGGGAGTGGGAGAGGGAGAAGCAGACTCCCCGCTGAGCAGGGAGCCCGATGTGGGGCTCGATCCCAGGACCCTGGGATCATGACCTGAGCTGAAGGCAGACGCTTAACAGATTGAACAACCCAGGCGCCCGTTAAAAAAAAAAAAAAAACTTAAACAAAAATACCATTGATTCTCACGTTCATGGGTCTGCAGGTCTCAGCTGGGCTCAGCGGGCCTATTCTGCTCCAGGCGGCAGGGGCACTGGGCTGAGTCTGCTCCGCATGTTCCTCCTCCTCTGCGGACCAGTGGCTACTTGAGACATGTTCTTCTCAAGACACCCACAAGAGTTCCAGAGGCCAAAAGCACATGAAAGTCCCTGTTCACAGGACATTTGCTAACATTCCATTGGCCAAAGCAAGTCACATGGCCAAGCTGCTGCTGTGGGCCTGGGAAGTGCATTCCATCCACAGTGGGAGGCCTTGCAAAGTTACTTGGCATTCACAGGTTTGTGAAAAGCTACTATTATTTGTGTTATTCTGCAAATATCTCTGATCACTTAAAGCCTTATGGACATTCGTCCAGGTCAGTAGGCATGGTTCTAACTGGCTCGTTTAATATTTGCATAAAATTCCATAGTATAAGCATACTGTAATTTATCAACCATTCTAGTAATGAACTAATGATGAATGTTTATGTTACATCAAGTATTTTGCCTTTTTTTGCTTTTTGCTTCAAACATTGTGCAATGAACATCCTGGTACATATATTTGTATATGTTGTTTTTTCTTTTTTCTATAGAAAGGGTTGACAAACCAAGTTCGACAGATCAAATCCAGCCCCAGCACATATTTTTGTAAATAAAGTTTTGTTGGAACATTGCCAAATGCATTCATTTACATAATATCCATAGCTGCTTTCCCAGTACCCTGACAGAGCTGACTCATTGACACAGAGACTGGATGGCCCACAAAGCATAAAATATTTACTCTTTACCAAGAAAGTTTGCTGATCTCTGTTCTATAAGGTAGAATCCCACTATAGAAATGCTGGTTAACAGGAAAACGGTATGAGTTTAAAAAAAATTTTTTTTAAGGTTTTATTTATTTATTTGACAGAGAGGGAGGGAGGGAGTATAAGCAGGCAAAGTGGCAGGCAGAATGGCAGCCAGAGGGCGAGGGAGAAGCAGGCTTCCCACCGAGCAGGGAGTCCAATGCGGGGTTCGATCCCAGGACCCCAGGACCATGACCTGAGCCAAAGGCAGATGCCCAACTGACTGAGCCACCCAGGTGCCCCATGAGTTTTTAAAATTTTAATAGATACTGACATAATTATTTTTCAGCACTTAGAATATTCATTCTTCATTAATTTTAAAAGTAATACATGCTTATTGTAAAAATAAAATGAATTACAGAAGTGTATACAGAAGAAAGCCCATTCCTCCACTGCAATCATTCTTACCAGTTTGGTGTAGTAGGTCCGATCAATACAACCAAGGCAGACACATAAACAGTGTCCTCCTTCCTCCCTTCCTTCCTTTATTTAAAGATTTTATTTATTTATTTGAGAGTGTGCTCAAGAGAGAGCAAGAGCACGACTGGGGGGAGGGGCCGAGGCAGAGGGAGGAGCAGACTCCCCGTTGGGCAGGGAGCCCGATGCGGGGCTCGATCCCAGGACCCTGGGATCACGACCTGAGCAGAAGGCAGATGCTTAACGACTGAGCCACCCAGGCGCCCCTCCTTCTTTTTTTAAAACAAGAATGGGGATTGGTTTATTCCTATAGCTACGAGCCCTGAAATACTTCTCTATTATTCTGCCCTCTTTCTGATGGCTCATATCCAAAGAGGTGACTGCGAGTATTTGGACACAAAAATCCCGGCAGCCAATGCCCTTACAGTAGAATTTCAATGCAACACATTGAGACTTAGACTATTTGTTGTCTCTGAGAGGCTAATAACCACAGGTTTTTGATGCCCTTTGTCCCTGAAGAGCCATTTTCGTATGACTCTTGTGGTTTAGACCATTCAGTGGCTTCCCAGTTCACTGAGTTAAAAATTCAAACGTTTAGTGTGGACTGCAAGGCCCTCCATGCCCTGGCCCTCAGCCACTCTTCTCCTGCCCATTCTCCCCTTGGGCTCTGTGCCTTCTTGCATTTCCTCAAAGTTGCACCAAGCCCTCTCCGGTCTTATCCTGGGTTAGTCAGAAACTTTTGGTTACAAGAGACAGAAACCCGATTCACATTGGCCTGTATCTAAAGGAGCACATTGACTTGTGAACCTGAAAAGTTCCGGAATGGAGTAAGGAGTGGATGGCTCTAGTCTCCACTGGTTGCCTCTGGTCTCTGCTGTCTTTTTTTTTTTTTTTTAAGATTTTTATTTATTTATTTGACACAGAGAGGGAGAGCAGCAGAGGGCGAGGGAGAAGCTGACTCTCTGGACTCCCTGCTGAGCAGAAAACCCAATGTGGGGACTTGATCCCAGGACTCCAGGATCATGACCCCAGCGGAAGGCAGACACTTAACCAACTGAGCCACCCAGGCGCCCCTAGTCTCTGCTGTCGTATCTTCATTCTCCGTCTCTCCCAATGGGAAGGGAAGTTGTCTCTAATCTTGCGTCTTAATTCGCTACCCGAGTAGAAGGAGTATTCTCACTTCCTCCCAACTGGCTCTAGAAAAGGCCGTGTGGATAACACTCCCTGAATCAGCTGAGGTCAGGTGACCATCCCCAAACCAATTGCTGTGACCAGTCATGCAGGATGCACACTGATTAGGCAACCCTGGGTCTCGTGCCTCCCATCTCCCCCCCCACCCCACCCCCTCCCAACGCAGGAGGCAGAATCCGCCCCACATGAAACTCAAGTAGGGCAGTCAGGGAGTTCCTCAAATGGAAACCAAGGTGCTGTTACCAGAAGAAGGAAAACTGGCTGCTGGTAAGCTAAACAACCGTTGTCCATGGCCGGCCCTTCACACTTATTGTTCCCTCTGCCTGCGACTCCCTTCCCCCACTTTTCACCCTGACAGTTTTGATAGAAGAGACAAAAGATTGAAAATGGCACACATGTCTATGAACATAAGAGACTGGCAAGAGTAGTGGTTTTCAAAATGGGTTTTTTTTTTTTTAAATCAGCTGCGGCACCTGGGCGTTTGTTGGAAATGCAAATTCTCGGGCCCCACCCTTGATCTATGGCTGGGCCCAGCATCTGTGTTTTCACAAGGCCTCCAGGTGATGCTGCTGAACGTTTAAGTTTGAGGAGCACTGGGTGAGAATATTAATGTTCACACACAGCGGAAAGTTATTGGGTACTCCAGTTGCAGTAACCCTATTTCTAGAGGCTTAGACTTTGAAGAAGAACAAGTTGCTCATTAGTTACAAGAGCTGCGATCATTTTTCTGGTGCCAAACGTAATCATTCAGATTGTTTTATGCCGCGGCTCCTGTGGCTTCCGTGGCTCAGCAGGTGGGCTCTCGTAGCACCCGCTCAACACTCCACTCTTCTCTCTTGCCTAGAGACCAGAGCTAAAGATGGGATTTTCCAGCCCCTTTCCCTTTGAAGCTACGTGAGAGGAAGCCTGTGGAGGAGATACTGGAGAAGATTTGATTCCCTTTCCGAAACATTAACAGGGACAAATGCAACGAGCAAGGCCTGTTACTTACCACCAAATGCATTCCTTTCTTTTTTTAATTTAAATTTTTATTTATTTATTTGAGAGAGAGAGCAGAGCGAGGGAGAGAGCACAAGCTGGGTGGAGGAACAGAGGGAGAGGGAGAAGCAGACTCCCTGCTGAGCAGGGAGCCTGACTTGGGGCTCGATCCCAGGGCACTGGGATCATGACCTGAGCCAAAGGCAGATGCTTAACTGACTGAGCTACCCAGGCGCCAGAGTCAAATGCATTCCTAATACATGTACACAGTGTTTTGGGGCCTATAGACTCTTCAGATCTTGATTGAGATTCTAAGAATAAAAAAGGCAAATATATTGACTCCAAAATACGAAAAGAAAAACATAAACTAAAAATTAATATGAGTATAAGACATAATATTTTATAGTAACATTATTAATTGTGAAATTCAGTCTTCATAAAAATGCCCCTAAATATGGAAAGTAATATGTCGGTTAGATTATCTCACTTTGCAAAAATGCAAGTGATGTATGTGTGGGGATTGCTTAGAAGCCTTGGCCCATAGCAAATTCGATGAATAATAATCTAATAACTTAAATTACAAAACTAATGTCAAGGTTTTCTATAACAAAAAATGACACTAATGAAGGATATGGGTACATTAGAAAATCTCTTGTAAGACACGAGGTGGGACTTTTTTCGTTGTCAAACAGTAAATATTCTTTTTGGGATCATTGTAGGGCATCGCTGGAGTCTGATAAGCCAAATAAATATCCAAGCCAATTAAGTATCCAAGCTCCTAAGATGAGAAAACTGCCAAAATGAGCTTTAGGAGCAGGTGAATGGAGCCATTGCCTTTTTTATTTGAAACGTTGACCCTCCAGGGTAGATACTGTGAATTGTCTCATAGTGATTCACTCCTTCCTCTAGGTTATTATGTTTTTGTTATTTTGCATTGCCTGTCACTTGTAGCAGAATGAATCATGACTGATTGATAGATTTGTTTGATTTTTAAATTATATGCATGTGAACAAAATATTATCGATAGTGGTGGTGGTTACACATCTGGATACAATTGCCCACAGTCATAAAATTGTACACTTAAAATGGGGTGAATTATATGGTGTATAAATTACATCTCAAAGAAAGCAGGGCAGAAAAAGAAAAAAAAAGAACATTTGAAAAATGTAAAGAGAAAATATCTATGTGTATTAGAATTCTCCAAAGAAACAGAATCAGTAGGAGATGTGTGTGTGTGTATTACTATATGACAGTATATGTATTTAATCTCTTTATATGAGGAATTGGCTCACACAATATTGGAGGTTGGCAAACACGAAATCTGCATAGCCAATGTCCTCGTTCAAGTCCGAAGGCCAGCAGGCTGTGGTAGACTCAGGAGAAGGTGATGTCCTAGCTCAAAGGCCATCAGGCTGGAGCATTCTCTCTTATTCAGGAGCGAGTCAATCTTACTTTACCCAGACCGTCAACTGATTATATACGGCCCACCACATTGTGTGCTTTACTCAATCTACTGATTTAAATGTTAATCATATCTAAAAACATGCTCACAGAAACACACAGAATAATACAGACACATGGGCACCCCGTGGCCAGTCAAGTTGACACACAAAATTAACCGTCACACCATGTATGTATTACATTAGTACAAAAGGCAAACAAAAGAGGAAGCTCTTTGCATGATATGCCTGTAAGCTTACTTTTCTTTTGTCACTGAAAACGTTATCCTTGTGTATGGAAAGTATTCAAACTGTAACAAAATGTTATATGATTAAAAATAAAAGTCCTAGGGGCACCTGGCTGGGTCAGTTAGTGGAGCGTGCGACTCTTAATCTCAAGGTTGTGAGTTTGAGCCCCGCACTGGGTGTAGAGATCACAAAAAATAAAATCTTTAAAAAAAGAAATAAAATAAAAATATAAATAAATCAATAAATAAAAGTCCTAGACCCTCTGGCCAGAGTCAATCACCATTCCTGATTTCTTGTTTTTGAAATATATTTTTGAAATGTATTATGCTTGTAGAAGCATAACTCTGTGTGTGTGTTTGTGTGTTTTGGGGGGTATTAAACCAATGTGTAAAAATAATTGGTCCTAGAACAAGGTACTCCATAGCCCAACATCCAGAGCCTAGCCTGGAGGACACAGACAATAGAGTTCCTTGCCAAGTGTAGAAAGCCTTCTCCTTCCTTCTCCGATAACACGGTCATGCATGAGGCTGGGAGCCCTTGTGGGAAAGGGAGACATGATTTAGAACAGCAGGCTTTGAACCAGGGTGCTGGTGCCCCTCGGGAGCCCAAAGAGAGTTTAAGGGAATCAGTTTATAGCTCCTCCGCTTCCTTTTATACCTTTCTTGCCAGATTTTCTTTCCCATTGCCCTCTGCCCAGTACCCTGTCTGTCCCTTTACAAAGGAGAGTCACACCTCTCCCCTTTCTTTTTTTTTTTTTCTTTTTTTAAAGATTTTATTTTTAGGGATGCCTTGCTGGCTCAATCGGTAGAGAATGGGACTCTTGATCTCGGGGCCGTGAGTTCGAGCCCTACACTGGGCGTAGAGATTACTTAAATACATTTAAAAAGTATATATTTGAAGATTTTATTGGCAGAGAGGACCAAGTAAAATTTCTGTTCCATTGTTCACGGCTTTTTAAAAACAGATGATGGTGGAAAACAAACTATTATGGTATTGATATTCTGTAGGGAAAATTTCAGAGTGAAGAAACTATTTTAAGATGTCAGTATTTATGATGTGCAAACATTACATACTTTCAGCTACTTCAACAATGTGATTTAAGAAAAAATGTGTGAGTATCCACGCAGTAGTTTGAAAATGCCTTGAGGGGCACCTGGGTGGCTCAGTCAGTTAAGCGTCTGCCTTCGGCTCAGGTCGTGATCCCAGGGGCGTGGGATTGAGCCCAGCATCGGGCTCCCTGCTCCGCGGAGAGTTTGCTTCTCCCTTTTTTCCTCCCTCTGCCCTTCCTCTTGGCACGCTCTCTCTCTCTCTCTCTCAAATAAATAAATAGAATCTTTAAAAAAAAAAAAAAGAAAAGAAAAGGCCTTGAGAAAATAAGTGACCAAAAAGTTGAAGACAATTAAGAAGGAGAGAGGGAGCCTGGTGGCTCAGTTTTCTGGCTTAGTGCATTGTGATGGGGGAAGAGAAAATCAGAGGGCTGAAGGCCCGGAGGGGAAAGAGTGTGCAATGGAGGGGAACGCTAGGGAGGAGGGCCTCAGCCCACACCTGATTCTGACTAAGGGCGGGAGAGGGAGGCTGTAAGGGGCCCTGCTGATGAAAGACAGCACAGAGGCATGGACAGGCAGGGAGCAGGCCCAGTGAGCACTCCCAGGACATTCCTGCACGCTACCTGCCATGGGGTAGATGATGGCTAGGCTTGAGGTGACCCTGCAGTGAGGCGAATGGGCAAGGCTTGGCTGGGCCTGGGTGGAGGTTGCCGCAGAAGCTTACACGGAAGTCTTCAGAGCTGGGCCAAGGTGGAACCCAGCCCACAGCATACACATGGGCGGCAGATGCCAGGAGAGAGCCTTGGGATGGGACCCAACCAGGTACCCCTTGGAGGATATCCACCCATCCCAAGCTAAAGACCAGCTTACATGCAGGGTCAATACAGTTATGCAGGCTGTGCACTGCACAAAAGCACCAGGCTGAAGAGGGCTATAATTCAGCTTTTGCTCTGGTTCAAAAGGAACTTTTTTCTAATTTGCCTTTCAGAGGGGAATCTTTAAAAATTACATAAAGAGGGCGCCTGGGTGGCTCAGTTGGTTCAGCAACTGCCTTCAGCTCAGGTCATGATCCTGGAGTCCTGGGATCGAGTCCCGCATAGGGCTCCCTGCTCAGCAGGGAGTCTGCTTCTCCCTCTGACCCTCCCCTCTCTCATGTGCTCTCTCTCTCTCTCTCTCATTCTTGCTCTCTCAAATAAATAAATAAATAAAATCTTTAAAAAAATTACATAAAGACCCCCGCCCATAGGCTGGGGCAGATGGCCTACAAAAATGTGTATAAATGCAACATTCTTTAGTTTCCTTTCATAGTGGGAGCTCGCTATGGGCTGCAGTCTATAAGCAAGTTTCAGCCTGTAGACAGGTATGGTTTGGCCCATGCGGTATATTGATGCATAGAAAAATGTCACATAGGGGCGCCTGGGTGGCTCAGTCGTTAAGCATCTGCCTTCGGCTCAGGTCATGATCCCAGGGTCCTAGGATTGAGCCCCGCATCGGGCTCCCTGCTCGGCAGAAGCCTGCTTCTCCCTCTCCCACTCCCCCTGCTTGTGTTCCCTCTCTCACTATGTCTCTCTCTGTCAAATAAATAAATAAAATCTTAAAAAAAAAAAGAAAAATGTCACATAAAAATCCAGATTTCCTGTTTCCCTTGAAAAATAAGACCCTGGAATGATAGCTCTTCATTTCCACATGGCAACCAAATGCTGCTGCCGGTGGATGGAGTCCATGGTCTCCATTTTTCCCCAGTCCCCACCATTCCCTATTGTATCCAGCTAGCTGGGTTCACTCCTTTGCTTTACCTTCTTGACCCCTATAAAGAGCATTTGGTTTGTGATCACTACTATACCATGCTATGCCTTGCTTTCTTCATTCAATCATCTCTCTCAGAGATGGTTCTATACACAGAGTTGCCTCATCTTTTAAATGGCTATAGTGACCCTTTGTACGTCCCTTTGTATCTCTTACTTAGATCATCCCCTATTAATGAACATTTAGGTTGTATCCAACTTTTCGCTACCACAAACAGTGCTGTAGTGAATGTAGTGAATATCCTTGTTCATGCTTCAGACAGATGATAGCATGCTAGAACGGGTTTGTACCTGCTCCAGAGAGCCAACTGTTCAAAATTCAGGAATCTTTTTTTTAAATTTTATTTATTTATTTGAGAGAGAAAGAGTGCACGTGTGCATGCACATGAGAGAGAGAGAGAAAGAGAGAGAGTGTGCACAAGCAGGGGGAGGGGCAGAGGGAGAAGCAGGCTTCCCGCTGAGCAGGGAGCCTGATGCGGGGCTTGATCCCAGGGCCCTGGGATCATGACCTGAGCCGAAGGCAGATGCTTAAAGACTGAGCCACCCAGGCGCCCCTAAAGATTTTATTTTATTTTTTATTTTTTTCCAAAGATTTATTTATTTATTTTAGAGAGAGAGCATGTGCACGCACAAGTGGGAGGAGGGGCAGAGGAAGAGGGAGAGAAGCAGACTCCCCACTGAGCGCAGAGCAGGACTCGGGGCTCAATCCCAAGACCCCGAGACTGTGACCTGAGCCAAAACCAAGAGTCGGTCACTCAATGGACTGAGCCACACAGGCGCCTCTAAAGTTTTTATTCTTAAGCAATCTCTATACTCAACATGGGGCTCAAACTTACAACCCTGAGATCAAGAGTTGCATGCTCCACAGACTGAGCCAGCCAGGCGCCCTCAAAATTCAGGAATCTTAAGAGCCAGTTGTTAAAATGTAGGTTGCTTGAAAGCAGCTCTGGTGGAAATATTTCCACCACGGGAGCTGGCAAATGCTACAAATCAGGATGTTTTCCCTCTCCTGGAAAGCCCTTCACGAGCACATCATTGCCAAAGGGGAGGCTGAAGTGTTCCAAAGGTCAGGAGTCAGAGAGAACGGCCAATTAGCACCAAGAAGTCAGAACAGGCTTTGGCCTGAGAGGAGGACCTGACAGGTCAGGGAAGGAATTGAGATCTGGACAGCTGATTGACTTTTTCCCAAAACTATGGACCCTCTGAAGTAAAACCAGGGCTCTATGAGGGTGGGGATTTTTTTTTTTAAAGATTTTATTTATTTGACAGAGAGTGGGAGAGAGAGCGACAGCACAAGCAGGGGGAGCAGCAGAGGGAGAGGGAGAAGGAGGTTCTCCACCGAGCAGGGACGTGGGGCTCGATCCCAGGACCCTGGGATCATGACCTGAGCTGAAGGCAGACGCTTAACTGACTGAGCCACCCAGGCGCCCTGAGCGTGGGGATTCTTAATCATATAAGGTGCTCGCCAATCTTGGTTTAATACCCAAACCCGCTGGTCACTAGGACAAGTACTATTGCCTAGAGCCGAGGTCAGAGATTATTACACAAGCTCCAAGGTTCCTCCCCTGTTTGTGGTGGTGAACAAATCAGAAAATGAATGCAAATATTTGGGAAAGCGTAAAATAGCCTCCCAAAATATTAGGCGAGTGTTAGAAAATGCCCGCGTGATGATTTCCGCTTACAATAATCACCCCCCCCCCTCAAGGAAAAATCAAATCCTGCGGTCCCGGCCCAGTAGCAGGGCAACATCCAATGCTTCATCCCAGCATGGCCTTATTGGCCATCATTTCATGCCCCCAGGAAAGGAAAGATACAGGATTAGGAAAAACAAAAGGTCCCCACCATTATCGATGACCGTATTTGTGGAGGTTGAAAAGGTGGTTTGTCCTCATAGGATTGTGAACTCGGTTCCCTTCTTTTCTTTTTTTTTTTAATTCTTTTTTTAAAAATATTTTATTTATTTATTCATGAGAGACAGAGGGAGAGAGAGAGAAGCAGAGGGAGAAGCAGGCTCCCAAGGAGCAGGGAGCCCGATGCGGGACTCGATCCCAGGACCCTGGGATCATGACCTGAGCCGAAGGCAGACGCCTAACCATCCGAGCCACCCAGGCGCCCTCTTTTTTTTTTTTTTTTTTAAGATTTTTCTATATTTATTTGACAGAGAGAGAGAACACAAGCAGGGGGAAGTGGGAGAGGGAGAAGCAGGCCTCCCGCTGAGCAGGGAGCCCAATGTGGGGCTCGATCCCAGGACCCTGGGATCATGACCTGAGCTGAAGGCAGACGCTTAACCGACTGAGCCACCCAGGGGCCCCTGTGAACTCGGTTATTTTCACAGCAGGACTAATCAACCACATTTGGGG
Organism: Eumetopias jubatus; assembly: GCF_037043125.1. NCBI lineage: Eukaryota > Metazoa > Chordata > Mammalia > Carnivora > Otariidae > Eumetopias > Eumetopias jubatus. Next base: position 127,453,838 of record NW_028274815.1, read on the forward strand.
GTAATGCACACTGGACAGGAAAATGTAGAAACCAGAATGTTTCTGATCTGTGACTCTCTTTTCTCCTGAGATCTCGGTGACTTTCCAACCAGGTCCTGGCAACCCCCGCCCCCCCCCCCCGGGTCCTGCGGACATCCAGACAGGACAAAAAATCTGCCCCCCATTTCTTCCCAGATTCCTTCCTCAAGACCCCCCTCCCCCGCCCCAGCCCCTGCACTGGTCCGTGCTAACAGCTCTTGCTTGATGTGTGACTTGTCCCCATGCAGTAGGGACTCGACAGCAGGCCCGTGCTGGGGGAGAAAACAGGTATCAATTTCGGCAGCCCCATCTAGGTTTTCCCTAAGCTGGGGTTCCCAGATGTGAATTCAAGGTGGCTTAGAATGTCCCCCCACATGATGAGACGGAGGCGGGGGTAGTCCCTGACGAAGGTGGCCACTCAAGACAGACGGCTTTGCTGTCGGTGGAACGAGTACTGTGTACAGTTGCTGTGTGCCACACTCGGGCCTTCGCTTCCTTCCTGTCAGCCACGGGGGAGCATGCGGCTGCGAGGGACACCCCAACTCCATTACCCTGCAGAAATCAGGTTAAAGTGCTTAGCTAGAGGGGACCATGATGCTGAGGGGTGAAATGATTTCCCGGCAGTCCCCTCTGCTCCTGCCCTGGTCTCTCCTCCCTCTCCACCGTGGAAGCTCCGCCCACTCAGACTAAATGCTCCACCCAGAGGCCGGAAATACGAATTCTCTGTGTTCAGCACAGACCTGGGCCCCGGCCTGCTGTTGAGACTTCTACCTCATCACCTCTAGGCCTGAAGCCTGAGCACTGATGGTCAACCCCACGAGGCTCGTGACGCTGTGGGGTTTTTGTTTTTTTGTTTTTTCATAATTTGAGAGCCTCAAAAAATGGGAGTGGCTTGAGCTTCTCTCACCTTCCTTGAGGCCCTATCTGGTTTTTAGCTGGGAAGGTCTGGCCTAATTCCCACTCCACAGCCTTGCTCCATCCCCAGGTGTCAGCCCCTCAGTGAGGTGGAGGTGGGACCTTTGGAAAGATGGGCTCTTGTGTTGGGCTCCTCCAGAAGCCAGCCAGAGACAAAGATTCTGGTGCAATAGTTAATTTGGGTGGTGGTCCCAGGAGGTCAGCAGTAGTGAGGCAGGAAAGGGAAGAAAGCCACCCTGGTGAGTTAAGGAACAGGCAACCTCCTGAGGAAGTGGGGTGCAAACCCTCTGGAGGCGTCTGGGAGGGTCCAAGGCATCTAGAACACATCTCAGACTTATCCCATCTGAGGGCTGAGCCTTGTTGCTGAGGGCTGCTCGTGGGACAGCTCCCCAGCACCTCTGCCTGCCCTGCATGAGGTCCAGAGAATGTTCCCAAGTGGGGAATTACAGGAACATGCAGTAGAAACCCCCAAATCTTGGTGGCTCATGCGTCAGTCCATCTCTAGTTTTTAGGGGGGGCTCTGGAAATTGCAGTCACTCATGGGCCCCAAGTCATGGAGCAGCCGCCATCTTGAGTACTGCTGACAACCCAACTAGAGAAAAAGAATGCTGTCTGGAGAGTCCCAAATCTGCAATAAAATGTTCCAGCTAAAAGTGACACATCTCTTCCGCTCACGACTCATTGGCCAGAATTACTCACACGGCCCCACCCAGCTTGCAGGGGGAGAGGAAGTACCTTCTGGCTTGAGCCTGGATGGCACAGAGCTGGGTGCGCTGAGTCCCACGACTTCCCACTGGCTCCAGCCATTACAGGATGACGTGCAAGCCCACAAACATTTCACACGTAAGACTTCCCAAGACCCAGCTCCTCTCGATTTCCAGTCTCAAAATAATCAGATGAATTGGCTATATTGGGGCTGCATTCCTGCCTCGAAACTCCTGGTTGAGCTGAGAAGTGACCATCTCCTACAGATGGAGTCATGCTTCCCCTCCCCCCCCCGTCCCCATGGGGCCCATTTTACTCCTTTATGTTTATTATTTTGGTGTCTGTCTTCCTCTCTAGAGGAGTCAGGGACCATGTTTGCTTTATACTCCTAAAATTTCCTAAAACTTTCTACCACTCCCCTGCTCACTTCCATTCCTACACCCACACTGTTTCCTTGCTGTTCCTCTAGCACCCCAGGCTTGCACACACCCCAGCGTCTTTGCAATGTGCTCCTTTCTGTCTGCTGAAAACACTCTCCCTCCAGAGCGCCTGTGGTTCCCATACTTTCTGACTTGGTGCTGATGTACATCCTTGGAAGTCAAGTGTTAAAAATGGCGGAGCCAAAGGGGTGCTTGGCTGGCTCAGTCAGTGGAGCATGTGACTTTTGATTGTGGGGTCATGAGTTCGAGCCCCACATTGGGTGTAGAGATGACTTAAAAATTAAAAAAGATGGTGGAAGGCGCCTGAGTGGCTCCTTGGTTAAGCGTCTGCCTTTGGCTCAGGTCATGATCCCGGGGTCTTGGGATTGAGTCCCGTATCGAGCTCCCTGCTCAGTGGGGAGCCTGCTTCTCCCTCTCCTCCCCGCTCATGCTCTCTCTCGCTATCTCGCTAAATAAAAAAAATCCCAAGATTTTATTTTATTTTTTTAAAGAAATCTCTACATCCAGGGGCACCTTGGCGGCTCAGTTGGTTAAGTATTTGCCTTCGGCTCAGGTCATGATCTTGGGGTTCTGGGATGGAGCCGCATGTCAGCCTCCCCACTCAGAGGAGAGCCTGCTTGTCCCTCTTCCTCTGCCCCTCCCCCAACTTGAGTGCCCTCTCTCTCTAATAAATACATAACATTGTTTAAAAAAAAAAAAGCGATGCCTGGGTGGCTCAGTCGGTTAAGCATCTGCCTTCGGCTCAGGTCATGATCCCGGGGTCCTGGGATGGAGTCCTGCATTGGGCTCCTGGCTCAGCAGGGAGCCTGCTTCTCCCTCTGCCTGCCACTCCCCCTGCTTGTGCGTGTGCTCTCTCTCTCTCTCTGACAAATAAATAAAATCTTAAAAAAAAAAAAGAAATTTCTACATCCAACATGGGGCTTGAACCCACAACCCTGAGATCAAGAGTCCCATGCCCCACTGACTGAGCCAGTCAGGCACCCTGAGACTGAACTATTTTTTTAAAGTCAGAGCCTGGTGAAAAATGTAATACATTATAAGAAGAAAGCAACAGCCCTAGACCTACGTTGATCCCTTTGGATATAACAGCATGGAGAGTCTAGCTCAGCACTCTCTGCTTCCAAATAACACCCTCACGGAGTTAACATTCTCCTGTCGGAGCAATGGCTAACATTCTTCACATTCTTAACAGTGCATTCTTGGCCACTAGGGCTTCTGATTTGAAAGCCTTGCCCTAAACTTGTTTCAATCTATCTTTGATTCAGAAAGGCTCCAATTATTTCCATAGCAGCTGTGTTAATTAATAATGGTGATCAGACAATAAAAGAGGAAATTAGTAAACCCTTCTCTGGCCACTTTCATCAAAGGGAAGAATGCTAACAGGCACTGATTGCTTGACTCGGAGATCTTACCTCTTTGGGGCTTTCAACCCACACTCACACCCTGAAACATCACCCCAAGACTGCAACTGCATGTCTGTTCTTCCTTGTGTGAGGAGGCCCATACATGCTCAGGGTTCTCGACTGAACTCCTCCTAGAAAATAGAGCCTTCAAACTGCAGTTTGGGCTGGTAAAAAAAAAACCTACCACTTTGCCCATAGACTTCATAGCTACACGATCATGTAATGTGTATTGTTGTGTTATTTTTTTCGTACTGTTTTGTCATGTTTTATAGTATATTTTATTTGTTTGTTATCTACCTTATAAGAATGAAAACACCCTGGGGTCAGGGGTCTGGTATTGTTTCCTTATATATCCTCAGTATCTACGTGAGTGTACCGCAAGTATTCATAATAAGTTTTTGGAATGAATAAATGAGTGATCTGTTTAGTATCCCAAAATCAAAGTGTTTAAAGAAAAAAAAATCTGAATTCAAGGGGCGCATACTGAAGCAGCTAGACACAAAAGATGGCTTCCAATTCCATGAGCACAAGGTGGCCGTCAAAACTCCAGCAGTTAGGATTCTTTAGTTATGTTCAAAGAGGGAGAGAGAGAGCTCCTCTTCCAGATGTCCCAGGAAATCGAGCCTCTTGCTAGCTTAACTCGAGCCCTGTGCCCATCATGGTAGGAGATTGGGTCCCATGGATTAATCTGGGTCTACGCCTCATGCCCGTTCCTAGAGCTGGGTGCACGCAGATTTCCGTAAGATACGTGGGCTGTGCAGGGGAAGTGTGGTGACCAGAATGACAATTCAAGCATTTTCCAAAGAAAACGGAACAGAGATATGATCTATTTTCTATGGTTAAATGATTACATTTAAGTAAAAAAGAAAAACAAAACACCACACACACCACACAAAACACCACACGCTATTTTCTACAGTTGCATATGTAGCCATGTAAATACATACAAAGAATTTTGGAAGCTTCCACTGCAAACTTACAGTAGTGATTACTTCTGGGGAGGGTCCCAAGGTTGGGAATTGTACTCAAAGGGCTATTTTATTTTATTTTTTTACTTTATTATTATTTTTTTTAATCAGGGCTATTTCGAATGTACCTAGAAAAATGATCCTCAATCACAGGCAGTTCTGCCCTCTGACGCTAGTCAATGTCTCCAGATATTTTTGGTTGTCACGAGGGGGCGGGGGAGGGGGAAAGTGCTCCTGGCATCTAGTGGGAGGAGGCCAGGGATCCTGCTAAACACACAGAGCACAGAGCTGTCTTCAGGAGCGAGAGTCATCTAGCGTAAACTGTCAATAGTGCCGGGGACGTTGAGGAACCCTGGTCTATCTGTCTATCTAGAACATTATGCTTTTTACAAGAAGATGGGATCCAAGTTTTACTTGCATAGTTACAAGTTGATTTTTTTAAAAAGATTTTATTTATTTATTCATGAGAGAGAGAGAGAGAGAGAGAGAAGCGGAGGGAAGAGCAGGCTCCCAAGGAGCAGGAAGCCCGATGTAGGACTCAATCCCAGGACCCTGGGATCATGACCTGAGCCGAAGGCAGACGCTTAACCAACTGAGCCACCCAGGTGCCCACGTTGATTTTTTTTTTTAAAGGATGTTGTGGATACTGTGATATGCCGTCCGCATACCCCTTCAGAACCAGTTAGTTACTTATTCCCCCAGCTGCCGGGAGTTTTGGCTGCTGATGACTCACAGTTCTAGTGAATTCTTCAGAAATTGCCCTTAGCTAAAAAGGAAGCTGCTCTAAGATGATGAGTCCTCTTCAAGGGTAGCCTTTATCCTTGGAAACCTCAGCACTTTTGACACTGTGGGACAATACTTCTTTGTTGTGGGGGCCGTCCTGTGCGCTGTGGGATGTTTAGCAGCATCTCGGGCCTCTTCCCACTAAACACCCAGAAGCACCCCTCTCCAGCAGCAACTACCAAAATTTCTCCAGACATTGCCAAGTGTTCTCTGGGGGCCAGATCGCCACCCCCCCACCGCACCCTGCATTAAGAACATTGCCGGATCCAATGCCTGGTTGATGCAGGGGTACAAAGGCCCCGCTCCCAGCCTCCCTTCCAGAACATGTCTGAGGGCTATCCCCGCCTTATGGCCCCACAGGGGTTTGGCTGAGGCTTTCACTGCAATTGCCCCTTCATTCGATTTCTCCCTCGGTACCCCCTGCTCCCGTCACCCCTTCACAGGTGTCGTTCGCAAGAACTCTTCCCAGTAGATGGTCTACCTGCAAATCTCCCTCCCAGAATCTGTTCCCTGGGGCTGAACAGGTCTCTGGGACTTTTCAAATCAAGGTAGCAGAGGGCTGAAGTGACTTCTGGAAGGAACCACCGCAGGTAAAAAGTGGAGCTAAGACTGCAACCTGTCTCCTTATTCCAGAAATGGTGCTCAGAAGCATTCAACTTCACGACCTTCATCTCCACATTGGGCTCTGCAGACACCACAGGGAGCCTGACTTTCCCATCCCCACTCCTACCCCATGTGTGTTTCTATAATTGAAGGAGCAGAAGAAAAATGCATAGAATGTGAAACCTGATGGCATTACCTTCAATTCTTTTTCTTTATTGCTCCTAAGCTACATACCGTATAGACACACTTGTCTGCAAGCTTTCAACCAGTTGACGGGCAGCGAGTCCAAACATGTAGACATTTCAACTACAAGTAATTAACACAACCGCTTACAGGCCTCTGTTCAGAAAATGTTTTCCTTTGGATAAAAATATGGATGGGAGATAAAAAGGCCCATAGAAACATCATGGTTGGGACAAGGTTGTTGCTCAGTGGGAGGTCCATTTCTAACAATATGGGACGGTTAGAGAAGTTAGAAGGCCATGGTCTGGTGTGAGAGCTCTTACCATAGCAATAATTAATAATAATAATAATATACATTATTTTAATCATTATATGATATATACTAACAATAAGCATTAATTGAGCCATTGCTAAATGTCAGGCACAACATGTTTTATATACACATGTTTTTCTTAAAGATTTTATTTACTTATTTGAGACAGTGAGAGAGAGAGCCCAATGGGCAGGGAGGAACAGGGGAGAGGGAGAAGCAGACTTCCCGCTGAGCAGGGAGCCCAATGCCGGAATTGATCCCAGGACCCTGGGATCATGACCTGAGCCAAAGGCAGACGCTTAACTGACTGAGCCACCCAGGTGCCCCTATACATATTTCTGTATTATATTTTCATATATTGTTAAATATGTTATATACTGTTTTATATTCGTATGTATTTTGCATATTATATAACACTTATATAATGACATATAAGTATCATATGTGGTATGTCATATCATATATCATGTATCCACGAGAGAGATAGTATTATTGTCTTGCCCACTGACTGATGAGGAATCTGAAGCATAGGGAAGTTTAGTAACTTGCTCAAAGTCCACAACTAGTAACTGGCTGAGCCACTCCAGCCTGTACGACTGCTCTTAATTTTCAAAAGCTGTGGTTCCAACTTGGAGCACATTCATTCAGTTGAATTCATTTATTAGAAAGAGGGGAAAAAAGTGTCTTCTTCCCTTCCTCCTAGCATATAGTAGGTCCTCAAAAAATAAGAAAAGTAAATAATTGGGTGGTCTTTGTCTTAAACTTTTATCTGTTTAAACTGGTCAACCAGGTTCAATTAAGGAACCCGTATAAATGCTGAAAATGCGTTGCTGTTCACTGAGACTTTTTATTTGGTAAGATCTTATTTATTCATTTGAGAGAGAGAGCGAGACAGAGAGAGCACAAGCAGGGGGAGAGGCAGAAGCAGACTTCCTGCTGAGCTGGGAGCCCAATGTGGGGCTTGATCCCAGGACCTGGAGATCATGACCTGAACCGAAGGGAGACATTTAACCATCTGAGCCACCCAGGCACCCCGAACCTTTTTCTTTTTAAGATTTATTTATTTATGAGAGAGAGAGAGAGAGACCACAAGCAGGAGGGGCAGAGGGAGAGGGAGAGAGAGTCTCAAGTAGACTCTGGGCTCTGTGCAGAGCCCAATGCAGGATCTCACGACCCTGAGATCACAAACTGATCCGAAACCAAGAGTCGGGCACTCAACTGACCGAGCTGAATAAGATACTGAATAAGATACTTCTGTGTTCTTACAGTGAACAGTAGGTTCACTGTAAGTGATGCCTACTGTTCACTGTATCTTATGTTTGGTGATATATTTTCAAGCATTGAAACTGGCAACTTTCTTGGAACACACAAGTATCTTATTCAGCTAGTGATCCTTCAAGTGTCCCACTTTTTTCCAGTCATGGGTTATATGCAAAAAAGCAGGGGAGTTGATCCATTACTCAGTGTTTCACACATTCTGCACAGCACATCTCGAAGGAGTGTTGCAAGAACTGGAACTGACTTTGTCACTGTCTCTGTGCTCAGAAACTCTGACTTGGGTTTTATATTGGTTTGTTTTTGCTTTGCCACTGACGGGCAGGATCTGATCAGGTTGAACTTCCTGTATAATAATTCACAGAAAAGTTATTTATGGCTTCTTAATCTTCCTGATCTAAAGTAGCAACTTAGGGTAAAGAAAGAGTGTGTGGAGGAAGTGGAGCATAGGAAAAAAAAAAAAAAGGAGAAAGAGAAAAGAAATAAAAACCCAGGGTGATGGCCAGAGTAGATGTCCTTTATGGGAAGAAAGTGTTCAAAATCACAGGCTGAATAGTATATCGTATTTGGTGTCATATATTTTAAAATCTAACAGAGGAAGTTAAAAAACAAAACAACACTTAGTTCTTTTTTTTTAATATTTTATTTATTTATTTGGCAGAGAGAGAGAGACACAGGGAGAGCGGGAACACAGCAGGGGGAGAGAGAGAGAGAGGAGAAAAGCAGGCTTCCCGCGGAGCAGGGAGCCCGACGCAGGGCTCGATCCCGGGACTCCGGGATCGTGACCTGAGCTGAAGACAGACGCTCAACGACTGAGCCACCCAGGCGCCCCACAACACTTAGTTCTGAGATTGAAAACTTCCTCTCTCCCTTTTAGGTTTATTCAAGAAGTTTAGCAGAGTGGCCTGGAGTCCGATTGCCTGGGTCCAAATCCTACTTCCGCCGCTTCCTAGTTTACCTGAATTAATACGTATAAAGGGCTTAGACAAGTGCCCGGCTCTTAGTAAACACTTATAAATGTCAAATAATAATAATGTGGTTAGAATAATAAATAGAAATAATTTTAGCTATCATTGCTTTAGAGGGACACTCCTTTTCCTCACATTTCAATTCAATTCATCACGTATAGGCTTAATTCTTTCTAGGCGCCCAAAGTTGTGTTCCGTGGGATAAAACTCAGTTGTGGCTAACATCAGGCTACATACTATGCTTGGGGTTGAATCTCCTGGAACTGCCATTTTTATGTGAGTTGCATGTTGGGCTGGGAGAGCAAGCAGGCCTGGGGAATGAAGACTGAATGATCAGATGAGCCCATGGTATCTAAATAGTGATGAGTCTGATTAACATGGTTTGTTTGCAAATAAAACATGAGCAGATTCCAAATGTACTACTGTACTGGGTTGAATAGTGTCCCTCAAAAATTCATGTCCACCTGGAACCTGAGAATGGGACTTATTTGGAAATAGGTTGTTTGCAAATGTTAGCAAGTTAAAACAAGATCATACTGGATGGGGCGTCTGGGTGGCTCAGTTGGTTAAGCGTCTGCCTTCGGCTCAGGTCATGATCCCAGGGTCCTGAGATAGAGTCCCACATCGGGCTCCCTGCTCGGCGGGGAGCCTGCTTCTCCTTCTGCCTGCAGCTCCCTCTCCTTGTTCTCTCTCTCTCTCTCTGACAAATAAATAAATTTTAAAAAAATCTTAAAAAAAAAGGTCATACTGGATGAAGGTAGGCCCTAAGTACAATATGACTGGTGTTTGTAAGAAGAGAAAAATTTGGGCAGAGAGGCCCAGACACACAGTGGAAAAGGCCATGTGAAGATGGAGACAGAGATTAGAGGGATGCATCTACAAGCCAAGGAACAGTAAGGATTCCCAGCACCAACCAGAAGCTACTGGTGGCTAGGAAGTATTCATCCTTGGAGTCTTTGAAGGGAGCACAACCCTCTTGACACCATGATTTCCATCTTCTGGCCTCCAGAGCTGTGAAAGGATACATTTCTGTTGTTTAAAACCATCAAGTTGGGCGCCTGGGTGGCTCAGTCGGTTAAGCGACTGCCTTCGGCTCAGGTCATGGTCCTGGAGTCCCGGGATCGAGTCCCACATCGGGCTCCTTGCTCAGCAGGGAGTCTGCTTCTCCCTCTGACCCTCTTCCCTCTCGTGCTCTCTCTCTCTCAAATAAATAAAATCTTAAAAAAAATAAAAAAATAAAACCATCAAGTTTGTGGTAATTTGTCATTGCAGTCCTAGAAAACTCACACTCATAACAAGAGAAATGAAAATTAAAATTATACTGACATGCCATTTTTAACCTGCCAGTTTGATAAAGATCAAAAGGTCTGATAGAGATGGATTGGGGACTTTTTTTTTCCTTTTGAACTTTTTGCATACTGAAAACTAAATTAAAATTAAAATTTAAAAAAGTGAGGGGCGCCTGGGTGGCTCAGTTGGTTGAGTGGCTGCCTTCGGCTCAGGTCATGATCCCGGGGTCCTGGGATCGAGCCCTGCATCGGGCTCCCTGCTCCGCGGGAAGCCTGCTTCTCCCTCTCCCACTCCCCCTGCTTGTGTTCCTGCTCTCACTGTCTCTCTCTCCGTCAAATAAATAAATAAAATCTTTAAAAAAAAAATTTTAAAAAGTGAACATATTGAGGGGCGCCTGGGTGGCTCAGTCGTTAAGCGTCTGCCTTCAGCTTGGGTCATGGTCCCAGGGTCCTGGGATTGAGCCCTGCATTGGGCTCCCTGCTCAGTGGAGAGTCTGCTTCTCCCTCTCCCACTCCCCCTGCTTGTGTTCCCTCTCTCGCTGTGTCTCTCTCTGTCAAATAAATAAAATCTTTAAAAAAATAATAATAATAGATAAATAAATAAAATAAAAAAGTGAACATATTGGGACGCCTGGCTGGCTTAGTTGGTAGAGCAGCGGTAGAGCATGTGACTCTTGATCTTGGGGTTGTGAGTTCAAGCCCCACATTTGGAGTAGAGCTTACTTAAAAAATAAATTAAAAAAAGTTTTAAAAATCAAAAAGTTGGGGCACCTGGGGCCTCAGTCAGTTAAGTGCCTGACTCTTAATTTTGACTCAGGTCTTGATCTCAGGATCACGACTTCATGCCCCACATTGGGCTCCATGCCCAGCATGGAGCCTACTTTAAAAAAATAAATAATTAGGGGCGCCTGGGTGGCTCAGTTGGTTAGGCAACTGCCTTTGGCTCAGGTCATGGTCCTGGAGTCCCGGGATCGAGTCCCACATCGGGCTCCCTGCTCAGCGGGGAGTCGGCTTCTCCCTCTGACCCTCTTCCCTCTCGTGCTCTCTGTCTCTCATTCTCTCTCTCTCTCAAATAAATAAATAAAATCTTTAAAAAAATAAAATAAATAAATAATTAAATAATTAAAAAGAAGGAAGGACAGAAGGAAGAAAAGAAAAAAGTGGACAAATTCCTTTTACTAACACATATTTTTTGCACAGCCAGGGAGCAAAGGATGGGTTTTTATTTTTATTTTATTTATTTATTTATAAAATTTATTTATTTATTTATTTGACAGAGAGAGAGAGACAGCGAGAGAGGGAACACAAGCAGAGGGAGTGGGAGAGGGAGAAGCAGGCTTCCCACAGAGCAGGGAGGCTGATGCTGGTCTCGATCCCAGGACCCTGGGATCATGACCTGAGCCAAAAACAGACATTTAACAACTGAACCACCCAGGGGCCCCGGGTTTTTATTTTTAAATGGTTTGAAAAAAAACAAAAGAATAATTTTTTGACACATGAAATTATATACAATTCAAGTTTCAAGGTCCACCAGTAATGTGAATTGAAAGTCAGCCCCGCTCATTCATTCGTGTTTAGGGCCTACAATGGCAGTGCTGAGATACTGAGGTAGAGGAGTCACAAAGCCTAAAATATTTATCCGGTCTTTTTTTTTTTTTTTTTTTTTAAGATTTTACTTATTTATTTGACAGAGAGAGAGAAAAAGCAGGAACGCAAGCAGGGGGAGTGGGAGAGGGAGAAGCAGGCTTCCCGCCGAGCAGGGAGCCCGATGCGGGGCTCGATCCCAGGACCCTGGGAATCATGACCTGAGCTGAAGGCAGATGCCCAACGACAGAGCCACCCAGGTGCCCCTTTATCTGGCCCTTTATGTAAAATTTTTACATTCTTGTTCTAGATTATTATTATTATTATTATTTTAAAAGATTTTATTTATTGGTACACCTGGGTGGCTCAGTCGGTTAAGTGTTGCCTGTAGCTCAGGTCATGATCCTGGGGTGTCTCTCTATCAGATAAAATTTTTTTTTTTTTAAATGTCATCAGTTATAATAGCAAGCCTGGGTTTTTTTTTTAAATTTTATTTATTTATTTGACACAGAGAGAGCACAAGTAGGCAGAGAGGCAGGCAGAGAGAGGGAGAAGCAGGCTCTCCGCTGAGCAGGGAGCCAGACGTGGGGCTCGATCCCAGCACCCCGGGACCATGACCCGAGCCGAAGGCAGACGCTCAATGACTGAGCCACCCAGGCGCCCCTCAGATAAAATATTTTTAAAAAGATTTTATTTATTTATGAGAGGGAGGGAGAGAGAGAGAGAGAGAGAGAGTGTGCACGTGCGCGCATACACAAGCGGGGTAGGGGCAGAGGGAGAGAGAGAAGCAGACTCCCTACTGAGCAGGAAGCCCGATGCGGGGCTTGATCCCAGGATCCTGAGATCATGACCTGAACCAAAGTCAGACGCTTAACCCACTGAGCCACTCAGGCACCCTCCTGTTCTAGATTAAAGAACAAAATAATCGTTTGTATGCTTATAGAAATAGAAGGGTCTATTTAATATTGAATGGCCATCCCATGAGGACTTTTTATTATTATCATTTTTTTTTAAGTAAATCCTACATCCAATGTGAGGCTTGAACTCATGACCTGGAGATTAAGAGTCACATGCTCTACTGGCTGAGCTGGCGAGGTGCCCCCCATGAGGACTTTTCGTTTTTTAGAACTTTTAAAAATTAAACAGCTCATGAAAAACTCAAAAGTAAACTGGGAATTTTCTTGTTCTTTCTTAAAGAACATTAGAAAAGCCAGGGCTTTTGTAAACTTAAATAAGACCTTTATCCCACCTGTCTGGGCCTCCCTGCTCTCTAAGCCAGTGAGGCCATTGGAATGAGAATGGATCCCAACCCCCTTTCCCTTATCTTATTGAAAATTCAAAGTATTTGATGTTAACAAAAAAACCACTCTTCCCCCTAAGCAGCCTGAGGTGACCTCTGAAAAATGGTTCGCTATTCGCTTGACCCAGAAAACCCTACGAAATCATGTAAATCAAGAGGTTCAAATCTTCGTGTTCACTTTAAGAACACACGTGAAACTGCCCAGGCCATCAAGGGTATGCATATCTGAAAAGCCACCAAGTATCTGAAAGACGTCACTTTACAGAAGCAGTGTGTGCCATTCCGTCGCCACGATGGTGGAGTTGGTAGGTGTGCCCAGGCCAAACAGTGGGGCTGGACACAGGGTCGGTGGCCCAAGAAGAGCGCTGAATTTTTACTGCACATGCTTAAAAATGCAGAGAGTAATGCTGAACTTAAGGGTTTAGATGTTGATTCTCTGGTCATTGAGCACATCCAGGTGAACAAAGCCCCCAAGATGCGGCATAGAACGTACAGGGCTCATGCTCGGATTAACCCATACATGAGCTCTCCCTGCCACATTGAGATGATCCTTACTGAAAAAGAGCAGATTGTTCCTAAACCAGAAGAGGAGGTTGCACAGAAGAAAAAGATATCCCAGAAGAAACTGAAGAAACAAAAACTTATGGCCGGGGAGTAAATTCTGCAGAATAAATGCAAATAAAAATAAAAAGGGGAAAAAAAAAAAACCCAAATGACCTAGAACTACATTTAAGTTTTACTAAAGCTAAATCAAAGCTTTCTGTTTTTGTTGTTTTGATGGTGGGAAGAGCAGTTTATCACCAATAAAACAAGTATAAAGGGATACCTGAACCCTTGAAAGTTCAGTTCTTGGTTTATGAAAGAAAACAGACCCACGTAAAAAGTTAGGTCATAATAGGATGGTCAATAGCTGTATTTTTGAAACTTTTGGACAACGATCCACAGTAAAATAGAAATTCTATTTTTTTTAAAGATTTTATTTATTTATTTGAGAGAGAGAATGAGATAGAGCATGAAAGGAGGGAGGGTCATAGGGAGAAGCAGACTCCCTGCTGAGCAGGAAGCCCGATTCGGGACTCGAATCCCGTCCCGAAGGCAGTCGCTTAACCAACTGAGCCACCCAGATGCCCTAAATAGAAATTCTATACTATGACCCAGCGTACAGGTGTTCACACACATACTGAAATAAAAGCATTGGTTTTAATATATGTCTTTTAGTGCATTCTGGTACTTTCTACATTATTCCATCATTTAAAAAAATTACTGTATTGTATTTATTTATTTATTTAAAGATTTTATTTATTTAAGTCATCTTTACACCCAACATGGGGCTCAAACTCACAACCCTGAGATCAGGAGTCACACACTCCACAGACTGAGCCAGCCAGGCATCCACCCACCCCCCATTATTTTCTAATCCATTTTGGTCTAGTCTAGTCTGCTTATAAATAAAATATTAGTCATAACCCAGAAATTGACTTTATAACATACTAATGGATTGAAGCCTGACGTTTGAAAAACAGTGGTCTATATTCTTTAGGATCATGGTCAAGCAGAATGGTCCCAGGAAATTGTTTAAATTAAATATGATGGGGCACCTGGGTGGCTCAGTTGGTTAAGCGACTGCCTTCGGCTCAGGTCATGATCCTGGAGTTCCTGAATCGAGTCCCGCATCAGGCTCCCTGCTCAGCAAGGAGCCTGCTTCTCCCTCTGGCCCTCCCCCCTCTCATGTACTCTCTCTCTCTCTCTCTCTCTCTCATTCTCGCTCTCTCAAATAAACAAATAAATCTTTAAAAACAATAAATTAAATATGATACAAGCAAACAGTATGGCCATATAATCATTAAAATAAATGTGGTGAAGGTCTATGTACTGATGCAGAAAGTTGTCCCCAGAATATATTTGCAAGTTTAAAAAATGGGTTGTAACCAGCACAGCATTGGGCAGGACCTATAGCTGCAGGTGACAACAAACACACACACCCCTATCCCACCTTTTTTAAAAAAGATTTTATTTTTAAGTAATCTACACACCCAACATGGGGCTTGAACTCACAACTCCAAGATCAGGAGTCGCATGCCCCCGCAACTTTCCCATGGCTTCAGCAAAAAGGAGATAATTGGCAATGCTTGACCCACAATTCCCTCTCCTAGAGTTGGACTCCTATAAGGACTGAAGGTGGGTGAAAGATACTTTACACAGGAAAAATATGGGTAGTATTATCCAGAGAAGAGGGGTGCTACCTAAGGCACAGTAAAGGAACACCTGGCTCACTCAGTCATTAGAGCATACGGCTCTTGATCTCAGGATTGTGAGTTCAAGCCCCATACTGGATGGAGAGTTTGCTTAATGAACAAAACAAACGAACAGACAAAAAAGCACAGTAGAAATATGCACAATATGAGCTAACTGATGTTTAAGATGATCTAGGCAAAAATATAGGGAGGGATAAGTACACAGCGATTTGCTAACAGTAGATCTCTACAGGGCAGAGTTGCCAGAAGAATGTTCACCTTTTACTTTATTCCCTTCTGTATCATTTGCACTTTTTACCACAAATGTCTTGCCAAAATATTTTAAAAAGCAATAAAAAATATTCTCATCTTAAGAAAAAAAGTCGAAATATCTAGAAAAGGCCAATCCGCAAAGATTGAAAGTGGATTAGTGGTTGCCTGGGGCTGGGGTGGGACTGGGAATTAAAGATAAACAGCTGAGAGGTTTTCCTGAAGTGAAAAAACTGCATTATATTGAAATAGTGCTAAAAATCATCGAATTGTACACTTAAAAGGGGTGAATTTTATGACCTGTAAGTTATACTTCAATAAAACTGTCTTAAAAAGGGGGGGGCGCCTGGGTGGCTCAGTTGGTTGGGCGTCTGCCTTCGGCTCAGGTCATGATCCCAGGGTCCTGGGATCGAGTCCCGCATCGGGCTCCCTGCTCGGCAGGGAGTCTGCTTCTCCCTCTTGTGCTCTCATGCTCTCTCTCTCAAATAAATAAAATCTTATTTTAAAAAAAGGGGGAAAAAAGAGGAGAGGAACCCAGAGGAAAGAGGTGGATGAAGACTCAGAGTCCAACCAATCCATCCAAAAACTTTGGATGCAGTTTTTTGAAAAACTGTATACCTTCGCCTGGCTCCAATCTTCCAACCGTCCCCAGTCTCCGTGATTTCTCAAAGATTACTGACTGCATGTTCTTGATCACATCTGCAAATTGTCTCAGTCCTTGGGAATGTAATTCATCAGGTTTTTAAAACTTTCTGACAAGGTGAATAAGGTAGAGAAGGCCCAGAGCTGAACGCTTTCCCGGGGCCTCCTGAACCTCTCCCCTTTGTGTGTGATTCTCCTCTGATTACTTCTCCTTTTGTCTGTGTTTACATTTTGTGATTTCTTAAAAGTGAGTTCCTAGGCAACACAGAGAGCTGGGGTGGTTGTGGTGCCCTGCGAACTAGGACTTGGGGACCGGCCTGCTGGTGCGGCCCCGCCACAGTTTGCTGTTCCACAGCAGTAGACATTCCTACAGTAGTCTATCTAGCAACCTTTCCTCTTTCTGGAAATTGTGCCCCGAGTTTCTGGGGGGATTTCCTCTCCCCCACTTGACCTCTCTGGTTCCAGTGGGGCTGACCCCCACCCTTGGGCTCTAAGAATAAGCAAGTGACTCAACTCTGCTGGGACAACAGCATGGCTCATCTCAGGCCCCGGTGATCGGCTCAGAGATGGGCATGTGACCCAGGGCCGTCCAGTGAGAGTCGGTTCTGGGATGTTTACTAGAAATACTGGAAAAGAAGTGCTTTTTTTTTTCACCATGATGTGACGGGATATAAGGTTGTATCTGCTATGGGCCACCGTATGGGGAAGGCCTATCAAAGAATGAAACTGTGCGGCGGTGGTGGTAGAGTGGTGAGGTTAGCTGCCTTCCAAGAATGAAGCCAACACACAGGAAACGGCCCAGGAGATGAACAAGGAGAGAGTCCTGACTCACTGTCTGGATCCATTCATACCTGAACTTGCTGCTATCTGTGACCTTTGCAGTCAGGTGAGCCTGTGAATTCTTACAGTTTGATTTGGGTTTCCTTTTTTTAAGATTTTATTTATTTATTTGAGAGAGAGAGCGTGCACAAGGGGGGGGAGGGGCAGGAGAGGAGAAGCAGACTCCCTGCTGAGCAGGGAGCCCCATGAGGAGGGGCTCAATCCCAGTCACTTGCTGTTGAGAATTCTGATTAATATAGTGTCCTTGGCTGAGCTAGTTCATCTGTTGTCTCCATTTCCTTATCTGGGAAAAAAAAAAAGGACTGATAATGAGATGTGGGAATCAAATGAAACAATTTATTGAAAACCAACAGAGAAGGATATAAAGATGACACCAACTTACACTACCGCTAACAGTGTTTGAGAATACCCGCTCACTTCCCACCATCTTTTTTTGTTTTTGTCTTTTTTCATACATTTTTAAAAGACTTTATTTATTTATTTGACAGAGAGACAGAGAGAGGGAACACAAGCAGGGGGAGTGGGAGAGGGAGAAGCAGGCTTCCCGCGGAGCAGGGAGCCCGATGCGGGGCTCGATCCCAGGACCCTGGGACCATGACCCGAGCCAAAGGCAGACGCCTAACGACTGACCCACCCAGGCTCCCCAGGATTCCAATTTCTATTCTAGTATACTGCCGCTGGGAATAAAAGTTAAATTTCCCAGCCTCCCTTGCAGTTAGGTATAGTCACATGACTAAGCTCCAGCCAATGAGATGTGAGTGGAAGTGGGGGGAGCTTCCAGAAGGGAAAGGGTATGCTCTCCCCTTTCTCTCCCTGCTTCTGCTGCCTGGGATGCAGATAGGACAGATGGCGCTCCAGCCAATACTGTGAGTCATGTGACTTTAAAAATGGCGAGCTAGAGAAAGCCGGCAAACAGACGGAAATCAGGTCCCTGAGGAAAATGGACCCACCATACCAGCTCTCACCAGCTGACCTACAGACTTCTTTTTTTTTTTTTTTTTAAGATTTTATTTATTTATTTGACAGAGAGAGAGACAGCGAGAGAGGGAACACAAGCAGGGGGAGTGAGAGAGGGAGAAGAAGGCTTCCTGCTGAGCAGGGAGCCCGATGTGGGGCTTGAACCTAGGACCCTGGGATCATGACCTGAGCCGAAGGCAGACACTTAACGACTGAGCCACCCAGGCGCCCCTCTCATTTATTTCTTAACTCCAGGCTCAGGCTGCCTCTTCTCTGTGGTTGTAAGACGGCTGCCAGCCACTCTTGGCTTCTATGTCATGTCAGCAACCTCAGCGGAGAGCTCACCACTTTCCTGGATGATCCAACACAAGGGGATTGTCAAGGGAGACTGCCAAGGGAGCAAGAACACAAGCCACAGCCTGGAGGAACACATTTGCAAAAGACATACAGTAGTCACCCCTTATCCACAAGGGATACGTTCCAAGACTGCCAGTGGACACCTCAAACGACGAACAGTACCGAACCCTATATATACCATGTTTTTTCCTATACATACATGTGATAAAGTTTAATTTATAAATTAGGTACAGTAAGGGATGAGCAACAATAACTAATAATAATATAGGGCAATTATAACAACACCCCATAATAAAAGTTAGGTGAATGTGGTCTGTCTCTCAAAATATCTTATTGTATTGTACTCATCCTGCTTGTAGTGATGTGAGATAATAAGATGTCTACGTGATGAGATGAAGTGAGGTGAATGACATAGCCCTTGTGATATGGTGTTAGGCTACTATTGACTTTCTAAGAATGTATCAGAAGGAGGATCATCTGCTCCGGGACTGAGGTTGACCTTAGGTACTGAAACGAGGGAAAGATGAACAGCAGATAAAGTGGGAGTACTGTATCTAGTAAAAGACTATTATCCAAAATATACAAAGAACTCTTAAAAACGCAACAGTAAGAAAACTAACAACCAGATTTAAAAAACAGGCAAAAGACCTGAACAGACACCTCCCCAAAGGAGATATACAGATGGCAAATACATGAAAAGATGCTTTACATCATATGTCATCAGGGAAATACAAACTAAATCCGTTAGTAAATACCACTAAACAGCGTCTAGAATGGCTAAAGTCAAAAACACTGACAACACCAAATGCTGACAAGGAAGTAGAGTAATAGGAACTCTCATTCATTGCTGGCAGGAGTGCAAAACCGGTATAACCACTTTGGAAGACAGTTGACAATTTCTCACAAAACTAAGAATACTCTTGGGGAGCCTGGGTGGCTCAGTTGGTTAAGCGTTCGACTCTTAGTTTTAACCATACAATCCAACAATGTACTCCTTGGTTAAATCCAAATTAGTTGAAAATTTACATCTACACAAAGCCCTGCACATGAATATTTATAGCAGATTTATTCCTAATTGCCCAAACTTGGAAGGTTTCTTTCAGTAGGTGAATATGGTATATCCATACAGTGGAATATTATTCAGAGCTAAAATGAAATGACTTATCAAGCCAGGAAAAGACATGGAGGAATCTTAAATGCATATTACTAAGTGAAAGAAGCCAATCTGAAAAGGCTATTTGCTGCATGATTCCAACTATACAACATTGTGGAAAAGCTAAAACATTCTGGAGACAGTAAAAAGATCAGTGGTTGCCAGAGGTTGGGGGAAAAAGGGATGAACAGGTAGAGTACCAGGGATTTTCAGGGCAGTGAAACAATGCTGTATGATACTATAATGGTGGATACATGTGAGTATATATTTGTCCAACCCTACAGAATCTGCAACACCAAGAGTGAACTCTAATGTTAACTATGGACTTTGGTTGATAATTTATTTATTTATTTTTAAAGATTTTATTTATTTATTTATTTGAGAGAGAGAATGAGAGAGAGAGCATGAGAGGGGGAGGGTCAGAGGGAGAAGCAGACTCCCCGCGGAGCAGGGAGCCCGATGCGGGACTCGATCCCGGGACTCCAGGATCATGACCTGAGCCGAAGGCAGTCGCTTAACCAACTGAGCCACCCAGGCGCCCTGGACTTTGGTTGATAATGATGTATCAGTGTGGGTTCATTGATCATACAAATGTACCGTTCTGGTGAGGGATGTTGATAGCAAGGAAAATACGTGCAGTGGGGGAGGAGGGTTAATCTGGGAACTCTGCTTTCTACTCAGTTTTACTGTGAATCCAAAACTGCTCTAAAAAACTGAGATCTATTAAATAAATAAATAAATAAATAAATAAATAAATAAATAAATAAAGGGTTTGGCCCTGACTGGATCAGATTGGGTCACATGTCTCTATCTGATCAACTGAGCATGCTGATGGATTAGGCACAGGTGCATGTCCCTGTCTGGAACCTGGAGTGGAATCAGCCCTCCAAAAGCACATGGAATGGGGATGGGGAGGGAGAGCACTTTAGAAAGAAAATAAGAAATAAGGGTTTGTTTCCTGAGAAGAGGAAAATGGATATTGGAAGGGAAAATCAATAGATATTGACTACCCAAGCAAAGAAGAGAATCAAATCTTAGACAGAGCAGCAAGTCCAGAGGCCCGGAGGCGGTAAAGAGATGGAACTTGTGGGCAGACTGAGCGACGCACTCTCTTTTAGGTGTCTAATTAATTCACTTTCAAGTCACAACTTTTTAAATTTATTGGGCACCAAATATGGACCAGATCCTATGCTTGGAGCTAAAGAGACTTTTGTGAATAATAACTCAGTGGACAAGCCCACTGATTTTCAAAGGCTTACTTAATGTTTATTCAATGAACATTTAGAAGACCGAGTACATTTCATCACTCCAAAATTAAATTACATATGGCCTAATTAGAATGTCCACAATCCTTCTCAATCACTGCATTTTCAGAGAATTCAAGGATTCAGAGGAAGCCAGAGCAGTCACATGACTCACCATGCCCTCCCCGCCCCAAGACTCCCAGGACACATGGCTAAGTTTTGACCTTGACTAACTATAGTGACCACTTAAAGGGAAGAAAGGGCCCACCAAGAGTTGCCCATGGTTACTCTTGAATAGATGGACCCCAAACTATGTGCATCAATTTGGAGATTTTGTAATTGTTCAAAAGAGTGGGACAAGAAGCCTAAATTAATGAATTTTTACATAGTCTTCAAAAAAAGCTTTTTACATAGCCTTTTAAAGCCAACAACACCAATGCTCTCTCTCTCTTTTTCCCCCAGCTCTAATATAATTCATGAAACAAAATACAAACTTCTTTTATTCTGAATTTTAGTCTCTGGACACTTTGAAGTGGTTTTGTTAGTTTTTTAGATTTTTCTGCACTAATACTGAATTGCTCCATTGCTGTTTCTTTTTATCAAAAGAAGATAACATCAATTTCTTTGTTCCCTCCACCCCACATTGTTCCTGTTTCTATTATTAAAGAGATGTTTACCTGACTCCGATAAAGACATGCTACATCATTAGCTCTTTCGGTTAATCTGCAGTTATTAAGCACTTAGTATATGTACTTGGTACCATGGAAAACATTAAAGAAATGGACACTACAGGCTGTCCATTAAGGAATCAAGATTCAGTCTGTGTGATTTTAAGCTAGTTACTTAACATCTCTGAGCTTCTGTTTCCTGAACGATCAAATAAGGATGAAACATCACTCTTGCAAAGATCTTACTTACTCATTTGTTCAACAAATATAGTTCAAGCTTCTGCTCTGTGCTCCACACTTCTCCAGGAAGTAGGGACACAGGACAGGGCTAAGAACTGTAGAGGGTTTTTGGTGGGGATGGGAGCTGGCCTATAAGCAGGAAGCATTTGTATGTGAGCATTTCTGGTGTATTACCCAAAAAGAGCTCAGAAGAAAAGAACATGCATCTTACTTAAGGCCAGTGTATTAGGTTGTCTATTGCTATGTAACAAATTGCTTCAAAAGTTAGCAGCTTAAAACAATACACTTTTATCTCATAGTTTCTGTGGGTTAGGGATTCAGGAGGGTTTGGCTGGGTGGTTCTCATCAGGGTCTCTCATCTGGCCGCCAGCCTGTCACTGGGGCTGCAGTCACCTGAAGGCTCACTTAGGCCTGGAGGATTTTTCTCAGCTTACTCAAACGTGGTTGTGGTAGGAAGTTTCCATCCCTTGCCACATGGGCCTCTCCGTAGGGCTGTTCATGACATGGCTTTGCTGGCTTCCCCCGCAAAACAAGTGACTTTAAAAAGAGAAAGAGAGAGAGCAGCTAAGACAGAAGCTTCAGTGTCTTTTATAACCTGATCATCACTTCTGGAGAATTCTCCTGTTTGTCCAGACTGCCCTGGTACAAGGAGGGGGTGGGGGCCACACAAGGGTGTGATGGCCAGGAGGCAAAGATTCATTGGGTGCCATTTTGGCGTCTGGCTACCAAAGTGCCCACAGTTTTTTGTGATTCTTTTTCTCATTTAAAAAAATTTTTAGGGCGCCTGGGTGACTCAGTCGGTTGAGCATCTGCCTTCGGCTCAGGTCATGATCCCAGGGTCCTGGGATCGAGCCCGGTATCAGCCTCCCTGCTCAGCGGGGAGCCTGCTTCTCCCTCTGCCACTCCCTCCCACTCATGCGCGCTTTCTCTCTCTCACTTTCTCTCACAAAAATAAATAAATAAAAATACTTCTTAAAAAAATAATTTTTTAAAAAATATTTTATTTATTTGAGAGAGAGAGTGAGAGAGAGAGAGAGTACATGAGAGGGGGGAGGGTCAGAGGGAGAAGCGGACTCCCCGCCGAGCAGGGAGCCCGATGCGGGACTCGATCCCGGGACTCGAGGATCATGACCCCAGCCGAAGGCAATCGCCCAACCAACTGAGCCACCCAGGCGCCCAATAATTTTTTTTTTTAAAGTAGTTTCCACACCTAACATGGAGCTTAAACTCACAACCCTGAGATGGGGTTGTGTGCTCTACCAACTGAGCCATCCAGGCGCCCCTCTTTTCTCGTTTTTATTTTTTTTAAAGATTTTATTTTTTTATTTATTTGAGAGAGAGAGAGAATGAGAGAGAGAACATGAGAGGGGGGAGGGTCAGAGGGAGAAGCAGATTCCCCACTGAGCAGCGAGCCCGATGTGGGGCTCGATCCTGAGACTCCAGGATCATGACCTGAGCCGAAGGCAGTCGCTTAACCAACTGAGCCACCCAGGCGCCTCTCTCGTTTTAATTTTTTAAAGATTTTATTTTTGAGTAATCTCTATACCCAACATGGGGCTCACAACCACAAGGTCAAGAGTTGCACTCTCTACCAACTGAACCAGCCAGGTGTGCCTCTTTTCGCATTTTATTTATTTTTAAAGATTTTATTTATTTATTTGACAGAGACACAGCGAGAGAGGGAACACAAGCAGGGGGAGTGGGAGAGGGAGAAGCAGGCTTTCTGAGGAGCAGGGAGTCCGATGTAGGGCTCAATCCCAGGACCTGGGATCATGACCCCAGCCGAAGGCAAGCACTTAACGACTGAGCCACCCAGGCGCCCCTCTTTTCGCATTTTAAATCACTACTCACTTTTATACTTAATTTTGTACTCACAATTTTGTGTATGTATATATATACATGTATATTTTTGTACTCACAATTTTGTGTGTGTGTGTGTGTGTATATATATATATATATATATATTTTTTTTTTAAGAAGCACCCACCTCTACCCCACCCCCAATAGTATATATGTCCGGTCTCAGGAAACCTAGGTCCACCTCTGGTCCTACAACAAGTCTGCTTTTCATGACATGGGGAGTGATAGAGGTTTTGCACACAGGGTCAGAATCAGGGCCCAGTCCAGGGAAACTGTTTGCTCAGGACCAACCCTGCGGGTGGAAGGTGTAGATTTCAGCTCCTCCCCTCTGCCATCCCTCAACATTCCTCTGGAAGCTTAAGCTGCTGGAATTAAACCAGAGGTTTTGATGAGTGGCGAAGAGATAAAGTCTTGTTTGCACATTGTAATGGTGTATTTAAACATTTTGACAATGATCAGGTGAGCTCCTTCGCTAGTATTGACCCCACTCTTCTGTAAGTGATCCTACCGGGCAGGAGGGCCCCTTGGCCACGTGACTGGGGCACTCACAAGTCAATTGACTTGCTTGGTTTCTTTTTGCTTAAGCCACACATCTGAAGAAATGCAGTTTTTTTGTTCTTTGTTTTCTTTCTTAGTGCACTAAGAAGAACAAAGCTGGCTTTTAAATCCTATTGCATCTCTTAACTTTTTGAGGCTCAAGCTGTGAATTAGCAAAAACAAACAGAATAAACAAAACAAAACAAAAACCAACAACAATGAAAAAGGAAAAAAAAAAACAACAAAAACAAAACCCAACTCTTTTGGTCCTTGCTTGAATCTCCGTGATCTGAGATAAATCAAGCCCCTCTCCCCCTCCCCGAGGTAGACACCTAATGACGTGTTGGGATTTGCTTAATAAAAGAAATGGCCACCATTTATTGAATGCCTATTTTGTGTCATGGTATCTGCATATATTATTTCATTTGCCACTCATTTAAGAGGGCATGATGATCCTCATTTTGCAGGTGAGGCTCAGAGACGCTATATGATTTGCCTAAGGTCACACAGCACATAAATGATCAGATTGGGCTTAAATGGAGGTCTGCCTGAGGGGTACCTGGAGGGCTCAGTGAGAGGAGCATGACACTTGATCTCTTGATCTTGGGGTTGTGAGCTTGAGCCCCACGTTGAGTGTAGATATTACTTAATTAATTTAAAAAAAGAAACCAAAAATGGAGGTCTGCCTGGTTTAGGAGCCCATGTTCTTTTTACTATGTTGCCCTCCCCTATCCCCAGATAAGGTCAGATTTTTCCATTATATGATTTTATAGCATCCAATAGTTTTCTGCATATACTTACTAAATTTCATTATTGTAATAGTTACCTATTGTTGTGTAACAAACTACACCAAAACATAGTTGCTTAAAACTATCATTTATTGGACTTGGCTGGTTCAGTTGGGGGAGCATGCGACTCTTGATCTCAGGGTTTTAAGTTCGAGCCCCACATTGGGTGTAGAGATTACGTAAAAATAAAATCTTAAACACACACACACACACACACACACAACTAAATCATTTATTATGAGCCTTTTTTTTTTTTTTAATAAACTCTACCCTCAGTGTGGGGCTTGAACTCACCACCCTGAGATCAAGTGTTGCATATGCTCTACTGACTAAGCCATTCGGTACCCCTCTTTCTTGTAAGTCTTTGGGTTGGTGTGGGGTCCTTCTTTCTGTGAGTTACACCCGGGTTTGCTCACGCGGCTGCATTCAGCTGGAGGGTCAACTGGGACAGCCAGATGGCTGGGTCTCTCTCCTTCTGTGGTCTTTCTTTCAGGGCTTTTTCTGGCTTGGTAGACTCAGGTCAGAGCCCCAAGCCAGCGAAAATGAAAGCTGCAAGGCCTTTCAAGGTCTAGGCTTTAGAACTTGTGCAGAGTCCTTTCTACCCTGTGATACTGGTCAAAGCAAGTTCCATTAAGCTTCGTATATGTTTAAACCATGTTGACCTTTTCACGGCTATGTCCACAGTGTCCAGAACAGAGCCTGGTACATAGACTATTTGCTGATATAAATGAGATTATCACAGTGTATTTTTCTCCTAGCACAGTGTCTTTTTTTTTTTTTTAAGATTTTTATTTATTTATTTGAGAGAGAGAGACAGAGATAGCAAGAGGGGAGGAGAGGAGAGAAGCAGGCTCCGCATTGAGCAGGGAGCCCCATGCAGGGCTTATCCCAAGACTCCGAGATCCTGACTCGAGCTGAAGGCAGACGGTTAACCGACTGAGCCACCCAGGTGCCCCTAACACAGTATCTTATACATCGAAGTTCCCTAAATGAGGGTTATTTATTTCCCAGGGGAGATAAATAATATAGGCGATCTTTTTTTTTTTTTAGTTTACTTATTTTTTTTAGTACTCTCTGCCCCCAAAGTGGGGCTTGGACTCATAACCCTGAGATTAAGAATCACATGCTCCTCTGACTGAGCAAGCCAGGCACCCCTGTTTGTTTTTTGTTGTTTGTTTTTTAATGTAAACTCTGTCCCCAATGTGGAGCTCAAACGCACCACCCCAAGATCAAGAATCACATGCTCTTCTGAGCCAGTCAGGTGTCCCTGGATGATCTGTTATTTCTAGGGAAACCTCAGATTTCCACAGAATGACCTTCATTGTTCTCTCCAACCTGTCTCCAATCCTCTGTTGTCTGATACCCAGTAAATTGCCAGAGATGCATAAATTAATGGAGGGGCATAGAAGATAAGAATGAAACAGGTGGTCATGAAGTTCAAGTCCTGGTCCAGCCTCTCGTTAGCTGTGAGACCTTGGACAAGTCATTTAAACCCTGTGCTTTTGTTTCCTCTTTTATGAAACAGATATAATAATAGCACATATTTCTCGAGACTGATGAAAGAATTAAATGGGTTAATACTTGTGTAAAGTATTAACAAGAGGAGTTGGCATGCAGTTACTGTTACATAAAAGTTTATTGTTATAATTAACCTATAGGGCCTGACGTCAGTTTCCAATGAGTCACTTTCTTAAGATACAACATAGACTTTTTTTTTTTAAAGATTTTATTTAGTCATTTGAGACAGACAGATACAGAGAGAGAGCATGAGCAGGGGGAGAGGCAGAGGGAGAGTGAGAAGCAGACTCCCCACTGAGCCAGGAGCCCAATGGGGGACTCCATCTCAGGACCTGGAGATTGTGACACGAGCCAAAGGCAGATGCTTAACCATCTGAGCCACCCAGGCGCCCCACAACATAGACTTTTGAGAGCTGTTCTGTTTCACCCAACAATCTTCAAAGAATCTCTGGAAGCCATTGAGATGAGCTCTGAACAAGAGAGAAAGCAATCTTTCCCAGTTCATGGCTGGGTAGCTTTAATTTACCAATTTCTAATTTCATAGACAGTGTTTAGATTTTTTTTTCAAAGATATTATTTATTTATTTGATAGAGAGAGACACAGTGAGAGAGGGAACACAAGCAGGGGGAGTGGGAGAGGGAGAAGCAGGCTTCCCGCCGAGCAGGGAGCCCGATGTGGGCCTCGATCCCAGGACCCTGGGACCATGACCTGAGCCGAAGGCAGACGCCCAACGACTGAGCCACCCAGGCGCCCCCAACAGTGTTTAGATTTTTAATTGTAGTTTTCTATCGGTACGAACGACGATGCCTTTGATGGGAAAGTCAACTTTACAGGCTTAAATAGAAAAGTTATATTATAGTATGGAGCTTTCCTTTATTGTATTATTATTATTTTATTAGGGAAATTTTCTAACATAATCAAAGGGAGAGAAAATAGTATAATCAGCCCCCGTATCCATCATCTGGTGGTTTGAGAAAACCTTGTCAACTATATTGTGGTCTGCCTATAAAATGGCATACTGCTGGGCGCCTGGGTGGCTCAGTCGTTAGGCGTCTGCCTTCAGCTCAGGTTATGATCCCAGGGTCCTGGGATCGAGCCCCGCATCGGGCTCCCTGCTCGGTGGGGAGCCTGCTTCTCCCACTCCCACTCCCCCTGCTTGTGTTCCTGCTCTTGCTCTCTCTCTCTGTCAAATAAATAAATAAAATCTTTAAAAAAAAATGGCATACTGCAAACTATAGAAAGAAAAAAGTGTATTGTTCTGGAAAAAGATGTCCAAAAATATGAAGTGAAAAAAATGAGTTGCAAAAAAAGGTCTACACATTTTGTTTCCATTTGGTATAAAAACAATGTATTTTACCAGCACATATTTGTAACATTATTGTTTATTCTTACAGAGCCTGGAAGAGCAGGAAGGAACAGCCCCTTCCCAGAACACCCCTCAAGCTTACTGCCACCCAAGCAAACACACACAGTCAGGGAAGGTGGAAAACTGGGTTTTCCTCACTGATTCATTTTGCAGTGCCTACCAGGTCTGCAGGGCACGGGATCGGGAAGTCGGCTCCCTCCTCTCTGTTGTCTCCCGGACTCCCGCTCAGGCCTGGAGGGGGCCTTGCCATCTCGGGGTTCCCTGTTTGTCGTTTGAACTCATGATTCTCTTGACTGTGCTTGGAACTGTCTTAGCAGGACGCTCCAGTCTTCTGAAGTTCTCAGAGTGGAATGTTTGTAAGACACACACCTCTTTCTCTTGCTAATATGAGTGCCTCCCTGGGCCCTGCTTTCAGGCTTTATCATTGGGGGGGGCGGGGAAGGAAACAAGTGTGACAAGCACAGTGAGATCCCTTTTTGCCTCTTGCGGGCTTGGAGACACTGGATGCTAGTATCTCTTGAGTGTTCACCTTGAGCCAGACACTCTGCTGAGTGCTTTATACTTAACAACAACAACAACACAACAACTCCTTTGGTGTTTGCAGCCACTCTGAGGGATGGGTCGTGTGATGGTGTCCCTTTTAGGGATGCAGAAGATGCGGAGAGTCAGAGATGTGCCCATGGTCACACTGCTAAGTATGTGATGCTTCGAACCTCAATCTCTTAATCATTATAAACCAGCTGCCTCAACATAGAGTGTTCTAGAAAGACAGCAGAAAAAGGGCTCATAATGGTTACCTCTGGGGATTGAGCCTGGGCTGGGTGGAAGGGTCAGGGAAAGGGGTGTGAGGAGGCTTTGATCTCCCACCTAATAGTGGGGCCAGGTAGGTAGGTGATAGAGCTAAGCTGTGGCTAAGATCAGAGCACAGACTCAGGAGCCGGAAGTGCCTGCCCGGCCCTGCAATTCAGGATTCTCCCTGCTCGAGTGCAGACAATGGGGATTGTAATGCCGACTTCACAGGGTTGCTGTGAGAAATCAGTGAGTTCAGATATCCCTACCACAGTTCAAACAGTGCTTTGTCACACGGTAAATACCATACAAAATTTAACTATCATTATCCTGAGCATCATTGGCATTGTTTTCATGAATATGTATTACTTTTAAAATAATGGAAACAATAAATTAGTTCTTTTAAAAGACCAACTACAGTGTCTAGTAAAGTTAGACATATGCCTCCCCTATGACCCAGTAATTCCACTCTTGGGTTAAGAGAAATGAGTGCACATGGCCACAAAAATACTTGTTCAAGAATGTTCATAACAGCTTTTTTCCATAATAGTCCACACGAAACAAGCAAGTGTTCATCGACAAGAGGACAGATACAGAAAATGTGGAAGGCATAGTGAAAAAGTAGAGTCCTCAACAATAAAAACAAATGAACTACCAATGCGTCCCATAGCCAACATGACTGAATCTGAAAAATGGTATTTAAGTGAAAGAAACCAGATACAACAAAGTTCATTCTGGGGGCACCTGGGTGGCTCAGTCGTTAAGCGTCTGCCTTCGTCTCAGGTCATAACCCAGGGTCCTGGGATCGAGTCCCACATCAGGCTCCTTGCTCAGTGGGGAGCCTGCTTCTCCCTCTCCTTCTGTCTGCTGCTTCCCCTGCTTGGGCTTTCTCTCTCTCTGTCAAATAAATAAATAAAAATCTAAAAAAAAAAAAAAAGTTCATTCTGTATGGTTCCATTTATATAAAGTCTAAGAATAGGCAAAACTAAGGGTGACAAGGTCAGAATAGTGCTTAACTGGGTTTGGGAAGGGGCAAAGGGAACCTTCTGGAGGATGGATATGTGTTGTACTCCAGAGGACAGTGCCAATGTCTGGAGACATTTCTGGCGGACACCACTGATGCAAAGAGTGAGAGCACCTGGCATCTGGTGGGTGGAGGCCAGAGATGCTGCTAAACGTCCCACAGTGCTCAGGACAGCCCCCCACAACAGAGAGTTATCGGGCCCAAAATGTCAATAGTGCTGAGACTGAGAAGTGCTGGTGTATGGTTTAAATTGCTTACACATGATCCAGGAATTTCCGCATCCTTGTGGAGACTTGCCATTATTAGAAGCAAAATCTGAGTGGCAGAGATGGCTAGTTACCCTGAGGGTAGACTTGTCACTGCAAAGCAGCTGCCCAACGAGGGACATTTCCCAGCCCCCTTTGCATCTGAGTCCAGCCATGGGATTCATTCTTGCAAATAGAATGTGAGCAAAAGCAAAAAAAACAATGTGTGTTAGCTCAGGGCCAGGCAGCTGGGAAACGTGTGCTTTGTCCACTCACTTCTCCCTGCCCGTGCCGGATGCAGACAGTGATGGAGAGCCATCAGTCAACTGGCGACACAGTGTGGGAGAACAACGTGAACAGGAGATAAACTTCTGTTATGCAACCCTGAAATACTGGGGTTTATTTGTTACAGCAGCTAGTGTTACTGTAATATAGTCAATAAAAAGTATAGTCTCTGAAGGGCAGATCTTCCAAGCTGATCTATGAAGGAGTAGTTAATCTCACTTGTAAATTATTTGTGAGCAGGGATCATATGGTACACATTTTCTTAATCCCCCATGATACTAAGCACCGTCTTTCCTTCTTTCTTTCTCTTTCTTTCCTCCCTCCCTCCCCCTTTCCTTCTTTCTTTCTTTCTTTCGTTCTTTTTCTTTCTTTCTTTCTTTCTTTCTTTCTTTCTTTCTTTCTTTCTTTCTTTCTTTCTTTCTTTCTTTCTTTCTTTCTTTCTTTCCTTTCGTTCTCTTTCTTTCTTTCTTTCTTCTTTCTTTCTTTCTCTTTCTTTCTTCTTTCCTTCTTCTTTCTTTCTTCTTTCTCTTTTTTCCCCCAAAGTCATATAGCTCTATGGATTGGAAAAGAACTTAAGTGTCTTTTTGTAATCTTTCCAAGGCACTATTTATTGGACCACAAAACATCAATTCCTACACTGTCATCTCATGTGTTTTGGGGTAGGATATACCTCACCTAATGCTCCGGAGTTGGGTTCTGATTGACTTAAGTCCATTGATACATTTTCTTTTCCCTAGCATCAGTGTTTGGTTCACAGATGGGCACATAACCAAGTCAAAGCCAATAAGATATAAGATATTAGCTGAGGCTCCTGAAGGGAAAACACTTGTGTGTGTGTGTGTGTGTGTGTGTGTGTTTTAAGTAGGCTCCCAGAGCCTACTTAATGCAGGGTTTGAACTCACGACCCAGAGATCAAGACCTGAGCTGAAAGCAAGAGTCAGACACTTAACTGACTGAGCCACCCCGGCACCCTAAGACCTTAGTTCTTTCTGCATTCCTTCTCTGCCGCTTTCAGCATGTGAGTTTTGCTCACTTGTGGTGGCAAAATAATGCCCGCAATTCCAGACATTCAGGTCACAATGTCATGTATCTCTGTTAATGAGAAAAACCTTTCCCAGAAGCATTCAGCAGATTTTTCTTCTTGTCTTGTTGCTCCAGAAGATATCACATAACAGTGCCCAAACCGATCACTGGAAAGGGTCTGGATCAATATGACTGGCCTGTTTTTTATCTTGATTCTGTTCCTCAGGCTGAGGCTGAGACCAGGACCCATCTCCCTGGAAGTACATGGCCACAGGGAGAAGGGGAGAACCCGATCACAACCAGAATTCTGATTTAAAAAGGGAGAATTTAAAAAATAATAATAATAAAATACAAAATAAAAAATAAAAAGGGAGACTTTTTTTGAGTAGGCCAACAATAGTCTGCAGTATCTTTTGCCATTTATTACAGATATTCATATATATGTTATATCAGTGTATTGCAAGAAATAGAAAGCCCAGAAGGAAAAAAAAAAACGGAGAAATTTATCAGCATGCACATCTCAGAAGATAGGGACATTCAGCTTCAGATATGGCTGGATCCAGGCAACAATATCATCAATATTTGGTTTCTCTTTTCATCTCTTGTCTCTGCTTTCTTGAGTGCTGACTTCATTCTCAGGCAGAAGCTTACCAAATGATGACCACAGAAGCTACAGTCTTATTCCCTACTCAGCAATGAGTATCTCTTAGGCAACTGTTCCAAAAGAAGTTTTGAGAATTGAGCTTCAGTGACTTGGCTTGGATCACAACCCTATCCTTGAACCAATCACTATACCCAGGAGGAATGGGAAATTCTCATTGGCCAATCATAAATCTTGTCTCCATGGGGCACCTGGGTGGCTCAGTCAGTTAAGTGTCTGCCTTCGGCTCAGATCATGATCCCAGGGTCCTGGGATTGAGTCCCGCATCAGGCTCCCTCTGCCTCTGTCTTTCTCTCTCTCTGTCTCTCTTGAATAAATAAAATAAAATAAAATAAGTAAAGAAATAAATCTTGTCCCCACCTCTGAACCAGAAAATGAGGTCATCACCATATCCAAGCAGATTAAGAATGTGGGAAAAGGGGCACCTGGCTGGTTCTGTTGGTAGAGTGTGCAACTCTTAATCTTGGGGTTGTGAGTTCGAGCCCCACACTGGGTGCAGAGCTTACTTTAAAAAAAAAAAAAAGAGGGGCCCCTGGGTGGCTCAGTCCTTAAGCATCTGCCTTCAGCTCCATGATCCCAGGGTCCTGGGATCGAGCCCTGCATGGGGCTCCCTGCTCGGCGGGAGGCCTGCTTCTCCCTCTCCCACTCCCCCTGCTTGTGTTCCCTCTCTCGCTGTGTCTCTGTCAAATAACCAAATAAAATCTTTAAAAAAATAAATAGATAAAAAATAAAAATAAAAAAAGAAAGAAACGTGGGAAAAGAAACCAGAATGCTACCAAATTGCACTTGGAGTGACTGGATGACCTTGAGGGCACCTCCCAGTCCCAGCATGCTTTGCGCGGAGGCTGCAGAGTTCTAAAGTTCCTCAGACTCTCTTTGGGTCCTTCACTGAGTCCTACCTGTGGTTCAGACCTGTTCTCTGTACTTTGTCCCTTAGGCCAGGGCTTCTCAGAGACTAATGTGCCTATGAGTCATCTGGGGGGATTTTTTCAAAATGCAGAGTCTGATTCAGCAGGTATGAGTTGGAGTCTGGGGGTCTACATTACCCGGGGCCACGTTGAGTAGCGTGGAGTCTAGAGCCTCCTGTATATCATGTCACCTTTCCAGAGGAAACCACAATTGAGTTAAGGAAGAAAAGCAGATCATATAAACTTCCCTTTTTAAAGAAATTTAAATTAAAAGGCAAGTCAATTTAAATAAAAAAATATTAAGTAAATAATAGTGAGGTGGTTTGTGGCTGTGGCAAAATCCCAAAGGCCTTCTGCGAGTGAGTGACTAAACTTTGGGGAGTGGTGGTAGAGCCAGAATCTCTTCTAGAATTTTTTTGTCTGAACCAAGCTGAACCAAAATTCCTTGCATGAAAACTAGTGCTAGAGAAATCTTTTTTTTATTTTTAAGATTTTATTTATTTATTTGACAGAGAGAGACACAGCAAGAGAGGAAACACAAGCAGGGGGAGTGGGAGAGGGAGAAGCAGGCTCTCCACTGGGCAGGGAGCCCGATGCGGGGCTCGATCCCAGGACTCTGGGACCATGACCTGAGCCGAAGGCAGACCCTTAATGACTGAGCCACCCAGACGCCCCCATGGCCTCTTTAAACCGGGTGGGGGGCTATTTTTTTTCAAAACAAGGCCTTCATTTTTGGGAGAGGAGGCATTGTGTACCCTAATTGCCGGTTGCAAGAACCAAGTGGCCAGGGAGTCTGGCTTTTGAAGTCTTGCGGAACATACTTATAAAGGTTGGCAATGCTGTCAAGACCCCGGAGTGGCATCCAGAATCCACGGCCTTGAAAGATCCCAGCGTGTTTATTTACAGAACGCTCGCCTTTGCTGACCAGGCCGATGGAAACCCAGCTCGGCGCTGGACAGCCTGCATGCGTATCAGTGCGCGCGCGCGACCGTCCCTGCTCCTCCCGTTCTCAACCCGATTCCAAGGAACTGAGGCTCGTGTCACCTCGAACTTACTTTTCATTTACCCCTGGCACATAAAATGCTCATTTCAGAGGGGGTTGACAAGGCAGAGAGAGTGCAGACTAACCCCAGAGGGGAAGTTCAACCGGTTTTTTGCCACCCTTATCTGCACCAGTGGCCTCCCCAATAATCATATCTCATTTGCATTAATTCCGTGAAAAGTGAAAACTGATAAAACAAGATCGCATGTTTTGATTCACTAAAAAATCTTTATTCCACAACATGGCTGCTCAATCTGGCTAATAGTGAGGAAACGGCTAAGGCTGAATAATGGGGTCTTTTTTTTTTTTTTTTAAGAGAACAGCCTTGCTGTGTCTTCTGTGTCTGAAGATGAAGGATAAAGGAACCCATACTAATTCTTTGGCTTGCCTCTGACCAGATAAAATCTTTGGTAGGCTGGCCTTCTCTCTCCCTGCCCGCCCCTTTCTTTCTAAACTTTATTGAATATTTCCTATGATCCTGCTACCTGTTTGGGATATAATAAAAACCCAAACAGGGGTGACTGGCTGGCTCAGTTGGTAGAGAAGGCGACTCTTAAAACCCCCACGTTGGGGGCGCCTGGATGGCTCAGTCGTTAAGCGTCTGCCTTCGCCTCAGGTCATGATCCCAGGGTCCTGGGATCGAGCCCCACATCGGGCTCCCTACTCAGTGGGAAGCCTGCTTCTCCCTCTCCCACTCCCCCTGCTTCTGTTCCCTCTCTGGCTGTGTCTCTCTCTGTCAAATAAATAAATGAAATCTTAAAAAAAAAAATTAAAAAAAAAAAGCCCCACGTTGGACCTAGAGCTTACTTAAAAACAAAACGAAACAACAACAGAATACTCTCGGCTCAGATGGAGTTCAGTTTCTGGGCAGGAGTGACAAATTCAAATGTACACCACGAGCCAGGGATGCAGGGAATAGAACTGGGTTGTGTGAGACAATAGGTGATAACTCACTTGGCTTCAGTGTCTGGGAGTATCAGGGAATGGTGGGGACTGTGGTAAACTGGAGAGCCCATGCCCTTCTCCAGGTTCTCATACTGGCCGTGCAGGAAAGGAGACCCTTTCTTCCCACACCCTCATGTTCACATTTCGAAAGAAGACAGAAACTGACAGAAATCCAGATCCTTAGTTAAAACCTACCAATATCCAAAGACTGGCAATTGATTTAGACTTTTTAAACATTGTATGGGTCAAATGGAACATATCTGTGTTCTAGATTTGACCAGTCTAAAAGAGTAACTTTCAAATATTTTTGATCTTGATTCACAGTAAGAAATACATTTTATGTCATGATGGCGCATGCACGCACACACACTCCTGAAATGTAAGTTTCCAGAATACTTTGCTGTGTGTGATGCAGTATTTTCTTCTTCTTTCTATTCTAGTCTTATCCTATCCTAACCTACTCTTTGACAAAAAAGACTGGATGGGCAAGATTAAATTGCTTTCAAGACACATTAATGGATCAGGGCACAAAGTATGGAAAACCGAGTCACAACACAAGTCGAGGTGGTGCTCAGCACTGGCTACACATGAAATCAGTTACCTGGGGAATTCCAAGAAAACACTGATGCCTGAGCCCTACCCCAGCTAATTAAATCGTCTGTCTGGGCACAGGGGTCTGGGCTTTGGAAGGTTTCCTGTGCATGGGCTACTACTGAGAACCCCTGCTCTGTATTCATGATCAGGAACTCTTCCAGACTGAACTTGGAATCCAGGCATGGTATTTTCTAGCTGTGTGTCCTGAGGCAATTTGCTTCATCAGAGGCTCCCTTTGCCCAGCGCAAAATGGGGATAACTAGTACTTAGCTTGTTGAGTTGCTCAAGGATTAAATGAGATAAGATATGTAAAGAGTTTTGCATTGGGGCCTACTGTACTATATACGTGGCAGGTGCTCCATCAATAGGGACTATTGTTATGTGTGGGAAAGACAAATTTAAACAAATGAGTTATGCAGAGTCCCAGTCAGACCTTTTATTGAAAGACAGCAGGTTCTGTTCACCATTTCTACCTGCTGCCTCTGATTGCATGGGGAGGTGGTCAGGCTTTGTTGCTCTTCTTACTGGAGTTAGTAGGAAAGATGCTGGCAGAACTGAATTCATTTACACGTTACAGATGTGTGATTCTTGTTAAAATAATAACACTAGTAATAACAGTAACACAGATATCCGGTGATCAACGATCCTAGTTTCCTGGGGACTGAAGGGTTCTCCAGAAAGTGAAGATAGGTGTCCAGGTCATCCTGGTTTGCTCAAGACTTTCTGAGTGTTCACACTGCAATGCACAGGCCAAATCCAGCCCACTTTATTGTTTTTTTTAATTGAAATTTTTGTTGAGTTAATTGTGGATTCACATGCGGTTGGAAGAAATAATAGAGAGAGAAGTGCCTGGCTGGCTCAGTCAGAAGAACACGTGACTCTTAATCTCGGGTTTGTAGGGCGCCTGGGTGGCTCAGTTGGTTAAGCGACTGCCTTCGGCTCAGGTCATGATCCTGGAGTCCCGGGATCGAGTCCCACATCGGGCTCCCTGCTCGGCGGGGAGTCTGCTTCTCCCTCTGACCTTCCCCCCTCTCATGTGCTCTCTCTCAAATAAATAAATAAAATCTTTAAAAAAAAAAATCTCGGGTTTGTAAATTCGAGCCCCACTTTGGGTATAGAGATTACTTAAAAATGAAAATCTTGAAAGAAAGAAAGAAAGAAAACGAAAGAAAGAAATACAGAGTGATCTCTTGTATAAGTTTGCCCATTTCCCCTCAGTGATAACATTGTACTTGCATACACGTATGCAAGTAGTATAATTATCATGTTCAGGCTATTGACATTAATACAATCCACCAATCTTAGATTTCCCCAGTTAACCTTGTACTCATTTGTGCATGTGTGTGTTTATTAGTCCTATACAATTTTTTAAAAGAGTTTTTTAGATTAATTTCTTTTTGAGAGACAGAGAGAGAGAGAGAGTGGGCATGGGAAGCAAGGGCAGAGGGAGAAGCAGATTCCCCACCGAGCACGGAGTCCAATACCGAGCTCCATCCCAGTCATGACGTGAGCCAAAGGCAGACGCTTAACCGACTGAGCCACCCAGGCGCCTTAGTCCTTTACAATTTTATCATCTGTGGTTATGTATCTGCTGCCATGGTCAAGATGCTGAAACAGTTTTAACACCACAGGGTGTGTGTTCGCGGTGCCCTCTTGTAAGCACACCCACCTCTCCCAGATTATACCCCAGTCTTCATCCCTTATCCTTAGCAACCACTAATGCATCCCCTATTTCTAAAATGTCATTTCAAAAATGTTATACGATTAGAACCACATAGTATACTATGGGGATTTTTTTTTTCCTGGCTCAGCGTAATTCTCTGGAGATTCATCTAAACTGTAGTGTATATCGATAGTTTGTGCCTTTTGACGGCTGAACAGCGTTCCATGATGAGGATGTGCCTCGGCTTATTTACCCGTTGAAGCACATCTGAGCTAGTCCTTGTCTTTGGTTCCTTGTCCTGTTTTTAAAGAAAAATATAAAGTTTTATTGGCACACGGCCGTGCCCATTTGTTTACACACGGTCTATAGCCACTTTCCAGAGTTGGACAGTTGCACCACAGACCAGATGGCCCACAACATAAAATATTCACTACCTGGCCCTTTATAGGAAAAGTTTGTCAACCTCTATTCTAAGCACTTCACATATATTAATCTACTTAACTGTTATCACACCCATATGCTGTTGCTCTGATCATTACTCTCTTTTTTTTAAAGATTTTATTTATTTATTTGTCAGAGAGAGAGAGAGAGCACAGCAGGCGGGAGCAGCAGGCTCTCCACTGAGCAAGGAGCCTGATGAGGGACTCGATCCCAGGACCCTGGGATCATGACCTGAGCTGAAGGCATGTGTTTAACCGACTGAGCCACTCAGGTGTCCCCGTTATTCTCCTTTTACAAGGAAGTTGAAGCACGGAGAAATGAAGTCATTGCTGAAGCCCACGCTGCTGAGTCAGATTTCGAACTCGGGCCGCCTGGCTCTAAGTGGCTCCCTCCCAACCCATGATGCTATGCTGCAGTCCATTAACTCAAGGCAGGGGACCGCAAAACAGGAAAGGCAGCTTCCCAGTGACTTCTCTTGGCAGGCTGAGGGGATAATAAGATGTACCCCCGGTCCCTTGCCTTCTCAGGAGAATAATGGTTAGAGCAGAGCTAAAACTTCCCACTGGTTTGAATGTAATGATTCCACATGGACTTTCTTTCCTTTTTCCAGGGCTCAACTAAGGCTCAGACCCAGGGCTTGGTCAGCTGGTTTCCACATCTCCACTGGCAAACTGGAAAATTCACACAGTCATGCCCGCTTGTCTCCCAGGGATCTTCAGATAAGTAGGTACCTGATCCCAGAGAAAACTCCCCGGACTAGGGGAGGCTAACTGGTGGCTTTTTAACAAAAATACCTTCCTTTCCTTATTTTAGACGGGAAGCCGTATGCCCAGCTGGGAAGAT
This sequence comes from Eumetopias jubatus, assembly GCF_037043125.1. NCBI lineage: Eukaryota > Metazoa > Chordata > Mammalia > Carnivora > Otariidae > Eumetopias > Eumetopias jubatus. Next base: position 127,491,723 of record NW_028274815.1, read on the forward strand.
TTGCGTTTCCCTTTAGGGTGATCTTGATTTTCCCAGGATTGAGGTGGACAGTTTCTGGGATGCAGCATTTTACTAAAACCAGGAAGGTCTCAGGCAAACCGGGAGGAACTGGTCACCCTAGTCCCAGCCCAGATGTGGAGGGAAAGGGTAATTTTCCCAAAAGACAAAGATTACAAGAAGTAGCACGTCTGTTCTTGCAGATGCTCTTGGTTTGTTCTTTTTTTCCTAAATGACTTGAGCGCTCCACACAAACAGAGAGGTTCTTCACCTGCACCCAGTATCTATTTCTTGAGAACAGGGGCCCTAGCCTACCTAGCCCTATACAGTCATCATTGTGTTCAGGAAATGGATCATGAATGGAAAACTATTTTCTACTCTACCCCCTCCTGCTCAAATGTCCCCAACTATTCCAATCAAGTTTTTCATGGCAGCTTTTTTTTTTAATTCTCTTTCAAGACAGTGTTTTGTTTAAAAAAAAAAAAAGGTTTTGTTTTGTTTTCCAGAGTCTAGGACAGTTCTACAGAATGTCCCTTAATTTGGCTTTGTCTGATTGTTTCCACAGGTTTCAGTTCAGGTTAAACTATTTTGGCAAAATACTACAAACGTGATGGTGTGCATGTCCTTTCCTGGGGAATGATTTTTAAATTTCTAACGGGTGACAGTTCAATCTTTTGGAGGAGAAAATATTGAAATCACTGAAGGGAGAAGTACGTTGGCCTAGGTCATATCTACTTCTTAGTTGGTGAGCCCAGACTAATTTTGGTTTCCGTTTCCCTCTGTGTCTATGTAGTTCCTCGGCTTTCTGTGTTCTTAAAAATAGACCCCCCACTCCCGCCCCCACCCCTCCTGCCATAGTATGCTTTTTTTTTTTGGTCAGCACTCTGCTAAAAAAACCAAAACACTTTTTTTTTCTTATTATTTTTGCACACAACTTGGTTTTCTCCAACAAGGCCTGAACTGCTATTGTTTGCGGCAAACTTCTTTGCATCCAATCCTTCCTCTTTTCAAGATAAGGCCTGTTTTTCCCAGGGCTCAGGGAACCACACCTACAAGAGCTGTTCCAGGCACGTACAGCATTGTTTTCCTTTCTCTGATAAGCTTCTTTTGCTGAGAGCACTCCCTTTGTCTCTTACCTGTCTCCACAGACCTCTGCGATTCACTTGTATTTCCTTGTGATAGTGAGGCCGTTTCTCTTAGGATGCCAGTTGATTATGCCTGTGCTGTCTGTTCTTGATAGCCAGTTAGCTGACCATCCCCAGAATCATGGCTTGATTCTAAAGCTTGGACAGAGCACATATCAGAACCTTTGGGGGCACCCGGGTGGCTCAGTCGGTTAGGAATCTGCCTTAAGCTCAGGTCATGATCCCAGGTTCCTGGTCAGGCTCCCTGCTTAGCAGGGAGTCTGCTTCTCCCTCTCCCTCTGGCCCTCCCCCTGCTCCTGTTCTCTCTCAAAGTCTTAAAAAAAAAAAAAAAAGAACATTTGAAGGACTTGTTAAATCCCAACTGCGGGGCCCTACCTCCAGAATTTCTGATTTAGTAGTTGTGGGGAGGGCTGGAGGATCTACATTTCTAACCTGTTCTAGGTGATGTTAATGCTGCTCGTCCATGGCCTACATTTTGAGAATCACTGGCATAAGCTGGCATTTATATAACAGCAAACCAATTATATTAAAGTATTTAATTAATTAATTAATTTATTTTTAAAGTAAGCTCTACTCCCAACATGGGGCTCGAACTCATGAGCCCAAGATCAAGAGTTGCATGCTCTACTGAGCCAGGCAGGTGCCCCTATATTGAAATATTCTAAAGTAAATTACAGACATTATAACACCCACAAAACTTGACAACCCCCTCTTCCCAGGGGCTCAAACCTCTGCTTTGCCTTGTTCCCCGCATCTAATCCATCTTGAAGTTTTCTCTGTTCTAGCTTCAATCTGTACCCCCACCCGGCCTTTCCTCCTGTGCCGTCCAAGCCCAAACACATGTCGCTTCTCACCTGCATACCACCTCCTACCTGGTCCTCTCCCACACCTGCCCCCCATCACCCACCTGATCTTTGGCACCTGAGTCAGATCATGCCGCTCTACCAAAAACACATCCAGTGGCTATTGCTATCACAATTGGATTGCAAACTTCTTTTACAACTGACAAGAGCCTGCATGTCCCAGCCCCTGCCTCCCTGCCTGCCATTAATGTTTACTTCTGCTTGGCTCATCACGCTCCAGCTGCACCTGAGGCCTCCGGGTTCTGCATACACCAAGCCGTTCCTAAAACAGGTAAGCCCGGCTGCGTCTAGGGACGGAAACTTGGCATCTTGGGGAGAGCAGAAGGAAGGAGATTTTTACCCTTACCCTTGTAACTTTTTAATTCTTTTTTTTTTTTAAGATTTTATTTATTTATTTGAGAGAGAGAATGAGAGATAGAGAACGTGAGAGGGAAGAGGGTCAGAGGGAGAAGCAGACTCCCTCCTGAGCAGGGAGTCGGTTGCGGGACTCTATCCTAGGACCCTGGGATCATGACCCAAGCTGAAGGCAGACGCTTAACCACTGAGCCACCCAGGCACCCTTCGCTGATTTTATATAAACTTTATTTCAAAAGGAAACATTGGGGCGCCTGGGTGGCTCTGTAGGTTAAGTGTCTGGCTCTTGATTTCGGCTCAGGCGGTGATCTCAGGGTCATGGGATTGAGTCTGTGTTGGGCTCCACACTCAGTGGGGAGTCTGCTTGAGATTCTTTCCCTCTCCCTCTGCCCCTCCCCACACGTGCACTCTCTTTCTCTGTCTCTAAAATCAATAAATAAATCTTTTTTTTTAAAGGAAACATTATATCAATGTGTAAGGAGAAAATCTGAGTCCCTTGACATAAATGGAAGGTAGAGTTAAAGACAGTGAAGCAACATAACATGATTACATTTTGGCTAGATATGGTTACTTGCTGGAAACTTTAGGATTTCTGATGGCTTGTCCTTTGTTCAAAAAGGAAATTGCACCACACTGAGACTTCCTACTGAAGGTAGAATTGGAAGATGATTGAAAAGGGGTGATTTTCTTATAATGCTATTTAGAGTTGTCTGAATATTTGACTAAAAATCATCTCACCTGCTCGTGGGAAAACATTGAGTTCAAGCAGCTCATTTCAGAAATGGAGAAACTGAGGCCCAGAATGGGGAATGTATTTTCCCCAGGACACTCATTTGGGAATTTATCAAGTTCTTTGGACTGTAAGCTTTGAAAATGGAAGCTACATGGGACAAGGTCTGGAACATAGCAAAACTCAAGAAACGTGTCCTAACATGTTTGTCATCATTTCTCTTGAGTAGTTATCATCTGTGTAACTTACCTGTATGGGGCAACTGACATTTGAATTTTTTTTTTTTAGTAGGCTCCACCCCCAGTGTGGAGTCCAATGCAGGGCTTGAACTCATGACCTTGAGATCAAGACCTGAGCTGATATGAAGAGTTGGACACTTAACCAACTGAGCTGGCCAGGTGCCCCGACATTTGATCATTTTTGTCCTTAACTAAATTTTCAGTTCCTTGAAGGCAGGGAATGTATCTAATAATATATGCTTTATTTATTTTATTTATGTATTTACGTATGTATTTTTTCTTTTTTAGTAGTCTCTATGCCCAACTTGGGGCTCCAACTCACGACCCAGAGAGCAAGAGAGTCACATGCTCTACCACTGAGCCGGCCAGGTGCCGCATCAATAAAGGCTGATTTTTTAAAATATGTGTTACAAGGGGTGCCTGGCTGGCTCAATTGGTGGAGCATGTGAATCTTGATCTTGGGGTCATGAGCTCGAGCCCCACGTTGGGTGTAGAGATTACTTAAAAATAAAATCTTAAAAAAAAAATCAGCTTTTATTGAGATATAGTTCCCATGCCATAAATTCACCCACTTAGGGGCACTGGGTGGCTCAGTTAGTTAAGCGTCCCACTTGGGCTCAGGTCATGATCTCAGGGTCTGGGATTGAGCCCCACATCAGGCTCCATGCTCAGTGGGGAGTCTGCTTGTCCCTCCCCCTACCGTTGCTCTCTCTCTCTCTCTCATGAAATAAAATCTTTAGGGGTGCCTGGGTGGCTCAGTCATTAAGCGTCTGCCTTCAGCTCAGGTCATGATCCCCGGGTCCTGGGATCGAGCCCTGCATCGGGCTCCCTGCTTGGCAGGGAGCCTGCTTCTCTCTCTCCCACTTACCCTGCTTGTGTTCTCTTTCTTGCTGTCTCTGTCTGTCAAATAAATAAATAAAATCTTTTAAAAAAAAGAGAGAAAGAAAATCTTTAAAAAAAATCCACCCACTTAATGTGTACAATTCAAATAAAAATATATTAAGAAAATTAACAAGTCGGGCGCCTGGGTGGCTCAGTTGGTTAAGCAACTGCCTTCGGCTCAGGTCATGATCCAGGAGTCCCTGGATTGAGTCCCGCATCGGGCTCCCTGCTCAGCGGAGAGTCGGCTTCTCCCTCTGACCCTCCCCCCTCTCATGTGCTCTCTCTCTCTCTCAAATAAATAAATAAATAAATAAATAAATAAATAAATCTTAAAAAAAAGGATTTAAAAAAAAGAAAATTAACAAGTCTACAATGGTTTTTAGTGGATTCACATCTACTACCATCACTGCAATCAATGTCACATTTTCATCACTCCCCCCCAAAAAAACCTGTACTCATTAGCAATCAGTCATTCTTCATGCCTTGCTCCCCCCATCCCTTGGTAACCACCAAGCTATTTTCTGACTCTATGGTTTTGCCTGTCTGCACATCTCATATAAATAGAACCCTACAATGTGTGGTCTTTGGTGAGTAACATCTTTCACCAGGCCTAAAGTTTCAAGATTCACCTATGAAGCATCAGTACTTCAGTCCTTCTTGTGACTGGATAATGTTCCACTAATGGATACACCACATTTTGTTTACCCATTCATCAGTTGATGGACACGTGGGTTGTTTCCACTTTGGGGCTCTTATGAAGAAGGCTGCTATGGTCAGTCACGTGCACAGTTTTGTGTAGATGTATGTCTTCAGTTCCTTTGGGTATCTACCTAGGAGTGGAGTTGCTGAGTTATGTGGTAACTCTAGGTTTAACCTTTTTAGGAGCTAGATTGTTTTCCAAAGGACCTGCTCCATTTTGCATGGTATCTTACACTATTTTGTGTCATATATTGGTTTAGAACTTTTGGTTGCAATAGATGGATCTACTCCAGGAAAGGGTGGGCTTCTGGTAAAAAGATTCACTGGAAGTGGACTTGTTCTCCGCCTTTCTCTTCTCATACCTGAGGCCGCTCTGTTCTTGTCAGCCTACAGCCTGCAGTCTGCCTGAGACGGAGCACCATGCCTTCAACTAAGTTGCAGAGCTCTGAAGGAGAGATATTTGAGGTTGATGTTGAAATTGCCAAACAGTCTGTGACTATCAAGACCATGTTGGAAGATTTGGGAATGGATGATGAAGGAGATGATGACCTAGTTCCTCTACCAAATATTAACACAGCAAAATTTAAAAAGGTCATTCAGTGGTGCACCCACCACAAGGATGATCCCCCTCCTCCCGAGGATGATGAGAACAAAGAAAAGTGGACAGATGATACCCCTGTTTGGGACCAAGAATTCCTGAAAGTTGACCAAGGAACACTTTTTGAACTTATTCTGGCTGCGAACTACTTAGACATCAAAGGTTTGCTTGATGTTACATGCAAGACTGTTGCCAATATGATCAAGGGGAAAACTCCTGAGGAGACCTGCAAGACCTTCAATATCAAAAATGACTTTACTGAAGAAGAGGAAGCCCAGGTACGCAAAGAGAAACAGTGGTGTGAAGAGAAGTGAAATGTTATGCCTGACACTGTAACACTGTAAGGATTGTTCCAAATACTAGTTGCACTGCTCTGTTTATAATTGTTAATATTAGACAAACAGTAGACAAATGGCAGCAGCAAATCAGTTGTTTAAGCAGAATATTGTCCTCCTTGCATGTGTAGTTTGAGTACAGATTCCAAACTTATGGGTGAGTTTCTTCTAGTAAGATCAAAAGGTTGTTTTTTTCTTTGCTCTAAATAAACCTGAACTGTGGGTTCTCTGTAGAAGGTGGCATTTTGGGCTTTCTGAAATTTGTAAAGCGATTTCTGCCTAGTTTATTGTCCAGTTAACTTTAGTTTAATGACCTTTTAAAAGTTGGCATTGTAAATAAAACAAGTTGAAAAAACTTTTCTGAAATAGAATTAACAACATACTCTTTTTTCATGAGTTGGAAACTGGAAAAAGGCTACCTGAGGTCAATGTTTTGAGTGGGGTTATTAGGATGTCTTCCAGCTTCCTGGAGTCAAGGAGTACCACTGGTATTGATTAGCCTGTATGTCGCAGGGCTCCCTTAATTGGATCTAAGGACTTGTTTTTGCATTTTTAATCCTCAGCTTTGACTATGTTGGCTAGAGACTCAGTTACTACTCAGTTTGTGGTTTTGGGGGGAATATAACTAGCGAGTCTGTTAGCTTTTCGATTAAAAAAGACAAATAACCCATGTGGTTATGTCATCTTCTTAAAATCATTGATCCCATGTGGGGGAAACTTCACACTACTTGCATGTAAAAAATAATTTAACCTTTAATGTTAAAGTGTCTGGCAAAACCTAGAAAGCATCCATCATGAATGCAAGATACTTTCAATAAAAGTAAGCTACTTAGTAGCTTTTGTGTACTTAACTGTGTCTCTCCACTTACTATTAAATCAGTTAAGTATATGTACGGTTCTGTAGCTGGAGACAGCTTGCAGGCAGTTCATGTCCTAGCTTGCTGGAGGCTGCTGATCTAACCCTTGGGTTCTGTTAGACTTGTGTCTCTTCTGACTGTCATGATCTGGTTCCCTGGAGCCAGCGCTTCAGTTCTTAACTGGTGCTCGTGGCCGCACAGGACTGCACTCATTGTTCCCAGCCTCTGCCCTACAGTCGAAGGAAGTTTTCTTGGTGCTTGAGATGGCTCACAAATTGTTATGTCTTTTTCGTTCCTCCTATGCTCCCTTTTCTCTTGCTTTTCCATTTAGCATCATCTGTATTCACATGGAGTCCTACCGCATTCTCTTCATGTTTACTGTGAGCTGTCTTGGCTCAGATTATTCGCTGATAGTAGTTTGCCTCGGTACTTCACTTCTCATTTGCCCTGAATCTGTATCTTATTTAATAAAGTCCCATATACTGTCAAAAAAAAAAAAAATTCACCGGAATCTTGCCTGTGGCATAATCTTTTTTTCCCTCCATGATCCTTACAGAAAGCCAGCAAGAGCGGATTAAAGAAACCTTGTAGGAGGGACAGACTCAGGATCATGTCTTGTTACCCATTTAGTCATGCCACCACCCCGCTGCTCCCAGGATGCCCCAGGTGAATCCCTACCTTTGTGGCCTCTGCCTGTAGTGCCCTTTCCTCAGATATTTTGAAGGCTCCCGTCTTGTCACCATTCCTGCATCGCCTCAAATGTCATCTCCTTTCAGGAGCCTGACCTGACATCCTAAGGTAGCCTCACCAGCCCCCAACCTCTGTTTTGTCACCCTGTGGTTATTTCTTTCCTAGCCTTGGTCACTTTCTGTAATGATTTTGCTTACTTTTGTGTTCGCTTTGGGATTATCCATCCCTCTTCCCTGTCTCCCTTCCCCCCGCCCGACTCAAGCTTTGTGGGAGCAGGTCTTCACCCTGCTATTTCCCATCCTAAAATAAGTGCATGCGTGTTAACTCACACGGTCAAGGGGACTCTGGCAATGTGATTAATTTAAGGATTTTGAGATGGAGAGGTTATCTGGAATTATCTGAGTGGGCCCAATGTAACCATAAAGGGTCCTTATAAGAGGGAAGCCGGAGGGAAGATGTGACAACTGAAGCAGGGGTAGGACTGATGGGACTCCTGGCTTTGAAGGTAGAGGGGGGCCTTGAGCCAAGGAATGTGGGCAGCCTCTAGAAGCTGGAAAGACAAGGAGATAGATTCTCCCTAGAGCCTCCAGAAGGAATGTAGTCTTCTATTTTAGCCCCATAAGAACCACTCCAGACTTCTGATATCCACACCTGTGAGATAATAGATTTGTGTGGCTTTAAGCCACTCGGTGGCAATTTGTCATAGCTGCCATGGGAAATAAACACAGCACTTAATAAGCACTCAGGTCAGAAGGTGAGTGAATGTAGGCCTCCCAGGCAGTCTGAGTTCGGCTGGCCTTGGCCACACGGTCACAGGCCTGCACCATGCCTCTAGCAAAGTTAGCGCTCTGCCCTTCACCAAGTTCAATTACTTTCTCTATCTCTGGGTCTCGATGGGGTGTCTTTTTTCCCTCCCTGGCACCTACCAGCTTCTCACTCTCTATGCTGCTTGGTTCTTGGTCAAACTCGCTTATCTTTATGAAATATGTTGTCCTTTTCTCATATTTTGGTTCCTTTTTTCTGTCTTTATAGGCCACTCTATTATATTCCATCTCTTCCAGGGTTCCTATCCTCACATCCTATCCGCTGGGGGTCTAATCGCATCTCAACTTGTCTGCTGAGTCCTAGCTCAAGGAGGACTGTTTCTGGGGGCTGTACTTGGGGACCCTAAGAGCCCAGGACCTCACTTCCTGTACTCTCATTTGCATTTCAACCCAAGACCCTCAATGCCTTCCTCTTCTGGCTCGAGCAGCATCAGTGTGCACTTAACTGGTTTGGTTTTCGGTTCCATTTTTGTTTCTTGGCATGTGGGGATTTCCCTCACTTTCTTGTGAACTCAGTTTTTCACTTGAAAGAATATTTGTTATCTTTTACCCAGAATTGTCAGATGTTTTTGTGTGTTGGGGGGGGGTTCAGATTCCTGTATTGCTGGGGAGGAACTACCTTCACTTTTCTTTTTCAGCATCTTCTCTCTGCCTCCTAGCTCTGAATATTCAGTTTCTATTCTTCAGGTCCCACCCTAGTCCGTTCTTTCTGCTCTTTAGCCCTTCAGTTGCAAATCCTTTTATTAACTAGCTGATTCACTCCATAGTTTGTTTTTGTTTTTAAGTGTATTTATGTATTTGTGTAATCTCTACATCCAATGAAGGGCTCAAACTCACAAGCCCGGATATCAAAAGTCACACCCTCTTCCGACTGAGCCAGCCAGGCGCCCCCTCTATAGTTTTTTTTTTTTTTAAGATTTTATTTATTTATTTGACAGAGAGAGACACAGCAAGAGAGGGAACACAAGCAGGGGGAGTGGGAGAGGGAGAAGCAGGCCTCCCGCTGAGCAGGGAGCCCGATGGGGGGCTTGATTCCAGGACCCTGGGATCATGACCTGAGACCTGAGCCGAAGGCAGATGCTTAATGACTGAGCCACCCAGGTGCCCCCCCCTTCAATAGTTTCTAATTCAAATTCACACCGAATGGAAATTTGACAAATCAACCTATTTCCTGTTTGGCCCAATAATTTTGCGCCCAGTCACCTCAGAAACCACTAGCCGGCCCATGCACTGGCTGCTCTTGGAGCTGATGCCCAATTGTGAGCCAATCAGCAGTGGCGTGAGCAGAAGTGACCAGTTAATGGTAGGTACCAAAGACAGTGACTTCTGCCCTTCCTTTAGAAAGGATCCGTGGGTGGGGGCAGTCATCATAATTGATATATAGTGGCTTAGCCTTTTTTTTTTTTTTTTTATAATGACTATCCTTAACAGACTCTGCAATCCAGTTGATTGATAATAGCCAGAGGGTGGTTTAAAAAAATTTCTTTTTTTTTTAAAGCTAGACTCTTCTCTTGGCTTATACATTTACCCCTGGCATAGATATTGTTTTCATGCCCCAACGCATCCATTCCTCTGATGTTCCTACTCTGTAATTACTAAATAATTAGAAGAAGTTTTATCCTTTAAGTAAGCTCACTGTCATCACTTTAGAACCCAACTTCATTAAAAAAAAAAAGAAGAAGAAGAAGAAGGAAACTGCAATTCCAAGACTGGGGTCAGCCAACCTTTAAAAGCCTTTTAGACTCCATATGATGGGATGCCATGTAGCCAGTAAAACATAATGAAGCTGCTCAGCGTGTTCCAGTGTGAAAAGACCTTCCAGATACCCACCAGAAGTGAAAAAAGTTAAGGGCAGGGGAGCCTGAGTGGCTCAGTCATTAGGCGTCTGTCTTCGGGCTCAGGTCATGATCCCAGGGTCCTGGGATCGAGCCCCACATCGGGCTCCCTGCTCCGCGGGAAGCCTGCTTCTCCCTCTCCCACTCCCCCTGCTTGTGTTCCCTCTCTCGCTGTGTCTCTCTGTCAAATAAATAAATAAAAATAAATAAAATAAAAAGTTAAGGGCAAAGCAGAGCATATAGTATACCATCATTTGTGTTACAAAAATGTATCTCTCTCTATACATGTGTGTTCATTTGTAAACGCATCTCTTAAATAACACCTAAGAAACTGGTAATGGTGGTTGGCTCTGGGAGAGTAGTTGTGTGGTCAAGGGATTTTACCTGGCATCTTGTTTGTGGAATTAATTTAATTTAATTACTTTATTCATTTACTTTTATTTATTTTTTTGACAGAGAGAGGGGTTGGGGAGGGACAGATGGAGAGAGAAAAGGTCTTAAGGAGGCTCCACGCCCAGCGTGGACCCCGATTTGGGGCTGGATCTCACCACCCTGAGATCATGACCTGAGCCGAAATCAAGTGTCTGATGCTTGACTGAGCCACCCAGGTGCCCCTTGTTTGTGGAATTTAAAAAGAAAGCAAAAAGAGGAGGGACAGTGAGAGGGAAAATGTAAAAATAGCCCCAAAGCCAAGGTGGGAAGATTTTGCTGGAGTGTCCTCAGATTTATCCTTCTCTGGAGGGGAAGGGGTTGGGATTGAGTCTGGTTCCTCAAGGCCACCATCTCACAGACCATCGCCTTCCCACTTGTCACTTGAATTTATCCTCGGGGGGTGGGGGGATGGGCAGGGAGTGGGGGATTTGGTTTTCAGTTTTATGTACAAGTCTGGCAAAAAGGCTTGGGGTTATGAAAGAGAATGTATGGGCCAGAAAGTCGCCCTCCTTGCTCACTGCCTTTAAGCATTTGACTGTGAATCACAGTGACGAATATATTTCACACTGTGATTCAGTATTCACACTTCTATATATACTTGAGATAAAAATTTTAAGAAACAACACATATTATGGGAGATCCACTCTGATATTTCATAAAATTCCATCACCGTGTTTTAAAATAGTGGGCAAATCCCATGATGTTGATTTCCAAACCCACAAATGGGTTTTGATTCACTATCTGGAAAGCATATCGTCTCACGAAGCCAACTCCAGTACTGTGTATTGGAGACACTTGATGTGGCCATCTTCAAAGATGTCTTTTCCCATCTGAAACAAAAAGCTCCGACTTCGGTGACTCTTCCATTTCAGAACTTTGAGCTGCCTTGATCCAAAACATGACCATTGCTAGAGAACATCTCTGTCTCCTCTCATGGCCCCCTCTGGTCCCATTCCTCTGCTAGTGCTGGGAGGGTCCTAAGTTTGACGTCATGAAGTTCATTTAGAAAGATTTCATTAAAGCAGCACCTGGGTGGCTCAGTCGGTTAGGCGTTTTCCTTCGGCTGGGGTCATGATCCCAGGGTCCTGGAATTGAGCCCCATGTCAGGCTCCCTGCTCAGTGGGGAGTTGGCATCTCCCTCTCCGGAGACTCTGTCTGCCACTCCCCCTGCTTGTGCATGCTCTCGGTCAAGTAAATAAATAAAATCTTAAAAAAAAAAAAAAAAGATTCTCTCCCTCCCTCTGCTCCTCTCATCCCCTTCCTCTCTTAAGAAAAAAAAAAGGCTTCATTAATAAGATCTCTACTTCTTTATATTTTATGATTACTAACACCTGTTAAAATGTTGCTTTTAAGAGAGAGGTACAAGGAAATTCATTGTAATAGTAAAAGAAAGGAAACAAACTGAATGTCTACTAATAACATCCACATACTTATAAGAAAAGCATGATAGGGGCGCCTGGGTGGCTCAGTCGTTAAGCATCCGCCTTCAGCTCAGGTCCTGATCCCAGGGTCCTGGGATCGAGCCTTATATCGGGCTCCCTGCTCCTCAGAAAGCCTGCTTCTCCCTCTCCCACTCCCCCTGCTTGTGTTCCCTCTCTCGCTATGTCTCTCTCTGTCAAATAAATAAATAAAATCTTTAAAAAAAAAAAAAGAGAAGCATGATAGCTCTCTATGTACTTTATGATAAGGTCCTTGCAAAGCAATTTTCATGATACATTACTAAGTGATAAGGGACAAAACATTGTGGACAGTATGCTCTTGTTTACATAAGAAGCAACACATCTATAAGTTTGTGTAGGTGTAGACTATCCCTGGAAGGACATGGTGATGGTCAGGGTGTCTGGCTGGCTCTTGATCTCAGGGTTGTGAGTTCGAGCCCCATGTTGGGTGTAGAGATTACTTAAAAATAAAATATTAAAGTATTAAATAAAATATTACAAATATTTAAAAAAGAAAAAAAGGAGGTGGTAATGCTTGGAAAGAGCAAGATTGGTGAACAGGAGTAGGGAGAAGCTTTCTTTGTACTCTATACCACTTTATACCTTCTGATTTTCTACCATTTATTTTATTTTATTTATTTATTTGAGAGAGAGAGAGAGAGCGCACATGAGAGGGGGGAGGGTCAGAGGGAGAAGCAGACTCCCTGCTGAGCAGGGAGCCCGATGCGGGACTCGATCTGGGGACTCCAGGATCATGACCCGAGCCAAAGGCAGTCGCCCAACCAACTGAGCCACGCAGGCGCCCTTTACCATTATTTAAAAACTTTTTCTTTTCGGACACCTGGGGAGCTCAGTCCATTGAGCGTCTGCCTTCAGCTCAGGGTCGTGGGATCGAGCCCCGCATCTGTCTCCATGCTCAGTGAAGAGTCTGCTTGAGATTCTTACCCTCTGCTCCCCACCCCCTTTCTTTCTCTCAAATAACTGAATAAAATATTTAAAAAAATAAATAAATAAAAAATTTTTATTTTCATATACCTGAAAATGTGAAAATTACTAATTTCACAATTGCATTAACAACAATGGACACTTAAAAAAGAGCTTTATTGAGGTATGATTCACATGCCATAAACCTCACCATTTTAAAGGGTATGCCCCAGTGGTTTTTTTTTTTTTAGCATATCCAGTGTCACGCCATCATTACCATTATTTGTTTTTTTTAATGTTTTATTTATTTATTTATTCACGAGAGTCAGAGAGAGAGAGAGAGAGAGAGAGGCAGAGGCAGAGGGAGAAGCAGGCTCCCCGCCCAGCAGGGAGCCGGATGCGGGGCTCCATCCCAGGACCCTGGGATCATGACCTGAGCCAAAGGCAGACGCTTAACCATCTGAGCCACCCAGTTGCCCCTCATTACCATTATTTGATTTCAGAATATTTTCATCCCCCCAGAAAGAAATGCTGCACCCCTCCTTCACCACCATCCCCCATGCCCCCGTTCTCCAGTCCCTAGCAACCACTAACCTACTTTTTGTTTCTTTAGATCTGCCAATTCTGTACATTTCATATAAATGGAATCGTGTGATATATGTCTGGCTTCTTTCACTTAGCATGATGTTTTCAAGGTTCACCCATGTTATAGTATGAATCAGTACTTCACTCCTTTTTATTGCCTGATGATATTCCACTGAGCGGGTATTTTTGTTGAACCATTCATCAGTTGATGGTCATTGGGGTTGTTTCCATTTTTTGACTATTATGAATAAATGCTATGAACATTTCTGTACAGGTTTTGGAGTGGACTTACGTTTTTTTTTTAAAAGATTTTATTTATTTATCTGAAGAGAGAGATAGTAAGAGAGGGAACACAAGCAGGGGAATGGGAGGGGGAGAAGCAGGCTTTCCGCTGAGCAGAGAGCCCGATGTGGGGCTCGATCCCAGGACCCTGGGATCATGACCTGAGCCAAAGGCAGATGCTTAACGACTGAGCCATCCAGGCGCCTTGTTTTATTTTTGTTTATTTATTTTTTAAAGATTTATTTATCTTAGAAAGAGAGAGAGCCAGAGCAGAAGTGGGAGAGACAGAGGGAGAGGGAGAGGGAGAGACAATTTCAAGCAGACTCTGTGCTGAGCCGGGAGCCCGATGTGGGGCTCGATCTCATGACCCTGAGATCATGACCTGAGCTGAAACCAAGAGTCAGATGCTTAACTAACTGAGCCATCCAGATGCCCCACGTGGACTTACGTATTAAATTCTTTTGGGAATATACCTAGGAGTGGAATTGCTGGATCATAGGGCAACTCTATGTTTCACATTTTGATGAACTGCCAAAATGTTATCCAAAGTGGCTGCACCATTTATAGTCCTACCAGCAGTGTATGGAAGTTCCAATTTCACCTCAAACTTGCTGATGCTTTTTTTTACCTTTAGCGCTCCCACAATGGGTACTTTTTAAGCATTTGGTAGCAAACTAATTTTTCCCAAAGCAAACACATTTAGTAAGTCTCAGAAAGAAAAAAAAAGGCAAAAAGTGAGCTGGGCTTAAGATTTTTCCACCTGTGTGGAGTCATTTGCAGGTAGTGGGGAGGGGCAAGCCTACTGTAGCCAGTCCAGGTGCCAATTTCAACTGGTTCATGCGACAACTCTGGAACAAAAATCACAGGTCACCAACCCCCCATCCAGGTTTAAAGCAAGAGGTGTGAACCAGGTTACTCCGGGTCAGAAAGCTCAGGCTGCTCTTTACTCACCAAAAATTTGCCTTAAATGTGATTCTTCACAGAGGTGTTTTCCCCTTTTAAGCAAAACAACAAATAAAGCGTTCATTGGTCCTAAGTCTCTTCTGCCTGTCTGTCTGACTCCCCGTCAGCTGTGTGTCCCAGCCAGGAGTGGAGAGGTTCAGAGTACACATAGCCTCGGGGTGGAGCCTGGACCCGGGCCAGCTCATTTTCAGATTGCATATTTCAAAACAGAGTTTTAGGCAGATGCAGGCCTTAGATATCCACCCAAGCAATCTATTTTCACTTGCAGGGCAATTTCAGACTGTAGTAAATATAAGGAGGCAAAATGGGTGGGGCGGGGGGAGGAGGAAATTGTTACTAACCTTTGGGTATTAATTCCTGCAAGCCCTGAGTTTGGAACTGCCATACGCTATCATTACTAACATTTATTGAAGGTGTACTTTGTGCTCAATACTGTTTTTAGGGCTTTCACTGTATTGTTTTATTTAATCCTTACAAGAAGTAGGGGTTATTTTAGTTCCCACTTTAGGAAATGGAGGCACAGAAAGTTCAAGCAACCAGTCATTATCACACAGGTTTATAAGTAGCAGAACCAGCTGAGCAAGTCAGGCAGTGGGTGCCAAAGCCCACACTCTTAACCACTAGGCTATATTGTCACACAATAAAAGAAGCAAGAATGCAGGGGACCGTGAGGGGGGCAGGGACAAAAGCAGAAGCTCTGGGCTACACCAAACAACTGAGAAACATTCACTCATCCCCTCAAAGTGCATGGTTGAAATAGTAAATGCTTGGATTCCCAGATCCCCTTGTAGCCAGGGGTCCCCATGGGGCCCATATCTCCAGTATAATGAGATGTAAGGGGACATTTACTGTGGGGCCAGGGGGCAGTGAGGGGGAGCCAGAAACTTTTGGGAAAGAGTTTTAGTCTGAAAGAAAAGTGGAGAGATACGGCATCTCTCTTGACACCTAATCACTTTTTGGCTTCCTGAATTTGAACTGGAATGTGAATTGATTTGATTCTTCAGCTGTGGCAGCCATCTTGTGTCCATGAGGCAACAAACTAAGGACAGAAAGCCAATATGCTGAAGATGGTGGAACAGAAGGATTGTAACATCCTGGCTCTTTTTTTTTTTTTTGTAAGGATTTTATTCATTTATTTGAGAGAGAGAGAGAGCACGAGCGAGCATGAGCAGGGGAGGGGCAGAAGTAGAGAGAGAAGCAGACTCCTCGCTGAGCAGGGAGCCCCATGCGGGGCTTATCCCAAGACTCTGAGATCATGACCCGAACTGAAGGCAGATGCTCAACAGACTGAGCCACCCAGGTGCCCTCTCATCCTGGTTCTTGATGAACACACTCTGGAACTGTCTACCTCTAGACGTATTATATGGGACAATTAAATGTCTTTATTGTTTATGCATCTATGGAGAGGCAATAAAGCATAATAGTTAAGATCTTGAGCCTGGGTTTATATCCTCCTGATCCAGCACTTAGGAGCTTATACCCTTGGGCAAGTTACTAATTTGTTCAATGCCTCCATTTATTCATGTGTAAAATGGAGATACTAAAAGACTCACTGCTTAGGGTTAGCACAAGGATTAAATGAATTAATATATGCAATGGACTTTGACTTGTGTCTGGTAAATCTAAGGTTTCTATGAGTGCTGGCTAGGATTATCTTTTTTTCTGCCAGAAGTTTCTTCCCCCAAACTTTTTTATTTTGGAAAATTTCAAGACTACAGAAAATTTTCAATAATACAATAAACACCTGCATACACTGAATGTAGATTTATTAATTCTTTTTAAATATAGTTTTTAAAGATTTTATTTATTTATCTGAGAAAGAGAGCATGTGAGAGAGCACAATTGGTAGGGGGAGGGGCAGAAAGAGAGGGAGAAGCAGATTCCCTGCTAAGCAGGGAGCCATATGCTGGGCTCCACAAGGGGCTGCACACAACGCAGGGCTGGATCCCAGGACCCTGCGATCATGACCTGAGTCGAAGGTAGATGCTTAACTGACTGAGCCACCCAGGCGCCCCTAAATCTTCTAACTGGTAAAATTTTGCCACATTTGCTCACATGCACTTTCTCTCTCCGTGTGTGTGTGTGTTTGTATTTTTCCCCCCTTGAATTATTTAAGAGTAAATTGTAGGCTAGTTAGTATGATTACTGGTCTAGTAGCCTATTACTTGCATATCCAACATGTGACACAAGCTAGACCAATTGAACAAATTCCTTTTTTTTTTTTTTAAGATTTTTAAGTAATCTCTTCACCCAAGGTGCGGCTCAAACTTACAACCCCGAGTACAAGAGTCACCTGCTCCACCAACTGAGCCAGCCAGGCACCCCTGGACAAACTCCTCTTTTGAATTTGAATCTTGGAATAGGGTGATGAGAATATAGGAAAAAAAAAAAAGACTGATCTCTAGATTTACTGCTGGTTGCAGAAAAGATATTCAGGATCTTCTTTCCCTCCAGTTTCTGACATTTCTGGCCTGATCCTCTAGACTTCCCTTCGATTCTGTGAGTTCCTGACTATCATTTCACTCTGTCCCAGAGTCTGTTGTTGTTGCTTGCAACCCAAGAGCACTGACCAGCACAACTGCCCTTGAGGAAATGAGCACCCATCCTGGGAGCATGGAAGCAGAGGCTCTGTGAAATCAGAAAGTTTGTAGGAAGAATCTCTTCATTTTTGGAGGGCTTTAGCGAGGTGACCTTCTGATCTCATCCTCACAGTGTTTATGCTTCTGTGTCCCTAGGCCAAGCCAATTTTATTGGGGTAGTTTCAGGATTTGAGACTACTCTTCCTGCCTACCGAAGGTTCTCAGCCACAGGTCGGCAAAAGTCCACACATGCAGTGTTTCGATTATCAATTGCTGAGTAACAAATCACTGCAAAATTCAGTGGTTTAAAGCACAACCATTTCATTATCTCTCATGATATTGTACGTTGATTTGGCTTAGTGGGTGGTTCTTCTGTTGTAGATCTTGTTGGTAGGAGCTGTCTTCCCGGAGTCCCCAGGGACTGGAATGTGCAAAAAGGCTGACTCATATGGCTGGCAGTTACTACTAGCTGGGATCTTAGCTGGGGCTGTCGACGGACTGCCTCACTCTTTTTCCATGTGGCCTCTCCATGTGGCTTGGGGTTCCCATAACATGGTGGTTCCAGGAGGAAGGAAGTGGAAGCTGCCAGTCATCATAAGGTAGGAGCTGAAAGTCCTACCATATAATGTCCACTGTTTCCATTCATCCAACAGTCCTAGAGCCACCCCAATTCAAGGAAGAGGAAATAAAGTCTACCTCTTGATGGAGGACTAGCTTGTGCAAACAGGAAGGAATGATAGCAGGCATCTTCACAAACTCTTTATTAGACCGTGTCGCTCATGTGGCTTAGATTTTAAGTCTAGAATAGTGTTTCCCAGATGTCGCTCAGTATGGGATTAGGAACAGGTGCCATCAAAACCCTGCCAAAGCCAGCGCAGAAGTTGCTTCCTCCTGGAAGCCTTTTCCGATATCCCTTGAGTTAAAAGCTCTATTCTTGGGTTCTCAAACAACTTGTACATATTTAAAAAAATTTTTTGTTTTTTATTTTTTTAAAATTCTCTATTTAAATTCAATGTAGCTAACATATTCTGTATGATTAGTTTTGGTGGTAGAATTCAATGACTCATCAGTTGCATATAACACCCAGTGTTCATCTGTTAATGCCCTCCTTAATGCCCATGCCCCAGTTACCCCATCCCCCTCACCCACCTCCCCTCCAGCTACCCTCAGTTTGTTTCCTAAAGGTCAGCATCTCTTATGGTTTGCCTCCCTATTTTTGAACATACTTTTTGTTTTTTAAAAGATTTTATTTATTTATTTGACAGACAGAGACATAGTGAGAGAGGGAACACAAGCAGGGGGAGTGGGAGAGGGAAAAGCAGGCTTCCCGCAGAGCAGGGAGCCCCGATGTGGGACTCAGTCCCAGGACCCTGGGATCATGACCTGAGCCGTAGGCAGACACTTAATGACTGAGCCACGCAGGCGCCCCTGAACATATTTTTTTTTAATTGTTAATATCAGTCCCACTTTGTGTGAACATATGTATTTTTATATATGTCCATGTTTTGGTCACATAAATTAACCCATTTATTATAGGCTAGCAATGTCTCAAATGGTGGAGCTTCTGCTGGTCTCTTGAGTCCTTCAGACTTCCAATGGCCGCCTTTACCTTGATGGCAGAAGCGGTGCTGTAGGGCCAGGGAGCACGAGCGACGGTTTTCAGGCAGGAACCACAACGCCAGATCCCCACAGCTTCTCTTTTCATCTTGGTTTTGGCACAGAAGGAGCAAGTGTACTTTCATGCTGGTTCATTTCAATCTTCTTCACCATTTTCCTGTGGGAGGCACCATAATGGTCCCGTATTTATATACAATTCCGACCTTCTTGGCGTGTTTAGTCATTTTGCCACAAACTAGGTCTGAGACCAGAGAGCTGAACATATGTATATGTTAATAGAATTGACAGATTGGTTTCCTTTTTACCTTCTTTCCTTTCTTCTTTTCCCCCTTTCTTTCACAAATAGTTATTTTTTTATTTTTATTTTTTAAAGTTTATTTATTTATTTGAGAGAGAGAGAGAGAAAGAGAGCGAGCACACACATGTGAGTGGGGGAAGGCCAGAGCGAGAGGGAGAGAGAATCTCCAGCAGACTCCCCACTGAGCACGGAGCCAGCTTGGGGCTGGATCCCAGGACCCTGAGGTCATGACCTGAGCCAAAACCAAGAGATGCTCAACTGAATGAGCCACCCAGAGGCCCTCTTTCACAAACATTTAAATACCTACTGTAGGCCAGACACTAATCTAGGTGCTAGAGACACTGCAGTGAACTGAACAAACTTCCTGCCCTCTTGGAACTTAGGGTTTGGAAGACCCACCCCAGTGACCATAAGGAGCAGAGATCTGAATGACAATAGGGAGCAAGCCAGGAGGAATGAAAATTCCAGACAGCAAAGGGAACAGCAAGTGAAAGGCCCTAAGGCATGCTTGGAAAGTTCAGGAAACATCAGGAATGTTAGTGTCGGCATGGGGTAAGAAATGAGAAAAGATATATTAACCTGAGATCAGAGAGGGAAGCAGAGACCAAGTCAATTAGGGTCTGGGTTTTATCCCAAATGCAATAGGGTGTCACTGGAACATAATTTAGTATATGATTTTTTAAAGATCCCCCTGGCTACTGTGTGGGGGGCTGGTTTATGGGATCACTAAAGGGAGAAGCAAGGAGAGCGGCAGGACAGCTGCAACTGTTCAAGAGAAAGTTCACGTGGGTCTTAGCATTCATCTCTGGGTTCTCAGCATCTAACATAGTATTTATTATCGGTTGTCTGACGAGGGATTGAACCCAAGTAACATACACAGTCTGAGCGAGTACTATTGCTAAACTATGTAGTGGGTACTGAGGATACATCAGAGAATGAAAGAGATAGAAGTCCTACCTTCACAGAGTTTTCAATCTAGTGAGGAAAAGAGGTACTAAATGCCATAAGTAAACAAAAATATATGGTGTTTCCAATGATAAAAAGTGCTATGAAGAGAGATGAAAAAGGGAAGAGGGATAGAGAAAGCTGGGACTGCAGTGGTCAGGAATTTAAAATAGAGAAATCAGGGCACCTGGGTGGCTCAGTCGGTTGGGCATCTCACTCTTCGTTGAAGCTCATGTCATGATCTCATGGGTCCTGGGATCAAGCCCCATGTGGGGCTCAGCGCTGGGTGGGGAGTCTGCTTGAAGATTCTCTCCTCTGCCAGTTCCCCTGTGCTCGTGTGTATTCGTGCTCTCTGTCTCGCTTTCTCAAATAAATAAATAAGTCTTTATAAAATAGGGACGCCTGGGTGGCTCAGTCATTAAGCGTCTGCCTTTGGCTCAGGTCATGATCCCAGGGTCCTGGGATCGAGCCCCGGCATCGGGCTCCCTGCTCCGCAGGAAGCCTGCTTCTCCCTCTCCCTCTCCCCCTGCTTCTGTTCCCTCTGTCTGGCTGTGTCTCTCTCTGTCAAATAAATAAATAAAATCTTTAAAAAGAAATCTTTATAAAGTAGAGAAATCAGGGAAGGCCTCACTGAAGAAGTGACATTTGGACAATGACCATGGGGGAGATGAGGGAGGGAGTGATTTCAACTTTCCAGGGGAGGGGCACCTGGGTGGCTCCAGGCAGTTAAGGTTAAGCGACCGGCTCTTGATCTCAGCTCAGGTCTTGAACAGGGTGGTGAGTTAAAAAAAAAAATTGAGCTTTCCCGGGGAAAAAATGAACTAGGTAGAAGTAGCAAATGCGAGGTCTCTGAGGCCAGTGTGTGCTAGGCATGTTGAAGGGGCCCCGAGGAGTCCAGTGGACCTGGAATATAGCAGTGAGTTGGACAAGAACTGAGAGATGACTGAGAGGGAAAGACAGGTTGTGTGGGGCTTTACAGGTTACTGCAAAGAATTTGGATGACAGACATAAAGTGACTTGGTTTCTACCAGGATCTCTCCGACTGCTATGTTGAGAAGGGACTCCAGTTTGAAAGGCTGGAACGAAGGAAGCTGGGAGAACAGTGAGGAAGCTACTGCCACAGTCCGGGTGGGAAATGGTTATGGTGGAGCATAAAGCGGTGATTTTGTTCTAGCCACACTCAACACACTTAATACTGATTCAATAGTATTATCTAACATATAGTCCATATTAAAATTTCCCTCCCGAAGTCCTTTTTACATTAAGGAAGAAACCTTGATCCAATCGAGGCTCACCTAATGCGTTTAGTTTTCACCTCTTTCCCGCTTTGGTATTTTTAAGAGCTCAGGAAAGGTGTTTTGCAGCATATGTCCCACATTCTGGATTTGTCTGATTGTTTCTCCATAGTTAGGTTCAGGGTAGCTATTATTTGGGCAAGGATTTTACAGAGGAGGCATAATGCCATCCCCATTGCATCATATCAGGAGACACATAATATCAGATCCATTACTGGTGACGCTAAGCGATAGTGTTGGTGATTAGATCTCCCGGTTAAGGTGGTGTCTGCCAGTTCTGTCCACTGCAAAGCAAGTTACTCCGTGGGATGATACTTAGGGACTGAATATATAGTGAATATACTGTTGCCAAACAACCTTTCGCCCAGTGGCTTTAGCGTCTAATGAACAACCCGGTGGCTTCTGACCTTGTGCCTCAGTTTGCTCGTCTGAACAATGAGGATAACAGTGATCCCAAAAGGATGCTTGTTTTGAGGATCAGAACTTGGCACACAATAAACGCTCCGTAAATGTTAGATATTACTGGACGAAGGCAAGTATGACAAGATTAAGGGCAGGGCCAGAGCAACATTCTAGTCCTCCGGACGCCGCCGCAGCTCCCGGCAGGGATCGAGGCAGAGCGGCCGGAGGGTCCACACCGCCACGCCCTCCAGTCGCCGGGAGCTGGGCCGGGCGGGGGCACCTAGCGCCCAGGCCGCGCAAGGCCCCCTGGGACCGGTAGTGCTGGGCGTGGCCTCGGGACTACATATCCCGGAGGCCCCCGCGCCGCGGCTCCAGGCACTGCCGCCTCAGCCCCTCCACAGCGACGGCGGCGGCCGCGGCGGCTGAGTCGGTGGTGGCGGCAGTGGTGGCGGCTGCGGGCTGAGCGGCGAGTTTCCGATTTAAAGCTGAGCTGCGAGGAAAATGGCGGCGGGCGGTGAGTGGAGATAAAGGAGGAGCGGCGGCGGGCGAGGGGGTGGAGTGCGAGGCGGAGGGAAGGAGGGCGAGTCTCGGGGCTGCCGCGAGCCGGTGCCTGCGGCTCCGCGGAGGCACTGAGGGGCGCGCCGAGAGGGGGGCGCGCTGAGATAGTTTCGGGGTGTCGGGGCCGCGTTGCTTCTCCGCAGTCCGGGGCGGCCCGCAGCCGGAGGAAGGGGAGTCGAGGTGGGGCGGCAGCCGGCTTGGGGGTGCAAGGAGGTCCCCGCGCAGGGGTCACCCTGACGAGTTTGGGGGGACCGCGGGGGCCCACTTTTCCTTCCTGTCCCTAAAGTTTTATCTTCTCCCAGCCCTTAGGGCTGCTTTAGAACGCTCTCCGCGTCCCCCTCCTCCCGCTGCCTCGGCTCCTTCGCAGTTATTCTGAAGAATTAGGGGGCGGGGGAAACCGCACAGACCCCACCGACCCCCACGCCAGCCTCCCAGTCGCACTCAGAGTCGGGCTGCATTTTGTTGCTGTGTTTCCTCCTTCACTAGGGCATTTTTAATATTTTAACTCAAATTATCTGCGGAATTTCATTTTGGGCACGGGTAGGTTCTCCGCAGTTTTCTCAGTGAAAAGGCATTTTGCTACCTCTGGTGTGAAGGTTGGGAAATGGCAAGTGGGAAGTTGGTGGATCCAATTTGGGGTTTGGCTGTCTTTATTAGTACTATTTTTCCCGTCCCCATCTCTAACCTTACATACATTGATTCAGTTTGTAATGATTTAAATTGTCTTGCACATGCTTTAAAAAAAAAAAAAAAGACCCCAAAACCAAAAAACCATGAGTCGTTGGAAGGCTTAGTTGCTTCTAGTTTGAGGGCACTTAAGGTGGAAAAGTTAACCAAAAGAGCAGTTGTGAGAGGGAGAAAGCATCGTTTCAGAAATCTCACTAAGCAGGAGGAGTTCGGGATTCCTAAATGGAATGACACGAAAGGTATGAAATTCTCCCGAAGTCAAAACTTCTTTTTTCCCCTCCCGAATGTGAAGACTTCCTTTTTTGCAGTTTTTGAGCAGCGCTTCAAAGCCAACCTGTTTTTGTTATTAAGCCTGTACCGTAAAGAAACAGGAAGGCGAGTACCAGCTGTCTTGCTGCAGTGGGTTTAAATGGATTTGAGTGAGATGAGTGAGTGGTAGTAGTATTGAGTGAGATTGCTGCGTCTCCTTGATTTAAATGCCTGGCTTCGGATCCACCTTACTGGTCCCTGGCTGCAGGAAAGCTTCAGTATGTGTTGCAGCAGGTTGTATAGAGGATGATGGAACCCCCTCCCCAAAAAAGAAAACAACAAAAAACCCCCAAACATAGGTCTTGTGAATGCCGCATAAACTGTTAAACGGAAATCTGGAAGTTCATGAAATGTTTGTTCTTGAAAAAAAACATAAATTATTGCTCTATTTAGAATAGGTTATACCAGATATAATACCCAACTGGAAAGGTACACAAACATTGAAAAATGAGTCTCCTCTAAACCCTCCAATTTGGGCTCCTTGGAGGCAGTGACTCTTACTGGTTTCTAGAGTATCTTTGGTCTTTGGAATAATTATTTTAAGATTTTTATTTGAAACATATCCTTGTTGGGTGCCAAAGCAGGAAAATAAAATGAACAGAAGAAAGGGAAAATGTAGTGGGAATATTGTTTTCTTTTCACTGTCTTGAACAAATGTTGATAGCTATTAAGAAAGGGCTTCTGAACTTACTGCTTATGTTGCCTTATGTACTAACACCCTTAAAGAAGTAACAGTCTGTGGGGCTTTAGGATGAAGAATGCTGCCAGGGTTCATTGTTTGTATGTAAGATGAAGCCTCTGTTTGTAACATGTAAAATGATATTGAACGCTATAGCTCCTGTCACTGGAGGTTGCTTCAGGTTCTGCATTTAAATGAACGGTAATCTAGGTTGCCTGTGATCCTAAATTATAGTGGTATTTTCTGTATTGATAGAAGTGACTTAATTGTCCAGGCAGTATTAAAAAAAAGGTATATGCCAGCTTCTAGCATACAGAACTACATTTTGGACATGAGGATTGTGGAATAAATGGGAAGCTGTAATGTTTCTAGAGGAGTTGTAGGAAATATTTTTACCATAAAATATTCCTTACCTACAGAGGCTTTGAAAATGCAAAACAGCCTCAGCATAATTAACAGATTTTGTATTTTTGTAAGTTTTAGGATGGTGGTTTTAAATTTACCAACACTAACAATTCATTAAAAAAAATTCAATGATATTAGAGTTTAGGCTATGGGATTATATTAAATCATTTCACTGTATTTTGAAATTCAGTATAGTGTGCACCCCTCCCCCCTCCAAGAGTTACTTCTTGGGGCACCTGGGTGGCTCAGTCAATTAAATGTCTGCTTTTGGCTCAGGTCATGATCCCAGGGTCCTGAGATCAAGCCCCGCATCAGGCTCCCTGCTCAGCGGGGAATCTGCTTCTCCCTCTTCCTCTGGCTGCCGCTCCCCCTGCTTGTGCTCTCTCCCTCTCTGTCAAATAAATAAATAAAATCTTTAAAAACTTAAAAAAAAAGATTAATTCTTATATCAGGGATATACTCTTATCCCTATTTAAGAATTATTTCAATAAATCCTCCCCCCCCAACAAATAAATTAGAATTCATTCAGTAAGGAGTCTGTGTACTGTTGGACCCTGGATCCTTTTTCTAGGCGATGCGAAATAAAAAATAGTTTTTGAAATGGTCACTTTACTAAAGCCTTCTTGACTGGTCTTTTGAAATAAACTTCCTTACTGTGTCAGGGACATAGTAAAGATAAGGTTTTTTTTAAATTGTTTTTATTTAGTCTTTTGTGTATTAACTGTATGATTCTAGAATATTTTTTATTTTTTATTTTTTTTAAGATTTTATTTACTTGACAGCGCACGAGAGAGAACAGCAGGCAGAGGGGCAGGCAGATGGGGAATTCCCTGTTTCCGCAGAGAGCCCGATGTGGGGCTAGATCCCAGGACCCTGTTTCCGCAGAGAGCCCGATGTGGGGCTAGATCCCAGGACCCTAAGATCATAACCTGAGCTGAAGGCAAGACACTTAACTGACTGAGCCATCCAGGCGCCTCTAGTATAGTTTCTTTTATTTTTTATTTTATTATTTTTTAAAGATTTTATTTATTTGAGAGAATGAGATAGAGTACACGAGAGGGGGGAGTCAGAGGGAGGAGCAGACTCCCTGCTGAGCAGGGAGCCGGATGCGGGACTCGATCCCGGCACTCCAGGATCATGACCTGAGCTGAAGGCAGTCGCTTAACGAACTGAGCCACCCAGGCTCCCTAGAATAGTTTCTTTTAAAGACTACTATGTTTTTGAGAAGTTTTTTAAAAGAATAATTTAAAAAATTTTAGTTTGGACAGTAGGGTAAGATAAAAAAACAAACTACTATTGTTCTTTGCCAAATTGGTGTTAAAATAAATGGCTTTAGGGTTTCTTTTGCAATTTTTTAGACTATATAATTTCAGGCCTTGGCCTGAGGATGTAGACTACTTTTGAAAACTAGATTTGTTGCAAGTTTAGAATGAGTATAGCCTCCAGTGGCTGTCTACACTGGAAAGCGACCACAATTTAATGCAGTTGTTAATCTGATGCTACCTAGGACTAGAAAAATGAATTGTTGATCATGTTGACGAGTTTCTCACAGGTTAAACCAGAGAGGACCTGTCCCAGTTTGGTTTGAACTACAGAATATATATTCTGTAGTGTAGAATATTTTTTTATTTTATTTTATTATTGAGTGGTTAAAGCTCTGAGAGCAGAAAATTAGTACTAGAAATGTATATTAACTTTTCTTCTTTCTCATAGTTAAACAGATTAAAGAAATAGGTGACTGTATGTTTAGATCTTCATGGATAGCATTGAGATTGAGTATTGCAGTAAAATGTAGGCATTTTCTTCTGTTTTATTGAGTGCTTTTTGGTGGTGGGGGAGGGGATGACAAAATGAACATTTCTCAGTTAAAGTGGAGGAGGGGCTCTATTGTAATGTGGCTTATTCCTTCATTTTGTTAGTGTTTGCTAGGTAAATTCATTTAGCCCGTTGGATTTCTGATAGGGTTTCTGGGAGATTGTTTTGGGTTAAGGGTGCAGTTTATCCAGAGTCTAACCTTATTTTCAGCTCCTAACAAGTGATGGAATTGACTTGAATTTAATCGCCTTTTCCTTTCCTACCTTCTGGTGGAGAGTTGTTAAATGAACAGGAAAATGGCCAGAAGATACACAGCAACAGTTGAAAGGAAGACCTGTGCTGTCTAGGAGGCTGATTTATCCACAAACTGGATAATCTTAGACTACATACTGCCAGTTCCCAACTTTGTCAGCATTAACAGGGAGCCTGCTTCTCCTCCAGTTTGGTAGGTTCTGCCGGCCTGGGTCAATTTACAGGGGGGTAGTAATAAAGGTTTATTTAACTGTAGTAAATTTTGTGGCCTAGAGGCAAAGGAAAGAAGTCTGATCTGTCTGGCAAACGGGCTTTTCAAAGAATATTTTAAGAGCAAATGGACTAGTCTTTTTTTTGAGTGTAACTTTTCTTGTCTGCTGGTCACCTATGAAGGTATTCTTCTGAAATGTTTAATTTCTTCGGTTAGAGGTTATGAGTGAGGGTTCTGAAGTTTCACTTTTTGGAAACTAGGCTGATTAGATTACTAAATTTAACTCTTCATCATCCGTGTAAAGATGAAAAGGGAATATTGGCATGGGTACCACATAGTAATGGATAATCTACTGCTCCCTGGGGCTTTGCTTTTGGTAGCCATAGCAGCTGAGTAGGAGTGGTAGATGGATAGATGGGAAAAGACTGCAGAAGTCAGCATAATCCTCAATTAGGATAAGCCTCATGGTTAATTGAATGTTGAGTGTGCAGGTTAAATCTCATTATAACAAACTCCAGGGGACTAGCTAAATTATTTTGTTGTACTGGGATTGAGCGTTTTTGAATATTGTTTGAAATAGATTAGTCTTTTTTTTTGTTAGAGGTGTTGGAAAAATTTTTATTTATTTTAACAATTTGACAAGTTGTTACTCATGAACCAGTGTGTTTGACATTCATTTTTAATGCTTTTGCCTTAAAAAAAAGGAAAGAACACATGTTTAACTGGGTATATAATTTATCGCCCCTCCCCACGCCCCATGTCTCAGTGTAGAGTAGCACCATTGGTTTATCTCAACCAAATAAACTTAGAAGTACTACTGCCACCATCAAAGTGTGGTCATAGGAAATGGGAAGTTCCCCAGGTTTCCAGGTGACTGCTGCTGGTAATTTTTTCTGCCCTTGGTAACTTTTTATTTTTTTAAAATATTTTTTTAATTTATTCATTCGAGACACAGAGAGAGAGAGAGAGAGAGAGAGAGAGAACATGAGCAGGGGGAGAAGCAAAGGGAGCGGTAGAAGCAGGCTCGATGTAGGGCTCGATCCCAGGGTCCTGGGATCATGACCTGAGCCGAAGGCAGACGCTTTAACCATCTGAACCACCCAGACGCCCCTGCCCTTGGTAACTTTTTAAAATAAATGAATATACTTCATTTTGGTGTGAACTTTACTTTGTCAGCAATAATGAAGGTAGCCCTTTTCCGTTGATCCAGTGTAGTTCGAGACAGAGATCTATATGATGTTTAAAAACAAGTGATGGTAGTATTGTAGTCATAAATATGGAAATTTTCAGAAACAGGATTAATATATGTATGAGAAAAAATACTATTATGCTTGGCCAGAAATACTTTTTTTTTTTTTTTTCTGTCTTGTACTTTCAGATTGGTGTTTGGCGAATTTAAGGCATTTACATCCCAGAGAGTTGTGATTGGGTGTAGCAAGACATTTTTGAAGTCATTCTTTTAAATAGATGTTCCATGAAGGAGGGAAAATCTGAAAGAGGGAATTTCAAAGCAACCCAAGCAGTGTTTTGAAAGTTCTTGAGTCAAGAATAATGACTGGCTAGTAGGCAGGAAGCCTGCAGTTGCATTGTGGTATTGTTCCTCCATCTTATGCATTTGAGAACTTGAGCACAAAAGAGGAGAAAGCATGGGGAGGGGAAGAAAGAGTTTTAACAAAAAAAAAAAGGGGGGGAGGGAGACTTTAAGAGTAAATATTCTTTGCTGTTCTATTTAAGTGAAATCTAAAACCAAATTATTTTTACTTTGAGAGGAAGTGTTTATCATAATCTAAATGTCCTAAACTGACATTTTTATAAATGAGAATTAATTGTTACTGGTTGAAAGAGCAGCATGATCACACGCTCAGTTTTAAAACAACTTTAATTAAAAAAAAAAAATCTCGGGGGGCCTGGCTAGCTTACTCGGAAGAGCATGTAACTCTTGATCTCCAGGTCATGAGTTCGAGCCCCACATTGGGGGTAGAGATTACTAAAAATAAACATATATAAAAAAAAATTTACAAGGGAAAACCTTTGAATATTTTCCCCTTTTGTTACCTAATCGTTTGTTAGCTTGTTACTTTAAAAATGATACTTGCCTGTGAAGAGTTGAGAATTTGTAAGCTAGTACTGTAAGCTTCCTGCAAATCAGTCTCTAGGTCTTAAAATTCATGAAACAAAGCGGGTGGAGTATGTGGTCTTCCAAGGCTCCTTATATTAGAAGATTTTATAAACTTGAAGCATTTTATAAATATGTAGAATATCCTTATATTTAAATTTTGTTGGTCAAACATTAAATGGATTAAGCTCTTTATACCAGATATGGTAATCTTTCAGTGCTAACTCATCAGTTTGGAGTAGGATGACTTTGAGCCCCTGACTTCACTCTAGTATATGCTATAAGCTGCAAAGCGTGTGCTTGCACACATGTGCCTCTAAGCGGGAGGGGGAGAGAATTTTCAGTCCCCTCCTTCTGTTGTAAGAAAATGAAGTCATATTTTTCTTTACTCTCAGTAAAGCTGTCATCAGTGAAATGCATTATTGAATTTAAGTCACTCTGTAGAGTAGCTGTATCAGCTTGATTTTGTTTCCAAATTGAAATTTAGCAACTTTATTTGAAAATGTTTTAAGGATTACCCAGTATTCTCTTCACCAGATTGTGTCTTTTGTCTAAACACATTCTGCTCCATCCAAGCTCATCTCTTTTCTCTTTACCTGTCTGGTGGTGGTTGTGTTTTTTATTTTATTTTTTAAAGATTTTATTTATTCACTTGCAAGAGAGACAAAGAGAGAACAAGCAGGGGGAGA
Source organism: Eumetopias jubatus (assembly GCF_037043125.1). Lineage (NCBI taxonomy): Eukaryota > Metazoa > Chordata > Mammalia > Carnivora > Otariidae > Eumetopias > Eumetopias jubatus. The sequence goes on from NW_028274815.1 coordinate 127,521,253, forward strand.
GGCAGAGGGAGAGGGAGAAGCAGACTCCCCTGCTGAGCAAGGAGCCCCAAGCGGGACTCCATCCCAGGACTCTGGGATCATGACCTGAGCTGAAGGCAGACGCCCAACCATCTGAGCCACCCAGGCGCCCGGGGGTGGTTGTGTTTTATGATTTTCATCCCAGCCAACATGTTTGGCCCCATTGCTGTCAGAGCAAGTGTTTGGCTGCATCTAGGAAAATCTAACTTTGCCAGTGAGAAGAATAACTACACACGTTACATCCATTGGAGGGCCAGTAGTATCTTCTTCGTGTAATAAGACAAAAACTATTACTATGTTAAGTATTAGGAATATTTCATCAGGAATCAATAAAATGAATTCAGAAGCTACTTTCAAAGTGCACAACCACATCTAGAATGGTGGAAACCTTAGGTGGATGGATCCCAGGTTAGGTGAACCTGGAATTGGGAAATTGTCCAATAAGCTCCAGTTTTCTTTTCTCAAAGTTCGAGATACCTCCCACATGTTACTTTTTAAACTGACTTTTCGCACCACCGTTCTTTTAGCCTTAAGCTTTAATCATCTTTAATTTGCTATTTTTTTTTAAAAGATTTTATTATTTATTTGAGAGAGAGAGAATGAGAGAGAGCGCCAGAGGGAACAGGGTCAGAGGGAGAAGCAGATTGCTATTGTTTGGCGACTGCCCACTCCCCTGTACAAACACATACTTAACCAGTGTTTATTAAGCTTGTAGTGTTAAGGCACTGTGAGAGTTAAAAAGGTTTTGACCTCCAAGTGTGCACAGTCAGTTACTTACATCACTTTACTACAAGGCAATCTGTTTTGCTTATAAAGATCAAGAAGTTCAGAGGAAGAAAGGGACTAGACTACTTCTGACCAGGTGATCAGGATGCAGGACTTTGAAGAATGAGTAAGATTTTAATATGGAGAGAGCAGTGTCTGTTGGTGAGAAATCATTAGTAAGAGCTTAGACATAAGGCATTTTAAGACTTGGTCATTTAAATATTCAATAAATGTTAAGTGAGTGGATTTGAATAAACTGGTTTTGTTTTTGCAGAGTCCTATTGATACATTTCTCTTAAATATATTTTCATTACAATTTCTGAAACTAGTTCAAGCCCTTTATTTCTAGATTATGTAACAGCTTTCAAAGTAGTCTCTGTTCTTTCCCTAAGTCCTCTCTGTACTTATTAAACATCATTTTGATACAGTTTTTGCTTAAAAATCTGCACAGTACAGGGCGCCTGGGTGGCTCAGTTGGTTAAGCGACTGCCTTCAGCTCAGGTCATGATCCCGGAGTCCCGGGATCGAGTCCCGCGTCGGGCTCCCTGCTCAGCGGGGAGTCTGCTTCTCCCTCTGAACCTCTTCCCTCTCGTGCTCGCTATCTCTCATTCTCTCTCTCAAATAAATAAATAAATAAAAAATCTTAAAAAAAAATCTGCACTGTACAATCCAAAAGCCTTAACCTGATATTCAGTTCTTATCATAGTCTTTTTAAAAATCAATCTTTCCCATTTTTGTTGCCTCTTATTTCAGTCACGCTGCTTCTTTCTGCCTCTTCTCCTTTGCTATCTAGGCCAGTCTTTAAGGTCCAGTTCAGATAAGGTCCAGTTCAGATCCTGTCTCGTTTAAGTAAGTTTCCCAGACCACCACAACTGAAAAATTGGTTCTTACTTTCTGATATTATTGTCTCCTCACATGCATAGGAGTCAGTATTTATTGATTGGTAGGACAGATTCAGTCAAATTGTATTACTTTTTTGAGGTGGGGACTATTCCTTTAATAAGCTTTTGAAATCCTATATTATTAAGTCCCCCAAATGCTTGGTGTTTGGATATGAAAGTTTCTAGAGTTCTAACTCTCAAGTCCACTTTTCTATCTGGATATTGAGATAAAATTAGAGTCCTAAGGATTTGCTTGGGACCTATGTCTCCCTCATAAAGTTGTCCCAGATAAATCATGTCTGGGTCTTAGAATACATTCATATTTCCCAAATGCCCTAGGACTGGACAGTCCTTCTCTAAGTTGTTCAGATGTTTTTATTCAGTACCACTGTTCTCCAAAGAATTGTGCTAGGCACTGTAGGTGTTAAAATCCCTTTGTGATATAGGAGCTTATAATCTAGTTGAGAAATAAGTATAATTGAAAAAATATAGTTGCAACAATTCATAAATAAGTGTTTCAGAAGTTCAGAGGAAGAAAAGGTCGTTTTCAACTGGAATTGTTGGAAACTTAATGGAAGAGATGGGTTAGGTCTAAAGGGAATTAATTGCTGCTTCTGATCCCTCTTTCCCACATCTTTTATTCTATAATGCTTAGTTGCAGTGAAAGAAAAAAACTTCTTTTTTAATTGAAAAGGAGGCATAAACTTGGTAGAGTTGAAGCAGTACAAAAAGGTATACCTTGAGAAAGTAAGGATCATGGTCCCCCAGGTCTTTGGTCTTTATAGCTACCCCCCTTCCCAAAGGCTACTGAAGTTAGAGGATATTCTCTACATATAGTTGTGGATGTCTCTCTCTTCAGTATTTTTTCCCTAATCTCTCCCTCTCCCTCTTTGTTTCTTTTTTTTTCCTCTTTTTTTTTTTTAATAAAGATTTTTATTTATTTACTTGACAGAGACACAGCGGGAGAGGGAACACAAGCAGGGGGAGTGGGAGAGGGAGAAGTGGGCCTCCTGTCAAGCAGGGAGCCTGATGCGGGGCTCGATCCCAGGACCCTGGGATCATGACCTGAGCCGAAGACAGACGCTTAATGACTGAGCCACCCAGGCAGCCCTATATCTCAAATTTTTAAAAGGCTATATAATATTCCATTGTACAAATGGATTTTTTATAACCTATTTTAACCAGTTCTGCATTATTTCCAATCTTTTACTATTTTGATTGTTACTGCAGTGAACTATATGTAGATCTGTGTGTAGGCTTGAGTATATCTCAGTATAGACATCTTGGAGGTGAAATTTCTGAATCAAAGGAAATATACATTTTAAACTGTAATGGGATCCAGCCCCGCATTGGGCTCCTTGCTCAGCAGGAGCCTGCTTCTCCCTCTCCGCCTCGTGTGCTATCCCTCTCTCTCAAATAAATAAATAAAATCTTAAAAAAAAGTAACAAAACAAAACTTTAATAGTTCTTTCCTAGTTGCTTCCAAAGAGATTATACTAAACTTATACTTCCACCTGTTGCTTATGAGAGCCACATTTCTTCTTTGTTATTTCTTTTTAAGTAGTCTCTATTCCCAGTGTGGGGCTCGAACTCATGACCCCCAAGATCAAGAGTCGCATGCTCCACCAACTGAGCCAGCCAGACTCCCCTCTTATTTATCTTTTAAAAACTTATCCCTTCTCTTGCTTGACTGCTTGAAGGCATGAGATCTATTGTTCATTATCTAAGAGTATGAAACTAAACTCCTTCCCGTGGAGTTCCCAAAGCCTTTCATAATCTGACTCTAATCTACATTTCCAGTATTATCTCCTTAATTCTCTCTATGTATTTTGTACTCTAGTTGCTGTTAAATTTCCCTTGTTCTGTCTTCCCTGCTCTTACCCTAGTAAAATTCTCTTTCCTGTGTTCTGATTCATATTCTTAGATACAAAAGATAAAAGCTACCATTTATTCAAGCCTGTATGCTTGGATAGTGTTGGGTGTTTAATGTACATCATCTCATTTAATAGTCTTTTGTACTGTAGAGCCTTTTTTTTTTCTTCAAATGAAGTCTTTTACAAAACCCTGTTCAAAATAGAAAATGTGATTTTATTAAAATTTATTTTCTAAGTTGAAATTTAAACTGTTTGCTGGTTATAAAGGCAGTGAAAATGAGATTGCTGTGATGAATATAAAAATTTGAAATTGGGTTATGAAGAACTATTATGGATCTAAATCCATCTCTGCCTCTAGTTTATTTCTGTATTATGAAAATCCCAACTCATACAGAGCTTTGGTTGCAAATGGTCTCAGTTCAAAAATATTTTTTGATATATATAACAGTTACACATGGGACAAATTAAAAAGGTACCAAAGAGAATACAGTGGAAAGTAAGGCATCCTTCCTCAGCTGTCTCCTAGCCACCTCCCTATCCCGTCTCAGAGTTACTGTTAACTGTAGTCATTGTTAACTCAAGGCATATAAATGCACATGCTTAAAAGCTTTTAAGTTTAGTGAATTTCTCCTACATTTTTGGGTAAATTTTATATTAAAGTGTAGCATACATTCAGAAAAACACACAAGTATAGACAGATAAATTTTTTCTTTTTTTTTTTAAGATTTTATTAATTTATTTGACAGAGACAGTGAGAGAGGGAACACAAGCAGGGGGAGTGGGAGAGGGAGAAGCAGGCCTCCTGCTGAGCCAGGAGCCCGATGTTGGGCTCGATCCCAGGACCCTGGGATCATGACCTCAGCCGGAGGTAGATGCCTAACCAACTGAGCCACCCAGGCGTCCCTGGGCAGAACTCACTTATGTAATTGGCACTCAGGAGTCCTGTTCTGGATTGTGTATGTTTTTTAAATGATCTTGGGGAAGGTTTCATATCTATATTTTTAACTACTAAATTCTAATGGTTATAACAGTATTCTGTGTGGATATATCATAATGTATCCAGTTTCATATTACTACAAAGCTGTAAGTGAATATCCTCATACATATTTCTTTGTTCCCATGTTTTGTTAAGCATATAAAAATTTCTGGAAGTAGAATGCTAGGGTACTAAAGAGTATGAAGTTAAGTTTTATAGATAATTGCAACTTGCTCCCAGTTGTAGAGGTTGTATCACTTTATGAATCCATCAGCAGTGTATGTAACTGCTTGTTTCCCTTACCTCATGTGTTTCTTCTAGTGGTTTTATGATTTCTTTTTCTTTTGTAACATAAACAAATCAAATGTAAAAATTTAAAAAATGTAAAATAAGGGGTACCTGGCTGGCTCAGTTAGAAGAGCATGTGACTCTTGGTCTTGGGGTTGGAGTTTGAGCCCCATTTTGGGTGTAGAGATTACTTACAAATAAAATCTTTAAAAAAAAAAAGTGAAAAAAGTCAGGATGTTAAACTGGTAGCATAGATTAATGAGGTGGTAAACTACAATATGTTGTGATTATATTCTGTTTAATGTGTTTAAAGGTGTTTAAAATGTACCTATATAGGGGTGCCTGGGTGGCTCAGATGGTTAAGTGTCTGCCTTCAGCTCAGGTCATGAGCCCCATGTTGGGCTCCCAGCTCAGCGGGGAGTCTGCTTCTCCCTCTCCCTCTCCCTCTCCCCGTGCTTGTGTTCTGTCTCTCTCTCTCAAATAAATAAAATCTTGAAAAAAAAATGTACCTATATAACATTTGGATTTTTATTTAATATGTAGAAATCTGCTTTTTTGAGGTATAATTTACTTATACCACAGTTGAACCATTTTAAGTGTGCCATTTGTTTTGACAGATGTAAATTGTTGTTTTACTACCACCACAATCAAGATGCAGAACATTTGCATCACCCCAGAAAGTTCAATCTTGCCCATTTGTATTTAGTCCTCTTTTGGGTTTTGTAGTATTCAGTCAACCACTGTTCTGCCTTCTATCACTATAGTTTTCTTTTTTCCTTTTTTAACTTTATTGAGGTATAATTGACATTCGGTTAATTACATATATTTAAAGTATACAGTTTGAGTTTTGACATAGAGGTCTACCTGTTAATCTGTCACCACAGTTATAATAATGGAAATACCTATTAACTCTAGTAGAAATATCCTCATATCTCTTTATAATCCATCCCTCCCCCCATCTTCTGTAATTACTGATCTGCCTTATGTCACTGAAGATTAGTTGACCTTTTTGAGAATTTTATATAAATGGAATCGTTTGCTGTGTACTCCCCCCCATTGGTTGTCCAATGATCCTTTATTGAAATATTTTCCTTTGTAGTTCTTAGCTAGTTGGGCATTCCACTGTACCACTGTTGATGTTATCTATGATGTCATGAGGGTGGCGACCATCAACATTGGCAGCCCAAAGACTGGGCAGTCCCCAGGATCTCTTTAATGGTTCTGGAGAGTTCTCTGGCTAAAGATCTGTGCCTCATCTGTTGGGCAGGGTTGACAATTTTATCAAAAGTAGTATTTCCTGGGGCGCCTGGGTGGCCGAGTTGTTAGGCGTCTGCCTTCGGCTCAGGTCATGATGGGATCGAGCCCCGCATCAGGCTCCCTGCTTGGCGGGAAGCCTGCTTCTCCCTCTCATACTCCCCCTGCTTGTGTTCCCTCTCTTGCTGTCTCTCTCTCTCTGTCAAATAAACTAAAAAAAAAAAAAAAAAGTAATATTTCCGCTGTGCTTAACAGAGAAAACACTACTCATGTTTTTCTGTTGCTTTCTGTCTCTTGGAGGTTCCTTGAGGGCTTTGATAATCTGGGCCTTTCTATTCTGAATGGTCAGTTTCACTATAATCCTCGTACCCTTCGGATCACCAGGTGTCTTGTTGATGTCATCACCAACTTTTTTTGGTGACAGATCTAGGAGGATTGATCTTGGGGGCCAGCTCAGATATGGCACCGACTTCCCCACTGCTGTACCTCAAGTATATGATTTTGATCTGGTTGGGTTTGAACTTAGGCAGGCAGCATGAAAGAGGCATCTGGTGTTGGATGAACCTGGATTTGGGATGACTGAAGACCGTTGCACCTTTTCTTTCTCTGAGCTGAAAACCAAAAGTGCTACGTACTTTTTTTTTGAGGGGAGTTGGTTTCTTTTACTTACTGTATAGTTATTTTGGGATTCATCTCATCCGTGTTGTTGCATATGTCAATAGATTTAAAAAAATATTTTATTTTTAAGTAATCTCTACACCTGATGCAAGGCTCAAACTCGACAACCCCGAGATCAGACGTTGTATGCTCTACCAGCTGAGCCAGCCAGGTGTCATATTAGTAGTTTTATTTTTTATTGCTTAGTGCTATTTCTTTGTATAGGTGTATCCCAGTTTATCTCTTCACCTGTTGATGAACATCTGGGTTGTGTTCAGTTTTTGGTATCAAAATATAGCTTCTTTGACATTTATATACAAGGATTTGTTGTGACATAGGCTTTTATTTTTCTTGAGTAAATGGAATGTCTGTTATATAGTAATTGTATGTCGAACACTTAAAAATTTTAAGAAACTGGGGTGCCTGGGTGGCACAGTCGGTTAAGAATCTGACTCTTGGTTTCTGCTCAGGTTGGTGATCTCAGGGTTTTGAGATCAAGCCGTGAATTGGGCTCTGTGCTCAGTGCAGAGTCTGCTTGAGACTTTTTCTCCTGCTCCCTCTTCCCCCCGCTCCATGCACTTGAGTTCTCTCTCTCTCCCCGCCCCCGCCTCTAAAATAAAATAAAATCTTAAAAATATTTTTTCTTTTAAAAGAAACTGCTACTTGTATCTCAAAGTGGTTGTACCATCTTACATTTCTCCCAGCAGTGTATGGTAGTTTTGGTTATTCTACATCCTTACCAGCACTTGGCATGGACAGTCCTTTTTTTTTTTCCCCCTCCTTCTTTTTTTTTTTTAAGTTTTTTTTATTTTTTTAATTTTTAATTTTTTATTGTTATGTTAATAACCATACATTATATCATTAGTTTTTGATGTAGTGTTCCATGATTCATTGTTTGTGCATAACACCCAGTGCTCCACGCAGAATGTGCCCTCTTTAATACCCATCACCAGGCTAACCCATCCCCCCACCCCACTCCCCAAAGTTTTTTTTATTTTTGAGTAACACCCTACATGGGGCTTCATTTCACAACCTGAAGATCGACAAGAGTCCAGGCTCCACTGACTGAGCCAGCCAGGCATCTCGATATGGTCAGTCTTTTTAATGTTAGCTATTCCAGTGGGTGTATAGTGGTATTTCATTGTGGCTTTATTTTTAAATTTTTTTTTTTAAAGATTTTATTTATTTATTTGAGAGAGAGAGAGAATGAGAGATAGAAAGCACAAGAGGGAAGAGGGTCAGAGGGAGAAGCAGACTCCCTGCTGAGCAGGAAGCCCGATGTGGGACTCGATCCCGGGACTCCAGGATCATGACCTGAGCCGAAGGCAGTCGCTTAACCAACTGAGCCACCCAGGCGCCCCTTATTTTTAAATTTCTTAAAAAGATTTTATTTGAGAGACGCAGAGAGAGAAAAAGAGAGAACAAGCAGGAGGGGCAGCAGGGAGAAGGAGAAGCAGGCTCCTCACTGAGCAGGGAGCCCGACGCAGGGCTTGATCATGACCTGAGCCTAAGGCAGACGCTTAACCTACTGAGCAACCCCTGTGCTCCCAATTGTGGCTTTAATTTGAGTTTCCTTAATGACTAATAATGTCGAGCATATTTTCATGTACTTATTTAGGTCAAGTGTCTTCATATTTTTTGCCCCTTTTTAAGTTGGGTTGTTTATCTAATAGAGATGTAAGAGTTCTTTAGAAACAACCCTTTTTGGATATATGTTTTAGAAATATTTAATTTGAGAGGCATCTGGGTGGCTCAGTTGGTTAAGCATCCAAGTCTTGATTTTGGCTCAGGTCACAATCTCAGGGTTGTGAGATAAGAGCATTGGGCTCTGTGCTGGGTGTGGAGCCTACTTAAGATTCTCTCTCTTCCTCTGCTCCACCCCCCGCCCTCCTGCTTGCATGCTTGTTCTCTCTAAAAAAATAATAATTTGAGGGTGCCTGGGTGGCTCAGTTGGTTAGGCGACTGCCTTCTGCTCAGGTCATGATCCTGGAGTCCCGGGATCGAGTCTCACATCGGGCTCCCTGATCAGCAGGGAGTCTGCTTCTCCCTCCGACCCTCTTCCCTCTCATGCTCTCTATCTCTCATTCTCTCTCTCAAATAAATAAGTAAAATATTTAAAAAAAAGTAAAAAAAAATAACAATTTGAGACTGTGGTAGGCCGTTTCATTTTCATAACTTTTTGGAAGAGCAAAAGTTTTTAATGTTACTGGAATTCAGTTTATTTATTTTTGTGTTTTATAGCTCATGCCTTTTTTGTTGCATTTAAGAAATCTTATCCCAACCCAAGATTATTAAGATTTTCTCTTATGTTTTCTTCTAGAAGTTTTATAGTGTTAGCTCTTAAATTTGAGTCTATGACCATTTGAGTTAATTTTTGTATGTGGTGTGAGATAAGAGTTGAGGTTCATATTTTGGTATATGGCTATTGAATTTTTCCAGCACCATACATTTGCCATTGCATTGACTTGGCACCTCTGTTGAAAATCAACCAAATACATGCAGGTCAGTTTATCTGTCTGTCTTAACCCCAGTCTTGAAATCAGATAGGATAAATCATCCAACTCTGTTTTCCCCCCTCCCATTTGTTTTGCCTCTTCTAGGCCGTTTGAATTTCTGTACAGTTGTTAGAAAAATCTTGTTGATTTCTGCAAAATCTCTGTTGTGGTTTTGATTGTGATTGCATTGAATCAGTTGATAATTTGGGAAGAATTGATTTCTTAAAAATGTTATGTCTTCTAGATCTATTTAGGTCTTCTTTAATTTCTTTAATTTCTCCTAGTGTTTTGTAGTTACCAGCATATAGATCTTATTGTCAAATTTATCACAAGTTCCATATTTTAAAATGTGATTGTATATAGTTTTTAAAAAATTTCAACTTTCCTGGGTGGCTCGAGTCATTAAGTGTCTGCCTTCCGCTCAGGTCATGATCCCAGGGTCCTGGGATCGAGCCCCGCATCGGGCTCCCTGCTCCGTGGGAAACCTGCGTCTCCCTCTCCCACCCCCACCCCCTGCTTGTGTTCCCTCTCTCGCTGTCTCTGTCAAATAAATAAATAAAATCTTAAAAAAAAATTTCAACTTTCCAATAATTTTGTTAGTATATAGAAATATGACTAATTTTCATATCCTGTATATTTTAGCACCTTGCTAAACTCATTTTTTAGTAGTGTTTATGTAGTTTGCTTAGGATTATATACATAGGTGATCATGTTTTTTGTGAATAATTTTGTGTCATTATGCTTTTTGTTTTTTTCCTTTTTTTGTTTCTTTCTTTTTCCTTTATTGTAATGACTATTGCTTCCAGAACAGTCTTGGGATTTTGATTGTGATCAGTTTGATCAGTTTGGGGGAGATAACCTTTGATCTTTGTCTTATTCTCAGTCTTAGGGGGTAAGATGTTACTTAAAGTTCTACTGATCTGTTTTGTATCAGTATATCCTATCTCCCCTCCTTTTGTTACTGAGTTTTAAGAGTTTCTTTTTTAAAATGTATTTTCTGGATATACCTCTTTATCAGATGTATTTTGCAAATATTTTTTCTCAGTCTTTGTTGGTACAGATCTTTACTGGTGATCTGCACTGTCTGTGTACTAATGCTCAAGTTCTGGTTATATATATATTTTGGGGAATAACAAGTGCTTTAAAGCTTGGTCAGCAGTTATTATAATTCCATTTTTTATTCATGTAAATGGAAGGAAAAACTAAAACTAAAAACTAAAAACTAAAATTGTTAATTTAGAACATATCAGTTTTTGTTTTTTTTTTAATTTGACAAATAGAGAACACAAGTAGGCAAAAGGAGCAGCAGGCAGAGGGAGAGGGAGAAGCAGCCGCTCTGCTGAGCAGGGAGCCCGACGTGGGGCTGATCCCAGGATGCTGGGATCATGACCTGAGCTGAAGGCAACTGCTTGACTGACTGAGCCACCCAGGCGCCCCTAGAACATATCAGTTCTTAAACATAGTAAATTTTCTACTGTATTTAACTATTAAAAGTCATTTTTCATCTTCAGTAGCCTGGAGCTTGATATGTCTTTTTACCTCCTTAGTAAAAATGCAACAATAAGTTCTTGTCTACTTCCTCATTTATTATTACAGATTAAGATTAAAAACATCAAATATATCAGTCTGGTATAATCCTAATGAAAAAGTGTTGAAGACTTTTGTAAAACTCAGAATCTTAGCCATGCCGGTTTGTCATTCTTCCTTCTTTAACCCTTACTGATCTCCGTGACTTTACCTCCTGTGGTCCTTTCTCACCAAGCTATAACATTCTGTCTTCTCTTTTCATGGTTTGTGTGCTGTAACTATTCTACTGATTGTATTAGCTTTTGAATGCCTCTCCTACAAGCTAATGAGAAAAATACCAGCTTCACAATATGCTATTTATCACATTTAGTATTTATATTGAATTATTGGAACCTTAAATCACCTAAGTATTTCCCTGGATCCTTTTTTTTTTCCCCTTGAAAAGAGTGACACCTTAGTTTGCTTACCAGTCCCCTCACCATAATTTGAAGATCTCTATTTTAATTCTTTTCTGTCTGAATTACTCTTTCTATCATGCTGGAATTTTGGGATATTTTGCAATTTACATTTAAGAAGGCTAGTTTAAAAAAAAAAACAGTGGAAATTTCCAGCTTAAAAAAACAAAACAGCTACTGGTCTAATAACTGCTTTGCAGGAAGAAAGAAATATGAAAAAGAACCGCAGACGTTCTGGATGTCAGCCTGTGAAATTTTCCACGATTCCTTATAATAACATGCAGGCATGCTTATACTGCTGGATTCAGTGCAACTGCAGTTGTGCTCTGGGTGGAATTTGAAGCTATTCTGTCAATGATAAAATGGCACCTGGCCAGCTTTTAGTGAAAATTCACACGTCTAAGGTACTGTGTGATTATTTCATCTGTGGCCATAACACTGAACTTGGAAAGTTACTTAATCTTTAGATTCCAAAATTCCTGTTTTGAATGAATTTTGTTTTGTTTTATTTAGTAGATTCATTATGCCTCTGAGAATACAGACACATAAAGTCATTATTTTATTTTTTTAAAGATTTTATTTATTTATTTGAGAGAGCAAGAATGAGAGAGAGAGAGAGCACATGAGAGGGGGAGGGTCAGAGGGAGAAGCAGACTCCCCGCTGAGCAGGGAGCTGGATGCGGGACTTGATCCTGGGACTCCAGGATCATGACCTGAGCCGAAGGCAATCGCCTAACCAACTGAGCCACCCAGGCGCCCTAAAGTCATTATTTTAGTTGCAGTGCTGTGTAGATACTTGTTTTATACTATATTGAAGAATGCTCAGAAAATTAAAACAAATTTTACACTTGAATTTTAAAATATTTTCGTAAGCTCGATACTAATTTGGTGTGGATTCAAGAAACATTTTAACCTCTATTTCAGGTTCCTGTTAAAATTTCAAAGGGTCAGTAGACTTCAAGTTGATACTTATGTTGTGGTTTGGCTATTTCAAATTTGAAGGCAAATCCTATTACACTGTTTTCCTAGTGAAGGAAGTCCCCAGTTCTATAAACTGGCAGAGCAGAATGTTGAGCAGATTACAAAAAGATTGAGATTGCCCACTTCTACTTTGCTTCATCTCTTTCATGGTAAATGCCTACCAGTGGTTTTAAGGAATCAAATTAAAAAATTCCGATTTTATGAATTTAACCTCTTAAATCCTTTTTTTGGGGGGGGTGGGAGTGGCAGAGGAAGAGAGAATTTTTTTTTTAAAGATTTATTTATTTATTTTTGAGAGTGCATGTGTGGGGGTAGGAGCGGAGGGAGAGGGAGAGAGAGAATCTCCAGCACACTCCTTGCTGAGTGTGGAGCCTGACATGGGGCTCAATCCCACAATCCTGAGATCATGACCTGAGCCGAAATCAAGAGTCAGATGCTTAACTGATTTTGTTTTTAAGTAATCTCTATACCCAACGTGGGGCTTGAACTCATAACCCCAAGATCAAGAATTACATGCTTGGGGCGCCTGGGTGGCTCAGTTGATTAAGCAGCTGCCTTTGGCTCGGGTCATGATCCCAGGGTCCTGGGATCGAGCCCTGCATCGGGCTCCCTGCTCCATTGGGAGCCTGCTTCTCCCTCTCCCTCTGCCTGCCACTCCCCCTGCCTGTGCTCCCCCCCTCCGCCATCAAATAAATAAATAAAAATCTTAAAGTTAAAAAAAGTCACATGCTCTACATTCTGAGCCAGAATGTATATTCTTTTAAATTCTTTTTTAACCTTTTAAATTCTTACGCATTTCTGCAGTGAGCAATTTGAATGTTCAAAGTGATATAGCAGATAAACAGACATAGCTTTCTGTGTTTTAACACCCCTAAGTCATTTATATTTTGGAAATAAAGGCATATAATATATATCTTTTTCAGGACTGTTAGGTCTTAGAATTGAACAACAGCATTGTGATATAATCATAGCCTCCACCTCTTCTCTGTGGTCTCTTGCTCCTCCTGTACAATCTCATCCTTCCTCTTGATGTCTCCTGTATCTATAACGCTTCTGTCCTGTTCATACCCTTCTTGTTCTAGTCCTTTTTATCTCCCAACTATTTTTTTTTTTTTAAGACAGGAGAGGGAACACAAGCAGAGGGAGTGGGAGAGAAAGAAGCAGGCTTCCTGCTGAGCAGGGAGCCTGATGTGGGGCTCGATCCCAGGACCCTGGAATCGTGACCTGAGCCGAAGGCAGACGCTTTTGACTGAGCCACCCAGGCGCCCCTATCTCCCAACAATTTTATCCCTTTCCTCTTGGCCTAAATTTTCTTCTGGCCCTGTAGCCTTCTCTGTCTTTGTCAACTTTCCATCCTTTAAGTCTCTCATTTTTTCTACTTGCTCACTGTTAGCCAAGTCTCTTTACCTGTGGAAGGCTTCTTTGCTCCAGGTATTCTCTGTTCCTGTCAGATTGATTTTCTGTCTTTGACCCCTGAAACATACATCCTCACACTGTCCCAAATCCTTTAATTCTCATTTCTGTTTCCATGTTTTAGTTTATTCTACAGAGATTTATTGAATGCTAGCCATGTGTCTGGGTGTTGTCTAGATGTTAGGGATATACCAGGGACCAGAATGACTATGAAAAAAAAAGCCTCATGAGACTGGAAAGTGGTGTGTGTGTGTGTGTGTGTGTGTGTGTGTGTGTGTGTGTGTGTGTGTGTGTGTGTGTGTGTGGTGGGATTTACACTTTAGATGGGTAGTCATGGTAACCTTCTCTGAGAAAGTAGCATTTGAGCAGAGTGTCCAGGAAGTAAGCTTTGTGAATATTGGGGAGTGAGGAGTGATCTGTGGAGAGAGAACAGCCAGCGCAAAGGCCCTTTGGTAGGAGCATTCTTGAAGACCAGTAAGATGGCTAGTGTGCTGGAGCCCAGTGAATAAAGGAGTAAGTAGTAAGAACTCTGAGGTAACAGTGGTGGCTGTAATGTTTTCAGCTTTTACTTTGAGCATGGTGGAGAACCACAGCAGGTTTTTTATTTTTAGTTACTCCAGAAAGATCTTCTGACCATGCCCCCCCATTTAAAGCATTTCATTTTTTAAAAAGATTTTATTTATTCATTTGAGACACAGAGATAGAGAGAGAGCATGAGCAAGGAGAGAGGCAGAGGGAGAGGGAGAAGCAGGCTCCCCGCTGAGCCAGGAGCCTGATGTGGGGCTCGATCCCAGGACCCTGGGATCATGACCTGAGCCGAAGGCAGACGCTGAACCATCTGAGCCACCCAGGCGCCCCAAGCATTTCATTTTTTGTTACAAAAGTAATTCATGTTCATTTGGAAAATATAGAAAAGTACAAAGGAGAAAATAAAGAGCAAATAAAGATTACCAGTAAATGTCATTCTCTGTTATTGAAAATTTTGTGTGTCTTTCTTTGTGCTTGTATACATACACACATACCCCTTCTTCCCTGTAGGGTTTTAGCAGAGAACAAATGAACTGAATTAGGCTTTAAAGAGATCCCTTCAACTGCTTTATGAAAAGTAGCCTTAAGAGGGCAAGAAGCAGGGAGATTTATTAGAATGCTATTACTGTAATCCAGGTATGAGATAATATTGGCTTAGACCTAGGTGGTGGCAATGGAAGTGATAAGAAATGGTCGGATTTTGTATGTATTTTGAAGGTATAGCCAACAGAATTTCGTGATGGATTCAGTGTTAGGGGGATGGTGGGTAAGGGTGGGGCAGGGTAATAGAGGAGGGAAGAATCAAGGGTGACTCAGATGTTTTTGGCTTGAACAACTAGAAACCTTGTTTCATTTTTCTTGTCATACTATCCAAGGTTCAATTCTGGCTCTATCTTTTATTATGTGTTTTTCTTGTTCATTTGAACTTGTGATTATTTCTTTCACCAAGCTTCTAGTCTGTTCTGCCCACCTTGGCACTTGGTACCCATCACACGATGCCATATATAACAAATTGCTTCACTGGTATTAGTCTCCCTAACTAGGTAGTGAGCATCCATTTATTTATTTATTAAAATTTTTTTTTAAAAAGTTTTATTTAAGTAATCTCTGCACCCCATGTGGGGCTTAGACTCATGACCCCAAGATCAAGCGTCGTATTAGAGGATCATGCTGAATTTATGAATCTGCTCAGGGACTAACATTGTGTCCATTTAGTAAATGTTGGTTAATTGTACACTTCTCAGGCTTGAGAACAAGGTATGAGAAAATCTTAAAGTAAAGGCCTATTTTAGCTTACTTTGCCATATTGGCATCTTTTTTTTTTTTTAAGATTTTATTTATTTGACAGAGACACAGCAAGAGAGGGAACACAAGCAGGGGGAGTGGGAGAGGAAGAAGCAGGCTTCCTGCCAAGCAGGGAGCCCGACACGGGGCTCGATCCCAGGACCCTGGGATCACGACCTGAGCCAGAGGCAGACGCTTAACTGACTGAGCCACCCAGGCGCCCCAGACTTTTTTTTTTTTTTAAAGATTTATTCATGGCGTGCCTGGGTGGCTCAGTCGTTAACCATCTGCCATCGGCTCAGGTCGTGATCCCAGGGTCCTGGGATGGAGCCCCGCATCGGGCTCCCTGCTCAATGGGGAGCCTGTTTCTCTCTCTCCAGCTCCCCCTGCTTGTGTTCCCTTTCTCGCTCTCTCTGTCAAATAAATAAAATCTAAAAAAAAAAAAGATTTATTCATTTACCTTTGGGGGGGAGGGGAAGAGGGAGAGCATCTCATGCAGATCCTCTTACCCCAAGCAGCGGGGCCGGGACAGGCCCTACCTCACCGCGCATGAGATCATAATACCTGAGCTGAAACCAGGAGTCGGGCGCCCAACTGACTGAGCCACCCAGGCGCCCAGACTTTTTTTAGGTGGGCTCCATGCCCAACGTGGGGCTTATACTCATGACCCCAAGATCAAGAGTCACGTGTTCTGTCGACTGAGCAGCCAGGCGCCCCAGGACTTTCTTTTAAAATACTAATTTCTTACCTGATCTGTGTAAAGCATCCTCAGGGATAAAAAGATGAGTGAGAAAAGGTCCCTGCCCAGAAAGGAGTTTAGGCTTTGGTGCGGACAACATAACATACACACAGATATGTGTCCTTCGTGAATATAACATTGCATTATGATTTAATGCAAAGCAAATTGTTATAATGCTTTTGGCATTCTAAAGGTTATAGGGATTCTTTGCCTCTTTATTAAATGGTGTTAGACTTCTGTACCTTGAGTTCTTATTTTGTAAAGTAGTTTTTCGGACTTAGTCCTAACTGTTGTTACTTGTTGATGTCAGTTGGGCTTATCTACCCCCTTTCCCTTTGCTTTTCTTTGCATGACATTTCCTTGGAGCCTTGTATCAATATTCTTTTTTCTATCTAAAAGAGCCTGATATTCAATTCTTCAGCCACAGTTATCTGCAAATCTTTAACTGCAAGCTTTGGAAAAATGATTTGTTGACACATTTATAAGATGATTTTTAAAGACCTAATTTGCTGTCTCCTGTGTCATGTTTCACAAATGACCCAAATTATTATTCCTCTTTCAAATGAATCTGATGTATGTTTTATTTTTAGGAACTAGAGATGATGTTATATCTCCCTTGTTCTTTTTCTTTCTCCTTTTTTCTTCTTTCTTTCTTTTTTTCTTTTCTTTCTTTCCCTCCCCTCTCTCCTTCCTTCTTTCCTTCCTTCCAATTTAGTATCTCTTCTGGTTCTACTTTTCCCCAAACTTTTACTCAGAGCAGAAATGCTTGGATGCCCTGTTTTGTTTGCTTCCAGGACTTTATTTTGAGTTTTGCTTGTGTTTTAGTATCTTACTTGGGTTGCTTAGCTTTTTCAGTATTTGGGACAATCTGTTGACTCAGTTGTGATTTTTTTACTTTTCCTTTCGTGTGCCATAGAAAGTATATGTACTAATAGAACATAAACTCTGTGAGGACTGGGAGTTACTTTGTTGACTGCTATATCTTTAGTGCCCAGAATGATGGCAGGTACATAGTAGGCACTCAGATATTTCTGGAATGAATTCAGAGAAGCAGTAGCAACAGTTCCTGTATATTCAGCATATACCATATGCCAGAGTGCTGAGCACTTTGAATACATTTGGTGGCATTTCCATCTGTACTCCTGAAAGAATTGTTTCCTCTTCATATGATAGTGTGTGAATCGCTGTGAGGGAGGGAGGGAGATTTATTGAGGATGTTGTCAGCTGTTACAAATTTAATCAGGTTCAAGTTATACAACGCATTATTTTATGTACCACTAGGTAAGAAATGTAAAACTGCCAGTTCAGCTGTGGGATACTGAAGATAGGACATATTCTGAGTTCACAGATGAAAAAAATTCAAGAATCTCTGAAATACGGAATCCTCTAGTTTTATATAAACTCTCATTTAACATAACTGTTAACATTTAACATAAAGCCTTCTATAGGTGGGTATTGCTCCTTATTTTAGAGATGAAGGAATTGAAGTTTATAGGTTAAGTTCACAGGTTCTCAAGCTAGCTGCAGAGAACCCAAACTGAGGTCTCGATTTCAGAGGCCATGCCCTTTTTACCACCTCACATTGCTTCAGGAGTTGGGGAAACAAAATCGTACATTGGCCTATCAGCTCTGGCTTGAAGATTCTTAGTTGGTATGGCTTTGAATGTTTTCTTAATGTAACTGGTTTTTTCTTTCTAAATCCACAGATATCTTTGTATTTACTATGTACCAGCTACTCCGTGTTTTTATGTGTATACAAAACAGTATAAAGCCTTATCTCTTCCTCTCAAGAAATTTATAGTCTATTTGGGGAGATGAGAAATAAACATGAAAGTTAGATAACTAGAGAAGATTTAAATAACATATCAGAGAATAATGAAAGAGGTTTAACAAGGCAATGCAGGATTAATTGCCAAATAAATTGTACAAATAATTGCTTTCAGAGTTCAGAGGAAGGAGAGATTGCTTGAGGCTGGGGTAATCCAGGGAAGGATTTAAATGAATTCCCGAGAGATAGTTTCAGTTAGGGAGATTATTTACTTACTCTAAAATTGTATTAGTGTTTGTTACAAATGGAACTGCAGACTGTTGAACATGAAAATTTGGTATAATAAGTTTTTTCTTCTCTGTATGAGAGCGGAGGAACTGCCTCCTATAGTAAAGTAGAAGAAATCATGTGGTATCATGTAGATGGGGAGAATACTCATTTTAGAAGGGTGAAAAAAGGGGTGCCTGGGTAGCTCAGTCGGTTAAGCATCCGGGGTAAGCATCTTACTCTGGATTTTGGCTCAGGTCATGATCTCTCAGGGTTGTGGGATCGAGCTCCCTGTCGGGCTCTGCACTCAGCATGGAGTCTGCTTGGAGTGCTTGGTGTGTGTTCTCTCTCAAATAAATAAATAAATAAATAGGGGCACCTGGGTGTCTCAGTTGTTGGGCGTCTGCCTTTGGCTCAGGTCATGATCCCAGGGTCCTAGGATTGAGCTCTGCGTTGGGCTCCCTGCTCGGCAGGAAGCCTGCTTCGACCTCTCCCACTCCCCCTGCTTGTGTTCCCTCTCTCACTGTGTCTCTCTCTGTCAAATAAATAAATAAAATCTTAAAAAAAAAAGACCTCAAATAAATAAATAAATATCTTTAAAAAAAAAAAGAGTGAAAAAAGAAGAGGGAACTTCCTGTGAGCCCTGAGTGCCACTCTTGTCTCATTTACAATCAGTTGTACTTTTGAACCATTGCTAAGGTTATTTTTTGTGACTCTTGGAGTCCATGATGAACTTCTAAAGGTTGGAAGCAAGCAGTAATCCCCTTTATGTTATGTTTTGCAATATGGACTTTTAGTTAAAGATGCACAGCAACCAAATAATAGTCAATCATATTTCAGGAGGATATGATGGACTGGCAGTGTTTTAAGACTTCATTCCTGAATCAGACACTCAGAGCTCAACATAGGGTTGAAAAGCATGTTACTTGTTTTACAGATCAGTCAAAAGCAAAACAGTAAAGGCTTAGAAAGCAAGACAACTGCCTTTTGGAACTTGTTGGATAATCTTGGGCATTTTATTAAACCTTCTGGAGACATCTGAGTTAGAGCACACCTAATGTTCTCTCCCCCCTTTTTTAAGAGAGAGCATTCGCAAGTGTGCGAGGTGGGGGTGGAGGGAGAGGGGGAGAGAGAATCTTAAGCAGCCTCCACACCCAGCACGAGCCCAACATGGGGCTCGATCTCAAAACCCTGAGATCATGATCGAAATCAAGATTCGGATGCTTACCTGACAGAAGCCACTCATGTGCCCCTTTCCTTTTTTTTTTTAAACAGTTTTTCTTATTGTTAAACAAAAATTAGTAATACAGGTACATGGCTAACAAAAATGCAAACTCTGGAAGTCTGTGAAGTGAGGTTTCCCTCCCATTTTCTTTTGTTTCCCTGTTCCTTTCTTAGGCAGTCACTTAGTAGCATTTTCTTTTGTGTATATTTACAAACATATCTATGTCTTTATAATCTTCATAATTTATATATCTGTTCCCTTTTTTATGAGCACAAATTGTAGCATATTAGAAATGGGTTTTGTACTTTGTTAAACTTAACTGTATTTGAAAATGGTTTTGTATCAATACATACAGTTCTAATTCTTTTATTTTTTCAACAAATTGTCATTTTTTTAATTTATTTAACCAGTTTATCATTGATGGACACAGTTTGTTTCCTGTATGTTGTCATATAACAGCAAAGAGTGAAGTGAATTTTCTTGTGCACATTTCATTACAGTTTTAATTTGCGTCTGTAGTATTAGGAATGAAATTAAATATTCTTCTCCCCACCAAATGTTTAAAGGGTATTTGTATTTCTTTATTCAATAAACTTTATATTGTTTATCCACTTTTTTAGGGGGGTTATTGATCTTTTATTGATTATTTTCATGTAATAAATTTCATATTTAAATAAGGCATTTGCCTTTGAAAATGTCTATGGGGGAAAATGTGAAAATACTTCTATGCCTTTTTAAATAGTAATGAAATTATACTTTTTTGTCTGATAAGAATTGCTTAATTTTACATTGAAATGCTTTTCCAGTATTTTTAAGATTTTTTTTATTGGGGGGAGGAAAAGGGGGAGCATGGGAGCAGGGGGTGTGGCAGAGGGAGAGGGAGAGAATCCCAAGCAGATGCCCCATAGAGCACAGAGCCCCACGTGGGGGCGTGATCTCATGACTCTGAGATCATGACCTGAGCTGAAACCAAAGGTTGGATGCTTAACTGACTGAGCCACCCAAGCACCCCAGTATTCTTTTTTTTTTTTTAAAGTTTATTTATATACACCCAATGTGGGGCTTGAACTCACAACTCCAAGATGAAGAGTTGCATGCACCTCTGACTGAGCCAGACAGGTGCTCCTCCAGTATTTTTCATTAAGTTCTTTGTAGCTCATCTTATACATTTTTATACAAGATGAAGTTATGCTTTTTAATATATATCTTGTAATATAGCTAATACGTTTAAAATATTTTTATTGTGGTAAATACATAAAATTTACCATTTTTAAGTGTACAGTTCAGGGATATAAAGTACATTGTGTTGTGCAGCCATTGTTACTCTGTATTTCCTAACTTTTTCATCATCCCAGACAGACCTAGTATGTTTTTAGGTAGCTGTTTCAACTTATAACTTAACAACTACTCTCATATTTAAAAGAATACATGTGAGCTCTTTTCAACCCAGAGTCCTAGAACTCTGTATCCTTGCTTGAAGGAGAGGTTTTGAGAAAGACAGAGCTATAATTGGGTAAAAGTCAGTTGTAATCTGAGAATTTTCTACCGATGCTCATCTCCAATTTAGGTTATTGTTTTCTTATTTTTTTTAAGATTTTATTTATTTATTTGACAGAGAGAGACACAGCGAGAGAGGGAACACAAGCAGGGGGGAGTGGGAGAGGGAGAAGCAGGCCTCCTGTGGAGCAGGGAGCCTGACGAGGGGCTCCAACCCAGGACCCAGGGATCATGACCTGAGCCGAAGGCAGATGCTTAGTGACTGAGGTGCCCCGGTTATTGTTTTCTTGATCCTCTTTCAGCCATACTACTTTTTTCTTTCTATATTTTGGCAAATTTCAAACCTAAAAAGAATAGTATACTGGCCCCCATTACTCATCACTTGTTCAGGTTTATGGCAATGTAGTTTCATCTATATCTCCATTTACTCCCTTCCCCCATATTATTTTTAAGCAGATACCAGGCATCATATGATTTCCTTAAGTATCTCTGAAAGGTAAGGACAGCCTTTCAGAAAAAAACAAATACATAACCACAATACCACTATTACATAAGAAAAATTACAATATATCTTAGCACCAAATACACAATTTAATCTTCTAGTTCTTTCCTTTGTTTGTTTGAGTCAAATCCAAAAGAGATTCACAAATTACAGTTTGGTTGTTATGTATCTTAAGATTCTTTAGAGTACTCCTCCATCTCTTTTTTGTCTTTTGAATTTATTATGTTTTTTCCCCTGTAGTTTTCTTATTGTCTAGATTTTGCTGAGTAGATTTTTATCATATTGTTTAAATTGGCCCTTTTTTTATTTAATAAATTGGTAGTTGGCTGTCAAGGCTTGATCAGATTAAGGCTCAGTTACTACTTTTGGTAAATACATTACTTATCTATTACTATGTAACAAATTGCCCCCAAATTTAGCGACTGAAAACAGCATTTATTATCTTTCGTGGTTTCTTTCTTTCTTTTCCTTTTTTTTTTGCTCCTTCTACAATTTCTGAAGGTTAGGCTCATCTGGGGGGTTGTGGCTCAAGGTCTGTCACAGAGAAGCCTTTATCAGGGCTGCAGTAATTGGAAGATTTGACAGGGGCCAGAAGATCTGCTTTCAAGGTGGCTCACTCACATGGCTGTTTTAAGAGGTTTCAGTTTCTTGCTTGAGTATCCTCAAGGCCCTGTGCAAGAGCAGGTGATCAGAGAGGGAGGAAGATAGGAAGAAAGCTGTGATGCTTTTTTTTTTTTTTAAAGATTTTATTTATTTATTTGGGAGAGAGAGAGAATGAGAGATAGAGAGCACGAGAGTGAAGAGGGTCAGAGGGAGAAGCCGACGCCCTGCTGAGCAGGGAGCCCAATGTAGAACTCGATCCCGGGACTCCAGGATCATGACCTGAGCCAAAGGCAGTCGCTTAACCAACCGAGCCACCCAGGCGCCCCTGTGATGCTTTTTATAACTACAGAAGTGACATACCTTAATTTCTGCCCTATTCTTTTGGTCATCCAGACCCACCATGACACTGTGTGGAAGGGGACTCCTTAAGGGTGTGAATTCTAGGAGATGGGGATCACCAGTAGCCATTTTGGAGGTTGGCTACCACAGTGAGACTACTTACCATGTGGTGTGGTTTATCAGGAGATGCATGGTGTTTCTCTTTCTCTCTGTGATATTAGCTACTGATGATTAGTATGTTTTATCTGATAATTTATTAGGGATAACAAATGCTGATATTCGTTTTTTTTTTTTTAAGATATTTATTTATTTATTTTTAAAGATTTTTTATTTATTTATTCATGAGAGACACAGAGAGAGAGAGGCAGAGGGAGAAGCAGGCTCCCAAGGAGCAGGGAGCCCGATGCAAGACTCGATCCCAGGACCCTGGGATCATGACCTGAGGTGAAGGCAGATGCTTAACCATCTGAGCCACCCAGGTGCCCAAGATTTTTATTTATTGAGAGAGAGAGAGAATGATAAGAGAGCATGAGAGGGAGGAGGGTCAGAGGGAGAAGCAGAGTCCCTGCTGAACAGGGAGCCCCGATGCAGGACTTGATCCCGGGACTCCAGGATCATGACCTGAGCCAAAGGCAGTTGCTTAACCAACTGAGCCACCCAGGCGCCCCTATTTTTTTTTTTAAGATTTTTATTTATTTATTTGTCAGAGAGACAGAGAGAGATAGAGTACAAGCGGTGGGAGTGGCAGGCAGAGGGAGAAGCAGGCTTTCCTGCTGAGCAGGGAGTCCGATGCGCGGCCTGATCGTGACCTGAGCCAGAGGCAGATGCTTAACCAGCTGAGCCACCCAGGCATCCCTAATGCTGATATTCTAATTGTATCATACCCTTTTCATTTAATAGCTGTAATATTTCTATAAAGAAACTTCTAAACAACTATTTGGTCCCCCAGTGTGGGTGTAGTTCACATAGGAAAGGCAGGATAAATGGCTCTTTCTCTTTATTTACTAGTTTTTTTTTTTTTTAAAGATTTTATTTATTTGAGAGATAGAGAGCACGAGAGGGAAGAGGGTCAGAGGGAGAAGCAGACTCCCCGCTGAGCAGGGAGCCCGATGCGGGACTCAATCCTGGGATTCCAGGATCATGACCTGAGCCGAAGGCAGTCGCTTAACCAACTGAGCCACCGAGGCGCCCCTTTATTTACTAGTTTTTAAAATAACATTGGTTTACTAGCATTGTCCAATGGTGAAAAACATTGTTTTGCAAACTTAAATTTTTCTTTTTACTTTGAAATAATTTTAGATTTAAAGAAATGCTGCAGAAACACTAGAGTGTTCCTGTATATACTCTTTATCCAGCCAGGTTCCCCTAAAGTTGACCACCTTTATAACATAGAGTGCTCAAAACTAAGAAGTTAACATTGGTACAGTACTGCTAACTAAACAGCAGATACTACCACATTTTCCACTGATGTCTTTTTTTTTTTCAGTTCTAGGACCCAGTCCTTCTCTTCATTAAAATTCTCTTTTGCCTTTGTTTGGCTTTATTTTGTTCTTTTTTAGTTTTTTTGAGTTGGGTTTGGGGTGTGTGTGATAATATGTCTTTATTTTGTTTTTTATATAATATTTTGTCTTAGTTTTGTTTTATTTTAGTTTATTTTTAAAAATTTTATTTATTTATTTGACAGAGAGAGAGAGACAGCGAGAGAGGGAACACAAACGGGGGAGTGGGAGAGGGAGAAGCAGGCTTCCCACAGAACAGGGACCCTGATGCGGGGCTTGATCCCAGGACCCTGGGATCATGACCTGAGCCGAAGGCAGCCGCTTAACAACTGAGCCACCCCGGTGCCCCTATTTTGTTTTATTTTTAAGTAAACTCTACCCCCAGTGTGGGGTTTGAACTCATGATCAAGAGCTACCTGCTCTACTGACTGAGCCAACCAGGTGCTCCAATTCTTAGTTTTAATGCTGCTGCCTTTATATTAAAACTTCTGTGTAATACACTTAGCCCCTCCCCATCTGTTACTTTTTTAATTTTACCTAGTAACCTTTTCTTTCTCTTCCGCAGTATTTCATTTAAACTAATATTCTTTTATCTCTAATTAATATCTATAAGGCAAACAGCAAGTTTATTCTAATTTTAAAAAATATTTATTTTTGTGAGAGAGAGAGAGCGTGCGGGCTTGTGCGCAAGCAAGCACTACCCATGAGCTCAAGCACCAGTAGGGGGTGGGGGGAGGGGGAGAGGGAGAAGTGGATATCCAGCTGAGCAGGGAGCCCAATGTGGGGCTCGATCCCAGGACCCTGGAATCATGACCTGAGCTGAAGGCAGATGCTTAACTGACTGAGCCACCCAGGTGCCCTATTCTAATTTTTTTTTTTAAGATCTTATTTATTTATTCATGAGAGAGAGAGAGAGGCAGAGGGAGAAGCAGGATTCCCGCTGAGCAGGGAGCCTGATGCGGCACTCGGTCCCAGGACCCGGGATCATGACCTGAGCCAAAAGCAGACGCTTAACCATCTGAGCCACTCAGGCACCCACCCTATTCTAATTTTTATCTCTCCTTACTTTCCTCTCATTTTTGATATGTACATTGATAGCTATGTTGTCAGTATAGTCATCATATATTATAATGTGTCCCTTATAACTATCATTCAGTTTTCTATAAGTGTGTGTGTATATTTTTTAATATATTTTTAATTTGCACCATTTTTTTTTTGTTGATGTGGACTTTGCGGTTATTTTGGTTGTCTGAAATTCATTCTCTAATAAATTTCTCAGGAAGTGCTTATTCCTTGAGTTCCCCTATGTTTAAATGTTTGTCTATAGCTTTTAATACTTGAAAGCTAATTATAAAATTCTTTTCTAGAGTGTCTGTCATTCCATTGTCTTCTGGCAAAGAGCATCACTGTTACAGTCCGATGTCAGTCTGGTTTTCTTTATATGCAGGCTTAGCTTTTTTGTCTTTGCCTGAATGTCCAAAACATTTTTTTCATAGTATTTTTATGTACCGGTGTTGGTCATTCTGACTCATTTTTCCTCAGGCATATACTAAGTCCTTTCATTATGTAGTTTCAACCCCTGCCCTGTCTCTTGGTCTTTCAACATCAGGAAGGTTTTCTTGGCTTGTAAGTTTTTTTGGTTTGTTTTTTGCTTTTTGTTTTTTGTTGTTCCATTGCTTTGTTTTTTTTCCTTTGAAACTATGCATTGGATTATATATTTTCTTCTTTGGGACATATATATTCTATACATATGTTAGATCTTTGTATATTATTCATGTGAGAGAAACCTATTTCCAGACTTGTATATCCACCTGTCTTCTCAACCTATGCATTAGGAATTTTATTTTTTAAAGATTTTATTTTATTTTTTAAAAAAGTAATCTCTGTACCCAATGTGGGGCTTGAACCTACAACCCCAAGATCAAGAAGAGTTGCATGCTCCACTGATTGAGCCAGCTAAGCGCCCCTATCTATTTGGATTTCTTTTTTTTTTTTTTAAGATTTTATTTATTTATCTGACAGAGACATAGCGAGAGAGGGAACACAGCAGGGGGAGTGGAAGAGGGAGAAGCAGGCTTCCCGCAGAGCGGAGAGCCCGATGCGGGGCTCGATCCCAGACCCTGGGATCAGAACCTGAGCCGAAGGCAGATGCTAAACAACTGAGCCACCCAGGTGCCCCCTATCCATTTGGGTTTGTAATAGACATCTCAAAGTCAACATGTCTAAAACTCAACTCCTGATCTTCCCGCTAAATCTTCAGGAAGCCTTCCATGTTTCATTTGGTGGTTTTTCCAGTTCAGGCCACATACCTAGCCTCCTCTTCCTCTCAACTTCCATATTTCTGTCTTTAAGATGTATCTGTAATCTGGCCACATCTTTATACTTCCACTAGCCAACATCTTCTGTTGCTTCAGTTACTGTAGTAACATTCTAACATGTCTCCTTGCTTTTACCCTCGCCTCCTTACAGTCCATTAAGAACATAAGACTTGGAGTGATCTTTTTTAAAATTATAAGCCATGATTTGTCATTCCTCTCAAGAATCTGCAGAGGTTTCCCCATTTCACTCAGAGTAAAAAGTGAAAGCCCTTATCTTGGTGTATGAAGCTTTGCATGACCTCCGCTTGTGTATCTTCGATTTCACCTTTCATTTCTCCTTCTCTCTTCTTCCCTCATAATCCAGTGCTGTTCTTCATCTACTATGGATACACTTCTGCCTTTGGGTGTGCCCTCTGTGTGGGATGCTTCTCTCATCATCTGTCTGTTTGACTGACATTCTCCTCTCTCCTCAAGTCTCACCCTTCTGGTGAGGCCCATTCTTATTACCCAATTTAACACTGGAACCTCTCCCTTCATAGTTCTGTTCTTTTAAGCTACCGTGTACTTACTTACTGTGTTTAACAGTTGTATGTTTTTCCCTGATAAAAGCTCTACAAGGACAAGGATCTTAGTCTCTCTGGCTCACTGATACATCTCAAACACTTATATATAAGTGCCTGGCAGGGGCGCCTGGGTGGCTCAGTCGTTAAGCGTCTGCCTTTGGCTCGTGTCATGATCCCAGAGTCCTGGGATCGAGCCCCCCATTGGACTCCCTGCTCAGCGGGAAGCCTGCTTCTCCCTCTCCCACTCCCTCTGCTTGTGTTCCCTCTCTCGCTGTCTCTCTCTCTCTGTCAGATAAATAAATGGAATCTTAAAAAAAAAATAAGTGCCTGGCATATGGTAGATGTTCATTATTCATTTGTTGAGTAAGTAAATATGCCCTATATTTCCTTGAAAGGAGGATGTCCTTCTCAAACTGTTACCCGCCCGTCTGTGGCATTAAGATGTTTTTCTGTGGCAGAGCATGTGTTTTATCTTTAAACTCCATGGGACTACATTAGGGAAGTCCCTGGTTTCTGTTGGTTTTATTTTAGTTCTGGTCTATTTAGGCTGGAATTGCATCTACAAATCCATTCAAGATGGATGTTGACTCTGAAATTGGTTAAAGATAGGGTGGCCTATGAAGAAACTGAGTAGTAGTTAACCATTTATCACATATACAGGGAATTAGTTTTTTATTTTCTTTTTCTGCCAGTCAGATAATAAAAGCTTTCTTTCTTTTATTGAATTCTCTCTTTTTTTAAATTCTTTTTTTTTTTTTTAAGATTTTATTTATTTGACAGAGAGAGACATAGCGAGAGAGGGAACACAAACAAGGGGACTGGTAGAGGGAGAAGCAGGCTTCCCGCGGAGCAGGGAGCCCAATGTGGGGTTTGACCCCAGGACTTTGGGATCATGACCTGAGCCGAAGGCAGGCACTTAACGACTGAGCCACCCAGGCACCCCTCTTTTATTGAATTTGCAATGGCAGTTTGAGGAGAGAAGATAGTAGGTATAGGCATTAATTTACATGCAGTTGAAAATTGCTTTAAAGAAAAGTATATGTGCATATTATGTGTTCCCAATATTTCTGTAATTCTGTTTGAGCAAATTAAGAGAGTTGCAGGAGTCTAGAGAAGATTCTGTCATGGTAGTTTATTGAGTAGTCTCCCCAAGAAAGGCTACTCCATTCTGCACAATGCTATCAGGTACAAGATGTGACATACACCAGTGGGGCTTCCAGTTGGAGAACATGTTAAAATCAAATAGTGTTATTTTTTAATAAGATTTTTTATTTGAGAGAGTGAAAGAGAGAGCAAGAGCAGGGGGAGGAACAGAGGGAGAGGGAGGAGCAGACTCCCTGCTGAGCAGGGAACCTGACTTGGGGTTCAGTCCCAGGACCCCGAGATCATGACCTGAGCCGTAGGTAGTCACTTAACCGACTGAGCCACCCAGGTGCCCCAAGTCAAATAATGTTGTAAAGGATCACAAAGAAAACCATTTAGTGAGGTTTAAAAAAATTATTAGTGAGTTACTATTGAACATTTGTTATTTTAGTATTATTTTTCTCTGAATTGGATGTAATGCATAAAGAACTTAAAAGGTGTTGTAAAATCTTATTACAAAGTTAATACATGTTCTCTAAAGGCGATAGAAAATTAAAAGGTTAAAATAAACCCAGGAAAGATCATTTTGGTGCACACCTTTTCAGTTTCTGTTTATGTATAAGTACACATACATAGTGCCTAAGAAATGGAAATGGGATTATATTCTGTGTTAAAATATGTGAACAAGGCGCACCTGGGTGGCTCAGTCGTTAAGCGTCTGCCTTCGACTCAGGTCATGATCCCAGGGTCCTGGGATTGAGCCCCACATTGGGCTCCCTGCTCAGTGGGAAGCCTGCTTCTCCTGCTTGTGTTCCCTCTCTCGCTGTGTCTCTCTCTACCAAATAAATAAAAAATCTTTAAGAAAAAACATGAACGATTTTAGAGGCTGTATAGGATTTAATTGTGAATATATAATTCAGTTTTCTGATGTGCATTTAGTTTAGTTTTTTTTTTGCTAGTTTAAAATATTGTAGTGAAAGTCTGTCTTTATGTGTTATTGAAGTGAAACCTTTTTTATGAATGTTTAATTAACCTAGGGGCGCCTGGCTTGGCTCAGTTTGTGGAATGTGTGACTCAATCTTGGAGTTGTGAGTTCGAGCCCCGTGTTGGGTGTAGAGATTACTTAAAAATAAAATCTTTAAAGAAAAAGTAATTAGCCTTAAATTTGTATTTTTTCAGATTAGTTTAAAATTGTACATAAAACTAAATTTTTATGGTACCCTTATGAAAAGAGCATGGAGTTCTAAGAGTCATTTATTGACACTAGTTAAATAAAATTCTTGAAGTTTGATTTATCATTTGCAGTTATGGTTTTTTTTTAAATATTTAATTAATTAATTTATTTGGGAGAGAGAATGAGATAGAGTACATGGGGGGGGAGGGTCAGAGGGAGAAGCCGACTCCCTGCTCAGCAGGGAGCCCGATGCGAGACTATCCCGGGACTCCAGGATCATGACCTGAGCCGAAGGCAGTCGCCTAACCAACTGAGCCACCCAGGCACCCTGCAGTTATGGGTTTTTACTATGGTTTCTTTTTTGGTAAGTAAGCATTGGAATGAAGGTTGCTTTAGGTGAATAACCAACATACCTTGAACCGACTGCAGGGAGTTTTTTTCTTTAAATACTCGGGACTCTGCTTGAATATCTACTTTATTAAGAAGTGTAATGAAAGGGGGCGCCTGGGTGGCTCAGTCGTTAAGCATCTGCTTTCAGCTGAGGTCATGATCCCAGGTCCTGGGATCGAGCCCCCATCGGGCTCCCTGCTCAGCCTGCTTCTCCCTCTCCCACTCCCCCTGCTTGTGTTCCCTCTCTCACTGTCTCTCTGTCAAATAAATAAAATCTTTAAAAAAAAAAAAGTGTAATGAAAGAGGCCCCATCATAACTTCCCCCTAATGCATTGTTAATTTAGGCAAGAATTAGTACTGTGTGTTGTTGCGTCCTATGCATACATATTTAAAATTTTTGTGTAGTACTATAAGGAACTTATTATTTTTGTTTTAAAATAGTTTTAATAATATAGGAGCTTATTTTTTGAAAGAGGGTCAAAAGCCTTTTATCCAGTTTCATTTGCATGTGTTGCATGTGTATTTTATACATAGTTTATTAAATGCAATTAAGAAAAAAGTGACTTGTTTTCTGATTTTATAAAAAGTACTGTTATTAAAATGATGCACATTTAAAAAATTCAATACAAAAAAGTATATTTAGAGATAGGTACTAATATTTTTGTATGCCTCTTTCTACGTTTTTCTTTTTTTAAAGGTTTTTTTTAAAAGATTTTATTTATTTATTTGACAGAGACAGAGACAGTGAGAGCAGGAACACAAGCATGGGGAGTGGGAGAGGGAGAAGCAGGCTTCCTGCCCAGCAGGGAGCCTGATGTGGGGACTCGATCCCAGGACCCCGGGACCACGACCTGAGCCGAAGGCAGCCGCTCAACAACTGAGGCACCCAGGCGCCCTACGTTTTTCTATATAGACTACAGCGTAGGTTAGAAAGAAGGGATTTTTGCATGCTGTTCTGTAATCTTTTATTATTCCATTTTATGTGATGGACATCTCTCCAGGTTAGTAAGTTGAAATCGATACAATTTTTATAGTTCCTACTACGCTTGCAACATTTTTGTTTCTTTTCTAATTTCCACTATCCTTTAAATTGATCCTCTGCTGTTAAGATGTTAGTTTGTTTCTAATTAGGCATGTAAAGCATAGATTTCTCAGTACCTCCTTAATTAGACAAGACCAAGACTTGCATAGTTAGCTTTGTGCTTTAAAAATTCCCGTCTACCCCCCCCCCCTTTTAATTGGAAAAACTTATTAGGGAGTTTATTTGTAGTAAAAAATCCAGGAGATGAAGTCCTTTTATTTTATAAGTGTGTCCTGAAGTGAAAAATAAATTATCTTTGGCTGTGAATGATTTAAATATTTCTGTAATTTTAGCTATTTAATGCCTCCTGATTGCAGAGCATGTCTACTAAATCCCTTTTTCTTTTTTTAAAGATTTTATTTATTTTATTTTTATTTTTATTTTTTTAAAGATTTTATTTATTTATTTGAGAGAGAGAGAGAATGAGAGAGAGAGAGCACGAGAGGGAAGAGGGTCAGAGGGAGAAGCAGACTCCCTGCCAAGCAGGGAGCCCGATGCGGGACTTGATCCTGGGACTCCAGGATCATGACCTGAGCCGAAGGCAGTCGCTCAACCAACTGAGCCACCCAGGCGCCCAAAGATTTTATTTATTTATTAGAGAGAGAGACAGAGGGGGAACACAAGCAGGGGGAACAGGCAAGGGAGAAGCAGGCTTCCCTCCTCTCCCCCCCAGGGCAGGGAGCCCCATGTGGGGCTCAATCCCAGGACCCTGGGACCATGATCCAAGCCGAAGGCAGATGCCCAACGACTGAGCCACCCAGGTGCCCCTACTAGATCCCCTTTTCAGTTTGTTTCCCTTAAAAGGTTAAATGTGTTTTTAAAAATAAGGTTGTATATAAATTTTTAAAAAAATTTTTATTTTATTTTATTAATGTTAGTCACCATACAGTACATCATTAGTTTTTGATGTAGTGTTCCATGATTCATTGTTTTCGTGTAATGCCCAGTTGTGTATAAATTTTTTTTTAACATTTTATTTATTTATTTTTGCTTGTGCAAGAGAGAGAGCACACAAGCATGAGTTGGGGGAAGGGGCAGAGGGAGAAGCAGACTCCCTGCTGAGCAGGGAGCCCGATGAGGGACTCGATCCCAGGACCCTGGGATCATGACCTGAGCCAAAGGCAGACGCTTAACCGACTGAGACACCCATGTGCCCCTCCCTCATACACTTCTTGATATCCCTACCCTCACTTGGTTAACCAACTGAGCCACCTAGGCACCCAAGTTTGTAAGTTTTAAAACACTTAAGTTGTTAGTCGATAAGTGTGTTTTCATGTTACAATAGAGATAAGCAGGTAGGTTTTTGGCCATGTAGTATAGGGTAACTTTTCTAAGTTATTCTGTATCTTGTCTCTGAATTCTTTTCCTTTTGTATAGGGGAAACACATACATTTTTCCTTTTTAAGCATTTTATTAAGTCAGGAGGCCATTTAAAGTGATGGGACAGTTTTTCTTCATGCTGCAATTATAGCTGGAAATATTGTAAATTGCAGTTTTTGGAACTTTCAGATTTGCATTTTAATTTTAATAAATCTGGCTGATTATAAATAAAATATATTTTTCTGTTTTTGAAATTTGACTTTAAGATTGCTTTGATGTGGTGTGCTTGGGTGGCTCGGTCATTTAAGCGTCTGCCTTTGGCTCAGGTCATGATCTCAAGGGGTCCTGGGATCAAGCACCATGTTGGGCTCCTTGCTCAGCAGGGAGTCTGCTTCTCTCTGCTCGAGTGTACAGCTCTCTTTCAAATAAATCTTTTTTTTAAGATTTTATTTATTTACTTGACAGACACAGCGAGAGAGGGAACACAAGCAGGGGGAGGGGGAGTAGGGTCTGTGAAGGCTTGCTTAAGGGGTATATTGAGCACAGTTTTAAAAATCTTTCACTATGAAATTTCAAACAAAAAACTAGAGAGAATACTGTAGTGAGTTCTCATGAAACTATCTTTCAGGTTTCAGAAATTACTAAGTCATGGCCAATCTTATTTTTTATCAGAGTTCCCATATTATCTTGAAGCAAGTCCCAGATAACTATTCTGTCTATAAATGTGTTAGTAAGTTTGTTTATTTATTTATTCACTTATTTTAGAGAGAGAGTGGAATGCGTGGGGGCTGGGGCAGAGGGAGAGGAAGAGAGAATCTCACGCTGACGCCCTGTTGAGCACAGAGCCTCGTGCAGGGCTCCATCTCAGGACCCTGAGATTGTGACCTGTGCTGGAACCACGAGTTGGCTCAACTGACTGAGCCACCCAGGCGCCCCTAGTATCTTCAGACTACACTGTTTAGGGCGCCTGGGTGGCTCAGTCGTTAAGCATCTGCCTTCGGCTGAGGTCATGATCCCAGGTCCTGGGATCGAGCCCCACATTGGGCTC
Organism: Eumetopias jubatus; assembly: GCF_037043125.1. Lineage (NCBI taxonomy): Eukaryota > Metazoa > Chordata > Mammalia > Carnivora > Otariidae > Eumetopias > Eumetopias jubatus. Next base: position 127,554,065 of record NW_028274815.1, read on the forward strand.
CTGCTCACCGGGAAGCCTGCTTCTCCCTCTCCCACTCCCTCTGCTTGTGTTCTTTCTCTCGCTGTCTCTCTCTCTCTGTCAAATAAATAAAATCTTAAAAAAAAAAACTACAGTGTTAAATCAAAACAACCCACATTATCTCACTTTATTTATTTTTTTTTAGATTTTATTTATTTATTCATATGAGAGATAGAAGCAGAGGGAGAAGCAGGCTCCCAAGGAGCAGGGAGCCCGATGCGGAACTCGATCCCAGGACCCTGGTCCTGAGCCGAAGGCAGCCGCTTAACCATCTGAGCCACCCAGGCGCCCCACATTATCTCACTTTAAATTCCTTGATGTTATATCCAGGCATATTGAATTTTCAATTCCTTGAAACTAACTGTTTTATAGTTTGTTTGAGATTTTATTTATTTATTTATTTATTTGAGAGAGAATGAGATAGAGCAGGAGACGGGGGGAGGGTCAGGGAGAAGCAGACCCCGCTGAGCAGGGAGCCCGATGCGGGACTCGATCCCGGGACTCCAGGTTCACGACCTGAGCTGAAGGCAGACGCCCAACCAACTAAGCCACTCAGGAGGCCCTAATTTGTTTGAGTCAGATGTACATATTGCAGTTTGCTGTTACATCTTTTCTGTTTCTTAAGTTCTTTTTTTTTTTTTAAGATTTTATTTATTTGAGAGAGAGAGAATGAGAGAGAGAGAGCATGAGAGGGAAGAGGGTCAGAGGGAGAAGCAGACTCCCTGCTGAGCAGGGAGCCCGATGTGGGACTTGATCCCGGGACTCCAGGATCATGACCTGAGCCGAAGGCAGTCGCTTAACCAACTGAGCCACCCAGGCACCCTGTTTCTTAAGTTCTTACTGCTTTTCTTTTTTTACCTTGTGGTTTATTTGTTGGAAAAAATGGTTTTGTGTTCTGCAAAATTTTCTGTAGTCTGGATTTTGCACCTGAGTGGTGTCACTTAGCACATTCTTCTGTCCTCCGTATTTTCTATAAATTGGCAGTTGGATTTGGAGGCTTTGACACAAATCAGTTAAAGAGAATTATTTTCTGGATTTGTAAACTTTTGTTCTTTTATTTAGAAAAATTTTTTTGGGCACCTGGGTGGCTCAGTCTTTGAGCGTCTGCCTTTGGCTCAGGTCATGGTCCCAGGGTGCTGGGATTGAGTCCCGCATCGGGCTCCCTGCTCCGCGGGAAGCCTGCTTCTCCCTCTCCCACTCCTCCTCCCACTCCCCCTGCTTGTGTTCCTTCTCTTGCTGTCTCTCTCTGTTGAAAAATAAATAAAATCTTAAAAAAATTTTTTTTTAACTTTTTTGGTTTGCTTATTAAGATTTTATTTTTAAATAATCTCTGTGCCCAACCTGGGGCTCGAATTTATAATCCTAAGATCAAGAGTTGCATGCTCCACCGACTGAGCCAGCCAGGCACCCCAACTTTTGTTCTCTTAAACCCTTAAGTTGGCCTGGCTGAGAAAGCTTTGCAGAGTATCCTTTCACAGTTGCTCTTTTAACTGCCAAAAGAAAGGAATAATTCTTTTTACTCTGTTGCCTTGATACTGGATGTTTAAAAAAATTGGCATTTGAAACAACACATGGACAATTACAAATGTTGGTGTCAAGGTTTAAAAAGTGTATGACTCCGTAACAAATGGTCTGTTGGTGAGGTGCTTCTGAGTGTGGTTCATCAAAATTGAAGGGAGAGTTAATCAAATTGTTCTCTGAGAGATAATGAAAAATGATTTTTGATGATAGTTCACTGAGATTTTTGTCATGAAACTAAGAGTGCATTGAAAGAATTGAGTGTCATTGCTTTCACATAACTCCTTCCACTTAATTATCTACTTATGTCAGCAAAGTCTTATTTATAACTTACAAATAAAAGTGTATAAATTAATGAACACTGTGGCATTTTAGCATTATTACTTAGATACCTGTAGGCATGGGGCTTGGGGTCCGGGAGAGGAACCCCTGCCCATGTATCTTAACAGATTCACTTATAATGAAAAATGTACTTTTAACATGTATTTTACCAAAACTTGGAATACACTTATATTTTGAACAGTTACATCCTAATAACGGTTGTAGTAATAATGCAGAATAAAATGTGTTTTCAACGCTTAGAACCTGTGATTAGATGGACTTTCATTATTATTTCAGCTTACATACCCTTTTGTTGTAGAGATTGGATGATCAATAAAATACTTTCAGGCATAAAATAATATTCCATTATTATCAAGTACAGTGGATGAAGAGTAATGGAAATTCATATTCCAGGAGAAAGGAACAGTTACAAAATTTCTGGCTGTTAGTGAGGAATGATTATAATTCAGTTTCCTTTGAATACTTGAGTGATGTAACAGTTTATTAAAAATATTAATAACATCTTGCAAACAACTGCTTTGTAACTAGTTAAATTGATGAAAAATTTAAATGTCAGTGTACAAATGTTCTGGGGTATGTAGTTTTTCAAGATTCTTTTGGTAGATGAGCAAAACATCTGAAGTCCCTTGGCGCTCACTTGATGTCAGGCGCTGTGTTGACTATATTGGTGATAAAATGACTAAAGAATTACATTCCTGGCTTTCACAGGGTAGATTCCCTAGGCAAAAATACTACATGTATGTCTGAAGCAAAAGACACATAACTTTATAAAAACACCAAATGTAAAGATGCTTGTGTACTAACTACTTCTCTTCTCCCACCCCCTTCTTGGCAAACACGCAGCTGGCTCTTTAGGGTGTATAAGCAGCATTACAAATCCATATTTTATATTTGGAATTATAAGTCAGCCCTTTTCTCCCTTGTGTGTTCTTTATCAAAGCACAGGCTGGAAAATAAATATTCTTACTAAAATGAAGTTTTTGGACAGTGATTAAAGAAGATTAGAATAGTGGTGATTGTGTTAAAAATTTTAAACATTCATTTTTAAAAATTAAAAATTATTCATATCTTAGTAATTGATTTTGCCCATATAGGACACAAATAAAGGAAAGAACAAAAGAGTAATTTTTGCATGGCTTAATACTTCATCATTAAGATAACATAAGTGCCCCTCCTTCACAAAGAATAAATAGGAAGGCTAAAATAAGGCTAATATAAACATTTTTTTAAACTAATTTTTTTTGGCTTGAAGGAAGCTCTGTCTCCCTAGGTTTTTAAATCCGCGTGCACCAGGTTGGTCCTTTTGCTGAGGATGAGGCACTTTTGTGGTAGTGTTGCCATGGTGACTGCCTTCCAAGTGCTGCCTCAAGGTCACTCATCACTCATAGCCGGGAATACTTGGATTTTGTTAAAGAAGAATGTCCACATTCAGTGGACAAAATGAAGTTAATTTTCACATTGCACTGTTCAGTCAGATCTAGCAAAATTATACTTGTAAACAGTATTTTGTGTTGACAGTATTGATAAACTATATTTTCTTTGACTATTGAATTTTAACCTTCCCGGTAAGGCTAATGATGTATCTAGAAATTATCCATAGCCATATATTGTAATAACTTGATTTTATCCCATTTGTGATTTTGTTTTAGCACAACTTTGTTTTATTGCATTTATGTTTGAATATGTCTAAACATACCTGCCTCAGTGTTTGTTTTGTGTTTTTGATATGAGACAAGAGCAGAGATTCCTTTAACATTCCTTTTTTTTTTTTTTTTTTTTGGGTAAACTTAGCTTGGTATATTTAGTTGCCAGTTGCATCAGCTTTTGTTCATTTTAGGATGATCTATTTTCCCCAAACTAGATTTCAGAGCTCTATTGTCTACCTGGCTTCTATTTCATGTACTCTTTGTCTCATAGAGCTGTTAGTTTTCCTTGTCCTTACTTTCTGGATTTTTATCTTTTGGTTTAATAGAGATGTTCTACCATCAAAGATTTTCTTATATTGTTATCAAACTGGGTTTCAGTGAAGGAAAATATTAAAAAAGAAATGCCTCCATGCATTATTTATTTTCTTATGAATCTTGTTGAGGAGAGAAGAGTCAGAGCTATGTGCCTCTATTAGGCTGGAAGGTGACTTTGAAATCAGAGATGAGAAACATTACTCTAAAAAGGAAAGTGCCATTGAAACAAACAAAAATTACTAGTCAAACATATATGGCTAGAAAATTTTGTCTTTCAGCTAATTAGTATCTAACCAGTTGCCCTACCTCCAGGGGAATTAGATGAATTGGTTCTCATAAAGCATTTCATCTCTGCTTCTGCAGAGCAGACACCTTTGTGATGTCTGATCTAGATATTTTACATGCTTGAAATTTCAATGAATGCAGAGCTCTATAGATAGTATTGCAAATATGCCAGGTAGTATATGCCAGCAAATGTTTGTTTCATTTATGCATATTTATGAAACCAAGTATGTTATCTGATGCTATTTTTGCTAATTTATTTGGAAAAAGGAATTTATTTAAAACTGTAAGCTAAGATGTGAGGCAGTGTGATCTAGAAAAAAGAATATTAGACTGGGAAGTCAGGGCCCTGAACTGATCTTCTTTTTTACTGTGTGAACTTGGTCAAGTCACTTTTTGTACTTCATTTTCTTCATCTGTATAAAACAAGGTGGTTCCATTTTCATTGTGACTTTCCATGATTCCAGTTTCAGTATTGTTCTGTGTATTAACATTGGATTATTGTCTGAAACAGGGGAGTATTGCAGTTCATACTATTCTAAAATGCTGAATCTTCACAACTAATTTGTCTATTTTATTTTTCCTTAGGTACCATTAAAGTGATTTTGTGTTCTAGGTGCCTATTTAACTAGATTATTTTGAAAGGAGGGGAGGAAGAGTTTGAGAGTGTGACTTGGTTATGTGGCAAGTAATTAGCAGTTTTTAAAGTGTTTTGTGACCAACTCCACAAAGTTAGAATTGACTGTAGAAATAGAAACTGAAAAATACCAAATAGAAGTTGATATTGACTATCTTGAACATGGGCTTAATATAGATTCTAGACTTTTTCAATAAGGAGGGAGGGTTAATGTATAATATATTTTTCTTTGAAGTTTTCCTTAACACATCCCATTCCATAGTACAGGAAAGCATTAGTCTGAAACAATGGCACACATCCCTGTTTCTTTTTTTAGTAGGAACAAATTAATATTTTGAGTTTTAAAGAAGTTTGTAATTTATAGGATATGTGAGCAAAAAGTGAAAGCTATTTGTGGTTTGGTATTAGATCTATTCATACTCTTTTCCATGCATATATAAACACATAGTTTTTACTTTGTTGGGTCATATTGTGCTTATTCTCCCATGTTTTAGTCAGTATGTAGAGATTTACTTCATTTAAGAAATGACATATATGGTTCTAGTATAGTCTAACATTCAACCAGACTTCTCTTGATTGCCTTGTAAAACAGTGTCACAAAATAATATCCTTTTTCTCCCACTTTTACCCACTTGTGCAAGTATTACCAAAGAATAGATTTCTCTAACTTAAATTTCTGGGTCAGAAATATTTGGATAGGTATTTCAAAATTGCCTTCCAGAAAGGTGTAAAAGTTGATAGTCCTGGGGCGCCTGGGTGGCTCAGTTGAGCATCTGCCTTCAGCTCAGGTCATGATCCCAGGGTCCTGGGATCGAGCCTCGCATCGGGCTCCCTGCTCTGCGGGAAGCCTGCTTCTCCCTCTCCAACTCCCCCTGCTTGTGTTCCCTCTCTTCTCTGTCTCTCTTTCTGTCAAATAAATAAATAAATAAATCTTTAAAAAAAAAAAAAAGTTGATAGTCCCGTTAACAGTGATACCTACTTTTCATGCATATTTCCTTTGGATGATGATTTTATCATAGCTCTTATTTATTTATTTTTAAGATTTATTTGAGAGAGAGAGAATGAGAGAGAGAGAGCATGAGAGGGGGGAGTGTCAGAGGGAGAAGCAGACTCCCCGCCAAGCAGGGATCCCGACGCGGGACTTGATCCTGGGCCTCCAGGATCATGACCTGAGTCGAAGTACTCAGGTACTTAACCAACTGAGCCACCCAGGCGCCCCTCATAGCTCCTATTTATTGAGTACCCTCTTTGTGTTAGGGATTGTGCCAGGTGCTTAATATAGGTCTCTCTAATCCTAATAATCTGGTAAAATATTATTTCATCCTCATTTACAGTTGAGGAATTTGAGGGTCAGAGAAGTGAATAACTTCCTTAAGGCCACATAACTGGCAGATGGCACCAGTGGGGTTTAAATTGCCATTTCTTTGAATCCAAAGTTTGTTTCTTCTTCCCAAAAACAGTGTCTCTAATACTGCTCATGTTGAGAGGATTGTCTTTAATAGGTACACATAAAAATTCAGAATATGCATATTTTCCTTCAAAAAGGTGATTAATATAATACATGTTAATAATGCTTTAGATCGGCCATAGCCCAAATAGTGTAAATAATGTACTTTATTGAAAAAAAGTGTACATGGGGCACCTGGGTGGCTCAGTTGGTTAAGCGACTGCCTTCGGCTCAGGTCATGATCCTGGGGTCCCAGGATCGAGTCCCGCATCGGGCTCCCTGCTCAGCAGGGAGTCTGGTTCTCCCTCTGACCCTCTTCCCTCTCATGCTCTCTCTCATTCTCTCTCTCTCAAATAAAAATAAATAAAATCTTAAAAAAAAAGAAAAGATTAAAAAAAATAAAAAAAGTGTGCATGATAGTAATTCCTGATTCTGGCTTTAGGTATTTGATTTTTTGACTTTGGAAATATGTCTGTTTCTTTTTTAAAAGGTTTTTTATTTTTATTTATTTAATTTATTTAAAGATTTTATTTATTTATTTGACAGAGAGAGACACAGTGAGAGAGGAATATAAGCAGAGGGAGTGGGAGAGGGAGAAGCAGGCTTCCTGCTGAGCAGGGAGCCCAATGCAGGGCTCGATCCCAAATCCTGGGATCATGACCTGAGCTGAAGGCAGATGCTTAATGACTGAGCCACCCAGGCACCCCACGTTTTTTTTTTTTAAAGATTTTATTTTATTTATTTGACAGAATGCGAGAGAGGGAACACAAGCAGGGGCAGAGGGAAAGAGAGAAGCAGGCTTCCTGCTGAGCGGGGAGCCCGATGTGGGGCTTGATCCCAGGACCCTGGGATCATGACCTGAGCCAAAGGCAGACGCTTAACGACTGAGCCACCAGGCGCCCCAGGTTTTTTATTTTTTAAGTAATTTCTACACCCAGTGTGGGGCTCAAACCCACAACCCTGAGCTCAAGAGTTGCATGCTCAACCAACTGAGCCAGTCAGGTGCCCTGGAAATGTACCTAATTCTAAGTGGTGTTGAGATTAGCTTGAGGAACCAGTGACTGCAAGTAGAAATATACTGCCAATCTATAAACTAAGTCTAGTTTTAGGAAGAGTAGGCTGTATTAGTTTGCTAGGGCTGTCCTAACAAGGTACCACAGGTCAGGTGCTAGAAAGGAAAAATTATTTTCTTACAGTTCTGGAGGCTAGAAGTCCAGGATCAAGGTATCTGCAGGATTGATTTCTTCTTCTCCTCCTCCTCCTCCTTCATTTTATTTATTTGAGAGAGAATGAGAGCATGCAGGGGGGTGGGGGGGGCAGGCAGAGGGAGAAGCAGACTCCCCACTCAGCAGGGAGCCTGACACGGTGCTTGATTCCAGGACCCCGAGATCATGAAATGAGCTGAAGGCAGATACTTAACTGACTGAGCCACCCAGGCGCCCAGGATTGTTTTTTTTTTTTTTTCTTCTGAGGTCTCTCTCCTTGGCTTATAGATGGCTGCCGACTTCTGTGTATATATTCATGTCTGTGTCCAAATTCCCTCCTCTTGTAAGTACACTAGTCATATAAGGCACAAATGACCTCTTTTTATCTTAATTGCCTCTTTAAAGACCCCATTTCCAGAGGTGCCTATTTGGCTCAGTTAGTAGAGCATACGACTCTTGATCCTTGGGGTTATATGGGTTCAAGCCCCGTGATGGGCTCCATGCTAGGCATGTATCCTACGTAAAAAACAAACAATAAAAGTCCCTATTGCCAGATACAGTCACATTCTGAGATATTGAGGGTTAGGGCTTCAGCATACGAATTTTGGAGGTTGCAGTTGAATCCATGACATAGGTCGTATTTTGTCTTACATATTTTAAGAATTTTAGAATTTTTTTTAAGGTTTTATTTATTTATTTGACAGAGAGAGACACACAGCGAGAGAGGGAACACAAGCAGGGGGAGTCGGAAAGGGAGAAGCAGGCTTCCTGTTGAGCAGGGAGCCCAATGCGGGGCTCGATTCCAGGACCCTGGGATCATGACCTGAGCCGAAGGCGGATGCTTAATGACTGAGCCACCCAGGCACCCCAGGATTTAAAAATTTTTTTTTTTAAGATTTTATTTACTTATTTGACAGAACGAGAGAGCACAAGCAGGGGGAGCAGGAGGAGAGGGAGAAGCAGGCTCCCCACTGAGCAGGGAGCTCGATGCGGGGCTCCATCCCAGGACCCTGGGATCATGACCTGAGCCGAAGGCAGACGCTTAGCCATCTGAGCCACGCAGGAGCCTAGATTTTAGAATTTTTATGTGTGTAATGTTTAAACATGTGATTTTTAGGTGTCCTTTATACCTTTGAAATGACTTTGATAGAGCATTATGAAAATACTAAATACTTATTAGCAAATTTTTTTTGCTCTACTAAACATAAACTTGGTTGATTTAGCTAGTAATTATAATAACTCATTTTTATAAAAACTTTTTTGGGACAGGGTTTAGAAGAAGTAAGTATTCATTAGAAAAGAAGCTAAGGAAGTGAGGAACAGTAAGAGGAATATAACTTTTGCTACCTGGCTCTTGCTTTCTAAGATTTCTTCTATTATAAAGCAGTAGTATCAATAGTTACTGTTTAAATCACTTGATACATGTAAGGATCCTAATAAGGATCTGAGTATTTTAAGTGCTTTATGTAATTCTCTCCTAATTCTCACAACAACCCTATATATTTTTTAAAGATTTTATTTATTTGAGAGAGAGAATGAGAGAGAGAGAGAGAGAGAGAGCATGAGAGGGGGGAGGGTCAGAGGGAGAAGATTCCCCGCTGAGCAGGGAGGCCGATGTGGGACTCGATCCCGGGACTCCAGGATCATGACCTGAGCTGAAGGCAGTCGCTTAACCAACTGAGCCACCCAGGTGCCTAAAGTATTTTTTTTTTTTTTAATAATTTTATTTACTTATTTGACACAGAGAGTGGGAGAGAGATTATAAGCAGGAGGAGCGGCAGAACATGGGGCTGGATCCCAGGACCTTGGGATCATGACCTGAACCTAAGGCAGATGCTTAACCAACTGAGCCATCCAGCCCTACCCCCGCCCCCCGCCCCAAAGTATTTTTTATGTCTGTTTTAGGATGAGGCTCTAAGCTGGATAGACAGTCTTTCTGTATCCAAAGTTTGTAATCTTTACTGTCTTCTCATTTTTTACATATTTGAAATGTGTCTTTTATGACTGGTTTCTCTACCATATTGGACATGATTTCATCTTTTCTGGCAGCCTGGTTTCCTCACATACTGCAAAGCATGGAGGAGCCTTAGGTTTTCTTTTTTGTGTTTGGCAGAATTCCAAACATCGTTCCTGGAACAGAAAACCGAAGGCATTTGGTGTTTTATAGCATGACATTAAGTCATAAGTGTGTGTGTATGTTTTAAATTCCAGAAAACTGTAGTAGCTGTGTTGGCATCTTTAATTATATTTTAACTTTTTTTTTTTTTTTTTTAGGAGAGAGTGAGAGAGTGCGAGCAGGGGGAGGGGCAAAGGGAGAGGGAGAAACAGAGAATCTTAAGCAGGATCCACTCCTAGTGTGGATCCCAGCTCGGGGCTCCCATCTCATGATCACTTGCAGATCATGATCTGAGCTGATATCAAGAGTCGGATGCTTAACTGACGAGCCCCTGATTATATTTTAACTTACTGAGTCCAAGAGATTTACAACCATACCACAAATTATTTGATGGCAGGCTTATTCTTTTTTTTTTTTTTTTTTAAAGATTTTATTTATTTGACAGGGAGAGGCACAGTGAGAGAGGGAACGCAAGCAGGGGGAGTGTGAGAGGGAGAAGCAGGCTTCCTGCTGAGCAGGAATCCTGATGCAGGGCTCGATCCCAGGACCCTGGGATCATGACCTGAACCGAAGGCAGCCACTTAACGACTGAGCCCCCCAGGCACCCCGATGGCAGGCTTATTCTTGTTTTTCAGTACTGTTTTACTTTATTTTCATTTGTGCTTGTAACCAAAAAGATAGTCTTATGTATAGTAGTAGAATATTTTCTTCAGAGAATTTCTCAAATGTTACGAGGTTTTATGTAAAACCTTCTTATATATTAGTAAGTAACTTTCAGATGTTTCGACTTCTTTATGGGGAATGATTCTGCCAAGGTCTCTGAGAATCCTGCATATTCACCTGTATCTTTATTCCCCATTTATTTAATCAAAATTTTGTGTGCCTGCTATCTATTAGGTACTGTGACTAAAACAATGCAGAGACTTGGGCTCTGTCTTCAAGAGGGGGAAGAGCAAGAAGAGAGGCATTATTAGGTGGTAAGCACAGTAGGGATGTTCAGAGGTGTTATTGGGCTCATCTGATTTGGGATTGGGAGAGTGGGCTGGAAGAGACAAAGTGGAAGCATCTGGGTAAGCTTTCAAGAGGAAGAGTGTTATTAAAAGGTATAAATTGGAGGTGGGTACGTCAGTAGAATAGCATTCTGACCAGGAGGGGCTTCTGCAACAGGACTTGGTGCAGTTGGGTGTTCTCTGGGGAATGTTAAATTCTTTAGTGTGGGTGAACCATTAGGTACAAGGAGAGGTCTTTAGAAATGAGCTGAGAAAGGAAATTGAATTTTATAACCATGGAAAGATTGCCCTGATTCAGCTGAGGATTAAGTGAAGAATAAAGGTAGGCTTTTGGAGTAATCCAGGGAAAATGTACTACCTAAACCATTAAAGGGCAGTAGTAACGGGGTTAGGATGAAGTGGACAAATTCGGGAAATATTAAAAACTAATGATACTGGGGGATGTTGGTAGGGCAGGACATGGACTAATAAGAGAATCTTGTATCTCTGAGGTCCTGATTTGCTTATAGTAGGTATTTAGTAAAAGTTTGTTGAATGAATAAATGAAATTATAAACACACTTTTCGCACTTATGCATGCTTTTAGATATCTGGGTATTGCTGTTACGGGAATATAGTGGTGGAATTTTCGCATAAGTCTATATAAAAAGTTGCTAGGGGCGCCTGGGTGGCTCAGTCATTAAGCGTCTGCCTTCGGCTCAGGTCATGATCCCAGGATCCTTGGATTGAGCCCCGCATGGGGCTCCCTGCTCGGCGGGAAGCCTGCTTCTCCCTCTCCTGCTCTCCCTGCTTGTGTTCCCTCTGTCACTGTGTCTCTCTCTGTCAAATAAATACAATCTTTAAAAAAAAAAAAAAAGTTGCTAAAAGACAAATTGTCAAACTGTTTCCTCAAATTTCTCCTAAGTTCACATTATGTGCAGACCTTCTGATAGAATTCAGGCCTTCTCAATTCAGGTGTTCTTTGTGGTATCTCATAGGATACTTTTTTCTTGTGGCCACACAACATATTTACTTGAGCCATACTAAAATTTCATATATGTGCTTTTGAAGGCTTTATTTGGTATTTTGTTCTGAAGATAATAAATTACATCTCAATTCTAACTTAACCTGATTGGTATATTTTGAGAAATGGGAATTGTTGGGGAGGAAAATTTACCTCTCCTCTTCAGGGTTCTTTTAGATTGGTCCAAGAATTAAATTGACATGAGACAGATTAACAGGAGAAAATCAATTTAATTATGTGTATAAGGGGTCTCCATAAGAATATGAGGCCCACAGGTAGTCAGGCAGTTGAGGCTTATATGCCATTCAGAGCTAGGGAGAAGGGGCTGGGGTCAAGGACTTCAAAGGGAAGGAAGACAATTCACAGGAAGATGAGATGGAGTAGATGTTCGCTGGGCCATACAGAAACAATAGGACATAGAGCAGCTGAATTTTAACAAAAGTCATTGCTAAATTTGTCCTTGTCCCACATCTACTTCATATTATACTGTAGTTATCTCTGGTCGTAGCTCCCTTCCTGGAATAGGTCTTCTATCTAAATTCTAGGCAGTTAGGGGGAAGGTCAGAGGTTCTTCTTGAGCCTTCTCTTTCTTGGAAATAGCCTAAAATAATCCACATGCCAAAAAGACACATTTTGGAGTGGCAAATTTTGCTCCTCTACAAATTGAATTGGCAAAATTGGTTTTGACTTTCAAAAATAGTCATGGGAAAGATGAGAATCTCAGTGGGCAAGCAGGAAGGATGAGAAAGGAAGGATGGAAGTGTTCTTCACATTGGGATGTATGAGATCTGTATGAGGGTTTGCCTTTAGTCCACTGCTACTCAAAAGTGTGTAGTCTGCTTTCCTGTAGTATTTGTATCATCTGGACAATATTAGAAGAGCAAATTCAAGGCCTCTACCCCCAGGCCTGTAGAATTGTAATCTCTGGGGGTAGGGCCCAGGAATTTAGTCCCTCCCACCCAGGTGATTCTGCTCCCTAACATTTGAGAAGAACTGCTAGACTAGACAATAGAAAAGGAGGAGTAAGTCAGTTTTCTCTTTTTAGGAGTATGATTAACTCCCTTTTTAAAGGAGCATTTGTCCTAGGGCAATCCTAAAAAGTCAGGGTTTCTTGAAAGCAGTGGTTTTCAAACTTTAGAGGACACCAGAATCACCTGAATGCTTAATAGGTCACAGATTGCTTGGACCCCACCTTCAGAATTTACTGTACTAGCATAGGGTTCAAGAATTTGCATTTCTGAGTTCTCTGCTGCTCTGGGAACCATAGTTGGATAGCTACTGCTCTGTGACAAGTGGAGTGATAAGGAAGGTACATTGAGCATTGAGTAGGAAGATGGGGGTTCTGATTCTGGCAGGATCTTGTCACCACTAATGGTTTTCTAGACCCAAGATTCCGAATTATGAAGAATAGGAAACGTTACTATATGTCTAATATGTATTGGAAAAACATAGTGTTAGGTAGCTGTTGGGTACCTGTTTTCTATCTTTGCGCTCATCCTCCCCCCAAAATTGCAAATGTTTTGCTATTGGGTAATTTTAGAATCAAAATTTATACAATCACAGTGATTAATACAATTTAATTTGGAGAGAAGGATAGTACAAGATGCATGAGCTTGGAATTCATGCTATTCTGAGTTCTAATTAATCTCTGTTCCTTCAGTTGTGAGACATTGAGCATGTTATTCTAACCTATCTAAACTTTAGATGTCTTATACATGGATAATTAAATGCTGTGCAGCCTAGGATTCTAGTAAATGTTTGTTTCTTTCCTTCTGTTTATGGTAGGATCTAGTTTAAAATAATTAAAGCAGTTTGTTTCCCTAGGTTCAAAATGGTGAGTGAAAATAATTGGATGACAAAAGGGGTAAAAGTTATTTGGGATTAATTGTATGCAAGACACAGTCATATATACTATAATTCGAATGGGTGGTGCTAACCTATTTACTTATTTGAGAGAGAGAAAGAGAGAGAAGGAGAGGAGAGAGCATGCATGTACACACGTATGCACACATGTGCACGTGAGCAGATGGAGAGGGAAAGAATCTCAAGCAGACTCCCCCGAAGAGTGCAGAGCCTGATGCAGGGCTGGATCTCATGACCCTGAGCCCATGAGCTGAGCTGAAATCAAGAGTCAGATGCTCAATCTACTGAGCCACCCAGGCATCCCAAACCAGATTTTCTTTTTTTTTTTTTTTTAAAAAGATTTTATTTATTTGACACACAGAGAGATAGAAACACTAGCAGGGGGGAGCGGCAGGCAGAGGGAGAGGGAGAAGCAGGCTCCCCGCCGAGCAGGGAGCCCGATGTGGGACTTGATCCCAGGACCCTGGAATCATGACCTGAGCCGAAGGCAGACGCTTAACCAACTGAGCCACCCAGGCATCCTGCAAACCAGATTTTCTTAATCTAGATTCCAATTCAAGGCATTTAGGGAAACACTGAATAAATCCTTTTTGGGCAAGTGATATGCCTCATTTTTTTAAATGAATATGAACTGTAAGATGAAATCCAATAAAATATTCTGGTTAAAAAAATGGTTTAAGCTTTTTGGTAAATGGTGTGGTTGCTGAAACGAGTTTAGGCAGATTACAAGTATCAAAACCTAAATATCGGGAAAAACAAATATTAGATGATTTGGAAGGATGCAAGTTCATTTTGGGCTATGCTGGGTTAGGGAATGTGTTAGATGCCAAGTCATTGCACCTATTCAGTGTCCTTGAACTTGAGATTACCTTATTTTTGAATATTATGTTGCTGTTGCTTTTCATTGATTGGTTATATTTTATAAGAATGTTGTGATTAGAAAGTTCTTTATAAAATTTTTTTTCCTGTTTAAAATGTTAGGGACGTGTGGGTGGCTCCGTCGGTTAGGCATCTGCCTTTGGCTCAGGTCATGATTGCAGGGTCCTGGGATCAAGTCCCACATCGGGCTCCTGGCTCAGTGGGGAGCCTGCTCCTCCCTCTGCCTGCTGCTCCCCCTGCTTGTGCTCTCTCTCTCTCTCTGGCATATAAGTGAATAAAATCTTTAAAAAGAAAATGTAGGGGCGCCTGGGTGGCTCAGTTGTTAAGCATCTGCCTTCGGCTCAGGTCATGATCCCAGGGTCCTGAGATCAAGCCCCGTATCAGGCTCCCTGCTCGGCGGGAAGCCTGATTCTCCCTCCCCAACTCCCCCTGCTGTGTTCCCTCCCTCGTTGTGTCTCTCTCTCTGTCAAATAAATAAATAAATAAAAAATCTAAAAAAAAAAAATGTAGTATAAGACTTAAAAGAATTTTTTGCTTGGGGGTGCCTGGGCGGCTCAGTTGGTTAAGCGTTTGCATTTGACTCAGGTCCTGATCCCAGGGTCCTAGGATTGAGCCCTGTGTCATGTTCCCTGCTCAACGGGGAGCCTGCTTCTCCCTCTCCTCCCTGCTCGTGCTCTCTGTTGCTATCTCTGTCTCTCTGTCTCTCTCTCAAATGAATAAATAAACGTTTAAAAAGTTTTATTTACTTATTTGATAGAGACAGCAAGAGAGGAAACACAAGCAGGGGGAGTGTGAGAGGGAAAAGCAGACTTCCCACTGAGCAGGGAGCCCAATGCGGGGCTT
Source organism: Eumetopias jubatus (assembly GCF_037043125.1). Taxonomy (NCBI): domain Eukaryota; kingdom Metazoa; phylum Chordata; class Mammalia; order Carnivora; family Otariidae; genus Eumetopias; species Eumetopias jubatus. The sequence continues at coordinate 127,569,188 of NW_028274815.1, forward strand.
GATCTGAGCTGAAGGCAGACACCCAACGACTGAGCCACCCAGGTGTCCCTGAATAAAAAAAATCTTTAAAATAAAAAAAAAAGAATTTTTTGCTGGGCCTTTACCTGAATAAATCTAATTAATGGCTCTAATGTAGTTAAATGTAAGCAGGTTGGTTTAAGCAGAGTGGCTTAAATCTGCTTAGAATATTTTTATTACGTTAGGATTTCCAATTTATCACAAATGGAATCTTAGCATACTTGAGGGTGTGCTTCATCAGAGTGGACAAATCACAGCTTCTGGAGTCCTTCCTTGTCTGTGAAATGAGATACTTTCCTGATAAGTTAATGTATATATTGCTGTAATTAACACTTTTATAGTACTGTAATAATACAGTTATTGCTTTACTTTCTACTTGTACTCTACAAGTCTCTTGGTGATGGAAATTTTAAGTTCTAATATGAGATTTATTAGTGTCTTTCTTTTGAAAGCCTGAATGTACTTCCCCCTGTAGTGCTTGAAAGAACTGCCTATGTGCAAACTTTTATATTCTTTAAGACTTGTGCCAAAAGTAGTGTTTCCTGTTTATGCATGTGTCTGAAAAGATATCCATGTAATAAACAGAAGTACCTTAAGTACTCACTTGGTACTTACAGGCTTTGTCATTATTAGGAATTGTTAAGGTCATATTCCTTTTCTTTTGTAGGAATCTACCCAGCTACTCTGGATTATTGATGAGAGTAAGGAGCTGCCTGTGTAACTGGTTTAGGATATTTTCTTTCCCTGATTTATTTAGCCACATGTTTGTGCTTTTTGTATTTAATCCAAAAGTATCAAAATACTTTGTAATTTTTTAAGTTAAATTTCTTTTTGGTAAGATAGCTCTGGGGTTTTTGTGTGAATCACTAACAATCTGTACTTCTGTTTCGGTAACATCTGAAGTTTGTATTTTCCCACACTTAACAGTCCTCAGAAAAAGTTTAGTGGAAGAGATTTTCATTGGAAAATCAGATTAATTTCCTTGACAAGGTAGAAACTGTTATTACAGTATATTTAGCTTGGTACATAGTAGACATTTGATAAATGTTTCTGAATTGGTAGGAAAAAATCTTAAAAATTTTTCCTTTTTTATGCAGATGATATTGCAAAGATTTAACAGTTGTGTAAGAATTTTAAAGAAGAAACCTTCCATATGGAGTTAAGTTTTAATGTATCATTGAAGCAAGTTTATCATTGAGAACTAACATGGTTGGATTAATGACCCAGAGATTGCTTGAAGTCTCTGATGAAGCATTTTCATGTTACTTTTCCTTTTGGAAGTTTTGGGTGGCATTGCAGAAGTGAGCTATATGGTGTGAAAATTCTGCAGCCTTAGTTTTGAAAGTTTTATACAACTCAGAAAATACAAAACTTATTACTTGTGATACTTAATGTGTTAGATATCCACTTGAGAAGTAGCATATTTCTTTGTAATTCTTAACATTAAAAATGAATAGACTTTATTTTATAGAATAGCTTTAGACTTGAAGAAAAATTGAATAGATAATAGAGTTCCCATATTCCACCCCCACCCATCCCTCTGGTTTCCCCTCTTAACATTTTGCATTAGTGTGGTACATGGTACACTTGTTATAATTAATGCACCAATATGAATGCAGTATTATTAACTGAAGTCCATGGTTTACAGATTTTTTGTGTTTGTAGTTCTGTAGATTTGAAAATGTGTAATGTCTTGTATCTGTCATTGCAGTATCCTGCAGAATCGTTTCAGCTCTTTAAAAGTTACCCGTGCTTTACCTACTTACCCTCCTCCCTTCCCCTGCACCCCTGGCTGCCGTTGGCCTTTTTACTTTCTATAGTTTTGGCTTTTGCAGAATGTCGTGTAGTTGGAATCATATAGTATGTAGCCTTTTCACATTGGCTTCTTTCACTTAGCAATGTGCATTTAAAATTCCCCCATGTCTTTTCTTGGCTTGACCACTCATTTCCTTTTGTTGCTGAATAATATTGCATTGTACGGGTATACAACAGTTAATTTTAACTTATTGTAGGATATTTTGGTTTCTTTCAGGTTTGGTAAAGTATGAATAAAGCTGCTATTAAACATTTGTTTGTAGGTTTTTGTGGATATATTTTCTGCTTAATTGGGTAAGTACGAGTGTGATTGTTGGATCGTATGATAAGAGTGTGTTCAACTTTGTAAGAAACTGCCAGTATGTCTTCTTAAAATGGTCATACCATTTTGCATTTACCCCAGCACTGAAGGAGAACTCCTGTTGTTCTGTATTCTCATCAGCATTTGTTACTGTTGTTTTTAAGATTTTAGCCATTCTGATAGATGTGTGGTGGTATTTCATTTTAGGGTGTTTGTTTTTTTATAAGGACAGCGATAGCGAGAGAGAGCGCAAGCAGGGGGCTAGGAGGGCCAGACAGAAGGACAAGAGAGAATCTTAAGCAGGCTCTACGCCCAGCATGGAGCTCAATGTGGTCCTGGATGTCACAACCCTGAGATCATGACCTGAGCTGAAACCAAGAGTCGGACACTTAACCGACTGAACCACCCAGGTGCCCTGGGGTTAGAAATACAAAACAAGTTTAGGAATATTTATAAATAAATTATGACCTTGTCACATCCCTTTTATTTTGTGATCCTAAGAGCAAAAAAAGCTAATACTGGAAATACGAGGGCAATTTCAAAGTGGAAGAAGAGTACTAGTCATCTTGGGGATTCACATTTGGTGCATTTGCTAAAATTTTCTTCTTTATCCTATGATTCAGTTTTTATATATTGCTGCATCTTGCTTTTATCTGTAATTGTGCAGAATTTTCCCTTAAGTAGTGTCTGTGCCCAAAGTAGGGCTTGAATTCACAGCCCTGAGATCAGGAGTTGCATGCTCCACTGACTGAGCCAGCCGGGGACCCCTGTGCAGAACTTTTAATAGTTAAAGCCTGCATCCATTTTATGATCATTAAAAGTAATGCTGGTGAGAGCATTTGTTTTCCTAAGCTTTGTCTGCATATGTGATACATAAGCCATCGTCCAAGCTTTGCTTTCTTGGGTTTCAACTGAGGTCTGGAAGCAGATAATCTTCCTTCTGATGTATTATCAGAAGGCCAGTAGTAGCCTAATGCTCTGTCACAACACCTTTGTCATTCACCTCACTTTATATCTTTTATCATCCCCATCACATGATTATGAGAAGAAAGGGAAGTGTAGTACTTAGAGACCATATTCACATAACTTTTATTATAGTATATTGTTCTGTGTTATTGTTAATCTTTTACTGTGCCTAATTGATAAATCAAACTTCGTTGTAGGTAAGTATAGGAAAAAAACATAGTGTATGTATATTTTTCGGTACAGTCCCTGGTTTCAGGCATCCACTGGGGTTCTTTGGAATGTAACCATTGCAGATAAGGTGGGGGGAGGGGAGACTACTGTACTTCTTTGGAAAGACTCCTGGAAGTAGAATCTGGATCAAAGATTTTTTTTAAGAGTCTTGGTGCATAGTACCTAATGTTTTTGTAATCTGTTCTTTTTATATTACATTAAGGACTTTAATGATGTGTGCAGCTTAACAGTTTTTTTGTGACATCTTATTTAAATTTAATTTTTATTTAAAAATATTGATTATAAAGTTATCTGTAATCCCACCTCTTGAAAAAGCATTCCTTTAGTCGTTTATCAAAATTGTATGAACCTTTCATTACTTTCCCCCAGGTATAAACAGATATATCTGTGTAGACATTCTCACACTCTTAAGAACAATCATGTTAGATGTTGCCTGCAAGTTGTTTTGTCCGTTTGTTTCATGGACATCTTCTTAATGTGGTTATATATATACATCTACTGCATTTTTTTTTAGAATTTTAATTATTATTTATTTATATATTTTTATTTTATTTAAACTTTTTATTTATTTATTCATGAGAGACAGAGGGAGAGAGAGAGGCAGAGGGAGAACCAGGCTCCCAAGGAGCAGGGAGCCCGATGCGGGACTCGATCCCAGGACCCTGGGATCATGACCTGAGCCGAAGGCAGACGCTTAATGATCTGAGCCACCCAGGCGCCCTGTATATTTTTATACTGCATTCTTTTCACTGACTGTATAAACAGCATTTTGGGCTGTCCTTTCTTTAACCATTTCTCCATTAATTCAGCAACTATATGTTGAGTACCTGTCACATGCTAGTTCCTGGAGATAAATATTAACGAATAGAACATTCTGGAACTGGAGTCTCTTACCTCAAGGAACTTGCATGAAGTTAGTTTCTATTTCCCTACTGATGCTCTATTTGTTCCTTCCTCCCTTTTTTTGCTCTTTTATATCGGACAGCCTTATACATACCTTTATATCTTTGTGTAATTGTGGTATATTCTTAGCCATGGAACAAAGGATACATGCTTAAAATGATTAGTTTTTGCCACCTGATGCTGTTTTCTTTCATTGTTTTTTTATTTTACATTTCCCTATCTCGGAAGAATTGTGCATGTTTTCATGCATTTACTGACCATTTGTACTACTGTGAACTGCCTATTCTGATTCTTTGACCATTTGTCCTCTTATGTTGTCTTTTCTTACTAATTTGTAAGGGCTCTTATGTGTTCTGGGTTTTTATTCTTTGTCTGTTTAGATACTACACGTTTCCTCCCAGTGTGTTATATGCCTTTTAGATTATTTTTCATTTTTCTTTAATTTGGAATTTACAGAAAAGTTATAGCACTTATATAAAGAGGTACTGGGTGCCCTTCAGTGATTAGTGTAAATATTTTAGTATATTTGGTTTTCTCCTTTTATCATTAAAAAATAGATTTATTTTTTCTGAACCAGTTGAGAGTAAATTGCAGATATGATGCCCTTTACTCCTAAATGCTTTAGTATATATTTCCTCAAAACCATTTTTTACGTTATTACATTGTAGTTACAAAAATCATGAAATTTGGGGCACCTGGGTGGCTCCGTCATTAAGCATCTGCCTTGAGCTCAGGTCATGAACCGAGGGTCCTGGGATCCAGCCCCACATCGGGCTCCCTGCTCCTCGGGAAGCCTGCTTCTCCCTCTCCCACTCCCCCTGCTTGTGTTCCCTCTCTTGTTGTCTCTCTCTCTCCGTCAAATAAATAAATAAAATCTTTTAAAAAAAATCATAAAATTAATGTTACAGTATCTATTCTATAGATCTTATTCTGCATCTCACCAGTTGTCCCTATAATGTCCTCTAGAGGGAAGGAAAATCCAAGATTGCACACATTGCATTCAGTTGTTAGGTCTCTTCAGTCTTCTTTAACCTGACAGTTTCTTAGCTATCTTTGTGTTTCATGGTATTGATACTTTTTTTTCCTAAAGATTTTATTTATTTATTTGACAGAGACATAGCGAGAGAAGGAACACAAGCAGGGGGAGTGGGAGAGGGAGAAGCAGGCCCCCCGCTGAGCAGGGAGCCTGATGTGGGGCTCGATCCCAGGACCCTGGGATCATGACCTGAGCCAGAGGCAGATGCCTAACCATTGAGCCACAGGCGCCCCTCTTGAATGAATTATTAATATGATTTTGCAAATGGTGATTTTCTAGTTCCATCATTACTTTCTATATTTATTAGTTGGCTTTGTACTGTAAGGAAGAGCTTTTCCTTTGTGTGTAAATTTTCATATTATGATTTGATGAAGTTTTAGCTTTTTAATGGATTATAATCCTTTACCATTATTATCTTGGTGCTCAAATTGTATGAGATTTGTCCAGTTGATGATTAACTTTGGTTATGGGTTTTTGTTGTTGTTACATGGCATCTACGGAAATATGCTAATTTTTAATGTATTGATGATCTCTTTAGGCTTCTGGATTTTGTGTTGTACTTAGGGGAAAGTCTCTTGCCTTAACTCTGACTCCCCACTCTTTTTTTTTTTCCGGTTTTATTATCGTTTTTTATTTTATTTTTTAATTTTTTATTGTTATGTTAATCACCATACATTACATCATTAGTTTTGGATTCCCCACTCTTGATTATCTAAGTTCCATGATCTTCTAACCTTTGCTGCTTGCCTTCTAATCATTCCATTGCTTGGAAGCACCATACTTGGGGAGTGGCTGGGAATGGAGTGAAGAAGGTGCAGAGAAGAAAAAGGTACATAGTGTAGTGTTTGCTGGCATAGCCAAAAACACAACCATTAAGGCACCGACACTTGTGGAAATGGAAATTCTTAAGTGTCATCACACTTCCCCTTTTCAAGCAGTGTGCTAAATTATTTAATCTTCTCCTGATGATACACAGGGCATTAGGAGCATTATTATTTTTTTTTTTTTGCTGTGGGTGATACCTCTTGTACCTTCTGAATTAGGATTATTTCTCTTTAGACAGAATGACTGTAGTCTAGACCACTTCATTTTTTTTTTTTTTTTTTAAAGTAGGCTCCATACCTAGCATGGAGCCCAGTGCAGGGCCTGAACCCACAACCCCGAGATTAAGACATGAGCTGATATGCAGTAGCTGGACATGTAACAGACTGAACCAGCCAGGTGCCCCTAGACCACTTTAATTTTAAGAGTTTCTGTGTTTCCTTATTATTTTAACTTTTATTTTCTATTTCACTTTTGTTTGCCAGCCATTTAACTGTATTGTCTTGCTGTTGTCAATACTTTATTGCTTCTAATAGCCTCTCCCTTCTAATATGCTATTGCTTCTTTTTTTTTAAATGTCCTTGTTTCTTTTTTTTTTTTTTAAAGATTTTATTTATTTATTTGAGAGAGAGAGAGCACAAGATGGGGGAGGGTCAGAGGGAGAAGCAGACTCCCCACTGAGCAGGGAGCCCGATGCAGGACTCGATCCTGGGACTCCAGGATCATGATCCGAGCCGAAGGCAGTCGCCTAACCAACTGAGCCACCCAGGCACCCGCTATTGCTTCTAATAGCCTCTCCCTTCTAATATGCTGTGAAGTTGGGAAACCAGATACAATTCTAGTAAGCTGGGTTTAAATAAAAAATAAAATCAAGTGTGAGGCCCTGGGAGTTTCTCTTAATGAATGGATGGGCTGTATATTTTTTGTACCCAGAGACATGGCTTTTCTTGACATATTGGTGGTAGTGAAGATCTCAAATCAGTCTTTTTAACTGCCATTTGAGATAGGTAGGGCAAGAGATGTTATCCTTATTTTATAGAGGAAGAAACAGGTGGTAGTCATATAATTGGAAATAAGGAGAGCTGGAATTTGAATGCCTTTTCCCTCCAAATCCATGAAATAAGTATTGTTTTTAGTAATATTTCTTTGCCTCATTCATTACTAATACTTCTCTAGAGAGCCGTACTGTTTACTGGTTTTAAGTATGGTTTTTTTATTGACTCGATTAAACTTAAATTTTAAAATGGAACACATCACTTTTTAGGCGGATTATCTAGCACATAATTGGTAAGTTCCTATTGGTCTATCGTGTGGGTCCCAGACTAAACGTGGGAAGAAGATTGAGACTTGTTGGACTTAATAATATAATAAAATAGATAATTGATTAATAATACTTAGTTTCATTGTCTCTTAGTGCTGTCGTATTTAGTGCTTTCTGCTTGTAATTGTCTTTGCATAGTTTGTTCCTTTCAGTTCTCAGTTAAATATTGTATCCTCAGAGAGCTCCCCTTCCTGGACCTGAAATCACTTTCCTCTTTCTACTTTCCCCCTTTTCTATATTGTATCACCCTATTTCTTTCCTTTATGGCACTTACCAGTTTCTGGAAATATTTGTTTATTTTCTGTTTGTTAATACCCAATAAAATGTATAAGCTTCGTGATTTTTATCCTTTTTCCATCTTTAGAGTTTATCTCATCTGAAAGGCATGTGTTAAGTCTTTATAGACTTTGAGTACCTTTCTTTGCCATGCTTAGGGACTAGGCTCTCTGAATTTAAGGACTTCTATGAGGGCCTCATGCATTGTTTACCTTTGTATCTACAGAACCTGGAATGGCAGTAGTGTACAATGTGGTATAATTCCAGCAAACATTTGTGAAATGAATGGAGGATTTCCACTTGTTGGGACTATGTGGTAGGCACTGTTAATGACAACCTGTTAGCTTTTTCACTTGAAGGTATGGTTGAGACTTATAGTCCAATGTGCTTTTATTTATTTATTTTTAATTTTTAATTTTTAATTAATTTATTTTTAAAGATTTTATTTATTTATTTGACAGAGAGATAGAGAGCACAAGTAGGCAGAGTGGCAGGCAGAGGGAGAGGGAGAAGCAGGCTCTCTGCTGAGCAGGGAGCCGGACATGGGGCTCGATCCCAGGACTCTGGGATCATGACCTGAGCCGAAGGCAGCCGCTTAACCGACTGAGCCACCCAGGCGCCCCTTATTTTTAATTTTTAAAAAAAAAATATTTATTTCGGGGGGGGGAAGAGAACAGGAGCAGAGGGGAGGGGCAGAGGGAGAGGGAAAGGCAGACGTCCAGCTGAACAAGGAGCCTGTCATGGGGCTTGATCCGAGGACCCTGAGATCATGACCTGAGCCACGCCAAAGACAGACTCTTAACCGACTGAGCCACCCAGGTGCCCCTCCAATGTGCTTTTAAAAGAGTATATGGTGGGGAGTCCCTGGGTGGCTCAGTTGGTTAAGTGTCCAACTCTTGGTTTTAGCTCGGATTATGATCTCAGCTTGGACTCCACACTCTGTGCGGAGTTGGCTTCAGATTCTCTTCCTTTGCCCCTCCCTTCTGCTTTCGTTCTCTCTCAAATAAATAAAATCTTTGAAAGGAAAAAAAAAGTATATGGCAGGGTGCCCGGGTCGCCTAGTCGGTTAAGCGTCTGACTCTTGGTTTCGGTTCAGGGCACGGTCTCAGGTTTGTGAGATTGAGCCCCGGGTGGGGCTTGGGGCGCAGCACAGAGTCGGCTTGAGATTCTCTTTCCCTCTCTTTCTTCCCCTCCCGCTTGTGCGTGCGCATCCGCTCTCTCTCTCAAATAAGTTTTTTTTTTTTTAAGATTTTATTTATTTATGTGACACAGAGAGACACAGCGAGAGAAGGAACACAAGCAGGGAGAGTGGGAGAGGGAGAAGCAGGCTTCCCGCTGAGCAGGGAGCCTGATGAGGGGCTCGATCCTAGGACGCCAGGATCATGACCTGAGCCAAAAGCAGATGCTTAAGGACTTGAGCCACCCAGGCGCCCCAGTAAATAAATCTTTTAAAAAAGTGAAAGAGCATGCAGCATAGTTACATTATTGCTGAGTAATAATATCATTTTATATGGTGTAATACGTTGAATTTTTTGTAATAGAATTTTTCAGTTGTGGGATGGCCAGTCTGTCTAGTTTGATGCTATAGAAATTATTTGATTTTTTTAGAAATAATCTGTGAACCTTACAGAATGATTCTCAAACTTGTATCTGTGAGCCACTCTGAGCAGAGCAAAAAGTCATGCAGGCCAGTATTTTGTTTGTTTTTATTTTATAGCCAGTGCTTCCTTTCAGGTTCTATTTTTGGCATAGAAGCTGCATTGGTACAAGACCTCCTGACCCTCGTTGAGTGTGTCTTACTTGCCAAGTAAGGAACACATTGGGTACTTGGTTAAAACTAGGGGAGAGGAATGATATGGTTGGAGATGTGCAGGAATGATTGCACCTCCTTCACCCTGATGTATATGACCTAACTACTGCTTAATGCTTTGCTTTGTTCTATTTTTGGAATATCACATGGTCGAACAAAGATTGCATAGAGGCTAGGAGAGATTGAGGAAAAATTTACCCCTCTGAGTGCCTCACAAGGTGTTCTGAGGAAAAGAAAAGGTATATGAATAATTAATTTTACCCTTTGTCCATTTTTAGAATTTGCCTCATTTCAAAGGCAAGTGATCAGGTCTTGTTGAATGAACCCTTCTGAATGCCTACCTCTGCCATGCCCAGTAACTAGATTGTCTGAATTCAGGGACTTCTTGTGGTATTTTTTACTTGGTTGACTTCCTTTTCCTAAAATGATTTAAAAAGCCCTTCACATATATGGAAAGCTCTGTGCCTATTAAATAATAGCCCTTTCTTGCCAGTCCTTAAAAGGTAAACGACTTAAAAAAAAATAAAGCTGTATCCATTTATTTGGACTTGAGCATCTAACATCTGTTCAGTTTTTTGGTGGAGTTTTTGAACCAGACTTCAATCAAAATACAGTGATGGAGGGCTCCTGGCTGGCTCACTTGGTTAGGCAACTGCCTTTGGCTCAGGTCATGATCCTGGAGTTCCAGGATAGAGTCCTGCATCGTGCTTCCTGCTCAGCAGGGAGTCTGCTTCTCCCTCTGACCCTCCCCCCTCTCATGTACTCTATCTCTCAAAATAAATAAATAAAATCTAAAAAAAAATTAAAAAGAATTACAATGATGAGGAGTGTAAGGGGAGGGACAAAATTATATTCTCTATTTTATTTTTATATTAATTTTATTATGTTAGTCATCATACATTACATCATTAGTTTTTTGTTTTTTTTTTACATCATTAGTTTTTGATGTAGTGTTCCATGATTCATTGTTTTTGTATAACACCCAGTGCTCCATGCAATACGTGCCCTCCTTAATACCCATCACTGGGCTAACCCATCCCCCCTACGCCCCATATTCTCATTTATGTAATTGAAATACCATGCATTTGAACATGCTGATGATTAAAAAAAAAGGTATTGTGTTTATTATACAAACACTTAAAATACAGAGGTGATTTGCTGATTATATGTCTCTGGAATATTGTGGTTCCAGTATAACTCCATTTGGCAGGTAGGAAAAACGAGGCACAGAAAATCAATCTAATTTATCAAAGGTTAAATAGAAAGTTAGAAAATGAGCATATAGATTTCCTTACTCAATATTTTATCCAATTAGTTGAAATGTATATAGAATCTCATAGAGGACAGCCAAAGTACTTAGTATGGTTTCCTAGCTATACATAGTAGTTGTTCAATTAAATCTTGATATTAAATCATTCAGGGAGAGGGTTTATGCTAGTTACTGATAATGTTTGTTTTGATGATATTTTTATTTTGAGTATAGAAACAGTAATACTTGTATTAATGTAGGTAAGAGGAAAATTAGTTGAATTTCAGTACAAAACTTTAGCAAGTATTTTGCAATATAGGCTTTTATTTTGAATTTCTACTTTGATGACTTCAGGTTACCCTTGGTTTTTAGGTGAGAGAAATTGAATCTCTGATTCTCTTTTCTTCAAGGGCCTGTCTCTTCCTTTGTAGGCTGTTTTGCATACAGATCTTACTGTGTTAATGCTAAGTTTACTTCACTATTTGGTATTAGATGATTTATATAATATTAGTAGTGAAATGTTTTATTTTTATTTTATTTTTTAGAAGATTTTATTTACTTATTTGGGGGAGATAGAGACCTAGATAGTGAGAAAGAGCAGGGAGGGGAGGGAGAAGCAGGGACCCAGATGTGGGGCTTGATCCCAGGACCCCAGAATCATGACCTGAGCCAAAGGCATATGCTTAACCAGCTGAGCCACCCAGGCGCCCTGAAATGTTTTAATGTATTGTAGCAGCGAAGAGATCTTTTTATTTATTTATTTATTTATTGAATGATTACTTTTGAGTAATCTTTTACACCTGATGTGGGGTTGGAACTCACAACCCCGAGATCCACCTACTGAGCTAGCCAGGCACCCTGATGATATCTTTGACATAATTTTGACATGAGCATTATATATAATGAATTAAATTTCTGTTTTAAAAAATTAATAACTGGAAATATGTTAATCTTTATATTTAACCAGGAATTCTGGGATCTTCATGTTGCCCCCTTCTTACATAGCTGCTAGTGTAGATGGAAGTTTATCTCATTGTTAATGAATGCCATCACCATTCCCTTCCCCCCATCCTTGCTTGGGAGCCTGGTTTGCCTGCAGCTGCAGTGGTAGGCATCTTTCAGGAAGTGACCTTGGCTTGTATTAATCAAATTCAGAACACACAAAAAAGCTTCTTGCTAACATGCTGACTTGATGTAAAATTTTATCACATCCATTTTCTTTCAAAATGAGGCCATCTTGTAAAAAGAAGATATACAGACGACTCCTCTAATTTAATATGTGAAAGGCGCTTCTGCAAGCCATGCTTAAAAATACTAGATTTTAAACGTAGACTTTTTTATTGGCCAATATGCATAAATGTCATGAAGGCTTGTAAGTTGTTACTAGAAAATTACTTGTTTTAATGCTGAATTAAAAAAACTCTATGTATCAGCATCAAGTTTCTTTATTTATTACTACCTTAACTGACATTAAATTGCTTTGGAAACTTTATACACTATATGGATTTATTTTGAAGTCTTTTAGCGGTCATATATTAAGTAAGGCACTTTTTTGTATTGGTTATACACTTTTGTATATTGGCACTTTTGTATATGTATATTTGGGTGTTCAGAAATAACTAGTTTCTTTTTTTTTTTTTAAAGATTTTATTTATTTATTCATGAGAGACAGAGAGAGAGAGAGGCAGAGGGAGAAGCAGGCTCCCAAGGAGCAGGGAGCCTGATGCGGGACTCGATCCCAGGACCCCGGGATCATGACCTGAGCCGAAGGCAGACGCCCAACCATCTGAGCCACCCAGGCGCCCAGAAATAACTAGTTTCTTAATTTTGCTGGTTTGGGTAAGAAAATGAGTATCTTACATGAAATCATTTTCTTAGGTAGTGGTAGTGCCTACAGGGGCTTCTAAATAGAAGTTTAAATTTAAGTAAGACTCGACCACCTTGTATTAATGAGCAGTATTACTAACTACTGATTCACACATCTGCTTATTTAGGATTTAGTTGATCATTTTGATAGAGCTGTTAATATTACCTGTTTCGCTTTTATCATGTAATGCTTCTAAGAAATGTAGTCCCTTAATGTAGTATAATTAAGGTGTGTAAAGGTACAGATCTTCATTTTACCTTTGCTCAGTGTTAAATTTTGAATGCCGAAAACAGTTATTTAATGGATTAGTTTAGTGATGTTTACTGCATTCATAGATTTACATAAAATGAATGAATGAATGAATTAGGGAGCAGTTGTGTGTATTGCCAAAGGGTTCACTCTTGAGTTTATTGTGTAAAAAGATCACTCCTTGGTACTGAAGTGTTTGGAATGGTGAAATATGGGAAAAGAAAGCTTAAACCTTAGGAGCTGTACCTGCATTTTGGTAGATACAGAGTATGAAAAGAACAGGTATGTTGCATGTTTATATTAATGATTTGGAGAAGAGATGAGGAATTTATGCAAATAAAAAATTGGAATGTAGATAAAACTTAAATGTTTTCATTATCTGAGTTATTCTTATTATTTATTTATTTTTAAAGATATTATTTATTTATTTGACAGAGGGAGACACAGCGAGAGAGGGAACACAAGCAGGGGGAAGTAGGAGAGGGAGAGGCAGGCTTTCTGCGGAGCAGGGAGCCCAAGTGGAGCAGGGAGCCCAATGCAGGGCTGGATCCCAGGACCCTGGGATCATGACCTGAGCTGAAGGCAAACACTTAACGACTGAGCCATCCAGGCGCCCCTATCTGAGTTATTTTTAAAGCATTCACTGGAGACACAACCAACCTCTTTTTTTTCTTTATAAATTTTTAATTTAAATTCTAGTTTGTTAAGAGTGCAATATTGGTTTCACAAGCAACATTGTCTTTCATGATATTATAAATTGTTCTTAGAATTGCAATCTCTTGGAGATAAATCTTTCTCCTTAACCTAAGTTCACTCTTTGTCTTGATTTGATACTAGCATTAATGATTAGTTTGTTAGATATTACAGGATAAAGAAACTGGTTTCAAGGAGAAAGATAATTACTCGATCATTTCTTCCCTCACATACCTGTTTAAAATACATGGTCTTAAGTAAAAATTGTCACCTTGAACTTAAAGTGTTCTTTGCCTCTCCCTAACCCCCTCAAAAAAGGAGAAGAAAAACCGAAAAATGAAATCCTAACAAGAAAACGAATATATGCAGTCCTGGTAGCCAATGAGTTAATGTTCTTTTGCAGCCTGAGGGGTCAGCATGCAGTCTCTGTTTTCTGATTGGCTGCTAAAAGGTGAAATTGAAACCACTGTAAACTTTTGACCCTGTAGCAATTCTTGTGGAACGCCTTCCACTGGTGGAGCCCAGAGCTTCGCTCAGCTCCCCACCCAATCCTCCCACCCCCTTTCCTGTATTTATTTTGTGTGATCGTGCAGCACTGCATGCAGTTTTTCCAAGGGCGGGCGGGGTGCAATGTGGGGAGGGGGGAAGGGGAGGCCGAACAGGCACCAGCAAGTGACTTGCTTGCATGACTGTTTTAGTAACCATGTTAGTACTTAGTACAACTCAGCCAGAGATACGGGGGCTTGTTAATAAACTGGTCTGCCAACTGGATTTTTTAGTTGTTTTCTTTAATCTCAACGTAATTTTAAAAATGCAGAATGGTTATATTACTGCCATTGTTCATCAGTGGATAGTATTGTTGTGTAAGCAAAGTGTATGGCATGGTTTCTTGGATATGTTGAGTTAAAAATAGCTTTCATTTTCAGCAACCTTTATATATCCCATTAATATTTCCTATGTCTCATGTAATTTTTACACAAATGGCTAACATTTTACAAAAGTTTTTTTCTTCTTTTTTATTATAAAGAAAGGCATTTTAGTTATGATAACTGTGGAAAATAATTGTAGAAATTATCTGTACATTTGAATTTCATTAATTCTGTCTGTCTCTTTGCTGAAGTAAGTGGTTTTGGGTTTGTTTTACAGTGACCACATCAGTCCTACGAAAAAGGCAAGGTAGTTCTCTACTCTTCTTTAATATTCTCATTGGACTCTATGTCTTCAACTTCTGGTTCTTCCTTGTATTGCTGGTGTCTGGTGCCATGTAGTGAGTGGATGCTCATCACATATATTGCTGAATGAACGTAGTTGCATTTTGGCCTTTTGATACCTGCTTCTCCTTTTCTAATTAGTGATAGGTACCATATTTTGCTCATACTTCCTGCAGGCCAGTCATCTCCTAGGTACACAGGAAGCATTTAGTTGATTTAAATGTCTCATACAAGGTCCCTTCAAGAAGCTGGACTTCCAAAACATAGGTTTTCTGAAAGCAAGGCTTCTGTTTTCACTGCATCACTTCAGTTTTCAGGTTGACTCCATATAGAACTAAACATTTATTGTAATTTATTAAATGACTGTGTAGAATAAATTAGTATGAATCAGCTTAGTCCTTTCTAGTATATATCATGAGATAAGTAGTAATACATTGTTAGTTTTTTTTAACCCTGTCCTTACTTTACTAAACATGTATATGCTGTAATTTGAAATAATTCCTGCCTCCCTTGTAAAAAAGATTATGGTATTTAAACTTTAATTTAAATTTTAAAGTTTAAAATTTAAAATTTTTAAAGTTTAAAATTTAAATTTTAAAAAAGTTTGTCATCAATATATTACCAATGTACACTTGGGTACCAAATGTATTTTTACCTACTATTTATTAAAACACATAATAATGGACTAATAGTAAAAAAAAATTAAAAAAAATTTTTTAAACTGTAAGTTTACACAGCTCCAAAAAACTGGTACCTCTAGAAATAATTTTAAATTTTCATATGATTTTTAACTTATATTTGGTTTTTCCCTTTCAGCTTAGCTACAGATTTGTTGGGGTTGACTCTTGCAAGTAAAATCTGTTGTTACAGTTTTGGGGAAAAAAAAAACCCCAAAACAGCAACTATGTATTTGATAAATAATCTCAATTGTAAAATAATGTTTCATTTACACTAATTTTATGTAACCTTTGCCTTGAAATTGATGGGTAAACTTACTCTGTGGTGTTTTGGAGATGGGTGGGCAAGAGCCGATTTTTCCCAAAGAGGGTGATCCCCATCTCTATGATTTTTTTTTTTTAGGGAACTGAGGAGGGATTCCCTGGGAACAATGAGCTTAATATGATTAATAGTAGAGTCCTTGTCCCCCTTCCATTTTCAACAGCAGAAGAAAAACATGTTCATGATCTTCAGTGGCCTCTTTTTGCCCAGTTAGTGTTTCCAAGCATCAGGATTATATAGTTTGGATTTTCTTCTCTGTCAGCTCCCCTCCCCCAGTTTGATTCTTTGTTCTGGCCTTGAGGCACATCTTCTCAGACTAGCTATTAACAAAGCTCAGTTTGATTTTTTTTTTTCTTTCCCATTAGATTTCTACTGATGCAGGCTTTGATAATGTGGATCCCATCAGTCATATTTTTCATTAATTCTAGTAGAAAAATTAACCTCTCCCCCCCCCGCCCATATTTAGTATTTTGAGGACATGTTATTTAGTTTTTGTTAGTGTGATTTTTGTTTGTGTGATGGACCGAAGTCCAAATTACGAAAAGGGGTAAGAATATGCTTACTTTTGTTAAAAGTAAAAAATAAAGTCCCAAGAAATCGGCTAGGACTGTTGGCTTTGCAGAATCTTGGTTCTAGATAACCGCAGTTTTCCAGGTCCCCTACTTTACAGTACTTTTTATTTATTTTTTCAAGTTTTATTTATTTGTTTTTTTAGATATCTTTACACTCAGCATGGGGCTCGAACTCACAACCCCGAGATCAAGAGTCACATGGTCTTCTGACTGAGCCAGCCAGACACCCCTCGTGTATAGTACTTTTTAGCTTATTGACCCCTGGCAAGGTCCTGGTAGGCAAGCCAGTCATTGATCTATGACTTTTGGGGGATCACTGTAGTCCAGCTGCACACTTCCTGGGAGGGGGGCATTTTGTAGATGGAGTTCCTTTGGATCCAGGGGATTATGCGGTGCAGATTAGCTTGGGCTAGCGCTCCTTTGGGGTGTTTCTCACCAGCCGTGTAATACTTGTATTAATGTAGGTTCTCTTGCCGACCTTCCACACTAGGCAGCAGTACTTGTTTCCTGCTTATGGTACTAGGTACATTCTGACTCAGATACCTTTTCCTATCCACCCCTCTTGTTCTGTAGGTACTAACCCTACCCCACAACCTTTGTCCTTCCCCCATAAAAAGGAGGAAAACAAAAGAACCATTTCTGAAATGAAACTTGATTTAAAACTAGGCCAGAAAGCCTTGGGCTTTCTTTACAGAAGTTCTGCCTGCTTTTCCCTTCATCTTCCTCTAATTAAATTAGATATCATAAAAATTCAAGTAATAAAACATGAATTCATTTAAATACTAAAACTGATTGTTTTTTTCCCTATTTTTTATTTGAATGTACTTGGACATTCTTAAGTTAGATGTCAGATTGTTGTTTGTTGACTAGTAATAGTTTTAATTAATTTTTAGAAAGATTTTATTTATTTGAGAGAGAGCTCGAGCCGGGAGGAGAGGGAGAGGCAGGCTCCCCGCTGAGCAGGTAGCCAGATGTGGGGCTCTATCCCAGGACCCTGGGGTCACCCTGAGCTGAAGGCAGACACTTAACCGGCTGAGCCACCCAGAGGTCCCTTAATTTATTGAGCATTTATGTATCAGGTACTGATAAGTAATTTAAGCTTTTTCACTTAATCTTTGCAAGAACCTTGAGAGGATTGATCCCTGTTTTATGATCATAAATCTAAGGCTCAAAGAAGTCTTTAAGTTGGGTACCTAGCTAGTAAGTGAAAGCTGGGAGTTGAGTCTAGATGGTGGACTCCAGAGCTTCTGCTCTTAAACCGTATGCTAACAAGTAGTCATATTATTGTGGATTAGAGGATACATTCCAAGGATCCACTTCCTTTTGACATCTCATTTATAAGCTAGCGACTATACTGTAATTAGAAATAGATATGTTAGTAGATATAATAGCTCTTTTTTAGACTTTAATTGTATGGCATTTGTACACTACCTGGATTTTCCTCCTATCCTTTTGTGAACCACATATCATGAGCTTCCTTCCTACCCCTCAATTTTCTCACCTTTAAATTGGGTTTCAGATGTGCAACAGACCCTTCACATGATGCAGCTAGATTGTGGTTGGTTGTTCCTATATACTCCATGCGGATTGGCCATGGCTATGATTCAGAACTTGTAAATACATTGTTTTTTCTTGTACCCCTTCCCAACAGACCTGCCAATTCCAGCATGAACTTTAGGGTATAGTTATGGCTGTTGTCTTTATATATATACACCACTAGAATTATTGGTAGTCAGATTGTTGCTTTATTATTATATTTGGAAGTTCGTAAGGTGAAGGTGAATGTTTTATTGGCTCACTTTCTTGCTGTACCAGAGGCTGCTTCCTCAAGTGCAAGAAAGCTGTTAATATGTTCATGTATTTTATTGCAGATTATTTTTGAAGAATTGCCTTTGATTTTCCTCTCCCACTTAAAAATATTTCCTTTCTTTTTTTTTATTATTTAAAGATTTTATTTATTTATTTGATAGAGAGCAGAAGCAGGGGGAGCGGCAGGCAGAGTGAGGGGGCGAAGCAGGCCCCTGATGAGCAAGGAGCCTGATGTGGAGCTCCATCCCAGGACCTTGGGATCATGACCTGAGCTGAAGGCAGACACTTAACCGACTGAGCCACCTGGGCGCCCCTAAAAATACTTCTTGTTGGTGACCCAAGTGCAGTCTTTTCTAGAGGGGAGGAAAACATCCATGATTTTTTCCCCCTTTTCCTTTTCTTCTTCCTTGCTTGCTTCCTTTATCCATCCACCCATCTGTCTGGTAGATATTTATCTTTTTGGACTCGGATATTTAAGCATTAGTTTCTGCCACGATATTGAGAGAGATATATATTTTAAAGATTTTATTTGAGAGAGAGTGAGAGAGCGAGTGGAGCGGGAGGGGCAGAGGGAGAGGGAGCGGCAGACTTCCCACTGAGCAGGGAACCTGATGCAGGGCTCCATCCCAAGACCCTGAGATCATGACCTGAACCAAAGGCAGATGCAGAACCGACTTGAGTCACCCAGGCGCCCCTCAATATTGTTTTTATTTTATTTTTTAAAAGATTTTATTTATTTATTTGACAGAGAGAGACACAACGAGAGAAGGAACACAAGCAGGGAGAGTGGGAGAGAGAGAAGCAGGCTTCCCGCCGAGCAAGGGAGCCCGAGGTTAGGCTCGATCCCAGGACCCTGGGATCATGACCCGAGCCAAAGGCAGATGCTTCACGACTGAGCCACCCAGGCGCCCCTCAATATTGTTTTTAATTGTTATTTGTTGAGTATTCCTTTTGGACAGGTGGGGACACCCCAAATTCACATTACTGATCTGGTTTGATTACTTTTCAGGACTTGGAGTTGGTTTCCTCAACCCCTGTTTTTCATTATCCATGTTTATAAACTGTGACAAGGTATATTGTATATGTTATACCTGACTTATAAGCAGAAACAGTATTATATGGCAAAATAAGGCATCATCTCAAATTCCTAGGAAAAGACCTTGTGCTTGATATAGCATGTTTTGTTTTTGCTTGTTTCATATGTCCAGAGAAGGGAATGATGGGGAAGATTAACTTGTATGTAACTAATACTACTACTTATATTAAAAAGAAAGGGCAATAAAATTCAATACCATCCCCCCCTTTTTTGTTTGTTTTCAGGATCAAAATACTTGCTGAACAGTGGAGTCACAGACCAATAAAAATAAGCTCCTACTTGAACGTCATTTGACTGGTTAGCCAGGTAATTCACTTTTACTTTGATTTCATCCTTTGTGATTTTCTGTCTACACCCTCTGAAGATCCTGACCTTTCCTTTTATGATTTAATCTTAAACTCGTGTCATATTTCATGTTTCTCTCTTTTTTTTAGTTTTATTTATTTATTTGAGAGAGAGAGTGGAGGGAGGGGCAGAGGAAGAGACTCTTCAAGCAGACTCCCCACTAAGCGCTTTGGGCTCCATCCCGTGACCCTGAGATCATGACCTGAGCCGAAGCCAAGAGTCAGATGCTTAACCGACTGAGCCACCCAGACACCTTCATGTTTTTTTCTTTAATGATAGCATTAGTTGAATGAATGGTCTCAAAATAAGTGGATATATATGTATGTCCATATATAGGTGTATATATACAAATACAACTTTTTTGGGGAAGAAGGGAACTGTATGCTACAGTTTAATATGAGATACTACTCTCTCCTACCCCTTTTCCCTTAATGTGTGAACACTTTAATGGGGTTTATTCAAAATCTGAATCAATCCCACTTATTTTTACTATTTCACCCCATGAAGACTAGTTTCTCCAGATTGCTTGTGCTGGCATATAACATCTCATCTAGCACTAGGATAGGAGAAGTGAGAATAGAAAAAGTTGTCTGATAGCCAAGAAAGCAGTTATGCTTTGCTTAAATTTCTTTTTGTTAATAATACTGTCATTCTTTTGGTTAGCTCGGCTTGAAATCTGAGTCATCTTTGAACCCCCCCCCCCCCCCCGCCTTGCCCCTTTGATATATTAGTATTTTGGTAAACAGGCCTTATCTGGTTTTCTGTTTTCATGTCTCCTGTATTTGTACCACTTTCTGCTAATATCTTACTTCCTAGGCCAAGATCTTGTATTTGTTCAAATGTCCCTTTACTCCCTCTTATCTACTGTTTCTAGCACTTGAAATTTTGCTTAGAAAATTTCCTTAAGTATGTCCCTTTTAATTAAGCCTCTGTTTTGCTCTAAGCTTTGAGTTTCCATTCCTTGGCTTACAGAAAAAAAGTACAAACTCCCTTCTCTGACATTTGAAACAGTCCTTTATCTGGGAATCTCTCTAAACCTCCAGTCTCAGCTCTTGCTGTTTCCCTAATAAAATCCTTCAATTAATTATGATACATACCCATTATACCCATTATATTCTGAACATAGTAGAGAACTATCTCCATACTATTTATTAAAAAAAAAACAAAACCAAACTCTTTATTTGGAAGTCATTTCCAATTTACGAAATTTGCAAAAATAGAGTATAAAGAACATCTAGATACCCTTTAGCCAGATTTACGCACTTGTTTACCATTTGCATCTGTGTGTGCTCTCACTCTTTCCTTCCCTCTCTCTAAATGCATGCATAGTTCTTTTCTGAACTGTTTGAGGGTAAGTTACATTTATTGAGCTTCTTTCTTCTAATACTTCTGTATTCCCTAAGAATAGGGTCATTCTCTTATATAACTATTGTACAGTTACCAACTTCATAAATGGACACTGACACAAATGTATGGTCTGTCTTCCAGTTTGGTCAGTTGACCTAATAAAGTCTGTTAACAGCATTTCCTTTGCTTCCTGTACAGAATCCAGTCTGGGGTTGGGTACAGCATTTACTGTATTTATTTCTCTTTAGCCTCCTTTTTCCTGGAATATTTCCATAGCCTTTGTCTTTTATGGTATTGACATTTTTGAAGAACACAGCCCTTCCCTGCTTTTAATAGAATGTTCTTCATTTTATGTTTCTCTGAAGTTTCCTTGTGATTAGATTGAGGTTATGCATTCATGGCTGGAATATTGTATAGGTGATGTGACATCCTGAGAAAGAAGCACAACTTCTGGAGACACATGATTTCTTCTGTCCCTTCTTGTGATGTTAATATGGATTATTTGGCCAAGATGTTGCCAGATTTCTCCACTGTATAGTTTATTTTCCTTCCATGCAATAAGCATTTTATAGGGAGACAATGCAAATACCATGGTTCTCATCACAATTTGCCCCAGATTTAACATTCGTTGATGATTCTTATCTGATCTTACTTTTCACTGTGTTGGTTCCAAAATGGTTATTTTCTGATTCCAGCATTCCCTTTATACTATGAGTCAGCCCTTGGCATTGTTCTGTAATCAAGAGCCCTGTCTGTCAGTTTGGACTCATGATTTACTAGGTTTTTCAGTTCATAAATTCATTACTCTACCTAATTATTTTGATGCTTCAGTTGTCCTAGGTTTAGAAAGTAGAACTCTTTTTTTTTAATAAATATTTAAGCGATAGAAAGTAGAACTCTTTTTTTTTGAAAGATTTATTTATTTATTTGAGAGAAAGAATGAGATAGAGAAAGAGAGAGAGAAAGAGCATGAGAGGGGGGAGGGTCAGAGGGAGAAGCAGACTCCCTGCTGAGCAGGGAGCCCGATGCGGGACTCGATCCCAGGACTCCAGGATCATGACCTGAGCCGAAGGCAGTCGCTTAACCAACTGAGCCACCCAGGTGCCCCCTAGAAAGTGGAACTCTTAATCAGTCTCCCTGTCTTTACAGGGAGGAAAGTGTTAGAGACTAGGATGCTGTGGGGATGGGGGGAGGTGTCCTCATTGCTCGTGGACAGAGCTAGTAAAATATGCATGCTTATGCACACATGTGCATACACCAACATACTTGTACATAAACACATTTGTAGCAACATGCATATACATAGTTTAGAAATCATGAGTTTATATCCGTATGTCCAGCTTCACTCCCTGTCTACAGGCTCTTTCTCTGCTGTTACCGTTTCATATTTTTATGTCCCATTTTATGCTGTGAGAAACCTTGGCTCCCAACATTGTCAGTGCACTTACTCATTTACTCTATCCTATAATACATCTCAAATAATTTCAGAGTCATTTTGCCCATTTCACCACAGTAAACAAACTTAATTAAAGTGGAGAATTTATATGTAGTTCTTCATTGCCTTACAACCATCCTGCCCAAGACTGAGAATGAATAAATAAATATTGTATTCTTAAATTACTTGAATCAACCTTTCCTTCTTCCTTTCTTGCTTTCCCTTTCCTCTGCACTTTCACTTCTCACTCCAACTTTCTGTATAAGGTAGTTAATGGTATTCATTGGAAATGTAATTAGGTTCATTTGTTTTTCAGTTTTTTTAAAGACTCTAATCTTTTTAAAAGATTTTTAAGGGTGCCTGGGTGGCTCAGTTGGTTAAGCGACTGCCTTCGGCTCAGGTCATGATCCTGGAGTCCTGGGATCGAGTCCCGCATCAGGCTCCCTGCTCGGCAGGGAGTCTGCTTTTCCCTCTGACCCTCCCCCCTCTCATGTGCGCTCTCTCTCTCTCTCAAATAAATAAATAAAATCTTTAAAAAAAAAAAAAGATTTTTAAAATATTTATTTATTTTTGCGAGAGAGAGAGAGAGAGAGAGAGAGAGAGCGTGCGCGCGAGAGAGAGCGCCCTAGTGCACAGGCCTATGTGGGGAAGGGGGAAGGGGCAGGTAGAGGGGCAGGGGGAACAGCAGAGGGAGAGGGAGAGGAAGAGAATCACAAGCCAACTCCCCACTGAGCGTGTAGCATGGAGCCTGATGTGCAGTTTGATCTTTTGACCCTGAGATCATGACCTGAGCTGAAACCAAGAGTCGGGTGCTTAATTGAATGACCCACCCATGTGCACCCACCCTTTTTTAAAGTGGGCTCCATGATGGGAGCTGGAAGATCTTGAGATCATGACCTGAGCCAAAATCAAGAGTTGGTCGCTTAACTGACTGAACTACCCAGGTGCTCCCAGTTTTTTTAATGCTCCTTCTCATTCTGATTGGTTTTATTTTTGAATTTATAGAAAACAAGGATATTTCCAAAAGTTAAAATTATACAAAAGATACACTTCCCTTCTGTATCCTTTCCATCCCATTTCCCCCATTTCACATAGGTAACCAACCTTGCTGTTCCCCCAGCCCCTTTCTCATTTATTTTTTACATAGTTTCCATTATGTGCATATACCATAGTTTACTCAAGCAGTAGCCTATGTATAGGTATTATTTAGGTTGTTTCCACTATTTTGCAATTAAAATAATGCTGCAGTGAATAACCTTGTGAATATATATTTTTATATTTTGGGAGTGTACCTTCAGGATAAGTTCCTGGAAGTGAGACTACTGGGTTGAAGGGTAAATGTGTATGTAGTTTTTGTTAGATATTGTCAAATCACATTCCATAAGAATTACACCATTTTGGATTCCCAACAGCAATGTATGAGAGTGACTGTTGTTTTTAACCACAGTCACACCGCAAAAGTTCTTTAACTCAGCATAATATATTTTTTAGATGTATCTACATTATTGCATGTATCAGTAATTTCTTTTTATTGCTGAGTGGTATTCCATTGTGTGACTACTTTCTCATTTTTGGCTACTATGATGGATAAAGCTGCTCAGAACATTCAGGTACAAGTCACTGTGTAGATTTTCCCTTCTTGAATAAATACCCAGGAGTGCAATTGCAGGGTCTTATGTTAAATGTATGCTTATCTTTTTATTAAAAATTTTTTTGTTTCAATTTTTAATTTAAATTCTAGTTAGTATATGCTTATCTTTTTTTAAGATTTTATTTGAGGGAGAGAGAGAGAGCAAGAGTGAGTGAGCATGAGTGAGCACGAGCTGGGAGAGGGGCAGAGGGAGAAGCTGACTCCCATCTGAACATGGAGCCTGATGCGTGGCTCTATCCTAGGACCCTGGGATCATGACCTGAGCCGAAGGCATACACTCAGCCAACTGAGCCACCCAGGCACCCTATGTATATGCTTATCTTTATTTAAAAAAAAAAAAGTGAAACTGTTTTCAGAAGTGGCTGTAATTCCACCTGCAAGATAAGAGTTCAAGTTTGAATTGTTCCTATTTGGTATTGTCACTTCTTTAATTTCAGCCTGCATTTCCATGATGTCTAATGATACCGATAATAGTTTCTTACTAACCGCACATATCTCTTCTTTTATGAAGTGTCTGTTTAAATGTTTTGCCCATTTTTAGAATTGGACAGTTTTCTTATTGTAGGAGTTTTTAAAAAATATATATTCTGTCTACTGATTGTTTTCAGATACATTTTAAGAGTACTTTTTTTTCCTTCCCTTTTATTTTCTTAACTTTTATTTTGAAGAATGGCATTTTGAATTTTCAAGTACAACTTAACAATTTTTAATTTTGTGGTTAGTGCTTTTTTACTAAGAGATCTTTGCCTGTCATAGGTTATGAAGCTCTTCTGTGTTTTCTTATAGAAGTTTTGTACTTCTGACTGTATATTTAGGTCTCTGATCCACTTTGATTTAATTTTTGTGTTTGATGTGAAGAAAGGATTGAGGATCAGTTTTTAAAATGTGGATATTCTGTTCCAGAGCTATCTATTGAAAAGACTCTCCTTTTTCCATTGCATTGTCCTGCTAACTTAATCAACTGACTGTGTACAACAGAATCTTTCTGGTCTTTTTTCTGTTCCATTGATTTATATATCAGTCTTACGCCCACATACGTTGTCCTGATTACTATAGCTTTTATAGTAAGGTTTCAGAGTAAGTAATGTGAATTTTTCAACTTTTTTCCTTGTCATGATTGCTTTGGCTAATCTAGGGCTTTTGCATTTTGATACAAATTTCAGAATCAGTTTGTCAATCCCTGTAGTTTTTTAATCACTCTGAGAAACTGCCCTGCAGAATCTAGCTAGCTGGGACATCTTAAACTGTGGTCATTATCTTGTCAATTCAAGATTGCTGGGTTCTTTTTGGGTTCCTTATCCCTGTGCTGTGATGTGGAAATTGCTTTCTGGCAGAAAAGCCTGGGTAGTGGTAGGATTCATGTTGTTGCCTCTTCCCTCCCCCTGCCCCCAATTGTTTCCCGTATCTCAGGGACCACAATTTTTCACTTCCTGTTCTCTGATACCTGAATATAGTTTGTTATAATTTGTCCTGTTCACTGTAGGATAGCATTTGTTACTTTCTCCGATTGAAGAGAAGTCCCACAATTGATTCTTGGGTTCATTAAAAAAAGGCTCTTCTCATGTATTGGCCGATTTATAGTTTTTGTTTTTGTTTTAAAGATTTTATTTGTTTGACAGAGAGACACAGCGAGAGAGGGAACACAAGCATGGGGAGTGGGAGAGGGAGAAGCAGGCTTCCTGCTAAGCAGGGAGCCCAATGCCGGGGTCGATCCCAGGACCCTGGGATCATGACCTGAGCCTAAGGCAGACGCTTAACGACTGAGCCACCCAGGTGCCCCCGATTTACAGTTTTTTTTTTTTAAATTTTTTTAGCATATGTGCCAAAATATGTTTGTTAACCATAAAAATCTTTTTTTTTTCTTAAATTAACACAATGTATTATTTGTTTCAGGGGTACAGGGAACCATAAAATCTTCTTTGAGCATTTAAAAAATATACATATATATTTTTAAAGATTTTATTTTATTTGTTTGACAGCAAGAGAGACAGTGAGAGAGGGAACACAAGCAGGGTGAGTGGGAAAGGGAGAAGCAGGCTCCCCGCCGAGCAGGGAGCCCGATGCAGGGCACGATCCCAGGACCCCGGGACCACGACCCAAGCTGACGCAGGTGCCCAATGACTGAGCCACCCAGGCGCCCCCCAAAAATATTTATTTTAGAGTGTGTGTGAGCAGGGGCAGGGGTTGGGAGGGGCTGAGGGAGAGAATCTTCAAGCTGACTTCCTGTTGAACGTGGAGCCTGATGTGGGGCTCAGTCTCATGGCCTGTGAGATCACCACTGAACCAAAACCAAGAGTTGGATGCTCAACTGACTCAGCCACCCAGGTGCCCCGAGCATTTTTTAAATTATTTTTTTATTTTTATTTTTATTATTATTTTTTAAAGATTTTATTTATTTATTTTACAGAGAGAGAGAGACACAGTGAGAGAGGAAACACAAGCAGGGGGAATGGGAGAGGGAGAAGCAGACTTCCTGCTGAGCAGGGAGCCCGATGCGGGGCTCCATCCCAGGACCCTGGGACCATGACCTGAGCCGAAGGCAGACGCTTAACAACTGAGCCACCCAGGCGCCCTTGAAAGTGCATCCTTCTTTAAGCCTTGCTTTTCCTCCTATAGGCTGGTTGGCAAAGGACAGTGAAATAGCCAGCATGCAAAACTACTGTTGATGTATGGCTGAGGATGTTGGTGATTTCATAGCATTCTGGGCACTGTGCTTCCATGAAGTGTAGGAATTGGGGATCCACACCATGTGCTGCTTCTCATCTTCCCTGGGATGGAGGAAGTCCTTAGTAAGGGGCATGTTCTCATGAGGAGATAGTCACCACTGGAAAGTAGTTTAGCACTTTAAAGATGTTATTCCATTGTCTTGTTGTTTCTGAAAAGATAACTTTTATCCTTGTTCCTCTGTATGTGTGATCCTTTTTCTTACGGCTGCTTTCAAGACTTTCTCTTTTTGTTTTTAAACAGTTTGTGCTGTACTCAGGTCTAATTTCTTTGTGTTTGTTTTCCTTGGGATTCTTTGAGTTCCTTTGATGTATATAGGTTGGTGTTTTCATTAAGTTTGGGGAAGTTTTCCCATTATTACCTCAAGTATTTTATTCTTTTCCTCCTTCATCCTGATTTCTCTGACTCCAAATATTGTTTGTTAGATCATTTGATATTTCTTGCATATACTTAAGGCTCTGTCCATTTTTCTGCAATTCTTTTCTTTTCCTTAGGCTCAGTTACTTTTTTCTGTCATTTCCAATCTGAGTAATATTCAAAAATAAAATGCTTTTTGTCTCATCTTGCTCTTACAACCCACGGTAGAAAGGGGCTTAAGAAGAGCTAATGGCTTTATCAAAGTTGTATAACTAATTTGTGGTGTCATTGAATTAGAACCTAAATCTTGATTCTTTGCAAATTTCAGACCATTTTCTTTCTGTAATTTGTGAACTTTTATCTTGTAATAAGTTGCTATCTTGTTAAATGTTCATGCTGCTATGTCTAGGAGTAGGGGTGGTGGTAGGGGATTTTCATTCATTTTCTGCAATTTTACAATGTTTAAGTTCTTCTTTGCTTTAAAAAATGATTTTCAGTGGAAGAATTTAAGTATCACTGAATTCAGTAATACCTTAAGAACTAATCTTTTAGATGACATTCCCCAGCAGTGAAAATATGTCTATGGTTATTCAACAGAAATTCATCTTTAACCACAGAAGTTTTAAAATCATGAGTTTTTAGACTCTCAGGTTATGATATCATTCATGGCCTTGGAAATTAACTCTTTCAAGTACTGTCTCTTACCAGTCTTTTTCACATGAAAATTCCTTAAACCAGTTCTTGTGTCATCTTAATTAAAATGAGACCACTATGTAGTTGGATAAAGGAATGAAGATATATTGCCAAGGTCAGGATAATTAATAAGTGCCTTTATATCACATTTTACTAACATTTTAGTTTCTAAAAAGTTCTATCATAACCTTCTAGAGAATTTGATATTAAAAAGGTATTATTAGTAGCTGGGGCGCCTGGGTGGCTCAGTCGTTGAGCGTCTGCCTTCGGCTCCCTGGGATCGAGCCCCGCATCGGGCTCCCTGCTTGGTGGGAAGCCTGCTTCTCCCTCTCCCACTCCCCCTGCTTGTGTTCCCTCTCTCGCTATGTCTTTCTGTAAAATTAATAAAAAATAAAATCTTAAAAAAAAAAATAAAAACGTATTAGTAGCATATGAATGGCATTCTAAATTTTAAGGACTATATCTCTGTCCTTCAGTTTAATTTGAAATTGAATTACTAAAGTTTAAAGATAACTTTTAATTATAAGTTCTGCTTTTATTATGCCTTATAATTAAAATGAGTCAGGCTCACAGACATCTTGTAAAGCAGCTATTACTGAAAAAGCAATTTAAGGAAATTCTTTTAGGTTTATATTTTATATATATAGAAAAATTGACATTTGTTAATTTCATCAATTGCCTGCCTAACTATAACACCCCTTAAATTTAAAGCTAGAAAACACAGTTTTTTGTTTTTTTTTTGTTTGTTTGTTTGTTTTTTTTTGCATGGGAACTAGGAGTGGTAGTAGTCTCACTTTGACATCAGTTTTCTCATTAGGATCAATTTGCTTGTTTTTTAGAACATCACAGGTTCTTTCCAGCTTAAGTTTCTATGATTCATGGATCTAGTTCCTCATTATAGAGCCTTTTAGTTAATCCTGCTGTTTCTCCCCCGCTCACTATAAATGCATGTTGATTGCTTAGATTAGGAGATGAAAGTATTGGTAAGGTGAAGGTACTTAAAACTTTTTTAAAGGTGATGTACAGGGATGGGTCAAGAATCTACAGTCATTGGTGATCTGGTAAGGGCCATTCTTCTTCTTCTTCTTCTTTAAAGATTTACTTAGAGAAAGAGTGTGTGAGCATGAGCATGTGTGCACACAAGCAGGAGGGGCAGAAGGAGGAGAGAGAATCTCAAGCAGATGATGCGCTGAGTGTGAAGACCAGGTGGGGCTCGATCTCATGACCCCAAGGTCATGGCCTTAACTGAAACCAAGAGTTAGTCACTCAACTGACTGTGCCACCCAGGCATCCTAAGGGCCATCATTCTTAACTGTTTTCTTTTTGTTAAAGACTAGTAGGAATTTCTAGTTAATGTGACCAGAAAACAGTAACTTCTTACTGGAAACTTAAGCTGGGCCATTGAAAGACAGTTGTTAGAACAGCTGTAGACAGTGCAGTTACACTCGGATTTCACGAAAAAAGGAGTAAACTATTTGTTTAGTTTTTGGTTGAAATGGTTAAGAGCTTGGGCTCTGATGTTGGAAAGACTTGCATTTAATTTGTAATTCCATCACTTACTAGATGTATGACCTTGGGTGAGTTATTTTCCTTCCCCATACCTGTTTTCTCATGTAAAAGAGGGATAAATTTGAACTCTACTTTTATCTGTTCTTTATATCTGAAATAGGGATTAAAATGGGAGTAATAAATGGAATGCCCTCAACACAGTATCTAGCTCAAATGTTAGATTAAATATATATTCACTTAACATTAACTTAACATTTTTAACTTAACATTAGTGTTTTTTAATTTAACATTAAAATTATGCAATATTTTATATAAACAGGAGTATATATGTGCTATGAAGTGTACTTCGGAAAACACCTATGAACCCACTACTTAAGAACTGGAAAGTTGCTAGGTATACCAGCTCCCTGTGTGTTTCTCCATCTTACTCTTCCTTCTGCTTCTGTCCCAGAAGTAATAGATACCGTAATTTATTTGCTAAAAACTTAAAAAAAAAAAAAACCACACGTGTGTGTTCTTGAACCATGTTTAGTTTTTGTTTTTAGCTTTACAAAAATGAGTGTAATGGACTTGCTTTTTATTTTACTTTTTAAAGATTTATTTATTTATTTGTTTGTTTATTTATTTACGGGGAGGGACAGAGGGAGAGAGAGAAATCTCTAGTCGACTTCCCCTGAACTTGGAGCCTGACTTGGGACTCCATCCTATGACTCCAAGACCACGACCCCAGCCGAAATCAACAGTCGCCTGCTCAACCGACTGAGCTACCCAGGCGCCTCTAATGTACTTGCTTTTTTTTTTTTTTAAAGATTTTATTTATTTATTTGAGAGAGAGAGAATGAGAGATAGAGAGCACAAGAGGGAAGAGGGTCAGAGGGAGAAGCAGACTACCTGCCGAGCAGGGAGCCCGATACGGGACTCGATCCCGGGACTCCAGGATCATGACCTGGGCCGAAGGCAGTCGCTTAACCAACTGAGCCACCCAGGCGCCCCTAATGTACTTGGTTTTTAAAAAAAACTTTGATTGCTTATAATATTCACCCATGTTGTGTATAATTTATTTTTGCTACTACTATATTGTTTTGTATGGCTTTATTTTTTAAATTTGGGATGGATGGTCATTAGTGTCCTCTGGTTTTTGATGTATAAATGAAATGTCAATGAACATTTTTGTGTATTTTGTTGCAAGATTATTTTTATTGCCCTAAAGTTTTTAAATATAAATTTGACTTTAACTGCCCATGTACTAAATTTGCTTTTCCTGTAGAACTTCTTTAGAAAAAGTAAATTTTCTTATTGAAATAGCCCTCTTTTATTAGCTAATTTATCTTATACAAGTCATTTATTATTTATCACAGGATTAGCAATATGCACTATTTTCCTTACATAACTTTAAGTATAGTTTATATTCAGTAAAATGCACCAGCCTTAAGTTTATAATTTGCCGAGTTTTGACAAATGTCACCATTACCACAATCATGATATAAAACATCCCCACCATCCTCTGAAGTTCTTTTGTCCTTCTGTGCAGTCAGTCCACTGAGATAGCTGGCAGCCTCTGGGCTACTTTAAGTCGTTAGTTTTGCCTTTTCTGAATTTCATATATATGGTATTCCCCTTATGTATATAATGTACTTTTTGTAATTTTCCACTGTCATCGGATATTCTGTTCTTTTTCGCCTTTCAGTTTTGTAAGCTTGTATTGATCTTTAAGCTCACTAATTTTATTTTTTTTTCTTCCTCAGCTGTGTCCCGTCAACTGATGAGCCCATCAAAGGCATTCATTTCTGTTAGTGTTTTTGATTTCTAATATTCCCATTTGCTGCTTTCTCATAGTTTCCATCTCTCTGCTTATATTACCCATCTGTTCTTGCTTGTTGTCCACTTTTTCCATTAGAGTGCTTAGTATATTAATCATAATTAAAATCCCACAATTGGTTTCCAGTTTTTTTTTTTTTTTAATGTTTTTAAAGAATCTGGCTTCTTTCCTGTTTGCTAGCAAATTTTAGAGGCTTCTTTGGATATGTCATCAAAATCTGCTTTCACTTACCAGCGCTCATGATTTCTCATTTAAGAATATAAGTGACCACATAAAAACTTGATATATGTTCATAGCAACATTATTTA
This sequence comes from Eumetopias jubatus, assembly GCF_037043125.1. Lineage (NCBI taxonomy): Eukaryota > Metazoa > Chordata > Mammalia > Carnivora > Otariidae > Eumetopias > Eumetopias jubatus. Next base: position 127,600,620 of record NW_028274815.1, read on the forward strand.
TAATAGCCAAAAAGAGGAAACAACTTAAATGTCCATCAGCTGGTGAATAGATAAATAAAATTATAGTTCCACACAGTTAAGTATTCACAAATAAAAAGAAATGAACTACTGGTATATGCTATAACATGGATGAATTTGAAAGGATTATACGAAGTGAAAGAAGCCAATCACAAAGGACTAGATATTGTATGATTCCATTTGTATGAATTTTCCAAAATAGATGAATCATTAGAGACAAAGTAGATTAATGGTCTCCCTGGGGTGGGAGAGAGGTGGTATGAAGTGGGGGAAAAATGGGATTACACAGAGAACAGTGAGGAGTACTGGGCTTCTTTTTTGGGATAATGAAAATGTTCTAAAATTGTGATGATTGTACAACTCTGAATATATTAAAGGCATTGATTGGATACTGCAAGTGTGTGGTTTGTGAATTATATCTGTATAAAGCTGTGAAAGAATATACCTGATATATTCTTTCTATTGATGAATGAATATTCTATATTCAGAGAACATAAGATCTCTGTACCGCCATAAAGGAATTTTCTGGAAAAATATTGTTATTTTTCTCACGGCACTTACCTCAGAAGGTTTGCTATCTATCCCAAACATTTCTTGGTTTCAAAAACAACACATTAATTGAAACCTCAAGGTTTTCTAAAATAGTCAGTCTCTAATTATAGGGCTTATGTTAACTCCAGCACCGTATCTTTTTCATGTATCAAGAAAATATATGTCAGAGACTTTTAGAAAATTACTTATTTTAGAGAGAGAGAGAATGCGAGTGAGTGGAGGGGGGAGGGACAGAGGGAGAGAGAGGATGAATTCTCAGGCGAACTCCTCGCTGAGCGTGGAGTCCGATGCGAAGCTCAGTCCCAGAACCCTGAGATCTTGACCTGAGCCGAAACCAAGAGTTGGATGCTCAAACGACTGAGCCACCCAGGTGCCCATGTCAGTCTTCCTTAAAAATTAATTCATTATATGTTAATAAAAAAAAATGAATTCAAAGTCATACCCAGACCTATCTGCACTTTTCTATTTGTCCTTTAAGTGTTTATAAGATGCTTATGGGCATCTTATAGTAGTACATCCAGAAATTTTGCTCTTAAGCGTGTAACATCCATTTAAAAAAGTACCCAGAAAGCCATAATTTCGGTGGATCTGCTGTTTTAGGGCTGATGAAGTGCTATGGTTATAAGCGGAAAAACCAAAGTTATTTTACTTTAGATAATCTGACCACACAGTCCCTTACTGCCTTTTTATTTTTTCTTTAGGTTTTTTAAGAGGCTCCTTCTGGGGAAGGAATATTTAAACTGTGGGGATTATGTGATGATATGTAGGAGAATATTAATGCATTTATAGTGTAAAAGCTTAAACATTTTAGGGGTGCCTGGGTGGCTCAGTTGGTTAAACATCTGCCTTTGGCTCAGGTCATGATCTTAGGGTCCTGGGATCAAGCCCCATGTCAGGCTCCCTGCTCAGTGGGGAGACTGCTTCTCTCTTTCCCTCTGCCCTTCCACCCCCACTGGTTCTCTCTCTCGCTCTCAAATAAATAAATAAATAATCTTAAAAAAAAAAAAGCTTAAACATTTAATGTTGATCAAACAGCAACTTACTTTAAAAAGAAACTTTTTTGAGCGTAGGTTCCATACTATACAGAGATGCTTTTTTTTACATTTTATTTATTTGTCAGAGAGAGAGAGAGAGGGAGAGAGCACAAGCAGGGGAAATGGCAGGCAGAGGGAGAAGCAGGCAGGGAGCCTGATGTGGGGCTTGATGCCAGGACTTTGGGATCATGACCTGAGCCAAAGGCAGACGTTTAACTGACTGAGCCACCCAGGCACTCCAATAGTTGTGTTCTTGTTATTAAAGCCAAAGACTGAATGTTAAGCTGGTTTGCTTTAGATGAGGCTTTCAGAATATGTAGAGAAAGTTGTTAAGATTTTAAGATCCATCTTTGACTCGAACAACAAACTGAACCGCCCTAAATCCAGTCACTGTTTTTTTTGCTCTTGGTGAAAATGGATGGAGATAGGTTTTAGTAGTTGTTTATAGTCAAGGCTCATAAAAAGGGCAGTTTTATTGGATTTGGAAAATATAGACATAAAAAATTTGTCACATTGGTAATAACATAGCTCTTGTAGTACTTAATTTTGTAACTTAATTAAGAAATATAATTGTCCTAAATATCAGCTCAGCAATCTAGAAAGTGAACTGCTGTACAAATAGTCCATTTTATACCACTGTTATAAATGACTCTATCATATGCCAGACTCTCAGAGTAATTACTTTCTTATGATTCTGTCTTTGTTTCCAAAACCTGTTTTAATAAGAATGTTTTTGAATCTGTGTAATATTTAACATATAAAGCCTGCGTTATTTTGAAGTTGATACTGAAAACCTCTAAACTTCTGACCTTGAATAGAATTTGATATGTATAACCATTACATGCAGCTGCTGGATTCAGAATTGCCTTTTCTGGGACTCTGCTTTGTGAAAATGTGTATTGGACATGAGTGTATGGCAGCTGACATTTATCAAGGATAACAGGAGCCTTACTCATTTTCACATTTTAAAGTAACTTTGAAAGCTTTGCATGTGCACACATGCTCAACATATGTTCCTAAGATTTAAATACATTTTTCATCATGTATCAAACCAATTTCAGTCTTTAATGAGCTTCAACGTTAAACTTACTCTGTGTGAGTACACAAACATCTAAAGATCAACAGTGTAGGATATTTAATTCACTTCCATAGAATTTTATCTTTCATACTTTAAAATTATTACAAGTAAAAATGTACCTCTTTGTATTCTGGGTAGCACTCTTGTTATGTAATGTGTTATTTGGCATTTCTTTCATTCCCCTCCAAAAAATTTGGCCCTAATGTAGAAAACTGGATTATAGAAATTATTTATTTTCTTTTTTTTAAAGATTTTATTTATTTATTTGAGAGAGAGAATGAGAGATAGCACGAGAGGGAAGAGGGTCAGAGGGAGAAGCAGACTCCCTGCTGAGCAGGGAGCCCGATGTGGGACTCCATCCTGGGACTCCAGGATCATGACCTGAGCCAAAGGCAGTCGCTTAACCAACTGAGCCACCCGGGCGCCCCGAAATTATTTATTTTCTTAATGGTATATTGCTCTTTTTGAAAAGATTTTTATGGAGCTAGTTATTTTACTGGAGGGTGACATAAATTGGGATTGCATGATTTTTAGTCTTTGTTCTTAGCCTTTTAAAATTTTCTTTAAAGATAGATTGTGATGATAATTTAAAAAGAATTCTAAAATAAAACTGCAAAATTCATAATGTGTTGGCAAACTTGTTAATTAAAATAACACCTTTAAATGGTTGGTATGGGTTTCAGACACTGCAGCCCTTCAGTATATTGATATGTAGATCACACTGACTTGCTGCAAGGTAACAGGAGACATGCTTTGACTTCTGCAGATAAATTGGCCATGCACAGCTGTAATCCTACTGTCTTTTCGTTTCCAGATGTGATTGAATAGTATAAGGCCTTTGATACCTAGGTCCTGGGTAATAAGTTGAAACTTAATTTTTTGTGTGTATGTGAGTTTTTACTTGGGCTTTTGATAAGCCTGTTTCGTGGTATGAAGGTACCATGTAAATTCTGGATGTTTTATTACTTAAATAACTCTCTCTGAATTTGAAATATAAGAAGGCTGAGTTCCATTTTTTTCCCCATTTTCCTTGTGGCAGTTAGTAAGGAAGTCATTTTATTAAGAGTGATAAATAGTAAAAAGAGTTTTAAATTTAGACTAGTTAAATTGCCAGTGTCTTTACATTTTAAAAAATGCAAAGCAATTATGAATTTTAACAAGAGTTTTCAAAGAAATCATCCTTAATCACTTGTGACCTAAGTGCCCTTACTGTTTCTCCAAATTCTTTTCATATAGAAATGCACCATATTAGAGAGGTTTAAAGAAAATACTTGAGGGATGCCTAGCTGGCTCACTTAGTAGATCATGTGGCTCTTGATCTCGGGGTCATGAGTTTGAGCCCTACATTGAATATAGAGATCACTTAAAAATAAAGTCTTTGAAAAAATAAAGAAAATACTTGAAATGTTTGCATAAGAACAGTTTATTACTATTACCAAAACTTCATTTGTAGATATTAGTATCTTTGAGAATTTAGTACTTCCCGAAAGACATCTCTTTATAATCCCCTCCTAGGTACCAAGGTTTAGGCAATTTGCAAAAGTTTTTCAGCCAGTGTGGGAATTAGAAAACCAGTACATTGTTTCCTGAATTCATGTGGGTTGTAAATGTAGGTACTTTATAATCACAGAGGCAAAATTCTATTTTCTTTAATAACCTTGGTTCTGTCTGTAAATCATGAGATTCTTTAAGGAGCCATTTGTTAAGACTTCCATGTGCTCAGATAAGCTTTGTTTTGGTCTATGGTTTTAATTATTTCAGCAACCTTGTAAAGATGTAGTATGTCCTGGGGCACTTGGGTGGCTCAGTCGGGTAAGTGTCTGACTCTAGATTTTGGCTCAGATCATGATCATATAGGGCTCGGTGGTGGGCATGGTGCCTGTTTAAGATTTCCTCTCTCCCTCTACCCCTCCCTCACCCCTCTGCCTCTCTTAAAAAAAAAAAAAAAAGACTGGTATGTCCATTTTAGAGAATAGGAAATTGAGCTTCAGAGACTTAAATTTGGTGATATTGTGCTGGGGCTTAGATCAGCTGTGAAGTCTTTTCCCTTTATTTCACTGTGCTGCATTCGATTTGAATTCATCAGTTTTCTTATCCACTTCACTGATTGTGTGTGTGTGTGTTTTGTGTTGTGTCTAGTCTAGGAATTAATTCTTCACTGAGTTTTCAGATATGGATTTAAGTATCCCATGCTAACTAAGTTAGGATGTTTGGTGCTTGCATAATGGGTGATACTCTCTTTTTATACTTTATATTTTATGAAGGTTTGTAATCCAGTCTTTTCATAACGATTTATTCTGTTTTCATTTATTTTTTTTCATGGCAGTCAAATTTTTATCTCTTAAGGATCATAAGCATTTATTTTAAACTTATTTAAAGATTTCATTTTATTGGGTGGTGAATTCATCTTCCAGTATTGATGAATTTCTTGGTCAACTTTCTTAGTTCTGTTTTCACATACACTTGGGAATTTTCATTTACAATTTGCATCTTAAATGGGAAATTTAGTTTTCCTTTTGTTCATTTGGTGCTCTCCATGTGACCCCCTCTCCCCGGCTCGGTACCCCTAGCTCTGTTTTTGTTGCCTTCTCCCATATCCACTTTACCTTCAGTCTAGGTCCAGGACTCCAGTCTGAAATATTCTTGCAATACTAGAGAGATGATGACTCTTCTACACTGCAGGTTGTAGTTTGATGTGATCAGTAACTCGTTACTGATGATCATAGCTTCTCTTCATTTTCCTTTCAGCAATTTTTTGGTTTTGTTTTTACCTATGAGCCTTGCTTTTGGTCCTCTTACCTTGTGCATGATTGGATTTTCTTAAAAAGCAGTTGCTAGTTTCTGGTCCTGAAATTCAGTGGGTTCATGGAGTCATCAATTCATTACTGTATGTTTGCTCTGTGTTTTGGTCCACAGACATATTTGTTAGGTTTGAGCATTTCTGTGTCTTCCAAAATTAATAAAAAATATGTACTTTATTTGTCATTATTATATTTAGAGCAGAGGGGAAGAGTGGTTGGTTGAGAGCGGTAGTCCATTATGTCATCTTATCAGAAAGTCCTGTACTTTTAAAAAAATTTTATTGATTTTTAAATTTTAATTCCAGTGTAATTAACATAAGTGTTAGTTTCCAGTGTATAATATGGTGATTCAACAATTCTGTACACAGGTCAGTGCTCATTGTGATAAGTGTACTCTTAATCCCATCACCTGTTTAACCCACCCCCCTACCCACCTCCCCTTTGGTTTCTTGGTTTCACTCTCTTGGCTTTCCTTTGTCCATTTGTTTTGTTTCTTAAATTCCACATATGAGTGAAATCATATGGTATTTGTCTTTCTCTGACTTACTTCGCTTAGCATTATACTCTAGCTCCATCCATGTTGTTGCAAATGGCAAGATGTCTTTTTTTTTTTTAAGATTTCATTTATTTATTTTAGAGTGTAAGAGCGAGCGGGGGTGGGGGGCAGAGGGAGAAGGAGAGAGAGGATCTCAGGCAGACTGTGTGCCGAGTGTGAAGCCCAGTGTGGGGCTTGATCCCACAACCTTGAGATCACGACCTGAGCTGAAACCGAGAGTCAGACGTCTAACCGATTGAGCCACCCAGGTGCCCCAAAATTTCATTCTTTTTTATGGCTGAATAGTATTTCATTGTACACATACACACACCCCATGTCTTCTTTATCCATTCATTTATTGATGGACGCTTGGGCTGCTTCTATAATTTGGCTGTTGTAAATAATGCTGCAATAAACATAGGGGTGCATGTAACCTTGTGAATTAGTGTTCTTTTATTTTTATGGGAAATACCCAGAAGTGCAGTTAGTGGATTATATGGTATGGTAGTTTTTAACTTTTTGAGGAACCTCCATACTTCCACAGTGGCTGCACCAGTTTGGATTCCCATCAACAGTGTACTAGGGTTCTTTTTTTCCCACATCCTTACCAACACTTGTTTCTTGTGTTTTTGATTTTAGCCATTCTGACAGGTGTGAGGTGATATCCATTGTGGTTTGAGTTGCTTTTCCCTGATGATGATTGATGTTGAACGTCTGTTCATGTGTCTGTTGGCCATGTTTAGGTCTTCTTTGGAGATATGTCTATTCATGTCTTCTGCCCATTTTTTAATTGGGTTATTTGTTTTTCATTTTGAGTTAAGTTCTTTATATATTTTGGACACTAACCCTTTATCAGATACTTCCTTTGCAGATATCTTCTCCCATTATCAGTATGTTGTCTCTAGTTTTGTTGATTGCTTGGTTTCCTTTGGTGTGCAGAAGCTTTTTTTTTTGATGTAGTCAGGAAGTCCTGTTCTTTTGATTTTACAACCTGGCTTATGTATATAGGTTGCAGATAGTAGATACTGAAATATTTATTAAATGAATGTGAAGAGGATCTTGGAGAAGCCATACCAGTTTCAGACCTTCAATCCCACTCTTAATCTTAGTACAGTGGTTCTCAGAAGTGTGGTTCATGGTCCTCTGGGAGTCCCTGAGAACTTTTACAGGGTCCATACAGTTAAAACTATTTTCATAATAACCCATTATTTACCATTTTCATTCTTTTGATGTTTGCACTGGTGCAGATACAGTGGTACCGAAAGCTACTGGCACCTCAGCTTCAATCAAGGCAGTGGTGCTACAGACTATACTAGTGGTCATTACATACTTTACTTTCCTGCACTTAAAGGAAACAAACAAAGCAGCATTTCTCACTTAGGATTGTCCTGCATGAGGCAGCAAAATTTGCTCATTTCATTAAATCTTGACTCTTGAGTACTGTATTTTAAAAAATTCTGTTTGGTGAGAATGGAAAATATGCAGAAAGCACTCTGCCTACCATGGTTATCCTGGGGAACGACCCTTGTGTGATTGGTTTGTGTACTGAATTAGCCACTTTTTTCATGGAATACCATTTTTACTTGAAAGAACGACCAGCAAGCTCTGGTTATTGAAACCTGAGCATTTCACAGACAGTTCTTGAAACTGAGCAAGATGAACCTATTACTTCAGGGAAAACCTCTGATGGTATTTGTTGACAGTGCTAAAATTTGAGTTCTCAAGTGAAAATTGTAATGTTGGTAAATTTGAATCTGCCACCATGAGTGTAACTGCTTCTCAGTACTTAAAGACTTTCAAGATGAGATGCATGGTGGGTGCCTGGGTGGCTCAGTTGGTTAAGCGACTGCCTTTGGCTCAGGTCATGATCCTGTAGTCCCGGGATCGAGTCCCGCATCAGGCTCCCTGCTCAGCAGGGAGTCTGCTTCTCCCTCTGACTCTCATGCTCTCTATCTCTCATTCTCTCTCAAATAAATAAATAAAATCTTTAAAAAAAAAAGAGATGCATGGTGATATTAATATGGAGTTTTTGATATTGTATCATGAAATATATCAATATTTTAAAATCTGCTTGATCAGTGAACTGATATGTTAAAATGACAATGTTTGATGTTACAAAATCATGCATGGGTAAAAGATTTGCTCAGAGTGTAAGCTAGGGGAGTATACTTTAATGTAATAGCGTGAAAGTTGATCAGTAGTTTCAGATTTCACTTTGCAACTAACCTTTAAGAAAGTACTTACTGCTTGTTGAGTTTTAGCATAATACCAAGGAAAATTATCTACAGTTTGCAAAAGGCTATTGTAATAGTCCTTTTTAAAAATAAGTACATGTCTCTGAGGCTGGATTTTCTTCATATGTTTTTGTCAAATTAACATATTGCAACATACTGAATGGAGAAGTAGATAAGCAAATCCAGCTATCTTCTTTAAGTCAGACATAAGATTTGTAAAAATGTAGAAACAGTACCACCTCTCTGTTTTGTTTCAGAAAATTTGTTTTCCATAAAATTGTGAAATTGTTAACACATAATGTGCTTGTTTTAAAATGAATTAATATTTCAAAATATTTAGAAGTTTAATTTTGAATATGGTAGATATTGATAGGTATAACCCACATAACAAAAGCTTTTTGGCGTTCCCAGTTTTTAAGAGGTAAACAAATCCCGGTATCAAAAAAGGTTGAGAATCACTGATGTAGTGAATTTGGTTGGAACTCCAGAGGCATTTGACTTAAACCTTTCACCCTGCTTGCATATATTGGTTGTTTTGAAGCACATCTGAATTCTGCTATAGCTGTCTCTGTTCTGACCTACTTAAAACAGGAAGGGGGCCAGAGCTAACTAGTAAGCTTTGGCCATTTTCAAGGACATGCAGTTGTCCTTTACCCTGAATCTTGTAGTAGTAAGATCCAGATTGACTGCAGAAGGTTAGGACTTTGAACACTTGAATAACATTGTGTGCCGGATCTGATATGCAGTTGTTCCTGCTTTTGAATTAACAGGTCAGCTATTAGTTTCCACTGGAGACCTTTCATAGCACATAGTACATTTTGGGATACTATATTTACTAGTTTGTTGATTATGGACCCTGGTCATTAGCTTATTGAAGGCAAAAAACCTTGTCTGTTTTGGTCAGCAGTTTATCCCAAGCACATGGCATAGGGAATGCAATCTCCTTTGTTTATGTATGTGGACAACACTCAGTATGTTGAAGAATGACCAGTTAAAAATTTTTTTTCCCTCTAGTTTTATTGAGAAATAATTGACATACTCCACTATGTAAGTTTATGGTATACAGCTTGATGGTTTGATTTACGTGTATTATGGGATCAGTACAGTTGGTTCTGCTAACACCCATTTTCTCCTGTAGATACAATAAAAAGAAAAGAAAAAATTCTCCTTGTGATGAGAGTTCTTAGGAGCTACTCTCTCTCTCTGTTTTTTTTTTTTTTTTTAAAGATTTTATTTATTTGACACAGAGCACAAGCAGGGGGAGCGGCAGAGGGAAAGGGAGAATCAGACTCCCCACTGAGCAGGGAGCCTGATGAGGTGCTCTGTCCCAGGACCCTGGGATCATGACCTGAGCTAAAGGCAGACGCTTAACTGACTGAGCCACCCAGGCGCCCCAGAGCTACTCTTAACCGCTTTCCTATATATCACCCAGCAGTGTTAGCTGTAGTTACCCAGTTGTACATTACATCCCTAGTGCTTAGTGACCACTCTGTAGATGTTTGCCGGTGGGTTTGGGTTTTAACCAATTTAGGTGTATGCCTGGTTTTACAGGAGGTCTTAATTAAATTTTTGCCTCTGATGTTCTTTAATAATAATGAGGTGTCCCCAGTCTTCATTTACTAGACACATGTAGGCTGGTTTTGTGAAATACAAAAAGTTCTTTAAAGTCATGAATCATGAAACTGACCTTTGAAAAGCGGTGGAGGAAAAAAAAAAACCAAGCTGTGTTTTATTTAAATTATTTAAGTGATGCTCTTTTTGTCCTGTTCTTCAGTATTTTATATTCTTTCTTGCTGTAAATTTCTTTTCTGGTACAATCATGATCTAGAGGACAGATTTTTAGCTCCACATAGTAGTAGTATACTAGCTATATTTTGACGGGGATTTAGGGAGGCAATTGAGGCTCTTGTTCAATTAGACTTTGATACTTTTTAACATTTCTACCAGTGTTACCCTACCTTCCAACAGGTAAAGGATGTTAAGAGTGCGTCCTTATTTTCTTTTTTGACTTTGATATATATGTTCTCATTCAGTATTTGTATTTTTGTCATCCTGAAGTTGATAATGACTTAAAGATTTATTTGAAGAGAGAAATTCTGTTACCAGACGTATAACTTCTAGGAATATGGAAATGTTATTTTTAAAAAATGACTCTTTTGAATTTAAAGTTATTTAGGCTAGGAGTGGAATTACAATCAGTGAAGAGTAATATGCTGTGAGGTCAGAAAAAGAAAAAAGGCCCAGTGGAAACAGCACGCAAGGACTGAGCCACAGACTAACCTGCAGTAAAGATGATGACCCATTCAGGAAGTCTTTATGAGTCAGACTTGCCATGTTGTGTTGCTAGCGTTAGAGAACATCTGCTCCAGTGTCTTTGCTTTTATTAAAGGTTTTTTTATTTTTAAGTAATCTCTACACCCAAAGTGGGGCTCAAACTCACAACCCCGAGATCACAAGTCCCACGCTCTCTGACTGAGCCCGCCAGGTGCCCCTCCTTTGTTTTTGCTTTTAAAGAAGCAAATCTAGCTAAGATGGGTTTACCCTTGATACATCTTTCTCACTCTCTTCCACCTTCAGTATTTTTCTTTGAAAAATTAATTCAAGTTGCTTTATCAACTTTTCATTTCCACATTGTTAATTTTTATAATGTTAGTGTCACAGGTAAACCCTCTGTAGCTACTTAAGTTTTTGATATTTGGTATCGGTGGACCGGGCTACCCTTCAGTACTGTAGCGGGGGAGTGTCTTGTTACTTTTAAGTTTTTCACTCTGCAAGTACTCTGGTTCAGGAGTATCAGTGCTGCTCTTGACTCATGGTTCCCATTCCCTGTAGCATTCATGGTGTGCATACTGCTACTTCCTGTCGTAGCTTTCCTTACCAGGTGGCTAATGTCCACTCTTAAGTATTAACATTTCTTTTAGTATCATTTTTTCTTCTCTGAGGCAGATGGAAAGAATGGGTTAGGAGAGAATGGGGCACATGCTGTGATCATTCACCCCCCCTTTACATCTTTATTGCCTGTTTATTGAATCTGTATCAGATTTTATTCCTGCGCTGTGCACATACTTCTCTAACCCCTGTTTATCTTAATCCAGTGCTTTACTACTACCTCGAGGGGGCTAAAAACTTTGTTTCTCTCTTGTTCCTCTCTCTTTCTCTGCTGCTTGTATTTTCATTATGTGCCAAGAGAAAACCTTAGATATAGTTTTGATGTAGAGATATTTACATCTATCAAGGCAAAATTAAACCACAAATCCAGAAGTAAAAAGAGATCATAAAGAACCACCACTGTGTGCTTTTACCTAGTACCTTTGAAGGTTTGTTGATATCCTCTTCAGAAAATCTTCTAAAATATGCCTCCTTATTCTTATGTCTTTTAATCTTAAGAAAACAGCGGTTACGGTAATTTGTTCTTTCTTTTAATGGTTTCAATGGCTACTAGCTATGTCTCACCACACTATTTCAGTGGGAGAATGTTTTGAATTCCAGTCAGCTACCTGTAAGTTGAGAATAGCCTGAATAGTCCTGGCTAATTTGTTTTTTGTCTGAAACCTTTTAATTTGTTGCCATATGGGATATTTGTAGCTATTTGTCTTTCAACAGAGAGCAAATCTGAATCTTTGTTCTTGGTATTGATGGATTACCATTATTCCCTTTGTCAGTTGCTTGCTTTGTATTGCTTTTCATGCTCACATTAAACATGTGCATATGTGAGGTGTGATTATTACCAGATTTAACAGGTGATAGGCTTTTTAAAGGTGACAAAAGTTTACCTTTTAGTGAAATTGAGATTCTGCTCTCGAGTTTGATTCCAACAAAGCCCCATTGTCTTTTCATTATGTCATAGTAAATCAGCTGAAGGATTCAAACGTTCTGAGTTTTATTTTGATAGGCAGCTTGGAGCCACTATATTTGTTGGAGTGGGAATACCCAAGTGAAAAATGACATGTCAAAAAGAAGCAAAAATGCAAGCTCTCATTGCATCTTCTCTGTATTTTAAGAAAGATTGTTGAGTTGGTGAAAAGTACAGCTAAGGGGATGGTAAAGAAAAGGAGAGCTGGAGTTGGAAAAGGAACCGGGAGAATGGTGGGTAGTAGCAGTAAAAAAGAAAGAGGAAGGAGTTTGTAATGAAAGAGTCTTGTACAATTTTTTTTAAGTTTATTTAAGAAAAAAAATTTGTTTATTTACTTATGTAAGTAAGTAATCTCTACACCCAGCATGAGGCTTGAACTCACAACCCCGAGATCAAGAGTTGCATGCTCTTCTGACTGATCCAGCCAGGCGCCCCTTATATAAGTTTTTTTTTTTTTTAATAATGGTTTATAAGCTTACAGTGTAGAAAGTGGAGACAGAAAAGAGAACAGGAGTAGAGTGCAGTGTGTAAAACAGTGTAGTAGAAGTCTGAAAAGTGCATCAGGATAAAGAAGGAAAAACTTTCTCTAATTGGGAGAGTTTGAATGGTTTCATCAGAGGTGACAATTGAACTTAATCTTGAAGGATGAGTAGGAGTATTCTAGATACTAGGAGATTTAAAAAGGAACGACTTAAAAACAAACAGGAAATAATTCAGTGATCATCCTTTGTCAGAATCTCTTTTATTTTTTTTTATAGAAAGAGAGAAAGCACATGAGATGGGGGGAGGGTCAGAGGGAGAAGCAGATTCCCTGCTGAGCAGGGAGGCCGATGCGGGACTCATTCCAGGGACTCTAGGATCATGACCTGAGCCGAAGGCAGTCGCATAACCAGCTGAGCCACCCAGGCACCCTGTCAGAATCTCTTTTAGCATAGGTCATTTGGGAGGCTGCTGCTGGTGGTAGTGACCATGCTGAGGATGAAGTATGGACTGATGGTATGTTTAGAATGAAAGTCAGGTGTGGAGGGATTCAGTGCATTAAATTGTAGGATCCAGTGTTACCTTTAAAATAAGGAATTACCTAGCTAGTTAGTATGCTGTCAGGAGAGAGTAATTTGATTTAGATGGAAGTGGCTTGCTTAACTCCCTCTGCACAGTGTGTATTTGTGAACTTCAACTCGGTTGCTTCTGTAGAGGTTGTGAAGTCTCTTGGCAACAAGCTTCTAGTTGCAACTAACACCTGCTTTGGCTAATTGGTATGGCCAGTTCTGGTAGCAGAGCCTCTGGGGAGTTTGTGTTTGAATTCAGCTTCATCAGGTTTAAACTGGAACATAAATGTGACTCCAAAGAGTCAGCCTGTTGATTGAGAATGAAAAGACAAGACATACAAAGGGAGAAGAGAGAATGAAACCTGTGGATAAAATAGCTGTTAATTTACATTTGGATCCTTTTTAGCTTAATTTTTATATTAAAAATAGGATGTTTTACTCTATTGTTCTCTGCTAGCCCCTTTTCAAGTTTGCTGGCATTATAAACTAAAGAAGACTAAGGAGAAGAATGACCAGGACCTAAGGATATACCATTTTTGGCATATGTCTGCACCAAGGTAGTTTATTGTAGACACTGCTCATCTGCTTTTTCTCTTAAAAAAAAAAAAACAAAACTGTAGGCTGGTGGTTTCCTATCACCTGTGTTCCCATGACACTTTATGCAGTGCCTTCATTTTAACACTTACCAAATTATGTTATAATTGTTTATGCTCTCTTCTGCTAACTTGAGAGTTGTAGCAATGTATGGTGTCATTCATCTCTCTTTCCTGGACCTAAAATGGTTCTGGGCATGCAAATGTTTGAGCTGAAATAGAATTAAATTGAAAAATGGATTGCATTAGGTGGTTTATACTTGATCCTACTAAATAGACATAACAGATTATCAGCAACAAAACAAGAGGATATTGCCAGTTAGTTTTTATTTGAAACTTTCTCTCTCATTTCTGTCCTTGTCTCCTTTCAGCTCTTACCCTGTTTACCAGGGTTGAATTAAAACATAAAAGTAGGGGCGCCTGGGTGACTTGGTTGGGTGTCTGCCTTTGGCTCAGGTCATGATCCCAGGGTCCTGGGATCGAGCCCTGCATCGGGAAGCCTGCTTCTCCCTCTCCCACTCCCCCTGCTTGTGTTCCCTCTCTCGCTGTGTGTCTCACTGTCAAATAAATAAATAAAATCTTAAAAAAAAAAAAAAAGTAAAACATAAAAGTAGGAGATAATCACTGGAAGAGGCATCTAGTTGATGAGGAAGCTTTCATAGTGGTTCCATGTTTACCCCGCCCTGGCTACCCACCATGGTCTCTTAAACACACACAGGTTATACTTCCCTCAGTTCTTCAGTCTTTTCCTCTATGGTGCTGGTTCTCTTGGAGCTGTACCATAGATTGAAATAAAACCTTTAATTTGATATTTTAGAAATATAATTTTGTAGGATTAACACTTTAACTAGTGGTGACTAAACTAAATTGTCTTGAGTAAGAGTGTCAATTTGGAACTTGAATTTTGGGTAGTGCTTTTATATATGAATGTCTCATAATTTTTCCCAGTGGTAATTTTTTTTTCCTAATTGGGTTGAGCAGTCTCTGCTTTTACATAGAGCTTCAAGTGGTTTTCAGTAAATCATTTCAAATCCACAGTTGTTGTTTGAAAATTTTCCTCAAGTTACTGTGATTCTCAGGACATACCAGAAACACTCCCTAATTAGCATTATTTAATCATACCTTGTATAAGTCTGCCAAACAAGCCTGACAAATTACTAGTGGGATAGTCAAAGTTTTTGGCCCCAGCATTTAATCTTAGAAAACCCAAGACTAAAAAGACTTGACACACTTTTTCAGGGTATAGTTCATGCATTTCTGATTTTAAGTTTTCTTCTTGCTGTGTTAGCCAGTGACTGTTATTCATCTCAAGTGGAAGTAAGGATCATGGTTAATATGAGACCACCTCAGAGGGCAGTTTATCTGGTGACTTGTAGAGTAGTGGTTAGTTTTTAGGGGCTTGAGGGGAATAGCAGCATTAGTACCTGCTGGGTTTGAGTGGCTCCTGGCCTCTGTCCCTGGTACTCTGCATACCCCCAAACCCTGAGTGTTCAACTGCTCTGTGTTCTTACTGATGAGTTGAGAAATTTTCTGGTTAACTGGTTGGAAGTGGTGTGATTTAAAAGTACAAATGGTTTATTTTTGATGAGGGATAAAATGCCCAAGGAACATTGGATACATATTTTGTTGGTTATAAGGTTCTGAGTCCCAGTTCTGCCATCTGGTATCTGTGTGTGATACAGTGAAAAGTTACTTAGCTATTTCCTTATCTATAAAATGGGAATAGTAATACAGACTTTGGAGAGTCATTGTGAGAAATTACACAGAACATGTGGTATGCCCAGCACTGTACCGCCACAAAAGTTATCCCCTTCCCTTATTAATTTAGGAAAAGTAAAATATTTTATTTATTTATTTTATCTTATTTTATTTTTAGATTTTATTTATTTATTTGACCGAGAGAGACACACAGCGAGGGAGGGAACACAAGCAGGGGGAGTGGGAGAGGGAGAAGCAGGCTTCCTGTGGAGCAGGGAGCCCGATGTGGGGCTTGATCCCAGGACCCTGGGATCATGGTCTGAGCCGAAGGCAGAAGCCACCCAGGTGCCCCAAAAGTAAAATATTTTAGTTGGTCTCTGTGCCATCTGAGATTTACTGAGTAACCTATCTCGTCTCCGTTTTGGATTTTGGCATCGCATGCCCCCCCGCCCCCCCCCACTATGGGCATTAGCATTGTTGATTGGTATTTTTTCCTTTTGGACAGGAGTACTTCCTGTATCCTTGTCCATCTGGCTAGTTTGTCATACACAATCAGTATTTTTTTCTCCTATATTAACTGCAGATAACCCAAACGAAAGCTAGTTGATGCTGTTCAGTCATATACCAACATTTTCATGACTTTTGAGCTGGCAGGTATGATTCTTTTCTGCTTTTTAGCCAGAATTAGTTTAGGAATGTTCATTTTTTAGCAGTTTAACTTCTATTCTGAGCATGTCTAAGCTTAAACATGTACCATAGCTTGTTGTGTATAGAAAGGCTGTAGTATTTATATAAGGAATTCTGATCAATTCCTGTTAAGATTTTTTTCGTTTTAAATCCGATTTTTCCAAATAATAAAGCAGTAGGTAACATTAGATTTTGATAGCATTGAAAGTTATTCTAAATTGCTACTATCTATATTTGAAGTAAATTGCATAGACTATCTTGCTTAAATGTAATCTTAGCTTAAAGTGTGCGTTGTCGTATCAGTATATTGAAGTAGATAGCACAGAACTCTTCAGTAGAAACATTTTAGAAAAGGAAAAAAAATGTAAAACGGCTCAAGGATCTAGATGGCTGAGTTCACATGGAAAGACTGAATACATTTTGGGCCCTTGGATTCTGATTCAATGAGAAGTTCTCCACTCTAGTCCTTTTCTTTCTTTCTCTCTCTTTTTAAAAAAATATTTATTTATTTGAGAGATAGAGTGAACATGAGCAGGGGCTAGGGGTAGAGGGAGAGGGAGAAGCAGGCTCCCCACTGAGCAGGGAGCCTTACTGGGGCTTGATCCCAGGACCCTGAGATCATGATCCGAGGCAAAGGCACATTCTTACCCAGCTGAGACACCTAAGTTCTCCTCTAGTCTTTTTTTATACTGTGGTGTCATGGGCTTGAAAAAACTGTGATTGGATTGTATTCTACCTGGAAGTGTAGTTGAGGTGTATCTCTAGTTTCATAATCACTTGGGGGACGTCTCTTCTTTTGCAATTTCTCCCCTCCCACCCTGATTATTGACTACTGACTGAAAATGGTCTAGATTTAGGTGTGTATGCTAGGTATTTGCCTTTCATACCTTAAAAAATAATTTACCAAGCTAGATAATATATCCTCTCAGGTGGATGTAGTTTGAGTCCATCTCTGCCAGTGAGAAGCAGGCAGCAGACCTGGCAAATAAAACAAATGCTATTTACAATTTTTATGTTTATAACAAAGATTAATACCAAATAAACAGAAAACTATAAAGTATGTCATAGTCATTTATGCTCAGGAATAATTGTATTAGTTATTGTATATACTGAAACTTATTTTTTGGGCAGAAATACTTACAGTTTTCATTTTCATGTTGAACATTTTCTTTATCCTAATGAAATTTAGGAGATGCATTTGCTGCATTTTGAAGTTTTTTTGTTGTTGTATGGTATTCTATCATTCATTCTTGGAAGTCCTGTGGTCTTCCAGGTGTTGTGCAATAAATGTGACGTGGTGTCAAGGTTCATATCTGAGTAACAACTAGGCAAGAAATTGGCAAACCTGTTCTTCAAAAAAAGAAAAAAAAAGAATGATACCTTCATGGTTTTACATTAGAATTTTGTGTTAGTACATTTGTGGATAATTACCTTTGTTACTAGAGATCAGAGGATTCTGTAAAAGAGTAAATTTGGTAGCACATAGACTACACAGTCATATGCACATTATAGCTTGTTGTTATGCCAGATCAAGAGAGTCACATATGTATATATGGACACATTTGACATATTTATATTTCTCTACATGCACATAAAAATTGATGTAACGTGAATGACTTGTATGCCTTTCTGGTTTAGACTGTAATTGTGATTGATTTCTTTCATACTAAGAGATTGTCATGGTGTTTTCATTCTCTACTGAGGTAATTTATGCCTTTAAAACTCATTTTGGTGACATCCTATATCAAGTGTAGAAGTGAAAAATTTAAAAAGTTTGAACTATTATATAGATTAGAATGAAGGGAATTCTAAAGTATGACTTAATAAGTTGAATGTTCCATTTATTCAGTATTTATTCAAGACATTTATTGACCACTTATTAAATGCTAGGCACCTTAAACTGTACTGGAGATTCAGCTTAATATTTAATAGCAAAGTAAGATGAAGTAATACTGAGACTCTGGAATAAATTATGTCTTTCAAATTAAAGAAATGCTATTTGTTCACCAAATAGTTTGCCATTCAGTTTTGGGGATTCAGCTTATGTTTGATATCAAAGTAAGGAAAGAATATCCAGGATGTGGAATAGATTATATTTTTATTTTATTTTGTTTTATTTTTTAAAGATTTTATTTTATTTATTTGACAGAGACACAGCCAGAGAGGGAACACAAGCAGGGGGAGTGGGAGAGGGAGAAGCAGGCCTCCCACTGAGCAGGGAGCCTGATGCAGGGCTTGATCCCAGGACCCTGGGACCATGACCTGAGCCGAAGGCAGACACCTAATGACTGAGCCACCCGGGCGCCCCTGTTTTTTTTTTTTTTTTTTTAAGATTTTATTTATTTGACAGAGACACAGTGAGAGAGGGAACACAAGCAGGGGGAGCAGGAGAGGGAGAAGCAGGCTTCCCGTGGAGCAGGGAGCCCGATGCGGGGCTCAATCCCAGGACCCTGGGATCATTACCTGAGGCGAAGGCAGACACTTAATGACTGAGCCACCCAGGCGCCCCTAGATTATATTTTTAAAGTAAAGAAATATTATTCACTGGATGGTTTGCCACTCAGTTTAAAAATAACTTTGTGAATGAAACAAATATAAAACCAGGTGTGTATTGAGACATAGCTAAAATTATTTTTCTGTACTTTTAAGGACTCTTTTTACATATGAAAATTGGAAATCAAAACTGAACATACTTTAAAACTTTTTTATTTGGAAATAATTTTAAACTTAAAAGTTGCAAGAAAAAGAACAGTACAAAGAATTAAACAATTTTTCTTCTACCAAGATTCACCCTTGTCAGTCAGTATCTTGCTGCCCTCCTTTCTCCTCTCTTCTTCCTCTCCCCCTTCTTTGCTTCTCTTTCTGTTCCTTTTTTCACTCCGTCACTTAAAATGTTTATAAATCGCATCCCTCCACCACTAGAGGGTCATTTGCATATATAATGGTCCATTTACTGTAAATATTAAGAATAGGGATAGCCTCTTAAACACGTACAGAACTCAAATAAATTTCACATTGATAAAATATTATCGTCCATATTCTAATTTTGTCAGTTGATCTATTAATGTCCTTTATAGCACCTCCCCATCCAGGACAGAATCCAGTGTGGGATCAAATATCACATTTGTCATTTCTTTTTAGCTTTCTTTAATCTGGAATATTTATAGATTTTGTCTTTTATGACATTGTCATTTTTGAAGAATACAGTATTTCTGGCATTGTGGGATCTGGGTATGCTTCAAAATCATAATATTGACCCACTATTTTTTTTTTTAAAGATTGATCTATTTTAGAGAGAGGAAGAGAGTGTGCGTGCCCATGCAGGCCCAGGGGCAGAGGGAGAGGGAGAGACTCCCAAGCAGACTCCCTGCTGAATGCAGAGCCCACATGGGGCTCCATCTCACAACCCTGAGATCATGACCTGAGCTGAAATCGAGAGTCTGCCGCTCGACCCACTGACCCACCTAGGCACCCCATATTGAGCCACTATAAATCAAAGATATGTTAAGTTCTTTTCTCTCCTTTTCTTGGAAACATCTCAGCTTTTCAGCTTTTATATTTTACTACCAAAATTACAGGTAGAATGAATTTTGTTGGTATTTAATTCATACCTACAGCATATGTAAAGGGGATGTCATAATCTAGAGCTCTTGGTTAACATGTGGTTCTGATTTTTAAAAAGCTACATATTTTAAGTTTCATTGATTTTGAATTTTTGTCTCCTTGCCTGGTATTATTGTGCCACCTAGTGGAAATTTATATCCTTCACTACATGTCTAAAAATCTAGATGGACTGCAAGATGCATTTTAACATACTAAGAAAAAAGTAGTTTGGAAAGTTTGAACTTCTTGATGGACTTGGAATTCTTTAGAACAATGATTGTCTTACTAAACAAGCGTTTAGGACAAATAAAGTTCTTAGTAAGTGAAGGCTTAGTAGAGGTCTTAAAATTATGAGCTACTGAATGTTAAAACCTGTTATTGTTTCAACAAGAAACACCCTACATTTATTTTCTTTATCATTGAAATCTTAACCAAAACATATTATATTTCCATCAGTTAATATTAAGATAATTCTTGCTATGTGGATCTTGTCAAAAGCCCTTCTTCCCCCCTGAACTTTTTATTGTGTACGTCTTCTCTCCAGGCCTAACACAGTGGAGTTTATGTGTTATTTACAAATTCCAGGTTTATTTTGAACTCACAGAAGAACAACACGGTGGGTAACAAATACTAATGAATTGGTTTAAAGGAGAACCATGTGGTACCTTGAAAATAGCCTGAAAACAATTTAGACTTTTATCATTTGAAGACTCCTAACCAAATGACAAGATAAGCTCTAATTTGTGCTTTCTTGGGTAAAAATAAAATGTAAGGTTTCCCCCTCCCAAAGATTTTATTTTTGGGTTATCTCCACACCCAATGTTGGGGCTCAAACTCAACCTCGAGATCAAGAGTCACCTTCTCTACTGACTGAGCCAGTCAGGTGCCCCAGGATTTCATCACGTGGAGAGTTGGCAGTCTCTTTTTCTTGTTATCAAATATGAAGAAGATGCCTTCCTTATCCTTTGTAGTATTTAACATACACATTTTTAGTAGGATTGGAGAAACATTTTAGTCTTGGAGTTGGGCGTTCTGCATGATTAAACTGGAATGTGAACTCTTGACGTTATCTTCAGAATACAAATTTATAATAAAGAATATTAAGAATTATCTAGCCATGGGGATGCCTGGGTGGCTCAGTCGATTAGGTGTCTGCCTTTGGCTCAGGTCATGATCTCAGGGTCCTGGGATTGATCCCTGTGGGCTCCCTGCTCAGTGAGGCGTTTGCTTGTCCCTCTCCCTCTGCGGCTCCCCTGCTTTTGCTCTCTCTCTCAAATAAATAAATAAAATCTTATAAAAAAAAAAAGATTATCTAACCATGTAGGGAGTGTAGTTCTGAATTACAAAATTAAGCCACTCAAGCATACAGCAGCTTTATAGAGTCATGGATATTTTATAATATTTTCATCTTATCATTATTCTTTCTTAGTTGCTGATGTATAGTCACGATGAGCGGATTAGGAGAAAACTCCTTGGATCCACTGGCCCCTGATTCACGAAAACGCAAATTGCCATGTGATACTCCAGGACAAGGGTAGGCAGTGTATTTCCAGATGCTTCACCAAAGGCTTCTCCCCCTACCGTTACATCTTTGCTTGAAGATAGCATTCAGCTTTCTGTTATTTATATTCTCTGGTTAGATTTTTTTTTTTGTCTTTGCTTAAATAATATGATTTCGCTTTGTAGTAAGTAGTGTGGCATAGTGATCAGATGGACATCCTTATGATGCAGTAGAAATTTTGTTGCTGATTCAGATAGAAGCAAGAATCTTACACTAACACCTTTGATACGGTATCAAGCATTTCTCAGTGGAGGTAGTAGGAGTTAGGAATAGATAATTAAGATTATCCCAAGTAAGACTCTTTGAATTCCTGTAAGAAAATGTTGTAAGTTGGTATTTTGGCATTTGTGGGGTTTCATCATTCTTTTCCTGAATGAAGTTCGAAGTTTAAAAAATAGAAATCAGATGCTTCATTTTATGCAGTGATACTCTAGCCTTTTTAGTATTTGCCAAGGTCAATATGACTTGAGTTTTAATGTGATTGTTGCAGAGTAAAAAAATGACCTGGAAGCCATAAAACCTTGTCATTAATAAGTAGCTAACACTGTTTTCCTTGTTATTTGGTGTTTTACTCTCTCTATGAGGTAAAGACTATGTATCCTCATTTTCTGGATGATGAAACTGAGACTAAGTCTGCCCAAGGCCACCAGGCTAACAAAGAGGTGGACTTGAATTTAGGTTTGCCTGAATTTCTACTGTATTGTACTACTTCTCCAAGACAAGGTTTTGATGGTTTCTATTGGCTGAATTTAATTTGTTTTGATATGAAGGTACTGGTGTTGTATAGAGACTGGTTCTGCTTGCTGCTCTTTTGTGGTAGGTATACTCATGACCTCCTCCTTCTCTCTCAGTTTTACCTGCAGTGGTGAAAAGTGGAGACGGGAGCAGGAGAGTAAATATATTGAAGAATTGGCTGAACTGATATCTGCTAATCTTAGTGATATTGACAATTTCAATGTCAAACCAGATAAATGTGCAATTTTAAAGGAAACAGTAAGACAGATACGTCAAATAAAAGAGCAAGGTAATACAAAGTAAGAAAAACACTCAAGTCTTTTCAGGAGGAACTTGTTAACTGTGTTTACATTTGTCTTTTTGCTTCCTTGTTGCTCATGGATGGACTACTGCTAATTGAACCTAGCCTGTGTGGGACTGGACAGATGAGTTGACCAACTTTACTCTTTGAGAAACAGTTAATCGAGAAGTAGATAGAGGCTTGTTTTCTCACCCTGTCACGTGTTAGCTTCCTTTCAGGAAGCCATGGATAGTACATGTAGTAGTGAAGGAAACTTGAGGGCATCTTCTGCCCTCCTGGGTAAATCCTAAGTTTTAACATTTAAAAATTATAGCATTGTTTTCTTATCAGGAAATGTAATATATGTGCATGTGTATGCCCGTGTGTGTCTTTGTTCTGGGCACTGTGTGAAGGTGAATTTGATCTGTAACTGATACACATGCTATTTGTAGTACTTCCTTGTGTCTTTTCAGGAAAAGCTATTTCTAATGATGATGATGTTCAGAAAGCTGATGTGTCCTCTACAGGACAGGGAGTTATTGATAAAGACTCCTTAGGGCCACTTTTACTTCAGGCAAGTATATTATACTTTTGAGGAATTTTTAAGACTTAAAAATAACACTTTTGTTTCCTTAAATAGGTTTGATTCACCTGTAGTACCTATAGCATGTTTCTCTTACTTTAATGTAGGATTTGGGAGCAGGGAGACTCTTCATAAAGTGCACCTGTTAACTTTTCTTTGTTGTTTCAACTAGTTTACTCCAACTACTTTTTAGTTGATCAACTTAGTTCTTTGTAAATTTTCATTAGGGAGTAGTGTAGTGCCTATAGCTTGACTTGGTATCAAGTGGAAAAACAAAGTGCTAAGGATGATCTTATTTTTTAAAGCTCCTTTCAAGATGTAATTTTTCAAAAATTAGACAGTGATTCAGATTTTATGTTGACTGTGGTTATCTTTTTTCCCCAGGTCTTTTTATTTTTTATAAAACCCTATAGTAATCGTGCTAATGTTAATAGAAATGGTAGCTGATAATTGTTGTGGTTAAATCAACAGTTTTAAAAATTTCTGTTTAGTATTAAGTCTGGTGTCTTAGTAGGCTAAGCCTGCCATAACAAAATGTCACAGATTGGGTGGCTTAAACAACAGAAATTTCTTTCTTTTTTAAGAGCGAGAGAGCAGGGGAGGGGCAGAGGGCGAGGAAGAGAGAATCTTAAGCAGGTGTGGATCCTGATGCGGTGCTCGATCTTACGACCCTGAGATCATGACCTGAGCTGAAATCAAGAGTTGGACACTTGACTGAGCCACCCAGGCACTCCCAGAAATTTATTTCTTAAAGTTCTGGAGGCTGGAAGTCCAAGATCAAGTGTTGGCAGGCTTGGTTTCTCCTGAGACCTTTTTCCTTGGCTTGTAGATGGTTGCCTTTTCCGTATGTCTTCACATGATCTTTCTCTGTGTATATGCATCCTTAGTGTCTCTTTCCTTATATATGAACATCAGTCCTATTGGATTAGAGCCCTATTCTTATGAGGGTTAGGGCTTCAGCATGTGAATTTTGGTGGGGATACAGTTCAGTCCATAATAGCCAATATTAACATATCCCACTTTAGGCATTGGATGGTTTCCTGTTTGTGGTGAATCGTGATGGAAACATTGTATTTGTGTCAGAAAATGTCACACAGTATCTGCAATATAAGCAAGAGGACCTGGTTAACACAAGTGTCTACAATATCTTGCATGAAGAAGACAGAAAGGATTTCCTTAAAAACTTACCGAAATCTACAGGTAGTCTTTTAATGTGTATTTTCTAAATAAGTTAAAAAAACTTATCTTCTTGACCATTTCTTAGAAAATTGTACATTTTGGGAGGTAAAGTGATCAGCCTTGTGCAGAAAGGCAGGTGGTTAATAGCAAAACTTTCAAAAACGACCTCGGTGAATTCAGAATTTGGTGCACATTTCATGGGGCCAAAATATACAGTGAATTACAAAATGGTGAGCTTTCTGTTGAAATGGAGGTTATTCCAATATTATATATATTGCCACTGTGAAATGTCTGTAGAAATTACTATGGAAAACATAGTAATGAGAAAATACAGCTTAAATTCTTGATGATAGTCACAGATGGAGTTGCCAGCTTTTTAAAAACTTTTTTCCTTTTGTTTTCCAAAGTTAATGGAGTTTCCTGGACAAATGAGACCCAGAGACAAAAAAGCCATACATTTAATTGCCGTATGCTGATGAAAACACCGCATGATATTCTGGAAGACATAAACACTGGTCCTGAAATGCGCCAGAGATACGAAACAATGCAGTGCTTTGCCCTTTCTCAGCCTCGAGCCATGATGGAGGAAGGGGAAGGTAAGATTGACCACATGTTTGAGATATCTGCCAAACAGTGGACAGATTTGTAGTTCTGTGATTTCCATTGTTGTATTCATTTACTGAATTCCACATCCTTAGTTGCCTGTTGAATAGACTTGTCCAAAAGTTAAGTATAATCCTTACCTGGTTAAATTTTTATTGTAGATTTGCAATCCTGTATGATCTGTGTAGCACGCCGCATTACTACAGGAGAAAGAGCATTTCCCTCAAACCCTGAGAGCTTTATTACTAGACATGATCTTTCAGGTAAAGACTTGGTGTATGTGTGTGTGTATACATTTTGTTCATTGGAGAGTTTTATAAAAGTTTACTATTTCTTTCTTTCTTTTTTTTTTTTTAAAGATTTATTTATTTATTTTGAGAGAGTGAGAATGAGAGAGAGAGAGAGTACATGAGAGGGGGGAGGGTTAGAGGGAGAAGCAGGCTCTTCGCTGGGCAGGGAGCCCGATGCGGGACTCGATCCCGGGACTCCAGGATCATGACCTGAGCTGAAGGCAGTCGCTTAACCGACTGAGCCACCCAGGCACCCAAAAGTTTACTATTTCTATGACCTGCACTATCATGTAAGTGCCTACACCCACTGTCATGAATGCTTTGCATGGATTATTTATGTTTCTTATGCAACTCTAAGATTCACTAAGACCCCTGGCATTTGTGTTGGGTATATTTGACATTTAAAATCCCTCAAATAAATAAAAAATAAATGTAGAGGCACCTGGCTTTCTCTCCAAATAGGATTTCATGTCAGAAGTTAATATTTCTTTCTCTTAACTTTAAACCCATTTTTCATAAATAAGTTTTCAAAAATACAGGTAATTTAATGAGAATTACTGGGAGTAATTCTTAATATCAACATGAATTTGAGTTTTGGTTTTTTTTAAGATTTTACTTTTGAGAGAGAGGGAGAGTATAAGCAGGGGGAGCAGCAGAGGGAGAGGGAGAAGCAGGTTCCCCGTTGAGCAGGGAGCCCGACGTGGCGCTTGATCCCAGAACCCTGGGATCATGACCTGAGCCAAAGGTAGATGCTTAACTGACTAAGCCACCCAGGTGTCCCGAGTTTCAGTCTTGGTCTGCCCTTTTTTGACTATGGGAATAAAGAATTAAAGCCAGTGTAAGTGTTAAAGCACACTGATGAAGTTAAATGTGGTGGCAGTATTATCTCTATTTACCTTCAGGGTTACTCTTGGTATCATCTAACCCTGAATGGTGATGCCAACGTTTGTCTTCTAGGCACCATCTCTAGGCACCGTCTCTGAGATGAGGAACTAGGGCTGGTGACAGATGGGTTGGGTTACTTGTCCAAGATCCTGGCTAATAAGAAAGAATTTGCTGCTGGATCTGCCTGATGTTGAAGTCTGTACTGTTTTGTTTTGTGTCTACCATGTGGACCTGCAATAAATAATTTGATAAAATGGAGTAGGTTTAAATAAACATCTAACATACTCTAGCTATTATGTGTGTACGTATGTGTGTATGTGTATATATGTTATCTACACATAACGTACATAACAATATTTTACTGTTTAAAAAAAAGCTATTTTTGTAGTTATCAGTCATTTTATGCAGGCTCAGTTTCCTGTCTTGAGGCTGCTTGAGATTAATTTTCACAGACGAAACAATAGCAAAAATGTTCTTTGTATTCTTAGTCTTTTTACACTGATAGAGAAAAATTTTTTCCAATATGAAATAATATTTATTTACTTACCTTGAGATCGTCAAACCTGGTAACAGGAATTTTTACCTTCTAAAGTGGTTCTTTCTCTGTATCTATTATGATTTGGCAGGTTAAAGAACAATACTTCACATTTTGTAATAGAAAATGCTAAATAGAACAAAAAAGGAAAATACTAAATAGAACATCTTTAGAACATCTTTATTCAAGTAGTTTAGTGACTAGAACCTTTAAAATGATCTCATTAATGTTTTCTTTTATTATAAAAGCAATACATACACATTATAAAAGTTAGAAATTAGCAAGCAGGAAAAATCAAATAGTTCATCACATATTTTCCAGTTGCTACCTGTTCTTTCATAGGAGGTTTGTTGCACTGAGAGCAGTACTGTTTTTGGAGAGGTTTTATTCTCTGTCCCTGAGGTAAACTTTTTCTGAGCATCTGTTTTGTGTTTGTCATCTGGCTCTTGGAGCTAAGCTCAGGGGAGGTGCTTGAGGACAGAACATCCTTATTCTGGGCGCAGCACATAAACATTTACTCTTTCCTGGAATGCATTTGTCCCTCCTTTGTAGGGTTGTTCCCCCCGCCCTCCCATCATTAAGGTGTGTGTGTGTGTGTGTGTGTGTGTGTGTGTGTTTTAATATGTCATTAAAGGTCTGAATTTTAAACAGATTCTTAGACTGGGGCCTCTGTTTGTCAGCTCATCTGCCATTAGTGCCTTTGTCATCCCCAGTAGCATTTTTAGAACTCTGTTTTACCATGTGAAGCTGTATGAGTTTTCCCAATCCAAACTTGCTTTTCTTCAGCGTTTTAACTTTTTTGACAAGCACCATGGAGAGGACAAATAGATGAGGAGAGATATAGAAAAGGCTTTCGAATCTGTTTGGAATCAAATTATTGACTACTTCTTTTAAGTCATTTGTCTGTACCTCTTGGGTCAGGATTTCTATCACCTTCCTGATTTGGGGGACCCTGTTGGTGCTGAGCATAAAAGGTCATCTGGATCTGGGTATTGCATTTTTTTAGTAAGGCCTTTGCAGAACAGACAAAAACAACCATTGATAGTCTTGACAGCAACATGAGCTTTCAATCATAATCTGACATTTTGTGACGAGGGAGCATAATTTGTTGTGGATATCCATGTCCCGAATGTTGATCACACAGTTTTTGCCCAGGGCATCCTCAGTAATTATTTTGAATTTTTAAAATGTGACTTCAATATTCTGCAGATCAGCAGGGCTCACTTCAAAAGCACAACTCTTCAGGCCATCAGAGGCAATTTTGGTCCCTTTGACAAAGTTCTTACGAATAATGTTTTTGGATTATTCTTTATATGGAGCATAGCTGGTGCTTTCTCCTCATCCCACTCTTTCTTTGACAGTGGGTCAACTACTTTCTTCTTGGCTCCTTTTTTAAAAAATATTTTAAAATTTATTACTGTTATTATTATTACTATTTAGAGAGAGAGAATCTTTTTTTTTTTTTTTAAAGGAATTTTTTGGGAAGATTTTATTTATTTATTTGACTGAGAGAGAGAGCACAAGCAGGGGGAGCAGCAGGCAGAGGGAGAAGGAGAAGCAGGCTCTCTGCTGAGCAGGGAGCCCGATGTGGGGCTTGATCCCAGGACCTTGTGATTATGACCTGAGCCGAAGGCAGCCGCTTAACCGACTGAGCCACCCAGGTGCCCATAGAGAGAGAGAATCTTAAGCAGGCTCCACACCCAGCGTAGAGCCTAGCACTAGGCTTGATCTCATGACCCTGAGATCATGACCTGAGCCAAAATCAAGTTGGATGCTTAACTGACTGAGCCACCCAGGGGCCTCTCTTTTTGGCTAGTTTTTGCATTTCCCTGGTGTACTGCTCAGAAAGTGTGAAAAGGCATAGCTGTCCATTTTTTAAGGACCATCTTCATGAAACCTTGAAACCTATGAAATTCATAGCATTTTCTTTTGAAGATTTCATTCATTTATTTGACAGAGAGAGAGAGAGACAGAGAGGGAACACAAGCAGGGCGAGTGGGAGAGGGAGAAGCAGGCTTCCTGCTGAGCAGGGAGCCCAATGTGGGGCTTGATCCCAGGACCCTGGGATCATGACCTGAGCTGAAGGCAGACGCCCAATGACTGAGCCACCCAGGTGCCCCTTCATAGCATTTTTGAGTTGTATAAATTGTATAGTCAAATACACTAGAGACAACTAGTTAAGCAAATGTTAAGCAAAAGTCAGAAACTTCCAGAATTGTAGAAATGAATATTTGGTTAACAGTCCTGATTTAGATTTTAAGTGTCCAAAAATGCAGTCACTTCTCAGATGGAAAGAATTGTTTGTGCTAGCTGTGTAGGCAGGTATTTTCATAGTCTTCAGATGTCAAATGTCTTCAGATGAACAATTTTAGTGGTAGGTGTTGTTTTTTCCTTTAAGTGAAAATGAACGTAAGGTTATCTGGACACGTCATATTCTGTACATTCAGAAAGTGAAAGGAGTTTTGTGATACTCTTACGTTTTGTACAGTAGAACATTTAACGTAAGAGTGTCTTGTAGGACTATGTCCTTAAAAAGAAAAGTTCTGGATATAGGAGAGAAAGTGGAGAAAAGATTTAGTGTCTTTATTTTATTCTTCAGCACTATGCCATTCATGTGCAACCAGTAAATACTTGTGGGTTGGATTTAAATCTTTATTTTCTGTTTAATAGGAAAAGTTGTCAATATAGATACAAATTCACTGAGATCCTCCATGAGACCCGGCTTTGAAGATATAATCCGAAGGTGTATCCAGAGATTTTTTAGTCTTAATGATGGTCAGTCATGGTCCCAGAAACGTCACTATCAAGAAGGTAAAGAATTTTGAGTTTGCTTCTTGGTCTTGTTACTGTGTTTGTGTACCATAAAGGATTAAGTATATACGTGGCTGCTTTTGTGTGTGGGTAGGAAAGTGATTCTTGAGCAGTCTTCGTTTCGCGTGCTTATAATTTTGGTGCAGGTCCATTCTTTTCACTGGATTTTGAAAATGTGGCCCTTGAAGTACATTTCCTTTCTCTCCTCTCTTATATGTATCTATTTAGTCAATTGTAGTCACTAGTGATGGCATATTTTCCCCAACAGCTTATATCCATGGCCATGCAGAAACCCCAGTGTATCGATTCTCATTGGCTGATGGAACCATAGTGACAGCACAAACCAAAAGCAAACTCTTCCGAAATCCTGTCACAAATGATCGGCATGGCTTTGTCTCAACCCACTTTCTTCAGAGGTAATGATAGATTACTGGGTCTCCTCACATTAAGTGCAGCAGTGTTCTCAAGGTGCTTTAGTATTAATTTAAAAAGGTTTAACGAGAAAAAGCAGAGACATTGGATTTGCTGAAGTGAGTTTAGATTCCTGGATTGTTGCACTTATTTTACTTATTTATTTTTTAAAGATGTTATTTATTATTTAACAGAGACACAGCGTGAGAGGGAACACAAGCAGGGGGAGTGGGAGGGAGAAGCAGGCTTTCCACTGAGCAGGGAGCCTGATGCGGGGCTTGATCCCAGGACCCTGAGATCATGACCTGAGCCAAAGGCAGACACTTAACGACTGAGCCACCCAGGCGCCCCTTATTTTACTTATTTTATTTTATTTTTTTTAAAGATTTTATTTATTTGAGAGAGAGAGAATGAGAGAGAGCACGAGAGGGAAGAGGGTCAGAGGGAGAAGCGGACTCCCTGCTGAGCAGGGAGCGCAATGTAGGACTCGATCCCGGGACTCCAGGATCATGACCTGAGCCGAAGGCAGTCGCTTAACCAACTGAGCCACCCAGGCACCCTATTTTACTTATTTTAATGTGCTGCCAAAGCGAGCATATATTTTTAAGATTATATTATTATGTGAAAATGAAGGTTTGTTCATTAAATAATTACTTCCTAGGAAAGCTGGGGAATGGGAAGGTTAGTGGATAAAAGAGTGTAAAAAATCTGACTACTGCTGTTACCTTTCATTTCTGATGATATGTTTACGTTGCTTCTAGTGATTGAATTTGAAATTTAAAAGTAGACTTTAAGAAAAAAAGATACTATTGCTGTTGCTAATGGTAAATGCGCAGCACATGGAAGAGCAGAATATTCATGCGTTAATTATCTTGAGTAATTTGCACTTACCTCCAGGTTAGCCCCTCGAGGTGGGGCAACTGTAGTAAACTGTGCTGCGAGCCCAGCGACCATAGTTCTTGGCCCTTCATGGTGCTGTGCTTGTGGTCACTCATTTGGATTCTGTGGCATATTAAAAAATACGTTACTGGGTTCATAACTGATCAATATTTAGATTGGAATTGACACTAAGTATTGCCTAGGATAAACTCCTGGGCACTTATTTCATCATTTAAAAAAAAAATGTGAGTGCTTTAATGCATGCCTGTAATATTTTAGTGAAAGTTTGTCCTCTTTCTTTGCAGGGAACAGAATGGGTATAGAGCAACCACGAATCCTGTTGGACCAGGCATTAGACCTCCAGCAGCCGGATGTAACAGTTCGGTAGGCGGCATGAGTATGTCGCCAAACCAAGGTTTACAGATGCTGAGCAACAGGACC
Source organism: Eumetopias jubatus (assembly GCF_037043125.1). NCBI lineage: Eukaryota > Metazoa > Chordata > Mammalia > Carnivora > Otariidae > Eumetopias > Eumetopias jubatus. The sequence continues at coordinate 127,631,548 of NW_028274815.1, forward strand.
TATGGCTTGGCTGACCCCAGCACCACAGGGCAGATGAGTGGGGCTAGGTACGGGGCCTCCAATCCCATAGCTTCAATGAACCCTGGGCCAGGCATGCAGTCACCATCTTCCTACCAGAACAACAACTATGGTCTCAACATGAGTAGCCCCCCACATGGGAGCCCTGGCCTTGGCTCCAACCAGCAGAACATCATGATTTCTCCTCGTAACCGTGGGAGTCCAAAGATGGCCTCACATCAGTTTTCTCCTGTTGCAGGTACTGGTGTAGGCATTTCCTTTTCTTTATGTCTTCTTCCTCAGTAATTCTTCTCTTCTTGCTCTGTTGTAATCCTTGTAAAGTTTGTTCATTTTATAAAAAACTCTGAAGAGTTCAGTGACATTTTTGTTACAGCATCCAGTAGTTAATTCTTTCCCTTATTTCTCTCCCAATCCAGGTGTGCACTCTCCCATGGGATCTTCTGGTAATACTGGGAGCCACAGCTTTTCTAGCAGCTCTCTGAGTGCACTTCAAGCTATCAGTGAGGGTGTGGGGACTTCTCTTTTATCCACTCTGTCTTCACCAGGCCCCAAATTGGATAACTCTCCCAATATGAGTATGAGCCAGCCAAATAAAGTGAACAGTCAGGATTCCAAGAGTCCCTTGGGCTTGTATTGTGACCAGAATCCAGTGGAGAGTTCAATGTGTCAGTCAAATAGCAGGGATCACCTCAGTGACAAAGAAAGTAAGGAGAGCACTGTTGAAGGGTCAGAGAATCAGAGGGGTCCTCTAGAAAGCAAGGGTCATAAAAAATTACTGCAGTTACTTACCTGTTCTTCTGATGACCGGGGCCATTCCTCCTTGACCAACTCCCCCCTGGATTCAAGTTGTAAAGACTCTTCCATTAGCGTCACCAGCCCCTCTGGGGTCTCTTCTTCCACCTCTGGAGGAGTGTCCTCCACATCGAATATGCATGGGTCACTGCTGCAGGAGAAGCACCGGATTCTGCACAAGTTGCTGCAGAATGGGAATTCACCTGCAGAAGTAGCCAAGATTACTGCAGAAGCCACTGGGAAAGACACCAGTAGTACGGCGTCTTGTGTGGAAGGAAATGTCAAGCAGGAGCAACTAAGTCCTAAGAAGAAGGAAAATAATGCACTTCTTAGATATCTGCTAGACAGGGATGATCCTAGTGATACACTCTCTAAAGAACTGCAGCCCAAAGTGGAAGGAGTGGACAGTAAAATGAGTCAGTGCAGCAGCTCCACCATTCCTAGCTCAAGTCAAGAGAAGGACTCTAAAATTAAGACAGAAACAAATGAAGAGGTAATTTGTTTTTCTCTATTCTAGCTTAGTCATTGTGTTTAATCATTGCATTTCTGTGTTAGAAAGACCATGTGTTATATGCAAAATCTTATCTTCTGTTTTAGGTTTATGTGATAGAAGTTACCCTTGAGCTGTCATTTCTGTATAATTTTTTGGGCATCAGTAAAGTGTATTTTTATTTATTTATTTTATTTTTAAAAGATTTTATTTATTTATTCGACAGAGAGAGAGACAGAGAGGGAACACAAGCAGGGGGAGTGGGAGAGGGAGAAGTAGGCTTCCCGCCGAGCAGGGAGCCCGATGCAGGGCTCGATCCCAGGACCCTGGGATCGTGACCTGAGCTGAAGGCACACACTTAACCGACTGAGCCACTCAGGCGCCCCAGTAAAGTGTATTATGATGCAATTTGGAAATACCAGATGTGCGTGTTTTAAAATGTGACTCTAACTCGAACCAGTTGGTAGCCAGTTTGAAAATTTTCAGGGGGGTTTTTATTGTTGGAATGAGCAGATTGGGTCTTTTAAAGGGATAGTAGAAAGAAACGGGGAAAAATTGTATTAAGTAACTGATTTTGATTTGTACCTAAAAACAAATTTCGTACTATATGTGATCTCATTCTGTATAAGGGTTTCCCATACTGCTTGAGGATCACTCTTCTGGGAGACTTCACCTGAGAAAATTAAAGTCTTGGGGGAAGTCTTACTGTTAGGATGTCTGTTTAATTTTGTTTAACCTAGTGCTCTCCAAACTGTGGACCAAGAACCGTTTTTAAAACATGCCTATGAATCTCTTACTGAACGTCAGCTTGTTGCCTTTATTATTAATCACACTTGTTTTCCGAAGGTAGGTGTAGAGGCAGACCTCTCTGTCAACTAATGATCCTGACATTAGCTGGAAAATATCCTACAGTTTGAGAATTAAAGTTCTAATGCAGATTAAAAAAATGCCCCTTCGAAAGCACTTCCAAACCCAGAGAATTTATTTCAGTACACTGGTCTAAGTCTCAAGGAAGAAGATTTGGGGGTAGGGGTCTTAAGAAGCCAGACTTTAAGTTGGACATTACTATTTTAGGTAACTATTGTATTTTACTTATTCCTATTTCATTTGTGTTCTTCTGATGAATATGTTTATACCTATGTATCTAGTAATGTTAATGAAAAAAAATTAATACAGGTTAATTAAAGAATTTTTTTTCCAGGGATCTGGAGACTTGGATAATCTAGATGCTATTCTTGGTGATCTGACTAGTTCTGACTTCTACAATAATTCCATATCCACAAATGGTAGTAATCTGGGAACCAAGCAACAGATGTTTCAAGGAACTCATTCTCTGGGTAAGAAAGAACTAGGTTTTATTCTTGCTGCCTTTTAAAAATTTCTGCACATTTGTATGTACAGTTACCCCTTGAACAACACTGGTTTGAACTGCACGTGTTCACTTACACACGTGGATTTTTTGGATAAATACAGTACTGTAAATGTATTTTCTTATGATTTAAAAACAACAACAACAACCCCCCAAAAACCCAAAACAAAAAACAAAACGCAGGGCTTGAACTCAAACCCTTGAGATCAAGACCTGAGCCGAGATCAAGAGTTGGACACCTAACTGACTGGGCCACCCAGACCCACCTCTCATGATTTTCTTGATTTCTCTAGTTTAACAATACAGTATATAACACATGTAACATACAAAATATGTGCTAACTGACTTATTGGTAAGTCTTTTGGTCAAAGTAGGCTATTAGTAGTTAAGTTTCTGGGGTCGGTAGTTACATGGACCATGTATTGGGAGCTCAGTGCTCCTAACCCTGTGGTGGTCACGGGTCAGCTGTACTCTTAGAATAAGATGGGAATCTGATTAGCATTTTTAGCTTCAAAATACATATCATGCCTCTCAGAGTTTGTTTTTTTTTTTTTTTAATAATTCATAGTGCATATGTTTTAAAAAGTTTCCTGGACATTTTCCTGTTTCTTAAAATTTCCTATTTCTAACTAATATGCCAGTAATCATGGAACTTCTAGGAAAATGTTCATTTTTGGTTGCTCCAGATGAGTGGTAGCTACCAGAGCATATATTTTTGTTAGGCACAGAGACTTGAATTAAGCAGCTAAAACTGTAGATCGAAACTTCTCCTGTGACACTTGTGGAACCTTGTCATTTAGCTGTGAGTCTTTTCTTCTTTTAGTGTTTGTTGGTTCTCTCCCAGCCTCTCTTCCACAGCTGTGTGGTTTCCTCATTCATCAGTTTAAGAAGGGTATACTACAGGTATTGATTGAACAAGAAAAATTCACAGTTATCAGGAATGGTGGTTACTCACTTTCAGTGGCACTATTTCCTAAACTGAAATGAAATGGGTAGTCCAATCAATCAGATAAATTGGAGAAAGAAAAAAGGGGGAAATACCATATTTCATTCCTTGTTTGATTAGAAGGCAACTTATCTAGTTACATTTAATTTTAAGTTTTAAACAGAATCCACTTAAGTACATATAGGGAAGAACCTCTAGGAGTTTGAACATTGATAACATTTTCAATATTAAGTGAAGCAGAGTATGAATGACCATGTCAGGCTGTGGAACAGTACATCAGCCAACACTGGGACTCTTGTTTCTACTGTATTTGGAATATGAGGCTTTCTTCTTCTTCCTTTTTTTTTCTTCCATACTTAGTGTTTATTTTAGTAAGAAAGACATTCTTGTGTGGGTGGTATTGGTATTCATGTACTGTGTTTGATTACTTAATGTACTGAATCATCAGGATTTTTATGTGTTGTGCATCTGTGTTTCAACAGGTCTGAGGAGTCCACAGTCTGTGCAGGCCATTCGTCCCCCATATAACCGAGCAGTGTCTCTAGATAGCCCTGTTTCTGTTGGCTCAAGTCCTCCAGTAAAGAATATCAGTGCTTTCCCCATGTTACCAAAGCAGCCCATGTTGAGTGGGAATCCAAGAATGATGGATAGTCAGGAAAATTACGGCTCAACTATGGGTATGTTATTTCTAATCAGTACTTATGATTAAAATTTTCTTTTGGGTAAAGCAAATTTAAAATACTTCAACCCATTTAAACAGTTGGGATTAAATAATAGGTTTTTGAATAACAGCATAATATTTCTTTCACGAGTTTCCTTAATTTATTCTACATCTTGGTTATTTTAAACTTTCAGGGAAGCTAGTTGAATACGTGGCAACAATTGCCTATCAAAAATGTCTTAAAAAATAAATGTCTCAATAGTTGGCCAGCCCTATTCTTCGGAAGACAGCACTTTTTTGGTCAAGTTTGCGTGTAATGACTATACTTCTGTAAGAAGGATTTTAGTATAATATGGGAAAGACATAATCATTTCTACCTGTTTTAGGTGGACCAAACAGAAATGTGACTGTGAATCAGACTCCTTCCTCAGGAGACTGGGTCTTACCAAACTCAAAGGCCAGTAGAATGGAAACTATGAGTGCCAACTCCATGGGAAGACCAGGCGCAGATTATAATGCTTCTTTACCCAGACCTGCAGTGGGCGGCTCGATGCCCACCTTGCCTCTGCGGGCCGGTAGCATCCCAGGGGCGAGACCAGTGTTGCAGCAGCAGCAGCAGCAGATGCTTCAAATGCGTAAGCATCCCCTCCATAAAAAAAAGAAAATTAGATGATTTAGGGTAATCTTGGCTATTGCCTTCTTTGAAAATGTATCCCCTCTTTTTCTTCCTCCAGGGCCTGGTGAGATTCCCATGGGAATGGGAGTCAGTCCGTATGGCCAGGCAGCACCGTCTAACCAACCGGGTTCCTGGCCAGATGGCATGTTGTCCATGGAACAGGGCCCTCATGGGACTCAAAATAGGTGGGGCTTTGTTATGTGACTCTGTTGAAAATGCTAGCATTGGATTATCTAGACGAGGGTCAGAACACAGGAGCAGCCCTGAAAGAGAATGAGGAAAACTCACTGTGATTGAGGTGCTTGGCTGCCATCTGGGCATTTCTTGTCTGACTATGTAAAAATCGAGGCGAGGCAGCAAGTCAGCAAGGAGGAGACCGCTTCATTGCTTAGCTATCAAGACCAGTGAGTGCTCAAACTGGAGAGGATAAATTACCACCAGTTTGAGAAGATAAATGGTGTTCAGAGGGTGAGCCTCAATTTTCTGGCAGATTAATTTTTAAGGATTTGATAATTCTTTTCTAAAATTATTTAAAACATTTCAGGGATGGTGAGAGTGAACTGTAGCACTCTGTTTTTGTGAAAGAAAGATGTGGATTATGTCTGTATTTCATTTTTATTTAGCTTGGTCAGTAACTCATTTGCATGAAAGAAGCCACCTGTAAAAGTCAAGTCTAACTTGAATTCTTTAATAGATTAAGCAAAGAAAAAATGAATCGAACTGTTGAGTAGACAGTGGCATAGCTATGTGAGTTTATTAGCTTGAGTGCTTCTCTACTCAATGGAGAACAAACAGTCTCATGATGGAATTTTTTTCTGAGGCAGAATGAATACCTGGTCCTGTGTCCTCCTTATGTGTTGGAGGGCTGTGGCACCTTACTGTGGGTGTATGGAGTTTGTGTTATACTTGTTCCTACGTGAGCTCTGTGGGCCAAGGATAACAAAGTTATTTTGGCAGGTCCCAGGCTCAGTTTGCTGATAGTTCAACATTTCTGTGTTGGGTTTTTTTTTCCCCTGGTCCTTTGTTGATTTCTTTCTCTTTCTCTCTCTCTTTTTTTTTAAAGATTTTATTTATTCATAAGAGAGAGGGGCAGAGGGAGAATCAGGCTCCCTGCTGAGCAGGGAGCCCGTTGTGGGACTCGATCCCAGGACCCTGGGATCATGACCTGAGCCGAAGGCAGACGCTTAACAACTGAGCCACCGAGGCATCCCTTTGTTGATTTCTTCAAGTTAACAAATATCATAACTACTACTACTTCTGTTCTTGTACTAGCCCATCCCCCTCAGCCTCTGCTATCCCTCACATGTCTAGGGATCTAGTAGTTACATTTTGGTGGTGGGATTGTAAATTAAATATGTGTAAGCTAGGTGTGGTGGTTGTAAGATGGCCTGGCTCAGTTTAAAATGTGGGCCTTCAATTTAAGTTGGTGCCATTTGCTCTTCTCTGTTACTTGGTTTATTATTTGTACTCGTCATATTTAAGTTATTATTGCACATTAAAAATGTGCGTGGTTACTCTGTGTGTGTGTGTGTGTGTGTGTGTGTGTGTGTGTGTGTGTTGGAGGAAAAGCAGCATTGACATTGATTGCAAATCTTTTTTTAGGCCACTTCTTAGGAATTCCCTGGATGATCTCCTTGGGCCACCTTCTAACCTAGAAGGGCAGAGTGATGAAAGAGCATTGTTGGACCAGCTGCACACTCTCTTGAGCAACACAGATGCCACAGGCTTGGAAGAAATTGACAGAGCTCTGGGCATCCCTGAACTTGTAAACCAAGTAGGTGGCACTAACACGGAAATGGAGGTATATGTGTGCGCACTCTCAAATGAGCATGTGTGTGCGCACATCCATGAAGCCATGCACATGAATGCCTGTCTGGGAGTCTTTCCTATTAACTTGAGTTACATCACTACATTCATGGAGGCCAGTATTACATTTAGAAATCATACTGCCAGCAGCCTACTGTTTTAGAAAGCTATCCAATTTTAGGCAGCTATAGAAATGATCCAATAAAATCTCTATGTGGTTTTATTTATTTATTTATTTACTTACTTATTTAAAGATTTTATTTATTTGACAGAGATAGACATAGTGGCGAGAGAGGAACACAAGCAGGGGGAGTGGGAGAGGGAGAAGCAGGCTTCCCGCTGAGCAGGGAGCCCGATGTGGGGCTCGATCCCAGGACCCTGGGATCATGACCTGAGCCGAAGGCAGACGCTTAATGACTGAGCCACCCAGGCGCCCCTTCTATGCAGTTTTAAAAATGCTGCTTTTTACTTATGTTAGTCGAATCCTCATTTTTATAATTAACTCTGTTTACTACCTGGCCAAGCAGTATATACTCTGAGGAGACAAGCTTTTTTTTGTGTCAAACAAAACCCCTTTACAGTAGTGAATATGAAATATGAACATCTCAACAATAGCATCTCTCATTCCCAGTTACCTGTGCAGCCTTGTGAAAATATGTCATTCACAAACCTGTGTTTTTGAAACATAAAGAACTGTGTGTGTGTGGGGGGGGGAGGACAGTGTATAGATCTATGTACTCAGTGATAATTAGGCAAGATTCTCAGGGGGTTACACAAAGGATCATACTCCTCTGTGGCAAACACTGCCACAGAAGTTTGTAAAGGGTGGGTGGGAAATGTAGAGCAGTGATGATGTATGTCTCTAGCAATACCATTTTCATGCCCCTGGTGCTGCAGAAAGGCGTCTCACCTGGCTGAGGGTGGATGTGAGGGCTACACAGAGACCGATAAGCTTGAACTACCCCTTAAAATTTTATTTAAGCCGGAAAGAGCTTTCTCTGTTCTAATGATAAAATAGTTAATGATCATTATGTAAAGTCTGACAATGACAAAAAAAAGGTACATATCAAAAAAATTAAAAATCCTCTTTAATCCCTCAGTCATCTTTTTAAATTTTTTATTTAATTTTTTCCCCCATTTTTTAAAGTAATCTCTACGCCCAACAATGGGGCTCCAACTCATAACCCCGAGATCAAGAGCCACAAGCTCCATCAGCTGGGCCAGCCAGGTGCCCCTTAGTCCTCTTTTTTTTGTTTAATATATACGTCTTTAATTTTAATAGGCATATAGTATCTACTAAATAGAACACAATTTATTTAACCGGTAATCTACTGATGAAATTTAAATTGTTTCTAAATAATTATCATGAACAATTCTATGAATTACTCCCATCTTGTTCACTTAGTTTTTCTTACCTACAGTCTGAGAGAAAGATTGATTGGGTTAGAGAGAGTATATATTTTAGAGTTTTGTAGGTTGTTTTCCTAAAGGATTGTACAGCTGCTTTCCCACACAGAGGCTGAGGATTGGGGTTCCTGACCCTCACAAGCTCTGTGCTGTGGCCCAAGTAGATGAAAGACCCACAGTGTGGACAAGCAAGTGATGAAACAAATACTGAGCATGATTATTCTTTTAAATCTTTTCCAGTCTGATTGGCAACAAAGATGCTTGTTTTATTTTTATTTTTTAATGATTTTATATTAGTAATCTCTTATACCAATGTGGGGCTCGGACTCACAACCCCAAGATGAAGAGTCGTGTGTTCTTCTGACTGAGACAGCCAGGCACCCAGAGATGCATGTGTATGTGTGTTTTTTTGTTTGTTTTTTCCCAAGAGGGAGAGAGGAGGAGCCTGGGAAGAGCAAAGGGAGGAGAGAGACTCTTTTTTTAAAAATTTTTTATTGTTATGTTAATCACCATATATTACATCATTAGTTTTGGATGTAGTGTTCTATGATTCAGTGTGCATAACACCCTGTGCTCCACGCAGAACGTACCCTCTTTAATACCCATCACCAGGCTAACCCATCCCCCTACCCCCCTCCCCTCTAGAACCCTCAGTTTGTTTCTCAGAGTCCATAGTCTCTCATGGTTCGTCTCCCCCTCCGACTTACTCCCCTTCATTCTTCCCCTCCTGCTATCTTCTTCTTTTTTTTCTTAACATATATTGCATTATTTGCTTCAGAGGTACAGATCTGTGATTCAACAGTCTTGCACAGTTCATAGCGCTCACCATAGCACATACCCTCCCCAATGTCTATCACCCAGCCACCCCCTCCCTCCCACCCCCCACCACTCCAGTAACCCTCAGTTTGTTTCCTGAGATTAAGAATTCCTCATATCAGTGAGGTCATATGATACATGTCTTTCTCTGACTTATTTCACTCAGCATAACACCCTCCAGTTCCATCCACGTTGTTGCAAATGGCAAGATCTCATTCCTTTTTTTTTTTTTTTTTTTTTTAGATTTTATTTATTTGTTTGAGATAGAGAATGAGAGATAGAGAGCATGAGAGGGAGGAGGGTCAGAGGGAAAGGCAGACTCCCTGCTGAGCAGGGAGCCCGATGTGGGACTCGATCCCGGGACTCCAGGACCATGACCTGAGCCGAAGGCAGTCGCTTAACCAACTGAGCCACCCAGGCGCCCGAGATCTCATTCCTTTTGATGGCTGCATAATATTCCATTGTGTATATATACCACATCTTTTTTTTAAAGATTTATTTATTTTTTTGAGAGAGTGAGAATGAGAGAGAGAGTACATGAGAGCGGGGAGGGTCAGAGGGAGAAGCAGACTCCTCGCTGAGCAGGGAGCCTGATGTGGGACTCGATCCCGGGACTCCAGGATCATGACCTGAGCTGAAGGCAGTTGCTTAACCAACTGAGCCACCCAGGCGCCCAGTATACCACGTGTTCTTTATCCATTCATCTGTTGATGGACATCTTGGCTCTTCCCACAGTTTGGCTGTTGTGGACATTGCTGCTATAAACATTGGGGTGCACGTACCCCTTCGGATCCCTACATTTGTATCTTTGTGGTAAATACCCAGTAGTGCAATTGCTGGATCGTATGGTAGCTCTATTTTCAACTGTTTGAGGAACCTCCATACTGTTTTCCAGAGTGGTTGCACCAACTTGCATTCCCACCAACAGTGTAGGAGGGTTCCCCTTAAGGAGAGAGACTCTTAAGCAGACTCCATGCCTAGTTTGGAGCCCAGTGTGGGGCTCGATCTCACAAGCCTGAGATCGTGACCTGAGCTGAAATAAGAGTCAGAGGCTTAACTGCCTGAGCCACCCAGGCGCCCAAACATGCTTGTTTTAAATTGTATTTTGTTGATTTGCAAGATTGAACATATTTCATGTTTTTTGGTCATTTATATGTGTTTTTAAAGTAGTTTCCTGATGGGGTTTTTGTTTATCTGCAACTGTTTTATGCAGGTTTATTTATTGACTTGTTGATTCTTTCATTTAACAAATACTTGTCTTCTGTATGCCAGTTAGTCTTTTTTTTTAGAGGCTGAGGGGCAGTAGTGAACAAATTAGTTTCTGCTCCCAAAGCTCAGAGTGCCGTGGAGCAGGTACACATGAGGCAAGGAGCCACCCGGATGGAGGCAGACATGGTGTGGTGGAGATCAGCAGGAAGGACCTGCAGCATACAAGGACCTTTTGTTAGGGTGGGGGCTGGTGGTGTCAACATTTTTCTCTAATTTTCTAAATTATTTTCTCTGAAATAATTTCTTCTATCTGAGCTGTGATTTGAAGGCTGTTTACTTGTCTAATATATTTGAATAGTTTTCCCAGTTTCTTTTTAGTGGGGGACTTGTTGTGGTCTTATTCTTTAGTTTAAAAATGTTTGTGTTTTCAAGTCCAGGATGATGAGATAAAGAATTACTGGGGACTGGGGTGAGTAGTCAGGAAAGCTTTTTTTGGGGAGATGACATGTAAGGTGACATTTGAAGGATGAGATGGAGCCAGCTCGGCAATCAGCTAGGGGAAGAATGTTCCAGAAAAGGTACAGCTAACTCAAAGGCCTCAGGCAGGGAAGGGCGGCGGGGTGGGGGGGGTTCTACCAAGCGACTGAAAGTTCGTGAGAGCAGAGAGGGATTTCTTTGAGACGATGTTGGAGAAGTTAAGCGGAAGCTGGTTCCACAAACCATCTTATGGAGTCTGGAATTTTTCTGCTATATAGGGAAGCCATGGAAGATTTTAAGCTTGCTTTCCTTTTTTGTTATGGTTAATTTTTATTTTTAGCCGAGTAACTTGTGTTTGAAACTGTAAAATGGTACAAAAATAGACTTTTTGAAGAATCACACGCATTTGCCCCACTCAGAGATAGTGAAACTCAAACTATTTTGGGAATATTTCTAAGTACTGTGAGTATGCAGCTATTCTTCATCAATTTCAGTCTGTATCTGTTGATTTCCTGGTGCGATAGCTGACTGTGCATTCATTGTCTCTTGTCTGAGAACCTGGGGTCAGGTATGCTCTGGAATTCAGGAATTTTTGCATTTAGAAAGATAAAATGGTGCATATATGCCATTTATTTTGTGGTACCCCTGGTGTAGTTTTGAGCAAAACTCTCATTTTAGGCATGACGTTAAGTGTATTGGGCCCTTGTGTGTCTGAAAATATCTTTATTCCTCCCCCTGCATGTCTGGCTGTGTATTAAATTTTGGGTTGAAAATAATTTCCTCTTAGAATTTTGAAAGAATTGTTCCACAGTTTTTTGGCATGCAGTGTTGCCATGGACTCATATTTCAGTCTGATTCCTGCTCTTTCACGTGCTACCCATTGATTGTCTCTGGAATTATTCAGGAACCTTTTCCTTCTGAAGTTGCATGAAACCTCCTCATGGTGTGGGTCTTAACGCATTCATTCTGCTGTATGTCAGATGCACAGAGACTCCTTTTGGTTTGGTGGCATTTTTGTGTATCATTTCTCTTTTTTCTTTTTAATTAGTGAGTTTTAATTGCATTTATTGGTAATGGGGGCTGAATGTTTTTTTCTTTTTTAAAAAATTTTTTTAGGGTTGAATATTTCTAAAGCTTATCAGACATGTCATTTGGTATCATTTCTTTAATCATTTTATCTCCTTTATTTTCTTATCTCTTTGGGATGTCTATTGACATGTTGGGTATTACACTGAGTCTGTGTTTTTTAATCTCTATTTTCCTTGTTTCTGAGTTACTTCTTACTTGTTTGTGTCCCTTTCATGTTGGAAGCTTTCACCATCACATATCTTGCAAATCCTTGACTGTCTTTATAAGTATGATGTATTAAAAAGAACCAGTCTTCACTGAAAGCATTTGATGGGGGGCTAGCCCTTTTATTTCAGGACTCCCCAAATTGCAACATGTAGAGCTGTTACCACCTCCTCTTCTACTCATACCTTATAGTTTTCCTTGCCTGGGAATTTTTAATTACCTGGCTGCATTTTGGGAGCTGGGCTGGGTAGGCAAGTTGATGATATAATAGTGTTAAGATATAAAATTATAAAATATAAATATTTTACTAGAAATTATAAAAAGATTCCTGTTTTCAGCTTCTGCCTACTCTTACCTCTCTGCTCTGCTTGGTGTCCCAGAACCGAGGTAGTTGAGGGAGGAAGTAGGTAGAAGGTATAGCTACACGGCTGTGCAGAATTAGGGAGCAGGCTAGGGGCTGGGAGGTAGCTGCTCCCCTGCTCTCCACTCAGATTCCTAACCAGCCACGTTTGAGCACTTTGCCTGACCCTCTACAGCCCCAGTGGAGTCTGTCATTGGCTCCGTGGGAAACATTTGCTCGGCTCTTAGATGTTTTCCTCTATAGGCACACGGGTCTCAGCTTCTCTACTTTCTTGAGTTGGTTGCTCCTCTCTTTTTCTGTCTTTCAAATGCCTGTTGAAATACTTTGTTGCCTTTCTTATTCTCATTGTTTTGTGGATAGATGCTACCTTTTATTTATTTATTTTTAATAAGTAACTTTTTAAAAGATTTTATTTATATATTTGACAGAGAGACAACAAGAGAGGGGACACAAGCAGGGGGGAGTGGGAGAGGGAGAAGCAGGCTTCCCGAGCAGCAGGGAGCCCGATGCGGGGCTCGATCCCAGGACCCTGGGATCGTGACCTGAGCCGAAGGCAGACGCTTAACCGAGTGAACCGCCCACGCGCCCCTAGATACTACCTTTTAAATTCTTTGCTATTACTTTAATAGAGTTAGCAAGAGAAAGGAGGTAAACATGCACGATTAGTCCATGTTTAACTTACAGTGTGATTTACTTTATAGAAAGAGATTTCAGATTCCTGTCTTGAGAAGGGAATTAGAATGATGGGCCAGAGCAGATGCATAGAACCATTTACTACAAGAGTCCAAGAATGTGTCTTGGAGAGGGTCATAGCAGCGGAATGGAAGAAGGGAAGGCAGTGCGATATGTCATATGGAAGAAAAACTGACAGGACTCGGTGGACACACACACACACACACACACACACACGGAGACTGTGAGGAAGAGAGCTGGCTTTAGTTCTGGGCACCTGGTGTTGCCATGTTGCCATGAGGGAGGATTGGAGGAGAATCCGGGTCTTTTGGGGGAGGGGCTGTTGGGAATCATGACTTGTATTTTCTACACGTGAACTCTGAGATGCCGGTGACATCCAGGTGAAGTTGTTAAGCAGGCATTTGCGTAAGCAGAGTCAGAACTCCGAGACACTTGAACTGGAGACGAGTTTGGCTGTTGTCGCTAGTAGACGAGAAGACCAGAGTAGAAGATGTAGCTAGAGAAAAGAAGAGGGGCCTAGGACTGGACCCTGCTGAACACCTGCCATGCCTCCGAGGAGAGGTCAGAGAGGCGGGGAAATCGAGGGTGGGGTCACTGTCACAGGGACGTGATGTGTGTTTTGGGGCGAGACTGTTGCCTGCACACGTGAGCTGTGTGCCCGTGGATAAGAAAGTAAGGAACGCAGTACCTGACAGGCTTTTCTTGTCTCAGCATGGCAGGCTCTTCCCTTCTTCGGAATATTTGTTTTCACTGTTGTTCTGTTACCTGTTCGACTTCACTGCATACAAACCCTTTGCATGTAGAGAAGTGATGCCAAGCACATAGCAGGCACTTGATAAATACTTGTTGAATGAATGGGTTTCTTAATAATTCCTCCAGCCATACAAACAGTAGTGGATGGCCACCTTTAGGTTTTGTTTGTACAACTAGTAATACGCTTCGGGGGATATGAGTTTATGTTGGTTTCCCCGGTCTCTTCCAAAATCACCTCTGATCACCATCAAAATATTCCTATACTAATTATATGAGAATTAATTGATCACAATTTTAATTAGTTTTTTTATACTTGGCTTTGGAGGTCTGTGTTGGTACAGAAATCTGGTCTGTAACAAATAGCATTTCTCCAGGTACTCTCTGTCTGTGTGAGACTCTGTGCTAGGCACTAGGACACATTTGTGAAAACATGGGTCATGGTCTGTGTTCTCATGGAACTTGAGACAATAAACTTGATTTTGCTTTTGGAATTCTGTGGCATCCTTGTTTGCATGTATTGACTTTATTTTTTACCTTCTTGGAGCATTTGATTTCTGTTGCTTTCCAGATGTACTTTACTGTTCATTTATGTGTTTGATGTTTAAGGGACAAGCTTTGGAGTCCAAACAGGATGCTTTCCAGGGCCAAGAAGCGGCAGTAATGATGGATCAGAAGGCAGCATTATATGGGCAGACATACCCGGCACAGGGGCCTCCAGTGCAGGGAGGCTTTAATCTTCAGGGACAATCACCATCTTTTAACTCAATGATGAATCAGATGAACCAGCAAGGCAATTTTCCTCTCCAAGGAATGCACCCAAGGGCCAACATCATGAGACCCCGGACGAACACCCCCAAGCAGCTCCGGATGCAGCTTCAGCAGAGGCTGCAGGGCCAGCAGGTAAGCAGCCTCGAGCTCGCCTCAGCCAGACGTGCCTTCCCTCTGGATGCCTCCTGTTTGATTGGTTGTCAGGCTTTGTTCCTCAGGGCTTTTGCCACTGCCTCTCTCTCTCTTGTCATCTCATACTCTTTTGTTTTGACTTTTGTGTAACGTTTGTACAGGTGGTTCCTTGTTAGGGAGTGGTCCTGCTGGAATTGGTCAGGTCCTCCTTACCTTTTGATAAGATTATTCTGTTGTACAGGTTAAAAGGTGAAAAATGTCCGAGGGGATGGCACTTGGGGGAGAAAAGTATTTCTTGATGGCTTAGAGGTAGATGATTTCTATTTTTAAAAAAGTCCTTAATATTCATACCAGATACTTAAAACTTATTATTGATTTGAACATTCTTTTTATGGAACCTCTGCTTGAGCTCTCTCTCTCTCTCTCTCTTTTTTTTTTTTTTTAAAGATTTTATTCATTTGAGACACAGAGAGAGAGAGAGAGAGAGCGCATGAGCAGGGAGAGAGGCAGAGGGAGAAGTAGGCTCCTCGCTGAGCCAGGAGCCCGATGTGGGGCTCGATCCCAGGACCCTGGGATCATGACCTGAGCCGAAGGCAGACACTTAACCATCTGAGCCACCCAAGCGCCCCAAACTTGAGCTCTCTTAATATTCTAAACTAAGAGTTTGCTTTTTTACTGTTTCCTTAATCTCCAGCACATCTTTTAAAATTTAATTATTTATATTGTTTATGTTTTGGGTATGCTGAGTTATTAAATGTGGCAGAACTGAAGCATATAAGCTGATGAGTGAGTGAGTGTCAGGTCCAGTGAGCCAGAGACTCTTCTAGGGTATTAATACTACTAAAAGTCAGTGTAGGTACTCTGCAAAGCTGTGTTAGTACAATCATGGTATCATTTTACTTTTTACTACTTTCCACTAAAAGTTACTTAGGAAAAGCTAACAGAAGAGGTAGTTTATTTAGTGTTGGTCTGAGCAAATTAAAGCTATTTCCCTAATGGCCTAAATAATCCCACAGAAAATATGACTTAATGAATCCTTTGAGTTTCTGTTGAAGATACTCTTTAAGCTGCAGATTTGTATTTTTACTTTTCCTCCTGATGCCAAACAGTAAAGCTTCATATGCTTGCCAAGGACTTTTCAGCCTGAATTTTTTGAAGTGTGGAAGTGTACTGGTTCAGTGTAGATGTGAGTTAACCAGGTTAATGTGTTGGAAGTAGCATCATGATCTTACCGGGTGGTGCTGAGGATTTAGAAAGCTGTTTGGGGCTCAGTGACACACTCCACTTGCATCCTAACCAACCTGTCTCTCCCCAGTTTTTGAATCAGAGCCGTCAGGCACTGGAGATGAAAATGGACAGCCCCACTGCTGGGAGTGCTGCCGTGGTGAGGCCCATGATGCAGCCCCAGGTCACCTCCCAGGTGAGGAAAGTGAGTCTGTCCACAGTCACTGCCATGGGCCCTGCACAGGGCCTGCTCCGTACTTGGCCCTCAGTAAATGTATGTTAAAACACAGCAGTTCCAAGTTTCTTGTGTAAGAAACCATTCCTTGCTCTCATCACACTTCCTCTTCCGTTCTTCTCTCTTGCTGGTGATGAGGAAGAATCAGGAGGGGAGGCTCTTTTATTAAAACCATGGATTCGTGTTTTTTTTAATTAATTCCCTTTGTGATTTGCTGTGTTGTGAAAACAGCTGTTACTTTTTCGGGATTTAAAATAATAAATCTGTAAACTTTTCTTTGTTTCTGGGTTATGAAACTATATGCTCATTGGTAAAATATGAGATTATAAGAAGAAAAAAAAGTAAATAATACATAATCCGACTCTCAAGGACCATCTCTGAGATGACTTGTTTCCCATAGTGGGAAGGATGATGTTCAGGTTCTCTGTACCTCCAGCTCAAGGTGGAGACTGTACTCTAAGGTATTTTCTTAATGTGCACAAGGCAGATGACCACACAAAAGTCCTTTACTGTGGTTGGAAAGACTGTTCATAATGATTGTAAAAACAAACAAAACATCCTACTGTGAAGCGCCCAGTATTTGCTGTCTTAGGCCTGCTTGGAAGTACTTTGATAATCTGACATCTTGAATAAGCTGAGCTAGGATGCCCTCCAGAAAGATAAAAGTTTGCTTTTTGCAGTTGCTTTCTCCTAGCTGATAGGGCCCAAGTCAGCTTTTTGGTTCTGTGTTTTGACTGTGTTACCTCCTGAACTTCCAGACAGCTGCTCCTAATCCTCCATCTCTTGTTTCAAAAGCTTTCAGAGACAATACAGGCCCTTCTGGGGTAGACTCCTGTTTATTGAGTATAACCCCGTTCTTTTGGCGGGTGCTCCCTTGTGCCTCCCCTCCTCCCACACTCTTATTGCTGTCCTTTTCCATCTTGTAGTTTTATTTCATAGTTTCTGAAAAATTTGTCCTCAAATTCTACCCTTAAATGTTCTCTCACTTTGAGGAATGTTTTCAGTGTGAAAGTTTGACAATTCGCCCAAACAGTTTCCAGGGCTCTGTTCTGCACCCCGTCTGCCCCACCTAGCCATGATGCCTTTACCATAAGGAGAATTGTGCATTTTTCCTTTTGTAGGAAGAAAGGCATTGGGTGTTTTTCTCTCCCGCCTAATGTATGGTGGTCCTGTGTGTATGAATTGGCTGGTTCCTGCTACGTGTATGTAACTGCATTCTTCCTTGGATATTAGCAGGGTTTTCTGAACGCCCAGATGGTGGCTCAGCGCAGCAGGGAGCTGCTGAGTCATCACTTCCGACAGCAGCGGGTGGCCGTGATGCAGCCGCAGCCGCCGCAGCCGCCCGCATTCAGCCCGCCCCCGAACGTGACCGCCTCCCCCAGCATGGATGGGGTTCTGGCAGGGCCCGTGATGCCGCAGGCTTCTCCCCAGCAGTTTCCATATCCACCAAATTATGGTAAATTTGATGGTGAAAATGGCTTCCCCAGAGTGACATAGATCTGTTGCATGTTAAACGCCAAATAGTACTTACTCCCTTTTTGTCGTTAACTAGAAAGATGGAATTAATTAAAAATAACAGAACAAGGGATGGTGACCGATGAGACTGACAAGGCACAAGTAGAGCCAGATCAGACGAACCCTAGAGTCTTGAAGAGTTTTGGTGTTGTTCTGAAGGCGGTAGTAAGTCACTGAATGTTCATAGATGCGTTTAGATTTGCACTGGGCCAAGGCCACCTGAGGCCTGTGAGGCACCTGCATCAGAAGGACAGCAAGAAGAGCGGAAGAAGGGAGGACAGAGCGCCCCAAACAAGAGACGATGCTCTTGTAGTCAGAATGGAGAAAAACTGGTTGGTCTAAAAAAATAAAAACAGAAACAAAACCCAGAAATGTTTATTGTAGTGCACAGGTAATTGTAATCCTGGTAGATGTTCTATCAGAGTGGAGCATTTCCCCCCAACAAGTCTTGTTTTTGCAGCCCCCCACATTCTTAATTTGGAAGAAAGACCACCAGGTTCTACCCCTGCCCCCCGCCCCAGTATGTCCCAGTATATACCAGTCTAGTTGAACTCTACAGGTTCCGAATGCTTGGTCATGTGAGTGAGAGGAATGCCATGTGGGCTTTGGGGTCCTTTCCTTGGTGACTTGGGTGTATTCATTACAGTAGTGCAGATTACATCTTCAGGCCAGTCTTGGAGAGATTCCAGGAACATGGTGGGAGTGGGGATAGAGGTATCTTTTGGGGAGATTACATTTTAGGTGCACTTCTGCCAGCTGGGGACAGAGGGACAGAGTGATGTGAGTAGCATGAGGTGGAATCCCTTTTACACAGAGAGCTCCGTGAAGTAACAGCTCTTCAGGTGGTCTAGACGGTCTGCTCTGTGCGGTAAGCCCATTCCTTCAATTGTCTTCTCAGTGAGAAGCAAGAGGAACTGGCAGGCAGCATCTTGTGGCACTTTCTGTCTTCACCTGCCTTTAGAAGAGAACATAAAGTTTCTATAGAAAACAGATACTCTAAGGAAGGCCCCCCTTGAGCGTTGCAATTTCTTTTTCTTCCTTCTTTTTTAAAGGAATGGGACAGCAACCAGATCCGGCCTTTGGTCGCGTGTCTAGTCCTCCCAATGCAATGATACCCTCAAGAATGGGTCCCTCCCAGAATCCCATGATGCAGCACCCTCAGACCACACCCATGTATCAGTCCTCGGAAATAAAGGGCTGGCCGCCAGGAAACCTGGCCAGGAACAGGTGAGGAACAGGGACTTGAAAAGTCATGCATGTTCTAGGGCCCAAAAGTACAGGAAAGTATCCTCTGCAAGTCAAGCCTGAGTGGATGGAGAGATCAAAAGGCCTGGGTTCATATTAGAAAGTGTGTTATTTAGCTCCTCCATTTTGAGACTCCTTCCTGCCCTCCATGTGTCCATGGGCAGCTGTGGAAACACAGAAGGCAGGCAGTCTTCTGTGGGGTTCAGAAGACTGCCTCAGAAGACTGAGGGGGCAGTCTTCTCCCTCGGGTTCTCTGCTGAAGCACAGCGACATTTGACAGAATCATGGTGGTCTCTGTGTGCATGTCCGTTGTGACTAGAGTGACCCGGGTGGTAATCTCACACTTTGTTTACAGCTCCTTTCCCCAGCAGCAGTTCGCCCACCAGGGGAGCCCTGCAGCATACAGTATGGTGCACATGAATGGCAGCAGTGGTCCCATGGGACAGATGAACATGAACTCCATGCCCATGGCTGGCATGCCCATGGGTCCTGATCAGGTATGGGGGTCTATCCCTTCCTGTTCTCTTGAGAGAGCCAAAGCTTCATCTGTAATCTAAAGGTCCTCAGCAGGTTTTTAACTTGGGCGTATAACTCAAAACTAGAGTCATTGAAATACTTGTGGTTTGAAGGCACTGGGCCATTCAGTACCTTTGGTAATGTGGCATCTAAGGGATCTGAATCTGTCAGCCACAGTCCTGTTGCAGGCACTGTGGATTCTTCTGTGTTGTACAGAGCGTGTGTTTTACTCACGTTTCTTCTGGTTAACAGAAATACTGCTGACACCTCTACATCAGGACCTCCAAGGAAATCACTGTACAAATGACCCTGCACTGGGATTATCGGGAGTAAAGAATCATCGTCCTGCACACCCAGCTCTGAGGAAAGAACCAGCTTTGATCTCCGGGAAGGGTATTCTGAGTGATGTCATTTGAGCAGGACTGGGTTTGAAGTGGACATGCGATGTCTACCTGTATTATTCCTCCTCCTGTGTATCATGGAGTTCAAAACATATTTTTGGCATTCTGCCTCTTAGGGATGGGATTCTGGAGGTACGGAGTGTTACTGATCCCTTCTTTCTGCCTGGCTGTCAAGAGTGTTTCAGATAAATGTGGGCGGGCTAGAGAACCTCAGAGAAGCCCAGAGAGGCGAGGAGGTCTGGTTTCTCTAGTGGCAGTACTGACTGGGTGGAGAGCACAGTCGCGGCCTTCACGTGTCCTTGTCACGACCAGATAGTTCTGTGTTCTCACCCGACTCTGTCCTGAGAAGTTGGCCTTTCTGAATTCTTCTAATGATTGTGTTGAGTTGCTCCAGCCCTGTTCTTGACTGTCCTGGACTTTGTGCTGAGTAGGAACTTCCTCTGTCCATAACTGTCATGTAATACTTCACCTCCAGGAGCTGTCCTTGATGTCACATGGCTTTGCAGAAGGGACAGTGAGATGACAGTATTTAGTTGCAGCAGTAGCAATTTTTCACATGCTAACGTGCAGCCGAGTGCACTTTATTTAAAAAGTAATGGATAAATGCAATATTCTTGAGGTCTTGAGGAATGGTGAACCACATTCCCGGTTTTTGTCTGAACTAATCTGTTGGACAAGAGCGATGGTTTTTGTTGTTGAAAGTACTGGTGTCACCCTTTGCCTATATGGTAGAGCAATAATGCTTTTTGAAAATAAACTGCAGAAAACCCAAGGCCAGGTACTGCATTCTGAATCAGAATTTCGCAGTGTTTCTGTGAATAGATTTTCTTTTGTAAATACGACCTTTAAGATATTGTATTATGTAAAATATGTATATACCTTTTTTGCAGGTCACAACAACTCATTTTTACAGAGTTTGTGAAGCTAAATATTTAACATTGTTGACTTCAGTAAGCTCAGTGTGGTGAGGCTACACACAGACATCCCCTGAATTTTGTGGCCTGGGGGAGGGGATGGTGGTCTGAACCCCCCTCCCCCATGCTCCAGTGTTAGATGCCTCCCTCTTTTCAATCTCTTAATCTAAATGCTTTTTAAAAAGATCATTTGTTTAGATGTAGGAGTTTTAAATTTGTCTTTTAAATTCCTCTACCAGAACTAAGCACTTTGTTAATTTTAGGGGAAAGAATAGATACGGGGAAATAAACTTTTAAAAAAAGGTATCAAGAATTTTAAAAGATCAAACAATTTGATTTAAAAAAGAATCTTGGATTTTAAGGGGTCCATAAATTAAACAATAGCAGTTCATGGTATTTTGTTTTTTAATAGAATATGTTGCCTATTCATCCATTGTAGGAGTGCTCTAAGGTTTTGGTTGCTAGGACCCAAATCCCACATTGAGATCTCAGGAGTAGACCACTTGGTTTGTTTTCTAGTGTCTGCTCGGTTGTCACTCGGAGGCGGCACGCTCCTTGTCCCTGAGAACCGGAACCGGCAAGGTGGTGTCTCAGGGAGCTCAGCCTCCAGGGCGGCCAGGTTTGCAGCTTCTGAGCTGTGGTCTGGCTGAGTGAGTGTCTTTGCACACCCTGCCACCGCCCCTTTCTGCTCTTGCCAGGCTTAGACACTTGTTCCAGTCCGTTGGGAATAGAGAAAAAAGCCACTTTTAACTCCTTTTATCTGGTTTATTAGCTTCAAATAAATAGTTGAATGAAATTGGATTTTAAAATGTCTGTGAATTTCAAAGGTCTCTGGCTAGCTTTGGTGTCAATTTCCTAGCAATAACCGAGAGCCAGTTAATTTTTCTTCTATTTCATACATGTTTAGCCAATTTTTCTAGGTGTCTCTGAAGGTAAGATCATTTAATTTCTTTGACATGCATAAGTGAAACCTGTATTTCCAGAACTACCACTGGAATAGATTCGGGTTTGACACCCTCTCCCCCACCTCCTGGTTAAAAATAAATCGAAGATTGTAAATCCATCAACTTCCATCATAGTGGCCTGTACTTTCAGATAACATATCCTCCTGTCTGGAGACAGAGATGTAGCTGAGTAAGAGTCTCGGTCTTTTTAGATATAATTGTGTCACATATATCTGAACCTTTCTTGTTTAAGTCGTGTGTGTGGGGAGAAATAGAATGGTGCTCTTGTCTTTCTTGACTTTTAAAAATTACAAAAAATATAAAGTTTTGTGATTCTTTTCCTCAGTCCCAACTCCAGGCTAACTGGAAGGCAGCACCCCCTTTTTATATGGAAAAAAAAGGAGAAAGTTTAAGTTTTTATATTTTCTACTTGTTCATTTTATTGGTGCAAACTTAAGAATTTGATTTTCTTTTTAATAGATGCCGTCTTTTGAGATAATTTGTTTTTACCTTTATTGCCCTTTTATCTTCTTTAGATACTTCTCTTTGTATGGCCGCTGCCTACCTTTCCTTACCCCCCACCCCCCACTTTTTTAAACCTTGGTATTTGTTTCATCTGCTTTTAGAATGTGCGATATTTCCAGTACCTACTTTTTTGCTGAATCCAAAGATATATAAATATAAATATATATATTTTATAAAGATCAAAATGATATAAAGGAGATACGTTTCTTCTTTAAAAAAAACAAATAGAAATTCATTGTTAATGTTCATATTATGATGCCACTTTTCTAAATCGTGCATCTTGATGGAAAAGGTGTAAATATCAATCACCAGGACTGCTTAGTTAATTGGTATTTAATATCTAGGTGAGTTGGGGGAATGGGGTGGGGGAGTACAGAACATACTTGG
Organism: Eumetopias jubatus; assembly: GCF_037043125.1. NCBI lineage: Eukaryota > Metazoa > Chordata > Mammalia > Carnivora > Otariidae > Eumetopias > Eumetopias jubatus. Next base: position 127,654,121 of record NW_028274815.1, read on the forward strand.
CTTGCTGTCCTCGAAAGGACTGCCAGGTGTCCATATGCCTGTCTGGTTCCATGCGTTTTGTTCACGAGTGGGGGCGTCATAGGAGTAAAGCCTGTAGGACAGACGAAACCCCCTGCTTCAGGGCAGCAAACTGCTGTGGAGCTCCAAGGTCAGCTGTTTGTTTAATGAGTGAGGTGGTTTTTTCGTTCCTTCTTTCTCTTTCCAATGTGTGGAATTTCGATGATGGAAATGTCATTCTGAGAGCAATATTTAAAATTCTCAGGAATTGACTTATAGTATTGAGAATGAATTCAGCTTCAATCAAGTTTACATTAAATGTTGCTTTTAAAAATCTAAGTCGTTCTTTACACTGCAAAGAATCCAGACCACATGGGATAACTTACGAGATGGTTGAGTGGTAAGCTCTGACGACTGCTTTGCTGATCATTTTGGATGTCATTGTAAATAAAGGTTTCTATTTAAAATTGAAGCCTAAGAGCTTCTTCTTCTTCTTTTTTTTTTTTAAAATCCCAACTGGATTAAGGTCAAAAGAGAAGGTTAAGGAATCCTGTTTCAAATTATTCTAGCAATCTCTCTAAGGTTAACAGAACTCTTGAAAAGCACAGAGCTGTTCTTCTCAGAGGTGAGCACTTTGGGGTCCTCTTCATCTGTTCGGTGAGAAGCACATCAGGCTGGATGATCGCCGAGGAGGAGGGTCCTCCTGTTTCTTGCTCCTGGCCTCTGACCGCTGTCTTTGCCGGGCTGGACTACTAGCTGGTGCACAGAGAGGGGTTGGCTAATACGGTGAATTGCTTTGCAGTCAATGAACATTTTTTAAAAAGTGAGGTCCTGAAGCGGGTGTAATGTGAGACTTACCTGCGAGGTTCCTGGTGTATGGTAAATTTTCGTCATTAATTTATACCCATCTATTCCCCCTTGGAAAAACCTAAGTGTCTCCTTCCAAAAAGGTGTTGACTGCTTTTTTAAAAAAACCAAGCACACCAAAAAACTCCCAAGAACGGCCTTTTACAAAATGTTAAAGGTTACCTCATACGAACTGCTGGTCGTTGGTTGGGACTTTGAACATTGTATGACAATACTTAGACTACAAAATTTCTTTACAAATACAATTTTGTTAAAACCTGGGACATACATACATCAACTTCGTTTCTTTCCAGTACTTTAAAAAACATCAGTTCTGGGACAGATAACAAAGCAATACTGGCAGAAATGGTATCTGGTCAGGAATAGAAATGTCCACAACTGCAGGGGGTTTTCTTTACACTGGCCACAGACCATTTATTGACACCACCACTCTCGAAAATTGGGTTTTCTTATTAGATTCCCCTGCGAATCCCCACGCTGGTTACATGTAAATAGTCTCCTATGTACAGTGAAGTCCGTTTCTTCAGAGACAGCCTGCATTATGGTGCTCGATGAAAGTCCCCTCTTCTGTGCTGCTGACTCATTGTCGAACTCGGCACCGTTTCCAAACGTCTGCAAGTTGCGTCTGTCCTGCTGCAGCCTTAGGTCCTTCTTTGTGACGAACCAAAAGAACAAGAGGATTTAAAACAGGGTTGTTCTTCCCCTAGGATTTTAAAAAAAGTTCCAGTGACTTAACACTGTTGGGGGAAATTTCCAAAGAAAATCTTTTTCCCTTGGAAGCCTCTCAGAGAGGGTTAGTGGTGACCATTGGATCCGAAAATGCCTTTTGTGCAGCTGGTGAGGTATAATCCAAAGCAAAAACAGGGGCAAAAGTGGACTTCCTGAAGATTCACGGCTCCCGATGGCTGTCTTCCAGAGCGTGCCATGCTGACGGAAGGCAGGTCCTGTGACTCTGGCCCCCCTGGCCAGGAGCACTCAGACCCGCCTGAAATGGGTCGGTTCGGTCAGATGGCGCCTCTGGTCTGGAGGCCCGCTGGCTGCTTCTAACCTTCCCAGCCTTCCCACAGCTGTCCCCTGCAGAGCAAAGGAGACTCCTCTTAGTGTCTGAGGAAGCAGCCCTGACGCGGCTGAGCACGCTTTGCCACAGGGGAGAATTGCCAGAGCCCCGAGCAAGGGCCTGCTCCCACCCGGTCACCCTGACTTCCAGCGGCGGCTTGCATGCTCCGTGGCCGGCGGAGGCTGCACTGGGGACGTGACCCAAGAGATGATGTGCTGTAATTCTGGGAGCGCTAAAGAACTGCTTGGCCAGCCCATTAGTATTGTCCTAAGAAGCCACAGGTGGTTTCTGTGCGGATAAAGAAAGCAGAGCACAGATGGGAGGCTGCACACGGCAGCGCACCGAGGGGGTCCATTGGCCTGCGTGGTAACCTAACGTCAAATGAATGGCCAATGTGAATAAAAAATCCTCACACATATCTGTGTGTTTGGATTTTCATGGTGAACTGGAAGATCCAAGCCGCATCCCACTGGTGCTGTTCCCTTTAGACTTGAGGTGACCCTTTCAGGTTGCCCCAGTCTCAGCCCTTCAGCAGCCTCTTTGGTGCTAGAGGGAGACTTCGGGCCATAGATATTTTGAGGGCCGTTTCATGAGGCCGCCCCTGCTGCTGACACGGACCAGTTAGCCCTTCTGCAGCCACAGCCTTTGAGATGTCTGGCCAAGTGTAACATTTACATGCTTCTCAACCTCTAAGGACTACATTGAGTCTTCCAGGCCCAAGTTATGCTATAGAGAACAAACATGTGAGACAAGGTATTAATCTAAAACACAGACCTTCCTGCTCCCTGCTCGTGACACAGACAGAGACAGGATTATGAAAGAAATGGCATGCACACAAAACGGCTTCGGCAGAACGAAGCAGGGCAAACCAGATCTCTATTTGTAAACTGTTTCCTCAACTCACAGCGATTTGGAAGAAGGTCTCTTCATCTCTGGCCACTTTCGACGCTGAAACTGCCTAAGTTTTCGGGTGTCAAAAAGAGAAGGCATGTTAGCCTCACCCAGAAAGAGTCTCCCCCTTCCCTGGTGGGCGCCCCAGGCCCCTGGCAGACCAGAGAGAGGGCAGGGCCTCAGCCCGACTCGCGCCACCTCAGAGGTTGGACCACAGGATGGGCCAGCCTAGGGGAACGGTCTCGGGCTTTAACAACAAAACCAGATACCTGTATTGCTCATAGCTTCCTCCATCTTTAAGTCCTAAATGAGACAGAAATGAACAAAAGAGAAACTGAGTTTAGGGCAAAAATAGCACAAGCGATGACAACTGCTTTCTATCTGCCTTTTTTTCCCTTTTTTTGTCATTCATGACGTTGATAGTGTCCCCTAGGGCAGATGGAGTGGCTGAATCACGACTGTGAGCATTCCCTGAGACTCTCAGGTAGCCTGGGGATTGCCTGTACTCTGATGTCACCAGATGTAGGACCCCGATGTATCCGTTCAACAGGGTCCTGGGGCGTGGTCATGGTCAGGGAGGCAGATATGGACAGGGACACCTATGCGACAGAGCACAGGAAGCTACGGGCCCCGAGAGTGGGGCAGCGGGGAGATCCTGTGGCTCGGCTCTTGGCAAGCTTCCTAGAGGATCGGCGGCGTGACCGAGCGTGTGGGCTTTGTGATCAGCTGGCCCGGTCACGTGACTCCTCCCAGAGGGTTGTCACGGGGTGATCAAGATACTGACTATAAGACACGTAGCACAGTGACCAGCACAGCGTGATCGAGGAGCATCAGGACTTAGAGCAACACAGCGCTTGGTGCATGTTAGGGAGGGGGTGCTGCACCACTGGTGAGGATTCACCAGCTCCCGGTGATGCCCGGCTCTTCGGACTAGACTGACCTCCTACATTCCTTGCAGCGGTAACCCTGCTCCCCACTGGCCCCACGTCGGAGCGCCTCCTCACCCAGGTCCATGTTTCGAGTCCGGGGGTTGCACTGCTTGTAACCCTTGCAGCTCCTCAGCTCCATGAGCTGCACATGGAGCTGGTTGAGGACGTCCCGGTCCAGTGTGTTCACCGCATTCATCAACTGGTTGGAACAGAGGTTATCAACAAGGTGAGCGCGGGGACCCCCACCAGCTTCCAGCACCGAGGGCACTTCCTCCAGGCGGGTTGGGAGCAGGGGTGCTGGGGGACGGGGGCCTTTACTCTGCAAGAGCTGGAGTTGGGGACAGTCCGGACTGCCTCGTGCCTGTGAGCCCCACCATGCTCTCTCCCCCAGAACAGAAGGACCGCCGCGTGTGGCTGCTCCGGTGGCTCCGTGTGGCCACTCTCCCCTCTAGCTCCAGACTGTCATCCACAGCCCCTCCGTGCTGCCTGACTGCTAAGCTGCCACTTGGGGAAGGGATGGGTCAGGGACCCGGGTCCTTGCCCACTCTGGGAGCTACTGGTGACTAACGTGCATGCTGTGCCACCTGCTCGTGTAAAATACGGGGACGGCCTACCTGGGGAGAAAGACCGGCAGCCTGTATGGTAGTTAAAGATCAAGAGAGTGGGGCTGCTGGCCTTTAAAAAGTCAGGTTTCAGATAAAATGACTAGAGACACTGAAATTGGACAATACCGAGGCCACACTGCTGGGAAGCTCCAGTGTGGAAGAGCTCAGTGGGGACCAGCCGTTCCAGAAGGGACACACCCAGGCCGCTCACCAGAGACCGGTGGCACCCGTCTTACATGTTCTGGGCCACTGGGCACGTGTCTTCTGATGATTAATACTTGGAGACACTCAGGCAAGTGCCCGGCATGTCGTGAGTGCTGGCTGTGGCCCGTTACCTGTGTGGTCCCCATAGGCCCCTGAGTGTGCAGGGTTTGGTCTGACCCTGGGGAACCCCCCAAGCCCTCCAGTTCTAGGAGCCTTCACACTTAGCCCTAAAGCCTGCTTCACCACTGGCAGGTGCCTATAGAGGGAGAAGCCGTTCAAGACCCAGATTCCAGGTGCTGGAGGACGGAGGCACAGAGGGGCCGAGATCGCATCGAGTACCTTCTGAACCCCCGCCTCCTGCCTTAGGGGCTCGGGGACTTGGAAGATGTGCTGCCACTTGCTCAGGGGGTCCCCACCCCCGCTTCTCCAGCCTGTGTTGTGTGTACCTGGTAGGGGTCCGTGTTGAGATCAAAGTACTCCAGGAAGCCCGTGGCAAATTCGCAGAAGAGGAAGTTGTGGGTCTCGTTGATGGTCCTCATGCACCAGTAGGTGTTGTTGTTGGCGCTGGTGCAGGCGCAGAATGGCCCCACTGCCAAGGGAAGCGGGGGGGCGCGCCGGTGAGCGGCCCACAGGAGTTCCTCCCGGACCCCGGGCTCCTTTCTGTCCCCAGGGCTTGTGACCCCTGCAGTCCTGGGCCGGGGTCGGGGTGGGGGCGGGGCGGTCCCCGTGCGGCCCCGGAGCATCCCTCCTGCCCGTGCCTGCCCGCTCGCTCACGTGTCCAGAGCGGTGCCGTCTGCCAGTGCTGGTTGTCGTGGGTGAAGCACGTGAGGCCCGGCATGCTGCACGTGTCGTTGTTCTGCAGGCGCTTGAGCAGCTTGCGAAGTTTCTTCTTGCGCTTCTGCTCTCGCAGCAGCCACACCTTGTCCTTCTCCTGCAGGCCCTTCCTAGGGGCACACAGGGCCACACCCTTCATACCTCCCTCCGCCCCCACCTGCAGCCTCCTAGGGGTCCGGGATCCTGAACCTCTGCTCTTCCTGCCCGGAGTGGGGCGCGCCACCGTAGAGGGTACCCCAAGCGAAGGATCTCTGGCCAAGACCCACTGCGGGTCTGAGGCCGCGCTGGGGGCCAGGCTGAGTCTCCGCCCCTGCAGCCTGCTCCGCCCCCGCCCCTCCCCCGGGGTAGGACCTCCTCTAGCCACAGGGGGGCGCCGGAGAGCCGCTCTGGGAGTTCCGCCTTTTCAAGGACTCCCGTGTACGCCGCAGGGAAGGGTCAGCACCTCTTTCCTGCTCCTGTTGGCCTTAACTCCCCTGAGCCTTAAGCTGCCCTTACCTGAAAGGATGCAGACTGGAGCCTTTATGCTTGAGGCGGCCTTTGTGCTGGGTGTGGTAACTGTAACAGACCCCGGGTGTCCGAAGCTGCTTACAGGGCAGCTCCTGGGGAGGGGGGTGGTGCAAACCGCGGTCCCCTGGGACCCCCGGCCCGCTTTCTGGGGACAGTGCTGGGGTGGGAACCACCCCCACGGCGGCAGCTGCCTGGCTGGCCGTCCCGTTCCCCTGGAGGCCAGCTGGGGGGCCCTGGGTGGGTGTAAGTCAGCGGGACTGGACGCTGGGCTGGTATCTCCAGGTCGGCCCCCCCCCCCCCCCCATCGCATGCTGGCTCAGGGCCAGCCCTTTCTGAGAAGGGGGCGCACTGGTGCAGGAGCCACTAGCCACCTATGGCTCTTTCCATTTACACCAAAGCACAAGTTCAGTTCCCCCGTCACCCCGGCCACACTTCAAGGGCACAAGAGCCCCGCGTGGTTGCTGGCTGCCGTACTGGGTGGCTCCAGCGTCGCAGAAGTTCGGCTGGACAGTGACCCCCGGGCCGCAGTTCCCTAAGTTGGCAACGTGGACCTTGGGCCAGGAGGACTGTTTCTGGAAGGGCAGTCCGCACAGGCACCTTCCCCTCCTGGGAACCAGCCCCCCCACCCCGCCCCAGCAAGAGCCTGCCTCCGTGAGCAGGTAGGTGCCTCTGGCCGGCTCCCGAGGGCCACGGTCTGTGCCCCCTGCAGGCAACGGGCATGTGAATGCTTTTCTGATTTTTTGTTCTTCCTCTGAGGGAGGAGATAGGGCTCTAAAGATATTGAAAGGAGTCCCGGAGGGGAGGTGTGTCCCTAGCAGTGTCCTGCAGGAGCACGAGGGGCCTTTCCAGGGTGTCCTGGCTGCTCTTTGCTGCCTCACCTGATTTTGTGACAGTCACATTCCTCGGGCCGCTTTTTCTTCAGGTGACCCCGGACTTCCCGCAGGTTCTTAATTTTGTTCTGCAGGGTTTCGATCTGAGGTAGAGAGCAGGCGAGGAGGCTATGAAACTCTGCGGCGCTGGGGGAGAAGGGACGGCCTGGGGGGGGGAGCCCCGGCCCCTGCCTGCATTTGTGGCTGCTGAGGGGCCCTGGGTTCCACCTGCTGAAGGGGCCAGGCTCCCGAGGACCAGCTGAGCCCACCGAGGCCTCGTCACCCCCAGGCTCGTTGAGAGGACTGGCTGTGGCGGGAGCATCTGTGAGTGAAGCGTGGTCCCGGAAGGACAGTCCTTGACTACACTGTCCTCCCCGGCAGCCTGGAAGTGGCCTGTCAGATGCCTGAGGATCCTGGGCAGGCCTCTGTCCCTCCCGGTGTGGCTGGTGGTCCTGCCCAGCTCAGGGTGGGGGGAGAGTGCTCCCAGCCCAGAAGCCCCTCACCTCGTGGTCGATGTGCAGCTTGTGATCTTTCCAGGCCTGCAGGGACTTGTACAGATCCAGGTCACACTGGACCGTGTCGTTCTCGAGGATGTAGCACCTGCTCGAGGGAAGGGGCCACGTGTGCTCTGAGGGGCTGAGGGGGCCCAGCCAGGGGCCCGAGGTGTGGGCTTCCACCCCCCGCAAGGCCCCAGCTGCGCCCCACACCCCTGCCCTCTGCCTGGACTCTCACCGGTGTGTCACTTTAATGGGGTTGGGGGCTGAGTAGTCTGGAAGGCCCCCGGTGCCACTGAAGTCTCCGCCGTCTTTGTCGTCTGGGTCCTCAGGGGCCCCTGGCCAGTGCCGCTTGGTAAGGCCGCGGGGCTGGGATGCGTCATCCAGGCCTGTGTGGTGCACCCCGCCATCCACCTTGACGGCCACTGAGCGGATGGAGCGGTTCCGGGCATAGCTGGTCTTGTATTCTGTGGGCGTCGGCGGGTGGCTGGGTCAGTGGGGCTGGACAGGCTGGCCGGGCTCTCCGGACAGCAGCCCATCGATCCCGAGACTCGAGGCCTCCCGAGACCTACCCGCCCAGGAGGCAGGACCTGGAGGGACCCCAGTGGGAAGGACCACACGATGATTCACTTGGGAAAAACCGAAGGCCCAGAGCTTAAGGAGGATGTGACTTGAGATGATCCCCAGAAAGAGCTATGCGTGGACACATGTGGTCCATCCGTGTGATGGAATGTTTGGCCGCAGAGGAACGAGGCCATGATGTACGCTACCATGTGGGTGTGTGTCCGCCACACGACGCTCCGTGAATGCAGGCACGAGAGGTCCCATGTTGTATGGGTCTATTTGTTCAGCATGTCCACAGGAGGTAAAGAGACCAAAAGCAAGTTAATGGTTGCCATGGGATGGGGAGACAGTACTGGGGTTCCCTTTTGGGGGTGATGGAAGGTTCTGGAATTAGAGGTGGTGGGTGCACTACACTGTGAATGTAGTACGTGCTTCTGAACTGTAGACTTTAACATTGTAAAAATGGTAAGTTTTATGGTGTCTGAACTTTACCTCAATAAAAAAAGAAAAAAGGAAAAAATGAACGTGGATATAAAATCATTAAGTAAGGAGATGAAATCGGTAATCAGAAGCTTCCCAACAAACAGAAGTCCAGGACCAGATGGCTTCACTGGTGAGTTCTACCAAACATTTAAAGAATTAATATTACCAGTCCTTCTCAGACTCTTGAAGAAAGAGAGGAGGGGGGAACACTTCCAAACTCATTTCAGAGGCCAGCATGACTCCGATATCAAAACCAGACAAAGACACCACCAGAAAAGAAAATTATAGGCCAGTTTGCACATGAACATAGATGCAAAATCCTTCAGCAAAAGTAGCAGCAAACCGAATTCAATACATGAAAAGGATCAAACACCATGATAAAGTGGGCTTTATTCCAGGGATATAAGGATGGTTCACCATCTGCCAACCAAGCTCTATCGTGATACACCACATTTATTTAACAAAATGAGGGCTAAAAATCATAGGATCATCTCAGTGGATGCAGGAAAAGCATGTGGCAAAATTCAACATCCATTTATGATAAAAAACTGATAAGGATGAAATTAATATCCAAGATAGATAAAAATTTATACAACACAATAGCAAAAACCCAAACCATCTGACTAAAAAACAGGCAGAGAATCTGAAGAGACATTTTTCTAAAGAAGACATCCAGTCGGCCAACAGGTACATGAAAAAGGTGCTCAGCATTGCTCATCGTCAGGGAAACGCACATCAAAACCACAACGAGCTATCCTCTCGCTCACGCCTGTTAGAATGGCTGTTATCAAAAAGACAAGAAATAGGGGCGCCTGGGTGGCACAGTCGGTTAGGTGTCTGCCTTTGGCTCAGGTCATGGTCTCGGGGTCCTGGGATCGAGTCCCTTGTTGGGCTCCCTGCTCAGCGGGGAGTCTGCTTCTCCCTCTCCCTCTGCCCTGCTTGTGTTCTCTCTCTCTCTCTCAAATAAATAAAATCATAAAAAACAAAAACGAAAAGACCAACATGGATGGACCTAGAGGATATATAAGGCTAAGTCAGAGAAAGACACATACCACCTGATCTCACTTATACGTGGGATCTAAAAATAAACCCCAAACAAAACAAAACCCTGAGCTCACAGATACAGAGAACAGACTGGTGGCTGCTAGAGGTGTGGGGTTGGGAGCGGGCGAAATGGGTGAAGGGGCTCCAAAGGTACAAACTTCCAGTTCCAGAATGAGTGAGTCCTGGGGATGCCACGTAGGGGACAGTGACTACAGTTAATACTGTATTGCATATTTGAAGGCTTCTAAGGGAGAGCTTTAAAATTTTCACAATAAATAAATTTTTGTCACTGTATGGTGACGGATGTTAACCACCTATTGTGATCATTTTGCAATGTCTGCAGGTACCAAATCACTATGTTGCACACCCAAAACTAGTAAGTTATATGTCGCTTATACCTCAATAAGAAACAAAGACACTAAAAAAACCGCATTAATTTGAACCGGAAAAGAAAAAAGCTAGGTAGCATGTTCTCCTGGATAGAAGAGGGAGCGGCTTGGGGGGAGGGTCTCTTAGCTTCTCCGTCTGATTGGCCACCAGGGAGCGGGATGCTCTCCCCGGATCTGGGCAGGGACACAGGGCTCAGAGGCATTTTTTCCAGGCTCTAAGCTGACTACTGAAAACCGAGGCCATGCAGGCTAAAGCCAGAGCCTGGATTTCTTGCATCTTCTATATATTATGAGGCAAATTTGATCAGGTTGCTAACATTAGAGAAAAGCAGGGGTGGGTGGTCATGTAGGAGTGCAGATTTCGAGCTTTGGAAGAGAGAACCAAAGAAGTGCCTGCACTGTCCCCACTGGGTCCACAGGCAGGAGCTGACGCCGTTCCTTTAGACAGGCGGTCTGTTCTCCTGTTGGCCCCAGTCCCCACCCCTCCCTTCTGCCTTAAAACTCCGCACCCTTCACTCAGGTCTGGCCCTGCCGTGCATCAAGTGTGTAACGCCGCTGGTCTCCAGGTGCATCTTTCTGCAGAAGGGCCTGGAGCCTGGCTCGGCCCCCGTGTCTGCTGGGCTTCCAGTGGCCACCAGGTGGCGCCCGAGGCCCGAGGCTGGGAACTCCCTGTCCCAGGCGGCCCGGGGCGGCCCCTGGGCTGCAGGGTCTGCTCTTGCTGCCCCCACTCCTGGGGCAGGTGTTTGTATCTTTCAATTCTCAGACCCCTTCTATCAGAGTCACACAGGCCAAAGGATCCGGGGGCCTGGGTCCAGGAGAGGCCTCTCTTAGCGAAACCCTGGGCCGGCTCTCTCCTTGGCTTTTTCCTTTCTGAGTCCAGTCCCTGAAGCCACAGTCCCGGGGCCCCTGATGCACACAGTGTGAACCGCTGTCCCTGTGGGGGCGGCTCATACCTGCCCACGAGGGCCGTGAACTAGACCCACCGGGTTCTTGCCGCCCCTTCTGTCTTGCTTGCTTAGGAGTCAAGTGCTTTGGGTCTTCCCAGCTTCATCCCCCTGCCATACACCCAGAGGTCCCCACGCTATGGCCTGAGGGCCGAATCTGGCCCTCTGCGCGGTTTTGTAAATAAGCTACTGAGTCCACAGCTCTTTTCTCGCTCCAGTGACAGAACTGAGAAGTTGAGAGACTGTTCAGCCTGCAAAGCCTCAAATATTTACTCTCCGGTCCTTTGCAGATGAGGCTGCCAGCCCCTGTGTAAACCTTTGCCTGGACATGAAGCCACACCCCTCGTTCTCCTGGTCACCCTGGTGGGCTTTGTTTCTGGGGGTCCCAAAGGGGCCCCCGCCAACCCCATGTCCTGGGAACAGAGGGGCTTCATAACCCCGTGGCCAAGAGAATGGGCTCTGGAGTCTGACCACTCGGGTGCAAATCCTGAGCAAATGTGTGACCCCGGACAATCTGGCTAACTCCCGAGCAGCTGTGTCCTCACGATGGTCCCTGCCCTGCAGGGCTCTTTGCAGCATGACCTGAACAGAACTGGTAACTTCTGCAGTACCTGGAAGTTGGCATCAGGCAACTGCTCTGTGGTTTGAGGGCACTCTGCTGCTGGGACATCCTTGTCCAAGGTCACAAGCGGAGCCTATCCACCTCCCTGGGCCTGGAAAACCCTGGGCCCTGCAGCCTGCTCTCTGGGGCTGGGATCCACAGGGCCTTTGTGCTCCCTCTTCCCAGACTGAGAACATACATAGGCCCGGTTCCTTCCCCACACTCGACTCTCACTTAGGTATAAGCCAAGTGCCCATCCTAGGGTGATCAGCCCTCCCCTCCTGGGCACACCGCTGTTTCACTTCCTCCACGATCTTCCCACTCCGTTAACTTGCTTACCCCTTGTCTCACCCATGAGGCCCGATCTGCGTCTCTCTCGTTCAACTCTGTAACCTCAGCCTCTGGCGCATGGTAGGGCTGCGGGTTTGCTGGGAGCCTAAGTGAGTAAAGAGTGGCCGCCCGGGCCCATCACCCAGCTCTGGGCTGGCTGGCCGGCCCTGCCGTACTTCCTCATGCCACAGCTGGTGTCCCCGTGGATCACGGCGGGCTGGGGTCTGAGCTGCTCTAAACTGGGGCTTCTCAACCTCAAAACTGGTGAGATTTGGGGGCCAGATAATCCTTTGCTGTGGGAGACTATCCCGTGCGTTGTGCGATGTTTGCAAGTATCCCCAGCCCCTACCCACCCGATGCCAGGAGCATCCCCCCAGGGGCAAAACTGTGGAGGGGTTGAGCACCCCTGCTCAGAGCTGGCCGCTCAGAAAGGGGCGGGAAGTGCTCTGTTGGCAGGCACTTGTGGGGGGACGAATGTGGGGCCAGGGGGTGAGGCCTGGGCCCCGACTGAGCTGTGTGACCCGGGCTTTCTGTGCATCATAAGGAGGGTCCCCCGCCTTGGTCCCCGGGTTGCTGTGAGGGGTATCTAAGGCAGAACTTCAGTTACATCGAGCTCAGGTGAGAACTTAGGTTGACTGGGGTCTCAGCTATTTTGGTGCGTCTTCTTTCCTCTGAGTATTAATGGGGTGGGGGGGGGGAAGCTTAACTGAGTCACAACTTCTTGTACTATTTGAAGATTATGCACCGTGCCGTGCGCTGAAGCAAGGAGATGTCAGCTGTGGAATTCAGTCTGGAAACCAATCCTTTGAATTGGCTACAAAAGAGCTTGGCAGCGACTCATGGGCCTGTGAGGAAATAAAATGGGGGGCCCCCAGCCGGAAGCGCTATGGAGGCACCACCTGCCCAGTGCTGAGGCCCGGTGGGTCAGAGGGGCGTGCCGCTGGACGCCCAGGCCCTCGTTAGGCCACCGTGGAGTATCATTCAGCCTTACAGGAGGAAGGGGACTCTGACCCAGGCAGATACAGATCAGGCAATACCATGGATGACCCTTGAGGACGTTATGCTGTGAAATAAGCCCGCCCAAGAGGACAAGCACTGCACGATTCCACTTATATGAGGTCCCCAGAGCACTGAGACGCCCAGAAACAGCAACATGAGGGTGGTGGCCAGGGACGGGGAAGAGGGGTGGGGAGTTTCAGCCTAATGGGGACAGAGTTTCAGTTTTGCAAGATGAGCAGCACTCTGGGGACGGGCGGTGGTGACGGCGGCGCAACAGTGTGAAGGTGCTTAGTGCTGCTGAACTGTGCGCTTGAAAGTAGTTAGAGGGGCACGGGGTTGGGGGGTCGTGCAGTCGGTTCAGTGTCTGACCCTTGGTTTCAGCTCAGGTTGTGATCTCGGGGTTGTGAGATTGAGCCCCACATCGGGCTCCCAGCTCAGCGCAGAGACTGAGATTCTCTCTCCTTCTCCCTCTCCCGCTCATGCTCTCTCTCTCAAATAAATAAATCTTAAAAAAAAAATAGAATGATAAACTTTGTGTATTTTACCACTATTAGGAAGAAAAACAGCCAGAACTAAAATCTCTATTGGGCTTTAGCTGTCCTTGGGTCAGGGGGCCCGATGAGTGGGCGGCATGGGAAACTGCCCAGCTCTGGAGGGGACACGTCTGGCCCGCTGACCAGGTCTCACGGAGACCAAGGGCTGGCACCCAGGGGCCTCTGAGCATGTTCCAGGTGCATTCTTTTCAGGGGAAGCTGAACCTCGGAATGGGGCCAGGACTAGTCCAGAGTGATGGGAGTTTTGCAGTTGGATCTAGGAATCCACTTTCTCTGCTGGTTGGCTCTCTGTCTGCCCTTCCTCAGCCCCTGCGGGGAGCAAGCCATGAAGTCTTAGATGGCTCCTTCCATTGGCATGGAGGCTCTTTCTGCTCCTAGGGGAAATGTGGGGTTCAGTTCCTGTGAACCTCTGGTCACAGCATGTTTGTCAACTGTCAATACAGAACCTTATCTGTGTGTTTCTGTTTAAAGACACCTCATTTAATAGATATCGTTGATCCTTTAACACTGAGCTCCCGGCCAGCAGCGCTGTGTCTCGTGCTTGAGGGAAGCTTATCTAACCCATATGTCCTCTCCTTGGGCCACATCTCAGCCTTCCCGTGCTTGGGGACACCACACAGCACGTCAGCACCAGGCTGAACAGTGACATCACTGGGTAAAAGCACAAAATGCAAGAAACGTGCTGCTAAACCGACGTGACAAAGCTGCCCCCACACAGCGCGAGAGCGGAGGCCGGAAAGCAGGGCATTGCCTCATTCGAGCTCAGCTGGGAGCACGCGTGTTGCGTGACTCAGAAATTTCTGCCACTCTGCACGTGCCGCGAATGACCGAGAAAGCACCCTGAGTACTGATTCGGGGGCTCCAGGTAAATCACTGCGAGTAAGACAATCTGCAAATAATGAGGACCGACGCTCGGCCATGCCTCTCTCCCTGCCAGGCCCGGCCAGAGCCCGACTCCTCTTCCTTGCACGCCAGGGGCCAGGCCAAGCACCCAGGCTTCCCGCCGGGTCTCCCCACCGGCCTCCGGACGCTCCCGGCCCCTCGAAGCCCCCCAGGTGGCAGCTGGAGGGTCCCTTGAAAACACAGATCTGACCTTGGCTCTTCTGCTCAAAACCGCCCGCGAGCTTCTTGCCTCAGAGTAAGGGCCGCCGGGCGCCCTCCCGCCCTCCCCTCTGCCTCTCCAGCGGCGGCCCCCGGAGCAGTGCTCAGCGCGCTCGCACGTCCTCTTCCCGCCTCGTCGCCGCCCTGGCCCCGCTCCCAGGACGCCACCTGCTGCGGGGCCGCAGAGGATCGCGCCCCTCCCGTCCGCCCCGTGCCCGGGCCGCCGCACTTACTCTTCTTGAGGAACTTCTTCCGGCGGCCGGCCAGGCTGAGCTGGTAGCCGCCGTCGCAGGCACACGCGTCGCCGCCGCCCGGCGCGTGGTACTTGGGCACCAGGTTGGAGAGCGCCCTGCCCCCGAGGCGCGCGGGGCCCTTGCACTTGTGCAGCTTCAGCTTCCCCGACGTGTCCTCCACGCACTGCCACTTCTGCAAGACACAGCCGGGCCCTCAGGCTCCGGGGGCTCGGTGCCACCGTCCCCATCCAGCCCAGACACGGCCCCCTCCGCCCGGCACTCGCTGGGTGGGACACAGGCTCGCGGGAGTCCCGGCGCCGCCGGCTGCTCAGCGACCGAGGGACGGACGCACGTCTGCGGGGGGGGGGGGGGGGGGAGGGGAGGAGCCCCAAAGGGTCCGTGGGGGGCAGGGCTCACAGCACCGAGGGGTGGCAGGGTCAGCAGGGCCATGACTGTGTCCTGCCCGTGGCTGACTGTTGGGACTGGGGTCCTCAGGGCTGTAGTTGGGGGGCTAGAGACTGATGCCTCCCCAGTGGGTCCGGGCCCCAACCCCCACCTCCAGGGCTCTTTTCCTCTGGGATTCGCAACGTGCTCTGATGCCTGCCCCTGGGCCGCCCCGGGACTGCCCGACCCCCAGTCTGGGCGGTGCCCGAGAGGGGCCAGCGGGGGATCTGAACAATCTAGGGGGGACAAAGGCCCCTGGCCCAGCAGCTCCCTCCTGGTAGCACGGACCGGAAATCAGCACCACTGGTGGGATCTCCCCAGCACGCAGCCCTGGGAGGGCAGGGCTTTCTGCTGCGGACATGCAGGGCCATCGCTCCAGGGCCGGGAACCCCGCTCGGCAACTAAGGGAGCAGCGAAACCCAAAGTTCTTGTCCAGAGACACAGACGGGCTTCTTCCCAGACGAGACATCCTCCACACACGGGGAGGAGGGTCTGGGGGCTTATGAACAAACAGGGGTGGTGGCACGGCCATGGGGATGCGCCGCTATTTCTGAGTCCCGTGGTAAGACGGAACTGCCCGCATGGACCCCGTGAGAGAGCCACCCAACCCGCGCCTGGGCCTCGGAAGCCACCGGCTGTCAGTGAGGAGCGGGACAGGAAGGCCTGGCTTTATTTGTACTTACGGGTGCGGGCCCGAGTTACCCTGGGGGAGCGTGCGGACTGAGGCAGGGACAAACGGCCATCACCCCTTGGGCCGGGCCACGCTGCCTGCTTCCCTGCCGCCCCCCAGAGCCCATCTCGGGAAAGCCAGGTGCAGACTCTTCCTGCTGTCTCTAAATACTATGTGGTTGTAATCTTAACACTTCTCTTGAAATCAGCTCCCTTTTTAAAAACCTTCTTTATTTAAAAAGGCAGCTTCCGGGCGCTGGGTGGCTCAGTTGGTTAAGCGACTGCCTTCGGCTCAGGTCATGATCCTGGAGTCCCGGGATCGAGTCCCGCATCGGGCTCCCGGCTCAGCGGGGAGCCTGCTTCTCCCTCGGACCCTCTCCCCTCTCGTGCTGTTTCTCTCTCTCTCTCTCTCTCTCTCAAAATAAATAAATAAATAAATAAAATAAAATAAAATAAAAAGGCAGCTTCTTATTTCTCCTCTAACTGGAAAGCCAGCACGAAGAGGCTCCTGTAAAGTGAATTCAAGGGAACTAACAGAGTATCCGAGGCTATGAACAGGTGCGGAGTCCGGAAAGGGGGCTGAGTGGGGGCTACCCACGAGCTGAAGCCCCACTCGCCCCACAGGGCACTTCTCCTCCGACAGGATCATGATCGAAAGGGAGCTGAGGAAGGAGTCGCTTTCTGAGCGTCACCTGGTGTCACCCGGGGGTGCCACACTCAGCAAACACCACACCTCAGAGGCCCCGGGCCGGCTGGCTCTGTGGACTGAGGGTTGAGGGGCAGCCCCGGGGAGGGGACAGCCCCGGGGAGGGGACAGCCCCGGGGAGAGGACAGCCCCGGGGAGGGGACAGCTCCGGGGCAGGGAGGGAGAACAGGAGCCCGCGGGGCAGCGGCCACACTTCCTCACCTGTCCCAGCTGCTCGCATGCCGTCTGGTACTCTGCACGCTGACACAGGTCTTTCACGCGCTGGTATTTGGGCAGGAAGTTCTCCTCCTGAGCATCCACCTTGTCATTGTCCCTCTTGTGGAGCAGTTTGCTGTGGGGCAGGGAGTGGGACACGCGGCTGGCCTCTAGGCTCTGCAGGAGTGTGCACCTGCTTATGAGGCGGCCCCTGCGCGGCCCGGGCACTGTCACCATGTAGGACGCGGGTCCCGCCCGGCCACATCCTCTGATTGTTAAGAGGCTTAAGAAGTGAGAATTTTATAAGAAACCTCCCAAAAGGCATGAGTTGGCAATAAATTAGGAAACATTTAAGGCATTGTGGAGGCAGGAAAACATGTCTGAAGGGACATGTGGTCTCCAGATGCAAGGTCTGTATCAACCACAGCAACAGTGAGAGGGCTCCCTTTGTGTCCAGGGGGCTGTGGACACAAATCTGAGGGATTCCCTTTTGGGAGGGACCACAGCGGCTGTCTCCCTCCTGCCCCCGCCAGTGAGATCCTCATCACCACAGGTACAGGTGGGGCTGCCAGGAGCTTCCTGGGGTGGGCAAGTCGGAGGGGGGCCCTCCAGTCCCTGGCACTTACCCTCTCTCCACCAGGAAGGAGTCCCGCCAGACCCTCATCTTCTTTTTCAGGTGAAACCTGGAAAAGCAGCACACTTCCACCTTCTCATCAATGTGGGGGCCTCACGCATCCCACCCATTCTCCAAGAAGCAGGGATGGTGCCTTGGTTCACAATCAGCACAGACCAGGGGCTGCTGGGAGGGGGGGAATGGGCCTGGCAGCAGGGTGCAGGGAAGGCTTGGATGCTCCCACCCCTCATGGAGCAGAGCTGCAGCTTCCCCAGAGATGGGGATCTGAAGGCCCACAGGGAGGAAATGGCCTGGGTCAAAGTTTTGGGGGGATTTCCTTCTTTGATCCTTTGCAGTTGGACTTGTGTAATCTGACTGTGCATTTCAGACAGTTTCACTCTACTGGTGCTTCCCAGATAGGGGCTCAGGCTGCTGGAAGAAGCCTCCATCCTGCACCCGACTCCGAGGGGCCCCGGCTCCCAAGCCAGCACGCTTGCTGCCCCACATGTGCCGTTTTACAGCCGTACAGCTCAGGGAACCTCATAGTCAAAAGGGAGGAGGCTCTGTGGAGGTGGTCCCCCTAAAGGGGGAACCTCTGAGCTGCAGGATGGGCAATTGCGCAGGAGGCTGTAACAGCACTTTGGGGCGGTGAACCCGGTGGGCAGTCCCAGTACTGGCCACCAGATGTCGCTGCTGCCATGCCTGTCCCCCGCCAGACTCCGCTCACCTTCCCACCTGCCTAGTTTTTCACATCACCGTTCCCCTTCCTGCTTCCAGGACACCTAGAAATATGGGCCCATCACAGCAGCCGGCGTTAAAGCCTTAGAGTGCCGTGATTAGGCGTGCAGCCTCCGGCCTAGAGTCTGAATGCCCAGAGTCGGCTCCACGCTGGTGAGAGACGTCCAGCAAGTCGCTCGACCTCTCTGGGAGTCAGTTTTCACATTGGTAAGATGGGATCCTGGTAATGGCTTCCCCACCGGGTTACTGTGATGATCAACATGGTAAATCCTCTGCAAAGTACTCAGAACAAGGAAGTGCCTAATTAGCGTTCTCTGCTGCTGTTGTTATTACTCTCAGTTTTACACAGTGTTAGCCCTGAGAGGGTCCTCAACTGGTCACCCTGGCCGTAATCCAGGTGGGAGGGTAGAATCTTGGAGAACATCCTTCTTTCCCAGGGCAGGTAAGGAGTCGGGATCGGGGACCCTAGAGCGCCGGCTCCGGACTCTTGGAGACACACCCCCTCTCAGACCCACATGAGGAGGCCATGAGCTCATGCACTTTGGGGAGCCAGGCACCCCTTCACCCCCAGCGCCAGCCCTGCTCTCCCGCTCACCGATTCACTGGTCGTTCCGTATCCAGCAGCTTGAGGATGGACTTCCCATCCATATCCGAGGGGATGTCCAGACCGGCAATGTCCAGGATGGTGGGGGCCAGGTCGATGTTGAGGACGATGTGGGGATTCCTGAGGGAGGTGGGGAGAAAAGACTCAGCCACCCGGGCAGTGGTGCCCCAGCCTCGCTGGGGAGAAAGGGTGGCTGGAGGGTCGGAGGTCGCCAGGGACTCACGCTCAGAAGGTGGGGAAGCTGTGCTCTTGTCACTCTCCTGCACCCCAGCCCTCAAGACTCCCTTCTGCAGCCTCAGTTCGGCGGAGCCCCCCGCCCTCCCCACCCCTCACCTTCTGTGCACTCCACACATACCACTGGGTGCCGGGATTAACAGGCCTCTACTTGGCTGCTGCTTCTACCAGGGATGCCCTCCCTGTCTCCCACCACCCGAACACAGGACACCCCCCTTCAAGAGCCACTCTAGACCCTAGACCCGCCCCCATACCTGTCTCTGAACCTCTGACGCAAACGCTGGTCCCTGGCTGTTCTTGGCCAGGCTGGTGTCTGGCCTCAGGGCCTTTGCCCTCGCTCTTCCCTCTGCTGGAATGTTCTTCCTCCAGACGCCAGAGGAGCACTCTCCCCCACCCCCTTAGTTCTTCGCTCAACAATTACCAAGGATGCCCAAGGGTGACAGACTCTGAGGGACCCCATGATCCCCTCCCCTCCAGGGTGGGCCAAACCAACAGGGTCTGGCGAAGGTGATGAGATGTCACGCGGTGGTTATGTTATGTGCTGTACAGCTTCATCTTACCGGCTGGGTCTTTGTCTACTTTCTCCCCTGGTCGGCTCCGAGGAAGCGAGCCGCCCCATATCATCACCCCCACCCCCCCGCGAGGGTGTGTGGTGAATATTCTAGGAGGCAGGCTGTGTGACTTCAGGTCCCCTGCTTGCACGCGAACAGCCCCAGCCCTGCTGAGTCCCGCTTGCAGCTGAAGCAGAGGACCGAGCTAAGCGGGGCCCTGACTTCTGAGCTGCGGAAACCGTGAGATACCACCCGTGCGGTGTTCTCACTTGCTCAGTTTGGAACGATTTGTTATGCAGCATAGATTGCTATCACAAGACCCTTCCTGAGGACCCCTCCTCCTGCCCCTGCCCCTGCCCTGAGGACTCATCGCCCTCATTTACTACATATTTTAGTCATACACCTGGCTTACCGTCTGTTACCTACTTAGAATCTAATTGGAAGGCAGACACTTCCGTCTGTCTTGTTTTCACTTCCTAGCACTTTTATACTTAGAATATACAGTAGGTGCTCAATAAGTGTTAGCTTATTTATTTATCTCCACCACACGTCTGTCATTTCTCTTGTCTCCTGTTTCTGCCTGGTGGTGTTCCCAGTGCGGTGGTAAGGGACTCGACGGATGTGCCCAATGCAGGGGTTGGCCCCCGTTGAATGCATGATGGCCATGTGGGCACACTCTCCACCAAGGCGGCTTGGTGTCCCCCACCCCATTCCCTGGGTTGAGGGGCAGGGCCTGGGTCCTAGGGTTTCAGTTGTCTTTGACCCCCTCTTCTCCCCAGCCCAGCAGCTTGCGAACACGGGACCGGTAGCCAGGGGTGCTGGGAGGGGCACACGGGGTGGGGCTGCACTGTGGAGGGGCTTGAAGGCATGACAACCTAATCTGTCAGGCGGAGGGAGCTGGAGAAGACTGCTGGGGGAGCAGGCGCCAAGTGGAAGGTTGGCAACCAGCAGCTGAGCTGGCTTGAGAGCATCCAGCAGTCCTGCTCTCTAGGACTAGATGGGTGGACAGGATTGCTTTTCTCACCCAGCATCCACACCCTGCTTGGTGGGAACAGCGCCCTGCTTCACTCAGATTCCACCGCCTGATGGATGTGGTCTGCTCACTCTAGGTTTTCTATCACCCTGGCTACCGAGATTGGTGCGGGGCTGGACACGTGACCCAAGTCAGGCTGGTGAGTATCAGCCTCAAGGCTTCTGTTCAAACCACTGTTTGGTTTCCTAAACTGGATGGCTCCAAGTCATGGTGAGTCTACCACCATGAGAGAAAAGCCTGCCTGAGAATGAAGCCAATTCAGAGGAAGTTGGGCTGAGAGACAGAAAATGAAAGCTTCCTGATGTTATTGTGTGACTGCCGGATCCAGCCATGCCTGAAGCCAATTAGCCTTGGACTTTCCAGTTGCCTTAGTTCCTATATTCCTTTTATCTTTGTTTTTTTGGGCGGGGGGAGAAGGGGGCCTTATCTGGCTTCTGCTTACAACCAAAGTCATCCTAGCCTTCAGCCCCAAGCCTGACATTAGCCCTTTCTTTCTTTTGTCCATGTGGGGTGTGGTTTTGGGTCTTATGAACCAGATCAGAGACTCTGAGGCTGACCAACCCATGATGTCAGTGCCTGTAGAGTCTTTAGTGGGTCAAATTCCTTCGATTTACAGTGGTGGCTCAAGGTTTCAGAGAGGCAGGAGTAGAGGCTGCCTGGCTTAAAGCCCTGACATACCATATGACCTCAGGCAACCTAACTTCTCTGTGCCTCAGTAAACAGGGTCATGGTAGCATCTACCCCACAGGGTTGTTGGGATGCTCACACGACTTATGTGGCTGTAAAGGGCTCAGACCCAGGCTGAAGAAAAAGCTAGATAAGCACGCCTATTATCATAGCTCTCCTTCCATGGGGACCCTGAGATCCAAGGACGGGGAGGGATTTGTTGAGATCGGCAGGCAGAGAGCGGTCAGCCCAGCCCTGAACCCAAACAACCCGCCTTCTGGAATCGTCACCAAGCATTCTTTCCAGGGGATGGAAGTCAGGCCAAGTAAGTGTCTTAATAGAGATTTATCTGTATTTCAACGAACCATTTGAGTTGGTCTCTGTAATACGCGGTTGATCTGAGGAAGCCACTGCTGTGCTCACTTGCCTTTCCAGCCCCTCCCTGCCCCACGTGTGGCATTTCTGCTGCCAGAACGTGGCGGCTCAAAGGTTAGCCCATGGCGAATGCTGGCCGAGGGCCAGCATGGTCCTGGAGGAAGGATGGGAGGGAGACTGTTTCCCTCTGTGCGGTGGCCTGAGATGGCCCAGCTGACCTTGGCAGACAGGGTTCCTCCCCGCCAGCCACCCCAAGGATCACCCGGGCCAGGCAGAAATCAAGGCGGCCTTCCCACGTGCTGGTAGTGGCGCGCGTATGGCCCAGCTCCCCGATTCGCTGGCATGCTGCCCCACAAATAATCTATTTTCACAGGTGCTAACGGCCCCTGGACTCTCCTTCCCCAGCAGAGGGCTATAAAATGTGCCAGCACCCACCCTGGGTGACATAATCAGTGCTTCCCTGGGCACCGAGGCTCACCTGCCCAAATCACACGCTGCCCAAGGGAGTGGCTTTGGGGCCAGTGGAGCCCGGAGGCCTCCCTGGAAACGCGGGGCCCGGGGTGGGGTGGGGGTGGTGCCGCACTTACAGCGAGCCGGCCTCCACGTTGGGGCCCCTCACGTAGAACGGGACCCTGATGTCAAACTCGTAGGGCATGGACTTGCCCTTCACCAGGCCGAACTGGCCGATGTGGTAGCCGTGGTCGGCCGTGTACACGATGTAGGTGTTGTCCAGCTCGCCGGTCTCAACCAGCATGTTGTAGAGCTGAAACGTGGGTGAGGCGGTGAGGGTGCGGGGCAGGGCTGCGGGCACCGTGCGCCCTCCGGCGCGTCCCTCCCCGGCTCCGGGGCTTTGCTGCGCCTCACTGCTGGGGGGGACTGACGCATTTGTAACTGCAGTGACTGCGGCCTCCCACCTCCCGTCGCTTCCTGCCCCCCGTTCCTCGCAGAGCGTCTCCCCTTCTATCTCTCGGGCATGTCTGTGGATTAGAGTGGGGGGTTCCACGAGGGCGGGAGCTTTTGTCACTGTTCTCTGCTGCATTCCCGTGACACTAGCACTCTGCCAATGCTGCTGGATGGATGAATGAATGAATGAACGAATGAGTGAATGAATGAGCGGATGAAGGTGGACTGTGGCCTGCGGCA
This sequence comes from Eumetopias jubatus, assembly GCF_037043125.1. NCBI lineage: Eukaryota > Metazoa > Chordata > Mammalia > Carnivora > Otariidae > Eumetopias > Eumetopias jubatus. The sequence goes on from NW_028274815.1 coordinate 127,676,588, forward strand.
GGTGTTGGTGATCTACGACAGTGCTGTCCAACAGAACCTTCCGTGGTGCTGGCGAGGTCAGTGCCTGTGCCGTCTGAGATGGTGGCCGCCGGCCGCAGGTGGCCACTGAGCACCTGCACGTGGCTAGTGTGACCATGACACTGAATTTTAAGCTGCATCGATTTTTAATTAAATTTATTTATTTTTTAAGATTTGAGAGAGAGAGAGAGAGAGAGAGAGAGAAAACGAGGGCTGGGGGGGAAGAGGGAGAAGCAGACTCCCCACCCACCGAGCAAGGAGACCACCTTGGGGCTTGATCCCAGGACCCGGAGATCGTGATCTGAGCCAAAGGAGCCACCCAGGCGCCCCGTGGATTTTAATTAAATTTAAACAGCCATATAGCCATGGAGTGACTGGTAGCTCAGTCGGTTAAGGGTCAGACTCTTGATCTCAGGGTCATGAGTTCAAGCCCCGTGTTGGGCTCTAGGCTGGGCGTGGAGGCTTCTTAAAAAAAATTTAAATAGCCGTGGATAAATAAAAAAGTTATATATCCATACGATGGAATATTATTCAGCCATAAAAAGAAAGATGTGCGCTACCACATGGATGAATCTCGAAAACGTGATGCTGAGTGAAAGAAGCCAGACACAAAAGACCACATGTCGTGTGATTCCACTTCTAGGAAGTGTTCAGAAGACGCAAGTCCACAGAGACACAAAGCCAGTTAGCGGCTGCCTGAGGACAAAGGGTGAAGCAGTCCGGGGGTGATGGCTGAGGGCCGTGGGGCTCCTGTCTGGGGTAATGAGCATGGTCTAAAGTTGACTGTGATCACACGGCTCTGCGATATATTAAAACCACTGGGCTCTACGCTTGCGTGAATAATATAGTATGTGGATTATATCTCAATAAAGCTGCTAAAAAATGTACCAAATGGAACAGGCCTAGCACATAAGTGTCACGAAGGCAGAGGCTTTGTCGGGACTGCTCATGGCCATTTCCCTGGGGCTGTCACACCGCTGACTCATTCTGCCCCCATTTCCCTTCCCCTGCAGCTGATGGCACTCGGGGACCGGGTGAGGGTGGGGAGGGCTGCGAGCGGCGGGGGTGGCCTACCGTCTCCATGGAGTCGTCCACAGACATGAGGGTCTGCAGACGCTTCCGTTGCAGCATGTTGGTGAACTCCATGTGGATGGGCTTCATGGGCCCTGTGTAGCGCATGATCCAGTGCTTGTCGGGGTTGGGCGCGTAGTTGTAGCTCGGCGTGCTGCGGGCAAACACGCACCCAGGTCAGGCCAGGTGTGGCTCTACCCCTAGCCCCCAGGTCCCCAGCCCTCCAAATCCCCAGCCCTGCAGGTCTGCAGCCCCCCAGGCCTCCAGCTCCCCAAATCCCCAGGCCCCTGTGCCTCGGGGGGAGCAGCCTCCTGCACCGCGTGAATGCCCATCTGGGGAAGCCGCGGTGGTGCATCAGGGGTCTGCTAAGCCTTACGTCAGCATTTCTCCAGTGCGTGTGGGAGGACCGGGGGTCACCCAGCCTTAAGTGACCCGGAGCCGCACAGTGAGAACATCAGTCCCTCCTGGCTCAGCTCTGCCAGCCAGCCCACAGCATCAGGCCCCAGTCTCAGTCTGGTGGGAGTCCCCTAACACCTCCCTGGAATTTGCTCTGCTCTCTTTCTGAAGAAGGGGACAGGCTCAAGTCCAGAGCCTCCAGTAGGCACAGCCCCCCACTCAAATTTCCTAGCCTTGCTTTGATTTTTCAGTTACCTCGGGCAAGGGAGGGTTATTGTGGTTAAAGCAGGACTACAGAGCTTCCTTTTGCAATAGATTTTGGTTAAAAAAAAAAAAAAGGGACGTTGGCTAAAAAATCAGGTCAGTAATAGTCATGGTTGCATGGCCGAAAACGTGAGGATGGTGCCCGAATGTACGTTTGTCGCAATTACTCTTCCCGTTTCTTCTCATCTCCCAGTTACTGAAGAGGAAACAGAGGGGACCTGCCCACAGTCTCACGGAGCAGGCGGTGCAGGCGGGGGGTGACTTCTGCCGTGGGGTCTGCCGTGATGACTCACCATACTGAACGAATCACCAGAACCTCCGATTTCTTCAGAGCACTGACCACATGCCATGTACTGGGCGCAGCTCGGAGGGTTCACCTCTTACCATCTCATTACCACTCACCGCCCTGGGAGCAGGTGCTATGTTTCCTGCCCCAGGGAACACACCGAGGCCCAGCAAGGGGACTAACTTGCCAAAGGAGAGCTGGGCTTTGAACTCTAGGAGTCGATATGGTTGCCCACTGCCACCGTAACATAATCACCTCCCTGACACGCGGGCCTGTCTGGAGACCATCCCGTCCATACGTGTCTGGCCACGATACTCCTGCTGGAGGATGGAGCAGCTGAAACACGCAGGTTAATGTGGTTCATGGTTTTGGAAGTTTCCAGGTGATTCTAGTCATCTAGTGCTCTGTCCCAAACCAGGAGCACCTCTGGTGTCTCCTCAGCTCGCGCCAGGCCCTGGGATCTGAGCTCCAGCACACCCCACCAACGTGCGGGGTATCCTGGGTGGGGTACACCGCTGATAGGGAACACCCTATTCACCCCACAAGATGTGGCATCCCTCGCGCTGGTCTGGTTCCCCTCAGATCTGACCCCTTCCCAGTCAAAGCTGAAAATAAAGGTTGTGTTTCCACTGCCTGAAGACAAAAGGCTTTTCAAAATGGCTATGAAGGGGGCAAGGGGTGGCGAGCAGGGAGTGAGGGCAGGTGAACAGGCCTCGCAGAGAGGGCAGAAAGATCCCTAATGCCTCACCTGCCCCACCAGGACCTCTGCAGCCTCTTGGATATCAGAGTATCAGAATGTCTGGGGGAGAGGTGATGATGCTGCAGCTTTGGGCAGCCTGACAGTTATGGAGTGGAGACCGTTGCTATGTAGCATGGGGGTGAATCACAAGCCTTGAGATTCCTTCTGGACTTTGCTTTGAGTCCCTGGCTGGTCTCCTGCTGCTAAATCCAGCCCGGCCTCCCTGGCCTCCTTTGATTAAGAGCAGAGGCCTGGCTCTCCTGTGGGCCGGCTTAGGGCCTGACCCTCCGTGTAGAACATTCCTAGGAACAAATCCGCCCCCCCCCCCAAATGAGGAACTGGAAGGGGACTGCTGGGGGCAGGGGCTGTGCAGACACGCCCTCAGAGCTGTTTGGTGGTATGGGAAAACTGTTCTTGGAGGCCCAAGGGGCCGGATTCCAGGATGCAATTTTGAGCAATTATCCCTGAATCTATTGGATTCTATTAGGCTGGTGTCTGCCCTCAAGAACAGTGAGGGGTGAGTTTGTCAGGAGTCTGCAGTGGAAGGATTTCCAAAAACCCTTTCTCAGAGACCTCTTTTGGAGCAGGATCTCAGAGCCGGAGGGTGCAGGGCCTGGGGACCTTCTCAGACCAGTGCCAGCTTGCTGGTCACCTGCAGGAGGCCAGGCTCCTCCAGGGTCCCATTTTCACAAGAACCTCCAGGGTCCCACTTTCACAAGAACCCAGCTGCTTGCTGAACAAAGAGGGGAAAGCCTCACCTCCTCAAGAATCTGAGGAATGTATGATGTGTTCACAACAGGGCCTGAAGGCAAGCATCCCCTCCCCTCTGCTGGGGGCAGCAGTGGGGGTGGGGGGGGGAGAAGGACGTGCCCTCCAGCCCCTCACTGTGCAGCTGGAGCCCCCAGGAGGGGGCGAGGGCCCTGACACCCACTGCCTCCAGGCTGTCAGTGCGGCCTGGCTCCCATGGGTTATGAGAGGCCCATGAGCCCACAGTCGGACGCCACACCTCAAAGGGAGCTCTGGGGGCTGGTGGGGGTTGGGGTGTCTCTCTGTGTGTGTCTTTGTATCTTCTGTGTGTGCATGTCTGCGTGTGTGTGTGTGTGTGTGTGTGTGTGTGTGTGTGTGTCTGGGTATCTACGTGTGTATCTATTTGTATTTTCAGGTATGTTTGTACATTTGTGTGTGCACGTGTTTAGGTGTGTCTGCGTGTGTCTGTTTGCATCCTTGTGTGTGTGCACAGGTGTGTGGGGCGGGGAGCAGGATGGGGTCCCGGGCAGGTGGAGTGGGGACGACGCTGCATCAGGCAGCATCCGGGAGAGCCCACGGGGCCCACATCAAGAACGGGACACCAGGCTTGACTGGGTGGCAGTCTGACAGGAGCCTCCAGATCGAAAGATCTGGAACTCTGACCCACCAGCAGGGCCCTGCCCCCTCCTCACCCCCCTTGACTGTCATAATTAAATATCCCAGCTGCAGAAGTTTCTGGTTTTTGGTTTTGTTTTGGAAATGATTATACCCCAGAGATAGGAAAGCCTTCCAAACACACCCCTAATAAGGCAACGGGGGTTCTCTGGGTAAGTAATAGCAGGCGTTACTCATGTTCAATTTCTATAATTTTCATTTCAAAGGGAAAATAAATGAGCAGGCAATGTCAAACAATCTCACGAAACTGCTGCTGGGGAGGAGGGATGCCAGCACCTCTTTTAAAGGAGAAGCCGCGGAAGCGAAGCCCACCTGCCCCCCCCCCCCCCCCGGGTGGCTTCCCAGGTGGGACTGAGCTGCGCACCCGCCTCCTCCCGCCACAGGGAGCCATGGGGGGCGGGCAGCTGGTGTCCCCGGCGGAGGAGCGGGCCCGCAAGTCAGGTGTGCAGAGAGGCCGGGCTGCCGGCTGGGGAGCGAGGGGGTTGCCACGGCCCCTGGAGCGCGGCTCACCATCTGTCCACTCTCCTCCCCGAAGACCAGGGGATCGGGAGGTGAGCACACGGCCCCATCCTCTCGGAGCCACTCTGGGCACTGTCAGAAAGTAATTACAGCCGGGGGATGAGGAGGAGGGCAACGCAGTCTGATTATAATGACGATTAAACACCCGGGATATTCAGGCAGATTCCAAACTGCCCAGTCCTTGTCGCTCCAATGTCACAGCAAGGGCTGCTGGGTATCACTGCTGCGCGGGAGGTGGCTGGAGGCAGGGAGAAAGAGAACTTTCCAGAGAGATTTACTAGCCAGCTGGAGGGAGGAGGACGGGAGGGGTGGGCAGAGAGATGGCAGGTGTGGCTGGGGGCAGGATCGGAGTCTGGCTCTGCGGCTTCCCGGCCACAAGTTACCTCGCCTCTCTGTGCCTCGGTCTCCTCATCTGTGGAATGGGAACGCCAGGTGTGGTAGGCAGCCTCCACGATAGCTCTCGATGGCCCCCCCTTCCTGGCATTCACACCCTGTGTTGCCCCTCCCACACTGGCAGCACTGCTTGGTGCGACCAAGAGAACATGGCACAGGGATGGTGTGTCACTTTTAAAGATTATGTCACAAAAGACTCCAGCTTCCATCTTAACCTCTCTCTGTCTACCCCAGGCCCCCCAGTCCATTCCTCCATCTTCGATCACTTGCTCTGGAGGAAGCCAGCTGTCTGGCATGCGGTGAGGACACGCAAACAACCCTCCGAAGAGGCTGGCTGGTCGAGGAGCCACCCTGTGAGCCCCGGGCTGGCCGCAGGTGGCTGTAGCCCTGGCCGACACCTGGATTAGAACCCTAGGAGACCCTGCGCTAGAACCTTCCAGACAGGCCACTCCCAGGTGCCTGACTCACACACACTGTGACCTAATACACGTTTGTTTTTAGCTGCTCAATGTCAGGGTAATTTGTTATGCAGGAATGGATAAATAATACTTTGAGGGTTGTTGTGAATATTCAGGGATTTGGTGCAATGTAAGGTCTCAGCACGGAGCCTGCCACATGGTCAACAGCTCAGGAAAGGCTGCTTAATATATTCACAGTCTGATGAAACTACAGACCACTTCTCAAAATGATTTAAAATGCATAAAATAAAAAACACAGGATCACAAAGGAAACCCATTACGCCACACTGCACGCCCAGGCCTCCGGTGGGGAGGACAAAGGTCCCAATTTAACAACACTTGCTGCCTGCTTTGGCCCATAAGCCAGCCTGGCTGGATTTGCATCCGGTGTCCCCACAGGTGGGCAATGCGTTCCTGGGTCCTTTGTACCAGGAGGATTTGAGACAAGGCACAGCTCCGTCGCCGTCATACCACTACCATCCATAGCCCAACCCTCCCACCTTCACAGCACGCAGCGGCCCTGCGGGCAGGGTGCCGAAGCTTACATGTGCTGGGACGCGTTGGGGAAGAGGCGTGAGTACTGGGGGGCAGAGTCCTCGGGGCCGTGGGGGGCCGCGTGGCTGATGACCATCAGGACGGGCCGGTGTGGGTACATCTTCTTGGACGTGCGGAAGAAGCTCACGCTGTCATTGGTGATGAGGTCTGTCAGGTAGTCCTGGGGTGTGGGGAGAGACGGGAGAACTTGTGAGGAGCCGGGGCACTGCAGTGACCCAGACAAGCCCTGCCCCCTGGGGCCGATTGTCCAGAGGCAAGAAAGACAATCAATGAGCAAGGAAATGGTGTCTCGGGCTGGTGGGGAGCCACGGAGAGGGCTGCTGCTCTCTATAAGAAACCTATCCTCACTGCTTGATTGTGGAACGACATGCCTACGTGGCTGTGATTAAACATGTTTTTTAAAAAGCCACCAGGAACATCCCTAACGCAATGATATAGCATCCAGAAAGAACAAACGCGAGCCACCCGGATCAACATGGACAGACCTTACCGGCCTGGCCCTGGGTGAGAAAAGCAGGTTGTGGAAGGACATGCACGAAGCAACGCCACTTGTATACAGGCGAAAACCACACGAAACATACTGTTTGAGATATCTGCATATGCGATAGTAGAATGCAGGCATCCATGCATTAGCAGGGGGCTGGTTTCCTCCCGGGGAGGGGGTGCGGCAGGCTAGGAAAAGGGCCCGGGAGTGTGACCCGGGGGCTCCTACGGTCCGTGATATTGCATGTCCAGAAACATGTGTGCTGTGATGACCGGGTCTGCCTCTCCAGGATGCCAGGAGGGTTGCAAGTGCTTGGAGGTGAAAACCCCTTGACACGGTGCCCTGCGCATAGCCAGCTCTTGAGAAGTCGGCTAACGTTGGCTGTCTTGGTGGTGTGGCAGGTTTTCTGCATACCTGAGGGCACCTGCCCTCCTGGGTCCTCCTCAAAGCCACTCTGACGCCAGTTAAGGCTCTGCCGACCTCCGCTGGCTGCAGCATCTGGCATGCTGCACACCGCCCCCCCCCCACCCCAGTCGTCCATGTGGATCGAAGGGGACACTGCCCTGACTCCAGGGGTGGGTGGTGAGCCCCAGGCTGGCCCACGAGGACACACCATCTCTCTGGCCACAGGACGTGAGCATCCGGGCATCAGAGTGAGGGATAAGGGGACCTGGGCCAGGGTGGTGGTGGCATTGTCCAGTCATGGCTGGGAGCAGATTCACTAGACAGGATGTGTCCATTGGCTGCATGTGGGGGAGGGGGGGGAAGTCTCCTCCCCACCGACCCCCCTGCCCCACCTCACACCCTGCCACCTGGTTTCTGGTCTGAGGGAAGCGTACAGAGAGGGGGCTTCCAGGAGAAAGAAAATGTTGGGCGAAGGCAGGAATGCTAAGTGCTGGACAAGCTGAGCTGGGTGCTGGGGTCAGCCAGGAAGGAATCAGGGATGTGGGCTGTTAACAGGAAGGGTAAGACAGGGGAGGCTAAAAAAATGAATTTTCTAGAACCTGGAGATCAGCTGATAGATTATGAGGAACTCTCCTCTCTGCCCCCCTTCAGCCCTGCTCCAGGCCCATTCCCGCTCTCCTAGGTGAGGGGCTAGACTTCCCTGGATGCCCTCCCAGCCGCGCCTGTGCAGGTGGGTGGTGATGCCAGCTTCTAGGGACTTTGCTCCTAGCTGGAGCTTAGCAGCCACAGCAGCCTCCCCCTTCTCCATGGTGACCTCTGACTGACTTTGATCAGTAAACCAAGAGGAACCCAGTGCCTCCCTGGAGATTGCTACCCTGTGGCTCTGGGCAAAAGCGTCCGTTTCCCCCAACTGGTCATTAAGCCGAGGAAGCCTGTGGGGTGTGGGGCATGCTCCTGGGGACCTCGGCTACAGGACAGGCTGGCCCGTCTCAAGCCCTGCCTCGTTCTCCAGGCTTGGCTTTCGCCGCTGCTTCTCATTTATGTGCTCACTTAACAAATACTTGTTGGGTGCCTGTTCCCAGGGTGCCAGGCTTCCTGTTAAGGGCTTGGGATGTGGTCACAGGTCCCCGTCCCCATGGTGATCACAGTCCTATGCTGGTTGTGGAAAAGCATTCTCATTAGCAGAGAGAAGGCAGGGGACCTGGGAGGGGCAGGAGGTTTTCACTCGCTTAGGATTACTTCTGGCTGCTGGGGGTGGGGGACAGAGACTGTAAGGACAAGAAGGGGGACCACAGATGGCCTGATGGCAAGTTCCTCTTCTTGCCTGGGCCTGGGTGCCTGGAGAAACGTGTCCCGTGGGTGTCCCCTGGGAGATCCTCACACTTCCGCCCCATGGAAGCCTGTGGTTCTACCTCTTGTCTGAACTTGGGTGAGATAAGCCAGCTCACCCCAAATTTCTCAGAGCATCCCCCAAAACTGGAGTCTACTGGCTTCCAGGACTAAATTTTCTGCTTGGGAAGCACACATGAGCTGCTTTAGGGCTGTGCCTTGAGAACGATGGCTTTGCTTCTGAGACCGGGTTTGAGGGCAGGGATGGGGGGCAGGGCAGGGAGGTTGCCCCCGCCCCCCCCCAGGGGGCAGCCCTCAAGCCCACCTCTTGATAGTCTCTTCACTTGGCAAGTCAAACTGTAACAGGGTTTCTTATTCTTATTCTGAGCCACTGGCTCCCTGGGCAGCAGGTCTAACCTTTATTCTAAATCACAGTGCTGATCCCACCCCCGCGGAAGCTTCTACAGCAGTTTGTGTTCAAAAGAGATTCACATCCCTTTAAGGAGCAGTCGTATTTCATGAAGCTGAGGGCTCTGGAGTCAGAAACTCTGGGTTCACTCCCCAGCTTTATCACCTGCTATCTGTGGGCCAACCACTCACCTTTCTGCACCTCAGTTTCTGCATCTAAAAAATGGGCCCAATAAGAGTCCCTTCTTCAGATGGTGGCGTGAGCATTTGACAAATGAATAAAGCACTCAGCAAGGAGCCTGGCACTGAGAAAACCCACAATGAACATTGGCTCTGATTACCGTCATATGTTTGCTCAACTGACCTTCACAGCAACTCTGAGAAGTGGACTTCGTGCCGATTTGACAGATGGGGAAACTGAGGTCACAGAACAAGCCATGCACTCAGAGCGAGACCTCAAGCCTTTGTATTTTTTGTCTGCTCCATCGCTTTTCCCTCACAAACAAAATTCTTAACGAGCATATGGTAGTTTACATTAAGCATCAACAAACCTTTTCTGTAAAGGGTCAGCTAGGAAATGTGCGAGGCTTAGCAGGCCAGATGTCTCAGTTGCAACTACTGCTCACTGTCACTGTAGCAGGAACAGCCACCGTGTAAATGAATGGGCATGTCTGCCTCCAGGAGAACTAGAGGCCTGCTGAATTGTAATTTTCATGTCCTTTTCACTTGTCATGGAAGCTGCTCTTTTGATTTTTTTCAACAAGTTAAAACTGTAAAAACCACTCTGAGCTCAAAGGTTAGACAAAAACACTTGGCAGGCAGGACTTGGCCCATGGGCCCTCGTTCAGAGAATGGATTTGGAAGCCAGATGGCCTGGGTTTGAATCCTAAGCTTTACCACTTACTAAAGGAGTGTGGCCTCGTTCCTTAGCCTCTCTATGCCTCAGTTTCCTTACGTGCTGGTTTTGAAGAGTAATAGCATATACGGTGTAGACTATGGTGAGAAATGCATGGGTTAATTCTGTATCATGTAGAAAGATTTCAACAGATCTGCTGCATGTTATGTCTAAGTGAGCGCTACTTATTATTCCTCAAGAATCACACGCCTGTGCTTTCCACGTGAAGATGAAAACCGTACAAACAAATCTGGTTCCCTTTCATCACTCCTCACCCCTGCTTCTGATCTTGGCCCCTCTTGTCCCTCACCAGGAAGTACTTTTTCAGATGTGTTGTTACACGTGTTCTAGTATTGCTTTATGCATCTTTTTTTACATTGATCAGATCATACTGTGCATATTCATTTAATCATTCAACAAACACAGCGGTGAATACAACGAACCCACACGCCTGCCTTCAAAGGCCTTGTATTCTAATGCAAGGAGACAGACATAAAGTGAACCAGTGCTCTACACAGGTGTGGTGCATCGGTGGTGATCAGCTGTGGGGGGGCGGGGAGGTGAGTGGGGGGGCGCCCCTGATACACGGTGGTCTAGGAAGGTGACATCTGAGCAGGGGCCTGAAGGACCTCTCTCTGCAGCCTGCTCTTGCCTTCAGCCCTTTGTCCAAAGCCCTTTTGATGTAGAGCCTAGCTCTACACCTTCTCACCTTCCAGACCCTCCTAGTCTTTTTCTAGAATCCTCCAGGGTAGGGTTCCTTCGTGGTCACTTAATCACTTCCTGCATTGGTGGCCTTCATTGATTTCTTTCAATAACAAACAAAGCTGCAAGCAACAGCCGAGCCAGTTCCCCTCCTGCCTACGAAGAGGCTTCTCCAGAACACAGAAGCACAAATGCCGGATCAAAGGGTCCCGTTCAAGTTTACAGAGACCGCCACCCCTCAGGGCCTTCCCACCACCTGGGCCCCGTCTACTCCCCACCTGGAGGCCTCTTCTGCGATCTGACCCCCTCATTCCTAGCCCCCTCCTGCCGCCAGTCTCACCTTCCCCCACCTCCTCCCTGGCCATCAGCGCGTGCGCGCTATCATTCCTCTCTCGCCATTGCTGCCTCTCGGTCCACTTTGCCATCAGGACCCTTTCCAGGGCATCTGGCCTTGGGAATAGTGACTCAGGACAGAGTCCTCAAAGGGCCTTTTGAAGGAACTAGGGAAGGACCGTCACTTCTTCCCCAGCTGGGCCTCCTGCTGAAGCCACCGAGGCCAGCAATGAACCCTGGTAGAGGCATCTCACCCCTCGGGCTGCTGGAGCACGGGCTCGCCGGCTCTGCCCCCACTGGGACGCCCAGCTCACTCTGGCCCCCACTCCCTGCTGCCCGCCTCGGGTCTCAACCCTGGACCTGCGCCAGCTCGGACTCCGAAGGGACCCCCATCCCCCTGTCCCCAGGCCTCCGCTAACAGGGGGCCCAGGAATCCCTCCACGGGGCTGCTCTCATTCACAGGGGAGCTGTGTCTGTGGCAGGAGACAGGGTGAAAGAACAGCCACTGTGTGTCTCGTCCTCAGCCCCAAAGGGACTCTGAGTGTCCCTGGGTAACTTGATTACAGGGCCGCTCTGAGACCAAGCATGGGCATGGTGAGGAATTTTAATGAGGACGGAGTGGATTTCTCTAGGTTTTGGAGGATCTTCCCGTGTTGAGTCTGGGAGGAGAGAAGCAGCGTGTTTAGCCCCAAGACACTACAATTTGTATTTCCAGCTTAGAAATACCCCCACCAGGACTTTGGAATTAACTCACCTGGGAGGGGATGGAGGCCTGCTCTGTGCAAAGTGAGACACAGAGCGAGGGGAGACGGTGCTGCCCAGGTGATGGCACATGTGGTTTCTGCCACCGGAGCCTAAACTGATCAGATTCAGTGAGGGGACACATCAGTGGTGATCCCCTATCAAAGGTAGGAGGGATCCCCAAATGTGCTGGTGTTCCCCAGAGGGGAGTGGGAGAGGGTGTTTTTAGGCCATTGAGCATCTGCTCAGCTTTCTTCCGTGGAAACTCTCCATTTTCACATGGGCTCTATTCTCAGCTGATGTTCCAGGGTCTCCAGGGCGGGGCTCCGGCTGCTCCTATCTCTGGTTCAGGAGCGGAGCATGTGACTACAGGCCACTGAAACCTGGCCTCCCTCCCTGGCCACACTGATTGGTTCAGGGGCAGACATGATGGCTGGATCAGGGTGACTGATCCAGAGCCAATGAGATGCAATGAGTCTTGCTGGGAATCCTGGGAAGGAGTCCCCCTCACTTGCAGCTGGGCAGGAAGGTGAGAGGCTGGAGGGACGGCCATATTGCTACCGGGGCAGGGAAAGGGGGAGGGGGAGGGAGAGGAAGGGAAGGGGAAAGACGGGGAGGACAGGGAGGGAGGGGGAGAGACTGTAAATGGCACTGAAGAGAAGAAAACAGCTTAGAGGAGAAACCACCACCTAAAGATTTTGTTTGAGCCCCTGGATCCAGCAATGTCTGATGCCATACTGCTGGACCAGTTAAATCGGCTGCTAGGTTTCCTTTTCAGATGAGCCATTTTGAGCTGAGTTTCTGTTCCCAGGCAATTGAGAGAGGCCAGTCTGATGGAAGAGAAGCTGGATAAAGACCTGGATAAGTTCAGGGCGGGAGAGCACTAGTGAAGATTTGGAGATGGTTGTAATAACCAACAAGGCTGGTCTGGTTGAACTGGCTCATACTGGGGATGCTGAAATAGGAGATGGGGCTGGTGTGTGTGTGTGTGTGTGTGTGTGTGTGTGTGTGTGTGTGTGTGTGTGTGTGTGTGTGTGTGTGTGTACGTACATTATTACATATGCAGGGGCATGCCCATTTTCCAGATTTGGGAATTGAGCACCTTAGGAGTAGGGAGGATGACCAAGGGCACATCATGTATCGAGGTGGGGCTCTGAACCCCAGTCCTCTGCCTCCAAGGGAGAAACTCACTGCACAGTCCCTGGAGGGCAGTGGGCAGAAGAACAGCATAGTGCGTTGTGAAGGCCACACACCCATGGGTCAGGTCTGGCCCTGAGGCAAACTTGATTCACGCAGGATGTTAGAAAAGTCTGCATTAGCTGCCAATATTTAAAAATCAGGCTTGTAGCTTCTGCTGAAATGTCAGAAAACCTGGCCATCTTGGGCCCACATTTCTACATGGGACTGACATGCCTGATCTGAGTTGGCTGCCCCCCTCTTAGACAGATACATTCCCCATAGTCCCCACCACTCTCTACTGTTCCCTCTCGCCCAGCTCGCTACCCTGTGTGTGTGACTGCCTGTCCCCTGGTGACTTCTGCCGGGGGGGGACCTAGTGTAGTGATTCAGAGAGAGATGAACTAGGGAGGGGAGCCCCGAGGAATCATCAACACTAACCCAGAGAGCCCTGCTTGTGACAGTCAGCCAGGGCTGGTGGCAGTGACAGTGGGGAAGGGAGAGAGAACGGAAGAACATTGTGGGGGAAAGAATGGATCAAGAAAGCTGCAGGGGGATGCAAGAGCTGGCTTTGAAGATTTAGTTGGGACAGGGATATTTGCTAGTCTCCAGATTTTTTTTAATGGAAAGTTTAGATGAGAGAGACATCACTGTTGGTCTCCCATCCTCCCCCCCACCTCATTTAAGCCAAGAATCAGCACACTATAGCCCTCAGGCCAAACCAGGCCCATTGCCTGTTTTTATAAATAAAGTTTTATTGGAACGAGCCGTGCTTATTTGTGTACACATCACCTATGGTGGCTTTTACACTACAATGGCGACTTAAGTAGTTGCAGCAGAGACTGTACGGCTTGTAATTGTAAAATATTTAGTATATGGCCCTCTACAGAGAAAGTTTGTTGCCCTGATCTGAACTACTACGTATCGAGTATTACTGTATAGAAGGGGCTCTTCTGATGCTCTATGTGTATTAACTTACCTGATCCTCAAAAACCTTTCTGATAACACCACAATGAAACTCCACTATACCCCAGTACCAGAGAATACTAAAAAAAGACAGTACCGGTGTTGATGAGGAAAGTGGAGGAACCGGAACCCTTACAACATTCCTGGCTGGGGCTGTCAACTGGTTCAACCACGGAACCTATCCTGTGCCCCAGAGGTTCTCCTCGCAGGTGTGTAACCAAAAGAAAGGAGTACCTATGTCTCCCCAAAGCCATGTGTAAGGATGTTCATGGTAGCCTCATTCATAAGAGGCCCCCACTGGAGACAACCAAAATGTCCATCAGGGGTTGAGTGGATTCACACCTGCATTCTACACAACATCGCTACGCAGCACGAGGGGACCGCGCGGCTGATGATGCGGAGGCACAGGGAGGACTGGCGCAGGCGTTAGGCTAAGTGAAAAGAGTCCCGACCCAAAAGAGCCCATACAATGGGATTCCACTGACGTGAGGTTCTAGAACAGGCAACACCAATCTGTGGTGATGGAAGTTGGAATCGAGGTTACCTCAGGGGTGGAAGTTCTGACTGGAAAGGTGTACAAGGGAGCCTTCTGGGGGCTAGAAATGCTTCATATCTTGACCGGGGTGGCCCACCCATACGTGAGAATTCCGAGCCTTCCACGTCAGATCTGTGCACTCTGTCTCATATCAGACAAATTAGTAGGACTAGAAAAACTACGACATGGGCAACAAACACATACATTGAGGTACACTCATACAGCGGAATGCCACACAACGAGAGTGAAGGACCTACCCCCCCACGTGACAGCATGGATGGGTCTCAACGTGGTGTGAAGCCAAAGGAGCTGGACGCAGACTGAGGGTGTCACGCTGCGTGGCTGAGCTCTCGCCGTCCCTGTGGGAGGGCGGTTGGGGGGGGAGTTATGTGAGGGGGGCTTTGGGGGCTGGCGGTGATAGTCTGCTTCTTGACCTACCATGTGCCGGTGACATGTGCCTGTTGGGTTGGTGAACACTCATTGAACCAGACTGGACTGTCCGTACGCACACTTCCTGTAAGAATACTCTGCTCCAGCATCCTGTGACCAATACTCTCAGACACAGACTATTATTTGAGAGATGGACACATGGAGCAGCAGAGGTGCACGTAGGCTGCTTGAGGTCGCTCATTTAAGTAAGCGTCACCGTCGGTAAGCCAGGTAGTTAAGCTCCCGTGTCGCGCCCCTAACTGTCCCCCGGCCAGGGACAGGCAGGACTTACCTTGGAGTAGTCAAAGCCGTGCTTCTCCTTCACCCCGTTCCGACAGAGCGTGTAGTTATAAAAACGGGAATTTTTAAGGAGGCCGACCCACTCCTTCCAGCCAGGCGGCACATAGGAGCCATTGTATTCATTAAGATACTTCCCGAAGAAAGCTGGAAAGGGGAGAAGGATCAGGAGGCCACGTGAGAAAGCACAGAGCAAAAGTCTCCTCTGTCCCCTGATCACCGAGACCGCTGTGTCCCCAAGGCGTGAAAACAGCGCTACCCTCTGAGCCTCCTCCTCAAATGTTTTTATGTGCATAAGATAAAATATATAGGATTACAGAGCAAATAAGTTATTTTGAAATAGTCATCTTATTTTGAAATAGAGTTATCTAAATATTAAAAGAATTGCATGTCCTCTTACAAAAGATATTACCTTGCAAAGAATAATGGTTTCAAAGTAGTGATAAGTGAAAATATTTTATTTTGTGATACCTGTCACCACTGCCGTGGAATCTTATCATATCAGTGATTCCTACCGATGACAAAATTACAGATTCTCTTGTGCTATGGTTCATGGCCTACCTTCCTAACGGAAGCCAACGCTAAGTGATGGTGTAGGTTCGTAAAAATAAGAACGCGATTCTTTCCCGTTACAGCTGATGGACCCCTTGAATTCTGTCTACTGCACGGTGACCAGAACGGCTAATATCAGACCATGGATGACACCATTGTTGTTGGGGATGTGGAGTAACAGGCCCTTGATACACCTGCCAGGGGACGTGCAGACTAGCCCATCTCCTGTGCGGCCTTGACTGCTAGGCTCTGCTAACCTTGAACTCACTCATACCTTCTGACCCAGTGATTCAAATCCTGGGTATTGACTCGGCAGGAAGGCATTCATTCATTCCCCAAGTCATGTGCAGGACATGGCTCAGGGTAGCACTGTTCATGAGAGCCAAGAACTAGAAACAAGTCAGATGCCCATCAACAAAAGCATGGTTGAAGACATGGCTGGAGATCTGTATAGTGGAATGAATACCACTCCGGAACAAGACAGAACGAACCAGTGCCACATTCAGTAACAGATGCAGCTCAACCACCTAATCGCGTTAAGAGAGATAAACCAGAGATGAAAGAATGCTGTATGATCTCATTTATATGATGTTCAAAAAGAGGCAAAACAGATCTATGGTGTTGGAGAACAAAGCAGGGTTCTCGCTGGGCATGGGGTGCGCTGCTTGGGGGATAGGCTCGTTCTATCTCCCGCTGGAACCCAGCAGCTTCCGTTGCTGAAACCCCACTGGGCTGGACGTTCAGGAGCCGTGCCCGTCTCCACATTCGCCTTTCACACCAGCGACAGGGCTTATGTAAAGAAAGTCACCCGGATTCCTCGCAAAGGGGTTATACCCCTAAACTTTGTGCGGGTGAAGAGGTAACACGTAAGTTCTTTATCTTTATGGTACTCTCTTGTTCTTTTTTCTTCTCAACGAGCAAGTATGATTTTGAATAATTATAGCCTACAAAGCCATTTTGAAGAAATGGAAAAATCTGAGGGTTTTTCCAGAGACAGAGGCCCTGTGCCAGCTCTCCTTCAGATGAGGACATGGGGGCTCTGAGACACGCGGGAGCTGGTGCTGAGAGCTCGGAAATGGGAGAGTTCCAGATTGTTGAAGAGAGTGAAAGAGGTTTCACCAGCAGAGTGCTTAGCGCTGTGCCTGGCAAACTGGGAGTGTTCAGTGGGCGCCAGTTCAGAGCCCAAGATGAGAAGAGACAGACAGGGGAGGTGAACATCCGTAGAGGGAGGAATGCACTGCGGCTAGGTGCTGATGCCAGCGGAGAATGAGATGGGTCCTTCTACCTGGAACCTTTGAGAAAGCATGGAGAGCTGCCTTGGGCCTGCTGCTCCCAGAGAAGAGAGGCCTGGGCAGGGAGAGCGGGGATGGAGCTGGAGCCCTCCATGGGCGTTTTCCTGGAGGCCTGGCAGGTGGCTGGCCCCGCCTGGGAGTGGGAAGCCCCTTTAGGCCCCAAGCAGCCATTCCCAAATGCCCATGGCACGTGCCTCCAATCCTCCGCTGGCATACAGGAAGTGGGAAGCTGAGGGAACACCTCCCGGAAGGATCTGGGCACTGGAGGAGGTGAAAAGAGGGAGGGAGGGTCCTGAGCAGCTTCGGGGTAAGGCCCAGGGTGGGGCCTCCCTTTGCACAGGAGGGCAAAGCCAAGCCGGAAAGAACCCTGGCATTCTGGGGGCGAGGGGCGGGGAAACTGGCCGCCCTGGCTCTGAGTCTCAGGGAATGTCAATATTTAGGTGGTGGGTGCCTGGCTGGGTGCCAGGGCGCAAGGACTGAGATGTGGGCTGGAGTAAGGCGCAGCGGTGCCCAGCATGGGGCCAGCGGAAGGCCCGATTCCCCTCTCTCGGGAACACGGCAGGTTCAAACACTGTGGCATCCGTCCCCTGAAAGCAGCGGGGCTCAACCAGGGGTGGTTTCGCCCCTCCGGGGACACTTGGTAATGTCTGCAGACATTTCTGGTTTTGTCACAGTTGGGGTGGGACATGCTGCCGGCATCCAGGGGGTGGGGGCCAGGGATGACACTCAACATCCCACAGGGCTCAAGATGGCCCACAGCAGAGAATCATCATCCCGTGTAAAATGTCAATAGTCTGTAGGTGAGAAACCCTGCCACTCGCACGTCCCTCTCTTCTGCAAAAGAACCGTATAGGGAGGGCTGGAAAGGCCCCTAGAGATCAAGTCCAGTCCGGGAAATAAGATCTACTAAACCTCAATGACCTTATTCCTCACGTTTGATGTGTCTTTCTATGTGTAAGGAGCTCTACTCTGGTAACACTTCTGGCCTCCCTCCACTCTCTCCTGTTCCTCCTCCTTGGGGAAGGATGACAAACGGCAGGGGTCAGCAGACATTTCCTGTGAAGGCCCAGACAGGAAATATCATAGGCTTTGTGGGCCAGATGGTCTCTATTAAAACTATTCAATAGTTGTAGAAAACAGTCACAGACAATACATAAACAAGTGGGCGTAGCTCTGTTCCAATAAAACTTTATTTACAAAAAAAAAAAAAAAGCAAACGTAGGGCCAGATGAGTAAAACAATTGGGGGGGAAATATTAAGGAAATGATAAATCAGTGTGCCCATCCATGGTAAAAATCAGGATGGCAGCGCAATGAATCTGCTCTGTTTGGGGTAACACTGCCTTGGGCACATATGGGGATTCATATATCAACAACTATTTATTAAGCCCCGATGGTATGCCAGGAGCTGTCCCAGGCAATGGCAGCACAGCAGTGAATGAGGCCACCAGGGTCCCTGCCCTCATGGGGCGGATTTCTAGTGGGGGACTGTAACATTAGGGCTCTAAACAATTTTTTATTTTTTTATTTTTATTTTTTTTAAAGATTTTTTTATTTATTTTATTTGAGAGAGAGAGAATGAGAGAGAGAGAGAAAGCACATGAGATGGGGGAGGGTCAGAGGGAGAAGCAGACTCCCTGCCGGCCCGGGAGCCCGATGCGGGACTCGATCCAGGGACTCCAGGATCATGACCTGAGCCGAAGGCAGTCATTTAACCAACTGAGCCACCCAGGCGCCCTCTAAACAATTTTTTTAAAGATCTTACTTATTTATTTGTCAGAGACAGAGAGAGCACAAGCCGGGGGAATGGCAGGCAGAGGGAGAAGCAGACTCCCCGCTGAGCAGGGAGTCCCATGCGGGGTTCGATCCCAGGACCCTGGGACCATGACCTGAACTGAAGGCAGACGCTTAACCGACTGAGCCACCCAGGCGTCCCTGGGGGACTGTAACAAATAAGGGTGGTATTGTTGGTAAAACCAGTGATGAAGGAAATAAAGGACGGTGTTGCAACAAAGTGGCCAGAGTTGGACCCCTGGAGGCACCACTGGGTTGAGAGGTCAGGGAAGGCTGCTGAGGAGTGATGAGAATGAGTCAGGGAGAACAGGAGTACCAGGGAAAATGCTCCAGACAGAGGCAATAGCAAGTGCAAAGGTCCTGAGGTGGCAACAAGCTTGGGGGCATTTGAGGACCACAGGGAGGCCAATGAGGGAGGGAGAAGATGACCTTACAGGGTAGAGGGATGAGATCATGAGAAGAAGCAACAGGAGGCATGGCAGGGAAACTTAAAAGGGTCTGCACATCCCCTGAAATATTATGCATCAGATTTTGCATTTTCCTGGAATCGGGACACATTCTGAAAGGAACCCAAGACCACAAGTAATTTCAGAAGCACAGAACATCCCTCCATTTGCAGAAGGGTGAATGAATGAAAGCCCAGGGGAAAAGGCACTCTGAATTCCCTGCTAGGAAAACTGGGTTCTCTCCCAGGTCCCCCAAATCTGGCTTGTGAGCCTACGGTTTGTTCCTGAAGATCAGGACCAAGGTCTTCCTGATGAATGTGCAACTTGGAATGCTAAAGAGTTTCAGTCTTGGCACAACTGGTGGGATAACTCTTTCTTGGGGGTGAGAAGTGGGGCGCCTTGGGAAGCCCACCCCTGCCCATTACCACCCAATGCCACGGGTGTCAATGTGTCTGTAGAGATTTCCTCTGCTGGAATCCCTCCTTTGACATCTCTCTCCTCTCTCCAACCCCCAACCATTAAAAATTCCCAGAAGAGCTGATTATTCAGGCTCCCCAAGATCCCAGAAAACAGGGCTTCAGTCAAAGGCTTTTAGTGCCAAATTAGATTTTGCTCTCATTTGATTAGATTTCCCCAAGGCAGCTTTTAAAATGGTTATTTTGGCACCAGTTGAGGTGGGCGCTGCAAATTAGCATGGGCCCCGGGGCTCCAGGGCTGGGAGACACAGCCAGGAGAACGAGCTGGAAGTAAAATCAAGATTACAAATACAGCCGTGTCATGGCTACAGCCCGGAGTCACCGAGCTTTTGCGGCTAGGACACCACAAAAGCTAGAGCCGCAACCTGAGGGCTGGTGCAGAGGGGGGAACAACTTGGCAGGCAGGTTAGGAGGAATTAAATGCCAGGCCAGGAAAGGCCACTGACAACGCCCTGGCTGACGCTGCCCCTAGGGAGCAGGCTGGCATCAGTCGAAAGGATGGAGCTCTCACCGCCTCCCGTGTGCCAGGCATGGGGTGGAGACTTCCACCTGGCAGTGGAGCCTTGTGTTTAGCCCGCTTGGTTCTGCCTGTGGTCCTGTGGGTACCACCACTTCCTTCCTTAAGTACACATGGGCTGATCTTCCGACTCCAGAGCTGCAAGCATAATCTCAGCTCGACCAATCAGAGCACTGCTTTCCCCTGGCTACTGTCATTGGTTCAGGGATGAGCATGTGACCCAAGTTGGGCCAATGAGAGTGAGCCCTGGGATTTTTAGGGAGCTACTGGAAAAGGGAAGTTCTTCCAAGGGGCTCAAAGCTGATGGGATATAAACTGGAAGCTGCTGGCAGCCATCTTGTCACCAAGAGGGGAGAGTCTATTTGAACATGAAGTAGCACGGAGGAGAGCAGCGTGAAGGGGGTGGGGAGGGAGGGAGGAAGGAGAGAGAGACAAGTAGAGAAGGAGAGACACTAGTTTGAGTCCCTGGGTCTACTCTTACCTGAAGCCAACTTTAATGCTTTTTAGCATTTTCAGTTGTATTAGTGGTTCCTAATCAGGGGACATTGGGCATTGGGGACTTTTTTTGTTGTTGTCACAGCTGAGTGGAGAGGTACTAGTGGCATCTAGTGGATAAAGGCCAGGGATGCTAGTAAACATGCTATAATGCACAGGACAGCCCCCCAGGACAAAGAATTATCCCCCTCCAAATGTCAGTAGTGCCAAGGTTGAAAACATCAACCAATAAATCCAATCACTTTTGGTTGTTGTTATTTGCTTAATTCGGTTTGAGTTGAGCTCTTTCACTTGCAATTAAAAGACCCAAGGAGAAGAACATGAGATGCTTAGTAGAGAGTGGGGTTTGGCAAACCAAATTTGGGCTGCCACCTGTTTTTGTGAATACTTTCTTTGGAATGAAGCCACACCCATTTGTTTATACATCATTATGGCTGCACATACACTACAATGGCAGAGTTGAGAGGTTGCAACAGAGACCACATGGCTGTAAGTCCAAAATATTTACCATCTGGCCCCTTGCAGGAAGATTTTTCCAACCCTTGGCATTATGAGCAAAATTCCTTGTGTGGGGTTAGGGATCCCTCAGGGACTTGAAGCAGGGCTGGGTTTAACCTGGAGGAAGTGGGGCCAGTTGTGCAGAAGTGGACTCTGAAGTGGGTCACAGCAGCGAGGGGGTCCCACAGTGCAAAGGAATGACCCAATGCTGGCACAGCAATGACAAGAACAGAGCAGCCAATCACAGGCCAGCTTTGCTTTGCATGGTCCTGATGTGCACCTGTCAGTTTCCACAGTTGAGTTGAATGGTTCCAGTTTAGCTCGCATGGTACATGAAGTGTAATTTTGCACTAAGTACAAACTGTGCTACTGGCTCTCCAGTCCACCAATCGCCCTGTAAATAACAGATGCACATCAGGATCAGTGGCCCAGCATGTCGCTGCTTGCACAGCCTGCTGGTGACCGGTTCCCGTGCATCTGTGACTCAGTTCAGGCACAGACAACAAGGCATGTGGTTAGGGAGCCTCCTTGTCTCCTGATGATAAGTCTACAAGACATGTTACAAAAGCGGACTGTGGAAGGGGAGAACTGGCCAACAGAAATGAAAGTGCGACCAAGAAAGGAAAAGCTAGCAGGCGTGGAAAGGCAAGGGGCAGGTAGAAGGAGCTGGAGAAGATAACGCATAGTGCGGAAAGCTCTCGATTCACAGCCCGACAGCGTAGTTGCGGGTATAAAGGAGGAAACGTGATCGTGACAGAAAGGATGAAGACGTCCCAGAGGAGGTGACTGGCAAAAACACTCTACATTAAAGGGGCTCTCGGAGATGGGTTGCCACACTGAACACTGTGTGTCCTTGGGCAACTAGTTTAATCTCCCGATGCCTCGGTTTCTCTGCTTACAACACGGGGATGGTGACAGTGTCTACCTCGTGCGCTGCTGTGAGAACGAATACACATACATGGGCACACCCAGTCTTATTGCCCTTTGGCTTTCCTGAGCTTCACAGACACGGCATGGTTTACGAACTGAAGGTTTGTGGAACCCGGTGTCCAGCAAGCCTACCAGTGCTCTTTTTCCCACAGCATTTTGCTCACTTTGTGTCTCTGTGTCATGGTTTGGTGATTCTTGCCATATTTCAAACTTTTTCATTATTACTATATTTATTACGGTGATCTGTGATCGGTGATTATGACGCGCTGGAGGCTCAGATGATGGTTAGCATTTTTTAGCAATAAACTATTTTAAATTAAGGTATGTGCATTGCTTTTTAAAGACATAATGCTACTGCACACTTAATGGACCACAGTATTATGTAAACATAACTTTTATATGCACTGGGAATAAAAAAAAAATTCATTTGACTCGCTTTATTGTGGTATTTGCTTTGTGGCGGCAGTCTGGAACCAAACCCGCGATATCTGTGGGCTATGCCTGTTCTTAGACCCGACACATGACATATGCCTGCTAAGTGTTGGTTCTTTATGGCTAGCGGGTCCCCCTTCCTAGCCACTGCTTGTTCTACTGATACCTTATTTAATAGAGTCCCCACTGAGATGGATGCCACCCTCCACACCACCAACTTTGAGGGGATTGTTAACCCCCAAGTCCTTTTGAAACCCTCCCTTCTGGTCCCGCGGGCTCGTGCAGGCAGCTCTGTGGTAGAAAGTTCCATGCGCCTGTGCCCCGTCTAGCTGCTTTCTCCATTTGTCTGAGTTAAGTGCTGCTGGGGAGCCATTCTGAGTCTGATGGGAGAACCAGGCCCTTCTGTTATCTCTCCCAGCCCTGAATCTAACTGAAATTGCCTCATACTAATCACATTTGTGGTCTGTAAAGGCTGGGTCTTGCAGTGGCTGGATGAACCCGGCAGAGGAGGGCAGACCGAGGCAGCATCTTGGGTCTGGGGGAGTTGAAGGGTTTCCGCAACCGGAAACTAACGGGAATCCTGGGGTCATGTCTCCGTGCTGGAGAGCGGGTCCGGCAGGGATGGGGGACCATGTTGTCCTGAACATCAGGGCAGCCATGAGTTACTTCTCTGGGTAACACAGGAGGTGATACGGGAGAACAGTCAAGAGTGCGTCTCTGCAGCTAGACTCTCCTGGTCTGTCACCTCCTGATTGCAGAACAGCAAGTGACTTCACCCCTCTGTGCCTTCGTGGGCAGACAGTGGCCTACTCTCATATGGAGGGAAAGAACCGACATGGGTAAGGAACCTGTGGCTGGGACCTGGCATGTTCTAAGGGACTAGCAAGTGGCAACGAGTGGGGCTCACAGCACCCAGTGCCAGTGGGCAGCTTTCTCCCTCTCATCATGGGCCATCTGGATGGAACTATCAGCAGGGCTGCTTTAAGGACGTCTCTCAACACACAACATACAATTATCTCCACCCACATCTTACATTAGCGATAATGGATAAACAACTCAGAGTCGACACATCCCAGAGTTGACTGGTTGAATCATGCTACATTTCAGTAATTACATTCAAATAGAAATAGTTCACTAAATATTTATTCATTTTGATTTGGCAGTTTCCTCCATATTTTGGAACCAATACATCCATGCATGAACACACACACACACGCACACACACACACACACACACTTTCTTTCAGGTAACCCCTGGGAAGCCACAGCCACTGCACCCCTGGTTCCTCCCAAATACAGAGGTCCCAACTGTCCATCAAGGTGCCCTTTCCCACCTACGGGGTGGGTGTACGGCTGAGTTTACCCTGGGACTTTGAATCTTGAGCTAGGAGACTCAAAGGCAGAAAAAGGGCTGGAGTTTTGTAAGACCCCCTGAGGAGACAGGTGCTCAAAAGCTGCAACCTGGGGGCACCTCGGTGGTTCAGTCAGTCAAGTGTCCCCAACTCTTGGTTTTGGCTTAGGTCATGATCTCGTGGGTCATGAGGTCGATCCTGCGTCAGGCTCTGCGCTCAAAGGGAGTCCGCTCGAAGATTCTCTCCCTCTGCCCCTCCCCTCACTTGCGCTCATTCTCAACCTCTCTCAAATAAATCTTTAAAAAAATTGTAAAAAAAAAAAAAAAATCCTGCATCCTGAATCCGCAGATCCAGTGTTTGGGAATCCAAATAAAAGAGGCAAGACCATCAGGGTGATAAAGTCTCAAAAGTGATAGAAATGTGTCTTGCTTCTTCATCCTCATTTCCTTGCTCACAGTGGAAATGGCCCCCCTCTGATCTTGCTGACTCCCCTCAAGGCTTCCCAGAACCCAGGCACCCCCGAATGGCCAGGAGGACCCTTCTGAATCCAAGACCATCCTTGCCATCCCCCTTCAGTGACCTGTCCACCTGTCTTGCTACCTCCGCCCCCGTCTCCCAGTCCTCGCCCCTCTGCTCACTCTCTTCTAGCCACTCCAGGCCTCTTCTTCCTTAAAACACACCAAACTCACGGCCACCTCAGGGCATATTGCATCTGCTCTTCCCTCTGCCTCACACGTGCGCCTTCTCCCTGCTCACGTGGACTGGCTCTTTCTCACTGTGATGTCTCAGATCAGATGGCACCTCCTCAGAGGAGTTGCCCTATTTCAAGGCCCCGGTCCCTCTGTACCAGTCTGTCTGTCTTCTCTGTGGCCCTCAGCACCCACAGAAATCACCTGCGGATGTGTTTGCTCTCTTGTTTGTCATCATTTCCCCACAAAGGGGCCTTTCCTGGGCGCCATGGTGCCTGCCCAGGACCTGGCCAATGGCGGGCACACAGTCATAGCTCTGACAGGGTGACCGGGTGGACGGTTTTGGGTGAGACACACAGGCCGCATGGTGCAAAGCTGCCCCTCGCCAGTGTTTTAAGCTCTCCCCGCCCCTGGGAGGGTAGGAGAACTGGAGATGCCCCAACTAAATGTTTTATCAAAAGGGATTCCTGTTGCAGTGTCTGCAGACGAGAATGCTGGGTGTCAGTGGAGGTGGCCGAGAGGTCACCCCAGAGCCTGTGCGCAGAGCACATCCAACATGCTTCAGGCCAAGGGGGGGCGAGTGCTCCCCAGGGGACACTGGGGGCCATGTCTGGAGGCATTTCTGGTTGTCCCAACTAGCGGAGAGGGTGCTGGGGCCTCTAGTGGGTGGAGGCCAGGGATGTGCTGATCACCCTCCAGGGCACAGGGCGGCCCCCACCACAGAGGAGGACCTGACTTCACAGTGGCAGCAGTGCCTGGGCTGAGAACCCCAGTGACGCCGAGAGGGTGCGGTGTGGCTCCGAAGGCTTGGTGTCTGGACTCAGAGGGCCAGGTTTGAGCCCTATCTCCTCGGGTAAGTGAGCACCCCTCCCCAAGCCTCGGTGACTTCATCTATAAAATGGGAACAGCAACAAATGAGATCATGTCTGGCCCAGAGTAAGCACTCCAAAAAAAGGAGCTGTGAGGGTTCTCAAAATATAACCTGCTTCCTTTTTGGGGGCGGGGTGGGGGTGGGGGATGAAAATGCAGTTCTCCGGGGAAGGGAAAATGGGCGCTAGAAACCAGCTGTGACACCGTCTTGGCAAATCACAAGGCCCCTCCGAGACTCTGGTGATGAGCCCGAGGAAGAATGCTGATACGGCACAGAGGGACCAGCTGGGCACGACACACATCTGTGAGCAGTGACAGCCTGGGCGCCAAGCTGAGCCAATGACAACAAACGACGCTTCCCAGGGCGGTTTGGAAAGGTCGGTGAAAAATGAAGTAGAACCTTCCGGAAAGTCCATCTTTCTTGGAAGAAACCACTCCATTTCACATGCCAGGAGTCTGGGAAAACAAAAAGGGGTCTTTGCTCTTCGTGACATCTCCTAAATTCCAGTTGTCTGTGGGCCTCTTTCCCACGTTTTGTCATCTTTAGGTATTGTTTGCACGGTCACAAACTTCCTCTTTTCCCTCGGGTCAATTCGTTTGGTGCCAAGCAGGCGTTTCGAACTGGACCCTTGCTCGGTCCCCTCAACCTGCTTCTCTCCCAACATTCCGGTCAATGCCAGTTGCTCAGGCCACACACCCGGGAGGGTCTTCAGCTCCTCTGTCCCCACTCACACCCACTGACCGTCTGTCATGGTGGCTCTACCTTCAGAAGGGACTCAGGACTGAGTGCTTCCCACATGTCCCTGTGACTGGCTGGGTCCCAGCCACCACCACCTCTCACGGGGGCCTTGCTGGAACCTCCTCCCCGGTCTTGCGCTACAGAAGCCAGAACCAATCTGCTAAATCACAGATGTGATAACGCCACAGTTCTGCTCAAAACCCTGTCATGGTTCTACATCACATTCTAAGTAAAATCCAGAGTCTTTGGCGTGGCCTGCCCCCTCCTTGACCTTGTCTCCCTCACTTTGCCTCAGTCCGTTCTGCTCCAGCCCCAGTGGCCTCTTCCCGTCTTCCCAAGGCCTGAAGCTCATTTCTGCCTCAGGACCTTTGCTCTTGCTGTTCCCTCTGCAGGACCGTCTTCCTCAGACCCCTGCCCCTGCATGGATCGCTTCCTCACCTTTTCCAGGCATTTGCTCGAATACTACCTTACTGGGTTACATTCCTAACCATCCTGTTCAAATGAACTCTCCCTACCCTGGTGCTCCCTCTTCTCCTCCCTGTTTCTGCACAGTATGTCTCACCATCTGACTAATTTATTTGTCTTTTGGGTTTTATCACCTGCCTGCCCCACGAGAACATCAGCTCCTCGAGGTCAGAGCTTTCTGCACTCCTTGTTCCCGCCTATGTCCCTGTATCTAGAACAGAACTTGGGAAGCAGGAAGGCCTCCACAGACATTTGTGGTGTGAATGAAGGAATGACTGAACCACCGAATACCCAGGTTCTGGGGGGGCCTGTGGGGATCAGGTCCCACTGAGGGACGAGCGTTCACGTTGCCCATCACATGGGGTACATCATCTTTGAGTGGAGAAGCAGGGAGAATTGTTACATTATTGTCTTTCTATTTGATTTCGTGGCATCTGTTTGAATCTGGATCTACTTAATCCACACGGGGCATGACTTCACCGCGGGGTGCTCTGCAAAGCTGAAGGGCCCAAGGCCAGTGTCACTTAACAACGTTCTGGTACCTAAGTCCCTTTAGATTCTTAACGATTCCTGAGGACCCCAAATAGATTCATTTATGTTGGTTTTATCTAGCGATAGCTACCATGTCAGAAAAGAAAACAGAGAAATTTAAAACACATTAATTCATTTAAAAAGAATAACAATAGACCTCCTTGTCAGTGTGTATTTTTAAAAATGCTAAATAGATTTTCCCCAAACAAAATAAAATCAGTGAGAAGAGGTGTACTGTCTTCCATGTTTGTCAATCTCTCTAATGTCCAGTTTAAGAGAAGGCAGCCGGATTCACGGATCTACTCCTGCGTTCAGCCAGGTGAGATATGTTGCTTTGGTCATGTTTCAAGAAAAATGGCCTTTTGAAATAACTGTGGGTGCATTACACAGCCTCAGAAAACACTATACCCTTGAAGCAAATAAGGGTGAAGGGCAAATCCTGTCTCAGTATTATCATGAAAAGAGTTCTGGGTCCAAGGCTCCTGGGGCCCACTTTGAGACCCGCTAGTTTGAAGGGTAATGATGTTCCCCAACAACCCAGTAAGACAGACACACTTTTTGTCTCCATTTTACAACTGGAGGAACTGAGGCATGGAGAGGCGAAGTCCCTTTGTGCCCAGCGTCCCACAGTGGCTGGTGAGTGGCAGGGTTGAGACTCGAGTCCAGGGGGCCATCTCCACTCCCTACCCCGCCCCGCCTCCCAGCAGGATGGCACCCCCAGTCCCTGCAGATGGGAGCGCCTCCTGTCAGCTGCAGTGCGGGAGGCAGGGACACTCATGAGGGAGAAAGGAAACAGCAAGGGGGTTGCTCAACAGCTAAAGGCAGGGGCAAGGACAGACGGACCTTGTGATCCCACAGACTGCTCCTCCACAGGCTCCGACTACCCTTCAGAGTGTTTACTGCTGGAATTCCAGGTGGAACAGAGATTCCACACTGAGGTCATTCCCCACGCTCCATGCTCCAAGATTTATCTGCCTGTGGACTGCTGAGGGAAGGCCACTCCCAGAGCCCAAACCCCTCGCCTTTCTCAGAATGCCAGCGTGGGGACACAGGCAGGAGCCAGACATCACCTCGGTCACTCTGTCCAGACGTGTAGAAGGGGTTCAAGGGGTGTTTTTGTCTTGGGAGGTAGTTGGGTGTGAGGTTGAGCATGGGCTCTGGAGCTGACAGCCCCGGTTTAAATCTAGCTATTCCCATCTACCAGCTCAGTTTTCCCAACTGTAAAATGGGAATAATAATATGCCTGCCTGACACAGGTGCTGGGGAGAGTTCAATGAGGAAACACAGGGAAAGTGCCCCCCAAATGTTGGTCACTGTTTGTATTATAACATTATTTATCAGGATGTTATGTATTCATTCATGCATGCATGCATGCATGCATGCATGCATTCACTCATTCAGTAAACACTTAGAAGACTAGTGCATATGCGCCAGGCGTGGTTCTAGGTACTAGGGACACAACCGAACAAAACAGAATAAGTTAACAAAGAACTAAAACCACACCCTCAGGGAGTTACGTTCCAGGACTGAGGACAGTCTGAAGCAGGGAAACAGGACCCCTGGAGGCTGTCACAGTAATTCAGGAGAGAGGCTGGGATGGTTCTAAGCAGGTGGGGGCAGAGGGCTGGGTTGGTTTTCAGGCTATTTTTGGAGTCGGAACTGCCATGGTTTGCAGATGGATTAGATGCAGTGTGGAAAAGAAGTGAGTGAAGTCTAGGACAATTTCAAGGTTTCTGTCCCGAGCAACAAGGACATCCGCCCATCACTGAGGAAGGGGGCACCAGGGGAGGGGCGGGTTCTGTGGTGGGGGCGACAAAGAGCTTGAGGTCACACACGTTAACCGTGAGGTTCCCGTTAGCTGGGTAGACGACGTGGAGACGGAGTGGGCAGCCAGGAGATATGCATTCAGGTTCAAGGGCAAGGTGTGGGCTGGGAGGAGAAATGTGGGAGTCGTCAGCATTTCGATGGCATTTGGATCTGTGGAACTCCATGAGATCACCTAGGGAAGGCGTTCTAAATCTATAGTCCCTGAACGGGGATGGGAAAACTCCAACTTTATTGATTTTCATGACCCCCTAACTAGTATCTCCTTCCAAATGAAAGAAGGCAACAGATCAGAATAACAGCACAACCTGTGCCTCTGTCACCAACAGAAGTCACAGGTGTTTTCATATCATGCTACAGGTAACCAGACATCTCGAGATGTCACTGCAGTCAGCACCACTACAAAATCATGCGAGTTATCAGATCCATCAGTTATCCCCCAAAAAAACCACGACATCACGTCATTTAATGTGTGAAGAAGCCATACCCATCACAGTTTATAAAGTATTTTGATACCACTGGCTTCTTTTGTAATCCTGTGTGTTTCCTTCTTTGCATTTAATTTGAGCTTATTCTGAAAAGGATCTACAGAGATGCTAAGGGGGACACGTGGCTCTCAAAGAGGTAAAATCCCCAGGGCAGGGGGAAGAGTATTGCTAGAGAAGAGGGCCCTGGGCTCCCGAAGAAGGGGTCAGGATGATGGGCCACCAGCCTAGCAGATGGAAAGGGGCTGCAGGTGGGCTAGGAGGAGGCCCCAGCAGGAAGCCAGAGGTAGGAAGCATTTCCAGGAGTTTGGCGGGATCAGCTCAGCTCCTGCTGCTAAGGATGATGATGGTTCCTTCTCCAGGACGAGCGAGCATACTGAGCACAGTCCCCACCAGGTATTATAGCTTTTGAAGTGCAGCTCAGCTTCTGCCCAGCCCAACGCTTTGAGCCCTAGAGCTGGGAGTGTACTGGGTTCAATTATCTCCCAGTCACTAGTTTATGTAAGAAGGGGCACATGTGGTATGATTCCATGCCTGCAGCCTTCCCTCTGCTCTGGAGTACATCAGCTCCCTTTCTTCCTCCTCCCCTGGGAGAGCGTGTACATAATTTACAACCAGGCCTGCAAACTCAAACGGGAGTCAGGTGCTCTGGTAAGTGAATGGAACGGACCAAGGATAAGAGGAGAGGTGTGCAGAGAATGGCGATGCTAGCCATGCCTGTGAAGTCTCAGAATCTGCTGTGTCGCCCCAGTGCCCCTGTGCTGCTTCTCCACAGAAGCAGAATTACTAGCTGGGTCCAAGGCTAGCAGAATGGAGGTGACATTCTCAGCCTCCCTCACCGCGGGAAGCGGCCATGACCGGTTTTTGGAGATGTAGGTGGGTGGAAGTGGTGTGAGTTCTGGTAATGCGCCTACAGAAAGTGGGGGGAGCCTCCCCCTGTATCTTCGATGTCCTGCTGGCTGGCTGTGGACGCGGTGAGCTATTCTGGACACGGACAGCCCTCCAGGATGGTGGGGCAACATCACAGAAGGAGCCTGGGCACCAACACCAGGCTTGCCAGATCAGCCCTAGGCTGTCAGTGCCCAAACTGTCAAATGAGAGAAAAATAAGCACTCTGAACCCTGCTCTTTGGGGCCTGAAACACAGTGGCTGTACCTACATTCCAGCAAATACCGGGGGGAGCTGTGACACAAATCCAGCTGGCGACTGCCATCTAGGAGGGGACAGCAAGCCTTTTTTCTGCAAACAGTCAGACTGTTAAGTAGTTTCGCGCTGCAGCCATGTGGTCTCTGTTGCAATTATTCAACTCTGTCTGCCATAGTAAAGCATAAGCAGCTGTAGACAATATGTGAATGGAAAAGCTGTGTTCTAATAAAACTTTATTTATAAAAACAGATAACAAATTTCTGTGGGCTGCAGTCTACTGACCCCTACTGTCCAGGAATGTTGCTAATATTTGGCAAGTTCATCTTTTTTTTTTTGAGAGAGAGAGTGCCCACGAGCACATGAGTGTGTGTGGGAGGAGCAGAGAGAGAGGGAGAGGAGCCCAACTCAGGGCTCGATCTCATGACCCTGAAATCATGACCTGAGCCAAAATCAAGAGTCAGATGCTTAACTGACTGAGCCACCTAGGCGCCGCCCCCATCCCCTCTTTTAAAGCAAAGTTTGGAATCTGAACTTTTTGGTGAATTATCCAGATTTTAAACACCACCTTATAATTCAAACAAAATGTATTTGGGGTTAAAGTGTGAAGTCGGGCTGTTGGCTGCTATTTTGCAAGACCCACATGTGGTCCCAAGGGGTGCAGAATAGAGGCTGAACTGGTCCCGTCCAAGGTTCAATCTCACCCCCGCTGCCCACAGGAGGGCCCTGGGTTGTGAGACCTTCACCATCCATCCTTTGGCTTTGGGGGCTCCTGATCTGGGCAGGGAAAAACAATCCCACTAACTTTCTGGGGGTGGAGCTGGGGTCTCCTGAGGTACAAGAGATAAATGAGAAGGAAATGCTTTTGCAAACTCCAGAGCACTATAAATATTAGATGCAAAATGCCACAGGACTGAAGTCTTTGTTTTTTTGGCAGACAAATTGGCTGGGGAAGCAGGGCTGGGAAGAAAGGCATTAAATAAACCCCGAGCCCCAAAGCTCTTAGGGCTGGGGCATTTCTGATACTCTGTAACTGGATCCTTTTAACTTTGGGCTGCTTGCAAGGTTACAACATGAGCCTCTTTCTTCTGCTTTTGAAAAGACACCAAACGCAAATTGCTGCACAAAGTGATAAATCAATGCCGTGAAAGTTCGGGAAGCCAGAGATGGGATCTTGCTGAACTGAGAACTGTGGGAAAGCAAACGAGGAAGGTGGGGGCATAATTACACACGAAGGAGGCATCTTGTGCTGGAAGCAGAGAGAGCTGGGAGAAATGCCCTCCCCCTACCTTCCCCCTTGATGGAGGGAAAGCTGGATTTGGGTTTCTATAGTAGACATCTGCTTTATTTTTCTGCCCAGCATCCACTCTCCTATCTTTTGGTAACTGTGCCTTCTGAGGTACCTATTCAAGTGAGACTGTTTCTGGCTCCCAGCTCCTGGGCTAGGAACCTGACCTGGGGGGTTTGCCAGTCATGGTGTCTCCCTTCCCCTGGCCTCTGGGGTCGGCCAATCAGGGTGTCCCCCCTCCCCTGGCCTCTGCGATTGGGTAAGGGAGGGGCATATGACCCTCGCTGAGCCAGTGAAAGCCTCCCCTGAGACTTTTGCTGGAGCACTGGGAGGAGGCTCTCTCTTTCAGCCAGGGTCACTACACCGGTGGGGTGGGACCTGTGAGGGCCATCTTAACGTCACAAAGCAGAACCTTCCTAAGCATAAAGCTAACCCAAATGAAAGAAAATCCAAGCTGAAAGATGGGTTCTGGTGACAATGTTTGAGTGCTGGGACTCAGCTACGTTTGCCTGGACTAACTGCAATTATATTTCTGAATGCCGGAAAAGGGAGACAGTAATCCAAATTCCGTTTTGTTCTCATTTCCTGCTTACTTCAAGCCTAAGGCCGAAGACTCATCTGTTCATTCAAATCTTTATTGGGTACCCAATACCTGCCTGGCACTGTTCTTGGACAGGAGGATACAGCAGTGAACAGAATAAATTCAAAACACCTGACATAATTTCAAGGGGATGATAATAAATAAATTCAAAACACCTGACATAATTTCAAGGTGATGATAAGTCCTACAAAGGACATAGAGCAGGGTATCACGGTAGAGAGTGACAGGGGTTGGGGAGGGCTAATTCATGCAGGGAGGTCAGGGAAGCAACAGGGATGTTAGAGACAGAAGGTGAATGATGACAAGAAACAAGCTGTGTGAGCAGTGCTCTAGGTAGATGCAACCACAAGTGCAAAGGTCCTGGGGCAAGCGTGACCTTGGAATGTTTGAGGAACAGCAACAAGCCCAGGCTGAGTGTTGTTAGAAAGGAAGAGAGGTAGGAGATGTGCACAGAGAGGGGAGCTGAGCAAGGCCTTGGCAGCTCTAGCAAGGAGCTGAGTTTATTCTCAGGGCATCGGGCAGCCAGTGGAGGGTCTTGTGCAGAGGGTGACACGATTAGAATGGCATTTTTCAAAGCTTCCTTTTGGTGCCAGGTGCGGAGAAGGACTGGCTAATCACTGGGGAGAGGCAGGGACGAGCAAATAACCAGGTGAAGGCCTAGGGTTGCTCCTGCCTGTTTGTGGCAAGCTCACGGCTACTGAGGAAGGCTGAGCTGTCACAGTGTTGGAGGTGTGGAGGGCAGGCTGCTTGGGCCTCGAATTACACGCTGCCCTTGGCCCCCTACTCCTTGGGAGGGTCACGCACCTCCAGCCACGGAAGCTGGGGCCCATCCATGCCCCGGAAACTTGACGAGCTGGGCACGGTGGGCTTCCCTCTAGCACTGGTGACAAGTTCTATCGCTGCTGAGTCAGCATCATGAAGGGCGGTATTTGAAAAGTCTTTCTGCCCCTTTTAAAGCGTGGTTTTGTCCAGAAGGACAGAACGGGTGGGAGGGGGGCTTGGGGGGGGGCGGGGAGAAAACCCACAACAGACTCTTAGAACAAGGCCTGGGGAGATTGTCAATCACTGGATATTTAATTATCACCTCGGAGGAAGGTGACACTAAGCTGATCCTTTGAAGAGGAGCTCCCAGTGCCATGAGGCTGATGTCCATTTCTATGACAAATATTTTGTAACACTCCCTATTTTCCTGAAAGAAAACTGCAGGTGACAAAAACTACCTAGGCACACCCCCCCCCCCCCCAAATCAATACAACACTGTAATTACAGCCTGCAAGAAGAATAAAAGGAAGGCAATTTATAACAAAGAAAAATTTCTGTATGAACTTTTGAGCCCATCCGTCAGGGAGAGATGTGATGGAGTCGTCAGGTGGCACCTAGACACGGATTCAGAGGCGTGTGAGAGACTGATGCAGGCTGGGTGGGCCCACGGCACTCATAAGCCAAGTGCTTCTGGTGGCCCTGCCCCCAGTGCTGAGAACGTCAGGAATGTGGGATAACTCCTGGAAAAGCTTTGCATTCAAGTATGATATTCCTTCCATTTACTGATCACTCACATTCCTGGAAGATTCAGAGGATCCTAAAACTGTATAGAATACCTCCGGTGGTTATGCATAAAAAGGACCTAGGGTCAAGGCTCAGATTACAATACATGTAAAAGAATCCATTCATATAACGATCTGGTGCAAGACTCGGAAGCCGCCTAGAACAATAGGGAGTTTGGGAGCCCCATTGGGCTCTCCCTCGCACAACAGGCCACAGAAGGTCCCTGGTTCCCGTCCCCCGGACTCCAAGCAGCATCCCCAACTTTGACAACCACCAGAAACACTTTTCACAGATTTTGGCCCCTAGGGGGCAGTGTGTTCCCTTGGGAACCACTGGTTAAAAAAAGTTTGTAACCAGTGGCCTGTGGGCTGAATCCATCCCACAGGTGTGTTTGCTTTGGGTTTGCCTGGTGTTTTTATTTATTTATTTTTTAAAGTAGAGCAAACAGTCTGCACCTGAAATCTGGACAATTTGACGTAAAAATCTGGGTGTCACACTTCTGACAAATGAGAAGATCTGGCACCTTTGGGTCCATCTATCATCCAATGGGCACCTCTGCCTGGGCTCTGTGGCGCTGCCCCCTTCCCCGCCTGGCCCCTCCAGGCGCTAGGGTTTGGTTTCTCTGGGCAGAAAAGGGCTCACGCAGGCATGGTGGAGAGCGGACTCCTCCGTGGCCTTGGGAGGGCTGACACAGAGGGGCGCCCCGTTTCCCTTATTCTGCTGAAAGCTCTCTCCCCATGACGGCACAGATGTGTTCTGCTGGAAGTGACCTGCTGGCCACGGGGCGGGATATGCCAGGTGCTCAGAGAAGGAGGACCTGGCCGTGGACAGGTGGGACCCACAGGCCCCAGGTTGGAGCCCTCCTGGGTAGCTGCCCCATGCTCCTGAAACCCTGACCCGTGGCCCAGCCTCAGGAGGGCCTGGGAAGGAACCAGATCATGGAGCTCGGGCCTCAGGGGAAATGCCGCAGGAAGAAGGAGGGGACGCACCCACCTAATGTGAGGATTAAGGAAGATGAATCAGGTAAAGCGCCTGGCATGGTAAAGGCTCATAGGCACAACTTGCATTTTAAAAATGATTGTTGTCATTCTTTTTATCTTCTGAAAGGTTTGTGTCCCCCTCTCCAAAATTTTGCTTGAATTACACTCTACCCCAAGGCCGTCCAAGAGGACTTTCTGTGACGACAGAAAACATGCGATATCTGCACCATCCACTCAGGCACCCACGTGTGCCCAATGGGCACTTGAAACGTGCCTAAGATGACTAAAAAACTGAATTTTTCTTTTTTTAAGATTTTACGTATTTACTTCACAGAGAGAGAGAGTTAGCGAGAGCAGGAACACAAGCAGGGGGAGCAGGAGAGGGAGAAGCAGGCTTCCCGCCGAGCAGGGAGCCCGATGCGGGGCTCGATCCCAGGACCCTGGGATCATGACCTGAGCTGAAGGCAGACGCTTAACGACTGAGCCACCCAGGCACCCCTAAAAAACCGAATTTTTATTTTGACGTAATGAACTTAAAGTTAGATAGTTCCCAGTGGCCAGTGGCCGTGCTGGGCCCAGCAGCTCTAGTGTAGGCCCTTCTAGAATGTTCAGGGGAGTTGTAGTTCACACCAAGGAGAGACTGCAAAAGGTCACATGTAGCCTGAAAACTCCCTCAAACCCTTGGAGACCTGTAGGCAGGTTTTACACATCCACCCAACATAGCATCCTGCTTCTCACTTTTATTTGACTTCCGCGATTATTTTAATGCCCACCAAAGTTAGAGACTCCCTGAGTGAAATAAAAGTTAGAGAGACCCTGCGAGAGGAACCAAAGCAAGTTGCCCAAGGGCTGGACAGCCACCACGCGCCACGCTTAGGACCACAGTGGACAGCGAAGGGGCAGGCAGCAGGTTTTTCTGAGTCCTTGGTTGTCTGCAGGGTTTGCTCGTTTAATGCAAGATTATGCAGCTTTAATGGAGGTTAATGTGTCACTGCGGGGATCAAATCAGGTGGTCTGCATGAAAGAACCCAGCTGAGGTGGGTTGACTTGCGTCCCCCAAAATATACCTTCAAGTTCTAACTCCGGGTACATGGGGACGTGACTTTATTTGGAAATAGGGCCTTTGTAGATGTCATCAAGTTAAGATGAGGTCATACGAATTAGGGCAGAGAGAGAGGGACCCTCGGGGAGGCAGAGTCGGAAGCAGTGCAGCCACAAGCCGAGGAACAGCAAAGATTTCCAGCAACCCCCAGTAGCTGGAGGAGACAAGTAAGGATACTCCCCAAGAGTCGTCAGCGGGAGTGTGGCCCCTGCTGACACTTGATTTGGGGCTTCTGGCCTCCAGAACAGTGAGAGAATATAATTCTGTTGTTTGAAGCCACCCAGTTTGTGGGGCTTTGTTACAGCGGCCAGAGGAAACCCATACACCCGCCCCCAGCTGCCGTGCTGGGACAGAGTGTATTCGCTTGAGTGTCGCCTGGGGGCAAAGAGGAATCTCCCCCCATCAGCCTCACACCCAGCTTCTGAAAAGTTGGGAAGCAGGACCATCTGCTTCCTGTCTTTCCAAGTGGCCCCTTTCTCTTCCAGCCCCAGGGAGCCCCCCTCCCAGATGTGTGGGCACTGGTCACATGACCCTCAAGAGTGGGGTCACAGCAAAGGCACTGGGTAACTTATACACATATGTTGTAACTCCACTGCACAGATGGGGAAACTGAGGCCAGAGGGGGCCAGGTCTCAGCTCAAGGTTACAAAGGAGTTAGAAGCAGAACCAAGTTCTCTAGACTCCTGCACCAATGTTTTACTGGTTTTGAAACTTAAAGATCTTGGAGAAAGGGAGTCCCCATGAAATCTGAGTTGAAAGAGATTCAGCTTGAAGATGAACATGGATGTGACACATGTGTCCCTCTTAAGGACACCCTGGGCCAGTCTGGGCCCTGGAGGGCTGCCTGACTCCTGTCAGCATTCCTAAGGTGGGTCTACTTTGCAGGGTGAGTGAACACGCTCTGTGATCACACCCCTAGGCCGGAGAGAGGGGGCAGCTGGACGAGGGAAGAAGGGGGCTGTGTGTGCACACGTGTGTGTGCTCACTTGAGGGGAGGGGAAGGGAGCGGGGAGCACAAACAGGAGAGAGGCCAAGCACAGAGAAGGCTGCCATTGTGAAGGCAGGACAGCTGCACCAGGGGCCCCTGAAGAGGCGCCCACAGGAAGAATCCAAGTCCTTTCTTCTGTGTGTGTGCAGAAGGGCCCAGAAGAAAGGAGGAGGGGCCGAGATGGTGGGGGTGGGGAGGAGGGAGCGGGAGAGAAGAGAGGGGTATAGAGAGATGGGGAGGGCGGGGGGGGGGGCGGCGCTGCTGGCTCCGGACGGAACACACAGACTCATCTGCTCGTCCTGCCGTGACTCCCCGAGCACCGAAGACGGGGCGCGCCTTCTTGCAGGCACGGGGGTGCGGAGGGCACAGCCGTCCCCACTTCCATGGAGCGGGCGTCTCAGAAGGGAGGCGACCGGCGAGAGCAGTGGCAGGGCCCATGTTAGTGCTGGAGAGGGCCAGAGAGTCGGGCTGAGCAGGAGCCAGGCCAGGGAGTCCCGAAGGGGCGGACGGGGACATCCCTTAGCCTGGGAGGCTGGACAACAAATATACAGAGGGATGTTAAGCGGTGATGAGAGCTCTGAAGGAAAATAAAGCAGGGTGAGGGGATAAGGAGGGGACAGGAACCCCCTTTTGGGTGCGCTAGTCAAGGAAGGCTTCTCTGAGGAGGCGATAATTAAACAAAGATCTGAGGGAAGTGAGCGAACGGGCCATGCAGATGTGTAGGGAAGAAGTTTCCAGAAAAGGAAAGAATAAGCACAAAGTCCCTTGAGGGGGCGCCGGGTGGACTGTTTGAGAAACAGGAAGGAGTAGAGCAACGGAGGGGGAGGAGAGGAGGTGAGGGGGTCAGGAAGGAGGCGAGGGGCAGGGGGGTGGATTGTCAGGACCCTGAGGTGACTGTGGGGGGCCCGGGGGGGCGCTGCAGGCAGAGGAGAGACAGGGCCCCTTGGGCCGCTGAGGCGGGAACAGAGCGCAGCGGGTGAGGACAGGAGCGGTGCGCAGGGAGGAGAGGGCTGTGCCGTGAGGGCGAGACATGGTGGCAGCTCCAGGAAGGGTGGTGGCGGGATGGGCTCTGGAATATCCTGAAGAGAGAGCTGGCGGGGGTTTGCTGATGACTAGATGTGGTGTGACAGCCAAGGGAGAAGAGCAGGGACAGCACGAATGTTCCGGAATCCTGGAGCTGCCAGGGGAGACCATGGGACGTGTTCGGGGAGGGGGACGCGATCGGGAGGCCGCTTTGCACACGTCAGGTTTGAAATGCCAGGCGTGGGTCCAAGGGGAGATGGAAAGTAGGCGGCTGGAGGCCGGGGTTCAGGTTCAGTGTGGGGCTCAGTGCAAGAGGCTAAAGGCAGATCAAACAGAGTGGTGGAAAGAGGGAGGGGTGAGGATTCTTCCACAAAAAAACAGAGGAAGGCACCTGAGCACCGGTCCTCACATATGTACGGTCCTACCCCCCCCCAACACGCTGGCAGCGAGTCTTGCCAGGGATGCCACCATGCCCAGGGCCGCCTTCCTGGCCTCTTGTGCGAGAGGCAGCAGGTTGCCCCAGACTCACCAATGCCTCATGTGCCCTGCCAGGGCCGGCATCATGGCCCAGAGCCCTTGCCCTCCAAGTGAGGGCGGCCGCCCAAGGTTGACAGCCAAGTAGTGCAGATCCTCAGCTGACCTCCCTCCCCAGCTTTGTGTGAGCAGAAGAGTGAAAATAATTGGGGTGCTCAAGGCCAAATTTCCAAACAGCTCCAACTGGGGGGCCCTGATGTAGCCTGGGCTTGTAGTAAGAGGCCTCTCCCCCACCCCCAGCGCATTCTAGAACATGATGAGGGAGGGGCTGAAAGCTCGCCACCAGTGCCCACATCCCTACAAAAGTCTGTATCCGATGGCAGAAGCTGGGCACGGAGACCACCTCAGAACTGCCAGACTCAGATAGCAGCACGGAACGAGAAAAGTGTCACCCCAACAAGAAGACAATGGGCACTTCTAATTTGCCAGCAAGCGCCGGAAAAGGTGTCCTCCCCCACCCCATCCCCCCGGCAAAGCAGTGTAGTGGAAATCTGTGATTGCCACCTCAGTATGTTTTCCTTCCTCCTCATTCCCACAGTCCTTGATTTCCGCTTTGCTGGAAGTCACCAAATTGCTCCTGGGCAGTGGAGGTGCCCATGTGCGTTCCCACTGCTAATGTGTGGGACTCAGTTTCCCCACATCCCCACCAACCTTTGGTGCGATGGGACCTCTGCATATCTGCTATGGTCACTGTTGCCTTCATTTGCATTTTGCTGATTACCAGAGGGATTGAGCACGTGCTGCCAATTTTAATCCATGTGCACAACTTCCTTTCACCATCCAAGCTGATCTACGGCGACATTGCTGGGAACACTGCTCTGGGGCGGGCCGTGCGACGCTATGCTCCTTGTGTAAATCATCACCGTCATCGGGGCTAACGCTGCTTAAGGGCTTACTGTGTGTCACTGTTCTAACATTTCACCCCCACAAAACCCTAGGAGCTAAGTAACATTCTTATCCTTCCTCGAGGTAACCAAGACTAAGAAGTTAAATAACGTGTCCAAATTCACTCAGTTAGAAAGTGGTGGAATCAGGATTTGAACCTAGGCAGAGTCCTTGCTCTCAACGGCTTTGCAAAGAGCTGGGAGGAATCTCATTGCCAGAACACTACAGAACTCTGACCCATGGGTATGCAATGCGAGCGAGCACACTCAGGCAGTTGACGTGTGCTAAAAATTGACTGAGTACCTTTTGTAGAAACTGAGGATGCAATTCATCCCTTACAGGGTGTTTATAATTGAGATCCCAGTCCCTGGAGACAGAGGAAGCCAACATACAGAAATACCCAAGAACAAACTGGTATTTATCCTTCTTCTACTTCACATGTCTCACTTCGTCCTTTGTCCGTCTCTACTGCAAGCATGGGGTAGCAGAAAGTAAGATGTTTGCCAAATGAAAATGCCAGTCTTGTAAAAGACGCCAGGTTTTGTGAAATTAATTAAAGGGATGCTGGAGGATAGCGCGAAGCACACGCAAATCCACTGACAAACAATATTCTGATCCATGAGGTAATTGAAGAAGAGGCGGCTGGAAAGGATGAAGAGGTAGTAAGTACTTCATGGGGGTAAGATTCAGAAGTCAGAGGAGTTAGAGAGGCCCTGGGGAAAACTGATCAAATCCCAAATGCTTCTGCAAAAATGACCTGTTATGATTTAGCTGTGCAAACTGCAGGTTTAAGTAAAGGACAGCACATTGTGTTATCGCTTCGATTTGTTGGACAAGTCACACCCCCCCAACTGTCCCTTCACCAACCCATTTGCTTAAAGAATCAACCCATTAGTCACCATCACAACATTTGTTGCTATGAGATACATCAAATAAGGTAATTTTCAAAATTTTGTAGTTTCCTTTTTTTCCCCCAAGATAAAAGGCCCAACTAAATGCACTAAAAGCACTATTTACATGAAATGTTGGCCCACGGTTGGTCCACTGAAGGAACGTTTTTCTGGTTTCAGTCTTGCACAGTTCAGGCTGATCTCTTGTACTCAAAAGGGGGTCACACACACAAGTGGTTGTGAACTGTTACTATAGTTTGATAATTTTCCCTCAGTATCCGCTGTCGTCTTCTCCTACAGAAAGGAATTTCTAGCTGGGAAAATGGTCACCCAGAGTGGAGACTGCATCTCTTAGGTTCCTCTGCAGTCACATGTGCTCATGTTACTCATTTCTCATCAATGAGGTACAAGGAGAAATGGAAAACAGCTGAATCTCTGATCAATTTAGTAACACCTAAATAGATGAAGCAAATGCTAACAGACCTAAAGGGAGAGATAGATGACAATACAATGATAGTAGGGGACTTTAATACCCCACTTTCATCAACGGATAGATCACTTAGGCAGATAATCATAAGAAAACATTGGCCTTAAATGACACGGTAGACCAGATGAATTTAACATTTATAGACCATTCCATTCCAAAGCAACAGAACACACATTCTTCCCAAGTGCACATGGAACATTCTCCAGGACAGAGCAATGTGGGACCACAAAGCAAATACATTTAAGAAAACTGAAATCATATCAGGCATATTTTCCAACCACAATGTATGAAACTAGAAATCAATCACAAGAAGAAAACTGGAAAATTCACAAATATGGGGAGAGTCAACAACATGCTACTGAACAACCAACCACTGGGGCCAAACAAGAAATCAAGAGAAATTTTAAGAAAATACCCCGAGACAAATGAAAATGGAAAGAAAACATCCCAAAGTGTACGGGATGCAGCAAAAGCAGTTCTAAGAGGGAAGTTCATTGTGATAAACGCTTACATCAAGAGACGAGAAAAATCTCAAATAAACCACCTAACTTTATACCTCAAGGAACTAGGAAAAGAAGAACAAAGCCCAAAGTTAGTAGAAGGGAGAAAATAACAAAGATTATAATGAAACT
This sequence comes from Eumetopias jubatus, assembly GCF_037043125.1. Lineage (NCBI taxonomy): Eukaryota > Metazoa > Chordata > Mammalia > Carnivora > Otariidae > Eumetopias > Eumetopias jubatus. Next base: position 127,717,893 of record NW_028274815.1, read on the forward strand.
AACTGAAATAGAGACTAAAACAGAAAAGATCAATGAAGCTAAGAGCTGGTTCTTTGAAAAGATCCACCAAGTTGACAAATCTTAAGCTAGACTCACCAAGAAAAAGAAGACTCAAATAAAACCAGAAATGAGAGGTGTTACACAGAAATACAAAGGATCATGAGACTACTATGAGGAATTATGCACCTACAAATTAGACAGCCTAGAAGAAATGGATAAATTCCTAGAAAGACACAACTTACCAAGACTGAATCACGAGCAATTAGAAAATGAACAGACCATTTCCTAGTAAGGGGATTGAGCCAGTAATCTAAAACCTCCCGAAAAACAAAAGTCCAGGACCAGAGGGTATGTTCTACCAAACATTTAAAGAAGGGTGCCTGGGTGCCTCAGTTGGTTAAGCATCCGCCTTCGGCTTGGGTCGTGATCTCAGGGTCCTGGGATCGAGTACTGCCTTGGGCTCCCTGCTCAGCAAGCAGTCTGCTTCTCCTTCTCCCTCTGCCTGCCGCTCCCCCAACTCATGCGCTCTCTCTCTCAAATAAACAAAATCTTAAAAAAGATAAAGAAGAACTAATATCAATTCTTCTCAAATTCCTCCAAAAAACAGAAGAGGAGAAAACACTGCTAGACTCATTCTATGATACCATTCCAGACAAGGACACCACAGGAAAAGGAAATTATAGGCCAATATCCCTGATGAACAGAGATGCAAAAACCCTCAACAAAATATAAGCAAACTGAATTCAACAATACAATAAGAGGATTACATCCCATGATCAAGTGGGATTTACTCAAGGGATGCTAGAAGGGTTTACCATATGCAAGTTGATCTATGTGATATACCACACGAAGAAAATGAAGGATAAAAACCATATGGGCATCTCAACAGAGGCAGAAAAAAAATCTGACAAAATCCAACATCTATTTATGATAAAAACTCTCAACAAAGCGGGTACCCTCAACATACTAGAGGCCCTATAAGTCAAGCCCACGGCTAACATCACACTCAAGAGCGAAAAACTGAAATCCTTTCCTCTAAGATCAGATCTAAAGTTTACACAGGCCTTCTGGTCAGATGTTCTAAAGGCGGAATGTGAGCTACATTCTGCCTTCAGACAGCCTTTGTTTGGCCCCTACAGAACATTTTTTAAAAAATTGAGTTTGGCAACTTTTTTTTTTTTTAAATATCAGCAGATTTCAGCTAAAAATTCAGGTGAGAAATATTTGAAAGTCGGTACCACTGAACACAAAACAAATGGCTATAATTATCTGGACCTGAGTGGCAGACGCCCCTTCCAATAGGAGCCCTCTGGTCTGCTGCAGGACCTCTGTCCCGCCTCTTCTGTTTATATTCAGGTCCCCACAACTACCTGGGAGTGTGTCCGTGGTAAACTCTGACACTTGTGGCTCTCTGTAGAGACCCAGGAACCAACAGGCTTATGTGTATAGGATCGAGGCCTTCCTGGTTCTCTCAGGAGGAAAGGGATTGAGCACGTGCTGCCAGTTTTAATCCACGTGCACAACTTCCTTTCACCATCCAAGCTGATCTCTGGTGACATTGCTGGGAACACTGCTCTGGGGCGGGTCGTGCGACGCTATGCTCCTTGCGTAAATCATCACCGTCATCAGGGCTAACACTGCTTAAGGGCTTACGGTGTGTCACTGGGTGATTATGGCAGGAGAATCAGTCTGCAAGGAGACACACCTTCCTCTTGCTCCCCACCACCCCCATGTGCGCCCCCAGCCACATGTGTATCCCAGGAAAAGCCCCCCCCAACCCCAAGTCTGGAAGGCTGCTTCATCTCTGAACTGAGCTGCGAGGGAGACGTCGAGCCTTCCCTCCTGTCACTCCCACCAAACAAGCCCCTTGTCCGTTGGACACAACTTCCCCGGGGTAGCAATATCTCAGGCATGAGGTCTGATTTCGCCACTGCCTTGGTTCCTTACCCAAGATGGGGAGTATTCACTTCTTAACAATTTGATTTAATTGGGTTTGGAGGATTGTTCGTGGTGCTAGAGATAAGTGTTTTCACTGCGTCTTTGCCCCAGGCCTGGCAGGTGAGCCTTGGGAACCGACCAAGGTACCTCCCGCAAGATAGACAGGAAGCCCCACTCGCTCTGTGCCCACCCCCCACTCCCTCCCTCCCGGGAGAGCACACCGCAGCACTGACCACAGGAGAGATGGAGCCTGCTGGGTAGTGCAGACAGCCAAGTGTAGACAAACCATCCAGGTCAACTCCCGGGCCAGTCTGCAGAGTGGCCACACGGTCCCACATGTGCTTCTCTCCATTTTCCACACCGGTTTTCATCCCCACCCCCACCCCAATGTTCTGGAACCTTCTTCCGTACCGATGGTCTGAAGTCAACAAATCAGTCCCCAACGTAACCCACGGTGAATACAAATTGTGCATAAGTACTTCCAGCCTCTCTCTGTATTATAGTTCATATTTTAAATGGACTAATTTAAAAAAAAAATTCAAATTCCTTCGAAAAGGCCAGTTTCTTTCACTACTATAGGCAAATCATTCTGCATTTTTCTAATGCATAAATGCACAACTTTTGTATTAAAGTGAAGTTGTCCATGGGCTACCTAAGATCATCTAAAATCCCGGCAGGATAGGGATCCCGTGCTGGCGTGAGGCCAGGGCACCCGGCACCCTTTCCGACGCTCCCTGCCCGCCCGCCCGCCCGCCCGCCCGCCCGCCCGCCCGCCCGCCCGCGGCCTCCTGGCTCCCCGTACCTGTCCGGTAGCCCGTGCTGTTGAGGTAGACGGCGAAGGTGCGGCTCTCATGCTGTGCCTGCCAGGAGGGCGAGGAGCAGTTCTCATTGTTGGTGTAGGTGTTGTGGTTGTGGACGTACTTCCCGGTGAGGATGGAGGAGCGAGAGGGGCAGCACATGGGCGTGGTCACGAAGGCGTTGATGAAGTGCGCCCCGCCCTGCTCCATGATGCGCCGCGTCTTGTTCATCACCTGCATGGAACCTGCAAGAAGGGAGCCAAGGTGAGGTGCGGCAGGCCAGCTCCTAACCCGTGCCCCAGGGGGCCACAAGACAACGGTGGTTCTCAACAGGGTGGCACCCCCATCCCTGGGGAGATGACGTTTTGGAAATCTCTGGGGACATATGGGGGGGAACCGCTGTCACGTGTGGGTGGGGGCCAGCAAGGAATATCTGTGCAAGAAATTTCCTGGGTCTGCAGTCCCACTGGGTGGTCACGGGGAGTGGGTAAATACCTGTTTGTAAATGATCCAAGCCTAGAGCGGAACTTTGTTTTACGTAGAAATAGAACATCTTTTTTGCAGGATATTAATGTGCAGTGTATTCCTCCCCACCTTTTTTTTTTTTTGGAAAGCAACCACTATGTAAACCAAGGGAAGATTCTACTTTGTTTTGTTTGGAACTTTCCCAAGAATTGTTCACTTTTACTGGAATCCAGTCATGCCAGCTCACTGGCTCACCCTCTCCCTGCACACTCTTCGGCCGAAAGCTCTCTGCTCCTTTGTCCACATCGTCCTTCTACTTTGGAATCCACTTCCCACCTCTCTCCAGATTCAACCCACCAGCCACGGCACACCTCTTCTAGTGATCACTCTGTCTTCTGATTCCCTTGAGCTCTTATTATGCATGCAGCATGTGTTATTAGGGCTTAATTATATACCACCAGGTTTTGTGGCTTCATTCACGCCTTTTCTTGTTTCTCAATGAAGCTGTAGCAGTGAAAGTCACTTAAGAAGGAAAGGAAACTACCGTGTTCTAGAAGCCATACTGTGCACAGGTGCTTTCATGGTCACTGCCCTGCTGAGGGCCCCACGAGAGCAGACTGTGTGCCTTGCTCCACGCTCAATCCTCAATGCCCCCATGGTGTGTGAAACACAGTAGGCACTTAGTAAATGTTTGCAGAATGGATGCGTAATACTATGGCTGGTATCTGAATATTTAGTAGGTTTAGAGAGATATTCAATGGAAATCATTTTCCTCTTCCTTTCTGTGGCCACCCTCAGTTGCTTTCCTTTTCCTTAAAGTTCTTAGGGTCTGCCGTGGCTTGTCCCCCCTTCCCCCACATGTCCACGTCATAACCCTCAGAACCTGGGAATGTGACCTTCCTTGGAAAAAGGGTCTCTGCTGATGTAGTTAAGGATCTTGGGGTGAGATTGTTCTGGATTACTTGGGTGGGCCCTAAATCCAATGACAGGTGTTTTGTAAGAGACAGAAGGGAGAAGACCCACAGACACGGAGGGGACGGTCACGTGAGGGCTGAGGCAGAGGCTGGAGAGAAGGGCCCCAGGAGCTGGAAGAGTAAGGGATTCTCCTCTAAAGCCTTTGGAGGAACCATAACCTTGTCAACACCTTAATTCTGGACTTCTGGCTTCTAGAACTATGAAAGAGTAAACCAATACAGAGCCTACCAGGCATTTGAAGTTTTTGCTGGAGAGCTGCCAATCCCAATCACCAACAGCCCCTTAGAGATGCAATGACGACTAATCAGACCCACCTCAACCCTCTGTCTCTACCAGCAAAGAGTGAAAAGGAGATTTATAGGGCTCTTTTTATCCCATCTTTCTGCCAAATAGGGACGGAAACAGAGTTAGAACTTCCCTGAGGCAAACACAGATCATATCTCCTCACTGTTTAAAACCGCTGGATAGCTTCCCATGGCACTCGGAAGAAAAACTGAATTCCTTACCATGGTCTAAGACTCTTCCAGACTTGCCCTTGATGCCAACCCACCTCCTGTGTTCCTTTGACCTCATCTCTCCCCTCCCTCTTTGCTCACCGGGCTACACCGGCCTCCTCATGGTTTCTCAAACACTCCAATCTCATCCTTGCCCCAGGATCTTTGCACTTGCTATTGCTTCTGCCTGGGACCCTTCCTGAGACTCTGCTTTGCTGGCTTGTCCCATTATTAGATCTCAACCCGAGGTCACCTCCTCAGCAAGGCCTGGCTGGCCTCTCCGTCTGAAGAAGCCTCCACTGTTTACTCCCTCTCACGCCAGTGTATGTTTCTTCTTGATATTTATCTCCTTCTGAAATGGTCTCATTTACTGCTTCATTTGTTTATGATCTACTTTCCCTGGACTGAGAGTTCTGGGTGACTCATGGCACTGTCCACTCCCCGGCCAACGCCCCCCAGGGAATATGTAATCGGTGCTCTATAAAAACTCACTGAGTGATGGAAGGAAGGAAACACAGCAAAGCCTGCCCTTTCCAGCCCAGCACCTGAGGTGGTTTTATAAGGGACGTCCTCCCGGAACCAGGTGTGTTCCCTGAGCCTCTCGGCTAAGGCTGCCAGCAGTGGGCGGAGGAAAGAACCTTTCCTTTGTGTTATGAACGGAACAGGAATCATCAGGCCTCGGGACTGTGTGAACGTCTCTCCTCAAGGTCACACGCCCTTGCAAGAAGCCCCAGGGGACCCAGCTGTAACTGTAGGCAATTACAGGGTTTCTACCAGGTATGACACCTCCCTCTGGAGAGGACGGATGAGGTGGGCTTTCGGAAGCCTGCCTCGACCATCTGGTGCTCACGCGCTGGAGCCTGCAGAGGGAGCAGGGCATGGTCTCAGGGTCCGGCGGAGCCGTGGGATGCCACCGGCCTTGGGCCCCGCCTGGGGAAGTGGCAGGATTGCAGGCAGGCCTGCTCCCTGCCCATCAGTTCTTTCTACCTTGAATTCTTACCACAAACAGATACCAAGGTCATGCCGCTGAGGCCCGAAGCTTGAACACTAGCCACGTTCCCACCTCATGGCCTTTGCCTGAGCTGTGCTCTCTGCCTGGAGTACTCCCTCAGGTTATGGGGCAAACGTCAAATATCCGAGTGGCCTTCCCTGGCCCAGAATGGACACTGCTACTCTTGCTCCCGGCACCCACCATGCCCCTCCCCTCCCACTTCTCCCCACAGCAGCCCCCGCCCTCGGACACCACTTCTAGTTCACCTGTTTGCACGCTGCCCATTGCCCCTCCTGGCGTGGCCACCGGGGGGCAGGGATCTGGGCCTACTCTGTTCACTGTTATATTCCCCAGCCTAGAACAGTGCCTGGCACACAGCAGGTGCTCAGTAAATATCTGCTCAATTCACAAAACGTAGGATCTTCCTCTTTATGTTTCTATATTAACTCAAGGGCCCCGGCTGGTTTGTGTTCACGGTGCTTTTTGTGCAGTGGATTTGGAAAATCTGACTTGAAATAGCATTTGATGGACCCCGTGTTCTCCGGTTTGCCACACTCCCCATCGCGCCCTGTAGTCTTGCACCCATTTCTGCCTATTCGTGTTATCTGCCAGGTCCCTGAAGGCCTTGGTTTGGCAACCTTCTAATATAATTTCGTTGATGAGACAGGTCCAATCTCTTCCTGGGGCAGAGGGCAGTGTTATATGCCAATAATAATCATAATTATTAACAGTAGTGAGTCTGGTTGGCTGCATGCTTGCCGTATGCACCGTGCCGGGCATGTGTCAAGCATCATTTTACTTAATCCCCTCAACAGCCCTTTTGAGGATAGAGAGTTAAATGACTGGTCAGAGCCACAGAGCTTGGGAAGTGAGATGTGCGGACTCAAACCCAGGCCTGTCCGACAGGAATGGCGGGGGCTGGGTGTCATGTTCCAGAAACGTACGGTTCACACCATACAGAAGGTAGTGATAATACACCCAGGGAGTGCACAGAGCTCTCTATGCACTTGGTCAATTCTTAGCTTCAGTGAGGCTCAGAAGGGTCCTGGGCTGGATGTTGGGTCCCCTCATTATCATCCCAGAGGTGGCTTTAGCTGGTACGTCAGCCGTGGGAGCAGCACAGAATCACATCGCCAAATACTGGGGACGCCAGTAGTGGGAAAGTGACTCCCTTTACGACTGATAAGCTCCAGGAGAAAGTGTCAGCCAGTGCTGTCACATCCTTAACACCTACACGACTCCTGTTTCCACGGGGAGTGAGCCGGCCGCCTGCTCAGAGCTCAGTGGGCAGCATTGTTGGCTTACGTTTCGTCGAGTGGTTTTAGTGTCCTCTACTTGGGGCAAGTGATCCTGGCTTCTCTCAGTTAGGGTGGTGGACTCTTGTTCTTTGAAACAAAACAATTACAGCTGAGTAAAAGACGTCAATACTAGTACAAGCAGCACATAGGTGAGAAAGTTCCGGAAAGGTGCGGGGCTGGCTGGCGTTTGTCACACACTGGCTTCGTACAACCTAGACCTGCGCTCACAGTGTGGTTACGTGGTTGTGCTCTAGACACGCCTTCAGTGCCACACACCCTAAACTGAGTGAGCTCCTGTGGTCACCGGTCCCCTCCTGCCTCCTCCTCTTTCCTCCAGATACTTAGACAATAATCCTCTTGCCACTCCTTGGTCCCACCTCTCTGTTCCCACACCCAACACATCAGCAAGGCCTGTTGCCCCTCCTCCAAAGTATATCCACCACGCGGCCTTGTTGCCCCCTCCCTGGGCCCCTGGTCATCCTCCCTCCTCCGAATTAGGCCATCTGCTTCGCTTCCTGACCGGACGCTGACCATTTATTCTGCAAGGAGCGGGCAGAGAGCCTTCTCTCCTTAGCACCCTCTGCGGTTCCCACTCACTGCAGAGCAGAGTCCCTGGGGTCATCTGCGGGCCTTGCTGGGTCCAGACCCCCTCCCTGCCCACTCTCGGCAGTCACAGGGGCCTCGGCTCTGCCCTCAGACTTGCCAGGCCTGCTCCTACCTCCGAGCCTTTGCCTCTTCTGCTCCTTTTCCTTGGAATGCCTTTCCCGCAGCACCCCGATGGCCTGTGCTCTCACCCCCTTCTTGTCTCTACTCCCGACCCCTGACAGTTCAGATCCCTTCTTTGCTTTACGTTTCTGAGTCTGTGTTATCTCTAACGAACCATATGCTTTTACATATTTATCTTGCTTGTTGTCTGCCTGCAGCCCCATGTCAGCACCAGGAGGGCTGGGGTTACCTGCGCCTCCCAGCCCTGAGGCCCAGGGCGGTGCCTGGCACAGGGAAGGCGCTCCGTAAGTATTCCTCACAGGAACGCATCCAGGGCATTCTGGGCAGAACCAACTTTTTGCCCGCTCTTCCCACACTACGCGGAGAAAGGCCAGAGCAGCTGGTCATGAGAACTCGGCCTCTCTGGGTCTCCGGGGGCTGCAGAAAGCACAAAGCTGGCTCCCCACCTGGCCTGCCAGACCCTTCTCTGGGAAGCAGGGGGCCGCCACCTGGTGCGTAATTCACCTGCCGGCAGCAGGCCTGAATGATGCGCTGGCAAAAAGCGAACAGCCTGCAGAACCGTTTCATATTTTTAACGGACTCAGATCGAGGGTCTCCAAGTGCTTACGTCTCCCTCCTCCTCATTTCCCGAGGAGCTGAGCCATGGTGGCCCGTCGTCGTCCCTGGGCCCGGCTGCTTGTGGCACTCACCCCTGCCCAAAGCAGCCGGGTGCGGGGGAGCGGCGTCAGTCCGCTGCCCGAGTACAATTTCCCAAGGCCCCGAAAGGACGGCGGGGTCTCTGCGAGAAGCGGCCCTAGAAGCCAAGCGTCCCCGCGGGGACAGTAACCTGCCTTATTAAAACTGCCGCAGCGACGAGGCTCTATAAATCCACATCTGGGACACCAAACCACAGCATCTAATCTGCTCGCGCAGCCCAGCCCTGACGCAGACGGACAGACAGCTCTGACGGGAGGGGAGAACCTGGAAGATGTGGCCGCACAGAGAGAAAAGCCAGTTTTTCATATTTTAAATGACGCCAGGCCGGCCAACCCAAACCTGCTTTGTCCCACATAAAGCTGGGGACATGCAGACAAAACCAGGCCTGGTTTCCTTTCGTGATCCAATCTTCCGACCTTGCCGGGCCAGGGCTGAGGTCCCCCTGACACTTCTCCGTGACTCTCATGGTCCCCCTGCCCCCACCGGTGATGCCGCATAACCCCCCCACGACACTCCCCTGTCTGTCCCTTTCTGATGGCTTTTTGGAGCCTGCTCAGTATGCTGCCTGTGCTATTACTTATCATTATCTGATGTCTTTCCTTAAAGTGACTTTAAGCAATAAACTTTAGCCTCAACCTAGTAACTATGTGAAATTCTGTGTCTGATAGGCTCATTCAGATCTTTTTGGATGCACATCAGAATAAGTTTGTAAGTAGTCAAATCAAGGTTTGTTGAGCTGCCACATGAGAAACCTGTGCCTTACCAGTCCTAGAAAAGCATTTCGGGAAACACTGAATTAAAGTGCTTTTCTAAAGCTCTGGGTCAGCGCAACCACTATCTCTAGGGAACAGGCAGGTGCTGGGGACTTTCAAGATTCAAAACATGACCCAATTTTTGCCACTCGCAGGGCTTAGGCAGTTCCTAGCCACTTTCTGCCCCAGAGGCCTGTGTGAGCTGGGAGCAGATGCACCTCATGCCCCTCTAAGACAGACTCCTGCGCCCCCCCCCCCCCAACCCGCGACGTGGGTGGCTCAGGAGGCACTGATTGTGATGGATAACTAAGGAAATGATGCCCCCTGATGTTTGTTTTCTTAAAGTTATAGGTCAACGATTAGAGTCTGTGATGTCATCCCTCCTTGGAAAAGCCGTGGCAGGGAGACGGGATGCAGGCAAGAAAGCAAGCCCTTTGGTTAACCCAGGGTCTTGACTTAAATCAGCATTTTCTTTTTTCTTTTTTTTTTTTTAAAGATTTTATTTTATTTATTTGAGAGAGAGAGAGAATGAAAGTGAGAGCACAAGAGTGGGGAGGGTCAGAGGGAGAAGCAGACTCCCCGCCGAGCAGGGAGCCCGATGCGGGTCTCGATCCCGGAACTCCGGGATCATGATCTGAGCCAAAGGAAGTCGCTTAACCAACTGAGCCACCCAGGCGCCCTAAATCAGCATTTTCTACCTGTCTCTCACCTGGACTGCTGAGGCAGACTCTTCAACTGGCTCCTGGCTTCTGTGCCCTTCCCTCGGCCCCTGCACTATGCTCTCCACTTGGTGGCCAGAGGGTTTCTCTTATAAAGCATGAAGCTACAGCATGATTTCCTCTGCTCGAGCTCTCGCACCAATGGTCAGAATAAAAGCCAAAGTTCCCAGTTTGGCCCAGGAGACCCCAGGTGACCTGGACACTGATTTTCCCCAGCTACAACTTGTGCCTCTGTCTCCCACTTCCCCTCTGCTCCGGCCGTGCTGACCTCCTCACCACTCCTGGAATGCACCAAGCACACTCCTGCCTCAGGGCCTTTGTACCTGCTGCTCTTGCGCCTAGACATCCCCCCCCCACCCTGGGCCCCCGTGTCATCCAACTCTTTACCAATACTACCACCTCAGGGAGGCTTTCCCTGGGCTGTGTTGACTAAGGTCTCTCCATCCTCCCCTTCTTGCTCCTTGGGAAAATGTTCTTAGCCGATTTATAAACTGTAGATAATGGTTGTCTCTGAGATGAGCACTGTGAATGGTGGATGGGGAAGGCTTTGCTTTGAATTATATGAGTATTTTAAGGTAAGACTGTGTCACTCATATAATTTGAAATACCCAGGCGGCGTGGGAGGGAGAAGAGAACTGCCTGGAAACAGGCTAATCTATGAATACTCCATGATACGTGTTACATTTCCACCTGTGCCTTTCATTTGGAGAAAAGATAATCTAGCCTGGGGAATGTTCTGGCAGAGGCCTTTTGGCAAGGACCCCCTCACATCTGTAGAGACCACAGGTAACTGACCACAGGTAAGTCCGAATACTAAATAAGAGGCCCCAGTCAGAAGGCCACAGGCAGGACCTGCCCACAGAAGTGCTTAGTTACGCTTTTTTCAGTGTATCAAGAACACTACAGATTTTTTAATGAGCTTTGTGGACTCTTGGCATTTTTGCTCTCACGGGCCCCTTCCTCTGTGAAAAATATTAAGAATTTCTCCTCATCCCAACTCTTTTCAGGTTCACAGACCCAATTCCAATGTGGGGCATTGCCCCCCAACCCCCAACACCACCAAACAGTTCTGGGAAATCGGTAGGGTGTCCAAGAGTTCAACTCATTTCGGACACTGTCTACCCGGAGTCAGCATCCGATTCCACAGGTTAAGGGCTCAAGTCCCCCGAGCCTGCCCCCAACCCCCACCTCAGACACTCGTTGTCACCTGGGCTTCTGACCTATAGGCCACAGATTCGTGGTTCCAGTGACCTCCTCCTTAGGTTCTTTAACTTGCTAGGGTGGCTCATGGTCCCAGGCTGTTTCCTCCTGTCCTGTGGGTTGAAAAGCAGGAGGTGAAGGGCCACCTGGCATGCGGACCGGCTGAGGGTGAAGGGGATGAGACCCGTGTCCTCTGCAGGTGCCACCCTTCTCTGAACGATTCTTTTTGTCACCCGTTTAGTTCTGTAGGTTAAACAGGTTCCAGTGCTAACTGTGTTTGCGGGTGTAATGCACACATGCACGCTTCTGTTCTGGATGGAACACGGGGCCCTCCCTCATCTGTAGACTCTGGGTATCGAAGAGCCTGAAGAACAAAGTGTCAGCTGTCTTATGAAACCACTGACTTTCTTCGGGCCTTCATTCCCTTCTGGAAAAATACAGCACGTGAATAGCTTTAGGTAAAAGGTTTCTTTTGACCGTGAGATTCAAGGACAATTCCAGAATGCTCTCTGTCACCTTATGCAGTATGCCTGGAAGGGCTCTAGAGGCACGTGGCCTGAGTTCGAATCCTGACTTTGCTACTTCTATTAACCCGGTACCTTGTGCGAATGATTTAACTCTCCCGTGTACCTCAGTGTCCTTGTCTGCCTCCTTCCCATGGGATGTTCCAAAATTTAACTGAGGAAAATACGTGCAAAGCCTTTAGTGCGGTACAAGGCATACCAAAAGCACTTAATACACGTTAGCTGTTACAAATTTTAGTTATTGTAGCTCCCAAGTACTATGTAACACAGAGTTCACAGAGTGCCTCGGGACAGAATCTGCCTGTGTGTTTGATTTAGTTGTGCTTGAAAGGTGTTTAAAAAAATTAACTTGATTGCTAACTTTCTTTCTTTCTTTCTTTTTTTTTTTTTTTATAGGGAGATTTCACATCAATCCAGCTCTCTGGCTTTGCTTGAAAAAGACAGAGATCTGGCCTTGATGGGTCTAAAGGTGAGTGGACCTGAGTAGTAAGGGCTCAGTTTAGAAGGTCCACTCTGTTTCTTCATGGCTCCCCGCTTTCCACGTTTACAGGACCTGCCGGGCCTTAAAGACACTGAGTTTACAACCTGTAGTGATTTCTACTGCAGCTGAAGGGACCAGCTAAGTAAACCTTCAAAGTAACACTTACTATGACCCAGAGCCCCAGAGAGAGCAGGCTTTAAGAGGGGGAGGAGAGCTGTGGGTCTGGGTACGGGCTAGAACAGAATCTTGACCTGGGGCGGGGGCAGGGAGAGAGGGGGAAGGGCCGTCAGCTCAGGCCACAGGTGGCAAAGCACCTGTGTCCTGTGCTGTCCTCCTGCCACCGGTGACCGCCCGCCAGGCTGGCATTCCCATGGCAGCCCTTGTCGGGTCCTTGAGTGTCCCTGGAATGCCTGCAAGGTCACCGGGTCAGCTTGTGAGCCGCCTGCCCCCGGCCGACTCTTTAACAACCACGGGAGGCTGGGCCCTGGCCGTCCCATTGCCCGGAATAGCTCTGTGCCCACGGGGGGTCAGGGGGAGGGGGGGCGCGACAGGAAGGCCTGCGGCTGAGCCGCAGAAATGGAGGCCACACCTGGGCAGAGGGACTCCACTGTTTCCCGAACAATGACATTTGATTCCCCTCCTCGTGGCCAACTATTGCTGTGCCTTCGACTCGACCCGGAATAATTACATCGGATGCCCGGGACCTGCTGCTCAGACCACTTTTCCTCGCGATGGGGCAAAGGGTGGGGGGCGCTCCTGACTCTGGGATGTCACAAAATGCAATCAAATGCTGTTGCCGGTTTTAGCTCCAAGAAGCAAGGCTCAAAATGGGTTCCTCAACCCGGTCTCAATGAAGCAGATGTCGAAGAGGCCGTGTCGGAATTCTATGAACGGACACTGGACTGTCAGAGAGAGCATGAAGTTAATTTTTCCTCCTCTGTCGTCTGCTAGCTCTGGCCGAGAAGCTTCTGGGAGAGAACTGTGATACAGCCCTTCTCAATGGAAGAGAGGTGGCCCAGAGGCCCTGGGAAAGGGCAGGTCGCAGCAATCACGGGTCACGGCCTCCCTGAGGAGCTCCACCCACATCCCATTCCTTGCCAGAGGCTATGTCTTCCATGAGGCAGGGCCTCCGGGGGTGTTTGGCCAACTTGTCCTCATGGGCTACACAGAGCCGGTCACCTAGCCACTGGCCTGGTGGTGATGTGTGCAAAGCGGCTGGATGTCTGTCCGGAGCCTGAAAACCTGTTCCTCCTCCCTCGGTGTCCCCGACCCTGTAAACAGCACCGCCATCTGCCCATCCGCTCGGCCAAAACCTCAGAGTGATCCTTGATTCTCCTTCCCTCCGCCTCGCAACCCAGCCACAAGCCCTGCCTGCTGACCCTCAAAACAGAACCGGCTCCATCCCCCTGCTCTCTCTGCAGGGCACCCATGGGCTCTTACCTGGAGCACCCACTGGTCTCCCTGATTCTGATTTCGTCCCCAGGCCACTACCCCTCTACCTGCAGCCAGACTGAGCCGCTGAACACATGAATCATGCATACTTGACCTGCTCAGAACAGCTCAGTGACTTTCCACAGGTTTTGGAAGAAAACCCAGACCTTCCCTCATCGTTCTCCCCCTCACTCGCCAAGGTCCCGCTGTCCCCCTCGAAGTTCCTGGCAAGCCCATTCCTGCTGCGGGGCTCTTGCGCTTACCCTGCTGCCTGGGATGGTCCCCCCTCCCCACGTTCCCATGTGACCGTCTCCTTCTCATGGGGCAAGCGTCACTAGTACCCTTCACACACCACCGCCCCCGCTCCCGCCAGAGGTGCTGCCCCTCACTGGACCCTTGCTCCTGACCTCTGGTGTGGGAGAGACCCCGGTTGTCCACCGATATATGTTTCCCCTGCCCAACAGGCCCTGATTTTAATCTTCGATGTACCTAGCTAGGAAATACATTTCCCAGACCGCCTTGGAGCCAAGCGTGCTAGTGGTCCTCCTTTGGCCTTCTCGATCAAGTTCTCTGTCCAGTGATTCAGCCCAGTGAGCTGACCTAGATGTGCTGTATCCACAACTGTCTTTACCCTCTGGTTTTGGGCTGGATTTGGCTACTGGAGGGCCCTGGGAGATCACCAGAAGAGGAAACAGATGTTGGGGTATGCAATCCTCCATTTCTCTCCCTGTGGTATCAACAGAGGGGGACAGCTCCTGTGGGGTGGCCCTCTGTGTTCCAGTAACCATTTGCTCCCCTCATTCCCTTGGTCTTGGGATAGGAATGGCTCCAGTGTTACTAAGTAGATTTCCCCACACTTGCTTGCTTACACTTTGGCTAAATACAGTTAAACCCTCCTTGAATAATCCAAATTTGAGTGTGCCCCACATTTCTTGCTGAGATGGTGTGGCTAATTAAGTTCTGTCTGTGTTGTACGTGATGTCTGGAATGAGGTTCTTAAGGGGAGCTGACTTAACTTGAAGTCCATTCTTTTTACCCTTTTGCTTCCTCCTTCTGTGATGTCTGGAACGTGGCTGTGATAGCTGGAGCTCCAGCAGTCATTCTGAACCATGAGGTGACCTTAATGAGCACACAAAGCCACACAAAGAGCATGGCAGAACAGAAAGGCAGAGGAGCTTGGGTACTTGGTAACCTTGAAGCCACCATGCCAGCCCTGGAATGCCAATTTCCAGATATTTTTATGTGAGTAAGAAGCAAAATTCTATCTTGTTTAAGCCACTGTTATTTTATATTTTCTTTTATATGCAGCCAAACCTAATCCCGATATAGTTAGCTTCCAGAATTTAAGTGATCTCCCAAGTGTTGCTAAATTGAAAAAAAAAAAAAAAAAAGGCTTGCAGGAATGTGCTTGGCAAGTTGAACACCAGGGTGGGTCTAGATGAGCCTTTCTTCCTCCTGAGATAACCTGCAGCCACATGTTTTTGTAACTCTAGTGAGAAATGGCAGGAATGTCGGGAGTTGGTGTCTTAAGAGAGGCCGAGTTGGAAGTTACACTGATCTGGTGTCCGGAA
Source organism: Eumetopias jubatus (assembly GCF_037043125.1). Classification (NCBI taxonomy): domain Eukaryota; kingdom Metazoa; phylum Chordata; class Mammalia; order Carnivora; family Otariidae; genus Eumetopias; species Eumetopias jubatus. The sequence continues at coordinate 127,732,951 of NW_028274815.1, forward strand.
TCTGGGCACGCTCTCCTGGGCTTCCAGCCATTTGGCCCCTACGGATACCCAAGCCTGAAATTTAGAATTGATTTCTGGAGATCAGTCTGCAGTACAGGGTGTGGTTTCCTTGTGTTCACAGATGGAAAGTAGAAAACAAGTGCCTGGCCAGAAACCCTCCCCAGCCTTTCTCTCGAAAGCCTGCCTCTCCCACCAGGCAGCCCTCTGGGTTAGGGGCCTGCAGCTTTCAAGATCAGAGACCCCTCTGGGTCTTGGACCCAGTAAAGCACAAACAGGCACACAATCTACAGACACTTCTTGCCCCCTCCCTGGCCCTCTACCACTCCCAGCTCATCCAGGGCTGGGCCTCTTGCCTGAGCTTGCGACTCTCAGAGCTGACTGCCTTGGACAGCTCCTCCTGGTTTTTCCCAGCCTCTTCAACTTACCAGGTCCAGAAACTGAACTGAGCTCCTGACCAGAGCTCTCCCTTGCTCTGTCAGTAGAGAACCCCTCCTTGCAGTCAGGCCCAAACCTTGGAGTTATTCATGACTCTTCTCACCCACTCCACATCAGGTCCATCAGCCTATCTTATTAGCTCTACCTGATAACTAGGGGCAGCATCTTCCTCCCCCCACTCTGGTCGGAGCCACCATCATCTCGTGCTTGGACTCCTGCCGTAGACCCCTCCCTGGGCTCCCTGCTCTTACTACATCCCTCCAGTTTATTCTCCATATCATAGCCAGAGGAGTCATACTAACACATAAGTCAGATAATGTCCCTCCTCTGCTCAGTGTCCTCCCCTGGTGTGTGTAGCACTCAGAATACCAAAATCCTCCCTTTGGTTCAAAGACCCTGCATGATCTACCCTTCCACCATCAACCCATTGCCTCACAGACCTCGCCCTTGCTCACACTGCCCTGCTGTCCTGGCTTCTCTGCAGCTCCGTGAGCCTGGTGGGACTGCTTTCTGCCTCAGGGCCTTTGCACCCACTGTTCCTTCTGCCTGGAATCCTCTTCCTTCTTTGTCCAATGTCCCCATAAAATCATCACTCTCCCTTTCCCTCTCCTTACTGACTTCCCTTCCTTGTTTTATCTCCCTCACCTCTTTTCACTATCATAGGCACAATATACTTTATAAATCTTTTCTATTAACTCTTGCATGAGTATGTATGCTCCGTAAGAGTAGAGATTTTGCCTATTTCTTTTGCTGCTGGATCCCCTCTGGCACATGCCTGCTGGATGAATGAGTTTGTCCCATAAGCACCCTGCTTTGGGGAGAGCCCTGTGAGTGTGCCCTGAGCATCTCCTGGACTCAACTGCACACCTGGCACCTGCCTTCTTCTGGCACCAGTTCTTGAATTTTCCTTTAGGGAACACACCTACTCCTTCTCTGAGTCCTCCTGGCTCCTGGGCAGTTGGCCTCATTCCTGACTCCAAGGATGTGCATGTGACCCAGGCCAGCCGATCCCTGTATTGCATCCCCCTGAATGGTTCATGGTTGACCAGCTGTCCCGGGGAGGACCAGCTCTAAGATACTTCATTTGGCGTCATTTATTGGTACGCATGGGAGAGAGACACTCTTTCTACAAGGATGGCTCACTGTACCATTAATGCAGGTCTGGTGAAAAGCTGGGTTGAGGGTGAAGCCACTTTGGAGGAGAGCTGAGAATAAGGAGATGGAGAGCCAGATGAGAGGCAGACAGAGCTCCTGGATCCAACCACATCTGAGGCTCAGAATACACTTGGACTTTTTATTTACTTGAGTCGAATAAACTCCTTTTTTGGTGTCTGGTCAGTCCAGTTTGAATTGGGTTTCTGTCACTCGTCACTGAGAGAATCCAGACTGACAGAAAGTGGTTGTGAAACATGGGTTTTTATATCCAATGGAACACTCGTTTCCATGGCATCTCCGTGGCCCCTCCAACATTGCCACTTGGTGGCCTTTTGTCAGCCACAATGGCATGACTCCGTTCCTACAGTCTTGGGGGGCACACCTGGAATCTGGCAATCTGAGGGGGGTCTCAAAAAGGCAGCTTGTTTCTACCCTGTGTGGACCCTCTGGAGATAAGCCCCGATATTCTGGGGTTTGGGGATCTGTCTCCTTAACCCTCAGACACAGGAGCGTCTGTATTGGCGGGGCTCCAATACGAAAACCCCATGGCTCATGCTTACGAAAGTCCCTCCCTTTTGCAGCTTCCATCCTGCTGACCGGGGCCAGGAGAAAGTCTTGGGGAGGTGCTGTTGCCCTCACCCTTCACAACAAAGACACGCCAGCCTTGTGGGAGGCAGCCGCTTGCCCAAATGCAAAAACACTGCTGTTCTCATTGTACTTGGTTTCGCAGTGACCTTTTAAAAAAGGCAGTGGAGACTGGTTTTTCATTTACAGTCATAATTTAAGACTTCCTTTTCAAATACTATTTAAGCTTCAAAAAGTAAGTCCAGTTCAATAAAATCTCAAATAATGGAACAGACGGCCCTGGGATGCTGCAAATGCTCCACAAGGACTGTGTCTAACTGCTCTTGGTGTCCCCGGGCCTGTCTGAGCCGCTAAGGCTCACCAAAGGTTTGGCCGGATCGAATCCAACCAGTAAACCCTGGCAGGGCTCCCCAGTGACACAGCCTATGTGGCCCAAGGACACCAGATGCAAACAACACGCTGGCTTCTGTGTGTTTCTCCTTCTCTTATGCTTCTGGTAAAGGCGGCCAGCCAAGCCCCTACCGGTCTCCGAGGATCACCCAGACACAGGGATTTTCCCAATCACCTTGACAATGTATCCATAATGGAGGCTGCTTCCTGACCCCTGTGTTGTGGAACCAGCTCCCCCGGGGCATGTGATGCTTCTGAGTGACATCTCAGGGAAGGGTGTCAGATGCACACGAGCAAAGAGCAAACAAATCTATGGCCCGCCTCCCCCCACCCCAAACTTGCAATGAGGGCACGAGACGAGCCCCTCTGTGTCCCACCCCAGTTCTCTCAACCAGACCCTAATTAGGATGGACGGCTGTTCTCCACCCGGGACTGGAAGGAAGCCTGGAATTAGCTCAGTCGAGAAGACTTCAGCCCTGAGAACCATCAGAGCTGCCGCACGAATGAGCAGAAAATAGCAGATGATAAATTTTTTAGGACCACCCTCTGTGTTTCGGTTGTAGCAGACTGTGAGATAATGGGCTGGCCTTTTTTGGAACATGCATTATTGATCTGGGTCTGTCTAGTGGTTTATAAAAAGCCCACCGTCCCCCCGCCCCGCCCCCACTACCATCTTCCCATCCCTCACCTCCCGAAAGCTGCACAGCCTCCTTCAAAAGCCAGTTCTGCTGGGGAGGGGGCAGCTTGAGCGTGGAAGGGAAGGTTCGAAGGCACCGGGCATCGATGCAAGGTGGTGTGCGGCGTGGGAGCCGACAGACGCCCCAGAACACGACGGCTCTCAGTGCACCGAACCCACGGCCTGGGACTTCTCTCTCAGCGTATGCTGAGATGCATGCATAATGACATTCCTGGCAATGGTATTTGTGACAGTGAACACCAACTAACGAACACACGCACAATCTAGAAACAACTCAACAGCCATTCCAGGAGACTGGTTAAGTAGAACAGTGGTTAAGACCAAGGGCTCTGGTTTCAGTCTTGCCTGGCTATGGACTAGCCGTGTGGGCGTGACCTTGGACAAGAAACTTCATTTTCCTGTGCCTTAATCCCTCCCTCTGTAAAATAGAGGGAATCTATGTATTTTAAGTTAGCTGTGGTTCTCCTTGACCTCCTCCCTCCTGTGTGTCCTTATCATGCCCATAGATCCTTCTTCTATATTTGCATACTCTGTTGGTTTTATTCGGGAGTCACAGATGTAAACGTACTATCACATTCTGACATGAGGCTTAGCTGGATCACGTTGCTGCCCCCACAATGTGTTGTTCCTCAGGGTGGCTGTTCAATCATTCACCTTGGCTCAGGACAAAAGTCTAGGAGTAGCCCTTGATCTTCCTCTTTTCCTTAACCCCCACATCCAACCGTCTGTTGGTGCCTCGCCCGTGACTGCTCCTGCCCTGGCTCCAAGCTTCCATCACCCCCTGCCCAATTCCCGCAGGCCTCCGAATGGGGCTCCCTGTTCCTGTGTTCTTGCTCTTGGCAAATCCCAAATCGAATATAACAGCCAGAGGGATCCTGCCGGAACCTAAGTCAGCTCACAGCCCCTGCTAAAGGCCCGCGAACCCATGTCCATTTTACTAAAACTTAAAACCTTCACCATGGCCACAAGGCCCCTCATGACCTGGTCCCAGTTGACTCCTGGACTTATCGCTCTCCACTTTTATCCTGGCTCTCTCCAGCCCACAGCCTTCCTTCTGTCCTAACCTACCAAGTTCTGTTGCTAACTAACACAGTGTCTTTGCCTTTCCATTCTTGGCCTGGAATGCTCCTTTCCCATCCTCTAGCTCCCAGCATGGTGCACTGCACAGAGTTGGATGCTTAATATGTATCTGCTGAATGCACAAGTGGGGGTCTGGACAATCTTGAACTCCCAGGCATGACTACCATCGAGGGGCCCTGTGAAGCAAGACCTGTGCGCTCAGAGATCTGGGTGCTATATGCAAGGGCTCTCTGCAAAATTCTACCAGAAACAAAACTTGCATCCCTATGGCCATGATCTGTAGACTACCCATGGTCATCAAACACAGCTCAAGCTAGGTGCTGCCGGACAGATAGGTATTCGGTATGTCCAACTGTCAAGAAAGGCTCTGGGCTTTGATTGCTTCCTGGCTGCAAAGTCTTCTTGCACTTGATAAGCTCCCTGAGAAAAATCTATACTTGTGATCATTAATACAAATCATTATAAGGAGCAACTGGGATGTATATAAATCACCTTTTCTTAGCAGTTAAAAAGGCTGGTGTATGCTTTTAATAATGGATCCAAAAAGAGTATAGATTCACAGTTGGATCTTCACCACAATCTCAGGTTTCGTTGCAAAGGCTTATCCAGTAAACCTTTACATTTGTTGTCACCTATAATATTCAATTGTCCTTTGACAGTGGATGGAGGCTAAAAAGCCCACCCCTCACCTGGTCAACTCTTGGCACTCTCTACCACGACCCACAAGAGCCTCCAAGATTCAGCTCCATCCTCTCTCTCCAGTCTCTATTCCAGCTCCCTTCCCCAGGCTCCAGCCCCATGTGTCTCCTTGCTCCTGCCTCAGGGCCTTTGCACGTGCTGTTTTCCCTTTTTAAAAGGTTTTTCTTCACAGTACACAGTAGCACTGACGATTAGAAGGGAAATCTATAGGAGGAAAATGCACAAGGCATTGTGTGTTTTCCAATACAGTAGCGACAAGCAGCTATTGAGCACCTGAAAGGTGGCTAGTCCTAAAAGAGATGTACTCTAAGTGTAAATTACAGGCCAGATTTCAAAAACAATATAAAAAAATGTAACTATCTCCTTAATGACCGATATGTTGAGAGATAATCATCTGGACATATGGGGTTAAACAAAATACGTTATTAATTTCATCTTTTTTTTAGCATTAAAAAATGTAGCTACTAGAAAATTTAAAATTGCTTATGTCATTTGCATTTGTGGCTCCCATTATATTTCTATAAGGCAGTTCTGTGTATGGTTTCCTGTTGGAGAAATAGAACCTGTGAAATCAGTGAATTCAAGGTGGTGGTGGTGGGGGGAGAAGACACAAGCTAGGGAGAAAGAAGGCTTACACTGAGGGAGACCCCCCCAATGGTGAGCTGGAAATATCAGTGGAGCTCGAGCCTGGGGAGCAGAGGGTGCAGCTGAGACAGACTCTGGAGGGCTCGCTCTTGGTGGCCTCGGGTGTGGAGGCTTGTCCTCAGGCAAAGGGACACGTCGGGGAGAAAAGCCTCACGCAGGTGCAGCACCCACTGCTCAGGGGGAGGAGCCTGTGGTCTGGTGTGGGAGCGCAGGCCCGGAGCCAGGGCGGCTTCTGCACGGGGCCAAGGAGCGGCGGGGGTGGCTCGCGTGGGGAACGAAGGCACTGAGACTGTGAGCTGGAGAAGCCCCTGACATGCCTGCCATCGGTGCGAGTGAGCTGAACCCTAGCAAGGGTCCCTGTCCTCACCCGCTTTACCCGGAGCCAAAGCACCGCGAGGGGAGGGAGCTCCGCACAGGGGGCGGCCAAGCTCATCCTCCTGAGGCACCATCTTTGTGAACAGGGTCAGGTCACTAGCAAGAGTGTCTGCCCTCCCTGTCCCTGGATGCCACCAAGGACGGCTGAGCCCACCTGAAGTGGTTAAGATTGGAGGAGCAGGGCTCACACATGCCTATGTTACACACACGTACACATAGGTACAAGTACACACACACACACGCATGAACATGCACGCGTGCGTGCGCGCGCGCACACACACACACACACACACACACACACACACACACACACACACACATCCCGGCTGGCTCCTCCTTAGCTTCAGTGTCAGCTCAAACATCACCTCCTCTGAGAGGCCCTCCCTGATTACCAATCCAAAGTGGCTCCCCCTCCCTGCCCCCATCCGGCACGGCACCCTCTGTAGTATCACCAACCCATTTCTCCCTTCTTGAAATGATCTTCCCCGTGACCTTGCTGATTATCTGTGTCCCTCACTCCATGACAGTAGGGATAATGCCTGTCCTACTCATTACCGAAGGTCCAGGCTCTACGATCTTGCCTGGCACACAGCAGGTACTCAATAGAAACTGGGTGAAAATAATGAATTGGTCTCAACATCTCTCCTTAGGACTTCTGGAGCAATCCAGGAAGGGTTCTGCCACAGGAATGAGTTGGAGACCCCTCGCCTTGTGGCCCAAGCTGCAAATGCACATGTGTGGGACAAACCCCCATGACTTGGTTTACATCCAAGCAAGCTCCACAGGTCTCCACGGCCAACCTGCGTCAGGAGCTTCAGAGCCTGTGGGCCGCCGGCTGCTTACCCAGCTCCACGTCCTGGTCGTCTGTCAGCACCAGGATGATGTTGGGGCGGATATTTCTGCGGTCCCTCTGAAACCTGCCTTTCAGGCGGTGGTGCGACAGGAACGCTGAACTTCCCCCCAGCAGAGAGAAAACGGTTGCGGAGAGCAAGCAAAGCAGGAGGCTGGGGGGGGCCATTTTACGTTCCACCGATCCGGGGCTTCTGGCAGGACCCACGAGTCTGAAGTGGCGTTTTGTGGATGTGTCTCTGGTCCCTTCTTCCCGCTCTACTCACGGATCTAAAGTAGGAGGAAAAGAATCAGGTCAGTCTTTACGTAAAGGCCGCCTGACGGCTCGGGCTTGCATAATGATTCCTGGCATGGACAACGAGGGTTCCTCTGATCAGGGGGAGCCAGAGCAGAGGAAACCTAACTCGGAGAAAGTGAGAAGGAAAGAACTTACAATGTGCTCAGGTAACAGAGTGGCAGGAAAGCCTTCTGTGACCGCTTCTGCAGACAGATTTCTCCCCTGGGCCAGCAGTCTTCTGAACGTGCTGGTGGCGGCCCTGGCCCCAGTCAGATAACCAGCCTGTCTCTGAACCTGCCAACTGGTTCAGCAGACAGATCAGCCCCAAAGAAAGGAAAAGAAGGAGCCCAGACTGGGGGAACAGATGTTTCTGGGGGCGGGGAGGCAGAGGTGAGCAGGACACAGTCCCCACTCTTGGGCAGCATGTGGCTCAGGTAGGGTGTGGATGAGCAGGGCTACACAACCCTGTGTGTGTTCCAGTCACGGCTCTGTTGCTCGCCAGCTGGGTGTCCTCCCCATCAAGCCAGTAGGGGACCTCAGTTTTCCCGCGAATAAAATGGGGAGACAGGGTTGTTATAGGCGCTTAAGCCAGCAGGGATGTGTGTGAAGGCGCCCTGCAGACAGATCCCATTGCTGGACAAGTTATTCACATGAGTTTTAAGTCTGCAGAAACAACAAAAGGACAAAAGGGAAAACTGAGGGCTAAAAAGCTACGGGAGAAGAGCTGTCACAGTCTGTTGCGACCTCGGTCACCCCCGGGCACCCCCAGGCCAGATGCGGTCACAAGCAAAGGTCGGAGGGGAGGCAGGATGGCGCATCTTGGCTTGGGCGGGTCTGGTCTCCTTCTGCGCTTTGCTCTCTGTGGTCATTTTTCTACTTCTTGAGGAAATGAGCCTTCAAGCCTTTCCAGATATAGACTTTGGGTCTCATTTATTTAAAACGAGAGAGAGTGAGCGAGCAGACTTGTCAGGAGGAAACCAAGCTTGTTGGAGGTGGGGCCGCGTGACCTTGAAGGACTCTGCCCACCTGCCCCCAACCCTTGCCAAAGTCCCAGCTCAGGGGACTCATCAAGGGCTCTGGTCCATAGAAGGGGACGCGCCACTGCAACAGCCCCCTAAACGGGCCCCTGTTTCTACCGACCGCGCCCGCATCCTCCAGTCTCTCCAGGGCACCGGCAGGATCTTCCCCAAATGCAAATCCCATGTTACCACTCTGCAGGCCTGGCCCGGGCTGACACCAGCAAGGTGTTCAGGGCACAAGACAGAAGGGACTCACTCACGCCAGGTGGCACCAGTGCGAGGCACTCACTTCACTTTGGCCCCAGTCCTGTCCCTCACCTGCTCAGACCCTCCCTTGGCTTCCCCAGCCCAAGGAATACAATACACACTCCCTACCAGGGCCTACAGGTGATTCAAGTGATCCAGCCCCGGCCTACCTCTCCTCCTTCCTCCCAATTGCTCCCCAGCCCCACGGGTTTCTTTCTGTTGACACGTCAAGTGTGTTCCTGCCCCAGGACCTTTGCACTTGTTCTTCCTTAAGCCTGGAAGTCTTTTCCCAGATTTATTTTCTATCCTGGGCTCACTCTCCTCTGCCAAGTCTTGGCACAAACGTCACCTCCTCAGAAAGGCCTGCCCTGACTGCCCTAAGGTGGTGCCCCCACGTGAGGCACTCTCTACATTTTGTAACCTGTTTTATTCTCCTCACAATCCCTACTATAACCTGTAATTATCTTAGTTGCCCAGTTCTCCCCACTAAAGGGTCAGCCCCACGAGGGTAGGAAGTAGGCCTGTGTTAATCACAGCTGGGTCCCCAGCACTTAGTACAAAGTCTGTCATGTAGTAGTAGGCACCAGATAAATATTCTGAGAGCTAAAGGAACGGAGGTTTTGTTAAGATGCTCTGAGTTCTGCAGACCGAGGGATGTGGGACTTGGCAGGGCCATGCCATAACCTCGGTATGGAGGCTCAGAGGTGTCACCAACCCCTTCCCCTGTCATCCTCCCCCAGGAAGGGTCCCGGGGTGGCTGCTCTTTGTCCCTCGGACCCATTTTCCACTCTGCTCGGTGCCCCAGGAAGCCAGTCTCGCCCCGGCAGACTGCACCTGCCCCATCTTTGGCTTCCTGCGGGTTTTGTCAGTGGGAGCTCTGCTGGGAGGCTGCTGCTGGGCAGGGGGAGGCAGGACATCAGCATGTTTATCCAACTCTGCTCCCCCCCTTGCATCAGCGGCACCCCGGTGCCTTTGTCTCTCTAGGCTGGCCACTGTTCTAGCTTTCTTCCAGTCCTGGGGGCACCTCTCAGCCTCCGCTTGCCCCTCCAGGCCTGCGGGTAGTGATGCTTCTCCTCCCTTCCTAGCTCCCTCTGGGGGTTGCAAGATTCCTTGTTTGCTCCCTTACCCCAAACTGCTCCTAGAAGTAATGCCTTTAGTCGACACTCCCGGGGGCAGGCTGGGAGCAGAAGCAGGCTCCACGCAGTGCTTCCCTGCCCGGGGGCCTCCAACAGGACATCTGTGCAGGGGAGGGGGGGGATGAGGGTGATCACGTTCTCAGGGGAGCTGACCTGGGAACCGTGACTTTCACAGGCCCCAAGGGCAAGCACCAGCTTCCATCCTGTGGCCTCTCGACTGCCAGATCCACCGCACCGTGTTTTGAGCACCTGCTGTGTGCCACACTGTGGATGGTTAAGACATGGACTTTGGAGTCACTCGCTGGGTGACCCCAGGCAAATAACTCAACACCTCTGTGCCTCAGTTTCCTCATCTATAAAATGGGTGGGGAGGATGAAACAGGTTCATACAGCGCGCTGAGACCACAGCATGGCACACGGAATGACCCAGAACACATCATTCACAGAGTAAACCATTCCTGGATGACGGTCGCTGTAGTTGTGGGTGGGCTGTGACGGGCGCTCTGCCTGCAGAGTCTCCTCCACTCCTGACCACCTCCCCCACAGGTGTGAGTGCTGTCCCCATTTTGTAGTTGAGAACTCGGGGGCTTAATCACGGTCCTGAGATCACCCTGGGGAGGAAACGGCAGAGATGGTTTGACCTCTGCTCCCCCCCGACTGCTCAGCGCGGGTCCCCTCCCCTAAATGCACCTTTCCCAACTACCCCCATTCAGGTGCCAGAGCCCCCGTTGCTGCTCTATCTGCACAACCCTTCCACTGTGACATGGTCTCATTTAAAAATAAAAATATAAATACGTGTTTTTGGAAAAGCAAACTTTCTATCCAAGGGTAAAGGAAAAATTGGCATCGCCGTCTCCAACAAACTAACCCACACAAAATGAAAGAAAGCAGACACTGTTAGTCTCACAGCTTCTCGTTCCTTCCTAAGGCTCAAAGCTGAGCTGTATGCCCACCTGCTTGCCCACCTGTACGTGTTCTCTTTCTAGGTGTTGAAAGGAGTCAAAACGCATTAGCACCATCCCAGACTTTCTGCTGGAGGGAGTGGGAGGCCGGGAGAGGGTTGAAACGGAGACATGTTCCACCATCGAATCGGTCCCTGAATTACCCCAAATCATGGGGGTAGTCCTCCAATCATGTTGTTTATCGGTCTGTGTCCCACCCGCCCCTGGAAACACACCAGGATTCTTTGTGCTTTGCACTTGAACTGATGTACCAACCAGCTCACCGTCATGTGTGAAACGCTCGTTCACGTGCCTTCGGATAGACATCAAGCACTAAAATGAGATTGAGAGGCTTTCCAAGGGATGCCCCACAGCTCTCTTCTGCCGGAAACAGAGAGCTTGCAATGCTCCCGCCCCCGCTCTGTCCATCTTACATTTAATCCGCATTTCCACCCATCCAATTATACCCATTTGATGGATGAGGAAGCCGAGGCACAGAGAGTTAAAAGTACTTTTCCCATTATTACATGGTTAAATAAGTGGCAGATGTGGGGTTCAAACCCAGTCTGGCTCGACAAGACTGCTCAAACAGAAGCCCCTGGAAGCAGACTGCTGGGTAAGTTCCCAAGGCTCCCAGCCTGCTTCCTTCCTCATTTGCTGAATGGAGCAGCAGGTGGCCAGGTGTCCTCTGAGGGTCTTTTGGGGCTCTGGACCTGTGATGTAGAGGGAGGCATGGAGCTGGGAGCTGCAGCCTGTACTGGGAGCTCTGGGCCAGATGGTGAGTGGAGCTGGGAGACGTGATCATTGGACTCTGTTCCTGGCACCCATCCACGTTGGTTTTCTCATGCGCCCCCCCCAACCACAGTCCCCTTCACCCCCTGCTCCCCAGCAACTATAACCCACCAGCCAGGATGCTCCCCCTCTGGATACAAGACAAAGCTCTGTGACTGGAGACTGGTGAATAACAGGGGCTAATTACTTCATCAGATCAAGTCATCAGTAGGTCGATTTTTGATGAATTCCCCCAGCTCTGACTTCCCCTGGCCTTGTGCCAGCCTCTCTGGATGCTGAAGCAATCAATTAAAAATGACACATGGGATTCTGCCTCCATTTTTTTTTCCTCCTCGGAAAAAGATTCAAAGTGGTTAAACGGAGAGTATGTGGTGAATCTGTACAGCACCAGTGGCCTGATGTTCTGACTATCCCTCGGACACCTTGTCTCATTCCCACCAGCTCACTGCAAGGTCCCTCTGACTCCTTCCCTTTGTCCTGTGTTTTCTCAAAGACCTTGGCAAAGGCTTGCCAGTCGAGGAAGACAGCTCTGGAAATGTCCAGTATCCCAGGTGTTCAGAAGCATCACTCCTGCTTCTAGATTTATCGGTTAATCTGCACAGAGGAACAAGTCTCTGGTGGACCAATGACTCCTCGGCCCCATCGACCACAGCTTCGGGGAAGCTCCCGGGACCTTACCCAGGCCTGTCCAGAAAGACCCAGATGGTAGTCTTCCTCTGAGGATCCCCAAATTGCCAGCAAGATTAGCCAAGAGGAGTTTGGGAATGACTGGGCAGCTGAGGGGCTGGGAGAGGAGGATGTGGCCAGAGGCAGAACAAGGCACTGACCTGATGGAAGAGTGCTCAGGGATAAGGGGAGAAAGGGGGCTGTAGGGTGTGGAGAGATGCCCCTGTGCGCTGGGGCCAGCTGGTCCAGACAGCTCGGCCACTTATGTCTTCCTTTACTTTACAAATTTTTATTTAGGGCCTACTATGTGCGAGGCACAGTGTTAGGTGGTAGGATAATTGTGCCTGGATCCTAACAGCCTCCTAACTGGTTTCCCGGCTTCTAACCCCTCCTCCTTCCATCAAGTAGCCAGAGGATCCTGTTAAGACCAAAGAGCCTGTCTCCTTCCACTGACAAGCTCCCGCTTCAAGGGCTTCCATCTCATGCTGAACAAAACCCCAAACCCTGCAAAGGGCCAGTGAGATCCTACACGGTCTGCTCATCCCCTCTCGGACCTCATCACCTTCCATTTTTCCCCTTGCCCACTCGGCTCTGGCCACACCGCCTCTGTGCTGTTCCTTGCACATGCCAGGCATGGCCCCACCCCAGGGCCTTTGCACTTGCTGTTCCCGCTGCTTGGAGCCCTCATCCAGATATCTTCAAGGCCCTTTCCTCACGTCCTTCGGGTCTTTGCTTACATTTTGTCTTTGTAGGTTAGCGGAAATCTCTTCCCTTCCCACCCCTGACAAACGACGTATTTTATCTCTTTCTTTATGGGACCCCCTCCCCACCCACCCTTTACTAGAGTGTCCGCTCCCTGAGGGCATGGATTTTCGTCAGCTTTGTTTCACATCTGTATCCCCAAAGCCTGAAACAGTGTTTGACGCATAGCAGACATCTAAGCTATTTACTGTCTTAGCAGAGAATTTTCTCCCCGCTGGAAAAAACTCCTCCAGCTGTGGTTGGGGTCCCTGCTAACCCCCTTACGGCGCTAGGTAGGGGCAGCCTGACTGTAGGGCGGAGCATGGGACCCAGGTAGAGCCAATCAGCACGTTCTGGCTCCTTAGCTTCAGTGATTGGCCCAGAGGCAGACATGTGACCCGGGCCTGGCCAATGGGAGAGAACAAGAAGAAGCCGTGGGGTGGGTGGCCGGGTGCAGGGAGTGGGAGAGCCATCCCTGCCAGCAACCGGGAGGCTCAGAGGGGATGCTGGTGACACCAGGCTGAACCTTGTGGCTAGTCACAGGGTCAAACAAGTAGCCTTTGCTGCTTCAGCTAATCCGAATTGGGGCTGTCTTTTGCAACAGGAAGCACAGGGATCAATACAGTCAACACCCTTAAGAAACAGGGATGAAGAATAACTGATAATTATGGGGTACTTATCACAGGCCCCGCCCATTTCTCAGCACTTTTCCCGTTAGCTCACGTCACCCGTACAACACCCTTATGAAGTTGGACTTTCTACTTGCAGGTGAGGAAGCTGAGGCACGGTGAGGAAGCTGAGGCACGGAGAGTTTCGAGAACTTGCCCACGGTCATGCAGTTTGGAGGTGGAGCAGCGGAATATCGTCCCTTGGCCCACCTCCTCCCCATCCTCTGTGCTTCCCTGCGCCCTGGGAGGTTCACGTGGGTGGACCACATCAGTGGGCTCCATGCTCTCTCGTTCCTGGTGGGGTCTGGCCAGGGGGGGCAACCGCCAGGGGAAGGGAAGGTGGGAGGAGGGGCCCAGATACTTGGCAGGCATCCTTCCTGCCCAGGTGTTGGGAACTGAGCACATACCTCTATTGCTCTGCTGGGGGCCACAGCCCCTGTGGGTGGCCATCTCCAGGTTCCAGGGAATGCTCCCCACTGTCCCCAGCCCCAGGGATCTGTATATTCATTTTCTTACACTCTGCTCACACCTTTATTGGAGGGCACCATCTGTTTCCTGCAGGGCCCTGGGTGGGTAAAGCAAGCAGACCACACAGCTGAGATTTGCACCCAGATGTCCTGACCCCAGAGCCCTGTCTTGACTCCTATTCTCATTTGGAAACCAATGAATGACACAAGAAGTTGTGGTTAAGTGTATTGCACAAACAGGAAGAAGAAGGGGGAAACTGCTAGCCTGGGGGGCAGTCAGAGAGGGCTGCCTGGAGGAGGTCTTATAAAGTTTAAGAAGCCTAAGAGGAACAAAGTTCTGAAGAATCCACAGGGTTTTTCTGAAGAAGAGGGTGGAGGACAGGGTGCTTCTGGCAAGGGAAACGGCCTGAGCAAATAGCAGGCAGAGTGGGAGGAATGGAAATGTGTGGTCCTGAACCTCACAAGCTCAGAAGTTGTCTAGACAGGGGATGACACAAGCACATCTGTTAAACCTTACACTCCCCTGGCATCTCCCCTTCTTCCCGGTCACAGTTTTTTTCCCAGCCTTTTCTCTTCCTCTCCAGGGCTGTCAAAGAAAGGACGGGAGATCCTGTAACCTAAGGGTACAGGCTATCCCTGTTTCCCCCCCAAGGTGCCAGGGCATCTGGGGGCTCTCTGTGCCTGGTCTTAGAATTCCAGCTGGAGGCAGGGAACCAAGCCAGCTCTCCAGAGCAGGACATGAGACAAGAGAAGCGTCTTTCAACGGGAGGAGGCAAAGATCAGCCTTCAAGACAAGGGCTCAGGATCTGGAAAGGAAATGAGGGCATAAAGAGAAGGGCTTAGGAACCCTATTGCTTGCATAACCATTTGACAAGAAAGCCTCAAAGACCTACTATGTGCCAGGCACAGTTCTTGGCACTGCAGATAAAGAAATGGAAAAGAAAAGTCCTTGCCCCCAGGGAGCTGATATTCTAAGGAGTCAACAGATCAAAAGCTAGAGTTGAAAACCTCCAGCTAAAAGTGAGAGGTGACAGGATTCAAAGTAACGGCAAACCACGGGGAACTTTTAGGCTGGGACCATGGAGTATAGTTAGAATTCAAGGAAAGCTTAGAAACGATATATTCAAGGCACTGGAAAGCTGACCATCACAAGGTTTTGTATGTGAGGTGAGTGGGTGTTTGGGAGGCCATATGATTCGCATGCCCGAATATCGGAGCATCTGTGGTCGAGTACTGTTTCATGATCAGCGAAAAAAAACCAGACACAAATCTCTAGTCTCATGGAGCTGACAGAGAGAGTGGAGAAAACCAAGCAGACAGATACGTGCTAAAATGCAGCAGGGAACAGGCTGAGAATGGGGAGCAGGGCGATGGGATCTGGAGCCAGACAGCCGGCATTCAAATCTTGGTTCCACTGTGGACTAGTTGTTGGGCAAGTAACTTACCCTCTTGTAGCCTCAGTGTCTTCATCTGTAAAGTGAGGCCAATAAGAGCACCTAAAGAGTTGTGAGGAGGAAATGGCTTAATTCCTGTGAAGCCTTTAGAACAGGACTGTATACAGTTAAGTGCCCAATACATGTTGCCTAGCATTATTTGTTGGGTTTGGGCCAACGTACTTTCTATAACAGCATCCAGTTTTCATTTGGGGGATCTTCTCCCCGATCCCTGGTCCATAAGGTTCAAATTAGGCTGCACCTGCAGAGCTCCAAGGCTAGACCATGGATCCAGACCCGAGCCAATCAGAGCCTTCCAATCCCTGTTCCTCAGTGATTGGCCAATCAGAGTAATCTGGGCATCTTGGCCTGACTAGGAGGAGATGCCTACCCTTTCCACCTGGCTAACTGTTCCATGTCATTCCACCACGAAGGTAAGGGAAGACTGAGGCCATCTTGCCTCATGTAGAGGTGGAATGAAGCCAACACACAGAAAAAAACAGAGCTGAGAAATGGAACATACTTGGGTTTGGAAACATTTGAGATCTGGATCTAGCTAAACCTGAAGGAGGAAGATTTACCTCTGGATTCTTTGTTTCAGGCGCCAATAGATTCCTTTTTCTCTTTTGACTAGATTGAGTTGTTTTCTTTCTTCTTAGGTCAGCTTTCTCACACATTGACTCCTTAGGGACATGAATCAAATTCTCTTTGTTTCTTAGGTTGCTCCAAGTTGCTTTCTTTGTCACTTGCAACCGAAGGAAGCCAAATGGTAGAGCAAGCTGGAGACAGAGTGTTGACTCAGGTGGCTACCCAGCCACCTCCTGCCTCTGTGTAGAGAGACCTCACAACATGGCTTGCTAGCCCTCAGCCTGGGCCTGGGCCCAACTCTCTGCCTTACTGTAGGCAAACTTTCTTCATCCTTATTTGTCAACCGATAAGAAAAAGGTGGTGTGGAAAAGCAGAAGGAACGTGGGCGTGGGAGTCATGAATTCTGGTCCCAATTCGGTCTCGGTTTCCTCATCTGCCAAGCCAAACAGACTGTTCCTGGGCACGGCCCTGAAGTTTGGGATGGGTGGGGTCTGACAGGTGGAGAGAGGGCCTTCCCTGGCCACCCTCCTGGAAGCAAGCCTCCCTGTTACTCTTGGCCTCATCCAAATTTTGTTCTCTTCAGAACACTCATCACACATATGATTCTTTATGCACTCTTCTATTCTGGTCTTTATTTTGTGGGGGTTGTTTTTTCTCTGGAAGCTCTGCAGGGGTGGGGCTGTCTCTCTTTTTTTTTTTTTAAAGAATTTTTAAAAAAGATTTATTTATTTGAGAGAGAGAGCCCTTGCAAGCAAGGAGAGGGGCAGACGGCGGGGGGAGAGAGAGAGAGAATCCTCAAGCAGACTCTGCACTGAGTGGGGAGCCTGACGTGGGGCTCGATCCTAGGACCCTGAGACCATGACCTGAGCCCAAACCAAGAGTTGGACACAACTGATAGAGCCACCCAGGCACCCTGGGCTGTCTCTTTTCTAAAGAGTCTCAGCCCCTGGCACAGCCTGGGTGCTAATTCTTCCAGTTAGTCAACAAATGCTTCCTGAGCGCCTACTACGCACAGGCCCTATCCTATGTGCTGGGGATCCAGAAATAAACAATCCTTCGTGAATCAGACACAAAATAAATCATAAGCCTGAGGTGATGAGTCTTAAGGGTGTGAGGCAAGAGAGGGAGGTGAGAAGTGCTGGTGGGGGGAAGGCGGCATCTTTAAATGGGGGGGGGTCAGTCGGGCAGAGTCCTGAATCAAGTGAAGGAATGTGCCTTGCAGATACTTAGGGGAACGGTGTTCCAGGCCTAGGGAGAAACAAGTGCAGATGTCCTGGGGGAGGAGCGTGTCTGGGAGTCTGCGGCACATACCGGGGGCATGTGTGGCTGGAGTGGAGTTGAGTGATGGGAAGGCTAATATTTGGAGTGGAGGATCTGGAAGGTTCCTGCCTGGGAGTGTTGAGATTGGATGTAGGTTTTAACAGGATCCTTCTGGCTGCATGTGGAGTACAGACTGCAGGGCGTGAGGGTGGACTGAGGGAGGCCAGCAAGACAGCTGCCTGGCCAGTGCTTTGACCAGGACAGGGGCAGTGAGGAGGTAAGATGTGAGATTCTGGATATTGTTAATGAACGAATGAATGAATGGAGGATAGACCGGCACACGCCAAGTGCTCCAGTGATTATTTCTAACAGTTGACCGTCAACCTTAGCAGGAGAATATTTTTTTTTTTTTTTGATGCTCAGGGACTCATGATCAGGGACAGCATGGCTGGCTGGTCTCTGCTTTAGAATGGCTGAGGCCGCAGCTGAAATGACCGAAGGGCTGGGGACTTGAGTCATCGGGTGGCTGCTACTGGCAATTGGCTAGGACCTCCTGGCCAATGTGGCAGGTTCCGGCTCGGAAGGTGGGTGCCCCAGCGATGGGCAATGCTGCCTCAGTTTTTCCAACTGAACTTGGTCTTCTCTGCTGTCCCCCAGTGTCACCCCCACCACATTCTCTTGGTTTCACAAGACTGGCCGGATTCAGAAGGACGGGACAGGACCCCACCTTTCCATGGAGGAGTGTCAAGGTCGTGGCATAGAAGAGCATGCTGGCGAACTTGCAGCCATCTTGGAAACACAGGGGGACCTGCCAAGCCCTGGAGGCCGGGGCACTACGGTGGGGAGAGCCACGGGCCTCTCTTGGGCACACAGCACCCTTTCTAGGAGGTGAAACTTAAACCGAGTCAGATTCCGTCTCTGCATCGGGCGAGCTTTGGAGTCTGTGCCCATGCCCAGTTCAAAGATCCCTGAGCCTCAGGAAGCCCTGGGTGACCTGAAGGCTCCCCGGACCCCATGCCTCCGTCTCATATGACCCAAAGGGGTTCAATCAGTGGTGTCAGGTCCAGAAGGTTCTGAAGGGAGCAGAAGAGGCAAAGAGAAAAGCTTGCGCTGCACATGGAAAGCCTCTCACCCCCATACTTCAGAGAATGGAGCTTCTCCGGTTTTATCGGCATCGAAACCATGAATGCCCCCTTAAAAACAAAACAAAACCTTCTCCCTCCTGATTTTTAAGTAGAAAGGAAGCCACCAACAAACCCAGAAACCCCAAGTGAAGTGTGGGACCAGGTTTCAGGGAACTGGCCCCTAACTGCCCTCACTTCCCTCCTGCTTTGGTGGGAATGACACTCCTGAGGCTTACCCCTTGGCCCTCTGAGCCCACGGCCCCTGTGCCCATGGAAGCCATCCAGGAGGGAGGCCGCCATGCCCGTGTCATCATGTCATTGGGCAGCTAGCTGGCTTGTCAGGGGTGGGCGCCAGGCCATTCTTTGATTTGGTGGCGGGTGCATTATAGGGTGTCTACAGCCTCCCTGGCCTCTCTCTGTGGGACATGTGAGTACCACCCACCCCTAACCATGGATAGCAAAAATGTCTCCAGACATTGCCTCACGTCCCCTGGGGGATGTAATCGCCCCCAGGGGAGAAGCCCTGCCATAAATGGACAGCAGCATAAAGAAACAGATGCAAAGACATTGCAGTTGGACTCTTGCTTGCCAAGGGCACTGAGCTTTTTCTTACAAGGGGAGCAGGCCGCCTTGAGGACCACCAAGGAGGGGTTACAGGGACTCCTTCCCTGATGACTCAGAAGAGAACACCCTGAAATCCCATGTCACTGATGGCATGACCCCTAAAACGTGGCCCCTAAGAGGAGGGCCACTGGGTCCTGCCCACCGGAAACCACGCCTTCACCCAGTCAATGGGACTGGGTTGGCCAGAGCCCAGGGGGCTGGCCCACGGCCGAGGCTCGGAAGCCTGGATGTTGGTGGCCTTTGTCTAAAGTGGGGCCTCAAACTCAAAATGCCTGCAGGAGCTAGGCAGGAGAAATGAGGGACATGGTCTGGATTTAGGGGGACGGGTTGGGGGATGGGGACTGGACCACAATGGAGAGGTCATTTCTAAAGGGAAGACATTCAGTACATTTTAAACACTAAGCACACCAAACAAAGCTCCTCTGGAGCTTGGCCATAGGCCTATTTTGCAGCCCTTCAAAGCTGTGTGATCTTTCCTGAGCACCCACTATGTGCCAGGTGCTACGTAGGATGTTGGGAAGCAGCCATGAACATGGAGCAGGTCAGGCCTCTGCCCTCAAGGAGCTGACATCCTGGTGGGGGAGACAGATAATAAAGGGAAATGAATTTCAGGTCGTTTTAAGAGCTTTGAAGAAAATCGTCAGGGACACGGGATAGAGAGTAAATCAGCGGAGGCCCCTAGAAAGGGGTGATGTTTCAGGTGAGACCAGAAGGTGGTGAGAAGCTAGTTGTAGGGGAAATGCTTTCTAACCAAGGGAAAAAGCAAGTGCAAAGGTCCTGAGGTAGGACTGAATTTGGTTGGTTTGAAGAACAGAATAAAGACCAGTATGGCAGAAGCAGGAGTGGCAGCCTGCCATAGAGGAGGTTGGACATCACCTTCCCCCAGCCCACACCTTCCAGGTAGGCCACACCTGTTGTTCTTGTGAAGTGTTTAGGGGAAATGGGAATCAGACACAAATTCCCACCTCTGTTCTTTGTTCTTTTGTCTCAGCTGTGGACAAAGGCTTCCCTGGGAGCAAGTTACAAAGTTATTTCTGCAAAAGGCCTTTGGCCAAAAGCAATAAAGTTGGACCTGAACAGAGTCATTATTCACCCCTAATTGTGGGCTGGCTCTCAGTGTAGACTGAGACTGTAGACCTCAGCCGGGACTGAGGATTCCAGTCCCCTATTTTTTAACCCCACACTCTCTTGGTACAGTTGACCCCGACAGGACATGCATTTATGGTTCCAGAGGCTGTATATAGTTCCCTTCGAAAAGAACATAAAGGGATACAGATCTGTTTCGGCGGCCCGGGTATTAATCTTCTCATTCTTTCTTCCCTTTCCACCCAAATCCACAGCAGTGGGCGCCATCCTCACCCATCACAGGCCCCTGCAATTAGCAGATGAACTTCTCATTAGCTCACCTTGGAAACGGCCCGGCGCTTACAATTATTTGAGAAGCTTGTACTCATTGGAGGGGGAAAGGAGTCGGAAGCAAATTTTACCAAATAAGTCACTAAATTTAGAGACGCGAGTGGAGAGAATTTCGCATGACAGGCCCATTTCCAACCCTGGCATGCTGTGCAGTCTAATCAGCAGCTGGAAAGAGACTGCCACAGGGAGAAAAGCCCCAGGTCAGAGGTGTTCCTTGTGCTCGGATCGGCTTCTCCCGCTGGTGGTCTCACTGCGCTGGGGGGTTCACTGGGTATCAGCAGGTGTACTTTGTGTCACCCTCTCCTGCCATGTGACCTAGTCGTGATCATGGGACCAAAGTTGGTCAATCAGACTCTCTCACGGGGCTTTTGACTCTTAAAAGGAATGTCAAGAGCAGAAGGAAAAATCAGGGTGCATTTGTCCCATTGGAACCCCTCCTCCAGCAACTCCTGCTGGGGGTGGGGGGCTAGAGCTTCCTAAGCTAAAGCCTTAGAAGGCCGGGCAGCTTTCATTTTTGGGTTTCTAGGAGTCAGGCTACCCTGAGACCACCATACTGTGAGGAAGGGCAAGCAGCTGTGGGAAGAGGCCATGGGGAGGAAGATGGAGGATTCAGCTGATGGCCCCAATGAACTCCCACCTGGTGACCAGCACGAGCTGCTGGCCATCTGAGTGGAGCCATTGTGGACCTTCCAGCTGATATCACAGGAAGCAAGAGACCCAGCAGGCAACCCACAGAATTGTTACAAATACACTGTTGCTTTAAGCCACTGAGCTGGGGGTGATCTGTTACAAAGCAGAAACACAACCAAAGAGCCTTGAATGACACTGATTCGAGCCCATTCCTCCAACTGACGGGTGATGAATCAAGATGTTTGGTCTCCAGTGGCCAATGCCTTTAATCAGATGAACACTTAAAGGAGAACTCATTCACTCGTTTTTCCATCATTGTTTCAAACAGCCAGTGAGCTGAGCAGTGACGGTACCAAGAGGAACAAGCATAAGGAGCTCCTATTCCAGTGGGGGCAGCACACATGGTGCCTCAGTTCCCTCACTTTCAAAATGGAGATGATAATAGGCCTTGAACAAAAGCTTTGTAGTGATGAGGAAATGCTTGGCAACAAGCACCCAATAGCTATTAGACTTCTGTTATTATTGTAAACAAAGTTGCAAAGCATGGTCTCTAGAAATGGTGGCTGTTTGATCTGAACAAAGTGTTGTGGGGGAGGAATGGACTCCAAGGACCATGTGGGCCAGGCAGGTGACGTAAATGAGTCAAGTGGGCCCAGTGTAAGAAAACCCCACACACTCCCTTCTCTCCAGCTCTCATTCTACACTTTTGACAGAGGTGTAAGAACAAAGGAGTACTGCTCCACACTGAGAAGAGCAGGGCATGTGCAATGGCCAACGGCAAGTGACCCTGACTGCAGCCTCAGACAATAGGGAATGGGGCGGGGGAGGGGGACTCTGGCAAAGTGGAGAACCCACGACCAGTGGGGATGGCAACTCAGGGTGGCCAGATATGGCCCACGTCTCCCTATTTTTCACAAGCTGGAAACTCTAATTTTTAAAAGGTAAAATCTCACAATTTTTAAAGATCTGACAACTTGAAAAAATGTTCAAAACAGCACGTAGGTTAAACATTTCTGTGAGCTGAAGATAGGCTCTGCTTAGCCAGCCTGTGACGTCCTACTCTAATAAGACAGAACAAG
Source organism: Eumetopias jubatus (assembly GCF_037043125.1). Classification (NCBI taxonomy): domain Eukaryota; kingdom Metazoa; phylum Chordata; class Mammalia; order Carnivora; family Otariidae; genus Eumetopias; species Eumetopias jubatus. The sequence goes on from NW_028274815.1 coordinate 127,754,968, forward strand.
GAGAGACTTCTTTGTACTCCACTTTCCCTGTCTGTAAAATGGGGATTCGGAGGTCTCTGTGCTATAGATGGAAGGTGTGTGTCTCCCCAAAAATCTTATGTTGAAACCTAATCCCCAGTAGGATAGTATTAGGAGGTGGGGTCTTTGGGAGGGTGGAGCTCTCATGAGTGGGATTAGTGTCCTTCTAAAATAGATGCCAGAGAGTTCCCTTACCCCTCTGTCATGTGAGGAGACGAGGTGTCATCTGTGACTGTGGAAGTGGTCTCTCACCAGACTCTGAACCTGCTGGCACCTTGACCTTGACCTTGGTGAGAAATTTCTGTTGCTTATAAGTCTTCTAGTGTCTAGTCTTCTGTTACAGCAGGCTGGACAGACGAAGAGGGCCAGCATCACGAAGTCACCAACGTGTTCACCTGAGTGGGCACTCAGAACGCTGCCTGGTGTGCAGAAATGTGAGCTTCCAGGAGCGTGAGTTCAGGAGAGGAGGTGAGAGAGGCAGGTCTCCTGAGCTGTGACAGCTCCTTTCAGGAGGGGCCCCTACGGGTGGGGGGGGGGGGAGATATTTCCCAGGGCACCTGCAGAAATGTCACGCCGCTGATCTCGCACATTAACATTCATGTCCCCAGTGGAGCCTTCTGCCATCAGCCCTTCCTCATCCCCGCTGTGGCCTGAGGGCGATGGCCGCCCCTCTCTGAGCGATATCAGCATGAACCCCAGCTCCAGTTCAGGGCCCGGTGAGTGCAAAAGCAACCCTCCCCACTCCCGCCTGTGCTTTCTGCAAATGACAAACTGGTTTTGACTCCTTTGCCTTGAGCAGTCACCTTCAAGCAAGGATCCCCAAACACTAGATTCAGACCCAGCCGTACATCTTCAAGCCTCCTTCCCAGATTCCTTCATCCAAAAAATATCTCCTGAGCACGCAGAGTGCCGGCCCTGTGCTGGGTGCTGGGGATACAGAGGTGAACGAGACAGACCTGCTTCCTCTAGCCACAGGGCTTGCCTTTAGTGAGAGGAGAGAGGACAAAGGACAAATCAACAAATAAGCGCATTGAGATAACTGCAGAGAGTGGTTAAGTGTTATAAACATAAAGCAGGCGTCATTCTAGGTATTACCTAAGGATGTGATATTTGAGCTGAGACCTGACGGATCAGAAGGAGCCAGACTCGTGATATGCAGGCAGATGGGACAGCAAGTGCAAAGGCCCCGAGGTTGGAACAGGCTTTGATGTGGCCAGTGTGACAGTGTAATAAGCTTGGAGGAGCGGGGTGTGAGTTGGGGGCAGAGGCAAGGCAGTGCAGGGCAGGGTAGCCTACGGCAGGGGTCTGGACTTTACTATCAGCACAACAGGCCGCTGGAAGGAGGGTTTTGTTACAGGAGCTGCCACCACCTATTTGCAGAAATGCCTAGCAGAAGGTACCCCATCCAGCACCTTCTCTTTGTGTGTTAGCAGTCTGAAACTTCAGCTGTACACAGGAGTCACCTGGGAGCTCTAAAATATCCTGATGTCCCGGCCCTACCCCCGGGGCTCTGATTTAATTGTCTGGGGGTGGCCTGGGTGCTGGGATTTTTACAAGCTGCCCTGGAGATGGCTAGGAACTTGTGCTCCGCTTATGAGCATCTCCTGAGTACGTGGTGACAAGCCCACCTTGGGCTTCCAGGACGGGCTCGGAGCCCTAGAAGTCCTAGTTGGTCCCCAAGGTTTGCTCCCTTCCTGAGCTGGCCCGACTGAGGCCCAAGAGTCAGGTGGGGGGAGGGTCAGGGTGGGGAGTGGGACATGGCGGAGCCCGTCAGCTCAGGAAGCTTCAGAGCTCTAGGCCCGGTTACCTCTTCTTGTGGCCATCCGTCTGACCTGAACTCCCTCCTCTGTGGCGGGGGGTGGGGTGGGGTGGGAAACCACAGTCTTCCTTATGGGCAGGGCAGTTGAGAGAGGTGGTGCAGAACCCTTTCGAGAAGCTAAAAAGCAAACAGTGTGGAAAGCAGTGGACGGTTCCCCCCAAAATCAAAAACAGAACTACCCTGTGATCTAGCAATTTCACTTCCGGTATTTACGCAAAGGAAATGAACTATCTCGGAAAGATACGTGCACCCCCTTGTCTGCTGCAGCCTTATTTGCAACGAGCCCAGACATGGAAGCAGCGTCGGTGTCCGCTGAGGGATGAGTGCACAGAGAAGAGGTGGTGTGTAGACACACACCCATGGTCTGGTCTCTCACTCAGCCATGACAAAGGAGACCCTGCCATTTGTGATCACGTGGATGGACCCGGAAGGCATTATGCTTAGCGAAATAAGTTGGACAGAGAAAGACAAAGACTGTATGAGTTCACTTAGGTGTGGAATCTCGAAACAAAACATGGAACTCACACAGAGAAGAGACTGGTGGCGACCAGAGGTGGGGGGTGAGGGGTGAGCAAAATGGGTGACGATGGTCAATAAACAGGTGCAAACTTTCAGTTATAACTGGGGGGGGGGACAATGTACAGCGTGGTGACCATAGCTCATGAGGCTGTGTTGAGTATTTGCAAGTTGCTAAGAGAACAGATCTTAAAAATTCTCATCACAAGAAAAAAACATTTAACTGGGTGATGATGGATATTAACTATACTGTGGTAATCATTTTACAAAATGTACGCATATCAAATCATGTTGTACACCTAAAACCAAGACGTTGTTATAGGTCAATTATATCTCAATTAAAAAAAAAAGCTAAAAAGGATCTACAAGTATAAGCAACAACACCTGACTTTTGGAAGCAATTTTCATGCGTCCACTCACTGTACTCGTGTCTCACTGTGAGTGCCAGTGGTGGGGAGGGTGCAAGGAAGCTAACTAGGATTATCTCCATTTTACAGAAGAGGGATCTGAGGCTCAGAGGGGCAGAGCAGGTATGTGAATCAGGAGGTCTGGTTCTAGAGTGCATCCTCTTAACCACTCGGACACACCAATTCTCAGAGATGTGTCTTAGGTCCAGTCTTCTATACCTTCTTCATCTCCTGCCTGGGTGGAAGCCACACCTGGACGGACCCAAGAACATGTCAATAAGTGGGCAATGAGCAGGAAGAGGAGCCTGGGGACAGCTCTGAGGCAGAAGCTGCCGGGACCCCCCCAAGGACCTTCCCCCGTTTACAGGACCCCAACTTTGTTAAAGAGGTGGACCCTTGTCTTGGCAATAAACCAGCATTAGTCTAAGCCCATGGTTCTCAGAAGGGTGAAATCAGCCCAAAGGGGTGTTTGCAGGAATTTGTGAGGATTCTTTTGCTTGTCACAGTGACTGGGGGATGTTTCTGGCATCTGGTGGGGGTACAGGGATGCTGGATAATTTGCAATGCTCCACACAGTGAAGAATAGCCCCATTTCCAGCACGACTTTCCAATGTCCCACAAGACAATCACTTAGGTGAAACAGCTTTTAGCTACCCGACCTCAGAAATGAACCCCATTTCACGTATAAACACAAAAGATGTTTTGCCTGGTTCTCCTCTACACTGAATTTTCTGGGAACACAACCACTAACTAAACTGAGGGAAGACTGTAGTTTGTTTTGTTTAGAAATGTGGGGTAATTGTTCACTATCTGGGAAAATCACGTTATGGCCATAGCACTTGTGGTATTTGAGCTGTCCAAACCACGCGTTCGTACCCCACTGCGTCTGTAACGGTCAGATTTATGGGATCCCACACCAGTGTGGGCACCTGACTGCTTCATTATGTCTTCCAGTGTAGTGTGTCTAAGATATTGCCATACATACATTTACTTATAACTCACTTTCCTCTTGGTTTTCCCTTAAATTACAGTCAGGGTATTTGATCAATTAAGAAATGCGCAGATGAGTTGTATTATCTATGAATTTATTTCAGGTAAACTTGGCAAAAACATTTGTTCTAAGAAGAGGGCGTCTGATCTGCTAATTTTGGGAAACCACTGAGCTAAGTCAAATGAAAAGCCCATTTCCCTTTGCCAGTGTTTGGCTTAGGCGTGAGTACAAAACCCAACCCTGCAACAATGAGGCGTAAAGCAAAGTCTGCTGGGGTGAGGGTGTTCTTGGAAGGATTTTGCTCTCTGATTAAAAGACAAACAGCACAGAGTCCCGCTCTGTTTCCACTTTGTATGGAGATGTAATGTCTGGAGCTGCAGCAGCCACCTTGAGACCATGAAGCAGCAAGGCCAATGACATGACCAAGACAGAGGAGCCGAGGACAGGAAGATCCTGGGTCTCTGAAGACATTATTGTACAAACAAATTGGCTCCGGGGCTCCCCTGCCTCAGACTCTTTGTTAAGTGAGAACTAACATTTTTATTGCATAAACCACTCTCAGCCAGGAATTCCATTACTTGCTGTGAATACACCTTGATTCACATTCAAATGATTAGGACACTAAGAACTGTAGTAGGATTTCCTCTTCTCTGAAACATCCAGAAAAGTGGTCTGTGGATAGTGTCTGTCTCTAGAGCAGGCCAGTAATGCAGCTTTTGGATGATCTGATTTTCACCAGAGCATGATCATCTCCTGAACTTCTGAGAGCTGATCGTTTTTCATTCTCTTTCGAAAAACTCCTCTCTTCTGGCCATTGAGGTGGGTCAAGTCACCCACTGGGGCCCTGCCTGGGAGCCAAGAAGAAAGTCTATTGGCAACATTCTTCACCTAACACATCTGGCTTCCACCTGGCCAAACACATCTTGGGTACTGCTCGTGGTCCCGGGGGAAGGCCCTGTCCATCAACTCACACTTATAAGACCTACGTATGTTTTGGAGTCCTGTTAAGAGACTGTGTAGAATTCAAAATGGCTGTGGTCTCTGGTGAGAGAGAATTCCATTTGATCCGGGTCTGGGCTGGAGAAGCTCTGAAGACCATATCAACAGGTGTTCTACCAAGGAGGCATCATGTTGCCTGTGAGGCCCAAGATCCCACCTGACCTTCAATTCCCAAGGTCATCTGTTGTAGCATGATGAATATTGAGTTCGGTCTGCTCATCACCGAGCAATGAGGAGATGGACAAGGGAAGGCTCAGCCTGGGCCTTTGGGAATTTCCCAGGAGCATGTGGGGTGTGCTAAAAATACTCATCAAATAGATGCAGAACAGGCATGATGGGAGGAGGGGACCATACCAGAGAATAAAATACATTTTCCCTAGACGATCGTGTCCAGCCCCATGGCCTCAAATAACATCGGTGCTCTGCTGACTCCCAAATTTAGGCGGCCAGCCCCAACCAGCTCCAGACTTGTGTATCCAGCAGCCACTGAGCGCTCAGACCCCCAGGTCATCTCAAACCCAACACTGCCATGACTGATTCTGGATCGTCCCCCTGCCCCCAAACCTCTCTCCTCGTCTTCTCATTCAGGAATCTCCCCCCCACCCACCCCCCCGCCCTGACGGGCTGTCTGATCACCGCTGGTTCCCTGGCACAATGGTACTTGTCGTGGGGGCCGCTGTGTGCAACGGGGAATGTTTAGCAGCATGCCTGGTCTCCACCCACTAGATGCCTCTAGCACCCTCTCCCCAGTTGTGACAACCCAAAGTATCTCCAGACATTGCTAAATGTCCCCTGGGGGCAAAACTGCCCCAGCTGAGAAGCCAGTTCTTTCCTTCATTCTGAACATGCAATGCACCAGAAAGTTCTGCTGGCTCTGCCTCCAAAATGATCTCCAATCCACCCCCATTTCACTCCGTGTCCACCGACTGCACGGCCACCCAGGCCAGGATCAGCCCCCACCCACCTGTCCCACCTGCCCCTCGCAGAGCATCCCTCGCAGGCTAGCCATGAAGACCTGCCTAAAACAAACCATATCGTTCCCTGACTTTAAACTCCTCAATGGTTTTCCATTTCCTTTGAAACAAGATCTAAAGTTCTCACCATGGCCCATATTTCTCACCACTGACCTCATCTTCTGCCCCTCCCCACCCCCAGGTTTCTATCTGTGTTTTAAACAGGTGTCTCAGGCCACTCCTCTCCACTTCCAAGCCTTTGCACTGGCTGTTCCCTCTAGTTGGAATGCTCTTCCCTCAGATCTTTCCGAGGCTGGCCCATTCTTAAAATTTAGGTCACAGCTCAGAGGTCACATCCCGAGAGGGGTCTCCCGTCACCTGCCAGAACGCGCCTCCCCCACCGCACAGCCATTCTCCATCATAGGCTATTTCTTTTCCACTGTAGAGCCTGTCACTTCCTGAGCGAGCCTTATTTGTGGACTTTGCTTGTGTATTATCTGCAGGGTTGTCTCTTGTTCATCCCAATGCCTAACCAGTGGCTGGCACACAGTAGCTGTTCAATAAACATGTGTGCCCTGACAAATAGGAGGAATGCTCTCTCGCTCTGTAGTTTCCTAATACCTTCATACCCCTAATCGCACATGGAGCATTTCCCCTGCCCCCCACCCCCGATAGCCCCTGCATTAGGCAGGAAGTCAAGACAGGCATACTCCAGGGGCCCCTTTCCCAAGCCTCCCTGCTGAGGCAGGACACACACGTGGTACTGTGGTTCACTCCGCAGTACCCGGGGCCCTCCTTGGGAGTTTGATTCACCAGGGCCTGGCATTTTTTTTTAAAAGATTTTTATTTATTTATTTGAGAGAGAGAGAATGAGAGACAGAGAGCACGAGGGGGAAGAGGGTCAGAGGGAGCAGCAGACTCCCTGCTGAGCAGGGAGCCCGATGCGGGACTCGATCCCGGGACTCCAGGATCATGACCCGAGCCGAAGGCAGTCGCCCAACCAACTGAGCCACCCAGGCACCCATGGACTTTGCATTTTTAAAACAAATACCTCCAGATGATTCTCATGTAATGAGAACATCTGCCCCTGGCCGCCAGAAAACAAACACAGAAACAAGGCCGGGCTGTATCTTTCAGACACTGAGGCAGAAAAGTCAAGCCTCCAGTGCCTGATGACCTCAGTGGAGAGGGAGGGGACTCCGCTCACCCAGCAGCTGTTTCCATGGTGCCCACCTTGACCAAAATGACGACAGGTCCCTCTGACCAAATTAGTGTTCCCCTGCATCACAGGTATTGGCTATTTGCCTCCCCAGCAATGAGGCTTCCTTTTACTGGCATCCCCCCAACTTGTGCTCTCCAGGGCTTCGGGGGCTCAGTCGCTCTGTCCCCAGCTCCAGGGTGGGGCCCGGGAGCCTGGCCAACTCATTTCCTTGGCCAGTGTTGGTTTGGAGTGAGCACATGACATAAACCAGGCCCATCAGAGGGACGCCTGGGGCGAGGATGGGCATTTCCAGAAAAGAGGCTTGTTCTTTCCTGTTGGGCTTGAACCAGAGACGACAAGAGGACCACCCTTCAGCAGTCAACCCGGACACCTCAATTATGATAACAGTCAGTGTTCACTGAGGGCCTGCCGAGCTCAGACGCCGTGCTAAGCACTCGACATTGATGATCTCATTTCATCCTTTACCACAAACCAGGAGTTAAGTGCTACGATCATCATCATTTGCTGGATGACAACACTGCAGCACAGAGAAGTTAACTAATGCTCCCCAGATCACACAGCTGGGCAGGTAGCCAGGCAGTCTGGCTCCCTTAACCACGGAGCCAGGGCCTGCCCAACCCCTGGAGCCAGAGGGAAACCAGCCCCGTGGAAGAAAGAACAGAGATGCAGGGGAACAGATACTCATGACAGCATCTGAGCCCTGACCCAGCTGTGCCTGAAGCTAGAGTTACCTGAGCGTTTTCTGGTTATAAAAGCCAACATGTCCCTTCTTTTCTCCTTACGCTGGTTTGAGATTTTTTTCCTCTCTTTCTGTTGCTTACAAGAGAAAGGATCCTGATTACTTTACAGTCTTTTTATGAAAATACCCCTGATATTCCATTTGCGACTTGCACACAGCAGCTGCTCAGTAAACACCAACAGATGCGGGTGGAGACTGGTTTTGTGCCCTGCCTCCCCACCCCACTGCCCCCCTTCACTGCTGGGTGTGTAACCCTAACACCCGACTGCGGCCAGGCCAACGCCACTTCCCCTTTCGGCTCCAAGTAAGGCCTAGTTTCCTAGCAACCATCCCAATTAGGCAATCATGCCATTTATCAGGATGCCAATTAATTATAATGATCCTAATGATCTTCCAATTAGGTAGTGCCTTGAATCCAATCAGGGGCATTGCAGACTCCCCAGGCAGGGCTCATCACAAGGAAGGCTGAGGCCCTCACCTGCAGGTCAGCCCTGAGGAGCCCCACCTTCCACGTCCCCCAGCCACACAGGGCCCAGGCCTGATACAAAGCTGGGAACCTCAGAGCCACTTCTCCAGGGACAGGCCAATGTGACTCCATCACCAACCACAAGAGGGCCTCACCTGTAGGAAAATTTTAACCCTTCCACCATTGTGCCTTCAGTGGGCATAAACCTTTACCTCAGATGTCATGCTTTTTTCTATCAGCCACATTTGATCTGTCTCTTTGCATTCCGAGTAGGGGAGAGCGTGTGCATACTTGCAGGGGGGTGGGCAGGAAACGTGGCCAGGCAATTGCACATCTTCCTTACGGTAAAACCCCCCTGCAAACCAAATCCAAATCCGAGATTCCCCCAAATACTGGAGATTTTTGGAGGGAAGTGGGATTATCGATGGGCTTCTGTCTTTCCAACTTTTATTGTCTAAATGTGTTTTCTTCCACTGAGCATGTACTATTTCTACGTTTGGAAGAAAGACCAAGGTCATGGAGGGAGGAGAGCGCAGTGGGTCAGAGTGGACGCCGGAGGCTCAGGGCCTCTTAGATCCAGGCTCTACCACTGACCAATTGTCAGGAAGTCACGATCCTCTCTGTGCCTCCACTTTACTCCTCTTTAACATGATGAAAAGCACAGAACCTATCTTACAGGGTTTTTGTGTGGATTAAATGAGTTTTTATGTACAAGGGGTTAGATCAGCGTTTGGCTCATAAAAACACCACCATCGTAAGTCTAGATTAAGGTCTTTCTTCGAACTGCAAACTGGTCAGGAATTCTGATACTCTTTTGGAGGACAAGGCTTTTGTTTTCTTTCTGGGGGACTAAATCTAAGAACAGACTTGGCAGAGTTGGGTGATATTCCCAGTCTGGCTAACTTAGGAGACCAGAAGCTGCCCCCCGAGGCATGTCCAAACAGATAAATTAAATCTATCCAGGGAAAGGAAGAGAGAAACGTCATCCCCAAATCAAAAGGCACACGCGTCACAGGGTGTGCAACTACACTTCAACTAGGTCCTCCGGATGGCAGCTGAACATAGCCGTTGGGCAGGGGACACACGCATGCGTGTGTGTGCTCATGAACACACAGGAGCGCGCACACACACACTCTTCCACACAGCCACACTGTCCTCCAAGCCTAGGCTTTTTACAATTCAACCCTTAAGTTTGAAAACTTAACATGTTATTAGGGTTTTTTAAAAAGCCATAAATTCAAATAAAAAAACCCCAAAACTATACGCAAAGCCCAAACACCAAACCCACACTGACTCTCAGCCATGGCAGTTAAAACACTGGGCATTTAGGTACATACACTTGGCCCGAGGAAGGCAGATCCTTTCACGTGCAAAAGTCCAAGGAACCATCAGCCAAGCTTGCCACAGTTGCCCTTCGAGTTGCTTTTTAGAACACTAATTTACACCCCCGGACGGGCTGTTTTGATGAGTGTTCTCCCCTCCATGACGTAGGACAAGCAAAGCTGGGAGAACCTCTCTGACAAGGTGAGTGGTCTCCAGTCTGTCCCCCCACCCCCTCTACAGATGTACGAATGGCTTTAATTTAATTAAAACCCTCCCGTGGTTCTGTGGTGGGTGTCGGAGATGCAGTAAGAAGTCCCCTTCACTATTAACTACGAGAGGAGAGTGGCCCTTGCTGCTCTGGGGACAGACCCCCGTGTCCTCCAGGGAAAGCCCATCCTACCCGCGTCTCGGTCCCCAGAGAACCGGCTCAAGAGCAGCCTCCCCTTCTCTGCCCGGAAGGGAGGGAGGGTGGCGCTGTGGGACAGAGGCCGGGGCAGATGGAGGGGGCCGGGGTGGGCGTCGGGACATGCAAAGATGCGCAGATGCCCAGATTCGAACGTAAGCTGAATGTAATTACTTGGTTAATTAAATATTGACTTTTAACTCAAAAAGTCATTAAAACAAGCCGCCAGAAAGAGAGGAGAGTGGCAGGGAAGGAAGCAGAACTTTCAGGAAGGAGGAAGAGGAGGAGGAGGATTGTCCTACTGTGTGCAGCGGACGTGGTCTTCAGTCTTAGGGCAGGTAGAAAATTGCGGACCGAGGTCACTGCGCAAAACTAGGATTTGCGGGTGTCTCTTTACATTTTCCCTACGTAAGACCGTCTCTCTTTACTAGGCTGCTCTCAAAGTGAACCGAGCGGGCTTCTGGCTCAGCAACTAGATACCGATCATCGCCTTTCCCTGGAACTAATGCGGTACCGGGCACGAGGACGTGCTCCATAGATGCTTGTAGAACGAATGAACGACTATAAAGAACAACAACAACAAAAGCAAAACAAACAAACAAACCCAGAAAAGAAAAGTGCACTCCTAGAAATCGCCTGTCACACTTCTGAGCCCCTCGGGAGCCCGCGGAGGGGAGCATCTCTCCACAAGGCGAGAGAACTGGTTCTGACCTGGCCTGGGAGGAAGTTTGTCTTTTCAATCCTATTTGCCCTTTCGGTATCCGCGAATTCCCAGTCGCCCTGAAGATCCGGTCCACCGCTTTCCCGTGTCCTGCCTGGACAAGCCCCACGTGGTCTGGCTTCTAGCCGGTCCGATGGGTCTAAACTCAAAGGGGTCAAGGAGGCCATCCCCCCCGCGGCCGGCCGGCCCGGGCGCCCTTCCCGCGGGGTCCTCTAGGGCTCCGCGCGGCTTCCGCGGGTCAGGGGCGCGGTGGGAAGTAAATCCTCACCCGCTCGCCCGGCCCGCCGGCGGGGTCAAACAGGTCATCCCCCCGCGGCCCGCCGGCGCCGGAGCCGCCCGCCCGGTCCCACCTCCGCGCGCCCCGCTGGGGCCGGAGCCGGGCGGTCTGGACCGGCCCCCGCTCACCTGGGCTGCGCTGCGGCGGCTGGGGGGCCCCCCCGCCCCGCCCACCCGGGCCCTGCGCGCCCCACTCACCAGCGCACGGCCCCGGCGGCCTCACCCGGCGCGGGGCGCCGCCGCCTCTGCCGCAGCCCGGCCGGGCCGCGGGGGGCAAGGGACTCCGCGCCTCTGCTGCCGCCGCCGCCGCCGCATCCCCGGCGAGTGCCGCCGCCGCTCCTCCTCCCCTCCCTCCGCCTCCTCCCGCCTCTCCGTCCCCCCCCCCACTTCCCCCCGCCCCCGGGCTCGGCCGCCGCCGCCCCCCGGCCCCCACCCCGGCGCACCGCCCTCGCCAAAGTCCGGCTCCGCGCCCCGCCCGGGCCGCTCTTACATCGCCCCAGCCCGGCCGGCCGCGCTGCCCGAGCCAACCCCTTGGCACGGCGCGGCCCGGCTCCCCGCCCGCCGGCCTCCGCGCGGGGAAGGCGAGCGCGCGCCGTGGCGGGGGCGCCGGACCGGGAGCCGCGGGCGGCGGGGGCCCGGGGCCGGGGGGACCCGCCGCGGCGCCCTCCCTGCGCTCCCCCCGCCCCGCGCCAGCGCTTTACCTCTGGCTTGACGGACGCGCGGCCGGGCCGGCCCGGTCCTGTGGCCCTCCGCGCACGGCCCTGGCCCCGAAGTCCGGCCCCGGACGGAGCAGCGGCGGAGAGAGGGGGTCCGGGCAGCTCTCGGCCTCCCGATGCCTCGGGACCCGACTGGCCGCGCTCCCGGCGCCGAGCGCGCACCCTCGCCGGGACACAGACGCACACTCACCCGACACACACTCGCTCCCGCTCGCCCTCGGCGGAGAGTTGAAACAGCTGTGGGATTCGCCCAGGAGCTGGAAATGAGGGAGGGACGCGAGCCAGAGCCGCGCGCGCGCGTGTGTGTATGTGTGTGTGTGTGTGTGTGTGTAACACACAAACGGGGGGGGCATCGCTAATAAATCAAATACTGCAATAAAGTGTGGAGGACCATTGATCAGGTCCACTTTGCTGGAAACGAAGAGAATCCTTGCCTCTGTGCCGCTTTTTCTCCTCCCTCGGAGCTGGAAGGAGCCAGTGTTCCGCGGGGCGTGTGACAGCCCCGGCCTGGCGCTCCCCTCGTAATGACACGTTAATAAATGTTTTCTTTTATCTGCTTTCACAAGGGCTCGCCCCAGTCTGCAAACACCCGACCGCCTTTGCTGAAAGCCCGGCGCTCGCCTCTAACTATACACATCTGCCTTGGGAGCTGCCCGCTGGAGCGGGAGCCCCCAGCTAGATCGCGGGGTGAACTGCCCAAGCGCCCGGGAAGCTTCCTGAGATACTAACTTGAACTCAAGTGAAAAGAGCTGCCGTGACTCAGAAATGGTCCGGGAATAGGAAAGAAAGGAGAAACCGGCTTCCTCCTCCGAAAGGGGAGGAATTCGACTCAAGGTGGTGCTGTCCACCGCGGTTTCCACTGTCCCCAGTGCCACAGCAGAGGCCGGAGGGGCACAGGGCTGACAGGGGTGGGCAAAGAGCCGGCAGACAACTAACCAGTAGCAGCAGAAACAGCGCTGAGTTGTTAAGGGGAGACAGACCCTGCTGTGGATAAGTGCACTTAAGGCAACAGCGACTTAGTGTAAACCTAATAATCTTACAAGGAAAGTATCATTATGCCTGTAATACAACTATGGAGACCAAGTTACAGAGAGGTTAAGTAACTGGCTGAAGGTCAAACACTTGTTAAGTGATGGACCCAGGATTTGAACCTGAGAAGCTTGGCTCCAGAGTTCCCCTAAGTCCTAGGCTGTTTACTTTTCAGTGCAGCATCTCCTTTCTCTGGCTTAGTCTTCCTTCATGCAAGTTAGGGGTGTCCTATTTAGTAAATAAAAATACAGGGGGTCCGCGAGGTGTACAAAAAATTCTTCGTATATTTGAAATTCAAATTGGATGTCGTAACCCAGTTGGAGACGCTGGAGTCCCCCGCTGTACTCCCACTTTAGCCGGGCCAGATCAATTTATAGTCTAAATAAATCAGGAAAACCTGGAACTTCTTTTTCTAAATCAGATTCTGGCCTCGCTTTTGGCGCCACTGAGGTTGCTGATCTTCTGCCCTTCTTTTGCCTTAGAACAAAATGTCAGGCTTGCTTCTTTACCATCACGGACCAAAAAACAAGGGAGCCTCCGTTCCCTTCTTGCCTCATCTCTGTGGGAGGAAGAACACATTTACTGCAGAGCTTCTAGGATGATGCTGTCCCGTAAATGCATCAAGCAGGCCCTGGTTGTAATTTAAAATTTTCTAGTAGCTGCATGAAAAAGTAAAAACAACAACAACAAAAAAACAGGTGAAATTAATTTTAATAATATAGTTAACCTAGTCTATCTAAAATATCACTTCAACATGCAATCAATAGAAACATTTTTAATGAGATATTTTACATTCTTGTTTCTTAGGGAGTCTTTGGAATCTGATGTGTATTTTACACTTACAACATCTCACAATTTGTACCGGCCACGTGGGGCTGGGATTCCCATAGAAGACAGAAAGTACAATTCTAGTAGTTTCTGTGGTCCACTGCTGAGCATTTCTACGGGGTTATCTTATGTAATTTTTGTGACAATTTTTCAAGAAAACTTATGCTTACAAAGGTCAAGGGTTGTGACCAAGGTCACAATGTTGGCAAGTGGGATTTTAACCCATTTGAGACTGTGCCTGGCTTTGGGACATGTATCTCCTGTGACAGTAATTTTCTCCCTGGTCCTCAGAGTCCCATGGGGTGACTCCGGGGCCTGGGGTAGAGAGGGAGATGAGATCTGTCTTTTGCCTGCTTTTATGTCGGAGAATATTTCAGAGGTGGGGAGATGTCTACCACAAAAAAAATTAAAAAATACACTGCCTTCCTTTAGGCCTCAGGTTCATGAACACAGCTCTCCTTTCCCTAAATGGGCCCTGCCCACAATTTTCCCCTCCGTCCTTCCCTCCTCATCAGGGACCCCCCAGTACTGGAAGGGCAACTCACAGTGTACAGTCCCCTACATGGGGCTGTAGGCGGGGCTGAGGTGATGTCATTTGATTATCATCTTTAGCTATTTATTCTTTCCATTGTTGCTGTTAAAAGACCGAACATCTGGGTGTTTTGCCCTTTATCCTTCCTCAGGAAGGAGACAGATCTCATGTGTAAGTGCCTCTTTGTGTGTGTATATCTGTGTGCCTGGACACATGCCTGTGTGTGTGTGCAAGCAAGCACACGTGTGTGCTCACTGCAGGCGGGTGCTGTGGATCGGGTTTCAGGTGAGGACTTCACTCACCAGCTCAGAGGCTCGCAGAGTCCAAGGGGCTGCAAAGCGCCCTCTGGCCACGTCTCATTCCCGTAATTCACAGCAAACTCCCTGGTCCTCTGGGTCTGAGGCCTCAGCCTGACTTTTCCAGCTTCCCTCCAGGTGGGAGGGGACTCCTGACCCTATCCAGGAGCTCCGTGTCTGCCTGGTAGACTTGAGGGGACTCCGGGGCTCCGATGTCCCCCAGTCTGGGGAGTCGCTCAGCCACTGAGCGGGGGCGGGGCCTGGGTGGGGCGCCAGTGCAATTCTGGGGACCCCCTGGCCTCCTGATACTCCAGCTTCTGCCCGTCTCCAACCGCCCCTCCTGGGACAACCTTTCTCCCCTCCTGTCCCTCGTCACCCTGATGGCACCTTTCTCTGTGTGCGTCCTGGCTGGATGATCGGGCTTTTCAGGTTCCTCACTCCGGTCCTGACTCCCCACCCCCTTGCTGGTTTAACCTCATGGGGACCTTTCTGTTGACACCCACACGCCTCATTTCATCCTTCTGTGAGTTCCTTGGCGGCCCTCTGTGCAGAACGCCTGGCTGCTTCTATCCCCCTTGCAAAACCAGAATGCTGTTTTATTTCTGGAACTCCTATACAACAATTAAAAAAAAAAAATCACTCCTGCTGTGTGTTTTCACAGTCAAGAGGCTGAAACTCAATCTGATTGTCCGAGCACTTCTGGCTGCATTTGGGTTGGAGTAGATGGGATTTTATGAGGTTGTAAAAGTCAAGCTTTTAACATGTCTCAAACAAATTGGCATGTGAAGGAGAAGCGTTAAAAGTGGAAATGTGGCCACAGACGGGAGGCCTGGGAATGCAAACACGCCACCGAACTGGGGCACAGGTGGCTTTAATAACCCGCACCAGTTTGGCACAAAGCAGAGGGGTCACAGAGTCACCCCCAGGGGCTTGGGATCCAACTTCTCAGCTCCTGAGTGGGGACGGTTTTGCATGGGCTTTTAAAATACGAATCCCAGCATCATCCCTAACGTTAGTTATACATTTGTGGTTAATCCTGCTGAGTTTTCACTTAGACCCAAGCTGTCCTGGTCGGTAGAAGTGCAATCGCATTAGAGAGAAACTGTTTACATTTCTTGAGATATTGTGATAATGAAAAACAGCATCATAAACCCCCATTAAATCAGAAGAACATTAATTGTATTTCCTGCTGCCTCCCTGGGCTGGCTCGCTGACACAGACGTACTTTACTTCAGCAAAACAGGGCTAATCTTTTGTAGCACGGTACCCATTCCCCGCCCCCCCGCCTTAATTACATGTAATTGTATAGTCTAATTTATTCCAACGCCCGACGCCTAAAAGTGCACATTCATGAATCAAGGGTTAGATTGGGAGGTAGGAGAATTATAAATGGGTGTAATTGCAGTCTCTTGGGGGCTGCTTATGAGTGATCTCAAAGAGCCATGATGTTTATTCTGAATTCTTACCAATGAAAGACAGTTGCACTGCCTCCAGTAAAGAACACAGATAACAGTGACAATTTGTCTAGTTGCTTAACAATACACCACTCGTTCTCGTTGGGATAAGTAGGAAAAAAAAGATTAAACACTTGAATTTCGTGTAATTTGTGATGTGATGAAATGGGGCACACAAGCATTAGTCCACAGGTAATTGAGCATTAAAATGAGTAACGTGGCCGCGGGCAGCGCAGCAACAAATCTGTGGACAAAGTAGAGCTCTGTCTTCTGTTTTTATTCTAAAAATCTCAAACCAAGGAGTTGAAGGAATAGTACAGTAGATATGCAATACCTTACACCTGGAATCAACAGTTGTTAATATCTTGCCATGTGTGCATTTTAAGTTGCTGTGCCATTTGGAAAAAAGTCGTGGCCATTACGGCCCATCACCCCTTGCGACACGAGTGTGCATCTCCTGAGACTAAGCTGGCCTCCCAGATGGCTGCCCCTTCATTATCATACCTAAGGAAATGACCAGTGATTCCATAATCATTCCCCAGCTTGCTCACATTAACAGAGCCACCAGGGTGTCTTTCTCTTTGTTCCTTAAGCCCTTTTCTGACTCAGGACCTTTGCACTTGCTGTGCCATCTCTCTGCTTTTGCTCCTTGTCATCATTCAGATCTCAGTTCAGAAGTCACGTCCCTGAGAGTCCCCTCCTGTCTGTTTTACCTAAAGAGGTTTCCTGGTCTCCTTCACTGTCTATTCTCCCTCCTTATTTTATTGTCTTCCTATAGCATACCACTGTATAAACAATTCTGTTTTTATTCTGTGTCTGTGACCACAGTCCATTTAGCAGCTCACCGCCCCTCCCCCGCCACCCCACATGCACCCCACACTAGTAGTTGCAGAAGAGTGGGGCTACCTCTGGTTGGTTTGCTGCTGTGGGCCCCGTGCCCATTACAGTGTTTGGCACACAGTCAGTACTCCATAGGTATTTGTGAGATGAATGAATAAACATACCTGTGTGTCATGTTTTCAAACAGAAGTGGTAAAATGGAGAGATCGGGACCCCAGTGTTTAGACGCAAAGCCACGGAGGCTCAATCCCAGTGCTACCACTCACCTGTTGTGGGTCACTATGGGCCTCCATCCTTTAAATGACTCTGCCAAATGGGGATAATGACCATAGTCTCTACTTTCTAGGGTTATTGTGAGTTAGTAATGAGTTTATGTACAAAGTGCTTATAACAGTGCCTGGCACATAACAAGCCGCCTTCCTTGTGCACTTGTAATTAATGTTAAGTCTGCTAGCCAGAGGCCTGTGATTTTAAGCTCCCTTGGCCACTATAGCAGGCTCCCACAGAAACGGTCTCCAAGCATAATGCCCCAGGGAAAACTTCTTGGAAGTGCTGATGTGGCCACACTGTTGGCCCCATGCTGCCCTGTGAGAGGCCAGTCAGGTCTGGAAAAGGCTCTGTTTGTTTACAGTGGGCATCTGAGCTGATGCATCAGGGCCCATTGCTAAATATTTTGACTCACACCCTTGAGACCAGCCCTTGGAGGCTTACCCAGGAGCCAAGGCACGGGAACCTGGAGAGGAGGGGACAAAGGAGCCTCCTGTCCCCCCTGGAGGAGAGTGAACACAGTGGCATGGGCTTTGACTCAGCAGGTCCCCTCCCACTGCCCTTGGTAGGTAGATTGTTAGGAATTTTACCTTATTATTGGCCTGTGCATTTTTAAAAAAGGATATTCAGTGCGGATGTCCATATGCAGAGGCGTGTAGGGAAATACAAGTTTTTAAAGCTAAAGGTGTAATAACATATGAATTAGGAATCAGGGAAACTACTGGAAATTTGAACAATAAAAATTGTATCTAACTGGAGATAAAATAGTTTATCCAGATAGTGTGTATGGCATACATAGATAGTCACTTTTTGGGGGAGAAAGAGAGCATGCTTCCAGGGTCCACTTGTCCAATTTTTATAACAAGAACTCTACTTTCCTTTGGGGAAACTGGTCCCTACTCTATTTTTAATCCCCAAGCCTCTGGTGGAGGGGCTTTGGCCCCTTGCTTCAGATTTGGGCAGGGAACCCAGACCTGGCCAATCTGTGTTATTCCATGCTGTGACCAGTGAGTGGATCAGACATGGGCACGTGATCCACTTCGAGCCATTGGGAACCAATGGCCTATTTTCATTTGCTCTATTGAGTGACAGGAGCTTTCTTACTTCTGGGTTTGAACTCGGTGATCATTAAGAAGCCATCAGATGCCACGTGCGGGCTTAGAACTGAAGCCGAGGCAGAGTCATGAGGTTGATGAATTGTACTGTGATTTTAAGGCAGCACCCAACATTCCTGCCTCTCTGGTTCCTTCTACAGGCCCCGTAGAATTCTCTCCCCTTGTGTGTGGGCAATACGATGGATATGATGGGTTTCACTCCCATGATTAGGGTAAGGGGAAGGAATTTTGAAGATGTCATTCAGTTGACCTCAAATGAATCAAAAGGGGGAAAGTCCTGGGTGGGGCTACACAATCAGGTGTAAATCCTTAAAAGGGATGGGGCGGGAGAGGTGGGGGTGGCTTTCCTGGAATCAGAGATGCTCCGGCTGGCCTTGAAAGGGCAAAATGCCATCCTATGGAAAAGACCACTTGGCAGGGTGTGGCTTTTGCATGACAGACAGCAAAAAATTGGGGATCATTGTCCTATAACTAAAAGTTGAACTGAATTCTCCCACGGCCGGGGGTGTGGCAGAGGACTCTGAAGGTGAAATGACATCGCAGCTAAGATTGCCGAAGTCAGACCCTGACCTCAGCCTGCTGTGACCATGAGCAGAGGACCCAGCTAACCCATGGCCAGATTTCTCACCCATGGGAACTGTGTGATAATAAATCCAGGTTGGCTTAAACTGCCAAGTTCATGGTAATTTGTCTTGCAGCAATAGGAAACGAAGACATGTATGAAAACCTGGGTCAAGCTGCGCCTGAAGCTGAATCGGTAACACTGGAACTTTCAATTATGCGAGCCAATGAGTCCTCCCCCCCCCCCTTTATCTCTCAAGCCTGCTTTTGAGCAGAATCCCAGGACTGCATCCCACTGACCTGGCTTATTTCCCACACTTCTGCCTGAACCAGTCATTAAGCCTGGGGACATGACCCATGGTGCTGTGATTGGCCCCGTCTCGGTCATGGGCCTGAGTTGGGAGCGTGTGCTTGTGTGATTTGCCATCACGTCATGTGTCTCTTACACCCTGACCCTGAAGGTATAGATTTCTGTCCACGAACTCCGTGTTCTTTTTGATCCTCTCCTAGTAGCTATGGAAGATGTGGGATGCATCATGGTCTAAGGCCGGAGTTGGCAGACTTTTAATGTAAAGGGACAGAGGAAAGAGTTTAGGCTTTGTGGGCCACGTACAGTCTTGGTTTTTCCTCCTCCTCCTCCTCTTCCTCCTTCCCACCCCCCCAGGGCCAGGAGCCCCTGTGGGGGGGGCCTCCAGAGCTGACACTTACGTAGACACTACTGTGTCACACCTGCTCAGTCCCTGTGGTGGCACCTCGGACCTGTTTCTTAGAGGAGGCCTGGGATCCTGATGGAGACGCAGTTATTGCAGGAAGTGGAGCAGCAGGGGGCCACACCTGTCCCCAAGTCGTCCGGCCTAACGAGGTTCGCTGGGCTCCCATTCCCACTGTACTGAGTTGAATAGTGTCCCTCTGGAACTCCTGTCCATCCGGAACCTCAGAATATGACCTTATTTGGAGAAAGGGTCTTTGCAGATGTAAAGAGCTAAGATGAAGTCATACTGGGTAAGGGTGGGCCCAGTCCAATGACTGGTGTCCTGACAAGAAGAGCAAACAGGGGCATAGACACAGGGAAGGAAGCCCCGTGAAGAGGGAGGCAGGCACGGGAGAGATGCAGCTGCGAGCCCAGGAACGCTGAGGACTGTGGGCCACCCTCAGAAGCTGGGAGAGGCAGGGAAGGATCCTCCCTGGAGCCTCTGGAGGGAGCGTGACCCCGTGGACACCTTGATTTCAGACTTGTGGCCTCCAGAACTCCAGGACGGAATACGTTGCTGTTGTTTGAAGCCACCCAGTTTGGGTTGGTTGTTACAGCAGCCCCAGGAAGTGAACGGGGGTCACTCCTCCTCCCTCGGGGTGAGTGTGTGAATGATGGTGGCAGTGGAAGGAAAGTTCTGGAGTCACGGTGACACCAGGGTGCGGGTCTCAGCCCAGGCCCCAAATCAGAGATTCCGATTTAATGCGGTAGCGATGGGCCTAGACGTGGGTATTTTTTCAAAAACAACGTTATTGAGGTATAATTGATATACCGTTAAATTCACCCACTCGAAGTGTACCACTGATTGAATTTTACATTTCCTGGGTTGTGCAACCATCACCATAATTTGGTTCTAGAACTTTCTCATGACCCCTCCTAATAAGGTCCCTCACGGGGCATGGATCATTTTAAAGGTCCCGAGGTATTCTGACCTGTGGCCGGGCTGAGAGCCCTGCTCAGGGTGGGGGCCTCAGGAAAGACAGGAGAGTGTCATCAGTTTGTCTGGAGGGTGCTGAGGCCCCCAACTGACACTGGAGTGAGGGTAGGTAATTTTAGAGAATGCTGACCAAACCCCACAGGAGCAGTGGTTGTGGGGAGGGTAAGCTGGGTAAAGAGGCTGGGCTGCTGGGATGGGTGGGCCAAAGCCCAGGCCCAGGCCTAGAAAGGTCCCTCTGGGCTGTGGATAGTGCTGGGGTTGGGGGTGGAGTGACAAGGAGGGAAGGGCACACTCCACATTTCCACCTCCTCTGGAAGCTAGGAGGGGAGGATGGGGCTAGGAACTGGGTTGGGTGCGGGGCAGTCTGCCTGCACGACCCCCGGCATGGCCCAGAGCCAGGCACAGGGGAGTCACTGTGCCCAGAGGGGTGAAGCGCCATCCCCAGGGACACACGGCAGGTCAAAAACAGAGGACAATGAAGGTGCCAGGAGTTCTGCTCCTTCCACCTTGGCACAGTTCTCTGAGCCCGGGAGGACCCTGCAGATTGGCTCAGTCAGCTCGGTCCTGCCCAGTGTCCAGGGCCAGCCCCTTCTCGCAGCCCAAAGTGTTCATTTACCTTCCTTCCAGTGAGACCTTGCCTCGCCCCACGGCTCCGCCCCAAGAAGTGCCTCTTGTTGGTCACAGTGGCATCCCCTGCTTGGCTTGGCAGTATCTGTCACTTGGCACCCAGGCTTATCGTTGTCCTGTGATTGTTCCTGGTGACTCATCCATTTGTGCTTCTATCTGGTTGTCTGTGGCTCTGGCAGGTGCTGTGCCCATGAGAGCGGGGCTGCCAGCCAAGACTGCAGTAGAGGCCTCTGCCATGAGCTGGATTTATCCCGGTCTGTCCCCTTCACCTTGGAGAGAGGACTTGGGAATAGAACGCCTACTTTCATAGTGAACGCTGACTGCTTATGTCCGTGGGAACTTGGTGGCAGATGGAAGACCCACTTCGGCTAGTTAAGACAAGAAAGGGATTGGTTAGAAGATATTAAGTATCCCCAGATCTGCGGGAGGGTCAGCATGCAGGCTGTGAAGCCAGGCAGCCAGAAAAGGCTTCAGCACACACCATGGGGGCTGTTCTGGCCACACGTTGCTGCCGCCGGGTCTGTCCTGATGAAATTGGGTGGGGACTCGGAAGGCTCAGCCACTGCTGAGCCCCAGGAAGAACCAAAAGCTTTGCCACAGTGTTTTCCAGAAGCTCAGAGCCCTCGGGCACAGCCACCATCACCCAAAGCTCCGTTCTGAATCCGCGTCTCACGTGGGGGGTGTCTGATTGGCAGAACCTGGGCCACGTGACTGCATCCCAGCTGCAAAGAAGTGCGGGAATTCCAGTTTCTGGAATTGGCTTGGGAGGGTGGGACTCATCATGGGATGTTGGCAACACGTAGACAGGGGATTGGGTGGCCACAGACACTCAAAAGACAAATACCTGCTCCATCGGCGGCGTGTGGAGGGCCGGCCGAGCACTCCACGTCTCTCATTTTACCTTCGTCCTTATAGTTAGGGAACCAACGATCAGCAAGGGTAAGTGACGTGTCCAAGGTTGCAGGGAGCTAAGACTCCAGAACCTTCATCCATCTTCCAAACTCATGGCTAGATGGAAAATGTCACAGATCACCAGCCATCTAGATGCCCCAATGCTGGCCTGGGGCCCCAACCACAAGTGAGTGGCACACGCAGTCACAGGATGGGCTCTGGTCTCTTGCTCACTTAATCCTTTGACTGAAGCAGGAAACCACTTACGGATCGTCCATCCATTCACAGCCGGATCTCATGAAATCATCATGTGCTCGTGGTCGGAGGGCTTGGGCTCTGGGGCAGCGTTCTGTTGCTCCGCCTTGGGCCTCTTTCACTCTCTGATCCTCATCTGTAAAATGGACAGCTAAATCTTGCTCCACTTCCCTCCCTCCAGGACTGTCCTTTGGATCAGATGTGAACGTGAGTGCAGAGTGAAAGTGTCAGCTGCAGGACAGCTCTCTTCTTTGTTGACCTTATTCCCCACCAGCAACTTGTGGATAAAGGGGAATGCCTGTAGGAAGCTGCCCTCACTCTGCTTCATAAGGAGTCATGAGTGGGGCCTTAGGAGCTCTTGGTGATGTCTGCTTAGACAAGACGTGTATTGAGGGCTTCTTTGCCTTGAACGGGGACCACACCCCACGGGCCATTATCAGACACTACTGGGGATGGATGGCCACAGTCTCTCTGTGCCCGCCTGGGTGCAGGTAACAGCAAAGACCCCCAAACAAGCACTGTTCTTGGCTTATCCACAGGCGGAGTGCTGGTCCTGCAGGCATTTCAGAGCAGGAAGCCAGGCCTCCCTTGGGGGGAGACGTGGAGAGGGAAGCCCCATGGGCTGCAAAAGCAAAGAGTGGGGAGCCCACTGGGGCCGGCTGTCCTGGCCTTGGAACTGCTATGGAAGGTGCCTTGATCAGGGTTTTCAGAGATCCCAGCAGGCTTGCACGTCTGGGGTGAGATGCTCATTTATTCATTCATTTGACAGATCTGCTTAAAGTTGGGACCAAGTCTCCGTAACTCAGCCTCAGAGCCTCGGGCCCAAAAGGTGACTTTCATGACCCTGCTTCCAAAGGCTTAGAATCTCGTAGGAGAAAAAGATACACCGACTGAGCTCAATGGAGAGTCTGTGGCAGAATGTCTTTGTTCTTACCAACATCTGCTGCTTTCTTTCCCTTGCCCATAGAAACTTGCTTTTCTTTGGGGGGGGCAATGTACCCCACCGAAAGGGTGGCTTAACCTTTTAAGCCAGGGTTTCTCAGAGGGTGGTCATTGGACCAGAGCATCAGCATCACCTGGGACCTTGTTAAAAATGCAGGCTCTTAGGCCCACCCCATGCCCGGGGATCCTGACTCTGAGGGTGGGGGCCAGCAATCTGCTTAAATTACCCCCTGCTCCCCGCCCCCCCCACCATCGTATGTGTGGCCACATGGGCAGTTCTTGCCCATGAGACGTGAGGAGGTATCTGCTGGGGGCTTTGGGAAATAGTTTTCTTCCTGCTAAGAAAGTAGAAAATCTTAGAAGGTGGAGGTTCGGCCTCAGGGCCCCTTCCAGCTGCTCCAGATGTGGACTTGGGTGGGCACAGGCCTGGTGCTGGATGGAGAGAGGCATCATATGGCCAGGAAGGGGCGGTGTCACTGATGGACTGGGGATGACCCACAGAAAAGAGCCAGAACTGCCCAACCACTTGGGGACCTTGTATTAAGAAAACGGTAAATGCTCTCACAGCATTGCCACCTGTAGCCAAGAGCGTCTGCACAGACCCAAGTTCATGGGAGTGATGATGAGCCAAGTATTGACGCTAATGTATCCCAGCCTTATAATAATGTCATACAAGGCCTTTTCTTCCTCTGCAACTTTTCCGCATGGGTAATTAGGACTGCTTAACCACCTCATACCCGATAGAATGGCTGCTAGCACAAACTCCAGGAAATAACAAATGTTGGTGAGGATGTGGAGAAATTGGAACACTTGTGTGCTGGTGGGGGTGGGGGTGTATGTAAAATGGTGTAGCCGCCATGGAAAACAAGATGGCAGTTCCTTAAAAAATTAAAAATAGAATTACCACAGGATCCAGCAATTCTACTTCTGGGTCTATGCACAAGAGAATTGAAAACGCGTGCTCAAACAGATATATGTACACACCCATATTCAAAGCAGCATTATTCACAATGGTCAAAGAGTGAAAGCAATCCAAGTGTCTACTGATGGATGGTTAAGATGGTAAATTGTATGTGTGTTTTACCACAATAAACAAACAAATAAGAAACACACACACACACACCCCTCTTAAAATCCACATCCCTTTCCTCATTTACATCTGCCCACAGATGGTCTCTATAACTCTTGCCTCTCCTCTGAGTTCTGGTGCCATACATCCCAACCGGCTTTTTGACATCACCACCTGGATCTTTTGAAGGCAGCTCAAAGTTCAGTGTGCCTGAGCCTGAACTCATGACCTCCCTCCCCAAACCCGTTCCTCTTGCTCTGTTTGTCTTCGGGGTGTCTGACACTTCCATCCATTATAAGTCAGAAGTCAGCCTCTTCCTCAGCCTCCTCCCCCACCCAAATCCATTGTAAATTCCTGGTGATCGCCCTTCTTGAATACCAGCCAAGGGCAGCCACCCTGTCCAATCTCCTCCAGGATTGCTTCTGATGACAGCAGTGGGGCCCGACTGGGCTCTCTGTGCATGCCCTGGTACCACCCAGACCCACGCTTTGGGGCAGAGCTAGAGTGAGTTTTTCCAACTGCAGATCTGATTGATTCCATTTGAGTTTCCCTTGCAGTAATCAATGCCATATGAAAAGATTCCACGGAAGAATCCAGCCCCTCCCGGAGCCCATTGCCATGCAGGCTCTCGTGAGTTGATGTCACATCTATTACACGAGCAAGCAAGCTGACTGAGTCTCTCAGATTTGGGGGCTGACATCGGGGGCTGCGGGTGGGACAAATGTCATTGATGATCAGTGTCCTCTATTGGGATGTCCCAGGTGCAGACTCTGAGACACGAATTTGAGAGCAAGTGGTTTATTTGGGAGGTGATTCCAGGAAACGCTGGCCAGGAGCAGGGAGCGAGAGTGGGAAGGCAGGAAAGCAGTTCAGGGCATGTTATGAAGCCTGCTGGTTGGAAGGACAGCTGGAGTTCACCCCCACGGAGAAAGTCTGGGATGAGCCAATCAAATGTGGATGAGTTGCCCCAGGGAGTCGGGGACACCAACTCTGACAAGTCATTCCTGGGGGGCTGCTGCAGGGGGTGTTGATTCTCTGGCACTTTCTGCCTGCCTGGCGCGGGCCAAGTGGTCTGCTGAGGTTGTGTTCAAAAGCCCTCAGGCCAAGAGCAGCAGGTATCGGCAGTTGCGTTGGAGGGGGTTGGTTCCAGGGCTTTGTGATGGGCACGGCCAGCGCCTCCTTCCCAGCGGGGGGGGATGACAAATGACGCTCATTAAGTGACTCAGACCCTCAGGACAGAACATAGAGACATGCGGTTTGAAAGCTCATCCTTTTGAATTGTCCTTTCCCTCAAAGAGGAAAGTCTCAGTTTGTGCTAATGGGGCTTAACTCCTTTCTAAAGCTCTGTCACCTCCCTTTTGAACCCAGGGAGCCTGTGTAAGAGGGAAGGAGGGACCGTGGCTCCTTCCTGCGTGTCCCTGAGACCTCCTCGGGTGACTGGACAACCAGGGCGTGCAGCCAGGGGAAGGTTAACCAGGGTAGGACCAGGGCCTTGCCCGCTTAGCGCTGACCTCCCCTTCTCAGGCCACAGGGTGTGGTCCCGTCTGTGGCCAAATGGAGCCTGCAGAGTTCTGGTCCCCCGCTCTGCGTGAGACCAGAGACAGCTTGTGCTGGCGGTTGTGGGTGCCAGGCACCCATCTCTGGGTTGGGTTTGGGGAACCACCAGAGGCCGGGGCCTGAGCAGGAGGCCCCAGGGTGGCCATGTGGCTGTGAAGGGGATGAGGCAGGGGTGGGTGGGAGGGAGATGCAGGAAGGCCTCCGGCCCCTTCTGTCCTCCCAGTGTAGGAGTGAGGCCCAGCAAGTTCCCTCGGCCGCTCCCAAGCTGAGCATGTGGGCAGGGTGGCTCTGGAGGGTGGTCAGGGGCAGAGTTTGCCAGAACTGAGGGGTGTGTGTGTGTGTGGGGGGGGTGTGGGTGGGTGCGTGCGCACACACGTGTGTATAATGAGAGCAAGTATGTACACGTGCCAGTGTATGTGTGTGTGAGAGAGAGAGATGGACAGGTGGACAGACAGAGTCTGGAGGAGGTTGGCAGGGAGAGTGGAGTAGGAAGTGAGGTGCCCTTAGAGGAGGGAAGTGTCCCTGTGGGCGGTGAGCCTGAGGATAGGGCCTGAAGGGGGATGATGTGAACAGGAGGGGATGTGATAGGTTAGGACAACCAGTCCTGGTTTTATTTTATCAATGAAAACTACAGCAGCCTAAATTCACCAAGCGCTCCCAGGCATTAGACAGTGGTCTGAGCCCTTTACATGCGTTTTATGTAAGTATTTTTATTTAACAGATACTTGTGCTTGCTCTGTGGAGGCACTGTTCTCATTGTTTACAAACACAAAAAACAACTAAATAAATATTTTATTTTAAAAAGATTTCATTTATTTATTTGACAGAGAGAGAGAGAGCACAAGCAAGGGGAGCAGCAGAGGGAGAGGGAGAAGCAGGCTTCCCGCTGAGCAGAGAGCCTGATGTGGGGCTCGATCCCAGGACCCTGGGATCATGACCTGAGCCGAAGGCAGTCACTTAAGCAATTGAGCCACCCAGGCACCCCTAAATAAATGTTTTAAAGCATTTAATCATTAAACCATCCAATCCTCACAAGAATCTCGTGATTCCAGAGTCAGGCTCCTCCCCACGATGCCTGGGTTTCATCATGCTGATAAAAGGTGGAGGGTTAATTATGCATATTACCCATTTTACAGATGGAAAAACAGAGGCACACAAGGGTTAACAATTTCTCAGCTCGAAAGTGGCCGAGCCGGGACCCAGTCCAGCCTGCGGGCTCAGGCCCACACTGTAACCACCTGGCTATGGGCCCATGGTAATGAGTCCTTTGAAAAAAGGTGAGTCACTTACCTTGGACATGCCTCAGTTTCCTCATTTGCCAAGTCGGGCTCTAGTAATCCTGCCCTACTGACTCACAGGGCATGGCGAGAGAAGGGATCAGGGACAAGGCTCCCAGAAACTTCCATCAGGGAGGAGCCCTGGTCTGGGAGAAAGCTGGTCTTGGCCAGCTCTGCCCCAGCGCCCTGAGTGCCCGTGGCCATTCATGTCCCCTCGTCACCTGCGTTTCCCCACCTAGAGCGTGGGTGGCCTGGGCTGAGACCCCAGACTCATCGAGCTCCACGTGTCCCTGACTGTCCGGCTCTGTCCTGACGGACACCGGGGCTGCCCGTGCCGACCATCCAGGAACTGGGCCACCGGAGATGGCACGGCCGACAGTCTCAGACTTGTTCTAGGAAAGTGCACTCGGGGCCAGACTGGCTCCGCGGTGATCCCTGTGGCCCGATGACCGCGCGGAGATCCTTTGTGCTGAGAGGCACCAAGCCTAGTGGGACTTGGGCTCATACAGGGTCGTCCTGAGGGACACTGGCCAAGGCGTCCAGCCCCTGGGTTCGAGCGCTCTGGGCCAGCTTCTGTTGGTCTCCCCGAGTTCTCCTTTGAGGCAGCAGGCTCAGAACAGAATCGTTCACTCATTCAATTCATTCATTCAGCAATTCTTTACAGAACAACTCCTGTGTGCCAGGCGCTGTTCTAGGCACTGAGGCTAGAGCTGTGACCGGAACAGACCGAGGCCCTGTTCTCAGGGAGCTGACTTTCCAGCAGAGGGGGGAGGGGGGCAGTGAACATTAGGGCACACCTCCCGAGTGCAATCACGTAGACGTACATACATGTATGTGTGCACACAGACGTGCAAATGCAGGTATGCACACATACAACATATTATATACACATTACTGTGTGTATTCTAGGTAGTAATAGATGCTATAAAAATCAGGCAGAGTATTGGAATAGAGACTTCTGGGGGGCTACTTTAGTCTGAAGGGCTTGAAAGTCCCCTCTCTGAGGTGTGCCATTTGGGCCCAGACCTGAGGGAATTAAGGGAGTCTTGCATGTGCATATCTGGAGGAAGAATGTTCCAGACAGAGGAAACAGCATTTGCAAAGGCCCTGTGGTGGGAGCTTGCCCAGCATGTTCTAGGAAGGTCAGAGTGGAGTGGGCGAGGGGGAGAGTAGCCAGTTATTAGTAAGGTCTTCTAGGCCATGGCAAAGAAATTTGGGTCAC
The DNA here is from genome assembly GCF_037043125.1 of Eumetopias jubatus. Taxonomy (NCBI): domain Eukaryota; kingdom Metazoa; phylum Chordata; class Mammalia; order Carnivora; family Otariidae; genus Eumetopias; species Eumetopias jubatus. The sequence continues at coordinate 127,782,987 of NW_028274815.1, forward strand.
ATTCTGAGAGAGCTGGCATGTGATTTGAGACTTGCCCAGGGGCCTTTATAGAGCTTGACTTGACATCTGAAAGGGCTCCCCTGGCTCCCTGCGGAGGATGTGGGCAAGAGTCAGTGCCGGAGACCAGTGAGGAGGCAGCCGCAATCGTCCAGTGGGAGACGGTGGACGCTTGGACCATTCATGGTGGAGGTGGGGAGGGGGTCAAATTCTGGCCATAGTTACAGGTAAAGCCAACACCAAGTGATTTATTCAAGGACCAACACTTGCTCTCTGAAATCCCATCTCTGAAGTTTCGAGGGCAGTTTTGACTTTCTCTTTTAAAGACCCAGCCTGTATTTTATTCTAATAGCTGGGGTTCATGCCCCCTAAGGAAGGGCAGTCCCCCAGTTAATGAATGGATGAACATCCCATCAGCACCCAGAGCGCCCCGCGCCCACAGAGGAGAGTTAGCCCAGCTGCCACTGGTCCAGATGGGTTTGTTGGAAAGTGCCACATCTGTTAAAGGGATCTTGAATGTTAAAGAGGGATATCAATTGCGGGAAGGAACTTACTGAGTCTTCAAATACCATCAACTGGGAAAAAGACGGTTGGGGCTTTTATGGACATGTAGTTTGTCCCAATAAAATAAAACATCTTAAAACCTGTCTTTACTGCACCCGAGTGCTGCAGTGTTGTCTAACAGAGCAGTTTACATCTCAGTGATGAGTCTCTTAAAAACAAAAGACAAAATAGTGCTTTCACCCACCTAGCTGGCTTTCTAAAGCAACTCAAATGAAAATATACATTTAGTTGTGCAATGAAATCTACAAAGCACCTACTAAGAGCAGGGCCCTGGGCTAATTAGGAGAGAGACGGCTCAGATCTTGTTCTCAGAGGCATGGCTGGCCGGGGACATGAACAGGGACATAGATTTGCACACAGGGCCCGGTGGGGGGTTAGTGCAGGGAGAAAGGTCCTAAGGTTCAGAGAAGGGAGGGATTGCTGGGTGCTGGGGGATGAGAGAAGGCTTTTTGGAAGGCATGGTGTGGCCATTAGCTTGCTTTTGTTGGTGTGTAACTGAAACTCCTAATAAATCTGGCTTATACTGTAAGGGAATTGGTTATCTCCCATGACAGAGTCCACGGGTTAGGTAGACCCCAGGGTGGGTTAATTCAGTGGTCCTATACCACCAGCCTCTCTGTTTGGCCACCTGCTGTTATCCGTTCCCCTCTTGGTCACAAGATAGCTGCCAGCATCTACTGGAGCCACATGTCTCCTGGTCCAGGTGGCATTGAAAGAGAAGCCTTCAAGTGGGGGAATATACCGTCTCTCCTGTACCATTGGCCAGCTTAGCCCGTTGCTCATTCTAGACCACTAACAACCTCCAGAGGACTGCTATACAGTGATAACTATCGACGAGTCAGGATGACCCTGGAGCTGAGGCTCAGGGCAGCATCCCCCAAGCCAGGGGGCTGCCTGGGGCATGGCTGGACAGCAGAGCAAAGTTGAGCTTCTGTCTGGAAAGAGGAATGTGGGAAAGGATATTGGTTAGCCATCTGAGCAGGGCACTGGTGGGTTGGTGAGCTTTTAGACTCGCAAAGACAACAACCACCACCACCACAATTTAATAATAATGAGTATTTTTTACAATCCGTTAATTGCACTTAGGGCTTTCGGTGCAGAGTAGGATCTCTCCTATCCAAAGCCCCTCATCTGATTCACCTGATTACCTGAAGCTCTCCATTCCTCTGTAAACGCATAGACAGAGAAACATACAGCTTGGAATTGGTTCTTCCTAAATGCTTGTTTACTGAAAGTTAGTGGTTTTTGGTTTTTTGTTTTTTAAAGATTTTATTTATTTATTTGACACACACACAGAGAGTGACAGCGAGAGAGGGAACACAAGCAGGAGGAGTGGGAGAGGGAGAAGCGGGCTCAGCAGGGAGCCCGATGTGGGACTTGATCCCAGGACCCCGGGATCATGACCTGAGCGGAAGGCAGATGCTGACTGAGCCACCCAGGCGTTCCCTGAAAGTCAGTGGTTTTGATTCCCAAACTGTTTACTCCAGGTAAACGTGATACATCTTGATGCATGTACTTGATATTGTAATTGTAGAACTTAAAGAAATGTAGCCAATGGATGACTAGGAGCACAAAAAAGACAGCGAGCTGCTGCTTTGATGAATTATTTAGAAAGATTTGAGGGGCACCTGGGTGGCTCAGTCGGTTAAGTGTCTGACTCTTGATTTTCCGCTCAGGTGGTGATCTCAGGTCGTGGGATCTACCCCCGTGTCAGGCTCAGTGCTGAGTGGGGAGTCGGCTGGGGAGTCTCTCTGTTCTTCTCCCTCTGCTCCTCTCCCCACTCTCCCTCTCTCTCAAATAAATAAATAAAATCTAAAAAAGAGAAAGATTTAATAACAGCAAAAACTTAAAGAGACTAGAAAAATATCCAAAAGCGTGCTAACACAGTAATAGCCGCTTGCCGTGGCCTGGCTACTGAGCCCTTGAAATGTGGCTGATGTGACTGAGAGACCGAGTGCTTGATTTTGTTTAGTGTTAATTAATTTAAGTTATTAAAGGCAGATACGTGATTCAGTTATTCGAAAACTTTGAAATATATTTGGGGCCAATTGTTTACATGAATCTACTTTTAACTTTATGTTAAAAGTAGTTAACTATTAACTCAAACTCTAAATGAAGATCAAGTGCTTCTGATACACACAGAGATGCGTTGTGAATATATAATGCACACCAGATCTTGAAGAGTTATATGAAAAAAATGTAGAATATCTTAATTTTAATACTTATTATATGTTGAAATGATATCTCAGATATGTTTAGTGAAATAAGATATATCATTTAAATTAATGTCATCTGTTTCTCTTTCATTAGCTTTCTAATGTAGCTACTAAAAACTTCAAAATTACATGCATGGTTCACATCATATTTCTATTGGACAGTGCGGGTCTGGAAGGATTCTGCATTCAGAGCACTTTGCAAGTCCTCATTCCATGTGAAATAAATTAAAAGTGAACATTGTATGATTCTATGAAAAGAAGGAGACAATAAGAGACTCCAATAGCAGAATCACATTAAAAAACAAGGTCTTGGCTCTGTCATAAAAATCTTCACCAATTAATGGACATTTAAGTATTTTCTGTTAACCTGTGTAAGGATGTGACTGTAACTTTTTGTTCCTCAATTTACCCACTGTGCTTTTATTAATGGACCCACTGCTGGTCCCAGTTGTTCTGGATAAGAGGGCTCCTCTGGGTTTTACAGCAGCCCTTGGAGGTCGGGCAGGGATGATGATTCCCATTTTATTTCATTTTATTTTTTTAAGTAGGCTCCACACCCTGGAGCCCAACAGGGGGCTTGACTTCACAACCCTGAGATCAAGACCTGAGCTGAGATCAGAGTCTGACGCTCAACCAAGTGAGCCATCCCGGCGCCCCATGATTCCCACTTTAGAGATGGGGAAAATTGAGGTTCCAAGAGGGAGAGTAATGTGCTGAGGATCCCATAGACAGAGCATCGAGGGATAGGGTGGACTTGAGTCCCGACCTACCTGACATCATCCCAGGATTGCTTTCTTCCTGCCCCCGAGCTGCCTGGGTCCTGGACACTGTGCTCTGGCTGCACATGGAATAAGCCAGTTATAACTCAGAACACAACAGAATCCTGCTTTCTTGGGGATTTCGTCAGTCTCTCTAACCCAAAGGCTTTAAGGCTATTAGGCCTGAATTTTGGGGATTCCCAGGTTGTTGTCTTGAGGCAGAAATGATCAGTGAACCGAGTGCACGCTTCCTTTGATGGCTTTAGCTGGGTGCATGTTATGGACTGCATGTTTACATCTCCCCGACTCGGATGTCAAAGTTCTAATCTCAGCTTGATGGTATTTGTGGGTGAGGCTTTGGGGGGCAATTAACTCATGAGGGTGGAACCCTCATGATGAGATTAGCGCCCTTCTAAGAAGAGACCCCAGGAGAAGAAAACATGCTTCCACTCTCTCTGCTCTGCAGTCTGAAGATACAGCGAGGGGCTGGCTGCCTACAAGCCAGGAAGTGGGTTCTCACCAGGAGCTGAATGGGCTAGCACTTTGATCCTGGACTTCCCAGCCTCCAGAACGGTGAGAAAATAATTTGTTCCAGCAGCCTGAGCTGACTAGGACTCCATGGTCCCGCCCTCCCACCTTCCCTCCCCTGGTTGACAAATTAGGTGCATCTTGAAGGCACTCAGACCCACTCAGCTTGAAGAACAGGTGCATCATTCAGGAAGTAGATCCACTCCAGGATATATCAACACCCAACCTCATAACCAATCTGAACGTTTCCCAAATGCTTCTTCCAGACATCCCTCTTCTCTCAGATGGGGGTGGTGGTCGCTGGCTCGTGGATGTTTCCAGAACTCTCTTTAGAACGACTCGGTTCCAACACTTCCAACTTCAGGATTCAGTCAAAATTCCAAGTCCCTCAGAAAAGCCTTGGTCAGTCCCATTGCACCGGATTCACTGCCTCAGAAGGGTGGGACTCGTCCCTGGAAAGAGCAATATTGGTGCCTGGGGCTGTCGCCGAGGCCCCTCTTCTTCCAGCGAGGACCCTGTCCGCGTGCGGCCAGCGGTCTGTAGTGTGGCCTGGACTCGGGCTCTGCGGTCCTGAGATCACGGGCCCGGGAGTGTGGACACCGCCCCACCTGACTCTGCTCCCCTGGGACATGCGGCTTCTGATGGGGCCGTGTGAGGGCATCCAGGGGAGGGGTGAGCGCGCTAATGCACAGGCGCACTCAGGACCCCGTCCCCGCATGCGGGCAGGGCCCCATGTCAGCCCACTGTCCTCGGCGGGTCGCCAGTCGGGGTCACAGACGGATCGTGTTGAGAGACTGTCCTGGAATCAGGGCTTCGGGCTGAGAAGAGAGATTTCTGTAGGAACGCTGTGAGGTTTAGCCTGTCATGGCAACTTTGCTTCCAATAGCTCTCAAGGGACAAGCCGTGAAAGGTTGACTGTCCTTAAACCGAGAGCAGAAGGGGCCGTGGGGAGGAACGGTGGCCTCGCTCCCCGAGACGCGCCCACTGTGCCGGCTGCCGTCAGGCGGCCAGACGCGGACGGACGCTCCAAAGCTCTGGGCTCAGGGCCCGCTGCCTTTTCTCCTTCTGCTTCTTAATTAAAAAAAAAAAAAAAAAAAAATTATCCCAAAGCCTCCATTACTGCGGATTCCCTGACACTCTGCTGTGGGCTAATCTTTTGGAAAAAGCATAGTCTTTCTTGAGTGTTTCTCTTCTCTGAGGATTCCTCCTCTTTGATCTTGAGACCAGGGAGAAACCCGTGCTCTTACTCAGTGCTGGAAAATACACCCTTGCTCATTCTCAAGGCTTCCTTCCTCTTTCCTCCCTTTCTGGCTGGTGTTTATCTTTCTCTTCATTCCCTGGAGGCTGTAAAGGAGGTTTGAAACACTCTGGCGCTATTATGATGAAGGTCCCTGGTGATAAAGGCATGCTCCTTCCCACCCTGATCCTGGGCCGCTGTGATACATCCCCTGTAAGATGACTAACTCCAGCTCCTTTGAACGCTTACAGAACACAGCACAGAACCAAGCTGTTTGGATGAAGGTCTTTCCTGGGCAAGCAGAGAAGAGAGCTCTAGAGAGAAAGAAGCATGTCTGGGAGGGGCCTGGGAGGTTCTATCTGCTGGCTCCTTAGTCCCATCTTTGGTCGATTTATTCAATGAACATTTATCGAGGAATTTCTGTGCACTACACTCCATCCCAGGCCCTGGTATGCAAGAAGGACAAGGTCCCTGTACACATGGAGGCCACATCTAGGAGGCAGAGACAGGAAATGGATGACAAGACCAATAAATGATGTCATTTCAGACTGTACTAAGTAGTGTAAAATAAAGCACGTTGATGTGATAGTGAGGGGTTGGGGGGGCTGGCTCCCATTAAGGATGGCTGTCTATAAGGAGATGATATTTGAGTTGAGACCTGAATGAAAGAATATACCAAGCAAAAACTAGTGGAAGATGACTGAATACATAAACGAAAATGTGGTATATCCATACAACAGAATATTACTCAGTCTTAAAAAGGAAGGAAAATCTGATATATGCTGTAACATGGATGAATCTTAAGAACATATGCTAAGTGTAATAAGCCCGTCACAAAAGAACAAATACCGTATAATTCCACTTATGTGGGGGTACCTAGAGTAGTCAAATTCATAGAGACAGAAAGTAGAATGGTGATTGCCAGGGCCTGGGGGAAAGGGAAATGGGCAGTTGTTGTTCAACGGGGACAGAGGTTTGGTTTTGCAAGATGAAAGGTATCCCGTTGATGATTGGTGATGAAGGTAGCACGATGGTGTGAAAGTGCTAATGCCACGGAATTGAACACTTAGACGTGTTTAAGATGATAAATTTAAGTTATGTTTATTTTTCTGCACTTAAAAAAATGATCTGAAGACAGTTTCAGGCTTATGGAACAGCAAGTGCAAAGGCCCTGTGGTAGGAATGAGATGGCCACATTTGAGAAACAGAAAGCAGTCTAGTGTTTTAGGAACCACGTGAGTAGTCAGTTGGGGAGTGGAAAGAGCTGTGATTGGAAGGACAGACAGGAGCCAGAGCAGGCTAGATCTTGTAAGTTTGGATTTTATTTGTGGATGTGAAAAAAAGGGCTCCAATAATTCCCCCAAAGCCAAATAGCCAGTAAACAGCCATGGCAAGAAGTACTAGTGGTCTGCCAAAAGCTTTCTTCCATAGTAGTAGAATTGCTGATTATCAGCTGGGTGTATTGCTGCTCAGAGTGATGACTATGGTTCCCAGCTTCCCTTGCAACAAGGCATGGTCATGGGACTTTGTCCTAGATAGTGGGAAGGAAGGGAAAGTATCGTTGGCAACTTTAGGGATGTGTCCTTAAAGGGAGGGGGCATTCCCTTCTTTGTCTTTTGTGCCTTCCTGCTGTCTGGAATGTCAATGTAATGGCTGGAGTTTCAACAGCTCTCTTGGACCCATGACACACGTGAGGGGATGGCCGGTGACTTTGGACTGGGGAGCTGGGAGGCTTTTTGAGGAGGGATCGTCTGATGTGGAGGAGGCAGCCGATGGCAGGCACATTTAGGGAAGGTCACTCCTGGTGGAGGCACCTGGAGGGGGACAAGCTTGAGGGACATGGGACACAGCAGTGTTGGGCAGGGCGGCAGGCGTGGGGGGCAGCATGGGCAGAGACGGGACCTGAGAGGAGCAGGGTGTGACCCATCCATCCCCACGAGAGGGGCACTAGACGGTTTTCTGAGAGGTGCCGTGACAGGCGCAGGAAGGGTCGCTCGTGGGCAGGAGCGGGGCAGGGAGGCCAGGACGAGGCTGGGCCAGCGTCCAGTCCCCAGTGCTGGGAGGTGGAATGAGGCAGCATATACTCTGCAAACTGTAGAGCGCCACCCATCTGAGGGACGTGGGCTGGCACCCGCCGTGGGTTCAGTGACATCTCAGGCTGCTGGCGGTGATGAGGCAAGATGACCTCAGAGCATCCTTCTCAGCCTGCGTTTCTGGAGGGAAAGTTCCGACCCCGGCGACGAAATTGATCCCAGCATAAAACCACATGGAGCCGACAAGGCCAGAAGTGAAGGTCACCAGAGTGTCGTCACATGCGTTCCTGGTGATGGTGATGATGATGATGTTGATGACAATGACGGCGGTGTCTAACATTTCAAACCCTCACTGTCCTGTGGGCAGACACCGCTGAGCACTTTCTCGATACTTTCCGCTTTCATCCACCGCTGAGCACTTTCTCGATACTTTCCGCTTTCATCCGTCCAACGGTCCTATGCGCCGGGGACTGTCATTATCCTTGTTTTACAGATGAGGAAACCGAGGCGGGGACGGGGTAAATAGCTTGCCGAGGTGACGCGGCTACCGAGCCGTGGGCTGGGATGTGAGCTCGGAGAATCTGTCTCCAGGGCTGTGTCTCAGGAGGCTAACAGGATGTCCTGTCTACCTGCACAGGTAACCACGCATGAACGGTTCCACTCTGTGACCTCCTTAGGTGAAATTTCTTAGCATTCCGACATCCGGCTTCCAAAAATGCAAAATGAAAATACTTCATCCAGGTGTTTCCTCTTTTTCAGACTCCATCCTTCCCCCGTGACCTCCCAGTCTCTCTCCAGACTCTGAGCCACCACCCCTGCTGAGACGGGCAGAGCCCCATTTCCCAAGAGCCTGAGAAGAAGGGCTGGAGAATCTGCAGGTGGGGGGGTCTGGGTGTCCACCTGCAAGTGAGAAAGAGCAGGCTCTGTAGCTTCACGAACCGACATGGACTCTGCTGACATTCATGTTACACGTGGGAATCCACCTGCAGCGGGAAAATGAGGGGCTTTGAGCCATAATTCCTGGATGGAGAGACTTCTCTCTCACGTGAGACCACAAACCCGAGATTATAGCAAAGATGGCCCTTCCCAGGGGGCCGGACTGTAGCTGAATGTGAGCCAGTCGTTCTGCTCTGTGGAGCCAGATCTGCCCGCAGCTGGGCTGGAACAGCCATCCAAGGCTTGTCCCTGATCCGTTCACCAGAAATGCATGCCAGTGACCCGAGGAGCTTGGCGCTGATTCAATCCATGAGTAATAAAGATGGAAACATGATTTCCAAGGATCAGGCGAGTGAATACTCACACCACGTGAAGTCTGCCGTTTGGTGCTCTTTGCTGAGCAGAATCCTGCTGTTGGCACATCGTGGGCTGCTGGTGCAGTGTCTACACGGCGCGTCTACACAGCGTGGCAAACCCTGCTGCCCACGTGGAGCCCGGCAGAGGCACCCCGAGATTGAGCTTGCAGGAGAGCTAGGTCCTCCTTAAAGTTCTGAGGAATTTATAACTGTGGGTGCTTCCTGTCCCCCATTTGTGATGTCCTACATCCTAGGTTAGACCCTCAGAAGCTCAGGTCCTGTGCTGGGATTTTCCTGGCCCTGGGCTTATTAACACATGACGGCCTGAGGGGTCCTTGCACACAGGGGCAGGGTGGGCTGGGGGCAGGGGTGATGTCCTTGGTCTGGGGCATCTCTTCAGGTGCTGGGAGGGGTTCGTCTGAGGGGCATAGGGGGCCCTGAAGCCATGGGTGCCTCTACCCGGCTGCAGCCAACAGTGGGGTCCCCTGGGGACAGGAGGATGTTTTCTCACAAAGGCCACACCTGTTCCTCCAAACCCACTTCCCTTCCCTTCTTTTCTTTCTTTCTTTTTTTTTTTTTAAGTAGGCTCCATGCCCAGAGTGGAGCCCAATCCAGGACTTGAACCCACGACCCTGAGATCAAGACCTGAGCTGAGATCAAGAGTCAGACATTCAACCAACTGAGCCACCCAGGCGCCCCAAACCACTCCCTTTCTTAATGACTGGTAGGCTCTGGTCTCCCTGGAAAGGAGGGTGTTTTCCCTTGTGGAGGATCATGGGATCGTGCTAGGCAGGGACCGTTGGAGCCAGAGTTGCTGCTGGGGAGTTCACAGTACGTAGAAGTGTGCTGGGTGGCGAGTGGCGTCAGGATGGGACTGAAGAAATGACATTTCCCAGAATCTCTTGCAGCTTGGGTTTTGCATATGAACTTGGCTCTGCTGGGTGGCTCTGCTTGTCTGGATCTGGGAGACAGAGTGAGGCTGGGCCTCCCCTGAGGGCTGCCTCACTTGGACCTTTTGTGGTGGCGCTCTCTGGAGTGAGGGAGGCACATCAGGGGACCCACAGAGGTGAATGGGACGAGAAATGCTCCCAGTGGGAAAGAAAGAAAAGCCTATCCACTAGACACAGGAGCCTGAACCGAGGCCCCCGTGGCTCCCACGGGTTATTATTTCTTTGTCTGTCTGCTTTTGAGAAAGAGCTTATCAAACTCTCTCCCTGCCCCATTAGAATTTTTGCTCTGGGAGGGTAAGGATTTTGTTTGCCCCAGTGCCTGGCTCAGTATGTGTTCGTTGAAATATTAAATTAATAAATAAATGAAGGCAGCCACCGTCCCTTTCAAGTAGCACCTAGCAGAGGGCCTGGAAGGTGGTAGGACTCGATAAGTATTTGTTGAATGAATGAATGAGTGGATGAATAAATGAATTCTCTCAATTCTTCCCCCTCCACACCTGCCTCTTCCAAGGTCTTCATTCCTTCCCCCATCCCTGTTTTCTGGCCTCTTCTGGGAGATTTGGGGCCTGCCCAAGCACTGCCTGCAGCCCTGCCTTAACTGACCCTCTCTTGCCTGGGTGACAAATGTCTCTCAGCTTTGGGAGCCTCAGAGGCTTCATGCACTGTCCAGCCAAGCGCGGGTACTCCCAGCTCTGCTAGCCACCTCCAAGTGTCAGGCTGATCCAGGAAGATTCTCCTACTTCCAGTAGCTCACTCCCTGCGGCGCCCATGGGGTTGAAGAACATCTGACTGGCCTGCTGCCTGTGGGTCGCATCCTGCAAACAAGTTCCTGCACAGACAGACCCAGTTCCCGAGAGGCGAGGCATCAGTCATCTCCTACCAGCACGAGCACTAAAAGTGGTATTATTTCCCCAAACACAGCTGCACCTGTGGAGGCGAGAACACAAGGCAGCCTATTTTTAGCAGGTGACAGACTGCACACACACGCGAGCGCACACACGGGAGCTATAATTAGCCTGTTGCTCAAAGGGTGGAGTTGCCAACCCAATGCAGGGTGACTGCCTTGGGGGTCCCCTCACCTCGGCATCTGTGTCTGGTGTCTGGCGTGGGAAGGAGCCAGCGGCACCGGGGAAGGCCCTGGGGTTCCCCGGGAGTCCCGGGCAGGCGGCCGAGGTCTTCGAGGGTATGGTTACCCATCCGCGCTCACCGCCTGTCTCCTCCTGGCCTGTCCGTTGGCAGAAGGCTCGAGCCAATGCCCAGGTGTAAGTGCTGTCCTCCTACAGGGATGACCTGGCCAGGCCGGGGTGATAAACATGCCCTGTCACTTTGGTGTCAGGCTTGCAGGTCACCTGTCCCCCACCCACGGCTGCCCTGCTGGGGGACAGGGCAGGGATTGCTGAGCTGTAGCAGAGACTATCCCTCTCCATGTCTCTCATAGTAGCAGGGAAGCTGGCGGCCTAGAATAAAGGCTACACTTCCCTTGTGACCAAAACGTGGCCGGTGGAAGGCAGGAACCGTCTTTCTCTTTCCGTTGGCTGGGAGAGAACAGGAGTGCATGGTGATGCAGGAGGAACCTCGGTTTCCCTAGCTGTGCAGTTGATAGGCAGTTGTGCCTGCCTCCTCTGGTTTCTATAAATCAGGAATGTTCTCAATTGCCAAAGGACAAAACCCCCATGGGCCAGCGCAAAAAAGAACTTATTGGCTTAGGCAAGTGGAAGTTTCCAGAAAGAGCGGCCTCAGGCACTGGCTTAGGAAGAAGCGAGAACCAAAGGGAGGAATTCTTTAACAAGAGAAACATTTACTCCATCCAGGCTTCCAAATAATCGTTTCTCGCTTTTGCGGTAGGCGCAGGTGGACCCACTGGTGACGGCCAGTGGAAGCTCAAGGAACACCGGGGACTGGTGGGGGCACGCACAGCGCGGTCAGAGCACCCTGGCTGTGGAAACTCACGGAATGCGGGAAACTCTGTCTGTCTGTCCGTCCTGGGCCCCGCCCGCGCAGCAGACCCGCGCCTGTTGTTTTCCCGGTAAGGTTGTTGGGAGCACACGCAGGGCGGGCTTGTGAGGCCCACAGCAGCTGGATGTGAGCCGGGCTGCGGGCTGGAGGTTGTGCTCAAGCCCCACATCGTCTACAGGGTCTCCTCGATTCGGGGCTGACGTCTGCGTCGCCTCTGCAGCCTGACTCCTCTCTGCACCTGTCAGGCTCTTCGGGCTCCTGTGGGAGTCCCGCATGCGCACAAGGCTCCTGCTCCCCGTCCCTCCTCCCCCAGGTTCCACGCCAGAGGCCGCAGGGACGGGCACATTTTACTGGGGACTCCGCAGCGGCACAGACGCAGGCGATGTGGGCGATTTTCTGGATGTCCCCGGCCCTTGGCCATGTCCGCCAACTCCAGCATCAGGAGGTGCAGCTTAGCGACCCTCAGAGTCTCTTCTACCTGCTCCCCCCATCCCCAAACTGCTGCTCGTCACCCGACTATAGCTTCCCAGCCACTGCTTTGTGGTCTTCCTCCAGCCTTGGGACCACACCGTCCACACGAAGTGGCTTTTCGAGATCACTTCCTGCGCTAGGAAGGTTCCTTTCCTCTGAGCCGCTCTCCTCCCAGCGGGTGAAAGGTGCGTTTCCTCCCCACCGCCCGCCTGGTAACGATCGCGGCCACTTCCTGGCTGTCTGCTGGCCGCCAGCGCCCAGGCCTGCACCTTTCCCGCAGGAGCTCAGTTCTCTCTGCTCAAGGGGGGGCCTGTTTCCGCATTTTACAGACGAGGAAGCCGAGGCTGGGGCCGGAGAAGGGGCTTGATGGGGGGTTGGGGCGCTGTCTCACCCTGGGGCCGAAGCTCCTCACTGTTGCTCTCTGTTTTCTGTTTTCTTGTCTCTTCTTGAGATATAATTGAAATACAATATTGCATTAGCTTTGGTTCCAACATAATGATTTGATATATGTGCACATTGTGAAACAATCACCACAAGAAATTTTGTTAAGGTCCATCAGCACACATTGTTACAAAAAGTGTTTTTGTCTTGTGATGAGAGTTTTTAAGATCTACTCTCTTAGCAACTTTACAAAATACGATACTGTATCTTTAACTATGGTCACCGTGCTGTACATTACATCCCTGGGACTTATTTCTCTTTCAACTCCCTCACCTATTTCACCCCCTCCACCCACCCCAAACTGTTTACCTAATGTTTTTTTTTACCACTCACCAGCTTTTGTTTCCCCCCCATTCGCACATCACCACGATGATCCTCTATTAATATTTCTCTTTAAACACACTTTTGTTTTCACTAAAAAAACTTTCTCTTGAAAGAGAACTATGTCAGCAGAGTGGACGGAAATGCAGTGCGTCTCGCTGGAAAAGGATGGTAACCATGGGAATGAAACCAGCAAACCTGAACAGAGGGGCTGCCTTCTGCCCCAAGCCCGGGGCCGTTCTCTTTGTTCCCAAGGATGACAGGCAAGGCCCAGGGAGGGGCTAAGGGCGTATTAGCAGCAAATCATGATGCTGTCTTTGAGGCCATCGGAAGAAGTGGAAAGAATCAGTCCAGGATTCAGTGTCACTGGATGCCACATCCATCTGCTCTGTCAAATTACCTCACGTTTGCCATTTGGGAGGACTTGGCAGGGAGGAGGGGCTGGGAAGGGAGGGAGAAGAACCTTCTAGGCGTGGGGAGCAGCATGGCCCGGGCCTGAGAAGAGGCCAAATGAGCAGAGAGAAGGCAGTGGAAAAAGAGGGCAGAAAAGGGGCCTGAGGCCATGCTCAGGGGCTCTGGGAGGGGCAGCAGGGAGCCTTGCGAGGGTGGCGAAGCCAGGGGTGGGGGATTGGATGAGAGCTGTTGGAGTCCAGGTGGCCCCGGGGCAGGAAAAGGATGGGACAGCGACCCATGAACCAGCCCGTTTGTCACCGGTCCCTCCCTTGGGGCTCCCAGACACCCCTCCCCAGCAGGTGCCCAGTGCATCTCTCTGAGGCTGAGCTTGAGGCATAAATGGAGACTTTGAGTCTCTATTTGCTGAGCCCACGTGTCAGTCTCTCGGCAGCGAACCCCTGGGCCAGCTCAGGGAAAGGGGTTCAATTATGGTCAACGGCGACAGCCTCGCCTGTCCCTGGTGACATGCCCTGGATTGGATTTCTGCAGTCCTGCCAGCCCTGAGGACCGCCCTGCTGCCCGGGCCAGGGACCTTCTCCGCCGACCTGCCACTGCCCGATCGAATCCATTGACTCCCCGTCTCTCAGTGCTTTCCCTGAAACACAAAACATGGGATGGTTTCAATGATTTACTTATTTCAAGCCACAGGGTCCTGGCAGAGAAGTCAATAGGCTTGTTTTAGAAATGATTTCCCTTAATTATTCAGGCTCTTGAAAGAACAATGGAAATACCTTAACATGAATTGAGCCCCTGTAGAGATGAGGCCCAAGGCAGAGGACTGGGGTCTCTAAACCACCTACCCACACACGTGGCTTCTCCAGGGCGCAGGCAAGGGGTACTTACTTCAGCTGTAGGTGGTGAGTATTGGTAGAGCATCTTTACCACGTGGAGTCATATGGAAAACGACATGGCCCTGACCTTCTGGGAGCTGACGGTCTAGTGACAGGGGCAGGGGGTGTCCAGAAAGGCTGACCAGAACTGCAGCACAATTATGGCTTCACAGAAAGGGGATTTGACCATGTTAGGAGCAGAGTGGAGGTGAGCTGGGGAACAAACACTGGAGAAAGGATATCTGATGTTTAAATATTTTTTACAAATCAATCCTTGTTCATTCATCATCGGTTGATGGACATCTGGGCTCTTTCCATAGTTTGGCTACTGTGGATATTGCTGCTGTAAACATTGGGGTGGTGTACACACACACACACGCACACACACACACACACACACACACACACACACTGGAATATTATGCAGCCATCAAAAAATGAAATCTTGCCATTTGCAATGACATGGGTGGAACTAGAGGGTATTATGCTAAGTGAAATAAGTCAATCTGAGAAAGACAATTATCATATGATTTCACTCATATGTAGACTTTAAGAAACAAAACAGAAAATCATAGGGAAAAGGAAGGAAAACTAAAATAAGACAAAATCAGAGAGGGAGACAAACTGCAAGAGACTGTTAACTCTAGGAAACAAACTGAGGGGGGTTGTTGGGGGGTTGCTGGAGCGGGGATGGGGTAACTGGGTGATGGGCATTAAGGAGGGAATGTGATGTAATGAGCACTGGGTATTGTATAAAGTGATGGATCACTGAACTCTACCTCTGCAGCTAATAATAACGCTATTTGTTAATTAATTGAATTTAAATAAAATTAAAAACAAACAAACAAATCGCTCCTTGTTACTTTGTTGTTGTTTCTTTGGGTACGAAGGAAACCTTAACAAAATTTAAAACAAAGACTTTTGCAGGCTACATGCTGGTCATAATCAAATGACATTAAAAGAAATAATAAAAAGATATCCATGCTGGAAATATTCTGTGTTTTGATCGTGGCGATGCTTACCCTGGTGGACATGTTTGTCAAAACTCATTGAGCTGGCTACTTAAAATAGGTGCATTTTCCTGGAAGCATCCTCTCCCAAATAACTCCCAGATCAAAGCAGAAATCAAGACTAAAGTGATATTTCTAGAAAAACAGTGAAAGGGAGAATTCCCATCTAAACTGGGGACGTGGCTAAGCCGGACGTGGAAGAAAATGTGTGGTGTTGAATGCCTGCATTATTCCAGAGGAAGGAACAGTGGTACAGGGAGTTAGTTCTTTAAAAATAGGGGAGAAAAAAGGAAAAAAAATCAACCAAGATAAAGGGGGGGAAAGGAAATAATAAGGACAAAGGCCCAAATGGAATATGCACATGATCGGCATCTAGAAGATGAGCTTTCAGAGGAGCTGGGGAAGTAAGAATGCAGGCTAGGAAAGGTGGTTTTTGTTTCAGGAGCTGGAAGGTTCTTAGGCAGGAGAGTGGCGTGCGGGGAGCTGGGTCCAGAAGGATGGCTTTGACCGCAGGGTGGAGAGCCGCTAGAGGTAGGGAAACTAGAGGTTGAAAGAGAGCGTTTGCATGGCCCCTCTCTCCTCCTCCTCTCGGGCCCTGAGCATTTCCTCAACTCTTTGAAACCATTCCAGAGGGTTGGGATGCTAGTGGCTCTACCCTACCTCTGGGGGACACAGACCAGAGATGAAAACTTGAGAGGTTGGACGCATCTGCTTAAAGTCCCATCATAACCAAAGACACTGGAAGTCTGGTGGGGTCTGTGAGGAGCTTGTACCCCCGCTGGAGTGGTTGGGGCCAGCCTGTCTGGATTTCCCATCAAGGGAAAGAGCATGGACAGGGAGGACCCCTGGGGAACTCAGGCACGGGAGGGGCCAGCCCAGCCAGGTCCTGGGAAAACCCTGCTGGTCTAGCTGCCCTCGCGGGACACGATGAGGCAGGAAGCCAGGAGGTGAGCCCAGAATGGGAAGTTGCAGCAGCGCAGGCCAGAGCAAATCCCCTAGAGAGAGGGCCGAGAGTGGTTCCTGGGGGATGGGCTCAAACACCGTTGGTAGGCAGTGGCCCACCTTTCAAACTGTCTTTGTCTTCCTCAATCAAAATCCCACCGGGAGTAAAAATATATTGGAGTATATTTTGGAGCACCCTCAGAAGAGTGCCCGGATCACAAATGCAAATGTGACGAATCATCACAAGGCGAGGTCCACACACCTGTACCCAGTCCCCAGATGAGCAAGTGGCTTCGCAGTTAATAGAGGTCATCTGCATACACTCTCTGAGGGGCACATCTTCATCCTCCGCCCAGAGAGCCTCGGTCTCCCCCGCTGTTCTACTTGAGAAATCGATGTGCCATATTTACATCCTTGACTTCTGTGTTTTCAGGTTTTAATTTCATCCTGATTCTACCCTGCTGGACAACAGATACTCCAGATCACAGGACGTAGTTTCAGAAATCTGGAAGAGACGGACATATTTGTTTTAACCGCCAGAAGAAATCCACCCAGGGGCTTGGCCAGTGGAGGCAGGAGCTCAGCTCACCAGTCGGCCAACAGTGGGGACGAAGAAGACGCATGTCCCTGGACGGCAACTGAGACCTGGGAGCTGCTTTCTGGGAGCCCCGAACGGGCTAGGACTCACAGGGAGGAGCCCTGAGCTCCAGGGACAGGTCTGAGCTGGTTCTACAGTTAATCTATCAGAGAAACTCCCACCAAGACACCAAGAACAAATAAGCTCCACGTCGCATCATCCCAGCTTCTCCCGGCTCTCTCTCTCTCTCTCTGTGTATTTTGCCTCAGTACGGAAATATATTGTGGTTTCTGAAGGCAACTGCTTTCTCTTCCTCCCCCGTGAACAGCCGAGCAAAGAATTAATTTGGAGTTTTGCAATGTCGGGGCCTCTCTCATTAAATTACTCCCACTGTCTCTTGGAACCCCTGGTAACTTGGTTTAATGATCTCTCATTCCTCACATCCTAGAAAAATGCTGCACGTGTCTCCCTGCACCAGCAATCTCCAATCTGTTGGCATCTTTAGGTTTCCTTGGCCTTGGCTCCCTCTCCAAGGCCTCATCCCCTCCCTGACCCTGTCCTTGGCCCTGTTCTGGCTTCTCAGCTTCCTGAATCTCTTGCTTATCTGTTGTTCTCTCTGCACTTTTTTGCTCATTGAATTCCCATGTTTTCTTCTACTAAAAATTCTACCTAGCCATCCTTGTTTGGAAAAAACAAACCGAAATGGTGATGATCACTACTACGTTTTTACCAAAAGTCATTGGCCGATGGTTTACATTTGGTGGGATGGGACTGGCAGGCAGCAAGGAATGGTGGGCTTGACCTATGCTGTTGAAATAATGATCTTCAACCATTTCATTCGCAGAAACAAATGGGTAAGAAAGGGACCTTTCACTTCTTCCGATGACCCCCTGATTAAGTGTGATGCAGGAGAGAAGTACATACATCCCCTTAGCAGTCTGGAAAATTCAAACAAAGAAAGGAGTTTGTGCATATCAAAGCGAGGACAAAATTCCATATAAAGAACTATGATGGATCATATTGCACCTCAAACCTCTAGAGACTGTCTCATGTGAATGTCTGTTTTGTTTCCTTGAGTCTTTGGCCCCCATGTATCCAACCCTGCAGGAAAGTGAGCCAGCAGCGGTTGTTGGGACTGAGGAAGGGCGAAGCTCAAGGTGACCTTGGGATCAAGCTCTGAAAAGCTCCTTGCCTTGGTCAGGCCTGGGGCAAGGCTGAGAAAGAAGATGGAATCTGTCTTGAAAGGCTCAGCGGGAAAGAGGGCTGGACATTTCTAGATTGTTGCATTTGGGGCCATGTGCTTGACCACAGGCTCAGCATGTTTAGCACAAGGGCTATACTTGGAGGTACGGGAATGCAAACCAAGTTAGGGCCATGTATCAGTCACCCATTGCTGTGTAACAAATACCCACTCCCACCGAACCCTGAATTTAGGGGCTTCAAACAACACCCATTTATTACCTCCCACAGATTTTGAGGGTCAGATTTCTGGGAATAGTTAGCTGGTGTTTGTGGCTCAGTATCTCTGGGAGGCTACGGTGACGTTATCCCCTGGAGCTGTAGTCTTCAAGTCTTGCAGGGGCTGGAGAAGGCTCACTTACATGGAATTACATGATCACTCCATTGGCTTCAGAGAGAGACAGATGGAGAGACAGAGATAGACAGACAGGGACAGAGAGAGAAGCTGCTGTCTTTAATAACCTAATGTTGGAAGTGACAGGCCATCTCTTCTGCCATGTGCTATCGGTCATATGCCCCAAATATGGGAGGGGACAGCAGTGTGCCAGGATCGGGGACCAGGGTAGGCCAGCGACCACAGGCTGGATGTCTTTCTTTTATTCGGGAAGGATTTATGAGGCCACTGCCAGGAGCCAAGCAACGCTGTGGTCTCGGGGGGTTCAACAGGAAACAGAACCAGGTCTCTGCCTCAGGGGGTTTGTATTTTAGCAGAGAGGCAGACAAGATACAAATAAATACATCATATGTTTCATGAGATGCACATATTTTCCACATCTTTAACATCTCTAAAATTGGCACATGTCTTGTAAGTTGATGCTACATCAGAGTATATTTGACAGTTTATTTTCTTCTCTCTAGGGAAGGGCAGAAATACCTCGTTAAGAAGATGAATTTAATGAAAAGGCCATCAAATGACCATTCACAGTGGGGGTGGGGAGTGGGAACAAGGGGAGGGCAGTGCTGTCCACAGGGAGGAGCCCCGGCTGTCTGGGGTCTGTGGGGCCAGAGGAGGGGCCAGGGTGTACCTAGAGCTGGGTTGAACTTCAGCCGGGAGAGGGGCCCGGCATGAACTGTGGGTGTCGAGGATTGCCAGTCCAGCGTGGAGGAGGCGAGAAATCCACGTCCCAACTCTCTCTGGTCCTGTCCTTAATCTCAGGCCAGGGCTCACGTGGCAGAATCCAGGGGGGAGTTGAAGGTGGGGGGTCTGGGTGAGGCAGTCTCTAGCGGTCAGCCTCTCAGGGCACAGAGCAAGTGGAGAAAGGCAGAGAACAGGCATGGAGAAGCAAGAATGTAATCAGCATGTGGGATGAAAGGAGAGTGAATGAGAGAGGGGGGGACACTCCAAGAAGGCAATCAGAAAAAGCCACTCTGTGAAGTCACAGCTGAGTGAAGACACAGGTAACAGGGACATCCAGGGAGTGTCCCAGGGAGGGCACCTGAGTGGGCGTGAATGTGGGCAGGGGAGAGTCACAAGGGAGCAGGTGCTCCTGGGCAGAGTGAGCGTGAGAAGCGAGGCCACAGATAAATTTGGAAAGTTAGGAAGATTCTGGATCAGGTGAAGGGCCTTGGGGGCCATGGTGAGGAGCTTGGGTTTGTCTCAGATGTGGCTGGAGCCACTGGGGATTTTGAGCGGAGGAGGGTCGTGGTCCAGGGAAGGTTTGAACAGATGCCTGTGGCTGCCATGTGCTAAGTGGCCTGTAGGGGGCGAGATGGAGACAGAGGACCAGGGAAGAGGTTTTGCGTAATCCAGGGGAGAGATGATGGTGCATGGTCCAGGATGGGACAGTGGAGGTGGGAAAAGTGGTCAGGTTGAGGATATATTTTGAAAGGAGAGTCGGTTGGATTTGTTGATTAATTGAAAATGATAAGAAGAGGGGGCGGAGCAAGATGGCGGAGGAGTAGGAGACCTAGATTTCGTCTGGTCTCCGGAATTCAGCTGAATAGGGATCAAACCATTCTGAACACCTACGAACTCAACAGGAGATCAAAGAGGAGAGTAGCAACAACTCTCTGAACAGAGAAGCGACCACTTACTGGAAGGTAGGACGTGCGGAGAAGTGAATCCGAGGCGATATTCGGGAGGATAGACGGCGGGGGAGGGGGCCTCCGTCGGCCGCTTCTAGCAAGTGCTAGAGCCGCGGAGCACAAAATCGGACCTTTTAGAAGTCGGCTCCGCTGAGGAACGTCGCTCCAGTGGCTAAGCTGGGGGTGGAACCCTCGTGGGACAGTGTGGTCTCAGGACCCTCGGGGTCACAGAAAGACCGGGGGTGCCTGAGTGCGCCAGAGCTCCCAGGTATCGGAGCGGGGAAGCCGGCTGCAGAGACGGAGCCGAGGCGCGGGCTCTCAGCTCGGGGTGGCCATAAACTGTGATCCGCGGCCCAGTCGGGCCACTGCTCCTCCAGCAGGGACCCAACAAGCAGCAGATCCGGGGAGACTCCCCTTCCTCTCCCGGGAGGAGCGGCGCGGGAGCGCACCGCAGGGATCTGCTGGGTTTGCAGACTCCACACGGGGTCGGGTGCCAGACATAGAAACGCTCGGTCACAGGCCGGGTGAGCACGGAGTGTGGCCGGAGACCGGGGACAAGGGAGTGACTGCTTTTCTCTGGGGGCACACTGAGGAGCAGGGCCCCGAGTTCTCAGCTCCTCCGGGTGGAGATTGGGAGGCCGCCATTTTCACCCTGCTCCTCCAAGGCTGTACGGAGAGCTTGCAGGGAACAAAAGCTCCTGAGATCAAACCCGAGCAGCTTGCTTAGCCCGGACTGACAAGGGCGGGGCAATTCCGCCTCCGGCAAAGACATTTGGGAACCACGGCAACAGGCCCCTCCCCAGAAGATCAGCATGAACAGCCAGCAAGCCAAGACCAAGTTTACCGATCAAGGAGAACGGGAGAACTCCAGCGCTAGGGGAATACTGCACATAGAATTCATGGCTTTTTTTTTACCATGATTCATTAGTTCATCAAAGTTAATTTTTGTTAACTGTTTTTTTTTCTTTTTCTTTTTCCCTTTTTCAACCAACATCTTATCAATCTCTTTAAAAAAAAAAGTTTTTTTTTTATTTTTCATTTTTAGAGTCATATTTTATCCCTTCATAGTAGTTACCCTTATTTTTGGCATATATATATATAAGTTGTTCTCTCTTTAAAATTTTGAGATACAGTTTCTTCTAACAGATCAAAATATACCCTAAATCACTAGTGTATGGTTCTGTTCTAGTCTCCTGCCTGATCACATTCTCTCCCTTTTTTCTTTTTTCTTTTTTTAAATCTTCTTTCTTTTTTCAAACAACTTCTTATCAAGTCCTTTTATAAAATCTTTTATAATTTTCATCTTTACAGTCATCTTCTATCCCTTCATTGTATCAACCCTTATTTTGTACATATATGTCTTTCTTTCTTTAAAATTTTAGGAGGCACTTTTTTCTAACAGACCAAAATACGCCCAAAACCTAGTGTGTGGCATTGATCTATGCACTAGCCTGATCATATTTGATCACATTCTGCTTTTTTTGTATTGTTCTGTTTTTGTTTTTATCTGTTTTTCTTTTTTCTTTTTTTTTCTTTCTCTTTCTTTTTTCTTTCTTTCCCTTTCTTTTCCCCTGGTTTCAGGTCTTTTCTGATTTGTATACAGTATATTTGCTGGGGACGTTGTAATACCTGTTAGCATTTTGTTCTCTCATTCATCTATTCTCCTCTGGACAAAATGACAAGACGAAAAAAATCACCTCAGCAAAAAGAACAAGAGGTAGTACCGTCAGCCAGGGACCTACTCAATACGGACATTAGTACGATGTCAGACCTAGAGTTCAGAATCATGACTTTAAAGATACTAGCTGGGCTTGAAAAAAGCGTGGAAGTTATTAGAGAAACCCTTTCTGGAGAAATAAAAGAACTAAAATCTAACCAAGTCGAAATCAAAAAGGCTATTGATGAGGTGCAATCAAAAATGGGGGCACTAACTGCTAGGATAAATGAGGCAGAAGAGAGAATCAGTGATATAGAAGACCAAATGATGGAAAGTAAAGAGGCTGAGAAAAAGAGGGAGAAACAACTACAGGATCACGAGGGCAGAATTCGAGAGATAAGTGATTCGATAAGATGAAACAACATTAGAATAATTGGGATCCCAGAAGAAGAAGAAAGAGAGAGAGGGGCAGAAGGTATATTGGAGCAAATAATAGCAGAGAACTTCCCTAATGTGAGGAAGGAAACAGGCATCAAAATCCAGGAGGCACAGAGAACCCCTCTCAAAATCAATAAAAATAGGTCAACACCCCGACATCTAATAGTAAAACTTACGAGTCTCACAGACAAAGAGAAAATCCTGAAAGCAGCTCGGGAGAAGAGATATGTAACCTACAATGGTAAAAATATTAGATTGGCAACAGACCTATCCACAGAGACCTGGCAGGCCAGAAAGGACTGGCAAGATATCTTCAGAGCACTAAACGAGAAAAATATGCAGCCAAGAATACTATATCCAGCTAGGCTGTCATTGAAAATAGAAGGAGAGATAAAAAGCTTCCAGAACAAACAAAAACTAAAGGAATTTGCAAACACGAAACCAGCCTTCCAAGAAATATTGAAAGGGGTCCTCTAAGCAAAGAGAGAGCCTAAAAGCAGCAAAGATCAGAAAGGAACACAGACAACATACAGTAACAGTCACCTTACAGGCAATACAATGGCACTAAATTCATACCTTTCAATAGTTACCCTGAATGTAAATGGGCTCAATGCCCCAATCAAAAGACACAGACTATCAGATTGGATTAAAAAACAAGACCCATCCATATGCTGTCTGCAAGAGACTCATTTTAGACCTAAAGACACCCCCAGATTGAAAGTGAGGGGGTGGAAAACCATTTACCATGATAATGGACACCAAAAGAAAGCTGGAGTGGCAATCCTTATATCAGACAAACTAGATTTTAAAACAAAGACTGTAATAAGAGATGAGGAAGGACACTATATCCTACTTAAAGGGTCTATCCAACAAGAAGATCTAACAATTGTAAATATCTATGCCCCGAACATGGGAGCAGCCAATTATATAAGGCAATTAATAACAAAAGCAAAGAAACACATTGACAACAATACAATAATAGTGGGGGACTTTAACACCCCCCCTGACTGAAATGGACAGATCATCTAAGCAAAAGATCAACAGGGAAATAAAGACTTTAAATGACACACTGGACCAAATGGACTTCACAGACATATTCAGAACATTGCATCCCAAAGCAAAGGAATACACATTCTTCTCTAGTGCCCATGGACCATTCTCCAGAATTGATCACATCCTAGGTCACAAATCAGGTCTCAACCGGTACCAAAAGATTGGGATCATTCCCTGCATATTTTCAGACCACAATGCTTTGAAACTAGAACTCAATCACAAGAGGAAAGTCGGAAAGAACTCAAATACATGGAGGCTAAAGAGCATCCTCCTAAAGAATGAATGGGTCAACCAGGAAATTAAAGAAGAATTAAAAAAATTCATGGAAACCAATGAAAATGAAAACACAACTGTCCAAAATCTTTGGGATACAGCAAAGGCAGTCCTGAGAGGAAAGTATATAGCAATACAAGTCTTTCTCAAGAAACAAGAAAGGTCTCAAATACACAATCTAACCCTACACCTAAAGGAGCTGGAGAAAGAACAGCAAATAAAGCCTAAACCCGGCAGGAGAAGAGAAATAATAAAGATCAGAGCAGAAATCAATGAAATAGAAACCAAAAGAACAGTAGAACAGATCAACGAAACTAGGAGCTGGTTCTTTGAAAGAATTAACAAGATTGATAAACCCCTGGCCAGACTGATCAAAAAGAAAAGAGAAGTGACCCAAATCAACAAAATCATGAATGAAAGAGGAGAGATCACAACCAACACCAAAGAAATACAAACAATTATAAGAACATATTATGAGCAACTCTATGCCAGCAAATTAGATAACCTGGAAGAAATGGGTGCATTCCTAGAGATGTATCAACTACCAAAACTGAACCAGGAAGAAATAGAAAACCTGAACAGACCTATAACCACTAAGGAAATTGAAGCAGTCCTCAAAAATCTCCCAAGAAACAAAAGCCCAGGGCCAGATGGCTTCCCAGGGGAATTCTATCAGACATTTAAAGAAGAATTAATACCTATTCTCCTGAAACTGTTCCAAAAACTAGAAATGGAAGGAAAACTTCCAAATTCATTTTATGAGGCCACCATTACCTTGATCCCAAAACCAGACAAAGATCCCATCAAAAAGGAGAATTACAGACCAATATCCTTGATGAACATGGATGCAAAAATTCTCACCAAAATACTAGCCAATAGGATCCAACAGTACATTAAAAGGATTATTCACCACGACCAAGTGGGATTTATCCCTGGCCTGCAAGGCTGGTTCAACATCCGCAAATCAATCAACGTGATACAATACATTAACAAAAGAAAGAACAAGAATCATATGATCCTCTCAATAGATGCAGAAAAAGCATTTGACAAAATACAGCATCCTTTCTTGATCAAAACTCTTCAGAGTATAGGGATAGAGGGTACATACCTCAATATCATAAAAGCCATCTACGAAAAACCTACAGCGAATATCATTCTCAATGGGGAAAAGCTGAGAGCTTTTCCCCTAAGGTCAGGAACGCGGTAGGGATGTCCACTCTCACCACAGCTATTCAACATAGTATTAGAAGTCCTAGCCACAGCAATCAGACAACAAAAAGAAATCAAAGGCATCCAAATTGGCAAAGAGGAAGTCAAACTCTCACTCTTTGCAGATGATATGATACTTTATGTGGAAAACCCAAAAGACTCCACCCCAAAACTGCTAGAACTCATACAGGAATTCAGTCAAGTAGCAGGCTATAAAATCAATGCACAGAAATCAGTGGCATTCCTATACACCAACAACAAGACAGAAGAGAGACAAGTCAAGGAGTCGATCCCATTCACAATTGCACCCAAAACCATAAGATACCTAGGAATAAATTTAACCAAAGAGGCAAAGGATCTGTACTCAGAAAACTATAAAATACTCAGGAAAGAAATTGAAGAAGACACAAAGAAATGGAAAAACGTTCCATGCTCATGGATTGGAAGAACCAACATTGTGAAGATGTCAATGCTACCTAGAGCATTCTACACATTCAATGCAATCCCCATCAAAATACCATCCACTTTTTTCAAAGAAATGGAACAAATAATCCTAAAATTTGTATGGAACCAGAAGAGACCCCGAATAGCCAGAGGAATATTGAAAAAGAAAAGCAAAGCTGGCGGCATCACAATTCCAGACTTCCAGCTCTATTACAAAGCTGTCATCATCAAGACAGTATGGTACTGGCACAAAAACAGACCCATAGATCAATGGAACAGAATCGAGAGCCCAGAAATGGACCCTCAACTCTATGGTCAACTTATCTTTGACAAAGCAGGAAAGAATGTCCAGTGGAAAAAAGACAGTCTCTTCAACAAATGGTGTTGGGAAAATTGGACAGCCACATGCAGAAGAATGAAACTGGACCATTTCCTTACACCACACACAAAAATAGACTCCAAATGGTTGAAAGACCTAAACGTGAGATGGGAGTCCATCCAAATCCTAAAGGAGAACACAGGTAGCAACCTCTTCGACCTCAGCCGCAGCAACTTCTTCCTAGAAACATCGCCAAAGGCACAGGAAGCCAGGGCAAAAATGAACTATTGGGATTTCATCAAGATAAAAAGCTTTTGCACAGCAAAAGAAACAGTCCACAAAACCAAAAGACAACCGACAGAATGGGAGAAAATATTTGCAAATGACATATCAGATAAAGGGCTAGTATCCAAAATCTATAAAGAACTTATCAAACTCAACACCCAAAGAACAAATAATCCAATCAAGAAATGGGCAGAAGACATGAACAGACATTTTTCCAAAGAAGACATCCAAATGGCCAACAGGCACATGAAAAAGTGCTCAACATCGCTCGGCATCAGGGAAATCCAAATCAAAACCTCAATGAGATACCACCTCACACCCGTCAGAATGGCTAAAATTAACAAGTCAGGGAACGACAGATGTTGGCGGGGATGTGGAGAAAGGGGAACCCTCCTACACTGTTGGTGGGAATGCAAGCTGGTGCAACCCCTCTGGAAAACAGTATGGAGGTTCCTCAAACAGTTGAAATTAGAGCTACCATTCGATCCAGCAATTGCACTACTGGGTATTTACCCCAAAGATACAAATGTAGGGACCCGAAGGGGTACGTGCACCCCAATGTTTATAGCAGCAATGTCCACAATAGCCAAACTGTGGAAAGAGCCAAGATGTCCATCGACAGATGAATGGATAAAGAAGAGGTGGTATATATACACAATGGAATATTATGCAGCCATCAAAAGGAATGAGATCTTGCCATTTGCAACGACGTGGATGGAACTGGAGGCTGTTATGCTGAGTGAAATAAGTCAATCAGAGAAAGACATGTATCATATGACCTCACTGATATGAGGAATTCTTAATCTCAGGAACAAACTGAGGGTTGCTGGAGTGGTCGGGGGTGGGAGGGATGGGGTGGCTGGGTGATAGACATTGGGGAGGGTATGTGCTACGGTGAGCGCTGTGAATTGTGCAAGACTGTTGAATCACAGATCTGTACTTCTGAAACAAATAACGCAACATATTTTAAGAAAAAAGAAAAAGAAGAAGATAGCAGGAGAGGAAGAATGAAGGGGAGTAAGTCGGAGGGGGAGATGAACCAGGAGAGATGATGGACTCTGAAAAACAAACTGAGGTTTCTGGAGGGGAGGAGTGTGGGGGGATGGGTTAGCCTGGTGATGGGTATTGAGGAGGGCACATTCTGCATGGAGCACTGGGTGTTATGAACAAACAATGAATCATGGAACAGTACACCAAAACAAATTATGTAATATATGGTGATTAACATAACAATAAAAAAATTAAAAAAAAAAAGAAAATGATAAGAGAGGGAGAGAGGAGTCAAGAACAAACCCAAGGTCATGCTACATAGAGCCTACGATGTGCTCAGAACATTAGAGTTTATTAACTATGATCAATTTACAATTAAGAGCCTATTGGTGGATACCGTGAGTGGCCAGGCATTCTTTAGAATGTTCTAATGGTGGAAAACAAAGCTCTGCAATGTGCGAGCTCTGATGTTCACCCCTCGACACAAACAATGTGTTCTTTAATATCCAGAGTGTGTCATTAAAGTTGTCCCATGGTTACTTGTTTACTGGGAAGTGGCCAAACCGTCTGCTACAAACCTGAAGACTGTCCGTGTCATCGAGGAGAAATGGGATATTAACACAGGAAGGTGGAGTGCACGGGGCTGAGTGAACCACGGTGGGTCACGTAGCCCCAGATAAACAATAGGAGGAGGAGTCCCGTGTCCCACCAGCTGGTGCTGGGCGCAATGGCAGCATCCAGACCACCGTCGTGGTCAGTCGGTTCCATGGGGAAGCAGGGCCATGCTGAGCAGAGTAGTTCAGGTGAGCCTGTCCAGGTGAGCAGGTGCTATTCAGCTGAGAGACTCAAGGTCAGGAAGACAGCCTGAGGGTAAGCTGGGCTGGGTGGGGAAGGTGGGAGGTCGAGGGAGGGGATCCTGGAGAAAGGTCCAGGAAGACTCAAGGATCTAGCACTATTAAGGCCCCTTGGCTGCAGTGACAGCCGTGTAACTCAATACAGAGACATAGGGGCAGGCCTGTGGGGTGTCCTCAGCCGTGTAACTCAATACAGAGACATAGGGGCAGGCCTGTGGGGTGTCCTCAGGGAGGGCTGGGACCGAGCATGGAAAGGGCACTTCCAGGGCCACGTGGAGGTCTCAGCAGCAGGAACTGTAGGGCAGCCTGGTCTAGGCACTGCCTCTGGAATCCACCACACAACTACCCTCAGGCTTTGGACTCGAAGGACACAGAACCGCAGAGCCACTGCAACCTCACGATGTCACACCTGAGGATTGGGACACCCAAAGTCACGGGGTCAGCAGGTGGCAGAGGGAGGGTGTGCCTCCAAGCCCAGGGACAGCCAGACTTAGGATTTTTCTGCTGCAACAGAGCTTCCCTTACTTCGGGCCTCCCGGAGCTGCCTTCGTGATCAGTGTCATTTACATTGTACTGTCTCTTCTGTTATTAGGTTTTTTTTTTTTAAAGAATCTATTGAACTTTTTTTTTTGCGTTTTTTAAATTAATTTTTTATTGTTATGTTAATCACCATATATTACATCATTAGTTTTTGGTGCAGTGTTCCATGATTCATTGTTTGTTCATAACACCCAGTGCTCCATGCAGAACGTGCCCTCTTTAATACCCATCACCAGGCTAACCCATCCCCCCACCCCCCACCCCTCTAGAACCCTCAGTTTGTTTTTCAGAGTCCATCATCTCTCATGGTTCGTCTCCCCCTCTGACATACTCCCCTTTTCTTCCTCTCCTGTTATCTTCATCTTTTTCTTTTTTCTTAAAATATGTTGCGTTATTTGTTTCAGAAGTACAGATCTGTGATTCAACAGTCTTGCACAATTCACAGCGCTCACTGTAGCACATACCCTCTCCAATGTCTATCACCCAGCCACCCCATCCCTCCCACCCCCAACCACTCCAGTAACACTCAGTTTGTTTCCTGAGATTAAGAATTCCTCATATCAGTGAGGTCATGTGATACATGTCTTTCTCTGATTGACTTATTTCACTCAGCATAACACCCTCCAGTTCCATCCACGTCGTTGCAAATGGCAAGATCTCATTCCTTTTGATGGCTGCATAATATTCCATTGTGTATATATACCACATCTTCTTTATCCATTCATCTGTCGATGGGCATCTTGGCTCTTTCCACAGTTTGGCTATTGTGGACATTGCTGCTATAAACATTGGGGTACACGTACCCCTTCGGGTCCCTACATTTGTATCTTTGTGGTAAATACCCAGTAGTGCAATTGCTGGATCGAACGGTAGCTCTAATTTCAACTGTTTGAGGAAACTCCATACTGTTTTCCAGAGTGGTTGCACCAGCTTGCATACCCACCAACAGTGTAGGAGGGTTCCCCTTTCTCCACATCCCCGCCAACATCTGTCGTTCCCTGACTTGTTAATTTTAGCCATTCTGACGGGTGTGAGGTGGTATCTCATTGAGGTTTTGATTTGGATTTCCCTGATGCCGAGCGATGTTGAGCACTTTTTCATGTGCCTGTTGGCCATTTGGATGTCTTCTTTGGAGAAATGTCTGTTCATGTCTTCTGCCCATTTCTTGATTGGATTATTTGTTCTTTGGGTGTTGAGTTTGATAAGTTCTTTATAGATTTTGGATACTAGCCCTTTATCTGATATGTCGTTTGCAAATATTTTCTCCCATTCTGTCGGTTGTCTTTTGGTTTTGTGGACTGTTTCTTTTGCTGTGCAAAAGCTTTTTATCTTGATGAAATCCCAATAGTTCATTTTTGCCCTGGCTTCCCGTGCCTTTGGCGATGTTTCTAGGAAGAAGTTGCTGCGGCTAAGGTCGAAAAGGTTGCTACCTGTGTTCTCCTTTAGGATTTGGATGGACTCCTGTCTCACGTTTAGGTCTTTCAACCATTTGGAGTCTATTTTTGTGTGTGGTGTAAGGAAATGGTCCAGTTTCATTCTTCTGCATGTGGCTGTCCAATTTTCCCAACACCATTTGTTGAAGAGACTGTCTTTTTGCCATTGGACATTCTTTCCTGCTTTGTCAAAAATAAGTTGACCATAGAGTTGAGGGTCCATTTCTGGGCTCTCGATTCTGTTCCATTGATCTATGTGTCTGTTCTTGTGCCAGTACCATACTGTCTTGATGATGACAGCTTTGTAATAGAGCTGGAAGTCCGGAATTGTGATGCCGCCAGCTTTGCTTTTCTTTTTCAGTATTCCTCTGGCTATTCTGGGTCTCTTCTGGTTCCATACAAATTTTAGGATTATTTGTTCCATTTCTTTGAAAAAAGTGGATGGTATTTTGATGGGGATTGCATTGAATGTGTAGATTGCTCTAGGTAGCATTGACATCTTCACAATGTTTATTCTCCCAATCCATGAGCATGGAACGTTTTTCCATTTCTTTGTGTCTTCTTCAATTTCTTTCCTGAGTATTTTATAGTTTTCTGAGTACAGATCCTTTGCCTCTTTGGTTAGATTTATTCCTAGGTATCTAATGGTTTTGGGTGCAATTGTAAATGGGATAGATTCCTTGATTTGTCTCTCTTCTGTCTTGTTGTTGGTGTATAGGAATGCCACTGATTTCTGTGCATTGATTTTATAGCCTGCTACTTTACTGAATTCCTGTATGAGTTCTAGCAGTTTTGGGGTGGAGTCTTTTGGGTTTTCCACATACAGTATCATATCATCTGCAAAGAGTGAGAGTTTGACTTCCTCTTTGCCGATTTGGATGCCTTTGATTTCTTTTTGTTGTCTGATTGCTATGGCTAGGACTTCTAATACTATGTTGAATAGCATCTATTGAACTTTTTATTCATAACTGTATGGCTAGTTTTATTTTGGTCCAACACCAAAATTTCTATTTGCTATGGAAATAAGTAACATTCACCTGAGAAGGATCCAAATTGTCTTTGGAGGTACGTGTGCCGCGTTTTGGGAAACCCTGTATCATAACCTGGGTATTTTTCTTGCAGGAGGATGAGGCAGACTGAGTATTTGTTCTGTTGAACAAGAGTTCTTTGTTTGCAGAAAAGCAAATAAACCGGGTCCAGAGTAACTGGAACAGGTGAGTTTGGGGGAGCTGGGGGGATGAGGTCCGGGAGGTGGGGGCGGGGGCTGGATGGGGAGGGCTTTTCCTCTGAAGGAGTTGGGAACCCCGGAAGTTTGGATAAAGGCGGGGGAGGGGGGTTCATGACCGAGGGCCTGGCAGGATCCCTCCTGCAGCGGTAGGGAGCATAGACCGTAGGGCCAAAGGCACAAGCAGGGAGCCTGGGAGGTTGATGCTGGCCTGAACCAGATAGTGTTCATGGAGGTGGAGAGAGCGGGTTGGGTCTGGGCCTATTTTGCAGGCTGTGATTTTTACCTTGTTCTGTGTCATCCGTCATGAAGGCCCGTTCTCAGAACTGTGGCAGACAGAGCGCTCCTGCCTGAGTTGATGTTATCACAGGTACACATCCTCCCTGGGTTCGAGGGACTCAGGATGCTCCTTCCCCCCTATAAGTGTTAGTGAGTTTAGGGGTCAGGGACCACCAGACCCCTGTGGCTGGCAGGTCAGGGTGTTGGTGACCCCTCACCCCCACCCCAGGGCAGACCTTGGGGCCAGTGTACCCACTGGGGAGAGTCCCCAAGGCGTGGGACATAGTGTGGGGCTGGGGGGCAGGGAGATCCCAGAGCCCTAATCACTGGGCTTTTCCCCACTGCCCAGTTTAAACTTGCCACAGCAGATTCCCTTTTTAAGTCGGTGGAAGATTGATGATTTCATTATTTGTGGCACTTGGCAGTAAGTCTGGGAGTTTCGGCTAAAGTGAGCACTTTCCCCATGTCGTGTCTTTGCTGAGTGTTATTCATCATGTCCAATCACTCGTTCACCTCGGGGAGCCCTGGCCTGGGTGGAGGAATGGGGAGTGGGGGGGCGGGCGGGGGGGCAGCGCCTCTCTGACTTGACATCTTTTACTCTTTAAGCGCAGGGGGAGGGGACCGCACAGGAAGGGCCAGGGCTGGGAGGGCGGGTGGAGGCTCAAGGTGGGCTGGAGCAACGGAGGTCTCCACAAAGGCCAGAGAATGAACCAGAAGGGGGATTACAGGAGAGGCCTCGGGGCCTCAAAGCCCGGCCCTTTGCCAAGAAAATCTCCCATGGAGGAGAGGAGGTAATGCAGCGAAGAAAGCCAAAGAGTTCTCTGCCAAGGGAGTGTCGAAGATTTTAATTCAAGATGAGATGTGTTCTTGTTTGTGTACGACTAATTTCCCTCCCAAATGAAGGCTTTTGTCTGTCACTCGGGTGTTTCAATAGCAACCATGTAATTAAGGTACCATGCGTCTCTCTGAGGCGGGCTGTTTGCATTAACATGTTGGGGAAGCAAACGTGGCTTGGGCTGCTTCCTGGGTCTAAGGAGGAAAAAAGCCTCAAAACAACAAAGAAAGGAAGAAAACACCTCCAAATAGACTTGGCTCCCGCAGGGATGATATCATCTGGAAAATGTGAGCAGGGACCATCCCCCAGAATGAAGAGCCCCCAGGTTCCAGATCCCATTTGGGGAGCCGTGAAGAGTAGAATTCAGACAGTGTCCGGAGACTCTGGAAACTGGAGTCAGAAATTCACACGCCTCCAGGGCCAGGTGGGAGTGTGTGTGGGGGGGGTGGTGGGTGGGCTGTAGTTTTTCACACCAGTGCATTTTGTTTGCATAGTAAATACATGGGTACGTACTTCAATTCCACTCACACAAAAAAATGCATTCACATTTTCCCCGAACCATATGGATCTCTTAAATTAACTCCTTTTTTTTTTTTTTTTTACTTTTCTACTGCAGCACAACAAATTACCACTAATTAAATAGCTTAAAACAATATCCATTTATTATCTCACAGTTCTGTAAGTTGGAAGTCTGGTGTGATGTAGCTGGGTTCTCTGTGAAGGGCGGTACCAGCAAAAATCTAGGTATCTGCGGGGGCTGTGGTTCTCGTTGGCAACTTAGGGTTCTCTTCCAAGTTCCTTTCCTTCTCATGCCTTCCATGGGGACTTTGGCATCTTCAAGCCAGCAATGGCTTTGAATCCTATGCCTTAGTCTTCTGCTTGTCAGGGCTCATAATCATGGGGGTGTGCTACCTGGATAATCCAGGACCATCTCCCTATTGTAATGTCAGCTGATTAGTAATCTTAACCACATGGATGAAGCCCCTTTTCCATGCAGTGGGATGTGACCATGGAAGTCACATCAGATGGTGGCGATTATGGGGTCCAACCCAATATTGAGATGATAAATAATTTGATACAAAAGAGCAAAAGATCTGAACAGACATTTCACCAAAAAGATACCTGAATAGCAACTAAGCACGTGAAAAGATGCTTAACGTCTTTGTTGATGCGATGCAAAATCACCAAGTGATACTGCTATGCACCCAATGGTACTAGTAAAATTGAGAAAGTTTGACAAGACCGAGTGTTGGCAGGTATTTGGAACAGTGGAACATGCCTCTGTCACTGGTAGTAATTCAAATAGTACAGCCACTTTGTTAAAATAGTTTTACAGTTTCTTATAAAGCTAAACACACACTTAACATTGGACCTAATGATCTCACTCCTCAGTATTTATCCCAAAGAAATGAAAACCTCTGTCCGCTTAATGACTGGCACTCAGATGTTTATAGCAGCTTTATTCATAATAGCTCCAAATTGAAACAAGACGAATGCCGGTCAACAGATGCTAACTGAAGAAGCCAGACACACAAAAAACTATGTCCTGAATGATTCCATTTACCTGCAATTCCATCAAATTCAAAACTGAGGAGACAAAGAGTAATGGTTGCCAGGGGCTGGTAGTGGGGGGAGAAATGGACTGGAAAGGGGCAGGAGGGAGCTTTTTGGGATGTTCTATATCATGATTGTTGTGATGGTCACATGACTGTATTCACTTGTCAAAACTCATCAAATTGTTCACTTAAAATTGGTGACTTTCACATATGCAAATTCTATCTCAATAAAACTGATTTTATTTTTTATTTTAAGATTTATTTATTTATTTGAGAGAGAGAGGAGAGAGAGAGAGCTCACGAGAATGGGGGTGGAGGAGCAGAGGGAGAGGGAGAGATAGTCTTAAGCAGACTCTGTGCTGAGCATGGAGCCTGATGCTGGGCTTGATCTCACAACCCTGAGATCACGACCTGAGCTGAAACCAGGAGTTGGACACTTAACCAGCTGAGCCACCCAGGTGCCCTGAAAACTGACTTTTTTTTATTTTTTAAGATTTTATTTATTTATTTGACAGAGAGAGACACAGCGAGAGAGGGAACACAAGCAGGGGGAGTGGGGGAGGGAGAAGCAGGCTTCCCGCAGAGCGAAAAAAAGTGAAGAGAAACACATGTATTTAAAAAGAATATGAAAAGAAAACAGAGATCCCAACTTTGGGACCCTCTGCTCGGAGTCTCAAAAGGCTGCACAGTATTGGTCATCTGAGGCACAGGTGAATTCCTCACCGGCAGAATTAATTTCCTTGTCGTTGCAAAACTCACGGTAGCTTACTTCTTCAGTGCCAGCCGTACAGCGTCTCTCTGGCTTTGAATTTCTCCCTTCAGGGAGGTCCAGGGCTCTCTTTTAAGTGGCTCCCTGGATCAGGTCAGGCCCAAGTAGGAGAAACTCCCTTTGGATTAACTCAGACTCATCTGATTAGGGACCTTAATGACACCTGCGAAATCCCTTTACCTTTGCTGTATCACATAATGTAATCACGGGAGTGAAATCCCACTGTGTTTACGTCCCACGCACACTCAAGGGGAGGACAGTATACACTAAGATGTGCGTACACCCCAGCGGGAGGGGGGCAGAAATCTCTGGTGCCATCTTGGAATTTTGCCTGCTACATAGACTCTTTGTTTAAAAGGATTTCTTCGCTGGGAATTCTTTCTATCTTTCCCTCTTGCTGCCATCTTTGTTTGTCAAAGTCTCATTTATCCTTGGAGACCTGGCTCAGATTCCCTTCTCCTTCACAACCACATTAAGGTCTTGGGCAGATAAAAGTTTTGGTTCACCTTCCTCTCTCTGAGTCCAGATGATTTCGTCTTTCGCAGCCTTGTGTCAGCAATGCAGACACACGTGTATGCATTCACTTGAAGGGGTCATATTGTACATGCTGCCTGTTGTGGATATTTTCATCTCTTCCTCCCTCCCCCTCACATCTGCCATCTCCATCAACACAGAGAGCCGGCACTCAAAAACAAGACAAAACACGACCTTCCATGTTTTTCTTTCTACTCATATAATCCCATAATTCTACAAAGCGCGCCACACACACATGCACGCACACAGGTGTAAGGGCATTTTCTCGTGGGGGACGATAGTCATTGTTATAGAAAATGGTATGACGTAATAGACTCTTTTCTGCATCTTGATGTTCTCACTCAATATTTTGTAGAAACACTTTCGAGTCATCTCGTATAGCTCTAAATTTAAGTTAGTTCTTTACATGGTGGTGCAATATGCCACGTATTGGATATACTTGGCAGAGTTCTCGCCTCTTCTCCAGAAATGGGAACTTGCTTTGCTTCTGGTTCTGTGCCATTTGAACAATGCTACAGTACATGTTCCTGTCCGCACTGGTACCAACGGGGTGGATTTCCAGCAGCTCAAGAGCTGGGTGTAAACCAGGGTGTTCACACTTTTTAAATTTTATTAAATGTTGCCAGATTGCGTTCAGAGAAGACTGTACTATTCCACATTTCTACTAGAGTATAGGAGGGTTCACTTGCCCCGTGGCCCAGCTAGCGGTAGGATTTATAGCCCTTTAAAATTTTTATCAGTCTTATAGGGATAGTCACAACTCAGAGTTGAATATGGCATTTCCTGACTACTGGTGAATTTAAACATATTTTCCTTACTTTTTTGCTTTTTGTGGCTGTTTTTCTTCCTTTCTTTTTTTCCTTTCCTTATTCCAATATTGGGATTTGCTTTTTTGGCAGTAGTCTCTTTATAACACTTGTTTCTTTTCCTGGTTACTTTGTAAGAGTGCCCTGTACACTGTAAATTTAGCCCCTTATCTATTGTTTGCTTTACAGATAATTCTACAGATTTATGGCTTACATGTAGATTTTATTTATGCAATCTTATGATGTGCAAAATTTAAATATTCAAATGTCTATCTTTTCTTTTATTCCTTAGACTTCCCATCCTTACTTAATTTGTGAGCTCTCTCCAACTACTGCATTGTATCTGAATTATCCTAGATTTTCTTGTAAACTTTTTATTTTCTTTTTTATAATTAAGTCTTAATAAAGCACTAGGATTTAATTTTATGTAATGCATGGGATGGGATCCATTTTAACTTTAATTTTCCCGCAATTGGGAAATCATTTGTTTTTTTTAAAGATTTTATTTATTTATTTGACAGAGAGACACAGCGAGAGAGGGAACATAAGCAGGGGGAGTGGGAGAGGGAGAAGCAGGCTTCCTGCCGAGCGGGGAGCCCGATGCAGGGCTCGATCCCAGGACCCTGGGATCACAACCCGAGCCGAAGGCAGCCGCTTAATGACTGAGCCACCCAGGCGCCCTGGGAAACCATTTGTGTTGTCATAGTTTGTTAAACAGCTCATTCTTGGCCGTGTGAATCGAACCAGCCTGTTTATCTTACGTTATTCAGTGGTTTCTTGGGTGCAAACTTTTATTTGCTCTTTAGCCATCTGTCGTACATGGAGCAAACTAGAGTGCCTCTGCTTTGTTTGGTCATCTGTTCGTTTAATGTTAGTTGGCATCTATTGTGTTCTAGGCTGAAGAAAAATGTCCATTCTCTATCCTCTGTGTTTTTCTTTTGGTCGAATATGAGATATAAGACAAGCATGGGAGAAGTATTACTCGGCCTCCAGAAAGAATCAAATCTTGCCATTTGCAGTGACGTGGATGGAACTAGACGGTATTATGCTAAGCATAATACATACAGTCAGAGAAAGACATATACCATGTGATTTCACTCATTTGTGGAATTTAGGAAACGAAACAGATGAACATGTGGGAAGGGAAAAAGAAAGGAGAAAGGGAGAGGCAAACCATAGGAGACTTAACGGTAGAGAACAAACTGAGGGTTGCTGGAGGGTTGCTGGAGCGGGGATGGGGTAACTGGGTGACGGGTAGTAAGGAGGGCACGTGACGTGATGAGCACTGGGTGTTAGAGGCAACTGACAAATCATTGAATTCTACTCCTGAAAACGATATTACACTGTATGTTAACTACTAGAATTTAAATAAAAATTGGGGAAAAACGTTTAAAAATTAATTTTAAAAGTTAAAAAAACCCACAAAAAACCCCCAAAAGACAAGCCCTGGAGGTCCTTATCAACCAGGGAGAATAGTCCCTTCAAGTGAATGTACCAAGGACAGGGACACCAATGCTCCAAATAAAGAGGACAGGGCTGGTGGAAAAGTGTTTGAGGCTCTAACTTCACAAGTCAAGTGAAAAGTTTCAAAGGAAGTGCATTTTCTTATATTTAACAAAAGTGATGCTCTAATTGCAACCACACACTGATACTTAAAGAACCGAGAATGAAGAAAGTACTGATTTGGGGGGTATCATTTTCCTATAACCCTCCTGCACCTCACACTTAATGTTCACAGTTCGAACAAAGGAAGTTTTGTTTTTGCAAAATACCTCCTGGCTCATGGATTTCTCCAAGGGATTCTTCATTCTTTCATACACAAATAGTTCTCTTTAAAAGCACTCATCAGCTGGTCTCCTTTCACTAGTCTAACTGCCCTGTCTTCAGGTGTCAATTGGCTTTGTGAGTGCTCTCAGTAACGTCACTTTTAGAGAATTCATGAAAGGCTGGAGCTGTTGCAAGATGTGTTTTCTCACTTTGCAATTGGTTTTCATTTATTTGCATTACGTGGGCAGATGCTTTGTGTCACACGCAGGGGCACTTGCCTGTGAGGACATGGGGTGGCTGGTAGAAGGGAGACAGGTGCTGGTGGGAACCTGATTCTGGAGATTAATTGTATCAGTGGTCAGTTAATAAGTGGACACTTTTGGACTGTGATGACCTTGTTACTCTTTACGACTTTGTAGTAACTCTGGGGATTCAGTTCAAAAAGATTATGTCGACGAGGACTTTTTTCTAGAAGCAGGTATAATCTATGAGGAATTTCAGGGGAGTGATCTGGTTGTTCCAAGAAGGGAAATACTTGTCCAGTTGGGAAGCTCATGAGGAAGTGGTGGTGGGGGTCTTCCTGGGGTGGCAAGAGCAGGCTAAATGGTCCTTGAAGGATGAGTTAGATTTGGACGTGTGTCTTGCTTGGTGGGATGGCCAGGAGCCCACAGATTTCTCCCGAGTGCACCCCTCTAAGGAGAGATTATTTTGTTTTTTTATTTTTATTTTTATTTTATTTTTATTATTTTTTAAAGATTTTATTTATTTATTTGACGGAGAGACACAGCGAGAGAGGGAACACAAGCAGGGGGAGTGGGAGAGGAAGAGGAAGAAGCAGACTCCCCGCTGAGCAGGGAGCCCGATGCGGGGCTCGATCCCAGGACCCTGGGATCATGACCTGAGCCGAAGGCAGACGCTTAACAACTGAGCCACCCAGGCACCCAGGAGAGATTATTTTGAAAGCAGACCACCTGGTTTGCTCAGGAGAAGAAAACAACAAATATATGTATTTCTCTTTTTTTCCCCTTTGGTGGAGAAGTTGCAATCATCTGGAAATCCTTTGCTGATGGTCCAAATGCCCAAGACCCCACAGACACAGACTCTTGAGCTCTGACTCCACGCTTGAAAGCCAAGGTTCCTTCTCTGCCTCTCCGGCACCAGCCCAGGGCTGGGCACGAGGCAGAGCTCAAAGCAAGGGGTGTCTGTGACCCACCAACCAGGTGAGGTCAGAGGGGACGCGGCCTGCTGGCCTGTAGGACATCCCACAGTGAGGATGAATGTGACTGTTTCCTGACAGATTCAGGCCAGATGTTGTGCTGGGATCGTTAGAGAGGGAGTTCTGCCCGGCCCAGAGCAGGGAGGGAGACTGTAACGTCATCAGGATGTTGGGTTTGAGTCCTTGGTTGACGTGCTGTTCACCAGATTTCTCTGTTGTGAGACCCTTTCCCCCTTTGTAACTGCTAAGTAGCATGTTAGACTTGGGGCCATGTTGGCATCCAAAGTTTCCTCCAAATGTTTCCCCCAATGGTTTTGGCGTTCACCGAAGGTCTGTACCTGACTCTGATGGTTGCACGCGGTGATTTTCTACCCCTGTCACGCCCTGTGCATTTGTTAGCTTCCCTTCTTCCATGAAGAACTGTCTCTTCTAATCACTAATGTCAGTGTCATTAAGGACTCAAGGGTTCTTTTTTTTGTTTTAACACCGTGTATTCACATCCATTACCATAATTGTTTTATGAGCAAATATTCCTAGATTTGGCAGTGGGAGCCCCTTTATTCTAGTTTCTGTTTCCTTGATTTGTCCCATCACCCTTTGAGTACTTCCTGGCTTTCTGGTGCAAGATAAAAATCTTTGGCAAAATCATGTAAGATGAGAAGGAAGGTGCGTTGTTGTAGGAGCCGAGTCAACCAAAGGCAATACACAATCACTTAGAATTAAGGAAAAAAAGCTCTAAATTTGGACTGTACATTAAACTATATTTCTGTGTCCACATTAAATGTTATGAGGGTAAATAAGGTTTGGACAACTTTGCTGGAGATCATTTTTTTAAATGATGTACACACTGAAGTGTTTAGGCATGAAACATCATGTTTGCATCGTTCTCTCAAATGATTTGGTCAAAAAAAGGGGGGTGAGGAGAATCTAGACCCATTTTATAAATAATGCACATAGAGACCGAAGCAGGCATGGCATGGTGTTAGCAGCTGGGGATTGAGATAAAGGGGATGCTCACTGTACTTAGGTTTTTTTTTTTTTTTAAGATTTTACTTATTTGGTGGCAGATAGACACAGCGAGAGAGGGAACACAAGCAGGGGGAGTGGGAGAGGGAGAAGCAGGCTCCCTGCTGAGCAAGGAGCCCGAGCGGGGCTTGATCCCAGGACCCCGGGATCGTGACCTGAGCCGAAGGCAGACGCTTAACGACTGAGCCCCCCAGGCGCCCCTGTACTTTGGCTTTAAAAAAGTTCCTGTAGCTTTGACATTTTTCAAAATAGTCAGTTGGGGGAAACAAAAATAAAATCAAATAAATCAGACAGAGAACAAGAATTGTGGGCAGAGACGAGCCTTTGGCCCTTTGCCTGCCCTATAAAACGAGCTCCTATCACTGCTGTCTCTGTGTGACAGGAGAAATCTACACACCGCTTGCTTTTACCCACTAAAGGCTAACTCCAGACAGATTTGAAGAGCAGTTGTCTCTCTGTCATTCAGGAGAAGGGTAATAAGGCAACGAAGGAGGCAGGGAGGGAAGGAAACAAAGATGAAGGAAGGAAGGAGTGACAGGAGGTAAGAATTTAAGGGTCAGGATGTCTGAGCTAGGCACTGTGTTGGGTACTTTCTTCTACATCATTCACCTATTTCTACACTTGATCTTAGCCAAAAGGCCGAGAACAACAACCTTTAAGAGACAGGAAAATTGTGGTTTAGACGAGCCAAAACCCTGTCTTGTGGGCACAACATAAAAACTGGTCATCTTGGATAATAATGTCCAGGGGAGAAATAGAATTACATCAATTAGTCGTAAGGAGAGAGAGTCAAAAGCTCCCTGAACATAGAGATTGTTCACATCCTGACTGTAGATGCCCCTTTTAGGCAGCAGGCTTGAGGGAGAGAAAGTAGAAAGGGCCCATGGCCACCCTCTGGCAGAATCCAGACGGGCCCATCAGGAGACCCCCCTCAAAATATCCATAGGCCCTAACTGACCCATCGGCTACTTACAACCAGGCACAGTTACCAGAAAAGGGAAAGTTCCAAAAGTCCCTGTACCTCCTCACCTTCCCCCTTGAAATACAGCCCGACCCACTGCCTTGGGGCAGATGGTCTCTCCTTTGCTGTCCTGCCCACTGCTCACTTGTGCTGTATTCAATAAACTGCTATCCCCTGCCTCAGGTGAACCCTTTCACCTGGTCCTTCCCCATAT
This sequence comes from Eumetopias jubatus, assembly GCF_037043125.1. Lineage (NCBI taxonomy): Eukaryota > Metazoa > Chordata > Mammalia > Carnivora > Otariidae > Eumetopias > Eumetopias jubatus. The sequence goes on from NW_028274815.1 coordinate 127,823,510, forward strand.
TTGGGGCCCCCCATCCACTCTGGAGAAACACCGCACTGACCGTGGTTTACCTGTTTTTCAGAGAGAGCTTTGTAGCAGGAGGGGCTGTGGATCCTGGAAAAGCCACACGGACCTCTCCCCTCAGTGGCACCTTGGCCCAGAGGGCGAGTCCGGGAGAGCAGGTACCGTCCCCCTCTGCCTGGTACCTGTTCGGAGGAAGCCCTGGCGCCCCTTCCCCAGCGGGTGGCCCACCCCTGTCTTCGCAGCAGGGAGGGAGGCCCCTGGGGACGTGGCCTGCGAGTGAGCCATGAGGGGGCGGACTCCAGACCCCTGGCCTGCGCCCCGTGGGAGTCACAGCTCCCCGGGCAGAAACGGAGCGGCTTGCTCCTCTGTCTGAAGAGCTACGAGGCCTGCAGGCTTCTGCCCTCTGCCCCACGATGCGGTGGCAGGCGTGTGAAAATTAGGGTATTTTATTTAGGGTGAATGGGTGGGTCTATCCACCCCTCCCCAGCCCGCCCGCCTCCATGCCCTGCAGCCCGGGAAGGAAAGGACGCGTCTGCTAAGACACTTTCTGATTGCACTCAGGTAGAGATTTAAGCAAATTAGCCAATTAAGGCAGCCCCACGAACTACATTCCACATTCAGGCAGTTCGCTATTTACTTCTCACATGGACAAAGAAACTAAAAAAGGAACCAAATCAACATCTCAGGAAGGAAAAATATCTTTAATGAACGAATTAAAATGAAGGATTTCTTGATTATCGAAAGCATCCGAAATGATTCTCACTCCAAGGTCGAGAGCCAGTGGCCCTTCCCAGACCAGTTTGTGTCATTCCTTCTGGAAGATGCTGAGGAGAGAAGTGGTCTCAGCGGTTTCGGGGCTCACGATCCCCTTCCAGGGAAGTGGGGGAAAGGAGAAAGCTGGGGTCTGGACACTGGGGGCAGAGACCAAATCTGATATCAGGGTTCCCCCCAGAAGTCAGGTTTGTGCAGGAGCTGTGACCCCAGGGACGTTTGGTCACCTGGTGCTTTAGGAGAAAGTGGCCCTGGTTTGTAGCCGTGGTGTAAATCCTCCTGCCAGGCCAATGCCAAGCTAGCAGGTCGTGAACTTCCTGAATGTTCCACAGTCGGCTCTCAGAGCTGCATCCTCTGCACACAGTGGGTGTGAGGGACCAGGCGGGTCCCCTCTGGGGGGGGGTCCTCCTGGCAGATGTCAGGGTGGGGGCCGCAGTGGGCGTGCACATCTCAGCACAGAGCAGTGAGCGAGCCTGCCCACAGAGTCCGGGAGGAGCAGGATCTGGCAGATTCCAGGCCAGTTAACAGTGGTGGAGAGAAGCCCGCGGGCAGAGCACGGGCAGGCTCTCCGGGAGAGAACCCACTCTGAGGGACTAGGAGAGGCCCTGGGGAGGCTCCAGAACCCCGAGGCTGTTTGGGAAGGACTCTCCTTTGATCAGGCTGTGGAAGTCAAACCTGGAGGGAAGGGCAGTGAATGTGCTACAATTCTACCAGAAAAATTAGGGAAAAAATTAATGCTTGATTCTTTTTGATTACTCTAAGAATTAGGGCACATCTGCCACTATGACCTAGGAGTTGTTAAACATGAGATAAAAACTTATTTTTCCATCAAATGTAGTTTCATTTTTCTGAATAAAGCCTTTGTTCAGAAGAGGTGGTTGAGAACAGGAACTCCCTGCCAGTTACTAGCTGGGCAACCTTCCTGCCTCAGCATCCTCGTCTGTGAAATGGGGATGATAATAACAGTATCTATGGTGTGGAGGATTGACTGCTTTAATGTATGTAGAGTACTGACAACCGTACTGGCCCGAAGTAAAAGGTAAATGTTGGTTAAATACATCACAAGTAGTTGCTACGAAACTTTGGTACCCAATTTAACTGGATTTGCCTAAAATTGCCGTTTTATCTGTTTGGATCATCCTCACATAATAAAGACCTCATGTCATCATGCGTGGTCCTTGCTGGGAAGGAAAGGCAATGGCATCATGAGAGCGGCTTTGGGGGACCAGACCTGGGCCCTGGGCCAGGGTGTGGGCCGATGAGAGACACAGAAGCGTCCCTCCAAGGAGGTGACATTTCATCTGAGACCTGACAGGTGGGGTGCAGGTAACTAGGTGAGGGATTGGGGGTGGGGTAGGTACCCCAAGAGGAGGGAACAGCATGTGCAAAGGCCCTGAGGTGCCAGGTGTGTCCAAGGCCAGAGGAAAGACCAGTGTGGCCGGGACCCCGTGGACACTGCGAGTGTTGGGCGGTGGGTGTGGTGAGGGGCAGGGACCTGGGGGAGTTTGGGCTCCGTCTCAAGGGCTGAGGGCCCTCTGGAAGGCTTGAAGCAGGGGTGTGACTGGGATCAGACTGGCCTCTTTGGATGTTCCCAGTTTATCCAGGGATGCTTTCCTGGTCTGGGGCTCTTGTTTTCCTCCTCGTTCCCCATCACAGCCTGTTTCACAGCGAAGGGCCTGGGTGGGACCGTGGAGCTCTGTTTTAGGGCCTTGGTCACATCTCAGAGAAAACCAGTGCAGAAGGTCAGAAATACTGAGCAGGGAACTCCGGTGTGGGCAGCAGGGGTCTGGAGTCAGTCAGCAACGGTGTCTTGTTCTGTGGCCAAGTCAGATGCAGGGCTTCGAGCAGAAGCCTCGAGATGGGTCCAGAGACACGGGGACGATGGGCTCCGAATGGAAGGACCAGCTTTGGGGGCGTTGACCGATGAGCACTGTGGCCGGGAGTTCAGATCCCAGCCAGGCGACTGTGTGTGCGGGGCACGGGGAGATGCAGGTGCATCTCTGTGCAAACACCCTCCGTGCCCGCGGTTTGCAGCCCTGAGAGATGTGAAAATTACTACAATTCTTCCAGGGGGTACACCCGGGCCTCTCTGGTTCGTCTGTGTTCATTGCGGGTTGAATGCACAGCTTCATTAAGTAACACAAGTGGCATTTGGACTAAAATATAGAGAATTAACTAAAAATCGGGGGAGCAGTGAAGTCCGTCACGGGGACGTTTATGAATAATTAAGGGACCAACGCCCGGCTGTATTTCAACGAGACACACGCTCGGCCTGTCGTTTCTCCCCGCCTGGCACGGGCGAGCCTTTGTTTTGCGGCGTGACGAGTCTTCTAATTAAATCTTATTTGTCAAGAAGGCGAGATGTATTTGTGTTTCCCCAGGCTCCCATTGTTGTAAACTTTGCAGTGTTTCCTCTGAAAAATGCTCCTTTTCTGCTCAGTGGAGCCGGCCTGCTGGTGGTCCCCTCTCCCACTGCGAGGGGGAAATGCTGCAAGTTCTCTGTCAGGCTGTCCATTCCCCCCTTAAAGGGTCCCTGACGTCATCATCGGAAGATTATGGCTGGGGAAAAAGAATACAATTGCACGTTTACGTAGCTCGGCAGGGCGGAGTGCGCTCGCCTCCCCCTCCGATCACGGAGCCCGTCGATTGCCCGTGTTAATGACCTCTGGCTCCAAATACGGTCATCTTTGCCTGTCATGTGGGGGGGTCGCTCTTGACACCATGTCAGCTTCTCAGAAGCCTGTAATGCGCTCCAATTAGTGCCGCGTCCTTAATCTCCTACGACTCAGTCTAACGGCTCTACTTCGTGTCTCTCGGCAACACGCACACCATGCGTGTCATCTGTACCTCTGTGTGGAGTAGGAAGGGCTCAAGTTCAAGGTCCCTGGTGGGGAAACCACACAATTTCAAGTTCAGGGACATCCTCTGCCATCAGCATCAAATACTCGTCAAGGAAACAAGACCTTGGCATTATTGGTGAGGAGCCGGCCCTTTATGAGCTCATCAGCATAATCCACGGTCCCTGCTCTGTCTGTATCAATATGAAATAAGAAACCACCTGAGAGGATTGGGAAAACGTGGCATCCCTTCCTCCTCCTCCTCCTCCCACTCGACACTGACTCATTCATGTATGAAACTGTGTCTTTGTCATGGCGAAGCATGAAAGATCCTGTGTCGTCAAATTAATATCATGGGAGCAGAGAGTGGAAACAGGTTATCATATGTCCCCTCATTCACCCTCCTCCCAGCAGGTGGAAGTAAGAAACAGGAGGCTTAGGTGCAAGTGTGAATTCACGTGCAAGTGTTCGGGAGAACGAGCACAGGCTGAGAAAGGGAAAGCGGGGTCGATGTCCCAGGTAATCTGTGTGGGAAAGACTTTTATTAAAAGCATCACTGTCATCCGGGCACAGCTGGTAGATTCTGTCACAGGTTGTGCATCCTGTCTCTCGTCAATGAGGCTCAACATTTATGTCAACATCTAGAGGACGTGTCGAAGCATCTCTGAGATTCCTTGAGCCGAAGGCAGGTGTTGGGGTCCCAGCTTTGCCACCGCGTGAGAGCTGGGCAGACCACCTGCCCTCCTTGGGCCTCAACTCCCTCATTGATAAACTGCACACTCCCTCTGACCTTGCTTGGTGTTACCCAGTGCAGGATAAAGCAGCCTGAGAGATGGGAGAGAACCTGCTTCTGCTGGGGTTCCAAGAAGAGTCTCGATCTGAGGACACCCTGACGTGTGTCCTGGGGAGAATGATGCCTTGAAGTTGCAAATGCATTGTGCAGGAATCACAGCCTCTCATGGAGCAGCAAACCTTCCATTTACCCAAAGTTCCCATTTGGGGTGGGAGATCCCTTGCTCACCGATGGGAGTAGGCGGCGGTCAGAGCACAGTGGGGTCCTGTGGACCTGCAGCGAGTCAGTTTCTGGAGTGGGAGACAGGTGAGGCTGAACAAATCGGATGGGGTGGGTAACCTGCATCAGATACATGTCCCTTAGCCTCTGCATCTTTATGTGCCCATTTCCCTCCTCCAAAAAATAAGCTCCCCAGGGAAGAAACTTGGGTTTTTCTTCCCTGTTGTATCTCAGGCACTTGCAAGAGTGTCTAGCACACGGTGAGCCTTCAAGAGCTATGTAAGGAATGAACAAACATACAAACCAGCGCAGTCTCAAAACCAGCTTGGCTGGGAAAGGATGAAGTTGTGGTTCTTGACATGAGGATTTGCAGCAAATGTGAAGGCAGAACTTCCAGGCGTTCCCGGAGCTGCAGCCTCTCACCTCCTCCGTGCCTTGCCTCCCAGGATGGAGGTGGGGTGGACAGGGGGGTGGGGATGGTCTGGGTCCCCCTTTCTCCCCTCCCTGCCCGCTCCACTCCCCGCCAATTCCCTCCCCTCGGGGGACGCTTTCCCGGCCGCCGCCTTTGATCCAGTGCTTGGGCACATGCCAATTCTTCCGTCAGTCCCAGGCCTGAGTTGTACAGTAGGAACGAGGACACACAGCCTGAAACTGTTACGACTTAGCTAATGTGTCTGTCCGTCCTTTGGTCCCTCTGGGAGTCACGTTAAAGAAGCAGGAAGCCGTTTGCTGAGCACACTCCCCACACTGGGCAGCAAATCCTTCCTTGGAGGCAGATGGGGGCATCCCATCTCCCGCCCACCCCCGACAGGGGACGGTCAGCAGGGGACAGAGGTCACAGCCCCGGCCTGACCTCGGGCTGGCCGGGTGTGTGTGGACAGGCAGGACCCTCTTGGAATCAGTTTCTGAATCTACACAATGGAAAGAACACTGAATCTCTCAGACCCTGAGATGCACCTGTTTCCATGCTAATAGCCCTCTAATGTGGTGGTGTCCTCTGATCGCCGGGCCTTGTGATTACATCGTGATTTAACTGTCAGTGTTGTCTTGCTTAGTGACACATGACACGGTGATGCATCATCGCATCCATTTGTCTGAGATGTGGGGAGCACAGTGTCATCTGCCCCTGACCAGCTATTGGGAAGATCAGATGTGACCCGTGAGGTCGAGCGGCCCTTGTGAATTATAAACCACCAGGTCCTCATCCTTTACCAGGGATGGGGGAACGGACGTGACCTTGAGATTTGCTCTCCTGCGGGCTGGGGTGGAGGGGTGTCTCCGGAAACCCCAGGCCGGGGAGCACAGCCCGGCCACTCTGAGCAGAGATCTCCCAGACGAAATGGAGAGGAAACCCGGGATGAGATGTCTCCCAGGTGCTTCCAGACTGACGTTCGAGAATGGGTAAGGGTCTCCTGAGGTCCTGAGGGCTGGGCAGCCGGTAGAGGTTGGTGTGCCCACCTCTGGGGCACCAGTCATATGCACCCCGGTGGGATCGGGCCCTGGAGGTGTGCAGTGAGCGACCCGCATGTCCACGCCTGTGACCTTGGTGCTGCTCTTCCGGGAAGGGGTGACAGGCCCCAAGCACGTGCTGCTCCTTGGGCCCAAGGAAAGCGGCCCCTGCAGGGGAAATGGAAACCTGAGGAATGACACCGTCCCCGAGAAGTGTGAGCAGTGACACATGGGTGTGTGTCAGCGGTGTCTACACCAGGCGAATGCAGCCCATCTCTTATTCCTGCTCTGATCTGATTACGGGCAATTGACCGGATCCTCTGCAGTAAACGGAAAGCCCAGCCAGGCACCTGCAGGCGGGAGTTTCCAGGAGAGTGACAGTTCTGACACCCCCCCGGGCACCGACCACAGCGTGGGAGCCACACAGGGGACAGAGAGTGTGCAGATGACCTGACCTGAGGCATTTGTTCCCATGAGCCTCAGCTCCTGGTTTGCTACTTTCAGAAACTGTGGCTTTGTTTTCTTACACGAAAAATCATTTTTATTATTAAAGTTGTAAATATTCATTGTAAAAATAAATAATCCCGTGAGCATAGCCCTGCAGCATTTCTGCTGGAAATTCTGGAAAAGGAGAGCTGTCTTTTCCGTAAAGAGCTATCCTGTGTCCCCTGAGCCCGCCTGCCTGTGCAGAGAAGCTGAGAGTCATTAGTTCCGCAGTCAAGGCTCACGGTGGTCCATCCCAAGTGACACGTAGGGTACAGGGCCATTTCTGGCTTCCTGCGAGCCACCCCCCACCCCGGGGCTACCTGCCCTCCTTTTGGGACTCTCCCGTTCTGTGTGGGGGTGTTGCAGGGTCTTGCCCGGTGACACCGTCCACCGTGAAAGCTGAGGGGTGAGGCCCTTCCTCTCCCACCCTGCTTTCCTGGCAGTGGGCGCTGGCATAAGGCTGGCCTGTCACATGCTCTTTCCTGGGACTTGGTTTTGAGCAAGTGAAGGAAAGAAGGTCGAGCGCAGGGAGGTCACGTGTCCCAGGGCAGCGTCTGGGTCAGCTGGTTCTGGGTGTGAGATGCCGTGTCTTGGCCCCATGGCCTCTCTGGTTCCCACCTGGTCCCCCCGACTCCTCCAGTCTGTGGGGCTCGAGATCCTGTGGAGAAAGCCCGCTGTGCTCCCGTCACCCAGGTGGGTCTCCGTCGCTCGCAGCCAAGGACCCGACTGCACTGTGGCCGGCCCGGTGGGGTAGGTGAGGATGTCCCTCAGCACCTGCTCTCCTGCTACCGGAGGAAATGATAATCCTCTGGGGCCAGCTCTTAGCTACATCCCTGAGATGTAGCTCTGAGATCTTGTCTCAGGCGAGAAAACAGGGTCTGTGTAAGGTGCGTTCTGGTCGTGCAGACACCTGGTGAGACTGCTGGACCCAAGCAAGGAGGGGCATGTGCTGCCAGGACAGGGGACATGAGCAGGAAGTAGCAAGCAGGAGGTGCAGCCCAGGCTTGAGGAGGACAAGCCGTCCCCATACTGGATGGCCATTCTGCCCCTTTCCCTGGGGCTTCCTGTCCTCCCCAGCCACCCACAAAATCCCTCTCGTCTTCCTGCCTCTCCGATGACATGGCTGGAAATGGTGGCCCCTGGTCACCCAGTGTGTGTCTCCTTAGTTCAGTGATATTTGGCACTTTCTTATTGGCCCTGATTAGGTCAAACGTGGCTGCTGGAGGCCACCCTGCTAGTGTGTGGGGCTGGCATGCTAGAAGGACCACAGGTGAGCATGGACCTCAAAGTTTGTCCACCTTGGAGCCCTGGGGACGGTGTCTGTCTCAGGGACACTGTGCGGGTCATCGACACACACCTCCCTCGCCGAGTGTTGGAATGGATTAACCCGCCCCCCTATCAGAGGGATCTACAAATTACTTTTTAATAAATGGCCTCTTTGGAAAGTGCTCCAGGGAGAAAGATGATCTCTGGTTCTTATAGCCCAAGTCTGTTTCCCTTTGAGATAAGGACTGATTTGTAACACTCATCATAAAGCATTAATTTTACTTCTGTGGGACGAACTCCAGAAGCATTTCTATTTCGCAAGCCTATCAAATTATAGGCGGTTTTGAGCAAGAGTTTTCATAAGCAGCGTGTCTGGCTTACCGTCAATAATATGAGAAGTCTCAAAAATAATTAGATTATCTCCCTCCATCTCCCCTCCCCAGTGAGCTGTAATATGTGCGAAAGTGTCAAGGAAGGGGCTCCGTGCCGAAGGCTCCATGTCCACACAGAGCACGACAAGCCTGCCTTCCCCGGCCATGCCAAGCTTGGATTTTCTTGGTCTTCTTTTTAATCAGGCCTCTTTTTTTGTTTGTTTGTTTCATTTTAATGTGTTGAAATATAAACTGCATACCATGACATTTGCCCCTTTAAAGGGTACAATTCAATGGTTTTTAGTATTCACAAGCTTGTGTGACCATCATTAGAATACCAGAACATTTTTATCCCTTCAAAAAGACCCCACACCCATGAGCAACCACTCCCTGCAACTGTCTTAGGCGATCACAGAATCTATTTTCTGTTTCTATGGATCTGCCTGTTCTGGACGTTTCTTATAAATGGAATCATTTGTGCCTGGCTTCTTTCACTCAACCTAAGGTTTTCAGGATTTATCCACATTGTAGCATGCATCTTTCCTTTTTATGGCTGCATAATAGTTCATGCAATGGTTTTATGTGTAGAAGAGTTCACATTTCAACAAACAAGCAAGCAAACAAACAAAGCAATGGAAGGTCTCATGTCACTGACATGTCTAGAAGTGTGGCGAGCAGGATTCTGAGGTGATTCCCAATGACCCTCATATAATCTCCTCTTGAGTGTGGGTACAGCCCGTAAATATGATGAGATATTAATCCTGTGGTTACGTGATGTTATGTCACAAAAAGGATTGTGCAAGTCTAGTTCAGGTCGTTACTTAGTTGACTCTGGGTTAATCAAAAGAGAGATCACGCAGGTGCATCTGACTTAATGACTCCTGACCTTTTAATCCGAGTCTAAGGATAAGAGACAGAAGACGGTGGGGATTCAGAGCATGTGAGGGATTCAACGTGCTGCTGTGGCTTGAAGAAGGAGGGACCCAAGTGACAAAGATGGTGGGAGCCCTCTAGGAGCTGTAGATGGTCCCAGGTGGACTTCCAGCAAGAACACAGGCACCTGAGGCTGAGGGACACACGACACTGAATTATGCCAACCACAGGAGCTGGCTTGGAAGCATATTGTCTCTGTCAGAGCCTCCAGGTGAGAACTCAGCACCTTGCTTTCAGCCTTGTGGTGCCCTGAGCTGAGAGCCTACTCATGCTGTGCTGAACTCCTAACCTACAGAGCTGTGACCTAAAAAACATGTTGTGTTACCAGTGTGTGGTAATCTGGCATAGCAGTAGAAAACGAATGCAAGAAACACTCTGACTTCAGGTATGGCTGTATCCAGGTACTTAAAAAAATGTCACCAGGACTCAGTTTCTCTGCATCTCTCAAGCCTGATCCCTTCCCCCTACTCAGGTCTCAATAACATTTGGGGTCCCCATGTGGGGAGGGCACCGGCTGCTCCTTCTTCACCCTCCCTCCTCCTCTGCTCCCTCCAGTGCCTCCAGGGTTGGGACAGCAGCAGGAATGTGGAGGCATGGTACAGGAGAAAGGGTCTTTGCCTTTTTCATGCCAGTGATGACTGATGTGTAACAGGTAAACAACTGTTGGCACTCTTGTCTGGTATGTTTCCTTCATTAATTCATCCTTCATTCGTTGAATAAATATTTACCAAGCACTGGAATGGCAGGCACTGTTCTTGGCACTTGGGATACAGCCATCGAGAAGACACAACACCTGCTCACATGGAGCTTGCATTTCCATTAAGACAGACAAGCAGGAGCCAAATATCTATGTACATTATTTAGTACCTTAGAGGGTTCCAAGTGCTATGGATAAAGGCAATGGGGGGTCGGGGTGTGGGGTCCCTTGACCCCCTATCGTTCTCTGAGGCATTCATGCCTCCCTGAGTGCAGATTGCCTAGGGCTTGTGATGGTATTTTCGGGTGAACTTCTTGTTCTTCTCAACAATGGGAGGCAGCTGGGAGCATCTTGGTTCTCCGCAGGGACTGTCAATCAACTAAACCTGCAGGCACCTTGACAAAGGGCAATGAGCTCAGGTAACGTGGCTAAACATACCTGCACAGACGGAGTCTAGCACAGGGACCCGGAGGCCAAAATTATTTGCAAGTCCATTTGTCGGTCAATCAATATTTGTTAGTAGACAACATCCTGGGGAACAGGCACGCATTCATTCCTGGCCTTCATGGAGATTCCAGTCTAGAAGGGGAGATAGCCGTTCAAAGAATAGATAAGAATGATCACACGATAATTTGAGGGTGTACAAAAGGCTCTGAGGGGAATATTGGGTTCTGGGAAAGTCTAGCATTTTCCTTGGGGTCAGGGGACAAGGCCTAGGGCTTAGGGGTTGGGAACGGAGGGAAAGCATATGGAAGGGAAGACACCAAGGGGAAGTAAGAATTCGCCAACGACTGCAGGTGGGGGGAGGGGAAGAGTGGTTCAGGCAAAGGGAACAGCATGGGCCAAAACCTGGAGGTGAGGATGATACCACGGGTTCCTGGAACAAAGGACCATCCCGCAGGCTGGAGGTGGGCGGGGGGAGGAAGGATGGGGAGCTCTCCTTCATTGATCTATTTGTCTCTTCTGCCAATCCCAGACTGTCTTGATTACTGTAGCTTTATAGTTTGTCTTAAAGTTGGGTAAGGTCAACCCTTCAAGTTTGTTCTTCTCCTTCAATACTGTATTGGCTATGCTGGGTCTATTTGCCTCCCCATAAGAACTTTAGAATCAGTTTGTTGAGATCCATGAACTACCCTGCTGGGATTTGGATTGGGTTTCATGGACTCTGTAGGTCAAGTTGGAAAGAACTGACATCTTGACAATATTGAGTCTTCCCACCCATGAGCATGGAATATCTCTCCATGTATTTAGTTCTTTGATTTCTTCCATCAGGATTATAGTTTTTCTCATATAGACTTGTAGATATTTTGTAAGATTTATACCTAATTATTTCATTTTTTGGGTGCTAATGTAAATGGATTTGAACTTTTAATTTTAAATTCCACTTGTTTATTGCTGGCATATAGAAACACAGTTGACTCTTTAAAAAAAGATTTATTTATTTATTTGAGAGAGCAAGAGTGTGTGCATGTGGGGGGAGGGGCAGCTCCCTGCTGAGCATGGAGTCTGATGAGGCGCTCCATCTCACGACCCTGATTGTCATGACCTGAGCACAAATCAAGAATTGGATGCTTAACTGACTGAGCCACCCAGGTGCCCACAACTGACTTTTTAATATCAATCTCATATCCTGAAAACTTGCTATGATTTCTTAGTAGTTCCAAGAGGGTTTTTTGTTGTTGTTGTCGAGTCTTTCAGATTATCTGCAAAAAGGATCATGTCATTTGCAAACAAAGACAGTTTTCTTTCTTTTTTTTTTTAAAGATTTTATTTATTTACCTGAGAGAGAGAGAGAGCGAGCAAGAGAGAGAGAGCACGAGCAGGGCAGAGGGGCAGAGGGAGAGGGAGAAGCAGACTCTCCGCCGAACAAGGAGCCCGATGTGAGGCTTGATCCCAGGACCCCAGGACCATGACCTGAGCTGAAGGCAGATGCTTAACTGACTGAGCCACCCAGGTGCCCCGACAATTTTATTTCTTTTTAAAAATCTGTATACTTATTTCACTTTCTTGTTTTATTGCATTAGCTAGGACTCCTAAATAGGGAGCTCTGAAAAGCACAATGAGTGCAAAAGTTCTGAACTGGGCTGAGTCTGTTCTATTTGAGAAACTGCGATAAGGCCAGTGAGCAGGAACTTGGCAGGCCTGGGCATGGTAGGCTGGGGGCAAGTCAGGATGTCCTAGGGCAATGGGAAATTTTTAAAGGATTTTAGGGAGGGGAATGACATTTGGGGACACTGCATATTCTGGGAATCTCAGTAAATTCATAGTTTGAACGTTAAAAAGATTCCTTGTGTGTATAGAGACAAAAGGTAATGTTTTTATAACTGATAAAATCATATAGAAAGTACTCAACACGAATTTTTAAAAAAAATTATCCAAAATGATAGATTTATTTCTCAAATTCATGACAGTTATGCATTTTTAAATTTTAATTTCAATTAGTTAACATATAGTATATTATTAGTTTCAGAGGTACAGTTCAGTGATTCATCAGTCTTATATAATACCCAGTGCTCATTACATCACATGCCCTCCTTCATGTCCATCACACGGTTACCCCATCCCTGCACTCCTCTCCCCTCCAGCAGCCCTCAGTTTGTTTCCTATGATTAAGAGTCTCTATGGTTTGTCTCCCTCTCTGGTTTTGTCTTGTTTAATTTTTCCCCCACTTCCCCTATGATCCTCTGTTTTGTTTCTTAAATTCCACATATGAGTGAAATCATATGGTATTTGTCTTTCTCTGATTGACTTATTTCGCTTAGCATAATACCCTCCAGTTCCATCCATGTCATTGCAAATGGCAAGATTTCATTTTTTTAACGGCTGAGTAGTATTCCATTATATATATATACCACATCTTCTTCATCCATTCATCTGTTGATGGACATCTGGACATAGTTTGGCTGTTGTGGACATTCCTGCTATAAACATTGGGGTACAGGTGCCCCTTCAGGTCGCTACATTTATGTCTTTGGGGTAAATATCCAGTAGTGCAATTTCTGGGTCATATGGTAGCTCTATTTTCAACTGTTTGAGGAACCTCCATACTGTTTTCCAGAGTGGCTGCACCAGCTTGCATTCCCACCAACAGTGTAGGAGGGTTCCCCTTTCTCCGCATCCCCGCCAACATCTGTCGTTTCCTGACTTGTTAATTTTAGCCATTCTGACGGGTGTGAAGTGGCATCTCATTGTGGTTTTGATTTGAATTTCCCTGATGCTGAGTGATGTTGAGCATTTTTTCATGTGTCTGTTGGCCATTTGTTTGTCTTCTCTGGAGAAATATCTGTTCATGTCTTCTGCCCATTTCTTGACTGGATTCTTTGTTCTTTGGGTGTTGAGTTTGATAAGTTTTTTATAGACTTTGGATACTAGCCCTTTATCTGATAGGACATTTGCAAATATCTTCTCCCATTCTGTTGGTTGTCTTTTGGCTTTGTCGACTGTTTCCTTCGCTGTGCAAAAGCTTTTTATCTTGATGAAGTCCCAATAGTTCATTTTTGATAGTTATGCATTTTAAGATTGACAGAGCAGAGGGGGGTCTAGCTGGCTCTGTCAGAAAAGCATGTGACTGTTGATCTCGGGGTCGTGAGTTCAAGCCCCACGCTGGGTGTAGAGGTTACTTAAATAAATAAATAAACTTAAAAGAAAAAAAGATTGACAGAGCAGAAAAATTTACTGGCTGGCACAAAGATGTTAAAGATACCTGTTTAAAACCAAATCACCAATTTTTATACTCTCCAAAGTAATTTGACTGCTGTGTTTCTTTTGTCAAATGCAAGCAAAGAATATTAGTGAATGCTTTGAACATTTTCTTCCTCGAATTATCTTATAAACTTTGATAGCAGAATTTTAATTGAAAATAAACTATCAATTATTAAAAGACCTCTATATTTTATGAAAGGTTCTATATTTTGCGGAAATTACCAGAGAATATTGTGCTGTTTACCTGGTAGCTGTCGGCAGCTCTAAGTAACTTTTTTCTTCTGATTTTAAAAGATTTGCTCATTCTCAAAAATTTGGAAAAATACTGCAGAAAATGGAAGCCACTTCTAACTATACTGCTCATATGTTACTATTGTCGGTGTCTTGGTTTATCTCTTGAGGATTTTCCCTGAATATGGGTGTAAGTCTGATGAGAGCACAGTGTACATCTTTTATCTACTGTTTATCTCTCACTTCACATGCTATCATGAACATTTTCCATACTACTAAAAACTTCATGTAAATCTATTATGAAATTATCCTCCAACGTTCCCTGGACAATTTATGCAATCTTCTCCGTTCCTGTGGTGTTGGACATTTGTTTTCAATTTTGCTGTTAAAATTTATGTTGCAATGAACATCTCCCTACACAACTTTGGTTCATATTTATGAATAACTCCACAAGATAAAGTCTTCTGTGTCCAATGGCTGCATTGGGAATTAGTGCTTTTTTAAAAAGCTCTTGACGGGGCCACCAAATTGCTTTTGGAAACACTGGGACTGAAAGCCCCACTGGTAGGCATTCTGTGTTCATGGAGCTTCTCTGAAACCACAGAGGAGCGGGTCAGGAAGGGGCATGTCTGTCGTCTGATAGCAAAGCCCCCCGGCTTTGTCTCCCAGACCCTGCGTTGGGAAGTGACTCTCCCCCTGAGACTCGCACTGTGGGTGTTCTGTGCCCCTGTCACCGTGTCCTCACAGGCACAGAGTAGTACATGTTGAAGAGTGTTTGTGTTCAATGTGTTTTGTTCCTTTCATTTGCTGAGAATTCGTTGCTGGGACCAGCTAGGCCGGGCTGGTTCTACCTTCCCTGTCAGGGGGACTGGAACCCCGCTTCAAGCCAAGAAGAAACCAAGTCCCTGCCCCCCTGGAAGTCATCTGGGCCCAGCAGCCCATCTGGCAAGGACCCCCCCACTCACTTGGAGAAGAACGGTCAGTAACCCAGAGTGTAGACAAGAACTGTTCTGTACCGGAATCCACACCTGCTCCCTGATGGGAGGCCTGGGAACCCGGCTCTGGTTCTCGGTGCCCCCAGTGGGGCCGCCCCATTAGCATGTGGTTATCGGGCACCCTGCAGATGCTCCAGACTCGTCCCCTCCAGCCTCTCTGGTTCGGGGAGCCTGGGGACACAGGCTCATCTACTACACGTTGTGGCAGGGTGTCCCCGAGCACTGCGTCCTGCTGGTGCCCCATCTTCTGACACCTCACCCGACCATCGAGGCACCAGGCCTCACGGCCACTTCATCCCGGAGGCTGATCCCAGAGCCTATTTCACGGCTCATTCAAAAGGAAGATGAGGAGGAGTATTCTGTGCCATCTAGTAATGATTTCATTCCCGAGGGACCTGCTCAGCAGCAATCCCAACAGAGCCCGGTGCCTGGACTGTTTGCAATTTGCCATTCTGATTAAAACCACCCAAACCCCATCAGGTTCTGCATTGGGCCCCCAACAGAGGCAGCCCTGCCGGGCCCTTGGGGACACACGTCCCATCTGGTCACCGTGAAGGAGGCTCGGACGGGGAGGGGAGCAGAGTGTGTCTGATTCACATCAGGCCGTGAAGGCGGGAAGTGATACCCACCAACGACGGGAATCCAGGCCCCCTGAAGACAGCCATCCCTGTGCAAATACATCTGAGAAACGTTAGCCCCACAGAACAGAACAGAGCCCTGTTCACGCCCGTGTTTCTGGGCACACCCCGCCCCCCTTCCCGCCGTCCTGGCTGCTCCTGGTGGAGACCCCGGGGACGGCCTGGCCGGCCCTCGAAACAGGGCGCCACGGGGCGTGAGTGGGGGAGCAGGGGCTTGGCTGTTGGCGGGAGGTTTCAGGGAGGGGGGACGGGAGCCCCGGTCTGCACCGACATGCCGAGGCCCGCTTGAGGGCCCTGCCGGTCTGTCCCCGGGTCCCTGCAGGTCTCCATGGTGCTCCTGCAGCTCTCCGTGCTCTCCGGAGCCTCGAGGTCCCGCGGGTCCTTGGAGAGGCTCCGTCCTCCCACCACGAGCCAGGAAGGACCCTCCCGGGACCGCAGACTCCGAGAACCTGTCCCGGGTGAAAAAGATGGTGGCTGCCCTGTGGGGGCTCTGGGGTCGCAGGCAGCAGAATCCACGCTGGGTTCTGAAGCAAGGACGAGAGGACGTGACCAGGACGTGGGGAGCAGGGGAGCAGGGCACCAGGCTCGGAGGGCGGGGACCAGGGCGTCCTTGGGGTGTGGGCCGAGGAGCGCACGGGAAGTTTGCTGTCGGGGCAGGTGGATCAAACCCTCCAGGGAGAACCGATGGGTCCCCACCCACAGGAGGCAGCGGGGCCACAGCGCCAACGGCCACCCAGGACCTGTCCCCAGCGCGAAGTCTCTTCCCCGACCCTGGCCGGGACCCTCCCCCCTCTCCTCTGCCTCCCCTCTTTCCTTCCTTCACCAGGCAGTATTAATTAGCTATAAACCACCAGAAATGACTCTCAATATTTAAATTTGAGTTGTCACCAAACTTGGTCTTGTGTTTGCCTCTCTCTGCACCTCGATCTCTAAGATGAAAAAGAGAGCCCTGTGAGTCAGGTGGAGAGTTGGGGAGGGACCTTCAATCTGTCAAAGTGGCCTTTTTCATGCAGGAAATGTCAGCAGGTGGAAATGGATGAAATCTGGCACCATGTTGCTTACGACCCAGAGGTGAGGGTCTTCGAAGTGACCTTTATTCCAAAGATATCACAGTGAAAAACTATTATAAAAGATGCTTTCGTGAGTGATAGGAACCTGATACACAGTGTATTCGTCAGGAGTCTCCAGAGAACAGAACCAGTAGGATGTGTATGTATAAAAAGAGATTTGTTTTGAGGAATTTACTCACACAGTTATGGAGGCTGGCGAGTCCAAAATCATCAGGACGGGCTGGCAGGCTGGAGGCCCAGAGAAGAGCAGATCCTGCAGCTCAAGTGTGAAGGCTATCTGCTGCAGAATTCCCTCTTCCTTGGGGGACATCAGGCTTTCCTCTAGGCTGGCCTTCAACTGATCGGATGAGGCCCACCCACATTGTGCCAGGCAACAGCTTTACTCCAAGTCCACTGATTTAAATGATGCTCTCAGGGGCACCTGGGTGGCTCAGTCAGTTAAGCATCCGACTCTTGATTTGGGCTCAGGTCATGATCTCAGGGTTGTGAGGTGGAGCCCTGTGTCGGGCTCCAAGCTCAGTGCAGAGTCTGCTTGTCCCTCTCCCTCCTCCTCTGCCCCTCCCTCAGCTCACACTTTCTCTCTCAAATAAATAAATAAATAAATAAATCTTTAAAAAATTAAATAAATGATGTTCTTATCCCAAAACGCCCTCATGGAAACATCCAGATTAATCTTTGATCACATATCTGGTCACTGTGGCCTGGCCAAGTTGGCACAAAATTAACCATCGTGTATGGGTTTGGATTTTCAACCTTCTGGTTTCTGAATGTCAAAGAAGGGTAGGATGTCCGTTTTCTGTTCCCTGGCACAATGGTCATCTATTGTTCCTTCCTGCCCATGTCTCCTGAGAGCCCCATCTCAGGAACCACCATGCCTTCATGCTTGGGCCAAGGGGTCCCATATTCCATTCCCCTGGCCACTGTGATTGGCCCAGAGATGGGCCCATAACTCAAGGCAGGACAGTGGGAGAGATTAGCCGGGACTCTGCTGAAGCTGTGGAGAAAGGGCTATCCTCTCTGTTGGAGTCACTGAGCTAAAGGCCAAGTTGTAAACCTGCTGGAGCCATTGTTCTCTATCTCATCAGAAGAGCCTTCTTGAGAATGAAGTAAGCACAGAGGAAGCGGCAGTTGAGAGAGAGGGAGGGAGACAGGGAGAGAGAGAGGCAATTGGGGGGACCCACAGGAACCTCTCGAAGCTCTGGATATAGCTGTACCTCGAGCAAGAGGAGCATATGAACTTCTCGGCTGTGGGGGCCAATGCATTCTTTCTTCACTTAAATAGTGCACATTTGGTTTCCATCTCATGATTTGGAAACCAAAGATCCTGATTAATATCCCTAGGAATTGCAGAGCTTAAGAAACCTAGATAATAATAAGAGGAATTAAACCATGATTATCATGACTGGCAGAGACAAAATTATATATAATTGTGATTATCTTTTTACTCTGATATTAAAATACAAAATATATAGAAAAATAGACCCAAGCAAAGCTCTGGGAAGTTATTTCATGGAGAAGAAATGGAGAGCAGAGATTGATTTGAGAACTTCCGTTTATGAGGAAACGTAAAATTTAGCATGTTCCTTACTACACTGGGGTGCAGATGATTTCCTCTGAGCCTTGGTGGCACAGCCGTACCCCACGGCACCCCAGCTAGTACTGCCTCTGCCTGGTTAGGGGGAGGTCTGCTACCTAACAAACACCTGAGACCAGTCCCTTGTGCAGGGAGAGCATCTCTGGTCCTCCTGATGTTCATCCATGTTCCCGCCATTTCATGTATTTTATTTGTAGTTGCTTTACTAAATATTAAATAGAAAAAAAGAGCATTTATACAATGTGGATAAGAGGTAAAGAACATGGAAGCAATGAACACATGTGACCTCCCCCGAGTTTAAAACATAGAAACTGAAGAAATAGAACCTTTGATGTTCCCGGGGGGCCACTCATGAATCCCAGCCCTTCCCCTTCCCCCCACAGAGGGAGCCACTTTCCTGATTTTGTCTTTATTATTCCTGTGCTTTTCTTCCTAGTTCCACCACGTGTGTGTGCATCACATATGTATATAATATAGCTGTTATAGGCTGAATGTTTGTGTCCCCCGCAAACTTGTGGTTGAATCCTAACCCCCAAAATGGTATCAGGAGTTGGGGGCCTTTGGGTGATTGGGGCATGAGGGTGGAGCCTTTGTGAGCGGGATTAGCGCCTTTATAGGAAGAGACACGAGAGAGCTCTCTTGCTCTTCTTGCCCTGTGAGGACGCAGTGACAGGATGGCCTTGCACGAACTGGGGAGTGGGCCCTCACCAGACACAGAACCCACTGGTGCCTTGATTTGGGCTCTCCAGCCTCCAGAACTGTGGGAAACAAACGTTTGTTGTTTAAGCCCCACAGTGTATGTATTCTATTAGGTGTGCATGTTTCTGCGTGTCCACTTGCTATGGGCATTTACGAGATGTCTATTTTTGCTCACCCTTCTCTTCCTGAGATCCATCCATGTTGACATAGTTGTCTGGTTTTGTTCATTTGTCACGGCTGCGTGGCTTTTCATTGTGTGATGAGGAGAGGAGACATGCATCCATTCTCTCACTGATGAGCACCTTGGGGCATGAAGGACCATCTTGCTACGAATGTCTTATGCATTTCTCCTGTGCACAAATGCAAGGTTCTCGCCAGTCGCTTTTCATTTTTTGATTTTACCCTAGATAAGAAATGTGATTTGCATCGTAACCCAAACACACACACACACACACACACACACACACACACACTTTCACATGTGTGTATGACAAAGAGATATCACGATGTATTCTTATCCTTGTAATGGGTGACAGTGCTTGGATCTATTTTATTTACTTAAAAAATGCTGGTGTTTTGAAGATTCACTGATGGAAGCCGTGCCCTTGCTTATGTACCTAGGAGTAGAATTGTTGGATCATCACGTGTGCACAGCACCATAGTAACTAGAAAAAAAACAAATGTGTCTCTGAAAACGGTTGTAACAACTTCTTTCTCACCAGCAGTGGGTGAGAGGTCTTCCGCTCCATGATCCCCCCAATGCTTGACTTTGTGGGGTTGTGAGATTTTCGCCAATCTTGTGGGTGTTACGTGGTGTCTCATTGTGTTTTAATTTGCCTTTCCCGAGTGCTAGGGAAGTTAGGAATGTTTTCATGTTTTTCTTGGCCATTCACTCACATTTCCTCTTGTGTAGAGAGCTGGCTCAAGTCTCGGCCCGTTTTCTACTGGATTGTTGGCATTTTTGACTTTCCATTTCCTGAGGGGATTCTTCATGTGGTCTGGATATGAATCTTGGTGGCTATATGTGTGGAAATACTGGTTTTAATATACCAGCATCAACCTGAGGAAAGCCTCTGTTAGTTTGTCGGATAATGTGAGGGATCCTGAATATTGGTGGGGTGGGTGGGGGGCTGAGCCTGGGAGAGAGTCTCTTCAGGGCAGTTGGGGTTCTGGGGGGACAGTGAGCATCTTCTGCCTTCTCACGAGGACCCCAGAACTGTGCAAGGACCTTGACATAGATGGCCTCGCTTAATGCTCACAAAACCCCAATGAAGTCAGTATTTTTATCTTCATTTTATAGGCCGGTGAGAATCCGAGAGGTTAACTGCGCATGCAACTTCGGACATCTGGTGAAGGCAGAACCAGTGTCAAGAGTTCAAGTCTGTCTTACTCCCAAACTGGTGCTTTTGAGACCACACTGCCGCTTCCTTCATGAGGTGGGTACTTTGAGGTTTAGTTTACAAATGAGAAAATAGATGCATGGACGGTCTAAGTGATCTGTGTCAGCCTGTGTGGCTAGTGCGTGGCCCTGATAGGATCCAAACTCAGATGGCCCTAACTCCAAGTGTCCCATGTCCTCACTGCCCGTCACCTGTTTGTGGAATCGATGGAGGAGAAAGCCACAGGGTGGGGATGGTCATCCCAGCACAGGTGTGGGGAGAGAGCCCAGAATGCCCATCAGGGGCTCCTGTCGAATGCTCCAGCCCCTGCTTGCGGGAAGTTCACAGCTGATTCACCATTGCATTAACCTCCAGCATCTGGGTAAGTTTTCTTTTCTTTTTTTTTAAGATTTTATTTATTTATTTGTCAAAGAGAGAGTGCACGTTCACAAGCAGGGGGGCTGTAGGCAGTGGAAGAAGGAGGCTCCCCGCTGAGCAGGGAGCCTGATGCGGGACTCAATCCCAGGACCCTGGGACCATGACCTGAGCCGAAGGCAGACGCTTAACCGACTGAGCCACCCAGGCACCCCTGGGTAAGTTTTCTACTCAAAGATTGCTGTGGCTTCCAAGCTAGAACTCCACGAGAATGCTCCCCATGGAATTGCCCAGGCTGTACAGCAAAGCAAAGAGACGCCACAACCCTGTTCACTATAGAGCAGAGGGAGCCGAGAGCCTGAAGACCATTCTGGGCTGACCCGCTGGACTTCTGTGGGTCACAGGCTGGCGTCTGGACAAACCACTGTGGCCGTGGGTGGGGCATGCCCATCGGCTCAGCCTGGGTCGCAAGCCCGGGTCTGGGAGGGAGGCCGGCCCCACTGAAAACAGCGCGGCGGAGAGTCGGGTCGGGTTGTTTTCCTGGGAAACTGTGTGCATTACCGACCGAAGTGCGGAGGGGTTGGGAGGAGAAAAGAGAAGGCACAAACCGTCTCCGGACGCTAACAGAGCGCATCAACGAACATGCGGCACCGTAACAGCTCTGTTCGAGGGCGTGATTTGGGAAAGCCGGATGGTTCACGCTCCTGTTTCAAATCAGGCAGCACCTCGCCCCCGAGGCACCGGCAAGCGGTGCTTGCAAGTGCTCTAAGAACTGCAGTGTCCCGTGTGACTTTACAAGTCCCCGGAGGGTCATACGGTCGGTTTCCCCTGACCATTCATGCCACAGAAGCTTACGGAGCGCCCAGTGGGTGTGGGACCCGGAGCAAAGGGCGGGAGTTCCGGGGACGAGCCTGGCGGGGAGCTGCTGTCCTCGCGGGGGGGCCGACAGAGAAGCAGGTACACAGACGGGGGACCCAGAGAAGTTCAGCGTGCCCAGCGCATGGAGGCAAGTAAACCGCGGGGGGCGTGATGGCGGGGTTCCCGTTAGATCGGGAGTCCCCCGAGGAGAGGGCTCGGGGGCTGAGACCCAGGGCGTGGGAGCAGCTGCTGGGGGCTCCGGGCAGAGTGTCAGCGGCCGGCAAGGCGCCCCCACAAACTCCGACTTAAGCGCTCGTGGCTTCTGGGGGAGCAGCGACTTCTCGGATGGTCCTCCTTCCCGCGCCTGTCTCTTGCCTTTGCGGCGAGGGCGGGGCTGCAGCCGCCACTTTGCTGCCACTCGCCAGGCCTGAGCGTGTTCCCCTGGGTCATTTGTATTTCTTAACTTTCCCTTCAGCAAATGGAGGGACGCAGATTCTTGAACTCCACCCTACTTATTTTAGAATACACAAGTCCTTCCGAGTCCGGGAGGTTTGCCCGTCAGGGTAATCTTAGGCACGCGTGCATTCACGCATGCATTCCACAGAGATTTAGGAAGCGTCTGCCTCGTGTCTGACACCATTCTAGGTACTGGGCACAAAGCAGTGAGAAAACTAGGCACACGAACAGGAAGATCCCTGCCCTTGTGCGGCGGACGTCCTGATGAAGAAAGACGAGCGCTGCCATGAATGGAAATCAGTGGGAGGAATGGTCTGTGGGTCCTGGCCAGTGCTTTGGTGGGAAATAAAGCAGGGAAGGGACAGTGAGTGTGCAGGATGTGGTGGGGGATGTGTTCTCCAAGTGGGCTCCTGGAGCTTTCCTTGAGAGAGTGAGGGAGAGGGAGCAACCTCGAGACTCTCTGGGGGGAGGAGCTTTCCCAGCAGATGGAATGGCCATGCAAAGGCCCTGGGGTAGGCCTGCACCTGGTATTACCAGGCACGGCCAGGAGGGCAGGGAAGTCAGAGAGGAGGGAGAGAGGGGTAGGGGCCAGGGGGAATCAAAGCAGTGAGGAGGGGCTGAGTCGGGCAGGCTTCCAGGGCACTGTAAGAACTTGGCTTCTACTCCGAGTCAGGTGGGAGCTGCAGAGGGTTTTGACCAGAGGAGCGACAGGACCTCATTCCACTGTTGGTTTGGTTGGACTCACTTCTTAAACAGGACTTGGCCTCGGCCGTCTCAGAGTCCC
This sequence comes from Eumetopias jubatus, assembly GCF_037043125.1. Taxonomy (NCBI): domain Eukaryota; kingdom Metazoa; phylum Chordata; class Mammalia; order Carnivora; family Otariidae; genus Eumetopias; species Eumetopias jubatus. The sequence goes on from NW_028274815.1 coordinate 127,846,116, forward strand.
GTGGCTGCTGACATGTCCACTCCTGGCACCTGCGTGGCTGGGTGGCCCAGGGCCTGCTCTGCCTGGGCCTCTCATTTGTGGCATTTCTCACGTTCACGGCCTTCCGAGCCTGGCCCATTTATGAGCCTCATTACACCTTGGCACAGAGAATGAGGCTCAGCAAATAGCTCATAAAGCATCTTTTTAAAGGTTAATGGTCATTGGCGAGGGAAGAAAGGGCCACTGAGCATGGATGCTCTCTTTGATGAGGAGGATTTTCAATTAAGTGAAATGAGAGCCACGCCTCCTTACAGGTACCTGGTCTGATTACCAAGCAGCTTCGGGGTGTCTTGGAGGCTGAGACTGGCAGCCCCATGTGAGCTACAAGAGCTGGTACCTAAGCGGCTGCCAGGTGGGGGGGTCAGGTGGTCCCGGCCCTGCTGCCTGCTCGGCGCAGGTGAGCTGCATGTGTGCAGAGACTGTGCTGGAGGGACCACGCCCTGGCCAGGAACTCCTGGGGGGGCACGGATAAGGTCTGTTTTTGGATTCATCGCGCATGGGGCCTGGCACCTGCTCCGGCCAAAGCAGGTGTGTAGGTGTGGGGTCGATCTCAGATAATGGGCCCCGCTCTGTGGCCCCAGGGACAAGAAGGGAAATGAGCCTGAGAGTGCTCTTGGCCACACCTCACCAAACTCCGACAGTATTTCCGGGCGACATTGCTGTACTCGGTGTTTGTGCATTAGTCAGGACGAGTGTTGGCCGAGGCTATAACAACTGCTTCCAAGCCTCGAGGTGGACACACGCAGGGCTCTTGTCTCGGTCTCCCTGCATGGAGAAGCTCTCCTGGCAAGATCTCCTCTAAGCCATGGCTCAGGGATTCAGGTTCCTTCAATCTCACGATGTCACCATGCTCAACTTGTGTGTTTAAGGTCCCCGTGTCAGGGGATGGGAGACGAGAGGCTCAGAGTGTTTAGGGCTCAGTCTGGCATTGTCTTATGTCCCTTGCACCTTTGTTCTCTTGGTTAGAACTCAGGCCCATGTCCCCAGAGTCACGGCAAGGAGGCTGGGGAATGTTATTGTCCTGTGTATCCAGGAAGAGCAGACGGGGTTGGTGAGCAGGTGGCCAGTCTCGGTCACACCTGGTGAGCTTGGCAGCTGCAGACACTGGGAATGAGTTATTCATTCACCCAGCATGCACTGTGTTTCCTGAGCAGACCCCGTGCCAGGCACTAGGGACATGCTGCGAACAGAACAGATGAGGTTCTGGCCTCATGGAACCTCCGTTCTCGTGGGGGAGGGACAATAAACTGATAAACAACATGAATATTTGCTATAAGGCCAGTTAGTGATTAGTGATGAATGCAGGGACCATAAAGGAAGACAAGGGACTGGAGAAGGAGGGAACGCTCTGTTCTACGTAAGAGGTCAGAGGGCTGCTCTGGTAACTCTGAGCAGGGACAGGGAGTGAGGGAGCAGGCCTGGGAATCTTCAGGGAGAAGAGGTTTCCAGGCAGAGGGAACAGCGGTGCTGAAGTGCAGAGGCCAGCATGTGCCAGGCTGTTTGAGGGCGGTGGGGAGGCTGGTGGGGCTGAGTATGGCAGAAGAAGGCATCTGGGGTGGTTGGGGAAGGTCAGGGATGCAGAGAACCTCGGTCTCCTGGGGGAGGGTTTTCAGTTCGTTCCTGGCTCAGTAGGAAGGTCTGGGGGTGCTGGGGGTGGGCAACACCACGACCGGGTCCTGGGTCAGAGGAGTCCCTCCTGCGAGGCTGGAGCCTAGAGAGGGCTTCTTTCTCTTCCTCCCCGACCACTCTCAGTTTCAAAATCTCTGTGGATTAGTACTTTTTATTCTTTACAGCCCTGAAAGGAACATCTCTTTCCCAAGGCTCTGGCGGTGCCCTCACACAATCTGGTATATCTTATGTTAATAATGACCTGAAAGGAGAAAGTGTATTAAGTTCTGAGATTGGGTACTGTGAAACAAGGATTTTGAAGAGAGGTATAAACCCAATAAGGGCAAAGGGTGGATTAAAGGAAATGTGGGGTGGAGAAACTTTTCAGTAAATAAAACCACACCTCTTGGGTGAATTTATTGCTACAACCTTTCTGGAGGGCAATTTGGCAATGCAGAGCAACTGTAACTAAAGGTGCATAACTTCAGGCCCCAAATTCCATGGACAGGAATATATCCCAGGGAAATAATTAGAAAAATATGCAAAGATGGATCTCTTAAGAATTTTTATAAGAGGAACGATGTATCAAAGCCTAAATGCCTGGTGGGGTAAGTGGGGAGCAGAGACTGCTGTCCTGCGCCCTGACACCCAGGATGTTCTTCAGATGAGGAAGCAGGCACAGAGAGCTAAAGCAATTTACCCAAGGTCACCCAGCAGCTAGTGGCCCAGCTGGATTTGAACCAGGGAGGTGATTCCAGAGCTCATGCCGTTCCCCACTCGGCTCTGCCACCTCCGGGGCCTCAAAGGGGGATGAGAATGTCTTCCTCGGAAGAACACAGAGATTTCTCTGGTAGGCAAGAGGATGGAGCAGGACGTGGAGGTCTGAAGTGGGGAGTCCTGGGGCCCAGTCCTTGGTGCTGCAAACACCGGGCTCAGGTGGCAGGACCGTGGTGGCTGAAGTATCCCCAGGGGGCCTGGGGATGGAACCAGCTCTGCCACCCCTGCTTGGAGTGGGGGTTGTGTCCTTTGCTGCCCTGCCCCCCCCATCGGCCCCTCTCGGGGCCCCGAGCCAGCAGCCTGGCCCCATGGCCTCCCGAACACCACGAGACCCCCCTACCCCAGCTCCACGAGGGACTGGGAAGGAAAACCTGCTTTTGTATGGGAAATCAGGTGAGATCTGGCTGCAAATAAGTGTATCAGAACCCACAAGGCCATGTCCCAAGCACGGCCAGGAAGGCTGTCCCCATCAGTGGCACGGAGATGAAGGAGACCAGAGGGACAGTGAGGCGAGGGGAAGGTCGCGGACGACAGGGGGAGGATGGCAGCAACATCAGCCCGCTCGAGGCCGGCCTGCGTGGAGGACGTGGGCCCCCCCGGGGATCCAGTGCAGCCCTCAGCGCCGAGGGGTGGTGAAGTGGGTGCTCCGGGAATGGGGGCGAGGGGGCGCGACTGCTTACGGTCCTCGTTACTGCTGCCGTCACCACGAGCACTGCGACCTAAGCCATCGTGTCTGCCTCTGGGACCGGCGGGCCCAGGGTGCTGGCCGGGCTAACGGAAGCTGCGGGCAGCCCCCGGTGACAGAAGGAATAACTCCCGCTAGCGGAAGAACAGGATTTAATATGAATCTTTTATTTATTATATTTTATTTATAATATTATAATGTTCTTTATTATAAATATAAAGTATAAAAGATTAAAATACAAAAATATTCTATTTTATTTATAATATTAATTATAATAAATAATATTAATGTATTAAATGTTTCTTTGGGCCTGGGGGGTGGGGTTGTCTGCAAGCCCCTGAGAACTTGCTCCCGAGGGCGGGTCAGAGGTGGGTCTGGGGTTCCCGGGGAGGCCCAGCTCTGAGCCTGCTGCTCTGCTGGGGGCCCAGCCCCCACACTTGACCCAGGGTGGGCTTGGGAGACCCCAGGGCTGAGTGGCTGTAGGCCAGGGTTCTGCCAACTAGCCTGTGCCCCCAGCCCCAACACCCTACTTTGCAGGTTCTGGGCAAACACCAGAGGTCATGACCTCTCAGGGTCTGGTGGGCTCAGCCCTCGTCCTGGCCCCCCTGACTGGAGGGGAAAGTGGGTTACTCCCCCATGACTGTAGGATGAATGACGTCTGGTCAAACACTGTCTACACCCGATGTTTACTCATGCAGTTTATTAAACTGCAGGTTGTGATCATTCGTGGGTGTTGCAATCAATGTAGAGGGTTGAGCCCGGCGTTTAAGATGGAAGAGACTAGATGAACATGTGGCAGGGGCTAAGGGTAGGCAGTGTTTGGGGAAAACGCTGCTTCATTCTTCTATAGACGTGTGTGTGCATGTGTGTACGTGTGTGTGTGTACCTGTGTGTGTCACAGTGTGAAATGTGTTTCTCAGTGTGGGTTGAATTAAAGAAGTTCAAAAAACTGTCTCACAGGTTTCGTGTCCCATGACCCACCTGGGAGGTCAGCTGGGGGGCCCAGCAGGTGTGGGCTCTGTTGATTTGTGGGGAGACTACCTGGGAAATAAAAGCGAGACAGAGCTGCAGGGTGCGTCACAGCGGGCCAGCTCCAAGGCAGGCACAGCCCTGAGTCCTGGGCCCATCCTCCATCACCGTCTTCCTTGTCACTCGCCCCCTACCCCATGTCCCTGCTTTCCCCTCCTTCCAGTGCTGAGAAATGAATGCTCCAGGGGGGCCCCAAGCCAGGTCCCATGGAGTTGGGGCAATGGCCAGCTCTCTTGGCCCTTGGATGAGATAACCCTGAGGATCACGTCTGCGCTGCGGGCTCCCCAGCAGGGCGAGGGTCTATTCGCCCAGGGTGGTCACTTGCTAGAGGGGACACAGCCCTTCCCAGGATCCTCAGGTCCATCTTCTGACAGGTGCCACGGGGCCAGGCTCAGAGTCTTGCAGACGACACCTGGTTGCTTCCTGGAGAAACAGGCAGAACCCTCACTGGCTGGCTCCATCCCTTCCCGGTCTCCCTGCCCCACACATCCGACTGGTGTTGTTTGGGCTCACCTCCCAAATAAACTACTTGACCTTGAAGCCTCACCTCAGGGTCTGACTCTGGAGAAATCAAAACCAAGACACAGGGTGGAGGGCTTGCGTCTGGTCTGTGTTTACCTTCTGCACACAGGATGGACGTATGTGCGTATGCATGCACCATGCGTGTATTTTCCCTGAGTTGGGGGATTTGCAAGACCGAGACGTGGGTACAAACCTGTGTCAAGGCTTCTCTATGCGAGACGGGGAGCCTGCGGTCCTCTCATCCGTCTCCCTCATGGGGCGGGAAGTGCAGGACAGAGGTGCGCAGGGGGAAGGAGAGAAGGAAGGGGGGCAAGGCAGGCGAGGGAGGGGCAGAGGAAGGAGGAAAGGGAGGGATGAGTGGGAGAGGGCGAGGAAGGGGTGAGGTGGGTGTTCGTGGAGCTGGGGAGGGGGGGCGCGGCAGGAGCAGCCTGACGGGGAAACACGAATGTCCCTCAGCGGCCCCTCGGAGCTGAAGAACTCTGGTGTCCATCAGATCTTTGGGGCCAGTGTCCCTGCCAGACCCGTGGGGCCCGGACCTATGTGTGTGCGGACTGACACACACACGCACGCACCTGCACACGTGCGCACACGCCCGGCAGCCGCACACCTTCGGGCACTCACATGCAGCACGTCCCGTGTCATTGGAATGCCAGGCCGTGCCTCTGCCTCCTCGGGCAGCCCCGGGTGACCCTGCCGATCGGAGGCCAGCGCCCCGAGGGTGACCCTGCCGATCAGAGGCCAGCGTCCCAAGGGTGAGCCCTGGCGCCGGGCCACCTGCTCTCCCTGGCAACCTGGCCTCGGACCTTCCCGTCAATGCGAAAGCTCGGGGCTTCCAGATCTTGCCCGTTTGCTCGTGCACGTCCGCTGCTCACTATTCAGTACCCCCACGGTGATGTGGGGCAGCGAGGCACAACACTGGCGTCTGCTCTGCGTGTGGGGTGAGTGGGGCACGCAGTTGGGCTGAGGTTGGGGGCCAGACAGCATGAAAAATACAGCCAGTAGTCCTTGGAGTACAGGTGTTGATTGCTTTCGAAGTAGGTAACATGGCGTGTGCATTAATCCCAAAGGTACGTCATGTCTGGTGAGTTCTGAAGGGTCTCGCTGATGGAGTGGGGGTGCGGGGGAGAGAGAACCCCGGCCAGTTCCAGTCTACCTCCCACACAGCCCTGGAGTCACCGTGGGAACGCGGGGGGCTAACCTCCGGGCACAAAACGTGGGAGAAAATCTGAACGTGTCCACCCACGGGGTGTCCGGGGACTGGGGGTGGCGAGGTCGGTGGAAAACCCAGGCCCCACATGGCAGGACTCCGGGCTCTGCACAGCTCGCCTCAGAGTGTGGGACCGGGGCCGTGGCGGGCTGGGGCAGGAGGTGGAGGCAGAGAGAGCTGGAGAGAAAGGGCCGAATTTGTTCCTCCACCTCTAGCAGGGTCTCAGACGGGCCTGGCAAGTGGCAAAAGGAGTGAGGACCCCACCCCAGCAGCCAGCACCTTCCGAGGGATTCCCACCTGCCCGGCACGGTCCCGGCTGGTCTGGGTATGGACTCGGCCCGTCCCCAGTCTGAGCGGTGGGTCCTATTACCGTTGTGGTCACGAAGGGGCAGCATCCAGGAGGCTGAGGGGCCGGCCCAGGTCACACGGCCGGCCAGGGGCACATGGACGACTCGGCACAGGAGTCTGGGGTGCAGGTCCCGGGCCTCGTGTTGCGAGATGATGGGGAGCGGTGGAGACCGTCCACATTTCAGGCACAGGCCCATCTACAGGGGCAGCAGGACTCGCCCACCGATCGCTACACAAGGGGGTGTGGGCCCAGGGCGGCCCCATCTCCCGAGACCTCAGGAGAATCAAGCTATTGGAGCCTCCAGGGAAATCTCCAGGTTTTCACATGTTGACGCTGGACTCACATTTCTCAGAAAACACCGAGGGGGAGAGACCAGACACGGCCGCCGGCTGTTTTTGGGCCAGTGTGACCTCTGACCCGTGGAAAGAAACAATCATTCTCGAACGTTGTGATCATCAAGGGTGGGCTGGGTGGTGTGGGGGTTACAGGACGGATGAGATGAGGGTGTCTCCCCCCAGGAATCAGACCCGCCTCAGCCGGTCAGTCATGTTTGGGGGTGACCGACCGCCCACTGAGCTAAAGCCATTCAGGCTGCAGAGTTAGAGGGGTGACCCCTCCATCGCAGCTGGGGGGCCGAGGAGGGCGCCCTGGGCGGGGGTGGGACACAGAGCTACAGGGATGTGATGGGAGCTGTCCTGACAAGTTCACGGTCCCGGAGTGGACAGTGGACAGTGACCCCTATGTTCCCGGGGTTGCCCTGGCTGCTGGAAGGTCGGGCAGTGCTGGGCCCCTATTTCCTTGTAGCTTCCACTGGCTGGAGACGGGGCTGGTCCTGTGGGCCAAGCCCCCTACCCCCCACCCCTGCCCGCACCCCCTGCCACCCAGGCCTGCAGCCACTTGCCTCTGTAGACCCCCAGCCCCCATGCCGAACCCCGAGTCCTGCTGGGCCAGGGCAGAGGTGGGTCCGGACACTGTCCTCCTGGCCCCTCGTGGGCAGAGCGACCCCTCCAGTGGCGATGGAGACCCCACAGGAACTGTGCCCCTCACAACGGCCATCTGTCCCTAATGGGTCACTTCCGGAGGATGCCAGGTGGCGGGCGCCAGATTTCAGCATCCGACAGCTCCTATTCGCTCCCCGGGAGCAAAGCAATCCTCCTTTGTAAGCTCTGATGGGCAACAAGTGGCCACTGTCCTTTAATTAGGAGGGAGCGTGCTCAGCTATGGCCTCCTGCAGGGCTCCCGAAATGTCCATGAAACCTGCCTGTGCACTCTGTGGCTCCCTGCCGCCGGCCAGGGGCCACTGAGGCCACTGAGCCCCCCGCCCCGATCTGGCTCCCGAGTCTGAGAACAGCTTCCAGGAGAAAATGCCAACCAGCCAAGATTCCTGGCAGCTGCTCAATCCAGCAAATTATTTCTTGCAAATTACTTCTTAAGACTGAAATCCGGGCAGGACTCCGCAAGTTCACGGGCGTCTATAATCTGCTGGTGTTCAGCCGCCTGGACACATCTGAGGGCACGCTGCTCATCTGTGGGTGGGGGGTGGGGGGTGTTGTGGAAACCGTAGCCGCCCTGATCAGCCAGGTGCCTCCTCTGTTCCTTCTCCTCTCCTTATGGAAAGGTGGTTATGGCCAGGAGGACCGGCGCCAAACCCGCTCTGGCGCATCACCAGGACACGGGGTGGCAGGAGGGACGGGAGCGATTCTAGCACCGTTTCCGCTGGGAGGGGTCCCAGGTGTGTCCCGGCCCTCCCTGTCCCGAGGGGCGCCCGTCTGAGGTTGTGCATGGGCACGAGGTGGGCAGGGGTGCGGGGTGCGGCTGAAGGGTGTCCAGTCACCAGGCGCAGGTCAGGGGCAGGGGGCCAGGAGCCCAGATGGAGACCTGGTGCTCACCCCAGTCACACAAATCAGAGGGCGGGGGAGGCGGGAGCCCTCGTGCCAGGGCTGAGACTTGGAGTCCGGGGCAGCCTGGCAGCGGACTTCAGAGACAACAGGTCCCGAAGTGGCCGCATGGAGCCGGCCCTGTGCATCCTGCCTGCCCAGTCCACATGTCCACGGAGATCTCCTGGGAGGGACCCACACCCACGAACATGCCGGTCTCTGTCACTTTGTCTCCCTTTGGTCACTGCAAGGACGGGGCTCACGGCCCTGCTGGTGGCCCGTCGGTGTCTCCTGCTCACTGTCCTCTCCCCGTGCCCTGCCCCACGTGCGTGTTCTCTCTGCATCTGGTGCTTGGTGTCTGCGCAGCAGACTTGCTCCCAGGGTTGCTCCCAGGATGGCTGTCTCCCTCCTGCAGAAAGCACCCCGCGGGGGTGTTCGTCTCCCCTGCTTCCCCGTCTCCCAGGGACTCCCCTCTCAGAGCCTCCCCGCCGAGTCCCGGCGACTCCCCGGGCCTCATTGTTGGAAGCCTCTGGGGTGACATCCCTTTCCTGCAAATCCAGGAAATATCTAGGGGTGGGTGAGTGCGGGGGGAAGCAAGTTAAACGCGGAGTGTAGGGAGAGGCAGACAGCAGGGGTATTAATTTTGTGTTGTGAGTTTGTGTTGAGTTTGTGCACAGGCAATCTTGGTGGGGGCGTCTCGTTCTAAAACCCAAATTGAGTTTTCTCAACCTACCTGTTGCTTTCATTGCAGAGGTGCCTGGAGACGGGGGGATGTGGTGAAGCCTCATTCTGGGGCAGGAGGAACAGCAGGACCCTCCGGGTCGGAGTCTGGGGGTACACCTGCGGGACCCAGGCCTGGTGCTCGGGTCTGTCAGTGGGGGGACCCCCAGAGAGTCTCTTGGCCGTGCTAAGTCTCCATCTTCCTCATCTTTGCAACGAGAAGAACGGTTGCCAGGGTTGTTGGGGAATTACCTAAACTGATGGACACCAGGACACATTTGTGGAATGTGTAGTTGCTCTCCACCTGTAAATTATTCCAAATTTCTTTTTTTTTTAAGATTATTTATTTATTTATTTGAGAGATAGAGAATGAGAGATAGAGAGCATGAGAGGGAAGAGGGTCAGAGGGAGAAGCAGACTCCCCGCTGAGCAGGGAGCCCGATGCGGGACTCGATCCCGGGACTCCAGGATCATGACCTGAGCCGAAGGCAGTCGCTTAACCAACTGAGCCACCCAGGCGCCCCAATTATTCCAAATTTCTGATGGCAAGTCCTCGATCCATGACATGTTTTCATGTCTGCTTCTAGCCCATATTGCAACAGTAGCTTCCTCTGTAGTCCACACTAGCACTTTACTATTCACTAAATTCTGCACTTTATTCAGATTTCACTAATGTCTTCTTTCTGTTCTACAATATCATTCAGGATACCATATTATATACACTATGTGCCACAAGCTTTTTTGAACATGACCCAAATTAAGAGATACATTTTATATCACTAGACAATATACCCCTTTATGTGAATGGAAACACAATATTTAACTTTTAGCAACTGGGATATACTCCGGTCTATTCCATTCCATTCCATTCCTTGTATCCCATCCATTCCATCCAGTCTCTTTCTATTCCAACATAAAAATACTCTGCAAGATGTGATAAATCGAGCCCACATCACTCAGTACCTGCCTTTAAGAACTCATCTTGCATAAGGATGTTCTCTCTCATTGCTTTTGCCACCACGTGTAACAATTCTGTTTATCTCCTGGACCCACTGTGAGCTCTTCGCTCTGTGGGACGGTGTCTTTATTTTTCCTTGGACCTGACACTGGGCACTGTCCCTGCCATGCCTGCTCTGTAAATGCCCACCATCTGGACGGCTCAATGCCAAGGTCCTTTTTTTCTATTCTCTCTCATTTTGTCATAACTGTCTATTTTTGCAGGGTTGGATGCTCATCCAACTAGTGTCCACTTTGGAGATGTGGCTGGTCAGTGATGGAATCTTTGTAGGCACCAGAGCTCAGAACTAACCAGTTTGGCATGCTTGTAAAGAGTTTTGCCCAGGCAGTGGTGCGCAAGGGAGGGATGCTTCCCCGACTGAGGCTCTGAAGCATTTTAAGAGTTAGATTTGCATGCAAACCCAGTGCCTGGAAATGAGTTTTCAGTTGTCACAATGATTGGGGTAAAGATAGATGTCCTTCAATGCCTGGGACAGTACCTTGTAATGAATTGCCTTGCACAAAATGCCAATGATGTCCCTTATCGAGATGCTCTGCCAAAACCAGAGTGAGATTGGAAATAAGGTGATGGGGGTGTCTGTTTTGTCCCCCATGGGCTTTCCTTCTTTTCAAATGTTATTCAGTAAGCATTAAACTGGGGGAGGCTGTCCCTGGGACATCTGGTGGGCATATTTAAGAGAACCGCCTGGCCCTGCACAATCAGGTTAGGCTGCCCGAGTGATGAGTCCTGACAGATCCATGGTCCCCGGGTCCTCCGTTGATGGATGCACTGTAGGCATTCCATCATCGAGGAGAGGGAGCCATGCTCCTTCTGGGTAAATCGTCTACAGTCACAGCCCGGTACTCCTTTCTAATCACTGCCCCCCCCCCACCCCGACGAAGAACCCTTCCCCTTCCCTGTACACACACAGGCGGGGCTTAGGCTTTCTGGGAGCGTTTCCCTGGGAATGGGTCTCTGAGAGTGGGTCCATCTGCTCCTCCCCAGACGTCTGCACTGGTCAAGCATCAGACGCCCAGTGGCTCAGGCAAATGCCTTGGGTTTCCCTTGACTCGTTCTCTCCCCACCACCAGCCCATAAGCACAGCTGTCTTCATGGATCTGCTTCCAGAAGGCACCTTGCATGGGTCCCTTGGCTCTATCTCCCTGCCTCTCCCCAGCACCAGCCACCTTTGCCTTGCTGCCCCAGTAGTTTCTCACCTTCTACTCTAGCCCCACACAATAGTCAGAGGGACCTTGGAAGAGAGAAAATTGGACCATGTTTTTCTGCTGCTCAAATCCCTTCAATGGCTTCCATCACGTGTTGAAATTCTTCACTCCAGTCTCTCCCTGCCTCTGTAAACTTACTCTACTCAGGTCACACAGGCCTTGCTCTTTCTTGAACACTCAGGTCCTTTACCCACTCAGGGCTTTTGCATTTGCTGCACCGACTCCATCTGAGATGTTCCTTGCTTGGTTCTGGGCACTTCCAGCTCCTACTCATCCTTTGGGGCTCAGCTGAAAAGACACCTCCTCCACGAGGCCTTCCAGGATTACCTCTTCTACAGAGGTCTCCATCCCTTCTTCACTGTGCATCACACCACCCTATTTTATTCTCTTCATAGCACAGATATTTGCCCGTAATTGTCATGTCTGTCTGTTACCCCAATCAAATGTCAACTCTGTGAGGATAGGGACTGTGCCTCATTCACAATTGTAGCTCGTGTGCCTCAAACAGTGTTCAGTCGACATTTGGTGAATGAATAGTAATAATAATCAAAATTATCTAGGGTGCATACAACATGCCAGTACTGTTGTAAGCCTTTTATGTACCAGACTCCTTTAATTCTATCCAAGCCCATGAGAGAGACTACTATTACTATCCCAGCCTAGATAATGAAATGGAGTCGCTGGGGAGTAAAGTGACTTGCCCAAGGTCACCTGGCTGGTCAGTGGCAGGCAGGGACTTGACCCTGTGCAGACCGAATTTAGATTCTTGGTGCTTCCATCCCATGCTTGACTGCTGCTCACCATGGGGATGGATGGAACATCAGCAATCCTGGGGCTGTGATTCTAGAAGGCACACGGTCAAGTGACAGGGAGAGAGAAATCTATAACAGGAATAGATGCCCACGCGGGGGTAGGGAGCTCCAGGCTTGCAGGGCGGTGCGTTCATTTCCTAGGGCTGCCGTAACAAATGATCACAGACTTGGCTGATTAAGACAACACAGGTTTTCTTCTCTTACAGTTCCGGAGGCCAGAATTGTCTATCTACGAGGATAGACAATATACAGTCAGTTTCCCTGGGCTAAAAGTCAAGGTTTCAGCAAGGCTGGGTCCTTCTCGGGGCTCAAGGGGAAAATCCATTTCCTTGCCTTTGGCTTCTAGTATCCCTTGGGTTCCTGCATTCCCTGGCTTGTGGCTCCTCCCTCCATCTTCAGGGCGCATCTGCTCCATCCCTGCTTCTGCTGTTACACTTTCTCAGACTCTGAGCCTCCTGGCTCCCTCTTGTAAGGACCTTCTAAAGACCTGTGCGGTTACCTTGGGCCCTCGCAGATAATCAGAATAATCTTCCCATCTCAAGATCCTTCACTTCATCACACCTGCAAAGTCCCTTTTGCCCTGGAAGGTAAAAACTCACAGGTTCTGGGGATAAGGACATGGACGTGTATGGGGGCGTGTATGCATTATTCAGCTGACTCCAGAGGGTGGTTGGTGATTTGAAATGGGTGAAGCATAGTGATTTATCCTTGAGGGTCTAGAATAATGAGGTAGAGAAGAGGTATTTGTGTATTTTTTTGTCCAATCTGAGTATGTGAAGGTTCTTCACAGAGTCTAGGCACCATCACCCCCTGGTCAGATCCATATTACCCAGAAAAATGGAACAAACCAAATGCAAAGCAACACATCCCCCATGTGAAAACTATCAATATAATCGTCTATTTATGGATCTGTTCATTCATTTAGCAAGTATTGATCATGTACCTTTGCACATAACCCTGTCTCGTTTCTAGGACGGAGCAGTGAACAAAATAGATGTGATCCATCTGTTCTCATGAAGTTCCAGTTCATGAGGATAGACAATATACAGCTAAACAGAAAAATACACAGAAAATTTCAGATTGTGAAAAATGCAGAACTGGAAACAGAATGGGGGATGGGATAATAATGGGGGCTGGGGCCACTGTCTCATTTTGGGTGGTCTGGGAGGGCCTTTCTGAGGAGGTGGCAGGCAGTCTGAATCCTGAAGGATGAGAAGGGGCTGCCATGCGAGATCCGAGGAAACAGTATGCCAGGCAGAGGGAACAGCAAGGGCAAAGGCCCAGAGGAAGAAACAAGGCCTGAGAATTGAAGGACCAGGAATGAGGCCAATGTGCATGCGGCTTAATAAAGCATAAGAGTGGTCGGAGATGGGGACATGGAAAGTCTTCGCAAAGCATCAAGTGGGATAAACAGAGAGGGAACACGGACGTCATTATTACTTCGGCGACAGAGGGCTTTGCGTCCAGCCCTATGCTCCAGAGACCGGGAGGACCTTCCCATTATTTCAGCTCATGAAGAGCCCTAACCTTCTCCCTTAAATCTCCGTCAGCTGCAGCAGGTTGCCTCTGCTGGCTGCCACCGGTTCTCTGTTTATCAAAGGCTCTTGCAGGCGCATTAAAACATATGAACCCGGCCCCAGGCAGATGGAAGAGTCACAGAGAGCTTTGAGTCAAAAGGAGATGTTGATCATCATTACCCTAAGATACACCTGCTTTCTCTTTGTTAAGAAATTAGACACAATACTTTAATCTTCAAAAACAGGTAAATAAAACTTGATCTCTTGACCGAAACAGGATCCGGAGAGAAATACATGTTTTACAGTTCCGACATTTGGGACAATATTTCCACATTCCCTTTTGTCTGCGTCAAGGGTTAGACTATGCAAACATATTTTCTCAGACACAAGTTCATTTGTACTCATTGACGTGTGCAAGGTATTTACATGTCGCCCATATTTATAATTCTTTTTCGGATCAAATAAAAAAAAAAAGAAAATGCCTGCAAACCCTCAGTTGTACACACTTTCTGGTAAGCACGATGACTCACTTTTGCATTTTTTCCTCGGCTCCTGCTTCATCCCTCCCTTTCTCCATAGTGTATGTCTAACATGACAAACCCGTGCTCCCACCCCTTTCATTCATGAGCATGTGGCGGGGGCATCTGTGATTTTTGTCCACCCAGCATCCACTCCTCCTCCTTCTGGCAACTGTGCTCTGATTTTATTTTGGGCAGACGATTCCTCCCCTCTTCAATCCACTAGCCTCCAGTTTTTAGATTTGGCCTCGTGCCCCAGGCCTCGACAGTCAGAAAGTTCTCCCTCTCCGCCCCCACCCACACTCTCTTAGGTCAAAGTGGTTCCTGGGTGGCAAATGGAACTCAATGCCAGACTCGGTTTGATTTACTGGAAAGAATCTCTCTCTTTTCTCAGGACTTGTTTCTGTGAGGCTGTGAGCCAGGCCACAGAACAGAAAGGTCCTGTTTGTGTGTGAGGTCAATGCAGAGGAAAGCAGCCAAGAATTGGAGAGAAATGGGGCCTTGTAGACATTATTAGCACTCCTGGATCCAGCCATGCCTGAAGCCATTATGCCTGGAGCAGATTTTCTCAACCTCGGAACGATTTTACAGTTCCGGATTGGATCTTCCTTTGTTTGGGGGACTGTCCTGTACATGGTAGGACATTTAAGAACATCCTTGGCCTCTACCCACTAGATAGCATGCTGCACATTCTCCCCCACCCCTCCCCTGCCCCCCAGTGACCACCCCAAAGGTCTCCAGACGTTGCCAAATAGCCCGGGGGGCATGTACATAAAATTACCTCCATTAAGAATCACTGACTTAGACAGTCCCTAGTTAGGTAGGTCAATAAATGTCCTTTTTCACTTATGCCTGTTTGAGTTGGGTTTCCATGCTTGTCTCCAAGGGGAAAGCATTGCCTTTAGGATGCAGGGTGACACCTAGATGGCTGCAGCGAGGGACAGGACGCTCTGCTGCCAGGAAGCCAATTCCGACTGCAGCTAAGCAGTTTTATGGTCTGCAGCTATATCCTGAGGGGTGAGACAGAGAGCCTCTGAACTCACCCGGTTGGTGATGAGAAACTGTCCCATGACCACCTCCCAGGGAGAGAGTGAGGAGGGTAGAGGACAGGCCAGGGGCACCTCCTCACAACCTGCCATCCTCCGGCGTTCCAGGAGGGTCATAAGACATTCTGCCAAAACTCAGATGAGCCATAGCTCCAGCCTTGCCCAGGAGGCCCGTGCCGATGCATGCAAGACCCCCAGGGGGCTGTGGTGCATTTGCTTCCTGCAGTTATTATGAAAACAGGGTAATGCCTGTGGGGGTGATTAAAACAATATTTTGCCAGTATAATAACCAGTCCCAAACACATACGAGGCAGAGGGGGGCTTCAGTCATCTGGATAAAAAAACCAGGGGAAAACACCACTGACTCAAGTAGATATTTCCAGTTTCTAAATAGTTGGCATTTTCGAGGCCAAATATCCAAGACTTTTGGTTGTTAATTTCCGTAGCTGGAGCAGACACTCGAGAACACTGGGTGTTCCAAAGCTGACTTTTATGTCCGTCTCCGCGCAGGGCTGGGGAGGGCTGCGCGGGTCACAGAGGCATTGTAACTCTTGCTTGGAAATCCTGGCTCTTCTCCCCAGGCCCTGTGGGAACCCTGATGTGTACACAATAATAATGTGCGGATCCTGGCGCTTTGAGGTTTCATCTGAGAGAACGTCCCCTAAGGGATGTTCTGGCACTCCATTGTTCTCACTTGAGATGATGCTGGAGGTGTGATGCTGGCCTCGTCTCTGGTCCCGAGAACCCAAGAGTGAGAAGTAAAAGGAGGGCACTTCGGCGGGGAGGCTGGGAGTCAGGACGTTGAGGCAAGAGCTCATTCCTGGGCTTTGGGAAGATGGAGGAGAGCCAAGAGTCTGGGACCCACTTCAGACTTTAAATTTTCCTTTCCTCCAGGGAAGACCCAAATTCACACCATCTCTGATCTCTGATCTCTGATGAGGGAAAGGTCGAGGTTTCCCCAGGTTCCTGTCCTTGGATGGGGACCCCCAGGTTCACCACTTCCTTGATCTTGAAGTAAAATCAGGGCTGGGGCTAAGTTGAGGCAGGTCTGCACTGGCCTTGGGCACGAAAATTTGGGGGGTGCCCCCAAATCTCAGTAATAAAGATAAATACGATTCTAATGCAGTATTTTAAAAATAAAAAACTAATGCAAAAACAATCTGCAATAAACAAAATATCAAATTTTAAAATAAAGACAGGATCTGTTGTTATTTTAGGAGTTAAAATTTGAGATATATGCCTCTAACTTCCTGACTGACTGCTAAACCAATCCTATTTTCAGGTATTATGATGAGACCCATGGCTTATTACATAAATAAAAGCCCTAACCAGCCAATTTATATCAGAAACAAATCGTGATTTTTTTTTTTCTGAAACAACTGCACCAGATTTTCACAATATTTCATGATCCAAATAGATATGATGTTTGAGTCATTCATTGATAGAAATGCCCAGGTGAGTTAGTTGACAACAAGAACAATCAAAACAATTAAACCCTAATCTCAATGGCAAACCAGTTAGGGTTTATAAATCCAGCCACCAAAATTCTTGCAGTCAACTCAGGATCTTCACTTCCTCGGTCCCAAAGGACGCTCCTTGAGTGAAATGAGGAGTATTTCTCAGGTCTGCAGAGAACCAGAGAAGAAAACTCATTTTATGATCTGAAGGGAGATGAAAGCGTATTTTTAACAGTGCATTTCAAATGCATTCCGTGCTCATGACAGAAGCATCCAAGTACCTACATCATTTAGAAAAGCTGCAGGAGAGCAAATAATGAATGTGGAATATGCGAACGATTCATTTTGCTTTTTAAAAAATGCAACGGAGCCAGAGAAAGCCTCACAAAAGTTCTAAAGACAAAAATAAAATCTCTGCTGTTTGCAAAGTCAAGGCAGTAAAGAGATGATTTAGCAAAAACAAACCTGAGATTTAACCTTAACAGAATTGAACGTTTTAATTTTTTAAAAGGTGGAGAAAATGCCATAAAAGGGTGTCTGCGGGTTAAGGAAACCGCTATGAAAATGAGAATGATGCGCTCTGGGCTGTTCACAGCTCTGTCCCCGGAGTGTGAAATTAGCGACTGAAGCGGATTTCACAGGCACTTCGGGGGAGCGTGGCGGTGTGGCGGTGGATTTGCGACAGGGGCCTCCCCGCCAAGTCCTGCCCACTTGCAAGCTGCTGTCGCTATTCATGCAAAGCACAGATAATCCCAAGTGTCTGGAGCGGTTTGCATTTATATTGAACGCAGCCTCTCCTTCCGTGGGGGTGAGTCTAGCCCATGGGTGGAGTGCTGGGGGTGTGTGGGGGAAGCGTCGCGAGACTAACATTCTCACCAAAATCCTATTTTCTCTTCTAAGAAAAACTCCATCCATATGGATTACATTTGTTGGAAATTGTTGGGAAAATGTATATAAAATAGGAATATGGTTAAAAACGTTAAATCTTAAAATATCTCCAAGGGCAACAAGGAATTCTGAGTCTGAGTTTTAGGTCTGGAGCGATTGATGGTGACGTCCCTGTCACACCACTCATGGTCTGGAGAGCTGGCTTGGGGAGATGGAACAGAAAAGAGAAACCTCGGGAAACAGTAACTGGGAGGAGGGGTTTTTTCCTGACTCTCTCTTCCTGTCTTGGTTTCATCCAGGTGGTTTTACACAGCGACTGAACACACGTGGGATTTTTCCTTGTCACACTCTCACCGTGTCGCGGTTGGGTGGTCAGAACTGAGCTTGGTGCCAGATAAAGGGGTTTTTCTTGAACTCCGCTAACAGGCCCCAGAATTCAGTTGCCCCAATAACCGGAGAAAACAATTGTCTCGGAAGAAAATCTGAGTCATTTTGGCAGCTTCGGAAGCACTTTGGACTGTTTTATTGGTTAACTTTTGGGAACATTATATTGTCTAAACACAACCCAATATCAATCATTAACAAATCACCTCCCTTTCAAATGCAGCATTCTCCCTTTTATGGCCTCCTTGCTGTTGGGAAGTGTTTGACACCTCCCAGACACCATTTGAACTTTGAACAGTCTTACAGAAAATTTGAGAGAGTGTTAAGAATCAGCTCACAGCTCTGGCACACACTGTAACAAACTTGTACTGACATTGGCTTGAACAGTTACAAAGTATGTTGGTTCTCATCACTCACTCAACAGGTGAGTCAGCATTCTGAAGAGGTCTCCAAGGACCGGATCCTTTCTTTCTCGGCTGTGGTCTTCTGCCTGAGGCCGGAGATGCTTCTGAGTATTGAAGGTCGCTGGGTCCATAAGAAACAATAAGTCGAAGAAAGCTTTCTTGGAGGAGCAAGCAGGAAGTTTTCTAGAAAAGTCTTTCTGGAATCTCCTTGGCCCCAATTGCATCGTATGTGTGCTCTTGAACAAATCACTGCCAAAGGAAATGGTTGGGGTTACCCTCAGACTAGTGCTCTCGTTGGGTTGGGGTGGGGTCAGCTCCTCTGAGTCCCATGGGATGTGAGGGAAGCCGGAGGTTCCTGAAAAGTCAAGGATCTTTTTTTGGGTGAGGATAGGTCGCGGATGCTGTGGGCAGTGAACAATCCCCACTGCCGTCTAGGAAAAACCCACCACCTCCCCGCCACTACCCTCACTGGAGGAAAACCCTGTTTTCTTCGCAGTCACCACTCCCACCAAACACTTCTGTGACCAGATGTGTGGGCTTCTCTCCACACCCACCAATTCCGTGTTACCAGCTCGGTGTCCTATCATTCAGTTCAGGTCTGACGCTGTCTACCTGGAGTTAGCATCAGACCCTACAGGTTAAGGGCTCAGTCTCACAAGACCACTCCCACTACAGATGCCAATCACAAGTCCCAGGCTATCACCTGTACTTCTGGCCTTCAGGCTATAATTTGGGGTTCCCACGACCTCCTCCTTGAATTTGATAATTTGCTAGAATGGCTCACAGAACTTGAGGAAATACTTCCTTTTGTTTACTGGTTTATTATAAAGGATATAGTAAAGGACGCAGATGAACAGCGAGATGAAGAGACACATTAGGAGTGGTCTGGAAAGGTCCTGAGTGTGGGTCCTTCTGTCACTGTGGAGTTGGGGTACACCACCCTGTAGCATGTGGATGTGTTCACCAGCCCAGATGCTCTCTGAACCCCCTAGTTTAGGGACTTTTATGGAGGCTTCATCATGCAGGCACGATCCATTATTAGCTCAGGCTGAAAGTTCCAGACTTCCAATCTCCGCTTGGTCTTTCTAGTGACCAGCTGCCATCCAGGAGGCCACCAAGAGTCACCTCATTAGAACAGAAGGCACATCTATCACCCAGGAAATTCCAAGGGATTTAGGAGCTCTGTGTCAGAAACAAGATCAAAGGCCAAATATTAGGACAAACCAGGGAGAACATCTTCAAATACCCCTTCTTCCCTAGGGTTGGGGCCTGATACTCAAAAATAATTTCGCAGATGTGGAAATAGAGACACAGAGAAAAGCAATAACTCATCCAAGTCCCCATAGCTGGTGAGTGACAGAGCTGAGCTTCAATTCTATGCAGCTTCCCTTGTGACCCCGTCCCTCCTCTGTGGTAGGAGGTGACACATATCCTGCTGGGGAAACTGAGGCCTGGATTGTCATATGTTATGGCAGCATGTCAGCAGCCGACGTCTCAAGCTGTTAGAAGCACATGTGGAGCACGTGTATCTCCCCTACATCGGTGGCGGGAGTGTAGAATGGTCCCACCACTTTGAAAACCTCTTTGGCCGTTTTAGAAAATTAAAATGTACGTCTGTTCTCTGACCCAGTAACTCCACCCCTGGGTATATAAGCAAGAGGCATGAAAACACATCCACAGAAAGATAAGAGCAAGAGCGTTCATAGATGTGGTTCATAGCAGCTCTCTCCATAATGGCCCTAAACTGGAAACAACCCAAGTGTCCCTCAACAGGACAATTAATAAATTAATAAACATGTAACATTAATATCCACGTGGTGGAATACTACTCAGCAGTAAAAAGGGATCCACTTCTGAGGCATGCCACCACATAGGTTAAGGTTATTATTAGTCAGGTGTGTTGCTTTCAGAAATATCTAAGTTCAGAAGCAAAATCACCAAAAATGGTTGATTCTGAATGTGGACTGAAGGGCAAAAAGCAGAGACCAAAGACAGATATTATATTCTCAAAGACAGATACTATAGTCTCAGCCTCTCTGTACTTTTGCTAATTTGAAAAATCATGTACTATTTATTTCTTTTTAAAGATTTTATTTATTTATTTGAGAGAGTGAGAGAAAGAGAGAGGGAAAACAGAGGGAGAGTGAGAGGGAGAAGCAGACTCCCTGCTGAGCAGAGAGCTGGATGTGGGACTCAATCCCTGGACCCTGAGATCATGATCTGAGCTGAAGGCAGATGCTTAACCAACTGAGCCACCCAGGCGCCGCAAGTCATGTACTATTTAATTTAATAAAACTTAAAGGGTCTGTTTCTTCTCTCTGCCCACGGACCCTCAGTCAACACTTTAGGTAAATAACTGGACTCCCCACTCACTCAAGTTCAGCTTGGATATTTAGAGTCCAATTTGGAGAAAAGAGAGATCAAATATATAGAACTACACAACTCAGTCCAAGGCCAAGGAAATTAATCATCTAAGTGACCAGGACTTGGTGGCTCTGGCCTGAGCATGGCTCAGCAGAGGTGGCTCCTTCCCTGGGGGGGGACAAGATGGGGATCTGTCACATGAGAATGGCTTTGAAGGTGAAGCCCCCACACCCACAGGTCACGTGTGCACACTCCTGAGGGATGCCACCGCCAGCCCTGACAGAGTTCCAGCCAGGAGCCCGTAAAAGAACTAGAAAAGGTGAGTAAAGGAAGGTGTGCTGTTTTACATAAATTAAGGATTCTCTGAGAAAATAGTTTCTCATGCTGATTGGCCCTGCAGTCTCTGGAGGAATTGAAAATGCAAATGAAAATAGCCTTTGCTAAGGGCACCTGGGTGGCTCAATTGTTAAGCGTCTGCCTTCAGCTCAGGTCATGATCCCAGGGTCCTGGGATCGAGCCCCGCATCGGGCTCCCTGCTCTGCGGGAAGCCTGCTTCTCCCTCTCCCACTCCCCCTGCTTGTGTTCCCTCTCTAGCTGTGTCTCTCTCTGTCAAATAAATAAATAAAATCTTAAAAAAAAAAAAAAGAAAACAACCTTTGCTGAACCAGGGTTTAGCCTCTGGAAAGCTCTAGACAGTGAATCCAGAACTTAAAAAATAGACCAAAAAAAAAAAATTAGAGGTTTGCCACTCATATTACCTAAGTATTTATCATGTTGAAAGAAGCAGAACTTGGAATGTGATTTGTTTTACAGAAATTCTATTTGGACAGCTCTTCCCATAAATATTCTAAGGCCTGTCTGCCGTTATTAACCTGCCCATTGTCTGGGTCCCACCCATCCTAGGTGCGCTCACGCTCCGGGGGGGATGCGATCCTCACTGCGAAGTGTCACACCTGCCCCATGTTAGGAATCCAGGAGATGCTTCTTCGGGGAAGGGGGAATGAAAGGTTTCTTTGTCCCAAATTAATTTTCTTCCTTCTGGTTTTCAAGGGCTATATTATTAATATTTTAGGTAGATATTCCAATAACACTTGGGTAATCTCTTGTTTAAAACGATTATTTATTTATTTATTTTTATGAGAGAGGGAGAAAGAGAGAGAGAGAGCGAGCACAAGAGCGAGCGTGAGTGGGGGGAGGGGCAGAGGGAGAAGCAGACTCCCTGCTGAGCAGGGAGCCTGATACCGGACTCGATTCCAGGACCCTGGGATCATGACCTGAGCCAAAGGCAGACGCTTAATGACTGAGCCACCCAGGCGCCCAAGACTTGGGTAATCTTTTATGGTTTTTTGTTTGTTGTTGGTTGACTTTGTTCTGTTTTGTTTTAGGGTCAGAACTCTATAAGCAGCAAGAATCTCCTCGGGTTGCCAGAATAGACATGTTTCAAGTGTTTTTGATGTTTTGGTCACCCTGCTTAAGATGTGGTTTTAAGATACAGCTTCTGAGAGAGAGAAGAGTTTGTCCAGGCTTGGGTCAGTGGCCACCCCTTGAGGGGACCAGGAGCCTTGATTGGCAGGTCCTCTAGCCTATATCCAGTGGTGAAAAATTTGTTCCCCCAAAAGAACTGGAAGGCTGTTACTGGAGAAAGAGAAAAATCCGATGGCAGTATTCCATGGAAATAGTGGTTCCCAACCCTACTAACTCAACACCTGCCTTTATACAAATATTGTATAATGCTGTCCTGCACTCCTGAAATGCAATTCATGAATAATATGATCTACATATACACATAATTAAAAAAATTAGAATATCGTCCTAGCCATAATATCAAGGTAAAATAAAAGGAACCTAACCTGTAGAATATTGCTTATAATGAAAATAATAAAACAGTAGAACTATACAAAATTAAAGGATAATAAGTATGCACTCAGGAGCAGCTATACTGCAAGATTTAAAGACTCAGTGAGATGTTTGCTTCTGCTGTTGGTGAATAAGTGGATTTAAAAGCAGCAAGACAGGGGCGCCTGAGTGGTTCAGTCGGTTAAGTGTCCAACTCTTGATTTTGGCTCAGATCATGATCTCAAGGTCGTGGGATCAAGCCCTGAGTTGGGCTCTGCACTGGGCGTGGAGTCTCTTTAAGAGTCTCTCTCTCCCTCTGTCCCTCCCCCATCCCTCACGTGCCCGCCCCCCCCCCAAGGCAGCAAGACAATCAGAAGCCAGCCTGTACAAGAAATTTTCAAAGTGAAAGAACAGATGTGGGGCGGACAGTGTTGTAAAACCTATTCAATGTGCATTAACAGGTGCAGATCCCTTGTGTTCCTAGGTTTGAGACTGTTAATTATGAACAGGGCTCCTAGGGGAAGATCCAGAAAGACACTTAAAAGCCACGGGGGACACAGGGGTGCTGTCTTGCATGTGGGAGGAGTTGTAGCATCCCTGGGCTCTGTCCACGGAATGCTAGTAGCCCCTGTAAGGAAAGCTTGAGGGAGATTCTGAAATTTAGTCGGTGTCTTAACTTGCTCATCAACGTGGGTGATCTTCCCCTTTCCTTATCTCTGACTAGGCTGTTTTACAATTCTGGAAAGACAAAAGCTAATTTGTAGCAAACTGATAGTAATGCAAATAATTCCTGTCCATAGAAAACCTTGTTATGTCCAGGGAGGGTTTAACTGACTTTCTTCCCCTGTTATGGAAGAAGCCAGTTTTATATGTATTAATGAAATTCATTTCAACACTCCCAATGGCCTATAAATGTGTTTGCACTTTGGATTTTTCTTTGACTTGGTTTTAAAACTTTTTTGGTTCCTTCATTCATTAGTGAGTTAAATATAACCTTTGACACATTCTTTAAACGTTTGTATGACAGTCATGATTTTACTTTTTTTTTTTTAAATTATTCTTTAACAATCCCCATCCTTGTGCAACCTCAAATTAACCCCTCAACTTTTCAAACTCCCCATAAGACAATAGTATACACATTGAGTCACTGCATTAACACACACACACAAACATGCCAAACCCAGGGAAACCTAACTCATATTCTCGGATCACTACCCTGTGGTCACGTGGCACAATACTTGCCTGAATGCTATATAGCTTCTGCTTTCCGAACGTTCCGCTCTGGGTTCTTAGGGTTGGAAGGCTCAACCTCAGGGTGAGGTCCTTGAGATCAGGCTTTGTTCATAGCCATTTTGATTTAACCAACGTCCTCAGCTTTTTGGCTCCAGCCTGAGGAAGATCACAAGTCGAGATGACCCAGCACCCTTCGGCATTTATGTGAAAGGGAATTACCTCCTGTGTTAATTCTAATCTTCTCAGCCACAGTTGTTTCTTTGGTGTCGTGGGGGTATTTTTAAGCATCAAAAGGAAAAGAAGGAGAAAATCCGAAGAGACCACCCCCCAAGTCTGAAATCCTGTTAAACCTCCAACAAAACCAAACCCACCAGGGCTTGATGAAATAAGCTCATTAGCAGAAAAGGGCACGGTCATAGTGGTGAGATTCTGCGGGTTCCTTTGTAATCCCAGTTCCTTCCATCTGGATGACAGCAGACAGGGAGTGGTTCCCATTTTCCGGGTATTCTGGTCAGGCTGTGTGGAATGGAAGGGACCATGCTTTGATCTCTGGGGTCAGGGCTCATTTTCATAACCCTGGTCCTTTTACGAGCAAGGGACAGAAATCATCACCAACGGCTTGCAGCGGAACACAGAAGGGGCTTGGACGTTTTTGTGCCCTGCTGTTTAAAGTGATCGTCATGACAAATTAGGGTCATGCCAAGAGATCAGGAGGTCGGGGTGGGGAGGATGGGATCCCCCTCCTAAAGGCCTTACATCCCAATCAAGATGGGACATATTACTAATATAGAGAAGAGGGTCTGCCTGAAGTGCTTTTCTGAGGACTTTTTTGATACTAAAATAGTAATTGCTGTCAAATATTCAAATACTACAAAATACTCCAAAGTGTAATTTGCATGCACAACATGTATGACGTGTTAGTTCCCATATGTCGTGTAGGTACACTGCTCTGTGCATCCCGCCTTGTTCATGCCACGTGAGCCCCTGCCCCCCTTCATTCAGGTCGCTTCTCTAACATCTTCTCCCTCGTGACACCATCCCTGGCCATCCATCTAAAATAATGCCTTCACCCTCTCTGCCTTCTTTTGCACATTATTTCCTCCACAACGCTTTTCACTTCTGGATGTTATATTGCATTTTTATTTTTTTTAAAGATTTTATTTATTTATTTGAGGGAGAGAGAATGTGAAAGAGGTCACGAGGGTGTGCACAGGGGCAGAGGGAGAGGGAGAGAATCTCAAGCAGACTCTGCACTGAGTGGGGAGCCTGATGCTGGGCTCGATCTCACCACCCTGAGACCATGATCTAAGTGGAAACCAAGAGTCAGACGCTCAACTGACTGTGCCACCCAGGCGCCCTGCATTTCTGTTTTTTTTTTTTTTATTGGTCATTGTCATTCTTCCCATTAAAAGATCAGGTCCCAGAGAGCAGGGATTTTGCTTTGTCCCGTGCCTAGGGCAGACCTTCATGCATCATAGGTCCTCAACCAGTATTTGCTGAATGAACGTGTCTCTACCATTCTTTAAAGCACCCGTCTAGACTCACCTCCTTCTTGAGCCTTTTGGGATGCCCATGAAAGTCAGTCCCTCTTTTCTCAATGGCCCCACTAGATTCTTGCATCTGACACATGGTTTTTGAGCCTCTGGGTGTGAGCTTTTAGCTTCACCTGGGGGCTGCACCAGGGAAGACAACAGAATCCCTGCTTCAAGGAGCTGCCATTCCCACATGGGAAAATGGGCATGAAACATGTTACTGGTAACTCTGTCCAGTTCTTAGATGCCCCTGTACCTCAGCTTAGAGTTACTTTGATCATTTGTTCAAAAAACATTTTTTGGTGGAGGAAAGGCTTACCATTTGACAGAGTCCGAGCCAGGCATAGGCGATCTGAAAAGTGAAAAAATGATCAAAATTAACTTTAAAGGACTAACAGTGTGCTGAGCAGAGAAGTAGCGAGGCAGATAGGACCATCACAACAGCAGTGACGTGAGGCATGGGGTAGAGCAGAGACGGTGGGTCAAATTTTGGGCTGAGGACGGTAGCGGAAGAACCAGGGAGAAATCAGAGAAGGCTTCACAGAAGAGGTGACCAATGCAGAAGGATGAGTAGGAGTTCACTCTGACAAGTGGGACTGAGGGAAAGGCATTTGGACAGAGGGAATGGTCTATGCAAAGGTACAGAGGCCAAAGAGCTGCTGCTGACCAAAGAATGTGGCCAAATTTTCTAAACGACAACTCCACTTCTCATGTCCCAATCCAGTCTAATCCTGAGTTATCTTTTGAGAGTTGTCCAAGTGTAGGGCATGGGGGAGGATGCAGAGAAGCACAGAGCACATCCCCTGTCCTCCTGGCGCTCTGTCTAACCAGGCAGGCAGCAGGCATGTAAAGAGAAGCAAGAGTGAAAGATCTGATTCGTGTTCAAGGCATCATTAGATGATCACTGAGCACACATTGTGGATCTGTGCCTGATTCACTCGGTAAGGATAGAGTAGCAAGGCTCGTTAGATAGTGGCCAGGTCATTCATTCATTCATTTGTTCACAAGTATTCCTTGGCGCTCACGTTATGTACCTGGCACATCTGAGGTGTTTGGGAGAGAGAGGTAAACAGGAAAGATGAGATCCCTGTGCTTACGAAGCTCACACTGAAAATTCATCCCAAATGCAGGTGAACAGATGAGTGGATAAGACCTTTCCAGATGGTGGCAGTGCTGTGAAGGAAACACAACAGGGCAGTTACTAGTGGGGGTGCGAGTGGGGAGCAGGGGCCCCCGCAGCTACAGGGTCCAGGAGAGAGCCCCTCTCATCCCGCTTAGAGCCGAGGCCTGAGTGTGGAAGAAGAGGCAGTGCGTGAAGATGTTGGAAGAGCAAGTACGTAGTCATGTACCCCAGTCATGGGGTGTGTTTCGGGTAACAGCAGGGCCAGTGTGGCTGCAGGGGTGAGGAGCACAGAGTTGAGGTGGGTGAGGTTGGCAGGGCAGGGGTCAGTGCTCTGTAGCCCTGTGAGGAGGCAGGTCTATTCTCCGTGGGAAGGCAATGGACAGAAGCCTCCTTTTCCACACATTGCCTGAAGGTGCCCTTCTCTCCTACTGGGGACTTCTGACATGGAGGAAGCCCTCACGACATTTAATTTAATTTAATTTGGGCCATTGCTGCCTATCAGGCTACCCTCTTGCCCTCCCCGAGGGTCCTCCTCTTTCCTGCCCTTGAGTCTCCCTCTCCCACCTGCTCTGTCTACGTGGAGACAACTCCCCTCTGATGCCGAGTCCCCAGGCCACCCAATTTCCTGTGCGTTATTACAATTATTAAAACACAAAATCCAAGCACAGCTGTTATCTTTCTTGTTGGTCCACAGAGAAAAAAAACAGGCGGAGAAAAGAAGAAAATACAGCTCTGTGATGTTGGATCCTATCGGCGCAGCACAGCGAGACAAAGACTGGGCGATTCTCCGGTTGGCATGTGACAGCTCACCGGGTGCTTGGCACAGGGACCTTTGAAACAATGACACCGCGTGGAGGCTGTCATTCACCGAGGCTCACGGGGGCTGTCTGGCGCCGGGGAGGTAGAGAGGGGACAGCTTAGGTACAGGGCTTCAGTATTTCAGCCAACCTTTCCTGAGCACTTAGAGTGTCCCAGGCACACTCTATGCATGCGCAAGGTTCATCTAAGCCTGACAGTGGCCGCTGGAGAGGGGCAGCGGTATTAGCCATGTCTCATGGGAGGAAAACTGAGGACCAAGACAGTGAAGGGCTTGCTGCGACTTGTCCCACAACTAGTGAGAGATGGACCCTGGGTTCAACCGCACACCTGTTATCTGACAAGCCCGCGCTGGTGGAAGAAAGCAGATCACGTGTTGGAATCACGGGAATCAGGATCCCGAGCTCCCCAGCTCCTCCTCGTATGTGATCATGTGCTCCGTGGCTGGGCGGCCACTCAGGCGCTCCCGGTTTGTGGGAAACAACCTCTCAGATACTGCTCCTGACGCTCCATGTGCGCGGTTAACACTCTTCTAGTAAACGTCGCCCGCTGCTGACTCTGGAGTCTGTGTGCACGCACACATATGTGTGTGTTTGTGTGCGTGCAGGTGCGTGAGCGTGCCGCAGTTAGGGTCAGCGTGTCGGGAGTCAGACAGCCTGGGCTTGAATCCAGGAACAACCTCGGGAACGTTGCTTACACCCTCTGTGCCTCAGTTTCCTCCTCTGTCACACGGTGACAGTCAGCCCCCACCTCAGAGCGTCGATGTGAGGATTAGGTGCGTTCGTCCATGTGAAGTTTAGATGGGGGCCCGGCGCAGGGTGGGTGCTGGGTGAATGCTGCTGTGATTACTGGTGTTCACCGCCCCCCCCATCTCTGTTGTTCATGCGGCCTGAACCCCTTGTCCCCAGGGACAGCTCCTCTCCTGAGTGCAGGGGAGAAGCATCCTGGCTCCACCGGCACCCAGTCGGGTGACCCTGGGCTGGGTGCTTCACCTCCTATGCCTTGGTTTCCTCCTCTGGAAAATGGGGCAACAATCACCCTTACGACACGGGCCTGTTGCAGGGATTAAATGAGTTCTAGGAGCACTCGGGGTCATTCAGTGTTAGTTGGATTGCCCTCCCCTGGATCAGTATTGGGCGACTTGATGTTCACACGTTGTCTCCTTAGTGAGGCCTCCCTGACCAGGTATCTGATGGGGCTCTTTACCCAGCCCTGGTCACCCTCCATCCCAGCACTCAGCAACACACAGTCGGGGGACAAATCCAGCCTCCTGTCTGAGGGCATCAGGGCTGCTCATCGTCCCAGGTGTCTCTGTCATCATGACTGCAGATGCCATAGATTCTGCTTCCTCTTCCCTTCATTTCTTTTTTTTTTTTAAGATTTTATTTGTCAGAGAGAGAGAGAGAGAGAGAGAGAACAAGAGCATGCACAAGCAGGGGGAGGGGCAGGGGCAGGCAGAGGGAGAAGCAGACTCCCCGCTGAGCACGGAGCCTGATGCGGGGCTCGATCCCAGGACCCTGGGATCATGACCTGAGCCAAAGGCAGACGCTTAACCGAATGAGCCACCCAGGCGCCCCTCTTCTGTTCATTTCTGACAAGACACATAGGTTTGCTTGGAGTAGCAGATAGTGAAGTCGGGGTCCAGAAACGTGACCTATCTCAAACCTTGCAGTTGCCCAGGGGATCCACTCAGGGACCGAGACCTTCTAGGTCTTGGTTTGTCTGGACATAATCTCTCCCCTGCCACTCCCTCAGGGTCCTCTACATGGTCAGAGGACAGAAGGACTCACCCACCACCTCACCCGATGTCCGCCCGGTCTCCTCGATGCAGCCAGACTGATCACTGGATGCACCAAACCCACGTTACCCTGCTTTCTAAATGCTTCTATGGCTTCACCTTGCCCTGAAAATGAAGACAGAATCTCCCAAACGTGCTGTGTCAGTTGGGGTTGGCTTGATTGTGAGTAGCAGAGACTCAAAATAACAGTGGTCTAAGTAAAGTAGAAGAAACAGAGAAAGGCTCGCGGGCCTGGGCCCAGTAAGTCTGGGAAGAATGTCAGGAGGCTGTTCAGAGAGGCGGTGACAATCACATCCCGCGGGGCTGGTAGGGTGTGGACTTCACTCTGGGTGTGGGGAAGAAGCCAGAGGCTTCTGAGCAGATGAGTCACATGATTGTGCTGACTTGGAAAGGATGTGCTTGTCTTAGTCTGCATATTACATTTGTATGAACGACTCTTCCGTTAGTATCTGCCCTCCCACCTTCTACCCCAAATGGACCATCCATGATGGCAGGGACCATGCCTGTTTCTCTCCTCAGCAGCCTCTGTCCGTCTTCCACACTGCTGGGCACACGGCAGACAGTCAATACATATTTGTTAGGTCAAGAGAGAAGGGATGGAGAGAATGTTTGGCATGGACAGCGGGGCAGCCCTCTCTCATGCCTGTCTTCCCTGTGTCATACGTGTAAATCCTGGGTGGACTGGCTCCATCATCTTGCAGGCTGTGCCAACATCTGAGGTTTAGCATATAAAAATCTATCAGGAACAACCGCATTGATCTTGAGGTTGACTTTGTGCTGAGCAAGAATAAGTAATGACTCGAGCTACTTCGACAACAATTCAACCGTCTCTTCTTTGCCTTGAAGGAAAGTGGCTAAAGAGACAGAGAGGCCTTTGGGGAAGCAGTTCCAGCGCTATGTGTCACCCCCGAGGAGAGACATAACTGGAGGATGATTTATTGCAGCCTTCTGGTGTGGGAAGAGCCAGTGGCTTACAGGGGAAAATAGCTCTTCCGTGGCCACCCGCCTGGAGAGTGGAGTGAGCATTTGTATTTCGTTTAGCTATACAGAAACTCTGAACTCCTTTCCTGTCTTGGCAAACTTTACACCTTATAAATGGTCCAGCTACTCAGCCTGCCAGCCTCCCTTGCAGCTGGGGCTGGGGCAGAGGACTCTGGTTGTGCTCATCATCTGCACCCACATACATAAACTTTGTGAACGGGACGAATGGGAGTCTTGTCACGTTGAGAAACAGGAACCTCATGAAATCGGTTCTGGGGATGGCCAGCGAGTGAGAGGGGCTGCGCATCAGCGCTTTGAGCAGTGGGAGACACAGTGTCTGTGCCCAGAGGTACCAGAGGTATCTTCATGTGAATAGCTCCATGGGATGATTTTCAGACCGAGTTCTTAGCTATGTGGCCTTTACGTTTGATTATCTGGCCGCTCTGGGAAATCTCCTAGCTACCCACTATGTTTTTGTAAATTCCTTTTCTGCTTAAATTTACTGGTATGAGTTCTGTTGTTTGCAGCTAACTGCCCTGACTCACACATGGTGTGAGAACTCGGAGCCAGAGAGGCGGATGGTGAATGAGGAAGGTGCGTGTAGGAGCTTAACCAGGCTCCTAGAAACAGGAAGCGGGTAAACAACCACAGACTGTCTACAGCCAATCCCACTTACTTTCTCTCATTTAGTCATTCATAAATATTTATTAAGTACTGACTATACAGGGCACTGCACTCGCTGCTGGGGATAAAGTACTGAACAGGGCAGACAAGGTCCCTGTCGTCCTGGGGCTTCCGTTCTGGCTGGGGAGACAGCAAGAGATAATCAACAAATGAATAAATGAGATACAATGAGATGGTAAAATAAAGACACACACAGGATGACAAGACAGAAGGTGACAACAGTGGAAAGCTGATTTCTACAAGGCGGTCAAGGACTAGTTCTTGGACTTGCGGTAAATCCTGCGGATGAGAAGCCGCCGGCCAGGCTGAGTGTTCGGGAACATGGGTCCCGGGTGGGAGAGGTGGTGAGCAGCATCATGGCTCTGAGCAGGAAAAGATGTGGCCTGTTACAGGAGGCCTAAGGGAGAAGGTCATCAGGGCTTCCTGGGCCACCGTAAGGAGTCTGGATTGTGTTCGATGGGAAATCATCGGAGAGATTTATGCAAAGGAGTGACATGGTGCGACTTGCCGTGTAGCAGTGACAAGTGAGCCTGTGTGGGTGGCAGGGCACAGGGAGACCCAACACGTGTGAAGTGTTGTCTACCAGGGAACCTCAATAGAGACTCAGCACACAGGGCTTTTGTTGGGGGCACCCCCCCATCTAGCCCAGGTTCCAGACGGGCAGAAGGAAAGCCGGTGCACAGCTTAAACCACACTGTTCATCCGTCCCGGATAAAGATGGGGAGGGGTAGAGAGGAGAGATGTGCATGGATTCAGAATCTACTTAGGGGGTCGAGCTGTCAGGAAACACTGATGGGTTGGGCGGTGGGGGGGCGTGAGAAAGGGAGGTGTCAGCCTCTGGTCATCATCAGAGGGGGAATCCATTACCATCACGAGGCACTTTAGAGTTCAAAAACCGTGGCTGCCGGTGTCTCTCTCACTTAGTCACAGAAATTTCACCATGAGGAGGATCTTAGGGGCATCTTGTCTGACTGCTTCCTTCAACAGATGAGTAAACTGAGGCCCGTGAAGTGTTATCCGGAGAGTTAGTAGTCGACAGGAGACCGGAATCTCCATTCTCTGATTTCCAAGTAAGTGCTCTTCTAACATCCCTTTTGAAGATGACTAGAAAGATAGGGAATAATAGAACGTTAAGGCTGGAAATGACCGCGGGCTGGTTACTAAGCTGGTTTCTCAGCCTCCAACCCACCCTTCTAAACTGTTCCGTAATGCCGGGGCTGAGACTCTACCCAGTCCGTTTAGCCTTTACCAGTTGGCTTTTTGCTGGGTCCCACCTATGTGGATTGCAGCAGCCTGGGCCCCATCGAGAGGCAGAACCTAAGGGTGATTTAAACAGGGGAAATGTTATATAAAGAATTATTCAACTATGACAAAAGAGTCACTATGGGATCTAAGAAAAAACTAGCCGGTTTCCTAGGGCTAAGGGAGAGTCCTCCAGGAAGGACAAACTTGGAAGGGGGTCCCTTCCCTGTTTGAGGTTCAGATCTCTTTGTAGGAAGTAGTTCGCTGGCCCCTGGGTTAGCTCACTGCTGGAGTGCAGTAACACCTAATGAAGTCACCGACGTTCCAAATATTCACCAGTTTGTCTCTCCACCCACCCCTGTTGCCATCTTGGTCCAAGCCACCATCATCTCTCACCTGATTATTGCCATAGTCGCCTCACTGGTCCCTTGATCTTGACCCTATATGAGGTCAGTTTCTGAAGCAGAACCTGTGATGGAGATCCTTCTGCACGTGATTTATCGAAGAGGTGCTCCTGAGAGAAGGGAGGGAGGCGCACAACAGGGCAAAAAGCTAAGCAAGGGAGGAGAGCAACTTCAGCCTGAGCCCTGGAGAGCCTGGAGCATGAATTGCATCCCAGAGTTGCCCCAACTTGAGGCAAAGGGGGCTGCTGGCATTTGTATCTCCCTGTCACTCTGTCATTGACGATCGGCTGCTCTGGGCTGTGCGTAGGGATGAAAGCCTCCTGCACGAGGAAGCTCCCATTTGGCCTTAGGGCTATCCTCACTCTGGGGAGGGGGGCACCTGTGGGCCTCTATCAGCTATGACTCAAAGCAGCTGGGGCACGAGGTCAGGAAAGGGGGTCCAGGCAGGGCCCCAGGGGGTCTAGGTAGGGGTCCAGGCGGGGCACCATCACCCCTCCCAACATTCTACTGATAGATGGGCCGTCCTGGTGGTCCTCCTCGTTTCAGGGGAAAGTCAGAGACGGAATCCCTCCATCTTGTGTGGGGACTGCATGGTTGCTGGGCTGCTGTGGCATCTGCCAAGAGGTGGTCGAAAGGGCAGGAAACCACGGTGGAGCTGGATTCAGAGCCTCTACTCCAACAGAGTTCCGTTTAAGCCCCAACCTTGCCGCTCTCTGGCTGTGCGACCTTGGGTGAGCTGCTGCTTCTCTCTGGATTCATTTCCTGTCGGCAAATCAGATCTGACACCTGCCTTCGGGATGGACCCTGCGCCTGTTCTCCGTAGCCCACTGCTCCTACGTGTTCGTCATGCATTGGCACTAATTTCGAATACCCGTCTGGATGTTCCCACAGATTAAAAAGCTGTTTAGGATGACCGGAGCCCAGAACCAAATTCCGTTTCGCATAGACACAAAAATATTTTTTTCACTGTTTTAAAATATACCAAGTTTTCAGGAATGAAACTGTGGCATCAACTGAGGGAAGATCATACTTTGATTTGTTCAGGACTTTACCGAGGTCTGTTCACCAGGTTGAAAACTTGTATCACCAACGGCAAGGCCTCTTGTGCTGTTTGGGTGGCCCGCCCACAGCTGCCCTGGTCTGCGTCTGCAGCTTAATTCCCTGGGATTCTCCGTCCAAGTTCAGGCATCGGATGACGAGTGTATCCTCCAGTTGAGTCGTGCCAGAGTCTTTGCCTGTTGAAAAGTGTTTGATTTTATTATAAATTCCTTTCCTTTCCCCTTTATCTTATACGCGGGATTAGGACATTGATTAAAAAATGGGTATATAGGTAGGTTATGTTGGCGAGGAATTTCATTTTAGTTGAATAGAAATCATAAAATACTTGTTTTAAAAACCAGGCATTGGCTCTGATAGAGTTGAGAACCACAAGTCTGAACAGAATTAGCAACGTCTTCTCTTTCCCCGGGGGACCCACAGCCGTATTTAGAGACGCCTTTGAGCTACTCGTTAGCTTGAGCGGAATTTTACAAGGACAGAGTCCTCTCTGCCCTTCAGGCCAACCTAATTCTCCTTTGTTGCGCTATTAAGGAGTCTGCTGAAGACCCGAGTGATTTTTTACCCCACCTCCCTGGGCTGTGTGTTCTGGAATGGTCCCTACCGAGGGAGTGTGGCTGGCTGGCTCCCCTCTGCCAGGCCGAGCAGACCTGGGCTTTTGCCAGATTTAAGTCTCTGTCCAGTGAGCAAGTGATTGCTTTCCTCCATAGGAGACGCAACAACAATCAAGAAACAAACAAACACATTTTTTAAAAAGGCAGAAACGCTTAGTCATGCAAATCAGGGCGAGCAGAGGGCAAAGAAAAGAGCCTCATTTGCATGTAGCAGCTCCTGTGGCCCCGGGGCCCACTGGCCTCTCTGTAAGAAAACCGGAGACCCAGAG
Organism: Eumetopias jubatus; assembly: GCF_037043125.1. Lineage (NCBI taxonomy): Eukaryota > Metazoa > Chordata > Mammalia > Carnivora > Otariidae > Eumetopias > Eumetopias jubatus. Next base: position 127,880,130 of record NW_028274815.1, read on the forward strand.
CAGCAAACCCCCGGGCACGTTAATGCACATTAATAAAGGTTTGTCCCAAGCGGAGTAAACACCACCCGTTCCCAGGACACCAAGAGGCAGAAAATGATCCGGAGGTTAACTGGGTCATTAGCTGTGGCACAATATGGGTTATGCTAGAGGTAATTTCGTTCCCTTCCACCGGTGGCTCCAAGAAAGCCACCGGTTCTCACAGCGAGGGGCCAGTGACTCAGTGGCGAGTTGAGGTCTCCTGGATACCGGACCAAAGCTGTCATTAGGATTCATGGCACCTCTGACATCACTGGAACTTTTGTGATGCAAAGTTCTATGTTGTCTAAACACACCAGGGACCCCGGAATCTGTGTGTCCTCCTGTGTGCACGCCCACAAAAAAAGGGGCACGCACAGACATATTATTACATATAATACGTATTAAACCTGTATTAATCAGGTAGCCAGGATTGGTTTTCTACCTGAAAGATAAGACATGTAGACATAGAAGTGACAGTCACAGAGGGAGTTTATTACGCTTCTAGACTTATAGAAACACATAGGGCCAAGTGAAGAAGCACTGGGGTCTACCGGGAGGCAAAGGGAGAGGTAGAGAGTCCGTGAACAAGAGACTTTCCTGTTTCAGGGGTGGGGGAAGCTGGTGAAGCAGGGCAAGAAGGTTTAGGATTGGCTAGTTTGGATGATTTCAGCGGGCTCTAGGCATGGGATTTGTCCTGAGCTGCCTGGTACCTGGTGTGGGAATGATGAAGGCGGGAAGATAGTGGCCAGGAAGTGGCGCCTGGGTGGCTCAGTTGGTTAAGTATCTGCCTTAAGCGGCTGCCTTCGGCTCAGGTTGTGGTCCCAGGGCCCTGGGATTGAGCCCCACATCAGGCTCCCTGCTCAGCCCGAAGCCTGCTTCTCCCTCTGCCTCTGCCTGCCGCTCCCCCTGCCTGTGTGCGCTCTCTCTCTCCGTCAGATAAACAAATAAATAAAATCTTAAAAAAAAAAAAGAGGGGAAAAAAAGAGCACCCCAAGGCTCCAAGGTGAGTGGTTTGCTATCTCTAGGAGGGGTAGTCCTTACAGGGCAGCAAGGTCAAGATCGTCAAAGCATCAGAACCCCCCAAAATAAAAGAATTGGTTAATACATATGCAGAGACATGACACTACACTCATGCGCACACAGACACACACGGAAAGCTGGGTTAAAACTGCCTTCTGTTCCTGTTCGTAGTAGTTAGATCACTTTCCCCAAAGCACGTCTTATTATACAATAGTATTCTTTTAATTGCAAGAACACTTGCAAAATTGCAGGGATGAAGTTAAACAAATCCGAGTGTTCTAATTATGCCTTCTGCATATGTTCTGCCTTTACATCTTGTTTGGAGAGTCTAAGAGCCAAACAGACAGAGAAGGAGGCTCGGGCAGCGGAAGTCACGTGGGCAGAACCAGAGGGAATTACAAGCGAGGGACCCTCCCCCGCCCCCATCAGGGTCACCTCCGCGGGCACAGCGAAGCCTGTCACAGGATGCTCCTTGGGTCTGGAAATCGGGAAGCAGGTGTTCGCCCGTGACAGTCACACTTCCGGCTCCTCATTCGGAGGTGCCCCAGCCAGATGGCGGAGGCCCGAGGAGCAAAGAAGCAGGATGGGCTGAGGCCACTGGCTGAGTCAGCCCTGGACTTGCAGCAGGGATGGCAGGGGCTGCCTCCCACGCCCCAGCGCCCTCCCCACCCGCCCAGAGTGGGGGCTCTCTCCGCCCCGAGAACGTGCTTGAAGCCTCGGAGATGGTCCCAGATTCACAGGTCCTGCGGGCACGTGGAGGCCTGTGCACCCCTCTCCCTCATCCCCCTTCCCCTGGACTCACTGGTCTGCCTTCTGTGCCTCACACGTGCCAGGTCCGTCCCAGCCCAGGGCCTTTGTCTGGGCCGTGAGTCCTCTTGCAGACTGTCCCCAGCTCTTCGCACAGCTACCCCTTCTCACCTTCCGGGGCTCTGCCGGGTGTCACGTCCACAGCGGGGTCCCCTGACCGCCCTGTTCACAGTCACCCCCTCCACCCAGGCCCTTCCCAGCCTGCCGCTCTGTCTTCTCTTCTGGGTACCGCTCATCACCGTCGGCAGTGACCCCGGGGGCACGTTGCCACGGTGTCATCTCCCTGGCCTGCCCTCTTGAGTGTGAGCTCCAAGGACGCAGGGACCTGCCTGTCCTTCGAAGCCCCACGTGCCCAGCACCTGTAGCAGCACCTGGTCCGGAGGTGCCGCCCGGTACGTGGCCGGGGGACGGCTCGGGGGCTGAGCCTGGCATCCGGGGTCCTGGGCTCAGCTCCCGCAGGCTGTTTACTGGCCCCCTGACTGTGGGACAGGGACGCCTCCTGTCTGGGTGCAGGCTTCCTCCTCTGAGAAGCGGGGCTGATACCAGAACCCTTGTCTCCCAGGACTGCTGGGAGGCACAGAGACAGAGGAGACCGACATCGGAGCTCGGCCAACCCGAGAGCCGAGGGGATGGGAGCAGCCCCATCACAGTCACAGCACACCTGGGAGGAGGTCAGGGCTCGGGCTGAGGGGTCTCGGTGCGTGTGCGGGTGCGTGTGCACGGAACATCGTCTAATTACCACGTGGACCCGTAAATAGTAGCAGCTGATGCTTCCTATGCCAAGCACGAATTCACTTAATCCTCACAACCACCTGTGCATAGGTCTTGTCATCATCGTGATCATCATCAGCAATGCTGTTCTACAGATAAGGGAACTGAGGCACAGGGAGGCGATATTACCTGCCTGAGGCAGCCCGGCGGGCAGGTAGAGAGGCTGGGGTCTGAAGCTAGGCACTGGGCTCCAGAGCCACAGTCCTCACCACTACACATTCTCTCTGCTTTCTCTACATATTCTACGCCCCTACTCCCAGCAGGACTGTGGGCAGAACAGGCGGCAGCCCCCGGAAAACCCAGGCAGAGGGGAACACACTTTATCGTGTGTTCACCCACAGAGGCCTCAATGTCTCTGGGACGCTATGAATTCTCTGTAACAGCAGTTTTAGTAAGCCCCGCCATTTGTCCAAGGGAAATCCTTTGGTTTTGCAATGAGTAAGGGTGTGTTCAAAAAAAGATTTCACCACATATTCAACATGATGCACGGAATGTTCCAGATTGATATTCTGCGTGAGAATGGAGCCCAGTTGGAGCTCTAATGGAAAGGATTACTCCTCCATAGGGCGAATTTGCTCTATTTCCCCTGACTCTGGCAGAGCCAAGTTTCTATAGTAGGTAGTTCAACCAACCAGAAGCTTCTGTTCCAAAGACTGCTGGCCGTTCCCTAATATCCATCCCTCCTTCCTTTGGACGAATAGACTCTGACATTTGAAAGCTGGCATGGCACTACCCAGAATAAAGCCTACATTTCCCAGCCTCTCTTGCAGCTAGGTGTGGCCGTGTGGCTAAGTTCTTTCCAGGGGGATGTGAAGAACAGCAACACATACAGCTTCCAGGTGGAGCCCTTAGGGGTGAGAGTCTCTCTCCTCCTCCTCCTTTCTACCCACATCCTGATGGCTGGGTGCAAGCACAGTGCTGAAGCACGATGGACCGTAGAGGGGAAAGCAAGCCCACGGGGGTGGGGGATGGGTAAGACAGAAGGAGCCTGGGCCTGGAGCTGCCATGCCAGTCTGGGTTGCCCCTTCTCTGATGATTCTGGAGAGTGAAAGAAGCTGCAGCTGCAGCAGTATCCTAACTCATGGAGATAGATGCCTCACCACAGCTGCTGGCACCCCAGACTCCAAGAGTGGGGTTGCACCAGGCACCTGTCCTTGTGAGGGCGGCGCCCTGCCTCTCCCGTCAGACTTTAGCGTAAGTCATGTTTTCTGATATCGTTGGGTCTCTGGGCCTCCTTCCTCCATCAGGAGTTGAGGCTCTTCTCTCCCTCCTCCCACAAGAGCTCCCCGGCCGCCCACCCCGGGTTTGAAAGTCCCTGCTCCCAGCCTGTCCTCCAACCACCAACAGTCCCTGCTCCACAGAGTGACCAGCCTGCAGCCCGTGGCCCAAAAGACCCAGAGGAAGCCTGGGGGTTCCCGTGCCCCTTCCCTGACTGTGCCCCGAAGTCACACTAGCCACATGTCCGGGGCCCTGTAATGATACGTAGCGGATGGTTACCATCCTGGGCCATGCAGATGCAGAACAGTTTCATCATGGTAGAAAGTTCTCTTGGATGACACTGGCCAGACAGACAAGGTTTTGAATCTAGCAAGTCGTCAGGCGGGAAAGAGGCACCAGGCAAGAAGAAAATGAGACATAAAGGGAGGTTTGACCAAAAGGTCCTCCCTCCTTCATTCATTCGATCCTTCATTCACTCACCGAATTCATTTCACATCTATCGAGGTCCTTCCAGGGACCCACCACTGTGCTGGCCCCAGGGAAACAAAAGAGAATTAGGCAGACACAGCCCCCAACCTCGGGGAGCTCATGCTCTAGTCCGGGAAGGCAGACAAGAGAGAAGGAGGTGAGTAAATCAGCAAACAAGACAATTTCAGAAAACAGCAAATGCCACAAGCAAAGCAGAGTGGGGTCGTATCCTGGGGACTCAGGGTCTGCAGAGGGGGAGGCCGGGGCTTGGTTTAGGGAAACGTATCAGCTCTGGGCAACCCAAGATTACAGGCCGGGGGTGACGCCAGACCCTCAAAGGGTGAGGAGTGAGATGCTCCAGAGCTCACCTCCTGAAAGGCGGGGAGGACCTGGGGCCAGGACGCCCCTGGGCTCTGGAAATTAGGACGTGGCCCCAAAGCTGGGCCTGGAGGTGTGCTGGGGCCCCCAGAACGCAGAGAGGACGTGAAATGCAGCAGTGGTCCCAGCCGTCCGCGGAGTTGATTCCGAGGACGGATCAGAGAGGCTGTCAGGGAGGCCCTGCCTGGGCCTTGACCTGACACTTGGCCGGTGGGGGTTGCTCTCGTTTCCAGCTCTGGAGGCGTCAGCATCCCTCCCCTCAGAGCCTCTGTGCACGCACTGTCTCCGGGCTCTCGGGGCACGTCGCCCCACTCCCGCTCAGCAGAGGCATCGCGAGCCGAGGCCCTCACTGCTTCCTTCGTTCCCCAGGACAAAGCTCGCGGGATGCCAGAGCCCAGGACGGGGCTGCGGCGGCCCCCACCGAGGGCCCGGGGAGCCCTGGGAGGCAGGAGGGGGACCAGGGAGCCTCCGCGACAGCAGAGTTTGACGTCCGGCAAGGCGCGCCCGGCAGGGTTGTTTTCCTTGAACAAAACCTCAGAAATAAAGGTGCCCACCGTTCCCTCTGCAATAAGAACTTTCCATTTCTGCATGTGCGGGGCATGATGATGTCATTCAGGCTTCAACACAGACCAAAATGTGTTCTCCTGGCAGGAAGCGAGCAAAACCAACCCCAATTACGGTTCCCTGAGAGTTCAATGATTTCAGCCAAAGACAATGACCCCACACGGCGCGGGCGAGGCCCACACAGGGTGATCATGAGAAATAACTGAGCAGGCTTAATGTTCTCTTGGTTTCTGGGCAGGCTGGAGGTTTCCCAAGGGGCCGGGGAGGTTCCTGCCCCAGACTGAATCGTCTCCTCCTGGATTCTCCTGGTGATGGGACACTAGACCTGATGCAGGTGGCTCGAGGGCATCAGGAGGCTCATGCGCTGGTGCCTGGTCTTCAGGCAGAGCTGGGTCTGGGTGCTCAGATGCCATCCCCTGGGTTCAGCTGGTCTCCTGTGTCCTCCCCTCCCCCATGGTGCTGGGTCCCCTGCCGGCTCCACTCAGGGTCGGACAGCTGCTGGTGCCCTGTGCATGGTTGCAACGACCCAGGGTTCCAGCTCCAGCCCCACACTCGCTCAGGTCCAAGTCCAGGGACAAGAGCATGATGCCATGGGAGCCCCAGAGTCACGGATGAGCCAGCTTAGGGCCCTCTTGTTGCTGAACCAATTGCTGGGCAGTGGTGGCTGGTGCAGGGTCTGGGGTTTGGGTTCAGCTCACCCCAAACACATGCACTGAGGTAGGAAGGTGAATTCTCAAATGTCACTCAAGCTCTGTTCACAGCAGAAGGGGAAGCAGACGCTGGAGCGGGCGGGGAGGTGTTCATTGCAGGAGGGGAACGTGTAGGGTCACGCCCCACACCGCCAGAGCACCTTGAAGTAATTGGACGGTTGGTGCCGAAGAAGCTCCACAAATTCCAGATTTAGTTTTGAACCCTTCAGCCCCCATGGGAATGGATAACCGTGCGCATGGTCCCTGAATCTAGGTGACGGCTACATTCTGTCTGCATCAGAGAACAAGGGAGTTTGGGGACCCCACCTGCTGTGACACCAGGCCCCGGGGAGTGGATGCAGCCCCTCGGTCACAGGGGGCCGGTTGTGCTCGCTTCTCCCAGCCAGGACCGTGCTCGGCTCTGAGCCACGGCAACCGGCTCGGGGAGCCTGACCAGTGGTGGCTGGCCTTGCTCCTGATGAACAGGTCTGGGGCTGGTGCGGGGGCTGCACAATGTCACCAAGGGCCACTCCTGCTCTGTGGCCCTCTGTCCTCAGCTTGGGGTCTCTTGTGGCTGCAGAAGATGCTGCTCCTTTCCCGCCAGGACAGAGGAAGAGGAGGAGGGGGAGGGGGAGGAGGGGGAGGAAGGGGTCGAGGCTGAAACCCGAGAACAGTGCTTTCCCAGATCCCCCAGCAGCCGCCCGGTGCCCTCATGGCCAGAACGGTGTTACAGGGGCACAGCGGTGGGGGCTGGGTAAGGTTTAGGGGACTCATGACCATCGGGTCCCGTGAGTGAGAAGGAAGGGCATGCCCTGGGTGGACACCTGGCGGTGTGCGTCAGAGTCCAAAGAACTGGCTCAAAAGATTGGTTTGTGTGCAGAGGACACGCACAGCTGTTTTCAGTCAAAGGTACATAATTCATATCTTTGCAGACGCAAATTCCTGCTTTTGCGTAATGAAGGCAACCAGACCACATGATTCTGCCTGCAAATATTCCACCGGGCCCCGAGCTGCCCTAGTGAACCGTCATGTGGTTCAGATTCAACAGAAATCCCCAAATCTCCTCCCTCCCGGGGGCACACAGACATGCTCTCTGCAGCGGCCCGGGTTGGCTGCTTTTCTGGGCCCAGAACAGATCAGCCCGAGCCCTGGTCGCCTGGGCCCACGGAGGCTCAGCGGTCCTCCATCTGCAGACAAGCCGGCGAGGTATGAAAACCTTCTCACCGGCCAGGGAGCCTGGGATCGTCCTCCAACAGCTCCAGCCTGGATGCCGTCCCAGAGATAAATCATACCTCTTTAAAAAGCCACAGTGGCCCATTATTTCTGCTTGAAAATACCCCTGGATCTTCACTAGAGAGCAGGGGTGACAGGCCCCGGCTGTGGTGCTCAGCTCTGCATAAAATCGCCATCAGGCAGTTGACTTCTATAATGAGCAAGCTGGTCGCTTCCGATGGGTGTAAATAAAATCCTTCCCCAGCGTGCGGGACCTGGCTGAAGGTTTCAGAGTCCTGTCTGCAGAAGACGTGGGAATATGCACAGTCACGGGCTCGTGCCCATGTGAAACGCCCTGTTGTCGCAGGCTTCACATGGGGGTGAGCCAAAATGACCGAACGGCGATTCCTGGTCTGCCTTTTGCCGTATCCTGCAATCCTTGCTCAAGTAAACAGCAATCTCAATAAACAAACAAACAAACAAACAAACAAACAAACAAACAAACGGGGCACATTTAAACAATTATTACGGAGATTTTCCAGCAGAAGAACATAATGAACTATCATGTACCCATCACCCAGATTCCACAGTTGCCAGGATTTGCCCCACTTCCTCCAGCTGCCTCCCCTCTTTCCTCCAAAGTATTTTAAAGCAAATCCCAGACTGCATGTGGATTTTTTTATTAACATAACTGCAATGTCCTTATCACCGACCCTGTGCAGATTTCTCTGCCTCACAGACGTCTTTTTCTCGTTGCTTATCCAGAGTCAGGACTCAAACAAGAGCCACCCGGCATTTGGTTTTGTCTCTACAGGCTCTCGGTGGAATGTGATCGGCTCTTTTCTTCTGTAGCTCGTGTCACTGCCGTGTGGAATTTGTGGGATCAGTGGCCCTAAGGGGCCCCACGGTCTGGATTTTTTGGTCCGTTGCCCCTCGGTGTCACATTCCAATTCCCCCACCTGGGAGGAGAAGGGATGCCCCTGCGCAATGTTGGCAAAGGCCGTGGTCTCCAATCAACCCAGCCCGGGGCGTCGGAGCCCAGAGGAGCCAGCCTCAAGCAATTGCAGCAGAAAGTGACTGCGGGTGTTTTAAGGACGTTTCCTGGGTTATTGTCGGCTAGCAAAGTCAGCGTTTGCTCCCAAGCGTCACCACCTCATTTGGTGTCTGCTCCGTTCCTTCATTCTGCAGGTGAAGACAGAGGCTCAGGAAGATCAGTTTGCTCAAAGGCACTTGTCTCGTTGACCTGGGGATCAGCCTGACCCCCTTTTTCCACGATTGCCCCACCGTGGGTTCCACCCCACAGTCCAGCAGGGCTAATCAGCCCCATATAAACCCCTCCAGTTGCTTCCCACCCTTCTTCTTGTGAACCCTAGGGTCTTCCCTTGGCCCTGAACGCCTGGCCTCCACTTCTTGCCTCCCTGCACCCCACTATCCCCCACCGCCCCAGTCCCGGGCCTCCTCTCCGTCCCTTGTCCAGCCCAGACCTGCTTCCAGGCCTTTGCACGTGCTGTGCCCTTTGCCTGGAATGCTCTCCTGACAGCTTCTGCCTTGGCTGGAATGTTCTGTGTTCATCTCAGCTCCTAGTCACCTCTCGAGAGTCCCTGACCTCCCTGTCTAACGTGGTCTCGAGTCCCTGCTTTCTTTCAACTCTCAGTTTGCTTCCTGTAGAGCAGTTCTGTCTTCTTTATCAACCTGTTTTTTTTTTTCTTTTCTGTGATCATTCATTGTGTCTCCTGTACTCTAAAGGCTTCACCCTCTGAGGCCAAGGCCGGTTGTTCCCATTCATAGGTCAGAGAAGGTGATTCGTAAATATCTGCTCAGAAAATGGTGAATCAATGAATGAAACGGGTATGAATTAATGAATAAAATCTAAGGTAAATATGAATGATCTTCCCAAGAAGCCATATTATTATGGCAAATATCAAAGAAAGAAAAGGAAAGAGCCTGTGCCATCTGCAGAAAGCTGGGCTGTTAGGCCGGACTGCCATCCTTCATGGGGAATAGGAAATAAGTGTGTTGGGGGCTTCAACTGGAAAGAGCATCTGTACACAGTCTCCACTTCTGATCGGGTCACTGGAGCAACCTTCCACGCTACCAAGGACAGGACCTTGCCCGCCTACAGGGGCTGGGAGGTCCACCCTCTGGCCCTCAAGGGGCATCTGGACCCATGGCCGTTTGGTGTCTTCATTAAATTCCATAGAGCTGCGAGGAAATGCTTGGTTTGTTTTTGCCTCTCTATCTGAGGACCTTCCTTGCCCCCTGCCCCTGGAAGGGTATGTCCTCAGCCCTAATTACACTGCAAGGACACTGAGAAGGGCTCTGAGTGGCCCTGGACAGGAGACCACATCATCCCCCAGAGGGAAGCCAGGGCCCAGGAGGCATTTTCTTTTCCTTCCTCTCCTTCAGTTCAAGCCTGATGGAGGCTGCCTTTTCCTCCTGCTTCGCTCAGGCATCCCCCTTGTCTGAAGCCACATGTACCTGCTGCTTCGTCTGAGGGGCCTCACTGTGACTTTCATCATGTTTTTATTCCAGAATCACCTCTGCACCCGAGAGAAAGGGCAACCGGCTATAAAAAGGAATCATTTCTCTTAATTACTCTTAAACTCTGGAGTGACTCGCCCAAGGGCCGGGAGCCGAGGTGGTGGGGTGTTTGTGAAAGCAGGGGCCATCAATCATGCTGGCCCTGCTGCTCGCCGAGCTGCCTCCTGCAGACCGTGTCACCGCTGCCCTCGGCGTCGCTTAATCGATGGCCTTTCTGGGAGCTCTGAGTGATGCTGTCCCCTGTGAGATGAGACTCCACTGGCAACGGCCTCTGGAGGGAATGTTCCAGAAGGGGCTGGCCCCAGGGTCTCCCTCTGCTGAGTATACGGAGAGCTCACAGGGGAAGCTTTGACCCACCCCACGGCCCTGGTGTTCCTCAGACTCCACGGATGCAGCAATGGCACAGAATATTCTGTAGACCACGCTTCCTCCGTGTAGACAGGAGGGAAGAGGCCCCTGACAAGACCCCCAACTCCCTCCCTGTCCACTCACAGATGCTCTGCCATCACCTCCCTGGAGACCACTGGCTGGTTCGATTTCACCTTTGTCCTGTTCAGGTCAGTCAGCGAAGGCCACCCAGGATCCTGGTCCTCCCTCCTCCCCAGGCCAGCCCCCCACAGCTGTGGGGCAGAGAGGATGCCCCCACTCTCCTGAATCCCCTTTCTCCCTCCCACAGCACGTCCACCTTGCACACACCCAGAGTCTTGCTCATTTACCTGGTTGAGTTCTAGAATGCAAGCTCTTGCAGTCGGAGTTTTGTCCGGAGATTTTTATCTCATGAAAAGCTTGCAGCAGCTCTAGGAGAGGCAACAGCACCCCCACGCCCTGTTTGCAAAAGGGGTTCCGAGCCACAGGCGGCCCACGTGGAAGGGCCGCATGGGGTGAGGCCGTCTGCTGGGGTCGGGCTGGGGCTCTGCGCCCCGCTGAGTTCTCCATGTCCTTGCTGACTGGGAACAGGACGAGTGAGGGGACACATGAGTCATGCCTGGAGCACCGCTGGCCCCTTGCTTTCGGGACACGCCACGGGACAGGCCAGAGGGGGCCTGCTCTGCGGGCGCGAGGAAGTCACCGGACACCAGGGTTCCCTGTGCTCAGGTTGTCCCCGAACGCACCACTGTCTCAGCTCCAGGAGCCCGGAGGTCCGTGCGGGGACAGGGCTCCGCACCCCGGCCTGGAGCGTGATTGGGCTGCAGCCCCGTCACGGGGGCTGTGAAACCCAAGCCGCAGTGACCCGCACCGTCGCGGACTCGGTTCCCAGCTGCTGAGGCCACGCTGCCGCCGGCCTGCCCCGAGGTCTGAGCTGGTGACAGGGCCACGGGGCCCGGAGGTGTGGCCGCCGCCCCTGCTGCGTCCTGCATCCCGGTGGCTCTGTGCCCACTCGGTGGGTCTTGTCCCCCCCCCCCCAGGAGAAGATGCCAGGGGATGGCTTGCTGCCTTCCCCCGCGGACTTCCAGCACTCCCGACTCTGAAGGGACAGTCAGACGCCTTTCCTGTTCCTTCTTCCTTTTTTCTTCTTCTTTCTCTCTCCTGTTTGAGTTAGTTTGGGTTTTATTTCCCTGAAGGGAAGCTCTGCTAGAAGGATGCTCACTGAGCACTGTTCCCCGACAGCAGGATGCGGGCGACAGTCGGGATGAGGCCTGGGGCCACCACTCAGCGGACCGCACGTAAACTGTGAAGGGACGTGAACTCGTAGGAAAACTGTAAAAGAGCAAGAAGAGCGGTGAAGTGAGAAGTCCGTCTAACACTTACGCACCTTCGTCAATGCCCAGCCCGTATGGGCTCCTGGCCGCACACCTGGCAGCCCGCTCCGGGCTGTGAGACAGTGTTTCCGCCTCCAGGGCGCTCACGAGCCACCTGGGGGTCCGGCTGAAGTGTGGGGCCCCTCAGTAGGACCGGATGGGACCTGACATTCTGCATTTTCAGGACACTTCTAGGCGAGGAAGATGCTGCTGGGCTGTGGACCACACTTTGAGAAGCAAGGCCTTGGGTTTTGACTTTGAACCTTCATGGCCATCCTTGAACTGAGAGAAACTGGTTCAGAGAAGGTAGGTAACCTCCTCAGGTAAGTGATCTCCTTGGACAAGTAGTCTCTAAGGTGAATGACCTCTCAGGTAGGTAGCCTCCTCAGGTAAGTGATCTCTTAGGTAGGTGACCTCCTTGCATAAGTGACCTCCTCAGGTAAGTGACCTCTCAGGTAGAGGATGTCCTCAGGTAAGTGACCACTTAGGTAAGTGACCTCCTCAGTTAAGTGACCTTTCAGGTAAAGTGACTTCCTTGGTTAAGTGACCTCTCAGGTAAAGGATGTCCTCAGGTAAGTGACCACTTAGGTAAGTGACCTCTCAGGTAAGTGACCACTCAGGTAAATGACCTCTCCAGGTAAATGACCTCTCAAGGTAAGTGGCCTCCTTAGGTAAGTGACAGTGTCAAGTAAGCGATGTCCTTGGGTTAGTGTCTTCCCTGGGGTCACGTGGCAGGTATACGCTGGAATCAGGATTTGATTTCCTCAATCCCAAAGCTCCCGTCTTAACCTACACACGCCTATAACTGCAAGTACATGGGTGATTTTCCTATAATTTTTCCTTAAAGTCTGTTTTGCACGATGGTTTTACTAATTAAAAGTTATAAGATGACTTCTCCTCAAAGTCACTAGACTATGAAAATTGCTCCCGTGTTAAAGCGCTCTTATCAGCCTGGGAGAAGAGAGTGAACGTCCAAGTCGCCTTGGAAGGGGGGCACACACAGAATCCGCAGCCCCAAGCTCTCCATGTCAGTGCTCAGCAGAAACCAAAGGCATTTTACAAGGACCTAAATGTGCAGTTGCTTTTACCGTAACGTTTCAGCGCGGACTCTTTACTGTGAGAGCGCTCAGACTCAAAGAGGTTGCTGTTACCTTGACGAATGTTTTCAATCGGGTGATGCCCCGAGAGGGAGAATTCTCATCTGGACACTAACCCGGGCAAAGCTACAGTCTCTCGTCCAGGTGCCCTGCTTGTTTGCCCCCGAGCGCTCCACCGTGGCCATGCCCGGCCAGATCCCACTTGGGGTCCGCCTCTCACGGGCCTGCTTTAGGTAACGGGGGCGGGTACGTCAGGCCCTGTCCCCTGGTCTTAGGAGAAAAGTGGGTGAGAAGAGATGACCCAACAAACAGAGAACAGCGATGCAAGCAAAATCCCCAAATGGTAGAGTCCAAAGGTACTGAGGGCAGGATAATTCATAATGTTTTGTGCATGTATACCCCCTTTAAGGTTTTTTTATTTGAATGGGAACATGTGCTTAGAAACACACCTCAGATTTATACCCAAGCAACAGTATCCAGTAAAACAAATTAAGTCATCTGATTAAGCAGAGAAAAGCAAAATTCCACATAGAATACCAGAATTCCTCCCCATTTTAAAATTGGGACCATTCGGGTCCCTGGAGCAGAGGAGATTTTCTCACTGCACTGTCTACGACTGCACGACTGGACGAAAACTTTGCATTGGTAGATGAAGCCTTGATTGTCTTGCCCCAGTCGACCTCTTGCTCTGGGTGAACCTGGAAACAGGAATAGCCCGCTGCAGAAGGGCCAGCCCTGCCCCGTCCCCTGGGATCTGGGCCTGTCTCTTCTTCACGGCCCTACTTTGCCCACAAGGCTGAGCAAGGTGAGCTCGAGAGCCTCTTATCTAACTCCAAAGTGTAGATTTTGAGAACCAGGCTGTTTTTGAGAAGTTGTGTACCACACACAAGGGATCGGCAAGGGAAAGCCTTGCTTTAATCATCTGCCTCTTACTCTTATGTGACCCTGAGCTATGGTCATAAGGAACAGAGAACTCAATGCAAACAGGTTTGAACAATGGGAGTTCGATGGGCTCAAGTCTTAAAAAATCCTGGAAATAAAAGGCTTCAGGAATGATTTGATCAGGCAGTGGTTCAGTTTCCCTGAACTTCTCTTGATGTCTCTCTCTAGCAGGGGTCAGTGCTGATTTCAGATGCCTTCTCTCAGGACAGCAAGGAAAGGCTCTAGTGCTTCTAGAGCAGCATCCACATCTACCTTGTCCAGAGAGAACCTCAGAAGAGCCAGGGAGCCCAGGCAAATGTCTCCTTATATCTCAGGGCCCACCTGGGCCGGGTGTCCAACCCTGAACCAATGGAGGTTCATATCCCACAATCCAAAGAGTGGGACAAGCTGACTGGTGAGGACAATCATGGCCCACACATTCCTGGACCTGGGGCTGGGCCAGGCCCACTAGTCACATGAGGAAGAGGGTGGCAAGTAGTTGCCTACAATCTTCCAATAGGTCCCCATGGCATGGAGAAAGTCACTGGATCTTCTTCTTTGGCAAAACTGGAACAATGACTCTGATAATGTGGATAATCATAAACTTCTTCTCCAACCTGGCAACATTGTCATAAGAACCAAAGGAAGGAGGCAGACGCTTTGGAATCAGCAAGTCCCTGAATAACGGTTAGCAGGAGCAGATGCTGTGGTTATTACTGTTATTATTATTAATGCACCGAAATTTGTTTGTTTACTGTGAAATTGGTTCTTTCAGAATGAGAGTGCTTGGTGTCAGATATCTCAATCAGGGACATTGAAAATTCTGTTTCTTTAATGTAAAATTGATATTGCATGAAATTGATTTTTTAATTAAAATTAATTTTCATTACAGAAGCAGTACATAAGGATCTTCCCCCTGTAAGGAAATGAAAGCATTAGAGACGAGCCCAAGTCCCTGTTGACCTCCCCTGGCTGCTCCCTGCCCACACATAACCACCGTTACCGGTGAGGTGTGATGAAAAGCCCGTGCACGGGCTTTTTCTATGCAGTTGTCTGTATGGTTGGTTTCTCAGGTAACATATGTACATATTTATCCTCGCACAAAGGCTTATTGAGTACCAGCCCTATGCTAAGCCCTCATGGAGGATACATTCTACGGAAGGAGTCAGAAAGTGAACAAACAAAATACACAGCAGGATAAAGAAATGGAAGGTGGAAGGTCAGGGTAGGCCACCTGGCGGAGGGCTGGTCCAGCAGAGGGGGGGCAGGGGCCGAGAAGCAGGAACATGTTGTGCTTCCAGGATCAGAAGCAGGGACAGCAGTGAAGTGGAGGGGGCTCGGGACTCACGGGTGGACTCTACAGCCTTTTGAGCAATACATGTTTCTATGTGTATGTAGATCATAGTGTTACTTTGTGGGATTTTAAAGCACATATACATATTCGCATGTGTGTGCATGGGTGTGTGTGTGTGTATGTGGACTGTGTACATATGTATGCACACGTGTGTTTGTGCTTGGGAACTGTTTGGTAGGGTCCACCACAGCTAAACATAGGTGCGCCACGATGCAGAAGGGTTGGAGCCCTCTGCCCTGCGACCACTGTTTGGGCGGGGTCTGCACAGGGGCGGGGCCAGGCTGGAAGGTGGGGCGGGGCGGGGCTAACCCGGGAGTGGGGGGCCAAGACAGGGGTGGGGACAAGCTGGGGCGGGGCCCGGTCGTGGGCGGGGCTGTGGGCGGGGCCGCGGGAGGGACGGGGCCTTGCGGTAGGTTGGTGAAGGTCAAAGCCCACACAAAGTCTGTTACTCCTAGAGTTCTTTCCGAGTGCTTCACATTCCCTTTGCTGATGCTTCAGTCCCACATTTCTCACTGCTTCTGCTAACAGTTTTCATTATAGTCTTAACGGTCACGCCAACATGTTTTTTTTTTTTTTAAAAGAACTAGTGAAAAGGTGTCACTTTGGAGAATTTGCTCAGGAGAATAAACTTGCCCAGGGAGTGCTTCTACAATCTGATCCTCTTGGAGGCTTGATCTGTGAGGGTCTGCACTGCCCCGTGAGTGCCTCCATCCCCATTCAATAGTGAATCACAAGAGGGACCACAGAAGAAAAGAAAAAGCTTTCTTATTTTAGAACTTCTAATAGCATTTTGTTCCAGCTTTTGACCACATTTTCATTTTGCACAGGCTCCACAAATTATGTAGTTGGAGTTGCCTGGAGAACTGTTATAAATCTCCTGGATGTCACTGTCGCTCGCTCTGCCCGGCTGCACGGTGTCTTCCGGCTGGCCGGAGGCGCTCTGAAGGCCCAGGGCACCCCACAGTCTTGCCCTTCTCCGTAAGTGGCAGCACTCGCAGCCCTGAGGCCAACACCTGGGCACCGTCCTCCCTCCTTCCTTCCACACTCCGCTTCTCAGCCAGCAGCGCGTCCTGCCGGCTCCACGGCCTCCCTCTCACCTCCGGCACCGTGACCGGCTGGCTCAGGCCACCGTCCCCTCGTCCTGGCCTCCCGGGTCCCCCGCTCCAGCCCTGGCCCCACACCCCGCCTGCACCAGCCGGACAGTCCTGTTCAAATGCGAACCAGGTCTTGTCCCGGTGGCTCTCGCTTCCCTTGGAGGAAAAGCCGAAGCCTACACGGGGGTCCACCGGCCTGAGAGGATCTGTCACCCCTCCCCGCCATCACCTGTCACCTCTCTGGCCTATGTCCCCCCACGATCTCCTTCGCCCACTTGGCTCTGGCCACACTGGCCTCCTGGCCGCTCCGCAAACTCATGCTACTCTCCCCTCTCCGGACTTCGTCCTTGCTGTTCCGTCTGCCGGCAACACACTGTGCCCCACCCCACCCCTCCTTCCAGCTTCACCCCAGGGGCCGAGGCTTCCCTGGCTGCCTGGTCACCCTGGAACCCCATTCCTGGCCGCCCCCCCAACGGTTCTGCTTCTCGGTCTGCATGCACCCGTCTGCACTGGATGTGGTGCATATTGTCCCTCTGCTCTGTCACTGTCTGTTGTCCCGGCAGAGCGTCAGCCCCATGAGGACGAGGGTTCCTTGCCGTGCTCACGGCTGTGTCCGCAGTGCCCAGAGTTGGCACCCGGTGCATACTCGCTGCCTGTTTGAGGGCACGCACGCACGCCTGCATGAGAGCATGCCTTCTCTGCAGGGCTGTCTGCTCCCGGGGGGAAAGTACTTGCTGGGTGAAAAGACCCCCCTCTTTCTGTGAGAACACAGACGGACGTTCAGCACATAACGCCGAGCGGTACTTCTGTGGTATTAAAATGTCACGAGGGCCAATCCAGAAAAACATGTCTAAAATGGCTCCATAGGGGACGATAATGAAACGAAGGTTGAGGAGCGAATTAGAGGAGGCCCAGACGGACGGCGGCCTCTCCTCCCCTGCGCTGCCCGGGCATGGCCAGGAGAGCAGAAGACCACTCAGGATGTGCCACGCCGGGGACGCTAATCACAGGCATTTTCCACGTGGGGAAACCGTGGGACGAGTGGCTCGGAGCTTTGGGGAAACGTTTCTCCTGCCAAGGGACAGACTTACAAAGGATGATACTTACATTTTCCTGAAGCCTCTAATTTCCTCATTTATCATTTGTCAGCGCCCGAGGCCCTTCCACGGCACGTGGAATGTTTGCACACATCTAATGATCCCTTTTGCCAAACAAACGTCACAGTGTCTGCAAGGAAATCCATTAACGCTGCCAGGGCCTCTAATTTCATCCATTAATGTCACACTGTGTGTCGCACATTGGGCCCTCCCCCCCCGCGGGATCTGGGGCAGCTCCAGTCACCCTGGGTCCCTGGCCTCCTGGGGCCAGTTTCCCAGGAGCTCTTCTCAGAGAGGGAACCATGGAAACCGCCCCTCGCAGGGGTGCGGAGAAGATGAACAGAGCGATTGGATGCCCCTTCCAGTCTCTGTGCTGGGGTGAATGGCGACCTGGGCTGGGGACCCAGGCCAGGTTTCTAGAACTCCGCCCATGCCAAGGTCAGCGGCCTGCCCCTGCTCCCTGGACTCACCCAGTGGGGAACGTCAAGGAGGGCCTTGCACCAGCCCCAGGTAAAGGCAGAGCAGGCTGGTGCCTCTGCCCCTGGGAGAGTCTGGGCGCCAGGAGGCCCCCTGAGGAGCGCTTTCCTCCCTCTCTCCCTCAGCTCGCCCAAGCTGCTGACCAAACCCCAGAACCCCCAGGTTCCAGCCGAACCTTCAGGGAGCACGCAGGTCCTGCTGCGTCCCAGGGTTCTTGTGACAAAGGGGCAGGGGAACAGCACAGCACCCTCTGGATCCTTCCTTATGAATTAGTTTAGGCAGCAGCATGCTGACGAGCTGCCTAACTTCACAAACAGAATCTCAGAAAATGGGAAAAAATGTTTTATAAGTTGTTAGATACTCATGAGTCCCAGAACCTTTGAGGGAGATTGAAAACATCTCCAGGATGGGTGTCCACACGACACAAGGGAGTTGGGGGGACGTTACTTTTACAATAGAACCTGTATCCACAGAGAAGCTGGAGGTTTACTCTTCACTGAGTGCAACTGAGACGTGTTATTGTGCACAAACCAGAAGCGGGGCACCCCAGCCACAATGGGGCTCCTGACCTCCTGGCCTCACTGAGGTCCTGCTCAGGGCATGGGCCGGGCGAGGGGCCGATGACCTTGGAGACCGTTCACAGTGTGCAGAGGACAGAGACAGGCGGTACATGGGGAAAATTCCTATGCCTTAAAAACCAATTTAAGAATGCTGAATTCAGGCAGCTTTCTGCCTTTCCCAGCGTGGGGTGAAGCCTGCCTCTGTCGCTGTCCCAGCCCCTGCTCTGGTAGTAGTCACATTCCCTGAGCCCTTCCAGACCCTGCTCCAGGCATTTGTCTGAGTGCTTTAAGCAAATTGGCCTTCAGCAGATTAATGCCCATGGGTGCGCTTCCTCGGATGGTGGCTCGGCCACTCAGCACACTGGCTTTGGCTGATGACGCAGGGTGGCCGAGGGAATGTGTGCACGTCTGGGCAGCAGGGGTGACCTGCTCTGTCGATTGTCTGCAGAGTTTCCATAATCGCCCTCATGCCCATGTCTGTAGACCATGGAGCTCCAGCAAGACATGAGGATTTGTTCTGGGTTCTTCAAGCTCCGACGGGCTTGCACTTCCTTCCCTGATTAGAACCTCTCCCCAAGTACCTATGTCAGTGTCCACGTGGCTCCACGCTCTGGCCCTCCCCTGCCCGTGGGTTTTCCTACCCGGTCTCCTTTGGTTCTGACAAGCACACGGGGCTGGTACGATCTTTATCCCCACTTTACAGGCAAAAAGGGACACAAGTTAAGGAACTTGCCAAAGTCACGGGGATGGCTGGTTCTAACACACTTCAGCACACACAGATTTGAGGATGTATATCAAGGGAATTTCAAATCTCGAGCCAAAGTGAAGATCACATCGCTGCCTCTTGGGAACGTCCTCTCCGCTCCCCAGAAGGTGTTGGACACAGTCAGTAAAGACACCTCCATCCCTTCGTGCATGGGGAAAGAGAGCACTATTTAATAAAAAGGACAATCTCATCTTCCCCACTGTCCTGAGAAGTCGATGTGACTGTCCCATGGGCTGCGTTCCATCCCATCCACTCTAGACTCTCTGCTTCTGCAAAGCCCGGGCTTCCCGCCGGCGAGCTGGTATCACACGGGAATTCGGGATTGCTGGGAGCACACCAACCACGCCAGATGCAGTGGGTGCTGGGGGTGACCTCTGACCCAAGGCAGGTGGTGGCCGGTTGTGGAAACGGAAGGCCAGTGCACATCTGGGTCTGAGGCTATGGGACAATGAGACCTTTTGTGTGAACGCTCCTGGAGGACGGGGGAGGAGTGGGGGGAAACTTAAACTGCAGGGACTTAAACTGCAGGGTCAGCCACCCAGGCGTTAGTGAGCAAATTCAGAAAGTGACCTTTGGAGGTCAGGCCACCGCACAGCAACACGGGCGCTGGATTCCTAGCTACCTAATGTGGCCAACAATCAGAGCTGTGAGGCAGGGAGCTGGGGGCCAGCCAGGTACCCGGGGGGCTTGGTGCTGAGGCCCCCGCGGCAGGCAGGAGGGTGACCTGGGCTGCGGAGGCCTCCGTGTTTCCCGATCCTTGCTCGGTTTGCTCGCACTTTCCTAAGAGGAAGTCTGTGCCTTTGACCCCTGACCCTGGTTACCTTGCTGCTCCCACGTGCCTCATATCACCTTTCCCAAGTGGACGTGGATGCAAGGGTCCGGCTGTCCACGGAGCCCCGGAATGGAAGACAGGCCCTGTCAGGCAGTTTCCTGAGCTTTGGTCCCTCGAGCATCACCTTTGGAATCATCACCAAACCGTGTAACTCCTGGGCCATTATCTTATTTAATATTCCCTTTACACCAAACCAGCTCCCACTTTTCTTAAATAAATTCATGCATTACCTTCTGCTTCTACCTCATCCCCCACCCCAATGGCATCATGGGCTTGAGGGCAAGGTAGAATTTCCCCCCTAACTCACATTAAAGTGAAAAAACAACTATTAAAATAAAAAATGTGCTCCCATACTTGGGGGTGTGTAAGTTCACCAGCTGGTGCAGAGACACGCGTTCCAGTGGCTTAAAGGAGGCAGAAGTTGGGTCTCCTCTGTGCAGCAGTCTCAGCGTGGGAGGCCTGGAGCTGGTGGTGCAGCACCATGGGGGCGCTTGCCCTTCTTCTCTTGCTGCTCTGTCACCTTAGGATCTTGTTCCTGGTCACCTGGTCCAAGGGGTGCAGGTCACATTAGGCAGGAGGGAAGGGAGAAAGGGGGTAGGGGTGCACCCATCCATTTGAGGGCAGCATTCTAGCTGCATCTGATTGGGTGGAGAATTCAGGTTTGGTTTAGAATGCCACGTGCCCAGCTGAGAACTGAGATTTCTAATATTGCACAAAGTGATGATGGGTATCGAGGGACCACCAGCAACCTCTGCCTCTTCTGTGGACTCCCCCAAATCATGACCATATCATCCTGCTTTTTGTGAAAATTAGTCTTTTAGGAGAACATCCTTTCTGACACCACCATGGGGTGTAGGGATGAGCAATTCCATAAATCATGGTTAAGAGGACCTCACTCATTTCAGGGAGCAAAGGTTGCCTGTGTATTCCCCCCACACTGATGAAATCCACCACATTTCCTGATGTTGCTCTCCCAGGCACTGTGTTCATTTCGCTGATGTTACTTGACATAGAGACAGATGGGCTTGCTCGGAATTTCACGTTATTTTGTAGTGAGACAAAGACCCATAGGGCTGAACGAGTGGTCAACACAATGTGGTCTGACCTCTACTTTAGGGATTGGTCAACTGGAGTCAAAAGCTGGGAAGGGACTTGTTCAAGGTTGCACAGCTTAAGTCACAAACCAAAAGCCACCTGGGTCCCTGGGCTCTTTCCAGCAACCTCACCACATCCTTGCCGGTCCTGAGTTCGCCTGCATTTGAGTCCCCTTTTGAAGTAAGGAGATACATGGACACTGGGTGAAACACTGACTCTGTCCGTTCCCTGTCCACCTCTTCCCAGAGACATCCACAATATTCCTTTAGCTAGTCTACAAGTTATTTCCAATTCTTGGATGAGTAAGCCGTTCCTGGAACTTTCAAGCTGTGTTGTTATCTCTAAGTGTCTGCCACCCTAGATGAGGGGTGAGGTCTCCTATTTCACCTGCACCATCCCTCCCACCACCCTCCATGGGTCAATCCTGATTTTAATTACTTCATAATCTTCATTTGTGTCACGTGACCAGGGAGATGTTAGGCACTGCAGAGCCAATTGTTGTAACATGATTACATTTTCTTTCATATGCATCTTTTGTTTTCCCAAGAGTTAGTAATTTCCTTTATTTTTTGCTTGCAAAATCGCTTACATATACTTAGTTCTTTCCAAATCCTCCATCATTTCATCCACTCCAGTGTTTTTCAAGTTGTTTGGCCCACAACCCGTGGTAAGAAATATATTTTACAACAAGGCCTGGCAACACAACACACATAAGCTATGAAACTAAAATTTCACAATATAACATTCACCTTCACTATAAATGATATCCTTTGGTATTTTCTACTCAATTTTGTTATTTCACATCTTAAAATGTTGGTTTGATCAGCATCAAATCATGAAGCTGATCTCAGGCCCCACTAAGGAGGTACGGCCTGTACTTTGAGAGGTTCCGACTAGCCTCACATGGCCCTGCTTTCCCTGGTCCTCCTGAAGCCTCGGTTCCCACCACACTCAGGCGTGGTGACTCATGTGACTGACCAAAGTTCCTGGAGACTTTTCTACGCTCCTCTCTGGGATGATCCCCTGTTTGATGAACCCATGTCTTCTTTCTTCACTAATTTTCAGCTTCCCATGGGTTGTTTCCAAATTACTTTTTTTACTGAGGAATACAAAAATTTTTATCAACTCTCCAGGCTATTTTATTTTTTCACCATTTCTCCAGTAACAAAAAATAGAAGTGGGAAGGAGAAGATTACCATAGGAAAAAGCCAGGGAGCATATAGAATTGCTTTATGCACGGTTTTGGTTGTGCATGAATCCAGTGATACCCAGATGAAGAGCCCGACCTCCAGCTGTGTATCATTCTTGGCAATATCCAGACGATGGGATGAAATGTTGCCTGTGGCTCTAAATCAGGGCTTTCACTCTTGGCTCTATTGACATTCTGGGCAGGATCAGCCTTTGCTATGGGGGCATCCTGTGCATCACAGGATGTGTAGCAGCATCCCTGACCTCTACCCACTAGAGGCCAGTTGCATTCCTCCACCGTTGTGACAACCAAAATGTCCCCAGATATTGCCAGATATGTCCTGGGTGCAAAACCACCCCCGGCAGGAACCTCTGCTCCCAGGTTCGGCTGGAGCCCGTACCTGCAATTCTACGCAGCCTTGTGGCTGATTGATGATGTGTCAAGTGGAGCTTGATCTGGCCGAGCGCATCCGCGAGCAGCCCCGCCAGGTGTAATTTGCTGACGTTTGTAATTTGCCATCTCAGTGAAGTGGGGGACGAAACATGGACTCATGCAAAGCAGTGGGCTCAGGGTCCATCCCAGGTCGCATCTCCACAGACTCAATGCTCCTGCTGGGGGGAATCTTTGCCTCCTCTTTCTCCCTACAAACTAACATCCTGCATGCCCCAGAACTGACTCTGCCTCTTCCTGATGGCTTTAGGGGCAAATCACAGTAAAAATAATCTGGGGCTTCTGCGACTATTATCAAAATGGGCCATTTGGGGACCTGTCATCACATCTGTTTCAGCATTGGTGTCTGTGATGACGTCCCTGTGGGGAACAGGGACCGAAGCTGCAGTCGATGCGGGGACCACAGACAATCCCGTGGCCAGGATGTGTCACTCACTAAGATGAAAACCACATCACAACTGTGGGTCTAACGTTACCTAGGAATTCCTTCCAGAGGTGGCAGGAGGGATGTACAACCACACGGTGACTGTCCCGTGCTTCAGAGTAGGTCTCTCCCTGCCAGCCGCGAGCGGAGGGACCAGACAGCATCCCCGGGCAGTCAGCGCTTCGGGCCAGAGCCACCATGGTCGCGCCGTCGATACCAGCCACGCGGACCCGTTCCCTGAGGCTCGTGGCTGCAATGTCCACATCTCCACCAGCAGGGCGGTCGGTGGGCGGGGACAGGAGCAGAAGTGACAGGAGAATGTCACAGGGCGGGTTAGGGAGGATCCAGGGATGTTTGTTCGATTTGTCCTCCAGAGGACTGCCTCCCAGGCCACCCACACCACCCTTCCCACCTCCTCACTGGTCGGCCCTGCGAACGGTTCCCCGGGGGCCGCTGACCTGGGCGGCCGTCCATCTTTGGGACCCTCTCGTCCTCGCCCTGCTCCCCCTGGTGGCTGAGCCCCGACTCCTCCCCACGGCCGGAGCCCACCTGCGAACCTGGGGCCAAGCGCATGCGCACGGAGGCACTCGGAGCCGAGGCGGGGTCTGGGGGTGGCCTGCGTGGTGGTCATGGGTTTGTCATTGTCTCTCTGCAGTTCCGTTCTCAGAGCAGAATTCGATGGCCCTTTTAGAATGTGGGTCACCTCAGTGTCATGTGTCCTAGAGGGAGGCATGGGGGGCGGCGGCTGCTGAGCACGTCATGTAATTCTGTGCCTTTGTCCCTGCAATAATTCTGGGTGTCACATGTCCCCTGTCCGCCTGAGCCGGGGACGGAGCATTCCCAGGGTCTGCGTTAGCTGGGGCCTCGGCAGGAGCCGTCGCCCCCCTGGGCCCTCACTCACGCGGACACCTGCTGCTTCCAGCCATCACGTCCCCACCGCTGCTCAGTGCGTGGTATGCAGTGATGAGTCTCAGGACCCCGCAGGTGAGCGGGGGGCTGGCCGGGGGACCCCGGGCCTGACGTCCTTTCCCTCTCGGCCTCAAGGTTTGAGGTTGGGACTCAGCTGTCCTCTCTGCGGTCGATGGATTGGAGCTCACAAGCAGGCCCGCGGGTCTGCAGTGAGCCTTCCGATCCCTCTCTGTCCGGTTGTGCGGAGAGAATTCGGCCCCGGAGGTCGCAGCATGAGGTCAACCCCTCTGTCCGGTTGTGGCCCCGGGCCGAGCTGCTTCCTGCAGAGCTGCCTCAGGAGTAACAGAGTGAGGTTCACCCACCGCCCCTGGGACCCCCGAGCCTGTTTCTCAGGCTTCTGAACCTGGAGCAGGGGAGGCGTGAGATTCGCTGCCCTTCCCATGTCCCAGCACAGACTTTAAGGTCACACGTGGTTACACCAAGTTCTTCTCATGAGCCTTATTTGTGTGATCAGTAGTGATGTTTATCATTTGTGGTCTTCCCACCGTGGGATGGTGGGATCTGGGAAGAGGTGTTTTGTGGAAACCGTCCTTGCTGGGGGGACAGAGACCGGGGTGGCCGGGAGCCCATCACGGGCCTGGGAAGAGCCGGCCCAGCTCCTGGCTGACTCCTGACTCCCTCCGGGGTGGGTGGGGGGGGGATCTGTGGGGGCACATCACGCAGGGGAGGTCTGCTCCGGGCCAGGCAGGAGCACCCACGAATAATGCTGCGCCCCAGCGGAAGACCAGCCCCTGTTTGTTCTCTGAGAGGCCCCTGCAGGCAGGACACGAGTAAATAATGGCCCGCAGGCTGAGGGATAGAAGACCTCAAGGGAGAAAGAAAACCCTTGGAAATCTTGTCTGTGAAGCACAGTCTTTGTTGCAGAAGTGCACTCCCCGCCCTGAGCTGATGGGGCGCCCCTGGGCTTTGTGGGAGCCTGCCAGGCCCAGGGTCTGGGGATGCATGTGCAGAGCGGGGGTCCAGAGAGCAGCAGGGACCTCCGTGGCCTGACGGCTGCAGCCACTGCCTGTGCATAGGGACCGGCGAGGCTCAGGGACCCCCAGGTAGTGGGTGGCAGGGCCAAGGCCGAGGTCCCAGCTCCTGCCTCAGCGCTCTCTCTCTCTCCCAGCCCCTCCCGGCCCCTCCCAGGCCCGGCCGTGCTGAGCGCTTAGAGACCTCAGGCCATTTTGTCCCGACCATCACAGACAGGACACTGGGATTCTACCCATTCTGCAGATGGGGAAGGGACCTGTGACTTGCTGGAGGTCCCCCAGCTGTTAGGTGGCAGGCCTGGGACTCCAGTGCCCCAACCTCTGCTCTCGGCTCCTCAGACAGGATAGTCCGCCCCGTGACCATTCGGTTTCCTCACAGTAAAAGAAAAGAAAGTGTAAGTTGTCAGGGGGATGACACTCCCATGAGACATTCGAGGGAATGTGTACACCCCGGGTATTAACAGGAGTGCTCATAGCTTATACCAGCTTCTGCCCCACACTGTGCCCGGCCCTGCTCTGACCACTCTTCTGGCCCTTGCTCGTTTCAACTTTAAACAAACGTATGTGATAAGCTTTGATGTGACATCATTACCCCTGTGCTACACATGTGGAAATTTCTGGAGGGAGAAAAGAAATGGTCCCCTAACACCCAGGGTCCAGGAATCTGTTTCCTTGGAAATATGCCCGGATGGGGCTTGACACCTGTGGGAGGCTATGTTGTTGATCATCACTGCTCCTTATTCTACACCCTTTCTTCCCCGATCCATGCCCCTTATCATGTCACTTTGGGGATGTCCCTCTAGATGGGAAGTCTCTGGCTCATTGACACTGAGTTTGATTATGTGATTTTGGTATGGCTGGTGTCCTGCGGGCAGAGGGTTGAAATGTGCTGCACAGCTAGTCTTGACCTCTTGTCTCTTACTTTCTGTTATGATAGGAACGTGTTCTGGTCATCGCTGGTCCTGGGAAGATGGGGGCCACGTGGTGCAGCAACCTTGGACTCACCCTACAGCTTGAAACCATGAAAAGCCAGGCCCAGCCTAGACGTGATGGACCCCAGCAGCCCTGGAAACAAGAGAATAAGTAATAGATGCTCGTCGTGCTTCGCAGCTGAGTTTTGGGTGGTTTGTTACACGGCTTGGTTATGTCAGCCGCTGACTGCTACAAGGCTCGTGAGGGGACACACTCCAGTGCTCAGCAGGATCTGGGTCTCCTTGCCCTCAGCATCTTCCCACTAATGCACCACACTTCCCACTGCCCCCTGGAGCAACTTCATGTTAGACACTGTCCCTGAGCACCATATCATCTAACACATGTTCCCAAGGGGCAGGTGCCAGGGTCGTCTTGTCTGTGTCAAGTGGAGTGGTAACATTGTGCCCAGGTTTTGTTTATTAGTGTTTTTACTTTCTTTTCATCAGACATTCAAGGACCCATCAAGTCTCACTGACGCGGAGAACATCTGCTTGGACATCAGTATGTCAGCTCACTTTCTACTTCTCCCACTTGTTTTCACGAAGCATTTGTCAGACCTAGAGTCGGCCTCTTCCTGGGGACAGGAAAACAGCAGGGGTGGTGTGTCTCTTCTTGGGATCATACATCACTCTGTTTCCTGCTTGTTCATCCTGACATCTTTGCTGGAGAGAATCCCCCTGGGTCCCCTCCTGATGACTGTTCTTATGTGGAGTTTATGACTGAATGACCACCAGCATCATTATTATGACTGGGACTTTGGGAGCGGATGCAGGGAGCACAGCTCTGTGTTTCCCTAGTCAAGAGAGAAGAGAGAAGTCAAGAGAGAGGCGTTGAGAACTGCTCCTCACCATGTGCTTGCCTGAGAGATGCTGTCAGGCTGGGCTGCTCTTTATGTGCCATCTCCTGGCTTAGGCTGCCTGCTCTGGAGGACATCGCTACCATTATTTCCATTGCATGGAAGAGGTGAAGCTCAGAGAGGTTCTGTAGCTAGCCTGAGGGCACACAGTGGCAGAATTTCCACAGGGAAGAAACTTTGGGCAATTTGCCTAGAAGGGGCTTTAGGGGGCATATCTGTTGCTCTTTTCCAGAGCACTCTCCCTGTTTCTTTGGGGCGAGTTTGGGGCAGTGGGAGGGAATGGACAGGGCCTGAAGCCTCCCCAGGCCACGCCTTGGTGTCACCCCGATGACAAATGGTAGTCACACTCAGGTCAGAGCCGAGGGGTGCGGGCCTTGGTGGGAGAGGTTGCCATGTCATAGCTGCCCGGTGTCCTCAGTCTGGGCGGCTCTGGCTCCCCCGCAGCAGGTGCCTTGGAACGCGCTCGCTGCACGCCCGCGGCCTCTGTGGGGTTTGGAGGGGTGGCGTGCGGCCGTCCCCGCCCCAGCCCATCCTTCCTCACCGTCCCCCCCAGGTTCCAAAGGGGCTCCGAGCCTCCTCGTCTCCAGTGACCTCACCTGTGCCTTGTTGGAGTCTGACCTTTCCTGACGGAAGTAGCCCTTCTGCTTGACCTCGTGTGGGGGGCCGGCAGAGAGAGAGAGCGGGGAAGTCTCCGTGCCCCCTGTGGCCTGGGACCACCCACCCGGCTTCAGGTCCCGAGCAAGCGGCTGAGGAGCGAGGCCGCCCATCGAAGCAGCGAGGAACAGGGTGACGTCAGATGAGAGTGTGGCCCTTGCTTTCCTTGTATCTTGGAAGCATCGTAAGCGCCTCAGTGCCTAGTTCTGCGCATTTGTTCAATGAAATTCTTCGGGGAGGGAACTAGAGCAAGCAGGAAAGAGAGGAAACAGGGCCAACTGATCTGAGTGGGAGAAGGGGAGCACGGATGTGTGAGAAGCCTGAGGACAGTTGTAAGACTTGTTGATAAGTGTAAAAATGTCTGGGAAAATCTTGCTGCTCTGTAGCTCTACGGTTGCTCAGTAAAATGAAGCTACAGTTCAAGGAGTTACTAGAATCACCTCTGTATAAAACCACTCATCTGCACACCGAAGCACTGGGCATTTATGTAGTCATTTCAGTGGTGCCTCGTTTTAAGTATAAATATAGGCTTTCAGGAGGAATAAAGAGCCTGAGGCTTCAGGTTTAGGAAAGCTAGGGGCACTCCTATAAATCTGCAGCAGGGATGGAACGCTCTTGGTTGTGGACTCGGAGCTGTGAAGGTGAGACCCTAGAGTTGCAAGCAGCCATTCTGCCACAGCGTGAGAGCATCCGAGAAAGGAGCCCAAACCCGTGAAATCAGAGCCAATGATGGAGAGAGTGTGGGTCCTGGATCCACCCTTGCCTGCAACCCACGCTACCCCTGGAGTTCTCTGCTCATGAAACCAATGCATTTCTTTTAATTCCTTTTTCTTAAATCTAGGTTGAGTTGTCTTTCTAGTACATGCAATCAACGATCTTGACCTATACACACCTGAACTGTCAGGAGTCATGGATTAACAAAAAGGCTGTCATGTCCAATTAAAATGGCTCATCGCCTCAGGATTCATGACAAGGGGCCTACAGACTTGAAGCCACACGGAGCCTTTTCTTCTGGAAAAAGATGTGGCAGTGACAGTTCATTTGTCCCTTTAGACGCAAACCCAGGGCCAGAGCAGCTCATTGTAATAGGAAAAGACACCTGTGGACAATCATTCAAGGATAATTCTGTCAGAGGACAGTTGAGTATTAAGCTCTCAGGCTGAAATTTTGAGATTTTATATAAAGTCAAATGAGCTTAGGAATATGTGAGCTGGTTTCTTGGCAGACACAGCCTTGGTGACATGCCAGTTTTACACTGGAGGTGTCCAATTTTCCACCATTCTTCTGTCTGCTAAGGGAAAGCTCGAGAGAGACATGTCCTGGGTGTGGCGGCTCCCGCCAGGCAACCCCGAGGACACCCCGTGTCTCCTCCCTCCACTCAGGGCAGAGGTGCAAGAACCAGAGGCTGGTCTCTGCCTCAGTGGAGCGTCTGTTCTCGGATGACGCTCAGAACTTTGTGCACCTGCTCCAGAACAGACACTTTGTTATACTGCGTTAAAAAATAAGAATACACAGAGATGCTCTATTTGAAAATAACCAGTTTGCACAGGATGGTTTAAATTTCTCGCGGTGCAGGCGTTCCTCAAGCTGAAAGGTCTGAGCAGGTGCCCGTGCCTACCTTGGGTGTGCACCCGAGTGGGAGGTCCTGGGGGGGGCCCTCTCCAGGTGACGGCTCGTGGTGCACACGTGTGGCCCCTGGGCATCTTCTCCAGCTCCACGCACACTTCCTGCCCACCTTCACCTCTGCAAACAGAACCCTGGGAAAGCGTGGGATTTACTTCCAGCTTAGGCTTACGTTTTCCGTCCTCTCCATCAGGATCTTCAATTACCACAAGAGTTATTCAAGATCCCCAACAAAGGATGTTTATGGCATGTGTTTGTTTTTTTAACTAACAGCCACCAAACTTAGAGAAAACCACCACATAGTCGTGCAAAGGGGAACCGTTGCACATCTATGGGATGGAACGTTTATGGCTCTTCCCATTTATGCTTCTGTCGGTGGCGGCACAGAGACATGTCTATGATGCGATGTGAGGTACGATCCAAGCAGGATCTGAAGAGAACATATTCAGGCTAAACCCTTATTTTATAAACTAAGGAGACTTTCTGTATGTGCAGCAAAACCCTGGAGTTCGATTTTATTTTCTCTCTCTTTTGTAGGAATGTTTTATAGACTGTGCTCTGCCTTTCAGATCAGAAAAATAAGTGAATGTCGTTAAAAGTGAAGCTACAAGAAAGACACCAGGCCAGCCTCCAGCCATGGCGCGTCACTGTCTTTTCAGCTGGAACATTTTTTTAGCTTCACAAACTCCCCTTTCTCCCCTGGGAAGCCCCCAGGGCAGGGACCCTGTCTCCCTTCTGTCTTGGTGGCGCCAGGAACATAATTAGGGCTCCATAAATAATTGATCGTCACAAAGACCCCAAAAGGAGCCCATTCACTTCACCAGGGCGGCCTGCTAACTCCTGAAGGCATTCTCTTAAGTGCATTTCATTTCTTTTGGATTTTTCTGCTGCTTTGATGGATGGACACGGAAGCCGGGAGAGAGCTGCTGGCTCGCTGAGAGCCAGCCGAGAGACGACTCCATGAATGGCAGCCGGCACGCAGGGCCCCGCATGGAGCCCGACCTCAGGCACCTGCAGGACCGAGGGCCCCTCTCAGGGGACGGGGGCCTTTCCTGCCTGACCCGACACAAGGTGAACCTACCTTCCAGTTTCCTGGGTGAAAACGGGTGCTTGTCGCAAGGGTGCTCTGAGGCTCTATGATCTAAGATTCAATAAAGAGAGGGCATGATGTCTGAAAGCCATTCAAAACGAGCATAAGAAAGACGGACCCCTGAGATCAGGGAGAAGGCCCTGCTTCTGAGTCATTCACTAACAGGTGTTTACTGGGCACCTGCCCTGCAGACACTGCTCTGGGTGTTGGGACAGGACAGGGAACCAAACAAAGTCCCCATTCTCACAGACCCTACCTTCTAATCTGAGGACAAGCAATAGCCATTGAACCAACCATTGTATGACTTGTAGGGAGGTAATACTTGCTAGAAGGGATGATAGAGCTGCTGGAGGAGGTTCCATACATGGGCAGGGAGGGTCCTATATGTGAGGAGGTGAGCCAGTCCCGGGAAGAGCACAGCAAGCAAAGAGAAAAGTAGGTGCAAAGGCCCTGAGGCAGGAGAGCCCTTGGTGATGCTTGGTGAGGAGCAGCCAGGAGGCCAGGGCAGCTGGAGCTGTGTGAAGGATAGGAGATGAGTTTGGTGGAGTCGGGGCATCCCGTCTGCCACACCACAGGGCCCCGTAGGCCAGGGGAGGGCACCAAGTGAAGCAGAAGGAAGGTGGCCCATGACCCGATGGTCACTGTTTTTGGGTAGATAGGCTTGAGTGGAGCGGCTCTTGGGGTGTTGTTCCAAGGCCAGCAGCAGCAGAGTTCCCTGGAGCTGTGTTAGAAATGCCAGATTGCCCGCCAGTCCAGCCCAGCTGATTTGGAACTTCTGGTGTGGGCCCGACCAGCAGCGATATTAGGAGCTCTCCAGAGGGTCCTGACGCTTGCTGGGGTTTGAGAAGATCAAGGAGTGCTGGACCCCTGGCTCTGATCTTCATCTGGGAAACCAGGGAAATGCCAGAAGGGCCGAGGGTCACTGTAAGAAGGAGCTTCCTAGGAAAATAGTCACATGGGGGCCTGGGCATGTGCATGTCCTGCAAATCTCCTTTAGGGTTTCCCTGGCGGGAAGCAATTCTCTGGGCTGGGTGGCCTTTTCTTCTCAGACTTTCTCAGCATCCCTAGACTCGTCACGGTAGCTCCCAGTTGCCGTGTGCTGGTCCGGTGTCAGGTGCTTCGTGGAGGCAGGGTCACCTTGGGGAACTCAGGTGCATGTGTCTCTCTGTCCATGTTCCCCCCCCCCCTGCCGTTCTGCCTGTCCCCAGGAGGGAACCAGGTATGGCACCTTGTTGCAGGTACTTCCCCAGGGCTGAGGTGGGAGCTACTTGGGAGCAATGACCCTTCCTGTCTGGGAAGGACTCAGCTCACTGGAGAGTGTAGAGGGGGTGGGGGCAGGGTAGAGAGAGCAAGGGCAGGAGAAGATTCCTGAAGAACAGAAAGAGGCACGTTCACAGATGCCTAGGGGAGGCGCCGGAGGGCAGAGTGTGGCTGTGAGGTCCCCACGTCTGCAGGGGGGAGCCCTTGGATCCCGCAGGGGGCTGACTTGCCGAGGATGGTATGAGCTGTTTCTTCTTCTGTAGAGCTGGGTCTGGCCGTGGCTTTGGACCTGGGCGGCACGTTGGTAACTCCCGGGGAGCTTAAACATTCCGGACGCCCAAGCTGGCGGCAGACTCATTCCGTCAGAACCCGTGGGAAGGAGCCCCAGGTGTTGGTTGGTGTTTAGCCGCATTCCTGGTCTGTACCCTGCAGATAGTGGGAGCACCCTGCCCGCTTGTGACACCCAACACGTCTGCAGACATTGCCCACGGGCCCCTGTGTGTGTGGGGGTGTGTGTGTGGAATTGACCCTGGCTGAGAGCCTCTGCCTTGTCTGAGCCCGAGTCCCTCAGATTTCCGGCTGCGGCATTTAGTTCCATTTTAACATTTATTTAAGTTTTCATATCTGCTTATTGCCTTTACAAACAGACTGTGAGCAGCCAGGAGGGCCCCTACTCTGACCCCAAGTCCGCATTGAGGGCCACCCCCGGGCCGTGTGGCGCTGGTTCAGGGAAGAGAGGACACTGCAGCCACTCATTTCCGTTTGTGGCTTTGAAGCCGCTGCTATCCCGGGAGGCTCAGAGCTTCGTGGCACGCCTGCGGGTCCCTGACCCAGGACGGGCCTTCCCTCCTCAGGACACGCTTGCCGCCTGCAGGGTACGACAGAGTTATCAGGGGGCCAGTGGAAAGCCGAACCTCCTGCCCCGTTGCCGCAGTGACAGTCACCCCTGTCCCGCCTCTGTGCCCCAGGCACAGCTCACGGCAGCTCTTTCCACGTGCTGTCTCATTTACAATGAGTGGGTACGAGCGCCCCATTATCAGAGATCGGGCAACTGAGGCACAGGGCGTTTCAGTGTCCTGCGCACATTCCGAGTGAGTCGGGGCAGAGCCCGCTTTGCCAGACTCCAGGGCCGGCGCTCCGTGGGGCGCGTCACTTGGGGGAAGTGAAGGCATTGCCCACCTCGCCTGCGTCCGGCACTAGCTCGGGTCCTGTTAGCACGAGGCCTCTCGGACAGTAGAGGCGCCCGGCGGATGCCCCACTCTGTTCCATCAGCTCTGCCGTGAGCCGACTGTGTGTTACTCGCCACTGTGTCTCAGCATCTAGCAGAGTCCTCGGTGCCTGGCAGGAGCTTGTCATCGTTTGCCTCATTTGATGGAATTGTATTACACTGCTTTGTACACTTCATCACACCTAACAGTGTTCTGCACAGACTAGTTGTTTGAAAACAGTTGTCAAATTGTTAAATGTTTGGTCAATCAATAGGTTTTCAACTGAGAGTCCTTACAAGTGAATATCATAAATGACTATAAAAATGCTTTTATTACTATATGTTGATTACTCCAATTAAAAGCTTTTCCCTAAGCATCGGAGAGCACAATGATTCAGTACTTCTCATTTGAAGCTCTGGTCTATTCGGTTTTGATATATGCAGGTTTGGAAACCTGTGAAATTTATAATATGGAAGCTGTGAAGCCAATGCTGGTGGCCAATTTAAAAAATTCTTGTGGAAATTTATATTAATTAGAAATGACGGCGAGTTCTAGAATGGGATTCTGCAGAATCAATTTAAGGAAATTTGTTTCAGGGAGATAACCGAGGAGCAGTAAGCCGAGAAGCCAGCGTGGATGTGACATCCCCGAGAGACAAAACGGGAGATGATGAATAGGGCTGAGCTCAGCATGTGCTGAGAGCCCGTCCCAAGGGGGCCGCTTATTTTCTGACAATTGGCAACTCTATCTGTTAGTTACAAACGTGTTGTGGGACAAGGAGAAAATTGTCTTCAGCCCTCAGAGAATGAGACAATTGTCCTCTTGACTTCCACACCCTCCTGCTTCTAAGTGACCCTTTGGGATTCATCAGTGGTGAGATCCTTGGGTATTTAACCAGGTTCCACTACGGGCTGTGACCAATCTAGATGGGAAATATAGCTGGGAGGCAGGGGGAAGTGAGGCCAGGGAGTAGTTCTACCCTGGACACATTCTCCAAAAAGGGTACCTTTGCCACAACCATCTTGTTGAAGTATCATGTTGACGTGAGTGGTATGAAGACAATGATCGAGACTTTCAAGCAAGCATTCTGAAATATGCAATTGTAGGGAGAGTGGTCAGCCTGTGAGACTCTCTCTGAAGGGGTTAGAGGTTAGTGGCTCTGCATCAACCATCTGTCTCCCGAATGGTACAGACCTATCCAGATCCACACTGAGGTCCACTGCACCCAGGTTAGAACCAGAACCAAGTTGGCTCTGCCACTTGCAAGGAGAAAATGCTGGAAGAATCCCCCTTCCCTGGAGGAGGGAAGTTTAGGGCTGGGAGAATTGCAGGCAAGCTCTCCTCTGGTGTTCTGTGGGTGCTGTTCATGGTAGAGTCTATGGTGATTCTCAGAGCTCAAGTTTGGGACTGCTAGGTTTCTGGAGCTGAGTTTCTTTGCCAGGGACTGCTCTTCTCCTGAGAGTGCAAATACACCTTCATCACTTCTAGGTGAGGAGTGAGAGGACCATAGAGCCATGTCAGCCAATCATTTCACACCGGCAAAAAACCGCAAAAACAGTTTTGAATGTGGGACTGAAGGTCATGCCCACGTCACAGGGAAATTCCCTTTCAAGAGGCTCACCTCTGCACCAGAGAGATTGATCAGCACAAAAAAGTGTTTTTCACTGTCTCATTCTGTACCAAGTGTCGGACACATTCTGAAGCCATCCTCAAGTTCACGGGCGGCTGGCTCTGCAAGGGTGAGTTAAACTGGGGTTTGGAAAGCTGTTAATGAGTGGGCTTAGTCACTTTCTTTGTAAAGGGAAGTCTCAAATTTAGAGACAAGGTGACTTTAGTTTGAACCCCCAAACTTTTTTTTTTAGAGATAGAGAGTGCACATGAGCGGAATGGGGATGGGCAGAGGGAGAGAGAACCTTAAGCAGCCTCCATGCTCAGCCCGGACATGGGGATCGATCTCACGACCCTGAGATCATGACCTGAGCCAAAATCAAGAGTCAGAGGCTTAACCCCCTGAGCCACCCAGGCACTCCTGGGCCATAAACTTTTTAAAACTACTTTTTTCTCATTCCATACTTCTACTTACCCAACAACAACAACAACACAAAAACAAAAACAAAACTGGGAGGGCAGAGTGGAGAAGGAACACAATACTTTCTTCAGGCTCCAAGAGAGAAAATCCCCATAGTTAGCACTGAGACGAGGCAGGAAAAGGCCTGGAAATGGGTCTGTAGTTGGGGCAGGACACAGCAGGCGAGACTGTAAGAAGGCTGTACCTTGCCGGGGCCAAAGCTCTTAGCAGCGGGCCTCATCCCCTGCCCTCTGTCTGGGGACCTTACGGCGCATTTCCCAGACTTCTGGGCCCCTATCGTGACAGAGAATCTTCCTTTACAGGTGACATTCTCACTGGGCACCCTGTCAACCTCCAGTTTTTGTCCAACAATTTAGAAATCCCACCTTCTTTAAAACATTTTAGTTTGCAGAAGTGGACTAATCCACAGCCAAGCTAAACCGGAGGTGGAGCTACTACAAGGTGTGGTTGGTGGGTAGACAGTGGGGCTGGGGTCTCCCGGAAGTAGAGGAGTATCACCCAGAGCCCCCTCATTCAGGTGTGCACGTGCGAATGTGGGCGTGTGTACAGGGATGTGTGTGTTTGTATGTCAGTGTGTGCATGCAAGTGTGCATGTGTCCCGGTGTGCATGTGCCTGTGTGTGCATGCCTGTGTTGTGTGTGCATTTTGCCTCCTGCATTAACACGAAGATCCTGGGGGCCAGGGCTCTGCATCCATGTCCTCCCCCTGAGTTATTAGCTCACAAACCAGCTGGGAAAAGAATAAATATTTCATCAGTGAAAACATTTAGTAACTTGGAGATGGAGATGGGCCTACAGAAGGATCATGGTCCCCTCACCACTGTGATTGGTTCGGGTGCATCAGTAACACAGGGCTAAGCCAATGAATGGTTGGCATTCCCCTCAGCTACCTGAATTGAGTCAGAATTGGGCACGTGACCAAGTTGGCTCAATCAGAGTAAAGCTAGGACTTTTTTTTTTTTTTTGAATAGACTTTATGTTTTAGAACAGTTCTGTTTCACAGCAACCTGGAGCAGAAATTTCAGAGATCCATGCCGCTCCATGCATAGCCTTCCCCATTATCGAATCCCCCAGCAGAGTGGTATATTGTTACTATTGATGAACCTGCATTGACACACAATGATCACCCGGAGTCCCCGTTGTGCGTCAGGGTTCACTCTTGGTGTAGCATGTTCTGTAGGTTTGGGTAAATGTATAGGGCATGTATCCATCATACAGATGATTTTCACTGCCCTAAAAATCCTCCGCGCTCTGCCTATTCATCCCTCCTTCCCCAATCTGAGGCAACCACTGAGCTTGTTACTGTTTTTGGAGTTTGGCCTTTTCTGGAATGTCATATAATTGGATCCATAGAGTATGCAGTCTTTTCAGATTGGCTTCTTTCACTTAGTAATATGCATTGAAGTTTCCTCCATGTGTTTTCATGGACCAATAACTCATCTTTTTAGCACTGAGTAATATTCTACTGTCTCAATGTATCATAATTTATTTATCCACCTACCTACTGAAGGACATCTCGGTTGCTTCCAAGTTTTGGCATTTTAAATAAAGCTGCTATAAACATCCATCTGTAGGTTTTTGTGTGGATGTAAGGTTTCAACTCCTTTCTCATGTAGAAAATGAGGGTGACAGTGTTGGCCTCGTCAGGAGCTGTGGTGCCTCTTGGGGCTGGGGTGTGATCCAGTGTCCTCCATGGTTTTCATGTGCCCAGCAGGCCCCATCCCAGAATCCTCAGAGCAGCTACACCCCTACTGCAGGTGTCTTCCTTTTGATTGAATTATCACCTACATCCATGACTAAGAACTATTCTTAAGTGTAAACGCAGCTCATTTTTTTCATATATACACACACCCAGGGTGACAGCTTTCAAGCAAAGATACAGACCATTTCCAACAAACAGAAGGCTCCCCCAAGCGCCTTCTGATTTGACATCCATCCAGAATTAACTACTATTCTGATTTCTACTATCATAGATTAATTTTGAAATTAGTTTTGCTTTTTCTTGAATATCACATATAGGAGGTCCAACCATATTCAGTCTTCTCTGTCTGGCTTTTTTTTCTTTGCTCCTCATTACATCTGTAAACGTGTCCATGTTGTTCCTGTAGTGGCGGTTCCTTCTTCTTCTTCTTTTTAGGTTTATTTATTTATTTGGGGGGGTGGGAGGGACAGAGGGAGAGAGAAAGAAACTTAAACAGACTCCCTGTTGAGCATGAAGCCTGACGTGGGGCTCGATCCCAGGCTGCTGAGATCATGAGCTGAGCTGAAACCAAAAGTTGGATCCCTAACTGACTGTGCCACCCAGGCGCCCCAATTCCTTCTTTTTTTTTTTTTTTACACCTAGTGTCCCACTGTATGTATGAATAGACTCCATTCTACTGTGAATGGACATTACTTTTAAAGGGTTTTTTCTCATATGTAGGAATACAACTGCTATGAACACGCATGTATGTGTCCCTTGGTGGACATGTGCGCTCCTTTCTCCAGGGCAGATTTCCAGGGTAGGAAGACTGGGTCATAGAGGAGGTGGAAGTTCAGCTTAGGAGATGTTGCCAGACATTTTCCAAAGTGGTTGTAGCAATTTTCCCTCCCATCAACAGCATACGGGAGCTCTAGTTGTCCCACATCTTTGCTGACACTTGGTATCTGTCTTTAAAAAATTTTAGCCATTTGGTGGATGTGTGGTGGTCTTTCCTGGCTTTAATTCATGCCTCCCTTAGGATCATGATATGAAGCTGATTTTTATACATTTATTGGGTATTTGGATCTCCTCTTTTGTAAAAGTCTGTTCAAATCCTCCGTTTATTACTTAGTCGGTTGTCTTTTCCTTATTGATTTGTAGGAATTTTCTATATATTTTAGATACAGCCCATTGCCGGGTATACATATTGCAAATGTCTTCCTATGATCTGAGACTTGCCTTTTCACTCCCTTTCACTCTTTTTTTTTTTGATGAATGGAAGTTATGAATCGTACTGAAGTTTGGTTTATCAATCTTTTCTTTTATGGTGAGATTAAGAAATCTTTGCCCACCCTTGCGTGCAGTTTGATAGTTTCTGTTAATCAAGCAGCCAAAGCAAGTTCACTGAGAATTTGTCCCCAAGTTTAAATAGCTTGAAGAGGAAGCAAAAAATTCAGTTGGGTCTTCTGGCTCCAAAGTGCATGCTGGTAACAGTCACGTTGTATTGCCTTTCTTCTCTCAGGACCCTTCACTGCAAGCGATTGGAATCTAGATCTTAAGGTAAATAGGGAATTTGTTGGTTCATGTAACTTAAAGGTCCAAGAGTATCTGGCTTCAGACATGGATGGATCCAGGTGCTGGCATGATATTATTAGGATCAAGTCTTGCTCTTCATCTCATGGTTCTGCTTTCCTCTGTGTTGGCTTCATGGGTAGGAAGGTTGGCTCATTCCTTCAGCAAGCAGAGCTGTGGCAGTTTATGTCTTCCATGGGTGGCGACAACTATGTTCCTATTTCCCATGCTCATCTGTACTATGACCTTGATATTCCTGCCACTGAGAGGTGGCTCTAGGTCCACTCTCCTTGAATCTGGGCAGTCCTGTGGCTTCAGAAACCAGTTCAGAAAAGGCACTTCAGCTTTTGCTTTGTTCTCAGGAACACTTTCCTTCGAAGCTCTGAGCTGGTAAGAAGTCCTGCTGTCCTGTGGCTGCCATGCTCGAGGCAACAGCCTCATCTGAGGTCCCAGCCGATAGCCAGCAGCAAGCATGAGGTTGAGACCGAATGAAGCTAATTCTGGATGATTCCAGCCCCTCGCTGTCCAGACGCCGTCAGCTGATGACACCTCCTAGCTGAGGCATCAGATGTTGGGATACACAGACAAACCATCCTGCTCTGCTTTGTCTGTATTCCTGACCCACAGAATCTATGAGATAATGGAATGGTTATTTTAAGCCCTTACAGTTTAGAGTAAATTTGTTATGTGCTAATACTAAGTGGAATAACAGGCTTATCTCCTACCAGCGCCATGGCCCTACGAGAAAGAGGGTCTTCTTCCCAACTATTCTGAGGCAGGTCATCAGACCAGGCTGGGTCACATTCCATCCTAAGCCAGGGGCTACGGTCAGGAAATATCATGCTCTAATAGACCAGACCTAGATCACATGCCCGCTGGGAGTGGGGTCAGCCCTGGGAACTGCCACGATGTTTGGGAATGGGGAGAGAGGCTTCCCTAAGGAAAAATTGGAATGATATAGGGAAAAAGTGGTGGCTGGAAGATGGACAGG
Organism: Eumetopias jubatus; assembly: GCF_037043125.1. Taxonomy (NCBI): domain Eukaryota; kingdom Metazoa; phylum Chordata; class Mammalia; order Carnivora; family Otariidae; genus Eumetopias; species Eumetopias jubatus. The sequence continues at coordinate 127,918,846 of NW_028274815.1, forward strand.
CAGAAATAACGGTTGCTCCTTCAGCAATTTACTACGATAAATGATCTTAATTTTTGAATGAATAAAAGCAATCTCACCACATGGTGCTACAGGATGCAGCTGGGGCCCTGGGGCTGGGCACTTTGCTTCTTCCCCACGACTCTCCGCCATGGATCCTACTGCTGGGATCTCACGTCTCCATCCACTCTGACATAATGCAGGGGATGGATGCTAATCTACCCATTTGGCTGATGGGAAGACTGAGCTACAAAGGAGAAGGCTTGAGCTGACCCCAAGAGGAGCAGGAGGGAGGAGTGGGGACTGAGCTGCAGGTGCTGACCCAGGAGCCCTTTCCTCCGGGCTAGGCAGACGGTCAGCCATGGGGACGTACTGACCTCCAGGACATCTGCAGTCATCGATGGCCTCTGTGGCTGCTTGGCCATTGGGCTAATCCTTGCCCCATCTGTGGGGAGGACCCCTGACAGGCTGAGGAAGACCCCAGGCCCAGATTCAGCAGGTCTATGGAGTGGTCAGAGCCACACCAGCCACTAAAGGTGACTCGTGTTAATCCCCAGGGAGTTAGGACTGGGCGTCCCAGTGCATCAGCCGGAGGAGAAATCCATGCCCATCGCCTCCAGGACTGAAGTGCCTAATATTTTTTGAGCAGCCGAGGGCTCGGCTGACGTCTGGGCCTCTCCTGCACCTCTCACGGCACAATCATCTCTGAATGATCGGTCAAGACCCGAGAAGTTGGAGAGAGGCCCTGAGTGTGTTGCTCTCTGATCGGGCTTTCCTGGCAGGCCCCACTTCAGAGGGACGGCCTCTCCCCCTTCCTGGAGCGCTGGCCTGAAAGAGACAGCCGCAGGTTGTGACTTTTGCCCAGAGGCCCCAACCTGTTAAATCACTGCCATCTTGGGCAGGAGTCGCCGAGACATCGGGCTGTGCTCACGTCCGCCCAGCCGCCGGCCCCCAGCGGCCCTCGTGCATTTCTCTTCCGTCCTGTCCCTGATGCTTTCCCGGGGGTTACGGGCCGCACAGCTAGGAGGAGACGGTCACCATGGACACCGCGGGCAGAGCTGACCAATCCCCCGTCAGATGTACGTGACCGGCGAGCGGGGTGGGGCACGGGGGGGGGCAGAGAGTGGGAGTCCCAGCTCTCTTCCCAGAAGCCACGATCCAGCGGGGGAGAGGACACGTGGGCAATAAGGCCTTGGTTCACTCAACAGACACTTGCTGAGCGCCCCCAGCGCGTGCCAGGCGCCGCCCTGGGCAGTGGGCCAGGCGGTCACCGTCCTTCGCTTGTGGGAACAAAGGGGGTGGTCAGTGTGTCTGGGGGCAGGAGGGAGGAGAGTGTCCCCCAGGGAAGGCTCCCGGGGAGAGGGGCAGCTGCGCCGGGGCTTGGCGGGACGGCGGGGATCCTGCCTGCTGGAAAGGGCAGGGGGGGCCGTCGGAGCAGGGGCACAGCGTGCGGGCGGCTGCGGGCCACGGGGGCGCAGCAGGTTCGGGACAGAAAGCAGTGCATCGCGGCTGCAGCAACGCACGAGGATGCTGAGGGCGGAAGGCAGGCGGAGGGCCTGAGGGGCGCGGGGGTGGAGAATGCAGGGCCTGGGGGGCCCCGCTGGAAGTGCCGAGGGTCCTTCAGAGCATCGGGGAGGCCTGGGTGAGCTTTAGCAGGGACACAAGGTGGTTGCTGTGTCCACGGTATGGGGCGGGTGGGAGCGTGTGCCCAGGGCCAGGGCGATCCATGAGAGGGGCGAGGGGGTCACTTGGTGGGAGAGGCGGTCACCCGAGCTGGGAGGGTGACGGCAGCGGTGGAGGAGAGGGGCGAGCCCGGAGATACCCAGGAGCTAACGCACTGGAGATGAAGTTGGAGATGCGAGGGAGAGGAGGGGACAGGAGAGATGCCCAGGACCTGGCAAGGACTCGGGGCATGGTGTCACCAGCCACTGAGGTGGGGACATCCACAGAGGCCACGGCCAGAGGGGGTCTCCCTGAGTTGGGGTGGAGGTGCCTGTGAGCCATTCACGTGGACAATGCAGGTCTGAAGCTCAGGAGAACCGGCTTGGCTGGGGGACAGGGAGGGGGTCGCTGGGGACAGTGAGGGGGTCGTTGGGGGCGGTGAAGGAGTCACTGGGGGCGGTGAAGGGCTCACCAGCGTGTCTGTGGCTCCTGAAGTCATGGGGAGGCTGAGACCCCCGGCGGGTGAGCAGAGTGAGACAGGGAGGCTGCTGGACCTGCACCGTCCCCTGCGGTGGCTACAAGCCCCATGGACGTGTTTGTGTCTAGGGGTGTGTGTGTGTCTAGATGCATGTGTGTATGTCTAAGTGTGTGTGTGGGTGTGTGCGCACGCGTGGGCATGTGTCCACTGATGGGAAGGAGCCTGAAGGCCGTGTGCAGTGGAGGCAGGAAAGAAGGAGGCCTGGGCTGAGGGAGGAAAGCCAGGCAGGGGAGCCGTGGCCTGGAGGAAATGACCAGAGCTCGGGTTGACCGAGCTGGTCCTGACGCAGGCCCAGAATTGAGCACTGGGCCTGGAGCACCCCAGGGAAGCCCCCCTCTGCCCCACAGGGCCCAGCGACACCCACTTGACAGAGGAGGAGACTGAGACAGGAGAGGGCGGTGACATCCCCAGGTGACACACAGAGTGGAAACCTGAGCCCGCAGCCCTCGCCCCTGCTCTGCGGCCCACTGCGGGGGAGCTGGGGAAGTGAGCGGGGGTCCGAGAGGGAGACTGGAGGAGATCTGGGGGCTGGTGGATGGAGAGGTGGGGAGAGGAATGCAGGGGAGTGGGGGTGTCGAGGTGGCGCCAGGCTCAGCGGGGACTCGACATGGGCTGTCCACTAGGCTGCTTCTCGCGCGTCAGTGTCTGTGGTCCGCTTCCAGCCTCGTGTTGCAGGTTTATACAGCAGGAGGGAAGAAGCTGACAGTTCCTGGGTCCTGTGGGTACACAGCCTCATAGATCTGCTGGCTCACAGAGGATCCCTCAGGCCTTAAGATTTCTGCTCAGATCCCTTAGTGTTTGAGATACGATCTAGATGCCTTTTGCGTTTTTGGTGGGAGTTGGAGTAGAGGTATTTCAAATATTAGTATAAGAAGGCCATTTAGTTTTTCACTCTGAGATTATAAATCATTTGGAACTCTTTGGGGACAATGCATTTCACAGAAGCTCTGTCTGACCAGCTGCAAACTGAACGTTCAAGTTCAAATGTCTCTCATCCTTGACTTTGATGTACCACCACGTGGTACTTTACTCATGAGCTGCAGGCCTAGGAACAGTCAGATTTCAGAGCATAGCACCCCGGCTAAAGGCGAGAAAGCCCTGTGCTCATCTGCTCTGGCTGCAAAAGAGCCCCGCCCTGGTGGCTATAAACATCAGACATCTATTTTCTCACAGTTCTGGGGGCTGGAGGCCCAAGGTCAAGAGTTGAGCGGGGTCACGTCTTCTCCCTTAGAAGGAGATGGCTGTCTTTTACCTGGGTCTTCGCTTGGTCTTTCCTCTGGGCGTGTCTTATAAGGACACCAGTCCTTATTGGATTAGGACCTACCCTAATGACCTCATTTAACCTCAGTTACCTCTCCAAAGACTCTGTCTCCAAATATAGTCATGTTCAAAAATACTAGAGATCAGGACTTCAACCTACAAATTTCAGGGGGACGCAATCCAGCCCATAAAGGCCATTTTCCACGGAAGCAAGGCTCTTCTTTCTTTTTCAGCTATTCCAGCCCACACTCAGATCCGTCACCTCCTGATTCTCAGAGTCATTAATCAAGCTGTGAACAAGAATTTACTTAGGACTTCTTGCTTTCAGGTTCAAGGAATACGGATGGTGCTAAGGTCTTAAGAACGGGATACTGAATGCACAGCACGTTTGGTCCAGCTGGAGAGATGAAAATATTGTCTTAAAAAGATGCCCCAACGTTCTTTTCCTATTGCCAGGAAAAACTGACAAGAGGAAGACCCTTCCTGGGGAGCACTGGAGATTCTTTTGGTCAGTAGCGTTTACCATTTCTAGTCTCTTAAGGAATATGCTGAATGTTGCCCATATACTAGTTCCAGACTTCCCATTTTGCCCACATGTAATTGAAAATCCAGCCATTCTTGTTCTAGTGACTCAGCACTAAAAAAGTCATCAATCTCAGGTTTAAAATTAACTGCAAAATGTAAAAGAGACAATTCAGCATGGGGGAAGGTAAGCAGTGAGCTCATCTTGCAAACTTAAAAGCATTTTGGAATAAAATAATCATACTTGGAAAACTGGAAACTGGAGGAAAATTCTGCCAAGTTTGTTATAAAAAACTCATTATGTATCTTGAAACTCTTTAGGAATATTTTATCAAGTGATCCATTTCCAGCAAGGTTATTTTGGGGATCCATTTGATACCAGCTGACATGCTTCTATTCTGCACTGACTTTGAAAACCACAGCCCCTATATTATAGTCTCCAATAAAAGAAGTGAGCAGGTGGAGGCTGATCAATACATTTATTTCTATACCCATCTCATTCCTGCTTTAGATGATGGAGGAAACTGTTGCATGAGTTCTGCATTTATTTTGGAAGAAAAGAAAAGGAAAATGGGGTGCAGTTGTCCCCAACTGAACGGGCTCTCCATCTGTTCTCCCTGGTCATCCATGTGAAAGCAGATCATTGCATACTGGCCCGGCTCATGGAGATGGCTTGTGAACTTGGCCACTCTACCTTAGATGAAAGCCCTATAGTTCAAGAGGGCCTGTGGCCCTTCCCACAGAGGCTAAGAGCAAACCTCTACCTGGTGAGCCCATCGTGAGATGGTTTTGTGAAGGCTGATGTCTACTTGTGATGCTGTGGGCTCCCTAGGGCTTGGTCCCCTCTGAGAGCAGATAAAAAAAAGGGCTCATTTTTGAAGAAGGGGATTCTGTGTCTCTAGGCAGGGACTTCTTTCCTCAAAGGCTCCACAGTTGACACAACTTGGGAACCCCTAATGATTCCTGTGGCCTGCAATAATGCTTCCCCTAGAAAGCTCCATGGTCTGAGAGAGCATTCAGGGAGATCTTGACCCAGTAATGTGACCTCCATGTTGGGTTGGCAGGACTCATCTGGGTTCTGGTGTTTCTGGCTGGTTAAGTTTCTCAAATTAGGTTATTAAATGATTACCTGTGAAGACCTCAGTGAGGTTAAAATTATAACCAGGCACACCAGGGAACTGGAATGTGAACAGAATATTTTGTGTTAGTAAATCATTTACAGCTGATACCTTCTATCTTCAACAGTGTTCCCCAGTGCATGGGGGACCACCACCACCACCACCACCTCCATCATCACCATCATCTTCATCATCATCATTTCAGCCGCAGTCTGCATCAACAACTCTTACTCATGAGTTGGAGGATGCAAGAAAATGCTTTGGTAAAGCAGAGTGCAAATGAGAAAACATACCGGTAACAAATCAACCGGTGGATTTTTTGGAAACAATTTCTAAACCAGTGAAGATTTAGAGCATGCTAACTGCTCTTTGCTATGAAAATACTGCAGGCTACTTATAAGAAAGGGCAGAGACATGAGGCCCAGAAATAGCCCTTGTTAATGGTGAATACTTTGAAATGAATTGGTGCTATGTTTGACATATTTTGAATTTTATATGTTCAAAGTGGATGAGAGAAAAGTGAATCACCTGCAGAGAAAAAAATAAAATTTCCCAGAGTATGTTTTTCTTTTCTTTTTAAATGGGTCTACTCAGATGTGGTACAATTTGAGTCAATCCAAATCCTGCCATGCTGTCATAGGGCAGATGAAACCAAATCAAAAGAGGGGTATTTTTCGCCTTTGTTAATACTCATGCGTGCATCATTGTTCTTTCTCTTCATGAAATAGAGAATTTAAAGGTTATTATAAAGCTCTCCCAGATATTGTGCTGTCTAGGGAAAGCAGACAGCCAGGAAGGGAAAGAGAAATAAAACTAGAAGACCCGAGAGGTCCTAAAAAAGAAAGCAGAGTGTGTAATGATGTCAGACTACATCCTTGGGTAAGTTTCCTTTGGTCCCAGAGACCATCACAATTTTCAGTTGACGTGGGCTCAGTTTAGAATTCATTTCTACCTAAACCCAATCTCATCCGATAAGCTTGGAGGGTCCCCACTTTTTTTGGAAGGTTGAAGCTCTGAACAGTGTCTTCTCTTGGGTGCCCCTAGGGCAGAGCTAGAGATAAGGGCTGGAGTCAAGTAGAAGGGAGAAGTGACTCCAGGAACAGAAGTAGGAGTGCTGGGGAGAGTAACATAGAGAAGGAAGAGAAGCCAACCCACTAACTCGAGTTAGTTACTGTGTGCAGTGGTTATAAAATATGGCCACACATTTTTGACACTCTTCCAATCCAGAGGTGGGATCTATGTCCCCTCTCCTGGCTTGTGACTCTCCCAGCAGCAGAAGCTATGCTATATGAACCTCCAATGCTAGATCAGAAAAGGCCATTCATCTTCCACCTGGTTTGCTAGAACCCTTGCTTTTGGGACCCCGAGCCCCCGTGCAAGCAGTCCCCCTCCCCTTAGGCTGCCATGCTGTAGGCCCGCTGGTGGATAGTCCCATTAAGATTCATCTTTGAGCCTTCCCAGGCAGACATCAAACATGGGAAGGAGGAAGCATCCAGATGATTAGGTCCCCCAAGGATCTGAGTCACCCCCTGGCACTGCAGCTCTTCCTAGCAGGGGCCTTCAGACCCCATGAAGCTGTGTCCTAGCTGAATTCCTGACCCACAGCACCAATGAGCATACAACACCAGTTACTGCTTTATGCCACTCAGTTTTGGAGTGGTTTGCTACACAGCAGTAGATAACAGGGCCACGCAGATGGGTAAGTGGGCTCCATCCCACGGGAGAGCTTCTCAGGAACCATGCAGAGTGTGTCTTCTCGTCATCCGCTGATTCACAGGGAGGGGAACGTTTGCCCACTGACTCTCATCCCGGGCTGGCACTGTTTATATTTATCTTATGCCCCGTCTGGACGTTTTCTCCAGATAGTCCACGACTAGATCTTTTACTCCATCAGATCCTTGCAGAAATACTGCCTTCTTCGGGAGGCTTTTCCTGCCCGTCCTTGCTAAATTGCATCCCCTCTCCTTCTGGCTTTATTTATCCCCACGGCACTTAATGCCCTCCAACAATCTTTATTTGGGTTAGCACTTTCTTCCCCTAATTAGAATATAGACCCCACAAGGGCAATAATGTTTGTCAGTTTGCTCCATAGTTTATCTTTGGCTCCCAGAAAAGTGCCTGGCATGTACTAGGCACGCTATAAAAATTTACTGAATGAACCAAACAAAATTCATTGCCTGAAATACGTTGTCTCTTTATCATTTATCTTGCCCTGAAAGACAACGAAATACGGTGTGCATAACTGTTAATGTTTGGCAGAGAAAGATATATAATTGAAATTAAGGTTTTTAATTTTTTTGGGAATTTCAAATGAATGTTATTTGATCTGGACCTTTTCTGGGTCTACACTTTCTCTTCTCATTATGAACTCAAAACGTTGACTCTAGTTTAACTTTTCATTCCTTCTGAAATACTGGCTTTATTTCCCGGGTGGCCCCATTGTCTACTAAAGATATTTTAATATGATACATTCAAGGTTACTGATGATGTTTTAAATATTTCTCAAAACTTGTTTTGTTTTGGCAAGATTCAGAATCCATAAACACATTGTGTTATGTATTCTCTCACTTAGTGTTTACGTATTTCTTTAAAAAACAGCGATTTTCCTTCTGTCTTAGAGTTATGTTCATGCCTTTCTTTATTTGCCTCATAGCCTGCTGCCACGACACAAAAATTTGTTTAAAAAGAAAGAATAATTCGTATCTGCTTCCCCAATGGCCCCTAAGTAAGTATTTTCCATCAGTTGCTATATCTGCTATTTAGTGTATGGAATCTGCTTTTATCCAGAAGCACACAAATGAATCTTTGCAGTACCTATCACAACGTGTGTATCTTAGGGGAAAAAAAAAGACCTTCAAACGTTCGTTATCTTCCCAAACAGTGGTTTTCAGAAGCTGAAGTCAAAAGGACCAGGATTGTCTTGAGAGAAAGATAAGGCAGAGCCTTGGCAGAGAATGTAAAATCACTTCTTCACTGAACCTGCAACTTTGCTTAACGTGAATAACGATGAGTCTCCCTTGGTGAGACTGTGCGTGATGATGGACAGAAGCCGTCCCGCGCGGGTCCCTGTGCACCTGCTTGGTTTTCGTCACCTTCCACCCCGGGGAAAACGTCCGATTACCCCGTAGCCGGGAGCCAGAGCTTCTCCCGCGCGGGCCGCCCCTCGCTCCCGGATGCCGTCGGGAGGCGTCTGGAGGCTGGAGGAGCTCCTGCCCTGGGGCGGTGACAAGGAGACCCCGCGGCGGGCAGCGCCAGTGCTCTGCTCCTCTCCGCCTGGGAGGCGGCCGGGCGGGCGGCTGTGGGGGCGCGGGGGCGTGGGGGCGTGGGGGCGTGGGGGCGGGGGGGCGGGGGTACCGCACGAGCAGGGTCGGCGCAGGCACCTCGCGGGCGCGGCCAGGCGGGCCTCCGTTGTGCCAGGTCCCTGCTCTGGCTCCATCCAGAAGCGGGACTCGTGACGGAAAGCCAGTCCTGCCCTCCTGTGAACCCTCTATTTACGTCTAGTTATGTCCCCTGAAGGCCAAGCTCAGCCGGGAGCCCATCGTCTATGTGCCCAGAACGTGGAACACGTGCTCCTCAGGCTGCCTTCTGGAAGGAAGAGGGGCTGGTGGGCGGGGAGGCGCTGGGCTCCCATCCCTGCTCCCCAGGCCACTGTCCCCAGGGAAGCTGTCCCCGTCCCTGCACTTTCCTTCCAGCTGGGAGAGGGGCTTCGGGCAGTTCCTCCTTCACCCAGCTCCTGGGGGGCTACCTCGGCTGACATGCGCAGAGCATTTGCATCGGGCACTCGGTGGGGCTCCTGGGTCTGGGTTGTTACTGGGCAGGTAATGCTTACAGCCGGAGCGGGGGTTCTGGTGCCGCTTCGAGAAAGTTACCCACGTCCCCAAAGGCGAAATGTAGACAAGGGCTCTGTTCTCAGGAGGATGTTGGCCCCACTTCCAACACGAAGCAGCACTAAAAATGCCTCGGTGGCTAATAAAGGCCCGGGTTCCCCAAGAAGTAGAACAGCCCGTCTAAAGGAGAATGTGTCCTCGATTAAGACGCGTCGCTGAGATCTTGCCATTTTTCTGCAGTAAAATTATCCCCCCGTTTCCGGGGGTGGTGGGGGGAGGTGCTGAGAGAGCAGCCCGGTGCATCCACATGGCCGGTGTGAGGTGTTCGGTGCAAACGCGCCGTCTAACGACCCCTCCTCCTGTGGGTCGGGGTCAGGGGGATTGTGACAGAGTAGGGCTCCTGCAAGGGTCGCTGGCCCCTCAGTTTCCTCCATGAATCTGCGCCCGGCTCTGCCCAGGCAGCCACCCGGCCCTGCGCTTTTGTGCTGCCCCCACGTCCAGATCCGGGTCATTCCTCAGGCCAAGGCCTGGTGCGTGGTGACCGCCCGCGGGTCTCTGATGCTCACGGCCGCCTGGTCCCCTGGGCCCTGAGGGAGGCGTCCCAGCTGCTCCATAGGCAGAGCCGCTCCTGCTTCCAGATCTGGCGAGTTTTCAACAAAGCTGCAGAAGACCCCGTGTTCCTTCCTCAGGAAGTGGTGCCACCAAATGCCTGTCACCCAGGCCAGTGACCTGCGCACGTGTCATCCTATGGGCCTCCCTCCTCTTCCAGCGTATGTCCAGTCCACAAAACTCAAACTAGTCTCCAGTCTGTCTGCCCTTCCATCCCCCTGCTGTCACCCACGTCCTCACTTGGGTCACTACCGTGGCCCCTGACATGTCCCCCTGCTGCCCTCCTCGCCCCACGCCCAGATCGACACTCCACACGCACCCAGAGTGAGAGTGAGCTCCATTAGATACACATGAGACCCGTCACCCTGAGTCAGTGTGTCGGTGCAGAAAGGGGACCTACCTCCTCAGCACTCCCACGAGGCCCAGCACCATTCCCACAGGTTCCCCCAAATCATCTGCCACCACCTTCCCCTCACTCTATCACAGCTGACCGGCCTCCTGGCTCCCCCTGCAAACCCCAAGTCTTCCTGCCGTGGGGCCTTTGCACGTGCTGCGCCTCTTCCCCAAGACCTGCTGTCTCAAGCCCTTCCATTCTCTGCTCAGGTCTCACCTCCTCAGAGAGCAGCCCTGGCCACCTGTACCTTATGTCATGTCCCCATTTCCTGCACAGATTTTGTCACCATCTGAAATGGATTTACTCATTTTATGGCCTTCTATTGTCTTTTGCGCCCACAGGAATGGCAACCACATGAGAGCCGGGATCCTGTCTGTCTGTCTGCTGTTGGATTCCCGCTCTGAGAACAGGGCCAAAGCAGAGTCAGTTCTTGATTTGCATTTGTCCAGGAACTGCAGGAGAAGAAGAATAGAATGGAATCTTAAGAATTCTAAAATAGTTAAATCATAGAATATTTGAGTCAGAAGGAGCCCTTGGAAATCATTTAGTCACGCCCATTCATTTTGCAACTGGGTAAACTGAGTCTCAGGAGGACAAGTGATTTGCTCCACATCTGAGGCCCTGGGGCTGCCGCTCGGTCAGGAGAGGGACCTGCCGCGTGTATCGGGTGATGAGTGGCTGTCGGGGCTTCTTCTCCCCTTGACACGTTGGCCGAGGGAAGCAGGGACAGAGGCACAGACACACCAAAGGCTAAGTGACTAAAAGCAGGGGGGTTTGGAGGAGATGGAGCTGGTGGTGGGTGGACGGTGGCACAGGAAGCCTCGCCGAGCACGAGGAGGTCGAGTGGCTTGAAGAGCAGGTGAACCCCAAATCTGATGGTCAACCCATGTGAGGGTGAGGCCCATCCCTCGAGAATTTTCCTCACGGCCTGAAGCGCTGCTGACCGCCCGTCCCGGCCAGAAGGTCTTTCAGAAGGTCAATCAGCTTCTGCTGGCTTCTCTATCAGCTTCCTGGGCCGCCTTCACAAATCACTGCAGACGGGGGGGGGGGGGCGGGGGGGGCTCGAAATCAGGGAAACTTGTCTTCTCACAGTTCGGGAGGCCAGAGTCTGGAATTACGGTGTCGGCGGGGCACGTTCCTCCCAGGCCAGGCAGGAGGACGACTCTTTCTCTTTTGTTCTCTGGTGCGTCTCCAGACCTAGAGCTGGCCTGACCCGTCGGAGGGGCTCAGTAACACCGGCGAGCTTCTTCTGAGGAGCCTGCCAGGCCTCGCTCTTCAGGTGAGCTCCGTCCAGCCAGCCAGGCTGGACACCTGCCTTGGCCGCAGCACTCTTGCAGGCAGCGACGGGACAAGCCAATGGGTCCCTGCCCCGAGGGGTCCCCCGCTGGCTGGGAGACAAAGAACAGGGAAACCAGCGGGGATTAGCACCAGGTGGTGATGGTCGCCCGGAGGCAGGGGCAGCGGGATGGCGAGGGAGCGACAGGCCATTCGGGCAGGGACTGGGGGCCCCGGTGACAGGGAGTCAGGGTCCGGAAGGCAGGAGCCGGGGCCGTGTGGGTGCTGGGGGCTGGCAGGGGCGGAGGGCACCGCGGTGCCCGGCCTGGGTGTGTGTGCGGGGCAGCGAGGACCAGAGTGGCTGCAGGCACGTGGGAAGGGGGACAGGGGTCAAGGTCGGAGAGGCGCTGGGACCCGTCCCTCCGATGACCCTGCCGGCCACTGAGAGGATGTTGGCTTTCCCTGAGCCTCATAGGAGCCACCGGGCAGGTCTGAGCCCATGAGTGTATGTCACGAGGACCCTGGGACCTGTGAGGGGACAGTCTGCGGGGCCCCGGAGAAGCCCAAGGGGCGGGGCAGGCAGGTCCCGTGCAGGGTCCCCAGGGCCCAGCGGGGCAAGGAGGGGCCGAGATGCAGGGAAAGGAGGCTGGTGCTGAGCCCCCCAGAGACGCCTTCTGGAGGGGACCGGGCCTGAGCCCACTTGCCCCGGGCTCCTGAGCTTCCTTCCTTCGCGCTGCGAGGACGGCCACCTGTGTCATCCCGGGGCAGGTGAAGCCGGCCGGACTCTGCGCTGTGTCTCCCTCTGAGGGACAAAGGTCAGTGTCACAGCAGTCAGCTCTGATGCTGGCTTCAGGCCAAGACCCTTACTATTCAATGAGAAATCTGCATTGATGAAATTTTCATTAAAGAAACATTATCCCTTTCACTCTCCTTGTTATTCTGTGGCTTTGAGTATCGGGCTAATTTGAGTTTGATTACCCCGATGATCTGAAGATTGGAGCATTATTAAAAATTTAGATGAGCAATGATATGTCTGGACCTCCCTCTCCTCTCTCAGCCGGAGCACAAGGGGCTCTGCTAATGATTACCATGAATTCGGGGCAGCCTGGCAATTAGGGAATTATCTATAGTTTGAGGGAGCTTCGACCCCTCTGCCTTCCACGGAAATGAGCTGCTTGGCTTCCAGGGCACACAGATTTAATTGACAAAATGCATCAAAAGGAAATTCCAGTCCTAGATCCAGTTTTAGGGCTAATGAGTTATATGTTTGTCATATAAGGAAGCAGTTCCTTCCCCTTTCTGTGCCTCACAGGTGTCCCGTCTGTAGAGTAAGGAGGCTGGACCCAGGGCAGGTGCTTGAAAGTGGTGGCCTGTGGGCTGAAATCAGCTCAAGGAGGGAATCTGTCCTGCACACTGTTTCTTTTGTTTGATGAGCACTTTCCCAGACTTGTGATCTCGGGTTCTACGTGTTTCATGTATGTTACCTTGTCTAATTCTCCCACCCATGAGATAGATACCCTTATTCCCTCTTTACTAATAGAGAAATGTTGGCCAAGATGGCTTAAATGACTTTCCCTGGGTCACCTGCTCGGCAGGATTTGAACCCAGGTGGTTTGACTTCCAGAGCCAGTGCTGTAAACATTTATGCCAAACTGTTCTTTTTATAATTATCATTTTTGGAAGCACACTGTTAAAAAATAATTGTCAGAATTTCAATAGCATGTATTTTTATATAAAAGTAGCTTATAGGGGCGCTTGGGTGGCTCAGTCAGTTAAGTGTCTGACTCTTGATTTCCACTCAGGTCATGATCTCAGGGTCCTGGGATCGAAATCCCATGTCAGGCTCCATGCTCAGTGGGGAGTCTGCTTAAGGATTCTCCTTTTCCCTCTTCCTCTGTCCCTCCCTCTGTGCTCTCTCTCTAAAATAAGTAAATAAATCTTTTAAAAAAGCACAAAAAGCAAAAAAGCAGCTTGTATGTTAAAATAATTAAGCTCTTTCAATACTCAGTCTACATTTCCTCCTTGCTATAAACAGCAAGTACCAACATCCCCTTAAGATGGAACATTTTTCCCTGGGTCTGTCAAACCCCCAGTCCCAGAGTTTTCTCACTGCTGTGGCTGAGTGTCATTTGCTTATTGAATTTTCCCTTTTAATGATGCTTGGCCTGGTGCTGGTAGCATTTGGGTTTGTAACCTCTGAGCTCAGTGCTCTCTTTGTCTTTGTCTGTTGTTGGAAAGTTTGGTTTCATGAGAAAATGGCAACAAAACCAATTTACCATTTATCTAGTTAAATATGCACATATACAGCCACTCTTCAATCTTAGCTTTCTAGGTATTTATGTCTAATGTTTAATATGCAAGAAGGGACCCCTCTCTATTTAGGTATGATGGAATAACATAGATCAGACAAAGGGAATACCTAGCAAAGCTTAGTAAACTGAAAGAACAGAAGGGAGGAAGAAAGATGCTCGAAGGCACCAGAAAGCAACCCAGGCTGCCAGGACTTGAGGGTCTGTGACTCCAGAGAAAAGTGATATACACTCAATAAGCCCCACATTCTTCGCCCCTTCCCTCTTCACACTAGTTTTCAGTTTATAAGTGCAGAGGCGTCCTGAGAGCAGAAAGTGGCAGTGCAGAGCTCAATGCTAAGTTTACAGATCTGTTGAGATAAGAGTTGGAATTCGAGGCTATGAAGAAATCCAGCATTGGGGGGCCCAATGCATCAGAGAAAATAGGCCCCTCAATGGCAAGTCTGACCTTCTGCAGCACTTTTACAAAGTATTTGCTGATTCCTAAGCTTATAGAACAAGATGCCAAGGAAATCAAGCCAAAAGGGGGGTTGCAGAGAAGCTGAGAAACTTAGCTGAGTGTTCACCGATACCACATGGCCCTAACAACACATATTAGAGTTCAAGGCTCAAAAAACAGGAGTCCTGAAAAATGTGAAAGTCTTACAGTTGAGACCCTAAAAGGACTTTCTCTAGGAGTAAGTTCAAACTAAAATAAACTAGACCTTGTAAAGACTGTCAATATGCATTAAATGATCTTAACTCCAGATTTGATCAAGGAAATCTGCCCCTATCACCATAGTTGGTGGAAGAACTTACTCTCTAGGGGAAGGCAACATCATTAAGGGACACTAAATTTTTTCAAATAAGACATCCAAAATTCATAAAAAGTTACCAAACATAATAGGAACGGGAGCCAATGACCAAAAGCAAGTGGTGAAAAAACAGAAGACGGGAAAAGACTCACAGATGACAGGTGCTGGAATATACCAGAGAAGAACTTTGAAATAATTATTATCCATGTGTCAACAGTGAGAACATTTTATCAGAGAAAGGCAATTTGTATTATTAAAGAGTCAGATGAACGGTCTGAAACTGAAAAATAAAATGAATAAAATAAAAAACCACAAGAGATTGGTATGTCAACAGTTTAGGCAAAGAAGAAAATAAGTTTGTTGAAAATATCCACACTGAAGCACAGAATAAAAACATAGAAAATATGGAATATTCTGAAACGTTCTAAGATATGTGTAGTTGAAATTCTAAAAAAAAAAGGGAGAGGGATATGTTTCAGAAGCACAACTTAAAGAGATTTTGAGGATTTTTCCAAAGACGATGATGAACTACATCAAGTTGCAGATTGAAGAACTCATACAATGATAAAAACAAGGAAATACACACTTGATTGCATCATAGTGACACTGCCAACAATGAAGACAAAGAGAAAGTCTTAAACTCAGCCAGAGAAAAACCACACATCGCCTTCAAAGCAGAAACGATGATAAACAGCTGACTTCTCAATGAGAACAATGAAGCCAGAGGATAATGTAAAACAGCACTGAAAGAAAAAAACCTGGCAACTCACAATTTTATTTATTTATTTTTTGTTTTTTTTTAATTTTTTATTGTTATGTTAATCACCATATATTACATCATTAGTTTTTGGTGCAGTGTTCCATGATTCATTGTTTGTTCATAACACCCAGTGCTCCATGCAGAACGTGCCCTCCTCAATACCCATCACCAGGCTAACCCATCCCCCTACCCCCCTCCCCTCTAGAACCCTCAGTTTGTTTTTCAGAGTCCATCATCTCTCATGGTTCGTCTCCCCCTCTGACATACTCCCCTTTTCTTCCTCTCCTGTTATCTTCTTCTTTTTCTTTTTTCTTAAAATATGTTGCGTTATTTGTTTCAGAAGTACAGATCTGTGATTCAACAGTCTTGCACAATTCACAGCGCTCACCGTAGCACAAACCCTCCCCAATGTCTATCACCTAGTCACCACATCCCTCCCACCCCCCACCACTCCAGTAACACTCAGTTTGTTTCCTGAGATTAAGAATTCCTCATATCAGTGAGGTCATGTGATACATGTCTTTCTCTGATTGACTTATTTCACTCAGCATAACACCCTCCAGTTCCATCCACGTCGTTGCAAATGGCAAGATCTCATTCCTTTTGATGGCTGCATAATATTCCATTGTGTATATATACCACATCTTCTTTATCCATTCATCTGTCGATGGGCATCTTGGCTCTTTCCACAGTTTGGCTATTGTGGACATTGCTGCTATAAACATTGGGGTACACGTACCCCTTCGGGTCCCTACATTTGTATCTTTGTGGTAAATACCCAGTAGTGCAGGGCAACTCACAATTTTATACTCATCAGAAATATACTTTGAAGATGAAATAGGACATTTTTTAGAGAAGCAAAAATTGAGAGAATTTATTGCCCCAGGTCAGCACTTAAATAAACACTGAAGGGAGTTATCAAGGTAGAGGGGAAATGATTTTAGATGAAAATTCAAAACACATGGGAGAATGAAGAGCCATAATATGGGTAAAACGTGGCATGTTTAATGAGTTTATGAAATAATAATAATAATAATAATGTCCTGCTGGGTTTATAATCCACATAGAATGAAATTAAACTGTGATAACAGGAACATCCAGAAGGATGCTTAGTGGTGGAACAGTGTCCTAAGGCTCTTCGTTGTTCAGGAAGTGGTAAGGTTCTATTTCAGGGCAGACTCTCACCAGTGGAGGGTATATGTCCTAATTCCTAGGACAGCGTTAAAATAATAATGAAGCCATCAAAACAAACAGTCTAATTGAAGTTTACAAAATAGAATAATAAAAATAATTGACAGTACAAAACAGGGCAGAAAAGGAGAGGAAAAGGTGATACAAATAGAAAACAAATAGAAAGTAGACTTATTTCATAGGAATAATTACACTAAATGTAAACAGAAAGGCTAGAAGTCTGGTTTTGTTTTTTCATCTGTAGCGAAACATGGATCTCTTTCTCACCTACTGCACCGTTTTGAAGGTAGATGTGAGTCACTCGAGGAGCTTATGGAAATGTGGGGACTCTCCAGGCCCAAGTTCAATATTTAGGGGTGGGATTTGAGAAGCTGCACTTATGATAAGCACAGACTGTCTTTGAGGGAATGAGAGCGGACAGGGATAGGATAAATTGAACACACTGAGCTTAGAGCTTAGCAAGGGGACAATGCAAACACACAAGTACACGCAGGGAATTGTAAAAGAGTTGTCTTCAGTGAGGGACCTTTGCCCTCATGCAAATGACCCAGACTCAGAGATCTTCCACCACGTCACCTACTCGGGTCTTGACCACTCGGTGCAGACCAGCTGTGAGGAGGACCCAAAGTGGGCAGGGATCCATCCCCATACTTGTCTATTTATTGACTGATGGAGCTCAAGCACAGAAAGTTAACCCGGGGCCAGAGAAGGAAACTGACACCGTGTGGGACACATGGCTCCATCTCGTTTGGGATGCCGGCTCCCTCTGGGCTGTCTGTGCCCCCGGCCAAGGCCCTGCTGGGGACAGACACAGATGGGGAGTTTCAAGGCCAATAGCAGCTAGCCTGGTCACTGGCTCCTGGTCTCCCCGAGGGTCTCAGTCCTTGGCAAGCGAAGGTGAAATAGGGATTTCATGCCGGGGCAGGAGGGGTCACACCAGCCCTGACGGGTTGGGAAGTTCTTTCCGTGACCATCCCTGACGTGCAGGCTGGGCTTCCGCATCCACAAAGGTGGACCTCAAAGGGGTCCCTTGAGGCAGAGGCCACGTGGATTTGGGGGTGCAGGCCTGTCCCACCTCAGGCTGCCCAGGGCATATGTGCAGGGCTGTGAGTTTCTCCTGGAGGGCCTGCCGGGGCTGGAGGGGCAGCTCCAGAGCTCTAGGCTCTGTGGCTCAATGTCCTAGTCTGACCAGGGAGCTATGGGTGGCAGTGAATCTGGCCGTGCTAATTTGCTTAACTCTACCCACCCCCCCCGAAAAAAATTAGGTAGAATACAGGTGACTTCCTCCTATTGTCTCTTTTCATTTTTACAATGATAACATTTTTTCTTTTTTTGAGCAGTTTTAGGTGGGTTTTTTTTTTTCATTTCAATACCATTTTTAAAACACAGCTGTCCCACAGTGTTACCTCCGTTTCAGGTGTACAACGTGATTGGACAAGTTTATACATCATGCTGGGCTCACCGCAAGTGTAGCTGCCATGTGTCACATGGACATTGTTCCCTATGCTGTGCCTTTTCTTCCGTGACGTATTCATTCCACAACTGGAAGTCTGTATCTCCCTCTCCCCTTCACCTGTTTTGGGCAACCCCTCACCCCCAAGCAGTTTTAGGTTCACAGAAAAAAATGGAGCAAAACGTACAGAGTTCTCAAACACCCCCTCAATCCGCTCCCTCCCTTACTTTGTGTGGAGCATTTGTTGCAATTGATGAGCCAGTATTAATGTGTGATTATTAACTACAGTTCATAGTTTACACTAGGGTTCGCTCTTTGTGTTGTATATTCTACAGGCTCTGACAAATGTATGAGGGTCATACTCCCCACTGCAGTGTCTTACAGAAGAACTTCACTGCCCTAAAAATCCTCCAAGCTCTGCCTATTCATCCCTCCCTCCCCCAGAACCCTCGGCAACCACAGAGTCCCTGATCTAGAGTCTCCCTAGTTTTCCCTTTTCCAGAATGTCATATAGTTGGAATCATACAATCTGTAGCCTTTTCAGATTGGCTTCTTTTATTTAGCAATGTACATTTACGTTTCCTCCGCATCTTCTTGTGGCTTGATAATATTCCATTGTCTGGATGTATCACTCTTTCTTATCCATTTACCTATTGAAGGGTATCTTTGGTTTCTTTCAAGGTTTGGCCATTATGAATAAAGCTGCTGTAAACACCCATGTGTAGCATTTTGTCTGGACTCAAGTTTTCAGCTCCATTACGTAAATGCAAAGAGCACTATTGCTGGGTCATATGGTGAGAGCATGTTTAGTGTTGAAAGCAACCACAGAACTGTCTCTTAGAGTCTCTTTTGTCCTTTCCAGACTTTAAAATTAATTTCTATGGACCCCCATAGTGCTCAGAAAAATTAATTTTAGAAGACCCAGCACTGGGGACATCATCACAAATTCACAAAAATCTGGGAGGAAGAGAAAACCCTAGAAGCCTCCAAAGAGAAGGAATTGCTCTCACATTCAGGACGAGGACTCAGGATTCTTCCCTGGGACTGGAAGAGCACGGTGCCTTCCAACGTCTTGGGAAATTCACTCCCTGTGTAGAGTGTGAACCACGGCCACATTATAGGTCAAGGACAAGGTCAGAATAAAGACATTGACCCGCAAGATCATAGAGAATCATCTCCTCTGCGCCCTTTCTCAGGAAGCCATGGGAGGAGGACCTGCTACACCGGCAGGGGGTGGGTCAGGAAAGTAGCCCCTGCGGGTCCCAGACAGGGACACGGGCGATCCTTCCTGGGGGAGAGGGGCAGGGTCTCCAGGAGGAATCAGAGCACCAGGGGAACACGGGATCACTGCCCCGAAGCAGATCTTGAGAGCAGCCCTTCCCCGGAGGGAGATGGCAAGAAAACCATCACCCTGTCTCCTGACCTGACGGTGTGAGCATGCTGAGGGCTGGGTTGTAGGCAGGGCAGAGAACGTAGGGGTGGGTTAGGGACAGAAAACATAGGAAGTAGGAGAAAGTCAAAGTAATTGCTCATTTTAGAGAAACAAAACAAAACAGAAATTTGTAAAAGGGACAATTGAATTTTATGTCACACAGTTCATCTGAGGATGCTTTTTGCTCGACAGTGGTAGCATGAACAATGCATGTGCCTTAGGCACCACAGAGTCTCGATTTGACTGTCAGGACGCCGGGGGAGGGCGAAGGCATGAGCAGGGCTGCTCTGTGGACTAAATCCTCCTAATTCTGTTTCATAGCGGGAAGGCAGGAGGTAACAAACTAGCAAAATAAATGAGCAGCTACGTAAACGTATTACTCAGGAATACGGAAGTAGATACTCCTAGAAACACTAAAATTGATGAAAATGGTTGTTTCTGGAGCACAGAAATCTGTGGCAAGGGGTGGGGCAGGGTCCTGCAGGTTTTTACTCCCAGCCCTGTAATCCAATAATCTTCTTTGACTTTGATAAAAAATTATAATTAAATTAAAAAGAATAGGTATTTTGGGGTGTAGGTTTTACATATAAAGAAAAACGTGCTGTGTCATGGTCCTAATTGCTTTTCTTCCTCTAAGATATGGTTTTGGTTCTCACGTTGACATATGTAGTCCGACCTTTTTTTTGTTCACTCTATCGTATCCCTTTGCGATATCACCGCCACTGTTCTTGACCCATTTGCCCGATAGACATTTGGGGATCTTCCGGAGTGTTCCCTCTTATGGACAGGCCTGCAGTGAGCATCTTGGTGTGCGTATGCACATGTGTGTTTTCCCCAAGTTCGATTCCTAAGACCATCCTTGCTCGATTGGAGGTGTTCATGGGTAATGCCAACTCGCCCAGCACTTGTCTAAAGAGCCAAAACATCAACAAAACATTTTTTGAAAAAATCTATCTGAATCAAGCTAGATTTTCTTTTCTTTTTTTCTCCTTTTACTGAGGTTTCTATGGTTGACTGCTTCCACCATATGTCTCCTCAACCTCTCTGTACCCTTTATTTATTTCTCCCACCAACACTGACTGATTGCTCTATTTTCCAGGCCCTGGCCGTGACACCGGCCACATGGTGACAGAGGGCACAGGCTCTGTCTTTGAGAACCCGAGGCTGGGAAAGAGACGTGTGAAGAGATGATTAAGGGACAGACAAGGAAGGTCATGGTGAAAGAAACAACAGCTGTGGGATCACAGGCCTGAGTGACCGCCTGGCCTCCTTCTCAGGGTGTCTCTGTCTCCCTCCCTCCAGCAGCTCTGTCCAAAAGCCTCTGAACCAGAGTCACCTCTCCTTCCTCTCTCTCTGTCCTCCCAACCCCAAATTGGCAGCACACCCTCCTCCTCACGCATCTCTCTGCCCTTGCCTGGCTGCTTCCAGACTATCTGTTCCCCACAGGGGCCCCGAGGGGCCTGCCCACAGGGGAATCATATCTGCTACCCTTCAGCTCAAGGTGGCCAGTGGCTTTTCATTTCCTTCAGAGTAAAAACCAGTGACATTACAGGGAGTTATGGGCTGAAGTTCTGTGTCCCCCCCAAACTCATATTTTGAAAGCCTACCCCCCCACCATGATGGTATTAGGAGATGGGGCCTTTGGGAGGGGGTTGGGTCCTGAGGGTGGAGCCTCCACGAGTGGGATTCGTGCCCTTACAAGAGTCACAAGAGAGCTTGCTCCTCTTCTCTCTGATCTGCCACGTGAGGATACAGGAAGTCTGCAGTCTGCCCGCTGGGAGCAGCACCAGAACCCTCCTATGCCGACACCATGATCTCAGACTTCCTGCCTCTGGAACCGTCAGAAATAAATTTCCGATGTTGATAAGCAACCTCATCGATGGTGCTTTGTTAGAGCAGCTCCAACTGACCAACACACAAAGATCCTCAAAGGCCCATAGGATCTTGTTCTTTCCTCCACATTTTCTGTCCTGGAGTATGACACCAAAGAGAGACAAACAGAGATAGTTTGTTGACCGGAACACAAGAGGAGCTTGCCTCTCCAACCCAAAACAGCCAGAATAGAACATTCTTTTCCTTAAACAGTGACCAAGTGCGTGAGGAGATCCTGGCTCTTGTGATCACTGCAAACATCGTTATTCTAGAACAGTGAGTGTGTTAGGACTATTGCGGGCTTGTTTGGTGTTTCGACTCAGTAATTATACTGTTCTGAGTGGTAGCTTTAATACAGGAAGCAGGTTACCACCAGTTTCTTGTTTTCCAAGTGTGATGGAAACACAAAATGATGGAGACTCCCTGTCCTTGGTCACCCAACATGTGGAACGAAGGGGGACTTGATTCCCTTAAAGACAGCCTCTGAGGAGACAGTCCAGGCTGGCGAGAGCTGACATGAGGCTGAGAGGGTCTCTGTAGCCAAGCCGAGTCCAGCTTGGGGATGAAGAGCCCTGCTCCACATGCTTGCGGCTCAGCTGGAAGGGAGCAGGGACAGGGTCCCACCTGTGTAGGACCAGGTCCAGGCCTGAGGACAAAGTGGAGGGCTCCTGACAGGACAGCTGGAGCAGTATTGTTAGCTGGTTCCGTGTTCCTGTCATGGAGCCTGAGGACAGAAGACAGAAAGCCCAGCAGGGCTTTTCAGCTTCCATGCGGCATGCCCAGGGGCCCAAGCTGC
Source organism: Eumetopias jubatus (assembly GCF_037043125.1). Classification (NCBI taxonomy): domain Eukaryota; kingdom Metazoa; phylum Chordata; class Mammalia; order Carnivora; family Otariidae; genus Eumetopias; species Eumetopias jubatus. Next base: position 127,940,655 of record NW_028274815.1, read on the forward strand.
TTTTTGTCTGGTTTTCTTTCTTTATTAGGGAATGTTCTGTAATGACTAGAGCCCACTTAGAGCAATATGGATATTTTAGGGTTTTTTTTTTTCAGGTTTCAATTTTAATTTCATAAGTAATATAAAAATATATTTTATTAAAATGGAAATAGTTTGGAAGTATACAGGGTAAAAATATCCCCCTCTTCCACAATTCCACTCCCCTTCTCATATTAAACTCTATTATTATTTCAATATGAATTCTTCTAGCCTATTTTGTATGCACATACTTCTAGAAACGTGGGCATGCAAATACACATATGTAGATACGCATGTATGTAATTATTCTTTACTTACTCTTCACAAAATAGATGCTTTGGTTGTAATTCTCGTAAGTACATATTGGCCCACCTCATTCCTTTAAGTGATGACATAGTAATGCATAGTATGGATGAACCATTAATCATTGTGTTGTAAATATGTGGGTATTTCCATTTATTTGTGTATTCATTTATTCATTTATTTTTGCTGTTATTAATATTACCATAGAGAACATCTTTGGGCATATATTTTTAAATATTTAATGGCATCCTTCGTTATGCAGAAGTTTTAAAGTTTAATGTAGTAAATTGCAAGAGAAACTCAACTTGAACCAATATGAGCAATTCATGTAACTGAAAAACTCAGAGGTCAGTCTCCAGGTACTGATGGATCCAGGGGCTCAAACAGTGTCATCAGGATCCTGTTACTTGAGCTCTGTTCATCATAGTGTCACCTTTGGGCTCTGTGGAGCGATGAAGGGGCCTCCGGAAGTTCCCAAACCAGCCATATTTCTAGTCCACTTAAAAAAAAAAAATTCACTAGAATAATGAAGGCTCAGTCTAGAAATAAGTTTCAACACAAGTGCCCCTCCCCCAACACATAACAAGAAGGCTAAAGGTAGTTTAGCTTTGAGAGTGATTCAGTAACACAAAATGTGAGGTACAGGTGGATTTCTATGTAATTCTGTCAGCCTCTCAGGGGTAGTCCTCACATGGCTGCCGCATCCCTAAGCATGTTGCGTTCACACACAGCCCGCAATGAAGCAGGCGAGGAAACCTCTTGCGCAACATGTCGCCCTTTTACTGTATCTGGCAAATCTTTCCCAGGACCACCCCCTCCCTGCCCACACCCCCCAACAGGTGCTACCTTGGATTCCATTGGCTAGAGCCAGTCAGGCGCCCAGGACTCACTGCAAAGAAGGATGGGAGAACAAGTAACGGGCCCCCTCTAGACTGGGGGCTGGGCTGTGCCGGCAGGAATAAGGGGTGGGGGAGCTGTTGGGTCGACATCCAGCAGCACCTGCCCCTGGGGAGCATCTCTCCCAGTCACTCCTGCTCCAGAGATGGGATTCACTCTGCCTGGACCGTGTCATGTGCTTGTCTTGTCCCCACTCCTCTCTTGTCTTGTCATGTGCTCGTCCAGAACCACTTCCCGGTCTGGGGGATTTGCCAGCTGATTGGCCGGGGCAGGTCGCCTGACCACCCTTAAACCCCGATGGGGAGCGCATCCTGAACTCCGTGAATGGACAGTGGGAGAGTGACTATTTATTGGGGTACAGTTACCAGAAGATGGGGGGCGGGGAACGTGTGCTGGAAACTCAAAACAGAAGAGAGAGGAGCTCCACGAACAGATAATAATCACTGTTCAGAATACTGCCAATTTCTGAGAGTGAGTTTCTGGTGAGTTTCCGCACTTTCTCTCCACTCTGTCATCCTCTCGGGAGTGAACGGTGAAAAAGACTTGCTAATGAGTTCTTTTCCTTTTCCTCTGCATTTCCCTTGTTCTCACCCCTTCACACCTGTGCCAAATCTCCCTTTGTCTGTTAGGAGAGAATTCAGGGTCACTGTTGGCCAAGTTGAGTGCCCATTAAAGCCACAAATATCTTTAAAGACCTCACTTCCAGCCTGTGCCTCCCCAGGGCCTCTGTAGAGGTAGGTGTTAGTGTGAAGGTTAATGACATCTCCCATCTTCTATCAGAAGTTCTATTTCTGCTGTCCTAAATGGAAGACGTCCAATGTTGCTTTAGTCTCCCTACCTACCTATTAGCAGCTTTTGAAGAGTCAGAGCTGCACAAAGGCTTGAAATTGGTGAGTTCCAGCATGGGCTCAGAGACACAAGCAATTTGAATGTTCACAGCTTTAAAATGACTTGGCAGTCTGTTTATAAAATGTCCTGTGGTCTGAAAGGAGGTGAAAACATGCCGCATACGTTAGTGATCCACTGATTGTTTCTGGAGCTAGGTAACCTTGTGACCAAATTGAGAGAATGGATCAGACCTGAGCAATCAAACCAGCCATTAAGAATCCCGCCTCGTTCCCAGGCCTGCTGTACCTCGGGATTCCTGGGGAGAAAAATGAAAGGGAAGGAAGTTTAGCCATAAAAGCAGGGGACGTGCAATCAGGCTGGACAAAGGTTGGTGAGGTTGAGGGCTGTTCATTGCACTGGTGATCTGTGACTTTCCCTAACCCCCTCCTGGGTTAAGTATAGGGGAGCAAAATGCAAAGTGACATCGGGGCTCGGAGACCAGGAGACACCGTGCAAGGTGTCTGTCCTGCCATCTCCTGCCGCTGCAGATCTCAGCACAGCAGAGGTACACGCGTGTGGTCGGGGCAGATATGGAGGAAAGACCCTCTCAGTTCACCTCTTCTCAGTAAGAGGTCCCGTGTCTGTGAGTTCCTTCAGGTCAGGTCTGCAGAGTCCCTGTCCCCAGGCCAGCCACTAACTGTGACTGTCTAATTCAACAGCAATGTCATGGGGAGAGTGGATGGAAATTACTGGAGCTTTATATTAAACCAGGGGCGATGGATTAATAAGTGGTATTATGTATTTAACCTCAGGCATATTGGGTATTTAGATGAAATTTTATTTAGCAGAAAGTTCATTTTTACTACTAAAAATGAAAGCACAATTTTGTGGGATACATCCTTTGTCTAAAAATCCAAATTTGAGGAGTGCCTGGGTGGCTCGGTTGGTTAAGCATCTGACTCGATTTTGGCTCAGGTCGTGATCTCAGGGTTGTGAGATGGAGACCTATATCAGGCTCCATGCTGGGCGTGGAGCCTGCTTAAGATTCTCTCTCTCTTCCTCTCCCTTTGCGCCTCTCCCCACCCCTCTCTAAAAACCAAAACAAAACAAAGCAAAAACTCTTAATTTGAGAAGCACCTACATATATTAGAGATGTGAAGATGCTCATTGAAGTGCTGTTTGCCGTACAAAAAACATCAGGAAGCGTACCAGCTTCTCATCCCTGTACGTGTAACAGATTACCATTTTTTAAAAAAGATTTTATTCATTTATTTGAGAGAGAGAGAGAGAGAGAATGAGCAGGGGGAAGGCAATGGGAGAGGGAGAAGCAGGCTTCCCACGGAGTAGGGAACTGCGTGTGGGGCTTGAGCCCAGTACCCTGAAATCACGACCTGAACCAAAGGCAGATACTTAACTGACTGAGCCACCCAGGCACCCCAGGAACTTGGTGTCTTAAAATAGGAATTCATTCTCCCGCAGTTGTGGCGGTCAGGAGTCTAGAAAGAATTGGCAGGGCTGCTCTAGGGGAGAATCCACTTCTCTTCCTTTTCTGGCTTCCAGATGACACTGCGTTCCTTGGGTCGTGGCCCATCCCCCACGTTGATGCCCAGCCAAGCAGATCTTCCCATCTCTCTCCACTTCTGAAGTCACATCCCCTTTTCCTGACTCTGACGCCCCCACCCTCTTATGAGGACCCTTGAGATGACACTGGGTCCACCTGAGTCATCCAGGTTGCTCTGCCTATCTCAAGACCTTCAAGTTAATCATGTGTCCAAAGGCCCTTTTGCCATGGAAGGTAGTGTATTTGCAGGTTCTGGGGATTAGGGTGTGGACAGCTTTGGGGGCCTGTTACTCAGCAGACCACAGAAGAACCTACATCCGTCAGGATAGACAAGGTGCCGCCCCAGTAACAAACAGCCCCCAAACCCCAGGGGCTTAAACAGTGAAGATCAATTCCCAGTCATACTCCACAACCCTCTTAGGTGGAAGCTCTGCTTTATGTCATCCCCACTCAGGGGCCAGGTGAGAGTGGCGAATCAGGCAGGTTCTTAGCGTCTGCCTTGAAGTGAGATGTGGGACTTGTGCTCACATTTCACTGGTCAAAGTAAGTCAGGTGACCACGACGGCCTGCAGAACAGGGCAGAGAAGGGCAGTTATGCCATCTGCTTAGAGGGAGGAGAACTGGAAACAATCTGAAACGAGTGGCCACCTCACAACCTAGATTCGCATTCCTCAGAGGAGGCAGTGTGACCTGGGGTTTCTCTGCACCATGAATACCATTCAGCAGATGTGGGGGTGAGGGACCTACATGCAACAGGGTGGAGAGACCTCTAATGCATGTACCTGAGGGAGAAAAAGCGAGGGGCAGGACCTCATGTGATGGGAAGGATGGTCTGTGTAAACATGTGCCCACAAAAATACCATCTGGTCTCTGTGGGGAGTCATGTCTGTAGTACCTGGGCATCCATTCTGGAACCAGCCCACTGAGAGCAGCATGGTGACCACCTCTAAGGAGGAGGGGCCAAGCCCAGGACTGGGAGGGAATCTACCTGTATTTATAAGGTTTTCATTTTTTAAAAAGGAGACCACTTTTAATATTTCTTATTTAAATAAGAAATAATTTTAACTAGATTTTTCCATAGCCTGAGGAGAACACAGAGACCCTGACTCCCATCCCAGGGCTTCACCCAGAACCGAAAGCCCCAGCCTGCGGTAGGAGTGCCAAGACTCAGCCCAGCCACTTACTTGCTCTGTGTCCTTGGGCAAGTCACTTGCCCTCTCTGTGCCCTAGTTTATTTTTTCACCTATGAAATAAGATACAGTGGTAAAAATTCTCCAACATGCCCATTGCCCCTCCCTGTCCTCTTTCAAGGATCAAACTAGGTGTCACATATGAAAGCATTTTGCACAGTTTTGTATAAAACACTCCAGAAATTATTTTATTATTAAGTAATACATTGCTATCTAAGTATTAATAATGAGACGATAGTTATCCTTAGTCATCCAACTGCATTACTAACATTATTGATAATTATTATTAACATATCTAGAAGCATGATATAAATGTATAACTAGAATAAAGTTCAGGTCAAGAACATCGACCTCTCTGGGACAAACCACCCTGTCTGTAAACTCAGCTACTGCTCAACCCAACTCTCCGAATGTGAGTGCAGTTCCCCATGGAGCCACTACCCTGGGCCAGGAACATTCTGTGAGCTTCCTGTGTCTGCACAGGTGGAAATAGCTGAGACTCTGGCGGGTTGCCATCTGCGCAAAGGTGAGTTTTGGAGAGCCCCCGCGGGCCTCACCCTGGACTGGCTGAGCCGCTGCTGAAACGGGGAGGCCCCCTCTGATCCTGGAAGGAAACCCTGTAGGGCCGCAGCTGCCTCAGATCTTGGGCTTGGAGACAGGGAGGGGGCACGAGGGAGCTCTACCTAATTTAAGCATCCTCAGTCCCTCCCCATCCACCGCTTTTTTTTTTCTTATTTTACACGTTGGGTGGGGTTGACCATGAGCCGATGCACCTTCTCCTTGATTGTGAATAACGTCCCCGAATCCCAGTTGCGGCATCTGGCCGCACGGAGTCTGGGTCCCACGTGGCACCCATGGGCTGGCTGGTGGCAAAGCAGCTGCCATTGCAGATAGGGCCCGTGTCTCCCTGTGCCCAGCCCCGAGCCCCCTGGCCCACCTGGTTCTCTCTACGCAGAACCTGCCTAGTGCCAAGGGCATCGGAGCGGGCCCCCTCTGGCTTAGAAGTGGCTTCCCACCGCGGTCATGTCTGAGCTGGCCCTCCACGTGTGGGCGGAGCCAAGGGAAGGGCCAAAGCTCGTGAATAAAAAGCACAAACGTGCGGGTGGATGACACCAGTTAGAAGGATTATGCCCCGGCCATCATTTAAAAAGTATTCTTTTAATTTTGAAATATTTTGAACAGATAAAAATAAACTCAGCCAAGTGTTAAAACAGAGAAGAGGCTGATTTAGAAATGCGGAAAGATTCACAGTCTCAATATTTCTGTTAAGTTCTGGGATCCATTGAAGAAAAGGTTGCTGGTAAGAGTTTCTACAATTTCATGAACTCTGGGGGGTCAACTAATATAAATATGCTCTTCCTCTTTTTTCCTCTTTTATTTTTAAAAATTTTAAAAAGATTTATTTATTTATTTGAGAGAGAGAGGGAGCGTGCAGGTAGGGGGAGGGGTAGAGGGAGAGGAAGAAGGAGAATCTCAGGCAGACTCCCCAGCTGAGGGCAGAGCCTGACGTGCAGCTCCATCTCACAACCCTGAGATCATGACCTGAGAGTTGGCTGCCTCACGGTCTGAGCCACCCAGGCACCTCTTTCTTCCTCTTTTAAAAGAAATCAAGTGATTTGCCCTTGGCCCCATCCCCTGCCTCCATTGCATTTGGGTTCTTGGGAAGAGCCCACATCTCAGGACCTGCAGAGAATTCCTTTTCCACTGTCCCGTGTGGCATTGTATGACTCAGGCTGGGACAACGACCCTTAGCTGTGGCCTCCATTGAGTGATGGTGGCTGTGTCTCACCTGACGCTGGGTCCTTGGCAGGCAGTTCCCTCCCTCCTGGCTCTGGGGTGGGCCTCTCAGGGGACACTTGGTCTCCAAGCCCCTCCAAGCTGCCATAGCATCAATCTTTCAGACCCCCCAGATTCAGGGCTTGAGGCGCTGCCACTGTTAATGTCCCAGATTTCAGCCGTCACTGACACAACAAGCCAACAACTAGGGGACAGAGTAACATGCATAGAAGCACAGGGTGACATCGGGTGGTGGAGCTCGTGACTCTGGAGACAGGCAGCTTAGGTTTGAATTCTGATTCTGCTGCTTCACTGTGGGACCTGGGGCAAGAGAACCCCCCCCCACCCCACATGGCCGGGGCTCTTGTCTGCAGAGTAGGAGAGTAAGCGTACCCACCCCACGGGGTTGATAAGTGGCTTCAGCGAGATACTGCTGAGAAGCTGGCTTGCAACAGGGGACATATCATATAAGGTTTGTCAAGAAAACCCCCAAGTTGGCTTGTCTCCTGTGTGTTACTGACCCTCGGATGGCCCCTAAAGCAGAAAGGCTTCTCATCAGTGTTGTTTCACTTCTTCAACCCAGGGAGAGGGCAGATGGGGTCTCTGTCAAGGGCCACACAGCTGGGGTGTAGGCAGTTGGACTCCAGCCCGAGTCCCGGACCCGACTCCAAACCTGCATCCCTCCCACTCCCCCGCCCCCGTGTTATTCCATCACTCTAAAAAAATAAATAACAGAGTCAGGCTGAGCTAGCTGGACGCCCTCCGCTGTTTATTTTCCAGCATCTGCTTCATAAACCGTTGGGCGTCCACGTTAATTTTCCTTATTGCTGTTAACCTCGCCTTCCAATTATGCAAAATGTTCAGGCACAGCAGCCCCTTATTACTGGGGCTCCGTCTTTGGCTGACATTTGCTGGTGTGTATCTTGGCCTTGACTGACAAAGGCAGTGACTTCTCACGTCGACCTCATTTTCTTCAAAGTGCAAACGACTCCATGACCAGATGGGTGTCTGGGGGGCCCAGGAACTCCAGAGGTTGTAGAGTAGGCAAAGGAATACTTAAAAAAAAAAAAAAAGTCAGGGCCAAAACTCGGGACCAAGGTTTACTTGGTTTCTTCAAAAAAACGTACAGATTGGGAGAAACTAAAAAAAAAAGGTTTCATGGAACTCTGTGGTTTTGGCTCTTTTCCTTTTATGGACACTCTAAAGTTCACATGGCCCATTTCACTTGGCATCTGAGGCTCCCATGATGGCTCTGTTATGCCTGGTTTCCCAATTAAACACTGAGTCATTCATTCTTTCAAGATCTAGTTATGACCGTCTATTATGTTTCAGGCACTGTTCTAGGTTCCATGTATATCGCAGATGATTGGTGAAAATCTTGACACTCTGGAGCTCATCTTCTGGTCAAGGACCAATCAATAAAAAGATGACATGTATCTAGAATGAATCAGGAGGTGGCTGGTATTAAGAAGGAAAGTGTGGCAGGGAATGGTGGGGCTGGGGTGCAAGGGGGGCTCCTCAGAGGAAGCTGACATGGAACAGAGACCTGAAAGCTGAGAGGGAGGGATACAGGCTAATGTCTGGGGAGGGAGTGTATTCCAGGCAGTGGGAACAGCAAGTGCAAAGGCCCTGGGGCAGGAGCATGTCTGGCATGTCTGAGCAGCAGAAAGGAGTGCCCAGTGTGGCCACAGCAGAGTGAAGGAGGCAGACGGGTGCCCAGAGAAAGCCAGAGGGGTGGGGAGACCAGACTACACCGGGCTTTGTAGGCCATTGTGAGGATTTGGATTTTATCTGATTGAGGAGGACTTGGGAGGATTTTGAACAGAGGAGAGTGTATTAGTTATCTATTATTGTGTAATTTGTTACTGTATAGCAAATGACCACAAATTTAGTGGCTTAAAAAAACACAAATTCATTTTCTCAGTTTCCGTGGCCTGGGAGTCAAACGCTTTTAGCTGGATCCTCTGCTCAGGGTCTCACAAAGATAAAGTCAAGATGTCAGCTGGTTGCAACCTCATCTAGAGTCTGCATTAGGAAATGGTCTGCTTCTAAACTCCCTCAGATTGTTGACAGAATTACTTTCCTTGTGGCTGAAGGACTGGGGTCCCTATTGTCTGGCTAAGTCTTAGCTCGACGCCACTATCAGCTCCTGGAGCTTGCCCTCAGGTCCTGGTCACCTGTCCCCCTCCATCATAGCTCATATCCTCCTTCAGGAAGATCCTAGCTCCTTTAAAAGGCTCACCTGATTAGGTGAGGCCCATCCTCTCCCTTTTGATTAATTCAAAGTCAATGGATTAGTCACCCAATCATAGGGTGATAGCCCATCATCTTCCCAGTTTCTGCCATACTCTAGGGGAAGGGATTACATTCCAGGAGACAGGAAATTGGGGACCCTCTTAGAAGCCTTCTTGTGACAGAGTGAGCAATTTGACTTACAATTAACAGGATCAGTCAGACCATCGTGTTAAGAGCAGACTGGTGGAAAGGCCAGGGCAGGGGGCAAGGGCAGATCCCGGGAGATCAGTGAGGGAGCAGCCACTTCTTTTTTTTTTTATTAATTTTTTATTGTTATGTTAATCACCATACATTACATCATTAGTTTTTGATGTAGTGTTCCATGATTCATTGTTTGTGCATAACACCCAGTGCTCCATGCAGAACGTGCCCTCTTTAATACCCATCACCAGGCTAACCCATCCCCCCACCCCCCTCCCCTCTAGAACCCTCAGTTTGTTTTTCAGAGTCCAACGTCTCTCATGGTTCGTCTCCCCTTCCGACTTACCCCGACTTCATTCTTCCCCTCCTGCTATCTTCTTCTTTTTCTTTTTTTTTCTTAGCATATATTGCATTATTTGTTTCAGAGGTACAGATCTGTGATTCAACAGTCTTACACAATTCACAGCGCTCACCACAGCACATACCCTCCCCAATGCCTATCGCCCAGCCACCCCATCCCTCCCACCCCCCACCACTCCAGCAACGGGAGGAGCCACTTCTAACAGTGGCTTTGACCAAGGTAGTAGCGATAGGGTGACAGAAATGGCTGAAGCTTGAGGGAGCAGGCAGCCGGCGGCGCGGGGGGAGGGGGCCCGGTCCGGGAGTGCGGGAGGCAGGGGTAGAGGGAGGGAGGTGGTGGCAGCGGCCAGCGGACTCGAGTCATAACCGGGGCCGGGGCAGACACCTCTGTGGAGCGAGGCAGTAGGAGCACCGAGTACCAGAGGCAGCACCGGGATCCCCGCCTCAGGCGAGGGGGGCGCCGGACCGGGAGGAGGGGAGGAGGCGATGCTGGAAGCCATGGCGGAGACCAGTCCCGAAGATCCACCTCCGACCCTGAAGCCAGAAACTCAGCCACCAGAGAAGCGTCGGAGAACAATTGAGGATTTCAACAAATTCTGCAGTTTTGTCTTGGCCTATGCTGGTTACGTCCCCGCTAGCAAGGAGGAAAGTGACTGGCAAGCCTCTGGCTCCAGTTCTCCATTGCGTGTCGAGAGCGCGGCTGCCAGTGACGGCTGGGACTCGGCCCCCTCAGACCTCCGAACCATCCAGACCTTTGTTAAGAAAGCAAAATCATCCAAGAGAAGGGCGGCTCAAGCAGGTCCCACTCAGCCAGGACCCCCGAGGTCCACTTTTTCTCGTCTGCACGCCCCTGACAGTGCAACCCTGCTTGAGAAGATGAAGCTCAAGGACTCTCTCTTTGATCTAGATGGGCCCAAAATGGCATCTCCACTGTCCCCCACATCCCTGACCCATGCCTCCCGGCCCCCTGCTGCTCTCACCCCAGTACCCCTTTCCCAGGGGGACCTCTCCCAACCTCCTTGAAAGAAGGACTGAAAGAACCGAAAGTTGGGGCCAGGAGGGGGGCTGGTTTTGGGGTGCTTCGGAGGTCTCTGCCAGCTCCTGGGGATGGGGAAAAGAGGTCTTGAATTAAAAAGAGCAAGAAACGGAAGTCAAAAAGGCAGATCGGGGGGATAGACTCCCACCTCCTGGGCCTCCCCGGGGACCCCCCAGTGATACAGACTCTGAAGAGGAGGAGGAAGACATGGCAGCCATGGTAGGGGGTGCAGCCCCAGCCCCTGTGCTGCCAACACCCCCTGAGCCTCCTAGGCCCCCTGCCGCAGTGCACCCTGAAGGAGCCCCTCCCACTGACAGCGAGAGCAAGGAAGTGGGCAGCACTGAAACGAGCCGAGATGGAGATGCCAGCTTGAGTGAAGGCGAGATGCAGGTCATGGATGAGGACCTCATGGTAGAATCAGGTGATGACTCATGGGACCTGATCATATGTTACTGCCGAAAGCCCTTTGCAGGGCGGCCCATGATTGAATGCAGCCTGTGTGGGACCTGGATCCACCTCTCCTGTGCTAAGATCAAGAAGACCAATGTCCCTGACTTCTTTTACTGCCAGAAATGCAAGGAACTGCGGCCGGAGGCCCAGCGGTTAGGGGGGCCTCCCAAATCTGGAGAGCCCTGACACCGCCGTCTCCAGGCTGGGACTTCCAAATGACAACGTGACTTGGGAACTGAGCCTCAGCTTCCTCAGCCTATCCCCTGGAGCTTGGATTATTGTCCCACTTCAAGGCAGGAATTCCCAAGGGAGGCTGGTTTGGGAATGAATGGCTCACGTTCCAACCTTAACCTTTCCTTCCCACCTTGTGGACTTGAACATGGACCCATTACAGTTGGGGGTGGGAGGCTGTCTGGGTCCCTAGACACTTAATCTCTGTCCCTTAGACCTGCCGCCCCCCTCACTTTCTGGGCCAGGGTCGGAGCTGGGGTGGAATGGGACAGTTGTCTATAAAACTCTAGTGTAAATAGAGTACTCCCTTTCCTCATCTTTTCTTTTATCTCCCCATTTATTCTACACTGGTTGTATTTTTAATTTTGGACTTTCCCTTTCAGGCAGGGCAGCTCAGAGGTGGAGTACCAACCAGGGTCTGGCCGAGGGAGGAAGGAAAACAGAAAGGTGACGATGCGCTCACTCACCTCTTTTGTTTTTAATAATATTGGCCAGCTGTTTGTACAGACAGCCTGCGTGTTGTAAATAAAGCAGAGTGGGCTCAAAAAAAAAAAAAAAAAGGCTGAAGCTTGGCTGTGGAGGTTGTGGAATGGATTGGATATTTTTGTAACATGGATTGAATGAGAAAAATGAAAGCCTGATGTGGGTCTCAGGGATGGCTCCAAGCTCGTTTGGTCTGAGAAACTCGAGTTTTGAGCTGTGATAGCTTATCAAACTTATTAAGAAGTCTACAGGTTTCCAAAGGGTTAGTTTTATGCTCATGGAACTCGAGGCAGAGGCTTTCTCCTGCTTTGTGATTTCTTCATAAAAATAGCAATATATTATCTATGCAGATGGAACTTGTGTCATTAGGGTCCCAAACAGCCATTTTCATCTTTTAGGAAAACAATATAAAAAAGAAAATGAGATCGCCTTCAACTTCATCAGGTGTTGTTCCTTTTTTTTTTTTTTTCACCCCAGCTCTTTGTTCCTGAAAAAATTGCAGCACAAGACAATCAGCGACAATAATTTGGGAAGAGCGACAAATAGGCCAGGAATTGGCTCCCTTTACTGGTTTTGACTTGCATTAGATGGAAGACAGATGAGTTGAATCAGGTCTGTTATGCAGCAGAAAGTATTACGATGTCACATGGAGCGATAAAGGTGCAAAATATGAGCAGAAACATATGTTCTTGAGAAATTAGCTGTTAGCTACGTGCCTTTCTCTCGTTGATGTTATTGCTTTGAAATCCAAGGCAACAAGGCCACTGGCTGTTGGATGGCAAGCTATCTTACCCTTCAACAAATCCACTCATGAACTTGACACATGGCTTGTCCCGCTCAGGAAGACAAGAGGGATGATATCTCTGCTTTTCCTCACGGCGTGTTATGGAAGAGCGGCCAGCTTGGCGTGCTAACTACGAGGTGTGCGGCCATTCAATATGGGCAGGACATCAGCACAACGTTCTGGGTTTTTCCAAGTACAAAAGACAGACGGCTAAAGCCAACACCACCCCTCTGGACTCTGGTGCCCACAGCTTCCTCCCATGACCACGAGATGTTTCCTGGCAGACGAAATGGTGCCTTTGCTACCTGATGTCTTTCTTCTCTTTGCGAAATGTTGCTGCTGTATTAATTTCAGATACAAGTTTGCTAGGGATGCACCCTGGTGATCCACTGCACATCGGGAACACGGCTCATCAAGAGTGCATGCTGCCAAAGCCCTCTCCCTCCCTCAGAGAAGCTTGCAGTGGGCAGGGGGAGGGGGTGCGGAGCTCTTTGTTCCATCCCTCCTGTCTCCTTGACCCAAAGATGAGGGGTTTCCATCTCGGGGGCTCCTGGGCTGAAATTCTAATAGTAGAGGGACAGAAAGTAGCTCAAATATTAAACCACGGATGGCCTGCCATTTTTACTCGAAGCGCTGGAATTTTTCAGTCAATGCCGGAGGAAGGGAGGAGGTCAAGTCAGCTGGCTCAGCAAACCATCATCTCTAAGTGTTAGCTGAACAGAGGCAAACCCCGAATGTGAGCACGATTCAAAGGGGCCGCCGAGCGGGTGGGCTTCGGTGTCTGGTGCTGCAATTGTGGTTTTAGGTATTTATGTCTCTTACTAAGACAGTGAGTGCCTGGAGGAAGAGACCCGTGCTTTAGTGCCTTATTCATCCAGGAGTCCTCTATGTCCAGCATGGTGCTGGGCGCTCGGACGCTCAGCACTTGGGACGAGCAGGTGTCCTGGTCTGAACGGGAAGATCCCAGCGTGCGCCCGCTTGCCTCCTTCATCTTTTTTTTTTTTTTTTAAGATTTTGTTTATTTATTTGACACAGAGAGAGAAAGAGCTAGAGAGGGAACACAAGCAGGGGGAGCGGGAGGGAGAAGCATGCTCCTGGCTGAGCAGGGACCCTGATGGCAGGGCTCGATCCCAGTACCCTGGGATCATGACTTGAGCCAAAGGCAGACGCTCAACGACCGAGCCCCCCAGGCGCCCCATTGCCTCCTTCATCTTTAACAGCAGCCCCTTCCAATCCCACCGATGACTATGCCTCAGAACTGCCCTTTTGCTAAATTAAGCAGAAAGAGTTCATTGCAAGGATATGGAGTGCCTTTATCAAGAGATCATGTCTTGGCTCAGGTGATGAAAAAGTCAATCATAAATAGGGGGCTGGGATATAAGTCCAGTGTGCCCGGTATGGTCCCCATTTATGCCTGTTGTTCTGGCATAATTGTCCAGAGTGTCCCTTTGCTCTCACACGTTATGTGGTCATCTTCGACACTCGTGGGGTACAGCTACGTTCAGACATCAGATTTGGTGGTCATCAGGACATACAGGTCTTGGCTTCACTCTCCAGGACCAGATGGGGGTAGAATGGTCCCGGGGACCCTTTTTTGGGGGGGAGGTTCAAACAATGGACTCTGGTCGGCCTGTTTTCTAGTAGCTTTCACAAAAGCCCAAGATGAACTTTGATTGGATCAGCTTAGGTCACATGCCTACCCTGTAATGAATTCCTGTTGCCAGGGCAACGCTGGTGCTGTTAGGTTTAACCTGGCTCATAGGTCCCACCTCCCGAGTCTGGGGTGCCTTTCCCTGCACACCATATTGACTGGGTATTGACTGCAGGGTAGAGTCTTCTAAATGAAAATGAAGTTGTTGTTATAAACTGCCCCCAACAGAATATGGGCCCTTTTGAGACGGGGATTTCTGTCCATTTTGTCCAATGTTACACCTTGAGTGTCTAAAATAGTACTTGCTTATAGTAGAAGCTCTTTAAATAGCTATTGAATGAATAAGCACCGAGAAGGCAAATCGCAAGTTTCCTTGATGCAGCCTCTGTATAAAATATGATACACTTCATCGCAGCAAATGCTCCGAGAAGCAGCCTTGAAATAACGGTAAACACAAATGACCTTCACCAAGATAATCATCCTTCAGTGTGGCAGAAACATTTGAAACCACTGACCCGTGGCTCATGTCGGTCTCCATACACTGATGTACAGACCCTCCCCACGTCTCAAGCCCTGGACTTTCCCAGGCCATGTTTATAGCAATTCCAGTGATGTTTAGAAGCCCTGTTTACAAGAGGATATTCCCTCTTCCAGTCAAATCAGGGTGCTGGGCAGGAAAGAACTCACCGGAAGCTGGTGTCTCATAGCCTTCCCTGTGAACTGCACACTTTGGAGGATTTTCTCATTTGAGCTAATAATGAACTCTGGTTCCTCCTGGGAGTTTAGCTGAATCACTTACTAGAAGCTCCTCAAGGGCAGGGATTACATCACTCTGTTCCTTGCACAGTGCCTGGCACCCAGAAGGGGATGGAAAATGTGACTTTGTGGCTGAGAAGGTGAATTGGATCTACTGCAACCCCCCTACATGTCATCCTTGGCACATTCCATGAACAGCTATATCCATCGGCCAGGGTCTTGTGGTTGCAAGCAACAGAAGCTGGCTTTGGCCAGCCTTATCAAAACAAGAATCAATGGAAGGATGTGGGGTGACTCTGGAAAGAACAGGAAGGTCTAGGGGACCCGCTCTGGAGGACAAGAACTGGGTCAATTCTGGGGTCCAGGGAGCAGGAACTCCTGGACAATCTCTTTTGGGCTTGTGTTTTGGGGTGATGACCCAAAATCATTATTGTTTCTTGCATCAGTCACCCAATATAAAATTTCCCAGGAGAGAAGTTTGAGCTTCAGCCTCATGTCCACCCTCTGGCCAGAGCAGCGTAATCATCTGCTCTGTTCAGATGGCAGCAGGGTGTGTGTAGAATCCTTAAGGGAAAATTGAGGTCCTGGGGCAGAAGAGTGGGAAACTGAGGCTGGCCAACCCCCAGCAGCAGAAACCCACCCCAGCCAGTTTCTACCTCACCCGTCTAGGGATGCTCGCAGCCTTGGATGTGCCTGGCACTTAGGTCTTCAGAAGATGTTGACTGCGCCCAACTTACTTCTACCTCTAAATTGGAATTGTGTCTCATTTATTTCTATTTCTTCAGTGGCCAACTGAGTTCTGAACACAGAATGGAGCCCAATACGTGTTTGTTGGACAGATAAATGATTGGATCCCTATGTTCAACGGGAGAAAGCTCCAGTCAGACCAACATATTTCTGAGGGATGGGAGAAAATCTCACAGGTGTTCAGAAAACAAATATTCAAAACTTGGGAATAAGGCATAAAGATGATTGTGAGATCTTTTCGTGTCAGGGTTGAGGGCACTGTCACATGCCCCTGGGAAGGGACATCTGACGCTAAGGAAATGGGACTTTGACTTCCTAGGACTATTGGCTATAGCTCAGACGTTTCACAATGCTGGAAAGGTAGAGGTTAACACACAGAAAAATGGTAACATACAAGATGTCTTTTTCTTTTCTGATATTACTAAAGACAACACAAAAGCTGTAGTTCTATTGCCCAGGGAAATCCTGAAGTGGTTGCATCTAACTTAGCATTGTACCGCACCATCCTTCTGTTTCACCGCCCAGAACACTTGTTTGCAGATCCTGCTGTGAATCAACCATGCCATCCTATTAATACCATCATTGAGGAGTTAAATAGAGTTGACAAATGGTCACCATGTAATGTAGCTCATCAAAATTATGTTTTTAACATTTTGAGGATTATACTTTGACACACACTTGAGCACACACACACACACACACACACATTCCCCCCCCCCTTTCTCCTGGGAAACTAGAATCTTTTTCTTCTAAAACTGAACGTCTTTCATTACATGAAAATAGCACGTTCATGCCAAAAACACCTTTTCCTGGAATAACATCTGGAATTTATACTGTGACTTTCCTCGACCAAACATTAGCTCCAGCCTCCCGATCTCTCCATCGGGGCGTTGGGAATTTAACACTGCATTTGTCATCACCTCTTTGCCAGTTTTTGAAAGTGATGTAACTGTGGTCAAGAGCAGAGCTAGGACGGCTAGGCTGAGGGAGGGGACATCTGTCATGATGTGCGGTCACCCAGAACTTTTAGAAAGCCTTTTTGCATTCAGGGGAATAGTTCCCCTGATGTGTCTGCACAACCTCAAAAGAAAAGCCAGCAACCCACCTTCCCAGTCTCCCCTGCAGCCAGAGAGCAGGCATGTGATAGGGATCCCACGGATCAGCTGGGAACAAAGAAGACTTGAGTGCCGAGGAGAGAGGTGGGCGAGGGGCGGCAGCGGGCAGAGTGCGTTCTGGGGAGGGCGGCCAAGAGATCTGGGGCTCTCAGAAGCTACCCGGGAGGCAGAAGTCTGTCCCCTTGTACCCCAGGCTCAGCGCCAGCGACTGAGAGCTACAGGCACTGTGCCCAGAGCTAGGGGTGAGGAGCCTGCCTTGTTCCTGGTTACAACCTCTGAGTCTGATTCTCTGGCTTTGGGGAGATCCTGAGAGCCACTAAGTAAATTCCTTTCTGGCCTAAACAAGGAAAGGGGTTCAAAATATGCCACCTCTAAATATGCCACTTTGGCATATTGATGATTCTGAGCTGAAGGCATTTGAAAAAGCCCAGAGGCAGGAAGGGCTGGCTCTCTGACTTCCCATTTCTGCCTAAAAGCAGGTCATAAAATTTCCCACGAGAAAGATGTCCTCCCTGCAGGGAGAAGAGCATTCTTATCACCAGAGGCTGGGAGGCAATGCCAAAATGGATCCGTCCAAACAAACCTACTAACGTAACCTTTATCTTCCATTAGTTTCCCCCATATACTTCCTAGTCACTGTCTCACAATTTATTGCCCCTAGTCTGAGCTGCCTTGTCTTGTCACATCCCTACTATTTATCATTCTTTGTTTAAAAAGCTTTGGGGCCTAGTGGCGTCTTAGAGTCTTTATTATTATTATTTTTTTTTGAAGACTCCCATGTTTAATTACAATATTAAATAAAATGTGTATGCTTTTCTCTTGTTAATCTGTCTTAGGTCAGCTTAATTCTTAGGCCCCCCCACAGCACCTAAGAGGGTAGAAGGACGTTTTCCCTCCCCCAAGCTAGCTAGAGTGGATTCTGCTGTTTGCAATTCAGACCCATGCCTGATCCAAACAGTGAATAATTGGGGAATGGGACGTCAGAGGTGCCTGGATCAGAGGTAGCTGGGGAGAGGGACAGGAAGCTCACTCTCCTGGATGAGTTCTAGCACAGCTGGAGCTTTTCATAGGACTGAGTGAAGCTTTGCATTGCCAAGAGCTTACTTTGCTGACAACGCCTGTCAACTCTTACCCTGTGACGTAAGCAATATCTCAACTCTAATTATTCTTGAAGTTCCATCCAGCTGTTTGACTTCCTGATTCTATGATGCTTCTTAACCAGTGCATGCAATTGAAGATCATCTGAAGTTTGACTTGTATCCATCTTAGAAGGGGGAACAGTGAAATCTCCAGGGATTAACATGCCCACCACCTGGCATGCCAGCAGGGCTTAGCAAATTAAAAATATATAGATTCAAAAATTTGATGATCAGGAAATTACTCCTGAGATGAGCTTTCTTGTTATGAACTTCAAAGAAGGATTTGTTATTATGGCAAAATGAAAACAATGCATTATAATTTGATGTTTTCCATGCAAATGGAAAAGTAGCAGAAAATATCTGTCATTTCAGTTCGAGGGAGGCCCCGCTTGGCAAAAGAAATGTACATGCTGTCACATCAGGAGGTAGAGATTCCAGTATCTTCTGCCGTCATCAGGATACAACACGGCTTCCGCAGCCTCGAAGTCTCTTTGTGCAGCCCCTTTGTAGCCCACCCCTCTTTTATTCCCCCAGCTGCTGGCAACCACGGATCTGATCTCCAAACTCTAGAGCTTCCATCTCAAGAATGTCCTATAAATGGCATTCTACGGCACGTGACTTTGTAAGCCTGGCTCTTCTTCCTTAGCAGAATGTCTGTGAGATCTGTCTGGGGGACACATCAACAGTTTTTTCCCCTCTTTTTGCTGCTGAATAGTATTCCACAATACGGGCACACCACAGTTTAGTTTTGTTTTTGTAATCCATCCACTCCTATTGGGATTGTTCCCACTTCTCGCTTAATATGAATAACGCTGTGAACACTGATGTCCACATGTTTGCGTGGACATGTGTTTTCACTTGTCGTGACTTGCGACTGTAGGGGAGGGAGTAGTCTCCTGGAAAATATATGGGGAATATTTTGTTACTAAAGATGGTGCGAGTGAGTGTGTTTGGGAGGGGGGCAAAATCAACACTTGTTTTCTACACTGAGCCAAGTGTTTTGTTTTGTTTTGTTTTGATAAAATAAAGTCAGTTTTGGTGTTTTATCCTTGCAGCTCACCAACTCTCACATCTCTTTATAGCTCATTCGTTATGAGAACAAAAGCACTGGGAGCTCTTTTGATTTCTGCAACTGTGGTTAAAACATGTTGACCAGCCTCCATGTAGAACATATTTTCTCTATGTTTTCTCCTCCCACTTCTTAATGGATTTAAGATGAAATACACTCACAATGTGGGTGACAATTATGTAGTGCAGATAATCTCCAAATGGCACCATGCATCCAAGTCTCACAGGTTCATTCCTACCTGTCACTAGACTCTATTTCTAAATTTAGATCTCTTTTGACACAGCCATTAAAGTGTCCATCCCTGATGTCAGCACTTTTAAATGCTTCTTTCCTGTGCATCAGATTCAATATTGGGGAAGCAGTACGGATTTGCCCAAGTCAGCAGCTATCTCGTCTGTGACACTTCCAATTTTTTTTTGCCTGGAGGAAACTTGAACACCAATCATCTTTTGAGCAAAAGTTTAGGGGGATTCATGGGCTTTTAATGTGCCCATCTAGAGGATATGGTGGGGGAAGATACTGGGTGTAGTCATCCGGATGTGCGAGGGTATGTTGCAGTAACAACACTGAAGTCTCCTTTGGCTTAACACAACAAAAGTCTTCTCACTCCCACTCTGTGTCTAATGTGGGCTATTTGGGGGCTCTGATCATCATAGTCACTCAGTGACCCAGTCGGATGGAGGCCGCACTATCTCGGTACACGCCCCCCGTGACCACCATGGCATAGGAAGGGAGCAGATCAAATCACAGTCCCCGCTCTTCCACGCTTCTGCGGGGACACGTCGCTTTCTCTCGGATTTCATTGGCTGGGGGTGGTCACGTGTTGACAGGCAGCCGGGGAGTCTGAGCCTCCTGTGGGCCTGGAAGAAGTGGGGAGCCAGGGATACTGGGGAGCCCCCGCAATGTTGGGAGGAGCCTGTGCAGAGGGGAAAATTGACTTCATAAACAACTTCACTCATGTGGTGATTTTCTCTTTGACTCTGGATCTCAGCAAATTATTGGGTCTCCATGTTGATGGATTAAAGGGAAGTATTATTTGAGGTTGGGCATTTTTTTGCACTCAATATCTCTATAATCTTATTTTTGTCTGCACGAATGCATTAGCATACATATTCTGGGCTCGGAGCCAAGGTGAGTCGTTTTGTCTGTTTCCTCGTCGCCATGGTGCCCCGGTCCTTGCCAGAACCAAACAGCCGTCCCAGGCAGGAACTGTGCCAGGGATCCTGAATCCGCCCCCAAGCCTGGTGCCCGGTCACCCCTCCTGCTCATGTGATGGAGCCCACCCTCCACATACGCCACCAGCAGGGCCAGACGCCAGGGACAATGCCACTTGGAATCTGATAAGTAGCACTTGGTGCCCTGCCCAGATCAACTTTTCATCACCTTGGAAAAGGGATGGGCTTGGGACCTTTCAGTCCCCACCGAAACCCTCAAGCATGCCTTGGTTATTACTGGGTGGGATTATTGTTAACACTCTGCGGGGTGGACCCCACCCCCACCTCAGGCTATGTGAAGATTAGAGAGGCTGAAAAAGCAAAATGAAAATGCCAGATTTCTATCGGGGATTAGGAGGCACTCAACTCTAGCCAAGTTTTATTTTTCCTATTCTCAAGGAAGAAAGAAAGAGTGCAACCTGAACTCTCCCACCCTCTGTAGCATTCCATAAATGCATGAATTAAAAGAAGAAAAAAAAAAACCCTAAAACAAAACCAAACAATCTGGCCAGGCAGCCAGAATTTCTTTGCCCGAAATGTTCTAGTTTTCTATAACTTTGTCAGCACACACAAGTTTCTAAGACCCAACTCTGGTGTGAATGAGGGATGAATCCAGGAGACTCAGGCTTCCTAAAAGTGGGAAATAAAAGAAAATGCAGTCTATCAACCGGCCCACAATTTATTCCATTAACCATAAAAAATTTGATCCGAATATTTGCTCAGTAGAATAACCACGTTGACCAATTCCTCTTACTCTGAAAAAGGCAGTTTCGAATTCACATGGCTCCAGTCTAGATTCACGTGGTCTTTTGCAACTATTTCTAGGTGTAAGCATTTTCGTCACAGAAAACCCGTCATAAAAACCTCAATTTGTGAAATAAACCAGAAACAAGAGCTGCTCTGGGGGTGAGCCCTGCCCCCACACCCACCCCCACTGTTGTCTCTGAATCCTGCAGACCCAGTTCACACATTTTAAGAATCTTCAGCACAGACTGAGAGCAGAGCACATTAGAGAGCATTTGGACGTTTCTAGGGGAGTTCTGGAGCGTCCCAGTAGCTGATGGCGGATGTCCTTTCTAGCATTTAGTGTGTGGGGTCAGGATGCTCCTGTATGACTTACAATGGAAGAGACAAGCCTCATAGTAAAGAATTGTCCTGCACAAATGTCCACATAGGCCTTACCTGTCTTTCCGGGGCAGGAGCTAAGGGTCACCTACTTAGCTTTAGCCTCAGTTTCCCTGTCAGGAGGAGCATGGCTCTCCTTGCACTGTGGAAAACAATGGGCCAGAAACATCTTGCCCAGCCTCCACTGCCGCCAAGAGTGGCCATGGGACCCAAGTCTGAATAATGTAACAGGAGAGTACATTTATTCTGGGGTCTGGAGAACCTTCTAGGAAGGTTTTACTCTTTAATAAAATGGACGCACAAGAAGAAACTCTTATTTCCTGGCTTTGAAAAGAATTGGTTGAGAGCAAGATGCTAGGACTGAAGCAGCCATTCTGTGATCATGAGGAGATATGCTTAACAACCAAGCCAAGCCTTCCGGGAGGGCAGAGCGGAAAGAGGAATGTAGTTAAGCTAAATCAATCATCGCTTCTGTTACGGGGACAATAAACATGATTCTTTAAGTTTGTGTTAATCAGGTATTTGGTTCCTAACCTCCAAGCACAGTTGAGTGGATATATTTTCCCACTTCAGATGCATCTAGAAGTATAGAGCAGAGCTCCAAGGGAATATTCTACACACACATTGACACTTTGATTTTCACTGGGGTTTTTCTTGTTGACTCAAAGGCTGTATAAACCTTTTCCAACATTGCAATTGATCTTCCACTTCTGCCTGAGGGTAGTTGTCTTTGTTCTGTTAAGTAGTCCAGGAGCTTCTAGTTATTAACAGCCATTTTATACTTAAATTCTTTAGAATCTTTCATCTGTTAGGCCCGCTCCAACACAACCAAGAACACTCCATGATAGGAGGTGACATTCACTGTTGACTTTGAGATAGAGCAATTCTCCCTCCCAGTATAGACCCATATATGCCCCCGGAGAAGCAGGGAGGATGGGAGCTTGTGTGGTATCTAATAAAGCCTCTTTCTTCCCTCCTGGTTCCCCAGTTCTGCACTCTGTTGCACCCCCAGAGACAGACCCACATCGCTGTCCGGAAGCCCCCTGCTACAGTGCAGGCTCAGCCATCCCACCTCGGAGAAAGCCCAAAAAGAAGGAATCCCTGATGATGGAGCCATCAGCCTCCGGGAGGTGAAGGGGACTCAGGGTTCTGCCACCCCAGGCCCAGAGATGGAGTCGGGGCAGGGACACCGGGTCCCAGCGGAGCCTTTCTCTGTGAGCCTCAGAGCCCCCTTGTCCTCCTGTACAGACCTGGGGGCCCCTCGCAGATCCCAGCACGGATGGGACTTGACCATTGATCTCTGGTTCTGTGCAGCTGGACGATGTCCAGGTCCCTGTGGGGAGACGGCCGTGCCTGCAGCTCCTTCCTGAATCCCAACTGATGATCAATAGACTAATTACAAAGCAACCCAGCGCTGTAGGGAGGAGGGCATCTTCACTCCCCAAAAGCACAGCAAAAATACCCACAGGGATCCTGAGAGGTCAAGCAGGGGTGAGGCAGCTGCCGAGTGGAATGAACGAGGCCACTCACAGTCGGAGGTATCTAAGGAAGACACACAGACGCAGGGGACAGAAATCATTTCAGAGCAAAGCAGACAATGCCCTGGCCAGGGGTTGTACACTTGCAGCCTGATTTTTTTTTTTTTAAAGAAGCATTTTATACATACAGAAAGTGTTGGGTTTGTATACATACAAAGCATCTGGTACTCACTGCTCTATGATCAGAAATCTGACTTCAGAAGTGCATTTGAATCTTCCTGTAACTAAAGATGTTAGGGGAAGTGGCTACTTCTTGGGGAGAGGGAGGGAAATCCATGGGATTTATACTTTTAATGAATTTGTTTCTACTCCCAAATGTTACATATATTACTTGGCATAAATGGTATGATTGTTTGTATTTGTCTGTAATCTACTTCGTTTTATTTACTATAATATCTTTGAGCTGGATTCTTGTTGATATCTACTTTCTCTAGTTTATTTTAACCTCTGTACCCATGCTGAGGTCTCCAGTCAAAAGCGGACTCTATCACAGACAAAGCTGCAATGAACATTCTGGGGTACTGGTCCCTG
The DNA here is from genome assembly GCF_037043125.1 of Eumetopias jubatus. Lineage (NCBI taxonomy): Eukaryota > Metazoa > Chordata > Mammalia > Carnivora > Otariidae > Eumetopias > Eumetopias jubatus. The sequence goes on from NW_028274815.1 coordinate 127,963,893, forward strand.
GGCATTTGCCCAAGACCATCACTCAGGTATTTACCTGGGAGAGGAGGGGGCTTGCTTTTCTGGGCAAATCAAGGGAAGACGGAGAGCAGAGTTGGGGACCCAGAGCACAGGCAGGCCATTGGGCCATCCCCACTTTTGATAAAGCCTCTGGATTTTCTTTCGGAGAATCACCCTTCCCCATTAAGTGCAGCCTTGGTGGGACTATTTGATCAAGATGCCCTTCCTGTTCCCACAAGCCAGGGTGGGCATATGATCCTAGCTGGGTCAGTAGGTAATGTGTATCTCTAGGTGATTTGAATCTGAGGAGGAAAAAATGCAATCTGAAAATGACTAGATGCGCTGTGGTGCCCTGAAAAAAATTGTCTTTATTTCCTCTTTGTGGAACCTCAGAGACGACTCAATTCTTGCCTTTTAGCTTCCTTTTTTGAGCTAACCCATATCCTTCCAGGAGCTCCCTTCTTTGCTTAAGCTGGCTGGACCCTGTGTCTGTGGGTTGCAACCAAAGATCCCTGACTGATACAGCCTTCCAGGGAATATACCAAGGGTGGCGGGTGGGCAAGTCTTCAGTGGACCCAAGACAGGATGGTGTTCTCTCTCCCACTGTGTTCGCAGCCTTGCCTTGAATCATTCAACTTTGAAGAGGGGTTGGACATGACCCCTTTGTGAGGTAGCCAACCCCAAAGTAGGAAAATTCATCCCCAGCCATCAACTCACATTTATCCAGCACTAGTGTTGAACTAGGTACTGTGTTGACATGGAAGACATATTCTTCACCCTTGGAGGGGCCCCTATAAAAGCTTGAATTGAATTCTCATGAGGAACCACAGTCCATCACACTGAGAAAGCTCCCTTATGTGTGCATTTTCCCCGGGAAAGAAATGTCTATCCAGGGCATTCCTTCCTTTGCAGAGGTCTTGTACAACACTCGGTTTCCATTGAAGGATTGTTCTGCGCTCTGGCATGTCTCAGGAATTGGGGAGAAGGAATAATCCCATCCTCTAAGGCAGATAAGATATCTCATAAATGCATGCCAACACGTGAACTCACCAGTCACCGCTGAATCAATGACCTCTAAATAGGTCGGTGATTTCAAATCCTTTTTTCCAAACACGAACAGATGAATCTGAAAGACCCAGAGGACACTCTGCAGGAGGTCACTGTGGGTTCTATGTATTTTGATTTCTTCCAAGTACTATAAGAAAAGAATCGAACTTTTCTCACATAGGAGACTGGGCATTGTGAATAGTTGCTTCTAAATAAACTCCTGCATCTCTCCCTCTCTTTATTTTGGAAACAGAATCTTCTTACACCATCCCACCCCGTGCCCCACCCTTCCACTTTGATTTGGAGATCCTTCCGGCCAGCTCCTTCAATCCATTCGATCTGTGGAGTGAGAGAGGCCCAAGACCCAGAACTAAGCCAATCGCATGTAGCATTTTTTTCAGGGCTAAGCCAATCAGCACACAGCATTTCTAGAGCTAAGCCAATCATCGCGTGGTGTGCCCTGGCCACAGGGGTTCCTCAAGGGTGAGCACATGACCTAAGATGACCCAATCAGAATGAGTCTCAGGACAACCCGGCTGGCCCTGGCTCTTTTCTGTTGGGTTGAACCTGGAGGAAGGGGCTGGAGGTGCTGCGGGCCCCTTGCCACCCAGAGCCCGGGAAGGAAGCAAACAGCCGCTGATAGTGCCAAGGCACCAGAGAAACTGAGCCTTGTACCGAGTCCAGAATCTAGCCATGCCTGAAACCAGCACAACTCTTAGATGTTCTGTTTTGGGAGCCAACAAACTCTCTTCTTGCTGAAACAAGTTTGGTTTGCCTTTCCTGTCACTCACTACCGTAGAGAGAGGAGCTCTCACTAATGCCCCGGGGTGGCAGAGTAACCAACGTATGGAGGCCTCAGTTTCCCCTTCTAGAGTAAGGGGATTTGATCTAAGGAGCTCAGCATCTTCTTCCAGCAGCTCTGTCCTGTTTCTCTGGTTCTGGGTCATTCCTCACTATCTTTTTTCTGAGTGTGTGAGCTTGGTGCAAACTGCCTAGTTTCAAATCTCAGTGTCACTGCCAGTTGCCGTGACTTTGGGCGATTTGCTTAAACTCTCTGTGTCTCCATCATCTTCCCTGTAAAATGGAAATAAAGATAGCAGACCCTCAGAGAATCGTGAGATATGAATGTGTTAGTATCTGTTGAGTGATTGGACTAGTGGCACAGAGGAAGCCCCTTGCCGGTGGTAGCTCTCCTTGCTGTTATGTTGTTTGACTATAATTTATAGTCATGACCCCTGTCTAGACCTTTCTTGCTGGTTGCCACCATTCCCTAGCGCCTCGTTGTCTTGGTCAGTACTGCACCTTGAGACCTCTTTCTTCCTTTTTACAGTCCAACCTTTCCTGTTCCGTGTCCCAACACTAGCGGATTTCTCTTTCCAAGGTCACACGTACCAAATCTGAGAAGTCAACTCTGCAAATAACATTCATGGGGTTCACCTTCAGCCAGGAGGATAGTAAAACCTTGTTTCTGTGCATCCTACTCCAGTTTATAAATCTCTTTAATGAATATGATTTTTGTAATATATATTAATTTTTTTTGGCTACTCAGAATCCACTGTACTGCCTTTTGGTAACCAAAGCCCTGGGAACCGCTCCCCACACCCCCTCTTACTCTCACCTAAATGGCTTGACCAGCCCTCTGTGTCAGGTGGAGTAAGATCATCAGGGCTTTCCTTTCCCGGCAACTGTGATTGGTCCAGGGATGGGCATGTGACACACCCGGGACCAATGAGATGCAATGAGGCTGTTGTAGCGGCTTCTGGGGGTATGGCGGACTCTCGTCTGTCCTGAGTCAACGACGGGAGATTCTAGGAATGGACCTCAGTGGGGAAGGTGGAGCCCAGAGACCGGGGGACACTAGGCAGGAGCTGGTGACATCATCTGAACCTCTGCATCCAGTTGTGCCTGAGACTAAGTACTCCTTGCACTTCGTAGTTACCTGATGGTATAAATTCCTTTAATTCAAAACTATTTAATTCAGGGTTTTTTTTTTTTGTTGTTGTTGTTGTATGCAACCAAGAGTCCTGACTGATAAAATCTTTGAGTTATATGATGTTTGCATTTAAAAAGGAGTATTTAGTGTCTCCCCCCTGGAAGGAGCAGTCAGTTAGGATTGCAGACAGGGAGGAAGGTGATGATTTGTGGAGGGTCTCAAACGTTATGCAGGTTAGATGGTTACTATCAGTCTCTAGATTCAGCTGTTTCTGCGAGAAGTCATCAAGTTATCAATTGTCTCCCTTCATTCCTCCAGAAGGTGTCCTTCTGTCCCTTTAAGACAGCATGCACATAGCTTAGGATAGCTTTAATTAGTCCAAGAGTGGAGAAAATGAGAAGAACTTAAAGCCGGAACCTTTGGAATGTGATGATGCATGGCCAAAGGGTCACCCCGGTGGCACTGACATCATTCAGGACTTTGATGCTGGATTGGGTGGTCTGGCTTCCCTCAACTTTTTCAAAATGTTGGATCCCTGATCAGCCAAGACCCCAGATAGATGAGGGAAACATTTATATGGTGGTAGGAAGATAGCTTTCTAGTCCCAAAGTGAGAATTTCAGTCACTTTACTACCATTGATCCAGAAAATCATTGTCTCAAATGGAGATTTCAAAAAGATGGGTAAATGAGCTGTTTGGTTGACCTAAAGGAGCAAAGGTTCCCACCAGCCTTCAGGGCTGGCCATTCATCAAGTGAACTGGCACATACAGGATGGTGTCTGAGTCTGTGTGTGCTTTTGTGGAATAGTGGGTCATGTCCTTTTGACTCACTAATCAGTTTTCCCGAGTTTTCTGGGCTAATGAATCACTTTCTCTGGTCTCCATTAGCTGCACATGGTGTTTCTGTTGGAATGACCTTCATGTTTACATTCTTATTTAATAGAGAGCTTTGATGGACACCAGGCCTGCTTATTGATGAGACCCCATGACCCTGGGTCAGAGCAGGAAATGGGATTTTCAAGCAATGTCACAAAGGTCAGAGAAGGCAGGAATAAAGAAATGATCGCAGACACAATGCCGAAAGATCTATGAGAAGTAGCAAAACCCAGCTGGGGGGTTGTATCCGTCAGGGCTCTCCAGATAAATAGAACTAGTGGGAGACTGTAGCGTGTGTGCACGTGTGTGTGTGCGTGCGTGTGTAAAATTTATTGTAAGGAATTGACTCACATGGTTATGGAGACTGAGAAGTCCCATGATCTGCCGTCTGCAAGCTGGAGGCCCAGGAAAGCCGGTGGTGTAGGTCCAGTCTGAGTCCAAAAGCCTGAGAACCAGGGGGGGCCGATGGTGCAAGTCCCAGTCCAAGGGCAGGAGAAGACTGATGTCCCAGCTCAAACCATTAGGCACAAAGAGCAAACTCTCCCTTCTTCCACCTTTTTGTTCTGTTCAGGCCCTCAGTGGATTAGATGGTGCCCATCCACGTTAGGACACAATCTCCTTTCCTCCAGTCCACTGATTCAGATGCTAATCTCATCCAGAAACACCCTCAAAGACACATCCAGAAATAACGTTTAATTAAATAACTGGACACTCCCTGACCAGTCACGTTGCCCCATAAAATTAACCATCAAAGTAATGAATTCCCAGGTCCTTGATGAAGGCAAGTCAGAGGAGAAAATGCAATTTTTTTTTTTCAGTTTGTAACATTTATTCCAAAAAGGCAGAGGCACAGATTTGACTTGATCAAAGGCTGCGGGTTTTGGAGATGAAAAAGAAGCCGTTACAGAGATGAGCTGGACAGACAACAGTGGTGCTTCCCACACTTCACATCTGAAGTTTCCAACTTTGCGAAATGACTCTAGGTGCGACCAGGATGGAGAGGTTCCACTGCGGTAACAAACACGACCCAGATCTCAGTGGTTCCCAAGAGGAGACCGTTCATTCTCGAAAAGTCTGCGTTTCCACCTCAGGGACAGCTGGGACTTCTGCACACCGGGACCCAGGCTCACAGAGGAAGAAGATGCCACGGCTTAATGGAGACTGGCTTTGAAAAGATTTGCCCACATGACTGCACCTACCTTCCAAGGAGGCGGGGAAGAGTCTGGATGGAGACGGGAGATACTTGGAGATGGGCCCTCAAAACCACCGCACCCTAGGATGGGCAGCGATGTATAGCTTGTGAGGCCCGAATCCCTCTCTCGTACAGCAGAGCTGCTGGTGGACCCAGGCCTCCTGGCTCCCGGAAGAGGCCAGCCCACTCACCGCCTGGGACCTCGAGGCCCACAAAGACCTAGGCTTCGCTCTTATCCACGTCATCTCATTCTCATGAATTGACAGAAATGCAGATTCTTTGTGAAAAATTAGCCCTGAAGAAAAAGCCAGTGTCGAGTCATGGAAGGAAAGTGCCAGAGGAGAGGTTTAAAGGAATTGTGTTCTCAGCAAGCAGTTCTTCTGGAAAAAAAAATTGAGAGTCAAATGCAAAGGACAAACATGACAAAGTTGTGTACATGACAGAGTAGTGTAAATGTTGATATTTTGCAATAAAACTGTTGCATCATCCTTTTAAATGTCCTTTTAAATCCAGTGAAAGCTAAATATGATCGCTCTTTAATATCCACCGTCCTTTTAAAAAATGTATTGAGTTTTCTTAACCATTAGAAGTGTGGATCATTCCCTTTTTCTCCTTGAAAGATCTCTTCCACTTGCCCCGATACTTTATTTCAATATATTTTTTATCCTATCAATTACTTTTACTTATAAATTAAGCATGTTCAAAATCTCACCTGGATTGAGTTCTTGTTGGAATGATTAGTTAACACCCACCTGAGCAAAACGACATAAACGTATAGTAAATCTGGATAAATAATTATGAGACATCTAACAACATTTTCTGGGAAATGCATGTCATAGGGGGTGGGTGGAGGGAGTCAGGGAGTCTTAATTAGAGGGCACTTGTCCCAGACCCCAGTACTGCCAGCTGCCCCCTTGTTAAATGTGTAGGAGGTTCACAGAGCTCCAAGCAAGGCACTATGGGAGGGCTCTGGGTGAAGAGTTGGCCTTCACTATGGGTGAAGATCCTACCTGTTCTCAGGTAGGTCAGTAGTGGGAATGCCAACCTATGGAGTTCAACTTTCTGCGCCCATGTACTCTTGGGAAATGTGCCCCCAGGAGTAAGCCAGCTTAAATTTGAAAATCCTCTGTTCCCTCACTTGCTGGCCTGCCTCTCTGAGCTTGCACAGGAAGAGCTAATATTGGGGAAGGAGCGCGGGGCTCTTCCCACAGTATTTCTCATACCGTCATTTGTGCCTCACAACAACGCTGGGAGGTACTCAGAGCAGAAACATCACCACCGTCCCGCCATGGGGTGGAGGATTAGATATATTTTTGTTTGCTCATGGACTCCCCGCACCTCCATTCCGTTCTCCATCCCTTCCCTCCCTGAGACCCCCCCCCATCACTCCCCGCTCGCCCCCGGTCCCCTACTCCACCCTCATCTCTCTCCTCTGTTCTGTTCTTTCCTCCAGTCTTCTTTCTCCTGCAAATCGTCATCACAGAACCAAGGCTTGGATATTATTTGCATAAAACCATTAAGAAGGAGGCAAGAGTGACATTTCTTTACGGGCCTGGGTCCAAGCCTGTGACAAATAGAGGTGATCTCAGGGAAAACAAATTGTTAGCGTGTTATGGAAATTTCACTGCAGACACTACAAATTTGCATGGAGGAACCAAACAGAGCAGGGACGAGGCAGATGAATTCCAGTCCCAGACCACCACCATGGAAAGACAGTTGCAAATTCGGTTTGAAATGGACATCCCTGTCCTTAGAGGTTTCACAGTGACAAATGGATTCGTCCCCACGTGGAACACAAACCTACTTTGCTTTCATAGAAGCGAGGAAGACTAATACAGGCCACGTCTCTGTGCAGCTCGAGTCACCCAGGCCCTGTCAACCTCTGTTAAATAGCCCGACGTTTCTCGGCTGAGCTTCTTAATTAAGTCGCGATAAGAGTTGGCCCTTGAGAAGCCCTTAAACACTTGCATCCCTGAGCCCATTAATTAATATTTAATATCCTTTCATTTAAAATGAAAAGTGTTTAATTATTTTATTATTATTTATTATTTTTTAATTAATCGTGGTTCCAAGGAATGGCTTGGAAAGGAACCCTTTCATAACATCCATCGATTGTGCTCAATGGCATCCCATGTACGATAATGCTAAGACGAATATATGCGAAGTCAAGTAAGGTCCTCTTTAGGAAGCATTTTACCAGGATTTATGCCGGACATGCACTCCAGGCAGCGAGTGTGATGCTCTGCAAACAGCCTCGAGCCAGTATCCCGAGCTTCCTCCCCTCGCCCCTAGCTGCCCATCAGTCCGGAACGACTGGGCTCGGCTTCAGTAAAGTGACCCCCAAATAGCTATTGTTGAACAGACCAGGATTTATTTTTCTTTCTCATGTAATATTGAGACAACCTCGAGGGCAGAGTCCTGGACTCAGCCGCCCAGGGGGCTCCCATCCTGCGGAGTGGACATCACAGCACCCGCCCTCACCATCACGTGCAGGGCCTGAGAGCCCCAGTGCTCTTGCACCTGCCGGAAATGCTTCCGTGAAGTGACGCGTGACGCCTCTTCCACGCACAGCAATTGTCCAGAGTGTGTCCTATGGCCCCACTGAGCTTCAAAGGGATGGGACATTTCCCTGAGCAGGGGAGATCCGGATCTGCAGAAACCCTCAAGGTTTCTCTTGTTCCCCCTTCCACAAAAAAAGTCGCTGCCTCTAAGACCCTCCCGCGAACAAAAATTTGGAGCCACAAATGCTTCTCACGATACAAAACAAACATTTTCCAAAAGAAACGAGCAATTATTTTTTCTCCTTTCTCTCTTATGCAGGGCAGGTGCCACGGCCTCGCACCCAGAACAGTGCCTGGAACATAACCGGCATCATAAATATTTGCTGAAGGAATTAACGACTACGGGACTGGTCGAGGGAACGCATGAGGACTTTGTAACGCCTGTCCTGCTGTGCCGGCACCCCTCGGGGACACGGTGTTTTGCAGAGTGCTGCCCTGGGACGCGGACGAAGCCCTCCGGCCCTGTCCCCGCGGGCAGCTCGGGGGCGTGGAGGTGCATGCGTGTCGTGCAGACGTGGGCAGGCGGGGAAGGGCAGAATGGTGAGAAGCACCTGGAAATTATCTGGAGTTAGGAACCCAGGAAGAGACTGAACTTCCTAGTTGGGAAGTGGGAAGAAGGAAGGGTCTGGTGGGTTATCTCATGGGGAAACCTGGATTACATAAATATAACTGTGTGCGCCAATACGAGAGACCTGGAAGCCAGCTGGGAAAAGGCACTTGGTTTTGATCACCCCACCTGCACAAGCGCGCATGCACGGGGTAGGAGTAATAGCGACAACACGCCCGTGCACAGGATCCTACAGTTTGCAATGCACTTTAAAATACGGAATCAATTCTATTACCATTCCATTGGACGGTCGTTCCAGGCACAGTCTAAATTCCTTACGGTTATTTACTTCGATTCTCACGGCAAGACTATCCTCATTTCCTCAGTGAGGAAACTGAGGCAGGGAAATTAAATATTTTGCCCGAGGTTATAGAGTTAGTGGCAGAACCAGTATCTGTATTTCAAACCCAGGCATAAGGCTCTGGAGGCCACACAGTGATCTCTGCAGCCTGCAGCCTGAAGAAAGTGAAATAAAACTCTTCGGATGATGCCAGTGGCTGGGATTCATCGTTAACCGGGGGGGTGGGGCTGGAATTTCTCAGAGGGAATGATCTCTATACAAAGGATGTTGAGGGAAAGATACCGAGCTTTGTCTTGGTCTGGTTTTGTCCCATTGCATGAAGACATTTTGTACTATATTTTTATTCTTTTATTTATTTATTCTCCCATGAGCAAAATTTATCAGGCACTTGATATGTGCAAGGCAGTGTTCGAAGTTTTTTACGTGTATTACCTCCTGCAACTGTCTTAATCGGTTGGGCTACCAGAATGAAACACCGGAACTGGGCGTCTTATAAACACCACATTTATTTCTCACCGTTTGGGGGGCAGGGAAGGCCAAGAAGATGGTGCTGGCAGGTTCGGTGTCTAGGGAGGGCCCCCTTACTCCGTGGAAGGGGTGAGGGAGCTCCCTGGGGTCTCTCGTAAGGGCGCTGATCTCATTCACGAGGGCTCTGCCTTCAAGACCTAATCACCTCCCAGAGGCCCCACTCCTACTCCCATCACATTGGAGGTTAGGGCTTCAACACAGGAATTTCGGGAGGGGGATGCAAGCATTTAGTTCATAGGACAACTTTTATAGCAACTCTTCCTGCCAGGTGGGCACCAGGATTAGAATCTTCCCATTTTACAGGTGATGCACAGGGGACACTGGGGCACCGAGAAATGAACTCACCAGTGATACCCCTGGGTCCCCTTTGGATGAGGCTGCCTCACTCCCGAGCCCCCACTCCTAGCACCATCTTCCACTCCAGGTGAAATGTCACCACCTGCCTGGGGACATCCCTGACAGAGTTCAGGACCTCTTCAGGGGTTTCCCGGGAACCCCTCATTCCTGCGTTAGGGCATGGGTCACATGGTTCTGTAATTTTTATTTGCACATTTATCTCCCCAATAGACTGTGGGCTCCCCGAGAAGAGAGACTGGCTGTGCATTCCCAGGGACTGGCTGCGCTGGGAAGTTCTCCCATGTCTCTGTGTGAGGGGATGCCTGGGTTGACCTTGGCCATTTCTGTGAGTGTCTTAGGCACTTCCTGAGGACTAGCCCTCGAGCATGTTCATATGCACTGCTGAGCGGACCAGAGGGAGGTGGACAGAGGCAGACCAAAGGAGAGAGTCGTAGAGAGATGCAAGAAGAGATGGGGAGACCACAGAGATGGGAGAAGCACAAAGAAACCCCAAAAGAGGGAGAGAAGGGAAAGAGGAAGGGTGGAGAAGGAGCCCCCGGGGCAGGGGCGCCCACAGCAAGACGTTGCCCTACCCCCTCCTGCCTTTGTCTCCTCCCCCACTCTGTGCAGACCACATGCCTCCTGGCCAAAGACTGCACATGCGCACTCCTACCTCAGGGCCTTTGCACAGCCGTTCCCCGCCCCCCCCCACCCTTCCTGGAATGCTCTTCTCCCTGGCCTGGCTCTCGTTCTCATCACCTGGCTCTCTCACACATACTCCAGAATGCTCCCTAAAACAGTTCCTGCTCTGCCCAGTCACACTCACTGTTGTATCTTACAAAGCACTTGACACCATCTGACACTGTCTTATTTATTTGTTTACTTTCTATGTTCTGTCTCCCTCGTGTGTACATGGGCTTGATGGATGATGGCCGGCTGCCTCTGTTTGTTTAGGATTGTAACCCTTGTGCTTAAAACAGTGCTTGTAGTAGAAACACAGTGGCTTGAAGGAACTGGAAGTTTGGAGGAAGGGAAAAGGGAGAGGCAATAGGAATGGAGGGATGGAGGGAGGGAGGGATGAATAACAGAGGAAGGAAGCCCCTCCCCCTCCTACCCCCCACGGCAGAAAGGCACCTGTGCACAGGCAGAAATCCTGCTCAGGAAGCAGTGGGCAAAGTCATCTCTGGTCCTTCTGTGCCACAAAGGTCAAGGTCTCCCTCTGGCAAGGGCTGAGGGCTCTGCTGAACCCTGGCTTCCATCTCAAGAGGAGGGTCACGGACTGGTGTGTGTTCCCCCACCCTCGGCAAATTCGTATGTTGAAGTCCTAAGCCCTGGGACTGCATTTGAGATAGGGCTTTTAGGCAGTAATTAAGGTTCAATGAGGTCCTAAGGGTGGGGCCATAATCCGATAGGACCGGTGTCCTTCTAAGAAGAGGAGGGAACACCAGGAATGTGCACACAGAGGAGAGACCCTGTGAGGGCAGAGAGAGGAGGTGGCCGGCTACAAACCAAGAAGAGAGGCCTCACTAGAAACCAACCCCTGTTGGCACCTTGATCTTGACTTCGGCCTCTAGAACTGAGAGAAAAATAACATTCCTTTATTTAAGCCCCCTAGTCTGGGGTACTCTGGTATGGCGGCCCGAGCGATGAAGACAGGGATGATGTTCTGGAAGGAATGTTCCATTTCTGAAGCAGGCAGGGTCCCTGGGAGGGGCAGTTCAAGGCCTCCCTGTGATCTATCACGTGGCAGAGAGGGCACAGAACACTCCTCAGCAATAGGAGAGAGGGGCAGGCACGCTCAAAATGCAAACCGCCAAGGTGATGCCACCGTAGACGAAGGAGGCGGAGTCACCTGTCCCTTGGAAGGAACCTTTTGTTTTTTTTCTTTGTTTTGAGGTGCGGAACTGCAGCGCTCCATCTTCTGACTGGGAAATCTTGCCCTTCACTTTGTCAGACTGTTTCCTTTCTGTGACGTAGGGATACTCATCTGGCGATGGATTGTTGTGGTTTTCAAATGAAATAATGTAAATAACAGGACTCTGTGATGTGGTATTCATTCATTCGTTCGTCTTTCACTCATACACGCAGCAAGTTTACTGAAGGCCTGTTGTGCCAAAACCTGTTTGAGGTCCCCGTGGTGTGGACAGAACTAAGAACATAGATGTTAAAGGTACATGTCTGGAACCAGATCACCTGGGCTCAATCCTGGCTCCACCACCTACCAGCTATGGGAAACTTCAGGGAAAATAGTATTACCTTACTCAGAGGGCTACTGTCAAGTTTAAGTGAGTTCATATTTGTAAAGCATTTAGAATAGGGCCTGGCACAGACTAAGTAGTATAAGAGCTTTTGATAATAAAAGAATACTATTTTTGAAATGAACAACCAAGAAATTAACTTACAGTAACTATTTCTATCTAAGGAGTCATGGCTGTATAGTTTGAAAAGTACCAGAAGAGTTAAAAGAATAGAACCATGATCGTCAATCAGTATACCCTTCTTTTAAAAAGATTTGCAACCAAATTTCTTTCTTTTTTTTTTTTTAAAGAGAGACAGCTCACACTCGCGTGGGGGGAGGGGCAGAGGGCGAGCGAGAATCCCAAGCCGACTCTGTGCTCAGCATGGAGCCTGATGCGCGGCTTGATCTCAAGATCCTGAGACCATGACCTGAGCCGAAATCAAGAGTCGACCACTTAACTGACTGAGCCACCCAGGCGTTCCGTGCAACCAAATTTCTTTAGATGTAAAATAAAGTTTTAACCCTTAGCCATTAACCATTAAGAACACACAGATGTATAGAATGCCTTAGTTTGTTTGTTTGGGTTAATGCTTTAATTTATTAGTCCAAATCTCTGTGGCTTAAAGCAACAAATTTACTTCTGGCTCAACTCCAGGCCCATCTCAGGGCAGTGGGCAGCCCCACCTCACAATGCTCTCCCCTATATGCCTGCAATGGCAGTTCTTCTACCTCCTAGAATTCAGAAAAGGGAAGAAAACCAGAGAAAGCAGCACTGGATCTTACAGGCATCAACCCCAAGGGGACACGATGCTTCTCCCATGTCACTGACCAGAGTCAGCCAAGTGGCCATCCCTAACCTCAATTGTCTCACATGCCTGACTTCACTGCTTACTTCCTGTGACTGTGGGCAAGTCCCTCCATTTCACGGTGTCTCAGTTTCCTTACTTGTTAGAGGAAAACACACGCACTACTTTGCTCATGGCATTGTTAAGAGAATTAAATGTGAGAGTAAACAAAAAATGTCAGTTATAATGATGATGTCATCAACCCTTAGAAAATATAAAGTATTATGTGTGTGCTGTGTCAGTTTCACATAAATAGTATCATGCAATGATACTTTCAGTGCTAGTAGAAATCTGTGATCTGGCTGAAACCATAACCCTCCATTTTATTCCGTAATTACACACACACAATACATCAATATATGCGAGTCATCATTTTGTTCCATTCCCGTAAAATCTTTGATTGTGTCAGAGCTTTACTGCTTTTGGCCCGAGGCTGCGGCATGATTTATGGAGTGGGTGCCTGCTTGGCATTTCCTCCCGCGAGCAAGAGACAAGGGCTGCTCTCCACCGGCGGGTCCGGGCCAGGCGCCCACTGGCCTTTGGCAATCTGACGTCAGGGACGACACAGGCACGAGGAGCTGGGGTGGGGGTGGGGGGCACGCAGACACAAGGGACTGACGGACAAAGGAGGGTGAGTTGGGGTCGAAAGAGGGCCCGCGGGACACTCCAGGGGGAGTGGGAGCTGGGGAAGAGCAGAGAAAGGGGAGGCGTCTGGGCGGAAGCCGCGTTCTGGAAGCAGAGGCTCAAGGAGGAGGTAGGTGGCCATGGTTGGGGGGACAGAGGTCCTGAGAATGAGGTCCAGGGACCAATGGCCAAGAGGGGCCAAGGAGCACAAGGGCTCTGGGCTGACTCTGGAGGACAACCTGCCTGGTGGACCTGAGGCCGGCAGTGGTCTCCGTCCCCGAGCTTGCTCTGGGGACCGGGTCTCTGCTGTCAGGCCAGCTCCAGGGGTGGCTATGGGACCCAAGCCGGGCCAACCAGACACCGCGTGCTTCTCACCACAGCGATTGGCTCGGGGATAGCACGGGACTGCAGTCACAGCCAATCAGAGTTCACGCTGGGCCTTCGCGGGAGGAACAGGTTCTTTTGCTGAGAGGTCTAAAGATGGAAGGAGGAAGAGCTCAAAAGACTGGAAGGTCCCCCTGGGGAGGGCATCTCCCTGAGCCTGAAGTCAAAGAAAACCATGCCAGCATGGAGAGAAAAAGAGAGTCGGAGTCCCTGGTTTGATATATGCCCACAGCCAGCTCATCACTGTCCTTATCTTGGCATGAGCCACAAATTCCTTTCCTTTCCTTTGTGCAAATCAGATAGATGTGGGTTTCCTGTCACTTGCAACCCACTGTCTCCTAGAAGATAGAATGTGCCTCTTTGAAGATTAGTGTTACTTGTCTTTGCAATGAACACTCTCCACTCTGCAGACACTTGACAGACATTTTTGACCTAACTAGAATAAATTCTATTGCATTTTCAAAAATCATATTCCCATTCAGCTCTGCCCCAAGAAATCCAGTGTTAATTTACTCTTGAAGAACACACATCTCCAGAAAGAGCCTTTGCAGCCTCTGATACCAATTTTCCTCTGGGTCATTGGTCTCTGAGTCATTACACCTCAGCTTCATGCCCAAACAGCCTACACAGTAATGTCCTGGGGGCCGGTCATCTGTGGTCGATTTTGAGGACAAAAATAACTATTAAAGCCCTAAAATTTGTTTACTCTGAATGTATTAAGGTGGTAGTTATCAAATAGGAACTGTATCACCCCTTAAGTTACCTTGAAAACAAAATCAATAGTTTATTTAAACACAGTAGAGAAAAGAAAAAAAATGCCCCCAAGGAACCTGTGTTAATTTTCCTTGGAAGGCAAAATGTACATAAGCTAAGAGTAAACAAGATATGTGGTAACTTGAAGGAATAAACCAACCCCCAGGTTATGATTATTTCTTGGCTCCTTCTTTTTTTCTTTTTTAATTTTTTTTTCTTGGCTCCTTCTTACAGATTAAAGTTGGAACTTTCTAACCAAGTGATTAGAATAAAAGCACGGTTGACCTAACAGCTGGGCAATGTGGATACCGATGCTATTTATTCAACTAAATATTTGGGATCATTAATACACTGAGCTTACCGGTGCCCCCAAATGGACTCCAGGAGCAACATCTGAGCTAACTCAGAGGCCACCAACTGAACTGCTTTTATTTACTCTAAGTAGTCTTTTCTTTAAATTCGATATTTCTCAGGTTTTCCGCCCCCAAGTCATTGCTTTTCTGCCTTTATGGGAATTGTCAGTTCACCATGGGATGGCACCCACAGTGTTATTGCCAGTTGCCTAGGTTCCAAGATGCCTGATTTGTGTGTTCCTTTTAGAGAGTCTGCGAGCTCCCAATACCCTTTACTAAATTCCTTTCCCACTTAAATAGCTGGAGGCGATTCCAGTGCCAGCAACTGAGAGCCCCAACAGATGTGTTGGTTAAGATCCTCCATTGGAAGGGCTCACCCTGTCCAGGTCTGAATAGCCCGTGGCTGCCGGATAACCACCATCCAGGTGCTCCTGCTCACTTCCCCACAACAGCCTACAAACTAACCCAGCAGGAAAATGTACTCATTTATTTATTGTTAAGCAGCTTTGCCGAGGTGCCATTGATATACCAAAAAATGTACACATTTAATGCATACAATTTGATGAGTCTGAACATAGGAAAGCATCTGTGAAACCATCAACCGCAATCGAGGTAATGGATATAACCCCCCCAAAGTTCCCGTGTCTCCTTTTTCCTTTGTGGTAAGAACACTGAACATGAGATCTAGGCTCCTAACAAACACGCTTAAGTGTGTAATACGGTATTGTTGGCTATAAGCAGAAAACATTTCTTGCTTCAAAATGGGAGAACTTTATCATAAATCAGTGGAAAGCCGTCTATGAACATGTGTTCACAAATGCTAAACTTTATCAGTCAGAGGAACAAGTCTCTGGGAAATGATATTGATATTAACTAATAATAAAGATTTTCCGGGGGTGGGGAAAAAGGCTGGTCACAGACAGGGAAACTCTGTGTCCTGGTCCTTAAGATCATGGGGCCAGAGGGTGGAGGCTGGGCTGGAGAAATGAATCAAGACCGGGCGGAAAGAGGCTACGGCAGACCTTGAGGGGAATAAAAACTACATTTCCCATTCCGGCTTGCTGGGAGATGTGGCCACTAAGTTCTAGTTAGTGGAATAAAAGCCTCACTGCTGTGTTCCAATTCTGAGAAATATTGTAAGGAGGGAGAGCAGTCCCTCTCTCCATCACTCTGCCCAGCGGCTTCTGCTGGGACTTGGGTGTCCAATCCGGAGCAGGACCTGGAAGTGCATAACTCGCTGAAATAATCTCAAGTCTCATCTCAGCAGGGGCCACTGATCCGGAAGTCCTGGGGAGATTCAGAGGTTAGGGGGTGGCCCTAGTGTACGTACGTTCTGATCAGAAGCATGATATGAAGCTCCACGGACTGTGGGCTGGGTGGTGCAATGGGCTGTACGAGATGTCGGGGTTTGGAGAGAGGTGGGCCCTCGAGGACTGGTTGGGACAGGTGGGATTGGGGGCTGGGCCCTGAGGTTGGGGAACGAGGGGAGGAGGGCAGAGAAAGCAGGGTTCTCCTCCAAGGTTTGGAAAGGGGTGTTGGCCTTCCATCGGAGAATCGAACCACACCAGAGTGAGATTCTCCAGGGCAAAAAATGCAGATGAGGGCTTACCAACAGTTCGCGTATCTTGACAAACAGATCTAGAGTACCTCGCACACAGTCCGCTCTCAACAGTTATGTGCTGAATGAAATAAACGAAGGAATGGCTGCCCGAATAACAGGCGGACAGACAAAAGAGAAGCAGCAGGGGATCGTGGCTAAGAACAGGTGTCAGACATACAATGTATGTCTCCCTGTCTCTGTATCTCAGACCAATGCCTAGAAATAGTGTTCTACAAATACAGTGGCCCCTGCTGAGATGAGACTTGAGATTATTTCAGCGAGTTATGCACTTCCAGGTCCTGCTCCGGATTGGACACCCAAGTCCCAGCAGAAGCCGCTGGGCAGAGTGATGGAGAGAGGGACTGCTCTCCCTTCTTACAATATTTCTCAGAATTGGAACACAGCAGTGAGGCTTTTATTCCACTGCGATGTTATTGTTGCCGCCGCTGCGGTGGGGGTGGTTATGGTGGAGAGGAATTGGTGTCAACAGGTTGATCTGATTGCAAATGAGAGGATCCGGGGGCCATAAGCCGACTGACTGCCCTTTTCCAAACTTCCCTGGGTCTCCTCCTTGTACCGAGGTGCACTTGAACCCTCCCTCAAATCCCGGGTTAGTCTCTGCTCCTCTGGGATATCTACTGTGGTCGTCTCGGTCCATAGTAACTTGTCCTCCTCATTGTCACCTTGTCATTGGGCCCTGGATGCAGCTGTCCAGTGACATCGTATATGGATTTTACTTATTTCGCTGGGCAGACCAGACCCTGCAAGATATCTGACCCCTGCTGAATTCTGCAGATTCATGTCCTTGTGTCTCCTCCAGCTTTAAAAATCACGTCCGCACTCTCACATTTTTAAGCTCTCGGCTAAATGTTTTATCATGGATTTAAACATGTATTTGGATATAAAAGAAATACATAGAAATTATACATTATGTTAATATATAAGTGTATATTATACATTATTAAAATAGAATATATATTTTACGTGTATTATATGTTTCACATATAAAGAAATATAATAAATAAAATTAATATATGGATATAATATGTGGTTTGTTGTAAATATTGATATTTTAAAAGGGAACTATAATATCACTTTCAAAGTATATGCCATTGAAGCCCAAAACCATTGTGGTTTGCTACCTGTCATCTTGGATTTGAAAGAAAATCATGTACAAGCTTCATTTCCATTGTGAAAAATTCTGCACTGTTCTTTTTTCTTGCTGAAGTTTACTCCGCTGGCAGAAATTTGGTCTTAATGTATCATATTTTTATTCGTAGAAGTCCTTTATTAATGACTATTATACATCACTGACTGTGACAAAAATAGGTTCATGATTTGAAATTTAAATTTTAAACATTTTCATGGACTACGAGTCTTTAAATTTTAAAGTAAGTTATTTTTAATTCAATTATCATTATGGTTCTTCGTAGAAAGCAATCGATCAGAGCAGTATAAATATGTCGTAGCTCGTGATGAAGAATGATTAATCCTAAAAAGGTAAAACACTTTGCGAGATACTTCTCTTAATATGATAGGCAGGACTGTTTTTCTCAGTGAATGCATTTATGAATGAATCTTGGGATTTGAAAGAGGCAGGTGTCAGCATGAATCCTGTTCACACCATTTTGTTTTTGTGGGTGTCAGCGCTGAGACACTGTGTACGTAAACAAACAGACGGGAATGGAAGAAGGGCTTCTGTTGTATGCTGTTCCATGGCTCGGGCTCCTTTCGAGTTGTATGCCAAAAACGACACCGTGCTTTTTGATGATCCACGAGCTGACATCGGTACTGGGCTCTTCTTCCACCTCAGTGACAATGAAGACTTGAAAACACTCTGCCTCGTTAAAGGGGGTGGTTCCTGGTTCTAGACCTGGTGCGGTGCCCAGTTATCAGTGACATTTGTGTTCTGAACGCTGAGGTGAATGTGCCTTTGTTTGGTGCCCTGAAAGACTTTCAGCGGCAGGGGAGGGCACCTTTATAAGGTTCAGGATGGGTGATGCCATTTCAGTGGGGACAGCTTTTGTTCTTCATCCTTCTCCTTATGGCTTCGGGTTGGATTTGGCCCGTGGGAGGCCCCGGGAGTGGGGGGCAGGGAAGAGAAGAGGGTAAGGTTGGGCATGTGTTCCCAGGCCTCATCTGTGGGTTGGGGGGGCAGGGGACTCAGGGTGGCTGTTCCAGGAGGGCCGTAGCTCCTTCACATTTCACACAGCCTCCCCTGACAGGTTCTAGAAACTTCGCCATCCCCTCACCCTACTCAGGCCTCACAAGCCCAGCATCACCCTTTGTTGTTTCCTGTGCCCCACCCACACCTTTCGAAACACTGCCTCTGGTAAACTCCCCTGGAATTGCCCACTCTGGGTGTGCTGTCTGTTTTATGTTGGTACCCTGACTGATAAGCCACTTTTTTTATATAGTGGAAGAAGGATATGTGAGAAGGAGGCTGTGCCAAAGAGGACACATGTCAGCGGAGGGTCTGGAAACTGATGCTCTTAATGTGTCCGTGACTATGAACCCTTTGAAAATCTTCATGTCCTCCCAGGAGTCCGGGTACTCCGATGTGATGAAGGCCCATCTAGCACCTGGCCATCCATCTCTGTCCTCTCCACCGTAGAAAGGTAAGGACACAGTTGGGGGCCTAAGAGATATTAAAGAAGGCCGGCGGGTACTTCTTCATGAGTGTGATGTGATGCAGGCAAAACCGACACAACTCTGATGTGCGCCCAGCACCTTCCATCCCTCGTTGTTGCCCAAACACACCCACCACTGGCCTCACCGGTGGGGGAAGCAGATGTCTTTCCTTGAGCTGATGTATGTGGTGGGACCCCATGATTGCCTTGAGTCTGGCATCAGTTGTCCCTGACGGGGAGCCTGCCTGCTGTATCGGCCAGGCTCTCTGCAGTACTGCTTTGGAGATTCCAAATAACCCATGGAGAGTTCTTCACTGCAGTGGCGGGCAACCGATCTACAATGTAAAGAGATAGGGGGCCCCAGGCCAGCACGGCAGCTGCCCTTTAAGTTGGAATTGGGGGTAAGATGTGTGCTGCATCCACCTGCTAAAGGAGGAGCGATGATCTCACCTCCCAACCCATCTCAGAGTTGGCTAGAAGCCCCCTGGGGGCCACTGCCCGTTATTCTTGGCACTGCTGGAACTTGAGGCCACTGGCTCATGGCCGTGGGATGTGCTTGCATTAGCTGCCACTGTGATTTTTCCCTTCAGGAGGGTATTCCGGATTCTAGCGTGTATGTATGTGTGTACGTATTTATCAGCATGTTTAAGGCTGTGGCTCATGTGACAGTTGGGAGTATTGTTCAGCAGATATTCACCCTCTTCCCTTCCCATTGTGAGCGGACAGTGCTTCACACCCCTTTGATGGGGGTTTGGCTCTGTGACTTGCTTTGAGCAATTACATGTCAGTGGAAGGGACAAGAGCAAAGACATTAAATGGGCTCCCACAGTTCATCCCGCTCTTGCTCTCGGGGCTCAGCCACGAGAAGAGTGTGCCCCTTCCGACTGGGCCAGGAAGGACACGCGTGGAGCCAACCTGAGCCCCAGGCCGCGTCAAGCCCGCTGGAGCCCAGTCCAGGTCAGCTGAAGGGCTGTGGCCCCGTGGGCCTGCGAGTGTGGGAGTAAGTGCTTCTTGGAAACCACTGAGTTGAGTTGGCAACCGTTGATGACTGACTGAGTCTGTAAATTCTGCTCTGTGGAATCCAAGGGAAGTCGTTTTCAAAATATTTCTGCACTCACAATCAGGTTTCATGCATCCCGGCATTCACTTATTGATGCACTTGTTTCTTCTACAAACACTTTTCGATCCACCCTAGGTATCAAGCACGGTCTAGAGAGACTCCTATATCCCTGTGTGTCTGGGCTGTCTCTTGATCTTCATGAGAGAAATGAGGTGATGCAGGTGCACATTCGCAAAGTGTTTGAAAGGCAGGGTATAAATCCAGCCTGCTTCCCGGCCCATTTCTCCCACTCTGCTGGGCGGCCTGTCGTTCTCCGAGGCTGCGGTGGGGTAAGTGGAGAGGAATCCTGCTCCTGCCTGGACAGGCTCAGAGGATCCCCTGCCTCCCACCCCTGCATTACATCAGAGGCTGTAGAGGAGAGGGGATGGAGGGAGGTGATGCTCATTATCTTTCCCCCGAGGGGAGCAGGTGTTCTCACCTCTGGCCTGGGTTAATTAGATCTGCCACTTTGTGACTGGCCTTGTTTCTGTTTTCAGAAAAAGGAAACTGAGGCAATAACTCACCCAATTATTGGCACAGGGCGGGGGCCTTAAGTGTCATTTATTATTACGCCAAGTCCCCATGGTTAGAGGAGTTAAGAGCCTTGACCTGGAGGGTGGACTCTTGAATGTCTGTGCAGAAGAGTCGCTGTAGCAGGCCTGATGCTGGGGGTTTGAAAGGCCTGGCTGCAAGGGTTGGCCCTTGGCTGGCATCTGGGAACTGGGATCTGGGGAGGGTTCCCAACGCCCTGACTGATAAAGAGAGGCTCACTGGGCCTAAACTGTTTATACAAAACAATATGGTTTCTGCCGAACACCTGCTCTCCTTCTGGGAGTCTGGGATTTTGGCACATGCTAGGTAGAGGCTGCCCCATGAGGAGCCTCCGGTAAAAATCACAGGCACCAACTCTCTGACAAGCTTCCCTGGTGGGTAACGTTTCACACGTGTTGTCACAACTCGCTGCTGGAGGAATGAAGGGCGTCTTGTGTGACTCCAGCGGGAGAGACCCTTGGAAGGTGGCTCTTGGTTTTCTCTGGACCTCACCCCAGGTGCCTTCTCCCTCTGATGATTTGTTTTGTGTCTTTATGCTGTAATAAATCAGAACCACGGACACAACTGTATGCCGAGTCCTGCAGGTCCTCCCAGGGGACAGGAGGTCTTGGGGACCCCCAGCATGGCATCCCTTTCCTTGTCTTGGCTCTAAGCCTTTGCTGTGGATGCTTCATCCCACCTGTAACACTGTCCTTGACTTTTAGGATTGGCTTACCGACCCCCAGGACTCTGCCCAAATCTCACCTTGACCAGGAGTTTGGGAGGGTTTTTACCCTTCTTGAGCTTCTCCAGCATTGACTTTCAGACTCACTCACCAGGCACCGTGTGTTCAGTGATCACAGTTCCCTTCCTGAGAACTGTCTGAGTTTTGAGTTTTGTAACATGTGTCGATGTATCACAGCTTTTAGCCTAGAAGCCAAGATAAAATGATATAAAACGAACGTTTTGACATTGGTTTTGCCTTGTCCTTGACGCTCTGTGTTCCCTGAAAAAAGGCTTTTGAAGATAGAATCTTAATAGATAACAAATTATTACCTAACTTCAAAATATTTTGACAGGTTTTCAGGGACACAGCTATAGCAAAGTATGTCCCTCCGTTCCAGTGCCTACAATTGGAATTAGCCCTAGGACCGTGAATCCTATTTTAAATGTGGTTAGAATTTTATTCCCTATAGCCTGGTTGTTTTAACTCATTAATCCAGTCATCCAAAATTGATCGAGTGCCTACTCAGTGCCATTGACTGTGAATATTGTGGAAATTCAAAATGAAGAAGACCCATTCTCTACTTTGGAAGGACATGGTTCTATGTCTGGTAGTTTTTGTAGGTATTCTTTTTAAGTTTTATTTATTTATTTATTTTAGAGAGAGAGAGCGTGCACGTACAAGCCAGGGTAAGGGGCAGAGGGAGAGGGAGAGGGAGAATCTCAAGCAGACTCAGAGCTGAGCATGGAGCCCGACGTGGGGCTCAATCCCATGACCCTGAGACCGTGACCAGAGCCCAAATCAAGAGTCAGGCGCTTCACCAACTGAGCCACCCAAGTGTCCTGGTTTTTGTAGGTATTTGTCATGCCCATCTGGTATCTAACTGCTCATGCCCCTACCATGCGTGTCCTCAGGGGATGCTCACCCTCCTCCCAGGTACCCCGCGTCTCTCAGGAAAATGTACCTCATGCCCAACTACAGCAGTGGGATCTGAATGTTCCAAGAAAACTAGCATAATTCCACCTTTTTGGCCACATGATTGTTTCTGAAAGACCAGGTGTAAGCCAATCGGTGTGTAATATTTTCCTAGATACAGCTTGGCCCAGTCAATGCAGAACTCATATTTTCCTTGGAGCCCTCCTCTGGAGGTGGAGCACTGGTGACTTGAATCCTGGAACTTCTGGGCCATTTTGGGAAGTGAGGCTGAGGAGGAGAAGGGAACCTCACAGAAAATGAAAGATAAAACATTGAGGGATCGTAATCAAGCCACTCCTGATGTCTGAACCCCTGGACGTAATTCCTTACACGAACAATAAATCATTTGACATAATTACATAAGGATGAGTTACCACTTTTGATGTTTGCATTCAAAATTAATTTACATGATTTAGTTCCATGGCATCTATCTACCCATCTATCCTTTCTCCCATTGTTTACACTCTGATTTTCCTTTGGGAAAATCACGCCTCCTGTATTCCCAGATGCAAGTATTGGGCGGGACTGATTCCATGCTCAGATACACAGGGGAGCTCATAGGAGTTTCTGTCAAGCTTCACACTCTCCCCATTCTGGTTTTGATAATGGTTTAAGAATAGACATATAGCCCAATTTGGGCTAGCAAAAGGATAAAAAACTTAAGACCTATGCAGTAGATACTATGAGATCCCCTTTCTTTCTCTAGTTTGTGCCTCATGATTAAACAAGATCTGTGTCCTAGACACTCAGGAGCTATTCTGTTGCCCCCGGATGAGCTGGCAGAAGGTGCAGTCCAAAGATGAAGCCAACATTACAGAAAGCAGGGATGAACAAGAGAAAGAGAATCACTTAGGATCCTGGACTAGACCTGCCATGAAGCAGGCTACCCTGTCCTTTTCTGTTATGGGCACCGACCCAAGCCGAAGCAAACCACAGCAAAGCCAGACTTGGGGATGAATGAAGCCAGGCACTGGAGCTGGAGAAGTTCACATCAGTGGTACAGGGGGTATATATATATGGGACTATGACACAAGGACAACTGTAATAAACGTGCTGAATGAATGGATGGATTCTTCTTCTTTTTTTTTTTTTTTTAAGTAGGCTCCATGCCCAGCATGGAGCCCAATATGTGGCTTGAACTCTCGGCCTTGAGATCGAGACCTGAGCTGAGATCAAGAGTCAGATGCTTAAACGCCTGAGCCACCCAGGGGCCCCAATGGATCATTAGTCTTCAAAAAATGATGTTGGCCCTTCTGGTTCCAGATAAGATAAGCAGTTTGCCCCGTCTCTCCCACAAAATAGATCTCTGGAGCCTGGAAAGAGTGCATGGAGCTCTGAACGGAGGACTGTGAAGAGGAAATCGTCGCAGGTCGATCAGGGAAGAAGATGGAAATCTGAAGTATCACCAAGCTGGTGGCGAGCCAGATTTCCACGTCTGGTATCAAGTGATCCGACCCCCAAACCCAGACACGGTCATTAGGGCAGAGATGGAAAGAGCTCCTGGAGAAGCCCAGAGGAGCCCGCTAGCCTTGTTCAGGGAACGAGTTCTGGTGAAGGGAACTGCCAACACTCAGAGAGAGTGTGAACATCTCCCATCCCCCCCTTCTCTTCTCCAGTCTCTCATACCCAAACCATTTTTTTTAAGATTTTATTTATTTACATGTCAGAGAGAGAGAAAGGGAGAGAGACAGCACAAGCATGGGGAGCAGGGGGCAGAAGGAGTAGCAGGCTCCCTGTTGAGCAGGGAGCCCGAAGCGGGACTCGATTCCAGGACCCTGGGATCATGACCTGAGCCGAAGGCAGACGCTTAATGGACTGAGCCACCCAGGCGTCCCTCTCATACCCAAACTCTCAAGCAATGCTGTGGTGCACAGGATTTGAACAAGACTCTATGTCTCATGACATAATATACAAAATATCCAGGATAAAATCTAAAATTGCTTGATCTATAGGGAACCAGGAAAATCTCACCACTTATGGAAAGGACAGTTAACAGACACCAACAATAAAATAACACAGATATTGAAATTTTCGGACAAAGACTATGATAAAAATCCC
Source organism: Eumetopias jubatus (assembly GCF_037043125.1). Classification (NCBI taxonomy): domain Eukaryota; kingdom Metazoa; phylum Chordata; class Mammalia; order Carnivora; family Otariidae; genus Eumetopias; species Eumetopias jubatus. The sequence goes on from NW_028274815.1 coordinate 127,988,086, forward strand.
CCAATACACAATTATGGACACACAAGAAGCAAACGGAAAAATGGAATCGAAGCCAAGAATAGGAAACAGCTTTGTGACCTGCAGTTAGGAAAAGGTTTCTAGACTTGATACCAATAGCATAACCCATAAAAGAAAAAAAAGTGAAAAAATTAAAAGACTGTGAAAAGACTGCTAAATCAGGTCTGTTATTGGGAGAAAATATATGCAAATCGCATATCGGAATACATAGTTGCAAATCACTTATCCAGAATATGTAAAAGATTCTTGAAACCCAGAAGGAAAACAAAAGGCCCCATTAAGGAATCAGCGAAGACTTGAACAGACTCTTGGTAAGGAGGATATATAGATGGCGAATACCCGCGTGATGAAAGTTTCTCTGTCTTTAGGCATCAGGGAAATGCCAAGGAAAGCCACAATGTGATGGCGCTGGGGACATCTGAGAAAGGTTGTACCAAAGACTGGACAGTGGGAGCGCAGGAGAGCTTGGGGCACAACGGAAGCTCACACATGGCTTTTAGGAACACAACATGGTACGGTCACGTGGGAAAACCGTGTTTCAGTTTCTTATAACATGAAACATATACTTACCAGATGACCCCGGGCCCCCATTCCTGGGTATTCACCCCAGAGGAAAGAAAACTCACATCAACACCAAAACCCGGACACACATGTTTATAGCAGCTCCATCCATAATTGCGAGAACACGAGAGCGACTGAAATGACCTTCAGCGGGCGAATGGTGGACTCGTCTGGGGTTCATCCACGTGACGGGAGACGACTCAACCATAAGAGGAATGAACTGTCAAGATGCACAGCACTTTCTTTGAATCTGGAAGGTATTATGTTAAGTGAAGGAAAACAGTCTCAAAAAATTACATACTGTATATTTCCATTTATATGACTTCCTGAAAAAGCAGGAAAACCATATTGTAGAGAGCAGGACAGGGGTTGCCAGGAGTTATGCATGTGGCGGGGGGTAGTGACTCTAAGGGAATAGCAGGAAGCTGGGTTTTTTTGTGGGGGGCTGATAGAACTATTCTGTATCCTGATTATCGAGAGGTGGTTATGCAATACATACATGCGTTAAAATTCATAGAAATGTACACAAGTTAAATTCTACTGTATAATGTCTTTTATGTGATATTTAAAGTCACGCACACAAAACCGAGGTCTCTGAATGCATTAGTTGGATTTCTCTTAAAAACAAGACTCCTACAGGTCCCACTCTCATCCAGGTATGGGCTGACATTCCAGAACCAAATCCCTACAGAAAGATGGTGCCGGGAACCCCTTCGTCCAAGGTGACATCACTGCCTGTGCCTACCCGTAAAAATGCAACACAAGCAAAATCTTGATCTTAGTGCTCAGATTTTCTCCTCTTCCTTCTCGCACATATGGAAATAATGTTAGAAATGTGAACTTTGAGCATGAATGGGAATTTTATTTCCAGAGCTGTTTATAATTTTTTTTTCTCTTGGGTTGAAATCTTTATTCATATCCAAATAAATTATTTTGGGGGTGTTGATAAGAAGATAAATCTTAAAGGGTTTTCACAAAGGTCTGTATTCAGAAAACCCGTCCTTCTCAGGCTTCACTTTTTTATAGGGAGTTGGGGGGGGCTGTTGTATGGCAATCCAAATGTGCTGTGTTTTCTTTTCCTTTTTATATGCTCACAAATTACTCTAGATACCGGGGAATCACAAGTTTCTTGTGGAAAGGAAGATGGGTTTTTTTCCAGAGACAATCACCTTTCAGAGCACATGCAAGGATTCAACTTACTCCTCCAGCCCTGCCAAGGCAACAGACCCGAGGCTTTGTTTGCATTTATTTTTTAAATTTTTTATTATTATGTTCAATTAGCATTTTCTAAGCTAGCAATCGGGAAGTATCAGGTAAGGGATGCCTGTGGGCTATGTTTAGCTTTCTGTTTAGATAGCCGGGACTCTGTTAGTCTGTTGAGTGAGGATGGACATGTTACAAGGTGGGGAGGCGAGTGTTTAAGGAATTGTAGTTTTAAGGTTTTATACAAGAAGTATGGTTTTTTGCTTTTCTACCCCACCCCCGCCACATCCTGCCCCAATTTTGATAGCAAGTGTGTGTATTAGTTAGTAGGCTTTGGCTGCAAGTGATAAGGATCCAAATTAAATGGAATTTGAAGGATGACTGTCTTGTTAAACTGAAAATTCTGTATACGGGGGAGGCATGGTTGGATCTAGGGGGTTTTATTGGTTATGAGTTAGTTACAAACAGGAGAAATCCAACTAGCTTGGGTAAGTGTAAAAGGGCTTGTCGAAGGCTATCACGTGGCTCACACAATCTCGGAGGAGAGAAAAGAATTGGGTGTGGTAGCTCGGAAACCAGTAATGACATCTGACTGCAGAGCGGAGCTGCACCAAAGAGAGAACTGCTGGCCCAGCAGGGAAGTTCTCTAAGTATGGGAGGAAATTTCAAGGTGCTCGGGGACAGACAATTAATGACAGCAACAGTAGCAAGCCCATCTCGGTAATTTGTGGTGTGCCTGGCAGTCTTTTAAGTATGCACATCACATAATTTAATCTTCATGGCATCTCTTTGGTGACGGATATTCCGCAGATGGAGAACTCGAGACCGTGAGACCTAAAGTAACCTGCTCTGGTCCAGAGTGATCATACATCCTGGTTTGCCTGGGATACCCCCAAAATAATAATTATGAGCACCCCCATTTATCCTCAAAAGTGGTCCAATTTGATTAATGAATTCTATGGTTATTCTACCAAGGTCACGGAGCTGGGAAGAAGAGAAGCTGGGACCCGAATAGTTATTAATGGGGTCAGCTGACATCACCAGACCCAGCCCCCCTCTCTCTGTCTCTCACCTCCACCTTCCTCTGTTTGGGCTCAGCCCCCAGTGGTCTGGTGAGGTCCTTCCACTTCCAAGACCAATGGGAAGAGGCGCCTTCCCAACCCCTCACCCCCCACCCTGCCAGGTTTCTAGAAGGCAATCACAGATTTTCAGCTCACTGGCCCAGGGCGGGTTGAGAACTCCCTTCCAGAACCTGGGCTGTTGCCCCAGAAAACTCAAGTGCTAAGAAGAGTTGGGGAGTCTCACCGAATGAAAACCACGGTGCCGTGATCCGAAGAAGCAGAACGGATGCTGTGCGGGGACAAACAGCAGAGGTCCCCCGTAACTGTCAGTACCCACCGTCTACTCTGACTCTTGTATATGAAAACGAGGATGGCAAAATTAGATTCTCGGCGTGCTCTGAAACACCATGCATTTACTGATAATCACAGAGGACTGATTACATAACGATGCAATCAGATGTCGCCATTGGAACCAATCCAGTGAGACAGGCAGGGATGAAGGGAAAAAAAGACCTTCTCTAAGGGCCAGGTAGCGACTATTTTAGGCTTTACAGGCCAAGTGTGGTCTTTATCGTGTGTGCGTGCGTGCGTGTGGGTGCGCTCGCGCGTGCCCATGTGTGTGTGTGTGTGTGCGTGCGTGTGTGTGTGTGTGTGTATAATGTAAAAAAACACTGTTCAAGAGCTGGATAAAAATAGGCCATGTGGGCTGGATTTGGCCCAGGGTACTTGTTCGCCAACCCCTGATCCATCAGAGAAGGCAAGACATAGACATGTGCCTAGAGGCCACAGACAACCTTATGTCGCCTATACTGGCCCCAAGTGTGCTCCTCAGAGACCCTGTGGAAGGATGGGCATCGGGAAGGTTCCTGGACTGTGGACTGGAGGGCCACTGGAGTGATTTTACACTACACAGTGGTTCTACCGCCCCGTGATTCTACAGCCTGGAATCCCCTTGTCTGCTTCCTGCCGGCAGGATGGGATGATTCTCTGGCGAACGACTTTTGCCCCCTGCTCAGCTCAGACCACGGCCCTCCAGGGTCTCAGCCCCACTCCCAGGAAAGGTGCAGGAATGAGCATGCGGCCCCCAAAGTCCGGGGGCCTCCCTGCTGCCAGAGGGTCCTTTGGGTGCAGATCAGAGCTCCTCCCCCTGCTCTCCAGCCTCTGCTGGCCTCTCGTTCTCAGGGAGAGGGAGAGTCAAGCTCCTCCCACGTCCTGATGGGGCTCCTGCCCACTTCACCACCCTCCCCCTTTCCCCTGTCCCCAGCACCCCCACCTCCTGTTCTTGCGTGGACACGCCCAGCACTCCCTTGCCGTGACCTCTGTCTTGCTGGTTTCCTCTCCCTAGAACATTCTTCTCTCAGGGATTCACAGCCTGTTTCTTGTAGGCCTCTGAAGATTGACCTCAAGGGGCCTTCCCGACCTCTCAGAGATAGCCACTCCACCGTCCCTCTGTCTCCTGGCCTTGTGCTACTTTTCTTCATTACATGTGTCACTCCCTGACATCCTTCATGTGTTTATTTGCGAATCCTTTTATTGTCGGTCCCTTGCCTGCACCGTAAGCTCCAGGAGGGCAGGGATTTCCCTCTGCGTTGCCTTGGGTGTCCTCCGCACCGGGAAAACGACCTGCAGCGAAGTGATGCTTCCAAATATTGTTGACTGAATACATTCATGTTGGCACTATGATGCTCCCTCTTTCCAGAAGCATTGCATTTGAGAACAGATGAAATATGCTGCAGCCACGAGGGGAAACTGATCTGAGAACAGAGCCAAGAGATAGAAACACCAGGTCCTGACCATGTCCTTTGAACGACATAGTCAACCTGCTCCTGAAACCCGCTCCGGGGCTGCCGGGCTTGGTTACAAAAGCCGAGGCGCTGTCTTTACGCATCAGCCATTTTGCATTGGAGGTCTTGTGGCTTGAATAAAGGAGATTTTAGAGCATCATTTGGCTGGTCAGAGAAGAGAGGACAGGGAGCAAAGGAGAGGGGAGGGGAGGGCGAGCCGGAGGCGAAGTGAGAGGCAGAGATACCACGATCCCAGCCTCTGATACAGTGAAGTTCTCTGTGCCTCAGAGAAAACCGCTTTACAAACACAGCAAAGCAGGAGTCAAAGGAACCTAAAGCGAAGGGTTGTAAAAGTCAGGATAATCAATCTGGGCCTCCTGGGACATACACTCTCGCTACAAGGCAGGGAGAGCAAGGGTCACAGAGAGAACGCGGACGCAGGGGTCAAGGTCGCTGTGAGGCGCTCCTGCCCGCTTGGGCCTCTCCCCACTGTGCGGCCTCGGGTCAGCACCGGAGCCCCGAGTTTCCCGCCTGAGAAAGGACAAACTCCAATCTCAACTGTTTGTAGAGAGGATTAAATCAGGACATATACGTTAAAGCACCCAGCATAGAGGGTGACCCACGGCAGGTGCTCAATAAATGGGGCGGGGGTTATTATGACGACGGGCAGGGACTGCCCCGCTTCAGCCTGGCACTTGAATTTGGGGAGTTGCTGAGAGTGCTCCCGCTGGAATCGAGGGTCAGAAACACAACTGCTTCGCAGGGGAAACAGAGGCAACAGCGCTGAGGAAGAACACTCCGACCACCACGCTGTAGGATGTAGCTTTGTGCCAACGCCCAGTGCCCCGCGCACCACCCGCCCCTGCCCCTGGCAGGTCACAGATGCTCTCTCGTCCACTGTCACAGAACACACTGAGGACGGACCGAAACCATGGTGGATTCCACAGTGCCAAGCTGCGATCTTTCCTCTCTCTTCCCCGCCCTCCGGGTAAGCGAAGGAGAGAGTCTTGGTTGGGTGCTAAGCAGGCCTTACCTTCTCTCCAGGGCTTTCTAATCTCCCAAAGCTAATTAGGGATGATGTTGGGACAGAACTCCAAGTCAGTGAGGGTACAGCCAATGCATCTTTCAACACTTCTGTGCCCATTCTCTTATCAGATTAGCTAAGTTCTCAGAACAGTGTCATCGGAGATGAGATACAATAGAATGCAGAAGTTTTTAGGGGAGGGACACAGGAAACTTCTCTGCTGGGGTGAGGAGACTAGATGGAGGGTGAAAGCCTGCCCTCCCCCCAGGAAAGTGGACGACAGGGGGCGTGGGCTGTTCGACCATAGGAATCCCGGGAGGTGGCCATCCAGAGAAGAGTGATGCGGACATGATGAAGGCACAGTCATCCCCCCGCCCCATTTTTGTGGAGAGATGTCCAGACCCTTCCAGATGTTTCTGTTCCAGTAGAAAGGTGCACTGTGGGGACTCCTGCCTGCCCTGGCTGCCTCTGAACACCTCTAAGTCTTGAGGCTGGCAGAATCCCGGCTCCGACCACCATCCATCACAAGCTGGTGAGGGATCCATACCAGGGCCTCCGTGCCCGGAGCTAACAGAACCCATCTGTATGGGCTGCTTGGCACCAGGACACATAGGCCTGAGCAAACTGCCGACGGAGGAAGGGCTGGGGCTGGCCGCCGTGCATGTTTCCCCTGTCCTGCATTTCTCTGTCCAGGAGCAACAGACAGTGCGGAATGCACCCGTCCAGAGAGCTGGAAAACCTGGCGGCCCCTGAGGCCCAGCGCCTTCCTTGACATATGGAATGAGCTCCAAGGAGAAGCCTGAAGAAGAAGGTGGGCATTTATCAGGGTCCTGTTCACCTCTTCCTAAGGACACAAGGCAACTTGTTTAGCTCCTGCGGAGACACCTTCCCATTCCATTGAGAGAAGCTTCCAGAAGCCAAGTTTTAGCCAGCTGTCCATGACGCAAGGTCAATGCTTGACTGCTCGCATTCCTTCCTCCTGACACCTTCCAAGGCATCAGCAAATCCCATGGCTCTACCTCCATAATAGGCCCTGCCTTGTCCACTTCTCTCTGTCTCCATCAAGTCCATGCTGGTCCAAACCACCACCATTTTTAACCTGGACCACTCAGAGTCCCTCAGCCTTGTCTCTTCCATTTTGCACTCTTCAATGAATCTTCCGTAAAATGCAAGAGAGATGATTTAAAAATATTTATCAGACCTCCAGGGGGTTATTGCATCTTAGAATAAAATTCTGCCTCCTTCCTTAGCTTTAACTCTGTATTCCTGGACCCCATAACATGCTTGCAACACTCCAGATGAATCGGGATGCTCTCTGACCCTTGAACACATCAAATACATTCCTGCTTCAGACCTTTGCACATGTGACCTTTGCTGCCTGGATAGATTCCCCCCCCCACCCCCAGATCTTTAAAGGGTGGCCTCTTTGTCATTTTCCTTTCTAAGTTCCCTCTCTGCATTATTTTTTTCACTGGGCACTAGAACTTGATAAATCTCTCTCCTAACATCAATCTCCTTTTCAGCTGTCAATTTATCATGTCCTTGTCCGACGGCCCTGCCTACTCTGGCCTTGATGGCCGCTCATGGTTTGGCCTGGTAGAGACAAACCAGGAATTGTCAGAGTTTCTTGAACAGAGGTTCAAGCTCCAACTCTGCTACTTAGTTGGTTTGGGATCATGCCTCATTTTCTTAATCTATAGAATATTGATTTTTTTTCCTTCCCAGGGTTCTTCTGGGGAGGACTCATGACCTAACAGAGGTGAAATGTTTTATAAACTGAAAAGTCCTTCGCAAGTGTTTATTAACACTCACCACATACTTATTGAACAGTGACTGCATGCCAGACAGGCCTAGACTAGGAATCCAAGGGATGGTATGTGTGTCTACCTTGGAGTACAGGAGGCAGGGGGGTGTTTCAACTCATGGAGGCAGGCCTGGATTTGAACCCGGCATCATTCACTCAACAGTATGATGACTTTGGGAAAACAACTTGATTTCTTTTATGTCAGCTTCATGCTTTAGAAAACGGGTTTAATAACACCTTCTAGAATAGTCGTTGTGAGGATCAAACAAGTTAATCTAGATAAAGCCCTTTAGAGAGTCCTTGACAGGTAGCAGGGAGGAAGTCCTCATTAGTTATGAGAAGGGAAGACCAACTGATAAGCCTTATTCCCCACTTTTTACTCCCTGTCTACTCATCTCCAGTTCAAATTCTGCCCATTGCTCCAAGCTTGGGTCAACCCCCAACTCGCTAGTTGGACGCCTCCCACCTCCAAGCCGCCTCTTCCCCAGCCTGAGTCTGAAACAGTAGTGTCTACTTTCCCAGGTGTTTTCCTTGTAGATATTTGAGTTGTCTGTCTTATTGTGAGAAGACAGCGTTCTTCATGGAGGTTCTCCATAGGCTTAGAGTACACCTGCTCTATGGCAGGGTTAACAAGTAATGTTTGATGAGTGTTTTCAAGATGTTTTCTCATATTTCAGAAGCAAAGCTGAAGGAAGGATGGAAATGCCCACCAGGACCCCACAGGCACTGTAGTTCCAGCTCTGAGACTCCCCAGCTTCTGAAATGCACACGAAGGGAAGAGGTAGGGGAGGCTGGATGGTGCCAGGCAGGGAGAAGGTGGTGGAGGGGATGGAGGGAGTGTGAAAGCACAGGGAGAGAGGGGAGGGGTGAGGGAGGCACTGCCTGGTACCCCACCTCTGATGGGGGCCTTAGACATGATTTTATTGCATTCCTGAAATAAGCCCTCCGAAATAAGAATTGTGTTATAAAGAGATTAAAATTGGCAGCTCCATGGAGACAAGAGCTTTTAATTTAATTTTGTTTTGCCTCGGTCACTGTTGTATCTATAGCACATTAGAACAATACCTGGCATGTAGTAGATGCCCGAGAAATATTTGCTGGATAGATGACTAAGGAATGCATGAAATGAGTAAAGAAGGCACCAAGGCTTCAACACACAGGTCTCCAAAGGATACACACAAACGGCCAATATGCACATGAAAAGATGCTCAACATCACTCATCATTAGGGAAATGCAAACCAAGACCACAATGAGATACCACCTCACACCTACCAGGATGGCTGCTGTTAAAATAAAAAATAAAACCCAGAAAAGAACAAGTGTTGATGGGGATGTGGAGAAACTGGAACCTGAGTGTGTTACCGGTGGGAAAGTAAAATGGTGCAGCCACTGGGGGAAACAGAATGGAGGTTCTTCAAAAAATTAAAAATAGAATTGTTATGTGACTCAATAATCCCACTTCTGGGTAGATACCCCCAAAGAATCAAAAGCAGGGACAAGAACAGGTATTTGTACGCCCGCGTTCATAGCAGCTCTATTCACAATGGCCAAAAGGTGGAAGCAACAAGTGACCATCAAGAGACGAATGGATAAAAAAACTGTGGTCTCTCCATACAATGGACTATTATTCTGCCTTAAAAAGGAGGGAAATTCTGGCCCAGGCTCCTACACGGATGAACCTTGAGGACATGGTATTAAGTGAAATAAGCCAGTCACGATAGGACAAATATGGTATGAGGTGCCTAGAATAGTCAAATTCATACCGATAGAAAATGGTTGGGTGGTTGCCAAGGGGTCTGGGAAGAGAGAACGGGGAGTTGTTGTTTAATGGGAATAGCATTTCCACTTTGCAAGATGAAGAACATTCTGGAGGTAGACGGTGGTGATGTTTACGTAACAATGTGAATGGACTTAAGGCCACTGAACTGTGCATTTAAATAATAGTTCAATAGTGGGGCGTCTGGGTGGCTCAGTCGTTAAGCGTTTGCCTTCAACTCAGGTCATGATCTTGGGGTCCTGGGATCGAGCCCCGCGTTGGGCTCCCTGCTCAGCGGGGAGCCTGCTTCTCCCTCTCCCTCTCCCCCTGCTTGTGTTCCCTCTCTCGCTGTGTCTCTCTCTGTCAAATAAATAAATAAAATCTTAAAAAAAGATTTAAAAATAGTTCAATAGTAAATTTTACTACAATTTAAAATTTAATTAGAATTTAAAAAATGTTTTGGTTTCAGAGAGAGAGAAAACTTTAAGAAGCTGGTGCCCTGCCGCGTATCACAATACTCGTCTTTGGCAGCTGTGGACTTGTCTTGGGGGTTGTGAAGGGGTCTCAGGTTCAGATGCACAAAGGGGAGGAAAGGGAGTGAGAAACAGGCTGGAAGGAGCTGAGCAGGGCCTGAGGGAAGGAGGCTGGGCAATGCCTGGGGGGAAGGGTTGTTAAAGGGGCAGGCAACCAATCAGGTGGAACCCAGGGCCAGCAGACGTCCACACAGGTGGGAACCCCAGCCTCTCCCCACGCGCTGTGGGCTACTCCATGGATCCAGGAAGAAAAGCCATAGGCAGAAAGCTTTCAGATTCAGGTAACAAGAACCTATTTCTAAGTGGTGTAAGACAACAAAGAATCTTGTGTTGAAAGCATCGAGGGATACATGGAGTTCAAGTACAGCTGGACTGGGGCATCTGCCTTTTGCATTCCATCTCTCTGCCTTTCTTTCATCTCTTTTGGCTCAGTTTGTAGGAAGGCTTTCTCTCCTAATGACAGAGATGACCCGACAAGCTCAGGTTACATCTTACAGGTCAGTAACTCCAGAAAAACAAGAGGGAGCTCGAAGGCTGCCAGCAAACCTCTCAGTCCAAACTCTCATTGGCCTGCCCTGGTCACTGTGACTGTCTTTGATTCAAAGCATGTCCAGGGGAGATCAGTTCTACTCTGACCTTATCAGCAGGAGAAACTCAGATACATCCCCAAGTGGGGCTGGAGGGGGAATAACAGCAAGATCAGCAGTGGGCAGGGAGAGGCCCAAACCATCCCCCCTCCTCCCACATAGGGCAGACCCCTGGCCGCCCCTCCTTGGCCCATTCTCTCCTCTCCTCTCTCATAAGGGCATTGATTTTTTTTTTTAAAGATTTTATTTATTTATTTGACAGAGAGAGACGCAGCGAGAGAGGGAACACAAGTACGGGGAGTGGGAGAGGGAGAAGCAGGCTTCCTGCCGAGCAGGGAGCCCGATGCAGGGCTCGATCCCAGGACCCTGGGATCATGACCTGAGCTGAAGGCAGATGCCCAACGCCCAACTACTGAACCACCCAGGCGCCCCAAGGGCGTTGATTTGACAGTTGCCCCAGGGGAGGGGAAGAGGGAGGTGGGTTGGAGACTTCTGTTCCACAGTGACGGCACCCCCGACTTCTCACTGGCCTGGCTGTGCAGAGTGAGGATCCCCCTTCCCCAGCCTCCTTGGTGTCTGTGCGTCTCTGGGACCAGGCTCTGGCCAACTGAGTGGAAGTGGTGAGTACAACTTCCTTCTGGAGCCCTTTGTCATGTTCCTTCCTTGGGTGGAGTCCAGACGGGACAGGGAGCCATCAGGGGCCATGTGGATAAGGTTGATGCCCTATGGGTGGGGGAAACCAGGAGACAAAGGAGCCGTGCCCCTGACCACTTTGCAGCGTGGAGTTTCCCTGTTACATGCGTGAGAGAGAAAGAAATCAACTTTTCCTGTGTTTAACCTTGTTTCCAGTTTCTGCAGCCAGACATCTACAGCAGCTAAAATGGGGTGGGTAGAGGAAGAATCCAGAGAATTCCCCTCAATCACACTAATGCCCTTCAGGAGAATGAAGTGAAGACCAGACCCCGGGGGAACACAGGGCAGGAAAGAATCAAGTCTAAGCTCTGCCCGTCCTTCACCGGATGCCAACGGTTAGCGCACTCTGGGCCAGGGACTGTCCCCGGCTTGGGGGATCGTGCAGGGGGACAAGCTGTCACAGCCCCTCCCCTCATGCCGTGACAGTCCTAGTGTGGGAAGGCAGACGATAAATAAGTGATAAAAGTAAAGATGGTATTTTCTGGGAGTGGTAAGTCCTCGGAAGAAATTAGACAGGCACTCTGGTGCGAGGGGCCCTTTTAGTTTGCGTGGTCGGAGGAGGTGACACTGGAGCTGAGACCTTTGGGTTAAGAAGGAGCTGCGCACCTGGAAGGGTCACAAAGAAAGGTTTCCAGGTGAAGGAAGAGCAGGTACAAAATCCAAGAGGCATGACAAGCTTGGCACAAGTCATAAAAAGCCTGCAATAAGAAGTGTTGACATAGCGTGCTTACTTTGTTAGGCTCTCTGCTAAGTGCGCATGTGTACCACTTCCCTTAACCCCCCAGCTCAGACACTGGTTCCGTGATCCCCTTCTTTGTTTTCCAAAGCATGGAACTGGGACACAGCTGTGAAAGAAACTTGCCCTGGGTCCCACTGCTGGTAAACAATGGAACCAGCCTCTGATCGCTTTTCTCTTGTGTACTCCCTTTTTGCTGCCAAACCTTAAATCTTTCAGTGCGTTGAAAATGTGTTCAGAGCTAATGAGGATAGGGCCTTGCTATGGCCCTACCTCACCCCTAATCCTGAGGCCGATTCACTGGGAAGTCCTAATAAAACATCACTGATGAATACAGAGAATGTTGCTCGTTCTTTCAAAAACAGCCTTGCCTAAAAGGAGGGCTGGGAATACAGAACTCTTCTCTTGTTCTTTATTTCCCCGATAGAAGTGACCTTCTTGAAGTCCTAGCTCCAGGAGACATGGTCATTGCATGATGAATGGTCACTGAGTGCCGGGGGTGGGTTCCTGGAATTAAAAGGTGAATGAACCACAGATCTCAGCTCCCTCTAGGATCTTGGTGCCCATCCCTGCTGAGTGTCTGTAGCTAGTATTTCCTGGAAAAGCAATGTCTGAGCAGATAAAGGAATGATGGCTGAGGAGCACATTCCTGTTGCAAGGAGTTCAAAGAAGACCAATGCACCATGAATAGAACTGCTAAAGCCTCCCCCGACCCCGCTTTCTTCTCACCCCAACTTCCTTGCCTGAAAGTCAGCCACCCTGACACTTTGCATCCTTCCCTGCAGAGGTGTTTTTGCAATGCTCTTAAAGGTTGATGATCCCTTTAGCTCCATTTGGGTCCCCTTGATGGTTTTATTTTTTATTTATTTGTTTAAAGATTTTAATTTTTTATTTGACAGAGAGACAGTGAGAGAGGGAACACAAGCAGGGGGAGGGGCAGAGGGCAGAAGGAGAAGCGGGCCCCCCACTGAGCAGGGAGCCCGATGCGGGGCTCCATCCCAGAACCCTGGGAGCATGACCTGAGCCGAAGGCATACGCTTAACGACTGAGCCACCCAGGCGTGCCCCACCTCCCAGTGGTTTTAACTCCTCATTTTCAAGTCCTGCAGATTCTCCCTCCTAAATATTTCATAGATCTGCCCCCTTCTCGGCATCTTGGCCACCACTGCCCACATTCAGGTCTCTGTTGCCTCTTGCAGATTCCCAGGGGTCTCCCTGGTCTCCAGTCTTGTCCTTCCAAAATCTCGACCCCGGGCTCCTACTGGAGAAATCTTACTACAAGGCAAATCGGACCACAGAAGGACATTTGAGAATTTTTGAGGCTGCCCAGCACCTTCCGAATGCCCACCTTGTGTTTGGAGACTTTCCCATAATGCAGTTCCCACCTCGCCAGATGGCATCCTCCCAAGCCTCCCTTCCTGCAGGGGCAGTCATGTGACTTTGGTTTCTCCAGTCAGATCCTCTCGTTTGGGAGGATGCTCTGGAAGGGGAGAGGCAGGGAGAATGGAGGGTTTGTTAAACAAGGCCGTGGAGGCATCTGGTCCTTCTGGAGCGAAGTGCCCTTTCTGGTTTCCAGTGCCCCGAGGTCAGGTGCAGCTTGTGGCTGTGTATTTCCTGATCTTGGCTTTCGGATTCTTTGGAAAACTATGCTGCCTGTTATCTTTTAATCAATGTCAGTTTTGTGTGAACCCATCAGAGGGCAGTTTGTCGGTTGCAGTTAAGAAGCCTGCCTGATATAAAGCACATCATTCTCCCACCAAACTGGTACTCAGTGTTTCCCCGCCCACCCTGCCCTGTACGTCCCTCTGCAGCTTCACGTCTGGTGCTTCATCTCGCACTTTGTACTCCAAGGGTATACCAAACATGGACTCCTCGCTTCTCACTCCCTTACACCATTCTGTGCACTGGAGTTTTTATCTTACTATAAGCTGCGAAGTGCCCACTTCACAGAAGAGAAAGCTGAGTCTCAGCTACATGGTCACATGTTGGCCAGAGTCACAACTGGAACTCAGATCCCCACTGAACACCGGACATGACCTCAATGCGAAGAAACTGTCAACATCTCTCAGCCATGTTCAGCTGAGGTCCTTTCTCCTTTTAGGCTAAATCAAGGCCTTTTTAACATCCTTTTTCCCCTACTGTCCCTTCGCCCACAGTCCGCCCCCCTCACTATGCCGGGCACTGCGACTCATTCCCTACCCAGGCCAGGCACCATCCCACGTCCCCTCCTTTGCCTGGAGAGCTTCCTGTCCCTCGACCCTCTCCCTGTCCCTTTGGTGTAGTGGTGAGGTCGCAGGCTCCGAGGCCAGGTTCCCTGGGTTCAAATCCTGGCTCTGCTTCTCCCTGTTCACCTGAAATGAGGCAAGTCATCCAACCTTTCTGTGCCTCGACTGTCTCATCTAGAACCTCGCCTAAAGATGGTGACCCTCTTAAGTGTGTTGTGTGGAACCACTTCGTAAACTCAGCTGAGTCGCTTAGCAAGCACATAGTAAGTGTTAGCTGCTACTATTCTCATCATCATCATCATCATCATCATCATCATCATCATCTGGCAAAGTCTGTGTCTGTCCACCTCTCATGACTCCTCTTCCCTTTGAGCAGCCCCTCCCCAGTGGGGAGAATTCATGGTTTCCCAATCGGGGCCCCAGGATGCCCTCATCCAATCCTTATTTGGAGCACATCTCACGCCTCTGCTGAGTGCTAGAGGCAGAGAAGCCTGGAGCCAGATGTCCTGGGCTCATACTTGGCTCCAGCCACGGATGAGCTGTGTGACCTTGAACAAGTGACCTAAGCTCTCTGTGTATGCCTCAGTTTCCCAGGGGAAATGACACTGATTAAAGGACCCACTTCGCAGAGTAGGTGTGGAGACCAAATGTCTTAATGTTTAAAATGGTGCCTGGCAAGTGGTGAGTACTCAGTAAAGAGCTCCCATTCATTGTTTGCTGTCTGTCTTGTTCTCTACCCTGTGAGCATCTTAAGGGCATGAACCAGGGTTTATTTATCTTTGTGTTCTTGGCACCCTGTGCAGTGCCTGGACGTGCTGGGTGCCACATTCGTGCCCCACGCTTGTGAGTCTAGTCTCATGTCCGTTATTTTTCCATACCTCCTGCCCGAAGGGCGCTGTTCCAGCCTGAAGAAGAAAAAGAGTGCTTTCTTCCAAGCTTGGTCCCCTTTGGGCTGTTGGCTCGGGAAGGCCCCAGAAGACCCAGGGCATGGGAGAACCTGTCAGCTGTGGGGGGCTGGCTCTCCTCAGCAGGGGCTCAGGGACCACCTGCACTTGGGTTGGGAGGCGTTTAGGATCTCATCTGGAGGCATCTGGAGGGGCGCTTCGTGCAGAGGGCCACAGCATATGCTGTCTCCTGGGTGGTGCCAGATGGTGGGGATTTGGCTAGATTCCCTCCATATCTGGGAGCCCGCTGACCCTTCCAGGGGCTCCAAAATGCAACAGAGAAATTATAACGGTGCTTTGAAATGACAGGAGCTGGAAAACTGTGAGGAGCTTGGCAGAGAAGGAGCTTGCCGTTATTGCTGGTGCTTGACTGTATTCACGATTCCAGCCTGCGTCACAGTCACCCTGGTTAGCTGTCTGCTTCATTCAGTCTGACCACCATGTAAAGGATCCAGAATAGCACGGTGGTTCAGAGATCAAGCCCCGGAGTCCCGCTACCTGGGCTCAAATCCCAGCTTCTCCATTTACCACTTGTGCGAACCCCTGGCAAATACCTTTAGTTCTCTGTGCCTTGGTTGCCTTATCTGTAATATGGGAATATTATCGCTGGAACAGCAGAATACAATCGGGGTCAACAATGTTGTTTGCCTGCATATCAGCACGACAACAGCTAACTCTTACACAGCACTTACCACGTGCCGGAGACCGTTCTTTTTGTGATTTAGGTTATGTGATCCTTACGACCACCCCTCGAAGGAGGTGCTAGTGTTATCTCTGTTTTTAAAGTAAGCAAGGTAAGGAGAGTTTAAACAACTCACGCAAGGTCATGAAGCAAGAAGTTGGCAGAAGCAGGATTCAAACTTGGGCAGTCTGGCCCACGGTCCACGTTCTTACCATCAAGCTGTACACCTGACGAGTGACACAGACTTAATCAAAGCCTGAAGCAAGTGCTACGATCTACTCTGGAATACTAAAGAAAGCCGTGTACGTGGTAACTTAAAACAACCAGATGCTATCAGCCTAGTTAACGGATGCTGATCAACGCATCTTTTTTCCCCTCAAATACAAAGCGTCGGTTTGGATGATTCTGGCTGACCCATCTCCACTTGTTTTCAGCAAGGATGACTTCAGCGATTATTATTATTTGCACGGGAGTTCAGGAAGCTGCAGTGTGCGTAATACAGTCGCTCAGGGACGGCATTAAGGAATCTGGGTCTTTCCCACTTTCTGTTCTGGGATCTCTGTCAGCTTGGTCCACAGCCCGACTTCCCTCTTGACAACGAGCTGGCTGCCCACAGTTCCAGATGTGAAGAATGTCTGAAAGAGAGGAGACAGGAGAGGTTGTCTGTTCTTGGGGGTTTTGTTACAGAGCTCTGAAACCATTCGCTGGAATCTTCCAGAAGACTTCCCATCAGGCTGCCATGACTGGTCATCTGGAGTTGACTGGACGGTGGAGAAGCAGGATCCGTGTCCACCACACGGACTCTGTGCTCCCCTGCTTTCCTTCACTTGCTTCTGCCGTTTCCTCCCGCACCAACGAACGCCTGTCCGGTTCCTCAGTACCACTCTGACAAACCATTTGTATCATGTGGGACTCGTTTCAGATGCAAGTAACATGAAGCCCAACTAAGAGTGACTTAAATGAAGATGGGTTTGTTTTTCTCCCAGCCCAAGAAGCGCAGAGGCAGCAGAGCGGAGCCAGTGAGTATCAGTCCCTCGCGGCCCAGGGACCAGGCTCTGTCTCCCCGCTTTGCATCCTCAGCACGCTGGCCGTCGTCCACGGGCTCAGTACCCTCTGATTCCAAAGGGGCGGCTTCTCCTTAAGGCAGGAAGGAGAGAGGAGGAGCTGGGGGGGGGGGGCTCCTAGGTCACAGAAGCCAGAGGCCGTTCCCGAGAATGCAGAATCTGTTTATGTTTCATTGGCCAGAATGGGGTCACGTGGCCCCGGAGCTGCAAGGGGGTCTGGGAAAGTGAGTATCTCAGCGGGGCGCAGTGCCACCTTGAACAGAGCCCGGGGCCTGATGCGTGGGAGGGACCAGTGGACACTTGGAAGGCAACCGGCAGCGCCCTTCTTCACAGCTCAGCTCAGCCTGCACCCCTACTGAAAATCCTTCCCTCCTTACCCCAAGTCAGTGGGCTGCCCCCCCCACTTCTGAGACAGTAGAGTGAAGAAAAAGAGGAAAAGTATATGCTGAAATGCCCGATGTGTGTCTTCCTGGCCATTCCTCCAAGCCCTCTCAGGCGGTGTTGACTGCACATCTTTGTTGGTCAGGGAAACTGAGGCTCAGAGGGTAGTAACGAGGGGCCCAAGGTCACAGCTAGGTATGGCGCTTGGCAGGGATGGGAACCCGGTGTGCCTCCCGCGCAGGCGCACGCTCTCTCCCGCTCGGCCGTTCCCGGGGCACTCCCGCCAGCCTGTCTGATCCCCCCCACGCCGGGTGCGCCCCATATCCCTCAGGTCAGGAGCAGTGCCTCCGGGGTCCCTGTGCTCCACACAGGGGCGGAGCACCCCCATGCACCCTGGCCTCCTGGCTGAGGAGAGGAGGGGCCCCTGTGGGCAGCCTCGTCTGAGGGCAGGGACCTGAGGCTATGGCTTCTGATCAAGGGGAGAGCCGTAAGCTTTCAAGTGGGCGCGGGGCTGCGCCAGACGCGAAAGCAAACGCTGCACATTTTTCTCCTTCTCCTCCCCTCCCCTCAGTTCTGCTGGGGGCCGGTTCATGGGAAGTTGGTTAATTGGAACTGTCCCTGCTGCCCCAGTGAGAAATGGGACGTTGTACACTGTGTCCCCTGGGGAAAGTCTCCCATCTGTTCGCTCCGTGAGGATAATTACGTGTATAAATTACCCGCCTCCTCCTCCCTCCCCAGCCCGGGTGCGGGAGGGGGTGTGCTCATGATGAAGGTTCCCGAGTGACCTTTGAGATGGGGGAGTGTGACTAAACCGACTCCTGCCTCAGCCATCTGCCCTGAGCACGACTGCCGTATTGATTTTCTATTCGAGGGGCAGAAAGCGGACATTTATTTTGAAATATTTTCTGTAATGAATCTGCGATTTGGAAAGGGCGCTTCTACAATTACTGCTGTTGAACTTGATGTGACTTCCAGCAGCAGCGAAAATCACTGACTGTCCCTGGGTTTACTTTTACCTCCTATTACCAAGGGGAAAGACCCCAGGCTGAGCCACTTAGGAGATGCAGCAGGTTCTTCCCACCGCGGCAACACATAAATCTCTCCCCGAATACCCCAGCTGCGGGTTAGGTCACATGGAATTTTCTCTACCTGGGGAAGCCCTGGCCCGGGGGTGGGGACATTCGGAAGGAGTCTGCTCACTGCCCTGATGGGGGAGGGGCGGGTAGCGCCTTGGGCAGGTCACTTCCTCTCCCGGGGCCTCAGTGCTCCCCCCTGTGGAATGGGAGGAGGAGAGTTAGTTTCTGTTACCCCCTTGGTAGGGAGAATAATGGCTCTCCCACCAGATGTCTGTGTCTTAATCCTTGGAACGGAATATGCTAGGTTACACGGCAGAGGGAAATTCAAGTTGCGGATGGAATTAAGTTGCTAATCAGTGGACCCTAAAAGAGGGAGACGCTTCTGGGTTATCGGGGCGGGCGCGGTGTCATCATCCCAAGGGTCCCTATAAGTAGACGCAGGAGACGGAAGAGGGAGAGCCAGAGGGATGGAAGCTGGAGGAGAACTCCGCCCGAGAGTGCTGACTTTGGAGAAAAGAGGCCACCAGACTGCCTTGGAAGGTGGAAAAGTTGAGGGAACCGAGTCTCCCTTAGCGTAGCCCCGCCCACAGTTCCGTTTCAGACCTTCCAGACCCATTTTGGACCCAGGACACCGAAGCCAGTCCTTGCAGAGCGCATACCACACACCAGGCAGTTTGAGGAGCTTTTCATGCATTACTCACTGCATCTCTCGAGAAACCTGAAAGGCAGGGATCGTTATTGCCGCCACCATTTGACCAGCGAGCAAACAGAGGCCCAGAGGAAAAGCCCGGGGTTCCAGCCCTTTGGGTCCCCGGCCCGCCCCCACTCTCTGCGCACAGGGTGGCATTTCCTCGGTCTGATGTACAGCGTTGTGCACACGCGGCATCCAGTTAGGGTGGGCTACAAGTCCCACTTTGCCTGGAATCGTTGTTAATGCTCAGCGAGGATCTAGTTTGGGGGATAAATCCCACGGTCAGCGTGGGGTGTCAAGCCCTCCCTCCCAGTGGAGGTGGATGCGTAGTTGTGCCAGCCAGGTTCAGGGAGTGCGCACAGAAGCCTGGAATTCTGTGACTTGCCTTTGAGCCGTGGTTCTAGGACCATTTTGTTCTCTGACCCTGGGGACACAAGAGTCCACATGATCAGCCCCAAGCCCCGAGCGAACATTTTCCTCTGTCTTCATTTTCACAGCTCTTCTCCCTCACACACGGGCTTCTTCGAGGGTCCCAAACACAGCCAGGCACACATCTGGCTCAGGGTCTTTGCCCTTAGCCCCATAGTCACCCCATTTCCTCCAAGAGCTCTGCGCTCAAATGTCCACTTCTCAGAGAAGCCTTCCTGAGCACTTCGTTTAACATTGCAGATTATTCCTCCCCAAACATAACTCCTTTGTTTCCTTCATTGTGCTTCAGAAATCCCAGTACAATCTGACCTAGGATATATGTTACCTATTTATGCTGTTGATTGTCTGCCCCACTGCAAAGTAAGCTCTGGAGGGCCAGGAGTTTGCCCTTTCTAAAGAACTACTGTATCCCTTGTCCCAGCAACAGCAACTGCCAGGTAGTAGGCACTCAGTGAATGAATGAACGAGGGAAGGCAAGAAGATATCTTGGCCTAAGTTCATAGACTTGAGAAACAAATGAATTTGAGAGATTCGGAAGAAAATTTCTCATTTTTGTTTCACATTCAGTTAACTTTTCCTTTGTACTTTCTGCATTTATTGTCCTGTTTACAGATTCTCCCAATATTATGTAAACATTCACTTATTTCTTCCAAGACTCAAGTTTTCTACATTTAATTTATCCATGCATCTGGAATGTATTTTGATGTACATAATGAGATATGGATCGGATTTAATATTTTTATCTAGATCATTAGGCACTTTCAAAATGGTCTGAATATCATTTGTGGAATAATCTTCCTCCAAATAATGGAAATGCGAACTTTGTCACATTGAGAATTCTTACATCGATGGCAGTCTTTTCCGGAATTTCTATTGGGTTCTGCTGTTCTGTTCCCAATCAGCCCCACATTTCAGTTATTACAATTCGATGTGTGAGAGTACCTGGTAGGGCTAATACCATAAATTCTTTTTTTTTTTTAATTTATGACTTAATTTTCCAAATTCACTTTAGACCATTTTTCTCATGATACCTTTGTGGAGCTTCATATTTTATAGATTGAAAAAAGAGGCAGTAAATATTTAGTCAATATTAATTCTATCTAGGAATATGTTATGTATGTTATTGTTTCTTTTCATAGTTTTATTCATATGGATCCCAAGACTTGTTATAACATCTAAGTCATGTGCCATATGCCATTGTTATGGAAAATTGGACTTTTTTTTTCATTTGGGTTTAACTGCCTATTCTTTTTTTTTTAAAGATTTTATTTATATATTTGAGAGAGAGAGCTTGAGAGAGAGCAGAGAGCACAAGCTGCGGGGGAGGGGGAGAGGGAGAGGCAGACCCTCCGCTGAGCAGGGAGCCTGATGAGGGACTCAATCCCAGGACCCCGCGATCATGACCTGAGTTGAAGGCAGACCCTTAATTGACTGAGCCATCCAGCCAGCCACCCTTAACTGCCTATTCATTAACGTGTGCATCTGGATTTTGTTCCATCAATCCTTTTTGTTATTCCCGTATCAACACCAAATTGGTAGAACAAGTTCCTCCTAAATTCTCTAGTGGTTCTGATTTCCTGCTGTAGAACACTGGAGATAGTTGGGGTCTTGCTGGTTGGTGCCTCATGTTTCATGGCTTGAAGAACTGGAGACATCTGACGTCTCCCTCCAGAGGGAGGTCCAGGGCAGTGATAGTCTGCGTATAGGTCTTCATCCTCATAAGGGTCAGCTGTTTTTATCAGTCTGCAGTTCCCAGGCTGCAGTCCACCTGGACCGTTGTAGAGTCACAAAGAAGACAGGATCTCGGAGATAGATTCTTCCATCCGTGTTTCTGTAGACAAGCCAGAGGCTCAAGAGTGGTTCGCTCAAGGTCACACAGTAGACCCAGGTCTAGGAAGATTAGGGAGGATCTCTTCTTTTCTTGAGACTACCCATATCTCTCCCTGCAAGATCTTTTCCAGACGAAGGCATTAATATCTCCTCCATCAGGGCCGACACTCCCCTGAGCTCCCAACAGGTGTACTTGGCAGCCCAGACACACAGATACAACCTGTCCAAATTGAGACTCTAATACCTCCCCTTCCATCTGTATCTTCTCTGCTCTTCTGCATCTCCATCAGTGGCCAGGCCAGCCTTCTGGTCGCTCAGGACCCAAACTTGAGAGTCATCTTTACCTCCTTCCTTTCTCTCCTAAGTCATGTCCCGTCCATCAGGAGGCTGGGTGGGCTTGATCTTTGGAAGATATCCCTAGTCCAACCGTTTCCCGTCACCTCCACCGCTGCCCCCACCCCCGTCCAAACCACCGGATCTCACACCTGGTTTCATCAACGGCCTCCTCATTGCCTCTCATCTCCTGCCCCCACCCTTCCCTCCTCTCCCCATCACAGCAGTCCGAGCATCGTGCGAGTCCCCTGTTCAAAACCCTTCATTGATTTCTCATCTCATTCAGAATGAAAAGGGAGAAGAAAGCAGTGGAACGAGAACTAGCTCTGGTGTCAGCTTCATCCTTCTCTGTAGAAAAATGGGCAACTTTCTCCTGTGTTAAATGGTTAGAGTGGCTATTTTAAGAGGTCAAGGGGTCGGTGGTCTACGGGTCCCCCCAACTCTCCTGCATTCCCTTCCTGACTCACCATCTAGACCTGTCCTTCCTGATCCACCCTCCTGGGGCCCCTGCCTGAGGGTCTGCTCCTCCTTATCCTCATCGCCTTACCTCCTTCCTCAATGGACCCATCATGCCTCATGCACTCTTCTGCTGATGACCAGGTTCCCAGAGATGGCAACAGCGCTGGGAGCCTCCTTTTCAGGTTCTAGCCTCTGCCCCAACCTCCAGATCTTGATATTCTCTGTCAACTTAAACCCAGAAGATTCAACCAAATTTACCATCTTCCTACCCGCCCCCAATCCACTTCTCCTTTAGACTCCCCTGCTTCTGTTCAGCCATCAGGTCAGCCACCCAGGCTCAAAGACATTTGAGTCATTTTTGGCTCTCCCAGGTGGGAGACTCTAATAGTTAGGGTGCTTGGGGCCATAGCTGACAGCAACTCCAACAAACAATGATGCGTGAAAAATAAGTGTATTTAGCAAAAGATTGAGGAGGGCATCTTCAGGCATCACATAGTCTACTTGCGCTGAGAACAAGGAATTAAAACGGCAGTTCAGGGAGCATCTTTTTTGCACCTGTCCTTTTTATAAGGATACAGACCTTTCCTAGGAGCTCCATCACACATTCTCTCGGGTCTCCTTGGCCAGAATGAGGCCACAGGGCAGCCCTTTCTTCAGGGGGCATCTGGAAGTATCGGGCATGGTGCTTGGGAGAGTCAAGATTGGTTTTGACCAACCGTTGCTCTTCCATTGTTCCTAGAAAATAATCAGGGATTTGTTAGCAAGAAAGGTGGGGATGGCTGCTGGGTTAGGGGACATCGGTGCCTGCCACACCATCTTCTTCCACCCCCAACATCCTATCCCATTTTCTTCCCTCAAATGCCTCTGTCATCTTTGTTTCATGCCCATTGTCAGCGCCTTGATTTACATGGAGCTGACTCTCACCTCAATCATAATATTTGTCTCTAAAAAGACACACCACCTCTGGTCAATCTTTTCTCTCCCAGAAAACTGACACCGCATCCCTCAGGTACAATTCTAACTCTATCACTCCAGCACCCAATGTCTTCGGTGGCTTGTTCTTATCTACCAAGTTAGATATAAACCTTCTCACGCTGATAGCCAAGGCCTTCCACAATATGACCTTTGACAAAGTAAAATCTGTCCTGTTTGCAGCTAGACTCAGGAGGGGAACCGAGAAAAAGACAAACAACCCTCCCGGCAACTGGCAGTTAGGTCACCATGCTCCCAAATCAGCAGGAACAATGCTCACGGAATACGATATATTCAGAAAAGGCCATACCATGGCCATGTGTGAAACTAGGCAGAAATAGGACACAGAAATGACTGCACATACCCCTCTTCTGCTAACAGGAGCAATGGCCGCCTCTTTACCACTGATCACTCTAGCCCTGCTTTAATCTTCCTGCCTCCAAGCTAAAAAATATTTGAGTTACCCAGCCACCAAAGTATCGCACCTTGTGACCCTGCCTCCTTAATAGCCCAGCAGAAGCCCAAGCCCTCCAGAAGCACTTCTCCATCCCTCTTACCGAAATGCTCCAGGCCTATGGTGGAGGATCTCCTCTGTTGCAGCAAGCTAAACAAATGGAACCATGACTGACTGCAGCTAAAGTCCCAGTGGTCTTTGGTTGGTGGGATGAACATCATGGCCCAACCTTCTCAGGTTATCTCCTGCGGTTCTCCAAGACCTCCTTTATAATTCAGAACTTTTTTTTTTCCAGTTTCGGACATAATTCTGACCAAGCCTCCTGGATCTAGCTGCCATTTTTCAAGAAATATGGAGGATGGAGGGAATGTGTGGATGACGCTGACTGACCATAAATAAGGAATTACCAGAATCCAGATGGTGAGAAACTCTACCGGTCCCATGGCCCAGGACTGCAACAGAGGAATTCTCAGGAAAAGAGGCACAGAAGGATATCCTGTGGACTTTAAAGAGCTACCAAGATCTATGGAATCAGTCACATTAGCCACAGGGTCTGAGGAGACACCTCGGCTGGCGACGCTGCGGAGATGGACCGCGAGGTTTTCACTGTGAGTCAGAGAGGTGGCCGCTCTGGAGTGGGGAGCGGGGCTGTAGACTGGCGTGCAGCCACATACAGACTTCTGGCAAAGTGCTAGTTCTTGACTTGGTCCAGGATATAAGGATGTTCGTTTATACTATTTCACGAAGCTATGCATTTTTATGTGTTTTTTTGGTAACCGAGTTTCATTTTAAAATGAAAAGGTTAAAAAACATGTAGCCTTGGACAGGTCGGTTTCTACAGACGAGGATGGAAGCAAGGAGCCCAGTTAGGGGCTGTCACAGCAAACCAGGAGAGGTGACGAAGGGGACCTGAATCAAGGTGATAGCATGGAGGTGGGGGCTGCGGTCGGACGCTGGACATTTGGCAGGAACCCACAAGTCTCACTGCCACGTTGGGCTGAGCCTGAGTGAAAGAGGAGAAGCGAAGTTAGGCCATTTCTCTGCCACAACCGCATATCCAGGGGAACATGGCGGCCAACCACAGGTGCGTGCGGGGGGATGGGATGCAGGTGTCACAGAAGTGCTAAAGAAGCTGTCTCTGCCGGCCGGTGGGTGAGACCCACAGGAAGGGGTGTCTTGTCCTTTGGAAGGAAACATGCCTAGCACCGAAGCTCCTGGTCAGAATGAGACAGACAGATGTAGGCTATTGCTGGAAGCAGCATAGCCCAGAGATGTTTCATGACCCCGGGGAATTAGAAAAGGGCAAAGGCTTTCAACCTAACTTGTCACATTTCTGTTGTCCTAGGAAGTGTGGCCTCGAGACCACCCCCTCCCCCTGTGCCCGGCACACACATCTATCCTTCTCACTTCTGAAATTCACGTTAAACAAGGTGTCCCTTTTGTTGGAGCTCATTATCCATTTGTTAAATCAGATAATCTATCTGGTCTCCTTAAAAATGTCACATTCATAAAATAAGGGAGTGAGGCACTTAAATAATTTAAGGGAAAAGAGGATCAATAGCCAACCCTTTTACATTAGTGTTAGAACAAGCCACACCTAGATTTGCAAAATAGCAACGTGCAGATATGTGTCTGACGAAAAACTGCTTTTTGGCAGATAGAATCCTATTTTCCCACTGACTTTTGTTACGATTTCTGACATGTGTAAGTTATCTCCTGCTCCCCACTAGCTCTAGGGTTTCCCAGGCCTGCCCCCCGATATGTCGTACCATTTTTAAGTCAACATTTCCATGGGCCGGGGGAGCTGTTAGAGTCTAGGCCCCTGAGCAGGCGTCCTGGTGTCCTGCTTATAGAACAGTCGTCCATTTTGAGCCAGTTGCTTGGCAGGAAGGCTGCCTGCATTTTTAAATGGGTTCCCCCATCTTGGGTATGGGAAATTTGCTGCCAGCTGTGCTAGGAGTGAACTATGATGTCAGTATTCCAGAATTCCTAATGAATTCTCCTCAGCAAAAAAAATGCTGTTACTCCACCTCCCCCAAGTCACATTTCTGGTTGATTAATGAGGAAAGGCACAGAAAAATCTATGGCTTTGGGGGAATGAGGAAGAGTGAAATCATTTCTGCTTTAAGAAATCACTGTGCCCCAATTATTTTATTTGTTAAGAAAAAATGATTTCATCTTCCATTTATTTATCTCCTGTACATCTAGATTCAGAACCTTCCCTCAAAAGAACAGATTTGGATCTATACCCCTCCCTCTACCTTGATCCCTGCTGACTTGCCCCAAGATAGGAAATCCAGCCGTGCCCCGTAGGGGGCAGTTGTCTTAGCTAATTGGGACCTAGTTTATTTATTTATTTGTTTGTTTGTTTGTTTTTAAGATCTTTTAAAAAAATTTATTTGACAGAGAGAAACTCAACGAGAGAGGGAACACAAGCAGGAGGAGTGGGAGAGGGAGAAGCAGGCTTCTTGCCGAGCACGGAGCCCGACGCGGGGCTCGATGTGGGGCTCGATCCCAGGACCCTGGGATCATGACCTGAGCTCAAGGCAGACGCTTAACGACTGAGCCACCCAGGTGCCCCAATTGGGACCTAGTTTAAATCCCATGTAGTTTACATGAAATACATCTGCAACCCTCCGATAAAAGTCATTGCCTCCTGTCTGCAAAGAGGCAGCCCCAAATGAAAAAAAACCGTGATTGGCTGAGCCCAGCCTGACCCCTTCATGGCCCTTCGCAGCATGGGTGCCAGGCCTCCCACCAGCTGGGGCATCCTGCTGATCCTTGGGGGAAAGTCACTTGGCACAAGTGTCCTGCTCAGTATTGATGCCTTTTGTGGGGTTGCTTAGGCTAATTAAAAGTCACGCTGTGCATGACTTTAATTAGGATTCGCATCAGGCCAGGAAAAGCTTTCAAAGGGAGAAGAAACCACACACTGAACATTCAGAGGGTGGGGGCAGCAGAAAGGGAGGGAAGGAGGACAGTTTATTTATAAGCTTTCCTGCCACATGAGCACTGCGAGGCCAGCACACACGTGTCCCCCTCCTGAAGGGCAGAGTTGCTGGAACTCGCGAGTCCGATTTGGCCTGTTTGGTTCAGGTCCCCATCAGCTGGGGTTTCTGAACTTTTTTTCTCATTGAGCAGAGGCTGACACACTCCATCAAAGATGAGGAAGGGTCAGGGTTTCAGGTTGCAGCCCACCGTTGACTTTTAGGGTCGTCCCTCCAACCCTGCCCCCCACCCCTCCGTGAAGTTCAGCCTCTAGACTCACAGGGGACCTGGGGTCGGGTAAGCACAGGAAACAGAACCACTGCTGTCTGGTGAGACTGGTGCTACTTCCAACCAGCTTTGACTGCCCACGGTCAAGCGAGTCATCGCGTGTCAAGTGCTCAATACAGAACCCGTAACACAGCTGTTAGGAATACCTCCATTTTGCATGCTGCTTCTCTTATGCTTTCAGCTGTTGTGATATCAGAGACTGGATTCATCTCAGGTTTGTATTCCGACGGTCTAGAAAATGACCGGCTCTTGGTTGTGGCTGCACAAAATGTTTGCTGCTTTCCTCAGGAGGAAATGGGACTCAGTCGGAGCCTGCTCTGAACGGGAAGATATGTGTATCAGTGGGAAGGCCCTTGGTTGCAATTACAGAGCACCCAACAAACTCCGTCTCAGGCAGAGACAAGACAATATCTTGTCTCATGTATCAAGCTAGCTGGAGCCCTGAGATCCTCGGGCTGGTGTGGTAGTGTTGTGACATCACCATGGACTCAGGGTCTTCCCACACTTTTGCCCCACTTTCCTCAGCATATTAGCTCTTCATCCTCATGCCTACATCCTCATGGTCACAAGATGGCTGCCAAGATGCAGATCTTCCATTCCTAGGTGGGAGAAAGATTTTGTCATGAGCTTTGTCTATTTTTTTTTCAGGGTGGGCAGTCCCCAACATTTTCTTTTATCTCATTAACCAGAACAGATTCACATACCACCTCCTGAGCCAATCACTGGCAAAGTGGAAAAGGATGTACCATGATGGTTATAGCACAGGTTGATCCTCTGGGATTGAAGGTGGGTTAGCTTCCCTGAGATCGTGAGATCACTATCTCCTACCTCAACACAAAGTCAGGGGTATATGTTTGCAGGAAAGAAAAGAAAGGTGATGGCTGTTGGCTAGACAACCAAGAGTGTCTGTATTACTGTTACTGTTGCTAGAAGATTTGGCTAACTTGATGGAAACTTGACCTTTATTATCAGCTCTACTATAATGAAGTGGATGATCACCACACTGGGAGTTACGGAAGACCTGGGGAATAGTCCTGGCCCTCCTGGTAAGTAGGTTCTCTGTTGGCAGTAGGACATGGGTGTCTTCTTCTTTTCCATTTAACATCATTAGCTCCATGTGCCTCATGAACACAAAGTGGCTGCTGATGTGCCTGCAGCTGCATCTGTGTCCTTCACATAGTAACATCTGGTTATGTCTCCTTGGTCACCTGCTTAGCCATTGAAAACCGGGGAGGCTTTTCAAAAGCATGCTATTTAGATTTAAATATCAGAATACTCAGCTAAAAGAGTTGAAAGTAGCCACCCTAGAGTGCAGGAAAATTGGGGCAAAGGGAATGAGAAAATGCCTTTTCTGTAACAAACCTTACAGAACTGTTTGGTTAATCTGTGTGCGCATACCTTTGCTTAAATAAATAGAAAAAAGTAAGATTGGAGTCGGCTGTGATGTGGTTCTGCATTCCAACCGTGACCTTACCCGGAGTGGCGGGGGGGGGGGGGGGCGGGGCGGGGGAAGGGCAGTAACTGACCCAGGTCCCACAGCCACCTGACTCCCACCTCTCCTTCCTCCAGTCTGGTCGCTGCTTCTCAGCTGGAGCATAAAGCAAGAGAAGCGATTTCATCTAATCACCTGGGTCATTTTCTCAAAAATTGGTTTCTTTTTAACTGTTTTTCATGAAGAACAAAAAAGAGCATAAGAGGCAGCTAAATTGCCATCCCTGCTGGCTCTCGCTCTATTGAGAGGCTGGCCTGGAAGGGCAAAGGCCTTCGGGGCAAGCTTCAATTTTCAATCCATCTGGAGAGACAGCGGCCTCAATGCTTCTTTATGAAATGAAATGGCAACTTTGGGGGAGGCAAATAAATCGGAGAGAAATGCTTTTGACACATGCCAGAGAGCAGATGCTAACCCGAGGGAGAGGCCCAGGATCAACTTCTATTAATTCCTGTGCTTCAAATTCTTTGAAAGGTGTTTAAGCTCAACTCTGGAAAGCAGGAGTTGACTCAGAGGACTGGCATTTGAGCCCAGCTTGGGTCCTACCTTGCTGTGTGGCCAAGGAAAATCACTCAACCTTTCTGGGCTTTATTTCTGCGTATGTCAAATGAGGTGGAATGATTTCTACTTTGAATGCTCAAAAAGACAACAGGAAAAAGCAAATAAAGTTATAGTAATTGTTCCTGATTGTAAATTATTTTATGGGATATCTAAGACATTTTCTTGGGCTTTCTGTCTCACACTCAGTTGTGACGGTCTTATAAATGAGGCTAATCTGCTATTACACGCCGTTGTTATAGGGGGTAGACATGCATGAGAATGACAACCACATGATTTGGGATGGCAGCTACCTTTGCAAGGAGGGAAGGGCATGCGGGGAGGGGGGTACATGGAGGACTTAGACTCTCTCCTGATGTCTGGGAGGTAGAGGCATGGATACTCATTATAGTATTTTGTATACATTTTGTAAGTCTAAACCAGAGTTTCTCAACCTCAGCATTCTTAACACTTTGGACTGAGCAACCCTACTGTGTAAGGAGCCCTGGTCCTGTGTCTTGTAAGATATTTAGCAGCATCCCTGTCCTCCCCCCCACCCCCCACGAGATGCCAGTAGCATCCTTCCCTCCAGAGGGTGACAGCCCAAAAATATGTCTCCAGACATCGCCGAATGTCCCCTATGGGCAAAATTGTCCTCAGTGGAGTCACTCGTCTAGAAAAAAGAGGACATATGTCTCAGAAATATTAGATGACTTCCCCGAAGTCACACGGTTGGTAAATGAGAGACAGGTCGAGCTTCCAGCTCTCTTCAATCCTGTCCCACCAGATGCTCTTCGAAATCAGTGTCCCTTGAACAGATATTTTTAGTGTTAGGATAGCAGTGGAGTTGCACCAGACGTAAATACAGCTGGATACCCTTGACAGAAAATAAAACATGGGAAGATTAGCTTTAGTCTTACAACAAATATAAGAATAAACGCAATGCTAATAATTAAAAACCGACTATGGAGGAGATGCATGCATGTAAATAACCCAGCCGGCCACGCCCCTGCACGGAGCCCCGCCCACTAGGAAGTGGAGACCTAGGCGGGTCTCAAGTTGCCAAGGGCTGCTCAGGACGGAGTTCATCTACCCAAGTTGAGATCCATTCTGGGGTTTGAATCAGACTCAGTCTTTCCTACACTTGATACTCCCTTTGTTCAGTAATTTTAGAACCTGAGCCGAGCTCAGCTTTGGGTGCTACCGCATTGTTTTCCGTAGAGGAGGGCGTGCCATCCCCAGGCTCCACCGCAGAGCTGGGTGATGGCTAGTTGGTTGGAACCCACAGACCCTGACGGTCCTGATGCTTACAAGGAAATGAAAGGCCCGCGGAGGCCAATAAACTGTAAGCAAGCACCTCACCGCTTGCAAGATGTAATTCAAATTTCCAGAAGCTGATGGATGATGACCTGGACGCACAGGGCACTGTGTAACTGGAAGGTTTTGTGACAGGGCGGGTCATCGAGTGTTGGGGACGTTCTGATGCACAGTGTGGTGCGGGGCAGGCCTGGCAGTCGGACTCTCAGAACTCTGATGCCTCCTCCAGCCCAATCCTTTCCCTGTGTTCATTAGGTACGAAAATACTTCCAGTCCAGAATGAGGCTCAGCCTTTCAGCGGGCTCTGACTACTTTTTTACATTGGTGTTTGCTAAATGCACCCCAGATACAAACCAGCTCGAGGAGAGCACGGTGTGGCCACACACTGTACTGCCTCTAAGTCACCGGCAAATTCAGCTGCCCTCGAGGAGGGAGATGAAGCACGGAGGACTCCGTGTGAGTGGGGGTGCTTTAGGGATGCAGGGGCACTGGATACTGTGATGTCTGAACGGGCCAGGAAAGCTCAGAAATCCTATAGAAAGCTTCCTTGATGTTCTGGAGTAGTCGGTGATTCAAGAGCATCGGCCAAACAATGATTGGGAGGACAGGGGCTTGAGCCAGGCTGCCGGAGCGTGATTCGCAGCAACCTCACCAGCTGTGCCACCTTGGGTAGGTTACTTAACCTCTCTGTTCCTTAGTTTTATTGTTTGTAAAATGGAATTATCATGAGGCTGTATATTAAGCTCACCCATATACAATGGCTGCTCTCCATAGGAAATTGTCGGTAACTGGCAATTTCATATAATACTCCAATAAGGTTGTGCTAGGGATTGAGTTAATAATTGAAAAGTACTAAGAACAGTGCCTGGCACCTAGTAAGTTCTAGAAAAATGTCAGTATCACTATTTATAAAGCTTTAAGGAAATATATAACATCTTTTCCATGTGTTTGTGTGTCTTGCTTCCCACCATGTTACTACTAACTTAAGAAATAAACTCGGTGGGTCAGAATTTTTCTGAATGGGATTGGAATAGGGTGGAAGACAATAGAACAGGAAGGGAACTAACAGATGGTTTTACATATCGTAAGGTAAATCTTGCTTTACGAGTCTTGTCAATTCTGTCGTGTATGCGTACGCCCACGTGTGTGTCTCTGCACACGTATGTGGTGCGGGTCATGATGAAAAATACATTTCATGCTATGTGTCAGGGAAGGAAGAAAGTTTTAAAGTCACTGGATTAAACCATATGGACTGGATGTCATGAGTTCTTTCAGAGACTTTTTTTTTTTAAGACTGTATTTATTTATTTGCCAGAGAGAGAAAGTGCATGAGCAGGAGTGGCAGAGAGAGAGGGAGAAGCAGGCTCCCCTCTGAGCAAGGAGCCTGATGCGGGACTCGATCCCGGGACCCTGGGATCATGATCTGAGCCGAAGGCAGACGCTTAACCGACTGAGCCACCCAGGCATCCCCAGAGGTTCTTTTAAGAGACACTCTGACTGTGCCGCTCTCTGACTTAACGTCTTGGCTGAGTTCCTGGGCCGCTCTGGAAGGTGGGGAGGCCCCTCGTGCCACTTCACAGGGCTGTGGCAAGACGATGAACAGACAGAGGCAGGTAGAGACTTGTGGCACATGATAAAGAGCCAGCTAGCGGCCAGTTGTTGCTGTTTGTTTGTTATTTACCACAGTTTATCACCACGGCAACCGACTTTGCCTAAGATGGCACTCCATGGCCAAAGGGAGAAATTGATTTGTCCCTGATTTTAGGAAAAGTTCACGAGGCAGGACATTCTCGGATAAAATAGCCTAGAAACATTAAAAACCAAATCCTCATGTAAACAATTACACGGCACCAACCGACTATGCTGTGGAAAGATGGCCTCACCATGGAGAGAAGTCAATCCAGGAAGGCTTCCTGAAGGAGGGCGTTCTTGTCTTGTCTCAAAGAGATTCATGGGTGGGATCAGAGGAGAGCTGGGCCAGGGACACCCAGAGAGAAAAAAGGATCAGGGAAGATGCAGCAAGTTGTAATCGGCAAGCCTCACATAATGATGTGATCAAGAGATGGACCCGTCTCCTGGCAAGGGGCCATCAGCACTCGTCAACACCCTCCGGTGTCCACGGGCAAGAGACAAATCAGCAATCACAGGTGCACGCAGTTGAGGACATATTATGATCATGTCAGGGCCGGGCATCTGCCTGAGCGTTACAAATGTTTATGAATATTAATAACCATTTGTTCCCAAAGGACCACAAATCAGTTAATTAGGGCCCTGTCAACCTGTTTATATTATCTATAAATGAAAACCCATCAGCAGCCAAACATGAAATTAAGCGGGCTGTGTGTGGGCTGCACCGTTTCTGGATAAATTACACAGCCAGCTCCCCCCCCCCCCCCCCCCGCCGCCCGAGCCTCCATCCTTGGCAAGGAGGTGGGTATTTTTCTTTCCTGCCCTTGTTTTATTCAAGTCAGTGGTTATGGGAGGCACATGATAGATGGTGCTTCATGCGTCGCTTTGCTGTGTGTGGGGAGGAGGTGATTTAAGACCATCAGTAAATTAGCTGCAATCTGGAGTCTTGGAAGAGAGGGAGAATACCCATAAATCAATGTTCCATAGACAGGTAATCAGACCCCCAATCCAGGCGCTGATCACCACAGGCCCGGGTCCATCCGTCTCCTTCCTGGAGTGATGGGACAAGGGTGGGGGCCCTGAGTCACAAGCCTCAAGAAGTCAGAGACAGAGAGAGACAGAGACAGAGAGACAGTGACAGAGACTGAAGCAGAGAGAGGGAGAGATTCATTCAACCACCCGCAAGTGCGGGGCCCTGTGCTCAGCGCCCAGAGACAGACAGACAGGGCAGTGAAGAAAACAGACCAAAGAGAGGGCAGCAGTGACAGAAGCAGAGACAGATCCAGATCTGCAGCACGCGGTGATCTTGTAGAGGTGAGAAACCCAATCTCCCGCCTCATCGCACAGGTGATTCCTTCCTGAAAGCCTCCTTGTGAGGCAAACTCTTGTAATATTTTTTCCTTTGGGCAAAAAAGAATGTGATTTCCTGATCCCACTTATGCTAAAACAATACCAGATTCGGTGAAGTCGCATTAAAACAGGCCCAATTGCTTGAAGAGTCAGGATGGAAGACAATCTAACAAGCTAGGACTCGTTGTGAAAATCCACTGTCTCGTTGGTGGAATCGTAGAGAACCGAGCTCACATGCACAGTCTCCCAGTTTCATCCCCCAGCTCTGCCACTCATGGGCTGTGTGACCTGTGCCACCGTACTTAAGCCCTCTGTGCCTCAGTTTCCTCATCTGTAACGTGAGGGTAATAAGAGGTCCGACCTCTTGGGAAGTTAGAGGCATTACTATATGTGAAGGGCCACATACGGGCTCTCTCGGCACTGGCCTGCCTGAGGGGAAGCAGGCACGAGCCACAGACTAGAGGTTGGCTCGCACTCGCTCACAAGCTGGCTGTGCAAACTTTGAAGTTTACTTAACCTCTCTGTTCTTCCATCCTCCCTCTTTCTGCTTCTGGTGGGTGGAAAGTAGATCTAATGAGCCATGTTTGGCCACGAGGATGAGGACCATGCATTTACCTTTAGGCTGGCTTCCTCGGTTCATTCTGCACTCCCACCAAAGTACAAGGTGTCCACAGGGTTGTGCTCCCCTTGGAGACTCTGGGGGAGATTCCTTCCCTGCTCTTCCTGGCCTTCCTTAGTCTGTGGCTCTCCAATCTCGGCCTCCGTCTTCACACTGCCTTCTCCCCCATGCCTCTTCTCCTGGCCTTACGCGGATCTAGGACCCACCTGGTGAATCCAGTATGATCTCCTCTTGAGATCCTTCCCTTCCTTACATCTGCAAAGACCCCTTTTCCAAATGAGGTCCCGTTCACAGGTACCGGAAGTTCAGGGTTGGACAGAGCTTCTTGGGGGTCACAATTCAACCCACTGCACCACTCAAGATGACGACAAGAATGGCATGAAGCCAAACGGACATAGAAGCAACACGGCGACAGCTCTCCGGTGCATGGCTCTCCCTGCGTGCCAGGGGCAGTGGGAGCTGGCAGTCTGTCCGTCTGCAGGGTCTGAGCTCTGACCCCAGGGCCAGGCTCTCCGCTCGCCCTATCTTCCAGGCAGAGGGCAAGGGCTCCAGCTTTATGCGGCAATTCCCAATGACCAGATTTGGTGACTTACTTGTTAAAAACCACATGAAACACATCCGCGATCTGTAGACCTGCGGTGGGCCCACCACCTCCAGGGTACAGGAAAGGGTCATTAATGCTGACCTGGGGCGTCGGGAGCCCTGCAGCCCGGGCCGCCCACCTCTTGGCAGAGCCCATGGGTCTGTCCTTGCTGTCCTCCCAGACAGTTAACTCTGGAGTCCTGCTCTCAGCCGGCCCTAAAGGAGCTGTCAGCGGGAGGTGACAGCGACCGTAATTCTGTTTTTATTATTATAGAGCGCCAGTCATTTCTGGCTGAGTGGCGCTGAGTGACGGGTGTGATGTAGGAATCTTATGGAGGGATTAGGGAGGCGAAGCATTTTCCTCCGAGGCCTATCCTGGCCACAAACAAGTTTCTGTGGAGGATGCTGATAAAAAGCAAATTATTTTATTCTGTTCACAATCAATTCCAACTCCAGACTGCAGAGTCCTGCAAGAAAGAGGTATTAACACTTATCGTGTGGAGCTGAATTCTTCAAGGAATAGTAATCCTTAAACAGATGGAGGAGAAGTCGTCTTTAAAGCATTAAAATCCAGTGGTGTGGCTCATCCTTCTTCTTAATGAGCCACGCACCACCTTGATGTATTTGGTGTGAGAAATGAATTCAGACCGCATTTCATTGACAAGGAAAGGGTTACCCCCAGGGGCACTTGTACTAAGGGGAGGAATTTTTGCAGTAGGGTCCTGGGTCCGTGTCATGGGCGCTGGGTCTTCCTGACTATCAGAGTCTATTCCTCCATCTCGTGATGGCACCACATTCTCTTTTGTGGGACCACCCCTCTCCCATGCTCAACCTGTGTGGTTGGAGTGGGGCTGTCTCCATCCCTGACTCAGGTCTGGCCCATCCATTGTCCAGCTTCGGTCCCCAGCAGGGTGTGGTCGCGTGACCCGAGTTGGTTGGTCCAATCAGAGTCGAACCTGGGATCATTGCTGCCACAACTGGAAAAGAGGTGTCTTTCACTACAGCCGTTGCTGTGAGGGCAGAATCAAGGCACGGGGTGCTGCTCATCATCGTTGCAGCCAGTCGGGAATCAAGCCAACCAGGAGGAAAGCAGGACTGAGAGATGAAGAGAAACAGATCCATGTTTCCATATCCAGGTTACTTAAACCCTGGATCCAGCCATACCTGAAGCTGCAGCACCTCAAGCTTTAATTTACGTAAGCTAATATACTCCTTTCATTTCAGTCTATTTGATTTGGGGTTCTGTCACTTGCAGTGAGAAGAATCCTGACAAAATGTCTCCTCAAAAGATGCCACTGCCTGCAGGGCACTGGTCTAGTCCAGAGCTTCCATCAAAGGTGACACACAGAGAAAATGCCCCTCCCTTTGCTTGGTCAGACACACACCCGGGCTGGGCCCCTCAGAGTGTTTACCCATCTTCTCTTAAGTCCCTGTTCCAAACTCAGAGAGCATGAATCCATTCCTGATTAATCCCTCCTGTGTGCAAATGAACTCCATCTCCCCTGCATTGGCCCCAAAGTCCTCCTGTTGACTGCTTCTGACCTAACCCATCCAACTCAGAAAGGTCCTTTGTCCAAAATCACACGACTGACAAACTGTTGCTCAGCACGGGCCTCGGCACATAGTTAGTGTTCCGGAAATATTTGCTAGGCAAAACGAATCACCAGAAAGATGAGAATCAGGCCTCTAGTCTTGATACTCTGCTGGGTCACATCCCCAGAGTCGTCGTGCTCCTAAAATATCTTAAATGCTGGTACCAAGAATGGACCATGCCACAAATTCTACTTTTCCCTTATCAGCTATCGCTTATAGAAAACAGATTCTCATGTCCTCATCTAAGAGGCTTTAATGTAGGGTTTAAGGTCTATTTTTCTCCAGGCTAATTTTCTTCGCTGACTTGCCTGCTTCCCAGCGAGGCTTGCCCAGGCCACCACCCCCCCGCCACCCTCGTCCCCCTGCCCTGCTTTATTTTCCCCACAGTGCTTGCCACCAACTGGTACAATGATTCCCTTCAGATG
This sequence comes from Eumetopias jubatus, assembly GCF_037043125.1. Taxonomy (NCBI): domain Eukaryota; kingdom Metazoa; phylum Chordata; class Mammalia; order Carnivora; family Otariidae; genus Eumetopias; species Eumetopias jubatus. Next base: position 128,024,203 of record NW_028274815.1, read on the forward strand.
TATTCAGTTTATCGTCAGCCCCAAGAGAACAGACCTTTTGTTTGCGGTTCAGTTCCTAGAAGACCTTCTGGCCCAGAGCAGATGCGCCATGAAAGTTTGTTGAGTGAATCAATGAATGAATGAAACTTATTTGCTGCCTTAGATGATCTCTGCTTTTTTTTTTTTCCTTATTCCCATGCCATGCTAACAAGAATTGGCCGCCTGCTCCTTTCTGTCTCGAAGCCTACCCCCATTGTCTCTCTTCTGCCAGAGTAACAGATCCAGTCCCTGGTGCTGAGGCGATAACCATCCTCAGCTCCTATGAGCTGGTTAGTTTTGTTGCCGGAAGCAGCCTGCAGAGAAGGATGCTTGGTGTCCAGCAGCTGATGCCAGGCCTTCTGCTGGTTACTATGGAAACACTGCCGGCACCTCCCCCATCAGAGCTGCGTGTCATGGCAGGTGACATGGAAGCCTCTCGGTGATCTCGTTAGCTCCTCTAACCAGTAGCCCCTGCATGTTTCCTGCTCGCGCCTCTCTGGCCCACTTTTCCCCTGAGCTCTGGAGATGAGAGCTAGGGTCGTTTCAAGTCCTTGGGCCTATGGTATTTTGCAGTCAGTGCGACATAAACAAAAAACATGGATTGAACACCTGTTTTGCGCTCTGGCCTGAGGGCAGCACTTTTCCCCAGAAGAGAAGACAATGAAGAGGTGAAGCAGGTGGCCAAGAGCTTATGTTCTGGAGCCTTGTTGTCTGGGTTCAAATCTTACAACCATTGCCTTGCTATGCGTAGTGGCTTTAAGATCTGTCTATGGATTCTTTAACACTCTTTCCACTGGAAGAAGACTTAAATTCGCTTTCTGTGGACTATGAATGAGTTGTCAGCAGGGATAGAATGTGCTGGAAGTGACATTGCCCTTTTCCAAAGCCTGGTCAAGGAAGGTGGTACAGATTCTGCTCTTACCACCCACCCCTCTTCGGACTTGTGCCTTGGGAGCCCTGAGCCACCAAGTTCAGCTACCCTGAAGCTCTGCTGGAGACACCATGACGAGAGACCACAGAGAGGGATGGAATCGATGGAGGAGCCCCAGCCCCTGGCCCCAGCATCACTGTGAGTGTGGGGTCTTCAGATGATTTCGCAGCAACCCAGCGCTACACGGCAGAGCAAGGACAGGCTGACCCCACCAAGGCCAGCCCGCATCTCAGCTGTGTCAGCAGAATAAATGTTCTTGTTTTATGACACTAAGTTCTGGGGCATAGAGAGCCTGAACATGGCACAAAGCTAGAAAAGTTATAGACTAGGAGCCATCATTATCTTCATCTGCCTTATGGGAACCGTCCCCGTGCTTCCTTCAAAGAGTGTTGGGGGGTTCAGTGTGTTAGCAAAGCACCCCAGATACACATACAGAGTGAGTATGCTGGCCGACAGTGTAATCCAGTGAGCGAGGGCAGAGGACCCTTCTGGCTGGTCTGAGAGTGCGCTGGGGGGGTGCAGAAGGCAGACACCCTCTTTGTGTATTGCAAGGGAATGGTAGCTGAAGTTCTAGAATCTTCTAAGGAAACTAATGTTAACTAGGTAGGATACACGAAGGAAAAGCAATGACACAAAAGGGCATCTGGGGGAAGTGAATCTCCCTCCCGTTCCTGTTTCCCAGAGGCGACCACTGAAAATCAGGGAGCTGTTTCTCGGGTGGCCTTCTGGAGGATGTCCCTTCATATACAGCACCTGTGCAAAATAAACACATAAAAAAATAAAATAAATATGACAAAGACAGAAAGACAAAGGGAAGGAAAGAAAAGAAAAGAGTAAGTCAGTCACAGCTCCACGAGGACGGGCACTTACCTGCTTCTTTCCCTGCTGAGACTTCGGGGTCAAGATCAGCACCTGGCCCCTGGTTCCGGATGGACGAATCTGTGAGCAGTGGACACAGCCCGTTTCCACTCTCCTGGCAGCATATGCACTGTGCACACCGCTCTGCGGCTCGCTTCTCTCACTTTCTTCAGCTGGGAGACACGTCTTCTCTGCTCACACGGAGCTGCCTCGTTCTGATGGTGGACAGAGTCCGCTGTGTGGCCCCATTGTGGTGCACCTCGCTGGTTCTCACTGGTGGAGACATGATGTCTTTTGGTTCTGAGCTCTTGCTGCTACGACACACGTCGTGTGCAGATGTTTTGAGCCGCTGTGAACAGACTTCCATCTTGGTTCTTGGTCTCTCAAAGATGGAGGTGGTCCTTCCTTTGCCTGTCTCATATCTCTCTCAAGAGCACAGCCTAGAAGAGCTGGAAGACTTCCGATGGCCTGAACATCATCATGTGCTTCTGTGGACATCAAGGAAGGCTTCCTGGAGGAGGGGCACCAGAGGTAGGCCTTGAAGGTAGGGTTGGGGCTGCCATGGAGGGCAGCAGGGACGCTGGCTTATGGGCTACCTCTTGAAATGCACGCCCTTCCTTAGAGGAAAATTTCAAAAAGGCCAGCTCAGCAAACTGGGGATCCACACCCCCTACCCCCCCAACCCTGTACAGATGGTCCCCAGCCTGGGCTCCAAAATTCCTCCAAGCACTGTCTCTCCTCATAACAGCCGGCGGGCAGTGGCCGTAGGAAAACTGTCACACATACTGTAAGGGAAAATAAAAGGATATTTTCAGATCAGAGCTCAAATTCCCAGATCATAGACTCTCCCTTCCCTCTCTGCCTGCCAGTGCGGAGCTGGGTGGATCAGTCCAAATATTTCATGGACACTGGCCATGGCTCTGGAGCAGGTCCTAAAGAGCCTTCTGTCTCATGCCTAGCATGAACCCTTCACTTGCCGGAGCACAGAGAGGCACAGGGCCTGGGGACTGGGAGTGGCCAGCCATGGTGGGCTAGTCACTCTGGGGCTCTAAACATAAGACTCCCTCTGTGCCTGCTTGTGGGTAAAAGTTCAAGCCTCCGCTCTAGCATTACCCTGCGCCCTACAGACAATCTAGCTCCATAGGGAAATGGGGGTTCAGATTCTTTCCCGGGAAGACACTAGATTGATTCCAGAGGACTCGGCCTGATGACAATGAAGCCAAGCCCAGAGACACTGTCAGCATTACAAATTTAAATAAAAATCCGATTTCTAGCATCTTGGCCATCTTGGGTCTAGGGGCCTGATTAGTGACAGTTAACTAGAGCTATGTCGTGTGCCCCCTCCAGCCTGGACTCTGTGGTTTGTCACAGTCCCCATTCTCTCCCTGTTGCCCTGTGCACTGGTCTACTTACCTCTTGGCTCATTTGTGCTACTGGTCGGGTCCTCGATGGCACTAGGTTTATGCTCCCGCTTTAGTTTGCAAAGGATGGTCATACCTCTTTTCTGACTTAGCTCTCTCCGCACTCCTGTGGTGTGGCCCGCGGTGATCAGATATGCTCTTCTGATGGGAGAAGGGAGACTCAGAGGGTAGAGATGAACCCACGATCAAACAGGTCACTCCCTCCCTGCAGGTGTGCTGGTGCATGGACCCTCATGAGATTCCTCCCCTAAACATCCTTCCTGCCGGCAAAGGGTCCCCTCTGCCGTGTGGGAAGAGGGAGGAGACAGAGCTCAGAGGGGAGATAATCTGGGGCACAGCCTCAAGGGGTCAAGAACAGGGTTCAAACTAGCCCTGGGGCAGGAGAGGGGGCTGTGCACAATGTGACAATTTCTAATAGCTTCTAGAGCTCCGGAGACAACGACTCTTGTTGGTTATATGTGGGGCCAAGAAAGGAGAGAAACAAGACAGAGACACATGCTGAGAGAGATGGAGAGACAGGAGAGAGAGGAATGCACAGAGGGAGACAGACTGAGAGAGACAGGACTGAGTGGAGAGAGAGTTCCAGAGAGAGCGAGGGAAAGACAGAGAAGCAGGCTGCCCAGAGCCGGGAGCTACAGCAAGCAGGGAGGCATGCGGTTCCAGGGCTGGAGGAGGGGGAGACTGAGCCCCACAGAAGCTGTTGCTTCTTCCTGCCGGGCCAGGCCCCCACCCAGCTGTTGGCACTGTGCCCCCTGCCCCCAGACTCCCAGGAGCCCAGCAGCCACAGCCCAGTCACCGGCACGGGAGGGAGTCCCTCGGGGCCTCCTCTGCGCCCAGCCCCTCTGTCTGCTCTGTCCCCCAAGCTGTCCCTCTCCTGGGGAAAGCAGCGCCTGCCGTCCTTCTTGTCCTCTGCCTAGGCAGGGGGACCCAGCCTGGGCTTCTGCCTGGGGGTGGGGGGTGGGGAGGGAGGAGGTATGGGAGGTGCTCCCCCGCAGAAGGCTCCAGGCCCGGGCCCTGCAGAGCCAGAGCAGACACCTTCCCTGGGAAGTGAGAGGGGACAGATGTGCTTTTATGGTCTCCATGGAGATGTGTCAACCTGGCAAACTTGACGGGCAGCTGGGCCTGGCCTTCGAAGCTTTTGTCTTCACAAAGCCTCTCCCTGAGTGCAAAAGCTACCAGCGAATCTGCCAGGCGTCCTCAGGGGGCCAGGGCTTCCCTCCCAGCTGCTGGGGGCCTGGCTGACCAGGGCACCCCAAAGCAGGCGCAGATGGCTCGGGGCCCTCGATGAGCTCTCTCCATGGACCATAGGCACAGGTTCTGGTTAAATAGTGTTCAGCTCTAGCTTTTGTCCTTCCGTTGCTGTTATTAAGCATGCCGTGCTAGGTCTGGTGGCCGTCTGAAGGCCCTCCTCGTCTGTCCTGGAAGAAAGAGATAAAGGAACAAGCCTGGCCTATCTTGACTGTGTAACAAAGAGCATGTTTAAGAGGTGGAGGCAGATAACCAGAATATTGCGTGGCCATTCGTTCAGTCACTCAGGAAATATCAGAGCCCCTGCTGGGAACCAGCCGTCAACACCCCAGATGCCGTCCCTCCCTCCTGGAGCTGACACATATGGGGGAGACAGACGCTTGACATGCTGGCAAATAAAAAAGATGATTCCAGCCAAGGAAACAAGATGGCGAAATCTTGGACCAGAGAATGGTGAGGGTGGGTGGGCGGATGTCACACAGGGCATGCCAATAAAGCTGTCCCACTCAGGTGGCACAGGAGTGGGGACCTGGATGAGAAGGAGCAGCTGAACAAGTAGCACAGGGAGAAGTATCTAGGAGGTGGGAACAGCCAGCACAGAGGCTCAGAGTCTACCTTATTTGGAATCTACAGCATTCCCCAATCAGAATTGTTCTCATCCGCTCAGGGTGCTTCTTGGCTTCATGAGGATGCAGGTGCGGCCTTTCACTCCAGTAAGACCTTATACGCTCTCCTTCCTCTTCTGGAGAGCAGGGTGATGAAGGGTGCAGGGAGCTCCATGGGTCCCCTCTCTCAGGTTAACTCATCCACTGGCCTGAGAACCAGGTCCTGTCATACCTTAAAGTCAGGGAGCTGGAAGTTTCCTTTGATGTCACACAGGTCTCTGTTTCCCAAACGGGAGCATTCACGCGCCCCCGCCCAAGCATGGTGGGGCATACCCACCTCTCGCCCACCCGTGATTAGATCTGTCTCCTCAAACCAGTTCACATCAGCTGCCTTGTGGAGGTTAATCTCATCCTTGGGAATAATAATCATGACCTCATAGCTAGTTCTTTTACTTCGGATAAATGGTTATAAAAATTAAAAGTGTGCATCTGGGCACCACCTGAAATCCACCCACGATGACCCCTCGAGAAACCTGCTATAGTCCCGCCCCTAAGTTCACGCCCAGCTGAAGCCCAGAGATTTGTACGAGACCATGTTGTTGGTGACCCCCGCCTATCCCCACCTTCCCTCCTCTCCTCGGGGCCGGTTCGTTCCCAGCTGAGGTTCAGAAAGTGGGCCACTTAGTTCTCAGAGACAAGTGTCGGGGCTCCGCGATCTCTCCCTGTCTCCCCCTCCACCCTTCCCCTCCCTGCCTCTCTCCCTCCAAATGCTTCCTCTCCCCTCCTTCCTTCCTTCCTTCCTTCCTCCTTCTCCCATCCTCTCCCCTTTCCAGAACCCTGAAATACCCAGCAGGGTTTCAGACCTCAGCTCTGCCTAATCCATTTATTCGAACTCACTCTACCCCAGTGAAAACCCTACTAATTTCATCTTCCACTCTGTTAGGGGTGGAAAGATCCTTGCTTCTTGTGAATATTTTGAAACAACCCATTGCATCAAATATGAGCTAAATCACCTCCATCAGAATTCTTCGGGGAGGATTAATGTATGCATTCATTCATTCAACAGTAGGTATTAAGAGCTCAGATGAATGTCAGATTCTGTTCACATCACTAGAGACAAAGCAAGGAACAAAACCAAAATCCTGCCCCAGTGGGACTTCTATTCTACTGGGGGAAACAGATAATTCACAAGCAAGCAAAGATATAGTTTCAAGCAAAAATGAATGAATGAATGATCCTTCCAGCTTTCTAGGCAACTTCCCCCTCTGCATTCAACACCTGGCTTCACTCCGCTCTCCCCCTGGCAGCCCTGCCAGTCCCCATGGCTAGATGCTCCTCCTCGCCCCCACAGACACCTGACAGGAGGCGTTACAAAGAAGTGCCGGGGCGCAAGAGATGTTCAGTGGATGGAAACAGATGAGCAAGCATGTGTTTGTGTTCAGAAAGTATAATTGGGGACATGCTTGTGTTTACATGCTTTGGATGACAAGTGGATGCATTCGTGAGCTTGCTAATGGATGAGGCTACGTATGTGGGGGTGTGTTTGTGTGGTGATTTGTATATTGTGGATTGGAATGAGGTCTTCAACAAGGGCAAGTTTAGAGCATCTGAGTAAGAGGTTTGGTGGTACAAGTGTGTGCGCGTGTGTGTTGTCTAAGTGTATGAGTATGTGTGTGTGTGTGTGTGTGTATGAGTGTGGATATGCGTGTCTGAGTGTGTGTTTATAGTGCATGAGTGTGTTTGATAAATGGATGTGCATGTGTGTAGGAGTGCGTGAGTGTGTTTGCAAGCACATGTGTGAATGTGTGTGTGTCTTTGTGTCGGGGGGAGGCACACACACACGCACACCCGATGGCCCCAACCTGACCAGCTGCTGTGGCTCACAGAGCACACTGACTTCTGGTGATCCAGAAATGCAGAACAGAGAGGGGTTTCTGTCCAGGACTCAGGAAGAGAAGAGAGGGGAAGGAAGGGGTCGAGATTCCAAAAACAGAAATAAAAACAAAAACAAAAACAAAACCCTGCCGTCCTGCCTCTGGTGCCATCATGAAGGGCCCCCATGTGTGACCACCTGTCTGTGCTGAAGACATGCACACGGCTGTCCCCTTCTCTGTGAAGGGCCCTTCAGACCTGGCAACGTTTGCCTCTGGAAGGGCCATGCCCGTCTGGGCTGCCCCTGGAGGAGGCAGGGCCCTACTTGGTTCCGTGACTGTGAGCTCTGTGCTGCTGGACAAAACGCTCGGCTTCTCATCCTCATCGTGGGCATCATGATGAAACCACCAGCTCAGAGGATTTTGGGAAAATGAAAGGTGTGGATTCCCATAAAGCCCTTAACCAGTGGCCCGAACACACTCCGTTCTCGGGTGCATCGGGTATTGACCATCACCCTCCCAGGGGGCCGACCTTCCACACTCTGAGCCGGACGGCTTCCTTGGACGCTGCCCCCCGCCCCCGCCCATGGTTCCCACGGGCCTGTTTCCAGGCTGCCCCTGGGGCTTCCCTGGTCCTTCCCCCTTCTCCTCTAGTTCTCCTGACACTTTCCTTGGTCCGGTCTGTTTTTCAACCCCCAATGACCACTCCTGACATGCTGCCTCATTCTTGCCCTCTCCACTCCCTCCCAGATGGAAACCCCATCCCTTCTGGAGAGAAAAAAGGCAAAAGGGAGGCAGAAGTCAGGAGCTAGGCGTGGACATGCTGAGTTGCACTTGGGGTCTCCCCATCCCTACAAAGTGTCTGGCTTTCTCACTCCCACACTTCGACCCCCTTGCCCACGCCTTGGCCATTTGCCTTTCTATCCAGTCAAAGCTGAGGGTTCCAACCCCTCAGATTTCTGAGTCAGAAAAACGCTCCAGCTGATGTCTTGGCTCCTTCTCCTGTCCACAGGGAAGGGCAAGCTGTGAATTTATTCTTGATTAGCTAATATATGCTAATGTAGGCGCCAGGAGGGCCCAGGGGTCCTGGGCTGTAACCAGAACAGCCCGTGCCTAGGGGACTCAGCCCCTCTCTCTCCCGTCCACGCAGGTCGCAGCCAAGGTCAAACAGAGTCTCGGACTCTTGTGCTCTCAGAGACGTGGGAACAGGGGCTCCATAACTGGTTCCAGATGGTGTGGGCGCCATGCTGGGAGGCTGCTGGAAACCAGATGCCTCCAGGAAGCCATGGGCCCCGTCGCCCCCAACACAACTCTGAGTCCCGGGAGGACGTCTGCTCAGGAGTTGGACCCAATCACATGTGATCGTGCCCGGCTACTCTCCACCCCCGCCCCCGGCCACCTACCCCTCGCTGACAAAATCTTCAACTGCTAGAGATGCCTAGGCAGAGGCTGCCCATGCAAGTGCCAATCTATTCATGTTTCGAGTTCTCATGTAAAAATCCAGATTTCTGGGGCGCCTGGGGGGGATCAGTCAGTTAAGCGTCTGCCTTCGGCTCAGGTCATGATCCCGGGGTCCTGGGATCCAGCCCCGCATCGGGCTCCCTGCTCGGCGGGGAGCCGGCTTCTCCCTCTGCCTGCCACTCCCCCGGCTTGTGCTCTCTCTCTCTGACAAATAAATAAATAAAATCTTAAAAAAAAAAAAAAAGTCCAGGTTTCTGGCTTTGCTAGCCAAGACCAAGCGCCTGGCGACATCAGGTCGGCATCCCCGGGCATCGATCGTACAGCAGCCTCCTCTGGGGGCCCACCATGTCCAGCTATGGCAGCCCCAGCCTGCGGCTACCTGCCGGGTAGGTGGGAGCTAGGTGTGGGGTGTTGATTCCACAGGTAAGGGAAAAACAAGCAAAAATTACAAAGTCTCTAGCTTGATGTTTTTAAAAATTCAATTTATTTAAATAAACACAAAAAAACCCAAACAAAAACCATTCTCTCATTTCTCCCACCCACTTTGCCTGGTATCAGAGCCCCTCCTGATGTGCTCCATGCCTGCCTCCTGCTGTGGGTCAGTCTCCCACCCCAGGTTCTAGCCTCCACATATTCCCACTTTTCCCAACCTGTGCCTGGAATACTTTCCCTGCATCTTCCATCTCTCCTAAAGTCCAGCAGTGACTCCTTCAAGGACAAGCTTCCAGACCACCTCCTCCAGGAAGCCCTCCCAATCCAGCAAACCCAAATGCTGACTCAGCTTAATTAAGAACACCCCCCCCCCCCACCACCAGCATGGACCAGATCAGCAATTTCTGAGGGCCTGCTAGCATGCATTTTGGTTCCTCCGGGAAATGAAGAAAAAAAGGGTCTCCAGGACCCAGGACTTCCCATCCTCAGATCCAAGCAAGCCCCTCTGGGGCCCTTCCAGTCCGCTCTTGCCCCAAACCCCAAGTCCTGACTTTGCTGTCGACATAGTCTGCCATCCAGAGCTGCCCCAGTGTACCTGCTCCCACCTGGGCGCTGAGCCATGGGACAGGAGCCCATGAAGGCCCTGTCATGTCAGCCTGTGGTAGGTAGGGCCCTGGTTCAGCAGAAGAAAAGCCAAGGTCAGCTAATGGTCTGCAAATGTCATTAGCTATGGCAATGACCGATTCCACCCAGGTGTGGTTGCAGTCAATCACATTCAGTGGTTTCATAACACCCATGGTAGGTTAGGAAGCAGAGCCCGGCTCGGCTGCCGTGGAGCTGCCTGGAGGTGCTATCCGTAGCTGCTGTCTACAGGGGACGACACCCCTGTCCCACCGCGCAGGCAAGGCCAGCCTGGGGAAGGCTAACTCACACACAGCTTCAGGACACTTCCAGGCCCGTCATGGCGGGGCCTTCCCACCAATGACCCTCAGTCAGGGGGTCATTCGTCTAACGACCCTTCCAGCCTTGCCACCTCCTAGTCGTGTGTCTGTGGGCAAGTCCCGTGGCCTCTTTGTGCCTTAGTTTCTCCAATGGTCCAATAGGGATTGTTACTGAGTCACTGAGGGGGGGTGAATTAATTATGACACATAGAGGTGCTTAGAGCAGAGTCGAGTCCATAGTAAATTCTCAACAGATGTTGGTTATGACTACTTTCCTAGCACGTCAGCCACCACCTGCCCCTGATGGTTTCCCAAGCGTCATCCGCACCTCCGTTTCCACTTTCCATGACATCTGTGTTTGTCTCTAGTTGTATCTAGTGATTTTTTAAAAATCGGCACACATTCTACTTAAATATAGTTATTTACAATAGAAATCACCTTATGTATTCACACTTCAAAATTTAAAACCCGTTCCACTTGTCATAAATAGAAGTTGACACAGTGTAAACCCCACTGTGGTGGCCTTCAAGGCTGTGAACCTAAGGCCCGCGGTCTCGGGCAGAGTGACGGGCCGGCAGGTGGCGGATGTGTGTTCATGGCAGGTTTGCAATCAGGACCTCAAAGAGATACCTGCACCCCCATATTCATGGCAGCATCATTCACAACAGCCAAGATGTATAAACAGTGTGTCTGTCGATGGATGAATGGATCATGGTGAAAATGTGGAGTATATATACAATGGAATATTATTCAGCCATCCAAAGAAGGAAATGCTGCCATTTGAGACAATGCGGAAGAATCTGGAAGACATTGTGCTAATGTGGAATAAGCCAGACAGAGACAAATACTTCATGCATGATTTCACATGTATGTGGAATCTAAAAAAGTAGCCAGCTCATAGAAACAGAGAGTAGAATGGTGGTTGCCAGGGCTGGGGGGGTGCGTGTTGGTCGAAGGACAGAAACTTTAATGTACAGGATGAATAAGTGCTGGGATGTAATGTACAGCCTGGTGACTATGGTTAATTGTATTGTATTGTGTATTGTGCACTTAAAATTTGCAAAGAATGTAGATCTTAAGTATTCTCAACACCAAGAAAGAAAAAGGTAAGTAACTATGTGTGGTGATGGATGTGTTCATTAACTTGATCTTGGTGATCAAGTCACAATGTCTACATATATCAAACTGTCACGTTGTACACTTTAAGTATACGCAGTTTTATTCGTGTGTTATACCTCTGTCTAGCTGGGAGAAGAAAAAGTGTCTAGCAACGAGCGAGACCTTCCCCAGGAGGAAATGGAGGGATGACAAGAGAATGGTGTCTGTGATTTGATGCTATTGTGTGTGATCTATTTGCTTTCCGCCCAGGCATCTAGTACTTCTTTGAAAGCCCCCATCTTTCTGTGTGGCTTAGAAGTCCTTTGCTAAGCAAATGGCCTGGCACCGTGGTCAGAAGCTGGGGTCTGGGTCAGGCCAGCCCACCGGCTCTTGCCTGGCCCCCGACATCCGTTTCCTTACCTGTGCAATGGGAGGAGACTAATTAGAGAGCATTTCCTGAAAGTTCCTGCTGTCCTGACTTCTGAGAATTCTCACACAATAGTGCCTATGCTTTTCCAGAAATTTTTTAGAGCGTCAGAAGACCACGTGTGAAGACACACTGGTCTCATCTCGCAAACAGCCTGGGGTACCTTTATCGAGTAGTGCCACCTGCGCTCAGAGCAAGGCAGGGTATAAAGGGATTAAGAGCAGGACTTTCTCACCCCGACAGGGTGTGCTTTCTGGGGTGTGGGGAAGGACTCCTGGCCTCAGGGATGCCTGCTCCTGTACCCGATGCTCCCAGGACCCCATTACTATTCAGTTCTTTACCTGATGGCAGAGGCTGCAAACTGACAGGTCAGCTTGATGCCAGCCTCCAAAATGGTTTATTTATTTACATATCCATGACCTGCCTCTGCACCTGCTCCCGCCCCAGACCGCCCCCTCCCCACACACAAATACGAGCGCCGTAAGGGCAAGGAACTTGCTACTTATGTTCATGACAGTACCCCCTTTTACTGATCCATACACACTTCATCCGTTCATCCTATAGATATTTGCTGAGCAGCGGCTATGTGCCAGGAGCTGGGCATTGCAGTGAACGGGGCAGGCAGCCCTCCTCATAGGACGCCGGCATTCTAGTCTAAGGGACAGTTAAACCAAGAAGCTGATCAATACACACTGTAATTCCAATGAATGCGGGTGCTGTGAAGAAAGGAACGCAGGGCAGGGGATGGAGTGGGAGGCGCCTATGGACAGAGGCCTGAGTGGAGTCGAGGGACCAGGTGAGAATCATCTGCAGAGGGAACAGGGCTTGAACAGAGCGGGAGGCCAGGGTGGCTGGAGTGACCAGAGCAGAGCAAGGTGCAGGGAAGAGAGCAGAAGGGGGGACCAGGTCTGGAAGACCCTCCCTATGGCCTGCCCTGCAGGCTTGGCGCCTGGCCCCCACGAGGTTTGATCTGGGCCAGCGGAGCCCCGAGAACCCGGACTCCACGCTTGTCCAGGCCTCCATGCCTTGACCTCCTTTACCCATGTTTCCCAGTGAACCTCTCCTCCTCTTTCTGTGTTAGGGTCCAACAACCTCTCCACAGAGACCTTCCTAAGCCCCAAGGCAAGCAGGCCCATGCGGCACCTTCCACGCATCTCTATCACCTCCCTCTACCTTAGAAATGCAGCCAGCCATGACCACTTCTCGCCATCTGCACAGCCATGACCCTGAGCCATGCTGCCATCGGCACATCAGTAGCCTCTTCATTGGTGTCCCCGATTCGTCCCTTGACCCCTCTACTCTGTTCCCTCACCAGCAGCCAGAGGGACCTTTTAAAAACATGAATCAGACTGAGTCTTACCCAAAATCAACATTTTCTAATGATTTCCCATCATACTCCATGTAAAAGTCAAAGCCCTACACTGGCCCCCTGGCTGTTTCTCCAACAACCACACACGCAACTGCCCCAGGACATTTGCACTTGCAGTTCCCTCTGCCTCTGAAGCTTTTCCTCCAGACGTCTCCAGAGCTTGCTTCTTCACCTCCCTCACATCTTGGCCCCTCTCAGTCAGGTCATCCCCAAGGCACCAATTTGAAATTGCAAATCATCCAAGCCCATCCAGGTATCCCTTGGTCTCCCACCCAGCCTTTATGCGCCTCCCTGGTACTCGTCATCACCTGGTATTCTCTGTAGATTTACATATCTGTTTTGCTTATTATCAGTCTCTCTGAGGGTAATTGAAATCCCATGATGGTAGGGTTAATGCTCACAGCTGTATCCCCAGAGCCTAGAACTGTGCCTGACACATAGCAGGTGCTCCATAAACATTTGCAGGTGGATTCTTGGAGATGGGCAGGAAGGATAGGGCTTGGGGATTTCCACAAATGCCAAAGAAAGGGACCCAGGGGCCGTGTGGGCCAGGGCCTTGGGGGGACGGCTCTGTCTGGGGTTAGTGGGAAGCTAGGACGAGAACATGGATGGGTATTTCTGCTGCCCAATACAGCAGCAGAGCATGACCTTGACAGAGGCCCTGGACAGCAGAAGGAAGAACAGTTCTCATAACAACAATAGCGGTAATTACTACTACTGTTATCATTCTCGGGTCCTTAGGAGGGGCTGGTTCTCCAAAGGCACAGGTCCCGTGTGCATGATGGTCTCCCGAGCAGCAACGGACTCTGTAGATGTAACTCCAGCAGCATCTCTCTTGGGGCTGGACCTCCTCCCCCCACTCTCTTTGCCTCAACTCTGAGATGGGAACACCATCCCATTAGGGATGGGATCTCCCCAGGGGAATGGAAGGGAGCAGTGGTTAGAGCGAAGCCCTAGAACCACACTGTCAGGGTTCAAATCCCAGCTCAGCCAGGAAGTAGCTGTGTGACCCTGGGCAAGTTGCTTGGCCTCTCTGTGCTGCAGTGTCCTCATCTACAAAATGAACATGTTAGTAAGGACATCTCTCATAGAGCGAAGTGTGGGGATTAGACACAGGGGCACTCTGCACACAGGGGGCCCCTAAAAGTTCAGCGATTCTTTTGTTTGCTTCAGGCTTCTGATCCTCACTCACTCAGCAAGAGACTGGGGAGAAGCAGGTGAAAGCAAACCAAGAAGAAGGCGGCCGCCAACCAGAAATGGAGACACACTCGCCCCAAAGCAGCACCCACCACCCTGCGGTTGTGTCTGCAGGGCCGGGGTGCCAAGTTCTCTTCCAACAGAACAGCCACCCAGACCTCAGGCGAACCATCAGCATCAAAACCTGCTTTCAACCTCAGACCTGAACGAAGTGCAAATAACTAAGTAAACGAAATGAAACCCCAGAGTACTGCAAGTCCAAACAGACAGCACCTTCCTCTGGGGAGGGAGATCCTGGCCCATCACTGGATGCCGAGAAGAAAAGGGTGCTGTTTTCCCCTCCTGGGGGTGGCGGAGACAGGCTGCAGGCTCCAGGGGTGCGGCCAAGAGCAGGTTTCCCGGGGGAGCTGCAGGAACGCAGCATTCCCGAGGCTTCTGGGCAAGTTTTCATTGCCTTGCATTTTTGTTTACAAAGCAGAAAACATCGTGTTCAAGCACAGAAGCTGGGGAGCCGGCTCTGGGGTGTGCGGATCCCTGGAAATCCTGGAAGACCATGCTCTCTCTATCCCCCACCCTCACTAGCCCTTCTGCCAGGGTTGCTGGGTACAGACCGAACGTGCTTCTCTCTGCAAACCTTAGGATGCCATGGGGGGGGGGTGGACAGAGAGAAGCCTGCAGTGGTTGATAAAGTAGTACAAAGCCCTTGATTGCGTGTGAAGCTTGAGCATGGGGTGCTATGGCTAACTGGTCGTGGGAAATTAGGAATTGCAGTAGAAGGGGAGGGTCTACCAATGAGTTGGTAGATCCACGAGTGTTTACATTTTTATAAAAGTTGTGAAACTCAACACACATCCAGGCAAGTGCATAATACGTATACATAATACATATTTATTTCTATTAACTAACATTACTATTATCAGGGGAACACTCAGGTGCCCCTCCCACCACCACATTAAGGCATAGATGTTCCCAGAAGCTCTCTCGTGTCCTGGCCCACACGCAGCCTCCTCAGTTCTTCAAGGTCATCACTGTTGCGACTCGGGGTGTTGGCTTCCTGGTCCTCCTTTGGCTTTTACACAGCCTGGAGCCTGCTTGCTCAAACACACACTGCAGTTCAGTGTGGCCTGACTTGGGGCGCGGTGTGCGAGGAATTATTTATCAGATATATCTTTTGTGTCTGGCTTCTTGTGCTCGGCGGTGTGATGGATGTAGTTTCAAACCCCTCCCCGCTCTTGATGGTGTGCTTTTGGGTGAGTGCATCCCATGGTGTTCATCCCTTCCACGGTGGATGGACGCTTGGGTCTTACTAAGGACCCAGGCTATTCCCAAGGCGGCTACAGCCAATGTCCTTGGACCTACCTCCTGCTGCGCTCGTGCAAGCCATTGGCGTGGGGGATACGGCAACAGTGCTATGTGGCCATGAGGTCTGTGTGTCTTCAGCTGTAGGCGACAATACCAAACCGCTTGCGGGAGGGCTCCCGCCCGTGTACGCTGTCCCCAGCCTCAGGGACAGGTTCTGGTTGCTCCACACTTGGCACGGTGGGAGCATGACATTCTCACTCAGGGCCATGCCCATGGGGGAGGCTAGCCCCTTGTTGGAGGAGGCCAGTACCCGGGACGAGCATCTTGAGGCAGGAGAGGGGACCCTTCACACCTGGACGCGACTCCTTTCTACCCGTGAGGCCAGCCCGCAAGCTGCACGGCTCAGAGGCAGAGACTCAGAGTGTCTAAGAGAAGCCTCCTGTGCCTCAATTTCCTAGCCAGAAGTGGAGCCGTCGGGGTCCCACCCCTCCCTCTGGATCTCCCGGAGCACCGTCAGGGTTAAGTTCCGAGGATGGTGTACAAGACAAAACCGGTGCGGCGTCAAAGTTGCCGTGGAGCTTGGTGTACCCAGATGCACCGTTTCTCGGTGAGTTTGACATAGCGCTTCTCTGAGCGCTGGGACGAGGCATCACTGTTTTTAGCTGACTTCCAGATGAAGGCATCCACCGCCTTTAGCGGCTGGTGGCGTGTAGGACGAACTGCATTCAGGTCTGTAAGACTCCAGGCATGGAGCTGAGTAGGCAACGGAACAGACTGGGGACGGCAGAGTCTGCGGCTCTGATCCACGCTCATTCTGGGCGCAGCGAGCAGGGCTTGGGTGCCCAGCATGGCCTGCGCCAGGCGGCCAGTTCTGCTTCTGTGAGAGTCGCATGCACGGATGGAATGGCCCGGAATGGCCCGCGGGGAGGAATCCGGCTGAGAGGAATCCACCGTCCTCAAGACAGGGTGAGGGGTCTGAGAAACAGCACTGAGATCACACTGCATCCCATCCAGAATCATTCTCTTTTCAATTCATTTGGAACCTTGTGATTTTATCAAGAGGAAAGTTCCAGGTTGGTCCTCGAGAGTCTTTAACTATGAACAAATGCTAATCTCTCTTTTGGAAAAAAAGGAGAAAGCAAGCCTGGCTCAGAGTCTGCAGGGCCCAGCGACGCGCAGTGTTTACCTCTGTGTTCAGGATTTTCTGGCTATCTTCCGGCCAGCACTGGTGAGCCGATGACAGGGCTTCGTACCTGAGGTGTGAGCCTCTGAACCTAAAGAGGAAATCTCCTGGATTCAAAATCAGCCTTGAACACTGCCCACAGCCCAGAGAACAGTGTCCATGCTCGCGTGCAATCCCCCTGTGCCATCACTTTATGCGCACACACAAGGAGCATATGTGCAAAGTCATGTGACAGTATTTTAGACCTGCTTTCCTGCAATATAATCCACGTGCCATAAAATTCGCCCTATAAAAGATAGTGTTGTCTCCTGCCTGAGCATGCATATCCTGTGCATGACCTTTAGCATTTTATGTGATTTGGAAATCATCATCGCTGTCTAATTCTAGAATGTTTTCATCATTCCCTAAGAAAGCCCCATATCCACTAGCGGTGACTCCCCATTCCTCCCTCCTCCCAGCCCCAGGCAACCCCTAGTCTACTTCTGTGTCTGTGGCTATTCCTCTTCTGGACATTTCATGTAAATGGAATCATGCACGATAGGGCCGGTTGTGGCTTTCGTGTTTTTAGCATGTGGTGTGGGGAAGGTCAGTACTTTCTCCTTTTGTTAGGGCCTGATAATATGCATTGTGTGGATGCATCATCGCATTTTGCTTATCCATGCGGCATGTGATGGTATATTTGAAGGAGAGAGACAGACAGAGGATGGAGACAGAGAGAGGCAGACATGGAGAAACGCAGAGAGGGAGAACACCAGAGGGTCATATTGGAATTGGGGGCTGGGGGCCAGTGCGTGTCTGAGGTAACTCCGCAGCCCAATGGGAACCTGAGCCAGAGCACCAAGCCTGCTGTGTGACCCTGGGGAGGTCCCTTGCCCTCTCTGAGTACCAATTTACTGATCCAGAAGAAAGAGGCGGCTCCCCCAAGACATCTTTAAGATTGCTCTCTTTGACTTTCCACATTCCTAGCCATGCTCTTGAGGGGGTGACACACGAAAACTTATCAGCTATTGCCACCTAGTTGGAAGAATTATCAAATCATTTCCTGAAATTGGATTTTGGTGGTGGGGATGGGGTGCTGTGGACAGAGCCCTGGCTGCCTAAAGAGTCCCTACGAATCTTTTGCTTTGAGGCTATAGACCAATTCAAAATGACTTAAGGAAAAAAAAGAAAAATTACGATTCAGTAACTGGAAAGATCTAGGGAAATTCTAGCTGCCAGCTTGGGGTGGGGACGGCCCAAGCCCCTTCCAGTGAGCCCGTGAAGTGCACGCACGACCCTAGCTCTCCCAGACTGGGTCACCGCCCGATGGCAGTGGTCGTGGAGTGGGGGGGTCGGGAAGAGGAAGGCTGTGTGAGGCCCGAGGGGACGGGGACAGGAAGTGTGCAGCTGAAAGCCCATCCGGGGAGGCGAGGAGTCCGGGCGGCTCGTAAGCTAGGGCTCCCAGCATGCCCCATTGTCCCACTGGTCTTCACTCGCAAACACAAGTTCAAAAATAAAGTTACGAAGAATATCAAGACAATGACTGCAGAACGTTAACCCCCGAACACAGGGCCCTTCTGAGTCTGTCCCAGCGCTGACCATTCTCTGCACACGGTAAAGGCTCTTCCAGGGTAATTTTAACCATACACCATTTTTTACCTTTCATGCCGTCTTTAGAAGATAATCCTCATTGTGCCCCAAGCCATCCAGAGGAGGGGGTGCCCCCGGTGTGCCAGCAGAGCCTGAGACAACTTCTGAAATAAAACTGAGGCTTCAGTCCCAGAAACACCCGCTATTCATCTTCTCAAGAGCAGAGAGCACGTCGGTCACCCTGGTTTAGGGGAGTAGGTCAGGGTGCGGCGACGCCCGCTCGTCGGGTGGGGTGGAGGGACCCCCACACACTCAAAGACCATGACTCGGGAGAAGACCGAGAGAAGCAGCGCACCTTTCTGTGGATATCACATAGCTCCAGGACGATTTCGTAAGCCAGCCCCGGAGCGGGCCCCGAGATTGCATCGCAGAGCACCCCAGGTATCGTTCGTCACATACCATCTGGGTCTCGGCCAAGGCCAGGCACACACAAGTCAGGCTGCCAATCTGTGCCGCCCGGTGTTGTTTGCAGTTTCTAAGAATCATCAGAGATCGATGTGGGCAGATCTAGGGGACTAGCCGGGTCCCTGAGGTTTGCTGCGGAACCCCCGGGAAGCAGGTGAGCCACGAGGTGTGCGTTAGTGTGGGATCTCTAGAACAGAGGCTGAGAGTGCAGTGCAGACCCAGGCAGAGGGGGGAGCAGAAAGGGAAGGGGGGGCAAGTGGAGGTAGATGCAGAGCGAGGCTTTAATGGACCCAGGCCCTTCCTGACACGCCCTGAGGAACCCCAGAGCCCACCTCACCAGCACCCTTGCTCGGCGATGGCTGAGCTTCTCTGAATGGGACACGAGGAGTGAC
Source organism: Eumetopias jubatus (assembly GCF_037043125.1). Classification (NCBI taxonomy): domain Eukaryota; kingdom Metazoa; phylum Chordata; class Mammalia; order Carnivora; family Otariidae; genus Eumetopias; species Eumetopias jubatus. The sequence continues at coordinate 128,042,991 of NW_028274815.1, forward strand.
CAAGGGAGAAAGGAGAGGCCACTGGACAATCACAGAAAGGAGATCGGAGGCCACAACTATCCTTCAGCTCGAGGTTGCTCGGAGTGCAACTGGGAACCCAACCCTGTTTCAGCTGCTTCCAGAAAAGGGCCATGTTTCCTAAACCCTGCCCCTCTGCTCTCCCCTTCCTCATTCCTAAGACCTTGCCACTGGGGCTGGGGGCTGGAGTTACTTGCAGGCGCTCACGGCAGGAGTAGAGTCTAAGGGAGAGGGTCTCGGGGAGGGGTCCACGTAGCTGACAAAAGACCAAGCATAAGGCGGAGACCAGGTAGAGTTAAAAACACCCTGAACAGATCACCCATAAGTCACAGTAGGCGTGAATTTTTTTAATACACATGAAGTTGCTTGCACTGGGGGATCCTGTTGAAGACATATATTTTAAAAACTAGAATCATATTTAAAAGAGGGGAGCAAGGTGCCCATGATCCAAATCGCAGAAGAACGAGTGGGGCATGTTCTCATAGCCCGCTGTTTCAGGGCCCGTGATTATTGATTTTAACAATGACAACAGCAACAGTAGCAAAATCCTGAGCACTTTCTGTGTGCCAAGAGGTTTCCCAAGTATTTCACACATTTAAACCTATTTCGTTATTAGGTTACGCTATTCTTCCCATTTCTCAGATGGCGAAAACGAGGCCAAAAATGTCTGAGGGTTTGAACCCAGATGGTCTGGCTTCAGAGTCCATGATCTTAGCCGCTATGTTAATGGTGCAAAAAAAAGTCACGTGTGTTGTTCACATTTTAAATGGTTACTTTGCTTTCTCTCTGTAGATCTTTCCATCTCTGTGTGTCTTCCTTTGGGCTGAATGTACACAGATGGAGTCACCTCCTGGCTATGAGTCCCAACAGAGCCCTGTGACTGGGTCCCCAGGGAGGGCTTCTCCACAAGCCTCATGCTAAACCCCAGGGGCCTTCTAGACAGGAGGGGGACGGGACTGACAACCCCCGAGGCAGCAGAGAAGGGTGCGTGCTGGGAGAAATGTCACTTCCATCCACGTTACTCTTGCCTCTTGGGCCATATGCCACTGAAACAAGATTCATAAATATTTTGTACCCAGAAGCCATCTGCAGAGTCTAATAACGGGGAGCTTGCTACAATTTGTGACATAAGGTGTTTACCGAATGTGTGTTAATTACACTTGTAGCAAAACAAACCTTGCTCTTCAGAGAAGGAGTGTGGGGTGTGGGCGGGAAGAAAGGCCTAGGGCGGGAGGGGCGGGCTGGAGCAGTGGGTGGTGAGTGAAGTTGCCAAGAACCCCAGGGCCCCCGGAACTTGGGGGCTGGACATTTGACCCAGGCAGGAGGGACAGCTGGGGCCAGGGGGTCAGAGGAGACTGAAGACTCAGGGAAACTGGACAGACTGCCTGATCCCAGAAAGAGGGGTTTCTGTGTCAAAGGCCCAGCCCACTCTATACCCCGTTTCCATCAGCAGATGGAATCAGAGACGTCCAAGGCTCTGGTTCTAGCGGCACCCAGCCTCTCGCTGGGGAGAGGGGATGGTTAGTGAACAGGAAAACAGGAGGTAAGTAAGAAATCCACGCCGTCCACACAACCAAGGTGGTGGTAAGCAGAGAGTGGGAGTGGAGGCGTTGTTTCGCTTGGGGGTCAGGGCTGGCTTCTCTGAGGAGGTGAACGTGAGAAGGAGCCGGATTAGTGATGAGAATACCACCGATAATAATGCACCACAGTCCTACCATCTGCCCACTCCCCTCACTCCTTTACGTCCCTCACCTCACTCTTGAGGTAGACACAGGCAGGTCCTCAGTCAGGTTCCTCTCCCTCCTGGTCAAACAGAAGAGCTTCCTTTCCCAGCCTCCCTTGCAGTTAGGTGCTGCCATGGGACTTCGATTTGAATAACCACCTGTGGCTGGCCCAGAGACATCTCCAAGGCAACATCCTTGGATGTTTGGGTGGGTCCCTGGGTCCCTGAATCACTGCGTGGAGGGCAGCCACCAGACACCCATACGAGCCGAAAGAAGATCTTCTGAGATCTAGTAGAGTAATCATCTGCTCCAGGTTGCCTGGAATTTTGCTGGATTTAGCACTGAAAGTCCTACATGCTGGGGAACCCCTCAGTCCTAGGCCAACCAAAGTCTGGCTACCCTAGATTTGGGGGTCATCCAACACAGCGGTTAGCTACCCTGGCAACCCTGATGTGGTTACCATGACAACCTTGTAAGGTAGGTACCGTTTATTATCCCCACTGTGTAAATGGGGCTATTGAGGCCTGAAAGAGGTAAAGTCATTTCCCTGATGTCATGTTCCAAAGACCACCTAGCTTCCGTGGGGAGGGGGGCAGGAATGGAAATGAGAGTCTGTCTCCTGAGTCTGTGCTTTTAACCATCACGTTACACTGTTTTTTCAGGGAAAGGCGAGAAAGGGAAGATCTGGTGGAAATGCATCCCAAGAGCAGCCTGCGAACTCCTACATACACTTCAGGACCCATCTGTCACATCTGTGTCTCTTCATTGTTCCCCAGAGCGCCTGAAGCAGGAGAAGCGCGTCTCTCTCTGGAGACCCTCAGAGCATCTTGTCCCTATGATATCATCGAGCTCTATCTTAATTATCCATTTTCCGGACAGGATGGTGGATTCTAGAGAGATGGAGACCCTGCTGTCTCCATGTTTGTATTCCTCAGAGTCTAGCACTACCCAGAGCTGACAGTAGGTGCTTAAGAGATATTCATTGTGAGACCCAAAGATTTATCGAGAGCAGAAGTAGAGAACGAGGAGAGAATCAGGGAGAAGCGCCCAGACTGGAACACAGCAGACACGCGAGAGGCGAAAGACAGAGCAGAGAGTCACAGTCTGCACCATCCCATCCTGCCCACTGTGCCATCCATGTACAAAGGAGTCCTTATGTGTGGTGGGGAGGGTGGCTTCTGAGCTGCACCTGCCCTCTGGGCTAGAAAGGACCAGCCTTTGTGAGTTCTTCTCTGTCGAAGCGGCAGTGGTCAGAGGCTGCTCAGAAAGCCTGTGTTCCTGGTGGGGGGATGATGGCACATGATGAGCTCAGGGTCCTAATTTGGATTCTTCGGGAGACCTTTGGCTACCACCTCAGGGAAGTGGGGGTGGGGGAGAAAGAGCTCCCAGAGAGAGAGGGAGAGACTTGCCGCTTCCCTCCCCAAACCTGTGTTTTTCCTTTTGAACAAAGGAATCAGTAATTGTTGTTCCTTGGTAACTGCCTGGCAGGATTCTAGGGAGGTCTCTTCAGAACCTGGGCACTGCTGGAAGCTCCTGCCTTCTTGGTTTGCGTTTGCCCCTTTATTTCTTCTGGAAAAGGAGAGAGATACCAGAGGACGTGAGCTGATGGGGCACGGGGAGGAGGAGGGATTTGCTTTACCATCAGAAATACTTGCTCCTTTTCCATTCGGGAGGGTTGATTAAACACGAAGGGATCCAGCGTGTGAGGTGGGTCTGGCCCCACATATTTCTTCCGTTTTTCTTGGCCCATTGACAGGTTCATGGATGAACACAGGGCCCGGGTGGATCCAATCTGTGTTACTCCTGCGAGCCGTGTAGCTCCTTTTCCTAGAGTTGCTGATCTGGTGGTATCTCAGCCCAGAGGTGTTGAAGTCCTCTTGCCAGTTCAGGGACGGAGGCCGGCAGATAATGAAACCCCTACCGAGGGAAGCCAAGAGGTGAAGGATATTCTCAACACATTGTTAAAGCCCCTGGGTCCATCTGTGTCTGAAGTGAGATCTCCTTGGACTTTTCTATTCCTTGAGCCCATAGGTTACCATCTGTAGCTTAAGTCAGTTTGAGTTGGAATTCTGTCACTTCCCCGTAACACATCTGATTATATATCTGCTATATACCAACACTGCCAAGAGTCCAACGTAACTGGACAAAAATACGGCTTCTTCTGAGGAGGGATCCTGAAGGGCTCGTGGGAGAAATCGAGCCGACTAGTAGGAGACAGAAATGCATATTGAGAGATCACCTGTCGAGGCCCAGCTTCTAGGAAGGCCCATTATCTCAACGGTCTCCTGCTTTCTCTGCGCTGGTCACTCTCTCATTTGTCCTTAGCTCCTACTCTGCATGCCCTCGTCCTGCTCTGCTGTGTCACAGGGGGCCTGGCCCCTGCTTCCCTAGACTCCCTTGTCATCGGCCTTTGGGCCCGATTTGGCCAATCGCAAGCTCTGTCGGGGGACTGGAGGCTGGGGGAAGGCAGAAGCCAGGGCATTTCTCACGCTTGCCTCTGCCGGGGCCCAACGCAGTGTCTTCTCTGTGTCTCCAGCCCCCTCATGGTGTCCCGGGCAACCCCAGTCTGGCTCACTCCGCACCAGGCCCCGGCTTGGCATACCAGCGGCTGCATGACGATGAATTACCTTCTTCCCTGGGAAAATGAGTGTTAAGGCCCGCTGTCCATCCCTTGCTGCCAGTTTCGGTGTGGTCAGGGGAAAACAGTTAACCCATTTAAGAGCAAAGATTTTGGAGCTGAACTTGCTGGAAATAGAGCCAAGCAGGTTTCCATCCCATAAAAGCAAACACGGGTCAGTAGCATTCCCCACAGACCTGCCATTTAGCTGCTAAATGGAAAAGGGTCTGCTAATGATGTTGGTGATTGGAAGAGGTCCCATTTAGAGGAATTTCCAGGACAACGTTGCCGGTGTTTTGGTTCCTATGCATGCTGTATATTAGTTACAACGATCCACACACGGGTTCGGGTACAAGTAAATATGTCAACACGGTTATTTCTTATGCCTGTGGCAAGATTAACAGCCTACACCAGAATTATCCAAGGGATGTTCGGGGCTTCTGTATCCTCATGACCCCTATGTGCCATGCTTAGATTTTAAAAAGATAGAGTGCAAGGAAAGGTGAGGTCAGGTGCACACTTCTTATTCCAGAATCGTCCTTTGGTTGTGAATCCCAGTACCCTCACGACCCTGATAAACTGGATGGGCATTGGCTGCCCACCTCCCCACCCGCTTCTCACTGTGACACAAAGCCCAAGAAACAAACAAGGAGTGAGTGAGGAGTGGTCAAGAGGTAGGCAGAGAATGTGAAAGTCCGCGCTAGCCCTGAGATCCGGTACCAGGTACCAGCGTGTGAGTGGTCCTCAGTTTCGGGAAGAACCCCGTGTGCTTAGCCAGTTGTTCTCACCTACCCCGGGGGGAGGCTAAGCAGCTACCAAATGAACATACAATGGAGCAGGGTCAGTGAGGGTCTCAAATACAGAGTCCCCCTGTCCTCTCCTGGTGGAATCGGGACACATCACTGTCCTGGCACATCCGTGTGGTCACCAACCAGGACGTTCCCTCCCGGGCAGCCAAGACAAACACCAGACCAATGCTTTATGATGGAGAACAGGGTGCTGGGTGGAATCATATTTCCAGCCACGGACTAGCCCATCCTGTGGTCCAGTTCCAGCCGTGGCACCTCCTCTCGGGTTATGGACCGCGACCCAGGAGCAGGAAAGACCAGGTTAGGAATATTGGTGAGCAGAAGTTGTTTGACCTGGGCTTTTTCTATCTCTCCCTCTTCTGAGGACAGAATTTGCATTGCTCTTGGGAAAACACCCCTCTGTCCTCTCTCAGCCCAGGGGTGTCTTGCGATGGCTCCGGGGGTGAGCAAGTGACCCATGCCCATCAGAGCAGCAGGTACACTGGCCACCTGGATTTGTTCCAAGCTGGTCCACTCAGATGCACGCCTTACACTGTCACTGAAATTGTTAAATAGAGAGGCATTCTTTTTATGCTGAATTTCGTGTTGTAATCGCCTAAGCTGAGAAATTCTGGGAGATACCAAATGGAGAAAATTTGCCTGCCCTGAAGCCACATGATAGAAGCAAAGATGAAAGGTAAAAAGTCAAAGAGGCCAAGTCCCAGTGAAATAATTTAAGCTAGTGGCTCTGGCCAAACCCGAAGTCTGCCCACTCCCCTCTGCACATGGCAATCACACGTCCAAAAGATTTATGTTTTCATTTTCTTTAAAGTTCCGTGATTCTACTTGAACTTGGTGTTGGTGATTACAGCTCACTCTTCTTGGGAGGCACGCCGGTCTCTCAAGAAATAGATTCAAATCCTCTTTCTTTAGCTTTAGGAAAATTTTCTTGAATTATAGTTTTTAGTATGTATTCACTTGCCACTGTTCTCCCTTCGGGGATTCCTTTTATCTGTATGTTGGTTCTTTTTTCCCTGTCAACAAGTTTTTTTCACTTTCTCTCTTAATGTTTGTCTCTGATCAACGCCCCCACCCCCGCTTCCTACCTTACTCCTCTCTGCCTCCTTAAAGCCTTTGAAGCAAACGCTTAATCAACCGTCCCCTCCTTCCCCATTATCTTCAAACGACTCTCCCAACCCTCCTGTCACAGACCAGCCTTAACGCAAACCTGACTTTCTCTCTCAAATGGAGGCTTTTGGTTTTCGTCCTTTGTTTTCCTCCGTTCAGTCATCCCCAGGCCAAGAGGTAGGGTCAGTGCCCTCTTTGTTTCCCTGGTCGTTAAGGGGCCACTTTCCTTCTTTTGACTTCAAAAGTAGGCCTTGCTTGAATCTCCTGTTCATGCCTACACCACCCCTCCAACACTCTCCATGCCCTCTTCTGGAAACACCCCCACACCCTCCTTCATTCCACCAAGACTTGAACTCCTAGCTCACCCTCTTGTTTTGTTTTGTTTTGTTTTCATTCTCACCTAGAACCTTAACATCCACCAACATTCAAACCCTGGCTCTAGTCTCCATTAGATGCATCAGCTTGGGCCAGGGGCTTAATTTGCTTGTGCCTCAGTTTCCTCATCTGCAAAACAGGATTAACGATGGTCCAATCTCATATAGCTCTTGTAATGACAATGGGAGAGAAAGCACATAAAGTGCCAGGAATAGTGCTTGGCCCACAAGCGTTGTCTTATCCTAGAATTATTATCACTGCTGTTCTCATCTGGCTTGCTGGAGGAACATACATGGGCTCTGAGCTGAACTGCTGGCATGTTTAAAAAAAAGCGAACTGGGATTTCATTTTGATGTCCCAGAAGGTACCATCCCAGAGGCATGAGTATATGAACCATTCAAAAGAAATGATGATAACACTTAGCCCCATGTAGGAGAGCATATTTATTTATTTTATAAGTAGGCTTTACTGATTCCCATCTCTGACCAAAGCAGCTCACTATCAGCCTGGGCTAACAGGTAATCATTCATAACAATAGGGGAGAGGAGCAGGAGGGTTTCCGACATCAAGCTCAGTGATCACCAATGTGTGAGGTTGTTTCCCTCCCAGGGATGCCCCAGTGCCTCTCCAAGGGCATATGTCTATGGCCACCAACTGCCCCCCACCTCTCCATGCCACCCTCCCCACCCATCCCATGCCCACATGGCCCTGGAACTTTCTCTGTTCCTTCCCCATCGGCACATTTCACCTGTGGATTTCACATCTGCCCACAAATCATTTTCTGAAAACTTTTGGCCTCCCCTTGAGTGATTTGTCATCAGCAAGTAGAATGATGGAAAGGGCCTCTTCATTAACCATGATGATTCATAGGCCTCCATGCAAGAGCCCATAAAAAGCAACCTTTATTTTCCCTAAATAACATAAAACTGTCATTAGTCATCTCACCCAATCCCTGTCCTGAGTGACCTTCGTGCTCATTTTATCTTCCACAAATTAATGTAAATCACTGGATTTGGGGTGTACCTTTGGGATGGGAGGTCAGAAAAGTTGCCCAGAAGGCCTCTGCCTTCCTTTCAATAAAGCCTCCTGCACTGTGATTTCAACCCATTTCTATTTCTTACTTCATATACCTGGGCAGGGGTCTTCCAAACTCAAGAGTCCATCCTTTGTGAACCAACAGAGCAGAACTCTAGATAGTGTTCCTCTCCTCCTCCCTTCACCAAATCTTGAATTTACTGGCTGGGATGAACACTTAGGCCAACATATGGAGGACAGCATCCTTGTCTAGGAAAGCAAACTCCATAATGGGCTGGCCCATCAGAAAACAGACTGAAATTATATGCTGAAGCACAGTGGAAATTTTCCCCTGCATGTTTTATGTAAACAAGTTCATTTGTTCATTCAATGAATCCACAGTTCTTCAAAGGCCCTGTTTATAGTAAAAGAAAGAAGCAGAAAGATTTGGATTGGCTGGCAGCCAGCTCTACACCTACAGAGTTGTCAAGCTGTTAGAACAACATTCAGGAGCTCAGATGTTTATGTTGAGATGTGCTCTTAAGCCAAAAGTAAAAATATTGTTTTTGGATGCAACAGCCAGATGTGTGAGCAATGGAATCACATCTTCAGAGACAAAATGACCAGTGTTTTGCAAAAGGGCAGAGCTGAGCTAGGAATGGGCCTCAGACCATGGGTAGCCCCGAGGACCCACACTTTGTGTGTCTTACAGAGAAGGACACAGAGGCTTTTGCATTAGGTAATTTTGAAGTAACAAAGAAGAGAAAGTGCCCAATGTCAAGACAGTCTCTGGTCTATTTCTCTGGACTCCAGACGGGGGGAAAAAAAACCTACCTGCTAAAGACCCACAAGTTGAGTTCTTTCCCAGTCTGATGTCTTGTATTTACTGTTTATGAAAGCATGTAGTAATCAACTAGTAGCTTCAAGAGAGGTTTTGTGAGAAAGAAAGTCTTGTACCAGTCAGGATTCTTTGGTTGCTCATGATGGAAATGTCAACTCAGGCTGGATTCCCTAAACCAGGGATTTTATTGGGTCACTAGTCTGAAGCAGGGTGGCCATTTTTGCTTTAGGCATGGCTGGATCCAGGGACTCAGGGGATTCACCATGTGGCTCTCTCGCTCCGTCTTTCCTCCACCTGGCTTGGCTGCATTCTAGGCAGACCTTGTGTGCCTGAAGTAAGTTGGTCACCATCTCCTCCAGCTCAACACCGTAACTTAGCAACAGCAAGGGAAAGGGAGCACTTTTGCAGTTAGTTACTCCTGTTGATAGCTGAGAATTGGCTTTTTATCAACGCTCGTGGGGTCACGTGACCATAGTTTAGCCAATCACTGCAGTCACAGGATATAGTTTTCTGATTGGCACAGCCTTGGCCTCTGCCAAAGAGGGTAGGGAAGGGGGTGGCTCTGCACAGGAAATAGAATTAATTACAAGGAGAAAGGGAAGTGGATTTGAGGGCGGGGGAAATCTGGTCTAAAAAACGTGGCATAACAACAACAAACATTTTTAAAGGAAATGGGTGTGTTTGGTTTGAGAATGATCATAATTAAGATGAATCCTGGAATCTTTTTCTTTAAATTTTTTATTGTTATGTTAATCACCATACATTACATCATTAGTTTTTGATGTAGTGTTCCATGATTCATTGTTTGTGCATAACACCCAGTGCTCCACACAGAACGTGCCCTCTTTAATACCCATCCCCAGGCTAACCCATCCCCCCACCCGCCTCCCCTCTAGAACCCTCAGTTTGTTTCTCAGAGTCCATGTCTCTCATGGTTCGTCTCCCGCTCCGATTTTCCCCCCTTCATTCTTCCCTTCCTGCTATCTTCTTCTTCTTCTTCTTTTTTTTTTTTTAACATATATTGCATTATTTGTTTCAGAGGTACAGATCTGTGTGAATCCTGGAATCTCAAAGTTGAAAGCACCATCCCAGATCTAGACCAAGTTTGCAAACATATTTTTTAAGGCAACAAATTCTTTTTTGTAGAACAAAACCCAAAGTCTATGGAAACGTCCACCATGGAAACATCAGCACTGAGCTATTTGGTTTAAGGAGGAAAGGGAAGGGAGGGGAAAAGACTTTCCTCCCTGCCTTCTCAGTTTTCCCAACACCAGCATTTCTTCTGGGCTCCTCCTAGGAAATTGAGGGAAGACATCCAAAAACCGCTCGGGGTCCCCAGATGACTCCAGGGGTTATGTAGACACTGCCCTAGAATAACATGGCCTCGCACCAAGAAGAGGCTCTTTCCAGCTCCATTCTTCTTCGCTTTTGTTGATTTTGTCAAGGGGAAAGTCAAAGTTTAGTGTTAATATATTTTAATCAATTTTGTAGCTCTTGCTAATACTCATTTGAAGGATAAGAGATCAGAGCCTCAGGCTCAGAGCCCTCCGTAGGTCACAGTATTAGGCTAGAATTTAACATAAACATTTTTGTTTTAATTGCTTTGATATTTAGTATTTTATTCTGTGTGGGAACATGATACCGGTGTTCCATTTTATGATGGTGACATGTGTGTATGTCTCTTTCTTATCTTCTCTCTTTTGCGTTAAAAGATGTTTTATTGTGGTTTAAAACACGTATGTGTTAAATTTGCCATTTGAACCTTTTGAAGGTATACGTAGCATTAAGTACATTACGTTGTTGTACAACGATCACCACCATCCATCTCCAAAACGTTTTCTTTCATCTTTTAAAACTAAGACTTTGGAATATGTCTTGGGGACAGAAGGCACAGCATAGGGGATGTAGTAGGTGGTATTGTGATGACATTGTCCGGTGACAGATGGCAGTTACTGCAGCCGTGAGGGCAGCATAGCCCGGTGGAATCCCTAGGTTATATACTGGAAACTAATGTAACCTCATGTGTCAACTACACTTCAATTAACCCTGAAACTCTGTATCCATTAAACAGTGATTGCCCATTCTCCTCTACCCCTAGGCCCTGAAAACTATATGGTTTTTTAAAATACATGTATATGAGTAAGCTACATAAATGCATGCAAATAAAAATGTTTAAGAGGTCATAGCGTAGCATAGAGTCATACCAGATGGTGCAGAAGGATAAACAGAAGGATGAAATTGCAAGAGAAGTTTGGAAAACACTGCAGGAGCCTCCCCTAAGATGACAAGCCCTGCCTGCAATATCCCTGAAAACTCTATTTTAACGTTGGGAGGAAATAGAACACCCTTCTTTGTAAGGCGGACTGTTTCAGTAAGGACAGTGTTAACTGTTAGAAAGTTCTTCTTTACTCCGAACCTCCCATCCTGGCCTGAGGACTGCGGCCCTACAAAAGGGTGTCCTTCCACACTGTAACACCTGAGAGATTCCAGTGTGGGCTTCAGAGCCCAGCGAATGGTCTCCCTTCCTGGCTGAGTACCCCAGCCTTTGCTCGCAGATCTAGGACCAATGTTGCAATAGAACATGCTAGTAAGGGGTTTCCTGCCCAGCACCCACCTCCCCACCTCCAGTCCCACCGGCCCGGGTTTTCTTTGGCGGACCGCCTCTCTTTCACTATCATTCACGCTGATTGACGAGGATGACTCCACCCGCTGACTTGCCCAGGGCTGGCCCCTCCCAGCAGGCCATGGCCTCGGTGATTGGCTCAGGAATGAGCAGTAGAAATAACCCAGGTGCCCCTCACCCAGCCTCACCTCCCTCCCAGCCATAGGGGCCACCCTAGGCAGCTCAATATTCTCCTTTATCAGTGACTTTGGCTTTTTTTTTTTTTTTTTTTTTTAATGAAACTATGTCTGTGTCCAAAGATCAGGGCTCTGCTCATGATTTCTAGCAGCAGTTGCCACCAGGCTTGACCCATGTGCCAGATGCTGTTCTAATTACTTGGCAATACGAACTCATTCAATCTTCAAAGCAACGCTGGCAGGTACATCTTAGCACGAGCTTTACTTTCAGGTGAGGAAACTGAGGCACAGAGGGCTGGAGTCACAGGAGCCGGCAGAACAGGAGCGACGGCCTGCGCTGTCTGGGGTTTGCAAGGTCTTTCAAATCGATTGCCTTTGATCTTGAACCTTTTTGGGGAAGCGTCTGAAGGACTTGGAGCCCATCTCTCCAGCATCCCGGTTTTCCTCACTCTTGTCTCCTCCTTATCTGGCCCCAGGGGCTGGTGGGTACTGGCTGCTCCCTCTGCCTGCAGTGTCCCTCCTCCCCCCGCCCCCAGGTCTCAGGTGAATGTCACCTCCTCAGTGAGACTGTCAGTGACCAGCACCAATAAAATAGCCATTCCCCTCCCCCTCCCCCAGTTCAGTCACTGTCATTTGTCTCAGCACACGCCATAATCTGAAGCCATTACCTAGCTTCAGGTCCCCTTTTGTCCTTTCCCCGTGGTGTCCTCCAGTGCCCAGAACACGTGTGCAGGACCATAAGTATATATTTATTGAGTCAATGAGTGGATAAATGAGTGAACAAGTAAAGTGAAGGTTCTACCTCTTCCCAGTGGTTGTGTGGCTTCAAACACGACCTTGCACCTTGCTGAGCCTCACATTCCCCATCTGCAAAGTGGTGCTAATTATATAAAACTTTCTGCACCGGAGAGATTAGATTATTTTTCATTCAACCTTGAATAAAGGGAAGCTCTTGCAAAACCATGTATTGTCAGGCAGAGATGACTTAAGCCAATTACATTAGACTTTCACACCGGTCCCGCCGGGAGGCTGTCCAGTGCGTGCTCACACGTGAGCGAGTGTGTCTTGCCCAAGGTCACGCAGCAGAGCCTCTCAGGACTGGCTCCTGGGCTCAGCCTGTATTACACTGAAGCTGCGATGCTGTATACTCAGAGATGCTGATGGGGTACCTGTTCTGTGCCGGACACTGACAGAGACATGGAGGGGACAGTTGTCGACAAGTCAGACCTCCCTCTGACCACGGGGTGTGGGGCTGGTGGGGAAACAAGTTCAGGACAAGTGAGATAGATGTTTCACAAGGAAACCCTCGTGAGCCGTGGCCAGACTGGCCACGCAGGGGGCTTCTGGATGACCTCCCCGTGGAGGCGACCTTTGGCTGAGTCCCGAAGAATGGGCAGGACTTAGCCAGGGACAGGGTAAGGGAAGGCTCATTATACATGGAACAGCATATGCTAAGTCCTAGAATCACAGTGACAGAAGGGTCGGCGTGAAAAAATGAGAGACGGAGAGGGTTTGAGCAGGGGAGAGACAAGATCACATTTCTGACACCAAAAACCCACGCTGTTCACTAAGGAGAGCTTGGGTTGAAGAGGGCAGGGCGGCAGAGGAGAGGATCTGAGAAGGTCCCTGGGATCGTCCGGGTGCAAAATGGTGGTGCATGGACTGCATGTTAGTAGAAATGTTTTTAAATAACGGCTTTGTTGAGATATAATTTTCATACCGTCATGCTCACTCTTTTAAGGTAGACAATTGAGGGGTTCCTCCTCGTTCACGGAACTGGGCAACCATCCCCACAATCTATTTCAGAACATCTTCATCACCCCCGAAGAAACCCCATACCCCTTACCAGTCACTCCCCACCCCCAACCCAGCCTTAGGCAACCACTAGTCTACTTTCTGTCTGTATGGTCTTGCCTCTTCTGGGCATGGCAGACAAATGGAATCATACCATATGTGGTCTTTTGCATCTGGCTTCATTCACTTAGTGTCCTGTTGGCAAGGTGCATCCATGCTGTAGCGTGTCAGCCCCCTCTATTCCTTGTCATTGCCCAGTAGTATCCCATCGCCTGTGGGGACTACATTTTATTACTTATCCACTCATCAGCTGATGGGCTTTCGGGTTGCTTCCACTCTGGGCTGCTATGAATAATGTTGCTGTGAGCATCTGTGCACCTAGGCTCCCAGGTCTCTTGGGGATGCACCTAGGCGTGGAATTGCTGGATCCTGGCAACGCTGTGTTGAATTTTTTGAGGAACCGCAAGACTATTTTCCAAAGTGGCCACGCCGCTTTACGTTCCCACTAGGAATGTCTGAGGATTCCATTTCTCCACCTCCTCACCAGGACTTGCTATTGTCTCTTTTTGAAGACAGCCATCCTCCTGGGTGTGAAGTCATATCTCACTGTGGTTTGGATTTGTATTTCCCCAGCAACGAATGATGGTGAACATCTTCTCATGGGCTTATCGGTCACTTGGACGACTTCTTTGGAGACTTGTTTCTTCTTGTCTCCCTTCAGTGGCTGCTGGGCTGCCGATTTTCACAGCCGCCCTGGCTGTGAGGCTGTTGGTTTTCAAGGCTCCCACAGAGCTGGGGAGAGGGGAGATGGGGGTAGGATGAGGTAAAATTGCACAAAGCTCACAGTTCTTCCTGAGAGTCGGCATTCAGTTACTCTCCAGAGTTCAGATAGGTTGGTTTTGACAGTTTTCAGTGTTCTGCTTTTGTGGAGTGGAGTTTTGGAGGCACTCATTCTGCCATTCCAGAATGGCTTCTGCAAAGTGGTGCTAATTATATAAAGCTTTCTGCACAGGAGAGATTAGATTATTTTTATCAATAAAATAATCAATCAATAGGATCTTAAGGGCTCACTAGGTGTCAGGCACTTACTTAAGTATGGCATCTAAGTAATACCCCCGTAACCCAAGGAGGGAGGGATTAGTATCTTCGTTTTAGAGACGGGGAAACTAAAACGTCGGGTGATAAAGGGTTACATGACTTGCTAAATCTCACGCAGCTGGTAGGCAGGCAGGAGTGGGGGCAGGAGGAGACACCCATCTCTGGGTGCCTCCTGAGTCAGGAGGGGCCCCGGCACCAAGGTCAGCTCTTCCCCAGGGGGACATGTGCAGCTGGGAAGGAGAGAGCAGGACACTCCCTTGGGAGGATCCCTCACTCTGCTGGCCCGGCCGCAGGCTCCTTTCCCTCCCCGCCCCCACCCCTCAGTCCACTGCCCTTCAACGGGCCACTCCAGCCTCTGCCATAGCCCCACGAGTGCCCAGGCTGGGTCTGTTGAGATGCTGCGAGAGTTTTGGTCTGAGCCAGAACGTGTGAAGCTTTGGAGTCTCATCAATCTTTAATTTTTAAAGAGATTTTTCTGGGGCCATTGATCTATTTGTGGGCACCTCTCCAATTTCACCTCTCACCCCTGTCTCACTGGCTCACACCGGCTGCCTTGCTGTTTGCAGAACACTCCAAGCCCTGGGCAGGTGGATGGATGGGTGGATAGACAGATGGGCAAACAGACGGATGGATGGATGGATGGATGGACAGGTGGATGGAAGGATGGATAGACTAAAATAGACAGAAGGATGTATGTATGATTATATGGATTTCTGGATGGATGGACAGATGGAGGGAGGGATGGCCCCACAGTATACTCTTACGGTCATGTGAATGAGTTGGTCAGACTCTTCCCCCAAAGCGGGCTTCGTGAGTAGAGCAGATGCTTTAGCATCGGAGCAAGGAAGGACATCCAGCAAACCCGGCACTGTCATCAGCCGGGACTCCCACAGGAGCAGAGGCAGGTGAGCCAGGGGAAAATCCTGCCCCAGAAGCAGGTACCTTGGAGCAGCTTCAGGAAAGTGACCCGGACACCCCCAGATTCCCACAGAATAAGAACGCCCAGGGATTGGCCACAGTGCAGCAGCCAGCAAGCTGCTGACTTTTGGGGGCCTCTGTGTCTCCAAGCAGGGGTCATAACAACTGCTGGTCCCGCACCTAGACTAGGGGTACAGCCGCGTGTGAGGATGGGTAGTGTGGTCTCTGCAGCCAGGCTGCTGGGCTTCAAGTCCCCGGCTCTGCCCCTGCTTTTCAGAGCCTGGGGCGGGTTCCTCACCCCTGTGCCCCCCAGAGAGCACAGTACTTACTGCCTGGGGCTCTGGGAGGGTTCCAGGAGTGAGTGCTGGAAAACTCAGCCCAGGTCTTGCACAGCATGTGGTCAACTCTCGTTCTTAGTGCCTGGAGCAAGGACTGACCTGCAGTAAGCACTCAATAAGTGTTTCGAGAACGAATTCATCGAATGGATGCTCACAAATTAAGTATTCTCATTATTTCCATTTTCCAAATGGGATACTTGGGGCCCGGGGAAAGCAAGGAGCTCGTCTTTCCAGTGGGAAACAGGGGCCCAGCTCATTCACAGTGACAATCTCATGCTCCACATCCAATTCAATCTGGGCCAGAAACCGAGATTTCCAAATTCTGGGCCTGGGGGCATCGCACATCAGCTTCTTTTAAATTCCCCTAAAAATACCCTTCCTTTCGGAAGCCCCAAGGCCTCTCTGGAGGTGGAAGATAGACTTTATGCAGATGGCTCCAGGCTGGAAGGATTCTCAGAATAGCTGCCTGCCCTGCCCACCCTGGAGCCCTCCAGCTCCCCACCATCTGGTCCCAACCAGGAACCAGCACCGTCCCCAGCTGCGCTCTTCCCTCTGGCCTGAGAGATTTATGGCTCCCGGGCCTCCCCCTTCTGGCCTCATGGACGCGGTTTTGCTGCAGACCCTGGGCCCCCCATCCCTCCCTCCTTCTGCCTCATGGCTCCCAGAAGGCCACTTAACCAGTGTCCATATTAATGGCTTCTCAGCTTCAATGGCCAATTCTCTGATTTCTCATAAAACTGCCTGGAATTCAGTCCCAACAACAGTGCTGGGGAAAGGGGTGCAGGTCATGGGAAACTACTCGGGAGCCAGAGCCTGCTCCCATCGGCTGCCCAACCTCCCAAGCCCTGGGCTCACAGCCACCCTCCAGCTATTCCCGTTCCCACCTGCTGTAGCAGCCTCGACCACACAAGGATGCCATGATCCAGCTCACTCCCACCTCAGGGCCTTTGCCCCTGCTGCTTCCTCTGCCCTTCGGGGCTCAGCTCAAATGCCACCTGTCTTAGTCCATCTGGGCTGCTATAACAAACTTGCTTGGACTGAATGGCTTATAAACAACAGAAATTTATTTCTTCCAGCTCTAGAGGCTAGGAAGTCCAAGATCAAGGCTTCAGCCCACCTTCTGGTTCATAGGCCTTCTTTACCTTGTGTCCTCACCTGCTGGAGGGGGTGAGGGACCTCTCTGGGCTCTCTGTATCAGGGCACTAATTGTGTTCATGAGGGCCCCACCCTCACGTCCTAAGCATCTATCTCCCAAAGGCCCAACCTCCTAACACCATCACACTGGGGGAATAGGTTTCAACAGATGAATTTGGGGAAGAGAAGTATTCAGTTCATTGCACCACCTTGCTGGGAGCCCTTCCTCAAGCACCCTCCTGGGCAAAGCCACGTGACCACATCACCTTACCCCATCATCTTCAGAACACTTCTCGCTGCTTGACCTGCTGGGTCTGAATGTCAGAACTGGGGTGGGGGGGCAGGTCTGGTCAGTGCAGCTCACTGTTGGATCCCCTGCACCTCGAACCACTTGCGTGGCACACAGCATGTCCTCCGTGGCCATTTGAAGGGTGAGAGAACTGACCCATTCACTTAGAATTCATTTGTTAAGAATAAGCTCACCCAAACGAACCATGAGAGACGATGGACTCTGAGAAACAAACTGAGGGTTCTAGAGGGGAGGGAGGGTGGGAGGATGGGTTAGCCTGGTGATGGGTATTAAAAAGGGCACGTTCTGCATGGAGCACTGGGTGTTATATGCAAACAATGAATCATGGAACACTACATCAAAGACTAATGATGTAATGTATGGTGATGAACATAACAATAAAAAAATTTAAAAAAAAGAATAAGCTCACCCAAGACAATATTTTAACAAGGGAGTCATGATCATGATCATCATGATCATCATCATCACAACCAATACCCACAGAATGATCACAGAGTGCCAGGCTTTGCATGTACCATTCATTTAAGCCTCCAATAGTGTGATACTCTTACATATTATTATGTCCATGTCACACCTGACTCCTGCCTTTGTGCTTTGAATTCCCGTGGGAGGAGCCAAGCAGTGCATTCATATTCTGTGTGAGAGTCACCCCATAAGTTTGCTCCCCTGTACCCTGCCTGCAGCATGAGGTGCCATGGAGAAGGTTTCTCCTGCAGGAGCCCAGAACCAGCACACCAGCTCCTTTCACCATCCGGCTCCCAGTCTGCTTGCCCAATTGTATGAGGACTGAGACCCACTCTGGGGAGACTTCTGCTTCTGATGGCTAAGCATTCTTTCAAAGCACATGACACTTATGGGCCCGGCCCTGCGCTAAGTGCTTTAGATGTGTTAACTCCTTCCTTCACAAAAACCCTACAAAGCACTAGTATCCCTGTTCCTTTAGACGAGGAAGCTGAGGCACAGAGCAGATGAATATCTTGTCGAAGTTGACACAGCCAGACAGTCTGGTTTCTTCCTGGTCTGTGCTCTGAACCAGCGCTCCAGCCATCTCTTCTGTGAGGCTGTCGCTCCCTGGAGACAGGAGGCAGAGAATGCGACAGGACTGGACAGAGTGACAGGCTACAGAAGAAGCCATCCCCAATGGCTGCAGCTAAACAGAAATGATAGCAATTGTCTTCCTCCAGTTGAATCTAGAACCCCAAACAATGGTATTAGGACTGAGGCTCTTTCATCATCCTGTTCTGATTACCTTTGTGTTGGCTGCAGTCTCAGGTTCCACGTGGTGGCAAGATGAACACCAACAGTTCCCAACCCATTGTCAATTCCACCTTGAAACCCAGCAGGAAGGAGAGAGGCTTGTTTCGAACTCCTCCCGTGAGAAGATTGGAATTGCCTCTCGTTGAATCTGATTGGATAGCCCTGACTCATGTGCCCACCTGTGAACCAATCATGATGGCTAGGGGAACGATGCAAATTCTCAGAATACCTAGGCATAGGTATTCTGTCAACACCCGGGGTCAGCTCCGCCCAAGGCAGGTAGAGGAGCGTGGTCTCTGGGTGGACCCTCCTGCCTTGGTCAGGAGGAAGGGAGGAATGGGGGCGGGGCACCAGGTCTTCACTGCAGTGCCGTGTCCACCACGATATTCACAGTAATGGAGCAAGAATGTCCTCTCTGCTGTGTGCAGGCATGGCAAGTGCTATATTGTTTGAATTTTCTAGAGCTATGGTGACATAGACTTTTATTTTTCTCTGTTCTCCATAGCTGTCTCTCGAATGAATTCCAAAACAGGGCATTTGTCGTCCTCCTGGTAGATGTGTGACATGGGGATTTCAGGCGCCGGGCCAGGGGGCCAGGGGTAGAGAAATTCTACAGGAATACTGGGATTACAATTCTGTGATTCTATTGGACCGGGGAAGAGGGGGATCTGGGCCCCTGTAGGAACCAGAATAATACTAGCTGACACTGATCGAGGTCTTCATCTGTGCCAGGCCCTGTTCTAAGCTCTCTACCTGCATCCTCTCATTTGAACGTTCCAACAGTTCTCTGCGGCATTAGCCCCCTTTCACGGACAGTCAAACCAGCGACAGCAACTTGTGCACCTGCCGCCGCACGCTGGGGCGAGCTTCTCACCAACATAGTCACCTCCCCACAGCCTCCCCACAGCCCTGCCTCCTGCTGGACAACTCTCTAGTTTTCCGCCATATTCCTGAGGCCACCCCAGGGGTGAATAATGAAGGTTCTAGGCCAACTATGGGATTCTTTCCCTTTGCTTGTGATTGGTGGACATTGATCCACTTCTACCAATGAGGTGCAAGGGCTCTGCTCTGCCATATTCTGGGAAAATCTTTTCTCCCTGAAAAGACATAGCTCATGAGAAGAGTTTCCTCTCTCCCCCTGTCCCTTCTTTCCTGCTTTGAATATTGGACACTTGGATACTCCTCCTCACATCTGCTGCTGCCACCCTGATGCAAACCATCATCTTTTGCCTAGAATATTCTGGTGTTCTTACTAGTCTCCCTGCTCCCACCCTCCTCCCCTGCAAGCAGCATCTGGTTCTTCTGCCTTTCTGCCCAGAAGTTCTGGGGGCTTCAGCAGAGGCGCCCAGGCCACCAGGTCAGCCCCCTCCTGGCTGCCCAGCAGGCGGGGAGGGCACAGCTATGTCCTCCTGCTGTCCTCCCTGCTGTTTCCCTGCCAGGACTTTCCATGCCCATGTTCCCAGGGCAGGGCTGTCCCAGCATCCCCAGCACGCAGCCCGTCCCTGCTGCCCTGGGTTCAGCTTCCGTATCTTTCCAGATCCTTCCTGCCCATTCACCCTCTCTCCAATCAAAGCCTACCCACCATCTGTCCCCCTCCCTCTGGCCCTGCTCCCTGCCGCGGGACACGTGCCTCACAGTGCCACGGGAGCCAGTGGGTAATGGGGAGACATTCCCACTTACTTATTTGTGAGAGCCCCTAGAGCTGTGGAAGTGACAAATGGGGGCTTTTCAGACACCATGACAATGGAAAGGGGAACAAACTGTTGCAGGCACAGGAACACTGCAGGCCCACAGGCTGGAGGAGGGCAGCCCTGCGGGGGTCACACAGACTTGCCACTGTCTTTTCTGGCTTCTGGTTCAAAGAGCTCTTTGGAAAAAAGACCACGGGCATGGCCCTGGCAGGTGGGACTTGTTTCCATGGTGTGGGGCCAACCTTCAAGGACAATGGCACTGCAGGCTGCCGGGGAAGAGCCTGTCAGAGACCAAGGAGGCTTGGGGGTGTGGGTGGCAGAGCGGCCCCTCCATCCATCACACCACCTGCTGGCAGGGAGCTGGGCAATGTTCCTGGCGGGGAGGGGGCGGCCAGGGAGGGGATGCCATGTCTGCGTCCTAGCAGGACCAAGCCAGACCTGGATCCTGTTTGCAGAGGCCCGGCTACAGAACGGGGGGGCCAGGAAGGTTCTGTCACCCTCACCCCGACCCCTCTTCTGTTTCACCTGGTCCGACTTGCTGGTGGCAGCTCAGAATGTCTGACCCTGCCTGGCCCTGCCTGAGGGGCATAAAAGGAAGTCTAGCGTCCCTCCTCCAAACTGACCGATGACCCCAGTGCCCATCTGGGACTGGAGAGTCAATATGCTGTGTAGTGTTAATTGAACACCTACTAAGGGCTGGACCCAGTGTTCATGCGAACGCGTCACTTCATGGATTCCTACGACAGCCCCATGGGGGCACCGTATTCACCCCGCTCCCACTGTAGAGAGGAAGGAGGTAAAAAGGCTTCCCCCCGGGGGGGCTCCTGGCATACCAAAACACGGAGACATGCCGGAACAGGGTTCTGAAGCCCACGGGTGGGCTGAAATGTCGAAGTGGACTAACGCTTTATCACGGTGCTGTGCAGAAAACAAGAACTGCCCTGATTTAAAAGAAAGATGCTAATTCCAGGGGCCCTCAGGCACAAGGACTGGGATGCAGGGACCGGTGGAGACAGAGGGCGGGGCCTCGTGATCAACTGCTGAGCTGTGTGGCCCGACTTCCTGGGTTCGAATTGGTTTTCCCGTGCCTCGGTTTCCCCGTCTGTAGCAGGGGCTCCCAGCAACATGTTCCTCACAGGGCTGGAGTGGGGCTGCTGGGTGAGCACAGACAAAGCCTGTGCTGGGCGCGGGGCCACGGGGAGAGCTCAGGAGGCTGCACCGACTGATGGGGCACACAGACCAGGTTTCTCTTCCACTCCCCAGGCGCCTCATTCGGGGAGAGCTCCAGAAGTCTGAGGGTCAGGCCTTTTGTGAAAGTGAGGCCCAGGGCCTGTGATAGCCTGGGCCCTGGGGACGCATTGCATCCATTTAGCTTACAAAGCGGTGTGTTTATCTGCATTTTCCACCTGAATGCTCCAGGGAAACGTTCATTTGTGAGGATGCTGCTCCCAAAATAACCGGTGATTTCATTTAAGGAGCTAATTAGGCAGAATCAATGTGGCTTACTCTAAAGAGGGTCCATTTCAGACAGAGAGGCTGGGGGATGAAGGCCTGAGCACCGCTGGGCTGGATGCAAAGCGGGTGAAGGGTTTCTCGGGCTACCCAGAACCTCCCCTGGGGAATCTCACCCGGCTGCCAGGAGCTGCAGGATCAAAGCCCAGGCCCCCTGCACTAGCGCTCCTGGCCGACACCCTCAGGGGCAGAGGTGGCCCCTGGTCCCCACGTGCTGCCCCAGCCCTCGGGGTCACCACCAATGCCCCAGGGGGACTTCAGGATGAGCCCCAAATCAGGAGTCGGATGGGCCTTGGTTCAAACGCCAGCTCGACTGGCTGTGTGGCCTGAGGTTCGTGCGTGACCACGATGAGCCTCAGTGTCCTCATCTGTCAAATGGGAACAAATAACAACACTCCCTTCCCAGCGGAATTGTGAGGCTCCAAGAAGTTACCTTAAGGTGCTTGGCAAGTGCCCAACGCGTTTGAAGTGCGCAGGGATGCTCGCTGTGATTATTACTCGCTCCTTCGCTAAATGGAGAATAATACTTCGCACGCGCACATTCACCATAGAGATTATAGCCTTTATACGGAGGAGCACAAGGCCTGGCGCCTGTGGGGCCTCGGTGAACGGAGCGGTTCTTCTCTGGGGGCGCATCGGTCTGAACACCCCGATGCACACACTCGGGATAAGCCGGGTGATGCTGCACCGCAAACGGCCCCCCGAGAAGAAGCCCTGCCCCAGATGGTGGAATTCTCGCTCAAAGTGCAGGTGCACAGAGGGGCGGCTGGGAGCTGTGCTCAGGAGGCTCCTCACTTGCGACCCAGGTGGTGGGGCAGCCCCGCTCCTGCGTCCCCAGGGCCTGGGCACAAAGAAGCCAGGTTGGCCAGGGGGCCTGGCACTGGCAGTGAAGCGCCCAGCCGGGGGGCGGGCAGTCCCAGTGCTCGTGGCTCATTGGCTAGAATCTGTCACGTGTCTTCTCCGCCTCCGCCCGCCCCACCCCCCGCCGGGACTGGGCAGTGCAGGGGTGTGTGCCCGCAGGGTGGACACGCCCCCGACTTCCAGAGGGTCCGCGGGAACCCAGTCCGCGTGGACGGTGGATCCTGCGCATCCGAGCACGTGGCCAGGGAGGCTGGGCCACTCTTGTCCCCGCGGTGAGCCGGGTTCAACTGCAGCCCCTCCGTGGGGGGCCGCGGGGCTTGTAGCTGATGCGCCCTGGGATCTCCTTCCCGGGGCGGCCCCTTCCAGGTCACACAGGAGCTCGTGAGGAGACACACGCGGGATCTGTTTGATTCTGCAGGAACCGTGTGCCTGTCTGCATTTCAGGTCCCAAAGAGAAGCGTTTGCTGCAGGAGGGCCTCTGTCTGATCACAGCAATTCTTAAACAACAGTCTCACTCGTGGACTGTGTGTGTAGGGTGTACATATGTGTATGTGTGTATGAGTGTGTGTATATGTATGTGTGTGTGTATATATGTGTATGTGTGTATATGTATGTCTATGTGTGTATATAGATGTATCTATGTGTGAGTGTGTATGTATATGCATGTGTGTACATATGTGCATGTGTGTATGAGTGTGTGCTTGTGTATATGTGTACACATTAGTGTATGAGTGTATATGTATGTATGTGTGTGTATGTGTGTCTATGTGCATGTGTGTATACGTGCGCGAATGTGTACATGTGTGTGTCATGCGTGCGTGCGCATGTGCACGTGTGGGTGAGAGACCTTCTCAAGGCTTCCAGGCTCACACAAAGCTCCCCACGGTGCCCGGCTCTCAGAGGCCTGGCTGCACCCACGCGGGAGCCCCCGAGAGCAGCGGTGTTGAAGGAGCCCACGTGGACGCTGTTGAACTCCTGCTCACTTCGGACAGAGAACTCTGGAGTCTCCACTCTGCAGGGAATGGCAGCTCAGGCACAGAAAATTCCAGGGCACCAGAGCCGGTCTGACGGTGCACCCACATTCCCAGCCCCCCACCCCCCCGGAGAAGTGCAGAAGAAAGGTTGGTCTCTGGCCTCGTGCCTCATCCCTTTTACCCTGCTCCCCGGCTACCTGTGGTCGCGGGGTCCCCCTGCCGGACTTCCCGGGCTCCGAGGGCCTTCTCAGAGGCCCGAATTGCTGTGGGAAGGGGGGCCGGTGCCCTTAGCTGGGTCTCCGCTCCTCCCCCTGGAGGCCTCCCTGACTGCCCTGTCTCCTCCGAAGTCACTTCCCGTTCCAGAACGCCCGACTGTTTCCTTCGTGGGGTTTCTCCGTCCTCCGATCATCTGGCTCCCGGGATTATTGGCCGTCTCTCCTCGAGGAAGCCAGGTCCGTGAGCGCAGGAACTGTGGCGAGCCCAGGGCCGTGGCTCCAGGACCCCGCGCTGCGTGGGGCACAGTGGGTGCACTTCGCCAGGGCTCACTGTGCGCTCGAGTGCAGGGACGAAGGACTGGAAGCTCACCCTGGTACCATGCCCAAGACATCTCATACAGGTCCCTATGGAGCCTGCTTAGTGTCGCTCCCATAAAGCTCAGAACTTCTCACATGCCCTGCAGGCTCCCAGCTGACTGTGCCTGAGGACATCACCCAGAACCCTGGAAGGCTGCTCTGTGCTTCTGGTCAGAGACTTGCCACCCTGCAGGAGCAGCTCTCAACCAGTGACTCCCAGTAGCTGGTGCAAGAATGCTCCCAGCCCCTCCCGCTTGAGGGGATAACTCAGAGGTGTGTGTTGTCCATGCGTGTTTGTATGTGTGTATGTGTTTCCCAGAGATCCCTGCGGGATTGAGCATCAGGTGTCCACCCCCTTACCTGGGTTGCCTGGATCACCTGCCATATAAACCGCTTGCCCTTGAATCCTCACCTGAGGTCTTCGGGGGAGCCCAAACTCAGATGATCCTTCCCTTTCACCAGCCCTCTGTGTCACATTCCCTGCTATTATGACCTTATAGGTATCCAATCTTGTTTATATGATTGTTGTCTTCTGTCTGCTCACCAGCTCCACGAGGCCAGGGACCATGGCTGCTCTTCTGTTGTGCTGAAGTTCAGCACACAGTGCCCCGCATGCGGGACACACAAGAAATAGCTGTTGGGTGATTGACTAGATGAATGAACAGTTGAATGAGTGGAAGTGTACTCTGGCACCATGATTAGACTTTGCCCAGAATTTACCGGTCCCATGTCTTCCCAATCCTACCACCTCTGAGACCTAATCTGAAGAACTCCTTTGCATAGATGGATGTGTGCTGCTTCTCTCTAGTTGCCATAGGCTGATATCAACAAGGAATGTCCATAGATAGAGTTCTTTAATCCTGGAAGTCACCCCAATAATGAGAATGTAAAATGATAGTGATGAGAGGGTGTGGATATTTAGGGCACAGAGGCCTGGAAGAGCCTTGGATCCCAGAACTGAGAAGGCCTCCTGGATGCGGTGTGGGAGGGTCAGGGGCATCAGTCCAGGACCAGGGCCCTCCTCCCGGCTCAGTTACCCCCTGTGCATCTGACACTGGGCAAGTCACTCCTCCTCCTTGGCCTTAGTGTCCCTATCTGTAAATGAGGATCCTAATCCACACCTCAGATACACAAAAAGTTTCAGATACACAAAATCCTCGTACTTTAAATTACAAAGTCTTTGCTCACCAAATGGGGGGAACTGTGGATAAAGGGCAGGTGGAGTGCTTTGGGCTGCAAGTAATAGAAAAATCCAACAAGAAGAGGGTTGTATGATAAAGACAATGCACCACCTCAGTTTTTTATTGTCTGAGCTCATTCAGGCCATGAGTTTGATCCCTGGTCTGTTCTTTCTGTGTTCCTGGGGGCAGGGGCCTCGCCTGCCTTTTTTCTCCACTGTCCTGAGCATAGGCCAGAACGTGATGCAGAGAAGGCACCCAGTCATGATTCCACCCAGGATCTCATCTCGTCTTTATAATCACATGGTCTATTTAAGTTGTGATCTTCCCAATGCCAGGTGAAGAAACTAAAGATCAGAGAAGGTAAGTTACCTGCTCAAAGTCACAGAGCCATCCTGCAACGCTGCTGTCCTTGCAGGGCCTTCTGGAGGCCAATTGCCCCAATTCAGCCTATGTGGGGAGGGGCCAGATAGCAGAGAGGTCTGCAAAGACAGAAGTCCAACATCCTCCTCATTTTGATAATTGCACTGAGGACATAAATTCAGCAACATGTGCTTGGTCAGCTGCCCCGTTTCCTCCTAACTAGCAAATTTATGGGGCACACATGCACATGGGTGATTATTTCCTGATAGTTTATAGTATCAAGGCTCCTTTATTTCCTTCCAATAAATCTAATTTATATGGATTGGCAGATCAAACAGTGCATTTCCTGGCACCGGCAGGTTGTGAATCATTCACAGTGATTTAGGAAACTGGGGGTGATTAGGGTTTTGCATAATGCAAATTGTGATGGAAACGTATTTGGTTGGACTTGCTGTGGATGCAATTAGAGCAATGAACACCAGAAGAAATTCGTTTTCCCGGGACAGAGAAAGGTCCGCTTGGTATGCAAAAGAGCACAGTTATTTGCAGCACAGGAGCCCGGGACGTGGTTAGCAAAGCATCCAGTGACTGTTTGATTTGTAGCTTTAAAGAATTCAAGGATGAAGAAAACACTGAATTAATTGCCAAAGAACTGTCGCCAGCCGGCTTGTGATCTAAGCAGCGGAGAAAGCACAAAATAATCCAAGTCTGGGCCTGTGGTTTCCCTGTCCCTGGCCCCAGAAACTGTATTTGGCTTCCCGTACTTTATTCCACCTGGAATTTCCTCCCTTCGAGACTCTCCCTCTCTCAGTCCAACTGACCCTACCTCAAGTCCCCTCCTCCAGAAAGCCCTCCCTGCTTGCCCCGCCCTGCAGTGGGTGCTCTCTTGCCTGACCGCCTATTGTAATTGCCTCATTTCTTGAGTGACTATTTCTTGAGCACCTGCTATATGCCAGGCATGCTCTATTCTAGGCACTGGGGAAACAGAAGTGAACAAAGCCGAGGGTGATCCCTGCCTGTGGGGAGTGAAAGACAACAAGCAAATAGAGAAAATTAGTGCGTGGGAAATGACAAGTGCTGTGGAGAACAGAAAGCAGAAAGGTGGAAGGGAGGGTGGGAGATGCCAGGAGGGCGGATCAGGTGCAGATCAAGGTGGGGTAGGCAGGGAGGCCTGAGACGGTGGCACCTGAAGGCAGTGAGGGTGGGAGCCATGAGAAATATGTAGGGGAAGAATGTGCCAGCCAGAGGGGAGAGCATGAGCAAAGGCCCTGAGGCAGGAAGATTCCTGGGTATCTGAGACACAACAAAGGCAGGTGTGGCTGGAATGACTCAGAAGGAAGGCGCTGGGCAGGGAGTCTAGACAGGGAGCAGGGCCAAGGTCATAGAGGGCCCATTCCTTCCACCTCCCAATGCGTTCATTCACTCGGCAAACATTCTTTGAAGCCCTACTATGTGCCTACCCTTGCTGTTCTAGACCCTGGGAATCCAACAGCAGCCATGACAAGCAAGTTCTGTGCTCTCATGGGGCTCACATTCTGGTAGAAAATAGAGAATAAGTAAATGAGTAAATAAAACAAGGTAATTTCAGAGAGTGATCAGGAGGCATAAGAGAGTAAGATGGTGGAGAAGATGCACCAGGCAGAGATAAGGGACACACCCCAGGGTGGGGACGTAGAGAGACTCCTGTTGGAGGTGGTAGGGAGTGACTTTCCTGAGGTGGGCAGCGAAGCCCTGTCCCCTCCGACATCCAGTCCAGGCCTGTGGGCCCAGCAGAAATTCCTCATTGCTCTTAAGTGACTCTTGTCTTCTCCCTAAGCCCATTTAACAGATGAGAAAACTAAGTCTCCTTCGGGGCTGGGAACCTGGCTTCCACCTTTTGACCTCTCCCCAGAGAGTCTGGCAGTTGATGGGGCAGAGAATGAGGCAGATTGTCCTCCTGGAGCCAGCATGAGGGAGGCTCTTAAACAAAGCGTAGGTTCTCAAACAAGCGGCCTCCTTCAACATCTCCTCCCCAGGAGGGCTGTGACAAGACTCCCGCCCTGAGCTCACTGCCCCAGAGTCGCTGCTGGATTCTGGGATGGGGAGAATCCATAGTCAGGAAGGAGGAGCCCCCTCCCCTGCATTGCAGGCACTTTGGGGGCAAGGGGCTCGAGGCTCGCTGGGAACAGGGGGCAGGCCGTTCTCCTGGCTCCAGTGGGCAGGTTCGGGGCAGTGGGCAGGGGCCTGGCTGTAAAGGGAGGGCAGACCAGGCTACGTCTGGCTTGGCCACCCTGGCTCAGACACAGGCTGACAGGAGGGTCTCTGGGCAGCTCCTCTCCCCTCTGTGGGAATCTCCTTCCTGCCCCCGCCTCCACCCACCTTCCACCATCCATGCAGCCATGGAGACTCCGACACAGAACTCCATGACTCCCATGGGACCCAGGTTGAGAGGACAACCTAGTGACTTCACCCTCTGAGCCACGCCAGGCCAGGCCCTCCCAGCACCTTAGAATTTGTCCTCCAACTACTGTGAAGTGAGGACTCCTGTCATCCCCACCTGCTGAGTGGGAGCCCCCGCCCCCCAGCATGTGTTGAATGAACGAGTGAACAGGGGGTGACTGCCCCTCCTCTGCTGCCCCGGGCTCTTGGCAGGGCACAGACGAGGCCTGTGCCATGTGCGGGGAGGGGGCCGTCCTCCCTCAGGGGCTGTTTCTTCTTGGTCCGGAGGCCACGCCCGACTCTGCTCTTCCCCACGGGGGTCAGGGGTTGGGGGCTGGGTGTCACTTTAAAACGGAAGGCCCTGCTCCCACTCACCAGGCCGCCGGTCCAGCCGGCTCGGTGTTCCCATCCTCGTGGCCTCCGAAGGCCTGGGGGAGGGAGAAATCGGATGTGACTTGGATGGGCAGAGGATGGGCAGGGCTCGGAGGGGCCGAGGCACAGGGAGAGGCACTGGCCAGAGGCTGTTGGTCCAGGGCTCCTCCAGGCAGCCGGGGTGGACGTGGCCTTGAGTCCACTCTGCCCGGACAGGCCAGCTCAGTGGACATCTGTCTGGCTGTCTGCCCCCATTTTCACGTGAAAGGCAGGCGGGCCATGACGTGGGGGCGGGGGCGGCCATCTGCTCCTGGAAAAGCACGGTGTTGAGAGCCTTGTGCGCCACGACAAGGGTAGAGAGGCTGGCTGGGGCACAGGGTCAAGGCGAAGAAAACTAGCAGAAGGCGCTTTCAGGGCGGCTCCCGCGGAGGGCGGGCTCTGAAGGGCCGGGCTGTTCGGGGCTGTGTCACCATCTGTGCCCGTCTCCCTCCGAGGCGGCTCCGGGCTCGGTCCAGCTCAGAGGCACCCCTCCCCGTCCGGGGCCGGCCGGTGCTCGGCCCTGCTCAGCTGCCCGCTGCGGGGCCAACATCTGAAGCCGCTCCATGTGGCTCCGAGGTCTGCCCAGCAGGCCATCCTGCCTCAATCGCTTGGAGGCCAGAGTGTTGGGGACGGTCCCCAGGCCACACCTGCTCAGTGGCCAGGAGGTGGCCCCTCTGGGAGGCTCCCTCCAGCTCTGACCCTCCTGGTCTGGACCCCTGGACACTCCAGCCAGAGGTGGCTCAGGATGCGGGCACAAGCAGCAAGCAGGTGGGGGAGGGGGGACCCCCACCATCCTCTGGCAGTGCCTCTGTACGCTTGAATTTCCAGAAGGAAGAGTCTATGGTCTTCTCTCCCTGCAGGGACTCTGCACAGTGGGGCAGTCCCCTGAGTCAGGACGGCCCGCTGTCTCGCTGCCGACACCTCCCTGCAGCCCGAATCCCAGCGCTGACCTCGGAGTGATTCCTTTTCCTGGTTTTAGTGGAAACTCGGTGGGGCCCCCTTTGGAGCAGTTTTAGGGCCCCGGGGAGGAGGCGGGCTGTCCAGGACAAATGTGTGCCTGAACGGCAGCCCACGTGGCGCAGAACCCGCAGGAGCATCTGCAGGGGTTTGACTGGTGACCGGCGGGAGGGTCACCCAGATGCAGAAGGGAGAAAGGAGGGAGCTCTCTCGCTGGCGGCCGCAGGGCAGCTGGGGTCGGGATGGAAGGGAACCGCCAGGCCCGGCCATTCCTGCCAAGCTGTCTTCACTTCTCTCCCCTGCACACCCGCCCCTGGTCACTCAGCAGGAATGCAGAGATATTCTGTTTGTAATTAAAAAGTAACTTAATTATCCACTGAGACGAGGTTCCAGAATTAATATTGCAATGAAATCTAGCTGTGCCATACAACATCTTTTCTCCTATTGTTAGAAAATCAGGAGGTTGGAGGGAGAGAAGGCCCCAGGAGGAAGTGTCTGGTTCCTTCTTTGGTAGATGCCTCAGCAGCCCAGCACTGGGCTGCGGAAGGGAAGACATAGCCAAGGACACCCCCAGACCCATAGCATCTGTAGGATCTGGACGAGACAGGGGGGCGGATACAGTTACCATCAGACTGTGGGGGTTTTATTGGCTCTGCCACTCAGCAGCTGTGTGGCCCTGGCTAAGTCACCGAACCTCTCTGAGTCTCACTTTCCTCCCATGGAAAACAGGGATGACCATGGTCTCTCTCTCATTGACTTGTTGGGGGATTCTGCAAGCCGCTTGGACTCCTATGTCACTCATGAGCAAAGCTGTCCCTGGCCACCTCGCCTGGAGTCCCCACCCAGCCCCTTGCCAGTACCTGTCTCACTTCCCTCCAAGTTCTTCATGGCACAGAGCCCCGTAGCCCACACGGTGTATTTCCTCTTTCTCTTGCTCTTTGTCCTCCTATATCAAAATAAAGGGAATTTTGATGTTGTGCTCATTGCTTTCCTTCTAGAACCCGTGATGCTTGCTGGTGCACAGTAGATGCTCAGTAAAAACTTCTTTGGGTGAGACAGTAAATAAATGAATGGATGAGTTGGCGAATGAATGAATGGGATGCAGAGCCACAGAGCCCTGACTGCACAGAACAGGCTCCTTGGGAGTGTTACCTAATGAGGCCGGCAGCCTCCTGCTTCCCTCTGTTCTTTTTCTTCCGCTCACTTATTCAACAATTATCCACGGACTTCCTGCTAAGTGTCAGGACTTCCTAGGTGCCCAGTGAATACAGCCATGGGGCTGGGGGGGTGGGAAGAAAAGCCTGAAAATCCTGTCCTTTTGGAAGGTTTATTTCAGGCGCAGGAGACAGGACACTGAACCTGTAAATGGTTAAATACACAATGTAGTGTTAGGTTGGGGTAAATCGTGGGGAGAATAAATATGTCAGGGCAGGGGATGGAGAGTAATGGTGCGCTATGTCCGCAAGGCCGGTGGAGAGGACCTCTGGGGAAGGTGGCCTGTGAGCAGAGGCCTGCGGTGCTGGGAGGAGCCATCGGGTATAGGGGTGGGTCAGGGGTCCTGGCAGGGGGACAGAGCCAGGGCAAAGGCCCGGTGGGCACCGCCTGGAGAGTAGGGGGGCCACAGGGGCGGGCCGGTGCGATGCCCGGGGGACAAAGAGGAGTTTGGGGGGGGGCCGAGGTCGTTCCTGCGGTGCCCGTGGGCCGGGGTGAGGGGTTCGGCTTCCACCCTGAGCGAGATGGGAGCCGGGATGTCCCCCCCAGGAGGGACCTGAGCAGGGTTTGAAGTCTCCCTCGGGCCACACGTGGAGCCCTGCAGGGGAAAGGGAACGAAGGGCCAGGGCGGAGGCCGGGGAGGTGGCGCACCGGCAGGACGGCAGTGTGTAAATGAGCAAGGGAGAGAGGAAAGGTCGGAGAAGAGTGTGTGCGCGCGGGGTCTTGTTCTATTTCACACGTTCCCTTGTCCTCCGGACAAGCCTCAGCCCCTCAGGGACACAAAGCGCTGGGGGAGCGCCCAGGCCACGCCCCTCACACGCATTGGCCACGTGTGGGCCACTGCCCACCAATCGCAGACAAGGGGTGGATCCTGTCACTGGCTCAGCCCCATGTGGCCCCCTGGGCTGGGCACGTGGCTCCAGGCAGAAGTGGGGTGTCAGCGGGCCAGTGACAGGGGGCCGCGCGCAGAGGGAGGTGGCCCTGCGGTGGGCCGCAGCCTCGGCAGCATGAGATCCAGGGACACGGAGTAGCTGTGCCCGGGCCTCCAGCATTTGCAAACCACAGAGAGCCAACCGCACCCCCTAGTAATTACTGGTAGTAACGACTCAACAGCAATAATGCCAACTTTTGAGACCAAGATGGTGGCAGAGCAGAATCCAGGGTCTTGACTCTGCCAGGGCCCCCATCTTTATGTGCCCCACTGCCGGCCCGCCTGCCCCCCGTGGAAGCTTCCGGGATGCTCTCCAGGGCCTTGGGAGGATAGGCTCGTCGAGCAGTTCAAGAACCCCATCGACCAATGGGCTGATCAATACTCTGTCAGCTGAAGCTTCCTGGCAGGGGACCGGTCCCAGAACTGGGCTCTCAAGACGGGACTGTGACAGGCAGGCACACGGGAGACCTGGCTTCCTGGATGCCCCGGCCGGTGGGTGGGCGCAGGTCTCCGGCAGTGGCTCTGACAAGGGCCCCATCAGTCCCAGCGGGAGGATCTCGGGATCTGCCGGCAAGTGAGGGCAGGACCGCGGGGCGCATGGGAGAGCAGGTGCTCATGCAGAGGGCACTCACCGGGCCCTGCTGCTTGTTCAAGAGTGCTGTGCGTCCTGACGTCCCGGCTGTCGGGAGTGTCGAGCACCTCCGCCCCGCTCACACACCTGTGGGCTGCATGTGGCGCTGGGAGGCCTGCTGTGACCCGGGCAGTGGGCCCTTGGTAAGTAGCTGTTGAGTCGGTGGTAGAAGCGGCGCCTGGGGACGCCTGTCGCGGTGCATCATGGACCCTAAGGGCGGCGGAGGGAGGGCCTTTTCCAGGGTCTCGGAGCATCTTGGTTTGCTTGTCTTCTCTTTCTCCCTCCGCCCCTCCCCGTCCCCCGCTCTCCGATCGGGCACAAGGGACACTTGAGTCCCCGAAGGTCAGGGGATGATGGGACCTGCACAGACACGTGACTGGGGCTGAGGAATGAGCAGCAGCGGTCCCTCCCCAGGCTGCTGGGGGGTTGCCCCTGCTCCTGCCTTGGGGGAGGCCGTGGCCCTCACCTGGCACGTGACACACAGCGGCAGCGGACGTTCTCCCCAAGCTGGGGCTGTGCTGGCGGCTGGGGACGGAGGGAGGAACAGACCCTGTCCCCACCCTTGGGGATGCCCAGGCCCACGAGTGTGTGAGCATAAGTCAGGCTGTGGGCTGAACCCTCGACCCCACGCTCAGGTGAGCAGGAAATCCATCCTGCCCTCCCCCCAACTTCAGCCCGCATGGGGGCTCCTGCTAAGGGGTGTAGTGTAGTGCAGTTCTGGGATCTGTCAAGTGACAAAATGTAAAGTGGGCAGATACTTTTCCGGCTTCTATCAGTTGGTCCTTGGGTGTCACAACTTACTAGTGATTCTCTCTTTCTCACACATTCCAAATTCTGTCCCAGAGTAAACCATGCCAGCCCACCTTCTGCATATATCCAAAAGCCATTCACCTCTTGCCTGCTGCAAGGTGCACCCAAGCCGTTTTATGTCCCTCCCAAGTACTGCTGTGGGCCCCTCCCTGGTGTGCATCCCCCTTCACCCCACCCCTATTCCTTCTCCACATTCAGCTAGAGGGGCCCTCCTCTGCACGGCAGCCCCCTCTAAAGTCAGCGTCCTTGAAGCCATCCACAAGGCTCTGCCTGATCTTTCCCGTTTGTATCTCACTCACCCTTGTTGCAATGCAAGGCAGATGTATTTGCGTGTGCAGCAATGGGATTGGGAGATGAGACAAAAACGAAAGCAGGCTTCTGTCAGGAGAAGATCAAGATTCTTAAGTAGCTGACTTTGGGATCCAGTGCAGTGGGAAGATATATCCCGCACTCTCCTCCTCACTCACTCCCCTCCGGCACCCTGGCCTATGTGCTGGGCCTCACGCTCACAAGCACACGGGCCGTAACTGAGCCTCAGGGCCTTTGCACTTATTCCCTGCATCTAGAATATCCTTTCCCAGATATCCAGCCTACATGGCTTTCTTCCTCAACTAACCCAGTCTTTTCGCAAATGTCATCTGATCGGTGAGGCCTTCCTTGGTCACCCACTTTAGAATTGTGTGTGCCTGCAAACACACACACACACACACACACACACACTTCCTATTCTCTTTACCTGCATTATTTTTCTCCTTAGTAATTATCACCATTCTACATGTTATTTCTTGTACTTATTTACTTCACTTACTGTCTGGCTCCCCTTCTAGAGTATCAGCTCCAGAAGGGCAGGGACATTTGTTTATTTAAGCTATGGCCATAGCACCTGGTGCTCATTTTCTTTTGATTGGATGAAGGGTGAATGGATGAGTGGATGGATGGATGGGTGGATGGATGGATGGATGCATGGACAGATGGATGGATGGACAGATGAGTGGGTGCCTTTGTGTTGTCCCTTCAAGCCGATCTGGAGGCCTCTGCTTTTTCTGTGTCCTATATGAGACATATAAATCTTAAGGAATCCCCCCTGCCTAATGCCACAGAGAGGTGGCCAGGGTCCCCAAAATGTATGTGGACTTTGAGCAGAGCCAGGGCCTGGGCCACTGGCTGGGGTAGAGCCCAGGGAGGCCCCAAGGCCCAAACACAGAACGACTGCATCCGAGTGTAGGATCAGCTCAGGCCCAAAGACATTTTATGATTGACCTACTTGGTGCTTTTTAAATTGTCATTTTGCCTATATTTAAAAAGCAGATTTCACACAAAAGCCCTGGCTTCTTTCAAAAGCAAAAAATTAAGCTGCATGGGGCCTTTCTTCCGTCACATAATGATTGGCCAGAACCCCCTTACACAGAGCACGTGCACTCGGCTCACGGCAGCCCTACCTCCACTCCCACCCATTCAGCACTTAGGTCACCTGCCCACCCCTGCATGTGGCTGGGTGGGCCACACTTTCCCTGGGCAGCTGGGCCTTTGAGGATGGCAGAGAGTGCCTATCCTGCAGCATAGGAGCTGTGGGGTGACTTCCGTGTGCCCCAAGTGGCAACAAAGTAGCAGAGAGAATGGCCATCTGAGCGGGCCATGGGACAGGCACAGGAGCTTCTCCATGGTAATCGCCTGAGCCAACAGCCAGGACCCGGCCTGAAGGGTGGATGGCTCAGAGAGATGGTGCCTGAGGACTCTGGTGGTCCTCCGTCCCCTGAAACTAGGTAAATCTTCAGAAAAGGAAAAGGATCAGCACGAAATTGTCTGAAGTCAAGTTTCCACCTTCTTGAAGAAAAGGGACTCAAATAGAACTAAAAATAGCTAATATGGCAGCCACTGTTCTAAGTGTTTTTACGGGAAAATGTTTTTTATTTTCTCAGTACCCTAAGTAAAAATTCTGTTATTGCCCCATCTCATAGGTGAGGAAACTGAGTCACAGAGTATTCAGGTAAAGGTGGTCAAGAGAGAGGACTCCTAAGCCCAGCTGCCTGGGTTCAAATCCCTGCTTCACCATTTTATTGCTGCATGACCTTGAGTGCCTTCCTAACATCTCTGGTACCCAGCTCCTCAGTAAACTGCACCATAATCATCCCAGCGAGTTCTCAGAGCTCTGCTAACAGAGCTGCTGCACCCCGAGGACCTGGGCCTGAGCTGCCCCGGGGAACACAGCACTGACAACAGCTGCATAGATATTATCTCCGTCACTCCTCAGTCCTCTCATCTAAGTCGGTCCCTCTGGAACTTTAATGTGACCTCAGTTTTGCCTCTTCCAGAAAGCCCTCCCTGACCACCACAGGTTCTTCGACTCCAAGAACATGCTTCTGCTCTGTGCCCCAGACCTCCCCAGTTCAGCTTGTCAGCCATGTGTCTCTGCAGCTGATGATGATGATGATGGTGATGATGATGATGGTGATGATGGTGATGGTGATGGTGATGATGGTGATGATGGTGATGGTGATGATGGTGATGATGGTGATGATGATGATGGTGATGGTAATGATGGTGATGGTGATGGTGGTGATGGTGATGATGGTGATGGTGATGATGGTGATGGTGATGGTGGTGATGGTGATGATGGTGATGGTGATGATGGTGATGATGCTGATGTTGATATTAATGATGGTGAGGGTAATGATGATGGTGCTAATGGTGCCGATGAGGATAATGATGATGACGGTGATGGTGATGCTGGTGATGATGGTGAGGGTGAGGGTGGTAGTAATGGTGTGGCGATGATGATAATGATGGTGATGGTGATGGTGGTAATGGTGATGGTGACAGTGATGATGGTGATGATGGTGATGATGATGGTGATGATGATGATGATGATGGTGATGGTGATGATGGTGATGATGGTGATGTTGATGTTAATGATGGTGATGGTAACGATGATGGTGGTAATGGTGCTGGTGAGGATGATGATGTTGACGGTGATGGTGATGGTGATGGTGGTGGTGGTGAGGGTGAGGGTGACAATAATGAAGTATTACTGAGCCCTGATATGACCAGGAGGTACATTTCATGCTCGTGTATCACCTCGTTAAGCTGACAAAAGGCAGACATAGACTCTGCTGTCATTGCTGCACCCACCAGGCCTCCCTGCAGGAGGGAAAGACCAGAGTGCACAGCTGTTTCTAAGCCCCTGCCCACGTACTCAGCTTTTTATACACATTGACTCCCTTAACTCTACAGGATCGATGTGTCCATCATCCCCATTTCATAGATCAGCACACTGAGGCTCAGAGGGTGAGGTGACCTGCCCTGGGTCACATGGCCAGTGAGTGGCAGAGGGTGGTCATGCACTCAGGTGTGTTCGGTGCT
The DNA here is from genome assembly GCF_037043125.1 of Eumetopias jubatus. Lineage (NCBI taxonomy): Eukaryota > Metazoa > Chordata > Mammalia > Carnivora > Otariidae > Eumetopias > Eumetopias jubatus. The sequence goes on from NW_028274815.1 coordinate 128,079,025, forward strand.
AGAACCCAGATCTGCCCATTTCTCCCCCTGGCGTTTCCCCCAGACGTGAGCAGAAGAAGATTCCAGAAGGCCAGGCTTGACCCCAGGTGGGCTGTTGGCTCAGAGAAGGCTGTGGTGAGACTGGGAGGTGGCATTTTGGGGTCCCCTCCCCATGAGCTCCACTGGACTCACCACACATAAGGAGACTGGGCCCCCTGAGGAGGACACGGCTCCCCTGCACACATTGACAGGATGGCTTCAGGCATGGCTCCATCCAGGAGCTCCTACGGTGTCAGTAAAGATGCTGCCTCTCCACCTCTCAGCCCTGCTCTCCCTCTGTGTTGGTGGCATTCTCAGACAGGCTCTTCCAGGTGGGGGCAAACTGGTCACCAGCAGCTCCAGGCTTCCATCCACCAACGTAACAGCCTCAGCAGAAACCAGAAACCTCCTTCCAGGAGTCCAGCTGAGCCCCAGGAGGAGGTGCATCGGCCAGACCTAGGTCCCATGAGGAGGGGATGAGGCCACATGGACTGGGAGCGGGGAGGAGTTTCCACCGCTGGGCCAGGGCTGGGTGTCAGGGTGCAAGCTGGGGTGTCTGTGCCCCCGGTACGGCAGCACTGGGTCCCAGGGAGCAGTCCTGCCAGGGAAGCCGGACTTGGTTGCCGCCTGTGGAGCCTCCAAACCTGCCTCTCTGGTCGTCCCAGGGCTTCTAGAGCCCGATTACCCTGGAATCCCTTTCCTTCTCTGCTCAGACCAGCTGCAGCAGTCTCTGGTCTGCCATGAAGGGCTCGGATACTCTGACACTAAAGCCTCACTTTACAGATGGGGAGACCGAGTCCCAGAGAGGGGAGGTGAATCCCCCGGGTCACCCAGATTCAGGTGGAGGGGGGCCTGCTGCCATCCACGTGCAGGGCGGGCCCAGGCCCTGAGCGAGGCTGCCCGAGGCCCCGGGGACTGAGCCGGTGCCCCTGCCGTGCTGGCCCTGCAGGCAGGAGCCGGGCCCGCGGTCCCCCCGTGGGCTGAGTGTCACTGTGTCGCGGCCAGTGTTAGTGGATGCTCAGGGCGGGGGCGGGACGCAAAGGTGAGCTCTGATGGGACATTGATTTTCCAGCAGGACGCCGGCTCTGGCCCCAGCACATTTGCGCCTAATGGATGGGGAAAATAAAACACGGGAGCAGCGCGGCCAGGGCCCCGGGGCCATCCTGGGCACCTGCCTCCCTCCTGCTGTCGGCTCTTCTGAGGCCAGAGACGGACTTTTCCGGGGGTGGCTCAGGGCGGGAGGCTCTGGGTCACATCCCCATGTCTGGGTTTCTCAGTGTCCGAAATCCCCATTTGCCCAGGCGTTCAGGCCGTTTCTACACACAGGCAGAACTGTCACTGGGTTCTGAAGCCACACCAGAGAGCCACGCCTGGTCCTTATGTCACCTGGAACTCCTCCCCCCCACCCCCAGCGTGGCTTTTCTGCTTGGAGTCCGCTCACCTCCTCTGTCCCCACCTGGCTGGAGCCAAGTCACCTCTCCCTGGGGCACTGTGATGTCTCCCCCACTGACCTGTCTCCACCGCGAGGCCTGCACGGTCCACTGTCCCCGTAGCCGCGACGTGACACGTTAAACGTGTACGTCGGTTCTTGTTACCTCTCGGCTCATCGTCCCCCATGGCTCCCAGCTAACTAACATCAATGCTATAGCCCTGGCCTTGGCTGTGGGCTTGTGCCACCTGTTTTCCCTTTGTCCCCCATGTCCACCTCCTCATCTCCCCGCACACCCCTCCTGTGTAGGGGGGAGTACCTGTGTTCCCTATTAATCTTTAAAACATTGCCTGGTTATTTTCCCTCATTACCCTGTGTCATCATAAAATTAACTTTATTGGTTATTAGTGGACCATACTCAGTTTTGACTTTTTCTTGTTGGCCATTTAAACCACTGAACCTTAAAGGTATAACACAATTCCAGGTACATAGCAGGTATTCAGTAAATATTCCCTGAATGAGTAAATGAATCAGTGAATATATAGTGTGCACAGACAACCACATCCATGTACACACACACACACATCCTCTGGCCTCCCCTCCTGGCAATGGGAACATTTTCCCAATGACATGACATAGTCCCTGTGAGATTTATTTATTTTTTTCTAAAGATTTTATTTATTTATTTGACAGAGAGAGACACAGTGAGAGAGGGAACAGAAGTAGGGGGAGTGGGAGAGGGAGAAGCAGGCTTCCCGCTGAGCAGGGAGCCCGATGCGGGGCTCGATCCCAGGACCCTGGGATCATGACCTGAGCTGAAGGCAGATGCTTAACGCCTGAGCCACCCAGGCGCCCCTCCCTGTGAGCTTTAAACGGAGCCCCTTGTGGAGCCAGGGTCCGCCCTCCATCCCCTGCTGACACCTGCTGAGTTAGAACAAGATATTTATTTAGACTCTCCCTCCTCTGGGCAGAGCATCGCCAAACCTTTTGGATTTATGCCCTGTCCTCATTTCTCCACGAGGGGCTGGGGAAGATTCATGGAAGAAATGACAGAACGAAACCCGACTTTCCAAGAGCCTGGGGACGCCACCTGCAGCATCTTCGCAGGAAGGAAGCTTTTGGGGGATGGCAGCTGTCACGTGGATAGCGTCATGTGGTCCCCCTGGGGAAGCTTTGCCCCCAGCACCCCTGCCTCCTGAGGCCCCACCTGCCAGTCTGGCCTCCTCCCCGCGGTCTCCTCTGTGGTTCCTGGTTCACGGGACGCATCTTCTCTGCGCCCTGAGCCCCCCGGGGGTCTATTTCCACTCACTGTCCTGCCTCCTCCCACGTGGTCAGAACGCTGCTCATGCCCCCCCCCCGCCCTGAGGCCCACAGTTCTCCTTGGGGTCGTTCCTCACCAAGGGCTTCACTTACCAAGTCACAGCCAGGATCGTCTTATGTCACAATAAGCCATAAAAGCCAAGCTATAACTTTGAACTTTTGTAAATATTGAAAAGTAATGAACTTATACTCCAAGTCTTATAAAACATTCACTGTATCATGGGCCCCTGGCATAATACAAATATACACATATACATTAAACAATAACTCTCCAGAACCATAAATATGACACAAAATTAATGTATGGGCTGGAACGGACATTAAATCTTTTATTCACATGAACAAATATACTTGTCTTTCTAGAGTTCTGGAGGCTGTTTTGGAATAATTTATCGGGCCCAAGTTTGTGACAAAAGCTGATTCAAAGGCTGGACTTTGGAGGAAGTCAGGTGGGACCTGAGGTCAAGTCCAGGTTTGTGTGACCTTGGGAAGAACATCAGACCCTCTGCTCTTCAAGTTCCTCATCTATAAAATGGTAATAGCAACAGGACCCTTCCTCACTGGGGTGTCCTGAGGATGTAGTGGAGTCCCCCATACGGACAGCTGCAACGGGACCTGCTGATTGCTCATTAAGCTGGAAGTCTTTGTTATTAACTTGGCTGCTCGGGGACCCTCCAGGGAGCTCCTCCAATATACCAGGTGCCCCTGAACTCCCAGAGAGAGATGACTTGGTAGATCTTCATAAATAGTTAAAACAATAAAAATACGCTCCTAGATATATATATATATATATAAAGAGAGAGAGAGAAAGAAAGAAAGAGAAAGAACACAGTGATTACACAATGGGCCCTAATGTAATAAAAGCTACATAGACCAGATTAGAAATACAACTCTCCCTGGCCCATAAATTTGACCTACAACTTGCACATGAGCTAAGGAAGACATTAAACATTTCATTAATGCTCATTTGTCGGGCCTCTAAGAATTTAGAACAAGGTCCCCGTAGATGTGTCTGCTGCCCCCACTTTGATCTGCTTTTCTGGAATGTGGAATTCAGTCCCACCCCCTGAGGAGGCACTTTCCATCTGCTCAGGACTCAAGGGAATTCGGTCATCCAACAGATACTTGTGAAGCTCCCGCTCTGCGCCAAGGAAGGTTCTAGGCACTGGGAATGAAACCCTGAACAACAACAAGCCCCCAGAAAAACAGATAAAAATCACTGCTCTCTTGGACCCTCTTGTCTACTCAAATGAAATAAGGACAAGAGGAAGGGAAAACAGATGGACATTTGGGAGGGATGGAGAGAGGAAGGAAAACAGACACCAGCGTATAGGAGGTTGGCTCTGTGCTGGGCTCTGACTCGCTGTCCCACTGGAAGTTCACAGCGACCCATTAGGTGCAAGGTGTGTGAGGTTCCCCATTTTACAGAAGTGGAAACTGAGACCCAGAAAGGCTAAAGGCACCCAAAGGGAAGTGGTAAAGTCATGAACTGAAGAACACGCATCTGGATTCAAAGCCTCTCATAGGTCTGGAATGAATGAGTGGTTTCCAGAATGAATGAATGAATGAGTGGATATATGAGTACATACACATCACTCAAAGCGCCCTCTGAGCAGGGATCCCATGAGGGCTTTGCAAAACCCAGAGAGAATCTAGGCCTTTCTTTATGTCCTCTTACCTACTTTCTAATTCCCCCAAGTTATTCAGGATCAAGATGGAGACACCTCACCTGCACCTCCCCACCTGCTTCTTGAAGCATCGTGCCGGCACTGCTCTAACACCCCGACCATTCTGCCTGCTCCTGCCCTCATGCCCTATAGTCCATTCTCTACTCCAGCCAGGGGAAGCCCGTGAAAGCCCAAGTCAGGCCATGCCCACCCTGCACAGAGCCCTCTATGGCTCCCACCTCACCCAGAAGACAAGTCGCAGTCCCCATGAGGGACACGGGCCTTGTGTCCTGCCCCTTCTCTCCGCCTCCCTCCGCCCGGCTCTCCCCTCACTCCCTCTGCTCCAGTGACGCCTCCTCCAGCACACCAGACACGCTCCCTCTCTCCTTGGCCGATGGATCTAGTCGTTGTTTCTCTTGGCTTCATCTAATTTTCTGTCAGCAATCTTCCTCTGCATGACTCACCCATACCTAATTCTGTAAGAACCTCTTTCAGTAAACTGAGTCTCCAGTTAGAAACTGAAAGTTTCTTAAGACAAAAGATCTCTTCTCCAACTTGTTTGGTCCCTAGAGTGCCAAGAGCAGTGCAAGGGAGGCAGAGAGTTTTTGTCTGTCTTGCTCACTTCTGTACTCTCAGCACACAGAGCAGTGGCTGGTATATAGTAGATGCCCCCTAAATGTTGAGTTTTTATGGACGTGAAAGGGATCAACAGCAGCTGAGGAGAGTGACTTCAGTCCGGGTGTGGGGAGTCACATTTGACCTAAGACCTGAAGGATGAGAAAGAGCTATCAGGAAAAGATGTGGGGGAATAGCATGTGCAAAGGGCCTGGGGCAAGAACAAGCTTGGTGAGTTGCAGGAACAGTAAGGAACTCAGTGCAGCTGCCCTGGAGGGAGCTGGGAGAGAGTAGAGAGAGATGAGTCTCAGAGGTCAGCAGGGGCCAGACCATGCAAGATGTTGAAGGCCATGACAGGGAGTTTGGATTTTATCGTAAGTGCAATAGGGAGGCCCTGAAGATTTCAGAGTAGAATAGTGACATGATTGATTTATATTTTTTCCCCAAGATTTTATTTTTAAGTAATCTCTGCACCCAACGGAGGGCCTCAAACTTACAACCCCAAGATCAATAATTGCACACCCCACTGACTGACCCAGCCAGGTGCCCCTGATTTATATTTTTAAAAGCTCGTTCTGACTGCGGGATGTAGGCATGGATTGAGAAAGCCAGAGTGCACACCAAAGACCAAGAAGGAGCCAGCTGCAATGATCCAGGAGTGCCATGGTGGTTGATGGGGCTCAGGCTAGGGGGGCACGTGGAGGGTTCAGATGCTCTTTGGAGATAGACTCATGATTCAAGTTTGGCTGTGTGGGGTCCACATGAAGGTTTAGGGAACAAAGCCCCGGCTTATAGTGAGATGCAGCTGTGTCTGGAAATTCTCTTGTTCCCTAGACATGTTCACGTGGAGACATCATGGGAAGGAGAGGTGGCTGCACCAATGCCCTGTCAAAAATATCGTCACAACACAATCCTAAAGGCCCCCAAAGCCCCACGCTCCCGGTGGGGCCTTCATCATTGGGCTTCCCCATTGGGCTTCCCTTCCTGGAGGACAGCCTCTGCTGGAGACTGCCCACAGCCATAAGCTCGTGTTAGTTTTGTTAATTGATATAAATGGTTTGCCTTTCACAGCGGAGCCTTGGCGCTGAGCACGTCCACATTAATTGGGTTGGAGGAGGAAAATTAAGTGCTTCAATTTGCCATTTTTCAAGATGAAAAATGGGAAAGGAGAAAATCGTCTGGCTTAAAGAGAGGAGCTGTGAGTAGCTGACACTCCCTTTGGGGAGGGGGCAGAGGCTGCCCTGGGGAGGGGTCTGGACTCTTACAGGGAGCCACCCCGGGGACAGGAAGAGTGGAAATGAGGTCACACCCACCAGCATTTTAAAATGACCAAATGCTTTTCAAAGGCAGGGCTCATCCAATGTTCATGGATGCCCTGTGGGGTATAACTACCCTGCCCCCTGGGTCAGACAGGAGCCTAAATTTGCAAGGACAGGAAACCTAACTTCAAGAGATGTAAGCGAAAACGGAATGTATGGATGGGCTCATAGAAATGAAAAGTCCCAAGAGTGGTGTGGGCCTCAGGTAGGACTGGATCCAGGGGCTCGAGTCACTTACTTCCAGTCTGTAGCATTTCACTTTTCCTCTCCCTTCGCTGTGGGGAGATGCCACCTACCTGCCCAGCAACCGTGGAGGGAAGACTTTTCTTCCTGGTGGCACTGGTGCATTTCTCAGGATTCACCTGCCTGGACCAACTTGTTCACAAGCCCATCTCTGACCCAACACTGGGGTCAGAGTGGGGGATATTTTCATGGCCAGGCTGCCCTTCTAGTGCCTTGGTGCCAATTAGAAAAGGTGCCCCTTCCTCTTGGGAGAAGCAGCCCCATGCCAGGACACAGGCTCGGTGGGCAAAATTTCAGCCCCTTGTTCAAGTACAACTGGCCCGGTGTATCCAGTGGTCCTGGATATGTCGATTACAGGCCTGGATGGTGTGCCTGGCATGGAGTTGGGTGTGGGGTCCACCCCACCCAAAAAACGTGAACTCAGAGTGGAGGATGGAGGTTTCCCAGAGGGAGAATTCATTCATTCATTCAACATATTCTTACAAAGTCCCACTATGTGCCAGGCACTATGCTCGGTACTATAAGACACAGAGTGAAGAAAGAGGGCAACGTTCCTCCTGAAGCTTGCATTCCAGAGAGGGAGACAGGCAACAAATGAATGAACAATTAATTACATAACAATCATGATGATGGTGCTGTGGAAAAAATGCAGCAGGACCGGAAGACAGGTGTGCCATGTCGGATGGGGGGTGGGGAAGGCCTCACTGACAGCGTGAGTTTGAGTGAAAATTGAAAGAGGGGAGTCATGTGGCCATCTCAGAGAATTCCCAGGAAAGAAACAAAACAAAACAGAAACCGTGAAAAGGCCCTAGGGCCAAAGACAAATTGGCCTGAGCCCAATGCAGCTGGGCAGATCCTGCAGGGCCTTGTGGGCCATTGTAAGGAATGTGGTTGTCACTCCGTGTGAGATGAAAAGCCACTAGAGAGTTCTGAATGGACAAGGGACATGATCTGACCTGGGTTCTAACAGGATCGCCCAGATTGCGGTGTGGAGAAGAGTCTGTCGCTGGGGAGGGTAGAAGCAGGAAACCAGGAGAAGGAGGGTGGTGCCTTGGATTCAGATGGTGGCAAAGGTGGTGATGAGACGTGGTTGGATCTTGGGTATAATCTAGAAGCAGAGCGGAGTGTGCATGCTGAGTAAGTGCTAGAGTAAATGCCCCCTATAGGTGATCAGCTAACTAGATACTAAATCAGAAGGAGGCAATCTATTTGTTTAAATGTCCTGTGGACCTTGCCTACCTGTCTCCTCCCTCATGCCCCTCAGATCTCACCCCATTCTGGAAACTGCTGCTGGCTCTCCTTGTCTAGAGCCACCCGGCTGGGCAGGACCCGTGTGATCCACAGAAAGCAGGACCCTGAGCTGGATCCTGAGGCTCCCATTGTTCTCAAGCCAGGGCCGTCCTGGGGGTGGACAAGGGGACACAGCACAGCCCTGCCCCACCTGGAGGAGCCCCTCAGCATGCCTGCTCCCCAGATTCAGAGGACACAGCCTTCCGGAAGCAGCCCCCCTTCCACGGTCTGCCTGGTCTCACCACTTAGGGGTTCCTAAGGCAAACCATGGGCTCCATTAATTGGGATTCTTCTGGTTGCAAGTGACAGAAACCCAATTCAAAGAGACTTAAGTGAGAAAGTAAATTTATTAGCTCATGTAGTTAAAAGTCAGGTGTACCGGGCTGCTGCCCCAGCTGGATCCAGGGACTCCAACCATTTGGTCATGATTCGGTCCCTCTCCCTCTCTGGGCTCTGCTTTCCTCTGGGTTGGCTTCACTCTCAAGCAGTTTGTCTCCCGGCGGTGACCAAGATGCAGCCCTGGGCACCGAGTCTCTCCCCACTGGATCCTGCAGAAGCCACGGGGCAGCCTCTCATTGGCCCATTTAGGGTCACCTCTCCACCCCGTAGCCAATCAGAGCGCCCAAGAGGCTGGACCGCCCGCTTGTCCCCACCTGGTTACACACGTCCACCCCTGGTGTTGCGGGATGGGGTGGGCACTGCTCGATCCACACGATGGCTCAGTGTGATGGAGGCTGTGTCCCCGGGGGTGGGGGGGAAGCAAAGTGGACAGGGGTGGACACACAGAGGCAGAAATCACGGATGCTCCTGTGGTTCCTTGTCCCAGGGCAGAAGAGCGAGTCTGAGAGGTGGCCTGTGCCTCAGCCAAGGCCACGGAGCTCCAAATGGCCAGACAACGGTTTTCAGTGCGGGGCTTCACACGCAGCTCCTGAGGGAGTGGGGTCTCCAACGTTTTCCGCGTAAAACGCCCATCAAGTTTGCACGAGGCACGGGAGGCCTCTCTCCAGAACTGCAGCCCTTGTCTTCCTAGGGCAAGCCTCATTTGTGCACCCCGAAAAGCAACCTGTGAAGTACGAGCAACCCCAGGAAGCCCTTCTGTCCAACCCGGCATCGTCCCAGGGGCTGCTGACACCCCCACAGCGCTGCAGCCCCCAGCTTCCCCAGCCCGGAAACCGCAAAGGAGCAGCATCGAATGCAGACTCATCCATCAGGCTGCTTTCCTCCTCCCCGACTGAGAGGCCCTGCAGCGACACAGCAGGGGGAGGAGAGGCCGGGGGTGGGAGGGGTATGAGGAGGAGGGAGGCGTGTGGGAGGAAGAGGGGGGAGGCCGCCAGGAGGACATCTGCTTCCCTTAGAGCTAGCTGTATGGGGGCCCCGTGATGGGGATTCCATCACGTCTGGGTGCAAACCCACACCTCGTCCCCAAATATGTGTACATGTCTGAGTAAGCACACACCCACACGGACACTGCTAGATACACACGTGTGAGCACATTTACCTGTGTGTGCAAAACCTGTCTACAGCACACATGTGCCTGCCCACACATACACCTTCCAAAATGCACACACCCATGGAGCCACACACAACCCCCTCACACACACAGCATTTTCCCACCATCTCACACACATGCGCACATACTTCCTCAAACAGTTGTGGGCACAATGCCCCATATATACACGCAACCTCACACAGAGGGTGTTGAATCAGCGATTTTGAGGCCAGCCTGCCTGACCCCCAATCCCAGAGCCTGGGAACAGTCCCAGGGGCTGGGATCCTCCAGCAGAGTACGTGTGCCCTGGGTGTGCAGGTGTGTGCACTAGCAGGGCGCACACGGGCTGGTGTGGGTCTGGGCTGTGTGCGCCATTTGGGTCTGCGGGGATGGAGCATGGATCTTTGCATGATCTCATCATGTGCACAGGGATTATAGAAGGCACCCTATGTTGAGAGGCTTTATCGCCTCCCTGCACACCATTCCCCGTGGCATTTACTTTCCCAGACGCGCACCATCTCCAAGGCTGGTAAAATGCCACCAGCTAGATGCTGCCAAGGCCTGCCTGGCTCTGGCCTCCTGGGGAGAGATGATGAATTCTCCTCCACTGGCTGTGTCTATCCAAGCAAGGCCTGGAGCCTCCCATACTTCCTCCCTGCCTCCATCCCCTCCTCGATCCAAGAACAGACACCCTTGAGGGATGAAGCCCAGCAACCCCAAGGTAAACAGGACTAGAGTCCTCCCACCTCTTGTTAATTTCAATAATAACGATGAGCATCAAAGAGCTACCATTTATTAAGCAATTACCACACGCTAGCCACTATTATCACTACCTTAATGCTCAGGATCTCAGTCAACCACCCCCCCCCCCGAAAGCCCACTTCAGTAGTCATTCTCACTACTGATAGATAAGGAAACCAAGGCACAGGGTGGTCATTGAGTGACTCAGGCTGTGAGTGGTAGAATCAGGACTTGACTCTGGCAGACCAACGCCAGGGTAAAACTGTCTTCAAGTTCATGTGCAAGATGACATGCTCAAGCAGAGGCCTCCTTAGGTGTGTCCTTGCTGACATCTGCTTTTCCCTCCACTGCTTCAGCCATGCCCCAGGCCCCTCCCCTCCCCTGCCCCTTCTCCCTGAAGCTTCACTGAAGTTTCCATACTGTTCTACATGCTGTTCCATCTAACTGGGAGTCTCTCAGGCTTTAGCTCTAAGGTCATCACTGTCCTTTTGCAATCTTCTCTGATCCCAGAGTGGGGTTGGCTGCTCAATACTTCATGTGTCCATCACACTGTGCTCAAAGCTGTGTCAGAGTGTTTTAACTATTACACCAAAAGAAAGAAAAACTGGTTGACAGGATGAACAAACTGATGAGAAATTCTAAACGTTGGAAGATAGCAACACAATAAATGTGAAGTACAGATCAAGAAAGTTAGTATAACCTAGTAGTGATGAGTGATGAAGAACCAGGACAAATATGTGTGTATTTGTGGAGAGAGGGCCAGTAGCTTATCAGATTCTCAAAGAGGTCTGAGAAGCACAGTGTTTAGAAAAATATATGCAAAGTGAGAAAGAGTTAACAGAAAACATTCTGAAAGAAAGTGAAATACTCTGTGTATTTCTGTTGTCTTATTATTCAATCATGCTTATGTCATTGACTCATTAAATGTATCAAAAAAGAATAGAAATAGTAAATGTAAATACATCAATTAAAAAGCAGTTTTTAGCTCCAGGAGGAATAATAATAGGATGACCTAATGAGGTTCTGGTGTCAAGTCAGACAAAGCCATATAAATGACTCAAAATCCAACAGCATATAACTTAATTATCTTTACCTAAAGATAGGATGTTAAGTGTTGTATGGTCCTAGGAATATAAAAGGTTACAAAGGTTCTAAAGCATATAAAGTTATATTTCTTAAGATCCCATTAAATTCAAAGACTTAGACATAGAAGGGGAAAGAGATGTACAGACCGTAAATTTATCAGCTTAGCAGGAGCCATGAGCCTTACCTGGTAGACAGAAAAACTAGGTAAAGCGTGTAACTTGCATACACAGAGTGGGCTAAGTGATCACTCCCTTCATAACGTCACAGAATCACTGACATTACAACCTAAATAAAGTTAGCACATACCCTCAACATCACAAACAAGAATCCAGACACCCCCCTGGCCTAAGTCTCTGCTAACCATTATATAAATGACAACAAACAGGTCTCTGGAGCCTGAGGTCTTTCCACTTGTCTCTGTGTGCTGTGCACATGCAAGGGCAGTAGGCTTGTGCTGTGCACAAGCTTGATGCATGTGCATTTATTCTCATTCTTTGTACTTGTATATCCCGTAGCCACTTCTCAAATACAAGCAGGACAAAACAAACAAATGAGCCAGGGACCCAGGGAACCAAGAATGTGGGTGGGAGGCTAGAGCCCGGGCTCAGTGTCTGACGGTGGGACACAGTGGGGGCCGGAACCGGGCAATGCTTTCACCAGGAAGGTCTGGGAGGTGGCCTGAAGTTGACCTCGAGGGGCAGAACTGGTGGCCACCACACTGTTCTGCTGGATGCCCCTGCCGGAGGCCACGCAGTGAGGCTTCTCTTTCCTTCTTGTCACCCAGCTGCCAGCGCACTGCGTTGGAGTCATTCCTTACGGCCACCATCCAGGCCTCTGCATCGCTGGGTCGCCCTAGGATGCCCATGCCCCAGCTCCCTCACCTCCATGCTCTGGTCTGTGAAATGGGCTGAAGTCTGAAAAGCAGGAAAATCCCCACAATGTCTTGAGAGGTAGCTCCCACTCTACACTCTCCATCAAGAGTACAAGGTAAGAAGTAACTACTCTGATTTCCAATGGTGTAGTTAGATACTCACCATTCATTTATAATAATAGCAACAACAACAGTAATCATAATGATGACTTTTGGTATTCTTTCTATTATGTACTGGGTGCAATCAATTTATTATTTAATCTTCTCTATCATAGCCATACGGGGCAGATGCTGTTTATTAGTATTTTCATCTTAAGAACGAAGTAACAGACCCAGAAGTATTACTTTCCCCAAGTCCCAGAATTAGGAACGAGTCCAGGACTGAAACCGCTCTACTTTGCCTTCTGCACCAGGCTTTTCCACCTCAGATGTGTCCTCCGTGCCCTGGGGGGCCAGGCCCATGGATGGATTTCATGGATATGGTGATGGTCCCTGCCCTCCAGGAGGTCACAGTCTTTACCATCCAGGCTTTGAATGCTCCACAGATTAGCCCATACCACCAGTACTGAGATGATCTGTTGACACAGCTGTCTCCTCAGGACTGGGGCCCCTTGAAGAAGAGAACCCTGTCTAATCCCCCAGTGTCTAGTCCAGCACTTGTCAAAAACAGTCCTGTGTCATCTCTCCTGGGATTTACGCTGGAGTCACCGTTCTGTCGGACTTGGTTCATTGTGATTACTCCACATTCCGGACCCACTGCCTCGCTCACATGGCTGTGGAACTTGGCTCTTCTTGTGCACTTCTTCTTTCTTCTTTCTTCTTTCTTTTTCTTCTTCTTCTTCTTCTTCTTCTTCTTCTTCTTCTTCTTCTTCTTCTTCTTCTTTCTTCTTTCTTCTTTCTTCTTTCTTCTTCTCCTCCTCCTCCTCCTTCTTTTCTTTGTTCCCACCAGGAAAAGAAAACTAGGGATTTCCCTCTAGATTTTTGGGGTCTCTGTGATTTGCAGAAGAGTCAAGCTCATCTTTCTTTGGTGGTACTTTTCACGTGAATAAGGTCTGGGGTCTGTGGGTCTCTGGGCATAGTGCACAGTTGACCTGGGAGACTCTACTTCTGAGGACCCTCTATCTGGATGCAGACAGTCTTTTCTTCAGACTTCTCTCTGTCTTCTGGGTGTTGGAGGAAACAGCTGGAAAATAATTGACTCCACTTGGACAGGTGGCTCATTTGTTTGTTTTGTCCTGCTTGTATTTGAGAAGTGGCTATGAGATATACAAGTACAAAGAATGAGAATAAATGCACATGCATCAAAATACCCAGAATGGACAATTATTAACACTTTATCCTACTTGTGTCTTTAGTTCTTTTTCTAAGAAAGGCAATGAAAATTAAAGATAAAATTACAGTCTCTTTTATCTCCTGTAGTGTCCCATTCCCTCATCTTGGAGATGATAACTGTGAATTTCATAAACTTTATGTTTCAGAGCAGGTGTAGCTTCACAGTAAAATTGAGTGGAAGGCACAGAGTTCCCATAAACCCCTTGCCCTTCCAGATGGGCCTGGAAGGACCTGTCCTGTGGAGGCGGGAGGCCTGGTCCCTGGTCCCCAGCCCTGAGCTGATGGATGCATCATCTTCTCTCACCGCCACGAGTGAGGCCCTAGGGTAAACTCCGGTCTCTGGGCGATTGTGATGTGTGTGCACTATGCCCAGAGACCCACAGACCCCAGAACTTATTCACGTGAAAAGTACCACCAAAGAAAGATGAGCTTGACTCTTCTGCAAATCACAGAGACCCCAAAAATCTAGAGGGAAATCCCTAGTTTTCTTTTCCTGGTGGGAACAAAGAAAAGAAGGAGGAGGAGGAGGAGGAGAAGAAGAAGAAGAAGAAGAAAGAAGAAGAAGAAAGAAGAAAGAAGAAGAAGAAGAAGAAGTGCACAAGAAGAGCCAAGTTCCACAGCCATGTGAGCGAGGCAGTGGGTCCGGAATGTGGAGTAATCACACTGAACCAAGTCCGAGAGCAGGTGGGCAGGGGGAGGAGCAGACTCCCCACTAAGCAGGGAGCCCTATATGCCCAGCCTCCCTCACGATCAGCGTCCCCACCAGAGTGGCACATTTGTTACAACTGACGAGCCTGCGTGGACACATCACAATCGCCCAGAGACCGGAGTTTACCCTAGGGCCTCACTCGTGGTGGTGGTGTCTGCTCTATGGGTTTGGACAGATGCATAACGACACGTACCCAGCATTAGAGTGTCATACTGCCCTCAAAATCCTCAGTGCTCTGCCCGTTCACTCCTCCCTCCCCTTTAGGCAGGTGGTTTCAGTCAAATACTGTCGATAATGTGTTCCTCTGGGCACCATCTTAACTCTCAACTTGTCCTTCACATCTTGGCTGAGGCCCTTCTCTCCCGTCATCCCGGCCACTTGCCATCAGCCGTGACGGGGACAACTGCAGGAGGAGCAGGTTCCAGGTGAGGAATATCGGAACTCAGGTGGGGACATGCTATGTCCGAGGTGCCCACAGACTTCCTAGCGGGCTTTTCCAGTAGCACCTGGAGACTCACATTTGGAAATTCAGCGCGAGAACAAACAGGGCTGTGGGGTATGAGAACCAACGCCTCCTCTGTAAGGCCCTGTGCCCCAGGCAGTCACCTCCTGGGAGGGGCAGAGGCTTCTTGCTGTTTACTCCTCACTCTTTCCAGAAGCTTCCCTGGGGCACCACTGGAGTGCTCCCCTTCCCACCCCTCCCACACCCACTGCTGATATTTACTCTCCCACTGTCTGTTGTGCTAAGTGCACAGCTTGTTTGTGAGATATGCTAATAAAGCTGCCAGGTCATCACATTAGCAGTCCCCCGCTGAGACCTCCCTTCTTCTGGGCGTGGCAGGCCCCCAAACACAGCCCCCATAATCAGGCTAGCACAGCTAATGACATTCCTCCAACAAGGAGGCAAGAGACTTCCAGAGGCTTCCACAGACTTGAAATTGCTGATACAGATTCCAGAAGGGTAGAACCTGCTGGGCTGGTCTGGACTCCTGGAGGCTTTCTGGACCAGCCAGATTCTCCATCCCCCCAGTTGACAGAAGGGGTGCCTGAGGTCCAGAGAGGGGCTGACATCTCCCATTCTGCAGGTGAGAGAAGATGATGCATCCATCAGCTCAGGGCTGGGGACCAGGGACCAGGCCTCCCGTCTCCACAGGACAGGTCCTTCCAGGCCCATCTCACCTCTTCCCTGCCAGGCAGAATGACTTTCTCCCCAATATGGAGGGTGATACAGGGACCAGACTCTGGTGCTTAGAGAAGGAGGGACGTGGCTCTTGCCTCTGTCCACCAATCCTGCCCACCGTCCCACCCTTCCCGGGTCCTCCTTCAGGAGATCCACCTGCTGCCAGGCCTCGCCCAGGATGCCCATGGTCGGCACCTCCCAGACTAACTCATGCTTTCCCACTGCCCTGTTTGCTTGACCAGCACTCTCTCTGTGCGATCCAGTGCACACACTCCTGGTGCCTGGGGTTGACAGCTTTCCAGCCTGTGCACCCTGTGTGCTCCACCTCCAGCCACAGTGACAGGTCAGACACTGGCATGCGCTCAAGTTGGTCCAATGGAAACAGACTGGGGATGTCAGCTGGAAGGAGAGGGAAGAGAGGCCCTCCTTCGTCTGCGGTTCCAAGTCCGGGGCTTCGAATGGGAAGCCAGCCCAGATAAAGGTACTAAAGGTACTAAGGTACTAAAGGCTAAGATGTGTGGTGTTAAAAGTAACAGAAAATCCACCAAACTGGCATAACAAAAAAAAGAAAGAAAGAAAGAAAAGAAAAGAAAAAAGAAAAGAAAAGGAAAGAAAAGAAAAGAAAGAGAAAATCTATACTGGCTTAATAGAGCTCAGCTCAATCCTGGTACTCTTGAGAATTTTGTCAGAATTCTTTCCCCAACTCTCGGTTCGCCTTGCCTCTGTATCAGTTTCACTACCAGCCTGACACTTTCTAGAGTGTCAGGGATGGACTTCCATCTCGGCCCCTCCAGCCCAAGGAGGGCACCTCTCCCAACGCTGACGTCAAAGTCCTGGAACTGACTTCCATCTGGACCAACCTGGGTCACATGTACAACTCTGAGCCAATCACTGTAGTCAGGGGAAAGGGATGTTCTGATTGGTCGGATCTTGATCATGTGATAACTGGGGCCGCCAGTTACTTTGCTCCGCCTTCTGCCCCCTGATCCTTTGAACAAGCAGGTTGCTTAGCAACCAGGCCCTGGCTCTTTTCCTGTACCCCTGACTGGGAAAGCCGCGCCAGGGTCCTGAATGTTGAATTACAGGGGTCCGCAGTACTTGGATTTCAGTTGGTTGTGGCTCCGTGGAGGAGAGGACAGCAAGATGACCTTGGTTTAAATCCTGACAGTGAGACTTGCTCACCAAGAGACCTTAGGTAAATTACTCCATGTCTGTCCCCTCTTGTATAAAATGGAAATAATAATAGTACCTGTCTCAGAGGGTTATTTGAGGATCAAATAAGGTGATTTGTTATGGGGACTTAGAAGAATGCCTCCCCCATAGTTGGGGCTCAGTAAAGAGAGCTAATAACTGGCATGAGGAGGAGGTACATCCTACCTCCGCAGGACTGCCTCCCCACTCTCCCCTGTCACCCCCTCAATTCCCCTCCCCCTTCCCCCTCTCTCGTGACCCCCTCCACCCCTCCCCTCTCCTCTGTGGACCCCCCTCCACCCCTCCACCTCCCCTGGGACTCTTCATTCTCCTCTCCCTCCCCCCTCCCCTGTGAGCCCCTTTACCCCCCTCCATCTCCCCCTCTCCCCTGTCACCCCTTCGATCCCCATTCACCTCCCCCACTCTTGTCACCTCTTCCATCTTCCAGGTAACAAGAGGGAGCATATTTCTAATGAGGCTATCAGCCCATGTCACCTACTCAATAAAAGTTCCGTAATGCCTCCTTCATGGGGTTCAGAGTCAAGTTCAGGCTCCCCACACAGGTCTACAAGTTCCTGCAGAATCCAGCCCCTGCCCACTTCACTTTGGCCACATGGAGCCTTTTTCATTTCCAAACACACCAAGCTCATCGAGCCTCAGGGCCCTTACTCCTTGCTGTTCCCTCTGCCTGAAGGGAATCCCTCAGATATCACTATAAGGGACTCTCTAAGTTCATACAGGTCCCTTCCCAAAGTCGTCTCCTTGGAAAAGCCTTCTCTGAGCATCCGATCTAAGGTGAACCACCTCCCCCATTCCCTTTCTGTCCCCATCGGCCTGTTACTGCGTTCTCTGTGTTTCCTCTCATTATCGGAAATGGTCTTGGTCTCGTGTTTGTGTTTTTTATTGTCTGTAAGGGGCATTTGGGACTTGGAGGGCAAAGTCCAGACAATGTAAGGCAGGAAGGAAAGAAGCCTAGTCTTAGGGGCCTAGACTGGGTCCCTCTTATTGGATGATCAGAGGCCACTTTTGGAGGGAGAGCTTTGCGGGGCCCTGATGAGCCAGCTGATGGGATTCTCAGATACCAGGAACAGTCACTGCTTGCTAGCAGCTTCACTGGGTCATCATGGAGGCTGGATTTGCCTTCCTGCACCTTAGTGGTAAAAAGGACAAAAGCTGGCCATCCACCCGACCTGCCAGACCCTTCTGGAAAGCAGGAGGCCGCCACCTGGTGCATAATTCACCTGCAGGCAGCAGCCCTGAATGCTGTGCTGGCAAAAAACAAACAGCCTGTGGAACCGTTTATTATTTTTAATCTACTCAAAACCGGGGTCTTAAAGCACCCACTTTTCCATCCTGCTAATCTGGGAGGCAATTAGCTGTTGGGCGTTCTTGCCCGCCAGTCCCTGTTCTGCGTGTCTGCTTGTTCAGTGCGCCCCTTCCTGCCCACACAGACCAGCTGTGAAGAGCTCTGCTGATCTGCTCTCGAACTACACTTTTTAACAGGACTCTTAAATGATAGAGGCATTTGTGCATAAAGAGCACGTGGTAAGCCTCCCCTTGGGACACTAACCTGATTTATTAAAAATGCCGTAACTACCAAGCTTTATATATCAACATCATTAACACAAAAACATATGATCTAATCTCCTCCCACAGCCCAGCCCTGATGCAGGCAGCTCAGATATGAGAGGCAAGAACCTAAAAGACATGCCATGAGGGGCAAAAGAAGACAGTTTTAAATATTTTAAATGAAGCCAGGTCAGCCAACCAAAATTTGTTTTCTCCGATGTTAGCCTGGGAACATGTGGAAAAAACAGACCCGATTTCTTTCCATGACCAAACGTTCCCACCGGGCCAGGCTGGAGCTGAGGTCACCTTTCTCTGACACCTTGCTGTTCACCTTTCTTTGTCACTCTGATGGGCTGGGGAGGGTCCCCTCCCACCGCTGTGATGGGACTTAAACTTCAGTGCCCAAACCGCCCCACCTGCCACATCCTCAGCGTGTCCCAAGCGGTGCCCATTCACACAGCCCCTCACGATTGTCACTCGGGCCACCTCCATGCATTCCCTTGCGACCATTTAATAGGTTTCTCTGAATGGACTCACTCTTCCAAAATTAAGCCTCAAACCAAGCAATATTGTCAATGAAATCACAGATTTGATGTGCTAGTTATAAATGTACTTCTTTAAAACTTTTTAAAAAACAAATAATGAAATAAATAATGCTTGCCAACATGGGGGTGGCCTGGGTGACTCAGTCAGTTGAGCCTCTGACTCTTGATTTTGGCTCAGGTCATGATCTCCATGATCTCATGGTCGTGAGATGGATCAGCCCACACTAGGCTCAGCGCTCAGTGGGGATTCTGCTTGGGATTCTCCCTCCCTCTCTCGCTGCCCCTGCCCGCAGCCCTGCTCACACGTGCCCCCCCCCAAATAAATAAATCTTTAAAAAAAATAATTGCTTGCCAACATACCATGCTCTCCTGGTGTGATGGGCCGTGCACCTGGCGTATGCTGAGTTGACTCCATTTACCCAGGTTCAGAGCAGGCAGTGTGGACTGGGACCTAAAGGGTGTCTGGTACTTTGCAGATTCAAAGATGAAGGCTCAGTTTTCCAGCACAGACACTTGGGTCCAGGAGACGCATATCAGCTGTGAGCAGACGGCACACAGCGCCCCCCTCAGGTCACATTCCTGCAGCGCCTCCCCTCTCAGGAGGTGCAGGAGCAATGCGTCCCGTGGATAACTAAGGAGGTGATGTCTTGATGTGTTTGCTTTGTTTTGTTTATAATGATAGGTTTATCATCTCTGTGTCTAGCTGTCTTTATCAGAGAGAGGGAGAGAAACATGCTCTAGACTGAACCACCAGGCCCACACTCAGCTTTGGACTGCTCTGCCACCAGGCAATTTTCAGTCTTCAGTAAATCCCTTACTTTTCCTCATCTACAGATACATATGGCATATCTTTCTAGTTACAGGGTTTCTTTTAACTGTAAAATTCTAGGATAATTCCAGAATATTCTAAGTCACCAAACTCAGGATGGTGAGGAGGTTGGAGTATGGGCTCTCAAGGTAGAAGTCTTGGCCTTGGGTCCTGACCTTGATACTCTCTGTGTGACCTTGGGCAAAGGATCCAGTGCCTCAGTTTCTTCATCGGCAATATGGGAAGAATAACATGGTCACCACTTTGGAGATTGTTCTCTTGATTCAGAAAATACATGTAAAGCTTCTATGTCCCTGCCAGGCATACAGTAAGCACTTAATCCATGGTCTCGTTTTAGCATTTTTAATGTTGCAGTTCACAGCCCAGCAGTTACAGGCGAAATGTTTTCTACAAACCGGTTTGCTTTGTGTCCTTCCCCCAAAGTATTAAAATACACACACGTGCACGGGCGCACACACACACACTGGTAAATTAGCTATCAACTTTTTTAATTGAAGGATTTTGCATCAGAGCAAACTTCTAGCTGTGATGAAAACGTTGGAAGACGTGTCTCTTCTGTCCCCTTTTCTGCATGAGGACAGTCAGGGGGAATGTGCAGCGAGGGCTGCCCTAGACGGGGCGCATCCTCACTAGTGCCCCCCAAGTCCCGCTCTGCCCAGATCTCTAATTCCCATGACCCCAGCCTGGCCCTAAAGACCCTAAGTTCACAACTCCAGCCCCAGCTCAAGATCCTGCAAATATAGCAATCTCGTGTGGCCCAGGGAATGTTCCAAATGAGACCTATGGGTGTTTGTCGGGGGAAGAGAAGCTGCAGGTCTGGGACTACAAGGGGCAGTTTCAGAACTAGGGCAGGGCCCACAGGCAGCAGGGGAGGGCCATCAGCTCAGGCCACTGGTGGAAAAACATGCAGATCCTCCAAACACTGGTGTGGGCGCACCAGGCTGGCATTCCCGTGGCAGGCCTCGTCGGATCCTCGAGTGTCCCTGGGTGGGATGCCTTCAATGTCACCGTATCAGCTTGTGAGCTTTAACAACCACGGGAAGCTGGCCCTGGCCATCCGATTGCCCGGAATAGCTCTGTGCCCACCAGGGGCGGGGGGCGACAGGAAAGCCTGGGGATGAGCCGCAGAAATGGAGGCCACACCTGGGCAGAGGGACTCCACTGTTTCCCGAACAATGACATTTGATTCCCCTCCTCGTGGCCAACTATTGCTGTGCCTTCGACTCGACCCGGAATAATTACATCGGATGCCCGGGACCTGCTGCTCAGACCACTTTTCCTCACGATGGGGCAAAGGTGGGGGGGGCGCTCCTGACTCTGGGATATCACAAAATACAATCAAATGCTGTTGCCGGTTTTAGCTCCAAGAAGCAAGGCTCAAAATGGGTTTCTCAACCCGGTATCAATGAAGCAGGTGTCGAAGAGACCGTGTTGGAATTTCATTAACGAACCTTGGATGGAAAACTCAGGAAAATTATGCAGTGATGTGTTCCCTCTGCCTTCTGCCGGTTCTGGTTGCAGCAGCTTCTGGGAGAAAATTGGGATGTGATCATTCTGAATGGAGGGGAGGTGGCAGAGGGCCTGGGAAAGGGCAGGTCGTCGGCATCACAAGCACTCGGCAACCATTGGTCATTTCTGCTGTCTCACGGGGAAGCTCCGCCCACAGGTTGTCACTGTTTCACTTATGACTTCATAAGGCTCTGTCCTCAGCAGCGGGATTTTTATTTAATGAGGTGCAGCCTATAAGGCGTGTTTCCAGGTTTGGGGTGTCAGCCACACAAGAGCCAATGGACCAGAAACTGCTGGTGGACCGTGTCTGCAGAGCAGCTTACTGTCCACCCCCTGTTCTGCCCCCCATCTGTTCCTCTTCCCCCGCTGTTCCCATCTCTAACCTGCACCGCCATCTGCCCGACTGCTCAGCCAAAACCTAGGCTTCTCCCTGCCACCACTCGTAGTCCATCAACAAGCCCTGCAGACCTTCAAACCAGACCTGATCCGTCCGCCCCCGATCTCCACGGCACCCTTGTCCTGCCCTTGCCACCATCATCTGCCCCGTGGACCACGGCTCTTCCTCATTCTGATCTGGTCCCCAGGTCCCTTTACAGCGGCAGCCAGAGTGAGCCTTCGAAAACACGAAGCAGTTGTTACTCATCTTGGAACGTGTCAGTGGCTTTCTGTTCTTAGAATCAAACCCAAGCGCTCTTTCGTGGCCTCCAGGGCCTGGAGGCCCCTGTATGACCTGCCTCCATGGCCAGTCCACCCTGGTCTCTCACCTGCCCTCCCCTGCCCCTCAGGTGTGAATGAGCAGCGATTGGCCAGGCCTGGGTCACCAAGTTAGTATGTGGCCCTTCAGTGTGACGACATTTAAGAAAATCCTCAAAGGCAAGCAAATTTTTTTTTGCCTTTAAGTTAGTTTGGGGGACACCCTTGAAATCAGCGATCTGAGAGGCTCTCTGAAAGGCACCTTATATCTACCTGGTGTGGACACTCAGGAAAATAAGTCATGGAGAAGCAATGTTCTACATTCTAAGGTTGTGGTCTGTCTACTTAGCCCCGGGCAAGAGAGCCATTACTTTGCAGATCCATGGACACATGGCCCCAACATTAGAAGCCCATGACTCGCCCTGGAGAAATGTTTTCCCTTTGCCCGTCTCCATCCTGCTGAGCTGGTCAAGCAGTAAGTCTCAGCGTGCGACTTTGAATTAAGATGCCTCAGCCATGACAGGAGGCAGTGACTTGCTAAAAATTAATATGTTTTCACTGTACTTGGTCTTGCAACAACCTTCTACTTATTTCCGTGAATATTGGTTTCCTGCTCACAGGACATAAATTTTATTTTAAAACAAAATTAAGCATAAAAAATATAAAGTCCAATTCAGACAAACCTTGATGGTAGAGATGACAGTGGGTTATTGCAAAACCAGCGCAGTTGTAGGCGCCGGGCTGTTCGTGGGGAACTCTGAGCTGCATCGGGCGCTCGGCAAGGCAAGGACCATTCTTGTCGGAGTGTCCCCGGGCCTGGCCAAGCCCTGGTCCCCAAAGACACGTACCAAAGATTTGTCTGGATTGAGTTAGGCCAGTACCACCTGTCCACAGGTGTCCCTGGAAAAGCCCACTCTTTCCACGGCCTCGCCTCCAGAGGACACAATGCAAACACGTTCTGGACCTCCCTGTGCTTCTCTCTCTGCACAGAGGGGGAGAGGAAGATTCTACCTATCCAGGGCAACCCCCACCCCTCCCCCACGGTTAGGAATCAGGATGAGTCCCTTTTCTGGCTGTATCCCAGGCCAGCTGTCCCAACCAGCCCCAAGTTAAAGGGACACAGCTGTTCACCCACCCCAGGACTGGAAGGAAGCCTGGGATGATCTCAGTCGAGAAGCCTCTGGCCCTGAGAACTGTCAGAACAGCTGAGCAACAGACAGCAGATGGCACATTTCTCCCAGACCCCCACCCCGGCATGCTGGCTGTACCCGGCTGTGAGAAAATGTGTGGAACTTTTGGGGGAAGCGCATCATTCATTGACCTGGGGCTGTTGCCAGGCTCAGAAGCCCCATTCTCTTTCCCATTCCCCATGCCGCAGAAGGAGCTTGGCCACCTTCAAGGCCCGGTTCTTTCTTTCTCCCTGCTGGAGAAGAATTCCTGGCCCTTTGTCACAGGAAAGGCTTTCGGGGCCCTGATCTAAGAGGGTGGGCTGGCAGGGCGGGGGCTGACAGATGCCACAGATGGGAGGGGCTTTCAGACACCACCTCTCTCTGAATTCATCTTCAGAAACCCTCCGGGTGCGAAAGTTCTGTGTGCGCAGACATTGCCAGCCACACTATTTATAACAGTGAAAAATAACCTTTCAAACTGGAACAATCCAATATCCTCTACCAGACTCGTTGAATAGTGCAGTGGTGAAGAACATGTGTTCAAATCTTGGCTCTGCCACTTCCAATATATCCATAACATATACACATATAAATTAATATGCATATATACCTGCCGTGTATAAATACACAGACACACACACACACACACACACACACACACACACACACACAGATACCTTCTCAACTTTCCATGATCTTCCTTGCTCTGCTCTTCTCTGTGTCCCCATCACACCCACTGTTCCCTTTCTTATACCGGCATATTCTGCCAGTTTCCATCAAGTCACTGATGTCACATCACAATCCAAGCCTGATATTTAGTTTATTTCAAGCAGAGATTGTACCGCAAACATTTATTGATCCCAAGAGAAAAGTTCTGGTGTTCAGTCACCCACCTCAGTGATTCAGGTAAAAATTCTAAGAGATGTCCTTGCTCCTTCTCTGGACCTCAATCTCCTAAACCCACACGGGGTCCAGCATCTTCTTGCTGCCGCCCAGGCTCTGGCCAGCCCCCATCACCTCTCGCCTGATAATTACACTGGCTTCCTCCACCATCTTCCTGCTTCTGCCCTCACCCTCATCTGTTCTTTCTCCACATGAACACAGAGGGATCTTGCTGGGATCTGAGACAGGCTGTGTCCCTCCTCTGTTTAAAACTCCCTAACCCATATCTCTCTCTCTCGGAATAAAGCCTAGGACCTCAGCACAGCCCATGGACCCCCCCATATCATGGCATTGCCGCCCTCTCTAAGCTCAAGTCCACTGTGCAAAGTTCTTCCTGGACATAAAACTCCCACCACGGTATCCATGGTCTGGATACCATGGTCCCCCCCCCGCCCCCCGCCACCGGTGACTCCGTGTGGCTCCTTTCAAACACGACCGTGTTACTATGGGTCAAATTGTCAATGTAAACCAGGGGCTCTGACTGCTTCCTGACTGCAAATCCTTTTTGAAAACTGCCTGAAAAATATCTATATGCGTGATCATTAATACATATTGTCACAAGAGGAGTACCCTAGTTTCACACTAATTATCTATTCTTGGCAGCTGAAAGACTGATTCGTGTTTTTAATAATGAATTCAAAAAGGCTACAGATTTGCTATTGTGTCATCGCCACAATTTAAGGGTTGATTGCAAAATCTTACCTAGAAAATCTTAAAATTTTTTGCTGGCAACAATGTTTCAAACTCTGTTGTCCTTGACAGTGGACAGTCTAAAGGCCCAACCCTCAGCTCGTCAATGGGCAGCACTTCTTGCCATGCCCAGAGAACCTCCAGGATCTGTCTCCTACCTTTCCCTCCAGTCTCATGCTCTACCTCCCTTCCCCAGCCTCACTGAGCTCCAGCCACACCTGCCCTACTCGTTCTGCCCCAGGACCTTCGCACATGCAAAGAGAATCCCTCTGAAACCTGCCTTTCAGGTGGTGGTGTGACAGAAACACAGATCTTCTTTTCCATGTTCAGCATGGAGCCCAATGCAGAGCTAGAACTCACGACCCTGAGATCAGGACCTGAGCTGAGATCAAAAGTTGGATGCTTAACCAACTGAGCCTCCCTTCTGCAGAGAGAAAGTAGTCATGGAAAGCAGGCAAAGCTGGAGGAGTGATCTCTTCTTTCAGGCTGCAGGAGTGGCGTTTTGTTGTTTTCTTTCTTTTTCTCCTTGCCTTTGTATTCGTGGGTCTAAAGGAAAAGAATCATGTGGATATTTACACAAAGGCGGGCCCAACGCCAGCACTCAGATAACGATTTGTATAAATGTCTCTTGGCATGAACAATGAGAGTTCCTTTGGACAGTTGAAGCTACAGCAGAGCCAAAACTTAACTTTGCTAAAGTCGAAAGAAAAATATTTGCAATTTGCTCGGTCAATAGACTGGCAGAAAAGCCTTTTGAGACCACTTCTGCAGACAGAATTTCTCCCCTGGGCCCAGAAGGATGTGCTGGTGGCAGCCTAAAACCCGAGTCAGATAACCAGCCTGTCTCTGAATCATCCAACCAATTTGGCAGACAAATCAGCCCCAGAGAAAGAAAAGGAAGAAGCCCAACCTGGAGGAGTGGGCATTTCTGCTCATTCCTTCTCCGCTCACACTCTCTCTGTTCGCTCTGTGCATTAGGAGAGTCCGGCCTCTACAGTTAGGTCATCTGGGCTTCCCTGCCCTGTGGCTTTCTGGCTGTGTTTGGTCCATAGGAGGAGGCAGAGCAGATTAGACAGGAGGAGAGAGGGGTCAGCAGGTCCCCCTCCCTTGCTGGGTCATGATGTGACAGTGGCCATGATCTACTTCCTGTAGCCTCAGCTCCTCACAGGCAGCCCTGTCCTACAATGACAGCTCTCCCTGGGTCCCCTCCAGGCCTGGGGCTGGTAAAGGCCCCTCTTGGTTACTAGTCCCTATGTGACTAGACCCATGATTCTCCCCACTATGCCTCACTATCCTGATCTATATACTGGGCACAGCGATGGCACCTGCCTTATTGGGTTACTGTAATGATTAAATGAGTGAATGCATAAGAAGTGCCTAGAACAGTGTCTGGTGTATAATAAGCACTCAGTAAGGGTTGGCTGTGGCTATTATTCTTTTATTCGTGCCATTCCTGGGTTAGGCACTCTACTTGGTATCTTACTGGATACTATGAAGTATACTCTTCACTCGGACTGGTAAAGTGATGACACCCAGAGATTGTGGTCAATTATGTGTCTACCAAAAACCACCACTAAAAAATCTATATAAGGAAATACACTTAAAAACACCATAGATAAATCGAAATGGAATGCTAAAAATTGCTCGAATAACTTACAGAAAGCCAAAACAAAACAGAACCCCAGAAAGAACAAACAAAAATAAAATGACAAACTTAAACCCTAACATACCATTAATTACATTAAATGCAGATGGTCTAAATACACCAACGGAAACACAAAAATTGGCAGACTGAATTTAAGAACATGTCCAATTATATGCTGTCTACAAGAAACTCACTTCAAATATAACTACACAGGCAGAAAGAAACCATGTCAGAAGAACTCTTGGAGCTTGAGAAAGGAAAAAAGAATACTGGAACGGGCAACGTTAGGTGTGAGTATAATAGACTGTTTTTCACTCCCTGAGCTTCTTAAATCGTATATGATGGCTGAAGCAAACATAATCACATCGTGTGGTGTGGTGCTCGAGGTGTGAAAGGAAACACTTCAGACAATTGCACATTTTAAAAAGATTTATTTATTTTAGAGAGAGAGAAAGGGGGTGAGCAGAGAGAGGGAATCTCCAGCAGACTCTTTGCCAAGTGCAGAGCCCAACTCGGGGCTTGACCTCACGACCCTGAAATCATGAGCTCAGCCGAAATCCAGAGTTGCTCACTTAACTGACTGAGCCACCCAGGCACCCCAGGACAATTGCATTTTAAAAGTGGGAAGCGTAGGGACACCTGGGTGGCTCAGTCAGTTGGGCATCTGCCTTCGTTTCAGGTCATGATCCCGGGGTCCTGAGATCGAGTCCTGCATCGGTCTCCTTGTTCAGCCAGGAGCCTGCTTCTCCCTCTGCCTGCCCCATCCCTCTGCTTGTGCTCTGTGTCTCTCTCAAATAGATAAATAAATAAAATCTTAAAAAAAAATAAAAGTGGGAAAGGTAAAGGACCTTAAATATCAGGAAGGTTTTAATGCATCCCTCTAAGAGTTAAAATAACGATAGCAGTTCCTGGTGATCAGTTACATACATGTATATATGGAATAAGTTGCCACTGAGAAAAGTATATAAAATGATGTACTCTAAAACATTATAAACAAATCACAACGGAATTACAAAAAGGACTCAGAAACTACAGGAAGGCAAGAGAAACAGAGGGAATAAATTGAGAATAATAATAAAAGAGCAGTCTTTGGCCCTAACTGATCAATAATTATTTTAAAATGCCAATGGGTCTAAACAGACTAATTTAAAGAGAGAGACCGGCAGACTGGATTGAAAAATACAACCCAATTATATGTTGTCTGCAAGAAACTCACTTCAAACATAATGATATAGGTGGGCTGCTGGTAAAAGAATGGATAAAATTGTGTCATGCAAACATGAATTTAATAAAAGCAAAGGGGCTGTATTAACATTCGATTAAGTAGACTTTACAGCAAAGAAAATTACTAGAGACAACAAGAGACATTATGTAACCATAAAAGGATCACTCCACTAAGAAGATATAGCGATCCTAAACACGTGTGCACCAAACAATAGAGCCTCAAATCATGGAAGGCAGAAACCGATAGCTCTGGAAGGAGAAGCAGATACACCCACAATTATAGGTGGAGACTTCAGCATCTAACTTATCAGGATTTGACACCCTCTATCAGTAACTGACATACCTAGAAGCCCGATTTCACATCCAGGAATCGGTAAGGATATAGTTAAATTGAACAGCACCATAAATCAACTGGATCTAACTGACATTTATAGACTACTTCATCATCAACAACAAAATACACATCCTTCTCAAGCTCGTAATGGAACATTCGCCAAGAGAGACCATATCCTGGTTCATAAAGCAAACCCTAACAAGTGGAAAAGAATTCGGATCACGAAGGGTATGTTCTTTCATGATAATGAAATCAAACTAAAAATCAGTAACAGAAAGACAGCAGGAAACTCCTCACACAGACAAATATCACACAGTACATTTCTATGTAACCCTAGAGTCAAAGAGGAAGTCTCAAAGGACATTTTTAAAATACACAGAATTGAATGAAAATGAGAATAAAGCATATAAACAACATGGGTGATTTGCAGCTGAACTCATGCCGGAGGGGAATTTAGAGTAATAAACTCACACTGGGAAAAAAGGTAAGATCTCAAATCAGTAATCTCAGTTTCTACCTATGAAACTAAGGAAAGAGGAGCAAAGTAAATCCAAAGTGAGCAGAAGGAAGGAGCAAATGAAGGTAAAAGCAGGACTCAGTGCAACTGAAAACAAAAAGAATAGAGAAAATCAATGAAGCAAAGAACAGTTTCTTTGAAAAGATCAGTAAAATCGACAAGATTCTAGAAAGACTGACAAAGATAAAAAGAGAGAAACAACAAATCTCCGATACCAGGAATAAAACACTACAGATCCTGTAGCCATTAAAGACATAATAAAGGAGTGCTGTGAACGACTTTATACTCATAGATTCCATACTTTAGAAGAAATGGACCAATTCTTCAAAAACCAAAAACTACCAAACTCAATCAAGATGAAGTAGGCAACAGTCTTGAACTATGTAAGAAATTGCATTTGTCATTTGAAAGCTCCTGGAGAAGTCGCCAGGCCCAGATGGCTTTGCTGGAGAATTTTATCCAACATTTAAAAAAAAAAAATTAACACCAACTTTACACAATCTTGTCCAGAAAGCAGATAAAGGAACACGTCCCAGCAGAGGCTTTGTTCTTTGCTTCTTGTGTTTTTCAGTTTTCTATTACATACATGTTAACTTTTAAAGAATAAATGTAAATTTTAAAAACCTAAAAGAAAATGCTGTCCTCATGAAATAATACCGATACCAAAGCCAGACAAAAACAGTGGAAAAATAGAAAACTGTAGACCTCTTTTGAGAATTGAGACGTATGAATTTTCCAATTGGTTAGCAAATTGAATCCAATAATGTATAAGAGAATTATACAATGTAACCCAGTGGGATTTACTCCAGGTATGTGAGACTAGTTCAGTATTAAAAAATCCATCAGTATAATCCACCATATCAACAGGCTAAAAAATAAAAAATATCATTTTAACGAATGCAGAGAAAGTATCTATTCATGAAAAAATGCTCAGCAAACTAGGAACACAGGGTAACTTTCTCAGTCTCACAGAGAGCATCTGCAAAAAAGCTACTGTTAGCAACATACTTAATGGTGAAAGACTGAATGCTTTGTCTCTAAGACTAGGAAGAAGGCAAGATGTCCATTTTCACTACTTTTATGCACCTTAATCCTGGACGTTCTAGAGAGTGCCATAAGGAAAAAGAGAAAGAAAAAGAAAGAAAGAAAGAAAAGAAAGAAAGAAAGAAAGAAAGAAAGAAAGAAAGAAAGAAAGAAAGAAAGAAAGAAAGAAAGAAAAGAAAGAAAAGAAAGAGAGAGAGAAAGAATGAAAAAAAGGAAGGAAGAAAAGAGGAAAGGCATACAAACGGAAGTGAAAATGTCTGTATTTGAAGATGACATGATTTCTTACAGAGAAAATCCAAAAGTACCTACCTAAAAAGCTCCTAGAACTAGTGAGTTCGGCAAGGTTGCAGGATGTGAGATCAACACACAAAAGTCAATCAATTGCATATCCATATACCTAACAACGAACAAATGGGAACTGAAATGTAAATGCAATACCACCTATAATTGTTCCAAATTAAATGAAGTACTTTGATGCAAAATTAATAAAACGTGTATGAGATCTATATGCTGAAAATGACAAATTGCTAATGAAAGAAATTCAAGAACTAAATAGAAAGACCTTGCTGATGGATTGGAAAACTCAACAGAGTAAAATGTCAGTTCTCTCCTAATTGATCTGTATGTTAAAAGCATCTATTAAAATCCCAAGGTTTTTGTAGGCATAGACAAGCCCCCGGCGTTCCACCCTATTTCTGCTGATGCAGCAAGGGGAGGGAAGTTCCCACCTGGCTTCCTCCTGGTGGGTGGAAGAACAGGAGCTGCGGGGTCCGAGTGGCTCTCTGCCATGGGTGAAGGGCTGGGAGACCGTGGGTCTCATCCACCTTCTATTGCTGGAGGGAGGACTGGGGGGGTACTGGGTCTAAGTTACCCTCTGCTTTTGGGTGGAGGATCATGAGATGCCAGGTTTGCTGGTACTCCCAGGGTGGGCAGAAGGGCCTGCAGGCTGTGGGTGGTATGGGGTGTGGGATGGGTCAACCCCCACAAGCTCTGCTGGGGTGCTGCCGCTGACAGATTTAACCTGCCCCTGCCACTGGGTACCTTCTCCACCCAGCCTTCCCTTTCCTATTCTTGGGTTGGTTGGTTGGTTTTGTTTCTGTCTTGCACCTTTTGGTGGCTTTGGGCCTCAGGCCTCTGCAGAGCCCCATGCAGGACACACGGAGGTAAAGGGAAAGCCCTGGAACTCACGTGAGATGTTGTTAACATGTTATGAATGTTCCCAAAGAACTCAAGTTCAAAAAAAGGAAAGCAAACAAAGCAGCAAATATACCCAAAGACTAAACCTTACACCCACCCCTCAGCTGTGGCATGTATGTAAGCTTGGCCCGAGGAAGGCAGATCCTTCATGTGCAAATGTCCAATGAGCCTGATACCAGCCAAGCTTGCCACGGTTGCCCTTGGAGCCGCTTGTTAGCACACGAAATCACACCCCCGGACGGGCTGTTTTGATGAGTGTTCTCCCCTCCATGACGTAGGACAAGCAAAGCTGGGAGAACCTCTCGGACAAGGTGAGTGGTCTCCAGTCTGTCCCCCCACCCCCTTGCAGATGTATGAATGGCTTTAATTTAATTAAAACCCTCCCGTGGTTCTGTGGTGGGTGTCGGAGATGCAGTAAGAAGTCCCCTTCACTATTAACTACGAGAGGAGAGTGGCCCTTGCTGCTCTGGGGACAGACCCCCGTGTCCTCCAGGGAAAGTCCATCCTACCCGCGTCTCGGTCCCCAGAGAACCGGCTCAAGAGCAGCCTCCCCTTCTCTGCCCGGAAGGGAGGGAGGGTGGCGCTGTGGGACAGAGGCCGGGGCAGATGGAGGGGGCCGGGGTGGGCGTCGGGACATGCACAGATGCGCAGATGCCCAGATTCGAACGTAAGCTGAATGTAATTACTTGGTTAATTAAATATTGACTTTTAACTCTAGAAGTGATTAAAACAAGCTGCAGAGAAGACTGTCCAGAGCATAGGGGCGCAGGGAAAGACTCAGGGTTTTCAGGAAGGAAAAGAGGTGAAAAGGGATGGTCAACAAGAAAGTCTGCGACTGTCCTACTGTGCACACATGCCTACTGTGTGCGGGGGTGTGGTCTCCAGTCTCCAGGCAGGTGGGGAGTCTCGGACAGAGGCCACTGTGCAAAACTAGGATGTTCGGGCGTCTCCTCCCCATTCTTCCACCCTGAGATCCCATCGCTTTTCCCAGCGGTCCTCCAAGTGGACCAAGAGTTTCTGGTGTACAGGAACTGGACAACGTTCATCCGAGTTTTCCTGAAACATAACGCAAAGCCCGGCAAGGGGAGGAGCTCCACAAATGCTCATGGAGCGAACGCATGCGCTTTGTATGAGCAATGACTGTGTGCGCACCGGGTGTGTGCCTGCGTGCACATGTGCCTGCGTGGCTTTGCATGTGAGTGCCTCTGTGTGCACGTGCGTGTGCAAGCCCGCGTGTGTGTGTGCTCACTGCAGGCAGGTGCTGTGGATCGGGTTTCAGGTGAGGACTTCACTCACCAGCTCAGAGGCTCGCAGAGTCCAAGGGGCTGCAAAGCCCCCTCTGGCCACATCTCATTCCCGTAATTCACAGCAAACTCCCTGGTCCTCTGGGTCTGAGGCCTCAGCCTGACTTTTCCAGCTTCCCTGCAGGCGGGAGGGGACTCCTGGCCCTACCCGGGAGCTCTGTGTCTGCCTGGGAGACTTGAGCGGACCCCGGGGCTCCGATGTCCCCCAGTCTGAGGAGTCGCTCAGCCACTGAGCGGGGGGCCTGGGTGGGGCACCAATGCAATTCTGGGGACCCCCTGGCCTCCTGACACTCCAGCCTCTGCCCGTCTCCAATCACCCCTCCTGGGACAACCTTTCTCCCCTCCTGTCCCTCGTCACCCTGATGGCACCTTTCTCTGTGCGCGTCCTGGCTGGATGATCGGGCTTTTCAGGTTCCTCATGCTGGTCCTGACTCCCCACCCCCTTGCTGGTTTAACCTCGAGGGGACCTTTCTGTTGACACCCACACGCCTCATTTCATCCTTCTGTGAGTTCCTTGGCGGCCCTCTGTGCAGAACGCCTGGCTGCTTCTATCCCCCTTGCAAAGCCAGAATGCTGTTTTATTTCCGGAACTCCTATACAACAATTAAAAAAAAAAAAAATCATTCCTGCTGTGTGTTTATCTCCATCAAGGGCTGAAATACAACCTGAACCATTTTTGTCTGAGCACTTTCTGGCCGAGTTTGGGTTGGAGCTGAGGGGATTTATGAGGTTGTAAAAGTCACGCTTCCCACAAGTCAAACAAATCAGTGAGCAAAGGAGAAGCCTTTAGAAGTGGGGAAGGCGGCTGCGGCTTGGCCTGAGTCTGGAAGATCCAGAAAAGATGGCACAGAGCAGGAGCAAAGGGGCTTTGAGACTCACAACGTTGGGTCCAAACTTGCTTTTCAAGAGCAAAAGACAGGGCGTCCCCCCCGGAGGTTAGGGGCCAAACTCCTCAGCTCTCCAGCAGAAGAGAAATACACGTGTTTTAAAATGGAAATTCCAGCATCATCTATAACATTGCACTCTTGTGGTTAATTCTGTCTGAATTTTCTCTTAGACATAAGCCATCTTGTATGTAGAATTATAATTGCATTAGAAGAAAAAGTTTATATGTCTTGAGAAATTACGATAATGAAAAATAGCACCATAAACCCCCATTAAGTCAGAAGAGAGATAATTGTGTTTCCTGCTGCCTCCCTGGGCTGGCTCGCTGACACAGAGATGGATTTACTCCGGCTCATCTGTGTAGCTCGGTACCCATTTTCCCTCTTAATTACACGTAACTGTGTAGTCTTAATTTGTACAAATGCCCAGTGCCTAACAGCGCGTCTTCACGAAGGGACGGTGAGGTTGGGAAGTGGGAGAATTATAAACTGTGAGCTGTTTGAGCTGTTTGATGTGTGACCCCAGACAGAGGCGGTGGTTACTCTAAATTCCCACTCTTAGAAGCTGGAGGGGCTGTGACCAGTTAGGACACCGCTCTGAGAACACATAAAGGTGGCAGTTTGTCTGTCTGCCTCATTGTCCATCAGTCATTCTCTCCCGGGTGAGCGGACAAGGGAGATGAAACATGTGGATCTCACTGTGTGTTGGAGCTGGCCCCCACGAGCGGCATTTGTGCACATGTGCTTGTGTCCCACCATGTGTGGCCCTGGGCAGCCCAGCTGCAAGTCTCCGTGGGCCCCATACGGCTTGTGGGTCTTCGGTGGATAACGGTGTTCTAAAGGTTCGAGAAGCCGGTCCGCTTGACAATAAGTACAATTCAGTGTAGGTCTTTCTGTGACAGCAGATCTGTTTTACGATCCCTTTCAGAAAATTCACTTGTGAGGGGATTCACGTGGCTGCTGATTTAATCAAAGAACAGAGCAGTCCAAAGGCTGGGGCTCTTGCTAACCCGGCTCTGTCTCCCTGGCTGGCAACGACTTGTTTGCTGACCTCCCTGGGCCTCAGTGTCCTCATCTTCAGAACGGGAATAATATCAATGATATGGCAGGGCTGTCAGGCGGATTAAATGAAGTTGACTTGAGTACAGATGTACAACAGAGGCCAGTTCTGATCCGCTGATGTCACTGCAGAGCAAGAAGACAGACCTCCCCCATGGGGACACATTGAGAAGGAAGCCACGTGTCAGATCTTTCAGAGGATCCTTTGATTTGGGGTTCTTAGAGCAGCCTTGAATATCTCTGATGAGGCTCCTGTTCATGTATTTGTTCATTTGACGGATATTATTAAATTAATCACCAGGTCGTAAACAAATACAGGGGTTTTTCAACGAGGGGCTCGATCGCAGGACCCTGGGATCATGACCTGAACCGAAGGCAGGTGCTCTACTGACTGAGCCAACCAGGCACCCCAACAACAGGGGTTATAAATAAGATACGACTTCTGCTTTGAGTCTAGCAGGTGAAGGAGATATAACAAGTGAGTACGGCCGAGTTTGTGTCAGACGACTGGTTGCTTACCTCTTCTTTGCTGATAGAAATTGGATCTGTTTGGGGAGCAAAGTGTCCAACTCAAGGGGACAGATCAACCCTGCCAATCATGACAATCCCACGCGTGGGCATTTAACCACTTTTGGCCGATGAACTGTGAAGGCCAGTTGGCTGGGGGCTTCTGGGAAATGCTTTTCTCCCA
This sequence comes from Eumetopias jubatus, assembly GCF_037043125.1. Classification (NCBI taxonomy): domain Eukaryota; kingdom Metazoa; phylum Chordata; class Mammalia; order Carnivora; family Otariidae; genus Eumetopias; species Eumetopias jubatus. The sequence goes on from NW_028274815.1 coordinate 128,113,370, forward strand.
GAAAAGTGGAGGGTCCCCTTCTAGTTTCTGTTCAGAGTCACAACTAGTAAGAACACAGCCCCGAACCTTGCAAAGGACCGAAACCAGATGAGCAGCAAGTGCATGACTTTTCTAGATCCCAACAGGGCAATCAAAAGTCCCAAAACCTAAGGAGAAAAAGAGGCACGTGCAGGGAGAGATGAGACTGTCTTACCTGGGCCAGATGTAGCCCGAACCAGCGGAAGAGTTCAGCTGGGGCAGTGGTTCTCAACTGGGGGCGATTTTGTCCCCCAGGGGCATTTGGCAATGTCTGAGGACATTATTGTCACAACTGGGTTGGACGAGCTACTGTCATCTAGGGGGTGGAGGCCGGGGAGGCTGCTAAACATCCTACGCCACACTAGACAGCCCCCACGACAGAGGTGAGCCAACCCGAATTGCCACTACTGTCAAGGTCAAGAAAACTAGAGATGAACTACCATTGTGACTCGGCCAGATAATAGTAATAGGGTCCTAACTGGTCCCTTGGGGTTCTGCCCTTGCTTCCTACAGCCCAGTCGCCATACAGCAGCCAGAAGCAGATAATAACCAGATCATACCTTTCCTGTGCTTGCAACCCTCCAATGATCCCCATCTCCAGGCTTCCTGTGTCTACACAAACCACAGAGTCTGCTCCCCTCCCACTCCAATCCAGCCTTACCAGTCTCACTGCAAGAACATGCCCACCTCAGGGCCTTTGCACTTGATTCCTCCGCCCAGGATATTCTTCTCTCCCCCAAGACTTATCACCACATTTCATCCCTGTCTCTGTTCAAGTGTCTCACTTTCAGACAGGAGAAACAAAATCCCCAAATCCCAACCTCAGCACCAGTAGAACTCACTGGAATGTTTTAATGTTTTTAAAAATGTCTAACTATTGGTTTTTAAAAAGATGGCTGACTTCTGTTGGGCAAAAAACAAGAGTGGAAGCAGGAAGACCAGCTAGGAGGCCAGGGGGACAGACAGTGGCTTGGGCTGGGCAGCAGGTGGAATCTAGACATCTCTAAATGATTTTTTTTTAAAAATAAATAATTTTCTGATGAAGTAGAAGATTTTCTCGATTCTCTTCCAGCAAACAATAGAAGAGGTGGCTTTGGAGGACTTTCATCTGCCCTCCCAGACTCCCCACACCCTCCAAATAAACCACCCAGAATACAAATAAAAGCTAAGCAAAATCCGTGTGCCTGAGCAGCCTCACCATGCCGACCAGTCCCCTCAGCTCACCACACTGAGACAGAGACACACACATTGATGGATGAAAACTTGTTTTACCCATCATCAAAAGATAGGGGAAAAATAAGGACACTCAGAACCATGTAGCTGGGATTTGAAATAATAACAACAGAGAGAGGCTGCCTTCTGAGTGGGAAGCGTGAAAATGCTCAGAAGCTGGAGATGGGAGGGTTTGGGGGGCAAAATCACTTCGCTGGCATCCTGGGCTGTGCATGCAGACCTTAAGAAGTTCATGGGCAAGCCTCTGCATCCTCCTTCCGCTCATTCTGAGATCAAACCAGGCAGCCTTCAGCTCTGGCTTTGATAAGCTATGTGTGGCCCGGCTGGCTGGGACTCACGCAATAGAGATGAATGGAAAATGAGGTTTGTAATTATTTCCTAAAGACATGCAGCCTGGCTTCGCCCCAGGATGAATTTTAGGTCCCTGGAAACCGCATTGGCTATACACACAGCCCGGGCAGTGTCGCAGGACCGGCATTTAGGAGGGTTCCCACTTGATTCAATGCTCTGCTATCTTGAAATTCTTCATAATTTTTTAACAAGAGGCCCCACGTCTTCATTTTGTGCTGGGAAACGGTATTCCTCATTTCCAGTCCAGTGGCTGAAACCCTTCTCTTGAACCTTTCAAAGGGAAGGATGACCTGGGTTGGGGGGCATTCCTGGGACTGTGACGGGGAGGGGTATGGGTTCTCACAACACCTCCGGGTGGTTGAGGATGGGGGCCCTGGAAACAGGAGAGGGGCCTCAGCTGAGTGAGCCTGCAGGACAAGCCAACCAAAGGAGGGAGCCATTGTCCTCCCCAGGCATAGACGATCCAGGGCACAGAACACAAACTGCCCCAGCCCCACACTTAACAACAGAGTAACCGGAGCTCGGTGGCACCCTAATCAAACCTATCCTGAGGCAGGGCAGGCAGGATCAAGAACTGAGAAAGGAAGCAACTAACCAGGGGCCTCCGGGCCACACTCCAGTGACGTTCCACCTCTGGCCAGACTCAGATATTAAAATCAGGACTTCGCTCTCAGGGTATGAGCTGAGCATGGTAAGACCTGTGCTGTTCAGCCAACTCAGGGGCACTTATGAATCTCAATGAGCACGATCTTTTCTGAGTGGGACCTCTGATGACGCACCCATTGATCAGGCACTTGGGGATTTCTCTTGGGAGGGGAGTTGCTTTAATCTGAAACCTGTGCTTCTCAATGCCTGAGAAGGGGCAAACCGGTGGTAGGTCCAAATAATGTTCGGGGCCCAGGGCAAAATAATACCCCAAAATTCTTAAGAATTTCAAGTCAGCTGGGGTGCCTGGGTGGCTCAGTCAGTTGGGCGTCTGACTCTTGATTTCGGCTCAGGTCATGATTGTGGGGTTGTGGGATCGAGCCCCACATCGGGCTCCATGCTCAGCGGGGAGTCTGCTTCTCCCTCTCCCTCTGCTCCTCCCCACCCCTTGTCCTCTCTCTTTCTCTCTCAAATGAATACAATCTTTAAAAAAGAATCTCAAGTCAGCGGTGGCAGAGCATTAGACTGGGTATGGGCCCTTCCGAGCCTGGGGCTCTGTGCAGCTGTGCAGGTCACAAGCCCACCCAGCTAGGCCTGGAGTGCAAGGCTGGCAGTTAGAAATGTCCGGAGGTGATTCAGGTTCACCTGAAGGAAGGAAGTGTGCTCCGAGTACTGCTGGAGGGCCAGGCAAGGTGTGACTAAGGGGGACAGATTTCCCTGCCGTTCCTACCCCAGCTCTGAGAGCCCTGGAGGAGGCCACAGTCGCCTTGACAATGACTCCACTGTCGGAATAAGTAAGATTCCTCCTGGAGACCACTCTGTGGGGACCGAGATTGACTGGATGCATAATACATTCTGGTCCATTTGCTTAAAAAACTCGTCTTTGTGGTGGCAGCTCCCTGGGGTCTGGTAGAACGTAAGGGACCATCACTGGGGGAAAGACCCGGGAAGCCGGGAACGGTGGGAAATCTGCTCCTGAGAAGTTTGTGAAGAAATGTGGGCAGCGTGCCTCAGTTTCTCCACCTGTGAAATGTGCGTGATAATAGCACCTACCTCCGGTAGCACTGCGGGGCATTAATGAGCTGGCAAATGGACCAGAAAGCCTGGTGGTTTACAAGGCAAACAGCTGTCACGGTTTGCTGCCCCTACCCACTCTTCTCCGGATGGAGAGGGCTCCGAAGCTGTTCAATAAACAATCTAAGAGCCTCCGGGGCTTAGGTGCATATCTTTGCATGCGGGTGACTCCCATCACCTCAGGAAGGACTGGGTCCTTCATGGACTAGTCCTTGCGGGGGGGGGGGGGGGCGGATATATCTGGATTCCTGTGAAGTCAGTGTTAAAAATACCTTCTAGGTCACCCAGTCCAGAGCCCTCGATCACAAACGAGGCTCAGAAGGTGAAAACGTCCTGGCCAATGTCATACAGCCAGTTGCTGATGGAACGGGGACGTGAACCTGGCCTGGGGACTCCAAAGCCTCCACTCGCTCACCGTCCTCATTGGCCGCTCAGATCCCACCAGCGCGGGAGGAGGTGGGCAGTGGGTCACAGACGTCATCCCTCTTCCCAGGACAGAGACCGGGGCTGGGGCTTCTGCGCTCGGGGCCTCCTGCGGCCTCAGCACAGACGGGTAAGAGCAAGCGGGACGGGACCGACGTGTATGTGTGACAGCCCACCCCGGGGCCCTGCTCCTGCTGCCCACCCCACGCCCCGCGTCGGGGAGCCCCCGCCGGTGGCCCTGTCCAGACCCTGCCGTGGGTCCAGCATAGTATTATTAAGCTGTCCTTCCCCATCCAGCCTCTCACTCACATTTGGCCACATGTTCACAGCTCTCTGAGGACACCTGTTTGTTTGTTCCTTCAACAAAAACTGGATTCTAAACCAAGATATTAAGTCCTGGGGATAGGACAAGAAACAAGACAAACAGGCTCGGCCCTGCAAAATTTTCTGGCCTAATGTGGCATTCTGGGCATGGGGCGTGAGGAGGAGCTATCTGCCCTGGTGGCGAGGAGGGTTTTAACACTCAATTTGAGTCCGTTGTATTATTGGTTTAAACTTTCTGTGGATAATGCCCCCCCTTCCTGCCTATACCTGGGGCAGACTGCCCTCACCACTCCTTGCTGATTATCCCCCTGAATGTGGGACTCCAGGGAGTACATATGCACTTACCTGCTATTTCTCCAACATGTGAGACATAGTCCTGCCACAGGGCCTTTGCCCTTGCTGTGTCCTCTGCCTTGAGCTCTCTTTGCTCAATTAGAAGCTTGGTTCATGCCTTCACTTCCTTCAGGTCTGTGCTTGGCTGGCTCTTTCCTGACCACCTTATAAAAAAAGACACCGCTCCCAAGGATACCCTTTATTCTGTTTTACTTTTCCCCACAGCCACTATCACTGCCTGGTGGACTGTGTATTGTTTCTTGTCTGTCTTCCTCAACCCGGCCCACTAGGATAGGGCTTTGCTGATTGTCTTCATTGCTTTCTTCTCCAGTGACTGTCCCCTAAAGGAAGCTCAACAGATATTGAATGAATGGATGGATGAGAGGGTTCTTGTGTACAAATTCTGCTCTTGCCCTATGCCTGCTGTGTGACCTTGAGTGAGTTACCACCCCTCTCTGAACCTCCGTTTCCTTTTCTGAAAACAGAAACAAGGCCGACCACAAAGTGGCTGAACCAATTAACGCAGGCCAGAGGTGAGAACATCTGCTCCCCTCGGGGGAAGATGATGAGCATCACCTCCCTCCATCCCCTCTCCTCTACAGCTTCTGATGTAAGGCAGGGGAAGGAGGTGGGGGATCCTCTGAGCCTGTCCAGGCAGGAGGAGGATTCCTCTCCATTCCCCCCACCCCACCCCAGCCTGGCCTCAGAGAATGACAGGCCGCCCGGCAGAGCAGGAAAAATGGACCGGGAAGTAGGTGGATTTATACCCTGCCTTCCCAGCAAAGTGTTCTTAAGAATGCGCACATCTGTAACTCCATTTCCCTCATGAAGACCCAGTGACAACCCCAATGGACCAAGATATGTGAGCCTCTCCCTTTGTGTGAAGAGGCAGGTAGAAGGGCTTCCATCTGAGTGACCCCGAAGGAAAAGGCCCACTGGCAGCTAATGCAAAGGCACCCGCAACCCCCGCCTGGAGCCTCCAGTCTCAGTGGGGATGCTGACACCTCAAAAACTGGGCAGCTGACCCTGCAGTTTCCAGCGGGATTCAGGGCGGGGGAAGCCAGAGGTCACCACCCCACCCCCCTTGCTTGCTGCACCACACTACCCCTCCCCCCAACACTCTGCCAACACACATCTTACACCCAATTCCAACTTAAGCAGCAGCTGCCGTCCTGGCCCGGGGACCCCTATCTCTTTCCATGTTATTGTAGATCGGTTGCCCACCACTGCAATAAAGAACTCTCGATGGGTTGTCTAGAATTTCTAAATCAGCACTGCAGAGAGTCTGGCAGATAAAAACACAAGACAGGCAGCCCTACAAGAGTGATGAGTGCTCAGCTCAAGCAGGTGACCCCGGGGGGCCTGGCCTTCTGAGGTCAGTCCCTCTCAAACATCAACTCTAGGAGGGACTTCCTAGCTTTCCCCCCTAGCTTCCCTACCTTCCCCCGCTAGGAGGGCAATGGTGGGGGGGGGCCTGCATCCTGGCTACCCGGGGGTTCTCTGCATCCTTTAGCCCGGATGCTAAAAACCTCACCAGCTTTCTTAATGACATTCTGGTTCCCAGGACTGCTCCTGCAGTTATGGGGCAGAGAGAGAGAGAGAAGGGCAGATGGTCAGGTATTAGATCAGCCATCGTCAAATCGAAGTGCTCAGACCCCTGGGGGGACAGGGTGACATTCTAAAGGCTCACAGGCGCAGACAGCTTTAAGAGAATGAATTTCTAGATCCCTGACTGACTCGTGCGCCCCATGGGTTCTTCTCTTCCACATCCTCTTTTCTGCATGCCCTTCTCCCAGCTGATAAAAGAAAGATTGATCAGTCGGAATTCCAACAGGGAAAATAGGGCAAACTCCTGTCTGCTAACTTGAGGAGCAAGGGTACTATCCAAATGCGTGGGCGGAGGACGAAGGGAAATTACAAAGGATCAGGCAGGGCCCCAGCTAAGTACGAGGCGGAGGGAGGTTTCTGGAAGCCAGAGACAGAGTGGTTGTACACAGTGAGCCTCGAGATAGGAGGTGACCTGGAGGGGACAGGCAGCCGGTAGAATGAGGACCCACCTCTCTCATCTCCTGCCGCCTCTCTTCACCCAACGGCTAACGCAATCAGGAGCCAGGGGGCAAGGTAGCCCACGTTGGTGGCAGGTCATTCAAAGGGCTGAGTGAAAGTTGACAGCAACTCTTCAGTTGCCATCTGCTTATTTATGTGAACAAGGTTCACCACGCTCATATCAGCCCAACCAAAAAAAAAAAAAAAATGAGCAGGATGCGTTGATGCTGTAACTTCCCACTATAACAGTAAGCCATACTCATTCATGAATACATGAATTAATTGAAAAACAGTCCCGCAACAGTTATGTGCCTTTGATCAATTGTGCACTACTCACAATTTTGATAACTAAATTCAGAGTCATGGGTTTAACATTTAAAATGTTCTGGCCACAGACATTTGTAAATTATCAATTATAATTTATACATGTTTTTATTGGAATATACATGCTTTTTTGTTTTTGTTGGAATAAAGGACTTGCCAGAGTAAAAATATGATACATTTGCAACAAACCTTGCCAGGGGAGTAGCTCCAGGAGACAAATAATGCAAAATTTCCGACAATCAGAAAAGAGCTTCTCATGCATTTTTAAAATCAATGATGGTAGATAGCAAATGACTATGGTATTGAGTTTCCACTTGAACACATTGTTTTAAAAAGTGATAGAACAGTTTTCTTTTATAATATAAATATTAAATATTTCGGACGCAATGATTTGAATTTATGATAAAAATTGAGGTGTTAACAATGTGAGAAGGAGCACATGGGGTTTTACATGTGGGAGGAAATGGAAGGGATAAATCTAGAGAACTGAGAATTCAGGGGTCTGGGATTTAGCCCCTCATGTAGCCGAGAAATCAAGGGAGGGAATAAGAGAAGAATCTACAAGATGTCTAAGACAGCCTTCTTCGGGTGCCTGATGACAGGGCAGTAATACAATGTCGGGGGGAAGAAAGGCTGCAGATTTCCTAGAGAGGAACAGAGACTTACCCTGGCTAGAAGGAAGGGTGAGTTCTGAATACATGGGGAGAAAGCTGCCAGGGCATCTTAGGAAGGAAATTGGCTTAAAGACTCCGAGATCCTCTTGTTCACAACCATTAACAACAATGATATTACAATTCTGCATTTATTGAACCCTGATGTTTTCCAGGCACTGAGCTAAGCAAAGCCTATCTATTTCTATGCCTGTATGTATATATCCCACACAACCTAATCCCTAAAAGGAGAGGCTTTATCAGCAGCACCACCAATCCCTACATGAGGGAACTGGCTGAGTACTTTGCCCACATCACTCAGCAATGGCTAAATGGTAAAGCCAGAATTTAAACATTTAATCCCCGGTCCTCAGATTCTATTGCCCATCCTTTGTTTGCCTCTCTGTTGTTTGGTTGGTTGATTATTCATATAATCATTCAATCCTTTCATATGACAAAAAATTACTGAGCACTGGCCGTGTGCTAGGCACTAGGCAGATTAGATACATTTATCAATACGTGTCAGTTGCTGATGAGTTTTCATCTACATGATTTCCTGCAGAAACCCCCTTTGGTGTGAGTTAATTCTCCCCTCTGACTTGGCAAGGCGGGACAACTGCCCTTCTGGGCCCTGGAAGGTAAGTCTTGCTCTTTACTCTCCTGTCTGTCATTCCCTAGTCTCAGGGCCCAGCTCCCATGCTGCCCCTGCCCTGGCCAGTCCCTGAGTCAGGGCTCCGTGCAGCCCGATCCCCAGGTCATGGAGTGTTGTACTCTTTATAATCAGACTTTTTACTAAAACTACACATCAACCTTTTCTTCAATGCCTCCTTCCTCTGCTCAAAGTTTCTAACTCAGTGCTGAGCAAAGTGGTCTGTGTGTTGGTTGAGATGACAGTCTGCTGTGAGTTTCCAAAAACCAAAATGGCAGTATCTTAAACAAGATCTAAAAAAAAAAAAAAAAAAAAAATGTATTTTTGTCTCATCTACATGTGGACGGTCCAGGGCTAGCACAGTGGCTCCCGAGACATCAAGGCCCCAGGTGCCCTCTGGCCTGCTGCCCTGCCATGCTCGGCCTAAGGCTTCTCGATCCTGAATCCAGGTCCTACTCTGATGGGACACCCTAGTCTGAGTTCCCGCCATGAGGAAGCAGGCCAGAGCGATGGAGGGAGGGAATGGTCTCTCTCCTTAAGAGAGTTCTCAGAATTGGAACACGGCCTTGAGGCTTATTATTCCGCTAATTAGAACTCATGAGCTGGTCACGAGTACCTTTAATGGTAGTAAAAATGTGCTCCGAGTGGCCAAAGATCTGGGATTCTGACTACAGAAGAAAGATCATGGACACTGAGGGGCAACCAGTAGGCTCTGCCAGAGCAAGTCTTTCAACTTGGCCTTGACTCTTCTCCTTCTCATAGCCCCCAACCGTCTGTCCCACCTCTCAAGGAGTTCGGGGACCAGAGAGCACACAATCTCCCTGTCTGTGACCAGCCTTCCTCCCCAACCCTCCTCCCACCCAAGAAAATCCTACCTTAGTCATTACTAATATCAACGCTGAGTAATCTCCAGGGACGTGGTGTCCCCCAGCTTGTAACATTCAGAATTTGTGAGAACATGTTCACAGATGGGCTCGCCATTGATTTACAATCCAATTTTCATATTTTGAAGCAAAAATAAATGTTTTCTGCTCTGTTAGTCTGTCAGCGGCTGCAGGGAGGTGACAAGGAGAGGCTCGTCCACATCAGACACTTGGGGTGGCTAAGCAGGGCCACCAACCATTCCAACACGGACGGGATGAGCACACAAAGTAGGAGGTTTTAGCTGAATAGCCATGAAAGGAGGGCGGCGGCGGGGGGGGGGGGGGGGGCGGCGGCTTGCTCACTAATGTCCACTCCAGCTCTTGGAGCAGGAAAGGGATTTAGCAAACGGTGTCGGGGAGCCCCCAGACTCTGGGAAAGACAGCAAATCAGGCTTCTCGGAGTCTCTGCCTCTGGGAATCATGTCTGAATTACACTGTGGAACTCTCCAGTGGGGCCCAGGAGCATTGGGGTCCAGTCCTTCAGTCATGGCCGCCTCTGGAACAAGACATAATGCCCCTGTCGCCAGAATCCTGTTCCTTCACATCTCAAGCCCCCTGGTGGAAGTCCCCGTGTGGCTGTGCCCACCGGCTGAGTCCAGCACCCAGGACTGTGCTCGACCTGCAAGGGAAGTAGAGAAGGCAAGTCTCCCACGTCGGTAGTGAAGATAGGGTGGTCGCTAAGAGGGGAAATTCTCCCAAACACAGGAAGAGTGTTTAGATACGCAGGGCAGTCAACACCAAGCTAAGTGTCTCCTAAAAACAGGAAAGCCTTTCCCTTTCTCTCGCCAATGTTCTGATCTCAATTTTTGTTTCCAGTTCCTCTGAGGACAGTCTTATAAGGGAGAATTCTTTTATGATTTTGCAAACACTCTCTATTACTGTGTCTTTTGGGCTCTTTGGTTATAAACAGGAGAAGCTGTGGCTCTAGTTAACTTTAGCCAAAAAAAAATGAGCTTTCTTGGAAAGGTATGAAGAGGGCCATTAAGTCAAACATGTCTTGTGAGTCAGGGTTTAGGACCAAGGGACGCTCTCTCCCCATTCCCTGTGCAGCACAACGTTCAGACCTATATGCTTCGCGGCACTTGTCATCACCTGAAATGATCTTCTTTACGTGTTTGCTGGTCCTTTCTTCCCCTTTCCTGTGCCCTCAGATAACCGGACAGAGATCACAGCTCTCTGCTCACCATCTCCACTGTGTGCCCAGGGCCAGGGTCAAGGCCAGGTGCAGGGGAAGCACTCAGGAAATGTGTGATGAAAACGTACACAAATGATCGAATGAAGAATGACTTGATTTCCAGAATTCCTAATTCTCTTCAAACTCTAGAATTCTATGACTTCTAAGACTGATATGCGGAGATCCAAAAGGGAAGCAAGTGGGAGATATTTGGAAGCTGGCGAAACCACCAACCCTCTAACTTCCTCTGTGTTCCAGACTCAGTCCACCATCCATTCCCCGGAAGGCCTTCATCAGCTTGTCTGGAAGACCTGTGCCTCCTGCTTTGCCATCAGATACTTTCAAAGTGTCAGCAGGAGATTAGTCGATGGGAGATCTCGGATCTTCGAGGGTATTGGGCTACATCCTTCACTCCGCAGGGAATTGTCATTTCTCTCCAGTACAGAGGAGCTCTGACCTGGAGCAGGAAAACCCTGAGAAATTGTGAATTTCAAACACACACAGGGCGCTTAGGTGAAGGTATCTGAATTAGATCAAACTTTGCCCCTGGAGTCCAATTTGAAAGCATGGATAAGCAGCCCTGTGTTTTAATGATCTCAAGTATTTTGTTAAAGAAGTGGTATAAATACCTGTGTTAAATCCAACCACTGCCACTATTAAAAATGCCATAAGGTGCTTTACTCCCGTGGCTTTTGCTCAGAAAGCAACCTATACTGACAAGCCCGGGTGAGCTATTGGTCAGAAGGTGCACAGAAATGAACAATATTAAATTAGGTGCCCATTTATTCCTCCAAGCTACCCATATTCCTGGCTTTACACTGAAATTCTTTCCTCATGTTTATCCATATTGTTTCATTCCAAGTAAAATTTATTGCACAGATTCCTCGGGGCATTTTTTTCCATTTTTCTTTTCTTGACTCCAGTTAAATAAACTATTGATTTTGTTTTCAAGGTAATTTAAGGGGGGTAATACAGTTCTGATTTGATACGTACAACATTAATACATTCAGAGTGAACGCATTTTAGGGGTTCAATCAGGGCTTCTAATTTGTTTTAAAAAATCAGGCCAACCAAACAATGGCTGACCGCTATGGGGATTTCTGCATGGGCCGGATAGGCACGAAGCTGCCTGTGACATTAATAATGCAGAGAGAAATTTTCAAAAGGAAAATTGATATTAGTGGCTGGGGAGGTGCTTCCAAAGACGTGCTCTTCAAGGATGAATTAACACTGGGTTTCTCAGAGCCAGCTGAAGCAAAATGCAGTTTTTGAGGCACCTACATAACTTACTCTAGTGGGCCAAGAGATGCCATGGAGTGTCACTGCCCAGTGGGCAGTCCGCTTGTCCACTCTAAGACAGTGACCATCAGTCATCAAGGAGGCACCTTCTATCTACTATCAGCAGACACTCGGTTGTAAGTGACAGAAAACCCAGGTCCAACTGGTTTAAGGTTAGGACAGAGTTGATTGACTCATGCCAAGGAAAGGTTAGGGATAGAACTGCCTTGGGCATGTCCAATTCTAGAGGCTTAAATTTCATCAAGATTCTTGACTCCCTCTTTCTGTCTGCGTAGTCTCATATCACACCGAGGTACACTGTCCCCACGGGGGCCTTGGCCATCACTTTTACCCCCTTCCATCCCAGGGCCCTCTGCATTCGCCCCTCTCACCTGTTCCTCCCACAAAGGCCCAGGGTGAACTCTGATTGGCTGTGACTGCAGTCACGTGCTATCCCCGAGCCAATCGCTGTGGTGAGAAGCACGCGGTGTCTGGTTGGCCCGGCTTGGGTCCCATAGCCACCCCTGGAGCTGGCCTGACAGCAGAGACCCGGTCCCCAGAGCAAGCTCGGGGACGGAGACCACTGCCGGCCTCAGGTCCACCAGGCAGGTTGTCCTCCAGAGTCAGCCCAGAGCCCTTGTGCTCCTTGGCCCCTCTTGGCCATTGGTCCCTGGACCTCATTCTCAGGACCTCTGTCCCCCCAACCATGGCCACCTACCTCCTCCTTGAGCCTCTGCTTCCAGAACGCGGCTTCCGCCCAGACGCCTCCCCTTTCTCTGCTCTTCCCCAGCTCCCACTCCCCCTGGAGTGTCCCGCGGGCCCTCTTTCGACCCCAACTCACCCTCCTTTGTCCGTCAGTCCCTTGTGTCTGCGTGCCCCCCACCCCCACCCCAGCTCCTCGTGCCTGTGTCGTCCCTGACGTCAGATTGCCAAAGGCCAGTGGGCGCCTGGGCCAGACCCGCCGGTGGAGAGCAGCTCTTGTCTCTTGCTCGCGGGAGGAAATGCCAAGCAGGCACCCACTCCATAAATCATGCTGCAGCCTCGGGCCAAAAGCAGTAAAGCTCTGACACAATCAAACTTTTCACACAAACAGAAGGAAACATGTAGTTTGCGTGTATATTTGATCATATTGTATTATATTGCGTTACATTATATGTATGTACACACACGCTAAAATTATGGAAAATAATAGATTATTCTTTCTCCTAGTGTTGAAAATTTAGCCACGTGTAAATTACAGACCGTGGTGATTTCACTCTGAAGCACACACAGTCGTTTATTTATATGCAGAAACCATCATCACTTCCAGCAGCGGCAGCAGCAACATCGCTCGCTCTACTGAGCACAGTTCCCAGCGCTTTACATGGATGATCTTATTTACTCCTCTTATCGAGGCTCTGAGATAAGCACTGCACTTGCATTCTCGTTTCTCAAGTGAGGAAACTGAGGCACAGAGAAGTTAAGCTGCTCTCCCGTGGTGAGTGGTGGAGTCCGGGACCTGCTGGGATTGACCTTCCCCGGGCTGTGAGCTTGGCTTTGCGCAGCCAATAAACCTAACTTGAAGCTACTGGGATTTGGGCTTTTTCTTTTTATGTTACTGCAGAATAACATCAGATATCAAAGGGAATTGTAGCCTCGTCCAAATGTTTTCATATTTTTCATAAACGGAATGCATCCACGGATCCCTGGTGTCATTAAAACGGCACTTCATAAAAAGAGACCTAAGGTGCTCTAAAGGCAGTAGGATAATCCTTACCCTGTAACCCTTGTAAGTTAAGGCATTCTAGATATCTCTGCGTTCTCAATGGCTAATGATTAATAATTTAAACTTTATTTTTTATTTAAGGAATTCAGTTATACTGGTGTTCATTATACTTTTAACTCTTGTGTATTTTAAAGTTAGATATTCAGCTATGTTTTTTTTAAAGTACAACTTAACTTCTTGTTCATGTCAAAGAAAATGAATTATCAAAAGCTTCTATAGCAAAAAATGCTTTGCAGATATTAACTCATTTAAACATGAGAATAACCCTATGAGTCAAGTATTATTACTAATGAACTATCCCGTTGTTAGTGGATGCAGAAGCCGGGATTTGGTGCAAGGCAGTGTGGTCCAGGGTCTTCACCTTCAATTACTATTTTACTCTGTGTTTCCACACGCAGGGACCTGGAACAGTGCTTGCTCTATAACAGCCCATCAATCACTATTTGTTGAGTGAAGGAGCGAATGAATGAATGAATGAATGGCACTTCACAAAGTTCTTTGATCGACATTATTTCATTTGAATGTCACAGTAATCCATCAACCACTGAGGAGTGTGTGATCAGTCTCCCCAACTTACAAATGAAGAAACTGAGTCATGGCAGAGTGGAAGGCAGTTATCCAGCTAGGAGGTGACAGAGTTGGGCCTTGTCCACTGTTCTTTCCATTTCCACCGAGTTCAGGAAACTGATGGTCCCAGGGTCAATCCAAACCACAAGCTATTTAAATTATTTTTAATTAGTTGGGAGGCTCCAGATTTCTAAGTTGTCTTTAGAGAAAGAAGGAGAAGGAGATTCGGTTGCATTGGGGCCTCATTGCTGTAGGCAGCTGTCTGTCCCCTGGAGCTGCCCCTCCAGCACCCCCTGCCACCCCCACCCTGTTCCCCCACGGCTGCATGTTCCCACTGACCCTCTCAGGGAGGAGAAAATTAGCAGTCTGTCTTTACTGATGAGGAAACCAGGGCTCGGGGCGGTTCATGGTCATAGGCTGGAGGTGAAGGTGTCACTCTGGCAGGTATGGCTCTGGGGCCACCCCTTCAGTGGCACCTGTGCTGAAATTGACCCTGCCTGGGGCCTGGAGTGTGGTGGGGAGAAGCTGTGAAGCGGGCCTCCTGAGTGAGGAATGTTTCCTTTTGACTGAGATCCCTGAGCTCCTCTCTGACAGGAGACCCCCATCCTCACTGATTCCTCAGCCTTCAGGGAGAAAGAACAGTTGCTGTTCCACGCCTCAAAACAAAGGAAACAAAGAAAAGCTTCCTTTCCTCTCCTTCCAAGGGACAGGTGACTCCGCCTCCTTCATTTACGGTGGCATCACCTTGGAGGTTTGCATTTTGAGCGTGCCTGCCTCTCTCTCCTATTGTTGGGGAGTGTTCTGTGCCCTCTCTGCCACGTGATAGATCACAGGGAGCCCTTGAACTACCCCTCCCAGGGACCCTGCCTGCTTCACCGAGTCATACTATGTGCCAGACACAGGGATAAAGCAGAACATAGTTAGAATGCACCTGGCCCTCACTCTCGGAGCTTATACTCCGTGGGGGAGACAGAACATAAACAAGCAAAAGCACAGCATACTGTCAGCTTGTATCAAATATTTTATTTATTTATTTTTTAAGATTTTATTTATTTATTTGAGAGAGAGAGTTCATGAGAGGGGGGAAAGGTCAGAGGGAGAAGCAGACTCCCTGCTGAGCAGGGAGCCCGATGCGGGACTCGATCCCGGGACTCCAGGATCATGACCTGAGCCGAAGGCAGTCGCTTAACCAACTGAGCCACCCAGGCGCCCTTGTATCAAATATTTTGAAAGAAAAATAGTAACAGTGATGGTGGGAGGAGTAAGGTGAGTTGTTTCAGAAAGGCATTGGGGAAAGATTCTCTGAGCAGCCCCCTTAACACACAAACGAAGACACAGGCAATGAGAAAGAGAGAGCCAGGCTGAGACCCAGGGGAAGAACATTCCAGGCAGGCAGAACTGCTGTGCAAAGGCCCTGCGGTAGGAGTGACTACGCACGTGTGGTCATTGGCAAGGAGACACGGGGCCTGTGTAGAGTGAGGGAGGGGAAAGAGGCAGGAGGGGGTGGGACAGCGTCTTGCTCTGAGCGCCATTGCCCTGGGGGCTCAAACTGCTCTGGGGGCCCCTGCTCTAACTTTCCTCTCTCTCTTTTCTCCCTCTTTTGGGGTTTCTTTGTGCCCTCCCATCTCTGTGGTCTCCCCATCTCTTCCCGCATTTCTCTATGACTCTCTTCCTTGGTTTCCATCTGTCCGCCACCCTCTGGTCCTCTCAGCAGCGCCTAAGAACACACAGGGGCTTTGGAGTGAGATAGCTTCTGTCCAAAAGGGGACCCAGAGACGTCACTGGTGCGTTCGCCTCTCTGTGTCTCCATTTTCTCTGCATCTCCTGTAAAATGGGTTAGACTGTACTCAGGATACCCACCTCCTAGAGTTGCTGGGGAAGCTACATAAGTTAGGACATGTTCTGCTCAGAACAGTTCTGGGCACATAATAAGTGCTCCATAAATATTTGTCACATGAGAAAAACAGATGACTTCAAAGTACCCTTCCAGGTCCTTACTGCAGATCAGACCAGAGCAGGACAAGGTTGCTTCTTTCCTCCTCAACAACCTCCCAGTGGAGATCATTTCCCCTGATCTACCCTGTCCCTTTAATTCTGCACAGCTGCTGCCATGGGAAACAAGTTTCCTTTTATTTTTTTTTAAGATTCTATTTATTTGAGAGAGAGAGAGAGAGAGAGAGGGAACATAAGCAGGGGGAGTGGGAGAGGGAGAAGCAGACTCCCCGCGGAGCAGGGAGCCCGATGTGGGGCTCAGTCCCAGCACCCTGAGATCATGACCTGAGCCGAAGGCAGACTCTTAACCGACTGAGCCACCCAGGCGCCCCAGCAAGTTTCTTTTTAGCCAAAGGCAGCAGCGGTGCAAGGTTGAGCATGTGGCTTCTGGGGTAGGCTCCGCCGCCCCCTAATTGTGTCACGTCGGGAAACATACACATCCTCCTGCTTAATTTGTCAAGTGGGACTAGCCTTGGTGCAAGGATTGAAGTAAATATACGGAAGGCAGTGAGGACTCACAGAGTGGGTGGGCTAGGGTGTGGTGGGCAGAACCACGCCCCCCAGAAAGATGTCCTGTTCTAATCCCCAGAACCTGCAAGGGGAGAATTTAGGTCACCAGTAACTGATCTTGGGAATGGGGAGATTGTCCTGGATTTTCCAAGCGGACCCACGTACTCATAGCGTCCTTGAAGGGCAGGAGGGAAGCAGGACAGTGAGTAGCAGCGGGAAGCACCGTGGGAGGGACAGTGTGGGGACTCGGCCTGCCTCTGCTAGCTTCGGAGATGGAGAAGGGACCCTGAGCCCAGAAATGCGGGCAGCCTCCAGGAGCCGGAAAAGGCAGGAAACAGATTCTCCCCAGACCCTCTGCAGAGAACACAGCCCCACTGACACCTTGATTTTAGCACCGTCAGACTCATTTTGGGCTTCTGACCCCAAAAACTGTAAGAGATAAAAAGGAGATGTTGAGCCACAGAGTTTGTGGTCTTTTGTTATAGCAGCAATAGGAGACTAATGCAACCCACTGTAAGACCGACCCCATTAGGACGGGGATTTTCATCTGTCAGTGTTCACCACTGTTGATGCTAGAGGACGGCCCAGAGCTTAGTACCCGCTTGGTACATACTTGTTCAATGAGCGGCTAAGTGATGTACTTCTATGAATGGACACATCTCATCCCAGGCCATAGTGCCTGGTTTGGAGCAGGCAGGTGATCTGCTCCTGCCCCTGGACGAGGCTATTTGGACATTATTATTGGTGGGAATGTTGGCAAAGGAGCTCTCCCATTGGGTGGTGCGCCCCATGGCCCTGAGGGCTGGGACGGCCGTAGGTGCCGGTGCTACCCTGATGGGGACCAGTGCACCTCAGCGTACAGAGGGTGGGTGTGGGGGATGAGGTCCTGGGCAGAGCAGAGAGAAGAACAGACAAGAGCTGAAACAACTCCAGGGTTTGAAACCCAGTAAAAAATGGAAGTCTCTGCTAATGAATTAGAAAGGAAGAAGGGCTGGGTTCAGCACTGAATGGAATGTTGGCCCTGAAAGCAGCAGTGTGTGGAACATCTGAGTTTCCCAAGCATGATCGTGCACCATCAGAGACCACAGACCTCAGCTGGTCTCCACTCACAGCCATGTGCAAGTTCTCATGCACGGAGTAAGCGTGAGACCAACCTACCCCTGCGTGGGAACTTTACAGTTTGCAAAGCATTTTAATATATTTTAAAAATTCACTCTCAAGACAACTCTTATTAATGACATATGCACCGGGCAGGTGGGGAAACTGAGGCTTGGGGAAGTCACTCATTAACAGACGTTTCTGAAGACCCCACTTCCGTCTCGTTCCAGATCCTGAGGGCGGAGCAGGGAAGAGAGCGAGCAGATGAAGACCTGCCCTGGTGGGAGAGCCAGATAATCGCCGAGGTGAATGGAAGGCCCGGCTGCCTGCATCTCTCAGCTGGGAGCGCTCCGGCTCGGATCCCCAGGGAAGCTGGGTCAGCTGCACCAGATGGTGGTAGAGGTGCCATGGGGCAGCCTCCTCCAGGGCACCCCAGGCCTGCCTCTGGGGTCACAGACTGACCCAAGGGTTCATTCGTATCCTGGCAGCACCCTGTTTAGAAGACAAAAGAAGAAACCAAAGTTTGGTTTCTCTGTTAGTGACTCTGGAATTATTACATAGCAGAAGGCAATTGGGTTTGAAGAGAAGGTGAGAGAAGCTTTTATTGCCCATGTGCATTCTGCCCTCCTTCCAAAAACAGAGGCATGACACTTTCCCAACCCCTTGAAGCTAAATGAGACACACTCCAGGCAGTGGGGATGGACGGAAGAGGCATTGCGTGTCACGTCACTAAAGCGCTCAATGGCAGGTGCAGGAGTTCCGGGCTCCCTGCCCTGCACTAGGATGGTGGCAGCCAGGGCTTCGAGGTCTGCCCCGCAGGATGGAAGCCCCCTGGATGGCTGAGTCCACACGGGAACACCGCCCTCGAGGGTCGTCCAGACTTTCAGTGGACCTCACACGAGAGAGAGAGAAAACAACATAAATTAAGCACCTAAGTTAATACGCAAACTTCTGATGTGATTACCACCAAAACTTGGAGGTGACTATTATAGCACAGTCCAGCCCTATGTGTTCAGTAAAGGGCTGTGATGATGGGCGCAGGGTACTTGTCTTGAAGCTGCCTGGGCAGAGCATTCAGTTTCTATGTGGAGTGTCTCAGACAAATAATATAAAAACTAAACAGTTTTAAGATTATTTTATTCTTACTTTACATACAGAAGTTCTCGGTTGGGCACTAATGGAGATTGCAGGGTTGTGGCTAACTTGCTCTTTCCAATCCTTTCTTGGCACTATCACTAGTAAAGAATATTAAGCCCAGAACTCAGGCATTTGGGGATTTCTGAAGGGCCAACTCTTATTGCGACTTAATTAAGAAGCTCGGCTGAGAAGCGTCCGGCTATTTAACAGAGGTTGACGGAGCCTGGTTGACTCGAGCTGCATAGAGACACGGCCCGTATTAGTCTTCCTCGCTTCTATAAGAGCAAAGTAGGTTTGTGTTCCACTTGGGGACTAATCCATTAGTCACTGCGAAATCTCTAAGGACAGGCAGGTCCATTTCAAACCTAATTTGCAGTTGGCTTTTCATTTTAGTGGTTTTGGAATGGAATTCATCTGCCTAAACCCTAGAGCGTTTGGTTACCTCATGCAAATATTTAATACCCACAGCGAAATTTCAATATAACACTAACAATTTGTTTTCTCTGAGATCAGCCTCATTTGTCAAAGCTATTGACCCAGGCCCATAAAGAAATGTCATTCTCGCCCCTTTGTGATGGTTTTATGCAAATAGCTTTCAAGCCCTAATTCCCTGGAAATGTTTAGGGAGAAAGAAAGATAGGGAGAGAAGACAGACCAAGGATGAAGATAAACAGAAAGGTGGGGGAAGGCAGAGGGAAGTGGAGGAGAGGTGGGGTCACAGGGAGAAGGGGGACAGGAAAGGAGGAACCAGGCCCGGTGTCAGGAGCATATCAAACACCTCTGTCCCCAGACCTGGGCGGGTGGAAATCAGTTCCTGTCCCGTGCCCCTCACAGCACTGCTGTGGGCAGACAGGTAACACAATGCTTTTGAAAGGGTCAGATACAGCTCACACAATTTTGACTCTTACTGTGTGAGCAGAAAGAGAGAAGTCAGAACGATAATTCTGTGAGTGGAGCCAAGATCACCTGACAAAGGCAGGCATACCTGGGGGCCCCACCATGCTTCCCAAGGTGTATAAAGGCACGGACAGCTCGAAGCTTCCCAGTGTTCTTGTAGCCTAAATGGATTGGCCCGAGAACACTCTTGCTGTGTGCTCAACATGTCTGTTCTCTTCGCCCACCTTCCTTGCGAAATTCTCCTCCCGTTTCGCAAAGGGAAGGTGTGGTTTCCAGCCGCCCCAAACCTTCCCATGGTTGCCTCGGGGTGCACACACCGCCTGGGCATCAAAGGGCCAACTCGGCATGTTGGCATCTGGACCAGGGCCCCTCCCATCAAGACTAAGCGATGCTCTCTATTCTTGTTTGGAGGAGATGTATTCCCAATATAAATATTCTTCTAATATTTAAAAACATCACATTTTGCTCTTTTTTTATATTGTTCTCATCAGTTAAGCACTACTAATCATTCTTTTTTTATATTCATTCGAGAGAGAGAGAGCGAGCAAGTGAGAGCATGAATGGGGGGAGGAGCAGAGGGAGAGGGAGAAGCAGACTCCCTGTTGAGCAGGGAGCCTGATCCCAGGACCTCAGGATTACCCTGAGCTGAAGGCAGACGCTTAACCAACTAAACCACCCAGGCACCCCACTACTAATCATTCTAATGACAACTCAATCCAAAATACATTTTTAAACCCTTGAAGACTTAGGTGCACAGTAAATTTTAAAATTATGTACATAATAAATTATATATACCTTGTATATAAATTATATATAATACATATATTATAATATGTATACATAACAATAATATGTATTATATATACAACTTATTATATATAATGTATAATAATACACACACACATATATTTGAAGACCAGAGGAGCGGAGCACCCACCACAGTGTTTCCCTCTATATAGCCTTTAGTCTATATATAGTATATATAGTGTTTTGCATGCACCCGAGCACCTCTGTAAAATAGTTCATCCTTCAAACGATATCCAGGATCCAGGTTTCATTATAGAAAAATAAAAATAAAAAAGCATCCTGATAAAATTAATCTGTGGGAAACTATCTGATGAACACAGCTATAAACTGCAAGGTGAACAAATAAATAAACAATAAACTATTCCCAATATTGCTGCCTGGGCATCCGTTTTGTGGGGCTAAGTAGCCTGCAGGGGGCTTGAAGTGATAACAGCCCTTATGACACGAGTCATAAGCAAGTGTAAGCTCCTGATATGACTCCCCCAACCAGTCTTGTGAGAAGCACTCTCCCCTGCAGCCCAGAGCCTTCCTCTTGTGCACCCCTTAAATTATAACCCCCCAGCAGGAAGCTTTCTAACACCCCCACTCTTTTTGGTTTGAATTGACCAATCCAGCTTTAGTCCAGAAACCCGAAAGCACTCCACCAATAGACCCTGGTAAAGGCATGTGCTCTCACTCCTGCTTTGCTCTCCCCACCTGCACCCTGCCTGACCTCCCCGGGTGAGTAATGAACTTCTCACTTACACTTTTCTTTGCAAAATTTTGTTGAACAAAGCACTACTTAACAAATGTTCGTTTAATAAAGTCACAAGAGACTGGAAGTTGGATTTCTGTTCAGAGATCACTGTTGACCAAGAATCTGAATTTTAATCAGCTATTATTTATTTGAGCACACAGGGATGGGAGACAGGTCCAGTCCTTTCTGGGTTCCAAAGGCTGAGTGGTAGGCCGGCCTTACTCACCAGCTAAGATGTCTTGTCTCACCCACCAGCTTTGCTGGAGGAGAGTCAAATTCATGTCCCAGCAAAGCTGCATATTGCTGCATGTGACGGGGTGTGGTAGTCCTCAGTGCTATTTGCTAAGTACATAGGGACTTCCTTCCGGGTAGCATTGTAGTGCCCTGCTATATTTGAAGTTTGGTGCAGCCATGTGACTGGTTTTGCCTGTGACATGTGGGTAGAAGTGGTGTGTGTCTTTTCAGAGCCAGTGTCCATTAGGCTGCATTATCATCTGCCTGCCATAGTGGTTTTCTAGAAATACGTGTCATGATGAAGCCTGGGTCCCTGGATGAATATGATGTGCAGAGATCCCTGCTGTAACAGAGATGGAAATGCAGCATTTATGGGAATTAGCTATTTCTTATGCTAAACCACTGAGATTTGTTACTGCAGCATAAGCTAGCCATCCTAACTAATACACACTCATTTATATAACTGGCTAAAGCTTCATTTACAACTTGTTAAATCTGTGAATTGAGAAGTTCTACTATATGCATCTCACTTTGGTACCCATATTTTTTTTTACCTATAGAAACTCAGTCCTTTACCGGGTCTAAATTTTACAACTGCCTTCTGGAGCAAATTCTGTGAACTGCCAAGCTTGTATTCTCCGCTTGGCATGTGACTTCAGAAAGGACCCGGGAGTTTACCACCATGATGTGTTCTGCCCACCAAAGACCCCTGAGCGTTGGGCCTGTGCTCACAGTACTAACCCCGGTGGCCATAACCTCTGTAGCATTTCTCCTAATTCCATTTTCTGCTTTATCACTGCTCAATAAGAAGCCCAGTGTCCCTCAAAAAATTGATTTAAATAAGAATGTAAACAGGAAGGTCTTTACAAGAGAAATGCCACGTGCAGTTAACAGAGACCAGAGAAAGAGATTCATTAGCCCTGGAAACTCAGGAAATCAGATGTGTGATACCAAAGGGCATGACCTGTAATCCAACTAAGCAGTGACAGACTCAGACGCCATCCTGCATGTGTCCGTTCACTTAGTCAACAGCGAGCTCTAACAGCTAGCGAGAACCTTCTACATCTTTAAGTCAACAACAACAAAAATACCAAAACTCCAATTCAGACAATCATCAGTTACAGAACAATTAAAAATGTTTATGTGACCAAAAATATTTGATCTTTTTTCCCTCCATGCATGTAATTGTCTCCCCATTTGTCTGAGGCCTTGGCAGATCAGGGACCCAGAATGCTCACACTCTTGAGTGGTACCAGAGCACACAACCCAGCATCAAAGTCCTAAATGAGGTCAGCTTCTCCAGGAAAATTCTTAAGAGTATGAATCATCACATTCCGGTGACTCCGGCTTTAATTTTTCCTCTCAGTTTCTTAACTGTAGGCCTAACTGAAACCACACAAAGCTACTTGCGTGCTGTATCTTAAAGGGACAGAAGGACACCTTCTGGAGGCATGAAGGGAGACCACTGGTAACTCGATGTCTCTTCTCGCAGAACCAGCTGAATTTGGAGACTGATAGTAACCAGCTATCCTGCATAACGTCTGAGACCCTCCACAAATCATCATCTCCCTCCCTGGACTGCCGTGTGTCTGCAATCCTCACTGACTGATCCTTCCCACGGGAGAGACACTAAACACTCCTTTTTAAATGCAAACATCATATAACTCAAAGATTTTATCAGTCAGGACTCTTGGTTGCATACAACAACAACAACAACAACAACAACAACAAAAACACACCTGAACTAAATAGCTTTGAATTAAAGGAATTTATACCATCAGGTAACTACGAAGTGCAAGGAGTACTTAGTCTCAGGCACAACTGGATCCAGGGGTTCAGATGATGTCACCAGGTCCTGCCTAGTGTCCCCCGGTCTCTGGGCTCCACCTTCCCCACTCAGGTCCGTTCCTAGAATCTCCTGTCGTTGACTCAGGACAGACGAGAGTCCGCCATACCCCCAGAAGCCGCTACAACAGCCTCATTGCATCTCATTGGTCCCGGGTGTGTCACATGCCCATCCCTGGACCAATCACAGTTGCCGGGAAAGGAAAGCCCTGATGATCTTACTCCACCTGACACAGAGGGCTGGTCAAGCCATTTAGGTGAAGAGTGGGGGATGATTTCCCAAGAAAACTGAGTTTCCAAACGATAAAGGAGAGGGACAATGTTTCCAAAATGAGGGGAAAGCAATGTGGGAGGCAGAGTAGTAACGTCTACAATACCCAGCTTCCCGTGTGAAGAAATTTCTTCTTTTCTCCACCTGCCCCTCAGTACACCCTCCACAAATGACTATATACTTGGGGATCTTTGGTTACAAGCCAGCTCTGGCCAAACCAAACAAAGTTATGGAAGGTTCACGGGCTGGAAGGAAAATCTAAAGAAACATTTTCGAGAAGGATAAAAACCAAGTCAGCTCTGGGGTTCTAGGAAGAAGTAACTAAGAAGTAAGAAGATGGGCCATTTTTTCAGGGCACTCTAATGGGTTCCAGTTCCTACCAGGATGTATGTCTCTCCTCCACAGATCCGAATTCACATGTGTGAGGGTGCTTGATTTTCTTAGCTAAGATCGAATCCTGGCCCCTGTGGCCGGGGTGGGAGAGAGAAAGGCCAATCTTGCTCCACAGAACCACCAAGGTGGCTCCCAATTGGTGCAGAAAGTAATTCCCCAAAACAAAAAGGAAGGTGCTGTTATCAAAACCTGGGGAGGGAGTCAGGACATAGATTCTGGCCTACAAAAAAATAAATGGAGATGTAAACCACAATTGACTGTTGACCACTTTTGCTCTGGATCCCCATGTCTATTTGCCAACTCTTCTCGGTTTGTACAGGCAGAGCCTGAAAAAACGAACCCCTTCCTCTCATCCCGTGTATACCTTAGAGTCTGTCTTGGGCACATGCACAAGAACCCAGGTTCCAGAACATTCACTAAAACTCCATCTGTGATAGTGAGAGCCTGGGAGCCAACCTGGATGTGCATCTGCTGGAGGCGAAGGCATGGCATGTTGCACAGAGGTTAAAGTGCACTGGACACATGGGGTGGGTACAAACACAATAAAAGTGGAGAAGGTAAGCATTAGCATAGTAGAGCCCAAATTCAGGGAGACAGAGACAGAGAGAAAGGAGGGAAGGAAGAGGGGGAGGGAGGGAGGGAGGAAAGGGAGGGGAGGAAGGAAGCCACAGGTGCCCAGCCCATGGCCAAGGCATTGTCTGCTTTGCCTTGAAATGATTTGTCCCCTGCGTCTGCGTGTCTTCCTTAGATACCTCCGACTGTGAGCGGCCTCGCTCATTCCACCCGGCAGCCGCCTCACCCCCACTCGACCTCTCAGAATCCCTGTGGTATTTTTGCTGTGCTTTTGGGGAATGAAGATGTCCTCCTCCCTACAGCCCTGGGTTGCTTTGTAATTTGTCTATTGATCATCGGTCCGAATTCAGGAAGGAGCTGCAGGCGCGGCCGTCTCCCCACAGGGACCTGGACATCGTCCAGCTGCACAGAACCAGAGATCAATGGTCAGGTCCCATCCGTGCTGGGATCTGCGAGGGGCCCCCAGGTCTGTACAGGAGGACAAGGGGGCTCTGAGGCTCACAGAGAAAGGCTCAGCTGGGACCCAGTGTCCCTGTCCCGGCTCCATCTCTGGGCCGGGGGTGGTAGAACCCTGAATCCTCCTCACCCCCCGGAGGCTGATGGGTCCATCATCAGAAATTCCTTCCTTTTGGGCTTTCTCCCAGGTGGGATGGCTGAGCCTGCACTGTAGCAGGGGGCTTCTGGACAGCGATGTGGGTCTATCTCTGGGGATGTAACACTGTGCAGAGTTGGGGAGCTATACATTCAAGATGCTACACAAGCTTTCCATCCTGTCTGCTTTTCCTGGGGGCTTATATAAGTCTATGCTGCGAGGGTAGGGGTGCAGGGGCAGAATTGCTTTATCTCAGTCAATAGCTAATGTTCTCTCCTATCATTGAGTATTCTGGGGGAGGGGCTTTCAACTGGCCAGCCCATGGTTCCTATGGAGGCTTTAAAGTTGATGGGAGGGTCCTCAGAGGGCATAAGGTGGGGCAGGGAGTGTCAAATGGAGCCCCTAACCCCAGGTTAGCCAGAGCAGCTCTCTTTTTGGTCTGCTTAACAAACTGAATTTTTCTATAAGACTTGATTTGAAGAAAGTCTTCACATCTAAAAATTTTGAGAATGGCTGCTTCAGTCTAAGCTGGAATTACTGAATTTCAAAACTGTCATTTTCAAGTGAACCGTAATTCAGTAGAACAGTAATTCAACAGGAATTACTGTTCTAGCCAGGGTCACATGCCCACTCAATTTAGCACTGTGTGTTAGTTGTCTATTGCTACGTAACAAGTTACCCCAAATCTTAGCAGTTTAAAATACTACACATCCATTCTCCACAGTTTTGTGAGTCAGGAATCTGGGTCCTCTGATTCTGGGCTTCTGCTGTGCTGCAATCAGCATGGCAGCTGGGGCTACAGTCTCATCTGAAGGCTCTCCTGGGGATGGACAATCTGCTTCCAAGCTGACTCAAGTGGTATTGGCAAGATTTCTTTCCTCACAGGCTGTTATTGATCTGAGGGCCTTGGTTCTCTTCTGGCTGTTAGCTGGAGATCTCCCAGGGTTCCTTAGCCCATGGACCTCCCCAAAGGGAGCTCACAACTTGGCAACTGGCTTCCTCAGAGTGAGCAAGTGGCAGGGAAAAGAGAAGGTGAACAAGGCAGAAGTTACAGTCTTTTATTCTACCCCAGTTTCAGAAGTGACATCCATCACTTTTGCTGTATTCTACTTGTTGGAAGCAAGTAATTAGGTCCAGCCCATGCTTGAGGAGGAAATTACAAAAGGACGTAACACCAGGAGGTGGTGGGGATCATCGGGAGACAATACTAGAAGCTGCCCACCATGCCAATGTATGACTAAGTTTGGGATAGTTAAATTAAATTGTGAATAATTGAAAGACTGTATTTTTGTCTATTTCCCAATTTTAGGATGCATCTCTCTTCTGGAAATTTCCCTTGTTCACACCATGGTTGTGAACAGAAATTCTTGTGCTTTGTTGGCCTCAAACTCATTTTTTTTTTAATGTGACATTTCAGGCAAAGTGTTTCTCACTTGTTAGCTGAATTGTGTCTTTTTCCCCCCAACTCATGTTTTTACGGAATGTTGAAGAGGATGGGACTTTAGATTGGATTTTCTTTTTTCTTTTTTTTCTTTCTTTAAGGAGAAAATAGTTGGCTAGAGTTGAGTGCCTCCTACTCCCCATTAGAAATCTGACATTTTCATTTTGCTTTTTCAGCCTCTCTAATCTTCACATAGCCTGAGGTGGGGGTGGGGTCTTCCTAGCAGAGTGTTACAATAATCCCACCTAGTAATAACCAAGGCATGCCTAAGGGTTTTGGTGGAGATTGAAATGTCCCAAGCCCATCCCTTTTCCAAGGTGATGAAAAGTTGGTCTGGGTAGGGCACCAAGTGTCACTTACCAGATTCCAAGCGGCATTGTCCCTGGTGCCTGGCCCTGCCAGTGGTGTTTGTGGAGGGTGGGCTCCATCAAGTGAGCAGGTGGGGTGACCGGGCACCAGGCTTGGGGGGGAATTCAGGATCCTTGGCGCAGTTCCTGCCTGGGACGGCTGTTTGGTTCTGGCAAGGACCGGGGCACCATGGAGACGAGGAAACAGACAAAATGACTCATCTTGGCTCTGAGCCCAGAATATGTATGCTAATGCATTCGTGCAGACAAAAATGAGATTATAAGAGATTGAGTGCAAAAAAACCAACCTCAGATGATACTTGCCTTTAATCTTCCACTCAGAAACCCAATAATTTGCTGAGATGCAAAGTGTCAAAGAGAAAACCATCACATTCGTGAAGTTGTTTTGAAGCCAATCCTTTCCTTTCTGCAGCTGATACTGCACTAGGGGTCGACACCATCAACACTGGTTCCCCCTCCTCTCCCAGTCCCATGGGAGGGTCACACTCTTCCAGTCCTTAAAGTTATGTGCAGACATATGATCTTGTGTGGTCAGTGAAATCTGAGAGGAGGCGACATGTGTTGTTTTCAGGTAGAATCATTAGAGCTGCTATATGATTCCCTGTGGTCTCTTGCCATGCCTTGCTGAGCATGGGAGCAAATATCCATATGATGGCATCCTGAGATGGTGGAGCCTCTGTCAGCCCAGATCCCTGAGAGATTATAATGAACACAGTCCCCTAACAACCCTGTTAGGTGTAGAGAATGAGTTTTGTTGTGTTAAGCCAAGGAGATTTTGGTGTTATTTGTTATTGCCACACAACCTTGCCTGTCCTGACTAGTAAATCCACCATCCTGAGCGCCAGTATACTGTCTGTAGGTACATGGAAAGCTTACAACTTCCCCTAAACCTCCCCTCAAATTAAGACTGGTTCTCAAGTTCCTCCCAACAAAAACACAGACTTGTTATAGACAAGATGGCAGGCGACTTCAGCGAACAGAAATTGCTGCCCCCGAACTCGCACATAATGAAAAGGAAGGGAGCATTTAAAAGCTCTGTCACTGGGAACAGACACTTTAATGGTTCTGTCAATGGAAACCTAAAGTTGAAAATAGCCAAGTGCTCGCCTTTCAAGATCTATATTTCAAATGAAATGACATAAGGAATAAATCTGTAGGACTTAGGTGCGTGGTGCTATTTGGGAATTATTTGAACTAAATAATTGCTGTCATACGCATTGTGATGTATATTTTTTATTTTGGTCTTTTTAAAAAATACAAAGGAGAAAGTAAGAAAAAAAAAGTCCCACACAAGAGCCTGGACAATTGCTCATTGAACACAACCTTAAAAACCAAAGGAGCACAGATTGCTTTTGTTTCCGTAATAAGTAAGAGCTGTGAAAAGATGCATGAAGGTTATACAATTGCAAGTATAAAGCATTAAAATTAGGAGCATAAGCTCAGTGCAGTGGGCAAGTGTTGCTTTTGCTCACCAGCATTCATTCACATGACTTAATAAGATAGTGCCTTCTTTCTTTTATTTTCCTGGGGATTAAGTCCCAGACCATACTAGAAAGTGTGGATTCTACCCTCAGCTCCAGGAATGAGTTGTTATGGGCTTAGTCCCCAGAAACCATTTCATTCTGTCCAGTCTTAGTGATTGGTTCAGAGAAGGGCATATAACCCAACAGAGCTGCATAACAAATAGTCTTGGAATCCCGGAGGGTTATAAAAAGCTAATCTGTATTTTCCTCACTCGTGGGTCTGCAGGTGAAGTGGTACATCTTTGCATCAGATTTCAGGTCAGGTTCAGGTCCACATGTCTCATCCGAGGCTCCTAAGATACTTGGAGCTTGCCCTTCTCATGCCCAGACCAAAAGGGCAACTTCCTAAACATCCCACTGGAGCATATTTAAAGGCTCTTCTCATGTCGTCCACTCATGTCCCATTGGGCAAGCAAATCACATGGCCAAGAACAAAGTCTGTGGGATGAAGATATTGCTCTGCTCACCCTCCAGGGAAGCATCCAGAGACCACATGACGGAGGGAAGGGTTTGGGATAAATAATCCAATCTGTTGCACCCACATGGCTCTGAACCATTCAGTGACAAGAGCAGTAAGCTTCCTTTCTTGAGTTGAGTTCTCATGCTATTTGCAACACAGAGGGTGCTGACTGAGACTCTGGGTAGGCCACATAGCTCCTGGCCACACTCACACACTTGTTAATTTCTCCTTCAGAAGAACCTCAGAGACTCTCTAGGTAGAGCAGAAAGTTGGTGAAAGATCAATGACAGATGACATAAAGGTGAGGATGAAATTTTAGAATGTAACCCCTTCTCATTTTCGAAGCGGTCTTTGGGCACTGGCTTCCAGCTCTGAGCACGAACATCAGCAAATTCAGCCTCAGGCTGAAGCCACCCTGAACTGAGGGAGTGACTGAATCAAAGACTTAACAAAATGTAATGAGCTTCTCTCCCTTGCAGGCACCCATGGTCACTGAGACACACAGTCCTCTCATCCTCTTGTTGACGCTATTGGATGCAAATCAGACAGCTGAGCTATGCCCACAAATAGGAAGGACTTGTCAACTGTTATTGAGCCAGAGTTTTGGGATTGGAATGGAAGCTCCTCTACTCCCCAGGTATGTGACCTGAGCAAGTGACTTCTCCTTTCTATTCCTTAGTATCCTCATTAGTAAAATGGAGATGATAACAGCACTTACAGTATTATCATGAGGATTAATTCAATTAAGTAGCGTGCCTAGAAGAGTTTCTATCACATCTTGCTCACTCAGTAGGTGCTCTTACTATTAAAATCAATAGTAGCAGCATGATGGTGCTGCTTTTTTTTTTTTTTTTAACGGAAGATGGGAGTTTACAAAAGATAAAGGAAAGAGGAAGAGAGGGGAAGAAATCAAAAGCACTGTCCAATCTCCGAGAAACCTGCGTAGAGACATAATTGATTAGGTTTGTGCCAGAGACTCCAGGTCTATGCAATATTCCTTCCTTCCTTCTTCCTTTTTATCTGAACCCTTATTTTAATTTCAAGAAGCTGCAGTCCCAGCTAAAAACATTTACCAGTCTCCCTTTCATCCTGGGATGGTGCATAGATCTGGCCAACGGTTATGGAAATCTAAGCTACTGAGTGGTACTTTGAGGAAGTCTTTAAAAGGAGCTAGCTCAGCACACAAGTGCTGTCTGTCTTCTGAAATCTGGTCTTGTGGGCTGGAGCTCTGGCAGCCATCTTGAGACCATAAGGACAGAGCTCATGATAAAAGATAGGGGAGTAGAAAGCCAGAAAGAGCCTGGGTTTCTGATGTTATCATGGAGCCTTGGTACCATCTATGGACTGCACACCTCTAGACTTGTTTAGCATGAGGAAAAATAAACCCCCAAGTTGTGTTTGGCGGGGAAGGTGGGGAGGGCTCTGTAACTTGTATCTAAAGTAAGCCTCGAGAAACTTTATCCCTATTTTTCAACCACCCATAACAAACTACCTCCCACTGTGACAGTGTGTATAGTTCTCCTCTTTCCAGGTGGGCTCTTTTTTGAACTGAAATGACAGATATTGCTATTACTTTTCCATTTGAATGGAAAATGTCAAATTGTAATGTATCATTTTCATTTCACCATGCTAACAAATCCTCTCCTGAAGTCAGTAACTAGAGAGCTCATTTAAGAAGCAACTTCCTGATCATCATATTTTTGAATAGATACATATTTTAATTTGCTACCCCTGCTGAGATGCCTCCTGTTGGCATCTGCTAAGCCCTGGAGATTTCACTGTTATTTTTCTAAGATTGATCCAAGTCAGCCCTCAGATAACCTTCAGCTGCTTGCATTTGTTAAGGGAAATCACAGAATCATGAAATCAAGATCAGGAAGGAACTTTAAGAATAATTAAATAGTGAATAGTTGAGATTTGTTTATGTAATAGGGCAAAAGTTTACAGAAGTTGCCAAGTGTCAAGGCACACTAGAGCCTTGTGCAGTCTTAGAAAAATCTATAGATATTTCAGGATATATACTCTGGGGAGTGGACTTCCTGCCCCTCTACTTAAATCTTTCTGATCCGAGCATCTCTGTGATTGCATTTCTCCCAATTATTCAGATGGGACCATCCATGAGTATAACCGAAGAGGATCCAATCAGAATTAATCCCAGATCCTTTGTGGAAGCTCCTGGACAACAGCCGCCTATCCCTTTGCTTGAGAATCTCAAAGGATGCAAGGATGCAGACACTGAGGCGAGGCCTTCTTGCTCCCAACAGGTCCCTGAGGGTGAACCAACATCAACATATCCTGATGACTTCATTTGAATGCTGGATATAGCTGTCCTTGACACCTACATAAGACGACATATAACTTATTGCCCAACCGAAGATATTTGTGGAACTAAATGGGAGCACTATTAATAATTGTTACAATTATTAATTAGCAGGCATAAATCAGGGCTGTCCTGGCCAACTCTTGACTGATGTCCCATTTGTATGAGACAAGAAATCTCCTTCTTGATAAAGCCACTCCATATCCTCAAAATAATTTCTTCTGCTTGAGTTATCCAGGAGGCCGTTCTGTGACTTATTGGCAGGTTGGCAAAATAAGTTGTTGCTTAAACTGGGTCACTTTGGAGAGTGAAAGAGGCTGCTGTCAAAGATGAAGGAGGCAATGGGGCGCCTGGGGGGCTCGGTCGTTAAGGGTCTGCCTTCGGCTCAGTTCATGATCCCAGGGTCCTGGGATCGAGCCCCGCCATCAGGGTCCCTGCTCAGCCAGGAGCATGCTTCTCCCTCCCGCTCCCCCTGCTTGTGTTCCCTCTCTAGCTGTCTCTCTCTCTGTGTCAAATAAATAAACAAAATCTTAAAAAAAAAAAAAAAGATGAAGGAGGCAAGCGGGCGCACGCTGGGATCTTTCCGTTCAGACCAGGACACCTGCTCGTCCCAAGTGCTGAGCGTCCGAGCGCCCAGCACCATGCTGGACATAGAGGACTCCTGGATGAATAAGGCTCTAAGGCACGGGTCTCTTCCTCCAGGCGCTCACTGTCTTAGTAAGAGACATAAATACCTAAAACCACAATTGCAGCACCAGACACCGAAGCCCACCCGCTCGGCGGCCCCTTTGAATCGTGCTCACATTCGGGGTTTGCCTCTGTTCAGCTAACACTTAGAGATGATGGTTTGCTGAGCCAGCTGCCTTGACCTCCTCCCTTCCTCCGGCATTGACTGAAAAGTTCCAGCGCTTCGAGTAAAAATGGCAGGCCATCCGTGGTTTAATATTTGAGCTACTTTCTGTCCCTCTACTATTAGAATTGCAGCCCAGGAGCCTCCGAGATGGAAACCCCTCATCTCTGGGTCAAGGAGACAGGGGGGATGGAACAAAGAGAAGCTCAGCCTCCTCCTCCCCTGCGCATCACACCTACCCTAGATCAGATCTGAATCCACTCTGATGTGGGGCGGGTCACCCTGCCTGTGCTCAGTGACTTCCCTTTGAAATTGAAACAGCGGCGTGACTTACCTCCTCAGAGCCTGCACTGAAGCGTGATGGGAATTCTGACCTGCACGGAGTCCAACCTGGAGCCTCCTGCAAGTCACTCCCACCTGATCTCAGGGCTGTCGGGACCAGGCTGCAGGGCTGCGGGTCAGCAGCAGGCCCCGCTGTAAGGGTCGGGGTAGTCAGGTCGTCCTTTGCTTCTTGATTTACAGACAAGCAAGGGCTCGCCCTGTTCTGGCCTGAACTGACCCCTGCTCTGTTTTTAGTCCTAACACTACTGTTGACTGCAAAACAGAAAGGGCCCATTTATAAACCATCTTCCTAAGTTGTCTTTAGGCCGTACATAGAGAGGACTTAAACATCAAAATAACGTAAAAGGATATGCATTTAATGGGTTCACTTCCATTCCAAGAACGCTACTCCCCCCATAGGTACCCACATTCTTGACTTTCAATATCTTTCAGAGCTTCTTCATGCAAACACAGAAATACAAACGTGTATAACTTCACATGGGCCCCTCTCAGACATGAAAACACCATCCTCTGTACTGCTGTGCATCTTGCTTTTCACCACTTACAAGATCTCGCATATATTCAGCAACAGTAATACCATAATCCCGTATCTCTATTTGAACCATTCCCTAATGTTTCGGTACGTGGAGATTTCATAGTCTTTGTTTGTGTCCAACCAGTATCCTGTAGAGGCACGGTGGAGTCATTGCATACTTTCGGTTCTCACAAACAGTACTGTGATGTGTAGTGTGACCTTGCTCATAAGTATTTGTACACGACTTCCTGCAACAGAAATTCCCAGGAGTGGGGTTTGCTGGCTCAGAAAAGTAAGTGCGTGTCTCAATTTTTTAGGTATTGCCAAAACGTCTCCCAAAGGGGGAGCGTGATTTTACCCCCACTCACCATGTGTGGGGACGCCTGCTTCCCCACAGCATCATCAACATGGAATATTGACAGCCTTTCAAATTTTTGCCCATCTGGTCCGTAAGAAATGGTACATCGATCTAATTTGTTATGATCAAAAACCATCTTTATTACAAAGACATCTAGGAGGTCATACCCCAAGTAGTCCCACTTGGTGTCGCTGGTTGCCCTTTGGGGAGCACAGGATGGTGCTGGTCCTGCTGGGCGTGCCACATGACGCCCCCGGGGCAGCAAAGACGGAGGGCTGAATGCGTGACCCAATCCCGCATGTCTTCCTGGTTTTGTTAGCCGTTGCCGTTTTGTTTTTATTTTTGCTTGTGTTTTGGGGAAGACATTGAACACGGTGCTGAGGAGCAGCCTGCAGTGAACAGCCACACACGGTGGCCAGCACCCCAACACGGACCTCGATTCCCAAACTTGCCATGTGAGGGGAAACGGAGGTACGATTTCTCTCGCCTTCCTTAGCAGTACAATCTGTGTGGCAGGTTACCGAGGGGACTTGATGAAGTGTAATACACTTCGCCATTCAACAGCTAGTGGCCTTGTTGCCTTTCCCTGGGATAATACTGGATTTCATACCGAGAACATCAACAAGAGAAAGTGCATACCTAACAGCTCATATCTGCAGAACATGTGTTTCTGCTCAATTTCTGCACCTTTATTGCTCTATCTGACACTGCAATTCTTTCTGCTGGGTAACAGCCTGATTCCACTCATCTGTCTCACATCTAATGCAAGTCAAAGTCTATTAGGAAAGTCAATTCCTGGCCTATTTGTGTCCCTTTTCACAAATTATTGTTGCTGATTCTCTTGCACTACAGTTTTTTTTTTCTTAAGCTCCAACAGCTGAAAACATTCAGATGATGTTAAAGGAGATCTCATATTCCTTTTTCATGTTGTTTTAAATGAAAGATGACAGTCTGGAATCCCCAGGAGACAAGTGTCCATCTGCCGTAAGTCATGTACTGCAGGTTTTTTGTTGTTGTTATTGTTAAAGATTTATTTATTTGAGAGAGAGCGAGAGTGAGAGAGAGCACACAGAGGGAGAGGGAGAAGCAGGCTCTCCGCTGAGCAGGGAGCGATACGGGGCTCGATCCCAGGACCCTGAGATCATGACCTGAGCCGAAGGCAGCTGCTTAACCGACTGAGCCACCCAGACGCCCCTGTATTGCAGTTTTTTAAAAAAGAAAACCCAGAGCAGGAGAAGGAGCCGACCTTTACTTCCAAAACCGAGTCTTCGGAAATTTGTGTTTCTGGATAAACTCATACCAGGTTCTCACAGCTCAAAAGGCAAGCTGCTCAGACCGACTTTGGTGCCATCCTGAGACTTACGTTTTGTTTTTTGCACATAGCACATCCAAGCCCTCTTACAGAAACTATTGGTTCTACCTTAAAAATATATTCAGCTTCAACCACTTCCCCCACCCCCATGGCTACCACCTCGGTTCAAGCTGCTATGAAAGACCTTCTCTGCACTGGTCTCCTGGGCTCTGCACGTGTCTTTCCTCCGGTCTGTTCGAAACAAAGTTGTCAAAGTGGTTCTTTTAAGTATGAGTCAGAGGGTGTCACTCCTCTACTCAAATCCTCAAAACTCCCCCCTCCTCACTCAGATAAAATCCAAATCCTCACAGTGGCTCACAAGGCCTGGTGCAGTCTGGTCTCCCCACCCCTCTGGCTTTTTTCTGTGCACCCGTCTGCCTTCTTCATTCTGCTGTGGCCACACTGGTCACTCTGTTGCTTGGACATGCCAGACACGCTCCTGCCCCAGGGCCTTTGCACTTGCTGTTTCCACTGCCTGGAATACACTCTCTCCCCAGACATTAGCCTCTCTCCCTCCTTCTTGGCTTTGGTCTCTATTCCATGTCAGCTGCCTCTGAGGAGCCCCCCTTGCACCCCAGCCCCACCATTCCCTGCCACACTTTCCTTCTTAGCACCAGCCACCTCCTGATTCATTCTAGATACATGTCATCTTTTTATTGATTGTCCTTGACCAGAAGGTGAGCTCCAGAGTGTCAAGACTTTCATCCATCTTCTGCTTTATACATTGAGCCTAGAACAGTGCCTGAAACATAATAGACGGTCATAACTAGGTCTTGAATGAATGAATGATTCAGGGTTTAATTGGGAAACGAGGCATAACAGAGCCGTCACGGGAGCCTCAGATGCCAAATGAAATGGGCCACATGAACTTTAGAGTGTCCATAGAAAGAAAAAGCCAAACCACAGAGTTCCAACATTTTTTTAGTACCCCTCAATGTTCATGTTTTTTGAAGAAACCAAATAAACATGGTTTCATCAGCCTTGACATTTTTTTTCTAAATAATGTTTCTTTGCCTGCTCTGCAGCCTCCGGAGCTCCTGGACCCCCCAGACACCCATCTGGTCATGGAGTCATTTGCACAAGAAAATGAGGCCGACGTGAGAAGTCACTGCCTTTGTCAGTCAAGGCCAAGATACACACCAGCAAATGTCAGCCAAAGACAGAGTCCCAGTAATAAGGGGCTGCTGTGCCTGAACACTTTGCATAATTGGAAGGCGAGGTTAACAGCAATAAGGAAAATTAACATGGACGCCCAACGGTTTATGAAGCAGATGCTGGAAAATAAACAGCGGAGGGCGTCCAGCTAGCTCAGCCTGACTCTGTTATTTATTTTTTTAGAGTGACGGAATAACACGGGGGCGGGGGAGCGGGAGGGATGCAGGTTTGGAGTCAGGTCCAGAACTCGGGCTGGAGTCCAACTGCCTACACCCCAGCTGTGTGGCCCTTGACAGGGACCCCATCTGCCCTCTCCCCGGGTTGAAGAAGTGAAACAACATTGATGAGAAACCTTTCTGCCTATTTAAGCCCCTGGGGTTTGGGGGCTGTTTGTTACTGGGGCAGCACCTTGTCTATCCTGATGGATGTAGATTCTTCCATGGTCAGCTGAGTAACAGGCCCCCAAAGCTGTCCACACCCTAATCCCCAGAACCTGCGAACACACCACCTTACATGGCAAAAGGGCCTTTGTACGTGTCATTAACTTATAGGTCTTGACATAGGCAGAGCAACCTGGATGATTCAGGTGGACCCAGTGTCATCTCATAAGAGGGTGGGGGCGTCAGAGTCAGGAAAAGGGGATGTGACCTCAGAAGTGGAGAGGGATGGGGAGATCTGCTAGGCTGGGCATCAACGTGGGGGATGGGCCACCAGCCAAGGAACGCAGGTGGCTTCTGGAAGCCAGAAAAGGGAGGGGAGTGGATTCTCCCCTAGAGCAGCCCTGCCAACCCATTCTAGACTTCTCACCTCCACAACTGTGGGAGAATAAATTCCTGTTTTAAGACACCAAGTTCGTGGTAATCTGTTACACGTACAGTAATAAGAAACCGATATGTGTCCTGACATTTTTGTAAAACAAACAGTGCTCCAATGAACATCTTCACACCTCTTTGATATGTGGGTGGTTCTCAAATTTAGATTTTTAAACAAAGGATGTATTCCACAAAATTGTGCTTTCATTTTTAAGAGTAAAAATGAACTTCCTGCTAAATTTAATTTAGCAGAAATATAAAGGTTTAATATAAAGCTCCAGTAATTTCCATCCACTCTCCCCGTGACATTGCTGTTGAATTAGACAGTCACAGTTAGTGGCTGGCCTGGGGACAGGGACTCTGCAGACCTGACCTGAAGGAACTCACAGACATGGGACCTCTTACTGAGAAGAGGTGAATTGAGAGGGTCCTTCCTCCATATCTGCCCCGACCACATGCATGTACCTCTGCTGTGCTGAGATCTGCAGTGGCAGGAGATGGCAGGACAGACACCTTGCACGGTGTCTCCTGGTCTCCGAGCCCCGATGTCACTCTGCATTTTGCTCCCCTGTATTTAACCCAGGAGGGGGTTAGGGAAAGTCACAGATCACCAGTGCAATGAACAGTCCTCAACCTTGCAACCTTTGTCCAGCCTGATTGCACGTCCCCTGCATTTATGGCTAAACCTCCTTCCCTTTCATTTTTCTCCCCAGGAATCCCGAGGTACAGCAGGCCTGGGAACGAGGTGGGATTCTTAATGGCTGGTTTGATTGCTCAGGTCTGATCCATTCTCTCAATTTGGTCACAAAGGTTACCTAGCTCCACCAGCAAATCAATTAATCACCAGTAATGCATGGAGACACAGCTTCACCCTCCTTTTAGGACATGTTGTAGACAGACTGTCAAGTCATTTTAAAGCCATGAACATTCAAATTGTTTCTGGGCCGAGTCTATGCTAGAACACAGCAATTTTGAGCCTTTGTGCAGTTCAGATTCTGCATGAGGTGGTTATGGTTACATGGGGAGAGTCAAGGTGAGTTGGATGGCTTTCGTTCAGGATGGCAGAAATGGAAATTTGGACCGAAGCTTAATAAATCATCACTAATCTTCACAATGACACACGCACCTCCCAAAGCTAGGAAGCAAGTTCTGTAAAGATACCTGTGCTGGGGGCGCCTGGGTGGCTCAGTCAGTTAAGCATCTGCCTTCAGGTCAGATCCCAGATCAAGCTCCACATCCGGGCTCCCTGCTCAGCCGGGGGAGTCTGCTTCTCCCTCTCCCTCTCCTTGTGCTCCCTCTCTCTCTCTCTCAAATAAACAAATAAAACTTAAAAAAAAAGATACCTGTGCTATTTACTGGGCACTCGGCTTGGCCAATACGACACTGGTCAAGGCAAGGACTCCCAGAATTCCCACGTAAAGATAATCATTTCCAAAGGGCTGGGGGGATTACAGGCATGGCTGGGAAATAGGGAGGCCTGGGCCGTTGCAGAGAAAGCGAGAAAGGGCTCCTAACAAGTCTCTTTCACCACTCACTGCCCAGAGGGATGAGAGAACGGCAAGAAAGCTCGCATTTGTTCAACCAGAAATTTCACTCACATAGACATTACCACCAGTCATGATTATCACATGTTCATGCAGCTTCTTTAGTATAAATCTCTTGTTTTAAGTTTCCAGCACACGTTTCCCCCATCTTCTGGTAACCAAACCCCGATAGTCACTCTCTCACCGGCCATTCAGAGAGTTCGGGATGAGCGGCTAGGTTTAAGAGTGGTCATGTGACCTGGCCCAGCCAATCAGCTGGCAAATCCCCCAGACCCGGAAGTGGTTCTGGATGCACACGTGACAAGGGTCAGTTCAGGCTGAGTGAATCCCATCTCTGGAACAGGAGTGACTGGGAGAGATGCTCCCCGGGGGCAGGTGCTGCTGGATGTTGACCCAACAGCTCCCCCACCCCTTCTTCCTGCCGGCACAGCCCAGCCCCCACTCTAGGGGGGGCCCGTTACTTGCTCTCCTATCCTCCTTTGCAGTGAGTCATGGGCACGTGACTGGCTCTAGCCAATGGAATCTGAGGTAGCACCTGTTGGCGGGTGTGGGCAGGGAGGGTGGGAAAGATTTGCCAGATCTGGTGAAAGAGAGATGTGCTGGATAAGAGGTTTCCTTGCCTGCTTCATTGCGGGCTGTTGTATCCATACACAGTGCTTGGAAATATGGCAGCCATTTTTTCACAATAAAGAAAAAATGTTACTCAGAGCCCTTACATTTTACTGAATGTAACTCAGTTACTGAATCCCTCTGAGCTAACTACATTCAGAAAAGAAAAAGGAAAGAAAGAAAAAAGAACCTTATATTTAAGTCACATTTGGACAAGAGTCTGTTATTTACATTCGTTCTTGTAAATAAAGCTACTGAGAGCCATGTTGCTCCCCTATGAGGCCAGGAATGACACTATTATGAAGAAGAGCAAAGCTGGAACAGTTCTTCATGACATTGTTTGAGCCCCTGGATGCACCTGCACCTGAAGCCTTCACTCTGAGTTGTTCAGTTACATGAGCCAATACAATTTCTTTTTTTGCTACTTTTGTTAAGGTTAAGTTTCCCTCACATTTGAGCACATCAAAATTTATAACTTCTGCGTAACAAAGGATTGTATAAACAAAGACAAGGAGGAGATAACTGGCTTATACATTAGAAAGGATTAATTTAATATGCTCCTATAAAGCAATAAGAAAAATATAAATAATTCAATGAGAAAATTGATAAAAGATATGAATGGATGGTTTAGAAGAGAAATGCAAATAGCCAATAAATATGAAAAGATGAGAATTTGACCTTTAATTAGGAAAATGAAAATGACAATTAAATATCCTTTTTCTCACTCATCAGATTGTCAAGGCGAAGTTTGCAGGGCTGTGGATAAGCAGATACTCCTATTGGTCTAACCAAATAGGATCAGACATTTTGCCCGGTAACTTGGCAATCACTATCAAATTAAAATAAGAATGCTCCTACCTTTGTGTAAATTGGGATCCAGGCAGGAAAATGAAACCATTCTAATCTGAAAAACAAATAGTAAGAATCACTTACACAGGAGATGGCAGAAATATACATGGGGACCCAAACCAGAGTGGAAGGAAGCCCCTAGGAGCTCCAAGGATAATGAGAAAATGAGGACGTGTATTCGTGGAACCCAGGATTTGGGTCACCCAGAAGAAGATAGTATCACATCCAAATTCTTCTTTAAAAGCTGAAGCCATGAAAGACACACAATTAATACTAGGGGCAAGGCGCAAGAAGGAAAAAAACCAGTGTGCAGACTTTCACTTCCAGAAAGATGGAGCAGGTGCACTTTTCCCTATCCGTCCTCTAGTGCAGCTAATACCCCTGTAAATTATACGTAAAACAGATTCAAGACTCTGAACAGTGGAGAGAAGAAGACAGACCAGCTAGGCTATGAGGAATGACATGGTGGTGAGCTCCCTCATATATTTCTGGGTAAGGTGCTGGAGAAGCTGGGACCACAGAAATGACAACAGGTACAGACCAAAAGAAAATCTCAAGAAATCCTGCTTTCTCCAGCTAAAGAACCAGTCATGGGACAGCCGAGCAAGACAGAAGACTTCCAGACACACCACCACCACTCCAGCCCAACAGATGGAAAAACTTCAGCCCCACCCCCACACGTGCCAGCCAAGACCCAGCAAGAAACCTGAACTTCCACCTGCACCCAGTGATAGCAAGGTGCCCCCAAGCCCCCCACTCGGGTGCTGTCAGAGAAGGCAGAGTAGGGAGCCTAGACTTCCACACTTGTCTGGTGTAACAAGCCCCCCAACCCCAAGTGATCTCAGCAGAGGCCAGGAGAGAAGCCCTAATGAGATATCCCTGCACCTCCAAGCCAGAGTGGTATCAGCAGGAAACTTTGTGAGGAGCCGAAGCCCACCCCCACCCAGCAGTAATGAGGTACCCCCCGCCCCAGGGTGTCAACGGAGGCAAAGAGGGGAACCAGTACTTCCAGCCCAACCTGGCAATACTTAGGCACTGTGACCTGTTCCCCCATCACTGTGATATGGGGGAGGCCTGCTAACAGTGAAGATTTAAACACAATACAGGGTCTCCCAGCCTATACACCCAACACGTCAGGGATTCCCCCTGAAAACCACTCCTCTTGCCAAAAACCGGGAACGTCTTAACTCAAATGGGGAAAGACAACAGATGCCAACATAAAGACAACACGGATGTCAGAATTATTGCACTCTTATTTTAAAGTAGGCATTGTAAGAATGTTCCAGTGAGCAATTGCAAACACACCAGAAACAAATGAAAATGAAGAAAGTCTCAGCAAAGACGTGGAAAGTGTCTGCAACAAAATAGGGAATATAGAGAGCAACATAGTGGAAATTTTAGAACTGAAAAAAATGCAATAACCAAAATTTTGAAATCCCGAATATTTGGGTTCAATAGCAGAACGGAGGGGACGGAAGAAAGAATTCGTGAAACAGAAGACAATAGAAATTACTTATTCTGAGCAAAGGAGAGAAAACAGAGTGGAAAAAAAAAATAGAAGAGCACATTTCCAAGACTCATAAGAAAAACCTACAGACCCCAACCCCCCATCTCCCCACTGATCTCTGCTTTCCAGAAACCACCATGAGTAGCTCTTTTAGCTCTTTGTCTTCCTATCTTCCTGCAGGCCTCTAAATGCTACGTTTATGCTGCTACTTGTTTCTCTACTTTAAACATTGCTCATTGCTCACCTGCTACAAAACAATGAGGATTTTGTTCCCAGAGCAGCCCTGCTCACACCTTCGCCCTCCCGCATCAGCCCAGCAGAGTCAGATCAAGACTTCATGGTGCCTGAAGATGGTGTAGTGTCTGCCATCCTAAGGTGAAAAGCATCCACAGTAGAGCCATGTGGCTTATACCTTAATGACCTTGTTTGTACAGCTTTTTTGTTTTCCCTAGAAACACTTCTTTCACTTCTTTTGTTTCCTCTGTTGCTGTCCCTAACCCACCCCTACGTTCTCTGCCCTGCCTACAACCCAGCCCTCAGCATGCTCACACCGTCAGGTCAGGAGACAGGGTGATGGTTTTCTTGCCATCTCCCTCCGGGGAAGGGCTGCTCTCAAGATCTGCTTCGGGGCAGTGATCCCGTGTTCCCCTGGTGCTCTGATTCCTCCTGGAGACCCTGCCCCTCTCCCCCAGGAAGGATCGCCCGTGTCCCTGTCTGGGACCCGCAGGGGCTACTTTCCTGACCCACCCCCTGCCGGTGTAGCAGGTCCTCCTCCCATGGCTTCCTGAGAAAGGGCGCAGAGGAGATGATTTTCTATGATCTTGCGGGTCAATGTCTTTATTCTGACCTTGTCCTTGACCTATAATGTGGCCGTGGTTCACACTCTACACGGGGAGTGAATTTCCCAAGACGTTGGAAGGCACCGCGCTCTTCCAGTCCCAGGGAAGAATCCTGAGTCCTCGTCCTGAACGTGAGAGCAACTCCTCTCTGGAGGCTTCCAGGGTTTTCTCTTCCTCCCAGATTTTTGTGAAAACATGATGATGTCCCAGTGCTGGGTCTTTTTAAATTAATTGTTCTGAGCACCATGTGGGCCTAGAAAGTACATCTGTCTGTTAGTTGTATAATTAAAAATTAATTATAGAATTCCAAAAATGGCAAAAGGGTAAAGTCACCTATCTCCTACTCTTCTCTTTTATCCCCTGAGAGAGTGAAGCAAATTAGCACGGCCAGATTCACCGCCACCCATCGCCCCCTGGTCAGACTAGGACATTGAGCCACAGAGCCTAGAGCTCTGGAGCTGCCCCTCCAGCCCCGGCAGGCCCTCCAGGAGAAACTCACAGCCCTGCACATATGCCCTGGGCAGCCTGAGGTGGGACAGGCCTGCACCCCCAAATCCACGTGGCCTCTGCCTCAAGGGACCCCTTTGAGGTCCACCTTTGTGGATGCGGAAGCCCAGCCTGCACGTCAGGGGCGGTCCAGAAAGAACTTCCCAACCCGTCAGGGCTGGTGTGACCCCTCCTGCCCCGGCATGAAATCCCTATTTCACCTTCGCTTGCCAAGGACTGAGACCCTCGGGGAGACCAGGAGCCAGTGACCAGGCTAGCTGCTATTGGCCTTGAAACTCCCCATCTGTGTCTGTCCCCAGCAGGGCCTTGGCCGGGGGCACAGACAGCCCAGAGGGAGCCGGCATCCCAAACGAAATGGAGCCATGTGTCCCACACGGTGTCAGGTTCCTTCTCTGGCCCCGGGTTAACTTTCTGTGCTTGAGCTCCATCAGTCAATAAATAGACAAGTACGGGGATGGATCCCTGCCCACTTTGGGTCCTCCTCACAGCTGGTCTGCACCGAGTGGTCAAGACCCGAGTAGGTGACGTGGTGGAAGATCTCTGAGTCTGGGTCATTTGCATGAGGGCAAAGGTCCCTCACTGAAGACAACTCTTTTACAATTCCCTGCGTGTACTTGTGTGTTTGCATTGTCCCCTTGCTAAGCTCTAAGCTCAGTGTGTTCAATTTATCCTATCCCTGTCCGCTCTCATTCCCTCAAAGACAGTCTGTGCTTATCATAAGTGCAGCTTCTCAAATCCCACCCCTAAATATTGAACTTGGGCCTGGAGAGTCCCCACATTTCCATAAGCTCCTCGAGTGACTCACAAGCACATCAATGTGTGTTTCTCTGCAGATGAAAAATTAGACTGGTCCTTCTCTTTTGAAATTCAATTTGTTCCCATTTAATGTAATTATTCCTATGATTTCACCTTACCTTCTTACTATTGGTTTTCCCTTTAGTTCACTTTTTTTCCCCCTTTCCTGCCTTATTTTGTATTAATCAAGTAGGGCTTTTTATTATTCTATTTTATAAGCTTACATTAGGTTGTCAGTTATTCTATGATTCTTTAGTAGACATCCTGCAGATGACAGCATCTCTCCTCAACTTACTAGAATCTACCTTAAATTACAACTTCACCAGTTGGCCAATGGAAGAGCTTTAGAATTCCTTAAAAGCATTTAACCTCCTTCTGCTGTTGTGACACCCTTGACAAGTAATTTAATTCTACATATACTGTGAGCCTCCACACTTTATTATTACTATTGGTATTTTGTGCACTCCCGGTTCATTTGAATGTCCCAATATATTTACACTTCCTATTGCTTCTCATTTTTTCCTGCATTTTTCATTTAGAATAATTTTTTTCTTCCGCCTAAAGAACTCCATTTGGTATTTACGCTAATGCAGATCTGCTGACAATGAATTATCTGCTTTTGCTTCTGTGAAAACATTTACTTAGTATCCACCATCAAAGGATAATTATAATGGAATAAAGTTCTAGATGGACAGTTGTTTTCTTTCAGGGGTGTATCTCTTTGTGTTTAGTGTGACTTGGGGGAATCCTCAGTTACATATTTTCACATAGCACTTCTGATCTTCTCTCCTCCCTTTAGGATTAAATTATATTTATGTTAGACTTCTTCATCGGGCTCCAAATGGTTTAATCCTCTTCTGTGTAATTGTAATCCTGTTTTTGGTGTCCATGCTTCAGTATGGATATTCTCAACAAAACCTATCTTCTGCTTTGTCCAATATACTCTTACATCAGTCCATTATATTTTTCATTTTAGTTGCAGTAAATCTTCCACTTACCAACTATTTATGTGATTTTTTTAGATATTCCATTTCTTTAATAAAATGTTCCACTTGTTCATCATTTTAAAAAATACGTTAATAGATACTTTAGCTTATCCCCGATAGCCTCATTAACCCATCATCTACGAAATTTTTTTTTTTTCATTTTTTTTTTCCTCCTGGTTTTGGTTATTTGGTCCTCTTTCTGATGTGTCTAGTAATATTTTTATGAATACTGGCTAGGCGTTTTGTGTGAGATGTAGTGTTCACAGGTAATGTTATATTTCCCCCAGAGAATTCTGATTTACCTTTTTTGTGTGTGATAACCACTCTTGTGAGGAGAGATTACCATGATTGTAATGATTCAAGACTGATTTTCCATATTTATGAGATCTGGCTTTTTTTGGTTTGTCCTTGCTTCCTAGAATAAGTCCTTTGAGGGACTCGGGAGAACCCATAGTTTCTTGTCCATGGCTTCACCTGTTTGGTGATCACTGAACTCCAGGTTCTATGGTTATGGCATTGTGATATTGGTGAAAACTTTGCTCAGATTCTTAGACTCTCAGCTGCTCACTTTCTGCTTGTCTTCTGCATCTTTTGTTGGTCCTGCTGCGGAATCAGCAAATGCTTCTAGATGGAAAATTCTG
The DNA here is from genome assembly GCF_037043125.1 of Eumetopias jubatus. NCBI lineage: Eukaryota > Metazoa > Chordata > Mammalia > Carnivora > Otariidae > Eumetopias > Eumetopias jubatus. The sequence continues at coordinate 128,158,003 of NW_028274815.1, forward strand.
CAAAAAAATCAGACCTGCTTCCATTTTCTGATATCTTGGGCCCTGCAACCCTGGTTTCCTTGCTAGCCCCCAATTTCTAGTTTTATGTCCTCGAATCAACAAGCTTGCTGAAAAGCTCTCAGTTTTTGTGATTCTTGGCCCCTTTCCACGTTCATATTGGCAAATTCCTCAAAAAGAAGACAGGTGGAGAATGTAGGACACACCTCAGTGCATCTCCCTTCTGTCCAAGCTGTTGGCCCCACAAGTCCTGGCAACCTGAGGTGCTCTCTGAGTGTTCATGTAGGTCCCCTGCCCACGCAGCATGTTGCTAGTTTTTTCCTTGGGCTTTTTGAAAGATGGGGTTCTCTTTTTGAAGGTTGCCCTCTTTTGTTAGTAAGAGTGCCCTGTGGAAGCACAAAATAGTGATATTCCAGAGAGGGACACCCTTAGAGAACACCTAACCACAGCTTCCAACTTTTTAATATGTAAGTTCTATTTTTACAGAAAATTACAAACGTTTTAAATTTGGGAACTAATTAATTTGAAACACTGTGGAATTATAGCACGGATGGTAAAGCATGGCTCTGGAAGTCAGACCAACCTGGTTTCAAATCCTGCCTTTCCTCCTGTCGAGCAGGTGACCCAGGGAAAGTCATTTAAGCCATCTTGGCCAACATTTCTCTATTAGTAAAGTGGGAATAAGGGTATCTATCTCATGGGTGGGAGAATTAGACAAGGTAACATACATGAAACACGTAGAACCCGAGATCACAAGTCTGGGAAAGTGCTCATCAAGCAAACAAAACAGTGTGCAGGACAGATTCCCTCCTTGAGCTGATTTCAGCCCACAGGCCACCACTTTCAAGCACCTGCCCTGGGTCCAGCCTCCTTACTCTACAGACGGGACACCTGTGAGGCACAGAAAGGGGAAGGAACTGCTTCCTTATATGACAAACATATAACTCATTAGCCCTAAAACTGGATCTAGGACTGGAATTTCCTTTTGATGCATTTTGTCAATTAAATCTGTGTGCCCTGGAAGCCAAGCAGCTCATTTCCGTGGAAGGCAGAGGGGTCGAAGCTCCCTCAAACTATAGATAATTCCCTAATTGCCAGGCTGCCCCGAATTCATGGTAATCATTAGCAGAGCCCCTTGTGCTCCGGCTGAGAGAGGAGAGGGAGGTCCAGACATATCATTGCTCATCTAAATTTTTAATAATGCTCCAATCTTCAGATCATCGGGGTAATCAAACTCAAATTAGCCCGATACTCAAAGCCACAGAATAACAAGGAGAGTGAAAGGGATAATGTTTCTTTAATGAAAATTTCATCAATGCAGATTTCTCATTGAATAGTAAGGGTCTTGGCCTGAAGCCAGCATCAGAGGTGACTGCTGTGACACTGACCTTTGTCCCTCAGAGGGAGACGCAGCGCAGAGTCCGGCCGGCTTCACCTGCCCCGGGATGACACAGGTGGCCGTCCTCGCAGCGCGAAGGAAGGAAGCTCAGGAGCCCGGGGCAAGTGGGCTCAGGCCCGGTCTCCTCCAGAAGGCGTCTCTGGGGGGCTCAGCACCAGCCTCCCTTCCCTGCATCTCGGCCCCTCCTTGCCCCACTGGGCCCTGGGGACCCTGCACGGGACCTGCCTGCCCCGCCCCTTGGGCTTCTCCGGGGCCCCGCAGACTGTCCCCTCACAGGTCCCAGGGTCCTCGTGACATACACTCATGGGCTCAGACCTGCCCGGTGGCTCCTATGAGGCTCAGGGAAAGCCAACGTCCTCTCAGTGGCCGGCAGGGTCATCGGAGGGACGGGTCCCAGCGCCTCTCCGACCTTGACCCCTGTCTCCCTTCCCACGTGCCTGCAGCCACTCTGGTCCTCGCTGCCCCGCACACACACCCAGGCCGGGCACCGCGGTGCCCTCCACCCCTGCCAGCCCCCAGCACCCACACGGCCCCGGCTCCTGCCTTCCGGACCCTGACTCCCTGTCACCGGGGCCCCCAGTCCCTGCCCGAATGGCCTGTCGCTCCCTCGCCATCCCGCTGCCCCTGCCTCCAGGCGACCATCACCACCTGGTGCTAATCCCCGCTGGTTTCCCTGTTCTTTGTCTCCCAGCCAGCGGGGGACCCCTCGGGGCAGGGACCCATTGGCTTGTCCCCTCGCTGCCTGCAAGAGTGCTGCGGCCAAGGCAGGTGTCCAGCCTGGCTGGCTGGACGGAGCTCACCTGAAGAGCGAGTCCTGGCAGGCTCCTCAGAAGAAGCTCGCCGGTGTTACTGAGCCCCTCCGATGGGTCAGGCCAGCTCTAGGTCTGGAGACGCACCAGAGAACAAAAGAGAAAGAGTCGTCCTCCTGCCTGGCCTGGGAGGAACGTGCCCCGCCGACACCGTAATTCCAGACTCTGGCCTCCCGAACTGTGAGAAGACAAGTTTCCCTGATTTCGAGCCCCCCCCCCCCCCCCGTCTGCGGTGATTTGTGAAGGCGGCCCAGGAAGCTGATAGAGAAGCCAGCAGAAGCTGATTGACCTTCTGAAAGACCTTCTGGCCGGGATGGGCGGTCAGCAGCGCTTCAGGCCGTGAGGAAAATTCTCGAGGGATGGGCCTCACCCTCACATGGGTTGACCATCAGATTTGGGGTTCACCTGCTCTTCAAGCCACTCGACCTCCTCGTGCTCGGCGAGGCTTCCTGTGCCACCGTCCACCCACCACCAGCTCCATCTCCTCCAAACCCCCCTGCTTTTAGTCACTTAGCCTTTGGTGTGTCTGTGCCTCTGTCCCTGCTTCCCTCGGCCACGTGTCAAGGGGAGAAGAAGCCCCGACAGCCACTCATCACCCGATACACGCGGCAGGTCCCTCTCCTGACCGAGCGGCAGCCCCAGGGCCTCAGATGTGGAGCAAATCACTTGTCCTCCTGAGACTCAGTTTACCCAGTTGCAAAATGAATGGGCGTGACTAAATGATTTCCAAGGGCTCCTTCTGACTCAAATATTCTATGATTTAACTATTTTAGAATTCTTAAGATTCCATTCTATTCTTCTTCTCCTGCAGTTCCTGGACAAATGCAAATCAAGAACTGACTCTGCTTTGGCCCTGTTCTCAGAGCGGGAATCCAACAGCAGACAGACAGACAGGATCCCGGCTCTCATGTGGTTGCCATTCCTGTGGGCGCAAAAGACAATAGAAGGCCATAAAATGAGTAAATCCATTTCAGATGGTGACAAAATCTGTGCAGGAAATGGGGACATGACATAAGGTACAGGTGGCCAGGGCTGCTCTCTGAGGAGGTGAGACCTGAGCAGAGAATGGAAGGGCTTGAGACAGCAGGTCTTGGGGAAGAGGTGCAGCACGTGCAAAGGCCCCACGGCAGGAAGACTTGGGGCTTGCAGGGGGAGCCAGGAGGCCGGTCAGCTGTGATAGAGTGAGGGGAAGGTGGTGGCAGATGATTTGGGGGAACCTGTGGGAATGGTGCTGGGCCTCGTGGGAGTGATGAGGAGGTAGGCCCCCTTTCTGCACCGACACACTGACTCAGGGTGACGGGTCTCATGTGTATCTAATGGAGCTCACTCTCACTCTGGGTGCATGTGGAGTGTCGATCTGGGCGTGGGGCGAGGAGGGCAGCAGGGGGACATGTCAGGGGCCACGGTAGTGACCCAAGTGAGGACGTGGGTGACAGCAGGGGGATGGAAGGGCAGACAGACTGGAGACTAGTTTGAGTTTTGTGGACTGGACATACGCTGGAAGAGGAGGGAGGCCCATAGGATGACACGTGCGCAGGTCATTGGCCTGGGTGACAGGCATTTGGTGGCACCACTTCCTGAGGAAGGAACACAGGGTCTTCTGCAGCTTTGTTGAAAACTCGCCAGATCTGGAAGCAGGAGCGGCTCTGCCTATGGAGCAGCTGGGACGCCTCCCTCAGGGCCCAGGGGACCAGGAGGCCGTGAGCATCAGAGACCCGCGGGCGGTCACCACGCACCAGGCCTTGGCCTGAGGAATGACCCGGATCTGGACGTGGGGGCAGCACAAAAGCGCAGGGCCGGGTGGCTGCCTGGGCAGAGCCGGGCGCAGATTCATGGAGGAAACTGAGGGGCCAGCGACCCTTGCAGGAGCCCTACTCTGTCACAATCCCCCTGACCCCGACCCACAGGAGGAGGGGTCGTTAGACAGCGCGTTTGCACCGAACACCTCACACCGGCCATGTGGATGCACCGGGCTGCTCTCTCAGCACCTCCCCCCACCACCCCCGGAAACGGGGGGATAATTTTACTGCAGAAAAATGGCAAGATCTCAGCGACGCGTCTTAATCGAGGACACCTTCTCCTTTAGACGGGCTGTTCTACTTCTTGGGGAACCCGGGCCTTTATTAGCCACGGAGGCATTTTTAGTGCTGCTTCGTGTTGGAAGTGGGGCCAACATCCTCCTGAGAACAGAGCCCTTGTCTACATTTCGCCTTTGGGGACGTGGGTAACTTTCTCGAAGTGGCACCAGAACCCCCGCTCTGGCCGTAAGCATTACCTGCCCAGTAACAACCCAGACCCAGGAGCCCCACCGAGTGCCCGATGCAAATGCTCTGCGCATGTCAGCCGAGGTAGCCCCCCAGGAGCTGGGTGAAGGAGGAACTGCCCGAAGCCCCTCTCCCAGCTGGAAGGAAAGTGCAGGGACGGGGAGAGCTTCCCTGGGGACAGTGGCCTGGGGAGCAGGGATGGGAGCCCAGCGCCTCCCCGCCCACCAGCCCCTCTTCCTTCCAGAAGGCAGCCTGAGGAGCACGTGTTCCACGTTCTGGGCACATAGACGATGGGCTCCCGGCTGAGCTTGGCCTTCAGGGGACATAACTAGACGTAAATAGAGGGTTCACAGGAGGGCAGGACTGGCTTTCCGTCACGAGTCCCGCTTCTGGATGGAGCCAGAGCAGGGACCTGGCACAGCGGAGGCCCGCCTGGCCGCGCCCGCGAGGTGCCTGCGCCGACCCTGCTCGTGCGGTACCCCCGCCCCCCCGCCCCCACGCCCCCGCGCCCCCGCGCCCCCGCAGCCGCCCGCCCGGCCGCCTCCCAGGCGGAGAGGAGCAGAGCACTGGCGCTGCCCGCCGCGGGGTCTCCTTGTCACCGGCCCAGGGCAGGAGCTCCTCCAGCCTCCAGCAGCCTCCCGACGGCATCCGGGAGCGAGGGGCGGCCCGCGCGGGAGAAGCTCTGGCTCCCGGCTACGGGGTTATCGGACGTTTTCCCCGGGGTGGAAGGTGACAAAAACCAAGCAGGTGCTCAGGAACCCGCGCGGGACGGCTTCTTTCCATCATCACGCACAGTCTCACCAAGGGAGACTCATCGTTATTCACGTTAAGCAAAGTTGCAGGTTCAATGGCGAGATCATCCTCCACCACTTTCTAAGGCCTGGCCTTATGCTACTTTCTTTCCTGGGAAGGTTACCATCCTGCTTCCCACGACTGTGCTTCCTGACCCCACTGGATGGAATGATATGAATGTTTGCAGGCCTTCCCCCTTCTCGTGTGCAAATAACAATACGCATTGTCAAGGCCCATTGTATTCGTTTGAGAAAAAAAAAAGTTCATCATAGTAGATTCCCTAGGGTGATTGAGGAAGGGGATAGGAACTAGTCTTCTTTAAAACAGATTTTTTTTTACATGGCAGCAAGCTATGAGGCAAAGAAGAAAGGGCGTGAACATAACTCTAAAACAGAGAGAAAATCACTGTTTTTTTTTTTTTAGGGAAATATGTAAACAGTAAGAGAATGCATAACAGAACATGTTTACGGATTCTGAATCTTGCCAAAATGAAAATAGTTTTTAAGAAAATATTTGAAATATTGCTGTACACCCTGAGTGTATCACATTCAAATGTCTTTAGTAGACACACAACCATCAGGGAATTAAAGGCAATATTTAGGAAGGAATAAAAGCTAAATTTGTGATTCCATAATGGATGAGAAGAACACAGTCAGACCATAAAAAGCAAGTCCAAATAAAATAGTACTCATTTCGAAGTTTCAAAAAAATTAAGAAAATTTTTATTTTATTTTTATGTTTTTTTCTGCCAAACATTAATAATTATGCATGTTGTATTTATTTTTCTTTGTGTCATAGGAAAAGATAAATGATAAAGATGCAATACATTTCAGGCTTGTTTCGGCCTGTGAAATCCCCATCTTCACTGGATTTACACGGGGGGAATCATCAAATGTACCGTGGCCCAAACCAAGTCCTGCTGAAATGAGAACAACATTAAGATAAGAACGTATTATATAGCCCACTTAAAAAGCAACATTTGTTCTGACCCAAGAGGATGTTCTCTGTGGGGTCTTAAAGTGGAGTCACCAACCAGTAAGTTAGCATCTAACAGCATGTCTCAGATCTTTGCTAAGTTGGTTTTTGTATTGGTCAGACTATCCTGCCTGCAATAGGCAGAGTCCAGATAAAAATTACTAAAATAGAAGAAAGGGGCAGGGAAGAAGGGTTATTAGTGCGTGTCATTAAAAAGTCCAAGGTAGGGGCGCCTGGGTGGTTCAGTCGTTAAGTGTCTGCTTTCAGCTCGGGTCATGATCTCAGGGTCCTGGAATCGAGCCCCGCATCGGGCTCCCTGCTCAGCAGAAAGCCTGCTTCTCCCTCTCCCATGCCCCCTGCTTGTGTTCCCTCTCTAGCTGTGTCTCTCTCTGTCAAATAAATAAATAAATCTTTTTTAAAAAGTCCAAGGGAACGGCTTCAAACATTGCTGGATCCAGGTACATGAGTGATGGTATCAGGAAGTGATTCCCTTCTACCTCTTGGCTCTGCCTTGTGCTCTGTTGGTCCCAATTCTCAGGGCAGGATCTTCTGTCCTGGCACCTATTCTCACCCTCAGCAGCCCTGGGAGAAAATGACTCTTCTGTCTCAACAGAAGTCCTGGAATTGAGTCACTGAATCCCATGTTTATCCTTATCCAGTCTCTGTAGCCAAAGACAAGGAATACTTCGACGGCTGTTGCAGCAAAAGAGTCCAGGCTCAAACTTTTTGCAGCAAGGCTTTGCTGTTTAGAAGGGCTGTGCTAGAGGCAGGAAGAGGCAGAGAGAACTCACTAGTCCCTGCGTGGCCTTTTGTGGCCTGATCTTGAAGGAAACACAGCAAAACAAGACCACTCAGAGAGAGGGGACACAGACCCACCTCTCATGGGAGGAGTGTCCATAGCCATGCAGCCATGTTTTTAAAACCACCATGAACAATATCAGCTTTGCACCTGGAGATTGGCTTTTTCTCTTTTCCCATTTTGCTCTTTCTAGTCCCTGGACCACCTCCCTAAATCACATGTCTGCCGACAAGTCCTGGCCTCCAGCGCTGCTTATGGGGGAACCCCAGGGATGATGCTGTCCATAGCTTCAACCGCAAGCAACTTGGGACCTCAGGCTTATCAGATGAGGTTGAGTTTAGACAGAAGCTAGTTCTACATTGAACCTGCTTTTGTTGGAATGTGGGATTGTCTTTGGGAGAAAAGGAAATTCCCCCAGGACTAGATTTCCACATGAACACATACTCCACTCTCTTTCACAAGACGACTTTATCTTTTACTTTTTAACCCTCTGCCATTCCCGGCTGCCTGCATTCCCTGAACCTTGCATTATTTGGAAGAGCTTTTTAATTATCCTGTAATTCTTTCTCAATTATCTGATGCATCAGCATGAATAAAAGGGAGGGGAAACATGGCTCTCTCTCATTTATTTGGCTTCACAAGCCCTTCGTCACAACGTGACAGGGTCTGGTCTGGCTCATGCGGCACCACATCTGAGTGGCCCCATTAAAAAGAAATCCCCTGGGCATTCACACTGGCTCTCTCTGCTGTTACTCCCTTTGCCGCCGCCCCCCCCCCACCACCGTGAACACGTAAAGTTCAGAACGGGAGGTCAAACACGGAGCTGGTTTATTTCAGAGTATTCGCCATTTGCTCAGAGCTACTCTCAGGCTCTGACTTTTTCCCCCTTCAGGCTGACTTACTTTCTCTTACTTAGGGTAAGTGACTTTAAAAAATTGGTTCGTCGTAAGTTCATGATAGTGCTAGAGTCCCCCAGAATACAAAGACCCAACGCTTACCAGGTGGACGGGAGAGGCACAAGATAGAAGGTCCACATGCTGGTTGGATGCTCATACAACGACCAATGGCGCTGTGGGTTGAGAGGATACTACCTGGTCTATATATCAGGAAACCTGAAGCTTATTAACAACATCATGTTGAGTGTTTACTCTGTGTCCAGAAGCCCTTCCAGGTATATATCAGGTATTAACCCATTTGATCTTTTCAACACGGTCTGAGGAAGACACTATTACCTTCTACTTCAAGCACAAATGGGAGAAAACCAAGATGCAGAGCACCCATGTAACTAGCTGGTGGGTGGTAACACCTCACCTTGAGCCCAGAACACCAACTCCGGGGCACAGATCAATAATGATCCATCGCCTGTGTGGGCAATTCAAAAGGTGGCTCAGTTAGGGTGGCCAGATCTAACAAATAAAAATACAGGGTGCCCACCCAGTTAAACAATGTGTAGTTTTCAAAGAAGTATGTCCCAGATACTGCATGGTCCTGAGTTTTGTCTAGCAACTTTACATTCTGTTACAAAGAAGGAACAGGTGGTGCCTCTTGGAGAGAGACACGTGACTGGATCTCCAGGGCTGAGAATCTAGCCCAGCACGTAGCTGTCCAGGGAGGACCTAGGCTAGAGCGGTAAGCATGACCTACCGGACACGTATAGTCACCGTGGAGACCTGTGAAGAGGATGATGGAACGAGACCAAAAGGATAGAAGGAACTGCTTGAATAGTATGGCTACTTCTGGAAAGAATATAATAGCCAGTATCCTGGAGAGCGAACACGGGTCATCTAAATCTATGCTGCATTTGTATAGTTAGGAAGCTGTTTCAAAAAACTTCCTCAAAATTGTTGCCTTACCTGTACCAAACTTACACTGTGATTCGCTTAATTTTTTTCTTTAGTATGACTCACTTTTTTACACAAATAACTGTATCTAAAACGGAAAACTTGACATCATGACCCCAAAATAAAACCACTATCCCTTGCTATAAACTGCAGGTAACTATAAGGAGACTACACAGCTTTAAAAAAAACTATCTATATAATACCCGAAGTTATTTCTCATGTCACAGTGGATACGTAACACCCTTTTGGAAACATTGTTTGAAATAAAGGATATTAGGCATATAAGTTTTTACTATAGGATATAACATATTCATTTCATACTTTAATTGGACTCCTTAGGAAATCCAATTATAATTTTAAGTCTGTTGAATTTTTTCGTGTAATCGCTTAAAATCTTAATTTAAGCAACTTTACCAGCCAGTAAGGCCGGAAACCCAGCTGAGCCCTAAAAAAGCAATATGGCAGCCGCTTCCCAGGTTGGGTTCTTCTTAACAGGTGTCTCCAGAGTTGTTTTCCTGGAGGTCTCTAGGAGAACCTATTGCCTCAGTCCACAGATGACATCTGGGATGTCAGCACGAAGTGGGTCAGTTATAAAGTAATTTGGGGAAAGGAGTCCCTATTTAAAGATATATTGGGTCCCAATCTTGTATGCCTCTGTAATACGATAATACACTGACACTTTTTGCCACGTCCCCCTGCAGTACCTTCTCTTATAGGTAGAGTAGACATCCTGGCCCTATTCATTTTGAGTTTGGCCATGCCACTTGCATTGGCCCACGTGAGCAGAGTTGGTGTAGACCACAGCTGAGCAGATGTTCTACACGTGCCTGACTTGCAGTGGCCTCTTACACTCTGACCTTCCACAAACAGGCACGTCCAGGTAGCTGCTCCTCTTCTAGCCCGAATCCCAGAACAACAGACGCATGAAGCTGAACTGAAACCAGCCCACTGCCTGTTGCCAAGCCCAGCTGGTCTGCAGCCCGAGCCACAGATGACCCGGCAAGGCCAGCCGAGATCAGCCAAACCACAGTCAACATCACAGACACTTGGGTGTGAAAATAAACATTGTTGTTGTACGTCCCTGAATTTTGAGTTGGTACACATCACTACTGTGGTGAAAACTGACTAACATACCTTCCTACCTAGAAAATGGGCCTTTCCTTGTCTGTTTTTACTGGAGACAGGCTCCAGAGAACCCCCTCCCACCATGGCTGGACAGAAGCACTGGGCGGCGGGCACATGATGAAAAGGATTTGCTCTTGCCGCCAGCGGGAAAAAGCACAGGTCTTCTCAGTTTTCTCCTTCCTTATACCTCAAAGCAGGTCAGCCAAGTTCACAAAACCATTGCGTTTGAGCTACACAGGGTCCAGTGACCTGCCCCTGCAGTGGATGACGGAAGAAGAAAAAGACGAAGAAGAAAGAGAATGTTCTCTGGCTCACTCCATCCCCATCTTCCTGCTCTTTGCTCCTAAAATAAATAACTCATGAACATGTTCACCCTGATCATCTGAGACAAGACAGAAATGGGTATAGAAATGAATGTATCAATTAGGTGCCGTTCACGGACCTGCTTCCTTTTTTGCTAGAGACTGTAATTAGAGCTTCGTGGTTTTCAAGTCAGTGAAATGCTAAGTGGAAGCATGTCGGCTGGTTATAAAGAGATACCCAAAATAACATCATAGGGGATGGATCTTTTGATAAAATATTCCTAAAGGGTTTTAAGCTACATAACATTTTCTACCCCCAAATTGGCAGCTTTAGCCTCCAGTTTCCAGATTTCCAGATTTCCATGCCAAAATGTTTTTTTGATGTTGCAAAATGTGCTTACTGCTTACCTTCCCCCTCCGCTGAATTGTCTCTTTTGCATTTTGCAGTTAATTTTAAATGTGAGATTGAGAACTTTTTTAGTGCTGAGTCACTGATATAGGAATGACCCGATTTCCAGCTCTCTGGAGGCAAAGATATGGGGCCTGGAACCAGCAAAAAAGCAACAGTCAACATATCCATTACGAGACTAAAACCAACAAAGCCTGCTAGCCAAACGAATCTCCAGTGCTCTCTGAGAATGATTTATCTTTCAGAGCTTATTCCTGGGAGCAGAGAAAGGGAGTCAGTCTTTCTGGCCACCTGTCAGAATTTTGACAAGTCAAGAAATATTTAGCGAGTGTCCTGGGAACGTTTTAGGGGATATGAAAGAAACACAAGGAGAAAGCTCTCTCTCTCTGGGGAACCTGCAAGATTTAGACAAAGACAAGACTTTAAAACATACAGGAAGGATGTGTGTGTTGTTCCTGTGCCAGAGGAACACGTTAAAAATTCAGATCCCCTGAGCTCCCACTCCAGAAAAGTGCTTCCATTATACATTGTGTGTTTTAATCAAGTATTCCTGCTTCCCTAGCTAGCCCACAGAGGCTGTGAAGTCAGTCTAATTTTTAGTAGACCTCAGAGCATTTACCACCTCTTGAACCTGAGGTTAAGAAGTCCTCAGCCAGGGGTGCCTGGGTGACTCAGTGGGATGAGTGTCCGACTCCTGATTTCAGCTCAGATCGTGATCTCAAGGTCATGATCTCAGGGTCACGATCTCAAGGTCGTGGGATCTTGCATCGGGCTCCATGCTCAGCAGGGAGTTTGCTTGGGATCCTCTCTCCCTGTCCCTCTGTCCTTCCTCCCCTCCTTAAAATAAGTGAATGAATCTTTAAAAGAAGAAGAAGAAGAAGAAGGAGGAGGAGGAGGAGGAGGAGGAGGAGGAGGAGGAGGAGGAGGAGGAGGAAGAGGAGGAGGAGAAGAAGAAGAAGAAGAAAGAAGAAGAAGAAGAAGAAGTCCTCAGCCAGCTCTGGCCCACAACTTAATGGATGATTCTAGAAAGCCCAAGAAGAGAGAGCTCCATGTGGGCTAGGAGAGTTTAAAAGAAGAAAAAGTCTTTATTTCATGAGGAATCATAATGTTCCCTTGCACAGGGGTTATATTTTCTCACAGGCTGACATTACTTTCAGGCAGGAGCCCCATGAGTGAAATATGTCGTGTGGTTCATGTAAAGGTCAAGAGCAACCCGAAAGCAAATCTGGGCTCAGCTTGCAGTTTGTGCCCGGCCCAGATGCAGCTGCTAGAAAAGGCCCTGTCCGTTGAAATGATTTGTAATCTTGAATCAAGGAAAAAGGAGAGAAATCTTTCCATATTAATATTTGGAGGCCCTACACACACACACACACACACACACACACACACACACACAGAGGCTCTTAGACACATCTCCACCCTGATTGAACTGAGCAGAAATCCCAGGGCCAAAGACTCTGAGGCCACAGTAGCCCCTGGGCTACTGGGCAGTGGGCACCGATCTGCCAGACAGTTGCCAGTCCTTCATTTACTTTGTACAGACCTGCAACACGAGGCTGGAAGCGGACCACAGACACTGACACGCGAGAAGCAGGCTAGCGGACAGCCCGTGTCGAGTCCCCGCTGAGCCTGGTGCCACCTCGACACCCCCGCTCCCCTGCATTCCTCTCCCCACCTCTCTGTCCACCAGCCCCTAGATTTCCTCCAATCTCCCTCTCGGACCCCCGCTCACTTCCCCAGCTCCCCCGCAGTGGGCCGCAGAGCAGGGACGAGGGCTGCGGGCTCAGGTTTCCACCCTGTGTGTCACCTGGGGATGTCACCGCCCTCTCCTGTCTCAGTCTCCTCCTCTGTCAAGTGGGTGTCGCTGGGCCCTGTGGGGCAGAGGGGGGCTTCCCTGGGGTGCTCCAGGCCCAGTGCTCAATTCTGGGCCTGCGTCAGGACCAGCTCAGTCAACCCGAGCTCTGGTCATTTCCTCCAGGCCACGGCTCCCCTGCCTGGCTTTCCTCCCTCAGCCCAGGCCTCCTTCTTTCCTGCCTCCACTGCACACGGCCTTCAGGCTCCTTCCCATCAGTGGACACATGCCCACGCGTGCGCACACACCCACACACACACTTAGACATACACACATGCATCTAGACACACACACACCCCTAGACACAAACACGTCCATGGGGCTTGTAGCCACCGCAGGGGACGGTGCAGGTCCAGCAGCCTCCCTGTCTCACTCTGCTCACCCGCCGGGGGTCTCAGCCTCCCCATGACTTCAGGAGCCACAGACACGCTGGTGAGCCCTTCACCGCCCCCAGTGACTCCTTCACCGCCCCCAACGACCCCCTCACTGTCCCCAGCGACCCCCTCCCTGTCCCCCAGCCAAGCCGGTTCTCCTGAGCTTCAGACCTGCATTGTCCACGTGAATGGCTCACAGGCACCTCCACCCCAACTCAGGGAGACCCCCTCTGGCCGTGGCCTCTGTGGATGTCCCCGCCTCAGTGGCTGGTGACACCATGCCCCGAGTCCTTGCCAGGTCCTGGGCATCTCTCCTGTCCCCTCCTCTCCCTCGCATCTCCAACTTCATCTCCAGTGCGTTAGCTCCTGGGTATCTCCGGGCTCGCCCCTCTCCTCCACCGCTGCCGTCACCCTCCCAGCTCGGGTGACCGCCTCTCCCACCAAGTGACCCCCTCGCCCCTCACATGGATCGCCCTGGCCCTGGGCACACGCTCCCACCCGCCCCATACCGTGGACACAGCAACCACCTTGTGTCCCTGCTAAAGCTCACCCAGGCCTCCCCGATGCTCTGAAGGACCCTCGGCACTTCCAGCGGGGCCCCCCAGGCCCTGCATTCTCCACCCCCGCGCCCCTCAGGCCCTCCGCCTGCCTTCCGCCCTCAGCATCCTCGTGCGTTGCTGCAGCCGCGATGCACTGCTTTCTGTCCCGAACCTGCTGCGCCCCCGTGGCCCGCAGCCGCCCGCACGCTGTGCCCCTGCTCCGACGGCCCCCCCTGCCCTTTCCAGCAGGCAGGATCCCCGCCGTCCCGCCAAGCCCCGGCGCAGCTGCCCCTCTCCCCGGGAGCCTTCCCTGGGGGACGCTCTCCTCCCTCCTGCCCCCAGACACACTGACCACCCCCTTTGTTCCCACAAGCGAAGGACGGTGACCGCCTGGCCCGCTGCCCAGGGCGGCGCCTGGCACGCGCTGGGGGCGCTCAGCAAGTGTCTGTTGAGTGAACCAAGGCCTTATTGCCCACGTGTCCTCTCCCCCGCTGGATCGTGGCTTCTGGGAAGAGAGCTGGGACTCCCACTCTCTGGCCCCCCCGTGCCCCGCCCCCCGCTCGCCGGTCACGTACATCTGACGGGGGATTGGTCAGCTCTGCCCCCGGTGTCCATGGTGACCGTCTCCTCCTAGCTGTGCGGCCCGTAACCCCCGGGAAAGCATCAGGGACAGGACGGAAGAGAAATGCACGAGGGCCGCTGGGGGCCGGCGGCTGGGCGGACGTGAGCACAGCCCGATGTCTCGGCGACTCCTGCCCAAGATGGCAGTGATTTAACAGGTTGGGGCCTCTGGGCAAAAGTCACAACCTGCGGCTGTCTCTTTCAGGCCAGCGCTCCAGGAAGGGGGAGAGGCCGTCCCTCTGAAGTGGGGCCTGCCAGGGAAGCCCGATCAGAGAGCAACACACTCAGGGCCTCTCTCCAACTTCTCGGGTCTTGACCGGATCATTCAGAGATGATTGTGCCGTGAGAGGTGCAGGAGAGGCCCAGACGTCAGCCGAGCCCTCGGCTGCTCAAAAAATATTAGGCACTTCAGTCCCGGAGGCGATGGGCATGGATTTCTCCTCCGGCTGATGCACTGGGACGCCCAGTCCTAACTCCCTGGGGATTAACACGAGTCACCTTTAGTGGCTGGTGTGGCTCTGACCACTCCACAGACCTGCTGAATCTGGGCCTGGGGTCTTCCTCAGCCTGTTAGGGGTCCTCCCCGCAGATGGGGCAAGGATTAGCCCAATGGCCAAGCAGCCACGGAGGCCATCGATGACTGCAGATGTCCTGGAGGTCAGTACGTCCCCATGGCTGACCGTCTGCCTAGCCCGGAGGAAAGGGCTCCTGGGTCAGCACCTGCAGCTCAGTCCCCATTCCTCCTTCCTGCTCCGCTTGGGGTCAGCTCAAGCCTTCTCCTTTGTAGCTCAGTCTACCCATCAGCCAAATGGGTAGATTAGCATCCATCCCCTGCATTATGTCAGAGTGGATGGAGACGTGAGATCCCAGCAGTAGGATCCATGGCGGAGAGTCGTGAGGAAGAAGCAAAGTGCCCAGCCCCCAGGGCCCTGGCTGCATCCTGCATTCAGAGCCACATGGTGAAGTTACTTCTGTTCATTCTTAAAAAACAGGCAGCCTCTAAGTAGAGAAACTGAGAGCCCTTGTCCATCTTTTAAACCTCAGTTCAGTGTTGTTTCCAAGAAGCCACAGCTACGCATCAAACTCAGGGCTAGAATCCTTTTGATCAACCTACTTCAATGTGGACAGGGCATCCTGATGAATAACAACGGTAGTGGTAATAAACATCTTAGCTGGAGTTCTCCAGAGAACGGAGGTGAGGAAAACGTTTGTATGCTACACCGCGGGGGAGCTCAATCCCAGGATACGAGAAGGAGGGCAGTGGAGAATGAGCCAGGGGAGGAGGAAAAGTAGGTGTGACCCAGCCCCACCCAGCCGGACACAGATGCAGGCTGGTCTCACTGCAGCTCTGTCGTCCCAGCAGATCCTGCCTCAACTGCAGCAAGAGATTCTGGGGGAGGGACAAGTTGGGGTAACTTACCAGGGCCCCCTCTCTGGACAGCTCTGTAGGGCATGGCTCCCACGGAACACAGAGTCAGTGGTGTCCCACACGATGACCCCATGAAACATAACACTCTCAGGGACCAGGTGCTAACCTAAATGAATGAGTACAGAGAGGGGTGGGCACGGAGGCAAACTGGGGAGCCCAGGCCCCCTCTCACAGAGCACCTGCCACTCTCCTTTAGCCGTGTCATCAGGAAGAGCATGGCCCACATTCCAAGAGTCATCATTTCTCAATGAATGCCTGAAATTGTGACTTTTTTCCTTCTGTTCTAACTCAAGTTATTTAATGTACCTGCCTTGACTGTACACCATTCAATTTTTCTTTTCAAGTCTTTTTTTATAGAGATAGAATTCATACACCATAAAATTTAGCATTTTAAAGTGTGCTGTTCAATGGCTTTTAGTATATTCACAGAGTTGTACAACTCTAACACTCCTTAATCCCAGAACATTTGAATCACCCAAAAAAGAACCCCCATTCCTGTTGGCTGTCATCTCCATTCTTCTCTGCCCCCCTGGCCCCTGGCAACCTCTACTAGGCTGGCTGGCTGTGAATATGCCTATTCCAGATACATCACATGAGTGAAATCCTACAATGGTGTGGTGGCTTTTGGGATGCACTTCCTTTAATGTTTTCAAGGTTAACCTGGGTGGTAGTATTTCGTTCCTTTTCGTGGCTGATTGTTCCATTGAACGGATATATCACATTTGCTTATCTCTTCATCAATGGATGGACAGTACAAAGCCCCTTATTAGAGTTTTTGAAACTTACACTCAACTGACACCTCCACGTGAACGTGAGCGTGGTTTTGAGAGCGGCTCTCACCTGGTGCAGCATGAGACCTTGTCCTTGTCATTTCATTTGCAGACTGATTTGCAGGAGCAGTCCCACCAGTCCTTGTAAACCCCTGCCCAGAGGTGACACGGAGGGTCGCACAACCCACAGGGGAGGTGGCTCCCAGGCAGGGAATGGAGCTCTGAGCTTGGGCTCTGAAGTCAGCTCCAAGGCTGTGATGGCAAGCACACCCATCCTGAAGACGGGGGAGGAGGTGCGTGCTGCTCTCAGAGCCTCAGAGCCCCAGTATTTCCTCCTCCGGAAAAAGGCAATTAATGCTTCCAAGGTCTTCCTCTGGTGTGTGTCAGACTCAGAGGCCCAGGCTGGTTGTACCCTGGGCAGAGTGGGCTGGGCCAGGACGGGCTAGAGCCTGCCCGTCGGGAGGGCGGCAAGTGAGCGAGCGCACGTGGAAGGCACCCGCAAATCCTTAACACAGGGGCACAGGTGCTTACATCATGTTCCTCTCTGATGCCCTTTCATCCTGACTTGACCCCACTCCTGTCAGCACACGACCCTCAGGACATTGGCACAAAGGCAACACTTTTGGAGAATATGTTCAGGGGAAGATGATCCCCCATCATCTCCCACCTCCCGGCGATAATTTCCATAGACTCCCCGGTTCGGCTCACACAAGCGCGGGATGCAACAGCCAAAGATCCTACCGCAAAGATGCCCTGGGAGGGTCACTTAGATGCAGGAGGCTGTGGAAGTCAAAAGGACAATTGTCTCATTCTCTGAGGGCTGAAGACAATTTTCTTCTTGTCCCACAACACATTTGTAGCTAACAGATAAAGGTGCCAATTGTCAGAAAATAAGCGGTTCCCTTGTGACCGGCTCTCAGCACTTGCTGAGCTCGGCACCATTCCCCACAGTGAGTTTTGTCTCTCAAGGATGTCACGTCCAAGTTGGCTTCTCGGCTTGCTGCTCTTTGGTTCTCTCCCGGAAACAAATTCCCGAACACTGCCTCTTTATTGGGTCCCCTTCCAGAACTTGCCATCATGGCAAAAACATACAAATCGCCTTAAGAATTTTTGATATTGGCCCCCAGCATTATGGATTCACAGCGGTCCACATTACAAATTTCCAAACCTGTATTTATGAAAACGGAAAAGATTTGAGCTTAATATCAAAAGAACCCAATCATCATGCTCTCTGAAGTTGAGAAAAGCATTTAATTAAGGTAATGGATGTACAGAAATAAAGGCATTTGGCAAACATTTTGTTTTATTCATTTGTAAAGACAAATGTAAGTGCTCAATTGAGAAAGAACTAATTGATCAGTCATATAGTCATTCAGCAAGTATTTTTTGAACTAGTCTGTACAAAACACTGTTAGGTGTGATGAAGTGTACAAAGCAGTGTAATACAATTCCATCAAATGAGGCAAATGATGACAAGCTCCTGCCAGGCACCGAGGACTCTGCTAGACGCTGAGACACAGCGATGAGCAACACACAGTCGGCTCACGGCAGAGCTGATGGAACAGAGTGGGGCATCCGCCGGGCGCCTCTACTGTCCGAGAGGCCTCGTGCTAACAGGACCCGAGCTAGTGCCGGACGCAGGCGAGGTGGGCAATGCCTTCACGTCCCCCAAGTGACGCGCCCCACGGAGCGCCGGCCCTGGAGTCTGGCAAAGCGGGCTCTGCCCCGACTCACTCGGAATGTGCGCAGGACACCGAAACGCCCTGTGCCTCAGTTGCCCGATCTCTGATAATGGGGCGCTCATACCCACTCATTGTAAATGAGACAGCACGTGGAAAGAGCTGCCGTGAGCTGTGCCTGGGGCACAGAGGGGGGACAGGGATGACTGTCACTGTGGCAAGGGGGCAGGAGGTTCGGCTTGATAACTGGCCCTCTGATAACTCTGTCGTACCCTGCAGCCGGCAAGCGTGTCCTGAGGAGGGAAGGCCCGTCCTGGGTCAGGGACCCGCAGGCCTGGCACGAAGCTCTGAGCCTCCCGGGATAGCAGCGGCTCCAAAGCCACAAACGGAAATGAGTGGCTGCAGTGTCCTCTCTTCCCTGAACCAGCGCCACACGGCCCGGGGGTGGCCCTCAATGCGGGGTCAGAGTAGGGGCCCTCCTGGCTGCTCACAGTCTGTTTGTAAAGGCAATAAGCAGATATGAAAACTTAAATAAATGTTAAAATGGAACTAAATGCCGCAGCCGGAAATCTGAGGGACTCGGGCTCAGACAAGGCAGAGGCTCTCAGCCAGGGTCAATTCCACGCACACACCCCCACACACACAGGGGCCCGTGGGCAATGTCTGCAGACGTGTTGGGTGTCACAAGCGGGCAGGGTGCTCCCACTATCTGCAGGGTACAGACCAGGAATGCGGCTAAACACCAACCAACACCTGGGGCTCCTTCCCACGGGTTCTGACGGAATGAGTCTGCCGCCAGCTTGGGCGTCCGGAATGTTTAAGCTCCCCGGGAGTTACCAACGTGCCGCCCAGGTCCAGAGCCACGGCCAGACCCAGCTCTACAGAAGAAGAAACAGCTCATACCATCCTCGGCAAGTCAGCCCCCTGCGGGATCCAAGGGCTCCCCCCTGCAGACGTGGGGATCTCACAGCCACACTCTGCCCTCCGGCACCTCGCCTAGGCATCTGTGAACGTGCCTCTTTCTGTTCTTCAGGAATCTTCTCCTGCCCTTGCTCTCTCTGCCCTGCCCCCACCCCCTCTACACTCTCCAGTGAGCTGAGTCCTTCCCAGACAGGAAGGGTCATTGCTCCCAAGTAGCTCCCACCTCAGCCCTGGGGAAGTACCTGAGACAAGGTGCCATACCTGGTTCCCTCCTGGGGACAGGCAGAACGGCGGGGGGGTGGGGCATGGACAGAGAGACACATGCACCTGAGGTCCCCAAGGTGACCCTGCCTCCACGAAGCACCTGACACCGGACTAGCACACGGCAACTGGGAGCTACCGTGACGAGTCTAGGGATGCTGAGAAAGTCTGAGAAGAAAAGGCCACCCAGCCCAGAGAATTGCTTCCCGCCAGGGAAACCCTAAAGGAGATTTGCAGGACATGCACATGCCCAGGCCCCCATGTGACCGTTTTCCTAGGAAGCTCCTTCTTACAGTGACCCTCGGCCCTTCTGGCATTTCAACCCTAATTTCTCTGGTTTCCCAGATGAAGATCAGAGCCAGGGGTCCAGCACTCCTTGATCTTCTCAAACCCCAGCAAGCGTCAGGACCCTCTGGAGAGCTCCTAATATCGCTGCTGGTCGGGCCCACGCCAGAAGTTCCAAATCAGCTGGGCTGGACTGGCGGGCAATCTGGCATTTCTAACACAGCTCCAGGGAACTCTGCTGCTGCTGGCCTTGGAACAACACCCCAAGAGCCACTCCACTCAAGCCTGTCTACCCAAAGACAGTGACCATCAGATCGTGGGCCACCTTCTTTCTGCTTCACTTGGTGCCCTCCCCTGGCCTACGGGGCCCTGTGGTGTGGCAGACGGGATGCCCCGACTCCACCAAACTCATCTCCTATCCTTCACACAGCTCCAGCTGCCTTGGCCTCCTGGCTGCTCCTCACCAAGCATCACCAAGGGCTCTCCTGCCTCAGGGCCTTTGCACCTGCTTTTCTCTCTGCTTGCTGTGCTCTTCCCAGGACTGGCTCACCTCCTCACATATAGGACCCTCCCTGCCCATGTATGGAACCTCCTCCAGCAGCTCTATTGTCCCTTCTAGCAAGTATCACCTCCCTACAAGTCATACAATGGTTGGTTCAATGGCTATTGCTTGTCCTCAGATTAGAAGGTAGGGTCTGTGAGAATGGGGACTTTGTTTGGTTCCCTGTCCTGTCCCAACACCCAGAGCAGTGTCCGCAGGGCAGGTGCCCAGTAAACACCTGTTAGTGAATGACTCAGAAGCAGGGCCTTCTCCCTGATCTCAGGGGTCCGTCTTTCTTATGCTCGTTTTGAATGGCTTTCAGACATCATGCCCTCTCTTTATTGAATCTTAGATCATAGAGCCTCAGAGCACCCTTGCGACAAGCACCCGTTCTCATCCAGGAAACTGGAAGGTGGGTTCACCTTGTGTCAGGTCAGGCAGGAAAGGCCCCCATCCCCTGAGAGGGGCCCTCGGTCCTGCAGGTGCCTGAGGTCGGGCTCCATGCAGGGCCCTGCGTGCCGGCTGCCATTCATGGAGTCGTCTCTCATCTGGCTCTCAGCGAGCCAGCAGCTCTCTCCCGGCTCCTGTGTCCATCCATCGAAGCAACAGAAAACTTCAAAAGAAATGAAATGCACTTAAGAGAATGCCTTCAGGAGTTAGCAGGCCGCCCTGGTGAAGTGAATGGGCTCCTTTTGGGGTCTTTGTGACGATCAATTATTTATGGAGCCCTAATTATGTTCCTGGCGCCACCAAGACAGAAGGGAGACAGGGTCCCTGCCCTGGGGGCTTCCCAGGGGAGAAAGGGGAGTTTGAGAAGCTAAAAAATGTTCCAGCTGAAAAGACAGTGACACGCCATGGCTGGAGGCTGGCCTGTGCCTTTACTGTAGCTTCGCTTTAATGACGTTCACTTATTTTTCTGATCTGAAAGGCAGAGCACAGTCTATAAAACATTCCTACAAAAGAGAGAGAAAATAAAATCCAACTCCACGGTTTTACTGCACATACAGAAAGTCTCCTTAGTTTATAAAATAAGGGTTTAGCCTGAATATGTTCTCTTCAGATCCTGCCTTGGATCATACCTCACATCGCATCATAGACATGTCTCTGTGCCGCCACCGACAGAAGCATAAATGGGAAGAGCCGTAAATGTTCCATCCCATAGATGTGCAACGGTTCCCCTTTGCACGACTATGCGGTGGTTTTCTCTAAGTTTGGTGGTTGTTAGTTACAGAAACAAACAACTGCCATAAACATCCTTAGTTGGGAATCTTGAATAACTCTTGTGATAATTGAAGTTCCTGATGGAGAGGAGGGAAAACCTAAGCCTAAGCTGGAAGTAAATCCCACGCTCTTCCAGGGTTCTGTTTGCAAAGGTGAAGGTGGGCGGGAAGCGTGCGTGGAGCCAGAGAAGCCGCCCAGGGGCCATACATGTGCACCACAAGCCGTCACCCGGAGAGGGCCCCCCCCCAGGACCTCCCACTCGGGTGCACACCCAAGGTAGGCACGGGCACCTGCTCAGACCTTTCAGCCTGAGGAACCCCTGCACCGCAGGAAATTTAAACCATCCTGTGCAAATTGGTTATTTTTAAATAGAGCATCTCTGTGTATTCTTATTTTTTAACGCAGTATAACAAAGTGTCTGTTCCGGAGTAGATGCACAAGGCTCTGAGCATGATCTGAGAACAGACGCTCCACTGAGGCAGAGACCAGCCTCTGGTTCTTGCACCTCTGCCCTGAGTGGAGGGAGGAGACACGGGGCGTCCTCGGGGTTGCCTGGCGGGAGCCGCCACACCCAGGACATGTCTCTCTCGAGCTTTCCCTTAGCAGACAGAAGAATGGTGGAAAATTGGACACCTCCAGTTTAAAATTGGCATGTCACCAAGGCTGTGTCTGCCAAGAAACCAGCTCACATATTCCTAAGCTCATTTGACTTCATATAAAAGCTCAAAATTTCAGCCTGAGAGCTTAATACTCAACTGTCCTCTGACAGAATTATCCTTGAATGATTGTCCACAGGTGTCTTTTCCTACTACAACGAGCTGCTCTGGCCCTGGGTTTGCATCTAAAGGGACAAATGCACTGTCACTGCCACGTCTTTTTCCAGAAGAAAAGGCTCCGTGTGGCTTCACAGTCTGTAGGCCCCTTGTCATGGATCCTGAGGGGATGAGCCATTTTAATTAGACATGACAGTCTTTTTGTTAATCCGTGACTCCTGACAGTTCAGGTGGGTATAGGTCAAGATCGTTGATTGCATGTACTAGAAAGACAACTCAACCTAGATTTAAGAAAAAGGAATTAAAAGAAATGCATTGGTTTCATGAGCAGAGAACTCCAGGGGTAGCGTGGGTTGCAGGCAAGGGTGGATCCAGGACCCACACTCTCTCCATCATTGGCTCTGATTTCACGGGTTTGGGCTCCTTTCTCGGATGCTCTCACGCTGTGGCAGAATGGCTGCTTGCAACTCTAGGGTCTCACCTTCACAGCTCCGAGTCCACAACCAAGAGCGTTCCATCCCTGCTGGAGATTTATAGGAGTGCCCCTACCTTTCCTAAACCTGAAGCCTCAGGTTCTTTATTCCTCCTGAAAGCCTATATTTATACTTAAAACGAGGCACCACAGAAATGACTACATAAATGCCCAGTGCTTCGGTGTGCAGATGAGTGGTTTTATACAGAGGTGATTCTAGTAACTCCTTGAACTGTAGCTTCATTTTACTGAGCAACCGTAGAGCTACAGAGCAGCAAGATTTTCCCAGACATTTTTACAACACTTATCAACAAGTCTTACAACTGTCCTCAGGCTTCTCACACATTCGTGCTCCCCTTCTCCCACTCAGATCAGTTGGCCCTGTTTCCTCTCTTTCCTGCTTGCTCTAGTTCCCTCCCCGAAGAATTTCATTGAACAAATGCGCAGAACTAGGCACTGAGGCGCTTACGATGCTTCCAAGATACAAGGAAAGCAAGGGCCACACTCTCATCTGACGTCACCCTGTTCCTCGCTGCTTCGATGGGCGGCCTCGCTCCTCAGCCGCTTGCTCGGGACCTGAAGCCGGGTGGGTGGTCCCAGGCCACAGGGCGCACGGAGACTTCCCCGCTCTCTCTCTCTGCCGGCCCCCCACACGAGGTCAAGCCGAAGGGCTACTTCCGTCAGGAAAGGTCAGACTCCAACAAGGCACAGGTGAGGTCACTGGAGACGAGGAGGCTCGGAGCCCCTTTGGAACCTGGGGGGGACGGTGAGGAAGGATGGGCTGGGGCGGGGACGGCCGCACGCCACCCCTCCAAACCCCACAGAGGCCGCGGGCATGCAGCGAGCGCGTTCCAAGGCACCTGCTGCGGGGGAGCCAGAGCCGCCCGGACTGAGGACACCAGGCAGCTATGACATGGCAACCTCTCCCACCAAGGCCCGCACCCCTCGGCTCTGACCTGAGTGTGACTACCGTTTGTCATCGGGGTGACACCAAGGCGTGGCCTGGGGAGGCTTCAGGCCCTGTCCATTCCCTCCCACTGCCCCAAACTCGCCCCAAAGAAACAGGGAGAGTGCTCTGGAAAAGAGCAACAGATATGCCCCCTAAAGCCCCTTCTAGGCAAATTGCCCAAAGTCTCTTCCCTGTGGAAATTCTGCCACTGTGTGCCCTCAGGCTAGCTACAGAACCTCTCTGAGCTTCACCTCTTCCATGCAATGGAAATAATGGTAGCGATGTCCTCCAGAGCGGGCAGCCTAAGCCAGGAGATGGCACATAAAGAGCAGCCCAGCCTGACAGCATCTCTCAGGCAAGCACATGGTGAGGAGCAGTTCTCAACGCCTCTCTCTTGACTTCTCTCTTCTCTCTTGACTAGGGAAACACAGAGCTGTGCTCCCTGCATCCGCTCCCAAAGTCCCAGTCATAATAATGATGCTGGTGGTCATTCAGTCATAAACTCCACATAAGAACAGTCATCAGGAGGGGACCCAGGGGGATTCTCTCCAGCAAAGATGTCAGGATGAACAAGCAGGAAACAGAGTGATGTATGATCCCAAGAAGAGACACACCACCCCTGCTGTTTTCCTGTCCCCAGGAAGAGACCGACTCTAGGTCTGACAAATGCTTCGTGAAAACAAGTGGGAGAAGTAGAAAGTGAGCTGACATACTGATGTCCAAGCAGATGTTCTCTGCGTCAGTGAGACTTGATGGGTCCTTGAATGTCTGATGAAAAGAAAGTAAAAACACTAATAAACAAAACCTGGGCACAATGTTACCACTCCACTTGACACAGACAAGACGACCCTGGCACCTGCCCCTTGGGAACATGTGTTAGATGATATGGTGCTCAGGGACAGTGTCTAACATGAAGTTGCTCCAGGGGGCAGTGGGAAGTGTGGTGCATTAGTGGGAAGATGCTGAGGGCAAGGAGACCCAGATCCTGCTGAGCACTGGAGTGTGTCCCCTCACGAGCCTTGTAGCAGTCAGCGGCTGACATAACCAAGCCGTGTAACAAACCACCCAAAACTCAGCTGCAAAGCACGACGAGCATCTATTACTTATTCTCTTGCTTCCAGGGCTGCTGGGGTCCATCACGTCTAGGCTGGGCCTGGCTTTTCACGGTTTCAAGCTGTAGGGTGAGTCCAAGGTTGCTGCACCACGTGGCCCCCATCTTCCCAGGACCAGCGATGACCAGAACACGTTCCTATCATAACAGAAAGTAAGAGACAAGAGGTCAAGACTAGCTGTGCAGCACATCTCAACCCTCTGCCCGCAGGACACCAGCCACACCAAAATCACATAATCAAACTCAGTGTCAATGAGCCAGAGACTTCCCATCTAGAGGGACAACCCCAAAGTGACATGATAAGGGGCATGGATCGGGGAAGAAAGGGTGTAGAATAAGGAGCAGTGATGATCAACAACATAGCCTCCCACAGGTGTCAAGCCCCATCCGGGCATATTTCCAAGGAAACAGATTCCTGGACCCTGGGTGTTAGGGGACCATTTCTTTTCTCCATCCAGAAATTTCCACATGTGTAGCACAGGGGTAATGATGTCACATCAAATCTTATCACATACGTTTGTTTAAAGTTGAAACGAGCAAGGGCCAGAAGAGTGGTCAGAGCAGGGCCGGGCACAGTGTGGGGCAGAAGCTGGTATAAGCTATGAGCACTCCTGTTAATACCCGGGGTGCACACATTCCCTCGAATGTCTCATTGGAGTGTCATCCCCCTGACAACTTACACTTTCTTTTCTTTTACTGTGAGGAAACCGAATGGTCACGGGGCGGACTATCCTGTCTGAGGAGCTGAGAGCAGAGGTTGGGGCACTGGAGTCCCAGGCCTGCCACCTAACAGCTGGGGGACCTCCAGCAAGTCACAGGTCCCTTCCCCATCTGCAGAATGGGTAGAATCCCAGTGTCCTGTCTGTGATGATCGGGACAAAATGGCCTGAGGTCTCTAAGCGCTCAGCACGGCCGGGCCTGGGAGGGGCCGGGAGGGGCTGGGAGAGAGAGAGAGCGCTGAGGCAGGAGCTGGGACCTCGGCCTTGGCCCTGCCACCCACTACCTGGGGGTCCCTGAGCCTCGCCGGTCCCTATGCACAGGCAGTGGCTGCAGCCGTCAGGCCACGGAGGTCCCTGCTGCTCTCTGGACCCCCGCTCTGCACACGCATCCCCAGACCCTGGGCCTGGCAGGCTCCCACAAAGCCCAGGGGCGCCCCATCAGCTCAGGGCGGGGAGTGCACTTCTGCAACAAAGACTGTGCTTCACAGACAAGATTTCCAAGGGTTTTCTTTCTCCCTTGAGGTCTTCTATCCCTCAGCCTGCGGGCCATTATTTACTCGTGTCCTGCCTGCAGGGGCCTCTCAGAGAACAAACAAACAAACAAACAGGAGCTGGTCTTCTGCTGGGGCGCAGCATTATTCGTGGGTGCTCCTGCCTGGCCCGGAGCAGACCTCCCCTGCGTGATGTGCCCCCACAGATCCCCCCCCCCACCCACCCCGGAGGGAGTCAGGAGTCAGCCAGGAGCTGGGCCGGCTCTTCCCAGGCCCGTGATGGGCTCCCGGCCACCCCGGTCTCTGTCCCCCCAGCAAGGACGGTTTCCACAAAACACCTCTTCCCAGATCCCACCATCCCACGGTGGGAAGACCACAAATGATAAACATCACTACTGATCACACAAATAAGGCTCATGAGAAGAACTTGGTGTAACCACGTGTGACCTTAAAGTCTGTGCTGGGACATGGGAAGGGCAGCGAATCTCACGCCTCCCCTGCTCCAGGTTCAGAAGCCTGAGAAACAGGCTCGGGGGTCCCAGGGGCGGTGGGTGAACCTCACTCTGTTACTCCTGAGGCAGCTCTGCAGGAAGCAGCTCGGCCCGGGGCCACAACCGGACAGAGGGGTTGACCTCATGCTGCGACCTCCGGGGCCGAATTCTCTCCGCACAACCGGACAGAGAGGGATCGGAAGGCTCACTGCAGACCCGCGGGCCTGCTTGTGAGCTCCAGTCCATCGACCGCAGAGAGGACAGCTGAGTCCCAACCTCAAACCTTGAGGCCGAGAGGGAAAGGACGTCAGGCCCGCGGTCCCCTGGCCAGCCCCCCGCTCACCTGCGGGGTCCTGACACTCATCACTGCATACCACGCACTGAGCAGCGGTGGGGACGTGATGGCTGGAAGCAGCAGGTGTCCGCGTGAGTGAGGGCCCAGGGGGGCGACGGCTCCTGCCGAGGCCCCAGCTAACGCAGACCCTGGGAATGCTCCGTCCCCGGCTCAGGCGGACAGGGGACATGTGACACCCAGAATTATTGCAGGGACAAAGGCACAGAATTACATGACGTGCTCAGCAGCCGCCGCCCCCCATGCCTCCCTCTAGGACACATGACACTGAGGTGACCCACATTCTAAAAGGGCCATCGAATTCTGCTCTGAGAACGGAACTGCAGAGAGACAATGACAAACCCATGACCACCACGCAGGCCACCCCCAGACCCCGCCTCGGCTCCGAGTGCCTCCGTGCGCATGCGCTTGGCCCCAGGTTCGCAGGTGGGCTCCGGCCGTGGGGAGGAGTCGGGGCTCAGCCACCAGGGGGAGCAGGGCGGGGACGAGAGGGTCCCAAAGATGGACGGCCGCCCAGGTCAGCGGCCCCCGGGGAACCGTTCGCAGGGCCGACCAGTGAGGAGGTGGGAAGGGTGGTGTGGGTGGCCTGGGAGGCAGTTCTCTGGAGGACAAATCGAACAAACATCCCTGGATCCTCCCTAACCCGCCCTGTGACATTCTCCTGTCACTTCTGCTCCTGTCCCCGCCCACCGACCGCCCTGCTGGTGGAGATGTGGACATTGCAGCCACGAGCCTCAGGGAACGGGTCCGTGTGGCTGGTGTCGACGGCGCGACCATGGTGGCTCTGGCCCGAAGCGCTGACTGCCCGGGGATGCTGTCTGGTCCCTCCGCTCGCGGCTGGCAGGGAGAGACCTACTCTGAAGCACGGGACAGTCACCGTGTGGTTGTACATCCCTCCTGCCACCTCTGGAAGGAATTCCTAGGTAACGTTAGACCCACAATTGTGATGTGGTTTTCATCTTAGTGAGTGACACATCCTGGCCACGGGATTGTCTGTGGTCCCCGCATCGACTGCAGCTTCGGTCCCTGTTCCCCACAGGGACGTCATCACAGACACCGATGCTGAAACAGATGTGATGACAGGTCCCCAAATGGCCCATTTTGATAATAGTCGCAGAAGCCCCAGATTATTTTTACCGTGATTTGCCCCTAAAGCCATCAGGAAGAGGCAGAGTCAGTTCTGGGGCATGCACGATGTTAGTTTGTAGGGAGTCGGAGGAGGCAAAGATCCCCCCCAGCAGGAGCATTGAGTCTATGGAGATGCGACCTGGGATGGACCCTGAGCCCACTGCTTTGCATGAGTCCATGTTTCGTCCGCCACTTCACTGAGATGGCAAATTACAAACGTCAGCAAATTACACCTGGCGGGGCTGCTCGCGGATGCGCTCGGCCAGATCAAGCTCCACTTGACACATCATCAATCAGCCACAAGGCTGCGTAGAATTGCAGGTATGGGCTCCAGCCGAGCCTGGGAGCAGAGGTTCCTGCCGGGGGTGGTTTTGCACCCAGGACATATCTGGCAATATCTGGGGACATTTTGGTTGTCACAACGGTGGAGGAATGCAACTGGCCTCTAGTGGGTAGAGGTCAGGGATGCTGCTACACATCCTGTGATGCACAGGATGCCCCCATAGCAAAGGCTGATCCTGCCCAGAATGTCAATAGAGCCAAGAGTGAAAGCCCTGATTTAGAGCCACAGGCAACATTTCATCCCATCGTCTGGGTATTGCCGAGAATGATACACAGCTGGAGGTCGGGCTCTTCATCTGGGTATCACTGGATTCATGCACAACCAAAACCGTGCATAAAGCAATTCTATATGCTCCCTGGCTTTTTCCTATGGTAATCTTCTCCTTCCCACTTCTATTTTTTGTTACTGGAGAAATGGTGAAAAAATAAAATAGCCTGAAGAGTTGATAAAAATTTTTGTATTCCTCAGTAAAAAAAGTAATTTGGAAACAACCCATGGGAAGCTGAAAATTAGTGAAGAAAGAAGACATGGGTTCCTCAAACAGGGGATCATCCCAGAGAGGAGCGTAGAAAAGTCTCCAGGAACTTTGGTCAGTCACATGAGTCGCCACGCCTGAGTGTGGCGGGAACCGAGGCTTCAGGAGGACCAGGGAAAGCAGGGCCATGTGAGGCTAGTCGGAACCTCTCAAAGTACAGGCCGTACCTCCTTAGTGGGGCCTGAGATCAGCTTCATGATTTGATGCTGATCAAACCAACATTTTAAGATGTGAAATAACAAAATTGAGTAGAAAATACCAAAGGATATCATTTATAGTGAAGGTGAATGTTATATTGTGAAATTTTAGTTTCATAGCTTATGTGTGTTGTGTTGCCAGGCCTTGTTGTAAAATATATTTCTTACCACGGGTTGTGGGCCAAACAACTTGAAAAACACTGGAGTGGATGAAACGATGGAGGATTTGGAAAGAACTAAGTATATGTAAGCGATTTTGCAAGCAAAAAATAAAGGAAATTACTGACTCTTGGGAAAACAAAAGATGCATATGAAAGAAAATGTAATCATGTTACAACAATTGGCTCTGCAGTGCCTAACATCTCCCTGGTCACGTGACACAAATGAAGATTATGATGTAATTAAAATCAGGATTGACCCATGGAGGGTGGTGGGAGGGATGGTGCAGGTGAAATAGGAGACCTCACCCCTCATCTAGGGTGGCAGACACTTAGAGATAACAACACAGCTTGAAAGTTCCAGGAACGGCTTACTCATCCAAGAATTGGAAATAACTTGTAGACTAGCTAAAGGAATATTGTGGATGTCTCTGGGAAGAGGTGGACAGGGAATGGACAGAGTCAGTGTTTCACCCAGTGTCCATGTATCTCCTTACTTCAAAAGGGGACTCAAATGCAGGCGAACTCAGGACCGGCAAGGATGTGGTGAGGTTGCTGGAAAGAGCCCAGGGACCCAGGTGGCTTTTGGTTTGTGACTTAAGCTGTGCAACCTTGAACAAGTCCCTTCCCAGCTTTTGACTCCAGTTGACCAATCCCTAAAATAGAGGTCAGACCACATTGTGTTGACCACTCGTTCAGCCCTATGGGTCTTTGTCTCACTACAAAATAACGTGAAATTCCGAGCAAGCCCATCTGTCTCTATGTCAAGTAACATCAGCGAAATGAACACAGTGCCTGGGAGAGCAACATCAGGAAATGTGGTGGATTTCATCAGTGTGGGGGGAATACACAGGCAACCTTTGCTCCCTGAAATGAGTGAGGTCCTCTTAACCATGATTTATGGAATTGCTCATCCCTACACCCCATGGTGGTGTCAGAAAGGATATTCTCCTAAAAGACTAATTTTCACAAAAAGCAGGATGGTATGGTCATGATTTGGGGGAGTCCACAGAAGAGGCAGAGGTTGCTGGTGGTCCCTCGATACCCATCATCACTTTGTGCAATATTAGAAATCTCAGTTCTCAGCTGGGCACGTGGCATTCTAAACCAAACCTGAATTCTCCACCCAATCAGATGCAGCTAGAATGCTGCCCTCAAATGGATGGGTGCACCCCTACCCCCTTTCTCCCTTCCCTCCTGCCTAATGTGACCTGCACCCCTTGGACCAGGTGACCAGGAGCAACATCCTAAGGTGACAGAGCAGCAAGAGAAGAAGGGCAAGCACCCCCATGGTGCTGCACCACCAGCTCCAGGCCTCCCACGCTGAGACTGCTGCACGGAGGGGACCCAACTTCTGCCTCCTTTAAGCCACTGGAATGCGTGTCTCTGCACCAGCTGGTGAACTTACACACCCCCAAGTATGGGAGCACATTTTTTATTTTAATAGTTGTTTTTTCACTTTAATGTGAGTTAGGGGGGAAATTCTACCTTGTCCTCAAGCCCATGATGCCATTGGGATGGGGGATGAGGTAGAACAGAAGGTAATGCACGAATTTATTTAAGAAAAGTGGGAGCTGGTTTGGTGTAAAGGGAATATTAAATAAGATAATGGCCCAGGAGTTACACGGTTTGGTGATGATTCCAAAGGTGACGCTCGAGGGACAAAACTCAGGAAACTGCCTGACAGGGCCTGTCTTCCATTCCGGGGCTCCGTGGACAGCCGGACCCTTGCATCCACGTCCACTTGGGAAAGGTGATATGAGGCACGTGGGAGCAGCAAGGTAACCAGGGTCAGGGGTCAAAGGCACAGACTTCCTCTCAGGAAAGTGCGAGCAAACCGAGCAAGGATCGGGAAACACGGAGGCCTCCGCAGCCCAGGTCACCCTCCTGCCTGCCGCGGGGGCCTCAGCACCAAGCCCCCCGGGTACCTGGCTGGCCCCCAGCTCCCTGCCTCACAGCTCTGATTGTTGGCCACATTAGGTAGCTAGGAATCCAGCGCCCGTGTTGCTGTGCGGTGGCCTGACCTCCAAAGGTCACTTTCTGAATTTGCTCACTAACGCCTGGGTGGCTGACCCTGCAGTTTAAGTCCCTGCAGTTTAAGTTTCCCGCCACTCCTCCCCCGTCCTCCAGGAGCGTTCACACAAAAGGTCTCATTGTCCCATAGCCTCAGACCCAGATGTGCACTGGCCTTCCGTTTCCACAACTGGCCACCGCCTGCCTTGGGTCAGAGGTCACCCCCAGCACCCACTGCAACTGGCGTGGTTGGTGTGCTCCCAGCAATCCCGAATTCCTGTGTGATACCAGCTCGCCGGCGGGAAGCCCGGGCTTTGCAGAAACAGAGAGTCTAGAGTGGATGGGATGGAACGCAGCCCATGGGACAGTCACATCGACTTCTCAGGACAGTGGGGAAGATGAGATTGTCTTTTTTATTAAATAGTGCTCTCTTTCCCCATGCATGAGGGGATAGAGGTGTCTTTACTGACTGTGTCCAACACCTTCTGGGGAGCGGAGGGGACGTTCCCAAGAGGCAGCGATGTGATCTTCACTTTGGCTCGAGATTTGAAATTCCCTTGATGTACATCCTCAAATCTGTGTGTGCTGAAGTGTGTTAGAACCAGCCATCCCCGTGACTTTGGCAAGTTCCTTAACTTGTGTCCCTTCGCCTGTAAAGTGGGGACAAAAGCTCCGTGTGCTTGTCAGAACCAAAGGAGACCGGGTAGGAAAACCCACGGGCAGGGGAGGGCCAGAGCATGGAGCCACGTGGACACTGACATAGGTACTTGGCGGGGAGAGGTTCATCAGGGAAGGAAGGGCAAGCCCGTCGGAGCTTGAAGAACCCAGAACAAATCCTCATGTCTTGCTGGAGCTCCATGGTCTACAGACATGGGCATGAGGGCGATTATGGAAACTCTGCAGACAATCAACAGAGCCGGTCACCCCTGCTGCCCAGACGTGCACACATTCCCTCGGCCACCCTGCGTCATCAGCCAAAGCCAGTGTGCTGAGTGGCCGAGCCACCATCCGAGGAAGCCCACCCATGGGCATTAATCTGCTAAAGGCCAATTTGCTTAAAGCACTCAGACAAATGCCTGAAGCAGGGTCTGGAAGGGCTCAGGGAATGTGACTACTATCAGAGCAGGGGCTGGGACAGCGACAGAGGCAGGCTTCACCCCACGCTGGGAAAGGCAGAAAGCTGCCTGAATTCAGCATTCTTAAATTGGTTTTTAAGGCATAGGCATTTTCCCCGTGTACCGCCTGTCTCTGTCCTCTGCACACTGTGAACGGTCTCCAAGGTCAGCGGCCCCTCGCCCGGCCCATGCCCTGAGCAGGACCTCAGTGAGGCCAGGAGGTCAGGAGCCCCATTGTGGCTGGGGTGCCCCGCTTCTGGCTTGTGCACAATAACACGTCTCAGTTGCACTCAGTGAAGAGTAAACCTCCAGCTTCTCTGTGGATACAGGTTCTATTGTAAAAGTAACGTCCCCCCAACTCCCTTGTGTCGTGTGGACACCCATCCTGGAGATGTTTTCAATCTCCCTCAAAGGTTCTGGGACTCATGAGTATCTAACAACTTATAAAACATTTTTTCCCATTTTCTGAGATTCTGTTTGTGAAGTTAGGCAGCTTGTCAACATGCTGCTGCCTAAGCTAATTCATAAGGAAGGATCCAGAGGGTGCTGTGCTGTTCCCCTGTCTCTTTGTCACAAGAACCCTAGGACGCAGCAGGACCTGCGTGCTCCCTGAAGGTTCGGCTGGAACCTGGGGGTTCTGGGGTTTGGTCAGCAGCTTGGGCGAGCTGAGGGAGAGAGGGAGGAAAGCGCTCCTCAGGGGGCCTCCTGGCGCCCAGACTCTCCCAGGGGCAGAGGCACCAGCCTGCTCTGCCTTTTCCTGGGGCTGGTGCAAGGCCCTCCTTGACGTTCCCCACTGGGTGAGTCCAGGGAGCAGGGGCAGGCCGCTGACCTCGGCATGGGCGGAGTTCTAGAAACCTGGCCTGGGTCCCCAGCCCAGGTCGCCATTCACCCCAGCACAGAGACTGGAAGGGGCATCCAATCGCTCTGTTCATTTTCTCCGCACCCATGCGAGGGGCAGTTTCCATGGTTCCCTCTCTGAGAAGAGCTCCTGGGAAACTGGCCCCAAGAGCCCCGGGGCCTAGGGTGACTGGAGTTGCCCCAGATCCCGTGTGCGACACACAGTGTGACATTAATGGATGAAATTAGCGGCCCTGGCAGCGTTAACGAATTTCCTTGTGGAGACTGTGACGTTTGTTTGGCAAAAGGGATCATTAGATGTGTGCAAACATTCCACGTGCCGTGGAAGGGCCTCGGGCGCTGACAAATGATAAATGAGGAAATTAGAGGCTTCAGGAAAATGTAAGTATCATCCTTTGTAAGTCTGTCCCTTGGCAGGAGAAACGTTTCCCCAAAGCTCCGAGCCACTCGTCCCACGGTTTCCCCACGTGGAAAATGCCTGTGATTAGCGTCCCCGGCGTGGCACATCCTGAGTGGTCTTCTGCTCTCCTGGCCACGCCCGGGCAGCACGGGGGAGGAGAGGCCGCCGTCCGTCTGGGCCTCCTCTAATTCGCTCCTCAACCTTCGTTTCATTATCGTCCCCTATGGAGCCATTTTAGACATGTTTTTCTGGATTGGCCCTCGTGACATTTTAATACCACAGAAGTACCGCTCGGCGTTATGTGCTGAACGTCCGTCTGTGTTCTCACAGAAAGAGGGGGGTCTTTTCACCCAGCAAGTGCCTTTCCCCCCGGGAGCAGACAGCCCTGCAGAGAAGGCATGCTCTCATGCATGCGTGCATGCGTGCCCTCAAACAGGCAGCGAGTATGCACCGGGTGCCAACTCTGGGCACTGCGGACGCAGCCGTGAGCACGGCAAGGGACCCTCGTCCTCATGGGGCTGACGCTCTGCCGGGACAACAGACAGTGACAGAGCAGAGGGACAATATGCACCACATCCAGTGCAGACGGGTGCATGCAGACCGAGAAGCAGAACCGTTGGGGGGGCGGCCAGGAATGGGGTTCCAGGGTGACCAGGCGGCCAGGGAAGCCTCGGCCCCTGGGGTGAAGCTGGAAGGAGGGGTGGGGTGGGGCACAGTGTGTTGCCGGCAGACGGAACAGCAAGGACGAAGTCCGGAGAGGGGAGAGTAGCATGAGTTTGCGGAGCGGCCAGGAGGCCAGTGTGGCCAGAGCCAAGTGGGCGAAGGAGACCGTGGGGGGACATAGGCCAGAGAGGTGACAGGTGATGGCGGGGAGGGGGTGACAGATCCTCTCAGGCTCGTGGACCCCTGTGTAGGCTTCGGCTTTTCCTCCAAGGGAAGCGAGAGCCACCGGGACAAGACCTGGTTCGCATTTGAACAGGACTGTCCGGCTGGTGCAGGCAGGGTGTGGGGCCAGGGCTGGAGCGGGGGACCCGGGAGGCCAGGACGAGGGGACGGTGGCCTGAGCCAGCCGGTCACGGTGCCGGAGGTGAGAGGGAGGCCGTGGAGCCGGCAGGACGCGCTGCTGGCTGAGAAGCGGAGTGTGGAAGGAAGGAGGGAGGACGGTGCCCAGGTGTTGGCCTCAGGGCTGCGAGTGCTGCCACTTACGGAGAAGGGCAAGACTGTGGGGTGCCCTGGGCCTTCAGAGCGCCTCCGGCCAGCTGGCAGACACCGTGCAGCCGGGCAGAGCGAGCGAGTAGGACCACTTAGGAGATCTGTCACAGTCCTCCATGGAAGAACAAATCTCTCCTTGGAATTTGGTTTCTTCTGATGATCTGCTTCCCACAGGAACAACCAGGCTAACAGTGTTTAGGGCATGAGCTGCATATATAATGAAGGTTATGGAAACAAGTCTGCTTTCCTCTATCCTATGACACATTAACATCTGTGAGTCGTGAAAAATCTCTTTTGTTGGTAAGTTTTATTTTATAAACTTTGTTGTCACTCATGCAATTCACTTAGCTCCTCCAGATACTTGTATTTTTATAAAGAGAGAGATTTGTTTTGATTATAATGACAATGATGTCATCTTACCTGCAGCAATAGTGTCATTTCAGGCATTTAGAGAATGACAAGGAAGGAAACAGAGAAGCAACAGAAGTCCGGGAACTTCCACAAAGATGCAAAGACAGTCACATGGACTAGCAATCCAGGCTTACTTGCTCTGTGTGACCTAGAAGTGGATCCAAAAACAAATATGATGAGCTGGAACCACCACTTAAATAATCAGATTGCTTAAAATCAATTGGGATAACGTCATAGTGCATCGCATGGGCTAAGGCTACCTATGATATTGTGCACATTTTATTCCCTGTGTGTGTGCACGTGTGCATACTGGGATCCGTTGTAAAGTGCACTTCTTTATTGTGTACCATTTTCCAAATGTTTGAAGGGTGCTGAACTAAAAGCCCTCAGTCTTTCTGTGACAGATTTTTCTACCATGGGCTGTACCCTTTTCTGTCCGAGAGAGGGTTGAACCTCAACTTGATCAACTCAGAACGCTGACTCTTCTCTATGTTAAAGAAACCACGAGCTGAATTATTCCAGGAATTTCCCACAATCATACTGCAAGCAGACAAGCCTGGAGCAAATTCCTCCAAAGTTGTGCCTTTTTCCATGGTGTTTTTTAAGGAAACATGTTGGCACAACAATCGTTGAAACTAATGAAAAACATTAGCAGAGGCCGTGGGAACGGTCGGCTGAAATGTCAGTGGTGGGAATGGGAGGCACCTGGAGAAGGCACTGGGCGAGCAGAGCCTGTGTGTGGGCTCAGACCTTCACCCACCTGCAGCCTGGCCCCGCCCCTGCCGGGGACCACACCGCTAGTCTCGCCCTGGCCTGGCCCCGCCTCCTAAACTGGCCCCGCCCCAACCTGACGCACCTCTGTTTAGCTGTGGTGGACCCTACCAAACAGTTCCCAAGCGGTCAGAGAGCGTTTGGATCTCCTTGTTCTAAGCAGATGAAACGGTCCAGGACTGCGTCCTTGCGTCCCTGCCAGAGCCGCCTCCTGCCCACTGTCCAGTGTGGTTGGGACAGGCAGGCTCTTCCGTGGACTGGCAGAGGCCAGCGGACGCCTGCTCTGCTCCGTGGGAGCCCTAGGCTCTGGGCCCCCAGCAGTGAAGGAGGCAGACAAAGGTCCCCACTCTGTGATGACTGCCTGGTGGCTTTTTAGGGACTCCAGGGGAAGAGCACACGGGTGACCGCTCCGCTCCATAGGGCTACTCCCTCCCAGCCACGAGCACGAGAGCATGAAGGCACTTCCAGGTTTTATGGTTGTTTCCCACCACCCCCAACCCGCCACCACCACCGAATGGGGTGGAGGGTCAGAGGTTTACGAAAGGACTTCTGGTGAGACCACCTGAGGGGGAGGAAGTGAGGGATCGGAGCTCCCCTGTTGATGGGACCAGCCCAGTCATTGGCCAGTACAAATGGTTCCTGACAAACCCTTAAGTCAAACTCTGATTCCAGACCCTTCCATACACCCAGTGAGGAGTCACAACTCCTTCCTGACACCTATCTGTGGACTCAGCCCCCGAGGAGATCTGAGCAGCCCTGAGTTTTCTGAGTGTCCAGTGGGTTCTGTGCAGATGATATTGGGATCCTCAAAAAAGATCAGATTGAGGCTGAGCGCAAGAGAGGGTAGGGACACTCAACCCCGACGACCCCACTGCCAGGCCCGGGAGTTATAAGACAGGGGCTGTGACTTAAAATATGTGTTATTTGATACTTTTTCTTGGGTATAGTCCTGCAGTGTCACCTTATACACATTACCACCAAAAAACAAAACAAAACAAAACAAAACAAAAAACCCCCAAAACAAAACAAAACAAAAAAACTTAGTGCATAGATGGAATGTAGATTAATAACATACATTTTGTTCTGTCCTCACACCCTTTTGGACTCTGTACTGGGGTTTCGTTTTCATCGTTGTTGTTTCTTGGGTCATCTCTTCTCACCCACTTTTCTCCTAAGACCAGGGGACAGGGCCTGACGTACCCGCCCCCGTTACCTAAAGCAGGCCCGTGAGAGGCGGACCCCAAATGGGATCTGGCCGGGCATGGCCACGGTGGAGCGCTCGGGGGCAAACAAGCAGGGCACCTGGACGAGAGACTGTAGCTTTGCCTGGGTTAGTGTCCAGATGAGAATTCTCCCTCTCGGGGCATCACCCGATTGAAAACATTCGTCAAGGTAACAGCAACCTCTTTGAGTCTGAGCGTCTCATAGTAAAGAGTCCGCGCTGAAACGTTACGGTAAAAGCAACTGCACATTTAGGTCCTTGTAAAATGCCTTTGGTTTCTGCTGAGCACTGACACGGAGAGCTTGGGGCTGCGGATTCTGTGTGTGCCCCCCTTCCAAGGCGACTTGGACGTTCACTCACTTCTCCCAGGCTGATAAGAGCGCTTTAACACGGGAGCAATTTTCATAGTCTAGTGACTTTGAGGAGAAGTCATCTTATAACTTTTAATTAGTAAAACCATCGTGCAAAACAGACTTTAAGGAAAAATTATAGGAAAATCACCCATGTACTTGCAGTTATAGGCGTGTGTAGGTTAAGACGGGAGCTTTGGGATTGAGGAGATCAAATCCTGATTCCAGCGTATACCTGCCACGTGACCCCAGGGAAGACACTAACCCAAGGACATCACTTACTTGACACTGTCACTTACCTAAGGAGGCCACTTACCTTGAGAGGTCATTTACCTGGAGAGGTCATTTACCTGAGTGGTCACTTACCTGAGAGGTCACTTAACCAAGGAAGTCACTTTACCTGAAAGGTCACTTAACTGAGGAGGTCACTTACCTAAGTGGTCATTTACCTGAGGACATCCTTTACCTGAGAGGTCACTTACCTGAGGAGGTCACTTATGCAAGGAGGTCACCTACCTAAGAGATCACTTACCTGAGGAGGCCACCTACCTGAGAGGTCATTTACCTTAGAGACCACTTGTCCAAGGAGATCACTTACCTGAGGAGGTTACCTACCTTCCCTGAATCAGTTTCTCTCAGTTCAAGGATGGTCATGCAGGTTCAAAGTCAAAACCCAAGGCCTTGCTTCTCAAAGTGTGGTCCACAGCCCAGCAGCATCTTCCTCGCCTAGAAGTGTCCTGAAAATGCAGAATGTCAGGTCCCATCCGGTCCTACTGAGGGGCCCCACCCTTCAGCCGGACCCCCAGGTGGCTCGTGAGCGCCCTGGAGGCGGAAACACTGTCTCACAGCCCGGAGCGGGCTGCCAGGTGTGCGGCCAGGAGCCCATACGGGCTGGGCATTGACGAAGGTGCGTAAGTGTTAGACGGACTTCTCACTTCACCGCTCTTCTTGCTCTTTTACAGTTTTCCTACGAATTCACGTCCCTTCGCAGTTTACGTGCGGTCCACTGAGTGGCAGCCCCAGGCCTCATCCCGACTGTCGCCCGCAGGAGCCCGCATCCTGCTGTCGGGGAACAGAGCTCAGTGAGCATCCTTCTAGCAGAGCTTCCCTTCAGGGCAAATAAAACCCAAACTAACTCAAACAGGAGAGAGAAAGAAGAGAAAAAAGGAAGAAGGAATAAGAAAAGGCGTCTGACTGTCCCTTCAGAGTCGGGAGTGCTGGAAGTCCGCGGGGGAAGGCAGCAAGCCATCCCCTGGCATCTTCTCCTGGGGGGGGGGGGGACAAGACCCACCGAGTGGGCACAGAGCCACCGGGATGCAGGACGCAGCAGGGGCGGCGGCCACACCTCCGGGCCCCGTGGCCCTGTCACCAGCTCAGACCTCGGGGCAGGCCGGCGGCAGCGTGGCCTCAGCAGCTGGGAACCGAGTCCGCGACGGTGCGGGTCACTGCGGCTTGGGTTTCACAGACCCCGTGACGGGGCTGCAGCCCAATCACGCTCCAGGCGGGGGTGCGGAGCCCTGTCCCCGCACGGACCTCCGGGCTCCTGGAGCTGAGACAGTGGTGCGTTCGGGGACAACCTGAGCACAGGGAACCCTGGTGTCCGGTGACTTCCTCGCGCCCGCAGAGCAGGCCCCCTCTGGCCTGTCCCGTGGCGTGTCCCGAAAGCAAGGGGCCAGCGGTGCTCCAGGCATGACTCATGTGTCCCCTCACTCGTCCTGTTCCCAGTCAGCAAGGACATGGAGAACTCAGCGGGGCGCAGAGCCCCAGCCCGACCCCAGCAGATGGCCTCACCCCATGCGGCCCTTCCACGTGGGCCGCCTGTGGCTCGGAACCCCTTTTGCAAACAGGGCGTGGGGATGCTGTTGCCTCTCCTAGAGCTGCTGCAAGCTTTTCATGAGATAAAAATCTCCGGACAAAACTCCGACTGCAAGAGATTGCATTCTAGAACTCAACCAGGTAAATGAGCAAGACTCTGGGTGTGTGCAAGGTGGACGTGCTGTGGGAGGGAGAAAGGGGATTCAGGAGAGTGGGGGCATCCTCTCTGCCCCACGGCTGTGGGGGGCTGGCCTGGGGAGGAGGGAGGACCAGGATCCTGGGTGGCCTTCGCTGACTGACCTGAACAGGACAAAGGTAAAATCAAACTAGCCAGTGGGCTCCAGGGAGGTGATGGCAGAGCATCTGTGAGTGGACAGG
Organism: Eumetopias jubatus; assembly: GCF_037043125.1. Classification (NCBI taxonomy): domain Eukaryota; kingdom Metazoa; phylum Chordata; class Mammalia; order Carnivora; family Otariidae; genus Eumetopias; species Eumetopias jubatus. The sequence goes on from NW_028274815.1 coordinate 128,197,472, forward strand.
GAGGGAGTTGGGGGTCTTGTCAGGGGCCTCTTCCCTCCGTCTACACGGAGGAAGCGTGGTCTACAGAATATTCTGTGCCATTGCTGCATCCGTGGAGTCTGAGGAACACCAGGGCCGCGGGGTGGGTCAAAGCTTCCCCTGTGAGCTCTCCGTATACTCAGCAGAGGGAGACCCTGGGGCCAGCCCCTTCTGGAACATTCCCTCCAGAGGCCGTTGCCGGTGGAGTCTCATCTCACAGGGGACAGCATCACTCAGAGCTCCCAGAAAGGCCATCGATTAAGCGACACCGAGGGCAGCGGTGACACGGTCTGCAGGAGGCAGCTCGGCGAGCAGCAGGGCCAGCATGATTGATGGCCCCTGCTTTCACAAACACCCCACCACCTCGGCTCCCAGCCCAGAGCACACTCTGGGTGAAAGGTAATTTTCTTTTTTTACAACTGGTTCCCCTTTCTCTCAGGTACTGAGGGGGTTAAGCACTAGGTCATCATGAATATGACATTAAGACAAAGAGCAGGTGATGGATCCGGCACCTGGCGAGCAGGTTGGGTAACAGCCACACCTAGACATCGAGGTCTCTAATCCCTGGAACTTGTTAATGTGACCCTATTCACAAAAAAAGACTCTGTAGATGTATTTCAGGATTTTGAGATGAGGCAGTCACCTAGATCGCCCAGGGGGACCTTCCGTGCATCATAAGTGGCTTTACAAGGCAGAGGCGAACTTGCGGGACACACGGGAGAGGCCACGTCAGACGGCGGCATGGACCGCGGTGGGGCAGCGCGTGCCCGAGAGTCCCCCAGGAGCCACCAGAAGCTCGAGGAAACAGGAAGGGATTCTCCCCTGGAGCCTGCCGATTTCCGACTTCTAGCTTCCCCATCTACTTTTCTGTTGTTTTAAGGCTTGGAATTTGTCGTAATTTGTTCGGGCAGCCCCAGGGAGTGGGTACAAGCAGGAAGGAAAAGCTGCCTTTCTTTGGTCTGAGACACAGGTGAGGCAGGAACAGACATCCCAGGCCTCAGCTCCCTGCGACTGGGGATTGGCCCTTGCTACTCAGCCCTCCATGACTGACTTAGTCCCGAGAACACCTTCTCAGGTGGACAGGTGGGCGAAAAAGTCCAGTGAGACAGAGGGAGGAGCAAGGACCTGTCCAGGCCCTTTGGGATTTAAGTACAAGTGAAACACAAATAGCCAAGGGCCCAGATGCCCCTTGAGGGCTCAGTGCCTGCAGCTCTATTATGTCTAAGGCCAGTCCCTGTTTCGTTCAGCTACTCAACCATTTCCGAGGAGCAAATACTGCGTCAGGAACTGCTCCAGGCCCCCGAATACCGCCCTGAGCAGAGCCAACCTAGTCCTTGGCCTCAGAGGGTGAAACTTTTAGTAAAGGACACAGTGAATGACCACATTAGAAACCAGGTTGATAAAGAAGACAGAACTGCTCTACAGGAAGCGAACTGAGAGTTGAAAGAAAGCAGGGACTCGAGACCACGTTAGACAGGGAGGTCAGGGACTCTCGAGAGTCTAGGAGCTGAGATGAACACAGAACATTCCAGCCAAGGCAGAAGCTGTCAGGAGAGCATTCCAGGCAAAGGGCACAGCACGTGCAAAGGCCTGGAAGCAGATCTGGGCTGGACAAGGAACGGAGAGGAGGCCCGGGACTGGGGCGGTGGGGGATAGTGGGGTGCAGGGAGGCAAGAAGTGGAGGCCAGGCATTCAGGGCCAAGGGAAGACCCTAGGGTTCACAAGAAGAAGGGTGGGAAGCAACTGGAGGGGTTTATACGGGGCTGATTAGCCCTGCTGGACTGTGGGGTGGAACCCACGGTGGGGCAATCGTGGAAAAAGGGGGTCAGGCTGATCCCCAGGTCAACGAGACAAGTGCCTTTGAGCAAACTGATCTTCCTGAGCCTCTGTCTTCACCTGCAGAATGAAGGAACGGAGCAGACACCAAATGAGGTGGTGACGCTTGGGAGCAAACGCTGACTTTGCTAGCCAACAATAACCCAGGAAACGTCCTTAAAACACCCGCAGTCACTTTCTGCTGCAATTGCTTGAGGCTGGCTCCTCTGGGCTCCGACGCCCCGGGCTGGGTTGATTGGAGACCACGGCCTTTGCCAACATTGCGCAGGGGCATCCCTTCTCCTCCCAGGTGGGGGAATTGGAATGTGACACCGAGGGGCAACGGACCAAAAAATCCAGACCGTGGGGCCCCTTAGGGCCACTGATCCCACAAATTCCACACGGCAGTGACACGAGCTACAGAAGAAAAGAGCCGATCACATTCCACCGAGAGCCTGTAGAGACATAACCAAATGCCGGGTGGCTCTTGTTTGAGTCCTGACTCTGGATAAGCAACGAGAGAAAGACGTCTGTGAGGCAGAGAAATCTGCACAGGGTCGGTGATAAGGACATTGCAGTTATGTTAATAAAAAAATCCACGTGCAGTCTGGGATTTGCTTTAAAATACTTTGGAGGAAAGAGGGGAGGCAGCTGGAGGAAGGGGGGAAATCCTGGCAACTGTGGAATCTGGGTGATGGGTACATGATAGTTCATTATGTTCTTCTGCTGGAAAATCTCCGTAATAATTGTTTAAATGTGCTCCGTTTGTTTGTTTGTTTGTTTGTTTATTTATTTATTTATTTATTGAGATTGCTGTTTACTTGAGCAAGGATTGCAGGATACGGCAAAAGGCAGACCAGGAATCGCCGTTCGGTCATTTTGGCTCACCCCCATGTGAAGCCTGCGACAACAGGGCGTTTCACATGGGCACGAGCCCGTGACTGTGCATATTCCCACGTCTTCTGCAGACAGGACTCTGAAACCTTCAGCCAGGTCCCGCACGCTGGGGAAGGGTTTTATTTACACCCATCGGAAGCGACCAGCTTGCTCATTATAGAAGTCAACTGGCTGATGGCGATTTTATGCAGAGCTGAGCACCACAGCCGGGGCCTGTCACCCCTGCTCTCTAGTAAAGATCCAGGGGTATTTTCAAGCAGAAATAATGGTCCACTGTGGCTTTTTAAAGAGGTATGATTTATCTCTGGGACGGCATCCAGGCTGGAGCTGTTGGAGGACGATCCCAGGCTCCCTGGCCGGTGAGAAGGTTTTCATACCTCGCCGGCTTGTCTGCAGATGGAGGACCGCTGAGCCTCCGTGGGCCCAGGCGACCAGGGCTCGGGCTGATCTGTTCTGGGCCCAGAAAAGCAGCCAACCCAGGCCGCTGCAGAGAGCATGTCTGTGTGCCCCCGGGAGGGAGGAGATTTGGGGATTTCTGTTGAATCTGAACCACATGATGGTTCACTAGGGCAGCTCGGGGCCCGGTGGAATATTTGCAGGCAGAATCATGTGGTCTGGTTGCCTTCATTACGCAAAAGCAGGAATTTGCGTCTGCAAAGATATGAATTATGTACCTTTGACTGAAAACAGCTGTGCGTGTCCTCTGCACACAAACCAATCTTTTGAGCCAGTTCTTTGGACTCTGACGCACACCGCCAGGTGTCCACCCAGGGCATGCCCTTCCTTCTCACTCACGGGACCCGATGGTCATGAGTCCCCTAAACCTTACCCAGCCCCCACCGCTGTGCCCCTGTAACACCGTTGTGGCCATGAGGGCACCGGGCTGAGGACAGAGGGCCACAGAGCAGGAGTGGCCCTTGGTGACATTGTGCAGCCCCCGCACCAGCCCCAGACCTGTTCATCAGGAGCAAGGCCAGCCACCACTGGTCAGGCTCCCCGAGCCGGTTGCCGTGGCTCAGAGCCGAGCACGGTCCTGGCTGGGAGAAGCGAGCACAACCGGCCCCCTGTGACCGAGGGGCTGCATCCACTCCCCGGGGCCTGGTGTCACAGCAGGTGGGGTCCCCAAACTCCCTTGTTCTCTGACGCAGACAGAATGTAGCCGTCACCTAGATTCAGGGACCATGCGCACGGTTATCCATTCCCAGGGGGGCTGAAGGGTTCAAAACTAAATCTGGAATTTGTGGAGCTTCTTCGGCACCAACCGTCCAATTGCTTCAAGGTGCTCTGGCGGTGTGGGGCGTGACCCTACACGTTCCCCTCCTGCAATGAACACCTCCCCGCCCGCTCCAGCGTCTGCTTCCCCTTCTGCTGTGAACAGAGCTTGAGTGACATTTGAGAATTCACCTTCCTACCTCAATGCATGTGTTTGGGGTGAGCTGACCCCAAACCCCAGACCCTGGTGGTGCTGGGCCACCACTGCCCAGCAATCGGTTCAGCAACAGGAGGGCCCTAAGCTGGCTCATCCGTGACTCTGGGGCTCCCATGGCATCATGCTCTTGTCCCTGGACTTGGACCTGAGCGAGTGTGGGGCTGGAGCTGGAACCCTGGGTCGTTGCAACCATGCACAGGGCACCAGCAGCTGTCCGACCCTGAGTGGAGCCGGCAGGGGACCCAGCACCATGGGGGAGGGGGGGACACGGGAGACCAGCTGAACCCAGGGGGTGGCATCTGAGCACCCAGACCCAGCTCTGCCTGAAGACCAGGCACCAGCGCATGAGCCTCCTGATGCCCTCGAGCCACCTGCATCAGGTCTAGTGTCCCATCACCAGGAGAATCCAGGAGGAGACGATTCAGTCTGGGGCAGGAACCTCCCCGGCCCCTTGGGAAACCTCCAGCCTGCCCAGAAACCAAGAGAACATTAAGCCTGCTCAGTTATTTCTCATGATCACCCTGTGTGGGCCTCGCCCGCGCCGTGTGGGGTCATTGTCTTTGGCTGAAATCATTGAACTCTCAGGGAACCGTAATTGGGGTTGGTTTTGCTCGCTTCCTGCCAGGAGAACACATTTTGGTCTGTGTTGAAGCCTGAATGACATCATCATGCCCCGCACATGCAGAAATGGAAAGTTCTTATTGCAGAGGGAATGGTGGGCACCTTTATTTCTGAGGTTTTGTTCAAGGAAAACAACCCTGCCGGGCGCGCCTTGCCGGACGTCAAACTCTGCTGTCGCGGAGGCTCCCTGGTCCCCCTCCTGCCTCCCAGGGCTCCCCGGGCCCTCGGTGGGGGCCGCCGCAGCCCCGTCCCGGGCTCTGGCCTCCCGCGAGCTTTGTCCTGGGGAACGAAGGAGGCAGTGAGGGCCTCGGCTCGCGATGCCTCTGCTGAGTGGGAGCGGGGCGACGTGCCCCGAGCGCCCGGAGACAGTGCGTGCACAGAGGCTCTGAGGGGAGGGATGCTGACGCCTCCAGAGCTGGAAACGAGAGCAACCCCCACCGGCCAAGTGTCAGGTCAAGGCCCAGGCAGGGCCTCCCTGACAGCCTCTCTGATCCGTCCTCGGAATCAGCTCCGCGGACGGCTGGGACCACTGCTGCATTTCACGTCCTCTCTGCGTTCTGGGGGCCCCAGCACACCTCCAGGCCCAGCTTTGGGGCCACGTCCTAATTTCCAGAGCCCAGGGGCGTCCTGGCCCCAGGTCCTCCCCGCCTTTCAGGAGGTGAGCTCTGGAGCATCTCACTCCTCACCCTTTGAGGGTCTGGCGTCACCCCCGGCCTATAATCTTGGGTTGCCCAGAGCTGATACGTTTCCCTAAACCAAGCCCCGGCCTCCCCCTCTGCAGACCCTGAGTCCCCAGGATACGACCCCACTCTGCTTTGCTTGTGGCATTTGCTGTTTTCTGAAATTGTCTTGTTTGCTGATTTACTCACCTCCTTCTCTCTTGTCTGCCTTCCCGGACTAGAGCATGAGCTCCCCGAGGTTGGGGGCTGTGTCTGCCTAATTCTCTTTTGTTTCCCTGGGGCCAGCACAGTGGTGGGTCCCTGGAAGGACCTCGATAGATGTGAAATGAATTCGGTGAGTGAATGAAGGATCGAATGAATGAAGGAGGGAGGACCTTTTGGTCAAACCTCCCTTTATGTCTCATTTTCTTCTTGCCTGGTGCCTCTTTCCCGCCTGACGACTTGCTAGATTCAAAACCTTGTCTGTCTGGCCAGTGTCATCCAAGAGAACTTTCTACCATGATGAAACTGTTCTGCATCTGCATGGCCCAGGATGGTAACCATCCGCTACGTATCATTACAGGGCCCCGGACATGTGGCTAGTGTGACTTCGGGGCACAGTCAGGGAAGGGGCACGGGAACCCCCAGGCTTCCTCTGGGTCTTTTGGGCCACGGGCTGCGGGCTGGTCACTCCGTGGAGCAGGGACTGTTGGTGGTTGGAGGACAGGCTGGGAGCAGGGACTTTCAAACCCGGGGTGGGCGGCCGGGGAGCTCTTGTGGGAGGAGGGAGAGAAGAGCCTCAACTCCTGATGGAGGAAGGAGGCCCAGAGACCCAACGATATCAGAAAACATGACTTACGCTAAAGTCTGACGGGAGAGGCAGGGCGCCGCCCTCACAAGGACAGGTGCCTGGTGCAACCCCACTCTTGGAGTCTGGGGTGCCAGCAGCTGTGGTGAGGCATCTATCTCCATGAGTTAGGATACTGCTGCAGCTGCAGCTTCTTTCTCTCTCCAGAATCATCAGAGAAGGGGCAACCCAGACTGGCATGGCAGCTCCAGGCCCAGGCTCCTTCTGTCTTACCCATCCCCCACCCCCGTGGGCTTGCTTTCCCCTCTACGGTCCATCGTGCCTCAGCACTGTGCTTGCACCCAGCCATCAGGATGTGGGTAGAAAGGAGGAGGAGGAGAGAGACTCTCACCCCTAAGGGCTCCACCTGGAAGCTGTATGTGTTGCTGTTCTTCACATCCCCCTGGAAAGAACTTAGCCACACGGCCACACCTAGCTGCAAGAGAGGCTGGGAAATGTAGGCTTTATTCTGGGTAGTGCCATGCCAGCTTTCAAATGTCAGAGTCTATTCGTCCAAAGGAAGGAGGGATGGATATTAGGGAACGGCCAGCAGTCTTTGGAACAGAAGCTTCTGGTTGCTTGAACTACCTACTATAGAAACTTGGCTCTGCCAGAGTCAGGGGAAATAGAGCAAATTCGCCCTATGGAGGAGTAATCCTTTCCATTAGAGCTCCAACTGGGCTCCATTCTCACGCAGAATATCAATCTGGAACATTCCGTGCATCATGTTGAATATGTGGTGAAATCTTTTTTTGAACACACCCTTACTCATTGCAAAACCAAAGGATTTCCCTTGGACAAATGGCGGGGCTTACTAAAACTGCTGTTACAGAGAATTCATAGCGTCCCAGAGACATTGAGGCCTCTGTGGGTGAACACACGATAAAGTGTGTTCCCCTCTGCCTGGGTTTTCCGGGGGCTGCCGCCTGTTCTGCCCACAGTCCTGCTGGGAGTAGGGGCGTAGAATATGTAGAGAAAGCAGAGAGAATGTGTAGTGGTGAGGACTGTGGCTCTGGAGCCCAGTGCCTAGCTTCAGACCCCAGCCCCTCTACCTGCCCGCCGGGCTGCCTCAGGCAGGTAATATCGCCTCCCTGTGCCTCAGTTCCCTTATCTGTAGAACAGCATTGCTGATGATGATCACGATGATGACAAGACCTATGCACAGGTGGTTGTGAGGATTAAGTGAATTCGTGCTTGGCATAGGAAGCATCAGCTGCTACTATTTACGGGTCCACGTGGTAATTAGACGATGTTCCGTGCACACGCACCCGCACACGCACCGAGACCCCTCAGCCCGAGCCCTGACCTCCTCCCAGGTGTGCTGTGACTGTGACGGGGCTGCTCCCATCCCCTCGGCTCTCGGGTTGGCCGAGCTCCGATGTCGGTCTCCTCTGTCTCTGTGCCTCCCAGCAGTCCTGGGAGACAAGGGTTCTGGTATCAGCCCCGCTTCTCAGAGGAGGAAGCCTGCACCCAGACAGGAGGCGTCCCTGTCCCACAGTCAGGGGGCCAGTAAACAGCCTGCGGGAGCTGAGCCCAGGACCCCGGATGCCAGGCTCAGCCCCCGAGCCGTCCCCCGGCCACGTACCGGGCGGCACCTCCGGACCAGGTGCTGCTACAGGTGCTGGGCACGTGGGGCTTCGAAGGACAGGCAGGTCCCTGCGTCCTTGGAGCTCACACTCAAGAGGGCAGGCCAGGGAGATGACACCGTGGCAACGTGCCCCCGGGGTCACTGCCGACGGTGATGAGCGGTACCCAGAAGAGAAGACAGAGCGGCAGGCTGGGAAGGGCCTGGGTGGAGGGGGTGACTGTGAACAGGGCGGTCAGGGGACCCTGCTGTGGACGTGACACCCGGCAGAGCCCCGGAAGGTGAGAAGGGGTAGCTGTGCGAAGAGCTGGGGACAGTCTGCAAGAGGACTCACGGCCCAGACAAAGGCCCTGGGCTGGGACGGACCTGGCACGTGTGAGGCACAGAAGGCAGACCAGTGAGTCCAGGGGAAGGGGGATGAGGGAGAGGGGTGCACAGGCCTCCACGTGCCCGCAGGACCTGTGAATCTGGGACCATCTCCGAGGCTTCAAGCACGTTCTCGGGGCGGAGAGAGCCCCCACTCTGGGCGGGTGGGGAGGGAGCTGGGGCGTGGGAGGCAGCCCCTGCCATCCCTGCTGCAAGTCCAGGGCTGACTCAGCCAGTGGCCTCAGCCCAGCCTGCTTCTTTGCTCCTCGGGCCTCCGCCATCTGGCTGGGGCACCTCCGAATGAGGAGCCGGGAGTGTGACTGTCACGGGCGAACACCTGCTTCCCGATTTCCAGACCCAAGGAGCATCCTGTGACAGGCTTCGCTGTGCCCGCGGAGGTGACCCTGAAGGGGGCGGGGGAGGGTCCCTCGCTTGTAATTCCCTCTGGTTCTGCCCACGTGACTTCCGCTGCCCGAGCCTCCTTCTCTGTCTGTTTGGCTCTTAGACTCTCCAAACAAGATGTAAAGGCAGAACATATGCAGAAGGCATAATTAGAACACTCGCATTTGTTTAATGTTATCCCCACAATTTCCCAAATACCCGCGCAGTTAAAGAACAGGGCTGCAGAAGGAGCCACTCTTCAGGGAAAGCAATCTAACTACTATTTACAAGAATGGAAGGCGCTTCAGCCAGTTCTTCATTCAGTCCCGTGGGTGCATCTGCGTGTCCCATTTTGTGGGCGTGCACACAGGAGGACACACAGATTCCGGGGCCCCTGGTGTCTTTAGACAACATGGAACTTTGCATCACAAAAGTTCCAGTGATGTCAGAGGTGCCATGAATCCTAATGACAGCTTTGGTCCGGTATCCAGGAGACCTCAACTTGCCACTGAGCCACTGGCCCCTCGCTGTGAGAACCGGTGGCTTTCTTGGAGCCACCGGTGGAAGGGAACAAAATTACCTCTAGCATGACCCATATTGTGCCACAGCTAATGACCCAGTTAACCTCCGGATCATTTTCTGCCTCTTGGTGTCCTGGGAACGGGTGGTGTTTACTCCGCTTGGGACAAACCTTTATTAATGTGCATTAATGTGCCCGGGGGGTTGCTGCTCTGGGCCTTGGGTTTCCTTACAGAGAGGCCAGTGGGCCCGGGCCCGCAGGAGCTGCTACATGCAAATGAGGCTCTTTTCTTTACCCTCTGCTCGCCCTGATTTGCATGACTAAGCGTTTCTGTCTTTTTTTTCTTAATGTGTTTGTTTGTTGATTATTGATCTGTCTCCTATGGAGGGACAAATGATTTACCCACCAGGCAGTGACCTAAATTTGACAGAAGCTTCAGCTGTGTCTGCAGTGAATTTGGAGCCAGACAGCCTTACTTGTGCTGGTGGAAACAATTCCAGGAGAAATTTACACAGTCCCGGAGATTAAAGATCAAAATTACGTTGGTCTCCAGCAGACTCATTAAGGGGGATCTTGGCAAAGGAAGGCTTGATGTTTAAGAAGGAAAGAAAAGATCCTCTTTTGTGGTAAAAATCTAGCTCAATTTAACAAAAAGCTCAAAAGTGTCCCTAAACGAGGTGCCCTGGGGAAAGAGAAGGCATTGCTGGTTTTTAGAAATGTAGTTCTCAACTCTGTCAGACCCGATGCCACCTTTTTTTGTAAAACAAATCTTTTATCATTTCCACTTTGGTATCTTGAAATAATATTTAAACAATATAAGCCACCTAAGTATTTTTTAAATTCAATTTATTTTTTTAAACATTTTTTTTAAGATTTTTTATTTATTTCTTTGACAGAGAGAGATAGCGAGAGAGGGAACACAAGCAGGGGGAGTGGGAGAGGGAGAAACAGGCTCCCCACTGAGCAAGGAGCCTGATGCGGGGCTCAGGCTTGATCCCAGGACCCTGGGATCGTGACCTGAGCCAAAGGCAGACGCTTAAATGACTGAGCCACCCAGGCACCCCTTATAATTCAATTTAATGGCTTAACTACAATATAAAGAGAAATATAAGAGAAATAATTTATGTACAGTAATTTGCAATAAAACAATGCAAACTTCAACACACAGATGCTCTGTCAGTGATGCTCTGAACTGGGCAAGCTGTAAATGCAGGCTGGTTAAAGGGAGTCGCGTTGGCCTCTCCACTTGATCTTAGCAGAAAGGCCAAGCGATCAGGTTGGCCTCTCAAATGCCATTGGACACATGGGTGCCCGAGATGCGAAGGTTCCTGTTGGTGAACCACCATTGGCAAATTTTCTGCACAAAACAAATACAAGCTTCCCTTGATTGACATCATAGTTGACATCCCAAGAAACTCCGTGAGTATTCAAACGGTGCAAAAAGCATTACTATTCCGATTTCCACAAAGAATGGATCTTCTATTTGGGCCTCAGGTCATTGTAAAGAAGGTTCACTTCCATGAATGTCCAGTGGGACATTTGAAATTGATGCGAGACTCAAAACAGTTCTGCAAGATGTGGGACTGTCCTGGGTACCATGGTGATCTGGTACCCCCAACTCCCATCCACTGAACATCCCATCATTGTGCGACCAAAGTCACTTCTTAGGTGGCAACCCCTCTGTTGATAACTACCGCCCCACAGGGCAGCACGTACATATCACAGAGGCTGATGCATACTGTTGGCCCTACCTGAAGTTCCTCTCCCTGTGGCCTTTCCCTGGCTAGCTGTCCACCCTGCCCAGAAGGAAGCAGGCAGCCAAAGGGCACCCCAGCTGCCTCAGGCCTCCCCCCGCCACTACCCCACCCCAAACAAAGAACAGCAGAGTCCTCCAACTGGGGGCCTATAGAGAGAGCAGCCTCTTGGTACTTGAAGGCCCCAGCAGCTTCAATCCCAGCTCCCAGGGGCTTGAAGACCTCCCTCTTGTACCTCTTATTTGAGAAATACCTCAGTGCTGATGGTGCTTTCTCTGTGGGTGTTGAGGATCTCTGCCTACGGGCCCTTCTTTATTTATCAGTTTGCTGACTTAATTACCTTTATTACCAAAACTGTATCAAGATAGGATCCAACTCAGCTTTCTGAAAGAGCTAACATCCCATACTGGAAATACCCTGCACTTGGGTCAGGTGGTGGTCAGATTCTAGGATTGCCTGTAATCAGCTCATGATGACCAGCACTAGAGTACATACCTTTGAATATATATATCCTTCTCCTGAGGGCTCTTGTCTCTATGAGATACATCCCTAAAAGTGGGATTTGCTGGGTGGAAGAGTGTGCGCGTGCCTAAGTTAGACTTGGTGGAGTGGGTCAGGAGGGGTCTGAGGCAGTCTTTGCAGGACAGGGACAACGTGTGGGCTGGGGCTGTGGTCCTTGAGGCAGGTGACAGTGCTCCACTATGTAGTAAGAGAAGGAGACCCACAGAGGAAAGCGTCTTCCTAACCAATTCCATAGTGAAAAGGACACTTTACTGGGAAATCAGAAGACCTAGATTGTGGCCTACCGTCTGTGATTAACTCTGCAGGTGACCTTGGGTGAGTCACTTTCCTCTCTGGGCTCCCATTTCAAGCAAATTAAGCAGTTGGATGAGATGGCCTTTAAAATGTCTTCCATGTGAACTTTCTACGGCTAAATGAGAACAATGTACATGATTGGGCTTTCTGAGCTCTAAGGCAGTTGGTAGAGACAGTGGGTTCTTCCCTTGATGATGCTTTATGTCCATTTGGTTAAATGTGACACCTCTCTTTCTTACACCCCCCCCCCACAGCCTCCCTCCTTCCACAAACATTATGGAATGTCTCCTGTATGTGAAGCACTCTCCTGGAAGCCGGTATGAAGAAACAAACACGGTTCTGCCATCATGGGCATCCTGAGACCAGCCACCTGACCCTACGTTCTCTTGGCCCGGGGCCAGAAGTGCTGGAGCTGACAGCCCTGGGGCCGCTCAGCCAATGGTGCATGGAGATCAGAGCATAAATGTCCCAGATTCAGTTCCAGCTACCCACGTGAAAACACCCTGTCTTGTCTCCCCTCCCCTAGTGTGCTTCCTGGGAACGCCTCCCACAGAAACAACTTTGCACCCACTCCGGCGCCCTGCACAGAGCCGCACACACAACAGAGACATGGTGACCAATGAACAACAGTATTCACAGTGACATTTTTCAAGCACCGACCCCGTGCCGGGTCCCCTTTCAAGAGCTGCACACGGACTAATTCACCTAATCCTCACATTGGCCTTATGAGGTGGGGGCTGATTGTCACCATGTGACAGAGGAGGAAACTGAGGCACAGAGTGTGTAAGCAATGTTCCTAAGGCTATTGGTTCAGGAGTGGTGGCGCCAGGGTTCAAGTCCAGACCCTTCTGACTCCAGAGCCCCTCCTCCTAACTGCTGCACACATGTGCATGTGAGCGCACACACATACATGTGTTGGTACACGCACGCACGCACACTCACACGCTCACAAACACACACCCGTGCATGCACATACAAGATGAGAGAATCGAAGCTCGGGGGCTGAAGTGTTCTGTGGCTGCTCATGCAGCAACTCAGACAGAACCTGAATTTAACCTCAGTCAGGTTATTGTGATGCCTCCCCATCTGGAGCACAATAAAGCAGATAAGCAAGTGTTGAAATGCTGGACGTCAGGGTTCCCTGCTACCCTCGTCCCTGCTTGCACATGATTATCAGCCAAAGAGCTGAGACCCAGTCACGCACTGTCCTTGCAAAAGAACCTCACCGATCTTGCCGGTGATGCTCTACGCGGGCTGGAGGCCACAGCCCTCCTCAAAGTGGAGTTAGCTTGCTGTGGTCTCCCGGCCTGTGCCGCGGGGCCAATACCACGGCCCTCGCCACCGGCCATGGTGAGGATTAGGTGACACCTGTGTGTGTGCTCAGAGCGTGCCTGGGATCCAGGGTCACAGGATTGCATTTTCCTCTATTCTCTGCCTGTTTTCTGTACGGATGAACAGAAGTGATAACAGCTGCCCTTGAATTTGGTGTTTTAATACTTTAATAAAAATGTGTTCAATAAAGGTTGGCTGAAATACTGAAGCCCTGTACCTAAGCTGTCCCCTCTCTACCTCCCCGGCGCCAGACAGCCCCCGTGAGCCTCGGTGAATGACAGCCTCCACGCGGTGTCATTGTTTCAAAGGTCCCTGTGCCAAGCACCCGGTGAGCTGTCACATGCCAACCGGAGAATCGCCCAGTCTTTGTCTCGCTGTGCTGCGCCGATAGGATCCAACATCACAGAGCTGTATTTTCTTCTTTCCTCCGCCTGTTTATTCTCTCTACGGTCTGCAAGAAAGATAACAGTGCTTGGATTTTGTGCTTCAATAATGTTAATAACACACAGGAAATTGGGTGGCCTGGGGACTCGGCATCAGAGGGGAGCTGTCTCCACGTGGACAGAGCAGGTGGGAGGGGGAGACTCAAGGGCAGGAAAGAGGAGGGCCCTTGGTCACTATCCCTTCAGTGATTTCTTCAGCATTTTCTATCACCATGGTTTTGTCTCTCTGAGAACCATGCATGGGATCATCACAAAATATGTAACATTTGGGGACTGGTTCTGTCACCAGCATAATGCCTTTGAGATGCACCCCATTTGTTGCACGTATCAATAGCTTCTTCCTCTACAGCTGTGTCCTGTCTCGTGGTATGGTTTGTTCATGCATTCACCTGCTGGAGGACATTTGGGCTGTTTCCAGCTTTGGGGTTCTTGTATCTTCGGGTTATTTTTGAGACTTTCACAACAATTATACTCTGGATATTGCAATGCCCCACAAAAAAAGGGCTTCAGAGAGAAGCGCTGCTCTGCATTAGGTATGTGTCCTGCAGTGATTAAGATCTGAGGGTTTTAGGAAGATTATCCCCCCTCCCCCACCTCCTGATGGCAAGCCCCTAATTTGTCAGGATGTTCACTTTAAATAGCAGAAAACAAAATATTTCCAAGCCCCGTTTCCAGCTCTACTACATACCTTAGATAATCATTTCTGCCCCTTCTTTTTAAAAGGACCTGGGCTATTTTGAAAAGAATAAATTTCATTATGTAAGGAACCTTCAAATAAGAACAAAATCCAATGATCAAAGCATGGTCGCTTCCATTCCATGCAGCCCGACCAGAATACCAGGAAAATGGGAACCCCCTCCCTGTCCGCTGCCGTCCAGATGGAAGGAACTGGGGTTACAAAGGAACCTGCGGAATCTCACCATACAGCCTTGCCCCCTTCTGCTTGTGAGCTTATTTCGTCAAGCCCTGGTGGCTTTGGTTTTGTTGGAGGTTTAACAGGATTTCAGACTTGGGGGGTGGTCTCTTCAGATTTTCTCCTCTGTTTTCCTTTTGCTTCTTTAAAAATACCCCCACGACACCAAAGAAACAACCATGGCTGAGAAGATTAGAATTACACAGGAGGTAATTCCCCTTCACATAAATGCTGAAGTGTGTCCCCCTGGGGGCGTGACTTTAGGTGGGTGGAGTAAGAGCCGAAAAAGTGAGCTTTGTTTAAATAAAGATGCAGCCCTCACTACAGAGAAGTAGAATAAGCATCAGGGGGTATCTGTCTGCGTCCCTGAACTGGAGTGAAGTTGCATGAGTGCGGGAGCATTCTCCCAGCCCCAGATCCGTCCTACGGCTCACCCTCACCCGGGTACACCTGCCGATGCCAGTCTCACGCCCCCCCACACTCCCCGCAAGGCTATTCCTGGGGGCAAAACCCTTCACTGTGGGAGGCCGAGCCCAGCCAGGACCATGTCCAGCTCTCAGGGCTCCTGCCTCTTCTGACCTGACCCCTCCTTCCAGCTTCCTCTGGAAGGGGTCCTCGCTCGTCGACGGAACAAGTTTGGCCATTGGTGTTGAGGGTAAGGGATGGGTACGTGGAAGTCCATCACAGCGATCTTTTTACTGTCAAGTGTCTGAAAATTTCCAAACTATGAAATGAAATTGTCAAAAGGCAAACTGTAAAGCCCAAATTATAAATCAAAGCAAATGCCAAATAGGCAGCATATGTATTCCACATGGTGAGTCGTGATTATAGGGTAGACTCCAGAGTGGGACCGTCTGTGTTCAAATCTAGGCTTTCCACCCACCAGTAAGCTGTGTGACCTTGGGCAAGTTACTTAACCTCTCTGTGCTTCAGTTTCCTCCTTTGTGAATGGGGATAATAAGAGTATCTACAGGATAGGGGTGTTAGTTTCCTAGGTTTGTTGGAACAGATCGCCACAAACTTAGAGGCTTACAACAGCACACATTTATTATCTTACAGTGCTGAAGGGGAGAAGTCTAAAGTCAGTCCACAGTATTGCATTCCTTCTAGGGGCTCTCAGGGGAAATCTGTTTCTCTCCCTTTCCAGCTTCTAGAGACTAACGGCATTTTTTGGCTCAAGGGCCCTTCCTCTACCTTGAAAGCAAGCAGCATGAAATCTTCTATTTTCCTTGACTTCCTGCCTCCTTCTTGTAAGGACACTGATGATTACATTGGGCCCACCTGGGTAATCCACGCTCATCTCCCCATCTCAAAATCCTTAACTTAATCACAGCTACAAAATTTCTTTCACCATGTGAAATAACACATTCACGGGTTCTGGAGCTTAGAACATGGACATCATTAGGGGGACTTTATTCATTGACCACAGTGGGGTCATTATAAGGATTAAATATGTTGAGGACTTATAGGTATATCTGGTACATAGTAATTGCTCGTTAAGTATTAACTATTAATAATAAGATGATGATTATAGACTATTCATAAATTGATTTTTTTAAAGATTTTATTTATTTATTTGACAGAGAGAGACACAGCAAGAGAGGGAACACAAGCAGGGGGAGTGGGAGAGGGAGAAGAAGCAGGCTTCCTGCCAAGCAGGGAGCCGATGTGGGGACTCGATCCCAGGACCCCGGGATCACAACCCAAGCCGAAGGCAGACGCTTAATGGCTGAGCCACCCAGGCATCCCATAAATTGATTTTTTAAATATTGAACCCGTCAGAAGAAAAGTTGCAGCCAGGTATGGTTTGTAACTGAAGGAGTATAAATTACCTTCCTTAGAAGAAAACTGATGTGTGTCCTTTGTCCCCATTCGACTTCATCTCTTCCTCTT
Organism: Eumetopias jubatus; assembly: GCF_037043125.1. Taxonomy (NCBI): domain Eukaryota; kingdom Metazoa; phylum Chordata; class Mammalia; order Carnivora; family Otariidae; genus Eumetopias; species Eumetopias jubatus. The sequence goes on from NW_028274815.1 coordinate 128,213,761, forward strand.
TCCTGTTGGTGGGACAGTGGGTATAATGGCTGGCGCTGGAGAGACCGTCTTAGACCATGAGGTAACCCAGGGAGCGAAAGCCACTCGCAGCAGAGGAACAAAACAAAGAAATGTGGTTCCTTGAGAGCTCGGTAAAGCACAGCCCTGACTACCCACCCCCAACCCGTTACACGAGACAAAAATAAATTTACACTGTGCTCAAGCTTCTCTTATCCTGGGCCTGGGTCACTCACAGCAGAATGTAATGCTACGGATACTTTAATTTTAAATCTATTTCCCATAAATCATAAGAGATGTCAAAGACACGGAGAGGCCTACAAAATGAAATAAGAAAACAGTCTAGGCCTAGAGACCCAAAGGGCTTTGTGGTTCTCTTTTCCATATTTGGCACAGAGAGGCGGCCAGTTCAATCATCCCAGTTTGTTCCAGCGGGGCTTTCATTTCTTTTTTTCTTTTTTATCATCTTTTAAAATGTCATGATCCTTGACGAGGTAAAAACAACATGAAAAAAAGACTGAGTTCAGGCTGTGATGCCATGGGTGGAAGGAGATGCACAGGTCCAGATGGAAAGTACCGGCGTATGGCGGTTCTGCAGACAGGCGAGCCCGGACTAGAGGCTGAAGGCGTGGAGATGGAGGAGGGCAGCCTCACCTGAAACATGCTGAGCCCCTGTGGACAGAAAGAGAAGGAAAGATCAACCTTTTTTTTTTTTTTTAAGATTGATTTGTTTATTTTAGAGAGAGGAGAGTATGAGCAGGGGGAGAGGTAGAGGGAGAGGGAAAAAGAGAATCTCCTGCAGACTCTGCACTGAGTGTGGAGCCCGACATGGGGCTCGATCTCATGATCCTGAGGTCATGACCTGAGCCGAAATCAAGAGTCGGACGCTCAATCGACTGAGCCACCCAGGTGCCCCAAAAGAAAGATCAATCTTAAGAACACAACTTTGATTCCTTCCAACCCATATAGATGTCCGTGAGAACGAGTTTATGTGGTTTTCATTCCTTGCACATCCATTGAGGAACAGCTTGGAGGAGGAAAGACCCATCTACACTCTGCTAAATTCATCTGGAATCCCAACCAACTCAGCCTAGACATCTTTGGTATTGCTGACGGCCTGTCAGGCCTCCCATACCTCTCTCCTCATTACCCAGCAGTCCTTGGCTTGTCCAGGAAAACTTGCCTCCCGTGGGCCTCCGGGAAGCTGACGCCACTCTAGCTACAAAGCTGCTCAAAGGACAACCCCATCTTCCTTATCTGTGATGGGGTCACGTGTGGACATGTGGCCCAACTGAGACCAAGGACATTCTAGGAGGCATTTGTTGGGGGTTTATGAGCAATACCCTTGCTCTTTGGGAAGAGTCCAAAGGCGGCCATGTTTCTCCTGCTGGCCAGGAACAAAGAGATCAGATAGGACTGAGATGAAGCCTAGACTGTGGGGAGCCGAGCAGAGATGGAAAGACCTGGATCCCTGAGGGCACCTTCAGGTTGCCACACAAACCCGTCCCGCAGCCCCTGCTGCCTTGCTCCTTCCAGTTACAGGAGCCAACATGTTGCGCTGCCGGTGAGCCTATATGGAATTTGGGCAAAACCATCCTAGTTCATATTGGATTTACAGTATGTGACGAGGAGCTGTGAGCTGGTTTTTTTCATTGTTCTGCTGTTGTTGTGATTGTCATTTGTCTGTTTCTTAATCTCTATTTGTAACAAGAATGTCCAGGACCATGTTTGCAAGGTGCTGTTCCCATGTCTGCTCCCATAAATGTCATGTAAAGGAGAATACTACAAAGAGGTGATTCTTTAATTATCAAGAATGGGTTGAATTCTGAAAATACAATGCTGTTAAAAAATAATCCATAAAAACAAGGCGCGCCTGGGTGGCTCAGTCAGTTAAGCATCCGACTCTTGATTTCTGATTTCTTGATTTCCGGAGTCAGGCTCTGCGCTCAAGGAGGAGTCTGCTCGAGATTCTTTATCTACCTCTCTCCCTCTACCCCTCCCCCGACTCTAGCACTCCCACTCTCTCTAAAATAAATAAATAAATCTTTAAAAAAAATAATCCATAAAAATGACCACAAGTGCTTCTTAAAATGATAAACCCACTAAGGTGATTTTTACCTGAGACCGGAGCTTCCTCGGGCTCCAAGAGAGGTGCCTTACTTGAAATGATGACTTTTTTTTTCTGTGACCTTTTCAAGCAGTCCAGCTGACCACAATCAGTACTAAAAGTGTAAAAAGGTAAAAGCTGTAGTCATGCTTGCAATGTGCGGTGGTTAGGTACTGAGTGAGCGTGCACGAGGTTCACGGAGAGACAGATGAGAACCGCGTGGCTCACGTCCCCACATTCACCATCTCCCAGGGCTTACTATCTGTAAACTTCCCGTCCAGCTGCAGTCCCAGGAGGGGTGATGTGAGTGGGACACAAAGAAGGTCGTCGTTAATTTTAGTCCTGAGCCCCAGACCATGAGAATCCCTGGGAAAGATTTTAATAGTTAACCCTTTAACCATATTCCTATTTCCTACAGATTTCCCAGTGTAAATCCCCATGTGATTTTTTTGAGAGAGAAAAATAGGATTTTGGTGAGAATGTGAGTCTCGTGACGCCTCCCCCCCCACACCCCCAGCGCTCCACCCATGGGCTAGACTCACCCCCACGGAAGGAGAGGCTGCGTTCAATATAAATGCAAACCGCTCCAGACACTCGGGATTATCTGTGCTTTGCATGAATAGCGACAGCAGCTTGCAAGTGGGCAGGACTTGGCGGGGAGGCCCCTGTCGCAAATCCACCGCCACACCGCCACGCTCCCCCGAAGTGCCTGTGAAATCCGCCTCAGTCGCTAATTTCACACTCCGGGGACAGAGCTGTGAACAGCCCAGAGCGCATCATTCTCATTTTCATAGCGGTTTCCTTAACCCGCAGACACCCTTTTATGGCATTTTCTCCACCTTTTAAAAAATTAAAACTCTCAGTTTTTCCTAATCATCTCTTTAATTTGGGGTCTACAAATAGCAGAGGTTCTATTTTGTCTTTAGATATTTTGTGAAGATTTCTCTGGCTCCGTTGCATTTTTTAAAAAGCAAAATGAATCGTTCGCATATTCCACATTCATTATTCGCTCTCCTGCAGCTTTTCTAAATGATGTAGGTACTTGGATGCTTCCGTGATGAGCACAGAATGCATTTGAAATGCGCCGTTAAAATATGCTTTTCATCTCCCTTCAGATCATAAAATGAGTTTTCTTCTCTGGGTTTTGCAGACCTGAGAAATACTCCTCTGTTCTAGAATGAGATGCAAGACACAGGGGAGGATCTTTTGGGACACAGAGGGTGAGTCTGAGTTGACTCCTGGGACGAAACTCGTCTATCTTATTCATTCATGTTTGCTTAGAACCTAACCTGGTAGCTGGTGTCGAATAGGTACTCAATAAATATTTGTTGAATGAATTCATTACTTTATTCATGGAAAGTGGTGTCGTTTTTCTTTGGGAATGTGTTGACTTGCATTTGGATTGTTCCATTTTTTTGGTATGCATTTCGTCTCTGGTGAAATGATGAACTCCCTGAGAGGGTCAGCCCCTTGTATGACACCAGAGTGGCTCAAGCTCAACACTATTGACATTTGTGCCAGATGATTCTTGCCATGGGGGGTCGTCCTGGATATTTACCAGCGTCCCTGAACTCTCTCCACTAGATGTCCATAGCTGGGGCCACCCCTAGTTGTTACGACCAGAAACGTCTGCAGGAACTGCTATTGTCTCCTGGGGGGGCAAATCTGCCCCCAGTAGAGAACATTTATATGACACCAGTGCCACTGTAAGTGCCAAGTGAGTGCCCAATTTATCCTTATTGGGTGAGGAGGTGGGATTCAATTTTATCTCCCTTGAGGATTTTAGGCCATTGCTCTCCTAAAAGCTTGCACTTTTGTTAGTGCATCATTCCCTCAGCAAGGACTTAGTGAGTACCCAATCTATATGGTGACCAAGGTCAAGGGAATAGTTAGGCTGGGTGGTTGGGGGAGGGCAGGTGGGCTTCATAGGCAGAAGCTCTCTTGTGTTCACAGTTGCAGCTCCAAACCCATAGAGCATTCCCTGGCCCATAGTAAGTGCTCCAGAAACATGTGCTACTGAAACACCTGCAAGAGGACCAGCGTTTGAAATGCTGGAGCAAATGATGATATTGATGACTCTGAATAGATTGTACAGGATGCCTGTTTTTATTCTAAAGGGAGAGGTGGACAAATTGTCTCCATCAGGGAAATCTGGAAGTAAAGATCAGGTCCAAGACTGGTTCTGGGGAGCCATTAATGACTAACCCTAGGGGAGAAAAGAGGTTCAATGTCACACACACAAAAAGAATAGGAAATGTGAGCCCAAGCAACAATAAATTCCTCTGTCAATGTTTGAAATCAAGAAAATGTATACTCTTTTCTTGAATTCAGATAGTCTGGGGATGTGTATAAATCTCTGGGCAATCTCAATCAGAAAAAATGTTAGTAATGATAATAAAATAGTAATAATAGCTGCTAACAGTAATTGAATATCAATATGTGTGGTGCATTGTTTTATCAATTACCTATTACCCACGACTCATTTAACCTCCACAGGAAACATACCGGGGAAGGATTATTATTATCTGGATCTGACGGATGAGGAAACAGGATCAGAGAATTCACTTTCGCTAAATCACTCATCTAATAAATGCCAGAGTGGCATTTGAACGCGGGCAGTCCACAACAAACTCTGAGCTCTTCACCACAGTGCTGTCAAGGGTACCAAAAGGTCATTAAAAGAGATAGAATAACGATTTCAAGGAATTTAGAGGAAGAGGGAGACAGAATGGATACAATGATGGAGAATCTCAACAGAGTAATCAAAGACCCTAAAAGAGAACCAAAAGTACACTGTAGAACTAAGAAATTTAGTACCTAAAATCAGAGTTTCTTTGATGAGTGTAATAGGTCGGAAATAGAAAAATCAGTGAACCTAAAGTCAGGTCAATAGAAATTATCCAAACTGAAGTAGAAAAAGAAAAAAAAAGAATAATTTTCTAAAAAAAAAAAACAAACCAGAGGGCCCACAACACATGTAAGACAACATCAAACAGTCCCCTTTACATGTGATCAAAGATATGGAAGGCAAGAAAAGAGGTGATAGTGAAGGAAAGATACTGGTGGTTATAATGGTGGAGAGTTGCCCAAAATTGACTAAAGTCAAGAAGCCGCAGATACAGGGAGCTCTGTGAACACAACGTAGGACAAATACAAAGAAAATCCTATTTAGGTACATCCTAGTCAAACTTCTAAAAATCAAATGTAAAGAGAAAAATCTTACAAACCCGTAAAGAAAACATGTGATATTCAGAACAATCACAAAGGCTGACTTCTCTCACAAACAGTGGAAGTTGTAATAAAGCAAAGAGTATTCTCGAAGTGCTGGTGGTTAAAAACAACAGGGGAAAAAAGCCAACTTAGACTTCTACACCCAGCAAAAAATAGTCCTCAAGAACGAATACGAAATAAAGATATTTGCAAACAAAGAAAAGCTGAGAGAATTTGTCACCAGTAGAACTACCTCTGAGGAATTGTAAAGGATGTTCTTCAGAGTGAGGTGAAATCATCCCAGATCTACTGAGAGGAATGAAGAGCCACAGGAGGATAAAGACATGGGTAAATATAAAATACTATTTAAAATACGTTAAATATTGACTTCAAGTAACAAGAATGGCTATGTGTTGCAAGGAACAGACTAGAATGGCAAGTGGAATTATACCACTGTTAAGCTCTTATTTGCTACATGAATGACTATGAGACCAAGTTAAAATTAATTGCAATAAATTAAGACTGTATATTGTGGTCTCTGGAGCAACCACAAAAATATTAATTGTAAGGGCTAGGTACAAAGACTAGAGAGGAAACACAATGGAGTAATAGAAACACTTGATGCATCAAAGGAACGCAGAAAAGGAGGAGCAAAGAACAGATGAGATGACTAAAGGATTTACTTATAGAGATCATCAAGAAAGATAAATGAACCAACAAAAAACAGACCCAACTACAAGCTGTTTGCGAGAAACACACTTTACGCAAAAATAAAAAAGATCTGATAAACCGAGCAGCATTAAAGAATCTCAAAAGCGTGATGTTAGGCAGAAGAATGCCTACTCATGATTCCATTTATATGAAGTTCAAGGACAGACCAAAACTTATCTTTGATCACAGATCATTACAGAAGTCAAAACGGTAGTTACCCTGGGGGGTGTCATGGACTGGAATAGACACAAGGAAATTTCTAGTAGAGAAGGAAATATGTGTCTTGATCTGAGAGGGGGTTACGAAGCTAAATATGGATTTCAAAACTCAGCATGCTTTATATTTAAGATTTGTTTACTGTTACAAATTTTACTTTATGAAATGGGTGTTAAGAAAATGTGTGGGTAAGGGCGCCTGGGTGGCTCAATCAGTTAAGCGTCTGCCTTCAGCTCAGGTCATGATCCCAGGGTCCTGGGATCGAGCCCCGCATCGGGCTCCCTGCTCATTGGGGAGTCTGATTCTCCCTCTGCCTCTGCCCCTCCTCCTGCTCATGCTCTCTCTCAAATAAATAAAATCATTTTTAAAAATGTGTGTATACATAAGTGTTCGTGTACATAGGCACACACACACACACACACACACACACACACACACACACACACACACCCTTTCTCACGTCTTTTACTGCACCACTGTCCCTGGTCAGGCTTACCAGAAGCTGGAGTTTAGCCAGGAGAAGAGTTGCTGGAAAAATCTCCAGAATAGCACCTGTGAAGAAGCAAAAGAAGCAGGGAAGGGTGGGGCAGACCCCGCTGGACCCCCGGCGTCGGGATGGCTCTGCAGAGCTGTGCCCAGTTGAGGACAGGGAGCCGGGGGTTCTGCACCCAAGTCAACCAGTAATGGGGTGTGGGCTACCTCTGGGGAGAGGACGTAACTTACAGCATGGCAGCTTCCTCCCATGAAAGGACCCAGCAGTGAGCTGTCCTCAGCCAACACTCCTGGCCAGCAGGGAAACGAGCTCCAGGCTCCCAGAGGGGAGGTGGGGTGGCACACCCCAGTGTCCGCTGCAACCACCCTGGTCCCAGCCACCAGGCTGGCTTACTGGGATGAGCACCAGCCCCCTCACTGGTCTCCCGGTTTCTACTCTGGTTCTCACTACGGTTTGTTCACCCCACCGATACCAGGGGTTATTTAGAAAAGCCCATCACACCACATCAGATCTGGACCCTAAATAAATTTCTGCAGTGTCTCCCCACCACGTCTAGAATGAAATCCTTTATTCTGACTATCATCTCTGCCTGGTCACTGCCCTCCATCCACACTCCAGCTCAGTGGCTTTTGTGTACAAGAGGGGGACTGGCTCGTCCTGGTTTGGCCGGGACATCCTGGTGTCACCACGGAAGCTCCCTCATCCCGGGAACCCGCTTGGTTTCAGGCAAACCAGATGGTTGGCCCTCAGACTTGCTTCTGAGTTGATTAAGGGCAAAACAAGGAACCACAGAGAGGCCAAGGCTTTGGCTTTAAGCACCGGTGGATGAGCATCGCCTGCACTAGGGACACCCAGGGAAGGGCCAGCGCATCTGCCCTCGAAGCCCAGCCCGGGATAGGAAATAGACTCAGAACTTAACCCCCAACCCCCATTCTCAGGGGACCATCCCCAGAAAGCCCCGGGCCTTTGTGCAGGAGGCAAGATGTACTCCTCATGGCCGGGCAGTGATCAGAAAGGTGTGCCCAGGTGTGACTGCAGCAGATTTACCCAGAAGGCGTGTGGCTTGCTCTCTTTACGGTAATTAGAGCCCTCAGCACATTCCATCCATGGAGGGCCTGAGGAGCTTGGATCTGCCAGGACGTGCTGTTCCTGGAGCCAAACCTGGCTGGCACGTCAGGGCCAGGCAGCTCCCTAAAACGTGCCCACCAGCTTTTCTGGGTGTGAACCTTATGGACTGTGATATGTGGGAATGAAGAAAATGGGGTTGGGGAGTGGGAGAAATGAAACAAACTCTCCTATGGCCTAACCTGTTTCAGAGTCAAGTTGAGCCTCATTTGGACTGTCTCAATGGTGGGTGCTCCTGACATTGTGTGCAGGGTGATTTTCATTGTGTGGCACCATCAGAAACATGGCAATGTCTCTGGCTCATGCCCAACAGAGGTCAGTAGATCAGCCCTTTCCCTAGCCACTATGGCAACCCAAAACACCCCACTCATTTCCACTGACCCGGATTTGCATGCAAATCTGATGCTCAAAATGCCTCTAAAACTCAGTGTGAAGGAGGCCAGGGAGGGGGTCGGGGAGTGGGGTGGGGAGAGCACAGTCCCAGTGGTATCACTACCTGGGAGAGGCTCTTCACAGGACACCAGGACATTTAGTCCTGAGCCTGTCCGAGAATCCCATTAAACAATCATCATTTCTGCAGAGGAGGGGATGCTATTTACTGAGCATACAGCATCCCAAAATTAGACTGTTATAACAAAATGTGAGAAAAGGAGAGAAGGATTGGTGGTATCCAGCCAGCAAGCATTCTTGGAGCACTTGCTCCGTGCCAGGCACCATGCCCGGTGTGGGCAACGCAAAGAATGAAAGTCACTGCCGAGACTCAGGGAGCTCGTGGTCTGGTCAACACAGCAATGTCATCCACTGCAGCAATAACCATGAGAAAGAGCCCTGAGACAATGTGGCGTTTATAAATGTGGAGGTGGGCAGGCAGGCTGTGGTGCATCTTACGTCTCTCTGATGCCTTCATGGACAGTAATTTGAAGATGGAATGGAATGGAATGGAATGGAATGGAATGGAATGGAATAGAAAAATATTATCAGATAGTAAAAGTAAGTAGTGTTCATATTTCGTCTCAGATATATAAATATGAGTATATATTGGTACAAATATGAGTATATACTGGTACAAAATATATTTCATACTATGGCTCAAGGACAAAAAATGCTTAGAAACACAGAGTAAAGAGCTACTTTACATGACACAGTGTAAGCAAGGGGCTACTTTTGTAGATCTTTCTTCTCATTGCAAAGATGAGGAAGATGGAGACTTAGCACGGCCGAGAGACTCTCTGGGGGTCCCCCCACTGACAGACCCGAGCACCAGGCCTGGGTCCCGCAGGCGTCCCCCCAGACTCCGACCCGGAGGTTCCTGCTGTTCCTCCTGCCCCAGAATGAGGCTTCACCACATCCCACCGTCTCCAGGCACCTCTGCAATGAAAGCAACAGGTAGGTTGAGAAAACTCAATTTGGGTTTTAGAACGAGACGCCCCCACCAAGATTGCCTGTGCACAAACTCCCCTCGCTCGTCTCTTGCCAGAAAATCTTGCTGCTGGAACTGCCCACGCTCTTCTCCAGCGCAAACGACTGTCAGCACCTAAGGACGCCACCTGGTTTGAGCTCAGGATGCGGCAAGGGAAGCAGACCCTCCAGGTGCTTATTCCACTGCCTCCTGGGCCCAGCGCCCCTCAGAGCACAAGAGCCAGAAAGAGGGAGGAGGAGGGAGAAGGAGATGAAGGAGAGAAATATCAGGACTTCTCCTGGAAAAGCCAAATGAAATAGAGGATTGAGACCCCATCCTGGCTGGCAATGGCGAGCATCCCCTCCCTGGTTTAAGTTCCATTCCCCCACGTGCAGGGGTATGTGTGAGGGGGGCTCTTTCCCAGGGTCTCTTGGTTTGGGGCACCCTCATGGAGTGGGTTCTGGAGGCTGAGCCGAGACAGGGACAGATGACTTCCCTCTTGCTGGAAGGTCAACGACCCGTGTCAGGTGTGTCCGTGGCGTGTGCCCGTGTGGCAGTGCAGCCGCGTGGTCAGGGCCACAGCTCCGGGACCCCGCCCCACCCCTGCTCCATTTTCCTCTGTCGAGAGAGCAGGTTAGACGGGGCGATGTTGGAGATTCCTTCCAGCTCCTGGTATTCATCCGACAGGCATCCTTGAGCACCTGCTCTGTGCCAAGCCCGGTTCCGGGCTCTGGGGATGCTGCTGTGATCCCTGTCCTGCCCCCACAGACCTTGCACTCCTGGCGGAAGACACGCAATGAGCAGCACTGCAGACAATATCAGAGGCTGAAACGTGCTGGGAAGGAGTTTAACCAGGCTGAAGCACCGGAAGGGCGGGCAGGAGGACTTGGATGGGGACTCAGGGAACGAGGAAGGGTCATCTGACCTCAGTCCTGAAGAAGGAGAAGGAGCAGATCTTGGGAGGGTCAGGAAGGGGGCTCTGGGCACAGACCAAAGCAGAGTGGAATCTGGGTTACAGTCAACCTGCCCTTCCCAGTGGGCCCCTTAGGACCCACCGCGAAACATCCTTCTCCCTGCCCCCATACAAAAGTCCCTCAGTTGCATCTGGGGGTCATTTTGGCAGTATAGAATAGTGGTCAAGGGCGTGGACCCTGGCACCAGGCTGTCTGGGTTCAACTCGCAGCTCTACCCGCTTACTATTAACTTAAACTACCGCTCTGAGCCTACTTCCCTATTCAGATATGGGGATGGTGACAACAGGCTGTTGTGGGATCCAGTCCGTAAGTCCTCACACAGCACTCAGCCCAGGGTGGTACACAGTAAAATCTGAGTGACTGGACGCCGAGTCTGCAGAGGTCAGAGCAGGCACTTTTAAACCAGCCCACATTCAAACGGGACCTCGGGGGCATCTTTAATGATAAAATCGCTCCTTCTCAAAATGAGCAGGGAAATTAGTGCTCAGACTTGCAAGCATCTGTATACTGTCTTGACACTAAATGGTCTTCTTGAAAACCAGTACAAATGCCAGGCTTCTCCTTACTGGGGCTATGGGTGGGGATATTACTATAATGGTCTTCACTATGGGGATTTGAGAAGGGGCCGGTGAACCACAGACCCTGAGAGCAGGAAAGACCTGGAGGACTATCATGGTGGTTACGAGTCAGGGCTCTGACGCCAGGTGTGGTTCCAATTCCCAACCCCACCACTTACCAGTACGGTGAACTTGAGCAAATTTCCTAACCGGCCTAAGCCTCTTCCTCATCTGTAGAACGGGGATAATAATCATTGAGCAATTGTAAGGAGCATGTCTCCTAAGTCCATCCATCCATCCATCCATCCATCCATCCATCCATCCATCCATCCAACCATCCATCCATCCATCCATCCATCCATCCAACCATCCCTCCATCTGACGTTGCACCACATGAATGTGAGGTCTCATAACTCATCTGATTGTCCCCAACCAGGACAAGCGAGGACAGTCTGAAATCCTCAATGCTGGTGAGGTTTGCAGGCAAAATCTCAGAGGTGTTGGAAGGAGAACTTTGCCAATCCAGGAATCACGGGGCCCCAGAGAGAAGCCACTGGGCTACCACCGCCCCTACCCGATGCCCACAGCTGAGAAGGAGGTGTATTTCCCCATTCTGGTTATACCACGCTTTGGGGGACCTTGTCCCCATTGCTGTGGCCGGGGCCCCTCCCGCTCACAGACCCTGGGGACCATCATCAGCCAGGCTTCTTGCTTTGTCGATCTTCTCCTTCCCTACGAACTCATGTGCTCCCGTTCTGCTGGAGTCCTCCAGTGCAAGCCCCTCAGCAAGCCTCCAACTGCCTCCTTTCCCTGTGGCCCTCAGAAAGTAACCACTCTCCAGCAGGATCGGCGCAGCCTTGCTGTACAGAAACCCAGTGGTGGAGGGAGGCTGCCAGCTGAGTGCTGTCATTGGTCCCATCCCCAGGCTCCAGTCGATTAGAAAAGCCCCAAGAGCAGCACGGGGTTTCTGCCACAGCGGTGAAATGGCCAGAGATTAAACCGAGATGTCAGAATCAATATGCAGAGGGCGTGATTAAAAGACAAGCAGGGTTCGCACCAGAACATCGCTCTTAATTGAGCCTGTGCCTACATTTTTACATGCGACAAGGACATCTGTGACGGCATGATAAACCTTCAAGAGGAATTAATTACTCCTGCAGCCTGCCCCTCCCCTGCGCTGTTGAACCAGCTCTCCAGCCCCCACCGCCACCCCCAGAGTTGCCCGTTCACAGCACAGCTGTTCGGGCCCCAAAGCCCCTGCCGCTCCCTGGTCTCTGAGCGAGTTTGTTTTCTGGCCCCTTGTGCCAAGAAACCCCATGAAGTGAATCAGCGCAAAGCACTGGGGAGGGGAGGGGGTTTCAACAGAGAGACCTCTTTAGCAGAAAAGGCCGAAGGAAATAGATGGGGGTGGGTGTAAGCAGAGTTGGGGTTGAGGGGTTGGTGCACTGTGTGGTCTGACATGTGGCTTCCCCTGGAACAAGACTTGCATTCCCCCAGGACGCGGGAAGGGAAGGAGAAGGGGCATGGTGGGGCGGGGGCGGGGGTGTTCCAGCAGAGGCAACAAGGCTGAGTAGGGTGTGCTGGCCTCCGTGGGCTAGGCTGAAGCCTTGCGTGTACAGGGGAGGGATGTCACTTCCAACAGTGAGGCCCAGGGAGTCACCAGGACTCAGCGGGGAGGCTCTGAGAGGGGAGTCCCTGGGAGACGGGGAAGCAGGGGAGATGAACACCCCCGCGGGGTGCTTCCTGCAGGAAGGAGACAGCCGTCTTGGGAGCAACCCTGGGAGCAAGTCTGCTGCGCAGACACCAAGCACCAGATGCAGAGAGAACACGCACGTGGGGCAGAGCACAGGGAGAGGACAGTGAGCAGGAGACACCGACGGGCCACCAGCAGGGCCGTGAGCCCCGTCCTTGCAGTGACCAAAGGAAGACAAAGTGACAGAGACCGGCATGTTCGTGGGTGTGGGTCCCTCCCAGGAGATCTCCGTGGACATGTGGACTGGGCAGGCAGGATGCACAGGGCCGACTCCATGCGGCCACTTCGGGACCTGTTGTCTCCGAAGTCCGCTGCCAGGCTGCCCCGGACTCCAAGTCTCAGCCCTGGCACGAGGGCTCCCGCCTCCCCCGCCCTCTGATTTGTGTGACTGGGGTGAGCACCAGGTCTCCATCTGGGCTCCTGGCCCCCTGCCCGTGACCTGCACCTGGTGACTGGACACCCTTCAGCCGCACCCCGCACCCCTGCCCACCTCGTGCCCATGCACAACCTCAGACGGGCGCCCCTCGGGACAGGGAGGGCCGGGACACACCTGGGACCCCTCCCAGCGGAAACGGTGCTAGAATCGCTCCCGTCCCTCCTGCCACCCCGTGTCCTGGTGATGCGCCAGAGCGGGTTTGGCGCCGGTCCTCCTGGCCATAACCACCTTTCCATAAGGAGAGGAGAAGGAACAGAGGAGGCACCTGGCTGATCAGGGCGGCTACGGTTTCCACAACACCCCCCACCCCCCACCCACAGATGAGCAGCGTGCCCTCAGATGTGTCCAGGCGGCTGAACACCAGCAGATTATAGACGCCCGTGAACTTGCGGAGTCCTGCCCGGATTTCAGTCTTAAGAAGTAATTTGCAAGAAATAATTTGCCGATTGAGCGGCTGCCAGGAATCTTGGCTGGTTGGCATTTTCTCCTGGAAGCTGTTCTCAGACTCGGGAGCCAGATCGGGGCGGGGGGCTCAGTGGCCTCAGTGGCCCCTGGCCGGCGGCAGGGAGCCACAGAGTGCACAGGCAGGTTTCATGGACATTTTGGGAGCCCTGCAGGAGGCCATAGCTGAGCACGCTCCCTCCTAATTAAAGGACGGCGACCACTTGTTGCCCATCAGAGCTTACAAAGGAGGATTGTTTTGCTCCCGGGGAGCGAATAGGAGCCATCGGATGCCGAAATCTGGCGCCTGCCACCTGGCATCCTCCGGAAGTGACCCGTTAGGGAGAGATGGCCGTTGTGAGGGGCACAGTTCCTGTGGGGTCTCCATCGCCACTGGAGGGGTCGCTCTGCCCACGAGGGGCCAGGAGGACAGTGTCCGGACCTACCTCTGCCCTGGCCCAGCAGGACTCGGGGCTCGGCATGGGGGCTGGGGGTCTACAGAGGCAAGTGGCTGCAGGCCTGGGTGGCAGGGGGCGCGGGCAGGGGTGGGGGGTAGGGTGCTTGGCCCACAGGACCAGCCCCATCTCCAGCCAGTGGAAGCTACAAGGAAATAGGGGCCTAGCACTGCCCGACCTTCCAGCAGCCAGGGCAACCCCGGGAACATAGGGGTCACTGTCCACTGTCCACTCCGGGACCGTGAACTTGTCAGGACAGCTCCCGTCACATCCCTGTAATTCTGTGTCCCATCCCTGTAGCTCTGTTTCCCACCCCCGCCCAGGGCGCCCTCCTTGGCCCCCCAGCTGCGATGGAGGGGTCACCCCTCTAACTCTGCAGCCTGAATGGCTTTAGCTCAGTGGGCGGTCGGTCACCCCCAAACGTGACTGACCGGCTGAGGCGGGTCTGATTCCTGGGGGGAGACACCCTCATCTCATCCGTCCTGTAACCTCCACACCACCCAGCCCACCCTTGATGATCACAACGTTCGAGAATGATTGTTTCTCTCCAGGGGTCAGAGGTCACACTGGCCCAAAAACAGCCGGCGGCCGTGTCTGGTCTCTCCCCCTCGGTGTTTTCTGAGAAATGTGAGTCCAGCGTCAACGTGTGAAAACCTGGAGATTTCCCTGGAGGCTCCAATAGCTTGATTCTCCTGAGGTCTCGGGAGATGGGGCCGCCCTGGGCCCACACCCCCTTGTGTAGCGATCGGTGGGCGAGTCCTGCTGCCCCTGTAGATGGGCCTGTGCCTGAAATGTGGACGGTCTCCACCGCTCCCCATCATCTCGCAACACGAGGCCCGGGACCTGCACCCCAGACTCCTGTGCCGAGTCGTCCATGTGCCCCTGGCCGGCCGTGTGACCTGGGCCGGCCCCTCAGCCTCCTGGATGCTGCCCCTTCATGACCACAACGGTAATAGGACCCACCGCTCAGACTGGGGACGGGCCGAGTCCATACCCAGACCAGCCGGGACCGTGCCGGGCAGGTGGGAATCCCTCGGAAGGTGCTGGCTGCTGGGGTGGGGTCCTCACTCCTTTTGCCACTTGCCAGGCCCGTCTGAGACCCTGCTAGAGATGGAGGAACAAATTCGACCCTTTCTCTCCAGCTCTCTCTGCCTCCACCTCCTGCCCCAGCCCGCCACGGCCCGGGTCCCACACTCTGAGGCGAGCTGTGCAGAGCCCGGAGTCCTGCCATGTGGGGCCTGGGTTTTCCACCGACCTCGCCACCCCCAGTCCCCCGACACCCCGTGGATGGACACGTTCAGATTTTCTCCCACGTTTTGTGCCCGGAGGTTAGCCCCCCGCGTTCCCACGGTGACTCCAGGGCTGTGTGGGAGGTAGACTGGAACTGGCCGGGGTTCTCTCTCCCCCGCACCCCCACTCCATCAGCGAGACCCTTCAGAACTCACCAGACGTGATGTACCTTTGGGATTAATGCACACGCCGTGTTACCTACTTCGAAAGCAATCAACACCTGTACTCCAAGGACTACTGGCTGTATTTTTCACGCTGTTTGGCCCCCAACCTCAGCCCAACTGCGTGCCCCACTCACCCCACACGCAGAGCAGACGCCAGTGTTGTGCCTCGCTGCCCCACATCACCGTGGGGGTACTGAATAGTGAGCAGCGGACGTGCACGAGCAAACGGGCAAGATCTGGAAGCCCCGAGCTTTCGCATTGACGGGAAGGTCCGAGGCCAGGTTGCCAGGGAGAGCAGGTGGCCCGGCGCCAGGGCTCACCCTTGGGACGCTGGCCTCTGATCGGCAGGGTCACCCTCGGGACGCTGGCCTCCGATCGGCAGGGTCACCCGGGGCTGCCCGAGGAGGCAGAGGCACGGCCTGGCATTCCAATGACACGGGACGTGCTGCATGTGAGTGCCCGAAGGTGTGCGGCTGCCGGGCGTGTGCGCACGTGTGCAGGTGCGTGCGTGTGTGTGTCAGTCCGCACACACATAGGTCCGGGCCCCACGGGTCTGGCAGGGACACTGGCCCCAAAGATCTGATGGACACCAGAGTTCTTCAGCTCCGAGGGGCCGCTGAGGGACATTCGTGTTTCCCCGTCAGGCTGCTCCTGCCGCGCCCCCCCTCCCCAGCTCCACGAACACCCACCTCACCCCTTCCTCGCCCTCTCCCACTCATCCCTCCCTTTCCTCCTTCCTCTGCCCCTCCCTCGCCTGCCTTGCCCCCCTTCCCTCTCTCCTTCCCCCTGCGCACCTCTGTCCTGCACTTCCCGCCCCATGAGGGAGACGGATGAGAGGACCGCAGGCTCCCCGTCTCGCATAGAGAAGCCTTGACACAGGTTTGTACCCACGTCTCGGTCTTGCAAATCCCCCAACTCAGGGAAAATACACGCATGGTGCATGCATATGCACATACGTCCATCCTGTGTGCAGAAGGTAAACACAGACCAGACGCAAGCCCTCCACCCTGTGTCTTGGTTTTGATTTCTCCAGAGTCAGACCCTGAGGTGAGGCCTCAAGGTCAAGTAGTTTATTTGGGAGGTGAGCCCAAACAACACCAGTCGGATGTGTGGGGCAGGGAGACCGGGAAGGGATGGAGCCAGCCAGTGAGGGTTCTGCCTGTTTCTCTGGGAGAAACTGAGATTCTGCCCTTCTTAGTTATAAGTGTCCTTGGGAGATTCCATAAACTTCTTGACCACATGTTCTGAAGACAGACAATTCATCATCTGACCAAAGTTGATTGATGACCATGCTGTGCCAGGCGGCATCCTCGGCACTGGGCTCCAGGGAACAAGGTCCCTTGTCCCCAGAAGCTTCGCATTCTGCTGGGAAAGACTGTCAGTAGGTGGCTAAGTACGTGAAGCAGCACAATGGTACCAAAGCAGTAGCACAAAGCAGTTTAAAGTAATCAGAGGTGCCACGGAGTTCCATGAGTTGTTCTGAGCAGTTAGAAATGGTGCTTGAGGAGGGAACTCACTCCGAGATCTGAATGCTGAGAAGAAAAGCGGGGGAGGGGCAGTCCAGGATGACATAGGCCAGAGGATGACCTAACATCAAGGTGTAGCAGAGGCTGCTGCAGACACAGTGCAGAGGTCAGGGGACCAGGGTCAGGAGCGAGGCCACAGGAACCAGCGGGACCCACTGTGTAGGGGACACATCACCCACAGTCAGGAATGCAAGTTTCATCCCAAGTGTAGTGGGAGGATTTTTGACTTGGGGAGTTTAGAACACCCCTGGCCACAACACTGGGAATTTACCAGCAAGGGACAAGAGAGGACTCCGGGGGACCGTTGAGGAGACCATGGGAGTCATCAGGCAGGCGCCCTGGTCCAGGTGGTCACAGCGAGGATGGGAGACAGAGGAGGCTGACCTACAGGGCTTCCCAGTGTTCAGTTGGCGGCCTTTGGGACCATCTCATTCCTTCCCTGTGCATCTAATGCCCTTTTGGACAACCCACCACCAACCTGAAGCCCTTGCGTCTCCACCGTCCCTCCCACGGACCAAGTCCCATGGAGTAATTACCTGCGTCTTTCATGCCAGCTCTCGAAACTGAGCTCTGAAAGGCTTAAAATTGCAGGTGCATTTAAATGCCTCACGCTTTCCCAGGCTTTGTTAATCACTGTTTTCTGCCCAAACATGAAATGGGGTTATAAGGGGTGTTCATTTTGAAATTGTCTGTGTGTAGCAAATGTCAGAACATTCCTGAAGCTGCTCTCTGGAGAGAAACCTTTTTAGAAGGCCCCGTCCAGTGACTAGCATTAAGTGGGTGTGTTCGTTTTCTATTGCTGTGTAACAAATTACCACAAATGTAATGGCTGAAAACAACACATATTTATTATCTCACAGTTTCTGTAAGTAACAATATGGGCTTGGCTCAGCTGGCACCCCTTTTCCACGGTGTCTCACAGGTTGTATTTAGGTGGTTGACTGGGCAGGGGCCTCATCTGAAGGCTTGGTTGGGAAAGGGTCTGACCCCCAAGCCCCTGTGGTTGTTGTCAGGAGCCAGTTCCTGCAGGCCTTAGACTGAGGGCCTTAGTTCCTAGCTGGCTGGAGACCAGAGCCCACCCTCTTTGACACAGAAGTCTCTCCAACACAACAACCTGCTTCATCAAAGCCAGGGAAAGAGTGTATAGCGAGACAAAAGCCACAGAACCATGAAAATGACATCCCATTACATTTGCCATATTTAATTGCTAGAATGAAGTCCTAAGTACCCCCCTACACACACACACACACACACACACACACATACACACTCACACAAGAGCATGAATGCCAGGGGACAGGGATCACTGGGGTTATCTTAGAGGTTGTCCACATGATGGACACATGTCTCCACTGTGAGAGACATCTTTTAAGATGATGCCCCCAATTCCCATCTTCTGGGATTCACCACCTGTATAATCCCCCACCACTTTAGTAACTTGCTTCTAACCAGTGGGATACCTCGACATTGATGGCATGCCAATTCATGATTAGGTTACATAAGATAGTGACACTGATCTTGCTGGAAGACATTCTCTTTGCTAGATTTGATGAAGCACAATGCCTTGGCGGGGAGGGGGGGAACCCATGTGGCAAGGAACTCAGGGCAGCCTCCATTCAATAGCCAGCTAGGAACTGAGGCCCTCAGCAAAATAGCCCAAAGGAACCAGGTTGTGTCAACAACTATGTGAGGGAACTTGGTAGTGGCTCATTCCCCAGTTGAGCCTTCAGATGAGACCCCATCCTGGCTGACCCCTTTGATTGTAGCCAGCAAGAGTCCTTGAGCAGAGAACCCAGAAAAACTGTGCCCAGATTCCTGGCCCACAGAAACTATGAAATATTGAATGAGTATTGTTTAAGTTGCTAAGTTCATGATAATTTGTTGCTTAGCAATAGATAACTAATACACTGGGTACTCAATAAATCGTTACTGAATAACTGAATGAATGGAAGAATTAAGTAGGACACGCTGTTGGAGTTTGGTGAGGTGTGGCCAGGAGCATACGCAGCCTCATTTCCCTTCTTGCCCTGGGGCCACAGAGCGGGGCCCATTATCTGAGATTGACCCCACACCTACACACCTGCCTTGGCCGGAGCAGGTGCCAGGCCCCGTGCACGACGAATCCAAAAACAGACCTTATCCGTGCCCCCCCAGGAGTTCCTGGCCAGGGCGTGGTCCCTCCAGCACAGTCTCTGCACACATGCAGCTCACCTGCGCCGAGCAGGCAGCAGGGCCGGGACCACCTGACCCCCCCACCTGGCAGCCGCTTAGGTACCAGCTCTTGTAGCTCACATGGGGCTGCCGGTCTCAGCCTCCAAGACACCCCGAAGCTGCTTGGTAATCAGACCAGGTACCTGTAAGGAGGCGTGGCTCTCATTTCACTTAATTGAAAATCCTCCTCATCAAAGAGAGCATCCATGCTCAGTG
This sequence comes from Eumetopias jubatus, assembly GCF_037043125.1. Classification (NCBI taxonomy): domain Eukaryota; kingdom Metazoa; phylum Chordata; class Mammalia; order Carnivora; family Otariidae; genus Eumetopias; species Eumetopias jubatus. The sequence continues at coordinate 128,233,042 of NW_028274815.1, forward strand.
GCCCTTTCTTCCCTCGCCAATGACCATTAACCTTTAAAAAGATGCTTTATGAGCTATTTGCTGAGCCTCATTCTCTGTGCCAAGGTGTAATGAGGCTCATAAATGGGCCAGGCTCGGAAGGCCGTGAACGTGAGAAATGCCACAAATGAGAGGCCCAGGCAGAGCAGGCCCTGGGCCACCCAGCCACGCAGGTGCCAGGAGTGGATGTGTCAGCAGCCACGGGACTCTGAGACGGCCGAGGCCAAGTCCTGTTTAAGAAGTGAGTTCAACCAAACCAACAGTGGAATGAGGTCCTGTCGCTCCTCTGGTCAAAACCCTCTGTGGCTCCCACCTGACTCGGAGTAGAAGCCAAGTTCTTACAGTGCCCTGGAGGCCTGCCCGACTCAGCCCCTCCTCACTGCTCTGATTCCCCCTGGCCCCTACCCCTCTCTCCCTCCTCTCTGACTTCCCTGCCCTCCTGGCCGTGCCTGGTAATACCAGGTGCAGGCCTACCCCAGGGCCTTTGCATGGCCATTCCGTCTGCTGGGAAAGCTCCTCCCCCCAGAGAGTCTCGGGGTTGCTCCCTCTCCCTCACTCTCTCAAGGAAAGCTCCAGGAGCCCATTTGGAGAACACATCCCCCACCACATCCTGCACACTCACTGTCCCTTCCCTGCTTTATTTCCCACCAAAGCACTGGCCAGGACCCACAGACCATTCCTCCCACTGATTTCCATTCATGGCAGCGCTCGTCTTTCTTCATCAGGACGTCCGTCCCACAAGGGCAGGGATCTTCCTGTTCGTGTGTCTAGTTTTCTCACTGCTTTGTGCCCAGTACCTAGAATGGTGTCAGACACGAGGCAGACGCTTCCTAAATCTCTGTGGAATGCGTGCGTGAATGCACACGTGCCTAAGATTACCCTGACGGGCAAACCTCTGGGACTCGGAAGGACTTGTGTATTCTAAACTAACAAGTGTGGAGTTCGAGAATCTGCATGCCTCCATTTGCTAAAGGGCAAATACAGATGACCCAGGGGACACACTCAGGCTGGGTGAGTGGCAGCAAAGTGGCGGCTGCAGCCCCACCCTCGCCACAAAGGCGAGAGACAGGCGCGGGAAGGAGGACCATCCGAGAAGTCGCTGCTCCCCCAGAAGCCACGAGCGCTTAACTTGGAGTTTGTGGGGGTGCCTTGCCGGCCGCTGACACTCTGCCCGGAGCCCCCAGCAGCTGCTCCCACGCCCTGGGTCTCAGCCCCCGAGCCCTCTCCTTGGGGGACTCCCGATCTAAGGGGAACCCCGCCATCACGCCCCCCGCGGTTTACTTGCCTCCATGCGCTGGTCACGCTGAACTTCTCTGGGTCCCCCGTCTGTGTACCTGCTTCTCTGTCGGCCCCCCCGCGAGGACAGCAGCTCCCCGCCGGGCTGGTCCCCGGAACCCCCTCCCTTTGCTCCGGGTCCCACACCCACTGGGCGCTCCATAAGCCTCTGTGGCATGAATGGTCAGGGGAAACCGACCGTATGACCCTCCAGGAACTTGTAAAGTCACACGGGACACTGCAGTTCTTAGAGCACTTGCAAGTACCGCTTGCCGGTGCCTCGGGGGCCGAGGTGCTGCCTGCAGCCCTCTGAGATGGGGAGAGTGAGGAAGTGACCCCCGGTTTCCACCAGCTTTGACCTTTACTCATGGGGGCTCCCAGCCAGGGTCAGAGGCTTCGCGCTGGGGACAGGTCCTGGGTGGCCGTTGGCGCTGTGGCCCCGCTGCCTCCTGTGGGTGGGGACCCATCGGTTCTCCCTGGAGGGTTTGATCCACCTGCCCCGACAGCAAACTTCCCGTGTGCTCCTCGGCCCACACCCCAAGGACGCCCTGGTCCCCGCCCTCCGAGCCTGGTGCCCTGCTCCCCTGCTCCCCACGTCCTGGTCACGTCCTCTCGTCCTTGCTTCAGAACCCAGCGTGGATTCTGCTGCCTGCGACCCCAGAGCCCCCACAGGGCAGCCACCATCTTTTTCACCCGGGACAGGTTCTCGGAGTCTGCGGTCCCGGGAGGGTCCTTCCTGGCTCGTGGTGGGAGGACGGAGCCTCTCCAAGGACCCGCGGGACCTCGAGGCTCCGGAGAGCACGGAGAGCTGCAGGAGCACCATGGAGACCTGCAGGGACCCGGGGACAGACCGGCAGGGCCCTCAAGCGGGCCTCGGCATGTCGGTGCAGACCGGGGCTCCCGTCCCCCCTCCCTGAAACCTCCCGCCAACAGCCAAGCCCCTGCTCCCCCACTCACGCCCCGTGGCGCCCTGTTTCGAGGGCCGGCCAGGCCGTCCCCGGGGTCTCCACCAGGAGCAGCCAGGACGGCGGGAAGGGGGGCGGGGTGTGCCCAGAAACACGGGCGTGAACAGGGCTCTGTTCTGTTCTGTGGGGCTAACGTTTCTCAGATGTATTTGCACAGGGATGGCTGTCTTCAGGGGGCCTGGATTCCCGTCGTTGGTGGGTATCACTTCCCGCCTCCACGGCCTGATGTGAATCAGACACACTCTGCTCCCCTCCCCGTCCGAGCCTCCTTCACGGTGACCAGATGGGACGTGTGTCCCCAAGGGCCCGGCAGGGCCGCCTCTGTTGGGGGCCCAATGCAGAACCTGATGGGGTTTGGGTGGTTTTAATCAGAATGGCAAATTGCAAACAGTCCAGGCACCGGGCTCTGTTGGGATTGCTGCTGAGCAGGTCCCTCGGGAATGAAATCATTACTAGATGGCACAGAATACTCCTCCTCATCTTCCTTTTGAATGAGCCGTGAAATAGGCTCTGGGATCAGCCTCCGGGATGAAGTGGCCGTGAGGCCTGGTGCCTCGATGGTCGGGTGAGGTGTCAGAAGATGGGGCACCAGCAGGACGCAGTGCTCGGGGACACCCTGCCACAACGTGTAGTAGATGAGCCTGTGTCCCCAGGCTCCCCGAACCAGAGAGGCTGGAGGGGACGAGTCTGGAGCATCTGCAGGGTGCCCGATAACCACATGCTAATGGGGCGGCCCCACTGGGGGCACCGAGAACCAGAGCCGGGTTCCCAGGCCTCCCATCAGGGAGCAGGTGTGGATTCCGGTACAGAACAGTTCTTGTCTACACTCTGGGTTACTGACCGTTCTTCTCCAAGTGAGTGGGGGGGTCCTTGCCAGACGGGCTGCTGGGGCCCAGATGACTCTCGGGCGAGTGGGAACTCGGTTTCTTCTTGTCTTGAAGTGGGGTTCCATCCCCCCGACAGGGAAAGTAAAGCCCAGGCCTAGCTGGTCCCAGCAACAAATTCTCGGCAAATTAAAGGAACAAAACACATTGAATCAGATTTGCACACTCTTCAACATGTACTACTCTGTGCCTGTGAGTTCACGGTGGATGCCCACAGAATGCCCACAGTGCGGGTCTCAGGGAGAACGCCACTTCCCAACGCAGGGTCGGGGAGACAAAGCTGGGGGGCTTTGCTATCAGACGACAGATGTGCCCCTTCCTGACCTGCTCCTCCGTGGTTTCAGAGAAGCTCTATGAAGGGCCGCAGCTCTTCCCAAGTCATCCCAGCAGGACCTGCCTGCATCTGCAGGTTTCAGGTCTGACTCCAACTGGCCATCAAGACTCAATTCATGCTCCCCATTCATCAAAAAGGATTCCCAATCACTGCAAAATATTCGTTAAAAGTAATTAATGTCTTAGAAATGTGTTTTAAGTGAGTTTCTTAATAAAAATAAGGACACTACTTGATCACCCGGTGGGCCATTATCCACCAACGAGTTGGACCACACCCTTGGCTTCTTTCTTGTTCCTCTGAAGAAGAAATGAAGTAGAGTTAAAACTACATGGGCCTTGGAATCAGACTGTCATGGGTTCAAATCCCAGCTCTGATAATTTCCATGTGATTTTTGGGCAAATTATTTAACTCGTCTGGACTTGACTTTTCTCTTCCACAAAATGGATGTGATGTCCAGCACATAGGTTGACATCACCGTAGAGGAAATAGTGCAGGTGGAGTGCTCAGTGCTGCACCTGGCACCCTAGTTCTCCTCTTGCTCTGTGCTCGGCCTGGAAGCCACCAAACCTGCTTTCTCTGGACCTCAGGCGATCATTAACTCCAGAGATGCTGTCAAGAGCCTCCGAGGGGCTTGTTAAAAGCAAATCACCTCAGTCTTTTCTCCTCCCTCCTTATTCCTAACGCCGGTTTTTTAGAGACGGCATAAATGGGCGTGTTTGTAAGAGGTGCTAAACGCTTTGTGTCACACGCTCCTGATCTTTGAAATGTATGTAAATCTTAGCTATCTCACGAGAAATTGTGCGATCCGATAGTGTTAGTGGCCAGTCACATGCTGTAACAGGCGCACCTTGGCTCATTAAATCTCACAACCATACTTTGAGGTCCATTTTATTATCGGACCATTTTATAGACAGAGAAACTGTGGCAGGGCTTAAGTGACTTAGCCAAGATCACAGAGCTCTAAGTGGCAGACGGAGACCTGATCCCGTGTGTTCTGAGTCCAGAGCCTGTGTGTTTCACCCCTGGGCTGCAGGACTGCTGGCTCGATAGCCATAATTCTGCAGAGGTGAACTAGCCCCCAAATTGGTCTTCATTCCAGCTAGAGTGAAGTCACCCTTACATGGATCTCTAAGGTGTTGCCTCCAGAAATGGTCAGGAAGAATGGTATGGAGGGTGAAGAACTGCCCCGTTGTAGGGCATTCAAAGAAGGGCTTCTTGCAGGGTATCTGCTCAGGAGACATCATTACTCTTCCAACACCCCATTCTGCATGACCCTCCCAGAGCACTAGGGGAGGGCAGGCCAGGAGCCAGGTGCAATAGAGGATGAGTGTGAGTCCTCCAGACCACAGGGGGTGCCACAGACACATGCCCAGCCACTGATGAGAGATACAGACGGGGTGAGGGGTAGGGGCATTGTGGGTTTGCTGACTGGCATCTGGCACTCCTTTCTCTGTCTCCTGATTCTTCTCTGGAAAAACTGCCCCTCCCCAACCATAAGTCTCTAGGGGCTATCAGGGAGACCACTCTGGCCCAGGCAGTTGGTTCAAGGAGGAACACGTGGGAAAAACTGTTCAAATGAAACTCAAAGGGTTGTCCTAGCGTGAATGGAAAAGGGGAGTTCCCTATCTACTGGCGTAGCTGAGCTAGAGAATGTGGGCTTCTAGGCAAATAAGCCAGCACCAAAGAAAATTAGAATTGAGAGAAGCAGAGAAACTGAGTCCTGATGTCATTTTGTGAGCACCTGGATCCTGCAATACCTGAAGTCAGCTTGCCTCCAAACTCTTCCATCATGTAAGCCCTTATAAAGTTTTTTGGTTTTTGTTCATTTGTTTGTTTAAGCCCATTTCAATGAGATGCTTCATTTGGTACCCAGAGTCCTGACTAACACAAAGAGCAAGAAAATGCTTGATCAATCTGGCTTGGAATAGCCAGCTCATTCACACCATCTCTGCACAGGTGTGAAGTCTCAGTCATCAAAGTTGTCCCCAGAACACCTCACTGTGGGGGAGGAGGGGAGACACGGGAGGGAAAAAAATAATTTTTCAATTCTTGCATTACTAAAGTTTAACCAGGCTCACTGCCTATGAAATCTCTTGCTCAAATCACATATAATTTGATTGGCTTGTGAAAGAGAAATCCTTCTGGAGGTTGGTCTGGGTGTTGCTCTTCTCACAAAAGTAAAATTATTGGCCTCTGATGAATATTGAGACAGTTCCTATCAGGAAAAAAGGAAGACTCTCACGGTGAGAGTATGAGCAACTCTGTCCCCTGAACATATCCCACTTATTGAACAGGTGTTGAATTTTTTCCCTGACTCTGGATTGTTTCAAAACAGGGAAGCAGCTAAGAGCTGGCCCCAGAGGATTATCATTTCCTCCGGTAGCAGGAGAGCAGATGCTGAGGGACATCCTCACCTACCCCACCGGGCTGGCCACAGTGCAGTCGGGTCCTGGGCTGCGAGCGACGGAGACCCACCTGGGTGACGGGAGCACAGCAGGCTTTCTCCTCAGGATCTCGAGCCCCACAGACTGGAGGAGTCGGGGGGACCAGGTGGGAACCAGAGAGGCCATGGGGCCAAGACACGGCATCTCACACCCAGAACCAGCTGACCCAGACGCTGCCCTGGGACACGTGACCTCCCTGCGCTCGACCTTCTTTCCTTCACTTGCTCAAAACCAAGTCCCAGGAAAGAGCATGTGACAGGTCAGGCTTAGGCCAGCGCCCACTGCCAGGAAAGCAGGGTGGGAGAGGAAGAGCCTCACCCCTCAGCTTTCACGGTGGACGGTGTCACCGGGCAAGACCCTACAACACCCCCACACAGGACGGGAGAGTCCCAAAAGGAGGGCAGGTAGCCCTGGGGTGGGGGGTGGCTCGTGGGAAGCCAGAAATGGCCCTGTACCCTACGTGTCACTTGGGATGGACCACCGTGAGCCTTGACTGCGGAACTAATGACTCTCAGCTTCTCTGCACAGGCAGGCGGGCTCAGGGGACACAGGATAGCTTTTTATGGAAAAGGAAGCTCTCCTTTTCCAGAATTTCCAGCAGAAAAGCTGCAGGGCTATGCTCATGGGATTATTTATTTTTACAATGAATATTTACAACTTTAATAATAAAAATGATTTTTCATGTAGGAAAACAAAGCCACAGTTTCTGAAAGTAGCAAACCAGGAGCTGAGGCTCATGGGTACAAATGCCTCGGGTCAGGTCATCTGCACACTCTCTGTCCCCAGGGTGGCTCCTGCGCTGTGGTCGGTGCCCAGGGGCTGTCACTCTCCTGGAAACTCCCGCCTGCAGGTGCCTGGCTGGGCCTTCCGTTTACTGCAGAGCATCCGGTCAATTGCCCGTAATCGGATCAGAGCAGGAACAAGTGATGGGCTGCATTTGCCTTGTGTAGACACCGCTGACACACACCCATGTGTCACTGCTCACACTTCTCAGGGACGGTGTCATTCCTCAGGTTTCCATTTCCCCTGCAGGGGCTGCTTTCCTTGGGCCCAAGGAGCAGCACGTGCTTGGGGCCTGTCACCCCTTTCCGGAAGAGCAGCACCAAAGTCACAGGCGTGGACATGCGGGTCGCTCACTGCACACCTCCAGGGCCCGATCCCACCGGGGTGCATGTGACTGGTGCCCCAGAGGTGGGCACACCAACCTCTACCGGCTGCCCAGCCTTCAGGACCTCAGGAGACCCTTACCCATTCTAGAACGTCAGTCTGGAAGCACCTGGGAGACATCTCATCCCGGTTTCCTCTCCATTTCGTCTGGGAAATCTCTGCTCAGAGTGGCCGGGTTGTGCTCCCCGGCCTGGGGTTTCCGGAGACACCCCTCCACCCCAGCCCGCAGGAGAGCAAATCTCAAGGTCACGTCCGTTCCCCCATCCCTGGTAAAAGATGAGGACCCGGTGGTTTATAATTCGCAAGGGCCGCTCGACCTCACGGGTCACATCTGATCTTCCCAATAGCTGGTCAGGGGCAGATGACACTGTGCTCCCCGCATCTCAGACAAATGGATGCGATGATGCGTCACCGTGTCATGTGTCACTAAGCAAGACAACACTGACAGTTAAATCACGATGTAATCACAAGGCCCGGCGATCAGAGGACACCACCACATTAGAGGGCTATTAGCATGGAAACAGGTGCATCTCAGGATCTGAGAGATTCAGTGTTCTTTCCATTGTGTATATTCAGAAACTGATTCCAAGAGGGTCCTGCCTGTCCACACACACCCGGCCAGCCCGAGGTCAGGCCGGGGCTGTGACCTCTGTCCCCTGCTGACCGTCCCCTGTCGGGGGTGGGCGGGAGATGGGATGCCCCCATCTGCCTCCAAGGAAGGATTTGCTGCCCAGTGTGGGGAGTGTGCTCAGCAAACGGCTTCCTGCTTCTTTAACGTGACTCCCAGAGGGACCAAAGGACGGACAGACACATTAGCTAAGTCGTAACAGTTTCAGGCTGTGTGTCCTCGTTCCTACTGTACAACTCAGGCCTGGGACTGACGGAAGAATTGGCATGTGCCCAAGCACTGGATCAAAGGCGGCGGCCGGGAAAGCGTCCCCCGAGGGGAGGGAATTGGCGGGGAGTGGAGCGGGCAGGGAGGGGAGAAAGGGGGACCCAGACCATCCCCACCCCCCTGTCCACCCCACCTCCATCCTGGGAGGCAAGGCACAGAGGAGGTGAGAGGCTGCAGCTCCGGGAACGCCTGGAAGTTCTGCCTTCACATTTGCTGCAAATCCTCATGTCAAGGACCACAACTTCATCCTTTCCCAGCCAAGCTGGTTTTGAGACTGCGCTGGTTTGTATGTTTGTTCATTCCTTACATAGCTCTTGAAGGCTCACCGTGTGCTAGACACTCTTGCAAGTGCCTGAGATACAACAGGGAAGAAAAACCCAAGTTTCTTCCCTGGGGAGCTTATTTTTTGGAGGAGGGAAATGGGCACATAAAGATGCAGAGGCTAAGGGACATGTATCTGATGCAGGTTACCCACCCCATCCGATCTGTTCAGCCTCACCTGTCTCCCACTCCAGAAACTGACTCGCTGCAGGTCCACAGGACCCCACTGTGCTCTGACCGCCGCCTACTCCCATCGGTGAGCAAGGGATCTCCCACCCCAAATGGGAACTTTGGGTATATGGAAGGTTTGCTGCTCCATGAGAGGCTGTGATTCCTGCACAATGCATTTGCAACTTCAAGGCATCATTCTCCCCAGGACACACGTCAGGGTGTCCTCAGATCGAGACTCTTCTTGGAACCCCAGCAGAAGCAGGTTCTCGCCCATCTCTCAGGCTGCTTTATCCTGCACTGGGCAACACCAAGCAAGGTCAGAGGGAGTGTGCAGTTTATCAATGAGGGAGCTGAGGCCCAAGGAGGGCAGGTGGTCTGCCCAGCTCTCACGCGGTGGCAGAGCTGGGACCCCAACACCTGCCTTCGGCTCAAGGAATCTCAGAGATGCTTCGACACGTCCTCTAGATGTTGGCATAAACGTTGAGCCTCATTGACGAGAGACAGGATGCACAACCTGTGACAGAATCTACCAGCTGTGCCCGGATGACAGTGATGCTTTTAATAAAAGTCTTTCCCACACAGATTACCTGGGACATCGACCCCACTTTCCCTTTCTCAGCCTGTGCTCGTTCTCCCGAACACTTGCACGTGAATTCACACTTGCATCTAAGCCTCCTGTTTCTTACTTCCACCTGCTGGGAGGAGGGTGAATGAGGGGACATATGATAACCTGTTTCCACTCTCTGCTCCCATGATATTAATTTGACTACACAGGATCTTTCATGCTTCGCCATGACAAAGACACAGTTTCATACATGAATGAGTCAGTGTCGAGTGGGAGGAGGAGGAGGAGGAAGGGATGCCACGTTTTCCCAGTCCCCTCAGGTGGTTTCTTATTTCATATTGATACAGACAGAGCAGGGACCGTGGATTATGCTGATGAGCTCATAAAGGGTCGGCTCCTCACCAATAATGCCAAGGTCTTGTTTTCTTGACGAGTATTTGATGCTGATGGCAGAGGATGTCCCTGAACTTGAAATTGTGTGGGTTCCCCACCAGGGACCTTGAACTTGAGCCCTTCCTACTCCACACAGAGGTACAGATGACACGCATGGTGTGCGTGTTGCCGAGAGACACGAAGTAGAGCCGTTAGACTGAGTCGTAGGAGATGAAGGACGCGGCGCTAATCGGAGTGCATTACAGGCTTCTGAGAAGCTGACATGGTGTCAAGAGCGACCCCCCCACATGACAGGCAGAGATGACCGTATTTGGAGCCAGAGGTCATTAACACGGGCAATCGACGGGCTCCGTGATCGGAGGGGGAGGCGAGCGCACTCCGCCCTGCCGAGCTACGTAAACGTGCAATTGTATTCTTTTTCCCCAGCCATAATCTTCCGATGATGACGTCAGGGACCCTTTAAGGGGGGAATGGACAGCCTGACAGAGAACTTGCAGCATTTCCCCCTCGCAGTGGGAGAGGGGACCACCAGCAGGCCGGCTCCACTGAGCAGAAAAGGAGCATTTTTCAGAGGAAACACTGCAAAGTTTACAACAATGGGAGCCTGGGGAAACACAAATACATCTCGCCTTCTTGACAAATAAGATTTAATTAGAAGACTCGTCACGCCGCAAAACAAAGGCTCGCCCGTGCCAGGCGGGGAGAAGCGACAGGCCGAGCGTGTGTCTCGTTGAAATACAGCCGGGCGTTGGTCCCTTAATTATTCATAAACGTCCCCGTGACGGACTTCACTGCTCCCCCGATTTTTAGTTAATTCTCTATATTTTACTCCAAATGCCGCTTGTGTTACTTAATGAAGCTGTGCATTCAACCCACAATGAACACAGACAAACCAGAGAGGCCCGGGTGTACCCCCTGGAGGAATTGTAATAATTTTCACATCTCTCAGGGCTGCAAACCGCGGGCACGGAGGGTGTTTGCACAGAGATGCACCTGCATCTCCCGGTGCCCCGCACACACAGTCACCTGGCTGGGATCTGAACTCCCGGCCACAGTGCTCATCGGTCAACGCCCCCAAAGCTGGTCCTTCCATTCGGAGCCCATCGTCCCCGTGCCTCTGGACCCATCTCGAGGCTTCCGCTCGAAGCCCTGCATCTGACTTGGCCACAGAACAAGACACCGTTGCTGACTGACTCCAGACCCCTGCTGCCCACACCAGAGTTCCCTGCTCAGTATTTCTGACCTTCTGCACTGGTTTTTCTCTGAGATGTGACCAAGGCCCTAAAACAGAGCTCCACGGTCCCACCCAGGCCCTTCGCTGTGAAACAGGCTGTGATGGGGAACGAGGAGGAAAACAAGAGCCCCAGACCAGGAAAGCATCCCTGGATAAACTGGGAACATCCAAAGAGGCCAGTCTGATCCCAGTCACACCCCTGCTTCAAGCCTTCCAGAGGGCCCTCAGCCCTTGAGACGGAGCCCAAACTCCCCCAGGTCCCTGCCCCTCACCACACCCACTGCCCAACACTCGCAGTGTCCACAGGGTCCCGGCCACACTGGTCTTTCCTCTGGCCTTGGACACACCTGGCACCTCAGGGCCTTTGCACATGCTGTTCCCTCCTCTTGGGGTACCTACCCCACCCCCAATCCCTCACCTAGTTACCTGCACCCCACCTGTCAGGTCTCAGATGAAATGTCACCTCCTTGGAGGGACGCTTCTGTGTCTCTCATCGGCCCACACCCTGGCCCAGGGCCCAGGTCTGGTCCCCCAAAGCCGCTCTCATGATGCCATTGCCTTTCCTTCCCAGCAAGGACCACGCATGATGACATGAGGTCTTTATTATGTGAGGATGATCCAAACAGATAAAACGGCAATTTTAGGCAAATCCAGTTAAATTGGGTACCAAAGTTTCGTAGCAACTACTTGTGATGTATTTAACCAACATTTACCTTTTACTTCGGGCCAGTACGGTTGTCAGTACTCTACATACATTAAAACAGTCAATCCTCCACACCATAGATACTGTTATTATCATCCCCATTTCACAGACGAGGACGCTGAGGCAGGAAGGTTGCCCAGCTAGTAACTGGCAGGGAGTTCCTGTTCTCAACCACCTCTTCTGAACAAAGGCTTTATTCAGAAAAATGAAACTACATTTGATGGAAAAATAAGTTTTTATCTCATGTTTAACAACTCCTAGGTCATAGTGGCAGATGTGCCCTAATTCTTAGAGTAATCAAAAAGAATCAAGCATTAATTTTTTCCCTAATTTTTCTGGTAGAATTGTAGCACATTCACTGCCCTTCCCTCCAGGTTTGACTTCCACAGCCTGATCAAAGGAGAGTCCTTCCCAAACAGCCTCGGGGTTCTGGAGCCTCCCCAGGGCCTCTCCTAGTCCCTCAGAGTGGGTTCTCTCCCGGAGAGCCTGCCCGTGCTCTGCCCGCGGGCTTCTCTCCACCACTGTTAACTGGCCTGGAATCTGCCAGATCCTGCTCCTCCCGGACTCTGTGGGCAGGCTCGCTCACTGCTCTGTGCTGAGATGTGCACGCCCACTGCGGCCCCCACCCTGACATCTGCCAGGAGGACCCCCCCCCAGAGGGGACCCGCCTGGTCCCTCACACCCACTGTGTGCAGAGGATGCAGCTCTGAGAGCCGACTGTGGAACGTTCAGGAAGTTCACGACCTGCTAGCTTGGCATCGGCCTGGCAGGAGGATTTACACCACGGCTACAAACCAGGGCCACTTTCTCCTAAAGCACCAGGTGACCAAACGTCCCTGGGGTCACAGCTCCGGCACAAACCTGACTTCTGGGGGGAACCCTGATATCAGATTTGGTCTCTGCCCCCAGTGTCCAGACCCCAGCTTTCTCCTTTCCCCCACTTCCCTGGAAGGGGATCGTGAGCCCCGAAACCGCTGAGACCACTTCTCTCCTCAGCATCTTCCAGAAGGAATGACACAAACTGGTCTGGGAAGGGCCACTGGCTCTCGACCTTGGAGTGAGAATCATTTCGGATGCTTTCGATAATCAAGAAATCCTTCATTTTAATTCGTTCATTAAAGATATTTTTCCTTCCTGAGATGTTGATTTGGTTCCTTTTTTAGTTTCTTTGTCCATGTGAGAAGTAAATAGCGAACTGCCTGAATGTGGAATGTAGTTCGTGGGGCTGCCTTAATTGGCTAATTTGCTTAAATCTCTACCTGAGTGCAATCAGAAAGTGTCTTAGCAGACGCGTCCTTTCCTTCCCGGGCTGCAGGGCATGGAGGCGGGCGGGCTGGGGAGGGGTGGATAGACCCACCCATTCACCCTAAATAAAATGCCCTAATTTTCACACGCCTGCCACCGCATCGTGGGGCAGAGGGCAGAAGCCTGCAGGCCTCGTAGCTCTTCAGACAGAGGAGCAAGCCGCTCCGTTTCTGCCCGGGGAGCTGTGACTCCCACGGGGCGCAGGCCAGGGGTCTGGAGTCCGCCCCCTCACGGCTCATTCGCAGGCCACGTCCCCAGGGGCCTCCCTCCCTGCTGCGAAGACAGGGGTGGGCCACCCGCTGGGGAAGGGGCGCCAGGGCTTCCTCCGAACAGGTACCAGGCAGAGGGGGACGGTACCTGCTCTCCCGGACTCGCCCTCTGGGCCAAGGTGCCTCTGAGGGGAGAGGTCCGTGTGGCTTTTCCAGGATCCACAGCCCCTCCTGCTACAAAGCTCTCTCTGAAAAACAGGTAAACCACGGTCAGGAAGTTCATAATCTCTATGCTCAGGTAGATTTCGACCCTCTCTCCTTATGACTAATTGGCTTAATTGTATTTCTCCCCTGGCACCTGCAGCTGAGATGACAGGTTTTTACTAGGGACAGGCTTGTGACTTCTCTAAGCCTTGATTTTCCTGTCTTCTGTGAGTTGTTGTTGGAATGGGACAAATGATGTAAAGAGGAAGTACCTAACACAGCACCTGGTTCAGAGCTTTGATTAACAAATTCCCGCCTTCAGTCCTTCACAGCCCCTCCCTCTTTCCTCACCACCTCTTCCTCTTAAATAAGAGAGAATAGTTCTCCAAATCGGTCTAGATTTTACACTTCAGAAGTTAAAAAAAAACACACACACACACAAACCTGGTGGATTCCTTACGTCACAGCATGAGAAGCACCCACAGGATGTTTTCTTAGGGCAGGATGGGGGTCCAGCTGTCCATAGTCTGGACCACAATTCCTGTCCCTTCTGAATTTTTTTTCTTTTTTTGCTTTGTTGTATTTTATTTTTCCCAACTTATTTTTGTAAATGTCAAACCAAATGAAAAGTTCAGAATAGCACAGTGAACACCCACATACCCTTCACTTAGACTCTCCCACTGACAACCCCAGGCCAGGTCACGTGAGGGTCACCTCTTCCCATGGGCACTAGTGTATGTGTGTGTGCACGTGTGCGTGTGTACCCACATGTGTGTGATTTTTCTTCTCTGGCTAAACCATTTGAGACGATGGTATAAAGATCATGAGATCTCATTTCTAAACACTGCAATATGTGTCTGCTAAGGAAAAAGACATCTTCCTACAGAATATCAGTACCATTTTCACATCCAAGAGAGTTCATGTGGACACAGGATTACAGTCTAACATACAGGCCAGATTTCATGCTTTCCCCTCTTCATTTCGGGATCATGCATCAGATGGAGTTGTCCTGATCCTTTCGTTATCCTTAATACAGAACAGTGTGCCATCACTTTGTCTCAGGATTGACCTTTCTCAAGATTCTAGGCAGTGGTTTTGTACCAGAAAGCCAGGAAGTACTCAAAGGGAGATGGAAACAGATTGAAAGGAAGCAGAAGCTATGGTAAAAGAGCCTCTACTAGACAAATGTAAAAATATTTGAATATTAAAAAAATGCACAGAAAAAGATATGAACACGCTGAATTTTTTTTTAAAGAATCTATGAGTTCATCGTGATAAAGAAAGATGATTGAGGCCAGGGGAAAATACATATATTTGTTGTTTTCTTCTCCTGAGCAAACCAGGTGGTCTGGTTTCAAAATAATCTCTCCTTAGAGGGGTGCACTCAGGAGCAATGTGTGGGCTCCTGGCCGTCCCACCAAGTGAGACGGCCAGGGTCACTGGGACAATCACCGCCGCAGCTGCCATCAGGATCCGTGGCTGCGACCACATCCAAGGGCGTCTCTCCAGGAGCGTCAGGAGAAGGGGGTTTTATCAGCAGGTCCGTCCCAGCCCCTCTGACGCTGAGACCCAGCTTGGCTGCGAACAGCGGCGGCAGCTTCAGAACCAGCAAGAAAGCGGCGGGCGGCCGTCTGCAAAGTGGTGGAGTGAGAGCATTTGGAGCAGCCTCTGGGCTCTTCAAGGACTGCAACATCCAGCTCAGCAGCCCAAGAGGGGATCTTTAAGGCTTCGTTCATTCGTTCCACACACATCTCAGGAGGGCCAACGATGCGCCAGGCACAGTGAAGGCCCTTGGGGATGCTGCAGAGACCCAGCTCCAGGAGCTCCCGATCTACGGAGGGAGACACACGACAAGCAGTGACAGCCTAGGACAGAGAGCACACCCCACAGCCACTGCCACCAGCTGTGGGGTGTGCTCTCTCTCCTTGACACTTTCCTTGACACTTGCCCCTCGGTGGCTTCTTTCTGCCCCTGAGGCTCTCCGGTGGGGGCCACCGGCTGCAGGAGCCCAGGTGGCTGGGAGCTGCCATCCTGGAAAGCAGCCCTCAGCAAGAACCAGACGGGAGCTGATGACATGTCCCCCCGAGTCCCACACCGTCTCCCACAGGACCCCAGAGGGACTGAGCCCAGCGTCCCACGGTGGGCACCTGCTCGCCACCCACCAGGGTTGATGCGACAATCCTTCTCCTTCCCGTCTCCCTTCCCTGCTATCCTGCCAGAGCTCCCTGGGTCTCTTCCAGATAAACTGCTATTCTCACACCCAGTCTCAGAGTCGGCTTCTAGAAGAATCCAGCGTAAGGCCCTATATAAGGCATAAAGTCATCAGCTGGTGGTGAGTGGCCTGGAGAAAGGTGGAGCCTGGCAAGGGTGGGGGCATCGTGGAGGGAGAGGGCAGTCATGGAGAAGGTGACATTGCAGCAGGTGCCCCAGAGGTGAGGGAGCAGCAGTGGACATCTGGGCGGAGAACAGGGAAGAACAAAGCAAAGGTGAAGACCCAAGAGGGGAGCACCAGGCCTGTCCCGGGAAGAGCTATTACGGCAGGAGCAAGGGGAGCCCCAAGAAGCAAGAAAGAGATTGAAGGCAGAAAGGGCCAGAGAGAGCTGGACCCTGTCCACCATCCAAAGGGCTCTGCACAGAACAAGGCCAGTAGACGGCAGGTTCTGTCAGAGGACTAGCGGGGTCTGACATCCATTTAACAGGTTCGCTCTGGGCACAGAACAGACTTGCGGGGGGGTGTGAGGGCTGAGCAGGGAGACCAGGGAGGACTCTGTTATGACAGTCCTCCAGGAGATGACAGTCAGGGACCTCGAGGGGGGCAAGCAGGTAGACCATGTGGTGACGTTCTGACTGCTATGGGCCCAGGGTGTATACTGATAGAGCTGGTGGATGTGAGGGAAGGAGAAGAGTTGAAGGGTGAGGGTCTCCAGAAGCAGAGACTGAATGTTTTGGGGGATCAACACTTGTGTAGGGAAGTGGGGAAGAAGCCAGACAGGGCGAGAGGTTGATCTGTGATGCAGGCCCGGCAAAGCCTCGGCAAAACCAGTGGGGAGCTCTGGAGCAGGTATGCCCAAATGTCCAGGCCTTTATACCCCTGCCCCACTCAGTCACCAAGAGTGGACCATCCCAGGAAGGGCATGACCATGGGCAAGAGGGCTCCCTGCCACTCAGACACTGAAGGAACCACCTTCTGCCTCATATATAAATTTTACAAGAAAGTCTAGAATGTTGCAGTCACAATCTAGAGAGGTTAGGGAGATTTTACAAACCGAGATGGATTTTATACCTGAAAGTATAAAAGAAAAAAAAAAGACATACTGAAAATATAAAAATTTGGAAGTTTTGTACCTAAAATGATTGCATAAACAAAGTCTTTATATAAATCTGTTAAAGCATTTGTAAGTCAATAATAGACAAAGAGTTCAGTATACAAAGAACTCTTACAAATTGACAAGACAAAGAGGCAATGGCCATAAATAAACAATTCATAGAAGAGAGTGTCCCAGCTCTGGAACTGCTGGAAACCCAGCCCGGAGAAATAAAAGTACTTCTATCTTGTAACATTTCACCCAAGAATGTCACCACAGTGTTGTTCTTAGTGGCCCCAAACCAGAAACAAAATAAACTCCCTTTATTAGAGGAGTAGCCATATCAGATCACTTGAAGGTATTTCCACAAGGAATTGAGTGATAAAATCAAGATGCAGAAGAATGTTCATTACAGGTTTATTGATTCTACCGACCTTTTTAAAGACCTACTTTTCATTTTATGAAATGTATGAATGAACCTACTGTTCATTTTATCTATTGGCTTATATTTTCTATTTCATTAACTTCAGTTCCTTATCTTAATTCTACTTACTTTTTTTAAAAGATTTTATTTATTTATTTGACACAGAGAGAGACACAGCGAAAGAGGGAACACAAGCAGGGGGAGTGGGAGAGGGAGAAGCAGGCTTCCCGCGGAGCAAGGAGCCCAGTGCAGGACTCGATCCCAGGACCCTGGGATCATGACCTGAGCCAAAGGCAGACGCTTAACAACTGAACCACCCAGGCATCCCTATCTTTACTTATCTTATCTACTTTACTTTGACCTTTTTTTTTTTAAGTATCTTAAGGTGGAATCTTAGTTCTCTGATTTTCTTCTTTAATATACACATTGAGAGCTATAAATTTTCCTCCTCACACTGCTTTAGCTGCATCCCTCAAATTTTTATATTGTTTTTTTCATTATCATTCAGCAAAACTTTTTTTAAAATAAATTTGTTTGAAAAAAAAAGACTGAGTCTATTTAGAATAAAGCATAAAGCAAATAATCATTCAGTTGATCGACAAATGTGTCCAAAATCATGAGAGGAAAACAGAAGTTACTGAAGTTTGGGACACAATAGTGTTAAGATTAATTAGGAAAACTGTTTTTCTTTAAAACTTGTTAAAGGGGTCAAAAACCAAGTAATCTCTGTCTGTTAGGAGTAAAACTAAAAGATAGTTGAGAATCCCAGTTGAGACAGAGATTTTGTTTGTTTTACTCTGAGTTGGCCACCTTCTTGTCTGTTTGCAGGAACTAGCTGCCCCCCATTATCTGTACACCCCTTCTGAACCTCTGTCCTGTAGCAGGCACATGGCAGCCCAGAATTATGACTACAGTTCCCAACCTCCCTTGCAGCGATCTGCGGCCAAGTGAGTAAGTCTGCCGAGTGAATGTGAATACAGGTGAGGAGTGCCCGTGCCCATACAGGCCGTGCCCATAAAGAGAGTGGGGGTGCCCTACTTGTCTCTTTTACCCTCTTCTCCTGCCGAAATGCAGATGGGGGGCATGTGGACCAAGTGGATAGAGCCAATGGCCTAGGCATAGTGGGGATCCCATTCATACAATCTCCGGGCCCAACCTCTGCCCTCCTCTTCACTGATCCCCTAACCAGAGCAGAGGTCCCGGGGCCCCTTCATTCAGGGTGAACCTGCTCATCTTTTCCAAAAAGACAGAGAGTTAACTTCATGGGCCAGAACTGCCAAACCAGCTCCGCTGTTCACATGAGTGAGAAATAAACCTCTATTTGTGTAAACCAAGGTCACAGTAGCCACAGCAAACTCATAACTAATTCAGAGCCCCCAGGCCCTGGATAAAGACCTACAGACCTGATTCAGGCTGTCAAAACATTCCCCACAAAAAACAAACTTAGGGAAGCATCAGTAAGTAGGTTGTGGAGGCTTTAAACATAACCCACGGCAAAAATAGAAGGAGCTGATTTTGTGGGTGGAAAAATTGAATCCTAGACAGATGAAATGAATCAGTCACCAAAGTTAGAAGCAAACTTTGCTATTCAAGTGTGCAGGTTAACATAAATCTACCCCAGATGGCAAGTGACAGACCGCAGGCCATGTCCTGCCGGGAGAAATGTTGTGACCAGCCCCAAACTTGGTCGAAACAGTTGGTTTTCAACATTAAAAATGAAAAGAGTCCATAATATATGTGTATATCAAATCATCACCTTGTGCATTTTTTTTTAAGATTTTATTTATTTATTTGACAGGGAGAGACACAGCGAGAGAGGGAACACAAGCAGGGTGAGTGGGAGAGGGAGAAGCAGGTTTCCCGCCGAGCAGGGAGCCAGATGTGGGACTCGATCCCAGGACCCTGGGACCATGACCCGAGCCAGAGGCAGACGCTTAACGCCTGAGCCACCCAGGCGCCCCACCTTGTGCACTTTAACTATTTCACAATTTTAGTCATCAATTTGCTTCAATGAAGCCGGGGGTGGGGGGGGGAAGAGAAGATTTGGCATAAACATCTAGATTTCCAGCTTCCTCTGAAAAAAATCAAACACACAGAAAACTGGATGTGCTTTCCATTGAGCAACTCGTGACCTGAGCAAGTTCCTGCTGCCCCCAGTGCGTGGGCCAGGAGGCTGAGCTCACTATAGTCCTCAACCCTCTCTGCTGTCCCTCAGCAATGAACCCTGAAAGTCATCACTGTTTATTATCTCTCAGACTGCTGGGCTTTTTTTTTTTTTCCATCATAAAAACAAATCTCTCTACCCATCTCTCTACTAAAAACAACAGAACAAGAAGATAGATCAAGAAAGCCATGTGTTTCAACAAAAGAAAATGCTTATTTTTTTTTTGTGGAAATGAATTCCCCAGGTATTTACTATGCGGATGAAATACAATCACACTGAAAAAATACACTCAAACCCACTTCCCTCCATACACCTCCTCCCTGGCCTCTGTAAGCATGTGAGTTATGATCCCGTTCATACAATCTCTGGGCACAACCTTTCCTTCTCTTCACCACGCCCCTAACCAGAGCAGAGTTCCGGGGGCCCCTTCATTCAGGACGAAGGCGCTCACATTTTCCAGATGACGTCATCCCTGCAGGAACCAAGTCTCTATTTGGATATGTTTTCTTTGACTCTTTGCTTTTTTCTTCTTGGACCCAGGAAGCAGCCCAAGCCACGTTTGCTTCCCCAACATGTTAACGCAAACAGCCCGTCTCACAAAGAGAGAGACGCATGCTACCTTAATTACATGGTTGCTGTTGAAACACCCAAGTGACAGACAAAAGCCTTCATTTGGGAGGGAAATTAGTCGTACACAAACAAGAACACATCTCATCTTGAATTAAAATCTTCGACACTCCCTTGGCAGAGAACTCTTTGGCTTTCTTCGCTGCGTTACCTCCTCTCCTCCATGGGAGATTTTCTTGGCAAAGGGCCGGGCTTTGAGGCCCCGAGGCCTCTCCTGTAATCCCCCTTCTGGTTCATTCTCTGGCCTTTGTGGAGACCTCCGTTGCTCCAGCCCACCTTGAGCCTCCACCCGCCCTCCCAGCCCTGGCCCTTCCTGTGCGGTCCCCTCCCCCTGCGCTTAAAGAGTAAAAGATGTCAAGTCAGGAGGCACTGCCACCCCTGGTCCCCTCCGCCCAGGCCAGGGCTCCCCGAGGTGAACGAGTGATTGGACATGATGAATAACCCTCAGCAAAGACACGACATGGGGAAAGTGCTCACTTTAGCTGAAACTCCCAGATTCATTGCCAAGTGCCACAAATAATGAAATCATCAATCTTCCACCGACTTAAAAAGGGAATCTGCTGTGGCAAGTTTAAACTGGGCAGTGGGGAAAAGCCCAGTGATTAGGGCTCTGGGATCTCCCTGCCCCCACCCTCCGTCCCAGGCCCTGGGGACCATGCTCACAGGGTGCACCCCAGCCCCAGCCCCAGGTCTGCCCCGAGCCAGAGGGGGGGTCACCAACACCCTGACCTGCCACCCACAGGGGCCCTGCGGTCCCTGACCCTGAAACTCATTACCTCACTTAAAGAGTCACACCCTCAGTCCCCTGGAGAGGAAAGTAGGTCTTTAGCCCCTGCTTCCTCACAGTCACTGACATAAACAACTTATGTGTTACTGACATAAAACAACTTAATTTTCGTCACTTGGCTGGCACCATTTCAATAACACTCTCCCTGAAATCTGGGATAAGCGTGCATTTCAAGGCTGCCAGAATCTAGGACATGCTTTCAGAACTTTTTAGCATCCTGAAGACCCAACTGTCAGGACATGCATGCATCAGTCAGAGACCCAGCATGAGTGGCAGAGGACGTCCCCACCTTATAGCCACCGTCCACAGGAGCCTGGGAAATGCAGGCAGTAGCTTTGGGGCTTCCGCAGCTCAGGAAGCATGCATGACAGAAGGGTACTTGGAGGCTGAGTGCCTGCCCACCATGCTCAGCACACACTCACCTGGGCTGGAGCTTCTGCTGTTCCTGACACAAGGTCCAACTCACTCAGGTCCACCCCTGACCCGCAGTCTCTGGCACCAGCGTCTTCGACTGGGTCCTTAGTCTCAGCATCCAAGAAGGGGCCCTGAGGTTGACCACATGGCCAGGGGAGAAGGGAGGCCGGCTTCCTCTCAGCTCTCATTCTGAGGCCAGCAGCAACCCTACAGTGGTTTCCCAAACTGGAGCTCAACACAAGATTCTCTTTAAGAGTAAGAATTGGGGGGCTAAACAGAAGTTTGAAAATGACAATCTACATCACCTTCCGGATAGAAAAGCTGCTAAGTTCCATCACATGGTTTCTGCATCTATGGTAGGGTCCCCACAAAGAAGATGTGGGGCCCTTAAAATATGACCATTGTTTATTTTAATAATATAAGACTATTAGATGTGCATTAGAAAAAAGGTAGCACATCAAATCCATAATTTCACTGATATTATTGCTTATGATGAATTAATGGGTTTTTTTCAAGTAAGTTGATTTAAAAGAAACATTTTCATAATATTAAAAGTAGTATATACAAATGATAACAATCACAAAGGTAGGGCAGGGATGCCTGAAGTTAGGGGAACTCCACTGAAGTAGAAAAATCGTAAGTTGACTTGGTAGATTTAAGGCTGACTGTAATACCCCAAAGGACATGGGAGCCCACAGCCTCCCTGCTTCTGTGCCCTGTGGAAAGTTTCAAGTAATGGCTTTTGGTAAGGGCAGAATGATCATCATCTCATTCTGCTTTAAAAAGGCAAGACATTAATCGGGGCGCCTGGGTGGCTCAGTCAGTTAAGCATCTGCCTTCGGCTCAGGTCATGATCCCAGGGTCCTGGGATCGAGCCCCACGTCGGGCTCCCTGCTCAGCGGGGAGCCTGCTTCTCTCTCTCCCTCTCCCTGCCACTCCCCCTGCTTGTGCTCTCTCTCTCTCTCTGTCAAATAAATGAATAAAATCTTTTAAAAATTAATTAAAAGGCAAGACAAAGTAAATGAGGCCTTCAATATGAGTAGAAAGCAGGGAAGTCCATGAGCAGGGATGCACAGGCAGAACAGGAAGGTAGGGCAAGGGATGCTGGGCGGTGGGAAGCTCCAAGCGGAGGATGGGGACCGGGTGAGGATGAGGTTGGGAGTGTGGAACGATGATAAGAACACCTGAAGATACCAGCAGAAGGGGGATTGCCCGGTGCCAAGAGACACACGAGGCCTTTGACAGCGAAGGAGCAGGGGATCAACAGACTCAGTTAGTGGTGCTTCCAAGGGACGGTGGGAGCAATTTCACAGGAGAGGCCCTGACACAGCAGAAAATTTAAATGACTCCTTTGCTCAGCTGTTTACGGTGGGCAGAATGAGGAAGTGGTTGTCAGAAATAAAAGATAACCAGAATACGTGGTCCTTTTTTAAGAGAGGCAAAAAAATGTGTGTGCGCGCGTGTGTATGTGTGTAAGTATATGGGGAGAGAGTGAGCAAGAGCAAGAAAGATAAAGAAGTGGAGGAATGAGGAAAAAAGGAACCATGATGCAGGGAACTGGGGTGATTCTCTTCCTGATGTTGCGGTGGGAGTTTCTCCGACACTTTAATGAAGCTTGAGCAGCCTCCTTCAGCCGGCCCCTGGGAGCTCGCCTGCACTGAGGTGCAGCCACTGTCCTCGGTCCTCTGGGTCTGCGTCCCCACGCGCTATGCCCACTGCCTGCCTGGGGTCCCCACCCCACTGCTGCATCAGGAGTGCAGCTGCACACCCCTGCCACCTCCCTCCTCTGACCTCAGAGCCTCCCGCACAGTGCGGGAGATCATGTCACAAGACACACAGACGGGCGGTAAGGAACATCACATCCTGGACTGATTCTTTCCACTTCTTCCGATGGCCTCAAAGACAACATCATGATTCGCTGCTAATACACCCTTAGCCCCTCCCTGGGCCTTGCTTGTCATCCTTGGGAACAAACAGAACGGGCCCCGGGCTCGGAGCAGAAGGCAGCCCCTCTGTTCAGGTTTGCTGGTTTTATTCCCATGGTTACCATCCTTTTCCAGCGAGACGCACTGCATTTCTGTCCACTCTGCTGACATAGTTCTCTTTCAAGCAAAAGTTTTTTCATGAAAACAAAAGTGTATTCAATGGAATATTATGCAGCCATCAAAAGGGATGAGATCTTGCCATTTGCAACAACGTGGATGGAACTGGAGGGTGTTATGCTGAGTGAAATAAGTCAATCAGAGAAAGACATGTATCCTGTAACCTCACTGATATGAGGAATTCTTAATCTCAGGAAACAAACCGAGTGTTGCTGAGCGGTGGGGGGTGGGAGGGATGGGGTGGCTGGGTGATAGACCTTGGGGAGGGTATGTGCTATGGTGAGCACTGTGAATTGTGCAAGACTGTTGAATCACAGATCTGTACCTCTGAAACAAATAATGCAACATATGTTAAGAAAAAAGAAAAAGAAGAAGATAGCAGGAGGGGAAGAATGAAGGGGAGTAAGTCGGAGGGGGTGAGGAACCATGAGAGACGATGGACTCTGAAAAACAAACTGAGGATTCTAGAGGGGAGGGGGTGGGGGGATAGGTTAGCCTGGTGATGGGTATTAAGGAGGGCACGTTCAGCATGGAGCACTGGGTGTTACGCACAAACAATGAATCACGGAACACTACATCAAGAACTAATGATGTAATGTATGGTGATTAACATAACAATAAAAAAATTTTTTTTAAAGTGTGTTTATTTAAAGAAAAATATGGAGTGAATGGGGTCAGGAAACTCTGCCCCGAAAGCTGACTCCCAGCTTTTGTAAATCAGTGTCGCTGGCACATACATTTATTCATATATTGTCTGGCTGAGCGACTTTGGCCACACGATGGCCCACGGGGTTTCTGCAACAGAAACCAAGTGCCCCTAGAACCTGGACGAGCTACTGTCTGGTGCTTCGCAGGAAACGTGTGCCCACCCCTGGAGGAAACCGTCGTCCTGCAGGTGTGTGAGTGTGGGAAAGCCCAGAGGGTAGCCTTCCAATGATTTAAACTGGGTAACCCTGAACAACGGGGAGGAGCTTTGGCCCCAGGGTGAGACAGCGTCCCAACCCCCCATCAAGCCCCTTCTCCGGCCCCAGCCTCGGCCTTCTCATCTGTAAAATGCGGAAACAGGCCCCCCCTTGAGCAGAGAGAACTGAGCTCCTGCGGGAAAGGTGCAGGCCTGGGCGCTGGCGGCCAGCAGACAGCCAGGAAGTGGCCGCGATCATTACCAGGCGGGCGGTGGGGAGGAAACGCACCTTTCACCCGCTGGGAGGAGAGCGGCTCAGAGGAAAGGAACTTTCCTAGGGCAGGAAGTGATCTCGAAAAGCCACTTCGTGTGGACGGTGTGGTCCCAAGGCTGGAGGAAGACCACAAAGCAGTGGCTGGGAAGCTATAGTCGGGTGACGAGCAGCAGTTTGGGGATGGGGGGAGCAGGTAGAAGAGACTCGGGGGGTCGCTAAGCTGCACCTCCTGATGCTGGAGTTGGCGGACATGGCCAAGGGCCGGGGACATCCAGAAAATCGCCCACATCGCCTGCGTCTGTGCCGCTGCGGAGTCCCCAGTAAAATGTGCCCGTCCCTGCGGCCTCTGGCGTGGAACCTGGGGGAGAAGGGACGGGGAGCAGGAGCCTTGTGCGCATGCGGGACTCCCACAGGAGCCCGAAGAGCCTGACAGGTGCAGAGAGGAGTCAGGCTGCAGAGGCGACGCAGACGTCAGCCCCGAATCGAGGAGACCCTGTAGACGATGTGGGGCTTGAGCACAACCTCCGGCCCGCAGCCCGGCTCACGTCCAACTGCTGTGGGCCTCACAAGCTAGCCCTGTGTGTGCTCCCAACAACCTTACTGGGAAAACAACAGGCGCGGGTCTGCTGCGCGGGCGGGGGGCCCAGGACGGACAGACAGACAGACAGGGAGTGTTTCCCGCATTTGCGCTGTGCGTGCCCCCACCAGTCCCCGGTGTTCCTTGAGCTTCGCCGAGGTGGAGCCTGTCCCCGCAGTATGGCCGTCACCAGTGGGTCCACCTGCGCCCACTGCAAAAGCGAGAGACAATTATTTGGAAGCCTGGATGGAGTAAATATTTCTCTTGTTAAAGAATTCCTCCCTTTGGTACGTGCACCCCAATGTTTATAGCAGCAATGTCCACAATAGCCAAACTGTGGAAAGAGCCAAGATGTCCATCGACAGATGAATGGATAAAGAAGAGGTGGTATCTATACACAATGGAATATTATGCAGCCATCAAAAGGAATGAGATCTTGCCATTTGCAAGGACGTGGATGGAACTGGAGGGTGTTATGCTGAGTGAAATAAGTCAGAGAAAGACATGTATCATATGACCTCACTGATATGAGGAATTCTTAATCTCAGGAAACAAACTGAGGGTTGCTGGAGTGGTGGGGGGTGGGAGGGAGGGGGTGGCTGGGTGATAGACATTGGGGAGGGTATGTGCTATAGTGAGCGCTGTGAATTGTGCAAGACTGTTGAATCACAGATCTGTACTTCTGAAACAAATAACGCAACATATGTTAAGAAAAAAGAAAAAGAAGATAGCAGGAGGGGAAGAATGAAGGGGAGTAAGTCGGACGGGGAGACGAACCATGAGAGACGATGGACTCTGAAAAACAAACTGAGGGTTCTAGAGGGGAGGGGGGTGGGGGGATGGGTTAGCCTGGTGATGGGTATTAAAGAGGGCACATACTGCGTGGAGCACTGGGTGTTATGCACAAACAATGAATCATGGAACACTACATCAAAAACTGATGATGTAATATATGGTGATTAACATAACAATAAAAAATTAAAAAAAAAAAGAATTCCTCCCTTTGGTTCTCGTTTCTTCCTAAGCCAGGGCCTGAGGCCGCTCTTTCTGGAAACTTCCACTTGTCTGAGCCAGTAAGTTCTTTTTTGCCCTGGCCCATGGGGGTTTTGTCCTTTGGCAATTGAGAACATTCCTGATTTATAGAAACCAGAGGAGGCAGGCACAACTGCCTATCAACTGCACAGCTAGGGAAACCGAGGTTCCTCCTGCATCACCATGCACTCCTGTTCTCTCCCAGCCAACGGAAAGAGAAAGACGGTGCCTGCCTTCCCCCGGCCACGTTTTGGTCACAAGGAAAGTGTAACCTTTATTCTAGGCCGCCAGCTTCCCTGCCACTATGAGAGACATGGAGAGGGATAGTCTCTGCTACAGCTCAGCAATCCCTGCCCTGTCCCCCAGCAGGGCAGCCGTGGATGGGGGACAGGTGACCTGCAAGCCTGACACCAAAGTGACAGGGCATGTTTATCACCCCGGCCTGGCCAGGTCATCCCTGTAGGAGGACAGCACTTACACCTGGGCATTGGCTCGAGCCTTCTGCCAACGGACAGGCCAGGAGGAGACAGGCGGTGAGCGCGGATGGGTAACCATACCCTCGAAGACCTCGGCCGCCTGCCCGGGACTCCCGGGGAACCCCAGGGCCTTTCCCAGTGCCGCTGGCTCCTTCCCACGCCAGACACCAGACACAGATGCCGAGGTGAGGGGACCCCCAAGGCAGTCACCCTGCATTGGGTTGGCAACTCCACCCTTTGAGCAACAGGCTAATTATAGCTCCCGTGTGTGCGCTCGCGTGTGTGTGCAGTCTGTCACCTGCTAAAAATAGGCTGCCTTGTGTTCTCGCCTCCACAGGTGCAGCTGTGTTTGGGGAAATAATACCATTTTTAGTGCTGGTGCCAGTAGGAGATGACTGATGCCTCGCTTCTTAAGAAGCAGGACCAGACCCAAGGACATCACCCCTGCCCCCGGCCCACCCTGCCCCTGTGAGCTAAGACCCCTCAGACCATCGTGTGTTAACAAGCCCAGGGCCAGGAAAATCCCAGCACAGGACCTGAGCTTCTGAGGGTCTAACCTAGGATGTAGGACATCACAAATGGGGGACAGGAAGCACCCACAGTTATAAATTCCTCAGAACTTTAAGGAGGACCTAGCTCTCCTGCAAGCTTAATCTCGGGGTGCCTCTGCCGGGCTCCATGTGGGCAGCAGGGTTTGCCACGCTGTGTAGACACGCCGTGTAGACACTGCACCAGCAGCCCACGATGTGCCAACGGCAGGATTCTGCTCAGCAAAGAGCACCAAATGGCAGACTTCACGTGGTGTGAGTATTCACTCGCCTGATCCTTGGAAATCATGTTTCCATCTTTATTACTCATGGATTGAATCAGCGCCAAGCTCCTCGGGTCACTGGCATGCATTTCTGGTGAGCGGATCAGGGACAAGCCTTGGATGGCTATTCCAGCCCAGCTGCGGGCAGATCTGGCTCCACAGAGCAGAACGACTGGCTCACGTTCAGCTACAGTCCGGCCCCCTGGGAAGGGCCATCTTTGCTATAATCTCGGGTTTGTGGTCTCACGTGAGAGAGAAGTCTCTCCATCCAGGAATTATGGCTCAAAGCCCCTCATTTTCCCACTGCAGGTGGATTCCCACGTGTAACATGAACGTCAGCAGAGTCCATGTCGGGTCGTGAAGCTACAGAGCCTGCTCTTTCTCACTTGCAGGTGGACACCCAGACCCCCCCACCTGCAGATTCTCCAGCCCTTCTTCTCAGGCTCTTGGGAAATGGGGCTCTGCCCATCTCAGCAGGGGTGGTGGCTCAGAGTCTGGAGAGAGACTGGGAGGTCACGGGGGAAGGATGGAGTCTGGAAAAGAGGAAACACCTGGATGAAGTATTTTCGTTTTGCATTTTTGGAAGCCGGATGTCGGAATGCTAAGAAATTTCACCTAAGGAGGTCACAGAGTGGAACCGTTCATGCGTGGTTACCCGTGCAGGTAGACAGGACATCCTGTTAGCCTCCTGAGACACAGCACTGGAGACAGATTCTCCGAGCTCACATCCCAGCCCACGGCTCGGTAGCCACGTCACCTCGGCAAGCTATTTACCCCGTCCCCGCCTCGGTTTCCTCATCTGTAAAACAAGGATAATGACAGTCCCCGGCGCATAGGACCGTTGGACGGATGAAAGCGGAAAGTATCGAGAAAGTGCTCAGCGGATTCTGCCCACAGGACAGTGAGGGTTTGAAATGTTAGACACCACCGTCATTGTCATCAATATCATCATCATCACCATCACCAGGAACGCATGTGACGACACTCTGGTGACCTTCACTTCTGGCCTTGTCGGCTCCACGTGTTTTTATGCTGGGATCAATTTCATCGCCGAGGTCAGACCTTTCCCTCCAGAAACGCAGGCTGAGAAGGATGCTCTGAGGTCATCTTGCCTCATCACCGCCAGCAGCCTGAGATGTCACTGAGCCCACGGCGGGTGTCAGCCCACATCCCTCAGACGGGCGGCACTCTACAGTTTGCAGAGTACATGCTGCCTCGTTCCACCTCCCAGCACCGGGGACTGGACGCTGGCCCAGGCTCGTCCTGGCCTCCCTGCCCCGCTCCTGCCCACGAGCGACCCTTCCTGCGCCTGTCACGGCACCTCTCAGAAAACCGTCTAGTGCCCCTCTCGTGGGGATGGATGGGTCACACCCTGCTCCTCTCAGGTCCCGTCTCTGCCCATGCTGCCCCCCACGCCTGCCGCCCTGCCCAACACTGCTGTGTCCCATGTCCCTCAAGCTTGTCCCCCTCCAGGTGCCTCCACCAGGAGTGACCTTCCCTAAATGTGCCTGCCATCGGCTGCCTCCTCCACATCAGACGGTCCCTCCTCAAAAAGCCTCCCAGCTCCCCAGTCCAAAGTCACCGGCCACCCCCTCATGTGTGTCATGGGTCCAAGAGAGCTGTTGAAACTCCAGCCATTACATTGACATTCCAGACAGCAGGAAGGCACAAAAGACAAAGAAGGGAATGCCCCCTCCCTTTAAGGACACATCCCTAAAGTTGCCAACGATACTTTCCCTTCCTTCCCACTATCTAGGACAAAGTCCCATGACCATGCCTTGTTGCAAGGGAAGCTGGAAACTATAGTCATCACTTTGAGCAGCAATACACACAGTTGATAATCAGCAATTCTACTACTATGGAAGAAAGCTTTTGGCAGACCACTAGTACTTCTTGCCATGGCTGTTTACTGGCTATTTGGCTTTGGGGGAATTATTGGGACCCTTTTTTTCACATCCACAAATAAAATCGAAACCTACAAGATCTAGCCTGCTCTGGCTCCTGTCTGTCCTTCCAATCACAGCTCTTTCCACTCCCCAACTGACTACTCACGTGGTTCCTAAAACACTAGACCGCTTTATGTTTCTCAAATGTGGCCATCTCATTCCTACCACAGGGCCTTTGCACTTGCTGTTCCGTAAGCCTGAAACTGTCTTCAGATCATTTTTTTAAGTGCAGAAAAATAAACATAACTTAAATTTATCATCTTAAACACCTCTAAGTGTTCAATTCCGTGGCATTAACACTTTCACACCATCGTGCTACCT
This sequence comes from Eumetopias jubatus, assembly GCF_037043125.1. Classification (NCBI taxonomy): domain Eukaryota; kingdom Metazoa; phylum Chordata; class Mammalia; order Carnivora; family Otariidae; genus Eumetopias; species Eumetopias jubatus. Next base: position 128,262,290 of record NW_028274815.1, read on the forward strand.
TCATCACCAATCATCAATGGGACACCTTTCATTTCACAAAACCAAACTTTGTCCCCATTGAACAACTGCCCATTCCCCTTTCCCCCAGCCCCTGGCAACCACCATTCTACTTTCTGTCTCTATGAATTTGACTACTCTAGGTACCCCCACATAAGTGGAATTATACGATATTTGTTCTTTTGTGATGGGCTTATTACACTTAGCATATGTTCTTAAGATTCATCCATGTTACAGCATATATCAGATTTTCCTTCCTTTTTAAGGCTGTGTAATATTCTGTTGTATGGATATACCACATTTTCGTTTATGTATTCAGTCATCTTCCACTAGTTTTTGCTTGGTATATTCTTTCATTCAGGTCTCAACTCAAATATCATCTCCTTATAGACAGCCATCCTTAATGGGAGCCAGCCCCCCCCAACCCCTCACTATCACTTCAACATGCTTTATGTTACACTACTTAGCACACTCTGAAATGACATCATTTATTGGTCTCCTTATCCATTTCCTGTCTCTGCCTCCTAGATGTGGCCTCCATGTGTACAGGGACCTTGTCCTTCTTGCATACCAGGGCCTGGGATGGAGTGTAGTGCACAGAAATTCCTTGATAAATGTTCATTGAATAAATCGACCAAAGATGGGACTAAGGAGCCAGCAGATAGAACCTCCCAGGCCCCTCCCAGACATGCTTCTTTCTCTCTAGAGCTCTCTTCTCTGCTTGCCCAGGAAAGACCTTCATCCAAACAGCTTGGTTCTGTGCTGTGTTCTGTAAGCGTTCAAAGGAGCTGGAGTTAGTCATCTTACAGGGGATGTATCACAGCGGCCCAGGATCAGGGTGGGAAGGAGCATGCCTTTATCATCAGGGACCTTCATCATAATAGCGCCACAGTGTTTCAAACCTCCTTTACAGCCTCCAGGGAATGAAGAGAAAGATAAACACCAGCCAGAAAGGGAGGAAAGAGGAAGGAAGCCTTGAGAATGAGCAAGGGTGTATTTTCCAGCACTGAGTAAGAGCACGGGTTTCTCCCTGGTCTCAAGATCAAAGAGGAGGAATCCTCAGAGAAGAGAAACACTCAAGAAAGACTATGCTTTTTCCAAAAGATTAGCCCACAGCAGAGTGTCAGGGAATCCGCAGTAATGGAGGCTTTGGGATAATTTTTTTTTTTTTTTTTTTTTTTTTTAATTAAGAAGCAGAAGGAGAAAAGGCAGCGGGCCCTGAGCCCAGAGCTTTGGAGCGTCCGTCCGCGTCTGGCCGCCTGACGGCAGCCGGCACAGTGGGCGCGTCTCGGGGAGCGAGGCCACCATTCCTCCCCACGGCCCCTTCTGCTCTCGGTTTAAGGACAGTCAACCTTTCACGGCTTGTCCCTTGAGAGCTATTGGAAGCAAAGTTGCCATGACAGGCTAAACCTCACAGCGTTCCTACAGAAATCTCTCTTCTCAGCCCGAAGCCCTGATTCCAGGACAGTCTCTCAACACGATCCGTCTGTGACCCCGACTGGCGACCCGCCGAGGACAGTGGGCTGACATGGGGCCCTGCCCACATGCGGGGACGGGGTCCTGAGTGCGCCTGTGCATTAGCGCGCTCACCCCTCCCCTGGATGCCCTCACACGGCCCCATCAGAAGCCGCATGTCCCAGGGGAGCAGAGTCAGGTGCGGCGGTGTCCACACTCCCGGGCCCGTGACCTCAGGACCGCAGAGCCCGAGTCCAGGCCACACTACAGACCGCTGGCCGCACGCGGACAGGGCCCTCGCTGGAAGAAGAGGGGCCTCGGTGACAGCCCCAGGCACCAATATTGCTCTTTCCAGGGACGAGTCCCACCCTTCTGAGGCAGTGAATCCGGTGCAATGGGACTGACCAAGGCTTTTCTGAGGGACTTGGAATTTTGGCTGAATCCTGAAGCTGGAAGTGTTGGAACCGAGTCGTTCTAAAGAGAGTTCTGGAAACATCCACGAGCCAGTGACCACCCCCCCCCCACCTGAGAGAAGAGGGATGTCTGGAAGGAGCATCTGGGAGAGAATTCACAAGAGGGGATGCTCTGCAGCCCAGAAAATGTTGGGGGTCGGGGGGCGGCTGTGAGAGACCCTAAGGAGGCCAGGGTGCTGCCGGGATGGGTTGCATGGCTGGGGTTCCAGGGCTGGTGCAAAATCTGAGCTGAGAGGAGCCTCCCAAGGGCTTGACCTGGTGTCAGTTCTCAACCTCCTCAGGAGCTTCCCGGGGAAATCTGAAACTGGTCCCTTTACACTCTTAAAAGTTTGTATAGAGGACTTCCCTGGGCACAGTCACATAGACGCCCAGATGGTCTCAGCACTGCCTTACTGTCTCAGGGCTGCATCCTTGGGCAGCGTCTACAAGGCGGAAGGCAAGCAGAGCACACATCCCAAAGACAGGGAGGGGTGAGACACCTCCGACCACCAGTTCCAGTTCTTGAGTCAACTGGCAATCACATCCTCGTGAATACCTCCTCCAACACCTGGTCTGCTGCAAACTGGAGGGGGGCCAAGCCATCCTGGAGCCCTGGGGACGCTGTCCAGCTGCTAAATCCACCCATGCTGAGGTGCCCTTGATGGCTGGGTTTTGTCATAGGAGACAACAAATTCCCTCACCGCATGAGTCACATTCCTCAGGGGTTTTGGTGACGGGCCAGCAAAAGCAAGCTAACTGATATGCCATCCTTCCAAAAGCCTTCTCTGGCTCCCCGGCACCCAGCAATCCACCCTGAACCTTGGGACCTTTCTCACTGCACTAACACACTGCATCCAATGTCCAATTTATGTCCCTATTCAAGTCCCCTGCCAACCTTGTGCCCTCTGAGAACCATATCCAAACTATCTCTCTCCTCGGCCCAGGGCCCTGCACTTAGTAAGTGTTTTGTAGATTTCATTGCACAAATGAATGAGTCATTAGAAGCCAAACATCTCCATTTTTATTTTCACCTTAGAAGCTAGGCAAATGAGTTTTTTTGGTTTTGTTTTTAAAGAAACATATTGTTGTCCCATAAACTGCTCTTTCAAATGGTATGGCAATATTTTGATGTCAATAGCAGTGGATATTAAGATGTTTTACCATAATAAACTTCATATCCATAAAAACTCCTTCCTCTTTTTTCTAGGTGATAACATCTGAAGACTCAGGAAATTCCTTCCAGCAAATATCCCTTTAGCAGATGGAGCACATTCCAAAAAACCCATCTGGACAGGTGGCTGCCAAGATAAGTATCTACAAAGGGCCCCAAGGGACTCAGAGCCACCAATGAGATTGTCAACAATTCATCCCCTCGTTAACTGAGGTCTGCTCGTCCTTATCAGGAATGCACTTCAACCTGCAGGATCCAGGCTGGTCTTTCCCAAGAGAAGGGTCCCCTAGGCATCCTTAGAGATGGAATTTCAGGAAGGGGCATCATGGTCACATAAAGCTAGAGTGGATGTGCCAGGATGCAAAGAAGCCATGGGAATGGAGCACAGGAACAGCTTTCAGCAGCAGGAGCCTGAATCACCACAGCAAGTTTCTGAAATTCTGGTCTCCCCTCGGGACCTGCCCCACCCACGGTCTTCCCCATCACAGGAAACAGCAACTCCACCTTTCAATCAGATCAGCCACATCCACCACAAACACCCTGCTACAAACATCCGTCATCTCTTGCTGAACTACTGCAGTACCTCCTCACGGGCTCTGGCTTCCAAACCTGATCTCTGTACAATTTGTCCCCACACCTAGCTAGAAGGGCCCATTATCAAATCCTCCACCTAAACCCTTCAGTCTCGTCCTATTTCAGAATCTAATCCAAATCTCTGTGTTATGAGGGGTCAACAACTTGTCCTGGTTTGCCTGGGGCTTTTCCAGGCTTAATACTACAATTCCTCTGTCCCAGAAAACCCCTAACCCAGGCAAACCAAGAGGGTAAGTCACCCTCGTGTCATGACTGGCAACTCCTACATAACTCTGACGATTCTTGCCCCTACTCATCCCACTGGCGTGGTCACAGCAGTATTCTTTTTTAGAACATGCCAAGCACACTCCCACCACAGGGCCTTTGCACATGCTATTTCCCCTGTCTGGAACCTTCTTCCTCCAGATATGCACATGCAAGACACCCTTAATTCATTCAGGCCTCTGCTCAATTGGCACATCTCAGAGAGGACTTTCAGGCCCCCCAATCTAAAGTAGCCCCCCAGAACTCTCTATCCCAATACCCTGTTTGATTGCTTGATTTTTATAACATCTTTAATACCTAGAATAACACAGTTACATGTGTATATGTATGTGTGCATACATGCATTTGCATGTCTGTGTGCACACATACATGCATGTACGTCTACGTGATTGTACTCGGGAGGTGTGCCCTAATGTTCACTGCCCCCCTCCCCCCTCTGCTGGAAAGTCAGCTCCCTGAGAACAGGGCCTCGGTCTGTTCCGGTCACAGCTCTAGCCTCAGTGCCTAGAACAGCGCCTGGCACACAGGAGTTGCTCTGTAAAGAGTTGCTAAATGAATTAATTGAATAAGTGAATGATTCTGTTCTGAGCCTGCTGCCTCAAAGGAGAACTCGGGGAGACCAACAGAAGCTGGCCCAGAGCGCTCGAACCCAGGGGCTGGACGCCTTGGCCAGTGTCCCTCAGGACGACCCTGTACGAGCCCGAGTCCCACTAGGCTTGGTGCCTCTCAGCACAAAGGATCTCCCCGCGGTCATCGGGCCACAGGGATCACCGCGGAGCCAGTCTGGCCCCGAGTGCACTTTCCTAGAACGAGTCTGAGACTGTCGGCCGTGCCATCTCCGGTGGCCCAGTTCCTGGATGGTCGGCACGGGCAGCCCCGGTGTCCATCAGGACAGAGCAGGACAGTCAGGGACACGTGGAGCTCGATGAGTCTGGGGTCTCAGCCCAGGCCACCCACGCTCTCGGTAGGGAAATGCAGGTGACGAGGGGACATGAATGGCCACGGGCACTCAGGGCGCTGGGGCAGAGCTGGCCAAGACCAGCTTTCTCCCAGGCCAGGGCTCCTCCCTGATGGAAGTTTCTGGGAGCCTTGTCCCTGATCCCTTCTCTCGCCATGCCCTGTGAGTCAGTAGGGCAGGATTACTAGAGCCCGACTTGGCAAATGAGGAAACTGAGGCATGTCCAAGGTAAGTGACTCACCTTTTTTCAAAGGACTCATTACCATGGGCCCATAGCCAGATGGTTACAGTGTGGGCCTGAGCCTGCAGGCTGGGCTGGGTCCTGGCTCAAGCTGAGAAATTGCTAACCCTTGTGTGCCTCTGTTTTCCCATCTGTAAAATGGGTAATATGCATACTTGACCCTCCGCCTTTTAGCAGCATGATGAAGCCCAGGCCTGAGTCTGGAACCTGGTGGCTGGTCAACCCACCAGCCCTTCCATTTTCACCCTCTGGGACTGTGGGCAAGTCACCAACCGCACATCTGCAGAGTCAGATGCTGCCTGGGGAAAGAAAACAGTAAGAGGTTCTATTCTGAGCTCACTTCCATGTTCCCAGATCCCAAGAAACAGACTTACTCCCCATAAATTCCTTCACTGAGTCAATGATTCTGAGAACAGGACATAAGAACAGAGACTGACCAAAGCACAAGAAATTTCCTTTCTGCAAAATTATAACACCTGCCTGACCAGAGCCCACCAAGCTTGCAGTTGGCACTCTGCCAATCTTGCTTCCTTCCCCTCTGAACCCTCTTGTTCCCCATGTTTGGAAAGGCTCTCCCTTTGGGGATTTACAGTAGCCATTCCATTGCAGCTTGAGTCTCAAAGAGGTTTTGAAAGTTGGACATGGACCACCCCCCCAAAGATTTCTATTAACAAGGAAGAGAGGGACTAGGTATTGGGTAAGCAACTGGTAGTTGCTGCCACAAATTCTTTGTCATGCTCACTTGTTATATCTATTTTACCTACTAGACTTTAACTCAGTGGCTCTCAGCCAGAGATAATTGTATCCCTCAGGAAACATTTGTCAACATCTAGAGTCATATTTGGTTCACAGCTGGGGGGCGGGATGTCACTACTAGCATCTAGCAGGTAGAAGCCAGGGATGCTGATAAACACTCTAAAATACATAGAACAGCCCCAAATAAAAAAAATTATCCAGCCCCAAATGTGAATAGTGCTGAGGTTGAGAAACTGTGATCTAATCCCTTGGGAGCGGATAGGGTTGCCACTTTAGCACAGGCTATACTTTAAGATATACTTATACATATACTAAAAAATGTTCATTGTATATCTAAAGTTGAAGTCTAATTGGGTGTCCTGTATTTTATCTGGGAACCCTGTCCTATACACTAATGTATATCCTCTACACCAATGTATGTTACACACCAATGTTTGCTATGGTCTGGTACTTAACAAACTTACTAAACATTCATTACATGAATGAATAAATGAGCATCTCATCAAAGAATTGCAAGGCTGCTGCATGCTCTGATAATTCTCATCAAAACACCTTCCTTGGCTGCATGCAGGCGGCTCCAAGGCACAGGGCCACTGATGTCATACCAGGCTCAGCAAAACAGCTCCCCAAAAGCAGCTCATATGGTTTCCTTCTCAACTTCTCCCCCCGGGGGAGGCCTGGCTTCCCGCTCGAAGTGCCTGCAGGAACAGCACTCTGCCTGTGGATAAGCCAAGAACGGTGCTGGTTTGGGGGTCTTTGCTGCTACCTGCACCCAGGCGGGCACAGACAGACTGTGGCCATCCGTCCCCAGTAGTGTCTGCTAATGGCCCGTGGGATGTGGTCCCCGTTCAAGGCAAAGAAGCCCTCAGTCCACGTCTTGTCTAAGCAGACAACACCGAGAGCTCCTAAGGCCCCACTCGTGACTCCTTATGAAGCAGAGTGAGGGCAGCTTCCTACAGGCATTCCCCTTTATCCACAGGGGAACCTTTTAGGTTGATGGTGGGGAATTAGATTCATGAGGACCAACTGCCCTGGATTTTCACAGTTCAGATTTGCAGACCACAGAGGAGTCTCTCCCAGGGCCCGTGACAATGTGTTTCCGATTCTGATTCAGCGAACATTCATTATGCCCCTTCCGTGAGCCAGGCACTGTGTGTGCATTTTATCCTTGTCCGCCTCACCTAATCTGCATGACAACCTGCAGGGTCCTCCATATTATCCCCATTCTTAAAATGAGAAGACTGAGGCCTGGAGTGGTGAGTTAAGGAATCGCCAACCAGTGGGGGCAAAGCCCAGGTAAAGCAGAACCTTGCTCCTGGGGCGGCTCTCCTCTGCTCTGCTCTGCTTCTATTAAATCACCACCCAAACTGAGCAGCTCCCATGTGAATTTTCAGGAAGGTGATTTGTAAAACGAGGTGTGCTGTCAAGAGAGACTAAACGGATTTGCACTTATGTTTAAATGGCCCCTGCTTGTCCCCTTTAGAAGGTGTCATCCCACAGAGACCCACAAGTTCTGCCTTACGCACAGAGATTTGTCGTTGTGCTGCGGGGCTGCATTACTCCCTTGAATGCTCCATTACTCATGGGCTCCTGTGTCTCTCTCATCACATCGTGAAATCCGTGTGTTTAATCCTCCTTGTCCAGGGCGCCTGGGTGGCTCAGATGGTTAAACGTCTGCCTTCGGCTCAGGTCATGATCCCAGAGTCCTGGGATCGAGTCCCACATCAGGCTCCCTGCTCCTTGGGAGCCTGCTTCTCCCTCTGCCTCTCTCTCTCTCTCTCTCTCTCTGTCTCTCATGAATAAATAAATAAAATCTTTAAAAAAAAAAAATCCTCCTTGTCCACTTACCCAAAAGAGAACTCTCAGTGGATGGTTCAGCAACTCGACAAACTTCGAGACGATTATGGGTGTTCTTCGAACAGGGTCCTAACTGGAGGCTGTCCGACTAACTTCCACTGATAAGAGGTCTGATTACATCTCACTGGTCTCCAGCCCCCAGGAGAGTGCAATTACACCTGTTTATAATTCCCCCACCTCCCAAACTAGCTCTTTATTCCTGAACGTGCAGTTTTAGGCATCGGGCATTAGTATAAATTATACTATCCAATTATTTGTAATTAAGGGAGAAAACGTGTATATGCTGCGAAAGATGAGTCGTTTTGCTGGAGTAAATCATGTCTATGCCAGCGCACTGGCCCAGGGAGGCAGCACGAAACACAATTAACTTTCTTCTGACTTAATGGGAGTTCATGTTGCTATTTTTCATAATCATAATATCTCAAGACATATAAACAGTTTTTCTCTAATGTAATTGCAATGCTACCAACAAGATAGCTTGGGCTTAACCGAAATCTGGGGCAGAATTAACCACAGAGTGTACAATGTGAATGACGCCGGGATTTGGTTATAAAGCCCGTGCACGACTGTCCCTGCTGCAGAGCTAGGTTTGATCACGATCACCCTGAGGGAGACAGTCTCTTCTGCTCTTCTGGAAATAAGTTTCAGCCCAATTTCAAGAACCATTAAAGCCACCTGTGTCCCTATTCTGTGCCCTGGTGCTCCGGAGCGTCCCAGCGCATCCCAGGCTACATTTTCCCTACCGTTAACATCTCTCCTTTACACATCAATTTGATTGAGACACATTAAAAGCTTGACTTTTACCACTCTCATAAAATCCCATCTGGTCCAGGCTCCAACCCATACTTAGCCAGAAAGTGCTCGGACAAAAATGGTTCAGATTGTATTTCAGCCTCTTAATGGAAAGATACACGCAGCAGCAATGATTTTTGTCACTGGGCATAGGTCAGGTATTCTCTGCAAAATGCCTCCAAGAAAGATACAGAGGGGAAAAAACAAGGCTTATATCCATCAAGAGAAAGGTCCCCTTGAGGTTAAACCAGCAAAGGGGTGGGGAGTCAGGACCGGCATGAAGAACCTGAAAAGCCCGATCATCCAGCCAGGATGCACACAGAGAAAGGTGCCATCAGGGTGACGAGGGACGGGAGGGGAGAAAGGTTGTCCCAGGAGGGGCGGTTGGAGACGGGCAGAAGCTGGAGTGTCAGGAGGCCAGGGGGTCCCCAGAATTGCACTGGGCCCCCACCCAGCCCCCCCCCCGCTCAGTGGCTGAGCAACTCCCCAGACTGGGGGACATCGGAGCCCCGGGGTCCCCTCAAGTCTCCCAGGCAGACACTGAGCTCCCGGATGGGGCCAGGAGTCCCCTCCCGCCTGGAGGGAAGCTGGAAAAGTCAGGCTGAGGCCTCAGACCCAGAGGACCAGGGAGTTTGCTGTGAATTATGGGAATGAGACGTGGCCAGAGGGCGCTTTGCAGCCCCTTGGACTCTCAGCTGGTGAGTGTAGTCCTCACCTGAAACCCAATCCACAGCACCTGCCTGCAGTGGGCACACACACATGTGCTTGCACACGCATCTGCACACACATGCAAACACGTGTGCACACAGGTACCCCAGAGGCACTCACAAACCAGATCTGTCCCCTTCTCCCTAAGGAAGGATACAGGGCAAAATACAGACCTCACCATGTTTGGTTTTTGAAGAGCCAACAGTGGGGGGTGGAAATCAAGTAATCAAGTGACATCCCAACTCAGCCCTGCCCAAGGTCCCCTTCTCTTATGGGTCTATTTGCCTCGCCTCCAATATTGGGTTTCCTTGGTGGGGAGAAAGGGATGGAGCAGAAAATTGTTGGCAGGGCTCAGTCTGGGGAAGTGAGTCTGAAGGAACTCAGTGTGTGGCAACACAGTGGTTTTTGAAACTCTTTACCCCAATACACACACATATACACAGATTTGCCAGATCTAAGAGAAAAAAAAAAACATTTCAGATAAAGAATAATTTTTTAGCGTATGTACCAAATACTACATGAGACATGGTTATGCTAAAAAATTGTTTATCTGAAATTCACATTTAACTGGGATCCCTGCATTTTCTCTGGCAACCCTCCCCGCCTTCCACATACGATTCTTGCACTTTCGTCCCATGAAATCTTATCTAGGACCCAACATAAAAGGCGTTAAAAGTCAGATCTTACCCCTCAGCCTTCCTGCCCCAACCCCAATGGACTGAGGACACCCCCAAGATTCCGCTGCAGTGGAAAGGGTTTGTGTCCCAAACCCAGGCACAGCTTCATCTGGGTCCAAACCCCACTTGCCAGCCTTGTGACTTTGAACAAGACCCTTTATCTCTCTGAGTGTCAGTTTGCTTATAAGATTTTGCTTACGTTTGAATCTGGGCATCTGCGCATCTGTGCATGTCCCGACGCCCACCCCGGCCCCCTCCATCTGCCCCTGCCTCTGTCCCACAGCGCCACCCTCCCTCCCTTCCGGGCAGAGAAGGGGAGGCTGCTCTTGAGCCGGTTCTCTGGGGACCGAGACGCGGGTAGGATGGGCTTTCCCTGGAGGACACGGGGGTCTGTCCCCAGAGCAGCAAGGGCCACTCTCCTCTCGTAGTTAATAGTGAAGGGGACTTCTTACTGCATCTCCGACACCCACCACAGAACCACGGGAGGGTTTTAATTAAATTAAAGCCATTCATACATCTGTAGAGGGGGTGGGGGGACAGACTGGAGACCACTCACCTTGTCCGAGAGGTTCTCCCAGCTTTGCTTGTCCTGCGTCATGGAGGGGAGAACACTCATCAAAACAGCCCGTCCGGGGGTGTGATTTCGTGTGCTAACAAGCGGCTCCAAGGGCAACCGTGGCAGGCTTGGCTGGTATCAGGCTCATTGGACATTTGCACATGAAGGATCTGCCTTCCTCAGGCCAAGCTTACATACATGCCACAGCTGAGGGGTGGGTGTAAGGTTTAGTCTTTGGGTATATTTGCTGCCTTTTTTTGAACTTGAGTTCTTTGGGAACATTAATAACATGTTAAGTTTCCAAACTTACTGGTTGAATGATGAGTCAGCTATGGAAAGCCTGGCTTGGAGGATGACAGCATACCTGTGTGTGTGCATGCATGAGTGCGTGCTTGCACGTGTGTATGTCCGCATGAGCCTTTGTGTGTCTATCTGCCCAGAACGTAGATCAATGATCTTAAAGATCCAGTTCACATATTTGCAAAGGCAAATCAATACAGAGGGCATCCACTGATATTTGGAAGTCCTTCACCCTGATTTGTGGATGGCTTTTCTCTCCATGTCTGGAACTGGTGAATGTAAGTGTTGAGACCTGCAACACAGAGATTGTTTCCAGTCTGCTGATTTCAGCTGGATGAGGACTATTCCTAGCCCATCCTGTCCAAGGACAAACATCACCTCTTCTTAGACATCGTCTTCCTCAAAAGGAGGGAATTGCCTCCACCCAGACACCACTCTATCTTAAATGCTTCATGCTCACTTACCATTGCCCACTGGCCTTGGCTTCTGACCCAAAGCTTCATCTGTTGAAAAACCTGGCCCATAGCTTTGTGTACCTCGACACTGCTTGGGACTCAGTTAAACTCTATCCCAGCCCCAGAATCATTGTATGAGCAGGTATCACGTGTGTGAGTTGACGGGTGGAGCTGCCCCCTGGGGACCAAGAGCAGTACCCAAGCTGTGTTTGGCCAAGTGGAAGGCAGATGTGTTAGGGGGAGAATGTGCCAACAGCCTTTCTCACTGGTTCACAGTCAGGGTCCCAAGGGTCACATGACCACCTTAAGTGTCCACAGGAAGGGAGTTTTTTGGCTAAAAGGTTGAGGAAGCTATTAATACACATGCGATTCCTACTCTGGTGAAAATCAAATGCCCAAAAACCTGTCTGTGGCCTGCTCTAGAGATGGACACTGTCCAGAAGATACCAAACCTCTGAATGCAGTGTATCTATTTCAGAGAATAGGGAACGCTGATGTGCTGGGATTCCCAGTACCTGGGAGTCCTGACTGTTTAAATGTGAATCAAGATTTATTCAGCTGCAAAGAGTAGAGTAAATAATTAACAATGGCTAAAGCCAGTGCTTCCCAAACTTTAATGTGCATACAAACCCCCCCCCCCCCGCCGGGTTTCCTGTTAAACAGCAGCTTTTAATTCATTAGGTCCAGGATGATAGCTATAAGAACCTCTCAGACGAAGCCCATGCTTCGGGTCCAGGGACCACACTTTGAGTTACAAGCAATCACTTGGAGAGCTTTAAAAATCCACCAAGCCTGACTACTAGCCTCGGAAGTTCTGACTTAATTGCTATGGAGTATGGCATTGGCATATTTTAAATCTCCCCAAGTGCTTCTAATGCGCAGCCAAGATTGAGAACCCCTGCCTTAAGAAGAGAGACATTTAATTACCTCACATAACAATAAGTACAGAAAGGGGCATTCCTGGGACTGGACTTACAATGGTGTAATTAAGGAGCCAGAATCTTTCCATCCTTCTGCACAAACATCCTCATCATGTCCTCAAACTTAATACCTAATGGTCTCAAGGCAGCTGCACATTTCCAGCCATTACATCCTCATCCAGGGTAAAAAGATATGGCAGGAGTCCTCACTGTCTCTCTCTTAAGTAGGTGTCAAAGTACTTCTTGGACCCTAGCTGCTAGCCACCCCACCCACAACCCCTTAAGACATCCACTTATGTCTTTTTGGCACAGAGTGGGTTATACATAGGATTGCCAGATTTAGCAAATAAACACACAGGCTGTCTGGAATTTAAATTGGGACATACTTCTACTTAAAAAAAAAATTATTCATTGTTTATTTTGAAATTCAAATTGAACTGGTCCCAGTTATGCACCCACCCATAAACCAATCACTGACAAAGGGAAATAGGATTATCACACCTAGATTAGCCTTCAGCCCCCAAACTGACCCATCCCTATATGCTTTTCTCAGCCTGAGTCCCTCTCTCTAATTGGTCAGATCTGGGTCACATGTCTGTCTCTGAATCAGTTGTTGGGCTGGAGGAAAGTGCTGATTGTTTTAGCCTGGGTCACATGTTCCACCTCATAGGCGACCTTTGTAGGCACTGCCACCAGGAGAAGGGAGTACTAGCCATGTCTTTTATTTTGTGTATTTGATCCTTGGATATGTGGGGCCTTGCTGAAGCTAGAGGGACTGCCCCTCCCGGGCTAGCCAATTCCTAGAGATGATAAACAACCCCCCCCCCCCCGGAGTGTGCTTTTCTGACACACACCAGCCAATCCAGAGCCCACGCCCAACGACCTCCTTTTTCAGGCTCTCACACTCCTGCCCACTCTCCACCTGCTCTAATCACCGCAGGGCCAGATTCCAGACAGCCAGGGACAGTCTCTCCACGCCAGAGCCCGCTGAAATCATTCAGACTAGCCAATCCTAAGCCTGCTTGCCCGGCTTGGTCTCTGCCTTCCCTCGGAGATCACAATAAAGCCTCTTGCCACAGACACCCCTCTCCCTCTGCCTCTGTCCCTCCAGGCACCTCCCTGTGTGGCCCCCTGTGGCTTCTGTCAGGGGGAGGGGGGAACACACAGGGAGGTGTCATTTCCTGATCTATTGGCCTTACTATACCTCGATTATCTGTTAATACACTATACCTGAAAACAGAGGGAAGGAATTTTTCTCACTCAAGAAATATATTTGAACACCTAGTGGCATTCCAATATATTTATCAAAGGCACTGTTTTAGTGTTGCAGATTTAGCCACGAACAAAGCCCACGCAGTGCTTTTGAGACATTCTAATGCAGTAAGATAAACAAACACGTAAAATCCATGTCATTTCAGAGAGTGGAAAGTGCTGGCCAGGGGAACAGGGGGATGGGAAGGGCTGGGAGGGAGACTGCAATTTTGAATAGAGTGGCCAAGGAGGGCCTTACTGAGGTGAGATTTGAGGAAGGAGCTGGAGAAGATGAGGGAGGGAGCCATGCAGACAACTGGGGAAGAGCAGTGCAAGTACAAGGAACAGCAAGTGCAAAGGCCCTGAGGTCAGCCAGGATTCTGTCTCCACCTGCTGTTGGATAGAGAAATGGATTTATTTTTTATTTTATTTTATTTTTTTTTAAGAAGTGGATTTTAAAGGAGGAAGGTAACAGTGGTTACCTGCTCTTTAAAGGAGGAAGGTAACAGCAGGTTACCTAAGGAACCTGCTCTTCCCAGTGCCCACTGCCCTGCCTGGTACATATTTGGCCATCAATCAATACTTGTAAAATAAAGGAAGACTTAGTGGTGGGGCTCTCTCACCTCCTTGAGGGGTCCTTGCCTCTGTTGCATGTGGCGCATCTCCACACACTCCTCTCCACTGCAGCGATTTCCCTTCTTACACCTTCGTGGAAGCTCTCATGTCAGACCAGCCCACTTGCTCCATCTCTGGTCAATTTTGCCTCCTGCCAAATCCCTCTTTGCTCCTCGTGTCAGATTTGGGACTCCTCACAGGGAAACAGCCCTCCAAGCCTTTCCAGCGGGACCTGAACGAGGCCCCGGGAGTTTCTCCACAGGGTGGTGTGCGGAGCCCAGGCTCGTTGGTCACTTGGAGGCCATTTCTTTCTGCAAATCGGCAGAAGAATCCAGAAGCAAGGGTGATGTTTCTGAACACTCCAGACGCATTAGGTGTTTTCAGAGACAGCTTCCTGGGCTGGAAGCCTTTGACGAGACCCCTGAGAAGCTGCACAGGGAAGGGGAGCCGCCAGCGGTGTGCCCATGAAATGGGGAATGGGGCCAAGAGGGGTGTCCCCACAATAAACAGAATATCAGGGTGGCTGCGACCCAGGGACTATCTTAGTTCAGCCCCTTTAAATCTTTTACTAAAACAGAAAAACAAAAACTATTTGAAAGGGAGCAGAAATTCTTATGTCATCTTTCTCCAACCTTCTATTTTGAAAAAACTTTTTAAAAAACTTAACAGTGAACACTTTACACCCACCACCTAGATTCCACCACAGACATTTTGCTATAATTGCTTTATAATTTATCTATGTGTCTCATAGACGGTCAGCCATTTCCTCAGCATCTGGGGAGAATACGGGCCCCGGGCCTGAAGGCAGAGCTGGAGGGTTCCCTCAGAAACTGGTCCTTCAGTGGCTCCTTTTGACAGAATAATCCTCTCCTGTTTCTCGCCAGGAAACCCGGAGAAACCCAGCTGGCAGATCACGAACGTCTGCGGATGCTCTGAGAGCACCAGCCAGCTCGGGTACCAGGCACCAGGCCCAGGGCTCCATCCCACCTGGCCCAGGACACCAGACTTGGGCTGCAGGTCCCAGCCCTCCTTACCTGAGCATCATAGACCCCAGAGCTAGAAAGGCCCCTGAAGGACACAGGCCCATTTTTGTATTCGTTTCTGGCACATGGGAAAACAGAGGCAGAAGACTCTCAGGGAAGCCGTGTGTTTCTACACACATGCCTGGCTTCATCTACCCAGATGCACAGTGCTTACGAGGCTGGAAGAAGACTTGCATCCACATGAACATAGGCTGGACAGTGGATTTAGGCCAAGACACAGGAATTGCAGCTAGATCCACGAGGATGAGAGTCTCTGTTCTGTTTCTAACGTAAAATTGTTCTTAGATTCTCCCCAAAGCCTTAGGAAGAGATGTTAAGACCAAATCATTTTTCCAACAAGTATCTTTTGAATACATCCTTTGCTGGGCAGTCTTCCGGGGCCTGGGGCTGCCGTCGTGAATAACACAGGCACAACCCCGACTCTCCAAGAGTGGAGAAGACAGATAGTCACGTTAGAGGAGTGAATGCACGCAATCATCTCAAAGAGAAATCCATGCTACGTAGGAAATAAAGGAGGGGTTACATCAGAGAGTGACGGGCGGGGGTGGCCAGTGCAGATGGGTCATCTGGGAAGATTGAACAAGGCCACAGTGAGGAGGTTAGACTTTATTCTAAATGAATGAACATGGCTTCGAGGCTTACAAAGGGGAGGGACATGATCTACATAGGCTCCCTGGTAGCATGTGGAGAACACATTATGGGCACCAGAAGCAGAGAGTCTGTAAGAAGCAACTTCATGACCAGGCAGGAGCTAATGAAGTTTGGGACAGGGTGTGCAGTGCCGGTGGTGAGAAGCAGTCAGACTGTGTTTATATTGGGGGGACTGGAGGTGGGGGTTGAACCAGGTTTGTTGACTGAACATCGGTTCTCTCTTGGGAGCAACAAGCATTTAGTATAGGATCCATGGTTCCAATAAGCTTCATATTAGGCTCTGATTGTAATTTTGCTTCATTGACTCTTGATGAAAACCAACAGAATCTCCTGGGATAAGAAAGTGAGATGGGAACATCAGAACATAGTAAACAAAACCACAGAAGCCTTAAAATATATGTACATTTCCCCCTCCGTTATAAAGATGGAAAAACTGAGGCACAGAGAGGTTAAGAAACTTGCTCCCCGTCCTCCAGCTGGTAAGTAGTAAAAGTTGAGAGTTGAGCCCAGAACCCACGTTCTTAGCCACAGCACCATTTCACCATCCCCCAAACCCAACACATTATCTCATAGTTGGCTGCAGCCGACATGCAGAGGAGGCTCCTGAAAAATGTACCATCTCTCTTCTATTCATCCTTAGGGGAGATATGACATTTCTCTGGGCTGGCGATTTCTTGGCTAAGATAATCCCAGGCTTCCTTCCAGTCCTAGGGTGGAGAATAGCAGTCCAACCTAATTAGAGTCAAATTAGGAGAACTGGTGGCAGACGCAGCAAGAAGAGGGTCTTATCCTGTGTCCTGTTTGCAAGGTTGAGGTCTGGGGATTTTATACCAGGAGTGTCTTTGCCTTTCCCTCCATGAAATGGTCATACCTCTTAACTTGCCACTTGGAAGTATCAAAAGCTCAGAGGAGCTGGTTCTATGAACTTATGGGTCAATAAATAGCCTAAATTGTCACCAAATTTTCACATAAGTTAGGAAAATCCCTATGAAGCTCAGAGACCTTTAGGCTTCTGTCACCAGGAGGTTAAAAGCAGGAGGGAAACATGGAAGCCGAGATCTTGTTCGCATAGTGTCCTTTGGTCAGGGAGACATAGCAGCCATGGACACTGTCCCGGTGTTACTGGCTTAATCCAAACCAGACAAGCCTTTGGTGAGTCTCTTTGGGCACAGAACTCTGCCAGGCCCTGAGGGGCACCCAGGTGAGTACGGCCTTCACCTTGAGGAGTGAACTGTCCAGCCCAGGATTTCCAAACATCAGCCATCCACCTACAACCTCAGGACTCTGTGACATCAGAGAACAAAAGACTGATTGCCAACGTATGGTGCTACACTATGCCCCCATTCCTGGGGTGCAGGGGGTGTCTGTGGCTAGGAGAAGCAGGAGTCTCTCAGGAGAGCAGGACAGGGACTGCTCAGGCCACATCTTGACTCTGCCTTGGGCAATTGTATGACCTTGGCCCAAACATTCCTCCTCTTAGGTCTCAGCCTCACCATCCAGACAGTTAGGAGTATGGACCAAGGAATCACAAAGGGCAGTTTCTCTCCCTCCTCTTCCTAACAGCACAGCTTTGGGCTCAGTATCTGAGAGATAATAACCTGTGAAAAGTCAGTCACATTATGAAAAGCCTGTAACAGGTCAGAAAAGCAGTGTGAATGTATCCCAGAATGCATCACTTTCGTAGCTCAGGTAAGGTAAGCACACCTTACCTGTGCAGGCAGGTAAGTCCCAGTCTCCGAGAACACGCTCCAAAGCCTGAGCCCACAATTAACAAAGGGCTGCTTTGCCTCCACTGGTCAGGCCCAGAGTGAGGGATACGGGTGCATTCCTGGAGCTGGGTCTGCTCTTCTCAGGACTGCCTCCACCCAGGGGAGGTGAACAATGACAAGGAGCCACTGTTTACTCTCTGGGGGCAGGAGTAAGGACAGAGAGAGAAAACATAACTTCCTAGCTTGTGCATACCCCAGGACTTTCTCAAGAGATCACTATACCGGGCATCTCAAAGATTCAGGTGTCTTGGAGCAGGTCATGAGGCTTTTAGAGGGATGCCTCACTCACAGTTGAGGAGCTCCAGCAGCTTGGAGAGAAGAGGCTTTCTGGTCTGGTTGACTGTGCTCTGATGGCCTCTTTCTGGAGAAACTGACACATCACCACTTGAATTCTCCTCCCTTTGTATCCCCATCAGTCTGAATTTTCTGTCACAAGGGACAGAAACCCAACACAAGTAAGATTATGCAAACAAAAAAGAACGTTTTTCTCATTAAAATTAAAAGTTCAAATTTCACTAGCTTCAGGTGTGGTTGGATCCGGGCACTCAAGCTGTATCTCCTGAACCCCCATCTCTCTGATCTCACCTTTCCTCTTCATGGCTTCATTCTCAGACCAACTGTCTGTGTGTTGGCACCTGCACAGCAAGCCGGTCCACAAGAATGATGCTTACACTTTCTCGTTATGGCAGGAAAAGGCCCAACATTGAGTTTTGCTGGGCTGGGCTTTATCCTCAAATGAATTAGGAAGACAGAGCCAAGATCTGGCCTGGGAACTGTCATGTTTAGTATTCACCTACAAGGATAAATGAGTCCTTTCCCACATGTCTCCACTAGAACATGCCAAACTATGCCATGTATAATGTCCTCTTCATAAGGCCCAGACATCTCGGTTCTTATCCAGACTTGCTTGTTTCCAGGCAATTTTTCTTTCTTTCCCTCCACCACTGATCTCAATCATGTGAATAATATGATTGTGATTTTCAAAATTCAAAGAAGGCAAAGCAAAGGTAGCCCTCACCCTCCACCCACTTCTCAAAAGTGTCACCATGGGCCAGTATCATTTTCAATGTGATGTGTGTTATCCTCTAAGAACACAGAGAGAGAGAGACAGAGACAGAGAATAAAGAAGAGGGAGGTGGAGAGCAACAGGGGTCTCTCTCAGATGGTAGGACCAGGAAGGCTTCTCTGAGTAGGTGCCCGCTGCAGAGAATGAAATAAGAAAATGAGCCATACAAACACCTGAGGGAAGGGCAGTCCTGGCAGAGGCACCAACAAGTGCAAAGGCCCTGAGGTAGGAGCTTTTTCAATGTTTTTGAAGAACAGCACAGAGGGCCATGTGGCTGGAGCAGACTGTGTGAGGCGGGGGATTGGTAGGAGTTGGGGTCAAAGGGAGGCTGGGGGATCAGATCATGTAAATCCTTGCAGGCCATTGTGAAGGCTTGCTTCAATGCAGAGCAAGAACGGAAGTCACTGGAAGAGTTAAATAATGAAACATGGCGATCTGATTTAATTGTTGGAAAGACCACTCTTCCTGCCGAATGGAGAGCCCAGGGCAGGGACCGTGGGTGGGCAGGAAGACCAGTTAGGGGACTTCTACAACAGCCCAGGTGAGAGATAGCAGCACTTACACACAGCTGGGCATCGAGAGCCTGGGTTTACTGATTCCAGCTTCGTTCTTCTCATCATCCCAACCTCCCCCACTCTACTTTTCCAGAGGGTTCCTGCCATCACATAATCTGTTTCTCTCTAATTGAAAGACATCACCACATGACTTATCTATCAGGCACAGTGCTCCTGTGTCACCTAAGTTGGGGGTCACAGGAAGTGGTCTGTAGGGGGTGCTGTGCATATCTGCTACCCAGGTGAAGCAGGTCTCTTAGACAGAAGTCTCTGGGCTTAACCATCTGGTCTTAACCATCAAAATATGCAGCAAATGCCCAGACCCAATAAGCAGTGGTTGTTTGGAGCCAGTCCTTTTGAATACTGAGTTAATTCAGCAGTTCAAAAAGTACGTGACCTGTAGCGACACCAGAGTACCCTGAATAATAATTTTACATACCATGTCCATAAACATTGTTTATTTTCAAGGCATGTATTTATTGCAATGTATATTAGGAAAACATAGAAAGCATGGAGATGAGCTCCATGATCTCACAGCCACAACTGAATGGATGAGGCTTAATTCGAACGAATGAGTCCATGTAGAGAAACCTACTAAATGGTCGCAAGGGGGTGCACAGAGGTGGCCCGAGTGACAATCGTGAGGGGCTGTGTGAATGGGCACCGCTTGGGACACGCTGAATGTCTGGCAGGTGGGGCGAGTTGGGCACTGAAGTTTAAGTCCCATCATGGCAGCGGGAAGGGACCCTCCCCAGCCCATCATCAGCATGACAGAGAAAGGTGTCGGGATGACCTCACCCCCAGCCCAGCCTGCTGGGAACATTTGGTCATAGAAAGAAATTGGGTCTGGCTTTCCACCCCCCCCCCCCCCACATTACAGGCAAATGTTGGAGAAAACAAGTTTTGGTTGGCTGGCTTGGCTTCGCTTAAAATTTAAAACTGGCTTCTTTTGTCCTCTGTGACATGTCTTTCGGGTTCTTACCTCCCACCCGAGCTGTCTGCCTGCTTCAGGGCTGGGCTGCAGAAAGAGTTTAGATCATATATTTTTGTATAAAAGCTACTGATTTATAGAGCTTCTTCATTATGGCCGTTTTAATGAGGCAGGTTACTGTCCCCAAGGGGAGGCTTAACATATAGTGCTATTTATGTGTAGATGCTGCTGTCATTTGAAAGGATTCTTAAAATTGTACTTTAATAGCAAGATGACATAAATCTTTGGTTGGCTTACTTGGGCAGGGATGAGTGCATCTAACAAATATGCAAGGGAGCTCACAGGCAAAAGCACCCAACAGCTAATTGCCTCTGAAATTAGTAGGATGGAAACATAAGCACTCAAGACCCTGGTTTTATGCCCGTTAAAAATAAGAAACAGTTCTGCAGGCTGCTTGCTTTTTTTGCCAACACAGCATTTGGAACTGCTGACTGCAGCAAGTGAATTATTCACCAGGTGGAAGCTTCCCCTGCATTCAAAGAGAAGGGTCTGACAGGCCCATGGGCAGCCGGCTTTTGCTCCTTTTGGCTTGTAAAGCGGTCTCTGGAGGCCCAGAGACGGGCAGTTCTCCTACCACTGCTTCATCATGGTTTGTGAAGAGCAGGCAAAGGGTTGATTCTGCTCGGAATGCTCTGGATTCATGGGTTCAACAAATACTTAACGGAGCACCTGTCCGCTGTGTGGCAAGCACTGTACTTGAGGGAGACCCTGAGGGGCTTCTAGCAGTGAGAGAACGTGGACTGAATGCCTCCTGGCTGCAGGGTGGTCCCTGGGAGGGGGAGGGGGAGGGTAGACATGGTGAGGGGGATCTGGCGGTCCTGGTGACTGACGCCTCCTCCAAGGAGAAGGTAACACTTAGCCCACTTTTCCTGAGCCCCGCCCCCATCAGTGGGTGAGGCGTGGTTCGAAGCCGTCCATCCCCATGAATCACCTTATTTAACCCTCACAACCCAAGAGGTGCATAGCATTACTAATTCCATTTTATTGCAGGGAAACTGAGTCAGTCACATAGAGGGGAAGTAATTTAATCCAGCGAGTAAGTGGCGCAGGCGAAATTTGAACCACAGTTCATTACACTTCGCAAGCTCTGTTGTAATCACTCCGCCATCTTGCCTCTGCTCCAACGAGCTGCAGTGGCTAAAAGGCAGATACTGAGCCCTAAAATTCAATTCTCAGGACCTTGGCAGCGCTTTGCGGGTCCTGAATCACAGAAAGGAGACAGGAGCTGGTTGCTAAGCAACCGACTTGTTGTCCATCCCGAGCAGAGTCCGGTCAGTGGTGGCCCAGGTTATCATGTGATCGAGATCTGACCAATCAGAACACCCCATTCTCCTGACTGCAGGTGATTGGCTCAGGATGTGACCCAAGTTACGGTGGATGCAGCTGGGCCTGAGACTTCTCTGGTGATGCTGGAACAGTTGTCCTCCACCTGAGCTGAGTGGCTGAGCTAGGAAGATATCAGTCTGGAGCTGCTGGGGAGTCTTCCCCACTGCCCCAAGGGGAAGGTCTGCCTTAGAGCAAAGCCACTATGGAGGTAAAAAGAGTCCAGACTACATTCTCGGCGTCAGGATTAACCTCAGCTTTACATGAGCCAAGGAATTCCCTTTGTGTCCCAAGCCAGTTTACGTTGGCTTTTCCATCACTTGTAACCAAAAGTTATCATGACAGATACAGTAGGGCAAGGGTTAGTGCCCCCATTTGACAGGTGATAAAACTGAGGCTCTAAGCAGAAGACAAGAAAACGGAAGGAACTAATAATTATTTACTACTTACTGACCCCGTTAACTGTTCCCGTTGCTTTTTTAAATATGATTAAGCTGGGTTGCAAACCCCAATGCGACACTAACTCACAGTGAGATATTGCAAATCAAATTGTTCCAAGCCTCAGTTTACCCATCCAAGCAGGGGCTGAGCTGGGATATATCATCTGTTCCCACAGATGTTCCTTGTGGTGTAGTAAAACCACAGAAAGTTTCCATAGTCGATGGGTTCAGGAAAAGTTGCACCCGCTAGCTTTTTCTTTGGAACATTAGCATGTTAAATGTTCTGGAAAGCCCTGCAACCAAGACACGGGTGTGTTTAACCCAGCATTTCCAGGATGTGTAAGTTTGGTTCTGAATTCATCATAGATGTTAAAACATGAACAGAAAGAGAGAAAGATAAAGGTATCCGATAAGTAAAACCCTGTTTTGGCATGTCAAAAACTGTCATGGGGACTAAAAATTTGCTTCACTTTGGAAAAGCTCATTTTTATTCTCTCAGAGGCTCAATAAGTGTGAAGTCATCCAAGCTGCTGCATGTGGGCCACAGGTCAGATAAAGAGAAGAACCGTCCTACAATTCACGTTGCCCACCTAGACATGGAATAAGCTCTCGATAGGGAGATGTCCATCTGTGATAATCCAAGGACTAAATGCCCTCCCCTTGAAATAGAAGGCAGAAAACAAATTTAGAAATTTCTTGTTCGGACAACATAATGCAGAGCACAAAGGGGTGACCAAAAGAAACCCAATAATAGAGACTCCCCCACTTCTGTCCATTCTAGTTATCTAAAGTTTCTCTGTATCATTTCCAGAGTGATTAACCATAGACTGGGGAGCCAGTGTTCCCAGGAGCAACACTTTCCTTGGAGCCTGGCTCTGCTCTGCCGTATATGAAGTTGAACTTCCTACTGATGGTTGACCTGTGGTGGTGTTTCCAGACAGACCTCATACCAACAACAGCACAGCCTCTGTTCCAGGCAGGGTCCCAGCAAATGGCAGCTCTCAGGAGAGAGATGGAGAAGGGAGCGTCGACAAGGAGATGGCAGGGTAAGGGGTGGTAAGGGCCCCAAGACTGGCATCAGAGGGAAGCTATCCCTAGGCCTGCAGACTTGAGGGTGAAAACTCATATGACCCCAGGGCCAGCTGTCCTTGTACTAGAAGGTCACCTGACAAATACATTGGCTTCAGAAGAGAAACTCAGCCTTTGCCAACCTCTGTGTTGCAGGTCCTTTGCCAAATGGGGAGTGGGGGGGACAGAAACTTTTCATTTTGATGAAGTCCCGTTTATCTTTCTATTCTTTTCCTGTTAGTGGTGCATATGGTCAGCCTGAGGAATATTTGCTTTTCCCAAGATCTCAAAGATTTTTCATCCCTGTTTTCTTCTAGATGCTTTAGAGTTTTAGATTTTATGTTTAAGTGTATGATTCATTTGAAGTTTATGTGGTATTGGTTAGGGGTTGAAGTTCATTTTCTCCCCGTATAAATATTCATTTACTTCTAAACCATCTGTCAAAAAGACTTTCTGTTCTTCACTGAATTACCTGGGCACCTCTGTTGAACATCAGTGAAATATATATGAGTGATTTTATTTTTAGTCTCTCTTCTGTTCCACTGATCGGTATATTTTTCCTTAAGCCACAAACACCCGATCTTGACTTCGATAGCTTTGTAGTAAGTCTTGAAATCAGATAGTTAAAGTCCTCCAACTATGTTATTTAGAATTTTATTGACTATTCTAGATGCTTTGTATTTTCATGTAAATCTTATAATCAGCTCATCAATTTCTAAAAATGCCTGCTGGAATTCTGGTTGAGATTGCATTCAATCTATAGATCAGTTTGGGGAGAATTATCATATCATCTTAATGATAATATTGAGTCTTTTTTAAGGTTTTTTTTCTATTGATTTAAGTAATCTCTACACCCAACATGTGGCTCAAACTTATGACCCCAAGATCCAGAGTCACATGCTCTCCCAGATGAGCCAGCCAGGCACCCCAAATATTGAGTCTTTTGTTCCAGGAACCTGATAACTTTCCATTTTTTTCAGTGTTTAATTTCTATCAGCAATGTTTTGTAGTTTCTAGAATACAAATCCTGTGTGTTTGGTTAAGTATGTCCCTAAGTATTGCGAAGTTTTTTATGCTATTGTAAATGGTATTTTAAAACTTCATTTCCCAATTGTTCATTGCTAGTACGCAGAATTTAAATTGATGTTTTCTATTGACCTTCTAGACTGCGATCTTTCTAACTCACTTATTACTTCTTGTCAGTTATTTTGTTGATTCTTTAGGACAAATGTCTCTTTTATCCAACCTTGGTCCCCTCCCAAGAAGTAACACTGTTGAGTGCATCTTTATAGATTCTTTTTCATATTCCTTTCATCTTTCTAAATCCTTTTTCATATTTTCCCCACATACATATGAGCCCATGAAAAAGGCATAATATTGGATCTTATTTCATGCAAATGTAGTGTTTTGCTATTAGGAGCACTGCTGCAAGGAGCATCCTCAGACTTATCTCCTTGCCCACGTGGGTAAAATTGTTCCCAGGACAAACTGTGATTAAGGGTGGACACATACACCTGACATTTTCAGAGATGACAACCTCCCTCTGCCTGGGCTCCTGGTGAGACTAAGACCTGAAGGGTACCTGTTGAGTCCAAGAGGGAGGAGATGAAGGAGCTGGGGAGAGGCGGGATGTAGTGCGCTTGCACACACATTTCGGGACGAGGTGTGGGTTTGCACCCAGACGTGATGGAATCCCCATCACGGGGCCCCCATACAGCTAGCTCTAAGGGAAGCAGATGTCCTCCTGGCAGCCTCCCCCCTCTTCCTCCCACACGCCTCCCTCCTCCTCATACCCCTCCCACCCCCGGCCTCTCCTCCCCCTGCTGTGTCGCTGCAGGGCCTCTCAGTCGGGGAGGAGGAAAGCAGCCTGATGGATGAGTCTGCATTCGATGCTGCTCCTTTGCGGTTTCCGGGCTGGGGAAGCTGGGGGCTGCAGCGCTGTGGGGGTGTCAGCAGCCCCTGGGACGATGCCGGGATGGACAGAAGGGCTTCCTGGGGTTGCTCGTACTTCACAGGTTGCTTTTCGGGGTGCACAAATGAGGTTTACCTAGGAAGACAAGGACTGCCATTCTGGAGAGAGGCCTCCCGAGCCTCGTGCAAACTTGACGGGTGTTTGACGCGGAGAACATTGGAGACCCCACTCCCTCAGGAGCTGCGTGTGAAGCCCCGCACTGAAAACCGTTGTCTGGCCATTTGGAGCTCCGTGGCCTCGGCTGAGGCACAGGCCACCTCTCAGACTCGCTCTTCTGCCCTGGGACAAGGAACCACAGGAGCATCCGTGATTTCTGCCTCTGTGTGTCCACCCCTGTCCACTTTGCTTCCCCCCCCCCCCCGGGGGACACAGCCTCCGTCACACTGAGCCATCGCGTGGATTGAGCAGTGCCCACCCCATCCCGCAACACCAGCGGTGGACGTGTGTAACCAGGTGGGGACAAGCGGGCGGTCCAGCCTCTTGGGCGCTCCGATTGGCTACGGGGTGGAGAGGTGACCCCAAACGGGCCAATGAGAGGCTGCCCCGCAGCTTCTGCAGGATCCCGTGGGGAGAGACTCGGTGCCCAGGGCTGCATCTTGGTCACCGCCGGGAGACAAACTGCTTGAGAGTGAAGCCAACCCAGAGGAAAGCAGAGCCCAGCGAGGGAGAGGGACCGAATCATGACCAAATGGTTGGAGTCCCTGGATCCAGCTGGGGCGGCAGCCAGGTACACCTGACTTTTAACTACGTGAGCTAATAAATTTGCTTTCTCACTTAAGTCTCTTTGAATTGAGTTTCTGTCACTTGCAACCGGAAGTATCCCAATTAATGGAGCCCATGGTTTGCCTTCGGGACCCCTAAGTGGTGAGACCAGGCAGACCGTGGAAGGGGGGCTGCTTCCGGAAGGCTGTGTCCTCCGAATCTGGGGAGCAGGCATGCTGAGGGGCTCCTCCAGGTGGGGCAGGGCTGTGCTGTGTCCCCTTGTCCACCCCCAGGACGGCCCCAGCTTGAGAACAATGGGAGCCTCAGGATCCAGCTCAGGGTCCCGCTTTCCGTAGATCACACGGGTCCTGCCCAGCCGGGTGGCTCTAGACAAGGAGAGCCAGTAGCTTCCTGGAGGGTGTGGAATCTGAGTGGAATGAGGTAAGAGAGATATATGGGACATACACCACACTTGAAAAATAGAGCACGTGCATTTATCCAGTGTCAGGCCCACACCACCCTGGCCTGGATCATGAGCTCCGTGAGGGCGGGAGGGTGCGTGGCTGGTTTGCCACACCCAGTAGGGAGCATCGCCCGTCAGAGTCCAAGTCAGATCTGGTCCCGACCCCCTGCTCAAACTCTGCAGTGGCTCAACCTCACTCAGAACAAAATCCAACGTTCTCAAAATGACCCTCAAGGCTCTGGTCCCACCCAAGCGCCCCAGGCGACCTTTAACCTCAGGGCATTTGCGCCTCCTTTCCCCCTCCCAGAAATTCTCTTCCCTGAGACAGCCACCCGACTCCCCTCTTTCAATTTTCACTCAAACGTCACCTTGTCAGTAAGGCCCTCCCCGGCCACCCCATCTGATGAGGCACACCTCGGTCCTGCCTTGTTTTCTCCTGCTTTAGAAATGCAAATCAAATCATGTCACCTCTGCTCCAAAACCTTCAATGGCTCCCCATTGCTCTTCTAAATCTTCTGTCATGGGCTCCAGGGCCCTTCATGGTCCGGTCACCTCTCAGACCCATCTGCCCTCACTCTCCCTAGGGGGAGAGTGTTCCTCCAACTCACTAAACTCGTTCCTGCCCCGGGCCCTTTGCACTTGCTGTTTCCCACATCTTTTCCTGTTGGTTCTCTTTGAACTTTCATGTCTCAGCTCAAAATGTGACTCCCCACCAGCCAGGCTAATGTCACTGCTGTTTCTCCTCTGCACTTCCATTCCATCAGCAAACCTCTGTTAAACAGCTCTAGCATGCCAGCCACTTTCTAGGCCCTGGGGATGCAGCAATAAACAAGACAGATATGTCTTATGGCCCCCGCCTAAGGGAAGCTACATTCTGGTTAGGAATGGTGGAGGGGGTGGGTAGAAAAACAGCACACAGGGTAAAGACAGAAAAGGTCTCAAGTGATGATAAGTGCTCTGAGAAAAATGAAGAAAGAGGGGGAGAGAGACTGCATTTGCAAACCAGGGAGGTCAGAGTAAACTTCGCGGAGAAAGTGACACTTGAGCAAAGACCTAAGGGAGGTGAGGGAGGGAGTTATGTGAGTATCTGGGAGAAAGTCTTCCAGACAGAGGGAAGAGCAAGTGCCAAGTCCCCGGGGCAGGAATGTAGCTGGTGGGTTTGAGGAGCAGCAGGGAGGCCAGTGTGACTGGGACAGAGTGAGTGAGGGGACAGTAGGAGAGATGAGGGCGGGGCGGGGGTGGGTCACAGAGAGCCACAGAGGCTGTGGCGAGGACTCTGGCTTTTGCTCTGAGAGAGGTGGCAGAGGAGAGAGGGGCCCGAGCAGAGGAGATTGAAACGGGATCCCCCCATGAGAACGGTTACCAATCCAACATGGTCCAGGCAAGTGCTGGACCAGGAACAAGGACAGTCCCTGGCACAGGGTTGCAGAAGGAGGGCTGGCATTCCCTCATTCATTCACTGCATTTCATTCATTCATTCATTCCAGACCTAGGAGAGGCTTTGAAGCCAGAAGGCCCCATCTCTGGCTCCACCCCGACCTCACTGGGTTGGGGCAAGGACCTTCACCTCAAACACACCAGGATAAGGGTGCTGACTCCTGTGGGGTTTCCCAGACCAGCGCAGGGGCTGCTCAACATGGGGTCCCGCACCGAGCAAGCTCTCCGTAAGTATGAGTCGCACTTCCCTTCCTCCCCTTTTCTGGCCTTCCTTCCTTCTCATGAGGCTGTAAGCTCTATGAGGACAGTGACTTCTATCTGTTTTGTTCATTGTCCTAACCCCGGGGCCCAGGACCTCACTTGGCACAGAGTGTTTGATCCGTAAATATTTATCACATGGGTGAATTCCCTGAGTCCTGAGCAGATGGAAAATACTTTGTCAGAGTCAGGGCTGACAAGAGGAGAGTGCGGTAAATGCCAAATTCCAGAAATGCAGATCAAGGACACGGCGCCAGACATGTCTACCGGGACCTGGATCACCCAGCAGAAAGTGACAGGTGTCGCCCGACCTTGTTCTAAATTCTAAGAAGGTGAACAAATGAGCCTTAACGAAATGTTTGATGTCTGCTCTAGGTCGTGCGCAAGTTGTATGTCAAGTCTATGGGCCAGAGAGCCTTGTATTTTGAAGTGCGGTATCTGCATGTTTTAGTACGTTGGGGTCTGTCGTGTTAATCATTGTGTTTTATTGAGTCCCAGTGTAGATATGCATTGTTTTAACTGTTGGTGGGAGTGTAGCACGGGGTCTTCGTCTGGGGAATTCAGCAGAGCCTGGAGCCCCTGTTGGGGGCACTCCCTTGGGCAGCCAAGCAACAATACAGGCTTCTGATTAAATGAGTGCATGTGACACACTAGGTCCCATGTCAGCCGTTCACGTCTGGGGTTTCACTGAATCCTCAGGAGAAACCCATTCAGAGGAGTCCTGCTTTATCTCCATTTTACAGATGCCAGAACCAAAAACCAGAAGAGCCTAGCATTTTCCCCAAGGTCACACAGCTCGTAAGCAGCAGAGTTGGGATTTAAACCCAGGTCCACCCTGACTAATCCAAAGCTGGGCAATTTCTTAGTCCCCATTTGGCTAGGACTGTCTCAGTTTGAAAACTAAAAATCCCACATTCTGGAAACCCCTTGAGTCTCACACAAACCAGGACTGTCGGTCCCCCTATCTAAAGCCCATACTTTGAACCACAAAGCACGTTACATTCATGTCCTCTTTTAAGAAAGCATGAAAGGGGGCGGTGCAGGTTTTCTAGGAGGTGTATACTTATGAATGGGGACAAGAATCTCGGAAAGGGGGGGCCATCTGAGTAGTTCAGTCAGTTAAGTATCTGCCTTCAGCTCAGGTCACGATCCCAGGGTCCTGGGATCGAGCCCCGCGTCGGGCTCCCTGCTCCACGGGGAGCCTGTGTCTCCCTCTCCCTCTGCCTCTGCCCCGCTTGTTCTCTCTCTCTCTCTCTCAAATAAGTAAATAAAATCTTAAAAAAAAAAAAAAGAATCTCAGAAAGGGAAGGCAATGCTTGAAGAATGGGAATTAGCCACATTTTGCTGAAATTTAAAAATTTTTAATTCTAAAATAATGATAGACTCATAGGAAGCTGCAATAGTATCACAGAGTCCTGTGTACCCTTCACCTATCTGCCCCCATGGTGACATCTGAAATAGCTGTAATTCCGTATCAGGGCTACGAAACTGACCTTGAGACAATGCTTTAACTAGACCACAGACCTTATTCAGATCTATCATTATTTACATGCAACTCATGTGTGTGTGTGTGTGTGCGTGTGCATGTGAGCATATGCACACACACATGCATCTAGTCCTATGCAATTTCATCACGTGAATAGGTTCCTGTAACCCCCACAGCCAACACGACAGACAACTGTCCCTGCACCACAAAGGAACTCCTTTGTGCTGCCCCTAAATACTTACACCTTCTCCATTCCCAACCCCACACCATCCCTACCGCCTGGCAACCACTAATCTATTCTCCATCTTTATAGTTTTGTCACTTCAAGAATGCTATATAATGAAGGGGCGCCTGGGTGGCTCAGTCATTAAGCGTCTGTCTTTGGCTCAGATCATGGTCCCAGGGTCCTGGGATCGAGTCCCGCATCGGGATCCCTGCTCGGCGGGAAGCCTACTTCTCCCTCTCCCACTCCCCCTGCTTGTGTTCCCTCTCTCGCTGTCTCTCTCTCTCTCTCTCTGTCAAATAAATAAATAAAATCTTAAAAAAAAAAGAATGTTATATAATGGAATCAAATAGAACACAACCTTTTGAGATTCTTTTTCATTCAGCAGCATGCCCTGAGATCCATCAGGGTTGTCGCACGTATCAATAATTCACTCCATTTTATTGCTGAGTCGTAATCCATGGTGTGGATGTACTTGAGTTTATTTAACTATTCACCCGTGAAGGGCATCTGGGTTGTTTCTTTTTCCTTGGATTTTTTTAAGCTCGAGCAGAGGTAAAAGAGGATTCTTTTAAGTTGACTGTGAGGAGCCCAAGTGCCATGATGGGCAGTCAAGGCTTGATCCTGCCCACACTGTGCCATCAGAGCAGGGTCTAAATGAAAAGGAAGTTAGAGCCTGGGGAGCTGTATATTAAAAAGCATGTGGTTATTCAGTTACAAATCACAGAAACCCAAAGCAAAACGGGTAAATTTCTGCCTTGAGGAAATGAAGAGTCCAAGAATAGTACTGCTTCAGGCATGGCGAGATCCAGGGCGTCCAATGATGCCATCAGATCTGCTCTTCCTCTTCCTCCTCTCGTTTCTTCTTCTCCTCTCCTCCTCACTTCTTCCTCCTCCTCCTATTCTTCCTCCCCCCCCTCCTCCCCCTTGGCTCTACTTTCCTCTCCATTGACTGTTCCCTCCAGGCCCACTCTGAGTAG
Organism: Eumetopias jubatus; assembly: GCF_037043125.1. Taxonomy (NCBI): domain Eukaryota; kingdom Metazoa; phylum Chordata; class Mammalia; order Carnivora; family Otariidae; genus Eumetopias; species Eumetopias jubatus. The sequence continues at coordinate 128,292,735 of NW_028274815.1, forward strand.
TGCCATAGGAAGCTCCTAGCCTCCCTCATACCAGCTCAACAATTTTAAGGAAAGGGATTGCTTTTTTCCAGCAGGTTGCAGGAGCTCCTTAATCAATCACTGAGGCTGGGGGAATGCACTGCTTTAGGCTACAGCTCAGTTGTCAGCCCTCCCCTGGAGCCAGAGGACGATCAGCCGGAGAGTGGGGATGGGAGTGTTTTCAAAGGAAAGCTGTGCTCCTATCACCAGAAACGGAGGAGGGATGGATTCCTGATGGCTGCCTACATCAGGTGACCACCGCACAAGGACTGCCCTGCCGGGGTGCTCAGGATGGGCTGCAGGTGGGAGGTCAGTGGTTGGCAAAGGCCAGCGGAGAGATGAGCAAAGCAGGGCCAACTTCTCAATCAGGTACAAGAGGAGTAGTGCCTAGGGCTCATGAGACTTTTAGAAGCTAATAAAAATTTTTTAATCCCTTTGAAAATCATGAAGTAGAACATGAACATAACCCATCCTGAAGTACATTCATCATATATTCATCTTTATACCAACACAGTCGTACAGCAAAATTATCTATCTATCTACCTATTTATTTTAGAAAGAAGGGGCCCACAAAGATTGGCCCAGCAGGACTAGGTGCTTGCTTGGACAAGGTGGACCAAGTGAGGTGATTAGGGAAGTTCCCAAATTTGGATCTTGGCCTCTAAAGGAATGGTTTGGTCATATTAAGGAAGATGGGTGAAGAACAATTAAGTCTATGCAGGGCTAAGGTTACAGGCTCTGGGGCTGAGTCCTGGATCTGTGACCACCCAGAAGATCAACCTTGGGCGAGGCCCTTTACCTCTCCAAGCCTCGCGTTCCCCATCTGTAAAATAGGCACAAGAATTGTCATCCTTTCTGAGGTGGCAGGGGGATTAAATGAGACATTGTATGTGCTTAACAAAGGATTCAGCATGCAGTAGGTGCCTAATAAATGGGATTGAGTCTTAATTTGGGGAAACCTAAGAAGAGAATATGATAGAGATGCTGGGACCAGACCTGAAGTGATACTTGAAGATGAAAGCAAAGAGGGGCTCCCCAGAGAGCAGCTGGGGAAAGGGGAGCAGGAGACAGGATCTCGGAACATGTTGAAATTAGGGGCCAGGAGGAGGGGACAAGTCAGCAAAGGCAGAAAGAGAAGAAGGAAGAAAACCCTGACATCGGGACCTTGGAAGCCAAGAGAGTAAAGGGCATCAGGAGATTGGAAGTTAGTAGGAGGGTTGGATCCTGCAAAATAATCCAGAATAAGTGGTAGGGAGAGTATTTGGGTAAAAACAGATGTAATGGATTATCTGTGGTTTTGTCTGAGCAGTTTCTAAGCCCCCTCCTTTTTGTTATTCATTCATTCAACCAACAAATACTCACTGGGCTCATTGGCTGTGTATTGGTCTCAAGGTCACTCACTTAGGCAATTTCTGCTGCAGAGTCATTCTGGAACACTGCTGGTTTCCACCTGTTCTATTTCTCAGCTTCCTCCGATCATCTGAGCATCCTTCTTTTGGCACCCAGTAAATTCCCAATTGCCTCAGCTAACCAGATTCAGTTTCTGCTGCTAAAAACCAAACGGATAGCTCACACACTTGGTCCACATGTTTGGGCAAGGGTGACTCCCAGCCCTGCTCCGTGGTGGACAGGCCACCTAAGCCAGGCCAATCACAGCAGCCAAACCTTCAGCCAGCATGAGTGGTTCTCACTTTAGTCCAGTGAGAGTCAGCCTGGGGGTATTGCTAGAACTCTCACAAAAGCGTCTTTCCGTCGGGGTTGCTGAGCTTGTGCGATAGGAGGCTGAGAGTCGGTGACCATCTGTATCACTGTGAGGAAAGAGCCCTCCAGGGAATGAAGTAGACATCGAAGAATCAGGGATGTAGGATGGAGACAAATACTTTACAGACCCCGGATCCAGCCCCTCCGGAACCCCTGGGTTTGCCCATCCTTGGGCCTCTAACTTCCCATTTGGGCTTACGTCACTGTGCACTGGGGTCACATCCTTGGCAATCAAAACAACTTCTGTTTAACACAAAGACTGCAACACTTTAAAGAGAATGCCAATCTCCATTTTTCTTCATGGACAAAGCACTCCACAGACAAATGTGAGAGCTAAATGTGAGAACACAGCACACAGTAGGTCCTTCACCTTTGGTACCCACCTCCCATCGCCCAGGTGCGCTCGCACGTGAGCTCGCCAGCAAGAAGAAGAAAAGAAGAGCCTGCAGGCGATTTCTTTCAAGTGAACAATCCCATGAGTTTTACACTCCCCCACTTGCTAAACTCGCCACCTTTCCCTGTCGGCTTTTTATCCCTGTCTTGGGCCACCCAAATTATTCCAAAATAGACACCCTAAATTCCAAGAAGACAAGGAAAGTTAGTGTTAATGAAATGTTTAATGCCCGTTATAGCTCATATGTTAGTTTTGCATCAAATTTATGGGCCTGGAGAGGTGCATTTATAATGTATGATGTGTATGTTTTTATTACATTGGAGGACCCACATATAATCAACACGGACTGCAGATTTATGGCCATCTTTATAAGACCTGGAGTATAATTTCATTACTTTTAAATATTTACAAAGGTCCAAAGTTGTAGCTGCGCTTTTATGGTGAATTGTGACACAACACAGTCCTGGCTGTGACTTGGTAAGCGAGGCCCTTGGTGAGGAATGACCCCAAGGAGTACCGTGGGCCTCGGGGGGCCACGAGCAGCGTTCTGACCACGTGGGAGGAGGCAGGACAGTGAGTGGAAATAGACCCCCGGGGGGCTCGGGGCTCGGAGAAGACGCGTCCCGTGAACCAGGAACCACAGAGCAGACCGCGGGGAGGAGGCCAGACTGGCAGGTGGGGCCTCAGGAGGCAGGGGTGCTGGGGGCAAAGCTTCCCCAGGGGGACCACGTGACGCTATCCACGTGACAGCTGCCATCCCCCAAAAGCTTCCTTCCTGCGAAGGTGCTGCAGGTGGCGTCCCCAGGCTCTTGGAAAGTCGGGTTTCGTTCTGTCATTTCTTCCATGAATCTTCCCCAGCCCCTCGTGGAGAAATGAGAAGGACAGCGCATAAATCCACAGAGGTTTGGCGATGCTCTGCCCAGAGGAGGGAGAGTTTAAATAAATAATATCTTGTTCTAACTCAGCAGGCGTCAGCAGGGGATGGAGGGCGGACCCTGACTACAGACAGATATCAGTATGCAGCCCCTCTGGTGATGTTATCAGATAGAACGGGTCCTCTTAATGGTTTCCAGTGGGAAACTAGGACATGTGTGTATATTAGCAATAGATTCAGCTATAAGTGACAGTAAATCCATTTTAAAAGTTCCTTAGGCAAAACACAAGATTATTTCTCTCTCTGGTAAAGGAAGCCCAGCAGTAAGCAGCCAGGGCTGATGGGAGAGCTTCACTCTGATCAAGGATTCAGGCTCCTTCTAACTTACCATTTTGTCAGTCACAGCACATTTCATGAGGCTTCCAATTTGTGATCCAAGATGGCTGCTGCAACTCCAGCCATCACACCCACATTTCTGTCAGCAGTGAGGAGGGAGGTACAAAAACATGCTTTCCTCTTCCCTTAAGACACTTTCTAGAAATTATCCACATTCCACTGGCAATGACTTCATTACTAGCCAAATGTAATGGCAAGGAAAGCTGAGGAACAGAATCGTTATTTTGGGCAGCTATGTGACAGCTGCATTCTTTCTTCCTTACGGAGGAGAGGGAAAACAATACTGGGAGGAACCGCTCAACAATCTCTTCCATACTGGACACGAGTGTTTGCATTTGTGCGGGCCCCAGGGCCTATTGTGTGGCTATGTGTGAATATGTCCTCACCTGGCTTTGTACCAATGCTCACTACCCGTCATTATTAAGCACCCACTCCATAAATATGCCAAATGAATGAATGAATGAATGAGCACAGCCATGCATGTCCACAGAGGTGTGTATGTGCACGTGAACAGATAGGGGTAGAAGCATGCATGTGTGTGCTCAGGCACACAGGTGTATTTGCTATTTACTCACTTATTCAGCTAGTATTTCTTGAGCACCTGCTGTGTGCCTGAGACTGTGCTCCACACTTGTGGACCAACAAGTTAACATGGAAATCCAGCTTACTGCCCTCACGGAATTATACAGCCCAATGAAGAGATGGACAAACCCAGGCACACGAATAACCGAGTCAAATAATATTATGACCACATTAGTGGGGTGAAGAAAATAAACAGCATGATCTTTTAGGGCTCTGTGGGGAAAACAGGGACACCCAATAAGGACAGGAGGGTTGTGAAGGGTGTCCCTAAGGAGGTGCTTGAAGGAAACACATCAGCCCATGCACCCCAGACATCTGCCTCCAGCTCAGACTTCTCCTCGTAGCTCCAGGCACTGGGTTCCACATGTCCCCCAAGGCCCATTCTGCCCCCAGGTCCATGGGGCTGAAAGGGAGTTCCTCTTTCTCTTACCCAAGTCTGATCCCCCTCCCCTCAGTCTTCCCTAGCTCAGTCTATGGCTGCACTATTTACTGCAAGATGGAAGGAGTCAGTGTAGGAAATGCTGGGAAAGGAGCTTTCCAGAGGGGATGGCAAGTGCAAAGGCCCTGGGGCAGGAAACATCCTCGTGTAGTGGAGGAATAGACAGGAGGTTAGAACACAGCTAGCCCAAGGTGACATCTTGAAAAGGGAGCCAGGTGGACCACCTCCCAATACCATCTTCCCCTTTTTGGCAATCTGCTGATTATCTCTACAGACTGGACCAGACCCAAAGCCAGAAGCAAGAGAGCCCCATGATGTGGACCACCTCGGTCAACCTTATGGGTCAGAGAGTAGGGGGAGGCACAGAGAGTGGACATGGGGGACAAAGGGAAAACAGGTGGCACAAGCCCACAGCCAAGGCCAGGGCTATAGCTTTGATGTTAGTTAGCTGGGAGCCATGGGGGACGATGAGCCGAGAGGTAACAAGAACCGACGTACACGTTTAACGTGTCACGTCGCGGCTACGGGGACAGTGGACCGTGCAGGCCTCGCGGTGGAGACAGGTCAGTGGGGGAGACATCACAGTGCCCCAGGGAGAGGTGACTTGGCTCCAGCCAGGTGGGGACAGAGGAGGTGAGCGGACTCCAAGCAGAAAAGCCACGCTGAGGGGGAGTTCCAGGTGACATAAGGACCAGGCGTGGCTCTCTGGTGTGGCTTCAGAACCCAGTGACAGTTCTGCCTGTGTGTAGAAATGGCCTGAACGCCTGGGCAAATGGGGATTTCGGACACTGAGAAACCCAGACATGGGGATGTGACCCAGAGCCTCCCGCCCTGAGCCACCCCCGGAAAGGTCCGTCTCTGGCCTCAGAAGAGCCGACAGCAGGAGGGAGGCAGGTGCCCAGGATGGCCCCGGGCCCTGGCCGCGCTGCTCCCGTGTTTTATTTTCCCCATCCATTAGGCGCAAATGTGCTGGGGCCAGAGCCGGCGTCCTGCTGGAAAATCAATGTCCCATCAGAGCTCACCTTTGCGTCCCGCCCCCGCCCTGAGCATCCACTAACACTGGCCGCGACACAGTGACACTCAGCCCACGGGGGGACCGCGGGCCCGGCTCCTGCCTGCAGGGCCAGCACGGCAGGGGCACCGGCTCAGTCCCCGGGGCCTCGGGCAGCCTCGCTCAGGGCCTGGGCCCGCCCTGCACGTGGATGGCAGCAGGCCCCCCTCCACCTGAATCTGGGTGACCCGGGGGATTCACCTCCCCTCTCTGGGACTCGGTCTCCCCATCTGTAAAGTGAGGCTTTAGTGTCAGAGTATCCGAGCCCTTCATGGCAGACCAGAGACTGCTGCAGCTGGTCTGAGCAGAGAAGGAAAGGGATTCCAGGGTAATCGGGCTCTAGAAGCCCTGGGACGACCAGAGAGGCAGGTTTGGAGGCTCCACAGGCGGCAACCAAGTCCGGCTTCCCTGGCAGGACTGCTCCCTGGGACCCAGTGCTGCCGTACCGGGGGCACAGACACCCCAGCTTGCACCCTGACACCCAGCCCTGGCCCAGCGGTGGAAACTCCTCCCCGCTCCCAGTCCATGTGGCCTCATCCCCTCCTCATGGGACCTAGGTCTGGCCGATGCACCTCCTCCTGGGGCTCAGCTGGACTCCTGGAAGGAGGTTTCTGGTTTCTGCTGAGGCTGTTACGTTGGTGGATGGAAGCCTGGAGCTGCTGGTGACCAGTTTGCCCCCACCTGGAAGAGCCTGTCTGAGAATGCCACCAACACAGAGGGAGAGCAGGGCTGAGAGGTGGAGAAGCAGCATCTTACTGACACCGTAGGAGCTCCTGGATGGAGCCATGCCTGAAGCCATCCTGTCAATGTGTACAGGGGAGCCGTGTCCTCCTCAGGGGGCCCAGTCTCCTTATGTGTGGTGAGTCCAGTGGAGCTCATGGGGAGGGGACCCCAAAATGCCACCTCCCAGTCTCACCACAGCCTTCTCTGAGCCAACAGCCCACCTGGGGGCAAGCCTGGCCTTCTGGAATCTTCTTCTGCTCACGTCTGGGGGAAACGCCAGGGGGAGAAATGGGCAGATCTGGGTTCTAGCACCGAACACACCTGAGTGCATGACCACCCTCTGCCACTCACTGGCCATGTGACCCAGGGCAGGTCACCTCACCCTCTGAGCCTCAGTGTGCTGATCTATGAAATGGGGATGATGGACACATCGATCCTGTAGAGTTAAGGGAGTCAATGTGTATAAAAAGCTGAGTACGTGGGCAGGGGCTTAGAAACAGCTGTGCACTCTGGTCTTTCCCTCCTGCAGGGAGGCCTGGTGGGTGCAGCAATGACAGCAGAGTCTATGTCTGCCTTTTGTCAGCTTAACGAGGTGATACATGAGCATGAAATGTACCTCCTGGTCATATCAGGGCTCAGTAATACTTCATTATTGTCACCCTCACCCTCACCACCACCACCACCACCATCACCATCACCATCACCGTCAACATCATCATCCTCACCAGCACCATTACCACCATCATCATTACCATCACCATCATTAACATCAATATCACCATCATCACCATCATCACCATCACCATCATCATCATCATCACCATCATCATCACCATCATCACCATCATCACTGTCACCATCACCATTACCACCATCACCATCACCATCATCATCATCATCCTCACTAGCACCATTACTACCATCACCATCACCATCATCATCATCACCATCATCATCACCATCATCACCATCATCATCATCACCATCATCATCATCATCAGCTGCAGAGACACATGGCTGACAAGCTGAACTGGGGAGGTCTGGGGCACAGAGCAGAAGCATGTTCTTGGAGTCGAAGAACCTGTGGTGGTCAGGGAGGGCTTTCTGGAAGAGGCAAAACTGAGGTCACATTAAAGTTCCAGAGGGACCGACTTAGATGAGAGGACTGAGGAGTGACGGAGATAATATCTATGCAGCTGTTGGCAGTGCTGTGTTCCCCGGGGCAGCTCAGGCCCAGGTCCTCGGGGTGCAGCAGCTCTGTTAGCAGAGCTCTGAGAACTCGCTGGGATGATTATGGTGCAGTTTACTGAGGAGCTGGGTACCAGAGATGTTAGGAAGGCACTCAAGGTCATGCAGCAATAAAATGGTGAAGCAGGGATTTGAACCCAGGCAGCTGGGCTTAGGAGTCCTCTCTCTTGACCACCTTTACCTGAATACTCTGTGACTCAGTTTCCTCACCTATGAGATGGGGCAATAACAGAATTTTTACTTAGGGTACTGAGAAAATAAAAAACATTTTCCCGTAAAAACACTTAGAACAGTGGCTGCCATATTAGCTATTTTTAGTTCTATTTGAGTCCCTTTTCTTCAAGAAGGTGGAAACTTGACTTCAGACAATTTCGTGCTGATCCTTTTCCTTTTCTGAAGATTTACCTAGTTTCAGGGGACGGGAGGACCACCAGAGTCCTCAGGCACCATCTCTCTGAGCCATCCACCCTTCAGGCCGGGTCCTGGCTGTTGGCTCAGGCGATTACCATGGAGATGCTCCTGTGCCTGTCCCATGGCCCGCTCAGATGGCCATTCTCTCTGCTACTTTGTTGCCACTTGGGGCACACGGAAGTCACCCCACAGCTCCTATGCTGCAGGATAGGCACTCTCTGCCATCCTCAAAGGCCCAGCTGCCCAGGGAAAGTGTGGCCCACCCAGCCACATGCAGGGGTGGGCAGGTGACCTAAGTGCTGAATGGGTGGGAGTGGAGGTAGGGCTGCCGTGAGCCGAGTGCACGTGCTCTGTGTAAGGGGGTTCTGGCCAATCATTATGTGACGGAAGAAAGGACCCATGCAGCTTAATTTTTTGCTTTTGAAAGAAGCCAGGGCTTTTGTGTGAAATCTGCTTTTTAAATATTGGCAAAATGACAATTTAAAAAGCACCAAGTAGGTCAATCATAAAATGTCTTTGGGCCTGAGCTGATCCTACACTCGGATGCAGTCGTTCTGTGTTTGGGCCTTGGGGCCTCCCTGGGCTCTACCCCAGCCAGTGGCCCAGGCCCTGGCTCTGCTCAAAGTCCACATACATTTTGGGGACCCTGGCCACCTCTCTGTGGCATTAGGCAGGGGGGATTCCTTAAGATTTATATGTCTCATATAGGACCCAGAAAAAGCAGAGGCCTCCAGATCAGCTTGAAGGGACAACACAAAGGCAACCACTCATCTGTCCGTCCGTCCATCCATCCATCTGTCCATTCATCCATCCATCCATCCACCCATCCATCCATCCACTCATCCATTCACCCTTCATCCAATCAAAAGAAAATGAGCACCAGGTGCTATGGCCATAGCTTAAATAAACAAATGTCCCTGCCCTTCTGGAGCTGATACTCTAGCAGGGAAGCCAGACAGTAAGTGAAGTAAATAAGTACAAGAAATAACATGTAGAATGGTGATAATTAGTAAGGAGAAAAATAATGCAGGTAAAGAGAATAGGAAGTGTGTGTGTGTGTGTGTGTGTGTTTGCAGGCACACACAATTCTTTTTTTTTTTATTTTTTTATTGTTACGTTAATCACCATATATTACATCATTAGTTTTTGGTGCAGTGTTCCATGATTCATTGTTTGTTCATAACACCCAGTGCTCCATGCAGAACGTGCCCTCCTCAATACCCATCACCAGGCTAACCCATCCCCCTACCCCCTCCCCTCTAGAACCCTCAGTTTGTTTTTCAGAGTCCATCATCTCTCATGATTCGTCTCCCCCTCTGACATACTCCCCTTTTCTTCCTCTCCTGTTATCTTCTTCTTTTTCTTTTTTCTTAAAATATGTTGCGTTATTTGTTTCAGAAGTACAGATCTGTGATTCAACAGTCTTGCACAATTCACAGCGCTCACCGTAGCACATACCCTCCCCAATGTCTATCACCCAGCCACCCCATCCCTCCCACCCCCCACCACTCCAGTAACACTCAGTTTGTTTCCTGAGATTAAGAATTCCTCACATCAGTGAGGTCATGGGCACACACAATTCTAAAGTGGGTGACCAAGGAAGGCCTCACCGATCAGATGACATTTGCGAAAAGACTGGGTTAGTTGAGGAAGAAAGCCATGTAGGCTGGATATCTGGGAAAGGATATTCTAGATGCAGGGAATAAGTGCAAAGGCCCTGAGGCTCAGTTACGGCCCGTGTGCTTGTGAGCGTGAGGCCCAGCACATAGGCCAGGGTGCCGGAGGGGAGTGAGTGAGGAGGAGAGTGCGGGATATATCTTCCCACTGCACTGGATCCCAAAGTCAGCTACTTAAGAATCTTGATCTTCTCCTGACAGAAGCCTGCTTTCGTTTTTGTCTCATCTCCCAATCCCATTGCTGCACACGCAAATACATCTGCCTTGCATTGCAACAAGGGTGAGTGAGATACAAACGGGAAAGATCAGGCAGAGCCTTGTGGATGGCTTCAAGGACGCTGACTTTAGAGGGGGCTGCCGTGCAGAGGAGGGCCCCTCTAGCTGAATGTGGAGAAGGAATAGGGGTGGGGTGAAGGGGGATGCACACCAGGGAGGGGCCCACAGCAGTACTTGGGAGGGACATAAAACGGCTTGGGTGCACCTTGCAGCAGGCAAGAGGTGAATGGCTTTTGGATATATGCAGAAGGTGGGCTGGCATGGTTTACTCTGGGACAGAATTTGGAATGTGTGAGAAAGAGAGAATCACTAGTAAGTTGTGACACCCAAGGACCAACTGATAGAAGCCGGAAAAGTATCTGCCCACTTTACATTTTGTCACTTGACAGATCCCAGAACTGCACTACACTACACCCCTTAGCAGGAGCCCCCATGCGGGCTGAAGTTGGGGGGAGGGCAGGATGGATTTCCTGCTCACCTGAGCGTGGGGTCGAGGGTTCAGCCCACAGCCTGACTTATGCTCACACACTCGTGGGCCTGGGCATCCCCAAGGGTGGGGACAGGGTCTGTTCCTCCCTCCGTCCCCAGCCGCCAGCACAGCCCCAGCTTGGGGAGAACGTCCGCTGCCGCTGTGTGTCACGTGCCAGGTGAGGGCCACGGCCTCCCCCAAGGCAGGAGCAGGGGCAACCCCCCAGCAGCCTGGGGAGGGACCGCTGCTGCTCATTCCTCAGCCCCAGTCACGTGTCTGTGCAGGTCCCATCATCCCCTGACCTTCGGGGACTCAAGTGTCCCTTGCGCCCGATCGGAGAGCGGGGGACGGGGAGGGGCGGAGGGAGAAAGAGAAGACAAGCAAACCAAGATGCTCCGAGACCCTGGAAAAGGCCCTCCCTCCGCCGCCCTTAGGGTCCATGATGCACCGCGACAGGCGTCCCCAGGCGCCGCTTCTACCACCGACTCAACAGCTACTTACCAAGGGCCCACTGCCCGGGTCACAGCAGGCCTCCCAGCGCCACATGCAGCCCACAGGTGTGTGAGCGGGGCGGAGGTGCTCGACACTCCCGACAGCCGGGACGTCAGGACGCACAGCACTCTTGAACAAGCAGCAGGGCCCGGTGAGTGCCCTCTGCATGAGCACCTGCTCTCCCATGCGCCCCGCGGTCCTGCCCTCACTTGCCGGCAGATCCCGAGATCCTCCCGCTGGGACTGATGGGGCCCTTGTCAGAGCCACTGCCGGAGACCTGTGCCCACCCACCGGCCGGGGCATCCAGGAAGCCAGGTCTCCCGTGTGCCTGCCTGTCACAGTCCCGTCTTGAGAGCCCAGTTCTGGGAACCGGTCCCCTGCCAGGAAGCTTCAGCTGACAGAGTATTGATCAGCCCATTGGTCGATGGGGTTCTTGAACTGCTCGACGAGCCTATCCTCCCAAGGCCCTGGAGAGCATCCCGGAAGCTTCCACGGGGGGCAGGCGGGCCGGCAGTGGGGCACATAAAGATGGGGGCCCTGGCAGAGTCAAGACCCTGGATTCTGCTCTGCCACCATCTTGGTCTCAAAAGTTGGCATTCTTGCTGTTGAGTCGTTACTACCGGTAATTACTAGGGGGTGCGGTTGGCTCTCTGTGGTTTGCAAATGCTGGAGGCCCGGGCACAGCTACTCCGTGTCCTGGATCTCATGCTGCCGAGGCTGCGGCCCACCGCAGGGCCACCTCCCTCTGCGCACGGCCCCCTGCCACTGGCCCGCTGACACCCCACTTCTGCCTGGAGCCACGTGCCCAGCCCAGGGGGCCACATGGGGCTGAGCCAGTGACAGGATCCACCCCTTGTCTGCGATTGGTGGGCAGTGGCCACACGTGGCCAATGCGTGTGAGGGGCGTGGCCTGGGGGCTCCCCCAGCGCTTTGTGTCCCTGAGGGGCTGAGGCTTGTCCGGAGGACAAGGGAACGTGTGAAATAGAACAAGACCCCGCGCGCACACACTCTTCTCCGACCTTTCTCTCTCCCTTGCTCATTTACACACTGCCGTCTTGCCGGTGCGCCACCTCCCCGGCCTCCGCCCTGGCCCTTCGTTCCCTTTCCCCTGCAGGGCTCCACGTGTGGCCCGAGGGAGACTTCAAACCCTGCTCAGGTCCCTCCTGGGGGGGACATCCCGGCTCCCATCTCGCTCAGGGTGGAAGCCGAACCCCTCACCCCGGCCCACGGGCGCCGCAGGAACGACCTCGGCCCCCCTCCAAACTCCTCTTTGTCCCCCGGGCATCGCACTGCCCGCCCCTGTGGCCCCCCTACTCTCGAGGCGGTGCCCACCGGGCCTTTGCCCTGGCTCTGTCCCCCTGCCAGGACCCCCTGACCCACCCCTATACCCGATGGCTCCTCCCAGCACCGCAGGCCTCTGCTCACAGGCCACCTTCCCCAGAGGTCCTCTCCACCGGCCTTGCGGACATAGCGCACCATTACTCTCCATCCCCTGCCCTGACATATTTATTTTCCCTACGATTTACCCCAACCTAACACTACATTGTGTATTTAACCATTTACAGGTTCAGTGTCTTGTCTTCTGCGCCTGAAATAAACCTTCCAAAAGGACAGGATTTTTAGGCTTTTCTTCCCACCCCCCAGCCCCATGGCTGTATTCACTTGGCACCTAGGAAGTCCTGACACTTAGCAGGAAGTCCGTGGATAATTGTTGAATAAGTGAGCGGAAGAAAAAGAACAGAGGGAAGCAGGAGGCTGCCGGCCTCATTAGGTAACACTCCCAAGGAGCCTGTTCTGTGCAGTCAGGGCTCTGTGGCTCTGCATCCCATTCATTCATTCGCCAAGTCATCCATTCATTTATTTACTCTCTCACCCAAAGAAGTTTTTACTGAGCATCTACTGTGCACCAGCAAGCATCACGGGTTCTAGAAGGAAAGCAATGAGCACAACATCAAAATTCCCTTTATTTTGATATAGGAGGACAAAGAGCAAGAGAAAGAGGAAATACACCGTGTGGGCTACGGGGCTCTGTGCCATGAAGAACTTGGAGGGAAGTAAGACAGGTACTGGCAAGGGGCTGGGTGGGGACTCCAGGCGAGGTGGCCAGGACAGCTTTGCTCATGAGTGACATAGGAGTCCAAGCGGCTTGCAGAATCCCCCAACAAGTCAATGAGAGAGAGACCATGGTCATCCCTGTTTTCCATGGGAGGAAAGTGAGACTCAGAGAGGTTCGGTGACTTAGCCAGGGCCACACAGCTGCTGAGTGGCAGAGCCAATAAAACCCCCACAGTCTGATGGTAACTGTATCCGCCCCCCTGTCTCGTCCAGATCCTACAGATGCTATGGGTCTGGGGGTGTCCTTGGCTATGTCTTCCCTTCCGCAGCCCAGTGCTGGGCTGCTGAGGCATCTACCAAAGAAGGAACCTCACACCTCCTCCTGGGGCCTTCTCTCCCTCCAACCTCCTGATTTTCTAACAATAGGAGAAAAGATGTTGTATGGCACAGCTAGATTTCATTGCAATATTAATTCTGGAACCTCGTCTCAGTGGATAATTAAATTACTTTTTAATTACAAACAGAATATCTCTGCATTCCTGCCGAGTGACCAGGGGCGGGTGTGCAGGGGAGAGAAGTGAAGACAGCTTGGCAGGAATGGCCGGGCCTGGCGGTTCCCTTCCATCCCGACCCCGGCTGCCCTGCGGCCGCCAGCGAGAGAGCTCCCTCCTTTCTCCCTTCTGCGTCTGGGCGACCCTCCCGCCGGTCACCAGTCAAACCCCTGCAGATGCTCCTGCGGGTTCTGCGCCACGTGGGCTGCCGTTCAGACACACATTTGTCCTGGACAGCCCGCCTCCTCCCCGGGGCCCTAAAACTGCTCCAAAGGGGGCCCCACCGAGTTTCCACTAAAACCAGGAAAAGGAATCACTCCGAGGTCAGCGTTGGGATTTGGGCTGCAGGGAGGTGTCGGCAGCGAGACAGCGGGCCGTCCTGACTCAGGGGACTGCCCCACTGTGCAGAGTCCCTGCAGAGAGAGAAGACCACAGCCTCTTCCTTCTGGAAATTCAAGCGTACAGAGGCACTGCCAGAGGATGGTGGGGGTCCCCCCTCCCCCACCTGCTTGCTGCTTGTGCCCGCATCCTGAGCCACCTCTGGCTGGAGTGTCCAGGGGTCCAGACCAGGAGGGTCAGAGCTGGAGGGAGCCTCCCAGAGGGGCCACCTCCTGGCCACTGAGCAGGTGTGGCCTGGGGACCGTCCCCAACAGTCTGGCCTCCAAGCGATTGAGGCAGGATGGCCTGCTGGGCAGACCTCGGAGCCACATGGAGCGGCTTCAGATGTTGGCCCCGCAGCGGGCAGCTGAGCAGGGCCGAGCACCGGCCGGCCCTGGACGGGGAGGGGTGCCTCTGAGCTGGACCGAGCCCGGAGCCGCCTCGGAGGGAGACGGGCACAGATGGTGACACAGCCCCGAACAGCCCGGCCCTTCAGAGCCCGCCCTCCGCGGGAGCCGCCCTGAAAGCGCCTTCTGCTAGTTTTCTTCGCCTTGACCCTGTGCCCCAGCCAGCCTCTCTACCCTTGTCGTGGCGCACAAGGCTCTCAACACCGTGCTTTTCCAGGAGCAGATGGCCGCCCCCGCCCCCACGTCATGGCCCGCCTGCCTTTCACGTGAAAATGGGGGCAGACAGCCAGACACATGTCCACCGAGCTGGCCTGTCCGGGCAGAGTGGACTCAAGGCCACGTCCACCCCGGCTGCCTGGAGGAGCCCTGGACCAACAGCCTCTGGCCAGCGCCTCTCCCTGTGCCTCGGCCCCTCCGAGCCCTGCCCATCCTCTGCCCATCCAAGTCACATCCGATTTCTCCCTCCCCCAGGCCTTCGGAGGCCACAAGGATGGGAACACCGAGCCGGCTGGACCGGCGGCCTGGTGAGTGGGAGCAGGGCCTTTCGTTTTAAAGTGACACCCAGCCCCCCAACCCCTGACCCCCGTGGGGAAGAGCAGAGTCGGGCGTGGCCTCCGGACCAAGAAGAAACAGCCCCTGAGGGAGGACGGCCCCCTCCCCGCACATGGCACAGGCCTCGTCTGTGCCCTGCCAAGAGCCCGGGGCAGCAGAGGAGGGGCAGTCACCCCCTGTTCACTCGTTCATTCAACACATGCTGGAGGGCGGGGGCTCCCACTCAGCAGGTGGGGATGACAGGAGTCCTCAGTTCACAGTAGTTGGAGGACAAATTCGAAGGTGTTGGGAGGGCCTGGCCTGTCGAAGAGCTTGGTCACTAGGGTGTCCTCTCAGACCTGGGCTCTCCTGGAAACCAGTGGTGATTGGATGTCCCTGCCCACCTCCTATCTTGTCACTCTCTTTTGTCTCCTGATCACTCTCTGAAATTATTTATTTGTTTATTTGCTTATTCTCCATTTTACCACCAGAATGTGAGCTGCATGAGAGAGGGGACTTCACCTGTTGGGTCCAGCACTGGATTCCCGGGTCTAGAAAAGCAAGTCCTGGCCCACAGTCAGGCTACCAAATTATTGGTTGAAGGAATGAATAGACCAGGTAGATGAAGGAACGGATGGATGAATGGGCTTCGTATGACCTTGGCCTTTACTCCTGGTCTGGACTCGCGGCCCACGTTCTCCCCCTCCCTCCGAACTGTCCGGCAACACGTGCTCTTCCTGCTCCTGGAACACTTGCCCACATACATTTCAGGTCTCACCCCTCACCGCCCGCAGATAACTGTAGAAACGTTGCTATCTCAGGCCCTCTCTGACCAGCTTGTCTAAAACTGCAAACCACCCCCACCCCCAGGCGTTTCCTACTCTGCTCCACCCCCACTTTGGCTTTCTTTTCTCCATAGCACTTAGCATTGTCTCATATAGTAATAACTTCTCTATTTCATTTATTATCTCTCACTAGAACATCAGCTTCAAGAGGGCAGAGATTTATGTCTGTTTTATGGGCTGGTCTAGGCCATGCTCTTAGGACAGTGAGCACCTGGCACATAGTGGGTGGTCAGAAATACTTGCTGAATGAATGAATCAAGGGAGCTGGGGTATGTGGGCTGGGGTCAGCAGAGAGGATTTCCTGGAAGAGGGGGCTAGAGTTGGGACTTAACGGGATTAGGCATAAGTTTGGTGGGAGAAAATTCCAGGTAGCATAAAGGATTTCCCAGAGGCTGGAGCTGGAATCACAGGTAGAGTCTTCCTTTTTGCTCCCCCTGCAAATGCTTAGATCTTAGGCTGTCTGACAACGGTTCTTTGAAAATTTATTCAATGTTTTATTCATCCTTAAATTCTTTAAAGCTGCAAATCAAACAGTTACTGGGTGCTTTGCTAACCACAGGTTCCAGGCTCCTGTGTTGCAAATAACTGTGCTCTTTTGCATACCAAGCAGACCTTTTTCTGTCCTGGGAAAATGAATTTCTCCTGGTGATCTTGCTCTAATTGCATCCACAGGCAGAGCAAACATCTTCTCTCCCCGATTTGCATTATGTAAAACCTTAATTTCCACAAGTTTCTAAAAGCACTGTGAATGATTCACGGCCTTCTGACACCAGGAAATGCACTGCTTGATCTACCAGTCCATATGACTTAGATTTATGGGGGGGGAAGGGGGATAAAAGAGCCTTGATACTATAAACTATTGGGGAATAATCACCCCTGAGCGTGGATGCCCCATAATTTGTTTCTTAGAAAAAAAAAGATATAGGACAACTGGCCACACCCGTAATGCTGGATTTGTGTCTTTCATTCCATTATCAAAATAAAGAGGGCAGTGGACTTCTGTCTCGAGAAAACTCTTATGCCACGTAAGATGGGACTGGTCCTCTGTGAACTTGGGGGCAAAGTGGCCTAAGAGAGGTCCCTGGAAGGCAGGACAGGAAAGCAAGATTCTCAGCATGGTAGCAAGGGCAAGGGATGAGAGCTCTTTGAAGTCCAGCTGTGCACGTTCATTGCTTGGTGACCTCAGGCAGGTTACTTAACCCCTCTGGGCTTCAGTCCTCTCACCTGTCACTGAGGATAACAAAACCCACCAAACCGGGTGGCTGAGGATTAAGGGCAGTTCTGGATGGAATCTTTGTTGGCCACCTTCTGCGGGCCAGCCCTGGACTCCGCTCTGGGGGAACAGAGGAGGCCAGGAAGACAGAGGACAGACGAGGGAAGGAACCTATTGCCTGGGTAAGCTCAGACAGTGATGAGGTCCGTGAAGTGAGCGAAACAGGGTCTGTGACAGTGAATAGGGAGAGGGAGAGTCACATTAGCCAGATAACACAGTAGACCCGACTGTGACAGTGAGTGTGGGTGAACACAGCCCCCTCAGGTGCTGGCATAGGTGGTTAAACCGGAGGCATGGGTCCGTGAAGATCTGGCCACCGGCAGCGGCCAGCCACGAGCACGCTGCATTCTGTTGCTGGGTATCAGGACCCAATACAACCAAACATCTTCATTAACAGGTGTATTATTATTACTATATTTGTCATTATCATTTACAGATGAGGAAACTGAGTCTGAACCATAGAACCTACAATCGATTATTTGATGTGTACCCTGTCTTCCATCTAAGTTCATTTGCCCGGAGAGGAATAGGAAAGGAATGCCTTGCTCCTTGTACCATTTCTCGAACTATTCTCTCTCACGTGAAAACCTCCCCTTCTGGGTGCTACTTTGGGACACTGGGGCTGCCTCCGCAAACCACATGTTAGCTTTGCTCGCGCTCCCTGTTGGGCTTTGCCAAGAGGGGGCGCTAGATAGAGGGAGCCAGCTAGACTAGAGGAGTCTTTGCTTCTTCTTCCCGTCTGTTTACTGTCCTATCAGTGTCACCTGGGTACCTTTAGGCATACCAGCATCAAGCAGCCAGTGCTAGATGATTTTCAGCCCCACGGCTTCAGTTCTGCAAGGTCCCTCTTCCAAGGGGCTTTTTTCATCATTATAACCTAAATCCCCAGTCCCAAGGTGGTGGCTGATTCCTGCAGTTGCCACCTCTGTGACACCTTAGAGCAGGAATGGGCAAATATTTTCTTCAAGGGCCACATAGTAAATACTTTAGGCTTGCAAGCTATATGCTCTCTGTTGCAACCACTCAGCTCAGCCCTTATAGTGTGAAAGCAGCCTTAGACAATATGTGGACAAATGGGCATGACTGTGTGTCAATACAACTTTATTTACAAAGGCAGATAGCCTACCTATGAACAGCAATTTGCCATCCCTGCCTTAGCGTTCTCTCTTTGCATTTTAATCCCTCAATACCTAGTTAACAATTATATATATATACTATTTTCATTGTTAAAATAACTGGCATGATTTCTGTCTCCTGCCTGGACTCTTACTCATACAGAAATTAGAACCAAGATTAGGATTCACATTTGACTTACTAAGTACAGCATTTAATGTACTTGCTACATTTTGTTCATTGGGTCCAAACAGCCAAATGTCAACACCATAGTGAACCACTGTGATGCTTGGTACAATGAGAAGATGAACAAGAATCTCGGAAGACTATATTGTGGCACAAAGCGGAAGTGTTGGCATAGACTTGGGGCAAGACTGTGAACGTGTACTGTTGGCTCTGAGCGGTAAAAGCAAGC
The DNA here is from genome assembly GCF_037043125.1 of Eumetopias jubatus. NCBI lineage: Eukaryota > Metazoa > Chordata > Mammalia > Carnivora > Otariidae > Eumetopias > Eumetopias jubatus. Next base: position 128,311,113 of record NW_028274815.1, read on the forward strand.
TGCTTCTTATAGTCCTTGTGGATGGCTCTAGAAAAAATAAAGCATCTGCCAGGTCAATAGCTGCATATGTGGTGTCAGGGGGCTGTTGATGGGCTCAAGCAAAGATCCTATGTCTGGAACAGCAGCTATAATCGAAGTTACCACCTGATTAGGTTTCTAGTAATCCACGGTCATTCTCCAGGAACCATCTGCCCCCACAGAAGGCCAAACAGGCAAGTTAAATGGAAACGTGATTGGATTCTCCACCCCCCACATCTTTCAAGTCTTTCAGGGTGGCACTAATCTCTGCAATTCACCAAAAATGCTATCCTGGTTAGGACAGAAATTACTAGAGGGTTTCACTTGGGTCTTACCGCTATTATGGATTTTCCTCCACGAGTCCTTCCAGTTGCTGAGGAGCTCAGGATCTGCATACCCACTGGGTCCACTGTGATTTAAACTTGAGTCAAAATTCCGTGTATTACCTGATCTCTGTTTTTAAAAACATTAGACAAGAGGCCGTGGAGAGTCATGTGGTGGTTTATGGCCATCAGATCTTTTTCCATTATATAGATCCAATAACATTTTGGTACACTGCCCAACTATTTCATTTCTGAGGACACCATGATGCATAAGCTATGCAAAAGATTTCCCGAGACATTCAGATCACCACTTCTTTTCCTCTGGAAAATATGGTGAATGTGGTAAGTATGCCCATCCTGTCTCGCTGTCACTTGTCCTCATCCCCATTGACAGCTGCCAATCTGGTACCTCCCTCTGGCACCTCCACCATTGCACCTGGCCTACAGAGAACAGCCACACAGAGTTTCGAGGTTGCAGGTGCTCCCTCAGCAACGTATGCCTCGGTGGTTTTGTGAACAGAGTGTCTGCCAGACCTTTGGAGGGCACAGAGGGGTATTAGGAGGAGTGCTTGTCCATATCACTCATGACAAAGTGACTCCCACATCCCTATATCCCTAAGCCTTTGGATTTCTTCCCTTACGTTATACAAGGAACATTCTGTTATCCTAACCTGATTAAATGAAGGCCACCACTGAGGCCAAGGATGGTCGGCAACCAAGCAAACAGAGTCGCTTCCAGCTTCGCGAGCCAACCATTGATTTCAGAATCCCTGTAAGTGCACCCAGATCTATATATTTACTTTGATCCAATGTTATATGCTGTCCTCCAGAGTCTAACACTCTTGCAAAATCTATTCCTACGCATACTCCCCAGCTCTCTGCCAACGTAAATCAGCAACATCCCAAAATCACTTTGGATTGCATGCTATTTCCTCCTGGTCAGACTTTATGCTTGTCCCTCTGGAACATGCTGAAACCTGACCCTACTTTAGTAGCAACAAGAATGATTAGGGTGGGGCTTGAGGGAAATAGGCAGTTCCTTGCAAGGATATCCTCCAATAACCTTCTAGGCAGACCTGGGAAGGAGCCTGTTTCTACTTGGTTCCACTTTGTTCCTGTTCCTTTTTTCTATGTTTGTGTGATTTCCAGTTCCCAGCATGAGGGAAGGCACTTAGTAGGCACACAATAAATATTTTTGGATGGATTAGTAAAAACATTTCAAGGGTCAAGGGCCAAGCATTTGAAATTCTATTTCATTTTTTTAATTTGTAATACATTGACTGTCAGAATTGAGCCCTTTCCTCTAGGTAAGCCTCACGTGAACAGAACCCCCACCTGTCCGGCTCCTCCTTGGCCCTATCTCTGGCTAGTGCATGCTTCCCCTGAAGGGCAGGCTCCAGTCTGATGCCTCCCAAGCCTTCATATCTGGGAGCATGAGTCTTGGGACCCAATAGATGCTCAGTAAATTTTAGCTGGATGGCTGAATGAATGAATGTAGGATATTGCCTTCCGGAGACCTCTTCCAGAACCATCCGTCTCAGTTGGGCATTGGTCACACCTTACCTGCCCTCTCTATTCTTCAGATTGTGCTCAAGGAGATAAATCAATCTTCCATTACCACCAGGAAATTCTCTCCCAGAGGTAAATTGATGCAGTTGTATGACCAACACCTGGCAGGCCAGGAGTAGGTAGGTTTCCATTGTCAGGTCTCAGGGCTAAATGCAAACCCAGCCCTGCCTCGGTAGCCCTCATGGCACCTTCATGCCTCTCTGCGGAGCTCTGTGGATCTCTTTCCTGGACGTCCACTGGGACTCAATGGCAATGAAGGAGTAATTGCTTGGGCAACCAGACATCATGGCTGCCAAGCCAACGGCCGCTTCTGGTCTTCACTCTCAACTCAACTCTGATGTGGTTCAGGTCCCAGGAAGCCACAAGTTTCAGAACCCAGGCTCTCCTCCCACCCCAGGATGTGAATCGTGATGGATTCAGGCCAGTGGTTCTCAAATCTGGCAGACCTGGTGACCTCTCCAAAGAAGAAATGTGCTCAGTAACCTCTCTACTGCCCTGAAATGAAAGTCATCAATAATTAACCTATAATGTCACATGTACTTAAAAACCCATTATAATGCTCTTAAGTGGATTATAAAAAAGAAATAAAAGGAAAATCATTTGTAATAAAATAAATCACATTTCAGGATGTAAATGAGCAGGCGGACACATGAGGAAACGTGATGAATAGTCAGATCCTCTCCGACATTGGGAGAATAAGTTTGGGTGTAGAGAAGCAAGATCAGGAGTCACCCCAAAACAGAAGGGCAGAAAAATGAAAGAGCTACTTGAATATCAGTAGTATATTCAGTATACATTAAAATCTTGCAGAATATTTTGTTTTGCTATCAGGTTGACATAGGTTCTATGATTAAACGGTGCTCTTCACACTGTTAAATTAAATTAAAATGGCTCTTCATACACGTGGACGACGTTTATCTTGTTTAGACTGCCTTGCACATTGTAGGACACCCCGTATTTCTGGCCCCACTCTGTGAAGGCCAGCAGTGTCATCAATCATGAAGACAAACCAAAACACCCCCTATTTCCAACATGTCCCCAGGGAGCAGACCTCTCTGGTGGAAACCTCAGGGTGGCCAGTCATGTTCCTTACATTTCCTCTGCCAGCAACTGGTCTAGGAATAAGCCTGGGATGCAATTTCGGCCAAAGTAGCATGAGAGAAAATACGCAAGAGGCTTCTGGAAAAGGTTTCCCAGGTCTTACAGTCAATAGGAAGAAACATATTGTTCTCTCTTTCAGCCTCTGGGCATTGTTGCATGAGGACGTGATACCTGGAGCTACCTTCCCGCAACCATCAGAGCGAAAGCCAATGAGAGGGCAACAGCATAGCAAGAAGCTGGAAGGAACCAGATCCTTCCGAAGCCATGGCTTCTGAGCCAGCCAGACCCAGAGCTGCCTGGAATACCCTCGGGATTCCTGGGTTTATGAAGTAATAAACTGTCCTTATTATTGAGCTACATGTTTGGGGGTTTTCTGGTTATTGAACCGAAAAATATCCCAGCTGTGACAGGTGGGAAAACTTTTGCTCATTACCACAATCCCTTCCGTTTAGTAAGCAAACAGTAACTTCCAAAATACCAGAACTACATTCATGGCATCTGCACCGGACACCCCTGTGACGGGTGGATCCCAATTTACAGACAGCAACACTGAGGCCAAGGAGGAGGGGGAATGGCTTGCCCAGGGTCAGACCACAGGGGTAGCTGAGCCGGGTTGAGGCCCTGGTCCTGGGCTGACGCCTACTGCAGAGCTGCATCCTGGAGGCCTTCTCAGGTCTGGGATCCATGGCTCCTTCAGGCCTCTGTGCCTTAAATATCCACACCCTCTCATCACTATCATTTTACATTCTCATTATCGGGGTAACTTCCTTGGATTAAAAATCTGAGTCTCTAGACATTCCTTATTAAATATGTATATCTCATCTTGAGAGAACTAATACATATTCATTAACACAAGTTCTTCATTAGTCCTCAGATTGGCAGGCTCGGAAGGATATGGGACATGGAACAGGTGAGGCTTGAGGGGAGTCTGCTCATGGTACCAGGGTGAACTTCCGGTCCTTCGTCCCTGCACTCGAGCGCACAGTGAGCCCTGGCGAAGTGCACCCACTGTGCCCCACGCAGCGCGGGGTCCTGGAGCCACGGCCCTGGGCTCGCCACAGTTCCTGCGCTCACGGACCTGGCTTCCTCGAGGGGAGACGGCCAATAATCCCGGGAGCCAGATGATCGGAGGACGGAGAAACCCCACGAAGGAAACAGTCGGGCGTTCTGGAACGGGAAGTGACTTCGGAGGAGACAGGGCAGTCAGGGAGGCCTCCAGGGGGAGGAGCGGAGACCCAGCTAAGGGCACCGGCCCCCCTTCCCACAGCAATTCGGGCCTCTGAGAAGGCCCCCGGAGCCCGGGAAGTCCGGCAGGGGGACCCCGCGACCACAGGTAACCGGGGAGCAGGGTAAAAGGGATGAGGCACGAGGCCAGAGACGAACCCTTCTTCCGCACTTCTCGGGGGCGGGGGGCTGGGAATGTGGGTGCACCGTCAGACCGGCTCTGGTGCCCTGGAATTTTCTGTGCCTGAGCTGCCATTCCCTGCAGAGTGGAGACTCCAGAGTTCTCTGTCCGAAGTGAGCAGGAGTTCAACAGCGTCCACGTGGGCTCCTTCAACACCGCTGCTCTCGGGGGCTCCCGCGTGGGTGCAGCCAGGCCTCTGAGAGCCGGGCACCGTGGGGAGCTTTGTGTGAGCCTGGAAGCCTTGAGAAGGTCTCTCACCCACACGTGCACATGCGCACGCACGCATGACACACACATGTACACATTCGCGCACGTATACACACATGCACATAGACACACATACACACACATACATACATATACACTCATACACTAATGTGTACACATATACACAAGCACACACTCATACACACATGCACATATGTACACACATGCATATACATACACACTCACACATAGATACATCTATATACACACATAGACATACATATACACACATACACATATATACACACACACATACATATACACACACTCATACACACATACACATATGTACACCCTACACACACAGTCCACGAGTGAGACTGTTGTTTAAGAATTGCTGTGATCAGACAGAGGCCCTCCTGCAGCAAACGCTTCTCTTTGGGACCTGAAATGCAGACAGGCACACGGTTCCTGCAGAATCAAACAGATCCCGCGTGTGTCTCCTCACGAGCTCCTGTGTGACCTGGAAGGGGCCGCCCCGGGAAGGAGATCCCAGGGCGCATCAGCTACAAGCCCCGCGGCCCCCCACGGAGGGGCTGCAGTTGAACCCGGCTCACCGCGGGGACAAGAGTGGCCCAGCCTCCCTGGCCACGTGCTCAGATGCGCAGGATCCACCGTCCACGCGGACTGGGTTCCCGCGGACCCTCTGGAAGTCGGGGGCGCGTCCACCCTGCGGGCACACACCCCTGCACTGCCCAGTCCCGGCGGGGGGGAAGGGTGCGGGCGCGGAGAAGACACGTGACCGATTCTAGCCAATGAGCCACGAGCACAGGGACTGCCCGCCCCCGGGCTGGGCGCTTCACTGCCAGTGCCAGGCCCCCTGGCCAACCTGGCTTCTTTGTGCCCAGGCCCTGGGGACGCAGGAGCGGGGCTGCCCCACCACCTGGGTCGCAAGTGAGGAGCCTCCTGAGCACAGCTCCCAGCCGCCCCTCTGTGCACCTGCACTTTGAGCGAGAATTCCACCATCTGGGGCAGGGCTTCTTCTCGGGGGGCCGTTTGCGGTGCAGCATCACCCGGCTTATCCCGAGTGTGTGCATCGGGGTGTTCAGACCGATGCGCCCCCAGAGAAGAACCGCTCCGTTCACCGAGGCCCCACAGGTGCCAGGCCTTGTGCTCCTCCGTATAAAGGCTATAATCTCTATGGTGAATGTGCGCGTGCAAAGTATTATTCTCCATTTAGCGAAGGGGCGAGTAATAATCACAGCGAGCATCCCTGCGCACTTCAAACGCGTTGGGCACTTGCCAAGCACCTTAAGGTAATTTCTTGGAGCCTCACAATTCCGCTGGGAAGGGAGTGTTGTTATTTGTTCCCATTTGACAGATGAGGACACTGAGGCTCATCGTGGTCATGCACGAACCTCAGGCCACACAGACAGTCGAGCTGGCGTTTGAACCAAGGCCCATCCGACTCCTGATTTGGGGCTCATCCTGAAGTCCCCCTGGGGCATTGGTGGTGACCGCGAGGGCTGCGGCAGCACGTGGGGACCAGGGGCCACCTCCGCCCCTGAGGGTGCCGGCCAGGAGCGCTAGTGCAGGGGGCCCGGGCTTTGATCCTGCAGCTCCTGGCAGCCGGGTGAGATTCCCCAGGGGAGGTTCTGGGTAGCCCGAGAAACCCTTCACCCGCTTTGCATCCAGCCCAGCGGTGCTCAGGCCTTCATCCCCCAGCCTCTCTGTCTGAAATGGACCCTCTTTAGAGTAAGCCACATTGATTCTGCCTAATTAGCTCCTCAAATGAAATCACCGGTTATTTTGGGAGCAGCATCCTCACAAATGAACGTTTCCCTGGAGCATTCAGGTGGAAAATGCAGATAAACACACCGCTTTATAAGCTACATGGATGCAATGCGTCCCCAGGGCCCAGGCTATCACAGGCCCTGGGCCTCACTTTCACAAAAGGCCTGACCCTCAGACTTCTGGAGCTCTCCCCGAATGAGGCACCTGGGGAGTGGAAGAGAAACCTGGTCTGTGTGCCCCATCAGTCGGTGCAGCCTCCTGAGCTCTCCCCATGGCCCCGCGCCCAGCACAGGCTTTGTCTGCGCTCACCCAGCAGCCCCACTCCAGCCCTGTGAGGAACATGCTGCTGGGAGCCCCTGCTACAGACGGGGAAACCGAGGCACGGGAAAACCAATTCGAACCCAGGAAGTCGGGCCACACAGCTCAGCAGTTGATCATGAGGCCCCGCCCTCTGTCTCCACCGGTCCCTGCATCCCAGTCCTTGTGCCTGAGGGCCCCTGGAATTAGCATCTTTTGTTTAAATCAGGGCAGTTCTTGTTTTCTGCACAGCACCGTGATAAAGCGTTAGTCCACTTCGACATTTCAGCCCACCCGTGGGCTTCAGAACCCTGTTCCGGCATGTCTCCGTGTTTTGGTATGCCAGGAGCCCCCCGGGGGGAGAAGCCTTTTTACCTCCTTCCTCTCTACAGTGGGAGCGGGGTGAATACGGTGCTCCCATGGGGCTGTCGTAGGAATCCATGAAGTGACGCGTTCGCATGAACACTGGGTCCGGCCCATAGTAGGTGTTCAATTAACACTACACAGCATATTGATTCTCCAGTCCCGGATGGGCACTGGGATCCCCGTCATCGGTCAGTTTGGAGGAGGGACGCTAGACTTCCTTTTATGCCCATCAGGCAGGGCCAGGCAGGGTCAGACATTCTGAGCTGCCACCAGCAAGTCGGACCAGGTGAAACAGAAGAGGGGTCGGGGTGAGGGTGACAGAGCCTTCCTGGCCCCCCCATTCTGTAGCCGGGCCTCTGCAAACAGGATCCAGGTCTGGCTTGGTCCTGCTAGGACGCAGACATGGCATCCCCTCCCTGGCCGCCCCCTCCCCGCCAGGAACATTGCCCAGCTCCCTGCCAGCAGGTGGTGTGATGGATGGAGGGGCCGCTCTGCCACCCACACCCCCAAGCCTCCTTGGTCTCTGACAGGCTCTTCCCCGGCAGCCTGCAGTGCCATTGTCCTTGAAGGTTGGCTCCACACCATGGAAACAAGTCCCACCTGCCAGGGCCATGCCCGTGGTCTTTTTTCCAAAGAGCTCTTTGAACCAGAAGCCAGAAAAGACAGTGGCAAGTCTGTGTGACCCCCGCAGGGCTGCCCTCCTCCAGCCTGTGGGCCTGCAGTGTTCCTGTGCCTGCAACAGTTTGTTCCCCTCTCCATTGTCATGGTGTCTGAAAAGCCCCCAGCTCTAGGGAGGGCCTGGCAAAGCACAAATAGGGAACTAGGGGATGTCCCCCCACTAATCCTGTGGCACCATGAGGCACATGTCCCGCGGCAGGGAGCAGGGCCAGAGGGAGGGGGACAGATGGTGGGTAGGCTTTGATTGGAGAGAGGGTGAATGGGCAGGAAGGATCTGGAAAGATATGGAGACTGAACCCAGGGCAGCAGGGATGGGCTGCGTGGTGAGGATGCTGGGACAGCCCTGCCCTGGGAACATGGGCATGGAAAGTCCTGGCAGGGAAACAGCAGGGAGGACAGCAGGAGGACATAGCTGTGCCCTCCCCGCCTGCTGGGCAGCCAGGAGGGGGCTGACCTGGCGGCCTGGGCCCCTCTGCTGAAGCCCCCAGAACTTCTGGGCAGAAAGGCAGAAAAACCAGACGCTGCTTGCAGGGGAGGAGGGTGGGAGCAGGGAGACTAGTAAGAACACCAGAATATTCTAGGCAAAAGATGAGATGGTTTGGATCAGGGTGGCAGCAGTAAATGTGGAGAGAAGTATCCAAGTGTCCAACATCCAAAGCAGGAAGGAAGGGGCAAGGGGAGAAAAGAAACGTTCCTCATGAGCCCTCTCATTTCAGGGAGAAAAGATTTTCCCAGAACCCACCAGCACAAGGCCCTTGCACCTCACTGGTCAGAAGTGGGTCGATGTCCAGCAATTACAGGCAAAGGGGCAGGATCCCAGGATCGGCTTACAGCCTCATGAAGACCACCCTCACCATGTGTGGGGCCCAGTGCAAAATAAAAATATGGAGCCCCTTGCTCACAAATTATTAAGAATTTCAAGACTGTGGGGCACCTGGGCGGCTCAGTCGGTTGAGCGTCTGACTCTTGGTCTCAGATCAAGTCCTGATCTCAGGGTCATGAATTCAGGCGTGATTGGCTCCACACTGGGTATGGATCCTACTTAAAAAAAAAAAAATTATTTTAAAATAATTTCAAGACACCAACAACAGAGCCTTGAGCCAATCATGGGGCCCTTCTGAGCATTTTGTGACTACACAGGTCACATGCGTGCCTGTGAAGGCAGCGCTGTCCTCATGACTCATCCCCTGGGCTAAGCACGGGGCCACCCAGGCAGATGGCAGGAGGGAGGGCATTGCAGTGGGGAGACATTCCAGCGTGGGCCACAGCCTCAGCAGCATGAGATTCAGGTACATGAGTTACGTGCCTTAGCTTTGCTGGTCTCTATAATGGAAATAGTTGTCCAGGGAGTTGCTGGGAAGATGTGGGTGACACCTGCCAAGTGCTGAGGACAGTGGTTCTTATTCTCCTCACCTCTAGGGACCAGATCTACCTCCTTGCCAGCCTCCTGGCGTCACACGGTTGTAACCCATCCCCCCTCAACCCCTGACTCCTGGAGGATTTCTCTGGCCCACGCCCCCAGCAGACTACACACCTGTGACTCCCCCATCCGTCAGGTACCTTGTCTCCAGAAGAACCCTCCCCCCTGCTTCAGCCTTCATCAGAGAAGGCTGTCCACAGACTAGACAGAAATATAATTGTATGTCATGGTAATACTACACATTTCATAAAATACAATAGGATATATGCAACACCTTATAGAAAGAAAATGTTACAGTACCACTTTCTCTCTGGGAGAGTCTTCGCAGCTTCCTTTTGAAAGCGCTCCAGTGGGCAGGGCTGGGGGACCTAGAGCTCTAATTGCTCTGTTTGCTAGATGAGAAAACTGTCTTTCGCTCCAAACCCACCAGTTCCTGATTCTAAACATGAATTTCAAAGCCTGCCACTCATCCATGCACCCTGGCCCACGCCCGCTCCGATGTCACACCCCCCGCCCCCCACACACTGTCCCAGCTGCAGTGGCCTTGTCACTCCTCCTCTGACCCACCAGGAGACGTTCCACCTCCGGGCCTTTGAACCGGCTGTTTTGGGGCTTTATGGAATCCATAATCTCCGCAGTCTCTCCTCCTTGGCTCTCCATTCAAGGGTCTGCCCCCAAGAGGCCTTCCCTGATGGTTTATTAAGATAGCTCCCACATCTGTCCCTGACCTCCCACCTGCTGGATTTATCTTATTGGCATTTACACCATCTGACATGTTACATACCCATATGTTTATTGGCTTTTTTTGTCCGTCTTTTCCAGCAGAAAATAAACTCCACAAGCACTTCGCTGATGTGACTTTGGGCCTAGAACAGGGCTGGGCACCCAGTAGGCCCTCAATAAATATTTGATAAATGATACTGGCAAGGGCCCGAGGTGGGCCCAGATGGGCTGCAGAGCAGACCTAGAGTCACATACGGCTTTCTGCAGACCTCTGGTGTGCCAGATGCTGGGTGAGGACACATTCTGGTTGAGGGGGCTTTGCATCACCAGCTGTGCCCTCCTGCCAAATCAGACCCAGCCCCTGACGAGTCGGATCCAGCCTGATGGAAGAACATTCTCGTGGGGACATTCAGCTCCATCCCGGCCTCCCGCAAGGGCTCTGAGGCCTGGGTGAAGCAGAAGCGCTCTGAGGGAAGCAGGTCAGGACCAGAACTATCACACCCAGGGAAGGAAGAGAGACATAATCTCAGGCTTTCCAAAACCGGAAGATTAAGTTAGCATAAATACCTCATGAGGGGGCAGCCATATACTGATCCAAATCCTCTGTGCGACGGCCACTCCTTCACTGATTCATTTGACCAAAGTCAACAAGGACTGCTTGAGCACCTACTATGCTCTGTAGGTGTACTAGGAACTGGGATACCGTTGTGAGCAAGGCAGGCCCAGCCCTCACGGAACGTGCGGTCCGCTTGGAGTAGGTCAACGGTATGTGGGTTAAAAAATGCAAAAGGAAACTAAATAAAGACTGAATCTTTGGCAGAAGGAAAGAGAATGCTGTGTGAGTCAATACGTGATGATATCTTTACTCAATCTGGACGGCCTCTCGGAGGAGGTGGCATTGCAACTGAGACCTGAATAACGAACAGGAAGGAGCCAGCCACCGCGGGAGAGACAGCCAGCAAGAGGGTTCCAGGCAGAGAAAACAGCAGGTGCAAAGTTCCCAAGGTGGGAACAAGGAATGAGATTAGAGAGCCCGAAGGACAGCGGGCCAGAGAGGCAGGGTGTGGGGGAGACCGCAAAGGCCGGAGCCCTTTTAGCACTGGCTGTTCTGCCTGCCCTGGAGGTGTTCAAGCACCCGGGGAGCTGGAGTCCGAGGCGCTCAGTCCCAGCTCCAAGGCTTCCTGACCTCAGGCAGGCCATGTCACACTTTCCGCCTGTTTTCTCATCTGTAAAATGGGACTAATAATTGTGTCTTCTCACCGGTGCCATGAGAATTGGTGAGGATTAGTGATCAGAATCCTCACCAATGGGATGCACTGTCCTCGCCGCCACACCCCTCGCTCCCTGATTCTGTCCACTAAAGTCAACTAGTACTGAGTGAACACCTGCAAGAAATACGAAAACTCTACTGGGACAAGACTCTGATTGTTACATTCCGCAGATAATGGGCACCTCCAGCATGCTGACTAAGCACTATACTAACATGCCCAGTATGGCACTAGGCACGCAGTAGGTGCTCAAGATGAAGCTCTGCTGCTGGTGTGTGTGGTGGGCCCGAGCCCACAGTGGGCACCTTCCTATGCATCTGGGCCCACCAGGCCTCCAGTGGGCTTCCTTGCCCTCCTTTGGGACACACGGCAGAGGCAGCCCAGAGCCAGTGTGCCTCTCAGCATTGAAGTCTCTAGGTCTTTTCCTGGACCCTTCACCACCAGGTCCCACTGCCAGGGACCCAGGAGGCTGCTCTGTCATTAGAAGGCCTTTCCCACCACATTCTGATGAACTGCAAGTCACTAATAAATGAGATGAACAAGACTCCCTGCCCTTGTAGAGCTGACCTGTAGTGCAAGAGACAGGAAGTGAACCAATGATCACTTGGGCCAGGTGGTGGTAAATGCTATGCAGGAGAATGAAACAGGGGGAGGGGAGAGAGGGTCATAGGAAAGAATGGAGGAGGAGGAGACATTTGAGCAGAGGTGAGTAAAATGAGGGAGCAAAGCCTGAGCCAGCGAAGGGAAGAGTGCTCCAGGCCATGAAAATATGTGCAAAGGCCCTGAGGCAGCACCCATGGCAAGAAGGCAGCAAAGCACCCTTCTGCTTTCCCATGACAGCCTGCAGGCCTTTCCATAGTCAGGTGACCTCCTCAACCCTTCCCCTCCTCTGCCCCCATTTCTGCCAGGTTCTGGGATCAAAGTCAGATTCTCCCATGGCGCACCGGGGCAGAGAGTCTGAGAAATCCAGTGGCCACTGTGTTTCCCACTTGCTAAATGTAATGTTGCTACCACGGCCCTGGAACTACATCAGGGCCCAGTATTTCTGAGCTGTGTGACCCTGGGTAAGTCACTTAAAACGATCTGAGCCCATCTCCTCCTTTGTAAAAAGGAGCCTTAGTAATACCTACGTCAAAGGGCTGGTAAGAGGATCACGCCAGAGGAGTTGTTACCAGCCAAGTGTCCAATAGATGCCAGCCAAGTGTCCAATAGATACTAAGCGCTCAACACACATGAGAGATTCTGAACGTTGCTAGGAAGAACAAAGAAGTCTGAAGGAGTCCAGGCTGGTCAGAGGATAAGTCCTTTTTGAGGAATTGAGTTGTATCCTCTCTCATCATAGGTAGGGAAACTGAGGCACACAAGACAACTTGGGCTCTGCTGCCCCACAGCCCTCTCCTGACCCTCCAGGAGAGGCTACTAAGTGCCCAGAGAAGGCCACTCTGGGCTAGGCTTTCTGACTCACCTCCCCACAAAGCCCCAAACCCTAGAGACTTACAGCGGGAGCCTTCCCCACCCCACTCCCCGACCCCCTTCACCCCACCCCCGCCCCCAAGTTGCTCTGGGAGGCTCAGCCAGGACAACCTGGGCCACAGCGCCACCTGGTGGTCAGTGTTTCTAGGTGGGGCCTCGTTCCAGGCCAGGGTGGGGTGCACATCAGTAACTGGCTGGGTCCGGGCCACAGCCCTCATTAGCATCTCATCTTAGTGTACAAGGGTCTTGCACATCCTTCTCATATATCCAAATGCAAGGGTGGAAATAAGAGAGAGAAGGAAACGCACAAAATTAAACAAAAAAAAAAAAAAGGAAAGACTATAGAGTCTAGTTCACAGGTACGTTAGGGAACAAAGAAAAAACAGAAAATCTAGGAAAGAAAGAAATGGAGGGGGGAAAAACAAAAATAATCAAGAAAGAGAAATAGCGTAAAAAATTAATTAAATTAAAATAAATTCATTAATTCATTAAAATTTAAAATAAAAATAAATTAAAAAAAAAATTTTTTAAAGAAAGAGAAGTAACAAAAAATGGAAAAATAAAGAAAAAGAGAAAATATCCACACCACATCAGGCCAAGCCCAGGCCAGAAGGGCAGGGGCCAGTGCCCATCATCCAGACAGTCCCAGTCCCTGCCTCCAGGCCACTTCTGTCCCAAATGTGGGCACCCAGCAATGCGCCTGTGTGTTGGAAGCTGGTAGGCAGGACCTGGCAGGGGAAGAGCCCAGGTAACCAACACCTCCTGTCACTACCCGGTCTCTGGCACCACCTGCTGGAAGAACAGAGCACCACAATTATACCCTGGAAGTCAAGTTTGGGAACCCCGGAGACCATTGGTCTTCCAACAACACAGCCAGGTGGGTAAACCTCTTCATTTCTCAGAAAGGAAACTGAGGCTCCCAGAGAGGTGGTGACCTCCCAGGAGAGGGCACTCAGCAAGTACAGAAGACCCAGGTCCAGGGGGGAGGCCGAGGTTATCTGACTTCAAAGGTCCCAGGCCAGATCCTCACAGCCCTCAACAATCCAGTCCAGCCCCAGAACAAAGCCAGGTGCAGAGCACACGGTTAGAGACACGAGCTTTGGCTGCAGGTAGCTGTGGCATGGGTTCCTGGCTCTGATAGTCGTGATCCTTCTTTTATTTAGCCATGGTTCACTGATGCCCAGCACTGGGCTGGACACTGGGGACAGAGCATGCAGGAGGGATATGGCTCCTGCTCTCAGGGTGCTCTTACTGGGGGGAAAGGAGGACGGTAAATACACAGACATTTAAATTTAGATAAAATCATAAAGTGGCCAACATAGCCCATCCCACCTTTGGCTTCCTGAGTGGCCCCTGACACCATCCACCGAGGGGTCATTTCTGAGTCAGTTCCATTTGACAATTGGAAGAAACCGAGGCTCAGAGGGACTGGAAGCTGGGAGGTTCAAGAGATTCATCAACTGCAGGGTTTTGCCCTCCCCGTGATGCTCCATTGACCAGCCCACCCACCCCGGTCACCAGGTCCTCCCTCAGCCAACATCACCATGGTGACTCCAGAGCCGAGGATCTGGACAGTTATGAGGCAGGCACTGGCCAAGCTTGCCTGAGCGAGGCCAGCCCAGAGCCGAGAAGGTCAGGTAAAGGAATGTGCTGGGCCAGGTGGGGCTGCAGGGGATGGGAGAGCTGGTGCCTTGCCCAAAGATAGTGACCCTCCTCAGCCACCGCCACACGTGGCCAGGCAGAAATGTGGGCCAGTGGGTCAGAACTTCTGAATTTTCACAAGAAACAAAAAATCAGAATTTGGAAGTGAAATCTGCCAATTCTCAAGTGTCTAAGTCAAAATTATGAAAACACTGTATCAGGAAAAACAAAAACAAAACCCACATCTATTTCCCAGTTTCAACCCGCGGGCCACCAGTTGGAGATCTCCCATAAAATGCCCCCTGGCTCTGGGCAGCACTTCGTGCTCCATTTTGGGCAGTGAGAAAGGCCTTCCTGAGACAAAAGCAGGTTCTGCCCCCACCCTACCCCCTCTCCCCCCCACCCCCTCCGTTTGCAGACAAAGCTCTGTGTCTGAGAAAGGAAGTGACTTGCTCAAGGCCACAGAGACCCTACCTCTCAGCTCCAAACCAAAGCCGTCCCCGTCTATCACTACCTGAGATTTCGCTTTTCTCGGTTCTGGTACTCGGGTATAGAACAGGCAGAATCTGCTATTTCCCATACAAGTGCCTGCCTGAAGGAAGGCATCAGATCCTCCCTGTTGATCCCAAATATGGACTGAGGTGACAGCTCTCCCCTCAGAGGGTTCGTCCCTGGGTCCAAACACTGGCCTCAGATAATTCCAAACAATCAGCCCACCCCTGTGCCTCAAATCCCACCAGGATTCATTCTCAACTATTACAGTATGGAGTCTTTGAAACCTCTCATTGAAAGACACAAGGACCTATCTCTCTGGGAAGGACTCAATCTGGCCCTTGAGAGAATGGGCTCTGGAACGGGTTAGCGTGGAAGGAGGAGACTCAAAGAAGGAGCGCTGGTGTGAAAAGCAGGACTGGGTGGAGACATCGTGGCTCAGGGGGTTCCCAAGGATGGCAGGATTCAAGAGGAGGGTACCCCAAGGGAGACTTCCATAGATGTCAGGGTCTTCGAGAGTGTGGGAAGAGGAAAAGGTAGGACCCGGGAGGGAGGGGAATGGGAAGGAGGAAAGGAGACAGGGAGGGAGATAGAGGGAGGCAGGAAAAGAACAAGCCCAGCAAAACAGGTCTGCAGCTCAGACCCAGCCCAGGGAATGACGTATCTCCGGCTGGACCGACGGACCCCGGAAGCTCCATTAGGATGGCCCCGGCACAGGGAGGTGAGAACCGCGTCACAGGTCCAGGTGCGCAAGCGCGGAGTCTGCGCCGGCGCCTATCCTGATTGGCCCGCTTGCAGCAGCCTGGATTCTGATTGGCTGGGAACAAGCCCACGTGTTGAGCGGACCTCCCCTCCAGCTCCATCCCAGATCCCACAGCCCAGGGGGCCTTGCCGGATGGAGCGGAGGGCGCTCGGTGGCGGCGCTCGGACCTACCCTGACCCCTGGGCACATGTATGACTAGGAACCCCGGCATGACACCCAAGAGGAGCCAAGGAATGCCTGGAAAAACAGTCCCATGTTCCACCATTGCGGGGAAACGGGAGCTCGGAACGGAGTGTAAAGGAGAACGCAGTATAAAGACCATTCTCTTCCCGGCCCGCGGGAGGCACAAGCCCCCGCAAGAGAACACACATACTGCCCCCATTTTAGAGCAGGACACAGGTTCGTAGTGGTAACGTCACCGCAGGTGTCGCTGGCTCAGGGACGAGGACAGCATCGAAGGGAACCGTCCCTGTCCCCGGGCGGCCTTCAGAGCAGGAGCTCACTCCACCCGTGTCGCTGGCCGCCCCGCTGGGGGCTGCCCCCAAAGGAACCCTCCACAGATCAGGATCTTTATATTATAAACTGACTTTTAATAATAATAATAAAAAATCTATCAAGAATTTAATGAGAAGATCTGTACATTTTAAAGTAAACCAGTGCACAAGGCCCTTGCCCTCGGGGGCTCCTCTCCATCTCCCACCGGGGGACTAAAGCACATCTTCATTTGTATCCGTGTCACCTGTGTCCAGCAACAAGCCCACCTCTTGCAACCTAGGCCACAGTGGCAGGAGAGGGATGGTTGGCCTCTGGAGGCCCAGGGGGCCAAGATGCTGGTGGGGCTTCAAGCCTCAGGGGCAGTGGGGAACCCACTCCTGACCTCAGTCACCAGACAAGCATAGAAAGACATCCCCTCCCTGCTACCTCAGCTAGGATGCTTCCCTGCGGGCATACAGAAGCTAGAGGGGACGGAGTGCTGAGGAGATCCCAGTGCGGGTCCCTGTGCCCAGGAGGTGGGCAGGCTGGCTTCCTGTGAAATCCTAAATGCCCTGCTCTGGGCTAACATTAAAAAAATAAGTTACAGAAGCCACCACCCTGCGTTTCCAAGTGGCCCTCCGCCCCACAGGACAGACACCTGTGTGGGGCAGCGTCTCAGGTGGGTGGTTCCACCCCCTCCAGCCCCCAGCCCTGGTCCAGCTGCCACTCCAACCCTTGTGGCCTGGCATCCAAAGAGAGCAGAGTCATTCATGCTAACACCGACTGCTGGGGAACTGAGGTGGGTGGGAAAAGGAATCAGTCAATACCTGTAAGTGATACCTTAAGACCCTAATATTAAAAAAAAAAAAAGATGAAATACTGACATTTTTTGAATTTTCAATAATTTAGTTTTTCTCTCTTTTTTAGTAGAAGTGGGAAGTCGTCAATGCTACCTTATGTTGGTCCCCTGTTAGACAATATACCTTTCTTTGAAATTTAAAATGTCAAATATATAATCACACAACCCAGAGGGGGGGAAAAAAAAATCTCGACAACACCAACAACATAAAAACCCCAAAATAAACCATAGAGATTTCACGCCATATAAATAAAGTCGGAGCAAATCTCGTGACCAGGGCTGATGGCTCAAGTTCTGATGGCAGTCATGTCAGAAGCTGGTGTGGCTTTCGAGTTTCCTCTTGGTGACAGGTGGTGTGCCCTGTCCCTCTGTCTTTCCTGGCAAAGGCCCGGCTTTTCCGAGTCCACCGAGCATGTTAGTACAGGGTTAGGGGTGAACTGGAAGCTAAGGTGAGGAGGGGGAGGAGACATGTGTGTCGCCTGGAATGTGGACTTAGAAGGAAACCAGGGGTTTCAAAAGTGCAGGTTGAGCCATCCTGAGGCAGCTGGGTCTGCAGGTC
The DNA here is from genome assembly GCF_037043125.1 of Eumetopias jubatus. Taxonomy (NCBI): domain Eukaryota; kingdom Metazoa; phylum Chordata; class Mammalia; order Carnivora; family Otariidae; genus Eumetopias; species Eumetopias jubatus. Next base: position 128,328,543 of record NW_028274815.1, read on the forward strand.
TCCAGCTCCAGCGCCCGTGACTTCTCCCGTGTCCCGGGGACTTGTGGGCAGGAGCCCAGGTCCTGGCTGCACCCATCAGCTAGCTCTGCGGGTCCCCAGCACCCCTCGGGCTTTTGGCCAAAGTGTGGAGAATGGGTCAGCCCAGGGCCAATCGGCCAGCCCCTCCGAGCGTGGGGGCACCGCTTTGTCTTCACAGGAGGGGATGGGGAAGGCTGGCAGGTCCCAGAGCAGGAAGAAGCCTTGGCCAGCTCTGCAGAGGGCCAGCATGGCCCCCTTTGCCCTCCCAAACCCCAGCTCCAGAGGATGCAGCCGAGCACCGGGCAGCTGTATCTCCACGTTCAGAGGTCTCCATCCACCGGCGGCTGGCAGAGACGGTAGAGCCTGGCGGACAGAGGTGAAGACGATGAGGAATGGCCAGGCAGGCCATTTTTTTGAACACATAATCCCTGCCCAGAAAACAAAACTCAATAGGTATAAAAAGATGCACGGTGAAACACATCCAGGCTGCACACGCTTTCCCCCAGCTGTCTGGCCCCCTCCAGACTGGCAGTGGGTTTATCAAAATAGACGCATCTGAACATGCGTGTTTGGCTGTTAAGATACGTGTGTGGGGGTGTATGTGTAGGTTGTGGGGTGCTGCATTTTTCCACACTTAAAGACAGACCAGACACAGCGCTCAGCCCCTGGAGTTCTTTTCCACTTAACAGATCTTGGGGACCTCTCCGGCACCCCACGAACAGCCCCAGCTTCCCTAACGTCTGCAGTGGCAAGATTCTGAGCTTCATCTGCAAGGAAGAAGGAGCCACCACATGGGTCTCAAGCAGGAGAGACTTGACACCTCTGCAGGAGGACAGCAGGGGGCCCAGCCAGGAGGCTGCTGCGGGGACAGGGGCAGGACAGAGAAGTAAGGCAGTGCAGCCATCGGGAGCTCGGCCCCTGGGCGCCCACCGCCTGGCTGCAGAATCCCAGCTCTGCCATCTATTAGCTGTATGACCTGGGACAAGACACTTAACCTCTCTGTGCCTCAGTGTCCCCACCGGCCACCTGGAGAGAATGCTCACAGGGTGGTTGTTTGGTAAAGAAATATGAACAGTGCCTGGAGTGGTATTCGTCACTCCCCAAAGTGGGTCCCCATAAATGAGACATGAAGCCCCATAGGAACACCACAGTGGCGGGGAGGGGGGGCTGCCTGGCATGAGGCCGGGAGTTTCATGCCAAGCCCAGGTCCTGGTCTTCTCAGGGGTGGGGGGAGAGCAGCCACTCACCGCGGTGCACCCTGGGGCATCTGATCCTTGACTCGGAGGTTTTTCGCCAGAATCTCCACCCTGGGGCCCTAGGACGAAAGAACCATGAGGCCCGGGACCTGCCTCTGCCCCGAGTTCAGGGAGGAAGCGTGTCGATGCAGGTGGGTGGGGTGAGGGGAATAACCGGAGGCCCCAGAAGCTGAAATCCGGGGCCCCACCAGGTGGGGAGAAGGTCCAAATCGGGCTGGTGACACCCAGACCATCCACACAGCCCTTCATCCCACCCTGACTGAGAACCCACCATGCCCTCAGCCCACAAGGCCCTGGAGAGGCCCCGGTGGATGGGGGCTGCCTCACCTGCTTCCGCATGATGTCCGTGGCCTGCATGATGCACTTGGGCAGCAGCCCGTGGCTCCGAGCCAAGATGGCCGCCTGCTCCAGGGAGACACTCAGGGTACTCCTGCAGGGGAAGGGTGGGAGGGACCGTCGCCGTGGGGCAGGCCTCATGGCCTGCCCTCTCCCCCCTGAGAACTGCCCTTCCTGCCCTCAGATAACTGCTGGACGTGCCCTCTCCCCCTCAGGCGTCTTCTCCCTGAGAGCCCCCCCACTACCCCCTTTCCCTCCTGTCCACCCCCGACCCCTGCCCAGCCTTCCTCCTGGCAGCCAGCACTCCTGCACCCAGTAGGCATTTTACTGCTCTACTCTGGCCCACCCTCTAATACATCAGCACCATGCACCAGGAGCTTTCCTTCGCCTGTTTTCTTCTGATATTCCCAGTGGGCCAGCTCGGAAGAGGTGCTTGGTAAGTATTTTTATTGAAGGAATAAATGAAGTGACTCCCCTAATGCCTCACAACTTGTCAACAGGGCTGGACACGGACACATCTAGTCACCCCTCCCACCTGTGCTGAACAATTCTAGAACATGGGCTCTGCAGCCAGACCTCTTGGATTCAAGTCTCAGCCACAGAATCACTCTGTGACCCTCAGGGAAGTCAGGGGAGGCCAATCACAGAAGGTGACTTCTACCCCCCGCCCCTGGGACAAGCAGCAGGGACAAAGGGCAGAGCAGGAGGGCGTCCAGTGGGGCACGGAGGCCAGTTCTGCCCCAGTGGAGAGGGGTGAGCTCACGGTGGCCAGTCAAGCAGAACCACACCGCACAGACTCTCATTCACACCAACCCCAGAGTCAGGGAGCCGGAGAGTTCCACGGGCCGCCTGGGACCCCCTACTGCAGTCCCACTTCCCAAATGGAGGCCGAGAGAGGGCCGAGGCCGCAACTGGGCTCCACAGGCAGTGGCAGAACCGGGATTCAAACCCGGCCCCCGCCTCCTCGTCCTGGGCCTGCAAACCTCCCGGAGCCCGTCCAGCCGCCTCCTGCCCGGACGTCACCACGGCTCACCTCTGCATGCCCGTGCCACACATGGCCATCTGGCAAGCGCCCAGGCGGTAGCAGAGCTCAGAGGAGATGGGGATGAGGCCGGCGCCCAAGCTCCCACTGGCGCCAGCTTTGGGGTGGACGAAGGACTTCATGAGGCGACAGAGCTCGTCCAGGGCGTTGATGGGGCGTATCAGCTGCAAGGCGCACACACACCGGGACGCTTGCAGGAGGCCCCCACCCGGCCTTCCTCCCCATCGGCTCCCTCCCGTCCAGCTGTTACTGCAGCTGTCCCCCCGGCTCACCCCTCCCACGGTTACCACCCAGTTAACCTTCCATGACCCCCCGCTCAGGGGCCATCTGCGGCTCCCCACTGGCCCACAAGCTGGTATCCAGTGTTTATGCTGTATTTCAGGCCTGACCTTGCGCCTGCCCCAGGTGTGCCCCCAGCTAAGCCTGAAAGAAGTGCCCCCTCCTGCCCTCTCCAAACAGTACCTTCCTGGGAAGAGCACCCCCCCACCCCGCCCTCGGTGCCTCCAGCTTTTCTCAGTCCCCTGCGCAGGCATTAAATGGTAGTCTGCCAATTCTTTCTGTGTCATCTTACCATTCTGCCATCCACACTACAAACCCCCAGAGCGCCCGCCACCTCTCTGGGAGCCCCCAGCCTCCAGCCCCAAGGCCGGTACCCCCAAAGCACGGTCAAATTCGAGGACTGCCTGAGCCTGGGCAGGCGGTGAAGGCCTGGAGCACACACCCCTGGAAAGCCAAGGGTGCCACATGGGGACGTGGGCCCTGGACAGCCAGATCCCTCCGCTTCTCCAGGAAAGCGAGAAGCCTCCATTCCAGTGGAAAGCTTTTGATTTTCAAACGTAGGCAACAAATTCCAATCAAACAAAAAGAACGCCATGTGGCCACATCTGGTGTGGGCCTGCTTCAGAGACACACGCGGGTAAACGAGGGGGAGCAGGAAGGTGCAGGTGAGCAGGAACCAGCGGGGACAAAGCCATCGCAGGAATTCCAAAGCCAGTGGGGAAGAAGCTGGGATTTCCTCAAATGGGGAAGGGGTTCTCCCAGGGAGGATATTCCTGAAGAAGGGACTCCAGAGGCCTCAGGGGCTCCTCTGCCAGGATTCTGGCTGCGGTGGGACCCCGGGCCCCATCTGCTGCATCTTGACCCCAACAGCCCCCAGCTCTGCCCAAGCTCCACGGCGGGGTGAGGGAAGGCGGCGCGCACCTGGTCTATCTTCACCGCCGTGGTGCTGGCGTCCGTGGGCAGGTTAGACCGTTCCAGGTAAAATGCCCTGAGAGAGAAAGATGGGGTGAGGGTGGGGCCACCGCCTCACTGCAGCCGCTGCCCCTCTGCTCCTCCAATGACTCTCCCTGAGGGCACCTTGCACTACTCTCCCTGTCCACAGCCCCCTATTCCTCCAACAGCGGGAGGGGGGAGGGGGGCCCCTATTCCTCCAACAGTGGGGGGGAGGGGGATGACAAGGGGGCTCCTGGGCAGCCCCCCACAGGCTCTCCTCGGATGCCACCTCTCCCTGCCTGCTGTCAGAATCAGCACCCGACCTCCCCATTGTCTATCCCCTTGTCCTACTGAATCTCTCCTCGGAGCACTTGTTACCACTTGACACGGTACAGTGCTCTGTGTCTACTGGCTTATTGCTCATCGCCCCCACCCCCAAAAATAGGGCTCGGCCAAATTTTTTCTGTAAAGGGTCGAACAGTAAATATTTAACGGACCGGACTGTCTCCATCAAGATGCTACTCAGCTCTGCTGCGCTAGCACGAAAGCAGCCACAGACAGCACGTACATGAGTGGATGTGGCTGGGTGCTAATAAAACTTTATCGACAAAGCAGGGCAACTGCCGCTCTAGAATCTGTACTCCATGAACAAGAGGCTCTGTTTGGCCACTGCTGACTCCAGAGCATCCAGAACAGAGCCTGACACACAAAAGCTCTCGCTTAACGTACGCTGAATAAAGGAAGGGTGGATGAATGAATGCTGTCAGAGGCAATATTTAAAATACTTGACAAATGGCACAGGACTGATTGATGGCATCAGCCAATCCAGAGAGACACCAGTTTTAATAATGCAGCTGAATATTTTCCCTGAACAAACTAATGGAAGCACCATTCTCCCATTTCCAAAGGGTAAAGCTGGGCCCCAAGACAGTAAAGCTCTTACATACCCCAAAACCCTGAACTGATTTTCAGCCTACCTCTTCCACAGGGAAAGAAGGTGAGGCAGAGCAGGAAGGAGCTGGGCTGAGTGGTGGTAGTGGGAGCTGCCTCCCCAGGCCTGAAGCTTCCTTCTGGCAGAGGTGGCCCCTGCTCTCCACTTCTCTCTGGGGGGTTCTCTTCTCAGCAGGGCCAAGGCCCTGGGGACCACCCCCCTTCCTCCCTTACCCCCCAGGTTCAAGAATCCCAGGGCCCCTGCCCCAGCTCCCACTCCCACACAGAATCAAATAGGCAGCTCCTCTCAACTGGAAAAATCTGCTTTGAAGCAAACCAGACCCTGTTCAAAGCTCAGCTCAGCCACTGTCTATCTGTGTGACCTTGGGCAAGCTGGGTGTGGCTCTCGGAGCCTTAGTTCTCTCATCTGTAAAGTGGGTTAGAATGGCCTACTGTGACTGCTGGGAGGATCTGAAGAGCCGGTGTACACAGAGGGCCTGGCCCACTAGCACACACGCTAATATCCGCCCTTCCACGGCAGTGTCCAGACTCCTGTCCCCAACATGCAGCCCAGGCAGTTACCTGAGTTTGCGGTAATACTGCTGAACCTTCTCCAGGGACTGGGCGTTGATCTCCTGCTGCAAATCTTCCACAGCCTGGCTGCCTGGAGGAGGCGGCCCCTCCTCATTCTCCAGAGCTATGAAGGAAGAAGAGGGAGCGCAGGTGTTTGGGTCCCAGTGTGCTCAGAGGCTGCAGGCATCCCCAGCGGGCCCCACTCAGCAACCCCCAGCTCACCTTTCGTGAAGAGCACGGTGTGCAGCCTCAGGCTGGCCCCGCCCTCTAAGCGGGAGGGCAGCTTCGAGAAGTGGTAGCTGTCGAGGTAGAAGACGACCTTCAGCGCCTGCCGGCTGCCCTCAATGTGGTAGAAGATGTTGGTGTCTGTGGGAGGACATGGCGGGGCAGGGTGGCTCACCACGTGGGCCCGAGAGGAGCCCTGCCCCCTCTTCACTAGGCCAGCTTCACACCTGCCTTCAGACCTCCAGAAAGGCATCCCAGGACCTCCCTGTCTGCCCACCTCAGAGCACTGGTCAGCCATCCCTGCCCTCTCGCCTGCCAGGGCTAGCCTCCGACAGCCCCGTCCTCCCGCCCGCCAGGGCTAGCCTCGGACAGCCCCGTCCTCCCGCCCGCCAGGGCTAGCCTCGGACAGCCCCGTCCTCCCGCCCGCCAGGGCTAGCCTCGGACAGCCCCGTCCTCCCGCCCGCCAGGGCTAGCCTCGGACAGCCCCGTCCTCCCGCCCGCCAGGGCTAGCCTCGGACAGCCCCGTCCTCCCGCCCGCCAGGGCTAGCCTCGGACCGTCCCGTCCTCCCGCCCGCCAGGGCTAGCCTCGGACCGTCCCGTCCTCCCGCCCGCCGGGGCTAGCCTCGGACAGCCCTGTCCTCCCACACTCAGGAGAGCAGCCTCTGACTTTTCACCTCCTTCCATAGGTCCTAGTTTCCACTACTTCATTCTTAGACCTGGCACTGATTCTGCCCCACTGCGGAGTTGTCAGTGTCTTCAGAGCTTCACCACATTCTTTGTACGCCTCACCTGAGAGCCCAGGACCTCTACCTGGCCAAAGCTGTCCTCGAATAGGACCTCAGCTTATTTACACCCATAAGAGCTTGTGGCAGGCGTGGCAGAATTACAGCACGCACACCCCATCCTACACCCACAGCAAAAACCACTAACCAGTCACTAGTTGCCCCTGAGCCCAACTCTGCCTATAGATAGGCAGCCACTGTCGATCAATTCTAATTGGTCCCTGAGAAGACACCTGTTGTCCCTCTAGACTCTAGTCAGTGCATTCTGAACAGGATGATACTACCCCCAAGGAAGTGGAAATTGGTTTATGGATGGATGGACGGACAGACAGACGGATGGATGGATGGATGGACAGACAGGTGGATGGGATGGATGGATGGATGAATGGATGGATGGACGGATGGATGGATTGGATGGGTGGGTGGGTGGGTGGGTGGATGGATGGACATGTGGATGGATGAGTGAATGAATGGATAAGTAGATGGGGCAGATGGATGAATGAATGGATGGATGGATGGGTGAGTGTGCAGGCAGGTAAAAGGTTAGAGAGAAAAAGAAAGGAAGAAAATTATGGTATAAACCCTTAGGAAATCTTAACAAGTCTTCACTCTAAAGAAGGACATCTCTAGGGTAGAATTCTAATAAGAATTGGGAATTGGCTCTTAATCCTTCCTAAGAACTTTTGGAGAAGGCTGAATTTATTCAAAAAGAAACCCCTCTTTTCCATATGTGCCCCAAGGTTCAGTTTTGAGACTCATGTTGGGAGCAAGAGGTTTGAAAGTGCTAGATCCCAGCTTAACCTTCGGCAGCTGGCCTGGTGGCAAGGTGGCCCAGAACACCAACTCTCAACTCTCACGGTAGGGGTGGTAAGAATCACTCACTCGCCACGTAGTTCTCATCCAGCTGCTTAAAGGAAAAGGTGACATTGTCCAGCTCTGACAGGGTCACCCAGATGTCCTCCAGCATGGTCCGTTCCTCCTTCTGCAGGAGGAAGACAGGGTGGAGAAGTCTCAGATGCCATCCCTAACTGGGGATTTTACTTCAAGCTTCTGTGATTCGACTCTAGTCAACACACCAGGCTGTGGGCCCACCAGGCACAAGGTCCCGCGCTGAGCTGTCCAGGGCTGGATGTGAAATCCCATTTGCTCTTGGATTATGCTGTACCTCCCAAGGTCAGAACCCATGTCTGTTCTAATGTGCACCAATCCATCTTAGCCATTTCAAACCTAACACACCCTCCTCCAATAAGCCCACTGCAGCAAAGCGCACCGGCATCGGCCCCAGTGCCCAAGCCCCAAACCTTTAAGGACTTCTCAGCATCTCTCTCCCCTCACCCTATACTGACCATCACCTGAGTCCTGCTGGCTCAGCCACCAAAACCTTCCCCTGACCCACCAATCTCTCCCAGCCTCCTCACCACCCCAGGACAAGGACCACAACTGCCTCTCTGCGGGTCTCCTCCTGCCACCCTTGCCCCTGAGCAAGGGGCAGACAGGGAAAACCCCGGAGATGCAGGGAGAGCAGGGCTACTAGGCCTAGGTCCCCTGTGACTGCAGGTTATCTTCCAAGAACTTAGTTTGAATTCTATCACTCACCTGCCTCAAAGCCTCTGAGTCCTCCCCCTCTGCTCCTAGAATAGTCACAAGCCCTACAGACGCGGCCAACCTGATCCCCCAAAACCCCCCAGCCTGCTCCCCTCTGGCCACATTGGGCTCTGCTCAGAGCCTTTGCACACACTGTTCCCTGTCTGCCCAGCATTCTCTTCCTCAAACCATTCACCCTGCCGGCTGTCTGGTTACCCTGGTCTCAGCTCAAATGTCCCATCCTCAGAGAAGCCGGCTCTGACCACTGAACCTGAAGAAACTCAGCCGCTTCTCCATCTTCTGCAGAACTCACCTTGTTTCCATCCCCACTCCCTCCCCCACCCCCTCTTCTCAGGCCGCTTTCTGGGCTAGAAAGTGCGCCTCAGACCCACAGCACTCAGCTCAGGGTCTGGCACACCATGGGGGCTGATGAACTAATGCACTAGGCCCCACGTCCTCATCTGAGAAGAGCACAGTAAGGGCTGGGTGTTCCAGCTGCCTTTTCCAGGCCTCCAGGAGAGCTTTCCGCGGATCTGCCGCCCGGCAGACAGCCGCTTGCAACACTGGCCAGCAGAGGGCGCACCTCGGCCACACTTTCCCAACCCGCCCGCCGCGTGGGGGGCTTCCGGTGGGGCCTGGGACAGTGTCTGGGAGGCTCAGAGCCACAGAGGTGGGGGAGCTCCAGCAAAGGGCAGGCGGGGTGGAGGAGCAAACAGCATAGACAAGTGTCACTGCGGGCTGCATTTCTGGGGGACCGGCACCCCCAAAGGCTGATGCCTTGGCTCTGCCTCCCCGGGGCTGGCAGAGGAACCCACCCTGATTCTGAGCCCTGAGGGTGGAGGGACAGGGCAGTCAAAGATAAAAGAGGAGATGCAGAGAAAGCAGGGCACTCTGGGAGTTACCAGGCCCGGAGTCAGACTCGCAGCGTTCAAACCTGACTCCCTGGGCCTCAAGGTTCTCATCCTTGAAATGTGGGCGGTAAAGCACCCACCTCAGGGCTATTATGAGGATTAAATGAGATGCTATTTGCCTGATTACTACAGAGGTCTGCTCTCCAACCTCCCAGTGTCCACTCTTACCCTTCTATAGTCTTGTCCCCACCCAGCAGCATGGGTGATTCAGTAAGTGGAGAAGTCAGACCCTGTTCCCTCCTCTACTCAAAACCCTCCCAGGGCTCACCACCACACAGAGTAACAGCCAACATCCCCACCACAGCCTGCAAGACCATGCACAAAGTAAGGCAGATAAATCTTAGGACTCACCTCCTCCACCCTCTCTCTCCTGGTTCACTCTGCTCCAGCCACACTGGGCACCTTGTTTCTCAGACACCGCATGCAAGCGCCTGCCTCAGGGCCTTTGCACCTGCTGTTCTTGCTGCCTGGAAGTTTCCTCCCCAATGTCCTCATGGCTCCCTCCCTCCCTGCGGTTCTTCAGTCAGATGTCACCTTCTCAGTGAGGGCTTCACTGTCCCCCTTATCAAAACTTTCAACTGCTGCCACCTCAGACCTTCCTGCCCCCTTCCCTGTTTCTCTCCTTAGCCTCTACCACTCTATATAAGGGCTTCTCAAATGTGGCACTATTGACATTTGGGGCCAGAGAATTATCCACTGGGGAAGCAGCATCCCCAGCCTCTTACACCAGACACCAGCGGTATCCACCTCTGCCCTCAGTTGTGACCACCTCAAATATCTCCAGACATCGTGAAGTGTCTCCTAGGAGGTAAGACTGCCCTGGCTGAGAACCACTGGTCTATACCATGTGTTTTCCTTATTTATGTCTGCCCCGCGCCACACACACACACACACACACACACGGATATACGGCTCTTGGCTGAGAACCACTGGTCTATACCATGTATTTTCCTTATTTATGTCTGCTCCGCACGCCACACACACACACACACACACACACACACACACACACCACACACACACACCACATACCCGATCACACACACCACACACACACACCACATACCACACACACACGGATATCCGGCTCCTGGCTGAGAACCACTGGTCTATACCATGTATTTTCCTTATTTATGTCTGCTCCGCACGCCACACACACACACACACACACACACACACACACACACACACACGGATGTACAGCTCCTGGCTGAGAACCACTGGTCTATACCATGTATTTTCCTTATTTATGTCTGCTCCGCACGCCACACACACACACACACACACACACACGGATATACGGCTCCTGGCTGAGAACCACTGGTCTATACCATGTATTTTCCTTATTTATGTCTGCCCCGTGCGACACACACACACACACACACACGGATATACGGCTCTTGGCTGAGAACCACTGGTCTATACCATGTATTTTCCTTATTTATGTCTCCCCCGTGCGCCACACACACACACACACACACACACACACACACACACACACACACACACACACACACACACACACACCCCACACGGATACACGGCTCCTGACTACAAGGACACTGTTTTATTCACTGCAGGATCCCCCGTGCCTGTAACAGTGGCATACAGTTGGCGCTCAGTAAATGCCGACTGAGTGACGAGGTGAGTGAGAGCCCAAGTGAGCAAGCAAGGGCCCTCCCATACCGCGTCCCAGGGAGGCGCCTCCTGCCTCCCTCACTCACCACGGCAGCCGGCGACAGCAAGGACTGGCAGTGCAGGAGAACGCCGGTGGCCGTCACCTGCTCCAGCCACTTGCGGCTGGCGTCCCGGCTGCTGGCCTCGTACTCGCCGTCGTTGTTGTAGCGGCAGCTGAGGGCCGCCAGGAGCTGCTCGGAGAAGGTGCACACGGCGGCCACCAGGGCCTGGCAGAAGATGCTGTCCCTCCGCAGCTGCAGCTCGGGGTCTGGGGAGAGGCCAGGGAGGGGCCCTGCTGGGCTGGGCGCTCCTGTGCCGGCCGCAGGCTCCCCTCCCACCGCCCCTCCCCGAACCCACCCCCCACCAGACCACCCCTCAGCGGCCCGCCTGCCAGAAGGTAATTCATCCCAGCCAACAAAAGCCAACTTCGCAAAATTCAATTCTCTGAAAACAAGCCAATTTGCCAAAAGACTCAATTCTCTCAACGATCCATCTGCCTTAGTCAAAAAAACAACAACAAAAAAAATCTTTTTCCTAAGGCTTTCCCCGAAACCCTTACCCTCAGCTGTTACTCCATGTGTTAGGGGATTTCTCGGCCTTGACAGAGAATGACAATGACACCAAGCATGTCTGCCAAGCTCCACGTTTCAAGAAATGCACTTTACCCTTTTCTCTGTTTCTCAGAAATCGACCTTCTTCCTTCCCCCACCTCCCCCCCCACCCCGCCCAATTTCCTTGCCCCTACTCTAGACACGGTTTGCAGAACTGGACAATTTCAATCCATCAGTTGTACAGGGTCTTCTGGAAAAGATTATTTTTGATGACTGGCTTCTGCCAACTGGTTTTCAGTGACCGATTTTGACCTAGATCCTATTTTAGCTGCCCCTTGGCTGAGACTTTCTGGAAAGAAGGGAGGAACAGAGAACCCCTCCAGCCCCCTCCCCTCCCCCACACCCAGCCCACCATCAGCCCTCTCTTCTTCCCCACTGTCTGCTGGGCAGGGAGTCCCAGGCTGGGGCTGACGGCGCTACAGGCAAGGAGCCTCCCTACTCATCACCCTCTATCCCATGCCCCCATCAAGATCCACCCAGGCCCAGAAGATGGCAAGAGACAAGGCTCCTGGCTCCAGGGCCCTGAGACTTGTCCCTTGGACATAAGAGGAAGAAGTGAGGTCTAAGCAGTTCTTAGAGGGGCTAGAGGCCATGATGTTACTTTCCCCCATGCGGGCCCCAATGACCATGGGAAGGTCGACCTTGGCCGGCAGAAGAGGTCTCCCTGGACTGCAATCAAGAGAGCCCCCGCCAGGACGGCCTCTCCTGGACACACTGGCGTGTGCCAATCACAGACACTGCCCCTTCAAAGGCCTCACCTGTGCATTTCAGCAAGGCCAGGAGCAGCTGGTTCTTCCCATCTGGAAGGAGAAGGCAGAGAAAAGATGGGCTGAGAGGAGCCAGCAAAAGGTGCGGTGGAGGGATGCACCTCAGGTGGTTAAGTGTCTGCCTTCGGCTCAGGTCGTGATCTTGGGGTCCTGGGATCGAGCCCCGTGTGGGGTTCCCCGCTCAGCAGGGAGTCTGCTTCTCTTCTCTCTCCCTCTGCCCTGTGCCTCCAGCTTGTGCTCTACGCTCTCTCTCTCTCTCAAATAAATAAATAGAATTTAAAAAAAAAAAAGGTACCATGGAGCCAGGTCCTCCCCACGGCCCAGGGGCTTGGAACCCCTGTGGCGAAGCCCACCGACACACACACACACACACACACACACACACACATGCACACCGCTGTGCTAAGGAAGCTTCCGCTGCATACTGGGTGAATTCCAGAAACCCCAGACGTCCAGGGGATGGAACCTCAACTTGTCAGCCGCATCTGTTTCCATGTGCCCACCAAAAAGACGCTGAAGCCAGCCCCTCCAACTTGTGGGCCGGAGCCCAGGAGCCTCGCACACGCGCGTGGGCACACACACGTGGACATATACTCAGGCGTGCCCTCAGGTACTTGTGCACGTGCTACGCAGTCATGGCCCTGCGCACACATGGACAAAGCTCAGGCCTCACATCCTCGCTCCTGGGCCCAGAGGTGGCTTACGAGAAAAGTCGGAAAGGCCTTCAGAGTTGGCCTCTTGGGAGCCATTCTGTCCCGGAGAGGCCTGAGGCACGGGCTGCCATGGTAGCAAGAGCGCCTACAGAGGCACCACTTCCCAACGGCCTCGGCGCCCAACGCAGTGCTTTACCGCAGTGGTATTTAATTCCCGCAACAACATGGGAGCACGGTAGCCCTATGAGCCCATTTTACACATGAAGGCACTGAGGCACAGAGGCCAAAGAACTTGCCAAGACCATGCAGCCCAGCATAGGAGAGCTGAGATTCGGCAATCTGGCTCCAGAGTCCACACTCTTAACTGACTGTAGTTTGGAAAACGGGACAGCCTGGGGCCAACACAGACTTCCAACTCAGAGGCTGCTCTTCCTGGGGGATGGCCCTGAGGCCTAGCACCTCCTGCTGCCCTAGGGTCCCTCCGACCCAAGAGGCCAGGGCTCAAACACTGCCAAGGACCCAAGAGGTCACGTTGCAAGCATAAAGCGGACACCAGGCCGCAGGGAGGGCTGGGGAGTGTGGGACACTGGAAGGCACCCTCGGCCCCTCCTCTCTAGCCGAGTATGAATGTGGGACTACAGGCCTATAATCTGCCAGATCTTCTGACTGTTCGAGAGCAGCCAGAAATCTAATTTTTTTTTTTTTTTGAGAGAGAGAGAGAGCAAGAGTGTGAGTGGGTGTGGGGGGAGAGGGAGAGAAGGAATCCCAAGCAGGCTCCATGCTCAGTGCAGAGCCCGACGCAGGACTCAATCTCATGACCCTGAGCTCATGATCTGAGCCAAAGCGAAGAGTCAGATGCTTAACAGACTGAGCCCCCCAGGAGCCCCCAGAAACCTAGATTTTTACGTGACATCTTAGATTGTAAGTGCTGGCAGTGGATTCACATTTTTTAATGCGATAGCATCCAAACCTACCTGTGGGCCCCCAGCTTGTGACCTTAATAACAAATATAAGGAATTGAATTAAATCGACAATTTCGGAGCCGGAGAAGGAAACCAGTTCAGCCTTCTCAGCCTCCTGACTGCAAGGAAGCCCCAGGCACCCAGGATCAGCAGTTCCCAGGTCAAGTGCATCCCAGGCCCAGGGCCATGCCCAGGCCAGGACACTCAGCTGAGAAAGGGGCACCCGCTCTTCCTGTTCCCCTAGGCATGGACAGATATGGGACATGGAGACAGACCCATTCCTGATCCTTCTACATTCCACATTAAGAGCTGAAGGCCACAAAACATCCTTCCCTGCCCAACTCACCTTCCACGTATCTCTGAATGTTGTCCACCAGGGTCTTGATGGAGTTGGGGAGGTTCCAGGGGTCCTCCTGGATGCTGATCTGGATCAAGCTCCGGCCACGGATTGTACACTCTTCTTTCTGTTTGAACTCTGGGGCAGGAAAGTGACAGAGGTAGCTTTGAAGAGCGACGGCACAAAGGCCGATATTCCATCACCAGATTCCAAAGCTCAGAATCCTAGATCAAGGATGCTGGCAGGACTCTTGGGAATTAACCAGTCCATGGAGGGCAAATCCATGGTAAGTGCACTACTGATTCATAATACCACACTCATGGCAGACATCACTAATCGATCTCAGCACTCCTTCCCTCTAGTCTGAGCCTGCTGCTTCTCACAGCTATAACCAATCCAATGCAGACGTCACAAATCAATCACTGCGGGGCGCCTGGGTGGCTCAGTTGGTTAAGCGACTGCCTTCGGCTCGGGTCATGATCCTGGAGTCTCGGGATCGAGGCCCGCATCGGGCTCCCTGCTCAGCAGGGAGTCTGCTTCTCCCTCTGACCCTCCCCCCTCTCATGCTCTCTCTATCTCATTCTCTCTCTCAAATAAATAAATAAAATCTTTTAAAAAAAAATCAATCACTGCATCCTTTTCTCCCAAGTCTGGACATAGTCACAGAAAAATTCCCAGATACTACCTCCTTATAGCCACAACCAGTTGAGCTGGCACATGAGTTATAACCTTTTCCCTATATAGAGAGGGAATTCCTGGCACAGAGACTTGCCTAAAGTCACACAGCTCGGTAATGACAGAGACAGATTTGAACCTGGCCCCCAGCAGGACCATTCAAAGGCCAGGCCACTGTCCTTTGGCCTCTTTTCCTCCTATGAAGTCTCAGGTTTCTGAGATATTTGTGGTTTCTCTGAGTTTGACATTTCTGCTTGTTGAGGCCCATCCCTGGGAGAGATGATCATGAGACAGCAGGAGGGCCAGAGGAGCCAGGACACTCCCACACCTCACCACTTCCTACCCTTAGTTAGGAGCAACTCCTGCACTTAACCGAGAGCTCCTGGAGGTCAGGGGCAGTATCACATCCATCTCAGGGTTCCAAGCACCCAGCACAAGGCCTGGCATAAGCTGGTTCTTTGGAATTACTGGATGGATATGTGTACAGATGGATGAAAGGATGGTAGGTAGGTGAGTGGGTTCATGGATGAGTTGGTGGATGGATGGATGAATGGATGGACAGTGGATGGGTGGTGGGTGGGTGTGCATGTAGACAAGTGGGTGAGTGGGTGGGTGGGTGGGTGGATGGATGAATGGATGGATGGTGGGTAGGTGGGCATGTGGATGAGTGGGTGGATGGATGGATGAATGGATGGACAGTGGGTGGGTGGTGGGTGATAGGCAGGCATGTGGATGTGTGGTGGGTGGGTGGGTGTGTAGACAAGCGGGTGGATGGCTGGATGCATGGCAGGTGAGTGGGTGGATGGGCACGTGGATGAGTTGGTAGATGGATGGTGGGTGGGTGGGCACGTGGATGAGTCAATGGATGGATGGATGAATGGAGGGACAGTGGATGGGTGGTAGGTGGGTGGGTGAGTATGTGGATGGGTGAGCATGTGGGTAAATGAGTATGAGTAGACGGATGGTAGGTAGGTAGATGGATGGACGGCCGGTGGGTGGGTGGTGGGTGAGTGCGGGGCATGTTGATGAGCCAGTGGAGGGATGGACAGTGGGTGGGTGGTGGGTGTGTGGGTGTGTGGACAAGTGGGTGGGTGAGTACAAAGATGGGGGGTGGATGGGTAAGTAGGAGAACAGGCTGGTGGGAGGGCATAAATGTCAATTCCTTTTCTCTCAGTCATTTCAAGAATAAAGTGTCAATTTGGTTCTGGTAAATCCTTAATGCTTCTTTAACTCACTCATCCTTCTCATGAAAGCACAGAGAGCCCTGGGCAGGCAACGGTACCTAATGACAGTATAATGACATTTTTGGTTGGTGCTTCCATTGGATTTAGCATCACGGTAATCATCATTTTATGGCATGTTATACTGGTCTTCCGTATACATAGGGAGGTTAAATAAGTTCTTTCAAAATTAAATTTTTAAAAGGAAAATATTTTCCCAAAAAGTTATGTCAATAATAACAAAGACAACAAATGAATATGGTTTTAAAAAATGTGAAGATGTAAGTAGGCTCTGTGAATGCAGCTAAAATGATGAAGGGGGGATGTGGGAATTTGGCAAGTCCCTGCCCAGTCCTTCCCCCCATGTTACAAACAGGCAGACGGAGGCCCAGAAAGGCTCAGGACCAGTCCAGGGGTCCACAGACTTTTTCTGGGAAGAGCCACAGAGGAACTGTTTTAGGCTTTGTAGGTATATGGTCTCTGTTACAAATAGTCTCTGTCTTTATTTTTACAACTCTTCATTAAAAAAAAAAAAAATCGTTCTCAGTTCATGAAAACAAAACAAGCTGTGGGTGGACATTGCTCAGGAGCTGAACCTGCTGACCCCAGGGTTGGCCCACAACCATCGGGCAGGAGAGGGGCAAAGCTGAGACTACGGCCCAGGTGTCCGGCCCCGTCCAGCACGCATTCCCCGTGGCAGGCCATCTCCCTGCTGGGTGTGAGACGCCATTCCCAGCCTCGGGGCTCCTGTCTGCTCACCTTGCAAGCTGTGGTCCATGGGGAAATGCTTGGTCTCTTCAAAAGCCCTGCTCATGACTGGCCCCTTGAGGAGTGCGTGGATGGAGTCCACCTGTGGGTGGCAGGAAGCTCCAGGTTAGTTTGGCCCCTGCAGCCCTCCAGGGGATGTGACCCACAGCCCCAGATCCTGGCTTATTTGTTCTCACCAGGGGTGGTGGGAGGACCCCAAGGTCAGGCCAGGGGCAGGGACAAACGTCCTACCTGGTTAAAGAGATGTTCCAGGCACCCGTGAAGCTTGTCCTGTTTGTCCGATGGGATCCGCATATCACAGGGAAGCTCATCCCCTGGAAGAAAGCAGCAGCCATGGCCATCAACCATCCCTGCCCCATCCGCACCTTCCCAACCTCTTTGCCAAGAAGGCAGTATAGTGACAAGAGTTCCAAAACCCAAGGCAGATTTGGAGTCTGGCAGACTCAGATCCTGGCTGTGTGACACTGGGCAAATCACTTGCCATCTCTGAGCCTCAGTTCCTTCATCCGCAAAACGGACACCAGGAACTAAAGCATTACACAATGGCAAGTCATTGTTACTATTCCATTCTACAAATGAGGAGCCAGAAAACCAGAGAAAAGGAGCTGGATCCCAAATTTTCCAGATTCATCTCCCAGCTGTTTGAGTTAAATCAGCTGCCACACATAAGCTCCTGCCTAACACCTCCCCAGGGACACTTTATGCGGCTAAACATCTTATGCGATGAAATATTTATCTGAAGTTCAGCAATATTGTCAATTTTACTTGAGCTTCTTTTTCTTCTGTTAAACTGAAGCATAATTACAATTAAATCTGTAGGCACAACAAGTTGGGGATGAGCCCAGAAGGCAGCAGGGACAGTGGGAGCTGGGGAATCGGCGGCCGGGTGATGAGGGCGGGAGAGAGGCTTGTCATCACCCACCCTCTCGTGCCTTGTGAAATAGGAACCATATGAATGTATGACCTATGCACAAAATAAATTTTTTACAGGCCATAATCAATGAAACTAAAATAAAAACAAATTTCAGTCTTTCAGTAAAAGCGGCAAGTACAGTCTAATCTCATTTAGAAACTATTATTTCTGTGTGTCCAGCTGGCCATCCACCCACAGATCCATCTGTGCAGAAATACGCGCTCACCAGTGATCTCCAAATACCACCACTGGTCACTTCTGGGGGACGGGGTGAGACTCTGACTTACTTTCATGTACTTCTTTTGCACTTTTCTGGGTCATTGGAAATGTTGGTTTTGAGCATGTGTCATTTTTATGGAGACCGTCAGGTCACCCTACTTGAGTGACATCAGTCATCACATCCGCCATACGCTTCATCCACGAGTGCCAGGACCTTTGTCTTTCCATTCACTGCTGAGGTCCCAGCACACAGTAGGTGCTCAATAAACAGCTGCTGACTAAGTGATTGAAAGGAAATATACCACCACTCTATGCAAAGTAATACAAAATAATACAAAGTATAATAAAATCAAAATAAGCAAAACAAAATCCCGGTGCGGGGCCCGCTCTCCGGGAGCCCGAGCCATTGCACTCACCAGACCCCATCTCGTCACTGCCCAGGTAGGAGCTGTTACTTCTCACGCTGGTGTAGGACAAGACCGAGTCCCGGTTACTGTTACACTCACTGCAAAGGGGCACAGAGGAAGGGATGAGTCACCCACCCTCTGGATCACACCTTCTGGTCCCAGCTCCCAGAACCCACTTTCCGGAGTGGAGACCAAACCCCTGGCCCCTCCACCCCCAGCGCCAGAGACCGGGAAGGTTGTCTGGGTGGGTTTTCCACGTCTGACAGTGGGGAAACATTTCTAGGCCCCAGCACAGAAATGCAGAAACAGGAGCAGGGCAGTGGATCGTTTCCATCTGTATGGAACTTCTGTCACTCCTCCCGAGGGACAGCCTTGCCCCTGAACACACCTGCAGCGCCACACTCAGCCACACGGCTCTAGTTCTCTCTCCAGCCTGGCTGTGACCTCGTGAGGACGGGGACTGCCCCGGGAGCTCAGAAAGCACAGGAGATCAAAACCCACAATCCCACAATTCTTTCCTTCACCTTTTTGACAATTAAGGGAAAAATCGGAGGACCCAAAAATGTAAAAATGGAACTCCTGGACTATAGACAGGAGGCTCCAAGGACACAGAGCGCCCAGTTAGCCAGAGCATCTCGATGTGTAAACAGCAAGCCAGAACACGGACCAGTGGATCCCCTGAAGACAGAAAGAATGGGGGGGGGGGGGCTGGGGCAAAGGGCTTTCTTGTCCAATTTGGCCAGTTCCATATTTTCTGAAGCACCCTGTAAGATTCTACTTTACTCACAATGGTCAAACGTTACATAACCTTTCACTGGAGACCACAGTGCTTGTTTACTCGAGATAAGAAATTCTATTTGCCCACTATATGGTTTATGATGGGAAACTGAGTTTTTAGTGTTACTTAGCCCACTAATTAGGACTTCACTGATCTGGTTATAATTAACCAGCAGGAAAACAATTCGGATCCTCTCAGAGGGGGGAAAAAAAAAAAAAAACTCTTCCTCCTTGAATCAAATAAAAATAAACGGCGTTTGTTGTAGGAACCATATGTCTTATGTTGAGTTTTAAAACACACCGCAGACCTTGACTTTTTCTTTGCCCACATTCCAACAACAAGTGCGAGCGGAACTGCGGCAAAACAAGTGGGTGGGGACCACAAGGGGCCACAAGGGGCCACAAGGGGCCACAAGGGGCCAGGCCCTGGAACACTGGCCTCGGGGCAGGAGAGCCAAGGGGGCATCTGGGATGTGCTCTGGGGAGCTCAGAGAACCTCCCGGAACCAAACGGTTTAGAACACTGCTCCATCCCACTGTTTTCCAGGAAATGTCCCGCCGATTCCGACTTCCAATGGATCAGTGTCCTCAACTGTCCCCCCTCACCATCCACAGCAAACCCCACATGATCCCCGCAAGCTGCCCACCGCTGCCCCCACGTGACGCCCTCACCTGTAAGAGTCCCGGTAGCTCATGGTGTCATGGCCCGAGTCCTCCTGATCCTCCTCAGACACCTTGAAGCACACCTTCTTGATGCCCCCGTGGTCGGCCCTGTCCATCTCGCTCTCCTCGCTGACCAGCGGGGAGGATGAGGCCTCCTCGGCCAACGGCGGATCGCAGGACCCACCAGAGATGGGCTCCGTGATGGTGGACAGCAACCTGTGGGAGCAAAAAGTGTCAAGTTAAAGGAACAGGCCCACAGCTTCACTCTCCTCCAGGGAGGTCCAAGATAAGGCCCTGACCTCGGGCCTCACCTCTGACCCAAAACACAGGGAGCCTAAGCTCTAAGGGAGCTTCTAATCCCTTCCCTGAAAAGCCGGCCAGCAACGCAGCAGATACACATACACCGTCCCTCCTGTAGGGGGCGTGAGGTTGATGTCATGGGGAAGCCGCAAGAGGCTCAAAAGCGCAAGAACACAACTAGGAAACTGACTATAAGTGGCCCTGAGAGCAAATCTCTCCAGCTTTGTAGGCCGTACAGTCGGCTACTACTCAACTCAGCTGTTGTGGTGGGAAAGCATCACAGACAAGATGTAAACAAATAGGAACGGCTGTGTTCCAATCAAACTTTATTTAAAAAAAAACAAACAGTGGGCTGGGCTGAATTTGGTCCATAGGTCACAGTTTGTCAGTCCTTGGCACAGAATATAATGGTTAAGAGCACCGGGGTTTTAAGACAGACCCCAGATTCAAATCACAATGCTACCATTTCCCAGCTTAGAGACCTAAAGCAACTCTTTAACCCCTCTGAGACTCAGTTTCTTCAGCTGTAAAATGCAGTCCTATCAGTATTTATGTCCTAGGCAGCTATAAAGATGAAGGGACCTTAAGGACGCCTGGGTGGCTCAGCCAGTTAAACGTCTGCCTTCGGCTCAGGTCATAATCCCAGGGTCCTGGGATCAAGCCCCACATCGGGCTCCCTGCTCAGCGGGGAGCCTGCTTCTCCCTCTCCCTCTGCCTGCTGCTCTATCTGGGCTCTCTCCGTCTCTGTCAAATAAATAAATAAAATCTTTAAAAAAAAAAAAGGGGGGGACTTAAAATGTAAAACGTAAAATGTTTAGAAAAATGTCTGGTACCTTGCAAGCGATCAACAAACCCTGGCTGACATAATCCTACTATACCTCAAAAAGGTCAGTATTAGGATTAGCCCCATTTTACAGGTGAGGCTCAGAGAGGTGAGGCAACTAAGTCGCACAGCTCTTGTCTCCAGACCCTACATTATTGTTCCTTTATCATGGACAATTTCCAACTCCCAAAAGCAGACGGAACAGTATGAGAAGCCCCAGGTACCCAGCAGCTAGCTGCAGCCTTGGCAACTCAGGGCCCACCTCCGTCTCCTCACTTGTTCCCACTGCTTCTGCCTGTGCTGGAGTATTTAAAACAAATCTAAGATAGCATATAATTTCCCCCATAAATACTTCCATGTACGTCTCTACGTAAGGACTTTCATTTAAAGCAACGTTCTTAACTGCCACCCCACCCCCGCCCCCCAGAAACATTTAGCAATTTAGCACATTTCCTGAGAGGCAGACATTTAGCAATGTCCAGAACCATTTCTATTTGTCACAACTGACATGGGGGACAAGGGAGGCACTTCTGGCCTCCAATGAGTAGAGGCCAGCGACGCCACTAAAAATCTTCCAGTACACAGGACGGCCCCACAACAAAGAATGATCCAGCCCAAAACGCCACTAGTGTCAAGACTGAGAAACACTCTTTCAAACATAACCAGACTGCTATCACCATACCTAACAAAATTAATAATTCCTTCATACCATCTAGTACCCCCATCCACATTCAAATGTCCCTGACAGTCTCGAAGGGGTCTTTTCACAGATGGTGTGTTAAAAACAGAATCTTGACCAGGTCCAGATGCTGCATGTGGCTTATGTGTGTCTCAAGTCTCTCCTCCTCCATCCTGTACCTGCTCCCCACCCACCACCATTTACGTGTTAAAGAGACTGGGTCACTTGTCTTCTAGAATCACCCACCCTATGGATTTGGCCAACTGCGTTCCCAAAGTGCCATTTCAGCACCCTCTATGCCTCACATCCCGTCGCCGAGTAGTGAGACCCAGACTTTGGCTGGAGGACACGCATTTCCATTGTGTGTCCTGTGGCAAGACACCAAAAAGGACATGTCTAGCTGTCTCCCTTTCTGCAAGGACAGTTCCCCCCAAACCTTTCTCCAAATAGTGTCAGCCTCTCTTAATGATCGCTGCCCACATCCATTATTTCACTAGAGCAGTCGTTCTCAATCAGGGGGTACTCCGCCCACCCCACCCCATCCCCCCGCCCAGGGGGCATTTGGCAATGTCCAAGGACACTTTTGGCTGTCACAACCTCGGACCAGGGGAGCTACAGCATCTCGCGGATAGAGACCAGGGGCATCGCTAAGTTGCCTATAAGGTAACCGACAGCCCCCCCCCACTACAAAAGGTTATTCTACCCAAAATATCGCCATTGCTGAGGCTGGCAAATGCTGACCCTCCCCCTCACTGCCCTGTTCCCTCTGGGGTCAGAGCGCACCTGTTGATCTGGGTGACATACTGCTTCATCTCCTTCAGAGCCACATCGAGTTTGGTGAAGAGCTGCCGGTAGGCTCCCTGGACCTCACGGTCCTCCTGCTTGAGTAGGAAGCTCAGGCCCCGGTCCTCCTGGCCAGTGGTTTCACTGGCTGACCCAAAGCCACTGTCATTGAGGCCCTGGTGTTGGGGGTCCCCGTCCGCCGCAGGCAGGCACTTCCAGGATGGGGCAGCCATGGTGGTGATACAGTGTTGGGTATAGGACATGGGGTTCAGGTGGCCTACAGTGGAGGGAGGGGGAGCTCACTTGGAAAGAGCCTCCTGGCACCCCATACTCCTTAGACAGAAATATACAAACCTATCTCGAGGATCCCAATGAGTGAGAAAAACTCCCTGTTAAATATTCTTTTAATCCACTAGATGACTTCGAGAAGAAAGTTTCAGTTTGGTGCTAATATGCTTTTAACTACCGTGAAACTTTTCCTGACTAGAATACAGACATGATGGCTGGTACTCCAGCAGCTACTTTATATCGTAAGGCATCCTTCAGGAAGGAAGCCACATCTAGAGATGGTGGGGATGACAGACTGGGGAGCCACCATTCTAGCCCTGGACTGCTGGCGTCCTGACATGGTTCCATTTATGTATCTATAGACCTGAACACAACATCTAACAGAAACATGCAGTTACCTTGCTCAGGGTCAAGGCCGATGAGGGAGGGTTTACGACCGAAACGGATACTAAAGGACCTGCCAACTGAGGGAGTGGTCTTGGGGTAGGACACTTCCATGAGGTTGACGTGGCAATTGGTGGGGCAGAAGTCCAGGCCACACAGCGGATGGGGTTCCAGGGATGCTTGTTTGAAGGGTGGGCTGACCCTGCTCTTCAGTTGGGCTGCAAACTGAGAAAAGTGGGGTACATAGGGTCATGATTCAGGGGCCTGGGAACGCCGGCCCAACCCCAGCACCCACTTCATCCTAGCCTAGGCCAGACATTCCAAACCCGGACAAATGCCAATAGCTTCAAATGGAAAAAAGCAGACTCCCCTACACTGCCTTTCACTGCATCCAGATTTCAGTGAAGGTGTAGAGAAATCTAAGGCCTCCAAGCACCTACCCACATTCATTTCTTCATCTTAGCTGCCCTGAGCTATCCTTGAGGAACTATCTCTCCCCAGCCCACAGTCCATGAGGTGTAGGTAAGGCTGGCCTTCCCAATCCTGCAGTGATTTGTACAGGGTTAGACAAGGGACCCAAGCCAAGCCAATAAGAGTTCCCACTGAGTTCCTTTTCTCTGGGGTCGCTAAGGCTAGAGCTACTGGGAACCATTCTGTCACCATGCAAGAAGGGCCTGCCTAAAGGCAAAGCCAACCCAGGAAAGCAAAGGCATGAGAAGGAGAGAGAGGCCACATTCCCGTGATGGTGTGATGGCTGTTTGAGCACCTGGATGCAACCACGCCCAAAGTTCATCTCTGGACTCTTCAGTAACATAAACCAATAAATGCTCCTGTTTGTTTAATCTACGTCAGGTTGGATTTTGACATTTACAACCAAAATACCCCAGGCTGAGACCCTCTGGGGTGCAAGTACCTCCTGATAGCAGGCGATTCTCTGGCCGATGCTCTCCAGCTTGGTGTCACAGATGTTGCGGAACTCATAGTGGGACATGGTCTTGATGTTGTTGTTCAGGGCCATGAGCCGCCCACAGTTCTGCACAAAGACACTGTCATCGGCAGCAAAGGCCTTGAGGATCTGCAGAAACATGAACAACCACTCAGCGCTCACTGTGCACCAAGGAAGGTCTTAAGCAGTTTATCTACAGTGGTTCCTGTATGCCTAGTAATAACCCTGGGAGATAGCGTCTGTTACTGGCCAATTTGGCAGATAAATAAGCTGAGGCTAAAGAGAAAAAAAAAAAAAAGCTACTCTCCTAAATCCCACAGCTACCAAGTGGTTGGGGCGGCAACTAGACTTCAGGGCTCCAGGCTAAGTTTGAGGAAATGAGAATGAGGTGCTCCATCCCCCAGGGCAGGGCAGCACCCAGCAAGACCTTGGCAGCGAGGCTGAAGCAGCCACGGGGTTCCACGATCTTCTCCAGCACATGGCACTTGACACCTGCAGTGCTCACATACTCATACACCACACCATGCTCCAAGTGTACGTTGTCCACAGTCAGGGTGACCACAGGGCTGTCCTCATGCAGGCTCAGCTGCGGCCCCAGGGACAGCAGGGGGAAGTCTGGAAGCCAAAGAGACAGACAGCGCTGAGAAGGGGGCACCACCCCCCAGCCCAGCCCATGCCCAACCCAGCACTGCAGTGGCTCATGTGGGACATGACAGGGGGATGAAGCCTGTGCTGCAGCTCTGACCATTCTGGCCAGCCCACTCTCACTCACTCCTTGTCCTCGATTTTTCTTCTAGGAACCAACCTTTGTGCCCCATTCCCAGTCTCTGTGGCTCAGAAGAAGGAAGCCCTAACCACACCCTTCCCCAGAGGCACAGGCCTGGCCAATCAGCAATTCAGGAACAAGCATGTGACCCGAGCCAGGCCAATGAGAGTCAAGTCTGGGACTTTTGTTGGATCTACAAAGAGGAGACGTTCTCTTTTTCAACTGCGGATTCCAAGTCGCTGGAACCATCACAGGCAGAAAACAGTGTGTAAAAGAGAAACCAATGTTTTTATGGACCCCCAGCTCCTAGAACAGGGGCTGGCAGATAGCAGGTGTTTCTCCTTGTTGAACAGAAGATCAGAAACTGTCAGCTCCTCTCAGCATATCTGACCATCATTATCAGGGTTCCCCCACCTGCTGGGGAAGAAGGCCACAGCCCTTTCCTCTCCGAGGGCATAAAGCAGGCTCAGAGCTGCCTGTTGGCCTCTCCTCCCTCCCCATCAGCCTGTCCCCTTCAAGATCCCTCTGCCAGGCTGTGTGTGCTTCAGCAGTAGGGGGATTGCTCCCCAAACAACCCCATAAACCCTGTTCTTTGCTGACCCTGAATGGACCAGCGAGGAGCCCACAAATGTCAGGTGCAGAGGTATCCAAAGCCCCTACTCTTCCCACAGCCTCTGCCTCTCTACCTCCAGCCCAGCAGAAACACAGGGCAGAATCCAGAGAAGCCACTGGAGTAAACAGGCTACTATTCAAACTACACATTTACTGAGTGCCTACGATGTGCCAGGCACAGTTCTAGGCTCTGAGGATCCAGCAAGGAAGAAAGCAAACAAAACCCCTGCCCTCGTGGATTTTATGCTCTGGTGGGGAAAACACCAGACAAACAGGTGTATGATATGTTAAGTAATACTCGCAGTGAAGAAAAATAAAATAGGATAAGGAGACACTGAGGAACAGAGAGTGCTTGACCAGGGCACACAGGTGGCCTCCCCGATAAGGTGACATCTGAGCAGAGAGCTGAGTGAGGTGAGGAGCATGAGGCAAGAGTACTCTGGAGGAGAGGCAGGCAAGGCAGGGGGAGACTCCAAGTGCAAAGGCCCTGGGGCAGGAGTATATTTGGAATTTGAGAGCAAGAGACTGGAGTGGATGGAGCAGAGAGCACCAGATGAAAAGTGCTGGGAGGTACGGCTGGAGAGCCAGGCCTGGGCTGTCAGACCATGAGGAGGAGGACTCGGGCTTTGCCTGGAGGAGGGTGAGAGTCACCAGAAGGTTCTGTTCTGTTTTTTGAGAATAGCCTGTAGGAGGACAGGGAGAACAGTGAGCGGGCTACTGCAGGGGTACTGGTAAGAAATGATGGTGGCTTAGGCCAGGCAGCGACGGAGGGGGTAGGAAGGGGTCAGATTCTGGATGCAGGAGGAAGGCAGGGCAACAGGCGTGCTGCTGGGATCAAGGTGGAGGGAGAGAGGAGAAAGAGAACAATCGAGATGTACTCCGAGGTGTGGGGCCTAAGAATATGGAAGGATGGAGCAGGGGCACTTAGGGGAGGACTGAGCTTCGGGGGGAGGTTAGGGTTTCAATCTGGGTCATGCTCAGTGTGCCAGGCCTGCTGGACATCCCAGGGATGGCAGGTAGAAAGACGGGTCTGGAGTCCAGAGCTGAGGCTGGGCTAGAGATAAAGAAGGGAGCCCGCGGTGGACTGAATACTGGCCCCCAGAAGATGCCCGTGCCCTAAGCCCTGGACGGACCCTGTAAGTACGCTGTGCCATGGCAAGGGGGGGATTATGGTTGCAGACGGAATTAAGTTTGTTAAACAACTGCCTTTATAATAAGGAGATTATCCTGGGCTATCCAGACGAGCCCAGTGTGACCACACCGTCCTTTACGTGGGGAAGATAGAGGCAGAAGAGTCAGAATTGGAGAGCGAGGGCAGTGTGAGGGGGACTCAGGCCAACGCCACTGGCTCTCAAGATGAAGGAAGGGACCACGTGCCCAGGAACGCAGGAAGCTTCTAGAAGCTGCAACAGGCAAGTATACAGATTCTCCCCTAGAGCCCCAGAAAGGAACAGAGCCCCGCTGACACCTGCCTGATGGCCCAGTGAGACTCACTGTGGACGTCTGACCTCCAAGTGCTGTGAGGTAGTAACTGTGTGTGTGTGTGTGTGTGTGTGTGTGTGTGTGTGTGTGTGTGGCACTGTGTTACAGCTGCAAGCAGAAAGTAACACAGAGCTGATGGCACCAACACGGCCTGGCCGGGAGCAGGGAGGAGCACGGACGCAGAAGAGGACCAGTCCCCACTGGAGTCTCAGCCACACGGCCCGCCTGTCCCGTTACCTGAGTCAGACTGGGGGTCCTCGCCGGGGGCCTCCTGGCTGGTTCGGGCCTCCTGGGCATCCTCGTGGGTGTGGTAGACCCACTGGTACAGACCCTACCAGAGGGCAGAGTAAGAGGGCGCCATGACACCAGGAGCCCGGGGAGGAACGGATGGGGCTAAGGGGCAGACCGTTCCCTGACTCCAAAGCCCAGGCTTCTAGCCTGCTGGTGACACCATCTTTGGAGAGTCCTCTAAGACTCCACTCTGGACCCTTCCTGAGGGACCTTCAATCATGCTCCGCCCTCACCCTCTAGAGTCTACGCTCTGCAGAGAAGCCAGAGGAGAGGGGAGCCTTTGGAAACAAGGTCAGACCCATGGGAGCAGCCCCGCTGTCTCTCCTGCAGCCCCAGGGCCCACAAACATGCTGGGCACATAGCAGGTTTTCAATAAACAGCTTACTGGATGAACCAATGAATGAGTGCCACCCACCCCAGGACCCCGGCCCCCAACCCAACTACAACATCAACTTTTACCATCAACTCTTTGCCCAATGTGCTATGTAGTAAGAAAAGAGGGTCTTATCACACCCATGTCACAGCTGTGACAATCAAGACCGTGAGATATCAGGGCCCAGCTCCTCTGGTTCAGGCGGACAGAGCACGCAAGAGCCCAAGCCCAGCTCAGCCCTGCAAGGTAGGGAGCCCCACCCCACCCCAAGCGCTGGGGTGCCTTCAGGCTTCCCCACAAGGAAGGGAGGTGGCCCTCAGCCCCCCGCCCCACTGAGCAGGGCTCCCCTGATCCCCCTGGCTGCTGGCTGGCTCACCAGGGCCTCTTCGTGGCAGTTCCGGAATGCCTGGAAATGCTCTAGGACCTCCGGCGCACCATCACTCACCACGTTGTTGCCATTGACCTTCAGGATGCACTGGCCAGCACAGAGCCCTGTGGCCGCAGCCTCAGAGCCTAAGGGAACAAGAGTGTCTGAGGGTGGACGCAAGGCAGAGAGCCTGGAGCAGCGGCAGCAAGGGCAAGTAACCAGATGAACGCTGTCCCCTACCCCACCCACCACCCCAACCCCCCCCACACACACACCCAGACATTCCACCCCCATCCCTTCCACCCTAGAGCCACTCTCCAACCCACTCCAGTAGGTAGGACAGGGACTGGCATTCCCATTTCGCAGAAGAAACTGAGGCTCAGAGAAGTAGCAGCGAGCCCAAGGTCACACAGCAAGGAAGGCTAGACTTGAACACGGGTACGTTTCACTCTAGAGCTTCGTCTCCTTTAAAATCCCTCAACAACCTGTGATCCCGTGACAGGATCAGCCCCATTTTGCAGACAGCGAAACAAAGGCTCAGAAAGGCAAAATGACTCTCTCAAGGTCACTCAGTGAGGAGACGCCAGGATTCAAACCCAGGTCTACCAGACTTCAAGTGCATGCTTTTTTGGGTATACCATGGCTCCCAAACTACAGGTCTTGGCCCCCAGGGTTTTGTGTGGTTAACAGGAAGAGTCTGGAAATACAGATGAATGCCAAGCTCCATCCGCGCCTGAGAGAAGGTCAGGTCTGCTTGGTGTGATGGCGACGAGTACCAGCCCGGACCCAGGGGCTGGTGTTCAAAACGTGGCTCTGCCACTGACCACCCGTGACCTCTGGCATGCTCCCCAACCTCTCTGCGCCTTGGGCTCCTCATCTGTCAAAAGAGGACACTAATAATATCTACTCAGAGTGTTCTCGAGAGATTTGGGGAGCTAAACGTCTAAAGCATTTAGCCCCATGTCCTGTCCTTAGTAAGTGCTCAAGAAATATTAGCTGCTTTACTATTTTAGCCTGGCTCACCTACAAACACCTATTCTTCTCTTGCAGATGCTACAAGGCAGGCCTTCTCACCTCGGTACCACTGACATTTGGGGGCCGGGTAAGCCTCTGCCATGGGACCCTCTGTGCAGGCTCAGGCTGTTCAGCAGCCTCCCTAGTCTCTATCCTTGAGAGGCCACCCCAGTTCTGACGACCAAAGATGTCTCCAGAGAGTGCAGATGCCCTCTGCAGGGTGAAAGGGCCCCCAGTCAAGAACCATTACATTAAGAAGAAAATAAAAACCCACTTTAAAATAGTTAACGAATTCTTGGTAGCTTTCTGCCGTGATATGCATTTTCTTCATCAACTCATGTTACAAGTACAACTCTGACCACAAAAGTGGACAGTTCATGTTTCAACTTGAAAAGTGGGGCCCTCAGATACAAAGAGGGCTCGGAGCCCAGAACCTCAGAACTATCTGGTCTCATCTCCAGGAGAGAGCTAAGCAGCACGCAAGGAGGAGGCACCACGAAAGCAGGGGTCTCTGACTGTTGGCCCTTGGGCTGGATCTGACCACAGAAATGTGGCCAAAATTCTCATTTCTGGCTTCCTTTAAAAACTCATTCCTACCTGGCAATAATGAGCTTGAGCTGAGGGAAAACTAACCCCTTTTAAAGTGAGCATGTCTTTTTTCACCTGGCCATAGCCCTCACCATTCCCTATGCGTTGCCCTCCGCCATCCGTTTGTGACTACCTGACCCCCAGAGATGTCAGCGCTTGCATGCCTTTGTTCCAGGCGAGGAAAGGAAGGGCTAATGAAGCACAGGCCTGCTGGTCACACACACAGACCCATCTCCCAAGGTCCCCCTCTCTGTCTGCGAGGCTCACCTCTGCCCACGGCGTAGACATACGGCGGGGCAGCTCCACGGATCTGGAAGCACAGAGCCTCTGGATGGTCAGGAACTTTGATGATCCTGCACCAGGTAGGAACAGACGTAAGAGAAAGCAGTAGTATGCCCAATAGCCCAGGGGGCCACCCTGGGAGCTCCTGCCTCCCAGACTTTGGGGAAATCCCACCCAAAGGAGTAGCAATGCTAGACTTTCGGCTCCCAAAGAGACAGACAAACCTCATTTAACCAGAGCCCGTACCTCTGGCATCTTTAATGACTCAGAACCACCCGCCCTGCCCTTGGAGATTGAATCCATGCACAGAAATCCCAGGTCACCCTCCTACACCTTCTCTTGTCAGTCTCCTGGTGAGAGGGGGCCTCTCGGTGGTCAAACCAGCCCCCTAGGCAGCGCATACTTTGTTCAACAACCACAGAGGGGAGGGTGAGAAGTGACTCAGAACATCTTGGTGCTGACTCTAGAAAAACGCCCACGAGTGTCCCCTAGAGAACGCAGTTCGAAAGGCCAGGTCTTGGCCATTCCGCAGGTGGAAGGCCAGAGCAGAGGGAGCCGCGCCTGCCCAGGGCCGTGCGGTGGGCGACATTCATCCAGCGGCTTTGATGCAACTACCTGCTTCCCTGTCAAGGGCACGTCCCCCACAGTGGGCCTCAGGATCATCCTCCTATCCCCACCTGCCAGATAAAACCATCGAGGGAGCCTGTTCTCAAGCCCTAGGCATTTCCAGAACTTTAAGCAGGCACATTCCCTTGGGTGATTTCTGCCACTTCCACATACCAAACTATCAATCATCTTCCCTAAACTGGCTTGCCTTTCTCACTGGAAGAATCATAGTTAAAACTTTCCATCACTCCCGTCAACAGGAAACCGGGAGCATCTGCCTTAAATAGAAGACAGAAAAGAAAACCAAATGCACAGTTTTTAAAATAGAAAATGCTTCTCCCTGCACCTATATCTGGCATCCGACCACTTCTCACCACCTCCACTGCTGCCACACTGGGCTGGGCCAGGCCACCAGCCTCCTCACCACTCCCCTGCTTCTACCTTTGCCCCTGACAATCCAGTCTCCACCTGCAGCGAGAGGGATTCTTCCAGAACCTATGTCACATCATGCCTTGCCTCTGCTCAGAACCTTCCAGTGGCTCCATGGTCCTTACCATGGGCACAGAGTCCTACAAGGCCTGGCCTCCCTTGTCTGGTGGACCTCATCACCCACCCCTCCCTCTCACTCACTGTGCTCCACCCCATCAGCTTCCTCACTGTTGCTCAAAGATATAAGCCATGGTTCCACCCCAGGACCTTTGCACTAGCTGTCTCCTCTGCCTGGAATGCTCTTCCTCCCTTGACTCTCTCTCTTCCCTCCTCGGTCTTCACCTCAGTTCTGAGGTGACCGCCATCCCTCCACACAGCCCATCTCCTTTCCCAGCTGTAGAGACTGGCCCAGGCTTACTACCTCCCGGTTCACTATGTCTCTTACTTCCCTGTTTTGTTTTACTGCCTGTCTCCTGCCCTACCCTCCAACTAGACTGAGACCTACGAAGGGTAGGAATGTGTCCACCCAGACATGGCTGGATCCCCAGGGCCTGAAACAACACACAGCACCTAGTGGGCACTCAATAAACAACTGCTGAATGAATGAAAGTAGCAGCCTCATGTCACATGCCTGCAGAATGAGCCCCATCCGTGGGGAACCAGGACAGCTCAGGCCCCCCGCCACCGCCCCGGGCACTCAGGCAACTCCTCAGCCCGAGAGGAAGATGGGCCAACACCCCATCATGGGGACACTCACTCTTTGGCCTTGGTGGCTACCAGGAGGCGCAGAGGGCGGCGGGAGCAGAAAGACTGGTTCAGGATGGACTCCACCTCAGCAAAGGGCCTCAGGAACACCAGATCCTCATTGACGGAGTAGATCTTCCTCCCTACCTGCAGGCCAGCCATCTTGGCGGGGGGTGTTGGGGGAGACACACACCAGGTTACTAGCCTCCCTTTCTCCTCACCGGGAGACCTGGCTGTGCTCAGGCAGCACAGAGCCAGCCCTGGGACCGAGCGTGCCCAGACTGAGCCCCCCAAGGCAACCCCGCTCCCCGCTGTGGTGAGCAGTTAAGTGGCTGGGGAGGCGCAGTTCCAGCCGTTGAGCTGAAGGGAAGCCTGCAGGTGCTAACGGGAAAGACGTTTTCCTTGAGGAGAAACTGCCCTAACCTGCCCCTGCTTCCCACCTGCCGTGTGAGGACACAAGGCATCGAACTGGGGCGGCCACCCTGTGACCATGACGGCTCGGCCAGGAAGGCCAGAGGTGCTGACCCCGAACCGAGATGCACAGCCA
The DNA here is from genome assembly GCF_037043125.1 of Eumetopias jubatus. NCBI lineage: Eukaryota > Metazoa > Chordata > Mammalia > Carnivora > Otariidae > Eumetopias > Eumetopias jubatus. Next base: position 128,360,364 of record NW_028274815.1, read on the forward strand.
CCGTCTTCTAACCACCTACATAATGGCTCCAGCCACTGAGAGGCGAGCACGTGGCCACCTGCCGCCCAAAGCCCCCCTAACCGCTACAAGGACACAGGTGGAGCGCCCAGATGGTGCGGTAGGTGCCTCCCCCCACCCACCTCCACAGCCCCGGAGGCAGCTGGGAGGACCAGGGCTGAACCCTTGGCCTCCCCAGGCTCTCCCTCCTCCCTCGCCTACAGGTCAGGTCCATGGCAGAGCCACCAACTTGTCCTATTCAACTACCTGATTCAGAAACCCGCTTTTCTCCTGGACCTCCCCACGGGGCCATGAGGGGAGCCAGGGGCACACACGCTGGGAAGACAGCCCCGAGCAGGGGGCTCCCTCGCAGCTCCCCGTAGAGCCTGCAGGCGAGACCGCTCTGGCCTGAGTGTGCCCCCACGGGACAACGAGCAAGGAGGAAGCACGGACATTGCGGGCGGCCCCTCTGAGAGGCCTCACCTCAGCCAGCGAGCCCCGCTGGACCGACTTCACCACTATGGCCTTGTTCTTCTCCTCGATGTCGAAGCCGTAGTCCTCCTCCTGGGGCAGGATCTGAGGGCCCAAGGCAGGAGAAACCCAGAGAGATGGTGAGCAGGGCCTACAGCCAGCCCCACCATGGCCCCCACGAGACCGTGATCCTACCAGCTCCTTGTGCCCCAGACCTACATGGAGTAGGGGTGCGTGGCAGAATGACGTTAAATACAAAGAGCACTCAGTACACAGTAGGTGCTCAATACGTACCCATCAAGCGAAGACACACCACCTGGCTCGTGCCTCAGGCTGGTGCTGATCACATACTTTTTGCTTTTCACTGCCTATCTCCCCTTTCCCCTCCCAACCTCCCCTTTCTCCTCCCAAGCACCAAGTCTCCTCGGTTATACACCACTGTCCCCCTATCTGCTGGCAAACTGTACGTGCTCAGTAAGAATTTGCTGGCTTAATGAATGAAACAGATCCAAAGGTGGCCAGCCACCAAGAACTTGCGGATAGGAAAGGAGTTTAGGGAGCAGTCCCTCCAAGCTGCAGGGTGGCAAGCAGGTTGGGAGGTTTGGGAGTCCAGTGGTGAGGGGAACACCGACAAATGCATTCATTTGTTCAACGAATCTTTCCTGAGCTGCTGCCTATTACATGAGCCAGGTGCTTTACTGGGCACTGGAAACAGTGTTGGACAAGACAAGACAGTTCCTGCCCTGCTGCAGCCGACTATCTAGTGGGGAAGACAGACTACAAACAAATGAACAAAGAAATATAGAATGTGATACAGGGAGTGTATATAGTCTGAATTAAAATAAAGCACTTAAGGGGATAGACCATGGTGTGGCAAAGGTCCCAGAGGAGGAGTTATCTGAGCTGAGACCTGAATGAAATGAGGAACAGAACTTTATGAAGAGTGGAAGAAGTGTTCCAGGCAGAGGGCACAGCATGTGCAAAGGCCCTGAGTCAGGCCCACAGTACTCGAGGACAAGAGAGGAGATCAGAGTGGCTGGGGTGGGATGAGGGAGGGGAGAACACAGGAGATGAAGCTGGAGAGGTAGGGAGAGTCTTGGAGACCATGATGATAAACTGGATTTCATCCCAAGCATGATGGGAAGGCACTGGTGGGTTTTATAGTGGGAGAAATGGGAATCTGCATATTTATGGGACCCCCGTAAGTACCACAGGAGAGAAGTTAATGGTGCCATCCTCATATGAGTCAGACATTAGCCCCAACTCTGGTTGTTGCAGGAGATCTAACCTGCTGAGCCTCCCTCTCGGCCGCCTCCTGCGGACCAGGCATGAAGATGGAGGTGGCTGGTCATCGGTAGGCAGAGAAACAGGATTTGGAGGGCTACGTTGGAGAAATAGCTGAACGGGCTGGTAAATGTTCTCCCTCAACTGCAAGGGTATTTACAGCAACTGCACATGGACAGGGCACCACCAGAAGACCAAAGGCTTTGGTATCCCGAATGAGCCATGTCAGGGGGCCAACGTCCCTGCACGACGCTAAGCTGGGACGTGGGGTGGGCAAGGGGAGAAGGAAAGGAGAGGAAAGGGAGCCAGCAAGCCCAATCTCTTCATAAAGAAGGTAGTCTTGGCCAATGAAGTGTCGCCAGCCACCCCCTGGAATTCCCATACTCGGGTGCTCCAAGTTGAGCCCGACTTCTCTAGACGTAATCAGCAGGTCACCCAGCTCCTGGGCTGCAGCTGGGCCTGGGAAGGCAGATGTAGCGCTTCAGAGCTGCTCCTACCAGCAGGCGCTTGGCCAGGATGTTCTCCACCAGCTTGAAGTCGTTGCGAAGCTGTTTGTTCTTGCAGCTGGTCCCCTCCATCTCCTCGTCTGCGTGGAATCGGAAGTACTGGGACTCATCCTTGAACTCGCTCTTCTCCAGCACTGCAAACACATCATCAGGCTTGCATGGGGAGGCTCAGCAGCGCCTGCCAACGGGCAACCATGGGCCGGAACCAACCCCTAGAACAAGTCTGCTTTGGCGAGCATGGCGTTTTATTAAAGGGAATCATGGGCCAACACTAACGGATTAGGATACTTCGCATAGACGTCTGGCTTTCCGACGTCTCTTGAAAAGTCTGTAACTTGCCCCACCTGATATAAAGACATATTACAAAGCCACAGTAGCAAAAACAGTGTGGAATGATGGCAGAAACAGATAAAGAACCAGTGGAAGGAAACAGAAATCACATAAGAGGACCGTGTGTTTATGGGAACTTAGCGTATGATACTGACGACCAAATGGAGTATTCTGCAGAGGATGTAGGGAAAAAGTGACTCCCTTGGGGAAAAAAAATAAAATTGGATCCCTACCTCAAACCATGTATCACAATAAACTCCTGATGGTTTAAGACCTAACTATGAACAGGGAAACCAAAGCTCACCAAACAAAATGCAAAATATCTTTGTCCTAAGGCAGAAAAAGATTTCATACAAGACGCCGCCCCCCCCAAAAAAGCAGTATAATAAAATTAAGGGCTTCAGTTCAATAACAAGACCATAGGCAAATGGCAGATTCAAAAATAACTGTAATGTCTAAAGCCAACAAGGAATAAATATCTAGAATATACAAGAAACTCCAACAAATCAACCAGAGGCAGCGAGAAACAGATAAATGGGCAAAGGATATGAACAGGCAATTTCCAGATGGGGAAACCCAAGTGGGCAGCAAGTAGGTGCAAAGGAGTTCAACCTCACCAATAATCAGAAACGGACCACAATGAGACACTTTAGAATGAGGACTAGCAAACTCAGGCCCTATAAGCCAGATCCAGCCCACTACCTCTTTTCATAAATAAAGTTTTATTGAAACACAGCCACATCCATTTATTTACTTATTGTCTGGAGTTGCTTTCATGCCACAGTGACAGAGCCGAATAACTGCAAAAGGCCGTATGGCCCACCAAGCCTAAAATATTTCCTATTTGGGCCTTTACAGGAGAGGCTGTCTGACCTCTGTTCTAGAAGGCAGGAAAATGAATACAAATAACCAGCAACAACCAGCATGTGATCTGGTCCCTGTAGATTACAATTTAACTAAGTATCTACCAGTGCCGGGCACACTGTGGATGCAAGCTTTGGTTCATTTACTCCTCAGATGAGGAAGGATTTGCTGTACCCCTTTTACAGGTAGGGAGACTAAGGCCCAGAGAAGCTAAATAAGCTGCACAAGGTCACAGAGCGGGCAGGCTCCTCCTTCTCACCATACGGCCCAGCCTGGCCTGCTAGATGGGGACAGGGGTGAACTACAGCAAGGAGGCTAATCCAGGCTCGGTGTGGGGAAGGCAGGGTCTGAAGTCAGAGGGCCCCTGAAAGAAGCAAAGCCAGCTGCCTGAGGTTCGAGATGTCCCCACCATGGCTGAAGACAGAGGCTATCCACCGATTTGGTGACTACATGAAAAGCAGGAGGAGGCGATCCTTTCTTTCTCCTCCTTTCCCAGGACATGGAGCTGTTTGTGCCTTCCTCCAGCCGCCCGTACTACCTCTTTGGAGAAAACAGACACACAAATTGCTGCTTTGCCCAGAGCTGGGGAGCCAGGGCCCAGGGGCCGGCTGGCTGTTCACCTCCACCATAAACACGAGGCTGACAGTCTCTGGGAGTGGGAGCATGAAGCACGATGTTGTGTCTCGGCGGAAATGTTTGGGGCAACAGCAGGAATCCCAGAGTCCAGGAGCTCAGCCAGGTGAGGTCCCACCACTCGCTGGATGTAGGCTTTGCTCAAGGCCACTGGCCAGGTTCAAACCCCTGCCAGCCCTGGCCCGACTTCATTTCCTCCTAGCCTCTCTGAGCCTCTGCCCGCTCATCTGTGGGGATCCTAACAGCATCAACTTCCAGAGGGGTGGGGGATGAGACGGTGAGCCTCAGTTTCCCCTAAAGGGCACTTCAGGGCCCAGGAGCTCAGGTCAGACACCACAGGAGGCGCCCCCGGGCCCCACCTCCACCCTCCACTCGGCACCCTAACCTGCAGCAGCCACAACCTTGGGATTCAGCCCTTTCCTATTTTAGCTTATTTCTGAGGTCGTGGCAGGGACAGGAGAGCAGGGGCCACGCCCTGCAATTTCCCTCCCTGAGGGGTCCCGAGGGTGTTGGCGCTGCCTGGGAGTCACACACACACACACACCCCGCAGAATGTCCTCAGCCAGCAGCCTTCCCAGAATAGCTGCTGGGGTGGACCCCTAATTACTCTCACCCACAAATGAGAGGTTCTGCCCAGCTGATTGGCGGGAAGGATGGAGCTGTCAGAGGGCCCCGCGGGGAACAGAGTGGCTTCTGGGAATGAGGGACTTTGGTGAGGAGCTGATGGACGGGAATGACCCTGGCTGGGCCTGACCTGCCTGTCTCTGCTGGTGAAACAGGCAGCTGGGAGTGTGTCCTCACCCCTAACCCCACAGAGCTGTGAGCAGGCTGGGCTCACAGGAGGAGGGGATCCATTGGAAAGATAAGGAAACAGAGGCCCAGAGAGGGGCAGAGTCTTACTGGGGAGTCAGCCGAGTCAGGGCTCGAACAAGGCCTGCCGGCTCCAAGGCAGGGGATGTGCCTGGGGACCTGTCATCTTGCTGGCACAGCTCTCATCCTGTCGAAGGGACAGCAAACCCAGCAGCTAGACCACGGGTAGAAAACTATGGCCCACGGCCTGTGTTTCTAAATAAAGTTTTATTGGCACACAGCCACGCCCACTTATTTAAGTACTGCCTGTAGCAACTTTAATGCTACAATGGCAGAGTTGAGCTGTAACAGACCCTGTGACCTACAAAGCCTAAAATACTTACTATCTGGCCATTTGCAGCGAGGGATCGCTGACCTCTGAGTTAGAGCACAGAGCAGAAGCTAGAAGGAGGAATGGCCAAAAGACCTGCCAGAATCTCACCCCTTCCCTGGACCACCAGGGCCCACACCACATCAACCCTCCCCTGGCCTCTCGATTTCCCCCCTCACCCCCGCAGACATCCTCCACGGCCCTCCTCTGCTCAGAACCCTGCCGGGACTCCCACCGCACTAGAGTTAAAGCCAAAGTCCTCCTCACATGCCCACACTGCTCCAGAACATGGGCTTATTTCATTGCTTGATTCACGTACACGCACGCACGCACGCACACACACTAGGCTGTGAGCTCCCGAGGATGGGACTCTCATCTGCCTCGTTCACCGCTCTGTCCCCGGAGCCTAGCACGGTGCCTGCACCAGGAACTCAAGGGCTAGAGAAGAACAGCATGAACAAAGACACAAGGGAAGCATGGAATTAGTCTGACAGGGAGAGAACAGCTCCAGGAAGAAGCGTGAATCTGAGCTAAGCATGGAGTGATGAAGGAGCGGAGCAGTTAGGCTGGGGTGTTTGGGGAGGCCTCGGGAGGTGCGAACCAAACAGAAACACTGAGTAAGTCGGGGGCGTGAGGCAGGTATGGTACTCCAAGCCAGGGAAACTGCAAGAGGCAAAGCCCTGGGGAATGTTCTAAAAGGAGAAGAAAGGCTCCTTGGTGGGAGTTAAAGTCTACCTGTCCTGCTGAAAGGGTAGGAGACTCAGGGCTCCTCCAGGGCCAGCAAGTGGGAAGGTCACAGAGCTCAGTGGCCAAGCATGTGGCCCATGAAGCCCGCCTGCCTGGGTTCAAATCCCAGCTCTGACTTGCTGTGTGACCTTGAGCAGGTCTCTTAACTATCTGGGCTTCCATTTCCTCATCTATAAATAGAGATAATATTAATACCAACATCAAAGGATCATTTCAGGATTAAACTAATTAATACATGGGGAGTGCTCAGGAGGAGGCCAGGCCCAGAGAGCGTTAACTTCTATTTTAATTTGAAATGGTGACAGTGGAACCGGTTTCTCCCTCCTGCCCATCTTCCCACCTCAGGATCATCTCAGGACTGCCCACCTCTCAACCCCTCCTCCGTGCTCCTCCAGTGGGAAGGAGAGTGACCTAAGGGGTCAGGCCGGGAAAAGCGGTGCGAACATCCCTGCCCGGCTCCCTTCCTCTCTCACTCACAACCTGCCCGTCCTCTGTCCACACAGACCCCTCTTCTCTCCTCCCCGTGGAAGCCCGTGGGCCAGGCCCGCATGATCCAGTCTCACCGCCCACCCGGAGGTCACATCCCATCCAGGAGAAGGGCCCAGGAAGTCCACAGATTTGACCTCAAATCCAGTCCAGTTTTCCAGCCAAGCATTACCAGCCATCTTGGTCCCTACTGAACCCGAGGTGATGTTGCCACCAGTGCAGAAGTGGGAGGGGCGTGGGGGGGGATTCCTGAGCCACCCCAAACCCCACGCTTGGGTCTACAGGCCCAAGACCCGGCATCTAGCCTGGGCTCCCCCAGGAGCAGGCTGAGCAGCCTCCAGCCCACCATTTGCTCTCTCTGGGCCTCAGTTCCCCCCGTCCCGCCCCCCCAAAATGCCCCAGTGACCAGGGTCCCTACTAGCTTTTCTGTTCCAGGACATACCCACCCCATCCCCAGGAGGCTGGCCTGAAGGGAAGGGGCAGGTTACCGTGGTGCATGAAGCCATTGTTGCACAGGCCCACGCCAAGTGCCACGGCCTCTTCCCGCGTCTGGCAGTCACCCTGGAACGGAACAAGAAGGGGAGGGTGTTAGGTGAACCAACACTGGAGGGGCTGAGTGAGTCTGCGCAAAGCCCACCATCACCCCTAGAACAGAGGCTCCACTGGGACAGGGATCTGTGTCTGCTTTATGGACTCTAGTATTGACCAAACATGCCTCTGACTATTATGAATAAACCCCAAACAAATAAATTAATAATAGTTGGGATAAATCCATTGTGTATCGTGTTATAAACACCACAAAGAAGAAATGGAGATTTTATGTGGCAAATATTGTTGGTTGCCTAGCAATAACCCTTTCCCCAATACCACACCAGTAATGAAGATGGGGATGCATCCAACTAGAGGATCACAAAACCCAGCTCCCTTGCAGCTAGAGGGGGCCAATGAGATATAAGCAGAAATCACTAGTAGGGAGCTCTGGAAAAACGCTTTGTCCCTGACCCTTCTTTTTTTCTTCCTCCTCCTTGGAACAAAGATGTGATGGCTGGAGTTCCTGAAGTCATCCTAGACCACAGTATGACCCGGAATCAAAACATGCTAAGGATGGCAGAGCAGGAAGAGAGAGAAAGTGTGGTCCCCCAAAGGTCTCATGAGGCTGCCCTAGCAGCTCTAGACCACCCACCTCTAGGCTTGTCTCATAGCAAAGGAAAATCAACCCCTAATTTTTATCAGCCTCTGTAGCTGGGTCTTTGATACTAGCAATGAAGTCCGAATCCTAACTGACCGAGCTATAGTCAGTGAGACACCTGGAGAAGTCTACCAGGGGATTCTGGAAAACACCTTCCTCCCTGATAAAAAGGAAAAGCAGTACCACACCCCCCTACCGAGGACAAAGTCACACGAGGAAGTGATATATGTCGGGCTAAGGGGCTATCCAGTGACCAAAGTGGCAGACAGTGCTGATGATAGCAGAGTGAAGGACGGAAGGTTCTTGACACGCAGTATGACTGTATGGGCACAATTATCTACTTGGGCTACTGTTTAGTTGAGTTCTCTGTTCTTGCAAATGAACACACTCCTAACTAGTACAACTGAAGTCTGGTTTGTCTCAGGGCTTTTCTAAGGAAGTGACATCCAACCCCAAACTGAAGTATGAAAGGTCATAGCATACTGGGCCCACCTTTGGGGCCGACTCTCCCATGTGGAATGTCGTCTTGGTGGGACAGCCCCTCAGAGTTTTTCACCACCACCACCAAGCCCCCCACCACCCAAGCTGAGGACACATGATCCGTGCAAAGCTACAGTGATAGTCCCTGACCTGGGAACATGACCTGGAGGAGGCGGAGCCCAAGGACAAGGGACAGCTCGTGTGGTTCTCCCCGAGAGCAGTGCCCTGAAGACGAGGCCCTCAGCTACCGCTCCCAAGAAGCTGGGCATCGCCTGGTGCCGCTTCTTTCTAAGGCAGGCTCCTGGGTCTCCCCCTGACTCTGTGGGTGCTCTTTACCCTTCTGTGAGCCGTCTTCTTTCCCCCTGCCCCTCCTTAAGTTAGCCAGAATCTGTTTCTGGTCCTTGCAAACCCAACAATCTCAGTTCATCAGGGAAACCATGGGAGCTGTGTGGTGCGGTTGGGGGCGGGGGGTGGGGGGAGCAGCTGGGTGACAGGCAGAGAAAACAGCACGGACAAAGGTCCGGGGGTGGAATGAAGCCTGCGGCACAAAAGGCAGCCTGGCCACCAGGGAGAGGGTGAGTGAGCTCCATCAGGACAAGGAGTTTGATCTGCTGTGTTCCCCAGGGAATCCCAAGGGCCTAGAACTCAGGTCTGGCATACAGGAGGCACTCAATAAATATTTGGCGATGGAAGAAAGGTGCTGTCAGCAGGGGCCAAATCCTACAGGAGCTTGTGGTCACAGGTCAGTGAGCTTCGACTACACTCGGATGGCCACGGGGCCCGACAGCCTCTCATTTAAAGGACTCCCAAAGTGAGAAGCTGTTTCGAGAGGCAGTCGCCTCGACTGTCCCCCAGCCCCTCTGCCAGCAGCCGAGGGGCCAGAGAGGGAATTGCCCATCTAAAGGAGAGACAGATGCCAAGGGGCTGCAGGACTCAGCCTGCCAAGGCTGCGGCTAAGACTCAGAGCACGGGGCCTGGCGCAGCCACTGGCCTCGGGATTTCACGCACCGGCCAACTGGAGGAAGACCAATCTCTCCTGTGGGACCCCAGGCCAGCGGCCAGAGGGCTGCATGCACAGAGCCCCACCAGGGGAGGTGGCCGTCCATGAGAGAGGCTGCATCCGGAGCAGCCACCCCCCAGCTGCGCGGGGACAGCAGGGGAGGCAAAGCTGGGGCCCAGGTGGCAAGCAGGCCCCCGCTCGGCAGCCTGGGAGGCCGCGGCAAGCGTCTGGAGCCCACCTGGCTTTCTGAGGCACTCACAATCCGGGCTCCCAGCCCATCCCTGCCCCCCTGCCCCCAGGGCCCTGGGGTGACCCACAGGGAGGTTCCTAAAGTTAGAATAACAGCAGGATTCTCAAGTTAACCATGGAATACGCCCACCCTGGACACCTGAAAGGTTAAGCCCCCTACCCCACATCCCGCCAAGTTGTGGGAAAACCTCAAATCACCGTTTTCGCCCCTCCCGGAGGAAGGCACGGGCACACTGCACTGCCACGCTCCCCTCATCTCCCCCACCCGCCCGCTAGCCCCCGTGCTGGGGCTCCAGCCACGCTGGCCTCCTTGCCAGTCCTTCCACAAACTACGTGCCCCCACCTCAAGGCCTTTGCACTTGCTCTTTCCTCCCCCTGGAATGCCCTGTCCTGGCTTTTTAGGTCTCAGTGCCCAAGTCAGCTCCTCAGAGGACACCCTAAACTAGTCCCCCACCCCTCACCCCTGTGCATCCTCTCAGCCAATGTTCACCCCGTTACATTCATGACCTTGTAGGATCCCAGTGCTGCACCTGTCACGGTCTGAAACAAACTCACCCCTTCGCGCCACTGCTCTCGGGAGAATCAGCACCAACTATTCCGTGTCCTTGGGTTCCTCCAGGTGAGTGAGTAGGGTTTAAGGTCTGTCTCTCACTAGAACATCGGCTCCACATGGGCAGCAGCGGTTCCCGTCAAGGTTACCCATCTCCCCACGGCATCTAGCACTCAGGGAGCCACAAAACATCCCTATCGAGAAGCACCTGGGATGCCAGTGGCAGAGACAGAGCTGGCCCGGGCGATGGAACACTCCGGGGGGTCAGTGCAGCGGGCACTCCGGGCACATTTCTGCTGCGCCAGCACAGGAGCCGGCACCCCCGTGCCCTCCCGCGCCCGGCTCCTGGCCCGTCCCTGCTCCCCCAGCCCCCTGGCCCACCGACCTGCTGCCCTCCATCTGACGGCCGCTGCTTGGGGCGTCCTCAAGCCCGGGCAGCGCAGACCAAAACCCACGGAGCAGAGAAGTGCGGAAAGCAAACTCTGGACCTGGTTTCCCCAGGCTCACATCCCTGCAGGGCCCTGGCTGTGACCGTGGGCAAGCCCTAAACTCTCCGAGCTTCACTTCCTCGCTGGTTATTTTTTATTCCCAGATTTTGCCCTTCGTTTTCTTTCTTTTCTTTTTTTTTTTAAAGATTTTACTTATTTATTTGAGAGAGACTGAGACAGAGACAGAGAGCACGAGCAGAGGGAAGAGGCAGAGGGAGAAGCAGGCTACCCCCGCTGAGCAGGGAGCCTGACGCGGGGCTCGATCCCAGGGCCCCGGGATCATGACCTGAGCCGAAGGCAGACGCTTAACCGACTGAGCCCCCCGGGCGCCCCTGCCCTTCATTTTCCAAGGCCTCTGCCACCCCTGAGTGGTGCTCCCCGACCAGACCCCCCAGTGTAGGCTCCAATCGACACTGAGAGCTAGTACTACTATTATTGTTATTTACTCCTATCAAGGCGTCATGACAGCCCCCCACACGCAATCTTACAGGAGTGCCACATGTCTGTGTGTCCTGCGGCCTCAGTTTCCTCATCAGCAAGACAGGAATCGTACCTGCGTCTCCCTCAGGTTGTTGTGGGGAGTAAATGAGATGCTAGCGCACAGACAGGATGAGAACAGACACGGAACACCGCCTGTCTACAGGAGGGCTCATCACCCCCTCACCCTCAGAGTTAAAAGGTAACTCGGACTCGTCCGAGGCGTGGGGCCCTCCCCCAGCCTCAAAGAATGAATTCTGAGAAATTCTAAGCCACTCTCATCAATCCCTGTCCTGGTCCCCCAGGGAGCGGTTTAGGGCTGCATGTGGGACCCATCTGGCCAATGAGACTCAAGGGGAAGACCACTGGGGAGGGGGGGGACTGGGGGAAGTTTCCTCCTGCAAACAGAGCGAGAAAGCTCTCTCCAACTGCTCCTGTTGCCTGCCTTTGGCCATAGGTCTACGTAGATGTGATGCCTGGAGCCATGGCAACCATCTTCTGACCACAGGGCAACTGGCAAGAAAACAGCAAAACAGAAAGATGGGAAGAGCCCGGGTGTAAAGGGCATTGTTGAGCTCTAGGACCGTGAACTGGGGATGCCTAGTTACGTGAGAGAAGAAGGTCTTTACTGTGTAAGTCAGATTTCCTGTTATATGCAGCCAAAAGCATTTCTAGCTGATCCAGTGGGTTTCAATGAACATTTTGTTCCAAGGACTAGAATGATCTAGAAGGTCAAAATGAAGATGCAGTCAAAGCAAAATTACCCTCCCAGGCTACACAAGTATGTATTTCCTTCTTGAATTCCTTGCTAAGTCACAAAGGGGGAATAACTCTTGAAATCAAAGCTCACCATAACCAGTCCTCAAGGACATCTCCTCATCACCAACCTCTCCCCGACAGCGGCCCCCACACACACCCTCCTGCCCCTTTCCCAGAGCCATATACCAGCTGTCTTCCAGCCATTTCATGGAAGTCATCCCCCTGCGTCAGCTCCAGTTAGCTTCCCTGGGTCCTCAGACCAGGCGAGGCCATGGCAGGTCTGCCGAAGTGACAGGCACCTGTGTGGTCAGCTGCCACCTTCATTCCACCACCCTTCTGCCTCCACTTGTGATGAGATGCTTGGGGCGGGGGGGGGGGGGGGGAAGCTGGTTCTCCTCCTTGTCGGAGAGCTCCAGGATGCAGTCCTGAGTGCCCCCAGCTCAGCCTCAAGCCAAGCACCTTGGGGTCTTGGAGACACATCTCTGTCTCACCTCCCGTACCCTATCCACCCATCAATAAACTCTGTTAGGTCTACCTCCAAAAACTCCAGAATCTGAGCATGTCTCCCACCCTCCCCACGGTCACCCAGTTCCCAGGCACCCTGTTTTCCTGCCTGGAGTTCTGCAGTTGTCTCCTCCCCAGGCTCCCTTCTGCCGACCCCGTCCCCCTACAGCCCGTGCTCCACCTAAGTCAGTGCTGTCCCCTCTGTGCTCAGAGTCCTGAAGGGGCCCAAGCCCTCCCCAGAGCCCACGAAATGCCACGAGACTGGCCACAGACCAGCTTTCCTCAGCACCTCTACCTCTTGTTCACACCTCCCACTGCCCTCAGCTCACCCCACTTGGAGCCTCCAACTTGCTGTCCCCCCAGAGAAGGCTGCACCCCACGCATCCCCCTGGCTCACTCCCCACCTTCCTTAGGTTTCTGTTCAAATGTCCCCACTCAAGAGAGCCCTCACGGACCCCTGTGAAAACTGCACCACCCCCACCCATGTGAAGGGTAAATGCGCCCCCGCGGCTCCCGCGCACTCTACCCCAAGCACCGTGCTGGCAACTAGCATCAGCCAACACAGGACGGATGTATTTTACTTCTTGTTCTTATTTATCAACAGCCTCCCCAGCCCTCACCAGAATTCAAGACCCACGAGGGCAGGGACTTTTGTCTTAGTCACTGCTGTGTCCTCAGAACCTAAAACCGTGCCTGGTACACAGTCGGTGCTCAAAGAAAGAAAGGGAGGAGCTAATGAGCCCTCTTGTTGAATTGCTCTACACCCTCTCCTGACTCTGCTCATTTAAATACTGCCAAAGCTGACCAGGAACAGAGCGTCTGCGGTGCAGATGCCCCCCGAGCGCCAGGCACGCCGATCCTGCCCCATCCTCCACCCACCCACTGGGAAGTCCAGTGGGCACCCCAAAGGCAGCGCCTTCCCGCGCCAGAGGAGAACGCTGGATTTCCCAGGCACCCGCGGGTTCCTCCGCTGTCTTCTCGTCACTGTAAAGGGTACTTCCTGTCTCCCAGGGCACCACGGCCCCAGGACGCATCCTTGCTTTCCATCCCACCCCAGAGCAGTACATCCCGTGTGCCCCATCTCCAGACATTTCTCAGACCCACTGGCGTCTCACCATCTCGGGGACCCACCTCACTCCCAACTCAGGCCTGGGATTCGCCACTTAGGGCAGAGTCCACATCATGCTTTGAAACCCACACACAGCTGTGGGCACCAGTGGAGCTCGGGCCACAGAGAGGGCCAAGGTGGGGAGAAGCGGCCGTTTCCGAGAGCCCGAACCCAGGCGTGTCTGGGCCCCAAGTGAAGAACCTAAACCACATTAGAAATCACCCCACGTCACCCTCACCTGTGGCAGCACACTCAGGAGATGGCACTCCGGGGATCAGCTCTCCCCTCCCCCCAACACGGGCTGTTTCCCGGTCTTACTGCCCCTGTGCCCCCAAACCCTTCTGCAGGTTCGTCGGCCTTCCACACTGCATGTGATTTGGAGCCCCCTTGAACGCTTTGTGCAGGAGATGAGGAATTAAAATAACAGTTGCGTTTCCTGAGCAATTACTCTGTGCCAGGTGCCAGTCTAAGCACTTTACATGATTAACTCATTGAACCCTCAAAATAATCCAACGGGGAAGGTACTGTTTTAGCTCCACTTGTAGAAAGTGAGGCACAGAGAGGCTAAAAGTCTTATCCAAAATCACTCCGCTAGGAAGACACAGAGCTGGGATGTGACCCACGTCGGCCTGGCTATAAATAAAACATGCTCCGGCCTGGTTTCACTGGATCCTAAGGGGAAGGCAGTGTCACTCCATGGTTAGCGCTCTGCGCTTTCCAGATGTGCAAAACTGAATTCAAACCCGGGGCTGTTTCAAGACCTCCCTGGTCTTAGCATCCCACACCACAGCAAACATATTAAAATACACCCACATCCTACATTAATATGCTGTTTTGGCCCGAAAAAAATTTTTTCAAGGATTTTTCTAAACCTGCTTTTGAAGTTATTTGGCGCCAAGAAACATTTACTTTACAGATTGGCTACGATTTCTAGGCAATCATCAGGAATTGTGTGACATGAGAAAAATCCCACCAGCAAATTGTTTTCAAATGGAACGAGGTTTTTATGAATGCTAAATTTAACAATTAAGGAGGCTGACATAAAGCTGCGCTCTGTAAATGTTTAAACATTTATCCATTTTGATTTCGCAGTTGTCTCCTCGTCTTTGGAGCCAATACGTTCTTTTTACAGACTACAAATCAACATTCTTGTGAGCTCCCTGAAAAGTTCGCAGAACCAGGGTGAGACAGGCCCCTCCCAATCCCAGCTTTGCTGCTACGGGGCTGTGTACCCTTGAACCAAGTGCCTGGTCTCTCTGGGTCCCAGTCCCCCCGTCTATAAATGGGTTGGAGGGCTCAACGCGGTAATGCACAAAACCCAGCCAGGGCCTGGCCCAGAGGAAGCACCCTGGGCGCAGGAGCCAAGAAGTATTGGAGGCAGGCTGCCAGAAGTTTCCATAGCATCACATGGGAGCAAACACCTTCGGGAAGCTGTAGCAAAACCAACCAATGCTTGGACTTCCCAAGCCTCTGCCCAGCCCCTGCCCCCTGGCAACTTATGTGAAAAGAATAACTTGGCAAGCTCCCCGTGGAGGCTCCGGTCTGGTGCTTTAGCATGAGACCGACTTGTCCCAGCTCACCCGGGACTGTCCCAGTTTTAACTGGAGGCCTCGAGGTGGCAGCAACCCAAGCGTCCATTAAGTAGACATTAATAGGCAGATAATATTAAATAACAGATACATAAAACGTGGGCGATCCATGCAATGGACTGTTATTTTTCAGCCTCGCAAAGGAAGGCAATTCTGACCCAGGCCACCACATGGATGCCCTGAGGACAGGATGCTGAGCGCCACCAGCCAGCCACAGGAGGACAAAGGCTGTGTGACTCCCGCTCACCCAGGGTACCTGGCGCGGCCAAGGGCCTGGAGACAGAAAGCAGAAGTGAGGTTGTGGGGGGCTGCAGGGAGGGGCGGGTGGGGAGCTGGTGTTGACCGGGGACAGGGTTTCAGTTCTGCAAGATGAAAAGAGCTCTGGAGAGAAAGGGTGGGGATGGCTGCCCAGCGATGTGAGGGGATGTCATGCCACGAACTGCGTGCTGAACAGTGGTTACGACAGTTAAGTGTGACGTGTATTTTACATGAGTAAAAACTAGAGAAAAAACTGTTTAAAGAAATTTCAAGGTCCACAGCCCGGTCAGCCCCCGCCTGAGTGCTGGGCAGAATGAGCGGGCTGCTCAGACGCGGCGGGGGGAGAGCTCACCTGAGCCAGCAGCCAGTCCACCAGCTTGCTCCCGGGCAGCACGGACTTGTACGTCTTCAGGTGGTAATCGCGGTCTCTGCGGGGGGACGGAGTGCACGTGAGCACATCGGGGAGCACAGGCGTGGGAATCAGGGCCCCGGGTCTCTCCCTAGGCACATGCTCGGACGTGTGTGGCATCTAAACTCCCCCAGGGTCCTGGAACAAAGGGTCGGCTAACCTTGCAGTCAGACTGCAACCATTTCTCAGGCTTGGAAGCTGGCAAACAGGAGTTTATGTGGCCAGCCGTGCTGAGGCTGATGATCAAGTCTGGCTGGGGAGTTTCTCTCAGATTTTTAGGAACTGGGGAGCCGGGTAGGCCATGTGCGCACTAAGTGCTGGCCCCTGCCACTTCCTTCTCTGGGGGCTGACCAGGGGGTCCTTCTCGCGAGGGCCAGGCTGGACTGAGAAGGCAGAGGCAGGTCTACAGATGTGAGGGGTTCCCAGGGCCTGGACCCCCAACGAGGCCAGCAAACGCTGGAATCCCCTCCACTCCTCTAAGAGTGAACAAGAGTGGGGCACCTGGGTGGCTCAGTCGTTAAGCATCTGCCTTCAGTTCAGGTCAGGATCCCAGGGTCCTGGGATCGAGCCCCACATCAGGCTCCCTGCTCGGCAGGAAGCCTGCTTCTCCCTCTCCCACTCCCCCTGCTTGTGTTCCCTCTCTCGCTGTGTCTCTCTCTGTCAAATAAACAAATAAAATCTTTAAAAAAAAAAAAAAAAAGAGTGGGCAAGAGCTGTCAGGACAGGGGACAGAGGAATCTGCCGCTGGTAAGAATTAGGTCACCCTCTCTGTCCCTTCATCCACAACCATGAGCTTCATAATAAAGAAGATAACCAATGGCTGGCATTTATACAGCCCTCACTATGTGCCAGGCATCATTCAAATTTAATCCTCATAGCAACCCAAGAGGCGTGAGCTATTCTTATGCCCATTTCACAGAGGAAGAATCAGAGGTCAAAGAGGTTAATTACCTTTCAACTTTCATGTGACAAACACTCATTGAAGGCTACTCTGCCCAGCACTCTCCAATATGTACCCATTTTTCCATCAGTGAATATTAAATCAAATTTAAAATCACATTCCTCCGTCTCAAAGGCTTGAAAGCCACACGTGACTCACAGCTACTGTCCTTGACCCCACAGACACAGAGCACGGCCATCAGTGTAGAAAGGGCTATGGGACGGCACCGCTCTAGGTGCTGGCCAAGGGTCTGGGGACACAGCAGTGAGCAAACTCCCTGTCCTTGGTGAGTTTACAGTTCAGTGGGGAAGAAAGACAGCATATCGATAAAAAATAAATACGTAAGTATGTCAACCACTAACAAGTTTTAAAGAAGAAAGCCAAAGTGAAGTAAGGAGGAGAGTGCATACCAGATGGAGTTGCTTTAGAGAGGTGGGCAGGGAAGGTCCCTCTGATTTGGAGACATTTGAAGGAAGTGAGGGAATAAATATGCAGAGAGGTAAGGGAAGAGCATTCCAGGCAGAGGGAATGGCAAGCACAAAGGCCCTAAGGTGGATCTTATTATCATCATCCCCATTCCACAGAGGAAAATGTTGAGGCACCAGGAGGCTAAGTAACTCCGCCCAAAGCCACGCAGCTGGTAACTAGCAGCTGAGACCCAAACTGGCTCCAGAACGGACACCCTTCACCACCACCCTGCAGAGTTTCCCACAGATTGACTCACTTAACCCTAAGGACAAACATGGAAGGTAGACGCGATTATTAGCCCCATTTGATGGAGGAGACTGAGGCTCAGAGAGGTTAAGTTACCAGCCCAAGGCCACACAGCTGAAAAGAGGCAGAGGTGAAACTGGAGCAGGGAAAGAGTAACTTACTTGATCACGGGGGTGTAGAGGCTGTGAAGGCGGCAGTAAAGCCTCACACCCTGAAAGAGAAAGAGGGGGAGTCTGGGATCAGGCCACATCCTTCAGGAGCCTCCAAATCCGGGCTGCTGGGAGAGATGGCTCCGGGACAGAGCAGGGAGGTGGGGGAGGGCAAAGAGCACAGGCCACTGGGGTGCAGGCCTGCTCTGCAGTGGCCGTGGGGTCAGGGCTGTAGGGTAGGGCGGCATCCCTACCTTGGACATGATGTCCTCCAGCTCACTCCGGGCCTTGTAGGTGCCGTCATCATAACGGAAGCGGTACATCACCTGTTCATTCTTGAACTGGTGCTTGTCAGACACTGGAGGGACCCAGGGGGCCAGTTAGGCCGGGCCCACCGCCCACCCCCACCCATCACCACCCTGCACTCGACCAGGCTCTGTGCCACGCACAATTTCGCTGAACCCCTCTGCCCCCGCTCCTCTGCTGAAACCAGGTCCCCCTCCTCCGCCTGGGGCCCTGCTGAGCCCTACCACTTGGGGCCGGGGCATCCGCAGGTCTCGCACGAGGCCCAGAAATGCCCTGACCCAGCCTGCGTGGGGACCCATCTGGCCCAGCACCTCCTCGGTGCTAGGTCGCCAAAGCATGTGTTGGGGTGCAAGGCCACACAACCAGGATTTATGAAACTCTCTCTCCATACGAGGGCCTTGGGGCGCCCTTGCTGCTTCTTTCCGTCCCTCCCCACCATGGGCCCATGAGCAGATCCTGGAGGCTCTGCCTTCAAAACATTCACAGTCTGACTCCACACCCCACCCTGCTCCAAGCCACTGTCATCTCCCGCCTGGAACATCGCGGCCCCTTGGCGGGCAGCTGCCCACGTGGCGGCCAGAGGGAGCCCGTGCAAGTCTGAGTCTCAGCAGGACTGCCGTCCCCTTGGCACCCGGCAGCAGCTTCCCATCTCACTCCGGGCAGAAGCCGAAGACCCCACGATCCCTCGGGAGGTCCCGGACCCCACTCCCTCCACACTATGCCCCGCCCCGTGCCCAGCCACCACGTCTCCTGGCAGCGCCCACACCCGCGTGGCGGCTCCCAGGACACGGGGCTCACTCTCCCGCCGGGGACTCTGCACCTGCTGTTCCCTCGGCCCAGAACCCCAGTGCTACCCAGCCCCTCGCTCGCTCAGGATACCTTCTCAGAGAGGCCTTCCAACCCCTATTCAAAACTGCCCACCACCCCCTTGCTTTCTCTCCCCCCACCCAGCACCGATCGCCACCTGGATACACAGATTGTACTGCTTTGGTTTATTACCTTCCCCCTCTGACTAGAACAGCGGCCCCACGAAGACGTTTTCACCCGGCCTGTTCTCTGCTACGTGCGCAGTGCCTGCCACGTAACGGGCACTCGATAAATATTGGCTGAATGGCTAAAACATCAATGGCTCTTGCCCTTTTTGAAGGGACTTCTCGAGGCATCCCTGCTTTGCTGGTGTCCCAGGTGAGCACAGGGCTTTCTGGCCCTGTGAGCAGATTTATAAGGGCATCCACGTGCTGAGGCTACACTGTGCCCGGTCTGAGGTCTGACCTGTGCCTCCCCACCCCAGGCCCGCCCGGGCCCAGCCCCCACTCACCATGGTGGATTATACCATTTTCCAACAGGGCCTGGCCCAAGTTGACTCCTTCTTCGGTCTTGCTGATTTCACCAATTTCCAGAAGCCAGGCAACAAACTCACTGCCAGGAACATAAGATGCAGTTGAGAGAAACTCCCCAGTCTTGGGAACACAGGGACCAGCACTAAACTGGCTTGGCCCCACCCACTCCTGTGAAGGAGAGTTAGAATGTCCCACAGGAAAGCAAAGCTTGGGAGCCCACCGCCCAGGGGTTGTGCTAAGACCTTGTGCCTTTCCCTAAGACCAATGGCAGAGGGTTGGGTGTGACCAGACCCCAGGCCCCAACTCAGGTGCACTGGATGGGTGCATGGATAGATGGATGGATAAGAGGGAAGGAAGAAGGGAGGATGGATGGATGAATGGATGGATGGATGGATGAATGGACACATGAGTGGGGAGATAAATGAATAGGAAGTGAGCAGATGAATGGACGAACTGATAAACAAACGAGTAGGTAGCTGGAAAGACCAGTGGGCAAGTGGGTGGAGGGGAGCATGGCGGGGATGGGTAGACACTAAGTGAAGAGAGACCCGGGCAGATGGGTGGCGGAAACGGATGATGGATGGCAACATGGATGGATGAGCAGAAGGAACAAAGAACAAGCAGGCAGGAAGAAATAAGAGCCCAGAAAGATGACTGTGGAGAGTCAAGAGAGCTCATGGTGATCAGATCATGTCATTCTCCTAGTCAAACTCTCCAGTGGGCTTCCCCCTTGCCCTCAGAAAAAGATCCAAACTCTGCCCATGATGACAATGCCCCACACGAACTGCCAACCTCACGGATCTCATTTCCTATACCTTTCACTTCTTATGTTTTAGCCACACCCACCATCTTCTGCTACTTGAAAAGGATCAGACTCCTACCTACCTCGGGGCCTTTGCACTTGCTGTTCCCGCTGCCTGGAAACGCTCTCCCCTAGCTCCTCATGTTAAATCCTCCCTTCTCAGCAAAAGCAGCTCCCCACACAATCCTCACATCTCTCGGTTTTGCTTCCTTTTGAGCACTTATCCTTGTACTGCTACAGATTTATATGTGTTTATCAGCCATCTGCCCCACCAGAAAGTAATCTCTACGCTGACAGGGATTTTTGTCAATCTTACTCACAGCCCTACCCCCAGCACCTTAGAGGAGGGTCTAAAGCACAGTAGACCTCAATAATCATTTCTTGAACACATGAAGGAATGAACCATCAAACAAGAAGGAATGTTCTAGGGTCGGCAGGAAGAGTCTCTAGGAGAAAGAAGGGCTCACGAGCCCGAGGAAATCAGGCAGATCCAACGTGACCAGCCAGTGGGGTAGAGGCTCAGCCAGACCCCAGGTCCCTGCTCTTGGAGGCGCCCTCAGGCTCAGCGCAGAGCGCAACCCACTCCAAGCCAGCAGGAAAAGGGAGAGCCGGTAATGGGGCTGTTGCCACCAAGGCAATCTGTGTTCAATGAAAGCACGCGGCAGCGGGCCAGAGCACAGAGCTCTCCCGCTTATCGAAACCAGCTGTCCCGCCTCCAATTACAGGGCCAGAGGGGGCAGGACTATTTTTAGCTTCCCAGTGTTTGGCTGAGCAAAGCCTGCCTGTGTGTAGGTAGTGGTGCATGCTGAGGCATTCAGAGAGCCCCGGATGCAGGCCAAGGTGGGGGACACAGAAGAAATGGATCTATTTTGTGGGGCGGGAGCCCCAGGTGGGGGGGAAGAGATTGTTCTAGGTCCTCCACCCCCCAGTTTTATTCTCAAGTCCCAAAAATCAGAGACAGGGGAAAGTTGCCAGCAGCTGAGGGAGGCGAACAGATGTTGAGCGCCCACTCTCGGAAGCTGGAGACTCGGCACCCAGCTGCCCACCAGCTGTCCCATCAGGGGTCGCCTCTGGCACCAACCAGCGGCGCTGTGGCCAGATGGGGGGCAGGCAGTGACCCAGTGTCTTCTGCTAGGGCAAAGGAAGGCAGCCCAGAGAAGAGCAACTGTGACCCAGGTTTCTGCCCCAAGCTGGGTCTTACCCCTTTTAGAGCAACAAGGAAAGTTCATAGCTCGCTGGGCGAATTTGGGCAAGACGCTGTGCCCCTCTGGGCCTCAGTATGGTTGTTCTGACAACTACTTCACTCCGGGGCCTTCTGGATTCAGCAGCAGGTAAACCTTCACATCGTATCAACTCTCAAACTGGAACCCAGTGTGCCAAAACAGATAAAACTCATCTCTAACACAGGGACCTCGAGCTCTTGTAAATGAACACAAGGGGCTAGGCTGGAGGTGCCAGAGTGGCTCAGTCGGCGAAGCGTCCGACTCTTGATTTTGGCTCAGGTCATGATCTCAGGGTTGTGAGATCGAACCCCGTGTCGGGATCTGTGCTGGGCATGGAACCTGCTTAAGATTCTCTCTGCCTCTCCCTCTGCTCCTCCCCCACATTTGCTGGCTCGCTCTCTCTCTCTCTCAAAAAAAAAGGAGGAGGCAGGGCCAGGTTGAGGCTCTGTGGAACCAGCCAGAACTGCAGCTCCTGAAGACGCGAGCCACCCCTCCGTACAGCTGACGGCGGCCACATGGGAAGACCAAAGCATCTTACTTTCCAAGAGAAGCCGGAAATTCGGCATTTCCTGGGAAATCTCCCAACTGTTACATGTTGATATATAATCCAAAATTTCCTGAAAGCACCATGTGGCCCACATAAAACACACGCGTGAACTGCACTAGGTCAGTGGGGCACTGTTTGCCTCCACTGAGGGGCAAGGAAGGGTGTTCTAGGCAGGGGGATCAGCACATACAAAGGCCCTGAGTGAGAAGTAAGGTAAGGAAACCAGCAATCTGCCAGCCTTGGGTACAAAGAGCGGCAAGATCCAGCCTTTCAGAGAGATGTAACTCGGAGCGCCGAGCTGGGGACACAGACAGAAGGTCAGCCGAGGCCGGTGGGGATGGAGTCTGAGATTCAGGCAATGGGGCACTAGTTGAGTTCGCATGCGCCCGGCTTCAGCCCTCCTTCCTTCCTGACCCCCAGAATCACTACCAGGTGTCAAGCCCAATGCTAGGCACAGGGGACACACAGGTGTGTCTTTGCCATCTCCCTGGGACAGTCCCCTGAGCAGAGGCCCCGTGTACCACTCACCAGCCCGTAAGGCAGTCCCCTTGTTCTCACCTGTCGCCTCCATGAGGGGAGGACTGGAGGTTTTATGTTCGTCCCTGTAACTCCACTGCCTGAAGTTGCTTCCTGAACAATTCCTGTAGAAGCTTCCTGCAGCAATATCTGACAAACCATGACTGATCGGCTCCTACCCACGGATACCCTGCACCTGTGCATGCAGGTGGGTGAGACAATGAGGCCCCTTCCACCTCAGAGCTTCTACAACAGCAGACACCAGTGAATGACATCTAACCTCTGGCGGCAAGGGGGAAACCAAAGGCATTCTCTTCCAGGAAGCCTTCCCTGACTGCCCCTGCCAGTCACACCATTACCCTTGTCCCCTGACAGTTCCTCCATCCAGAGCCGGTGTGATGAGCTCATCCTTATCCCCCTCTTCTGCTTAGACTCTGAATGGCTTCCCAGAGCGCCCAGAATGAAAACCCGAGCCCGCCCCGATCCCCCTTACCTGCCCAATATGGCCCCTTCCCCCTTACCTGCCCAATATGGCCCCTGCCAACACCTGCAGCCTCATCTCCCAGTCCTTGGCCACTCCCTCGCTCTAGCCACACTGGCCTGGCTGTTCCTTACTTACTTACTCAAGGTTCATTCCAGCCGTGGGGCTCTCACACCTGCTGCTCCCTCTGCCAGGAAGGCTGTTCCCCCAGATCGTCTCATGACTGGCTCTTGCTTATCATCTAGAGCTTGGTTAAAACGTCTCCTCCCCTGAGAGGCTCTCCCTGACCACCCCAGCTGAAACATCACCCCATTTCCTCACCTCCTTAATATCAACCTAACTCACTGCTTGCAATATCCGACGATTGGCTGAAATCCCCTCTGTGCTGATGTTTGTCTAGTTGTCTATTTTCTGGCTCCCCACTGGACAGTTCTCTCCACGAGGATAGGGATTCATCTGTCCTGTTCCTGCTGGCACAGTAAGGGCTCAGTAAACACTGAATGAACGGCATGGATGCATGAATGAGTCGATTCTGTCTGCCCAACGCCCTGTTCCTCCCATGATGCCTCCACCACACAAATATCCAGATTTTATTCCTTGATTCTCTGCGCAAGTTCTCTGAGCACAGCAGAAACAGGCTACTCCACATTTCTGTCACTCTGGCCAGCACTGGGCTAGCATGCCACATGCATTTTCTCACTGAAGCCTCTGACAATCCTGTGAGGCATATTTTATTATTTCCTATTAACTGGTCATTTACTGAAGTTCAGAGAGGCTAAGAAACTTGCCCACAATCACACAGCTAGAAGGTGGGGGAACCAGGGCTTGCATCCAAGTCTGACTCAAAGCCCAACCCTCAAAAGTTATAAAGATACATCAGACACATTCTGTATTCATAGATTCCCCCTCCAGCAGTGCAGATGGATATATGGAGAAAGGAACAACCAAGGAAAAATGAAATGTGCTAAACAAAGATATAAATGGATACACACAGCAGAGTGTGGTGGGAGAGAGTCCTGGATTCAAATCCCAGCCCCCCACTTGTGGCTCTGTGACCTTGTACAGGACCTCTTCTCTCTCTGTGCCTTAATTCTCTTACCCTTAAAATGGGAATAATGGCAGTGACCTGCCTCACAGTGTTGTATGTGGGTTAAAAGGCATAGCTGCCTGCCAGTGCCTGGAGCAGAGAAAGGGTTGATAATTATGTCTTGGTGGCTATAGGTTCCTTCCATCCAAAGGGACCAAGGATGCTCCTGCAGGAGACTTGGAAGCTGAGCCCTGGCCGGGAAGGAGGAAGGTCTTGAGCCCTGGGGCTGCGCACAGAGCAGAGCTATGCGAGAAGAGTTTTATTAGAACAATCATCTGCAGGAAGTCTGGTCCTTAAGGCCCCGGTGATTATAAAACAAGCTTCAATCCTGGCCCTGTTTCAAACGGGCGGTAAAAGAAATCTCCCTAATCCTTCCTGAGGAGACAGAACACTCTGCTGAAGCTCTAATCACAGGCAGGTTATCCTATCCGGCTGGACTGAGCTCCCCAAGGGGCTTGGCAGGAGGCAGAGAGGTCGTCTGACCCGGGGGGGGGGGGGGGCCGGAAGCAAGCCCTTCCCGAGAGAAAAACCTCCTTTCTGCCCAGGGATTAAAGACCAGCTGATGGAAATGAGCCAAGCTGCCCCTTCCCCGATTCCCAGAGGTCTGGGGCCCAGACTCTTCTCTCCACACACCTTCCCAGGGAGCTCGCGGCTGGGGTTGCTGACCCCTGGGGGCAACAGGGCAGCCCGTCCAGGGCAGTCCTCGGCCACCCCTCAGGAGACCAACCACCCCCAAAAATCTCCTTCCTGCTGCCCATTCCACCACAAGCCTCAGGCCGTGACCAATGAGCTCTGCCCCAGCTCCATACTTGGTCTCCAAAGGCCTGCCCAACACTGGCACTTGAATATCCCCAGGCATTTCAACCTTAGCGCATCCAAACCTGGCTGCCGCTGCGCACTGTCTCTGCATCTTCTTCACCTGACTTCCAGGATGCCACACTTGCCCCAAGTGCCTCCTACCTCTCTGCCCGCTCCCTCTTAGGCTCTTTCCTCCAGACGCTGGCAGCCCCAAGGCACAGTACCTGCCTCGACTCTCCCTGCGTGTCCCCTTGCAGAGTTCAGTCCCATGGCTTTAAAAACCATCAAAATGTTTTGATGGCACCTGGGTGGCTCAGTCGGTTAAACATTTGCCTTCGGCTCAGGTCATGATCTTGAGGTCCTGGGATCAAGCCCCACGTCAGGCTCCCCCACTCTGCAGGAGCCTGCTTCTCCCTCTGCCTCTGCCCCTCCCCCCAGCTCATTCTGTCTCTCAAATAAATGAGTAAAATCTTAAAAAATAAATAAAAATGCCCACATGCCCTGCATTTACTCCTTCAACCCAGTCTTTTCTCCCCAAGTTAAGATCTATATCCAACTAACGAGTCAACATCTCCATCCGAGTGTCTAAGAGTCTCAAGGGCACCTGTCCAAAAGGAGCCTCCAAGCTCTACTCCTGCCCCTGAAACCTGCTCCTCCATCCATCTCCTTCCCCTTCACAGCAAGAGGCAACTCCAGCCTTCTAGGGGCTCTCAATCCTCAGCTCCCTTTTTTCTCACCTGGCCAGCAAATGCGGTCACTTTCAAAATGATCCAGAATGCAAGCACTGCCCCCATCTTTACTGTGACCCCTCTGTCCAAATCACCTCTCCCCTGGTCCGGGGCAAGATCATAACACAGAGGGTTGTATCCAGGGCCTCTTCAAAAGCTTTTGGGAAGGGGGAGGGTTATAAGTCAATACATTCTAAATAAAGTCCCTGCCTCCCAGGCAAACTTCTCTCCCCTGCTGGACCACAAGCTCCGTGAGGTTGGCATCCTCTGTGTCGACCACCACGTTGAGCGCACAGCAGGGCGGCACACAGCCTGGCAATTTTAGTGGGACTGTGTAGCTGCCGCCCTCACCAGGTGAAGGAGATGTAAATCTGGGTTTAAGATACACCTGTGCTCTGACCCCCTTGATCCTTGGTTATAAAATGGGGGCAGGGGGTAAAATGTTTTATTACTGGGAAGGAATGTATTTCCCAAACAGAGACATTGGAGGCCCTCAAATCCCGAAAGCTGCCAGGAGCCTCCCCTTCTCCCTCACGTGTAACCCAGGCAGGGAGGCCTCACAGGACACCAAGCCTGCCCACACCTTGGGCTCTGGGTTCCAGCCTCTAGGACTGCGAGGCGGTAAGTTTCTGTTTGAGCGGCTCGGCCTGCAGTGTGCGGGGACGGCAGCCTGCGCAGACTGATGCGAAGGCCCACATCTGCTCTCCGGCGCTCCCAGCAACTCTCTGTGTTAAAAACCTCTTTGCTTGAACTATCTATAATGGCTTCTGTTTTGAGTGTGAGGGCAGTGTCTCTCAATCCATGGTGGGCAACCCATTAGTAGTTTGTGAAATCAATGCCATGGTCTCGCTTCGCATTATTTTTTAAAAACAAACGGAGAAATGAATAACATACAAAGGACAAGGCAGAATAGCAAAGAAACAGAACAGAAAAAGACACATACTTTCAGAGCATACCCAGCACAGTAAGTTCTGTGAAACTGGCTTCAATGATGTTACGTGGACATGTGCGCCAGGTTACAACATAAAATTTACATTCTGCAGTGAGCTGTGGTAGGAAACATTTGAAAGACCTGACATGGGGACCCCACCATCCTTCTTGACCTCTGAGGTCTGTTAAATGAGGATTCAGGGTGCTTGAGGGGCTCTGCCCTGCAGGGCTCCGGGGGGAGAGCCAGGTGGGAACAGCGGCCCACCCGCGGCCCGGGACCAGCACAGGAACCCCTCAGAGGCCTGGGTGGGGCCACTCACTTCCCGAGGAAGCACTTAGGGACGGTGCTCAGTTTCCTCCGGCGGTCCTTGATCAGGTTCACCTTCTTGTTCATCATCATGTGGTAAAGCTTCTCCCCCTTCTCCGCAATCATGACGTAGGCGTCCCGCTCCATGCCCAGCTTCAGGCCTACGGGGGGGGGGGGGCACAGTCAGCACTCAGGCGAGCACCGGCGCTGGGGAGCAGAGGGGGGCAGGCCTGCGGCTCCTGGAAGCCCGCTGCCCATCTGCCCGCCCGAGTGCGCCCCCCCCCGCGGTCATCTATAGAGCACTCCCTGCGTGTCAGCCACTGCTTCGGGCACCTTCACACAACGCTGTAGGGGAGGGAGGCTGATCGCCCCCATTTTACAGAAGGCAAAGCTGAGGCCCAGAGAGGTTAAGTTCTAGGGTAATAAGCAGTCAAGCTCATTCAACCCTTCAACCTGAGCATGGGTTTCCAAATTCAGAGGTTATCAGGAAGCCTACTGAGTTCTTCCTTCCAGCCAGGGAGAAAAATCTGCCTGTTTCTCTAGACAATACTCACAGAACCCTGACCAGATCCCTGCCCCACATTTTCTACTTGGACCCTGTCCACTCCTGACAACAGCAATGACAAATAACAACAGAAAATGCTGGAAGCTTCTACTATATGCCACTTAATCCTTAAGAAACCTGTAAGGCAAAATTATCCCAAGAAACGGAAGCCCAGAGAAATGAAGCTGTCTGTCTAAGGTTACCCGACTAGAAGTGGCGGCACCAGGATTTTGACCCAGAAAGTTTGGCTCCAGATCTGTGCTCCTGATCACAGCATGCACCACCCCTGTAAACCCAGCCCTGGGGTCAAGGTTTGGACAACACTCAATTCTAACGGCTGAGGCCCACTGAGGCCACACCCTACCCGTGATCGCATATATACCCTGCAAGGACCACAGCCCTCCATTCTAACCACAAAGACACTGATCAGCCACACCCAGGCCAATCCACACCCCTGAGCCCCACCGCCAGCCCTGACCAGTTTCAGGGCTCACAAGCTTGCCAACCAGGGGCCAGCTTCAGTAGTCTGTTTGGCCTAAAGCCACTTGAATAAATTTCGATACAAAATTTAAAATCAAGAAATATCACCTGAAAACTTAAAATCTAGCTTCTGCCCATAGTCCTGAGCGATGGTGGTGACTTGCACATGGGTAGAAGTAGGGAGGAAAGGGAAGTGGGCAGATGTGGCAGAAGTAAAGGGACCCCATACACTGAATTTGGGGAGTGGGCAGAAACCAGGGATGGCACCAAGAGTTTGAATCTGAGGCCCCAGGCGAAGGGAGGAACCAGGTACTGAGATGAGGAACCTCCAGGTTTGGGGCGGAAGACAGGGTGGAAATTAGGAGTTCTGATTAGACATGGCAAGTGCGAGAGGTCTATGACACACCCAAGTGGAAGGCTGCAGATACAGAGAAAACTATACCTCAGTTTCCTCCTTTGCAAAGGTGGGAGCGGGGGTAGGGCTTTTAGGATCATGTGTCAAATTTCCAAGTATGGTCAAATCCATACCGCATTTAGCACCATTACAACCCTGTGCAGCAGGAACTTTTATCCCCACTCATCAGACGGCATCACTGAGGTCTGGAAGCTAAAGTAACTTGCCCCTAGACACAGCACAGCTCCCTTTTCCCAGATCCCTGCACAACAACCCAGAGCCAGGTCCCAACCCCACCCAACTACCACACCCAGCCCCAGAAGGTATTAGGCAAGCCGCCTCGGGGGAGCCTGGGCCCAGAGAGATCTGTGACCACAGCTAATGAGCAGCCCCCCAGGGATCTTCCCCCCAGATGCAGACTCTGAGTCTCAAGCACAAAGAACCCCAGTTGAAGGTAACAGAACCATGGGGGAGACAGAGGCATGGAGGGAACGTCTTGGCTACCACCGCTCAAGTGTGAAGGGTACCACGAATCCCAGGGTGACCAACCATGTGACCCTTGACCCTTGGGCAAGTCCCTTCCACTGGCCCTCAGCGTCACCATCTGTCGAGTGGGCTCTAACGGATGCCCTCAGGTGATCCAAAGTACCACCAAGTTATAACACAGCCCCAGAGCTCTCTGCTCCCTCAATGACCTGCGTCTTGTAGCTCCAGCCTCTCTGGAAAGGGCCCTAGGCCCCCTCCCTGGACATAGTCCTCACTCTGCAGAAGTGACCAGCCTAAGGGAAGCCATACACACCCCAGGATCCCGGGAAAGCCCCCCGGAGCCACCGCTCTTCGGAGGCCCAGGAGAGGGCGCACTCACTCTCACGCTGTTCCCGCTCGCGGATGATGGCGTCCAGCCACTTTTGCTTCTCCTCGGCCGTCTTGGCCATGCAAACGAACCACTTGTTTTTGGCCGTGTTGTGGATCTTCCAGCCGTTGGTGACAGTGTAGCCGTTGCTGTGGTAATCCGCTGGCGGGGGAAGAAGACCAAGGTGGGTCAGCCCGGGCTCAGCCACACAACTCTGAACATTCCCCACTACACGCTTGAAAGTAAGGTCACGGACCAGCACGTCTTGCTCCAGAAAGACAGGGTGGCAGGGGCATCAACAGGATAAGGGTCTGAGAGCTGAACCTGGAACCCTTCAAATGCTCACTCCCTCTCCTCTCTATTCTCTCCAAAGAACAGAGGATCTGCAAACGAAGACGCCCCCCACACCCATCAACTACAGGGGCTTCAAGACCCCACAGTCTGGGCACAAATGCAGGAGTCCTGGAGCCTGGGAATATGTCCCAAGCTCCCTGCCCATCTCATCTGGGCACTGGGGCCACTTAAAACCTAGTGCAAACCCAGCAATGCCAAGTCCGGGGGCCCCTATGCACTGCCGGCTGGGATGGGGACTGGCCAACCTCTGAAAACAGGCTGTCAGTTTCCAAGGAAGCCGAAGCTGCCCATACCCTAAATCCGAGGAGGGGTCCACAGGTTTCGTGACACTGCCAAAGGAGTCCGTGTCTCAAAACCTGTTAGGAACTCCTGCCCCTCGCCAGGCTCAAGGGTACATACACAAAGAGGTTCACACAAGACTGCTCACGGCCTCACTGTTCATAACAGCAAACAGCAGAAATGACCCAAATGTCTATCACCAAAGGCATGAATGAGTTTTACAGTGGGAACCAACACCGTGCAGAAAGCTACATGCAGAAACACAAAGAGAGATGCAAAAGAATATACAATATTTTATGACACTTCAATAGGTATATAACACTATATCTCTATAACTACATGTATATATTTAAAGCTACTTAATCTGCATATAATGACATAATCTTTTAAAGAAAGTTTTGAAAACAATTTTTCATTAAAATGTTTACTAATGCATACTTAGGAGATAAAAATGTTTTTAAAAAAGCAAGAAAATGATCATCACAAAATTTGGACAGTTACTTCTGGGGTGTAGGAGGTGCTGCTGTGACCAAGGAGGAGTGTGTGAGGACCTTTGGGGGTACACACAGAGTTTTACTTATTAACTTGAATGGGGACTACCCAGGTGTTCACTCAATGTGCTTATGTTTTAGATACTTTTCTTAGGTAGGTCACATTTCAAATAAAAGAAAAAACTGAGGGACACCTGGGTGGCTCAGTCAGTTAAACATCAGACTCTAGATTTTGGCTTAGGTTATGATTTCAGGGTCGTGAGATCAAGCCCCACAACGGGCTCCATGCCCAGCGCATTGGCCTCCTTAAGATTCTCTCTCCCTCTCCCTCTCCCTCTGTCCCTCCCCACCTCTTAAAAAAAAAAAGACTGAACAGAGCCACAGAGCAGGTGGGGCTGGGGCTTAGGTGGGCCTTGGGGTTAGGGTCTACCTGTCCCATCTTCCACATTCTCCACCTCCATGACTTCAGTGTTGATTCGACCCCTGAAGATGTAGAGGGAGCCATTGATGGACTTGGTCCTCTTGGTGGATTTCTTGCCCCCAGTGACCCTGAAAGACAGCGGGAAGTCAGCAACCCCTATGTCTCACCTAATGGGGGCTCAAAAGAGCAAAGGGAAGCAGAGCGGTAATCTGGAAGGGTGCCCAAGACGGCAGGAGCACTGCACCGGGCTCAGAAGCATGGGTTTTTGGTTGGTGGATGGGTGACTTGAACAAGTCACTTCTCCATTCCAGACACAATTCCTCCACCTGGAAATCAGGCTAGTCGCCTTGCTGACCTCACAGAGCTATAGCTAACCAGTTTACATTGACAAGAAACTAACCGAAAGCAACAGAAACTCATTCCTCTTGGCTAAAAAGTAGGGGCGGGGCTCTCAGAGTGACTAACAGAGGGGTACCTTCCTGAAATCTGACCAGAGAAGAAGGGTGCCTGGAGTAGGCAGTCCACCCAACCATCCATGTCCACCTGCCCACCATTCATTCCCTCACTCAGGTCCATCTGCCACTCACTCAGTCACTGAACAAACATCTGACCAGTGCTTCCTATGGAGAGGATGCCAAGTTGGGGCCAAGGGGAGTCACTCATCCATGCATTCAACAAGCACTTTAGAGAATACCTACTGAGTGCCAGGCACTCCACTAGCTGCTGGGGCTGCAGCAGTGAACAAAACAAAGTCTCTGAAAACTCATCCTCCAATACGAGGGGGCAGGGGCCACAGAGACAGAAGCTAAGCAGAAAAGTCAAAGACAAGTTATGTCAGGAGTGCTAAATGTGTGGTTAAAATAAAGCAGAAAATGAAGTCTCAGGGCTCGAAGGCCACTGTGTGGTACACGCAGGCCCCTCTGCTCCTCCAGGTGGGTGATGTTCCCAAATCTATTTGCCTGATGTGCACCTGTTATTGTAATTGGGTAAACTACGTATTATATACATGAGAACATATGAATGTGGAAAGAGAGTTGTCTCCCTGATCATTAAGTTGACTGTTTTGGAAAGACTTGATAAAGGTGAGTTGCTTTTGTGTTAAGAGTGAACTTATCCTCAAAGAAGAGACCTTGGCTCTAGATGAAAAGAATGTTTAATGAATGCAATGTATATGTTTTTAATTAAAAAAAAATATACTGAAGGTTTGTAAAAATAATAATAATAAAGCAAGGAGATGGTTAGGGAGGGTGGGGGGCATGATTTTAACTGGGACAGGGAAGGGAGAGGTGGTCAGGCGAGGCCTCATTGAAGAGGTGGCTTTGGAGCAAGGGAGGAACCTGGAAGGGTATCTGGGGAGGAACATTCCAGGCGGAGGACACAGGCCCCATGCCATGTTGTAAGGAGCAGCCAGCCAGCTGGTGGCTGAAGCTGAGTGGGTGAAGGCGAGTGGGGGGCCAGGGTTCAGAGTGGCCACACAGGCCAGATCCTGCGGGGTCCTCTGGGCCGTGGTAAAAATGGGCTCCTCCGTGTGAGATGGGGGCCATGGAGGGTCTAAGCAGAGGAAGAACATGATCTGATCTAGGTTATAAAGGACTCCCCATGGCGGCCTGCAAAGAAGGGACCGCAGAGGGGGCCAACAGAAAGCAGGGGGAACTAGAAGCCAATGAGCAGCGCAATGGTTTGTGTGTGCCAACCCATGCGTACCTATACAGGTGTGCGTATATACAAGCTTCTATAAACTTTTCATTAAAGTATAAAATCCATACAGGAAAAAAATGCCCGAAGAAGGATGGGGCTTGTTTAACTTTTATAGAGTGAGCACACCTCTATTATCCCTATAAACACCCCCAAAGCCCCCCACCGTGCCCCCTTCCCAGTCACCCCCCCCACCCCTGCCCCGTCCCCCCACAAGGGTCACCACTATCCTGACCTGTGACCCCGTGGCTTCACTCTGCCTGTTTTGGAACTTCACATACATGGAATCACAAAGGGTGATGGCAACGGGTATGTCGGTTGCTTCCCGTTTGGCACTGCTGTGACCATTCCTGCACGTCTTATGAAGAACACACGTGCACGTCTCTGCAGGTGATCTACCTAGAGGCTGAACTGCTGAGTTACCAGGGACGTACACGGTGGGCTTCACCAGAGAATGCCAAGCTGTTTTCCAAAGTCGTTGCACCAATTCTCCCTGCCCTGGTAGAGTAAGGAACATTCCAGTGGATCCCCATCCTCTGTAGCTAATTTCCATGTTGGCCATTCTGGTGGGCACGGAGTAGTGGCTCATTAAACATTTCACTTATATTTCCCTGATGAGTAACAAGGCCAAGCACCTTTTCATGTCTACTGGCCATCTGGTCCTGTGGGCCATGCATGGGCTTTTGTGAAATGACTGTCCCTTGAGCACTTTTCTGTTGGGTTGTCTTTTTCTTAATGATTTATAGCAAGAGTTGGCAAACGTTTTCTGAAAAGGGCCAGATAGATAGTAAACATTTTCAGTTTGGGGGGCTTCATGTCTCTGTGTCAACTACTCCACTCTGTCCTTGCCGCAGGAAAGCATCCACTGACAACACCAAAACAAATGGGCATGCCGTGTGCCAATAAACCTTTATTTATAAAAACAGAGGGCCAAATTTGGCTTATAGGACTTCTTAATACATTCCAGATGTGAGTCCCCTGTCAGTTACATGGATTGCGAAGATCCCTAGTCCATAGCTTACCTTTTTACTCTCTTCGCAGTGCCTTTTGATTTGTGTTCTTAATTTTAATGTAATTTGATGAATCTATTTTTCCTTTAGAATGACACTTTTTGTCCTATTTAAGAAATCTCTGCTTACCGCCAGATCATGAAGGTAGTCTCTTATGCCTTCTTCTGGAAACCTAATTGCTTTACCCAGCACATTTCAATCTGTGATCCATCTGAAGTTGATTTTTTTGTGTTACTGTGTGAGCTAACAGTCAAGACTCATTTTCCCCCATTGGATATCAAACGAACCAAGCATCATTTATTGAACTGCCCTGGCACTTTTGTTGAAATTCAAAGGAACACTTCCATGGGGGTCTGCTCCTGAACTCACTCTTCTATTCCACTAAACTCTTTGTCTGATTCGGCACCAATACGAAGTTGTCTTAATTACTGCAACTGAATAGTAAGCCCGGCTACCAGCAGCACGAGGCCCCCAGCTTTGTCCTTTTTCAAAACTGTAGAGGCTATTTTTGTATTTCCAGGTAAATGTTACCATCATATACACATACGTACATAAAAACTCCCTCTTAGAATTCTTATTGGAATGACACTGAAGTTCTGGCAAAGTCTGGGGACAGAATGGAAAGGACTTGCTGAAGAAGTGGGTTTGGGGTGAGGCAGGTCAGCATCAAGGTCAACTAAGGTTCTGGCCTGGGCTCCTGGGTAAACCTTAGTGCCGTTTACTCAGAATGAGGAAGACTCAAGGAGGAAAACGTCTGGGGCAGGAGTTGTGATGAAAATGAAGAGTCTTGCTCCAGACACAACTTAAGTGTGAGCTGAGCTGTGTGCAAGACCCCCAAAGGAAGACAGAGTGGTAACTCTTCTCCTTTCCATACACGTGCCAGGCCTTATTCTAACCAATTTACATGTTTTATCGTACTTCATCTATAAAAACAATCCTATCAGATGGGGACTACTTTTATCCCCATTGAACAGACAGGAAAACAGAGGCACAAAAAGCTGATGTAACTTGCCCAAGGCCGCACAGCTAGTGAGCGGCAGGGCCTCTGTGTCCTTAAGCACTGCGTGTTACCTCTAAGATGCAAACAAGCAGTTGAGGTATTAGAGATGAGCTCTTCTTGGGTTCTTCTCTTCTTGGGGGTCTCAGTTTCCCATTCCGAAGAATGGGGAGGTGGGCTCTTAGAACACTCCTTCCACTTCTGATATCCAAGAAGACTCGACTTTTAAATGAGGCCAGGATCACTCTGAGTCAGAGACCTTCCCTGACCCATGTCCCGGACGGGCGGTGCCCCACACGACCCAAGCAAAGACAAAACCATCGGCAGACACCTAGCAGTGACAGGCATTTCCTGTGACCACATCCGGCAGGCCGGCAGTTCCATCCACTGCTGCCCGATCCCCCTGGGACCTCTTGGAGCCCGGCCCTCTGGCTCCCCATCCAGAGGCAGGAATGCTGGCCGCCAGCCACCTTCTCTCAGGAGACAGATGTACCCTTTCCCTCCAGCCAGCCTGGCCCACTCACAGAACTGAGGCAGGCAGCTCATGGCAGCCCCAGGGTCAGCCCCAGAAGGCCCACGTGGGACCCACTGCTCCGACAGGTGCGACCACGCCGACGGAGGAAGGGCCTGCACCAGGGCATAATGAGCAAACTCAGCCAAAGCTGGAGCAGGTCACACGCCCCACCCGAAGGGACATTCTGTTTTCTAAACCCCAGTGTTCTGGGGAAAGTGCCTGCTTCAGACAGCCCAGAGCGGCTGGCAGGGAAGGGCGGAGGACTCTCAGGATGGGCCCAGTGAGAACAGGTGGGAAGCAAGGAAGAAGGAAAAGGGGGTGTTAATGGGGGGGCTGAGGGACATGAGACACAGACCTAATGGAGTGGGCAGCAATGAAACAGCAAATAAAGAAGACACGCTCCGGGAGATGGCCGAAGACGGAGGCCAAGGCCTTCAACCAGAAGGACCAAACCCAGAACTGGGCAGAAGGGCAGAGGGGACGGGGCCTGTGGTTGAAGTGCCTACTCTGTGCCTGGAGCCGCACCTGTGGGTGAACGGGAACCCAACACGGATGGAGGTAAGTTAACTAATGGTAATAGCAGCTAACCCTTATTTTGTGAGCTTTACTACATACTGGGCATGCCTAACACATCTGCTCTTCACAATGATTCTTTGAGATACATACGATAATTCACCCCGTTTTGCACATAAGGGAACTGAGGCAAACAGAGGCAAAGTCACAGAGCCAGAGAAATGTGAACCGTAAGGAGCTTGGCTCTACACCAAACTCTACTGTAAGAAGGGGTTTATCATCCCCATTCTACAGAAGAGAAAACTGAGGCTCGGAGAGGTCAGGCTGGAGGAGAAAGAGAAGCCCATGAACACGCAAGGAACGCCATCATTCATCCTATGGAAAGGCTCCTCACGACAACCTTAGGAGGCCAGCAGAAACAGACAAGGAGACAGAGGCTCAGGGACAGTAAGTGACACGCCTAGAGCCCAGAGGAGGGTGGAGGCATTGCTGACGGTAGGGCCCAGGGTCTGGACCTCCCCTCAGCCTTCGCGTTTCCTAGATAAAAGAGTAAAGAAGCCTCTGGAAAGTCACTGTTTCAGCCCTAAAATAAGACAACAGGAAGGAGGATTCAAAAAGGACTTCTTCAGAAAACTGAAAGGCAGGGACCTCTCAGTCCACCAATCTATCCACCCAGCTACCCAGCCAGCCAGCCAGCCGGTCACTCATTCCCCTACCCCTCTGTCTCCCAGTGCTCCCTCGCCAACCATCCATCCACCCATCCACCCACTTGGTCGTTCAATTACCCAACCCTCCATCCCAGAATCCAACCACCCCAACAACTATCAACCAACCATCCATCCATCTATCCATCCGACCATCTACCCACGAATCTCCCATTTTATGACCATCCCTCCATCTACCCATTCATTTAAATATCACACCTGAAGGCCCCAACTCACCATTCATCTGAACGCACCTCTGCCAGCTCATCATGTCTTCATCCACTTCTCCAACTAACCAAACATCCACACATTCCCCATTTTCTGTCCATCCCTCCAGCCAGCCATCTCCTACACCTCCAACCACTCACCCATTCGCTCCTTCACCCACTCACTCATCCATCCACAGATCAATTCGCACATCCATCCACAATCCTCCCTGCCCCCCTTCATCCACCATCCACTCATCCTCCAACCCCTGCCAATGCACCTATCCCGCCTCCCATCTGCCCACACGCCCCATCATTCACACTTGCAAGCTTGCATGCACCTGTATGTGTCTACCACTCACCACTCGTCCATTCACTCCTCGACTCTACAAAGTGTAGGACGCTCCAGGGAAAGACACAAAAGTGACAAAGGTACTACTCTTTCCCTCAAAAAGCTTAATAGTGAAAGAGCCCTCTGCCCTTGAATCCCCCACCTTTGGATCTTAGAATCACAGGATGTCAGTGTCACAAAGAATCCCCAAATTTCTATGACCATCTAGAACCACACTGTCCAATACAACAGCCACAAGCCACATGTGGCTGCTGAGCACCTAAAACAAGGCTAGGACAAACTGAGATGTGCCATTACGTGTAAGATATGCACCCAATTTTGAAGGCTTAGTGTACAAAACAAAATGCAAAATATCTCTTTAATAACTTTAAAAAATTGATTATATATTTGTTGTATACATTAAAATAATATTTAGAGACATATTGGAAAACATAAAATATATAATTTAAATTCACTTTGCCTATTTCTTTTTGATTTTTTTTAAAGTGGCTGCTAGAAAATTTTAAATAAGACGTATGGCTCACATTATATTTCTGTTAGGCAGTGCTGATCTAGAACAAACCCCTCAACTCAGAAAAGGGAGGCCCAGAGAGGGAAGTGACAAGCCTAAGGTGTCACCGTGAGAGACTGTCAAGGTCCCACCGAATTCCTGCGTCCTGGCCCACCTGGGCAGCCCAGCCCCCAGCCGCCCCAGCAACTCACCTGGATTTCCGCTTGCAGTAGACAAGGAGGTTGTCGAAGAGGAAGAAGGCCCTCTCCTGGATGTTGCCCGCGGAGATTTTTAACAAAGTCCCTTGCAGGAGGAGCTGGGTGCAGATGTCCGTGAGGTTGGAGCCCTGAGAGAGTGACGAGGGGAGCAGGGCATGAGCTGGTAAATCCAGGAGAGCACTCGGGGATATCCGCTTCCTTCCCAGAGACAGAACCTACCACTGCCTTGCTCGCACCCCAAAACCATTTTAAATGCACCACTGCAGGAACTCTCTCAGCAGCCAGAAAAATCCAAACAATCTGATCAATGGCTTCTGTCTGTCGAGCACGCCGGAACAGTGCCAGGAAGAGCGCATGGAGATGCCCATTTCTTAGGAGAGAAACCTGGGCTCGGGGAGGGGAAGTGATCCACCCAGCCTGAGTTGGCATCCGGTTTTATTTTGGTTCAGTTCTTGCTTGGGGTTTGGGGCTTTTCATGTTTGTTTTGTTTTTGCCTATCCCTTCCTCATTTATGTCTTACCTTGTGATGATATCACTGACCCCACTAGAATGCCCCTTCCACTAAGGACAGGAAGCATTATCAAGCATTAGTCAGCATTTGCCACCGTCTTCCAAGCACCTGTAACCCTCTCGGGCACCCAGCAGATACTCAATAAATGCCTGTAGAGCGGGTGATAAACAGTATGAACACCATCGGGGCAGGATTCTTGGAGCACTTACCCTAGCTACAGATAGGAACACAGATGGAAGCAGTTCTCAAACTCTACCTGGTCATCTATGCTAAGTGACGGAGGTGGCCACGACGCTCCGTGTGTGTGAAGCTCCCTGAACCTCCGTGACGTTCCAGCTGGTGGGGTCAGGAGAGGCACAGGTCTGTCTGGAGCTTGGGCATGACCAAGAGTGGGGCACAGAGCTCTCAAAGTGCTAAATGAGAGGGGGCTGGAAACACACCTGGGAGGGCCCCGGATGCCAGCCACGTAGGCTCCTACCTGTCACAGGAATGGAGTTAGCTGGCACTCAGCTGGCCAAGCACAGACTCCGTTTCCCAGCATCCCTTGTACCCATGTGGGTCATGTGACTAAAGTATGGCCAGTGTGCCCTGTTTTTACAATATTTCCTTGAAAGAAAATAGCTTCCTCTCCTCTCCCTCCCTTCCCTCTTGTCACAGGCTGGAAGACAACCAGAACACGGCATACACGGTAGCAGACGGTGGAGCAAGAAGCAGGCAGGAACCTGGGTCCACAGGGAGCAGAGCTGCCCACCCGCCCACCTGCTCTCCTGCTGAGAAATCAACTTCTACCTCATTTATGCCATCTTCCCTCCTTTCGGCAGGCAACCAGGTGCTTGAACCCACACATCAAGATTAGGACCAGGCCCATCAATAGGCAGACAGTGCCTGTGACATTTACGCCCGAGGGATACTACACGAAAGAGGGGTTCAGGGAGGTTTGTTTGACAGACCTACAGATTACAGAGGAGGAGAATGATGCATGATGCTGTCTCTGCCCAGAAATGAACTTGAGAAAGAGAGAGGGAGAAGTGTGCACAGTCTCCTTCCCCAAACACGCGACACCCAGAACCAAAGAGGAGTTCACATCCGATGAGGTATGCTGACTCAGTTATTTCTGAGACCCAGGAAGGGGAACTGGTTCTAGAAACGCAGAAATCAGGCTTTCTGCTAACTGCCCACTGCAGTCTCCCCTGCTCCGTGCTGTGTCCCTTGAGCACAGCACATTCATCACCCAAAAATGCCAGAGATCCCTCTGGGGCCCACTTGGGGTCCTGGGACACCAGCCTCCTTGTGGTCAAGGGCTAGGCTGCCTAGGGCAGGTATGTGCACCTGTTAACAGAAACCAGAGCACAGACGTCTGCATGCTGCAGACAGGCCTCGGACTCCGCACACAGCCACCAGCGAGGGAGTGAGCCCGCTGCGCCAGGGCTCGGGGCTCTCATGACGAAGAGCCCCCTGGGCCCCCAGTATCCTCACCAACAGGGTGAGCATGACTCTTGGGGTGATGAGGCTCTACCCATGGCCCATGGGTCAGCTCAGGGCAGAAGCCATTCAGCAGCTCCTGGAGGCCCCCTGCCTCCCCGCCTCATCCCCTCACCTCACTCATGCCCACCCCTCCACCTTCCAGCCTCCAAAGAGGGATTTTAGCTGCTTGTATGTGAATCTGGTACCTGGCCTGGCTGCAGGGCCCAGAACCCCGACATCACACAGGCCTACACCTGACCTCCCTCTGTCAACGTCTAGGGACTGCAAAGAGCAGTGAACCCAGCCTGGGAAGCTGCCCCTCCAGCCTTGGCCAAAGACCACCTAGCAAATACACTTGAACTGCCAAGGACACTACAGGGGGATGCCCCATCCACCCTAGCCCTGCTGAGAAGCCCAGATGGCCCTCAGTCTCCCCAGAATCCTTGAACCTGGGTCAGGGGTGGTGCTGAGGATCAGATGCACAGGGAAGAGGCTGAGAACCAAGGCTTCCACCAGCCAGGGCTAGAGACTTGCGGACAGTGCAGACTCGCTCAAACTGAAGCATTAACGTGGAGAGAAGATGAGGAAAGCTTACCACGCGCCCGCTACGGTTCTAAGTATTTTATACAAGTACAGTTCATCCTTACGACAACTCTCATTTTATGGATAAAGAAACTGAAGCACAGAGCAGGGAAGTGACTAGTTCAAGGTCACACAGCTGGTCAGTGAGCAAGCTGGGATTTGAACCCAGACAGGATGGCCCCCCTCTCCTACCCACCAACCTCTACTACCCAGGGAGGGGAGGGAGGGCTGCCTTTTAGAAGGTAACCTGACAACCTGAAGGACTTTTTATGAGACTACTGGTCTACAGCAGGGGTCTCCGAAGGGGAGAGACCATAGCCCCCTGGAGCGTAGAGCATCCCAGGAAGGGTGGAAGGACCTATGACCATTTCTGTTTATGGTCTTTTTTTTTTTTTTTTAATAAAAATTTTATGTTTCCTCACTCCTATTTTCCTTCTGTACCCTCATGGGTGAGTGGGCAACCAGCATTTCCAGAGCCAGCAAGACAAGTGTGCCCTATTTCCTTCTTATTAAGAACATGCATTTCTTATTACTGTGAGCTTCACACAAAAGTCCATGGGGCTTGCTCCCCGAGTGTCCCCCTGCAGGAGGGTCGGGCCACACCGGGTATGAGCTGTAGCTAAAGTTGCATGATACTTTTTCATCTAAAAAAAAAGTAAGAATGAAATCCTGCTCTTCTGCCCCTGCTCCTCCTGACGTTTACGGAGCGTTTACTCCGAGCCGATGAAGGAGCACTGTTTTGAGTGCTGTACATGCGTCCCCTCCCGAATCCTCAAGTGACCCAAGAAGGGGGGCTGCGATTATCCGGACTTTTCAGATGGGGAAACTGAGGACAAAGAACCCCTCCCCGCAAAGGGGGCTGGCTCGTTCACCCACTTCCACCGTATTGCAACATCCTGCCATTTCCTTGCGTGTTCTGTAAAGTGGATTTACGGATTAACTTATCTGGTTTTAAGTAAACCAGTCTCACGACTAAAAAGGACAAGCAGCTTAGGAAGGATGCGGGGAGGGCGAGGAGCCAGCGATCAGAG
This sequence comes from Eumetopias jubatus, assembly GCF_037043125.1. Taxonomy (NCBI): domain Eukaryota; kingdom Metazoa; phylum Chordata; class Mammalia; order Carnivora; family Otariidae; genus Eumetopias; species Eumetopias jubatus. The sequence goes on from NW_028274815.1 coordinate 128,400,893, forward strand.
ATCAAACTCAGGATGCAAGCCCAAGCACATGGCCAGAAAGCAGCCAAGGAGAGATTGCCCCTCCTCCCACAATGAGTCCCTTGCCAGCCATATTCCAAGAGCTAGATGGCAGCCATCTAACCAGACTGGTGAGAGGTCAGATGGAAAGATCAGTAATTATCAGGAAGATTAGCAGAAGTAAGGATCTGCAACCACTGACGTTCACCACAAACTACCCCCAAAGTCACACTGTCCCCTGAGGCTGTAACTACAGAGAGCATGAGGCCACTGCAAGTAGCTTCACTGTTACATGCGATTTTTTCTAGCTATGATAACACATTATTTTTACAAGTCACCCTGAGGATCAAACTGCATTTAAAAACCTTCCTACTGGGGCACCTGGCTGGCTCAGTCAGTGGAGTACGTGACTCTTTTGATCTCGGGGTTGTGAGCTGAAGCCCCAAATTGGGAGTAGAGATTACTTAAATAAATACACTTTAAAAAAAACAAAAAGAAACCTTTCTACTGCACAGAAAACCACTCTACTTTTTTCCAAAGAGCATTCATACTCCAATTTTCACTTTATTCTGAGAATGACACCAGAAGAGGGATGCCTGGGTGGCTCAGTTGTTAAGCGTCTGCCTTCGGCTCAGGTCATGATCCCAGGGTCCTGGGATCCAGTCCTGCATTGGGCTCCTAGCTCAGCGGGGAGCCTGCTCCTCCCTCTGCCCTCTCCCCCTGCTTGTGCTCTCCCTCTCTCTCACACACACACAAATAAATAAAATCTTAAAAAAATAAAAAAAGAATGACACCAGGAGGTACCTTCAAGAGATATTATTACTCAAATTAGACAACCAAGGGCAAATGGAGGCCAAGAGAGCGTGACAAACTTGCCTGAGGCAGGGGAATCTGTCAGTTACAGGGCTGGGCCTCCAAACCAAGTCCCTGTGCCTCAGTTTCCTCAGCTGTCCAATGGGGATCATAAGAGCACCTCCCCTTAGTCCTGGAGACATGTAATAGGGCTCAATCATCGCCAGCAATTCTTATTCTGGCACATGTATTTCCTACAGCACCCAGAAACGGTGATCGAAATCAGGGCCACTTTCCAACTGCAGATTTTTCAGGGTCTAAAAGGGCCCCCAAAGATCCTTAGTTCCTATTTCCCTAGGCCCTTCCCAGAAGTAGGCATCTAGAAATCACTTCTGCTCCCGCTGCCAAACTGCTTGCTCAACTCTCCTCTCCACAGGCTCCCATGTGGGAAATTTCTTTTTCAGCTGGTTTCCAGGAAACTCTCTGTCTCCCAGAAGAACGGCTCAGTCTTCCTTTTTTGAAAATAAATATTGAGTAACTTATGTCTCCAGCTCTCTTCACCTTGGCTGCCAGGAAGCTCAAAGCCCAAACAGGCTTAAACACACCCTCCATTCTGTTTGCTCTTTAGGCAGGCGTGTTGGCTGAAAGTGGCCGTGTGACCCACCAGTCAATGAGACAAAAGGGGAAGTCTCTTTGGGGCGTCCGGGAAAGGTTTTCCTCCACTGAGAAGAGCTTCCTCTCAACTGCTCTGGCCATACCCCTGTCTCCTGCAATTCTGGAACACGAGATGCCTGGAGCTCCGGCTCTCATGGAACTGGGCGGGGAAGGCCAACAGAACTGCAGGAGACAAAGTGGGAGCTCTGACACCTTGGGGCCGGCATGAGTCCTGAGACAACACACCCTAACCGACACGCCTGAGTATCCGGCAATTTGCAGTCACAGGACATAGAAACCAAGCTACATATATTTTAAGCAGAAAGAAATAAGGGGCTTACTTAATTGTCAGATGGTCTAGGAGAGGCAGGAATCCAAACCGGGGCTCCCAGAAAACCAACAACACCGTATATCTGGCCCACTCCCCACAGAGCCACTGCCTTGGCCCCCACTGGGAGAAGGAAGAGTCACACACACCTGCCCGAGCAGATACTCCAGGAAAATGCCACCAGGCTGCATCTAGCCTTTGGGAGCTACTGCCTCAACTGCCAGCCACAGAGCCGGTCCCCTGCCTGATAGATACACGCCACCAACAACCAGCAGGTGTCCCATGCCTCCGGATACCCAGGATGCTGGAGCCCGGACCCTCTGCTGATGCTACCATGGACTGCCCAACACGACCACAGCTGTGCTCTGCTGCAAAGACAGCACGGGGTGGCCTCTGTCCCACCCCATCTGCCCAATCCCCAGCAGCTGGATCTGACTTTGGCCAATCACATCCCAAACCTGATCTACAAGGGGGTCTGAAAAATGCAGCTCCTCGTTCCCGGGCTCCAGGAGGACGGGAAGGCCCAGCGGGAGGAGGATGGGTACGTGGCAAGCGCTAATCGACACTCCCCGCCTCCTCCCTCAAAGCAGGCCCCGCTCTACAGTCAGACTCTCAATCTCTGCAGTGATACGGAGTCACATTCAGGATTCCGGAACGCAGGGCAAAGAAGTGGAAATCCCAAAAGTGGCAAGCGCCAGAAAACCCAAAGGCAGATGATTCAGAGAAGAATCTAGGAGTCTTTCATCTTTGCGTTTGATCTTCCATTCCAGCTGCATTTACTCTGATACTCATTTTTTTTTTATTTATTCAGATTTCCCCATTTCCTTCAACAGATTTGTAGGAAATCTCTGATAATCTAAGGAAGACATGGAGGTTTAAACAAATAAATCTAAGGAAAACATGGAGGTTTAAACACATGCACAATGAGATTTCAAGAATCCCAGACCCCCGTAAGCGTGACGGTAGTAATGTAATAGCAACACCTACCATTTATTGAGTACCTACTGTGTGCCAGGAATAGATGAGGAAACAGGAGGTTCAGAGAAGTTAGGACATCTGCCTAAAGTCACCCAGCAAGGGAGCGTCAAGGCCAGAATTCTGTCCTGGAGTGGACCGGTAAGCACTACCGTGGACCTTGGCATCAAAAGCTCAAAGGCCTATGGACACCAGGCAGACAAGGCAACGTGTGAAGGAGAGAGACTGGGGAGGAATGGGAGGCACTGGGGACTAAGGAAAAAACTGGAAGCTCTAGTGGCTGTGGTCAGGGGAAGTGGGGGCCCAGGGCTACCGATTTTTCAAAAGAAACTTTAAATCTAGACTTTTATGTGGACTTCACAGGAAAATAACAATTTTTTTTTTTTTTTACACAAACGCCGCGGAGGCCAAACCACACATACATGGCAGGCTGAAATCTGGGGGCCAGACTACAGTGTACCTGCAGCTGCGCATCCCCGGGGCCCCTCTCAAGCCCGGGAGGCCTCCCGCCTGACGCACCTCCCAGCCCTCAATGTGGGACTGCAGCTGCTCCAGGACCTCCAGCTTCTCCATCTGCCGCTTGGTCTCGTTGATGTTAGAGCACACGGTCTTCATGGCCTGCAGGGCGCTCTGGACCGCAGGGTGGTCCGGGTGCTTGCCAGGAGTCCTCTTGGCCAGCTCCTAAGGGGACAGATGAGGACAGGAATGAGAGACGTTGACTCAGAGGGGCCCAGACACGGCATCCAGGTCACCTGACCCTGAGCCAAAGCGGGTGTTCTGGGGCTGGGGAGCATCACTGATTCATTCGCTCATTCATTCACTCATTCAATAAATGTCCCCTGAGCACCTTCTTCATGGCAGAGCAGTATTCTAGGGCATGGGGACAAATCTGTCAATGAAACAGAGAAAAATTCCTCACCTGGTGGGTATTACATTCTAGTAAAGGAGATGGACCAAAATAAAGAAAACTCACGTGTACAATACAATGTCAGGCACTGATAAATACTATGAAAGCAAATCAGAAAGACAGGCTTGAAGGTCTTGGGAAGGGAGGTGTTCTTTCTTTTGTTTTTTTTTTTTTGAGATTTTATTTATTTATTTGAGAGACAGAGCACAAGCCAGAGGATGGGCAGAGGGAGAAACAGACTCCTTGCTGAGCAGGGAGCCCGATTTGGGGCTCAATCCCAGGATCCCAAGATCGTGACCTGAGCCGAAGGCAGACGCCTAACTGACTGAGCCACCCAGGAGCCCCGGGAGGTGTTCTTTCAAATGGGGAGGTCAGGGGAGGCCTCTTGGAGGAGGTGACATTTAAACAGAGACTCTGGATAAAGCAAGGGAGGGAGTCCTGCAAAAATCTTGGGGAAGAGTGGGCCAGACAGTGTAGGGCAAATGCAAAGGGCCTGGGGTGGGAGTGTTTACGGGATGTAAGGAGGAACGGCAATGAGACAGTGTAGCTGGAGGAGATGTAAATGAGAAAGACAGAAAGGAAAAGAGAGAAACAAGACAGAGATCAGGAGGTCAGAGAGCAGGCCACAGATACAGACCCCACCCAGCCCCAGTCGTCTCATCCGTAGAACAGGTAGAAAAAGACCCCACCTCACAGGGACAGGACGGCCCGCGGCAAGTGGCCAGTCTGGGCAGGCCCTATTCCACGGCCCTCTCCCACCGCTTCACACCCCCGCCACAAGCGCAGGCCTGGGCCGTGCTGAAGGCCAGGCTCGTTGTCATCAAAGGGCTTTTGCCACGCGCTATGTGTGATGAGAGAGAAACAGGAGGGAGACGCTAGCAGGACCTCAAGATTGCAGGGAAAATTTTCCAGCCGAATCACTCAACCGACAGGCCCGTGCCAGCAGAGACAGGTCTCCTTCACCAGACGACCCAGACGTGCCTAACGGTTCCAGGATCTCCCCACCTCTCTGCTCCCTTGAAAATCACAGATGTGGTGCTCTGACGTGCCACACGTGGGTGCCAGGGCTGGCTCTGCCCCTCTGTAGCCAGGTGACCTCGGGCCAGTGGCCCTCCATGCTGAAAAGTGCTGATAAGGAGGACCATGGTGAGGAGGAGAAGGGTGGCAGAGTTACTGCCCACTCAGCCTTTACTCTGTGCGTGGGAAGTGGGGTCCATTATTATCCCCTTTAACAGATAAGGAGATAGAGGCAGAATAATCCAAGGCCCCAACAAAGTACAAGGAGGAACGTGGATGAGAGCCTGGATGTGAATCTGGTTCTGTTCACGGGCACGGTGAATCCAGTACTCCAGGGAAAGGACCTCCGCAGTCAAGTACATACGTGGTAAGCTCTCAGTCTACGCTAGCCATCAGCAGCCTGTTCTCTGACAACACGTGCCGGGACAGCAGGGGGCAATCTGCCAGCGCATTGTTCAGAGGGCTCCCAGCAGAAAACCAACCCCAGAATGTTCCCTCTCCATTCACTTCATTTTTGCCCCGCCTGAAAACCAACAGCCTCTTTTCTGGAGGACAGGTCCTAACGGTCCCAGGGCCCAGATGTTCTGCAGCATCAGGACCCGGAGGGTTTCCTAAGCGCCTGCCAGGTTCCGGGGACACAGCAAAGGGGAAGCAAGGAAGGGGGAGATGGAGCCCTCTCTCTGGCAAAAGGTGCTCCCCCAGGGGAAGGGGGGACCAGACAACAGCCCCAGGCGGTGAACAGGATCGAAATAAATCAGACAAGGGGAAGGAGAGCGTGACCCGAAGCTTTGAAAAAAAAAAAAAAAAAAAGAAGTGCGAGCAGGTGCCCCACCCCGAGGGAGCATCCCCAGGCTACCGCGGCTCACCACACACAAGAACCTGAGCTGACACTGGGTGTTAGAGCCGCTGTGGGCAAGGTGTCTGCGCTCAGCCCGAGGTGCAGGATGGAGGGTGGGCGCTGCGGCTGGGGGAGCACGACAGCTGGGGCCGCAGGGCCCGCAGAGAGGAGAATTCTCACTTCCTGGGCCTTCACAGCAAGATGGCCACAGTCGTTGCCAGATCCCTGGCAGATAAGGAGCTCATTTCGCAACCTCAGAGTCAGAGAAGAACTCCAGAGGAATGACCCAAAGTATTCAACAGGAAATGGGCAAATGATGTGAAGGGGTAAATCTCAAAATGAACCCACCACCCCCCCACCACCACCACCCTGGGTCAGACCGCTGAAGTCAACTCCCTGGACCCCGCCACCCCCACTCCCCAATCACAGTCCATCTGGAAACAAAGGGAGACCCTGTCCTTCCCCTGCTCAGAAGCTTCCTGAGGCACCTACAACACTCAGAGTAGACAAAGACCCTACAATGGCCCACAAGGCCCTGCCTACACTGGCCCCGCCACCTCTCTGACCTCACTCCCCCACTCTCTCCCTCAGATCCTCCTCTGGCCACCTCACTGTTCCTCAGACACGGCCCTACCACAGGGCCTTTGCACTGGCTCTTCCCTCTATCCGGCAGACTCTTCCCCCTAGTACCTGTATGGCCCCCTTTCTCACCTCCTCCAGGTCTTTGCTCAAATGTCACCCTCTCAGTCCCTCACTCCTGGCCCTTACCAACCCTCTTAGTCTGAGGTACTTTTCCTGCACAGCACCCAGGCCAACTCTACGAGTCTACTCGTTTCCTATCTATCCCTCTGTTGTCTGTCTCCCCCAGCAGAATGCCAGTCCCACAGAAGTAGGGCTCTGGGCCGTTTTGTTCACTTTGTATCTCCAGCACCTAGGATGACGCCTTATACATAAGAGTTGCTCAACAATCGTTGGTGAGTAAATAAATGGCCTCCCAAACGCCTGACGCTGCAGCACCAACCGTAACTCTCTCCTGGAGGGAATCAGGAAGACACAAACGGATTTGCTAAGAAAAGAACATTCTCCCTATGCGATGCACTGCTTTCCAGTGTGCCCGCCTCCCTCCCCCACCACTCACCGCACATAAAGGTTTTTCATGGGCCACCTAACATCCTTTGGAGAGCCCTAAGTGGTCCATGCCCCTACTCCGGGGAACACACCACCACTCCCCAGCCATCCCCCTACACGAGGAATTGATGCCAACACCGCCCCGGTGATGGACCGTGGTCCATCCGCAGGGGTGCCACACCCCTGGTGGCCAGGGAGACAGAGGGAACAACTGAATGGCAAGGTCTTCATGCTGAGCGTGGGCGACAGCTGCATCACCTGCAAACAGATGTGGGAGGTGCAAGACACGCCGGAGCCTGTGCGGGGCCCCAAGGCTGTACCCTGAGTAGCCATTCTGCCAAAAGCATCCCTGCCACCAGCCCGCTAGAGCAGCTGTCCCCAGCAGACGGCTCCCAGGACACGCCCTATTTGGCCTCAGCATGTTTGACAAGTTTTGAACCAGGCTGACATTTGGAAATCAGGTGCTTGCACCTTTTATAAAAGTCCCAATTTCTGGGTTTAGAAACGGTTGGCAACACTAGGGTGGCATTTCCAGTCATTCAGTGAGTCACTGCGGGGGGTGGGGGGGGAGTACCTACTATGTGCCAGGCACCATTCTGGGTACTTGGGGAATAGCAACAAACAGAACAGGCCCAAACCTTTGCCCTGGCCGAGCTGATAGCCTAATGAGGATTCAGAAAATCAATCCGTACACCAAGAGTTACAGAACAGAATGTGAGTTAGGGAAAGGGACTGTGAAGAAAAATAAAAACAGGGCAAGGGGACAGAGAATGGTAGAGGTGCCTCTGCTACAGCTGAAGGGTCAGGTAAGGTCTCTCTGAGGAGGAACAACCGAGCAACAGACGCCTGACAATATCAGAGAGTGAGCTTCAGGATATCCACGTTAATGATGTCCCAGAAGAAAAATAAAGTGCAAAGGACCTAGGGCAGGAACGTGTTTGTTGTGTTCGGAGAACGGCAAGGAGACAAGTGTGGCTGGAGCAGAGCCAGAGGGGCGGGAGAAGAAGCAGAGGAGGTCAGAAAGAAACATAACTTAACTGTGTAGCACTTTATAGGCGACACTGATGAGGAATCCGGATTGCAATCGGAGTGACAGGGAGCTGCTGGACGGTTCTGAGTGAGGAAGTGACATGAACTGGCTTAGGCTTAGCTGCTGAGTTGAGAAGAGACTGTGGAGGACAAGGGCAGAGGCAGGAAGACCCAGCGGGTGCTGTAGCAGGGGCCCGGGAGCACGGTGGAGTGAAGGAGTTAGAAGGGCTAGACTCAGGACAGATTCCGAAAGCAGAGCCAAGAGGACCTCCTAAGAGACTGGATGTGGGGTGAGCCAAAGACAGCTCCGGTTTGGCCTGAGCAACCAGAAAGGAGAGGCCATTTATGGAAATGGGGGCAAGAGGGTGGCAGGGAAGGGGAGCCCAGTCTGGGGCAAGAAGAGAGCCAAGCATTTGGTTTTTGGACATGTTAGGTAGGAGATGCCTGTCTGACATCCAAGTGGGGAAGCTGAGTGGGCAGGAAAACAAGCCTGGAGCTTGGGAGACAGGTCCGGGCTGCAGGTCGGACACAGAGATGGGGTTAAAGCCATGGGAGTGTCCGCCAGAAGCTAGTACGTGGACGTTCAAAGCAGCGTTATTCATAATAGCCAGAAAGTGGAAAGAACCCAAACATCCCTCAAGGAACGAACGGATAAACAAAATGTGGTTCCATACAATGGAATATTATCCATCCATAAAAAGGAATGAAGCTCTGATCTGTGCTGCCATGTGGACAAGCCTGGAAAACACTGTGCTAAAGGAAAGAAGCCGGACACAAAAGGTTACATATGATATGATCCCGTCTATATGGAAGGTCCTGAACGGGCAAATCCCCAGAGACAGGAAGTGGATGAGCGGTGGCCAGGGCCTGGGGCAGGAGGGAAAAGCCCAAGGACTGCTGATGGGTCTGGAGTTTCTCTTGATGGTGATAAAAATATTCTAAAATTATTATGATGAAGATTGCACAACTTTTGACTATATATATATATATTTCTTAAAAGGCCACAAGGTGGCTGAGGCCACTCCGGGAGCCAGTCTAGAGAGAGAAAGAAAAGGCCCCAGGACCAAGCGCTGGGCCCACCTGTGCTTAGAGGCCCAGAAGGTGTGGAGCCAGCAAAGGAGACAGCAGGGAAGGGGCCGAGAGTATAGGAGGCAAAGGAGAGCAGGGGGGCTGGGGTGGCAGCTGCCCTCTCTGGACAGTTGTGCGCCCATCCAGTTTGCCCCCACCTGCCCCAACCTGCTTCCATTATGTACCAGGCCCTCGTGGGGCCCAGTCTGCCTGGAGCCTGAGGGGTAGGGGCTGTCCCGGGCACCACTGCGGGTCCTGAGCCACGCCAGCAGCTGGGGCACAGTGTGAGTGGCCCAATGAGATCTGTGCATCGCCAGGAAACAACCCAAAGGGACAATGACAGTCAGCCTCCCCTCGGGCACCTGTCACTTGAGCACCAGGGGCGTGACCCCAAGCCTGAATCATTTCCCTGGAAAGGTCGATGGAAAACTCAACAAAGCCTAAAAATGCCAACTGTCTCTCCCAAGCCTGGGCCGAAGGCTGAGATAGAATGTTCTGGCTATTCTTAGGCAACGTTCAAGTTCAGCTTTTTGGGGCCGTTCCCAATGAAGCTTTCATTCTCGCCTCTTCTCTCTCCCCACCCGGGCTCACTGACCCCATTCGCCTACTGGATTCGGAGTTCAGCTCAAACAAGGGGGCTCAGAGGGCCACGGGGACATCTGCGAGGGCGTCAGAGTTGCAGGGGCCAGAGGGGGAGAGGCCTGAGGGATTGGGCTCATGGTACCGTCTTTTAGAATCCTCTGGAAAATGTGACAGGAAGGAGGAACTCAGGAGGAGCATGAAGCGTTGCCCTCAGTCCCAGCTGTGTTCTGATGCAAATGTTCCAGCTGTGGGTGCCAAAGGCCAGGACACTGGGCGAGTCCGCCAGGCGGGGAGCATGGCACGTCCCCACGGGAACCTAAGGCCCTGCTGGCTGGTCCCCCCGGTGCTATCTGAGCTCCCGATAAACACAGCTGGAGACGGAGGAAACGGGGCGAGTAAACAGCCGTTCGGTCAGGAGAGCAAACGCACAGCCTGGCTTCATCATCGTTGCCGGTGGGCAGTTGTTCTCCCGCGGGCTGCCAGCCAGTTCTGCTCCTCTCTGTCTGTCCTCCTGGGAATCCAGAGCCCGTGGGTCCCACCAGACCGAACTGTGGCCCCTGGGGACAAGCAGGCCTCAGAAACGCCTGGGCCTCAGGTCCAGCTCCGCTGGTTGTTAAAATATGTTACAGAAACTACCACTCCAAGCACCTGCTAAGACCCCGGACTTTTCCCAGACCCAGAAACCAGAGGGCTAACACCTAGGGAGCCCTGGCTGGGCTGCGGGACTACAGATGGCGTTTTTCCGAACGGGTCAGATGTCCCAGGTTTGAAACCCCAGGAGAGAAAGAACAGAGCAGCCACTGAGCCACAAAACACAAGGCCACTGACCTCCCCAGACCCTCACCTAGGGCACTGAGAAGGTCAGCATCCCCAAAACCCGAGGACTTTGGCAGCTTGACTCCCCAAAGTGCTTAACTGGCAGTGCAGCCTAGAGGTTAGAGGGTGGGCCTCTAGAATGGGCTCAAATCCCGGTTCCTACCACTTAACCTACTACCTGGCCGTGAACAGGCCACTTCCTCCGTGCCTCAGTGTCGCCAGTGGGGCTAATCACAGTGCCTCCCTCATCAAGTTGTTCTCAGAATTAAGTGAAAAAGTGTTCAGTCATCATAACAACCCTGTCTGTATTAATACAAACCCTGTGCCCCAGATGAGTAACTGAGGCAGAGAGAAGTGACTTGCCCAAGGTCAAGCAGCTAGTAAATGGTGAGCATTCTAGAATTCAAACTCAAGCTGCCTCTGGCTGCAAAGCCTGGCGCTAATCCAGGGGTCAACAGCCTTTTTCTGTAAACGGCCAAATAGTAAATATTTTAAGCTTTGTCGACTATATCCGGTCTCTGTCACATATTCTTCTCTGTTTGTTTTTGGGGGTTTCTTTTTTTCTAAACAAGGCTTTAAAAAATGTAAACATCATTCTTAGCTCATGTGTTGGACAAAAACAGGTCATGGGCTAGATCTGGCTCACAGGCCAGCATTTTGCCAACCCCTGCCCTAAACCACTACAGAGAACAACTTCTTAAATGCTGGGACGTGATTCAAGTTTGGAAAACACACTGAACAGATCAAACAAAGCATGTCTGTAGGTCCAATTCAATCCACAGGCTACCGATTTACAAGTTCTACCTGGAGCTTTCCCTGCACCAAGGTGAAGAGCCAGCCATACACAGCATTTCAAACACATGTTTGGGGGTCAAAGCAGCTGCAAGAATGATTGCAGACGGTCCCTCTGAGATCCCAGGGACAGACACAGAGCAGGAGGCCAGAGGAGGTACAGAGAGAACTTCGTCCCATCAACCATGGCCACACACGTTAGAGGCCTGTGTTCACAGGCAGAGCTGATGGCCCCAGAGAGGGTCTGGTCCAGCTCACAGACTCAAGGGTCACCCACCTTGTCCAGCAGAAAGTCAAGTTCAAGAGTGCCCTAGTAATCTTCCCCTCCCTTCTGCCTTCCAGTTCACAGAGCGAGGATGCATGTGGCCCCAGTGACAGGTGCATGAATGAGGCACCACCAGCCAAATTAATCCACCAGCAGAGACCCCAAGGAACAGCTGTCAGATGCAAGGCCTTTAGGATGGAGCCAGGGGAGGCTTGGGCCAATGAGCTGCCATTTCCAAGCACTGAAAACCCTGGGCAGAGAGCAGCGGATGGTGGCAGAGCCATCCACCCAGCTGGGGATCTGCCCAGAAGCCAACTCTGACGCTGAGAATTAAGACTTCTTGGGTAGCCACACAAGCAGCAAATCCCCCCTGGTCTGCGCTACCGAGACTAAATCAAAGATGAAGACAGCGGGTGTGTGGTTGTTAGCACTGGGCCCATGCAGTAGCCCCCAACCTCTTCCACAAATAGCCAGAATTGGGATGAGGAGGTCCTGCATCCCCCACCCACAGGCTTGTGGCCCATGGGATCATGTGATTAGTTGGGAGGTTGGAGCACATGACATAAGTCTGCACCAATTACAGCTCATCTGCTCAGTGTGATTGGGTCAGGCGGGGAGCACCTAATACTGGTATCAGCCAATCAGAACATAACACTGCCCAGCTCACTGCACTGGACCATGTCTCAACCGATCAGAGCCCCACACTGCCCAGCTCCTCGCCATTGGGGTAAAGTCCAAGTCTAAACACATGGGAGAAGGGTAAATGGCACAAGCAAAGGCTTCATGTAATTGGTTCAAATTAAACCACATGACTTGGTCCCAAACTGTTCAGAACATCACATTCTTCTGGCCACAAATGGCAAAAGCCTGAGTGACTATCAGGACTTATGCTGGAGCTACTAGAAGAGAGATTCAGGCTTTCCCACTGCCCTTGAACTTGATGAGGTGCGCGGCCAGAGTAACACAGCCATCTGCTACCACACAATATAAAGCAGAACTGAACACAAAGAGGTAAGGTCCTGGTAGGATCCAGCCTGGCCCAAAGCCAGCGTGGTCCCTACACATCTCAGCTACTTGAACTAACAAGTTTTACTTTTCAAGTAAGCCAGTCAAAGCTGGGTTTTCTGTCGCTTCAAACACAGAGAAAGGAGTTGGGTGAGCGTCTCACCTTGAGGAGGAGGGGGTACTTGCAAATCCTCTGAATTGGAGACAGCAGGTAGCCCTCCAAAGGGATGTCCGTGGTCTTCCGGCCTCCCAGAAGCATGCAGCTCTGCAAAGGGACAGAAGACCTTCATTAAAACTCGCCAGGGACTGCAAAGGGACTTGGCCACTTTCAAATAAGCAGGGGAAGCACTCTCAAAACACAGCTGCAGACTTCGGAAGCAATTTAGCCACACCTAGGGGAGATGGAAATATGCGTATCTGTCACCCAGCACAAAGCCTAGATCAAGGCCTGGCAACCTGTCCTCCCTGGGCCAAATCCTGCCCGCTCCCTGTTGCGGTAAGCAGGGTCTCACTAGAACACAGTCACATCCTTTGTTTACATACCTGCACGTGCTTGCTTCCAAGCTACCGTGGCAGAGCTGAGTGGTTGTGACAGACACCATACGGTCACAACACCTGAACTGTTCACTATCTGGCTTTTTACAAAAAAGGTTGCTAACTACTAGTCTGTAGGAACTACAGGCACTTTCACAGATATGCACCAGGAGACAGGAACGGGGACATTCAAAACTGCCTTGTGTGGAACAGCAAAAAATGGAAAGCAACCTGAACAGCCACCAAATGAAGGACGGAAAAAATACGCCTGTCGACTGACACATCGCCACACTCCATGGCGGTGGAAACGGGGGACCAGGCACACCGCAGAGCAACATGGGTGGACCTCACAAACAGAAGGATGTGGATGCTATGAACCCATTCACACAAAGCTTTTAAAAACACACACAACAGAACCAGGCATTGTTTGTGGAGAACACATCTGTAGTAAAATACAAAGACACAGATGGAAGGAAAATAAACCAAATTCTAACGGGGGTTGGCTACCTCTGCAGAGGGAGGGTAACAGGATTTGGAAAATGAACTGAGTCCCCCACCGTAACCCCCCACCCTCCTGTCCCGGGGCTCACTACGTGCCCAGTATATGCATGCACGCTGACATGCATGCAGGAAGGAAGGGAAGGACAAACTAAGGAACGAGTGACCTGCCCACACAGCCCGCAGTCCCCGTCTCTCTCCCTCCTCGACACCGCGCGGGCAGACCGCAGATGACACAGGAACTCCTGGGGAAAAGGATTCTCAACCTGTCACTCACTCGCTCACTCATTCATTTATTCATTCCGCGAAGAAATATTGTGCGTGTACTATGGGCTGGGCATGGTTCCAAGCACTGGGGCACCTGCCCAACAAATCAGATCCAAGTTCCCTGCTTACATTCAAGTGAAAACAAGCTCAGAGACCATTTGCCCTGTGCCTACCACGTGCCAGGCCCTGTACCTCGCGCTCCTCACAGCCCCAGGATAAGCAGGGACATTCTCTCCCTCCCTCTTACAGATGGGAAACTGGCACACAAAAGCAGAAGGACGGCTCCGAGACTCAAACCTGCTGCCCTTCAGGGAGCTCAGGGGGCCCTCTGCTTGGAGAAGCAGAATCCCGGGGAGCCCAGGTTCCTGCTCTGGCAGGAGCTGCCTGGCCCCCACCCCCGCATCTCCCCCGGGGCACAGATGGGGGATGGGAGCTGCGGCAGCTGGGAGATGCCAGGCCCCACACTGCTCACACTCAGGCCTTTGTCCTCAGAGCACTAGCTCACCACAAGCTGCCCTGGTGATGTCAGCTCCGGGCAGAGAGAGGGGAGCCTGGGGGCAGGGGAGCACTTTCCAGAAGCCCCCAGGACCAGGAGGGAGAAGGGCCTGGCTCTTTGTCCAGGATCAAGGGGTTTTCACATAACTGTCAAAGCTGCCAATCGCACTTCTCCCCAGACACTCCAAATTCTTGTTTCACTTTATTTTCATTTAAGGAAAAAAAAAAAAAAAAGGCAAACGCACACAGAGCTGCCATTCACTATCCTAGCAAGATGACACTCCGAGCACAATGGGAAAAACTTGTGAAAATTATCTCTTTAAATTCTGCTCCTTCACAGAATTGATCTGGGTGAGGTGTCATGCTATGAGTGCATTTAGTGCATGTCGCTATATCCTGCAATAAAAGGTTTTTAAGAATCTCAGATCCCTTCCGATGCCTAAATGTTCTTTCTATTATCTGGCCTCTCGACTCTTCCGATCTCACTTCCTCCTGCATTCCAGCTACCCTGGCCTTCTTGCTATTTGTCGAATACTCTCCTACCTCAAGGCCTTGGGACGTACAATTCCTCTACCTGGAATGCTTTCCTCCCAGATACTCCTTGCTTCTCTCTCTTACTTTACCAAAGTCTCTGCTTAAACACCGAAGACACGGTTTTCCCACAGACCAATCTAAAATAGCGACCACCACCCTAACTCCCTCCAACAGCCTATCATCCTTAAGTTACTGTATTTCCTCCAGAGGACTTGACACCACACAATACAACACGTAAGTTTCTCCTACTAGAATGGCTGCTCCATGACAGCAAGGCCTTTTCTTGCCTTGGTTACTGTCATCCCCCAAGATTTAGAATGAACAAATAAATGAATAAATTACCCCCATTTTAAAGACAAGAAAACTGAGTCACAGAAAGATGAAATCCCCAACCCATCTCTCAGCAAGCACACAACACATCGTGACTGGAAAGCCAGATCCTGTCTCTTCCCAATGCCTTAACATCCCATGACAGACTCAAGACAGCTCTTCTGCCAGTGGCCAAAAGCTGGGAGACACCAGCAGGGAGGCGGGAAGATGAGGCATGGGCTGGCACAGCCCCCTCCCCGTGTCCTCCCCCCGTGTCCTTCCCCGGCCGGATCCAGCCCCACTCAGCTGCTGCTGGGAAAACAGCAGCCTGGCCCACCAGAAAGACTGCAGGAGAGAGAGGAAGGAAGGAAAGAGAAAGTGGGCCCTTCCCTTCGCACACCCCTGCTAACACCATCCTGGCATCTCCTGCTTCCCCCAGCTGAGCCCAAGGGGACATCCCCAGGAAGAGGGGCCCTCAGCCAGCAGCCTAGAACCTGGGCAGCAGGAACTACAGGACTCAAGTCAGCAGGTCGAACACGGAGGTGGGGCCATGTGTGGTCTTGTGCTACATGACTTCATCTTTGCTTCTGGCCCCGACTCTTTAACGAATCTAAGTATAAAACCGGAAAGGTAAGGATGCAAATAAGAGCGGCCGACAGCATCAGTCCTGAACGCTAAGACACTTGAGACCCATCTGCCCTTCTTCAGATGCTCCCTAAAAATGGACCAAGCAACACGAACGTACTAGTGAAGAAAACACGCATTTTTGAATCAAAATTCTGGAAATACTTTGTTGGAGACTGTGCATCAGGGAGAAGCACAGGTAAGAATTTTATCGTTTAGCTTAGCCCTCTGGGCACGTGGTTAACACCCCTTGTGCTCTGTTAGCTGTTCTACTTTTGTGTGCCTTATTTTCTACACGCTGTTGGGAAATAAAACCGTTCTTGGGGGTGGGGATGCTGGTCTTTGACTGAATGAGCTGGGGATTTAGAAGTGAGGGCTCAGGATTTGAACCCATGAGAAGCTCAATTGCTTTGGGAAGTCTCTTGGGAGACATACTCCTGGGAAGTCACTTCAGATTTTAGAGTCATCAGAATCACCTGCTGGCAAGGGCTATGCGGTGTCCCCTACTGTATTCTTCCACGGCAACACAATTTTCATCTGGACACACAGCTGCATGCCCCAGCCTCCCCTGCAGCTGGTTGTAGCCACGTGGCAAGGTCCTGGATGTGAGCAGAAGAGATGTGTGCAGCTTCCTACTGTGCCCTTAAAAGGAGAAGGGCAGGCCCTCCTTCCCACCCTTCCTGCACCCCACTACCCGGAATGTGGAAGTAGCAAGAAGTCAACTTAGACCAGTGGATGAGTGCACAGCCCAGGGCACTGGCCCCTGACACTAGGGCCCCCATCCCAGCCTCAGACTGTCTACACCCACACTCTTACCATGACAGAGAAATAAACGTCTACCTTGTTTAAACCACTGTTATTTGGGATGTCTGCAGAGCAGACAAATGTATATCTTAACTCACCCACAATAGACAGTGGCTGGTAAAACTCCCAGGAAATCACAAATGAGAACCTTTCTACACAAGTGAAGCTCTCTGCAATTGTAGAGAAGACCTCCAGGGATGTCTGCTGTCTGGTCTGACCAATGTCTCTTCCCAACTTAACTTGCACAAGTACAAACCAACTGTCCTTTAGGCCTCCACCCCACCCTTGGAGCTGGTGGTATGGGTGGAGTTGACTCCGCCCCTCAGCTCCAGCAGTGACCAATCAGAGGAACAACCAAACCCTCCACCTACAGCAATTGGTTCAGGGATAAGGTCTTGAGCCAAGCTGAACCAATGAGCACCAGACCCAGGATTTTTGCTGTTAACTACTGAGAAAGGAGCTTTCCTATCCTAAAGCCTCTCTGCTATGAGAGGTGTAAGCACAGAGCTGCTGGAGGCCATGCTGGCACCACGTGGGGAAGCCTCCCTGGGAATGGAGCCAAGGCAGAGAAAAGCAGAACCAAGAAACACATTCTTAATGACATACTGGAACACCTAGATTTTGCTATGCCTGAAGCCCTCTTGGGACTTAAACTTCCCAGAAAAGTGAACCCATAAAAAAAAATTGGGGGGGGGGGCACCTGGGTGGCTCACTTGTTGAGCATCTGCCTTCAGCTCAGGTCATGATCCCAGGGTCCTGAGATCGAGCCCCGCATCGGGCTCCCTGCTCTGCGGGAAGCCTGCTTCTCCTTCTCCCACTCCCCCTGCTTGTGTTCCCTCTCTTGCTGTGTCTCTCTCTGTCAAATAAATAAATAAAATCTTAAAAAAAAAACATTTGGCATAAGCCAATTTTAACTGGATTTTCTTTCACTTATAATTAAACAATCCTAACAATACAATCATTACTACCCTTGCTACCACTCTTATCAGGATCGTTACTTTAGATCAGAAATTGGCAAACGTGGCCCAAGGGCTAGATCCAACTCGCCACCTGTTTTGTAAATAAGGTTTTACTGGAACACAGCCATGCTCACTCCTTTATGTATTATTTATGGCTGCTTTCATGCTGCAATGGCAAAACCGCGTCGCTGTGACCAAGAGTGCATGATGCAAAAAGGCAAAAATCTGGCCCCTTACAGAAAACATTTGGTGATCCCAGCATTACCCCAGCTGTTATTCCCAGCTGACCCAGGCAACATGGGTCAGCGTGAAACTCTCTTGTGCCCAGAGATCCGCAAGCCTGAAGCAGAGTAGAAGGGAGGGTGACAAGTAAACTTACCAAAAGGAAGGCGCGCACAGTGGGGATCTTGTTGAGTTCCACAAGCAACCGCAGGGCCTTCTCGTGGTTGCTACAGTATTCCTCATACACGCAGAACTTGTCCTTCTGCAAGACAAGGACAGAGTCTGTGGGAGAGAGCCCGTGGCAGGAAAGCGGACGCTCTGAGATGTGCTGATGGCTGGGCCAGGCTGGGAGGAGCCCCAGACCCTGAGCGACCACACAGCAGAAGGAACCTCAGGTAGGGGGGTGTGCACTCACTGTGGGCCTCGCAGCCTCCACTCCTGCCCCAAGTCTGCACCCAGCAGCCTGAGTAACCTTTCAGGAAGCAGCACAGCCCAGGGCCCAGGGTCAAGTGCGCAGACTCAAAGCCAGCAGCCTGGGCTTGCGATCCTGGCTCTGCATTTCCAAGTATGAACTCGGCCAAGTTCCCTGGCCTCTCTGTGGCTCCATCTCATCATCGGGAAGGTGGAGTTAGTAATAGTCCTTAATTCATGGGGTTGTTAGAGGGATTAAACAAGTTAAAACACAAGGCTTCAGCATATACTAAGTGCTCAGTAAGTGTCCATCCTTGGCATTAAAGTGCAAGTCAGGCTGTGTCACGCCCCCGCTGAACACGCCCCAGTGGTATTCTGCTACACTATGAATGAAATCCAACACCTGATTATGAACTTCAAGGGCCAAATAATGTGACCCTGCCTTTCTCTGACCCCATCTCACTGGCCTTCTATCTACTCCTTGAATTTACCAGCCTATTCCTACCTCAGGGCTTTGCACTTGCCATACCCTCTACCCAGAACATTCTTTCCCCCAAGCCTGGCTACTCCCCAACTCAGATCCCCCCTCCTCAAACAACACCTGGACGACCCTAGCTAAAGTAGCCAGCCAGGTGTAAACGGGAAGGATTCAGGTTATGTATCTGTCTATTCCCACATAGCAGTCAGCTCTCCCCGCCCCCCAGAGGCAGTGACCACCTCCGTCTTGTTCACTGAGGTATTCTCCGATTCTGGCACAGTGTCTGGCACACAATAGGCCCTCAATGAACATTCGCTAACTAGCTGGACTTTAAACACCTTCTATGTGCGATGCGCTGTACGTATGAACCTGAAGAATCTAGAGAAGGCTCAGGAATTTGGGGGGAAAAAGAGATCCCTGGTCGCTGCCACACAGCAGTGGCAGTCTTGAGGCAAGGGGCTAGCTCTGTTGACCTCCAAATGCCCCTAAGCCCAAAGCTGGACTCTTTCCAATCTGGAGGTCACCTGTGGGTCACCAGGTCTCTAGCCATCAGCCAGGGCTTCCGAGACTAGCAGGAAGCTCTGCACTGAACATTCTCGGCTCCAGAAGGCTCACAGAACACCACCTCCCAACCTGCCAAACCCTAAACAAGGATGTCCTGGGTAAGGCCACTGGACAGGATGGGCTGACGGGCCTTGACCTTGGGCTGGGGGTTGGGCAGGAGACCCCAAGAAGCTAAGGAAGGAAGAGGTGGGTCTGCAAAGCAAGCAACTCATCTTGTCTCTAAACAAAGCCCCAGTCATCCTGCCACTGGGTGGCTGCAGGAAAGACCAAACCAGAGAGGAGGCAGAATGGGTTTCAGAATCAATAAGCTGCCCCAGCCCGCCCCAGCTCAGTGCTGGGAGCTGTGGGTGCACAACCTGGGCAGACACTCTCAACAGCGAAGGGCCCACAGCCAGAGCCGATGGCCAACACCAAGTGTGGGCTGAGCACTGAGTCGCTGTCACACACTGCTCTCTTGGAAGGCGGGGCCGTTCATCCACTCCTCAGTCACCTGGCAGGTAATGACTCTATGTGCCCCAGCGGCACATGGGAAAACTGAGGACAAGCCAGGGGCCCGAGGGCTCACGCCTGGTGAAGTGGCAGCACCAGGACTCAACCTC
This sequence comes from Eumetopias jubatus, assembly GCF_037043125.1. NCBI lineage: Eukaryota > Metazoa > Chordata > Mammalia > Carnivora > Otariidae > Eumetopias > Eumetopias jubatus. The sequence goes on from NW_028274815.1 coordinate 128,420,384, forward strand.
TCGGAACCCCTCACTCCAAGACATGGATGGGGATGGGAGGAGAAGGGCAAAGGGGGATGAACTGCGAGCCACAAATCCACAAACTAAGCTCAGAGGGGGACTGCAGATAATGATGAAAAGCTCAGAGTGACTCTAGAACCAGACCACCTGGGTCAGAAGCCCAGGCCCATGCTCCCTGAGTAGCGGGGGACCTTGCACAGGCTGCTTCACCTCTCTCTGCCTCGGTTCCCTCATCTACAAAACAGACATAGGGGCGCCTGGGTGGCTCAGTTGGTTAAGCGACTGCCTTCGGCTCAGGTCATGATCCTGGAGTCCCAGGATCGAGTCCTGCATCGGGCTCCCTGCTCGGCGAGGAGTCTGCTTCTCCCTCTGACCCTCTTCCCTCTCATGCTCTCTATCTCTCATTCTCTCTCTCAAATAAATAAATAAGTAAAATCTTTAAAAAAAAAACAACAACAGACATAATGACAGCCCCCCACTACTCGAGCGGCTAGTGGGTTAAATAATCCATGCGGAATGAGAAGGACAGTGCTGGAGACACAATGGACTCCAGAGAATATTTCAAAAGCCTCTAAAAGTATTGGCTACACACACAGCCAATAATCATGAATCAATAGAGAAAAATACCAAAACCAACAACGTCACGATGACCCAGGACGAACAAACCTGACGCGTACTCCAAGGAGCGGCCAAATGCTCTGAAATATCACAACACACAAGCAAGGTGCTCCAGACACCATGACCAATGTCAGCATGCACACAGAAACACTCCCCGAGTCACCGACGACTGTCTGCCTCACCCAGTGTCTGCAGATACACGGGGAAGGGGAAGGGGGGGGACCCCAGCATCCCCCACACTGCCCACACAGACCTCTTTCCGTTCCTACTATCTCCAATGAGCCCAGGGGACCATCGAGGCCAGTGGAGACTGGTCAGGAGAAGTCTGTGCAGGGGTTCACCCAAGCAAGGAAAAAAGATGTGAATAGGGGGGCTGCTAGACGCACGTGGAGCCAGGCCTCTGCTGCAGACCACAGTGAAGTGGGCTGCAGAGAAGAAAGGGCCTTTCTGGGTGAAGGTGACAGGAAGTGGCCTGCCTGGAGCCTGCTCCTACAGAGAAGGTCTGCAGGGTCCTACAGCGGGGGCTGGGCTCCCAATGCTGGCACAGGAATGACAGCAGAAGGTCCCAACCGTATGTAAGTAGCTTTAGCGGGGTGTGGGGGCGGGGGGGACTGCTCTGCTCTGCAGAGCCTGAACTTTCCCGGGGCCCACAGACCCTGCTATCAGTCCTGTTTATAGATAAGCCAAGACAGCCTCCATGGGCCTATCAGCATCAACCTGTTAAGTCCAAGTGCAAGTTCTCCAGCCAGGTTCAGAGTCCGGCTCCCCAGGCTGCCAGCTCCGTGGCCTTGGGCAAGGCATGTCATGTTTCGGAGCCCCTGCATTCTTGTCCATAAAGTACAGACAACAATGGTCTCTCCACCATAAGGTGGTTGTGAGGATTATCACGTGAATACACTGTTAAGTGCTGAAAACGGAGCGCAGCCAGGGCTCCCTAAGTATCAGCTAGTATTACTGCTGTTGTTATCGGGGCTGCTATTACCACTATTAGAACTTCAACAAATTCATTATCCCACGGTGAATGGGTCTATGACAGGGTGGGGCAATGGGTGGGTAGGTTCTGATGGTGGGAAAAGAGGCAGGCAGAGTGGGGAGGAAGGGAGCTGAGTGGGTTCACAGGTTTATAACAAGCCACCAGGGAAAGGGACTGGGCAGAATCTGGGAAATACAGTAGGCCCTGATCCCCGGTACGTCTGACTCCTCAGCTGTGCACTGTCCATCTCCCCCCTCTCCACCCCCCCCACCCGCATTGTGAGCTCCATGGGGGCGGCCTTTGCATCTGCTGGGGTTACTGCTGTAGTCCCAGTGGGGAATGGAGTCCCCGGCAGCGAGCAGGCATCATGAATGAAAGCAAGAAAGCACAAGGAGGAACTGAGAGGGGCCTGACAGGCCTCACACGGGCCCCGTGCTTCTTCCAGATGACCCTGGTCTACCGCAACTACAGCCTCGGCTCTTGGCTGGACCATGTCTTATTTTACCCAGCCAGCAGCCATTCCCCCCCGTTCTGGTCGTGGCCCCCAAGTTTTCCCCTGGGAATTACCTCCTCCACTCGGAGCCCACTGACCCAGCTCCGCTCCCAGGCACCACGAGTGAGCATACGACCCAGGCCAAACCAGTCAGAGAGCTGCCTGTCTGGGCTGCAGTGGCCATGTGACTCAATCTGGGCCAAGGACAGCCCTCAAAGACTCATGCGGGAATTACTGTGAACAGAAGCTCCCTTTGAACTGTCACTGCAAGCTGGGAGAGTGTCGGCCTGAAACTGCTGAGGGGCCACCTCTGCCACGCTGTGAGGCATACACCCCCCCACCCCTCAAGAATGAAGCCAACACAGGAAATTAGAGCCCAAAGATACAGACCAAGTCCTGCAAACACATATGGGGCCCTGGATCCAGCTATGCCTAAAGCCCACTCACTGGAATATTTCATTTGAATGAGTCATAAAGTCTTTTGTTTCTTTGTTTAAGCCTATTTGAATTGGTGGTTTTGTCACTTGCAATGAAGACAGTCCTAATAAATGCACACTCTGAAAGGGGGAAGACAATGAAAAGTTGGACCCAAGCCTGGTGAGGTGACAGGGTCTCCCTGTCCATCTCCATCTGTACAATGAAGAGGTTGGGCCAGAAAGCAGAGACAAATCTGTTTATTCTCACATGCCGACCCCAATCGATGAGGAGCACTGGCTGGAACACTGGTGAGAAGAATTCTGGAGCTCCCCCTGGGGAGCCCAGAGGCAGAATGCTGTGACTGATTAGCAATGTCTGCCATGGCTGCAGGAGAGGGAAGTAAGTGAGTGATAAGATCGCTGCAGGTTTGTCATTCCTCATCCCAAGCCCCTTCTCAGGAGTGCTCTGCAATGTCCTCCTCTCCTTCAGCTTGCGAAAAGGGCAGGGGACCAAAGTCTTGAGGCTTGAAGAGGTTAAATTTAGCAAATGGCAACGCCCCCTCCTCAAAACCATGCCCAGCTCCGTCACCCCCCTGTCCTTTCATTGAGCCCAATCCCCGCTGTGTCCCAGGCCTGGGACCCTGCAGACATGGAAGTGCTGCTTTTGCCAGCTAAGAGCCCAAGCGTTCAATTTCCTCCTAGGGGCCCCACATGGGGCTTTGATTGCTGTGCCAAGAAGAAACGGACAAGCAGTTGTGCACACACAGATGTGGTGGGTGGGGAACGTGTGGCTGTGGGTTTGGGCTGCGAAGCGGGAGAAGTACGCAGGTGCCCACTGGGGACAGCTGGGGAAGAGGGGCGAACCCCCAGGGAGGGCTCCAGGATTGTCAGAGGTGACGGCTGTTGTCCACAGCTACCCAGGGGGCAACACATGCTCCACAGAGGCCATCTGCTCCAAACCACTCACTTCACACCCAAAACATCGAGACTGAGAGAAGGGACGGAGCTAGCCACGTAGACATCTCCGGCGTGGATGGGAGCATGAGCTCCAGGTCTCACTTTTGCAAGGGTTTCCCCAACTTATCGTCCGCCTATTCACACAGCTCGGGATATGCAGACCATATGACCTCCCTGCTAAAAACCTACAACTCTTAGAATAAGATCCCTGTGGCATCTGCCCCCATGGCGTCCCTGCACACCCTCCGTCACTCACTCGGCTCCGGCCCCACGGCGCTGCCTGCCTTCCTCCCAGGTACATGCCTGTTCCCAGTCTGGCGCCACTGCCCTTGCTCGTCTCTCCCTCTGGAATGTCGCTCCCCAAGATCATCCCATCTCACCACGGTCCAGAGGCCTGCCCTGACCAGGGTTGCCAGATAAAACACGACACCAAGTTGAGTTCAAACTTTCAGATGAACAACAAATCATTTCTTAGTATAAGTCCGTCCCAAATAGTGCATGAGACATACTTACGCTAAAAAATTATCTGTCATTTACCAAATGTACTCAGATGACCTGGGTGCTCTTGTTCGCTCACTCTAGCAGCCCTGTCCCTGACTTCCCAATTTCAAACATCCTCGAGCAGAGTCACTGCTTGCCACATCTGTATTTTATATTCTGCACAGCCCATGTCACCATCTGAAATGGCCTCCTCCATTTCTCCAGACTATGAGCCTCAGGGCAGCAGGAACAAACCCGTCCTATACAGGGCAGCATCGTCAGGGCCAAGTACAGTGCCTGGCACACAGTAGGTGTTTAATGCGTATTTCAGGAGACTTATCATCTAAGATGGTGAAAAACAGAAGCCCTGGGGCCAGATTACAGTGGCTCTAACTCTCACTGGCTGTGTAATCTTGCATTAGGACTCACCCTCTCTGGGTCTCAGTTCCCCTACTTCCAAAGTGAGAACAATCATAGTACACACTGTTGAAGGCTGTTCTGGAGATTTTTGTTTTGTTTTTTTTTATAGATTTTATTTATTTATTTGACAGAGAGAGCGAAAGAGCACAAGCAGGGGGAGCAGCAGAGGGAGAGGGAGAAGCAGGCCCCCTTCCGAGCAGGGAGCCTGATGCGGGACTCGATCCCAGGACCCTGGGATCATGACCTCAGCCGAAGGCAGATGCTTAACCATCTGAGCCACCCAGGCGCCCTGTTCTGAAGTTTTAATGAATGAAAATATGTAAAGCACTTTGAACAGTGCCCAGCACAAAGAGAACGTTTGTGCCAGTTTGTGATCAACTCAGTAGTCAGTGGCTGGGTTTTAGGGGGCCCACATCTCCCTTCCTTCCTCAGCCATCCCCTCACTGTTCCAAGCAACTTGGCAATCCTGCAGGAAGACAGAAGCTATTATGAAAAGCCTCAGCCTCTCTGAGCAGCAGCTGAAGTGGGACCCTAAGACACCCCCATGGGTGAGGGGCTGGCCAAACTGGGACTCACCCCCAGGTCTGTCTGACCCAAGGCCACCCTCTTGGCACTGGCTGCCCCTGTTGGTCACTCTGCGGCAGGAGGGCCCTGCCAGACAAGGAGGTCTGGGGAACCCCAGGGCACAGGCATTCAGCAAGGAGCCCTGAGGAAAAGGGAGCCACACTCTCCATGGCACTAAGGGGAGGGAGAGCCCACTAAAAATACCACAAATCTGCTGGGCCTGCATTGCTTCCCATTGCTCTTGGGGGCAAAGGCTGGGCCTGCCTGCCACCTGCCACTCCATGTCCCAGACAGGCCTGCCTGGGGAAGCTGGGGAAGAAGCCCACTTCCCCAAAGCCACAGCCTCCGACAGGGGCTGGGGGATTGTACTCACGAATTTTAAGAAAACATTCCCAAGTTCATGCTGAGACTGAGGCTCAGGATGTAAACAGTACTCCAAGGCTGCCAAGAAGTCCTTATGAACTTCCAAGATGTCTTCGATGTTCGAGAACAGGACCTATGGGGAAAAGGGAGGCCCAAGGATCACATTAATCAAGGCATAGGGGGAGAGCAAAATCAAGCAAAAACAAAACAAAACAAAACAAAACAAAAAACATAACCCCCAGCGCGGATGAGGATATAATGATGCAACAGGCACTCTGATCACTGGAGCCAGTTTCCCCCTGATAAAAGTAATGCTGAAACAAAATATGGCCAATGTTTATTACACGGGATTAATGCCTAATCCTGTGCTAAGAACTTTACGTGCACTTATGGCACCTAATGCTCACTGTAACCCCATGAGGTAGAGACTACTGTCATTCCCCATTTATAGATGAAGAGCAGGGACCCAAAGTAAATTAACATCCTCAAGGCCACATAGTCCAGGAAGCAGCAGAACTGAAGTTCACACTCAGCAGGCAGAGAATTTTATATTAAGACATTCATCACAGTTTTCATCATGGCTAGACAACCAGCATGTCCAATCATAAGGCTGATCTTGAAAACAACGAGGGTACTTCCACGCACCTATTAAATGATGTGGCAGAAGACAATATGGTAGGGAAAGATGTCCAAAATACGCTGTGTAAACTTGCACAATATATAATATGAGTGCCCTTTTCCCCATATGAATCTACAGTTTGAAATGCATATACAATCTGACCCAGCAATTCTACATTTTAGAATTCAGCCTGTCAATCAGTGGTCTCCAAACAGGGACAATTGTGTCCCCTAAGGGATGTCTGCCAGTGTCTAGGGACATCTGTGGTCATCACAAATGGTGGGGAAGGATGCTACCAGCATCTCCTAGGTAGAGGCTAGGGATGCTATTAAACACCCTACAATACACAGACAGCCCCCACAGCAAAGAATTATCTAGCCCAAAGTGTTAATAATGCCAAGGTGAAGAGCCTGGTGGATAGACGAGGGCATACGACAGCCTTATTTGCAAAAGCAAAAAAACTGGGGAAAAAGGCAAATGTCCAAAAGGGGAGTCATCAAATAGTTAAATAAACTGGACTAGTTATAATTAAATAAATTCTACATGCCGAAATACTATGCAGCCTATAAAAAGAATCTACAGCTCTGTATATATGGATATGGAATCCAGGAATGATCCTGAATATACATTATTAAGTGAGGGGGAAAAAATCATGGTGCCAAGCAAGATTCCAGCATGGGCCCATTTGTGTTTACAAAAAAAAAAAGGATGGGGGCGCCTGGGTGGCTCAGTCGGTTAAGCATCTGCCTTCGGCTCAGGTCATGATCTCAGGGCCCTGGGATCGAGCCCAGCATCAGGCTCCCTGCTCACTGGGAAGTCTGCTTCTCCCTCTCCCTCTGCCCCCGCTTCAGTTCATGCTCTCTGCCCCCCACAAGTAAATAAAATCTTTTAAAAAAATAAATTGAAATTGAAATTAAAAAAAAAAAAAGTCCAGTCCTCTCTAGGCTAAAAGCAGAGACTACGTGAATGTAGAGTCAAGCTGGTAACTGCAGGGATCTCTGGGAAAGAGAACTAGGAAGACTTTCATTTACTTACTTAAGGTCCTTTTGAACTGCATAAATTCTTTTCTCCTTCTTTTTTAAAAAAGAGGTGCATTTTTTTAATTTAATTTTGAAGAAGGTACCCGCATGGTTCAAAAACTAGAACACAATACAATGGAGTCCCTCCCTGGACCCATCCCGCTGGGGCTCGCAGCAGGGGTAACCCAGTGTTATACAGGTTTCTGGTTCCCTCTAGGGTTTCTATCTCGTTCATTCCTTCAGCAAATACTGACTGAGCACCTGCTGTGTGCCAGGCACAGTTAGAGGCCCAGGGGGATACAGCAGGGAACAAACAAGTGCATGCCTCCACGGAGGTGACATTCTAATGGATGGGGACAGACAACAAAGACCGGAACAGAATGTTCTGGGGGGCCAGAAGCACTAAAGACAAAAGTAAAACAGGAAGGGAATCCCAGGGCCAGGTAGAGGGCCAGGGATGGTCACTCTGAGAAAGTGACATCTGAGGCGAAGACCTCAAGGAATGAAGAGCAACCCCACAGACCTTTGGAATGAGTCAGCAGAGGGAGATGGCCTGAGGGTGGGCAGGGAAGGCAGAGGGGTGGAGACCCTTCTTCATAGGCTGCTCTGTGAAAGAGCCGGGAGTGTCTTCCACCTCTGCCTCGCCCTGGGGGACACTTGTCAGGGTGGTGGCTGGAAGAACCACCCGCACTATCTGGTTCTGTTTCTCTCTCACCCTTTCCAGTTCACATGGTTAAATCGGCTTCTGTTAAAGACAGATAGGATAGATCTACCGTCATACCTCCTTCAACGGACAGCTGCAAAATTTCAAAATAAATATCTGTCTCCCAAAAGAAATGAGATCCTGTGTCCACCAAAAGGCATATACAAGAAGGTATATATACATTCCTTGAAGGGGAGTAGTCGGAGGGGGAGACGAACCATGAGAGAGGATGGACCCTGAAAAACAAACTGACGGTTCTAGAGGGGAGGGGGGTGGGGGGATGGGTTAGCCTGGTGATGGGTTTTAAAGAGGGCACATTCTGCGTGGAGCACTGGGTGTTATGCACAAACAATGAATCATGGAACACTACATCAAAAACGAATGATGTAATGTACAGTGATTAACATAACAATAAAAAAGCATTAAAAAAAAGAATGTATATATACATTCTTAGGGGCATATATAAAAGCCCAGAATTGGAAATAACTCAAATATCCGTCAACAAGAGAATGGATGGTAAATTATGGGACATTCGTACTACGGATTACGACCCAGCAATTAAAGAGACTGAATCATAGCCACACATAACAACATGGGCAAATCTCACACACATATCAGTGAGCAAAAGGCACCAGATGTGAAAGAGCTCACTTCTATAAACAATTCACATACAGGCAAAACTAATCAGTGGTTCTTCTTTGGGGAGTGGGCATTTACGGGGAGGGGAACACAGAGGAGCCCGCAGGGACAGGAAATGCTCCGTCTTCATTGTGGTTGTGTTCATATGTGAAACTGCTTCACGTTTGACACTTAGGATGCACCCTTCACTCATTAAAAAAGGAGTCCTAGCTCATTAAAAAAGGAATTTTTTAAAAACTATAATGTTACAATTCAAAATTCTAATAATTTTTAAATTGCAACAAAGAAATACATTGTGAGAAATACACATAATAAATAAACAGCAGGTCCTCAGTAAATATTTACTGAACGAAGAATACATGCATGCATAAAATACTTAAATCCCAGCGCTATCAGGGACCAGCCAGGCAGTGAGACCTGAGCGGGTCTCTTTACATCTAAAGCCTTAGCTTTCTTACCCAAAAAACTAGACTCAGGATTATCCACTGTAAGGTTCCTGTCCAGACTGACCAAGGCACGTGGGGAGAATGTCCTGTTGGACCAAGTCCTTCGTGTGCTATACGAGTCAGGCACTTCTGACTCCCACCCCACGCTGCCCCCCGCTCTCCCCTTGGACCAGGACCCCGGAGCCCCAAGAACTAAAGGCAGCTTCCCAGAGAGTGAGGTCACGCTAGAAAGCCAGGCCCAGGGAGTGCAGGGGCCTCCGCCACGCACACAGAGGGGCTATTGACATCCTCCCGAAACTCCCCAGAGCCACAGCCAAGGCGAAGGCCAGACCCAATTACTCAACTGCTCTGCCTCGACACTCAATGCCCAGTGCAGGGGCACAGGCCAGGGCTGCCGAGAGGGCAGCTGGAGGTGCCAAGGCTCCCAGGGGCGTTTGGGAAGGGATTTTCCACTGGCTCCACGCCAGGGGGCCTGGCACAGAGAAGGCTGGAAGCCAGGAGGCCGTGGTGAGCAAGGAGACACAGCCTCGACTTGGCTGAGTCCTCCTGACGTCCGCCAAGCGCAGAGCCCCCAGGGGCTGCAGGGAGCAAGCTGCGGGAAGGCAAAGCCAGCGGCCAGCAGGGTGGGTGCGCCTCCCACTCTGCCCTCGGAGCCTCGCCCCTGGAGGAGCAAGGACAGTCTGCAAAGGGGCTAGCCAGCAGTCCACACCTTGACGTTCTCCTCGGTGAGGCCCTTCTCCACAGAGTCTGCCACGTTCTGCCGGATGCGATGCAGGAATGCCTAGAGGAAGAGAAGCAAGGAGAGGTGAACATGCAGGCCTCCGATCTCCCAGGGATGGCCCAAAAGGAGGGCCACAAGTTCCAATGCCACCTAGGACGGACACGGGAGGCACCACGGTCCAGGGACGTGGGCAGGGAATAAGGAAAAACCTACCTAGCTTCTGCATTAAACACACTGGAATACCCCTCACCCCCATCCAGTCAACAAGTGTTTACTGAGCATGTCTTATACCCCAGGCCCTGTGCAGGGAACATGGCAAAGCCTTCTTACCCTCAGGAAGACACTCCCATCTGCTTCCTCACCCACAGGTCTCTCCCAGGCCATAATTCATTTCCCTTCTTCCCCCCTCTTTTCCAAAACTTTAACTTCTAAATAATAACACATTCAAACGGTTCAAAAGTCAAAAATATAGAGTCAAAAATACGAAAAGCCTCTCTCCTACACCCCGGGCCCCAGGGTGTCTAGTCCCTCCCCACCTCCCAGGCGAACCACAGCTACTAGTGTCTTGGGTAACCTTCCAGAGAATCTTCATGCAAAAATGACAAACGGGGATATATATATACACATACACACACGCACACGTCTTCTTATTCTTCCCCTTTTTTACACACACAAAAATAGCAGCATACCCAGGACATGCGGCACCTGCTTTTCCCACTTAATCCTGTTTAGAGATCCTTCCTTTCCTTCACGGGGAGCATCTTCATTCTTTTTCACAGCGGCCCGGGATCCTGCCGCATGGACGGACCCCAGCTGTCCCGCCACTTTTCCCAGGGGCTCAGAACAGAGAAGTCATCTCTGTCCTCTGCAATGTGACAGACAACGATGAAGGGAGGGGGGGTGGCTGCTTCTATCCCAAGGGGGATGGCTGCTTCTCCCCTCCAAGTGCGGTCAGGTGGGAAGCCGGTCGGCCCAGTACCACCAGATGTTCTGGGATTTTTTTCAACAGAAGCCAGAAATTAAGTTTTTTTTTTTTTTTTTTAAGCAAAATCTCCCAGTTTTTAAATACTGGCCAGATATTGGTGGGTTTTGTGAGGAACTGGATTTTAGGGGTCAAGCATGACGGCAGGGGCACCAGAATGGATGGGTGCAGCCGCCCTGAGAAATGACAAATGATGGTGGCCTGACCCTCGTGTGGCTGGGACGGAGCAGGCAGCAGAAAATCTCCTGACAAGTACGTGGCCGGGGGGAGACGCACCCGAGGGAGACTGAGGCCTGTCCCACACAGCAAACTCTGCCTGGTCTGCCCCGACTTGAGGACCTGGACCTGAGCTGACCTGGCATCAGCTCTAGGACATCCCCTGTGAAAATGACTTCTCAGGCCGGTCACGGCCAAAGAGCCGCGAGGAGCTGCGGTGGCCCATCGCTCACCCTCCCTGCCACAGCTGATTACAGCGATGGGGATCTACACACTGTCCCCGCCACAGAGCCCGGCTGCTGGTTAATTAAGAGTGTGTCTCCTGTGCCCATGCTTGTCTGGGGAGATCTCCGAGTGGCGGGGAGGCAGAGGGGACAGCCCAGGGTGGAGGAAAGCAGGGCCAGGCAGGCCAAAAGGAGGCTGGCCTTCCACAGACGGCTGTCAGACCCTTTCCATCACCCAAGCGATGTCAGTGGGCTGTCGCAGGGCGCCGGCCGGCCGCAGACTCGGGTCTCCTAGGAGGCGGTGCACTGGTGCCTCACGCAGTGGGTCACGGGGAGGAAAGTCAAGGACATAGAGCCAGGCACAGCCATCCCCACCAGTCCCCTCGGCCCATGTTTAAGTCCCCAGCCTGGACTTCTCCCCTGAAGACTCCACATATTCCACCTGGATGCCAAGGGGCATCCAAAAACCTAGCTCCTGATTCCCCGCCCCCCAACCCACACCACCTGGCACCGCTGCCTGCCGGGGGCTCCAGCCAAAACCCCCCAGTTGTCCCAGTCACCCTCCATGCCCCTCTTTCTCTGGCACCCGACTTCTATCCATCAGCAAATTCTATCAGCTTCACCTTTAACAGGTATTAAAAATCCAACCTTGGGGGCGCCTGGGTGGCTCAGTGAGTTGGGCATCCGACTCTTGGTTTCCGCTCAGGTCATGATCTCATGGGTCATGGGATTGAGCCCCGCATCAGGCTCCACGCTGGGCGGGGAATCTGCCTGAAGATTCTCACTCTCCCTCCGCCCTTCCCCCTGCTTGAGTGTGCACCCTCTCTGTCTCTCTGTCTCTCTCAAATAAATAAATCTTAAAAAAAAAAAAAAAATCCAACCTCTTCTCTCCACCTCCATGGCCACCCTTGCCCCAGTCCAAGGTGCAATCACCTCCTCCCTGTTCCCCCTCATTGCCCCCAAAGTCCTTTCTCCACACACAGCCAGAGGAATCCTATTAAATATGTAAATCAGATCCTGTCAATCCACAGCTTAAAATTCTCCATGGCTTCCAACTATGCTTAAAAACAAAAACGAAACAAAACAACAACAACAAAGAATCCTTCCACGGCCCATAAAGCCCCCCATAATCTTGTCCTAGTTAATCTCTCACCACACCTTCCAGTATTTCATCACTCCACACCTCAACAATCTTCAGCCCCACCATCATTCTATTTCTTCCATCTGCCAGGAGACATTCCTGCCTCAGGACCTCTGCACATGCTGCTCTTACTAGCCGGGTATTCTACCCATCTCTGCCATGGGCCAGCTGCTTCTCATCTATCAGGCCTTAGCGCAAATGTCACCTCCTCCAGGAAGCCCTCCTTGTCTTCATACACTCCCCACCTTCCCATCTTCCATTAAAAGTCCATTTGACAGATGAAAAGAGTGAGGTTAGGGGAGCCCGGATGGCTCAGTCGTTAAGCATCTGCCTTCGGCTCAGGTCATGATCCCAGGGTCCTGGGGTCGAGCCCCGCATCGGGCTCCCTGCTCTGCGGGAAGCCTGCTTCTCCCTCTCCCACTCCCCCTGCTTGGGTTCCCTCTCTTGCTGTGTCTCTCTCTCTGTCAAATAAATAAACCTTAAAAAAAAAAAAAGAAAAGAGTGAGGTTAGGCAATCTACATCAGCCAAGATAAGGAGGGAGCATGGCTGGAATGAAACCTTTACCCCAATCCAACGATAAAGGCCAGGTTTGGAAAAACTGACAGTTTGTGTTTAAAGCAGAGTTCCTCCTCTTTCCTGCTGCATAACCTCAGGAAAATGCATAAGCCTCTCTGAGTCTCAGTTTAAGATTCCCAAATAGGGGGATCATAGCACTGCTGCCCTACCTTTCAAGAATGTAACAGGATAAAGTGAATGGAAGCTCCATGAGGGCAGGGGGCTTGCCTCTCTTCCCAGCTACATCCCCAGGGCCTACAGTAGTGCCTGGCATACCGCAAGCCCTCAACAATCAAAGGAAGGGATGGGATGTGCCCGACACACAGCAGGAGCCTGCTGGAAGCCTGCTGACCTTGCCTTTTAAAGGGCCACGGGGCCAGGGGACAGGAGCTCCTAGAGGATGCCTCAGCAGGGCAGTGGCACTGCCGGGAAAGCCGGCCTCCAGCCTCCTGATCAGGAGAGAGACAAAGGCCCACTGGCCCAGCACCGCTGGGGACAGCAGGAAGCTGGGAGTGCTGGCCTAGATCGGGGCTTCCTGTCCTGGTTTCTTCGAGCAAGCAAAGCCACCACTATTGTGCTGGGACAATGACAGGCTCAGGCCACCCACAGAGCAGCCACAAACAGGCCAATGGGCAGCTCGTGACCCGGAAAGAATGGGTAGGCAGGGGCTCTGGGCCCAAGGCACGACCGGCTTTTCCAGGCGGTGCCAATACCCTCCGTGCAGGCAGGCGGTTAGAATGACCCTCGGGGGCGACTGCCGGTCCAAGCCTGACAGCTCTGGAACGCTCGGCCAAAAGCAGCTCTGTCTTGGGAACCTCCCTTAGAGATGAGGCCATTCTCAGGATTCCCAGGGCTGCCTGAGACTCTGCTTTGGCCCCGCAATCTCTGTCAGTCGGTGCTGCCTGCCCCCACACCTGCCCAAGTCCCCCCTCTGCTTTTGGTGATGATGATGATGATGGAATACGTGAAGGATTTAGAAAAGGACAGAGAAAAATCCAACCAACACCCACAAACTCAGCATTGGAAAATCCTAGCATTATCCCAAATTGGCTTTAAACCATTCTCTAAAAGAAATTCATCAAATCTGGGGGAGGTGCCGACTGGGAAGGGGCACAAGGGAGCCCTGGGAGGTGCTGGAAATGTTCTATTGATCTGAGCACTGGTTACACAGGCCAATGCATATGCAAAGCCTCCTCAGGGTGTACTTTATCCATGTACCATGTGAACATCAAACCTCAGTGAAGAACAAGAAGAAATGAATCACCACAGAAAGAGGGGAGCCACCTATGCACCTGCCCTCCCGCAAGGCACCCCTGCCCCCGTCCTGGACATGGTGCCCACTTACCATGCACATGTGAATGGATAAGCAATAAAGAACACTGTTCTGCGTGTTTACAACATTTCTATAAATGATGCACTTTCAGCAGCTTGCTTTTCTCACTCGACATCCCATCTTCCACATTCATCCATGTTGTTATGCGCGCCTGGCAACACCTGTCACCCGGACCCCACCCACGTCCCTCAGTCCTTACCCCTGGGGTGCACGCCAGCACCCCTTCCAGCTGCCGGCCCCCCATCTCGGAGCCTGGGGGCTCCCTCCCAGGGCAGGGCAGGCCAGGCAGACAGATGAGAAGCCTGAGGCACGTGACCCAGGCCACCTCCCCAGGGGCCCACAATGGCAACCCGCTTGACGACACACCTTGCGTGGCCCCCTTCCACCCCCTACCTCAATCCCTCACTTGGCTATTGGTAGTCCCTCAGTGCTTCCTCCCAAAGAAACTCCTCCCCCCTGAATCAGTCTCTGGATCTGCTTCTGGGCACCCAACCCACACTAAGATCTCAAGTTGTTCACTTTGTTGCTGAATACTTAAAAGTATTGCACCCACTATCATGAGGCAGAAGTTTAGGTTGTTTCAAATGTCCTTCCGATAAACAATGCTACAATGAGCAGCAGGTCCGTGGGGCCCAGGTGCTCCAGATCCTCCAAATGTACACCCAGATCTCCTGAGGTACAAGCACGCAAGTCTCTCCAGATGTATACCAGGTGTGGAATGGTTGGCCAGATGTTAAGAGACATGTTCAACTTGACTAGTTAAGGCCAAACAGCTCTGTGACAGGATCGCACCCACATACACTCCAACCAGCAGCAGATGAGAGTCCCCACGACTCCACACCTGGGACAAGATCCACGTGCTCTCATTCTTTCATGTAACAAACATGTGCTGAGACTCACACGGTCCCATCATTAGTTCATTTTGAACCCCACAATCAGCTTTCTGGGTATTTTGGTCCCATTCTACAGATAAGAAAAACTGAGGCCCAGAGGATGAGTAACCTAAAGGAAGTCATCTAGCCAGAAGTCAACAGAGCCAAACCTGAGCCCAGGACTGTGTGACTCCCGCTTGCCGCTCACAGAGGACCACAGAAGCTGCTCATTGGGCCCAAGTGTCTCCAGGGCTCCCAGACACAACATGATTGATTAGTCATGTCTGCCACAGCTATGGTAATGGTGGGGCTAGTAGGGCTGTGTGTTTGCCATCTCCAGAGAGCTCCTACTACACAGAGGAAACCGGGGAGCATGAGAGGCACTCATCTGAGGTCAAGCAAAAGGTTAGTGACAAAACACAGATCAGAACCAGGTCTCCTGGGGCTCCTGGGTGGCTCAGTCGTTAAGCGTCTGCCTTCGGCTCAGGTCATGATCCCAGGGTCCTGGGATCGAGCCCCGCATCGGGCTCCCTGCTCTGCGGGAAGCCTGCTTCTCTCTCTCCCACTGCCCCTGCTTGTGCTCCTTCTCTCGCTGGTGTCTCTGTCAAATAAATAAAATCTTAAAAAAAAGAAGAAGAACCAGGTGTCCTGATGGCAGGCTCACACCTGCCCCACCTTGCCTTGGATTAGTGGTTTCCAACTCAGAGGTAATCGTGCCTTCCGGAAGAGAGGACAATATCTGCAGGTTCCTGGGGTTGTCACGACTAGGGAGGTTGAGTGCTACTGTGTAGAGATCACGGATGCTGCTAACCATCCTGCAACGCCCGGGACAGGCCCCACAGAGATGTATCTGGACCCAAATGTCAGTAGCGCCAAGGGAGAGTAACCCATGCCTTAGAAGAGGCTCTTACTAAAACCCAGAAAGACAAGACACTGCAGGATGAGGGCTCCTCCCACCCCTTGCTCAGCTACGGGAGCTGGTCTCCTTTTGTCCGGGGAACACAGCGAGCCTGTCCCCGCCCAGACCTCTGTGGTGGTTGCTCTGGGCCTAGGGAGCTTTCTTCCCAGACGTTCACCTAGCACAGGAGATCCCCCCCCTCAGGGAGGTCTCCTCTTAGACCCAGAGAAAGGAGGGTCTTGCCACACTCCCCACAGCCACCTGAACCCTGCCACCCTTTCCAGAATTGATCACTGTCGGCAGTGGCCTCATCGACGGAATTATGTGTGTACCTCACTGTCTGGGAGCATCGCCCCCACAGAGTGGGAGCGGTCTCAGGGCAGAAGGCGGTTTCATTCACTGCCGGCTCCTTAGCCCACAGCAGGTGCTCAACAAAGATGTGGAGGAGAGGTGGCACAGGGAGAGAAACTGAGGAAGGGGGGCCCAGAAGAGGCTCCAGAAGTAACCGGTACAGAATTGGGAGTACTGGAATAATAACAGTAATAATAATAATAGTAATAATAAAACATTTACTAGTGTTTGTTATTACCATCCCTTACATCTTGGGGCCCTATTATGTGTCAGGTACTGCGCTAAGCATTTTAATCCTCAGGTAATCATAGCAGGAAGGTACTCTTATGGCTGTGCCCATTTTACAGAGGAGGGAACTGAGGCCCAGCGCTGTGAAGAGCTTACCCAAAGCCACCCAGCTAGCGAGTGGCAGAGCTGGGCCTCGAACCCAGGCAGTTTGGCCTGGTGATGAGTCCTCAGCCTACCCCTCCACACACACACACATCCTCAGTGAGTAACTGCAGACAACAAACCACATGAGCATAAAACAGGTAGCAGCTGTCCTTCGGGGTGCCTCTAGGGAGCTGCCATCTGTCTGGAACCTGCAGCCACAGCCTGGGGAGGACAAATCTCTCCCCGAAGAGAAAAAGGATGGAAAGAGGCCTCGAGGTCGCTCTCTGAGACTGATGCCAGCAACCTGATCACTGAGGGGGGCAGGTGGGCTCAGCTGCCCCCAAGGACACCCCTGCCGTGGCCAGGGTGACCTCACCAGACATATGGTGAAACCGGAGAGGGCCAGGGGACCGGTCAGGAGTAAGGGGAGCTGGGGGGTGGGGAAGCCCCAGATTACAGCAAGGACAGAGAAAGGGGGGGCCCATCCCCCCACATGGTCGCGGTGGCCAGGTGTCCAGAGAAGCAGCGTGTCACAGAAGAGCAGGGCCCTGGAGTCCAAGCAGTAACAATAAAACAGTAATATCAGCAGCAGAGTAGGGGTTGCATGGCCTGCTCCCAGCACAGGCCAGAGTTTGCGGAGAACCCTTCAAGGCCCACTGACTCCTTCGAATGCCCAAGTCCTATGCTCTATCCGTGCAAGTTCTGGGCATTTATGCCATGGCAAAAAATAAATCTCACACATGGCATCGAGATTGAACTTCAGTATCTGATTTATAATTCTATCACTTGGGGTTTAGTTAAATTGTCCATCTCCACAAAGGATGATCATGCTAGAAATGGTTTTTCAGAAGTCCATTTCATGGTATGGACAAAGGCCATTGATGGATCCCTAATGGGGGGGGGGGGGACAAGTTACAGAATACATAAAATATAATCTCATTTTTGGTTAAATAAATCATCTCCACATAAGCACAGAAAAAAGAAGTGTGGAAGGAAAGAACCTAAACTGTGTGAGAATAAGGCTGAGATTACTAGCTGTCCCCCAATATCTGGTCTGACCTTTTCCTTTAGAAATAGAATCCAAGATTTTAGAATAAAGACTATTTCCCAGCTTCCCTTACAGCTAGGCATGGCCGTGTGACTAAGTTTGGGCTAGGGGCTCTAAGTGCTCGTACCATGTACGACATCTTGGAGGTATCCCTGGGGGTGGGAAGAACAGGTGAGGATTCTTTTCAGCTATACCTCCTTCCTGCTGATTGGATAACCAATGTGATGCCTGGAGGTCAAGCAGCCACCTTGTACCATGAAGTGGAAACCATACCAAAGAAGATGGAGCAGCAACAGAGAAGCTTATGTTCCTCAGTGTATCTGCCCCAGGCTGCCTATAATTCAATAAGAAAGAAAACTTCCATCTCATTGAAGGCACTCTTTCTTGGGTTTTATCGCTAGCCGTGGAACCTAATTCTGAGAGTAGAATTACAAGTGATTTTAATTTTCTTCTTTCTTCGTTTCTGTTTTTTTCCCGCATTTCCAAAATGAGCATGCCACTTTCAAATCACAAGTCATTCTCTAGCATAAATGTATGTTACTTCCTTTTTTTTTTTTTTTTTTGGACAGGAGAGGTTGCTAAACAAACCAGGCCCTCCTGCCCACCCAAGTTATCACTTCTTTAGCATCAAGGAGGCTAGTCTGCCTTCTCCTCCTGAACGGCGTGTGTTGCTGTGTGGACGGGGCAGTGCCCGCCGGCAGAGAGCAGGAACCAGGCAAATATGAGGTGAGAAGGCTTTGCTTCTGCCCTGAGCCTCTGAGCTGCCCACCCCTCCTTCTCTGTGTTGACTCTGGAAGCCACAAGGCCCCCCAGGAAGGTGCCCATCTCGGCCAGCCCCCGACGAGCTGGCCTGGCACTCCCACAGCCCGCAGGAGAGAGAGACCTTCCCTCATCCACAGCCCCTGCCACCAACCAGGCTGAGAGCAAAACCTCCTGCACTCCATTCTCGCCACTTTTTGTGGGGCCTGTGCCAGGAGCAGAAAGCCACTGCCCAGAACAACTTTCCCAAAATACCCAAATTGCAGATTTGAGACGTCACAGTCAGTTACATATTCAGTCACAGATATACCAGATAGGACTGAGAGAAAATAACATTCCTTCTGCAACTTCAGACTTATTCCTTCATGTGACAGCTCATATAAAACATTATAAATTCTGCATATGTATATAAAACTTGTGTCATTATATAAAACAGCACAAATAATGTTACATCATACTATAGCTTTAACAGACAAATATCTTCTTGTAAGCACTAAAAATAAGCTACAGTTGAGGCCTCCATACTGTTCCATGAACACACCAAGCACCAGCCCACCTCAGGGCCTTTGCACTTGCTGTTCCCTCTGTCTGGAAGACTGTCTCCAGATATCTGCAGGGCCCCTTCCTCACTCAATTCATTCCCATCTAGAATCAAATGTCACTTCTGAGAGGTCTTCCCCCACCACCCCACTTACAGCAGAAGCCCATCCTTCCCCTCCATTCGCTCCATCTTAGCCATCTTTTTCTGCCCTACAGCATTCACCTCCACCTACACATATCTATTTCCTTGCTTGTCACTCATTTACTGCCTGCCATGTCTACACCGGGAAAGAAGTGGCTTGTTCACACACCATTCACCCCTAAGCCTAGACTGTTGCCTGGCACAGAGAAGTCAGTGGGTTCGCAAGTACCCAATGACCAGCTTGTTTGTCCCTGAGAACAATCCTATGAGGTGTGCTGTGAATATCCCCATTTTAGGGAAAAGGAAACCAGGGCATAAACCAGCACATGGGGGTTCTAGAGTCAGCTGGCCAGGTTCTGTGCCTGGGTAACAGGGCCTCACCTTGCAAGGTGCTCACATAAAGATTAAAGATTAAATGCAACTCTGTGTCTCCCTCCACCCCCATGCTGAGAGCCCCCAGGATCCAGCTCAGCACCAGGCTCACAAGGGGTGCCCAGTAAGTGCTCAATAAATGACCATGGAAGGGGCAGGCACTTTTAATTCCATATTAAACAAGAGTAGGCCCCTTCCCCCTGGCCTCTAGGCGCTGATTCTCGGACCGTCAGAAACACTGGAGACCTTGGGGTGCCTGGGTGGCTCCGTGGCTTAAGCGTCTGCTTTCGGCTCGGGTCATGATGCTGGGGTCCTGGGATTGAGCCCCATATCGGGCTCCCTGCTCAGCGGGGAGTCTGGTTCTCCCTCTCCCTCTGCCCTTCCCCCTACTCATGTTCACACACACTCTCTCTCTCTCACGCTGTCTCCCTCTCTCAAATAAATAAAATCTTTAAAAAACAAAACCCCGGAGACCTTTAAAAAAATCCAAGTACTGGCTCCAAATATAAAAAGAAAACTGTGTCATCAAATGAATAAATCTTGATTTAAATGTCTACCAAGCACAACCTACATCACCATGTCAAGCACCAAGCAGCTCCACCTGGAGCTGCGCATATAGCCAGCACAGAGGACATGGACTGTGGGCATATTTTAGCAGCCTGGCCATGATGGGAGTCTTATGAGGCTGGGCCCCCAGAAGCAGATGCCGGCCGGGACAAGGATTTGAATGCAAGTAGTCAACCTGGGAGGTGCTCCAGCAAACACAGGCAGGGAGGAGAGAAGTGGGCCCGGACAGGGAGGGCAGCCAGTACAGGGCATGAGAGCAAGCAAGGGGCCAGGGTGGGCGACGGGCGGGGGGCCCCCTGAGAGCCAGGGAGCGACCCCGGGGCAGGGAGGCAGCAAGGGAGCTGGGGCATTTATACAACCCGTCCTGCCTAGAGGGCAGGGGGGAGGGCGTGTTCATTCCCTGGCACTTCCGGTGGGCCCTGCAGCTCTGCTGGCCAGACGAAGCCACCAGGCACAGGACTGCAGGGGTGAGTGGCAAGTCTGGCTGGGGGCCCACCATGGGGCCTCCAAAAGAAAGAGGGTCGAGGGCCTTGCTGAGGCGGGGAGGAAACACCTGGAGCGGCCCTGTCCGCAGGAGGGAAGCCTTTGAAGAAGGAAGGCACGCTGGCTGGTTAACAGAGGCCCCTCCAGGCTGGACTGACATTCCCCAGTCCGAACCAGGACGGCCTCCCTGGTTGCTACAACACTGAAATACGTCGGTGATCAGCACCATCTTGAAGGGGGTCGGGCGGGGGCTGAAGTCCGAGGAGGTGGCTGAGGAATGCTTAGGATAGTTGTTGTTTGCATAAAAACAGTTCTGTGATTGCCTGCCTGCTTCCAAGTCTCCTGGAGTGAGAAAGAGGGAAGGCTTTATAAACTGTAGTGTGCCGTCCGTCACAGCCTCGTCACTAACGGCTCACGTCGCCGTCCTGCCCCGCCGACTGCCAACCACATGGCCTCAGTGAGTCACCCTCCTTCTCTGACTCTACATCCTTGTTTGAAAAAAGAGGCAGTTGAGGTTTAAGCAAGATGATGCAGGTAAAAACTCTGTCAACTACAAAGGCTTCCTGGAAGAACCTGGAAGAAGCGGCTGGGGTTCTGGGCCGAGGGAGCGGGGCTGGGCCACAAAAGGGTGCAG
Organism: Eumetopias jubatus; assembly: GCF_037043125.1. Classification (NCBI taxonomy): domain Eukaryota; kingdom Metazoa; phylum Chordata; class Mammalia; order Carnivora; family Otariidae; genus Eumetopias; species Eumetopias jubatus. Next base: position 128,441,305 of record NW_028274815.1, read on the forward strand.
GATCCTGGGGATGATTATGTTCTCGGGGGAGAAGGCCACCACCAAGTCTTCTCCGGCCCAACCAGCGTTACCCAGGCCTGTGTGCGCCGGGCACGGACCTGCACCCTGCAGACACACAGGACGTGACCCTGCCCCAGGCACGTTCGCTCATTCCTGCAGCCACCCATTTACTCAACACTTACTACACACCTACTGTGTACCAGGCAGGCCCTGTGCTAGGAGCCAATGACGTATCGGTGACTGAGTAAATCTGCCCTCGCGGAGCAGCGGCAAGACCAATTACACACGGATTTTAAAATGTGACAGCAGTGACAGATGAGTGCTAGGAGTAACAATAAAGCCGGATCAGGAAACACAGAGGGATGGGGTGGGGGAGCTGTTTCACAGACACAGTCCGGGAAAGCCTCTCCAATGAGATGGCATTTGAGGAGACAGATACTCGGGGACTGAGCTGCGATAGCAGCTTTGCAGATATCCGATGGAAAGGCATTCGAGGGAGAGGGAACTGTCAGTGCAAAGGCCCTGAGGCACATTCAGTCCTTCCAAGACCATCCTAACCAAAATATCTGTCCCTGCTCCTGTCCTGTGTTCTCCATAGCACCTGTCACTGTGCATAATATGCACGTCTGTTTATCAGCCTATTGTTCATCGAGTGCACCAGGCTGTCAGTTCCAGGAAGGCAATGATGTTTGCCTGTCCAGGGACCACTGTACCCCAGAGCCCAGGACTGGGCCTGCCACGTGGTAGATCATACGTGTTTAGTTGATGAATCATCAATCATTTAGAAAAGACTCGCCCTACGCCCAGCCTAGTTTCTAGGCCCTGAAAAAAGGTGTCCAGTTCTCACCCAGCCCCACTTCATCCCTGACTATGGAGGAAGTTGAAGATGAAGCAAAAACCAAGTTGCTACAACCTGCTGTGAACAGGCTGATGCAATCATAGGGGGAGGGGGGGGTCACAGAGGGGAAGCCAACACTTTTCCCCACACAGGACCCCCCCACCCCCACCCCAGGGCTGGGGCCTGACCTGTGATCTTCCCTGAACTCACCAACAACCTGCCATTCTTTCAACAAGGACTCAGGCGGAGCCTCCTGCATGCTATCAAGCTAAAACTCACTCTCAAACCGGTGACCCACAGGCATGTTTCGTCTGACCAGCAGTGGGCTTTGAGAAAATTCAGGCCTAGGTCTGAATACCAGATTTCCCATTAAAATCACAGTTCCTAGCTTCTTCTGGAAAAGCTGACCACAGGTCTCAAATGCCCGCAGGGCCCCAGCATGACGGCTCCCATCTTTATCCAGGGCCGGCGCTACTGTTTTCCACTACCCAACCTGCTGCTTATACCCATCTTCCTACCTGGCCCCAGAAGCATCTGCGTGTGAGATCCTAGTCCTAGATTCAGGCCCGGCAACTGAGAGCCCACTGTCCCCACACCCTCACCCAGGGCAGACATCGCTAATGGAACACAGATCTCATTCCCGCTAAATCTTTTCTACACTGTTGGGAATTTCTCTCCCCTTGTTCTTGTCCCCTAGACCTGCAACGTGGTCTGAGATCCTTCCTATCCTCACCCCAACTTCTCCCCCTCCTTTGGGCCCCTCAGCGTTTTTTCCTGAAGAATGGGCTCAATCAGAGTGGGATTATGGCAGGGCTTCTTAACCTTAGCACCGCTGATATTTGAACAGATAATTCATTGTTGTGGGGGTGTCCTGTGTACAGTAGGATGTTTGGCAGCATCCCTGGCCTCTCCCTGCAAAGTAACGTAACAAAGGCTGCCCTCGGTTGTGACGACAAGAAATGCCCCCAAACATTGCCCAATTTCCCCTAGGCGACAAAATGTCTCGCAGCTGAGAACCACTGCATTACATCAGAGTGAAGAAAACATTTCCAGAGCCAGTATGTGGGCGCGATCCTGGCTCTGTCATTTACTGGCCGCGTGACCCTGGGCAGCCTCTCTGTTGTCTCAGTTTCTCTCCCTGTGAAATGGGGATACAAGTACAGTAACTGAATGCTGATGGGTATGGAGTTTCTTTTGGGGGGCTGCTGAAGATGTCCTTAAATTAGATGGTGGTGATGGTTGCACACCTCTGTGACTATAGCAAAAACCACTGTATTGCACACTTTAGGTGGGTATATCATACGGTACATGAATGATACCCCACTAAGCTGTTACACACACACACACACACACACACACACACACACTCAGTGCCCACCTTGAGCTGAGATGAAATGCGCTAGAAAACACAAAACGAGAGTCAGCCCTTATAGTCAGCAGCAGCCTATGCTGATCAGGGGCCCGTACTGCGGGGGGCGGGGGGGCAGCTGCGAGGAAAAGCCTCAAGTGACCAGGATGGTGGCGGCTGGGAACAGGCTCCGCTTTGGGTGGTATTTCCCGCCGGAATGTCCCAGACAAAGCAAACCAAGTCACTCACGGGCCCCAGGATGCAGGGCGGGGCGGCGGGACGTCCTGGGGTCCCTGTGCCTGTCTGTGGCAGGACAATGGGTGGAATGTGGTCTCCCCTCCAAGGGGCTGACACTTGACATCTGAAGACAATGACTTTCAAGAGGTTTTGTTTTTTCCTCAGAGCAGCCGTTTTTTTTTTTTTTCCTTCTCCCCAAACAATTGTTCCTGGGGCTAGTGAAGGAGTCCCCCATCCCCCCCCCCCCCCCGCCCCCGCCGCCCTGGCTTGTGAGGGATTGTGTTTGCAGAGTCAGGAAACAATGCACAAAAGTGAGAGAATGTAAAAATAGCGGTACTCAGGGCATGGCCAGGGGACGGGGGCTCTGCAAGGAGGTTTCCTCCAGTTGATTTTTCCCAGTGCCTACTCAGACCCCAGGGAAGAAATTCGGGCTCGGGAAGAGGCGGTGGACAGCAGAGTCTGCCTCGATGGCACAGACATTTGCGACTCAGATGCAGTTGGGGTGTCTTAAATTTAGGGTGTGCCGGCAACATCCCTACCGCTTCTCGCACATCGCCTCATCCCAGACCACCTCACCCCAGTTTACAGAAAAGGACACCGAGGTTCTCAGTGGATGAAGTGCCAGCCCCAGCACATATAGCCAGGTGGAGAGAGCTGCGATCTGATCTCTGGGCCATCAGAGTCCAGACACTGGCCTGCTGCCTGCACTCTGACCTAGTCTTGTGCTCTCAGCTTCCGGGGCTACTCACCCACATCCCACTCATGACGGGGCCACTTCACTGAAGGTGTCCCCATCTTCAGCCTGCTCCACAAGGGCAGCCACCCTTGTCTGCATGGTCCGGGCCTGGGAGGGGAAGGCAGAGAGACCTTGCATAGGGAGCCTGCAGATGCCATAGAACAGAGAGGCCCTACCTGCCCCGGACCACTATGGTCCACTGAACAAGGCCCCACAGAGACGTCTGCATCCTAATCCCCAAACCTGTGAATACGTGGCCCTACATGGTAAAAGGGACCTTGCAGAGGCAATTAAGCTAATGAACTTGAGATGGGAAGGTTATCCCGGAATATCCAGATGGGCCCAACGTAATCACAAGGGCCCTGGAAAATGAAAGAGAGAGGCAGGAGAGACAGTATCAGCATGGTGCAGCCTGACACTGGCCTTGAGGATGGAAGGGGCCAGGAGCTAAGGAACACAGGCCGACTCTAGAAACCGGAAATGCAAGTAAGTGGATTCTTCCCTAGAGCCTCCACGGGCAACAAAGCCCTGACAACTTGATGTTGGCCCGGTAAGTCCCATTTCAGACTTCTGACCTCCAGAAGTCTAAAATAATAAACCTATGTTGTTTTGAGCCACCAAGTTTGTGGCAGTTTGTTGCAGCAGCAAAAGGAAACTAATATAACCACCTCACTGGGAAGATCATTAACCTCCATGCATCTCCAGTAAGAGGTGACACAGTCCTAACACCTCACTGTTAATTATTACAAATACACAATAGATATTATTATATAGCATGGCTACCTATTTCATACGTTATGTATTAGTCTTATAATTAGTAAGCTGTGAAATGACTTCTTTCTCCACCACTCACGGTCTCTATTAGCAAATATTCATTAAGGACAGATGGTCTGATAATGATAATTATTTTAATACTTATAAAACTATAAACTATCCTGAACTACCCAATTATATTCAATTCCTGAGTCTGCAAAGCCAGGAGCCATTTGGTAAGATCAGATGAGGGAAACCTCAGGACACCAAGTTATCTGAACTCAATGCTCCCGGTGCTTCCAATACATATGGCCACGAGAACAAGCTTCGACATGTATTAAGTACTTACTGTTTATCAATGCCAAGGGTCTAGGAGGAGGCAACCGCTCTATCCCTGTTTCACAGACAAGGAAATGCAATTATGGAGTAGAGTCATTTCCTCAAGGTCACTCAGGGAGGAAAGGCCGGAGCCATGACTGAGCCCGGGCTCATGGGGCTCCAGAATCAAGTCTTTCCCAGGGGACTATTTTGCCTCTTGAGTCCAGAAGTTGGGCGAAGTTAGCTAGGGTAGGAGAGCAGGGTGACCCGGTGGGATGAGCAGGAGTTGGGAGGCCTAGGTCATTTAAACATCCCTGGCTGGAGTGACAACAGGCAAGTCAAGAGGGGATCTTTACAGGGGCGCCTGGGTGGCTCAGTCGTTAACCACCTGCCTTCAGCTCAGGTCATGATCCCAGGCTCCTGGGATCGAGCCCCGCATCGGGCTCTCTGCTCCGCGGGAGGTCTGCTTCTCCCTCTCCCACTCCCCCCACTTGCGTTCCCTCTCTCGCTTTGTCTCTCTCTGTCAAATAAATAAATAAAATCTTAAAAAAAAAAAAGAGGGGATCTTTACAAAATGCAAATGTAGTTCCCTCCATCAATGCCACCACGCCCATCAGTGGCTCCCCACTGCTCTGAGAATAACAACCAAAAGTAGGATCCAGCCTCACTGCTACCACCAAAGTATGCTGCAGTCAGCCCAACCTTTAGGCTCTTCAGGCTGTTCTGAAAACACACCAAACTTGCACCTGCCCCAGGCCTTTGCACATACTGTTCCTTCTACCTCCAACACTCATTTCCCTCCCTTCATCTAGTTAACAACCATTCACCTCCCCCATCCTCCCACTGAGGTCACAGCACACACAGGCTCCAAGAGCTTCATATACACTTCTTTTTAATTTATTTGAGAGAGAGAGTGAGCATGGGCCAGGGGAGGGGGGAAGGGGTCGGGTGCAGAGGGAGTCAGAGAGAAGCAGACTCCCCGCTGACTGCATGGCCCAACACAGGGCTCAATCTCACAACCCTGAGATCACGACCTGAGCCGAAACCAAGAGTCAGACGCTTAACTGACAGCACCCAGGCGCCCCTCCATAGATCCTTCTCAGCACCACCAGAGCTATAACTTAACCTCAATTTTGAGATTATTCAATTGATAGCAGTCTTCCTCACCAAATGGAGAGCTCCCAGAGGTCTTGCTTACTCACAGTTTTATTCCTATTTCATTCACTCTGTTTTAGCCATGGTTTTAGGCCCAGCACTTAGCACTACAGTGCCGGGCATTCAGTGCACTTTTGATGAATGAATGAATGAGATGTCCCTTTCCCTGGAGCTCAGTTTTCTCATCTGTAAAATAGTATTAATAGTAGCACCGACTTCAAGGATCACTATGAGCGTTACAAGAAATGATGCACACTAGCTAGGTGATTGGGGAGACTGACTCCTCCTCTCTGAACCTCAGTTTTCCCCTCTGCATAATGGGTACAACACAATGTCTACTGCTCGGACCTGCTGGCTTGGTTCCAAATGCAGCCCTACCACCGACTCACCATGTGACCCTGGGGAACCCACTCCCGTGCTCCATCCTCTATTCCCTCTTCTGTGAAATAGGGGTAGCAGGGGTCAGACAATAGAACCCCCAAGGGCCCCCAGCTCTGGAGTTGGGGGGTCAGGCCCACCCACTCTAACCACTCCCAGCCCCCACTACCTTCCAGCCAAACCAGTAGCAACCAGCCCCACCACAGAGTGGCAGGTCACCAGAGACTTTACAAGTGAGGCTTTCTACAGCTCCTTCCCTGGGGGACTCAACTACAGCCCAGGGACCCCAAGGAGGGAGGAAACAGGAGGGTGGGGGAGGCTCTGGCCCAAGTCCCCACCCGCCCGCTGCAGAAGGCCCAAGAGTGTAAACCTCAGTTTCCTCTTCTGTAAACGGAGATTCAAACACCTACCTCAGAAGATCAAACAGATAATGAACTTCAACTTCAGCGTCACACCAGGAGGCCTTATGAGAGGTGAGCACTTACTGTTACCATCACTGATATTATTTTTATGTGTCAGTGCATCCTGATAAAGGAAAACCTCACCCCCAACATACAGACCACACCGTATGTTCCTGACATTTCCCCAAAACTGAGTGTCTCCCACCACTCCAGTCATACGGGCTGGTCTGCCCTCTCCTCAGACACATCGGGTTTATTCGCACCACAAGGCCTTTGCACACGATGCTCCCTCAGCCTGTAAGACATTTTCTCCAGCTCTTTACAGCACAGAACAGGTCAAGTGTTGCCTCCTCAGAGAGCCTATCTCTGACCATCCTGCAGCAGCCTCCCTCAAGCCCAACCCAGTCACTCGCTAGTACAACAACGTTGCCTGCAGTTATCACAATCTATACGTTATTTTGTGCATTGACTAGCTGTCCTTCCCTCCGTGGAGGGCCAGTTCCCTGAGGACAGGGATTTCTGTGTGTCTGGTTCACTGCTGTATCCACCGCCCTTAGAATGGCATGAGGCAGATATAAGATGCTCAAAAACGACTTCTTAAGAGAAGAAAGGAGGGAAGTCACATAAGCCTCTGAGCACCCCATTTCTACATCTGTAACATAGGATAAATTAGAGTCTCTATCTCAGAGCGTTCTTTTGAGGATTAAGGAAAACCTTACGTGTACCATAAAGCGCTTAATTAGCACAGGGAAAGGAACACAATAAGAACTCAACTTTTTTAAAAATCATAAATGCCCATCAACAGGAGAATGGCCGAACAAATTGCGGTGTGTTCACACACTGCGGTACCACTCAGCAATCAGAAGAAAAGCTGCTGACACATAAAACGGCGTGCATGAGTCCTAAACATACTGCCCGAGCCAAAGCAGCAGACACAATGGGGTGCATCCTGCGGAATCCACTCCACAAAATCCAGAAACTGACAAAATACACCTGTGATAAAGAGGTTACAAAAGTTGTTCCTTTTCTAACCCCAAAACCAAAAGTCCCCACTTTTTCTTGCCAGGTACTGACCGGCAAGGGGCCCAAGGGGACCTCTGGGGTCAGTCAATGTTCTAGAGCTTCACCTGGTGCTGATGTACAGGCAGACTCATGGCAACGTGCACTTAAGACTTATGCATGTATGTATAGAATTACACCGCAATAAAAATCATTCCAAAAACTATTTTCAACAAAGGGATGGAAAGGGGTTCATCCCCTTGCGCACACATGGGTCTCGCAGGCCCTGACAGAAGCACACCCCTCTGGTTTCGGGCAGACGTGGGCCCCCTCACCATCCACGCAGCCCTGGCTTCTGTGGGGCCCACTGCCAAAGAGACAAGCCGCCCTCCGCACACACCCCTCCACCACTGCCCCCCAGCCTGGCTTCCGAGAAGATGCCAGAACAGGAAGTCTGCTCTGAGGTTGTGAAGCAAAAACGCCGAGGGTGGTAGGGGAGGGGAAGGCAACTGGGGGGGGGGGAACTCCCCTGAATGAGAGATGTGCCTTGAATACTGTAGGAGATCCTATCTGGGTGTTTGATGGGTGTCCCCCACCCACCACAGACAGGCACAAGGACACCCACAAATGTCTGCTCTACAATTGATGGGGTATCTCCAGGAGTGGCAGCACTGGGCATGCCCTGTACATCACAAGCCATCTCACCGTCGCTGCCCTGCTTAAAACACTCCAAGAGCAGCGACCACTCTCAGAACAAAACCACACTCCTTACTGCAGCTTTCAAGGCCTGACATCACTAGCTCCTAACCCCCTGGCTCTCCTCCCTCTCCTCTCTCCCACACTAGCCCCTTTGCCCTTCCAGGGAAACTCCCAGCAGGCTCCTGCCACAGGGCCTTTGTACCTGTCCCCTGGTGTCCACCCAACTCATTTCCTCCCCTCCTTCAGGTCCTGACTCAAACATCACCTCCTCAGGGAGGCCCACCCTGACCACCCTACTTAAGACTGCCACACCCTTCCCAGGACACCTTGCCTTGCTTCTTTTTCCCACAGCACTTAGCATCCACTAACACTATAAACTTTTCTTATTTAGTATCTGCGCTGTCTATCAGTTGTAAACTCAATGGGGGTGAGGGTTCTTGTCTGTCTTGTGCACTTACTGCATCCCCAGCCACCTGGTACAAACATAGTAGGTGCTCAATAAATTACTTGTGGCTCCAAAAAGGTAAACCAGAATCATAGGATTCACTCACTTATTTTTGGCATTATTTCAATGGTCTGTTATGAGTATGTGTTAACTTTTACAATTGAAAAGGCACAATCAGAAATCTGGCTTTAAAAGCCAGATGGGAACCATCCCTAGGTCACTGGGTCTGAGGTCCAAAGACTGGCCGTAAAAATTATCTGAGGAGCTTTTCAAAAGGCTCATTTGCCCAGGAGGTGCACGGCGAAGTTCAAGTCTGGCTGCAGAAGTCTGGGGAAAGCCAGGAAACCTGTGCCTTTGTACAAGCGCCCAGAGAACCCCGAAGGGCTGGAGGGCCTGTGGAACTCGGAAACAGGGCAGGTGGTCAGGGAGGGCTGCTCAGAGGAGGAGGGCAGAGAAGATGCTGACAAACAGCCAAGATCAGGCTAAGCCAATTCCTGGACCCTGCTATTCGGAGGCTCCAATTCAGTGGGATGGAAGAGGCCTGGGCATCTGCATTTTTAACTATGCCTGTGTGATGGGCCCTGAGATTTAGGAAGCACTGGCTGGGTCGGATCTGGTTTGAATGTGCACAGCTGCCTTCCATCAAGAGAACGGATACAATCATAATAAGAGAACTGGAAATGCAGCAGGACCCACGCGAATACCTGGGCTTGATAGCCCCGGGGCCTTCTCCTGCGTGGTTCTGAAGGTGGCGGCTCTCCTCACAGGCTGTGGGTGGTCTGGCGTGTCCCCCTTCCCCGGTGACTGAAGAAGTGGGCGTGGCTTGTTTCCCTCGCCGTTTGGGGACTTTCGGCTTGTTCCAGCCTTGGGTTCTCACACGCGGTGCTCTGATGAATACCAGGTTACAGAAGCATCTGTTCCCCTCCCCACACTGAGGATGTTTTTAGACTCCATTTACCAGTGGGGGGTCCCGCAGTCCCAGGAGCAACGTGTTTGGGAGGCTCCTGCTAGTTAAGTCCGCTAAACGATCCACCAAAGGGTTTGCACTAGGTCACTGCCCCCAAATGACACAAAAGGCATCGAGGTTGAGCTTTACCGGAGGTGCAGCCCCACCAGCACACAGAGGAACTGAGGCCCAGACAGTGAAACCTTCAAGGCTGATGTTCTTTCAGAACCGACTCATCCCTGGACACAGTCCTGAGTGCTCTATTACCATGAACCCATGTGATCCTCAGCAGGACCCTGTGTGCTGGGGCGGGTGCCCACATACTGGCGTGTACCAAGCACTCAGTTTCATATTGCCACGTTTCATGCCTGCTATTACCTGTGTTTGATTTTCCTATAGATGTGTCCAACCACATCCCCGAACAAAATCAGGGTTCCGGAAAGCTGGGCCAAGTTTCTCAGATGGCACAGGAATGGCCTAGCAGAGTGCCCACACCCCCAAAACAGGACAAGAGGGGTCATCCATCTACACCCTGTGGCAGAGCCATTCCTGGTGGTTAAGGCCAGCCCTGTCCCTGGGACCCTACACATATCCCAATGTCACTGCTGGACCTTGCCTGCTGGAGGGGATGCCCTAGCCCAGGGCCCAGCGCTGGAGCCAAACCCCTGGGAATATGGCAGGGGACTCATGACTGAAGGAAGGCATGAGTCTGCAGACACGTCAGTGAGCGAGATGTGCCATTGGAGGACGACATCCCAATGTCCCAAATCTTGCCCCTGGCCAACAGCCACAAGACACGGACCCAGAATCCTCTACTGAGCTCCAAACAGAAGCCCCAGTTCCCTTTTTGTCTTTGCAGAACTTCCCACTGCATCAAGCTGAAAAGGAAGTCGACAACCCGGCAGGAGGAATGGTGACGGTGACACAAATCATTTCATGTTTGCTGAGGAAAGAGGAAGCGGCGGCCAGGGACGGCTGGGTGGCAGCGCCCCAAAGCAGAGGGAGAAGTTGTCTGGAGACATCAAACAAGTTAACTCAGCAACTGCGTGTCCACGGGCAAGCCACCACTGTCACTGGCCTCGGTCTTACTCATCTGGAAAATGGGCAAAACAACACCTACCATGAGGGATACTATGACGACTTAAATAAGGGAAGATCTATAGAGTGCTTCCTGGGATGGGGCCTGGCTCACAGCGCGCACTCCGTGAATGTCCATAAGAATTATGAAGTTCCAGCTTTCCACCCCGGCATCTGGCTCCCACATCCTGCCACAGGCCTCCTCTGGCGGAGCTGAGGCCCTGCCCCTGGCCTCCATGTGCCCCGCGCTAACCCCTTTCCTGATCGCCACTAACCATATAGAGCACGAGCCACATGCCAGGCACAGAGAGGGGAAGTAACTTTCCTGGGACGGAATCTTTGTGCATTCATTCGGCAAGTGTTTACCGAGGAGGTGACATATGGGCTGACACCTACATTTAGTGGGGTAGTGGCCAGGAGGCCCATCTGGCTGTGTGGAGAGAATGGACGTGGGGAGCCCCGCGGGGAGGCTTCTGCCACAGCCCGGGTGGGAGACAGCGGCGGACGCGCCCAGGGTCGGCGGGCGGTGGCAGGCGGAGAAATGGTCAGATCCTCAGATGCATTCTGAAGGCAGAGCCCTTGGACTTTGCTGATGGATGGGACTGTAGGGGGTGAGAGAGAGGAGTGGAGGCTGACTCCCTGGTATCTGGCCTGAGACGCTGGCAGGAGGGAGGTCACTTTTACTGAGACAGGAAAGACTGTGGTTTGGGGGTTGGGGGTAGAGCAAGAGTTCAACTGGGGACATTTTAAGTCTCTGCCTTCATGCAGGCCCGTCTGGCAAGGAAGACGGACTGTTAGCAAATCATTGCACAATATGGATTCAAGTACGATCGTGTTGAGCGTTAAGAAGCAGGACTGGGCAAGGGGACCCAGGCAACGGCGTTCAGGGAAGGCTGCCTGGAGGAGGCACATCAGAGCTGAGGCCAAGAGGCTGAGGAGCTTGAGAAGAGCTAGGGAGGTGAGGAAAACTGGTACCTCTCTCTGTGCATTCTCCACTTGCCTCAGCGTCTGCTCTCACCCTTCGCAGCCGGCAGGGACAGAGCCCAGGAATGAAGGCAGTATGGCTTCTGTGGTGGAAGCGAGGGGTCAGACAGAGTGAAGCTCAAGTCCCAGAACCACCTCTTTTTTGTTGTGTGGCCTTCAGCTGGTGACTTCACCCCTCTATGCCTCAGTCTCCTCATCTATAAAAGGGGGTGACGGTGCCAACTTTCCGGGGTGCTGTGAAGCTCTGGAAACCCAGAGGGAGCTGCCGGCTCCCTCCCCTGACACAGCGTGCCTCCCCTGAGCCCCAGTGAAAGCTGTTTTGTGTGCGAGGCTGGACCCAGACGGGCAGGGAGCGGCCGGGCCCCGCAGGGCTAAAACCACAGGCCTGCAGCACCAGCTCCGGTCGGGCCTCCTGCCCCCAGCCGCCCTGGCTGTCCCTGCTGGGATTTTCCATCCGTTCAGAACAGGAACTATGAAAACGCACAGCCTCCCAGTCTGCCACAGGGCAAGAGTGTTTTTCCACAGTGAGGTCGAATTTAGTCTGAAGCAGCAGTGTGGGGTGAAGCAGCAGTGTGGGGTGGCAGGGGCTTCGAGAAAGAGGAGAGAGGACTGGGTGGCAGGGAACCGGAAGGCAGTTTCTCCTCAGCTTTGGAGAGAAAGGGCGCCTGCTGGCCCGCGTTTCTACAAGCCAGTCACCACACTCTTGCTCACACCGTTTCTTGTTCACACGTCCCGGGACAGACTACTTCTGCGTCCTTGATAACACTGTGAATGCATTCATTCACTCACCCAACAAAGTTCCGATTTAGCACCTCCAAAGGGCCAGGCACTGGTCTAGGCCCTGGGGTTACACTGGATACAAACATTATGAAGAAACTCAAGTGGGTAAGGGAGGTAGGAAGGGGAAGGGCTCTCTGAGGGGACAACCAGTGGAGACGCAGATGAAAGGAAGGAATGAGCCACAGGATTCCAGGGGAGAACACAGCCCAAGCAAGTACAAAGGCCCTGAGGCAGGGGCCTGCGTGGTGTGTCTGGGGAACAGCGAGGAGACCATGGTGGCTGAAGCAGAGCAAACAGGTGAGTGGCAGGACCAGGCAAGGTGACCCCGGAGGCGGATTTCACGGACTCTGGCCAAAAGGCACACTAAGGAGATGGGACTCGGATTTAAGCATGGCGGGTCACTCAGCAGCTCTGACAAGCCAGGGAAAAATCCAAGTCCTCAGGGTTGGTGGGTGAGTGCAGCCCCATTTCTCCCAGGGCAGTGCAAAGGGCTCCGAGCCCTGACACCAACCCCCACATCCCCCCCATTAGACCTTCCCCTCAGCTCCCTGGGCCTCATCTGTCCCTATCTATAAAATGGAGACACAAGCCCTACCCAGGCTCCCATGGGGGTCCAGTGAGGAACATGCTGAGACACTGAAACGAGAGGCTGGGGTACCCCAGACCCCAGCCTCAGGGCCACTGTGAACCTCCAGGGTCAGCTAGGCCCTCAAGGACCCGGCCCCCCTCAGACGGCCTGAAACAGGCTCTCTGAAGGCTAAGGTGTCTGAGGAGGTGGCGCCTGGCAACCAGACGCCTGTCTAGCAACGGTGGGGTGGGATGGCAGCCGGGCTCCATGGCAACCAGCAGCTGGGGCCCAGAGGCCAGGCACCGCTTCAGAGGGGGAGCCAAGGCAGGGGGTTCCCAGGCTCCTCTCTAAAGCAGCGTGACTCACGGCCCCTCGGCAAATCCAGCGGGCACCGCTTGCAGGACTGGAGGCCCAGGCTTCCCTGCCCTGCCCTGCCCTGCACTCGGTCCCTGAGTGGTTCACTTGGCTTCTCCGGGCCTTCCATGTCCTCTCTGGAAGGGAGGCTATGCCTACCATGGAGGGACACATGAGAATTCAGCATTAACACACAAAAATAAGAGCAGCAAGCATTTACAGAGAACACTCTGAACACCTCTCCTGAGGTGGGTGCTATTAATGTACTAACCCCATTTCACAGACAAGAAAGCTGAGGCCCTAGGAAGTAAAGCATCACACGTAGCGAGGGGCAGAGTCAGAGAGGCTGACTGCCGTGCCAGGCCTCTTAACCACGCCATCACCCTGTCCCTGGTGTACAAAGGGCCTGGGGTTGGTCCAGCCAGCAAATATTCCTACAGTATTGATAAGAGTAGCAACAACAGCTGCCAAGGTTTACTGAGTGTGCTGGACGGAGCAGGCACTCAACCGCACTGGCTCACCTCATCCTCACGACCTTGTCAGGTGGCCACTATGAACAGCCCCTGTTACAGGGGAACCACTGAGGCACAGGGAGGTGAAGCAACTTGCCTGGAAAGTACTCAAGATAGTCCTGAAACTGCAGGGCGCCTGGGTGGCTCAGTTGTTAAGTGTCTGCCTCCAGCTCAGGTCATGATCCCCGGGGGCCTGGGACCGAGCCCTGCATCGGGCTCCCTGCTCAGCGGGAAGCCTGCTTCTCCCTCCCCCACTCCCCCTGCTTGTGTTCCCTCTCTCGCTGTGTCTCTCTGTCAAATAAATAAATAAAATCTTCAAAAAATGGAAACTGCAGTTCCTGACACCAAATCCCACCGCACCACACGGAGTGCTCAGTAAGTGTCTGATCATCACAATCAAAGCCTGCCTTTGGAAAAGCCACCGAGTCCCCAGTTCAACTCTCCAGCCTCGAGCTTGTGGCCCAGGGACCCCCCCCCCACCCTGCCAGCCACACCCCACCATTCTCCGGAGGGTGTGCCGGCTTTCACTGGAATCCCCCCTCCCCCCAGGGGAACACAGAAAGCTGTTAACCCGTCTTCCTCGAGGCTGGCCACTGGGCTGGACATTCACCCCACCCCCACCACCCAGCGTCATCTACAGAGAGAGCCTGCGGGGAAATAAATGGCTCCTGAATGTCACATCACAAACATCTCAGAACAAACCTGACAGCACAGAGCCAGGTGGGGAAGCGGAGAATCTGGATGCTGCAGGGTCTCTGCCCTTAGTCTCCAGGCAGCCAGAACCACGTCCAGTGGACTCTGATAGAACGCAGGTCTTGGGCCTGCAGTTTCACCTCTCTCAGACTCAGCTTCCGCATCCGTAAAATGGGCACGTAATGAAGTAGTGCGCCATAGCAGCAAAGATCTGAGGAAAGACTGTGGATGAGAATCAAGGCCGAGAAGAAGAAAAGAAGGGGGGGTGGGGAGGAGAAGAAGCAGAAGCAGCAGCAAGGCTGAGAATAGCACCAACAACACAGCTCTGACTGGAGACTGCCGCCCCATCTTCATTGTCATCATCAGGATTATCAATACTGCAGATCCCACACCTGGAGACGCCCCCCAGGAGCCTACCCCAGGAGCTGCCAATCCCAGTGCCGTGCCCACAAGAGCCACACAGGTAGGATGAATCAGTGAAGCTGACCAGGTGGTGCAAAAGGGAGATGGGGAAGACTGTGGCTCATGGGAGCACAGATGCTCATCTAAAGGGGTGGTCACTACTCCGCTCCCATCAACTGTCAGGGGCAGAAACACAGCCAGATCTCTCTGCTGTCCGAATGAAATTGGGAATCTAGATTTTTGTGATCATTTTTCACACTTTTAAAACCCTGTGCTAGCTCGTTCTAAAATGTATATGGAAAGGCAAAGAAACTAGAAGAGCCAATACAATATTGAAAAGGACAATGTTGGAGGAGTCACACTACTAATTTTGAGAATTACACCGAAGTTACGAAGTTACTCTCAAGACGCTATGGAACCAGGCAAAGGTCAGACACTAGATCAAAGGAACAGAATAAAGAGTCCAGAAACAGACTCATACAAATATGGCCATCTGATTCCTGACAAAGACGCAAAGGCACTTCAACGGAGAAAGGACAGTCTTCTCAACAGATGGTGCTGGAACCACTGACGTCATATGCAAATTAATGACCCTCAACCAAATCTACACACTTTATACAAAAGTTAGCTCGCGATGGATCACAGATCTAAATGTAAAACTATAAAACTCTTAGAAGAAAACATAGGAGAAAATCTTTGTGACCTGAGTTGAAACAAGAAGTTCTCAGGGTATCAAAAGCAAGCTCGGGGAGAGGAAAAGAGCGATAAATGAAAATTTTAAACTGTTGCTCTGCATAAGACACTGTTAGAAAATGAAAAGAGAATTTTTTTCTCTGGGAGAAATATTTGCAAAAGACACAGCTGATGGAAGATCTGCATGCAGAATATAACTCTAAATTCCAAAGGAAGAAAACAATTAAAAAAGACAGGTACAAGACCTGGACATAAACTTCACCTGAGAGGATATATGGATGGAAAATACACACATGAAAAGATATTCAACATCATCAGACATTTGGGAATATAAATGAAATGAAATGAAACCACAGTGGGATATCACTATACTTCCATGAGAACGGCTTTAAAAAAAAAAAACAAACAAACCTGACAATAGCAAGTGCCGACAAGAAGGGGAAACCACAGGGTCTCGGATGCTTCTGGTGGGAATGTGAAATGGCCCAACAACTTTGGAAAACAGTTTAGCAGTTTCTCATGAAGTTAAACATCCATGTCTGGGCATTTACACTAGAGAAATCAACACTTACGTTCACACAAAAACCTGTACACAACTGTTTACAGCTACTCCATTTATAATTGCCAAAGAGCGAAAAAGAATGAGTACGTCCTTCAACTGGCCAATGGATGAAACAACTGGAATATGCAAACAAGGGAACACTGCTCAGCAATATAAGGAACAAGCTCTAGAGACACACAACAACACGGGTAAATCTCAGAGGCTTCATGCTGAGTGAAGGAAGGCCATCTCAAAGGCTGCGTGCTGTGATTCCACTCACAAGGCACATACGTGTTCTGGAAAAGGCGAGACTATAAGGGCAGAAGCCAGATGAGTGGTTGGCAGGGGTTGCACCTGTGGTGGGATCTCTCAGTGGCCACACTAAAGAGTTTTCTGGTGGTCTGTATCCGGATTGCAGTGTAGGAATGCGACTCTATACGTGTGTTGAAACTCATAAAACTCTGCACCCCCAAAAAGTCATTTTCATTGTACATGAATTTTTTTTAAATCTTTAAAAATCTCGCACTGGGTACCAAGACGAACTCAGGGTTTTTTTAAAAGATGTGTTGAGAGAGAATCCTACAGACACAGAGGTGTGTGTGCATGCACGAAGTAATACGTACACGTGTGTCCCCTCACTCTCTCCCTCAGAGCCTGGGAACAGTAACATGCACTAGCATCCAGATCGAGGCCAATGGATGGAACCATCCTCCCAAAAAAAAAAAAAAAAAAGAACCAGATCTCCTTGGAAAACTAACTGATCCCAGGGCTGGGACACACAAAATACAAGATGGGCCTGAAATATTATGTGGTGCAAAAAAGCAAGAGAAGGAAATTTTTTTTTTTTTTTTTTTTTTAGAAGGATGGAGGCAGGGGCGCCTATATGGCTCAGTCGATTGAGTGTCTGACTCTTGGTTTCAGCTCAGGTCATGATCTCAGGGTCCTGGGATCGAGTCCTACATCAGGCTCCTTGCTCAGTGGGAAGCCTGCTTCTCCCTCTGCCTGCCGCTTCCCCTGCTTGTGCGTGCATGCTCTCTCTGGCAAATAAAATTAGAAAACATTTTTTTAAATAAATAGATAATAAAAATAAATTAACTAATTAATTTTTTTTAATTTCTTTTTAAAAGAAGTATGGAGGTCTATCAAAAGGGCACAGGGGCCAAGTGGAAAGAGCTCCCAGTGTCCAAAGCTGGAACCGCTTGGACAAAATAAATAATGATAGCACTGATTTATGAGGCCATCCTGATATAAATAACTGGATGAATAAATAAGTAAATAGGGGGAATGCTTCCTTACGGAAAAGTTTCAATTAATAAAAATAGAAGGAATGAAGAAAACAGAAATTCACCATTAGAACATCACAGTAGGAATTGCCACAGGCAAGATACACCCATGGATGCTAAAATTAGTGGGTGAAAATTGAAGCAAAAGCAAGATATTTCCACAGTCTCAAAGAATCTCCCCCCAAATCTAGTAATTATAAAGGGAAAAAATTGTAACTTTACCATGGAGAATCCTGGCTTTCGCCATCTGAGCCAAGTGATCGTGGTTAATATCATTAGTAGGAAATACTGACACCATGGGTCCCTGATACAACGTGCTGAGAAAGATCCCTCACCCCTGACCTACCCCCGCCCAATAATGCAGAACCTCAAACCCAACTGAGGGGCAATCTATAAAATACTTGACCAGTACTCTTCACAAGCGTCAAGGTTGTGAGAGACACAGGAAGACCGAGGAATCGCCAGAGACTAGAACAGACTGAGGAGGTGCAATACATAAAGGCAACATGGTATCCCGGATGGGATCTTGGGAAGAAAAAAGCAAAGAGTGGGACAATCAGTGCAATCCAAGTAAATTCTGTAGTTTAGTTAATGGCATTATGTCCGAACCAATTCCTTCATTTTGGTCACTGTACTAGGTTTCTACAAAATGTTAACTTAAGGGGAAGCTGGATGAAGGAGGTACAGGAACTCTGTACTGTATGCAACTTTTCCATAAGTCTAAAATTATCTCAAAATCAGAAACCCTGGGCTGGCCAAGCTAACTCAGCTACTGGTCAAACTGCACATGTCTACACCACAGACTTGGCCCACAAGTCACTGGTTCACACTCATGGTTGTTATGGACTTAATGTGTGACCCTCCCCCAAATTCATACACTCAAGTCCTAGCCCCCAATGTGATGGTATCTAGAGGTGGGGCATTTGGGCGGTAATTAGGTTTAGATGAGGTCACGAGGGTGGGGTCCCCATCAGAGGATTAGCGTCCTTATAAAAAGAGGAACAGACACCAGAGCATGCGCTCTCTCTCTGCCCTGTGAGGACACAGTCGGAAGGCAGCTGTCTACAAACCAGGAAGGAAATCCTCACCAAGAACTGAATCTGGCCACACCTTGATCTTGGATTTCCCAGACCCCAGACTGTGAGCAAATGTCCTGGTTAAGCTACCCAGCCTGTGATGTTTTGTTATAGCAGCCTGAGCAGACTAATACACTGGTCTACAGCTGACACCCCCATTCCTCCCTGGGGAGGCCCAAGACAAAAAAACTCTCTGAACTTGTACATAAAAGACTCCCCAAGTCAGGTGTCCCCAGCACCACCCTCTTGATTGGCTTTTCATGGCCACACCTAGAGTCTGCAGCAAAAAGGGCCCAGGGCTATAAATAAGAGCTCCGTTCAAACCCAAGCCCTGCTACAAATTCACTGTGGGAGGCTGGGTGAGGGACTCCCCCTCTTCTTTCTTTTTCTTTAAATTTTTTATTGTTATGTTAATCACCATACATTACATCATTAGTTTTTGATGTAGTGTTCCATGATTCATCGTTTGTGTGTAACACCCAGTGCTCCACGCAGAACTTGCCCTCTTTAATACCCATCACCAAGCTAACCCATCCCCCCACCCACCTCCCCTCTAGAACCCTCAGTTTGTTTTTCAGAGTCCATCGTCTCTCATGGTTCCTCTCCCCCTCCGACTTACTCCCCTTCATTCTTCCCCTCCTGCCATCTTCTTTTTTTTTTCTTAACATATATTGCATTATTTGTTTCAGAGGTACAGATCTGTGATTCAACAGTCTTGCACAATTCACAACACTCACCATAGCACATGCCCTCCCCAATGTCTATCACCCAGCCACCCCAACCCTCCCACCCGCCCCCACCACTCCAGCAACCCTCAGTTTGTTTCCTGAGATTAAGAATTCCTCATATCAGTGAGGTCATATGATACATGTCTTTCTCCGATTGACTTATTTCACTCAGCATAACCCCCTCCAATTCCATCCATGTCGTTGCAAATGGCAAGATCTCATTCCTTTTGATGGCTGCATAATATTCCATTGTGTGTGTGTGTGTGTGTGTGTGTGTGTGTGTGTGTGTGTGTACCACATCTTCTTTATCCATTCATCTGTCGATGGACATCTTGGCTCTTTCCACAGTTTGGCTATTGTGGACATTGCTGCTATAAACATTGGGGTGCATGTACCTCTCTGGATCCCTACATTTGTATCTTTGGGGTAAATACCCAGTAGTGCAATTGCTGGATCATATGGTAGCTCTATTTTCAATTTTCTGAGGAACCTCCATACTGTTTTCCAGAGTGGTTGCACCAGCTTGCATTCCCACCAACAGTGTAGGAGGGTTCCCCTTTCTCCGCATCCCCGCCAACATCTGTCGTTTCCTGACTTGTTAATTTTAGCCATTCTGACTGGTGTGAGGTGGTATCTCATTGAAGACTCCCCCTCTTCTGAAAACTGGGCAGGGGTCAACCTTCAGGGGTTATCATGAAGCTCAGATGAGCGTGCCTTCCTATGAAGTTGCTAGGAAAGCTACAATGAGCTAATGTTAGGTGTTATTTTTTCATTACAGCAACACGTAGGGGCTGAAGGACAGAGACATTTCATTGACAATTTATGCGTGGGGAAGGAAATCCAAGTTGAACATAGCCGTACCCCACTCTGTCTACGGCAGTTTCTATGAGCCCCAGAACTCTTCGAGGCAAGGAGGCAGGGCAGGGAAATGATCTTCTGCATATGGGTAAAGGCTCCCCTGTTAGGAACGTCCTCATACAGATGACGTCCTCATACACAGGACATCCTCAGACACAGGCACAGAAACATTGCTTTAAGAATAGTAACTGCAGGACTGTTTCAACAATTCTGAACAAATTAAGGTCCATTCAAGGAATGAAAAACTATGCAGCTGTGAAAAAGAATGAGGAAGCCCATAGGTACTGTAGAGAACAAGGTCCAAGATATACAAATAAGAGGGGCGCCTAGGTGGCTCAGTCATTTAAGCATCTGCCTTCAGCTCAGGTCGTGACCTCAAGGGTCCTGGGATCGAGTCCCCCGTCAGACTCCCTGCTCAGCAGAAAGTATGCTTCTCCCTATACCCCTCCCCTTGCTCGTGTGTGCACGCATGCTCTCTCTCTCTCTCAAATAAATACATAAAATCTTAAAAAAAAAAAAAAGATATATGACTAAGGGGAAAAAAAGAGAGGGGGACCTCATGACCCAGCACCTCCAGCACATATGTACCAGGAGACTTCTCAACAAGGTTCACAGCAACATTGCTCGGAAGAGCTGTGTGACCAGCAGCGTCTGAGATGAGCCCCAACGAACCCCACCTCCTGGTACTCACAACACCTGGTACATGTAGAGTGTCTTCCCACATTCCCTCAGGGTTGTGACTAAGAGACTACATACAGCAGAGTAAAAGAGATGGTATGGCACTTCCAAGACTAGGTCATAAAAGTTCTGTGGATTTTACCTATGGCTCTCGGGACCACACACTTGTGGGGGGAGCCACCCGTCATGTCTACCTACGGAGAGGCCCACATGGAGGCCTAGTCCAGCCAACAGCCCTGTGCGGGCACCATCTTAAAGCAGAGCCTCTGCCCCCAGTCAAACCATCAGATGAGCCTGCAGACCTGGCTGGCAGCTTCCCTGCAACCTCAATGGAGACCCAGAGCCAAAAGAATTACCTAGCTAAGGGACGCCTGGGCGGCTCAGTCGTTAAGCATCTGCCCTGGGCTCAGGTCATGATCCCAGGGTCCTGGGATCAAGCCCCTCTTCGGGCTCTTTGCTCAGTGAGGAGCCTGCTTCTCCCTCTCCCTCTACTGTTCCCCCTGCTTGTGCTCTCTCTCTCTCTGACAAATAAATAAATAAAAATTAAAAAAAAAAAAAAAGAATTACCTAGCTAAGCTGCTCCCAAATTCCTGACCCACAGAAACTGTGTGAGATATGAATGTTTAGTATTTCAAGCCATTAACTTTTAGGGTTACAAATATGGCTAATTTGACTCTGCGTCTCTCATGAGTTTGCAGACAAACAGCCAGTCAGGATTCCAGTCATCTGGAGCCCAGGGACCCATTGCCACAGTTTTGGGCTGGAAACCTCTGTTACCTTCTTACCAAGCTGCCTCACAACATGGCAGCCAACTTCCCTAGAGCAAGTGATCCCAGAGAAAGAGAACACCCACCACAATCCTTTTATGACTGAGAGTCTAGGTCACTTTCTCCTCCTCCTTACTCCGTTCATCAGAAGTGACTCATTAAGTCCAGCCCACAGTCAACAAGAGAAAAAGATACAGGGTGTGAATAATAGGAGATGGGGATCTGGGGGCCATCTTGGAGACCGCTTATCACACAGACCAAATCCCCAAAGGATAATGAGTTTGTTGTAACAACAGAACAACAAAATAATAGCTAACATTTATTGGATGCTGACCATGTTTGAGAGTCCTACATGCATGAACACATTTAATCACTACAACAACCCTGGGTGCTACAACTATTGCTCCCAGATTCTACTACTTCTTCCACATTTGCTCTGTTAACTTCAACTGGGTTTTTCTAGCCTTTAGGGGAAGCGAAGATCCAGAGAGGAGCCAAGGCCATTCTCTTAGACCTCCCTGAGGAGGTGCCACTTGGGCTCCAACCTCAAGGATGAGAAGGAAACAGACAAGGGACAACCTAAGAAAGAACATTCCAGCAGAGGGAACATCAGGTGCAAAGGCCCTGAGGCAGGAGTGAGTACTGTTTGTGGGAGGCCTAAAGAAGGCCCAGAGGCTGGGGAGGAGCGAGGAAGGAGCAGTGGTGAGAAAGGCAGGCAGTGGACACACAGCCTACATGGAGGAGTTTAATTTCCTAAACGACATAAGGAGTTAAAAGACCTGGCTTCCAGGGAACAAAAGGCAGAGGGGTTCAGAGTCAATCCTGGAGAAATCTCCCAAACCCTGGACCTCTGGGAAACCTTCAAGGGCCAAAGGGACCTGGTCCTAAGGCTTCCAAGGGCACCAGAGTAAGACAGGGCTGGGAACCCATCGTCCGTAAGGACAGGACCCCCCCCCCCCCAGGCAGGTCTCTTGGAATGACCCCGCATCCTTTGCCAGGTCCATGACCACCCGCATACCCCAGCCACACGTCCGTGAAGTCTCTCCCCAACTTCCCACACTCCTGATGCCGGAAACCCAACCACTCACCAGGAGGCCCCAGCTCCCAGGACCCTTCTAATTTGAGGTTAGCTTCAAAAGGGGAAGGCCCAGCCCACTTAGACTCCCATGGAAGACTGAGCGGCCTAGGGGTGGTCTGCCTGCCAGGGCTGGGGCTGCCCACTGCTCACTACTCTGCTATAGAACCCTGCAAAAAGTCAGTGAACTTCAAAGCGACTCAGTTTCCCCATTTACAAAATGGGAATGGCCACAACCACCCTGGACTTCGCAAAGGGAAATCCTGAAGATTAAAGTGTGCCCCGAGAAAGTTCAAGATGCACATATAAGGCTAGTCTAGAAATAAAAATGATGATGGTAATAACAACCTAACAGTTATTGAGGAGTTATTATATACTGGACTCTTTACAGTTACATGCTTTACAGAAATTCCTACATGCAATCCTCTCCACAACCCTATGATTAGCCCCTTTTTACAGATTAGGAAACTGAGGCCCAGAGAAGTCAAGTAACTTATCTAAGGTTGCGGAGCCAACAAGTGGTAGAATTACAGTTAGATCAGAGGCTGTGCATTTTACATGTATAAACACACTTACATGCAGAAGAGACAGAAACGGGCTCCTGCATCTTTGCAAAATGGCTCTATCCTCATGCTCTTTATCATCACCTTGCAAAAGGCAACCTTACATGAATGACATCATATCATGTAATCATTTCTTTTTATGAAAAAAATTATGCATCCCCCAATGGGCAAAAAAAAAAAAAAATCAATCACTGATTTCCCTCTTTGCTGATTCTAAGAATCCGTGCTGAGTTGCTCCTGTATCCTAAATACTATATCCTATTAATGAAACGAGGAAATTCAACTTATTTTTTAGATCTTGATTTTCTTTTCCATGGTGAAGTCCTCATCTAACCAACACACCCAATATCACTGCTATGACCCATTTCCGATGGACTCAGCTGCACACCTTTCTCCGGTTCCAGTCGTTCTGGACAATGAGGTTGTCCCGGATCCTCAGGGTGCCAGGCCCTCCTTCCGTAAAGGCATTCCTGCCTTTCCCCAGAGAAACCTCTTCATGGTGGGGGGGTGGCGGGTAGTCAAGAAGCCGATTTGCCCACAGGAACCACAAACCCACCAGAAGAGAAAGCCAAGCGGGCTGCTGGGTGTGACGCCTTAAGTGGGGAGTGCCCGTGCCTCCCCTGAGCCCACTGACCCCACAGCGGCCCCTTCCCACCCCACAGGCCAGACAGCAAGCAGCCATCAGCAGCCCTGCCTGCAGTCAGGGGATCCACCCTTGTGAAATCTGGGAAGGTACTGGCTTTAAACGGGTACATTTTATTTTATGTGATTTATACCTCAAGAAAGCTTAAATTTGTAAGAAGTGTTGACCTGCCTGTGCTGTCCTGCCTGCCACCCCCTCTAACAGGTCAGCTGGGGGACGGCCTGTGGCAGGCAGCCCAGCCCCCACCACTAAGGCTCACTCAGAAATGCACAGAACGCTAAGAGCCATTGGTGCCCCCCTGCTGTTCACTCTGCCCCAAGAAACTGGCTTCAGGGCTTCTCCCTGGTGGTGCTCAGGCTGGGCTCCAAGAACTATGCCAGCTCAGTGCTCCCCAAACCCCTTTGGGGAGGGTGGGGGCCTGGCACCAGGGAGGCACTGTTGTCCCAGCCAGTTGCAAGCTCAGGAATCAAACTCTGGGGCTCCTCCCCTCATCCCATGGATGTGACCCGGAGCCCCTTGGCAGCCATAAGGACGTACCTCAACTGCCAGCCTCTTGGTTTTTACAGTCAACCTTCAAAATCTTACCTCCCCTGATAATCAGGCCCCAGCCAATGGCCCCTCTGGATCCTTCTTTAAGCCCATGTGTGCACTTCTGAGTTTTGGTTTTTGAACCAAGGCCCCAGCAAAAAAAAAAAAAAAAAAAAAAAGGAATTGAGCACATACCCCAAAATTCATTCCACAAATATTTATGAGCCCCCTACCATGGGCAGGCCAGGCAATGGAGATGCAGGGAACAGGAGAAACCTAGCATTTACCTCCAGTAAAGGAAGACAGATTATCAAAAGCAGACAAATACAACCGACCAGGGGCACCTGGGTGGCTCAGTCAGTTGAGCATCTGACTCTTGATTTAGGTTCAGGTCATGATCTTGAACTGGTGGGTGGGATGGAGTCCTGCATAGGCTCAGTGCGCAGTGGGGAATCAGCTTGAGATTCTCTCCCTCTCCCTCTGCCCCTCCCCCTGCTCACTCTCTCTTGTGCACACACTCTCTCTCAAATAAATGAATAAATCTTTAAAAAATAAAAACAACCAGCCAACAGGAGGGGAAAGCTGTTACAGGAAGAATAAAGCTGGGGAAGGCATGGGGTTTTTTTCAGACAGGGTGGCCACAGAAGGCCCCCCTGAGAAGGGTATTTCAGGGGAAAGAGGCCTAACAGCAGGGGATGGGGGGCAAGGGCGGGGGGGTGGGGCCAGGTTAGGCAGATCCTGAGGAGAATGTCCCACAGCAGGAAGAGAACGGGCAGGATGGTGCCTGGGGTGCCTGAGGAGCTGCAGGAGGGCAGGGGAGCTCCAGGCAGAGAGAGGGGGCAAGTGTTAAGACCCCTTTATGGGATAAATGAGCAACAACTACCAAAATCTAAAATCCATGTGTTCTCAGAGGAAGCAAACTAGTCCCCTTCTGGATTGGATTCTGCAGACACACCAGCACCTGTGGCCCAAGACAGTCCATGCAGAGCAGGTGGAAAGGGAAGTGGTGACGAGCAGGGGTTCTGCAGGCAGAGGGCCTGGGTGGGGAGTGGGGGGGAGTGGAGGAAGGAAGAAGGGGAAGGGCGTAGGGAGGCGGTGAAGGGGAGAAGGCGCAGGAAGGGCAAGAGTTTGCTGGAAAGGGTCAGAGCATCCCTGCGATGACCCATGACCCTCCCGGTCCCCACTCCCTGCCCTACGCTCTGAGAGCCTCTCAGAAGCCCCACTGAGCACCGCATGCTGATGACCCTCTGGGGACTCACTCCCTTGGGCCTCGCTGGTGGCCAGTAGGTCCAGCAAAGCTGAGCAGCAGGCCATTTGAGATGCCCTCCTTCCCCACCATGGTAGCCCTGGGCCCTCTCTGAGGAAGAGCAGAGAGAACTCTTTTAACTTGGTAATAACGACACCTGGTAATTAACCTGGTGATAATGACCCCAGACACGGGACTACACAACACCTCTGAATATACCAATCTTATAATCAGGCAAAAGTTGGTCCCAACTGTCCAGTGAGTTCCGTTAAAAGGCATCATAAAGGTCCTTTATATATTTAAAAAAAAAAAGGCTGATTTTCCAACATCACACATAACAAGTATTCGAAGAAGCAACAGCTCCTGGCCAGCCAGGGTCCATGAGAGAATGTTTCAAAGGCCTGAGCCACTTTTCTAGCTCATTTTCTCTTTCTGCTGCTCATGACATTGTAGATTTACATTAAGAACAAAACAAAGAACAAACCGAAGAAGAAGAACCCATTTTTACAAGGAATTTTATAAGCAGATCTGAAGGGTAGGGGAAGAACGAAGGCAACCCCTAAAGAAGCCTGGCTGCAAAATGTTTTTTAAAGGAAAAAAAAAAAAAAAACTTTTAACATAGAAACACCCAACGATACATTTTTAAAGTCTAATTTTGAAAAATGATCAAAACACTTTTTTTTTCCAAACATCCCAAATTACAAGTGGCCACCAGATGCTGGGGTCTGGAAATACGACTATGGTTAGTTTTGTTTCCTGTTTTTAAGAAACCTAAAAATCAAGGAAGTCACAAGCACCCAGGGAAGAAATGCTAGGAACACTGCCCATGTGGTGACTTCACGTGCGGACTGCCAGAAGCTTCGAGATGAACGCACCCAGAAACCAAACATCTCATCGGAGGAGGACTGTGGGAGCGTGTGTGCAAACCCAAAAGGAACTTCTAATTCTCTTGGTGTGCTTGAAAAGCCCATGGGAAGAGTTCTGTAAGCCTTGGACTTTCCCTGTAGAGACGGCATCCACCGTGGAACCCTGTTCTCTACCCCCCAAGGAACAGGCAGGCACTGTCCTAGGATGCAGGATGGAGGGCAGATGTCTGGGGATATGATGTAACCTGGGTGAAGTGAATTCATCCAAGAATGAGTCATGGAAGCAGCCCTCAAGTGTCCTTCAGAAATCTCCACTGCAGAACACAGGACTGAGACCCGAAGGCGTCCCCACCTCCCACCTCAAAGAGGAATATCCCCTCTTTGAAATAAGCTCTGACCCGGGCTGCAATGGCAGGCACTGTGTCTTTTGCCATGGGCTTCTATTTTCCCCTTTTGTAGTAAAGCACCCCAGTGTGGTTGGAGGGGTGACGCATCCTCCACCTGAGCCACACAAGGCACAAGAATGAAGCCAATGGAAAGGGTGACTGAGACCACAATAGCCAAACTGTGGAAAGAGCCAAGATGTCCATCGACAGATGAATGGATAAAGAAGATGTGGTATATATACACAATGGAATATTATGCAGCCGTCAAAAGGAATGAGATCTTGCCATTTGCAACGATGTGGATGGAACTGGAGTGTTATGCTGAGCAAAATAAGTCAATCAGAGAAAGACATGTATCATATGACCTCACTGATATGAGGAATTCTTAATCTCAGGAACAAACTGAGGGTTGCTGGAGTGGTGGGGGGTGGGAGGGATGGGGTGGCTGGGTGATAGACATTGGGGAGGGTATGTGCTACGGTGAGCGCTGTGAATTGTGCAAGACTGTTGAATCACAGATCTGTACTTCTGAAACAAATAATGCAACATATTTTAAGAAAAAAGAAAAAAAGAAGATAGCAGGAGAGGAAGAATGAAGGGGAGTAAGTCAGAGGGGGAGACGAACCATGAGAGACGATGGACTCTGAAAAACAAACTGAGGATTCTAGAGGGGAGGGGGGTAGGGGGATGGGTTAGCCTGGTGATGGGTATTAAAGAGGGCACGTTCTGCATGGAGCACTGGGTGTTATGAACAAACAATGAATCATGGAACACTACATCAAAAACAAATGATGTAATATATGGTGATTAACATAACAATAAAAAATTAAAAAAAAAAGAAAGAAAGGGTGACTGAGAGATGGACATAGCGCCCCTAGATCACACAGTACCTGAAGCTAATGTCTTAGCTTCATGAGTTATGACATTTCCTCTCTTATTTAAGTCAGTCTGGTTTGGGTTTTTGAAGAGTCCCCCATCCAAGGATTAAACAAAACTCTTAACTTTAGCTAGGAGCTTAGAAGTCCAGCTATGTCCACCCCTTCCAAATAACTACCAATTCAGAACGAACAAGTCCTTCAGGTGTCACAGCTGAGGGCAAATTACAGGCATCCAGCTTCACCCAACCTCACAATGCTTCCTCGAGGTCTCCATTCACCTTTTTTTGCCAGGACAACCTGCTCAGCCTTATTAGGCTCTGGCCCTGACCCTCCCCACATCACTGTCTCTGGGAAGCCATCCCTGCTCAGCCTACCTGAGCAGAGCAACTCACTCCCACCCCCGCGCTCCAATATCCCCATCCCCGCCTTAGTTCTCCTCCTGATGTTCATCACCAATGGGTCCTCCATGAATTTACTTATTTGTTCACTGTCTGTCCCCCCAAACTGTCACCCCCTCAGCCTCTTTCACACCAGGATCAGAGTAAGAAAACTCTTGTCCATGAGAGAAAATGAGCTACATTAGTCCACAGATGAGTGGAGGAGGCAGCCCCCCACACAGACCCACTTGAGCATAGCTCAGAGGAGGCGGCGATCCCGGGGCCACAGTGAGGACCACCCGTGCTTTGTATGTCCTCCCTCCCCAAGCCTCCTGCTCAGGTGCTCAGGCCAAAAACCCTGGAGTCAGGGCAGCTGCAGGGGAGGAGGGCTCCCCCTCAGGGTCCTACAAGCATGGGGTCAGCCCCTGAAAGGAGCACCTCCTGTGCTTCACCCCAGCTCCCGTCGACTCCCGTCTCTCCCGCCAGAGCCAACCATCAGCAAATCCTATTGGCCCCACATTCTAAATACCTCTCTTCTCTGACATCTCCCTGGTCAGGGCCACCATCACCTCCACCTGGACTATGCTAGCACCTCCTCCCTGGTCTGTCTACTGCCTCTCCTGCCCCAATCCATGCAGCAAGTCGGTGCGTTTCCTGAGCACCTACTATGTGCCAGGCCCATTTTTCTCTTTCCTTCCTCCCCTCCACTTCATTCTTTTCCCCTCCAGTCTGCCTTTGGCTCGAGTCATGGTCCCAGGGTCCTGGGATCGAGCCCCACGTCGGGCTCCCTGCTCAGTGGGGAATCTGCTTCTCCCTCTTCCCTTTCCCCTCCCCCCCACTTGTGCTCTCTCTCTCTCTCTCTCTCTCTCTCTCAAATAAATAAATAAAATCTTTAAAAAAAAATAAAATGTTCAAAAAAAAGGGGGGGGGGATATACCCGGCTGGCTCAGTCAGAAGAGCATGAGACTCTTGATCTCAGGGTAGTGAGTTCAAGCCCCACATTGGGTGTAGAGATTACTTAAATAAATATTTAAAATATATATTTGACAAATCAGAAACGAAAGTCCGACGTTGGGGGATGCCTGGGTGGCTCAGTCGGTTAAGCGTCTGCCTTCAGCTCAGGTCATGATCCCCGTGTCCTGGGATGGAGTCTCGCATTGGGCTCCCTGCTCTGTGGGAAGCCTGCTTCTCCCTCTGCATGCCACTCCCCCTGCTCATGCTCTCTCTCTCTCTGACAAATAAATAAAATCTTAAAAAAAAAAAAAAATCTGATGTTGGGATCCTGCTCAAATGTCACCTCTCCCTGACTCTGGCCAGAGGTGATCTCGGATGCCCGCCCAGAGTTCTTTAATACAGGGCTCCTCATACAGCTCGGGCACTTTCCCTGCTGCGCGCCCGCTGGGAGGTTTTTGTCTGACCTTCCCCATTACGGTAAGAACTACTGGCGGAAAACCCAGATCTAAGATGCCCCAGCCACCCTGGGCCTAGTGTGCAGCCGCGACCTTTGCGCTTGCTTCACGACGGGCTTCCCCAGGCCTTCCCCACAACGCTGCGCAGAGGTGACACAGGGCAGCATGCACAAACATCTCTTATTTTGATATTAATACCTATGGCTATCACATCAAATCCATGACTCCTGAACTTTATTGCTTCAGACTAAAGTTTTTAAAAAGGGAGGAAGGTCAGATTAAGTTCAAAAAACTACAGAAATTATGGTGCTGCTGGTAGATGAATACAACAGAAATCAGGAGACCGATCCTGGACGAGCGTATTTTAGGAAACACTAACTGGCTAAATGGATGGATGGATGGATGGATGGATGGATGGATGGATGGACGGACAAGATAGAAAGAGGAGAAAAGAATGAAGTGGAGGGGAGGAAGGAAAGAGAAAAATGGGCCTGGCACATAGTAGGTGCTCAGGAAACACACTAACTTAAACCCATCCTCAAGGGAAGCGGCACAGCGCTGCAGTGAGCAGCCTGGGCCTGGAGTCACACTGCTGGTTCATATCCTGCTTCGGCCTTTCCTCACTGGGGGACCCAAGGCACGTGACAGAACCTCCTTGTGCCTCAGTTTCCCCATCCGTGAAACTGGACAGTAAGAACGCCTCCATTAAGGCTGTAGAGAGGAACAAGCGAGTTCATGCCTGCAGAAAGCTCAGGACACAGTCTGATACACCCTAAGTCTTGATCTATGTCAGCAACAGTGTGAAGAATCATTTCTTGAATCCCTCCTAGGACCAGGACAGGCGAAGGAACCCAAACTGATCCACCTCCTTCCTTCGGAAGCAGCCAGCCCCAAAGCTCCACGGGCCTCTCCAAAAGATTTTCCAGGGACAAAAGAGAAAAGAGGGGAGAAGGCTCTACTCCCCACAGGCTCAAAGGAGAAACGAGGCCGGCGGGGGCCGCAAGGTGATCTGAGAAGTTGCACAGGGGCGAGAAAAGAACATGAGGCAGGAGGGAAAAAAAAGATAAAGTCAGTAGCCCGGGCTGCCTCTGCAGATAGCTAAATTCTGTTGTGCTACTTCTGCACGCCTCAGCTCTTCTCAGCCTCCAAGGAGCGTTTGCCTAAATTAGTGCCTGCAATATGCCGCGCAGAGAAAGGGAAGGTGAAGACAAGCGGAGAAAAGCTTGGGCCCACTGGGCGCTGTGCCCAGACCAGTGCTGAACACAAGAAGGGGGAACATGGGACCCCAGAGCCTCTCCCCACAGCCGTGGCCAGCAGCTGCGGCTCATGCCCAAGGCCTCACCCGGCCCTCCGTGCTCCCCAACATTCTCCCGGCCACATCCCGACCTCCCGAGCGGCCCTCACAGTTCCTCTCTGCACCCATCACCTGCACCCACCGGCCCCTGCCAGCTCCCACCCTCCCCAGTCAGCTGGAACATTACTGGCTGCTCCAGTGACTGGGCTCATGGCTGGAGAACCCAACGTGTATTTAATTCTGGGGACGTGCCAGAGAGAGAGAGAGAGAAAGGGCACGCATGCACATGTAACGTATACGCTGCATTAATGCAGGGCACTACATATGCAGAAAAGAGCACCCCAGCGAGCTGGCTCAGGACCCTGCAGATTTGTACAAGCACACACACGAACATCGCGCCCTGCGGTAAGCACACAGATTCGCACGCAGAAATAGTCACCGTCGTGCTGTTTCTGCCAGATGGCAGAGCCTTGGCAATGACCGTGTGTCTGCACGCCTGTGCATTTGTTTGTATGTAATAATAGCGGCAGCTGACGTCACTGAGTTCCTACCCGCTGCCAGATGCCGTCCTACCATCCTACGTGCTACATCAGCCCCATGACGGAGGTGTTACTGGGACCCCTATTCGACAGATGAGGAAACTGAGGCCCAGAGGTCAAGTCACTTGCCCCAAGGTCACACTGCTGCCAAGTGGCAGAGCTGGGACTCGAACCCGGGCAGCCGGGCTCCCAAGCCTGCACCCTACGGTCACCACAGTATACTGCGGCAACAGCACAGTTAGCTGACCAGGATGCTGGGCTCCACGTGCACCTGATCACAATTTATGTCTTAGTCCCTGAAATAATGTATCAGTCCCATTTTGCAGGTGTACAGATGAGAAAACTGAGGCACAAATCGGTTAAATAACTTGCCCGAGGTCACAGCTGAGAGGTGGCAGGGCTAGAGTCCGAACCAGGGACGGAAACTGGATCCCAGGCCCTGATGGACCAGGGGGTTCCAGCTGTAGGAAGACAGTGAACTCCTAAAGTCAGAGGCAAGGGCTATCTATCCATCCAGTATCCAATATGAGCAAGCCAGGGTTTTACGACCCTGGGGATGAAAGGGAGAGATCCCAAAATAACCAGACGCCCCTGGGGCCCTCAAGGAACCTACCGTGCCAGTGAGGGACCAGATTTGAACAGGACTGGCCCAGACGGGAAACAGAAACCCCCAGGGAAAGCAGGTGCCCAAGGTCCAGGGGTCCAGGCTGTTGAGGTCAATGCCCAGATATGCCCCTCCCTCCCCCAGAGTGTACAAACTGGCAACCCACAGGTCTGGCCCACAGACGTGTTTTGTTTGGCCAATGCAGTGTTTGTTAAAAATGTGATTGAGTTGCCAACTTTTAAAAATCGAATGATTTCATACCAAAAACTCTACATTTCCGGCTGTTGGGAAACATCCTTAAAAAGTCAGGAGATCTGGCAACACCAGGCTCGTGTTCCCACATGAGAACCGCCACTCCGGGCTGAGGAGCAGCTACCCTCTTTACACAGGACCTGGGACTCGAGGCACGGACACGTGCTCTCCCATTCTTCAGAAGCCCGGGGTCAGGGGCGTGGGCTCTGGAACCAGACCACTAGGGCTTGCTCGCATCTGGGCTCTGCCATCTCCTCATTGTGTGATCCTGGGCAACTTAATGCTTCTGTGCCTCAGTTTCCTCATCTGTAGAGGAGCCACTCCACCAGGACTAGGGCCTGGCACCCAGTAAGCACTCAGTAAGTGTTCAACAGCCCTGCTGTCCCCACAACACCAAGGCCAATGGCTTGAGGCACTGTTTGGGAACAGTAAAAGCTAGCACACACCCAGCACCTGCTATAGCCCGGCCCTGTCCTAAGAGTTGTATTTTTATGGATTTAGTTGATCTTCCCAAGAAGCCCTTAAGACCACTCCTAGGTATAAGCTCAAGAGAAATGAAAACCTATGTCCATCTAAAAACTTGTACATGAATGTTCTTGGCAGCATTATGTATAATAGCCAAACAGTGGGAAACAAGCCAATGTCTGTCACTGGATGAATGGATAAACCGGATGTGGTACAGCCATATAAATAGAATATTATTCAGCCATAAAAAGGAATGAAGGACGGGCACACGCTACAGCATGGATGAACCTCAAAAACATGATACGGAGTGAAAGAAGCCAGACACAAAAGGCCACGTACTGTAGGAGTCCATTTCTATGAAATGTCCAGGCCTACAGACACCGAAGGCAGATCAGTGGCAATTGCCAGGGTTCAGGGAGGGGAAGCAGGGGAGTGAGTGCTAATGGGTTTGGAATTTCTTTCTGGGGTGATGACAATGTTGTGGAAGGAGAAAACAGGGACGGTGCACCACCCTGCGAATATACTAAAAGCCACTGGAGTGGACATTTTAACAGGGTGGATTTTATGGTGTGTGAATTCTATCTCAATTTTTAAATGTTTTTAAAAAAGAAACATCTAGGGGATAGACGTTATCATCCCCATTTCATAGATGACGAAGCCAAGGCCCAGAGAGATTAAACATAAATATTTCTCTCTATCCACGTTGATGTTGAAAGTGAAGAGAAGACACAGGCGGGGGGGGTGACGTGCTCTTTCTTACACCTGCCTGCTTTACTCGGCAGAGCCATGGGCATCTGGGTTTTCAAACCTCGCCCAGGCAAATCATTTCCTCTCTCTGGACTCCAGTCAAAGGCCGGACTAGGAAGACTCTTAATCTATCCTTCCAAGGTCCTCGAGGATCCTACAAGTCTAGGGCATTGTAGTGGAGCATTATTTATTCATATCTATGAGGACAGCTGTGACCATTAATAAGTGATGAATTTAACGACCCACAGTGGGAACTGGCCCTCTCCCAGGTACATGGGAAGAAAACATTCTGGGTTTTCCAAGTCCAAGCCCTTCCCATGACCAGCTCGGATGTCAGAGCAAGAGGGAGGCGCTCAGCAGCCCACCTCCTCCTAAGAGGGTCTGACCAGGAGACCATCCCATTCGGCAGGAAGATGCCTTATTCACAGATGGGAAGATGACCTCACCAGGCTAGAGGAACCCCTCCCTCACCAGGAGAAGCCCCTAACAGGACAACAGAACCCCAACCCTCATGGGAAGATCCCTTCATGGACCCCTCTCCCCTCTGCCCTGGGGCAGCAGGATCTCCCTGGGCTGCTAGGGGTTGGAACAGTGCCGCAGCTTTTCCACAAATGAGCCCCTATAAAGCATGGCCCTTTTTCTGAGCACGGAAGGGTCCTCAAGGGCATCCTGCAGTAGGGGGCTCCGCACCAGCCCCATTCTCACATGCAGGACCAACCTGCAAATGATGCATTAGAGGCCAGACACAGAGAGGAAGAGACGGAGGCACAAAGAATAAGACAGGCAGAAAAACAGGGAAGCGAAGGGCAGGAACAGACTCAGGCTGACAAAGAGCCCCAGAAGGAGACTGGAGGCAGAGCTGGGAAAGAAAGCCAGGAAAGAAAGGAAGAATGAAAGATGACTGAGAACAAGAGCACCTCAAACCAGAAGCGGAGAGGCCGAGAAAGAGAGGAGACCCAGTAGGGGCCTTCATTTGAGGTCCTTCCTCGGTGGGAGGTGGGGGCGGCTTCCCCAGCCAGGCAGAAGCTGCCAAGGAAGCCTCAGTGGAAGAAGCGGGCTGGTCAGCCTGGGGGCTGGGCCTGGGAGTGCCTAGCGTCCAGCCAAGTTGCCATGGCCACGGAGACAAAGACAGGAGCTGATGAGGTGCCGGGGATGGTTCCCCAAGAGGGGCCCCAGCCACCTACAGCCCCAGAGAAGCCCAGTCTCTCTCTAGGACCTGCTTAGCTGGGGCTCCAAGCCGCTGGCCAAACATACCTCCAGGGGCGGCCTATAGGTCAGGGCCTATCCAGCTACCTGGGCTGGAGAGGGGCAGTCAGCAGAGAGAAGATCCCCAGCATCCAGACCCCGCCAGACCACCCTAAGTACTCAACCCGCCTGGGCCTCGATTTCTTCATCCATTAAATGGAGAGAAGATGTCTCAGCTTGTTCTAGAGCTCTCAGGGGTAAGGAGCTTGGATGGAGAGAACCAAACATGAGAGTTAACAGATGGACAATAAAGCTCATATTTACTAAAGACTTACTATGAGCCAGGGTCTGTTCTCAGCACTGGCCCCACCCTCCCACAGCCTGCCTCCACCTGTGCTGGGAAGAGCTATTTTTTTCCTTTACTTTCCAATCCATTTGAGACTTATGCTTTTGTACAATGCAATAAAAACGAATCCTTTGAAAAACAAAAAAAGACCACAAGCCTAATTATTTTAGTATTGGCCTAAACTGGCATAAAAGTCCTCTGCCCAATTGCTATAAAAGTTTAAATGTTCACTCACAGTTTCCATCTCTACTTGCACACAAACCACACTCCTGAGTTGCACTCTTGGCCCTGGTGACTCCCAGGACCACCCAGGAAGTAGGTGCCAGCATGGGCGTGAGGACGGGGCTGCAGAGTGGCTCTGAGTTCCAGCAGCCCAGGTTCTAGAACCAGCTCTGCCACTTCCTAGCAAAGGACTTCACCCCTCTGTGCGATGGTTTCCCCACCTGCCATATGGGGAAAACACTAGTGGTATCTCAAAGGGAGCTGGGGGGAGGGGAGGATTCAATGAGTTAATCATGTGAAACTCTTTGGTTTCTGTAACGGACATATTGAAACCCTCCCTACACACTAGTTATTACTGTAAAATGCCATCAAACGTCAGCTGGCATTGCTGGTATAATTCTTTTCCTCCTTCCCCTCACCCCCCAACTACAACCTGATGTGCCAAGTATCCGTTAGATGACTGGCGTACTGTCTGTGTGTCGCTCCCACAAGAACACTACGTCTATGAGGGCAGGGGCTCAGGTCGGCTCCGTCACCCACTAAACACCCAGCTCAGCCCAGAACTGCTCCCAGCACTCGGAGGGTGCCCCCAAAATGGGAAGAAGCGTGAGCTCAAACCCTGGCTCCGCCACACACGTGCTGTGTGAGCTCAAGCAAATGACCTGACCTCTCTGGGCTTCCATTTCCTTATCTTATGACACCTTGCCCCAGGTGCACAAAGAGGCTTAGACATGAATGCTCCCTGCAGCACTTCTCAGCGCTCCATTTGGCAATGTGTGGAGACAGGCTTGGTTGTCACAGCTGGGGAGAGAGGTGTGACAGGTATCTAGTGGGGAGAGGCCAGGGATGCTGCTAAGCACCCTATACTGCACAGGACAGTCCCCCACATCAAAGAATTACGCAGCCCAAATTGTCAATAGTGCTGATGCTGAGAACTCCTGCTGTAGAAGAAAAAGAACCACCTAGATGCCCATCAAGAGCGGGACAGATACAAACTCCAGCATAATCACTCTACAAAACAGTAGGCAGAAGTTAGAAGGCAGGAGCCAGAACGGTGTAAAACACCATAGAAAGGTCACCCAGACATACACATTCGGGGCACAAAGCCAGCCGCAGGATGCTCGGTGATCGCAGCGATTTCCCCCCAGAGAGCAGGTGAAGGTTGGAGCCAGAAGTCAAACCCAGGAGCCGGGCTCCAGAGTCCACAGCCTCACCCACCTGCGCCACAGCCTCGGTCTGCTGCCTGTGATCCAAACAAACGCACACACGTAAAATCACGCCCTGCCCTTTGCACGTTCCGTATTCACGTATGTCAATGACAGGAGCACAGGGAAAGACCTGGAAGGTGGCACAGGAGACTAGTAACAAGAGAAACCGGAGGTGGGGGCAACCGGGAACAGGAAGGGGAGGGTTACCTCTCTGGAATGGCTTAATTTCCTACAAAGCGATCACATTCATAGCTGTCACGTAATTTAAGACGAATGAAAAATTGTAAGTGCCTGGGTGGCTCAGTCGGTTGAGCGTCTGACCCTTGGTTTCAGCTCAGGTCATAATCTCAGGGTTGTGAGATCGAGGCCCGCATCAGGCCCCACGCTGGGTGGGGAATCTGCCTGAAGATTCTCACTCTCCCTCTGCCCCTCCCCCCCACCTCAAATAAATAAATAAATCTTTTTTAAAAAATTGTAAGTGCACATACCCTTTAACCCAGAAATTTCATTCCAAAAAAATGTGTAAACCTACAGGTATGAAGTGGCTGTGTCTGCCATGTGTCATTTGTAATGGCAGAAGATGGGAGCGCGACCTCAGTGTCTGGCAAAAGGGGACCGGCTTACAAAAAAAAAGAAAACAGCACAACCAAACCATCCGATGGAATTCTTTGTACTATTATGGAACAACCTCCATGACACAGGATGAAAAGGGGGCCAAAGCCAAGTGCAGAAATGTGAGTACAATGAGCCACCACTTGGGTAACAAAAGGGGCATGTCCAGACCATCAGAAAGTCCTATGTGAAACTGGGGCCAGCAGCTGGCTTTGACTTTTTTTTTTTAAGACTATTTTTTTTTAGAGGAGTTTTAGGTTCACAGCAAAACAGA
Source organism: Eumetopias jubatus (assembly GCF_037043125.1). NCBI lineage: Eukaryota > Metazoa > Chordata > Mammalia > Carnivora > Otariidae > Eumetopias > Eumetopias jubatus. Next base: position 128,478,271 of record NW_028274815.1, read on the forward strand.
GCAGAAGGTATAGAAATTTCCCCTAGACCCTCTGCCCCCACATATGCAGCCTCCCCCATTACCAGCATCCCCCACCAGTGTGGTCCATTTGTTACAATCCATGAACCTGCCTGGACACACCATTATCACCCTGAGTCCACAGTTCACATTAGGGGCTCCCTGGTGGTGCTGCACACTGCATGGGTTTGGAGAGACGCATAATGACATGCTTCCGTCATTATGCTATCATACTGAGTAGTTTCACTGCCCTAAAAATCCTCCTTTGGGTCTCCTCCCCATCCCAACACCCAACCCCTGGCAACCACTGATCTTTTGACTGTCTCCACAGTTTTGGGAGGCTGACTTTTCACTCTGCATTATTTATACCTTCTTAATTTGGACCATGGGGATGATTACATATACCATACACACCCCAAAAAACAGATTATTCATGCAGCATATACAGTTTTTATGTACACACATATATACACTCGTGTATACGTGTATAGTTACAATATTTTTAACGTAAAGATACAAAAAAGCAGATACTGTATCACTCCATTTTACAGAAAGTTCAAAAGTAAGCAAAATCTTGATGACAGAAATCAGAACAGTGGATACTTTAGGGGATACTGACTGAGACAGACCCTCTTTGGGGTGCTGACCATATTTGCTACCCAGTGTGGGCGTTGGTTATATGGCTAAATCATATGTAAAAGTTTATCAAGCCGCGCATTTAATATTGTGCATTTGGCATGCAAAATACACCTTAAAATTTTTTAATTAAAATTTTTTTGTGGAAAAAGAAAAGGTTCAATCATGGTGAGAGAGGGATTTCTAGAGAGCCCCCAAATTCTATCATCCCCTCAGCCCCAAAGGGAACTCTTTGCTTCAGGCCCTGGGAGGGGGCCAAAGTGGGGTTGAGCCCCCCCTTCTCCGCCCCCCCCCAAAAGAAGCTGAATGGGAATCAAGCTGGCCTTTGTGGCTGGGTCCAGCAGAGCAGGACAAAGGGCCAAATGACGGCCCCCTGCTCCCCCCAGCCCCCCCAGGACACTGAAGCTCATTCATGTTGGAGGCTGGCCATTTCCCCAGGGCTCCAGCCGGAGCTGGGAACAATATCCCCTTTTACCACCCCCTTGTCTCCCACTTCCGCATTTAATTGCAAGTTCATGGGTATTAAGTGGCCCATACAGCTGACCTAGCTCCCGCTCCCCACCCCACCCCCAAAAAAGAGGCCCACAGCGCTGTCTCTGTTCACTGCCCCTCTGTGTGCCCGCTCCTTCTCAATGATCTCCCCAGAGAGAAAAGAGAAAGAGCCCCCCGCACCCCTCCTTGTCGCCTTCCTCAAACAGCTCTGTTCTCACCCAGAAAGCGCTGCTTTGCAAACCAAGCTGCTCTTGGCCCTGGCACAGGGGCATCAGGCCCTGGAATGGCACCCTGTTCCAGTGTGCCAGGTCACTGGCACGCTCACTTTGTACCTCACTGTGACCCCACTTGATGCCGCAGGAAACTGAGGCCCAAGGACACTCAGGACCTCAGTCCAGCCAGGGCCAGTGCTAAGAGCCTTAAACTTTCCTCTGCCTGGATGTCCTGACTTTCCCTAAGCCTCCTTCTTTCCCCTCCCCTCCCCGTCCCCCCCCCCCCCCCGCTCAAGGGGGTGACCCAAACCTTTGACCCTCAACCTTTTCTCTAGTTTCAAAACCCCAGGGAAAACTGAGCTCATGCGGTGACCTTCAAGGGTTGGAAAGAGGTTGCATAAGCCAATCTCCTACCCTTCACGTGAACCCACTTTTGCCCTCACTCATGGTATCCCTACCTCCAGAATGTCCCTCCTATCCTGAAAGTCTCCACCTCCTCCAGGAAGCCTTCCAGGTTACACCAGTCAAGGTCAAATTTCCCCTCCACTGAAGAGTCACACCACCCACATTCCTCCACCACCAACTCAAGTCTGAGCCAGCCGGATCACCATCCTAAATCTGTCATCTTCTCTCTACGCCACCTCCTGGCCCAGGCCACCACCATCCTTTGCCACCCACTGCCACCCAACCAGCCTTGCTCTTAAAACACAAATCAGACCACTCTTCTGTCCTGCTTCCAGCCCCCATGGCCTCCCGCTGAACTAGGAGGAAGCCCCAGCCCCTCACCTTTACCCGCCAGGCCCTGCTCCATGCCACCCCCTCACCTCCTGGCCTTCCCTCCCTCCACTCCAGCACCAGCCGCTCTTCAAACTCACCAAGGTCTCTCCCACCTCCCAGGCTTCGCCTGCACTTTCCTCCTCCCCCTGGAGCCCTTACCCCAAACTGTCACAACGCCAGCTCCCACTCATTACCCACGGCTTCGCTCCCAGATCAGGCCTTTCCCGAACACCCCGTCAAAGACAGAACCTCTTCCCCTCCTCAGTAAAGATTAGGGACTTGATTAATTGATGAAAAAATTTCCTATTCTTCTTGAATTATGTCCCATTCAAGCGCCGGCCCATCGGGCAGGACGAGGAGGGTGGATCCTGCACAGCTCCCGAAGCTGGAGCAGAGAGCAAGGGGCTCCCCCCAGGTGCGGGGCAGGGACGGCCAAACCGAGCAGCACTCTGGGGACCAAGCAGGCCTGCTCCTCTGCCGGCAAGAGCTTCTTCCTCTCTGAGGAGGGTCCAACCCAATCAGGCTGCCACAAGGCCTGACCCAACCCCAATCAGAATCACCCACTCCTTTTCCATGTTCTCAGCTGGCGTGCCCCTGAGTGCTTACAGCACGGTGCTCAGAACAGGGCTCTGGGGCCGGGTGGCCTGGGCGGGAGCCCCCACTGCCTCTCTATAGACTCCACTAACCACAGGAGGCTCTCCGTGCCTCAGTGTCCTCTTTGGTAAGAAGGAGCCCTACCTCACGGGGTGGTTGTAGGGACCGAAGGAGTGAATAACACCCAAACTGACATTTCTCAGACTGCAGCGTGCTTGTGATTCACCGGCACAAACTGCTTGAAAAAGCAGATTCTGATACAGCTGATCTGGGGGAGGCCCAAGCGCCCAGGTCAATGCTGCTGGCCCCCGGGCACAGCTGCAGGGCAGCAAGGACCTGCAAGGTTCTGGCACATAGTACATGCTCAGTAAAACGTATCTACTATAGTTACTGTCATCTGACTAAATTAGATTGTGGTAAGCAAGGTATCTGGTCCTCCTACCAGGAATAAGTTGAAATCTTTTCAGATCTGTGCAAAACCCTGACTTAAGTCTGGAAACAGATCCAAATAAAATTTTAATTTCAATGTAAAAGAAATAGCACTAACTTCTAGAGGGCCCGCATATTTTCTCCCACTTAATTCTCAAAAGACAACCCTGCAGCTGGGCTGGGGGTGGCCGGGGCTCGCTGCCCAGAGAGCTACCCCCAACGAGGACACCCAGGTAGGACTGAAAGAGGAAGTAGCTGGAAATGCCCTTCGGAAGCTGTGTGCACCTGAGCACCCTGTCTGCAGCATCCGAAGATCAGAGAGCAAGCTCCATAAACCCCTGTGTGCATTCAAAGCGCTACCTGGTTCAAAGTAAAAGATTTCAAATGCCATCATCCAGGATCTGGTTTTGTCCTACATGAATTTTGTGAATACAGTCCAAGCTGGGAGGCCCTCCCATGCACCCCACAGGAAGGCTCTAACAGACCCATTTAGAGAGGCTGACCAGCCTCTCAGGGTCCCACTGGCGTGTGGGCTTCTGTCCACCCTCAAGAGGACCAGCGAGGGGCCGGCCAGGTGGAAACCCAAGAGAGCACCAGCCAGTGCTCTAGGCTGTGTGGGAGGAGCAGGGCGTGCTGGAAGAAGGGTCTCCCAGCCACAGCCGCCCCGCATCCGGATAGGATCTTGCTGTAATCTGCCTCTGCACCAGGGGCCTGGCAGACCCTGCCATAAAGGCGGCCTGGGGGAGCTTTGATGTGGTGGAGGAGGGAGCCAGCCAGACTCAGAAGCCCACTGTGGGGGAGGGGAAGACCTGCAAGGCCCCAGGCCCTGCCTTCAAAACCTCTCAGCTTCTCCCCAGAGTCCACTTGGGCCCCCCCAGACAATTTAAATACAACCACTGCGCCACACACCCTTTATACTCATGATCTCAGTTAAACTTCACAAAGACCCTCTGAGGCAGGTACTACAACCACTCCCCAAGGAGCAGAGAGGAAAACTGAGGCACAGAGCGGCCACGTAACCTGCTCAGGGTCACACAGCGGGAAGGAGCAGAGCGGAATCCCAACCTAGGCTTAGCTGACACCAGGGCCTAAACCTACTTTGAAGCACTTTATCAGAGGGGTGACCACCTGTGCCGGTTTACCCAGGACCGAGGGGTTTCCTGGGATGTGGGACTTTCCGTTTTGAAACCAGGACAGTCCTAAACAAACCAGGGCTGCTGGTCACTCTGTGTACCACTCCACCTGTCAGTAAGAATAAAGACGACAAGGGTAACAGTAACAGCCGCTAACAACCACTGAGCCGTTCCATGAGCCAGGCTCCGTGCAAGCCCCTGGAGCATGGTCTTCGCTGACCACTCACCACACCACTCTGAGAGACAGATCGGGGCTTTGGTTCTCCTCCTCCGCTCCCCTGCTTCACAGACAAGGAAACCGAGGGTCACGGAGGCTGTCGAAGCTGCCCAGGGCCAGCACCCGGCAGAGGGAGCCCAGGCGCCTGTCTGGCAGAAGCAGCCCGGCTCTCCATTCCTAGGGCTCTCAGCGTCCAAACGGGGCCCCAACGGCCACGGCGCACTTTGAACATCCACCTGTAGGAGACCCACGCCTGTGGGATACCTGACACGCAACCGGACTGTTGTGGATGCAACCAATCCCGGAGACGGTAACAGATGCCATTTACTAACTAGGAGGTCTCTGGCACGTCCCTGCACCCCTGCGGGCCTCGGGTCTCTCGACTGCACAAAGGAGACAATGAGGACTCTGTGGCAGGATTACGGCGAGCAGCCCCCGAGGTTCTCCCCACTGCAGGGCTCGGAACACAGTCGAGCTCGTACGCAGGAAGCACTCCATAAGCATCGGACGCTCAGTGGCCGCCGTAGTGTTAGTACTTCTTAGTATCATGAGCAGTGCAGTCTTTCGTGGAAACCGTGGAAGCGGGGCAAGGCACACCCCCTCTTTCAGCAGCTCTGTATGGGTCAGTTACGTCAAAGGCCTCATTCTGAGAAGCCAGGCCCAGCCAGCCGGGCTCTCCCACTCGCAGACAAGCTCTGAAAAGGGGACACCCCCCCCCGACCTGCACCCCCAGCATCAGCCATTTCCTCAGAAGCAAGCCCAGACTGGCCACAAGGCAGCACCCAGCAGGTTCCTAAAACCATCCTTTAGTGGAACCCAGTGGAGTGTGGCCCCTGAGTAGGTGAGAGCCAAGGCCAATTGCAGCTCCATGGAAACTGGCTTTTTACTCATATCCTGAACCCGTCCCCCCAGCCCGGCCTACTTTCCTCACAGCAGTCAGGGGGCTTCTTCTCAGACATAAGTCACTCACTACGGACTCCCTGGCCTGAAACCCTCAACTGCTCTTACAACAGAGGCTCCGCCCCTCCCCTTGGCCGCGTGTGATGGAGCTCACACTGTGCTGCTCAGATCTCCTCTCCCACTCACTCTCCCCTCACTCACTCCATCGCAGTCGTGCTGGCCTCCTGGCTCATCCTGAAACTCACTGAACTCATCCCTGCCTCAGGGCCTTTGCACGGGCAGTCCCTTCTGCCTGGAACACAGCACCTCCTGCCTTTCTTCCCATGGGTTCAGGTCCCATTTCAAGTTACCTACCTCATCAGACAGGCCTGCCCTGATCATCAAATCCAAAACAGCCCCCAACACTCTAATTCATATCCCTGTACTGCCATATTCATGGGGCTTGTCATTTGTAGGGTTTTCCTTATTTATCGTCCATCTCTCCCCACTTAAATGTCCGATCTCCCAGAGCAGGGATTTTCTCTGTTTCGTTCCCTGCTGCTTCCTCAGTGCCTGGCTGGAGTAATGGTAAGACCTGAAATGATATCTGCTGACACTGTGAAGACAGCAGAAAACAAGATTCCTGGAGCTTAAAAGTGTGTCTAACATGGTGTGTGAATCACCCATTCCCTCTGTGGCAAGGGCTCTGACAGAAGATAGGCAGGCCTGAGAGCTAGCAAAGGGGGATCTGAGCCAGGCTAGGGCACAGGGAGGGGGCGAGCCAAAGAGGGCTTTCCTGAGAAGGTACTGTAGCCCACTCGGCCAGCAGTATGCACCTCCCAGCTCCCAGGAGCTCATTAGAAATGCAGCTTCTCAGTCCCCCTGCCCCACCACCCAGACCTGCTGACCCAGAATCTGTACTTTAATTAGGTCCCCAGGTGGTTTGACTATATAGTAAAATTTGAGATATCCTGGTTTAGACCCAGGATGGGTTGGTAATAGCAGGCCAGTCTGGTTCAGGGAGTCCCTGGGAACCAAAAGGCCAAAGTCTGTAAAACACAGCTTCCCAGGACCATGGGCTAGAAAGAGCCCCAGGCCCATCCAGGGACCCTAAGCATCTTTCCTCCCTCAGGCCCAAAATAGGATCCGAGAAGCCCACAGTCAGCAGATGCAGGAGGGGAGGGAGAAGGGGGGTAGGAACCTGGCAGATTTGCGTGGCAGACTCCCTGAGAGCCGTACCATCTGGAGCCCCTTTGTGATACAGGCAGGGGAGCATGGTGGAGAGGCAGAGAACCAGGAGTATTTATAAAGTGCAGGGTGATGGGGCAAAGGAGGTGTGTGCAGGGAGAGGCAGGGGGCCACCTGTCACCAGGAAACCTGCAGCAACCCCACTTTGCTCCCAACCACCTGCAATACACAGGGTCATGCACCCCCCCCAAAACCAGTGAGAATATACACGAAATACATGAAATCCACCTTTTCAGCAGTTCCCAGAAATGTGACCTCCTGAAAGCCGTTCTGAGTCCCAATCTTGGTACATATGGTTATGGAGGAGCTGAGCCTCACCTCCATCCACAGTGACAAACATATGACCCCAGGCCTGACCGGTCAGAGCTCTGGGCTCCAGGATGGGCAATCCTTGGTTCATGGACGGGTATATGACCTAAGGGTGAAGCCAGAGAGCACCTGGATCCAAATACGCCTGAAGCCATTACTCCTAAGTGAACCCGTAAAGGTCTTTTTTTTTTTTTAACTTGGGACCCTTTGAATTGGGGGTTCTGTCATTTACAATCCAAAGAGTCCTGATATATCTTGATATATCTGTTAAAATACTTACCACCCTGAACTGTCATTACTTATGTGCCCATTCTCTCCCCTGGACTGGAGCTCCTTAAGGACACACACCATTGTTCGATTTAGCTCTGTTCCTGGTATCCATATATTCTATATCAGAAGTCCAGATGTATAACATAATCTCAGGAGATAAGGGACAACGAATGAATGGTGTTCCTTCCTTCACTCTACAAATATTTACTGAGTACCCACTAGGTATCAGGTACTGTTTTAGGTCTGGGAGCAACAGGGAACAGGAGAGATAAAAATCCCTGCCCTCCAGGAGCTCAAATTCAAGTGAGTGGGGAGTAGACGATAATCAAACAAGTGAGTAAAATATAAATGCAATGGAGAAGGGAAAGGGAACACGGGAAGGAGATGCAATTTTTAGATGGGGAGGTCAGGGAAGGCCACACTGAGAAAGTGAGATATCTGAGTAGAGACCTAAAGAGGTAACAAACTACATGGATACCTGAGGAATGCTTTAGACCATGCAGTCAGCAAATGCAAAGGCCCTGGGGCTGGACTATGTTAGGTATGTTTAGAGATAAGGTCAGAGAGGTAAACATGGGCAGTGGAATGACCAGATACTGGAGGGCCATCTAGGTCATCTTCAGGGCTGTGACTTTTATACTGAGGGAGGTCAGAGCCGTGGGAGGGTTTTGAGCAGAGGAATGTGATGTGACTCACACAAGATGTCAGGGGGCAATGATAGAGGGGACCCGGGAGGAGGTGACTGCAGCAGTCCCAGCAGGAGGCAATGGCGGCAGAAACCAGGGTGGCGGCTGTGGAGGGCTGAGGACTGATTCCGGGTAGTTGTTGAAGGTGGAGCTAACGGGATTTCCTAAGGGGACGAGCAGAGTGGAGACGGCTCCAAGCATGTGCCTGAGTAAGTGGGAGGCCGGAGGGGCCACTAACTAGACAGGAGGGGCCCCGGAACAGGGGGAGCAGGAGAGAATGCAGAGTCTGCGATGCCCACCAGGCACCCAGGGAGAGATGCCCAGCTGTCATGGGGATACAGACACCTGGACGTCAGGGCAGAGGTCGGCACAGGAAATGTTAGCAAAGGGATGGCATCTCACGGGAGTGAATGAGAGGACCTCAACCACAGAAGGATGAGAAAAGACGAAAGACCAAGGGAGAGAGGGGACGAATCATCTCCTCGCCACTGGGCTTCCGCGCCCGCCAGCCTCTCTGACTGAGAGCTGGGGACAGGGAGTGACGGAGTCCCAATGACATCAGTTCCTTCTGAAATGAACTGCTGGGGACACCCTGCTCCTGGGAGAGGTCAGCAGGGCAGGAGTTAGCTTCCCACGCCGCTCCACCACCCCGCTGAGAAACTGAGGCTCAGAGAGGGACAAAGCTGATGCAAGGGGCTCTGAGGCCCAGCTCGGCTGGCAGAGCCGCCCGACCCAGGCCCCGGGCTGCAGACACAATGCACTGCTGTCAAACATAGCTTTTCATGAGCAGAAATAGAGAAATAGAGACCCCCACCCACCCAGCCACCGCCTCCACCCCACCTTCCCCAGCTGCCGGCATGGAGGGTGTGACAAAAGTCTGACATGGGGGGAAGGGACTGAGGACATGTCTTGGCCCCCCAAGTCACAGTGAATGCAGCCAGGACAGAACAGGCACCGAGCTGGGGGGCGGGAGGGGTAGCCAGCACCACACTCAGGACCGGGTCTGCAGAGTCTGCCCAGGGTCAGGGTCTTCCCTCTGCCGGGACGCGAAGGGATCCGAGCCCACCTCAGCGGTGGCCCCCCTCGGGCCGTGACTGCCTTGCCTGTCAGATGGGTGGCCGATGCAGAGACACCGATGTCGTCAGTGTGGCAGACCAGCTAGCATCCACTGTGCTAGACACTGCTTGAACCCAGATTCTCGACCATGGCACCACTGACATTTCGGGTCAGGTCACTGTTGCAGGGGCCATCCTAGGCCCTGCAGGACGTTTAGCCACAACGCTGGCTTCCACCCACAAGAGGCCAGAGGCACCTGCCTCCCCAGTTAGGACGGCCAAGAAGGTCTGCAGACATTGCCAAATGTCCGCCGTGGGGGCAGGGGGCAAAAATGGCCCTTCTCTGCGAACCGAGGTCCCAGGTACAGTTCGAGGCCAACCAGCACATCAGCTCCCTAGAGGGAAAGATCTGCGTCCCTTTGTCAAATCTGGGGCCCAGGGGTAACTTAAGGGGCCTCAACCACCCCACTATGATTCGCAAAGCCCCACAGGAGTATGTCTTTGACCCAATGTTACAGACACACACGTCTGCCACGCAGCGGGTGAAAAGCCAGTAATTATTTTTCTTTTAATTATTAGTTTATCTTGGGGCGCCTGGGTGGTTCAGTCGTTAAGCGTCTGCCTTCGGCTCAGGTCATGATCCCAGGGTCCTGGGATCGAGCCCCACATCAGGCTCCCTGCTCCGCGGGAAGCCCGCTTCTCCCTCTCCCACTCCCCCTGCTTGTGTTCCCTCTCTCGCTGTGTCTTTCTCTGTCAAATAAATAAATAAAATCTTTAAAAAAAATTATTAGTTTATCTTAATTTGACAAATTTGAGAAATAGTGTGTTAATTATAACTGGTGAAGCAATACAAAAAAAAAAGGACAAAGATAAAATATCTTCTCCGCACCCCTCCTCATTATCAGCCTGAGACCACCAATGTTAATTTTCTGGTGTGCGTCCTACAGAGCCTTTCTCCCCGTTCATAAACACCCGTTGAGAGAGTCTTGTTGTACTTAATTTTTCTACAAAATTGGGATCACACTCTACATTTGACTCGCAACTTAACCTTTCTTGCTTAACGGTACGGCATGTACAACCCTTCCTGTCAAAAGGAGATCAAGCTCGTTCTTCTCAACAGCTGCCTGATATCCCAGCACATGGAAAAACAACAATCTTAGTCAGAATTTTCTGTTAATGTGGCTTCCCTGAGCCCTTTTTTCTGGCCATTTACAAAGAAAACTGAAATATCTTTGTAACTTACGTCTCTACATGCTTTTTTTTCTTGGTTTTATAGGGGAGATTCCCAAATGAACTGAATTAAAGGGTACTGTGGGTTTTTTTAATTTATTTATTTCTAAAAACACTATTTTTCCCAAAAGACGCCAGTCGTCAACACTCCCACCAGCATCATATGGAACTGCCTATGTCCCAGAGGCCATGCCAACACTGGGTATTATCACTTTGCACGTGTAAGAGAGAGAGTGGTAATGCTACCAGAGGTAACGTTGACGGGTTACTCAGCAGAAATGTCCACATAGCTCTCATTCCACAAAATAATACCAATTCAAGAGCATTCTGGACCCAAATGAGGACCGAGGATTGTCAGGAAGCAGGATGTCCATCTACTGGGCCCTGAGATGCCTTTCTCCCAAGCCCCTCCCCATCCTCACAAGCTGCCTCCTGAGCCTGCACTATCCTCACTTCTGAAATGGATTTCACACCCAGACATAACAAAGATGGCTTTGTCACTAGGAAAGAGGGAGCGACTGTTGCCAGAACATTCTGGGTTCTGTTCATTCAAATCTCCGTGTGTGGGGAGGAGGAGAGTGGAGTCCGGGGAGAATAGGAGGCTTCCCACTCTGGAACTGACCTTAGGGGTAGATGCTTTGGGCAGAGCTGAAGTAGCCCCAAACTCCCCGTCCTTCACTCACTGGCTCATCCCACGAATATTTGCTGAGCGCTTATGACGTGCTAGGCGCTCCAGGAAGCACTTCACATTCATCACCTCATATAATTCATCCCCACAGCCTGATAAGAGAGGTAACATCATTAACCTCATTTTACAGATGAGAAAACTGAGGCTCAATCAGATAAAGCCCGGATCCAACATCACACTACTACTAAATAACACAGGAGCACAAAGAAGAGGCAATTAACCTCTAACCACCCACAGAAAACCCCAGGCCCCAGGTGCCACCTTGCTCTCCCTGGGCTACCATGGCAGGCTCTTCCCTCTGCCTCCACCCTGCCCCTCTACAGTCCATTCTCCACTAGCAGCCAAAGGGACCCTGGGAAAACTAAGTCAGATTCTGTCCCTCCGCCACTCAAAAGTCCCAAGGAGCCCTACCTCACTCAAAGTGAAATGCAAAATCCTTACAGTGGCCCACAATGCCCTGCCCAATCTGGCCACCAGGCTCCCCACCCCCACTGCTACCTCCTTGGCTTCACCTCCAATTCACTCTCCACCTGGCTTACTCTGCTCTGGCCACTCTAGCCTCTTTCCTGAAATATGTTCCTGCCTCAGGGCCTTTGCACTTGCTGTTCCCTGTGCCTGGAATGTTCTTCTCCCAGAGACAGAGATTGTCATTTCCCTAGGGTGACAATACCTAGAAGGGGCAGAGCCTGGATTCAAACCCAGGCTGTGTGCCCTCAGAGAAGACAAAATGTATCCAGCAGGGGGGTGCCTGGGTGGTTCTGTCGTTAAGCGTCTGCCTTCGGCTCAGGTCATGATCCCAGGGTCCTGGGATCGAGTCCCACATCGGGCTTCCTGCTCCGCGGGGAGCCTGCTTCTCCATCTCCCACTCCCCCTGCTGTGTTCCCTCTCTCGCTGTGTCTCTCTCTGTCAAATAAATAAATAAAATCTTTTAAAAAAAAAAAAGAATGTATCCAGCAGGGTCTGCCAGAAGAGAAAAGGATGCTGTGTGACTCTAGGCAGGTTGCTGAACCTTTTCAACCTCTGTTTCCTCGTGTACAAAATAGGCAACATAGGCAACCTTCCCCATCAGGTTCCTGGAGGCCACACTGCTTGAGACACGTCCACTGAGCATAACACCTCATACTTATGGACGCTGGTGTTACTATTAGATCCATGAAAAGAGCCAGAACAGTCAAGGAAGACCTCTTAAGGAAGCAGAGTATGAACAGGGCTTTGAAGGTAGGAACTGGAAAAGCCATGAGGCACTACAGGCAAGCCAGGTGACAACAGGGTTCAGTGGGAACTCACGGCTCAGGAGAAGGCAAATGCTTGTAATCTGAGATGGAGGCACCAGCAGAGACGAGGAGAGATGCTCCCACCCGGCACCCTTCCCTTCTTCCTGTCCCAGCACCTGGGGTCTTTCTTCCTGGAGTTAATGTTCCCTTACTGCCGTGGGGCACAGGTGGGCCCCTCACCCAGACCTGGCCACTCCAAGTCTCGGTGATTCGGTCAGGGACAGCCACACGACCCAAGGCAGCCAATCAGAGCCCAGTCCAGGACAAAGGACAGACCCTTCCCTGACACCAGCCCCCAAGCAATTCCCATTTGCGCTAAGGCAGTTTGAGCTGGGCCTCCGGTCACTTGCCACCAAGGACTGCTGACGATGAGCGTCTGCTACTCTCATCAGCAACAGCAGTAATATTATTGTTCTTGTTCTCGCTCTTGTTATTCTCTCAAAACCGAGACGTGGGAGAAAGGAGGCCAGGGAGAGGGTGCTGCTGGGCTACACATGGTCGGGAGGACGCGGAGCCTGCCGGGGGTGGTATCAGGGCCCTGCAGTCCAAGAGAAGGCCCTCTCACACCCGTGCCGGAACCCACTGCTTCCTCTCTGCGGTCTGCACCCAGGGCCTCCCAACGGAGCACAAGTACAGAACGAGATTCGGGAAGCAGGACAGACGAATGTGGGAATCTCCAGTTCAACAGCTGAGCTTGCAAAAAAGAAGAGGGACTTGCCCGCAGGCCCCAGGAGATGGAAGCCAGGGGGTAATGGAATCACCCTCTCTAAGGCAGCCCCTCCTTCTTCCCCTCTGCTCACCTCACCGAGCCAGAGGGACCACCCACCCACCTCAAATTCAGCTGCCTACAGCCACCCGGAAGGTAAGGCAGAGCTGGATGGGTGTCCTTCGTAATGGCAACGAAAGCAGCCAACCTCTTCACAAAAGAGCACATTTCTGCTTGTTAAACACATTTTTGCTTATTAAACACATCTTTCTTCCAAAGAGAAATCTGCCACCTCCTACTTTTCTTAAAACATAGGACCTTCTTTGCCTTTCAGTTTTCCATCTGACAGAAACAAAGGTTAGAAGAAATATTCCATTGTTCTCTTAACTCTATATTAAAAAACAAAAACAAAAACCTAGCAGGGCAAGCGTAATGATAAATGGCAACTACCATTTCGTTTCTATTTCAGGGACATTAGGGAAGAGTGGGGAGTGTGGCAAAGTGAAGACTTAAGCCCTGTCTGAATGGAACAGCTGCCGTTCAGCTCCAGCCAAGCCCTGCCTATAGGAATGTGAACTTGGTGTACATAGAGTTTTCTGATTAAAGAGCCAGAAATATGGATTTTTGTATGAAATACCTTGATTTTTCAATGTTGGCAACCAGTAAATTTTTCAAACACTGTACATGCCTGACAAAATCTACTTATGGGCCTGATGCGGCGTGAGGACCTCCAGCTGGAAACCCAAGGTTCTGTGGCCCCATGGACGTTGAGTAAGAGTAAGCAGCTCTGTTTTCATCACATCTGTGTCCTCAGCAGTGAGCACAGGACCTGGGACACAGCATGGGCCCCCCCCAATCCAACACATACACCCCACACTTATAGGGCCCTCATGTCAAAGAGTCTGGGAGTGATGTTTCCCAGGGACACAGGAACCCTGCAGGCACGTGGGAGCCCTCTGACTCATCTGGACATGACTTAAGCCTCCCTCTGTCCTCCAAGGTGTCTTAGCTGTTGGACAAAGCAGAACAATCATGGGACAGGAGACAAGAAACCTGGGTTCAAATTCCATCTCAGCCACAAGCTCACTTGGTGAGCCTGGGCCAAGTCAGGCTTGGAACAGCTCTGAGTCTCAGTTTCTCCCTCTGGAAAAATGAGACAAATGAGTGAGAAGATGTCTTGGTCTCTTCCAGCTCTTACAAGCTGATTCTAGGACTCTAGCTGCCAGTGAGTGACTTCTTTGGGTTAGTAAAAACCAAAAGGTTTGAACCAAGGCTTCTTCAGCCCTCAGTTACTAGATGGATATAAGAGCTGGCAGCTTGAACAAAGACAATGCACATGGTCTGCCAGTTTGACAAACTGGAAACCATGTAAACGCACAATCTAAGATAAATGTTTAAGTAATAATAATAATAGGGGCACCTAGGTGGCTCAGTCAGTTGAGCATCCAACTCTTGGTTTCGGCTCAGGTCATGGATCTCAGGGCCGTGGGGTCGAGCCCCGTGTCAGGTTCCGCGCTCAGTGGGGAGTCTGCTTGGTGCTCTCTCCCCTCTCCCTCTGCCCCTCCCACTCGTGCTCCCTCTCTCTCTCGCAAATAAATAAATAAAATCTTTAAAAAAAAAATAAAATAATTAGGGCGCCTGGTTGGCTCAGTCGTTAAGCATCTGCCTTCGGCTCAGGTCATGATCCCGGAGTCCTGGGATCGAGCCCCGCATCGGGCTCCCTGCTCAGCGGGAAGCCTGCTTCTCCCTCCCCCACTCCCCCTGCTTGTGTTCCCTCTCTCGCTGTCTCTCTCTCTCTGTCAAATAAATAAATAAAATCTTTAAATAAATAAAATAATACAAATAATAATTGTATTCACATAATATTTCATGTTTATCAGTGGAATGACTGGAATTCTAACTAATACACTTGAAGCAGCCCCCGTGTGCTGGGCAGCTGCGTGAGCTTTCCAGATGTTACCTCATCTAACTCCCCCACTGATGGAGAAAACAGCACTATTTCAGGAGAGAGGACACTGAGGCACACACCGGTGAAGCGGATGGCCCTTGATGACACAGCCACTAAGGAGTCAGCATCCGACCTGGGTAGTGGGGAGCCCACGTTTCACTACGAAGCCCCCACATACCATTACAAAGCCATCAGAGGCTCGGCGATGAAGAAGGCTTGGTGCAAACTTGGGAGGAATCCCCCAGAAGAGACCAGAGGAGAAAGATACAATATCGTGTGGGCAGTGGGGTTACTCCCAGGCTAAAACAAAGGCAAACAACAAGGACAAATCTAACAAAAGGTGACACTGGCTGTCGTCTGCAAGGGTCCTCATCGCCCAAGGTTCTACAATGAGTGTGGTGAGAGCAAAGATGGCCAACACACGGCGGGCGCCCCTGGGAGCCAGCACCATGCCCGGCTAATCCTTTCTCCTCAGCGGCCACAGCAGCGGGAGCCCCCCGAGGGCCCGCATGTTTGCCTGCGCTGGGCTGCAGTACCCCCAGCATCTACAGCAGACCCAGATGCCCAGCAGATGCTCAGTAAAATGTGTGTGAAGATACAACAAGCCTGTCAGGTAGGAACAGCAACTTCCCCATTTTACAGCTAAGTAAACTGCCTATTTTACAGCTAAGTAAACTGAGGCCCAAGAGTCCGCTGCCCCAGGTCACAGAGCTGAGAAGTGGTGGCCAAGGACAAGCACTGGCAGAACCGCATCTCAGCGAAGAGTTTCTGCTGCCCGCACCAAGGGGTCAAAACCACACACAAAATCACCAGAGGGACAGGATCCAGGCAGTAGGACCGAACCCTGGAATGGGGACGACAGCGGAGGGGAGCTAGGTATAAAGGACACTGTTGGGGAAACAGGTGAAATCTGAATACAGATTGTAGATCATATAAACTAGTATCAATGTTAAATTTCCTGATTTTGTTCAGTGTACTATGGTTACAGTAAAGAGAACATCTGCGTCCTTAAGAGATACATGCTGAATGACTGAGGGGCATCATATCTGCAGTTATTCTCAAATGGATCAAAGTCATGATAATTGTAATAACGTACGTGTGTGCGTGTGCGTGTGCACGCATTTGCGTCTATACGGGGTTGAGGGAGGCAGGTGGGAGAGGGGAAGGAGGAGGGGAGGATTAAAAGCAAAGGTAGCCAACAGCTAAGGATTGGTGAATCTGGGTGAAGGGGATACAGGCGGCTCTGTATTCTTGACATGTCAAAATAAAAAGTCACCCCAAAATTAACTTTAAAAACAAATGTATGAAATTGCCCATAAATATGGCATACGAGGGTTCTGTGTCTAGTCCTCTGCACCTACGTAGAAATATAGAATACCTATAGCCAGGTATACGCGCAAAACATTTTACCATCCTTGGCTCCATGAAGGAATGCTTGTGGCTGAATGGACAGGAAGGAATGTGCTTTTGACACACACCCTGCCACTTTATATTATTACCTCTGTGATCAAGGGGAAATAAATCTTCAAAACCACCCAGCAACAGTCTGGCCAGCCATCAGCTGGTGGCTGGGACCGCAGGGAGCTCCCTCTGACCTCCTGATGTGATAAGGACACCAGTCTGTAGCCACTCCCCATACTGGGCTCCGCGTGCCCCAAAGTCAAGGCCACTCATTAAGAACGTAGCAGGACCCAAACTGTGTCTCATTCATCCCCTTGTCACTCATCTACTCCCTTGCCCGAAGCTAACGAGGGCTGGGTGGTGGGGACCGATCAGCAAACACAGCAGACCGGGGCCCTCAGCCCACACGCCACCTTTGGTCATGTTTGAGAGCACGAGACTGTCTTAGTCCCAGGTCCCCAAACGTCTGCACAAAAGCATTTAGCCGTTAGATCAATCAAGACAATTATGTCCTCTTACATAAGAAAACATACACACGTATACTGAGGAAAAGTGAATTTTTTCATCCAACAAATATTTAATGAGCACCTACTACGTGCCAGGCAATGTTCTTGGTGCCTGACAAAGTGAATGGAACAGAAGACATGGCCTGTCCTCTTGGAGCTGACACTCGGGTGAGTGAGACAAACAATAAACAGTAAGTCGGTCAGCCATCTAGTGTGTCAGGTGGTAGCAGGGAAGCGGAAGGAGATAGGAAGCAGCGAGGTGGGGGTGGAGTACAATTTTGAAAGGGGGAGGGGTGGTCAGCAAAAGACCTCCTCGGGAACAGGCCAGAGTGAGCCACAGGGATAGTGGGAGAAGAGCATCCCAGACAGAACCAGTGAGAAGACCATGAGGCAGGAGAAAGGACATGTGTGGCTGGGGGGGCAGGGGTGGGGGGAGGGAGGAGGAGCGAAAGGAGATTCTGGAATTAGGTAGCGGTGATAATTGCACAACTTTGCGAAAATACTCAAAACCACTGAATCATACACTTTGAAAGGGTGAGGTTTATGGTGTGTGAATCATATCTCAATTAAAAAAAAAATGTATGAGAAAGAAGAAGACAGACTAACAGGAGAGGAGACAGAACTTTCCAGGCCATCCTGAGGACTTTGCTTTTACTCTGAGGGAGGCGGGAGCCACGGGAGGGCTCTGAGCAGGGCGGTGGTGAGAACTGACTCAAGCTCTAACTGGACCCCTGTGGCTGTGTATGGAGGGCAGATTGGGGCAGGCCCAGGTGAGAGCAGAGCAGGCAACTGTAATCGTCCTGGCTGCTTCTCGACCGGGTGTCCTTGGGCAAGGCATTTCACTTTCTGTGCCTCAGTCTTCCTCACCTGTGAAGTGGGTTTGAAAACTATGTTCCCCAACACTACAGGGCAGAGGTGAGACCTAATATATCACACAGGAAAGTGTTGTTAAGGTGGCTATGAGTCGGGTGGAGGCAAAGGTACTGCCAAACAGTTTTTAATCATGCAAATTAGTTTCCTGAACAGAAAACAGGGGGTACCTTCCTCTCTCACAGGAAGCAGAGACCCATCATAAATCAACAGCCCTCTCACCAGGGGCCACCCACACAGCCTGCTTACGCCCTGGTCATGAACAGGGATCCAAATTCTTCATCAGGTGTGGTCAGCTCAGACACAGCACTCATGGAGGCTGAGACCCAGAAGGGATGGAAATAGCCCTGGGTCACACAGCAGCCCACCCTGAGGGTCTGGGGATCCGCCTGGCGAGGGGAAGGTATGGTCCTCCCTCCTGGATGAGTGTCCAGGCCAGAGGCAGGAGGTGGCTGCTGAGATCTTGGGAAGACCCCCGTGCAGTACAATTTCCAGATCATCAATGAGACCATGCCACACCCCTGCTGAAAACCCTCCACTCCACCGAGAATCAAACCCACAGTGCTCACCATGCATGAGTCCCATACCACACCAACTTCATCTCCCCAACTCCGCCATCCTGGCCTCCTGCTGTTCCTCAAACAAGCCAAGCATGGTCCTGCTTCAGGGCCTTTGCACATGCTGCCTCCCCTCTACCCGGAACACACTCTTCTCAACGCTCTCTACAGCTGGCTCCTTCTCAACCCCAGGACTCAGCTCAGATGCCACCTCTTCAGAGAGGCCTTCCCTGACCACCCCATCTCAAGGAGATGCCACCATCCCCATCACCAGCACATCTTCATTTTATTTCCTTCTTGGTGCATCCACTCCCCAGCTGAGTAGACTTGAGCAAGTTACTCCATTTCTCTGGGCCTTAGTTGCCCCATCCACAAAATCGGCACAAGAGTTGTTGCAAGGGCTCAAAGAGATAATCCACACAAAGCATAGGAGGGCCTCAGTGAATATAATCATTGCATCTGTCGCCACCTATTCAAGTGATCTCTCTTTGTATTGTCTAAAGATTCCACGAGGGCAGGGGCCTTATCCATCTTGTTCTGGCCATGTGCCAGCACCGAGCCCAGAGTCCATGTATGGAATGAAGAAGTGAATGAGTGAATGAAAGCACCAACCGCCCACAGCCCCCACTGGCCCTAGCCTCGCTGCTGCTGCTGCTGCAGCTGGGAGCAGCTCCTTACGGAAGCTGCCCACCACCTCCCTGCAAGGGGGAAAATACAAGCCCCCAGATCCTGGTGGCTCATGGCCACCTGCTTCCACCAGACTTTGGTGGCCCTAGTCCCGCCAGCCTGAAATAGCCTTGCCTCCCCTGGCCCAGACACAAGGGATCGTCTGTCAGTCCCACCCTGGGGAAGGAACCAGGCGGGTAAACACAGATTGAGTGTCCGACCACAAGACAAAAGAGGAGCAGGCTGAGCCCCTTCTGGTCCTCGAGGAGCCGAGAAAATACAAATAAACTTGACACAGGGCTAGGAGGCTGGAAGACTTCCTTCCTTCCTTCCTCGGGGTTCCTCTCAGATAGCAGGAGAGCGGGCAGCAGGTACCGGGGTAGCCCTGACCTCGGCTCAGCGCTCAGCTCTGCAGGCCCTTCCCACGGGTGACTGCACTTGGTCCTTGCGGCAAGCCCCTAAGGGCTCCCATCACCTCCATCGGCGACGGGGAGCCCAGGACTCGGGGAGGCAAAAGGACTTGCCCGAGGCCACATGGGGGCAGAGCGGGGATTCGACCCCAGGCCGTTTGGCTTCTAAAATCCATGAACCCGAGACACAAGGCTGGATGAAAAGAGCGACCCTATCATGGCACTCAGGTAAGCACATACACACTCAGACACAGCACTTCCATGTGTCTCTGCATACGCATATAAATGCCCTGAAATGGTCTGAAAGCAGAGCTCGTGGTCAAAGGAGCTTGTAGCCAGGGGTTATTCGGTCCCCCTGGGGCACATGTGACAATATCTGGAGACATTTTTTGATTGTGCCAACTGAGGGAGAAGGGCGCTATAGGCATCTAGTGGGGAGAGGGCAGGACTGCTGTTAAACATCCTACAATGCACAGGACAGCCTCCCACAATGGACAGTGATCCCGCCCCAATATTTCAGCAGTGCCAAGGGCTGAAGTATGGAGGGATTAGCCCCAGACCGGCAGCTAGGGCTGAAATGCCCCCTGTGGAACCTCTTTAAGAGGGACCTTTGAGCCAGGCTAAAACACAAATCCTGGGAACTCTTCTCCCAGAATTCTCAGGATGGAACCCTGACCAGCCCCAGGGCCACCACCCTTGACCAGAGCTCACCTCCCTCTGGGGGCCACAACTTCTGCAGGGGGTCCCTCTAGGGTCTCACCTGCAAAACAAGGAGTTTCAGACGCCCCTCTCCTCCCTCCCACAACCCCCCCCCCCCAGCCACTTGCTATCAAGTTCTATGTCTCCACAACTCTGGGGCAAGAACCAGCTGGGGCCCAGCCCTGTACCTGAGGAACAAGGCACCCTGGTTTGAGGACCAGCCCACCTCGATTACCCACCTCCTACCAGGATTCCAGCCAGAGAGCTGGAGAAGAGAAATCACAAGAATCTGAGAGGTTCAGTTCTTCTACAGGCAGGCATGCCCAGTTTCAGAGACACCTCTTACAAAAGGTGGGGGGCGGGGGGGGGGCACACTGTGAAGCAAAGAGGATGTGGGTTTCTTGATCTGAGGGAGTGGCCCAAGCTCAACAGGTCTTCTGCTCAGCAGCCTGATAAAGGGGGACACCCTCTAAGAAAGGGGTGCCCTGAAGCCAGGGACACCAACTCCGTGCCTCTCTTTTTTAAGTGACAGATAAATGGTTATGAGGGAAAACACCCAATAATAGTGAATGGGCGCCCGGGATGCTCATTTGAAGAACACACTCATTCAAATGCATGGGATGTAGCATCTCTGTTGGGTTGTCCTTCTCCGCAGGACAAGAGCTACATCTGCCCTGTTGACAGCTGCCTTTTCTGGCCTAGAACGCTGCCAGACTATACAGCAGGTGTTCCCAAACTACCTGCACACTGAGAAAAGCAGTCTAATTTCTTTTTGGATTTCCCTGTGGACAGCTCTGTTTGCCCTGCACAAAAGATGCCCCCACCACTCCTGCTGACAACTGAGGTTTTTATCATCAAAAGATCTTCCCTGACTTCCTAATGGTGTTCTGTCCAATACAAAGTGGCCCGGCATCCTGAAGCTCCGATAATTTGGACCTCTGGGCTTAATTCTTGTCCACATGGGCAGCCGGAGGTCTCACAAAGGCAGTTAATTTTGGTCATGAACACAGCATCATCTTGGGAAGTTCAGGAAAGCGGTCAAGAACGTGGGTTATGCGGCCAGACTACCTAGGCTAGAATCCCAGCTCTGTCAGGCTGTGTGACCTTGCAAAACTGACTTGGCCTCTCTGTGCCTTGGTTTCATTTGTAAAATGGGAAGCACAATACCTAGCACTTCAGAGTTGATACACAGAGAATGCTTTATACGGGGCTTGCAAACATTCAGTACTTCATAAGTGTTAGCGAATTATTATTATTGCTGTTACATTAAGCTAATAATCATGCTGAAATAGAATTCTTTCTGTCAGAGTTTTGTAACATATATGTTCACATACATATGCATAATTTTATATGAAAACAGTATTATAAATGAGATTTCTGAGTAGATTTTTCCCTTTATTATCTTCCCACTTGCCTTTCTCCACAAGATAGACATCCTTGCATCCTCGTCCCTAAGGGCCCATAGTGTCCTACATACGACACGTGTTATGCTATGATTATCGTTTATTTTCCCAAAGCAAAATTGTGGTTATACACACTTCTCAGCTCCTACGTTTTGCAACACGCTGTCGTGAAAATCCCTGAAGTCACTGAGTAGGTCACTCTGTTTCAGTGACTACAGAATTTAAAATGTGACCCCCACCCCGCCTCCTGGCATTTCTCTCTAGTGCAAGACCAGCAGCAAAAAAAAAAATCTTCAAAAAAAACACTGACAACACAAAACCACAGTTTCTTGTTTTGGCAAGCAGAGCTCCAATGAGAAGAGAAGCTCTGGTCTCCTACCCCCAAAAAAGCAGAACCAGAAAGCATTCTGGGAGCTTTCTGCCGACACCCCGATCCTCAGCCGATCGAGCAGACCCTCTGGGTGCGTGGGAGTGACAGAGGTCTCTGTCCCCAGCCAAGGGCAGTCCTTCAGGAGCCTGCTGACCAACCGTTACCCAGGGGTCTCTCTACCATCCCCTCAGGCTCCTGTCTTCCCACCCCTGCCTGGCTGGCACACCAATCGTAGGATGCGTTGGCACCTGCCCCTGAGGTCTCCCCACCTGCAAGCAGGGACCCCAAACCAATCCAACCAAGAGGCAAGCGGGCCCAAGATTCAATCAGCTTCCTCTTTAAGTGGGAGGGGGGAGACTGTGAACCCCAAACAGACAATCCCCTCTGACAACCCCAAACAGACCCCCACTGCTGCACATCCCCGAAAAAGCCACCAGAGCATATCAGCTATGTGCCTGGCACAGTGCTAACAGCTTCAAGGTCACGTTCATTCAAGCGTCACAACACCCCTATGACACAGGTGCTATACTGTTCCCATTGTACAGATGGGGAAACTGAGGCACTGAGCAGGCTAGTGACCTTCCCAGGCCCACACGCAGTCAATGTGGGGGAAAGCCACGATGCAAACACCAGCAGCCTGGCTCCAGAGCACCCCATTCAACCCTCACGTCATGGACAGACATTGAGCACAGAGGAGGAAGCTGGCAGCCTGCCACTTCCATTCTTCTAGAGTTCTGCCCATTCTGCAGAAGACAGAACAGGAGCCACACAGGAGAAGTAACCAGAGGATGTGCAGGCAGAAGGTCAGGGTCACACAGACCTCAGTTCTGCCACCTTAAGAAATCATGGGCCAAGCCCTTTATAAGCCAGAGACAGTCTGCGAGGTGCCTAGGGACATGCGCTCTGGGGTGGGCAGCCTGCGACCAGAGCCTGGCACTGCTATCTACGTGGCCCAGGGCAGCCCACTTAAACTATCTTTGCCACAACTTCCTCATGTGTCACTGGTAATAAGAACACTCCCTTCATGGGGTAGCGGAAAGATCAAACAAATGGGTACATGTGAAGTGCCCAGAACTATCAATAATGAATCAGTGTCAGCTCCTACACGGTAATGACTAGAATTGTTATTATCATTGTTAACACTGCCCAAGAACACACAGGGAACACCCAACACAGCCAGGGCTTCTCAACGTTGAAATCCAAGGTTCTGAGTCAAAACCCAGGGCACTTTCTCCCACAATCTCTGTGGTATCCCCCAAGAAAGATCTAGCATCTC
This sequence comes from Eumetopias jubatus, assembly GCF_037043125.1. Lineage (NCBI taxonomy): Eukaryota > Metazoa > Chordata > Mammalia > Carnivora > Otariidae > Eumetopias > Eumetopias jubatus. The sequence continues at coordinate 128,501,209 of NW_028274815.1, forward strand.
TACAAGAGGGCTGTCCTTGCCTTCCCGTGCCTCTTACATAAACATACACAAAACATGGCACCAAAGTCATCAGTCCCCCTTGGAGATGGGGAGGGGTGTAAACCAGTTCCTGAAGGTAATGGGGAAAGGTGGGGAGATTCTGGAAGAACCACAGAGCCCCAGAATCGGAAAAAACAAACAAACAAAAAAACCACTAGTTCCGGAGTTTAGACAGTCAAAAGGAAATTCACTCAGGTCCCTGTCCTCCTTTCAGTGCTGACTCAGACCTCACTTCCTCCAGGCAGCCCTCCCTGACTTCTGCTCACTGGAAGCTGGAATCCTTTAACCCTAATCATCTGTATTATTTCATCATCATATAACAGAAAAGTTAATGATGATAACTCATATTTATATACCATACTACCTGCCAGGCACTGTTCTAAGTGCTTTATATATATTTATATAACTGACGTATCCTCTTGAAAACCCTGTAAGATAAGATCTATTATCAACTCCTATTTCACAGATGAGGAAAGTGCGGCTCAGAAAGGTTAAGCCACTTGCCTAAGGTCATACAGCCCAAGGACTCAAACCCAAGCAGTCTAGCTCCAGAGACTTGGATTTGAATTTCTGTAAGCATCCACTTTGCCACCATCAACTAGATTGTCCCCTCCTTGAGGGCAGGAACCGGGAGCTGGCCCTTCTGCATGTCCCACATTTCTCCGTCATTTCTACTGACAACAGGACCTTAAAACTAGGGGACACAGGAAGGCCAGGACAGCCCTTCAAGACCCGCCTCTGCCTCATGGAATTAAAAGCGGGGAGGGATTACCGAGCATTCTTCCCTTACCAAGTATAAAGGCTCGGAGGAGAGAGTGGGAAGACAGAAGAGAACAACCTGCAGGCTGCCAGCCTCACTGCGTGGAAAGCCTTGGTAATTAGCAGTTCCTGAAGCTAAGCCCTGGGTTTTCAAAACTGAAAGGCCCTGGGGTTGTTTAGGGGGCATTTCTGATGGAACAAAACAAGACAGGCCTCCTGTGGCTCAAGAACAAGGTATGGCTGGTCAGGTTACACAATCAGTCCGTTTCCGGCACCAGCCTGGGGACACCCGAAAGGACAAGGCAGAAAAGCAGCCTGGATTCTCCTCCCCTGGGTTTACAGGTGGAAAAACGGAGGCCACGGCAGGGAGCATGACTGGTCTAAGAACCAGCTCATCTCAGAACAGACAGGTCAATCCTAACAAAAATTGATGAACTCAATAATGTGGAAGTACGGAAATCCGTTGTTTTTTTTTTTCCTGTTTCTTTAATAGTAAGAATGGTTGATTCCAATCAATTTCCATTATTCCAGCAACCTCAGACTCTACAAGTGGACAATTTGAAACCACAGTTAACTCAAACACAGTCTGTTATCTGTTCCGAAATGCACCACACCATCTAGGCAAGGGTGTGGGAGGAAGAGGTATATTTTCTTACCCGTTAATATAAAAATTGGTTTGTCTTTCCTCTTCCCCTTCCAGACTGAGGAGGAGGGAGTGGTTCAGAAGGAGCAGTAAGGAGCTCCCGAGAATTTGACATTGCTCAGAGATATCAGAGCTGTCTACATCTTTATATCAGAAACTGCCAGCTTCAAACTGAACAGATTCCTTTTTATTTTTTTAACTATGAGAGAGGGAGAGATGGGAAAGAAATGCCAACCGTGCCTTATTCTCACAGGCCTTTCTAGAAGGGTCTTTTAGCCAAATGGTTTTCAATGCCACCGCACAACTCCCCAACCCCCCAAGCCCCCCCCCCACACACACACCTCTTTTCACAGAGAGAAGGGCTTTCTCCTCCCTGTGTTGTAACTAGGACTTCACACAGCCTCAGCTGTACCTCCAAGCCAATGGGGACCCCAGAGGATGCCAGAGGGCTCCCTCTTTCCCCCAGAGACTGGGAGCTGCAGAGCCAGGCTCTGGGGTTTCTGGAGGTACAACCACCACCCCCACCAGCTCTTCCTGAACCAGGATTAAAAGACTTCCTAGAGCCAAGAAGAGAGTAAATGAGGTCCCAGCAGGAGGCATGTAGATTAAAGCCCTCAGAGTCTCCTAACTTCCAGCGAGGCTTGGCCCCAGGCCCACCCCCTCTACCCTCTGGCCACTTTTCTCACTTCCTAGGAGAGTAGGGAAGTGGCCCCTTCCTCCTTCTCACGGGGGGAATTTAAAAAAAAAAAAAAAAGAAAGAAAGAAGAAAAGAAAAAGAAACGCACCATAGTAGTTTGGAGCACCCGCTGGGACCGCCCTGGTTCAAAACCCGGTATCCCCAATTAACCAGCTGTGTCATTCTGGGCAAAAGTTACTCAGCCTCGCTGGAGCTAAACTCTCCCATCTAAAAAATGGGGCAAATACTTGTCCCTACTTCATGGGCCACTCGGAAGGCTAAACCTCCTAATGACACGTTAAGTGCCTGCCACATAGTAAGCGCTCAACTGTTATTTTAGAGTCTGACGCGGTGGTTTTGCCACTTAGAGATGGGGGTGGGACCTGGACTGCCAAGTCTTGAGTTTGAAACCCACTCTCCCCAAGCTCCAGCAAAAGCGTGTGCACTGGGGAAAGGGGTCCTACCCTGAGGTTTTGTGGGTTTGTGGGATCTCCATCCCTCTCCCGGGCTCTGGGTTGAATCCTCCTCTCGGAGGGGCGCTGGGCTCTAGGATGTCTAGGATCCGTCCCGGATGAGTAGTCGGTGGTGCACTAGGTGGCGAAGAAATCGCCGCGGAGGGGTGGGGGGGGACGCAGGAGCGCCAGCTCCCGGCGCCTGGGTCCCAGAGCCCCTACCTCGCGGATGTAACTAATTTTAAAACTATTTGAAAGGCGGGAGGGGAAAAGAAAAAGACAAAAGGGCAGCGTGCAGAGGGGAAACGGAGTGCGGGAGACCCCGAGTCCGGGCTTGGACCGCTGGCCGGCCAAGGAGGCGACAGCCCAGCTCTGGAGGAGCCCGGATTTTTCCATTTGTCTGTGCGCCCGGTAGGGCGCCCCTGAGGCGACTCTCGCGACCCCCAGGGACCTCTGCCACAGGTTGTGGGGACCGCCCCGCGCTGGAGGCCCCTGCGCTCCAAAGCAGGGCTGGCGGCCGGAACAGAAGCTGTCCCCGCGCGCCCCGGGCGACACTCACCGATTGCAAGAAGCGCAAGGTGCCCACGTAGTCCCTCTCGGTGCCCAAGATCTCATTGAGGACGCAGAGGCGGAGGCGCAGCTGGCGCTCGGAATCCCGGGCGGCCGCGCACGGGCCAGAGCTGGGCGCAGCGGCGCCAGGGGCCCGGGGGTCCGGGTGGGCACCGTCCCCAGCCCCGTCGCCGCTGGGATCGCTGCCGCCGGGTCCCTCCATTCTAGCGCGGCCGCGCGGCGCCTGCTCCTTCCCCCGCGCGAAGGTCGCGCCGAACGGCGACTCAGGCGTCCAGGCGCCCCATCCCGGACGGGGCGCGCCGGCGGGCCGGGCTCAGCGGCGGGCCCGGCGCCTGGCGCGGCGGGCGGGCGGGACTGGGGGCGGGCGGCCGGGGCCGGGGGCGGAGGCACCGCGCGGAGGCTGGACGAGGGGCGGGAGGGGGCTGGCCCTCGGGGCTCCCAGACGGCGGGTCCCGCCGCCGCCGCCGCCCCCGCCGCCAAGGGAGCGTCTGCCAAGTGCCACGCCGCTCTCGGGCCGCAAAGGCGCTCCGCGCGCGCGCCGGGCCCCTTGGAGACGCGCCGCCGGCGCTCGGCGGCTACGTCGGAAGCTGAGAGCGGCCGGAGTCGGGGCGCTCGGGCGGGAACCCTCCGGCAGGGGCGCCGCGGAGGCCAGGGACCCCCGAGGCGGCGCGCGCGCCACTGCCCACGCGCCAACTCCGCGCCCGGACGCGTGGCCCCCTCCCCCGCCGCGGGCTACGCCACTCCCACCCGCCACACGCGACACCCACCGCGCGCAGGCACACGCACGCAGGTCCGGCCGCGGCGGCCGCCGGCTGCCGCCGCTCGGGCTGACACAAGCCCGGCTCGAAAAGCGGCCAGCCCGCCCCGGCCCGCGCGACCTCGCCGGCCCGGGAAGAAAGGGGGGGCGGCCCCTTGCCGGGCCGTGCCAGCCTCTGGGACACTTAGCCCTTTGGGTGCCCTCGGGCGCTGCCACGACCTTGGGGAAGGAAGACGCGCGGCTCTCTGTCCCTCCGTTTCTCTTGCCCTCTCCTTCCTTCCGTTTTTGTCCCTTTCTTTCGGAACTTCTTTGCCCCCAAGAGACGACCCTGCTCCTTCCACCTTTCCCAGAAGGAATTAGTATCTGCTCTCGAGTTATCAAGTAGCAGCTGCTCTGTCCGCGCCCCCCCCCCCCAACCACCCACCACCCGGGGAAAAGGCCTTGGGAAACCCGGCTGCTGCTCTAGGCTGCTCTGTGTGACCTTGATCATCACCAGAACCGCTTGACTAATGTCCTCACCTGCCTCACAGGAAGGCATGGAGAGGTGACGGAACTCTGGGCCCTAGAGTAAGCTGCTCAGGTTTGAATTCTATCTCCCTCACTTGCTGGTGGGTCACCTTGGGCTGGTTTCCTTGCCTCAAGAGCCTTAGTGTTCTCATCAATACAATGGGAATGATACTGCTACCTACCTTGTAGGGTCCCACACAGGGTTATGTGTTAGTCCACAGGACATAGTTGGAACAGTGCCCAGTACCTAGAAAATTCTCTATGTTTGTCCTTTATTATTATTGTTATTCATGTGCAAACTGCTCTTATTGGCCTGGCCCCATTCTCCAAACTGTCCACGAAATCCCAAATCTTCCCCTAGTCCCCCCCAGGGATTGTACTGTCTCAGCAGTGGATTAAATGATTCATATGCCCCCTCTAGTCTGTAATCATCCTTTAGGCAAGAACACGACTGCTTATTTATCTTCTGTTCCAGACACCCAAGACTGTTCTCCTGTTGGCCTGGGCAAATACTCCAAGTTCCTCAGGACTCTGGGAGAGAGTTGGGTGGCCTCTGCCGTCTAGGAAATGTGTCTTTGGAACTGTGGACAAGGTGGTGGCATTTGATGTGGGCCTCGAGTGAGTGAAGTTCTTCTGGGCAGGCAGTAAAGGGTGTGCGGTAGGTGAGTCTGCCAGGTGTAGGTAGTGGAGTCGATTACGTCCAAAAGATGTAGAGGTTTCTGAGGAGCTCTGCTGTGTGACCTTAGACTAGTCACAGCACCTCTCTGAGCCTCAGATGTCCCATCTTTAAATTAATCCTATCTACCACAAGGAGAGAACATAGTGGGAACATATGGCTGTGGAATGAAACTGGTTTGTACCCCAGCTCCAACTCTAAGTGGCTGGGTGACCTTGGCTAAGACACTTCACCCCCTCTGAACCTCAGTTGCATAATCTGTAAAATGGGAGTCTTTATAAGAGAAAAAAAAAAACGTACGTAAAGCAGGATTTCTCAACCTCAGGGCTATTGACATTTAGAGCCACATAAGTCTTAGTTGTAGCAAGCCATCCTGTGCATCACTCCAGCTGTGACAACCAAAAATGTCACCAGACAGTGCCAAATGTCCCCTGAGAGACAGAATCGCCCCCAGTTGAGAACCACTGATAAAAAGTTCCTGACACAGACCCCTGGTACGTAGTAGGTGCTCAACAAATGTTAGTCCCCTTCCCAGCTGTGACTACGGAAGCTGTGACTCCCAGCTTCAGCTGTCTGTCCTCATGCGCGCACACACACAGATCCCATGCCTCATCCAAGAGTTGGCCCACACTGCCAAAAGGACTCCAAACATTTCCTCACTTGTGGATGGAGGTCACCCCTGGCCCATCTCCCATCTCTTCTACATTCTGTCCGATTCCCCTGGGATGTTTCATCCCCACTGAAAGATGATACAACTTTTAATAAATTACTTAAGATCTCTGCACCTCCTTTTCCTCTTCCATGAACTGTGGACAATAGCTGTACCTACATCATAAGGTTGTTGCAAAGATTCCTGAGTTAATATGTGGAAAGGGCTTGGAGCAGACAGTAAGCGCTCAGCAAGTAAAGGCTTTTATTTGGATTGTGTGCTGAGTCCACTCGGATGCATTTGGGGCTACAAGGAGAAGAAAAATGGGCTGCTGGTGGGTTCAAATGTAAGGACATTGTTTATTTAACAAGAGGTCCAGAGGAGATGGGTTCGTCTGGCTGGTTCGGGACTCGCAATGTCAAGGACCAAGGACGTTCGACCCTGCTATGCTCATCATGTGACTTGCCTTCCCAGCTTTGGGGCCTCAGAGTCTCAAGATGGCTGTTTCAATGGCAACATCCCCCCCCCCCCCCCCCCCCGCCAACACAAGTCCAAGGCAGGCTTTCTCTTACATTTTCACAGGTCATGTGATCACCCTTACTTAGTCCCTGACCAAGAGCAGACTTGTCACTATCAATTTACAGCAGCTCTGCCCCATCTGGGACATGGCTGCCCGATCAACTTGGGGTTCTGTTCTCAAGAGGGAAGTGTCTGCCACAAGCACCTACTCCGTGCTGGACCTTGGGTGAGCGGCTAGGACTAAAGAAGTGAACGTGACCGATGACGTTCGGGCCCTCGAGGAGCTGACATTTTTCCAGCAGGGGAGGGGCAGACAGTGATGAATGAAACATCGAAAGACAGCAAGTTTTGTTGTTCAATCAAGGAGTGTTTAGGGAAGCCCTACTGTGCCCCAGGCTGGGATAGAGCAGTAACACAGAAGCACCTGTTGGTGCTTCCAGTCCAGAGCAGGGGGAGAAGGAAAATAATCAAATTAATAATCAATCAATAAACAAATGAGATCTTGTCAGCTTCTCCAGAATTTCTTGGTGGCATCTCCAGGCCTCTGCTCAGGTCGCTGCCTACCCCAGGTCTTATGATTCAGACAGGGAGCTCCGCACTGGTGTGATCAATGGGGACTCCCTTGGTCCAGGGCCTGGCTGCCTCCCAGCTAATCCTGGCACAGAGTGACTCACTGAACCAAACATGACTAAGCAACCACAAACCTGGGGAGATTTCTTTTCCTAGCCATGTTTCGGCCTTGACCTCTCCTACCTTCTTCCCCATCACCTCCCCCCACACCCTCCAGGATCTTCAATAGGGAGCCCTTAGAACCAGTGTGTCTCCAGGGTAGGGCCTAAAATAGGCTATAGCTGGGAAACATTCCCCAAAAGAGCGAGAGAGAGGAAAAAAAAAAATCTTTTAGTTGAGCAGGGTGGGGGGCGTGATGATAAGGATAGGGAAATTCTCTTCTACAGGGACAATTTTAGAGTTTCTATTGCCATGTACTTTGCAAATAGTGGGAAATACCCTTTCATTTCTGCTGTGTGTGTTTCACAGGTGTAGGAAAGTTAGTGCTGCTTGGAAACACCAGACAGTTCCTTATTCCCTGATGAGCCTCTCAGATTCTGCAGGATCAGGATTTGAAGGCTGCCTTCCCAAGCTCTGCTCCAAAGAAAAAATAAAGAAGATAAAGCAAGGAAAAACAAGGGGTGGTTTTTTGTCCATCCCAAGTTGAACAAACCAATGAGAAGTGAGTTAAGGACTGCCCAGGAGTGCAATCATTTCCCAAATGCAAATGAGTTCCCAGTAAGTCAGGCCAACTGCCCAGAAAGTCTTTTCCCCATTCTGAGCACCAAGAGCAGCTTTCTGAGAAGAGAGGCAACTCCACCCTTGGCATTGGCCGGAATAGCTGGACAACTGAACTCAATACAGGCCAGGGTTCATTTCTTCAAACCAAAATATTCCCTTCCTTATAGTCCTAGGTGAACCACCCCCGACTGTCCAGGTCAAAACTTCCCCAAAGGAAGCCTTGCTGTTAGAAGCAGATCTCTCCAGAGGACCCTGGCTCAAGATCTGATTCGAACATAATGGATATCAGATTAAGTCAGGGCTCCAGAGCTTTGCCAAATCATATTCCTGCCAGGAAGTTTTGGAAGCATAGCCTGGAGGAAACAAAGAAGGAAATGCTTAGGACCCTTGGTTTGAATCCCAGCTCTGCCACTGATATACATGCGTTCATTTTTCCCAGCCTTTGGACATTGTTGTAGCCCTAGGGACCAGCTACTTGGGTTCAAATCCCAGCCCCACCAGCTTCCTAACTGTGTGGCTTTGTGCAAGTGACTTAGTCTCTCTGGGCTTTGACGTGTCTATCTGTAAAATGGGGTCAATAAGAGGTCCTATTTCATGGGTTGTATGGATTAAAATACTTAATAGATCCAAAGTGCTTAGAATGCTGCCTGACACTCAATTCAGTGTTAGCTAGTAGAACTGGGTAAAGCAATGATGTTTGAGGTGTGGCAGCCATCTTGACACCATGAGGACAGTCATTGCTGACCAGCTGAAGATGACAAAATGACAGAGGGAAAGAATCTCAATCTTTGATGTCATCAAGCCCCTGAATTAACCAACCATGGAACCGCTCTGCCTTTGGACTTCTTGTATTAAAAGATGATAAAATGTCCTTATTGTTTAAGCCAGGTGAGTCATGCTTCCTTCATTTGCAGCCAAAGTCATCCCAACCGATATGCCTCCCTTTCCCTAGATTTCTCCCCACTTAGATGAACTGATTCCTCTACTGAAAGGAAGACCAGGGACACCTGGGTGGCTCAGTCAGTTGAGGGTCTGACTTTTGATTTCAGCTCAGGTCATGATCTCAGGGTCATGGGATCAAGCCCCCTGTCCAGCTCCGTGCTCTGTACGGAGTCTACTCGGGTTTCTCTCCCTCTGCCCCTGCTCCCATTTGTGCACACTTGCTCTCTCCCTCTAAAATAAATAAACTTAAAAAAAAAAAAAAAGGAAAGGAAAGAAGGAAGACTAAACACCCAGTTTGCATGGGACAATCCCAGTTTGTGCCTATTGTCCCAAAATAATTATTAATAACATCCTGCTTTGGATGATTATGCTCACCCTATCCTTTGAAATAAGCACTATGCTCTTTCCAGTTCTCTCTTAAAATGCAGATGTCCCCGCAAGGTGCTGCTCTCCACCACCTTGCTTTCCCAATGAAGCAAAGACCTAAGGATTGTAACGTGAAGGCTGGACTGGGGGCAAAAGTTAAGAAAAAAAAAAAGAAAGCTTCAGGGGATGGCTGGCTGGCTCAGTCAGCAGAGCATGTGACTCTTGTTCTCTGGGTTGTGAGTTTGAGCCCCTCAGTGGGTGTAGAAATTACTTAAAAATAAAATCTTTAGGGCACCTGGGTAGCTCCGTGAGTTAAGCGTCTGACTCTTGATTTCAGCTCAGGTCTTAATCTCAGGGTCGTGGGTTCAAGCTCCACGTTGGGCTCCACGCCTAGCATGGAACCTACTTAAAAAATAATAAAATAATTTAAAAAAAAAAGAAAATCTTTTAAAATTTTTTCAGAAAAAGATCGGTGCATAAAAGGTAAATTCTACAACTTAGTCAAGACCAGAGATTGACCCGGCTGGTGTATCTTGAAATTCTGCAGCCAGGATGCCAGATGGTTTCAACAGACATACTGCTTTCAACAGACACATTTATATGTCTGGGGTTTTTTTGTTGTTTTTTTGTTTTTTTGTTTTTTCCTTTTTCAGTTTGTTTCCTGGCCTGAAAGCTCAAAAATAGGGCTGCCCAGTCCAAATCCAGACACCTGGCAATCCCAGTGGCAACTTTTATGGAAAGCTGACAGTTTCCGCTTTAGCCAGCAGAAACACAAACAGCCACGCCCTCTCCAAACGCCATTTGTGCTGCAGCCAGTCTTCCTTCCAAATTTCCTAGGCAAATTCCATTCCTGCAGCCTTGCAAAGGAAAGAAGTTCTAAAGCCAACTGGTTACCATTTCTCACCGTGCACCAGGCGCTGGTAAGATTGGGCAGCAAATTCTCACAACTGCCCCTCATGGTAATTATTATTATATTATCATCCCTTTTTTTACAGATGAGAAACCCAAGGCTCAGCAAGGAACCCAATCAGGGTCACTGTATTAGTTCAGATTGAGAGAGCCACTGTGATGGGAGACCCTAATAGTAATAAATTTTTCTAAGTAGAGCTTCTTTCTCTCTCGTGTGATAGTCTGGGCATGAAGAACCCAAAGCCGGTAGGTATGGAGGCCCCATCATGTTGGGGCCCAGGCTCCTTCCGACTTGTGGCTGCACCATCCCTGACATGGGGTGTTCACTGAGCACTCCAAGATGGCGCCACATCTCAACCAGCGGAAAGAGAAAGAGGGATGGCGAAGGGAATGCCTGGTCCTTGTATGCCCCCGAACTGGCAGTTTCACACATCACTTCCACTCCTACCTGATCGGCCAGAGTGTGGCCACCCAGGTGTGTCTGACCCAAAATCCGCGCCAAGCCACTCCCAGGTATTGCCAGTGGACTGTGAGAATCTCGTTTCCGCCGCCACAGAGTGGTGCCAGGCACACCTAAATATGAGTTAAGGGCCTGAATGAATACCTCCAGGACTCTCTTTGGACTCCAGGTTGAGAGAAAGCTCAATGGGATGCCTGGCACTGTTCTAGGCACTGAGAGCCATGAAGGAAACAGGCAAGGGTCCTTGCCCTCTGGGAGCTGACAGGCGAGTGGCAGAAGAGGTGGGGAATAAGGACCCCTGGGAGTCAACCACAGAGTCTGCCAGATGGCAGTTAGGGCCACGGGGAAACAGAGCGGGGACACAGCAGAGAGTGCTGGGCCAGCACAGCCTCAGAGGGGAAGAGAAAGGAGGTGACATTTTAGCAAAGGAGTGAAAGGTGAGGGAGGAGGCCCCGCATGTGCTCCAGGCAGAGCAAGTAGCAGGTGCTGGGGCTTGGAGACAGGAAGAGCCAGGAGCCGAGAAAGCAAGGGGAAGGCGAGGCAGCTGTAGGAGACTCCCTGAGGCCAGACAGGGAAGCTGAATGGTTGAGCTGTGTAGGTAAAACGGTGCAGATGTTGGCTCTTTCTCCGAGTGGTGGAAGCCACGGGAGGTTCTGAGCAGAGGAGACGTGGGATCCAACGGGTTCTAACAGGATCGCTCTGATTACTCTGTTGGAGGAGACAGCAAGGGGGCGAGGTCAGAAGCAGTGAGACCTGTGAGGAGGATACTACACCAGTCCAGGCAAGAGATGTTGATGGTTTGCACCAGGCTGATATCAGGAGAGAGGGGGAAAAATGGTCTATTCCAGATGTATCCTAAAGCTAGAGCCTGCAGGATTTGTTGAAGTGCTGGAGGTGACAGAGGGAGTTAAACAGGACTCCAAGGTTTTTGGCCTTGGATGGGGTGGGAATTGACCATGATGGGGAAGCCTGTGGGAGGGGCAGGTCTGGGCGAGAAGGTGGAGAAGTTGGCTTTGGCTGTGTTAGATGTCAAAATCAATAGCCAGGTGTTGAGTGGGTAGTTAGATCCACAAGCCCAGGGTTCGGGGGAGGCCAGCCCATAGATAAGAATGTAGGCATTGTCAGTATGTAATGATAATTAAAGCCACAAGATTGGGCAAGATCACCCAGGAAGGGCACGTGGCAGAAGAGACAAGGACAGAGGCCCGGGCTGCACCAACATTCAGAGCTGGGGCAGCCAGCGAGTGGACATCAGAGCAGAACTGGAGAGAGTCCATTTCCAATTTCCTGAGTTTCCCTGGCTTCCTTAAGAAGACTGGACACAGCGGTGGAGTCTCCCATGACCTCGCTCCCAGTCCCGGTTCAGTCATTTCCTTCACGGCTCCAAGCCTCAGCTTCCCCATCTGTTAAGTGGGGACACTAAGAAGCCTGTCTCTGCCAGCTCTCCAAGGGAATGCAAGCACAAATGGAGACCTTACAGACCCCAAAATGCTTGCAAACACGAAGAGCCCTGCACAAATGAAAGGAATTTCTTCCCCTACCGCCCAGCCTGAGGTGCTCAGAAATGTGAAACCAAAGCAAAAAAAGAAAAGAAAAAAAAAAAAAACAACTTAAACCAATTCACAGAAAACAAAAGAGAGGTTATGACAGAGAAAGAACTACATATAGCTCCATGCGGCAAAATGGATGAATTTCTGAAAGATAATGCTGAGCCAGAGAAGCCGGACAGAAAAGAGCACGTGAAGCAGGATTCCACTCACACGGCGCTCTGAAGCGGACAACGTCAGACCAGCACTCAGAGGCGCACACTTGGACGGGAAAACTATAAAGAAAAGAGCACAGTCTTTACCATGCAAGTCAGGGCAGTGGCTTCCTCCCAGGGCTGGGGAGGAGGGGTCTTGGGATTTGAATGAGCCACACAGGGGCTTCAGGGGGCCGGCAGCGGTCGATTTCTTGCCCCTGGTGGTGATTTCACAGAGGTTCACTTTATAATAATGTATTCTGATTCATATTTATGGGCATATGTCTTAGGCCCTTTTCTCTATATGTTCTCTGTTTTCCAACTTAAAAATGTACCAAAAGCCTTAAAAATAAATAGACACACCTACATCCATACACTTTGACCAAGTTCTTCTCCTTCGGGGACTCTAAAGGACAAAACAGTCACACACTCAGGCAAACTCTGATGCACAAAGATGTTCACTACAGTGATACTTAGCGCCATATTGGAACGGACCAACATTCTCACTAATGATATTATAGTATCTTCACAATCGGAAAATTAATTAGCCATTTAAAAATCTGCTGTTATCAGGGGTGCCCAGTGGCTCAGTCGGTTGAGCATCCGACTCTTGATCTCAGTTCAGGTCTTGATCTCAGAGTCGTGAGTTTGAGCCGGTGTTGGGCTCCACGCTGGGTGTGGAACCTACTTAAAAAAAAAAAAAAAATCTGCTATCAAAGAATGTTCAGTGGAATAGGAAAATGCTCACGGTACATGGATAAATGGGGAGGAAAAGAGCAGAATATAAATTACATGCAGACTGTGATGTCAGTATTGTCAATATATATTACAGAGTCGTACAAAAAAGACAGGAAGGAAATATATAAAAATAACAAGAATAGACACATCTGAGCAGTGGAATTGCAGGTATTTGTTTTTTCTCTACACTTACATTTCCCAAATTTTCTACAGTGGATGTGTATACTTTTATTCTTTATTTTTTTAAGGATTGATTGATTGATTTGAGAGAGAGAGCAAGAGAGAGCATGAGTGGGGGGGAGGGGCCGCGGGAGGGGGAGACGCCCTGCTGAGCAGGCAGCCCAGTGCAGGACTCGATCCCAGGACTCTGGGACCATGAACTGAGCTGAAGGCAGACGCTTAACCAACTGAGCCTCCCAGACGCCCCTACTTTTATCCTTTAATATGTTGCTTTCCCCCACCTCTTCTTTTAATTTGGACCTCGGATGCAAAAAGTAGTTAATCATGCTCCTCAGGCCATGGCACACCATCAGCAGTGTGCTAGTGTGGCCTCTATTTTGTTTTATTTTTCTTAGTTTTGCCTTCACCACTCCTCTCAGCGTCTCCTGTTTCCCTCTCCCCCATGGACACCCACTTGGGTATATTTGAAGTATGTTCCTTCTATCCATCTGCCATACATACGTTTGTTTGGATATATGTGTATCCAAATAGACATAGTGAAAAAGATATAAAGAGATCAAGATAAAGTGTCATTTATGATTATTTTTAAATTTCTACGCAAATGGTGTAGAGCTATACTTCTGAAACTATCTTACCTTTTTCACTCAATATCATGTTTTCGAGATGGCTCCTTGTTGCCGTCTGTAAATGTCCACTTCCAACTGCTGCTCGGTATTCCACTGTGTGCGCATCACTGTGGTACAGACTGTTTTGCTGTTCCCCAAATGCAATTTCCTGCTCTTCCAGGACACACTGAAGGACTACATTTCCCAGGGCCCCCTGCAGGTGGGTGGAGCCACAGAGCCGAGCTTTAGCCCATGGATGCCCACAGAAGAAGTGTGCATTGTCTCCATCCTGGCCACGAAATCTCTGTGTCCACTCCTCCCTGTTTATTTTCCTTCTAAGCTGTTTGGGATGACAACTCCAGAGTGACCTTGGAAGCCATGGGTTGAAGGTGGCAGAGCCCCCCTCAGCCTGGGTCTGAGTGCCTGCATGGAGGGAGCCAGACCACTGACCAGTAACATTCACTTTGGACTGTTCTATGAACAAAAAATAAAACTTCCATTGGGCCTGACACTCTACATATTTTAGGGTGTGTTTATTATAATGGCTAACATTAACCCTAACCAATCAAACCATAGTCTACTTATCCATTTCCTAGTGCTAGACACTATTACCCTAACTCCATGAAGCAATGCTACAATGAACATCCTCACACATATTTCCATTTGCATCTGTGATCAAGGTTTTTTAGGTTGTCTACCAGAAATGGAATTGCTGGGCTATAGGGTTTGTATGTATTTTGCTTACCTGACCGAAGCAATGGCAGAGGCATCCAGCTTTGGGGGGGCAATGACAGCAAAAGCTTTGGTATTCAGCTACCCAGAGTTGGCATTGCCGGTTGGAATGTCTGTGCTCAGTGGGGCCATCGCTGGAGTCATCCCACAGAATGGTTTGGGCATTGTTCTCGGGGGCATGACCTCTAAGACTGGCTTCCGGGGCACCCTTGAGATTCTGTGAGCCCCCCATAGACAGTAATAAAATTTACTAAAGTGGAGTCTGTTGTTTACAACTGCAAATCCCTGACTTATGCTAGACCAAGAGTCGGCAAACTTCTGTAAAGGGCCAGCTAGTATATATTTCAGTCTTTAAGGCTTATACAGTCTCTGTTGCAACTATTCAATTCCGCTCTTGTAGACCTGACATAGATAATACGTAAATGACTAGGTGTGACTGGTTGCCAATAAAACTTTATTCATAAAAACAATAGCCTGTGGGCCACAGCCCTGAGCTAGACAGAAAAAGAGATCTCTCCTTTCTCTAAATCTCCATGTAGACATTGTTGTCATGTTTTCTGGTCTTAGCTCTTTGGTAAGCTCCTTTTCTCAATCTATTTTGGGGTCCCACACAGAGCCTCACACATTACCTTGCCTGAAGTAGACCGACTGAATGAGTAAATGAGTTGGTGAATGAATGAACGTATGGCTTTAATTTAGAGGTGGTCCCACTGAACAGCGCAGGCAAAGACCAATCAGAACAGGAGCCAGCAGTGCACAACCTGTGCAACTGAACTGTCATACCAGGGGGAATCCAGTCCTGCTCCATCGAGCCTACCCTCTGCCCCCCAAGCTCCACACCCACCTAACCGGGCTTCATCCCACCTCCCTGGTAGGCATCAGTTTCAGGTTTGGTTTCCAAATTTCAGAAGCTAATGAGGAACAGGGCAACTGTGGGGGATTCAGTTCTCAAAAGCAAACTGTGTTCCAGTGACTAATCTATCTTTCACTCCTAGTATTTTTATTCTTCTAGCAGAACTGTGTATGAGTCACACAGCTCCTGTTGGAGAATTTTTTTAATGCATCATTATGTGTATATCTCCAGCCTGCAGACCTGCAGGGTCTGGGTGCCATTGGCAGGGGGCTAATGATTTCATCAACAGCAACAAAAGCTGTCATCACTAACCAGGACTCCATTCCCCAGTCTCATCAGGCGCCAACAAAAAAAGGAAAGAAAAAAATAATTGATTGAGCGTCAGACTGAGGATGTGGCACATGGGGCGATTAGGGGACCACAGACACACACATTCTCCTACCAATACCTTTCTCTTCAGACCCTGACACAAGCCGCTCTCTTTTCAGAAAGCCGGCTTGATTCATCTGATCTCAAAGACCTTCTTCCAGTTCTAAAACCACTATGATTTGCAAATCAAATCTCACCCTTTTCTGATCACATTTCTGCCCTGCAGTGGATTCCCACAGCCTCTCTGTAGAAAATTCCTATTCTACTCCCATCAACCAATTTGTGGCGTTCTTTCTGGAACGTGAAGTCATTTCCACGTGGGTGTGTTCTCTCTCTCCTGCCTAGTGGGGTGGACAGAGCCCATTTGGAAATTATAAAGAGATGAAGTCAGAGTTCCACTCGGGCCCTCACTGGCTGTTTGATGTCACCTCTTGGGACCTCAGTTTCTGCATCGATAAATGGGGATGATGCTGATAATCATAATAACAGAATGAATGTAGCTAATGTTTACTGAGCCATGGCTCAAATAGGTAAGGGCTTTTATCTATTTGGCTCACCGCTGATTCTCCACAGTCTAGTAAAGAGCCTGGCACTGTGTAGGGTACTCAATCGATGTGTTGAATAAATGAATGAATGGTTTCCCATACTTGTCCAATCTTAAGAAGCCCCATCACTCTCCAAAGTCAACTTTGGCTCTCCCTTTGTCCATATCCAGAACTCTCATCTCTCAGATCCCTGGATTACTTTATTCAAGGATTATTCATTATTATTATTATTTATTCAAGGATTATTATTACCTATTCAAGGATTCTTAAGATCCAAGTGGCAGAAATCCAGCTCACACCAGTTCAAGTGAACCAAGGACTATATTGGCTCAGGTAAGTAACAAAGTCTACACTAGCTTCACTAGGTACAGCTGGATCCAGGTACTCAAAGAAACGGTTTTGGTTTTTTGTTTTGTTTTGTTTACCCCAAAAGCCTATTTTGCAAAGCTGTGTGATTAGCCAGGATTGGGTCATCTGTCCAATCACGGACTCTGAACAGCCAGGCCTGGGTTAGGTGTCTTCCACTAGAGAGGAGAGGAAGGTGGGTTCCTCCCGAAACTTGTGGACTGAAAGTGGAGAGGGAGTGTTACCAAAGGTCCACTGAGGCTCTAGCGCTAGAAGATGGGGGAATGGATGCTGGCAGGCAAACGCAAAGGACAAGGGAGGTTCTTGTGGCCGCCAGTCTCACTAGCCTCCGCTCCAGCCTGTACCACTCTCTCAGGTTAGCCTCCATAAAGGGCAGCTATGATCAAGTTATTCCCTTGCTCAAGTCCCTCCAGTGGTTCCCTACTGTTGACTGATATAATTATAATTTGCTCTGATTGGCATGGAAAGACCTCTGCAACATGACACCGGTCTTCCCATGTCCCAGGGATCAGTGAGGAAGCTGTTCTAAGAATCCAGGAAAGCAAAGGTAAAGCACGGAGTTGGGAAGCAAAAGTCAGGATGCAGCCATGGATTCTAGAGACATCCATCATTCCACCGAAACTGCTCTCATCAAGGTCACCAGTTTGGACCTCCAAGTCCAAAACTAACAGCTATTTCTCCATCCTTATTTTACTCCATTATTCAGCAGCATTCAGCACAATGAATTTCTCCCTCCTTCTGTTTTGCTGGAAAGTGCTGGGGGTACCCTGCCAACTCCCCCCCCCCCACCCCAGCCATTCTCTTCATTCTCTCCCACTGCCACTTCCTGGGGCTTTCTCAGACTTCTTCTTCTATACCCACTGAAGATACCATTGGTTGCAAACTCAACAACCATTTCCCCCTCTTTCTATCAAAACTCCAAATTTGGCTTCCATATGCTTCTGGAGAGAATGTGCCCCTTCTATCCCCAGTGGGAAAATCTTGAATAGTCCTAGCCAATCATAGGGAACAGGCATATGACACATTCTTAGCCAATAAATGTGAAGTTTCTTCTTCTTCTTTTTTTTTTTTTTTTAGATTTTATTTGAGAGAGAAAGAGAGAAAGAACGAGCAGTGGGGAGGGGCAGAGGGAGGAGAGAGCGAGCAAGAGAAGCAGACTTCCTGCTAAGCAAGAAGCCCGACGAGGGGCTTGATCCCAGGACCCGGAGATCATGACCTGAGCCAAAGGCAGACGTCCAACCACCTGAGCTACCCAAGTGCCCAAATGTGCAGTTTCATTCATGGAAGTCCACTGGAAGCTTCAAGTGTTTGTCCCTCTTAAAATAGGACACAGGAAAGGAGAGTGATCTCTTCTGTTCTTCTGGCCTATGGATGTTATATGAAGACTCAATGTCTGGAGCCATGGCAGCCATTTAGGAACCACGAGGAAAGACTGTGCCATCCTGGCAGACAGAAAGAGAGAAAGAATCTGGATCCCTGAATGCTGCTGTTGAATCACTGAATTAACCAAGCCTCGGACTGCCATTGTTTAAACCACACGGAGTTGGGTCTTGATTTACTTGTAGAAAAAATTTTCCTGATGAATATATCCCATGAATGGCGAAACTTCCAGAAAGAGCGCGAGCCATGGCTTCGCTCCTCAGACGGCTTCAGACCCATGTGGGGTGCAGAGTGGACATCTTTCCAAGCGTCCCTCAGGCACCTCAGAAACATGTCCCAGGGTCAGGGGATGGTTGAAATAGATAAAGGGGATTGAGTACACTTATCTTGCTGAGCACTGAGAAATGTATAGAATTATTGTACACCTGAAACGATTATAACACTGTACGTTAATTAATCTTCAATAAAACAAAAAGAAAAAAAGTCCACACTTGAACCAATTATCTCCACATTCCCCAAAAGACTTTATCCACTGTCCTACCAGATGGATGGCATTACCATCTATGGTCTCTTTCATGAGTAATCCTAGAGTAATTTTCTCATTCCTTTGCTCATTTAACCAACTCGTATTTACTGAGCACCTAGTATGTACTAGGCATTATGCTAGATGTAGGAGAAAAAACAGTGACTAAGACAAAGTTCCATCTTTTGTGAAGCTTATATTCTATTCAGGGGAGAGATATACTAAACAAAAAAAAAAACACATAATCAATGACAGCTAAGAAATATACAAGATGTTTTCATAGAGAAATACAGGAAGGCACATCCCTAGATAGGGTGACCCAGGATGACTCCCCTAGGAAGGGAATAATTAAGGTGAGATCTCAATGCTGAGCCAGAACCAGCTACAAAGCATGAGAAGAGCTGAGGAAAAAAAAAAAAAAAAATGACAAGCGCAAAACTTGGAACATTCCAGGAACAGCAAGGAGGACAGTGAGGTGGGAGAAATGAATAATGTAACGAATGGTAGGAAAAGAGGTCAGAAACGTCGGGCGCCTGGGTGGCTCAGTGGGTTAGGCATCTGTTTTCGACTGGTGTCATGATCTCAGGGTCCTGGGATAGAGCCCCATATCAGGCTCCCTGCTGGGTGGGGAGTATGCTTCTCCTTCTGCCCCCCCCACTCGTTCTCTCTCTCTCTCTCTCTCTCTCTCTCTCAAATAAATGAGTAAAATCTTTAACAAAAAAAGTCAGAAAGGTGATGTGGAGACAGGTAAATGCATGGATTTCATGCTAAGTGCAGTGGGCAGCCAGGGGAGGTATTAAAACAAAGGCATGATACGACCTGATTCTGGTTTTTAAACGATTGTGCTGTTCAGTGGAGAACAGTCCTCAATAATAAAAATGATCATAACTAACCCTTTTGTAATACATACTGTGTGCCAAGCACTGTTCTAAAAACTTTCTATATTTTCAGGGTCACCTGGCTGGCTCAGTTATAGAGCATGCAACTCTTTTTTTTTTTTTTTTTAAAGATTTTGTTTATTTATTTGACAGAGAGAGTAAGAGACAGAGCATGGAGAGGGGGGAGAGAAGCAGACTCCCCGCTGAGCAGGGAGCCCAATGTGGGGCTCCATCGCAGGACCCCAGGATCACGACCTGAGCTGAAAGCAGCCACTTAACAGACTGAGCCACCCAGGCTCCAGGAGCATGTGACTCTTGATCTGGGGGTGGTAAGTTCAAACCCCACACTGAGCTTAGATCACTTAAAAAATAATAAAAAGGGGCACCTGGGGTGGTTCAGTCGGTTGAGAGACCAACGCTTGGTTTCAGCTCAGGTCATGATCTCATGGTGGTGGATCGGCAGGCGTGGGGTTCACACTAGGCAGGGAGTCTGCTTGGGGTTCTCTCCCTCTCGCTCTGCCCCTCCCCCCACTCTCTCTCTCTCTCTCTAAAAATAAATCTTTTAAAAATAAATAAATAAATACTTTCTATATTTTCATTTGAAATGCAAGGATCTGTTCCTCATTAAATCCTCATAACAATGAGAATGTTATGGTGCCACTATAATCATTACCATTTTATAGATGTGAGGCACAGAGAGGTGAAGTGACTTGCCCAGGGTCACACAGCAAGTAAATCAGAGCCAGAATTATAGGAAACAGAGAGACTAGCTAAAGACCATGCTGTATATGGTGGGGGGCGGTGGGGGGGCGGGGAACGTGGCGGGGAAGAGCCTGGCTTGGCCCTGACTGGCAATGCTGCAGATGGAGAAGGGTCTGAATCTGGAATTTCGAGATAGAAAGCAAAGATCTTGCTGGTGGTGAGGAACAGTATCCCATCTGTGCCTTCTGATTCCCTCCCCTACGGGACTTTCAACAGCGCTCTGGTTCGAAGGGGACTCCCTGCCCACTTTATGAATGGAGATGCTCCCCACCCCCCACCCCCGCCCCCTTATCCTGCAGCCTGGCCTCTTGTGCATCTCACCCGACCACCGCCCCTCGCGAAAAGCCGACGCTGCAACAACTGTCTCTGCCCCTGCTCTTGCCCTGCCCCTCCACACCTTCGCCTGGATCCAAAGATAAAAAGCCGCCGACACGCCGCGGCCCAGCGCCTCGCTCTCGGAGGAGGGCACTTTGTAGACGCTCCCTGCAGCTCTGCAAAACTTCTATTGTGTTGCCCGAGACAGCAAACAATGCGAGTGGCCCAGTTGCTCCCAGGCCAACCCTTGCGCCGGCAAACACACTCTCGCCCAGCCCGGAGGCTAGGGCGCCTGAGCTCCCGGGCAAGCCAGAGGGGCAGGAGGGGAGGCAGATGTGCGCGTGACACTTCTGCCTGCGGCGGGTCGCAGCCCCCACCCGTGCACGTGTCTCTTTCTAGGTCAAGAAAACCCGAAAAGGGGAGAAGGCAGGCCAGAGATGGCCAGCTTGACCTTTCAAGGGGAGGCAGGAGTTTCTACAAAGCCTCTGGGACTCCCCTAAGTATCTGTTCTCACCCCCCAGAGGCTGGGAGGTCACCCTCTCGGTTCCTCATCTACCCCGGATGGGTTCAGGGTAGGGTGAAAGTGTAAAAAGCTAGGGACCTACCCACGCCCCGGGGCCTGCTTTGGGGCTTTCTAAAAAACTAAGTGCACAGAGCCTGGGCAGAGAACTCACCTCCTGCAAAGCACAGCGCTAGGGTCTGGGGATTCAGAGACAAGCAAAGCACCCTGTCCTCCAAGGGCCGGGTGGAGGTAGGAGGAGTTCTGTGTGCAGTGGCAGAAGTTTGAGGGAGAAATCAAGGCAGGCTTCATAAAGGAGGGGGCCTTTTTCAAGCACTCTAAAAGGGCTGAGAGGATTGCTCAGGAGCTCAACACAATTGTAAGCTTCTTGATTGCAGAATCTGTTGCCTGGAATGATTGTCATTTTCCATAGTACTCAACACTGAAGATTGCTGCTTCCCAGTTAATATTTGTTGAAAGTAAAAGAAAACAAAACAAAATGACAGAGAGGATTCCTTTCCTCCCCTTCTTCCCTCTTCCTTTCCTTTTAAAAAACAAAAACAAAAAAACCCTCAAAATGACTAAATAAATAAAAGTTGCTCAAAAGAAGCCTATGTTCTTTTTTTTTTAAGATTTTTTTTTTATTATTTATTTGACAGAGAGAGAGAGAGCACAAACAGGGGGAGTAACAGGCAGAGGGAGAGGGAGAAGCAGGCTCCCTGCTGAGCAGGACCCTGGGATCATGACCTGAGCCTAATTCAGACACTTAACCCACTGAGCCACCCAGGCGCCCCTGTTCTTCTTCTTCTTTTTTTTTTAATAAATGCGCAGGCCGTGTCATTTTTTTTAAACTTTTTTTTCCTGATCACTAAAGGAATATATGCGTTGCTGAAACCTTGGAAAAACCCAGATGAGCATAAAGGAGAAAATGAAAATCACCTATATTTCCACCATTGAGAAGTAAGCGTTCCTAACATGTCAGAGTTGCCTCCCCAAGGTCTGGTGGTTATTTTATTATTATTAAGGTAGGAAATATGTATAGTGAAATGCACAGATCTGAAGCATATGATTCAGTGAATTTTGACAAATGCCCACATCATGTGTATACCCCTCCAATCAAGATCTGGAACATTTCCATCATGCCCCGAAAGTCCCTCGGGTCCCTTTCCAGTCAACCCATTACCCACCCCCCTCCCCCGCCCCCAGGAAACCATCCTTCTGTTTCTAGCACTGTAGATTTGTTTTGCCTGTCATAGAATTGGAATCAGATGATATGTGTTCTTTTGGGCCTGGCTTCTTTCATTCAGCAAAATGCTTTTGGATTCACCTATGTGCCAGTAGTTTGTTGCGTTTTCATTGCTGAGTAGTGCTCTAGTGTGTGGAGTTACAGAGCATTCAGTCACCCTGGGTCTCCACTTTGGGGCTACTGTGCATAAAGCCATTATAAACATCGTCGGACAAATCTGTGTGTGGACACAGTGTTCATTTCTCTTAAGCAAACACCTTAGAAGGGGCATTGCCGAGTCCCATGTTTAATTTTGATCAGAAATTGCCATCAGTTTTCTAAGGTGGTTGTACCATTTTATAATCCCACCAGCACTGTGTGAGGGTTCCAGCTACTTATTACCATGAACTTTCCATTACACAAGTAATATACAGGTCACCGTCTGGCATCCACCATCCCCCCCCACCCCACCCCAGAATAACACAGCTGTTTGGAATGCTTCCTTGCAGACCTTTTCCTGGGCTTTTTTCTACATAAATAAATATCCACAGAACACATATAGTATTATTTTGTGGCGATGCTTTTTACAAAAATGGGAAAACATCTCCCGTTATATATTTCTCGATTATACTTACCACACCCAACATAGCATGTATTTCCTGCCTTTACCGCCCCCCTAGGTAGGACATTAGCTCAGCTAGGGTAAGGAGTTTGTTTTGTTCACGGCTGTATTCCCAGTGCCGAGGACAGTGTCAGGCCTAGAGCAATGCTCCATAAATATCTGTGGAATGCAAGAATAGTGTATGTATTGTTCTGCAACTTGCTTTTTTTTCCCCCTCTGTAACCTGTCATAGATCTTTCCACGTCAATATTTAGAGCTCTATTGCCTTTTTTAGCCTGCTTCATAGCATTCTGTAATAGGAATATGCACAATTTCTTTTTCATTACCCTATGGTTGGACAGTTAGTTTGCTTCCGATTTCTTATTATTAGGAGCACTACTGGCGTGAACATCCTGTGCTTGCCCCCTTGGACACAGTATTTCTCTACAGAAGAAGGGAACGATTGGGTCACAGGGTCTGCACACCGTAAATTTTAATAAAATCAGCCAAAGGGACAGGATTTCTACCACCAGATACTGCAAGGAGATCGAGACATTGTCCACTTGAGACACGGTGAGGAGCGGTAGGGGGGAGTTAATGGTAAACGGATAGAATTTCTCTGATTTGGCAAAAGGAGGATGGTGGGGAGAAGGTACCATCAAAGTTGTAGTGGAGTGTGATTATGTTCGGACACGCGGGAGTCAGACACCCTGGATTCAAATTATGGCTCTACCACTGAAAAGCTGTATGACCTCGGACTAGTTACCCAACGTCTCTGTGCCTCAGTTTCCCTATCTGGAAAACCGGAACAATGATAATAACCACCTCAACGGGGTTGTTAGGAGAATTAACACATATGCAAAATGCTTAGAGCAGGGATGGGCCCTTGTTAAATACTCAGTAAGTGTCATCTACTATTCTTATTTAACAACCAAAGTGTGTTTGTGTCTAAAGAACACACTCAGCTCACTTTAGTCCTTCTCTTTACCTCCCAGGCCCCAGGCCTTGGCTTTTCCATTGGCTGACCTAGGGGCAAGTGTTTTGGAGAAAGGAGAGATGGGGGAGGACCAGGAGGTGTAAGGGGGTGGGGACCCAGGTGAGAGCAGCTTTACAGAACCAAGAGAGAGCAGAGTTTCCCGAGACAAGAGCCGTTTGCTGAACAGAACAAAAGCCCCAGAAGTGAGTGCAGTGAAGACCTAGGAGAGCCTTGTGGCAGGAGACCTTTGAGAGGGACGTAGAGCCAGAAGCCAGCTGCAGAAGGACAGGGACAGGGCCGGAGCCCCGGGGCGAAGGAGTTGGTCAGGATGGTCAGTATTCTCCTGAGAATCTGGCCAGACTGGACTGGACCTGAAAGGAGGGTGGAAAAAAAGGTGTTTTTTTGTGTGTGTTGGGGGGGGGGGTTGTTTTTGGTTTTTTGGTTTTTTTTTTTAAGGATCACAGATCCAAGCAGGTTTAGGGGGAACATTTTTTCAAAAGCCGTGACCACAGAGTCTGAAAGGATGGGAGCTGGGGCTGGGACATTCAGGGCCTGACTGTCTGAACGTTCATGCCACAGTTAGATGTTGCACAAATGTCTACGGAACGGTTAACCATGGGAAGGGAAAAGGCCCCTCACCCACCCACCCCACACTCACTCGTTTCATCACGAGATACCAAGAAATACAAGGCACACCCCTCCCCCTCCCTTTCATTCAGGGTGGATTCCAGCCTACTGGGGAAAAGGCAGAGGAACAAGAAAAAGGTAAAGTCATAATGAAAAAAGTTAAAACACAGGAGACAGGCCTGGATCGAAAGAGGCTGCAAAGGGGCAGCCTATGAAAGGTTTTCACGGCCCACAGGGAGACGATTTCAAATTTGACTTGGTTGCCACCAGTGACATATAGGAAGCTTTCACAGTAAGATCTCACTTTCTCACACCCCACAACCTACACATGGCTCCACCTTCAAAAGGCAAATGTCCAGAGTCCCGTGGCTCCTTCCCACCTCCTCTCTCCCTCACCTACCGTCCATTCTCCACAGGCAGCCAGAGGGGTACCGTGAGGACCTAAGTCAGATGATCTCCCTCCTCTGCTCAGAACCTTCCATGGCTCCCACCTGCTCAGAACAAAAGTCCTCACAATGGCCTACAAAGTCCTACATGGTCTGTCCACATTACCTCTCTGCCCTTAGTTCCTTCTAGTCTGCCCCTTACACCCTCTGCTCAAGCCACACAGGCCCCTCGCTGTCCCTAGAACATTCCAGGCAGTCTCATTCCTTGGGGCCTTTGCGCTTGCTTCTCCCTCAGCCTGGACTGCTCTTCTCCTGGGGAAAGGGTACCCCACAGCTCATTCTGGGAATCTTTGCAGCCTTTACCCGAATGCGCAGGTTCCCCTTTTTCCCCCGGTGTAAAAGTTAGCACCGCTCCTGACACTTCTACCCCCTGCCCTGCCTTCCGTTTCGCCCAGAGCATTTATCACCAGGACACATGGTCTGTCTGTTTTGTTCACATCTGTCCCACATCCGTTTGCAAGCAGTGTCTTCAGCCCGCTTTGACCACCCCACACACCCCCGCCCTGGGACTCTCGAGCGTCTGCAACAAGCCTGGCACACAGTGGGCCCTCGAGCATATTTGTGCAATGAGCATGCGTCCAACTTCTCCTAGGCCATCAGAAGAATTTGGCAACACTGGGCAGGAGCTAGAAAAGGAGGGGCCGCCCGCTCCCCCCCCCCCCCCCCCCGCCCAGTGCTGTTCACCATAGTCTTCCAGCTGGGCAGGTGACAGCACCACATTAAAAACCAGGAGCCCGGCATCTTGACCCCAATTTCTCTGTTAAATCTTTTTTTCTCCCCTGCCACTTCCCTGTCCCTGCACCTGCCACCCTCAGTGCCTGGAACACCCTTTTCCCATCTGCTGGGCAAACTCCTCCTCATCTTCTAAATCAGGGGTCGGCAAACTCCAACCCCCACCATCCCCAGCCAGATCCAGCCCACCGCCTGGCTTCGGGCGTGAGAGCTACGAATGGTTTTTACATTTTTTAAATGGCTGGGTGGGGAGGGACTTGGGAGTCAAAAGATCACTTCGTGACATGTGAAAATTCTATAAAATTCCAATTTGAGGGTCCATCAGTCAAGTTGTATTGGCCCACAGTCACACCCACCGGTTGACCTGTTGTCTGTGGCTGCTTCCGCGCTGGACCAGCCCAGCAGTGTGGTTGTGACAGAGACCGGACTCCTGCAAAGTCTGAAATATTCGCTATCTGGCCTTGACAGGAAACGTTTGCCGACCCCGGTCTGAATCCCTTTTTGAGATGTACAAAAACCAAAAACCACCAACGACTTTCTCAGCCTTAGCTCCTCTGTGAAATCTTCCCGGGGTTCAGGGACCCCCTCTGGACGCGGGAGCAACTCCTATCGCTCACTGTCCCTTCGCTGGCCACTACTTGCTGACTCTGTGCTGTCCCCGGTCCCCCTTCACGAGGACCTGGGCCTTCTTGTGCAGGCTCCCATCCCCCCACACTGAGCACTCTGTCTGACAGTCACCAAACACAGATTCAACTTTTCTGCGGGAACCCAGACCACCCCTTGCACGCTCCGGGCCCAGGTTTCTCCTCGGTAAAGTGGGGATCCCTGAGGTCCCCAACATGCATGAGGGAGGGGTCCCTGAATCCTCCCCACGCAAGTCGAGATTATTTAACCTAAACAGACCAAAAAAAAAGAGGCACCACGAGGGCACCCGAGGCCACAGACTCGTGGACCAGGGACCGATTTCCACCCACATATGTTTTACCTGGTTTGTACTTTTTCTAATTCTCTTTTTACTTTGATGTCATATAAACCTAACTCAGCCCACTGCAGTCACTAGCCCTATCAGGCCCCCGTGGGCATTTGAGTTTGCCATCCCTCGACAGAGACTTAAAGATCAGTAGAGCCATGCTGCCCAGGAACCCTTTAAAGAAGCCACTGGAGGGGCGCCTGGGTGGCTCAGTCGTTAAGCATCTGCCTTCTGCTCAGGTCATGATCCCAGGGTCCTGGGATCGAGCCCCTGCCCAGGCTCCTTGCTTCTCCCTCGCCCTCCGCCTCTCCCCACTTGTGCTCTCTCTGTCTCTCTCTCAAATGAATAAATAAAATCTTTTTTAAAAAAAAAAAGAAGTAGGAATGTATTTAGACCAGTTGTTCTCAAACGTGGTTGAACCAGAATGAAGCGGGGAGCGTATGAAATGCAAATTCAGGCCCACCCCAGGCCCCTTGAATCCTACTCTCTGTAGTTTGTGGCACTGGATATGGATTCTTTTTCAAGATTCTAGCAAGAGGCTTATGCGTTACAGGTGAGAATGTGTATTGAATCAAGCTCCGCAGATGTGAATTTGGCTGTACCCGTCAAAATTATTGATATACCTACCTCCTGACCCAGCCATTCCACTTCTGGGAATCTGTCTTCCAGACCAGCACTTCTTAAACTTTAATGTGCATAATACAAATTCCCTGGGCATTTTTTTAAAAATGCAGGTCCTGATCCAGTAGTTCTGGGGTGGAGCGCATGACGTTGCAGTTCTAATGCCCTACTGGATGCCCAGCTACTGGTCGTGGGGCATTTTCAGTAGCAAGGTACTACATCCCCCCTAGAAACACACACACCCAGTGATGCACATACAAAATGATCCTTTGTACCATGTCTGTCATTACAAGTATTGGAGATCACCTAAATGTCCATCAATAGAGGGCCAGTCACATAGGTGATTCCCTCCAGTGGAGCCTTCCACAGTCATGAAAAGTATCAAAGCAGCTCCTTATGTGCTGGTATGGAATGACCCCTGGGACATATTATTAAACAAAAAACAAACAAACAAACAAAAAAGCAAGATGCAGAACAGTGAGTGGAGTGTTCAACCATTTGTACAGGGTCACCTTGCAGGAGGAGTGGGTATTTATGTTCACATTGACTTGCAGAAGCACAGAATAGCCCAGCAGGAGAAAGTGATAACGGAGTGCCTCCGGAGAGGGGAACTGAGCAGAGGGATCCAGGGGAGAAAGGGTGACATTTTACTGTACCCATATGGATTTTGAACTCTGTGAATAGATTACCTGTCCAAAAAATAAATTTAAAATTTGGAGTAAAATGATACACAAACAAAAAGACTCGCTGCATACTTGGAATGCTCACACATAAAATCAGACCATCAGAAAAGCTGAGCTGCACGTCCCAGGGAGGGTCAGCTCCTTCCTTGGCACACCATATATGTGTGCGTACCCACGCATGCACATACACACACAGAGACGCTTGCATACAGCTCTGAGGACAGTCTGTGCGGAGTGTTGGCCAGCACCCTGGGCTGACACGCTGTAAACCTCAGTTGGATCCCCGTTCTGCTTGCCCAGGGACATAGAGCAAGATATTCAGCCTCGATGAGCCCCATTTCATGGGGATGATCAAAACAACACTGGCTGCCCCGGGGACCCCAAGGGGTGGGGAAAACACCTCACAAACTGTCAAGTGCACACACGAAAAGACTAATTATAACGTGAAGCCCGGGGGGGAGCAGAGGTGAGACAACCGCCAGCCTGGTCTCTGCGGGTCTCGTGCGTACCTCCCAGGGCGCCGCGCAAGAAGGAAACCCAATACCTTGACCTTTGCAGTTAGGCAGCTGCTCTGAGCAACCCCTGGCAGTGCTCATCTCCAACTCCCCCACCATCTGGTCCAGCTGCCGGGCTGAGTCACACACGAGCCGAGGGACAGGCACATGACCTGTGTGCAAGGTTGGCATGAGTGTGGGGGTTGGGGGAGGGTGGGAAAGGCTGCAGGAGGCTGTCACTCCCTGTAAGTGGGGGATTTCCTGCCAGAGGAGGAGATCTAAGCCTGACTCTGGGTCTGGAGCTCAGCTGGCTCTGCCTGGCTGACTGGCAGACCCTCTCCCTCCAGGAAGCCCACCAGGTACTTGGACGTGTATGTGTGCATGTATAGCGGTGACAAAGAGAGAAAAAAAAGTGCACAAGGAAATGATAATGCAAATAACTAACAAACATTGAGCACCTACCTTGTGTCCGTCTCTATGCTAAGCACGTCAACAGACTCAAGTCAGTAAACCTTCAATGACCCCAGCATCAGCAGCATTAGCCCCATTTTCCAGATAAGGAGACTGAGATACAAGGCAGCTTATTAATTCACCCAAGGTCCTAGAGCCCCTGGCTGAGGCAGGCAGCCTGACTCCAGAGCCCCAGCTCTGAATCTCTCATCCCTTGAAAGGGGGTTTTCAGGGGTCACTTACATTGGCACCTGTGCTTCGTGCCTGTTTCCTCACCTGTAATAGGAGGATCATCCCAGCAACCCCACCTTTCAGGGCTGGTTTGAGGCTTAGTGATGAAGTACTGAAAGCCCTGCCCATGAAGCCTTGCACATAACACTAACCCTTGTGAAGATCATCATGTAAATATAATGGTCACGCTCATTGTCAGCCAGCAGTCTAGAATGGGGCACAGAAACCCTCAGTCCCATGCAAGA
Source organism: Eumetopias jubatus (assembly GCF_037043125.1). Taxonomy (NCBI): domain Eukaryota; kingdom Metazoa; phylum Chordata; class Mammalia; order Carnivora; family Otariidae; genus Eumetopias; species Eumetopias jubatus. Next base: position 128,530,210 of record NW_028274815.1, read on the forward strand.
AGGAATCAAATCTCTCTTTTTAGCCGTTTGCCCGTATCATTCATCTGCAGCACATAACCTAAATAACTTGTCTTTTTTCCTGTTCCTCTCAAGCTCTGTAAGAAGGCAAGGTAGGGCCAGCAAAGAAAGTATGCAGATCTTGGTCATGATTAAAACCACTTTGTTTTCTTAAAGACATTGAGAATCTTCATTTCTGCTGAGAGGTTCTTTCCCAGAATAGACACCCACACAGGCCACCAAGTCCAGCGTGGTGGCAGAGGAACAGATGAAATTTGTCTTTCAAGGTCACTTCCACTTCTGCGTCCCCAGGAGATTAATTCAATTCAACAGTTATTTAGTAAGCATTCACACTGTTCCATTGGGGATTGGGAAACACAGCACTGAACAAGATAGACAGAAAGCCCCATCTTGCGGAGCTGACATTCTAGGGGAGGAGACAGACAATTAAAAAATGGAGACATCATCTAAAGTCAAGTTTTGAGAAAAATAAAACAGGGGTGCCCGGGTGGCTCAGTTGGTTAAGCGTCTGCCTTTGGCTCAGGTCATGATCCCAGGGTTCTGGGATCGAGCCCCGCATCGGGCTCCCTGCTCAGCGAGGAGCCTTCTTCTCCCTCTCCCCCTGCTCATCCTTGCTTTCTCTCTTTCTCTCTCTCTCTGTCAAATAAATAAATAAAATCCTAAAAAAAAGAAAGAAAGAAAGAAAGAAAATAGAGTAAGGGCACGGAGAGTAATAGGTGTGGGAGGGCTGTTATTTTATTTATTCTTTTGGAGGCCTCTTATTTTTCAAAAAGGTGATGAGGGAAGGCCTCCTGGAGACATTTGAGCTCAGAGCTAATAAAGTGAGGGTAGTTGGGGAAAGAATATTCCAGGTTGAAGCGTGAAGGGCATGTGCAAAGGCCCTGAGGACACAACGAGGGGCGAGAATGGTAGGAATTGAGTTTGGACAGGCAGGCAAGGTCTTGCTTCTCTCCCCCTTCTTTCTCTGCCGAAGTGGAATAAAGACAGCAGCCTGCTGCCCCACCTCCCTCCCGGCTAATGGATGGGAAAGTGCTTTGAGAAGGAGCGCAGGGACAATCAGTGTTACTAATGGACACGTTGGCCAAGGCCCATGCCAAGGGCACTTTGGGTCAGTGTGGTTTCTTCTCCCTCCTGGAGAGGCTGTGTTATCGTAAATATCAGCACTGGGAGAGCCCAAGTTTCAAACATTTCCATTCTCTCATTCAAGGGATAGAAAAGGTACAGTCCAGAGAGGGGAGGAGGCCTGCCCAAGGTCACCCAGCAAGTTCCTGCTAGAGCCCCAGTTTTCAAGACTTGGCTGAAGAGTGCAACAAATCGTGAACCATCCCACTCACAGGTGCAGATCAGAGTAAATAAAATCAATATTCTTATCTCCTTAAGAAGTTGTTACTTCCCCAAGGGTAAAAAGAAGGTGAGACTGTTTGCTTGAGGGTTGGCTGTGAAGAGTAACACTTTGCAAAGCAAATTCAGTATGTTAAATGAGCAATTTCTCCCCCAGATGGGTCTCTCTGCTCTCACCAAGTGACTTCTCCTTTGTGCTTTTCAAAACATTCCCCTAATTTTCTCAAGTCTTCACAACTTGCTGAGCAAGGGTTAGAGAAGGCTGGGCTCTTTGTTACTTTTCCACAAAACCGAGGCCCAGAAGAGTGAAATAGCTCATGGGAGACTATAGAGCAGGTTTATCTGTTCAGTCAGCAGATATGCATTACAGTGGACCAGGAAAGTGGTGAGGAGCAGGCCACATAGAAAATAATGCCATGGGGGCACCTGGGTGGCTCAGTCGGTTAAGCATCTGCCTTCAACTCGGGTCAGGATCTCAGGGTCCCGGGATCGAGACCCACATCAGACTCCCTGCTCAGCGGGGAGTCTGCTTCTCTCTCTCCCTCTGCCCCTCCCCTCTGCTCGTGCTCTCTCAAATACATTTTTAAAGACCTTAAAAAAAAGAAAAGAATACAATGTCATGAACAAGATAATTTTAGAGAATGCCAAGTGCTAGGGATGAAATAAACAAAGGATCTGGCAGGACTAATTTAGGGTGGTCAGAGAAGGGCCCCAGTTGAGATGACATAGGAGGAGGGCCTGTAGCTTGAGATGCAACCTGCCATGTCCAGAGCCAGGCAGAAGAGGGTTCCAGACCAAAGGACAGCAAATGCAAAAGCCCTGGCGTAGGAACAAGTTTGGTGCTGGCAGAACAGAAAAGAAAGGCCAGTAAGGTGAGAGCGGAGCAGACCAGGGGGAGGGGCGGGAGAGATGAGATTAGAGGTGTGGCGGCAGGGCCTTGCAGGCCACTGTGAGGCATGTGGATTCGGTCCTAAGTCCAGGGCTCTATGGTTGGTGGCAGAGCTGAGCCTTAAAACTCAGGTCTCCTTCTTCAGAACCAAAGCTCCCTCTCCTACAACTCCCTCTGACCTTGCTCACATCCCAGTACATCCCCAGCCTGACTCTGGAAGTTCCCGGTTGTACTCCCAGCGTGCGCCTCTAGCTTGCCCTCCTGGGCCCTGATTTCGCACAGACTCCCTCAGCGTCCACCACCTTGCTCACACACAGGGCAGACCTTCACCTCAGCTTCTCAAGTTCACACTCTCTGGGAGCCCCTCAGCAGCAGGTGAATTTGCATCTTCCCTGCCCCCAACAACAGCAGGAGTTAAGGATGAGAAGAGAGAGACAGAGACAGAGACAGGGATAGAAACAGAGACAGTGGGGGAGAGAAAACAGAGCAGAGTAGTCCGCCAGGAGTCAATCTGCCGCAGACTAGATAGAAAGGCAGAGAACACGGGCCTGATCTGGTGTGGGGGGCTTATCAGCCCTGGCCTGGGTGACAGGCCCCCAGGAGCCACAGCGGTCTCATCTTCCCTTACTCCTGGTGCTAGGAGGTGACAGGGTCCAGAATGAGGGGGGCCCAAACTAGCCAAGCAGCAGGGACAGCCTCTGCGGAACCCCGGGGCCTCCTAACATCCCCCACCAAATCGCCAGCAAACCTCCAAAATCCCTCCTTGGGGTGATCTTTCTTGATGTAGGGAGCTGAAGTCTTGTCTTTTTTTTTTTTTTTTAACTGAGATATACTTAACATGTAACATTATACTAGTTTCTAGCAGGCAATATAGTGATTTGATATTTGTAAGTGCTGCAAAATGACCACCACCATAAGTCTAGTTAACATCCATCACCACACATCTTTTTCTTCTTCTCCTTACAAATCTTTTTCTCCTGATCCGAACTTGTAAGATCTACTCTCAGCAACTTTTCGAATATGCAACTCTAGTGACCATGCTGTACATCACATCACGACTTATTTTCTCTCTGGAACTTTATACCTTTGGACTCCCTTCATCCATTTCATCCCCTCCCTCACCCCTGCCTCTGGGTCACATTTATTGAGCTCTTACTGTATCCTATGCACTGTATTAAGTACTTTACAGTTTTACCGCACAAAAACACTCATGCCTCATGGAAATGGAGAGGTTCTTAGAAAACTTGGTGATTGTTATAAACTTTAAAAGGCCCGCTAAATCAAAACAACTACAACAACAAAACCAGCGCTGGTGTTCTGCCATCACTGGTTTAGCACAGATCTGGTCATCTAACCACCCCCCTGCGCCCCATGAGATGCCACCCAGAAGACCCCCATGACTGCTCTGGAACTGCCCTTCAGGACCTTCCAGACAGAAATCAGGATGCCCTGCATCATCAAACACCCATGAGCATGGCTGCTATCAAAATAACAGAAAATAGCAGGTGTCGGTGGAGATGTGGAGAAATTGGAACCCTTGTGCTTTGCTGGTAGGAATGCAAAATGAAGCAGCCTCTGAAAAACAGTATGGTGGTTCCTCAAAAAATTAAAAATAGAATTACCATATGATCCAGCAATTCCTCTTCTGAATATATACCCAAAAGAATTAAAAGCAGGGACTCAGGGGCGCTTGGGTGGCGCAGTTGGTTAAGCATCGGACGCTTGGTTTCAGCTCAGGTCGTGATCTCAGGGTCCTGGGATCGAGCCCCACATCGGGCTCCTTGCTCAATGTGGAGTCGGCTTAAGACTCTTTCTCCCTCTCCTTCTGCCCCTCCCCCCCACATGCGCGCGCGCACTCTCTCTCTCTCTCTCTCTCTCTCTCAAATAAATAAATATAATCTTTAATAAATAAACAAATGCAGGGACTCAAACAGATATTTATACACCCACGTTCACAGCGGCATTATTCACAGTAGCCAAAAGGCTGAAGCAACCCAAGTGTTCATCGATAGATAAATCAATAAGCAAAATGTGGTCTATTCATACAACAGAACATTATCCAGCCTTAAAAAGGAAGGGAATTCTGACCCAGGCTACAACGTGGATGAATCTTGAAGACTCTATGCCAAGTGGAACAAGCCTTGCGACACAAGGGCAAATATTGTATGACTCCACTTCTGTGAGGTCCCTAGAATAGGCAAATTCATGAAGACAGAAAGTAGAGTTGGGGGGAGCACCAGGAGCCGGGCAGGGGAAGCACTGGGGAGTTGCTGTTTAGTGGGGACGGGATTCCAGTCCTGCCAGATGAAGAGAGTTCCGGAGATGGGTGGTGGGGATGTTTGCACAACAATATGAATGTATTTAATACCACTAAACCGAATGCTTAAAAATGGTTATGACGGTAAACTTTGTGTTAGGTGTATTTTGCCACAATTTAAAAAAATATATATTTTTAAAGAAAAAGATGCCCCTGCCCCTTCACTGGGGCCCAGAGAGGAGGTCTCATTCTCCGACAGGAAGGATGGGGGTTGACTGCACCTCCAGCAGCCCTATGGCCCCATCCAGCCCCCTCTGTACATTAAGAGTCTGGAGCAGGCCTCTGTGACCCCAAGAGAGTCCATCACAGACTCTCAGTGACCCCCCTTTGGTCCCAGAACAGCACAGCAGTGAAAGGAGGTTGACAGAAATGGCGTTCTATTACTGGCTTTGAGGGACCTTGAACGATTCACTCTATCTGCTTGGGCCTCAGTTTCCCCATCTTTCCCAGTGATGGCTTGGACTTCAGAAGTGCCCAGGAACAATATCTGACCCCCAGACATGTCTTGTTTGTCCCACACAAGATTTAAAATTGAGAGCGTCCGGCCACCTGGGGCTCTGCTCCTTGGTGGTCACTGCCATCTGGAGGCAGCATCCCCGGGGGAAAGTCCATGCTCCCCAGTTCGCTCCAGTCCTGAACCTTCCCTGCCAGGGCCCTGTAGCTGGTGTAGTCTGCAAGTTGGACAAGATGACACCTGAAGAACCTTTGACTTCAAGAAGAGCTTCACTAGAGTTTCTTGGGGGAAGTTTTCTTTGAAAACACAGCTTTGGCATTTCTGATCATGGGACACGTGATCTCTGCGACCTCCCGTTTCTCAGCTCCTAAGCCCAGCATTCTGCAGACAAGTTCCCTAAATAGGGGGGCACCACAACAGGGTCTCAACACCCCCACTGCTCTCTCACTGCTCGACTTCAACCTCAGTTTTTTGGGGTTCCCAGCGGAAAGGGAAGAAAGCCTACAGTGGACCGTGTGCCTTGCTGGGGGGGCCTTCAAACAATAACCTCCCTCCCACTCTCCACCTCAAAGCTTATGGAAAGTAAAAAAAAATAATAATAAAAACAAAATATACCCTTATTAAAGTCTTGTGATTCTGCCCTGATAAAATCCAAACAGGAGGAATATGAACGAATATCCTTTCTTCCTCCTCCTCTTCACTACAAATGAAAACTAATAATGGCTGGCTTTAACTGAGCATGTACTATGCACCAGGCTTTCTCCGAAGTGCTTTGCACATTATGTCATTTATACCTCACAACAGTCGGAGGACGTAGACACTCTTGTAACCCCATTTTATAGAGGACGCAACTGAGGCAGAGCCCACACGTTGGTGATGAGCAGACCAGGGGTAAATTTCAGTTCTCTCAGTTCTCTCACTTCTCGTGATGTGACCTTGGACAAGTCACTTCCTCTCTCCAAGCCTCGATTTTTCTCATCTGTGAAATCTCCAAGTTGTACAATGCCATCACCACGGTCTAAACATTTTGTTAGGTCTTGAACTCATGTCCTAAAACTCAAAGCATATATGAAAAGAATGAATTGGAAACTATACTTGCCAGTGTAGGGCGGTGTAGGGCTTGTGTGTGTGTGTGTGTGTGTGTGTGTGTGTGTGCGCGCACGTGTGATTTAAAAGCCAGTTAATCAAAAATCCACTGTGCTCTTCTTTTCCAACCTGGGCCAGGCAGAATGGCTTCCGCAAAGAAGGTTGGGAACAAGAAGGCCCTCAAGGAGGTGATGACCAGAGAACATGCCATCAGCATTCACAAGCATATCCAAGCAGTGGGCTTCACAAATGTGCTCTTTGGAACCTCAAAGAGCTCCAGAAATTTGTCATGGAAGAGATGGAACTCTAGATGTGTGCACTGACCCAGGCCCTAGGAATAAAGGAATGCCCCCTCCTGTATCCACGTGCAGTTGTCTAGAAAACGTAATGACAGGATGGAGATTCATCAAATAAGCTCTGTCCTTTGGTTACCTGTGTCCCTGTCACCACGTTCTAAAAATCTGCAATGTGGATGAGAACCCCTGAGGGTCAAACAGCTATAAAAGCAAACCAACAAAAAAAGCCAATTAATCAAAGTTTTCAAACTGAGCCTATACTTTTTTTTTTTAATTAATAGACTTTTTAAAAAGCCATTTTAGGGGTACAGAAAAATCGAGGGGAAAGTGCGGAGCATTCCCCTATACCCGCTCACCGCCCCCCTAAGCTCCCCCTGTTACTAACATCTTGTGTTAGCACGGCATGTGTGTTTACACTGAGAGCCAACCTTAAAGCCATAGTGGTACATCATCAACTAAGCTCATGGCTTACAGTAGGGTTCATTCTGTGTTGTATATTCTATGGGTTTGGACAGACGTGTAATAACACATATTTTATCATTGCAGTATCATGCAAAATGGTTTCACTGCCCTAAAAATCCTGTGCTCTGCCTGTTCATCCCTTCCTTCCCTCCCCGCAGGCCCTTGGCAACCACTGTTCTTTTCATGGTCACCATAGTTTTGCCTTTTCCAGAATGTCATACAGTTGGGATCATATCCTACATAGCCTTTCCAGACCGGTTTGTTTCACTTAGTAACAGGCTTTTAAGATTCTACCGTGTCCTGGGGCGCCTGGGTGGCTCATTCGATTACGCGTCTGCCTTCAGCTTCAGTCACGACCCCAGGGTCCCGGACTCCATGGTCAGTGGGGAGTCTCCTTCTCCCTCTCCCTCTGGCCCTACCCCGGCTCGTGCTCTCTCTTACTCTCTCTCTCTCTCAAATGAATTTTTAAAAATTTTTTTAATTTAAAAAAAGGATTCTACCATGTCCTTTCCTAGCTCTGATAGCTTATTTCTTCTTAGCGCTGAATAACATTCCATTGTCTGGATGTACCAGTTTGTCGATCCCCTCACCTACTGAAGGAAATGTTGGTTGCTTTCAAGTTTCAGCAATTATGAATAAGGGCTTATCCATTTTTATGACTTTTTTCTCCAGTTGCAAAAAGCAATGATAAATGATCACCATAGATTAGGAAAACAAAGATGAGCATAATGAACAAAATAAGAATCTCTCATTTACAAAGAAGGAAACTGAGGCTCAAGGAGGGGAAGTAAAGTGTCCAATTCACTCATTCCTCCAGTGAATATTGACAGAGAACCTACTACGTGCAGGCACTGTGCTGGGACAGGGGACGTCTCTGGGAATAAGGAGTTGAGGTCTCTGCCCTCCTGGAGTTAACATTCCAGACAAACAAAAATCAAGTAAGTAAATAAATAATATGAATAATGAAAGAATAGCTAATATTTATTGTGTACTTTGTGCCAGATGTTGTTCCAAAATCTTTATGTACATTAAGGCAGTTAATTCTCACAATTATGCTAGCCATCATTACCCCAGTTTCGCAGATGGGGAAACTGGGGTACAGAAGGTTAAATCATTAACCTAAGGTGGCATAGCTCAAACGTGGAGGAAGCAGGATGTGGACCCAGGTCTTGGGGCTCCTGAGTCGGCAGGCTTACCACCACTCTACAGTAAGGGGAGGTCATTTAGATGGAGGGTCGGTGGCAGAGCTTGGGCTTAACCCTGCTCTTCAGCTTCTGAACTTCACCTTTGTGTCGGGGGCCCCTCTGCCTTTCAAGGAGCTGAGAAGCCAAACTTCATTATTCGTTGTGGCTTCCCCCAGTCTCTTAGCTGTGGTCCCACGGTTTGGGGGAAAGGGTTCAGAGCTACTGCCAGGGCTCGAGGCTGCCCAGGGCTCCTGAGTGCAATCCAATCCCCTTTATTTTTAAGCCATTAAATCCCTGATGACAAATGCTGCTCTCTGGAGGAGCAGGCTAACCTTACCGCGAGAACAGAGTCACTGGGTATGGAAAATGATCTCAAAGCCACACACCTCAGCTGGTGTTTTTGACCAGCAGGCAAGGAAGGGCAGCCTCGTCCAACTCTGCTTCCTGCAGGTCAGCTCAAAAGCAGCAGCAGAAAAAGCCAAAAGTTTATAAAACGGTGTAGGTGCGGCTCTGGGGTGAGAGCCTATTGCTCTAGGTGTTTTGGAAAGCAACTGACATTGACATCAACGATCCAACTTTAAAGGAACATGGCCTTTGACACGCCCATTCCGGGCCCTAGAGTTTAACCTACAAATACCCTCACACATGTGTGGCATGATATATGTACAGACCTACACATTACAGCAGTTAGTAGTGAAAGGACTGGAATGACCCATCTTTCTCCCATCCCCCAAAGAGGTCCTTGGTTAAATGAGTAAGGTCTATATTTGCAAAGAAATTCTATGCTATTTGTCAAAAGAAAAAGGCAGCTCTCCCTCGTGTACTGTGATTGAGCTCTCTCCAAGAGAAATTGGTCAGAGGGGAAAGCAAGTTTCAGAACATTATATGCTGTCTCGGCGGTCACAAAAGTGGAGGGGGGGCAAGTCTACAGGGGCGTTGAAACCTGAAAGAGGGCCAGGACCTGGGGCCAGGCAGACCAATTCTGGCCCTCCTTGGCTGTGTCATGAAGAGCAAAACGCTCAACCTCTCTGTGCTTCAGCTTCCTCAACTGTAAAATTGTGTCCTCATCGCTGGGCTTGTTGGAAAGCTTAAATTAAATAATTTCCATAAGGGGCTCTGCTCAGTGCCAAGGACACAGGCATTGGTCAATAAAGAATAGCTAGGCTAACAATTATCATTGTGCACATAATCTCTCAGGAGGATTCATACAAGAGACTGTAACAAGGGTGCTTCTGAAATGATGGGGGGCAGGATAGAGGGTGACTAACTTCAGTGTATGCCTTCTCGAAGCATTAGATTTATTTATTTTTGCCTTGTGCATGTATCACACGCTTGAAGAAGCGCCCTGCTCCTCTATTATTTAAAATAGAGGAGCAGGGCACATTCAAAATGAGAAGGAGCGGGTGAGTGGTTTTCAGGTGACTTTCTAGCTAGGATTTTCTAAGCTCACAGCAACCGGGGCGTCGTCCTTCAGGACCTCACTGCTCATGGGCATCACAGGGGAGACTGCTAGAACATTACGCCCTCAGCCTCACCCCAGACCTGCTGAACGAGAATCTGCATTTGAACAAGGGTTCCCGGGAGCCGCCTGAGTCTACAAGTTTGAGGGCCGCTGGTTTCCTAGCGGCTGCCAGAGACCAGAAGACAAGTGTTTTCAGTTTTGTGACTCAGCAGGGCAAAGGATGAATAGAAGGAATCGCCCCTCCCTCGGGATCCGGGAGGGGGAGTGGGGGGAGAACAGTAAGAATTAAGAATTCTGCTCATGGGGCGCCTGGGTGGCTCAGTTGGTTAAGCGACTGCCTTCGGCTCAGGTCATGATCCCAGGGTCCTGGGATCGAGCCCCGCATCGGGCTCCCTGCTCAGCAGGGAGTCTGCTTCTCCCTCTCTCACTCCCCCTGCTTGTGTTCCCTCTCTTCCTGTCTCTCTCTGTCAGTTAAATAAATAAATAAAATCTTTAAAAAAAAAAAAAAAGAATTCTGCTCACTCTCTCCCCAGAAGAGGTTGTAGCATGGGAGATCTGAGGCGTGTAGCTTTTAGCAGCTCCCCACTTAGGGTTTAAAATAACTTTCTGGCTAAAAAATAAAAAAGAAAGTAAGAAAAGAGAACCTCCCACTGCAGCCCACACATCCCCAACACGAGAGGAAGGCCGCTGCTCCCCACTCCCCTGCCCGAGCCCACTTCATCTCTTTGGAGACAGTGACGGGAGCACTGCTCAAGGAGAAATCAGCCGGGAGATGCTAAGGGCTGAAGAGCCTCTGAGACAATCCACTTCAAGCTTCTCATTTAACAGATGGAGCAGTAGAGGCCCAGAGAGGGCAAGTGGTTTGTCCAAGGTCACACAGCAAGTTAGGGGCAAAAGCATTTCAGGATGCATGGAGGCAGGAGAGAACGTGAAACCACCGACTTCAGAGTTACAAACTCGAGGGGTCGGTCACACAGGCAATGTCTGTAAGAGAAGCAGATTGGCCTTTCCATCACCCAGGCCACAGAGCCAGCACACGGGCCAAGCTGGGCTGATGATAATCGGCTCTGGAACTTTTGTTGGCACTAGGAACCATCTATGCATCTACCTGCAGGTATAGAGCCTGCCATATAAAAAAAAAAAACAGGGGCGCCTGGGTGGCTCAGTTGGTTAAGCGACTGCCTTCGGCTCAGGTCATGATCCTGGAGTCCCGGGATCGAGTCCCGCATCGGGCTCCCTGCTCAGCGGGGAGTCTGCTTCTCCCTCTGACCCTCTTCCCTCTCGTGCTCTCTATCTCTCATTCTCTCTCTCTCTCAGATGAATAAATAAAATCTTTAGAAAAAAAAACAAAAAAACCAACTGTAGTAAGATACACATAACATAAAATTTACCATCTTAATCATTTTTTAATTTTTTATTTATCTTTTTATAATATTTTCTTTCCTTTTTTTTAAGATTGTATTTATTTATTTGACAGAGAGAGACACAGCGAGAGAGAGAACACAAGCAGGGGGAGTGGGAGAGGGAGAAGCAAGCTCCCCACTGAGCCAGGAGCCCAATGTGAGACTCGATCCCAGGACCCTGGGATCATGACCTGAGCCGAAGGCAGATGCTTAACGACTTAGCCACCCAGGCGCCCCCATCTTAATCATTTTTCTAGTGATTTATTTATTTATTTTGAGAAAGAGCAAGAGAGAGCGAGCGCATGAGCTCTGGGGGGAGGGCAGAGGGGGAGAGAGAGAGAGAGAGAGATAATCTCCAGCGGACTCCTCGCTGAGCGCAGAGCCTGACACGGGGCTCGATCCCAGGACCCCAAGATCAAGACCTGAGCTGAAATCGAAGAGTCTGACACTGAACCGACTGAGCCACCCAGGCGCCCCTACCATCTTAACTGTTTTTGAGTGTAAATGTAGTGTAGTGATTTTTTTTTTAAGAATTTATTTATTTATTTATTTATTTATTTGACGGAGAGAGACAGCGAGAGAGGGAACACAAGTAGGGGGAGTGGGAGAGGGAGAAACAGCCTTCCCGCTGAGCAGGGAGCTCCATGTGGGGCTCGATCCCAGGACCCTGGGATCATGACCTGAGCCGAAGGCAGACGCTTAAGGACTGAGCCACCCAGGCATCCCTAGTGTAGTGATTTAATACTTTCACATCGTTGTGCAATGCGCCTGCCGCCTTTGATGGAGACCTGAGTATAAGAAGTGTTTCGCTTTTCTCTTAGTTCTAGTCTAAGAAAAGCTACAGTGAACAAAATGATAGATGGCAACAGACTGGGGTCAGGGAGACAACAGGGAGTGGTGGGGACTGTGGCAAACCAGAGTTTGCCCATCTGGGAAGCACTCACCACCCAGTTTGAAGCTGGCCCTTGCCTGCAGGGTTGCTAGATCATCTAAATCTGAAAACATCTGATGTTTTAAGTGTGGTGTGGTGTGGGTTTTTTTTTTTCAAAATTCAAAACATTTTGAAAAGGTAAACAGAAGAAGTCTCCCTCCCACTCCAGTCTCCTACGCCGAAAGGTAACAGTTAATTGACTTTTCTTGAATACTTTTTTAAAAAATGTTTTTAAAGATTTTATTTATTTGAGAGAGAAAGTGAGAGTGAGCAAAAGCAGTGGGGAGAAGGAGAAACAGACTCTCTCCGCTGAGCAGGGAGCCCGACACGGGACTCGATCCCGGGACCCTGGAATCATGACCTGAGCCAAAGGCAGACGCTTAACAACTGAGCCACCCAGGCACCCCAGCTTTTCTTGAATACTTAAGGTTTCTTTATAATTGTACAAGCAGGGGGACCTGGGTGGGCTCAGTGGGTTAAGCGACTGCCTTCGGCTCAGGTCATGATCCTGGAGTCCCAGGATCAAGCCCCGCATCGGGCTCCCTGCTCAGCAAGGAGTCTGCTTCTCCCTCCGACCCTCCCCCCTTTCATGCGCTCCCTCTCTCTCAAATACATAAAATCTTTAAAAAAAAATTATACAAGCAAATAGTAACATATACATACATATTTCTTTTCTTTAGACAAAAGAGAACATAATGAGAACTTTGGTTTATACCTGGCTTTTTCACTTAACAGTATATCCTAGAGAAGTTTCCTTATCAGTACCTAGGCAGTGCCCTTGACTTTTTTTCCAGCTTCATAATATTCCAATGTGTGGATGATCCATATTTGATCTAACCCATCCCCTGCTGGGGAGGCACTGGGCTATTTTTCAGAACTCTTGCCTTACAAACAATACTGCCTGAGTGACCTCCAACGTCTATCATTTCTCACATGTGCAAGTGTGTCTGTGGGCCAAATTCCAAAAAAGTAGAATTTCTGTGTGTGCATTTTTAAGATGTAATAAATTTGCCAACTTGTCCCCTCCTAGAGGCACCAAGATCCACTCCGGCCAGTTATGTATCAGTGGCTCTTCCCTCACAAACACCTTATTAATGTTGCCAAATAAACTAAAACGAATCAAAATAAAACCATGTGCCATCCAAATAAACGTGTCTGTGGGCTACCCTAGCCCAAATTTTACCAGCTCCCACCCTTCAACGCCCAGAAATGTGGGTTGACTTGCCTCAAGGTGCACAGCGATTGAATGGCAGAGTCAGAACTCAAATCTCAACTGCCTGGTGCCTAAGCCTGTCCCTGACCCACTTCCTGGCTGACAACCAGCTTGGGGGAGTGCTCAGCTTTGGTGGTAAGAAATTGGGACTTCTGGGGCGCCTGGGTGGCACAGTCAGTTAAACGCCGGACTATTGGCTTCAGCTCAGGTGGGGATCTCAGGGTCGTGAGATCAAGCCCCACATCAGGTTTGTGCTGAGTGTGGAGCCTGCTTGAGATTCTCTCTCTCCTCTGCCCCTCCCGCTTGTGTTTTCTCTCTCTTTCTCTCTCAAATAAATAAATCTTCAAAGATTTTTATTTATTTATTTGAGAGAGAGAGAGAGAGTGAGAGAGAGCATGAGGAGGGGAGGGTCAGAGGGACAAGCACACTCCCTGGAAGTCTGATGCCAGGCTTGATCCCAGGACTCCAGGATTATGACCCAAGCCAAAGGCAGACACTTAACCAACTGAGCCACCCAGGCTCCTCCAAATAAATAAATCTTAAGGAAGGAAGGAAGGAAGGAAGGAAGGAAGGAAGGAAGGAAGGAAGGAAGGAAAGAAGGAAGGAAGAAACCAGGGCTCCTGCAGAGTTACCTGGAGCCTTTGTCAGTTCAATGAGTGGAAAAAGTCCTGCTTCTGTGCAGACAGTGAATGTGGATGGAGCTGCCCTCAAATCCAGCAGGTGCCCACCTCTCAGATGTATTAGCCAGCTCTTGATGTGTAATAACCAACCACAAAATCTTACTTATTTCTGTTCATTTAACCTAAAACCCTTCACTAAGTGCTTGAGGAAGTCTCTGATTGCAGAAGGGAGTCTGTAACGAGAACCCAGGATGCAGCTTTGGATCCAGATCCCAGCCCGAACCCCAACTCTGGCCCAATCTCCCTCACAAGCTGTTTCGGACTTTGGATCATCGTCCTTTTTCAGCTCCTGTGTCTTCAACTATAATACGGGGATAATAATAGACCCCACTTTGAATTGCACTTGGTAATCACAGTGGACACAAAATAAGTACCTTGAACATTAGAATCTTTGGCTCCGCTTACCAAAACACTGAGGCTGTGAGACGCTCAGAGGAAGTGAGCTTAAGCAAAAAAAGAGAAGATTCCTTTGTATTTATATTGTGTCCGTGCAACTAGATTGTAAGCTCCTTGAACAAGGGGGCAAGACAGGCATGGGGGGGGGGGGCGCCTCGGTAGCTCAGTCGTTAAAAGTCTGCCTTCAGCTCAGGTCATGATCCCAGGGTCCTGGGATTGAGCCCCGAGTCGGGCTTCCTGCTCTGTGGGAACCCTGCTTCTCCCTCTCCCACTCCCGCTGCTTGTGTTCCCTCTCTCACTGTGCCTCTCTCTGTCAATGAATAAATAAAATCTTAAACAAATAAAAAAAATTAAATTAAGCCAAAAAAATAAAATAAAAGGGGGTTTGAGTTTTCCCACCAAAGTTGTTGTCACCAGCTCACCACGCCTGCCTTATGGACCACAGAGGAAGAGGGGTGTGTGTGTGTGTGTGTGTGTGTGTGTGTGTGTGTGTGTGTGTGTGTGTGTGTTATGTTGGGGATGGTGAGTTTCGGGAAAAGGAAAGACGAGTGTTCACTGTGACCAGACTTGCGTTAGGGGCTTTGGGAGACACGCTGTAGAGGACAAAGACACTCACCTTTGGGTCATTTATGATTAAGCCAAAGAAACAAGGAGTCTCTGGAGGCAGTTTAACAGCATGGCAGGATGTGCTGGCTGTGTGGGGGGCACCTCCGGAAAGTTTTATTATCTGTCCCCCTAAGAACTGAATTGCGAATGCAAGCTCAACCAGGGGCTGATATCCCCGCTCAGCCCTGGGGATGACACAAGCCTTAACCAGCTAACATGAAAAAACGGGGGGGGGGGGTAACCAGCTAACATGAAAAAACGGGGGGGGGAAGGGTAGCGTTTAGAGAAAGTTGAAAGAACTCTTGCATGAATTGCAAATGGTAATATTGCTACACTTCCCGCAGGAGCCCATGCAATATGAATGTGTCACCAGGGGGCTTAATTTAGACTGGGGGGGGTGGTGTCAGGGGAGGCTTCTTGAGCAGGTAACATTCCAGCGGAAACCTGAAGGCTGAGTGGGAATTAGGCAAAGACTAAGGGAACAGCAAGTGGGGACGCCTTGATTTGAAGCAGGAGAGGGCTTGCCATCAGAGAAAGAGGAGGGATACCTGGGTGGTAAGGCAAAGAGTGGGGGGTGCAAGTGGGGGAGGGGAAGAGAGAGGCTGGGTGGCCGCCAGGGGCCGGGGCATGCAAGGACTTGCGCTGAGCTGGGCTGGGCAGGTGGACAGGAGGGCAGAGGCGTGGCATGCCCACGAGCTGGTGCCAGAGGAAAATTGTACATTTATGTGAGCGAAAGAGCGGCTTCAGGAGCATATAAGAGAGCGAGGTCAGGGCAGCCAGGGGCTCAGGGACAGGGCCAGGTAGCTACCCGGAAAACCGTGTGATGACTCTGCGTATGATTTAATCCATTAAGGTCTGTAGCTAAAAATTTCAAGTTTTCAAAAGGGTACCTGGGATAGCAAAACTTGAGAAGCCCTTTCCATGGAGTTTAGACAAGTCACACAAGAGACAAAATCTGATGTGTCTGTGGTTCGGGCTCGGAGAAGAGGTAGAAGAGGGGCTGGGATGTGGACCGCCTTACAGGTGCCGCCAGGGCTAGGTCCTGAGGAATGAATGGGAGCTCACGAAGCAAGGACGGGAGGGAAGACGGACGGGCAGAAAGCACCACAGAGGCAGAGAAGACAGGGTGTTCTCAAAGTGCCCAGTGGGCGGCGAGAACAGGTTGGGAAGGACGTGAGCTTGGGTTCCTGGAGGAGAGGGGCATCAGGGAGGCAGAGCCGCCCAGACACAAACATGAAGAACAGTGGGATCACATGTCTCCTAATAATAGACTGAGCTCGCCTCCCTGCTCTCTCACCCCAAGGGGACTAGAGCAAGGCGTTTGGGGCCCTTCCCCTCTCCCTCACACAAAGACACACCTTTTGGGGAGGGCGAGGTGGCAGATGGGGGTGACCGATCCTGTAACCCTACCCCAGTCCCTGAGTCAAGAAGCTCTTTCCCCAGCAGGCTCCAGCCCGGGTCGGCTGTTGAGACAAAAGACGGAAAACTGTTTTTCTCATCCACCTGGCCTCAGGTGGACGGGATGGGAGCCAACCAGAGTCCTCTGGAGACAGCTCTGGCTGCAGGATCAGCCCTCAGAGGACCCAGATGAAACCCGATGTGACATGAAAGATGGTAGGAGGTGGCCAAGTGCTGATCATATCAGGCAAACTCCTCCTTGGAATCAAAGAAAGGGAATAAAGCTTTTCTTGTTTACCCTCCTTTTGCGTCCTGGTTCGGTGCTGGCCAGGGGTCTGTGGGGGGCTCCGGGACATGTAATCTGGCCTGCAAGGCAGGCAGGTTTCCCAGCCACCCTGGATTTTTAACATTTTTTGTTGTTGTTGTTGGGAGTCCCACCCTCAAGCAAACTGTTAGGCACACTTAGGGAGCAGCTACCAAGGGCTCTACGAAGAGCGAAATGCTCTTGGGAGTGACCTTTAAGACTGTCCTTGCCCAGGAGTCTATGATCTGGACAGAGACAGGGACAGGTTCTTTATTTTGCTCCACTGTGAACTTGTTAGGGAGCAAGGCACTAGTCAAAAGCACCCTGGCTTCTGGCTCTGGAACAAGCACGCAGTGGGGCTCAGTCAGTGTCCATGTCCTCTCAGGATTCTTTCGGTTGTAAGTATTAGAAACCCAGCTCAAGAGGGCTCCAGTGAAAAGTGGAATATATTAACTCACAGAACTAAGAAATCCAGGGCTTGAATGACATCACGCTGGGCTGGATCTAGAGGTCAGCCGATGTCATCGAGGTTAGATTTTCTTCCTCCCCATCACTTGTTCTGTGTCCTTTGTGTCGACCTCTTTCTCAGGTGAAATTGTACTATGTGGTGGCTCTTCGTGGCGAAACTCCTATCTTTCGCCACACCGGTACTTTGAATAGTTCCAGCGGAAAGTGCCTGGACTGGATCTTGCTGGACCGGACGCAATCACTAGCCGGGGAAGTGGAAAGTGCTGATCGGCTGGGCCTGGGTCCCATGTCCATTTCACATTTGTTGCATGATTAGACAGGAAAAGCTAGAGAAAGAAATACAGTATTTTACATTTGAACACCAGAGCAGCTAGAATGATTCTTTCTAAAACCTCTATGGGATCACTTCTCTCCTCTGCTCTGAGCCTTCCTTCCCCCTCAGAGCAAAAGCCCAAGTCCTTCCAACGGGCTCTAAGGTCCCAAAGGACCTGCACCCCTGCCTTTACTGACACCTTTCCCAGTGATCTCACTGTGCTCATTGTGTTCTAGCCAGGCTGTCCTCCTTTCTGATCCACACACAGTTAGGCTTCAGTTTCCTTGTTACTAAAAATGGGGACACTTGTAGTAGACATCTGATAGTGTGTCTGGTCAGCCTTTCCCTTTTCCTTGCAACTTGGTCACTCTCATGTGTTTCAAGAAGTGTTGACCCCGCCCCAGATCCGGAGATGGACTTGTGACTGGCCAGAGTGTTCTAGTGGTGTTCCAGAACCAAGCACAGACGTTGGGTCAGGGATGGGCATGAAACCCAAGCCAATCTACTGAGATTCAATCCTGAAACTTTCATTAGGATGATTAGAAATAAAAAGCTCTCTTTATGCTGATGTTGTTAGAAGGATAGTATAGGCATTAAACCACCAGAACTACCATGTGGAGAGAGAGTCTACTTGAGAAACACCTGGGAAAGCAGAGCAGTGATGGAAGGAGAGGGAAAACTGAATTCTGGTGATATCTTTGAGCCCCTGGATTCAGCTGTGCCTGAATCCCACGAGACTTTTTAGTTACATACCTTGGTAGCTCTCCTTCTTTGCTCAAGCCAATTGGAATTAGATTTCAGTCACTTGTAACCAAAAGATCACATTTCAGGGCTGCTGGTATAAGGGTTAAATGAAATTGTGAATTATAAAGTGCTTAGCACAACAAATGCTCAAAAAGCAGGAGTTAGTAGTAGCAGCATTTTACGATTCCATCTTTTACACACATATTTAAATCTGTTTTCACTTTTAAAACTTTAACTTAAGAAAAAAATATTTAAACTTCCGTATAATCAGAGCTGATATTTACTTGGTACCAGTACAACCACAAGGGTTGTTAAAATACTGAAATACTTCTGTAATGGTTGATAAAGAGCATCGCTCCCAATCTCCCAAGTACTCCCTGGCTCTCCAGGATGTGCTCAACTTCTCTCTTGGGATCCTCCAGCCCGTCCTACAATCTGGCACCTAAAGTGTGAAAACCAGGGCTGGCAGGGGCCTCCGGCACCCTACTCTCTGACTAAGGCTCCCTCCATGCTACGCATTTTTTAGATCACCTCTGGGTACATCTATTAACTCTTCAATACGCACGCATTAAATGGAAACACTGAATTATCAATAGCTCCACAAAATAAGAGCCCCACCCTCCATTCCTCGAATCACCAATTATTGTTAACTGTGTAACCTCCTCTGAGCCTCATGATACCAGAGACATAATTTTGCACAGCGATGACTAAGCAGGCATGGGCACGGGCCAGGTCTTGCTTTCTCTCCTCCTGTTACCTTGGGGAGCACCTTCCATGATTTCCACATCACAGTCATGTTTGTCATCTTCTGTGGCAATCTGATATTCCTTTGTCTTAACACACTATGGATGGCCTAACCCTTCCTGCACAGTGGGACATATGGTCCGTTTTTGTTCAGCTTTTCAAAAATTTTAAAAACTCTCTCTGTTGGAAATTGATTTTCCATGTGGTGCCCATCTTTCTGGTAATAAGCAACGGATTTCCTTCCTGATTCAAACTTCAGTTTTGCGAATCACAAGACACAGTTTTACTTTTTGTCTGCAAATGGTTTTTGTTGTTGCTCTTTGAAATAAGAACCCATGTGCTCGATTGTGTAATGCTGTCATTTAATAAATTATTTATTTTGACTCTAAGTCCATAAAGGATTTAAAGTGGTTTTATAAAAATACGTACAAGATGAAATCAATAGATGAGGGAATCATGGAGAAGAAAAAATAAGGAGCAGTCTATCTGATAAAGTATTGTGCTCAGCTGCTGGTCAGAGTGACCAGAAATAAAAGTGGCCTCAGCAACTTAGATGTTTATTTCTCTCTTACGTAAATAAAATTTGGGGGAAGGAAGTTCAGAACTGGTGTGGCAGCTCCACAGAACTGAGAACAGAGGCTCCTTCTAGCATCCCACTTTATTATCCTTAGGATGTGGCTTCCATCCTCAAGGCCACCTCATGGTGCAAGATGGCTACAGGAACTCCAGCAATTGCAGTCACATTCCAGGTAGCAGGAAGAAGGAAGGGAGAAAACCCTGCAATCCCAGCTTTCTTTAAGGAGCCTCTTAGAACTCCTAGCCCCAAACTTCTATTTATAAATCATTAGCCAGGATTTAGCCCTAGCTACATAGGGGACCAAGAAATGCTGTCTTTTAGCTCTGCTCAATGTCACCCCAAATAAAATCGGGGCTCTTTCCTAGTAGGAAAGAAAGGAGAATAGATAACAAATAAACCACTAGTAGCTTCCCCTACAGGTGAGAAAATGAAATAAAGCCAGGAGTTCATCTGGTCGACAGTACTGCCTATCCACAAAGGCTTTTCAGGTGTCTGGCTATGAAATTGTCTCTGAGCATCCTAATGACAATAGCAGAAAGGAATCCATGATGAAATACTTATCTTCTCCTGTACACGGGTTAAAAAGAAAGTCTACCCACAGGTCTTCATGAGGAAGACACGGGATGTGGTGGACAATATCCTTAACAATATTCCTGCATTAATGGAACAACTTGATTCTGGGATGTGTTTCAAAACTTGGGGGTGAGGGGGTGGGTGGGAGTATAGCTAAAACCAGATGGGCCATGAGTTGATAACTGCTGTACGAGGTGAGAGAGACATGGAAGTTTTCATATGTTTCCCTGTACTTTGCTGTATGTTTAAAATTTTTCCATACTAAAAAAAGAATTTAAACTCTGCAATAAATCCTTTCCTACAATTGCTTTTTTAAATGTTCCTTTAATAACCTTGCTTTAAAGTTTAACTGACGGGCAGTTTCTATCACAACTACTTCCTCAACGTTTTTGGCCTTTTTATCTACTTTCCATATTTGTTAACTGATTTTTTAATGGCTCTACTGAGAAAGAATTCACACACCCTGCAGCTGACCCTCTGAAAGCGTACAATTCACTGGTTTCTTGCAGAGTCATACAACCATCACCACGATCTATTTTAGAGTACTTCCATCACCCCCAAAAGAAACGTCATACCTCCAAATCAGAGAGGGAGACAAACCTCAATCATCAGAAACAAACTGAGGGTTGCTGGGGGGTGGGTGGGGATGGGGATGGGGTAACTGGGTGATGGGCATTAAGGAGGGCACTTTATGTAATGAGCACTGGGTGTTATATGCAACTGATGAATCACTGACCTCTACCTCTGAAACTAATAATGCACTGTATGTTAATTAATGGAATTTAAATAAAATTAAAAAAAAGAAACGTCATACTTATTGGTAGTCGCACCTCCTTCTTCCAGCCCCAGCCCTAAGCAACCACTCACCTACTTTCTGACTCTATGCATTTACCTTCTGTAAATTTCGTAAGTGGAATCATACGATATGTTTTGTGTGTGTGACTAGCTTCTTTACCTGGCATAATGTGTTCAAGGTACATTCATGTTGTAGGATGCATCAGTACTTCATACCTTTCTACAGCCAAAGAATCTTCCATTTTACGGATAGACCACATTTTGTTTATCCAATCATCAATTGATGGACACTTTGGTTGTTTCCAATTTTTGGCTATTGCGATAAGGCTGATATGAACCTTCACGTACAAGTTTTTTGTGTGAATACATGTTTTCACTTCTCTTGGGTATACACCTAGGGGTGGAATGGCTGGGTTAAATGCTAACCCCATGTTTTGTTTTGTTTTTACTTTTTTTTAAAGATTTATTTATTTTATTTTATTTTAGAGAGTGAGCACGAGTCGGGGGGCAGAGGAAGAGGGAGAGAGAATCTCAAGCGGACTCCACGCCGAGCACAAAGCCTGACGTAGGGCTCGATCTCACAACCCTCTAGGTTTATACTCTTAAAAAAAAAAAAGCAACTAACTAATAAATGTAAGGATTTATTTATACTCTTTCAATCTATTCCACTGACTGACATGCCTATCCTCATGCCAATACCACACCGTCTTGATTACCATAGCCTTGTACTAAGTTTTGAACTCAGGAATTGTGAGCCCTCCAACTTTGTTCTTTTTCAAGGTTGTTTTGGTTATCCTGGAACCCTTGCATTTCCACCTGAATTTTAGGATCTGCTGGCTAACTAAAAAGTAGCCAGCTAGGATTTTTATAGGAATTGCTTTGAATCTGTAGATCAATTTAGAGAGTATTGTCTCCAGAGCAATATTAAGTCTTCCAGTCCCCAAAAACGGGATGTCTTTCCACCTGCTTAGGTCTTCCCTGATTTCTTTCAACAATGTTTTGTAGCTTTCAGAGTACAAGCTTTGTAATTCGTCTGTAAATTTATTCCTAAATGCTTTATTCTTTTTGATGCTAATGTAAGTGGAATTTTTACTTAATTTCATTTGAAAAGTTTTTATTGGTATTTTATAGAGATTTAATTGATTTTTACATCAGTCATATCCTGCAAACTCACTGTATTGCTTTATTAGTTCTAATTGTTTTTAAATGAATGCCTTACCATTCATAATATACAAGATGATGTCATTTGCAAGTAGAATGGTCTTACTTCTTCCTTTCCAATCCGGATGCCTTTTATTTCTTTTTCTTACCTGACTGACCCAGCTAGAATGTCCAGTACAGTATTTACTAGATGTGGTGAGAGCAGACAGTCTTGTCTTATTCCTGATCTCAGGTAGAAAGCGTCCATTCTTTCATCATTAAGGAGGATGTTAGCTGTAGGATTTTTGCGGATGTCCTTTATTGGGTTGAAGAAGTCCCTTCTGTTCATAGATCATTTAGTGTTTTGGTTTTTTTTTTTAATCATAAAAGGCTATTGGATATTGTCAAATGCTTTTTCTGTACCTGTGGGATGATCATGTGGTTTTTATCCGTTAGTCTGCTGATATGGTTCATTATATTAATTGATTTTTGAATGTTAAGTCAACTTCGCATTCCTAGGATACATTTCTGGCGTGTAATCTTTTTCATATGTTCCTAGATTCAGTTTGCTAGTATTTTGTTGAGGATATTTGCATCTATATTCATAAGGCTATTAGTCTGTAGTTTCCTATCCTTGTGATGGATCTGTCCATAACTTGGACCACTCAGCAGCATGTGACACAGTTGCTTACTCCCTACTATTCTATTTTTAATTGTGGTAAAATGCTCAGAACATAAAATTTACCATTTTAGCCATTTTTAAGACTACGGCTAGGTGGCATTGAGTACATTATCTCTGTTGTGCACCCATCACCACCACCCAGCTGCAGAACTTTTTCATCTTTGCCGACTGAAAACCATCCCCGTGAAACACTGACCCCCTCCCAGCCCATAGCACCCAGGGATCCACTTACTGTCTCTATGGGTCTGACTACCCCCACGCACCTCCTAGAAGTGGAATCATATAGTATGTGTCCTCTTCTGAGCTGTTGCGCTCAACGTGGTGTCTTTCAGGGTTCATCCAGGCTGTAGCCTGCGTCAGAATTCCCGTCCTTCTTAAGACTGAATAATATTCTATTGTATGGCTCTTCTACGCTTTGTTTATCCATTCGTCTGTCAATGGACACTTGGTTGCTCTCACCTTTTGGCCACTGTGAATAATGTTGCTATGGGGGCGCCTGGGTGGCTCTGTCGGTTAAGCCTCTGCCTTCGGCTTGGGTCATGATCTCAGGGTCCTGAGATCGAGCCCCATGTGGGGGGGGGGCCCTGCTCAGCGGGGAGTCTGCTTCTCCCTCTCCCCCTGCTCCTCCCCCCTGCTTGTGTGCTATCTCTCTTTCTCTCAAATAAATAAATTATTTAAAATTAATAATAATGTTGCTACGAACATGGGTGTATAAATGTCTGTTCAAGTCCCTGCTTTCAGTTCTTTTGGATATATACCCAGAAGTGCAACTGCTGGATCATCTGGTAGTTTCTATGTTTAATTTTTTTGAGGAACCACCGTACTGTATTCCTAGCAGCTGCACCATTATACATTCCCACCAGCAATGCACGAGGGTTCCAATTTCTCTAAATCCTCACTGACACTTGTCATTTCCTTCTTTTTTAAAAACAGCTTTATTGAGATGTAGCTTACATACCATGCAATCCCCTCATTTTAACTCTACAATTCACTTTATACATTTGTGAAATGTGTAAAGTTGTGCAGCCATTACCGCAATTCTAGAACATTGCCATCACCCTGAGAAGATCCCTCAGGCCCGTTTGCCGTCACTCCCCACCCCCCCACCCCAGCCCCAGGCGACTCTAATCTCCTTTCTCTGTCTCCACATCTGCCTTTTCTTGATATTCATATAATCAGTATTTTGTTCCTTTTAGCTGCCGGTACTCTTCTAGTGTATGGATATACCATATTTTTTTAACCACTCACTAGCTGGTGGACATTTTGATCGTTTCCACATTTTTTTATTGTGGTAAAATATATGTAATAAAAAATTTGTCATTTTTAAAAAAAGATTTTATTCGTTTGTTTGAGAGACAGCGAGCACAAGTGGGGGAGGGTGGTGCAGAGGGAGAGGGAGAAGCAGACTCCCCGCTGAGCAGGGCGCCCGACGTGGGGCTCCATCCCAGGACCCCGAGATCTTGACCTGAGCCGAAGGCAGACGCTTAACCAACTGAGCCACTCAGGTGCCCCTAATATTTGTCATTTTTAAGGGCACGGTTGAGTGGCATCAATTACATTCATAAACTTGTACAACCATCAGCACTATGTCCAAATTTTTTGTCACTCCAAACAGAAACTCTGTACCCATGAAACAATCACTACCCATTGCCCTCTCCCCTAAACCTCTGGGAACCTGTAACCTATTTTCCGCGTCTCTATGAATTTGTGCCTTCTAGATATTTCACAGAAGTTGAATCATGCAACCTTCATCCTTTCACATCTGATGTCTTTCACTGAGTGTGACGTTTTCAAGGTTCATCCCATGGTAGTGTGCTCCAATACTTCATTCCTTTTTATGGCCAAATAATTCTCCATTGTATGGAGACACCACATCTTGTTTATCCATCCATCAGTCGATGGACACTTGGGTTGTTTCACTGTTTGGTTGTTGTGAATAGTGCCGCAATGAACATTCTTGTACAGGAGTTTGTGGACCTTGTTTTCAATCCTCTTGGGTACACACTGCAGGGTGGCATTGCCGTGACATATGGCAATTGAATGTTCTCTGCTCTGGGGACTGCACCAGCTGTGGTCGGACAACAGCTCCCAGCCTTTTGGACTTCTCAAGGCCAGTAAAAATTCCTAAGAACAAAACAAATGACTGGGCAACCTACATAAGATGATGTACTTTTTATATCGCCAAGTAAAGACTTTAAGATCAAAGAAATATTTTCATTATTACTTTACGAAGAAAGAACGTGTTAACTGCCACCACCACCACTACCCACAACAAGGGCAAGAGATGAAAATATCAGAATAAACAGCAGTTGTTTAAATTTATGCAAATTTCACTACACTGTTGTTTTCCAAAGTACCATGAATGGGCTTAAAAAATGACAATAATACAACACACCTCCTCACAGTCTAGCAAGGCTGTGTGTGTGTGTGTGTGTGTGTGTGTGTGTGTGTGTGTGTGTGTGTGTGTGAAGCAGGGGGATGTTGGGTACCCCAACTTTAGGGAATTCTGAGATGTGCAAAAAGAGGTTCTGACCCTAAGGAGCTTCAGGCTCCGAGAAGAACAAAAACCAGGATAATGGGGGCTCCTGGGTGGCTCAGTCAGTTAAGTGCCTATCTTCAGCTCAGGTCATGATCCCAGGGTCTTGGGGATTGAGCCCCACGCTGGGCTCCCTGCTCCATGGGGAGCCTGCTTCTCCCTCTCCCTCGACTCCTCCCCCCTGCTCGTGCTCTCTCTCGCAAATAAATAAATAAAATCTTTGGGGAGAAAAAAACAAGATAATGGCTTTAATTGAGGCACAAGCAACAAGAGAACTCAGAGACAGAAACTGGTTTTGACTGTGGAAGACAGATGGGGGGCAGAGACCTGAGCAAGCCGAGGTGAATTCCACATGCTCACAAGTCTGGGAGATCATTTTTACCAGACCAGACAGAGTCTGCAACTCCTAGAGTCTTGGTGCCTTTAGGAACAGAGGTTTTATTGCCAAATAATCTCTTCCAGTTGGGGCATCAACAAAAAGAGTCGGTGGGTTTGGTCCCCTCTCCTCCTGTGCCCCAGAGGCCCTTGAGAACCATCACCTCTGACAGAGGCCAGCTTGGAAATTAGCCCTTCACTGCCTGCCACCTGAGCATGTTTGGGAAGGAAGCAGCAGCCCTCAGAAGCTCAGGAGATTTGTGGGGTCCAAGCACCATCATGAAGGAACAAAAGGAAGATGCACCTGGGACAGCAGGTACCACAGGGCTGGGGTCTGTGAGGCTCTGAGAAGCCGCCTCCCCCGCAAGCTCCTAAATCCCCTTGGAGAATTTCAGGGAAGGAGACACGGGGGACAGCTGTAGATGAACTCAAGATAAGAAAAAATAGTCCTCTTTGCTTTCCTGTCCCAAAGAGGAAAGTGTAAGCTCCCACTGCTGAAAGCACAGAAAAGAGGAAAGGGGACAATAGAGAAAGTCATAGATGGGGGAGGAGGGCACAGGGCAGACGTATGGGTGTATCATAATCCAACGTGGCTGATTTTCCCCTAAGGCTGGTGATGAAAATATGTATGGAAAAGTCCCCGTGCTTTGAGAGGTGGGCTCGTGGAAAACTGTGGTGAGGGATCACCTAAGCCAGTGCCAGACTCACACGTGACATCGCTATCAGACTTTCTTCTGGCGCCAAGGCCGCTCATGAGAAGGAGTCTAAGGCAAAATGATGAGGCCAAAACCTTTTCCCCACCTCTTTTTCAGAGAGGAGTAAAACAGGACCAGGTGGTGAGTCCGTCTGAACTTCTTGAACATTGTCGCCCTCTGGTGGCCGAGATACAAATTGCACCAAGGTTGAGGATGGAAGTGGGGTGGAGGGTTGTGCTTCCCCTTCTAATGGAAAGACAAGTGGAGATACCAAGTGGTTTCAGGGAGGCTGGCTTTGCTTGTGAGGAATATCTACTGGAAGGTGCAGTCTTGGAGTTGGAGTTTATAACACACTACTCTTCCTCTGCAGGGGGTGGCCTGGCAGCTCCCTCTCTCTGTGGGGGGATCTCTGCCTGGGCTCTTCTGGGCTTCCTCGCAGTGTGGTGGACTCAGGGAGGTGTGCCTGGTTACATGGCAACTCCAGGGTTTGGGCACAACTGTTCCCAGGAACAGGGTGGAGACGATATCACCTTTTATTTATTTATTCATTTATTTTTATTTTTTAAAAGATTTTATTTCTTTATTTGAGAGCGAGAATGAGAGGGAGACAGAGAGAGCACATGAGAGGGGGGAGGGTCAGAGGGAGAAGCAGACTCCCCGCTGAGCAGGGAGCCCGATGCGGGACTCGATCCCAGGACTCTGGGATCATGACCTGAGCTGAAGGCAGGTGCTTAACCGACTGAGCCACCCAGGCGCCCTATTTATTTATTTATTTAAAAATATGTTATTTATTTATTTGAGAGTGAGCACACGTGAGCTAGAGAGCACAAGCAGGGGGAGCAGTGGCAGAGGGAGATGGAGACAAGCAGACTCCCCACTGAGCAGGGAGCTGGACATGGGGCTCAATCCCAGGACTCTGAGATCATGACCTGAGCAGAAGGTCGACACAACCAACTAAGCTACCCGCGCGCCCCTAGATCACCTTTTTATGACCTAGCCTCAGAAGCCCCATGGCGACATAGTTTTTGAGTTGATACAGTCTCAAATGCCCACTGAGTTTCAAGGCAGAGTGTCAAAGATTTTGTGGACGTACTTTAAGACTACCACCACAACTAATTTCCAGTAAAAACTTAAAATACACAAATAAGGCTTTAACCAGCCCCACATTAGTCTATGTGTTTATTGTCTGTTTTTCCGCACTAGATATTAAGCTCAATCAAGGTAAGGACTCGGGCATTTTGTTCACTGCAGTATCCCCAGGGCCTAGAACAGAATGCAAGAACCATAAGGTGATGGAACAGAAGGAAATGTCTGCCCCTCTCCTCTCCACCCAAGTTAGGCCAAAGCACTGCCCATATCCAGCTCCCGCCCTCCTCTGTGACTCTCCTAAATGGTGTGACCTTGGACAAGAAGCCTCAGAGAGCCTCAGTTTTCTCTTCTGTGAAAGGGGGTAATATTCATACACATGTCCTGGGGTAGTTGTGAGGATTAGATGAGTTCACTGAAGCAAAGTACATAGAATAGTCCTGGCCAGTGCGAAGCACCGGATGAGCTAGCCACTCTTAGCTCGCAGATTTCTGCATTGTGGAGTTTATGTGTCCCCTGTATTTTCTTTATCTTAAACAGCTTTGTTGAGATTGAAGTCACATATCATACAATGTATCCCTTTAAAGGTGTACAATTCAGGGCTTTCTGGTGTACTGAGACTTGTGCAACCATTACCACAATCTAATTTTGGAACATCTTCATCACCTGCAAGAGAAACTCCCATTAGCAGTCGCTCTCCACGCCCCTCCCCTGTAGTGCCTGAAAACCACTGGTCCTCTTTCTGTATCTACAGATTTGCCTACGTGATACTTTATTTCTTGTGTCATTTCATCCTTGACTGTGTCTTATTTTCCACCCCCTGCCCCCAAACGATAATAGAGCATACGATTCTGGAGACCCTGCCTTTTCCTCTTTGTACCCTCTCCCAAACTGCAGACAGGGCTCTGCCAACCAGTATCTGCAGATAAAGTAAAAAACTGGCCCTCTGAGTAAGAACCAACACAGAATACCTGCTATGTGCCATGTCATGTGTTAGAGGCTCGATACACATTAACTCGTATTCTCCTCACAAGAGATGCCACAAGCCAGGCCCTGCATGATGAAGGCATTGATGAAGGAACCGGGAGGTTCCAGCCATCTGCCCTGGGTGAGTAACTGGCCCGGGGTGACCCAGCCAGCAAGTAGGCAAAGGCAGGACTCGAACCCAGACCATGCGTGTCTGGTGTCTGCGCTCTTTACCAGTGCACCATACTTCTTCTTTTGAGAACAAGTGGGTGGGATTTCTCCACTACAATCAGTCCCAGGAGACCCTCGGGCGTTTGGGAAAGAGCAGTGTGGCAGTTGTCACAAATGACCTCCATCGGCCAGCTTCTTAGTATTCACGTGCGCCACGTGGCTCCTCAAACATCCATTCTGGCCTGATCTCCTGCCTTGATTTAACCCACAGGATGCCGTGGAAAGGATGCTGTACCTTCCCAAGACTCAGCCTCAAGAAGCCCTGGTAGCTTCGGTTTTCGCGCTTTGGGGAGCCCTGAGCCTCTGCATGAGAAGGCTGGCTACCCTGCCGGGAGACCACGTGGTGAGGTCACACAGGGACAAGACCCTGAGTCTACGAGGAGAGAGGCCAGTTGCCCCAACTGTCCCAGCACCTCAGCTGTCCTCCCCAAGGCGCCCGATGTGTGAGCAAACCATTCCGGATGTCCCGGCCCTGTGTGAGCCCTGCTGACTGCAGATCTAGCCAACACCACGCACGACAGAAGAACCACCCAGCTGATCCTGGGCAAGCGCAGAATTGTGAGAAATAATAAATTGTTGTCTTAAGCCGCTAAGTTTTGGGGTAAATTGTAACAAATTGCCACAAACTTAGTGGTGTAAAATACCACAAATTTATTACCTGACTTGTTCTAGAAGTCAGAAGTCTGAAGTGGGTCTCACTGGGCCAAATTCAAGGTGCTGGCAGGCAGGGCTGTGTTCCCTTCTAGAAGTTCTAGGGGAGAATCTGTTTTCCTGCCTATTGCAAATTCTAGAGGCAGCCTGCATCTGTTGGCTTGCAGCCCCCTTCCATCTTCAAAGTCAGTGGTAACATTCCTCTGATCTCTGCCTCTACCTCTTTCACTTACAAGGGCTCCTTTTTACTTTATTTTATTTTATTTATTTTAGAGAAAGAGAAAGCGGGGGGGGGGGGCAGAGGGAAAGAGAGAGAAAGAATCTCAAGCAGATTCCCTGCTGAGCACAGATGCTGGGCTCAATCTCACAACCCCAAGATCATGCATGACCTGAGCCGAGACCAAGAGTCAGATGCTTAACCAACTGAGCCACCCCAACGCCCCTATAAGGACTCTTGTGATTATAGTTAAACCCACCCAGATAATCCGGAATCATCTTCCCATCTCAAGATCCTTATTTTCATCCCATTGCCATGTAAGGTCACGTTTTCACAGGTCTCGGGGATCAGGACATGGGTATCCTTGGGCAGCTATCGTTCTGTATACCGCAATTGGGTTCCCCGGAAGCACATTCTGAAGTGGGGATTTGGGTGCCCATGGTATATTTGGGAGTCGCCAGTAGGCGAGTAGGGAAGTGAGACACGGAGGGGAAGGAAGCCTCGGTGGGGTGTGCTATCTGGCCAGTGAGCCCTGAGGACCTCTGGGAAACAGTAGAACATGCCGCAGACCTCTCTGTTCATCATTAGGTGGCTCTCCCCAGGGTACCAACCCACTGGCACTTCCGGTCTGCCCTGTGCTTGGCCGAGCACACCTCTGTGTCCCAGGAGAGCACTCAGGCCAAGGGTCTGGCATATTTAAAAACAGGAAATACCCAAACAGCATATAGCAGGCATTGCCGGTGCCCCAGCCATCTGCCCTGGGCCCTCACCCCTCCTAGCTGGAGGAGGCTGCTTCCCATGGGCCATGGGGCTTGGTCAGCCGGGGTGCAGGACAGTGTCAGAATCCAAGCCCCGAGAAGCAGCCCTTAGGCAATAACGGATGGGAACTAGTCGAATGAATGCCCTGGCTTTCTCATCTCTTCTCTGGGATGAGAGCTCTACGGCCTCTATATTGGCTCCCAGAGGTCTCCAGGGGGATGGAGCCCCAGATTACCCTCGGTGGTGACTGGCTTGATATCACACCTGCATTGGCTCCATCCACCCTCCCCTGCTGCTGTATCCTGGGATCACCTCCTGAACACACTCGAATCCTTGTCTCAGGGAGTCCAAACCATGATCCAGAGGCAAACAAATAAACAGCAAAACCCCACAACGGTGGTGTCTTAAATATTTACACCACACAAGTTAACTTTTTTTTTTTTTAGTGCAACTAGACACATGTACACAAACAGAATACAATTGATACATACATAACTTCCTTTGGAGAGACTCTTACAAGTCTACCTTTGAGGCTTTCCCTAAATATAAGGCCCCCACCAAACAGGGCTTCTGCCCCAAGCACCCTCCTCAGCCCTGAGACAGGAATCAGGGGAGGCTGTGTTTGAGTTTTGCCTTAAAATAAACACAGAAAATAAATGTTTCAAGGAGAACAGTGACACACAGAAGCCCTGTGGGGACAGGGGCAGGCCATCCGGGACGGCGAGGCATATAAAGAGTCTGTGTATAGCGGGAAGACACCAGACTGGCAGCTGGAAAGGCCCGCTGTAGGCATGGCCATAAGGACCTTCGGTGATTGGCTCATGCTACCGAGTTGAGACATTACTCAGAGGAAAGCAGGAGTCAGAACAGACGCTTCTGGTGGCCAATCTTATTAGTTAGGACTAGGTTCAGTGGCAAGAGACAGGGAAGCAAAAATAAAAGGTGCTTATGTCTTTCTCATGTAAAAGCCAATAGGTAAGCACCCCAGAACAGGCATGACTCTCCAGCACGTCAGGGATCCAGGCACCTTCTCTCTTGTTGCTCTGCTGAGAAAAACTTCTATTTCAGATTGCTTCATGGGTCCAATATGGCTGCTGGCAAAGTGAGACTGGGAGGGGGCTGTTAGATAAAACACAATATATCCAGTTTTATTTTATTTTTTATTTATTTGAGAAAGAGAGTGAGAAAGAGAGAGAGAGAGAGCACAGAGGGAGAGGGAGGAGCAGACTCCCCTACTGAGAGAGGGCTCGATGCAGGACTCGATCCCAGGACCCTGAGATCACGACCTGAGCCAAAGGGAGACATTTAACCAGCTGAGCCCCCCAGGTACCCCAATTTATTTTATTTTTTTAATGTAATTTCTACACCCACCATGGGGCTTGAACTCGTGACCCCAAGATCAAGAGTTGCATGCTTTTCCAAATGACCCAGCCAGGCGCCCCTCCAGTTATATATATATATACATATATGTATATATACACTCCAGCTGTATTTTAATTTCAGGTAAACAGTGATTTTTTAAAGAAATATAACAATGTCCCAGTTATTGCATGGGACATACTTACACTCAAAGAAAGTGTTCATTGTTTATCTGAAATTCAAATTTAACTTCTGTGACAAATTACCACAAATTTAGTGGCTTAACACAACACCTATTTATTCTCTCACATTTGGAGGGCAGAGGTGTACGAAGAATCAGCAGGGTGATGTTCCTTGTGGAGGCCTCGATCCCATTTCTCCACCTTTTCCAGCTTCTAGAGGCTGCCTGTATTCCTCGGCTTATGGCCCCATATCACCACCACCTCTGCTTCCAACATCTTAACTTCTTCTGACTCTGGCCCTCCTGTGTCCCTCTTAGAAGGACTGTTATGATTATATTAAGCCAGTCAGGATAATTCAGGATAATTTCCACATCTCAAAACCCTTAACTTTTTTTTTTTTTAAAGATTTTATTTATCCGACAGTGAGAGACACAGTGAGAGGGGGAACACAAGCAGGGGGAGTGGGAGAGGGAGAAGCAGGCTTCCCGCGGAGCAGGGAGCCCGATGCGGGGCTCGATCCCAGGACCCTGGGATCATGACCTGAGCCGAAGGGAGACGCTTAACGACTGAGCCACCCAGGCGCCCCTCAAAACCCTTAACTTAATTGCACCTTCAAAGTCCCTTTTGTGGTGTGTCTGGCTGGCTCAGTCAGTAGAGCTTGTGACTCTTGTCCCAGGGTTGTGAGTTCAAGCCCCATGCTGGGCATAGAGATACTTAAAAAAAGAAGAAAGAAAGAAACAGGGGCGCCTGGGTGGCTCAGTCGATTGGGTGTCTGCCTTTGGCTCAGCTTGTGATCCCAGGGTCCTGGGATTGAGCCCCACATTGGGTTCCTTGCTCATCAGGGAGTCTGCTTCTCCCTCTACCCCTGCTCCCTGCTCATGCTCTCTCTCTCTCTCTCAAATAAATAAATAAAATCTTAAAAAAAAAAAAGTCCCTTTTGCTCTGTAATTTTCACAAGTTCAGGAGATTGAGATGTGGCTATCTTTGGGGACCGTTATTGTGCCTACCATAGAAATACAGAAGTCACCCACAAATAACTTGCTGATGAAATTTTTTTAAAGATTTTATTTATTTATTTGACAGAGAGAGAGATAGCAATAGCAGGAGCACAAGCAGAGGGAGTGGGGGAGGGAGAAGCAGGCTTCCCAGCAAGGAGGGAGCCTGATGTGGGGCTCAATCCCAGGACCCTGGGATCATGACCTGAGCCAGAAGGTAGACGCTTAACACCTGAGCCACCCAGGTGCCCCTTGCTGATGAAATTATTAAATCCTGTGGACCCCAATCCACCCAGCGCCATTCATCCATAAATAGCTATTGAGCACCTCTTAGGTGCTCTGGCCATAGAGCTGTGAACAAGACAATGTCTCTACATTAATGCATGTTCTACCTGGGGGAGAGGAGATGGTAAGCAAACTCATGTGAAAACAGACCTTTCCTTTAAAAGGTGGAGCCCAACTTTTCTCCTCTTCAGTGTGGGCTGGACTTAGTCATTCACTTCTAAATCAACTCTAGGCAAATCAAGGGAAAACTGTATTTTGCCTACAACTTTAACAAATGTCATTCCCCATTGCAAAACCACACCACTGACATTTACGTCAACCACAGTCAAGTCTCCAACAGCACCCTTGATCAGTCTGCATGGCGAGCCACCGCAGAGATGAAGTCATAATTAAATTGCGGCATCTTCCTATGGCTGTTCTTTCCTTTTTTCCTCTTGGGTCACTTGCTGGGGAAAGTGAGGTGCCTGATGTCACAAGCACATTCAAGCAGCTCCATGGTGAAGGGAATAACTGAGGCCTGTAGCCAACAGCCATGTGAGTGAGGCACCTTGGAAGCAGTTCCTCCAGCCCCAGTCAAGCCTTCAGATGACTGCAGCCCCAGCTGACAGCTTGACTACAACTCTTGGGAGCTCCTGAGCCAGAACCACCCACGCTGCTCTCAAATTCCACAGAAACTGTGAGGTAATAAATGTTTGATTTTTTTTTTTTAAGAGAGAGAGAGCAAGTGGGCTGGGGATGGATCTCACGACCCTGAGATCATGACCTGAGCCAAAATCAAGAGTTGGACACTCAACAGACTGAGTCACCCAGGTGCCCCCAAAAATGTTTGATTTTCAGCCATTAAGTGTTCAGGTAGTTTTGCAGGTCCAGGTAATGATGCAGCAATAGATAACTAAGACACAGGTAAATAAACACCCCCATTTCAAATTAAGTTCAGTGCAATAAAGAAAATAAATCAAGATGATGTGGAATCCAGTGGTGGGGGTGGGGGTGGTATGACAGGGAGGTTGGTGAAAGCCTCCCTTGTGGGTGACCTTGAGCTGGAAACAGAATGATGGAAGGTATCAGCCAGATGTGCTTTCCAACCCCAATAGACACCACAGTCCCTTTTTTATAATCACAAGCCCTCAGTTAACTGTTCTGAAACAAAATTTGTAGATTACAGAATCTTTCTACAGACATAATTTTTAAAAAGCTAACAAAAGGGGTGCCTGGGTGGCTCAGTTGGTTAAGTGTCTGCCTTTGGTTCAGGTCATGATCCCAGGGTCCTGGGATCGAGCCCTGTGTCAAGCTCTCTGCTCAGTGGGGAGCCTGCTTCCTCCTTTCCCTCTGCCCCTCTCCTGCTTGTGTTCCCTCTCTCTCACTCTCTCACTCACTACTCACTCTCTTTTTAAAAAAAAGTAACAAAAAACAAAGACAAAACAAAAGGAAAGCAATGTACAATCTGCAAATTTAATTCCAGTATATAAATGCCAAAGCACAATTACAATAAAAGATATAATAAAGCAGTCAGATGCTGGAACCTACAAGTAGAATTCCCTGGATTATGACAATTGCAGACTGATCGGAGGTGCTGTTGTGACAACTCAAATACCAGGGCCGGCGTAAATGGTAGTGATGTGGTTTCGAAACTGAGAACAACATTTGGTAAAGTTCCAGACAAAATGCAGTTTTCTCTTGAATTACAGTAATAATTGCATTCCCGGAAGACTCGATATATATTCAGACTATGAAAAACACTTTGTATTTATATGTCAAGCAGATGTACGTTCTAGGTTCAGATGACAATTAATAGGTTTTTCACCTACAAGAATGTCTACTCCAGCCACGTGAGACTACGTAGGATTGTCCAGCTCTCTAGAGGATGTTGTCAAGCAATCCTACTCCCCTCTCATGACAATAAAATTTCAAAAGGTCCCTCGGGTTGGTACCGGCTTCATTGAGAAGCATTGACTGGGAGGCGCATAAGCCAAGCCCTTAATGGGAACAAAAAGGAATCCAGAGTGGTGGGAGAGTCCCGAGGAGGAAGAAGGGAAAAGAGAGATGAGGGCAGAGAAATCAGGCATGGTGAGATACTTAGAGTCAATTCCAAGGGCAATTGAGAGGAACTGTGGGTTTTTCAGCAGGGTAGTGACATGGCCTGACCTCAGTGTGGGGAATGACACAAAACACATCATTCCGTGAATTATACTGCATTTTTTGAGAGTTTCACACATCCATTCATTCACACATTCATTCAACACATAAGGATTGAGAGGTGTCTCAGTGATGCATTGCTGTGTAACAAACAACCCCCAAATATAGTGGGTTAACCTAGCAATAATGTGTTGCTTTCTGCTATTCTGTGGGTTGGCTGGGCAGTTCTGCTGCCTCACAAGGGTTCTTCAAGGTGCTGTAATCAGCTGGTGAGTTGGCTGGGGGCTGGGCTCAGCTGGGAGCTCTGGGACAACTGGAATGACTTGGCCTCTTTCTCCATGTGCTCGTTCTTCAGTATGCTCCTGAGCATCTGAGGCCTCTTGATGCACAGGCTCACTTTCACCACATTCCATTAGTCGAGGCAAGTCACAAAACTAGTCCAAGGGGGTGGAGAAACAAACTTCATTTCCTGATGAGAAGAGCTGCAAAGTTGCATTATAGCAATGGAATTTATGGCCATGAAACATTCTACCTGGCTCTGGACCAGGCCCTGGGGAGACTGCTGCCCCTTTGTGGCCTACAGCCTAGTCTGACAGCATGTAAGTCAATAAGTGCAAAAGGCCAGAAAGTGTTGTAAAAAACATCAAATAGAGAGAGGGGGGCTCCTGTACGCCAGGCGGTGGGGAAGGGCCTCCTGAGATGTTTGAGCTGAGACCAGAGCATTTGAGCATGCTGCCTGGGAAATTTCTGGGGGTTTTCATGAAAGACACTGTCCTTGCAGGAGCCCTGCTCAGCACCACGGCTCCCTTGGGGGTGGCAGGGATGCAGGCTCCCTGGGGCGGTTGCAGGGATGCAGGCTCCCTGGGGCGGTTGCAGGCCGTGTGAAAGGAAGGGCTCCAGGGGGCATCACCAATGGTGTTGTGACATCACTGGAGGTGGGATAGAAGGCAAGGGGCCCTCGGGCCAGACTTGTGTCTTCTTACGCTCCCTTGTAGGCTGTGTGACACTGGTGATCTCCGTTTCTACCTGTCAGACACCCCAAACACCCTGCCCCGTGCACAGCACCGAGGAGAACCACAGATTTATATGAACGTGGACGGACACACTCCAAAGGGAGGTTTAGGGAGGCGGCACGAGACACACAGTTCACTGAACTGGATGGCCGGGCGTGGGCTCTACTGCAGCGACGGGAAGGTGGGGCGGAAGGTGTGTGCCTCGCCAACAGGCAATGCGAGATCCTGTGTTTGGAGAGCGTCCATGAATACCCCTTCTCTCTCTGCCTTCCCTTCACCTCCCCTTTCCCTCCACCCCTTCCTTTCCTCTCCTCTCTCCTTCTCACTCCGTGTTTTCCGGCCGTTCTCTCACACCTCCCTCCCACACCACTTCCTCTTCCATTTCATTCCTCTTCCCTTCTCCCAACTCCTCCTCCTCCCTGTATCTTCTCTCCTTCTCCTCAACTCTTTTCCCCACTTCTCTTCTCCTGAACTCTCCTCTTCCTACCTCCTCTCTCCTCTCACCCCTTCACCTCCAATCGCTCCCTTCCCCACCTGTACTCCCTCTCCCCTTTCTCGGGTCCTGCCCGTCCCTTCCTGCTTTCATCCACTTCCGCTCGCCTCCCCCACCTTCAGTTTCCTTACCTTGCTCTTTCGCCCCGCCCCTCCTTGCCCACCGGGCCCCGCCCCCAGCTCCGGGGCCCGCCCCCAGCCGCAGGCCCCGCCCCGCCGGAGGTCACGGGGTCGACGGACGCGCGGCGGCCGTAGCGGCCCCGCCAGTCACGTGGTCACGTGACGCGCTCCAACATGGCGGCGCCGTGGGGCCGCGGCGTAGCTTCCTGACGGGGCGGCGGGGACGGACGCGGCCGGTGCTGGCCGGGACGCCGGGCCCGCAGCCTCTCTCGCCCGCTTGCTCGCGCCGCCCGCCCGCGGGGCTGCCAGCCCCCGCCGGGCCGGGGCCATGCAGGAGAGCCAGACCAAGAGCATGTTCGTGTCCCGGGCCCTGGAGAAGATCCTAGCCGACAAGGAGGTGAAGCGGCCCCAGCACTCCCAGCTGCGCAGGGCCTGCCAGGTGGCGCTCGGTGGGTGAGCCGCTCCGGCCCGGCCCCGCGCCGGCCTCCCCACGCCGGCCGTTACCCCGCCGGCCTCCTGGCCTCCACCTCCCCCGACCTCGAATCCCACCTTCCCGGTCCTCTCATGATACCCCGGGGAAACTGATGCCCTGGGAGCTCGGCACTGGCCCAAGGTCACCTAGCAAGTTAGTGACAAGCTGGTGCTAACTCTCCAGCCTCCCAGCCCAGGGCTCTTGCCACGACTCCTTGCCGTCCTGTTTCCTGGTTCCTCCCCTCACCACCCTCAGAAGCAGTAGCCCTTGCCCCAAGTTTTTTCTTTACTTGGTTCTTCTAGTTAGGGTTCCCACGTGAGCAGAGCAAGTGGGAAGAGCTGCTCAACTGGTTTAGGGAAATCCCTGAGGCTTGCTTTCGAAGTCCCGGATTGGAGAATGGTTTCCTTTAATTTGGGGCTCTCCCATAATTCCGTCATAACCTACACCTCCTAGGTAGGTGCAAGAGATCTGCTTATTGCGGGCAGTTCCCTAGAGGGTGTATGAGGGCAGAGAGACTCGTCTGTTTTATTCACTGCTGGACCCCTTGCATTTGCAGGAGTGCCTGGCACTTAGTAGGTGTTGATTGAATGGACCCACAGATTATGGAAAGAGGGAGAGTACTCTAACTCATAGCTAGTTAAACCCTTGGTAGTTGATTAGACCATCAACATGCTGTCTTTTACTTTTTAAGCATTGAAATAGTAATCAAATGCCCTCTGTCGTCTAGGCGCTGTGATGGGCACAGAGGATACGGAGGGGAATAAGACAGACAAGGTATTTGCCCTTGTGGCCCTTGTAGTCTAAAAGGAGAAACAAAAAAATATATAAGAAAATTACCAGACATTTTTGAATGCTGATAAATACTTCTGTGAAAGTAAAACAGCAAGATGTGATAAAGAGGGCCTGAGGACTGCTTTTGATAGGTTGTCAAGAAAGTATTCCTTTCTGAGGAGGTGACATTTGAGCTGAGTCCTGAAAGGCAAGAAGTATCCACTAAGTGCAGTTTCAGGAGAAGAGAGTTCTGGGCAGTTACGATGAGTACATTTCAGGGCTAGCTTCAGGCTAATTCACCACCCTGTTGCCTTTGGTCTGGCATCTGTAAAAAGACTTTTTTTCCCCCCTAACAAATTGACTGAGTCCATAGAAAATGTGATTTTTCTGTCAAAGCGTTCGAAGTTGCCATCACTTTTCTCACTACAATTGGTATAAGGTATAGTGCAGGCATTCTCTTCTTGGGGCCTAGGGATG
The DNA here is from genome assembly GCF_037043125.1 of Eumetopias jubatus. Taxonomy (NCBI): domain Eukaryota; kingdom Metazoa; phylum Chordata; class Mammalia; order Carnivora; family Otariidae; genus Eumetopias; species Eumetopias jubatus. The sequence continues at coordinate 128,568,504 of NW_028274815.1, forward strand.
AGCTTGTGAACTCTGCACTTCTGGAGAAGAGGGTCCATGGCTTTCAAATGATTCTCAGAAGGGTCTGAGGCTCCCTCAAGGGTCAAGAACTATTGATGGAGAGGTTGTTGTTGCTTAGAGAGCCGGGAAACAGATGTTAGTCCTGTGAAATCCAGGGTCAATTGGAGGAATTTACTGAGATTTGGATTTGTAAAGCTTTTCTATTCAGAAAACCAAGGCTAACTCTTGGATATTGTTTTATCAGGAATGCAGGATAAGCACTACAAAGCAGTTTGTTAGGCAAAAGCCCAATACTTAGAACTCTATTTTGAAATCTGCCTGGATTCTGTCCTCTCAGTATTACTTTAAGAGTATTGTTGCAGAAATTTAAAAATAGTAATCTGGCAGAAAAGTTTTCATTCCTCCTTGTCAGAAGACTTGACATAAAATTTTCACCAAACTGGGTATCACATTGTTGGAACCTACTTATGAAATTGCCTTATGGGTCATAAAGGGTCAAAACACTGAGAGCTTGTTAGATATTTTTTGCATCATATCTTTGGTCAGAAGTTTAGATTTTTCCAACCCAAATTGTGGAATGCACGTTCAGTGTTTTAGTAGTGAATTGTAAGAAATAGCTGATATATGGGGCGCCTGGGTGGCTCAGTCGGTTAAGCGGCTGCCTTCGGCTCAGGTCACGATCCCAGGGTTCTGGGATTGAGCCCCATGTCAGGCTCCCTGCTCAGCGGGGAGTCTGCTTCTCCCTCTCCCTCTGACACACCCCCCCCGCTCATGCTCTCACTGTCTCTCAAATAAATAAATTAAATCTTAAAAAAAAAACTGATATAGGAAGTAATTTGGCCATAGGTTAAATGAGTAGCCAAACGTCATGGTGGCTCATCATTGTCATCAAATTGGGTAATATTATAAGGGAACCTATGCACAGTGTTAAGTTAAACTGACCATCTTTTTTAAGAGAGTAATTGTGTCACTGCTTTTAAATAGAAATGGCTGCTTTTATTAATAAGCAATAGAAAACCAAATACACGGTGATAGTTCATTCTGCATCTCTTGTGCCCAGAATAGCTGAAACAAGCCTATGTATGAGCTTGTGTATAAGAAGTATTGCAATGTGGCTGGCATTTTAGAGATTACCGTGAATTTTGATAAGAGGAACTGTAAATGACCACTCAAAGTTGAAATGCTTAGATGATAAAGAGCACTTACAGGAAACAGCTGTGATACGATTCTGTCGTTGGTTATAGAATTGGGGGAAAGGGGTCAGGGATACAGGGACTGCATAGTAGAGAGATTAGGAGTGTGTTCTCTGGACTCAAGATTGCCTGGGTTCAAATCCCTTGCCTTCCACTTCTTATCTTTGTGATCTTGGACAGGTATTAATACCTTTCTCATTGAATTATAAAGGTGAAGTTAATTGACATTTCTAAAGAACTTGGCAGGTACTAGGTGCTCTGTAAAGGCTTGCTGTTGTTTTTTATTATTAGTTTAAGCTGTGACAAACCACAGAAACTGAACTCTCTAACTTGATGTTCTTAACTTGCATTGGTTCCTCAGTCAGGAGTGACGTATTGCTCTATTTGGTTTGTAGATGCAATAAATAAGAATGTAATTACACGACCAGGAGGCTGTGTTTATTGGAGCATTAACTTGCTTAAGCTCAACGAAGACAGGGCTTGTCCCTTGTAAAAGCAGTGATGATTGGGATGGACAGGTTTACAGTAATCTCGGTGGTTTATCTGCACTAAATGCCAAATGCACAGATATGGACTGCCCAATTAGGAGATTGTGTCCTTCCAACCTTTATCTGGAGATATCAGAATATCCTGTAAGAGTATTCATCACCCAAGGATGTTGTTGCTCTTTACCTTGTTAATGAAGCTTTGATGTATATTAATGATCTTGAACCTTTCGGTCCTCCATTGGGGCACATACATACATTCTTAAACATCCATTTCATAACTGTCTTCAGGGCCATTTTCTCTCATGATCCCACTTTAAATGATAGTACTGTTCTTAAACTCTGTGGAGTTTGGAGACTTGACAAGATAATCTGAAGGTTTTTAAATTGAGTATGGAAAAATTTGTCTGGAAATCTGGAAAATGTTAATAACTGAATTGTTCTAATGGTACTCTTCTGGTATATATGATAAGAGATGCGATATCTTACTAAATAATCTGAACGGAGTGGTAAGCAAGGACTGAGTGCTCTAATTAGTAGGCATCATTCTTAGTCATTATCAAGAAAATATGAAAATAGTAAACATATTTTCATATGAAACAGAGTGATCTTTTTTAAAAAATAGATTTTCTTAGAGCAGTTTTAGGTTCACAGCAGTTGCACAGAAGGTACAGAGAATTCCCATGTACCCCCTGCCCCCACACATGCATAGCCTCTCCCATTAGGCATCCCTCCTCAGAACGGAACACTTATTACCATGATGAAGCTACACTGACACATCATTTATCAACCAATTGAGTCACTTTTTAAAATCACATGTTATGTAATAACTATTGCTATCTACCATGTACTAAGCTTTCCTATGTTCTAGGCACAATGCCATGTGCTTTACATGCAGTTTAGTTCTTACTGTTATTATCCTCACTGCGGCCCAGAGAAGTTGGCCAGCATAACTCAACCAGTAAGCCATGGATCCAGTAGGGAAAACTGGCAGTCTGGCTCCAGAGCCAGATCTTAACCATTTACTCTAGTGTTGTACTGCTTCTCCATATGAAAGTTAGTGTATATAAAATACTCGATGGAGTCTTTAAACAATTGCACTGCATGAACGTTTTGAAGTTTCATGAAGTAAAGCATTTGGTAAGTAGAGAGACCATATTTTCTGTAGTTGAATTTTGGGGTGTATTTGAAAGCCTCTAGTCAAGAAGATGACAGCTTTTTTTCTGCAGCTTTTTGCTGCATATGTCTTTGTTTTACTTCACCTTAGGGACTAATGGGAAGAAAGAAATGAGGGTGAAGAGCTTATGTCCTATAAGCTTCATTTGAGTTATGAAGTGCTCTGATTTATGACATCTCTCTTCATCAGCAGTAAACTGCCTTTGATTAATTCTAGAGTTGTGATGTGGAATTGGTGTCTGTTTTTGGGTACCACAGGCAAAGGGAGACCAAGGCTCAGAGAGCATCTTGCCCACATCTGCACAGCCAGGTGGGAAAGAACTGTAACACATGTTCTGTCCTGACATAGAAATCATAAAATCCAGGGGCGCCTGGGTGGCTCAGTCTAGGCGTCTGCCTTCGGTTCAGGTCATGATCCCCGGGGTCCTGGGATCGAGCCCCACATTGGGCTCCCTGCTCGGCAGGAAGCCTGCTTCTCCCTCTCCCATTCCCTCTGCTTGTGTTCCTTCTCTCGCTGTGTCTCTCTCTGTCGGATAAATAAATAAAATCTTAAAAAAAAATCATAAAATCCAATTTTAGATTTGCCAATCTTGTTTAATATATGGAATTTAGAGGCATGGGGGTCATTGGTGATGTTAACTTGAGCTCTTGTGGTGGCACAGTGAAGGTGCAAACCAGCATGGAATGGTTGAAGCACGCGTGAGAGGTGAGGAAAGAGACAGTGAGCACAGACAGTTGTTTCCCAGAGCTTGGCCGTGGTATGAAGGGGAGGCAGGAGATGTTGATCCTGGGAGGTTTTTTTTCTTCTTTTTTTTTTAAAGTAGAAAAAACTTGAACTAGTTTAAATGTCATTGGGAAGGAGCCAATTAAGAGAGTACATTCATAAATCTTAGTTGTATATTAATATGCAAAAAAATTTAACATTTACACGTCCATATGATAAACAGTAAATTGCTTTGTCTTCCATATGATGTTGGTTTTTTTCTAATGTGTTCAAAATAACTATTCTCACCATTAGGAAGAACCTAAGTACAAAATTTGAAAAATAGTAAAAAAATCCCTAAATTGTCACAGCAGATAAAGTAAGGCCTTCTGTTGAAATACAGAATAAAGCCTTTAATTTTAGTAAATTCTGGTGTTTTGATTAGACATTTTGTTTACATGTGCTGCATATTAAAGTTTTGAGAAATACCAGGACTCAGGACCTTGACAGATTACTTTTTGTTGAAAAGCTTTATGACGCTTCTTTAGGAGTGGGTCATCTGCCTAGAAGCAGCATCTAAAAAGTTGGCTTTTGATTATTGAAAAGTATTTATTTATTAATTTGGCAGAAGATTCACTGAGAGCTGAGTTGGAAACTTTGCTTCTTGATTAGTCATGTGATCCTGGGCTGACAATTTAGTTTCTTTGAGCCTCAGTTTCCTGAAATGATAAAGGTGGTAATAACTATGTCCCAGGATTATGGTGAAGGATAAGTGAACCAATGCAGTCATGTCACAGAAACCTGGCGCCTGAGAGCTGATCTGCTAAAATTCAGAGGCACTGGCATTACCATATTTAAAGGAGAAGGAAGGAATGCTTGCTCTTCTCTGCCTCCCGTATAAGTTGGTTTATGGACATTTTTGCAAGTCTCTGACATTTCGATGCTAGTGAAGCAAGCGGTTGGTTGGATGAATTTAGAGCTCGTCCTGTGCTCAGGGGAGACTCTGTAAGCAGTGCTGGGGAAAACAGTAAGACTATTCTTTATGGAAAAGAGCAGACTTGTGAAAACGTGTACTTCATCAGCAAGTACATGGAGTCTCCTATATAAATAGCTCAGAACTGTATTTAGTTCTCACCAATTTCACCAGGCTTCGGGAGCCTGCCAGGAAAATACTTGACTGTCTTTCCAGCAAGGTTATCTTAGAAAACCTTGACTCATTCCTGGAGTCCTCCTTTAAGAAGCTTCTTTCAGTTTACTGTTTTGGTTGTAAATAAGTCTTTTAGCTTTTTTATTAGGTACTTTATTAAGTTTTATAGATTTGTGGGGAGAATGGCCTTCTTGTGCTATTAAATTTCTTAAATTTTTCCTTGGTCCCAGGGAGCGGTCAGTGCATATTTGTTATTTATATGTTCCTTTTATCTGTTGAGTAAACAAGGGTGGGGTGACATTCATTGAGAAGATATTTATTTGGGTGTCACATTTGGTGTCATGATGTAAGGGAAACAAACAAGGACCCTGTTCTAATGGAGTTTGCAGTTAATGGGGAAGAAGTGCGTTAGTCAAATGATCACATCCTCTGGATCATACTAACAACTTAAAAAGTCCTGTGAAGGGGAGAAACCTGGTCCTGCAGGGGAGTGAACAAAGGGGTGAGGGAAAATTTCCCTGAGGAAGTCTTGAGATCTGAATGATAAATAAGAAATAGATTGGGGGTGCCTGGGTGGCTCAGTCGTTGAGCGTCTGCCTTTGGCTCAGGTCATGATCTCAGGGTCCTGGGATCGAGCCCTGCATCAGGCTCCCTGCTCTGCGGGAAGCCTGCTTCTCCCTCTCCCACTCCCCCTGCTTGTGTTCCCTCTCTCTCTCTCTCTGTCTCTCTCTGTCAAATAAATAAAGTCTTAAAAAAAAAAAATGGAAAACCTTTAAAAAAAAAAAAACAAATAGATTGGGGTGAGAGGCATTTTAGCAGCATGTGGGAACAGAATGTACAAAGGCCCTGTGGCAGGGAGGAGTATAACTGTTAAGGAAACTAAAATGTCAATTGACAGTTATCTCAAAATAGAAAAAAGGGATTAAAAAAAAAAACAAGAGAAACTGAAAGAGGCCACTGTGTGGTTGGAGCATGGTAAATGAGAGGGGACTGAGTGTTTGAGAATAAGGCGGGAGGGGTAGGCCAGGGCCCACCCCAAAGTTGTCATGGTGAGGAGTTTGATTTTCACACCAAAAGCAGCGAGACAGCACTGAAGAGTTCCAAACAAGGGAGAAGGCGACAGGATGGCCAGGTTTGTATTTTGGAACAATCACTTGGGACGTTGTGTTCAGAACATTTCAGAGAAAGACCAGAGGGATGGCCCAGGGACAATGAGGGGGCAGTTACCATCTTCCAGGTGAGAGATGTTGGTGTCTGGACTTCGAGTGGTGATGACAGAAGGCGGACAAAGAGAATGTATTCCCCACTTGCTCAGAAGGTGAAGCTGACAAAACTTGTTGATGGGTTGGATAAGAACATTGGATAAAGAAGACTGGTACTCACCCAGCTGGATGGATGGTGGTGCCATTCTGTAAGGTGGGAGTGTGGGAAGACCACCTGGGGAGAGGTAGGGGGCAGGAGGTTGATCTGAGTTGGGACTTGATGTGTTGAGGCTCCCCTGCCTTTGAGCATCCAGTCGGACAGGTGGAGTCATCAGTGGATGGAGGGACAGCCTGCTGTTCATGAGGCAGGCCTGGGCTGGAAATCGTGATTCGGGAGTCAGGAGAGCCTCAGTGGCAACTGAGGATGAGGTGGCTTAGGGAGAGAGTGGACAGAGGAGAGGCAGAGGAGGTCTTCCTGGGCTGGAGGAACCCCTGCCTGCTTGTCTGGGTGGGGAGGTGGAGTCTGCAAGGGCAGTAGGGAGGACTTGGGGCAAGAAACAGAGGACCCATGAGAATGTGTGCCTGTGGTGGCAGAACTAGAGAACATCTCAAGGTCGGAGAGGCCAGTAAGGTCAAATGCTGCAGGGAGGTCAAGTTAGATGGAGAGTAGCAAAATGTCCATCAGATTGAGAGACATGGGGGTCATTGGTGACCTTAACTTGAGCTGTTTTGGGGGTGTGGTGAAGGGTGAAAACCAGACTGGAGTGGGCTGAGGCCTGCGTGGGAGGTGAAGAAATAGGCAGTGAACATGGGCACCTCTTTGCTGTCCAAAGTTTGGCTCTGGTGTAAAGGGAAGGAGGAGGAGATGTGGGTCACAGGTTTTTTGTCTTATCTTTTCTTTCTTTAAAGGTTGAAACTTGGGAAGGGAGCCAATTGAGTGAGAGGTTAAATAATGCAGGAAAGAGAAAGGACAGTTTATTCATTCAACAAATATTGAGTGCCTGCTCTCCACCTAGGAATTCCTAGGTGCTGGAAATTCAGCAATGAACAGAACAGACAGAAGTCTCTGCTGTCACAGTTTATATTCCCTTGGGGAAGACAGATAACAAATGAACTGATAAATAATATGTCAAGGGCAGTAAATACTGTGAAGAGAGATTGGAAAAATAAACCAAAGTGAAAAAGTAAAGCAGGTGAGGAGATACAGAATTACGGGGGGGGGGGGCGCGCAGAGATGGCAGTTTTGGGTGGTGAGGGAAGGTGACATTTGAACAGTGCACTTAAGGGAGGGAGGGAGGGCATTCCAGGCAGCAGGAATAGCAATTGCAAAGTCCCTGAAACTGGAACATGCAACAAGCAGGCTGGGGGGCGGGGTGGTAGAAGGTGAGATCAGAGGGATGGCCCAGGGCCAGATCTTACGGAGGCTTGGAGGCCAAGGTCAAGATTTCGGATTTTATTCATTGGGAGATGGGAAGCCAGTGGAAAGTTCTGAGCAAAGGAGCAGATGTAATGTGATTTATATTATAAGGGTTATGGATAATCTGTTTTGAGCAGATGTAATCTCATTTACATTTGAAGGGAGTCCCTCTGGCTGCTGTGTGAAGAAAGATATGGGTGTGAGGAAGGATGAGAGCTGGAGCAGCGTGGATGGTGGTGCTGGTAGCCTAGCACGGTGAAAAGTGATCAGATTCTAGGTGGAACGGACAGCATGAAATTCCCAAGAGGCAGATAGGGATGGGAGACTACAGAGGTGGAGGGATTGGACCCTGTCCTCTGGCAGGAGAGAGTGGAGGCTGAGTCCAGAAGTGGGTCAGTTTGTAGGTTCTCTAATGGTTAAGTTGCCGAAGTCTCCTTGTGGCAGTTTCTAATCTCTAAATGAGATAGGAGATGCCAGGAGCATGAGTTGTGAGTAAAGAGGAGGGGTGATGGTTAGGAGGGGAGGTGGGGTATTTGAGGAGAGCAGAGAAACATGCAGTTGTCTGTGGAGGCTAGAGGAGATGGGCTCACCTGGCATGATTTAGGGTTCTGTTGTGGTTGGTGATTATGGCTCTGTAGCCCCACCAATTTGCCCTGTTGGCAGAGGTCTGGTTAGGTGGAGACAGGTCAAAAGGAGATAGTAGTGTAATCCAAGTTTGGAATTTTGCCAGAAATTAAAGACTAAAGGTCAGAGAGAGTCATGGCTGTGAATTGCCTATCATTCTGATAACAGTCCTGCTAATGGGACCCATCCTGGAAACTGAAGAATGGGGAGAGCTGACACGTTGGACTCATCAAGATCTGACAGGCCAAAGAAGGGCCCTTCTGAGAGCAATTGAGGACATCTGGAAGGAAAGGAGATTGAGGGGATGAAACAGGAAGGAGCTGGAAGTGCCACAGTTCTACGTAGGGACCAGACTCCAAGTGTGACCAGCTACGCAGCCTGGCTTGGAGCAGGGCGGGGGGGGGGGGGGGTCCTCGGAGGGGAAGTTGAAGGAATTGAGGGCAGCCTTGATTTGTATAGGAGGCAGGTGTGTGGCAGGTCAGATGTGTGGGGGAGAGTTGAAGGTTTGCAGGGACGTTGGGCCACTTTGGGCCACTTTGGGCCAGTTGACCAGTGATGGCATATTGAGGTTGGTGAAGGTGGTTGTTGGACTCAGCTTGGGAGTAGAGCAGAGGTCAGTGCCAAAGCCACTGATGAATGGGGGAATCTGACCCTTGGGGTTCATAGATAGCAGCGATGCCCAGAAAGGACTTCCTAGGAAGATAGTGCTGCTTTTCAGTTGAAGCTGCCTCACCGACTCAGGTCTCCCTGCTTTCCAGCCTGCTCATTTATGACTGCTAATTGCCCAGTTGGCTGTCGGGAAAGCAGTGCCTATTAAAATGTGAGGCAATAAACCAGAGTGTCTTTATAGAATATAAATATAATATTCTTCTGTAAATATAGAAGGCGTGCCCTTCCACATGCTCCTCTTCCTTCACCCACCTTCCTCCTCTGTCTCATCGTTGAGGGGTTCTGGAGTATCGCTCTGGAGCACACAGCCTGGGTTACGAATCCTGACTACCCAGTAGTACTTGGTGGCTGTGATGGTGGGCAGGTGGCTTCACATGTGTTCCAGATTCCTCAGCTGTGTTAACAGTTATGGGATAAGAGTGCTCTGGCCTTCCTGGGTTGTGGTGCGGACTGAATGGGCACCTACCCTTCATTTTCTTTTTCCCCTTGGCTCTGCTTGGTTCCACCCATGGCACTAGAGATTTTGCACTGTTTCTGGCTCCTGTTTTAAGAAAGAGCAAAAGAACTGTCACTTGTTGGCCACCTGCTGTAGGTCAGACCCTGCCTTAGCCATTGGTGAGTTAGCACCGGTGACATTCCAAAACAGATAATTTTGGAGCTCAGAGGCCAGCACAGACTCTAGTGAAGGTCTCATTGCTTCAGATACATTGAACATCTCAACTCTAACAAAGTAACCATGGTTGGAAGGAAACCTTACTTTCTTTCAAGTTTGAGCAGCAGTACCCCTTTGGAGTGTCACACAGTGACACGATCTTAAGCGCTGAGCAGAGCCTTGATATTATGTATATAGATTTCTGCAAGCTTGGCTCCCAGCCTCCTGGGCCATTCCCACAGCCTGGGGGCCTCTACTAGAGGAAGCCACAGCTACTTCCATAGTGGATTCTTATCCCTAAAGGGAAGGAACCATGCCACAGAGCTCTCTTTAACAGACCCTGTGTGTCACAGCCCTTATGGTCCATGAGCAAAATACTTGATATTAATCATCTGGGTGTTCCTCACCCATTTTCTTACGTGTGTAGTAAGAAGACATTGGAAGGGTGGCGTGAAGGTTAGAAATTGCCACCGCTAGTGAGTCTAGTTGTTCAGTTTTCACTTCCTAGCTCAGTCTAGAATATGAGTTCTCCAAGCAAAGGAAATTTGTAATTACCAGAACTGTGTTGCTGGGATAACTAATGCCATATCCAAACCACTGGTTCTCAACAGATTGTAAAAAGGCTGCCCTTTTGGAGATTATCTAAATACATGGCATTCAGTGCAGACTTATTTCAGTGGCCTGCTTTGATAATATGTTGAGCCTGCAGAGCCTAACATGCAAGAATACTATCTGACTGAGGGGGTGGGGGAGAATTCTCTCTATGTCTAGATGGAGTGTTCTGTTGTTTCAGGGGCACAGAACCCTGTTCTCTCGGAAATAAGATTATCTCTTTGAGGTTGTGATTTGTGAATAATGACACTATTTCTGTAACCTTCACTGGGTAGTTGTTATAACCTCCATGGTAAAAATTTTTAATTCATAAAAATTATATATGCCTTAGCACAACAATATGAGTGTAGTCAATATACTGAGCTGTACATTTAAAAATGGTCAAGATGGTAAATTTTTAGGTGTGTTTACCACAATTAAAACAGATTTGTAAAAATATATATGCTTATCATAGAAAATGTGAAAAAAGAAAAAATAGTCATTCTACTAACACAGCTTTTTGTTCTGTTTGTTGCCAGTCTGCTATACATATTTTTAGACAGTTGAAATGTTATTACATGACCATAATATTGTGGTAGCTGTCGTTAACATACATTTTGCAGAATGGGGAAATAGCTAAACATTGGACTATGGGGCCAAAATGCCTAGATTCAAATTCTGGTTCCCTGGTTCCTGATACATCACAGGAGGCAAATTACCTAACCTTTCTGTGCCGTGGCTTCTCATCTAAATCAGTGATTCTCAACTGGGGCAGTTTTGCCCCAGGGGACACTCGGCAATGTCTAGAGACATTTTTGGTTTTCCAGAGTGCAGGAGGTTGCTCCTGGCACCCAGTTGGTAGAAGCCAGGGATGCTGCTAAACATTCTGTAGTGCACAGGACAGCCCCATGGATCACCTGTTCCCCAGTGTCACATTGTCAGTGTGTCTTGGTTGAGAAGTCCTGCTCTAAATAAGATGGAGATAAATACCACCTACCTCATAGGATTGTTTTGAGGATTAAGTAAATGAAAGTATGTGAAGTACTTAGAGCAGTGCCTAGCACAAAATAACCTCCATGTCTGTGTTAGCTATTGTTATTATAGTCACTTCTAATCATTTCCTGTCAGCATTTCGTTCTTCAAAAGCTCATAAACATTCTTTTTAATATTTTCCAAATATGTTTTAGTAAAGTTTTCTTTTATATAAATATTTCATGCTCCTAACATGGCTTTCTTTCTTCCCCACCAGATGAAATTAAAACAGAGATAGAAAAGCAGAGGTAAGCTCTTCTCTTTGCTGGAATACAGTGTTAAGGCAGAGGTAGTAGCCATGGGAACCCCTTTCTGTGCGTGCTTTTTCATATTCCTTAGCTCCCAGGTGGCACACACTCTCCTGGCAGTGTCGGACGCATGGCAGGACTCCGTATGTGTTTGAACAGATGCTAGGTTAACAGGTTACCAACTCAATAACTGCACATTTGCAGGAAAGGGTAAAGTAGATCAAGTTAATGCTGCTGTACCTTTTCTTGACAGATGAGGCAAAGCCCTTGGCCTGTATGTTATGCTTCCTTGGGCAGGAGGACAGCTTGCCCCAGAAATGGCTGCTTCTCGTCTTCATAGTTAAAAAGCCAGTTGGTCACATTTCAGAACATGGCTGATGCCAGGATTCAGTCCAGGATGCTGTCAGCATAGCTCCCTAATCAGAGACCTTCCCTTCTGCCTGTGGCACTTTGGTCTTTTGTCCTAATGCATGTGTTTCCATTTTTAATTGTCTCGCCCCACAGATGTAGTTTGCAGGCACTTTCAATTAAATGATTGCAAGTGGGATGGGAAGTTAGAGTGATGTGTAGGGAAAGCAAACTTTTTGTTTTTTCACTTCCCCTCTCTGGCCCTCTCCTGCTTTTTCTCTAGGCTTGGCGCTGCCGCACCACCAAAGGCAAACTTCATTGAAGCTGACAAGTATTTCCTTCCATTCGAGCTAGCTTGCCAGTCCAAGTCCCCCCGGGTGGTCAGCACATCCCTCGACTGCTTGCAGGTACCACGTTGAAACTTGCTGGTATAAAGAGGGTTTCCTCCAAGCCATCGCTGGTCCTTTCAGGGGAACTGTGCTTCCAGGGTGATGGAGGAAGGAGCAATCCAACATGTTCTTTGAGGGAGGGAAGGGTAAGGGGTCTGACCTCCTTAGCCAGAACAAGAATGTGTTTCCCTGGAAATACTTTGTTGTATTCCCTTACGTATGTTTTTCTAAGTGAAACCTTTAGGATTAGTTGGAAATGTGGGCACACATGGGCACATGCAATATTTTTATGCCACCTCTTTCTTGATGGCATTAAAATTCAGAATATCAAGTAGAGAAATAGATATCACTATTCATCATTTGTGGTAATATTCTATAAGGACACTGTGAATGTGGAATAAGCAAATCCTGAATCATTGTTCCCATAAGAAATACAGGATAAGGTGCCTGTAAGCCTCTGGCGTCAACACATGCATCAACTGATCAATACATAAAGCAATATGTAACTTTGTTCTTTGTGTTTTTCTGTTTAAAGATGCCTTATTTAATATATCTTATTGATTCATTAACATTGCACTCATGGTCACAGCACTGTAACACATGCCTGAACAAAGCTCACCTAACATGTAATTTCTCTGAAAGGCACATCATTGCCTTCTTGCTCTTAGGAACAGTAGACAGCACTTCAGCACAGTGCTTCGGGACTATTTTAAATGGCAAAAACACCAACAAAATGGACAAAAAAAGGGGGGGCAAAAAATGTGGCATGAAATAGGCCACAGAAAAGATAATGCTTACAGTATAAGAGCTGAAATGAGAAGACAGAGCGTCTCCTTGTTTGACCTCAGCTGAGAACGTGTGCATCAAGTGATTTGATTTTTTTCACTGCTCTGCGTGCGTCCACACATGACTGCAGAAGTGCCACGAGTATTGATTTGGGCTTACAAAGAAATTGTAGTTGAGTTGGGTACATTTGCAAATAAAGGATCTGGGAACAATAAGGATTGACTATGAGAGCCACAGGGACCTTGTTATAAATCACCTTCGATTGATGAAGAAACAGGAATAGAGAAGTTAAGATAACTTGTCCAGTAATATGCAAGTATGAAAGACAGAGACAGGGCTACAATGTGGGTCTCTTAATTCCTGGTCCAGCATTCTCGTTTTTTTTTTTTTTTTTTTTTGAGCTCTACTGAGGTTTCTGGTTACCTCACTTTTATCCTTAACCCCAGCAGGCAACCTACACATCAATGGAAAAAGGTTGATAAATTAAAAAATTATATTCAGAGGTCCACAATTTATCAGTACTTTCTAGAACAGGCATAGTGAATAGGTTTTATATTATGATTGCTCAGAAGCTGTGTTGAAAAGCTATCTGAAGCTTCATCTGGATTTCTTGAGAAAATACGGTGATCAGTTGGTGATGTCAGCTCAGGCACGGGCTGCCAAGTGGCCGTGGGCATGCCATGTTTTTGGCATCTCCAGTCTAATATTTACTCTATTAATCTCGCTTCTTTGATATATCTGTACTTGAAAGTTGATGACAGTTTCTTCACAGAAGCAGTTCTTCCAAATGAAAAGCTATTTTCTCATTCAGTATAATTCTGTACAGATTGTCCTATGTGAAACATATAATGAGCCAAGAATTCTTAAATGGCAGGCCCAAGTCCTCCTTCCATCCTAAAATATTTGTTGCTATGAAATTTTCTGAGGAAATTTGGCATAAGTTAATTTTAGTTGTTTTCTTCTCATGTTACGGTCTAGTTCTGAAGCTGGTGCTGACGGTTAACATTACCGATGTACTAAGAACAGTGGCTATTGAGTACTTGGCCTGTGCTGGGCCCTGTGCTCAGTGCTCTGTCCGCAGCATTGTGTTTAATCTTCCCAGCAACACTCTGGTTACTTAACTCTCATCCTCATTTCGGAATTGAGGAAATGGAGGCTGAGAGAATAAAGTGACCAGCCCTACAGAGCTCCCCCTGCCCAGGAAGTGGTGGAATGGGGTGAGTATCTAGACCTCTCCCCACCCCGTCTGAATTCTTAACCAGGGGTCATTAAACTAAAATTGTAAGCCAGATCTGGCCTGCCACTTGCTTTTATAAATAAAGTTTTATTGGAACATAGCTGTCTTAATCTAGTCAGGCTAATATAATAGAATACCACAGACTGGGTGGCTTAAGCAAGAGATACTTATTTCCCTCAGTTCTGGAGCCTGGGGAGGGCAAGATCAGGGTGCCAGCTGATTCAGTTCCTGGTAAGAGCCCTCTTCCTGGTTTGTAGATGGCTGAGTTGTCAGCTGTGTCCTCACATGGCAGAGAGAGCACACCAGATCTCCAGTCTCTTCTTCTAGGGCACTGATCCCATCATGAGGACCCCACCTTCATGATCTTATCTAAACCTAATCACCTCCCAAAAGGCCCTACCTCCTAATACCATCTCACTGAGAGTAGGGCTTCAACATAGGAACAGGGGGACACAAACATTTAGTCCATAGCAACAGCTGTGCCCATTGTTTCTTATCTCTAGCTGCTTTCCCACTACTGCTGCTGAGTTGATGGAACAGAGACCATAAAGCCTAAAAATTTGGTTCTTTACAGAAAAAGGTTGCTGACCACCACTCTTAACTGTTACCCTGTGGTTCTGGCCCTTTGATTAAAAATAATGCTGTTTGTATTTTATGTTCTATATTTTCCTGGAGATAATCTGTTTCTGGAGCTCTGGAACGGAAACAGTGACATCCTGCTCTGCTTCAGCCCACTGTCCTGACTTGAACTATAAGTGTAAAAGTGTCTTCAGGCCTACAACATATGGTTAGCTCTTTTTTTTTTTAAGACGGGAAGTTCTCTGTGATTTAGTAGGTATACTCGAATTTCTTTGGTCATTTTACAAAATGCAAGCTGTGTCGTCCTTTTTACGACATTAGAAAGTAACCCAAAGCTCCCTGGAATACTGAATGAAAAATTTCATTTGCTCTTCGAGGTTGTCCTTGCAAAGCCTATTAGGCTGGCTTTTCCCAGTGTGGGAGAGATGACTTCCGTCTTGGAAACGGAAGGCCAATGTCTAAGGGCAAAGGTTGGTTTGAGCAGAATTGAAGCCAGCTGCAGACATATCCACATTCTGCCCTGGGCATTTAAAGGCATCCTTCTCTGAGCTTGGAGAGGTGATGGGATGGCAAAGGTGCTTATGGGTTTGGTTTGTCCTGAGCACGGTTAGCTTAGAGTTCCCTCTCTCCACTGACAGAAACCTAGAGAGTTCTGCTGCTGCTCACTTCTACCAAAAGATAAAGATTCTCTTTATTCCTTCCCTTCAGCACCAGGTCTGCTGCACACTTCCCCTCCCTGCCAGGGGAGTGGCATTAGGCTCAGTCTTGCCTTACTCAGTGTGTGATTTCCAGGGTTCCCTGGGCATATGTCAGTAGCCAGATTTTTTTTTTTTAAGAATATTCTTCTAATATATTCATATTTCTTCAATGGTAAGATTATGTACATGTACTACTGTTATTCCATTACATATATTATAAAACATACAAAAATAGAACTTTCAAAAAGATAAAAAAAAATAGGAATAGAATTGTAATATTTTCTTTCTATGTCCCAGTGAGGGCTGTAGGAAACCACTGGTCTCGGCTGTCCTTCATACCACAAGCATTATGTTTTAGTTCTTATTTCTAGAAAACTTCAGATTTTTAAAGCACATTTTAACATCCATTCGTAATTATAAAAGTTGTACATGACTACGTTCTCTGTTAAAAATTTTTTTTAGAACTTTACAGATAAGGCTGAAGTCCCTTAGACCACTAGTCCCAACCCTGTGCAGGTTGTATACTTTTTTCCTTTCTTGTTCATTTTTTTTCTTGCCTATGGGTGGTAGATTTTTATTTTATGAATTTGACAAGTTTCCCTAATTTATTCGCATCTTTAGAATGTTAGTTGGATATGTGGACTTTCTCATTTTAATAATGTTTCAGGTTGAACCACATGAAATTGGAGAACCACATTCTCATGGAGTGAAAAACAGGTATCAGGAACTTCATATGACCCAACTTAATAAAACTTTTTGTCCCTGAAGAAGGAAAATAAGTCAAGGCCAGAAAGCACAGACTTGGGTCACAGATAGCTTAGCATTTATATACTGGCTTAACATGTCACTAAGACACCTGGGACAAGTTCTTTAACCTTTCCAGAGTCCGGGGTCCTCAGGCATAGAATAACAATAGTGTCATTTGCCTTTGTAGGTGATGATGAGGACCAAATATGATGAGGACTCAGTGGTTTTCAAACACAAGTCAATCATGTTTCACCCTCACAATTTCTTCCATATCTGCACTCTTCTTTGTCATTATGTATTTAATACTTTTCTTTAAAATAATTTTTAAAAGTTTTTATTATTGAAGTATAGTTGACATATAATGTTATGTAAGTTTCAGGTGTTCTGCAGCTGCTTTTTACTTTCCACAGTGTTTTTAAGATCTAACTATATGGCTATGTGCATCCTTTTGACTGATGTATGATATGTTATGCCATCATTTAATTTATCTCTTCCCCTACAGAGGGGCATTGACAAATAGAGTAACAGTGAACATCCCTGTGCAGGCAGCCTCCTTGGACACAAGGGTCAATGAGTCAGCTGCCCAAAGGCCTCCCTCCTCTGCTCTCTTCCCATCTCATTGCATCGACAAGAAATAAAGCAGGAATTTCTGCCCTCCATCTGTGTCACCCTCCCAGAGTCCAAGCCACCAGCATCTTCCTCCTGGACAGCTGCGGTAGCCTCCTCATTGGTCCCCTGCTTCTACTCCTGTGGCCCTCCAGCCTGTTCGCCATGTAGGAACTGGAGGGAGCCTTTAGAAATGTACCACATCATGTTAATCCAGTAACTTTCCACCCCACTCACTGTGCAAAGCACTTTCCTTAAGTGAGCTTGCCAAGCTCACTCATGCTGCTGGACCTCTGCTATGTTTCCGGGCTTTTTTCTGTGCATTTACAAAAATACACACATAGTCACATAGTTTTTATTTTCCAAAAATGAGATAATGCTATGCATTATCACTGCAACTTGTTCTTTTTAAGATGTCTATAAATCAGACAGGGCCCTGGAGATCCCAGCCAGGACTTTTGGCTTTGGTCTGCCCCTGCCCTGGAGAATATAAATTCCAGGGGAAGAAGGACCGTCTTATTCCCTGTTGTGCCTCCAGTGCCCAGGACAATATCTGGCCCAAGGAGGGGTAAGAGGGCAGAACTAGAAATTCCCAAGGATGCAGGAACTCTGCTTTCTTCTGTCCCTGTGTCACTGCACAGACACGGGAGTGAAGCCATTCTTTAAAACCCTGTTCAACTTGAAGGGGAATGTGCTCTCTCAGGAGCCTGTAGAGAAGAGAGAATCCTTCTAATCCTTTTTCATATTTGAATTCAGCAGTGGTTCACCTCCATCCTTGCTTTGTTGCATCATTGCTGGGTTCTATGGGGCCTACTTCTCAACATTCCCATTTTAGGAGTTCAGAACCATCCCACTCATAATCTGGTGCTCCAGATGGGCTTAGGCATCCATTAGGGGTAAGGCATAAGCAATGTCAAAAACCAAAGTTCACTTACCAGGCAGCCAGCGCTGCCCACTTTGGAAGGCTGCGTGTCTAGCAGCAGGGAGGGGTTTGAGGTAAAGGGCATCTTGAGCTGTTTTTCAGAAACACATTTCAGCGCCGCCCCCACCGTCTGCACCTTCCCCACTCCTGCTCCCACCCCCTGTCCCTGTCTGGTGACCTCTGTGGTTGGACTTGATCGGCAGAGAGTGTGCAGACCTCTCCTGCTCATTCAGTCACACGATCTGGCAGGATCATGTTCTACTCTCAGCCACTCTCTCTTCACCCGTTTTGTTCAGCTTACTGGATGGCGGTGCTTCCACGGCTAATGATGGGGGAAAAGCTGTTGAGAAATGGAGTCGGGCCTCTGCAAAGCAGCAGGTCTTCCTAGCATAGTGGTGGTGGCACCGTAGATAACTTCAGGTCCTTGTGTCACTCTGTGCGTGTAGAGGCAAGGAGATGACAAATTAGGAACCAAAAGGAACAGCATTTTAAGAACTCTTTTAAGTCAGTGGAAGCAGAGAATGCCTTAGAATTCACATATCCTAGAGGGGTTGTGTCAGATGAGTGATACTTTTATCTGGTCAACCCTCAAAATAACCTGGACAGCTTGGAGAAAAACACTGATTTACCAGGCTCTCCCCCAGAAGTTCTGATTCACTAGGTCTGCGTTGAGGTCTAGGAATCTGCATTTGTAATGGGGTCCCTCAGGTGATTCTGAGTCTCAGCCTTGGAAATCATCCTGCCCCTGGCCTTTGACTTCCTTTTCAGCTTTCAGATTCTCCACAGTGAAATCCAGGTCCTAAGTGAGGTGGTACAGGCCTCTGAAAGGCAGCCCCTGTCCAAGCCAGTCAGTAGCCTGACCAAGAGGGCGTGGTCCAGGCAGCCCCCCACTTCTTCAGCCACTGGGTTGACACATGTTTGATAACATAGGTGCAGAATTGAGTTCCCCCTCCAGCAAAACACATTATCGGTTGTTTCTTATGTATCTTTCCTTTTAAAAAGGAAAACATATATATGGTTTTTAACAGCTTGTGAAATAATTCACATGCATACAAGTCACGTATTGAAAGTGTCCAATTCAGTGATTTTTGTACATTGACAGAGCTGTGCAACCATCCCCACAATCTAATTGTAGACCATCTTTATCTGGGTTCATCAGCAGTCATACCCCGTTTCCCTCTAAACCTCCCCCCCGCCCCAGCTCTGGGCAACTCCCGACTCCATTGTGTATAGCTTTTGGTCCATCAGTTTTTCACACTAGCGGTTGTGTACTGGTGACTGTTCTACACCTTGCCTGTTCCCTTGGACAGCCTTTCACCATCCTGGGGCTTTTCTGCCATGGGAGACAGGGTGAACACTGCACCCACAGGGTGGCTGTGCCTGCCATGCCCCAGGGGAGCAGAGGGATCTGTGGGAACTGGAAGTTAAGGTCAAGCTTACTGCCTGTCTTTTGCTGCCATGGGCAGGCTCAGCCCTGGCCAGGCAGAAACTTTTCATCTACGTTCTTTCTATATTTAGAAACTCATCGCGTATGGGCACATCACTGGCAACGCCCCGGACAGTGGAGCCCCAGGGAAGCGGCTCATCGACCGCATCGTTGAAACCATTTGCAACTGTTTTCAGGGCCCTCAGACCGATGAAGGAGTTCAGTTACAAATAATTAAGGTAGTTCTGTTTGTTTGCCTGGTCTGGATTTTTAAATAAGCAAGCTAGTCTCCCCTGGGAATTTGGATTTCTAATTCGCCATGTGTTAGTTGTCTCAGGTGGTGCTGAGCTGGAACAGAAGGGTATAAGCATCACTTAGATCTTTTGTTAAGTGTCAGAATTTATTAGCACAGACTGAGACAGGAAAAGTGGAACCAGGTGTGTTTTCAAAGTAAACAGTTCCACTAATAACAATGTCAATTGCTTGTCAGTTGACTCGGCTTGAAATCCTCTGGTCTTTCTCCTTGAGATTCTGGATTCCCAGCCTGCCATTTCTCAGTGGGTCCTGGGTAATCTTACGCCAACTTGCCCCCTCCTCTTGTCCTGCCCCCCGCCCATTCCATTGCCCTTTCCCTGTTCCATTTCTGCTGCCAGAAGTGGTTTGGCATGTGGTAGTACCGTCTGCTCGTCGGGAGAACGGGATCAGGATGGGTGTAGCCAGCGTTCCAGACCTGCAGTCCTGACTGTGTTAGCTTTGTGCGGATGGCTCCATGTTAGCCACTCCTGAAGCTCTCTTGAAAACCCTCCAGGGAACTGGAACACTGACTGCCTATCAGAACCTGTGTATTTTGTGATTAATATAGGTGAGATCGAGTTGGAGCGGTTTCCCTCCTGAGAGAACTGCCTGTGTTTTGGCTTTTAAAAAAGTATACTGATAACCCTCTTCACCACAACTTAATCACAGCAAATAATTTGGATTTTATAGAGTTAATAATTACCTTTACGCTCAGAGCAATAGGGAGTTTTGGTTTGCAGAGCCATCTTCTTAAAATTTACAAAACCAAACCAAAACAAAGCCAAACCCTGTAGAAAAGTCTGGCTGTGGGAGGACGGGAGGCAGGTGGGTGTTTGTGAAGGTGAAGGTTGTGGATTTTTGTTTTAGGCTCTTCTAACAGCGGTGACATCCCCACACATTGAAATTCATGAGGGCACTATCCTGCAGACAGTCAGGACATGTTACAATATCTATTTGGCCAGCAAAAATCTCATCAATCAAACCACTGCCAAGGCTACCCTCACTCAGATGCTGAACGTCATTTTCACGCGCATGGAAAACCAAGTGGTGAGTGGTGGCGGTCATCAGCTGCTGGGGGCGCGGCACACCCGATGTGTGAACGGTTTCATTTTAAAGTGCATCCCTTCTTCCTCTGAATTCTGTTTTTGTTCTTGCTTTAAAAAGCAGAGAGAGAGTCTAGCTTGGGTTTTGGAATCAGCATTCAGAATTTGCTTTGAGTTTGTCAAGAGAATTTATCTCCTTTTTAAAATGTTATCCTTCTGTTTAAAATGTTATCCTTCAGGCTGGCGTATTTTCTGGTTCTTCTCAAAATGCTGGGACCAGTTTTGTGTGTGTGTGTGTGTGTGTGTGTGTGTGTGTTTTTAAGGTTTTATTATTTTTAAGTTATCTCTACACCCAACATGGGGCTCAAACCCACAGCCCTGACATCAAGAGTCACAGGCTCCACCGACTGAGCTAGCCAAGCACCCCAGTGCTGGGAGCATTTAGATTAAATGCCTTTTTTGTTGCCTTGTAGTTGCAGGAGGCCA
This sequence comes from Eumetopias jubatus, assembly GCF_037043125.1. Lineage (NCBI taxonomy): Eukaryota > Metazoa > Chordata > Mammalia > Carnivora > Otariidae > Eumetopias > Eumetopias jubatus. Next base: position 128,589,204 of record NW_028274815.1, read on the forward strand.
GAGAATTGGAAAGACCAATCCCGTCAAAACCCCAGTCCCCTGTGATCCAAGCTGCAACAGTGTCCCCAAAGTTCAGTCATTTGAAGCAGAGCCAGGCACAGAGCAAACCAACGACTCCTGAAAAGACAGATTTAACCAACGGTGAACATGCCAGGAGTGGTTCCGGAAAAATGAGCTCAGAGAATGGAGACGCACCCAGAGAAAGAGGCCCATCGCTGTCAGGTACACCCTGGGCACTGTTACTTTCCCGCCGTGCGAGGGACCCATCTATGGCTGAGGGGCAGTTGAAGGGGTCCGGTAACATCTGCAGGAAACCTCTGATAGCAGCTTGTATTTCTGGGCCTTCCCCTTCCCTGTTGCTCGTCTCTTGAGGAGCAGAGCCACTGAAGCGTGATGTCTGTTGTCCGGTGTCAGCTGTGTGGTTTTCTTTCAGTCGTCCCTGGAATGCCGCAGGCTACTGCTTCTTGCTGTCAGCTTCAGTGCGGTGGCTTCAGTTTGGGGGTTTATCTCTCAGTAGTTAATTGTTTGGATAGTTAGTCACTCAGGGTCTGTCTTCTCTTCCCTGAGGAGGACAAGGGGACCCCCTCTGTCACATATACACAGGATCTCTGCACCTTGCTCAGAGCCTGGCAGCTAGTGGCTACTCACAGACATCTCTGAAAGGAGCAAAGAAGGTGGGAGGGTGGGCGGACATACAGATAGACAGACAGATAGCTTTGTTTTCTTCTCCGGTGACCTAATACATAGTGTTTTCGTTTGCTTTTTTAAATGAAAGAGACATCCCACACCTGATTGTAGTCTTAAAGTAAATGAAACATTAGGCAAGAAATGGTGGATTGGGTTATCATAAGATTATTTCAAAATGTTTGCATGTTTCGCTGAGCAGGTTGTATGAATCAGTTCTCAAATTCATTTTTTTTTTCAGGAATGTACCTTCCCAAGTGATTTTTGCGCAGTAGTTCTTCACTCTAGCTACTTGGTCTGCATGAAATACCTGACCCGTCTTTATACTTCATCTCATCTCTTCTGTCCCATTGTTGACAACAGTTTCCGTTGGTAGTATGTTCTGTGAGAGGACACGTGTGTGAGCAGCTTTTGTTCTTCTGTTATTTATCAGCGTGCTTGGCACACACAGGAACAGACCAAGTGCTGCTGCTGGAAGGTTTTTCGGTATCCGTTTACTCAAGGAAAGGACAAAAGAGAAAGTTGCCACCAAGAATGGTGCGGGTCTCCGGGTGAGCACAGAGTTGCTGTCTCCTCAGTCCTGCGGTCCTGTGTCTCAGGGAAGGTGCGCAGAAGCTCCTGGCCCACCCTCTGGATCTTTGCCATCTTCGCTTTCCTAAACTCTCAGGGCAAGGACCAGGTTTTTACTGTAACCCTTAATCAGGCCGTGGTCAGTCAATAGTAAGCGTAAGCGTACAGATAAAAACGCCGATCTCTCTAGCTGCATCAGAGTGTTTCCCCTACAGGCCATTTCCTATGTGGCAGCCAAAGTGATCTCTTAAAAGCATGAATTAGATCACAGCCCTCCTCTGCTTAAACCCCTTTTGTAATTTCCCGTGGGATCCCATTCAGAGTGAAATCTGTGCCCGCCCTGCCCCATGGCTTCCGAGGCTGTGTGTGACCTGGCCCCTGCTCGCCTCTCCATCCCCTCTTACACCTCTTTCCCCCTTAGTGACTGCACAGTGTGCCTTGGGAGTGCCATGCTTGCTATTGGTGCCTTTGCACTTCCTGTCCCCCCCCTCATTTATCTTTAGGTCTCTCAGTTCATACTGATCACCCTCTCTGCATCTCCCACATTTCTGCCCTATCAGCCTCTTTTATTTTTTTCATAGCACTTTTCACTACCTGAGATCACTGAAGAGTTTATGTTTACTTATTCCCAGGCTGAGATCTGGACCACTCTGTTCACCACTATATTCCCAACACTGGCATGGTGCCCAGCATTCATGGCAGACACTCAGTAAATACATTTTTTTTTTGAATGAATGGGGGAAAAAACTTGACTTCTAAAAGATGGTTTTGCAAAAACACAGTAACTTAAAATTCTGTAAAACAAAGATGATTTGCACTTAGTATATTGCTGTGGGTTTTGTAGCCAGTACTTGGTGTCCCCCCCCCAGCCCCCGCAAGGCTTCTCCCAGGAATATGGGAATCAGACTGCCTATAACAATCAAATAGCAAACCTACAAATAGTGGGTTGGAATGCAAGTGTGCTGTTACCCTTAAAAAGAGTGAGTGGCTTCAGGTTCTCAAGGTGTGGCTCTAAAGAAAGAATGGTTCTTCAGAAGAAGGGATTGAGCAAGCCTTGGAAGCCAAGGAGGAAGGATAACCCAAGAGACAGGTGGTGGAGATGTCCACGCAGGGAGACGGTGCCCTGGGCTGGAATCCAGGCTGTTGAGACCCACTGAGAGACCTGGGCTCTAGTGCCTCTGTGTTGGAGGGGACACACCCTGCCCTTCTGTGGGGTCCATCCTGTAGTCATCACGTCCTGAAGCCACCCCTAACTAGCCAGTCACTGTGCCGGACACCATGCTCACTAACTGGGCACTCGACATACATTTTCCTGTTTTTTTATTTTTATTTTTATTTTTTTTAAGATGTACTCATCTATTTTAGAGAGAGTGCAAGAGTGGGAGGGGCAGAGGGAGAGGGAGAGAGAATCCCAAGCAGACTCTGCACTGGGTACAGAACCCTACATGGGGCTTGATCCCAGGACCCTGAGATCATGACCTCAGCCAAAATCAAGAGGCGGACACTTAACCGACTGCACCACCCAGGCGCCCCTACGTTTTCCTATTTAATTTACTGAGAACCTTCCCCATGGCCTTCCTGGGATCATTTGCCTCCCAGTGAAATTTGCGTGGATGGAGACGGTTCACCAACAGACTGAGCATCTCTTTTCCCTTTACTAGTTTTTCATCCTAAGTTGATAAATCAACAGTCAGTTCGTAAGTCTTGTCAAGCCTGTCCAAGACATGGATTAAATTGCTCTGTGTAAACTTACAAAGTAGATTTTTGAGCCTGAGACATTCTAGCTTATGTGAATTTGGGGGCACAGCCAGCAGTCTTCCCTAGAGGACCCCACCCCATTTGTCCATTCACACTCCTCCTCATTGCCTGGCTGTTCTTGTCAGTTTTTTTTAAAAAACAGCTTTATTGAGATACAATTTGAGTACCATAAATTCAGCTTTTTTAAAATGTACAATTCAGTTATTTTTGGTACATTCACAGAGTTGTGCAGTCGTCACCATAGTCAATTTTAGAACATTTTAATTACACCCAAAAGAAATCCTGTACCCAGAAACTGTCGCTTCCATTTTCTTTCCTTTTTTTTAAGATCATTTTTAAGATTTTGACTCCCAACATGTGTGAGACATTAGCGTTTTTACATTCGTATAGATAATGAGTAGCTATTGTAGGTACACAAATACCTGTGTGTTTAAGGATTTCTTAGCTCATTTTTTCTTCTTGGATCTCATTCTTTAAGAGAAAAAAAACAACGCAATTCTTAAGTATTCTAAAATAGAGCAAAGTCCTCCTCCTTCAGCCAATATGGAGATTCTGATCGGACAGCCTGGTTTCAGATCATGACTACAGTGTAGTAGTTCTGTGACCTTGAGCGACATCTTTAACCCCTCTGAGCCTCAGGGTCCTCATTTGTAAAATGAGGCCACAGCTAGTACCTATCCTACAGGTTTGTAAGAATTACATGAGAGCAGTGTCTGGCACTTGGACCTGTGTGTTTGCTTTTATGTTAGCTTTCAGGTAAGTTTCCGCTTAAAAAAATGAGTTAAAGAGAAAGAGCGAATAGTTAAGATGGTAATCAGATGTGAAGATGGTGGGAACAGTGCGAACAGTGCATAGAATAAAGGGAGCCTGTTTTCCATGTTAGCAATCCAAGATCCTCTGCTTTAGGAATTTCAGTATTTTTTATGGACAAAACAAAAATTGTCTCAGACCAACACTTTATAAAAATAACAAAATGTACCCCCAGGACCCCTCCTTTCTGACACAGCCTGCGTTGCTGGGCGGCTCCAGCTCAGGGGTTTACAGCCTCTGTGTTAGCTGCTCGTTGGACATTTACTTTGCAACAGCAGGTTGCCTCAGTGTTTCTTCCATCGAGGAACCGTTTTGGCGTGTGGCTGAAATGTGACAGCAAACAGCTTTGTTCCCTGATTTTTTTCCCTTTAGTATTCTTGCATATTACCAAGTGCTTGGACATTGGACACAACCAAACCCTAGTTTCCAGGAAACAGGCATGTCACGTTTTATTGTCACCATGTGTTCACATTTGTCCCCCCCCCAGTTCCACCTCCCACTCTGTTTTTTCCCTAGTTCTGTAGTGTTTAGCATTACACAGTTATTATCCCAGCTAGAATGTAAGCACTGTGAAGATAAGGATCTTTGTTTTAAACAGTGATGTATTCTACATGCCTGGAACAGTGCCAAACATGCAGGCACTCAATTTGTTGATGGAATGAATGAGTGACTGCGTCTTACTACTCCATCTACCCCATCCCCCATGGTCCCCGCCTCACTGGACAGAAAACAGGGGTGTGGGAGGGTGTGTCTCAGATTCCTTCAATTTTTTCCCGATTATTCTTAGCATGTAACTTTCATCCTCCAGGTTACCTCATGGTTCCAGATGCTATCATGTCCTTCTGCAGGAGGGAGGAAGAGGTTGGGACTCACGGACTCCCAGCTGAGTCATGCCCCTCCCTAAGGAGCCTTCCCAGAAGCCCATGCAATCCCCAGTAATTTATACTTTACCCCTCATTGGCTAGAACTTGGTCACCTGGCCACCCTTTCTGCTGGGATGGCCAGGAAATACAGGACAGCCCCTTCCAAAACAAAGTGAGAGCTCTGTAAGGACTAAGGGTATGAGTCAATAACTGGCGATCCCCGCCACAGGGGTGGTTCTCGTGCTGGCTAGGGAGGGAATGGCAGCAGGGATTTCTTTTATCTGAACCTATTCAAGGTGACCCTCTTATTTGCTTAGGGACAGAGTTTGTGAAATAACCAATCAGTAATGGCCAGGTGGTGACTGCTGGACATCCTAGGGAATCAACATATTCTGAACCTTGCAAGGATTTGGTTTGGTTTGGTTTTCTAACATTTTGACAGCATGCTTGAAACTTAAACACAGCAGACTTCTTAGTGGTTATTATATCATTCAGGAAGACCTCTTCTGAGACCTACCCCACGCTGACATGTCAGCAAGGGAAGCAGGGCAGGGGTACTGTGGGGAGTCCTGCTTCATCTGGGCCTCTTTAGGGACTCTTCAGCGGCAGCTCCCTCTATAGGAACTTTCTTTTGGAATTAGGGCTTCCTGACTCACCCACCCCTTCCTGGCCTGAGAATATTTTGATTTTGCAGAGGTGCTATTATGGATCCAGCCTGTCAAGGAAAATGAGTTAAACACTGTTATTCCTCCAAAAAATGATGGTCCTGGTGCTGTTTAAATGGCAAATCTGCAGTGAGGGAAAAGGAAGATCCCTGTAAAAATGGACATTTTTTTTTTCTCTTTAGAGTGAAAGATACTGAGGCTTTAAGTAACTGAAACTGCCTTCTGTGTCGTTAGTGGGAAATTTCTTGTGTGGTTTTTTGTTTGTTTATTTGGGGTTTTTTTGACAGAGTGAGTGGGGGGTGTGGTGGGCAGAGGGAAAGAGAGAATCTCAAACAGACTTTACGTGTCCAGCGTGGAGCCCAATGTGGGGCTCAATCTCACGACCTGAGCCGAAATCAAGAGATGCTTAACCGACTGAGCCACCCAGGTGCCCCTAACTGGGAAACTTCAATATGGACTTAGTCTCCAGAGCCAGGCAAGTGGCAGAAATGAGAAGGCCTTGGGGTGCCTGGGTGGCTAAGTTGGATAAGGGGCCAACTCTTGATTTTGGCTCAGCTCATGACCTCGGAGTCCTGGGATCAAGCCCTACGTCAGGCTCTGCACTCAGTGGGGAGTTTGCTTCTCTCTCTCTTCCTCTCTCTTCTTCTCCCTCTGCCCCCGCCCCCAACTCATTCATGTGTTCTATCTCTATCTCTCTCTAAAATAAATCTTTTAAAAAGGCATGTGACGTGATGAGCACTGGGTGTTATACGCAACTAATGAATCGTTGGACATTATATCAAAAACTAATGATGTACTATATGTTGGCTAATTGAATTTAAATTAAAAAAAAAAGAAATAGGGCCGCTCTCATGAGGGCATCATGAATGTCTTAGCACAATCATACTCTACAGGCCAAAGAAAAATTAACGCTTGAGTCCTCACTCTTCACCATTTTAAATGCTTTCTGGGTATTATTTTATTGAATTCTCACAAAGCCCCATGAGGTAATTGCTGTTGAAATCATCCTTGTTCACTACTGAGGGAACTGAGGCTTGGAGAGGTGACGTGACATAAGTCCCCACATTGGGAAGTGGCAGAGCAGGGACCTGAACCAGACACACTGGCTCCGGAGCCTTCACTCTTACTCACTGTGTTGAAGTCACTTCCACAAGGGAATATTTTCTCTCTGATGTCTTTCAGACACCCAACCCTGTCAGTGTCCCATTTTCCCCACTCTTGACAGACCTGTGTCGCTTTCGTGCTCACTATAATGACACCTGTCCTCAGTGGCAAGGACTGACGCACCAGGACATCTGTAGAGTTCACACCCTGGCTAAAGGGGGCAGCTGCTCCTGGTTTCAGCCACTGTGGCCTGGTGTTGCCAGATAATCTTTTTCTTAATAGAAGCTAGATCTGAATTTTTATGACACATCTCCCAATTTTTTAAGTGTTTGCAGCTAATTCAAATTAGAAAAAAAAAAAGGCTATGAGCACAACCATTGAAACAATCAACAGAGTTTAAATGCATCCCATGGAATGGGAGAAAATATTTGCAAACCATATATCTGGTAAGGGGTAAGTATCCAGAATATACAAGGAATTTCTACAACTCAATAGCAAAAAAACAAATAAACCATTGAAAAATGGACAAAGGACCTGAATAGACAATTCTCAAAAGAAGATATACAAATGGCCAACAAATACTTAAAAAGGTACTCAGTTTCACTAATCATCAGGGGAATGCAAATCAAAACTACAATGAGATATCCCCTCACCCCTGTCAGAATGACTGTTATCAGAAAGATGAAAGACCAGCGAGCTAGGGAGCATGTGGAGAGAAGGGAACCCTTGGGCCCTATTGCAGGAATGTAAATTGGTACAGCCGATAGGGAAATCAGTATGGAGGTTCCTCAGAAAATTAAAAATAGAACTACTTTATGATCGAGAAGTCTTATTTCTAAGAGAATGTAATCAGGGTCTTGACAAGATCATCTGCACTCGCCTGTTCAGCATTATTCACACTGGCTAAGATGTGGAAATAACGTGACTGTCAAAAGATGAATGGATAACGCACACATGTGTGCACACACACACCTATGCATGCACACACACACTGGAATATTATTCAGCCTTAAAAAAAAAAAAAAGGAAATCCTGCCATTTGTAGCAACATGGATGGACCTGGAGGGCCTTATGCCAAGTGAAAGAAGCCAGTCATAAAAGGATAAATACTCCATGATTTCATGTATATGAGGTGCCTAGAGGAGTCAGATTTATTGACACAGAATGTAGAAGGGTAGTTAGAGAAATGGGGAGATAGAGGTCGGGGGTACAGAGTGTGGAGTTCTAGAGATGCAACGTGTAGCAGCGTGACCGTACTTAACAGTACTGTGCTGTATGCTTGAAATTTGCCGAGGGTAGATCTTACGTGTTCTCACCACACACAAGAAAGGAAGATTAATAGTTACACGTTGATTGTAACATACATTCGGAAAATTGGCGTGTGAAGCCTGCGGTCTTAGGAATGTTCTCCCCTGAGGGGATGCCACGTGAAGAGCACTGGTAACTATACATGTGTGACGTACTGATACTCGTGATGGTGAGAACGGCAAACGTGACAAAGGTGGCCTGAGAGCACCTGAAGCGTGCTCACACACCCATCTAGTCTAAACCACGTTGTTTAGATGAAGACGTGGGTGCAAGGAGATTGTAACCGTGGCCGCTGGCTTTCCTAACTTCCGTTCGAGTTCTTTTTCGCCAAGAAAAGCATACAACATCCACGTTTTCCACAGAGATTGACTTACCCATCTAAATAGTTACTGTGGTTTTACTTGTCAGTTGTACTTCAGAAGCTTGGGGGACAAATAAATAGCTTGGGTGGGTTAGCTGCTCAGTGGAAACGAAAATACTTTGTGCTGCTCTCCAGTACCTTGTGGATTAAACACAGAACTCATAAAAATAGGGGCTTGATTGAAAGGCCTCATTTGGGAAGAATTTGAAGGCTTATTTTGGTTCTGTTTAATGTGGTGGCCTTTTTGGTCAATGTGATGTTTGAGAAATCACGCATGTTTACTCCTTAAAGTCTAGTCCAAGACTGTTGACTCGTTCTCCCAAAACAACTGGTGTCTAAGCTCTTCCACTTCAGCAGTTAACAGTTGACAGAACAATTCGATTTAAAATGCAGTAAATCCTCAGCTACCGCATGAGAAGTGTCATGCTGAGCTCTGGGTTGTTCTGAGTGTGGAGGAAGAGAAGCAGCAGGAGGTGTGTCACTTCCCAAGGCTCTGGGGTGCCTGAGGTGGAGGCACAAGAGAAAGCTCCATCTTTTGTTCTGCTGAGAAGCGTAGCTGGGTAAAATCCAGCTCCTGCCTCCACCTCGGGGGTGGTGGAGAGGGCTTTAGGAAAGAAAAGGGATCCAGAGAGGGAAACTCAAAAGTCCTAGCAGATGCTGTCTAAGAGTTTCCAGATTGCACAGGACTCGTTTTCTTTTGGCATTATCAGATTTGGCTTTGGAGAGGACTTGTTTGCCCTGTTTGCCTCCTGGATGTGACCACTTCTCCCCCTTCCTTTGCTTTCCCGGGAAATACCCACATGTTTGTGTTTGTGTCTTTGGGTGTGTGTAGGGACTGATGACGGAGCCCAGCAGGTGGTGAAGGAGATCTTAGAAGATGTGGTCACATCTGCCGTTAAAGGTAAGACCTCCCCTCTGCTCCCAAAAAAGTCCTTGGCCAGATAATTTTAGTGGTGGAGTGCCCACCCCCAGTGAAGTCATGGAAACTGAGTCTGCTTGTATCTGCCCGTCTTTCATGTGGGATTCAGAAATACTCAAAAGAAAGGTATTTCTAAATATCTAAAAAAGACGTATCTTTTTAGTGATTAATTTTATTCTCATTGGGGCTGGGTTCAAGCACAGTCTGATAATGCTAGAATTGGGTGCTCCACATGGAAGACAGAGGCAACTCCCAGATATATCCAGTTTTTTCCAGGAGTGGCTGTGAGTCCTGAGGTGGTGCCTATTGCTGCTGAATGTTCGTGGCTAGCCACTGATGTGTCAAGGTGACAGTCCCCACGTTAGCGGGTATCAGATGCACAGGGAAGATTTGTTCGTTTTGTTAGACTTCATTCGTGGTTCCCTCAGTTTTATGGTGTCGTTTTGGTGGAATTAAACTTGTAGAGCTCAGAATGACCACTGGAGAGAGTTTTTTCTTTGTTTTTGCCCCAAATCTTAGGTAAATGGCTGTGTGTTGTACACTTGACTCCAGTGTTAAACTATTAATGGGTCAAGAAATCATTAATTTAGCAGGGGGTTACAATCAGCATTTCTTTCTTTCTTTTTTAAGATTTTATTTATTTATTTATTTATTTATTAGAGCACAAGCAGGGGTAGGGGCAGAGGGAGAAGGAGAAGCAAACTCCCCACTGAGCAGGGAGCCCGATGTGGGGATTTGATCCCAGGACCCCGGGATCATGACCTGAGCCAAAGGCAGACACTTAACCGACGGAGCCGCCAAGGCGCCCCAGGGGTCATGATTTTTAAAATGTATTTCTTTTTTTTTTTTTTTAAGATTTTATTTATTAGAGAGAGAGAGAAAGAGAGAGAACACAAGCAGGGGGAGTGGGAGTGGGAGAGGGAGAAGCAGGCTCCCCACAGAGCAGGGAGCCCAATGTGGGGCTCGATCCAGGACCCTGGGATCATAACCTGAGCCGAAGGCAGATGCTTAACGACTGAGCCACCCAGGTGCCCCTTAAAATATATTTCTTACGACGGGTCACAGTCAAAGATGTTTTTGACCCACTGACCCATTGTAAAGTTGATTTAGTTTACTGCCAATCTGTATTCATAGATTTCATTATTTACTTAATGTAGAATTAAATAAAATTACTTAATAAAATGTAGAAATATACGTTCTGGTAGCAATGTCTTTAAAATAGAATAATTTTAATTCTTTGTCTTTCCCTTTTTTACGTGGCTGCCAGGAAGCTCAGGTCTACTTTGTTTTTTTCCCTCGTGTGACTGAGGTCTTCTGTCATAACTGCCAACTCTTCTCATTTACATGGCTCTTCTTCTCTAACCCCTATGTTAGTAGTGCTTTTTAAAAATTGGTGCTTTTCATGTTTAGCTGCTTCTAACCTTTTCCAGAAGTGGACAGGGGTGGGCAGGGCTGCTGCATTGCTCAGTTCCAGAGGCACCACTGACATGGACTGCAGTATGAATGAAACCTCTGGGGATTGGAGCTGTGGATAATAGACACTGGAAAGCCTGATCAAACCTTTTTCAATATTATGTCAGTCTCCTAGGGTGGTGGCAAAGGGTGAGCGGGGAAGAAGCAGGAGCTAGAAGATGATGTGAATAACTTCTCCCTGGTGTTAGACCTTTTGGGATGAGTACTAATTTCGTGATGATTTTTGCACTCGTGTTTTAAGAAGCAGCACAAAAGCACGGCCTGACAGAACCCGAGCGGGTCCTGGGTGAACTGGAGTGCCAGGAATGCGCTGTTCCTCCAGCAGCTGACGAAAACTCACAGGCCAACGGGATAGCAGACGACAGGCAGTCCTTGTCGTCGGCAGATAATCTGGTACGTCGGTGATCCTCCTCCTATATAGACCCGTTTGGATTTTTACTTTCATAGAAGATGCAGAATGAAATCTCTAGCAGAAGAAATGAGTGAAAACTAGCAGACCCCATTCAGTTAGTCACACAGTCCTGGCCTGATGTGCTTTGTATTAGTAGGTTCCATTCCTGGAATGTGCTGCTGTTGTATATAGCATTGTTATTAAACCTTATTTATTCAGGCTTTTAAAAACTTAGATTTCCTGGCCTTTCTCTTCTCTCTCAGTCTACATTCATTATAGAAGAATAAGAAAATACAGAGAAGGAAAAATGGGGACATAAAACTCATCCATAATCCCCTAAATCTGGGGATAACCCTTGTTAACATTTTACTTATATCCTTCTAGATTTTTCTCTCCCTCCTATTTTTTTCCACTTAAATCTAATCACATGACATACTGCTGTTTGTAACCTGCTTTTGAAACAGTGTATATTACAAACATCCTTTCGGACCCATAGATCTGTCTGCCACATTATTTTTTTTTTTAAATAGCTTTGTTGTTTTCCTGAAAATGCTGTATATAAACACTCAAAACAGGGAGAAATAGGATGTTAACATCCCACTTGAACCCCCTCTCTGCACCTTTTCACTGGTGTTTCTCAACCTTTTGCATTATCAGCGCCCATCCCCCCAGCCTTTTTACATATTTCTTTTTCTGACACACCACTCCCTTTCATGAATTTTAAAGTCACTGATGAACTGGATATCTGTTTATAATTATACATGTACCTGTGCTTTATACACACAAGGGATAAGATTTTTTCCACCCCCTACCCCCCTGCCCCTCTACTAAGAACCAATACCTGCCCCTGTCTTAGTCTGTTTGGGCTGCCATAACAGGATACCATAGATTGGGTGGCTTATAAACAATAGAAATGTATCTCTCACGGTTGTGGAGACGGGGAGGTCCAAGATCAAGGTATCGGCAGTTTTGGTGTCTGGTGAGGGCCTGCTTCCTGATTCATAAATGGCTGTCTTCTTAAGGACATTAATACTGTTCACGAGGACTCCTCCCTCTTGATGTAATCACCTCCCAAATGCCCCACCTCCAAATACCATCATTTTGGGGATTAGGTGTCAACCTCTGAGTGGAGGTGGAGGGGGCACAGGCATTCAGTCTGTAGCAGTCCCCATGGCATTATGTCATCCCCATTAAGAATGCACTTACAGGGATGTACTCAGATCTGCACGAAGGACTCTTGCCTTTATATACTAGGCTGTGACTTCTTTGTTTACTCAACACCGTTTTGTGGACATCTTTTCACATCAGTACATACAGACCTAATTAATTGTTTCGGTGGTCATGTAAAATTCTGTCCTGTGGATGGCCATAATCTATTTTACCAGTTCCCTGTTAGGTTTTTATGTTACTTCTGTTTTTTATCACAGGAAATAGTTCTACAATGAGCATCCTTATAGATAAATCTTGTGCACATCCTTAATTCTTTCTTTAGGATAAATTCCTACAAGTGATATTGCTGGGTCACGAGTTGGAAGCTTTAAGGCTTTTGTTCCTTAACATCACATTAGCCTGCTGGGAAGGTAATGCTTGAATCTCTGCCCACCTGTAGGCTATCAGTGCTCATTTCCCCATTCCCTCATTAAAACCGGGCAATTGTCTTCATTCCAAATTTTGCTGGTCTGATGGGAGAAAGATCCTGCCTTAATAATTAGTAGTAAGACGATTTAGGTTAATCTGTCATTTGCATTTCTTGGTGAATTGCTTATTCATGGTTTTTTTTTTTTTTTTGCCTGTTTTTCATTTGGGTGGAAGGTTTCCATATTTCCTTAATGAATTATAAGAACTTTTTGTATGTCAAGTGAATTAGTCTTTGTCATATGTTACAAATATTTTTTAATGTAGCTTACTTTTGGTTAAAGAAGTATATTTTAAAAGGCCTTACCATTTTTCCCCCATCTATCCTGCAGTAGTGTTCTTAGAAATACTGTTATCCAAGCTAATATAATTACTTATACACGTGACCCTTAAATAATGCGGGGGCTAGGGTCACTGACTGCCGCCCCCCCATGCAGCCGAAAATCTGCATTTAACTTTTCACTCCCCCAGAACTTAACTAGTGATAGCCTGCTGTTGACCGGAAGCCTTACTAATAGGATAAACAATTGATTAACACATATTTCCCATATGTATTACATGCTGTATTCTTCCAGTAAAGTAGACTAGAGAAAAAAAATCCTAAGGAAGAGAAAATACATTTACAGTACTGTATTTATTGAAAAAAATCCGCATATAAGTGGGCCCCATGCAGTTCAAACCTGTGTTGTTCAAGGGTCAACTGTATTTGTCTTAGATTTTTAAAGGTTTAACGTTTGCTCATTTATCATTTTAAGCCCTCCATACCCACTTTTTGAAGAACAAGGAACAAGGTTTTAGAATTGCTAAAATGACTCCCCCATAGCTATTTTGGCATATTGTCCTCTCCCCCACATTCCTCACTTCCCCATTGAATAAATAACAGAATTTTAAATTTCCATGAGATAATTCCATTCCTTATTTTTGAAAACGAGTTCTTCTTTTGTTTTGACCCCTTGATTTTTCTCTTATTTGTTTCTAACCTCAGGAATCAGATGCACAGGGACATCAAGTGGCCACTAGGTTCTCTCACATTCTGCAGAAGGACGCCTTCCTGGTGTTTCGCTCCCTTTGCAAGCTGTCCATGAAGCCCCTTGCTGAAGGCCCCCCAGATCCAAAGTAAGTGGACACCATTTCTTGGCCGTGGATGACCCAGATGACCCAGGAGGATGTTGGGGGTTCCAGGAAAACCCCAGTGCCCTGTCCCCTGGTTGGTGTGAATGCAGGAATTTACAGCTTTTCAGCCTCCTGCTGTCTCTACAGCCCTTTCATAATGGATTGTCTCTGTGTCCACACCAAGGTTTTGCCCAGTGTTGCTTTCCTTGGTTTATATGCAAAAAAGAGTTACTATATTGAATGTGCACCCTCTTCTTTCTGACTAATGAGTTTAATCTGATGCAGGGTGGGCAGAGGCAGGATGTGTACAAACCTTACTTCCCTGCCTTTGTGGGAAACCTCTGCTCCATGGGTACAGCTTTAAGCCCCAGATGCATCCTAGAGAACCCAAACCTTTCTTTGTAGTGAACCAGTTACTGCAGAGATGATAGCGCTTTGGAGCTGGAGAGCTGCACTCCCTCCTGGCTCGCTTGAAAGCGCCTCCACGGCCATATGCGTTGCTGAACCTCAGCTGAAAAATGTGAATGTGGGAGATTGCCTTACAGGGTCAAGGATGTGAAATGATACCATCACATCCTGAGTGGGGGACCCTGCACTTTATGAGTTTGTCACTATTATTATTAGTCGCTAACAATAATCCTCAACTCTTCTGTTGAGATACTGTGACCATTAAGGAGTCGATTTGGGAAAGTTTTCTTCTTTCTGGCTCTGTGGGTGAGGGTGGAGAGCATGAGGCAGGTGGATGAAGAGCACTGTTTCCGTTTCTCCATAAAGACAGAGCAGAACACAGAGTTTAGTCTCATGGGTATGATGCAAAGTGTCGTTGCAGAACCAACATTCTGGAGTCAGTTTACGCTTACTTTGCTCCTGCTGAATACCCTGTTTCATGGTGGGGAGGAGAAAAGACCAGTGGGCATTGACAGCTCTCGCCCTCGTGGGCCCGCAGGCCCCCGGCGGACCCACCTGCTGCCGTCCACCCTCACGCCCTAGGCGCACCCCGGTGCTGGTGCCAACCCTTAACTCATTGGCTCTCAGAAAATTCTGCTCGCTGGTCGAGGAGCAAGGCCTTCTCGAGAAACACGCTCTTCAAGATCGAATCTTTTAGCATCGTCACCATCTTTCCATTCCTGTGCCAGATCCCACGAGCTGCGTTCCAAGGTGGTTTCCCTGCAGCTGCTCCTGTCTGTGCTGCAGAACGCCGGCCCGGTCTTCAGGACTCACGAGATGTTCATCAACGCAATCAAGCAGTATCTCTGTGTGGCGTTGTCCAAAAATGGCGTCTCCTCAGTGCCTGATGTCTTTGAGCTCTCTCTCGCCATTTTTCTTACTCTTCTTTCAAACTTCAAAATGCACTTGAAAATGCAAATAGAGGTATGGGCTCCAAAATGATTTTTGGGGTTTTGTTTGTTTCTTTTTTTGTATGATGGTTATACATGAAGCGTTGACTTACACGGTCTACTTGCTGGCACCCCAAAGAAGAACTTGTTGAATAAGTTGAGAGAATCCCTTTTCCTAAAAGTTCCTGCCTCCTTGCGTGCTTTTTCATTTTAACCAAAAGTGTAAGTCAAGTGGCCCATGTGCTGGACTCCATCCCCTGAACATCTTTGTTTAGCCTATAAATTGTTTGAAATGACCTGAACTCGTTGGCAACTTGAGAAGTCATTTTCATTTCATTTTACCTGAAAATCCAGATTTCTCTGGTTTCTCTCAAAATTGTAACGCTAGTCCTCATCTCTGCCTGGCAGCTCTTGGTAACTGCTGAGGAGCAGCTGCTCCCCTGGTGGGGGCTCCATCCTCCAGGCTGCTGTGGTTCTGCCCCGCTAGCCTTTCCCACGGGAGGCCAGGGCTCCGCCGCGCCTCAGCAGTGCGTGTGTGCGCGCGCTGCTCTTTTACTTCTCCCCAGGCTACCTCACTCGTCGGAGCTGCCTGTTCCCTAAAGCCTTTGGGGTTTTTGAGCCCTAATTGAAATGGTATTAATTGGTGTCCCCCTTTGTCCTCATGTCATATAGGTCTTTTTCAAAGAGATTTTCCTGAACATTTTAGAAACATCAACAAGCTCTTTTGAGCACAGGTGGATGGTCATTCAGACTCTGACAAGGATCTGTGCAGGTATTTTCACTCTGAGGGTGCTCATCCATTGACTTACCCAGAAATGCTTTTCCAAAATCCAGATTGAGAACTTTACCTCCTGCTTTGAGAGTGTTAATGCAGTGCTGGGAAAGCTCACCATGAAGGCTAATGCTAACCTAACGTCTAGTCCCGCTCCGCTTCTCCTTTAGAGGATGACCAGCTCAATTTGGTTTGTCCCGTACTTTGTGGTCTTCGCACAGAAAGTCCCACATCCTGGGAAGCCCCCTAATCCTGCAAAACCAGGATACAGGATCACTCCACCTACAAACTGAATGCTTTGTTAGTCACAGGGTCCCAAGGTATTGGTGCTGCCAACCCTTGATTGGATGCGAAGGTAAATCAATTCAGATTTACCTTATCCACCGTACAATTGTGTGGCTGTCAACCAAGCCTCTGACTTGTCTGTCATCAAACATAATTCCATAAGTCACACAACTTTAAGAGGTGGATCGGGCAGTTGTTATCTCTTTCTTATGAGGAAAGTGAGCCTTGGAGAGGTGGAGTGAGGGGCTCAAGATTCCGGTTAGTGCTGAGGCAGGTGTCAGAAGAGGGCCTCCTGACTTCTAGCACGTCTGACACACATTTCCTGAGGGATTGGTGTCTACCTGAGTCAGTGATTCAGTGGGAAGCATTTTTGAAAAAGGAATCTCATTTAATGAGAAAATTGCTGTGTCTGTTGGATCAGAATTTCTAATATCTCTGTGTTATTTTCCAAGACGCCCAGTGTGTTGTAGATATTTATGTCAACTACGACTGTGATTTAAATGCTGCTAACATTTTTGAGCGCCTCGTGAATGATTTATCCAAAATCGCTCAGGGAAGAAGTGGACACGAGCTGGGGATGACACCTCTGCAGGTAAAAACGCTGAAAACACCCATTTATATATATATATATTTTAAGATTTTTTTATTTATTCATTTCAGAGAGCGGGAGCATGAGCGGGGGGGGGAGAGTCAGAAGGAAAGGAAGGAGCAGACTCCCTGCTGAGCATGGAAGCCTGACACAGGGCTCCATCCCAGGAACCTGGGATCATGACCTGAGCGGAAGGCAGCCGCTTAACCGACTGAGTCACCCAGGTGCCCCCCCATTTATATTTAAAGTGCATTTGTTTCAGGGTGTCTGGGTGGCTCATTCGGTTAGGCGTCTGACTCTTGATCTCAGCTCAGGTCTTGATATCAGGGTCGTGTGTTCAAACCCTGCATTAGGCTGCACGTGCAACGTGGATTTTATTTTTAAGGATCCATTTTTGGGAAAAAAAAAAGTGCATTCATCTCCATAAACATTTATTGAGCGCCACTGTGTGCCAGGCCAGTGCTGTTCTTGGTGCTAGGATTCAGCAGTGAAATAAACACAGTGCACAACTGCTGTGGTCACAACATTTACAAGCAGACAATGGAGAAGCAAGCTGCAGAGAAGAATAAAGCAGGGATAAAGGGGTGCTAGAAACGGGGGTGCTTTCATTTTTAATGGGGTCACAAAGGTAGTCTCTCTGAGATGGTGACATTTGAGCCAAGATCTGTCGGAAGTCAGTTCACTTACAGTCACCTTTCCAAAGCTTATATGAAAACAGGATCCTAGGCTCCAGTAAGGCAAAGGAAATTGTCTCTTATCCAATTGCCTCATTAGAGTGCCCACACAGAGGATCTTAAGGTAAGGTCTCTGAAGCAGCTGGTCAGAAGGTTTGTGCGCTGCCTGGAATTATGTGTAGAATTTTGGTGTATGGGCATTTTCCCTAGAAGGTCTGTAGATGTCATTAGATTCACAGAGAGATCTGTGCCACCTTAGGTGCTGTTTTGAGTAGAAAATATTTGCATTTCTTTAGGTTATCTGCGATTCACATTCAATTTCTTAAGAAATGCTACTTTTTAAAAAATTAGTATTTTTATTTATTTGTAGAGCAAGCCTTAAGATGAAATGCATTTGTGTTTGAAGAGTAAGAATGTGTCCAGAATCACTCATTTGTCGCATCATGTAAAATTCTTTTCTCTTTTTTTTAGGGAGTGGGGGTCACTGGTTAAGACCCTGTTGATTTTTAATTTTTATTTATTTTAAGCAATTTTTTTCCTAAGATTTTATGTATTTATTTGAGAGGGAGAATGCACGTGTGCATGTGCGTGAGGGGAGGGAGGGAGGAAGAGAGAATCCCAAGCAGACTCTGTACTGAGTGCCAAGCCTGATGTGGGGCTTGATCTCATGACCCTGAGATCATGACCTGAGCTGAAACCAAGCATCAGACACTTAACCAACGGAGCCACCCAGGCACCACAACCCTGTTGGTTTATTAAAAAGGAAAGTGTCTTAAGTGTTTTTCGAATTATACAAGCAATGATTAACTTCCTTTTAAAAATCCAGATAACACTTGGGGCACCTGGGTGGCTCAGTAGGTAGAACATGCAGCTCTCGATCTTGGGGTCATGAGTTCAAGCTCCATGTTAGGCATAGAGTTTACTCAAAAAAAAAAAAAAAAAAATCCAGCTAACACTGTTCCTTTTAGGAAAGCACACATCTCCTGTTTTTCTGCTAGGGTGTTTGTAATGAACAGCTTTAGAGATTTTCAGGGTTTTTGCAGTGAGCCCTTAATACTTATGTCACCTGTTAACTTTTCCTTGGGTTCTGTGCTTAATAGCACCGAAGGTCAGTGATTATCTCGTATTCTCACAGAATTCCATAAGAGTTCTGTAGATGTCTGCACTCAGTTTATCTGTTAAGTCTCTGTGCCATGTCCCTTCTGTCCTTTAGGAGCTCAGTCTGAGGAAGAAAGGTTTGGAGTGCCTCGTGTCCATTCTCAAGTGTATGGTGGAATGGAGCAAAGACCTGTATGTGAATCCCAACCATCAGACCAGCCTCGGTGAGAGGGCTTGCCACAGCACCACCTCCATTCACAACATGACTGTTGGGAAAGTCGTCTTTGTGTCACTGTCTTAGAGTTAGCAAAACACTTTAGTTTGCTGATTGCCTTAAAGCTTCTGCTTTTTAATCCATCTGGAATTTGGGGGGAATAGTGTGAGTTGTGCTTTAACATCATTTTTCCAAATGGAGAGACAGTTACTCTGATTTTTTTAGTCGTCTCTCCTTCCCTCACCACCTTGAAGCACCACCTTTATGATATACCAGATTTCCCTGTGGAGGTCTGCTTCTGAATTTTCTATTCCATTCTATGGATTTGTCTGTTCTTGCCCCATTACCACACTTTTCAGATGCCTTGAATTCTTTAGTGAGTTTGATACTTGTTAGGGCAGGTCTTCCTATTCATTGTTCTTCCAAGTGTCTTCACGGTTTTGGCACTTCTCTTCTTTCATGTGAATTTTAGAATTAGCTCATCAAGTTCCACAAAAAAGTAAATTTTTAAGTAAAGTATCTGAGTGATATCAAGATTTCATGCTTATGACTCTTACAGTATAAACTTTATTGTTACAGGTCTGGAAAAGGGAACCACAGAGTCAGACCTGAGCTCAGGTGTGTCTGTATCCCATCTGTTGATTTGGTTTCCTTTGCTTTATGTCATCGTAGGTCAGGAGAGGCCCACAGATCAGGAACTAGGGGATGGGAAAGGCCTTGACATGGCGAGACGGAGCAGTGTGACGTCCATGGAGTCCACGGTGTCTTCAGGGACCCAGATGGCTGTCCAGGATGATCCAGAACAGTTTGAGGTCATCAAGCAACAAAAGGAGATTATCGAACATGGCATCGAGCTGTGAGTATGGCTCAGCTACTCCAGCTGAATCTCTTGGGGCCTCTGACAAAGCCACATCTTCTCCAGGAACCTGGGACTGACTCCCCTAGGGGAATGCCTGTTACAAAGGCCAGTGCCGATGTCACAGCCAAGCCTAACAGAGCCAGTCAGAGTGAGTGAGTGAGAGAGTGGGAGAGGGAGAGGGAGAGGCAGATTGAGATTGAAATTTAATAGCTTTGTGTAGTTGATGCCTGGTCTTTTTATTTTTATTTTACCTAATGCAAAAAATTAAACCAATTTAGAAAATAAAAGTATGAATCAAGAATGTTTAATCATAAAATTATTATCTAAAGGAAATCAGCGTTGGTAACTTTTTTCCAACTATATCTTATGAAGAGTTCCAACATACAGAAGAATTAATGCTTGCCATATTAGCATTATCTAGGTGTATTTTTTTCTGAACCCTTTGAAAGTAATTTGCACCCATCATAATACCTCAGCCGTGTATCTTTGAAAAATGACATTCCCTCATAAGTGCATCGTCGTTATTACAAGCATTGGTAAATCTTAAGGTGTTTCTTTCCAGTCTCTCACACGTAAAATTACGTAAACTCAGTCTCATATTCTGTCCAACTTTTGAATGATTAGTTAACTTAGTAAATTTGGTTTGTTTTAAAAGCTGATGTTATATAATACTTATGAATTGAAGTGTTGATCTCGTTTCCACTCTCCCCAGCCCTGTGTCGCCCCCAGTCTATTCTCCCCATAGCAGCTAATCTTTTAAAAACTTAAATCAGGTCTTATCAGTCCCCCACCTAAATCGTTCCACGTTTCCCTCTCCTCATCACAGCCTGGTCCCGCCTCCAACCCCCCACCCCCACTGACCTCATCTGCCAGTACCTGAGTCACACCGTGTGCTTCATTCCTCGAACACCTCGAGCTCTTCTCACCATTGTGCCCTCTGCTTGGAATACTCCTGGGTCTTTTTCCTCCCTCAGGCTTGGCGAAACCTCTCCTCCTCAAGGAGGCCTTCTGTAGCCTCCTGTCTGCAGGCTGCTCCTGCTCGCACCTGATCCATGTCCTTCCTGCGCAGCCCCAGCACAGGGCATTCTCCAGTGCGGGGCCTGGTAAATAGCACATTGAATTTATCAGTAGTGAAGTATGCCTACCTTTAACAGGAAATACAAACAGTACTTAAGCACTGTGAAAGGAAATCGCAACATGGACAGTCTAGGGCTGTTATATTGGCTCTCATGGACATCAAAGTTCCAGGCTCTATTAGTCTTTCTCCTTTACCATCCTTTTTTTTTTTTTTTTTTTTTTTTTTAGTGGCGGGGGGGTGGTGGTGCAGAGGAAGAGAGAGAATTTTAAGCAGGCTCCACACCCAGCACAGAGCCTGACATGTGTCTCGATCTCACAACCCTGAGATTGTGACCTGAACCGAAATCAAGAGTCAGATGCTTAACCAACTGAGCCACCCAGGTGCTCCTCTGCTTCACCATCCTTAACACAGTTTCCACCTTCAGTGTTGCCTCATGGTTTAAGGTGACTGCCAGAGCACCAGCCATCACACATATGCTAGGGAATAAAGGGGAAACTGCATAAAGAATATACCTCCCAGCCAAGCCAGCTTTGTTTAAGGATCCTTCCTAGAAGTACCCACACCATTTCTGCTCATACATCACAGGCCAGAACTTTATCACGTGGTCATACTTTGAGGGAGGCAGGAAAATATAATTTTTATTCCAGGTGGTTGTGTGCCTGGCTAAACATCTAGGGCTCTGTTAGTGTTGGAGAAGAGGAGAACAGATGTTGGGTGACAGCCATCGGACCCTGCTATAGCTAGGTCAGAAATTAAAGGTGAAATTCAGAGAAGCCACCAGGACACACAGGACCTTCCTGAGCTGATAGGCGATGGCTTGTTCATGCCTCAAATGCCAGCTTTTTCTATCCTCCAGATTTTGAAATAAGTAACCCATGCCCTCTCTCTTCTTGAAACAGTTTCAACAAGAAACCCAAGAGAGGCATCCAGTTTCTTCAGGAGCAGGGCATGCTGGGAACATCAGTTGAAGACATTGCCCAATTCCTGCACCAGGAGGAGCGCCTTGATTCTGTAAGATTGGGGGTTGGACGCTTGCGTGTAGGTTTTATCAGGTGATTCTGAGACCCCGCCTAGCCTTAACCTAGAGAGTGGCTGACCCTCAGTGCAGTGGCTATTATCCACTCCCTTGTTTATAGCAGTCCTACTTACTCCTTTGGCCGGTGTTGCAAAAAGCTCCCAAGAGGTGGTTGTGTACTTGGTGGAACAGTGCCAGAACTAGAAGTGTCCTTTGACTGCTAAAAACTTCTGGCTGCCTGTCTGCAGCTCACCTCCCTCCTGAGTGTGTCCCATCATTCTTTCATCTTTAAGTTTCTTGTGCCTCCTCCTGTTCTGCCTGAGACAGGATAGACTGAGCCTGGAATGGGTGGGTGGGTGGGCAGGCTTGGAGTTGCCCAGCTTTTGTAGCAGGCCAGCCTGTTCTGGGTGTTGAGAGCAGGGCATTCTGCCTCCCCACCCTGTCTGATGTGTGTTTTACTGTGGGTTCACATATGACAGTTTCTAGATGTGAGTGGGTGTGTATGTTTCAGACCCAAGTAGGTGATTTTCTGGGAGACAGCACAAGGTTCAACAAGGAAGTGATGTATGCCTACGTGGACCAACTTGACTTCTGCGAAAAGGAATTTGTCTCAGCCCTACGGACATTTCTAGAAGGTTTTCGTCTACCTGGGGAAGCCCAGAAGATTGATCGATTAATGGAGAAATTTGCTGCGAGATACATAGAGTGCAACCAGGGGTAAGCGCTGTGTTGAAGTCCCTTCCATGTCATCTTTTTGCCTGCCTCAGAGCACTGATCTTAGTTTGGTTGGGAGTTGAGTTTAATCTTCCTAAATCTGCACCAAACAACTAACGTTTCTGTTACGATGTGCCGGACACTGCTGAGGGATTATCTCAGGTAAGACCTCACAGTTTCTGTTTATGTCCCCTTTCTGCAGACAAGGAGAGTGAGGACCAGAGAGGCTAAGTAATTTGCCCGCATTTACACAAGTAGAGCCCACACTATCTTGATAAGAGTAATTTTATGAGTTGAGAAGAAGCTTAGGCACCTCTTTCCTAATTAAGAACAGTTCCCTGATCTAACATATGGGGTAGATCTCAAGGATTTTTGTTTTTTTTTTGGTTACATACTGATGAGCAGGTTACAAAAATGGCTCTATAACTAATAAAACCTGCCTAAATGTATGATTTCATCTTGGGTCCTCTTTTGGTGGGTAGTTCATGTTTTTGTAGGAAGTGGAAATTAAAAGGAGAGCTAACCTTTATTAAACATCTCCTGAGGCACCTGGATGGCACAGTAGGTTGAGTGTCTGACTCTTGGTTTCAGCTCAGGTTTTGATCTCAGGGTCGTGAGATTGAGCCCCGTGTCGGGCTCCCAGCTCTGCGGGAAGTCTGCTTCTCCCTCTCCCTCTCCCTCTACCTCTCCCCTTGCTTGTGTTCTGTCTCTCTTTCAAATAAATAAAACCTTAAAAAAAAAAAAAAGAAGACTCTCCCTCTGGCCCTCCTCCCCCATATGTACACACACACATACTATCTCGCTCTCTGTCTCTCTAAAATAAATCTTTTAAAGACAAAACAAAACCCCAAAAACACATCTCCTATATGTCAGCCATGTCATGGGTTTTACATACATTTCATTTAATTAATGGTAAGCCTGGGAGTAGTGTCTCCATTTTTTAGAGAGGAAACAAGGCTCTGGGAGAGTGAGCAACCTATCCAGAGTTAATCAGCTGATAAGTAGCAGAGCAGGATTGAATATGGATTGTCTAACTCAAAAGCTCACACTCTTTCCCCTGGCGTGAAGTGAAGAATGTCTGAATATACTGTGAACATGATGTCGAAATTGTTCAGTAGAGACAGTTTAATAACAGTTTACCTCTCAGGTCAATTTGGTTTTCATATTAATTGGTTCTAATCCTCCAAGCGCACAACAAGCTATTCCCATTAGATGCATGGTCAACAGAGGCAGCATCTGGTCATTTTAACCCGGTGAACATAGAATTTGCTGTGAAGGCAGAGGAGATGTTACTTACTTTGAAGGTATCTCCTGTGTGGACCTGGGGACCTTGGTCTGTTTCTCTTAATGGCTAAACACGTTAGATTGTTTCATGGTAGAATGCAGACCTTTTGGGGTGCCTGGGTGGCTCATTCGTTAAGTGTCTGCCTTCAGCTCAGGCCCTGATCTCAGGGTCCTGGGATCGAGCCCCACATCGGGCTCCCCACTTGGCAGGAAGCCTGCTTCTCCCTCTCCCACTCCCCCTGCTTGTGTTCTCTCTCTCGCTGTGTCTCTCTCTGTCAAACAAACAAATAAATAAAATCTTTAAAAAAAAGGATGCAGACCTTTTGTTATGTTCTTCAGAGTTTCTCCCTTTCCTTTTGGGGGTGATTTGGACAGACCAGTTTTTGTAGCTTCAGCCTCACATACTTTGAGACTGTATCCACACATTTTTGTCTTTTCTTGGCTAAGGCAAAAGAAGTCAGACTTAAGCATATTATGTAGAACAATATAAATATTTTTCTTCAAATTTCTGCTGTTCAGTATTACAGTGAGTAATGTAAGCTGTAAATAATAATTGAACAGCAGTTTTCTCTCTTTTTTTTTTTAAGATTTTTTTTTTTAAGTAATATGCTCCCAGCATGGGGCTTGAACCTACAAGCACAAGATGAAGAGTCACACGCTCTACTGACTGAGCCAGCAGGGCGCCTCTGAACAATAGTTTTGTTCCTCTTTCTCCCCAGTGCCCAGCACAAAGTAGATGCTCTCAGTAACAGGAGCAGGGTGAGGTACGTGGTGAAGCACAAGGGTGCAGACTGTAAGGGGGCCTCACTCTCATGGTCAGATGAGGGTCTCTGTGCATTTTGTGCTCTGGGTGCCTCACTTGCCACACCCTAGTCCAGGGTTTTGGCTGCACCTTGAGAATCTTCTTTAAAACTTGAGTTAAAACTGCTTTATTCAGAGAAACCTAAAACGTGACACAATTTCTTAATTAGCTTTTTCTACACTCAAGGTCATTAGTTATTATTTGATGGTGATAAAAACATGAACACTCTTGAATAGTTTGGCATCATCATGTGGAACAGTTGGCCTGCTTTCAGTGCAGCGTGTCTCCATTAGCCTCTTCTCTGTGCATGTTCTTATATCTGGAACCTTCTCTTCCAGGCAAACCCTGTTTGCTAGTGCTGATACTGCATATGTCCTAGCATACTCAATTATCATGCTAACCACAGACTTGCACAGCCCTCAGGTAAAATATTTTAATGATTTATATATTATAGTAGCTAAATAAGGAGTTTTATTTGGGCCATTGGATGTTTTCTAAATGGCTTTTGATTTTTTTAAATTTCAGGTAAAAAATAAAATGACAAAAGAACAATACATTAAAATGAATCGGGGTATCAACGATAGTAAAGATCTCCCGGAAGAATATCTCTCAAGCATCTATGAAGAAATAGAAGGCAAAAAAATTGCCATGAAAGAAACAAAAGAGCATACGATCGCAACCAAATCTACTAAGCAGAGTAAGGTCTAATGACAGATTATTTCTGTTAATCCTAATTTTCAAGTGTATCAGATTGCATGATTAAGTTCCCTGATAATTTTAATTTGTGTGTCTAGATATCTGCATAGTAAATGTGTTTATTTTTTTAAAGATTTGATTTATTTTTGACAGAGACACAGCGAGAGAGGGAACACAGCAGGGGGAGTGGGAGAGGGCGAAGCAGGTTCCCTGCGGACCAGGGAGTCCGACGCGGGGCTCGATCCCAGGACCCTGGGACCATGACCTGAGCCCAAGGCAGACGCTTAATGACACTTAATGACGCTTAATGACTGAGCCACCCAGGCGCCCCAGTAAATGTGTTTAAATCAGTTAGTGTGATTATGTTGATTCTCTCGTAACCATCTTCTTGCTAGATTTGTGATTAGCTACAAGAAGGAATTTAAAATGAGTAATCTGAGAGCTAAATTATCCCACAAAGTGTTCCTTAAAACTGCTTCAGTGCCACTGGTGATGGTGCCAACCTTGATGAGAATTCTGTGAGGGAAGGCCCGTGACACTCTAGGCTTCAGCAGAGCGTAGAGATTGAGCGCCCAGGCTGCAGAGCCACACTGGCCAGGGTCAAGTCCCACCTCCACTACTTATTGGCTGTGTGTCCCTGGGCAAGGTGCTGAGCCTGTCTGTGCCTCATTTCCCCCTTCAGTAAAATGGTAATATTTGGAACGCATTCACAGAGGTGCTCAGGAGGATTTGTGACTTAATCGTCATAAATCTTTTAAAACCGTGCCTAGCCCACAGCCAGCACTCGGTGGGTGTCCACGGCTTATATTGGACTCTGATTTCTTTGTAGGTGTAGCTAGTGAAAAACAGAGACGGCTGCTGTACAACCTGGAGATGGAGCAAATGGCTAGAACAGCCAAAGCTCTGATGGAGGCTGTGAGCCATGCCAAGGCCCCGTTCACCAGCGCCACTCACTTGGACCATGTCCGGCCAATGTTCAAAGTGAGTATCCTGAGAAGCCAGAAGCTGGCTTGGCCTGATTCTGCAGGTGACCAGCTAGAAGCTAACCAGTGCCTCTGTAATGGTGAAGAGGTGGAGGAGAGGAAAGGTCAGGTCTAGGTGCATCTGTCTGAACAGTTACTCAAGTGAATCCTTCCCAGAAGCCCTTTGATGATGCAGGGGATGTGCCAGTGCCAACCACAAGCGTGGGCTCCACAGTCAGAATGGCTAGTTTGAATCCTGCCTTTGCCACTTTGTAGCTCTATGACGTTGGTCAGTTTACTCAGCTTCTCTCTGTGTTCATCGTCTGTAAAATGGGGACGAACACAGGGTTGCTGGTGGGGCTGCTGGGGGACTGAAAGAATTAAGAATTATTCAGGCAAAAGAGATCGTTATATTTTGACCTCTCACCTCCGTGGCCTCAGGGTTAGTTTACCAGATGAAATTAGTTGGAAATAAAAGACAGTATCCTGAAGTCTGTCTGTTTTTAAAGTGTCTAGAAAAGGTACATGCCTTGTAGACATGCACATAATTTTTCTCTAAGATGTTTTTATAGTAGCTGTCAATATCCTGTTAGTTGAGAACTTCTATATTTTTGTGAACCTTTATTTCCAGGGAATTCACAGGAAAATTGGAGGAAAAGTAAAGTCTAAATAATTTTTTTTATTTGTTTTATTTATTTGAGAGAGAGAGTGAGAGAGAGAGCACAAGAGGGGGTAGGGTCAGAGGGAGAAGCAGGCTCCCTGCTGAGCAGGGAGCCCGATGCGGGACTCGATCCCAGGACTCCAAGATCATCACCTGAGCCCAAGGCAGTCACTTAACCAACTGAGCCACCCAGGCGCCCACGTCTAAATAATTTGAATTAGGAACTTTCAAGAAATTAAGTTTACAGAGTATGAGTTGCGTGTAGGTTTTATTTTATGTGCCAGCCTCTGACTGGCCCTGCCTGCCTGCACTGTGCAGAGAAGGATTCTCGTGCCCTGAATAGACTCAGCAGGGAGTAGGCTCTCCAGTTGATGAGTGATGTCTGCTACCAGCGCAGGTAGATGTGGTGATGGCACGCTAGCCACTGTTTATCTTCCTTCCTTCCTTTCGAGCTGTGCGTTTGGTACGGAGCGTATCTATAGTGACACCTTTGACCACAGTTGAGGAGGAACCATTTAATATTGTGAATGGAGTAGATTGAAATCAAAATAGCAGTGAACTTGGCATCCTGGCTGTGCTCATAACTAACAGCGTGGCCTCTTAAGTGCTCCTTCCATGCTGAAACTCTAGACATGATGGAAACCTCGCTTCCTTTCAGCTGGTGTGGACACCGCTGTTGGCAGCCTACAGCATCGGACTGCAGAACTGTGATGATACAGAGGTGGCCTCCCTGTGTTTGGAGGGCATCCGATGTGCAATCCGGATTGCCTGCATCTTTGGAATGCAGGTGGGTGGAAGTTAGCAGGGCTCCAGAGATGGTGGTGGGCTGTGTTCTTTCAGATTTGGCAAAACTTAGAAACTATCAGACATTTCCAGTTAGCCAAAAAAGGCTCAGCAAACTACCTATTCATGCCTGCTGAGAGGAAGCCCACAGATTTGTGCTGACAACAGCCTCATTAGGGAGAAAATTGGAGATTTGGATTGTAACCTTCTTTAGTGAGTAGGTGGGGTCTAAGCTATTTGATTGGGTTTGACAAAACAGACTTCCTATCCGTCTGCCTAATTAGCCTGCCCTAGTGCTAAGATATTACTTTTCCTTTTAAGATCAGTTTTTATCATAATGTCCTTCATTTCCAAGTCTTCTCTGGGGGAAACAGATAGTTTACTGCAAAATGAGTATGTCTGTATATCTTTGCATCTTGAAAAATTAAAGCAACTACACAAAATACAATTCTCAAACTCTTAGGAAATTAGGAGGCTGTCAGTCCCATGCATCACTTCCTAAGTAAGAATTTGCGCCCATTTATTTTGAAAAACTCAAATCTTCTATTCCCATGTATTTTACAGTTAGATATTTTCTTCTGTACCAAGACCACAGGCTTTGACACCAGACAGTCTGGGTTGCAGATCCTTTCTCTAGCCACGTGACATTGGCCCAGCTAACTCCTCTCTAAGACATCCTTGGTCTCCTCGGTAGAGTTGAGAAAATAGGCCTACCTCCCTCTCCCTCTGCCTCTCTCCCTGCTCATGCTTGCTCTCTCTCTCTCTCTCTCTCTCTCTCTCTCTATCTATCTCTGTGTCTCAAATGAATAAATAAAATCTTTAAAAAAAGAGAAAATAGGCCTACCTTGCAAGATTGTTGCAGAAACCACAGTGTATGTGGCAATCTTAGCATTCAACAGATTCCTCTCCTACTGAGGTCAGCTGTGAAGGAGAGAGCCCTCGGCCACGTGGCGCGCAGGGATGTTCGGTAGCAAGAGGACGTCAGCACGGAATAACTGGAGTGTTGATGTGTGTGAAGCCTGTTAGGTGGTGTTTGTACAGAAGGTATCAGGAGCCCAGTGCACACACAGGCCTGTGGATGTGCCAACGGGCACGCTAAGGGTGGAATCTCAGCATGCTCTCTTGCTTGGACTTCCATTGCAGCTGGAGCGAGATGCCTATGTTCAGGCTCTTGCTCGCTTCTCCCTGCTGACAGCCAGCTCCAGCATCACCGAAATGAAGCAGAAAAACATCGACACCATAAAGACGCTTATAACAGTGGCACACACCGATGGCAACTACCTTGGGAACTCCTGGCACGAGGTGTGTTTCCTTTGAAAGCCTGGCAAATGCCTTTTCTTAGTTAGGTGGACTCCCAGCATTCTTCTGATTCAGTGTCCGTCTTCTGTCTTTGGTCAATTCCAGTTCTGGAACTAGGGTCAAGCCTTGCTTTAACTCTGGGTTTTCCTTTATCCACAGATCCTCACGTCTCTGAAAGTTAAGCTTCTGGGGCTGTGGTGGGTGCGTTAAGATGTTCCATGTCAACGGGGCGACCCCCTCCCCAGCAGCTCCTATTTGCATGGGAGCGCACTGCCCCAAGCCCTTGGGCTCCTCCTGGGAGCTCATAACGTCCCTGTGTAGATTTAGAAAAAGCTGGGGGGCCTGATCTCTCTCCTAATCGTATCTGAAAAGGATAAAATCGTTAACATCCTGAGTAATAGAATTATGCAGGCGATTTATTTTCTGCCTTTTTCCCTTAAATTACATTACCTGATTTCTCTGGTGCCTGCACATATTGCTTCTTGCTTTAGGGAGAAAACTGAAAGAATAAGAGGTGAGTGAGCAGAGTGACGGGGACCGTGGGCACCTAGAGGGGACATGGCTGCCTCCTCCCCCACGGGGTCAATTCCTAAGGGGGAAGGCCCGGAGCTGGACTGCTGGGGTCCGGTGTGGGTGTGCAGCTCTGCCTGCTGTGTGGCATGCAGGTCCCTTAGTCCCTGGGCCACACCTTCGTGGGGTTGCCATGAGGTGAAGGGAGGTCATTTGCAGGGCTCAGAACTGCCTTTGGCAGGTAGTGAGAGCTCAGTTAGGTGTTAGCCCACCTCTTCCCACTCATCATGGCAGGTACCTTTGTCCCCTTTCACCCAGCCTTTCCTTTCTCCACCGCAACCCTGGAGTTTTCCATGTTAGAAAAGATGAAGTTGTACGGGGTAGGGGTAGGGAGGGCTGGTTGGTTGGGTTTTGGTTTTTGTTTTTATTCTTTAAGTTATCTCTGTGCCCAGGGTGGGGCTCAAACTCAGGACCCCAAGATCAAGAGTCACGTGCTCCCACCAACTGAGCCAGCCAGGAGCCATTTTGTTGTTGTCTTTCTTTGTTTTGTTTTTAAGAAGTAATTTCCTATTTTCTGAGGAGTCACAATACATAGTGAATCAATAAATAGCTGCTTTCTCTCATAGAACTTTTTTTAATCTGGGAGGCATGATGTCGATGGGGTTCCTGCTGGTTGCCAAGTATATAGCAGCACCTAGAAATGTTAAAATGAATTACACCTATTTGATGGTCAGAAATCTTGAGAAACCAGGCTGGAACCAAGAAGTCCCGGCCGCAAGTTGTTGACATACTTGAGATGCTGGCCATCCTCAGCTTCTGGAAAAGGGAGGGAGTTAATAATAGTTTACTGGTAATAATTTAGTGGTATCATTGTATGTGGAGCAATCAGGGCATGGCTCTTTCCGGTAGAATTAAATACCTTTCGCAGTCAACAGGAAGTTTATAAGTAACAATACCAAGCAGTGCTCAGTGGTATAGTGGACTCCCATACTCTGAGATTGGATCGTAACGTCAACGCGAAAGGCAAAACTCAGCTTTGGTCAGAAGTTCCCATGAAAATCCCTTAGGAAAGGTTTACCTGGAGATCGCCATGCTGTCCCTCAATATGTTTCTAGCGACCAGTTTTTCCTCCAGTAGAAGTCGAGACCCATTTCTGTTTCTTCAGATAAGCTCCAGTCGAGAAAAGGCTTGTGTGCAGGTATATCTTCTCCACTTCAGAACCACCCCATGGGGCCGGAAGCTACAGTCTTTTTTTCCAACTGCACACCCATTCCAGGGCATGTTCTCCGTTCATCCAGTTAACCAAACAATAATCACCAGCTATTTTAAGTGCTGGGGATTCAGCAGTGAACAAGACAGTGTTGATGCCCTGTTGGTACTTAAGGCAGAGAACAAGCAAATATATGGCATAATGCCAAAAAATGGTGAGGGCCAAAGGGGAAAAAAGTGTGACCAGGGGATGGTGGTAGAGACGGTGTGCATGCAATCTCAGGGCAGTCAAGAGAGGTCTCTGAGGGACACGTGTCTGAGCTGGGAATCTAAGCTGGGAGTGAAGCATGGGGAAGAGCATAAGGAACATGTTCTAGGCATAAAGAACAAGTATAAAGGCTTTGGGGGTAGGATGAGACATGTCAAGTTAATGGAGCAGCAGGGAGGCTAGCATTTTGTGTTTGAGAGGTAGAATAGAAAGGAGGTGAGGGGGGCTAAGTCAGACCAGATGGCACACTTACCGGGTAGCACAGTGGGTGGGATTCCCTGCTCCAGTCAAACAGCTTTTCTCTCTTTCTCGAGCACTTATCACATTTGCATAATTAAACATCTACATCGCATAACTCCATTGTACCAGATGTTCTTTTAGTCATTTTCTCTCTTACTTTTTAACAGTTTAAAAAAAAAAAAAAAATGGGTCTATCTTCCAGGCCTGCAGTCAGTGGGTTGCCTCGGCAGGACTAGGAAAACCATCCTAAGACCCTGGGATTTCATTCTCACCTGAAGAAAAGCTGTGTGTTTCAAAGAGCTCTCGAATGACTAAGATTGCAGTGACCTTTTCAGGCCAGAAACGGGAACTCATTTCTTCACGCCTTCTTTTCATTAATTAGATCTTGAAATGCATCAGCCAGCTGGAGCTCGCTCAGCTGATAGGAACCGGTGTGAAAACCCGCTACCTGTCTGGATCTGGGCGTGAAAGAGAAGGGAGCCTGAAGGGCCACACGTTGGCGGGAGAAGAGTTCATGGGCCTTGGCCTTGGTAAGATAACCAGGCCCCACGGCTGGCCATCATGGAGTCACAAGTTAACCGGAATGAAACGCTTCTTGTCTCAGCAGGACGGTCACGTAAACCAGCTCTTCCTTGTGTGCCAGTTGACAGTGTGTTTATTAATGGAAGTGGAAGTGCTGCTTTGGCTCTCTTAAGTGTGATTAAACTGTTGAGTAAATGCCTATTTTATCAAAATCAGCAGGGTGCATTACTTTTCTTTCTATGCCTAGAAGTGTATTGGGGGGGAGAAGCCATTTGCTTTAGAAAGGCTACAGCTTTAGTACCTAGTATTAGAGGAATGGGTATGTGTATCTCTAGATTTTTGAAAAGTAGATTCAACGTCTCTTCCATGTTCATTCTCCCGAAAGTAGAATGATTTCTCATTGAAGTGAGAGGCTCCCGTCGGTGATCTAATAGGAAATAAGGCAAACAAAAGTGCCGGACCACATTCTAAGCACTCGGTTTACACATTTTAATTCATCTAGGGCAGGCTCCCAGGTCCCACATACACTGATGGGAATAGGACACGGTCACGGTTAAAAGCACAGACCGTATGAAAGGGGGAAGCTGTAATAGCACCTGCTTCTTAGGGCGCATGCAGGGATGGCTGGAGTGAAGTCCTGGAAAGCACACCAAACACTGAGCAGGTATAAGCTGTCCTGTCTTCCAGGAGCTCTAAGTACTGCTTAATTTTGTATTTGTTGTCCTAAATGTAGGCATTCAATACTATAAAAATGTGAAAGACTGAAGAAAGGGAGTTGGTTGGTACAAGCAAGGGAGCTTGTATTCTAAGAATAAGAACATATTTTAAATGCCAAATGCCAAAACCTACATTTAATTTTATTCTGTCATCAGTTGAGGGTGTTTTTGTTTTGTTTTGCCTGCAAACCATTCTCTTATGTCTCTTGTCTCTGCATATTGATGCCACAGAATACTCTGTTTTAAACACTTGACTGTTTTTGAAGCAATGTTGATTTTGCACATTGTGTTTCAGGTAATTTGGTGAGTGGTGGAGTGGATAAAAGACAGATGGCCAGCTTCCAGGAATCGGTTGGTGAGACCAGCTCACAGAGTGTGGTTGTAGCTGTAGACAGGTAATGATTTTGTTCTCCAGTGAAGCTGGACTATCCAGTAGCGTGGCACATCCTCTGTGTAGTTAGTGGATTCTTAATCTGTTTGACTCTTGTAAGTGTTGTGAGTTCTAGATCATTCAAACTAGGAAGTAGCACACATGATCCACAGCTACTAATAACCTTCATGTTCATTTGTATTCATGACCTTTTTAAAAACAAGCGTTTTTGCTTATGCTGATGTTTTAGATTACCTTGTTTCCTTAACGGAAATTTCTAATTAAAAAAATTCCAAGAAGGGTTTAAGATGTAAAGCCTATCTACGAGTGAGAGGTGGCCACATTGATAGTTGGCATTTCATTTTCCTTAGAACCTTTCCATGATACCTGTTTACTTGAAACTAAACATCCACGAGAAATCTAGGTATTCTTATTCGAAGACATTCATCAGATAGCAGTATTTAAAATATGAATTTTCCAAAATGAACAAACTCCTGAAAAGTATCGTTGAATAATCATGTACACTGCTGTTCATGTGGTTAATGACGGATTCCACAGTATTAAATACAGACAGTGTTGAGATGGTAGCGGTATAGAATTTGGGGCATAATTTGTATTGTTCTCAGAACAATCCTCTTAGTATTTTAAAATCTTTATTAGTGTATTTTGATTACCTTGTTCCTGTTGCTTCCCTGCTTCTCTCCAACAGAGATACTGTCTGTAACATACTTTTGATGGGTTTTCCTCACATTTTTCAGTTAGGTTTAGGCTAAAAGTACAAAATGTTTATTCTTCCATTAACCACAATTCTTGCTTTTCTGTTTCTCTGCATTAGCCAGATCATGGACAGTAGCAGTCTTGCCCGGCATCATTTTGTGTGCTATTACATTTTTTAAAATTGAGATATAATTCACATACCATAAGACTTATTCTTTTAAAATGTACAATTCAGGAAGAGCCTGGGCCACTCAGTCAGTTAAGTGTCCAACTCTTGATTTCAGCTCAGGTCATGATCTCAGGTTGAAATCAAAGGAAAGATAATAACTGAAAAGTAGCTGAAGAAGTAAAGAGCACTGGTGAAGATGCCTGGGGAAATACATATTTTCTGTTTATAATTCATTTTATCTGTCTCATTTGAGGATGGCAAAAGTAATCGTCATCAGTCTGTGTTGATGGGCAGGTATGTGTAAACATATAACTTACATAGCAACAGCACAAAGGAGAGGGCAGAGAATGGAGCAATATAGGAGCCAAGATGTTTCATACTACTCAAATTAAGTGGACATTAATTCAAAGTCAAATGTTAAAGTTAAGATGTTATTAATCATGATCCCCAAGTCAATCAGTAAGAAAAACACTGAAAAAATACAGTAAAAGAAACAAGGAAAGTAGAATGATACACTAGAAAATTTCTTAACATATAAGAAGGCAGTGATAATGAAGGAATGGGGAACAAAAATGACACAACAGATATTTATAAAAAGAGGAAAAGAGCAGATCTAAATTCTACCCATCAACAATTAAATTTTAATTAAATGTAAATAGATAAAACACTTTAATCCAAAGGAAGAGATTGGTGGAAGGGACTAAAATAAACACGGTCCAACCATCTGCTTTCCAAAGGGACTCACTTTATTTTTATTTATTATAATTTTTAAAAAATATTTATTTATTTGACAGAAAGAGAGCGAGAGAAGGAACACAAGCAGGGTAAGTGGGAGAGGGAGAAGCAGGCTTCCCGCAGAGCAGGGAGCCCGATGTGGGGCTCGATCCCAACACCCTGGCATCATGACCTGAGCCGAAGGCAGATGCTTAACCAACTGAGCCACCCAGGCGCCCCTTATTTATTATTTTTTTTAAAGTAAGCTATAATGCCCAGTGTGGGGCTTGAACTCATAACTGAGATCAAGAGTCACATGCTCTACCAACTGAGCCAGCCAGGTGCCCCCAGAGAGACTCACTTTAGATTCAAAAAACAGGTTAAAAGTAAAAGAATAAAAAAGACATAGCATATCAAAAAGTAGCCAAAAGAGAACTGGGGTGGCTGCACTAATATAAGACAAGAGGTTGAAAAATCATTAGTAGAGACAAAGAACATTTTATAATATAAAAGGTTTAATCTGTCAAGAAAACATACAAACATATGTGCATCTAACAACAAAGCCCCAAAGTCACATGGCAGAACAAATAAAACTGAAAGGGAGAGATGGACAATACAGCAATGCCCAGAATCAGCAAATCTATAAAGACAGAATGATTAGTGGCTGTAGGGGTTGGTAGGGGAGGAAATGGGGAGTGACTGATAGTAAGTACAGGCTGATGAAAATGCTGTGAAATTCGATAATGGAATAGCTTCTTGGCCTTTTGGCTAAGACCAAGTGTGAAATGTGATAGTGGTGATGACCAACAAGTCTGAATATACTAAAACCCACTGAATCGTATACATATATTTTAAAGATTTATTTATTGAGAGAGAGAAAGCTCCCGCAAGAGAGCACACGTGCGTGAACAGAGAGAGGGGCAGGAGGAGAGGTAGAGGGAAAGAATCTCAAGCAGACTCCCTGCAGAGCGTGATCTCATGACCACTATCTCTGCTCATTTAGCTTTAGTGATCAGCTAAGAATTAGACAAAGAGGGGCACCTGGGTGGCTCAGTCAGTTAAGCATCCGACTCTTGATTTTGGCTCAGGTCATGACCTCCAGGTCCTGGATCAAGTCCTGCGTTGGGCTCCCTGCTCAGCAGGGAGTCTGCTTCTCCCACTCCCTTGCTCTTCTCTGTCTCGCTCTTCTCTCTCTCAAGTAAATAAATAAAGTCTTTAAAAAAAAAAAATAAAGCCTTCTGTGGATGTCTCATTCCCAGCTTTTCCTTTTAAGTTTTTGGCCAGGTCCTTGTTTACGCCGGTTGTGACTGCCACCTCAGCTAGTTACTATAGATTGCTTTTGACAAAAGCCCCAGGGAAAAGGCTATTTGCACCAAATGAGGTCTGAGTCAAAGACAAATCCTGGAAATGGGGGTTTCCAGGGTACTGCCAGGCAGGTCACATAATGTCACTTCTTTGAGCCTGGTGTTTTGGGGGAAATTCCAGGACAGTTGTGTTCTCTCCTATGGAACTAAGTTGCTGGTTTCACAGTTGCTGTGACTTCAGAGCTGTTGGCTTTCAACATTCCTGAGGAACTGAGAAGACAGTAATAGAGATAGGCCAGCCTAAAACACCATAATAATAATAATAATTTCTATTGTTATTATATATAGTATATCATATATATAATAAAAATAATCTCTATTTATACCAAAATTGAGCCATTTTTCTTGAATAAACATTTTACCAGCCTTTGGTAATTTCCAGAGTTTAGTCCTGAAAGAGTTGGTTTGGGTAACTTTTTTCTGCTAGTTTTTTTTGTCTTAAGGAGGAGCAGCTTTTTGGAGGTCCTCACTCTCCCACTCCCACTCTTGTGACATCACATGCTGTTATATTTTACTCTCCCTTCCTCCTTTTGATGTGTCACTTTTTCTTTCTACCGTTATAGGCATTTATGCTCTGGGTTCATTGACCAGTTCTGTACCTCTGATGCCTCAGTCATTTATTTTAGTGGAGGTGCCAGACCTGAAATGCTTCCTTTTTGCCTTTTCTTCAGTGTTTGAAATTGAAACACAGCTTCCAAATCTAACTTTTATTTTATTGTGTCTGGAATTATCTCCCTAGAATTTTTACTGGATCTACCAGACTGGATGGAAACGCCATAGGTATGTATTTGTCACTCACGTGTGACAACTACAGAATCCTCATGTTGTGGCTGTCTGGCCATTACTAATGAAGCCTCGCATGTGTTGTTGGGTCTGGCCTGTAGTTGACTTTGTCCGCTGGCTGTGCGCCGTGTCCATGGACGAGCTGGCTTCCCCGCACCACCCCCGCATGTTCAGCTTGCAGAAGATTGTGGAGATATCATACTACAACATGAATCGGATCCGACTGCAGTGGTCGCGAATATGGCATGTGATTGGAGATCACTTCAATAAGGTAACTCTTCGAATTCAAAAACCACTCCATCGGTGTCCAGAAAAAGGCAGGCAACTATATACAAAGAAGAAGTGAGAGAGAGTTTAGGTACCTATACAGCTTTCCTTGCTATCCAAAAGTAGAACATTCCTATGAAACCTTTCATAAGCCGAAATGGTGTAAAGCGGAGAGATGGTTACCATTAATTTATATGAAAAAATTGTTGAGCATTCCCACACCCCAAAAATAACCTTTCTTAGGCTTTTCTGATACTTTAGGACACATTTTGCTAACAATGCACAGAATCGGGGCGCCTTGGTGGCTCATTCGTTAAGCGTCTGCCTTCGGCTCAGGTCATGGTCCCAGGGTCCTGGGATCGAGCCCCACATCGGGCTCCCTGCTCCATGGGAAGCCTGCTTCTCCCTCTCCCACTTCCCCTGCTTGTGTTCCCTCTCTCGCTGTGCCTCTCTTTGTCAAATAAATAAAATCTTTAAAAAAATAACAACAATGCACAGAATCGAGATAAAGCCCAAATGCTCACTGACACAGTTCAGAGCGCTGGTGGCTTAATGCTGAGATGCTGAGTGGAGTTCGCAGGGAAGGGGCTTGGCAGCACCCCTCCTGCTGCTGGCCACGTGCTGCCTCTGTAACAGCTCGCTGCAAAACAAATGCTGAATGTTATTTTCACTTTTCACCTTTTTTTTTGTAAAAGCAAAAATCCTCTTTGGATTTTTTTGTGTGTGTGTGTGGTTAGTGAAAATAGATACTAAGGTAGGTCTTTCATAAAAGCAAAGTGGTACATGGGGTGCCTGGGTGGCACAGTCGGTTAGGTGTCCGACTCTTGATTTCAGCTCAGGTCATGATCTCAGGGTGGTGAGATCGAGCCCTTGCATCAGGCTGTGTGCTCAGTGCAAAATCTGCTTGGGACTCACTCTCTCCCTTTTCCTCTGCCCCTCTCCCTCCTCCCTCAAGCAAATGAATAAATCTTAAAAAAAAAAAAAAAGCAAAGTGGTGCAGTGTGACATTGCATGAAGCAGAGGATACTCATAATTCATTTTCCCTGTGGAACATATTTAGATATTGCTGGAACTTGTGGAGTATGAAATTAAAATCTTAGTGGTATTAAAAATACTTTAATATCTCATATCCAGGATCTAGGCTAACACCACAAAATCATTATAGTCACTGGACAAACATTGGTGTTTGAACACATGGCAAAATCCTCTAGTGTCTCCTGAATGACCAAAGTTAAGTTATGTTCTATATAGTTTCACTGTTAATGTCACTGCTTCTTCTATTCTGGCTTTTGTTGCCACCACTCTTCTGAAACCTTTGTGGAGAAAACTAACATTCGTTCATTTTAAAGATTTGCTTACTTAGCACGCATGCATGCAAGCTAGGGGAAAGGCGATGAGAGAGAAAGAGAGAATCTCAAGCAGACTCCCCACTGAACATGGAGCCTGACATGGGGCTCCATCCCACAACCCTGAGATCATGACCTGTCTGAAATCAAGAGTTGGTGTTTAACCAACCAAGCCACCCAAGCACCCCTAGAAAACTAACATTTATTTTTACATCAGAAACAGGCTAGAGATTTATGTGTTCTAAAACTGAAAACTGCTGAGAAAAAACCAGACTACCCCTGTTCCTCTCCGCTGGAGGTTTCATCACGTACGTATAGGCACATGCACACATAAAGACTTTTAAAAATCAGAATGTATATGTATTGTGTGTGTGTGTATGCATCTGTGATTCCATTAACTTCTTAAAAGTAATAGCTTAATAGCACTATTTCCTACCAAAACATACTCCATAATTTCAAAGCAATTTTCTCACTCCTGCAGAAGAAGAGTTGTAATACAGATGCTTAAAAGTACTGTGAGTAAAAAACAGTTTATCCAAAAGAGAATTGCACTCTCTCCATTGAGTGGAAGAAACTTATAAAAAGAAGCAGGTGACCTTTTATCTGAATCCTCAGGGAGGACACAGCCACGAGAGCCTGCACATGACCCACAGCAACTGTTTGTTGAGTGAATGGTAGCACTCACTGTCACCTACAGTAATCAACCAGCTCAGCAACCATCTTTCTCACTATTCTGGGCAAATAACTTCCTAGTGGACCAGTTGACTTAATTGGTGTGAAATTGCTTGAGAAAGGGAATGCGAACCATTACCATTACTGTACCTTACATTGTATTCTCATCCAAGCCTGTGACCACTAAGCTGGAGCAAACATTGCTCACTTGTTCCATGAAATCTTTCCACTAGCAGCTGTGGGATCCTTTTTTCTCTCAGAAGTAATAATCCAAAAGTGTTTTGGTAAGCCTTTCCCAGCTTTTTGGAGTCTGGATTTCATGTTCAGTGGGACTTCTTCAGGAGAGAACATCAGTTTGTACAAGTTACCTTTCCCACCTGCAGTTCTGTTGTCAAGACTCTTTAGATGCCAGTTCTTGGTTATCTGTGGGTCACTTACGGGCAGCTCAGGATGTAGGCTGACAGATAGTAATGAGACATTTCATGGCTGTCACCTTCATTACCAGTGTCGTTCCATCTCATCAGAGCCATTAAGCACAAAGTTGTGGAAAACTCAGTTGCTTCCTGTTGGAGTCTTCATTCTTTCTACCACCTCAGGAAGATGTTCTGCTTCCCCTTGGGAACTGGAGCACATAAGAATCTCATAGGTTTGAAGAAGTGGATGGCTGAGTACAGCTGTAACTTAGCTCTT
Source organism: Eumetopias jubatus (assembly GCF_037043125.1). Lineage (NCBI taxonomy): Eukaryota > Metazoa > Chordata > Mammalia > Carnivora > Otariidae > Eumetopias > Eumetopias jubatus. Next base: position 128,628,537 of record NW_028274815.1, read on the forward strand.
GGCATTCTCAGAGAGTCTTGGGAACAGTCCTATGTTTCTCTTCTAAATTAGGACACGTGTGCGTCCTGGGGTGTGCAGAGCTGCACGATAAGCATGGAGTGTATTCCTGCTGCAGGATTTCCTGAATCCTGATGTTTAGGAGAGGAATATTCTTTTTATTAGTATTTAATTTAATGAACATGACATAAACACCTTAAAAAAAATTACTGTTAAAGCCGCGTTTGACCATCACCACTCCCCTATTGAACCTCCCCAAAACTAATTATTACCAGTTTGGTGTATACCCTGACATTTTTCTATGCCCGTGTATATGTATATACTCATAGAAATACAGATAATATTGTCTTGGTTTCTTTTGCTCTTTTGAAAAAAACATAATTGGTATTGCACATATCATTTTGTAACTTGCTTCCTCCACTTAGCAAGGAATTTTAAATATTTAACTATGTTATTAGTATGTATGAATTTATTCTTTTTCAGATTGGGGTAAAATACAGATAAAATTTTTCATTTTAACCGTTTATAAGTGTACAGTTTATTAGTGTTAAGTACATTCACATTTTGTGCAGCAGATCTGAGGAGCTCTTTTTTCATCTTGTAAAACAGAAACTCCAAACCCATTAAATACTAGCTTCCCATTCCTTCCTCTGCCCTGCCCCTTCCCCCAGTCCAGGGTAACCACCATTCTGCTTTTTGTCTCTATGAATTTGACTACTCTAGCTACCTCATATAACTGGAATCATGCAGCATTTGTCCTTTTGTGACTGGTTTCTTTCACTTCGCATCATGTCCTCAAGGTTCATCCATGTTGTAGCATGTGGTAGAATTTTCTTCTTTTTTAAAGGCTGGACATATTTTTTAACTGCCAAATGTTACTCCATGTCTGTGAACATACCATTATGTAACTATTTCCTATTGATGTTTCCAATTTTTATTTCAAGTGACATTGCAACATTACTTCTGTTAAAAATAAAACCTTTTCAGGTCAGACCACATGCCAGTGAAGTTTCTTGCTTGGAGCAGGCTACTGCAAGATGCCCCAGATCCCTTGGCAGGGGTTCTGGTAGGAAACATTCCCTTGCTCTGCTTGAGGGATTCTTCTTGAGGGAAAAGTCTGAGAAGCACCAACCAAATATATACCCATAACTCCAGTCTCTAAAAGTAGGTAAACTATAGACAAGTACAATTTTAAGGAAATTGAAAAGCCTTAATATTTGTGCTGAATTTTTTGAGGTCGATGATACTCATTTATAATCAGGCGACAGATATGGGCAAGTATAAAAAGTCTTTACAGAGGGGCGCCTGGGTGGCTCAGTCATTAAAGTATCTGCCTTCGGCTTGGGTCGTGGTCCCAGGGTCCTGGGATTGAGCCCTGCATCAGGCTCCCTGCTCCATGGGAAGACTGGTTCTCCTTCTTCCGCTCCCCCTGCTTTTGTTCCCTCTTTTGCTGTCTCTTTCTGTCTCTCTCTCTCTCTGTCAAATAAATAAATAAAATCTTAAAAAAAAAAAAAGAAAAGAAAAGGCTTTACAGAGACTTTAAAGTCTTTTGACTTGTCCTGTATACTTGGATAAAATTAATTAGCACGTGGGGAATTGTTTAACGGGTATAAAATTTCAGCTTTGCTAGAGTTCTGGAGATGTGCACAACAATGTGGATGTCCTTAACACTACTGAACTGTGTGCTTCAAAATGGTTAAGATGGTAACTTTTGTGTTTTATGTGTATTTTGCCACAATCTTTAAAAAATTAAATAGCACATTTGAAAGCATTTTTAATTAAATGTGCAGTACTAATCTTTCATCCTTAAACTTAAAACAGAATTGCCCAGGTCGTAGCCAAGAAACACCATTTTCTTTTCTCCTTAGGTGTGTTTTTCCAGAGCATTTGTTCTGAAGGCAGGCTGCCCACATCCACAATTGTTGTACTGTGCCTATCTCACCTCACTTCCCATTCCTGCTCAGGTTGGCTGTAACCCCAATGAAGATGTGGCGATCTTTGCTGTTGACTCCTTAAGGCAGCTCTCTATGAAGTTTCTCGAGAAGGGAGAATTAGCCAACTTTCGTTTCCAGAAAGATTTTCTGAGGCCCTTTGAGCATATCATGAAGAAAAACAGGTATGTGCCTTGTCCAGTTCCCCATTGGAGGTCTAAAAAGACCTCCTAACGCTAATCACACAATTATTTTCTTCCTTTGTTGATGGAAACAGGTAAAATGAACAGACTGTGATTCACAGGTATTGTTTCTAAGTACGTCACTGAGGTCTGCATATGACCTTTCCCAGAAGGACAGATGATACCACCACAACTAGTAGAAATGTGCCATGCATTCTTATTGGGGTGGGTGCTGACATTCAGAGAAAGAGCCACTGCTGAGGCATCCTAAACAGGGTCAAGAGGGGCGCCTGGGTTGCTCAGTCGTTAGGTGTCTGCCTTCGGCTCGGGTCATGATCCCAGGGTCCTAGGATCGAGCCCCGCATCGGGCTCCCTGCTCGGCAGGAAGCCTGCTTCTCCCTCTCCTCCTGCTTGTGTTCCCTCTCTTGCTGTGTCTCTCTCTGTCAAATAAATAAATAAAAATCTTAAAAATAAACAAATAAAACAAGGTCAAGAATTATATGACCCATCATTTCTGCCCCGGGAGAGTGATAGAAGAGATCAGGACAGCGTCCCTGTGAAGCACTCACCCTGTTCATGCGTTCACTTGGCCTGTATTACTGCAGCCTGCCAGCTGCTAGTACTAGTCTGAGTGCCAAGTATACAGCACTAAAACAATCAAAAATTCCTGTTTTCATCTGGCCCTGATTTAATCATCATGGGTACACCATATCCTCTTTTAAATGTGTTTGAAGTTTTCCATAATGAAACTAAACAATAAATCCTTGTTTAGGGGCGCCTGGGTGGCTCAGTCAGTGAAGCGTCTGCCTTCGGCTCAGGTCGTGATCCTGGAGTCCTGGGATCGAGCCCCGCATCGGGCTCCTTGCTCAGCAGGGAATCTGCTTCTCCCTCTCCCTCTGCCCCTGCTGATGCTTACACGCACACTCTCTCTCTTTCTCTCTCTCTCTCTCTCTGAAATACGTAAGTAAAATCTAAAAAAAAAAAAAAAAATCCTTGTTTATATTCCAGTGAGATAGATAAGTAAATAAATGTTTAAATCAAGGTAAGGGGATAAGACTAGAAGCACTCCTTTAAACAGGGCAGTCGGCCGAGATTCATTTGGTAAGTGGACCCTTAAAGTGAGGAACGAGCCAGGAGTGGCTGTATGTGGTCTTGGGAAGAGTGTTGTGAGCAGAGGGAAGAGCAAGAACAAAAACCCTGCAGCAGAGTGTGCTTGGCATAAGGAGGAGGAGCAAGGAGGCCAGGGTAGCCAGGCAGAGTGAAAAAGGCAGAAAGTCCTGGAGGATGAAGCCCTAGTGGTGGCAGAGTGCCTGGGGCATGGAGGAACTGTCAGCCTTTGTCAGCACTTTGGCTTGTTCTCTGTGAAAGACAGAAGCCATTGGAGGCTTTTGAGCAGAGAAGTGAAATAGTCTGACATATGTTAAGGGATCATCCTGCATTTATCCATGAAAAATGAAAAGCCACGGTAATTGTTCAGATTTGGACCAAGGGGGTGAGGCACCATGAGATTGGATTCTGCATACATTTTGAATGGGAAGCATACAGCATGTGCTGATGAATTAGCTATGGGGCATAAAAGGAAGAAATGTCAAGGATGACTTTCAGGTGTCTGTCCCTGCCACTAAAATGTGTCCATGAGATCTGCTTAGACTGTTGTTTGTTTGTTTGTTTGTTTGTTTGTTTTTCAAAGAAAATGAAAGCTGGGCGCCTGGTGGCTCAATCGGTTAAGTGTCTGCCTTCGGCTCAGGTCATGGCCCCAGGGTCCTGGGATCCAGCCCCATATTGGGCTCCTTGCTCAGCGGGAAGCCTGCTTCTCCATCTCCCACTCTCCCTGCTTGTGTTCCCTCTCTCACTGTGTCTCTCTCTGTCAAATAAATAAATAAAATCTTTAAAAAAAAAGAGGGCGCCTGGGTGGCTCAGTTGGTTAAGCGACTGCCTTCGGCTCAGGTCATGATCCTGGAGTCCCAGGATCGAGTCCCGCATTGGGCTCCCTGCTCAGCAGGGAGTCTGCTTCTCCCTCTGACCCTCCCCCGTCTCATGTTCTCTCTCTCTATCTCATTCTCTCTCTCAAATAAATAAATAAAATCTTTAAAAAAAATAAAAAAAATAAAAAAAAAGAAAGAAAGCTTACGAGTTCAAAGGCCATAGCCAGCGTGGGTCCTTTGGGGTAACAAAAAGGGCACCAGAAAAGTCTCCCTGATATGTCTCTCTCTCTCTTGGTTTTTCTCTTCATCACCTTACTGCTCATTTTAAGAGACAATAAAGCCCATTCCAGATTCTGGCATCACCCCTGATTTTTTTTTTTTTTTTAATTTTTTTTTAGAGAGAGAGCAGGGGGCAGGGGGAAGAGAGAGCATCCTAAGCAGGCTCCATGCCCAGCAAGGAGCCCGACGTGGGGCTTGATCTCATGACCCTGAGATCATGACCCGAGTTGAAATCAAGAGTCCAACGCTCAATCGACTGAGCCACCCAGGCGCACATGCCCCCTGATTTTAGCGTATGCGCAGAAATACCCTCCTACCTTTGGGGACACTGTTGTGAGTGCTGAGGAGATGGAGGCCTGACGTGGCAGCCAGCCTGGTTGGCTGGTGGCACTGATGGCCAGAGTCCCAGGCCCCCCCGCTGCCCATCCCGTGGCTGCTCAGCCAGCATTTGAAAACGAACAGAGTAAGTTTAGAATCACACATTGCCAGCCACTCTCAGACACTGTTGATGGAACTGTAACTTGCTATAACATTTTCAGAAGCATTTGGGCAATGTGCAAGAACCTTAACATTTCTCTGCCTTTTGACTCAGTAATTCTACACTTCTGTAACTCGTCTAAGGAATTAATTTGAAATACAACAAAACGTTGTAAATCACACAAAATAATTTTTAAAAAACCAGATCCCACCTAAATATAAAAGAGTGTTAAGACAATGTTGGTACAGCCACAACATGGAATATTGTGCAGCTGTTAAAGATGTTTACAAAGTTTATGACACGGGAAATGCTTAACAGTTTAGTCAAAAGGTCAGGTTATGGAATTGGACAGTGTAATAAGGACAGTTTTATCAATCTCTCCATGTGAAATATCATACTGTCACATAAAGGAATTTTTTGTTTCATTATGTTTTTCTCTACATTTTCCAAAATGTTTACTGTCATCACATTACTTTTAATAATTAGGCAAAAAGCATTTTTTTTTTAAGATTTTATTTATTTGACAGACACAGCGAGAGAGAGAACACAAGCAGGGGGAGTGAGAGAGGGAGAAGCAGGCTTCCCGCGGAGCAGGGAGCCCAGTGCAGGGCTAGATCCTAGGACCCTGGGATCATGACCTGAGCCGAAGGCAGACGCTTAACCACTGAGCCACCCAGGTGCCCCTGGGCAAAAAGCATCTTAATTTTTTTTTTTTAAGTAAACTTCTTTTTTTTTAAAAGATTTTATTTATTTGAGAGAAAGCAAGAGTGAGAGAGCACAAGCAGGGGAAGCGGCAGAGGGAGAGGGAGAAGCAGGCTCCCCACTGAACAGGGAGCCCACTGTGAGGCTCGATCCCAGGATCATGACCTGAGCCAAAGACAGATGCTTAACTGACTGAGCCACCCAAGCGCCCCTTATTATTACTACTTTTTATACAGGGCATGAACTCATGACCCTGAGATCAGGAGCTGGATGCTTAACTGAGCTATCCAAACACCCCAAAAAGCATTGCCTTTTTTTTTTTTTAAGATTTTATTTTGAGAGAGAGGGAGAACGTGTGAGCAGGGAGAGGGACAAGCAGACTCCCTGCTGGGCATGGAGCCTGATACGGGGCTCAGTCTCACAACCCCGAGATCAAGAGTCAGACGCTTAACTGACTGAGCCAACAGGCACCCTCCCGAAAAACATTTTAAAAAGTACATGTAGGGGCGCCTGGGTGGCTCCATCAGTTAAGCCTCTGCCTTCGGCTTAGGCTCCCTGCTCAGCGGGGAGTCTGCTTCTCCCTCTGCCTGCCGTTCCCCTGCTTGTTCTCTCTCCTCTCCCCCCTCATCAAATAAATAAATAAAATCTTTTAAAAAATAAAGAAATAAAAAGTACATGTAGGAGCGCCTGGGTGGCTCAGTCGCTAAGCGTCTGCCTTCGGCTCAGGTCATGATCCCAGGGTCCTGGGATCGAGCCCCGCATCGGGCTCCCTGCTCGGCGGGAGGCCTGCCTCTCCCTCTCCCACTCCCCCTGCTTGTGTTTCTGCTCTCGCTGTCTCTCTCTCTGTCAAATAAATAAATAAAATCTTTAAAAAAAAAAAAAAAGTACCTATAGAGGGGCGCCTGGGTAGCTCAGTTGGCTGAGCATCCTACTCTTGGTACCAGCTCAGGTCATGGTCTCGGGATTGAGTCCACCACTGGGCTCCACACTTAGTGGAGTCTGCTTGAGATTCTCTCCCTCTGCCTCTGTCCCCACCCTGCTCATGCTCTTTCCCTCTCTCTCTCTTAAATAAATCTTAAAAAAGTACATGTAGTTCTTCCCAATGAGCTACTTTTCTTCCCCATGAAGGGGAGGCAGTCATGAATTCAATTGTATTATATATTAAAGTCACATAGGTATGTAGTCAATCCTTTGTTATCTGTGAGTGACATATTTGCTTTGTGGACTCTTAGCTAAGTTTTAACTCTGTTTTGACTTTCTCCTTGCCTTCTCTGAATGACCTCTTATCAGTTAGTATGGATCCCGCAGATGAACATGAATATTACTGTAAGCCAGATGAAATTTGCTAGTCAGGTCTGCAATCCCAAAGCCACTCTAATGGCTTTCAAAGCTAGTGGTGTGGAAGAGATAGTTTGTGTAGCCTTGCTTCTTGTTGTTTGTATGATAATAGAGCTCACCCCATAACTGCACGTGTCCTAATAGGTTGCAAGACATACATGCTAACCTTTTGCAAATATCTAGGTAACACCATGTTGAACCTTGCAGCTGCTTCAGAAAATGGGCCATTTTTTCTGTCTTCAGGTTCTGTTTTGTAATAATTAAATTTAAAATTGTGCATCTTAAATTACATATGTATATTTCTATCCATGTATATGTGTTTACCGTACACATATATCCCTGCCTAAAAATCGAAGAGGATATGCACCAAGAATTTAGGAATAGTCATCTCTGCCTGGGAGAATTATGAGTATTATTAGTGTAAAGGTTTTCATCCAGAAAAACTGACCAACAATGCCTTAAACCACAAGGCTTAAGTGTATTGTTACGTAACAGGTCAGAGGCAAGCAGACCCAACTTTGGTTCCATAGCCCAAATTGTCATTGAGGACCCAGCTTCTTTCTTTTTTGCTATTTTTTTTTTAAGATTTTATTTATTTGAGAGAGAGCGCAGGGGAGGAAGGGGGAGAGGGAGAGGGAGAAGCAGACTCCCTGCTGAGTAGGGAGCCCGATGCAGGACTCGATCCCAGCACCTTGGGATCATGACCCGAGCCGAAGGCAGACGCTTAACCGACTGAGCCACCCGGGTGCCCAAGGACCCAGCTTCTTTCTGTCCCTTTGTTTGTCCATCCACAGGATTACTTTTTACCTTTGAGCCTATTGTTTTGTGATGCTGAACAGAGGTTCTAGCTCAAGGCATCATACTGTGTTCAGAATGGGGATACCAGGAAAGGGGCAGAGCCTACCATGCGTATTCTTTATAAGACAAAACCAAAACTATAGTAGAAACCCCTCCCCTTCCCATTCCCACAGATTTTTCTCTTATGTATAATTAGAACTGGTCATGTGGCTCTCCTGACTGCAAGGGAGGCTGGGGTATCAAGGGCCTGGCACGTGAACCAAGGTTGTCATGTTGTCTTGCCCTGTTTATGACCGGCTCCCCGAGCTCGGGCATGTTGCTGCGTGCGTGAAGTCAAAGTTCTGCTCTCAAGGAGGTGGGAGGACAGCTGCGGGGAAGGCACCCGGCCGTCTGCCACGGTGATTGTCTTAACGTGTTTTTCTTTCTGTGGTCTCTAGTTTATTATTTTTTTTTTAATGAATGTGGATTACTGTGTGCTTTTTAAAAATGCAGGTTTTGGGAGGTGCCTGGGTGGCTCAGTCAGTGAAGCATCCCACCCTTGATCTCAGCTCAGGTCTTGACCTCAGGGTCGTGACTTCAAACCCCATGTTGGGCTCCAAAAAAACAAAATAAACATAGAAAAATAAAAATGCGGTCTTTTTAATGCACTGCCTCTAAGTGATGCCGTGTTCATTTCTCTTCCTACCGTTCAAAGTACAGATGACATCGCTGCCCCATTCTTTCCTTAGGTCTCCGACCATCCGGGACATGGTGATCCGCTGCATCGCGCAGATGGTGAACTCCCAGGCAGCCAACATCCGCTCGGGCTGGAAGAACATCTTTGCAGTGTTCCACCAGGCAGCCTCGGATCATGACGGGAACATTGTGGAGCTGGCCTTCCAGACCACGGGCCACATCGTCAGTAAGTGGCTCTAATGTCCCACCTGCAAGTCTAAAAGGGTGACCACTTTTTCCTGTTTTACTCTTGTGAAAACACTCCTGGATCGGACATTGGCCTATAAATCATAGGATTTCCCATACCAGGGTTACACCAGTCTACTTTGTCTTGATTGCCACCAATCCCTTCAAAGGACCATATGCCACTATGCCCTACTGATGTGCATAAATTACTCCCAATAACAGATGGAGCTGAAGTTCCAGTTTGCCTGATACGTGCAGAACGTTCAGTCCCAATAGGGACTGGAACTTTTCTGTCCTGAGAGACATTGCTGGGCTTTTCTGACCCTAAAGGTACTGATGATGGGGCAGGCGAAGGTGCACGAACTCCAGAGGATACTGACTGTGCAGGAGAATCATTTGATGCTGATGAACATGGAGTCAGCAAACTAAGTGGGGAAAAATATTGTCTGTTGAAGTTATTAGCAGCTGTGGGTGCTCCTCCCAAGGGGTACCCCAGGTCCATACATTTGACCTCCTGAAAGATTTGAGACAAAGTTTCCCAAATGTGTAGAAGAAGGTGTTACAGAACCATATGGCGAGTCCATATTGACAATACCTGAGGGACTTGGAGCAGGTCTCTGTAATGGTGGTCTAAAACCTGGAGCTTTGGAAGTATCAGACTGATGTAAAGGATCTGAATTTGGCAAATATGAGGATTTTCCTGATAGCATAGATTCTGGTGTTGACTGAGATGAAACAACAGATCCTCCCCAGAAGGCATGAGCAGAAGTAGGACTGTTTTCAAACAATGTGCTAAAGGGCCCAAATGGTAAGGGGGCACTGAAATTGGGAGCAATTGGCTTATTTGCTGGATGTACTGAATTTTGACAAGCACTTTGTGTACTGAAGGTTGAAGGTAGCTGGACAGAAGAGGGAACACTGTGAGTTCTTTTAATGTGATTGACACTGAGGACTGCAACAGATGAATTTTACACTGGAGCTGGATTTTTGTGAGGGGCAATTGTGCCATGAGAGGGTGGTCTAATAGCAGGGGTTTCCATTTTAGGAGCAGGCTGGGAGCATCCCATTTGTGTCTGAGGCATAGGGTAAGTCACTGGGGCAGTAGAAGGCACCACCACTGGAGCAGAACTTGTTGCTAAAGGAGGGACAGTCATTCTAACTTCTGGGGGAGGAACCTGAGACTGCTGAAGAGGTGGTCTTGGCTCCTGAGAAACAGATCCTGGAGGTTGTTGCTGAGCAGAATGAACTGATGAACTCCCAGAAGAACTGCTGCTGTTTGAAAGTCTACTGTTTGCTGTTTCTACTACTGGTGGACTACCTGCTTCCTGTTCAGAGGAAGATGCCCTTTTATTTGGAGATGCTGTTCCACAATCCAAAGGGCTGTCTAAGGACAGGAATGGCCGGGGAATTAAAGGAGTGTGCTCAGGATCACCGAACCAGGGCTAGAGCTTTGTCCAGTGCTCAGCTTCTATCAGGCAGACCACTGAGGGCCAACTTCACACAGAGATCATTGTCCTCTCCATTTCCTCAAGCTCCATCCTAAAATAGTTTAAGTTGAAACGGACACCTTGGCATCCTGGTGAAACTTGGTTTTCTCATGGCTTGTCCTCTCTCACTTCCTTAGGGACACTTGTCAGGTAGGGCCTCTTCAGAGAGTCCTTCTCTGACTCCCAGCCTAAGCAGCCCCTACTGCCTTCAGTCCCCTCACCCGGCACTCACCCAACCTGAGATTATTTTATATTTTATATATGTATTGGTTTAGGCAATTGTCTGTCTTGCCCATTGAAGCACGAGTATCGTGAGGCAGGAAATTTAATTGGTCACCTCTGTCCCCAGGGCCCACAACTGTGCCTTGCACATAGTTGGCACTCAGTAAATGATGATGAATGAATGAGTGAGTGAGTGAGTGCATATTGGAGCTCAGGAACCAGTTTAGCCCAGGCAGTGCCCAATTGATTCATTCCTGAATAATTTAATAAGAAATGCTATCTTCTAGAGATAGTGACATGCTTTTCTTAGATTTTCACAGAAGTAGTCCCTTCAGGGTGGGGGGTGTTCGATCCCCATTTTTAAATCTCCTGGTCTTATAAAAAACATGGCTTTGTTTCCGCAGCAACTATTTTCCAGCACCATTTCCCTGCAGCCATCGATTCCTTTCAGGACGCTGTGAAGTGCTTGTCGGAGTTTGCCTGCAATGCTGCCTTCCCCGACACGAGCATGGAGGCGATCCGGCTCATCCGCTTCTGTGGGAAATACGTCTCCGAGAGGCCTCGGGTACATCATTTCCTCTTCTCCCGCTTGGGCACTGAGGAGAAAAGGAATCGCAAAGAGCGTTGCAGCTACGCTTTTAGAAATGCATGTTTGCCCTAAATGCTGCCCATTGCTGGGGTTCTACCCCTTCTCTCCTTTTGTATGTATGAAATTACTTCTTTTACTCCTACTGAACTTTTGCCTGGTATTCTAATTGTTTTTGTAGGAGATGGGTATTTAGCTTTGAATTTTGCCAAAGTTGAAGAAGATAGACCTTCCTATTTGAAAGAAAACAAACCTCCCTCTTAAGGAAATGACATTTCACCATTGTGACATGGCTGAGAAGTCACATTTTAAAAAATCACCTTTTGTTTTCTCCCAGAAATGTTTGGGGTTTTTCTGTTATGTCTCACCTTTCCAAAGAGGCCCGCTTGGTTTAAATGACAGTCTCATACTGAAATTGGGTAGAAATAAGCACATCTAAACTGTGACAGCCGATACAGTTCTCTCCTTCAGATCTTTTCTGTGTATTGATTTATTTAGTTTCCACATTAGACCTATGAGATTGGCAATTATGTCCCCATTGTACGGGGGAGTTGACAGAGGCACAGAGAGAAATTGCCTAGTGTTGGATAACCAGAGCTGATAAATTTCATTACAGCAGACAGTACCACGCTTCAAGAGTGGTTACAGATCAAAGGGCTCGAAATCCCAGAGGTAGGGCAGGGAGTGGGGTTTCACATCCAGACTGGAAAGACTTCCAGTTCCTAGCTGCGTGACCTTGAACAGCTGACTTCATGTCCTAGTGCCTAAGTTAACCCAGCAGTGGTCTGCCCACTCAACTTATTCTAAAACCTACAGAGGTCCGTAGGCATAACTGCCCGCATGCACTTGGGAGAGGCTTGTGTTTGCCTCCTGGAAATTCCCTATCCTGCCCTTGCTGAATGGATGTTGTTAGGAGGGGGAAATGTGTGGGGCCTTAATCTTCGTGTAGTTCCCTTTTAGTTTCTTCCTTTGCTTGCATAGTCTGTGTCTGAGAGGTGACTCTCCTGGCAGGTGCTACAAGAATACACAAGCGACGACATGAATGTTGCTCCTGGCGACAGGGTCTGGGTCCGAGGCTGGTTCCCCATCCTGTTTGAGCTCTCCTGCATCATTAACAGATGCAAGCTAGATGTTCGGACAAGGTAACCATGTCCCAGGACGGTGCCCCTTCCGTCACAGAATGAGCCTCGGTCACCTGCTCACCTGACCCCATGCTCTCCCACTCTCTTCTCTGCTGTTCTTTCCTCCTCACCCCCATCCCTTTCTGCGCCTGGCTTTGTTCCTGCAGAGGACTCACGGTCATGTTCGAGATCATGAAGAGCTACGGCCACACCTTTGAAAAGCACTGGTGGCAGGACCTGTTCAGAATCGTGTTCAGGATTTTTGACAATATGAAACTCCCTGAGCAGCAGTCAGAGGTAGGTGATAACTAACACAGTGCCCTGGGTACGGCCGGGGAGGCCTCTCTGCTTTCCTCTGCTGCAGGGTTATGTCATCATCCCCACACAAGTCTGACATTTTGAGCTCCTGGAGGTGTGTTTTAAAATGGAAACCCCGGGGAGGAGCCTGGGTGGCTCAGTTGGTTAAGCAACTGCTTTCGGCCCAGGTCATGATCCTGGAGTCCCGGGATCGAGTCCCACATCGGGCTCCCTGCTCGGCGGGGAGTCTGCTTCTCCCTCTGACCCTCTTCCCTCTCGTGCTCTCTATCTCTCATTCTCTCTCTCTCAAATAAATAAATAAAAAATATTAAAAAAAAAAAAAAATGGAAACCCCGGGGCACCTGGGTGGCTCAGTCAGTTAAGCCTCTGCCTTTGGCTCAGATTATGATCCCAGTGTTCTGGGATTGGGCCCCGCATCCCTCTCCCACTCCCCCTGCTTGTGCTCGCTCGCTCTCAAATAAATAAAATCTCTAAAAAAAATTTTTTAAATAAAATGGAAACCCCCTTCTTAGCACTCTTATACCAGAATCAACTAGTGCTAAGAAACTGTCCCCATTTGGGGAAGGGCGAGAGGAAATAAGTCACCATGGCCCACCTGCTTTGCCCTCGGGCATTGTACCTGCCAGTTCAACAGGGCACCTGCTCCTCTCAGTTACTTGGTTCATACCAGCTTCTCAGCAGTCAGTAAAAAATGGAATGTCTGTGGTCCCTAAAAAAAAACTCATTAAAAGCGTTTTTATGGGCACCTGGCCGGCTCAGTCGGTAGAGTCTGTGACTCTTGATGTCGGGGTTGTGAGTTTGAGCTCCATGTTGGGTATAGAGATTACTTAAAAGTAAAACCTTTAAAAAAAAGTTTCAGGGTGCCTGGGTGGCTCAGTTCTTTAAGCATCCGATTCTTGGTTTTGGCCCCGCATCGGGCTCTGTGCTCATCAAAGAATCTGCTTGGGATTCTTTCCCCTCTCTCTCCCTCCCCCTTTGCTCCTCCCCACCCCATGAGCACTCTCTCTCTCAAATAAATAAATAAAATCTTAAAAATTTTTAATGAAGTTACAGTTGGAGATGACATTGGCAAATATTAGGACTTTTTTTTTCCTTAAGGAAGTTTGATGCCTCTGGTTATCTTTGTTATTTCTTCCCTAGGGATAGAGGGAAGGGGAGAAGATATTCTTTATCAAGATTTTTAGAGAGAATCACTTTTTTACCTACTATTAGGAATACCATTATCTACCCCCCCAGTATAAAAGCAGCATAAGTTTAATATGGAATACTAAGAATATACAGAAAACTCATAATTTTACCATTCAGAAATTAGAGTTAATGTTTTGGCAAATTTCCCTCCATCTTCTGCCTGGTTAAAATATGGTTGAAGTCACAGCCTTAGATTCAGTCTTCTAATTGTATTTTAAAGTAACTTAAAATTTTCTTCATTATAAAACAAATCAGAGGGGGACCTGGGTGGCTGAGTCAGTTGAGCATCTGACTTTGATTTCGGCTCAGGTAACGATCTCAGGGTCATGAGATGGAGCTGTGAGTCATACTCCGTGCTCAGCACAGAGTCTGCTTGGGATTCTCTCTCCCTCTCTCAAAAATAAATAAATAAATGTTTAAAAAAAAAATCAGAAGACAGAAAAACAAAACATTTGAAAGCCACAGCTTCCACAGGCAACCACTCTTAACCCCTTCACATGCTGCTTGTGTGTGTGTTTTCTTTTTACAAAAATGAAATACCAGGGGCACATGGCTGGCTCAGTCCATAGAGCGTGGGACTCTTTTTGTCCTACAGATGTACTTAATTTGGTTGCCGCCTTGCTGGGTATTTGTATTTGTGTTTTCAATGTGTAAATGCCAGTGTGGTGTAAACCTCTTTATTCATAGACCTTCACCCGCAGATCTGTGATTCTTAGGGTCCGTTCCTGCATCTGTGGGTGTGAGCGTTGAAAAGGCTATTGACACTGCCAGATTTCACACCAGAACAGTTTTGCCCATGATGTAGGAGAGTGCCATCTCCCCACAAGGAGAGTGGCCTCTCAGCATTATCATTTTGTTTTTCCAGAAATCCGAGTGGATGACAACAACTTGCAATCACGCACTTTATGCCATTTGTGATGTGTTCACCCAGTTTTATGAAGCTCTGAATGAAGTGCTTTTGTCTGATGTGTTTGCACAGCTGCAGTGGTGTGTAAAACAAGGTACTCGCAATGCCTCTAGGTGTCATTCTTCTTGACTTAGTTTTTACTGAGAGATTAATTTTTCAATATGTAAAAGCAAGAATGTAATGCCAACGAGTATGATATATAATTGGTGAAAATGTGTATTTTTACTTAGAGTATCAAAACAATCTCCACGGGGCGCCTGGGTGGCTCAGTCGTTAAGCGTCTGCCTTCAGCTCAGGTCATGATCCCAGGGTCCTGGGATCGAGCCCCACATCGGGCTCCCTGCTCAGCGGGAAGCCTGCTTCTCCCTCTCTCAGTCCCCCTGCTTGTGTTCCCTCTCTCGCCAAGTCTCTCTCTGCCAAATAAATAAATAAAATCTTAAAAAAAAAAAAAACCCTCCTCAAGCCAGTTTATAAGGCATTTCCTAAAGATGGGATGTAATTATTATATTCTTAAAGATGTGCCTTTGTATATTATGCTGTTTTTTTCTACTTTTGTCTATATTTGAAATTTTCTGTAATTTTTTTTTTAAATGGAGGTCAGTATTAACAGCTTCATCAGTGAACATTTGAGTACTTATGTGTAGAGGTAGTGCGTGCTAGGAAAAATGCCCATGTAGCACATTTGACCTGGATTCCATAGATAGTTTTGGCTTAAGACAAAGCTTCACTGTGTTTTTTTCAAAAAGTGACTCAGTTTTAAAATAAATGGTAAAACAGTCGATACTGGTATGGCAGTGTTCAGGGGAGAAATGCTGGTCTAATATTTCCATCCTTTACTAATACATCATATAAGAAGTCAGTTAATTAAGTAGCAAACTGACCTCCTTCCATCCCTAGCAATAAAGCTGTGATAAGTAATTTTATCTCTTTATAGCCTGCTTAAACAATAGAAGTTTTAATACTGGCTGTATAGTTGCTTCCTTAAATAAGAGCCTGCAGAGCCCCCCATCGTGTCATCTCCACCTCGCAAGATGCAGCATCAGTGCCCTGATGGGAATCAAAACAGCAATGGAAGTTTGATGGTAGATGTTGCTTTATTTTGCAGATAATGAGCAGTTGGCTCGGTCAGGTACCAATTGCTTAGAAAACTTAGTAATATCCAACGGGGAGAAATTCAGTCCTGACGTCTGGGATGAGACATGCAGTTGTATGCTGGATATCTTCAAAACAACCATCCCACACGTGTGAGTACGAATGTGCTTATTGCTGTTTATTTCTGTGCTCGGTAGACATATTAAGACTCCAGTTTGCCTTTCACATGGATCATTTTCCTTCTCTTGCATTCCCTTCAGTTTGCTGACTTGGAGACCTGTAGGAATGGAGGAAGATTCGTCAGAAAAACATTTGGTAGGGTTTTTTGTTGATGTCTTTTCTTTGATCTCGTATTATAGTAAAAAATTAAGGAACCCAAACAGTTTATGCTTTTCTGAGAAGTGAATTAAAAAGGTTATATAAGATCTAAAAACTAGGGGTGCCTAGCTGGCTTTGTCGGTGGAGCATTCAGCTCTTGATCTCAGGGTCATGAGATGATCCATCCTCCTTGTTTGCTATCACTAAACACTTCGTTTAATGATTTCAACATTCTGATTCTATAACAATAAGTTGAAAAAGGAATCTCTACTTTCATTATAGTCAAATCAGTCACCAGTGAAGTGCCCACGTTGGGTGTAAAGATGTCTTTAAAAAAAAAACAAAAAACAAAAACGGGCACCTGGGTGGCTCAGATGGTTAAGTGTCTGCCTTCAGCTCAGGTCATGATCCCAGGGTCCTGGGATTGAGTCCCGCATCAGGCTCCCTCCTCAGTGGGGAGCCTGCTTCTCCCTCTCCCACTCCCCCTGCTTGTGCTTTCTCTCTCTGTCAAATAAAATAAATAAAATCTTGAAAAAGAAAAAAAAGAAAAGATTTAAATCTATACTTGTTCATTAACATCTTTTTTAGAAAGTACAAAAAATAAGTCACCTCACCCAATAAAAACCATAGTTTACATTTCTAGTTCTTTCTTGGTGTAACTGCACATATCTAACCCACATATGTTTGAAATTCAGGAACACTTGGCACATAATGTTTTACCTAACAACATGTGAGCATTTTTCAAGATTCTTAAAGATTCTTTGAGAGCAGATTTTTTAGTGGCTGTACATTATTGTAATCTATTGAACAAATTCTCCCTTGCTGGACTCTCAGTTCTGGTGTTCTGCTGATAGAAATAATGCCTTGGTATAATTATCCTTATTTATTATTCTCTTAAATAAAGAGTGCTTTCCTCTACACCAGTGAGATAGTGGTTCTTATTTTCTGTGTGAGGCCACATAGAGAAGTTCTGATTCAAATCTCACTTTTAAAACCTTGGTGCACAGGGGCTTTGTATTAACTTCTATTTCCAAATAACCATAAGGCCATTAGATTTTTTTTTTTTTAAGATTTTATTTATTTCACAGAGAGAGATAGCGAGAGAGGAAACACAAGCAGGGGGAGTGGGAGAGGGAGAAGCAGGCTTCCTGACGAGCAGAGAGCCCAACGTGGGGCTCAATCCCAGGATCCTGGGATCATGACCCGAGCCGAAGGCAGACACGTAACAACTGAGCCACTCAGGTGCCCCAAGGCCATTAGATTTTAAAAGGCATTTGGGGGTGCCTGGCTGACTCAGAGGAGCATGCAACTCTTTCCCTCTTTTTTTTTTTTTTTTTTTTTTTTTTAAGATTTTGTTTATTTGACAGAGAGCACAAGCCAGGGGGAGCAGCAGAGGAAGAGGGAGAAGCAGGCTCCCCGCTGAGCAGGGAGCCCGATGTGGGATTCAATCCCAGGACCCTGGGATCATGACCTGAGCCGAAGGCAGACACTTAACCAGTTGAGCCACCCAGGCACCCCAGAGCATGCAACTCTTAAGCTCAGGGTCGTTGAGTTCAAGCCCCACATTGGGTGTGGAGCCTACTTAAAAAAAAAAAAAAAAAAAAAAGGCATTTGGTATGTAGCAACTTAAAAAATGAAGCACCTTCTTTAAACATTTTTTTGTTAACTGTCTACTGTCAACGTTTTATAAAAAGCTATCACACTAGTTTATTTTTGAGCTTGTCCTCATTATTTTGCCACACTTATGTTTTCTGGTTGTTTGTTTGTTTTTTAAGTAGGCTCCACTCCACGCTGGGCTTGGAGTTCAGACCCTGAGTTGGGGTTTGAACTCATGACGCTGAGATCAACTGAGATCAAGAGTCGATGCTCAATCGGCTGAGCCACCCAGGCGCCCCATGTCACATTCATTGTTAAATCATAATATAGAAAGAAACACGTTCTAAGTAGGAATAAGAAAATGTGAAATTTTAATGGGAGGGAGAAAATACATGACATTAGTAATCTCTCCTATGTAGCCTAATTAAGCAGGCAGTATAATTTTACTTCAAGCTAAGCAAGGCACTTAAATTCAGGTTGGCCCCCAGTGTCAAAACAGGCGCATCTCTGCCCGGGTACTAAATTGTGGGTAAAGAAAGTGAACATTGTATTTCTCTCTGGGTTACTTGTAGGATGTGGATCTGGACCGCCAGTCTCTAAGCAGCATAGATAAAAATGCCTCTGAGAGAGGCCAGAGCCAACTCTCTAACCCGACTGATGACAGCTGGAAAGGTAGACCATATGCAAGTAAGGCCGCTTTTTTTAGTTGTTTTCATTTATTTATTTTAAATAGGTAACACGTTTATGTATTCAAACATTCACAAGGTACAAAAGGTGAACATGATAAGCCTTTCTTCCACCCCGTGCCTCAGTCTGCCAGTCCCTTCTTTGTGGCAGCCTGTGTCACCAGTTTCTTGTGTGCATTTCCAACTGTTATCCATATGCAAGAAAGAGCATAATATCCATAAACACATGCGCATGTACACACACGAATTCTCCTGTCCTTTTTATACAAATTACAGAATACTATGCGTTATTTTTTTTTCACTTAGTGTATTTTTGAGACCATTCAAAATCAGTACCTAAAAAGCTTTCACATTCTTTTATACTATTTATCCGCCCAGGATATAGATGTACTATTATTTGCTTAATTGGGTTCCTACTAATGGACGTTTATATTATTCCCCATCTTTTTCTGTTACAAACAGTACTACATTGAATCACCTAATAATGTGTGTCATTCATGAGTTTATTTGTATAATAAATTCCTAGCAGTAGGACTGCTGGGTGAAGTGCACTTGCCATTTTGACAGATAATTACAGATTCCTGTTTACATGATCCTTGGGAACACATAGGTGATACTTCCTATCTTTGGAGTAGTTTTAATTTGCAGTTTTCTAATTATGAGTGAAACTGAGAAGTTTTTCATGTGTTTAGGAACCTTTCTGTTTTTTCATCGTCTATTCAAATCGTTCCTCATTTCATATTGGCTGTTAGTCTTTTTATTGGTTTGGAGGAGCTTTTCATGTGTTAGAGATCCCTTTTCTGGGCATGAGTTTCAGATTACTTTTATCAGTTTGTCTGTCAGTGTTACTTGTGGTCATGTTTTACTGTCACTTCAAAAAACAGGTTTAACAGTCACTATGAGGCAGGCACTGCACTGTGTGTTTCATGTGTGGGATCTCGTGTAATCATCCCTCTAGCCCTTTGAGGAGGTGCTGTTTACATTTGCGTGTACTGGGACCGAGGCAGATAACGTGATTTGCCACTGTGTAGTAGAGTTGGGATTCAGACACACTTTTAGCTGACTGAGAGACCGGAACATTCCTGGTTTTGTGGTCTGGTCTTTTTCCAGCTGTGGCCCTGTTGTTTTTCTTCAGACACTCCAGGCTTTTGGTGTTGACACTGCCGTTAACTTCTGAAGCAGTGTATTAGACACAGCCACGTGTGGCCGCCAACAATCTTTTGAAGGCATAAAACATAACCACCCTTGGAATCCATTAAAAAGGCACCATGTTGGACACTCACGCTGTTCCTCAGTATCTGCAGCATAACCAGGGTCTCTGCAGGGGTCGGTGAGCAAGGTCTGCTGCCTCGTCAGCTCCAGACAAAGGTTTGGCTTGTGTGGGAGTGTACACGTACAGTTCTTTAAATAGAGCCACTCTTGGTGCAGCAAGAGGTTTGTGCTCTGAGAGGGGCCTGGGACTTGAGACCCCTGCCCTTCCTCCTGGGAGCATGCTCCCATTTGCCCAGCGCAGCCCACCCTTTGGGCATCAGCTCAGTGAGTGGGCAGTAGGCACAGTCGCACATCACTTGGACCGTTTCTTCCTTTGTCATTTGTGGTCCAAGGTGACGTCACTAAATTGGCATAAATTAAATGTACATGTGCTGCAACTCCACCATATTCTTTAATTAAAACTGATTCTACATGGATAATTTATATAAATTCACACACACACACACACAAAATTTCACAGTCACTTTCAAAAACTTGAAGATGATCCATCCTCCTTGTTTGCCATCACTAAACACTTCGTTTAATGATTTCAACATTCTGATTCTATAACAATAAGTTGAAAAAGGAATCTCTACTTTCATTATAGTCAAATCAGTCACCAGTGAAGTGCCCAACAGGGGCTGCCACCCCTGCCCCCAGGGAGTGAGAAGACAAAGAGAGAGGGAAGAGATATTAGCCAGAGTCTAGTCAGTAGGCAGAAATCACACCAATAATTTGAACAGAGAAGATTCTTGAGGGAAACAGAAGCAGATACACCTCCAGAGCAGACAGAAAGCGATTGGGAACTAAGAACGGAATAGAGCCTCATCCCCTCAAGACTGACAGCCAGCCACTTTGGAGAGTCTAGCTGCGGCAGGAACCTGGGCTTGGAATGCTTAGGGCACAGTCCGGAGCTGTCTGTAGGAGTCCCTGCAGGTGGCAGAGAAGCTTCTTGGAAGATAGGGTCCCTGCATAGCTGACTCCTTCCCTCAGGTCTTTGCTCAGGTGTCACATTTGCAGAGAGCCCTTTCCTGACCACCTTGTTTAAACTTGCAACCCCACCCCGACACCATCTCTACCTCATCCCTATTCTTACCTTTGTCATCATCATTTGGCATATTGTACCTTAGACTTAAATATCCTGTTTATTGTCTGTCTCTGCCATGGGGTTTTTGTCCAGCTTATTCACTCTTCTGCCACAGCATCAAGAACCGTGCCTGAAACAGAGTAGGAGCTCTGGGAATAATTATTTCAACACTGGCTGAATCATTATTAGGGTTAATCTTTATCATCTAATATAGATCAGAAACTGTTTGCCAGCCTCCTCATCAAGTGTGTGGTCCAGTTGGAATTGATACAGACCATCGACAACATCGTGTTCTACCCTGCAACAAGCAAAAAGGAAGATGCAGAACATATGGTTGCTGCCCAGGTAATAAGACCAGCTTCGAGAAGGATGTCCTTGTGTGCAGGGACGTTGCTTAGTTGTAGTGCTGTGCTGGAGCCAGCTTGAGGTGGCACACAACTCCCCAGCCCTTCCTCCAGTCATGGCATGTTGGCGGCTTGAGAAATTGGCTGTGATATTTATACGACGGAAATCAGCAAACACTAAAAATCAGGGCTTTTTTTTCTTTTTTCATTTCTTTAAATTTCCCAGAAAGCCAATTTACCAGCATCCTACTGTTGACATGCCAGCCCCACCTTGGGTGCTTTGGAAAAAGAGTGTCATTAATCAGGGGATTATCCCTCATAATTGGTGTACAATTTAACCATAAATAACAGAAAACTGTATGGATAAAGATACCAGTTTTTCCTTTAAAGTTTACTGTGTACGTACAGCCTTTTATATAATATGTTATTCTTGGAGACGGAGGATTGAGTATCCAAAAGTTGGACAGTAACATTACACCATAGGTTGTAAATGTAAGTGCTTCAGGGGCTGGCAAATCCTGTGAATGAGTGTTCAGATTTTTGTATATTCACAGAGTTGTGCAAACATCACCCCTATTTAATTCCAGAATATTTTTATCATTGCCAAAGTGAATGCCCTCACCATTAGCAGTCACTCCCCCTTC
Organism: Eumetopias jubatus; assembly: GCF_037043125.1. Lineage (NCBI taxonomy): Eukaryota > Metazoa > Chordata > Mammalia > Carnivora > Otariidae > Eumetopias > Eumetopias jubatus. The sequence continues at coordinate 128,649,914 of NW_028274815.1, forward strand.
CCTCTTCAGCCCAGCCCTTGACAGCCACTGATCTACTTTCTTTCTCTATGGATTTGCCTAATCTGGATATTTCATATTTAATAGAATCATATAAATTGTGAGCTTTGTGTCTGGCTTCTTTCACTTAGCATAATGTTTTCCAAGTTCATCCACATTGTAGCCTGTATATGTAGCATGTAACATCCATGTTGTTACATATGTGTGGATGTGTGTTCATATATAAAATAATATTCCATTGTATGGCTGTACCACTATTTTGTTCATCCAGTCATCCATTGACAGACATTTAGGTTATTCCCATTGTCTGGCTATGATGAATAACACTGCTGTGAACATTTGTTTACAAGTTTTTATGTGGACATGTTTTTAATTCTCTTGAGCACATACCTAGGAGTGGAATTGCTGGGTCATATGTTAACTCTGTGCCTATCTTTTTGAGGAATTGCCAGACTGTCTTCTAGAACAGCTATCCTATTTTACCTTCCCAGCAGCAATGGATGGAGTCTCTAGTTTCTCCACATCCTCATCAATGGTTGTTATTGTCTTTTTTTCTTTTTCTTTTTTTAATTAGCACAGTCATGCCAGTGGGTGAGAAGTGGTATCTCACTGTGGTGTTGGTTTCTGTTTCCCTAGTGACTAGTGACGTTGAGCATCTTCTGTATTTATTGGCCATTTGTGTATTTTGGAGAGATGTCTATTCAAATCCTTGCTCATTTTTAAATTGGATATTTTAACTTTCTAACATTGAATCATAAGAGTTTTTATATATTCTGGATACTAGTTCCTTATCAGATGCATGATTTACAACTATTTTCTCCTATTCTGTGCATTGTCTTTCCAGTTTCTTGATGGTGGCCTGTGAAGCACAAAAGCTTTTAGTTTTAATGAAGTCCGAGTTACTATTTTTAGGAGTTTTATAATTTTAGCTTTTACGTGTAGGTCTTTTGATCCATTTTTTAGTTCATTTTGTGTTCGCTTTCCTTAGTTCGTTTACCTTTATTGTTTTGCCCGTGGATATCCAGTTGTCCCAGCATCATTTATTGTAGAGACTGTTTTTTCCCCAGTGAATTGTTCTGGCACCCATGTTGGAAATTACTTGACCCTAAATATAAGGATTTATTTCTGGGCTCTCAGTTCTGTTCCACTGACCTGTATGTCCATCTTTATGCCAGTACCACAGTGTCTTGAATGAAATTGGAAGTATGAATCTTCTAACTTTGTGCTTCTTTTATCAACATTGTCTTGACTATTTTGTGTCACTTTTGTTTCCATATGAATTTTAGGACCAACTTGTCAATTTCTGCAAAGTAGTAATCCGGGATTTTGATAAGGATTGCACTGGATCTATAGATCAACTTGGGGAATATTGCAAACTCTCCTTTTTTGTGTGATTTCTGGTTTATAAGAAGGATAGTTCCATTCCTAGAAGGCTCAACAAATATAAAATCCCTAAGTATGTCTTCCATTTTAGGCAACATGTTCAATAAAAATTTCTAGGATTTTATACCTATTTTTATATTTTTTTCCCTTCACATTTGAAAACACAGTTGTTGAGCTTACTATGTTCATTAATCACCATCTGATAAAGCTAAAGATGCCACTCAGGCTTCGCTTGGCAGTTTCTTTCATAGTATGTTGTGAGACTCACACCTTCTATCACATACAGTACAATTTGACTTTCTCGTTTTCTAATTTTGTTATAAAATATAAAGAAAGGACAATGCAGTCCTGTAGTGAAATAACTGGAGAAGCACATGCTCATGTTCATGCAATGAAGGCGGTACTGACAAAACAGAAAAATGGGCCCACAAAGCCTGATGTCAGGCAGGAGCTGGGCATAATTCTTCCCCTGGCCGGTGAGCAGAGTCTAACGGAGAAATGTTCAGAGTGGTGAGGAATGAAGTGTGTGATTCTCAGACAGAGGATGACTTCTGGCAAGTGAGGACTGCCTCGATGTCCAGAACCAGCCCATCCTCACATAGCTCTCCCTCCCTCCCCTCTCTAGCAAGACACGCTGGATGCAGATATCCACATAGAGACGGAGGATCAGGGCATGTACAAGTGCATGTCTTCCCAGCACCTCTTCAAGCTGCTGGACTGCTTGCAGGAGTCCCACTCATTCTCAAAGGCCTTCAACTCCAATTACGAGCAACGGACTGTCCTGTGGAGAGCAGGTAAGGCTACGCAGCAGCTAGGACAGGTAGCCACACTGGTCACCATCCTAAAATATTAAAGCCTTTGGGAAACTCCCGATATTTTACACTTAGCTGGAATAACTCGCCAGATATTTTCATGCTTGAGGGGAAAAGAAGGACGTGCTAGATACATTCCATCCCAGTACCAGGAATACTGCCTGGCACATGGGAGATTTTCAGGAAGTATTTGATGGAAAAATGAATTGATAGAGACCTGAACTGATCTAGCAAACCAAAACATTTTCTATTACGTTACAATTGTGTAGTTGGGGCGCCTGGGTGGCTCAGTTGTTAAGCATCTGCCTTCGGCTCAGGTCATGATCCCAGCGTCCTGGGACCAAGCCCCGCATCGGGCTCCCTGCTCAGCGGGAAGCCTGCTTCTCCCTCTCCCACTCCCCCTGCTTGTGTTCCCTCTCACGCTGTGTCTCTCTCTGTCAAATAAATAAATAAAATCTTAGGGCGCCTGGGTGGCTCAGTTGGTTAAGCAACTGCCTTCAGCTCAGGTCATGATCCTGGAGTCCCGGGATCGAGTCCCACATCAGGCTCCCTGCTCTGCGGGGAGTCTGCTTCTCCCTCTGACCCTCTTCCCTCTCGTGCTCTCTATCTCTCATTCTCTCTCTCTCAAATAAATAATAAAATAAAATCTTTAAAAAAAATAAAATCTTAAAAAAAAAAAAAAAGGATGTGAAATATTTCTTTTAGTGTTCCCTAAAGTAACTAGATTAGGTTCCTGCATGATTTCTTAGCATTATCCTACAAGTGTGCATTGTTTACATGACTGTCTAATCTCTAGGTTTTAAGGGCAAATCTAAACCTAATCTTCTAAAACAAGAAACCAGCAGCCTGGCCTGTTGTTTGAGGATCCTGTTTCGGATGTATGTCGACGAGAACCGCAGAGATTCCTGGGAGGAAATACAGCAGCGACTTTTAACGTAAGAAGATTGGTTTCTGATTAAATGTCTTATCCATAAAACACAAAATGCATCACAGTAATACTCTGAATTGAAAAGACTAAGAGAAAAATACCTATGTGCTGACACCCTCACAAGCTGCTTTCCTTTTTGCTTCTTCTATTTGTTGACACTTGTATTTCACTTTTCTTAATGCCCTGAATAGGGCAGGACCTCATTTCTTTCAGAAGTTTCTTAAGCCACAGAAACACGGACAGTAAAAAGTGCTGAGAGCTCAGAATCAGCAGGCTTGGAGTGAAGTCCCTTTAGGGTGATGTCGGCTCTAACCTCCAACCCTCTCTCCTTCCCAAGAGGAATGTATCGGAATCGTGGATTACCAGGGTGTCCTGACTTGGACTATGTAGAAATGCAGCAGTGGGGAGACAGTGGGATGGCGCGGAGAGAGCCTCAGACAGAAAAGTGATCCTCGCCACCCAGCTCCCTGTGAGCAAGATGCTAGGCCAAAGCTCTTTTCACTCTTTCAAGACTTAAAACCATTAACATGCAGTGCTGACAGTCATGTGATAAGACATGCACTCTCCTGCACTGCTAGTAGGAATGTACAGGGAGGGGATTTTTCCGGAAAGCAGGTGGCATTAAAATCAGGAGCCTTAAAATGGTCAGTTTCTCTCTTTTGACACATCAATCCCACTGGTATGGAATCTACTTAAAATGTCTTCAGGGGCACCTGGGTGGCTCAGTTGGTGGAGGATGCAGCTCTCCGTCTCAGGGTCGTGAGTTTCAGTCCCTGAGTTTCAGCCCCACGTTGAGGGTAGAGATTACTTTAAAAGAAGAAAAAGTAGCAATCATATGTGACAGGAGAAGAGAGAGAAAGGCAGTGTGTAGTCAACTCTGGATGATCGGCTCTGTGTTCATTGTGTGCAAACGCTGACTGGGCCCAAAGCTGTGAGCAGGCCCTGGGCTAAGCAAACATTCAACACGCTGGTTTCATTTAAACTTAACAGCAACCCCCTGGGTTTGGTACAGTTTATTTATCCCTGTTTTACAGGCGAGGAAACTGAGGCTTAGTGATTTGCTTCAGATGGCATAGTACTTATGTACTTGTTTGCAAGAACAAAGAGTTCTCCACTGCAGTAGAATGTGAGAGGTTAATGTGTTTGACGTGTCTCCCCCTCTCTTGATTCATCTAGCGTGTGCAGTGAGGCCCTTGCCTATTTCATCACAGTGAATTCTGAGAGCCATCGGGAGGCCTGGACAAGTCTTCTGTTGTTACTTCTAACAAAAACCCTCAAAATAAATGATGAAAAGGTAAAACCAGGAAACTCTAATGTCCCCACTAGGACCTAGGTTTGGGTTCCTTTTTACTCAGATTTTAAAGTAACGATTTCCTCATTTCTTCCAAGGATGGTTACCTAACTAGCACCATTCTAGATTCATTAGAGGACAGTTCATTCATTACAGACAAGGATGCCGTAGCATACTAGGGCTCTCTCCCTCCCTCTCTCTCTCTCTCAAAGAACCCCAGTTGAGAAAGCCTGGTGTTGAAACCACGCACGTAGTAGTTAAACTGCTGCAGGGGTTTTGAGGGCAGCTGTGTTGGAAGAGAGGGTCCAGATAGTGAAACCCTGGTTCAGAAGGGGGAATCTGCTTTGCTAAAAATGAACGTTGACTTTGGTAGCAAAGCTGTCCCCAAAGAATTTATGTTTGGAGTTAAACATAACTAAAAGACATTCTAATTTGCAAATTTTTCCCATCAACTTTTTAAATAGCAAGTAAAAGCACCAATACTGCAAGAAGTTCCAGGGTGAGATGAACTCTTTTGAGAAACTAGTGCCAGAAAAAGTAGCTCCCTGTCTAATTTGATCTCTCCCCTTCTCTCCCACCTCAAGTTTAAAGCACACGCTTCTATGTACTACCCCTACTTGTGTGAAATTATGCAGTTTGACCTGATTCCTGAGCTCCGAGCAGTTCTGCGCAAGTTCTTCCTGCGGATAGGTGTTGTCTATAAGATATGGATTCCGGAAGAGCCATCACAGGTACCAGGGACACTGTCCCCAGTGTGGTAGCCCTGGCCCTGTGGGCCCCTGCTGCAGCTCTGCAGAACGTTCACCACGCCACCTCTGCCTGGCACATCTCGTGGAGGGTCAGATCATAGAAACAGGGAGTTGGCATCTGGGAGCTCAGAATGGCCTGGAGGAAGCTGGTCTCGACGCATGTCCCACAGTCCCTGGCTGAGACGTTGTGCTGTTTCATTAAAATGTTGCATACCCAGTTAACACAGTAGGTGGGGAGTCTGTTTCATCTCTGTCATTCCGTCTTCCTGACTAAACTGTCAAGCCTGTCGCCACACATACACCATTTCCTAGCAGAGTCCCACGATTGGCTGTATGCGTTCTATCGGAGGAAGTTGCTCTCCTTGAAAATACTGAGCATAGCTGTAGAGGTTCGTGATTATTAGAGAGTATGTTAATAAAATTTCTTGTAACGGCTAAATGCCGCCTAAAATATGCTGGATTTTTTGTTGTCGTTTGAGTGTGTTGGAGAATTTTGAGTGTTTTTGTCAGTTGTGAGTCAGCTGTAGTTAGATTAGTTTGGAGAAAGTGGGAAAAAATGTTGTTTTTGTTTGTTTTGTTAACGTCTGAGTGATTTTTAAAGTACTTTATGAAAAGCTACTATTGAAGATTTCATTGAAAGCAGAGTTTAGTAATTAAGTTAGAATTAAGAGCTTGCAAGGTTAAAAAATTAAAAAAGGTAGTGCCTCCTGGCTCTCCCTGCTTTAGTAACCTGGGGGGGAAGTCTATAGGAAAAAGTAAAAAATGTAATGAAGACGGTTAGCCTTCCTTGGAAGTTAGTATTTGTGGATGGGTATGAAAATTTCCAGAATACATTGTCCATCTCACACCCTCTGAAATCTAATATATGAAGTAGTAACAAAAATGAAGTAATTTAACAGAGTTAATTTATACCTGAGTAAACCTTTTATTTTTACCTCAGAATAGTGAGTTTAGTGTGTCTGCTTTGCACAGTCCCCATTCAAGGGCCCTCCAGAGAGGGATGGCGGCTGTGCGGGAGAAGGGCCGACTGCGAAACTCCTCAGCCACACGTCATGAGTCCTTGACCCAGAGTCGGCCTGTGCTGTGGTGGGGCCAGCACAGCTGAACTGTGACCGTGGCGGGAGATGGCCTGTGCCCAGGTGCTGCCATGAACTCGAGCCTCAGAGCTGCATTCTTTGGAAGGGTTGGATTCTGGGGGCCCTTATTGTGTTAATAAAGGTGCAGTAGTCTTAACTGCAATTAGAACTGAATCTTGATGCAGCAGCTTATGTAAAGGATTGCAACAAACAGGGCCTGACGCCTGCAAGCAGTCTGTTTGGAAGCTTGATTTATTCTGAGTCGGTGAGAAAGAGAACACAAACACACGCTTCCCTCCGCCCCCTCACTCAGGGCTCCCCGAGAGCCTCACTCAGCAGTAAAACCAGTGTTCCATGGAGTCATTAACACATTCAGACTTCTGCCTATGCCCTTCAGTCCTGGAAATTGGGTTGTATTGATGTCAACTCTGGTGCCTTAGAAGTGAGCAAGTTGGGAACCTATCTAAAATCGGATATTTTTTCTTTATAGAGAAGGATTTCTGGTGCTTTTGTTTCCTAAGAAACCAATTTCTTAAATTTGTTGTTTGTTTTTAAAAGCTTTGAGGAATGTTTGGTTTGGGCCAGCAGTACTTTATTTTTTTTTCTTTCCCCCAAAGTATTTTAATTTCTCTACCAAAGAAAAAAAGAGCAGGTTTAGGTTTTTATGTTACATACATATTAGAGAAGAGGAGCTATATAATTTAGGAGGAAGGGACCGCGGGCAAGTATTCTACTGTGAATGGAAAACGTCAGCACCTTTGACTTACCTTGTCCTGGAATGCATTCCGTCTTTATGCTGCAGCCGAGACTCCTTCCCTAGGACTGTGGTCAGCCACAGCCTCAACAAGTCCGTGCTCTCCATCCACATTTGTCCTGATGGCACGCGCAGGAATGTGTCACCACGTCCCCGACTGGAGACTTTTCCTTTCCTTCTGAGGTTCTCATGTGCCGTTTTCTTCAACGGTGACCTCGCCGCCAGTGTCTTCCTGCTGCCTCTTTCGTTCTTGCCACCTCTTGCAGAGCGGGAAGTGTGTAAGCGCATTTTGTTCCGTGCCCAAACATTCAGCTTTGCGTGTTTTTTTTTTTTTTTTTTTAATTTTGTCTTTTAAAAGATTGGATTTTCTGAATGAGGCATTTGAATCGTACCGGCATGGGCCTTTTAAAAACCAGGATGTCAAACCATTTGGGGTAATTTTTCTTGCCGGTGGCCCGTGACATACAGAGGAATTCCTTACCTCTACTAATAAGCCATTCAGCCTAAATTCTACTTTGTGAATAAATCTGTTCTATCTCATGGTAAACGTGGCTTGTGCCACTCAAAAACTAGTGGGAAGAGTGTGTGTGACTGCAGCCCCGGGCCAGGACGCCATTCACTAACAAAGTTAGAGAAGATGGAGCATTTCCAAGGCCTTACTTCTTTGTCAGGATGCTTTAAGTGTTGAATATATGTGCTGGGTCTCTAGAGAAGTTTTTGTTAGAACACTGCGACTTTGAGCAATTTTGTTTTTCTGCACTGTCCTTGAGGGAAATCACCAGCTCTGGCATCTTAACAACAAATGGTGGATGGGAAATTTGTTTCTAATATGCATCTTTAGAGTCAAATACACCTTTTTCCTATTACTCCTCATGTACAACCAAAGAACTACATTATGGAAATTGTATCATATCTGGAAAACACAGCATTTTCCTCTGACAGGTGACTTTTGTACAAAAAAAAAAAAACAAAAAAAAAAAACCTGAGACCTTTTTGTTGTTCTTTTGCGATTACAGCCCTCCATTGCGTAGTCTTTATAGTTACTGAAGGAACCTGCTGACAGAGGCAAGTACAACCGTCCTATTCAAATGTTTGTTGTTATGATGCAAATGGATATTGGTTGAGACAGAAGCTAGATCCTTACTACTGCATTCTCTGAATTCTGTTTTAACATTTGTGTTAAAGTAGACATAGCTTGAACTCATGTGAAATCCTGGAGTTTTGCTATCAGCAGCTTTGCAGTTGGAGAAACAAAGAAACCAAAGCTGAATATTTAAAAGAATGAATCTGTCTGGAAATCCTTGCTCTCAAAAGAAGACACTCATCAAAGGTGTAGTTTTTCTCAGTGTTCTAATTTTTAAAAAATTTTATCTTCATATTTGCATCAAATATTTCTTTATGTGCACAATGTATGTTTTACCTCCTTAAAATGCCTAAAAGTTAATAGCTACCTTTGTTTAATCTATACACGATGATTAAGTGCATTTAATATTGGTAATTTAATGAAAAGCATTCCTTGCCCAATGGATGTATACATTTTTGAAAGAATAAGCCGAATTATATAATATGAAATGCTATGTAAAGTTTTCTATGTAAAAATATTATGTATAATACTGTTAAAATCCCATGCTTTAATCAGGTGGTAAACCAATAAAGTTTTAAAAAGTAAAGCTGTTTGTTTTGTTTTGTTTTTTTAAGATTTATTTATTTGACAGAGAGAGACACAGTAAGAGAGGGAACACAAGCAGGGGGAGTGGGAGAGGGAGAAGCAGGCTCCCCGCGGAGCAGGGAGCCCGATGCGGGGCTCGATCCCAGGACCCTGGGATCACGATCCAAGCCAAAGGCAGATGCTTAACGACTGAGCCACCCAGGCGCCCCAGTAAAGCTGTTTTTAATGTGGTAATTTATATATATTATGTATATGTATATATATCAAGCTATAGTTTTGGGTACATTTGTTCTTATGGAAGCTACAAGCTTGTAGTTCTCAATTGGCAGTAAAATTTGGCCTCAATAGTTAACAAAAAAAAATTTTTTTTTTAAAGATTTTGTTTATTTATTTGAGAGAGAGAGAATGAGAGATAGCACGAGGGGGAAGAGGGTCAGAGGGAGAAGCAGACTCCCCGCCGAGCAGGGAGCCCGATGCGGGACTCGATCCCGGGACTCCAGGATCATGACCTGAGCTGAAGGCAGTCGCTTAACCGACTGAGCCACCCAGGCGCCCTTAACAAAAATATTTCTAATGGGAGAATATTAATTGTGGGTTTTAATAATTTAAATAAGGTTCCCTTCTTCCGCCTCCCTCCCAATGAAAGGGGGGAAAAATCCAGTCACGAGAAGATTCTTATTTATCTCTTGAACTCACTTTACCTCGTTAATTAGTTTGACCAGTGGGTGAGTTCCCAAAAGAAGACAGCAGTCGCCTCTTGCTGGCGTTGAGGGCAGGTTTGCAAAGGAAGACTCACAGGTAGCCAACTTGGACACTGAGTGAAAGGCAATTCTAAGGGTCACAAAGGCTGCCAACCTAGGACGACGTGGCTTGGCTTTACTGCCTCTGAATTCAGAATCCAAATATCCTAAAATTGTAAATCACCATTGTACTTAAAATACTCCCCTACTGAAATTTACTCATACTTTTTCATCTTTATTAATTTATTGGAATAAAATGGTGACTCTCTGTGGTCCCACATATCAAGTGCTTCCAGTGAAGAACAAAAGGAGTGCCTGGGTTTTATCTAGAGCAGTGTTTTTCAACCTGCTACCAACCAGGAGTTTCCCCCCGCCCCCCCGTCCTGTCCCCAGGGGGCACTTGGGACACTTGGCAATGTCTGGAGACATTTTGGGTTGTCATGGCAGGAGGGGGGTGGGTAGGATGCTGCTAAACAGCCCCTACCAGAGTTACCCAGCCTCAAGGTCTAATTGGTGCTGAGGTTGAAAAACCCTGAACTAAATTGACTCTGAGTCTAACAAGGCTTCTTTAGTGTGGTGTTGTAGGACCCAAGAGTCTGTGGCAGATACTGTCAGCTTTCTTTGGCCTTCCTGTTTAAAAAAAAAAAAAAAAGTCACTTCTGCTTACCCATTTTATTTTTTTTTTAAGATTTTATTTATTTATTTGAGAGAGAATGAGAGACAGAAAGCACGAGAGGGAAGAGGGTCAGAGGGAGAAGCAGACTCCCAGCCGAGCAGGGAGCCCGATGTGGGACTTGATCCCGGGACTCCAGGATCATGACCTGAGCCGAAGGCAGTCGCCCAACCAACTGAGCCACCCAGGCGCCCTCTGCTTACCCATTTTAGAAAGGAGGGCATGCTGAGGTCGAGGAAGGACCAACTTCATGTTATTTAAAGTGCTATTAAGCATTTTGCAAGGTAATTTCATCATGATGCTGCATCTGTACCCTCCCTGCCCACAGACTGGAACACATTTTAGGCAAAAGTACATTTTCTTTTTCAAAGGACCAGAGTAGTTCCCTGGAATTTTTGCAAAGCTGTGTAACATGCCTGTGGTCCAGTTCAAGAAACCTGCTAAACTGTCCTTGAGTTAGTCATTTGTGTCACATCTTAGGAGTGGCCAGCTTAATAAATGCAACGACATACCCGCAGCAAAAGAAGGGATGAGGACTCCCCAAGGATTCTGGCAGAAATGACTAATTTTTAAACATGTCTGTTTCCAGACACAAGCCAACCAAGCTTGAGCCTTTGCAGATAATTTTTATATAAGTCAGTTTTCATCTTTCCCAGAGACTCCCCATCTTTGCATAAAGCTTCTATAGCTTCTTCTTCACTGACCTAATTTAGATTTGCTTAAAGAATGTATCTTGATTTATGTTCAAGAAGCACCATGTGTTCTGGTAAACTTCTTAGCTTAAGTGAATTTGAGCTTAAATAATGGCATATTGATTTTTTTGTCCAGAGTGCTATGGGTTTATGAGAAGCAAGCAAAAACCAAACACCATTCTATAGGAGAGGACAGTGGACAGATCACAGAAGCTGGAATGAAGAACCCTTTGTACAGAAGGATTTGTGCTAACTTTCTGCCCCTTTTTGGGCATCAGCAATAAGCAGGTCTATTAATGTCACTTTTTTAAGAACTAACATTTACTGATAGTTTACCACACCGCAGACACCTTACTTTGCATACAGGAAATCCTTTAAACTTCACAGCAACTGTATGAAATAGATAGCATTAGACCTCCATTTTTTTAAGTGTATTTATTTATTTATTTATTTATTTATTTATTTATTTATTTATTCACTTTAATAATCTCTACACCCAACACGGGGCTCCAACCTATGACCCCAAGATCAAGTCGCATGCTCCACCGACTGAGCTACCCAGGTGACCCAAGTGTCCGACTCTTGATTTCGGCTCAGGTTGTGATTTCGGGGTCATGAGATCAAACCCCACATTGGGCTCCACACTCAGCCATAGAGTCTGCTTGGGATTCTCTCTCCCTCTCCCTTTACCCCTCCCTTTTGTGCTCTCTCTCTGTCTCTCTAAAATAAATAAATATGGGCACCTGCGTGGCTCAGTCGGTTAACGGTCTGCCTTTGGCTCAGGTTATGATCTCAGGGTCCTGGGATCGAGCCCTGCATCAGGCTCCCTCTCAGCGGGGAGTCTGCTTTCCCCTCTCCCTCTGCCCCTCCCCCTGCTCCTGCTCTCGCTCTCTCTCTCTCTCTCTCAAATAGATTAATAAAATCTTAAAAAACACAAAATAAATCATTAATACATAAATAAAAGTTATATGTCAAAATAGTAAGTGTTTGAAAACACATTACATCCTCCTTCCTTGACAAATAAAACCTTTGCAATATCTGGAAGTCAAAGACTGCATTCTCAGGCTCCTCAGAGTTCCAGGCCAGAACACAGCAGCCTGGGAAGAAATCAGTCCTGGTCCTGCTCCCTTTCTCTCCTCACCCCAAGCCTCAACTTGTACCACAAGGCTTTGAATGTGTGTACGTGGATATGCAGCTCTGTCCAAACCCCCTGCAAACACATCTGTCCCCAAGTCACACTGCCACTGTAGGGGTGCTCACAGCTGCTGTGTATCTGCTCTCAGGAGCAACCCAGCCAAGGGATTTCTACAGACCCTGGAAGAGGGCTTGGGGCTTGTTGGTGAGGAATTCTAGGGTCCTATGCAAACCAGAACAAGGTCTGAAAGGAGGGGATCAGGGTTTTGGGTGAGCACACCCACTGGGCGCATGGACCCCTCACCTGTGGGCAGCTGGAACGGGACCAGAGCCACACCCTCTAAAGCATAGGGGCCAAGGCAAGGGTCCAAAGGCCTGTCCAGGTCTACAGCAGTACCACCTAGGAAAATGCAGGACTGGGGACAATGGGACGATGTCAAAAATACATTGCTTCCCGGTCTCGAGATGGAGATAAGAGCTAACATCGTTGGACAGTTACTATTTTTCAGATCCTCTTCCATGGGCCGCATCTTTCCTGGCTCTGTCATCTGCCCAGCCCACTGAGAGGCAAATTACTATTACCATCACTCCTGTAGAGATGAGACAGCTCAATTGTAAGTAACTTGCCCGGTGTCATAGAGATGGCGTGAAAGTCTTAACCTGGGTAGTCATGCTTTTTTTTTTTTTAAGATTGTATTTATTTATTTGACAGCACAGCACAAGCATGGGGAGGGGCAGAGGGAGAGGGAGAAGCAGGCTTCCCGCTGAGCAGGGAGCCTGATGCGGGGCTCGATCCCAGGACCCTGGGATCATGACCTGAGCTGAAGGCAGACACGCCCAGGCGCCCCCCTGCTCTGAACTAGTGTGATACAACAGGATCAAAGTAGAGTGACAGTAAAGATCTGGTAAAAGATATATCAATTCTATCTCAATAAAGCAGGAGGTTTAAAAAGATATGCCAGGAAATTATTAACCAAAAGAAAGCAGGTCTAACAATATTGATTCGGACAAAAAGAATTGGAAGAGGAGAGGTCTGAAAGGACGAAAGAGGAGTATTTCACATCGTCAGGTGGTAGACAGACTTTATCTGGAAGAAATGGCATGAACCTAATCTACCTGATAGCTTCAAAACATACAACAAAAGACAACTGAGTACCCTTTTAACAATGACAAAGCCAGAATCATGGTGGGAGACCAACATGCCTCTCTCAGAGAACTTCTAGTAAAGCACAATTAAAAATATAGGACATAGAGAACATAATATGTTACCTACAGTGAATGTCCTAATTAGCAAAAGACCAAATCCTCTCATGTTCCATGTGAATTTTTCACCATGTGCACATTAGCAGTTGTAGCAAACCCGGGAGTGTGTGGACTCGATGGGCTGGTGGTGTGGGGGGGGTGGGTAGAGATTCCCAAGGAAGCCTTCAGGTATCACCCACGGAGACTGGAGAAGGAGGCCATACTGACCTTTCTGTGACCCTCACCTGCATGGTTCTTCTTTCAGCTGCAAAGGGCGAGGGGAGTGGGCACCACTAGAGCTGCGTCCACAGACATGATAACCTTGGCACACTTTGGGGCTTCCTGCAGAACCTGGGAGAGATGCTAGACCTACACGAGATGCCAGTCAGCCTCCTTCATGATTAGCTCTCAGAGATGGAAAACTGTTAAATCATCAGGGTTGTTCTCACCGGGATTGGAGGAAAATCTTCATCTAGGAAAGCAGATTAGTATGATCGATTACTCGTGCTATTGCTGCAATGGCAAAAATACATCTTTTCCACCAGTGTCCTTAATAACTTACACCTTTCTCAGTGGACTTTATTTATATAGGGAATTTCATTCATTATTCAATAAATACTTATCGAGCAGGTCCTGTGTGCTCGGTGCTGGGGGCACAGCTGTAAATAAGATAAATAAGGTCCTTGTTCTAATAGAGTCCTTAAGCTGATGGTGGGGGGAGGAATTAACAAAGACAATTGCAAAGAATGATAAATGCTATGAAGAAAACAATGACATATTGAGGCTAAGCTTGCCAGATAAAATACAGGACATCTGAGTCAATGCGAATTTCAGATAAACAATGTATGATCTTTTAGAAGTATGTCCCATGCAATATTTTTTTAAAGATTTTATTTATTCATTTGAGAGAGAGAATGAGAAAGAGAGAGAGAGAGAGAGCACATGAGAGGGGGGAGGGTCAGAGGGCGAAGCAGACTCCCTGCTGAGCAGGGAGCCTGATGCGGGACTCGATCCAGGGACTCCAGGATCATGACCTGATCCGAAGGCAGTCGCCCAACGAACTGAGCCACCCAGGCGCCCTGTCCCATGCAATATTTATATTAAAAAGTCATGCACTGGGGCATCTGGGTGGCTCAGTTGTTAGGCATCTCCCTTCAGCTCAGGTCATGATCCCAGGGTCCTGGGATCAGGCCCCACATTGGGCTCCCTGCTCGGCGGGAAGTTTCTCCTCCCCCTTGCTTGTGTTCCCTCCCTCACTGTCTCTCTCTCTGTCAAAAAATAAAATCCAAAAAAAAATAAAATAAAAAAATAAAAAGTCATGCATTGTTTTTCTGAGATTCACATTGAACTGGGTGTCCTGTATTTTGCTTGCTAAATCTGGCAAACCTGGGTTCCTGGGTGGTTCAGTTGGTTAAGTGTCTGTCTTCGGCTCAAGTCATGATCCCAGAGTCCTGGAATCAAGTCCTACATCAGGCTCCCTGCTCAGTGCAGGGAGTCTACTTCTCCCTCTACCCCTCCCCCCTGCTCATGATCTCTCTCTCTCTCTCTCTCTCTCCCTCTGTCAAATAAATAAATAAAATCTTAAAAAAAATAAATCTGGCAAACCTAAGTGTCGATTTATCAGGTGTGAAGAGTGGGCAATTTCAGACAGAGTGGAAGGCCTCTCTGAGGAGGTGACATTTGAGCGGGAATCTGGAGGTACAGAGGGAGCCAGTTATTCCGGGGTCTAGAAGAGCATTCAGGCAGAGGGAAGGGCAAGTACAAACACTCTGAGGCGGGAATAAGCTTGGAGCTTGGAAGAACAGAAAGGAAGGCAAGGTGGCTAAGTTGAGTGAGGGTGGAGCGGAGGAGGGAGGGAGGTGATGTAGTCAGACAGGTTGACAGGGGCCAGAACTTGCAGGGTTTGTGGACGGTGATAAGAGATGTTGAATAATTTTACAAAAAAGTTACATCCATGACCTTTTCACTCAAACAGAGCAATTTTCGCATTTTATCTCAGGAACTGCTTTTACATGTTCATAGCCAGGGGCTGTCAAAGATAAAGTCGGACATTGTTAAAGCAGTAAAAACAGATTTTATTCAGAAACTACTCACAGTGGGGGAGAGAGTTGATTCTGACTGTGCAGAGGTGATTGGGCATTTTATTTTTTAAGATTTTATTTATTCATTTTGAGAGAGAGAGCATGTGAGCGGCAAAGGGAGAGGGAATCTCAAGCCGACTCCCCACTGAGCACGGAGCCAGACACGACCCTGAGATCATGATCTAAACTGAAACCAAGAGTCAGAGGCTTAGGGGCGCCTGGGTGGCTCAGATGGTTAAGCATCTGCCTTCGGCTCAGGTCATGATCCCAGGGTCCTGGGATCGAGTCCCACATCAGGCTCCCTGCTCGGAAGAGGGCCTGCTTCTTCCTCTCCCTCTGCTGCTCCCCCTGCTTGTGCTCTTTCCCTCTCTCTGTCAAATAAATAAATAAAATCTTTAAAAAAAATTAAAAAAAGAGTCAGAGGCTTAATTGACTGAGCCACCCAGGCACCCCTGATTGGGCATTTTATTATTTTTTTTATTTATTTTTAAAAAGATTTTATTTATTTGTCAGAGAGAGAGAGAGTGTGCGCTCACACAAGCAGGGGGAGCCGCAGACAGAGGCAGAGGGAGAGAAGCAGGCTCCCTGCTGAGCAGGGAGCCAGATGTGGGACCTGATTCCAGGACCCTGGGATCATGACACGAGCTGAAGTCTGCCGCTTAACTGACTGAGCCACCCAGGCGTCCCTGATTTGGCATTTTAAAGGTGAACGGGGGAGTTGGAAAGTGAAGGCCCAGGTGAAAACTTAAAGTGTTGGTCGGTGTAAATGTCATCAGGCTCGCTACGTCTGCTAGCTAGCAATTATCAGGGTTAGGCTCCCATCTACGCACAGAGACCGAGAAACAGGCCTCACCTTCCTGATGATTATATTTCAGAGGAATGGCTTTCAGGTCATTAAGAAAGACACTCCTGAATTGCAGGAGATACATATACATCTCAGAGGGACAGAAAAAAGATTCACAATTGTAAGTCCTTTTTAGTAAATGCTCTAAGGAAGGGAGGTTGGGGCCTATACCCAGGTGTTGGCTAGAACAAACAGTAAATTCTCCTGGCAGCATTGAACTTTCTCAAGCAGTCCTGTGTATGTCTGTCTGTGTGTGTGTGTTGGGGGTGGGGGACACTGGGGTCATCCTAGGGTCATGGCCTTATGCTGCTGCTAGAAGCCATGTTCAAATTCGGTCATCTCTTATTGCAGAGGTTTGGACAGAGTCATTATATGCTAAGAGTTCTGCAGGTCTCAGTCCCTATATAATTCTGTGTTCTTATAATATTTGTTTCCTCCAGTGATAACCAAATACATGCCTTTCAGTCCCCAGAGTAGCAAGCTAGCAATTGCAAGGGATGCGCTCTGAAACAGCTGAGCCTCAGCCTGCTGGTGGCTGAAACTGAGAGCTGGGATTTCCCTAAGTCCTCATTGCTTGCTGTCCATTGTCACACTCTATGGATCATAAAATCCTACAGGCTCTAACTCTATAGTATATCCTGAAGCTGTCCACTTATCTCCATATGCGCTGCTACTCACCTGAGTTCTGAGCCATCACGTCTCTCTCCTGGATGCCTCCAGGCTCCCTGCTTCAAGTTCTTCGCCTCCACCCCCATACAGTCCATCTCCACACAGCAACTGGTGGGCCTTTTAAAGTGTAGATTTGGTGGCCTTCCCCTAATGGATGCACGTGAGAGTGAGACCTAGTCTAAACAGGGCTTATGACGCCTACATCATCTGGCCCCTGCTGGCCTAACTTCATCTCCTGCCTCTCTGCACTTCATTGAGCCCCAGCCCAGCTCACTCCTGCCTCAGAGCCCAGGCTGTTGGCATCCCCTCCTCCTGGCACGCTCTCCAGGAGGATCTTGACACAGCTGTCTCCTTGTTGAAATTGAGGTCAAGTGTCACTTGTTCAGAGGTCTTCTCTAACCAATCAATGACCTTCCAAGTCACTGCCTGTCATATCACCCTGTTTTATGTTTTCTTGTCGTAGCGCTTATCAAGATCTGAAATGATTTCGTGTATTCCGCCTCTTCCTCTAAAACCTGCGGTCTGCGAGGGGCAAAAGTTCTCCTCGGCCTGAGAGACTATGGACATGACTTTGAGCAGTTAGTTCAACAGTTATAGAAGACCTACTACGTGCCTCACTGCAGGCCTACATCAGACTAGGTCGCACTCCCGCGGCCACTCGCTGAAGCCCTGTCCGTTCTCAGGAAAATGGGGATTATGATGCCCCAAGCCGCGGTCTGAGCCAAAGGGCATTGTCGCTTGTGATGTCAGCGCAAACACAGAGCCGGTCGCGATTGGCCATCCGAGCTTGGGTGGGGCCTGAGCGCTCCTGGTCCCGCCCCTCGCCTCTGCCCGGCTCACGCATGCGCCCGGGCCGCAGCCTCGCCGCCGCGCCATTTTGCCGGGGTTTGAATGTGAGGCGGAGCGGCAGCAGGGGTGGGTAGTGCCGGCTACAGTTCGCGACTGAGATTCCCTTCTCCGTTCCCGTATCCCCAAGAGGTGAGGCGCGGGGCGTGCAGGGCCTGGCAGGGTGGCCTCTTGGGACCCCGCTGGGGGAGGGATGCGCGTTTCTGACACTTCCGAGCGCTGGGAAGCAAAGACCGCGCCTCTGGGCGAGAGCGGAATTTGAGCCCGTACTTCGGGCGGCGCCCTCGGGCGAGGTCTTTGCCTGCACGGACGGGTCGCGCCTCACCTCGCGGCGTGCCAGGCCTCAGGCCCAAGCCCAGCGGCCCCGGGGCCTGTGAGGGACGAGGGCCCCCGAGGCGCGGCCTAACGCGAGCCGCCCGAGCGCCCGCCCCTTCCCCCCCCCCCCCCCAGCGCCGCGCGGATTGGCCGCGCTGCCGCCGGGCCGCTCGGGAAGGCCACCTCTCATTGGTCGCACCCGCGCGTCCGTCCTCGTCGCGCCGGGCCACCCGCAACGTGAGCTGAGCGCAGTGGCGAGGCCTGTCCGGCGGGGCTGCGGAGCCGGAGCCGGCTGCCGCCCAGACGGCCTCTTCCCCGGTCCCCGGGACTCACGTTCTGGTTGGAAGGGGGACCTTTAATCTCCCTGTGCTTCAGTCTCCCCGACTGTAAATGGGCATCGTGATCTCACTTTGCTGAGTTGTTTTGAGGATTACGTTCTAGTCCATGCACCTGCCCAGGAATGTAGGGTCTCGGTCTTGGGGGAGACGCGAGAGTGTGGTAGTTCGGAGCATGAGCTTTGGAATTAGAAGGCCTGGGTTCGCTCCAGAGTCGGCCTCCCTGGGAGTGCAGGTTAGGGCTAGTCTCTTCATCCCTGAGTCTTCCCCATTTCCTTATCCGCAAAGTGGGGTTGAAAACAATCTGCCTCGCAGAGTGGCTGTGAGGATCCACGGAGTTATTACCGTGGTTGACAAAGTCCCAACCGAAGTTACCATTGTCTGCCTCTTCCACCCATCTCTTCTTAGCCACTGAAGCCATACTGCTGACTTTCTGTTTTCTTAGATGTTCCAAGTTCGTGCCCACCGTAGAGCGTTTGGACGTGCCTTTCGTTTGCTTGGAAATTATCGACATCAGAGCTTTGCAAGGCTGGCTCCCTGTCCTTTAAGTTTCATGTCCGTTACACCTTTGACCGACTTCTCTGAGGACTTATTTCTTTCCACTTTTTACTTAATAGCATTTACTATTAACTAGAATTACTTAGAGTTGTTCATTGTCTTTCTCAGCTGCTGGGTTGTTAACTTCAAGAGCAAGGACCTTACCTGTCTTGTTTACTGCTATATTCTGGTGACGAGTGCTTACCACGTGGTAGATGCACAAGTGTTGTTATTCCTTGGAGGCATAGAGGGGGACTTTTTACTATTGGATCCCACCTGTGTTTTGTTTTGTTTTTTTTAAAGATTTTATTTATTTATTTGGCAGAGAGAGACACAGCAAGAGAGGGAACACAGCAGGGGGAGTGGGAGAGGGAGAAGCAGGCTTCCCGTGGAGCAGGGAGCCCGATGCGGGGCTCGATCCCAGGACCCTGGGACCATGACCTGAGCCAAAGGCAGACGCCTAGCGACTGAGCCACCCAGGCGCCCCACCTGTGTTCTTTTCTTTTCTCCTGAGCCCCCTCCCCAGGGTTGAATTTTTAACTTGTGTGTGTGTCTCCACTTGCTGCACAATTCCTGGGACTCTTGATTGACCTTATCCCTCCAAGACACTTTGACTTCTTTCTGTCAGTGCAAGGGAGTTTTCTCTTCCCATCTGGTTACTTTGATTTCTGCTACTTGGGGGCTGGGACAGAAGGTTTCCTGTAGAGGATCGGATGTGTTTGAGAGCAGTGCTCTAGCTTTGGAATTAATTTGTTCCTTCATTTAATATCTATAGAGCATTCACTTAATATCTGAGAATACAGTGAAATAAAAATGGACAAGGTCCTTTCCTTTGGGGAGCTTATATGCTAATGGGAGAAAGAAACAGTAATACAAATAAATGAATTAGATAATTTCAGATAGAAGTGAGAGAGCCGATGTGACAGATGAAGGCTTCTCTGGGGGCATCTGAGTGGCTCAGTCGGTTAAGGGTCCAACCTGATTTCAGCTCAGGTCATGATCTCAAGGTTGTGAGATGGAGTCCCATTAGCGGGCTCTGTGCTAGGTATAGAGTTTGCTTAGGATTCTCTCTCTGTCCCCCCCCCTCCCCCTCTCTTAAAAAAAAAAAAAAAGGCTTCTCTGGAGAGGTGACTTTTGAGCTGAGATCAGCCATGGAAAGTTGAGGGGACAGAGCATTCCAGGCAGAGGAAATAGAAAGTAAGTACAAAGGCTTGAGGACAGGAACAGACTTAGAATATTGGAGGAAAATCCAGCTTGCTACAGTAGCGTATGAAGAAAGGAGAGGTATCCAGGGGCCAGATCATATAGGGCTTTGTAGACAATGTACAGTTTGGATTTGATTCTAAGTGGTCTATTCCTGTGATAAGAAAGCAGGGAGGGGGGTTGAGGTGTTGGGGTATGTTCTTGATATGTGTGTGCCAGATAGTTTTCATTCATTGGATCTCTTTCCCTTTCCCCAGATGTAAGGACTCAGGAATGGTTCTCTAATGTGGAGGAAATATCTAAGGAAAAGGCACAGATCTTGGATCAGCTTATGTCACAGATGTCTGTCAGATGGCCTTGGAAATCAAAGTTTTTATTCCAAAAGTCTTCATCCATAACTGAGGGCCTGTGGGAAGAGGCTAGACTTAGGTCCAGCCATTCATTCAACAAGAAGAACTTGGAATTTAGATAAGTCTCCCATCACTGATTTATTGTGGTACATGTGTTTTCTTTTTTAACTGAATTGGTAGGGATTTCCAAAGATCTGTGGAAAAAGTAACGTATCTCATATGAAAGCAAAATAATGAATTTCACATTTCTAGTTTTAATCATTATTTTAAAATCAGTAACACTGGGACGCCTGGGTGGCTCAGTCAGTTAAGCGGCTGCCTTCGGCTCAGGTCATGATCCCAGGGTCCTGGGATCGGGTCCCGCATCAGGCTCCTTGCTCGGCGGGGAGCCTGCTTCTCCCTCTGTCTGCCTCTCCCCCTGCTTGTGCTCTGTCTCTCTCTCTCTCTCTCTCTCTCTCTCACAAATAAATAAATAAATAAATCTTAAAAAAAAATAAAATAAAATCAGTAACACTTTCTACATTTACATTTTGCTAATATTTTAAAGAGTCCAAGTACTTTCACATGTGGCCAAATTAGATAGCTTAATTAGACCTTGATCTTGTTGATACATTATGAATACCTGTGGAGTATTCTCTAAAGTTACCTGATTTGTCATGCTTTCCCAAATCAGGGCTAAGCTTACAATTTTTTTTAAAGATTTTATTTATTTATTGGGGAGAGCACCACACACAGAGTAGGGGGAGGGGCAGAGGGAGCAGGAGAAGCAGACTCCCTGCTGACCAGGGAGACTTAAGCAGGGCTGGATCCCAGGACCCTGAGATCATGACCTGAACCATGGGCAGACGCTTAACTGACTGGTCCACCCAGACGCCCCTACCATTTGGTTTTTTAGACATTATTACTAAGGAGATACAAAAAGGGTTTGTTGACAAATAATTAGTACTAAACTCAAGGATCTGTGTAGTATTTTGACTTTCAGGGATTGTTTCATGCATATTTACATATCCCCATGAGCCCTCACTTTTTTTTAACTTACAAATAGTCCTGCTTAGTACCGGAACTTTGTCATTTTGGTGTCATTCTATCATGTGGTCTTAGAATCAATTGTCTCCACCTCTTCCTGTAGTTATAGTCAGTTGACCAGAGCAAATGTGTAGAATGATGGAAAGTTTTTTTTTTTTTAAGATCTTATTTATTTATTTGAGAGAGAGAGAGAGAGAGCACATGAGAGGGGGAGGGTTAGAAGGAGAAGCAGACTCCCCGCTGAGCAGGGAGCCTGGTGCAGGACTCGATCCCGGGACTCCAGGATCATGACCTGAGCCGAAGGCAGTCTCTCAACCAACTGAGCCACCCACGTGCCCTGATAGAAAGTTTTTGATGGAAAAAATCAATCAAGGGGGTGCAGCTTTTGAAAATAGTACAAGAAATACGTAGTAGGTACCTATCACTATTGTAAAGCTCTAGGGAGATTGAAGTGAACAAAACACAAAGGCCCTACAAGAAAGCAAAGTAGTATGCCTTATAATACTTGGAAATTTGGAACTTGGAAAAATAGAGTAAAGGAATAGAGAGTGACTGAGGTGGGTGCTCTTTTAGATAGGCTGGTCCAGGAAGGCATCTCTGAAAAGAGATGACCTTGGAAAGAGACCTGAATGAAGTGGGCAGTGCCATACAGCTCTCCAGAGGCAGAGCTGTTCAGGCAGGTGGAACAGTAAGTGCAAAGCCCTGAAACAAAAGTATAAGCACTGGCATATATGAACAGTAACATAGGCCAAATTTCACATTCCCTTCTTTCTTGAAAAACTTTCGAATGAACAGAAATTAATTATGGTGGGTAAGTTGTCATTTGTTTATCTTACAGATGTAAGAGTTCCCATGTTAAGTTGGGGCTCCTCAGAACTGAGCCTCAAAGAATAGTCTCTAATACACTCTGGGAACTCCTGTTGTAGCTAGTTGACTGACATATTGACTCATCCTTTAGTTCGTTCAACAAATGCTTGCTGTGTATCTCCTGTGTGCCAGGCAGTGGTCAAGTCCTGGGCTTACACAGACAAGACATACAAAGTCCCTGCCATAAGGAGCTTACAATAAGGATAACAAGTATATCAAAGATAATTCAGATGATGGTTACTACTATTAATAGTGTAATGGGAACAAGGTAGATGATAATGGTGGAAGGCCCTTTTTAGGAATTGACAGTGGGCTGACAGCTAAATGATACCCAGTATCAAATTAAAAGGAAGAGCATGATTACAGCATGGAGAACTGTCTTGACTGGTTCACGCCACAGAGGGAAGGCTTTTGTGGCTTGAACTTAGAGCCAAAAAGAAGCCAAAAGAAGGTAAATGAAGTTGACAGTTACAGATTGCATGGAACTCTGCCATGGTAAAGAGTCTGGAATTTTTTTTTAAGATTTATTTATTTTAAAGAGAGAGAGTGTGCACGCTAGAGAGAGTTCACACGTCGGGGGGGAGGGCAGAGGGAGGAAATCTCAAGCAACTCAAGCAAACTCCCTGCTGTGGAGCCCAACTTGGGGCTCGATCTTATGACCCATGAGATCATGACCTGAGCCTGTATCACAAGTCGGTCACTTAACCAATTGAGCCACCCCAAGGGTTTGGGTTTTTAATATAGATAATTATGAGGAATATAAGAGATTTTAGCTGAGATATGTATAGTGCTTTAAGAACATAATGAAGAAAGTTAGTTGGGTGCCTGGGTGGCTCAGTCCGTTGAGCTGTTGGTTCTTGATTTCTGCTCTACATGATCTCAGGGTCCTGGGATCAAGCCCTGTGTGGGGCTCCGAGCTCAGTGAGGAATCTGCTTAAGGATTCTTTCTGTTCCTTTCTCTCTGCCCCCTCCCCTGCTCACAAGTGTGTGCGCTCTCTTTTCTCTCCCTAAAATAAATAAATCCTAAAAAAAAAAGTTAGTGAAATGCAAAGTTACTGGGGAGTGTATTAAATTCAACAGAATAGGGGCTCCTGCATGGCTCAGTCAGTTAAGCATCGGACTCTTGATCTTGGTTGGCTCAGGTCTTGATCTCAGGGTCATGAGGGCCTGCTTGAAAAATCAGTAAATAAAGGTTATTATTAAAAAAAAAAACTCAGAATAGATCCAATTAATCTCTGTAATCCTCCCAGTACACAGTTTCTAACATGCTGCCTTGAATAAATGTCAAAAGGTAGAACAAGTTTGTGTGGCAAAGAAAGACAAGGGTTTTTTGGGTTTTTGGGTTTTTTTAGCTTACATAACACTGATGTAGATGATTTTGCTTGGCAACAGCAAACTTTCATTTCAAACAGATTGAGCATTTCAACAGAAAGAATGGGTAAGGAATTGATTAAATCACTACTTTCCAAAGTTTTTTTGTTTTGCTTTTTTTTTTTAAAGATTTTATTTATCTATTCATGAGAGACAGAGAGAGAGAGAGAGAGAGAGGCAGAGGGAGAAGCAAGCTCCCAAGGAGCAGGGAGCCCAATGCGGGACTCGATCCCAGGACCCCGGGACCATGACCCGAGCCGAAGGCAGACGGCCAACCATCTGAGCCACCCAGGCGCCCTGTTTTTTAATATTCATTTGGGGGAGAGAGTGAGCAAGAGAGCACACGAGCAGGGGCAGAGGGAGAGGGAGAAGCAGATTCCCCCGCTGAGCAGGGAGCCTGACACAGGGCTTGATCTCAGGCTGGGATCATGACCTGAACCAAAGGCAGACACTTAACTGACTGAGCCACCCAGGCACCCCTTTCCAAAGTTTTATATAATAAAGTAGTTCTGTGGCCAAGTAACGGGGGGGAATTCTGGATTAAATAACATTAAACTGATAATTTACTGTTTGAGTTCCTGAAACCTTTAAGGGAATATAATGCATAGCATTTTCCAAACTTTTTTTTTTTTTTTTTAATTTTGTATTTAAGGGCCGTCTGGCTGGCTCAGTCAGAGGAGCATGCGATTCTTGATCTCAGGGTTGAGTTTGAGACCCACGCTGGGTGTGGAGATTGCTTAAAGATAAAATCTTTTAAAAATCTTAAAAAAATTTTTTGTTAAATCTTTATATCCAACTCAAAACCACAAGATCAAGAGTCGCCTGCCAGCCAGGCACCCCTGCATTTTCCAAAGTTTTGATATAAAACCCAGAAAGGGTAGCCTCTCAATAAATTGTGTGTATGTTTGAGTGGTACTTGATATTCATGCCATAGAGTGGTTTGCACTGCGTCAAAGGAAGTGAATGGATAGGTGGAGGAATCTATTAAATAAGAATATTGGCTTCCCTTATGATAAAAACATCTTCCAGTTAAAGGAAAAGACTAATGAGAATACGGATAGTTTCAAACAAATCATTCTCCTTAAAAGTTTGTCGTTTCTGGCTGTGGAGGGATGCTGCACAAGCATAGTATTAGCTATCGCCCTTATCTATAGCATTAGCTAACCCGCCCCCAAGATGACCTTCCTATTGCTATCCCCGGTGTTTCCACTCTAGTTCAGTCCCCTGTCATTATTATTTCCCCCTGAGAGATAGCCTTGGTTAGTAGGAAGAGAGTAGACCTTATAGAGTCAGACTGATCTATTGAATCTAATTTTTATTAACTATGTGTGACTTGGGGCAAGTTAGTTAATCTCTCTAAGTCTCCTTGTATATAAAATGGTTATTATATGAAATGATGTAAACCATGCAAAACATCTGTCATTGTGCCCTTCCCCCATTTAAAAAAAAAAGTGTCCTAACACACCTTCATTTGTTCTTCTCAACTCCATTCTGGAAACATTGCCAGCCCAAAGTTCATATACTCCACTTTCATTAAGTTTTGACTCATTTCAAAAAACCTTTAGTGACTTCCTATTGTACATTAAATCATGAAACTTCAGCTAAATACTGAGGAACTATATGATCCGATCTTAGCCTCCAATTCCTTTATTCTCCAAAGGAGGTATGTACTCTTCCTGTCTGTTAACTTTGCTCACACTAGTTCTTGTATGGGATGGGTCTTCATTCTACTTTGCCTTTTCAGTTCTATGTATCTTTCCTCTTTTTTATTTGTAATATCTTATTCATTTGTTTTGAGAGAGAGAGCGAGAGTGAGGGAAGTGGGAGGGGGACAGGAAGAGGGAGAAGCAGACTCCTTGCTGAGCAGGGAGCCCAACGTGGGGCTCGATCCCAGGACTCCAGGATCATGACCTGAGCTGATGGCAGTTGCTTAACTGACTGAGCCACCCAGGCGCCCTTCTATGTATCTTTCAAGTTAGCTAAAGACAGCCTCTTGGACATCTTGGCCCACATGTAAATGTAGGCCAAGTGACTCGCTTATTAACTTCCTAGCTTAAGTTAAGTTACTGTCTGTGATTCATTTGGCACCTCTACTCCGGAGAACAAATGTGTTTCAGGGTTTCTTTTTGGATGCAACATTCCTGAGGGGTGTGGGGTAGCACTCTGCAATCAAACACATTACTATTTCTTAAATAAAACAAATTTATATACTAAGTGAGATACCTTATTTATAGCCTCAGGCAGTTTGGGCCAGGTTTTGCTGCCGAACGAGTTTGTTACAAACTTTAAAAAAAAACCAAACCTTTCAGGGCACCTGGGTGGCTCAGTCTACTCTTGATCTCAGCTCAGGGTTATGAGTTCAAGCCCAGCATTGGGCTCCATGCTGAGCGTGGAGACTGCTTAAAAAAAAAAACACAACAACAACTTTCAGTTTTAGACTTTTGGATTTCAGAACTGCAGGAAAGGGATTATGGGTCTGTAGTTGGCATCGCAGTTGAAGTGTCTTGTCTTCCAACTAATATGTAAGCTCCTTTGAGAGCCTGAATTTAATTACCTTTGACAGAATCATTTTAAGAATACAATAAAGGGTACCTTGGTGGCTCAGTTGGTTGTGTCTGCCTTCAGCTCAGGTCATGATTCCAGAGTCCTGGGATCGAGCCCTGCACCCAGGCTCCCTGCTCATTGGGGAGTGGGCTTCTCCCTCTGCCTCTCCCCTCCGGCTTGTGCTCGCTCTCTCACTCTCTCAAATAAATAAAATCTTAAAAAAAAAATAAAATTTTAATAACTTTCTGATTGCAAGTGTGATACATATAGTAGTTGTGGGATATTAGGAGAATCTAGAAGAATATGAAAAGAACAAAAATGTCCATTGTTCATCGCATGGACATTACTGCTGTTTACATTTTGGAGTGTATTTTTAGTTTTTCTATATAGTGTGGTATGTGTAAATTTTTTTTAAGATTTTATTTTTAAGTAACCTCTGTACCCAGTGTGGGGCTTGAACTTAAAACTCTCAAGATCAAGAGTTGCATGCTGTACCAACTGAACCAGCCTGGTGCCCCTAAATATTTTTCACATAATTTGAATTGTGGTATATTTGAGCTTTTTCCACTTAGCTTTATTACATTTTACAAAAATTATTACATACTTGTTTTTTTCTTGTCATAGAAGCCCCAGATTGAGTTTGGTGCATGGTTGCCCTGAGAAGGCTATATTTCCCTGGGTTCCCTGGGAGCTAGTGCAGTTTTAGGGGCGCCTGGGTGGCTTGGTTCCGTTAAGCTCCTGACTCTTGTTTTGGTTTAGGTCATGATCTCAGGGTCATGAGATCAAGCCCTGTTTCACGTTGTGCTGGGCGTGGTGCATGCTTAAGATTCTCTCTCTCCCTCTCCCCCACCTTTTCTTTCTCTGAAAAAAAGTGCAGTTTTAAAAAATAGCTTTATTGAACTATAACTTACTGTGAATTCATTTTAAGTGTACTTTTTGGTGAGTGTCATTAATTTTACACAGTTGTGCATCCATCACCATACTCACATCATGGTTTTAGACCATATTTATTGTCCCCAGAAAGTTCTGTTGTTTTGCATTTAATTTTATCTACTCACCAAGAACTCGGAGATCACAATGTCCTATTTTATAGAGTTCTCAAGCTTTTTTGTTTATGGGGAATGATGTGTGCGTGCACTCTTGTAATTTATACATATGTGCTATTCTGTGTTTCTTAGCTTTATTTTGTCACTTATGTTTAGCTTTTAATTTGTAATATATTAGATGTGAATTTTTTTGGTCAATGGCAGTGTATTCTGTGATTTATGTTTGGTGTTGTTTAAGCTTTGAATATTAAAGTAGTTGCTTCTTTACTGAGATATAGAGATATAATTGACATATTACCATTAGGTTTGGGTGTACAACATAATAATTGTATATATTATGAAATGATCACAGTAAGTCTAGTTAGTATCCATCACTACACATAATTACAGATTTTTTTTTTTTTGTCATCAGAACTTTTTTTTTAAAAGTAGGCTCCACACCCAACATGGGGCTTGAACTCACGACCCCGAGATCAAGAGTTGCATATTCTACTGACTGAGCCAGCCAGGTGCCCCGTAATACAGTATAATTTGTTTGTTTGTTTATTTATAGTAATTTCTGTACCCAAAGTGAGGCTTGAACTCATAGCCCAAGATCAAGAGTTGCATGCTCCCCTGACTGAGCCAGCCAGGTGTCCCTGTATTACTAACTATAGTCACTATGCTGTACATTATATCCTCATGGCTTACTTACTTTATAACTAGAATTTTGTACCTTTTGACCTCCTTCACCCATTTCGTGCACCTCTAACCCCCCACCAATTGGTTCTCTGTATCTGTGAGCTCTGGTGTGGGGGTTTTTTGTTTTAATTTATTTTTTAAGATTTTATTTATTTATTAGAGAGAGAGAGCGAGAGAGAGAGTACAAGCGGGGAGTGGCAGGGAGAGGGAGAAGCAGGCTCCCGCAGAGCAGGGAGCCCGACATGGGGCTCGATCCCAGGACCCTGGGATCATGACCTGAGCCGAAGGCAGACGCTTAACCGACTGAGCCACCCAGGCGCCCCTTATTTTAATTTTAAATTCTACATAGGAGTGAGATCCTATGGTATTTGTCTCTCTCTGACTTAATTCACTTAGCATAATGCCCTGAAGGTCCTCCAGGGGCATATGCCTGGCTCAGTCAGTAGAGCATGTGACTCTTGATCTGGGGAATTGTGAGTTAAAAGTCCATATTGGGCACGGAGCCTACTTTAAAAAAAAAAAGTCTATCCATTTTGTCACAAGTGGCGGGATTTCCCATTTTTGTGGCTGAATAATATTTCATTATATACACATATCCGGTTTCTTTTATCCATTTATCCATTGGTGAACATTTATAAAGGTTATTTCCATGTCTGGACTGTTGTAAATAATGTTGCGGTGAACATATGGGTACAGATATCTTTTTGAGTTTGTGCTTTCATTTCCTTTGGATAAATACCAGAAATGGAGTTTATTTCTAATTGAGAGCGAACGAGAGAGCACGAGTAGAGCTGCAGAGGGAGAGAGCAAAGCAGACACCCCCCTGAGAGGGGAGCCTGATATGGGGCTCGGTCCCAGGACCCCGGGATCATGACCCGTGCCGAAGGCAGACGCTTAACGACTGAACCACCCAGGCGCCCCAAGTTGTTTTTTTTTTTTTTTTTTAGATTTTATTTATCTATTTGACAGAGACACAGCAAGAGAGGGAACACAAGCAGGGGGAGTGGGAGAGGGAGAAGCAGGCTTCCCCACAAAGCAGGGAACCCGACGTGGGGCTCGATCCCAGGACCCCGGAATCATGACCCAAGCTGAAGGCAGATGCTTAACGACTGAGCCACCCAGGCGCCCCCAAGATTTTATATATTGAGAGGGAGAGAGTGTGCATGCAGCAACAGGAGTTGGGGGGTGGGAGGGCAGAGGTGGAGGGAGAGGAACAAGCACACTCCCAGCTGAGCGCAGAGCTAGAGGCAGGGCTGGATCCCATGACCCTGAGATGAGGACCCAGACCTGAGTCAAAACCAAGAGTCCGACACTCAACCACCTGAGCCACCCAGGTACCCCCAGAAGTGGAATTTCTGGATCATGTGGTAGTTCTATTTTTAATTTTTTGAGGAACCTCCGCACAGTTTTCCATAGTGACTGCACCAATTTACATTCCCACCAGCAGTGCACAAGCTTTCCCTTTTCTGCACATCCTTGCCAACACTTGTTATTTCTTATCTTTTTCATGACAGCCATTCTAACAGGAATGAGGTGAAGTCTCATTGTGGTTTTGGTTTGCATTTCCCTGATGGTTAGTGATGTTGAGAACCTTTGCATGTACCTGTGGGCCATCTGTATGTCTCAGAAAAATGTTCAAATCCTCTGCCCATTTTTAAATTTTATTTATATATACAAGAAAATATATATTTATATATATAATTTTTATTTTTTTGCTTTTTGAGTTGTGTGGGCTTTTAGTATATTTTGGATATTAACCTCTTATCAGATATATAATTTGCAAATAATGCTCCCATTGATAGGCCACATTTTTCATTTTGTTGATGGTTTCCTTTGCTGTGCAGAAGCTTTCTTTTTAAGGTTTGATTTATTTATTAGAGAGAGAGAGAGCACAAGCAGGGGGAGTGGCAGAGGGAGAGGGAGAAACAGGCTCCCTGCTGAGCAGGACCCTGGGATCATGACCTGAGCTGAAGGCAAGACGCTTAACCAACTGAGCCACCCAGGTGCCCCTGTGCAGAAGCTTTTTAGTTTGATGTAGTCCCACTTGCTTATCTTATTTGCTTATCGAAAGTTGCTTTTTAATCATAATCACAGCTGTCATCTTCTGAATCCCAGAATTCTCTCCCCAGGTACAAATTCTCAGCATCTGGTTTGTTGTCAATCCTTGTGATTGCATGTTGTACACAAAGAAATTTATTCTAGTTTCTTTAATCTCAGAACTCTTTATGGGATCCTTATTTACTGCTTAAAATTGTAATTTCTCATGGTGGACCTTAACAAAAAAAAGTTCCTAGTGAGTCTTTTTTTAAACCCCTTGTTTCCCCCCCCCTTTTTTTTAGCATTAAATCTGATAAACTTTATGGTGACTTTGATCAGTTCTTCACCTTTGTTTTTCTGTGCCTCTTTTTGACTTTGTGGTACGGTTTTTCTTCTTCATCTCAAAATTAACTCACCATTGTCTCAGAAAAGTCCATCTTATCTTCTGGAACCTTGCCTCAGCTGAGTCAGGCTTATAGCCCATACCTTAAAACATAACAAATGGATGACTTTCAGAGAGGGGAAGACCCATGGTATAAAAGTATTCTTTTATGTAAATCATTGTATCCCAATGTGACCAATTTATCAAAGCTCATTTTTTGTTTTAGGTTCTATGGCAATGGAGCTCAGCGATGCAAATTTGCAAACACTAACAGAATACTTAAAGAAAACTCTTGATCCTGATCCTGCCATCAGACGTCCAGGTAAAGAGAATGTTTTGTGGTTTGATTTATTCTTTAAGGACAGATGATGAAAACCTTTGCATAATCTATCTGTATTTGTAAATTGAAAAAAAAAGATTTAACACTTGATTCTGGGGCATAGTTTTTCATTCTCTACCAGTAAAGTGTGTGGTTGGCTGCTTACAGCTGCTGTAACATATGGTGATGTGGTGTGTTTTTGGTTTGGTTTTGTTTTTTTGAGTAAAGTAGCCTTTATTTGGCATCTTCTGGGATTAAAAAGTACTAGTGTGTCTAGAATGCTTTGTCCCGTCACCTTTCTGAAAATCCCCACACCTGCCTGTTTTAGAAATATAATAATTAGGGCACAGAGATGAGAGTTAATTGCTTTAAAAAGTGATTAAATGAATTAAACTAGGTAATGAGATGCTGTCTCTTAATCCCCATGTTGGGTTTGATTTAATTAATACATTTTAAGACCTAGGGTTCCTCCCTCCTGTATTTGACCAGTTTCTGTTAGAAACTTTTGTGCTAGCTTAGAATTGTAAACTCAGATGCCCAAAGGACTCAAATGTGAAGGTAAAAATGAGGGAGGCAGGTGAAGTGAGGATTGGTAATTTCATGTGACTTATATGCCTTGGTTAAGGGCCTTTAGAACAAGCTAACTTTGGGGGATTCAAACCACTTTTGCAAGATCAGATTTCCAGCTTTGTTGGAAAAATAAAAGACATTTCTGTGAAGTGTCCTCATTTTTAAATGATAATTTGAAATACCATGCAAACCAAGCAAACCCTCCTTCTGAGGGCCAGATGTGTCTTGTGGATGGGTAGCCAGTTGATGATTCTCGATGTGAGCCATATTAACTAGGTATCAACCTGCTGCTTCAGAACTTAACTAATGTGCATGCTCAGAAAGAGGATTTTGGAACGCCTCCACAAAGACACAAGTGGATGTGTGTGTGTGTTGCAGTTATATATTATATATAATAAATAGAATTATAAACATGTTAATGCATCCATTCTATTCTAGAATAGTGTTTGTGATTTCTGAGAGGGAGAATTGTGGCTTTTCCCATTAGTGCTTAAAAAGGTAATGTGTTCTTGGAGGAAGGGAAATTAATGGCTCTAATCTTCTTAGACTTTCTCAGAAAACCTCTGCAAACCCTGTCTATTAAAAACTATTTTTAATAATTTTGTCTTTGTAAGGCAAGGGTGTTAACTGTTTTATGAATTCAGGATAGACTGTAGGAATAAATTGATGAATGAGTTAGGAACGTAGCATTTCTCAGGGATTGGTACTAGACTCAGTGTTTCTAGAAAATGATCTGGAGGTTGAAATGTGTAGTACAGATACCACTATGCTCCCTTGGTTTTGTGATGAGACTGGTCCAGATGAACTGGAAGACATTTTGAGGCTCCTTGCGTGTGTAGAAACATGTCTGTGTGAATATTCTGTGAGCAAGTTGAAGGAAATGAACACAGAAAGAAATAATTCGACTTAAACTCATGAGATTTCTTTAAGGATATTGATTACAATTTAAGAAAGAGACCTGGCGATCTATATGGGCTTTCCCCCAGATCATGGATCTAGTGTGTTGCCCTGTGTGCAGTGCTAACCACTGAGAGGAAACAACCAAAGCCTTCCAGACTCCTACAAAACCATAGTGAGTCCCCTCCTGAAAAACATTTTTCAGTTTAGCCCTCCTCGTCTTTTAAGAAAGACATGATGGACACAAAGCAGGGAGGATTTGAGGATGGGTATCAAACTCTTGGGACTCAGTTCAGAAAGAAGACAGGTATTAAATCATAATATTGTAGAAAATAATAGATGCTAATGGCAGACCTTTTCAATGAAGTTTATGAAGACGTGCTATAAACCTTCACTTGTGTGATCAGTAAACTTTGGAGAGTTCTTTTTTTTTTTTTTTTA
Organism: Eumetopias jubatus; assembly: GCF_037043125.1. Classification (NCBI taxonomy): domain Eukaryota; kingdom Metazoa; phylum Chordata; class Mammalia; order Carnivora; family Otariidae; genus Eumetopias; species Eumetopias jubatus. The sequence goes on from NW_028274815.1 coordinate 128,682,415, forward strand.
ACATTTTATTTAGGGACGCCTGAGTGGGTCAGTCAATTAAGCATCTGCCTTCTGCTCAGGTCATGATCCCAGGGTCCAGGGATCGAGTCCTGCGTCAGGCTCCTTGCTCATCAGGGAGCCTGCTTCTCCCTCTGCCTACAGCTCCCCCTGCTTGTGCTCTCTGTCTCTCACAAATGAATAAGGTCTTAAAAATATATATATATTTTATTTATTTTACGAGAGAGAGAGCGAGCGAGCACGCAAGCACAGAGGGAGAGGGAGAAGCAGACTCCCAATGAGCAGGGAGCCCTATGCGGGGCTTTATTTTAGAAGCAGCGTGTGCATAGGGGCTGGGTGGAGGGGCAGAGAATCTCAAGCAGACTCCCCACTGAGCTCAGAGCCTGGCTATCTAATGACCCTGAGATCATGACCTGAGCCAAAATCAAGAGTCAGACGCTTAACTGCCTGAGGTACCCATTCGCCCCTAAACCTAGGAGACTTCTTATCCCTAAGTGTGGTAGGAGTTGAAAATATGTGGGTAAAATCTTCAAATACTTTTTTGCTCATACTGGAAATGTTTAGTTCAAGAAGAAAACTGAGGGCTAGTGTGATAGAGTAAGGACTGGACTAAAACTTTCTCAGTGATGAAATCTAGCTGTGCGATCTTAGACAAGTTACCTAACTCAGGAGCCTTGTATTTATTTATTTATTCATTCATTCATTTATTTGTTTATTTAGAGATTTTATTTATTTCACAGAGAGACCATAAGCAAGGGGAGCTGCAGAGGGAGAGGGAGAAGCAGGCTCCCCACTGAGTAGGGGATCCCGATGTGGGGCTCGATCCCAGGACCCTGGGATCACACCCTGAGCTGGAGGCAGACGCTTAACCAACTGAGCCACCGAGGCACCCCGATTTTTTGATCATTTAATTAGAGATCTACATAGATACAAAACGGAAAGGCTTGGTTATAATGTCAAATCTTCTAACATGGAAATTCTTTTACAGCTGAGAAATTTCTTGAATCTGTAGAAGGAAATCAGAACTACCCACTTTTGCTTTTAACATTGCTGGAAAAGTCCCAGGATAATGTTATCAAAGTTTGTGCCTCAGTAACATTCAAGAACTATATTAAAAGAAACTGGAGAATTGTAAGTATTTTGTGAACACACGGTCTGATAACCTGTATGTTTGTAAGATTTGTGTGTAATGCTCCTGAAAAATTCAGACACAGATTAAAGATGAAATTAAACCGAACTGCCCTCAGCAAAACATCAGCAGGTCAAACCTAAAAAGGTGTAAAAAGAATTACACACCATGACCAAGTGGGATTTATCCCAGGGATGCAAGGCGGCTTCAACATTCAAAAATCAGTTAATGTAATCCTGTTAATAAACTGACAAAAGAAAAATCACATGATAATATCAGTAGCTACAGAAAAGGCATTTAACAAGATTCTGCGCCCATCTATGATAAAACTGTCAGTAAACTAGGAATAAAAGAGAACTTTCTTAACTTGATAAAGACTATATACAAACAACTTAGAGCTAATATCCTATTTAATGGTGAGAAACTTGGAGCTTTTTCACTAAGATCAGGTACAAAGCAAGAATGTCCCCTCTTCTCACGTCCTCTCAACATTGTACTTTCGGAAGTCCTTGCTGATGGAGTAAGAAGAGGAAGTAAAAAGGTATTACTGACTGGGAAGGAAGACCTGAAACTATCTTTGTTCACAGATGACATGAGTGTCTACATAGGAATTCTGAAAGACTTGGCAAAAATTAAACAGGATGCTTTCACAAAGTTCTATTGTTTCATTTGAGTTCATGTAGATTACTTGAACTTCCTAAACCAGGTTGCTAGAGTGTGAGACTTGGCTTTTGCAAACTCCATTATGGTTGAATTTAAACGTTAGTGCATTGTCAACTGGAGAGACATTGTGTGGGAAGATACACAACCTTACTGAATAATTGAAGCAATTTCTCTTGTGGATGGGAAAAAAATTAAATACAGTAGAAAAACCGCATTAAATATATTAAAAGTTTGTAGAATGCAAAATAATTTAGATTTGGAGTTTTTGATAAGGGATATAGAAATATATTCTAATTTTAAGGCATTGTAGTGCAAGTTTATTTTTTAATTTAAATTTTTTAAAAAAGATTTGTTTGAGAGAGAGAGAGAGAGCACAAGCAGGGGGAGTGGCAGGCAGAGGGAGAGGGAGAAGCAGACTCCCCGCTGAGCAGGGAGCCCGATGAGGGGCTCGATTCCAGGACCCTGGGACCATGACCTGAGCCGAAGGCAGCCACTTAACTGACTGAGACACCCAAGCGCCCCTGTACTGCAAGTTTAATGAGTGGTATAAAATTAGAAATTAAGAAATTAAGGTATTTTCCCTACCTTAGGACAGTGGTTCTTAATGGGGGGTAATTTTGCCCACAGAGATCTTTGGAGCCATTCTGGTTTTCACAGGTAGGGGCAGGGGAGAGTTACTGCCATCTAGTGATAGGAACCAGGGATGCTGCTAACTATCCTACAGTGTACAAATCCATTCTCATAACAAAGATTTGGGCCCAGAATGCCAATAATGCTAAGGCTGAGGAAACTTTGGTTTAGGATAAAGAAAAAAATGAGAATTGTTTCGAAGTGATAGCAGTAATGAAATTTAGAAAGTATTAAGGTTGACAAAACTGGTCAGTTTTTCTAAAATGTCAACTTTAAATCTGCCTAGATACTTATTAGAATTCTTCTTTTTTTTTTTTTTTTTTAAGATTTATTTATTTATTTTGAGAGAGAGAGAATGAGAGAGAGAGTACATGAGAGCGGGGAGGGTTAGAGGGAGAAGCAGGCCCCTCGCCGAGCAGGGAGCCCGATGCGGGACTCGATCCCGGGACTCCAGGATCATGACCTGAGCCGAAGGCAGTTGCTTAACCAACTGAGCCACCCAGGCGCCCTAGAATTCTTCTTTTGTCTTCATTTCGTGAAATAGTTTAAGAAGTAGTAAATACTGTTTTTAAGCTTATGTAGTCAAGTATTAACTTCATGTAGTGAAGAAGCAGCTGGAAAATCAGAATGGTTAAACATCCATCCCTCTACTTGTAGACATGCTAGCTCTCTTCCTTTCTCTTGATTTGTAAAACTAGTGAGACTTCCAGAACCTCTTTGAGTGATTTGTCCTGGATGTATTTAAATTGGTAATGGTCAAGAAGTTTTCATTGAAAAGACCTCTAACCTAAGGTGAGAGTCAGATCGACGCTTTTGAAGATGAATGTGGGCTAGGCAGCGTAGATCCATAAAGATTTTCACCACATGTGCTGATAAGTTTATGTTTAGAACTGAGATTCTTAATTGGCATCAGGGAATGTATAGTTTTCTGCAGAAGAGTTTATGCTTTCATCAGATTATTAAAGGAATCTGTGACCCATTCGTGTAGAGGGAAGGCCCTGACTTTATGTTTTTCTTAGAAAGCCAGAAAAAAAAAGAAATGGTTCTATTTTCTCTATAAACCCATAAGGTCATAGATATGGACTTTATGTTACTTGGTATTGATGTTTTGTTTTAGGTTGAGGATGAACCAAACAAAATTTGTGAAGCTGACCGAGTAGCCATTAAAGCCAACATAGTACACTTGATGCTTAGCAGCCCAGAGCAAATTCAGAAGCAGGTAATGTAAGGCCCAACTGTTTAAGGAGGAGCCTTGTTTGTGGAACTGTCATCTAATTAATCTTTTTTCTCCCCCTAGTTAAGTGATGCTATTAGCATTATCGGCAGAGAAGATTTCCCTCAGAAATGGCCTGACTTGTTGACAGAAATGGTGAATCGGTTTCAGAGTGGAGATTTCCATGTTATTAATGGAGTCCTTCGTACAGCACATTCTTTATTTAAAAGGTATTGATAAATTCATACTTCTTGTTTTAAAGATTTTATTCTTTTTAAGATTTCATTTATGTAGAGTGTGAGTGTTGGGGGAGGGGCAGAAGGAGAGGGAGAGAGAATCTCAAAGCAACTCTCTGCTGAGCTGGGAGCCTGATATGGGGCTCGATCTCACGATCCTGAGATCATGACCTGAGCCAAAATCAGGAGTTGGATGCTTAACTGACTGAGCCACCCAGGTGAGGTGCTTTCTAAAGATTTTATTTTTAAGTAATCTCTACAACCAACCTGGGGCTCGACTCATGACCCCAAGATCCAAACAGCAAATATTCCACTGACAGACTGCCAGGTGCTCCTCATAAATTCATGTTTTTTAAAATACTTTTTCCAAATGGTTTTGCTTATATAAACAGTGGAATTTTAATGACTGTTGTCATTCCTTTAATTTGGTAATCTTAGAATAAGATTTCATTTAGCTCTGTTACTGTGAAATAGGTCTTAATAAACTGTGCTTGATTCCTTTAAAAAGAAAACCAAGATATCCATTTGAATTTCAGAAAGCTGTCTACCCATGGGTTTTGGTCTAATCTGTCCTTAAAGACCTAAAGTTAGTACACAGAAACTTGTAAATTTACCTATTTTACCTTAATTTTTTTAGATATCGCCATGAATTTAAGTCAAATGAGTTATGGACTGAAATTAAACTTGTTCTGGATGCCTTTGCTTTGCCTTTGACTAATCTGTTTAAGGTAATGGAATAACATCTTGGTGATACTTTAAAATTACTTAATATTTTAAATTGCTTAATTATTTGTGTACATTTTGTTTAAGAGAATGCTTTGAAAGTCTATTTGATAGGTAATATTTAGAGCAACATTGCTTTTGAAAAGTTCCAAACCTACACAGAAATAGAGAAGACAATCTAATGAACCCTCATGTATCTATTACACAAGTTTAACAGTATTACTTTTTTTTCCTTCCCTTTCCCTCATTTTGTAGGAATGTTTAAAAGCAAATCCCAGGCATCATATTATTTTATTACTCAAGTATTTGAGTATATGTCTCTAAAGGACTCACTCCCCATTTTGATTTGACTATGTGGTTTAATTTATATATATAATTGTAGATTAATTTATATATTTGTACATCTTGTAGTGCATAGGCTATTTTCTTAAACATGTTTATTTCTGTGAGACTCCTATAAGATTGAAAGAGATAATTTTTTTTTTTAGGTTTTTTTTTTTTTTTTTTAAAGTAATCTCTATACCCACCATGGGGCTCGAACTTATAACCCTGAGCTCAAGAGTCATAAGCTCCACTGACTGAGCCAGCCAGATGGTTCCCCCCCCCCCCCAATTTTTTGCATGCTCTTCCCACTGAGTTAGTCAGGGGCCCTGAAAGAGATATATTCTTAACCTCTTTTTTCAGGTAAGGAAAGAAGGTTCAGTATCACACAGCTAATAAAAAAGGAGCCAAGCCTCAAGCCTAGTTGTGCTAACTCTGGAAAAGCTGCTCATTTCCTTTTTTCAAAAAGGAAAGTTTTGTAATTTTCACGACTTTCTAAGATGTAGTGTGCACAGGATTTTTCATCATTAGGACATCTTACTAATGGTACATTTTTATCTAAAAAAATAAAATTGGACAAAATGTAATCAATATTTTCTACCTATTGGGTTGGTAAAGATTCTTATTTCTTTTTACTGGTGTTAAAAGTGTTAGCCAGAGTGCAATGAAATGAACACTCTTGTGTCCTGTCCATTGGATTATAAATGGTACTCTCTGGAGTTTGGCATTTCATTCAGAAAACTTTAATATTCATATTTCTTTACTCCAGAATATAGGGAGTACCATTTGTTGAGTGTCTTTTCCATAGTGTGCATAGGTACTGGATATTTCATGTATATTTCTTCATTCTCATATTCTCTCTCTGAGGCAGGCATTATTTCCAGATTATACATGAGATTGGGGCTCAGTAAAATAACTTGCTCAAGGTGATGCTCATTATGAGCAACAGAGTCTGCATTATATCCAGGTCTATCTGGCTTGCAAAACGTGTGCTCATAGCATACTGATCTGCTTTGGTAATACATTTCTAGACTCTCATAGTGTGAAAATTAGAGGTGTGCATAGTTTTATAGATAAGCCTGTTTATTGCAGTTAGAATAACAAATAATTGGAAACAGTTCAGATGCCAGGGGAGTCATTTAATGAGAGCATATAAAGACAGTTTTGTAATATATTTATATGCTCAAAGGAGAGTGGAAGGATCTAGTCCAAATATTAACATTGGACTTTCAGTAGTGCTGTTATGGACAATTTAAATATATATACCATTGTAACATATTTTTCAGAATCTCTTCAGTGACTGTATACTTTTTAAAAGCCAAATTTCAGAGAGGATATAAGTAGTCTCAGTCTGTTTCACTAAAGTTTACAGTACACTAAAACCATGTCCCCTAAATTCCTTCCTAAGGCCACTATTGAACTCTGCAGTACCCATGCAAATGATGCTTCTGCCCTAAGGATTCTTTTTTCTTCCCTGATCCTTATCTCAAAATTGTTCTACAGTTTAAACTTTCAGGTAAGTTTTGTTATATTTCTTGCTTTTGATTCTTTGATGTCAAATATACAGGTTTTCAATTAATAAAGACTTCTTTGCCAGCATTGATTTGTCTGAAAGAAATTAGTTTTTTTCTGACTCTCCTCCCATTCTTTGCCTACGAGTAATGTTCTATTTTATAGTCCTTCCTAGAGATATTTCTAGGACATTTCATGGGGAAAGGTGTCATTTTCTTATAGTCTAATAACTTAGAGGACCCTACTTCCTAAATCACTGTTTTGGACAGTCACCCTGTATACTGTATTATTGAAGACACGGAGAGATCATATTCTCAGACCTTTCTCTTTTATTCATTTAAGTGGATATTAACACTGGAGGAAGAGTATTTTGGTTAGAGGTCTATGGCTAGCTTATACAGAAAGGCTTTTATTGGAAGAATGGGAGACAGAACACTAAAAAACCAGGTTTTGGAAGGTATAAGAACCAGTGGCATTTCAGAAGAAACATAGCCATAGACTTCTAGTAGAAAATGCCTGGTCACTGTCTTGCTACTGAGATAGTGGCCCCCATTCTTTTTTGCTCTTGAATCATTACTTTAAGATTCAGTGTTCCAGGAATGACAAGAGGGGTCTTAATGGTGCAGATTACTATACTGAGATGCAAGAGGAACAATCTGGCCTTTTCACTGCTAATAACCAGGGCCATGTACCTGGACTTCCTCCTCATAAAATGATTTCACTCAGAGTGGTAGAAAGAGCATTCTTCAAAAGGAATAGGCAGAATAGGAGATGAACAGCCCAAAATGGTATATCTTACATCAGTGTTCAGCTGGACACCAGTTTGAGAAAGTTTTACTTAAAGGATATCACCTTCTTTTGAATTCTCCTTCCTAGAAATCAGGTAGGATGAGGCTGTTAATAACTTGTTAGGCATAGTCTGGAAGACCAAAGAAAGAGCCATAATCTTTATCCTTGGGGTGGCTTATCCCTCATTAAGAAGGCAGTACTGTGGCACAGGAAATCAGTAGCTATGTAAGACAATAAGTCTGAATTGGTGGTCATCTTACAACAAAAGCGATAGTTGAGAAAGGAAAAGGAAGATAGTGGTAAGCACTGGAGTTTCATACAGTCTTAGCTGGACCTTGAAAGAATTAAGTGAGTTTAGATTGGGACAGGAAATAGGTGGCATCATTTGTAGTTGAAAGTGTATAAACCAAAGAGACAGTGGTTTACTGAGCTGCCAGGCCCGGCGGGAATAAAGAATTTTTGGTCTAAATAGTTAATATTGGCTCAGGCTGAGGAGTGTGAACTTGAGGCTGTAGGCATGTGGGAAATGTTTAGCATGGGGGCAAAGCTTACTAAAATAACATTGCTTTTAATCAGAAATCTCAAGTCAGTGTTTATTCTTTAGGACCTCCCTGAATTTTTTGAAGATAATATGGAAACTTGGATGAACAATTTTCATACCCTCTTGACATTAGATAATAAGCTTCTACAAACTGATGTAAGTATTTAAAAATGGTTCACAGGTATCCCTGTTTTAACTGAAGAATTGTTTGAAATATAATATTAGATTTTGATTATATCTGTTTTTAAAAATGTAAAATGAGGAGTACCCTCTGAAAACCTTGGAATATAGTTAGATTTCAGAAAATGAAATAGTTATTTGAGAGCGTTTATTTTATTTATTTATATATTTCTAAAGATTTTATTTATTTATTTATTTATTTATTTATTTATTTATTTATTTATTTGTCAGAGAGACAGTGAGCACAAGCAGGTGGAGCGGCAGGCAGAGGGAGAAGCAGGTTCCCCGCCTGATGTGTGGGACTCGATCCCAGGACCCTTGGGATCATGACCTGAGCCGAAGGCAGAGGATTAACCGACTGAGCCACCCAGGCGCCCCGAGAGCATTTATTTTATTTATTTAAAAGATTTTATCTCTTTGACAGAGAGCACAAGCAGGGGGAGCAGCAGAGGGAGAGGGAGAAGCAGGCTCCCCGCCAAGCAGGGAGCCCGATGTGGGGCTCAATCCCAGGACCCTGGAATCATGACCCGAGCCAAAGGCAGTTGCTCAACCAACCGAGCCACCCAGGCACTCCTGTTTATATATTTTTTAAGTAAACTCTGTGCCCAGCATGGGGCTCAAACTCAGGACCCAGAGATCGAGAGTTGCATGTTCCACTGAACATTTAAATTTTGGTTCCTAAAAATTTTTTTACTCTTGCACTGTTAGTAGGTAGAATCCAAGAATATAAGTAATATTTGATTATGTGGGATGTTCTATGTTTGGTTGTTATTTTTTTTAATTATTTTTTATTTAGGGGTGCCTGGGTGGCTCAGTCATTAGGCGCCTGCCTTTGGCTCGGGTCGTGATCTCGGGGTCCTGGGATTGTGCCCCGCATCGGGCTCCCTGCTCAGCGGGAGGCCTGCTTCTCCCTCTCCCACTCCCCCTGCTGTGTTCCCTCTCTTGCTGTCTCTCTGTCAAATAAATAAATACAATCTTTAAAAAAATTATTTTTTATTTAAATTCAGTTTATGTTTGGTTATTTTTAGCACACAGAATTATCCTTATTGTGCCCTGGCATAGGTAGATTCACAATTTATAGAGGAGGCTATTTCTTTTTTTTTTTTTTTTTTTAAGATTTTATTTATTTATTTGACAAGAGAGAGACACAGCGAGAGAGGAAACACAAGCAGGGGGAGTGAGAGAGGGAAAGCAGGCTTCCCACAGAGCAGGGAGCCCGATGCAGGCTCAGATCCCAGGACCCTGGGATCATGACCTGAGCTGAAGGCAGACACTTAACGACTGAGCCACCCAGGCGCCCCTAGAGGATGCTGTTTCTTTACAAGATTGAAAGTGAAGCCTCAAAAGTATTCACACTGTGAACATTTTATGAAATAGAAAGCTATCATTGAAAATATTAAGAAAACTTAAACCTTTGTACCAGGAGCCTCTTTTTAAAAAGTCAGTACAACATGGGAACGTGGGGACATTATGAAGTTTTGTAATGTGTTAAAGTTTCTGGTCTGGGTTTTATAATATGTACTTTTCATCATAGCACTTTGTGTTATCATTTGCTTGTTTATTAATAGACTTACAATCTATCTTTTTTCCAAGAAACAAAAAACTTAAAAAGCAAAATATTAAGAATGCTTCCGTTTCAGATAAAATTAGACCAGGTGATTCAAATCAGTTTTTGGGAGTAGGGTGCAGAGAGAGAATTGTTTCTATGGGTGTACAGCAAATTTTGTCTAGGATTTACCAACTAAAAAGCAACAAAAAAGATACGGCCCCCATGAAGTAATTCTTTCAGTCCAGTAGGAAAAAAACGATGCCCTCAGAAAACAAAACTTGTCTTCACACTTCTATGTAAAGGAAGTTTTTCACCTAGGATTCTTACAGGGAGCTGTTTGCCCATTTAATCAGGTACTACCTTATGTCCTCTCACTGTGTAATATCCCTTACATTTATGCCTTGAGGAACCACCTCTTCTCTCTTCTAAATTTGAGTTCTTTGGCACATAGTACAGCTCAAAAGGTGTTTATGGATTGCCATTACAGTAGAGACCATTATATAAATGACTGTCATGGTTTAGATTGGGGTTGGCAGACTTTTCCTGTAAAGGTTTAGGTGGTAAATATTTTTGGCTTTGTGGGCTGTACAGTCTCTGTTGCAGCCACTCAGCTCTGCGGTTGTAGTTGAATGAAAGCAGCCGTAGGCAATACTATAAATTGTGTAAACATAAAGAAGGAATGAGCATGGCTGTGTTTCCATAAAACTTTACTTACAAAAATAGGCAGCAGGCCTGCAGACCACAAGTTTGACCCTTAAATTAGATTGCTGTTTAATATTTTATAGCTAGAATACTGTTGGTGAGAATCCTATAGCATTATTATTATTATTATTACTATTATTATTATTATTACTATTATTATTTAATGATTTTATTTATTTGAGAGATAGAGTGATCAAGGGAGATAGCACACGAGCAGGGGCAGAGGGAGAGGGAGAAGCAGGCTCACCGCGGAGCAGGGAGCCCGACGTGGGGCTCGATCCCAGGACCCTGGACCATGACCTGAGCCGAAGGCAGACACGTCGTTGACTAAGCCACCCAGGCGCCCCGTCCCATAGCATTATTTTATCTTAATGTGTTTGAAATGAGAACTTTATGGGGAGGAGATAGCAGGACAGCATAGCTGACCATGTCACAAAGGGAGTGTGGTACGGCCTTTCATCATCCAGGTTTCTCTGTATTATTTTCAATTGAATATGTAAATATTTCATAATTCAGCAACCAGAAGAAAAGTCTCTATTTAATTTGAAAACTTTGAGAACTGCGCTTCATGATTAATAAATACAAGTATTTCATTTGTTATCTATTTGAAAGACTAAATGAATACATTGACAATGGCATAGTTGTAGATTACAACCCTAGGTTTTAATTTTAGTTTCAGGAATTACAGCTACTCTGTATTTATGGTAACTTTAAAGTTTTATGTTTGAGTTTTCTGTTTTTTCTTATGTGAGGATGAAGAGGAAGCAGGCTTATTGGAGCTCTTAAAATCCCAGATTTGTGATAATGCTGCACTCTATGCACAGAAGTATGATGAAGAATTTCAGCGGTACCTGCCTCGTTTTGTCACAGCCATCTGGAATTTACTAGTTACAACGGGTCAAGAGGTGAAATATGACTTGGTAAGATGATGGTGGAGACAAATAATTAAGACATCCCCTCCCTACCTCCCCCAATTAATAAATCATTCAGTTTTGCTCTTAAAAATATGCCTGTTAAAAAAAAATACCTATTGTGTTTTATTCCAGTTAGTAAGTAACGCAATTCAGTTTCTGGCTTCAGTTTGTGAGAGACCTCACTATAAGAATCTGTTTGAGGACCAGAACACGCTGACAAGTATCTGTGAGAAGGTTATTGTGCCTAACATGGAATTTAGAGGTAATTATAGCAAAGTCTAAAGCCTTTTTAGGAGATTAAAAGCTTGCTTTTTTAAAAGCATGTATTAGTATAAATTTATTATTAAGTCTGCTCCCTGTTGCTTTTTTATAATAAATGCAGTCTAATTTTTTTTATTGCTAATTAAAACTTCCTGTAAATCACTTATTCCCTATTTTCTAAACCAAGACAGAAGGAAAAAACAGTGATGTAAAAGACATTTGTGAGTGTTGCTGTGATGAGCTTTGTTTTCTACTGTAGAGCATTTTTCACAGAAATAATTGAATAAGGCTAAAAATATCCTTATTACATTGAGAAGAAAGTAAACCATCCAGGATCTCAGTTTAAGAAAGAATTTGGTTTTGTTTGATTTAGTGTTTCACTGGGGCAAATAACTTGTCAGTTGAGTGTAGAAGTGATTGATAACCTTTAAATGCAGAGCTGAAGCCCACTCAGTTTCTGATTAAGGCTAAGAGAGCCCTGAGACTCTATATTTGTATACAAACTGTCTTTCCTTCTTACAGCTGGGAAGAACAGGCAGTAAATGTGGAAGGAATTGTGTTTTATGTCAAAACAATCATTAGATCAGTGGTTCTCAAATTATCAGGAACTAAAAGCAGAATTAAGGACAATACAATGTGAGGTTTTATTTCCTTTTGTGTTTTCATAAAACTATAAAGAACAGATCTTTATTTTGGTGTTGCCTCTCCTACTTTAGTTTGAAATGACTTTTATGAAATGGTGATTATAGTAGTTAGGCTCTTTTTTTTTTTTTTTAAGATTTTATTTATTTGACAGACACAGCAAGAGAGGGAACACAAGCAGGGTGAGTGGGAGAGGGAGAAGCAGGCTTCCCACAGAGCAGGGAGCCCGATGCGGGGCTCGATCCCAGGACACTGGGATCATGACCTGAGCCAAAGGAAGACGCTTAACGACTAAGCCACCCAGGTGCCCCAGGCTCTTTGTTTTTTTAATGTTCTTATCTAGCATAATAAAAGTTGACATCTCTAGGTTGGGCCCCAATATTCAACTTTTTGAAGTGGGTGGTAAAGTCCAATTCTGGGGACATGGTTACATTAGAGCAAGTGAGCTGTGAGAATTACCTGTTACCTAACCGTTTAGGGTGGCATTTGCTGCTCTTAAGTAACGATTAAGAATATATGAAATTAGGGGCGCCTGGGTGGCTCAGTTGTGAAGCGTCTGCCTTCGGCTCAGGTCAGGATCCCAGAGTCCTGGGATCGAGCCCCACATTGGGCTCCCTGCTCAGCAGGGAGACTGTTTCTCTCTCTCTCTCTGCCCTTGCTTGTGCTCTCACTCTCTCGCTCGTGCTCTCTCTCTCTCATATAAATTTCTTTTTTAAAAAAAAGTGTGTGTGTGTATATATGTATGTATATATATATAAAGTCTTTTTTTGGGAAGGAACATTTTGCTGGAAAACATGGCAGTTCTACATAGTCTTTTCTGTACTTGCTGTGAAAGTACAATGACTTTTGTCATGTCTTTTGAGGGGTTATTTGAAGTGCCATCTCTCTTTGTAGCTGCTGATGAAGAAGCCTTTGAAGACAATTCTGAGGAGTACATAAGAAGAGATTTGGAAGGATCTGGTATGTATTTTGGTTTTGAACTTAGTCTGATAGCAAGGCTCTTTTAAAGTTGCTCTTTCTGGTCACTATGGGGAGGAGTGGGAGTTAGGGTAAGTATGTTGTCTCAACCGCCTTTCCTCCTCTAACTTTGTACACCTTAAAGAGGACTCTTGCCTGAGCTTGAGCGTAGTGTCCAACGTTAAATCATCTGCCTTCTCTTTTTTATATGCTTATTAGTGTGTAACTACTACTGTAACCTTTTTAGTTCCCATTTTGTGTTTCTTGTGAACAAAAGAATGTTCTTTTTCTTCTTTTTTTTTAAGATGTTCTTTTTCATTGTTGATGTTGCTAAGAGCGATCAGATGACAATTTGTTGCCTTATAATCTTGATCACTTGGTTTGTGGTTTCTTTCTCTTATGATATATTTCCCTTTGGTTTTATAGATATTGATACTAGACGCAGAGCTGCTTGTGATCTAGTACGAGGATTGTGCAAGTTTTTTGAGGGACCTGTGACAGGAATCTTTTCTGGTTATGTTAATTCCATGCTGCAAGAATATGCAAAAAACCCATCTGTCAACTGGAAACACAAAGATGCAGCCATTTACCTAGTGACATCTTTGGCATCAAAAGCCCAAACACAGAAGGTGAATCTTTGCAATATAGTTTTGTTTTTAAAATAGACTTGGTGTGGTAATCACAGAAATCAGAAAGAAGTAATACATTTCTAATGATCAGCCTACTTTGCTAGATAACCTGTTAGTTCTGATTAGAATTCATATAGTCTCCCAAGATGACTTTACATTGATATATTAAGCACTTTATTTTCTTATGGATAGAAAACTGATAGATACCACACTTGTTTCCCTTAGCTGAGACTCGGTGTATATAAAGTGCTTAATTTAAATTTAGCTGTTCCTTAAATTAGGGAGATTTCTTTATTGTCTATTAAAATAGTCTTGGTTTTTTATATTTAAGCAGTTTGTGATTTGAAGTGTTCATCTCTATTTGTAACCTGTTTGTTATTTTAGAGGGGGGTGAGGGTCAAACAGAGAGGGGGAGAGAGACTCTTAAGCAGGCTTCAGGCATCACAACCTTGAGATGGTGACCCAAGCTGAAATCAAGAGTCAAGACGCTCAACCACCTGAGCCAACGAGGCGTCCCTATAACCTGTTTTTTAAAAGTTGCCTAAATTTCCTATGTGATAGATTGTATCAGATGTATACAGGTATTTCATGTCATTTACCCTGTTAAAAATTGTTTTTCAGCATGGAATTACACAAGCAAATGAACTTGTAAACCTGACTGAGTTCTTTGTGAATCACATTCTCCCTGATTTAAAATCAGCTAATGGTGAGTTTGTGAAAGTTTTTTTATGCCACTTACAACACTTTTACTTGAGTGGTTTTTTTGTTTTTTAAGTATCTAGTTTAAATCTTACTATTTAAGATACTGTATCTAGTATCTCTGCACCCAACCCAACGTGTGGCTGAAACTCAAGACCCTGAACATCAGGATTCACATCCTCTACTGATTGAGCCAGCCAGGCACCCCTGCATTGTTATTTTATACTACAAAATAGGTAACAATATGGCAAAAGTCATAAGGTCATAATAGGGGCTCCACAGCACCATGAGACTCAAAAAATTGGCTCCTGTCCTTGTTGCAGTTATTCCTTTTTTTTTTTTTTTTTTTTTTAAGGATTTTATTTATCTGAGAGAGAAAGCATGAGCAGGGGGAAAAGCAGACTCAGCTGAACAGGCAGAGTGGGGCTCAATCCCAGGACCCTGGGATCATGACCTGAGCTGAAGGCAGACGCTTAACCCAATGAGTCACCCAGGCGCCCCTGCAGTTACTTCTTTTATTGAATAAAATCTCAAATGGTTTCCCCAGATCTTGCACTGTTGAAATTAACTTTCTTTAAAGAAGATGTTGCTTGTGTAGAAGGAAAATAGGAACAACTAAGATGAAATTGTAGCTCAGCTTAGTTATGCTGGATCATACTCTAGGAATTATACTTCAGTTTTCTTTCCCTTCTCATTTGAAAAATGTAATCTTAAAAATTGAAGTAAATTTAAAGTACTTCAAACTGATAATTAAGGATAACTTCCTATGTTTATGAAGGTATATACATTATATATTCCCTTTTTAAAAAACTTTTTGTATGGCAGGCACCTGGGTGGCTCACTCAGTTAAGTGTCTGACTCTTGATCTCAGCTCAGGTCTTGATCTCAGGGTCATGAGCTCAAGCCCCATGTTGGGCTCCATGCAGGGCATGGGGCCTACTTTTTAAAAAAATAAAAAAGCTTTTTGTATGGAAATTTTAAATACACTAAAAGGGAGAATAATGGACATGCATGTTTTACTGTCATCTGGCTTTAAGAATTTTAAGTAATTGACCAGTATTCTTTTTTCACTAATTTATTTTCCCACCATTGGAGCAGTTTAAAGGAAATCCCAGCCAGTGCTTGCTTTGGCAGCACATATATTAAAGCAAATCCCAGCCTGAGAGACATGTTTTTGATTCAGAATAGCTTCACTTCTAGCTAAAAGATGATATATGGTCATTAGCTTGTGGTCTAAATCATTTTTACTCAATTAATGTAAGTAGTAAGTGCATGTCCATTTGTAATGAAACTTAAAAAAGGAAAAAAATAAAATTAATCATAATCTTACCAGAACGAATAGCTACGTAGTAGATCTTCGTATAATTAAATAAGCTTCAATTACTTGACATTATGGTTACCAAAACTGTTTCAAAAATCTGATAATGTCGCCAATCTGGGCGTAATAGTCCTGAGCATTTAAATAACTATGGTTTTATTTTTTTAATAGTGAATGAATTTCCTGTCCTTAAAGCTGATGGTATCAAATACATTATGATTTTTAGGAATCAAGTAAGTAGCTTTGATTTATGTGTTATATGCCATTTAATCTCTTAAGAGTTTTATTGTATACCAGCTTCTCTTCCCTTCTGTGCAGTCCTTCTTGACATCCACATCTAATAGAATGATAACTTCTTAAGAACTTAGGATTCCAAAAAAAAAAAAAAAGAACTTAGGATTCCAGACCATGCTTAATTTTCTCCTTTGTCTCAAAAATAATCATTATACAGTGATTTTCATAAAAAATTGGGGTCCGAACAAGGTACACACATTGCTTATGGTTGATTATGTGTCTTGTCTTTAAGATTTTATTTATTTATTTGAGAGAGAGAGAAAGTGTGCACAAGTAGGGGGAGGGGCAGAAGGAGAAGCAGACTCACTGAGCAGGGAGCCCAACGTAGGGCTTGATCCCAGGGCCCTAAGATCATGACCTGAGCCAAAGGCAGACGCTTAACATACTGAGCCACCCAGGCACCCCTGTGTCTTGTTTCTAATTTGATGCCAGAGAGGTCGCCTCCCCTTTCATATGCCTATTATTTGTTGGAGAAACCTGTCATTTATCTTACAGAGTTTCTCGCATTGTACTTTTAGCTGTTTGCATTCTCGTGTGTTTATGGTTTTATTACATACTTGTTTCCACAGAAGTTTTGTAGTATTCCATAGGTTTAAGATTTTATTTATATAAATGGTATGCTATAGGTTCGGTCTACACATGTTGTCTTTTTTTAACTGTGCTTGATACTGTTTTTGAGACGTACTTATTTTAGTAGATGTAGTTCATTTTTTAATAGTTGTGTGGTATCCCCATCATAAGACTATCCTATTTATAATTTTTTTTTTAAGATCTTATTTATTTATTTGAGAGAGAGAGAATGAGAGCACAAGAGGGAAGAGGGTCAGAGAGAGAAGCAGACTGCCTGCTGAGCAGGGAGCCCGATGCGGGACTCGATCCCGGGACTCCAGGATCATGACCTGAGCCGAAGGCAGTCGCTCAACCAACTGAGCCACCCAGGCTCCCTGTTTATAATTTCTTGATTTATAATTTTTATGTGTTTGGCACGTATTTACCAGGGTACATGCAACCTTGCGAAGCTGCTCTACTTTATTTTTTTAAAGATTTATTTGAGAGAGAGATTGAGCGCACCCGTGTGGCGGGGGTGGGGGGCACAGAGGGAAGGAGAGAGAGTGTCAAACAGGCTCTGTGCCAAACGCGGAGCCCGATGCGGGACTCAGTGTCATGACCCCGAGACCACCACCTGCGTCAAAATCAAGAGTCAGATACTCAGCTGACTGCACCAACCAGGCTCCCTGAAGCTGCTCTATTTTAAAGAGTAATGGATGGGAATTCTAAATTTTTAGATGTTTCTTTTCTTTATTTCTTCCTTTTCCTTTTCTTTCCTTCCCTTTCCTTCCTTCCCTTTCCTTCCTTCCTTCCCTTCCCTTCCTTTCCCTTCCCTTCCCTCTCCCTTCCTTCTCCCTCCCTCTCCTGGTCCCTCCCTTCTCCTTCCCTCTCCTTCCTCCCTTCTCCTTCCCTCTCCTTCCTCCCTTCTCCTTCCCTCTCCTTCCTCTCTTCTCCCTCCCTTCCCTTCCCCTCCCCCTTCCCTTTCCCCTCCCCTTCCCTTTCCCCTTCCTTCCTTCCTTCCGTCCGTCCGTCCGTCCTTCCTTCCGTCCTTCCTTCCGTCCGTCCGTCCTTCCTTCCTTCCTTCCTTCCGTCCTTCCTTCCTTCCTTCCTTCCTTCCGTCCTTCCTTAGGCTCCACACCCAGCATGGAGCCCAACACAGGGCTTTGAACTCACAACCCTGAGATTAAGACCTGACCTGAGATCGAGTCAGACATTGAACCAGCTGAGCCACCCAGGCACCCCTAGAATTTTCTAATGAAGATTAATATTCTTATTTTTGCACCACCTCTTTTTTTAGAAGAGAAAATGAGGCACAGGCAGCTTAAATGACTTTTCCAAGAATACCTGCTAGTGAAAAGTGTAGTTCTTAATATTAATGAAATCTTAGTTTGCTTGTCCATTATACTACTATTTTATGATGTGTGTTTTTATCTGCAAGATTTTCCTCTAACCATAGTTTAATGCTCAGAGAAAGAGAATTGTGAATGTGAATTGAGCCATTACGTGGAGGTAGAAGTTTTGATTTCTCATCCATATCGTCTCCCATTGTAACAGCTGAAAAAAACACACTTTCCAGAATCAGCAAGCCCTTCTAAGGTTGCATCATTGATTTAAAGCATGCATATTATTGTGGTTTTCAGGTACCAAAAGAACATCTTTTAGTCTCTATTCCTCTCTTGATTAATCACCTTCAAGCTGAAAGTATTGTTGTTCATACTTATGCAGCACATGCTCTTGAGAGGCTGTTTACCATGAGAGGGCCTAACAACACCACTCTGTAAGTATTTGATTCTAAACAATTTCTATTTTTTCAGCTTAGGGTGGGGAACTGTTCTGTGCTGGTCAAAGTTCTTCCTTGACTATATTCATAATGACATTAGTAGTTTGAAAAATAAATGTGTACTTTTCCCTCATTTAATTATTCTGTCTCAGTCCAAAAGGATGAGGTCGTATGCTAAAAATAGATACATTATGACAAAAAGTTAAATAGGAAGTTGGAGCAAAGGAAAATAATGGGGTGAGATTCTAAAAAGAAATGTATGTCCAAGGATCCTGTACAGGAGTTAAGGAAACTCCTGAAATTTGTGTGCTGTCTCCTTGCAACAAAGGCATAGGGGGCAACTTGGTAAGTTAAAATTTTCAGTGTCCTTTAGGTTAAAATTAAACAGTTACTCAGAAGGCAACTCAGAAATGGGCCTTCATTAAGGGAGTGTTCTTGCAACTTGTTTTATGTGGCCGTTTTTGCATTATTACCCTGTGTGGAGATGGGACACAACTGAGTGAAAATAAATTCCCTAGGGTCCCAGACAGTAGTTCTCTGGCCTGAGCCAAGGAGAAAATGTAGAGGAATGGACGGTCTGCGTGTCTTTCAGGCCATTCTTCAGCAGTTTTATTTCTTGAAACTGAGCTTTGGGTAAGAGATGGAAAACAGTTATAGGTTCTTTTCTTCTTCAAGAACTTGAAGTGCAGATATTCTTAGAGCCAATTAAGGGTTGAAAGGACATCCTTTGAGGTGAGTCAAACCAGTACCTGTCTTCAGGCCCAGAACTCAATGCAGAGTTTATGCACCTGCTCCAGGAAAAGCAGATGACTGAGACCCTGAGAGTCTGAGCTCTGTTCTCGGTGATGATAGGTATGACCCAGGGGTGACCTGAACAGCTTTAGATGTCAGGTTTGCCTGGATTTTGGTTTGTGTTTGATCCCAGATGTGCCTTTTTAGGAATTTCACATGAACACATGTAAACAGTTACTTTCCTAAGCTGTCTGTTGATTGTCAGTGGTGGGAGATGGCTAGCTTTTATGCCAAGATGTGTGATTTAGTGGTTGCCCATGGGTATTCCAGAGTGATCAGCTCAAGAGTTGGCAGTGACTGAAAGCTGTTTTTTCATCTATAGCTTTACAGCCGCAGAAATCGCACCGTTTGTTGAGATTCTGCTAACAAACCTTTTCAAAGCTCTCACACTTCCTGGCTCTTCAGAAAATGAATATATTATGAAAGGTAGGCCGTTTCCCTGGTGTACCAGACTATAAGAACCCCATCTCCAATTATAGGGGTGAATGCTCTGAGTTGTACTTCAGGTTACGTAGTCTATGAACCAGATACGGTGGGCTAAGCATTAGGTAGGTTTAGATATTTTTAAATGGAAAATCTTTTGTTTATACTTAATGGTATTTTCAGAAAAAAATTTACCCTAGTTTGATATAGAGCTCCTCTTGTTAAAGAAAAAGTAGCAAACTCCCTTTTTCTTTACCTAGATTGACTTTCTTGAGGGCAGAGATCAGATGAGACATTTGTTGATGGCATGCTAGATGCTAGGCTAGGTCTTGGCGTGAAGCCCGGGTGCTCTTGCTGGGCTGCACACGCATCCTGCCTCCGCAGAGCTACTGCCTAGAACACAGGCAGCTGTCGGCCCCTGCCCACTGCCACACGAGGAGAGCGTCTTGGTGACCGCTCTGACTCAGTCACTGTTGCATTCCAGCAGCCTAGCTTTTCAAACAAACTGTCCCTGATGGTGGGTCAGGCCCCCTGGGGTATGTTGTGTATCTGTGTGTACATGTGTTTATATGTGTGGATAAGA
Organism: Eumetopias jubatus; assembly: GCF_037043125.1. NCBI lineage: Eukaryota > Metazoa > Chordata > Mammalia > Carnivora > Otariidae > Eumetopias > Eumetopias jubatus. The sequence goes on from NW_028274815.1 coordinate 128,702,441, forward strand.
GTGTATCTAGGTATGTATTTGTGTTTTCAGCACCGTACTTCTCCCAACGGTGATGCGTGACTGCTGTTGTTTAATGTCTGTTTCTGTGAGGTTAACTGGCGTGTAGTCTCATTACCGTGTTCCTAGGGTGTGCGAGAGCACCCGGATGCATACCTTCTCAGTAGTACTGTTGGATGAGTGAGTCAGCAGACTCTGCCGGCCCAGAGGTGGGGCACTGATCCATCCTCTGGGGACAGTTTTCTCTAGGGAGTGAGGGATACGCAGTGGTTAGCTAGCTGGAAGGTGAGTCTGGCTCAGGGAGAAGAAACGTGGTCAAGTTTAGGGGGCAACAGAGGATAACTTTCTATCATCTGCGCCTGATACATAGTAGCTGCTGTACTTGGTAAACATCTGTTCTACTTGTGAAGAAACAATTATGTACATTTTTAGCTTAATAATGTATCTATCTCCCATGCCAAATGTTTTTAGGCATCTCTTAATGAGCAGTATTCTTATAGTGTGGACCCTCCATAGCTTTATGTGTATTTTTAGATTTTTCTTGGGCTCCTAATTTCTCTTTTTGGAGGGAGATGAACAGATGGTCTTCTCTCAGTTTTTGGTAGGCTGTGATGTGTCCATTAGGCTAGGGCTAAACATTACCTGCCATTGATTTTCTAAGTGAAGAGACTGGAAACTGTACTGTCTTCCACCTACTGCCCCCCTTCCCCTTCTCCTGTCATTCTACCCCTTCCTCCTGCTCAGTGTTTGCCTCTTTAGTCACTTATTATTTCTTACTGTCCCTTTTTTCTTTTAAGCCTTAGGCTTTCTGAAAGTAGCTAAATTTTGTTATCAGTCCTTGGCATAATTTTGAAAGGAAAGGATATTTAGATTGTTTATAGGGAGCTATCTGGGGGTTGCTTAAGTGTCTTAAAATTTTGTTGGTGAGTCTGTGGACTTTTTTTTTCGTAATCACTGTTTTTTTGTGAATTTTAACTGTTCTTGCTCTTTTTATATTTTACAGCTATCATGAGAAGTTTTTCCCTCCTACAAGAAGCCATAATCCCCTACATCCCCACCCTCATCACTCAGCTTACACAGAAGCTTTTAGCTGTTAGTAAGGTAACAAGACCAGTTTTAAGAGTGTGGTTGCTTTTTAACTTACGCTTCAAACTGTTTGAGCCTCAGAACTCTCTGGCAGTGGGTCAGGCTTAGGAAAAGTTCTCTGGATTCTTCCTGACCAACAGTTAAGTACCTTTTAAAAGTGTGGGGAGGTATTAAATTGGAGACATTACAGCACTTGCCTTTGTAAGTGTAGGTCCAGAAACTTTAAAATGTTTCATTTGAATTCTCATTTAAAAAGTAACATGTTTCATTGACTACAATTGAAAAAGTACAGATAATTGATCTGAAATGATCTTAGGTGGAGGAAAGCAGGCTCTGTACCAAGTGGACAAAAAAAAGGCTACTCAGACTTTTATAAAATGTAGTCCCTTGTGTCTTGGCTCCTTTACTCTAATTTGCCCCAAGTAAAGTCCATTCCTTTGATCAAAAATTTTATAGATATTTTGATTTCATATTTATTAATACTAAGATTTAGAAAATAAAAGTCCGCTTAAGGCTACCAAAATTCTTTTTTTTTTTAAGATTTTATTTATTTATTTGACAGAGAGAGACACAGCGAGAGAGGGACCACAAGCAGGGGGAGTGGGAGAGGGAGAAGCAGGCTTCCCGCAGAGCAGAGAGCCCGATGGCGGGGCCCAATCCCAGGACCCTGGGATCATGACCTGAGCGGAAGGCAGACGCTTAACGACTGAGCCACCCAGGTGCCCCATGCCAAAATTCTTTTTGAGATGCCTGTTCCTAATTACTCTACGGAAAGGAAATAAATGTATAGAACTATTACAGGGACTTTGGAGAACAGTCATCATTTTCCCACTGAGTTCTGGTAAGGGTGTTGGACTGCTTTGGGCCTTGGGGGATTGAGAAGAGAAGAGACCTTGGGTCTTCTGCTGTCCCCCACCCCAAACTTCTAAGTTCATCAACTTCATATGGTAGCCTTCCAAGAAGGACTTTGTTTGATGGAAAATAGGGTTATGTTGCTTTAAACATTGAAAACCACTGATAGAAAGGAGTGTCACTCTGGAGGTACAGACATTGAGACCCATAGAGGTTAAGGCTTGCCTAAGGTCCCACACAAGTCTAGAGGCACAGCCTGGTCATACTTGTCCCTGCTCGTTTCTTCCAGCACTGCTTACAGGGTTGGCTCTGGGGGAGCACGTGGCTTTCAGACAAGTTCCTTATAGCACTGGGAACACGGAAGCTCGTGGAGTCCTCTGCCTGTGACTTGACTTATTTTTCATAGTGGACTTTTGCCCATTAAAAAAAATACGAAGAAATAGGCATTAGTGAATATTGTTTTATTTTCTGAATTTTAAAGTCCATATAAAACTTTAACATGTATGTAGGCAACTGTAATTGAGGTTTTTTTTTTTTTTTTAGTACTGATTTTTTTAAAAGATGGCCTCTCAATGTGTTTTAGAAGGGATTGGTGTGTGTGTTTTATTTTAGATATTTAATATAGTCACTTGGATTATTGGAGAGTGGTAAGCTTTCTGTTTTTAATTTCAGAACCCAAGCAAACCTCACTTTAATCACTACATGTTTGAAGCAATATGTTTGTCCATAAGAATAACTTGTAAAGCTAACCCTGCTGCTGTTGTAAATTTTGAGGAGGCTTTGTTTCTCGTGTTTACTGAAATTTTACAAAATGATGTACAAGGTAAGTTAAAAGGAGTTATTTTCTTTCTTACTGAATAAAACTATTAAAGTGGCTAATAAAATGGAACCTGCCTGTGAGGTATGTGCCTTTTTGTGGGAGCCATTAGTTATGAAGCTGACAGCTCTGTTTTTACTTTTATCAACAGAATTTATTCCATACGTCTTTCAAGTGATGTCTTTGCTTCTGGAAACACACAAAAATGATATCCCGTCTTCTTATATGGCCTTATTTCCTCATCTCCTTCAGCCAGTGCTTTGGGAAAGAACAGGAAATATCCCTGCTCTAGTGAGGCTTCTCCAAGCGTTCTTAGAACGCGGTTCAAACACGATAGCAAGTGCTGCGGCTGACAAAATTGTGAGTGGGATTTATTTTGATGTCACTGTCATTTTGTAAGGTAGCAGAGAGAAACTGAGGATGGCAGAGTTTTAAAAATTCTTAAATGTAACAAAGTGGTTACCAGAAAATATTAATGTATATTTTGCTACAATTAGGTATCCTTTAATTATCTCCATGGTAGGAAATAAAAAAATAGAGCCAAATAGGTTAATTTCAAGAACTTTAAGGCTTATTGTGATGGGATATTTTCTCTCTACACTTCAGAAGTAGGAACAAAAGCAAAAACGCTAATTATTATAGCATGCACCGTTTTCCAAAACATCACCTGCTTAAAGTGTAACTTTTGGAACAGTTAATCCTTGCCTCTTTAACGGAATATTATTTGATCTAATTTGTTGTAGCCTGGGTTATTAGGTGTCTTCCAGAAGCTAATTGCATCCAAAGCCAATGACCACCAAGGTTTTTATCTTCTAAACAGTATAATAGAGCACATGCCTCCGTGAGTATGAGTAGAACCCTCACTGTATAGATTACTCAAAGACTGTTGGGTACTCAGAAGATGCTGACTTGATACATTGTTGGTTTCATTCACTTCTTTAGTGAGTCAGTTGATCAGTACAGGAAGCAAATCTTCATTCTACTATTCCAAAGACTTCAGAATTCCAAAACAACAAAGTTTATCAAGAGTAAGTAAAATTGGGGCGCCCAAGTGGCTCAGTCGGTTGAGTGTCTGCCTTTGGCTAGGGTCATGATCCCAGGGTACTGGGATCGAGCCCCACATTGGGCTCCCTGTTTGGTGGGGAGCCTGCTTCTCCCTCTCTCTCTGCCTCTCCCCGTCTTATGCTCGCTCTCTCTTTCTGTCAAATAAATAAAATATTAAAAAAAAATAAGTAAAATCGTTTGGCCCTTCTTACAGAAATAATGAAGGAAAGTAGCTAAAACCCTTAGCCTTTATGGTTACACATAAACGTTTTATCGGTTTTAATTCTATAAAATATTTTAAGATGTTTGTATTCTCCAAATATTAAGTCACTTTGAAATATATTGTGTTCCAAAGGTTAGTTTCTGAGTTTAGATATCAAAATATTTTTTGTCTGTACTATATGTTAATTGTATAATAAAGGGAATATTGATCCCAAAGTTACCCATTGGTTTTAATAATTATGACTGTTTCACGTGGCAGACTTGTGCTGAATCACTTGTTTAGTGCACTGAGGCCTCTGTATTGATATTCTGCATCTCCTTTCAACAGGCTTCTTAGTCTTTATTAATTTGTATTGCATAAAATATGGGGCGCTGGCACTGCAAGAAATATTTGATGGCATACAACCAAAGTAAGTTTGTTTTTATTACTTACTGTATTTTGTTTTTTAAAGCGAAAAAAATTGACCTCTTTTAGCACAAACCAGTATTTCTATTTTATAGATGGTTTTACAGTTCTTGGTGGAGCTACAGTATCTTTCTGGTTTTGAAAATATTCTTAGGACTATTGAGTTGCAAAGAAGAAAATCCCTGCAAACATTTTTCTAACTCCCACCCCCGCCTTCTATACAGCCGGTGTTCTATGTGGTTCTGGATGGTTGGGGTTGTGTCTCCAGGAGCCTGCCTTTAAGGCCAGTAGTGTGATTTTTCAGATGAAACTCTTTGCTTTTTACTTAGTGTACATACAAAGAATGTAGTTAGATGGCATCTCCCATTTCATAGGGAAAGGAAGGATAGAAAGAAATGATAGAGAACAATTTGGAGAAAAAAACTCAAGTGAGATCCCCGTATTGGTATTATATCAAAAAAATTCCAGATTGAGATGAAAAAAATGAATTAGCCTGAAAAAGTAGTACCAGAAAATATGCTTTTCAGCTGTAGAGATTTGTGAGGAAATCAGTTTCATTAACTGCTAGTGGGTAAACTGGTATGATCTTTCTATAAAGCAAAAAATAATACCTAGAGTATTAAAATGTCCGGTATCTTTGATATCCACTATTTCCACTTCAGGTAATTTTAGTGAAGTAGAAACTGAGGATTTTACATCATTTGGTATTGCTCTTAGGATGTTTGCAACAACATTTTGATTGGTGGCTAAATAATTTTTATAATATAGCCATTAACACTTACATCCTTATAGGTACGTAAGCATAGGAAGTTGGGAAGTTTATAATCCAGTAATGTTAAAACTAGTTATTACTGGATAGTGGGGTGATGGGTAATTCTTTTTCTTCTTTCTCTTTATTTAATTTCTAATTTTTCAAAGATTTCTTGAGTAATTAAAAAAGTGATAGAAAAGTGGTTGTGAAGATTCCACATGAGCACAGACTTTAGTATTTCACAGAAGTTGTTGGCAGCGCTTGGCCACAGGGCCAAAGTTTGAGGTTTCATTTTTGCTTTGTCATCTCTAGGTCTCTGCCATTCAGTTGACCAAAAATAGTAGCCCTGTTATTTTGGATTTTATTATATTCCTAAGGAGTCAGTGTAAATAACATCTAAGCATTTCACAGTTTAATTATAGTGATAGTCTAATATTTTATTTTAATAGAATGTTTGGAATGGTTTTGGAAAAAATCATTATTCCTGAAATTCAGAAAGTATCTGGAAACGTAGAGAAAAAGATTTGTGCGGTTGGCATAACGAAATTACTAACAGAATGTCCCCCAATGATGGACACAGAGTATACCAAGCTATGGTAAGTAGTGCTCCAAACTCTGGGAATTACAGCTTCCTTCCCTTATGACTGCAAAACTAAACACGCTTATTCTCCCGAGGGCTGAGAATTGGGTTCTGATCTCAGGTTCTCCACTAGCAACCATCAGATCCAAGACAGGACTTGTGGGTCCTTCTGGGTCTAGAAAGATGTTTCCTGATTCTTTACTTTATTGGAGGGGGTTCATGTGCCCCCTTTGAGAATCTGGTGAAAGTCGCTGGTCTACATGATCTCTAGGAATGTTTATGATGACACTCAACTAGTTGGCTTAAATCTTCAAGTGGAGAAATTGAATAGGGCTAAAAGAGGGTCTTATGTGCTTGTGTTCCGTGACTGGTATTCCTGGCTTTTCTAGACCTCTTGCTCTCAGGAACCTTGCCTCACTTTGGGTTCACTCAGGCACCCTCTTCCAGAAAAGGATCTGATGATTCGAGGCCTATTTCTTCTAACTAACTTCTGGCAGCAGTGAATCTCTGGTTTGGCTTCAGTCACATGGCTTCAGTCACATGTGACACAGTGGGTCACACAGCCAGCTGGACAGTTCTGGGGATGGAGTAGTTTCCAAAAGGGAAATTGGCGTGCTGTGGCCAAAAAGAAGTTAAGAGTGGTTTTGGAGGGTAGCTGTAAGAACTGATGTCCATCCCATTTCAAAGGTCCCTTGCAGCTCTTGAGACTGTGCCTCTATAATTTGTGTCTCTGAGGAATTGCTGCTCTTTGTTTAGATCTTCAGAAGTATTCACTTAATCTTTTGTCTGCTTGCTTGCTTCAAATCCAGGACTCCTTTATTACAGTCTCTGATTGGCCTTTTTGAGTTACCTGAAGATGATACCATTCCCGATGAAGAACATTTTATTGACATAGAAGATACACCAGGGTATCAGACCGCCTTCTCACAATTGGCATTTGCGGGGAAAAAAGAGCATGATCCTGTAGGTCAGATGGTGAACAATCCCAAAATTCACCTGGCACAGTCACTTCACAAGCTGTCTACTGCCTGTCCAGGAAGGGTAAGTGTGTTGTCCAAGAACTCTGACTACTGGACCCCTTTCTGGGAAGGCCAGAAGGTAGTAGTTATGCTGGTGCCTATAGTTAGGCCTTAATTTTCTTTCATTAGAATGATGTGCTAGAAGTAGATTTTAAGCAAATGACTTTTGGAATAAGGACAAAGCGGGGGATAAAACCCGCTCACACGTCCCCCACACACTTTTTAAGTTTTATTTATTTATTTAAGTAATCTCTACACCTGACGTGAGGCTTGTACTTACAATTCCCAAGATCTAGAGTCGCTGGCTCCGACTGAGCCAGCCAAGGCACTCTAAAACCCTTTGAATAGAAATGTATTTATTTCCCAGATTGAAATCATTCTTCTATTAAAATGTAGGCATTTTTTTTTTAAACTGCAACATACTCAAATATTGGATCGTGGAGTAAACATAATGGCTGTAGAGTTGCATTATCCAGCACCTTTTACAGAGTCTTCTAGATTATCAGAGAAAATATATTTTTCAATGTTTTATTATGGAGAACGTCAAACACATAGAAATAGCATAATGAACCTTCACATATAGACCTTCAAAAAGTACCAGTATTCTGCCATTCTTGTTGCATGTGTTTCGTCTTGGGCATGATGTCATTTCACCTATATGTCCTTAATTATGCATTGCTCACCAATAAGGACTTTTTTTTTTAATCCCCACAATGCCACTACCACACTGAACAGCAGTAATTCCTTATGGATCTGCTTTTTAGACCTATCCAGTTCTGAAGGTGTAAAGCAATTGAGATCCTTGAGAATCTCTGTAAGAGTCACTGGTGATGGATTGTCCTTCCCAAGACATGGCAGTTCTGGAGAAGATGGGGCTTGTGTTGGTTTATTAAGATCTCCAAGGACCGGCATGTTTCCCATCTCTTGTAGGTTCCCTCGATGGTGAGCACCAGCCTCAATGCGGAAGCGCTCCAGTATCTCCAAGGCTACCTTCAGGCGGCCAGTGTGACACTGCTTTGAACTGCGTTTTCCAGATTGGCTAAGCCAACAATGGTTTCTGAGGAAATCACATAGACGTCTGAGCACAGCTGCATTAAAGCAAGTTTTCCTTTTGAACTTGTCACAAATTCCATCTTGTAAAGAATATTAAATGTTGCTTTAAGCTGAACCTTGAGCAAATTAGGTGGTTTGTGTGATCATGAATAGAAGTGGGTGACTTTCCAGTTTGCAGCTTCCAGGGACAAGTATTAGTTCAGTATACGATCATGAGTTGAGCATTTGCACTGTTGTTGGGATAACTTTAAAATTCTGATGGACACTGAGCGTGGAGACTTTTTTCTGTTACTAAATTGTTTTGAGGCATTGCCATTTGTGTTTCTCTCTTTTGTATTTTTGTCTGTTTCCATAAGCTTTTATTGGAAATGTGAATAAGTAAAGAATCACTGGTGTAACTTGCCAAGAAATGCACATTTCATAGTTTTAAATCTAATCCGAAGTTTTTTTTTTTAAAAAAAGCCCTCAAATACGTGTCTAAGAATATCTTAAAGACAGGTTTTTGGTGCTAATACTATTATAATGAATTTCTTTAAATAATTGAAATTCAAACTCAGTCTTTCCTTACCAGGGAAAAGGGAACATTAATAAAGGTTTGGGGCTTATCTATTAGAACTTTTCTGGACCCATTTCTAGGTGGCAGCATGAACTCTGGGCCGGATGGTTCCCTCTGTGGATTGGGGAGAGATGCCCTTCCTGGCTTCACAAGGCTGTTGAGTACGTTAGAAAGCGTAGACATTTGCCCTTTTTGAGAGTGTCTGTCTTTTCTGCAAATTGGCAGTTACTTGGAACTTTTCAGAGTACAGCCTGAGGTCTAGTATGAGCCATGAGAGTGGGTATATGCTAGCAAACAAGGCTGCCTGGGCAGGTTCTAGAACAGTTGGTTTTTAAGGAGTAATCAGACTATCTCAATTGAGAGGCATAGTTTACTTCTGCTGGAATTGTCCGTTCAGTGCAGATTAAATTGAAATCTCATTCTGCACACATCAGTGATCTCTCTCAAAATTCAGGCACCTGACTTGAATGTGTTTTCTTCACATGCTGTTTTTGTAGTGTTGGCATGAGAAACCCTCCAGCTTAATCAGTCTAAGTGTTGTATCAGTCTACTCATTTTTGTTTGTCTTGACATAGTAATGGAAGCATTAAATCATATATCACTATTTAAGTGGTCACTGGCAGGATATTGAGATATTACTGGGATCTACTTTTGAAGTATAATTTAATACAGGTAAAAAATCTGTAGTGGAAAACAGTCGGTGGTGATGACTTATGTTTGCTGCTTATTACGTAAGCTCCGAGAGCACCTGTCTGGCAACGATCAGGTAGAGCTCTTGGTGAACAGTCAGGTAAACACACGGCACATTCTGTTGCAGAGAACCCTTGCTTCAGCATCTTAGCCTCGGAGGACTGAGCAGGTTGTGAATTTTTTCCTTCTTAAAACAACTAGAAGGTGATTTGTCTTTGTAAATGTGCCTTTTAAAATAGTTTCTGAACAGAAAGACTGATACCTTTCCTATCCTTTACTCTGGCACAGGTCATTAATTCTCATGTTTAAAAATGCTTTAAATGGAAGTTTCTCATTCCATCATCTTAGTTTACCTAGCTTTTAAAGATTTTAAGAGCTGGTATGTAGTGAGTTTCTGACAGGTCTTAGTGACTTTCTCAGTGGTGATGCCAATTCTTTCTGGATCTAAAGAGTTGGATTCATACTTTGAGATTGGGCCAACCTGGGTTTGAATTACTCTGCGCGTGACATGTATGACCTTCAGCAAATGACTCAGCCTCTCCACTTTGATTTCTTCTGAAAAATGAGAAAAATCACCTTCAGGATGGTTGTAAGATGTAAAAAAGACATACTTTAAGCAGAGAACATATGCAGAGTTAAGTACTAATAAGTAAAAGCAGCTGTTTGATTGTTTAGGGTGGGCTTGGGGGCAAGTGCAGGGCAGGGGTTGCCTTGGAAGGAAGGGTTTGTCACTGAGCACTGCAGAACACCGTCCTATTTTACCAGTGGTGGTGTGGTTCCGGGGGTGGGAGGGGGAAGACTTTCCAGAAGAGTCCCAGCTCAGGGTAGTTTTAGACACAGGGGAGAAATGTATCTAACCTGCAGAGTTCCTCATGAGAGCCTCCTGCTGCATCCACAGATTCTTTCTGTTTGAGCACATCTCCCCTTTTAACAGCTTGATTTTTAGAAAATAACATTTCTGATATAAATGTATTTTCTTTGTTGGAAACTTGGTAAACACAGAAACCTACCTTCAAATATTTTGGCTTTTCCCTCTAACAGAGTTGAGATCATTTATGATTTGATATGCTTTTTAAACATTTAACAATAATTATAACCACTGTTGGAAATGATAAACTCTTGAAGTGAACATTCTTTATACGTGAGTCTCTCTCTTTCCTGACGGTGGGATTACTAAGCACCTGCCCTGTGGAAAGCTTCAGGCCAGTTGCTGTGGCACAGCTCCCCCCACACTTCTGTGCTGTACCCAGTTTGGGTTTAATCCAGCGCTTACACAGCGTGGTCACAGAGCGGCAGCCTGCCTTCCGGTTTTCAGCTCCTGGGGCCTTTAGTTCTTCGTCTCCTCCACTGGCAGATCACCCTCCCTGCTACGAAAAATAAAAATCAAGGTCACACTTCTTGTATCCTCCTAGGTGGTTCTCTTCTTTTTTTTCCCCCCAGTAATGACATTTTTTTATTCTTTTTATCTTCTACTTTGGCCAGTTTCTTGGCTCCTTAGTATCAGTGATAAGGTAACTCCAGTGTCACAGGACAGGGTGCTCCGTCCTGTGCAGTAGTCCCTGTCTGCTGGGCTTTATCTGTAGGTCTCTTTGAAAGGGGGAAAAGTGAGAATCCGTACTTGAGTACTGTTTGGCCCAGATGTGTGACTGCAAGACTTGCCCTTGGGCCATCCTGGGGTATGCTGAGGGGCTGCTCTTTTATAGGGCAAAGGAGCTTCATGGACCCATTGAAAATAACTTGAGGTCATTTCTAGTGGATTCTCCAAAAGACCTAAGGAGCCCTGGTTACAGCTACAGGAACACACTGGCCCTGGGGGGGTTGTTGCATGATGGGTGGTAAAGGCTGTTTTGGAAATGCTCACCTGTGGCTGGAGAAGGCAGTCATAAACTAATGAAGTCATTTACCTATTTGTGGGTTTTCTCCCTTCTCAATTAGACGATGTGAGAGAAAAATGTGGCAGTAGGGAAGCACTGTCCATATGAAGAAAGAGCCACAATAGGCAGGTCAGTTTTGCAAAAAGGAGACCATTTAATGGGGAAGCAGGAAACATTAGGAGAAAAGCAGCATATTTACCTTGCACCGGAAAAAGGTCCATCTCCTCGTGAGAAGTTAGGGTCAACCCTTCTGAGCCTAGAGGGGACGTGATGACTGCTCCCAGGTAGCTGGGTTTCTGCAGCAAACAGCTGAGAAGACCTCCTGATCTGTCTCCCAGGCGAGTCCACAGGGCAAAGGGAGGTAGAGCCCAGCATCCACCAGGTCCTGCCCCTCACAGAGCAGGCTGAGTGTCTCAGGAAGGCTGGCAGCCCCACTGGTGAGATCCCAAATGGAGGGAGAGAGCCGCCTCTGTCAGGACTACAAATTTCAGGCTAGAAGGAGGGAAGAAGTTGCTACTGTGGTGCCCGCTGAGCATCCCGGTCAGAGAGGCTGCAAGACCCTCCCGAGGAGCGGCAGGGTGGGGGCGACAGACTTGGGCCGACTGCCACAGGTTGTGCGCTCCAAACCCCCAGCCACGTGAACACCTCACCCTTGGCTCTGATCCTCCGCAGGAAACTCCCTTCAGTCCCAAGGACGGACTGGCTCTGAGCATGCACAGCAGTCTTCCAGGGGAGCAGAGGTGCCCTCTGTTTAATTCAAAGGCAGCGTTTCTCAGCATGATCCACAGCATTTGTGATGCTCTCAGAAGGAACGACTGTCATCTACAGTTCTGTGTTCTATGTTACAAGAAACCCACTAGCAATGTGACTGCGTAGGACAGTGGTTCTCAAATTACCACAGCATCACCTAGGAAATTAGAAATACGAGACATACGTGTTCTTGAGTCCCATACCTACTACACCACAAACCCTGGAATGGGACCCAGCAACCTTTTAACAGCCCTCCGCCACGTGAGAGGATGCTCAGCGCTTAAGTTGGTGGGCAGTGACTAGGATAAAGTGAAGTAAAAGTGAATCGATCGAAGAGACCCACGGACCTGGTAGAGCTGTGCGCCCTGCTGGGGAGCAGTGCTCTAAAGCTTCATGGCCTCAGAACTAACGGATGTGCGATTAACAGCTCTGGTTTTGCACAAAGGGAGACAGAGTCAGGGCCCACTAGGAGCCACGGGCTTCAGTGGACCTCTTCCAAAACTCAACCACTCCCTACAGTTCCAGCGCAGAGAGACACAAATTCTTGTTCTCATGGAATCTGTCACTGCAGTTTTTCTTGGGAGACTTGCAGTGGCCTGGGGCTTGCATCCCAGTGGGGAGACGTGAGAGCTAGATAGGACAAAACAAGCAAGGTTAGGCCTGGACATCTCCAGCATGGAATCGGGCGAAGTCCTCTCTATCAGCCCTGAGTGGCAGGCCCAGAGGGCGGACCGGGAGCAGCCGGCTTCCGTGTCTGGCAGTAAGAACACCAGGAGGTAGGTACGAAGCACTTCCAACACCAGGTGCCCTGAGGAGCTACTGACACATACTGTCTTAGCGGTGTGAGAGAAGTGAGTTTCTAAGTTACAGATAAACTGAGGCACAGAGAGGTGAAATCATTTGAGGTCTCAGCAAAGCGGTGACAGGTCAGGACTGATGGTAGCTGCGCTTGTTACGAGCTCACACGGCCGTCACACAGCCGTCTAGTTTGGCACACTGCCTTGCCCTCTGAGGAGGCCTCCAACCGGCTCCTCTGCCGAGTGTAGACATTTGTCCACCTACATTACAGCACCTCGTTCCTTCAGGAGGTGATCTCTTCACAGCACAGAAGCCTCATCCACATGGGTGTCTACCCTCTACCATACTGCTCCCTCAGGCAGGCGTTACCTGGCCAAGGCGAGCGATGACAAAGGTGGGCACACCATCTCAGAGTTGGGGCTTTCAGGGAACAGACTTGCCAACAAACCCTCTAGACCCTAACTCCCCAAACTCAGCCAAAAACCAGCATGTCCCCCTCCCCTAGGCTAGGGGAGGTCTGCACCGTTCTGGTTTCCTTATCACCGTCCAACCACGTTTACACTGCTCTTGACCTTGAGTCCAAGGAGCCAGCCAGACAAGAGGGTCCTATTAGGGCCCAGAGAAGTTTCAGGCATGACCTCCCAAACCGGGGAGCACAGGCTCAGCTTACAGGACACTGCGGCCACAGATCTCCAGCGGATATTGGCACAGAACAACAAAAGGACCAAGGGGCTTCCAAGCCCTAGAAAATCTCTGGCCGTTTCTTAGGGAGGTCTTTTGGCAGCCAGAGGAAATACGTGATTAAAAAGGCAGATACCACAGAAGAATACAGTCTGAATAATGACAGGATTCGGATAGGTCCTCATTCCAGAACGGGACCACCTGCTCACTAATCTGTCCATGCTCAGCAATGTCAAAGGTCAGAGGGAGACTCACTGCTGCTCTTGCCACAGCCTAAGTGGGGATATCCGTGATGAGCTGAGGCTGAGCGGAGCCCACGGGCTTCTGTGCGGCATGTTCTGGCCTAGCTGATCCTGCCTGCTCCTGGGCCCTGCTCAGCTTTGTAACGGCACCATTACACACGCACTGCACATCTGATCGGAAAAAGCAGCATGTGTGGTGGGGCGCCTGGGTGGCTCAGTTGGTTGTCCGCCTTCGGCTCAGGTCATGATCCCAGGGTCCTGGGATCAAGTCCCTCATCAGGCTCCTTGCTCAGCGGGGAGCTGCTTCTCCCTCTGCCGCCCACCCCCCCACCCCCCGCTTGTGTTTGCACTGACAAATACATAAAAATCTTAAAAACAAAACACCATGTGTGAAAGGGGATGGAAAAAAAGTAAGATGGAGGGTCTGGAGGTAACTTTCAAAATGTTCAGTTTACTTTTTTAACAAGTTTTTTTTTTTTTAGGATTTTATTTATTAGAGACAAAGCGTGAGCAGGAGACAGAAGGAGAGGGAGAATCAGACTCCTCCCCCATCCCTGCTGAGCAGGGAGACCTATGTGGGACTTGGTCCAAGGATCCTGAGATCATGACCTGAGCCAAAGGCAGACATTTAACTGACTGAGATACCCAGGCACCTCTCGATTTACTTTTAAACAAAAACAAACCCACTAAAGACCGCATTGTCATTGCAGGCCTAGTGGGTATGTCCATCAAAGTAGGTTTTGATGGGGATGCCCGGGTGGCTCAGTCGTTGACTGCCTTCGGCTCAGGTCATGATCCCAGGGTCCTGGGATCGAGCCCCACATTGGGCTCCCTGCTTGGCGGGAAGCCTGCTTCTCCCTCTGCCACTCCCCCTGCTTGTGTTCTCTCTCTGGCTGTGTCTCTGTCAAATAAATAAAATCTTGAAAAAAAAAAATTTTAATGAATACCTTTGGGAACACTATGAAGGAGATAATTTTTTTTATTTGAAAGATTTTTAATCTCTACACCCAACCTGGGGGCTTGAACTCAACCCCGAGATCAAGAGCCACAAGCTCCACCAACTGAGCCAGCCAGACACCCCCAAAGGAAATATTTTTTAAAAAATTAAACTGGCGGGGTGGGGGGCACACTTGGGTGGCCCAGTCAGTTAAGTGGCCGACTCTTGATTTCAGCTCAGGTCATGATTTCAGGGTCATGAGATCAGGTTCTATGCTCAGCAGGGAGTCTGCTTGAAGATTCTCCCTCCGCTCCTGCATGTGTGTACGTGTGCTCACTCTAAAATCTTAAAATTAAACTTGGGCTAGTAAGCAAAGTAGTACAAATTTCCTAAATTGTACATAATTTTGCTGATAAAATATGGATGCCATTTAAATTACAAATAAGTCTAATTAGAATAAGGTGCTTTCACATTTACAGTTTCACATATTCCATATATACACCCTCTGTATCCATTAAACACAGCACTGCAAGTATATAGAGGGACAAGAAGGTCCAAGAAAACAGTTGTGCTGCTTTCATGAATCGAAACCCCCTTGCCCCCAGCTGAGTTAGCCACTGCCTCTCAGAAGAACCCACATTTCTTTTGAAAACCTATTGAGGAAAACCAGCTAACTTCCTGCCCCCAATGCTCAGGTGCTTAAAAAATCCATTTATGGATTTGGAAATTTCAAGTAAATTTGTCTTTTTATGGGCATACAGACATCTAAACCCTTAAGCCAGAGATGGTAGTGATGGAAGTTTCCAGTGTTAAACTACATGCCAGCAAACAAAAGCTGCGCGTCCCTGTCTGGGGGTTTGCACCCCAGGGTCCTGTTCTACTGAGCTCACAGCAGGTGGCAGCACGCTGCTTCTTGGGAATGTAGATGCCCTGCCCACAGGCCGCGCCAGCAGCCGGCTCCCTCCCTAAGGGGACTGGGGATCCAGGCCAAGGCGGCTGTCACTAGGCATTCACCCTGCAAAGCTGCGCGCGGTGAGCGGGGGAAGGAAACCCAGTGTCAGAAGGGACACTTTTTTTTAAGAACTGTAGGTCATGTTCCTGTGGCTCAAGAAGGCCTTTCAAAACCAACAAACCAACCAGCTCTGGGGAAATCTTTACTCCTTAAAATCTCCCTTTGAGGGCGCCTGGGTGGCTCAGTCAGTTAAGCGTCTGCCTTCGGCTCAGGTCATGATCCTGGAGTCCCGGGATCGAGTCCCACGTCGGGCTCCCTGCTCAGTGGAGAGTCTGCTTCTCCCCCTGCCTCTGCTCCTTCCCCTGCTCATTCTCTCTCTCTGCCTCTCTCAAATAAATAAAAATCTTAAAAAAAAAAACAAAAACTCCCTTTGATAAGAGGCATTTTACAGAGCCAAGACATAACGTCCACACACACACACTGTGGGTGAGCGAGAGACCCAAGCCTGTCTGTCCCAAGGGCCACAAGAGCCTCTCTCTGAGGATCGACACTCCACAAATCCTAAGACCCACAGTCTTCTCGTGGCTGACCCAAAGCACCTTTGATTATTTCAGACCCACCTCGGGCGCCTTCCTGTCTCCTTTTCTGCCTGCACTGCAGAACCCAGGACCGCACGGATTGTCCCCAGGGTGGGGGACCTTGTTTTGGCTCTAAGGTTCTTGTAACTGAGCGAGCATACCAGCATGAAACACGGTGCAGATTCCCTCCTTCCCAGGCAGCTCTGTTCAAGCCTGTTGGGGCCCCGGGCCGGGGTGGGGGTGGGGGGCGAGGCAGGGGGCACGGCGTACTGCAGGGAATCCGCGCAGCAGGGGATGGCAGCAGGCCTTCCCAGAGGCCAGACTGGTGTGAGAGTTTACAGTCTATGAACGTTCAAGGACATCTTTCCAAAACAGCCAAAGATGTATCACCTTTGAAAACCAGCCTTTCCGAGAAACCTGGAAATCCATACACCGTCCTTGAGATCAAGGGGAAACTTTCCCTCTCTGGAGTTCTGGCATTCAGGGCCAAACAGCCAACTAGAAGTTGTGATTTACTTCAGAGGCTGCACCCACCTCTCCCATTGCCCTTTTGCAGCGTGGAGGTTGCCCACAGGGACGCGGTAAAGCAGGGGGCAGGCAGCGTGCTGGGCAGAGGCAGCTCGCCTCCCACACGCCCGTGAGAACGCCGGGCAGAAGTGGCAGGTGTCAAGTGGGGAGGAGGTGGCTGGCGAGGCCGGGAGATTGCCTACAATCTCAGTATTGGGGAAGGTACTAAAAACAGAGAAGGGCTGTGAAGAACCCCAGGGTGCTGGTAGCAGTATAAACGCAGGGCTTCCAAATACACACACGCTAACCAGACGGATGTGTGTACACATGGGCACGCACGCACGCACGCCTATACATCTGTTTATTCGCCATCTGCTCAGAAGGCCTAGAAAAATAGCAGTGGGTGCTCTGAGTGCCCAGACCTTGGTGGTTTCTTTTTCTTTTCTCTTTAAGTAATCTTTTATGCCTGGCGCGGGGCTCAAACTCACAGCTCCCAGATCAAGTGTCACATGCTCTGTGGACTGAGCCCAGCCAGGCACCCGCCCCCCCACACCCTGGTTTTTAGATGTTCTCGTCGCTAAAGGGAACCAGAATAAATGGCTGACTCCAGAACTGGGGAAGGGAGAATGTTTTTCCTTTCACTGCTTTTATCCCTGCAATGTTGTTGAACTCCCTTCTGTTGCCGAGCACTTTTCCATAACCTTCTGACCACTTTGTCATTCTGACAGTCCAGCCCACAGGCCGGTTCATAAACGTGAACTGTCCTTCAAGAACACAAGCCACACAGCCACCAGCCCACTCCTCAGCCAGGCCTGAACGCAGGGCCTCACCTTGACGACTCCGAGTGTGAGAGCACCCGCTGGAAAGGGAGGAGACTCGAAGCTCTTCGGGCTCATTCTTTGGATAACAGTGTCCGGTCCAGAGGAGAGGCACCTCCCCTCGCCTGGGCGCCCCCACGCTGTACTTCCACACCCTCACTCACCTCTGCCCTCACTTCTTTAGTTACTGCTCAGAAGGACCAAAAATTCATTAGTATCTGTTTATTGATCAATGGTTTGATATAAAGTTATTTCAGATCTTCAGAATTTTGCCCAAACAGAAGTCACAAGCATTACAAAGTGTTTTTTTTTTTCTTTCTTAAAAAAAGGGTAGGAGGCAGGTTGGGAGGGGACCAACCTAGCAGTAGTGGCATTTGAGAATAAATTAACAAAAAAAAAAAATTTAGTATTACCATTTATTGGTGACAAACACTAAGTTTTACTTACATTCCATGGGGAGAAAAAATTCCAGCGTAAACAATGAATTGAAGCGGTACTTAACTCGCAAGGCTACGGTGCTTTTCATCTGGACCATATGCAGGACCTTAACTGCACACGCTTCTGTGCCCAGTAACACAACATCAAAAGCAACACAGTTTCTGAGATAAACATGGGTCATTCTTTTCAGCCCTACATGGAGATGTAATCAACAGTACAAAGCACTCAAGGAAATCCATCTGCGGGTTTATATGTACTACGTGGAGACCATATCCTGTAGTGTAGTGAAAGCTACGTGTCCTCAAGAGCCATATGTATGTACAATTTTTTTTAATAATCTTTAAAACAAAGATCAAAGTTCATTTGTTTAAGTCCTGTTGCATTAACAAAAATAAAATAGAAAAGGAACCAAATGATCATTAAAGTTTAAAATTCCTAAACTGTCCAATTTATACAACCGTGGGAGACTTCATCAAGGACTGAGAAGTCCAGCACTGTTTCGGCTAAACCGGAGGGCACACAGTTTGCATCACTGAAACAGTCCCGGGTTAGTCCAATAAAGTCAAAACGTGTAACCACATACACATGGATATGATCTTTGCTGATTGGATTACTGATAGAGTCAGTCTCAGACAAGTTTCTAAACTGTGCTATGTAACTAGATACAATTGAGAAACTCTCAGATGAAAATTTATATAGTGTCATTTCAGTCAAAATGAAAATAATAAAACTAAGAATATGTAATCTCTTTTGGGAGAGAAAGCAGTGGTGATGACAGTGCGGGTGCCACGGAGGCGGGGGCCAGAGCACGCTAGAATGGTTAGTTGGCGCTGAGTAGGAAGCATTTGATTTTCTCTGGTGCTTTTGGCTCTGGGGCTGGTCTACGGCCCCGCTCCCCGGCGTGGGTGTCCAGGGTATGTCCCAAGGGTTTGAGTGAGCCACTCTGAGAAAGGGTCGTGCTCTGTTCCCGGTTTCCTTCACACAGCCCAAACAGCAGTGGCCACAGCCAAGCACCGAGGGGTCCGGGGCCACACGGCAGGCCCCGCCGTGCCCCCCAGCAGCTGCCCGTGTGTGGGGACAAAACAGCACCCGCGAGCGCAGCCACGGCCGCCTCCTTGTGTTCCCGTCTTCGTCACCACTGCCGCCTCTGGTTCTTTACCCAGCACGTCTCTCAGCCCACTGGAGGTATCAGAAATTCCAAATTCTCAAAGCAGTTTCAGTATTTTCAGTATAGATGTTGGGGTGGCCAGAAAAGGTTCAGCACCTCCCACACCTTAAAGGAAGAAAAAAAATGAAAGTGATGCCAGTTTTGAAATGTAAGAAAACTTAACCCATGTTAAAAATGAGCAGAAATCAGACACTGAAGTCCAGCAGCACAGGCACCAGTTTATGATCACTGGGTTCCGGTTTTCTCAGGATACACGGTCAAGTGAAAAAAGTGAGGAGGAGAAGGAGTGTGTAGTATGGGATCTCCGGGAGAAAAGGAATAATGCAAGAAATACACGACTGTATTTGCATAAAGAAACACACAGGAAAGATAGATAAGAAACTAATAACCATTGTGATGTGTGGCTGGGGGCAGGGAGAGGGACACGGGTGAGGGCTGCGTGGGGGGGGGGGGGGGCAAGACTGACCACCCAGCATCTCTGGAAATCACTGTGGGGTCTGAACCCTGTGTATGTCTTACCTATTCTAATTTTTTTTAAGAAAGTAGAGCTCTGCTCACAACCTGGAAACCTTTCAGGGAAAGGGACAGAAAGTGACAGAAGGGGAGTGTCTTACTATTTTGAGCAGACGGTTTGAATTTAATGCAAATGAGGAATAGAACTGCCTTTCCGAGTAAATCAGCTCACTCACACAGACATTGGTCCATTTCCCGTTCTTGGCATCTCTGTACTCGGTTGGTCCAACTCCGAGAGCAACTTTAAGATGTTCAGTGCAGCCTAGCAGGGATGAAAAGAAGAGTCAGCACGACCGCCGCCCAGGGCCACAGCAAGACGCTGTCTGAACAGGTCGGCGAGGGACAAAACAGGGAGTCCCACTAAACCACACTTTCCCTTAATATTTGGACTTTCAATTTGAAATACAAATTACAAAATAAATTATCCATGTTTACCTCACTGAATCACAACCTCTGCCAATTTTATTTTCTTTTAATATTTTTAACTTTATAGTAACTAGACTACACATTTTGTATCCTGCTTTAAAACAGAAACCCGTCATGTTCCCTTGTTAGAATACGTTAATTTGATGGATGCATTATAGTCCATCAGGCGTATACACCACAGTTCATCTAGATTAATCAATTCTTTTTCTCAGTTTTGTACTTCTCATTAACGGTAGTTTCACCTGAACGGAGACCAAAATAAGGGGCTTTCTACAGCTGCCCAAACTTGGGTGTGTGGTCTGTGTTCTGGGAGGAGAGGAATGGACACAGCGCGTGGAGGCGGTCCAGGATCCAAGTCCACCCCCCGGGCCAGCACAGGGAGGGGAAGAGCACCGGGACGGGAAGGAGAGTCTAAGGCTGATGAATTCTGATAAACAATGAAAAATCAATAAACTAAGGAAGAAATCTTCAAAAATATGAAATCTATTAAAAGCACCCAAGTCTCCGGGAGAACCCTTCTCCTATCTGTCCAAGGCCAGCAACAGGCCGGAGCCAGGAGCACTGGGGAACATACCATGTCATGGCAGGACTCCACATCCTTTCCAATACCGTGGCTGATCAGAGGTGGCTGAGAGGAGCAATTGATGAGAGATACAAACTCGTTCTTGTTGTTTTTGGGGAAGTCTTTGTATTCAACCTGAGGGGAAAAGAAAACCGAGGCCAAGTAGGGAAGCGGCGAATACGCAAGGGGCCCAGCAAATGGAGAGGACACCTCTTTCTCCTGCCCTCAACCTGACACGACTCCTGCTCAGTCAGCAGACTGTCAGGGGGGCCTGCAGCCGGGGGTACCAAGGGCTGCAGGCAGCAGACCCAGGCCCCAGCTTCTAAAATCTTCCAGGAACCTAGATGTCTACCTAAAAACCCTGGTCGGGGGGAAGGGGGGTACCAAACACTTGGCCTGAAAGAAGCCATGTCCTTTTCTGCTAGGCTCAAAGGGCCAGCACACTGAATCCATTCTTGCTAGAACTATCACTAAGATGAGAAGCTTTGTTACTACGGTTGGCCTGGATTTTGTAAAAGCTAATTTATTAGCAAAGGACAAGGTGATTCTGTTACCATACAGGCCTGTCCCATACTTTCCCGAACTCCCTCCACCCGCCTCAGGACCACCAGGTACCCTCCACCCTTCCTCCACATAAAGACCTGGAATTAATAAACGAGGTGCAAGGCTCATTTTCTGAGAGAAACCCCAAAAAGATGAGTGCACTGAGGTCTAGACCACACAGCTCCGGCCTAACAGTTACCTGGAATCCCTGGACTCTGGAAAGATAGTCCAGCTGCTCAGAGGGTCTTGTAAGAGGTCCGTGGGGTACGTGGCCTGAAGAGATGTTATTCTTTAAAATGGTCTCGGCTGTGGGCGAGGTGCCCCCATACAACAACTCACGGGCTATCATGGCAGTTACCGTGGCCTTGGCCGGATTCGGAGCTGCCCTGGTGAAATCTTTGGTGTGGTGTCCTTGACTGACTCCTACGGCCTGGGCAACCTCGGGCACCATGGGAAGAATCCCCGCGGGCAGCTGCTGATGACTAAGATAAGGCATCCTAAACTCATCCTCTTTATTGCCTAGGGAGGGACACGCAGACAGATCAACACGAGGCCACGTGCGCTGCTAGGAAAGACCTTTGCCACCCCGCCGGCCCGCCCTCGGCGCACACAACGGCTCAGGGGGGCCGCAGAGCTCAACACCGCTCGTCGTTCCAGGGGCCACGCCAAGCCCAGACTCACATTCAGATCAAGACAGTATTAACATCACACTTACTAGTCCCATTTTCATCCCCAGAGCCAGGTTCAAAAAAGGTTACTTTTCTTCCATCCCCTGGTTTTTTTATTGGTGTCTTAAAAAAGAAAAAAAAAAAAAAGGCCATGAGCGGAAATCAAACTGTCGCAAAATTAGTTCTTACTCTCTGAAACTATAAAAACTCCAACCAGCTTTCATCTGTGGTTTGTAACCTTTTAAAATATAAAGAGGTAATTGGCAGAGAAGCCCTACCCCCACGCCGACAGGCCCAGCAGCCTCCTGTGCCCCCCACCACAGTCCCCCCTGCCCGCCCCAGAGCCACTCCTGCCCCCACGGCCTGTCCTCTACCAGAGGAGGCTAACAATCCTCCTGAGCTGGGGGCCGAGCTCTGCTCGGCACTCACAGGAGAACAGGGGAATGTTTAACCAGAGGGAGCCAGAGATGCTAGATCTTTCCCCAAGGTGGGAAAAAGCAGCTTTTAGATGAAAGCTAAACAAAGACTTTTCTGGAACTAATATCCAATTCAAGGAAAAGGTGACATTTCCAAAGATAACAAATGGGCAGGGAAATGCTATGAGAGAAAAATTTTGCAAACACAGGTCTCCTTTCTGAGAAGGTAAGGATGTTACGAATCCGCTATCAGATTTTGGAATGAAAAACCCCAAAACCAAGTCCAGGCCCTGTGCCAATTCTTTGAGGAGTGTCCGCGGCCACGGCAGAGGCCACGGCCCGCTGCTGGCACGGCTGGCACAGGGAGGGGTCCCATCCCGGGACCTCTCAGTGGAAACAAGCTCGGTCAAGAACCCGCTTGAGGGTACTGCTTTACCAATCTTGGCAGAAGGTTTTGTATCTAGTGTTCAATTCATAAAGAAAAAAAAGAATCCCGAATTGAAATTACGAATTTCCTTCCGTAAATCCCAGTGTGTCGGTGTCCCAGAAAACCCAAAGCCTGCTTCCCAACTAGCAGAAGTCTGAAGCCGCGGGTCTTCCACCCGGGCCCCACTGCGAGCCCGAGGGCAGCCACAGACAGGGGTCATCTGCAGCCCCGTTGCCCATCCTCCTCCAGGTGGAAAGGGGCGAGGTGCCCTCCAGCAGAGCGTCCCTGACCACAGAGATACAGAAACAAGAACGACTTAACCCAGAGCCACGCTCGGAGCCACGGACATGCAACTCCCCTTCTGACCACATTATAATGCTCCAAACGGATAGGATGCCGCTCAGCAGGGCTGTTTTCCTGCCCGGAGGATGAAGCCTTGCCCTGAAGCCTGGCCCTGGAGGTTGCCAGAGTCCCCTAGGATGAGGCGAGGAGGTCATCTTGCCATTAGAGAGCAAGGACACAGAGCCCCGAGCAGTCACCTTCTCCTCTGATTTGAGGGCTGGTTTGGTGGGCTGAGCCTGTGGGACTTTGAAACCAAGGATCTCCAGCATGTTCTCGGCTGCGTTGCGTTTGGCCACCTTCTTGTTGGTGCCTGTTCCTTCTGCGGTATGGTTTCCCACCTTCACCTGCATGAGGACGAAGTCAGGACTCAGACCAGTGCTTACACCTTCAGAGTAAAGACTGGTGAGGCAGTGGTGTGTGGGCAAAAGAACCGAACAGCGACCAGAAGCTTCCCAGGGGTGCCCGTGGCAGCCGCCGGTCAACGTGAGATTATAGAAGCTTACAGGCCCTTTAACATAAGGAGTTCTAAAAACGCACTTCCTGACGTGACTCCCTCTGACACTCTGTGCTGCTGAGGGTCTGCGCCCCTAGGGCACGTGTGTGTAGCCCAGCCCGGGACCCTGGGGGCTGCCGGAATGCCTGCACGGCCGCAGGCAGAGTGTTTACCCCACAGAAACCTGCAGACACTATGCAGCACGCCCGCCTTCAGTGGTTTTGTCGTCTCCTCTAGACTTACGAGATGGAGGAAAGGTTAATGATGGAGGCAGGGATGCAAACTAAGCTAACAAGCGTGTTGAGTCTGCAGCCGGGGCCCTGTAACTGCACAAAAAACGGGAACATTCATCCAGTCGTTGAAAATGATCTGATTCAACAAAGTCACTCACTGTTCATAAATGAAGTTCCAACATGTCTTTACTTTCATCTTGTTTATGTAAACAAAAACGTTAACCGATCCTCATGCTAGAACTATGCTCCTTTGTCAATAGCACATGCGGCCTGATTTTCTAACACCGTCTAACACCGTCACGGCCCTTACGTGACAGAGAAAATGGAAAGTAAAGAGTATTACGTGTTTTCTGTATTATTTGTAAACTGTGCCCTGGTCCAGTGGGCCCCACTCCCCGCCATCGGACGTTAGCACTATTAAGACCATGTTGCTTGTAGTAATTTGATGCCTTAAAACGTGTCCTTGCGTGCGCACCACATGTGCTGCTGAGTCAGCAGGGAGGAGCTCATCCTTTCTGACGTTTGTACTATACATACGTGTAGTTTATACATGCGTAACACATCTATAAACACACCCACCCCTTCCCACCAGACCATCCTCCCCTAAGAGAGTTGAGTGTTACACAGACTGCAGCACATACCACGGCTTACAATCCCCTTCTCAAGCCGGTCTTGATCACAGACCAGACCAAAAAGCCCCATGTTCCAGAACTGAGAGTCCAGGAAACCTTCCCTGGCCTGTGAAGAGGGCTCTGGGGTGCAATCCTGGCCTTGCCATCTACCAGCTTTGATTCTGGCCAAATTACTGATCCTCTCAGTATGCTGCCATCTTCCCCACAGCGTGGAAGGACCGTGACTTTACTCGCCTTCTGAATGGGGAGGGAGAACACGCCAAGAACACTTCCCAAGTTGTGAGCAAACTGCTACACGAGAGCAAAGTCCTGGATTTTTCACCAGAAAACACCATTAAATTCAAATCATAGAGTAGACTGCCCATATGACTGTTTCATAAATACAAGGAAAACACTCTGCACTAATCCGAAGTGCAATCCCAATCTAAGGAGAACCAACCCTAGACTCCACAGATTCTACAGATGAGGAGGAACAGGAACAGATCCTTTGATAGAACTTGTAAAATTTACCTTCTGAAAAGGACAATACAAGCCTTCAAGGAGATGTACTGAAGAGAAATGGTCACCTGCAATCCCCCTGCCCTAGCACCCATGACCTGGAGCAGGTGTCCGAGCTCCTACCTGCTGACTCAGCAGCACGTGTGGTGTGCACACAAGGACACGTTTTAAGGCATTTACTATAAGCAACATGGTCTTACTATTACTAATGTCCAATGGCGGGGAGCGGGGCCCCCTTAGGAAAGCACCCAGCCCCTGGACCCCTCCAGCCACGATGGGGCGTGGTCACAGAAGGGCTGCCACAACCCATGCCGACCCACCTGCATCACAAACTCTCTGCGGCGCGGGAGGCCTCGCTCTGTAAGGAGCATGTACTCTGGCTCCTTCTCCTTTTTCGCCTGCTGGATCTGGGCCAGTCTGCTGATCGGGTTCATCCCCTGGCCGCAGTCTGTGCTGCTCTGCAGCTGAGGACAACGGATGTAGAAACCATGTGCCATGTTAGCCACAGAGAGGACCTCGCCAATTCAGGGGTCAGGACACGACACAACATTCCTTCATGTTTGATCTAAGTGCCCAGAATTAATCAGATCTTTTTTAAACCTTAAAATTTAAGGATGCTTAGTGATTTTCTAGGATTGCTCTGAGGTGACTTTTTAAAAGGCTCCTCGCAAACCAACATCAGTATCCCACTATGGGTAGGCAAGCAATCCTGAAGTCTGCTTTTTAACAATAAATTTCAACTTGACAATGAAGAGAGAAAAAAATACAGAACACTATTCCTTAAATTCCCCCCAAAACTCTGTTATAAGATGGGTCCCCAGCTTTCTTAACAAGGACTCAAAAGCCAGAAACTATTTAAAACACACACACACACGAAATGCAAAACCTCAAGCTGACACCATGTGGAAAGAACCTAAGAATCCCACAGTTTCTTCCCAGTGGCCATCTTTAGCGCCACGGAACCCTCAGCCACTGTTTGCGTGGGGTGGTTCCTGGGATCTCCTGAGAGAAAAGGGGAGCCGCAACAGTCTATAGCGTGTGCTCACCCCTGGGGACGGGGTCTTGGCAGAGTGTGAAACTATAGCTGGCCCTCGAACAACAAGGGTTTGAACTGTGCAGGTCCACCTAGAAGTGGATTTTTTTTGATAACTACAGTATAGTATAGGTGTATTTTCTCTTCCTCAAGATTTCCTTAATAATGTTCGCTTTCTTCCAGATTACTTTACTGTGCGAATATAGCATTTAATACACACACACACATATAACATATGATATATAAAACATATTAATTGACTGTTTATCTTATTGGTACAGCTTCTGGTCAACAGTAGGCCGTTAGTGGTTGTGTCTGGGGAGTCAAAAGTTAAACCCAGGCTTTCCACTGGGGTGGGGGCGGGGGGTCAGCAACCCTAGCGCCCGTGCTGTTCAAGGGTCAAAACTGTATACTGACAATCAGAACAGACCCTAGTACTCCTAAACATGCCCAAATGGACTCTTGTCCCTTCTCTGGGTGGGGGAGGCAAGGGGCTAGTATAATTTTTGACAGGTCCATTGACGTGGCTTAAAAAATACCAAAGAACAGGAGGTGTTTGGTGAAATGTCTCACTGCCCCCAGACGCCTTTCGTCCCACAAATCTGCTTCACACTCGCACCAGTTCAGCGGTGAGCGAGATGGAGGAAGGACACTCTCTCGCCATTCGCTCTGCAGAAGGGCACTGCAGGTGCACACGGTTCCTGTGATCACCCCCTCACGCACGACATGTGCGCACAGCTGCCGGTGCCTCGGCGTCCGCATCAAACTACCCAAGGTGGCCCCCGCACCAGGCCTGGCAAGTGGCACATCAGTGCCCATCCTGTCACTAGGGTCAGCAACCTAGTAAGCCTTTTAATATGTCCTCCCCCGTCATCCATAGGCAATGGAAATATCCTCTTCGATCGAGAAGGTTCTTACCCTGACTATGGATTTTGTTTTCTTTTTGATTCTGGGCTTCACTCGCTCGACCGTAGGCAGGGGTGGTAGCTTCTTCAGCTCCTCGAGAACAGCAATAGCAGCATTTTTCTTTGAAATCTTCTTGCTCTTCCCTTCACCTTCCCCCACAAACTCCCCAACTGACACCTTGGTCACAAAGCTCTTCATATGGGGGGGGCCACTCTCCCGGGCAACCTGTTTCAGAGGGAAAGACTGAGTGAAAGCGTGACAGGCACTTCCTGCCAGCGGTAGGACACACTGCCCAGCACACGACCTCCCAGGAACCACAGGGAAGGGGGGGTTACGGACAAGACCTGATCAATGCAGGCGGCGTAAATGTCAGCAAAAGAAAACAGTGAAAATCCTGAATCTTTTTCTTCCCTTATTTCTCAGACTTCTTAATGTTCTTGGGTCTGGTTGGTCCCCCACACAGTTACTACAGAGTAAAGAGGGAAACAAGTTCTGCTCCCACCCTCCGAGCAGAACGACTCCTGTCTTCCCAGGGTAGAGACTATCCTGAGTTCAGGGGATCCAATGCAAATGGCAGAAAGGAAGCCGTCCCAGCGAAGTCCAGAAATAATTGCAACACAAAGAGTTCAAGTTTAATATTTGCTCTGAGCCTCCAGCCAAGTCTGAGCTTATTAAATCCTGGTTGCTATGCAGCTTTAAAAAAGAATGAGAAATTTCTAAGCACTGACCGTGATTTTCAATATACACAAAGTTAAAAAAACCAAACTGCCAAGAGTTTATACAGTACCCTAACTTATGTGTAAAAAAAAATTTATATATACCCACAACACATATACACAAATATATAAACAGACACACACGTGTGTGTTTATATGCTTATTTTTGCAAAAAGAAACACAGGATGGATAAAGCAGAAACTGAATTAGTTCCCTAGTGCACGCAGGAGGAACTGCATAGAGCAGGGACAGGGTGACGCTTCTGAGTGTGTCTCTTTGTAGAGTTTTGACTTTTAGAACCATTTAGTGTTTTACATATTAACAATATAAAAATAAGTCAACAAAGATGGGAGAAAAACACTGAGTATGGACAGAAACTTAATTAAGGTTCTTACTGGATCACATAGAAGGAAAATAAAAATTGAACTAGCTACTTAGGTTAGCTAAGACACTCTTGAACAGAACAACTGAGAGCACTCACACACCAGATCCCAAGACTCTGATAAAGTTATAGCAACGATGCCCTCACAGCATTGTTTAAAGGCAAACAATGAGGGGCGCCTGGGTGGATCAGTCGTTAAGTGTCTGTCTTCGGGCTCAGGCCATGATCCCAAGGTCCTGGGATCGAGCCCCGCATCGGGCTCCCTGCTCAGTGGGAAGCCTGCCACCCCCCCTGCTTGTGCTCCCTCTCTCGTTGTCTCTGTCAAATAAATAAATAAAATCTTAAAAAAAAAAAAGGGCAAACAATGAGATCAATAAATCAGAACAGAATGCAGCAACAGACCTGCACACATTTGGTCTTGTGATTTCTGGCAAACAGACCAAAGCACATCAAAAAATTTTTTTTGCACCGTATCATTATTTTTTATGTTCAGCATTTACAATACAAGGGCCAGAGCTTTCTCCCCAACTCAAATTTATAAATTCTCAATTGGCTTGTGAGGCCAATAGGGATACTTCTTCTTGTCTAATTTGGTTTCTGGGAACACTTCATTCAGGTCCTCAGTGGTCTGGAATTATGTTCCTCATCTTCTCCAGCTTTTTCACATTCCTCAATCCGGGTCTTCTAGAGAGACAAAAACTCGGCACAACTTTTCACATCTTCTTTTTCTTCAGCATCCACCTGAACAATATATTTATCCTCTGGCACAGGAAACTTCAGGGCATTAAACTTCTTCTCAAAGTCATCTACCAAACCAGCCTTCACCACATTGGCCTTGTAGTAAGCCCAGTCAATAGCAGGTGGTTGCTCAGGGAGAGTAGCCAACCTGGAGCTAAGTGTCTCATTCCAGGATTTCGGGGAGTTAGCAATGGCCTTCTGGTTTTGGGGTATGATCTCCCCCAAAGCTAGCCAGTCAATGGTTTTTAGAGCAAGTTTTCACGCAGGTCATGATCTGAGGGTCTGCTTCTCCCTCTGCACCCCACCTGTGCTTTCTTTCACTCTAATAAATTTTTTAAAAAGATTTTATTTATTCATTTGACAGAGACACAGCGAGAGGGAACACAAGCAGGGGGAGGGGAAGAGGGAGAAGCAGGCCTCCCGCTGAGCAGGGAGCCAGATGCAGGGCTCGATCCCAGAACCCTGGGATTATGACCTGAGCCGAAGGCAGACGCTTAGCGACTGAGCCACCCAGGCGCCCCTAAATAAATAAAATCTTAAAAAATAAAAAAAGGCAGGAACTACTGCTCTGTGCAACATGGACAACTCAACACCTGCATTACATTAAGTTAAGCCAGACTAAAGGCAATAAACTCTGTAATTCCATTTATGTAATGTTCTGAAAAGAGAAAAACTGTAGGGGCGGAAATTGGATCAGTGGTTGCCTGAGGCTGAGGACGGAGGAAAAGAACTGGCTGCAAAGGGCTTCAGGGCAACTACAGGGTGAAAGAGGTTTTAGGTCTTGACTGCAGGGGTGGTTCCACCACTGTATACATTCATCCAAACACATAAAAAAAAATCTGAATAGGATAGATTTTACTGTATGTAAGTTATACCTCAAAAAAAAAAACTACCCTCCCCTCCAAAAACATCCCCACAGGGGAATATCAAAGGACACAGCAGCCAGTTGAATGGCAATT
Organism: Eumetopias jubatus; assembly: GCF_037043125.1. Taxonomy (NCBI): domain Eukaryota; kingdom Metazoa; phylum Chordata; class Mammalia; order Carnivora; family Otariidae; genus Eumetopias; species Eumetopias jubatus. Next base: position 128,731,744 of record NW_028274815.1, read on the forward strand.
TGAATATCAAAATGAATGACAATAACGTTGAACCATGGTTCTTTTTCGTTTTCCTTTTTTTAAAAAGTAAGCTCTACACCTAATACGGGGCTTGAACTCACGACCCCAAGATCAAGAGTCGCACTCCACCTCCACCGACTAAGCCGACTACGCCAGCCAGGCGCCCCCTAATGAATGACAATAATGAAGTAACACTCTGAATAAAAAAAAGAAGCTGTGGACCTATGCTAATAAAAATTAACGTACAGAGATGGGGTATTTCCTGTGGAACGTCAGCTCAGAAAGGCAGAAAATCCACCACAGCAGTGACTGTTACGGGGAAGAATTATCAATGACTATGAGAATCACTGGGGAAATCTCTGAGGGCATAACCTTCAAACAGCTCCTCGCAGGATACGGATTAATTGCAAAGAGAAAGAAAGTCTCCTTAAGGTGAAGCTCTGGTGTAAGCCAATGAAAGGAACGTCACTGACACGGGGGGCGGGGGAATGCCCTCATGTGATGCTCAGAAGAACCAACACCACATCTGTGGTGTCCTGAGGGAAAAAATGCATTATCTGAAACTAATCATGAGGGAACAATCAGACCAAACTGAGGGCCATTCTACAAAGTACCTTTTAAAAATGTCAAAAGAGGCTGCGAACTGTTACAGACAAAAGAGCCTAGGGATGCCTCTACCAGATGCAGGGTGTGATCCTGCGCTGCCACCAGAACAAGAAAATACGGACCATCAAGGACGGAAGGGACAGATGGCAAAATGTGAATACAGGACGTACGTTACATAAGAATTAGTGACGCTCAATTTCCTGTATTTGATCATTAGATTGTGCTTAAAATAATGTCTTGTCCTTAAAAGATACATGTTGAAATTTAGGAATCCTGATAGCTGCCACTTACTCAAATGACCCAGCAAGGGTAAGAAGAGAGAGGAAATAATACGTGCATTCACAGAGAGAAAAAGCAAATGTAAAAGGTTAATCACTAGTAAATCTCAGTGAAGGAGAAATTCACTGTCCTATTCTGCCAACTTTTCCGCAGGTTTGAAATTTTTCAAAACAAAATATTCAAAAAATGGCTAGGAAAACCAAATGAGCCCCAAAACAACGGTGCTGTGCTCCCCAGGTGAGAACCAGAGGCCCCTCGGAGAGCGGCCTTCACTGCCCCCCAAAGGAAGAGGTTGGCTGGGAGGGCCCAGCACACGGAGCGCAGGGCTCCTGGGGCCCCTCATACACCACCTCCCAACCCGGACAGCCTGGTTGCCAACACTCAGCCCCACCTGGCCTCTTGGCCTCTCAGAGTTGACTCAGTCATCTACTCACATCACCAGCCAACCCACCTAAAGGTGGAGTTCCACCTACCATGGATTTAGTGCAAGGTCATGTAGAGGTCACAACTGCCTCCCGGTGACTATCAATCAGCACCATCACATTTTTTAACTAAAACTATGTATTTTATCAAAAGTCAAGCTATATACATTTTTTCTGGAGAACCGTAGGAAAGGCTTTTGCCTTCTTCTATTAAACACTTCTAACCCAGATTTCTATGTGACAGATTTTACTATAAAAAACTCAGTAAAAAAAAAAAACTGTTCCATTCATTTATTCAACAAACATTTCCTGAGCATCCAGTAAGTGCCAGGCAATCTTCCAGGTGCAAGAGACAGATCTGTGGGGGAAGAAAATGAAAGCCCTTGCTCAAGCTAATAATGGAAGTAATATGACCCTTTGATAGATGAGCTATTTAACATAAGCACTCACATTAACAAATTCAACACCACCACCAACGCACAAACTGGAATGTCTTAAATGACTACCCTAAAGATATTCACCCACCAGAGGGCGCTCCCAAAACTTCCTTTAGGTGACCAGACCATTTCCTGCTGTGTTACATATTCCTGAACACAAGCTTGAAACCCAAATCTGAAATCCAAACAAAGCGGAAGTGGGACAGAAGCAATCTGGTCTCCAAATCCCACAGAGCAAAAACAAAATGGCATTCCTTCACTAAGGTTCCAGAAAGCTCTGTGACTCTCAGGCAGGGCAACAAACTAGTAGGAACAGGTGGCAAGCTTCGCAGGGATCCAGGGCCCTGGTGCCAGCAGTCACCTACTGCTGCGAACTGTTACAGACAAAAGAGCCCAGGGATGCCTCTACCAGATGCAGGGTGTGATCCTGCGCTGCCTGCTGGGAAAGAAAAATGTAAATGTAAAATGTCAATCACTAGTAAATCTCAGTGAAGGAGAAATTCATTGTCCTATTCTTCCAACTTTTCCACAGGTTTGAAATTTTTCAAAATAAAATATTCAAGGTAATCCGGGAAGCCAGGCACCTCCCACTCCCACAATCTTGGCACCCCTCTAATCTCTACAAATCCATTCTCATGCCCTACCAATCCCTCAGCACGAGGAGAAAAGGAGGACTTCTTCTCTTCCTGCAACAGGTACCCAGGCAGACCTCGTGGTTTTCGGAGTGAAGCTCCCACCTGGTTCCCACCCAGCAACTAGCCCTGTCATTCTGCGTATCTCCTGTCTCCGTATCGCCTCCCTCCCCAGTGCCAACAGAGGGAGAGGGGCCGGAAGGGACGGGGAGCCAGGGGAGAAGACACAGCCCTCGTCTGTCCGGGGCTCTGCCCTCTGGGAGGAAGGGACAGTGTAAACCTGGTCCTGCTGGCCAGGGTGGGACAGGGACGGCTGTGAGGTGACGCAGGGTGGCCCCATGATGCGAGTGTAACCGCCCATCCCACCCGCGCCCCGCGGCGGGCAGGGAAGCACTGCGAGCTAAAGGCCAGAAGTCAGCAGCACGCGGCTGAGGGGTTAAGGACTAAACTCAGGAGCCAGTTTAGGGCACTAGCACATTAACAGGAGAAGGTATATATTTTATAAAGGTCAGACATGAGGTTTGGGGGTCACCTGTAACTGCAAAAATGCTACAAAATTACAGTATTTTACAGGATAATAAACTTCAGGGGGATTTTTTAATCGACTGAGCCACCCAGGTGCTCCACAGGGGGACTTTTTAAAAAAAGAAACAGGCCAAAAGAAATTTATGGACCACTTAAAATTGTTTAAAGCAAATGCCCCGCGTGCCTCAGTTGGTTAAACGACTGCCTTCGGCTCAGGTCATGATCCCGGAGTCCTGGGATCGAGCCCCACATCGGGCTCCTGGCTCAGCGGGGAGTCTGCTTCTCCCTCTGACCTTCTCCCCTCTCATGCTGTTTCTCTCTCAAATAAATAAATAAAATCTTAAAAAAAAAAAAAAGCAAATGCCCCACCTCAAATTACATTTGCCTAAGTAACAAAGTAGAAGCGTACAGCATTTTGGAAGACTAAATATATAGACTTTAGAACTCTGAAAGACCTGGGGCGCCTGGGGGGCACAGTCGGTTAGGCACCAACTTTTTTCTTTTTTTAAGATTTTTTATTTATTTATCTGAGACAGAGTTGAGAGAGAAAAAGAGCACGAGTGGGGGGCGGAGAAACAGACTGCCCCCCTGAGCATGGAGACCAATGTGGGACTCGGTCCCAGGATCCCAGGATCATGACCTGAGCCAAAGGCAGACGCTTAACTGACTGAGCCACCCAGGTGCCCCTAGGCATCCAACTCTTGATTTCAGCTCAGGTCATGACCTCAGAGTCATGAAATCGGGCTCCACAAGATTCTCTCCCCCTCTCCTTCTCCCTCTGTCCCTCCCCACCCTCCCCGTGCTCTCTCTCAAAAAAAAAAAAAAAAACAAAGAAAAAACCACCTCTGAAAGACCAAAGAATTGATAAAGAAATGTGCATTGTATAGTAAAACACAACCTTGCATAACCAAGTGCGGAAACCAAAAGGATTTGCAAAGAATTCGTTGTGTGTCAGACCATTACAGAAAACTTACTAACCTCCATCACCTGCCTCATCTATTTGGATTCACTGGGTTCTTGAAGGAAACATGTCCTAAATGTACCTTACTTTCCATATTGAACTAACAGCCCATTAAGTTATGGTTTTTAAGACCATAAAGTCTCTAACAACAAATGAAGTTATTAGAGAGGTGATTTAAAGGGCAAATGCTGGACAAGGACAAAACTGACGTCCTTTTAACTCCACTGTATGATTCCTAGGGACTGCTAAGGAGATTAACGTTTTGGGAGTAACAGAGTCTTTTGAGAGTCTTATGAAAACAATGGAACCTCTCTCCAGAAAACACATGAGAACACAAACACAATCTTCAAAATCATTCTGGGAGGCTCACAGACCATCCACGGACTGTCTGGAGGGGCATGGCGGCCCCTAAATTAGCAACCCCAAAGAAGAGAATCAATACTGCTTTGCTAAGGGGCGCCTGGATGGCTCAGTTGGTTAAGCGTCTGCCTTCGGCTCAGGTCATGATCCCAGGGTCCTGGGATCGAGTCCCGCATCGGGCTCCCTGCTCAGCAGAGAGCCTGCTTCTCCCTCTTCCTCTGCCTGCCTCTCTGCCTACTTGTGCTCTCTGTCACATAAATAAATAAAATCTTTAAAAAATATATATATTGCTTTACTAAGGATAATGTCTGAGTCTTAAACCTGAAGGTTCACAGGTTTGTGATGATAATTCCAGTGTTATTTAGGAAAAAAATCATCCCAATGGTGAATGCCAACAGTATTTTACAGTGGAGTCCTACATGTAAAGCAAGCTTACCTCAAAATTCACAGGCAAGTTCCGTTTAAGTGCAATCTCAAACACTTGACTTATTTCCGATTTATTGAGATTTTCTTCTTCTGATTCTCTTCCATTCACCTAAAGAAAGAATAATTGTTTAGTAGTTAACTCTTATTAAAAACTGTCAACATCCCAGCTATGATAAACCTTAAGCACTGAACCTTGGCTTCATGGAGTGAGCACTACCCCAGGGAGCAAGGCCACCTGTGTGCCATGTGGCAGTGGATTTAAAGGTTAAAAAAAAAAAAAAAAGTATTATTTCACACTTGGGTCAGCTTGTACCTTGTAAATCCACCATAAACAGCCCCACACCTAACAGACTCAGGGGTATGAATCAACCTCATCATGGTGCAACCACGCGCCCACAGCTGCTCAGGAAGAGTGACAGACTCCCAAAGCCTTCCTTGAGGACCGGCAAGCCACATTCTGGAAAAAGTCAGAATACAGACAGCTCTGTGTGGGACATGGCAAATTCAAATAGAAGTCTCTCCATCTAAGTATGCAGGTTTCTCATCTGGACATAAAGTCCCTGGAAACCCACTTTTTAAAAAAAGGATGCAATGGAACAAATTATGAAATTGTATACAAAATCTTTTCCTCACTGCTGCTAGCCAAAATTCAAGTGCTAACTAATCAAGTCTGCTCAACAAAGGCTGAGACTCCATCTTTATAACAAGGTTCATTTACAGTCCTCCAGCCAGGGCTGGGATTAGGGAGGGCAGAGATCTCGGTGCGAGCTGATAACTGACTCTATCGGCGCAGTGATGATGAGAATCCAGGTAAGCTCAGTAACGGCAATGCCCCCCTCCCTGCAAATCGTGGCAAGAGAGCTGCATTTTTCTTATTTCTTATTATTGTGACTCTTTATCAAAAATTTGTAAAAATCCTATTTCCAAGACTAGAACTTTCTGACAAGAACCCATGGCTAAAACCGCTGAATAGGCAAAATGCAGGACTATCCAGGATTTTATCGGTTGTGCGTTTCTATACGTTCATCAGATAGATCTTACACCTCCGTGTATCAGTATTTCACACTATAATGAAAAAAAATAAAACTCTTAAGTTAAAAATATTAATACCATCAAGAATATAATCCTATACCAGTATATTCATCCCAGACACTCTCTACTTCTCTCTCCTGCCATGATGGCGGCATTCTCCTTCCATTCGGGTTTCACTTCACTCTCTGCCTGGTCAGAACTATTTGCATAGCATTTCTGGTGGCTTTATTAACTTAAAGATACTTTTATTCTTGTTTAAATCCTAAACGGAAAGAGAGCTTGACTTTTTATGAGTGAATCTTTAAAGCCAGAAATCTTCAAGCAAGATGCCTTAGAGCTCCGTGGAGGTTTGGTTTGAAATTTATTTTTCAAACAAGTTTTAAACTTAAAACAAACAAACAACCACCCTGCATTTTAGTATGTTCAACAAATGGTGCTTAGAAAAACAGATTTCCACATGCAAACAAAAACAAAAAAAACACCTTATACCATATACAAAAATTACCTCAAAATGGATCAAAGACCTAAGTGCTAAAATCATAAAACTCAGAATATCAGGAAAAAGCTTCACAATGCTGGATGTGCCAGTGACTTCTTGGATAGGAGACAGAAAACAGAGGCAACAAAAGAAAAAGCCGATAAACTGGATTGCATCAAAATTAAACACTTTTGTGCATCAAAAGATGCTCACAAGAAAGTAAAGACGACCCAGATAGGAGAAAGCACGTGCAGATCATAGATCTGATGAAGAATTAATATCCAGAATATATAAACAACTCAACAACAACCAACCCAATTTAAAAATGGGAAAAGGACTTGAATAGACATTTTCTTAAGAAGGTAGAAATGAGTACATAAAGAAGGCTAACGAGTACATGAGCTCAGTATCACTCATCATTAGGGAAATGCAAGTCAAAATCACAATGAGACACCACTTTGCACCCCTTAAGAATGGCCACAGAAAACAGCAAGTGTTAGCAAGCACATGGAGCAGTGGGAATCCCAGGGCATTCCTAGTGGGAATATAAAATGGCCCAGCCTCTGTGCAAAACAGTGTGGTGGTTCCTCAAAAAGTTAAACATAGATTTACAGGATGATCCAGCAATTACACCAGCAGATATGTACTCGAAAGAACTCAAACAGATACCCAGACACCTATGTTTACAGCAGCATTATTCACAGTAGCCAAAAAGTGAAAACAACCCAAACATCCAACAACAGATGAATGGATACACAAAACGTGGAATGGTCACACAATGGAGTATTACTCAGCCTTAAAAAGAAAGGAAATGCTGACACATAGCTACAACATGGATGGACCTTGAAAACATGATAAATGAAATAAGCCTGAGAGAAGATGAATATCCACTTATATTAGGTATCTAGAATGGGTAAATACATAGAGACAGAAGTAGATGTTCCCTGGGGTGGGCGGGGGGGGGGGGGGGATGGAGGGGAAGTTATTGTTTAATGTGCACAGAGTTTCAATGAGATAAAAAAAGTTCCAGAAATGGATAGTAGTGACAGTTGCACAACACTGAGAATATATTCAATGCTGCAGAACTGTGCACTTCAAAAATGGTTATAATGGTAACCTTTATGTTATGTTTATTTTATCTGCAAAAAGCAACTAAAAAAGTATGTTTCGTACCAAATATTAACACACTAGAGATTGTCAACACATTAACTTATGCTAAAAGGTTAACTTATTTTTGTGCACAGTTAAAGGTTTTTGACAGCTGTTTATTTGAAGGATATCCAGAGGTTTTTTTTTTTTTAAGCAGATGAGCTGTTAAAACAAAGGCTCCACTCTGATGCTAAGTAACTGTTAATGCAACCAGAAAATTTTGAAATAAACTGGGTGCTGAGGCTAAAATAAGACTTCAGCCACCATGCACATACTCCAATTTTCAAACCTATTGTTCATTTTACCAGCTCAATTAGTTTTAACTTTTAATTATGACCTATTTCAAACATTCAGAAAAGCAGAGATAAATAATTTAACAGGCAATTGTGCTAGATTTAACAAATGTCCCAACATTAAGAACTACTGACATGAAATTTTAATTTTTTTAAGGAAAACAACGAAGCTCTCCTCACTCTCCTTTCCATGGCAGCCTTAATCATGATTTTAAAATGGGAATGTATCTTTCTCACAGCCATGTTTTTTTTAGTGGACGAAAACAATTTATGGTATATTTTGTGTTTTGAAAATTCACATAAATCATTTCCACTGATTTACCTTCAAAAATACTATAAAATTCAAACTCAGAAGTTTATACTAATCAAATGCTACTTTCCTATTTTATATATTAAACTGCCACATAAGTCTGATGGAAAACAACAATCTACTGCAAAAATCTAAACTGTAAGCCAGTGTTTCTTAACCACAGCAGCATCAGGATCACTTGGGAGCTTTGCAAGGACAGATGCTATCTAGATTCCTACTCCAGATGAGGGAACTTAAATTTTTTTCAGGTAGGGCTTTTAAAGATCCATTTTATTTATAGTACTTTTTTTTTTTTTAAAGACTCCTGCTGATTTTACAAGCAGAGTGGAGATTCACTGCTCTAAGCCAATTGTTTCTCAAGGGATTTCAATAGGGACAAAGCAGCCAGTAAAATAAAAATGCAAAACAGGAAACAAAGATACACATTTACTTGGAAGTGAGATTATGTTGCTCTTTTACATAATTTTGATATTATCTGGAGTGAACAAAATGTTGCAATGGGAAAGCAGCAAAATGAGTCAAAAACAAATCCACAAATACCATTCCCAGTAAAATGGGGAAAGTGTAGTGGAGCCTTAGTCTTACCTTCATGAAGTGGGAATTACTGTTAACATCAATTCCATAGTGTATGGTTCAGCAATAAAATCTAGGCAACATTAAGAAAAGAAATAAACACTCTGAACCATGCTTAACCCTTAGTATGCCAGAAAAAAATAGTCATCTCACCGTTTACTATCTGGCTCCAAGAGACTATTTTTCTATACTTAGTCATTTTACAAATAACATACAGAATAAAAGGACAGTAAGAATCTTTTCCTTAGAGATTTTAACAAGAAATTAAAACAGCAGGGCACCTGGGTGGCTCAGTTGGTTAGGCATCTGACTCTTGAGTTTGGCTCAGGTCATGATCTCAGGGTCAAGGGACAGAGGCCCACATGGGGCACCTCACTGGGCGGGCAGTCTGCTTGAGATTCTCTCTCTCCCTTTGCCCTCCCCCCTCCCCCTGCTTGCTCACTCTAAAATAAATAAATAAATCTAAAAAAAAAAAAGAAAAGAAAAGAAAAGAAATTAAAATAGCAAATCCAAGTTTTTATTCCAGGTTTGTAGTCTGGAAGGCACTGATGTACCCTAAATGGGCACAGTCCTTTAAATGCAGCTAACTGCTCATCTGCTAGCACATCTGAACCAGGAGCCCAGCCCACCTGCAGCAATGTCATTTTTCAAATCCATCCCCAGTGGGTTCTAGCTTATTATGACTTCTGACTCTTCTAGTAGTGGTATCATCAGAACACACTACTTGTGAAACTGACTCATAACTGTATCAAAGAGAGAACAGCCATTTTCTTTGCTCCCTAACTACAAAATGCTTTCATTTTTAGATTTGTAAACCCCGAAGGATCTAATGAGAGTTTTTTCATTGTCTTATCATCTATATCCTCCTACTGACCTTTGTACACACACCTTTTGCCATTTGTCCACTTATTTTGTGGACCGTAAGTGGTGGGAAGTAAATTCTGGTGGCCACACATGATAAAAATTAAAAGAATGCTGTCACACATACTTTTTAAAAAATCAAAACAGGATGTTCCAGATTCTTGTCACAAAATAATGTGTGACGATGTCCTTCCTGTTGAATGGTCAGAAAAGAATACACATTTGCTTTCCATACACCGTAGAAATACACTATTCACTTGCCGAGTCTTGAGTTTGGGAGAGCTTACCTAAGATACTGTCTGAAGACTCACAGTCTGAGATTCGCTTGAACTCTCAATCCCACCATCACCACTGGAGTCTAGGGCCCTGCCGTCCCTCTGCTTTCATCTTCTTGCTTGTCTAATAATGGGTAGGTCTTCCTCTGTCAACTTTCTTCTTTTTGCCATTAGAGGCAAAGAAAAATTCTAACTTCCCACCTGAGTTCAAGGAAAGCTAAGCGCACAGGGAAAAGACGCTGTCTCCAGTCTTCTGCATCTCCTTGGAAGGACACGCCACATTGGGCGGTGCAGCAGGCCCAGCAAAGGGCGACGGGTCATCTCACTACGGGAGCAGCCACCCCAGGGCGGCACTGCAATTCCACGTCCTTTTATCTGAGTCCTGCTCAGCATGTGTAGGGATGGATTACAAAGAGTGCTGAAATGATATGTCAGATGACAAAGAGCAGAAGGTCTCAAGACAAAGGAAAATTCAGATTCCCTAAGGCGGAGATTTACAAAAGGGTCCAAAGGACCTATGTGATCAGTGTAAGACAGAATGAGTTTTATTCTATTTTAAAAAGTATGTTTTCTCTTTGTTCTTTGTAAGATCTCCAGAAAAGAATACAAGTCATGCAATATCACTCCTTACAGAGCTTGAAAAAGAAGCTCAAAAATGAAAATTGGGTCTAACGGACCCTGACAGAATAATGAAAATCAAGGTCTCCAATTTTAGTTTAAGCCCTGGCCCAAGTGAAGATAAGACTCAAGACCAGAAGAGCTCCATGTATTTATTTTTACACTAGTATTAAAAAAACCCTTCAGACAGTACAATTTTTTTAAAAAGTCTGTCTCCTACCACTACCACCAAGCAAAAACTACTTTTAAAGCTTCATACAGCCTTCAAGACAGAAACTACGTGCAAGCAAACATATACATATGCATACATACATACACACAGTTGGCACTTTTATTTACTTAAACACAAACAGGATCACACTATCTACAAAACTACAGCTCTGGTTCTTGATCGCCCCCCACCCCTTACATTATGTACCTCCTTTCATGCCTATGTGTACAGATCTACCACACCCTGGGCCTCCCTCCGACAAATGTAGCTGTTTATTTAACCACTTCCCTACTAGTGGACATAAGATAGCTCCTGTTTCACTTATTACAAATACTGTAGCTATTAGCCATCTTGCTCCTAGCAGCTCAGACACTGAATAAGTCATCCTGTATTACCACAAACATTAGATTTAAAAAAAAACAAAAACAAAAAAACCCCAAAAACAAAAGGCATATTCCCAACGCAGGACCTTTACACAAGCTGCTCCCACTCTTCTGCTTCTGTCTGGTCTCTGCTTCAACGCCACTTCCCCAGAAAGGACATCTCTAAATGCATCACCCTCACTTCCCTCCAACGGAGACAGCTGGGTGCCTGGGTGGTGCAGTCGGTTAAGTGTCCAACTCCTGGTCTCAGCTCAGGTCATGATCTCAGGGTCATAGGATTGAGCCCCACCTTGGGCTCCACACTAAGCAGGGAGTCTGCTTGAAATGCTCTCTCCCTCTTGCTCTGTCCCTCCTGTTCGTGCTCACTCTCTCTCTCTCTCAAATAAATAAATAAATAGACATCTGATGCTCTCATAATACTTGCTACTTCCCACCCTAGCACTCACTGCACTCTGATGATTCTAACATTAACATCTGTCAGCTGTTCAATGAAACCCCACCAGGGAAGGGAAAGGGCTGTGGTTTTTCCTCAGGGCCTAGCATGATGCCTATCGTCAAGGGACCAGACTATATCTGCCTTATAGGCAGAAATTGCTGTCTTTATTGGCCATGTTCTAAAGAAGATGAATTGATCCACCAATCACATGCCCTACAAATCGTCAAAAGCAAAATGAACAGTTTGTTTAAAATTATAATTTCCAATCCTGGCAGGCCAGGAGCAAACATGCTGCTCACACCCTGTTGGCAGAGGTCTACAATGGTACCATCTTTCTAGTGGGGAACTTGGCCATATACACTTGCCATGCAATTCCAGTCCAGGTCCATGGCTCATAAAAAGTCACAGACGTGCACAAAGATTTAACTACAACAATGTTCTTCACTACCTATTTTCTAAAAGGAAACACTTTATAAACAACCCAAATAACTAAGGCTCTGTTGAAAAAATAAACTGCTATGTTCAGTGAAACACTTTGTAGCTATTAAAAACTGCTTAGATGCCAGTTGAATTTGAGTCCTCCAAGGAATTATAAGTAAATGGCATGACAATGTATTCATGATAAGCGGTTGAGTGAAAAAAAGTGGTTACCATATGATATCACCCCACTTCTGTTAAACAGACCGGTGCATGTATTTACTTATATATGCACTGACATCCACCAAAACGTTTTTAAAATTTTTACAGTTCACATGTGTTTAACTTTAAGTAAAAAAAGGTAAAGATATCTTCTAAAAATGTCCCTCCTGGGACACCTGGGGCTCCAACTCTTGATTTCAGCTCAGGTCATGATCTCAGAGTCCTGAGATTGAGCCCCGAGTTGGGCTCCGCATTAGGTGTGAAGCCTGCTTGGGATTTTCTCTCTCTCCTTTTCCCCCTGCCCCTCCCCACTCACCTGTGCACTCTCTCTCTTAAAATTAATTAAAAAATAAAAATGTCTCTCTCTTTGCATCCTACTACCCACCTACCCAGGAGGCCTGGTAAATCAAAGGGCAGCTCACTGAGGCAGGAGGCTAAGTGTTTCATTTATTATCTCAAAGAAAGTCTTATTCGACTCAATGATTCTTATTTCTGCAGCACTGGTTAAGCCAGTCTCAGCCATTTGTGAAGGGCATGGTCTCTATTTCAAATCATACAGAACTAGAACAGGGGCACGAGGAGATTTAACATTACTCTCAGCAAAGCTCTGTACAGATGGCAGATGAGCATGTGAACTCAGCTCAGGAGAGCAAGTCCACTCCAGCCTCTGCCCTCAGACTGGAGCCAACCACGCTGCTCCAGGGCCATGGGGTCAGACTGGAGACACCAATGGGCACCTGCCCTTTTCAACAATACGGGGAGCACTCCCAAGCAGGATTCAAAGTAGAGCAGCTGCCTGAGGGGGAAGCACTGATAATACTTAGGACCAGGGGTTCCCAAACCCTGATCGAGCTTTAGAGCTACTCCAAGAGCACATTTAAAAAGCAAAAAAAAAAAAAAAAAGCAAAAGACAGACTCCTATTAGAATCGTGTGGGTTGGACCAAGGAATTTTTTTTTTAAACTTCTCAAGTGGTTCTGAAGCAGACAGCCCACATACCAGTGTTCAGCGATCATTTAACAACTGCTGGCTACAAAAAACTGAGAAATAACTACCCCATCTGACTCCAATTACATTAGCACCAAACTGAAGTAAAAAAATGCAAAACCTCCAAAATGACTCAGATTACACTACCTACTGCCTCTAACAAAACTCACCAGTAAGAAGCTCATCCCTTTAACTTCATGAAATCCCCCTCTTCTAAATTACAGTCCCTTCTTTTATTTGGTCCTCACTGGACCCTGGAAACACATCATCTGTTTTAAAATGTGTGATTACACTGGAAAATGGAAACACACCATAACGAAAAACAGTCACTGACTTCCTAAGACCTATGTTCCTATTTAGTTGCAAGGAGTTAAAAACCTATTCCTACCATGAGATTTTTAAAACGTGGCCCGCAAATTCTTTGACACTCTTCTCATCCAGAAGTGGGGTTAACATTGTCAATGTACTAAAAGCAACTGAACTGTACACCTAAAACAGTTAAAATTGTGAATTTATGTTGTGTGAATTTTACCTATTAATAAAAAGGGAGGTTCTGTATTTCCTCCTTTTGAATCTGGGCTCTGTGCCTGCTTGACCTGTAGAATATAGCAGAAGCAATGCTGTGGGGATTTCTGGGCCTAGCCCTTAAGAAACTGGAAGCTGCTTCCTTTCCTGTCTTCTAGGATACTCACTCTTGGAAGCCAGCACCATACCATGAGGATGGGGAAGCAGTCTCTGTATAGGATAACTAAGAGGGACGGAGGTGCTCGGGCCAGAACCCCGGCTGAGCTCTCAGCCAACAGCCAGCAGCAACTTCCAGCCATGTGAGGGAGCAGCCATCTTGAAAATGGATCCTCTGGCTCCTGCGGAACTACCTTAGCCAAAGCTATGTGGAGCAGAGACCAGCTCCCATGCCAAGCCCTGCCTAAATTGCAGATATGTGAGCAAAATAAATGCCTAGAGGTGGTTAAGCCACTAGGTTTTGTAATGGTTTGTTATGCGGCAATAGGTAACCGGCACTTCAACATAATAGAGTAGCTGGTCAAAAAATGGCTTTAGGAAAATTCTCCAAGCTGGTACCATAAGTTGCAGTAGATCCCAACAAGCATTATCTTTTGCACCGAAGAATTCATCAATGCATGTACTTCACAATTCAACTGAGTCACAATCTTTCTACCATGTTCACTCAAAACTATACCACAGAGGAAAAAAGAAGGCATCTTTCTTACTAAAACATTTTTTAAGGGGGTGGGGGGGGGGAAGGCCAGAAAGCCACAGAGCATAGACTCGTGTAAGCTACCAAATAACAAACATTATGGACAGCTCTCAATGCATCTTCTCAGAAAAAGACCCCAAGAGGACACCTCTCCGCACCCACCTGCTCGCCTGGCCGCCTCCCCTCCAGCCTCTCGGGCGGGGGCTCGCTCTGCAGGGTCCGCAAAGCTTTCGCAGCGGCGTCGTGTTTCGCAGCCTGCCTCGTCTTGCCTTTCCCATTAAACTGCTGTCCTCCCACAGAAAGCTCAACTTGATAAAGTAAAGGTGGTACTGGAAATGGGTAAAAGTACCTGAAAGTAAAAAGGGGGTTAGCAGAGTTACAGTCTCAGATCAGTTAAGTCACCTGTATGTTCTCCAGTAAATTCTGGGTCTTTCCTTCATCATGGGTCCTAAACCACATCAGGGCTTCCTTGCCATTAAGGACTCCTCATCAATATACAGAGATTTCGTAGGCTTATGCTGGATTAGAATTGGCACACAGGATGAGCAAATACTATTTAGGAAGCAACCTTATGTTCCACAGAATAGACTAGCTTACAGATTACATGAGAATTTATAATGCTAACCCGAATTTACAAAATCTAAAATGAATTAGGCTTTGGCTACCTTTGGCTGAGGTAGTCGACTTTAACTTGCTCTACTTTCTCAGATCTGAGAGTCACACTTGCCTGTCTCCAGAAAATGCTGGGAATTTTTTAACAAAAGGTTTTTTTTTGTTTTTTCTTTTTTAGGAAGGCCCCTCATTTCTGGAAACCCCAACAAGCCTGGCAGAGCCTGGTTTCTTACATTTCAGAGCCTGCATTTTTTAAATCGCTTTGCCTCCATCCAAGTCAGGCAGGGAAAGAAAAACTTCCATACCGATCATCAGTCTATCCACTAATGTCTCAGGACTGCCAACAGGAGGTTTTTAATACAGGATGTTTTCGGAATTCAATTAGTATTTTACTGCACCTGTCCTCCAAGGCTATTACACAGCACATAAGTGCAAAGTCAAAAAGTACCCAATAAGCAATAATTAGCAAATCTAGGGGTGCCTGGGTGGCTCAGTCAGCTAAGCGTCTGCCTTCGGCTCAGGTCATAGTCTCAGGGTCCTGGGATTGAGCCCTGCGTCAGGCTCCCTGCTCAGCAGGGAGTCTGCTTCTCCTCCCTCTGCCCCTCCCCCAGAGCTTGTGCTCTCTCTCTCTAATAAATAAATAAAATCTTAAAAAAAAAAGAAAAGAAAAGAAAACCTATGGATGCTGAGAATCTTGGTGTTGTGGGAATCATGCTCAAATTAACAAAGCAGTTAAAAAGGTGATCTTTAACCAAATTTTCTCAGGGCATAGCCACATTGCTAGTGAGGAATATGCTCAGGCCCTTGCTAGTGACAGTTTTGTTTTTAAAGATTTTATTTATTCATTTGAGAGACAGACAGAGACAGAGAGAGCACAAGCAGGGGGAGAGGGAGAGGGAGAAGCAGACTCCCTGCTGAGCTGGGAGCTGAACATGGGGCTCGATCCCAGGACCTGGGAATCATGACCTGAGCTGAAGGCAGACGCTTAACCATCTGAGCCACCCAGGCGCCCCTAGCGACAGGAGTTAAAGCAGCATCAAGACATACTTCCAAAAGTACCAGCACAATTAAGACTGACTTCAACATGTGGCAAGCCTAAATATGACCAAATCATTATGTGCCCCACAATCTACAGATTTTATTCTTCCATGTCAAAAATGAGATATATTTTCACCTGTATTTAAAACAAACAGACACATACCTTGGGGGATAAGCACCTCCTCTCATGTTGTAGTTATAGGTGGACTGCATCCGAGAGTAAGGGTCGACAGGCTTATACATTGGTTTTTTTCCAAGTTTCATGCACAGTGCATTTAGTTCTACAGTAGGGGTTATGCTTTCTGCAACACATAATCAACACAGAGAACTGGTTGTTTTCTGACATGAGAATGACGGTCACTAAAATCAGAAAGAATAGCATGCTTTCTAAATTGGATTCATAATGCATTTCACGAAAGGATCTAAGTACTTCATTGCTAGGCATCAGGTCAGGAAATCCAAGAATCTGCTGTGATTTCTAGATATTAATACACAGTCAACAGCACAAAATATACCGTAAGAGCTATTAGAGGGGCAACAACTAGCACAAGATGTTATCAGTGAAAGCCACTCATTCCAGTTATTAGAAATCAGTTCCAATAACACATCAAATTCCATGATTAAAAAAATCCCTGTGACTGTCCAAATCATTTTACTGTTTGGGAATCCTTAGCCAATATAACTTTGGTTGTACTGACTTACTGGGTTATTGGCTTACACTTAGAAGTATGTTGATGCACGCTATTTCATAGAATGATGCACTTATTAAGTACTAAGTGGATGCAAAGCACAGTGCTAAGCGATACAATTCTTGCCCCAGAGGATTCAAATAACACAAACACTCTCAAAGAACTACTATACAACAGGATGTGTGCTATAAAGAAAGCTGTGGAATCACTGAGGAGGAGGCAAGTAAATTGTATCTGGAGAAGTCAGATGAGGGCGGCAAAATATTCAGATATTTCCAATCTCGATATTTACATTGGAATTTGACCTGTGAGAATACTTGTTAGGAAAATGAGTTCTGTTTCCATATAAACAAAAGTATAAGTTATCTCAGAATTATCAACTATAGAAAATACACACTGTTCATTTTCCAATTTTTTTTTCTCAGTTCATCCATGTCATAAACCATTAAAAACATGTAAAATGTAAAAGGAAAATCAGGCTGGAAAGAGTAGTGTCAGTGCACAATCACATGTGAAAACAACACTTCCACATCAAACACAGAACAACACTAGCAATGGCAAAGTTCAACTTAAAGGCACACAAAAATCCACTTAAAAATGCCTCTTTAGGCATTTTATGTATGCAGAGGAAAATAAAAAATGACTTGATTCTGTACTATAACTGGTTCAACTAAATTTAGTGCATGAATCAAATCTATAAGAATATCTTTGGGTTTGCAAAATCAGAGGGTCACAGAAGTAACCAGCTTCTCTCTTCCTAACATGAGAATTTTATTTTTTATATGATTCATACAGTTGCATTTTAATATAAACTGAATCATCTTCAGAGCAGTTCTGACCCAGAAAATCTACCTGCAGTAGAGAATGAATCTGAAACACCACAAAGAAATTAAGAGCAACAAGAAAGGTGTGGCCGAGATCCCTCGGATTTCTTCCTGTGTACAAAGGGACTGGGATGGCTTTGTGTGCGTTGACAGGTAACGTGGCTACAACGGAGCCACTCCCACCCACCGTGGCAGGTCAGTGGTCCCCAAGCTTTTACCAGATGCTCTTCTCTATTAGTCTTCTCCCTTCTCCATGGGTCCCTTGTTTGAAGAGATATTGTCTACTAATAGTATTTAAGCGATAAATATTTAAGTTATTTTCTCATTCTGTTTAATGATCAGGAGACAATCAGGGTTTCTGATCAATGTGTTATAACTGGTATTTCCACACTGGGTTGAAGTGATTCCAGCTAAGGCCTACATTTTTGGCAATCTGTACCACCTTATTGAGGAACAAAAGGTATTTTCTCTAAGCTTTTCTGAAACCTTGGAAATTGTTTGGTGACACCCCCCACCTCTCAGGACCTTCTTTGCAGATCCTCAGGAGTCACGGGACCAGAGATTGGGAACCAATGCTTTAGATTTAGAGTACGGTTAGGGATTCTGAAAAGGTAAGCATTTGCCACTGGTAGTGTAGAAACTGTGCTTTCAAAATCAACAAGTTAGTTAAGAAAGAATTCATACACATACTGAATGGGTACCTCTAAACACACTTTTGAAAGGAACCTGTCTTGGCCCACGCATAATACCTGGATTCCTTCCTTCGCTACGAAAAGGGCGGACTATGGGTTTAGGAAATTTTGTTCCTTCCAAAGCTTTGGCAGCAGCTGTGTGCTGGGCTTTTTTAATACTAGTTCCTTCAGCTTCCCAGTGCTGATCTCCAAGTGTTAGCTGTACTGTAAACACCTACAAATGAAAATTGTGAGCTCTCAATTCACGGTACCTGATGTTGACTACAGTATGTCACTCGGACCTTGAACATTTTTTACGGCCACGGTTTAAAAGGCCTGATCATTATCTTGGCAATTTATCCCTTCACCCTCATTTTTTGTTGTTTCTATAAACACCAAAAGATATATATATATATCATTGACTAGCATTGAACAGCATTCTGTGACAAAAACTATGCTTTGAAAAATGGGGGTAAGCATGGAGATAAAGAAATGTTTTCCTACATATATTAGATATCAGACGTTATTTGGAAGTCATCCAAATAGAAACTGTCTTCCAATTACTTCTCATGGAAGAAATACAGCAAACTTGATTTAGACACACGGTAGTATCTCATAAATTAAGACGTTCGTTTTGATGTTCTCATGCGTTTGTGGTCTCGTCTGAAAACACAATCCCAGGAGGACAAACACTTGAATGAATTTGGGAACATCAGCCAGGCTCTAAAACGCTGCCTTCTACTTTGCTAAGATTACTCTATTATTCAGACACTCCCCCCACCTTCAGAAGAAAATCTGATCCACAGTAAGCAAAGATCAAGAAACGTTTCTGAACTGAAGGAGGCATCCAAAACAGCTAATTTTGTCCTCAGCAAATGCTGACAATGGCAAGCCTCTTTATTCCTTCTTAAGTATGAAGGTAACCCAAATACACACTCCATTCTTAAAATTAGGTTATGTTAATCCTATCAGAACTGAATTAATACTGTCAAAAAATATGACCCATCATGCCACAGTGATTCTCTAACTTTGGTGCTCATCCAGGAAACTTGGAAAAATACACATGCCCATGGATTTTGACTGAGGAGCAAGAGGGGAGGACCGGAGCAAGTGTATCTTTAATAAGCTCCCCTAGTGATTCTGACGCACTATGAAGTTTGAGACTCACTACCTTGGAATTTAGCAAAACCAACCGGAGCTTTTATTTTTCTGCTTTTCTTTATCACAGGCTATCCCTCTGTTTCATCTACAAATAATTTACATGAGAAATGCTGATGTGAATGTATCTACATCATCTGAAAATGTCCAGACCACTGAAATTTGGTGCCTAGAGGGATGGGTGTGCCTTGCCTTCACAGATGATTTTTCTTGTAGGTCTTAACCTCAGGATTCCCTCAGTACACAGCTTCCACTAAAGGGGAAAAATTAAAAAATTCTCACCCCACTGGAACCATTAGGGGCTCCCCTGAATTAATGCTGCAGTTCACAAGGGTACTCCTTTAGCACCAACAGCGCAGACTCAAAACGGTGGCTGGCCTGAGCAGCCAAACAGCAGGAGCCTACAGTGCTGTGCAAACCCCAATCTCCAGGGCATTTCATGATCCTTTCACGGAAACACACTGATGGGGAAAAGCTAAAAAGCAAAGAGTTAATTTTATCAACAGTCTTGCCTTTCTCCAGCACTGTCCCCACCCCCGCTATTGTGGCTCTGCTGCCTCCCACGTGGAGGGCTGGTAGCGAGGTGAGAATCTAGGTTTTAACAGAATTCAAACGATACCACACCACTGACTTTTTAAAGAGTCTAACAGTCACCTAGGAGGGAATAACTTTTCCTCTTTGAATAACTTGAAGGTTTAAAAAAAAAAAAAAAAGGGCAGTTACAGATGGAACACACAGCCAAATTACCTACAGTGCCACTGAAGTTTAAGTGAAAAAGTACGTGTTTCAAAAAATACCAAAAACAGTTAATAAAGGGAATCCCAAAGTTAAGGTCTGCAAAAAAAATCCCGTAGAAGAAACAGAACAGTTATAGAAAATCACTAACTGCCTTCCAAAAGTAAAGAAACATTTCAAATACGATCATGCTTTAGAATAAAACTAGCTTCACATGAGTAGAAATTTCTGTTTCTTAAATGCATAATAATAATAACTACCATTTCTGAAGTACTTAATAATCGCCAGGCATTGTGCTCCTCACTTTAACATACAGTCTCTCATTTAATTCTCACAGTAGGCCTATTTGGGTAGGTATTATCCCCATTTTACAGAGGAGGAGACTGAGGTTCAAAAACAGCAGCAGCTTGCCCAAGGTCACACAGCTAGAAGAAGCTGAGATTTAAACCCACATCTGTCTCACACCAAAGGCGACTCACCTAACCACACTATGGTGCCTATTTAGGACTGTGGCCGATGTTGTTTTTAGTCAAATGAAAAGGGAAACTTGGTAGGTATATCACTCAAGGCTTGAGGTCTGCATGTCAAGAAAAGTGATGCGTAAAGAGACCAATAACTCATCCTTAATTATATTATCTTTACTGCAAAGCTAGGATCAGAAATAGGAGACCCGATTCCTTCTGACACCATACCCTTTCTCACACTGCAGCTGCAAAGATAAAGCCAGATATGCACACATTTAAGTTCCAAGATTTACATTAGCACAGATATCAAAGGAGCTTCAAAGACTGAATTCCTGAGTAACAAATAGTAAAAATTTAAATTACAGTCAGTCTTCCATTCTCTAAGATATGGGGAAAGACAAGGGTAAGTGAAATCAGAGACAATCCAAAGGACTCATTCTGAGACTAATTTCTACCCCTCACCTTCAAACCTTTTACCTGGATTGCTAACAAGTGGCAAAATGGATTTCCTGTTCCCCTCCTCTCCCTGCCCAGTCTAGGGTTCATGCAAACAAGCAGGAAAGGAGCCCGAGGCAAGCTGTAGCCAGGAGGCCCAGAGCCTGGAAAACTCGCAGGAAATCATTCACAGGTGCTTGGGAATTGTCTCTATTCAGAGTCCTAAACACAACCACACACTAATTGGAATTTTAAAAGCCATATATCCCCAAAAGAAGCAAGTCTTTTCTTTGACCCATTCTGCAAGGATGAAGAGAAGTGACTTGCCAAAAATCTATACTTTTGCATCTCTTGAAGACAGCCTCAGTGGTTGGGAAGTACATATTCTGAACCACAGCACCACTTGGAGGAGCATAAAAAGACAGAAAACATTCCTGGTGGGTTAGAAATGCACAAGCAGTATGGACAATATTTACCTTACAGTGAGCTGGACCTTGCTCACGCAAAAGCTTATACTCAGGCTGAATCTTGTTGAAACGGGCTAACTCATTCACAAGACACATTGGGGTTTTCTCTTTGGGGTGTGCCATGCTAGAAGGAACTGAAAAATAACGTCAGAGCAATGAAGTCAACTAGCAGTATATAGGACTGCTGCTCTCCCCGGGATATGAAAAAAGAGGGAAAACGGAAGGTCTAAGGAGTCAGAGCAGCGGTGCCGCACAACTGCAAACCACGCGGGGGCGCCCGCCTGAAGGCACAGCTGGGGTCTGCTCTGAGCCGGCCGAAGCCGGGGAACCTAGGACAGCGTGTCTTCCAAAGAGAGAGAACCGAGGTCAGGGGGATAACCAAACCATGGCAGCAACCAAGATTTGAAATCAGATGAAGCACTGTTATTATAGCCAACCACGGGAATAACACGGAGGTCTTGTGAGCACAGACACACTGGTTACCCCAACAGCCGTCAGCTGGACCCTGTCGGTTATTGCACAAAACTCAACGTGCCGATGCCATTTCTCAAACAACGACTGCCGTGTTCCACACGGCTAACTTCTCATTCCTGGGGCATCCCCTAGTCTTATCTCCAGAGGCTGCCATCCTCAGACCTTATCTACTTCTGAGAATTATACAAGTAAAATAAAATGGCCTTGGTGGGCAGGAGTTTTACAAAGTCAGTAGGATGTGGATATAAGAGCGCATTAGAAGAAAAAGCAGTAAATCCCAGAGGACTGAAACAGTCTATGACATTTCCTTTGAAGATGGTCTCCAATGGCAAATTTGGGGAAAACTGAATTTGTTGGGTATTATGACAAGTCAAGATAGCTCTCCAGTGAGCCAGTCCAAGGAAGCCTAGAGGTAGGGTGACAGATGCCATACAGCTGAGAAGGGGACGAGCCAACACTCTAAGAACAGATTTATAAAGTAAAGGAAATGAGAAATGAAGGAGGAAATACAAGGGAAACTGTCAAGTACAAGGGGTTGAAAGAATTTGTTAGAAGGTGACTCTGCTATGGAGACACCCATGTTGGCACCCCATCTAATTGTTTTTGCCACTATGGCGAAGGGTTGGGAAGCAGAATATTATTTTCAGGACTATTTATTTTTCAGCTGTTTCAAGTCTTTTCTCATCAATGAGCACATTTATTTAGAACTTTTTTTTTTTAAGTAATCTCTACACCCAATGTGGGGCTCGAACTTACAACCCGGAGATCAAGGGTCGCATGTTCTTCAGACTGAGCCAGCCACATGTCCCACCAATGAGCACATTTAGTTCATCTTTATTTTCCTAACAGTCAGATTTAAATGCTTCTGAACCTATTCCTCTTCAAAAATCTCTGCTTCTTTGTTCAATTTCTAATTGGTCCTCACTGCGATTTCTGAACTACCTCTGGAATCTCAACTTAAACTGACTTGCTCAAAATAAAAATTAACAAATGCCAACGCCCTCTCCTGCTTTCCAGTAAATCTGGCTGCTCCCTTGCTTGGGATATAATGTTATAGACATCTAAAACAAGGGCTTACACATACAAGAATTGTCAGTTCTGGGAAATAATTTTAAAAGCAGAATTTTCCCATACAGCAATACAAATCCAAAGTGGTATTTACTGTTCAATCCTTTCTGCTGGCCGCCACTTTATAATAAGCTAGGTTTTATAGTTTAGTTTTCAATTCCCTTTCTTACACTTTGAAATGGTCTGTCAACTCAGGCCTCCGACAACCCAGTATACAACCGAGTGTTTTACATCTGGAATAAAGAAGCATGGGTGTTAATACTTTCTTCTGCTTCTTGAAGGTAATGTGAGAGCTCCCTACATCTGCAATCTACTTATCAGATCAAAAAACAGGCTAAGAAAACATTTGAAAAAAGAAGACACTTGGATTCATACGCTTACCTGCAGCTGCACTGGTGGGTGTAAGAGATGCAGAGGGTAAAGCAGAGTTTTGAATAGGTCTACCTGCATTTTCAGAGGGCAGAGAGCTAGTAGTAGAAGGAATACTCATCAAAGGCTGGGAGAGAAGAGACTGGTTCTTGTTCAGTATTTGGCTCCCTGAGAGAGCAGCAGATGGGTTCTGAACTTGCACTTGAACTTGAGACATGGTCACTTTCAACAAAAGTGAACAACTGCAGGTAAACAGCTTTCAGTGCAGGTTAATTCAGTGCTATGAAGTCTAAAGTTCTACCTAAAAGTTGTAAGGGAAAGAAAATAAAAAGGTAAATTATAGAGGAGATATGTAATTGCCAATATTCAGTCAAAATCGGTGTCACCTACTCAAGAATGAAAATAGTCCCATTGAGCCTGTAGCTCCGCCGATATATTAGAAGTGGGTTTCCCCTCGGTACGCAGTGAGATTCCGGGCCTTATGACTTTCTGACACTGCTTTTAAATGACTTGCAATGCCCGTCTGCTCTGCATGTTTATTTTATAAAGAGTATCAGTAGGGCTTAATGATATTCCTTGTTGAATATTAAGAATCACAAACTACAGCCTGTATTCAAAATGGCCAATTAAAAAAATAGGGAGAGGCCTTCCATACTATATGGATACAGTAAAGATTTCTGGCCTCAAAATTATCAGAAGCTGAAAGCACACTGGGTTCCTAAGACCATTAATGGGTGAATGTCAACACTGCTTCCACCGAAGGGCCATGTGCTCAGACTGGCACCCTTACAGTTTTCCTGTAGGCTGACTGAAGAAACACAGGAATTTCTCACTTTCGCTGTTTCTTTTCCTTATGATGGTAAAAGATCTTTTTCCTATGAGGTTTGTTGAGATGGTCTCATTTAGTTACAGACCCCAAACAAAACTTGCATCTACATCAATATACAGGATCCTAAGAAATTATTTGAATAGTAAAGAACATTCTATAGTGTTCGTACGATTAAAAGCAAAAGTGGAGAAGATGAAGAAGAGGAACAGATTTCAGACTGGTAATTTCACTGGTGTGGCTGGGGAGTGGAACCCGGGGAGCAGAGGAGACTATTTACCTCATCTTCTAAGTTCCAAAGACATTACTTCTAAATACATTTAAATTTTCTTCATAAGTCAAAAATAAGGACAGTTCTGCTTATGTTCAGGGGTCATCATTCAAAAAGCTGAAAATGTTTAAGCAAGTCAAAAGTACTCCCAAAATAACCAATAGCAACAAAGAGTAGAAAAAGCCAACCAAAACAGAAACCAGCAAACAAATCAGAAGTTCTATTACAGAGTAATTGTTACTTAATTTTTTAAAAAGTCTTGTTGGAGTAATTTTTAATTAAAGCTGGACCTTTAGAAAGAGATGAATGACCAGAGCAATTAAGTTACTTGAGGAGTTCTGGCACATTCTCTCTTGCTGAGAGCAAAAAGAACTGCAAAACTAAAAACAACAACCCAAACACCTCAGCTCAAACATGACTTTGGATACAGAAACATCCCCGTATTCACCAAAATCCCCCATACTGCAGTTGTTCCTTGTTTACTTTTGGAGTCGGAACAAAGGAACAGAGGAGATCCACTAAGACTAGGTAACTGTCCTGGTAGACAAGTTGCCAACATCAAGAAACAACTCCAGAACCATCCCGAAATCAGCTAGGACCTTGTTTCATTGTTTTGATTTCCTTCAGCTGCCAAAATAGAAATATTTCTTTCTCAATGCCTCTCAACCCCCCTGCACTCCCTTCTCCCCTCTCTTTCTAAACTCTGTCTTGAGGGCATTTTTCTACCAAAAAAAAAATCACCTATAGTGTACTCACAACTTCACACCACCAACCACTAGTCACAGGTCAAAAAATATGCCAAAAACCAAGTGTCTGGACTCCAGAGCCTACCTGCATCCTAGAAGCAGCAACCCAATCCTGCCCTGGGTTGCTCTGAGAGTATGAGACTGAATGAATGAACTAAATTTAGAAAGTGTGGGGCCCAGAGATCTATTCGGCCAGTGCTGCGCAGAGCAGGCCTACAGCCAGCAGTCCAGTCACAGACTTAAATACAGATTTTCTACAAGCTGAAAGAGGGAACAAATGGCCTTTAATTAAGACTGCTCCAAAAATGTTACCTTGAGTTAACCTGGAGCTGTGTCTCTGTAACTGGTTGAAACAAGTAGTTCAAAACTGCAAATAAAAATTTCCTAAAACCTGTTCAAAAACTAATGATGTAATATATGGTGATTAACATAACAATAAAAAATTAAAAAAAATTTCCTAAAACCTGAATACAGCTGTACTCATCTACAAATTTCTAATGTCCACCATGACCAATACCAAACAGCACCCATTAGCCCATGGACGCTCCTATGTGTCTCTAAGCCTGAAAAGAGAATCTAATGCAGTGGTTCTAAAGAGGGGACAAGTCAGTTCTTCAGAGTGGTCTGGATATATTATTTGGCTGTCGCCCACTGGAGGATGGGAGAAGTTACTGGTATCTAATGCACAGAGGAGCCAAGGATGTTGTTTCGAGTACACATATACTAACCCACAAAATAAAATCTCACTAATAAGTAGCTTATATTCTTAAGAAAAGAAAATCCCCTTTTTATCTCAAAAGGCTCTAAAAAATTGAGGCTAATATTTGACCCAAATAGACGCTCCTCTCCCAAAGAGAAGCCAGGCAGCTAACATAGTTATAAATGGGGTAAAATATATTATTTACCCACATAACTTGGATAAGAAATAAAGCTTTTCACTACTGCTACTTATAGAGTGCACAGCAGCATTCAGGGGAATCAGGGAATTCTGGAGATGCTACTTCTGTACAAATTTAGCACCTGCTGCTCAACAGTACTACCCTGTCCTGAAGATGAAATCCTTCCATGAAAAAGTGTCTTTTCTTTTGAGCCTATCTTTAAGGGTTATTTTTCACCAGATAAGTTAGGGACTCCAAAGAGATTAAAATGATTTGTCAGTCTTCTTATAAACGAACAATATCTTACACACAGTAAAATTAGGTGGAAAACTGAAAACACAAAGACTTCAGCTTTCCTCAGCACTGAAAGCACCTTTAACTGTTAAGCCTGGGTCGTGCTATTTGCCTGTCTCCTGCCTCCAGCAGAGACGAAAAGCCTCTGGTTTCTCTTATCTCAACAGCTTTAGGCACCAACTCAGGAAAACATGTTCACACCTTATTCTCAAATCCTTATATTTACGAAGCACATACAAACACTAAAACACAAAGAGAGGTGTTAGGATAGAGTTACGAATACCTTTTTTTTTTTTTAAAGACTCCTAATTCCAAGTCCCAAATTTGGCTTGAGTACACAAAAATCTTCTCATAAAAACAGTCTCACCTTGGATAGCAGCTTCCATTCCACAAGTGTCACATACTTTTTAATGGGTTGTGGGAAGGGGAATATGGGCACATGAATTCTACAAAAGCATTTTTTTAAAGGTATTTTCCATGCCCAGCATGGAGCCCAATGTGGGGCTCAAACTCATGACCCTGAGATCAAGGCCTGAGATGAGATCGAGTCGGACACTTAACCAAATGAGCCACCCAGCACCCCTAAGCATTTTTTTAAAAAATTATACATGTGTTAAAAATTGATCAGGTACAGAGGTGTCTGGGTAGCTCAGTCAAATGAGTGTCCAACTCTTGATTTCAGCTCGGGTCGTGATCTCAGGGTCGTGAGATCAAATCCCACGTGAGCTCTGCATTGGGCATGGAGCCTGCTTGGGATTCTCTCTCTTTCTCTCCCCCCTCTCGCATGCGCTGTCTCTCTCTCTCCAGAAAAGAAAAAAAAAGTGAGGAGACACAAATGCAAATTCCTCACTCAGCAGTGATCTACCAAGACTAGGCCATACTGAGTGTACCATCTGAGTGATCTGTTTAATAAAGAAAAAGGCAGATTCTTTTAGAAATAGTTTACAGAACTTTCTGCAAGAGTGCTTGGTCTTATATTCACTTTCAACTAACAGATTGTTAAATCGCTGTAATATGAAACAACTACTTCAGGAATTATGGAAAAACATTTTAATATCCAATTTGTAACTAGATTAATATGTGACTTATAATGAAGGTATACTTTTGCGTTCAACACATCATTCCCCTTCGCAATAAGTGATGTTTCCAAACAAGATATGTTAGAAAGAAAAAGAAAAGAAGAAATCACCCCAATTCTGTACAAGCTTAGATAGCCACAAACATTTTACCAAAAATCTCTCCCTTCAAAGTCCTCCATCAAATCTTATGTAGTATGGGTACACGGACACAAGAGCACTCCAGTTCCTTGCCAGGATAAAACATCAGCTGTATGAACAGCAATTTCAGGATAGTATATTCATTCAACATTCAACAAAAATTTATTAAGCATCTACATGTGAAACCTTATATGGCAAATTGTACATTCTCAAGTGCTAGAAAAAATCTATTTGTTAAACTTTTCCTCAAAGACATGAAAAGAGATCTTTAAGCAACCAACTGTAAATCTATTAGTTCTCTAGGTTTTGAGAGGCTCCACTCCCAGAGAAACTTTGTCAACAACAATAAAAAAAGCTAAGGAATAAACCATTTTTCCTACAATAGCCTTGAAATACACCTAAAATGCCCATACCATTCCTTTACATTCAACAGTTATTTCTAAGATCCTTTTTGGACACATCTTTCTGGTTGCAATGTGGTTTTATGTTTTCTACAAATAAACTCACCCCGCCCCCACAACCACCACACCTCCCTACCTTCACCCCCTACCAGCACCCATCATCGTGGCTCTGATCCCCAGAACAGCACTTCATTGACTCCAAACATTATCTAAACACTCGTAGGCGGGACAGCCGCAAATAGAGAAACACGGTGATCACTATACTCCTGCGTAACCATTTCCAAATAACAACGGCAATGTCAAGCAAATAATATCCAATAGCAGGCCCAAATATCAAATTACCCAATAAAGGTTCTTTAAAAGAAATATGACCAAACTACTTAAGACAGAGGGAAAAACAAAACAAAAGGACCACTATGTACTTGGTGCTCAAAAGAAAGACAGGACAAGTAGCCCTGAGGAGGCACAATCACTTGTAAGACAATAAAATCAGCCAAAAATAATGCCTGGAAACAACCCAGGCTGTTCGAGATCTTTGCATCCAAGTGACTGAATGTGGCCCCTGTCTCACACTTGGCTCAGCGCCAAGTGGGCAATGGAGGATTTGCTTTCCACACAAATGTAACCACTGGGTGGTCCATTTAAAGAAACACTTCTTAAAAGAGAATTCATTATTAATTGTTCATCCTGGAAAGACCATCATACCAAACTGTACACTGAAGTGAAAAAAACTTTACCTCTGCAGCCTAACGAGCTGCAAACCTTACTCTTTTCTAGCTTTGCAACCTTATCAAGCTTCCCTCTTCCATTCCCTAGGAGGAACTCTTAAAAATAACTAAAGTCAAACACATATTACTTTTTGCAAACACGGAAGTGTTTTTAAAATCTAAATTTATAAAAACGCGGAGAAATGTCTTAAACCAACCAAAATGAGTGACTATTCATGATTTGCTAGAGATTTTTCAGAGTAGCATTGTGTAACCTATTCTTAAGTAAGAAGGGGCTTAGTTCAACATAACAGTTAACTGGCTTTTCCTTTCAGAAAAGGGAAATTGTACTCTGTAACTATGTGCCATCTACCTAGAAACACGACTGCATTTACCATCATCTTCATGCAAAACAGACTAGAGCCAAGACCTAGTTTCTAAGAAACCAGCCTTGCTGCTAAGTAGCAACCAATAATGTTATATCAGATCAAACTTCTGAGTTGTGGCTTTCAGTTCCACTCCCAAATAAGACAGCAATTATCCATCCAATTCTTGGCAATCCACTGCCCGGTGCCTCAGTTTCCCCAGAACACCCTGTAACAGGATATTCGGCAAAGCCTCAGCTTTAGCAATCAGAGGGCGAAAATAATGAAGAAATCCTGAGGCGTGGTATGGTAACAGTTTAGTCCTCGGAAAAGAAAAGCATTAAACAAACCCAGTGTAAATCCATTCATTGAGCCTGGTACAACTTCTCTAATTTCCTTATGCTTCAATTTCCTCATTCCCAAAGAAAGCTGGGTTTGACCTGTCCACTAATCACTACCTCAGTGATGTTATGATGCTGTGCTTTCAGCTCTCAGAGGGAAAGTGCTAAAATACAAGGCAGTATTGACAGATGCAGTGCATTTTGCAGTGCCTTGATTTCAAACTGTAAAATCCTCATCTTTTACAAACTTTTGGTCTAGATGATCACAAGCAGCCAGCAGTAAATGGAACTTGATTCATAACCCTATCTCATGACAGAAAACAATGTTGGATTATTTCCACAAGTTTGAAAACCAAGTTTTACATACACAATCTGAGAAATCAAAGGCAATCTACAAAACCTGCTATGAGCAAGATACTTACCAACCGAGTTGTCTAATGACAACTTCAGTGGCCAATTTTCACGTGTCGACATTTAAAGTACACGGCAGTGCTGGCTAAAGGGTTTTACGTTCTTGCCAACAATCTTCCCTGCATTTACTTTCTAATTAAATCTCAAGAGTAAAAAGAAATTCAGGCTGCATACAATTTCTTCTTTTTCTCTAACATTACAGACAGAAGTAAAAGTCATTTTCCACACAAGCCATTCAAGAATTCAAAAATATTACAGTTTATGAACAGGCCTGAAATTATAGAGCCAAATTATGTGTACCTTAAAAAGAGGTGCTCCGGGAACAATGCTGTTTTGGTTCAGTTCTGAGAGGTTATATGATTAGGAAACTCCTAGAAAATAAGAAACAATAATAATTTACTACAGTAGACCATTTCTGACAATGAAGATATATATTGCTCAAGTTTTGGGGAAACCTAAAATTTACAAGGAGGAAAGTTTCTGAAAACATAATGTCATGGCTTGAAGCAGCACACTGTAGAATCCACAAAAGACACAACTGCCTGGGAACTGGGTAGAGTACTTTGTGGAGACATGACCACAAGAGAGAGATGAATACTTCAAAACTAATTTTAAAGAAAGAAACTGGGCATCATATACTGTCTGATCACACAAGCGTGGTTTTTAAACTTACGGGGTTTTTCCCCCTTTTAACTACCGGCTAAATATTTTATTTATAAATGTCCTTACCATATGCTTGGTCATGCAAATACAACTGCATGGGAAAATTTACAAAAACACCCGTTGCACATAAACATTCTTATATTAAATTGCAAAATACAAAAAGCACATTACCTCTAGTAAATCCAAACCATAATCATTCTTTAGAACTGGATTTCAGGCGACATAAGAGTTT
This sequence comes from Eumetopias jubatus, assembly GCF_037043125.1. Taxonomy (NCBI): domain Eukaryota; kingdom Metazoa; phylum Chordata; class Mammalia; order Carnivora; family Otariidae; genus Eumetopias; species Eumetopias jubatus. The sequence goes on from NW_028274815.1 coordinate 128,762,208, forward strand.
AATTCTCAAACTCTCAGATCTGATTTATCTAGAGGTATCTTCCTTTTTAAAGGGTAGTACAGGTGATCCTTGAACAACGCGAGGGTTAGGGGTGCCCACCCCCCCATCCCAGTCGAAAATCCATGTATAACTTTTCACTCCCCAAAGACTTCATTACTTAATAGCCTAGCTGGTAACCGGAAGCCTCACCGAAAACATAAACAGTTGATTAACATATATTTTATGTTATATGTATTATATACTGTATTCTTCCAATAAAGCTAGAGAAAAGAAAATATTAACATAGTCATAAAGAGAAAATACATATATAATACAGTACTGCATTTATAAAAGAAATCCGCATATAAATGGACACATGCAGTTCAAACTCGCATTGTTCACAGGTCAACTGTAGTCGGTAACAAAGACGATTCCTTACCTTGAGATGCCTTTTGCATTTTTACAACATAATTTCACTTATTTCAATTTCTCACTGCTACTGTGACTTAACAGAAAAGTAGCTGTTCACTGTCCAAACAATTTCAGAAATAAAACAATAAATTCTAATTTGTTTTACGGTATTTTAAACAACTCAAGTCCTTTTCGTAAATAGTAAATTATACTACTAATAACTTTCCAATCTAGAGGCCTGTTGCTCCATAATCTCACAAGACTAGCATGAATGGAAACTGGAAAAGGCCTCTGAGCAGCCCAAAGACATTTCTAAGACTGCCTAGGAGAGCTCATGCCTTCTACTCTGGGGGGCTTCCCTCAATTCAAGTCCATCTGTGCTCAACAATTATGGTAGTTTTGGGTATCTACGTTTTTTTAGCCCAACCCAGAAATGTAAAAAACTAGAATAAACAGATACATAGATAAATAAATAAATAAATAAATAAATAAAATGGAAAAAAGGAGCTGCTAGAGTCAGACAATGACAACAGTAAGAAACAACCACAACAACTTCACAGCAAAGGAAAAAGAAGGACGGGGGAGAAATACAGCAGCTTGTAACCAGCTGGATTTTAGACATTTTCACACAAAACAAGGATAGCTGACACTTGTATACACATTCACACTCCCGTGAGCAAACTCAGCTTTTGAAATCCCCCAACCATTTTCAAATGATAGTCCAAGACCACCATGAGTATTACCAGTGTAGCCAGATAGCACTTACTTTCTTACTACAAGCAGTGGTAGAGAAGACAGACTGGGCGTTAAGCCCAACTCCCTTACTTTCCCACTCAAGAAAACATACTAGAATGCAAAAGAATTAATTACATTCATCGCTTTATTCACTCAACAAATAATTATTGAACACCTACTACTTGCAGGCAGTATTTTAGACACTGGGGAGAAGGCAGTGCACAAATAAGATACAGTCCCTGTCCTTGTGGAATTGTACAAGAATAACCTTGAACCTAACACAAATTTAGTAAATAATTCACAGTGGCATTTTAACTCATAGTAACAAATCGTTTATAATACACATCACCTCATACTACACATCACCTCATAACTAAAGACGGCAAGTAAGAACAAAAAGACCCCTTGGCTGCAAAATGCTGATTTAGGGTAAGGGCAAACCAGCTAGCACAGGGGCTGTGAAAGTCTTGGCTGGAGATCTGAGTTTGGGTCCAGCTCTGGTGCTGAGCTGAATAATAAATGCTTCATTTGATATGTTAAGAGGTTTCAACCTTTTACTATATGAAATGGGGTCACTAGCACCAATTTCACAGGATTAATAAAATAACTGTACTGCTTGGATGGATTAGCTGGTAATACAGGTGAAATGCTTGTAAAGTATGATATTCCATACCAAAGTTAGCTGTTAAACATCACTTTCTTAGGGTATACGGTAACTGATTTTATAAAATGACATGTCATGTATGAAACACGCTATTTAAGAAAGAAAACAGCAAAATTAGAAAGAACTTTATTTAAAAAATTACTTTATTCTTTTTTTATGTTTAGTGCTTAAATAGGTAAATTCTGTTAACAGGGAAATCAGTACCCAGCAGCAGTCATACTCTAAATGTTCCAGACTGTAAAGGTTCACTATACTACAAACAAAAAGGGAATTTATTTACCTAACTCTATTTGATTGTCATCTAGGTGAAGGGTCATAGAGCTTCAGTGAGCAGGTTGGTTAAATTGTGCAACAAAGAACATAAGCCTCCAGGCATAATCAGACTTATCATTACATATAAATTATCTTCTTTCTGACAGAGGAAAGGACTGCCTAGCATTTTGTACAAAATCACAATGGCATCAGCAGACAATGGCCCTGTTTGTATCAGGGTGGAATCTGCAAGAGTAGAAAATTCATGCCTCAGTTAATTTTAATCTATAGAAAGCATGGACTTCAAAAAGCAAAACTGTGAGAGAATCAGACAAGATCTAGTTAGATCAAAAAGCTCGTGCCTGAGGGGAGCCAATATAGACAATTTAAGAAGCAGCATGTGCTCACTTCATCCCCAGAAAAGACACATTTCCAACACCTTTTCATGATTAATGAGACAAACGTATGTCATTACAGACTACATGGTCACCTAGGTTGAGGTTAAAACACAGAATGGAAACTCACACACCATCTCATGAAAACCCCAAATCCAATGGGCAAGTTTAATTTCACTGATCTAGCCTCTTAAAACTAGCCATTAAGAGAGGACTACTGCCTGGGTGGAGAACCAAAGAGGCTTCCTATACAGGAGATCACTGATTCAAAGAAAGTAAAAAAGAAACTGTTCAGGAGGCAGTTTAATACCAAACAGAAAGTTACATGAAATATTTCCAATACCAGCAGCAAGGAAACGGATGTTAGACATGGCTGGGAGGCAAAGAAGGCAACAACCAGAGAGCCCTAAAAAGTTAATTGGAAGTTTAGTTAATGTATATCCAATAAAGTAGAATATTATAATTCTAAAGAAACTAATTTTCTTAGTAACAACCTTGTCTATAGTTCATAAATCATTTTTAATTAACTTCATGAAGGATTATAGCAATAATTTAGGGGACAGTCTCCTACAACACACAGGTTAATGAAATATCCTCCTCCCGATTTACTTCTAAGTAGTTCCCGCCCCCCACAAACCTTTGAATCAACCTACAAGTTTTAATGTGGCTGTAGCAATCTATCACAACAAACAAAAGTACATGGTAAGTCTATTTCAAGGGAATGATGAATCGAGTTCATTTTAAAAACTGAGTATTACTGAAACAGACTTTTTTCAAATTGATCTGAAGTTCTGGTGAACAAAAAATCATCCCAGCTATGGTGAAGCACTGGTGACACACAGAAAAAATTGCCCTAAACAAAAAGCACCCGAGCATAATTAGAGATGAAGCTGGTTCAATGGAAAGAGTTCAGTTACTTGGCCTCCCAGACAGGCCTCAGTATCCACAGCCACTATGAACAGACATCTGCAAAGACGTTTTCCAGCATCAGAAATACAAAATAAAGCGTCTACTCCAACTCTTAGCACCAAGGAAGAGCTCCCTGAACAACAGCTTTTACATCTTTAGATAAATTCAATCTCACCCTTCAGATTCCCTTCCTGCATCAAGTAACCCTCACCCTGTAATCCTAACCTACCTAGCACATGGTTAAGAGCTCAATAAATAGTAGCAAGTATTATTATCCAGCAAATTTACTAATCCTGTCCTCAGCCACATAAACATCTATAAATATAAACTTATAGCTACACATCACTTGTAAAAAAACATTTTAAATGGGAACAGAGAACATGCTGACTAAAATCAACCCACTCACTGGGCAACCAGTTCTAAAGCTACGTCAAATATAGAGATAATCTAATGAACAATCCTTTTCATTTAGGCAAAGACCCCAGGGCACTTAAATTTTTTTTTTAAGATTTTGTAGTCTGGTAGACATAACAAAAATCTTCTAGAACAATTATGACCTCTGTATCATATAATAAAATAGCCTGGTTTGCTTCATTACTGTTATAAACTCACAAAGTCATCACACTTCTCCCCCAAATTAGATTCCAGATTAAACAGAAGCAGATGGGCTACAAATTTAATATTTAGAAGACTAATTTTTAATCGAAAGCAAATACTTTCTTGGACAGATTTTCCTACTTTTGCTTTCAGTAAATATACTCTGAAGGAGCCCCTGGATATACTCCTTTAACAAATAAATGAACATGTGTAATTCCAGAAAATAGAAAATTAAGTTTGCAGAGAATTTGTTTCTACCTCCTCTTATCTGGTGACATAAATCACTTTTACATCAACCTTATTCACTACTTTGGGAATGTACATATTTAAAAAAATTAAGCTCTTTGTAGTAATTTCCTCATTTTACCATTTTTTAAATAATAAATAATTTTCTTTGGTAAGGTTTTCTAGTTCAGAGCCTTAAACTGTCACAAAACAGATCTCCAAGCCATCCACCTAGTAGTATTTGTTAAGATCAACATAGCTATATATTTGTAATCCTATTATCTCCTTAGTAGGTGACAACAAAGGATTTGGCCAACATTATTCAAGCTTTGTAGTACTTGATTTACACATAAGCACACCCTGTTGCAAAAATTCATTAAACATTTCTTCAAAAAAGCAAAAAGTTCTGGAGTCAAAGCAAAATTGGAAACAAAAAAATCAACAAAGCCCTTGGCTTTTAAAGGTCTAGAAACACCTTACAGAGCTGCCTCAAAGTTCACTGTGGTGGCTATGTATGCTCAAGTATTTAGTGTGCTGATGCTGCAATTTATTTTGAAATGTACTGAAAAATAAAATGGACTAATGAATTCAAAGAGACAGACAAATGGAACAGACCTGATAAAACAAGTAGAGTCAAATGTCAATGGCAGAAAGCAGGTGGTAGATACAGAGGCATATAGTAAATTTCTTTAAACTTTGTTATATGTTTGAAAATTTTCATAATAAAATGTTGGGGAAAAATAAGGATAGCAAATAACATGTCTTCTCATTCAATCTCTAACTCATAAATTATACTTTTTGGAACAGCATAAATGTTAAAGTTTGATTTTAATGAGGTTTTATTTAAGGAAAAGCTCATAAAGAAAATTATACTAGAAGCATGTTAGCTACAAAGGTCTCTGTCACCAAAAGTTTACAATTTAAAACACCCTGTTACAGGTTTAGTGTGAAGCAAAAGGTGTAGTGTGAAACAAAATTTGTCATAAAATTCTCTAAACATTTCTGAAAGCTCTCATTTAAAAGGGGGAAGAATTTACATCTCCCCAACCTGAGCAATTCTGTGCCACTAAATATGACAGCGAGTAAGACGATCCAGTGTGGAGGCTCATAAAAACAAGGTCCCTGGAACTGACTTAATGACATCCAAGGAAAAGATGCCTTTTTCATTAAAGTTTCATTTTTTTATGCTGGTGAATTTCACTTTCACTCCATCCAGTAAAAGGGCAAGAGAGAAAGTTGCCCTGCAAGCTGAGAGCCACTCTGTGCCTGCTATATTAAATATCTCCATTGTCTTACTGAGGGGAGACCGGATGAAGCAGCACAGTATAGGCCAACGTTTAACGATTACACTCAGAATAATTTTAATGGATAAGACTTCAGAAATGAGGCGGAAAAGTTCTATGAGTCATACTCCTTTCTAAACTTAAAATAATCTGTATATACATGGGTTTTCTGGCTGAATCTTAAAAGAGAGCAATTTAGTCTGAACAAACTGTATTTATGGTAATTCCAAATACTTAAAAAAAAGTTTGACTTTAAGCCTCCTGGGAAGCACTAAGCATTTTTTTTTTAAATAAAGCACATTTTGTGCCCTTTCTTAGATACCAGATTTTTTTTTCTAGTTTTAAGACGTATGCACATCCCTCTCCATCTCCCAGACTGTAGTAAGTAAAACACACGTTTTCACTACACCTGATCAAGCACAAAAGTAAACCTACATAACTACATACAACTATCTAAAAGTAAATTACAATTGTCGAAAAGTTGTGAACAGCCCATGACCAGAAATTTGAAAATTAAATAACAATGACAAATGTAATATTCCCGTCAACTTCAATTCTAGGAGAAATCTCTTTTCAGACAAGAAAGAAAAACACGAGCATCTAGGCTCTGAAATTCTTACTTACTAAAAATAATTCTACAACCAAGTTTTGAAATCAAATACCCTTTGCTTAATTCTTAACCTAATGTGATAGCAGCATATTTACACAACTACTGTAAAGAAACTTTGAAAGTTTCATTATGAATTATTAACTGTAGTTTAATTTTGACACAAAGTTATTCTCCATTATAAGTGGTTTAACAAGTAGGTCTCCACCAAAACAGGTTTAAGGATATCTGTATTTCTGATTCCTTTTCAATTATAACCACTAACAGCTCAAGAACTGTTGCTTTTGTACACAAAAAAGCAAGGCAGTATTTTGGACATGACTGAATGGAATAAGCACTGAACCAAGAGCTAATTTGGCCACTCATTTTTTTTGCTGTAATCATGTGTAAACAGAGATGAGAAGACCAATAAACAAAATGAGAACTATGATTCCACGAAAAGTAAATTTTGTGACAGATTAATAGTCTGAGACAATCTTGTAAAATTATATGATTTTAGGATTTGTTTCAAAATAACCCAGTTTAGGGGAGGAGGTACTTCATGAAACAAGATGACCTTGGCTACAAGTTAATTATTGTCAAAGCTAAGTGACCAATACATGGGGGTTCTCTAAGTTATCCAATTTTTCATGTTTTCCATAATAAAGAGTTTTTTAAAAAGGTTATCGACTGCAATATTAAAACATCATTTCCCCAACACTACAATTTTCGATGTGGCAGAAGACATGCGTGTTATACAGCTATTTCTTAGGTGTTCTGAAGAGTCATCCAACCAAAGATTTTAAACTAGAAATGACAGTAAGGCTCTGTCAGAAAATTACAGGAAAATGTCAACAGGCCACTTTATATCACATGTAATCAAGAGACAGGTGTAAATCAAAACAGCTTTAAATTCAGTAAAGACATTTACTACCTAAAACAACTCTACAATATAGGAGGATCATTCAGTTGAGCAAACACACACACACTACTTTTTTGTAAATTTGAACCTCCATGAGTTGCATTTCCTTAAGGAAAGGTACACATATACAACTAGGTAAAGAATTAAAAGAAACCCAGTATCTTTAAATAAAGTTGCTGTTTTAAAAATCCCACCTGTCACCAGGAGGACCGAAACTGCTCCCTCTACAATCCAACTGTATTTTTAGTTTTTACTTCAACAAGCAGCAGTGTAATTGCTGCACACCGATTCCTGAAAGGCCAAGATCAATCAAAAACCCGGTTTAACTCTCTTTCCCCCACCCTCTAAACAATTAAAGCTACAAGCAGAAGGGAAGAGTGACCTTAAAAACGTCCCCACAGCCAGAGAACAGAGGCAGAACAGACTGAAGCACATATCTTCGCCGGAACAGGAGAAAACTTCCACATAAGCAATACTGCAACACGGAGGTGGGGCAAGGGCTTAAAAGGAAAGTCGGCCAACGGGGACGGAGGGAATAAAAGCAAAGCTGCAGTGAAAAAAAGTTAGAAGTTAGAAATGTAGCGCAAGAAAGGACAGACATATTTTTTGCCAGCTTCCTACACCGCCCCCTCCAGAGCCTGACACAGAGCAAGCGCTCCAGAAAGGTTTGGTGAACTCAAGGAAAGCTTCTGCCAGCAACTTTACCAGAAATGAAGTGACAACAAGAAGCCGGATGATGGCAGAAAAAAAAATGGACAGGTTGCTCATACCGAGGGAGCTGGTGACAATCTTGAAGCTGGCTCAGCGGAGGAGATGGAACTAACAGCATCTTTTACAGTCTGCCTACTTACAGAGTGTCCCAATTAAACGTACGCCCCTTTCAGATGTTAACAACCCAAAACAAAAGCCCGGGCGCTGGCGGTGGGCACGCTAAATATTTCTGCCTCAAAGAAAACCCAAACGGGTAGGTAGGTCAACTTGTATCCCACTTTACCCATTAAGTTATACCTTAATATCACGCTAATAAATTATGCAGACGGTTTATTGGGACACGCTGTGGGTCTGGCACTCTGATAAGCGCTTCACACGCCCCATTTCACGGAACCTTAACAGCCCGAAGAGGCAGGAACCGCATTAGCCCCTTTTTCCAACCAAGACACAAAGAGTTTAAGTGACTTGTTTAAGGGAGTAGCGCTGGGGTTTGTACCCGTGCTGGACACCTGGGCTGTGCTCGTAACCACTACGCTCCAGATCCGGCTGCGGAGATTTAGACGCTCCGGATCTCAGGGACTTGAAGCGGGGACCCCCACCCCATCCCCCGCCCCAGGAATAACTCGGCATCCCCACGCACGAGGAGGAATTAGGAAAGGCGGCGTGGCACCTGTTTCTTGCCCCAGCAAGGGGTGGACGAGCTGGAGTGCCTGGGGTCCAGGCCGCGGGGCGCCCCAAGAAGGGGGGCGCGGGAGGACCCGCCTCCTCCGGGAAGGCCCCGCGGGCGGGACAGAGGCCCGGAGAAGAAGGCCAGGCGCGCGGGCCCGCCGAGGCCTAGGCCCCACCCGCCGCCCCCCTCCCCGCGGCCGCGGCGCCCGCGCGGGCCCCGCCAGGCCCGGCCCGGCCGCCTCACCTGGCTGCTGCCCCGAGCTCGTCCCCCAGCCGGCGGTCCTGGGCGGCGGCGGTGGCGCCGGGGGAAGCGAGGAGGGGAAGGAGGAAGGAAGAAGGGAGAGGAGGAAGGGAACGGCGGAGGGAAGAGGCGGAGTGGCCGCGGAGGAGGCGGGCGCCGCCGGGCCGGGGGGGGTCAGAGGAAGGGGGAGCCGAGGCAGACGCGCGGCCGCCGGCGCAAACGCTGAAGAGCCGCTCCGGCGCCCGCAGCCCCGCAGGAAGTGACGGGGGAGGGGCCTGCGCCCGCCCCCGGCCCCCGCCCGCCTCCATGCCCGGCCCCACCCCCACCCGCGGTCCGAACCACAAGTCCCGGCGGGCGCTGCGACGGCGCCTGCTCTCGCAAGGCACTCCGGAGCCTGGTGGGCTGGAGCCTGGTCGGGCCTGGTCGCGGCGGCCCGCCCGGGCCCCTGGCGCCTGCTGGGAGTTGTAGTTCTGCTGGGTGTTGAGGGCGGCCCGGGGACCCGCAACGAGGCTGGGCCGACCTTCTTAACTCCGCCCCCCTCCGTGGTTCTTCCCGTTTTTCTCTGTCCTTCCTTTTCCGCCTCCATTCCTTCTTTCGCTCCTTCCCTTAGTTTCTCCTTCCGTAAATGTTTATTAAATGCCTGCTGTGTGCAAAGTACTGCTCCAAGAGTTGAGAGTATAGAAGTGAACAGACAGACAAAAATCCCTGCCCTCAGAGAGCTTACGTTCTAGTGAGGGGAAAGCACATAATAAATAAAACCAGTTATTTTTATAGTCAGTTAAAGGGCGAGAAGTGCCAGATTGCTGTTTCTTTCACCCAGCTCTTCTCTTGGAGAATTTTCCTAAAGCCATTTTTTGACCAGCTACTCTATTATGTTGAAGTGCCGGTTACCTATTGCCGCATAACAAACCATTACAAAACCTAGTGGCTTAACCACCTCTAGGCATTCTTTGACTGTTTTTGATGTCCCGAAATTCAATCTAATTTTACAAGAAGCCGAGTAAGGGGGCCTGGTCCAGAGAAAAGTGTCCTCTGGGCCAGGGGCAAGGTCCCAAAGCCATGTTTGGAGAGGCCCCTTCAGCCACAGGACCTCATATCATGAATTTATGCAAATTAAACTGCATTGCCTTGGCAAGAAAGATTGAGCAATAGCTAGATTGAAAGATACTGAGAAAGATAGGCCCAGAGAAAATAAACCATTTTTAAATAGTGGGGAAGGAGTCCCAGAGTGAGCAGGAAAGAGGACGCCTGGGCACCTGCAGCTCTTCCCCTCACTCACTTGTTTTCTGGACCTCTCACAATGCGCACATTATTCTTTGCTGAGTGTGATTCTGGAAGTCCAAAATTCCCCACCATTAACTCCTACCCCCCTAAAACCACTTTAGTTTATCCAGAGCTGGGTGAAAGAATGGTCAGAGAATCTCCAAATACAACAGTGATGAGTACAGGAAAAAAAGGTACCTGGTATTATGAGGGCACTATGAACCCAGGTTTCAAGGTTTAGGGATGGTTCTGCAGCAAAGATCTGAAGAATATGTACAGGGTAACTAGGCGAAAGGGGTGCAGAAAGGGTTCCAAGTAGGAGGAAAAAATGTACAAAACCACGTGGCCCAGATGCTAGTTACTATTGCTACAAAACAAATCACTTCCAAATGGAGTGGCTTAAAAGAACAGTAATCATATTATCATCTCTCATAGATCTGCGGGTCAGGAATTAGGAAAGAGTTTGGCTAGACTCTTCTAACTTGGGTTTCTAATGTAGAGCTGGACCACTGGGTGATAGAACACCTGGGGACTGGCTGGGCCTTTCCCTCTTCATGGAGCCTCAGAGACTGTCCACAGGGGTCTCTGCACCGGCTACTATGGGCTTCCTCACAGCATGGCAACCTCAGGGCTGTCAGACTGTTTACACGGTGGCTGAAGGCTTCAAGAGTGAGTGTCCCAGAGAGCAAGGCGGAGCTGCATTTGCTTTATGTGGCCTAGCCTCGGGCATCATCTAGAGTCATGTCTGCTGTAGTGTCCTGGCTACAAATGAGACGTAAGCCTGTCCAGATCCAAAGAGAGGGGGATTAGACTCCACCTCCTGTTGGGAAGTGCAAATGGCAGGTCTGGAGCTCAGAGGAGAGCCAGAACTGGAAACGTAATGTGTGAGTGGGTAGCAGTTGAGAGTTAATTGAAGCCTCGGGTGTGGATGTTAGCGGATGTTAACACCTGACGAATGACCTCTGCTACACTCTCATGGCCCCATAGCAGAACTTTGCACCCTTATAATTATTTGATTTTCTGCTGAGTTTGCTCTGTTTGGCTAGGACTATGTGATCAACTTCCATGAGGGCAGGGACTCAGGCTGTCTTGATCATCATGGTGTCCCTGGCCCCTAAGACAGTGGCTGTACACACACATTGCCATCAGCTACTGAAGAACCACAGCCTCTCATCTGTGCTAGAGTCCCTAAAAAAACAAGGAACACCTGTAAGTTTGATTGGTGTATGTCAAAATCACTCATAGTATATGTTGCAAGGGCAAATACAGTTGAGAACTACTTGCTAGTCTGGTAATTCTCAAGATTATTTGAGGTAGACTGCTCCCCTGGGGCTATTTCAGCATCTTAGAGGGAGAGCATTATATCTTAGAAGATGGAATAACATCATTACATCTTGACATTGTGACATCATGATGACATCTTGACATCTTTTTGTCAAAAAAAGACATCATTTACAAATCAGTAAAAAAAAGAAAATTCCTAGGAATAAATTTTACAATAACGATGCACAATCTATATGAAGAGAAGATTTAAATTCTACAGAAGGATGCAGAAAAAGACTTGAACAGAAATATAAGCTATGTTCTTGACTAGCAAGACTATGCATCATTAAGATATCAGAGATATTGAGATCTTTTTTTTAAAGATTTTGTTTATTTGACAGAGAGAGACACCAGCGAGAGAGGGAACACAAGCAGGGGCAGTGGGAGAGAGAGAAGCAGGCTTCCCGCAGAGCAGGAAGCCTGATGCGGGGCTTGGTCCCAGGACCCTGGGATCATGACCCGAGCTGAAGGCAGACACTTAACTGACTGAGCCATCCAGGTGCCCCTATTGAGATCCTAATAAAAAAAAAAAAAAAAAGCAAGACTTTATTTTGGAACTAGATGAGCCAAGTCTTCTTGTGGAAAAACTAACAAGAAAACATTTCTGAAAGTGCCTGCCCAAGTAATAAACATATTATCATGTCGTACTAGTTAAAACTGTTACCTGGGCTCCTGGCTGGCTCACTCAGTAGAGCATGTGACTCTTGATCTCTGGGTCATGAGTGTAAGCCCGACAATGAGTGTAGAGTTCACCTTAAAACAAAACAAAACAAAAACAAAAACAAAACCTGTTAGGTACTGGTGTCTAATTAGTTCAACAAATCAGCAGAAGAGAAATTCCCAAATAGACCCAAACACAGGTAGGCATTTATTATTCAATAAAGGTGGTATTTCAAATTGGTGAAGATAAGAGATTTCACACAATAAATGATTTGGGACAACTACAAAGCATCTGTGGGGAAAAAAGAGTTAAATCCATACTTCATATCTTACACCTGGAAAAATGCCAAATGGATCAAGGATTTAAATGGAAAGAGGGAAACCATAAAAGTACCAAAAGAATTTCTGGGAGAAGTGGAGAAGACCCTTTTGATTATAACACAAAATTCAGAAGACCTAAAGGAAAAGATAGTTATATTTGATTTCATGAAAATAAAATATAATCATGGGAAGTAAAGAAACAAATGACAAACTGGAAAAAAAAATTGCATCTCAAGCACAGAAAGGCAAGCTTTATTTTATTTTATTTATTTAAGTAATCTCTATACTCAACACGGGGCTCAAACTCATGACCCCGAGATCAAGAGTCACAGGCTCCTCTGATGGAGCCAGCCAGGCGCCCCAGAAAGACAAATTTTATAACATGTAAAGAATTATAACACGTCCTATGAATTACAAAAGGATTAAAACCCAATAGAAAAATGGGTAAAAGATAGCAACAGTTCATGGGAAAGGAAAAACAAGTTGTTCTTAGAAATAACACCATGAGGGTGCCTGGGTGGCTCAGTTGTTAAGCGGTTGCCTTCGGCTCAGATCATGATCCCGGGGTTCTGGGATCGAGCTCCACATCGGGCTCCCTGCTCCTCGGGAAGCCTGCTTTTCCCTCTCCCGCTCCCCCTGCTTGTGTTCCCTCTCTTGCTGTGTCTCTCTCTATCAAATAAATAAAATCTTAAAAAAGAAAGAAAAGAAAGAAAGAAAGAAAGAAAGAAAGAAAGAAAGAAAGAAAGAAAGAAAGAAAGAAAGAAAGGAAGGAAGGAAGGAAGGAAGGAAGGAAGGAAGGAAGGAAGGAAGGAAGGAAGAAAGAAAGAGAGAGAGAAAGAAAGGAAGAAAGAAAGGAAGAAAGAAAGAGAGAAAGAACAAACGAACACCATGAGGGGTGCCTGGGTGGCTCAGTCAGTTAAGCACTGACCCTTGATTTTCAGCTCATGTCACGGTTGTGAGATCAAGCCCCTCATCGGGCTCTTTGCTGGGCATGGAGCCTGCTTAAGATTCTCTCTCTCCCTCTCCCTCTGCCCCCTGCAACTCTCTCCCTCTCTTGAAGGAAGGAAGGAGGGAGGGAGGGAGGGAAGGAAGGAAGGAAGAAAGGGAGGAAGGAAGGAAGGGCGAACACCATGAATTCAAGGATATTAATGGAAATACAGTTTGTAATAGCAAAAGTTTGGAAATAACATCAATGTCCATCAACCTAAGACTGGCTAAATAAATTATGACAAATTCTTACAATGGAATGATAATCAATGCTTAAAAAAAAAGAATGAGAGACATTGCAAAGAGAATGAGAAACAAGCTATAGACTCGGATAAAGTATTTGCAAATCACATACCTGATAAAGGATTTGTATCCAGAATACATAAAGAACCCTAAAGACTCAACAATAAGAAAACAATAAACCCAAGGGAAAAATGGGCAAAAGAATTGAATAGACACTTCACCAAAGAAGTTACAGGGATATGTGGGTGTCAAATAAACATGTGAAAAGATATCATTAGGGAAATGCAAATAAAACACACATACATATAATCACAAAGAGATATCATTACACACCTATTAGAATAGCTAAAAAATAATAAAAATAAACCAACAACACCAAATAGAAGAATGAAGAGCAACAGGAATGCTTATTCATTGCGGATGGGAGTGCAAAACAGTACACCACTTGGGAAGGTACTTGGCAAGTTCTTATAAAGTTAAACATGCACTTGCCATACAACCCAGCAACTTATGTTCACATGAAGCCCTTACACTAATGTTTATAGTAGCTTTCTTCATAACAGCCAAACCTGGGAACAACCAAGATGTCTTTCAACAGGTGAACAGGTAAACAAACAGTGTCCATCCATGCAATAGGACCCTACTCAGCAACAAGCATAGATATGTTCATGAAACAACATAGATGAATCTTAATTGCATCATTATGGGTGAAAAAAACGAAACCCAAAAGGCTACAAATTGTTTGCTTCCATTTTTATGACATTCTGAAAAAGGCAAGATTATAGGGACAGAAAACAAATCAGTGGTTGTCAGGGGTTGGGGTGGGGGAGGTAGCTGACTAAAATCCTACATCTAGTGTTTAGGTATTTAGGTGATTGAACTGTTCTTTATGTTACCGATGTGGTGGATATGTGACTGCATTTTCCCAAGCCCTTACAGAGTAAACTTTACTGTGTGCAAATGTTTAAAAATCAGTAAAGATGTCCAAGGTTCCCAAGATGGAGTTAAAGACCGTGACAAATGAATCTCACTGGCGGGATGGGAAAAAAAAGAGCTGACCCTAATTAACTTTGGAAAAGTGCTTTGACTGGAAACTGTAAAGCTAAAGGCAAAATAACTGCACATAAACACTGTCCTCTAGTTGGTAAGTGTGTTTCTCACAGGGATGAGAAATATAAAGCACTGTGAACTGAATGAAAATGAAATTACAACATACCAAAAACTTGGGGATGCAGTTAAGGCAATCTTTATTTTTATTTTTTTTTAAATAAAATTCAAATAAATTTTATTTATTTGACAGAGAGAGATACAGCAAGAGAGGGAACACAAGCAGGGGTAGTGGGAGAGGGAGAAGCAGGCCTCCCGCCGAGCAGGGGGCCCGACACGGGGCTTGATCCCAGGACCCTAGGATCATGACCTGAGCTGAAGGCAGACGCTTAACGACTGAGACACCCAGGCGCCCCAAGGCAATCTGTAGAGGGAAATTTGTAGTATTAAAATGTTTGCATTGGAAAAGCAAAAAAAAAAAAAAGTCTCAAATCAGTAGTAATCTAAGTCTCTTCCTTAAACTAGAAAAAGAAATTAAATCCCAAGCAAGCGGAATTACAGAAACAATAAAGATATGAGCAGATACCAATAAAATAGAAAGCAGTAATAATAGAGAAAATCCATGAAAACAGAAGCTCATTCTTCTGAAGAAAAAAAAATCAACCTCTATCCAGACTCATCAAGAAAAAAGAGCCAGAAAATTTGTGGCAGGTACAGAATACATGTGTTTGTTAATGAACAGACCACCTCTGGATTCCAGGGGTCTGAAATGAAGCATAAAAATGTGATAACAGTATTTGCCTTTGAAAGAGAAGGATTGAGTAGCTGGGAATAAGGTAGGGAAAAGACTTTTTTGCTGAAATACCTTTCAGTTTTCTTTTGAATGTGCATATATAATCACCTATTTAAAAATAGGGGCACCTTCCTGGCTGGCTTAGTCGGTAGGGCATGCCACTCTTGATCTCAGAGTTGTAAGTTTGAGTCCCGCATTGGGCCTAGAGATTACTTAAAAATACAAAATCTTTTTTTAAAAAAGTAACAAAAATAAAGTGCTTTATATTTCAAAGAAAACACCTTCACTTGAGGGATGGTAGTTTTTATTTGTTTTATTAAGTTTTTAATTTATTTAAATAATCTCTGCATCCAATGTGGAGCTCAAACTCACAACCCCAAGATCAAGAGTCACATGCTGGGTGCCTGGGTGGCTCAGTTGGTTAGGCGACTGCTTCAGCTCAGGTCATAATCCCAGGGTCCTGGGATTGAGCCCACATTGGGCTTCCTGCTCAGCAGGGGAGTCTGCTTCTTCCCCTCCCCATGCTCATGCTCTCTCTCTCACTCACTCTCTCTCTTTCAAATAAGTAAATAAAATCTTAAAAAAAAAAAAAGAGTCATATGATCTTCCAACTGAGCCAGCCAGGTACCCTGAGGGCTGCTGGTTTTTAAAAGCATATTCATTCATTCATTTAATATGTGGTGTTTATTATTTCCACAAATTTTTATACTTATATTACAAATGAAGTCTTCCTAAAGCAATATTGCTTTGTGCCCTTAAAATTTTTATTTTACTTTTTTAAGGTTTTATTTATTCATTTGAGAGAGAGAGAGAGCATGAGCAGAGGGGAGAGGCAGAGGGAGAGGGAGCAGACGCCCCACCGAGCAGGGAGCCTGATGCAGGACTGCATCCCAGGACCTGGAGATGATGACCCGAGCCAAAGGCAGACACTTAACCATCTGAGCCACCCAGGTGCCCCTTAAAATTTTACATAAATGGTTATCATACTATTTGAATTCTTCTGTGCCTTACTTTTTGCCCCTCAACGTTACATTTTTGGGTAGTTCATCTATATTTACATATGTAGCTTTAGTTTGTTCATTTTCACTTCTGTATACCATCTCATGGGTGTATCCCCTTGTACTTAACCCAGTCTTCTGTTGACGGACATTTAGGTTAGTGGTATGTCTTGCTGTGGCAGGCACTCTCACTATCAGCATTCTTGCGTATCTCCTCATGCACTTTGTAGATTTTACATTTCCTATATTCGTAATTGACTGTTTCCCAAAATACCCAGTGATGTACCCTTTTCTAAGAGCTGTCTTACCTATTGATTTTTTTTAATATATCTATGAACTATAGATATAATTTACGATAACTTTAATGCTCACAGACCTCAGGAAAATGGGGAGTAACAGTCATTCGATTTATTTATTCAATAGATACTTAGATATCTACTAAGCATTAATTATGTGCCACGCACTGAGAATACTGAGATGAACAAAACAGACAGGCTCCTGCCTTCATGGAGGTTACATAAAGAACACATCTCTGCCTGGTCTTTTTCTCTTACCGATTGTCCTAAAAAATCTTGATACTATTTTGTACAGGGATGCTATGGGCTCCAGGGTGAAATGAGAAGTAGTGATTATGAGTTAGTTCTAGGTCAGCAAGGTAGCTCCTATTGGCTCAGCTGACCTGGTTATCTCTCAAATTTAATACCAGGTAAGTCAGTTGGAAAAACAAAATCCTCATGATGTAAGTTTAAATTGATCCTATAGGAGAACCCATTGCTTATCTCAAGGTTATTTGGAAATAGGAGGGTATGTTTTCATATCATACTGGAGGCAGAAGGCTACAGGGAGTCATTTTCCCTGGAATTAGAAAGCTTAATGGTTATACAAAATAGCTTTTGGCTTCATGCAAATTATTTCTCAATAAGAGCAAAAGTGCTCTTGTTATATTCAAGTATTATCTGCTCTCTAGATAATGTCTGTTTTATTATGTAATTTTAAAAATTAAGTTTCTTGGGGCACCTGGGTGGTACAGTCAGTCAAGCGTCCGACTCTTGGTTTTGGCTCAAGTCATGATCTCAGGGTCATGGGATTGAGCCCCATGGCGGGGCTCCATGCTCAGTGGGGAGTCTGCTTGAGATTCTCTGTCCCCTCTTCCTCTGCCCCTCCCCCTCCGCTCTCTCTCTCTAAAGTAAATAAATAAACCTTTTTAAAAAATTAAGTTTCTTAAAGTAATATGCACCCATAGTTTAAAAGAGACAAATAGTTTTAAGAAGCTTATCATGAAAAACAACACCCCCATCCACTCACTTTCAACTATTTTCTTCAGGGCTCTTCCTTTATAGTTCTTTTTTTTTAAGATTTTATTTATCCATTTGAGAGAGAGAGAGAGAGGGAGAGCACAGAGGGAGAGTGAGAAGGAGAAACAGACTCCCCACTGAGCAGAGAGCCCAAAGTGGGGCTTGATCCTGGGACTCTGAGACCATGATACGAGCCGAAAGGCAGATGCTTAATTGACTGAGCCACCCAGGCGCCCCTATATTTCTTTTTTTTTAATAGTTTATTTATTATTTTTTAGTAATCTCTACACCCAACATGGGGCTTATACTCACAACCCCAAGATCAAGAGTCGTATGTTCTTCTGACTAAGCCAGCCAGGCACTCCTCTTCCTTCATATTCTAAAGGACATGCCTATACTGATATTTCTTGATTCTTCCATTTAGATCTGTTGACTGCCTACCATGGAAGATGAGAATTAGTTCTCTTAGTCCTGTTCCCACCCACTCCAACACAATAATTTCCCCTTCTCAGTTGTTCCAATATCTATCATAATTATTGATGCAATCAATATTTAATACTTACATTATTAAGCCTATATAAGTAGTATTCACCACTAAGCCATGTAAAGTATTATGATTACATTTCCTTTCTTCTGTAACTACCCCTCCCAAAGTTATAAGTTGCCTTGGTATTTCATTTTCTTTTGTCACAGGATATAGATAGGAAACTATTTCAGTCTCACTTTCAGCTGATGCTTCCCCATTCCAAAGTACGTCTGCCTAGGCGGGACTTGTAAAAGAGGTGACTAAAAACTGGTTTTAGCAGCTTTATTCATAATTGCCAAAACCTGGAAGCAACCGAGATGTCCTTCAGTAGGTGAAGGGATATATAAACTGTGCTATATCCAGGCAATGGAATGTTATTCAGCACTAAAAAGAAATGAGCTATCGAGCCATGAAAACACATGGAGGAAACTAAAATGCACATTACTAAGTGAAAAAAGCCAATCTGAAGAGGCTACATACTGTGTGATTCCAGCTGTATGACATTCTAGAAAAAGCAAAACTATGGAGACAATTAAAGATCAGTGGCCCCCAGGGGTTTAGGTGGAGGGATGAATAAGCAGAGCAGAGAGGACTCTTAGGGCAATGAGACTCTACTCTACGTGATAATGGGGGATATATGTCATTATACCTTTGTCCGAACTCATAGAATGTACAACACCAAAAGTGAGCCCTAATGTAAACTACGGACCTTGGGTGATAATGATGTGTCCATGTAGGTTCATGGGCTGTGACAAATGTACCCACTGGTGGAGGATGCTGATAGTGGAGTAGGCAGTGCATGTGTGGGGGTAGGGGGTATATGAGAATTCTCTGTACTTCTACTCTATTCTAATTTTGCTGTGAACCTAAAACTGCCCGAAAAATAAAGTCTATTAAATTAAAAAAATAAAAACTGGTTTTGTTACTTTTGGTCCCTACCCATTCAAGAGCATGAAAGGACTGTTGAAATTTCCCAAGATCAAAGAAAATGTTTGGAGAGCATTAATGAGCTGTGAGTATACTTCCACCAGTTTGTGGGAATGAGAAAAGGAAGGCACTTCAGTAAGACCTCCTGATGAACGTGATGTGTCTCCTGAAGCTCAGGTGACATGCTAGGTGGTGCCTGAGTCATACCTGAGAAGTATATGAAAGGGACCGTGGCTGGCTAGCTCCTCTGATGGGGCAGAAAGAAGCAGAGGTGCTGTATCAGGGTGCTGGACAGTATCCTGAGGACTAGACTGAGCCATGCTGGGGAAACACTAGCTTGGATCTGGTCTAAAAGGTTTTTCCCGAGGAGTGAGGTGACCCCAGTCAAAAGAGTCTGCATGTCTGGGGGTTGAGGCCAGAATTATAAGTGGTCATAAAATCAAGGGGTCTTCTGCATCCAAATGGCCAACAGACACAAGAAAAAGTACTCAACATCACTCGGCATCAGGGAAATACAAATCAAAACCTCAATGAGGGGTGCCTGGGTGGCTCAGTTGGTTGAGTGACTGCCTTCGGCTCAGGTCATGATCCTGGAGTCCCGGGATCGAGTCCCACATCGGGCTCCCTGCTCAGCAGGGAGTCTGCTGCTCCCTCTGACTCTCTTCCCTCTCGTGCTCTCTCTCATTCTCTCTCTCTCAAATAAATAAATAAAAATCTTTAAAAAAAAAAACAAAACCTCAATGAGATACCACCTCACACCAGTCAGAATGGCTAAAATTAACAAGTCGGGAAACGACAGATGTTAGCGAGAATGCGGAGAAAGGGGAACCCTCCTACACTGTTGGTGGGAATGCAAGCTGATGCAGCCACTCTGGAAAACAGTCTGGAGGTTCCTCAAAAAGTTGAAAATAGAGCTACCCTATGACCCAGAAACTGCATTACTGGGTATTTACCCTAAAGATACAAATGTAGTGATCCGAAGGGGCACGTGCACCCCAATGTTTACAGCAGCAATATCCACAATAGCCAAACAATGGAAAGAGCCTAGATGTCCATCAACAGATGAATGGATAAAGAAGATGTGGTATATATATATACAATAGAATATTATGCAGCCATCAAAAAATTGAAATCTTGCCATTTGCAATGACATGGATGGAACTAGAGGGTATTATGCTAAGCGAAATAAGTCAATCAGAGAAGGACAATTATCATATGATCTCATTGATACGAGGAATTTGAGAAACAAGACAGAGGATCACAGGGGAAGGGAGGGAAAAATGAAACAATATGAAACCAGAGAGGGAGATAAACCATAAGAGACTCTTAATCTCAGGAAACAAACTGAGGGTTGCTGGAGTGGAGGGGGGTGGGAGGGATGGGGTGGCTGGGTGATGGACACGAGGGAGGGTATTTGCTATGGTGAGCACTGTGAATTGTGTAAGACTGATGAATCACGGACCTGTACCCCTGAAACAAATAATACATAAAAAAAAAAAAGTAAAAAAAAAAAAAATTCAAGGGGTTCTGGTTGAGCAAGGCCCCACCCCTAAAGCAGATCAGAGCTCAGGGATCGGGGATGGAGGAGTGTCCTGGAAAAATCACACAAGTCAAAAGCACCCTGAAAGAGGAAGAGTCCACTGTGAACCTCTACCATGGTCAGAGAGTGCCATACTGCATCTTCTCTCTGTCTACACAGGCCTCTTCTACCCAGGAGGAACCAGAGACAGTCTCCTGGTGGAAAAGGACGCTGGAAGGCCTTGCGGGGAAGTAAAGAAGCCCGCTGGGCCTCCTTCTCTTACCTCAGGCGGCCAGTCTAAAGGAGGTCTATGTGGCAGAGGGAGAGATTATTTTATTTTAAATAAATTTGGGAGTTTTGACTCTTATTAGAGTGAATCAAATGAAATTGCCAATATTCAACCATTTTTGACTCACACAAATGGCAACTTCATATGGTTCAGCTTAATGCATGAGCGTGGACTTCTGAATTACTGAACCAAGGTTGTTTGGAGGTTTTAAGTGACCAAGAGAATTTTACTACCTGAGAGTGACATAAAAAGCCATGAGACTTGCCCTACACTTCACTCAAGGGTATGGGGGAAGAACAATTTGAATATGCAAAGAATAAACTTTGCATCCGAGAATAAACTTCTTTTCTTCCTACACCCCAGAGTTCCCATCTGTTCAACAAATTGGCTACACTTAGTTTTCTGTGTATTTATCACCAATCCATCCACAAAATCTCTGACAGAAACTGAAATTTCCTCTCTAGAGATTCAAACATATCAGGTAATCTATCACCTTATTTTCAATTTTTTTTTTTTTTTGGATACATTCCCCCACCTTGCAGTTCTCTGTTCTTCTGCTTTGTTTGGGACTGGTTCCTCTCCAGGCCTGCTGGGCAGCTGTGGCAGCAGCACTTTCTCTTGCCTCTTTCCTGGGTTGGATCTCCTGTTTCTTGGATGCCGTGAGTTTCTTTTTCATGGTTTTCTCCTTCATGTTCCACTCACTTTCTGAGAAAGTGGCCTAGAAGAGAAATTTTCGAGACCTTGCATATCTGGAAATGTCTTTATTCTATCTTCATGCTTCATGGATAATTTGGCTGGGTACAGAATTCTAGGTTAGAAATCATTGTCTTTTAGAACACAGAGTTTTTCTTTCTCATACCAGGGGAAAAATCTGTTTCTTAGTACTTTACACTTAGATGGGAAACCAACTTTTTTTCCTTTAATTTTTATTGTTATGTTAATCACCATACATTACATCATTAGGTTTTGATGTAGTGTTCCATGATTCATTGTTTGTGCATAACACCCAGTGCTCCATGCAGAATGTGCCCTCTTTAATACCCATCACCAGGCTAACCCATCCCCCCACCCCCCTCCCCTCTAGAACCCTCAGTTTGTTTTTCAGAGTCCATCGTCTCTCATGGTTCGTCTCCCCCTCCGATTTACTCCCCTTCATTCTTCCCCTCCTGCTATCTTCTTTTTTTTCTTAACATATATTGCATTATGGGAAACCAACTTTTTTATTACTCCCTCACTTCCTCTGTCTGTCTGTCTCTCCTCCTCTTCCTTTTTTTTAAATTTATTTATTTAATTAATTGTGGAGCTCGTACTCATGACCCCAAAATCAAGAGTCAAATGCTCTTTCAACTGAGCCAGACAGGTGCTCCCACCTTCTTCTTCATCTTTTCTTTCTTCTTGATGGTGATGGAGAAAAATTCTTTATCACTGGGTTTTCAAACTCCACAACTGTCAAAAAGCACGAAACTGTTTTCCTAACACAGGCTTGTCTTTCCATAGCAGAAAAGAAATTTGGCACTTACACTTTGTGTTGTGTTTGAAATACTCTATATAGTGAGAACACACGTAATCAGTTAAAAAATCTGCTGTATCTTGATAAATGATTTTTCTATCATTCTTAATACTAAAACTCTTCTCTTCCGCTTAATTTTTTCTTTTTATTAAAATTGAGATGAAATTCACATAAAATTAACCACTTTACACTGAACACTTCAGTGGCATTTAGTACTTTCACAGTGTTGAGCTACCACCACCTCTATATAGTAGTTCCAAAACATTTTCATCATTCCAAAAGGAAACTTTGTATTCATTAAGTAGTTGCTCCCCATTCCCCCCCTCTCTCCCCAAATTCTGGCTGCCATCAGTCTGCTTTCTGTGTCTATGGATTTACCTATTCTGGATATTTCGTATAAATGGAATCATACAATATGTGACCTTTGATGTTTGACTTCATCCACTTAACATAATTTTTTCAAGGTTCACCCATATTGTAACATGTATTAGTACTTCATTCCTTTTTATAGCCAAATAATATTCCATTGTATGGCTATATCACAATTTGTTTATCCACTTATCTATTTATGGATGTTTGGGTTGTTTTCACCTTTGGTTATTGTGAACAATGCTGCTATGAACATTCATGTACAAGAATTTGTTTTTAAATTCTCTCAAAAAACTATTTTCAGTTCTTTTGGGTATATATTTAGGGGTTGAATTGCTGAGTCACATGGTTACTCTATGTTTACCTCTTTTAGGAACTGCCAAGCTATCTTCCACAGCTGAACCATTTTACATTCCCACGGTGATGTACAAGTATTCTCAGATCTCCACATCTTTGCCAATGATTGTTATTTTCCTTTTTTAAATTTACAGCTATCCTAGTGAGTGTAAAGTGGTATCTCATGATTTTGGTTTGCATTTCCCTAATAACTAATGATATCAAGCATCTTTTCATGTACTTTTTGGTCATTTGTATATCTTCTTTGGAGAAATGTCTATTCAAGTCCTTTCCTCACTTTAAAATTGGGTTGTTTTTTAGTTTTGAATTCTAAGAGTTCTTTGTATATTCTGGATACTCCCCTTAACTTTTGAGGCTACCTGAATTTTCACTGTTGTAAAAATCTGGTAATATGAGTGCTACACAATGTGGGAGAGACCATTTATTGTCTAATGATATCCACTTTCCAATTTTTTTATTGCAATAGAACCCCAACTTTATTTTTAGGCTAATTATGTGCCCACAAAAAAGACTTTTTCTAGTCCCCCCTGTTTCTAGGCATGACCACATTGTTGAAGATGTCTATTAGACATCTAAGTGGAGATATTGGCCAGACATCTGGAAATTCAAGAATAGAGTTCAGGAGGGAGGTCATTCAGTCATGACCCTGTTGTTTCCTACCCACTGCCTTTATCTACCACATATGAGCACCTGGCTCATGTGTTCTCCTCCAACTCATCATCCTGGTGACCTCAACATTCATACAAACAGCTAATCCAAGATCCTGGTCATTCAGTTGTAGGACCTTCTCATTTCTAGTGACCTTCTCCTCCATCCTACTGCAGTCATCCCTTCTTAATACCATATACTAGGTCTTGACATTAAAAATAAACCTATCCAAAACATCATTTTACATTCTGGCCACAACCCTTCCAACCTCCATATTTCATGACTCACTGAGACTATTCTAGCTAATCAGACCTCCAATCTATTTAACCATCTAGTTTCTCCCCTTCCACCAGCTTTCTCCATCTTTCATGCCTTTCTATATTCAGCAAAACGTTATGGTCTATCATTTCAAGAACACTCTTTCCAATACCATAAACACTGATGACTATTTGTATTTTGATTGTACTTGTCAATCAAAATTTCAGCTATCTGCTTTGTCAGTGTCTATATTGAAAAACTCACTCATCTTCCCAAAACAAAAACAATAACCCACCTACATCTGAACCAATCTTCTTCCTGTTTGCACAGGAGTGATTGGTGTCTATCCTATTGAAACCAACCCTTATCTCCTCTCCTTCATATAAAACTTACACTACCAATGATTCATTTTCTCTTCTGGATATCTAGGCATTAGCTCTCAACTAGATTCTCCCAATCTTTATTTAAAAATTCTTAAGTCAGGGCACCTGAGTGGCTCAGTCGGTTAAGCATCTGCCTTTGGCTCGGGTCATGATCCCAGGGTCCTGGGATCGAGTCCAGCATCAGGATCCTTGCATCGGGATCCCAGGGAGTCTGCTTCTCCCTCTGCCACTCCCCTGCTCATGCTCTCTCTTTCTCACAAAAATAAATAAATAAAATCTTTAAAAATAAATAAAAATTAAACATTCTTAAGTCTTTCTTATCTAAAAAGCAAAACCAAAACAAATCCCTTAGTCTCATTGCATCTCCATCTCCATCACATTTTCTTCCTTCTTCCTTCTCACAGCCAAACTTATTGAAAGATTTGCCAATACTTTATTAAAACACATTGCTAAATACAATGAGCATGTTCAGATCTCTTGTTGCTGGATCTTTCACTAGCATTTGACATGGCCCATCACCCCCTTCTAGAAATATTTTCCTTCTTGGGCATCTGGGCACTACTCTCTTCTAGTTTCCATCCTGTTTCTCTAATCACTCCTTTTCTTTTTAAGGTCTCAAAATGAGATAGAAGAAAGTGTTTTATGAATTTGAGCACTGTATTTAGTGTAGATAATTAATATTTTCTTGTTAATCATATAAAGAGGAATGTATGTGGAACAAAGTTAGAAGGCAGACTTGAAAAGGAAAGTGATGGTTTAATTGAAATAGTATGACATAGGTGTTATCTTTTGTCTTAAATTTTCCTTAGAGTCTAACAGTGTTCTGTACTATATATTTTCATTTAGGTATAATTAACATGCATCAATAGTGTTGTAACAATAAATATAAATCCAGTGTATTTTTTAGGGAAAAAAAATCAATTTATAATACCTGTTCTGAGAATGTAAGTGTTGGAGATAGTATGGTAAAGCTGGTGTAGCCACAGGAAGAAATGAGAATGAGGCTCTTCTTCTTGAAGGAAAAAGTTTATTGTACTCACAGGTCTTACAGGGGGATAACCATGCGCCATGCAGAGCCACAGAAGAAGCGCCAAGTATTGATGTCACCTGGTGGCAGAAGAGAGTGGGGAGGGGAACGCCCGGATTTAGGACTAGCTAGTTTGAATAATGTCAATGGGCTCTGGGCTATAGGGGTGCTCTCTAGTTGCCTGGTACCTGGCTCTGGGACGATTTCAGGCAGGGGAAACACAGGCTTGGTGGATTCCAGTTAGAGGACCTTGGAGCTATAAACTAGGGATTGGTTGGCTTGCATATGAAAAATGTGCTTCCAGTTGAGCCCTCTGCTGTCTGTCTCTAAGAACCGAGCAGCCCTGGGGGGGAGCAGGCTCTCCCCTACTGAAAGCTTTTTAAGATACCAAAACATTATAAAATATAGAATATTTTTTTTAAATGATTAATGCAACATCTTCCAGGGAACTGCATTACTCTTTCAGATATTGACCCAATATTTTCATATCAAATATGAGAAGGAAGGATAATGCTTAGACACAAGGCAGGCAGATATTGCATGATGCAAGCATTGTTACCTCACAGCTGCAGCTGCTGCATGCCTAGATCAAAGACCATGGATAGTATTACTTAGGTTAAATGTCCTCTCTATTTAAAAGAATAGCATTACCCAAAGTAAACGAAGTATACCAGTGAGGCAAAAGCTTTTGCAGGGTGTGGGCATAAACTGCTTCCAGAGGGACCAGCCGGCTTGACAAGTTTTTGTTTATAAACCTCAGGAGAATGCAAAAGGAAGTAATTGCTAGTGGGATGGGAGAAGGAACATCCCTTGGGTTTCACCAGCATTTAGGAGAAAAGGGGGAGAATCGTGCTGAGTTAACATTGTGAAAAAGGGCTGTCATAGTAAGGAGCTCAGGTTTTGGTTTCAAATGGACTTGGATTCAAATCCTGCATTGGCCACTCATTGGCTTCTTTGGAAAGTCAGTTAATGATAATAAATAACATTTATGAAGCACTAACGATGTGTGGGGCACTGTTGCAAGTGTTTTATATGTATTAGTTAATTTAACCCCCACAACAATTTTATGCAGTAGGTACTATAATTTCCTCCATTTTATGGATGCATAAACTGAGGCACAGAGTGGTTAAGTCAGTTGCACAAGATCAACACATATTTATTAAGCGAAGGAGCTGTTTCCAGTAGAGCAAGTCACATACCTCATGTCCTTCTTGTCAATACTTTTTCCTGCTTGAGTTAAGCAGTACTGGTTTCTGAGCTCTAAGTGATACAATACACAACAAGATTTTTTATGCATGTTGTCACATGTGCATAAAGAATTTCTGTGTCAAATAAGTGGTAGATATCATTCATATTAAATAAATATAAGGGAGATTGTGAGGTGAAGAAAAGATGAGTAAGTAAGAAAGTATGAAACCTCACTGGAAATTGGTATATGAATTTTTTTTTAAGATTTTATTTTTAAGTAATCTCTACATCCAACGTGGGGCTTGAACTCACAATTCGGAGATCAAGAGTCACAAACTCTACTGACTGAGCCAGCCAGGCACCCTTGGAATATGAATTTTTTTAAAAGATTTTACTTATTTATTTGACAGAGAGAGAGAGACAGCAAGAGGGAACACAAGCAGGGGGAGTGGGAGAGGGAGAAGCAGACTCCCAGCCGAGCAGAGAGCCCTATGTGGGACTTGATCCCAGGACCCTGAGATCATGACCTGAGCTGAAAGCAGACGCTTAACAACTGAGCCACCCAGGCGCCCCAGAATATGAATTTTTTAAAACAATCTCAAACAAAAGTTATAAATATGGTTCTGACAAGTTTTTTTTTTCTCCTGAACCATTTGAGAATAAATGCTGACTTGTTACTTCATCACCTTCAAATACTTTAGTGTGTATTTCCTACAATAAGGGATTTCTTCATAATACAACCATCCAAATAAGAATATTAATATGATAGACTACTACTGTCCAAACCTCAGACAACCTGTCAAGTTTCGCCAATTTGTCCAATAATGTCCTTGGCAGTGAAAAGATCTTTGCATTTAGGGGTGCCTGGCTGGCTTAGTCAGTGGGCCGTGGGACTCTTATCTCAGGGTCATGAGTTTGAGTCCCACATTGGACGTGGCGCCTACTTGAAAAAAAAAATCTTTGCATTTAGATTGCTCTCTCTTTAGTCTCTCTCTGGAACAGTTCTTCAGTCTTGCCTCAACTTTCTTGTACTTGACACTTTTGAAGGTTGCAGGCCAATTATTTTGTGGCATGTTCTTCCATTTGGGTTTAACTAAGGTTTCTTCACAATTAGATTCAGGTTATGCACCTTTGGCAGGAAAATCAAACACCAACGATGCTGTGTTCTCCTCCCATCCAATCAGGTGGCACATGATTGTGATTTGTGCCATTGCTAATCATGTTCACTTTGGTCATTTGATTAAGGTGGCATCTGCCAGTCTCTCCATCTGTATAGTTACTCTTTTCTCCTTTTACTTATTAGGTATTTTTGTAAAAAGTTACTCTGAAAGTAGGTAATATCTCCTTCCCCATCAGACTTTCAATTTCTTTATTTTTCCCTTTTACTTAATGGGTTATAATTTGTTACTCTATCTATATTTGAGATGCAATTCACACACCATAAAATTCGCTCCTTTAAAGAAATTCACCCTTTTAAAGTGTACAATTCAGCAGTTTTTAGTATACCCCTAAGGTTGTACAACCATCACCCCTATCTAATTCCAGAACCATTTTACCATCCCCAAAACAAACCCATCAGCATTCCACTCTTTCCTCTCACCAGCCACTGGCAACCACTAATCTACCTTCTGTCTCTATGTATTTGCCTATTCTGGACCTCCTATACAAATAGAATCATAAAATATGTGGCCACCTTCTTTCACTGAGCATAATGTTTTCCAGGTCCCTCCATACTATAGCATGTGTCAGTACTTCATTTGTTTTTATTGGCGACTAATATTCCAGTATATGTAACATATATATGTATATTTATAAATATATTATATATATATATTTTGTTTATTCATTTATCAGGTGATAGACATTTGGGTTGTTTCTATTTGGGGCTACCATGAATAATGCTGCTAGGAACATTCATGTATAAGTTTTTGTGTGGATATGTGTTTTTAATTCTCTTGGGCATATACCTAGAAGTGGAATTGTTGGGTCCTCTGATAACTCTTTTTTTATATAAAGATTTTATTTACTTATTTGAGAGAGAGAGAGTGAGAGTGAGCAAGCATGAGCAGGGGGGAGGGTCAGAGGGAAAGGGACAAGCAGACCCCCTGCCGAGCAGGGAGCCCAATGTATGTCTCGAGGTGGGGCTGGATCCCAGGACCCTGGGATCATGACCTGAGCCGAAGGCAGACGCTTAACCAACTGAACCACCCAGGCGTCCCTGATAACTATGTTTTATAACTTTTCTGAGGAACTGCCAAACTGTTTCCAGAGTGGCTGCACCATTTTACATTCCCACCAGCATATGAAGGTTTCAATTTCTCCACACTCTTGCCAACAGTTGTTATTGTCTGTACCTTTTTTTTTTTAATTACAGTTGACCCTTGAACAACTGAAGGGTTAGAGGCATTGACCCCCCCATGCAGTCAATAATCTGCATATAGCTTTTGACTCCCCCAAAACTTAACTACTTATAGCCTAATGTTGACTGGAAGCTTTACTGATAACATAGTCAATTAACACATATTCTGTAGGTTATATGTATTATATACTGCATTCTTACAATAAAGTGAGCTAGAGAAAAGAAAATGTTATTAAGAAAATCATAAGAAAGAGAAAATAGGGGTGCCTGGCTGGCTCAGTTGGTAAAGCATGTGACTCTTGATCTTGGGGTCATGAGTTCAAGCTCCATGTCGGCTGTAGAGCTTACATAAGAGAGAGGAAAGAAAAGAAAGAAAGAAAGAAAAGAAAGAAAGAAAGAAAAGAAAGAAAGAAAGAAAGAAAGAAAGAAAGAAAGAAAGAAAGAAAGAAAGAAAGAAAGAAAGAAAGAAAGAAAAGGAAGGAAGGAAGGAAGGAGAAGGAAGGAAGGAAGGAGGGAAGAAAGGAAGAAAGAAAGAAAAAGAGGGAGGGAGGAAGAAAGGAAGGAAGGAAGGAAGAAAGGAAGGAAGGAAGGAAGGAAGAAAGAAAGAGGGAAGGAGGGAGGGAAGGAAGAAGGGAAGGAAGGAAGGAAGGAAGGAAGGAAGGAAGGAAGGAAGGAGAAGGAAGGAAGGAAGGAAGGAGAAGGAAGGAAGGAAGGAGGGAAGAAAGGAAGAAAGAAAGAAAAAGAGGGAGGGAGGAAGAAAGGAAGGAAGGAAGGAAGGAAGAAAGAAAGAGGGAAGGAGGGAGGGAAGGAAGGAAGGAAGGAAGGAAGGAAGGAAGGAAGGAAGGAAAGAAAGAAAGAAGAAGAAAGAAAGAAAGAAAGAAAGAAAGAAAGAAAGAAAGAAAGAGAAAGAAAGAAAGAAAGAAAGAAAGAAAAAAGAAAAGAAAAAAATACATTTACCATATTCTACTGTATTTGTGGGAAAAAAATCCACGTGGGGCACCTGGGTGGCTCAATCAATTAAACGACTGCCTTGGGCTCAGGTCATGATCCCAGAGTCCTGGGATCAAGCCTACCATCAGGCTCCCTGCTCAGAGGGGAGCCTGCTTCTCCCTCTCCCTCTGCAACCCCTGCCCCCGCTCATGCTCTCCCTCTGTCTCACATTCTATCTCAAATAAATAAATAATCTTTAAAATTAAAAAGAAAAGAAAAGAAAAAAATCTACGTATAAGTGGAGTCACACAGTTCAAACCTGTGTTGTTCAAGGGTCAACCATAGAGCCATCTTGGTGGGTGTGAAGTGTTCCTCATGGTTTTAATTTACATTTCCTTAATGATTAGTGATGTTGAGTATCTCTTTTCCCTGATCATCTCTAACAGGCTCTTTCTGATCTTTCCAGTCTCAGAGTAAACATCATCCCCTCATAGAGGCCTTTCCTAAGTCTTTCTATACAACATTCACTGCAGCGGCTATTAGCATCCTTCTGTAAATGTTTCTAGTTCTTTCCCCTTTCTGCATGTTAGGTAAGACTGTGCTTTCCTGCCCCCTTGACATTGGGTGTGAATGTATGACTTAACTTGACCAATAAAAGATGAGAAGTGACATGTGTCATTTCTGGGCAAACGATCTAGAAGCTGTTCACTTGTTGGCCATATCCCCTTCCCACTGCTTCAGTGAGTAATTACAGTAAGCCGACTTCCAATCTGATGATCCTAATGTTGTTTTGATGAGTTTGGCAGTTCCTCAAAAATATAAACATAGAGTTAACATATGACCCAACAATTCCACTCGTAGTACCCAAGAAAATTAAAATATGTCCATCTGAAAATTTGTTCAGGTATGTTCATAGTAACATTATTCATAACAGCCAAAAAAAAAAAAAGGAAATAACCCAAATGCCCATCAACTGATGAACAAAATGTGGCACATCCACACAATGGAATATTACTTAGCCATTTATAAAAGAATGAAATACTGTACATGCTACAACATGCTAAGAGAAAGGAACTAGTCATATATTATAAAATTCCATTTATGCGAATTTTCCAGAGTAGGCAAATCCATAGAGACAAAAAGTAGATTAGCGGTTGCCTAGGACCGGAGTGTGTGTGAAGATTGGGGATGATAGCTAAAGAGTATGGCGTTTCTCTTGGGCTTTTATCTGATGAAAATGTTCTAAAATTGATTTTGGTGATGTTGCTTTATATGGGTGAAAAATGTGGTATATGAATTATATCTCTATAAAGCTGTTTAAAAAATTGGGGTATTGATCTACTCATAAGGCTATTGTGAGAATTAAATATGTTAATGTGTGTAAATCATAGAATGATCTTTAAAACATAAGTGCTTAATAACATTTATATTGTTATTTCCTTGAGACATCTGATGCCTTTCAATAAATCTTTCTTTTTAAAAAAATTTATTTAAGATTGTATTTATTTGAGAGAGAAAGAGCATGAATGGAGGGGAAGGGCAGAGGGAGATAGAGAAGCAGACAGAGAGCCCAATGCTGAGCAGGAGCCCGATGTGGGGCTCAATCCCAGGATCCTGGGATCATGACCTGAGCCGAAGGCAGACGCTTAACTGACTGAGCCACTCAGACACCCCCTTTATTTTATTTTATTTTATTTTATTTTATTTTATTTTATTTTATTTTATTTTTGAGAGAGAGAGTGAGAGAGCAAGCAGGAGGAGGAGCAGGGGGAGAGAGAGAGAGAGAATCCCAAGCAGGCTCCAGGCTCAGCACAGAGCTGGACATGGGGCTCGATTCCACAACCCTGAGATCATGACTAGAGCTGAAATCAAGAGTCGGACACCCAACCCACTGAGCCACCCAGGCTTGCAATAAGTCTTTCTATAATCTAACTTCAATAGGTATTTGTTTCTTGCAATAAAATGATTTTTTTTAAAGATTTTATTTATTTATTTGAGAGAGAGAGAATGAGAGATAGAGAGCACGAGAGGGAAGAGGGTCAGAGGGAGAAGCAGACTCCCCACTGAGCAGGGAGCCCGATGCGGGGCCCGATCCTGGGACTCCAGGATCATGACCTGAGCCGAAGGCAGTCGCTCAACCGACTGAGCCACCCAGGTGCCCTCAATAAAATGATTTCTAAGACCACAAAGCAGAACTACACTATGACTATAACTTGCTTTAAAAAAGATGAAGAAATCAAGGGGTAGAAACAAAAATGAGACAGGTATAGGGTCAATACAATGGCTCTGTATACGTGCATACATCTCAATTTGAATTCACAGAAGGAAGGGACAATGGAACAATTAGGATTAGATGCAGTTAACATGTGACAACAACCCAAACCAAACAACAGGGCTTAAACAACACAGAAGATAATTTGGCTTCATTCATAAATGTAGCATAGATCAGTAGTTCAAGACCTACATGACCTTTATGTTTCAAGCTTACTGATGCACCAGCATCATCCTCCAGGTCCAAGACAGCTGCTAGAGGGGCAGCCACTTTGCCCAAGTTCCTTCCCACTTTGGAACCTTTGCTCTTGTTCTTTCTTCCTAGAAATCTCACTTAGTGGCTCTTCAGTTCTCAGCTTTGGAACACGGTCGCCTCTCCAGAGCTGACTTCCCTGACCACATGCCCCAGTCCCTCTTATCAACCTGCAGTCTTTCCTTCATCTGACTTATTACCTGTCTGTACTAGTTCCACAACTCCGTAAGGGTGTGACCTTGGGCAAATTCCTTTATCTCCCTGTGCCTCATATTCTTCACCTGTAAAATGGGGATATAGCAGCACCCACAGGAAGGTTAACACTTCAAATTCATGAGAATGGGTACCTCTGGGGAGGGAGAAGGGAAGGAGATGGCAATATCCCCCGTGTCTGTTTTTGTTCCAGAACATAAGAAAATATTATGTTAGTAAACTGATCTTGAGTTGGTGCCACTATTTAGTAGTAGAATATCGCTCAACATTAATTATTAACATCCACCTTGACTCTCTGAGAATAAAAATCAGTTGGAAACTCTGCTTTGAATTGGGTGGAGTCTCAGTTCTCAGCTAAAGTTCTGGGGTTGATGTCAGACCCCCAAGGAGGAAAAGAAGTCTTCTCTCCCTGATCTTCGAAGACTCTGATTTGGAGAGGAGATAAGAAACTAGGTGGGGATGGTGAGGGGGAGAATGGGAATGAAAGTCAAGATGGATTTTATACAAGTGCAGCAAATCTCCAAAGCTCTCAACATCTTTGACCGCCAAGGATCTCATAGGACTTGCTCATTCTTCGGCAAGTTTGTCAAGGTTTCCACGTCTACTCAGATCTTATCAACTGCAAATCACTTAGGGGAATTAAGATGTGAAGACAGCCTGGATTTGACACCATCTAATAAATATTTAGTGAAGTTGCAGCCCATACGGCAGCATTCACAGTGCAGGGAGATGCCCGGCACCCATGGAATGTGGTCAGGTGATACGAGGACTAAGGCAAGAATATATAAGTCAGTGCCAAAGATGCCTTGTGCCATGACAAGTCCAAACAGATCCTTGTGGCATTCTGGGGAGGACAAGATCTTATCTGTAGGTGGAGAGAACCATGATCGGGTTGCTAAAGGGAGCTGCATTTCCAGGGAAGTTTTATTTCCTTGGGAACATTGCATAAGCCCTCCTGAGAGCAGAGGTATTTCTTTAAAAATTGCCTTAGTTCTGGTACATCATTTTACCACTTATTTTATTCATATTGTGTTTTCCCCTTCAGATTGGAAAGAGTGGCAATGCCTATTTCCCTTCTGATTATAAACATATGGTTAGTTTTTTTTAAATCAAGTAGTAGGGAAAACTATAAAGTAACTAAAAATCATCTGTATTTTCACCTTCCAGATATAATTGTGGCTAGCATTTTAGTGTATGTGCCTCTTGACTGTGACAGAAATTTCCTGTTGCCCTCAATAGCCATTATCCACTTTTTCCTTAGCAGTAAAACTCTACATTTTTAGTTGGGCATATGGCTGTTCAGAATAAAATCTACATTTGCCAGCCTCTTTGCAGGTAGGAGTGTCCACAGACTAAGTCCTGGCCAATGAGATGGAAGCAAAAGTCATCTATATGACCTCTTGGAAGTGTGATTAAGGGGAGAATATGAGTTCTTCTTACCCTCCCTCTTCCTTCATGCTTGCTGGAATGAGCCCTGATGGCTGGAGCTTCAGCAGCCATTTTGACCAGTGTAGTAGAAGCCATGTAATGGTGATGTGGAGCAAAAGGATGAAAGGAGTCTGGTCACTCTACCTGCCCTTTTATCAAAAGAGAAATCAGCTTTGAATTCCTTTGATTGTCTACATTCACCAGGTTTGGCAGTAAATCTAATGTCAACTTTTTTGGGGGGGTTCTTTCCCAACTCTTGGAATCATGCAAACAAAACAAAATAACAACAACCCAGCTTCCCATAATACAAGAAAATTGGGAAAGGCCCTTTAGCTTTCTGCTCAATGATTACTGCTGATTTGCTCAGAGACCGAGTCCAAAACCATGCCACATCTGAGTTAGATGGCTCTACTCTTAGCAACTACTTCCTTTGCTCCGAGTCTGTCCATGCATTGACCCCTATCAAGAGACCTGCTGCTCCCCAGGGTGTGACAGAAGTGAGAGGTGTAGGTCTTGACTATTCAGAAACTCAACATCTTCTGTCCTTCCAGCCTGCTGCAACGAATATCTGTTACCCTTTATGGCTGCTCAACATTCTTGGGACTCCTTCCCCTACCAGTGTTTGGGAATATCCCATTTCATCAATTCATGCCTCTCTAACATTGAGACTAGATAATCACTTTCGCAGAGGCTCTGCAGCTGGAGTACAGGCTTGTGACCTAGCCTCTGTCAATCAGAAGCATCAGTGCTGGTCTTCCACAAGAAGCTGGGAGCCAGAGCTGGAATCCACCCTCACCAGCATGGCAGCAGAAACTCTCAGCTTCAGAGGCAACAGTGGCCCCTGGTCTTGTGGTCAGGGGATAAATCACAATATCTGGAAGCAGCAGTGGTACCAATTCAACCAAAGGAGACTGTGGAGTGATTTGGCCACGGTTTCTGGACTTAGCCTTCAGGTCTGGAGATTATCTATCTCATCCATTTAGAGATATCTATAGATATATACACACATAGACAGAGACAGAGAGAGGGTGGGAGAGGGACAGGGAGAGCGAGAGAGAGATTTAGGATAAGGAATTGGCTCACACGATTATGGAGCTAGCAAATCCAAAATCTGAAGAGCCAACGTCCCAGTTTGAGTCTGAAGGCTGGGAGTTGTAGCAAAATCAGGAAGAGTGGACGTTTCAGTTCAATGAAGCCTGTCAGACTGGAAGAATACTTTCTTACTCAGTGAAGAGTCAGTCTTCTGTTCTATTCAGGCCTTCACCTGCTTCAATGAGGCTTCCTTGCATTATAGAGGTCAATTTGCTTTACTCAGTCTATTGATTTAAAAGTTGATCTCTGGGGCACCTGCGTGGTTCAGTCAGCTAAGTGGCTGCCTTCAGCTCAGGTCATGATCCCGGGGTCCTGGGATCGAGCCCCTCATTGGGTTCCTTGCTTGGCGGGGAGTCTGCTTCTCTCTCTCTCCCTCTCCCCCTGCTCATGCTTGCACACGTGCACTCTCTCTCTCTGAAATAAATAAAATCTTAAAAAAAAAATGTTAATCTCTCTCTCTCTCTCTCTCTTTTTAAAAGATTTTATTTACTTATTTGAGATAAAGAGAGCATGAGCTCTCTCTCCAGTCTCAGGTAGGCCTTCAGATGACTGTAGCCCCTGCTGACGCTGTGACCACAACTTCACGGGAGACCCTGAGCCACAACCCTGTAGCGACAGCACTTCTGAAATCCTCACCCGTACAAACTGCAAGGTTCCAGATGTTTGTTTTAAGCCACTGACTTTTGGGGGTTATTTGTTACTTAGAAATAAGTAGCTAATTCACCTGGTTTATAGTTCTTTTTTTAATTGAGATATAATTGACATATAACATTATATTAGTTTCATGTGTGCAACATAAGGATTTTATATTTGTATACACTGTGAAATGATCAATAACTTAAGTCTAGTTAACATCCATCACTACACAGTTATACTTTTTTTTCTTTGAGAACATTTAAGGTTTATTTTCTTAGGAACTTTCAAATATACAAATACGACATTATTTACTATAGTAGCCATGCTTACATTACATCTCCATGATTTATTTATTTTATAACTTCGCCCATTTCATCCACCCCCTACCCCGCCCCACACACACACCTCTAGCAACCACCCGTTTGTTCACTGTATCTATGAGTTTGGTTTTTTGGAGGGGAGGGTTTGGTTTGGGTTTGTTTTTTTTTGCAGATTTCACAAATAAGTGAGATCATACAATATTTGTCTTTCTCTGACATTTCACTTAGCATAATGCCCTCAAGGTCTATGCATGTTGTTGCAAATGGTGAGATTTCCTTCTTTTTTATGGCTGAATAATATTCCACTGTGTATATATACACCACATTTTCTTTATCCATTTATACATCAGTAGACACTTAGGTTGCTTCCATGTCTTGGTTATTGTTAAGAATGCTGCTATGAATATGAACAGACATCTCTTCAAGTTAGTACTTTTGCTTCCTTTGGATAAATATCCAGAAGTGGGATTGCTGGATTATATGGTAGTTCTACTTTTAATTCTTTGAGAAACATCCATACTGTCTTGCACAGTGGCTGCACCAATTTACATTCCCACCAACAGTGCA
This sequence comes from Eumetopias jubatus, assembly GCF_037043125.1. NCBI lineage: Eukaryota > Metazoa > Chordata > Mammalia > Carnivora > Otariidae > Eumetopias > Eumetopias jubatus. Next base: position 128,798,787 of record NW_028274815.1, read on the forward strand.
CAAGGGTTTCCTTTTCTCCACATCCTTCCCAACACTCATTATTTCTTGTCTGGGTGGCTCAGTCAGTTAAGCATCTGCCTTTGGCTCAGGTCATGATCCTAGGGTCCTCGCATCAGGCTCCCTGCTCAGCGGGGAGTCTACTTCTCCCTCTCCCTCTGCCTGCCACTCCCCTTGCTTGTGCTCTCTCTCTCTCTGTCAAATAAATAAATACTATCTTTAAAAAAAATGGTATCTTCCTCACATGGCAGAGGCCTCAGTTTCTTACTGGCTGTTGCCAGGAGGCCTCATTCCTCATTACATGGGCCTTTGCAAGCCTGCTAGAGCGTCCTCAACACACTTAGTGGCACAACACACTTCTCCCAGAGCATGTGATTCAAGGAAGTACTAAGTGTAGCCACTAAGTTTTTTTTTTTTTTAAGATTTTATTTATTTATTCATGAGAGAGAGAGAGAGAGAGAGAGAGGCAGAGGGAGAAGCAGGCTCCCAAGGAGCAGGGAACCCGATGCAGGACCCAATCCCAGGACTCTGGGATCATGACCTGAGCTGAAGGCAGATGCTTAACCATCTGAGCCACCCAGGCGCCCGCCACTGTTTTTTATGAACTCCAACACTGTCCCCACATTCTATTGTTTAGAAGCAAGTCACTAAGTACAGCCTACACTTGAGGGGGGAATTCAGCTCTACCTCTTGAAGGGAGGAAATCAAAGATTTTGTGAACATACTTGAAAAGTAAACATACCAGGGGTTAACACCATAAAAGGCAAGAAGGGACACTGAGTAGTAATTGCAGGGAGCAGCCATGAGTTGGGAGGACATCTGGAAGAGGCTGGAAACACCAAAACTAAGGAGTTTAGAGAAGGGGGCCAATGCAGCAGAGAGGCACTAACCTGCTGGTGTCTCTGAACCCAGAGGAAATTCTCATGGGGCCGGGACTCCAACTGTGGTGGAGGAGGTAGCGCCACTCAGCTGTTGCCAGTGCTCTGAGCAGGTACAGTGAAGCTGGTGCTGTATTAAAAAAGAATGATAAAAACCTGCGAACTAGAACCAGCTGGAAACTGGAACAAACGGTCATTTCTAGGAAGAAGAATTGCTGTTGGAGTGACACTCGCAGGAATGTTCAGCAAACAAGGAGTAGGTCCCTTCTACCTTCTCTAGCACCCCCAGTCTCACCCATGTGCCCCTGACTGGAGGATCCTAATAGGGAGGCAGAGTCCACATACAGGTTTCCTGCTCTTCCAAAGTAGAGAATTTCTACTGTAAGTGGAAATGTCTTAACGTGAAGGAGCAATTACTGTTAAGTTTATATGGAAAATTTTTTGTGTTCCAGACCCCCCAAAAAATAACCCTTTAGGTTCTTCTGATACCTTATGACACATCATGGCAACGGATGCAGAGAATAAGCTGAGATAAAGTAGATACTCACAGACACATTTCAAAGCTCTGGCACCTGGATGCTGAGATGCTGAGTGAAGTCCTGGGGAAGGAGCTTGGTGGCACCACTCTCGCTGCCGGGGCCACGCTGGCTCTGTAACTGCTGGCTGCAAAACAAATGTTGAGAGCTATTTTTGCTTTTTGCCTTTTTTTTTTCCCAAAAGCAAATATCCTCTTCTGATTTCTTTTTTTTTTAAGATTTTATTTATTTATTTGATAGAGAGAGATAACGAGAGCAGGAACACAAGCAGGGGGTGTGGGAGAGGGAGAAGCAGGCTTCCTGCCGAGCAGGGAGCCCGATGTGGGACTCGATCCCAGGACCCTGGGATCATGACCTGAGCCGAAGGCAGATGCTTAATGACTGAGCCACCCAGGCGCCCCTTCTGATTTCTTTCTGTTAGCGCAAACAGGTAACTGATGCAGGTCTTTCATAAAAGCGAAGTGGTGTAACGTAAACTTTCAAAAATTACGGGATACCTGTCTTCATTTATATAATAATGATTTATACTCATTTAATAATAACTGACATTATCCAGTGCTTACCGTGTGCCAAGCGCTGTTTTAAATATGTAATCTAAGACTCTAAGAGGTAGGTGTTACTCTACTGCCATTTTACAGGTGAGAAAACGGATACACAGGGAAGGTAATTCGCCAAAGTCGCACCTAGTAAGAGTTGAAGCCGGGGATTTGAACCTAGAGAGCGACTTCCACAAGCTGTGAGCTCAAACACTCTGCTAACCTACCCTGATACCAAATATCATCCTGCCAGGCTAGGTAGAATAAAACGGTGAGCAAAAACAGACCTAGTCTTGGTCCTCATGGAGCTGATGATTTAGTGGGAAAGACCACTTACCAACTCACAACAAATGAAAGTAAAATTAAAACTGTGTCTGGTGCTCCAAAGAATTACACAGATCATGATAGACTTCTATTTAAAAAAAAAAAGAAAAAGATGGAATTTGACCTACGTAGGGGTTGGGAGTGGGAATGGGGCCAGACCAAGGAGGGGCTTACAGGCCCAGAAGGAGGAGGTTTGTCTTTATCCTAAAAAACAATGGAAGTAAAAAAATAATAATTAAAACCAAAAATAAAAAAAACAATGGAAGTCACTCAAGACTTTTCACCGAGGCAGGGAGGATGAGAATGGTGAACCAGACTGGCCCCAGTGAAGCTGGTTATGAGGCTGCTTTCCAGGTGGGATATGGTGATGGGGGAGATGGGGAGAATTAGAGGGAGCTGTGAGATGGAGGTAATACTGAAAGGAGATGAAGAATGGGAGTTGGATGGGGGTGGTAAAGGAGGGGGAGAAATCAAGTACGCATGGTTCCTTGAATGGAGTTGTCATCCACTGAATTGGGGAATGGGGGAAGGTCTGACTGGACCAACATTTAGGCAGTAGAGTAAGATAGATCTTGGACACTGATAGGATATCAGGTTCTAAAGGAGATGGAGGACTGTATTTTCAAAGACATAACTTGATATAGCTGCACTATCGAAAATATTTGCCACTAGCCACAGGTGGCTATTTAACTTAAATAAAATAAAAAATGGAAAAATCAGTCCCCACGTGGCTAGTGGTTACCCTGTTGGACAGGACAGATATAAGACATTTTAATTGCTGCAGAAAATTCCAATGGACAGCACTGCTCTAACAATTGGCATTATTTGATGTTTTATAGTAAACAAAGTCTGTTCGTGTCCATCTTTGCCTTTAATCCAGTGTGATGTTGTTGTCTTGGTTTTCGAAGAGTTCGAGGAAATGCTCTAAACACTGACATCTACCGTGTGTTGTGCTGAGCTCGAATGACAGTTTGACTCAAAATATGGACTGTACCTGGTGCCCGTTTGTAAACTTTATTACCTGTTCAGGACAATAAAGTACAGAAATTGAGAATAAGATTTTAGAAAGTTTTCTAGCAAACTGGCATTGCTATAATATTTCATTGTATTTCACGTAAGTACCAGTCTGCAGCAGATTGGAAATTTTGTTTAAATTTATTTTAATTTATTTTTAAAAAATTTTTAAGTAATCTCTACAACCAAGGTGGGGCTCAAACTCACAATCCCGAGATCAAGAGTCACATGCTCTACCAACTGAGCCAGCCAGGTACCCCTGGACTGGAAATTTAAAATGTTGGTCCTTCATTATAGATGGTGAAATTGCAGCACTGCTCTATGGCCCAAGAGTTGGACATGCTTCCTGCCCTCCAGAGCTCAGGTAATGATGTCAGCCAGAGCTGATATAAGGTCTATTTGAACTGAGCAAACATGGGCATACAGACCTGATATACATCCGAAAACGATTCAAAAACATGTAAAGACATTCATTCACTTGTTTATTCACCTGGCATTCACTAAGTGCCTGCTATGTGCCAAGCACTATACTAAGCACTTGGGATACAGCAGTGAACAAGTCAGACAAAGCCCTCACCCTTCTGGAGCTCACATCTAGTAAGGCAGACTATACACAAGTTCACTAAATTAACTAATAAAATTATCTCAAAGAGTGCTAAGTGCTAGGAGGGAAATAAGAGGGATGGGATAGGGCGTGACTGCAAGATGGGTGCTGCTGGTTTATGGGGTGATCAGAGGATGGGCATGAGCCAGTCACACACTGACGGAAGGGAACAGCATTCTGGGTAGCGGGAACAGTCCACATAACGGTCCTTAGGTGGGAATGAGATTGGCTTGTGTGGGTAATAGGAAGGCCAATGTGGCTGGAGTAGAGGAAACAAGGGGAGAGTAGTAGTAGAAGTTGATGGGGTAGGCAAGAGATAGATCATGTTGCTCAGAAGGAGTCAGGATTTTATTCTAAGCGTACCGTAGGGGATCGAGGCAATAGGATTTAGGTTTGTGAAAGATCTCTCTATTGTGTGGAGAATGGACTGAAGAGAGGCAAGAGGAGAATCTGGGAGACCAATCTGTTGCTGCAGATATCCGGTTGAGAGAAGATGGTGACTTGAATGAGGTGGTGAGAGCAGAAGTGAAGAGAAGTGGACAGAAGATGAATCAGATCAATTCTCTCCTATTGCCTGGGACAAGGAATTTAACTTGGGATGATTGGATGAACTTCAGGGGGTCAACGAGGCCCCTATAACTGTATAAAAACACTTTGTGTCTACGTGCGTATGAGAGGTAGACCTTCCATTAGGATCCATAGGTAAAGAAATAACACTCAAAGTGATAGATATTCTTCTTTCACAAGACTCAGTGTCTGAGGCTAGGGTATGAAACTCACCACCATCAGAACCACCATTAAAAGACACCTGAAGCTACAATACAAAACAAATAAATAAATAAATAAAATTTAAAAAAGGAGGAAAACAGCAAGTGTTGCCAAGGATGTGGAGAAACTGGAAGCCTTATACATTACTAGTGGGGATGTAAAATGGTGTAGCCACTGTGGAAAATAGTTTGGTGGTTCCTCACAAAGCTAAACATTAGAATTTTCATTTTACCCAGCCATTTCACTCTTAGGTATATACCCAAAAGAACTGAAAACAGAGACTCAAATATATCCTTGTAGGTCACTGTTCATTGCAGCAGAATTCACAATAGCCAAAAGGTGGGAGCAACCCAAGTGCCCCTCAGCTGACCAATGGATACACCAAATGTGGTATGTACATTCAACCAGCACATCATTCAGCCTCAGTGAGGTTCTGACACAGGCTACATACAGCATGGATAAACCTTGAAAATACTAAGGGAAGTAAGCCAGACACGAAAGGATAAATATTGTAAAGTTCAACTTATATGAAATATCTAAGATAGGCAAATTCACAGAGACAGAAAGCAGATGAGAGGTTATCAGGACTGGGGAGAGGGGAATGGGGACCTGTTGCTTAATGGTTATAGAGTTCATTTGTGCTCATGAAAAAAATTCTGGAAACATACAGTAGTGATGGTTGCCAACATCGTGAATGTAATTAATGCCACTGAACTGTACACTTGAAAATGGTACAAATCACAGGCACACAGGAGCAAATAGCTACCAAGGATGGGTAGTCTGGGAGAACTACACGTCTGAGGGGATGTTTAAGGGAAAGTTGCCTAGAGGAGGTGATCATAAGCTGCAGTTACGAGCCAAGATTTCCACACTCAGAAAGGAGAGGAAAAGCTTCTGGTAAGCTCTGGGACCCACTTTCCGGACTCTGGAGCCACTGCCTGGGTTGTAATCTTGGCTGGGTGGCCTTGGGAACCTTTCCGTGTCTCAGTCTCCCCATATGTAAAACGCCCACAGTAATGGTATCTTCTGCTAGGGTTGCTATGGTGAGTAAATTAGTTAATGCATGTAAAAGTAATCAGTTCTCTGGACGCAGTTAACTGCTTTATAAGTGTTAGGTAGTCTTAGTTTTGTTTAACTTTTCTTTTTTATTAAAAAGAAAAGATTGTGGAAAAAAAATCTAAGAAGAAAATAAAAATCACTTAATTCTACTACCCAGTAGCAATCCCTGCTAACCGTTTATTGCCATTTCTTCCACAACTTTTGTCCGCAAATGCAGACACAGAGCTCCGCCAGCGAACCTCCTCCGCACGGCGCACGCCACGGCCAGCGACCAAGACAAAGAAATTCATCGAAGCTCAGCCGGCCACCGACTCCGTCCCCCGAAACCACCTCCCAGTTTGCCGCGTGCGCGCTCCGCGCTCGCGGAAGGGGGAGCGTCGCAGGGCCTTCCCCCAAACGGAAGTGATGTCAGCACATGCGCAGTGACGACGAGGAGGCCGTCGGAAAGTAAGGGCCGGCCTGTGTGCGAGCTGGTTTCCGGAAGTGGTGCTGTGGCAGCATGCTCGAGGAGCTGGGTTTAATCGGGACCATAGGCGAAGATGACGAGGTGCCGGGGGATCCTGAGTCTGACTCCGGGGATGAGGAAGAGGAGGTATGAGCCGATCGGGGTTGGGGGCGCGGCGGCGTGCAGTCAGATTTCCGTGATTGCTTCCCTTCTCCGTGATTCCTCGGGCCCCTGCCCCAGCTCCTCGGCATCCTCCTGCCAAGGCCGGCAAGTGTCCCTGGAAGGGGACCCCAAGATCTTCCTCAGTTTGGTCGCCACTAGCTTTTCCTCACCTCTGCGCCTGTGCCGGTAACGCGCCGTGCCGTCTTGGCGAACTTAGTACCCATTCACTGATGTTGAATCCGGGCTCTGTGTGATAGATAATAGAGATCCAGGGGCCAAGCCAGTCGTTATTCCTCATCAGGGGTTCGTTCATTAAGCCAGTATTTATTGACGTGGAGGCCCATGGGACACCCGGGTGGAGGTGTCTGTAGGCTACATCTAGTGTTCAGCGTTCGGGACACAGCAGTGAACAAGATGGGCAAGGACACCACTCTTCTGAAGCTTATGCTGAGTCGGAGGGTTACAGACATTAAGCAGTGTGGCAGTTAAAAGAGGAACAGTGTCGTGAAAAAGGGGCTCACCCTACAAAGATCCAGCCCAGGTGTTTGCCCCACTGTGGCCTCATTTACCTCAGACACCTCCACCTGGGCGTCCCATGGCCTCCACGAATTCAGCTTCCCCAAAGCTGAACTCGGGTCTGCCTCACCTTCCCAACCTGCTCCATCTCAAGCCAGAAACCTAAGCATCATCCTTGACAGCCGCTTCCTTCTCACTCCCCTCCAGGTTCGTTCAGGCTAGCTCAGCTCTTTAACTTCTCCCCCTTTTCCTAGCTCACCCTAGCCCAGGCCACTGCCACCTTGTGCCTGGAGACCCAGCATCCTAAGGTACCTGGTCTCCAGCCTTTCTCTTGCCCGACCCCCCACCCCATTCACTACTTAGCAGCAGCTAAGTAGTCTTTTCATTTCTTGAATGGAAAACTTATTAAAAAGGACTGGAGCAAATATGGCAAATGATAATGCCAAAGTTAAAATATGAAGTTCTGTACAGCTATCAATAGTTCAGTTGGGCGCCTGGGTGGCTCAGTTGGTTAAGCGACTGCCTTCGGCTCCTGTCATGATCCTGGAGTCCCCGGATCGAGTCCCGCATCAGGCTCCCTGCTCAGCAGGGAGTCTGCTTCTCCCTCTGACCCTGTTCCCTCTCGTGCTCTCTGTCTCTCATTCTCTCTCTCTCAAATAAATAAAATCTTTAAAAAAAAATAGTTCGACTAAGTACCCAAGAAATGATATGTAACCATTGTTAATAATGAACTTTAGGGTGAGAGTTCTTACGAGATTGTTTAACTCAAGTGAGGAAAAAAAGGTCAGTTTCTAGTTCTCAGAAGCCATAATTCGGTCGGTCTTCCTTTCCAGTTTTTAGATGTCTGGGTTTTTGTCATTGGTTTCTAACTTAATTGAATTGCTGCAAGAAAAAGAGTCTGTATGATATTGATTCTTTGAAACTTTTTTAGAATTATTTTTTGAAGATTTGCTTAAAGGCCTCTTGTGTAATCAGTTTTTGCACCTATTCCATGTTTGTTCAGAATGCGCATTCTCTAACGGTTGATGCAGCGTTGTCTATAATGTTCACAGGAATGAAGCTTGTTGATTGTGCTCTTCAGATTTTCTGCAGACACTTATTTTTTGTCTGCTTAATCTGTCAGTTACTGAGAGAGCCATGTTAAGATCTCCCATGACAATTGTAGATTCCTGTTCTGTGTTGTTTCAGCCCTGTAGTCATCCTGCTTCTCCCTCTTCCCAGGGGCCCATCGTGCTGGGCAGAAAGCAGAAAGCCTTGCAGAAGAACCGCAGCACTGATTTCAACCCTGACTTCGTTTTCACTGAGAAGGAGGGGGCATACGATGGCAGCTGGGCCATGGCCGATGTCATGAGCCAGCTCAAGAAGAAGGTGAGAACGGACAGTGATTGGCAGTTCCAGGCCGTGGGCTATTGAGGTTGGACAGTAGGTTTTGGGGTCTAACCTCACTGCCTTTTGCCATCTGCTTACATTCAGCAAATGCTGGAACTCTTGGAAATATGTGGTGTAGTTTTGATGGGGTGGGGAGAAGCAGTCACAAATAACCCCCAGTCTTGATTAAAACCAAAGTGTAAAATGTTGCAACATAGATTTATTATAGACTAATTACAAACACATGAATTGATCTACAGATGATATTTTAAAGTATCAGAAATATCTTATTTCCTTCATTAGAAGACGTCCATGACGGCTTCTCCTAGAGAAGGGCATGGCGAACTCATATTAACTTCCGTATATATATTAAGGGAGACCATTCCTGATATTATACACACTAAAATGTGAAAAAAAAGTTTTAGAGGAAATCTGATAATACTGGTCTACTGGTTTAGGAATACCAAATATTACATATAAATTGCTTTACTTAGAAAAGAAGTGGGCATAGCTGTGTTAAAATGGTCTCTTTTTGTAGGTGTTCCCTCCTTGTTTTGAATACTAGAGAGAAACCTTTGTTATATTAGTTTGTAACAAAGAACAATCTAGCATGCACCCTTGGTAGTAGTGTTTTGATCTGCCCCACAGACACTGTCATTGTGTCACTTGCCAGGTGATCTCACTGTTTAGGGTCCCTGGTTCCCACACAGCATAGCCAAAGCTGCCACAGTGTCACCGTCATCTGCTTATTTGTCAAGATCCCATGTTTTCCTTTGAATCCGGTGAGCGAGCTAGAAGGTGCATCAACGACATTTTCCATTCCATGGGCCTCAAAGAGAAATGCTGCCTGCACAGGCCTATTTACTCCAGACTCTCTTGGTGTTCTGATTAAAATCAGCTAGCATTGCCTTTTCGTGGTTACCTGGACAGGATTTCTTTGTGATTTTTTTTTTCCTTTTCAGTACTTTTTCAGAGAATGCCAGAGAAATTTTCCTTTTTCAAAATAATTATGAAATGTTTGTTTCCCTGTTCCATGTTTTGATGAAAGTTCACTCCAGGTTCACTTAACAATTATTACATTTGTTCCCAGGTCCGGGCATATAGGCCCCATGTAATTAAAGACTTGGTCTTATAAAGCTTGCAGTCCAGCAGGGTAAAAGATAAGTAAACAAATAATTACACAGTTAATTGTAGTTGTGGCAAATGCCATGGCAGTTCAGGGTGCTTTGAGCATAGGTAAAGGAGGCCTGCCATTACTTACCCTTTCTAAAAGTTTTAGCAGAATTTGCTTTGATTTCAGCCTTTAATTGCTAGGCTAAATTCTGTCTGATTGGCATGGGGAAGGGTTTTTCTAAGTAGCATTCAGCTATAAATGTGACATCTCTTGGTAATCCTGTTCTTCTTAATAGTAAACACCTTCCAAAATGTGGATGTTCTTCTTGGTTCCAGGTAAAGATTTTTCACGCTTGACTATTTATTTATTTGTTTCGTTGTTGTTGTGAATAATCTGCAGATTGATTAATCTATCCAAGGATAGACAAGCCTCTTCTATATTAACATTAGAGACCCAACCCTCAGAGAAGCCTTGCTTTGTCTCTTTCCCATATATATGCTTCTTATTCATCTTATTTTTATCTGCAGAGGGCAGCCACTACATTAGATGAGAAGATTGAGAAAGTTCGCAAGAAAAGGAAAGCAGAGGTAAGAAAGCAAAGCAGGTACTTCTCTGTGTAAAGCCCTGAGCTTTGCCCTCCACATGACCCCACCATTTTTCTTTAGCCTGAATTGGAGTGCGGGGGTGCAGACAGGCTTCTCTGTGTGTCTGTTGTTAATAATCACTGAGAATCCGCAGAGCATTCTGCCCAGGCTGGAGAGCATGGTATTGCTTTTCAGAGGTTCTGGATTTCCTGAAGTTTGTAGTTGCCTTGCTTTACTATAATATTTTTTCCAGGATAAAGAAGCCAAGTCTGGGAAGTCAGAGAAGGAGAAAGAAGCAAAAGAGGGCTCTGAACCAGAGGAACAGGAAGACCCTGAAGGGAAAGATGAGGAAGGCCCAGAAGATGAAGACTCAGAGACCGATTACTCGTCAGCTGATGAGAACATCCTCACCAAAGCAGGTGGGCGTTACAGAGACGCTGTCGGAAACGGGGACAGGAAATTGGAACAAGTCCACCTTTCCTTTGTAGGACTTCCTGTGTTCTTCTACACAGTCACATTTAAGATCTCCACGTTGAACTCCTTCTAGCTTCTCTTTTTTCTTGGGGTTTTGTTAGGGTTGTACTTTGCCGGCAGGCCCATACCCTTTCCCTCCTCCCCAGCACCACACAGTTGCTGGCACCTCTAAGACTCAGACTTATTTGGGGTGATAGGTCCCCCACATCCCACCTCAGATGGGCCCAGCCGCATGGTGGGCGCTTCGTAAATATTTCTTGCAGAAATGAGTGAGCATGATAATAGAGTGTAGTGGTTGAGAGCCTGGTCTCTGGAACTTGCCGAGCTTGCTGCACTTGTCCTCACTGTCAAACGAGGCTAATGAGAGTAGCCGCCTCAGGCTGTTGTGTGGATTCAGTGAGGTATCTACAGAAAGCACTTAGGACAGTGGCTAGCAGATTATAAATGCTCAGTAAGTACGAGCCCTGATGGTCAGCTCTTTTTCTCCACAGATACACTCAAAGTAAAGGAGCGGAAGAAGAAGAAAGGACAGGTGAGCATGAGCATGGAAAAGAGCATGCAGCTTATTTTTGCAACCTGACAGGATTTTAAGGCCAGTTAGTTTCCTTGGGCCCATTTTGCTAAATTCTCATTCTGTCTTTTGATTTCCTGGTGTAGGAAACAGGAGGATTTTTTGAAGATGCCTCTCAGTATGATGAAAACCTCTCATTCCAGGACATGAACCTTTCCCGCCCTCTTCTGAAGGTAGTTGCTTCTTTTGGCAACCATGGAATTATTGCAATCACCCCTTAACTAGGCTCCCTGCCCTAAACTGGGCTCTTTGCCTCCCTAAATTCTGTTGTCCACACAGCTGCCAGAGAACCCTCTTAAAAAGTTCCACCTGGGCCTATTAAGTCTTGCCTTTTCTGGTCTCCTCTGGTGATGTCTCCTAGCACTCATTCTGCTCTGGCCACCTTGGCCTCCTCTCTGGCCCTCAAACAGGTTAGGCGTTTTCTTCCTCAGGGCCTTTGCACTTACTGTTCCCTCTGCCTGGAAAGTTTTTCCAGTAATCTGGTTGGGGTGCTCCTCACCTCTTTCAGGGTTCTACTCAGTATCTTCTGCTCAATGAGACTTTCCCTGACCCTGCTATAAATCGTACTCGTTCCTAGCCCCCTTGAATACTGTGGTTTTCTCCGTATGGCATGTGATGGGTTTTGGTCTTTTTCCCTACCAGACTGTAAGATTACCAAGGGCAGGGTCTTTATTTCTTTGGTTTACTGCTGTATCTCAGTGCCTAGAACAGATCTCCCACGTAGTTGGCACTCGATGAATGTTTGTAGAATGAATGACTGGGAGGGACTAAAGGAGTCACCACCTGTGTGGAAACCCGCCTTGTTTGTTTCATGCTGAGACTCCTCCGCATCCTGTCTGACCCCATCTTTTCTCTTCAGGCCATTACAGCCATGGGCTTCGAGCAGCCCACCCCAATCCAGAAGGCGTGCATACCTGTGGGTCTGCTGGGGAAGGATATCTGTGCCTGTGCAGCCACTGGGACAGGTATAAAGGATAGTGACTTGGGGAGTGGGGAGAGGAGGAGGCAGGAGGCTGTTCAACCTACAGCAGGGGTCTGGGTCGATTTACCCAAGGGCCACTTCGCTAAATACGCAAACACAAATTGTAATGCAATAACACTTTATATTCTTGCTTATTAATTTCCCTTAAATCTCAACATATATTTTCCTATTTCTTTAAGTACTCTTCACTTTTTAAAAATGGTTGTATCGTATTCTGTTATATAGCTGTTTCTGCTCTATAATTAACTGCACTAATATATAATGTTGTGATGAACATTCTTTACTCCTATGACTGGGGATTATGTATAGATAAAGGTGGCCTTCATGAGACCTCCTGAAATCTGTGGCCTGTAACTATTCCTATTGGGGTGTCTCTGTGATCATGATCTCTTGTTGCTGCCATAATAGGAGTAAAGATTTTTTTTAATTTAAGAGGGGCCGGGGGAGAGGGAAATGGACAGAGAGAATCTTCAAGCAGACTGCCTGCTGAGAGCGGAGCCCAGTGCAAGGCTTTCTCCCGTGACCCTGAGATCATGACCTGATCTGAAATCAAGAGTCAGACGCCCAACCAACTGAGCCATCCAGGTGCTGCAGTAGGAGTAAAGATTTTATGAAACTGACTTTCATCATGGTGCTCTATATCGGTAAATTATAGAGAAGTAGTAGTCACATGATAGAATATTATGCAACCATTTTAAAAGTAAAGAGTATTTAAAGAAACAGGAAATACGGGTTTTTTTGTTTTTGTTTTTGTTTTTTAAGTGATCTCTGTGCCCAGCATGGGGCTCAAACTCATAACCCCACGATCAAGAGCTGCATGCTCTGCCAACTGAGCCAGCCAGGTGTCCCTGATATGCTTTTTTTGAAATGGGATTACTGAACAGAATATATAGTGTTATTGCATTAAATTTTTAATTTTTATATTTCTGTCCATTAAGAAAAATGTTGGTAATCTAGATACCATTAGGTTAATGTTTATCTCTGGTTGGCTGAACTGTGGATGATTTTTATTATTTTCATATTTTTTTTGTACTTCTCAGATTTTTTACATTGGCCCTGTGAAAAAAAGCTTTATGAAAAAAAAGTTGCTTCATTTCCCCCTGAGCATATATGTAGGTCTTCTGGGCTCAGGTGAAAACCTGAACCTTGAAGGGACTGAAGCTCCTCTTACTGGTTCCTGCTGCCTTCTCCAGGTAAAACTGCTGCTTTCGCCCTGCCTATCTTGGAGCGTCTGATCTACAAACCCCGCCAGGCTCCTGTCACGCGCGTGCTCGTGCTGGTTCCCACCCGAGAACTGGGCATCCAGGTGCACTCTGTCACCAAGCAGCTGGCTCAGTTCTGCAACATCACCACCTGCCTGGCCGTGGGTGAGTGTCTGGCGGCCCCTGAGAGACTGTGAAGTGGTGGAGGGTGGGTGTGCCCCACCATCTGAGGATGACAGGTACCAGGAAAACCTTCCTGTGATTAAACCCACTTGAAAAACCAGATGAGGTGTTTTCAGAGTAGAGAGCTGGGGGTAAGGGAGAGGGTTTCACTGAGATTTAATCAGCCTTAAAAAACGAAACTTCAAAATTCAGGGCAAAAAAATTTTCTTGGGACTGAACAAATTTAGGATGTAATTTCTGCTTTGTATGAATAGAGAATCAAATATTTGGGGCAGAATTTTTCTGATGATATTCTATGGTACTGTTCTCCAACCTTCATGTAACCCTCTCTGTGCAGTGGGAAGGCAAAGGGGATGGAGAAATCATTTGCTTTGACAGCTGCTTCTGTCAGTCCCTGGGTGTTTGAATCCTTTGGTTCTGAAGTGCCCTCATGTCATCATCTTTTTTCACACTTAGCACAGTTGTAATGAAATAATCTGTCTCTCCCGATGTCTTGTAAAATCCACACAGGCAGGGCCTTTGTCAGTCTTGCTCTCTGCTTTTCTCTGGCATCTGGCATGGGACGTGGCAGGTGGTAGGGCCCAGTCCAGACTGTTGAACAACTGACTGACTCGGCCACTTGGCGGGGCTCTTCTCTGCAGGAGGCTTGGACGTGAAGTCTCAGGAAGCAGCTCTGAGGGCAGCACCCGACATCCTCATTGCCACCCCAGGCCGGCTCATCGATCATCTCCACAACTGCCCTTCCTTCCACCTGAGCAGTATTGAGGTGCTCATCCTGGATGAGGCTGACAGGTACACCTGAAATGGTGGGGCCCCAAGTGCTCTGGGGTCCTGGGGGCCACACCCCAGAAGAGAACCTGCCTCTGCATTAGTCTTCATGGATCTTGCCATGGCCATGTGTGCGATGCCAGTATAGCTGCTCACATCTGGACATCTGTTCATCATTAGTCTGGATTATCCTGCTTTTTTTCTCTCTCTGTGATGTGATGGTTAAGAGGGAGGGTAAATCAAATTCTGGCTCTGCCATTTCCTAACTGAGATTTGGAAATATTTAGATTTTTTGTTTGTTTAAGCTTTTTAAAATTTTTAAGTAATCCCTATACTCATCATGGGACTCGAACTCACAACCCTGACATCAAGAGTAGTATGCTCCACCAGCTGAGCCAGGCAAACGTCCCTGTTACTTAGATTCTAAAGCAAATCTCTTCTTGTTTGCGAGGGATAAGAATTATACCCCCCTTGGGGGCGCCTGGGTGGCTCAGTCGGTTAAGCGGCTGCCTTCAGCTCAGCTCATGATCCTGGGGTCCTGGGATTGAGCCCCACGTCCGGCTCCCTGCTCAGCAGAGCCTGCTTCTCCCTCTCCCTCTGCCTGCCACTCTGCCTACTTGTGCTCTCTATCTCTGTCAAATAAATAAATAAAATCTTTTTTAAAAAAAAGAATTATACCCCCCTTCATGGTGTGGAGGATTCCAGGAGTAATACAGGTAGAGTGGCAGTGCATGGTGAGGACTCAACAAACAGCCTCTGTTACTGTGGTAGGGGACTCCCTCCTTCCCTCTCCTCTCATACGGGTCCCATCTATTCGCCTCTTTCCTTCATGAGCGAACAGAATGAGCCTCAGTGAACTGGACTTATGATCAGAGTGGGGGCAGGGGAAGGAGACCACAAGCCCAAAGCCCATTCAGGTTTACTCTCCAATTGAAGCATCTCCAAACTAAAGAGGTCCTGAGCTGAGCTTTGGACCCCGTACACCCTTCCCTCCCTTTCCCATCTCCGTGCATGGCAGCTCTGTCCTCCCAGTGGTTCAGGCCAGAATTGTTTGTGTCGCTCTTGTGTCCTCATCTCCTACCCACAAAGCATCCATTGGGAAGTCCTATCAGCACAGCCCCACGTAGGGGCTTCTACGCTTGCTGTCCCCTAGTTTGGAATGACCTGTACCTTCCTGAAGGGCCTTTGCTGGCCACTGTCTACAACAGTTCCTGCTTTCCATTCTCTGAGGTGCTATGCCTCTCCAACCTCCTGCATTGTCACCTGAATGGCTGTGTGGTGGTTGTGACCCTTCTCTCCTCTGGAACGTATTTATGAAGAGCTGGCTTTGTGCTGCTTGCTGCTCTGTGCCCGGGGTTGTGTCTCGTATCTAGCACATGCTCAGTAAGTGTTCATTGAATAACTGATTGATTTCCCCAGAGCAAATGAACCCTTCTTGAGTCATGAGGGAGGTAAAGGAGATCTTTCTGAGCAAAGGGAATGTGATCTGATTGAGGTTTTAAAGGGGAAGGGAACTGTCTTCTTAAAAAATGTTGAAGTCTCAGAAGACCAAGATGTGGTCTGTGGATGTTTCCTATTAAGGAGATCAAGGACCGTGACAACTAAATGCAGTACGTGATGCTCGCCTGGAGCCTGAACTGGGGAAGAAATACTGTGAAGGATTGAGTTAGCTGAAGAAATTGGAGTCAGAGTAATCCTACTGATTAATATTATCTACAAAGACAAAAAGATTCCTTTACAGTGAAGAGAACTGGCCTATACCACCTCAGTCATGTGATCAAACTCACATCAGTGGTACTGGAACAGACGGATGGGCTGTGTCTCCTGACGGAGAGGGAAGTACCCAGCCGCTCCCCTGCACGTTCCCGCCTCGATGAACAGTGTAGAAAAGCTTGAGGAAACTTCTGTAGATTAAGGGAGACTGAAGAAACATGACAACCAATGCAACATAGGAACTTCAGTTTCCTGGATTAAAAAGATAGCTATAAAATGACATTTTGGGGACAGTTAGGGATATTTGAACTTGGACTGTATTTCAGGTATTGTTCAAACACTTAAACGTTTGGGGTGTGATAATGACATGATGGTTATATAGGAGAAGGTCTTTTCTTAGGGAATGTGTGCTGAGGTAGTTAGGGGTAAGGTGTTGTGATGTCTGCCACTTATTTATATATAGTTCAGAAAAAAGAAAAAAGATAAAGCAAATGTGGCCAAATGCTAGTTCTTGATGAATCTTGGTAAAAGGGTAAACTAACAATATTAATACATAAGTAAAGAAGCCTGAAACGTAACCAGTTACAACATCAGAACATCAGCTTGTCTGATGTTTTCTGTCCATCATTGTGACAGATGTGAGCTCAATCCATTTCTCTTGATTCCTTCTCCCTGCTCGTCAGGATGCTGGACGAGTACTTCGAGGAACAGATGAAGGAGATCATCCGGATGTGTTCCCACCATCGCCAGACCATGCTCTTCTCAGCCACCATGACAGATGAGGTGGGCCACAGGAATTCTGCTTGGCGGGGTGAATGCAGAGGACCCAGGCTGGGCTGCAGGGGGTGGCTTGGGGCAAGCATGGCTTGCCTCCACCCCCATCCCCACCCGCTACCCCCCTCCCCCCGCCTCCTGGCAGACGAGTGAGCATCCCTGTGTTTGTGCTGGGCAGGTAAAAGATCTGGCTTCTGTTTCCTTGAAGAATCCTGTCCGAATATTTGTAAACAGCAACACGGATGTGGCCCCCTTCCTGCGGCAGGAGTTCATCCGGATCCGGCCGAATCGGGAAGGGGACCGGGAAGCCATCGTGGCAGGTGAAAGCCCAGGAGGGACTGCGCAGGGGGTGCTGGACTCCCTTGGCCCTGTGGGTGGCACACTGAAGCGGCTGGGTGTTGCCTGGCACTTCCTCTGACGGGCTCCCCTGACCTGTTGCGTGGTACTGCCATTAATGTGCTCTGCCACTTTGACCTTGGGTCCTTCCCCCTTTCTTCTGTCACCTCACCTCCCTCCCACTGTCCAGTCCTCCTTAGGTCCTGCTGAACGCCCAGCCACTTCCCCCAAAACTGCCCCTCTGGCCCTTGGTTCAAGCTTCTGCCTCTCTTGCCTGAATTGTGGCAGTGGCCTTGGACTAGGCTCCTACTCCCACTCTTGTCCCTTGGCGACCATTCTCCACACTGCAGATCATTTAAAATGATCATTTACAAGCAAACATTCACTCATGTTACCTCCCTGTTTACAACTGTTGGGTGTCTCCCATTGCTTTCAGTCCACAGTCCACACTCCCTAGTGAGTCCTCTACAGCCCTCTGGGACCTGGCCCCTGCCTGCCTGGAGTCCTCAGCCTGGGTGCCCAGCCATACTCTCCTGCTTCTGTTCTCTCAAACACACTAAGCTTGTCCTGCCTCGGGGCCTTCACGTTTGCTCCTTCCTCTGCCTGGAATCTTCCCCCAAATCTTCTGAACGAGCCTGCCCTGTCATTCAGCCTAACATCACCTCTTTAGAGAGGCCAGCCCTAAAGCTGCCTTTCCATCTTCCCTTCCCTCTCTGACAGCATTTGTCACCCTTGGGAATTGGGAATTGGCTTCTCCTCTGTGTCCTGGAATGGGAGCCTCACAAGGCAGGGACCTTGCCTGTCACCCCCAGTGCCAGCCACATCAGCCACTTCACAGGTGCGGAGGGAGTCTGTATCGGAGGTGGCTTCCAACTCACTCTTCTCTCCCCACCAGCTCTGCTGACAAGAACCTTCACTGACCATGTGATGCTGTTCACCCAGACCAAGAAGCAGGCCCACCGCATGCATATCCTTCTGGGGCTCCTGGGGCTGCAGGTGGGCGAGCTCCACGGCAACCTATCACAGACGCAGCGGCTGGAGGCGCTCCGGTAAAGTTCAGGGGGCTGAGGCTCCCTCCCATCCTTTAGAGAGGGCTCTCCTCATTGAGAGAGAGAGAATACCACCCAGAGGTTATGTTAGAGCGATTGCAGGGAATACAGATGGCACAGTCCCCCAGTGTAAAGATTTTAGTCCAGCTCCTGTAAGATTATGTCTTAGATACGTTGAGAATTCCTCATAGTCTCGCAGAAGCTGACACTGATGCCCTAGGGCTTGAGTGTTGGAGCGGCTGAGTGGGGCCACGGCAGGAAATTCTGACTTGGGAAGACACAGCATGTGTCCTGTTCTCTATAGCTTTTCTGGAGCAGTGGGCATACTGGGGTCTGTTAGAACGAGATTTGAAATCAGAGCCAGCCACCATTTCCTGAGCATGTACTTTGCCACGTCGTGTGTTTTCCATGTGTTTTTGTTTGTTTGTTTGTTTAATTCTTGTAGAATGAAGTCATGCTCATAGGCCAGGAGGGACCCTTTAGAATTCTTCACCTGCCTGCATTTATCATAGGCAGCTGCAAGGTATTTTTTTAAGAAAGGCTGCTTTGAATGCTGAGACATTTGCATTTGCTACTTCCTACAATCTAGCTCTGTGGTTCCCAAACTTCCATATTTGTAGGACTTGGAGCTTAAGGTGGTATAAACCAAACTGTGTTTGTTCTATTTTACAGGGTGTTTAAGGTGTCATGTGAGCATCAGATGGTCTGACGTTTAGGATCTCATTTAGATTATCACTGTGACAGTCTGTACCCTCCTGCTTGAATCCAAAACTATTTGTGTTCTCTCTGCTGGCTCAGCCTCCTGTGGAGCATTTTTGGGGTTGAATATCCAGGTGAACGTCTGTTTGTGGCTATTTCTAGGCGCTTTAAGGATGAACAGATCGACATCCTTGTGGCCACAGATGTGGCAGCCCGTGGACTTGACATCGAGGGCGTTAAAACGGTGAGTAGCCTCTGTCTTCCTTGAACTTTTGCTGGGAGTCTTTTTGCCTCCTTGTGTTCTGTCTCTCTCCAACTCCCGGGTCTGACTTTGACCTTCCAGGTAATTAACTTCACAATGCCCAACACCATCAAGCATTACGTCCACCGGGTGGGGCGAACGGCGCGGGCTGGCAGGGCTGGGCGCTCAGTGTCTCTAGTGGGAGAAGAGGAGCGGAAGATGCTGAAGGAGATCGTAAAAGCCGCCAAGGCCCCCGTGAAGGCCCGAATACTTCCCCAAGGTGAGCAGGCACCACTGTAGCAGCTCTGGGCGGTTGGGGTGGGCAGGGTGGGTCCTGGATCGGACTCTGTGGGACAGAGCCAGGAACAGAGGGTAATAGGTGAGAGTAGTCAGGAGCTGGATTTGAACTCCAGGCCTGCCACTTCCTTGCTGAGTGACCCTGGGCTGGTCTCCCCTTGCCCCTTTGTGTCTCTCTTTCTGTGAAAGGAAATGACAGACTTACACCTCGAGTGCCCCACTCATAGGTTATTTTCCAACCTTTGGGAAGAGAAGGCTTCTTCTTGGGGCAAAAGCCCTATTAATCACCACCCGCCTTCCTTTTGGTGGGGGAAAGAGGTCAGCACTTTCTTGTTTCTAGATGTCTTTCATTCATTCCTTCTCATCTGTAGGGTCACATTCTTTGTTTTTTAAATGTATAAAAATAATATATATATTCAGTATTAGAAATTAGTTAAAAAAAGCAAAAATGTAATTGCTTGTGGAAGAGCTCATCACTGTTAGCATTTAGGCACATATTCTTTGAGACCTTTGTTCCATTTATACATGTCTTTTTTTCTTTCATTTTTTTCATTTTCACTTAATTCATTCTATCAGCTAGCAATTATTGAGTACTACCAAGTGCCCGGTGCTGTTTATTCTATCCTAGGTATTAGGGATATAGCAGGAAACAAAACATCTGATACTCTGGTAGGAAGAAGACAATAAATAATAAGAGTAGATGTGATCCAGAATGACAGGAGGAGAGATGCTGCTTCCAAAAGCTGTTTAGGAAAGGCCTTTGAACAGATGGCATTTGAGCTGAGTCCTAGATAAGAATGAGGCAGCCATGAGCGGTCTGCGGACAGTGTGCCAAGCGGAGAAAACCAGGGCAAAGCCTCTGAGGCAGGAGCAGACGCAGTGTTCGAGTCAGTGAGGGAAGAGCCAGAGAGGGCCCAGGGCACGGTGAGCAAGGGTGGAGATAGAAGCTCCGAGAGGTAGGCAGGGGCCACATGTAGGAGTTTGAAATTTATTCCAAGCGCAGCAGGCTCTTTGGGGGTGGGATGAGGAGGGGGTGTGTTGTGAAGCGGAGAAGTCACCCATAAAAAACCCCAATTTTCTCTTGTCACTAAATACACATCTCTGTTATTTTCATCAGTTACACAGTATTTATCCTTATTTAAAAATTTTTGTTGTTCTCTTTCCTTGAGATGTCATCCTCAAATTCCGGGACAAGATTGAGAAGATGGAGAAGGACGTGTATGCAGTTCTGCAGCTAGAGGCCGAGGAGAAAGAGCTGCAGCGTTCGGAAGCTCAGGTAGGGCTGCGCCGAGACTGGGGGGGGGGTCCTGCGGTGGGGGGTGCTGCAGGGCGGGGCGGGAAGTGGGCCGCGGCGGTCCCTGCCAGTCCTGCCCTGCCAAAACCCGGTGTTGGCCAGACGGTTGCCGTCCTGTGGCAGCCATCCTTGTGCTGTCTCCACAGATCAACACAGCAAAGCGGCTCCTGGAGAAGGGGAAGGAGGCACCAAACCACGAGCCTGAGAGAAGCTGGTTCCAGACCAAAGAAGAGAGGAAGAAGGAAAAAAGTATGTTGGAGAGGTCCCTCAAAAAGCTGGGTCTGAGTTCTCCTAGAACTCAGCACTGCCACTGCTAGGTCTGTTCCCAGAAGAACTGAGAACAGGGTCTCAGAGGCACACTGTATTCCGGTGTCCAGTGGCCAAGGGGTAGAAGCGACCTGTGTGTGTCAGCAGATGGACAGTCACAGAAGATGTGGTATGCGCATCCCATAGAATATGGTTTAGCCATAATGAAGTGGATACACACTGCAAGGGTGAACCTAGGTGAAATGATCCAGATGCAAAAGGACAAATAGATATGATCCTCCTTATATGAGGTAAATCCATAGATGCAGAAAGTAGAATAGAGATTACCAGGGGTTGTGGGGAGGGAGTTATGAACGGTTATAGAGCTTCTGTTTGGGGATGATGAAAAAGTTACAGAAACAGGTCATGGTGATGGTTGTGCAATCCTGTACACATAATTAATGCCACTGAATTGTGTACTTACGAATGGGTAAGGGGTGCCTGGGTGGTGCAGTCAGGTTAAGTGTCCAACTTTCATTTTCAGCTCAGGGTCGTGAGATTGAGCCCCACATTGGGTTCTGCAGTCAGCATGGAGTCTACTTAAGACCGTCTCTCCCTTTCCCTCTGCCCCTCTCCCTGCTCTCTCTCTCTAATAAATATTAAAAAAAAATGGGTAAAATGGCAAATTTTATGTTGTATCTGTTTTGCCACAATTTAAAAAAAAAGTAGGTCAGGAATATTTGTAAGTATTCCTTGCCCTCCCCAACCCCCTTTTTATCACACAAATTCACATTTTTCTACACCTTGTTTTTTCCAGTTAATTTTATAGCTTAGATTTTATAGAGGCACATACATAGCTGCCTTTTTTTTTTTTTAACGGCTGCATGGTCGTCCATCATGTGGATAGATTATAATTTATTTAATTAATCCCCTGTTGAGGGACATTGAAGTTGTTTGTAATCTTTTGCTATTCCAACCATGTAGTGAGTTAACTGTACAAATGCCCTTTCACAATTAAGCACGTGCATTTGATTTGCAGGATAAATCCCCGAAAGTGAAATTGTAGGCCAGAGGATATGTGCATTTATTATTTTGTTAGGGATTGCAAAATTACCCTCCAAAGAGGTTGTACCAGCAATTTAAGAAATATTGCCTATATCTGATGGGACAAAAAGGGTGCATGCATGTTAAATTTCTGTGTTAAAACATAGTTATAACTATATGGCGGGAAGGTCTGGGAGTATAAGTGAACCAAATCATCTTTCACAACACAACGTAGGTAACGAATGTCTCAAGTGGATTAATGGAGAACAAGCATGTTAGTGAGATGGAGAGGTAACCACCAGCAGAGCATATGAGTTGCTGCTTCTTATTTTGAACTCTTATGTACCAATTTAAAATATGTGTACTTCTTTTAAAAAAAGACGTTAAACAGTACCTGAAATCTCGTACTCTCTCCTCATCCTAGTTGCTAAGGCTCTGCAGGAGTTTGACTTGGCCTTAAGGGGAAAGAAGAAGAGGAAGAAGTTTATGAAGGATGCCAAGAAAAAGGGGGAGATGACGGTAAGTGGTTGGGTCCCTGCCCAGTGGCATGGGTCAGCACTTCCTGTTCTGTTCCGTACTCACATCATCCTTCTTTCTAGGCAGAGGAAAGGTCCCAGTTTGAAATCCTGAAGGCACAGATGTTTGCTGAGCGCCTGGCCAAGAGGAACCGCAGAGCCAAGAGGGCCCGAGCAATGCCTGAGGAGGAGCCAACAAGAGGCCCTGGTAGGCAGACGGGGAGTCCGTAGGAGCTGGTAGGAAGGTTCTCCCTGAAACTTGTGCTTCTGGTCAGGAAGAAAATTGGAGGGTTAATAAGAGCCCATATTTTTTGAGTAATGTGTGTACCAGTATGTACAGTTATTTTTGGGTTCCCAAGTGGTGAGTGACCCCATGGTTAGTGGGGAGAGCTAGGATCTGAACCCAGACCGTGACTCAAGCCTAAGTCCTTACAAACTGCTCCTTGGAGGAGCAGGTCAGGGTAAAAAAGAAGTGAAGCCGGTCTTCAGCCCATTTCACATTTCAGTGGTTCTTTTCACTTTGGGACTCTGCAGTCATCCTTTGGAGTGGTTCGTCACACCTGCCACTTCTGAATTCCTCATCCTTTTCCTGCTGGGATCCGGTGTCTTGTTGCCCATGTCAGTAAATCATCTGGCCAGAACATCCACTGAACTTGGAACCATTACCCTGAACTTAAGAATAGGATTTAGGAGCTTGAGCCAAAGAGGACAGATCTAACCCATGCTTTCTGTGCACAGCCAAGAAACAAAAGCAGGCGAAGAAATCTGTATTTGATGAAGAGCTTACCAACACAAGCAAGAAGGCCCTGAAACAGTATCGAGCTGGGTAGGGTTTTAAGTCATCATGGGGCTCTTTGTATTTTGATCCAAGCTATGTCCATTCTTCCTCCTTCTGTACTCCCCAATTCCTATATACTTGTAGCTTTATAATATATAATTTTAAGGGTTCCTGTCTGACACCACCCCTCCCCCCCATCGCCAGCTAAGCCCATCTCTGGATCCCAGGGTGAGCACAGGAGGAAAATGTTAAGGCCCTCCTGCCTTGAGGGGAAAATTTCTGGTTCTGAAATAGACCTTTCTCTCAGGAGAGCTAGAAAGGCAAAGGATCATGGTTTGCTCTTAGGAATGTGTTACCTGCCCCCCCCCCCGCCCCCAAATCAGTATCCCTTGGGCTCGGTTTGGGTTAGGGATAGACGAAGCTTCCAGTCTTTTTTTAAAGCTGGGCCCTGACTTCCACAATCCCATATTATCAGGTGGAAACACCAGGCTTAGAACCTCAGGCCCTGAAAACAGTGCCTCAGTGATGCTGCTGCTTCGTGTGGGAGCTGGGTGGGGGCGGCGGGGAGACATTGTCAGTCTGTCCAGCTTCATTTCAGTGTCTCATCTTCTCACTCGCAGCCCCTCCTTTGAAGAAAGGAAACAGTTGGGCTTGCTCCACCAGAGACGAGGAGGAAACTTTAAGTCTAAATCCAGGTAATGTTTGCTGTTTTGGAGGGCCAGAGGTTGTGCCTGTTTGGGATTGGACTTTTCATGGGAAAGCTCCTCCTTCCTCTTTTTGGCTTTGGGAGTTGGTCTTTACTCTTGTGGATTTTCTTCATAGATACAAGAGGAGGAAGTAGCCATGTTGGCCTGAAGTTCATGGGGCAGCCCTTAGATCCCTTCCTTCTGGGAAGTCATCCTGGCTTGGTCTCTTCTCTCCATTTGTAAAAAAAATTTTTGAAAATGTAAAATCTGTATCATTTGTACATTAAAAAAAGAACATAAGGTCAGGGGGTGGTGGTGGTATGTGGAGTTATTTCCTAAGCATCCCTGAGTCAGCCAAGGCTCTTCTCGTTGATTGACTTTCAAATAAAGAAGATACCAAATGGGGGTGTCTGGCTGGCTCAGAGAAGTGTACGACTCTTGATCTTGGGGTTGTGAGTTTGAGCCCCGTGTAGGGTGTAGAAAAACCCAACAACAAATGGAAGTGTATTTTGGGAGGGAGAATAAACCAATCTGAATTGTATGTTTTATTCTTCTGTTCATCCCTCAATAGCATAGTCTACCCCATCTACTTCCAGTGCATCTTGATGCTTGTAGAGGAGCTGGATGTGGAGGAAATTCTTCCTAGAAGTTCTCTTGCTGTCTGTCCTAGAACTAAAAGCTGTCATCCAGTGAGCATCAGCGATGTACAACACATTTTGTGTACTGAGTGCTGTTCTCATTAAATTCACTACACTCTGTGGGAGAGGTAGTCATCCGCCTTTTGCACATAAAGTTTCAGGAAAAATGAGTTAACTTCCCAACGTTACACTGGGAGTTCAGGTTTTTGAAACCAGGGTCTACCTGAACCCATACTCTGACTGTGCTATGGAAGTGCTACTGGAGATGGAAGCTCAAAGGGGACACAAGGAATCCCAGATAAATTCGCTCCTTGTTGCAAAAAACAGCTTTTACCCTGTAGAGTGTGGTTCTCATCCTTTCTGAATCATAGGTTCCTTTGACAACGAGATGAAAGGTAGGAGACACCCCTTGAGAAAATTGTTATGGTTGTAGTCTGTCCTATATAATTTCAAGGAGTACATACACCGCCCCCACCAGCTCAAAAACTGTAATAGTTACCCAGTAGCACATACCCTTGACATTAAAAGAATGTGTTCAAAGGTATTCATTTAGGCTGCACCTAACAGTCGTCAACAGAAGGCTCCATTTCAGTAAATAACAGCATACCTGCATCATGGGAGTATGCTGACTCATTGTGTCTATCTGCTTACAGAAATCGAATTCTAATCTAATCTAAACCAAATCTCGAAGTTAAGGTTGTTAGGTTAAAAAAGCCAAGTGCAGAACTGTGTACTTTTTTTTTTAAGGGGTTATACATTGCATGTGCGTAGCTTACCGCTGGGAGGACTCAGGAAGCTGTTAAGAGAGTTGTCTCTAGGGAAGGAAACTTCAAGTTAAACCTTTTTATACAAAAAAATTCTTGGGGCGCCTGGGTGGCTCAGATGGTTAAGCGTCTGCCTTCGGCTCAGGTCATGATCCCAGGATCCTGGGATCAAGCCCCACATTGGGCTCCTGGCTCAGCAGGGAGCCTCCTTCTCCCTCTCCCTCTCTCCCTGCTCATGCTATCTCTGTGTCTCAAATGAATAAATAAAATCTTTAAAAAAAAAATTCTTTTTACCTTGAGTAAAAATGACTCACCAGCTAAATAAAAACCCTGTACCACAGAAACAGGACTGGCCTCCTTGTAGGCAGTGCCTCCGTTCGCATCCTCAGTCTCAAGCCGTCCGAGCTGCTTCTAACAGTTGACGACAAATGTGGACCACTGAAATTTCTCAATCATCGTTTTTATTAATTGGCTTTATAGGCTAAAGTGCATAGTAAAGACAAAAAAGAATATGCATACATAGGAAAAGGACATTTTTCTCACCAACATTAGAAAGACCTGAGATGCCTAAGTGTCTGTTCTAGGAACACTGGACTGAGGGAAAATGTATGCAGGCAGCAGGCCTGGGGGCTGGCTTCCGGCATGGGTCTGGGGCCTGCAGAAGCTGCTGGCATGCTAACCCTGCCCACGGAAAGCTGTAATAGTGTTGGGACAAAGGGTCACACTTTGGATAGGTGCTGCTGGTACCAAATGTAAGTTTAGTTCCATTCAGGGCCCTGGGGAACCAGCACTGTTACTGAACTCCTCCTCCTGCAGACAAACCTCCACCATCCCAAAGTGCCAGTCATAGGAGAGGGTATTGGGGAATCACTCCTTAGGTTAGCCTGGGCCTGCTGCATAAGCCCCCAGCTGTGGGTAGTCACACTTTTCCACTCTCAGTGAATATGTAACTGGGTCAGGGTTAGTCACTGAAGTCTTTGCCTTATCACATGCCTCCGTCTCCGGGAGTGAGGGTGCCCGAGGAGGAGGGTGGGAGGGATTTTTGTGCTCCTTGAAAGGATAAGCAGTTCATAAACAACTCCTCTGGACCTCTGTTTATTAGAATTAAAATTAGTCTACAAGTTAGGGCCTGGCAATTAGAATTCAGTCTGCTTCACTGAGTTCATACTCTGTGCCCCTGGAGCACTGCAGAAAAAACATCTGACTGAGTCAGGACCCAGAGATACCGGCAGGTAGCTCAAGGTGGAAGCCCCAAACGTGCTCCAGGGAGCCTGTCCACTAACTTGCAGGAGAAAAAAAGAGAAGAAATCTGTTAACTTTGCTCTCAGTTTTGGAGGTAAAGTGCTTATTCTAGCGCAGGGGAAATCTAGAAACAAATGTGGGCAACCCCTAAAAGTGGATCCTTAAATAGGTGCTAAGACTAAAGGACAATAATAAAAACAAACTTCGGTTCCCTCAAGAGGGAGCCGACCCCAGCCGGGAGGTGGCCAGGCACAAGGCAGCGGTGTGCCATCTTCCTACAGCATCCTCTGGATCTCCTCAAAGTTCATCAGGTTGTTGGCCGTGTCAGACCAGGCAGCATGCTGGGCTCCATCCATCTCAGAGGCAAGCTGATTGCTCCTTTCCAGGGTATGATTTATGCCCCCAATCACCTCCTTACAGTCAGGACATGTGCCCCTCTGCATGGCTCCCCCGCAATCGCTAATCACGTAGATGTGGCCATTGGGGCACTTGAACCAGTGGCCACGAGGAAAACCCATAGCATTGACTATCTGCACTCGTTCTTCCTCTGAGATGCCCAGGCCAGAGCAGGGAAGGGTGTTTTTCAGAGCTTCCATCTTTTTCTGCACAAGCTGTTCATCCTCCTGGGTGAACTTGCATGTTTTCTCAAGGATCTTCCGGACACTGTAGACCTCTTCTGCTGTGCTACCTCTCATCTTCCCCTCTGCTATCTTGCAGCGGGACAGGAGGTTCACCAGGTACGTGAGCCTCTGGATTTCACTTTGGAGGTCATCCAGCTCCTGGCTGGTAAAGCTCAAACGCTTCTTGGCTAGCCACTCATGGACCTGTTGTAGTCGAATCCCCACTCTCTCTTGCTCTGAGACCTTCACCTTTTTCAGAGAATCCCACAGGCCCGCCAAGTGGTCATAGAAGCTGATGTAATTCTCAACAAGGCCGAGGTCCTTCATGGACAGATTTTTCTGGTCTAGCTTCTCCTTCAACATCACAAAGTCTTCAGGAAGCTGCTGATGGAGGAGGCTCTTGCTCTCTAGCAGGGCCTTAAGTCGTTCCTGGCTGGCTGCAATTTCCCCTGCCGAGCCCTGAATCTTTTCCTTGACGATTTCAATCTCTTCCAGCCGCTGTTTGATGCTGGTTCCATAGCGCAGGTTTTTACGGATGGGCACCTGGCAGATAGGGCACACTTTCAACCTGATGGCAACTTCGTCATCCTTCTGCTCATTCATGTAGCGGTCCAGGGCTTGCACCTCAAAGATGTGGCTGCAGTCTTCTAGCTGCACAAAGCGGGCGTCAGGCTCATCCTCAAAGCCAAAGAAGATCTGAGTGACTTCTTCCTGGTGGCAGACACGGCACTTCTTGGGGCATGGCTCCCCACACAGACCAATGCAGGGGTGGCCACAAGCCAGCAGCTTAGTACAAGGCACGTAGCATGGGGGTCGGTTGCAGGGTTCAGAGCAGAGTTTGGTGCACTGGTAGTGCTGGCAGCGCCAGACACAGGGTTCCACGCAGGGGCTGCACAGCTCCCCACACTTCTTCTTGCACTGGCTGTGGACACAGCGGTTCTGGCAGGTCCGCTGGCAGGGTGGGCACTCGCCGAGGCACGGCTCCTGGCACTTGTGTGAGCAGATGAGCAGGCGCTTGCAGGGCTGCTGACAGCGCTCATGAAAGCGCCCTTCGAAGCAGCTGTGGCAGGAGCCAGGACAAGGATGCTCACAGTCCAAGATGGTGCCACACTTGGCGGTGCACTTGACTGGCAGGTCATACATGAGGTCTTGCACGTTACCACACTTCACCTGCTGGCTGTGCCCACATTTGAGTTTCACGGTGACCATTTCCGAACATAACCACACACAGTCTTCACCGCAGGGGTGGCTGCACCTGTGTCCACATTTCAGAACCTTGGGGCAAGGCTCTTGGCAGCAAAAATCTGCCTCAGGCATTGAACAAGGAACCATTTGTTCGTGGCCGCACCGAAGAATGATTTTGCGCACCTTCACCTGACAAGGCTGACACTCCTGGAAGCAAACCAGAGGGCACCGGTGCCCGTCCTGGCAGATGACTTTCTGGCATGGCTTCATGCACTGGAACTCCTTGTGTGAGGAATCATAGGGGTGGCAGGCACGGGTGCAGACATGCCCACAGCCTAGCCGGAACTCACAGGGTAGGCTGCAGCCTCCTTCGGGCACTTTTTGGAAATCAGAAGCTTTGGATACTAAGGTGTGGGTATCGGGATGGTTCTGGCAGCACAGCCGGAGCGTGCGGCCTATTTGATTGTTCTCTCGAAGAGTATGGATGATCTTGCTCCACAAGGGCACCTTGGCCAGCATCTGCATGTTTCCAATGCAGTACATCCCCTTCTTGGCACGGGACAAGGCCACACAGATGCGGTTGGATATCTGGAGAAAACCCACCTTGCCTTCCTCGTTGCTCCGCACTAATGAGAGGAGGATGATGTCATTCTCTTCTCCCTGGTATTTGTCAACCACATGGACCTTGACACCAGCAAATGTCTTGGCTGGCATAAGTTTGCGCAGGCAGAAGAGCTGCCCAGTGTAGGTGGTGAGGATGGTGATCTGGGAGGGCAGGTACTCCTGGCACAGGAAATACTTGCACAGTTCTACCACGAAGCGAGCCTCATGCTGGTTCTGGTGGCTTTTGCCTTCTTGGATTTCCTGTTCAGGAAAATTGTGTTCCACAAAGAAAAGGTTGGAAGAGACCCCCTAGAAAGGAAAAGAAGTGATATGTTAGGAGGTTCACTCATGCAATTTTTTCTATCTTCACACGTATTGGCCACTGGCCCTATTCCAGGGAGAGACCTTGCAAGGCTTTTTGTATACTCTGTACCACAATCTTTAATTTTGGAGTCAATCACCATGTGCTTTCTTTTGGGACCACGGCAAGTAGAGAAATGGATAAAGAATTCGTCTATCTTAGTTTTTAATACGTTTGTTTGATATAAATATTTAAAACAGCCATCCACAATCCAACTATTATAGTCCAGGAAATAGGCAGCAGCTGATGATGATGAAGATGTTGAGGGACCAGCTAACTTACAAGCACTCCGCCGTGCTGACCGGTTTACACACATTATTTCCCTCAAAACAATAACATAATGAGGCAGCACCCATTATTCTCAACGTACAGAAGACCCTGACACTCAGAAATGGTATATAACTTGCTGAAAAGTTACAAAGCTACTAAGTGGCAGAGCTGGGATTCAAAACTCACGTCTCTATCTCTCAACTTCTATTATTTCTCCCCTTAACCAGCTTTTAAAAAAGCTGGCTCTGGGGCACCTGAGTGGCTCAGTCGGTTAATCGTCTGCCTTGGCTCAGCTCATAATCCCAGGGTCCTGGGATCGAGTCCTGCATTAGGCTCCCTACTCAGCAGAGAGCCTGCTTCTCCCTCTCCCTCTGCCCCCACCCCCCCCCGCTCGTGCTCATGCTCTCTCAAATAAAATCTTAAAAAAAAAAAAAAAAAAAGCTGGCTTTAGTCCCTTCTGAAAACCCTTTTCCATCCTAAGGAAATACAGCCTTCTAGGTTGTTGAGAGCATCACAGAAAGATCAGGTAGGGCAGACTCACCTTTATCTTCTCATATTTGAGAACAGAGGGATGATTCTCCAGATCCTGGTAAATGTAGGGGGTCAAAAGCCTGGCAATTTCAGGGCGCATGCGGTGCTGAAACAAGATATATTATATGTCATTAGAAACATGGGCAGAGAATAAGTTTTCTAAAGACTAGGTTGCTGGTGCAAAACCTTGAGGTAACGTGAAAAGAATAGGGAGAAAAGAACAGAATGTAAACAACTCCTTTATCCAACAGAAACTCAACACAGGCTGATCTTGTGGTATTTTGAAACAGAAAGGAAGTCTGACAGTCACTGCATTATTAAACCAGTTTTATTTTTATGAGACTTTCTTACTGGCAGTTGGTACACTCCCAGGAGACTTCTCCTAGACATTTTGGAGGTAATAATAAAAGTTCAGCTTCTCACCTGGTAATTCAGACGGACAAAGGGAATGTTTACTTTCACCAGCCGTTCAAAGAGGGATACCTCAAGGTTGAAATTCTTGGCTAGATCATACACGTTGGCACTGGGGCGCAGCTGAGAAAAGAAACAAGTCTGAGGACTCTGTATTGACATATTTTATTCATCCTCCCACCTACCCACCCACTCATCAAAATGTTTTTTTAAGTGCCTTATGTGTGCCAGGCACTATTCTAAGTACTGACAGGCTAAGCATAAAGAGCCACAAGGGCCATGAAGGTAAGAAATACGGGTGATGTGACAGAGTGCTCAGGGGAGGAGTTCCTTTAAATAGGCCTCTCTAAAGAGTGACATCTGAGTTGATGTCAGCATGGAGAAGCTGCCCATCATTTGAAAAGCAAACCATGAGAGGAAGCAGGAGGAGGGCAGGGGTGGGAACACAGTGGGCAAATGAGATGGTGATAGGAGAAGTCAGGGAAGCAGGCTGTACCTGAGAATATTTGCCTCTGTAGGCCACTTTAAGAAGCCTGATTTTTATATTAAATCAATGGAAAATCACTGGAGGGTCTTAAACTGTAGAGTGATATGATCTGATTTTTTTTTTTTTTTTTAATATTCACTGGCTCCTTTATAAAGAATGGATTAGAGGAAAGCAAAAATGGAAGTAGGGGAACAGGAAGCATACTGTTTGAATAGTCCACTTAATGGCCAATGTAGATTATAAAAGTAGCAGAGAAAAGAGATAAAATGAATGACACTACCTCTGAAATATACCCCAAATCTAAGAGCACTTGCTCTTAGATTGAATGTGGAAGGTGAGGGAAAGAATCATAGAAAGCCACTAAGCTTGAGGACTGGTGAGTGCACCCCTCAGTCCTCTCTCTTCATCTTCTAGGGGCTCCTGCCCTACCTGCTGGTGGTCCCCAATCAGAATGAGGTGCTGGCAAGCTTTGCTCAGTGTGGCAATGGTGTGGGCCTCGAGGACTTCGGCAGCCTCTTCCACAATGACAATCCGAGGCTCCACCTTCTGTAGAATCTGACGGTATTTTGCAGCACCTGGAGTCAAGACAGAAGAGGCTCCCTGAGCTCAAGCACTGGACCCTGTGACAACTGAGCCCTCACATTCACCAGGGCTATGCTGACCACTGAATGAGAGAACAAGTGCTGCTGGGTGATCTCCAGAGCATCACCCGTATTGGTCATTGCTGGGGTTCCGAATGCAGCAGGAATAAATGGATACATTTCACCATCAGTTCCCTAAACACAGCTTGCTTTCAGCAGCTTCTCATGGCCTTTTCCCTCTAAACTACTAAAGAAGCTCCTCTTTACCTGTCTTAGTCTGAGAGGAGCTTGGCATCAGGAGTGAACAGCTGGATCAGGCAGAGTTCCCCATGCTTTCCTACCTGTGGTTGTCATTCCTACAACCTGGGCATCTTTCAGGATGTGCAGGTCTTCCTGGAGCCTCAGCTCCGCCATTCGCTCTGCTGATGTGCGGTACTGGCGCTCATAGTTGAGGATCTTTCGGCGGGTGTCAGCCTGGTACATCTGTAGCCACAGCCTGGAGAATGTGAAGGACCAGAAAGAGGAAGATGTGTGCTCTTTGAAAAGGTGGAGGAACCCTCTTCAGTGTGTATAAAGTGGAACCTAGACCCTTGAGGAGCTTACAGACCAGAGAGAGAGAGGAAGAAGAGACCCAGGTTTACTGGGACCCAAGAGTCCAACTTGCCCAACAAAAAGATGTGCAGAGACGTGTACATAGGTGGCCAGGAGCTAAGAAGGGGAGTAGGATAAAGAATAGATGTTAATTATTAAGAAGAGAGTAAGGGGCTTCAAAAGCTTCAAGAATTTCTCATAAATCCTCCCTGCCCCATCCCTGCCTGAGTCCCCTCCCCTAATTCTCCAGTCTTGGTTTACAAATAAAACAAATCATATCACTACACTACTCTGCTATAAAACATTCCAACAGCTTTTCAATACACTTTGAAAAGTGGCTTTTGATAATCCAGGCTCTTCATCTTTGCTCCATGAGGCCTTGCGGTCAGGCCCCCGCCCACCTCTCTGACTTAGCTTTCCACTGCTCTGAGACACAGCCATGCTGGCTGCCTTCTTTCCATTTCTCAAACGGCCATACTCCTTCCCAGGTCAAGCCTTTATGCATGTGGTCCCCATAATTTCATCTGCTCCCCATTCCCTGCTGGTCTTGCTAATGTCTCCTAATCCTTCAGCTCTTGCCTCCAATGTCACTTTCCTGGATACCTCAGACCAGCTCAGATCCCCTGTTAATATCCTTAGCACTCCTTGCTCCTTTCTTTCTTAGTGTTTATGTCCACTTGTAACTTTTTATTTGTGCAATTAACCGATTTGTTTCCCTGGATAGACTGTAAGCTCTATAAGGCTAGAGCCGAGTGTCATTTTTATCCCATGGCTGCACCCCTAGCACCCAGCTCAGGGGGGTTTTCAACCAATCATCAGTTAACACTGTTGAAGGTCGGGGTGGAACAACAGGGGGGTTATGTTCCAGGAACAGAAAAAGAACCCCTTGGGGAAATTACATGAACTGGTTGGGGGGCGGGGGTGGGGAGTGGGCATAATACCTATATAGCTGCCATCGAGAATTCAGGTCCAGCTGCCAAACATCCTGGATTTCATTGGCCTCAGCCTCAGTCATGGTGTTCAGTTTGCGAAGTTCAACCTTCACTTTCTTCTTCATTTTCTTTTTCTGGCCGCGCTGGGTCTGTGGACATCAATACCAGCCAGAGTTACCATCTGAGCAGAAGTGGGCCCAGTTCTAAGACCAAGGTGCAGGCCAGAGCACAATAAAGACGGGAGCCGCCACCTCAGAAGAACTTCTCTGTCTCACCCTCTCCCAACACATACTCCACTGCAGAGTGGCTAAATGAGGGCTCTGGAGTCAGTCTGCCTGGGTTCAAAGCCTCATCTACCTCTTATTAAACTGTGGGACCTAGAGTAAGTTACTCAACCTCTATGTACCTCAGCATCCCCTTCTATAAAGAGAATAATAACGGTACATCTTCACAGAGCTGCTGAACTGACCGAAGGAATAAATACATGGAAAGCACTTGGAATACTGCTGATGCTAGTTATCACTGAACATCTTTTGACCACACTGTATTTCTCATTCCTAAAACACGTCACCAAAGTAGTAGACACTGAGTCTTGCTGAATGTCGTACAGGGCCTGCTAAGATGGTCTTAACGCCATCACAGTACCTTCAACAAGTGGGTGAAAGGCAACACTTAGGGGAAAGTACTCTCCCCTGGCTCTGTACTAAGTCTGAGGCCATGAGCCTTTAGAAGGATTGGCATGAAAGATGAATGTCACAGTATTATGTACCTTCCCCCCACCTCAAAACCAAACAAATCAACTCCTCCTAAGGCCATGTGGCAGAGAGATGCCCAATCCGTAACTCCACATGCTGGGATCAGGCTCCATCCATCACATACAGTGATGGTGAACTGAACTAGAAGATCAGGTTCAAAGCTAGGAGCTGAGTGAAAATTGCATCTACTCAAAAGTTGCCTTTGAAAGTCCATTAAATCATCAGTGGAGGTCAGAAAATGTTATTTTGAGTATCTGGTCCTCTACTGCCATAGCAATGCATGGTAAATTCCGAGGACCAATTGGTTCTACCAAAGGAAGGACCAGAGGGAAAGTGTGGGTGTTCATACACCATTCTGGCTTGAAGGAAAACATCAAATTCCAGGGTGAATGAAGGCTGAGTATTCCATCCAGGCTGTGCAGCTTGCTTCATTCTGCTTTACTTGAATTCTCTAGTCCTAATGTATTGTTCATAGGCTTATTTGTACTTGAGAAGATAATATCCACGAAAGCACCAAGCACTGAGGTCGTGTTTGATCTGACCCACATGTGAAGCATTTTTACAAAAGTTCAAGAGAGGCATTTGGTTACCTGTTTTTCTAAGTTGGAATTTCTTGCCAAGGCCCCTCTGAAAGAACATAATTTGTATACTCTTGGGAACTGGACCCATCTTATACTATGGTTAGGTTGTAATTGGGCAAATTAAGTTAACTGTGAGGACAAGGTGAATACACTGCTGTGATAGGAGGAGGTGAAAACAAGGGGCTGCAGTTCTAATCACAACAGCTGTTCTCAGGCCCCTTTCAGAAGAGTTTAACCCCCACCCAGCTGGCAGTAGTAACTGAACTCCCATTCCCCGTTCTGTTAGGGCTTCCAGAGGACACAAGCAGGTGAGTTTACCTCCCACTCTCCTGCAGTCTGCTCCTGCCCAGCTGCTGTCCCAGGGCCATAGTTGTCCAGTCTCATGGCCAAAAGCACTTTAGCCAACTCGTGGACTGCCCCATTCTCCTCCTTCTTCCGCCGCCGGGGCCTCACCACCTCTTCCTCCTCGATCACGCGGTCGGCTTGAATGAGGTCAGCCTCCTCTGCAATCTCGATCAGCGAGCCCTCCTCCTCCCCTTCGGCGTCCTCCTCCTCCCCTTCGGCCTGGGCTAGGAGGAGAGCGGGCAGGACCGCGGTGAGACTCGAGCCAAACAACAGCACAGGGCACTTACAAGAGCTCAGATGCAAGAAGACACTCCCACGGGGTTTAAGTGGTTACCTCTAGCAGGTGAAACTGGGGGACATGAGAGTTAGCAGAGGGAGACTTAGGTACTTTTTCGTTATATTTTTAAATACCATATAAATGTATTCCTTTTTTTTTTAGATTTTATTTATTTACTTGAGAGAGAGTGAGCAAAAGAGAGAAGGAGCAGAGGGAGGGGCAGGAGAGGGAGAAGCAGACTCCCTGCGAAGCAGGGAGCTGGACATGGGGCTCGATCCCAGGACTCTGGGACCATGACCTGAGTTGAAGGCAGACGCCTAACCAACTGAGCCAGCCAGGCGCCCCAAAGGTATCCCTTTTTAAGAAAGGTTTTACTTATGTCAAATACACAAGAGATATGCAATGTAAATGGGCAATTTAAAAGATAATAAAAGTTCATAAAATGAACATCCAGGTACCTCACACCCAATTTAAGGAGCAAATCACCCATTTCTTGATGACCCTCAGGGGCCCGTCTAACCTGAATTTTATTGCTCATCCCTTGCTCCCCACCTTTCTTTTAAAATAACTTTACCATATATATAATAAATACACACCTCTAGACAACACATCATCTAGTTTTGGCTTTTTTTTCCCCTACTTTTTTGAACTCTATACCAAAGGAATAATATTGTGTATATTTTCCTACAGCTTGCTTTTTCCATTCAGCCTGTTTTTGAGATTCATACATTGCCATATATACACTGTGACTCATTCCTTTTCGTTGTTGTAAAGTATTTCATGATCTGAATGGACACAGTAATTGATCCATCTGCTGTACAAATGTTGATGAACATTTGAGTTCTTTCTATTTGACTTTTTCTATTATTATAAAGTGGTTGTGCCAATTAATATCCCCATTAGCAGAATTCCTACTGCTCCACATTCTTATCAGTGTGGGATTATAGCAAACTTCAGAATTTTTGCCAATCTGGTGCATAAAAGCATCTCATTGTGGTTTTAGCTCCTCTCATTTCTAATGAGCACTCTTTGTATGTTTACTGACCATTAGAATTTCCTATTTTGTGATGTGCTTGTAAAATGTCTTTTATCTATTTTCCTATCAAGCTATTATTTGTCTCTCTCTGGTTGATTATTGCTCTTTATACATTCTAGGTATTACTTTTGAGTTTTACTCTCTGGTCTTTACCATATTCCACCTTAAGATGTGATTCTAGGTAGACATGCATTCTTACCTGTATTTTCAGGTCCTGTTGGAGCAACATTTTGGGTGAAAGAGCCGACACCCAGACCCAGCCACTCCAGCATCATGGAATGCTTCCAGCCTTGGAAGCAAATCCATTCGCTATCCTGAGGAAGGAATAATTATCAGTCACAAGAATTCTATGACAACCAGTGTAAAAGGAAAGACTTCATGAAGGATCAAAAGTAGTTCCCTTAAAATTTAGAGGGTGTAAGTTGGCAACCCTTGGGCAACTGGATCATTAAATATGACTTGCATAGAATTTTAAAAATAAAAATTTCCTCTCTCGATAAAATCGGGATCTATGGCAGCAATGAGCCTGCATTCAAGAATGGCAACAAATGGCTGGAAGTGGGCTGCCATCACTTCTTTTCCAGTCCGCCAAGCCCTCGCTACTTTCCAATGTCTCATATCTAGCCTGTTAGTCATTTATGGATCCTGACTGACCCCTTCAGACTTCTGGGTATGTAACCCTAGAAGTCAACAACTCATTGATAAGAGAGCTACCGTTTCACTGGGTTCCTGGCCAGCCACTTTACAGAAATCATGTCAGTTAGTCCTTAGAATATCCTTTGAAGGCAGGCGTTATTACCCCCGTTTGACTGCTGAGAGACCTGAGGAACACACTGGCCAAGGCACAAGTCCATCTGTATGACTTAGGTCTGCTGACTTCAAGGCTCTCTAGATGTGCTAGGTTGCCTTGTTATAATTTTGTTTGTTTTATTTAACACTCACTTATAGCACACTAATTAAACTAAGTGGTTTACAAATATTAACTTGTTTATCCAAATAACAATCCCATAAGAATTACATTGATCTAAGAAACTCATTTTTGCAAGTCAAATTTACAAATACTGGCAATTTCACATGATTCAACTTAATGTTATTACCATCCCCACTCTATAAAAGAGGAAGCGGGCACAGAAATTTAAATAACCTGCCTAGAATAAAACCAAGATTCATATCCAACAAGCTGGCTCCAGAGCCTTGTCTTGCACTTGACTAGTATACTCAGCAACCTCTCCTCCTGAAAAGGTGCTTCTCACATTATGGCAGCAACAGATTATCAAAACAGCTAATGTTTTGGATTGCTGCTTCTGCTGGAGACTTGCTCCAAGTACTGAGGCAAGAGAGATGCTTAGAGCCCTCAGGATGACCCCTACCTGTACTGGTCCATTCATCAGGCTTTTCCAGTGCTGAGGGGAGATGTATTTCTCCAGGTGCTGTTCCCGTAATACACCACGCATGGTGCACTCCAGGGTCTGGGCCCCTTCATGAAGCTCTTGCTCTGACTCTTTCATTTGTGTCACAATCTGCCAAGAACAGAAGGAAAGAAATGATGAGGAAGTACCATCATCCCTGAATTCAGTTCCTGCCGTGAGACAAAATAAAGCTAAGACAGGAACAGCAAGAAGAGAGAATAAATAGACCAGTCAACAAACCAACTTCCAACCACATTATTGTGGTCTCAAAACCAAAGGATTACTATCCAAAATGTCTAAAAGACTCCTACCAACCAGTAAGAAAAGGAAACAACTGGGGTGCCTGGGTGGCTCAGTTGGTTAGGCGGCTGCCTTCAGCTCGGGTCATGATCT
The DNA here is from genome assembly GCF_037043125.1 of Eumetopias jubatus. Taxonomy (NCBI): domain Eukaryota; kingdom Metazoa; phylum Chordata; class Mammalia; order Carnivora; family Otariidae; genus Eumetopias; species Eumetopias jubatus. The sequence continues at coordinate 128,836,556 of NW_028274815.1, forward strand.
CAGGGTACTGGGATCGAGCCCCACATCGGGCTCCCTGCTCAGCAGGAAGCCTGCTTCTCCCTCTCCCACTCCCCCTGCTTGTGTTCCCTCTCTCGCTGTCTCTCTCTGTGAAATAAAATCTTTAAAAAGAAAAAAAAAAAGAAAAGGAAACAACTAATACAACAGAAAAACAGACCAAGGACACTGTTGCAGACACTTCTCTCTTTCTTGGTAATAGGAACTCAGAGTTTTGTTTGGGTACACTGCTGCCCAGCTAGAAGATGGGCTGTAAGCTAGGGCTGCTGGTGGTTTGGGGAAGTGGCCTTAAAAGGTCCTGGCAGGGGTTGGGAGGGGTGGTGTGCCCTTTCTGTCCTTTCTCCATCTTGATTATGAGGGCAAAGGTCACACCATGGGACCACCAGAGTGGACTGTTGGAAGGAACCGGGGTCCTTCACCACTCTGTAGAGTGCCTCCCTAAAGTCCCTGGACCGAGTACCCAGAGGGACACCGCTCTCTAGCATATTTCCACCTTGAACTATCTCGGATAGCCCCAGCCGGAACTCACACTCATGTAGGCCCTCCGGAGGTGCATGGGGAGGCTACGGCGGAACTCCCGCTTGTTCCTCAGCTCTCTCAGGGTGAACTGCTTCAGGATTTCACTGTTGCTCCTTCCACCTACCCGCACAATGCTGGTCTTCTGACACTTGTAGATGCCTGTGGAGCAAGGCGGAGCACAGCAGAGGTGAGACGAGCTATGCTGGATTCTCTTAGGAGAGAGCTCTATGTGTTTGGGATGTTGTCACAGCTGCTCCCTTAGGGAACAAACTGGTGCTTACAGGAATCTACCCCAGAGAGGAAAGACCTGCAGAGCAGTAGTGCGGTGCTTAAGAACATAGGTTTTAGAATCAGACAACTGGGGACCCAAATCTTGACTTCACCACTATTGCTATATAAACTACGGCAAGTTATTTAACTTGAGCTCCAGTTCTTCATCTGTGATTTGAAGACAGAAATACTTTCCTTATAGGGCTATGGTCTGGATAAATGAGAGAGCATCTGTATAGCTCCCAGGCAGGTCCTGGCATAAGGCAAGCACTTAGTAAATGTTCTCTATTATTCACTCTACAGGTATTCGCTGATTGGTCATTGTGTGCCAGGCATGTACTAGGTTCTTAAGATATAGCTTAAGACTCAGTTCCTAATTTGTTCTCATGTCTCGCAGTCTGGCAGAGAAGATACACATTAAACAGTTTATCATAATAGCAATAGGTACAGTAAAGACTATAAGCCCATGATGCTGTAAGTATGTAACAGGGAACCTTACCTAGTTTAGGTGGGTAGTGATCTAATTCTTGAGGGTCTAATATTTAAACTAAGATCCCAAGAATAAAAAAGATTTAATCTAGATTAAAGGAAGATATAGAATGGAAAATAATATTATAAGGAAAATGAAAAACATATACTTATTCATTCATTAATGCAATTAGTATTTTTCTGAGTACCTAGTATGTGCCAGAATCTGTGAATATAGCAAGAAACGGGACCATCCCTCAGTGTTTACTAGAGTCCAGGGTAAAAACACACACAATAAATGGTTACATACGTATTAAATTTCTGAAGAAAAAATACAAAAGGAGACTTAACCTTGTCTGGGGGCAATTGGGAGTCTACTTGAAGAGCGATTTAAGGTGACACCTGAAGAATGAATTGGAGCCAACCAGGCTAGATGAGGTCAAGATGGAGAGAGTGGGAGAGAGAAAAATGTGCCTTCTAGGGAGGGGAAAACAGCATGGTCCAAGGGAGAAGCTGGAAGAACTGAAGACAATTCGTGTTGCTGGAGCTAGGGAGAACAAGGGAAGAGGTAGAAGATAATGTTCAGAGTTAGGCTGGCGCAGACCACACACAGCCTTGCAGGTCACAGAAAGGACTATGGACTTAGTTCAAAGACAATAAAAAGCTACTGAAGTTGCTGATAGTTCAATTATAAATGTCTTGATGGAGAACAATTTTGCCTAGACTTACCTTCCAGAAACTGGTCCAAAGCATGATTAGTGTAGCATACAACCAAGATGGGGAATTTCTGGACGCTAATCTGCCAGACGGGCTCATTGGTTAGAAGCGCCTGAACAATTTTTAAACCCACATAGGTTTTGCCTAGAAAACAAGGGAACAGGAGAGTTAAAAAAAAATTAAAGACTTCCTAAAAGGAGTAATTAATTATTTACAGCAAATTATTATTTTATTTTTAAAGATTTCATTTATTTATTTGACAGAGAGATACAGAGTGAGAGCAGGAACACAAGCAGGGGGAGTGGGAGAGGGAGAAGCAGGCTTCCCGCTGAGCAGGAAGCCTGATGCAGGGCTCGATCCCAGGACCCTGGGATCATGACCTGAGCCAAAGGCAGACGCTTAATATTGAGCCACCCAGGAGCCCCAGCAAGTTATTATTTTAAAAAATTTAAACTGAAATTGTTTAAAATCCAAGAAGCACAAATGGGTATATAATGAAAAGCCCCCATGCTCTTCTGCCCCCAGTCACCCAGTTCCTCTCTTGGAAGCAATCAATATTACCAGTTTTTTGTGTCACTTTCTAGAGTTAGTCATACTATGCAAATGCAAACAAATAAGAACACAGTCTTTCTCTAGCCTTCCTTTTTAAATGGAAATAGTTGCAGACTATTTTCACGATTCTACATCTTGCTTTTTTCACTTAATGTACCTTGGAGATAGCTCTCCATCAGCACATAAAAAGAATCCCCCCTCCCCTGTCTCTTTTTTCACAGCTGTAAGATGTTTTTTCACAACTGTAAGGTATTTTTTACCCAGTACCCTCATGCAATAAATTATTTAGAAATGCTTTCTATATATCACAATAGACTTGCCTTTGTGATAGGAGGGGAAAACTCAAAGAAATCAACATTGAAGTTAGAGTTACAGACTCATTCATAAATGGCCAAAAATTAAGTCTACAAACAGCTAAGTTCTTACTCTGTATCAGGCTGAGAAGGTAGCTACTGTCCTGGAAAAACTCAGAGTAAGTGAGAAAGCAATAGAAGAAAATCAAAGATTTCAGTATAGCAAGATAAATAACAATTTCTTCCTTCCTTTTTTTCCTTCAAATAATAAGTACTGAGTGCCTAATACATGTCAGGCACTGGGTTAGGTGCAAGAAATTCAATAGTGAGCAAAACAGCCACGGTTATCTTCCTGGAATGTACAGACTTGCAGAAGAAAAAGATATTAATCACACAAACAAATGTAAAATCATAAAGGTGGGAAATGAGAAATACACGGTACCCCCCAAAAAAATAATTGGGATTTTGACCTAGTCAATGAGGTTAGAAGAGACTTCCCTGGGGAAGTGAAAACTGAGTTAAGAGTGGACAAGAAGGAATAGGGATGGGGCTGCCATCTTCCAGGTAAGTAAAGACCGAGGCTTGGCTTCAGCAGTAGACATAAGGAGGCAGACTGGGGAGAAGTTTCAGAGGTTAACATCGATTGGAACTTGATGATGGTTTGGCTAGGGTGGGAAGCAGAAAAGGAAAACTAGGTATCTGGTTACAGGACTGGACAGATAAGGATACCTCAAGAGGAAAGAAAATCTCTAGAATTCAATATTTACTCTATCTCCTCCTCCTACTTCCTTCCCCTTGGAATGGGTACTTTTTGAGATTTCCACCTCAAAAATGACTCCCTTTATTACTTCCCCCTCATATTCACAGGTATGCTCTTTCCTAGTAACCATTTAGGTGTGTGACTTAAGCAAGCCTGAAATTATTACTATACTTGGAACTAAAGTCCTACTTCAAGTGATTAACATTAAGGGAAATTATCTGTAACATGTAGATTTTGAGACAAAATGGCTCCTACAAATCAGTAAGGAGCCATCTGAAAAGAAGCCAATCCACAGAAGCAGTAATATAAATAGCTAATAAACTCAAGAAAGGATATTTAATCTCATTCTTCATTAAACAAATACATATTAACCACTGTGATACACATTTCCAGGGGGCAATTTGGCAAGATCTATTAAAATTACAAATTTACATATTCTTTGATCAAGTTAGGAATTTCTCTTCTGCATTTATTTTTTTGCATATGAAATGACTCACAAATAAGGCTATTCATTGAAATATTATTTATATTAATAAATCTTTCCACATGGGACTGGTTAGATTAGTCCACTGTATGGAATATTATGCAGTCATAAACAAGAGCTACTACTTATGTACCAATATGAAAAGATCACCAAGATATTTTATAAGTGGACAAAGCAACATGCACAGGAGTGTTTCTAGCACAGTGGGTTAAAAAAAAAAGTTAAGGGGTGGGGTGCCGAGGAGCTGGCTCAGTCAGTGAAGCATGTGACTCTTGGTCTCAGATTGTCGGTTCGAGCCCCACATTGGGTGTGGAGATTACTTAAAAATAAAATCTTTAAGGGGCGCCTCGGTGGCACAGTTGGTTAAGCATCCAACTCTTGGTTTCAGCTCAGGTCATGATCTCAGGGTCATCAGACTAAGCCCTGAATTGGGCTCTGTGCTCAGCATGAAGTCTACTTGAGTTTTTCTTTCCCTTGTCCTCTACCCATCCCCCCTGCTCTCTCTCTCCCAATCTCCCCAAAATAAATAAATCTTAAAAAAAAAAAGAAAAAAAAAAGAAAATCTTTAAAAAACAAAGAAAGGAAAATAGTAAAGGGTAATAAATATATTCAATTCACACATTTGCTTGAATATTCATAGAATATCTCTGGAAGGATAAAATAAGAAAATAACATTGTTTGCTTTAGGAAAGGGAACTGAGTGGAATGGTAAGAGGAAGGAGACTTTTTAAAAACTTTGAACCATTTTTTATTAAAACTAAAAATAGGGGCATCTGGGTGGATCAGTCAGTTGAGCAGTTGATTCTTGATTTTGGCTCAGGTCATGATCTTGGGGCCCTAGGACTGGGGCCCCATGTTGGGTTCTGCACTTGGCAGGGAGTCTGCTTAAGGATTCTCTCTCTCCCTCTGCCCCCCCCAACCATGTGCTCTCTAAATAAATAAATAAATCTTAAACCAAAAACATAAAAACTAATGGGTCAAAATTTTTGTTTAAGATTGATTTATTTATTTATTTATTTATTTGAGAGAGAGAGAGAATGAGAGAGAGAGCACAAGAGGGAAGAGGGTCAGAGAGAGAAGCAGACTCCCTGCTGAGCAGGGAGCCCGATGTGGGACTCGATCGTGGGATTCGATCCCGGGACCCCAGGATCATGACCTGAGCCGAAGGCAGTCGCTGAACCAACTGAGCCACCCAGGCAATGGGCCAAAATTTTTAACCTTGCAGATTAGCAAAAAAGATTGATAACAAGATCGGAAAGGATGTAAGGAAATAGGAACACTAGTTCATTCTTGGTGGAAGTATAAACTGATACATCCTCTTTTTTTAAAAATTTATTTGAGAGAGAGAGAGAACACACAAGCAGGGGGAGGGGCAGAGGGAGAAGCAGACCCCATGCTGAGCAGGGAGCCCGACATGGGACTCGATCCCAGGACCCTAGGATCATGACCTGAGCCAAAGGCAGACGCTTAACCGACTGAGCCACCCTGGCACCCCTCTTTTTTTTTTTTAAGCCTTGAAAGTATCTCTTTAATTATGTATATTTTCCCATTATATAAGTGTTTCTTACCAGAAAGAACCTTCCACCAGTGCCTGGGTGGCTCAGTCAGTTAAGCGTCTGACTCTCGGTTTAGTTCAGATCATGATCTCAGGTTCCTGAGATCGAGCCTCGCATCAGGCTCTGAGCCAAGAGAAGTATGGTGTGGAAGATAGGAGAGCCAGGACAAGATGAGCCAGACGCCTGAGTTCAAGTCCTAGGTCTGTCACTTACCATCTGTATGAATATCAACATATTATTCAACCTCTTTTTGCCTTAGTTTTTCATCTGTAAAATGGAAATTGTTTCTACTTCAGAGTTGTTGAAGATGCAATGAGTTGATACATGGAAAGCATTTAAAACACTACTTGGCACATAGTGCTGTTATTATGTATTTGATATTATTTAAAGTAACATAAAATCAGGGGCACCTAGGTGGCTCAGTCAGTTGGGTGTCCGACTCTTGATTTTGGCTTGCGTCCTGATCTCAGGGTTGTGGGATCGAGCCTCGAGTCAGGCTCTGTGCTTGGCATGGAGTCTCCTTGTCCCTCTCCCTCTGCTCCTCCCCCTGCTTGTTCTCTCTCAAATAAATAAAATTTTTTAAAAAATTAAAAAATAAATATAAAACCAAATAAAAATTAACATAGCCTTTGATGAAGCAAAGGTCATGCATCTTCCTAAGTCTGACCCCATAGGAGTCTTCTCTAACCTTGTGATTTTGATTACTATGCATACCAATGGATGCCCGCTGAAAATCACCAGGAACAGCTACTTTATAGATAAGTCTAATGCCCATTTTAGGAGAATGTCTCTAATCAAGATACTCTAGAAACCTAGAGTCAAGCCTCCCTTGCCTATCTCATAGGGCAGATGTCATGTGGTCTGAAAAATTCTCTTACCTGTTCCAGGAGGTCCTTGAATAATAGCCAGTTCCCTTGTGAGAGCAAACTGCAAGGCTTCCATTTGAGAGTCATCCAGCTTCAAGGCTTCTTTTGAAGGCCACTGGCTGGGGTCTAAGACATTCACTCTGGGATGTCTCAAGCCCTCAGCATTCCTCAGAGATTCTCCAGTGGCCGAGGGATTCTTTATTAAGGGAGTGAAATCATATCTACCCCCCATTAGCAAGTACCGTGGCTCCTTCACATAAGAGTCACACTCCACAATGTTCCTCTGGAAAGGGACGTCTTCCTCCTGGACCTCCTGGAGTCCTTCCAGGACATGCCTATAGGCCTCAAAGTATGCAGTTGTCTCCACCATGAGGAAAGAGTCAGATGGCTGGACCTCTGCTAGCAACTGTTGGCTCTGCTCATTGAAGGAGAGCTGAACAATTCCTCGGCAGAGATCTTCCTGCTCCCGGTTAGACACAGTGGCAAAAAGAAATGTTTCAAAGTTGTCCTTGGACATGCACACCAAAGATCCATAGAGCAATCGCTTGGAATTCTGCCAGCGAACAAACTTGAGTGGTTTTGTGTCAAACTGCACCTTGTAGACAATGCCTGATGATGAACACACGGGGGTGATAATCCTGGTATCAAAGTAGATTCGGATGTCATCAAACTTTCTCTTCCTCAGGCCTTGGTCTTCAAAGCTTTGGAGAAGTTCGAAAATGCCTTCTCGTAGGGGTCTAACAAAATCTTCTCTCAAGAGTCGGAAGTGGGTATCCAGATAGATAGCAGTGCTTTCATATTTTCCAGTAATGATGTTGGGACGAAGGAATGGCCTCTCATCCAAGTGTACTTCATTGTAAGTAGGGTAAATGGGCATGGTCCTGTAGCTCTCAACATGGTCTTCTGCCTCAGGCTGCACTAATGTGTAGGTGTCCACTCTTAAAGTGCCCTCTCGCCTCTTTTCCTGCAGATGTTCAATGATGGTCTGCACCTTTTCCAGGTTCTTCTCTGTCTCCTCTTCTATGTCAACCCCAGAGGCTCTCAAAGCATTCAGAGAAGCTGGCAGGAGGGAAATGAGCATGGAAGTTTCCTGCACAGAGCTGGCGGGGAAGACACTTACAAGATCCTGGAGGAGAGAGATGATGTTGCTTAGGTGTTCTGGATACTGGTTTCGAACATCAGGGATGGGCTCAGTGATCATCCCTACCACATAAGTCGGCAGGCAGACTTTGAGGAATTTGGAGTTCTTCAGTATACCCAGGACATGGAGAACGCTCTGGCGGTCCATTTTAGAACTGCAAGCCTTCCGAAGAACCTGGCAGATGAGCTCAAGGAAGTTGGATTTCATACCAGAATGAGACAGGAGCTCTTTCAGCCCTACACCTGTAGCAAGAGTGATGACCACCTCAGAAGGGTCTTTCTGCAGAAGATTTTCTAGGAATTTGTAGCCCAGTTTCTTTACCTGCTGTGGCTGTTCTGAAGGCTTCTGGTGGGGGGTCCGCCACTGCTGGAAGTTTTCATCAGACCATGGTGGTCTGTGATTCCTTCCCTCCTGGTTGCCATTTCTCCGCCTAGCATCATTTTCCTGACCATGTCTTTGGCCTCTAGGTTCATTACTGGTGTGCCCCTCATGGCTTCTCCTTCCCTGATGTGGGTTCCTGCCCATCGCTCCAAACCTTTCTTCTCTCTGCCGTACAGGAACAGCTTGGTTGGTGGCCCTAGGCTGCCTTCCGGGCTGGTTGGCTCCTCCTCTGAGAGCATTGGCTGGTGGGTTATTGGCCTGATTTCTAGCTCTTGGTGGTAATTCATCATCTACAGGCCATAAACACAATGGGAATATTGGGTAAGCACAAAAACAAAGGTGCAAGGAAATCTAATAGAACAACAATGGAAAGACTCTCATTTTCGAAAACAACTAAGGAACTCAGATTTTCTTTGCAGAGAAAGTTTCCTAAAAAGCCATGTAATAAATGTAAAATAGATTACTACGGCTGCTGTATATATTATGAAAACATTGTTTTTTCAGAGAATGCAAAAGGGAAAAAGAGTAAACATCTGTTGGGGCCAGGGGCCCTGGCTTAGTTGGAAAAGCATGCAACTCTTGATCTTGGGGTCCTGAGTTCAAGCCTCACTCTGGATGTAGAGATTACTTAAATAAATTAAAACTTAAAAAAACAGGAATAAACATTTGTTGAGTGCCTAATACATGCTAGAGAATAAATACTTGCAGTATCTCATTTAGTCCTCATAAGCTGGGATTGTTTCGGAGGGTCAAAAAGATTAGCTCATTGCTTCTAGTTTTTTGCCAATACCAAATGATTGCCAAAGCATGAGTTCCAAAGCCAAACAGATCTCGTCAGATCTCATCCTCAATACTTCCTCACTATATAACCAAGTTGCATAATTTCTCTATGCCTAAGTATCTATGTGGGTGTAAAGATTAAATATTTATAAGATGCTTAGTAGAGTACCCGACACATAAAAAGTTCTCATTACTAGCAGCACTAATAATACTTTTCTATTGGGAATACCCTATTGACTTCTAGAGTCACTGGTTCTACCACTAAACAATTATGTCACAGGCGACAGAGTCATCAAGTGGGATAAAGTTACAAGAGAAATGCTTCTTGAAATTTGTCCAGCATCAGATGGCAAAGGGGATGGTGGGGCTTCCTTTACCAAAATGTTTTTGAGCTAATTAATATGTTGAAAAGGAAACTGAAAAATGAAACTGAACTTCTGTTTTAGGAAACTCAAAAACGAAACTTAAGTTCTTCTCCCTTCCGAAGCACAAGTTCATCCACATAGTATTATCTACTACCAACCCTCAGACAAGTTGTTGGGGGAGGGAGGAGATACACCCAATCCACACATGAAAGTTAACATCACCCTGTGGATAAAGCTGAACTTGTTTTCCTTAATCTGCCACACATTTCTTTTTTAAGATTTTATTTATTTGACAGAGAGAGACACAGCAAGAGAGGGAACATAAGTAGAAGGAGAGGGAGAAGCAGGCTTTCCGCCAAGCAGGGAGCCCAATGTGGGGCTCGATCCCAGGACGCTGGGACCATGACCCGAGCTAAAGGCAGACGCCCAACAACTGAGCCACCCAGGTGCCCCTTGCCACACATTTAAGTAACTTGGCCAATGTACCCAAGCCCAGTTTTTTCACTTTCCTCTCCTATAAAATTGATAGAGCTGACCCAACTTAGCAGAATTACTTGGAGACTTAAAAACAACAAAATAAGATTGTATACAATGCTGTGAAGGTAAAAATGTTATGAACACACATCATAGTCAAGAGGATTGTACCATTTCATGACATCAGATGCTAAATCCATTTTTGTACATTTTTTGTTTTGCACTTTGTAGAGGAAATTTTATTGTGACAACATAAAGGAACATTTGATAAAACATAAATACTGTATTACTGAAATCTAAGTTTTATAAGTGTTACTTATTTACTTTTCAAACCCTCAAAATATCAGAAGAAAGTCTTCCTTCTAATAAAACTTGATGTTTTAAAGAATGAAAAATTGTATTGTTTCTCCCACATTCTTCCAACAGTCATGCAGCTCATAAAATAAACTTCAAGTTCCTTCTCATCTGTTCCACAGCTAAACTCAGATGACATACTGCAAACTTAGGGAAAACCAAGAATCCATTTGGTTTTGTTTTAGAAAGTTCTAAGCAAACAATCATCATAGCAGTAGTGATGCTTTCGGAACTAACTGCTTTGGTGACTAGGGTTCTAGACACATGTTATCACATACATATCCACTAGCCATGTATGAATGTTAAGAATATTAGATGTGGCTAGTCTGATTAAGATGTGTAAAACAACACATGTAACTTTGAAGACTTAATACCAAAAATAGGGTAAATATCTCATTAAAATTTTTTTATACTGATAACACCTTAACATGATAATATTTAAGAATTTGGGGGAACAGGTAAAAATACGGAAATTATTAAAGTACTATGATAATAAAATATATGTATTCAATTATTGCAATAAAATGACATTATCTGGATATACTTATTTAAATAGGTGTTAAATTTTATTAAATTAGTAACAAATTTCAAAAACGGATTTCACCTGTTTCTTTTTGCTTTTTTTAATGATGCTACTAGAAAATTAAAGATAACATTTTTGACTTGATTATCTTTCTACTGGGTGGTGTTACTCTAAACCAGTTATTTCCAATTCAGACACCTTATCACTACCTTTGTTAAAGTGAACTGTACCCATTCACCAGCTCTCTTAGGGAAAAGAGAAGGCTATTTATTTTTCAGAGTCATTCATGCTATGGCTAAGGAATAAGTCATTCTTTACTTGAGAGATGCTGTCAATCTTAGGTGGGCCTGCTCATTCATACAGAACTCAATTTCCTTCCCATTAGGTAGAAAATCTTGCTCACCTCTGTGGTTAGTATAGGGATTCCTCGGCCTGCCCTCCAAGCAAGGTCTTCTGCCCTCCATGTCTGAGTTACCCGAATTCCTTCACGTTCACGTTACTTTCAGTTATCTGGAAATCTGCAGATTGAGAGAGATCAGGGTCCTTGAAATACAGCATCTAGCAGAAAAAAAACCCAAAATAGCATCAAGCCAGTCCTTCTGCCTCTACATCTTAATGATCTGTTAACTAAGAGTTAAACACAGATTTAATCATGGGCACAAGTGTTCAACTCTGTGAATGCCCAAATATGATATAAAATGTTAAGTTCACAATTTAGATGATTTCAAATTTCCCCTTCTCTTTACCCCTGCACTTCACTGGGGTAGAAAGAATTATCAATTCCCATTCAAAACTACTATTTGGTTTATGCTTTTAGTCAAGTTACTTAATCAGTTGCTAGGTTTCATTTTCCTCTCCCATAAAGCAGACAAATATTGTTTCCAGGACAGAAACTAGTACATTTCTGTTAATCCAAAAATGATGCATTCACCATCCCACCCAGCATTTCTATTATACAGTATTTTACAGCTTACAGTATTCTGTAGTTTGAAAATAATCAGTAAGTAGTTATCCCTTATCCTATTCTTTGGAATGCAGCCAAACTGATTAAGCCCTCTATTCTACTGAATCAAGAGAAGGAAATTACATGTTTCAATAACCAGAGGTTTAGCCTCTACAGGATGCTGTTTCCCCAGGATCAGCTAGAAATCTGTAGTTCTTTCCTTCTCCCCTTTCTTCTACCTTGAAGGTTTTTGACAGTGATCCTGTAAGAGGAAGAGGAAGCCCCTTTAAGGGAACTTCTTAGTACAACTCACACACATCATATGAGCTGGGGCTAGGGAAAGAGTGGGTGACTCAGAGTCCTCAGCAAAGGGATTTCTGAGACTGTCCCTCTCACTGAGTTTTAAAATATTCATACTTGGAAACCGTGAATAGATTTGGCATTCCATAAGGAGTAGCTTTTACCCTCATCAGAAAAAGGAGTCCTTTTCCTTCCTGCTGGGAATATTGTGGGTGAATCTCTTTCCTCACCGTATCAAACCTAGCTCTCAAGTGCAGATTCAGTACTTTGGTTTTTGTTGGTTTTTTTTTTTCCCTTAATTTAAAAAAAAAAATCTGAGGAGAAAATGCCTTCTTTCTCTTGTTGAAAAATACTAAAATAGAAACTCAGAAATTTTCTGGGATAAAAGAAATGGGAAAAAACAAAAAAGAAAGCAAAGGGAGGAGCAAAGAGCACAGGAAATGCCATGGAAAAAAGGCAGACTAAAGTGGGTCTCTTTGGGACTGAAGGCCTAAAAGGGCAGGAAGAAGAAAATCAGTGAGGGTCAAGCCGGTAGAGGGGTCAAATCAGAGGAGAATGGTAATTACCAGCGTGGGGGGAATGGAAGAGACTGAAACGCGCAGCCAGAGATGGGTATCAGGGGAATTCTCCAGGGTCCCTAGAGGGTAGCAGAAGGAAGGATGGAGGAATCCCTGGCACCCAGGAAGGAGCCCAGGGGGTCCTGATGGAAGTATTAGGGGGTTGAGGGGGAGTCAGGGCCACGTGGGTAGCATGAAGGCTGGGCCGGGAATGGCAGGGGAGGTAGGGGGGCCTTCAGAAGAGGGTCGGGCTGAACTCAGCTGGGGGGCGCCTCTAAGTAGGCATGGGGAGTGCAGGTGCTGAGGGTGCTTCCTAAAGCTGGGGGGAAAGAAGGCGATGGCAGGTAAGGACAGACGAAGATGAAGGGGGCGGCTGGGGCAGAAAGCGAGGGCAGAGATGGGGGTGGGGGGCAGAACTAGCTGAGGGGGTCAGAGGTAGAGGTGGCGATGGAGGCGCCGAGAGGGCAATGGGGCTCTGAGGGGGGCACCTGGGACTCTGAGATGGATGATGGGGAGATGGGGCGCCGAAGGGATGGCGGGGTACTAAGGAGCCGGCAGGGATGCTGAGGCGAGTACGGGGCGCCGGGGAGAAGCGCCGGCAGAGGCAGCGGCGGGCGGCGCGGGCGCCGGGGGTCGCGGCGGGCAGAAGCAGGTGCGGGGCCGGGGCGCGGGGCGGGGGTCACTCACCCGGCTCCGGCGCGTCTTCTCCCAGCCGCCGCCTTCGCACTGGTGCTCGGGCCCAGGAAGGTCCGCGGCCCCGCCTGGCGCCGCGCACTTTCGGTTTCCTTTCCCCGCAGACACTGGGCGGGGCGAGGGGCCGGGCGGGCGGCCGGGAGGAGGAGACCTGGGCTGGGGGAAAGAGGAGGGGACCTCGGGGCTGCGAGCGGGGGGGGGCCGGGCGCTGTGGCACTGCCGGCGCCCCCGCCCTCAGGCTGGGCCGGGGCTGGTGGACCGGCTGGCGTCGCCTCAGCTCCCCCCGGCGGCGGGACCGGCGGGCTCGGGCGGGCGCGGATGAGGGGAGGGAACTGCGGGGGGAGGGTTAACAGTGCTCAAGGCCGTCTTAGGCCTCAGTCCGCCCCGGAGGAGGGGGAACCCGGCGGGCGGCTTAGTGCGTGCGAAGCGCGACATGGCGGCGAGGCCGACAAGCCCCGGGGGACCCGAGTGTACGGCGAAGGGGGCGGGGCTAGAGCGGCCTTGACAACCCTTAGATCGCCTCGGGCCGGGCGGCTCGGAGACTACATTTCCCAGAGGGCACCGCGTGCCGCGGGACGGAAGGGGAAGCGCCCCGGGCTCAGTGCGCAGGCGCGGGCGTTTCCCCTGGCTATATAAGAGAGGTCTGGAGCCTTCCTCGTTCTTTTGCGTTTTCGGCGCTTTCCTCCTTGTCTTTCTTTGGTGGTTGCTTCGTCCGATGCTGTGCGGGCCCGGGAACGCGGGTTTGCTGTTGTGAGTGGTGAGTGGAAATACTGCTGTTTTCCCTTCGAGATCCCAGTTCCTCCTTTTTCCTCTTTGCCGTCGCCCCTGCCGGTGGCTCCCTCTGCTATGACCCTAAATACGCCTTAAGGCGTCGGGGAGACAAATTAAAACTGGAAAAATCCGCGCCTGTGTGCGGACCTGAGTCCTTGGCTGGTGTAAATGATGACTTCTCTTTTTTCCCCATCAGATCGACAATGCTGACGTCTTTGAACACTTGCCAGTTAGTTCTGATAAACCGGCCTCAAGAGGCACGGCCATGTTCTGATCCCAACCGTGAGAAGATGGCGATTGATGCCCTTTTTTTGTTGGTTTGCAGGTCAGTGCGATCAGAGGGTACAGAATGGATCTCCGGAGAGGGATTCGCCGCTGGACCTCCAAGAGAACCCCCTGTAGACTTGTCCAGCCTTCCGTCTCCTGATCTCGGGCGTAAGCATTTGTATCCTGGCCTATTGTAGGAAACGCGTGTTCTGGGAACCTCTTCGTGTGCTAGGCAAACTTGGGGGAAAAAATGAAGATTTAACTGTAGCCAATTTTACTTACAAGTAAAGTGCGCTGAACACTTCGTTTTATCACAGTTCTAAAAATATGTATCTTAGACTTCGGTGAAGAAACAGGTTTAGGAAAAATAATTACCCAAAGGGAAAAATCTGTTTAAAGTGAAAAGATGTTATTCTTGAACGTCTCTTGAATGCTTCTGAAAGTACATTTCTAAGTGGAGGCTGGCTGCGCAGGCGGGTGGTTGAAAGAACTTACTAGAGGCAGAACAAGAGGAGGTGTTTGTTGGATACATCGCAAAGGGAGCTGCAAGCAGGAGAGCAAAAACTGCCAGGAGGGCAGTGGTGGGCGTCTATAGTGAAGGGAGAAGGTGAGGAGGTATGGGAACGAATGGAGTTTTCCTTTTTTGGTACCTGTGCCCAGTTTTAAGTAGCCCATTGCTCTTCCAGGGCTTACAGATATTTTGAGGTGGGTTGCCTAAAGGACTTGTTTGTGCTCAGCCAGATGGTCACTATGGGCCCTGTTAACCTTATCCAGGTTTCGATTGCTCAAACCTTTTTCCTGAAAGTGGCCTCTCCAAGTGAGGACATTATTTTGATTTTATTTTTTTTTAAGTACTCTACACCCAATGTGGGGCTCAAACTCACAACCTAGAGAACAAGAGTTACGTGCTCTACCGACCCAGCCATCCAGGCACCTCACGTGAGGATTTTTTTCTAAGGGAAAGCTAAGTTTGGTTTTGGTTGACCTAGCCACTCAAAACTAATTCTCAACTGTGTACCATTTTAATTTGCTTGACTCCTTAAGGGCAGGACTTATTGGGGGACAGATGTATCATAAAACTTGCTGTGCCAGAGTGTTCCTGTAAGTCAGGTTTTTAGTGATGGCGTTTTGCATTAAAACGTAATATCCTGACCCTTGGTCAAAACGCTGTGGTCACCGAAACTCCGCCAAAGCCAACCAGTTTCCCACAACTCTTGAGAGCCACACTGGCCTCTCAAATACAAGCTCAGAAGGCAGAGGTGTTTATTTTAGCTGTTACTGGCAACAACAGGATACAGATCTCAAATACTGGGTTGCAGGTACAGAAGCAGACCAAATCTTACTCCTTCTTAGGGCTTTTTCTAAGAATGAGAACTTACTCCTGGCATATATGATGAATGAACTTTTTTCCCCAACAGATCGACCATGTTGATCTAACTTTTTTAAGCCAGTTTCTGTCTGATATGCCAGTCTGAGCGGCTCCCTTGTCCCCCACTCCCTTGGGCATCTAGCTGATGGGAGCTCATAGTTTGTTTTTTCATCTCAGAGTTACTGTTGGCGGAAAGCAGACTTGGAGTGGACCAGGAATGAGATGTTGGTAAGTGATATCCACATGGCTGAATAGACAGAGAAGATCTGGAAAATGGGAGAGATAATAACTCCTTTTTATAAGTTAATTTAAGTAATCCCTACATCCAGCATGGGCCTCGAACTCTTACCCCAAGATCAAGAGTCGCATGCTCTTCCAAGCCAGCCAGGCATCCCTACTTCTATTTTAAATGTGGGACTATCTGTCCCCCTTGTGTTCTGCTCTAACTCAAATTTGGCCATTGCAATTGATGACAACTTTTTTCCCCATCAGATCGACCATGTTGATCTAACTGAACCATTAGCCAGTGTTTTGTCTGATGCATTGGCCCCACCCTGTTTTCTGCTTAAACTATCTTCTGTATGGTGTTTTTTTAAGTGGTGTGTTTGTTTTCTTCCCCCAGGAATCCCGTCGCTTATCTTGTTTTTACGGGCTTACTTCCTGTAGGTTGGGAGCCCTGTGAGCCACAGGGCAGTAAATAGATGCGGCCTGATGTGCTTGGTTCAGTCTGTCCTGCAACAGGTGAGGTTTCTGCAAATGGCATTAAGTGTCAGCCCCTTGTAAGGTGATTAAATATGCCCCCATAGAGGTGTTGAGTTTGCCCACTGGGGAGTAACCCGGGAACCCACTTCCCAAGTGGTAGAGTAGGACTGTTGACCTATTGGTACTACTGGGTCCTGGAGGTCTCACACATCCCAAACAAGTAGCTTTTTACATCAGAATTAAATATGAATTGTAATCTTTCTTTTTAAGGACTTGAGATCTCAACTATGGAGCTGGAATACAAGGGTTCTTGGAAAAGATTGCCTCTGCTTTCCTGAGAAAGGGTGATAGTTCGGTTGAATCAGTCTCACAAGGGTTTTGTGTAACCTGAGAACTATCTAGAGGCCTGTGCCTGTTTTGAAGAATCCAGGATTATGGTTAAATTTAGTAAAACTTTTAACTTGTATCCTTATCTGGAGAGAGAAAATAAAATTCTTTAAACGAATATGCTCTTGTGTTTGGTTAATGGAGATAAGCATTGAACCATGGGTACAATCATGTCTACAAGGGTCAAACTCCAGGGCCAGAGAGCAAATGGAGGGCAGATCGCATACTTGTACATTTTGCAGGCATTTCTAAACGGCTGTATACACTAAAGCACAGGTTCTTTGATTTGTGAGAGTAGTAAATACGATTAGGGCTATACTTGATTTACGTGTTTTTAATGTTCAACCATAGAAGATTCTAGACTGGTCTAATGATACATGGCCAAATCTGGTTTCATCCAACACTTCACGGTCTCCCCTGCCCCAATTTTAATACATGTTGTATTAAGATTGTCTAACCTAAGAAAGATGGGACTTCACACTGGGCCGTTTATATTGTGCCTTCTAAGCTAGCTCTTCGTATTGACTCTGCATGGGATCCCCCTCCCCTTGAGTATGTTGGACCTAGTGCTTCAAATAAATAGACCACAAAAGAGGGTAGGTCACTGGACATTAGACTCCTTGTTTATTCTCTTGCTAGTTCCCTTCATACCTGTTTCATTCCTTGGCTTGTGCACTTTGAAGAAGCAAGCTGTCAATGGGAAATGTCTGTGTAGCAAGGTGGACTCCAGCCAACCATGTGCTTGGAACTGGACCCTGCCAAGGACTGCGCGTGGAAGCAGATCCTTCCCCAGCCCTGTGGTCTGGAATCCCTGCTGACACCTTCATGTGTTAAGGAGACCTTGAAACAGGACCCATTTGAACTGTCCCTGGATTACTGACCTACAGAAAATAAGATTAAATGTTTTTCAAGTCACTGAGTTTTGGGGGTAATTTACCCAGCAATAAATCCAGAGCTTCATAATCAAAAGCTCTATAGCTGTCTTGATAGGAATACCATTAACTGCATCAGTCCACTGACCTTCCTGAATCTGTCAGGGCATTCAAAACTAAGTGTGGCCCCTAGCCTACATTTCCAGACTTCCGTTGTGTCCCCCTTCATGCATTCGATTTAAACTTCAGAAACTAGGGGTGCCTGGATGGCTCGGTCGGTTAAGCATCTGCCTTTGGCTCAGGTTATAATCTCAGGGTTTTGGGGCTGGGCTCCAGATGGGGCTCCCTGCTCAGTGGGGAGTCTGCTTCTGTCTCTCCCTCTGCCCCTCCTCTCTGCTCATGGTCTCTCTCAAATAATCTTAAAAAAAAAAACAAAAAAACCTTAAAACTGGATTACCCCTTCCCCACCAAGGCTGCCTCCCCACAGTCATTTCTATCCCAGGTATTGACACCTTCGGTCTAGTTACTCAGGCAGAAAATCTTGGGAATTACCCTTCACGTTTTGCTCTCCACCCACGTGTGAAACGATTAGCAAATCCTATTGGTTCTGCCTTCAAAATACATCTGAAATTTGCCCCTCCATTGCTACCACTTTGCTGATCCAAACCATCATCCAAGCTTTGATTACTGGTCTTGCTACTACCACTCCCCTCTGTGATCTGTTATGCAGCTAGAGTGATGTAGAGAACTGAAGATCATGCCACTGTCCTCCAAACAGCATGTCCCCACCTCACTTGGAGTAAAAGCCAGAGTCTGGCCTGCCCTATATCCTCTTAATCTCTGACCTATCCCTTTTTCTTCCAGTCTCTTTCAGTCACCAGACTGTTCCTCTATCACTTGATCACTCCTACCTCAGAATCTTTGCACATGCTGTTTCCTCTGCCTGGAGTGACCAATCCTAGACTCCTCAGATCTTTGCATGTTTTCCTCTCTTGTCTCAATCAGGTGTGTTTATTCAAATGTCATCTTCTCTGAGGACCTATCTAAAATAATCTTCCCTTTCTGTTCCCTTGTGTTTTTTTTCGTATTATCACTGCCTAAGTGATACATAGACAAACATACACACACACACGCATTGTATATTTATATATTTATTGTTGGTACCCCCTCATTCCCCACCCCCATTAAACCAGGACCTCATGTACGTAGCAACTTTCCCTTCTTTGTCTATGGCCCCTCCAACAGCAAGTGGCACAGTGCCTGGCATGTGGTAGGCCACTCAGTATTTGCTAAATGAAAGAATGAATCACACACTTGTGGCTCGACTGTGCTAAGGCACTTGACATGCACACTTCGTTACTCATCACAACAGCCCAGTGAGGAAAGAACATGATTCTTATCCCAATTGCACAGATGAGGGAGTGAGGCTCAGGGAGGTATGGTTCCCCAGCTCTATGTGAGACAACTGAGTCACAAACCCTGACCTCTTTGACTCCAAAGCCCCTCCTTTTCCCTTCCCAATGTACTGCCTTCTGCTAAAACAAGTATTTTCTATTCTCTGCATCCTCTGCAGTTTCCAGAGCTATTCCTTGCATACAGTAGGTGCTCAAAAAGGCAAAAAATGACCAAATGATTCCTTGAACTATCACAAACTGGCAGCATGAAGACACAATCCATTCCATAAATATTTATTGAGTACCTACCGGGTGCCAGACTCCGTTCTAGGTGCTGAGAATACAATAGTGGAAAAAAAATTACTGCCACTGTGGAAGATTAACTTGCCAGTGGAGGGAAGAACAATAAGACAATAATAGTATGTTATTTAATCGTTAACACAATGGAGAAAACTCAGTGTAGTGGGGGAAAGGAATAGAATTGGAAATGTAAAGGTGAGCAGTTGAGTACAGAGCTGAAATAGATCAGGGAGTGAGTGGTGTATCAGAGGGATAGTCTATTCCCAGGCCAGTGCAAAGGCCTTGAGGCAAAAACATGCCTGCTGGATGCTGTGTTTAGAGTAGAAAGGAGGCCAGCGTGGCTTTGAGTGGAAAATTGGAAGGTCTGGCCATAGCGGACTCATTTTCCTGCCTGGTAATAATGACTGTGGCTGAGTAACATCCATCCCTTTTGGCAGGTCATGTGCTTTCCAGATCCCACAGTGGTCTACTTCCCTCTTTTACATACCTGCCCCTGCAGTAATAATCAGAGTAATGATGGCTGGCATTTATCGAGCGCTTACTATGCGGTTTTTTACATGTAACGAAACATTCTTCCAACAACCTGTGAGGTAGGTTGTATTATCCATCTCATTTGACAACCGAAGCTGCAGTCTCGGAGAGGTAAAACAGCTTGCCGAAGGTCAGCACAGCTGGGAAGGGTGGCTGAGCCAGGACTCGAACCCTGTCAGCCTGGCTCTTGAGTTTGTAACCTTTGGCTTAATTGCAGCCCATCACTTATAGACCATCTAAGACATAGGAAGGACTCAATTTCTGGCTCTTAAAAGTTTAAACGAAAAGTTCACATGCTTTTGCTGGACTTCCTTGTCAGTGAGATACTTCTGACAGAAGTAGCCCCAGATGCCCGCCAGCCAGAGGCCAAATAAGCCGCTGGGAGAGCTCCCATCCACCTTGTTTCTTGATTTTGCCGTCGCTGCTTCCGTGAGCACCAGGGCCCATGATAGGTCTTGGATGCCCAAACTCTGCATCCTGTCTCCCTAACTGCAGGCCCACCAAACATTTGATGCTTCAGTCTCACTTTACTTCTTTGTCCTCCTAGCTGAGGGATCTGGCAAATAACTTCACCTCTACAAGCCTCAGTTTCCTTATCTGTGAAATGGGGTTCATAACAATATCTACTTCAGAGAATTGTAAGGTTCAGTAAACTCATGTCTGCAAAGCATTTAGCCCAAGCCCTAGCAAATAGTAGGGACACATGCATATCCTGTGAATAAACAAATCTTCCTGCCATATTGATATGGGAGGAGATATGTGTTGGGGAACTATAAGAAGAATAAATGTGTTCATTGAATGCTTACCATGTGTAATATTCTGTTATTTATTATCTCTTTTAATCTATACCCCAACACTGCTTGTTTCTATCCCATTTTTAAAATTAATTAATTTATTTATTTATTTTAAAGATTTTATTTATTTATTTGACAGAGAGAGAAAGAGGGAGAGCAAGAGAGCACAAGCAGGCGGACCTGCAGAGAGAGAGAAGCAGACTCCTTGCTGAGCGGGGAGCCCGATGCAGAGCTCAGTCCCAGGACCCTGGGATCACGACCTGAGCTGAAGGCAGACACTTAACCAACTGAGCCACACAAGTGCCCCTTACTATCCCATTTTAAAGACAGGCAACTGAGACTCAGGGAAGCTTAGCAACTTACTTGAGGTGTCACACACCTTGGAAGTGACAGCTGGGATTTGAACTTCATCCTGGGCCCCAATTTCTATGCTCTACTGTCTTGCAAGAGCTTTTGCTTCAGACCCTCACCAACTGCATGAATGGAAACACAAGCGTTTCTGGGAAGCTGTGGAGAAAGATAAGGGATTCACAGATCATATTCCAGAATTCAAGCCAGGAGGTGGTATTGTCTCCCCTGTACTTCACTCTTTGTTGGCTGGGAACAGAGCAATTTTATAAATGGTTCTGAGTCTGGGATTAGTCCTGGCTCCTGGCATTCAGCCAGCTCTTAGCTCCAGATCTCCCAACTATAAAATGGGTATAACATTACCTTCCTCTTGGGAATCTGTGAGGATCAAATGAGATATGTCGAAATGCTTAGTATAGCAGTTGGCAGAAGTTAAGTGTTCAATTAGTTATAACCATCTTCACCCGGGCAAAAAGGGATGAACTAGTGATGTAGACAACAATTTGGATGAATCCCAAGACACATGCCGAGTGAGGGAAACCAGTCTCAAACGGTTACATATTGTGTGGTCCTATTCATTTGACATTCTTGAAAAGGCAAAACTACAGTGATGGGGAACAGATGATCAGTGGTTGCCAGAGTTAGAGGGCAGGGGGTGGGAATATAAAGGAATAACACAAGGAAGCTGTGGGGTATCCTTATTGCGGTGATGGTTACATGAATTTATATATATGTTAAAGTCGTGAAACTGTACACCAAAAGAAAAGTGAAAGTTAATTTTATTGTATGATAATATAAAAAATACTAACAACAAACATAGGCTCTGGAATTGGATTTCCTAGGTTTGAATCCTAGCTCTACCCTTTATTAACCATGCAACTTTTTAAGCAAGTGAGTCACATCTCTTTCTACTCCAGAAACCAATATTGCACTGTATGTTAACTAAAGTTTAAATTTAAAAAACAGTGATTCACATCTCTGAGCCTCCGGTTCATCTGAAAAGTTGGGACATTAATAGAATCCACCCTTTGGGGATATCTTGAGGCGTAAAGGAACACTTATAACTCTGCTTGGAACATGGAAAGAGCATCTCAAATGCTGATTTTTTAGTTTCTTTTAATCTTCTTTTCCTTTTTCCTCCTAGATTTTGCCTGCCTCAGTCCTCTTGTGGCACAATTGCCAGGGAAGATGGAGCTTGGGGGGGTTCCCAAACAGGACTTGCAGCTCCAGCCTGTGTCTGCAGGGGGCTCCGGGGGCATACATTTCTCCAACTGGTGGGAGCATAGCCTCCACCCTTGGGCTGGGAAGGGGGAAAATGGCTTGGTGGTGGCATAGCAGGTGGGTGAGCTTTTCAGCACTTCTGGGGTGACTGCAGCAGCAAAGCCTGAAAAGGGTAAGTTCCCCAGGCCCGAAATGTGGGCTGCCAATGGTGCCTCCGCTAGACCCATGCAACAAACCAACCAGAAACAAATTTGCCCATGATCTCTTCAATCTAACATGTTAGTGATTGGATTTTCACTTTGTCCCACACTCCCTTCTGTCCCCATGTAATCATAGTAGGGTGGCTACTACCACTATGGTTGGAACCTCCCATTTCTAAAGGGAGCCAGAAATCCTTAAACTGTTAGCAACAGATTCCAATTTTATAAACTGTGAAGACTTAGAAAATGCACACGTGTGGGCTTCAGATAGTCTGGAGGCTGCCAATTTGAGACCGCTACAATTTTTTTTTTTTTTTTAATCTGTGGGAGAGAGACACAGAGCACAAGCAGGTGGAGAGGCGGGCTGAGGGAGAAGTAGGCACCCCCCCACCAAGCAGGGAGCCCAACGCGGGACTCGATCCCAGGACCCTGGGATCAGGACCTGAGCCAAAGGCAGACGCTTAACCAACTGAGCCACCCAGGTGTCCCAAGACCCCTGCAATTTGAGCTGTATCTTTTTCAGCACCTGTCTTACCATTCCTGAGCCAGATAAAACACATGATGTCCAGTTCTATGTGAATCTCAGATAAATCACAAATAATTTTTTAGCATAAGTACATCCCTTGCAATATTCAGGACACAGTTAAAATTATTTGTTGTTTATCTGAAATTCACATTTGACTGGACGTTGTGTATTTCTATTTGCTAAATCTGGAAACCTCATTCCTGGGGGCATCTGGCTTAGGACAATGTCATCTGCTCTTCAAGAGGAAGCCTTGATGGGCTTTGTACGTTCTGCGTAACTTCCATGTTCTCTGTCAACTTGGATTTTTTTCCTCCAAGATTATCTGGAGGGAAATTGCATTTTATGGGTTTTCCCAACAGTTTCTGAACTGGCTTCAGTTCCCAGGGGTGGAATTGGCAGGCCCTGTGACCCACCCATTGGGCAGGTCCCCTGTTCAATTCTTTCCAAGGTTCATTAATTGCAGGTTTATTTGGAAGGCAGCTGTCTTTTTTTTTTTTTTTTTTTAATGTTAGTCATGGCAGAAACAGACCATCTTGGGCTTATTTATATCTGCGGCTTTTTTAAAAAGAGAGAAAAGGAGAAATCGGGATCCTCTCACTTGGCAGGCTTATTTAAACAAATGGTCCTTTTGCTAAAACAGACCTGGGCTGCAGGGCCACACAGTTTGCAGGTGGGAAGGCTTGGGTGGGGGGCGGTCCTAGAAGGTGAGAGCTTTTTTTTTTTTTTCTTCTCTCCAATGTTCAAGTGGCAATAGGGGTGGTCTGGAAATCTGATGTCACTTTGGCTCTGCCCAGGTTGACCTCGTGTTTTTACAGCCAGAGCATCTATCTATGGAGTGTGGTGGTATTCATCATAGTGCCACATGCTAGGCTGCTGCCAACGTGTTGCTGACCCACCATTCAGTCAAGCCCAAGCAGACCTCTCTCTAAGCCCCATTTCTCCCTACTTGAGTTGTTCTTGTCATGATCATCATCCGTAATTGCCATTTATTGAAATGTTCTACCAGGCTCCACACTAGGTACTTGACATGTTATAATTTACTCCTTACCTCTACTCTACAAGGGAGGTAATATTATTATTCTGACTTTACAGATGAGGAAACTGAGTAAATGGCTCTGCCAATGTCTGCCCTTGCCTCCTCACCCTCATCTACCTTGCTCAGTGCTCCTGGAGCATGGACAGCTCGAGCCCCGTGCTGGGGGCTTCAGCAGCAGATTGGGCGGGGGAATGGTAATTGAGGCTGAGCTAGCCATTCCTCTGGCTTCATCCTGCAGGGTGCTTCCCCAGGAGCTCCTCCACCTGAGCCTCCTTCCGGGCTATGGTAGCTCCTTCTTCCTTGGCACCTTCAAGTGTAGGGGGTGCCCCATTCTATTTCCAGCACCAGCGTTCCTTGCCAGCCCTTGTGGTTTCCTTATGTTCTGTGCATAAGCCTGTGGTATTCTCTGATTCTAGTCTGCTGGAATTGTTCTATTTCCAGTAGGCTAGGACTGGGACAGAGGCAGAGCTGGAATTTGAACCCAAGGACTCCAAAATAACCTCTTTGCAAGTGGCCTCTCAGAGCTGTGCTCAGATTGCTCCTGCCGGGCACAGTGTCTGCCTTCTGACACAGACCATGATCTGCTCTCATTTCTAGCATTTTCCCACAACAGCTGCAGGAAATGTTAAATGTATTTTCTCTGTCTGCCAGTATAATGACCCTATTAACAACACACACACACACACACACTGATGCTCATTTTACGTGACTTGTTCTTAGGAACAAGCTCCTTGTGAATGCTTGCACCCCCACCCCAAGTGCTTAATTAGAATCATTTCAGGGGCAAGTCATTGAGCTGAGCCAAAGAGGCGATAAGAAGGATAATTATCCCTCAGTCTCTGCCCTAAAATAGTTCATAGCCAAGTCACCAACTCCCTGATTAATTTTTCAGGCTAGAATATTATGGGGGATGAGACCAAGCTTATCTACACGTGGTTTCCAAACTCTATCCTCACATTTGGAAATAGGGACATATATACATTATGTATGTATGTGTGTGTGTGTGTATATATATATATATATATGAAATTAAAAACATATATCAATCATCACCCAGAAAGCAAATAATCCAATTTAAAAATGGGCAGGAGACATGAACAGATACCTCTCCAAAGAAGACATCCAGATGGCCAACAGACACACGTAAAGATGCTCAATATTGTTCATCATCAGGGAAATGCAAATCAAAACTACGAGATATCACCTCACACCTGTCAGAATGGCTAAAATCAACAATATAAGAAACAACAGGTGTTGGCCAGGATGTGGAGAAAGGACAACCCTCGTGCACTGTTGGTGGGAATGCAAACTGTGGCAGCCCCTGTGGAAAACAGTATGGAGTTTCCTCAAAAAGTTAAAAATGGAACTACTACCCTATGATTCAGTAATCACACTACTGGGTATTTACCCCCCAAATACAAAAACACTAAATTCAAAGGGATACATGCCCCCCTATGTTTCATTGCAGCATTATTTACAATACCCAAATCATGGAAGCAGCCCAAGTGTCCATTGATAGATGAATGGATAAGGAAGATATAGTATATATACACAATGGAATATTACTCAGCCATAAAGAAGAATGAAGTCTTGCCATTTGTGAAAACACAGGTGGAGCTAGAGAGTATAATGCTAAGCGAAATCAGTCAGACAGATACCATATGATTTCATTCATATGTGGAATTTAAGAAACAAATGAGCAAAGGAAAAAAAGAGAGAGACAAACCAAGAAAGACTCAACTATAGTGAACAAACTGATGGTTCCCAAAGGGGAGGTGGGTAGGGGGATGGGTAAAATAGGTAATGGGGATTAAAGAGTTTACTTATTACAATGAGCACTAAGTATTGTATAGAATTGTTGAATCAGGGGCTCCTGGCTGACTCAGTCATTAGAGAATGTAACTCTTGATTTCAGGGGTGCAGTTTCAAGCCCCACACTAGGTGTAGAGATTACTCAAAAATAACAATAATAATAATAATTTAGGGCATCTGGCTGGCTCAGTCAGTAGAGTGTGTAACTCTCGATCTCACGGTTGTGAGTTCAAGCCCTGTGTTGGGCGTGGAGCCTACTTAAAGAAAAGAATTGTTGAATCACTATACTGTACACATGAATCTAATATAACACTGTATGTTAACTATACTGGAATTTAAAAACTTAATAAAAATGTATATTAAAATTCTGATAGGATATATACTCAAATATATTCTTATTATAAATAGCTCGGTGGGGCGCCTGGGTGGCTCAGTTGGTTAAGCGACTGCCTTCGGCTCAGGTCATGATCCCGGAGTCCTGGGATCGAGTCCCGCATTGGGCTCCCTCCTCAGCGAGGAGCCTGCTTCTCCCTCTACCCCTCCCCCCTCTCATGTACTCTCCCTCTCTCTCTCATTCTCACTCTCTCAAAATAAATAAATAAATCTTTAAAAAAAAAAAAATAGCTCGGGGCACCTGGGTGGCTCAGTCCTTTAGCGTCTGCCTTCGGTTCAGGTCATGATCCCAGTGTCC
The DNA here is from genome assembly GCF_037043125.1 of Eumetopias jubatus. Classification (NCBI taxonomy): domain Eukaryota; kingdom Metazoa; phylum Chordata; class Mammalia; order Carnivora; family Otariidae; genus Eumetopias; species Eumetopias jubatus. The sequence continues at coordinate 128,862,788 of NW_028274815.1, forward strand.
TGAGATCAAGCCCCACATCAGGCTTCCTGCTCAGCAGGAGGCCTGCTTCTCCCTCTCCTACTACCCCTGCTTTTGTTCCTGCTCTCACTATCTCTCTGTCAAATAAATAAATAAATAAATAAATAAAATCTTAAAGAATATTTATGGCTATAAATTCCATTTAAAAAATAACTTTTTAGGGGTACCTGGGTGGCTCAGTTGGTTAAGCGGCTGCCTTTGGCTCAGGTCATGATCCTGGGGTCTTGGGATCGAGCCCCGCATTGGGCTCTCTGCTCAGCAGGGAGCCTGCTTCTCCCTCTCCCTCTGCCTGCCTCTCTGCCTACTTCTGCTCTCTATCTCTCTGTCAAATAAATAAAATCCTTAAAAAAATAACTTTTTATTATGGAGAATGAACTATGATAACATGCAACAACCTAGATTGATCTCAAGGACCTTATGTTTATTGACAAAAGCCAATTTCAAAAGTTGCATATGTATGATCATTTATATTACATTCTTGAAATCACCAAACTATAGAGGTAGAGAACAGATTAGTGGTTGTCTGGGTATAGGGACTGGGAAGAGAAGTGTAATCCTAAGTGGTTACCACAAGGGAATTCCTTTGTATCTTGTTTGTGGTGGTTACATGAATATATGAATCTATTTACTATGGGATAAAAATGCATAGAATTATATGTGTGTGTGTGCACACACAAATAAATGTGTAAAAAAACATGGTGACAACAGAATGAGGTCTGTAGTCTAGTTAAATATATTCTACCAAAGTCTATTCCCTGGTTTTTCTATTGTACTACTATTATATAGGATGGCACTCTTGGGGGAAGTTAGATGAAGTGTAAATGATATTCCATTTACTAATTTGCTGCTTCCTGTGAGTCTATAATTATTTCAAAATAAAAAATTAAAAAAAAAAACCCTTTCATTATTACCAAAGCAGAATAAGTACATTGTAGAAAGTCAGAAACATGGAACAAAAATAAAAGAGACCCGATTACATAACTCAGAAACTCCACTGCTAAACCTTATTGTATATCTTTCTAGATCTTTTATATGTTTATATATACTATATGTATTCGGGGGGGCTATTTTTTATTCTATATTTTTTAAGATTTTATTTATTTATTTGTCAGAGAGAGACACACACACAAGTAGGGGGAGTGGCAGGCAGAGGGAGAAGCAGGCTCCCCGCTGAGCAAGGAGCCGGATATGGGACTCGATCCCAGGACTCTGGGATCATGACCCGAGCCGAAGGCAGATGCTCAACCGACTGAGCCACCCAGGTGTCCCAGGGTTATTTTTTAAAAAGATAATATTTTAGAGCAGTTTTAGGTTTACAACAAAATTGAAAGGAAAATGCAGAGATATCCCATATGCCCTCTGACCCCTCTCATGCACAGCCTCCCCATTATCACCTTCACTCACCAGAATGGTACATTTTTGTTTTTTATCAAGGTTGAATCTACATTGACACATCAGAATCACCCAAAGTCTATAGTTCATCTTAGAATTCTCTCTTGTTGCTCTACTGTCTATGGGTTTATACAAAAACATAATGACATACAGTTGACCCTTGAACAACATGGGTTTGAACTGTGTGAGTCCTCTTATACATGATTTTTTTACAGTATGATAACTGTAAATGTATTTTCTCTTCCTTATGATTTTCTTTTAAAAAAAAATTATTTTTAAGTGATCTCTCTACCCAACATGGCGCTCGAACGTACAACCCTGAGATCAAAAGTAGCACACGCCTCTGACTGAGCCAGCCAGGGCACCCCTGCTTATGATTTTCTATTTAATAACATTTTTTCACTAGCTTACTTTATTGTAAAAATCCAGTATAAAATACATATAACATACACAATTATGTGTCAATCAACTCTTTTATTGGTAAGTCTTCTGGTTAACAGGCTATTAGTAGTTAAGTTTTGGGGGAGTCAAAAGTTATACACAGGTTTACAACTGTGCAGGGAATCAGTGCCCCTAACCCCTGCATTGTTCAAGGGTCGATTTATATCCATCATTGTTGTTTCATACAAAGTATTTTCACTAAAAATCCTCTGTGCTCTGCCTATTCATCCCTCTTCTCACCCTGTCCCTGGCAATCACTGATCTTTTCTTTTTTAAAGATTTTATTTATTTATTTACTTGTCAGAGAGAGAGGGAGAGCGAGTGAGAGAGAGCGCATGCACAAGCAGGGGGAGGAGCAAGGGGAGCGGCAGGCAGAGGGAGAGAGAGAAGCAGTCTTCCCCATGAGTAAGGAGCTGGATGTGGGCCTCGATCCCAGGACCCTCGGATCATGACCTGAGCTAAAGGCAGACACTTAACCAAATGAGCCACCCAGGCGCCCGAGCCACTGATCTTTACATTGTGTCCACGCTTTTCCCTTTTCCAGAATGTGATATGATTAGAATCATAAAGTATGTTACATACATATAGTTAGTATTATACAGTAACCTTTTCAGATGGGTTTCTTTGGCTTTGTAATATACATTTAAAGTTCCTCCATGTCTTTTCATGACTTGATAGCTCATTTCTTTTTAGCAGTGAAAAATATGCCACAGTTGGGTCTACTGCAGTTTATCCATTCATCACCTGAAAGACATCTTGGTTGCTCTCAAATTTTGACAATTATGAATAAAACTGCTACAAACATCCTTGTGCAGGTTTTTGTGCAGACATAAGTTTTCAACTCCTTTGCGTCCTTGCAGGCAGAGCCTGTCTCCCACAAGAGAGGCAGATGAAGCCAGACAGTCACCTCCCCAGCCTCACCAGCAGCTAAGGCATGTGACCTAGTTCTGACCAATAAGACACAAAGGAAACGTGGCTAGAGGATGCAGTGCCATGCCATCCTCTCAGATGATTATTAACAATAACATGATTTCACGCAGTGATCAGTTGGGGGAGGTGGCCCACAGAAAGGTGCAGAAAATCCAAAAGCCAATGTGCTGCTCTATAGTTAGAGCAGTGCTTCTTAGACCTTAATGTGGTCATCTTCTTAAAATGCAGATTCTGGGTCAGTAGGTCTGTGGTGGGGCCTGAGAGTCTGCATTCCTTCCTTCCTTCCTTCCTTCCTTCCTTCCTTCCTTCCTTCCTTCCTTCCTTCCTTCCTGATTTATTCACTTATTAGAGAGAGAGACGAGGAGCTGGAGAGGGACAAGCAGACTCCATGTTGAGCATGGAGCCCCACACCGGGCTCGATCTCATGACCCTAAGATGATGACCTGAACCAAAATCAAGAGTCAGCTGCCTAACCAACTAAGCCGCCCAGACACCCGAGATTCTGCATTTGTTGAGATGAAGTTAATTTGTGTATCAGGACCCCCCACAAATGGGGGCTGCCCTCTTGGTGCAGTCCAGGTCCAAGTCTAACCCTAAGTCAGTCTGCACTTACAGGAAACACCTGTCAAGGAAATGTAACACACAGCAGCCACAATCCTCCAACTCCACTTTGGCTAGCTTACCATACCCTGCAAATAGGACCTCCTAGCCCATCTGTCATTTCCAGTTGCCTTTGCCCCTTTTAAGCTCTATAATACTCTTGCCCCAAATCCCTCAGAAACAGTGCTCCGCTGCTTGTCTTGTTTCCCCTTGAATAAAGGACATCAGGCTTGTTACTAAATTGTTTTAGTTTATCATTTGACACTAGCAAGCTCCCAGGGGATGCCAGTGCTGCTGGTTCTTGGACCACAATTTGAATAGCAGGTTATACCATGCTTTTGAACACAGACAGGAGAAAACCCAATTATATGTGAGTTAAACCCAAAGGAAAGACATTCCTGAGAAGGTAGTTTAGGGTTGGTTGATCCAGCAGTTCAGCAACCTCTTCAAGGACTCAGGCTCTCTCCCGCTTTCCTCTCTGCTACCCTGAGGGTTTTGTGTTTAGTCCTCAGGCTTGTCACTTCAGCGTCATGAGACAGCTCCAGGGGCCATGCTCAGACACGACTGGGCTTTCAAAGGAAAAGGACAGCAACCCCTCCCATGCATCTTTCTATCAGTGAGAAAATCTGTCCTAGGAGCCTCCTACCCCCACGCCAGGGCTGCTGATTTGCACAAGCCAAGGGTACCATTTTAATAGACTACCTGTAGCCATCCGGGAAGCGCGGGGAAGTCTTCTCCTCATGCCCATTGACCAGAAGTGCATCACGTGTCCAAGTCTAATCCTCCTTTGGCAAGGGGAGAATTCTTATGATTGGCTTAGACCTGCAGTTCTCGAAGGAAAGTACCTGGAGAAGTAGCATCAGTATCACCTGGGAAAATAGTTAGACATGCAAATTCTTGGCTCCACCCCAGACCTACTTAATTAACAAGTGTAGGGGTGAGGCGCAGCAACGTTTTCATGGGGCCTCCAGGTGATTCTGATGGACATGGGTCAGCCCTGGCTGCGCATTCAAGTCATCTGGGGGGAACGCTTAAAAATTTCTCCTTGATAGAAATCAGGAGAATGGTTCCCTCTGGAGGTGGGCTGGGGTATAGACTTGGAAGTAGTGTGAGCAACTAACTTGTCCTGGTCCCCGCCCCCCGACCCCAACTTTAGGTTTTAGTAGGGAGAGTCCCATGTCCTGAAAAAAAAAACCTCAGTCCTGAACAAATGGGGACAGTTCTTCACCCTACCTTGAAGGGACAATATGGAACTTTTTGGGGTGCTTTTGGAAATGTTCTATGCCATTATCTGAGTGCTGGCTACATGTGTAAAAAATGTTAAGCTATTCATTTAAAGTTACTGCATTTTACTGAATGTATGTTATACTGTAAAAAAAAAAAAAATACAGATGTCCAGGTCGTATTCCAGATCAATTGAATCAAAATCTCGGCAAAAGATCCCAGGTATCGGAGTTATGAAAAAACTCTTCTGGTGCTTCTAATGTCCAGCCAGGGTTGCGAACTAATGTGTTCAAATCACCCGAGATTTTGTGAAAAGGAAGATTCTGTCTCAGTAAATCTGGGATGGGCCCTGAGACTCTGCATTTCCAACAAGCTCCCAGGAGATGCTGATGTTGGACCATGCTCTGGGTAGTGAGGGCCAAGTCGAATCAAAATTTACCTTTTTAGGGCACCTGGCTGGCTCTGCAGAGTGAGCAACTCTTGATCTCAGGGTCGTGAGTTTGAGCCCCTCATTGGGTGCAGCAATTACTAAAAATAAATAAAAACTTAAAAAAATTAACCTTGATTTGGGGGCAGAAAGGGGAGCATTTCCCTGTAACATCTTGGTGCTGGTTATGGAGGAGGAAAGAAAGTTGGTGGGAGAGACGGACTAGCTGTGGGGTGGGGAACCCTTGTGGTGTTAAAGGAACCAATGTTTAGGGTGAAGTTAGGAAGAATAGAAGGGCACACATGGGCAACCACACAAACATAAGCTCAGACAGCCGTTCCCACACCCCCTGACATGCCAAGAGGTACATGTTTGCCCGAGTTCTGGACCTAGCCAAGTCAAGGCTGAGAACCCCAGCCTGGGCTCAGCTTGCTTGTCCTAAAGTCACCCAGGAATTTATCCCTCTGGAGAAGCTGAGTGTGGCAGCCAGAGGTGCCCTGTCTTCTGCCCCACAGATGCCACAGAGCCTGATACAGGGCTGCCAGTTGGTTTAATTATCCAGATGGGAAGTTAGCAGGGGGAGCCCAGTCTTGGGTAGAGATTAATGACTCCATTATCTTCCCGGGCAATCATTCTGTCCAGAGCCCAGTCCAGAATATAGATATAAGGTGTAAATAAAGTACCTGTTCTGAGGAGCACATTTTTCATTGTCTCTGTTTGGGAATTGGCCCCTAGAAACCATTGATTCAAATCCAGGAGGTGACTTTGTTTGGCAGCACAACTTGGTCCATTTGGGGGCAAGTGACAGGCCTCCTCAGCCCTGGGCTGAGGCTTGGGTCAAAAGATGTATTTTCTTCTTTTTCTTAAACTCAGAAGTAATACATGCTTGTTGTAAACAAAGCCAGAAAGCTTCATGGAATGTAACAAATGATGGTTCTTGCCCCCGCTTCCCAGTCCCTGAAAGTAACTATAGTTAAATTGGTTGATATTCTCACAAACATGTCTTTTGTTGTTGGTTTTTCTTTTGAGTCAATTTTTTTCTCAACTTGCTTGAAATATAATTGAAATACACTATATGGCACATATTTAAAGTATATAATTTGATTAGTTTTGACCTATGAATTCACCCATGAGATCTTCACCACAATTAAGATAGTGGACGTATCCATCATCCCTCATGTCTATTATCTACCCTTGTGCCTTTCTGCAGTCCCCACTCTCTCCCTCCCCTACCACTGACCTTCTTCTGTCACTAGAAATTAGTCTGCATTTTCCAGAATTTATGTAAATGGAATCGTACAGTGCATAGTCATTTTTTGGGGAGTGGAGGCTGGCTTCTTTTATTCAGCATAATGATTTTGAGATCCATCCATTTGTTCCTTTTTACTGCTGAGTAGTATGGATGTACCACAATTTGTTTCTCCATTTGTCTGTTGATGGACTTTTTAGATTGTTTCCTGTACAACCTGTACAATCAGGTTGTAGTGATTACAAATAAAGCTACTCTGAACATTTGTGGACAAGTCTCGGTGTGGACAAAGGTTTTCCTTTCTCTTACGTAAATGCCTAGGAGTGGAGTGGCTGGGTGGTATCATATATCATACAGCAGGTGTATGTTTAACTTCTCAGGAAATTTCCAAACTGTTTTCTAAAGTGGTTTACCGAATTTTACATTCCCCAGCAGTGTATGAGAGTTCCTTGTGCTCCACATCCTGGCCAACACCTGCTAGGACCAGTCTTTCTCATTTTAGACACTCTCATGGACGGGTAGTGGTATCTCATTGTGATTGTAACTTGCCTTTGCCTAATGACTGAAGATATTGAATATCTTTTTACGTGCAATTATTGGCTAGTCCCCTATGGTGACTAGTTAAGTGTCTGGGAGCAGGGGGTGCAAGGTGGCTTTAGAGCTGCTAACATTGACTTCCCTGTGAGACACCCAAGCAGAGATGTCGGCGGTCAGCTGGGGACCGGAGTCTCGACTTCAGAGGAGAGGTCGAGGCTAGAGATGTCAATTCAGAAGTTGTCAGCTCATAAGTATTTAGAACCATGAGAAGGGATGAGATCACTAAAGGAAGAGCATAGATAGAGAAGTGGCCCCAGTCTGAGTTTATTTTGAAGCCAGAAGATGAGGAAGAACCGCTCACAGACTAAGAGAAGTGCCCAATGGCAGGCGACATCGCAGGGACTGGCCTCCGACGCTGGCGCATCAAGAACCACACCCTCCGCAAGTCACTCATGTAGCCCCGCCCACTTCAGTTCCTGGCCGGTTCTGTGCAACCAATAGGACGCAGCAGAAGTGACGTGCCTCACCTCCGAGGCTTTCGTCCTAAGAATTCCTGCAGCCGCCCTCTTCTCTTTTGGTACAATGCTCTGGGATAAGCCAGTTGCCATTGAATGAGTTTGACCAGGGGCGCCTGGGTGGCTCAGTCATTAAGCCTCTGCCTTTGGCTCAGGTCCTGATCCCAGGGTCCTAGGATCGAGCCCCGCATCAGGCTCCCTGCTCCGTGGGAAGCCTGCTTTTCCTTCTCCCACTCCCCCTGCTTGTGTTCCCTCTCCCACTGTGTTTCTCTGTCAAATAAATAAATAAAATAGACTTTATTAAGGGGGCGAATGGGTGGCTCAGTCGGTTAAGTAACCAACTCTTGCTTTTGGCTCAGGTCATGATCTCAGTGTTGTGAGATGGAGCCCTGCATCTGCACTGGGCTCCACACTCAGCAGGGAGTCTGCTTCTCTCCCTCTCTCTCTCCTTCTGCCCTTCCCCTTGCTCACGCTCTTTCTCTCTCAAATAAATAAAATAGCCTTTATTTGTTAGAGCAGTTTTAGGTTCACAGTAAAATTGAACAGAAAGCACAGAGAGTTCCCATATAGTCCCTGCTCACCCCCCCAAAGTCAGCATCCCCTACTATCAACATCTCCCACCAAAGTGGTACATTTGTTACAGTCATGAACCTACATGGACACATCATTATCACCTAAAGTCTGTAGTTTATATCATGGTTCACTCTTGGTGTTAACAGTACATTCTATGGGTTTTGACAGTGAATAATGGCATGTGTCCACTGTTAGAGTATCGTACAGAATAGTTTTACTGCTCTAAAGATCCTTCACCCCTCCTTTTCCCCAACACTGACAACCTCTGATATTTTTACTGTCTCCATGGTTTTGACTTTTCCAAAATGTCATATAGTTGGAACCATACAGTATGTAGCCTGTCAGATTGGCTTCCTTTACTTAGTAACACGCCTTTAAGTTTCCTCCATGTCTTTTCATGGCCTGATAGCTCATTTCTTTTTAGTGCTGAATAACATTCCATTGTCTGGATCTACCACAGCTTATTTAACCCTTCACCTACTGAAGGACATCTCGGTTGCTTCCAGTTTTGGCAATTATGAATAAAGCTGCTATAAACATCCATGTGAAAGTTTTTGAATGGACACACACTTTCAGTTCATTCGGATAAATAACTCATTTGGGTAAATACCAGGGAGCACAATTACTGGATCATGTGCTGAGACTATATTTAGTTTTGTAAGAAACTGCTAACCTGTCTTCCAAAGTGGCTGTGCCATTTTGCCTTCCCACGAGCAATGTATGAGAATTCCTGTGGCTCCACATCCTTGTCAGCATTTGGTGTTGTCAGTGTTTTGAATTTTAGTCATCCTGATACGTGCATAATGGTATCTCGTTGTTTTAATCTGCAATTTCCTAATGCAGTTTCCAATTTCCTCACATAATGTTGAGCCTCTTTTCATATGCTCCTTTGCAATCCAAATATCTTCTTCTGTGGGGGTGTCTATTTCAATCTTTTGCCCATTTTTATTCTTTTTTTTCCCCCAGTTTATTTATTTTAAGTAATCTCTACAACCAACTTGGGGCTTGAACTCGTGACCCTGAGATTAAGGGTCACATGTTCTACAGAATGAGCCGGCCAGATGCCCCTTGTCCATTGTTGTTTTTTTTATTTCTTTATTTTTTTAAAGATTTTATTTATTTATTTGAGACAGAGAGAAGGGGGAGGGAGAGAGAGAGAGAGAGAGAGAGAGCGCACATGAGAGGGGGGAGGGTCAGAGGGAGAAGCAGACTCCCCGCCGAGCAGGGAGCCCGATGCGGGACTCAATCCAGGGACTCCAGGATCATGACCCGAGCCGAAGGCAGCCGCTTAACCAACTGAGCCACCCAGGCGCCCCATTGTTGTTTTTTTATTCCTGGTGTTGGGTTTTAAGAATTCTTTGTCAATTTCAGATAATACTTCTTTATCATATGTGTCTTTTGCAATTTTCTTCTCTTAGTCTATGGCTTGTCTTCTCATCATCTTGAGTGATACAGTTTTTTAAAAAGCAAACAAACTACTTTAAGTTTTAAAAGTGAGTCTATTCAAAGAAAAATATTCAGCAAATAATGATCAAGGTGTTAGGGATATAGCAAAAAATGAAGGCATATCCAAGGGACATGTTTGGACAATACTGATGATGCACCTAGAGCCTGGTACACACCTTGGCTCCCAGGCTCCTTTCCTGGCAATTATTCTCGCTATTGCTATTTTAATAATATTGGCAGCTTTTGTTGGTATTATTGCTATTATAATTATGGTTAGTGGCTATTCCTGTTATAACAACATGCAGTCCTATTGTGATCTATCATAGTACACTGCTTTGATGAACCTCTGTATTTCCTCTGTCTCCCTGGAACCTGGGGGCAGTGGGGCACCCTGCAAAGTTGTTGCAGTCATTATTACTGTCATCTTGGTTCCGCTAGCTGTGCGAAGTTTGGATAGGACGAATGGGGGGCGGTGGATTGCAGCTCCGTGACAGGTAGCAGGTGGGTCTGGGGAGGGGTCCGGCCGGTAGCCTCCGCCCCAGCACTGGGCGGGCCAGGTAGGGTCGGTCCCCGTCGGCGTCCGTCCGGTCCCCAGCCTGAGCCCGGCCATGGCCTTGCGCAGCGCCGCGCGGATCCTGCCCCTGGCGCTTGCCCTGGCGGTGGTGGCCGAGGTGTCCTGGGGCCGGAGGCCGTCGGGCGTGCTATGGCCTGGGCAGGGCTGCGCCGCACTGGGCCGCTGCTGTCCGGGCCGTGATCCGACCTGCGTCGCCCGCGGGCCCCCGCGCTGCTTCTGCGACCAGGCGTGTGACGCGGTGCGGGACTGTTCCCCGGACTACGCGCGGGTCAGCCCAGGTGCTCTCCCGGCGCAGGAGGAGGGGAGCGCTGGGCGCGGGGGGGCCGGGAGTTTGGGGGCGCGGCGGAAGAAGGAAGGAAACCTCCCACCGAGGGGTTCTGGGCCTGCAGGGGCGCGCGAGAGCAAGTTGGGGGGGGGTCTCGTGCGCGCAGGACACGGGGGAGAAGAGTGGGCTGTGGAGGTGCGGGCAGACAAAGATGCGTGGGTCGTGGACAGCGGCGCGCGAGTCTCGGGGGGCAGAATGGAGAAGGAAGCGTGGAGAGTTGAGGGCTGTTTGGGAGGAGGGGCACGAGGGCTGCGCTCAGGTCTAAGAGGGCGGCAAGAGGATGGGGGGCTCGAGGAAGAAGGGCGCTTGCTAAGCATGGGTGCGGGGTGCAGGGCACCGAACGGAAATGGGCACGTGGGGGCACAGAGGGGTGCGAGAGAAGAGGGGGCGCACTCTGTAAGGAGGGCGCCTGGGGCGCGAAGGGAGTAGGAGGGAGGAGGGTACGCAGGCGGTCAGAGGGGCTGGGGAAGCTTCGCTTCGAGGGGTGGGAGGGAGGAGAGGGCGCTTGGCTTGGCATAGGGTGGCCAGATTTAGCAAATAAAAATACAGGATGCCCAGTTAGACTCAAATTTCAGTAAGTAATATTTTTTAGTCTAAATATATCCTAAACATTGCATGGGCCATACCTATGTTAAAAATTGATTGCTTGGGGTGCCTGGGTGAGTTAGTCAGTTAAGTGTTTGCCTTTGGCTCAGGTCATGACCCTGGAATCCCGGGTTGGAGCCCGGCCTACGCTCCCCGCTCAGCCAGGCGTCTGCTTCTCTCTCTCCCTCTGCCCATCACCCAGCTTGAGTTCTCGCTCTTTCTCTTTCACTCTCTCACTCTCAAATAAATAAATAAATAAAATCTTTAAAAATTTTCTTTAAAAAAATTGATTGCTTTTCTGAAATTCGAATCTATCTGGACGTCCTGTATTTTACCTGGCAAATGGCTGGGGCAAGGATAGGGGGCCCAGGAGGGGTGCTCCACTGACTGAGCCAGCCAGGTGCCCAAGGGGCTGCTTTTGAGTCTGTGAGTGGAAGGGCTCTACCCTTTTTATATTCCAGAAGTAAATTTTTCTCGTCCACTGGGGACAAAAATCTAAATCGTGGAACCCTGTAAAGTGGATGTGATCCAACTTTCCTTTGTCAGGGAGAAAAATGAATGAACTCTTCTACCTGAGGCATCAGTGGGGCTTCCTTCAGGAATTTACATTTAAAAGAGGACAATTTTTAAAAATCCAAAATTGAAGGGACCTAATATTTATTGATCACCTACCTACCTACTCTGTGCCCATGGGCTGCACTTGGGTGTCCCATCAAATCAGACTACTTTCTCCCAGCACGCTGGGATTCAGCAGGGGAGAAAAGCATAGCTCAGAGGAGAGGGTTTTGGCCAGCCAAGGTGATCCGGCAGGTTTTTTTTTTTTTTAAAGATTTTATTTATTTATTAGAGAGCAAGCAAGAGAGAAACAGCATGAGAGGGGAGAGAGCCAGAGGGAGAAACAGGCTCCCCACTGAGCTAGGAGCCTGTTGTGGGACTCGATCCCAGGACTCCGGGATCACGACCTGAGCCAAAGGCAGTCGCTTAACCAACTGAGCCACCCAGGCGCCTGATCTGGCAGCTTTTGGATCTGGATCTGATCCTATGTCTTCTAGCTCCTAGTGCTAGCTTCCCACAAGTTTGAATGGCTTAATGGTGGACATTCAGGCAACAGGGAGAGGAAAAAATAATTTGGGGTATGGTGTAATCCTAAATCACAGCAAATGAGGCTCCTCTAGATTAAATTTGCTGAAGGACTATTTTGGACCAGCTTTTGTCCTCGTCTACTTCCTGTACAGAGAGCGCGTGCAGCCCTGGGGTCATTCAGAGTTTGGGTCTGACATCCCTGGTATCCCTGTACCCATAGGGGCTCTGCTGCCGCAGCCCAGGAGTGGGGGCCCCAGGAAGAGGACCAAGCAGAGGGATCAGTGCCCCTTTTCCACAGTCTGACCCACACCCACAGAATCACACGATGTTATCAGCTCTCCAGCGTTTTCCTTTGCATAAAGAGCTTGGGCTCAGGGGCCCAGGAACCTCAAAACTTTGCCTTCCTCTTTGTTTTGCTCCTTTGGGAAAGCAGCAAAAAGACAGGAGGTCTAGGACCTGCCCTTGTGTCTGGGCCTGGGCGGAGTCAAGGGCTTGTGAATGGACCAGGGAGGTTCACTTCCCGCCCCTCCCCCCCCCCCCGGCCCTGCCCCCGGGAGCAGGGCAGGAGGGGTCGTGGGGACCCGTCAGGAGGCACGAGATGGGGAGGAGAGAAGAGTGTATGTGTTTTCCTTCCCCTTCTTCTTCCCCCTCCTCCTCCTTCTTCTCCTTCTCTCCCCCCCTTCCTCCTTCTTCTTTTTAAAGATTTTATTTATTTATTTGAGAGACAGGTGGGAGGAGCAGAGGGGGAGGGACAAACAGTCTCCGCGCTGATCATGGTGCCCAACGCAGGGCTCGATCCCACGACCCCAAGATCATGACCTGAGCTGAAATCAAGGGTTGGATGCTTAACTGACTGAGCCACCCAGGCGCCCTGAGTGTATGTTTATTCATGAGACATTTAGGGGTTAAAATTTACTGACTTCAGGGCGCCTGGGTGGCTCTGTCAGTTGGGCGTCTGCCTTCGGCTCAGGTCATGATCCCAGTGTCCTGGGATCGAGTCTTGCGTCAGGGAACCTGCTTCTCCCTCCCCTCCCTGCTCATGCTCGCTCTCGCTATCTTTGTCACTATCTCTGTCTCTCTCAAATAAATAAAATCTTTAAAAAAAATAAAATAAATAAAATGTACTGACTTCAGTAATTGATTATGGCAGGCAGAGATGTTGAGGATGACTAAGGCCCCCCTAACATTTACTGAGTAAATACCAAGTGCCAGGGAGGTACTGTTGTAAGTGCTTTAAATAAATGGTCTCCTTTAAGCCTCATAACTGTCTTATGGAATAGATGGTATTGTTGAGTCCATTTTACAGATGAAGAACAGAGGCACAGAGAGGTAGTGCCCTGGTCTGAGTTGCACAGCTATTAAGCAGCAGATCTGGGATTGGGACGCCAGCAGTCTGGCTCCAGACCACAGTATTATATGTGTGCTTGGCCGTATAGGTGAAAGAGGAGCCCTTACATTTCCCACATCCAGTTCAGTGCAATAGGTGGCCGCCTGCTGTGTGCCCAGCCCAGCTAGAAGCAGTCGGCGCTAGAAAGATGGAGCTCTGCTTCCCCTCCAGTGTACGGTCTATTTTTGGGAGACAGGGTGGCTATGAAAGAAATAAAGAATTTCATTCAGAGCAAGAGGAGACTTAGCAATGATTGGTGAGGATGGGGTGAAGGCAGGGAGAGTGGGGCTGAAGCTATTGGTAAGGCCTTGAAGGATAGCTTCAAGTTTTCCACATTCTTTACCAAATGTGTTCATGTATTTTATACTCTTTAATTCTCCCTTCAGCCCTGGAAGGATCAATGTCCTCATTGTACTAATCAATTCTCTTAGGGTTGTGGCACAGTTCATATTGACGTAAATGAACAAGGGGGTTTGTTGGCTCAGGTAACTGAAAAACAGTCGATGGATTTTGACTTCAGGTATAGCTGGATCCAGTGACTCCAAGGATGTCATCAGGATTCTATCTCTTTCCACTTTACAGCTCTTCTTGGGTTAGCTTCATTTTCAGGCATACTGTCACCAAGTGGTGGCAAAGATAGTACCCAGTAGCTCCAAACTGGTATACCTACTGAAATGAGAGCATTCTTTTCCCAGTTGTTTCAGCCAAAAAACCCAAGGGATGGTTCTGTTAGGCCCCATCGGGTCACATGCTCATCCCTGATCCAATCAGTCACTGAGCTAGGGAGAAGGAATGTGCCGTTGGCCATGTCTGGGTCACATATCCATCCTAGGAACGAGAGAGTGAAGTCAGCCCTATTCAGACCTTGGGGACGGAGAGTGGGGAGGGTTGGTTCCTCAAAAGAAAACTTGAGCTGGTTTTACCAGAAATTGAGGGTAGGGAGGCTAGGAGGGTAGGAATGACAGCGGGCCAAAACTGAGCTGTGGGAGACGGTGCATTTCAGAAGACCCAAAGTGAAAGCGTGCTGAGATATTAAATGGGAGGAGGAGGGAGGGAGTGACTGCAGATGTGCTGTAGGAACACTTAAGACTTTTAGCTACTAGGCTTGGGGATCTCTCTGATCCACTATCAAAAAAAAAGACCTTTTGTGAACCACCTCAATAGGAGACAGGAAATACCAAAGGATTTCAGGCAACAGGCTAGAGTTAGAACTGCATTCCAGAAAAGTCTTTTTGGGGGGCAGTGAGAAAGATGGACAGTCAGGGGGCTGGGCAATGAGGTTCAGAGAAGAAGGTGGAGTTTGGATCATCCAGAAAGGCATTTCCTCAGGAGTTGGGGCTGTCGGAGTAGGGGCAGGGGGTCCAAGGGGACTGTGGGAATTTCAGTGTGGCTCCAGCAGGCTCAGATGGCATGATGTTATCCGGATCTGCAGGGCTGGGTGAGCAACCTTAAACCACCCCCACCCCTCTTTTTAAGCTACACTGATAAGCTAGAATTTCTCCTTTACTCAGAAGAGGGTGATGGCCTTTGTTTTGAGAAACACTGCCATCTTGTGGTACCTTTTTGCAATGCCAACCTGTGGTCCTATTTCTTTTGTTGTTAAGGCAAGATTTGCTCTGCTCGTTTGTTATTCACTGACGTGAATGTGTGTGCCAGGAACTGTGTGCCAGGAACTGTGTGCCAGGAACTGTGCTTGGCGCTGGGATTCAGCAGGGAACAAGGACCTTGCTTCCGGTGGAGCTGACATTCTACTGGAGGAGGCTGATGAAATACAAATAATCACATGAGTGTACTAAGGTCATGACCCTAGGCCTATGGGAAGTGTGATGACACTGCCCTGGGAGTGTCATGTGTGCATGCTCCTTGGTGACTTTACAGATGCCAGCAACATGGAAAGAATATTTGTAAGGTGGCGTCTGCCTAATTTTCTGCAAAATCTCTCACCTGCTTGGCAGGCCCGGCAGGGCAGGGCAGGGGATCTTTGGTGCTTTCCCTGGAACCTGGGTACAGCTGCCAAGCCAGTGCCTGAAGGTGATCTGCAGTCTCCCTGCCAGTTTGTCCAGCCACCCTGTGAGCACTTCCAGTGACACAGTACTCATTTCTTTTTTTTTTTTAAGTGCACAGCAACATTTTTTAAAAAAGATTTTATTTATTTATTTGAGAGAGAGAGAGAATGAGAGATAGAGAGCACGAGAGGGAAGAGGGTCAGAGGGAGAAGCAGACTCCCTGCTGAGCAGGGATCCCGATGTGGGACTCGATCCCGGGACTCCAGGATCATGACCTGAGCCGAAGGCAGTCGCTTAACCAACTGAGCCACCCAGGCGCCCAGTGACACAGGACCCATTTCTTCTAGCAGCTCCTTCTACTGTAGATGATCCTCTCTTGTCTGGACAACTGCATTAGTGCTCTTGCTGGTCCCCCTGTTTCTGTTCTCACCCCTCTCCAGCAGCCAGAGACATCCTGTTCAAACCTGAAATGGGATCACCTCATCACTCCTCTGGCTCAGAAACTGGCAATGGCTCTTCATGCTTAGAATAAAATCCAAATTCCTTCCAGTAGTCATCAGAGCCCTGGAAGCTATCACTGCTCCTCTCTCTCTGACACCACCTCCTACCACGTTCCTTCTGCATGTTCTGCTCTTGCCACACTGTATTTCTCACTGTCCCTTCGGCATCTAACCTTGACCCCGCCTCAGGGCCTTTGCACTGCCCGTTCCCGCTGCCTGGAACACTTTCCTCCCAGATGCCTACCCAGCCCCCTCCCTTGCCTCCTCAGATGTCCTTTGTCATGGGGGCCATCTGTGGCTCCTCCATCTAAAAGTGTCTAATCACCCCACCACTGCCCCTCTTATTCTGCTTTGTTGTCAGAGCATCAATCACTGCAATGAAATAATATACTGTTTATTGTCTGTTTCCCCCACAGAGCGTCAGCTGTTCAAGGGCAGGGCTTTTTCTGCTTTGCTCCTCTTGTTCCCAGCACCCAGGCCAGTGCTTAGTGCACAGTAGGCCCTAAACAGTTGTTGAATAAATGCATCAAGACCCCCCTGTTGTATTGAGCATTTATAATCTGCTCAGCGCTTCTAATTTGTCATCGCACCAATCCTGTGAGATTGCAGTTTGAATCCCAGTTTGTCTGATGCCAACGTCTTGCCTCGACTCTGATATTCCACACCCTTAAGCTCCACTTGCCTCCCCTGTGAGATGGATTTGACAATAGTGCAAATACATTTGGAGCCAGCGTCCTGGCAAATGACAGATGGTACACCCAGAACAGTTGAATGGAAGAGAATTTGATGAGGGCTCTATTCACAAAGGTGAGGGCCAGGCTGTGGGAGGAAATGGTCTTCTGGAGCCTGGTGAGAGCAGGAGCTGTGGCTGAGGCTCCCCAACCCAGGAACAAGGCTGAGGCAGGGGTGGGGGGGTGCTGGGGGTACACAATAAACACCTCCCTGCTGGTGCACCCCCTCCCCCATTGCCTGAACTCAACTGGCAGCCTCAGGGCCAGGGAGCCTCTGTGATGCACAGGTTTCCTGAGGGCACAGGACAGAGAAGGATCTGGGAGAGCACAACGTTCTAAGATTGTCGTGAGTGATGTGAGGTCAGTATGTGACTTGCTTGGTCCAGCACCAGTGACATGGTGATGTCATTATTATGCGGGTGGTGAAAGTAATCAATGATTGTGAGGTTGTCATACTTTATCCCCCGCTTCCTCCCGCCTTCCTTCTTTCCTTCTTCTGAGCATTTCAACTCTGCTAAGAGTTGAGATCTATGCAAGGAACATGTGGCTTCCTGAGGTGTCAGAAGCAACGCTGTCTGTGTTTGTAACACAATAACCTCATTCCATCAGTTCAAGGATGCACACTTTTTTTCCTCTTCACATTTTCATGTTGCTGAACTGGGGCATGTCTCATAGCTGATGAGTGTTTTCAGGAGGATAGACTTCCTCTTTCTTGTTCACCACTGTGTTTCCAGCACCCAGGACAGTGCCTGGCTCACAACAGACCCTTGGTAAATAATCTGTGGAGCGAGTGAATGAATTCTTATTGTAGTAGCTGCCTTGTGTGTGCATGAGTGTGTGTGTGTGTGCATGAGTGTGTGTGTGTGCATGAGTGTGTGTGTGTGTGTGTGTGTGTCACTGTTGGCTTGCTGGCACATCTGTGGAAATTCTCTTCCTGGTGAAGTCCTCAGATCCTGTGTTTTGGCTTGATGGCCTTCTCTGTCTGGCTTGGTCCAGTCCTGATCTGGGACTATGGACTTGGATGAAGATGCTGATGGTCCTGGGGGCTCCATCATCAGAAAATACCTCCCCACTAGGCCCCCAACTGTGGTAGGCACATGAGCATCTCAAGGACATTGACACCCAGCGCCTTCCTTCTTCTAGTGTGATGAGCTATTTCAGACATACTGCAGTGTGAGAATAATATAACAAACCCTCATGAAAAGCTAAGAAGCAAACTTTGATGAAGGCCACTGGTACTTCTGCGTTCCCCTCCCTCACCCCCGTAGTCCTCCTTCCTTCTCTCAGAGGTAACTACTCTGCTGAATTTGGTATTTACAATTCCCATGCATAGGTATGCATGTGTTTACATACATAAATATATACAATTGATGTGCATATATATGTAGAGAGAGAGTGAGAGAGAGACCGTTCTCATGATTCACAGTAGTTAGGTTCCATGAAATCGCAGCAAACACTCAATTAATGAATACCGAACCATTGCTCCTAGGGGAAATAAGTACACACAGATCTCACGTACCCTATAATCTTAAATCCTAAAACAACCCATTTTGGTAGATTCTATTTTCTTTGTTTTACAAAAGAAAAAAAACAAAGTTCAGATGTGTGAAGTGGCTGGTCCAAAGCCGCCACACTACCAGGGGCCAGAATTGAGATTCAGACTTGGTTGAACTTGAACTTGGCTGCGGAGCTGAAGCTCCCAGTGCTTCACATCGCCACTTGCAGCCTCCATCCAAGGAGGCAGGTTGGGCCAGTTCGACCTCAGCTGAAAACGTGCACATCGGGTGACTTAACATTTTTGCTGCTCTGTACATGTCTGTGAATAACTGCCAAAGCACCTCAAGTATTGATTTTGGGGGTTACGAATAAATTTTTAGCAAAAGGTGAATGGACAAATGCAGAATCTGTGAATAACAAGGATCGGCCATTTATATTCTCCTATATATGAGACCTGTATGAATTCTTTTTCTTTTTTCAGGTTTTATTTATTTAATTGACAGAGGGAGACACAGCGAGAGAGGGAACATAAGCAGGGGGAGTGGGAGAGGGAGAAGCAGGCTTCCCGCTGAGCAGGGAGCCCGATGCGGGGCTCGATCCCAGGAGCCTGGGGTCACGACCTGAGCCGAAGGCAGACGCTTAACGACTGAGACACCCAGGGGCCCCAAGACCTGTATGAATTCTTAAACACTGTACAGCACTGTTTTGCAGGTTCTAAAACTGTATGTGAATACTCTCGCACCAGAGATAGCTTCTGCAAGGGGCTTCCTTCCACTCCATGTTTTTGGTCGTGTAGCTGTGTTTCATTTCACTGCTGTAGAAGCTCGTGTTTACTGAGCACTTTCTATGTGCCAGGAGCAAATGCTTTATGTTCATAGCTGACTGAATCCTCAAGGCCACCCAATCAGATGAATACTGTTCTTATTCCTGTTTGACGAAGGAAGAAACCGAGGCACGGAGAGGTGAAATCGGGTGCTGTTAAGAGCTTAGGAAATGTTTTTTGGAAGAATGAATGATGGAAACAACCCAAATGATCTCCAGTAGGATGATGGGTAAATAAAACATGGAATTTGAAGTTTACTTAGACGTATAAACAGTTGTCATAGAGAAAAATTCAAGCAAGGCATGGACTCAGGTTTGCAAGAGTTCTAGCGCTCATGTGGTATTTTGGGGGGTCTGGCTTGTGAGGAAGGCCTGGCGGCTGGCCCGCCAAATTCCATAGAGGTGACCTTGGAGACACCCCCCCCCCCCCCGCCTTCTCTTCCAGGGGTCTCTTGTTTGTGGTAGAGTGGAATGGCTGGAGTTGCTGTGTCAAGCCCTGCCAGATCTCCTATCGCATCTGCCGGAGGCGTGTCCTGCGGGAGCCAAGGAACGGGTGTGCTCCCTGCCCCCTGCTGGAAGAGCTGGCTGGCTGTGTGGATTACTGCGGCCGCCAGAGAGTGGAGTGCCAACAGTCTTTAAGTGAGTTGGAGTGGCCCCTAGGGGTGGGGCAGCTGTCCGTGGGAACTCCCTGGCTGGACTTGAGAGCCTTCCACGAGTGTGGGGTCCGAGTTTAGGGTAGGATTTTATCTTCCTTTACCTTGATTTGCCCTCTTCACCTTATGAATGAGGTAAGAAACTCTGACTTCCTGTGGGCATCTCCTATCTTTTTTCTACTCATCTTCCCGTGTGAATCAGTCAGGACTTAGTTTGTATGCAGGTGGTAGGAAACCCATGTTAAATTGACCTGAGCAAGACTGTGTGGTTCATGTAAACACAATTCTAAGGGCTGCATTCAGGCATGGCTGGATCCAGGGACTCAAGCAATGGTCCCAGGAATCTCTCTCCATCTCTCAGCTCTGTTTTCCTCCAGCTGGCCTCATTCTCAGGCAGCCTTTCCCCCTGTAATGGTCTTTGATAGCACCCGTCTTGCCTCCAACTAGACCAGCAGCTGAAAAAAAAAAAAAAAAGCTCCTTTCCCATAGTTTTAGCCAATGTCCTAGGATGAAGTCTCATTGGCTTGACCTGGATCACATATCCACTGCTAAACCACTCAGTAAGGCTAGAGCGATGGACTATTCTGATTGGCCAACCCAAGATGTGTGCTCCCTTTGCAGCTGGGGGTGTGGTCAACCCCACCTGAATGGGGATAGGGAGAGGTGTTTTCCAAAGGATAACTGGGGAGAATGGATGCAAGGCAGGCAGAACTGTAGATGTGGGCTGCATCACACACCCAACAAAGAGCTTTTACAGAGCACTACAAAAACAGATGATGCCCATTATACAAAAGAAATCGACCAAGACATTGGAAGTTGTTTTTCTGAGGTGGTAGAAGAGCAGGCAGCAGGGCTAAATGGTCCCCTTCCAATCTCTTCCCTAACTACAGCCTGGTGGGAGGGGAGGTTGTTCTACAACAAATCTTATATGGTGTCATCCTCTTGCTACCTCCAGTGGCTACCCAGCGCCCTCAGGGCGAAACACAAGCTCCTCATCAGGTCTCTAAGCTCAGTGCTCTGGCTTTTGTCTCCTGGGGCCTCATCTCCTTCCTCCCTCTGCTAAATTTTAAAGGATCGTTCTGAGTGCTCTGGGGGCAGCTGACTGAAAAGGGCCAGAGGGCAGCAGGGAGCCCAGGGATGACGGGGCTGCAGGAGTGCAGGCGAGAGAGGATGGTGGCTAGACTAGGGTGATGGAAGAGGGAATGGTGGAAATCCTTCTCCCTTTCCCTTGCCACCCACATCTGACCTTGCCTGGCTCATTTCCTGCATAGATGTCAGTTTTCCGGGAAGACCTTTCTGACTGCCCCTAGTAGGTGCCAGGCACTTTGCCACATCGCTTGACTCTGTGAGGCCAGTGTTACTATTCTCATTTTACAGAAGGGGAAACCAAGCCTCAGGGAGGCACAAAACTTGCCCAAGAGGCATGGCTCATTGTAAATCACCTTATTTAGCTCCGACCATAACTCTACGAATACGTACTAATATTATCCCCATTTTGCTGATGAGGAGGCTGAGGCTCAGAAAGGTGTAGTGACTTGACCAGGATCACTCAGCTGTAAGAAGGAGAGCTGGAACCTGGGCTTCTCTGGACTCTCCTCACTGTAGGCTGCACCAAAAGAAGCACTATGCGTGCTGGAAGAGAGGAGGGAAGGGAGATTGTGTATTAAGTGTGTTATGGCAAAGACCAAACCCAGTCTCTCTGGCAGCAGCAGGGAGAGGGGCCTGGGATCCCTGGTGTGGCCCTTGTCTAGGTCACAAGCATTAATTCAATACCGCATCTTTGATTCAGCTCCATCACTCAGGGAATGGGGAGAGGTAGGGATGTCCTTTGGCTTCTTTATTTTCCTGAGGAATCTCTACCCCCTTTGGACTGACTCCTTGTTCTCCTCCTCTTTGTTCTCTGTCTGCTCCAGGAAGGAAGAGACTTGGAAGCTGGCTCAACAAAATACTTCTTTAATTCATTCATCCATACATCCGTCCACCTTTTGGTCCATCTGTTTCTTGTATTGGTTCATCTATCCATCCACCTGTCATCTCTCCATCCATCCTACTTTCCAGTCATCAGCTCTTCTACCAATCATCTCTCTCTGCTTTTCACCATCCTCCCATTTCCCCATCTACTTATCCATCTTTCTTTCTTCTTTCTTTCTTTCTTTCTTTCTTCTTTCTTTCTTTCTTTCTTTCTTTCTTTCTTTCTTTCTTTCTTTCTTTCTTTCTTTCTTTCTTCTTTCTTTCTTTCTTTCTTCTTTCTTTCTTTCTTTTTTCTTTCTTTCTTTCTTCTTTCTTTCTTTCTTTTTTCTTTCTTTCTTTCTTCTTTCTTTCTTTCTTCTTTCTTTCTTTCTTTCTTTCTTTCTTTCTTTTTCTTTCATCCATTCACTCAGCTATGAACTTTTATCTACTCTTTTTTATTCACTTATTCTTTCATCAAAATCATTCATTTGAGGGGCGCCTGGATGGCTCAGTCGGTTGAGCATTTGACTTTTGATTTCAGTTCAGGTCATGATCTCTGGTCATAAGATTGAGCCCCAAGTTGGGTTCTGCACTCAGCAGGAAGTCTGCTTGAGGATTCTCTCCCTCTCCCTCTGTCCCTCCTTTGCCCATGCGCATGTGCTCTCTTTCTCTCTCTGAAATAAATAAATAAATAAATAATAAAATCTTTAAAAAAAATAAATCATTCACTTGAAAAACTTTTATTGAGACCCACTATGCAACCCACTGTGCTAGGCCCTGAGTGGCAGAGATGGATCTGACCCTGCCTCCAGCATCACATAAAGGGTACTATTGGGGACCACCTACCCAGGTGCAAGATCCCACAGTCTCCTTTGGGCTGCCACGTAAAGAGCTCGAACATCAGCAGGACCTAACCCTGTTTCTTGTGTTGTCATAGTCTGGGGGATGCTGGGCCACCTAATTTTGTTTTCTCCTTGGTCCACAGTCCCTGCTCTGATAACCACAGGCAGCTACGGGAACGAGCGGAAAAAGCGAGGTGTCCCCAAGGAGCAGGAGACAGTAGGGTAAGTTAATGCAAATGAACCCAAGTCAAGCTAAATTTGTGAACATTTTCCCTTGGATTAAACTGCCATCATTTCTCTCTCTTGCTTTGATGGCATCAGTATCGCCCCATTTCTTGTTCTGTTACCTTTGTAAGCTCATTAACATGGATTTTGAAGTCCTTAATAACTGGTCTCCATTCAACTTCATTCATTCATTCACTCATTCCTTCACTCAATGTTTATTGGATGCCCATTATATGACAGGTACTGGGTTAGGCCTTGGGGCTACAGCAAAGAACAAGAAAAGACAGAAATACTTGTAGGGTATTCACAGGGTGAGGGCAAGAAGTCTCCAAATAAACCACCAAAAGGTGGAGCGAAAGTGTGCTGGGAAGACAAACGTTCCAATTTCCACAGGCTTCTGGTGAGGGACAGATTCCGCCGGGGTTCTGGGGCAGCTCAGAGAGGAAGGGGCTGAGCGCGGCTCTGGCTTGTCTTGGCAAACGGTCTACTCCTCAGGCCCCCAAGAGGCTGCAGCCACCAGGGGGCAGCAGCCCCACACCGAGTCTCCCCGGAGTCCTTGACCGGCGGCGTCTCTTCCGGCAGGATGGGGGCGGGGGTGGCGATGACTGCTAATTGTAGAGAAAGTTGGGTAGAAGTAAAATCGTAATTGGCTCTTATTTCAGATCCTCCGGAATGTGGAACTGCCCTTTTAAATACTTCTCACGACACATCTTTTCTATAAAATCGGATCTGTTATAAAATGCCGCGGCGCGCTTCGGAGTGTCACTTTGGGCTTTTTTGGGTTTGGGTGGTTCCATTTTAGGCACCACCACTTAGTAGCTGTGTGACTCTAGGCAACTTCTCTCTCTGATGCTTAGTTTCCTAATCTGTAAAGTGGGGCAACACCTACCTCTCCGGGTTTCTGTATTAAATGGTTCATTCAGCGCATTTTTATGGAGCAGAATACTATTCTAGGAGCTGGACACAACCGTGACCAGAACAAACAGGAGTTCCGGTCCTCCTGGGGCTGGCGTGAGACTGGGACACAGACTGAGAAATAAACCACACAGTCTTTTGGATGGGATGCTTAGACGGGGCTTGACGCATGGAAGTCCTCATGATGTTAAAGAGTTGAGCCGAGCCTCTTGTCGCATGTGACCTGTTGGTGAAGAGTGGGCTGCCCAAAAGGTTTCTATTCTCAGGCAGAAATTGTACCAAGCTGGGCCTACAGAAGGCTAGGTACCCAGTAGGTGCTCCATAAATGCTCACAGGTGCTTGGGGTGGTGTCTCCCTGTGTGGCTGCAGGTACGGCGTTCAGTTCCTGCTGGGGCCCGTTCCAGGGAGCCGCCGGCAGGTGAGGGCGCCCCACGCCCAGTGGACAAGGTATCTGACCCAGGGCCACACGGTTTGTGTGAGGTGTGAGTGGCCTGCCCCGGACGCCAGGAACCAGCGCTGCTACGGGGATGTCGGCGGGGCCGGAGGGTAAGCAGTAGATCTTGGGCCTGGGGAACTGTGACTGTAGAGCCTGGGACTTCTCTGTTGCCCGAGAGACAAAGATGCTGTAGGAGTGAGATGTTGATTCCTGGCTGGGGTGGGTCCCGCTCTGAGCTCCAATGTCTTCAACTGAAAATGCAGCTAATAAGAGGGCCTAAGGGGGAAGGTTAAGCAAAATTGTGCACATTGAAGAGATCACATAGTTGCTGACACCCAGAAAGCACTCATGGAAAAGGGAGCTGGTGTTATTACTGAATCCTGCCGAGTCCCTTAAAAGCCTGCTTTGGCTACCCTCACTTTATAGGTAGGAGAACCAAGGCTCAGAGAGGCAGTGTGACTTAGTCAAGATCACACAGCACGATTTGACCCAGATTTGGCTTATATCAGCTTTTTAGACTGCCTCCCTCAAGGACAGGTGTCTCAGAAAATACTTAATAAACTAATTATCATGGTAGCTAACATTTATTGAGTGCTTACTATGTGTTAAGCATTATTCTAAGGTCCTTTTTAAAATTTTTAAAAAGATTTTATTTATTTATTTGATAGGGAGAGAGATAGTGAGAGAGAGAGAGAGAGAGAGAGTGAGCACAAGCAGGGGCAGCGGCAGGCAGAGGGAGAGGGAGAAGCAGGCTTCCCGCTGAGCAAGGACCCCAACGCGGGGCTTGATCCCAGGACCCTGGGATCATGACCTGAGCTGAAGGCAGACGCTTAACCGACTGATCCACCCAGGTTCGCCCTAAACTCCTTTTTAAAAATTCATTCATTCGGTAAATATTTGTTGAGCACTTACTATTGAGCACGTGCCAGGCAATGTTTTAGGTGCTGGGGAGACACAACGAACAAAGCAGATGTGGTCCCTGCTCTTATGGAAACAACATTCTGCTGTGTGGAGACAGACATTAGGCAAGTAAATCTGTAATTTGTCAGATGCGAGATAAGTGTTAGGGAAGAAAGCAAACTCGGGGAGGGGGTTTGTTATTTTTCAAGGAAAGTGGCACTAAGGAGGTGACACTGGAACAGGAATCTGAAGGAAATGAGGGGGCGGCCATATGGATAATTAGGGGAAGGATATTCCAGGCAGAAGGAACAGCAAGTGCAAATGCCCTGAGGTGAGAGTGTGCCACCATTGTGACCAGAGTGGAGTGAACAAGGGGGAAGGTGGAAGGAAGTGGAGTGGCATCATTAACACACGTGATGCCGTTGAAACATTCCAAGAACTCATCGGGGACACTTTGAGGATCCTCCTTCCAGGTGGGGAGGTGGAGATGCGAAGAGGTGCCCAGGGTCACACACTCAGCAAGTGGCAGAAGCGGGATTTGAACCTGCATTGATCAGATCCCTGAGCCAAGCTCTAGAGACTAGACTGTTTCTCACTGACAGTGCTTTCCCAGCGCAGGGGTTATTATCCAAGAGCTCTCTTCTGGGGTCTGTCCAGGGATTTATTCTCACATTTGCAAGGCTATTAATTTCCTTCCTTTTAAAAGTGAGAAGCCCTGCTCACTGCAAACCTAAAGCAGGGAATGCCAATGCCAGATGGGGTTCTTGGGACAGATGTGTCTGAACAAGAGGCATTGGGCCTGCACAGATCTGGGTTCAAAGCCCACCTTTGGCCCTTACTAGCTGTGTGGCTCTGGGCGAGCCCGCCTCCTGACCCTGACAGGCTCCACCACTCAGACTGTTGGAAGGATCCGGAGCTCTTTGCACAGCACCTGGCCCCTCGTAGATGCTTAGTAGTGGAAGCTGCTATCGTTACATCTAAGCTATAACATGGGTATAATAATAAGTACTTTGTGAAAATGAGGTGTAACGGATGTGAGGACCCTGGCTCAGAGTGGGTATGCAATAAACAGATGGCAGTCAATATTATTACATTCTAGGGAGGCCCTCTCTGCCCACCCCCTCCAGCTTCTCTCCCACTTACCTGTCTCAGACCCCCAATTTTCCCATTACAGATTTGTTCTTCGGCTTAGATGCTCACCAGTTAGAGCCTCAGTTTATATCCATCCATTTTTGGATAAGCCTTTCTAGCCCTAAAACTCTGATGAGTCTCCGATTTCTCTTTTGGATGCAAATAGTTCAGGATAAGGAGCATGGCACTTTGGTGAGGCTGACATGGGGGTCACGGGAACCCCTGCCCCAGGGATGGGTGGCCTGGAAGGCAGAGCCAAGGCTGTGCCAGAGAGAGGCATCTCTCCCCGCCCCCACCCTGCCTGGGGCCAGGCTCACAGAACAGGTGATGGAAGGTCTGACTGGGGCATGAGCTCACCAGGCAGGACTGGGCAGGAGGGGGATCAAAGCGAGGATGGAGACAAGCTGTCAGCCAGATTCTTTCCGTGGGTGGCTGGGGAGGGCGGGCGTGCAAAGGGCACGGGCCTGGGGAGGGATTAGCCTGTCAGTTGGGGATTTCAGGAGGGTTTATTTAGCCTGAGAAGTGTCTGTGAGTTTGGGACAAGCACAAGGGACACCTGCTATAGTCATGCACCTACTGTGTGCTGGGTGCCAAGCAGGTGCTTTGTATGTGAGATCTCATTCAGACCTCACAAGCCCTTTTGAGACAAGGGGCATTAATGCCATTTTATGTAACGAGGATGACAAAAATAATGGTAACTTAAATACTATCATTTGTGAAGTGCCTGTTATGTGCCAAGCACTGTGCTTAGACGGGTAGAACAGTGCCTGGCGTGTAATAGGCACTCAGTCGCTCAGTGTTTGCTATTATTGTTAGTTATTATGTTGCATTTTTTATTATGTTGCATTTTTTTTAAAGATTTGAATTATATCTACAGAGAATTGCCTAAAGGAATGCTCCTTGTAGCATTCGATCGTTTGTTCCTGTTGCCGAAATGGTTCGCTGTCACATCCTGATCGTTTTCATTTTCTCTGCACAAAGCAATTCATAGAGCCCTCCCGATACTTCAGAGAAGTGAAGAATATGGATATCTCTGTTTTCCACTGAAGACATGGAGGCTCCTAGGAGCTGGGTCACGCACATCCTTGATTCTAGAGTCTGTGTTCTTAATCACGTCCACTGTGTTGCCTTCCAGCGGGAGGAGAAGGGGATGCAGGGAATAAGCAAATTGCCCAGTTTGCCCAGCAAGGATGTGACAGTGTCATCTCACCAGACATTAAGAGCTGGGTCTGGATTGCCCTTTGTGGCCTCTGGGGTCGTGCTCCACAGCCAGCTCAGGGCCAACTTCTCTATCAGGCTGCAGTGCCCGCACACTTTTAGGGGCCATGAAAATGATTTAATTTTAACTTCTTTTAAAATCAGAAGAAAAAAGATTTGTAACCATAATAATGATAATGAAGATCTAATTATAAATCCAGCTTGGATTATATTTGTCTTTGTACAATACAGCCATAAACTGTGAATTTAAAACCTTCTTTTGCACGGTGGAAAGGGCACACAGAGGCAAACATCCCGGGAGCCCAGGAGAGTCCTAATGCCCCTGAGCCAGCCCCGTGTCTTGCAGGAACCAGCTGTGGCAGTGCCAAGCAGCCGGCCACCCCCCGGTGCCGAGGGACCTGGGAGAGGCTCAGGCAGCTCCAGGACTGTTCCTGCCCTGAGGTCCACAGCCTCATTTTCATCTAGCACCTGCCCGTGACCCCTACCTGTCCAGATCCCCTCTTTCCAAAGCCTCCCTGGCTGGCAGGGAAACCCTCAGGGCTTGGGATCCCATAGGATGAGGGGGTGGGGAGAAGTATGCAAATGTGAGACTGGAGGAACAAGCCTTGTCCTTATGTTGACACTGAAAATAGCTTTATGCTTCCCCTCAGGGCGAGCTGAGTCATAGCCTTCCTGACATCTCCTGCTAGTTCAGGGCCTCCCAAAGTTCATCTTCTAAACATACTCGTGTGGCTTTTACGCTATTCTCCCTACCTGCAGACTCCCCCTGCCTTTTTTTTTCTTTTTTTACTCTCCACCCCTACTTTTTTTTTTTTTAAGATTTTATTTTTAAGCAGTCTTTACACCCAACATGGGGCTCGAACTCACAACCCCGAGATAAAAGGGCCACATGTTCCTCTGACTGCGTCAGCCAGGCGCCCCCACCTCTACCTCTTTTTACTTAAATAAATTTACTTTAAAAGGAAGCTTACACTTAAATACATGTGTTTAAAGAGGAACTGTTTTATCACAACTAGAAATAAAAATAAATAATAGTAGCCACTTTTTAAAAAGAATTACCATGTGCCAAAGACTGTCCCGACCCTTTGTACACATTGACTCATTGGATCCTGACTTAGGTGCAATTATTATCCCCATCTTACATGTGAGGAGATTGAGGCACAGAGAGGATAAGCCACTTGTCCAAGGTCACACAGTTAGTGGCAGAGTGGGGGATTTGACCCCAAGAGCAACGTCTCCTGTTAAGATTCCCTGCGTGAGTAATACATCAGCTGCATGAGGGCAGGTTTTTTTCTCCTGTTCCCTGCTGTGACCCCCATATTTAGAACCTGCAGTAATGCTCAGTACATATTTGTTGAACAAATAAATGAATGAATGAAGAGATGAATGATCGGTTGCCATACTTTGAAGGCAATCAGAAAAATAAATATAATGGAAACCAAACAAGTCTGGGTAGATCTTTCCTGCCCAAGAACTGAGCATGAAGCCTGCTCTTGTCTCCTTCAAACAAGAAATTAGCATGTATCTGGGAGATGGTAAGGCAGCACTTGAGTCTGACGGAGACTCGTTCTTTGACAAATTGGAAGAATTATAAGGGACTTGAAAGAGGACTGATTTTCTCCATTTGGGAACTGACTGTTATTAATATATTTTTAAACACCTTCATTGAGATAAAATGCACATACCATACCAATCCCTCATTTCAAGTGTGCCATTCGGCCCTTTTCAGTATATTCATAAGGATTGTATAAACATCCAACGGTCTAATTTTAGAACATTTTTTGTCCCCTCCCTAAAATGAATCCCGTACCAGGTGCAGGTACTCCTCACTCATCAGACCCCTCCAGCCCTAAGCAACCACTAATCTACTTTTTGTTTCTATGAATTTGCCTATTCTGGACATTTCATATGAATAGAATCGTACAAATGGTCTTTTGTGTCTGGTTTCTTTCACGTAGCATCATGTTTTCAAGGTTCATCCATTTTGGAGCACGAATCCGTACTAGAACCAATTATTTAATGCCCCACCCTGGATTCCTGTAAAATCATCTCGACGGTGGTCCCACTTTGGAAAGCACCCCTGCAATGGATACTGAATTTGCGTGAGTTACGGCTTGCCCCCTCTTGCTTGCTCCCTGCTCGACATGGTCTGGTCCAGCTTTCCCTGCCTTTGAGCCCAGCAGCTCCAAGGATGGAGTTGGGGGAGGGGTGTATCTTTCAGCTGACCTTGGGTCTGGGCAGGAACTGGCCCACATGTTGCTGCTACTCAGCCCTCCTTCCTAAATCAGGACTCTGGGCACTCCTGGGAATCACTGTCTGTTCCCTCTGTCTGGGAGTGTGAATGAGTCACCGGCAAGCGTTTGAGCAACACCTGCGTTTGCCGGTCTGGGGCCTGCAGGAGCTGGGGCAGCGGAGGGCAGAGAGGTGCAGACCAGCCAGGAGGCGAGGGAGGACATGGCTTGACTCACAACTAGGCCGGGCTTCCCAGAAGCAGGCTTTCCCTGCCTCTGCCCCTACACTTGTTTTCCCTGCAGGAGGCTGGTTTTTTGTTGCCCCCCCCCTTTTTTTTTTTTTGCGGAAATCCTTTTGTGTGTTTAGCTGCTGTCTTCCCAGGCCAGCTGTAAGTGCCTGAATTGCCCAAGTTCTGAAGTATATACTTTTTGGAGCTCCTCCTAGCTACCATTTTTGCAGCCCGCTAAGAGCGATGCTTGTTTTAATCCCCTCAAAGGCGCTTGTGAGTTAAGTGATCTTTCCCCATTTTCAGAAGAGGAAACTGAGGCTCAGGAGAGTCAGGTTACAAGATCTCATCAGAACAAGTCTCATGATTAGGAAATACTGGAGCTGGGATTCAAACTGGACTCAGAGCCTGTGCTCTTGACCGAACAGGAAGGCAGAAGCCATGGTGGTGGGCAGCTTGCTTACGGGTATCCAGAAGGCAGAGCCATCTCTTGGGGGTCGTAAAATGGGACATTTACCTACATCTCCCTCTGGAGAGTGTTGCTGGAGCTTGGGCAGAGTTGGGGAATCTGCTATGGAGGGAGAAATATCTCCATCCAGCCAATACTTAAAAAAGATCAGCAATGTGTTGAGGATAGAGGTGGGGGGGGGGCGTCAAGCGGTATGGTGTTCCTGGAACCTTTGCCCCACAACTCAGGACCTCAAGTCAAGGGCCTTTGGGGGATGAGTGACCAAGCTCATCTCAACCAACTTTAACAAAAAAAGGGAAATTATTGGCTCATGCAATTAAAATATCCAGGATAGGTCTGCCTTCAGGTTTGGCTGGATCTAGGGTTTTAAAGGTTGAAGCTCTCGGATCATTTTCTTTTGGCCCTCTTCCTCTGTGTTGGCTTGATTCTTAGGCATCCCTCTTGTGGTGGCATAGATGGCTGCCGGGAGCTCTAGACTTTCTTCCTCCCAGTTCAGCATCTCCAAGGGGAGAAGCACTTCTCATTTCCAATGGCTTTATTCTTAGCTAAAGTCCTGGGGTGGCTGCTTATTTGCCTGGCTCATCTCACCTGCTCATCCCTGAACCAATCAGGCAGTAGGGAATGGACTGCTCTGGGTCCGTGCCAGGGGCACATCCCTGGAGTTAAGGGAGGGGTCAGTCCTTCTTGAACCATTTAGACCAAGAATGGGGAAGGGATGGATGGTTCCCCCAAAGGAAATGCAAGGTGCTGGTATCAAAAGCAGCAGGAATGGGAGCTGGGCAGGTCCCAAGACAACAGACGCCGTCCTCGTGGGAAGTAGAGGGGCTGCTATCCAGCTATCTGGCTTTGCCACCAACTTGCTGTGTGACCCTTTCTCCTTCCTGAGCCCCAATTTCCCCATCTGTATAGTGATTATCTTCGTGGATTCATGTAGCTCTGAACTGCTGAGGCCCATAGGCTTCATTTAGCCAATGGCCCTGCATCCCAGCTTAACAGGTGCAAGCTGTGACTTAGGAATGCATGGCCTTCACAAACCCTGAGACTGAACTTGGGACAGGACACCCAGACTCCTGTTCCTGCCCGTCCTGGCAGGGTACAGCCTGTGATGGTGGGAGGGAAGGGCTCCAAGGAGGTTTCTTTTCACATCTCCAGTGTTCTCCATCTATAATTGGCTCCGAATGAAATGATCTCATCCCTGAACACTGAGGAAGAAGGGTGGTGATTTGGCAGGGGGCGGGGGGGTGGGGGGGTGGGAACAGTTCGCTGGCAGCATCTGACATAATTTGTGACTAACCCGTTTCCCTCCGGAAAGAGAGATGGTCCGCTCGCTTGAAGAAGCAGTAAAAGTTTGAGAAAAATGTCTTGGTGATCCACTGAGGAGCATCCAGCTTTTGGGGGGCTTTTGAGAGGCCCAAGGCATTTCTCCACTCCGTCTAAACCACGTATCTTCTGACCTTTGCTCACAAGTCCACCTGACCACCTGTCATGTCAGCCACTGGCCGGGGAGGAGGTGAGCGTGGCCACTCCATCAAGCGATCTCTCTTGTATGGATTCTTGATGGGGTTTTGTGGCCAGCTGAAACTCGTTTACATGCCCATACATTAATTTTGAAAGATGGGCTCCTAATCAACTCTGAAAAAGCTTGTCACAGCACCATCTGTTTGGCGTTTGTCACTATTGCATTACATAAGAGGAAAGACATTTTTAAAGAATGCGGCTGCATTTAGTAATTGGATCGCCGGAGAGGAGCCAAGCCGGGGCGGATGGCACCGTGATTCAGAAATGCCACAGGCCCTTCTCTAGGGCGGGGCGGCCTCCCCAGATTCCACTGGGTGTCATCAGAGCCCCGAGTGCAGCCCAGCTCAGGGGACACGCCCGAGATGGCTTCCTTTCTTCTTGTCTTTCTGTTCCTCTCCTGTTCTTCCCTTCCGCCCGTTTGTTCTCACTCACCTGCCATCTCAGATCAGTTCCACTACCTATTAGCAGTAACGAAATGACTTCACTTCCCTGAGCCCCGATTTCCTCATCTGGAAAATGGGGATGATGAGAGAGTGCGGCTGTGCAGTTTAAGTGCATTAATATGTCCCAGTTCACACCTTGGGCCTCCCTCCTTAGAGTCATAAACATCATTTTGAGGGAAGGGTCTTCTGTTCGTTCAATAGGGCCAAAGCACCCCTGCCTCAGGGCCTTTCATGCTGCTCTTTCTTTCTGGAATACTCTTTTCCTGTATCTTTGCATGGTCGTCTTCTTATTCTGGCCCAAACCGATGTCACCTCCTCAGAGAGGCCTTCCCCAACCACCTTAGGTATTCCCTGCCCTGGTCCCTCCGGTCATACACATTCATCTGTATTATTTTCTTCTCAGAACTTGTCACCTGTCTCCCTGAGGACCTGGTCTGTCTTGGTCGCTGCTGTATCCCCGGCACCTAGACCATTGCTTGGTCCATAATTATTTGTTGAATGAATGACCAAACTCGTTAACTCTTCATGACCATCCTTTAAGGCAGGGGCAGGAGGGAAGTGACTGCTCAGGGTCACATAGCCAGCAAAGGGAGGGAAGGGGAGGTGGGGACCCAGGTGCCCTGCTTCCAAGCTTCCTGTGGCCCTCAGGTGGGAACAGGATAGACATGTGGACCTCTGGGCCCACGCCGCCACCCTGAAGGGTTCAAGTGAGGAGTAAGCTCAGGGAGCAGCCTCTGAGAGTGGGAAGAGTGAGCCAGCTAGGCAGCCAGGAGGCAAAACTGTTTACAGGAGCTGGGGCCATCTCCATGACAACTGGTCAGCCTACAGCTTCCTGCTTCACTAGGGAGGAAGTTTACACTTGGCAGGGATGCAGTGAGGACAATGGGAACGAAGACTGGCAGAGGAGTAGGGACCCTAAACCCCCAGTATGGGGGAATGAGGTCTTGTTTCTGAGAGTTGCCTAAAGGCTGGAAGAGCCTGATGATACTACATAAGTTTGTGTATGTGTGCGGGTGTGTGCGTGTACGTGTGTGTGTGTGTGTGTGTGTGTGTGTGTGTGTGTGTGTGTGTGTAGGGGAGAGTCTGGGCTGTGTGCAGCCAAGGTGCCTGGATTTGAAACCTTCTGCACTGTGACATTTTGTGCAAGTGAATTAACCTCTTGGTGTCTCAACTCCATCCAGTGTAAAGTGAACATAGACAGTAGTGCCTTATAGGGTCATTGGGATGATTAAATGGGAGAAGGGGCGCCTGGCTGGCTCAGTCAGAAGAGCACGTGACTCTTGATCTCGGGGTCATGAGTTTGAGCCCCATGTTGGATGTAGAGATGACTTAAATAAAAAAATATTATTTTTATTTTTTTAAAGATTTTATTTATTTATTTGAGAGAGAGAATGAGAATGAGAGAGAGAGAGCATGAGAGGGGGGAGGGTCAGAGGGAGAGGCAGACTCCCTGCCGAGCAGGGGGCCCGATGAGGGACTCGATCCCGGGACTCCAGGATCATGACCTGAGCCGAAGGCAGTCGCTTAACCAACTGAGCCACCCAGGTGCCCCCCCCCCCCAAATTTTTTTAAAATGAGAGAATATTCTTAGAATATACCTGGCATCGTTACTTAGTTCTGGAAAGCAATTTACACGTGACTTCAGGTTGCCTTCCTCCTGTGGTTGTGGGGGATTTGGTCTCAGTCATTCTCAGGGATCTCCACTTCCCTGGCTTTTTTTGTTGTTGTTCATTTAACAAATATTTATTGAGCATCCAGTAGGGTGCCAGGCAATGTTCTAGAGGCTGGGAACACAGCAGGGAACAAAGCAGGCAAAAATCTCTGCTTGTGCAAAGCTGACATTCTAGCAGGGTAGATAGACATTAAATACGATACAAAGGAAACATAGTATGTTAGATGGTTCTAAGTGTTAAGGAGAAAAATAAAGCAAGGTTGGGGGATGTGGACTATTAAGTGGGGGGTTGCAATTTCAGACAGTGGTAGGATGGTGAGGGTGTCAGAGCCTCACTGAGAAAGTGACTTCTGGGCACAAGCTGAAGGAGGCAAAAGAGGGAGCTACATGGTTAACTGGGGCAAGAGCATCCTAGGCTTGGGGAATAGCCAGTGCAAAGGCCCTGAGGCAGGAAAGTGAGCATGTATGAGACTGTATTGTGTCATTGTATCTCTTGGCAGGTCTGTATGTGTGGTGTTATGTGGGACCCATTTAGTGTATATGGTTGGTTATGGATGGAGATGTTTGTACATGTTTGTTCATACATGGGGCTGCTGAGTTCAGCCACAGAGGCTGTGCCTGCATAATTCAGGGGATGCCATCCATGTGGATTACAATGGAATGGGGCATCCTGGAGGTGTGCCGTGCAGTGGCCCTGTGCATATTTATAAGTAAATGTTATAAAAACATGTCTGTGAAAATGTCTATATGTGCATGAGTCTGGACGTTTGGTTATAAGTGATATATAAATGTGTGTATATGGATATATCTTTACCTAAAATGCTAATATTTTGTTTATCATGGGTTTTTGTTTTAATATTGATTTTTAAAAATATGATTTATCTTAATTGAGAGGGAGACAAATCATAAGAGACGCTGAACTCTAGGAAACAAACAGGAGGTGGGTGGGGGGAAGAGATAATTGGGTAATGGGCATTGAGGAGGGCACTTGAGGGGTGCCTGGGTGGCTCAGTCGGTTAAGGGTCTGCCTTCAGCTCAGGTCATGATCTCAGGGTCCTGGGATCGAGCCCCATATTGGTTCCCTGCTCAGCGGGGAGTCTGCTTCTCCCTCTGCCTCTGCTCCTTCCCCTGCTCATTTTCTCTCTGTCTCTCAAATAAATAAATAAAATCTTTTAAAAAAAAAAAGGAGGGCACTTGATGTAATGAGCACTGGGTATTATATGCAACTGATGAATCACTAAATTCTACCTCTGAAACTAGTAAAAAATATGATTTATCTTGATTACTGAGTGTTTTGTTGTCGTCCCCCCCCCCCCCATTTTATGCCACAGTGAGTGCCTCACTCTCCTCATTCCTGGTCCTGGCCTTTCTCTGCTCCAGGGATGGAAAATGAATGTGCAGGAGGCCTGGCTGAGGCAAGGGAAGCCTTTCCTTCCAGTTTCTTCTAGCGTTTGTGTTCATCAGTACATAACCAGAATCCAAACCCAGTTCAAGCTCCTCTTGTTCCTTGGAGATAAGATCTGCTGAGTGCTGACTGCTTGCGAGGGACTTGCATACATTAATTTGTTTTATCCTTACAAGCATCCTCTGGTGGAGATATTTGTTCATTTGATGGAATGTATCTTTATTTAGGGCCTACTATGCGCCAGGAGTACCATCTGGCATTCCTGCTGGTCTAGCATCTATTCCTTGTCTTTCCAGTAATGGCATCCCCAGTTTTCCTTCAGGGTACCTGGCCTGTCCCCCTCACAGTCCGGGCGGTTCAACCTGGGCTTTCTGTACCCTTCTCACTAGCTCAGGGGTGGACATGTGACTCGGGTGGCCCAATCAGCATAGTCCATCCCTCTGACTATAGAGATTGATTATGGGATGCGCACATGACCCACATTGTTCAAGAGTGAATTCTGGCTCTTTTGTTGCCTTTTTGGGAAAAAAGAGCTCTCTTTGCACCAAAATGTTTAGCTGTAAGAAAGATATAACCCTGGAGCTCCTAGTGAGGATCCACTACATGGAGAGAGAGAAAAAACTGAGTCCTTATGACACTTTTAGAGCCCCTAGATCCAGCCATACCTGAAGCCATTACCCTAAACTTCCTAGTTCTAAGAGTTTACTTTTTTAAAATTTTTAATTAAGTCAGTTTGAGAAGGCATCTGAAATCCTGTGCTTGGCATCTTTATATATTATCTCCTTTACTTCAGAGATGAACCCTGAAGAAAAGGGGCTATGATTACAAAGAAACAGCCTCAGGGAGATAAGTGGCTTGTCCAGGGTCACACAGCAGTTTGGTAGGTGGAACTCGGACTTGAACCCAGGCCTTTCTGACACCTGAGCCTTTCTTCCATTCCACATTGTCTGAGCTCTGGACAAGAGGGTCTGTGAGAGTAATAGACAAAAGGCCCGAGTCCCAAATTAGCTACCATTTTGCTCTGTGACCTTGATCAAGTCATTTCTCCAATATGAGCTTGTCTCCCCATCTGTAAAATGGGGAAAATAGTAGTGCTCATCCCATTAGGTTGTTGTGAGGGTTAAATGTGATAACCCGTGTGAGTCAAGTGTTTAGAAAACGGCTGGGCATGAAGCAGTGAATGTGAGCTATTATTATTGTGGCTCCTTTTTTGAGGGAAGGAAGTGGGTCTGGGGGCTTCACGCCTTGCCCGCAGCCAACACGCACCCTGCCTCCCGGCTGGTCACACACTCCTAGCAGCCCCAGGTGGTGCCTTCACCCATCTCCTGCCAGATGCGCAGACCTGGCTCACTTAGCCAGGAAGTAGGCACTTAAGGAGCCACTTCCCCAGTTTCTCTTTTAATTTTCGTTACATAAATTTCACATTTCCTGGAATAGAGATCTTGAACGGCTGGACTCATTTGGAAATCGAGTCTGCAAAGGACCTCATTTATATTAATGGGACCTCAAGTCTAGCTTGCAGGGAGGCTGAGACAAGGATGGATGGTAGGGACTCCCAGGCTGAGCAGCTCCAGGCTGAACCCAGACGCTGCCTTGGACAAGCAGATGCCTATAGATTTAGGCTGGGACCACTCTTGTTATGTGGGAGGCTCCTGGATGCAAGGATTGTGTTGCTGCCTGGCTTAACCACCCCCCAGTGGCTGCCCACTGCTCAAAGTAACCATGTTTGACAAGGTGCTGTGTAATGGGTGACCTCTTCCACCCCCTTCCTACCTCTCTTCTCGTATATCCCTCTCCAGCCAAACCTCCTGAGAGTATTCCTGCCTCAGGGCCTTTGCACTATCTGTGCTCTCTGCCGAAACGCTGTTTTCCCAGCTCCGGTGTGGTTGGCTCTTTCCTGTTAATCAGATCTTGTCTTAAAATCACCACCTCTGGGAGGCCTTCCCTGACTGCCCATCCCTCTGGAGTAACAATCTTCAGTCACCCTATATCTTACAGCTTACAATCTGGTGCAGAGAGGGACAAGCTGCAGTAACAAACACACATGATCGACTACAACAAGAACTTTACAAGATACGTAACACGAATTCACAGCACAGCCCTGGGAACTAGCTGTTGCTAATACCAGTTCATGAAGTGCAGAGAGGTGAAATACCTTGCCCAGGGTTACTCAGCCAGAAGGGAGAGGAGTCCGAATTTGAACCCAGGCCATCTTGCTCCCACATTTGCTGGGTTAACCAGCTCACTGAAGTCACAGGAAGTTAGAGCTTACTGCCAAAAGGGCTGCAACAGTGCAGGCTCAGGAGGTTGTGGGAGGCCAGGAAAAGTCCCCCCACCTGATCCTGCCTTTGAAGGATCAACAAAACTCTCTAAAAAATGTAGTGCCTCAGCTGTGTCTAGAATTTATTTATTTTTAACTTTACATTATAGCTTAGGAATTTTTAACATCTCCACACTGTCCACAGTTAAATTTTTAAGTAATGCATATTATTCCAGGGACAGACAGTGCTATTCATCATTTTTGGGCAGTTGTGTGCTTGCAATTTTGATATTCTCCCGAATGCTGCAAAAGGACCTGAACTTTGCGAGGTAATGAAGGGCTTAAGAGCTTGGGCTCTGGACTTGGGTTCAAATCCCAGCTCCTCTCCTTGGCTCCAAGGATTCCACATGCTTTGGACAAGGGACATCTCCAAAGTCACCAAGGTGGTTAGATCACCAGTAACTAGAAGGCCCTGCCCCCCTCCACTGTCTATGCCTTGGTGCCAGGTGAGACCCAGGCTCCCCAGACCCAAGAGGGGCTGAGCTGACCTTCTCTCCTGCTTAGCATGTCCTTGGAAATTAGGTTGGTTTAAGAAAATAAAGCAATGTGATATTTCAACGAGAAACTAGTCGGAGTAGCTGTTCCTGGAAAGGGAAACTGGGTGGTGACCAGATGGGGTGAGAGAGAGATTTTCCTTGCATATCCTTTCATACCTTCCCAACTGACACCATGTGAGATTATTACCTAGTAAGTAAGTGACATTCAACAAACAAAAAGAAGGGCATGTATTATTTTCACATCTCTCTGTGCATTAAGCTTTATATAGTATATTCATTTTCTTTATTCACCTCAACAACCTGGGGAGCGGTTATTGTGCCCCTGCCTGAAACTTCCGAAAACCGAGCCCTCGAGGGGGGGCAGGGCCTCGCTTGGGCTCACGTGGTGCGTTAGGGCCAGAACTGAGACCCCAGCCCAGGCTTCCTGACCTTCGGCTCAGGCAGTCTCTGCCCCACCAGGAGCCTCTTCCTTCCCCAGTGGAAGCCACGTTGAGGTGTGGATTGGGGAGTGCCAATACTATAGAGTGGTTATACATTGATGCCTGTCATGGGATCTGGGTTTAAATCCGGGTCTGCCACTTGCCTGTTGTGTGACCTTGGGTAAATCCACTAAACCTCTGGGGCCTCCATTCTGCAGTGGCCAGCCTGCAAGATGGCCTCCAGGGATTCTCATGGCCTTGTATTCACTCCTTCGGGTCATCCCCTGGCACAGTGAATAGGGCTGACCTGTGTGGCCTAGAGGGTATTGCAGAAGTGGCAGTGTGCGTGACTTCCAAGTCTGGATAATAAAAACACATTGTGATGGTGGAGTATTATTCAGCCTTAAAAAGGAAGGGAATTCTGACATAGGCAAAAACATGGATGAAACTTGGGGACATGCTGGTGAGTGAAATAAGTCAGCCACACAAAAAACCCAAATGCTGTATGATTCCACTTATGGGAAGTACCTAGAGGAGTCAAACTCATAGAGACAGAAAGTACAATGGTGGTTGTCAGGGGCCGGAGGAAGGAGAGTGGGGAGTTATTATCTAATGGGTTTAGCGTTTTAGTTTTGCAAGATGAAAAAGTTCCGGGGATGGATGGTGGTGATGGTTGCACAACAGTGTGAATATAATTAATGCCACTGAACGGTGCACTTAAAAATGGCTGGGAGGGCACCCGGCTGGCTTAGTTGGAGGAGCATGTGGCTCTTGATCTCAGGGGCATGAGTTTGAGCCCCATGTTGGGTGTAGAGATCACTTAAAAATAAAATCTTCAAAAAAAAAAAAATGGCTAGGGATGGTAAAATTCATGTGATGTGTACTTTGTCACAATAAAACAATGGGAGGGGGAAACACATTCATAGTTCTGTTTTTCTGTTGGATCGTTCACTCTGGGGAAGCCCTCAGTGGTATGTGAGGACATTCAAGGAACCCTGTGGACAAATTCAGGTGGTGAAGAACTGAGGCTTCCTGCCAACAGCTATGCATCAACCTGCCGACCTCTGTGAGGGCGCCATCTTGGAAGTCAGCCCTCAGGCCCAGTCACGCTTTCAGATGAAGGTCGTCTGGGCGACATCTGCAGTGCAACCTCATCAGAGAGTCCATTCCAGAGCCATGCAGCTAAGCCACTCCCAAATTCCTGAGCCACAGAAACTGTGTGAGATAATAAATATTTATTGTTGTTTTGAGCCACTAAGCGTTAGGATAATTTGTT
Organism: Eumetopias jubatus; assembly: GCF_037043125.1. Taxonomy (NCBI): domain Eukaryota; kingdom Metazoa; phylum Chordata; class Mammalia; order Carnivora; family Otariidae; genus Eumetopias; species Eumetopias jubatus. The sequence continues at coordinate 128,902,397 of NW_028274815.1, forward strand.
ACTTAGCAATAGATAACTGACGTATTTCCTCATCTGTAAAATAAGGATGATGATCATTTCACGGGGTTGTTGGCGATGATAATTTTATGATGATACCCATGATGATAATTTCATAGGTTGTATTTCATAGGGCTGTTGCTAAGAATTAATTAGCAAATCACATAAAGGGCTTGGAATAGGGCCTGCTGTGCAGTAAATGCTCAGTAAGTGTTAACTAGCATGATTTCATGTTCTCTGTGATTTCTGGCATTGGTAGGAGCTCAGCTAGACAATAGATCTCCATTAAGGAATGGATATAGGCTGCAGGTTGCAGTGGCAATAAAAATTATAGTGACAGTGAGAGCTACCGTTATTGAGTGCTCACTGTATGCCAAGCTTTGGGCTAAGCAATTTACATCTTTTCCTCCAGGCCCTCCAGCAGCCCCTTGAAGTGGAGGCTATTATTTTCCCGTCTTACAGACTAGAAAACCAAGGTCCAGAGAGGGAAAAGGACTGGCCCTAGGTCACACAGCAAAGCAGTTCTGTAGCCAGAATTTGAACTCAGATGCTTCAGACCCCAAGTGTTCTCTTCGGCACCACGAGACTGAGCTGCAGCTTGACGAACCCCCTCAAAGCCCATCTTTCTCCTCCAGTCAGTTCCTGCTTATTAACACAGAGGGGAAATTACCAACACATCTGACAAGCGGGTCCTTTGTTCCTGCATCTCCCTTCTGCAAGTGTCAGACTCCCTTCCGCTCAGGAGACCAGAGAGTAGGTTCCCTTAGAAATGTTTCTTTTTCTGATTGCAGTGTCCTCTCCCAAACTCTCTCCTTCCAGATCCAGGATTGGGAATAAGAAGAACACACACATCCAGGAAAAGCACAAAATGTCCTGCCCAGCCTTCGTCCCCTGTAGTGTCTCCTCTCGGGCAGTTTATTTAGCCCTGAAACTTTGCAGCCTGGCACCTTCAGACACGCCTCCAGCTGGCTCCTCACAAAAGCTCTCCTAATATTTGCTTTGGGGACATGTGGCCATCAGGAGGGACATGTTCCCAGACAGGCGATGAGCTCAGGGCATGGGCATTGCCACACCTGCTGCTCTCCCCGAGGAGGGGGGAAACAGTTGGGCAACTCCTGACAACACAGGCTTTTTGGAGCCTGTGTGTGTACTTGTGTGTGGGCAGGAGGGCAGATGGGGCCTGGGCGGAGGGACAAGGATGTTTGCACCTGCAGTGTGGCAGTGGCTGTGCTGGGCCTGCTTTCTCCCATGTCCTTGCTTCTCGGCTATTTCTGAATTGCAGGAAGAAGTACATTTTGCATCATGACCTGTAACACACACAATTGAAATGGAAATTGCATGAATCTGTACTCACATTATGAGCAATGCATTCTACTCTATTCTATTCTATTCTATTCTATTCTATTCTATTCTATTCTATATATTCTATTTCTATTCCAGCCAAATTGTTCTTTCATTTAAAAAGTACTAGTCATGACCCGTGAGATAAATTGAGAAGTTCTGTAATGCAGGTTCGTAATCTGGGTCTGTAAATTTGCATGAGACAAAACTCCCTCTCTTTATTTTCACTGACCTCCAGCTGACCTGTAACACTTCCTTCAGTTGTGAGCACAGGCAACAAATCATTGTAGTATTCGCAGTACTTGGCATGAATACTAGTCATAGATTATTTTGTATTCTATTAAAGTTGTTGCAGATACCTTAAAACGGCATTTAATGCTCTTCCATCCCTCAACGTTTTGGTCATTACTAGACCCACTGTGAGATCTTGTTGTTTGTTAATGAAGAAGCACAGGTATTACATCGCATAGTTAAAATATTTTGATAATTGCATTTCAATAGGATAGGTTTCCTTTGTAAACCTATGTCTCTTATTTCATGCACTTAAAATTATTTTTCGGAGAAGGTGTCCATGGGGTTCATCGACTGCCTAGGGGTCCAGGGCACACAAAGTTTAATAACCCCTGCACAAGTGGGTCCCAGCTCACAGTTTATGAAATGCTGTAAACTTCGGGGGAGCAGTGCCCTAGGGTCTCTAACCCCTGTGTGCCCCATGAGGCAGCACTGAAACCACACCAGTGGCCAATGTTTGTTTAACACTTACCTGTGCCCGCCTCTATACAAGGTGCTTTATATGGATCATTTGGTTTAATCTTTACACCAGCCTTGTGAAGTGGGTGCTATTTTTTTGCCCCATCTCTCTCTCTCTTTACCCAATTTCATTTTTCTTCTTCGCACCAGTGTGTCAGACGTTTTAATCTGTTAATTGGCAGCCTTCCTCTGGAGGACATGTTACTCTTTTCACATTTCTTGTAAGACAGGTCAACTGGCAACAAATTCCTTCAATTTTTGTCTCAGAAAGTCATTATTTCTCTGGCACTTTTGTGTGGTAATTTTGCAGGGTATAGAATTCTAGGTTGGTGGGTTTTTTTCTCCCCCCTCTCAATACTTGCAGTCTGGTTTCTGAGAAGTCAGATGTAATTCTTATCTTTGGTCCTTTATAGGTGAGGTGTTTTTTCCTCTGGATTCTTCAGGATTTTTTTCTTATCTTTGATTTTTCTCTAGTTTGAAAATGACATGGCTGGTGGAGTTATTTTGGGGAAATTTATGCTTCTTGGTGCTTCTTGGATCTGTGATTTGGTCTGACATTAAGTTTTGGAAATTCTCAGTGATTATCATTTCAAATATTTCTTCTGTTCCTTTCTCTCTTCTCTTTCCAGTAGTCCCCTTAGGCAGATGTCACACCTTTTATAGTTGTCCCACAGTCCTTGGATCTTCTGTTTCTTTCAGTCTTCGTTCTCTTTGCTTTTAAGTTTTTGAATTTATGCTCTACTGGAGGGAGGAATTTATGATCTATTGGAGGGAGGTAAACAATAAAATATAGTGTGTCAGAGATGGTGTGATGGAGAACAATAAAGCAGAAGGGGACAGATTGTGAGAGGTATGTGTGTGGGGGGAGGGGAGGTTGCCATTATAACCAGGATTATCAGATAAAGGGGATGCTGAGAAGGTGACACCTGAAGGTGGTGAGGGAATGAGCCATGTGGCTAGCCTGGAAAAGATGTTCCAGGCATAGGGGACAGCCAGGGCAAAGGCCCTGGGGTGGAAGTGTGCTTGGCGTATTGGAAAATAGAATGGTGGCCAATGTGTCTGAAGGGGAGTGAGGGAAGGGGAGAGTAATAAGACAGGAGATCCAAGAGGATTGAGGGGTCAGGGAGGGGGCTGGAAAGAGGCAGCATCATCAGGTGAGTCCACTTTGGTCGTGTTTGAGGAACAGCAAGGAGGCCAGTGACAATGGAGCCAAACATCCTTAGGGGAGAGCAGGGCAGGTGGGGTGTGGGGAGTGAAATCAAAGAGACAGGTGGGGCCAGGGGGTGTATGGCCTTGCAAACAGCACCAAGGACTTTGGATTTTATTCAAAATGTGCTGAGAAGCCTCTGGAACGTTTTGACAGCGAAGTGACATGATCAGACTGACAGTTTGACAGGATCCCTCCAGCCACTGCGCTGAGAAGGGCTTGAACGCGATCAAGGGTGGAGGCGGGGAGCCTGGTCTGGAGGTCGGTGCAATCGTGAGGCGGTACCAATGACGCCGTGGCCCCGAGCTGCGGAGGCTCAGGGGCGAGCAGCACAGACTCCAGATCTATTTTGGAGGCAGAGCCCACAGGAACCGCTGACAGGCCATTCATTTCAGCACTGTTTGTTATCACAAAAGTTTGGAAGCAACCTTAATGCTCAGCTGTAGGAGACTAGCAATTACTGTGTACAATAGAACACAACACAGGCTCCCGAGAGACTGAGGAAGCTCTTCGTGCATTAATACAGAAATACAGAATGATTTTCAAGATATATGAAATGACAAAAGCAATCTGCAGAGCCGTGTTTATGGTATGTTACTCTTTGTATGGGTAAAATAAAAAAAAAAAAACAAAGCAAAACACACAGACAGACAGATACACACATGGTCCTTGGATATTCTGTTCTGGGGTTTTTTGTTTTGTTTTTTTTTCAGTCTTTATTCCCTTTGCTTTCCAGTTTTTGAATTCATGTTCTCTTGGAGGCAGGAATTTACTTTCTATTGAAGGGAGGTCAACAATAAACAAAATACATAAATAAAATAGAGTGTGTCAGAGGTGGTGTTATGGAGAACAATAAAGCAGAGAAGGGGGACAGATCTCCAGAGTCGCGTGTGCAACTCTCGTAGGCACCGTGAGACATTTTGATGAGAGAGAGGTAGTGAGGCCAAGAATGCCCAGGTACAGTTGACATGAGAGCCAAATAACCAGAATTTGGGCTTTGGTCCGTGAACACAGCACGGGGGCGGGGCGCGGGGGGGTGTTACCACTGCTTGCATATCGGGGCGCCAAGCCGGTTACATTTTCAGACCCTCTCTCTTACAGGTGGAGAAGAAGCTAGTGCTGCCCCTCCAGGTCCCCAGTTAACCCCCCCCAGACCTTCACATCCCCATTTCCCTGTGCCCTCCAGAAAATAATACAAACTCCAGCAAGCTCTTTTTCTCCATACCTTTTTATTGAACTGTGCATACTTCATTAAAGGACCATTTGCTTAGAAATTCTTGAACGTTTGGACATATTTTACAGGACAGGACAGCAGCTGGAGGTCACAATTTCATCTCATCACATGCATAAAAAGACACAGGTTTTTTGTCGTTTGGTTTCTGTGTGTATGTGGTGTGTGTGTGTGTGTGTGTGTGTGTGCGCGCGTGTGTGCATGCACGTGCATACACACACACAATGCTCATTTTCACTTTTACAGGAAGGACTAGAGACATCAACTGACCAGAGATGAACAGGACCCACAAATGTGACCCCGAGAAAAGAGTGGCTAAGGACATTGGTCATTTATGGCTAATGTGATTGGCTTGGCCCCCATCATGGGTGGGGTGATCAGAATGGCTTTGCTGGCAGAAAAGCCTCAGCCTCACACCATGGTTCCTGGGAGAGACAGAGGGTCTTAGAGCTAATGGAATTGGGGCAACATGCTACCTTGGGGGACACTGGGGCTCAGAAAAAAGGAAGACCATTGGCTCTCAAAGTTGGAGGGAAGGTTGGCCCTCTTTTCCAGCTGGACTCCCATGGCTCAGGGAATGCAATCCAGTTTCCAGATGTCAGCTCCCAAATTCCTGCCCCCAGCAAATCCCTTCTTTGTGAGCTAAACTAGAACATGAGGCTGAAAATGCAGGATAGGAGAGTAGGAAGGAGCCTGGGGCTCCCTGTGGGGCCCCTCGAAGTGTTGCTCTGAGAAGACTGAGGACCTTAGGGCAGACAAGTGTCAAATTTGGACATCATCTTGGCCCCCAGTTGAGTCAAAGCCCAAATGGCATTGGTGGGGCTTACAGGCTTTAATGGGAGGGTCCCTCATTTCTCCTTCCTTCCCAGTTAGCAATACCTCAAGCCAGGCAAGAACTGATAAACTCCTGTATTCACTCACTCACAAGTCAATCATTTACACATTCACTCACTCAAAAGAACACAGGTTGGGTGCCCACTATGTGCCATGGGCATACAATGGGGGATAACCCCGAGTTCCTGGCACCTAAAATGATGTTGCCAGCCCTTGGCCTTGGACTGAAGCCTGGATAGGTCTGGAGAGCAAACAGGGCAGCTGCCCCCAGCCCAGCAGCTGCTGATCTTCCTCTTCCCCACCCATTAGGCACATGGAGCTTCAATGTCAAGCCTATCTAAGGGAGAGCCCAAAACCCTAGTGAAGACCAGGGGGCCACAAGCCAGAGCCATGGAGAAGTCTGAATCTCTTGGGCATCTTCTCCTGTGCTTCCCTCCTTGTTTTCCAAACCTGGATTAGTTCAGGGAGGCAAGAAGTGTGGGATGATCCATGCAAGACCCTTGAGAGCATCTTAATGAGACAGAATTGGGAGTGTCCTTCATTTTCCAGAATATGTCATGCCATTGTAGCCACTAACTTGAGATATTTCTGCAGGACAGAGCCTCTAAGGGGGGATCTTGGGAACTGGATTTTGGTTTCACTGTGTTTTTTGGGGATAGTAGCTGCTCAGTCTATCCATGCAATCCTATCGTCCTGCCTCACTTCATAATAAAACCACCTACAACTGCCTGGCCTTGGGGTCGCCCTGAGGATGAAGCCCCGCCCCCTCCAATCCCACTATACACAATTAGGGGGAGGGGGATTTTAAATCCTCTTGTGTCAGATGCTCTCCTTGGAGGATGCAGTATCCAGACCACTCGGGAAGGGGCTATAGATGTGGGAGACTGGGCAGCCGAAGCCTTGTTTGGCTGTAAAATTGGATTCCAGCTGCCTCTCTCTTTTGGTCGTTCTGGACTTACTTCATTGGGTGGGGCTTTTCCAATGTCTTGAATGGGATTTTTCTGTTTTATTTGCCAGAAGAAAAAAAAAAAGCCCTTTTGGAATGGTGCCATTTGCTACTGCCTGGGCAGTTCGATGGCTGGCTAGTGGATAAAGATAATTGCATCTCTTGTACAGAAAGCCTCAGGCCTAGGAGGGCACAGGGTCTGGGCAGAAGAGCTGAAGCACCATGAGATGACCAGCCAGAGTTGGGACTGTTCCTTGGCTGGTCTGGGGAGGGTAGCATAAGCCTCATCCCACCCAGTGTGGTGCCTGTGAGGGCACTGGGGATGGGTTAGATGAGAGATTGGCAGGGTCATTAAAATTGCCCAAGATAGGAAGCAGAGGAGAAGCAGGGTATCCTGCTGCCACTTCCGTCCCTGGCACCCCCCACGGAAAACTCCAAATCCTAGAATTTGAGTTCCTGCTCGCTGTCCTCCCTGCTTTTGCCTCAATGCCTTGAGCCTGCGCCCAGATGTCCAAACCACATGCACACGTCCCTGGGGGAGGGGGGCGGATTTCCCTGGTTGTTCAGTCCAGTGGCCATGCAATGTGAGGGTCCCTCTGCAACATCCATTTTGTGCATCATCTAGCTTCTTTTTAAGCAGCTCATTCCCCAACCAGGCACCGAATTCCATGGTGAGGCAGCCCCGCCCATGAGAATCACTTCCTTAATTTGAGCTGAAATTGACCACTTTGTTCCTCTCAGGCAAGAGAGGCTTTCGGAGACTCACTTGCAGCCATCCTGCAGGCATATGGTTTCTTCTTCAGGAGAACGGCCCCTTTCCCCATCCTGGCCAGCCTTTAGAAGATCTTTTCAGGATCTTTGCAGAGAGGAATGGAGAGTTAGAACTGGAGGGGAAAAAAAGACGAGGGACCGCTAGATTCACCAGAGCCCCTTCCGAATCCATTTCCTTAAGTTGGCATTTGGGGACGTTCAGGAGAAATTCCAGGTTAAGACAAAAGCAGGGGCAGTGGATAGAAACCCAAACTTCCCAGTCTCTCTCTCTAGATGAAATCAGCCACAGAATAGAGTTATTTGCTTATCTGGGCATCAAACCTGGCAAACTACTGGGAGACAATTTTGTTTTGTTCTTGTGCAAAAGTTTTTTAAAAATCTAGTCTGAAGCTGATAGTGAGGCAGGTGGGGTATGAACACCTAGACATGAACGCAAGTCTGAAATCATCTGGCCTTTCTTCATCTTCCTGCATGAGTTGAAGAGTGGAGAATCACTTTCTGCTGAAGATTCTGCTTCATGAGATGTCCTCTGCCCATCTGAGGCTGAAAGCTGCCTAGTGGAATTAAGCAGGACAGTCCAGAAATTCCCCAGGGCCTGGATAGGTATAGCTGGATAAACACCATTGCCCTCGCCACAAGTCTCTGGTGCTATGGAGCCAGGCAGCTGGGAAAGGAGGGGGAGATGCAATGGCACATTCTAGGGGACACATCTTCTCAGGGTTTGGCTGCAAGCTTGTCTACTATGGGTTTTTGTTTTTTGTTTTGTTTTGTTTTGTTTTTTTTGGTGAGGATGCTGCAAGTGGATTAAAATGAGGAACAGTTAAGAAGTTGATGAGATCCGAGGCCCAGTATGTTCTCTGAGGTTCGCAAGAACCTGAAAATGCTCTGGCCTTCGGATCCAATTGATGTTACAGGGGAGTGGGTCGCAGGACATGGTAACAGGTCAGCCAAGAGGGTGCTTGGGTGTGTTCTGGACCTCAGCAGGAGGTTTGCTTGCGTGAGATTGGCCCTCCCAAGATCTCCGGGGATGAGAAAATTCAGCCTCTTCAAAATGCCATCGGGGTGGGGGAGGAGGAGCTGAGCCAGCCCGCATGCCATTCTGATTTTGAGGGCCATCCGTAACCCTCCTTCTCCTGGTCTTACTCCCGCCTCCGTGCCCTGGAATCTTAAGAACAATAAATAGGAGAAACACACAGAACGAGGAAAGTACAGTGTCCACAGACTCTAGGTCAAGTGTCAGGAAATGCCTTCATGAGGAAGTCAGAGCCCGAAGTCTTTCCCCACCCCCCCAGAAAGTCAGGTCCAAAAGGAAGAAAGAGAACCCAAGGGGCAATGGGAGGAAATGAAAAAGACCAGAAAATATCAGCTATGATAATGACCAACCATAAAACTCCTAAGATGTTATTCTATATCACAAAACGGCAATGAGACTGAATGGCCCTATTACAAATTTGCTAACCACACACATATACCTATATACTTTTTATCTGAACAGAAAAATAGACTACTCTGAGATATGTGGATATCCTACGATATAGCCCTGCATCGGATACTTCTAGAGCCAGAAACATGGCAACAGAAAATGCAGAGGTAATTTTTATTCTGGGGGGCATAGCCAGGCTGGTTTGGGTCCCCCTGGCTGAGTGAAAGCATTTGCATGCTGTCATATAAGTGGTGAGAAACCGGAAGCAGGGGAAAATTGAGCTCAGGGCTGGAGGCTCTCCCCTGTCCCGCTGGGGGGGGGGGGGGCGCAGAGCTGACTCCTTCTTTCCTCCTGCCACTGGAAAAGGATCTCCCAAAGGCTCCCTCTCCCAAAGGATCATGCCCTAGAGTCATATCACTTCAATCTCACTGGATTCAAAATTACCTAACAGGAGGCTGAAGCCTGGGGTTATGTTACTTGGGACTACTTGGCAGAGAAATAAGGAAAGGGAGGTGAGGCAGAGAGAAAGAGAGAGAGAGAGAGAGAGAGGGAGACCTGGCTCTAGGGAACCTTGTCCATGGTGAAGTTTCAATTTCCCCTTGTCCGTGGACTAGACACTCCAGCCGTGACTTGGAGCAAGAGAGCAAGACAGAAATGTACAGTAGTTACAAACATCAATACATCACAGTTTTAAAGAAGAGAATACTGTTGTTGTTTTTCTCCTCAGAAGAGTGGGTCTCATTAGGAGAAAGGTCAGGGGTGAAGCTACAGTCACTGAGACGTGGTAGAGGAGAGCTGGTCATCAGTTTGGCAAAGTTTGTTGTCACCAGCACTACTCGCGGGCAAGCCGGGGGAGTTGAAAGGAAAGGCCTCCTCAGAATTTTGCTGTTCCCCAGCCTTCGTCCTTCTTGATCCCCAGTGCTTTTAGAGAAAGGGACTTCATGGAGACAAATGTTCTGTCCTCTTTTATTCTTTCCCCATTAAGTGTGCTTAAGATAAAATTCCTAAAGAAGGCACTGAGAAATCTACTGCACCGAAGTCCTGTTGTTTTTCTTACCCCAAAGATTAAAAAAAAAAAAAAAAAAAAAAAAAAAGTGAAAAAGCCGACTCCTCCAGAGCTCGCCCACCTCTCTCCACAGGTCGCAGACTACCCCGATCACACGGGGACCTGGTCCCTAGCCCTTACTGATAATGGTGGAAGTTGGAAGCCAAGGTCTGCTGGGTTCTTGACGAGTTTCACCAAATTCACCAAAGGGACCAGGCCTTCACCCGCTCCAGCCCCTAGTTTGGTTTCTTTGGGTTGACTTGTTTCGTTTGTTTGTTTGTTTGTTTCCCATTTTCATTGGTTCAGGAATGGGTGGGACATGGATCACCGAGTTAAAGTGGTATTTGCCTCCAAACCATGCTTTCCTCTCCTCTATGAGGATCTGTCAAGGTCAGCTTCTCAGTGGAGACTCTTAGGTAGATTTCCCAGTGCATGTACACAGGTATAGGTAGGGGTGTACACATATTAAAAATTGGGGTATGTTCATTTTTGGCAGGTGGGGCCTGGGAAAACTTACGATACTCTATTTTGAGTTGGGCACAGGATAAAAGCTATATTCCCACAATACATACACAAGTGAAAGAAAAAAACAAAACAAAATGCAATACTTTCTAAGCATAGTATATGCTGAGTTTCAATTATTCTGTTTCTATAAGAACTCTATAGGACTCTGGCTAGTAAGCCTGAAAAGGTAGGTTCTTAATGATACTTCTGAATTCGTCCTTCAAAAGTGACTCCATAAAATGCTACTTTAAGGTCAGACAAACTACATGGGGAAGGGAGGGCCAGGTCCTGTGTGACCACACAAGGCAGAAAGGGCCTTTGGTTACAAGGAGAGTTGCACCAATTGGTTATTAGTTTAAAAGAAAGAAAGAAGTCATATCCAATCTGTACACTTCTCATCTGCTTCAACCAACAAATGAAATGCCTTGATTTGAAGAAGGGGTGGTAAGTTCCTTCTCGCTATATATGGCTATATTTAAACATGTTCACTTTCCTGATATGTAAAATAGACTCTATTATTATTATTAATTTTTACAGATAGCATCAGCTCTAAAAATATCTGAATCGGAAATCACAACTATTTACTTTTATCAAAAAGCATTTGTTTTCCCTGAATTTTCACGTTTGTGCTGACGGCCGACGGAAATGGTGATAAAAACAAGGAAGAGACACGTGAGCTGACATGGCCCAGGGACAACTGTCCAGCGGCCGCTCCTCAGGAGGCCCCCAGCCCGCACTGTGTGCCCCAAAAAGGGCTCAGGGCCACTGCTGCCTCCTCTCTCTGGCGTGCCGCCAGCACAGGATGACCTCACACTTTCCCTGCCCCTTTGCCATTGCTGCCAGGGTGCTCTGAAGATACTTCGGAGCGTCAGGATACTTCGGCATCGTTTTGTTGGGTAATATGGCAAAGAACAGGACTGCACCTTCTTGAAGGGATCCACAGTCCTCGGAGACGCTGAGAAGCAATATGAACCAGGTACGGATTCAGCAGAGAACAGGTGTTTGTAAGGGCGGTGGAATGACTCTGTGTCATCATACCTGTGACAGGTGGTTCAACCTCATGCCACTGTTTGGAGGGCAGGCGGAACAACTCCGTGATATTTGTGAACTGACAGATGGATTCGTGCCATTATACTAACAGGCAGACCAGTAACACCTTGTATGAAGGACTGGCGAACCATGCCATGTTTGTTCCATCAGGAAGACGTATGCCTGTCACTGGATTGTGGATTGGCAGATCTACGCTACTGTACGTGGGGCATCATCCATCAATGTTGTATTAAGAGAACGACATCGGTCCATTGTACTAAAGACAGGCAGATCAATGACAAGTCATCTTTACTGACAGATGGGCCAACAGCATGGCATCATGCTAACCAGTGGCTCAACCCAATGTTTCTGAACCGAGGAATGGCCAACAACTCCATCCTGTTGGACCCAATTCATGCAGGCCAACGCCAGGTCGTCAAACTAGAACAGGAAGACCAACACCAAGAAATACACCAGAACCGTTCACAATGCACACAAATACTTATTGCTTTTGTCTGTACTGGCTGCATTGATGGCTGCAGGAAGGAGAGCTGAGTTTTAGTACAGACAGTGACACTGAAAACACACCAACAGCTGGTTGACAAGAAAGAGAACAGAGTAAACACCCAATGCCCACCGTCTACTGTATTCTTCTGAGATGTGCATGCTTCCGGTACACGTGACTCTGTGAGAGGCCCCGCTCAAGGGCTCAAGTACCCTTCCTTGCAAGGGACCTAATGGGAAGTGTCAGAGGGGCAGGGAAGGAGCCCACAGACTTTGACATGGCAGACAGCAATACCAGCACAATGTCCCCTACCGTGGCTGGACACAGGCATGTACCAACAACCCAACTGTAGTCCCGAAAAGTGGCCCACGGGAAATAGTGCTTGTTTTAAAGTGCAAGATGTTGACACTGTCCCTGGTAGAACCTATTTTTGAAAAACATAAAGTGCTTTTTATTTTAACTTTTTTTTAAAACTTGAATACCACAGGAAACAAAAAAGAATTTCTATTATAGTAGATGCTTTCCCTGCTGCAGCAGGAAGTATTCAAAAGTCTGAATTGGGCATTTCAATTGGGGATTTCTTTTTTCCTTCCATTTTTGCAGGTTAAAAAAAAAAAATCAGATTTTATTCTGTTCTTCAGTAACATACAGTCTCTTTGAATAAGCTATTTCTTTTGCATATTTGACACTTGCATATCTTTTGAGTCTACACTAGTGATGTACAGAAAGTGTTTTCCTTCTAACAACCCTAAAGCAATGCTCACCGTTCATACTGTTGGCTGAGTGCCTGCCGTCTGAACCCTTCCCAGATTGCCAGGGGGCAATTAGAATCAAGTACAAGTGGTGCAACTCACCCTGATGATATCTCAAAATAAAATCTCAGGTACTATGGAACACCGAAGTCAACGAAGACATTTGAGTAAGGGTTTTGCGCTGGGACCGCGGCTGATGGTGTGGAAATTTCCCCATGACACGAGTATCCTCTGTAGCTTTTTAACAGTGGGACCCATCCAGGAGGTGATGGACAGGAGTTCCAGGAGGTGGCCAGGTAACACCCAAAACCAAATTGGCCAACCCAGCCACTTGTTCCGGCATCCTTCTCCAGCTGAAGCCTGGAGGGATCGAGATGCTGCCCTCCCCCCCGAGGCTGTGATGGAGAGCCATGACAGACGAGTGGGGAGGAGGTGGCCTTGGTTAGGTCCAGCATGTGGTAGTGGTGGCTGTGAGTTCTGCCCATGTCATCTCCCAAAGAGGGCAGTGGACTTGGTACAAGGAGACGCCACATCCTGTGGCTTGGCCGACTTCATTCGGTCATACCTGTCATGGCTCTCAAGGCCCTAGGGAGCCTCCCCTGGAGTTTCGCTTCTGTCTGGGGGCTTTGCAGAGCCTTTCTGAGTTCGTGCGGAAAAGCTCTGCGGCAGGGAAGCTGAACGGCACACCTCTCAGGTCTTGCCACAAGTCTCTGTTGGACAGGTGGGGTAGCTCAGATGCTCTGATCCCGTGTGCTTCCATGGGCTCCTCCTCCCGGCAACACGCGGACGTCGGGGGAGATGTGGTTCTCGAGTTTGCACTTTTCCTGGCCACTGGGGCCTTTTCCAGTCAATGCTTCTGTTGAGTAAATACAGTTCTGCCTTAAGAACTTAGGGGAGGTGGGTAAGGGGGAGCTTTCAAAGTGGTTCTTCTCTGATCTTGTCCCGACGCTGAACTTGGGACTGGTGCTCATGTGGACGCTCTTGGGAGGGCTGGAATCTACACTGTAGAGCACCTGCCCCTCATCATCTGTGTCCGCATCAATGTACTGATGGACACCTGCTTCGAAGTTGAATGCTATTGCTGTGTGTTTCTCAGGTGATCGGGGGGGCGTCCTAGCACTTGCTGTGGTGTAGATGGAGGACTCTGGACTCAGTACAGGCCTGTCCAAGAGTGTGGCACACTCCAGTCCAGCGACAGCAGCTGCAGCGCCCCCCCGATTCCTAAGAGGGTCGTGGTACATCCCCAGAACAGGGACTAATGGACTGGAATCCCCCTCCACGAAGTTGACTTTAAGTGCTCGGAGCTTCAGGGGGTTGTTCGTCTTCAGAGAACTCTTGGGGCTCTCAATGAAGAAGGTAGAGCGATGGCTAGCATCAGGGGTGGGGTTGGCCTCCACAAATCTACCACCACTGGCACCCAGAGCTCCCCGCCAGCCCATCTCTGGGGCCATGCTGCCCCCAGTCTTGCTGGGAAGTGATGCCAAAGGGCTGTGGGAGAATCTGGTGGCTTCGGGGAAGTCTGTGGCACAGCTAATGAAGCTATCGATGCTTGACATGCTTCGCATGTCTATGACCCCTTCTGTACGCGTGGGCAGAGGGGCTACAGGGCTGGGGATACTCTCCATTTCAAGTTCTTCCTTTGGTTTGCTCTGTGTTGTTGACTCCTTGGTATTGAGGATGGGTTGAGATTGGGTCTTGGCCATCTTATTGTACATGTCTTCCAACTGCTGGACATTCAGGTGCTGAGGACTAGAAGATGATCTGGCCTTCTCAGGGGATCCCTGCTCCTTGGTTTCAAAGGACTTACTTGAGCTAGTTTCAGACAGTGTCCTCTTTGTCCATTTCCATTTGTTGGGAGACAAGTGATTATCTTGCACTTTGTCCTTCTTACTCATATTGTCTCCATTTTTCTCAACCACGATGTCCATCATCTCGATGCTCCGGGCAAAAGCATCTTTCATGTTCATGGACACGATGCTGCCATTCCTCTTGGCTCTCTCCAGAGCCTCTCTCCGCTTGATTGCTTTCTCCTGCCTCTTCTGCTCCTTGTAGAACTCAGAGAAGTTATTGACAATGATGGGGATGGGAAGAGCAATCACCAGGACCCCTGCAATGCAGCAGAGCCCCCCAACAATCTTCCCCAGGAGAGTCTTGGGGTAGATGTCTCCATACCCAACGGTCGTCATGGTGATGGTGGCCCACCAGAAAGAGGCTGGGATGCTTTTGAACTTGGTGTCATCCTCATCCTTCTCAGCAAAGAAGACAAGGCTGGAGAAGATCATGATGCCCATGGCGAGGAAGAGGATGAGCAAGCCGAGCTCATTGTAGCTCCTCCGCAGGGTGAAGCCCAAGGACTGGAGGCCGGTGGAGTGGCGTGCGAGCTTAAGGATGCGGAGGATACGCATGATGCGGAATATCTGGACCACACGACGGACGTTCTGGAACTGCAGCACACTCTTGTTGGATTCGGTGAGGAAGATGGTGACATAGTATGGCAAGATGGCCAACAAGTCAATGGCATTGAGTGGGCCCTTGAAGAACTTCCACTTCTTGGGTGAGGACAGGAACCGCAGCAGGTACTCCATGGTGAACCATGCAATGCACACGGCCTCCACATGGGCCAGCTGGGGGTTGTCTGTGGTCTGGCCGAACTCGTCCAGGCTCTGCAGCTCGGGCAGCGTGTTGAGTGACAGGGCAATGGTGGAGAGGACGATGAACATGATGGAAATTATGGCAAGGATCTGCAAGGAGAAGAGAGTGGGATTTAGTTACCAACCACCCATAGGATGATCATCCTAACAACCGTGCGTCCGCAGAATGCTCCTCAACATTCAAGAGTATTTTCACATCTCAACAGTCACCTAATGCCTGGATGTTTGAGCTAAAAAGATCATTTATTTGAATCCATTTGTTGTACAGATGTACAAACCAAAGCCCAGAGACTGCAATGATTTAAAGCTAATTATTCCAGCCTCGGGGCGGCAGGGCGGGGGGAGTCAGCAGTGAGGACACAGGAGATCTGAAAGAGGGTATGGGGGCGGCAATTTGGAACCTGGGCTCTGGTGTCAGGCTGTTTTGGGTTCGAATCCCAGCTCTGCCACTTTCTTACCTTGAGCCAGTTGTTTACTCTAAGCCTCATTTTCCTCATCTGCAAAATGGGATGGTAAATAAATGTCTACCTCAGAGAGCTGCTGCAAGGGGTAAATGCATTACCACGTGCAAGGCATTTAGGAGAGCTTCCAGCTGTGCACACAGAGTGTCTGATGAACGCTAGCCGTCCTCACAGGGGAGGTCTCTCAGCCCACACCACCCCATCGGCCTAGCCCGCCCAGCCTCCGGGTGGTCCAGCTGGTCTTTGCTTCCTGCCCTGTCCCGATATGGCCTGCTATATCCCATCGGCCAGTGCCCTTGCTGCCCGGGTGAGTTCGAGAGGCTTCCGTTTTTCTGTAATGAATCTCCACTCACCACATAGGGTTGTCAAGCCTACATTTTTACTCCGACCCCTCTCTTTGGGCCTCTCCTGCCACAGGTTCCCAAATGTCACACTTCTCTGGCCATACGTTTCCAACGAATCCTGTGTCCTTTAAACAAAAGCTTTTGGGGGCGCCTGGGTGGCTCAGTTGGTTAAGCAACTGCCTTCGGCTCAGGTCATGATCCCAGGGTCCTGGGACCGAGCCCCACATCGGGCTCCCTGCTCGGCGGGAAGCCTGCTTCTCCCTCTCCCACTCCCCCTGCTTGTGTTCCTGCTCTTGCTGTCTCTCTCTCTGTCAAATAAATAAATAAAATCTTAAAAAAATAATAAACAAAAGCTTTTGAGTTTTAATTCTTGATGCGCACTCATTGAAAAAGTAAAATTCTGTAATCACTTTATAAAAAGAAATATCCAATACATACAAAAGTAGATCAAATTTATGTATATTTACAAACCATAATCAGGTGAACGCCTGTGAACACACGACCCAGGTGAAGAAACAGTATGTGACAGTAATGCTAACATTTCCTGCAGGTCCTTCTCCACCCCGGGGTAACCACAATTTCTTCTCATCCCTTTTCTTTTCTGGAGAGTTTTTAATAGAGAGATATATGTCCCTAACAAATTGCTATTTTGTCTCGCTCAGGACTGACATCCTACTGTACGTGTTCTTTTGCTGCTTGTACTACTCTTCCCTCGGTAGTAAAACAACAACACACACTGCTCACCTTCCCCATTTTAGCCTTGTCCTAAGAAATGACATTTGCAAAGATGCTGGTTTTGTGTGCTAGGGAAAGATGTGTTAAATCTTCATTAAAATAAATGCGTGCTTATTCCGGCGGCATACTTTGGGAACTCCTGCACCGAGTTCGAAGTGTGGGCTCTAGAGGTAGAATCCAGCTCTGCCATTTACTGGCTGGATGGCCTTGGCATTGAAACTTCCCTTGCCTCAGTTTCCTTACTTGCGAAATGGGGAATTCCAGTCATTCATAACTGGGGATGATTTTGAACCCCCAGGGGTCAAAATTTGACAAATGCCACAGAAATTTTTGGTTGTCACGACCTGGGGGGGAGGGATGCCCCTGGCAGCCAGTGGGTGGAGGCCAGGGATGCTGCTGAATCCTACCATGCACAGGACAGGCCTGCAACGAAGAGTGATCTGTCTCAAAATGTCTGCAGTACCAAGGTTGAGAAACCCTGGGGTATACCAGTAGCTAGCCCTTCATAAATCACAGTGTGGGGGACGAGGAGATTATACAGGCAGGGTTACCAGCACAGGGCTAAACACAGGGTGGCCCTGATTTTCTGGGGCAGGCAGCCAGGGCCTTGGGCAGAGCCCTGCAGGTTGCTGCTCTAGGTAGGCACTGATCCCCAGCTAGGAGGAAGCCTGCTGGAGAAGGAGCAGATTCCTGGGGAGCCTGTTCCTTTAAGAGCTGGGCGGTCCCATTCCCCCCAGAGCCTGGCAAGGGAAGCCTGCTCCAGTTTCTAACCCCTAGACAACTCCAGGGAAGGCCCACATAATTGATGTTCTGCTGACAGAGGCATGAATTATGTACCCTGCATATTTTGTCTGTATTATGTACAGTCCTTAGGGTTTGTTATTCTAAGGTAGGCACCACCTTTGTACCTGAGAATGAGAATGTGCCCTGCCCTCCCCACCTCCCAGCCCCAAGATGCCTAGAAAGGAAGAAAAGGGGGCAGAGTCCTCCCTGGCTCCCGAGGGAGGGCAGTCTGCTGCTCAGTGTTGTGTTGGGAGGGTCGGAGCACCTCAAGCCTCCTTCCCTGCATGCAGGCACCCCTCCGCACTCCGTCCTGGCCCTACCCATAAGATTGTTTTCTTTCCTAGACCCGCTGAAGCCTTCAGAGTCAGGGCCATTCTTCCTGGCTGGGGAACTTCCAAGTGGGAGTTAAACCCTCTGTGCCTCAGTTTCCTTATCCTTAAGATTTGGGGCGGGGGGGGTGGAGGTGTCCAATGCAAGGCTGCAATGAGAGTTCAATGAATTTGTGAGGCCCTTAGATCAGCTTTTATCGCTGTTATTACTCTGCAGCCTTATACTTATTTATGAGCTGGTTTGGGAGCTGGGTTGGAGTCCTGAGACTATTCTCCCTGGCTGTGTGGCTTTGGACAAATCGTTTCCCCTCTCTGAGCCTCCATTTCTCCATTTTTTATCTCTAGAATGGAGATGGAAGTAATTGAGCACTTGTCACATAACAGCTACTTAATATATGTTACGTTATTAAACTATGATCCAGGTAATTTATCATCACGCCCACTCCCAGCCCCTGGACTGGTTGCTGAGGTCTGTGGGCCCCATTGCCTGCTAAAGCAGCAGATATCCCACAAACAGCCTGAAACCCAAACAAACAGTTTTGACTTGGTCTCTGGGATGGACCCCAGGGGTGGGGCGGCGGGGGGGGTGGTATGTGGACCAGCCAGCACCTGGAGTCCTCCCAGAACCGTGTTCAAACCCCTGTCTGGGCCTCTGCATTTCCAGCTTTGCTTTCCTGGGATCTGAGCCCAATCGGTTTTGGGCAGGACTCCAGGAACCCGGGGAGCAAAGGCAAAAGCCAGGACGAGGGACTAGGAGGCAGTCTTCAGATTCCCTCCCTGTGAGGAGATTCTGGATCCTGGAACCCACCTGTCTGCACCAAATGGGGGCAGAAGCTTTGGTCCTCTGGGTGAAGAGAGCAGCAGGTGGGAGTCCCCAGGGTGGGATCCAGGGGTGCTGGAGCCAGGCCCTCCTCCTAATTGTCGGCTCTGGTGGTTGATCACGGGGATGCCCACCTTTGGCTCCAGCAGCTATAAATACAAACTGTTTATCATTTCCTCCACACACTCCCCTGCTCTTCCAGGATTGTGAACGAGGCACAGAATATCTGTGCATAAAAGGGCACAGGCTCCTGTCTGGAAAGATGGGGAGACACAAGCAGAGAAGGGAAGGGTCTCATTCATGGGTACATAGCCCATTGGGGTCAAACCCATACAGGGATGCCAGAAGCTCTAGCAAGCTGAGAGATGTTCAGGGCTTGGAAAGTGCCTTTTTTTTTTTTTTTTTTAAAAAAACAAGTGTCTGTCATAAATCATTTTTTAAATTTTAATTTTAATTCCAGTAGAGTTAACCTACAGTATTATATTAGTTTCAGTGTACAGTATAATCATTCAACAATTCTATACATCACTCGGGGCTTGTTGTGATAAGTGTACTTTTATTCGGAAACTGCTCTTCATGCACAAGCATCTTCATAGCAGCTTTATCCGCAAATAAAAAAGTGGAATCAACCCAAATGTCCATCAGCTGATGACCGGATAAACGGGTATATCCATGGAATGGAATATTACTTATCCATAAAAAGGGGTGGAGGACACACGCTACAACATGGATGAGCCTTGAAAACATGACGCGAAGCGAAAGAAGCCTGACACAAAAGGCCCCGTACTGTAGGATCCCATTTACATAAAGTGTCCAGATAAGGCACATCTTTAGAGATACAAAGCAGATTAGTGGCTGCCAGGGTGGGAATATGGATTAACAGTTGTTAATGGTTATGAGGGATCTCTTTGGGGTGATAAAAGTGTTCTAAAATTGATTTAGGGTGATGGTTGCACAACCTGGCAAATTCACTAAAAACTCAGTGGAGCTGCACACCAGAACCGGGTGAATTAGATGGTACGTAAAATAAGCCTTACTACGGTAATAGAATTTTTGCTTTCCATAAAGAGTATCCCACTGCTTTTAATCCTCACAACAGTATTGAAAGGTCATAGGAGAGAAGCAAAAATCCAAGCAAGCCATGGAGAGCCCTTCTGTGAACCCTGCAATGGCTCCATAAGCTCTCGGATAAAGTTCTAATTCTTCGCATTTTGTTGGCATGTTTTCATTACCAAATGCTCTGCTAGTTGCTGGGGATATGCAGCATGGATAAGAAAGACCACTTCTGTGGCTGCAAGGAGCTGGGAGAGAGACGTGGACAAAATAACACATAAACCCATAAAAGAACAAGATGATGCCAGAGAGTGCTAAGTGCTACATGTGACTGAGAAAAACAAACCAGTGGGATCGGTAGGGTAGCAAGGGGTGAGGGGTGTCCACATGAGGTTGGGTAGTCAGGGCAGACCTATTTCAGGAGATGCCCTGGTTGTTGAGACTTGAGGATGAGGAGTACGTCATCCGAAGATCTGAGCATTCCAGGCAGAAGGCATAGCATGTGCAAAGGCCCTGAGGTGGGAATGAGTTTGGCTTAATCAAGCAACAGAAAGCAACTCAGTGTAAGTGGGGCTGAGTATAGGGATAGTTGGAGGGGATGAGGTTGGAGCGGCAGGAAGAACTCATCAAGAATGATAGAGAGATTTGGATTTTTATATTAAGACTACCTTTCTTCTCTCTCTCCAGACTATTTCCTGAATCTCCCACTGCATATTCCGTACCGAATCCTGGTAAAAACCCTTATAGTTCCCAAGCCGCACTGCTGTGGTTGCTCACACCCCAAGATCCTCACCATGCTGTTCCCTCTGCCTTCAACACCCTTCCTCCTCCACTTCTCTTGGCTGATTCCTATCAGCTCCCAACTCAGGGGCCATTGCTCCAGTGAGCCTGCTCTGACCCCCAGCTCTGGGTCAGGTGTGTCCATCCTCCGGAGTCCCACAGCCCCTAAGCTTCTCCCATGAGAGCACTGATCTTGCTGAGCTGGACTTTTCTCCTCTGGGTCCTGCAAAGGAATGTCAGCTCATGAGGACCCAGGCTGAGTCTGTCTTGGACTGCTGTGTCCTTAGCTCCTGAAACAGTGCCTGGCGCAGAGCAGGTGCTCCCTAAATGGATGATAAATGAATGAACAAGTAAATGAATGGAAGGGAGCCTCAGAGAATGAAGTGAGTTATCCAGGGCCACTCAACTTGGAAGAGGTAGTTCTGGGACTTGATCTCGGGTCTGTGGGTGTCCAGAAGACATGTTCAAGGACGTAAGAGGAGGCAGCTTCCGGACCCGGCAACCCTCTTGCTCCTTTTATGGTCCTTCCGCTTCCCTGGCTTTAAAGGGAGATTATAGCTGGGGAGTTTTAATTAGAAGGGTCACTGGCGCAGATCCGATTAAGGGGATTGGGAGCAGGCTGATGGTCTGCACCCCTCTCCCCACTGGAGGTGGGGGGCCCACCAGTGGGGGACTGGTGAGAAACTGGAGTCAGGAACCTGCAGGTGGCGCTCCTGGGCACAAAGGGACAGAAATCCGGGGATAAAGGTGCTTGGACAACAAAGGATGAAGGCAGAGGCCTTGGCGTGAGCCCGCAACAGCGGCCTTCACCAACAGAGGGCAACCGAGTCACAAAGGTGGAAAAGAGGTGCCGTGGCATTGCTGGGGGTATCCTAGGCATTATAAATCAGAGGGCTTTGGGCTGAGAAATTTATTTTTACTTATTGGCCCAAGTTTCAAAATTGGAAGATTTCACATAAAAATCCAGATTTTCACATTCCCTTGGAAAATCAGATGATGGCTACACTCAACCTGCATTCCCGAGGGCAACTACTGCCTGGAGCTAAGGAGCAGCTGCCCCTTTAGACAGGCCCCTCTGCCCCTTCCGTTATCTGTCAGGTCACTGTAGGCGTTGGGTTTGCAATGCGGGACCCACTGACGAAATACTGAAGACTGCAACCGCTTACTGACTTCCTACTGTATATGAAGAACTTTCCAGATGAGATCTGCATCTAATTGCACAAGCCAGAAACCTAGGGGTCATCCTTGTCCCCATATCTAACCCATCACCCAGTCTTGCCAATTCTGGCTCACAGACATCTTTTCGTCTTTTCCATTCCCTCTCTACCTGCAAGCTACCACTCTTGCCCCAAGCCACGATCACCTCCCTCCGGGCCACTGCAAACAGACTTTCCAGCTTCCCTTACAATTAGATGAGGCCATGTGGGCCACGTGACTAGGTCTGGCCAGTGAAATGTGAGCAGAAATGATGCTTGCCCGTTGTTTCCTTTTTCTTGGTGGCTGGTAGGCAGATGTGATGGGCAGAGCTGCTTGGATCTGAGACGAAAGTTAATCGCAGCCCGAGCCTGGCCCTTTAGTGAAAAAGGCCTTTTAGTGAAAAGTGCCAACTCCTGGTCTACCTTATAACATCTGTCTTAGTTAAGCCACTGGATTTTGCAGTCTTGTTGTTACAATCACTTAGTCTATACTCTCCTGAACCCTCCAGCATCATCCTGTACCAGGCTCCCCTTTGCTCTTTCACTTCAGGTGAATTAGTCTTCCTTTGGTCCCTCACAGTTCTCATGATCCTTCTTGCCACAGGGCCTTTGCCCATGCTGTTCTTGCTGCCTGGAGTTCTTTTTCCTTCACTCTGCCTGGTCAGTTTCTCCTCATCCTTCTCAGCTCAGCTGAGGCATCACCTCCTCAGGGAAGCCATCCCTGACCCTGATTTGATCAGGTCAAATCTGTAATTGCAGGCTTTCAGAGTACATGTCTTTCTCTTCAGAATGCTGTCTAAGTCACCATTTTACAATAATGCCCACCTCTGTAGAATGTAATCGACTTGAGGGCAGAGGTTTGTGTCTGATTTTTCTCAATCTTGAGTCCTCAGAGCATACAGTAGGTGCTCAACACGTATTTATGGAATGAAGAATCTCATTTCATCCTGAAAACCACCTGCAGGTTGTGCTGTACCCCTGGCCCTCATTTTATAATTGGGGCAACTGAGGCTTAGAAAGACAATAACCAAAGTGACAACAAGGGCAGTGGCCAAGACATGGGTTTGATCCCATGTCTACCAGGCACTGAAGCCCTTCTCTGTTTTAATACCTGAGCACCTTTTTTTTATCCCAGAATCCTGGGGTCTGAATTTTATATATATATATATTTTTTTTTTTAAATTTTATTTATTTATTTGACAGAGAGGGAGGGAACACAAGCAGGGGGAGTGGGAGAGGGAAAAGCAGGTTCCCTGCTGAGCAGGGAGCCCAGTGGGGGCTTGATCCTAGGACTCTGGGATCATGACCTGAGCCGGAGGCAGACGCTTAATGGCTAAGCCACCCAGGCACCCCAAATTTTGGATTTTTGAGGGGTGAAACAGAAGGGAACATATTAGATAATTGAATTATGGTTTTTAACATATGTCCTCACTTGAACCATCTCTCTCAGGTGACCCGACTCTTCCCTACACGATCTGGGCTGGGCATCTACTCCTAACAGGTGAATTAAGTTCTCATGAGCCTTGTCAAAGCAGGGATTCTGGGAGCTGGTGAGATTACAACCTCCTGCCCATCTGAGGACAATGCCTCTGGTGGTGGTGGTGGTGGTGGTAACGGAGACTTGACTCTGGTCCCTGCAGAGTGGGGAGGGCATAGTGAGACACTTGATTGGAGCAGGGTTCTTCCTGCCTGAGTGATCGTCAGTTCCCTACATTTGCTGGGGGCGTGAGGAGCTGAGGAAGGGACTGTTGGTCTCAACAGTGATGAATGGTATGGGTCCATCCCTGCCGCAGGGAGCAGTGGATTGAATAAAAAAAAAAGGAGCACAGGAAATGTTAGGTAAGGACAGTGTCCACGGGTTCTGCTGAGCCACAAATCTGTCCCCTTGCCCCTGAATCTGCAGGGATGGGGAGGGTGGAGGGTACTCTTTGAGAGCCTGGCCAGGGCAGCTGGGGGTGCTAAAGGAAGCTAAATATGTTGGTCCGGATGTTGGGATTGGACACCACCCTGGCTAACATCAGAATGATGGCTCTGTGATTCTCGATAACAGCCAGATTTGCTGGTTAATGTCCAAGATACATTTAGAAGGAGACATTTGGGGGGCTTAACAACAGATCTTTTTCACGTAGCATTTTAGTCTCACTAGAGGTTCACGTTGAGGTGAATGCATGGGTAGTCAAGAGACCTACTTTCCAATTCTGGCTGGGCGTCTTTAGGCCAGTGTCTTCACGTCTCTGGTCTTTCTCATGGAACGGCCACTGAGAATCTGCTGGGTCTCCAGTGTAGTTCCTTTCCAAGCCGTGACTCAGGGAACCGGTGGCTCTATCGTCTCATTATGTGACTTCCATTCTTGCCAAGGCAGGGGCAGGAATAGCGTGGAGAAGTCACGCTTGCCTGTGCCCAGAAGTGATATGCGTCATTGCTTCCCCTGACAGCGAGGTCTGAGATCTACAGCCTGCCTCCCCATGGGGAGGCAGTTAGTGCTCTGAAACCTATAAAATGCTCACGAAGGCTAAGGAGATGGTCTCCAACGCAGGTGTGTACACCGTATGACATACTGGGGGAGGAGCAGAAAGAAGTGACTGGCATTTGATGGGTAAGTCCTGGAGACCTGCCATCCAACACTGTGCCCAGAGTCCCAATACCATATAGTACACTAAAAGTGTGAAGAGGGTAGGGGGCGCCTGGGTGGCTCAGTCGTTAAGCCTCTGCCTTCAGCTCAAGTCATGATCCCAGGGTCCTGGGATGGAGCCCCGCATCGGGCTCCCTGCTCGGCGGGGAGCCTGCTTCTCCCTCTCCTCCCTGCTCATGCTCTCTCCCCCCGCTCATGCTCTCTCTCCCGCGCACTCTTGCTCTCTCTCTCTCAAATAAATAAATAAAATCTTTAAAAAAAATGTGAAGAGGGTAGATATATTAAGTAGTCCCACCATAATAAAAATAAAAATAACTGTGATAGATGCAATAAAAAATAATAGCACCGGGGGCAGATTTTTAAAAAGAGAGAAATTACCGGCATTTCTACTTTTAAACGAAAAGAAAAGAAGCAATCCCGTTTTACCAACGTTGAGCCCCTGAATCAACACTGGTGTCCTGCTTGCTGGGTATGTCAGACAGCCCTGGGGGGAACAGAAGTGCCCTGAAGGAGGAGGGGGCGCCTCAACTCAGTGGGTTGGCAAAGAAACCCTCACATCTTTGACTGCAGCCCTGCAGTGTATGTATGCCTGGCGTGCAAGAGATTTCTAGCACTCACTCCTCTCTGGTTCTCGTCTTCTTCCTGGGCACACTGGAGGCCTCTATTTCCTCTGTGCAGAACTGTGTGACTCGCTGTGCACCGGGATGATGCAGATGGCTTCTGGGCTGAGGGTGAGTGGGTGTGAGCTCCCTCTCCTCAGCAACAATGGAGGTCTCGTGTTGAGAGGACAGTGGATCCTGAGTCACCACGACTTGGAAGAGGGCCGTGCTGCACTCTTACTGGGTCCTTAGGGGGAATCACACAAGTGAGAAACAAAACTTTGATGTGTAAAGTCACCAGATTGTGGTTTCCTCACTACTGTTTCCTCACCTCTGTAATCTCGTGTATCCTGACTAATTCATCTAGTTGAGTTGGAGTGTAGATTCTATTCTCTGGTTTTAAGCAAACTAGTCCTTGCAGACAAAGACAAATGGTTTACAAAGATCCTCGTAAAGAAACAACAGCTTGGAGGTAGCTTTAGTAATGTCAGCCCAGGTAAGCATCAAGATAACAGCTAAACGGATACTTGTCCTGGTGTGATCCCATCACTGGTGACGACGCGAAGTTAAAAGCAATGATGAGCTCATCAGATCTGACAAAAAGTTAACTAAAAGGGTCGAAGTCATCAGGAAGTCTCTGTAGTATGAATTTTCATCCTTTTACTAGTGAGCCCTGTCTTCATTCATCATCAAACACAGGAAGAAGCATGACAAAGGAATAGAAAATGAATGAATAAACTTAAGGTCCGGCGGAAGAGAGGCACTAGAATGTATTGGTTAGGAACCTAGGCCTGCATTTTATTATTTTTTTTAAAGATTTTATTTATTTATTTGTCAGAGAGACAGCGAGAGAGGAAACAGAAGCAGGGGGAGTGTGAGAGGGAGAAGCAGGCTTCCTGCTGAGCAGGGAGCCCGATGCGGGGCTCGATCCCAGGACCCCTGGGATCATGATCTGAGCCAAAGGCAGACACTTAATGACTGAGCCACCCAGGCGCCCCAATTATTTTATTATTTTTAAAAAGATTTTATTTACTGGGGTGCCTGGGTGGCTCAGTTGGTTAAGCATCTGCCTTTGGCTCAGGTCATGATCTCAGGGTCCTGGGATCGAGCCCCACATTAGGGTGGGGGCGGGTGGAGAGCGAATGATCTCAGGACTCTGAGATCATGACCTGAGCCGAAATCAAGAGTTGGATGCTTAACCGACTGAGCCACCCAGGCACCCCATAGACCTGCAACAGCTTTCTGATTTTCCAGTTGTGAGCCCTTGGAAAAGTTACTTAACCTCTCTGAGCCTCAATTTCTTCACCTGTGCGATGGGGATCACCACAGTTCCTACTTCATTAAGGATTCCATGCGATCATGCATGTGGTACCCAGCATACAGTCGGGGCCCAGGGAATGTTTGCTGTTCATTTGTTTTCAACTGGAAGGAAGATGTGAGCATCATATAAGACCATTCTAATGTGGGGTCTGTTATCATGAGCTATTATTACTATTCATCGGCGGGGGACTGAAGAAAAGAGCAGAATCAGTGAGACCTGGGTTCAAATCCCGCCCCTGGACAATTAATTTTCCCTGTGTGCCCCTTAGCACAGCTGTGTAAGTTCACACAAGGAACTTTGCCTCTCTGAACCTCAGTTTCTTCGTCTGTAAAAAGGGAATAATAATATCTACATGGTCAGGTTTTTATAAGGATTAACCTCATTCATTCGTCCATCTGTCCATCCATCCATCCATCCATCCATCCACCCATCCACGTGTTCAATGATGCACCAGGTGCCATCTTAGCCTCAGGATACAGCTGTGAACAAACCAGGCAGAAATCCCAGTTTGTGTGGAGCTGACCATCTTGTAGAGGGAAGGGGTATGCAGTGAACAATAACAGGGCAACAGGATAATTTTGGGTGATGGTAATTGCTTTGAAAAAATTAAGTCAGTTGTAGGAAAGGGGAATGACTAGGAGATGTGTTCACCTGAGGTGGTCAGGCAGGGCCTCTCGGTGGAGGTGACCTTTAAGCTGAGACCTGAATGATAAGGAAGAGCTGGCCCTGTGACCATCAGTGGGAAAAGCATTCCAGGCAGAGGGAACAGCAAGTGCAAAGGACCTGAGGTGGGGACATGTGGGGCCAGCATGGTTGAAGCAGGGCAACTGAAGGGAAGAGTAAGAGGGAATGAAGCGGGAGAGGGAACAGGGGCGGAAGTTCAAGGCTCTTCAAGCCACACATGCAAAGTGCAGAACATGCTATGGTTCTTTTTTTTTTTTTTTAAAGATTTTATTTATTTATTTGAGAAGGAGAGAATGAGAGACAGAGAGCACAAGAGGGAAGAGGGTCAGAGGGAGAAGCAGACTCCCTGCCGAGCAGGGAGCCCGATGCGGGACTCGATCCCGGGACTCCAGGATCATGACCTGAGCCGAAGGCAGTCACTTAACCAACTGAGCCACCCAGGCGCCCAAACATGCTATGGTTCTTATGAATATTCTTAGCAGCAGTCTTCCTCTGACTCCCTTCTTCATGCCCTGCTAAGGGCCTGCTTTGGAAAATGAGGGCGATCATTCTTGTGTCTCAGAAGAGTCCCTCAGATAGTCAGCCAGACTCCCCCAACCCACTGTTTCCTCTCAGTGATTTTCCAACCCCATAAGGCACGCTGCTCCTCAGCAGCAAATTCCCACTTGCCCGAGCTGTCCTGGGAGTCAAGCCCAGGCTCTCCTCCCACAGTCCCTGTGCCTGCTACAATGTCCTGAATGGAGTCCCCCTTAGCATCTATGACAAGTATCATTAGACACCTTTTCTTCAACACCTTTCTTGTCTGGGCCCTCAGGAGCCTCTCGTCTTCCTGTTATAAAAGCGGAGTCAGCAGAGCCCTCAGCACCTCTCACTGGCTGTTCCTCGGGCCTGGAGAATCCTTTGCCCACTCCCTCTCGCACACACAGTGGGCTTTCTCACTTCTCTCAGGACTTGGCAGAAATGGCACCTTGGAGAAGCCTTTTCAACTTCTCCCAGATGGAAGCACATGCCCTTCTCTAAGGTAGGAACTAGGTCTTGTCACTCCCCTTCTTGAAGCCCTCCAGTGGCTTCCTATGGCACCCAAAACAAGGTCCAAACTCTTACGGGGCTTACAAGGCCTTGCCTGATCTGGTCCCCATGTCGGCCTCTTAAATCTCCTCTCCTCTGCTCTTTCCCACTCTCTTCCAGCCACACTGGCCATCTATATGCTCCTCAACATGCCAAGAGCATTCCTGCCTCAGGACATTTGCACTTGCTGTTTTCTCTACCTGTGATGCTCTCCCTCCAAATTTCTCTGTGACTGGCTTCTTCATACCCCACATATTCCCTCCTTAGAGGGGCTGTCCCTGACAACCTGATTCAAATAAATACCTCTTGGGGTGCCTGGTTGGCTCAGTTGGTGGAGCATTTGACTCTTGATCTTGGGGTTATAAGTTCAAGCGCCATGTTGGGCGTAGAGATTACTTAAAAATTAGTAAATCTTATGAAAACCCCACAAAACTCCTCCCCAGTTACTCATTCTTCCCCCACTGTTTTACCTCCTTGGTGACTTGCCACAATCTGCAGTCATCTTGTTTATTTATTTATTCACTCATTCATTTTCTGCTTCCCCACCTACCCAGATCATCACTTGTGAGGGCAGGGACTGTGTCTGTCTTGCAAAGCTGAGCCCCATGCCCCAGCACAGTTTGGTATGGTGTTGGCACTCCACAAATTCTGGTACGGTAAATGAAAAGTGAATGGGTAGATGGATGGATGATTGGTTGGTTGGTTGGATGGATGGGTTGAGAAGCCATGGCCCCAACTGGACCACCAAAATGCAATGCTCATTGAGTCCTTGCCCTGTGTCAGGCACTACAGGGAAATACAAGCTTGAATTAGCAGCTGAACATCTATTAACAATGACATAATAATAACAGCCAAAATGTATTGATTACTCAAGGCCAGGCACTGTGTCGACTGCTCTGCCTGCCTAGTCTCATTTACTCCTTCTATCAACCTGAAGAGGTAGATGCTCTCAAATCCTGGTTTACCGTCGGGAAAACCAAGGCTCACAGAAGTGAGGCTTCATGGAGGAGGAGTCATTTGGACTGGGCCTTGAAGGATGGACTCCTGCAGGAAGAGGTGTTCAGGCAGAGGTAAGCACAAGTACAAGGGCTTGAAGTGGGGAGTGACAGCCAGCCCCGTGTGGCTGGGGCAGGTGTGCACAGACAGGTTTAGTAGTGTGGATGTGACTCATACTGGCCAATCAAGTTTCATCTTGGGCTTCTTTTTTTCTGGAATTATTGGGGAAGAAGTGTTCTTTTTCATCAGGGGGTGCTGAGTTATTACGTTGTCAACCTGGAGAGGCCAGAGAGTCATCTTTGGACCTTTGGGAAGAATCTTCTAAACAATATAGCCAATGCCAAGGGAGTCTGTGCTAAGAGACATAGGCAGGTTGCTGATGACACTAGTTAAGTACCTGGATACAGCCATTCCTGAAGCCAATATCCCTGGACTTTCCATTAACGTGAACTGACCAATACCCTTTTTTAATTAGGCCAATTTGGGTTGGGTTCCTGACCCCTGCAAATAAAAAGTGACCTGGCCAACAAAATTCTCACCTTCCTTTAGCAGGTGAGATAACAGATTGATAGAGGTAAAGTGATTTGCCCAGGATCACACAGCCAGGAAGCGGCTGAATCACACTGAGATATCACATAGAAGGTACCTGGCATCTAACAGGTCCTCAACAGATACTGTTGTTGTTTTTTTTCCCCTTCACTGACCCACTGACCAAGAAATGGTGGAGCAAAGGACTAGAAGAGATATACCACGTGGAACTCCCTGAGCTCTAAGCTGCAGGGCAGATTCTGGATTCCTTTTGGAATCCTCTAAACTGTACTGGGGTCTGGCAGAAGCAGGACCCAAGGTTCAGGAGTTGGCAAGTAAAGTGAACCAGCTGTCAGGATGTCTGCATTTGAACAAAAGTCCTGAGGTTTCCATTCCCTCCAAAAAATGCCCTCTGAGGGTCCTGGCTATCACCCAGGGTTTCCAGGGAAGGACCTGAAGTCTTAGCACTTACTTATTTACTTACTTACTGATTTAAAATACAAGTGACCTTCCTTCCTTTTATTTCTTAATTGACCTAGCACTTCTTGGCGACTTACACTTAGAAGGTGCTTGCACAGCTAAGAGATTTGGTACTGCCAAAGACTCTGTGGTCATTGGAACTTTCTAAAGCTCCTTCACACTGGAGCTGAACGGAGAGTAAGGAGTTAGCCTGCCAACTCTGATGTTGGACTTGGCAATTGGGTTGCAATTCTGGCTCTTGCCAGCTTGGTGACCTCTGGTACATTTCATAACCTCTCTGAGCCTTGGTTTCCCCTTGTGGGAGATAGGGCAGCTTTAGAAGAAGAAACAAGACAAACCGGATAGATTGCTCTTAGTACAGACATTGGAACCTCTTTGGCTTTGGGGCTGTGCAAGGGAGTTCTACATAGAGGCCGGGCCCTGGCATGGGTCATTAAGTCAGTTCTCTGAGCCTCAGTTTTCTCATTTGTAAAATGGGCGCAGCAATGGAAATCATGGGTGGAAAATGCATACCACCCTCAGTGCCAGTGAAGGGCGAGTGGCCCAACTAGTATAAATTGAGGCCGCTCTGCTACCTGGAGGGCTCCAGCTACCTATGGGCAGGTCGCTTTGGCCCACGCGCTGAATTATTTGCCAACATTTATTTCCTCTACGAATCCAGATTTCCAGCTTCGAAAGAAAGAGAGAAAGAAAGAAAGGAAGAAAGGAAGAAAGAAAGGAAGAAAGAAGAAAGAAAGAAAGAAAGAAAGAAAGAAAGAAAGAAAGAAAGAAAGAAAGAAAGAAAGAAAGAAGGAAGGAAGGAAGGAAGGAAGGAAGGAAGGAAGGAAGGACGAAAGAAAGAAAGAAAGAAAGAAAGAAAGAAAGAAAGAAAGAAAGAAAGAAAGAAAGAAAGAAAGAAAGAAAGAAAGAAAGAAAGAAAGAAAGAAAGAAAGAAAGAAAGAGAAAGAAAGAAAGAAAGAAAGAAAGAAAGAAAGAAAGAAAGAAAGAAAGAAAGAAAGAAAGAAAGAAAGAAAGAAAGAAAGAAAGAAAGAAAAGAAAAAAAAAATCTGAGGTTCTGGCTACTCTGGACATGTCCTCCTCTGGGGCAACCGGGCTGGATCTGAGCGCCAGCTAGTCCAGGCCTGTGTTTTTAAAATCTTCCACACGGCCCGCATGAGTTGTTTATGAGGCCTGCTTGGCCTCCGCCGGGATCTCGGTTTGTGAGTCGAGGAATAAATCATTGCAAGTGTGGCCGGTGATGAGGGTAAGGCTTCAGCATGGTCAGGGAAGCAGTCATGGCTTCCTCAGAATGCTGGGCCTGCAGCTGGGTCCACAGAGTGCTCTGACTCAGGGAGGTGTGGATGGGGTCCCTGTCTGCTCTAGCCCCTCACCCATCGGTACTGTGGCCTGATTGTCCTGGTCTGCGGGGAAGCCGCATTGTTGCTTCCTTCAAGTCCCTGGCTGCATTTTCTCCCCTGTCCCCCCTGCTTCCAGACTTCCTGAAGCTCCTTCCCATTCTCCACCACCTGGTCTGCCAATAAAACAAAATGATTGGAGAACAAACAGTAGGGTGCCTCAGGAGGGCCTCTCTGAGGACGTGACATTCGTGTGGGGATCTGAAGGATGCACAGGAGCCAGGCATGGCAAGATCTGAGGACAGGGTGTTCCAGGAAGAGGTAGCAGCAAGTGCAAAGGCCCTGAGGCAGAGAAGAGATTGACATATAAAAAAAAAGAGAAAGGAGAACAGTGTACTAGAGCTTGGAAGGAAGGCAATGGGTGTCAGAGATGAGACCGAGGAAAGAAGTGAGGAAGGCTTTAAGGCCCGATGAGACACTTTTATTCTGAGAACCACGGGAGCCACAGAGGGCTTCTTAGCAGGCCAGTGACATGGCCAAATGTGGGTTTAAAGAGCTTCTAGCTGTGTTTGGTAACAGCCTGTAGCTGGATTGGAATAGATGCAGGAATCTAAGTGAGGAGGACGGGCAGGTGTCCAGGTGAGGGATGGTGGCTGTTGAGAATAGAGAAGACAGACTCAAGGCATATTTTGGAGGTGAAACTAACTAATTTGCTGATGGCTCGAATGTGTGAGGTAAGGTAACGAAAAGCCAAGGAAGAGTCGCAGGTGTTGTCCTGAGCAATCAGGAGGATCATAGTGGCATTTCCTGAGATAAGAGGACAGGGGGAGCATCCTGGAGAGGCCGGAGGGGCGCCTGGGGTCAGATCATGACAGGTTGTGAATGCAGGCTGAGGGATCCAGATAAGACCCTGTAGGTCATGGGGAGCTATGGAAGGCTTTTGAAAAATAGCAGACTATTCATTCAATCATTTAACAAACATTTATGGAGATAGGTGGTCCACATTCTGCTCTCTTCCAGACAGCAACACTCCCCCAACCAGCTATGGGTTAGGGGGCACAAGCCACCTTCCTGGAACCTGGGTGTGGATCAAGGGATCTCACCTGCTGATTCCTGGGTTCCCTTCCCCTCCTCTTCCATCCCCTGATGAAGGAGCTGAAGTGCATTTTAAAGATCTTTAATTACTGACTGCCTGTCTCCCATCTAAAAGCTCCACCAAAGTAGGGGCTGTCTTCATTACTTCTGTATCCCCAGTGCTCGACCTGTGCCTGGCACAAAGTTGGTGCTTGATGAACTATTTACTGAGGAACTGAATTAAGAAGAAAAAGCCCCAGTCTGTCATCTTTAAGGATCAACTGAGATACTATAGTGCCAGGCTCAGGGCCTGTTATACAGTAGGCATTCAATAAATGGTAATGAAAATGCGCAGAAAATACAGTCACGCTGTCTGCAGTCCTGGCCCAGTTTCTGGTGGGTCTGGATGTTTCTCCAGGCCAGGAGGGGCCTGAGGGGTGGGAGGGAGAGGAGACCTGTGACCCATACTCCTGGGCCCCTGTCTTGGGCCTGGACAGGATAGGCATGGTATCTGTACTAATCCGGCTAAGCAGCTGGATGTGTAAAGATGTGTAATCCCAAGGCCTCAGCATCCTGTCCTGCCGGCTTTAGCCTGACCTTGGCTGGGGATGACCCAAGTCAAGGTGGATACCCCGGCCTCCCAAGGCTCTCCAGAGTTAAGACCCTTTACACAGCCAGGGATAGAGACCAAAAGGGAGCCCTTCTTGGAGGGCAGAAGGTGGCAGGCTCATCCAGGCCTCCCCCACCCTCCACCCCTGCCAATCTGGGAAGCTGTATCTCTGCAACCCTCTCCTATTCCGGCATCTCTGTCCTACAGTCCTCCCTGTTGGGGGAAATGCTGTACAAAGACACTGCTTCATGGAGGAAAAGAGGAATCCATTCATTCATTCAGCAAACATTTATGGAGGCCAAATCATGGTGCCAGGCCCCGTTCTAGATTCTCAGGACACAGCAGTGACCGAAGTGGATCTCGTCTTCAGGAACCTGACATCTGGGTGGGGGGTGGGGGAGCAGATATTAAATGAGGAAACATGAATTAGCAAGGTCACTTTAGGCGCTACAAAGACAGGCTACTGGGATGGAGAGTGACTGGGTGTAGGAGGGCATCATTAGCTATGGTGGTCAGGGAGGGCTTCTTTGAGGAGGTGACATATGAGCTGAGACCTGAAGGCGAAGGATCCAGCCATATGAAAACCCAGGCAGAGGGAAGAGATTTTAATCCTTACAAATCCTGTGATTTGGCACTATTATCTCCATTTATTGAGCACTTACTATGTGCCAGGCTCTGTTCTCAGAATACGCAATACATTGTTTGACATTCAAAAAATCCATGACTGTCATCCAATTTTACAGCTGAGGAAACTGACCCACAGGGAAGTTAAGTGCTCTGTCCGTGGCCACACAGATGGCAAGTAGCAGAGCTGGGATTTGAACCCAGGTCTGCTCCACCCTTCAGCTTATGCAGGTTATTCCCTATCCTCAGAGCACAGGGAGGAGAAAACTTAATTGTTGAGCACCTACCAAGCACCAGGCTGTTTGACTTCCGTCACCTTTACCTGCCCCTACCTCTGAAGGCCACCCACTGGTCCCCTGCCACCTACATCTCCTTCCTCTCTGTCACCACCGAGTCTACCTCCGGCTCCCAGAGTGGCCACGTGACCCAGGCTGATCCCACCCACGTGGTCCAACCCTCCTAGCCATGGTGATTGGCTGAGGGATGGGCATGTGATCACGATGGGCCAATGAGAGCGAATCCTGGGACTCTGGCTGACCGGCTAGGGAGGTGCAGTTCTTTCTTGGAGGGAGACTGTCTGGCTGGGAGATTGGAAGCCCGGAAAACCAGAGAGCTTGCCTGAGAGTGAAGCTCGCCCAAAGGGCAGGCAGAGACAAAAGATGGGGAGAGACTGAGCTGCAATGACAAGTCCTGACGATATGATCCGAGGGCTTGTGTATCTGGGGCCAGAAACCAGAGCTACTTCTGGACTGTCCAGTTGCTTGAGCCAATCAGTTCTTTCTCTTTTCTAGCGGAAGCCAATTTGAATTGGATTTCTGTCTCTTGCAACTGAAATTAGAACATTTTTCCCCCTCCTGGAATGTCCTCCCTTGTCTTCTCCCGTGCCACCAGTAGTATTATTCTTACTGCCACCAAGAAATAACCAGCACTGCCGTCACCAATACTGTTACCACTTCCATTAATGTCACACTCTCCACCTGCAAACCTCTCCCCAGAAGGAGCAAGAAAACCGAAGTTTGCAAAGAAGATGGAATCTACCTCCAGCCATAGGCCGCACTGCTCAGGCTTTCCTTCATTCACTCCCTCACCCGCTCATTCATTTATCACAGAAATGTCACTGATGGCCTTCCGCGGGGAGATGGGCTCACAGACCCGGTTCCTGCCCTCACTGAGCTGCCAGGCAGGTGGGCTCTAGGACATTCCAAGGAGCCTCCCTCCCAGGCCCCACAGGAAGCCTTGCCAGGATCATTCTCTCCTCCTTGGGGTTCTGAGGCTACGATGGAGAAGCCCAGTTTGTAGGCAGAAAGGAAGGACTGCTGTGATTTTTTCCCTCTCACCTGAGCTACCGTGGGCAATGGCTAGCCTCTGAATCTTCCTTGCAGACATGTGTGGGGTTGGGTAGGGATTCTCTACCGGCTTCACTTCTCTGTCTCTGCACAGTGCCTCGCATGGGGCACACAGTAGGCACTGGGTAAATGCTTATTCATGGACTGTTTCTCAGGGGCAGAACCAGTCCTCCTTCCTTCCATCCATCCAAGCATCCCTCCACCTGCCCATCCTTTCTTCCCCTTTCCCGCTCTCCTCTCCCTCCCTTCATTCTGACCTCCTTCTACTATTTCTGCATCTTTGCTTCATCCACCTTCCATCTACTTAGCCAGCATCCAACACCCTTTAGTCTTCTACCATCCCTTCAGTCTTTTCCCTCTCCCTTCCTTTCCTATGTTTGTCTTTTAAATAATCCATTGCTTGAATCAATCCTTTATTCATCTCTCAAGCGCGTCAGGCCCTGCATCAGCTGCCCCCAGGTTAAGTGACCATCCCTCGATCTCTTCCTCAGAGAGAGGATACTTGAACCAGACCCTGTCCCTAAAGTCTGTCTCCTGAGCTCTTTGAGGGGCCCCAGCTCTCATCCTGGCACACGAAGCTCTTCAGCCTTTTTTTTTTTTTTAATCCTCTTGCCTGTGTTTGGAATCTTCCCTAGAGTTCCAGCCTGAAGACCAGGCAGAAGCTATAAACACAACCAATTTTTGGCTGTTCTGGGAGCTGTTCTTAAACCCTGCCTTTGGAGAACACAGCCCTGGGCAGGGCCAAATTGCTGCACAACTCTGCATACAAACACAGTACGGGACTGCTTAAGCACCCATTGTGTCCTGGCATCATGGAGAGCGTACTGAAGAAGACAACCTTCGAAATTTCTGAGCCTAGGGGCCCCTTCCTGGCTCAACCTTTCCCTTTTCTTTCACCGTTCTAGGGTTGGAGGCTCAGAGAGGGGGTGACTAACCAGGCAGGTCTGTGGCAGAACCAGGACTGGAGTACGGGGCTCCTGACTTGATGCTCTGTCCCTCACCTGATTGCCTCCCAGCCCCTGCCCATTCTCCTTGGGCAATGAGGGATGATTCCAGCCTCCAGGTTTTTGTTCCCGCTTTGCTTCTTCCCAGCCTCCTTTCCTAGAACGTTAACATTTTTCTAGCTCTTAGCAATTTGCAAGGAGCTTGAGAGACCGAATAAACAAACAAAAACCCTGATTCTCTCAGCCACTTTCTGAGGCACTCTGAATTCCTACAGGACTTCTCTTCTGTGACAACCCAGCCCCAATCCCAAGCTTCCTTTTAAAAAACCTTCCTTCCGGTTTCCTGAGTGGTGCTCGTCCGGTCGCCCTTGCAGCGGCCCCGGGGGTTGAACACATAGCCATCCAGAGGGGTCACCCCTCACCAGCTCCGGGAGGGGACGCAGATGGCGCCAAGGTGGCCTGATTTTCCAACTTCTCAAGAGAAACAAAAAAACGAGTTTTTCCTCATGAAATCTTCCAAATTGTTAATGCTGGCAACTAATCGAAATACATAAATGCTGTGCAGTTCAAACAGTACACATTAACTGGCTAGATCTGCTCCTTTCCCCTTGACAAGTCATCTGTTGAGCTGCTTCCTCCTCCCCCCAATTGCCACCAGAGAGCCACTGCTCCAAGAAGAGCTCATCGCTTTGAATGCGAACGACGTAATCACCACAGTCGCAGCTACCACAAATTGGATATCTAAACCCTTCAATCACCCCTATGAGATACTGTTCCTGCCATCTTACAAATGAAGAAAACAAGAGGCTCAGAGAGGTTAAGGAACTTGCCCAAGGTCACACAGCTAAGTGATGACTTGGATTTGAGCCCCAGTCCGTGCGACTCCAAGACGGTGACCCAGCCCAGGGGGGGTGGCACTAAGCCCCCTGGGAGGTATTTTGGAAACATGAGGGTGGGCAGGCATTTCTGATTGTCACAGTGAGGGGATGGGGGTGCTGCTTGTCAGTGGGTGGGAGCCAGGGATGGGAGACACCCGTGGTGCCCAAATAGCCCTGCGTCATGAGGTCTTGTCCCCATCCTGTCCCCATGCCAATAGTGCCCCCAGCTTTCTCTCTTCCCTGACCATGGCTGCCATTATTGAGTGCCAGCTGTATGCAAGAGAGTTTTAGATCCAGTAGCCCAGTGAAATAGGTATTATTAGTATCCCAGCTTAAAAGACAGAAAAACTGCTGTTTGGAGGTGGCGTGACTGGACAGAGGTTCCATGGAGTGGCAGCAGGGCCGAGAGGAAGGTGAAGAAATTGAAGGGAGTCACCAAAACTCAATAATCAAGGTGAGTCACCTTTTCATGCACTATTTTAGAAAATCGAACCTGATGCAAAAAAGTTCATGATGAACAAAATATCTAAATCTTGCATAAAGGCAGGCTCTGCCATGTTGAGCTATCCTGGAGTCTGAGAGAAAAGCACAAATCAATCAAGCTGACCCTGGGTTTCTGTGCCCAAAGTGAGTGCCTCACCCTAGTCCAGATTCTGAGCCACAGAGGCATGGTGTGAACCCAAGGCCAAGGCCGTAGGTACTAATGGTACCCCAGGGGACCTCTCTGTCACTAGCCGCAGTAAGACTGGGAGTCGGGCAGACAGTCTTCCACCCTCAACTCGCCAGGCCTTGATTGCAACTGGTTAAATTATAGGTCCCTGAAAGCCATGATTTGTAAAGCAGAAGACAGACAGGCCTTTAATTAGAGCCAGGCGGGTGGGTGGCTGGTTAATACTAAGTTCCGTAATAAGTGCTGTATTTTTGAATTTGTTGGCTTGATCACACACATTCTGGAGGCCTCTCTGGAAACCTGTTCATAGAAAATAGGGTAAACAGCTATTTCCACCCTGAGAGACGGAAAATGACTGTGCAGCAGGGTGACTGTCGTGAGGGTGGGTGCTGGGCCAGCAGCTCGCAGGGGACAAACCCCAGCCCTGGGGTGACCTGCCTTGCCTCGGGGCCTTGGACAGGCCCTCTCGGAGCTTCTGCAGCCTAAGGAAAGGAAGACCATCCTTCAGGTGGGCGGAGGATTAGAAAGAACGCGCAGTAGGGGCCCATGGCTCCGGGGCTTGGCCCCAAGGATAATCACTTAGGAGGAATATTCGCCATTTACTCTTGAAAATCCCTTTCGGTTGTGAGGACCCCAAACCTGGAAGTTCAAAAGGCCAGAAGTAATGTAATGAGCTTTATTTCAGATGTGGCCTCCTGACGCAGGATGTGCGTGACTAATGTGGGGGGCAGTTGGGGAAAGGGGAAAGAGTACATGACGAATTTCTCTCTTCCTTCTCAAATGAGACAAACTCGGTTCTCGTGCTGGGGTAAGAAACCCGGTTCTAGCTGAAAGTCTGGCATGTAGAAAAGCTCATTATGCTTTCAGTTCTAAGAAACAATCAGCAGGGGTTCCGGACCCCGCGAGCTCCCTGTTTCTGGCTATAAGCGCAGGCGGGAGCTGGGGAATGTGCACAGAGTTAGTCTGGTGTGGCCGAGAATTCTAGTGGATCCAGCGAGGGGCTGCGGACTTCCCTGGGAGGAGTAGCAAGGCTGGTGCGGACTGGTCAGGAGAATATGTGCTGGTTTCGCCTCCTTTACTTCCAAGGGTAATTACCAAGGATGTGCACAAATTGGATAAAAACACAAGCCACTCCCAGTGTGCAAAAACTCGAATGCAGTGTAAATAAACAAACCATTAGGTTGAGAAAGGACAGAACCACAGATAACAAACAGGGCCCTCTCCTCAGAGACTGGCGGGAGGTTGGATCCAGCAATTCACAAGGATGTCCCAAGGATGGGAGAGGCCGCCTCGGGCACTGAGTGGGTGGAGGCTGGCCCTCCAAGACACAGCAACGCTGCTTATAATTTCCTGAACCTGGACTCTGACTCCATTTTACATATAAACACTCCAACTATCTTCTGCCAAGGTTTTCATACACCCTGGACTTTCCAGAAATGCAACCAGTGGATAAAGCAGGGGAAGGACTGTACGGTCTTCTGTTCAGAACTTTACCAAGAGTTAGTCACCACATCAGAAAAATCACATGGCGGATGGCAAGGCCAGCTGTGGTGTTTGAGCTGCCAACACACCTGTGGCTCTCTGGTTTTGTCACGGTCACACTCACAGGGCTTCTATGTATAGTGAAGGCACCTGACACTTCCGTGGTGTTTTCTGGTATCTTTGTCTTGATCATGCATTTGTATATTGAAATGCGTACTGGTTTAATATAAATTACTTCCCTCGTAATTCTCCTGTCTATTAAAGGCAATGTGCCCCCTGGAGAAAGTTCCGGTTGTCACCCTGGGCATGGAGTGGGGTGGGGTGGGTGATGGTTGCTGGCATCTAGTGGGTAGAGGTCGGGGAGGCTGCTGAGCATCCTACGAAGCACAGGACAGCCCCACAGCAAAGTCCTGACCCAAACATCAACAGTACTGAAGTTGAGATGTCCTGCCTTAAAATCAAGTCCTTCTTCTGGGCCACATCAGCTCCTAGGAAGGTTCCATAGGATCTTACTGTCTTTCCACTTGGCGCTTAATTGTCAGCCTCTTCTTTTTCTTTCTTTTTTTATTTTATTTTATTTATTCATTTGACAGAGAGAGAGAGAGAGAGAGCGAGAGCAGGAACACAAGCAGGGGGAGTGGGAGAGGGAAAGGCAGGCTTCCCGCGGGGCAGGGAGCCCGATGCAGGGCTCGAGCCCAGGACCCCGGGATCATGACCTAAGCCGAAGGCAGATGCTTAATGACTGAGCCACACAGGCACCCCAATTGTCAGCCTTTTCTAGTGTTGTCTGGAACTGTTCTCCACTGCTCTGTCACCATGCTTGCTCCCCACTAGGCTTGGGCTCCCCGTGAGACCCCAGTTGGCCAGCTCACACTTTGACTTCTCTGGTTCAAACCTCAAAGCACCCTGGACATAGGTGCCTGGCTGGTAAGACCCCTCTAAACACGGGCAGACAGAAACACACAAAGTGTCACCATCCTGACCAAAGTCACACAGAGAAGGAAGTGCTGGGGCTGGGATTTGAACTCAGGCACCCTAACCACCAGCCCATTCTCTGTTCTGAGAAGTGACTTCCTTTGGGGTTCAGGTTTTCTATGACCTCTCTGCTTACCACTTTCCATGCCTTTCTGGTTAGAAATGAGCCCTCAAGTTAGAGTGGAAACAGAAAGAGAAGCTGTCTTTGAATCCTCTCCCTCGGTGATGGGCTAAGGCTCTGAGCTAGATCTTGGAAGGACTTCCTGATGGTGGCAGGTTACCTATGGTGGGATGGGGGAGTAGGGTAGGGGTGTGAGATGGACGGTGGGGCCCAAGGTGGCAGCACAACATGAGGGCTGAGAAAACGGGCTCAGGGTCCAAACTGCGGTCTAGTTTCTGGCCTCCACCCCAGACCTTGGACAAATTCCTTCACCTTCCCGAATCTCAGTCTCTTCATCTGGGACATGGGGTGGTGATACTTCCTCAGTCGTTGAGTTGTGAGGATTTAATGAGAATATTCATGTGGAAGGCTGGTTCAAGGCTTGTTCAATGATGGGAGCTAGGTGGCCATTAGCTCCAGGGTCTGTGGAGGCAGGGGGAGAATTCTAGAAGGCGACAGTGTTTCCTTGTCTCCAGAGGGTAGAGGAAGGAAAAGGAGAACAATTGCTTTGTTTTCTCCTTTAAGAATTCTCTCCAACACACCACTCTGCCCACTTTCATGCCACAGTTATCACTCCAGACCCTTAACCAGCATCCCTTGGGGCACTGAATGCTTAACCAAAAGGAGAGTCCGGAAGCTTGGCTCAGCCCTTCTCCGGCTTGGGCATGTTTCCCATTTTACGTCCATTCGGTCATCATATACTGAATACTTTCCATGTGCCAGGCACTGTGCTAGGCTCTGGGGGCAGAGCAGGGAATGAGGCAGGAAGTCATTGTCCTAAGGAAGAGGAAGACCCAACACACACACACACACACACACACACACACAGCAGAGAGGGAGTTAACGGGTGATGGGGAAAAAGTGTCTGTGGGAGGGAGACAGCCGGTCGAGAAAGGGGCCCCTGAGGAGGCCTGCTAAACTGTGGTCTGAGGATGAGCACAGCAAGATGGAGGAACAGCAAGTGCAAAGGCCCTGAGGCAGGAACAAGGTGTGTTCGAGGGCCAGAAAGAAGGCCAGTGTGGAAGAAGCAAGGGAAAGAGGACTCAGGGATGATGAGAGAGAGGCAAGCAGGAGCCAGATAATGCAGGGCTTTAGAGGCCACAGTGGGGAACTTCCAATTTATTCTAAGAACCCAGAGGAAGAGGAGGCTCTGGGCCCTGAGTGGAAGAGCTGCCTTATCTCTTGGGAGCACCAGGGCTCCTGGGGAAACCTGTCACCCCCACCCTGGAAATCTGGCTGTTTTGTGTGTAGCCTGCTCGAGGGTACGACCCCTCACTGCACATACTGGCCTCATTCCTGCCTCTCTACCTTTGCTCTGGCAGGTGCCCCTGCCTGGAATGCCCTATCCTTTCCCCTCATTGGTGCAATTCCTCAGCACAGCCTTCCTGAGGAGGCCCTCCCTGACAGCTGTAGTCCATAGGGACCTCTGCTTCCCCCGACACCCCTCTGACATTGAAATCCCTTGGAGGATTTTGCTAGCAATGTAGATTCCTGGTCCTCCCCCGGGAGACTGATTCAGGAGGTTGTGGTGGGTCCCAGGAATCTGCATTTTAAACAAACTCTTCAACGTGGTCCCATTACGAGGCCTCGGAGAGACCCAGCTGCTGGCATTTTCCCAGAGCCACCTCAGGCAGCAGGGTGGGAAGTGTGTGTATGGAGTTAGTGGAACCAAAAGACTGTGGGTTCAGATCTCAACTCTGCCTCTTACCCAGCTGGGTGACCTTGGACCAATGCCATCAGCTCTTGGAGCCTCAGTGTCCTCATCTGTAAAATGGGGATAGTCACATCTAACTTGAAGTGCTGTGAAGGAGATGACAAATAAGATGCCCCTCACCCAGGGGGTGGCCCACTGGCTTAAAGAACACAGTGTGGTCCCCACCCCGCGGCTGCTTCCCAAGGACCTGAATAAGAAAAGCTACCACACACTGAGGCTTGTTGTGTTCCCGGCAACGTTCTCTAGCCCCGGGGTCAGCACGCTCTTCCTGTAAAGGGCCAGACGATGACTATTTCAGGCTGTGGGCCATGTGTCTGTCACAACCACTGCACTTTGCCACCAGAGCACGGAGCGGAGACAAACAGGAGCAAACACGGCTGTGTTCCGGGAAACCTTTGTGGACACTGAAATTGAAATTTCATGTCATTTTTGCTTGTTATGAAGTGGTATTCTTCTTTAGATAGTTTTCAGTGCCTTGGTAATGTAAAAGCCGTTTTTCACTTGCAGGCCAGACACACACAGGCAGTGCGCTAGATCTGGCCCGTGAGACCTGGTTTGCTGAGCCCTGCTCTAGATGCTTTGCAGGTATTCGCTCCTGGGACCCTCATGAGAGAATCTTCGTTTCGGATGGGGAAACAGAGGCTCAGAAAGACTGAGATCCATGTGCGAGGTCCCCTGGGTCTGTGTTGCGAGAGACGGCCGTAAGGTCTGAAGTCGGGCAGGGCTGGATGCAGAGCCCATGCTGTTCTCCATTGTGCTCCCCTGCCTTGCTGAGGTTACACAAGCCTCAGATGCAGACACCCCATTTCAAGAACTAGTGACCTCTCCTTATTGAGAACGAACTTTGATATCATTTCAGCCGCTGCTATTTGAGTGTCTACCACAATAGCCAAATCTGTATCCTCCGTGATTCTGAGAATGCCTGGGGGACATTCTAAGTGGGGTGGCTAATAACAGCCTTTCTGAGAGGAGACATTTGAGCTAAGACCTGACTGTGAGAAGGAGCTGATTATGAGAAGAGCCTGAGGCAGAGAGCCCCAGGCAGAGACCAGTAAGTGCAAAGGCCCTGGGGTGGGAGGACCCCTCCCCCAGGGCTACCATAGGTTCCAATGCACATCCCACCAACAGGCTGTGTTATGATCATCCATGAGGTTCTTACTCCTGTGGAAGGTGGCTTGATTTCTCTGATCCATAGTGTTCTCATCTAAGAAATGGGATAAACAGTACTCTCTTCATAGGACTTTTGTGAGGACTGATTGAG
Organism: Eumetopias jubatus; assembly: GCF_037043125.1. NCBI lineage: Eukaryota > Metazoa > Chordata > Mammalia > Carnivora > Otariidae > Eumetopias > Eumetopias jubatus. Next base: position 128,945,264 of record NW_028274815.1, read on the forward strand.
TTAATGCATATAAAGTTCTTAGGATGGTGTCTGGTGCATAATGGGTGCTCAATAAACGGTGGATCCCTTCCCTGTCTTCTCTGAAAAGAGATGGAGTCCTAACAGCATGCTTCTCAGGGTCAGACAGAAGCCTCACTGGTGACTTAATGTAGAAGAACAGCTTTCTCAGATGGAAATTATCTCTCATACCACTTTTATTGCTTTTTCTACTCCATCCATCCATCCAACCACCCATCCATTCATCCATCTACTTATCCACCATCTGTCATTCATTTGTCCACCCATCCACATATCCATCCACCCACCCATCCAACCAGCCAGACATCCACCCATCCATCCATCCATCCATCCATCCATCCAACCATCCATCCACCCACCCATCCTTCCAACCATCCAGGAAGCATTTATGGAGAGCCTGTGCCAGATTCAGGAGATGCAGAGATAAATAAACTCTATGCCCTTGAGGAGCCCAAAGGCCCTTAGGCAGGATAAGTACCTAAGTTGTCTTACAGAACATGACAGAAAGTGTAGAGTTTGAACCCCACTCTGCCACTTCTCTCAAATGGCTTCGAGATAGTGATTTCATCTCCCTCAACCTTATCAGTAAAACAGAGGTGATAATCTCTACCTCCAAAGATTAGGTGAGGTCAGCAAGTTAAATTACTTTTTACAGAGCTTGGCACATAGTAGGCATTCAAACTATGGTTGCCATTATTCTATTGGAAACCAGGGAAGGTTTCTTTTTTTTTTTTTTTTTAAGATTTTTATTTATTTATTTGACAAAGAGAGAAACACAAGAGAGGGAACACAAGCAGGAGGAGGGGGAGAGGGAGAAGCAGGCTTCCCGCGGAGCAGGGAGCCCGATGCGGGGCTCGATCCCAGGACCCTGGGATCATGACCTGAGCCCAAGGCAGACGCTTAACGACTGAGCCACCCAGGCGCCCCCAGGGAAGGCTTCTTGGAGGCTTCTAGGCATAAAAGGATGGAACGAATTTGGACATGTGAGAGTGACAGAAGGGACTCCCAGGCAGAGGGCACAGCAAGAGCAAAGGTAAAGAGGCAGAGAAATTCAGGGTTCATAGAGGGGGCAGTGGCAGAAGAATGTTCTGGTTTCCCTTCTTCAGTGTCCTCGGGGGCAGCAGGGTCCCCAGAACTGAGAAGGACAGGGCCTGAGGTAGGATAGGCTCTGAGGGGCGAGGACCTGTAGTCTAGGTGACCCAGATAGCCACCGCAGACAAAAGTGGGTCATGGGAATTCATCTCTGCCACAGGCAGGCTCCCCTCCACCCATCGTCTGGGCTGGTGGGGCCTGGCTGAGGGGGGGAGAGATTTGTTTGGACACTTGGATGTCCCGTGGGCTTGTCAAACTTAACAAGGTCAAGTGGAAGGGCACCTGGCTGGCACAGTGGGAGAAGTATGTGACTCTTGATCTCAGGGTCATGAGTTCGAGCCCCACGTTGGTGTGGAGCCTGCTTAGAAAAAACAAAACAAAACCAGAAAACAAGGTCAAGTGGAGTTCTTGATCCCCTACCACCCGCTTCTTACTGGGTTTTTCCTGTTTGGGCAAATGGCAGCTCCCTCCTCCCAGATCCTCAGGCCACAAACCCCAGTGCCCTCCCTGACAGCTCCCTGTCCATCAGCAAGCCCTGTGGGCTCCACCTTCAAAACCCATCTGGAGTCTGATCACTTCTCACCTCACCACCACCGGCTCCAGGCCACGGACATACCCCACAAGGAGTATTTCGTTGGCCTCCTCACTGGTGTCCCCGCACCCTCCCCCACCGCCGTTCTCAGAATGATCTCTGTAAAACGTACATCAATCCCGTCACTGTCCTGCTCAAAGCTCCTGATGGCATCCCACTGCATCTGGAATAAAAGTCCAGGGGCCTCACCACGACCTCAAGGCCCTACCTGAGCTGGGCCTGACCACCTCTCCCACCTCACCTTGACCCCATCACTCACACTGTTTCAGCCACACTGGCCTCCTTGTGCTCCTCTGACACCCCAAACTCGCTCCAGCCTCAGGCCCTTTGCACTTGCAGTTCTCATTGGCTGGACTGCTCCTCCCCTGGATCTCTGCGGAGCTCGATCCTTCTCATCCTTCACGTATCAGCTTGGATGTCACCTCCACAGAGAGGCCTTCCTGACCGCCTTGGTGAAGTAGCCCCCTCACGTGCTATCCCAAGACCATCTTTCCCAGCTTTCCAAGCACTTAGTCATTTCCTTCTTGACTTGTTAATTGTCTCGTACACTAGAATGTAGTTCCCATGACGGGGCAGGGACTGTGTCTCTCTTGATCCCCTATGTATCCCCAGCTCTCTGGTATAGAGTAGGTGCCCCATAAATGTTTGTTGGATGAATGAATACATAAGACCTTCCCCGGTGGGGAAGTTGAGGAGACTTCTCAGAATGAGAATCATAGATTCATGGGAACATTTGTGAGACATCTGAGTGGTGAGCCTCCTAGATAGTCACAGCCAGCATGCCCATTGTACAGATGTGGAATCTGAAGCCCAGTGAGGGGAGAGAACTAGCCCCCAGGCACACAGCCCTGTTGGTGACAGAACACACCAGGCCTCCTGCCTCTCAGCTCTCAGCTAAGGGCTTGGTCTCGGTCATGGCCTCGTAGAATCCTCCGGATAGTCCCTGCTGTCTGCGGACCCTGCACCAGCTGCCCCATCTTCCCCTGCCCCATATAGGGAACTCTTCCAGACTTGCTGGCTTCTGGAAAGCCCAGCAGGAAGCCGAAAAACCACAGCCTTTTTCCCTCTGGGGTTTCCCTCAGTAACTGTAGAGGCAAGATCACTGGGCAAGGGGTCTGTGCTACCTCTGGGGTTCAGCCAAGGGTGGCCCAGCCCCAGAGGCATCTCCCCATCAGCCTCTGTCCTGAGTCCTGCTTCCGGGAGGGCGGGTGGTCCCCAGGCGGGGTCAGGCCAAGGTTTGCAGCTCAGCATGGTGGAGTGGCCTTGGGACAGCCTCTTCTCTCTCTGAGCCTCAGTCTCCCCACATATAAAAGGGACAAAACCACCAACAGTGCAGTGAAATAAACAGAAAATCTTTCCTTGCTTCTGCAAGAAAATACCAGCAACCACAGTTTGAGCACCTACTATATGAACGTCTCTACATACTTTAATTGCAGCTTTCAAGCCTTCCAGAAGAGCAGCCAGGGTAAGAGAGACGTTCACAAAAGAACCCAGAGAGTACCCCTCCCTGACGTAAACACTCTGTGCCACGTGGATCCTTACTATGATAATGCACTTGGGCATTTTTTTTTCTTGTTTTTTCAATAATTTTTTATTGTTATGTTAATCACCATGCATTACATCATTAGTTTTTGATGTAGTGTTCCATTCTTGTTTTCTCAATGGTGGTTGTGACTCACTAAATTGCTTTCTTGACCCTTGGTTTGAAAAGCACTGCGTTAACCCACTTAAACCTCACAAAACCCTATTAGAGAAGGACTATTAATACCCCCATTTTCTGGATTAGGAAAGGGCTTCAGAGAGTGGCAGCTGGCCCAAGTAAGTGACAGCTCTTAGTTGCCAAGCCAGACCCCAAACCAGGGATAGGGCCCTGCAAACCTTCCTGCCAACCTGGGCAACTTCCCTTCCTCGGCCCCAGCCAGCTCCTCTCTTGGTTTCTGTAAGCAAGATGTCAGGTTAGTAGAACAGATCCCAGGGATGAATTAAAATAATGAGCTGTGACAGAGGAAGGGTGCCAGGGCCAGCGAGAGGGGGAGAGAGGGGGGAAGGGAGGGGGAGAAGGAGAGAGAGAAGAGAAAAAGAAGGGGGGGGAGAGAGAAAGAAGGAGAGGGGGAGAGAAAAAGGGAGGAAGAAGGGGAGGGCGAGGGAGAGAGTCTGTCTGACCTGAGAAAGGCAATGATATTTTGATTGGCTCAGTTCCTACCCGGGCCTCCCCTAACCCCGCCTGCCAGAGAATCCCAAGTGTCTTTCTGCAGATCTGATCTTGTCACTCCTCTGCTTTAGAGCTCTCTATGGCTCCCCAGTGCCTTCAGGATAAATCCAGACTCCTGACTGTGGCTCTCCAGCCCTGCAGGATCTGGCTCCTCTCTTCTCCCCCACCTTCCTGGCCCCCCAGCCTGTGTTCTGTCCCCCTCTCTCGGACTAGGCTGTTCCAAGGGGCCGTGCATGGGCCATGCTCTCTCCCTATCCCTCTTGCCCACGATAACTCCAGCTCCTTCTTCAAGGTCTCTTTAAAAATTACTTGGGGGCACAGGGCTGAACCTGGCTGGCAACATCCCCTTCCTGAGCTGGGATGGGGAGGGGGAGTTGGGAGGGGGAGACTGACAACACTCAGTGAATAAAAGGACAGAGGATTTTTTTCTTTTTTTAAGATTTTATTTTTTTACGGGCCCCTTGGTGGCTCAGTCGGTTAAGTGTCCGCCTTCGGCTCAGGTCATGATCCCAGGGTCCTGGGATCGAGTCCTGCATCGGGCTCTAAACAGTAAGGACATGCGTGGGGTGGGTAGGTGCTCAAGGGCTAAGACGGGAAGGTAACTTCATATTCAGTGGCCTGAGAAGGTGATCTTTGAGCTGAGACTGACAGGGGCCTGGCCACCAAAAGATGGAGCAGAGTGTTCTAGGGTGGCTAGAGCAGTGGGATATGCTCAGCTCCATTCCAGCCCCCCATAAGTTCTCATCCTTCCTAAAGTGTGCGTGGCCCCAGGCCAGTGTGGGCAGTGGGTTGGGCCAGAGCCAAGTCTACTAAGGCCTCCTCTGTGGCAGAACACTGGGCTCTTTCCTTTCCGTGGGTGACCTTGGGGAAAGGTCTGAGAGGCCCGAGATAGGAGGGACCCCCAGTCTCTCCAGTAACCAGAGGTCAAGAGAGGGCCATGCCTATCTCCTGGAACATGATGTCTTTTCTGTTGTCATAGATGTGGCTGCATTTACTGACTCCCCCCCTCACCATGGCCCACTAGCGTGCCCCCACCACCCCCGGGGCCTCTTTAACCTCATCTCCTAGGGAGATGCTACTCCCTCATCTAGTGCTACTCGACCCCTCACGTGCTCCACTCCAGCCACAACGGCTTTCTTGCTTTCTCCTGCTGTATTGAGCTCATTTCTGCCCCAGGGCCTTTGCACTGCAGTCCCCTCTGCCTGGGATGTTCCTCCCCCATTTTGTGATGCTATCCTTAATCAAACCTCAGCTTCCTGGAAGGGATTGGGAGTGTGGAAAAGAGGGGTCACTCCTCTCAGACCTCGCAATCCCTAAGGATCTTAAACAAGAGTTTTCATGATACGGACATAAGGTTGCTCACTGCACCACAGTTTACTAGATTAGAAAGTTTGGAAACAACCGCAGTGTCCATCAACAGGGGGAACAGTTAAATCAACAGTGGGCCATCCACACAAAGAAATATGAAGCAGCTGTGAAAGAGAACAAGGTGGCTCAATATGCAAAAATAGGGCATAATTCCCGAGATATGTGGTTAGCAGACAAAGCAAGATGAGAACATTATGTATCGCCAGCTCCCATTTCAATAAAACAAGGAAAAAAGACTATACACATAGAAGGATTTGGATTTGCTTATATATGGATAAATTATTTCTGGAAGGGGTCAGAAGAAACCGGGGACAGTGGCTGCCTCTGGGGGGGAGGACCGGGGACGGGGGCAGGAGGACCTTTCACAGTGTGCTCTTTTGAACCCTGTGCCTTTTATACTCGGAAAATATATCACCTATTCAAAAAACTGACATCCCAATATTTTTAGGACTTTGACCTTATCTCTAAATGGGTTACACAAACAAACAGGGACATGGTGGCGGGGATGAAGTTCATCAAACCACACCACCCTGGCATCCTCCTACTGGCTCGCTTTGAGAGAACACCATGAATCTCAAATATAAATATATGTACAAAGGGCACAGGGGTGGCTCAGTCGGTGAAGCAGCTGCCTTCAGCTCAGGTCACGATCCCGGAATCCCGGGATCAAGCCCCATGTCAGGCTCCCTGCTCGGCAGGGAGTCTGCTTCTCCCTCTTCCTCTCTCTGCCCCTCCCCCCTGCTCCTTCTCTCTGTCTCTTGCTCACTCTCTCTTTCTCGAATAAATAAATGAAATCTTAAATATATATACACAGATAGATAGATAAATAACACAAATCCCGTGGTAATCTTGTGCACCTCACACCTATATTCCGTTGTAATGGTGGGTCAAAAGCATGAATTTGTTCAATTTAATATTTTAAGGGTACCATAATTTCAGGGATGTCTTCTTTTTTTTTTTTTTTTAAGATTTTGTTTATTTATTTGACAGAGAGATAGAGAGAGAGCACAAGCAGGCAGAGAGGCAGGCAGAGGGAGAGGGAGAAGCTGACTCTCCACCGAGCAGGGAGCCTGACGTGGGGCTTGATCCCAGGCCCCTGGGATCATGACCCGAGCCGAAGGCTGACGCTTAACCGACTGAGCCACCCAGGCGCCCCTGGTTTTGTTTGTTTTTAAACAAATTAATATTCCAGGAGCCTCAAAAAATAGCAGTGTCCCAGGCTTCTCTTGGCCTGAGGGGAGCCCGTCCCAGTTCTCTTCGGGGAGAGAGTAGGGAGGCTCAGAGGAGAGGAATAGCAAATCCACAGTTCCACATTTAGCTGCTCCTAGGGGACCGTGACAACTTCACCAGGGTGCAGAGGCAGGGCCAGGCCTGCCACTGGGAATGTGGGTCCTGCTGAATGTGGGCAAAAGGGAATTCCCAGCTTCTAAGGCTGGTCTTGCTACAGACTTGGGGGACTGCGTGTTGGTTTTTTAGCTGCCTCTTCTGGAAACAGCCCCTCACAGTATGGAGCCAGAAGCTCTACCAGTTCTGTCCAAATCCGAGGCCCAGACTTTTGAGCCACTACATCAAAGCGAGAGATGCTGATTTAGCCATGGCCGTGGCCTGACCTGAACCAAGGTCAAAGTTTCCCAGTGGAAATGATCAAATGGCCCTACTAATCATGTAGAAGACCTTGACCTGATATGAACGTCACCCTCTGCAGCCTTCAAAGCTCATGTCCAACCTTCATCTCACTTGATTCTCACGACTATTCTAGGAGGCTATAGGGTTGGCTTCATAGTTCCCATTTTCCAGACAGGACAGCTGAGATCCAGAGTGGGAAAGGGACTTGGCTAAGGTCACACGGCGGGGGAATGTCATATATGGTAGGGTTTTCCAGTCCAGGGCTCCCTCGGAGACACTCCCTGGAGGAAACCAGGGCAGGCCTCACTTGGGGTCTTGGTCCCAGGGCACAGAGAGGCCCCTTCTTGCCAGGTGGGCAGAGACTAGATGTCTAGCCAGCTGTCCTGCTTAGCCTGGTGACAGGGGAAGCGTGATGAGCCACCGGCAACAGGGAATCACAGGATATCTCTAGGCTCGGCGAGACCCGTCAGATCTGCCTCCAAGCAGTATCTGACACATACGTGCCCACCTCTCCCCTCAGAGGGCCTGCGGGCCAGGCCGCCACCCTTTCGTCCCGGAGGAACACAATCACCTCTGCACAATAAAACACACTCCATTTTCCACATTCCTCCAGAGGGGTCTTCTAGAACCCAAGCCACATCATTTAACTGTTTTTTGTTCAAAACACCCCCATGTTTCCCAATGCACTCAGAACCAAAGCCGTAGCCCTAACAATGGCCATGAGGCCCTGTATGGCCTGGCCCCTCAACTCTTTGACCTACCTCTCTCCACCCCTCCTTTCCCTCACTCCGTTCCAGCTGCACTGGCCTTCTTGCTGCTCTTGAAACATTCTAGGCACTCTCCTGCCTCAGGTCCTTTGCACTTGCTTTTCTTCTATGCCTCTCTCTTTTCTTCACCTCTTTCAGGTCTCTGCTCAAGTGTCACATTCCCAATACAGCTTTCCTTGACCCCTCTATTTCAAATGGCACCTGCCCCAATGAATACCTATACCCCTACTTCTGACATATTACGTCTTTGGGTAGATATTATATATTTAATCTTATCTTATTGTTTATTGTTCTTCCCTCCCTTCTAGAATGCAAGCTTCATGAACTGTGGAGTCTTGGTCCTTTTTTCGACAGCTATATCCTCAGTGCCTAGCAAGGGGCTGGTGTACAGTAGATACTAAAGATTTGTTGGAAGAACAAACATGTGGATTCCAGGTCTCCAGATGAACTCCACAGGGCTCTGACTGGGGCAACAGGCTCTGAAATGCCTAATGGATCTTTCTCTCCAAGAAATGCAAACCCAGCTCCCCACTGGGGTTGGGTGGTTTACCTGCTGGCCACATGACCAAGTCCTTGCAGTAGTTCCGGTCACTGTGTTTTTGTGACTGGAGGCAAAACACACTCTGCTTCCTCAAGACAGTCCAACAAACACAATGAGAACTTTCTGGAGCTCAAGGTAAAATTTGTAGAGCAAAATCCATCTCCAAATGCATGGTTTACAAGGAAGCAAAGGGGAACCAGGGAGTATTTCTTTGTAAATAGCAGATGAGATCTTATGTAAAGTTGGCTTCCCTTGGGGTGGCTCCCATTTCCAAAAAACTCATTATTATGCAGAAAATAATCATTCATGATGGTAGTTACCATTAACTGAGCAGCTATTATGGGGTGAGGCACTGTGGACTGCATTAGGTACATTGTCTCCTCAATCCTCAAGACATCCTTGAATACTCTCCCTGCTGGCGAGAAAAGGAAACCAAGGCTCAGAGAAGTGAAATGCCTTGCCTGATGTCCCACAGCCACTAAAAGGAGAAGTCGGCACTCAAACCCTGGTCTTCTCTCCCCAAATCCAAGACAAGATCCTCAAAGGACCCTGGTGCAGGTAATCTGCTGCTAAGAGAGCCCATGCAGATAAGCACAGGCCTGCTGACCAGGGCCTGAAAAAATAAGAATTCTAGGTCATCCAAACGGCAAAGCCAGCCAGTCTTGCAGCACTCTGAGTTCAGGCTGGGGTTACGACTCACTGTTGGTGTGTTCCTGGAAGATATCCAGACTGCTCTGGCCATTTTCTCCTAAAAGCTTTGGTGAAAGGCAAAGGAAATTGTGTTTGGAAAGCCTTCTCTGGATTCCATTAAAGCAGGTGCTTAGGGGCCTACAGCAACCACCTGAGCACTGTTCCAACTCACGCTGGGTCTTCCCTGTTCTGAGAAGACACTGTGACCCAAGGCTGGGCAAGAAATCCCTAGATTTCCAAGTACATGGCCCCTTGGGGGTGGGGAGCACGGACACTGGCCTGGGGGCATAGAACCGGCAGGGTAGGGTCTTGCTTCAGGCTTGGCCTGTGAGGCAAGATAAAATTTGGCCCAAACCAACTTTGGCCAATATGAAATGGTAAGGTATGTCTTGTTCTGGAATGGGCCCTTATGGTTTAATAGTCCTGGGCAGCATTTTCCTCCAAAACCTCTCGACCTACTGATAAAACTTTCCAGCCAGGTGGGTCTTAAAATACACTGTTCACCACTCCTCCATCAAGAGGCAAGCTTTATGCCCCTTCCTCTTGAATCTGGGCTCTGTAATTGCTTGTTCAGTAGACTATGGCAGAAACAATGTGGTGCCAGTTTCAGGGCCCAAACTTTGAGAATCTGGCATCTCTTACTTCCTGTATCTTGGGATGATCACACTTGGAACCCAGTTGCCATGCTGTGAGGAAGCTCAAGCTACCCCACGGAGAGAACAGACCACCAGGAACGACACTATGTCATGCAGGCGAGCCCCGGTTGAGCCGCCCCAGTGGACATCCTGTGTGGAGCAGAAATGAAATACTCCCTCCCTCCGCCTTGCACATGCTGCGTAAATAAAATGATTTTGTTTCAAGCCATTACATTTTGGAGGTGGCTTGTTACACAGTAATAGGTAACTAGATCACCTTCCCAAACTGGAAGGAATTCCTGGGTCTTACAGGAACCCCAAATCCAGATGTAGGATTTTAATAACAGAGAGGCCTGTCATTTGAAGAAAGGCTAATAAATCAGGCTGCAAAACTTCATCTGCTGACCGCCTGCCCCCCCCCCCCAATCTCTCCCCAGTCTCATAACCGGAATAGTTAAGAATAGTCTTGGGCTCTTCCCTATTTGAGATGGAATCCTCCATCAGCCAAACATACCTCTAGATCCTCTGTGATCAGGGGTGAAGGGGACAAAGGTGGAGACTAGATGATTTCCCTTAATTCAGGATTTTAGATGTCTTTCATGGAGTTATCTGGTAGCTATCGTCCTATTTGGAATATCCAAGGAAACAAGGCCACTGTATAGGAAAGCACCAGAAACCTTTCCTTCTGCTCTTTTAATGATTGTGTGGGGCTGCCATGGAGATGAAACTGGGAAGAGGTGGAGAAAGGCAGCCTATAAAATCTCTGTGAATGCCTCTTTTTCTAGGGCTTGGCCTGGCTCCATGGAAGTGGGTTTGTCATGTGATTCAAAAAGTCTCTAAAACTCTGTCTGCCAAACTGTCCCTCTCTCTGATTTTCAGTTAGCTAGAACTCCCAAAAGGCCCACGGCAACAGGACAATGCCCAAGAAACACGAACAGAGGGATCTGAGCGACTGACAGTCATTGCCCTCTCCCTAACTGACAGTGCCCCGAAAGCCGTCATCAACATTATCTTGGAGAATTCTTTCAGGAACCCGGTGAAGGTGACTGGATGCAAACCGTGGTCTGTCTGGACAATACTACTCTGCATTAAGAAGGAGTAAGCTACTGATAGACGCTACAGCACGGACGAACCTGCAGAACATGATGCTGAGTGAAAGAAGCCGGACACAAAGGGCCACATACTGTAGGACCCCATTTCTACGAGAAGTCCAGAAGAGGCAAATCCACAGAGACAGAACATAGGTTGAGGGTGCTGGGGAGCGGGAATGGGGAGTGAATGGATATAGGCATAACGTTTCTTTTGGAGATGTTCTGAAATTGGATTATAGTGATGGCTGCACAACTCTGTAAATTTACTAAAAAATACCGAATTACACGCTTAAAATGAATGGATTTTATGGTATAAAAATTATTCCCCAATAAAGCCATTTTCTTTATTTTTTTTTCCATTTTCTTTATTTTTTTTAAAGATTTTATTTATTTGACAGAGAGAGACACAGTGAGAGAGAGCACAAGCAGAGGGAGTGGGAGAGGGAGAAGCAGGCTCCCCACCGAGCAGGGAGCCCGATGCGGGGCTCGATTCCAGGACCCAGGAATCATGACCTGAGCCGAAGGCAGACGCTTAACGACTGAGCCACCCAGGTGCCCCATTGAAGTCTGCATGTCTTCTGAGTAAGAGACACGGAGAGCTTTGTTCTGGACGATCTTCTCAAGACTGTCGTATAGCAAACAGCCTTAGAAGAGAAAAACTGTATCTCTCTCTGCAGCAGAGGGCAGAGTTGTTTCCTAACCAGTGTAATAAAGAATGTCTCTCTCCAGGGCAAAAGCTGGGCAGGTTTGCCAGGAGCCCTTTTATAAGACTGGGGGTTTCCTAAGCCTGGGGATCCCCAGTTGTGGCAAATCCAGGTGGTGCGGCATCTATATGAGCTGTTTTGCAGTGTCCCCATGGAACTTAGGGGCAGAGAGAACTCATGTGAACATGAACTCATGCCACCTGCTACGCTGTGAGTAATAAAGCCCTTTGTCTCTGACCCAAGAGTCTCGTGTTTTCTGCCAGCTCCCATGAAATAGGCAGGCTCACCCATTAGCTTGTAAGCAAAATAAAATCTCAGACCCTCTGCATTTCTTGACAGTGGGCACTCACATCACCCCCATTTTACAGATGAGGACTCTGAGGCCCAGAGAACGGAATGTTCTTATTCAAGGTCACATGGCTAGCAAGTGACAGAGCTGGGATCGAAACCCAGACAGATTGGGAAAGGCAGGAGATCCGAGGAGGGGGATTGGTGAAGACATCAGCTGAGAGTGATGAGAGCGGAAAGCTCCAAAGATACACAGAAGGTCGTACCTCTCAGCCTCCCAACCCCACACACCCCCAGATGCTGCCTGTCCCCACATCCGGCTGCTGGGGCTGAGCAGCCAATTTGGGACGGCCGTGATATATTTAACGGTGAGTCACGCTCTCCCCCAGCAATCAGAGTGGCAGGCTTGGAGGATGCAGGGAGCATCTCTGGGAATCCATGCCCGAGGGTCGCCATGGCAACCCCACCCGACTCGCTTGCTGGCAGCTGGGATGCCAGCGCCTGAATCGAGGCAGAAAATAGTCTCATGGCCGAGTATGGCCAAGGACAGTGGCAGGCCTGCCACATGCGATCACCAGCAGGTTCACCGGGGGTTGCTGTGGGGGTCGTGAGGACTTGGTGATAAGGAAGTCTCGTGGGCATGTTGGTGAGCTCAGAGTCCACCAATGGAGGCCTGATATCCCTGGCTTGCTGGGATGAGGGTACTTGACTTGAGGGTTATTTTGGTGAGTGCCAGCTCTTTTTGCCTTGGTTCCTCTTGGTTTGTCTGTCTCTCTCATACATACCCACTTTCACAAAGACCCCTCGCCACCTGAGGCTTCTAACCAAGCCCCATTATAACAGCTAAAGACTGAAGGCAGCTTGGGATGTTAACCACAGATCTGTCTTCCAGGATAATTCTGAAGCCTTCAGAACATGACCAATCAGCCACTCCCACACCCCCACAGCAAATATGAATATGCCAGTGAAAGCAGTTTGTAATTCATTCATTCATTCACTCACTCACTCATTCATTCATCAATTTGTCCTCTCAATTGTTCCTTCTGAATTAAATCCAGGGTCCTCTGGGCCCTATGGAAGAGCTGAACTTGGTTATCTCTTTATCCTCAACTGCTTCCACTCTCCCCTCTCTCACTCCACTCGAGCTCACTAGCCTTGCTGCTGTACCTTGAACATATCAGGCACTTCCTGCCCCAGGGCTTTTGCACTTGTTCTATCTGCCAGGACAATTCTTCCCCCAGGTAGCCACAGCCTGACTGCCTCACTCCCTTTAGGTCTCTACACACGTCTCAGAGAGATACCATCAAGACCAGCCTAGGAGAAAGCACCCAATCCAGCCCCAGGGATACGGCCAAATCTATACACCTATATATATATATATATATACAGATCGTGACTTAGTTTCTTCCTTTGGTAACAAGGAGAGGGAAATTGAAAACTAGTGACTTATAAATTGAATATGGCCCACAGATATGTTTTGTTTTGCCTAAATAGTGCTTTTGAAAAAATTGAATTAGTTGCTAACATTTATAAAATTTGGGAGATTGCATTTTAAAATGCCTCTTTTCCACTTCTCTTGAAAAACTGGAGGAGCAAGCTCCACATTCGTGCCTATGTTAACAGCGACCAGGTGGGGCTGAGTAGTGGTCACCTGTCTTGACCCGGCCTGAGCATTCCGGCCTTTCACAGGCCCTATGTGGCCCTCTGCATTCATTTATGTGGCCACATACAGCCTCCAGGAGTCTGTGCTTACAATCCGGGCCTCGAATCTGAGGTCTTTCAGGTCTTTGGTTTGGGATGGAAGGAGTAGAGTGTAGCAACAATTTTGCTTCAATCAGAAGAACTGAGTTTCTGGACTCATCCAGGCATTCTAGGTGAAGGCACTGGAGAAACAAAAGCCCAGAGGTATGAAAATATCGGCGAGCTGAAGGACTGCCAGTATGTATTCTGGCGTGGGAAGAAGCCAGCAAAGTCCTTTGGGACCAGAACCTGAAGGGCCCTTAATATCTTGATAAATCACTTCAACTTCTGAGGGTAACAGGGAGCCACAGAAGATTTTGGAGCAAGGGAAGAGACACGATCACAGTTAGCAGTGAGGTGGGGATGGGGGAGTGAGAATCACCCTTGATATCAAGTCTGGCTCCAGGTTCTCTCAGGACCTAACCCCAGGGTGGAGTGCGTCCGGGGTGAGAGTGCTGCTGTCTCCCACCAGCACCCTCGGCACCCAGCTCCCTCCTGGCTGTCTTATAATAACAGTGTTTTCAATACGGACGTTCTGGGACCCCTGTGGCGGATCTCTCAGTCATCCTTCCAGAGAGAAAACAAAAAGCACTGTTTTTCCACGTCTATTTTAGGCTGCTGCCTACATCTTTGTTCTTCGTGAGGAACACACACTCCTGGGGGGCCCCTTTCTCAGCTGTGGCCCGGCAGCCAGGTCTGGACCACCAGGCTGGGTTCTGTTATAGGAAAGGACCACCAGATGTAATGGAATCATGCCAACGAGGTCGGTTGCTGCACGGGGATGATTGTGTCATTAAGGCCCAGAGACGTGGAGGTGAGGGGGAAGGTAGCTCATTCCCGTCCACGTGCTCATCCTAGACAGACTATCTTTGACTATTCTGAGCATCTAGGGAGAGGCCACCCTCATTGTCCCCCAAAGATGCTGCCTGGAGTTTGGAAATCTACATTGTCTCGTATGTTCATGCCCATGTTACTGAGCGGAGAAGCAGAGACTCGACCATACCTGGACGGATCCAGCTGACTCATTTTATAGAGGGTAAACTGAGGCCTGAAAAAGCAGCATGGTTTGCTTAAGACTGTAGAGCCGTTGGCCACAAGCTGCAACTGAAAAGACCAGAAGGTAAAATCTCGCAGGGCATGTACTTTGTCTGCCTTGGTCACACCTCCATGCCCGTCACATAACATAATGTTTGGCAAAGAGTAGGCCCTCGATACATAACGTTTTGGATGAATAAACAACATCTCTGCAGCTCTTTTCAGCGTTTACAAATAATCCTCACACACATTCCCTGATTTTGACTGTCATGATTATCTTTCAAGCCAGGAATGGCATTTGTCCTCATTTTGCAGGTGAGGTTCAGAGAGGTTTAGTTGCCTACCCGAGATCACACAGCCTGGAAGTGGCAAGGGCGGGATCTGCACCCACAACATCTTACTGTGGGCTGGGCGTCCCTTAGAATCTTCAGGTAGAGGAAGAGACCTTGGAAACCCCGGCTAGGTGGTAGAAGCCTGAGCCCCAAGGACAGCTCCAGTCTGAATTCTACTATACAATCTCGGGGAGGTGGGGGGGGAGCGACTAAGAGAGCAGTTTCTCAAAATGTTAAACAGAGCTGCCCTCTGACCCAGCAATTCCACTCCTGGGCATGTACCCAAGATAGCCACACAAAATTGTATGTCCGCACAAAGACTTGTACATGACTGTTCCTAAGAGCATTATTCATTATCGCTGAAAAGTGGGGCAATCCAAATGTCCATCCACAGATGAAGAATAGACGAAGTGTGGTCTGTCCATATTATGGAATAGGATCCTGCCACGAAAAGGGATAAAGCGCTGACACACACTCACACACTATAACATGGAGGAACCTTGATAACACGACGCTGAGGCAAAGCAGCCAGACACAAAAGGCCACACAGTGCACGATTCCACTGATATGAAATGTCCAGAAAAAGCCAATCTATAGAGACAGAAAGTAAATCAGTGGTTGCCAGGGGCTGAGGCAAAGCGGGAATGGGGTACGACAGCTAATGGGTATGGGGTTTCTTTTTGGGGTGATAAAAATGCTCTAAAATTAGATTGTGGTGATGGCTGGGCAACCCCGTGACTCCATTAAAAACTATTGAATTATACATTTTAAACAGGGGAATTTTATGCCATGTGAATTATATCCCAACCAAACCAGTTTTTAAAGAGACCAAGAGAAGCATTTCCATGACAACGGAGTTTTAGAAGGGGGAACACACAAATGAGCAAACATCCCCAGCATGGGCCGTCCCGTGCTGTCGTCCTACATGTCTTGGGCAGGATTCCAACCCCAAGCCCCAAGGATTCACCTGAGGGCTTGCTCCTAGAGAAATGAGAATCTGCAAGGCACCTCTTCCAGGCAACCCTCCCAGATACCCCAACCAGGGACGAGAAAAGCGACCCAGTATGAGGACTGGGCATTACTCCATGTCCGGGTGCTCTGTTTGTGATAGTTCACGGAAGCCATGCAACAGCCTTGCTGTGTGCAAGGGACAGCATCGCCCCCATTAACCAGGCAAAGAAACGGAGGCTCAGAGAGAGGAAGTGACTTGCCCAAGGTCCCCCCCGCTGTGACCTTCACTGTCCTGGTGGAGGCTTCAGCCAGGGCATCCCTATCCGCTGCTGATAGAGTGATTCTCCACATTTCATCAGATTTCATTTGAACAAAGCCAAACATCTTTCTTAGGGACCCACCTGCCAGGGACTCTAGGCTAGACTGGGGCTGTATTTCTGGCCTCCATCCTGCTAATGCATGGTGTGTTGCTATGCACCATGGACTCTGTAACCACTTCTCAAATAACCCTGATGTTGGGGTTCAAGGAAGACAAGGTTGCTGCTTCGTGAAGCATTTGCATAATGTAATTTCACAGATTTTCTCTCCTCGGCACTAAATGAAATGAAAGGCTCTCCCTTCTTCTGAAGCTTTAGGTTCAGCCCTGGAGTTTATAGGTCAGAGAAGAACTTCCCACCAAGGCGCACAGGCAGAGCTGCAAAGACACACCCTTTTGTGTCTCCATCTGTCTGTCCATCTGTCCATCCGTCCATCCATCCATCCATCCTATCCCCATTTATTTCATAACCTCACTAATTCAACAACTATTTATTGAAGGCCTACTATGTGCCAGGCACTGGGTTAGTAGCTGGGTACAGTGGAAGAAAAGGTAAAACAAACTCCTTGTCCTCATGGAGCTCACAGTCTAGTGGAGGAAGACAGGCCTTAGTACACACACAAAATGTTGACATATACTGGGATGAATGTCACCAAAGAAAAGTTCAGAATAATAAGGGGGACCTAATTTCTTTTGAGGAACAGGAGAGGACTCTATGAGGAAGTTGATAATGTGGGATAAGTATGACTTATGATGTATCAGTGAGGAATGCTCTTGGTTTAAGAAGTAGAAAATGCTTACTAAAAGAGGTTCAAGCAAGCAGGGGATTTATTATCCCACATAACAAAAGGTCCTGAAATAGGGTTACCCCACCATCAAGTAGCTCAACAATACCATCAAGGGTCCAAGTTCTCTACTATCTGCTCTACCATCCTCAGAGAACTGGTTCCATTCCTAGGCTGGCTCACCTCATGGACTCAAGGTGGCAGCCATTGCTCTAGCCAGACATCACATGAAGACATGACTACACCGAAGAGCAGGGGAAAAAAAAATCCTCTCATTCTATCATTTCCTGAGATAGAGGAACACTTTCCCAGAAACTTCCTGGCAGACTTGGTGGGTGGTATCAGATATCCATGCATAAACCATCACTGATAAAAGGGATGGGGCCACCATGATTGTCTCAAACAAGCATTCTTACCCAGGGGTGATTTTTCCCTCCAGGGGACACCAGGAAACATTTTTGGTTGTAATAATTGTGCATCGTGTGTGTACGTGTGTGTGCGCACAGGGTGGGGGTGGTGCTATTGGCATCTACTAGATAGAGGCCAGGGATGCTACTAAATATCTTACAGTGCACGAGACAGCTCCCACAACACAGAATGACCCAGACATTAACAGTGCCAAGGTTGAGAAACCCTGCCTTGGACCAATCAGAATCAAATCCTGAGTCATGGGGGCACCAGGTGGAAACTGGTGCAGGAATTGGTTGGGAAAGGCTTCCTTACAGGGTATAATAGCTCAGCTGAGTCTAGAAAGATGGACATTGGCTAAAGCAATCCAGGGAATGAGTCAAGCCTACCATCTGGCCATGTGGATGAGCAGAAATGCAGACAACCTCCTCCATCTTTGCCTGCCTCTTCCAGTGGGATGTGAGCCCACATGGCAGGGACCTCGCCTGTCCCTCCCACTTCTTTATCCCCATCCCAGTTCAGTATCTGCCACAGGAGTTGTTCAACACTCTGATGTTAAAGAATAAGTGAATGGGATGGAGGACACTCACTCTTGACAGTGAAACCCAAACTCAGGAAATTCCCAGGTGTCACATAGGTGGACACATTCAGGAATAAGCATGGGGGGGGGCAGTCAGTCAGCACCAGCAAGACCCCATCATTATACAGATGGGGAGACCAAGGCACAGAGAAGGGGAGATCATAGTCCAAGGTCACTCAGCAAGTTGGGGGCAGATGCAGGCCAGAATCCATGTGCTCCTTTCCTAAACCTGGATCAACACCAACTGGTAGATCTGGGAATGATCATTTGGAGACACATGATTTGGCTAATCAGTTATAGTTGCTAAATCTGAGTCTATTTTGGGTCCCACCTCCTTACAAAGCTGTCTTTCTGGATTGCCTTCCCTCATGACCCCAAAAGGATGCTGAGTGGGCCGCCATTTTGTCAGTGACATGCCCTGCTCAGATTGCAAAATGGAAGCCAAAATGGCCGTCCACGAACATGTTTTGTTTGGCCCACTCAGATCTTTGAAAAAAAATGTATTATTTGCCTTCTTTGCCGACAATAAAAACAATTGGGACAATGTGCTTATTATCCAAATTTCCCATGTCTCTTGGGTAATCAGAAGGTTTGGCGACATTGTACCCATTTTTCTGCATGGCAGCCATTCACCAGAGCTGGCTGGCGACTGTCCCTTCGGTAGGGATACCAGGGCTCCATTCCACCCCAGGGCCCTCACGTACAGGCCTGCCTAGCCCCAAAGGCGTTCTGAGACTGCAACCCAGACCCAGTCGATGGGGCATGAGGTGAGTGGGCAGGGCCACGCAGGGACCCCAGGCAGGGCACCTCCCCCTCTCTCAGAAAGAAGCCCTCGGTGGCCATGGCAACCCATTGCCATTTGTAAACAGATCTTCCACCTGAAACGCAGAGATGACAAGTACATCTCCTTTCTCAGCTCAGGCAACATCAGCTTCCGGCACCCCCAAACCTAAGGCAAGAAGGGGGAGGAGTGTGATCTGCCTTCTCCAATCTGGCCCCCAAAGGCAGATGCCCCAAACACCCCCGTGTGTTCAACCAAACCAGAGATGGGGCCTTGGGGGTGGGGGGTTGGTTTAGATTCCATCTTATGTAAAAAGACCAGAAAATGTTTGATTAGAGACAGAGGAAGGCGTGGGTGTCTGAGCGGGGCTCTGATTCTGGGCAAATGTACACATTCCCCAGCGCCCGCCTTCCCCTTCACTTCCTCTGGGCAAAAGCAGACTCTCCCTGCAGCTTACGCAGCCAGCTTCCCCTCAGCCATGACCCAGCCCTTTGTCAGTATCCTGGAGTCCCCAGCGCATCCGCATGTTTCTAGGCTGCTTACACAATCCGGAGGAAATAAAGCAATGAAATGAGAATCAGCCAGAAATAAGGAAATGCCCCACGCAACATTTCCCGTTGAAACTGAGAGGCTAAAACCCAGAACAGAGCAGAAATTGGAAGCCTCATTGAGAAAAGACGCACAGAGAGGAGTGCCAATTAGCACCCAGGTCCCCTTCTGGGAGTGTCAACCATAAATATTAATGGCCATAATCATCTGGTGTTAGTCATAATGCCTTGTAAATTAAGGTCACTTTACTGGGGGTAAATAGCTGCATTAATGGCAGCAAAAGGTAACGGTGCCCATCATTTTTCATTACAGCCCTGATGGCTTTGACATGTGATACAGTCCCTTGCCTTCCTCCTCTGCCTTCTTCCTCCTTCCCTACCTCTCCCCGTTAGGCACAGGAGACACTGAGCCTAGAACTCACAGATGCCCGGGGTCCCCTCCCCAATGTTTTCATATCTTTTATAATTAGAAGGGGGGGAATGAACTTTTAGACTGCAGAAAATGTTTTAATAGGTAGTATGTATATATTTGTCTTTATACCAATGCAGCTATAAAATATAAGCTTAAATATTTTTTATAGAGAAAAACAAAAGTGCCCCAGGGCCCAGGAAATCATCCCATGGCCCTGCGCTCTGCTGCCGCCCCCTCCTCTGCCATGCCTCCATCCCTTCTCTCTTTCTCTATCTCCTCCCCCTCCGCCCCTAACCGTGGCATCTTAAGGAATCAGCCCTGCTTTATGGAGTCTTAGTTTCATCCTGTTCAAAAAAGGTGAACAATAATAATAATAGTGACATTTAAGTGAAATAACATCAGTGGAAGCTTTTGACACAAAGTGGTAAACAGGGGTGTTACTTCCCTTCCTTTGCAGGAGTTTCTGGGCTCCTGGGAGTCCAAAGCATGATTTATTTGAAAATCTCAGGGGAGACAGAGTAACACGACCTCCTCAGCTCCCCCTGCCAAATGCACCATCAGCCCGCCCCCCCCCCCCCCGCCCCTTGCTGGGCTTTCCCATTCCTCTAAAGGATAAATGCTTTTCTTGACCTGAGAAAACTCACGAGGCACTTGATGAGGCTAGCTAGATCAAATAATGTCCTTAAATTCCATCAGAAAGAAAGCATCCATTAGGGCTGGCTCTGGCCAGGGAGGGGGGCTGCCCAGCTTCTGTCAGCCAGGACTGGATATATTGTTGGCAGAACCCTGTACAAAATGAAAATGCAGGGCCCCGTGTTCAGCAATTATCGAGTTTCAAGACAGTGACAGCAGAGTATTAAACAAAGCGTGGGGCCCTTCTGAGCAGGGAGCCCAGTGTTACTGCAGAAGTCCCACGTCCTTGGCCAAGGCTGACAGTGGGTGTGGCAGCGGTGGGGGGGAACTGCCCTGATGTGCGACCCCTCTGGTCTACCGCTGTCCCTGGCACGTAGCAGGTGCCCATCAAGCCCACCCACTCAGGGTTCGCTCGCTCATTGCTCTAGTGTCTGGTCTGCAATATCAGAGGACCCCTGGCTCTCCCAGCGGACATCTGGGCCAGGCTGGCCACCCGGTGGGTGGGCTGACTCCCTCCCCAGGGGCTGTGCCCTGGACCCTTTCCCTGTTCCCTCCTCCAACTTCCCCTGGACACAGTGACCCCTGCCTCCAAGTTATGCTGACCATCAGCTCCCCCACCCCTGCCAACTGCAAACATCACAGGTCAAAAGTAAAAACAAACCGGAATCATAACAGTCAAAATAATAAAATCCCCAAATTTCTCAAGTACCTGCTAGGTGCTGGTCTAAGCACTTGATATATCCTGGCCTATTTTAATGCTCACACCAGTCTTCTGAGGTCGGTTCCAGAATTATCTCCTCAGGCAGAGGAGGAGACTGAGGCACAGAGAGGTAAAGTCACTTGCTTAAGGCCACACAGCCAGGCAGTGGCAGAAGAGGCAGAGTGGGGCTTCAGTGAAGGCTGATGTTGGACCAGAGCAGGGAAGGGAAAGGTGGGTCCTATTGCCTCTTCCCAGCCTCTAGGCAGAAGGCCCACAGACCCCTAGGATGTCTTCTCCTGTGAATGGAATAGAGAGCGCGGGTGACAGAAGAGGAGAGTATGGCCCCGGTAGAGTGCTGGGCTGAGTCCCGAGGCTTGTGTTAGAACCTGAGTTCTGCCACTATTCAACCTGGAAGGTCATGCACCCTGATCTGTGCCTCCTCCAACTTTGCTGACTTCACCTCCTACACCCTCCCTTCACTCACTCCAGGCCAGCACACTGGTCTCCCTAGTGTTCCCAGAATCTGTCAAAGGCATTCCCACCTCAGGGCCTTTGCACTTGCTGCTTCTACTTCCAGAGCACCCTCATGCAGCTATTTACGTGGCTACTTGTTTTTCTGGTTTAAATTCAAGGACCACAAAGCATGTGTGTGTTGAGGCAGCATGATGTGTCTTCCCTGTAACAGAGAGGCCTTCTCTGACTGCCTCACCTGGTAAGATCTGGAAAGTGCTTCCAACAGCGCCTGACACTCAGTAAACACCGCAAAAGTGACCAGCACTCTTACTACCATCTAAACTGGCAGCCCCTCCACGTGCCACTCGGATCCCCTTTCCTTTGTTTTTCTTCATTGCACTCACCCCTTCCTGAAATTATCTTGCATGTTTGTCTACCTGGTGCTGCCCGTCTCTCCCACTAGAGGGTGAGCTCCATTGGGCTGGCCCCTTGTCTCAGTCACCTTGGACCCCAGAGTTAGCACAGGGCTCAGCTGGTGTGCAGGGGGCCCGGAGATCACCTCTCTGAGCCTTGCTTTCCTCACCTGTACAAAGGAGGTATGGCAGCCCCCGCAGAAGCTGGGGAGCAGAAGGAAGGAGGGGAGTCCCTCCCAGAGTTCTGTGATGCTGGTGAGGGAACCATAGTGATGTCACAGTTCCTAGAGCTGAGCCCTGAAATGGGGGGCCACAGCTGCCGGTCAGTGGCCCAGACCCGCCCAGGGTGGCAGGCTTGGCGCCCCCCAGGGCTCTTCCCACCCAGCTGGCCACCAGCCAACTGAGTCAGCATGGAGGGCTGGCCTGGCCTGACCTAGGAGGCTGCCCGGCCTTAAACAACAGCCTGAGGGTCACCCGGGCTCCGGGTTTCAGGCCTGCCTTGGCCTGGAGGGGAGCTGACCCCTGTATGGAGCCCTCACCTCACGGCACGTCATTGGATTCACAGGGAAATGCAAATCAAAAGCACTAGGAACTTCACACCCAGTAGGATGGCTAGCGTAAAAAACCGGACCACAGCAAGTGTTGGCCAGGATGCAGAACTCCAAGATGGTGCAGCCACTTTGGAAGAGTCTGTCAGTCCCTCAAAAGGTCAGACACAGAGTTACCGTATGACCCAGCAATTCCACTTCTAGGTAGATACCCAAGAGAAATAAAAGCCTATGTCTACACAAAAACCAGATACAAGTGTTCACAGCAACATTATAATAACCCAAAGTGGAAACAACCCAAATATCCATCAAGTGATGAAGGAGAATCAAAAAGTGTGCTATCCATACAAGTGGAATATTATTCAGCCATAAAAAAGAAGCAAAGTACTGATACATGATGAACCCTGAGAACGTTATGCTAAGTGGAAGGAGCCAGATGCAAAAGGCTGCATATTATATGACTCATTTATATGAAATGTCCAGAAGAGGTAAGTCCAAGAGACAGAAAAAATGTTAGTGGTTGCCTAGAGCAGGGATATCTGCTGGCAGGGAAATGTGGAGTGATTACTAATGGATACTGGGGTTCCTTTCTGGGGGTGATAAAAATGTTCCAAATTGATTATGGTGATGGCTGGACACTCTGTATATACTAAAAAGCATTGAATTGTACACTTTTTTAAAAAAAGATTTTATTTATTTGACAGAGAGAGACACAGCGAGAGAGGGAACACAAGCAGGGGGCGTGGGAGAGGGAGAAGCAGGCTTCCCGCGGAGCAGGGAGCCCGATGCGGGGGCTCGATCCCAGGACCCCGGGATCATGACCCGAGCCGAAGGCAGCCACTTAACAACTGAGCCACCCAGGCGCCCGAATTGTAGACTTTAAATGGGTGAATTATACATCCCCCCCCCGTAATATCTCAACAAAGCTGTTGTATGTATGTATAAGTAGAGAGAATATGTTTGTAAAGTGTCTTTTATGAGCCAAGTGAGCCAAAAAAAAAAAAAAAAAAAAAAAATTCTACCTTGTCAGGATGTTAACAAGGAGGAGACAAGAGAACATATAAAAGTGTAATTTGACTCATGATGATAAGAATAATAAAGCAGGAAGGGAATAGTGTAGTGGATGGGGATGGAGCTGCTTTAGATGGCAGAGGAGAGGCACCATGGCCCAGGAAGACCACTCTGAGGAGGTGACATTTGAAGAGAGATCTGAATAAAGAGGTAGGGGGAGCCACAGATGCTTAGTGGAAGAGCACCAGGAGAAGCAGCAAGAGCAAAGGCCCTGAGGTGAGAGCAATAGGCCAGTGGGGCTGGAGCATAAGGAGCCAGAGGGAGGGTGGTAGGAGATGGGGTCAGAGAATTGGCAGGGGCTGGATCATGGAAGGCCTGGTAGGCTGTGGTAGGAACTGCTACTCTATTCTGAGCGAGGTGGGAGCCACGGGAGGGTTTTAAGCAGAACAGGGACGTGTTCTCACTACAGTCTTCGCGGGATCCCTCTGGCTGCGAATGGAGAATAGACTTCAGGGGGAGCATGGGCAGGATGGAAGATGGGAGACCGGGAGGGAGGCTCCCGCAACAGACCAGGTGAGAGATGATGGGGGCTCGGCCCAGGGGGCGGAAGTGGAGCTGGAGGGGTGGAGAAGTGGTCAGCGGACAATCGCATCTGCGGTCTTGCCCCATCCACACCACAGCCCTGACATTTGCAGGCATACCGATTGCCATGTAACGTGAACTAGCTGTCAGCTGGGAGTGGGCCTTCCTCGAACAGTCTGAACTCCTCACATTCTCCCAGGTCAATCCTGCATCCACCTGCCCAGAACTCTGAAAAATCCCATAGCCTTGTAGACTCCAGGTCCTTGCTGCTTCGATCCCCTGAGTCCAACTGTCCTGACCCCGTCTGGGCCCTGGTTCAGCCCCTGCTATCAATTTCCATGAGAAACCCCACCCCACCCAACTCATCATCATTCTGGCAGACTCAACAAGTCAGTTTCAACATCTAGAAGATGGGGATAATAATAGTAGTTGCTTCCAATGACTGTTGCCAGGGTTAAATGAATTAATGTATGTAAAAGCACTTAGAACATTGCCTGGCGCTCCATACGTATTGGCTGTTACTATTATTGTGTGGCTGTATTCCAGTCAGTGGTGAGGGGTATTTGGTGGGTCCCTAGGGGAGGGGTGTCATGTTGGAAAGGACACCCACCCAGAGCTGACTCTCTCCCTCACCCTACTCCCACCACCAAATTCCCCTCATTGTCTCCTGTAGCACAATCCCACCCCCTTTCTGGGAAGCCCAGGCCCCAGCCCTCCACCCCCCACAGAGGCTCACGCATTTCAAGAGGTCTTGAGAAGCCATCTCCCCAACTGCACTGGGCTCCTGGGAGGAATTCTCCTGCCAGCCGCTGAAAGAATATATTATCTGTATCTTGTTCAAGGAGGTGGAAGCACAGAAAGAGGGAGAAATATGCCCAAAGTCACAAAACTTAGCTGCGACAGAGCTGGGAATGTAATCTACATCTGATGCGAAGTGATTAAAGATGGAAAGCTGGTCTTATTACGTGCTTATTACTATGTGCCAGGCATTTTGTATGCACTGCCTTTTAAAAAATTGTATTTTTAACCCAAATTGTTTTTTTGAAAAGGTAATACATGCCTACGGTTTGAAAATCAGAAAGGTACAAAGGGATATCCAGTTACAAGGGGGATCACTCTTCTGTCCCCATCCATTGTCATTCAGCTTCCCTCCCCCTCCCCCAGGCGATTACGGTTCCCACTTTCTCATGGCTCCTCCCGGTGATGGACTGTGAGTGGCAGTCCCTACTTGCCGACCCAATATCCATTCTCCACCTAGGAGAACCCTAATTTTGTTCAGGTGGCAATGTGTCCAGATAAAAATACTCATGTTCCTAGACTCCCTTGCAACTAGGAGCAGCCATGGGACCCAGTTCTGTACAGTAAAATGTAGGTACAAGTCCCTAAGCAGGGCATCCTTTTCAAGCCCTCCCACCCCCACGAGACAAGGCAACTGGAAGAGAAGATTTTTGTCTTTTTATTTTCCTTTTGCCCTTCCTTTTTCTTCCTGCCTGGAATGTGGGCTTGATGCCTGGAGACAGAGCAGCCATCTTGAGAGCAGGAGGATCAAAGCCACATGCTCAGAATGGGGCAGTGGGAAGGAGGAGGGTGCCCGAGTCCTTGAGCAGCTGTGGACTTGTGTTTGTTCAAGCCATCACTCGTTGAATTTTCTGCCCCTTGCAGCTACATGCCTTCCTAACTGGATGTGCTGTGCATGCAGAAGCATTTATATTTATCTGTATTCTTTCTTCCCCACAATCATGGTAGCATACACTATGCCCACCCTTCGGGATCTTACTGCTTCACTTAATGATGTATGTTGGAGGTTGTTACAAATCAGTACACACAGAGCTGCCCAAGCTTTTTAATTCATGTGTCAAAACTTTGTACAGATGCCCCAAAGAGCCTTCAGCCAGTCCCCTCTTGGGCTACATGTGGATTGTTCTCAAATTTGCAAAGATTATCCAGGTACCTATTTCATTCCCCACATGTGAGGGTATATCTAAAGGAGTAGAATTGCTGAATGAAAGAGGTTTGGCCGACTTGCTTTCTACCAGCAACGTGCTAGTCTACCTAACACACTGTCTCCAATCCCTTCAACAACAAAATATGATAACGCTCAGGGAAGTGTACGTGGCCTTCCCAAGGGCATTGCAGGTAATGGTCAAACTGGGATTCAAACCAGGCTCTGTCTGATACCGCAGCTGTGCTTAGAAATACTTCTATGACATTGCTTTCTATGTAGGGTGGAGTCCAGGGCCTCTCAGCAGAGAGGGAAGGAGTGAATATGACCGGGTACTGGTCTGTGCCTGAGAGGGGCCTTTAGAGTGGAGCTGTGGAGAAACCCACATGTGTCCGAGGCTGGCTTCCAGCTCACATCTGCCACTGCCTTGCTGTGTGAGCAAGTCCTGCCTCCTTGCTGGGCTTCAGTTTTCCCATCTGTAAAATGGACAGCTTGGAGCTGTTGATCTCTAGGACCTTTGAGTGCTCAGCTCCTGGAAAATCGCCATGTCTGAGGGTCTCCTGGGAGCTGCTTTTCAGCCCCTAAAATGGAAACAGTCTTCTGAGCGATTTTTCCTCCATTCCTGACCAATCAGAGGTCAACCGCATCCAGGGGGTTCTATTTCTATCTGTGGACTATGGTCACAATCCCTGGGGGAGGCCACGCTGAGGGAACAGGCCGGTTGCCCTGCTTTCTCTGTGGATCACATCTTCCTCCAGCTCTCTGACACCCAGATTCTCAGGGCAATGATTCCAATTATGGTTTCATATATTGAGAGCTTACATTGGTCAGGCTCTTGACAAAGTGCTTTACAAATACAATATATACAAATCTGGAAGAGAGGGACTATTCTTATCCCCAATATACAGAGGAGGCAAGAGAGGTTAAACAATTTGGCTAAGCTCACTCAGCCACTAAGTGGCAGGACAGGGACTGGACCCCGGAAAGTCTGGTGCCCTTCACACAGGATTTCTCTACCACGGCACTGTAGACATTTGCGGCTGGATCGTTCTTTGTTGTGGGGGGTTGTCTTGTGCACTGTAGGATGTGTAGCAACATTCCTGCCGTCTACCCACTAGATGCCAGTAATACCCATTCCCCTGATGTGACAACCAAAAATGTCCCAGACATTGCCAAGTCTCCCAAATTGCCCTTGGCTGAGAACGGCTGCCTAACCACAGCTCTGGAGGAATGGATTCTGGGTCCATCTGGGGACTGCTAGCCTCCTGAGCCCAGCTTTGGCTCCTGGGAGGCACTGCCAAAGGCTGAGAGAACTTTGTGGGGGGAACCATGCCTGTCACTTGATGGAAGTGTCACCGGGCAGCCTTCTCTGAGTTGTGAATCCTTACAACAACCCTATGAAGTAAATACTACTTCAGCGAGGGTCACTGGTGGGCAGCAGAGAAAAGATGCAGGTCGTAGGGTGGGTTTGGAGGTCAGCTGTGTGCCCTGGACAAGCGTCTTACCCTCTCTGAGATGCAGTCTTCGCAGCCAAAATCAGAGATAACTGCTTGCAGAATGGAGGCGCGAAGCTGAAGTAAAGTGTCATCGTCACGGGTAAGGAAAAATGAAAACCAGAAACTGCTTCAATGCAGGGTCTAGTTAAATAAATTACGGTACAGCCCCAGCATGGAAGATTATGTCGCTCTTAAAACAAATGAGCTTAATGTGTTTTTGCTGATGTGGAAAGATCTCTAAGATTTATTAACTTATTTATAGTTACAAAGCAAGGTACGGAGCAGCATATATGACGTAATCCCACTGGTATTAGAAAAAAAAAATTGAACTTTCAACATATCCTTATCGAAAGCCTACTACTTGCCAGACACTGTTCTAAGCAGTGGGAGGACAGCATGGACAAACCAGACTCAAATCCCCATTTCCGGGGACCCGGTGGAACGTGCATACGAACATACAAACACGTGAGGATTTTATAAGGCTGCACAAGAAAGGCTCCGCTTCTGAAACTGGAGAGGTGGGGTGAGATTCCTATCCTTCCGCGGCAGACCCTTCAGGAGCGTTTAATTAAATCAGTCTTCACTATCTGGATGCATCGCTTTTAATTCTCAGTTTTTAAAAGACTGAACCAAAAAATTAGAGGGAAGGCCAAGTGCAGTGCCTGGTCCATTGTAAATGGTTGCTTTTAGTATGATCACATATTCAGGAACTGTTTCCTGAGCACCTGCTATGTGTAAGTACTGTGCTGGGTGCTGAGGACACAGTGGTGAAGCAAAAAAGATAAGAAACCGCCCTCGTTTGCGGGGGGGGGGGCGGGGGGGGGAAGACAGCCGTTACAGAAGTAACTACAGGTGCATTAGTGTTACAATGGAGGGGACTCTGGAGGCATCCGAACCTAACAGAGGGGTGGCCTACAGATCTGGGGAGCTGGAGCCTGGGCTCTCGCCCTCTCTCGCTGACGTGACTTCTACCTGGACTATTCACAGAGTGTGGCCCCTGCGGGGTTCTGGGGCTAATAAGAACAGCTAAAACTGATTGAGAACTTATAACCAACCAGGCACTCTGTAGGGACTTTACATGTGTTAGCTTCTTTAATCCTTACAACAACCCTATGAAGTAAATACTACTTTTGTCCCCATTCTACAGAGAAGAACTCAAAGGCACAGAAGGGATGAGTAGCTTACTCAGGATCACACAGCTAGTAAGTGGCAGACCAGAACTGAGACCCAGGTAGTCTGCTTCAGGCCCCACACTGTAACTACTTCCTTTCATGACTTTCTTCCCCTTTTCCTCCTCTTCCCTGCTCATCAGAAGCAGTCCTCGGTCCCCACAACCTCCCCCAGACGTGAGGGATGGCCTTCTGCCCCCACCTCCAGCGGAACACGTGAGGACTGGAGAACAACCCTCTGCGCCCTCACCTGTCCTGGGGGCTTGCGAAGCATCTCGGCTATGCCCTCAGAGCCTGGGGGGAAGAGGGATAGGGGTGGGCAGGAACCAGCAGGGGCATACCGGCCCCTCTGCCCTTCTGTCCTTTGGGGTTAAGGACCTCAGTTGACTCTTACAGCCAAGGATCCAGACTGAATATAATCCCAGCCCCTGAATGAGCCCTGACCTGTGTCTTTATTCTGACTGAACCCTGACTCTGGTCACAGATTCCCTCATGACCCTGGTCACAACAGAGCCCTGACTTTGGTCACAGTCTGAGCTCTGGATCAGATCACAGACCTGATCCTAGGCTGAGCCATGACCCAGGTCACACACTAAATACTGACCCTTCTCATTGGTTGAGCCCTGATCCTGGTCACACATTGAGTTTTACTTTGATCTCAGATACGCAGCCATCTCCCAATGCTACTGTCCACCGTCCACTGTCCAGGGGTCTGGAGAACTCCTGGAATGCCCTCTTTCCCCCAGAGCTGGGACCAGTCATCCCTTCGACCTGTGCAAGGAATGTCAGGCCTGCTGTCTCCAAGGGCCAATCTGGGGGGTGCAGGGAGCCCTAAGAAAGACAAGGACACGAGTTGAGGCAGAGCTAAATTCTTGGGAGTTCCCTTCCTGTCCAGAGGCTCTCAGACTCCTCCTATTTCTCCCTGCCCATCTTCTTCTCCCATGTTCATGCAAATATTTATCCCCGAATAAAATTCATCAGCAGAGTTCCGTCTTTAAGGAAGGGAGGTCAGACAGCAGCCCGCCCAGCAGCTGGGCAGAATTCTATTATCAGGAGGAAGTGCCCCCAGCAGGGAAGGACTGTGCCTTCTCCCTCCCAGCAAAGCCTTACTCACTCTGCCCTGGCTCAGCTTCATTCTGAGGGGCCGTGGAGCTCCTGACGCCGGAGCCATGCTGACCCAGGGAGCCTGTCCTCCCAGGGGGCCCTCTGCCCCCGATCCTGGGAATCAGTCCCAATGTCTAAACAAGACTGTCAAGATTTGTAATGGGGGCCCCCCAAGGTGCCTCCAAGGTTGGCAGGGCTTGACACGTCAGGAGAATGTCCTTGTGGCCTCCTCGAGGAACGAAATTGCCTCCTTAAGACCCCCGGGGGGGGGGTTCCCTGAAAATGGGGCTGGGGAATGGGGTGAGAAACACACATTCATCATGCCTTCCTTACTCATAGAGTGCAAACATTTGAAATCGAGGACACTGAGCAGATGCTAAGTTTTCTGGCCAGTTCCCCTCCCATCTCTGTAAAAGACTTTAGTTCCTCTGGTTTGAGAGTGGAGGGCTGGGGAGCCATAGAGGGAAGGAGAGAAGCGTGGGGGTGTCCTAGCTGTGCATTATCCAAACCCTACCACTACCTACAGCCCATGAATTGCATCCTCCTTGGAGAGTCAGGAGTCAAATACCCAGTGAGCCAGTCAGGGGGACAAAGAGGTGGAAAAACAGCTGGTCAGCCTGTCAGCCATCTTGTCAGTCGGCTACAGAGAGAGGCGATGGGCAGTCAGTCATCCACTTGATCAGACACATGGTCAGACAGACAAGGAGATGGACAGACTTTCTGTCATCATCCTTAGATACAACAGACCCCTAGCAGAGAGACAGTCAGACAATCAGGCTTTCAGTCATCCTGTCAGTCAGACATGGAGATGGCTAGCAGGCAGTCAGTCAGTCAGACCAGGAGATGGAGAAACAGACTGAGTCATTCATCTAAGTACAGATAGACTGTCAGCCAGTTGGACAGACAGAGACAGGCAGATCATCTGTCAGTCATTCAGTCACTGGGTCTGACACCCAAGCAGACAGACAGATGGCCAATCAGACATTCAGAAAGGCATTTAAACGAAATGGACCAGAGAGGCAATTTGTTGTGCATCTAATTAGTTAGATACAACAGCGA
Source organism: Eumetopias jubatus (assembly GCF_037043125.1). Lineage (NCBI taxonomy): Eukaryota > Metazoa > Chordata > Mammalia > Carnivora > Otariidae > Eumetopias > Eumetopias jubatus. Next base: position 128,975,886 of record NW_028274815.1, read on the forward strand.
GTCAGATAGGTAGCCAGTCAGCCAGTCAGATAAGCAGCCAGTCAGCCAGTCAGATAGGCAGACAGACCGCCCGTCAGATAGGCAGACAGACCACCGGTCAGGCACCCATGTGGTCGGAGCGCCGACAACGCAGGCAGATGGGGAGCTAGTCAGTTTTGCATCCATTCGGTCAGACATGAAGACAAACAGACGAACAGCCAATCACCGGTTCAGTCAGATGCATGGCAGTCAGCCAGACACCTATGTGGACAGAAAGACACAGCCAGACAGCCGTTCGTCCAGTCAACCAAACACCCAGGCAGAAGGACAGACAGACAATGATCTAGACATGTGATCAGTTTGTTAGTTGGACAGATCATCAGGCAGGCAGGCAGCTGCCTAGCCAGTCATTTGGACACTCTGTCAGTCAGTGGTGTGGGGACAAATCCGATGTCCGACACTGTCAGGCAGACCCACCCTGCCCCCTGGCCAGTGACCCAGCTGGTCATTATAGTGACATCCAGGCTGAGCAGAGCGGTCACTGGACCCGTGAAAGATGCTGCGAAATAGGACAGGTGGTCCTGAGCTCACCAATAACTGGGGTCAGAACATGCCTCAAAAGACCCTGACCCAGCCCTGTAGGCAGTCAGGGAAAGCTTCCTAGAAGAGGAGGGAAGAGGACCAGGCTCTGGGGCCAAGAACAAAGCATTCTGGATGGGCTAGCTGCCCATCCCCCAGGCAGGACTTGAGGCAGTTTTCCCGTGCGTGTCCTCCTTTCCTTAACCCAAGTGTTCTTTGAGCTATGGAGATGGGGTCCACACACATTCCCCCACCTCTTCATCTGCACTACACTGTGCCCCTCCCCAGAGCCACCCCTTCTCCCTCTGAAGCGCACTGAACACACTGCCCCAAAGGCTTACTGTTTTTCTAGGCCGCAGGGCTAGAAAGGGGCTGCAGTATGTGTGTCGGTGTCTGCTGGGGGGCATGTGTGGAGTCATCTGTCGGGCCCCCTCCTTCCTCCTTGCTCCGCCAAGTTCTCCCTTCCTCCCTCCTCCCCTGGAGCTGGGGGTTGGGAGGCCCTCCCAGGCCACTTCCCATTTTGGGAATTGGGCTGAGAACTATGCAAGGAGACCGAAATAATTCCTTTTTCGAGCCTGGCCAGGGCCCTAGCAGCCCAAACATTGGCACAAAACCAGTGCGGGGATGGGGGTGAGCTATTAAGGGGGGGTAGGGGAGGGGGGAGGGGGGCGGGGCTGAGCCCTGGGGCCCAGGGAGACAAAGGCCTGGGTGTCTGCAGCAAAACTTCCTCACCCAGCCCCAGGGCTGGTTACCAGGAACCTGGAAATCTTAGAAGCTCCCAGTGGGGAGCTGCCAGGCCAGAAATGGGGGGGGATATGTGGGGGGATGGGGAGCAGGAGACAGAAAGAGCAGAAAAGGAGTCACACGGGCCCCGTTGGCAAAGACAATTTGAAACACAGACCGTTTCTAGCAGCCAAGAAGGAATCTCTGATATCTTCTGAGAACATGCCACCCTCCTAGGGGCAGATGGGGCATCTGCAAAATGGGGCCAACCCACTGACCCTCTTTCTCAAGTAAGAGATGGTTGCGGGGTGGGGGGGGGAGCACTTAGCACACAGTAGATACACACTAAACGCAAGTGGCCCTATCAGAATCCAAACACACGTAGCTTCGCACCCCTGCGGCACGGCCTCCTAGCCTGTAACCCGAGCCATCTCTGCCCGCTTGGTCTCCATGCCTCCCGTCTAAAACGGAAGCAATGCCAGAAGCCTCTCCAAGGTGGCTACGGGAGTAAACGACGTGAAGGTGCACAAGATCTAGCACATGGTAGGTGTGCAAGGCATTTTAGTCTTTCCTCCTTCCTTTCCCTTCTCAAAGTGGTATTATTATTTCAGTGGGGATTTACAGCAACTCGGCCAAAGGCAGATATCAGTCTACATTTTCTAGGTGACACCCATCTGGAGCCAGCCTCTTCTGAGCCTCAGTTTCCCCCTTGCGTTAAATGACAGTGAAGGACAAGAAGCAGACGTCCCTGAGAGCTCTTTCATCACTGTCATCACCAGATACGTCACGTCTGGTAAGCTTAATTTCCAGCATGCATTTTCCCCTCCCAAGGTCTCCCGGCTCGGCTGGGGATCCAGCTGGTCTTGAAGAAGCCAACTCCCCTCTGCCAGGGATAAGCCGATCAGCGCATTCCTTTCCAGAGTAAACCGATCAGTGCATTGCATCCCCAGGATACGCACATTGCGCCCTCCAGCCATAGAGATTGGTCCGAGTGGAGCACGTGACTTAAACTCGTCCAATCGGATTGGCTTCTGAGACCACAGGAATGCTGGGAGTTCTCTTTTCTTCTGGATGACACGGTGTGCAAATGGGATTCCTGGACTTACCTTTGGGGCTCCCAGGAGGGCAACCGGCCCAAGGACAAAACTGACAGAGAAGGGCATAGCAGAGTGGATCGTAGACATTGTGAAGACATCCTGACCCCCTCCGCCACCTGGATCAAACCTCACTGGGCCTTTTCAGTTACTCCATCCAATAAATGCCCTAATATTGTCTATGTCGGTTTGATTGGACTTACTGTTTCTTGCACCCAAAGTCACCCCTGCCGACATATTTCCTTTATCAAAGTGATTTGTTGTTGTTGTTGTTGTTGTTGTTGTTGTTGTTGTTTATTTTGGCCAATTTTAACCTTCATCACTGCCTTTCTAAATAGATGCTATTGTTCTCCCCATCTGAGAGATGAGGAAGCTAAGGCTCAGAGAAGTGAAGTGACTTGCCCCCAATATGAACCTGGAAATGTCTTATGCTCCTTTCATGACCTCCCATTTCTCATCCAACTCTGAGCAAGTGAGAGGGAGAAAGACAGTAACAACCAGCACCAAACTCCAATAATGATTGTTCCAAGGAAGACAAATCTCCTAATGTCAAGCCTGGAAGATGCTTAGGGATCACCCAGTTGAACTGTCCTCAACCCTCCCACTTCAGAGATGGGGAGACTGAGGGAGGCAGACTGAGAGCCAGGGCCTGCGAGGGCAGAGGGGTCATCTGCTGTTTCAGGCCTGTCTGGTGGCTTCCTTCTGGTAAAAATTCCTCACAGGTTTTTGGGAAATCGTGCCTCCACTCTGGAGCCACCTGGCTTACGTGAGGCTGACCCACCAGCCCTGGCCAATCAGAGCTGTGCATTCCCCTGGCAATGACGATCGGCTCAGATTGGGCACTGACTCAAGCCAATCAGAGTGAGCGCTGGGGCTGAGACTACAGGCAAAGAGATGCTCCCAGTCCTAACCAAACTCCGTGTTTTTTTGTTTTTTAAGATTTTATTTATTTATTCATGACAGAGAGAGAGAGAGAAGCAGAGGGAGAAGCAGGCTCCCAAGGAGCAGGGAGCCCGATGCGGGACTCGATCCCAGGACCCTGGGATCATGACCTGAGCTGAAGGCAGATGCTTAACCATCTGAGCCACCCAGGCGCCCCCAAACTCCGTTTTTAGCACAGAGAACAGGCCCCAGGTTCAGGGCCTGTGGCGGGCTGCAACGGCCACTTTACAGTTTAATGATCTAGTTCATTTTCATGTTATTCATTTTTAAACTTGTCTTCCATTTAGGTTGACCAACTCAACCTGGTTTGCTAGGACCATCCTGATTTTAAAACGGAAACGTTCCATGCCCAGGGAACAGCCTCAGTCCCAGGCAAATGGGGATAGGGACAGTTGGTCCCTACTTCACTTTATGGGTATCAGATACTAGCTTTCCACTAAAGGCAGGTTCCTTTTATAATAAACTTACATAAATTTAAAAATTGAGCCAGTTAAGGGAAAAATACTAACAAAATAGTGTACCTTTAGTGAAAAGGAAATGGCAGAAAATCATGAAAGCTGCCTGTGGGTGTGAGTCCTCGTTGGGAGATACACAATGCCTGCAAAGTTGGAAACCCATGCTCAGTCCCTGGGTTACTGGCCTACTGGCTGTTTAATCTGGATAACTTGCTCACCCTCTCTGAGCCTTCAGGTCCTCTGCAGAAGCAGGAATGGTGTGGGCAGGCAGGCTCTGTTAACTCGCTTAGCATGTGGGCTCCTCCCTGAGCAAAACCTGCCGCCAAGAGCAGCTCACAAATCCTTGGGGAGGCCCGTCATCTCCCTACTGTGCTTGGCTGATGGGGCCATATCTGCAAATTAGCTACCATTCAGCCGAGATGCCCTTTAGAGACGCTAATTGCCCGGTGCCTAGGAGTCCCCACTCCTTCCTGGCACAGGCGGCTGGCTGTCAATCCCCTGCCATTATTGTCTGCTAACAGTGCTTGATTTGTCTACATAGACCAGGGTACGGGCATGCCATTCGCATCCAACTACAGCACAGCGCACAGAGCATGGCTCACCGATGCGGGTGCATGTAGCACACAGGTGCCAGCAAGCATCTATTCCTGTGGACAGATCTGTGGACACACGTGCACCCTCATGCGTGCCTGCCTAGGCCCCCGAGTGTGGAAGTGAATCAATGTCTATGTGTGCTCTGTGAGCCACTCATAAGCCTGCACAGAAAGAGCTCCAGACAGGTAGATGCAGGACTACGCACATGTGTGTGCAGACAGGCACGCTACATGGGGTTGCTGCCAGGATTAAATGATAGACGCCTGGTGGTGCCAAGAACAGTGCCCGGTGTGTGGTTGGTTAGCACTCCATAAATGAAATCTCTTACTGATCATTTTCCCCCCTATACTCTATTTGTTGAGGTATGATTTACACACAATAAAATATACAAGTTTTCTGCATTCAGTGCAATGCCTTTTGATAAATGGATACACCAGTGTAACCACCACCCCAATTAAGTATAGGGCATTTCCACCACCCAGAAAGCTCCCTCAGGCCCCCTTCCGGTCAATATCCCCAAAGGCAGCCACTGTTCTGATTTCTTGCACTAGAGTTCAGTTTTGCCTACTCTTGGAGCCCACATAAATGGAATCGTACTGTGTGTTCTTCTTGATGATAACTGTTCCGCCTGCTCAGGTGCGGGCAAACAAGCATGCACAGACACATACACCTGCACGCGTGTGCATGGGAGCTCACGGAGGCACCCAGGCGCCCACATGGTATTTTGAAGCTGTAAATTTCTTGGCCTCAGTCGGCAGCTCAGCTTGGCCTTGCTAGGTCCAAGTGGCTAAGGGAGGTGAAAGAGCTCCTGGCACTGGGGCCAGACCCTGGGGAGGCTCCTTCAACATCTCCATCAGCTCCTTCTTGCTGGATGACCTCAGGCAAGTACTTAAAAATCTCAGTTTTCTCCTTTGTAAAATGGGATGATAGACACACACCTCGTACTAACTCCCCTGGATTGACTGCTTACTATGTGCCAGGCAATGTTTTAAGGGCTGTACCAGTCCTAATCCAAGTCCATCCTTCCAGCAACCTGAGAATCTAGATACAATTATGACCTCTCTCTTATCGGTGAGGACGCTGAGGCACAGAGATGTCCAGCAGCTTGTCTGAGGTCACACAGCAGAGGAAATGGCCGAGTTGGATTTGAACCTGGTCTGGCTCCAGAGCCTCCACTTGCCACCATTACAGTACCGCTCCTCATGGAGAGAACTGTAAGGGCATTGTCTTTGTCCATATACCTGCCACAGGGTAAGTGCTTAATAAATGTTTGATGTGGTTACTACCAAGAACATTTGCATCCCCCATCTCAGTAATGCCTCAGAACAACCCCATTTGGCAGATGAGAAAACAGAGGCTCAAATAAGTCTGTTGCAAAAATCCCAGTTCTTCTAACTCTGAATCCCACATTCTTTCTATTCTCCCCACTTGGGCTGTTCTATCCCATGAGGGAGGGACTTTGCCTGTTTTGCCTATTGCTATGTTCCCAGCACCTAGAAGAGTGCCTGGCATATACTCAGTACTCCATAAATGTTCTTCCAATGAATGGGTACAGCAGGGAGCCCAATGCCCTCCTTTACAGTGTGAGGACCCCAGACCTGGAGACGGGTGTCACTTGTCCAAGGTCACACCATGCCTTAGCACCACTGACTCTAACATTCTCCCTGCCTGGCTCACCCTCTCTACTTCCTGACCTGAGCAGCCCAAAAGATTTGGGAGCCCCTGAGGCATTCTCAAAGGCCACGTTAATGGGGAGCTGGCTGGGAGCCTCTCCCAACTTCGTTACACCGGCCAAGGTCAGCACGGAAGGCTGCCAGGCGAAACCTCAGAAAATGCTGGCCAAAGGGATACAAAGCCCCGGCTTGCCAGAGCTTCTGCACTGGGGAAGGGGAGCATTCCTGGCAGAGGGGGTGGGGAGGGAGGGCCAGGCCAGCCTGTAAACGCCCTCTGCAAACAGATGCTTGGTCTGCAGCCCACTCTGACCATCATCCCCACCAAGTCAGCAGAAGAAGCAAAACGCTTGAGCCGAGCATGACGCTGTGGTGTGGCCTAGGGTCTGTGCCTGTAGGTACCGGGTCCATGAGAGCCCCTCCTGAAGATGCAGGGGAGATGGGGGAAAGGCGGGACTTCTGAGGAGGGGACAGGCTGCCCTAGATGGAGGGTCATTCTTAGTTGTCAATCTCTAGCATTTGTCCGTGGATAGACGTTTTAAACATGCTGATCACTTCCTCTCAGGACTTAGGTGGGTGTCTCCTGAAGCAGAGTCTGAGGGGAGGATGGTTAGGTAGCAGGTGCATCAAGGGAGTGCCTTGAGGGGACAGCGAGAGTGCGGGAAGGGGGCCTGGCAGGGCAGGAGCTGTGCTGGACGGTGGTCTCAGCAGGCAGCTAGCCTTAGCCTGATCCCACAGGAAGCTCAGGAGTGTGAACGGCACCCAGAGTTGGTCTGGCCTTCGCGTAAGAAGGCCAAGCTTCTGCCTCCCTGACTCGGTGGGTCGTGGGCTGCAGGCTGCGTGCAGGGAAGGGGAAGGTTGTAGTTTGCAATCCCCCAGGCAGTCAGGGGGGGCTGTGGGGTATGCTAGCCAGGAAAGGGGATGTGGTTAAGGCCCCTTCATTGCATTAACTCATCAGGACCTACACTTCCCCCATGCAGGGCCAACCCTCAGAAGAAAGAAGGAGAGGCACAGAGGGGAGACTGTTTCCACCGCCCTCCAGGGCAGGTCACTGCATCCAGTATTTGAAAAACAAAAAAATCAGCCCGCCCCACCCCCCAAAAATGGCACGTCGCACATCAGGGCTGACAGGGCCTCTCTAACGTCTGCGGGACGCTGGGGTCTGTGAGGCACCGCGGGTAGCGCAGGGGAACAGCAGTCTCTGGGTCCTCTGAGCGGATATGCCCGCTGGCCTGACCCAGGACAGGACGGGCCGGCTCCAGCAGCAGACGGCGCAGATGAAGTTACAAGGTGAAGAAAGACAAAGCAGCCTGGCTGGGCCTCGGGGGAGACCCCGGGACAGGCCCTGGGAGGGTGGTGGTGAGATCTGACCCTGTGGGGAGGTGGTAGGACGGAGGAGGAGCAAGCGGGCGGAGGGTCCTTGGGAAGGTGAGGGCCTGGCCTGCGGCCCCCACCCCCACGGCAAAAGGCACCAGACCCTTCGGTCCTGAGCAGGGCCCCTCCTCACCTTCACCTCTGCCAAGCTAAACCCTCCTCCTCTAGGCACAGCACTTTATAGCGAGCAAAACACCTGTGCTTTGAGCTCAGCATGTTGAGGTGGGCGAGCCAAGGGCTCCATTCTACACAGGGGGAAACTGAGGCTTGGGGAGGTCCACAGTGACCCCTTCATTAAGCATCTACTGTGTACCAGGCACGAAGTCAGGTGCTTGTAGTACACAGACCAGAACCCCTGCTCCCGTGGAGCATATACTCAAGTGGGCCAGGAGTGTGGAAAGCAAGAAGGTAACAATTACTACGGAGAAACAACAATACTAAAAGCAGGGAAGGGAGAAAGATGGCCACGGGTGAAAGTTGCCATTTAAAAACAGACAGTGAGAAACAGGAGAACACCAGCTTTGGAGTTTGGCAGGTTCGGCATTCAAATCCCAGCCCTGGCTGAGTCTTGGGCACATGACTCGGCCTCCCTGAGCCTGTTCCTCACCTGCAAAAAGGAGGCCGCTGTGCGGAGGCCGAGGCTCGTACAGGTGCATCTCTGACTAAGGGGCTTGGACCCTAAGGCACAGGCAAGATGCTTTCAAAGTGTGCTTTGAGGGCTGCCTGCCTCGGCATCAACTGAGATCCTTGTCAGAATGTAGATCCTGAGCTGCCACGAGAGATCTCAATTCTGTGGTCTGGCGGACAGACCTGGGAATCTGAATTCTGCTAGGGCTTGGGAACCCCCAACCAAAGGCTTGGGTGTGGGGTTAGCCTGTGGCTGCCTCCCTGGTGAAAACTCACAGGTGCCCAAAGGGGAAATGCCCTTAAGGATCATAGGGCTCAGCAGTGTGCTCCCATTATGCAGATGAGGAACCTGAAGACCAGAGAAGCTGAATGACTTGTTCAAGGCCACACAGCTGATGAGCAGCAGAGCTGAGTCTGGGATGGTGGACAGATGGATGGAGAGAGGTAGCAGCCGGTTCAGGTAACAAGCAGTGGGTGCCAGATATAGCAGGGCTGGGATCAGGAGGAGAGCCGAATTTTGTCCCAAGAATGTAATCCTTCCGGACTGGGAGGACACGTGCTTCCTTCCCATTCGAGAGTGCTAAATGACCCTCCCTGGACTCCTGCTCAGTTCATTCCTTGGAGAAACAGGATCCTACTCTCTGTCACACCCTGACCAGCCCAGGGCACCGCAGTCTCCCAGGGAGCCCCTTCCTGCAGCCCAGTGGATCCCAGGCACGCCAGTGTGGGACACAGCACCAGTACTAGATGCATTGAAATCCGGATTTCTCAACCTCCCTGCACAGTAGAATCACCTTGGGAGCTTTGGAAAGTACCAGTCCCTAGGAGCCACGCCTCGAGATTCTGATTTAATCGGTCTGGTGGTGACCTGGCATTGGGACTTCCAAAGATCCTCAGATGATTTCCACGTGTAGCCAAGACTGGTGTAGCTGTACAGGGACAAGACATCAAATCACATTGATTCAGCATGACGAGTGCCTTTCCAATTCTCCTTCCGACCTTCGGACTCCCTGAAGGGGAAAGTGGAGTTTGAAGCTAATGGGATTTTAACGCCTCTCTAACACAAGTACACCTTCCCTTTTGACCCAAAGAGAGCAGGTGTCAGGCTCCAGCATCTGGCTAGAATTTCACATGATTTATGGTGAATGGTACCATTTGTTCAGAATATCCAATTTCCAACTTAAAACAACTTGATTTAAGTAAAATAAGTGAATTAATCTAAAGAAGAATATTAAGCAAATCCTATCTTAGGTATTTCTCCCGGACCCAGTGGTGGTCTATGACCCAAGCAGGTCCCCTCACTTACGTTCTCCTCTGGCTACAGGAATCATTTCTGAAATGCACATCGCTAAAGTGTGTCCAGTCAGAGCCAATTCTGGAACTTTTGCTGGAGCAGCCAGGAAAAAGGTTTCTCTTTCTGCTGGTCTTGGTACTCACAGGATGGACTTTGGAGAAAATGTCAGTTCAGAGAAGGGAGTGGCCTTCCAAGGCCACTGGCACTAGTGGCACAACTGAGATCCGAACGATGTTCACTTGCCCCCAAATGTAGTACAGCTTCCAAATAAACCACATTTCTGGCAAATTCACTGGGATCCCTCAGAACTTCTGTTTCCTGGGTTTAGAGTCTCTATATACAGCATGTGCTTAAGGAAAATTCAATAGCACCCTTTAGAACCTAAGTAGGTGCCTTTAAAAAGCTCTTAAAAGACACTGTTATGATCATTTAACACATTTGGAGCACCAGAGAAGATCTGGCTATTTGTGAAGATATTTGGTGCCCTTGTTCCTTTCAGTTTGGGACAATAAGAAACTTCTGGTTGGAGTCTCAGCTAGACATTTCAGACTATCTCGCCCACTCCCCACTGAAAGGAGTGTGATGTCTGCTTTCTGCCTACTGTGATAACCTCTGAATTCACCCATCTATCCATCCATCCATCCATCCATTCATCCACCCCACCACACACATATCCAACACAATTTTACAGAACGCTTACAAGGAGGGAAGCACAATGCCAGGAGCAGGAGAGACAGACGAACACAGCAGACAAATCCTGCCATCAGAGAGCTCATAGTCCACTCTGAGTAGGGGAGGGCAGGTAGTAATCAGATAATTGCTTACATGGATGTGAAATTACAATGGGAACAAGGGACATCCAAGAGAGGCACATAGAACTCGGAAAACCATAACTGGGGATTTGACCTATTCAGAAATCAGAGAAGTCTTCCTGGAGATTCCGGAGCTTCAGGGTGAGCAGGCAATAAGTGGGTGAAGAGAGGAAAAGCATTTCAGGCAGAGGGAACAGCATGTGCAAAGGCCCTGAGGCAGGAAGGAATTTAGTAAGTATGCAATCAGTATGGCTGCACACAGGAAGCTAGGAGATGAAGTCAGAGAGGTAGGGGGTCCTGCCCGCATGGAGCCTTTCAGGCCCCTGGGAGGAGATGTGCCTCCTCTCCTCAGCCCATCCTCCAGCAAATCAAATGGAAAACTCCCACCTTTCCCCTCCTCTCTCCCTTACATCATAAAGATGGGGAAAAAACAAAACACTGCCCTTACGATTTCTGGAACTTGAGGAATACAACAAAGCATCCACACAACAAGGAGAGTTTGGGTTACTTAGGCGAAAAGGGAGAAGAGCAAAAAGAAAGACAAGAAGCCTGGGAGTTAAATGAGGAAGTGAGGGAAGGGGGGGGTGCACTAGTGAAGGGACTGGGCTCAAACCTGCCTGCCGCCTTTTAGCTGCCTCCTTGCATGTCAACCTCCCGGGCTCAGTTTCCTCATCTGTAAAATGGGAATAATAACAGTACCTTCCCCAGAGGGTGCAGTGAGGGCTGAATGAGTTAATAATGTCTGTCTGTAAAGAGTGATGTATGAGTGGTACGTGGGTGTTACATGGGTGTTGTCAGAGAGAGAGACTGGGTTGCACCTCTAAACTCCTCTGAGTCCCCAGGGAGGCCCTGCTCTCAGCCTGGACAGCTGGAGGGTGAGAAGTTACTGAAGGGACCAAGAACCCATGGTGATGGGCTATATGGGACAGGCTTTGAAAGGCAGCTAAGAAATCTCCTTGGGAGACAAACTCCTCCCTTGATCGAGAACATCTCACATCTGGGAGGAGGGCCAGGTTCTACAGTTTTTTGAGTAAAAAGGAAGGGGCTCTGGCCACCTCCCTCATAAGAAACCTCCAGTTCAGATTATCTCCCAGTGTCGAATTCTGGAATCCAAAAGCACTGACCAAGGGGGTCTAATGACAAATTCTTAGAAGAAATGCCAGGGCCCATCATGAAGGAAATGACATCAAGTTTGGGAAGTCAAGAGAAAGATGCTTACTATACAGAGTCATCGAAGATGAGTTAAGGAGGCCAAGGGGGCCAGGGTGGGGGGTGTAAGATTGTTCTAGTTGGCATAGCATGTGCAAAGGTCCTGAGGTAAGACCCTGAATGGAGCCTGAGGATCTGAGAAAGGAGATATGATGTGTGTAATATGAAGGTGGGTAGTAGTTCTTATAGGCCTTTAGTGACCAGATAAGGGACTTGGAAATTATCCTGAGAGCAATAAGAAGTTATGGAGGAGTTAATGCCCCTCCCTACTGCCACTCTCCCTCACCCCCATCCAAAAACTCTGTATAGATAGAGTGGATAAGACCAGAGGCAGGCTCTGAGTGAAATGATATGAGGCCCGAAAAACTCTCTAAGACCATATCTGAAGGGGCAAATTCATTCCTTCATTCATTCACTCAATAAATTTTATTTCATAACTACTATTCTAGGCACAGATTTTTTTTTAAGATTTTATTTATTTATTTGACAGAGAGAGAGAGAGAGAGCACAAGCACGGGGAGCAACAGGCAGAGGGAGAGGGAGAAGCAGGCTCCCCGTAGAGCAGGCAGCCCCATGTGGACTCGAACCCAGGACCCCAGGATCATGACCTGAACCGGAGGCAGACGCTTAACCTACTGAGCCACCCAGGCGCCCTAGGCTCAGATTTAACCACGGAGAAAACAAGCAAAACCTGACCAAGTCCCTCTCTGATAGAGCTTATGATGTAGTGAGATGAACCAGATAAACATAATATACCAGGTGGTGAAAAGGACGAGGAACAAAATAAGGAAGGTAAAGGAACGGAGCGTGAAGGTGGGGGAGGGGGAGCGTGAAGGTGGGGGGAGGGGAGCTATAGTCATTTACTCGGGGATGAGACCTAGCGGCTGGTCCTTGCCAGCCACCTTAGCACTGAGTGCCCACCACATGCTCACGCACATGGTAAGTAGAACTGAAAGGTGATCTTGCAGCAGCACCCCCCTCCCACCGTCGATGAAGCTGCCCCCGCCAGCTGACACTAACAGTGCATTCGTGGTGCTCAAAGTGACCAGCACACTATTCCGCTTCCCCACAAGCTGCTGCCAGCCACACATCTCCCAGGGCCGGGAAGCCACAAGCCCTTGGCATCTTTTCAGACCCTCGCCTGACCCCCTCTGCCTTTCTTTGGAGCACAAGGAGGTGAGATCTGGGCTTGGTAGGGCTGCTTCCCCAGGGCCTGCTCCAGGTCAAACAGCAAGAAAAGGTAAATTAAATGGGGCTGACAACAGGTCAAGGGTCCTTGGCAGGCGTAGGGCAGGGGAGTCATTGTTCAGCTGCCTTCCTGAGGATGTCACTCCTGAGAGCACCTCCTGAGTGGATGGGCATCAGAAACAGTAAGAGAAAGAGGCATAAATAACAGAATCCCACCGGCTAAATGGAGGTTTGGGGACCTTCTGTGGTTTGCCTTTCTTCAGGAACTGCTGCCAGGGGGTAGACAATGAAGTATTAATGACACACATAAGGGATGAGACCCAAAACATAATGAGTCGGGGACAAGAGTTCCGACGCCAAACACCGAGGTTCTGAACATGCCCGCCAGAATTCCAATCACGAACACCACTGAAGTGTCCTGACCTTGACCCTCAAAACTCAGACTCTGAACATGACTTCCAGCCTGGAACATAAGCGTTCCGACCTTGCCCGCTAGAGTTTCAATCATGAGTAGCAGTACTCTAGCCCTGTACTCCTTGGGTCCAATTACAGATCTGAGGATTCTGACAATGGATGGCAGCCTTCTAACCTTGAACCCCAGAACTGTGACCCTGAATGCTAGTGTCCCAACAACGAACATCACTGCTGTGATTTTGAGCAGTGTAATTCCAACCTTGAACATCAGAATTACCATCCTGGGCCCCCAATCTCTGCCAAAAATTCCTGAACACTCATGCTTCCCAGGCTGAATTTGTAGAGCTGATACTACTTTGCAAGGATCTAAAGTTTAATTCTACACAACAAACTCTTCCATGGGCCCACAGCCCCTAGAAATAAGCCAAATGCTCCTATGGGGAGGAGAGGAAGATGAAAATAAAAATAACACCAGCTTATATTTTTTGTGTATCAGACACTTCGCTGAGCACTTTACATGCTTCTTCTCATTCAGTCCTCTGGACAACCCTTGGGAACTTGCTATTCCCATTTTACAGATGAGAAACCTGAGACTCAGAACCAGTCCAGTTTGCTGACTCAATATCTACTGCTTTTTACAGCCTTACAGCAGCTTTTTCTTCCTGCTTTAGTTGGAGGCTGGGTAGGGGGACGTTGGTTCCTATTAACTAATTAGTTAAGGATTTCCCTGACTTGTGTTGGCACCCGCTGGGGGTGCCTTGGGTTTGAAGCCAAGTCCCAGCTGGGTAGGACAGTCATTCATTCAACAAACACCTGTCACCCTGTCTTGTGCTTGCTGTCAGAGTAGGGAGAAGGGAGGGGGGGACCGGCTGCTTCTGTCACCCAACCCCTTCTAGATGGGAGGGCCTCAGAGACCAGAAATGATCCTTCTTCCCATTTCTAGCCATCAGAAGGCTCTGTGCCTCAAGAGTCAAAAAGTGGAGCCCTGAGGGCTGAAAGTGGTCCACAGGACTGTTCTGTTTGGCCCACCCAAATGTGTTTAATTTTTTTAAAAAATATTTGCCAATATTAATAACTTGGGATATCTCACATGAAAAAATTAAAATCTCTGGGGGTTGCCTGGGTGGCTCAGGCAGTTCACAGTCTGACTCTTGATCTCGGCTCAGGTCACGATCTCAGGGGTCCTGAGACTGAACCGTGTGTCAGGCTCCATGGTCAGTGGGGAGTCTGCTTCTCTCTCTTCCCTCTGCCCTTCCCCCCCACCCAGTTGCACACGTGCACGCTCTCTGAAATAAATAAATAATTCTTCAGGGCGGGGGGGCGGGGGAAGGAAACTCTCTGGCTGGGCCCAGAACCCAGCCTAGAGCTGAATAGCAGCTGCATCTTTCGATGGGCGTGTGTGTTCCAGTTCCCACCGCTCCCTTGCTGCCTCCTTGACACCAAGGCTGAGTGTTCACCGTCCTGCTCATTGACGTATTCCGGTTCTTCCAGCCAACAGCTTTGCTTGTTAACACTACCTCCCTGGCCCCTGTGGCCCTCTGAGTTCAAGGTCCCCGAAGAGGCACCTTTTCCTTGACAGATTCTCTGGGACTGAGGGACCTTCTACTCCTCACTCCCAGGACTTCTGAGTCTTCCTTCCTAGTGGGCAGGGCTGGCTTCGTGGGGGTGCAGCCTGCATGGTCCCACAGGGCCCTGTGATTTGATGGGCCCCAAGCTTGGTTGCTGGCTCTACTTCCACAGTCTTGAAATTCTTTTGAATTTTTGAATGAGGGGGACTGCGTTTTTGTTTGGCACTACACCCCACCAAAGTCTATAGCCAGCCCCGCCGGGGCATCGCTCAGTAATTAGGGGCATCCAGCATGCATGCACCCACCAACAGATCTCTCCAGTCTGTCTGGAAAATGACCTCTTTGGATTGGTCTCTTCTCCCAGTCTTGAGGCCAGCAAGGGTCTGAAATGTTTACATAGGGGTGGGGGGCTTGGGGGCAGCAATCTGGAAGGACCGAGAGCGGGACTAGGGGACTTGCCTTGGGTCGCATTTGCATAACACTTTATGTAAGAGAAAGCTGCCTACCTTCCAGCCGCTCCTTGGCACAGTCATTGTATGAAGAATTCGAGCAGGCAAGGTGTCATAGTTAGAGGCCAGATCATGGCAAGGTTTGGGGTAGACTATCTTTCCTCTCTCCCTCTTGAGAAAAGGAGGGGAAAAGGAAAACCAACAACTCGAACAAAGCCCTTGCACTTGGCTGGGCACCATGCTGGCCACTCCGGTGCACCGGTCCTTCCTGCTTGCCAGAACTACCACACCCATTTTTCAGCCGGGGAAGCTGAGGCCAGAGAGCTGAAGGGTCTGTCTGCCCAGGTTCTCATAGCTCATATATGTGGCTGTGTTGGGATTATGAACCCAAGTCTCCAGAGTTCCAAACCAGAGTTCTTTCCACTTATCCTACCAGCCGTGATGTAGGAGACAAGGGAAAGCTTTGGTAAAGAGGAGGGGAAGGGCGCCTGCCCCAGGTGGGCCTAACCTCAAAATAAACCGGAGAGACATTCCATCGCGGAAAGAGCGTAAACGCTGCCACATCCAAATTGGTCATTCAGGGTCAGGGAGGGCCTTTCGGAACAGGTGACATATGAGCCAAGATCTGAAGGATGAGAAGAGGCAGCTGGCTTTGCAAGATCTGGAGCCAGAAGTCCAGAGAGGTTAAGTAATCTGCTCAAGGTCACACAGCTAGCTTGTGCCGTCATTCCCTCCCTCTGGCCCTCTAACAAACCCTTCTAACGAAGCCCCTCCTCTGCATCGGGCCCTGGAGCGACGTTAGAATATAACTTTTCCTGGAAATGCTATCGTAACTCAGAGCGGCCTTGAAGAATAGGCAAATAAATGAACGTGGCAGACATTCCAATAGAACTTCATGAATGAATCGAGCAGCCCACCCACCCTGCCTTAGAACACAGAAACAAAGAAGATACAGTCCTAGACTTTGAGAACTTCCTGCTTTACTTGGGGAGATAAAACAAGTTCAGCAGACTATAGAATCCAATAGGGAGCACGTTAAAGGGCACAAGAGAGAAAGACAGAACTCATGGAAGAAAGGTCATTTCTGCAATTTGGGAAGGAGAGAAGTCAAGTTCAGGTTCTCAGAAAGGGCCACCTGCCCCGAGAGGACCTCCCTGACCATACCCTGTTGTTCTCTACCAAAACATCTTGCTTCTCTCCTTCACGGCATACAGATTACACTGTGTGATTATTGCCGTTTACTTTTTTATTTGGTTAATGCCCATCTCCCTCCAGGAGCCTAGAAGCTCCATGATGGCTATGGATTATTTTTACAGGTTACATTTATTCCCCCCGCTCTTGGTAGCAGCCCTCAGTCTCTCCCTGGGGTGCCACCTGTTTTGCTTCCATCTCTTGGTCTCTTCCCAGCTCCAGTCACTAAGATGTGATCCAGACCTGTTTAAAGTGATTGGCTTAGGGATGGGCCAATGAAAATTAGTCCCAGGCTTTTGTTGGCTCTATCTGAAAAGAAACTTGCTTTCCCCACAGGATAGAAGCCTGGAGTTGCTGGAGATTATCTTTCCAGCCATGTTGGCAGAGCCTGCTGAAAGGCCAGAACTTAGAGATATTAGACACCAGGTACTGATGACGTATTTGAGCCCCTGGATCCAGCCCTGCCTGAAGCCATCCCTAACCCAGGACTTTTCAGTTACATTTTCTGCTTAGGTCTGTTTGAGCTGTATATTTGTTACCTGCAACCAAAAGAATCCTAACTAATAGATACACAAGTGCTTCTCAAGCACCCAGCACAGTGCATAGAATACAGTAATAAGCAATGGATATCTGTCGCACAAACAACAGGTGGCACTGAAGTGGGAGCTCAAAACATGCACATACACCCACATGAAGTTATAAGGTCCAGAGGAGCGCAGAATGGAAGCCAACTTTGAAACCAAAAGGATTGTCCCAGGAAGAGGGGAGGATGCCTGAATGAAATTGTGGTCACTATTTCAAGGGATAATAAATGATGTGTAAACATATCCATGGCACAGGAGATAAAGGAAAATCGATCCCTTCAAAGAGAGTGGGGATTCCAGGCACGATGAACAAATGGAAGGCAGGTTCAATACCATCATCTTAGCTCTCCCTTCATTTTGCTTCCCACACACCCCTGGCAGGGCAATCGTGGGCTGCCTCATTGGCACACTTAGGTCCACAGGGACTCTAAGAGGCAGAGCTGACCAAGGTCAAGGGCCTCAAAGATCACACGGGCCTTGAAAGACTCAAGGATGGGCCCTGGGCAGCAATTAGTGAAATATGATGGTCTATTTTTAGAAGCCATTTGATTCCCGGTCCACTACCTGGTGGCTATGAGTGATGGCGTGGAATTGTCGAATGTAACATTATTCTCTCAGACAGTGTCCGCTTGACAGGCCACATTGGGCAATTATGGTGGAGACCAGTTTTGTTGCAGAGCAAAAATGGAACAGTCAGGGCATGAGGAAAACATCTCAAGTGTCTATTTTAATTGTGTCTTCTTATTATGAATGGAAGGCCAGAGGTCACTTCTTCCTGGCCCAGGAAGTGTGGGCAGAGGAGTGGGTAGGTAGAGACAAGGATGGTGGGAGGGGAGGGGGTACACCTGGGAGACCCTTGCTTTGTAGGGGAGATCACTCTGATCAATCAACACACAATCGTGCAAGTTTGCTCACTCATTCACTCAATAAACGTTTACTAGGGCGCCTGGGTGCCTCAGATGGTTAAGCGTCTG
Source organism: Eumetopias jubatus (assembly GCF_037043125.1). Lineage (NCBI taxonomy): Eukaryota > Metazoa > Chordata > Mammalia > Carnivora > Otariidae > Eumetopias > Eumetopias jubatus. The sequence continues at coordinate 128,993,606 of NW_028274815.1, forward strand.
CCTTCGGCTCAGGTCATGATCCCAGGGTCCTGGGATCGAGTCCCGCATCAGGCTCCCTGCTCCTTGGGAGCCTGCTTCTCCCTCTGCCTCTCTCTCTCTCTCTCTCTGTCTGTCTCTCATGAATAAATAAACAAAATCTTTAAAAAAAAATAAAAATAAACATTTACTAACACTTAAGCAAAAATAATAACAATAGTTAACTTGTCCTGAACACTCGCTGAGTGCCCGGGACTGCACTGAGTGCTTCGTATAGAACCATCACCCCAGCTGTTGTGAGACTCCCCAGATTACGGATCAGGAAGTCAAAGCCCAGAGAAGTGAAGTCATCCCACCAAGGACACACAGCTTGAATCATCCCTGAGCTGGGATCTGAATCCAGGCAGTCAGGTTGCTAAGCCTGCTTTTTAAAGCATCCCCGTCTCTCTGTGGGCCAGGCCTGGCATCCACAGAACAGCCCATAAGCTACTCTTCACAGTGTTTTGTGTGAGGAAGGTATGAACATCAGGCTTTCCGAGCACAGAGGAGGGAGCAGCCAGGGCTGCCTGAAGAGGATGTGGGTGGTGAAGGGAGGAAAGAGAGACTGCAGGGAGACAAGAGGAAGAAGGAGGTGCAAGGCAGAACAATCAGTCTGGGCAAAGGTGTAGAGCAGGACTAGGGAAGGATGGAGTAGTCCGGGAATGCCAGAGGTGGGTGTGGAATGAGCAGAGGGGTCGGGGAGAAGGTATGGAAGGAAGTGAAGGTGGAGAGGTTGGCTGGAGCCTTGAGGGTCAACTAAGGAGTTTGGACTTTATCCTGGGAACAGTGAGAACCTTAGAAGGGTTTCTGGAAGGGGATGATGTGAGCAGATTATACTTGAGAAAGATGGCTCTGGTTCTCTGCAGAGGAAGGCTGGAGGCAGGGAGGCCTGTGTGGAGGCTCAGTAGAAAGGCCATGGTCCGACAGTGGCAGACAAGTTCAGCCCTCTGATCTTATCTCCCCAACTCCCCTGCTGGCTCACTCTGCTCCAGCCACACTGGTCACCTGGCGCTGTTCCTTGACTGCCCCAGACTGCCCCAGGGCTTTAGCACATGCTGTCTTCTCCATCAGGAAGGATTCTGAGCAGGGTAGTGAGCAGATCTGACTCATAAAAGTCCCTCTGGTTGCATGTGGGGGACAGACTGTGGGGGTAGTATGAAGATGGAAGCACAGACAGGAAGAGGCTCCTGCAGTGGTTCAGATGGGAAAGGATGGGGGTCTGAGTCGGGGATGCAGCAGTGGGGCAGTGAGAAGTGGCCACATTCCAGACAGGTGTCACCCATGCTTGTGTTTGACTGTCTTTCCACAAAACTTTCATGAGTGGAAGAGGAATGGTGGAGCCATGCTGGGTGTTTCAGGGACTGTCCCTTACCTCTGTCGACAATTACCCAGACAGCACCTCCCTATGTCCCCAGCACTGTGCACAGAGCTCTATGCCTGTTAGGACCTCTGAGTCTCCCTACCCCAGGGCTCTCCCCAAGAGTCAAAGTCATCCAGAGCAGCAAATGGTGCTGGGAAAACTGGGTGCCCACATGTGAAATGATAAAGTTGGTCCCTTACCTCACACCACACACAAAAATTAGCGCAAAATGTTTCAAAGACCTCAATGTAAGATCTAAAAGTATAAAATTCTTAGAAGAAAAGATAAGAGGAGAGCTTCATGACATTGGATTAGGCAATGACTTCTTGAATATGACACCAAAACAGGCAACCAAAGAAAAAAGAGACAAATAGGTCTTCATCAAAATTAAAAACTTAGATGCATCAAAGACACAATCACCCAAGTGATAAGGCAACCTACAGAATGGGGAAAAATGTGTGCAGATCATAGATCTGATAAGGGGTTAATATCCAGAATATATAAAGAACTCTACAACTCAACAACAAAAAAACAAACAACTTGATTAGAAAACAGGGAAATTACTTGAATAGACATTTCTCTAACGAATACGTACAAATGGCCAGCAAGCACATGAAAAGATGCTCGACATCACTTGTCATTAGTGAAATGCAAATCAAGACCACAATGAGACGCCACGTCACACCCAGAAGAATGGCTATTATCAAAAGAACAGAAAATACCAAGTGTTGGTGAGGATGTGGAGAAATTGGAAATTTGTGCCCTGTTGGTGGGAATGCAAGATGGTGCAGCTGCTGGGGAAAATAGTATGGCAGTTCCTCAAAAAAGCAAAAAAAGAATTACCATGTGATCCAGCCATTCCACTACCGGATATACACCCAAAAGAATGAAAAGAAGGTCTGGAGGAGATATCTGTACACCCCAGGTTCATAGCAACGTTATTCGCAGCGGTCAAAATGTGGAAGCAAGCCAAACATCCATGGATGGATGAATGGCTAAACAGAGTGTGGTAAACACGTACAATGGAGTATTATTCAGCCTTAAAAAGGAAGGAAATCCTGGCATAGGCTATTACATGGATGAACCTTGAGGACATTACGCTAAGTAAAATAAACCAGTCACAAAAAGACAAATACTATATGATTCCATTTATATGAGGCACCTAGAGCAGTCAAATTCATAGAGACAGAAAGCGGAATGGTGGTTGCCAGGGGCTGAGGGGTGAGGAAAGGAATGCTATTGTTTAATAGATACAGAGTTTCAGTTTTGCAAGATGAACAATTTCTGGAGACTGGTTGCACAACAATGTGCATATACTTAACGGTATTCAATGATATACCTAAAAACAGTTAAGATGGTGAATTTTATGTTTTATGTATTTTGCCAGAAATAAAACAAGAACACATCTGGGGGGTTGTGTTCCAATTGTGGGGCTCAGGCATAAGTGTTTTTCAAAGCTCAAGGGATCTGAAGGTACCGCCAGGCTTGAATAGCACCGCTCTGTGGAGTATGTCCTATTTATCATGTCTACTTCCCAGTCTTACAGAGGTGAGGCGCCCCATGCGCTGGCACTGCCAGGAAGTGATGGAGGTGGGATTTGAACCCAGGCCCTTAGGAATATGTCTTGTGTGGTGACATTATGTCTTATTCGTTATTTATGTCACCGGAGAAACATTTTAAGGAGAACTGTGCCCTGGACATCAACATGTGAATTCTGGCTGGTCATGCTCACCTTTACCAGAGGCACCGAAACCAAGAATCTCTCTCTCCCTCGGGAAGAAGGTTGGGCCTTATCTATTAAATTACCTATTAAAATAACGCCCAGTGCTAATCCTGTGTCTCAGTAGTCCCATCCAGTAGCCTTTGGGGGCACGGTGCTGACGGATCAGGCGCCAGGAACACTCCCAAGTCAGGTGGGAGACGCCGAACCCATCTCTCCCCTCAAAGCCTGCTCCCCAGGGTGAGAAGGGCAAGGTGGGGATGGCTCCTGGAGCTTTCCTCTCACTTCCTGAAGGCTCTTCACACAGCCCAGAGGCCAGACCATGGGCTCAAAGTCAGGGAGCCCTCCCATTCCCTGTGTGACTGTGGGCCAGCCCCTTCACCTCTCTGGGCCTCCGTTCCCATGGCTATGAGTAGAGATAACTGTCCCTCCCTCACAGGGTGGCCTGGGCGTCAGATCCGGGGGGCCGTAAAGCTCCTTGCGTCTGCACCACTCCATAAGCACTGGGTGGTAGCTACTGTCATTGTCAGTTCTTATTTTATCCAGGAGACAGAGGTGAGGCTGACTGAGCCCACCAGCCCTGGATTCTCTTCTTTTAGGAGGATCTCTGGTATGGGTTTTGTTGTAAGATGCTTTTTTAGCCCACAAGACAATCAGGACTGAAGACGTGACATGTCCCACAGATCTGTGGTTCGTTCCACCAGAACCAGACCCCAAGACAAGGATCCAAGTACAAGTAGCTTATGTGGGAAGTCATCCCAGAAAACACTGGTAGGGGAGAGGGGCCGTGAGACAGGGAAGGGAAAGAAGCCAAACAGTGTTTATTATCAAGCAAGGAAATACTGTGGGCACCAGGAACTCTGGGGCACCTCTGAGTTACCCTGCCCCCATCCAGGGGTGAGGGAGCCAGGGTGTTTATACAGCTTCCCCCATCAGTCAGCAGTGGAGGGCTGCTCTGGGTGGGGCATTACGTCCTTGTCGTTACTGGACTCACAGGCCAAAGGGAGCCTCTAAGGCAAAGCACTGCAGGTGCTGGGCAGCTGGGATTTGGGCTGGTGGCACAGAAATGGTAAGAGCTAAAAGGATCTGGGTGGGACACGGCCTCTCCTCTCTCGGGGCTGAGTCCCCGTTCTGCCCCAACTGTCCCTGCGATGGTGAGCAAGTTATATAACCTCACCTTACAATGAGCATGTCTCATTTTAGAAGACAACGGCTTTTTTTTTTTTTTGAAAAGGAGCTTATTTATCTGGCAGGATCATCAGGAGGATTAAATGAGACAATGACGATTAAAAACAAAACCCCTAAAAGTTACTTCAGGCTTTCTATGTGCCAGACCCTTTGCATACATTAACTCATTTAATGTGGTAGCAATTCCGTGAGACAGGCTTTGTTACTGCCCTCACTTGATGTGTGAAGGAACCAGGGCACGGAGAGGTACAGCGGTCTATCCCAAATCACATGGTTAGTGAGTAAAGGAACCAGACTTTGAACTTGGGCCATCCAGCTCTAAAATCAGGGCTCCCATCCATGCTACTATCAAGTCTAGGACATACACAAAGTGCTGGGTATGGGGTTGGTGTTTACTACTAGCTTGTTCTCTTTCAATTAATGAAGCTTCGGCCAAACTCCTCATTTGGCCAACACCTTTCCTCCCTAAGAATTTTCACATTTTCACATTTTGTAGCCTTTCAAAACCCCCAAGAGACCAGCTGCCAAGGTATGATCCTGGTCAAGCATCCTAATGGAATGGAAAGATCTTTGAGCCTCGATGAGGGTACCAATGAGGTCAGAAAGGCCTAGAAATGGTCCCTGACCTGTCACCGACTTGCAGTGTGACCCAGGTAAGTCGCTGGAGCATCCTCCGTGTTTCCTTATATCAAATGGGGATCCTGGATTTCTGATGCCCGGCTTTAGCGCCTTACATCCACCATCATACTTAATCCCTTGGCCAGCCCTGTGAGGTGGGGGGTCGAGGGGGTGGGGGTGTTTATTTTCTTCCTCATCTACAGATTTGGAAATGGAAGCTAGGGGAGGTGAAGCGATTTGCCCAAAGTGCAGAGCTAGGAAATGGCAGGGCTGGGATTCCAACCCAGGATGGTGTGACCCCACAGCCAGGATTCCACATCTCTGCAATATCATCTCCAAGGAATAAACACAAACATCTAGGATGACCAACCTGGGGCTGGCAAGAGCCTCGGCCACAGATGACTCATAGCGCTGAAAAGGCCCCATAGATTCCACATTGGTTTCCCTCATTTTTTCGGTTCTCCCCCCCCCCACACACACACCCCCGCCCTCATTTTTTCTTGATGACAATATATGAATCCCCCTGGCTCAGGTTAAGGAAGCAGAAGCATCATCACATTAGAGGCATGAAATCCTGAAGGGGCAGGCAGTGATCGGGCCACAGGAGATGTTGCCAACCAGGGGTGTAGCCAGCAGAGAGGAACCCCTGATAATGCTAATAATCGCTGTTGTCATTAATCGAATGCTGACCATGTGCCAGGCACTTTATGCAGATTATCTCCTTGTGGCCCTCTCAGGTGGGCTCCATTTTAATTCCCATTTCCTAGATGAAGACACTAAGACTCAGAGAAGGGAAGGAACTCACCCAAGGTCATATTCCTGGTAAGCCATGGACCTGAGAACTCAACCACATCTTCTAGACCCTGGAGATGATTCTTTTTTTTTTTTTTTAAGATTTTATTTTTTAAGTAATCTCGATACCCAACATGGGGCTTGAACTCACGACCCCAAGATCAAAAGTCGCACACTCTACCGACTAAGCCAGGCAGGCTCCCCACCCCCACCCACAGATGATTCTTAATCAAATCTGTGGTGGGCAAAATACTGACCACTAACTTTAAATAAAGACCACTCCCACTTTTGAATATAATAATATGTAATTATTATGATTATTCACATTTATAAAGTACTTTCCATTTGCAAATTATATTCACATCTGAAATCTCGCTGAGTCATCAAAACCGCCGCAAGAGGTGGCCATTGCTCTGACATTTGGCCAATGAGCTCACTAAAGTGCAGACAGCTTGAATGATCTGCCCAAGATTCCAGGATTAAGAAACACAAGCTGGGAACTACACCAGCCTGGGTTCAGGCCTTGGCTCTGCCATTTTCATTCCTGCAACAAATATTTATTGAGCATTTAACTGTGGGAGTTCCAGCAAGTGATTTCACCTCCCAGAGCCTCAATTTTCTCTTTGTGAAAGAGTCTTAATACCACTCATTGAAGCCATTCCTTCCTGCATCTGAAAATGGCAGACGCTTGCCTTCGCTGGCTTCCCTGCTGTGAGAGCATGAGCATGTGACCTGATTCCGGCCAATGGGATTTGAAAAGAAGTCTGAGGGGGCTCCTGGGAAAGGTTTGCCTTTCAGGGAAAAAGGTGGCATACGGGATGAAATGTCCCTCTTCACTGGTTGGACCTCATGGGTCTACATTAGCCGTCTTGTGACATGAGGCATCAAGCCTGAGGGCCAAGCCACCTGCAGGAGCTGGAAGAGCAGAAAGATGGAACGATTCTAGAATCCTGATGGTATCATGGAGCCATTAGCCCAAAACCAGCTACCTTGGAATTTTTTGTTACGTGAGATGATGCATCTTCCTCCTTGTAGAGGCCACTTTTAGTTTTCTATTCTGTTACTTGCAGTCCAAATTGGCAGATTACCTGATAGGATTGTTGAAGGGATTTCAATGAGATAGGGGATATAAAGTACCACTAACTAGCGCCTGGCACAATCAACAGTAGCCAATCAGACTGAGATACATGCCCTGAGACTATTCCAGGGAAGGCAGACCCTCCTGGCCTGGCGAATTATTTCCCTCTCTCTCCTGCTAAGAAAAGCCTGGAGATTTTTCCAAGAAAGCAGAAACCCAGTGGTGGCCCAGGACCACAATCCTGCCGCTCAGACGGGGCTGACCCCAGCTTCCAAACAAGAATCATCACATTGCCTTTTGCCTAATGGATTTTGATTTTCACTCCCCTGACGGTGAAGGCTAGAGCCTGTACTTTGGTTTGTCTCCGTGTTGCCAGAACATCCCATCAATTATTAACAGCGTCAGCTCCGTCTCCCAGTACTGCTATCAGAAGGAAAGAGTTTGTCGCAACTCAGCCCACCCAGTCATAGAGAAAGGACTCTGCTCCTATTTATAGCAACGAGCCCCACCTACGCCCATGTGCTGGGCACCGTGCTAAATCTTCACAAACATGATTTCCATGATGACCCTGCAAGAAGGGCCTTGCATCTTCACCTTATAGGTGGAAGGCGAAGGCTTGCAGAGGTGAAGAACCTGCCTGAGGTCAGAAACTGGGGAGGTGGTGGGACTGGGCCTGGGACCCTGGTCTGTCCTTGCTCTAAACGTAGGAGATATGCTTGTTCCTGCATCTCACAACCACGGAGCAATGATCCTCCCTTTGACCATCTCATTCTGTGGCCTCTGAGAAATTTCCATAGGCTTTGCTGCTCTGATAAGCAAGGCATCTAACCTGGGGGATGGATGGGGTGGGGTGGGCAAAGTACACGTGACTGAAGGAGGCCAGGAAGCTGGGTTGCAGGCAGGTGGTGAGGAACAAGTGACAGAGCCCCAAAACCCAAGACACACTGACTGACTGATTGCTTGATTCATTCATTCAGTCCACATGTAGTTATTTGGAGCTCCTCTGGGCCAGCCACCTTGATGGGTGCTGGGAACAGAGCTGTGACTGTAACTCACGGAGCTCATACTCTGGAGGGGGAGAAAGAAAAGGAAGCAAATAAAATTTCAGGTGGTGCTCAAAGCCTAGGCAGGAAAGACATTGAGTGTGGTTGCAGAGAGTAAGGGGAAGGAGAACATTTTAGACAGGGGTCAGGAAAGTCTCCTGGAGGAGGGGTTATTTGAGCAGGGACTTGCTCAAATGAGGAATGAAGAGAAGCAGCTGGAATGGGACAAGAGGGGGCAAAGCATTCCAGGTGGCAGGAATAGTAAGTGCAAAAGTCCTGGGGCAGGCTTTAGCCTGCCCTGGGTAGGGAACAGCAAGGAAGCCAATGGACTGGAGCCCAGTGAACCAGAGGAGAGTTGAATAGATGAACTCAGAGAGAGGACATGGCGACTGATTCGGTAGGGTCTGATATGCCATGGCGGAAGGTTTGGATTTTATTCTGAGTGTGGTGGGAAACCTCTGGAGGATTTTAAGCAGATGCATAATGTGATCCAGTCTCTATTTTGAAAAGCTCCCTCTGGCTGCGGTGAGGGCAATGGATTTGCACGGGGCAAAAGTGGAAGCAGGGAGACTGGGGAGAAGTCTTTGGCACTTAATCACTATGGAAAGAACAACGTCTTCAAAATTACACTTGGGTTTGAATTTCTGGCTACTCTTACTTGCCTGCTGTGTGACCTTAGGCAAGTTACTCAACCTCTCCAAACCTCCCTATTTGCAAAAGGCGGGATAATAACAGAGAGCTGGTATAAGGACACAACACAACCCAGTTGTGTTGTTACATTTCATACAGTGAATGTTTGATCAATGGTCAGGATTTCTGTACTGGGGGACCAATGATCATGCTTGCCTGTGAGCCTCCCCATTTCAGCTCTAGCTGCAGAATGTCCTAGACCGTCCATCTGCCAGGAATGTGAACTGACAGCCTGAGCCTGGGATCACGGAGAGGTCATGAAGCTCGTCCCTGTGAGCGGATTAACCCGAGGGCAAGATGAGGCTGTTTATTACCAAACAGCGCCTTTTGCAAGCCTGAGCTCCCTCCCCTGTCTTGCTGCCGGACGCCAACCCAAACACAGCCCTTTGCCGGCTTCTTCCTTGGGAGGGTGACTCGACCCTCCCCGGCCCCTCATTCTCATGTCTTAGGGACAGGACAGGGACGGGGAATAGTCATGTTTGGGCCTAACCAAGGTGTGTGTAGGAGGAACCCGTGTCAGGCCTGGAAATAGCAAAATAAGTCTGCTGATCCTAAGCCGGTTAAGGGTGAGTGGCTGTCTTAAGAAGGAAGCTTTCTGGACACGAAACCTAGGGCAGGATTATGGTCAGAGGCAGCCCACAGAAGAGGGAACCAGGCCTAGAAATCTCTGCATTCTCTTTGGGGTTGCCAGGGAAGAGAGAAAACGTTTAGGCCTCCCTCCACCTTCTTCCCAGCCACCCCCTCCTGCAACTACTCTCAGAGGCCTCTCCCCAAGCCACCAGATCTGGGGAAAGGACCCCACAGTGTCCCCTTCAGACCCAGCCTTGCAGGTGGACCTTCAGTGAGGGGCCAACTAAGCCAGGGGGATCCCACAAGGAGAGGCCAGGCGGGACATGAGGCAGCCCGAGCACATACATGATGCTTCCTCCTGCCTTTTTCCTTTTGTCGCGAACACATTTACCTACCTGTCCCCCACCCCCAGCCCCTCCTGGCCCCACTCTTTGAGAGTGTTCTGCATGTCTTTCCCAATGTGGTAGTCCTGGATTTCGACATCAACACTTCTTATTTCTGGCTCCCCCTGGGCCTCACACAACCTCTTCTAGAGCACTGAACACACTGTGTTGTCATTTACTCCCAACACCCAGCACGTTGGCCACCTGAAGACAGGCCCCATCTCTCCAAGGCATTCCTGGAACCCAGCCTAACACAAAGAAGCAGCTCATCAGCACTGACCCCCTTCTCTGGCCTGGCCCCCCACCCCAAGTCTGTCTCAGGCTGGCATACCCTCTGCCGTTACCCAGCAGCACACTGGTCCACTTCGTGTGATCTAAGCCTTTCTGCCTCCTTCTGCTTCATTTTTCACATTTTGCCTAATTTTTCTCTCTTATTTCAAAATTTACATCCTCTTCCAACAGCCAAAGCATCTTTACAAGCTGCACCAAATCATTCTTGGAATAAACTCACCAAATAAATAAAGAACAAACCAGGGGTGACCCTTCGCCCACAAGCATCCACAGGCAGCTGCGTGCGTCATGCATGCACATACCTACCCCTCAGAGTCCCTTTGCCTCATTTTTCTTACTTATGTTAAAACTGCCTGACAGTATCTCAATGTCCTCCAAGCACATCTGTAAGCTGCTTTCATTCCTTCCTTGGGGCAAAGTGGGGTTATAAATAGAGGGGTAAGTATTAGAATCGCAGGTGACCCCCCCCCAACTCCCGCCTGGGTCTAGGACTCCACAAGGGAGCATTATGTATATAGACCAAACTCAACTCCATCCCAGCAAGGCTTTACCGTCCCTCTGTGCCTTCTTATTTACAGTGTCCACCCTCTGGCTGTGGGAGTTTACATCACCGCAAATCCTCTTCTCCAACAGAGTCGAGGTATAAAGTATTGGATGATCAGGGGATGAGGTGACCAATGCAAACAGGAACAGTTGGAAGGTGTTCGTCCTCACCTCTGAGGTCTGGGCCACAGCCCCTACCCCTTCCTGGTGTTCTTTGGGAACGAAGCCAGAGACGCCCCCCCCCTCCAGCGGCGGTCCTCCAGCCGGGGACCCAGGCAGAGCCCCCAGTGCAATTGCCCGCAGACTCCGGACTCACCTTGGCAGCCACGGAGGAATTGGGCTTCTCCAGGAGGTCCCAGAGCTTTTTCCTTTTCTCTGCACAGCACGTGTTATCGAACTCCTCCCCTTCTCGCTCCCGCAGGGTCTCGGCCTCCCGCTTGAGCTCCTCGTTCATCTGCTCCTTCTTCTGGTGGTAACGGGCTTGGCAGCAGGACTCCAGGTAGATTTCGTCGATGCCCCAGTAGTCAAGCTCTTGGCTGAAGCTCAGCGCGCACATCTCCTCCATCATGTGCAGCCGCCCAGTGCGGTAGAAGTTGAGGATGGAGGTGAAGGCGCCTGGATGGCGGTCGAAGAAGTACTCGTTGTCGTCGAGGCTGTAGTCGTCACACACCTCGAGCAGCGAGTCGTGCGTGTTGCAGTCGCGTAGCTTGCCCAGCCGCGTGCGGGGCAGGCGGTCCAGGGTGCGCCAGAGCACCTCGTGTGCCAGACCCCCGACGTTGAGGCGGACGCGCCTCGAGCACGCCTTGCTGCGCACGATCTCCATGGGCTCGGGCGGCAGCGAGCTGGTGGAGCGGGAGCCATGCTTCGTCATGCCCGCCGGCATCGCTGGTCCGGCCTCCCCCGCCCCCCCTGCCCCCCCCAGGCCGCTGTCACTGGACGGCAAGGCCGGCCGCTGCGGGGGAGGGGGGCAGGGAGCGCTGTGGGCTGCTGGGGGTGCAGGGGACGGCGCGGGCGCGCGTCAAGGCCGGCTTCTCACCTCCATCCCGACCGCTGAAAGGCAGGAAGCGGACGCGGGTCAGGAAACAGGGAGCTGGGTGCGGCCCCTCCCCACCTCTCCACCGGGGCCCCAACCGGCCTTGACCTTCCCGGTGCCTAAGCGGCTCAGGACTGGGGGGCGGGGGCTGGGGGGGGGTTGATGCTGAATGGCTTGGCGCTGTCCCTCCCGCCAGTGCTGAAGTCCGCCCCACCCCATGGGTGGAGGGAGGGGCGGCTCTTCGGGGCGGGGAGAGGGCCCCCAAGAGGCGCTTCGGGGATCCGGGAGGCCCCACCCCGGGTTTCTGCCGCCCAGGCCAGACCCAGCCGCCCGGGGCGCTGTCCTCCCCTTCGAGTGCTGAAACTCGCTTCTTTCTGGGTCTCCCCGTCGAGTCCCGAACCAGCCCCACAATGGGCAAAAGGGGCGCTGCATGAAAAACTTTTTTTTTTTTTTTTGAGATTTCTCATCTTTTCCTTCCCCCTGCTCCGAAATAATTCGAATTTGAGCTCTAGGGGGTGGCAGTGGGTTGGCTTTTTCTAAACCTTAAAAGACTTGGGGGAAATTCTGGGGGGATTTCAGCTACCCACCTGTCGGAGGTCATAACTGACGGGGTGGTCAAAGACAGCCTCGCTGTTCCGGAGCGACCCCTCTCCCTAAAGCACGGGAGCATCTCTTGAGGTCGCTCCGGTAACTAAGTGAGCCCTGAAAGACGCAAAGCCAAGATCTGTGCGGAGTCCTGCCCCTCCCCCTGTGCCCCCTACCCCACCGCAGGAGGGGCGCGCAGAGTCCTGCAGATCCACCTGCTCCATCCTTCCTTCTCTCCTTCCCCGCCCCCGCCCCCCCCTCGCTCCTCTCCTGCGATGGCTTTTTATAACTCCGGGTTCTGCGCCTTTCCCGGGGCTTGGAAGGGAAGGGGTGGGGGAGGTGGGAGGCGGGGAAAGGAGCTGAATTTTCTGGCCTTTTCAAAACGTGCCTTCCTCCCGCCGCGCGCTGGTGATTTCGGGGGCTGCCCTGAGCCCCCAAGAATGTGATCCTGACGCCCTCTCCCCTCGCGCCTCCCCAGGCCCCAACCCTTGCCGAAGAACCCCCAATAATACCCCCCCCGGCCTGAAGCCGCGGAGCCCAGGTAGACCAACAGGCCGAACCGCGGCAGGCGAGCCCCTTTCCTCTGTCCCCTTGTGTACCCGCCGCTGGCCGCGCGCCTCAACACTCACCCCCAGGGCGGCCGCTTCCCGGGGCCAGGGAACGCGCATCGCCCCGGCAGCCCGGGCGCCCCCGCCCGCGGGCAGCGGCGGACCCGGGGCCGGGCTGGGCCCGGCCTACGCCGGCCAGGCAGGCGACGCGCTAGGGCTGCAGGCGCCGCGGAGCCGGGGCTCCCTCTCCGAGGCTGGGGGCGCGGGCGAGCGCTGGGGGCGCGGGTGGCAGGTCCGCGATCGGGCGGCGCCTCCTGCTCCACCTCCTCCAGCTCCTGCTCCTGCTCCTGCTCCTGCTCCCGCGGCGGCGGCGGCGGCGGCGGCGGCGGCGGCGGCGGCGGCGGCGGCGGCGGCGGCGGCGGCTGCTTGAGCGAGATCAACAAGTCGGGGCTGAGCTTAGGCTCTGCGCTGGCTGCGATTCTGTCCCGCACTTCGGAGCGCCCGGAGTCGGGCACCGAGGCGGGACGGCGCCACCTGCGGGTCGGAAGCGTGCGCGCCGCTTAACTCCTGCCTGCCCGGCCCAGCCTCCAGGTGAGGCTGGGGGCGGGCTAGGGCTTTGCGCGAAAGAGATGCACCTGGCGGCCCGGCCCTTCCCACCTGGGCTCCCTTTCCTGGCTGCCTAGCAATCCTGCCTTCTTTTGTCAGGTGAAGAACTTGGGGGTGAGCACCTACTCTGTGTGAGGCACTAGGATAAGCGGCTGAGAAACAGCTGTGAATCAAACACAAACGTTCAGCCCTTGGAGAGCTGGCTGGAGACAGACAAAAAACAAGAAAGTAAAGAAATATGTCAGACGGTGGTAAGCGCTGGGGGGATAAGGAAGTAGAGAGGGATAGAGGCAGGGGTGGGGTGGGGGCAGATTGCAATTTTAAATAGCCCTTGCTTTCATGAGCTTCCATGCTAGATTCTAAAACCTAATTCTAGGATGGAATTCTTGATTCTAGTGGAGGAAGGTAGACAATGAAGTAGATCAACAGATAAATATGTAATGTGGCAGCTGGTGGCAACAGCAAAGATGAAAAATAAAGTAAGGTGAGGGGAAGAGAGAGTGAGGGGTCAGCTGGTTTATAGAGCCTGGCGATTCATTATTCATTCATTCATGTTACCTTGGGCAGCTGGTTATTGAGAGCTTACTGGGTGCCTGGCCCTGTGCCAGGCTGGGCAAAGGAACCACCCTCCCCTGGAACTCTTGTCCAGTGGAGGAGACAGAATCCATCAAATAATCTCCAGAAATGAATATAGAACCAAAGGATTTACCTGAAGAGGTGAGCAAGGCTTCCCTAAGGATACCATAGTTGGACCTCATGTCTATTCATTTATTCTTCCAAATACATATTTACTGCATGACAAGTAAATAGGAGCTAGGGATACACAGTAAGCCCCCTGCTTTGGAAGAGAAAGCTGTGACTAAGCCACAGGGCCCCTTCCCCTCTCTGGCCCTTTTCTTCATTTATAAAATGAGGAGATTCATTTCCATAGTGTTGTACCTAATATTATATATTATAGTATAATATTATATATAATATATAGTATAATATATAATATATAGTATAATATATAATATAATGAATAGTATAACATTTTATATATATATATATATATATATATATATATACACACATACATATATACATATGTTTAAAGTAGGCTCCACAGCCAGCATGGAGCCCAACACATGGCTTGAACTCATGACCCTGAGATCAAGACCTGAGACGAAATCAAGAGTTGGACCCTTAACAGACTGAGCCACCCAGGTGCCCCAATATTACTATATTTTTTAAATCTGTTTACTTTCATCACCTCCATCATCATGGTCCTTTTCCAAGATGTCATCCTCTTGTGGGTAGAAGCCAGTGATGCTGCTAAACGTCCTCCAGTGCACAGGATGGGCACTCACAATAAATAATTCTCCAGGTCTGAATGTCAATAATGCCAAGGTTGAAAAACCCTAGATTAATTTAATAGAAGGCAAAGGTATTTGCTAGTCTGGAAATGCTATTCTCTCAACCACTAATTGGTGAGCACCTACTATATGCCAAACACTACTCTAGACACTGGAGATCCAGTGAGAAGGATAAAACAAGCAATCCCTATGCTTTTGGACTTACATTCTGGTGAGGAATACAGTTAATAAACAAGTTAAATAAATCACATCACTTGGATTGTGATAAATGCCACGAAGAAAAGTAAACAAGAGGAAGTGGTAAAGCATGTCTGAGAGGCACCAGCAACTTTAGATAAGGGTGTCAGGCAGGAAGTCTTCCAGGAGGAGGTGATATATCTAAGCTCAGAGCCTGAGGGCAGGAAGAAGACAACCATGTGAAATTCTGAGGAAGGGGTTACAGGCAGGGGAGCCAATAAAAGCAAAGGCCGTAAGGTGGAAATGACCTTGGGAAGGAAGGTTAGAGAGGTAGATGGGACTAGGCCACACAGAGCCTTGTTGGAATTTTATTCTCAAGGTTAAGGAACGAGTTTGAGTTGTTTCTGATCCTGATGGGAAGCCATGATAGCGTTTAAGCAGAGAAGTCCCATGTGCAGATATATTTTTGGAAGTGATTCTTCCAGCTGCTGTGTGCATTATGGAGTATTGGGGGACAAAGATGGCAGCAGGAAGACCCCTCATGAGGCATCTGCAATTGTCCGGGCCAGTGGTGAGGGGCTGGGACTGGAATGATGGTAGTGAAGATGGTTGGGCAATTTCACGGCCGTAAGGCTCTGGAAGGAGATTGATTCTTCCCCAAGCCCAAGGCTAGTGCTAGATACTCCATGTCATTCAGATTCTTCCCTCTGGGTGGCCCAAGTCCTGCAAAGTTTGGTTCCAGATTTGGATAAAGAACATCTAGATATACCTGGATCTTGGAAGTGCAGACAGTGGGAATAGCTCTGTCTCTGCTTCCCCAGGCTCTGCGCAGCGCACAGTTCAGAATTTTTCCTTTCTGAATGAAAAGACTAACTATTTGAAAACATCTGGCCTTCATTTCCTAGAATTTTCTGCCATCATGAGAGAGGAGACTGCCTAGAAATAAAGCCAATTCCGGGGAAAGTAGAGCCCAGAGGTTGAGATACTGAGTCCTGACAATGTCGTTAGAGTTTCTGGATCCAGTCATGCCTGAAGGCATCGCCCCTGGATTTTCCAGCTGTGTGAGCTAGTAAATATTCCTTTTTTACCTAAACCAGACTGAGTTGTGATATTTTCCTTTATGTCCCAAAGAGTCCAACTGATACAATTCTTTCTCCACAAACCAAAAGTTTCCCATCTCCTTATAATGTACTTATAAGAAACAGAGGAAAAGAAAATGAACTTACAGGAAACAGGGCAAAAAGAATAATAAAATTCAGAATGTTTTACAGAAAAGGGACCCCTCCCCCCGGAAAGAGTTCAAGTATAACCATGTCATTTTGCAGATGGGAAAAATTAAAAGCTCATCAAGGGGAACAGCATCCCAAAGGTCAACCAGAGAGTAGGCAGCTGAGTGCCCGCACCAGGTCACAAACTATATCTGCTCAGGCCCTCTTGGCAGACTTCCTGCTGAGAGGTGTTGAGATTTTTTACCTGAGGCTGAGTGATATCAAGTCAGCCCAATTCACCCCTGTAAATACAAGTGAATCCCTTGTAAACTGTAGTAGCAAGAGATGTATCCACTCAAAGTCTTTTTTTTTTCCTTCTTAAACCCCATAATACGGGGTACCTGGGTGGCTCAGTCATTAAGCGTCTGCCTTTGGCTCAGGTCATGATCTCAGGGTCCTGGGATCAAGCCCCACATTGGGCTCCCTGCTCAGCGGGAAGACTGCTTCTCCTTCTCCCGCTCCCCCTGCTTGTGTTCCCTCTTTTGCTATGTCTCTCTCTGTCGAATAAATAAAAAATCTTAAAAAAAAAAAGAACCCATAATAACAGCCATCACTCTTTATAATCCCACTGAGTGGCCTCAGGTTTCTTGGAACTTCTGGGCACTGAATTAGATTAATGAGTCCCCTCTCCCCTCTCCCCCACAGACCTCTGGGAAGGAATAATTGCTTTATGAGGGTAGTTATGGAGGCACCCAAAGGCTCAAGGGAAATCATTGACATCTCTGCGTGGGTGTCACTCGGGACAACTGCTCTTTCTGTGGCCTTGCCCAAAGTTCCAGCAGCCCTGGGGGATTTTCCATCAGCTTGGACTCCAGGCTTCTCACCTGTTTCTCTTTCGTCACACCCAATAATAATAATCATAATCATGAGTAAAATGGGGCTAATGATAGAATCTACCCCCCAGAGTTGCAGGAGAGACTAATGAGATAATGCGTATGAAGTGCTTAGCACCCATGCCTAACACTAGTAAGTACACGTTAATATAGCAGCATCAGCAACAACCATAATAGTAGCAGCTAACATTGAGCAGTTACTATATACCAGGTACTGTACTAAATGCTTTGCATGTATCTGACCTCATTTAAGATTCTTTCTGGCTCTCTCGCCCTTGGGCTGAATATTCTAATATAAAGACTTATTAGCTGTTGGATGATCCTTGAGTGACCAGATGTCTGATTCTAGTGTCCATCCCATTCTATGCTAGCCTGATTGATTTTATCAAGCCCTGGGTTTCCTGGCCCAGGTTCCTGGTAAAGGGTGAGCCTGGTTTTCTTACCAACCCATATATTTACCTATTCTTCTTCCGTCTTTTGCCTACCACCTACCCATTAACCCAGCCATCTAGTCAACCATCCATATACTATCCAACCATATAGCCACCAAGTTATCCAACTGTACACCCAACCAGTCATCTATCCACTTATCTATCAATCCCATGTACTCACACATCCATCTTCCTTTCCATTCATTCACATATTCTATCCACTACCCATCTTTCCACCCATTTATACACCCACCAACCATTTATCCATTCATCTACCCATTCATTTACTTACCCATTCACTTACCCACTCACCCATATATCCAATTACTTACCCACCTACTCACTCATCCACTTATCCATCCACCTATCCATGCATCTACTTACCTACTCATTCATCCCCCCACATAATCATCCAGCCCAAATATTCATGCATCTGTCCACCATTTACCTACCCCCTCATCCATCTGTCCATCCATCCATCCTCCATCCACCCACCCACCCACTCACTTGGCCATCCCCACTCATCTACTACCTACCATTTTATAGGGTTTATTACATGTAACGCTCTGTGGTAAGCCCCGGCTCCCTCCCTGGGAGGAAATATGGGTGCCCCCAGAGGGTCCCACAGAAGGAGACAGGTAAACCTGCACATAGTCCATCAAACCCCTTTGTAGCCTGGACTTTGCCAAAGCCATTGACTCCCAGGGTCTGCAGCCAAAAAATGATGAAATACAGGGCATGGATGGATCGAGGCATGGGCTTCCAGCAAAGCAATTAAAGGTAAAGTAATATCTCTTCCCCGCAGATGGCCTGGGAACTCCAAGATGTGATGGAAAAGGA
Organism: Eumetopias jubatus; assembly: GCF_037043125.1. NCBI lineage: Eukaryota > Metazoa > Chordata > Mammalia > Carnivora > Otariidae > Eumetopias > Eumetopias jubatus. Next base: position 129,011,573 of record NW_028274815.1, read on the forward strand.
GCAAGTCAGCAAAAGGAGGAAATCAAAGCTACAGAGATCAAGAGCAAATTAACTGATTCTTGTAAGATAACATTTCATTGACATCCAGCTCCCCTGCCCTTTGGGAACGGATATCTTTTCTACCTTCTCTCCACTGCCCTTGTCCACCTCTTCCCAGTCTCATCTGCCTCCTCTCTGATCTTCATCTCCTAGTTTTATTCTTCCTCTAACCCAACCTCCCTGCAGCTACCAGGGTAGGCCTTTAAAAAGCAGAAGTCTGGCCATGTCACTCTCCTGCTGATAAACCTTCATAACACCTCACCGTCCAGGATAAAGGACAAACTCTCCCACCATGAGGAAAAGACCACTTGTTCACTTAGTGCGTATTTCCTGAGCACCTACTATGTGTCAAGCTTATGTTGCATGCTGGGAATGCAGGAATGGTGAAGCATAAACAGAGACATTTAAAAATAATCTAATATTGATAATTGCTGAATAGGAAATAAGAAAAGTATGAATGTCAGAACAACGGGAAGGAGGGAGCAGTGATGCTGCAGGTGAATGGTAAACCAGAGTAATCAGCAAGCCATAAAAGAGCAGGGGGGAGGGCGTTCCAAGCTAAAGGTAGAAGGGAGAGCAGGTTCAAAGGCCCTGGGACAGGAGGGTTGAAGGAGATGGAAGATGGTGGATGTGGCCAGAGCAGAGTGAGTGAGGAGGGCCAGAGTGGTCCAAGAAGGCATAGGAGAGAAAAACAGAGAAGGAGAAAAATCATGTAGGTGAGGGCTGTGGGGAGATGTTTGGAGTTTATGTCAAGAGCCTTGGAGATTCTTAAGCAGAGAGTAGCTGATTTGATTTTTACTTTCAGGATGTAAAAGACTGTTTTAAAGACTTCTGAGATCTTGGTTTCTGCAGTGGCCTCAGAGTCTCCAAACTGAGGACAATCCCTGACAAGACGCCTCCCTCAAGGGAGAGTGCTGGCCCCTCTGACATAGGGTGGTCCTCGATGGGCTTTGCAGCCCTTGCCTGTCATCCCCCTCCACGGAGATGGGGAGACAACTGATGGCATTTTGGGTTTGGGGAGATGGTTGACAGAATTCTGAGTATTTCCTTCTTTCTCACAAAGTATGGGTGCTTCTCTTCCCCCACACACTTAGACACAGAAAGTTGTGTCTGACTCTTGCCTTCTCTGCTTTTCCAGCTTCCTCACTTACCACTACCTCCCCACATTTCAGGCAAACGCTTTCCAACCTCTGGCCCAGTGATAGCCACTTCCCAAACATGGCCCTCCATGGACCTGCCTCTGGGTTGGCACGCCTTGCCCCGTTCCAATCCACCTCGACTCTGGGCTTGGCCTTGTGACTCATCTTTGCCAGCAGAATATGGCAGAAGTGATGCCATTTCCAGACCAAAGCCTTAAAGAAGGCTTTTGTGCTCTCGAGAGCTCTGAGCCACAGAGTGAGAAGCCCTGAAATTACACAGGAGAGAGGGGCTCAGCCATTCTAATGTCTTAGCGGAGCACAGCCTGTCCATTGTTCCTGCCAACGCACTTAGATGTTGCTGCCCCACCTGACATCTGCTTGCAGCTATGTGGGAGACCCCAAGTGAGACCTGCAGAAGAACCATCCAGCTAAGCCCCAGGCAACCCACAAAACCATGAGAAATAATAAAACAATTTCATTCTATTTAAATTTGTTTTGGGGGATAATCTCCACACCCAATGTGGGGCCCGAACTCAAACCCCAAGATCAAGAGTCACACGCCTTTCCAGCTGAGCCAGCCAGGTGCCCCAAAACAACTTTATTTTATTTTTTATTATTTATTGATTTGAGAGAGAGAGAGAGACAGAGCAAAAGAGAGACAGAGAGAGCAAGCATGAGCAGGGAGGAAGGGCAAAGGAAGAGGGAGAAGCAGGCTCCCCACTGAGCAGGAAGCCTGACATGGGGCTCCATCCCAGGACCCTGAGATCATGACCTGAGCTGAAGGCATTTGACTGACTGAGCCGGCCAGGTGCCCCAAACAATTTCATTTTAAATCACTACATTTGGGGGTTATTTGTTACACAGCCACAGATAACTGCTACAGGGCCTTTGTTCATTCTGTTTCTATTGCTTTAGAATGCTTCCCCAACTTCAACCATCAATTTTCCCACACAGTGGACCCTTACTCACCTTCCAAAATCCAGATCCAGTGTCACTTTCCCTGCCTCCTCACCATCTGGAGTAGTTTCTCTTTCCTCTGGGAAACTTCATTATGAGGCTGAGGATATGCATTCTTTGTCTCCTCCACTGGTCGTGAATGACAATATTAACTCACTTAATGCTCACAAAGCCTGATGTCATCATTATCCATTATCCTTATTTTACAGGTAAAGAAGCTGGGACATAGAGAGATGCCCCAAATCACCCCGGTATTAGGTGGCTCCACAGAGATTCAAACCTAGGCAGAGCCTGTGCTCTTAACCACTATAATATGTGGTCTCTGAGTAGAGCCTGAACAGTAATGACATCGATTATTCCAATTAACACAAAATCCAGAGGTAGGTGATGCTAGGGTCTATCACAGCAGCAACGAGAGGCCTCAGGATTCTTGGATTTCTCTGAGAGTCTCTTATCTTCATGATCACAAAATGGCTGCCAGGGCCATGTTCTCTCGTGACAGCTCTAAGAGAGGGAGGAAGGAGGAACTTCCTCCACACTTATGAAGCTCCCCCACGGACTTTCCTGATCATCTCATTGGCCCGTACTGGATCACATGACAACTACTAGCCCAGTCACTAGAGGGGCCTGATACCTATATTTGGTTCAACCCGTTTTTTTTTTTTAATGCATAATTTTTAAAAGAAATTTTAGTTAGTGAACATATAGTACAATACTGGTTTCTGGAGTAGAATTCGGTGATTCATCACTTACCTACAACAAACCTCAAGTCTTGATTTGGAGGTTGGGCCCATTTTCTCTGAGCACATGGCTGCCTAATATGTGAAAGAAACCAGCGTTCTTTTAGCAGGGACACTGGGAGTTTGGCCCTTGGCCAAGGAATCAGTATTTCTCCCACAGTGGTCAGCCCTCAGAGCCCCAGAAATAAAGTCACACAGAGACTCTGTTCATCATAGGGATCCAGATGCCCCCAGGCCACTTTCTCGGGTTTGCCTAATGTGGGTACACTTGCCTTGTCTCTCCCCGGACACTCAGGCCACTCTGAGGTCCTAGGGGATGTCCCAGGGCAAGAGGACAGCATGCCACCAACTCCCCCCACTCTGCACCCTCTTTCCCACACACACAGATGCTGGAGTGACCAGAGGGGCTGGTGGTGGTGGAGCTGTTGGGTGGAAGGGAAAGAAGCATCTGCTGTGTTGAATATACACATCTTATATGTAAAATGTCACTGTCTTACTTGAGAGATCCATCACAGCCAAGTTCAATCCCACCGGACCTGCCTCCATGCCCCCCTGTAGATGAGGAACATGATGCAAGGGACATTTGCCTTGGGAAATTATTTTTTGCTCTAAGATTGGAGAGAAAAAAACAATTTTCTTTTTTATCTTCCCCAAATCTAATTCATTTCACCTCTTCTTTTTTATATTAAAACAAATGCAGGGGCGCCTGGCTGGCTCAGTTGGTTGAGTGTCTGCCTTCGGCTCAGGTCACGATCCCGGGGTTCGGGGATGGAGCCCCAGGCATGCCACAGGTCACACCAGCCCCCATGCTCCCTGCTCAGTGGGGAGTCTGCTTCTCCCTCAGCCCCTCCCTCTACTCGTGTACTCTCTCTCAAATAAATAAAATCTTAAAAAAAACAACAACAAAAAACAAATGCATATGTTGTCGTGAAGGATAGAGAACATCCAGTGAATTTTAAGAGATTTTTTTTCTGCTTGTCTTACTTTGTGAGCCTCCTCCCCAAGGTCCTCTATGGGCATCCTGTCCCTCTTTTGCCGACAGGATTGTTGATAGATCCTCAACATGGTCTCAGGAGGCAGAGAGGCCTGCACTCAACTCTTGTGGTTACTAGCCATGTGATCTTGGGCAAGCCACTTACCTCTCCGACCATCAGTTTCTCCATCTGTAAAAATGGACAATAATATACAGAGGGATGCTGGCGGTAGGACTGGATTCTAAAGGCCCTGTCCCGAAGTTGGCACACAGTAGGTCATCTGTGCCCCTCTTCCCAGAAACCACCCTTGCCATTCCGGACATGGCCAACTCTCAACCTAAAGCACACTCAGAGGCAGTTCCATAAACAAGGATGGTTTAATACATTTCAGCACATTTCCGCTCAACAAGATTATATGAAAATAGAATTCTTTATTAAAACAGCAAGGCATAATAATCACTGCTACTCTCCAGACACTGTGTTTACTAACACACACATACACACACACCAAGATCAAGGACTCTAGCAAGACACTTCAACTCCCAGAGCCTGTTTCTCCATCCGGAGAATGGGCAGGTGGGCCGTCCCCAGCTCACTGTGGGCGGGGCCGGCCGGCGGCAGGAGAATGGGCGGAGCTCGAGAATGGGCGGAGCTCCGGCATGCGCTGAGCAGCTTACTCCTCCTCCTGCCCCAGACGGTCAAGGAGAAAATCTCGAGGTGGTGCTGGCCTGGCTCTAACGGCCCCTGCATTGCTTGCTTGTCTCATTTTGTAACAGAGCAGAGACAGAGCTCAGGCTCTGAGCCTTGGCGACAGGGGCCCGGAGGCCCTCCCCCGGCAAATGTCTTTTTCACAGCCACTTTCTATTTTTGGCAGCGAGTGATGCACGTTGTCCCTTAATGACAGCGGTGGAATAAAGTTCCCCTTTTAAGCAAATTTAAAGTTTAAACGGTGAGTCTGTTTTAAAAGAAAATATCTGGTAAACAACAATACGAAATAGAGCACAAACAAAATAACAATAATGCCGACGGAGAGGAAACACTTCATTAGGTCGACCTAAGAGCATTTCTGACATGTGTCCTGCAATTTTGTGGTTCTAAAGCAAAGTATGAAGAAATACAACGATGTCCGGGTACCTTCTTTACTAACCTGCAGCAAGGAGCTAACACACTCATCTTTCCCTCTTTACTCTACCCTTATATTTATTATTTTTTTTTAAAGAAGGAAAGGGTGGGTGGGGGGAGGAAAAAAGAAAGATTAAAACAAGGGAGGGTTTAAAGCATCGTCCCCCAAGTTCTACTTCAAGATCTCTGGTACCAGCTGGGGCTGCCTGGTGGGAGAACCATCTCTTCCTAATGTCTGTGGTTCCAAGGAGGCGCCACCTGTTAGAGGAACTGGCCTTTTAGGGAGCATAGGTGAGAACCTAGTCCCAGTGACAGGGCAGCCCTGATTTGGAGGGGGGCAAAGTCATAAGGGCTTTTTCCCCCGCACACCGGGGTACAGCCCTGCTCGAAGAGATCTTCCTGCATCTATTTCTGCCAGCCTTCTTCCTTCCCTTCCAAGCCAGGAGGAGGCAGCTACGGTTGCCATGGAAACAGGCTCCGTCCTCCCACAGAAGGCTGCCAACCCTGTTTTCCCGCAGAGTTAAGAAGCAGGCGGCAGCGGGGGTCACCCAGGCGTGAAGATGGGTTTCCCTGGGGATACCCTGCCTCCTGCCAATCACAGTGTCTGTCTGGGAATCCTGGGGGTGCCTGGAGGCTGGGGGCCAGGGAAGCCCCCAAGCCCTGGTGCTGCTCTGAGCAGAGACTGGCCCCTGGAACGTTCAGCGATCTCAGGTCCTCTCCTCCCTCCAGCTAAAGCTACAGGGACCGAGCTATGCGTGCATATGCATGTCTGTGTCTCGTGAGATGCAGCCAGCCATGGGTGCCTCTGGCTTTGTCAGCTCTCCGATGTGAAAGAGAACTGACCCTCCACCACCCCCCTTGAGCCCAAGGAACACAGAGCTGCCCATCTACCATGTGCTACTGAGACAATAATTCTGCCAAATCCTACCAAGTCACGTTACCTCTCTGAGCCCATTTCCTCGTCTCTAAAGAAGGCATAACTGTCCTCTCTTCACAGAAATGCTGTGAGAAGCAGAAATACTGCATCCACTGTGCCCATCACAGGCATTTAGAGGGTCCTCAATAAACAGGGACTAATGTTAGTAATAAACTTAACAAGAGAATAAAGGTTTCCACGCAGTTTTTCTCTTTGACCTGTTTTTTCTAAAGCTGACACAAAGGCAAGTTTTCATCCTTGATCTTTGTTCGAAGGACGGTGCATCCAGGATAGGGTGCACCACTGGTCCGAGGACCAATTAGTAGGTTCCTACCACCTCCTACAAGATTACTTCTAAGAGTTAGAACAGGGCTCTCAACTGGAATGCCTTCAAGGGCCAGGAGGGACTGTGAATGGAGAAGCAGAAAGAAAAATTTCCACCAAGTGGAAACCCTAGTGAGCCAGAATGCGCATGCCCTGGATAAGGGAGGGGGCAGCTGCTCAGCTCTGGCCAACAGTTGCCCTTGGGAATATGGGCCCAGTGTGGCCAGATCTTCCAAATTTTCAAGAGAAGCTGGACATTTTAAATGAACTCTCCCACAGATGACATGGTAACAACTAATGTATTTTTTCATAAGCGTAGGCCAAACAAAACAGGTCGGCCAATGGATCATATACCACAGCTGGAGCTTCCAAGGTAGGATGTAGAAAACCAACACCTCTGTTTTTGGCTTGACCATCCCAAGGAGCCCTGGCTGGTTCCTTCCATCGGGACCATCCTGTTGGACTGTCTTTCTTATTCCCTACTTGAGTCTCGACACTGGGAAGCTCTCTCATCTGGAGCCCATACGTCTAGAACAAAGAACTCTACTCCTCAGAGCCCAGTCTTTGGAGGGGGCTCATGATCTGCACCTTGAACGTATCAGCCTTTGGGAAAACCTTCCTGAATTTTCTCAAGCATCAGTGTGAATGGAGAGATGAGGGAAGTGTCTAGAGAATAGGGCACTTAGGGAGGAGAGATTCTAAGGGACTCCTTTGGTGTTGGCTAGTTTAATAATAATCTGGGGACACATTGGCCCTTTTATGGCCAGCATCTGGTTTGACTGGCTAAGGCCTGGACCACAGCCTTGGCAAGGACTTGGCCCCTCGGGGAGGTGGGGCACAGCAGAGCAGTAAGGACTCCTGCTTCTGCCCTGCCTGCCCCAGCTTTTGTGGATATCATGGGGGAGGGGGGGGCGGGGAGAGCAAGGTGAGCTAGGAGCAGAGACTCATTTTGGAACTCAACCAAAGCCGCAGACAATTCACAGAGCTTTGTGTCCGTTTCCATCCTCCTCCTGTCAGCTTGCTTTCATTCCCCTCCCCAGACACAGCCTTCTAGGAAAAAAAAAATCAGCAAAGTGGTCATGCTTGCCCTGTTGGGCAGTCAAAGCTCCTGCACCCAGGGCAAACATAGACACAGGAAATTGGGTGATGGGGGGCAGGCTGGGTGGAGGCACGTGTGCAGAGCCCCGTCTGCTCCCAGAGCTCATGGCCGGACGCGGTAACGGACGGGCACGTCGTGTTCCGGCTGCATCAACCCGAAGCCGTACCTGCTGAGGTCGAACTCGGGGATCTCCACGTCTGGGTTGATCAGCTCCAGTTCAAAGTGCCCCAGCACAAGGAACACGAATCTGCAGAGAGATGGTGTTGAACGTGTGCGGCATTGGAAGACTAGGGGGCGCTTCTCTGGAATAAGGCAGGAAGGCAATGGCTTCCTCCTCAGTCTGACCCCAGCCCTCGCTTCGGGGAAAGTGGGAGAAGGAGAGGGCAAGAGCACAGAAGTCCACGAGCTCCTCCCCGTCCGCCAGCCCCTGTGGCTCGGAGGCCCACCCACCAGTTCTGCTGTGGGGCTGGAGCAGAAGTGACAAGGGCCGACTCCACACCAAAGGCTGCCCGGTCAGCATGAGGCCCTCGGCGTGCTCGCTGCCCGATGGCTGTGTGTACCTCGCGCTGGGGTGCCGGAGCAGGGAGATGGGTAGCTGAGTCTGTGTGTGGAAGGCAGGGGTCCTCCCACACCCACAACCCACTTTGTGAGTTGTCACAGGCCACTGAGATTTGGGGGTTGTTTGTTACAGCAGCATTGGCGACCCTTTCCGACTCCCCCAGAGTCCTCCCCACCCCCTACGCCCCACCCAACTCCTGGAACCCTTACTGTCTGCTCTGGTCAGGGCCGCTACGAAGCCAGCGGCTGCCTCTGAGACTGGGAAAAGGCGCCCCTGCCTCAAGGCGGGAAGGCGAGGGTAGAGAGAAGTCTACACTCTTGATAGCGGAGCTGGGCAAACGCAGCTCTGCCTCTTGACCCTCATCAGGTTTCTTTCCCCACTCTGGGCCTCAGTTTCCCCACCTGGTCAAAGAGGTGGGATGGGTCCGTCCCAGCTCTGAAGCTCTAGGATGCTGGAGAGTGAGTTTATACAGGACAGGGCGGGGAGTTCTGTACCCACACCTGGATGTGGATCATGGCACCTCCCCTCACCCAGGTGCATGATCATGGTGGCAAATGATCTGACCTCTAGGGTCAGTAATGGACTGACCCCTACTGGGCAGGGTTGCATGAGAGTGAGCGGAGGTCAAATAACAAGAAATTGACGAATTTGTTGAACTGCTAGGTGCCAGGTGCTGTGCTAAGCATTTAGTATCCGAGATCTCTTTTTATCTGTCCAAAAACTTTATGAGGTAATACCCGCAGTGAGTTCTGCTGCAACACTTTTGGACACGTGAGTCTGTTCCAATGTGACTGATGTATTGGGGCACCAAGGAGGCCTCAGGCCGATTTCCCATTTGCTCACGTGTTTTGTGTGCGAGAAGCACGAGGAGAATGCAAAACCGCACCCAGCTGGACCCACTAAGCGGGAATCCACAAACCCACGCACGCGCACACCTAAACTCTATCTACCAGCAAGCTCAGCTCATGGGGTGGCTCGTGCGCCCCCAGGGGACCCTCCTTCCACACTCCACAGCACAGCTGCAACCCACCCACCGCCCACTTCCACAAACAAACTTCAGGTGGTTTTCAAAGCGAAGCGCCATATTTACGGCAGCACCTAAGTATTTCTCAGCCACGAAACATGTGTAAGCCTGTACAACTATCTCCCCCCCTGGGTTCTTATCTTGCATGTGTCACTTAGGAGGATTTTTGTCTCTCAGGCCCCAGCCCCATTTCCCCCACAATCCCTGTGGATTTTATCATGTGGTTTCACATGGCCGTGATTTTTAGGAATGTCACCTGAAGCATTCAGGCAGAACTGGCTATATTAGGAGCTCCATTTCACTGCTGAGAAAACGGAGACCAATAGATTCATGTAATGTGCCCATTCACTTAGCACAATGCCTGCATATTAGTAATTACTAGTTATTAGTAATTACAGTAATAACTAGCACTTATTAGATATTTACAATGAGCCAGGCAGTGGGTTCGGTACTTTGCAAGCCTCAGTTCCTTTGTTCTGACACCCCTGGGATACAGTATGATCAGTAACCCCAACTGGACAGTTGAGGACCCAGGCACAGCAGGTGACCCAGCTTACAATTACACGGGGGCAGGACAGAAGGACAGGTGGATGTCATAGCCCTGGCCCGATCTGTTTGTGGCCCGGGGGCCAAGGCTCTTGGGATCCAGGGAAGAGAATTTATAAGGCACTCAAGTCCACAGGCATTAAAATAACCAAGAGGGAACAATGACGTTTGGCCAGGTCCTGCTGAGGGGTTCTGAACGTGCCCGGCAGCTGCAGACAGACAGCAATGGTCAGCGGCACCAGATGTCCCGTGTTTAGTATTTGGACACCAGGTTTGGAGGGAAGAGCTCACTGCCAGATCTGATTATTTCAGAAGAGACCAGAAATCTGGCTTTTTTTAATGTGAGATCTTCTGATTCTTAAAAGTTAGCACACATTTTTAAACACACAAACAGACCTGTGGGCAGGAGATGGCTCATAGGCCGCTTGGAGCCTCTGCCCATTTTCCTGGCTGAGAACCCTTGGTCTCCAGAGAGGAGGGCGTGTGCCAACGGGCTGGAGCAGGTGTCTCCCCCACCAGCATCCCCCCCCGACCCCCACACTCACTGTTTGATGCTGTTAATGGCATAAGCCTTCCCCACGCACTGGTTGTGTCCAGCTCCCCACGGCAGGCTATAACTTTTCAGTCGTTTCCCGTCCTTGTAAAAGTCTTTCTTCTCTGACCCATCAGAGTTCAGGAATCGGTTATATTTAAATACCTGAAACGGGAAGGAGGTCCATTTTCTGACTCCACGCCCAGAGCACGCAGGCCCGAAGAAAACCGTGTCAGGATGTCCCTTGAAGTCTTGTTTATAACAGGGAGAAACTGAAAACATTGTAAAGGCCAATCGATAGGGGATTGGTTAAAAAATTATGACAGCCATTTAGAAGGTTGAGCTTGCTCTTCGTGTGCTCACACAGAATTTTTAGACTGGCTGTTGAGTGAAAAATGCAAGTTTCGGAATAGCATGTGTTGTGTGATCCTCTCCACACACCTATCTATTCATATGTGTGTGAGTCTGTTGTGTGTGTATCTGTAAAGGCATAAACCTAAATTAAAGGCTACTCTCCAAACCATTGTTAGGGAAGTCTGTGGAACTGGAGAGGAAAAGGAATAAAGGAAGATTTTTACTTTTAAACATATGTGTCTGTATATTTCTACTTTATAAGGATATATTAGGCAGTTTAAAATATAAAAATTAAAATGATTTTTAGAGGTGGCTGGCTGGCTCTGTCAATATAGCATGCAACTCTTGATCTCGGGATCATGAGTTCAAGCCCCATGTAGGGTATAGAGATTACTTTAAAAATTTATTTTTAAAAAAGAGGATGCCAATTTCCTTTGGCTACACTGTAGAATGGTAAGGGGGATTGTATCTGAGCACAGGGCTTGGCACAGAGGAGGAGGTGAATGAAAGATGGGTGGAAAGATAGGTGAATGGACCAGTGGATAGAGAGATGGAAGGGTGAGTTGATGGATGGATGGGTGGGTGGGTGGGTGGGTGGATGGATGGGTGGTGGGTGGGTGGACAGATGGACGGATGGATGGATGGGGTGGATGGATGGATGGATGGATGGATGGGTGGATGGATGGATGGGTGGGTGGGTGGATGGATGGATGGGTGAATGGATAGGTAGGTGGGTGGAGGGGTCGATGGATGGGTGAGATGGATGGGTGAGTGGATGGATGGATATACAGCATAGATCCTGGCACAGGGTAAGCACCCAAATCTGTTAGAAATTGTGAAAGTTTGACCCATCTCAAAGTCCAGGGAGAGAGAAAAGTGTTGAGAAGCTGACATTGTAACATTCCAAAAAAAGGAAAATTGCTCAGCTACCGTTTACAAAGCACTCCATGTGTGCCAGGCACTGTGAAGGCCTTTCTTACATATTCTCATTTAATCTTCCTGACAACCCTGTGAGGCAGGTGCTATTATGAGGTCCATCTCACTGGTGAGAAAACAGACACAGAGAGGTGAAGGAATCTGGGCATGGTCACACAGAAAACAGAGAGCAGAAGTCGGCTGCCACTCAGATTTGTCCCAAAGCCTGATTTTTTTTCCCCATGGTCCCTAGTATGTAATTTACCTCTGGGTCTGTGTAGATATCCGGGTCTTTCTGGGGACTCAGGAAGGGAAAGAGGAGGAGGCGGTCTCCACGTCGCAGGCTGAATTCCCGCCCGTCTGCCATGGGCAGGGCCAGGTCCACCACAACCTCCCGGGTAATGAAGGGCGCAGCGGTGAGCCTGAGGCTCTCACTCAGCACGCTATCTGCACACGCAGGTACCAGGAAGGGTCAGCAGCTGTCCCCTCACACACTAAAATGCCACCCCCAACCCTCATTTTATAGAGGAAGGTGAGCAGGCTCAGAGAGGGTATGTCACTTGCCTACCATCACACAGTGAGGCCACAAAAGGCCAAGTGATGAGATGTGATTACTATGGTCCTCAGACCTTGGATGTGAGGGTTTGGGTCTGACTCTAGGAGAAGCTGTGAGGGACTATGGGAGCCAGGGAGATATCAGAGGAGACTAGAGGGGAGCAGGGCCATCGATATTGGTTGTTTCCGTCTGCCCAGCTTACATTTCCCATCTGGAAATAGTTCCCTGGTTTTCTTCTGGGGACCACCCCTCCCCCACTCTCAGAGGTTGGGCTGTTGACTTCACTCCCAATTCCATGGGCTGTGTGTGACTGGCCAATCCAAGCATCCCAACCTTTTGAACCTCATAATTGGTTCAAGGTGGACATATAACTCAAAGAAAACCAATAAGACACATTCCTGGGACTTTGGGTAGGGATGTTGCAGAGAAGCGCACCCTTCCGGGGCTGACAGCATATCAGCCTGGACCCGCTGGTGGCCGTCCTGCAGGCCCAAAACTGGAGCCAACCCAGCAGAGCAGGGCTGAGAGTGCGAGTAGAGTCCTGATGATGTTGTTAAAGCACCTGGGTCCACCTGTGCCTGAAGCTAGATATCCTCTGAACTTTCTAGTTAATGCCCTCAAAAAAAGTCCTTTTTCTGCTTCAGCCAGCTTAAGTGAGGTTTTCTGCCGATGGCAACCACAAATCTACTGAGTCCACGAGTCCTGGGCAGCTGAGACAGGGGCATAGAGATGCCAGGTCTAAGAAGATAGGAGGTCTAGGGAGACCCTAGGTCAGAGGATGCCAAAGGACCCTGGACTTGTGGAAGCCCATGCTGGGAAGGCCTTAGGGTGCCCATGATGACTCAGTCTTTGGGGCTAATTTGAAGGGCCTGCCTCTCTCACCGAGCACAGGCATGGTGTCCAAAACCTTCTGGGGGAGGGTGGTCATCTGTGAAATGGGCTGCTCAGCTCTGGAGAGGAGCTGTTCGAGCTCTCCACGGACAGCCGCCAGGGCCTCAGGATTCTTGAGGAGGAAGAGCAGAAGCCAGAAGGCAGCAGGACCCATATTCCCCTGCAATGAGAAGGAGCCCCTGTTATACCACCAAGAAGGCAGGCCTGGGGCGAGAGCTGATCGGTCTGTGCCACGGACACAGCCCGGGCCAAGGCACAGAGGTTCCCACGCCTGCCAAATACCTAGGCATGACTCATGTTTATCTTCAGCTCAGGCCGTGGCCCAAATGTGCTCTGGGGATTTGGTGTAGCCCGATGCCCATTTCAGGGCTATTCTTGGCATCCCCGACCTTGAGCAAACTCATTGATCTGAGCTCGCACAGGTAATCTTCATAGCAAATGGGCAAAGAAGGGTCAGAAGTAGGAACAAGGTGTATCAGTTAAGATTATGGTTAACATCTGAGGATAACTGCATCCTTAGCTCCAATTCTCCACCCTTCCCTGTATCCACGCCCCTCACCATGGACTTGGCACTCCCTCCCATCTCAGAGGTGGAGGGTACTTCCCCAGGCCCGTGAATCTCTTAGGAGACCTGTGTGTTTCCACCTGCCTGGCTGGCTTGCTGGTCCCACGAGGAGGACGCAAGACACACGGGGCAGAGCTGGCTGTCCATCTGAGCCTAGTCTAGAGCAGCTGACTCCCAGCAGACCCACAGACACGTGAGGTAAATAAATGCCCCTCATTGTGTGCCACTGCGTTTCTGTGGTTGGCTGCTACACAGCAATAAAAAAACTGATGTGACACCTGGACATCTACTTTCAAATATTTGAGTATTCTGTATGTATGAAACAAAGAAGCCATAATCAATGGGGACTATGAGAGCTCAGAATTTCTTGAACAAAAATTACATAAAAATCCCCAATAGTTTAGTAATTAGGAAAATGGATAAAATTTCTTGCTCCCAGACTTCAGCCTTAGCTGAACTGTTTTAATATTCAGGTTTTTAGCATGTGGCTAAACTGTGTGAGGGGTTCCCTGAAACGAGCTCCAGGCATGGGTGGAATACCAACTCACCTCGACTGGGGTGGGGGGAAGAGTTTTGTCCACCAGCCAATCTTGATAACGTTAACAGTCATTACATATCATATTTCCCCAGTAACTCTATCACAGACATAACCGCATTCGCAGACATTTGCACAAGGATACTGATCGCAGGGCTGATGTAACAACAAAAGATTGGAAGCAATCTCAATGTCTATCAATAGATCAATGAGATAAAGGATGATCCATCCTCAGGATGATGATACAGGAAGTCGTTAAAAGGCAGGTGGCTGTGTGGCTGTGTGAGTGCTGACGGGACTGTAGCCAAGATGCAGGGAAGCACGACGTGGAACAGGGGTTCACTATGCTCCCACTTCTGTGTACTTTTCAAGAGGGATCATATGAAGAAGCACAGACCAGCTCTTGAAGGAGCCTCTGGGACAGAAGCTGGGAGGACAGGGGGTGGGTACTGATTTTCACTGCATATGTCTTTTTAAACTGTTTGACTTTTTTTTCATGGATACAGTACTTTTTTTTAAAGATTTATTTATTTTTAGATAAAGGGAATGGGGAGGGGCAGAGGCCGAAGTACAGGGAGAATCCTCAAGCAATCTCCCCATTGAGCACAGATCCCGACACGGGGCTCAATCTCACGACCCTGAGATCATGACCTGAGCCGAAATCAAGAGTCAGACACTTCACCGACTGAGCCACCCAGGTGGCCCTGGATTCAGTATTTTTAAGCAAAACAAAAACAAGTATCTTTATAGTGATCTGCAATGACCAGGAGAAAGGCTCATGACACCATATTAAGTAAAATTAAAACGTGGATTTTAAAAACTGCATGATCTTCATCACAGAAGAAAACATACAGAAAAGGTAGTAAACAAGAGCACCAGAGCATCGATGATGTTGACACAAATTTTGGTTTTTTTCTTTAGCTACTGAGAACTCGGCACTAAGGAGGTGCCACGCTTCCTCGCTCAATCCTCCCTTCAAGCAGGCACCGTTATCACCCTTTTCACTGAAAAGGAAAACTAAGTACTCCCTAGTCTCTGCTCATGGCCCAGCACATAGCAGGGGCTCAATGGCATTTGTCAAATAAACATCTATGTCCCAAGGCAGCCCGGGAGGTGGGCTGGCAGAACTCTGGATTGGACCAGGCAGAGCTGGGTTCAAATCCCAACTCCCCTCTTTCTGTGATTCTGGATAAGTCACTTCTCACTCTCGGTCTCAGAACTGCCGTCTTGAAGGGCACCTGGGTGGTGCAGCTGGTTAAGCAACCAGTTCTTGATTTTGGCTCAGGTCATGCTCAGGGTTGTGAGATCAAGCCCCACGTTGGGCTCTGCGCTCAGTGTGGAGTCTGCTTAAGACTCTCTCCCTCTCCCTCTGTCCCTCCCCCTACTCTCTCTCTCTAAAATAAACAAATAAATCCTTAAAAAAAAGAACCTCCCTCTTGGTAAAATGGGGATAACATGCTCACTCCTGGGGTGTCCACGTGGGCCCCCTGAGACTGAGACTGGATACAAGCGACCTCCACATGTTGGGCACAGAGTAGATGCTCAGCAGTGGTTTCCCCCCCAGCACTCTTCCTCTCCCTCCCCCCACCCCGTTCGAGAACAAGGGGGAACTTGGACACTCTTGAGAGTTCCTCCAGCACCTCAACTCCAGCAGAGACAAGCAAGGTCACTTGCTGTCCATCACTTAAATAGCCAGGGGAGTGTAGTGATAAATAATTCAGCCTTGCGTTAACTCAGTGCAAGGGCCATTTTATCTCAACCAGTCTGATGGGGGCCACTACTGATTAATTACGAAGTGCGCGGGGAACTTGAGGCTGCTCAGTGATCTCTGCTTTCAGGAAAAAGCTGTGGCAAGTTAGGGAGGTGGCAAAGGCTGCCTTCCACCCAACCACCCAGACATGTGAGTGTGCATGTGTGTATGTGATCACACCACTACAAGAGATCTTGAATTCACTATCCTGGAAGCTGAGCCTCCCGTAGGGCCTTGCCTCAGTTTACCCAGGAGGACATGTCCCATCTAGCCTCATTCCCTGCCCCTGCAGCCAAAGTCCATTCACCCAGGAGCACCTGTTCTCTGCTCTACTTTTTCTGTGAATGGCGGTAGCTGGCCTCCAGGGGGCGCTCAAGGTGTGCGGGATGCAGGTCCCCCTGACCACACAGTCAGTAGGAGTGGGGGACACCTGCCTCCCTGCCTGCCCCGCATTCCCTCTCTTGCCTGTGGGTAACAGCACCCTTTTCCTTCGAAGAACTACCTCCACTTCACTCTGATCATCTGGGGCTGACCCACCCCTCGAGACCGCAGGTGTGGCCACGTGACCCAGGCTGGGCCACTCTGAGTGATGCCCTCAGAGGGGACGTGTGACCCTGGCTGGGCCAGTGAGCACCACACTTGGGATCTCTGCGAGAATCCCAGGGAAGGAGAAGCCCTCCTCCGCACGGACTGCCCAAGAGCGGGAGCCGCTGGTGGCCTTCACCGCCACCATCTGGGGAAGCCCATCTGGGGCTGGAGCCTACGACGCAGAAGAAAGCAGAGCTGAAGGATGGGAGATGATAGATGATCTTTCTTTTCACTTTTTATGATTAAAAAAAATTTTTTTTAGGGTCAACGTGGTCACCCACTGCCCAAAGGCTCAGAGCTGGGAGGGGAGCCTGGCCTGTTGTGGGGCTGCCAGGCAGGCCTTCATGAACTCCTCTCTCTGCCCACCTGGTCCCCTCAGAGCCAGCCTCTTCCCTGGCCTGGACCTTGGATCTCAGCCCACCAGGTGGCCCTCTAGGGCCCTGGATGCTGGAGCCTCCACTGACCCCTGCATTATCACTCCTGACTTCACTCTGACCGGACACTAGCAATCACAGCTTCATCATTTGCCACCTTGTGGAATTCTTTCTGCACCTGGCCTCTGAGTGGCCTCCCTCCCGGTTCCCCTCCCAGCCCCCTGGCCACTCCTCCTCAGTCTCCTGGGCAGGCTCCTCCCCATCTTCCCGACCCCCACAGCTGCAGAGGCCCAGGGCTTGGTCCCTTCTCCATCCACCCAAGCCCCCACTGTCTCCAGTCCGGTGGCTGGCAACTCCCAAATGCACATCTCCCCCCCTGGGCCTTAACCCTGAACTCCAGATTCTTCTCTACTCCAGCTGTACCCCCCCACCTCCCACCTAGTTCTCCATTTCAAACTCAGCACACCCAAAACGAACCCTCTGATTTTCTCCCCCCAGACTTGCCCCTTCCACCATCTTGCACATCTGTTAACATCTTCATCCTTCCTGTTGCTTAGACCAAAACCTGGAGGCATCCTCGTTGAAGCCCTCTCAGCATCCTGTCCAACAGCAAATCCTGTTGGTTAAACCTGGAAATGAGTCCAGAATGCACTCACTCACCCTCTGGGCCTCTGCGCTTACCCTGGTCCAGCACCATCCTCTCTTGCCTGGATCCTGCAGTGGCCTCATCTCTAGTCTCCCTGCCTCCACTTCTCTCACTACAGCCGAATCTCAGCAGTGTAGCCAGAATGATCTCCCTAAAGCAGATGTCAGGCCGTGTTGTTCCTCTGCTCAGAGCCCTCAAAGAATTCCTTAGAGTAAAATTCAAAGTTCTCCCCAAAGCCCACAGGGCCCCGCCTGGTCTGGCACCTGCTATCTCTCTCATCAACCTCATCCCCGCGCCTCAGGGCCTTTGCACTTGCAAAGGCTCTGTGCCCCCTGCTCAGATACTCTCATCCTATGTATCTATATGGCTCCCCCACTCCCTCCCTTCGAGTTTCTGCTCAGATGTCATCTTCTTGGTGAGGTCTTCCTTGGCCACCCTATAAAAAGCAGCCCCTCCTCATTCCCCTCTGCTTTTCCCTCCCCTGCTTTACCCTTTCTCTGCAGAACTTGACTATATTTTAATATGCTTACTTGTTTATCAATTGCTCTCTCCCAGAATATCAGCTCCATAAGAGCAGGGATCTTTGGTCTGCTCACTGCTCTATCTCCAGCTTCTAGAATGGTGCCCAGCACACAGTGGGCCCTCACTAAATATCTGTTGAACATGTCTCCTGAGCTCTAGTTATCTCCGAGCACGGTTACAGGCTTTGCATCATTCCTTCCTCTCTTCCTCATCAAAGCGCCTTGAGGAAGGGACTGCCATTTTCGTCTTATAGTTGAGTAAACTGAGGCACCAAGAACTTAAGTGACTGGTTGGCCAGGGAGTGGCAAAGTCAGGATTCAAGTCCAGGCAGGTTGATCATAGGGCCTGCGCCCGAAACCACTGGGCTACTCAGCATCTTGGCGCTGTTCTCAAGACTCGAGCTCTTGAAGTGTCTTCCCACTTGCCTGAATTCTGCAGGCTGCCAACGACTCGGGGTCAGAGGATGTCCTGTCCCCAATTCCTGCTCAGTCCTCCTGGCCCTGCCAAAGGCTGTTCCCCAGACTTTCTGCCACTCAAGCCCCCAAGCCAGCGTCCAGTTCTGCTGACAGAGGTCATTCAGCAAGGGATTCTGGGGGCAGTTTGGAACGCCAAGTCTCTGCCCATCAATATGTTATTAGGCACTAATGGGGTCCCAACTGCTGATTAAACCCAGCCCTTGCCCCTTGTCAGCCTTCACCTGCAAGGACAGTTACTGGCTCCGAGAGAAAACTAAAAATAAGCTGTAAGGGAATTACCCAGAAACGTCAGTCTGTGCAGCTGTCCCGGCTGAGGAGCAGCCAAGAGAAGGAGCGGGACTCTGGGGTCCGGGAGAGGACAGGAGCCAGGTCTCGAGAAGCAGCATCCTGAGCCCCGCTTTCTCTCTCCCCAGTATCTGGTCTCTTACCACATCCATTGGCACTGTCTTCTCTGTTTCCAGAATCCATCCACTTCCTCATCACCTCCACGGCCACCACCTGGTCCTACCACCCCTGTCTCCTTCTTGGCGTCCCTGCTTCTGCCTTTGCTCCTCAGATCCCGTCCCGCCTCTGCTTAGAACGCTCCCAGGGCTCCCACCTCACCCAGAGAAAAATCCCAAGTCCTTACTTCCTGGGACCCCCAGGTCCTCCATGATCTCTTCCCTCACTCCCAGCGCCACCCCCTCCCCACTCTGCTTCAGCCACACTCAACTCCTTGCCGTTGCTCAAACACTGGGTATGATCCAACCTCAGGGCCTTTGCACTTGTGGTTTTCCCCACTTGGAAGGTTCTATTCCCACATCCCTCCCAAGCTCCCAACTTCAGCTCTTTCTTATCAGCCAAACATCTCCTCAGAGAGGCCTCCCCGATCCCCTGTGCTACAGGAGACCCCCAGGATCTCTCTATTCATGACTCCATTTTACATCCTGCATATCCACATCTAAAATCACCCTATACATGTGTTTCTTTGATTGTCTGCCCCACCCCCACAGCCAGCGAAAACACAAGCAATGAAAGCAGGTCTTTGAGGCCTATGGGAAGTACTCAAAGGAGCTTTTATTTTATTTTATTTTTTTAAAGATCTTATTTATTTATTTGACAGAGAGAGAGCGAGAGAGAGGGAACACAAGCAGGGGGAGTGGGAGAGGGAGAAGCAGGCTCCCCACCGAGCAGGGAGCCCAATGCGGGGCTCGATCCCAGGACCCTGAGATCATGACCTGAGCCGAAGGCAGACGCTTAACGACTGAGCCCCTCAAAGGAACTTTTAAATAATTCTTCAAAATAACTGTTCTGTATATTCCAAAAATGTCAAGGTCATGAAAAACAATGAAAGGCACAGACACTGTTCCATATTAAAGAAAACTCAAAAGACAGAATGACTAAATGCACCATGTGGTCCTGGATTGGCTGTCAGACCAAGATGAGCCAGTATCTGGTCTATTACCACATCCATTGGCACTGTCTTCTCTGTTTCCAGAATCCATCCACTTCCTCATCACCTCCATGGCCACCACCTGGTCCTACCACCACTGTCTCCTTATTGGTGTCCCTGCTTCTGCCTTCTGTCCCTTACTGGGACAACTGGCCAAACTGGAATAGAGACTGCCTATTAATTAATGATCCTGTGTCGGGGTTAACTGTCCTGAATGTGATCATTGCACTGTGTCATGGAAGGGAAAATTCTTGCTCCAGGAATGTATGCTCAAGTAAATGAGGGGTAAAGAGCCATGATGTCTGCAACTTATTTGCAAATGGTTCAGTAAAATAATCAGGATGGAGGGAGGAGAAGGAGGGGAGAGGCAAAGGGAGAAAGTACATGCGATAAAATGTTCAAAATTGGGAAATCAAGGGGAAATGTATATGTGTCTATTAAGCTATTCACACAGCTTTTCTCTCAGTTTGACATTTTTCCAAATTAAAAAAACAACTGAATACTGAATGAACGATCCTGTTCGAGCTAACGGTCTGACAGTCTGGAAAGCCAGGGAACTGACCGCTGGGTCTGTGTTCACCTACCCACGCCCACACTCGTGCGGACAAACACTCCCCAACGCACACAGCCACGCACGCGCACTTGTATGCCGACGCCCAGGCGTGCGGGCGTGTGCCCGACAGCACCCATAGGCGCTGACATGTGCAGCCACACCTGCACGCCCCTCCCCCCCACCCCCGCACGGCCACGCCCACCTGTGTGGCCCAGAGCTGCAGCACCATGGCCCGGGCCTGCATGGCCTCCGCCACGCCTGTCTCCTCCAGGTGCAGCAGGTAACTCTCCAGCCAGCGGCTCCGGTGGGCCCGGGTAGCCAGCCGGGCCGGGGACAACAGCTTCCACAGGCGATGTTTGACTTGGCACGCGCGGTCCTTATCCCCTACAGGGCCAGAGCACAGAGGGTGGGGCTTACAGATCTCCCCCCCACCCCCGCCCCAGCCCGGGGCCACCCAGCCGGATGTCCCTTGAGGCCAAGGGTCTGCTGGTGAGTGTCACTCCTTGCAGGGGGGTGAGGGGTGGAGAAAGAGGCTCCAGGGAGGGCCTTTGAATGCTGACCTGTTATTGCCTGTCCCCCCCCCCCCCCGCCGCCAGGGGACAGGCATAAAGGGCCTCTTTGGTTTTATTCGTGTCTGTGTCTCCAGCACCTGGCCCACAGTCAGTGCCCCGTCAGTATGCCCTAAGTGAATGGTGCTTCTTATGCAGCAGGGGAAGGAACACAAAACACAGAGCGGCATTCTCCCTTCCCAGGGTCTGATCCCAAAGCAACGCCCCCCATGTGCCCTGGAGGACCCTACGAGCAGATTCAGCACAGTGGCGTTCAGGAGACACCGGGAAATAACCTAACTGCCATCAAGTGGGGACAGATGCGCCTGGGGTCTCATACTCAACTACCTCCGGGGAAGGCAGGGAAGGTAAATGAGGGAGGAGGGCCAGGGAGGGGCCATGGAGAACAGGAGGGGTGGGGTGGCCTCGTCTCAGCACCACAGGCCTGACACACCAACTTGGCCCCGCATGGCCAGGAGCCTGAGTTTTCAGAAGACGATGTAAATCCAGATGTTCATATGGAATCTCCCCGTTTTTTAAGGTTAGCATCTGAGCAAGAACTGCGCATCACTGCGCAGGCCACAAAAGCATCTCTGAAGGTCAGCTTTGGCCCTCTGATCGCCAGCTGATATCACCATGAAATAAACATCGGCAGGTCATGCTCGGGAGCACCGCGCTGCGGTGGAAACTGTATACAGATCCAAATGGGCCCATGAGGGCAGACCGTTGAGGGTGTGAAGCCAGGTGCTTATTATTTATACGGTGTGTTAACGCTACAAGATGGTGCTGTCGTTACAAACGCATGTACAAATAAAAGATTTGGTTCTTCCATAATCACCCCTTGGAAAAGCAGATGTTGCTTTGGGTTGTTACAAAGTTCCCAAACACTAGAAACTTTCTCCTTGCCTCTTTGGAACCACAAAGCAGTGTTTCAGGAAGACCCATCCATCCAATGGTTCTAAACTGGGCTGCATCTTACAGGGCATTTGAAAAGGTGGAAAATGTAGGCTAGGCTCATATTAAAATACACATATATTTTAAGCATCTTAGTTACATTTTCAAATTATATGCTCCATATGCTCTTCTTCAACCTCTAGACCCTTTGAGGTGATATCCTTCTCAATTTAAAGCAATGAGCCCAACTTTTCATCAACTACATTATCTTCCTGTGTTTCTTAATTCTGGGGGCACTGGAGAATCATCCAGAAGCTTTGAAATGTCTGGATGCCCAGGTCCCACCACAGAACAATCTTGCCAGAATCTCGGGGGGGGGTGGGACCTGGGCAAGTGGAAGGTTTCAGCAGGTGACTGGAGGATATAGGAATTGTTGAAGTGCCCCCGGTTGATGCTCATTCTGGATGCTAATAAGAATTATCTGGTGAAATAGCTAAAGGAAACAGAAATTGAACATGGATTTGGAAATGACTGGCATTCTTTGAGGCCTGACAGCACAGCTACAAACCTTGAATATCCCTGTCAACACAGCTCTTAAGGATGACTTTAAAAAGCAATGCAGTAGGGGGGCACCTGGGGGGCTCAGTCGTTAAGCGTCTGCCTTCGGCTCAGGTCATGATCCCAGGGTCCTGGGGTCGAGCCCCGCATCGGGCTCCCTGCTCAGCGGGAAGCCTGCTTCTCCCTCTCCCACTCCCCCTGCTTGTGTTCCCTCTCTCGCTGTGCCTCTCTCTGTCAAATAAATAAATAAAATCTTTAAAAAAAATAAAAAATAAATAAAAAGCAATGCAGTATGAAAAGACAACCAGCAGAATGAGGGAAAATATTTGCATCACGCATCTGATAAGGGTCCAGTATCCAAAATATATAAAGAACTCCAACGATTCAACAACAACAAAAATCCACCCCACCTCTCAACTCCTCAGTTTTCACACTTGTAAACTGGGATAACATGAATTCCCATGCAAAGGGTTATGCAGGAATTGAATGTGTTAACCTATAGAGCACAGAGAGCAATGCCAGGCATAGACAGGCCTAGTAAACAGTAGCTATATTATTAAATAAAGCTAATGAATGTTAGCAAATTGTTAGTCCCTGGAGAATATATTCACGTACTCTTTCTCTAATTAGGAACTAATAATTTGTGAAATAAGGAACACAGAGTTCGCAGCCAGGGAGACCCAGGTAGAAATCCTAGCTCTGTTCCTTCTTAGAAAGATGATCTTGTGCAAATAATTTGGATCTCCAAGCCTCAGTTTCCCCATCTGTAAAATGGAGGCAACCTAGCTCATGGGATCATGAGTGCTGTGATTCAGAACTGCCAGGCACTTGTTTCAAATCCCAGACCTCCCCTGCTGTGTGGCCTTGGCTGAGGTCCTGTCTACCTCTGGGCCTCAGTGTCCCCATCTGTAAAACGAGGGGCTCAGACTACAGTACCTCTCAGGTTTTTCCTCAGAAGCCCATCTGTTCCCTAGGAACCTGGGGGCACCGTCCAGAGAGGGACATATCCTTAAAGTCTTGTGTTTTCCCTTTGAGATGTATTAGATTTTTGCATTAGACTCTGTGCCTTTAAAATACGAGTACCTTTCCCCCAAAAAAATATTCAAGGAAAAGAGGCCCCTCCCAAATAATCCAGCAAAATGAATGTTCCGGCATATTTAGCTTGGGGCTCTAGTTAACTGCCCCCAATTCCCTCCTGCATGAGAAGCATCAGACTCAGTGACCTAAGGGTCCCCCAAACGGTCAATTTTCTTTTAAAATATGTTTGTATTTTTAACAGTGCAGGGAGGAATACTGCATGCACCTGGTAAAAAAAAAAAAAATAAGAAAAAGCTAGCTGCTCTAAGAGTTCAAATGGGCATCTTCATCTCATCTCAGCCTCCTGAGAAGCAAAAATCTATACATGTTCCCACATTCTTACAAAACAGGGATGTTAACGAAACTTATTTTGGTGCTCATTTCACAATATATATAAGCCATTATGCTGTGCACCTCAGACTTGTACAGTGTCATGTGTCAATCATAGCTCAGTAAAATGGGGAAAAAATTAAAATAAAAAACCTCACAATATGCGCACTCTTCTGCACGTTTTTCATAAGAGATTTCATCCTATAACAGTATATCCCATTCTGCTTTAGGTTGCACAGTTTTCCTCTATGTGAATGCATAATTTACTTCATCAGTCCCTACTGGGGAACATTTAGGCTGTTTGCCGCATTTGCTGTTATGAGCAACGGGGCAATGAATATCTTTGTGCATCTCTAGACATGTGCTAGGATAATTCCTAGTAGTGGAAGTTCAGGATCAAAGGAATGGGCCTTTCTGTTCTGATAGGTTCTGCCAAATCACTCTTCCAAAGAGGCCGCACTCTTCACAAGCCCAACAAGGTCTGGGGAGCTTTGTCCCCCAGCCTCGAGCCCCAAGATGAGAAACCTTCCCCGACACTGCCACCTGCTGCCCGCACTGGAAAATGCAGCCTTCCTATACAGGGCCCAGAGCTGCTTCCTGAATGACGCAGGGTCCCTGGTAGTCTCTGTATGGAGGAAAGAGCAATGGAGAAACCACTCTTGCCTGGAGAAGCAACTGGTGCTGGGATGTGCCAGGTGCCTTGTCAGGTGCTTTACACACAGGATTTTGCAATCAGACCAAGTTTTCATTTTGCTGGCTCTGCGACCTCCCAGCTGTGTGTCCCTGACAAATGACTTCACCTCCCTGAGCCTTAGTTTCCCTACTTGCAAAATGGGTATAATAATGCCAACCTTTTAGCCTTGACGGCAGGATTCAATGAGACAAGGAGTTGTTTCTAAAAGGATGGGAAGAGGCAACTCACAGAGAGGAAAAGCAAATGACTGGTGAAACACGAAAAGCTGTTTCATCACAGTGGTCAGGGAAATGCCCATAAAGCCAGATGCTCTTTTTTTGCCCATCAGATTGGTGAGGTTTTAAAGGCTGATAACTGCTTGTTGACAAGGTTGTGGGGAAATGCAAATTAAAACAACAAGTTACCCGCCTCTGCCCATCAGATTGGCAAACAAGTAGAAAGACTGATAACATCTGGTGGGGAATGAGCCGACTCCCTCCCTTCGGGCAGGCCTATTAATTGCTCCATGGTTTTGGAAATGATGTGGCAGCAGGGAACAAGAATTTTAATGTGTATGCCCTTTGACGTGGCAAACCCACTTCCAGGAAACTGTCAGAGAGGAATAAAATCACCAGATGGTAGAGAATAGACAAGTACAATGAAACACAATACTAGCCATACGTAAACACACGCGCGCACACGCACACACACACACACACACACACGGAAACAATTATAAATATCCATTGGAGGGGGATGGCTGCCTAAATACTGGCAAGCAAGAGCTGCAAAGATGTCTCAATTCTTCTGCATGTTGATTTTATATCCTTCTACTTTGTTAGAGTCTTTTTTGTTTGAGTTAGTTTTACCATAGATTTCCTGGGGTTTTCCCAGCATAGCGTCAGATCTTCTGCAAACAGGGAGAGTTTTACATCTTCTTTACCCATTCTTATAACCAGTAGTTGATTTCTCTTATCTAATTGCATTGGCTTACACCACTAGAAGATGTTTGTATTGACAGGGAAGAATACACAGCTATAGTGATAGGTTAAAAATAAAATCGAATTGCAGACAACAGATATAATCCCTTTCTAAAATACACAGTGACACTCTAGATACGTATATTTGTCTCTATCTGTAAAATACACTATTCCTATAAAACAGTGTGAAGGGATATATACCAGCATGTTAACATTGGTTTCCACAGGAAGCTGGGCTTGGAAAAGTATTATTACTCTTACTGTCTACATCTTTGAATTAACCACAAGAATGTTTCTTTCTTTCCTTTCCTTTTTTTTTAAAGATTTTATTTATTTGAGAGAGACAGAGAGAGCATGAGCAGGGTAGGGGGAGAGGGACAAGCAGACTCCCCACTGAGCCCAACATGGAGCTCCATCCCAGGACCTGAGCTGAAGTCAGAGGCTTAACTGACTGAGTCACCCAGGTGCCCCAAGAATGTTTCTTTCTTAATTTAAACAATCTAATGTGTTAAAGTTTGGTTTTTAAAAATTACATAAAGGAAATGGGGTGATGAGCTGTTGAGAGCACTGAATGAGACCATGCTTAACCTGGCATCTGGCTCATAGAAAGTGCTCAACACAAAAGTGTTTTTTCTTATTACCTCAGCCATTCCTAACAGTCACCCTGTAGGAAGACCCTATTGTTCTCCCCATTTTACAGATGAGATTGTTGAGGCACAGGGACAATATATAGGATCCAGTAAACCATGTCGAGCCATCTGAGCTGAGAGTCTGTCTCAATCACTCCCCTCAACTGCCCCCCAGAGAAAGGACCTGGGGCAAAAAGAAGTTAAGTAACTTGCCCAAAGTCATCAGTGCAGAAGCCCGACAGTAGGGATTTGAATCCAGGTTTTGCTGCAAGTGTCTGAGTCCAAGACGCACATTATTTCTCAACCTTCCTGTAGCACTTGTCATACATGCAGTTTCCTGGCCTCCCTGGAGACTTGGATTCAGCTGGACCGGGATGGAGCCTGGGGACTTGTATCATTAACGAGGGCCCCAGGGGATTCTTCTCACTAGGTAGTTTGAGACACAGTGGCCAGAAGACAGTGCAGCCCAGTGGTTCCCATGGCCCCATGTACTGAATCCTGCCAGAACCTCTTTACCAATACTGAGTCCCCTCTGGTGCCACAAAAATAAATGGGGTGGATTTTCACAAACCCAAGTGGAAATACTCATGGGGTTCCATGAACATGCTAAGTGGCAGAACAATTGCTTCAATGTGCAAGATCAATGTCCTAAGAGTGGAGGGCTGATAACTAAGAGAAATGAAGGCATGTGTGCCACAAAAGACACAGACAAGAACAGCCTAATTCACAACAGCCCCAAACTGGGAAAGACCCAGACATCCATCAACCAGGGGATGGACAAACAAATCGTGGTACATCACTAACAAAATGCTATGCTACAACGAAAACAGACTACTGATACATATGGCAACCAGGCCGAAGCTGACAGACAAGAAGTTGAGTGACAGAAGCCAGACACAGAAGGGCACACACTGTCTGATTCTATTTATGGGAAGTTCAAGAAAGGTAAAACTAATCCGAGGTGAGAGGAGCCCCTCCAGTGGCTCCCTCTGTGGGGTGGATATTGAGTGGGAAAGGACATGAAGCATTTAGATTTACCTCTCAGCTGTGCATTTAGGACCTGTGTGCTCTCCTCTATGAAAATTATGCCTCAGGGAAAAAAAGTATTAAAAACCTTTAAAAATAGAATAAATAAACCACACAATGAGGTCTCCAGGCCTTACTGCAGATGTGCTGTATCTACCAGGAACCCCAGCTCTGGCTCGAGCCCTGCCCCCCACCACTGTGTTCTTGCATATGCCCAGTGATAGAGATCTCACTGCTTCCCAGGGTGAGAGACTGTCCTTCCTCCTAGGTTGTCTGTGATCCTTCAGCTGGAGTGTGGGCTCCCCCTGAGTCCCTCTGTCTGCCACACCACCCACCATGGCCCCCCACGGTGCTTACCCACTGACAGGGAGCCACGTGCCAGTTTGGGGAGCAGCAGGTCGAGCTGGCGGAAGGTGTGGAAGACATCGGCTGAGTGGGCGCGGTCCTGGGCCTGGCTCTTCTGGGTACGTGGCAGAGCCTCGACTCCGTACAGAGTCAGGTAGCCAGCTCTGCGGGTGGCAAACAGTGGGTCAGGGGGTCTTCCTTGGACACACGTGGCGAAACCCTCCCACAGTGGCCTTACAAGCTTTTCTTCATGCATGCAGCTAATGAGCACCTGCTTTTCCTACTTTATGCCAGACTGTTCTGGGCCAGGGAGTCAGCAATGGAGAAAACAAAGCCCTCAAGCCCTCAGGGTGTGGCCCCTCTCGTGTGGGACACAGACAGCAGGTGATAGAGGAACCGGAACAAGTGACCTATCAGCCGATGCTCAGAATATGGGGAGGGGCTCAGAGTACGAAGAGTCGGGGGGAGGGGGTGTTGCGTGGGTTCAGGGCAACATCCTGAGCCAGGAAGGAGACGCAGGCAGGGTTGAAGAGCAGCGAGGAGGCTGATGAGGCGGGAACAGAGTGACTGAGGGGGCAGCAGGGCAAGACGGAGGCACCAGTCAGGAAAAGAGGCTACTGCCCCTGGAGGGGGAGTCAGGGCAGGCTCCCTGGAGGAGGCAGGGTCTGAGGTGAGCAGGGAGAAGGGGAGAGAGAAGAGGTGCGGGCCAAGGGCACAACCTGGGCCAAGGCTCAGAGCCGAGGGGGCAAAAGCATGGTCCGGTCAGAGAGCTGCCAGGTGTTGCTGGTCCAGGCACTGGAGCTGGAATATGAGGGGACGGAGCACAGCCGGGGGGTTGGCAAGGCCAGGGACGCAGGGCAGGGGCCTGGGTGGCCATGGGGAGAAGCTTGGGCTGCACCTGAAGGGCGCTGGGGGTCTGAGCGTGGGACGGGGCGTGGCGGGGTGTGGACAAAGGATGAGACACAAGAGGAAGCATGAGCCCTTGCGCACACGCACACACACACATACGCTGCCCACAGGGATGCTCTTAAAGAAAACGTTTACACCACCAGCCACTTGTAACTGCTCCAAAAGCCCAGCCCCACTGGCCTCAGTCCTGGGAGAAAAACCACAGGTTTTCACTTTTTCCATGTGGTGGGAGGGGCTGGACTTCTGCAGAGATGCCACGGGAGCCCTGACCTGTCCCCCATCAGCTTCTCCTCGTCCCTGGATCTCCCAGGAGAGGGACTTTCCCGAGGAAAGGGCGGAAGCCGGAATGAGGGAGGGTGGGGGCCGAGAGAAGCCTGTCTAGTCCCACTCTGTCCCTCATCTGTGCAGTGCAGGCTCCTGCAGATCTTCAATCAATGTTCGATGGAGGGATAGGCAGAAGGATTGGAGAGTGTGTGGATAGATGGGTGCGTGGGTGGATGGATGGAGGGAGGGAGGGAGGGACAGGAGAGAGGGAGGGTAGGTGGATGGATGATTAGAATCTGATCCTGAGAACACGGATCTTGGGAGAAACTATAGGCTCATCATGATTTCGAGCTCCGTCACCCAGGCTACTACTATGCCCCCTTTCCCCTGCATCCCTTTCCCTCATCCGGCCTGGCTTCCATGCCCCGCAGAGATGGAGAGTTCACGACCTGCCCATCCCACTGCATAGGCAGCAACTCTTCCCTCCGAACAGTGGACCCTCCCAGGGTCAGACCTGTGCCTCTGCATCGTCCTTGCCCCCTGCCCCTCCAGTCACGTGAGGCCCCGGGGCCCTGTTCTCCATACCAGTGCCCCCAGTTTCCTTACAGCAGAGTTGTAAAGGTGCAACTCACAAACTGGATTCAGTCCACCAACGTGTTTGGTTTGGTGAAGCGAGTTTTCCTATGAGCAAACTGAACGACTGGGAAAACCACACAAAATCTGGATGCCCCCTCATCTCATCTTGAAAAAGGAATCTCTCCCCCGCCCCCCCCCCCAGCCTGCAGTCCCACCTGGTAACCCTGGGCAGCCAGGGAGTCACAGCTGTCCCCCTTATCCAGGAACGATCTGGGTCGGCCAGCCCTGTGGTCGCTGGTCCCATTTACACCAGTGTTTTCCATAAGGCAGAGAACCATTTCCCTGTGTGTGTGTGTGTATACATACATACATATACATATATATATATATTTCTATGAAAAATAAGCAATGAAAAATAAACCATATAAAACCCAAGAAGGCCATGAGGTTTTCCACTGTGGAAGTGAGGGTCCCTCCCGTGGCACCTGCACGTCAAAGTGACACGGGACAGGGCGGAAGACAGAATAAATCATGGTGCGTAAACACACATGACCTGTAGGTGGTGCTAGGAGCCAGGAAGAAAAATAAAGCTGGCATGGAGCTGGGTAAAGAGAGGGGGCCATCCTATTAACTGGGGTGTCAGGAGAGCCTCTCTGAGGTGGTTATCACTTGACAGGTGAATGAAGTGAGGCAAGACCCATGCAGACATGCAGGGAACGGCATTCTCAGGCAAGGGAACAGAAAGTGCAAAGACCTTGGGGCAGGAGTGTGCTGGGCTGGGGCCGATGAGGCAGGATCCTGTAGCCAGGGTTAGAACTTTGATGGGACGGTGAGTGAGGCAGGAGTGCCACAGGATGGGTTGGAAGGAGTAAGTGGTGGCATCTCATGGTTTGGGGGGACACAAGCCTGCACCTCCTGTCATCCAACTCACTCATTCCCTTCCTATCTCAGGGGCTGCAGACAGCACTAAAAAGGCCAAGTCCACCAGGCCAGGAAACAGAAGCTCCAGCCCAGGCCTCAGATCCTGAAGACACAGGGATCCATTTACACGTGACCCTCCCCAACCCCACATACACACATGGCTATTACCAAGGCTGTAAACGGACTCGGCTGCCACCACATCGCCCCCACTTCCCCCCAATGCCACAGCCTCCTCCCTGACTTCTTTTTCTCACAAAAGGATATAGGGTGACAGGAGCCAGGGGACATGGGAGACACCCTGCTGTGAATTTGCTGTGTGGTTTTAGCTGCTCCTCTCTGGACCTCAGTCTCCCCGATCCCACAATGACGGAGTGGAGTGGACCAGCATCACCCAGATGAATTATAGCCCTGATGGTGTTTGCACCACTCCAGGGTGACAGGAGAAAAATGCGGACCGCTTACACAGCAAGGGTATGCTTGAAAGTGTAGGCTCTGCGGGGCCGCCCGAGTGGCTCAGTCGGCTGGGTGACTGACTCTTGATTTCAGCTTGTCATGATCTCGGGGTTGTGGGATCGAGCCTCATGTTGGGCTCCGTGCTGAGCATGGAGCTGGCATGGGATTCTTTCTCTCCCTCTGACCTTCCCCCCGCTTGCTTACTCTCCCTGCCTCACAAATCGATCAATAAATTTTTTTTGAAGATTTTATTTATTTATGTATTTATTTGACAGAGAGAGACACAGCGAGAGAGGGAACACAAGCAGGGGGAGTGGGAGAGGGAGAAGCAGGCTTCCTGCTGAGCAGGCAGCCCGATGTGGGGCTCGATCCCAGGACCCTGGGATCATGACCTGAGCTGAAGACAGACGCTTAACGACTGAGCCACCCAGGTGCTCCTAAATAAAATCTTTAAAAAAAAACGCGTAGGCTCTACAGGCAGCCCCGCCATGACCCCAAATGATGCGACTCTGGGCAAATGCCTTAGGCTCTCCGGGCCTCAGTTTCTTCATCTGTCAAATGGGGTTTGTAAAGTTCCAGCCTCGTGGAGCTGTTGCGAGGGTGAGAAGTGTCAACGCACATTGAGCCTACATGTGAGCACATACGTAGGTGTCATAAACGTACCTGTGTGCCCATTTGCGTCAGCGAATGCCTGTCTTTTATTCTGAAACTCTGTCTCTAGTTTTTGTGAAGCAGTTGAAATGGCCTTCGGTTTCTGAAATGCTGGTCAGTTAACGGCACCACCAGAAGTCCGCGGGCTGTCCTTCCTGCTCTTTCCCGTCCCACTGTGCCTACGCTGCCCGCCCCTGCCCCATCAAATCCTCAGCAGGTCCTGCCAACTCCGCCCCCAGAGCTACCCCTTTGTCACCATCTCCCAGTCACCTCCGGGTCCAGGCTCCTGTTCTCTCACCCGGGCAAAGCCAACAGCCTCCTAACGAGTCCCCCGCCAAGGTTAGTCTCTGTCTGCAGCCAAAGAGAGCTTTAAACCCCAAGCCCAATCATGTCACGTCCCTGCCTAAACCCGCAGTGTCACTCATCTCACTTAGAATAAATTCCAAAGGCTTTCCCGGCCTTGAGGCGCTGTGAGACCCGGTTTCCAAAAGCTAAGTGCTCTGACCTCATCTTAACCCCACCGCCTCGGCTCGCTGGGCTCAGCCGCACTGGTCCTCTGGCCAAGCGTCCTCCTTCCTCTGCCACTCTGCCCCTGCAGGCTCCTATGTCTACAGTCTCGGCATGGGGGGCATTTGTAGCCAGCCCCCAAGTCTGGGGCCAGACCCTCGGGGAAGCCCTCCTTTTCAGTCTGGTTAGAAGAGCCCCGTAGGCGCTATTGCCCTGTCTGCTGATCTCCGCTGCCATATTCGCCACTCTTGGACATATCCACCTTTATTTATTGGTTTATGATCTGTCTCTCTGACTCATGTTAGCTCTGTGAGTTTCGGGTCATTGTCTTTCCCCAGCTGTGTTCCCGGTGCTTGGAATCGTGTCTGCCGCTGCCAAAGGAAGGGACATTGGGTGGCGCGGTTTGTAATCTAAGTTTACAAGATCTGATAAAAAGTTCAAGTCCTGGGTTGGTCTCCCAAACATTGTGTTTTCCTGGTCTGTGAAGTCCAAGGCTTGGAAGCCACAGGACAAGATGGTCTCTAAAACTTCGTTCTGCTATCCCATCTCTGAACACCTGGCAAGGCCCCCCTCCCTGACACGTGCCTCCTTTACACCTCGTAGCCTGAGCCAGGCGAACACGCGGGGTCCCAGATACAACAGGTCATCTTGTAGTCTTTGCTTTGTGTGTCCCAAACTGTTTCCCCACCCACAAAGTCTTCATGGTTCCCGTGGCCACTGTTAGTGGCTGACCCAGGTCTGGAGAGCTGGGCGCCACTCCCGAGACGGGGAGCCACCCTGGCTCACCTGAGCAGGCAGCTGTAGGAGAAATCGAGGAGACCCATCTCACGCCAGCCACCGGCCTCTTCTGTGGTGTCGCCCAGCAGGACGGTGAGGAGGTTGGTATACATGGCGTCCGTGAGGGCTTGGAGGTCCCTGTGGAGGGTCCTAGGGCAGGGAACAAAGTAAGGGTACGGCCTCCAAAGGGAAACATATGCACACAGGCGCCCCCCATCCCTAAACCTCCCAGGGCTCCGGTCCCTCGTTGCCAATGGGAGCCTGTGGACAATTGGCCTAAACACGATAACATTATTATCATTACTATCGTCATCAATGACAATGGCAGTTGCTCTTTATTGTGCCAAGCACCATGATCTCATTTCATCTTTTGACAACTCTAGGGATCACAGTTACTATCATGCCACCCATTTTACAGACAGAGAAACTCAGGGACAGAGAAGAACGTGACCTTCCCAAGGTCACACAGCCAGTAAGCGATGTAGCTGGGATTGAAACCCTGGTCCGCCCAACCCCAGAGTCTGAACCATGACAGTCTGTCCCTCCTCAGGACATACAAGCTCGGATAAGGAACCCACACACTTCTGGAAGAGAGAGAACTAGCAAGCCAACTCTTTCTCCTTGAGACCCAAAGTTAGGGACATCTGTTTGGATAAAGCATCGCCCGACCACGGACTGCTAAGACGTGACCCTGAGTGAAGGCGACATGAGGAATGAGGTCATCTGGGCTGGTGACCTGGTGTCATTGTGTGTGCCTAGGAGTCTGGCAGTGTGTGTGGCTGAAGCAGAAGTCCCTCCATACTGAGCCTCCACAATACAGGGTCGACACTGAGCCACGACTGAGCATGTGACTGGAAGCCCACAAAGGTGGGGTCTTGTATCTGAGGTGAAGGCCGCTTTGGAACACGTGCAGGGATGTAGACAAGGAAAGGCCCTGCGGCAGCAAGCACACGGTGTCCCCGCGCCACAGCGGAACCAACGTCCAACAGCGACACCTCGCGGCAGCACCGAGAACAGTGCTAGCCTGCCGACCCAGCTCTCTGTCTCCACCTGCTGTTTGGAAACAGAATGGACCCCTGTAGAGGAAGAAAACCACCGGGTTCTAGGATAACTCAAGAGGAGAAAGCCTCCAGAAGGGTTCCACGAACTCCCAGGAAATATAAGCTTTTGGATGTTCAAGTTGAAACGTTGTTGGGGAAACAAGAGACATGACCCACGTGAGATAATGGATAAGTAAAAGGGCTTATCGCAGGGCCTGGCACATTGCAAGCGCTCAATAAATGGGAGCTAGTGTAGCGATTGACCCTGATCCAGCGGTTCCCCAGACCCCACTCCAAGCACTAGTCCTCGATGGAGACAGTAGCTCTTAACAGATGTGGGAGCCATGCCCAGAAGACCACATATTGGCTGATAGGAAATTCCCAGGAACTCTTAGGGCAGACACTGGAGGAAAGTGGAGTCCTCCCTGGGTAGGGGGGCAGAATGCAGTGACCTGGGGATTTTTATTGCTAATGGGACCTGATGGTCCCCCTAGAATGCCAGGACCCAGGACACTCGGGCTCAGATATCCTCCTAGAAGCCACCCCACAAAGCCAAGGTCAGACTGGGTGTTGCCTCTCATTGATGTTCACCTCATACTCTGGCCTTCCCTCAACTTTAGCAGCCCTGCAAAACCCAGTCTTCTAGATGCTTTTCCTAACCCCAGGAAGTTACCCTTCCTGGACACAGACCACTAAGAATTACCATCAGACTGTGTGAACTCTAGGAGCAGACCCAGAGTCTTATTTCTTCAGTACGTCAGCTGGAGGAGACTAGGCTGTGGAGTTTGCAGACCTGGGTTCAAATCTCAGGGGTGCCATCTACTAATGGTGGACGGTGGGTAAGTCACTTCACTTCCCTGAGTCTGTTTCCTCAACTGTAAAATAGGGATAAAAGTACCTACACGTCTTGAGGCAATGGCACAGATAGCAAAGTATTTCTATCAAATACCCGGCATATAGTAGGTGTCTTCAAATAGTGATTGGCATCATTCTGCACCCCCTGCATCTAGACGGTGACTAGTGTATAAGTAGGTCCCCTGATATTTACAGACGTACTGATTGCAGAATAAATGTGCTCACATATCCTCTTGCTGATATAATTCCTCCTTATGTTTCAGGACCTGCCTCAATTCCTTGCTGTGTGACCTAGGGCAAGTCACTGCTCTTCTCTGGGTCCCGGTGTCCTCAGCCATAAAGCAGAGCTGTGAGTAGCTTACCCTCCAGCATCGATGGGAAAACTAATGAGATCACAGAATACAGACTCAAAAATATTAACCACCCCACCCACTTCCCTTCCTTTTACACTTGAGGAAACAGAGGCTCAGGGAGGGCAAGGAACTTGCCCAAAGTCACACAGCTAGGAAGTGGTAGGGCTGGGATTTGAATCCAGGTCTGGCTGACCCAAGCCTTCGGTCTCCTCCTACTGAAATCAGACCTGCCTCCAAAAAGGAATAAAGATGAGAGGAACCTTTCTTCAGCCCAATTCTTTTGGGCTGTTTTTTGTTTTGTTTTTGTCTTCTCAAAACAAAATGCCTTTACTGGACCCTGTTGTGGAGACGAGCTCAGGCCACACGGCACCTGGGCGACACAGGCAGAAGCCCGTCAGCCCCTCCCCGGCCACCCTCAGGCACCGTCTCCAGCCACTCACGGTTTCATCTTGGCCTTTTCATCACCGGGGCTGTAATGTGGGAGCTGCACATCGAAAATCCTCTCCATGAGGAAGACAGCATACGTATGGAAGTCCAGCTTGGTGCGAGGCTCCCACACCACCGCGTCATAGGAGTGCGGGTCCAGGAGCACGGTGACATACCTGCCCCCCACCAGCACCTGCGGGAAGTCAGCAGGGATGGAGTGAGGAGAGCTGCTACAAAGGACAGCAGCTCTCAGGGGTCGGGGGCCCACCCTGTGCCAGACACTTAACAGACAATGTTCTCTCAGCCACCCCTCATGATGACCCTACGAGGGAGGGACCATTTATGGCTGCAAACGGAGGCTTAGAGAAGGCACGAGGTCACGCAGCAGAGATGCGGTCACGCAGCAGAGATGCGGCAGAGTGAGGACTGGCATTCGCTTTTCTGTGCCGAAGGTTGTGCTCTCAACCACCTCACTCTTAAGCACCTCCCATTGTTATCCTGGTTACTGCCTTCTCTCCAGCATCCAGGAGAGAGTCTGCCCACAGAAGGCAGCAGGTGGATGTTGTGTGCATCACGGGTGGGTGGATGGATGGACAGATGGACGCTGTTGGGTTAATGCTAGTGGCTGTACCAGCAATACCTGCTTCTGAGGGAGCCTGAGCTCTGAATATAACCTGCTGCCCAAGAAGGAAGGAAGCAGCCGTGGAGAGCCATAAGCCTGCAATTAGCAAAGGAATTTTCCCTCAAATGTCTGTTGCGGGGGGGGTCACACAATCCTAACCACCCACTGCCTTAGCCCCAAAGTGTGATCTGGGAGTCACATTAATCAAACTCTCATAAAATACAGGCTATTAGGTCATGATCTCAGGGTCATGAGATCGAGCCCCTCATCGGGCTCCATGCTGATTCCCTCTCTCCCTCTCCTTCTGCCCCATCCCTACCTTCTAAAATAAATACATCTTTAAAATACAGGCCAATATCCAAGAAAAAAAATGCTACTGAACAGACTGTTGGATGGGTGGGTAAACAGAAGGAAATCATCAGCGAATGTAGGTTGGATGGAAAGATGAATGGACGAGGAGCTAAAGGTTAGTTGGAAACTAAAAGTATGGATGAATGTTGGGTACATGATGGTAGGATGCTCAGTGGGTAAGGGTAAAGGGATTGAAGGATGAATGTTGCATGGGTGGAACTTGAAAGGATACATGGAAGGCGGGTGGTTGTGGTGGTTGTTTGGAAGTTGAAGGGATGGATGGATGGAGATATACATGGATGCATACAGAGTGGACAGATATTGGATACTGAATGGATGGGTAACCGGGTGTTAGGTGCATAGGGGCAGAAGGATGGAAAGATGGGTAGATAAATGGAAGTTGGTAGAAACTGAACATATGGGAGTCCAGTCAGTTAAAAGCCCGACTCTTGATCTCAGCTCAGGTCTAGATCTCACAGTCGTGAGTTCAAGCCCCACACTGGTCTCCACACTGGGTATGGAGCCTAGTTTAAAAAAAAGATATTGAATATATGCGTAAAAACTGGATAGATGTTAGATACATGAATGGAAGGATGCTGGATAAATGTGAGTAGACAAAGGGCTGGATGATGGATAAATGGATGGATGGACAGATGCTGGATAGATATATGGAATGATGGATGAGTGCACAGAGGTTTGATGGAAATGGAATGTATGAATGTGTGTTCAGCGGATATTAGGATGGAAGGATGCTGCTTCCATACTGAGTAGACAGGCAGAAGGATAAATGTCGGATGGACGGATGTTGGGTAGGTGGAAGTTGAATGGATCGATAGCGGTTGGCTGGATGAACATACAGGAACTGGACAGACAAGGATGGATGTTAGTTAAGTGCTGGCTGTAGAGCTGGGTGGAAAAATGGATAGAAAGTTGGCTGGACCCCTGGATGGGTGGGTTAGTGTATAACTAAAAGAAGGATATAGAAGGAATCTGTGAACACCAGGTATGACCAGCCCAGCTGCTCATCCCCTTCCCTCCTTAGAGGCACAGGATGCACTTACAGTAAAGATGTCACCATGCTTCTTTTTCATCCTCGTGAGGAAGCTGGCAGCATCTTTTCCAAACTCCAAGGCATGGCCCAACCAGGGGATACTGCCCAGGTCCAGGGGAGGCTCACCAGGTCGCCTACAGAAGCCACAGTACTCATCACCATTTGATTAAGCAGGGAAGAAGACAAAAAGTATAGGGCATAGGGTGTAATTTTTTTTTTTTAGATTTTATTTATTTATTTGAGAGAGAGAGAGAATGAGAGAGAAAGCACATGAGAGGGGGGAGGGTCAGAGGGAGAAGCAGACTCCCTGCCGAGCAGGGAGCCCGATGCGGGACTCGATCCAGGCACTCCAGGATCATGACCTGAGCCGAAGGCAGTTGCTTAACCAACTGAGCCACCCAGGCGCCCATAGGGTGTAATTTTTAAGTAGGGAGGACAGAGCAGACTTCCCCGAGATATTTGAGAAAGACCTGAAGGTGGTGAGGGAAGGAGCCACGTAGATATCTGGAAGAAGAGCCTTCCAGGCAGAAGGAACAGTGCAAAGGCCCTGAGGCGGCATCATGCCTGGTGTGTTCCTAGAACAATAAGGAGGCCAGTGTGGCTGGACTGGGGGGAGCAAGGAGAAACAGCAGAAGCTGAGGCCAGACTGGTAATGGATGCCAGACCATGCAGGGCCTTGGAGGCAGCTGTGAGGATGTTAGCCTCTCCCCTGAGTAAAGTGGGAGCCAGGGGAGTTTCAAGTAGCACAGGGACATGATTTGACTTAGGTTTTTTTGTGTTGTTTTTTTTTTTTTACAGGATCCTTTTGGCTGCTAAGTAGAAGACGGATTACAGGGGGCCAAGAGCAGAAGCTGGGTGACATGTTAGGGAGTCCAATCGTTTCCTTGTGGGTGGGAGAGCTTTCTAGAACTCAGTAGTACAAGGACACAGAGTTCTCTGCCTGAGCCAGCCTGGACAGGGTCACGCCCACCGGGGAAGGATGAGACTGGGAGAGCACGGTGCAGAGGCCGATGATCGTGGGAGGACTGGCCTCATCACTGAGCCCTGGCTGCCCTTGCCCCACAGTCCTCTGGGGGAGGGGCTGTTAGCTAGGGAGAGCTACCTCACCAACACGAAATGGGCCTCACAAAAGCGCAAGGCTGGTGCTCATGGTGGACCCCATGGAGGTCCTTCAACCCAGCCTAGGACCAGTGTTTTCATCTTAGAATGATCAGAACCACAGGGATGCAGAGAGCTCCCGGTCTGCGGAATGAGCGAGTGAGTCATCACAGCTCTGCCCTGTGGAGTCACTCACGCTCTCAGCGAATATTAACTAGGAAGCAGGCACTGCTCTGTGTGCTGGAGATACAGCAGTGAACAGGGGAGGCGAGGTGCCTGACTTCCCGGGGCTTCCGTGCTCATAAGGGGAGGCAGACAAAACCCCCAAAAAAGCAAAATCATTCCAGGGAGTGGGAAGTGCGATAAAGAAGATAAAGGAGCTACAACTCAACAGTGAAAAGACAAATAACCCAGGGGCCCCTGGGTGGCTCAGTTAAGCATCCCACTCTTGATTTTGGCTCACGTCGTGACCTCAGGGTCATGAGACTGAACCCCACATCAGGCTCCACGCTGGGTGTGGAGCCTGCTTGGGATTCTCTCTCTCCCTCTCCCTCTGCCTCTCCCCCTGCTCACTCTCACTCTCTCTTAAAAAAAAAAAAAGAAAACCCAATTTTAAAATGCACAAAGGATTTGAATGGACAGTCCCCTAAAGAAGAGGTACGGATGGCCAGCAAGCATATGAAAAGATGCTCAACATCATGACGCACTGGGGAAATGCAAATCAAAACCACAGGGTGGTACCACTTCACACCAAGATGGCTAGCATCTAAAAAAAAAAACCTAGGAAAGTAACCATTGGCAAGGATGTGGAGAAACAGAAATCATCCTGTATTTCTGGTGGGAAAGTAAAATGGTGCAGCTGTTTTGGAAACTAGCCTGGCAGTTCCTTGAAAGGTTAAAGAGAGTTACTTCACGACCCAGCAATGCAGCCCAAAGAGCTGAAAACATAAGTTCATGTACAAACCTGTACACTATCGTTCATTGTGGCATCCTTCATAGTGGTCAAAAGATGGAGCCAACCAAGTGTCCATTGACTGACGAATGGACAGACCAAATACGGTATGCCCGAGCCATGGACCGTTCTTCAGCCACAAAGAGGAATGAAGTAATGATTCATGCTACAGTGTGGATAGCCTCAGAACCATCATGCTAAGTAAAAGGAGCCAGACACTGAAGGTCACATATTGTGTGATCTATTTCTATGGAATGTCCAGAAAAGGCACTTCCATAGAGATGGAAAGTAGATTAGTGGTTGCCAGGAGCTGAGGGGAGGGGAGAATGCAGAGTGAGTGCTAACAGGGATGGAATTTCTTTGGGGGATGACAGAAAATATCCTGAAGTTAGGCGGTGGTAATGGTGGCACAAACCTGTGACTATTCTAAAACCCACTGAGCTGGATACTTTAAAAGGGGGAATGTTAGAGTATGCAAACTATAGGTCGGTAAAGAAAAAAGAAGGGTGACAGGACAGAGTGAGGGGGGCTGGTTTAGAGAAGGAGTCCGTGAAGGCCTCCCCATGGAGGAGCCACATGAGCAAAGACCAGCAGGATAAGAAGGGAGTGCAATGGAAGCGGGGGGGGGGGGGGGGGAGGCGGGGGGGGAGAAGAGGATTTCAGGCAGTGGGAACAGCAAGTGCAAAGGCCCTGGGGCAGGAGCATGCCTTCAAGGCTTTCAAGACAGCAGGAGCCAGCACAGCTGGAGTGGAGAGTGTGGGGGTGAGAGGCAAGACATGACCTGTGGCCAGGGTCAGGCTTCCACGCGGGGTGCCAGGGGGAGCCCCTGGAGGGTTGGAAGTGGGAGCTGGGAAGTGATGTAGTTATGCTTTTGAAAAGCCCCAGCAGAGACCACTGTGATCATCCAGGGGAGCAACAATGGAAGTGGACGCTAGCATCCGACCCCCCCACTTCCAGGACAGGGGGCTTTTTCCCCCTAAGACACCTTTGGCGGTATGGGCAGGACTAGAGCTTCCTTTCCTTGCTCTTTGTCCAGGTTGCTGCCAGAACTCCCCAATGAGCCAGGTGTTATTTCTGGCAGCTTTCATCATTCCCCAGAAAAGTCCCAAGGAGGCTCAGACAAAGGCAGGAAGCTGGGAGCCCAGGCGTC
The DNA here is from genome assembly GCF_037043125.1 of Eumetopias jubatus. Classification (NCBI taxonomy): domain Eukaryota; kingdom Metazoa; phylum Chordata; class Mammalia; order Carnivora; family Otariidae; genus Eumetopias; species Eumetopias jubatus. Next base: position 129,051,717 of record NW_028274815.1, read on the forward strand.
TGACTCCTGATGTGGTCGCACTGGCTCTTGGAGGCTGGGCCCTGAACCCAGCTCCAGCCCAGGCCACATTCCAGGGTGACTCAGCCGTCAGCCAGCAGGGATGAAGGAGACTCTATTTTGGGGGCTGCGGTCTCCAGCCTCACCCGCTGACACTCTCACTGTTTTGAGGCACTGCCAGGTCCTGGGGGGGAGGAGGAGGGGAGGGCTGGAGCCTCTCATCCCCAGCTCCTGCCCATACAGCCTGCCCTTCCTGTTTCAGATTCCAGGACACCTTTTCTGATCCGCCCCCCCCACCCCGGAGTTTTCATTCCCATCACATGGGTTCCTCCCCAAACTGCCCACTCCTCACTCACAGACTCCATCGCCAACTTCACCACCTGTCCCGTCTCTCTCCCACTCAATGCTCTGCAAATCGGGGGAGGGAGTTAAGGATGGGTATCACCCACCCCCTTGTGTCCTGAAATAGCACACCTACACGGGATGGAAGTTCCATGAATATAGGCACCTATTGTTGACCCCGACACTTACGACAGTGCCTGGCACGAGTAGGTGTTTAAGAAATACATGTCAGGGGCGCCTGGGTGGCTCAGTTGGTTAAGCGACTGCCTTCAGCTCAGGTCATGATCCTGGAGTCCCGGGATCGAGCCCCGCATCCGGCTCCCTGCTCGGCGGGGAGTCTGCTTCTCCCTCTGACCCTCCGCTCTCTCTCTCTCTCATTCTCTCTCAAATAAATAAAATCTTTAAAAAAATAAAAAAATAAAAAAATAAAATTAATTAAAAAAAAAAAAGAAAGAAATACATGTCAGACGAATGAATCATGTATACAGTTGGTGCTCAAGGAGCAGCACCTGCCCCCCAGAGTTGCTGAGGGTGTTAAGGGACTCTGGATTGCCCAGGACAGAGGCTGCATCATCCAGCTGTGCAGTCCTGGTGGACTGCCTCTCTATCCAGTAGTTTTACCTCAATTCAGAGCCTTGGGTTCTCGAGGATTTCATGGGGGGACAACAGGGGGGCTTGTTTCAGCAACCTGAGCTTCCATTTAAAGTGCCAGACCCATCCTTTCCCAGGGCTCACCCACAAACTGTCTGCCATTAACACTCTGTCTTCCCACCCCCTGCCCCTCGCCTCCCACTGCGTAGAGAAATCATGTGGCCATTTTGCTCTGGTTTTTGTTTTCCTGTTTTTGTAACCGACACCAAAGGTTCAGAGAATTCTCAACATAATGAAGAACAGTCAGAGCAAGGACAGTAGATAGAACACAGGCACATCAGGGAGGCAACAAGGAGCGGTGGGGACTGTGGCCAGGCTGAGAGAGGGCTCTTCTACTGAGTCCCCCGCAGGTGCTGCTCCACTGTCCCATTTTTCATGAGAAGCCGGAAATGTGGAGTTTTATGTGTGGAAACCCCCCCCCCCCAATTTTCTCCTCTTGCTCCGTGTGGCACACAGCAGCCCTTCATTTGTGTTGAATCCAGCCGTGGACCACCATTTGGCAGTGCATGTTGGAATGAAATAGATCTAATTGTGCCTGGAAATTTTGTATCCCTCAAGGGCCCAGGTCAGCCCCTGGGCCACCAGGAACCTTCACCTGGTGCCACAGTGGCCCCTGGTGCTCCGGAACAGGGGCCTGCCACCTGGAGACCTCTTCCAAATGCTCCTAGAGTAGCAGACACACAAGCCCAAAAGAGGAAGAGAGATGTCCTCTACCCACATCTCGGGAGACCAGCTTCATGAGCCATCTCGGCATACACATGCAGAAACCAAGGCCCGAAAGGAAAGCAGGAAGAATGTTTCTGACACCCACATACAGGTCATGAGCCCCAGTGGCCACAGAAATCAGACTCCTAATTCCCAACCCAAGGCCTCCTGATTCTGGCTCACAACCTCTCCCAGAAGACAGTCACAGTTACCAAGCTGGGTTTAAAAATCCTTGCTGTAACTGCAGAAATCTGGACTGGAGACTAGATGATATTAAGAAATTTTAGGACGCCTGAGTGGCTCAGTCGTTAAGCGTCTGCCTTCGGCTCGGGTCATGATCCCAGGGATCATGCCCTGCATCAGGCTCCCTGCTCAGCAGGAAGCCTGCTTCTCCCCCTCCCACTCCCCCTGCTTGTGTTCCCTCTCTCGCTGTCTCTGTCAAACAAATAAATAAAATCTTAAAAAAAAAATTTTTATATTCTCAGGCAGAATAATAGAATCATGGTTGTTTTTGACATGCATTCTTGAAATATTTCCTGCAGAGATATCGTAACATGTGTAATTTTTTGTAAAAATGCTGTCAACTCAAAAGGGGATCCATACATGGGGGTTCTTACACTATTCTTATTTTTCTGCATAGTTGAAATTTTTCATAATTACAAATTTTAACAAAAAAAGCTAGAGGTAAAGACAGCTGCCAATTGACTGAAGTAGCTTTTTCTTTTTGCTTTTTACTGAGAAAAGCATGAATTTTGGAACTGGCTAGATGTGGAATATAATTTCTGGTGTGGCCCTGAGGAGGTCACCTAGCCCTTGTAGGTCTCAGCTGTAAAACGGAGTGATGAACAGTACCTCAAGGGTCAGTGAGCAGAAGGGAAGGTGCGGGGCCTTCCTTGTTTGACTCAGACTGGCTCACTGTCTACACAGCATCAGCATCCTCCACCTCTTTTCAAACACTTGATTATTTGTCCTTCCTTAGGAACTTTCTGGTTACAGCCACATCTTACTACCTTAACATCATGGGGTTCTAAGACTTTTGAGTGTTCAGATTACAAATAAACTGTGTGGGAAGCAAGGAAGTTCGTTTTTCCTGGGAATTAAAAATTCTTACAGCCCAGATCTGTAATCCAGGCAGACCCTGGACAAGTTGCTTAGCCTCTCTGAGCCTCAGTTTCCTCCGCCGTAAAATGGAAGGAACAAGAGTTCCCCCTGCTGAGTTGGGAGGAGAAAATGAGATTGGCGCCCAAATTGGGGTCCCCATGGGATCTCCCCAGGGCCCACCCAGCTGCCCCTGAGCTGTCAGTGACCCCTATACCCACACTTCTCCCCAGTACCCACTTGCTGACCCTCCTAAGCCACCAGGTACAAAAATCAAAAACTCACCCTCAAAGATAAATTCACTCTCCGGGTTATAGCAAGAATTTGCCATATGTTTAACTGGCATTTTTTTCTAACCCCGCAATTCCACTCTCTCCTATTCCCATCATCATCCCCATTCTAAAGAATGGGAAACTAAGGCAGAGAGAGGTTGCTCAGGTTGTTCTTATTCCTAGAAGCTGAGAATTTCCATATGCTGAGCAACCAGGGACCCTGCCTCCCAGAATCCATGTAGTTCATGGCTGCCCAATCTACCCCGGAGTAAAGCACAGAGCAGCAGGTCTCATAGGAAGACCATAGCACTTTGTCCGAAACGGCAAAACCGCTGGAGACAACCTAAGAGTCCATCAATTGGGACAGGAATAAAAAGGAAAAAAAGAAACCTTCCATTTATTCATTCTACAGAATACTACACAGACGATCAAAAGAATGAATCAGATCCCCATATAGCAACATGGACGGTAATCAAAACTAAAATCTGGAGTGAAAAAAGCAAATGTACAATCTGAAAACATCTCCAGACTGAGTTTCCAAAAAGCCTGACCACATCCGAAGAATAATTCATTTCTCATAGAAAAACTTATGTGTGCCTTTTTCTTTTTCTTTTTTTTTTTTTCAGGCAAATGAATGAATACATAGTTTTAAATCTAACCTGAAAAGGTGTCCAGAGGTTGAAGAAAAATATCATGAGCTTATTTGGAAATTTAACATATATTGTTTAAAAATAAAAAGTTCCCAGAAATGTCCTGGAATTTTTAGACACTCTCCTTTCATACCCTGTATTATCTACAGCCTCATGGAGGAGGTGTGATAACTAAAGGCAGTGTGGTACCCTGAATTGGATCCTGGAGGACATGATGGAAAAACTGATGAAGTTCAAATTAAATCTGGAGTTTGGATGATCGTAACAGACCAGCGTTGGTTTTTAGTTTTGACGAACCTACCACACTAGTGTAAAGTGTTAACAACGGCAGAAACTGGATGAGGGGTATTTGGGAACTCTCTGTACAACCTCTGCAACTTTCCGGTAAATATAAAACCAGTCTAAAATAAAAAGTGTACTTTTTAAAAAATCTGGAAGTTTCCCCGCCAGGCTTGCTCTCAGGCAGCCCTATGAGGGAGCCTTGATCAACAAAAGAAGTTTGGAATTGCAGGAAGGGAAGGGAAGGGCTTCAGTCTTATCTATAACAGCACAAATATTTAAGTCAAACGTACTCAGCTATTCCATGTGCGATTCAAATTAATATTTTAAATATTTTATAAAAAGAAAGACCTACTGCCATGTCCCTGATTTGAGATATATGAGATTTACATCTCCTAAATAGTAGAGCAGGACAACCTTTGGGACGAGGAAGTTGAGAAGTTTGGCCCCGGTTCTGCCCTGCCAGGCTGTGGGATCTCAGGGGAGGGGAGACCCCGTTCTGGATCCGAGCCTACCGAGCTCCCTCGTCCTGGAAGGGGGATCCCATGGAAAGTGGTTCCAGGGCGGATAAGAGAGCATCCTTCAGGGCCTCTGCCTTCCCCAGCCTCAACTCGCGCATCTCTGCAATGGGGCGAAGAGCGAGGTTACCCCCCCCACCCCATCCCCCCGCCCAGGAGCCGACAGAGGCTGGGGATTGGCTCGAGTAGTGCTGGATCCAGGCAGAGGCTGAAGAGCAGGAGGGGGCTTCTCGCACCCGCAGCCGCTCCCGAGCCTGTCCACGCACCCACTCCCCACCCGGAGACCCCGGGCTCTCTCCCCAGAAAGCCCTTCGCAAGTGCCGGCCGAGCGCTGTGCACCGAGAGCCATCGGCCGGGTCCCCCACCCCGTCGCCCCACTTCCCGCGTCTCGTCCCCACTTGGACCCTCCCGCGGCGGCGGTCCAGCCGGGTGCACTCCCCAAGGTGGGGCGGCGGAATTGGCCCCGAACCCCTTCGCCCCGACGGGCGCCGCCGGGGCCGGCGCGGCTCGGGACCCCCGCAGGCGGCCCTTTGTGCGGGCGGCGGGGCGGGCGGGGGCACTCACCGCGTGCGCCGGCGGCTCAGCAGCAGCAGCAGCAGCAGCGCGCCCAGGAGCCCGAGGAGCAGGGCCCAGGACATGGCCGGGCCGCGCGCGGACGAGGCTGCGGCGGCGGGCTGGCTCCGGGGCGCCCAGGTGCCTCTCGGCCCGGCGACCCTCGCTCCCCGCTGGCCGGCCGCTGTGGGGCGGGGGCGGGGGCGGGCCCGCAGACAGCTCCGGGGTCCCGGGGAGGGGCGGGGCGCCCTCAGGGAGCCCCTCCCCCAGCTCGGCGGCGCGGCCCCCTCCCGGGGCCAGGAAAGGGGGTGGAAAATGCAGGCTGGAGCGGAGGGGTGGACGAGGTGGGACGGGAGGGGTGATGCTGGGAAGGGGAGGGGGGTGCTGAGCGGGAGGGGCTATTTGGAGGAGGGAAGGAGGGGAGGGGGAAGAGGAGGAGGAGACGGACTATGGGGAAACCCAGGGGTGATGGGGATAGGGAAGGGGGTACGCGGATGGGAGGGTGATGTGGGGACACGGTGGGTGGGGGGATGTGGTGGGAGGGGTGGGGGAGGCCCACATTCTACCTACAGTCTCCTCATCGCCCCCCCCCCCCGCCCCGCCCCGGACCTGGAGTTCTCTATCCTGTTTGGGCTAGGTGGGGTTGGCTGGATTACACAGCACCGTGTAGTCCCTTCAATAACTACAGTGAATGGGGCTGCCGGAGCAGCTCCGCGTTTAGCTGAGTCACCAAGTCCTCCACTGCTGTTAGAGACTGAGTGCAAAGCACCCAGACCCGTACTCGAACACGGTAGGGACTCAGAATGTGGTGGCCATCGCCACGATTACCTGATGCCTAGGGTGGGTACCAGCCTCCAGGTCTTGTGACTCTGTAAGAGACCACCCCTGGGTGCTCGGAGGAACCCAAGCTCGCCACTGACTCCTCCACCCATTTACACCCTCTCTGAGGCCAGTTCCTTCTCTGGGAACAGACAGGTCAAAGTCGTTGTGAGAAATTAATGAGAGCTCGTCAGTGAAAAGAGGTTGCAAACTACTGTGCTTGGCACAGGTGAGTGCTGTGAGTCAGTGGGTGGAGGTCTGATTCTAATCTGGTGTCTGTTTCTTACTGCTTGGGTGCCTTTTTTCTTTTTTTAAGATTTATTTATTTATTCGAGGGTAGGGGGTGGGCAGAGGGAGAGGGAGAATCCCAGGCAGACTCCCTGTTGAATGTGATCTCTTGACATTCAAGAGGGGTTTGATCTCACCACCGAGGAGATCATGACTGACGAGTTCATGGCCTGAGATGAAACCAAGAGCCAGAGGTTTAATGGAGTCTTAGGCTTATCGGACTGAGCCCCCCCACGCACTCCTGCTGGGTGCCTTTAGGCAGGTCTCCTTTCTGTCTTCGGTAGCCCCCGTGGAGGAGTTGTTAGTCCTCCTTGGTCTCCTTCCTGGCTTCAGCCCCCTCCTTCCAAAAACGGATCCTGGTAGATCCAAGTCAGATCCTGTAACTGAATCCTGCTCAGAATTCTCCGTGGCTCCACCTCACTCAGGGCACAGCTCCAAGTCCTTACAAGGTCCTGTAAGGACGAGCATGATCTGCCCCCTCCCACTTTTACCTCCCTAACCTCATGGCCCCCCACTCTCTGCCTCCCCAACTCTGCTGTGGCCACACTCATCTCTTGTCCTTCCCCAAATGTGCCAAACTCACTTCTACCTCAGGGCCTTTGCACTTGATATTCCCTCTTGTCTAGAACGATCTCTCAGAGACTTGCATAGCTGGCTCTTTCCATCACATCCCTCATCCCTCTGTCTCTGTTCGACCATCACCTCCTCCAAGAAGCCCTCCCTGAGCACCTGGTCTAAAGTGGTCACGCCATCATTCTCTATTGCTTTAACCTGTTTGGGTTTTTTTCTTGACAGTACTTAACATTCCTGCTGTGATGTTAAAGATTCATTTATTTGCCTGTTTAATGTTCGCTGTCAGGGCAGCTGGATGACCCTCATGTGCCCTTCTGAATCCATGTGTCCCCGGATTCAGAACACCAAGAGGCAAAAGGAGTTTCCTGAACCTCTTGTTTATTTATCCAGCTTATCGGCCTACAAAGCCAACAATCCCAAAAAGGCCACAGAACAGGCCTGTAGGGTTTTCTCCAAATTTGGGGAGCATGATGGAGCGGCCTTCTGGCAGTGGGGTTCACAGCCCAGCTTGGCCAATGCTAAGCTGTGTGACTCTGGGCAGTCTGTTCCATCTCCCTGAGCCACGGTGCCTCGTCAGCGGGGTTGAGTAAATGACCTAATCCGAGGGACATGCCTTGGATGCCGGAAACACAGAGGAGTGTTAGTGAAAGTGAACTGCTGTCAGCACTATTCCAGTTCAGCCTCTCACCATATATGTGATCAGGGCTAGGTCTCAGTTTTGTCATCTGAAAAATGGGAAGAATAGTTCCTTCCTCACAGGTTTGTTGTGAGGACTGGATTAAATGATGAGAGAATGAAATCACCCAGCATGGGGCCTGGTATACAGTAGGTGCTCAATAAATGTTAACTCTTCCACTGCACATCCCAGGCTTGAGTGTAAACCAGCAGCTCCCCAATCCAAATCACTCCCAAATAGCATGTCTCTCCTCCTGCTCAATCTAGGGACAACCCCGCCCCACAAGGAAGGAGACCAGTTGCTCCCACATCAAGAAGAGATGTGTTGGGGCCTCTACCCTTGTTAATGGAACCTGATTTTGTTCAGGAATGGGGCACCTGTTTAGGAAGTTGGCCCCGCCTTCTTCCCATTGGTCTGAGCCAACCAGGGATATCCCTCTTTGCTAGGGATTAGTCTGGGAGAGGCCACGTGGGTGCCTTCTGGACCTCTGCTGGGGGCCTCTGGGAGATTTTTTCCCCTCCCTATTTGCCTCCTCTTCTCTGGGGGCCATTGTGTGAGGACGTGATGGTGGGGTGTCATGAGGGGAGGCCAGGAAAATTGCAGAGCCCCAAACCCGAGCTAAGGAATAACCATCCCAGGAACCCCCTGTCTTCAGGCTTTTGTTTAAGAATTAATCAAATGTCTGTGTTGCCGAAGACACCATGAGTCAGAGTTTCTCTTACGTGGAGCCAAAAACATTTCTAGCTAAGACAACTAAGTCATGGCTATAGTGAGGACCCCGTGAGGTGAATGCATCCAAAGCGCCTCTCACGGTACCCCCCCACATGAACTTTCAAAAGTGTCACTTCATCTTATCATTCTCACTTGTATTACAGATCAGGCTTGTTAACCTGGTTAAGCTATACTAGGGTATCCTTTCCATAGGGGGCGTAACTCTCCAGCTATGGCGTCTTGCAGAACAGCCAGGCTCCTGCAAGAAGCAGAGATTCCAAACTCCCCTGACCCATGAGGCCTGACAGGGCCCTGCTGAGGGCTGGTATGTCCTCAAGACTGAAGATGAGGGAAAACTTCCTCAAGGGCCACCCCTCCAGCCTGTGGCAGAAGAGCTGGGACAAACAAGGCTTGAGAGCTAAGTTCAAATCCCATCATGGCCACTCGCTTGCTGCAGGACCCTAAGCAAATCACTTCATCTTGCTGAGCCTCAACTACTTCATCTGTATATTGGGCACGTTGCTGGTAGTGGTGATGGCAGGGAGTTACCCAGCACGGTTCCAACCCTGGCATCCAAACCTTCATCTGGGAAGTGAAGCCCACATGTCAGGTGGAGTCTCAGGAAATTCCTTCTTCCCTCCAGCTCTCCCAGGGGCTGTCACTCAGTGACAAGCATCTACACATTCCCCTGTAGGAGTCCTGTTTCGTCCAGATGTCCACTGTCTAGTAGAGACAAGACATCTGGGCAACTCTCTGATCCCGCCCGACCTCTGCTCTCTTAGCTGGCTGCAATAGGGTCATGAGGACAATGTCAAGACCCAAGTCCAGAAAATGGAGGACTCTGCTGGGAAAGGATGGCTTTCCTCCCACACCCCTGCTTTTTTCCAGGGACCAGATCCTGTTCATAGCTGCATCCCAAAGACCACAAACACATTACGTTTGGAAAGGAAAATATTTGGTGTGTTGCCTTTTTTTTTTTTAAGATTGATTTATTTATTTGAGAGAGAGAGCATGAGAGGGGGCAGGGTCAGAGGGAGAAGCAGACTCCCTGCTGAGCAGCGAGCCTGATGCGGGACTCGATCCTGGGACTCGATCCTGGGACTCGATCCTGGGACTCCAGGATCATGACCTGAACCGAAGGCAGTCGCTTAACCAACTGAGCCACCCAGGCGCCCCAGTGTGTTGCCTTCTTCAAAGCTAAAATCTAGCCTCATCAGAGAAGGCCAGTTTTAAATATTTTTGTAATTATGGCTCTAACTTTAGTTGGTAATTTAGGCCATTCAAAATACTTTTTCATATTAACTTGTCTAATCCCCCACAAGACCCTGTAAATACCGTTCATATTCCCAGTTTGCAAATGGTGAAACCAAGGCCCCGAGAGACTCAGTAATTTACCCAAGGTCACACAGCACTTCTTTTGCTAGGCTATAGCATGGGGATTTGATGCCTTCTTAGGACAGGCTAATTTCCCCATGTGGTGTGAACACACGCTGGGCTTTGCTACCTCCACAACTTCATTCATGCAGTTTACCTGCCTGGAAGCCCTCTCTCCTTCTTTTAGTTTATCCAAATCTGTTATGGGAAGGGGTGATAGTCCAGGTCCTCTGAGACAGCCAATATGGAATGAAATATCCAAGAAAATGCTGGGGTGGGGGAGAGGTGGTGAGGAGGAGCCAGAGGAGGCCGGGAGGGAGGGAGGAAGGAAGATTCGGTGGTTGTAGACTGCAGTGCCATTCTAAGAAAGTTCCATAAGGCTGACAAAAAGTCCTTGTGCTTCCAGAGGAGCCCTGTGTCTCCTGGGAATAGGCCTACCTCCCTGCATCCCTCAGTGATGACCTGGGAGCAGCCCCCGGGAAGTGCGGTCTGGGCTCAACTGTTAGGATGAATCCACGGTCCATCCGTCAATTAGGCTCCACACAGGAGACCTGACAGGTGCATTTCATGGCTGCTGAGGTAAGGAAGTACATCTGCCATCTAAAACAAGAACGAAAATAATAATAATAATAATAAGCTGACTATATACGCTTCTATAGGCATGAGTCATATCAGTGCAAGAATACATTCGTCCATTTATAGACACTGGGCCAGGTTGAGAGGCCGGGGGGCAGGGGTAAAGAGAGACCCAAGCTGCAAAGTTTCTACTGTTTTCATGCTGCTAAAGAGAGGGTGGCAAAATCAAGTCTGTAAACAAGTCTGGTAAATGAATGAGGTGTGCTTGTCGTATCAGAGAGGTGATAGGGAGGGGTGGAGACGGGAAACTGGAGAGCCCTGCCCCATCCAAAAGGAGGATGGCTCTGCTCAGTTAAGCCAACTATGGCCATGTAGAACTATGTGCCCAGTGTGGCCAGGTCTTCTGATTCAAGAGAAGCCAGAAATAATAGCTCACATTATTTTAAACCACCACGGAGGCCAACAAAACACATCTGCCACCTGAGTTTGGCCCTGGAGTTTAACTGTGCCAAAGGCCAATGGCTAAGCCCTTTGGGGTATGCAAAATAGATCTGGAGAATCAAAGAAGGATAGTGGAATTTTAGAGGAGAGCGAGGATGTGAAGGCCAGGCTGACATGAGGGCAGGTTGGGGGCCTCTGCAGAAAATCTGCCAAGTGATATTCCCTGTGGAACTAGGAGTGGCCACACACCACTGCAATTGGAGGTATGTAATACTGAGTATTTATTCATTTGCTGTGTTGGGCTAAGGAATAACAACACACACATTCACACACACACACACACACACACACACACACACGCACACACTCACGTGTCACCCCTAGTTGCCCGGAAATGTTCAGGAATAATCTACTACACATATAAGGTGACCCGACTCATCCTGGTTTGTCCAGACTTTCCCAGTTTTCGTTCTGAAAGCACCACATCCCACGAAATCACTCAGTCCTGGACAACCAAGAAGGTGGGTCACACCATCAATACACATGTGCGGTGTGTAAGTGGGTGAGACCGGCAGAGATTGGTTCAGAGCTGTGGCAGCCATCTTGGACCCTGAAGAGAGTCATGGCAAAGCCCCACAGCTAGGTTACCACCCTGGAACTGTCCTGTGGTAGATTAGACCATGGTGTCCAGTTCTTACATTTTCCCTCTATTGGAATTAGACATTCACAGCCTTTACCATATGCCTGCAGTGCCTCCCACTGTGGGCAGAGAATATCTCCCTGACCAGTGATGCTGGACTCGGGCGTGTGACATGGTCTTACCAGTGGGAGGTAGAGAAGTGATGGCGTGCCAGTTCTGAGTACAGATTTCAAGAGGAATTGTATATTTCCATTGACCTTCTTGGTTTCTGCCATCAGTCACGACACACAGAGAAACCTGAACTCAACCTGACGCCTGAAGCAGAGATTTCTCAGCAGACCTATGAGTAAGAAAAAAATGAAGATTTGTTATTCTAAATCATGGACATTCTGAGGTTTTTGTTACCAGCAAAAACTGACCAATGCATACCTTATCTCTGAACTTTTCTGTGCCATTTTGGCTAGATGTCATTTATATCAGTTATGTACAGAAGAGGCTGCTTTTTATGCTTGAAATCTTGGTTCTCTCATCTGTACAAGGGGATAATGACAGGGCCTCCTTCCCGGGGTGGATGGAAGGATTCAAGAAGATCGTGTGTCTAGCACATACAGTAAGCACTTAATAAAAGGGACATAGCGTAATTCTTTCGGCACACACTTGCCGAGTATTTCTTTGCCAGCACTGTGTAAGCCTCTTTATCGAGAATTTTAGAGGAAGTAGGAAAGAAGGCAAACCTTCCGTATTTGGTCATTTTCGTACAGGAGTAGAAAAAACATGTCCGGAATGGAGGCAGAGGAGGGCTGGAGCAAATGACCTGTTTTCTGACATCTAGGCCTTGCTGCTGATTGTCTCTATGATGGGGGCACATCCCTGGGTTAGGAGATTGGAAGTTCTCTGATGAACAAGGTTTTCCGCTGCCGTGAAGCTATCCTCCACCATCCTCCCCCAGGAGAACCAGGATTATGCAGGGAATGTAGTCGGCAAAGAGCCCAGAGGCTGGGGGCCGCTATCCGGACCAAGCAGGCTGAGCTGGGCAGCCTTCTGTGCAGCTTTCTCAGGCTCCTTCCCAGGCTGGGATATGGTCAAGAGGGGTCTCGTCCTGCTCCCCGCGCTATCTTCCAGAGGGGAAGGGTGCTGGAGGAGAGGGGCTACCGCGAGCCTCCCCTCCTTTGATTTTCCCCTGGACGGGGGTACAGGCGGCCCCATGGCTCCCAACCAGCTGCCTTGGCACTTCGGAGTGGAAAAACTGATACCACCAGAACTCAATCTCCTCCGCTCTGCGCTGTCCCGCCTGAGCATGAGTCTGATGCGGAGGACAAAGAGAGAACAGACCCATGTGGATCCAATCTGCAGACAGACTCCACAGGCTGCCACCCTGCCACCCTGCGGCACCCTGAGAGCCTTCCAGAACCTCTGCTTTCTCATGGAGAAACATGGGGACAGAAATCATTGCTGTTTGGTTATGTCTCAGAGTAGCTGAAGAGGACCCAGCGAGAAAATGGGGGTGGGAAAAGTGGCCGCATACGGCAACATTTTCCCCTTCTCCTTCTTGAACTTATACCAAAGCATCAAGGAGACTTAAAAAAAAAAAAGCCTCACAAACTCCATTTTTAGCAAAACCAGGAGAAGGATATAATCCATAAACTTCATAGTGTATGTGAAGTTTTCCAAAAGCAGCTTTAAAATAGGGCAGAAGCCACGCACAATGTAGTGAGTGGGCTCAGGGGTGCAAATCTCAGAAAGCAAGAGCAAAAATACTTTGTGGGGATGAGCACTTGCCCCGAGGTAGAAAGCTATCCTCCTTACTTATAAAAATGAGTGTAGGACCCGGGGTGAGTCGTGTTGTCAGCAGAAGCCCTCTTGGATCTGGTCTGGTTCAGAAAAACAGAGTAGAGCAGAGAATTACAGAGAGAAGACATTTACAGGAAGTAGTCTGTCTCTCTGGTGGTAGAGGGGAGAACCGTTCAGTTAGGAAGCCCGGCAACTGTCCTTCTTCCCCACACCCACGGGAACAATCAGCAAATAGGGGACCCAGGAAAAGCAAGCCCTTCCAATATTAAAAAATAAATGCAGAAGCCTCGATACAAAGATATTGTAATAAACCCTGCAGAAAAGAGCATAAACTCTACCAACAGATGGAAAAGGTTAACACAGAGAGGATGAAAATTGCATCCAAATAATTTTGGCATGAATAAAAACTGACTGAGCAGGGGCCTGGGTGGCTCAGTCGGTTAAGTGGCTGCCGTCAACTCAGGTCATGATCCCAGGGTCCTGGGATGGAGCCCCACATGGGGCTCCCTGCTCAGCGGGGAGCCTGCTTCTCCCTCTGCCTCTGCTGCTCCCCCTACTTATATGCTCCCTCTCCTTTCTCTTAAAAAAAAAAAGTAAATGATAAAAATTCTTTTTTAAAAAAAGATTTTATTTATTTGACAGAGAGAGCACAAGCAGAGGGAGAGAGAGGGAGAAGCAGGTTCCCTGCTGAGCAAGGAGCCCGATGTGGGACTTGATCCCAGGACCCTGGGATCATGACCTGGGCTGAAGGCAGCTGCTTAACCGACAGCCACCCAGGCATCCCAGTAAATGATAAAAATTCTTGACTAAAATCAGGGAATGGAGGGAAAAGCAGGAAGGAAGGAGAAAATGCAATTTTATAAAAGGGAACTAATAGATGCTGTCTAAAGAAATAAGAGACTATGGATATCATATGTTATATGCACAAAGGAGCCATAGGAAAAGACTCCAAACTTCACTAAATATTGGAAGAAGTGCCTGTAAAAAAAACAAAACAAATTTTGAAGAAGCAGACTTCACAGTGGAAGACTTTTAACTCCCTCCCCACAAAACTCCCAAAATGACAGAATTAAGGGGCAGCCGCTGGCTCTGTCAGTGGAGCACGTGACTCTGGATCTCCAGGATGTGAATTCAAACCCCATGCTGGGCATAGAGATTACTTAAAAAATGAGATAAATAAAATAAAATGTTTTACGAAAAGGAATTACAGAAGAAAACAAACTGAAGGAAAGCAAAAGTTATTAATATGGATACAGCAGGAATCAATCTTTATCACGTTAAAGAGTAAATATCTATTTCTGTTTTAATGAGTAGCCATGTAAAACAGAGCGGAGAAAAGAAGACTAATAAATAAGTCCCCAAAGCTGGTTCTTTTGATGATGGCAGAGAGGGGGCATCAACAGTGAAACAGATAAACCACGAGTTAACACAATCCAGAAAAAACGGAGACAATGCAAGTGAGTATAATAAGAAAGCATAAGGAGAAAATTAAAAGGATCGCAAGGTTCTACTTTGTTCACCTCTCTGTAATGAAAATTGAAAATCTGGATGAAAAGAAGAATTCTCCAGCAAAATATAATTTACCATATTTGGCTTCAGAACAGAAGATAAAACAGGCTGATTCTCATAGAAAGGCTGCTCTCAGGAACACACAGACCACGTGAAGATCTCGTTAAAATTGAGATTCTGGTTCTGGGGTTTTGCCCGAGACCCTCAATTCTGTAAAGCATCTCCCAGATGCTGTTGCTATGTCTGGATGAGGGTAAAGGTCATGGGAGAAATAGAGAAGGCTGTCGAAGTTCTGCACCCCCATCAACACAAAAACCTAACTTAGGTAGCCTCACAGGGAAATCCTCTGAAACTTTTAAAGAGTAAACCATTCTAAGGTGTTTAATTTGTTTCAGAGCATAGGCAAAGAAAAAAACTTTGAAACTATTTTTACAAAGCAAGTGTGAGGTTGACATTGAAGCTTTGGCTGGCACAAAGAAAGTAACAACTTTCACTTGTAACTGCCCATGCAAAAATTCTCAATAACATGTTAGCAAACAGAACTGGAAGCCCAATAAAAGAATAACACACACGTGACACCTGGCTGGCTCAGTCAGTAGAACATGCACTCTTGATCTCAAGGTTGTGAGTTCAAGCCCCACGTGGGGCGCAGAGATTACTTAAAAAATAAAATCTAGGGGGGAAAAAGAATAACACATCATAAAAAGTGGGTTTTATTCTAAGAATGCAAAGCTAGTTTAATATTGGGAAATCTGTTAATGTAATTTTTTTAAAGATTTATTTATTTATGAGGGAAAGAGAGAGAGAGCGCTCATGGGCAGGGGAGGGGCAGAGGAAAAGGGAGAGAGAAAATTCTCAAGCAGAGCGGGACACGGGGCTGGATCCCAGGACCCTAAGTTCATGACCTGAGCCAAAATCAAGAGTCGGCCACTTAACCAACTGAACCACCCAAGCGCCCCTGTTAATGTAATTTATGATATTAATAGATCTGAGGAGAATAGCCATGATTTTTTTTTAAGATTTTATTTATTCATTTGACAGAGAGAGAGCGAGCTAGAGCAGGAACACAAGCAGGGGGAGTGGGAGAGGGAGAAGCAGGCTTCCCGAGGAGCAGGAAGCCCGATGTGGGGCTCGATCCCAGGACCTCGGGATCATGACCTGAGCCGAAGGCAGACACCCATTGACTGAACCACCCAGGCGCCCCAGAATAGCCATGATTCTTTTTAGGCACTAAAAAGGTATTTGAGAAAGTTCAACATCCATTCTTGATGAAAACACATACACACATGCATGCAATAAATAAGAATCCATAGATACTCAGTAAAGTATAAAGAGGTATTTGCCTCTTTAACATGATAAAATATATCTAAGTACATCATGCTTTTGGAGAAAACCTAGGGGCGTGTCCACTAAAGGACCAAGACAAAAATGTCCATTTTCACTGCTATAATTTAACATAGAACTGGATATTTAAGATAGCCCCGGTCAGTGCCAAATTAGATGGCAAAGAAAGGGGTTATAGAGACATAAAAACTGAACAGAAGAAGATAAAATTGCCAATATTGTGCATATGAAATGATCCTGTCTGTAGGAAACCTGGGATAATGCAGTAAGATGTCCATGATGCATGCATCAATCAATAGCTTCCCTATATTCAAACGTTCATCAAGTGGAAGATCTATTGAAAGAAAATTTCCCACTTACAGTAACAAAACCAAGATTGAATACCTAGGAGTAAATGTAACAAAAGATATGCAAGGCCTACACGAAGGAAACTTGAAGTCACTACTGAAGGGCACACAAGAAAACCTTGAACAAATGTATTAATTACACATTTCAAATACTTGAACAAAGGTACACCATGATTTTGGATGGCAAGTTTCGTCATTAAGGCAGTATCTGTTTTCCTTAAATTAATTTATAAGTTCAATGTTATCACAGTAAAATACCAACAGCTTTTTAACCAGATGAGCTAATTTAAAATTAATCATACAAAAAAATTAAACAAGCAAAAAAATCCAAGAGATCTCTGGAAGAGAAGGGCAATGCGGGGAGAAGAGCTCTATCTGATATTAGACCATATTATAAAGTCTTAATAAATTAAAACATTGTGGTACTGGTGCATATTAACAGATTAATGGAACAAAAACAAAAATAGATCAAAATGCACTCAGGAATTTAGTACATGACAAAGTTAACGTGGCCGGTTGTGTTTTCTAAAAATAGCCACGATGGTATTTCTGGTCCCACAAACTCTTCCAGACCTTGCCCCTCCCTTGAACCTGGGCAGGCCTCCGTGACCACCTTAATTAATAAAGTAGAGTGCAAGTGATTCTCTTTAGCTTAGGAGGCTAGGTCATAAAGACAATGCAGCCTCTGCCTGGCTTTCTCCCTCACTATGGAGAGGCTCTGCCCTTAGATCCAAGCCACCAGGTTGTGAGGAAGCCGGGGGCACCTGGGGAGGCCTGTGCGGAGACGTATCAAGGTCCCCAAATCTCAAACCCAGCTGAACTCTTAGCCAACAACCAGCACCAACTTGCCAGCCATGTTAGTGAGGCATCTGGAAAGTGGATCCTCCAGCCCTTGGTGGACCCAGCCCAGCTGATGTTAGATAGAACACAGTCTTCCCTACTGACCCCTACTCAAATTGAAGATCCATTAATGAAATGATTTTTTCAGCCACTTTGGAGGTAATTTTTCTGCAGCCATAGGTAACCGGAACAGTTAACATCTCAAATCAGTGGTGAGTTAGGAAGCCTTCAGGTGGCTGTTCAGTCATGCCTGTGGTCCACAGCTCCAAATTCTGATGCCCAGGCCATTGCGTAGCCCAGATGTCTATGGTTCTGCTTCCACAGAGGTGCTATAAGTGTAAAAGCTTGCACTCCAGAGCCAGGCTGAGTGGACTCAAAGCCTGGCACCTCCACTTAAAAGCTGTGTGGCCCCAGGCAAATTCTTAACCTCTCTGTGATTCAGTTCCCCATGTATCAAATGGGCATGGTCATAGAACCTACATCACAGGGTGGTTGAGAGGATGAAAGAGTTAGTATCTAGAAGTATTGGAAACATTTGATAAATACAACCTGATAAGCATACTTATCACAGCCTTCCAACCTTCCTCCATTGATAATAATGAAAAAAAAAAAAACACAGAAGAGGAATAAAGGACGATCTATAGCTGTGTCCTTCACTTTGGTGAATGAAGATGTCTCCTTCCTTGGCAATCAGAAGGATTTCTGAGCTGGTGGGATATTGCAGCCATGTGTTTTATTCTCCTGAAGAGAAACTGTCTGAGCATGAAACCAATGCATAGGGAAGCACAGCCAAGAGATGGGGGAAAACTGATTTCTTTAGGCATAATCTGAACCTCTGGATCCAGCCATGCCTGAAGCTAGGATGCTCCTGACTACAGGAACCATTAAATTCTCTTTTTTTGCTTACGCTGGTTTGGGTTGGGTTTCTGTCACTTGCAATCACAAAAAGTTCTCCATTCTGAGGCCTGAATACAATAGCACATGAAAGTATCTGTTCCATATTTGGTGCTCAAGACAGGGGGTTGTAAGTAGCCCAAGGTCACACAGCAAGAAAGGGGTAAAACCAGGAATCTCATTCTGATTCCTAGGCCCAAGTGAATAAGATCTACATGCCAGTGCCTCGACAATTCCTCATGTTTTAGTGGCACTTTACAGTTTACTCCAGTGCATATGATGTGGCCGTCACACCAACTGTAGAAACAACAGCCGTCACCCTGGCATCAGGCAGAGTTCCTGGGTGCCAAGCAGCAGAAGCCAACCCTGGCTAATTTAAGCAAAAAAGGAGAAAGGAGGGTTATGGAAGCAGAAGTTGACCAGCTGGGACTTGGAAAGGACAGTAACAGGTCAGCTCCAGGGACACAGGAGGCGGGAGCCAGGGTTGTGGGGAATAGGAGCCAAAGGGCCAGGTCGTCCGGGCACCAACTGTCCCCATCTTAGCATTAATTTCCCCTTAGCGACTCTTCTTCCAAGAGAGAATCTGATTGGCTGAGTTTGGGTCATGTGCCCACCCAAAGCCGACCTTGATGGACAGCCAAACAAGGTGGGAAGAGTAGATCCCCCAAGGAGAACCAAACACTGGGGTGGGAAGGTGAGATGTTGGGCAGGAAGGCCACCAAGCCCTGGGATGGTGGGGTCTGGGCTCTGACCAGAGACCCTTTGCTTTCGTTTCCCTGCGGGTCTCCAGGCTGTCAGGGGAACAAGGGGGCCTTGTGCTCCTGGCAGGAATGAATGGCTGGCTCCTGGGGATGTGCCTGACCCAGACGAGACATCCTGGGCACAGGAAACCACCTCAGACTGAGCTGTATTCAGAGGGCTAGGCCTCCTCCGCTTTCTCCTCCTGCAGTGAACAGACCCCCCCTTCAGATCCAGCCTTGCCCCTCAGCTCCAGCCCTATGTTTTTTAAGAGAGGCCAGGGAAGTTGCAGGGGCGGGGGGCGGGGGGAGGCTTATTTTTGCAAGATGCAAAATACTTCATGGATCAAACAAAATCTGTGCACATTGGAGGCAGCCTAAGGATGGCCCACATGTAAGCTCTGGAATGCTCCTTTGTGCTCACAAAGATTAAGGCCCCACTATGAGGGCTTACACTGTTAGGGTTGCACTAGGTTGCAAATTTCCTTCCTTTGAAATTGGATATGCAAAGAAAACTAGCCTTTTATACCCTCCTTAGAGGTCATCTAGTGCAGTGATTAGGAGTGAGGGATGTTATGGAGCCAGAGGACCCGGGTCCAAATCCCGGCTCTGCCACTTACTGTGTGACCTCAGGCGAGTCACTTAACCTCTCTGGGCCTCAGTTTCCTTTGGAGGACACGTGTAACCAGAGCCTGGCATAGAGTAAGTACCACAAAAAGTTCTGCTTGGATCCCTAGCCTGATCTTGTCATGAGCCTTCATGTGATAAGAAATACAAAATCTTAAGCCAGGAAAATAATTTAAACTGTTTGTTCAGGTAAGACCAGTTTCACTTGGGTGCTTCAGGGACAAGTGTGGTTGTTTAGTTTTCTTTCCTCCCCTGCTTCTCTCCACAATGGCATCTGCCTGCACCCTGCCTTAGTCACAGGGAAACAGAGCTCCAAGAAGAAAAGTTGAGGTTCCTGAGTGCTATTTAGTGAGGATCCCCTCTGCACTAAGCAGGCCAGGTGCATGAGGTCCTCAAATCCTCATAACACCACCTCCCACGCCCACCCCCACCCCCAGAAGGAGGACTCAAGGCTCCTTTAACCAGTGTTGGGAGCTTGCAAGTAATGGAGGTGGCATGAGACTCCAGAATGTTGGACTCCGAAGCCTGGCTTTCCTCTGCTCCCATCAACTGTGTTCCCATTCCAAGTGATGGAACAAGATTCAGAAGCTCCTGTGCCCCTAGTGGCCCATGTCACTTGATCCCTAAAGGGAAAACTCTCTACCTTACTGACAAAGTGTTCGGTATGAGAACCATTTGTCTATGTATGATAGTCGACAATGCTTTTGGTGGTAGGGGTTAGAAACTCAAGTCATACTGGCTTAAGCAAAATAATAGTAATAATAATGATAATAACAATAATAATAATAATAATTTCTTGGCCCAAGCAGGGAAAGTCCAGCGGTAGAATCCTGCCTTCAGGGATCTGGGGAAAAACAGCTTCAGGTACAGCAGGATCCAAGAGCTCCAAGGACATTGTCAGAATTCATTCCTCTCCATCTCTCAGCTCGGCTTTTCTCTGTGCTGGCTTCCCCCTCAGGCCCCTCCCTGTCTTATGTCAAGGTGGCTGCAGGCAGGATTTCGGGCTGCTAGGGAATCCTAGCTGGCAGCCTGGCATCCTGCCAGCTCAGAAACCCTAGTAGAAGGAGAGTCTTTCTGTCAGCAGTCTTAGCGAAAGTCTGGGGCTAACTCAGCCTGGCGTTATTAGTCAGATGCAAATCCCTGTAGCCAGATGAGATGCTCAGGCTGGCCAGGCCTCCCTCTCCGGCCCACTTCCTGAGCTGGAGTTGGGGACTGGGGGAGTTTCACCACCTTGATGCCCCGATTAGTGGCCTCCCTGGACGAGCCCTTTGCAATGTGACTTAACTCCACACGCTCTGAATCTGGGCTGACCATGAGACTAGCTCTGGCCAGTGGAACAGAAAGAAGGTGCTTCTAGAACGTTGAACGCTGGAAGGCTGCCAAGGTTTAAACATTGGTTGGGCCATTTATTAGCTGTATTTGTTTCCTATGGTTGCTGTAAGAAATTACCACAAACTTGGTGGCTCATGACAACAGAAGCTGACTCTGGCTCAGTTCTGGAGGGCAGATGGTCAACATCAGCTTCACTGGGTGGAAACCAAGGTGCTCCCTGCAGAGACTCTAGAGGAGATCATCCCTCGCCCCTTCCGGCCTCTGACGGCTGCTGACATCCCCTTGCCTGTTGACACGTTACCACAGTCCCTGCCTCTGCCTCCCCATCACCTTCTCCTCCGCTGTGTGTCTGTCTACTCTCCCCCCGATGATGACACGTGGGGTGGCACTGAGAGCCCAGCTGGATAATCCAGGTTCATCTCATCCCCAAATCCTTAATTTAGTCACATCTGCAAAGACTTTCCCATATTCGGTAACGTTCATGGGTGCCAGGGATTATGACCTGATTTGGTGGAGGTCCACCATTTAGCCCACTACACTAGCTGTGTGACCACGGGCAAGTGTCTTAACCTCACTGTGCCTCAGTTTCCTTACTGTCAAATGACAGCCACTACCTCACTGGGCTATGATGAGGGTTAAATCAAGTCATCACATAAAGCACTTGAAAGGGTGACCAGCACACGATAGAGCTTTATATGTGTTAGCTACTAATCCACTTGAGAGTCTTTGGCCATGGCTAAAATTCCTGCAAGGACAGTTCCCTGTCCTGTTTACCACTGTCTTCCCAGCACCTGCCACAGAGATTTGCACATGGTAGATAGTCAGAAAATATTTAATGCATGCATGCCGCTGGCTGGCTGTATGGCTTTAGGGAAGTCGGTTTCCCTCTGTGGGTCTCAGATTGCTCCTTCCACCGTGAAGCGCTGCTGGCGGGGAAAGTACATTTCTCTGTCGGAAGGGTGAGTCCCTGTTAGGGGCGGAGGGCTCCAGGATCAGGGGCTGGCCACAGCTGCTTTTTCTCTGAGTCACCAGATTTCTCAACTTAAGGCTAAATGTCTAAACATTATGAGCAAGTAGGTTGAAGATAAGGTGGGGAAACACTGCTTCGGCCAAAGCGGCTTCAGCCAAGGCTCTGGGGCTGGACTTCCCAGTAACACGACTTCCTGCTTAGCACTGCCAGGGAGTCAGGCTGCCCACCCACAACCAAGTGGGGCAGCCCAGATGCCCACCTTTGGTGGTTAGAACATGCTCTGGCTGACTGTTCCCACAGCCAATATCTAGTCAAATCCTCGTGACTTAAGTGGAGAAGCAGAGGTCCCCCAAAAGTGAAGGCATGTCCGAAGTTATACTGTGTAACTGCTTCTGGATGAGGCTAAGCCCCAGAAGTCCTCACTCCCAGCCCAGCACCTGCAGGAAGCACCCAGGCAAGGGGAGAGGGAAGGTGGCAGGCAGGGCTGCAACATGTGCAGATGCCCAGGGGCGAGAGGCATGACACAAACTCAAAAATTCAGCTGAATGAGAAAAAGAGGGCCCAGGCTTTTAGACTCAGTTCTGAGGCAACACGGAATCATTGATGGTTTTAGGAAAAGGAATAATAGAATCTGAGAGAGAGTCTTTTCCCAAGTGTGGTACATAGACCGTCAGCACGAGAATCACCGAGGGAGGGGGGTGGAAAGGAGATTGTCACAGCGCAGATCCCCGGGTCCACACTAGGGGGGGTTCTCTATTTCAACAGACCAGCCCCCTCCCTGCAGTGACTCTGGAGCTCCCCCTCGGTGCTTTAGTGAGTACAGAGATGCTGGGTACCATTCCAGTGAAAAGAGCAAGACTTAGCCAAACTTGGTTTCAAATCCCAGCTCTGTCATTTACTTATTGTGTGACCCTGGCCCGGTTACTACACTGAGCCTCAGTCTGCCCTCCTTTAAAATGGAGACAATCTTCGTATTGGCCTCCCAGTTGTTCTAAGAATTAAGGAACATAATGCACATAAAGCGCTCAGTGATTAGATCGAGAACATTTTTAGCGCTCAGAACACGCTGGTTATTAGGGACTCACAGTGGTGGGGGTGTGGAGGAGGTGACAGACTCGGGGCAGGCGTGGAGGCCCACAGTCCAGTGAGGAGGCAGCTGTGGGAGTCCGGGGGAGAGGGCTGTGGCTGGGATGTGGAAATGCGGGTGGACAGGTGCCCTCTGCACTGTGAAAGGTGCCCCCAGGCATGGTGCTAAGAGATGGTCTGAGGCTGGAGAGAGAAGGATGAAGTCAACAGAGAGGATAATAACATGAACTACATTCACAGCCATGCATTGGACATTTAGCATGCGCTGGACCCTGTATCAGCAGCTTGGTGAACCTGATCCTCATAGCGACCTGACGATGTGGGGATCACCTTATCCAAGGGTTTCTCAACCTCAACACTATCGACATTTGTACTGGATAATTCTTTGTTGTGTGCGGCTGTGCCGTGCACTGCAGGGTAGTTAGCAACATCCCTGACCTCGGCCCACTAGAGGCCAATAGCTACCCCCACCCCCCAGCCCCCACCACCCTGCCAAGCTGTGACAACCAAAAATGTCTCCAGACTTTGCCCAATGTTTCCCAGCAGGCAACATCACCCCCCAGTTAAGAAGCACTGGCTTTATCTTCATTTTATTTTATTTTTTTAAAAGATTTTATTTATTTACTTGAGGGAGAGTGAGCTCAAGAGAGAGAGCGCAGAGGGAGAGGAAGAAGCAGACTCCCCGCTGAGCAAGGAGCCCAACGTGGGGCTTGATCTGAGGACCCTGAGATCATGACCTGAGCCGAAAGCAGACGCTTAACAGGCTGAGCCACCCATCGCCCCCTTTATCCTCATTTTACAAGTAAGAAATGAGAGGCTCAAAAAAACCAAAGTACCTTACTCACCGTCACCCGGCTAGGAAGCGGCAGATTTCAAACTCAGGTCTGGCTCAGAGCCCCAAATGTTAACTTCAGCTGTGAACGAGGTCAGATCTTTCTATGGCAGGCCCAGATTGTCTGTATGAGGAGCTGGGGGCCAGCGGTTGAGCTGCCTTGACCTAGATTGCATGTTCATTAGTGTGGCTTTGGGAGGGGTGATGGACGTTGTTGGGGAGCCAGACTCAAATGCCCCCCCCACCCGCTTCCTCTAGGGGCCTCCGGTTGCCTTGGATGGTGGGGCTGAGGGAGATGCATGTGGAGGGCAGGCAGGCAAGGGCAAGATGCGGCTGTGGGGTCAGCTGTGCTGGAACCCCGCTGCCAGGAGCCTCCCCAAAACACTCTCCAAGATCTTCAGGCTAAATATTTATGCTGTGAACTCTGTTTTCCCTCCTGTGTGGACAGATGGAGGCTCACAGATGGGTCCAGGCGATGTGGGGAGACAGAATGCAGAGACACGGGAAAGGTCGAGACTGGGGGCCAGAGGTCAGAGGTCAGGAGAGAGTCGTTGGAGGCTGGGAATAAACATCTGTCCCCTCAGCTTGACATCTAGAGCCTTCCAGGGCCGGGCGCAGTGCCAACACAGTCACCTCCCTCAGGGAGGAGTGGAATTTGAATGTGTTTTTGTTTTCTTAAGAGATGTGGACTAAAATGATGTGTTTCTTTTGCCTAGTCTTGATCTTTTTAAGCATGGGAGCCAGAGGTGAGGGGACAATTAAGTCAAAAAGTCTTGCCCAGAGAAGAAACCACTCTTCTAGACCCAAAAATACTTTGTTTATACAGATGGCCGCTAGAAAAGGCCTGACTTTGAGCCCTTAAAGAAAGTGGACTTACGATGAGGGGCCTCCGGGCGAGCTGAGCATCAGAGCGAGGCCCTGGCAGCCATGTGGCTTCACCCCCTCCGCTCAGCCTCTCCACGAGCTCCTTGCCTTCTCAGGCAGGGTATCGTCTCCGGCGGTGATTGCTCCACGTTTAGCCTGAGGGAATGTCTGAGCCACAAGGGTCTTAGGGATAATCTTCTTCATCTCCCTTCAGAGTTCCCAGGGCTTTTGTGGCAAGAGCTAAAATCCCTGCTCAGTCTGGCTGAAGCAATAATAATCATAATAAATTAATAGTTTGTGTAAATGAACACCCCCAAATATTTATTGAAGCAACGTTTGTGGTAATCAAAAATTGCAAGCAATCCACATGCCAATATGGAGGAACATGGCCAGGAAAACTGTTGCTGCCTCCCACCCTGGAATGTCGTGTTGGTGTGAAAAAGGTTGGGGAGGTTTGCCTGTGCTAGCCTGAAGAATCTTCAGCACTTATGACTAAGAAAAGCAAGCTCAGAATGATATATACGATACGATACCATTCCTTTAAAACACCCCCAAAAGATCTTTGTATTTTCTTTTTTTTTTTTTAAGATTTTATTTATTTATTTGACAGAGAGAGACACAGCAAGAGAGGGAACACAAGCAGGGGGAGTGGGAGAGGGAGAAGCAGGCTTCTTGCCGAACAGGGAAACTGATGAGGGACTCGATCCAGGGACACTGGGATCATGACCTCAGCTGAAGGCAGAGGCTACGCTTAACAACTGAGCCATCCAGGCGCCCCAGATCTTTGTACTTCCAACAAGCATATCTTTGTGTGGCTGCATAGACTAAGGCAGGGTCTCTCAACCTCAGCACTGTTGACGTTTGGGGCAGGATCAATCTCTGCTGTGGGCACTGTTCTGTGCTGGGGTACCTGGGTGGATCAGTCGGTGAAGCATCTGACTCTTGATTTCAGCTCAGGTCATGATCTCAGGGTTGTGAGGTTGAGCCCCACGTCGGGATCTGCACTCAGTGGGGAGTCTGCATGAGATTCTCTCTCTCCCTCTCCCTCTGCCCCTCCCCATGCTCTCTCTCACTCAAATAAATAAATCTTAAAAAAAAAAAAAAGAGGGCGCCTGGGTGGCTCAGTCGGTTAAGCGACTGCCTTCGGCTCAGGTCATGATCCTGGAGTCCCTGGATCGAGTCCCGCATTGGGCTCCCTGCTTGGCAGGGAGTCTGCTCCTCCCCCTGACCCTCCCCCCTCTCATATGCTCTCTCTCTTTCATTCTCTCTCTCTCAAATAAATAAATAAAATCTTAAAAAAAAAAAAAAGAATGTTTGGCAGCATCGTCCCTGGCCTCCATCCATGAGATGATGATGGCACCTCTCTCCTGGTTGCAACAACAAAAATGTCACCAGACATTGCCAACTGTGCCCTGGGAACAAAATCACCCTGTTTTAGAACCAGTGGAGTAAGATCTGGAAGAGAGAAGAGCAGTTACCCCTGGGACCAAGGTAGGGACTGGGATGGGGACGGAGTGTTTTCATTCATTCACCTATTTCATACATACTTGTTAAGCACCTACTATGTGCCAGACAGTGTGCGAGGCACCAGGGATGCTGCAGGGAAGAAAACAAACAAAAACCCCTGCCTTTGTGAGTATGACATTCTTGTAGGAGAGGCAGACAGGAAACATATGAATAAGACGTTAATACGAAAGATGGTGCTAACTGCTTGGGAGACAAATTAGACAGGGAAGGGGCAGGAGAGGGCTCAGGGCCAAGGTGGGGACGACACAGTCTCAGGATAATGTATGAATTTCTTAGAAGAAGGAATTCCATGTCTTGAGTGGTTTTAAAGCCTGGGTGGGCCTGGTTCCCTGCAGCTGTGACAGCCTTCAGGGGGTTGGACTCTGGTGCCTGGACCCCAGCCCTTCCTTCCTTCCCCAGATCCTCCCAGCTTCAGACAATAAACTCGACAGAGACCCTCAGCCGTGTACATATGACAGCTGGTAGGCCAGCCGTACGCATGGAGCCCTCATGGTGGCATAAAAATAACACTAATGGCTCTTGGAGCCCTGGCTGTCTGGTCCCTGTTACCCCTCTGATTTCATCTCCCACTTTTTCCACCGACTCACTATGATCCAGCCATGCTAACTTTCCTTCTGCTCCTTGAATATTCAAGCTCGGCCCTGCCTCTGGGCCTTTGCATTTGCTGTTTCTATTGCCTAGAACGCCTTCCCGGTGATCTCCCCACGACCTGCTGGTTCTTGTTAACCAGGTCTTGACTCCAATATGACCTTTGCAGAGAAGCCTTCTCCAACCACCCCAGCCAGAGGAGGCCCTTTCTCCAAATCTCTGCACACACCCCTCTTCCCAGGCATGTTGCCTTCACTGGACTTGTTACCTGATGACACGATTCTGTTTGATTATTTGCTGGATTGTTATTGTTGGTGTTTCCCACTAGAATGTCTGCCCCATAAGAAAACAATCTTGGGGCACCTGGGTGGCTCAGTCGTTAAGCGTCTGCCTTCGGCTCAGGTCATGGTCCCAAGGGCCTGGGATCGAGCCCCGCATCGGGCTCCCTGCTCGGCGGGAAGCCTGCTTCTCCCTCTCCCACTCCCCCTGCTTGTGTTCCTTCTCTTGCTGTGTCTCTTTCTGCCAGATAAATAAATAAATCTTTAAAAAAAAGAAAGAAGGGCGCCTGGGTGGCTCAGTTGGTTAAGCGACTGCCTTCGGCTCAGGTCATGATCCTGGAGTCCTGGGATCGAGTCCTGCATCGGGCTCCCTGCTCGGCGGGGAGCCTGCTTCTACCTCTGACCCTCTTCCCTCTCGTGCTCTCTCTCTCTCATTCTCTCTCTCTCAAATAAATAAATAAAAATCTTTAAAAAATTTTTAAAAAAATTAAAAAAGAAAGAAAACAATCTTATCTCTTGATAAGGTACCCGAACAAGTACCTGGCACATAGTAGGTGTTTAATAAATGCTCATCGAACATATGAGTGAATGAATGAATGAACGAACAAGGAAGAGTCATCACAAGTATGACGACTGCCTATCAGATGCTCAGTAAACCTTTCTCCATTAAACTCTGGGTTCTTTCTGTTGTCTTGTCTTTCTCTCCATCTGTGTACTCTCTATCTTGTTTAGCATTTTTCTTTAGATCAGTTTCTTTATTTAAGGAAACTTATATAAAGGAATCTTTTTTGTGTTTTTCTTTTTTAAAAAGATTTATTTATTAATTTGAGAGACAGAGAGCAGGTGAGCAGGGGGAGGGGAAAAGAGGGAGAATCTCCAGCAGATCCTCCGCTGAGCGTGGAGCCTGATGTGGGGCTCGATCCCATGACCCTGAGATCATGACCTGAGCCGAAATCAAGAGTCAGACGCTTAACTGACTGCGCCGCCCAAGCGCCGCTGTGTAGAGGAATCTTGACAATAACACCATGTAGAGAGAATCACCATATACTCTCTCTTTTTTTTTAATGTTATTATGTTATGTTAGCCACCATACAGTACATCATTAGTTTCTGATGTGGTGATCCACGATTCATTGTCTTCGTATAACACCCAGTGCTCCATGCAGTACGTGCCCTCCTTAATACCCATCACCGGGCTGACCCAGCCCCCCACCCCCTCCCCTCTAGAACCCTGTTTGTTTCTCAGAGTCCATAGTCTCTCATGGTTCATCTCTCCCTCCGATCTCCCCCCCTCTCATTTTTCCCTTCCTTCTCCTAGTGTCCTCCATGTTATTCCTTATGTTCCACAAATAAGTGAAACCATATGATAATTGGCTTTCTCTGCTTGACTTATTTCACTTAGCATCATCTCCTCCAGTCCCATCCATGTTGATGTAAAAGTTGGGTATTCATCCTTTCTGATGGCTGAGTAATATTCCATTGTATATATGGACCACATCTTCCTTATCCATTCATCTGTTGAAGGGCATCTCGGCTCTTTCCACAGTTTGGCTATTGCGGACATTGCTGCTATGAACATTGGGGTGCATGTGGCCCTTCTTTTCACTACATCTGTGCCTTTGGGGTAAATACCCAGGAGTGCAATTGCTGGGTCATAGGGTAGCTCTATTTTTAAATTTTTGAGGAAGCTCCACACTGTTTTCCAAAGTGGCTGTACCAACTTGCATTCCCACCAACACTGTAAGAGGGTTCCCCTTTCTCCACAACCTCTCCAACGTTTCTTGTTTCTTTCCCTGTCCATTTTTGCCATTCTAACTGGTGTAAGGTGGTATCTCAATGTGGTTTTGATTTGAATTTACCTGATGGCTAATGATGATGAATATTTTTTCATGTGTCTGTTAGCCATTTGTATGTCTTCTTCAGAGAAGTGTCTTTTCATATCTTCTGCCCACTTTTTGACTTGATTATTTGTTTTTTGGGTGTTGAGATTGAGAAGTTCTTTATAGATCTTGGATACCAGCCCTTTATCTGTAGTGTTATTTGCAAATATCTTCTCCCATTCCGTGGGTTGCCTCTTTGTTTTGTTGACTGTTTCCTTTGCTGTGCAGAAGCTTTTTATCTTGATGAAGTCCCAAAAGTTCATTTTTGCTTTTGTTTCACTAGCTTTTGGAGATGTATCTTGAAAGAAGTTGCTGTGGGCGATATCAAAGAGGTTACTTCCTATGTTCTCCTCTAGGATTTTGATGGATTCCTGTCTCACATTGAGGTCTTTCATCCACTTTGACTTTATCTTTGTGAATGGTCTTAGAGAATGGTCGAGTTTCATTCTTCTGCATGTGGCTGTCCAATTTTCCCAGCACCATTTATTGAAGAGACTGTCTTTTTTCCATTGCATGTTTTTTTCCTGCTTTGTCAAAGATTATTTGACCATAGAGTTGAGGGTCCATATCTGGGTTCTCAGTTCTGTTCCATTGGTCTATATGTCTGTTTTTGTGCCAGTACCATGCTGTCTTGGTGATCACAGCTTTGTAATATAGCTTGAAATCGGGCAACCTGATGGCCCCAGCTTTGTTTTTCTTTTTCAACATTTCCTTGGCGATTCGGGGTCTTTTCTGATTCCATACAAATTTTAGGATTGTTTGTTCCAGCACTTGAAAAATGTCATTGGAATTTTGATCAGGATGGCATTGAAGGTATAGATTGCTCTGGGTAGCATAGACATTTTAACAATGTTTATTCTTCTGATCCACGAGCATGGAATATTTTTCCATCTTTTTGTGTCTTCTTCAATTTCTTTCATGAGTGTTCTGTGGTTCCTAGAGTATAGATCCTTTACCTCTTTGGTTAGGTTTATTCCGAGGTATCTTATGGTTTTTGGTGCTATTGTAAATGGAATTGTTTCTCTAATTTCTCTTTCTACAGTTGCGTTGTTAGTGTATAAGAAAGCAGCTGATTTCTGTGCATTGATTTTGTATCCTGCCACATTACTGAATTGCTGTATGAGTTCTAGTAATTTGGGGGTGGAGTCTTTTGGGTTTTCCACACAAAGTATCATGTCGTCTGGGGCGCCTGGGTGGCTCAGTCAGTTAAGCGTCTGCCTTTGGTTCAGGTCATGATCCTAAGGTCCTGGGATCGAGCCCCGCATCGGGCTCCCTGCTCTGCAGGGAATCTGCTTCTCCCTCTCCCTCTGCCTGATGCTCTGCCTACTTGTGCTCTCCCTCTCTCTCTGTCAAGTAAATAAGTAAAATCTTAAAAAAAAAAAGTATCATGTCATCTGCGAAAAGAGAGAGTTTGACTTCTTCTTTGCCAATTTGAATACCTTTTATTTCTTTTTGTTGTCTGATTGCTGTTGCTAGGACTTCTAGTACTATGTTGAACAATAGTGGCGAGAGTGGGCATCCTTGACGTGTTCCTGATCTTAAGGGAAAGGCTCTCAGCTTTTCCCCATTGAGGATGATATTCGCTGTGGATTTTTCATAGATGGATTTTATGAACTTGAGGAATGTTCCCTCTATCCCTATACTCTGAAGAGTTTTAATCAGGAAAGGATGTTGTATTTTGTCAAATGCTTTTTCTGCATCAATTGAGAGGACCATATGGTTCTTCTCCCTCCTCTTATTAATGTGTTCTATCACATTGATTGATTTGCGAATGTTGAACCACCCTTGCATCCTGGGGATATATCTCACTTGGTCGTGGTGGATGATCCTTTTATTTATTTATTTTTAAAGATTTTATTTATTTATTTGACAGAAAGACACAGGGAGAGAGGGAACAGAAGCAGGGGGAGTGGGAGAGGGAGAAGCAGGCTTCCCACCGAGCAGGGAGTCCGATGCAGGGCTCGATCCCAGGACCCTGGGATCATGACCTGAGCCAAAGGCAGATGCTTAACGACTGAGCCACCCAGGCACCCCTGGATGATCCTTTTAATGTATTGCTGGATCCTATTAGGTAGGATCTTGTTGAAGATTTTGGAATCCATATTCATCAGGGATATCAGTCTGTAATTCTCCTTTTTGTTGGGGTCTTTGCCTGGTGGTTAAGGTAATGCTGGCCTCATAGAATGAGTTCGGAAGTTTTCCTTCTGTTTCTATTTTTTGAAACAGCTTCAGTAGAATAGATATTATTTCTTCTTTGAATGTTTGGTAGAATTCCCCAGGGAATCCATCAGGCCCTGGACTCTTGTTTTTTGGGAGGTTTTTGATCACTGCTTCAATCTCGTTACTGGTTATTGGCCTATCCAGGTTGTCAATTTCTTCCTGTTTCAGTCTTGGCAGTTTATAGGTCTCCAGGAAGGCCTCCATTTCATCCACATTATTCAGTTTATTGGCATATAGTTGTTGATAATAATTTCTTTTTTTTTTAAGATTTTATTTATTTATTTGACAGGGAGAGACACAGCGAGAGCAGGAACACAAGCAGGGAGAGCGGGAGAGGGAGAAGCAGGCTTCCTGCAGAGCAGGGAGCCCGATGTGGGACTCGATCCCAGGACCCTGGGATCATCACCTGAGCCGAAGGCAGACGCTTAATGACTGAGCCACCCAGGTGCCCCGATAATAATTTCTAATAATTGTTTCTATTTCCTTGGTGTTAGTCGTGATCTCTCCCCTTTCATTCATAATTTTATTAATTTGGGTCCTTTCTCTTTTCTTTTGGATAAGTCTGGCCAGTGGTCTATCGATCTTATTAATTCTTTCAAAGAACCAACTTCTGGTTTCGTGGATCTGATCTAATGTGTTTCCGGTTTCTAATTCATTGATCTCTGCTTTAATTTTGATTATTTATCTTCTAATGCGTGGCTTAGGTATCATTTGTTGCTTTTTCTCTAGTTCTTTAAGGTGTAGAGTTAGTTGGTGAATTCGGGATTTTTCTATTTTTTTGAGTGAGGCTTGGATGGCTATGTATTTCCCCCTTGGGACCGCCTTTGCAGTATCCCATAGGTTTTGGACCGATGTGTTTTTGTTCTCATTGATTTCCATGAATTGTTTAAGTACTTCTTTGATTTCCTGGTTGACCCAAACATTCTTGAGCAGAGTCGTCTTTAGCTTCCAAGTGTTTGAATTTCTGCCAAATTTTTTCTTGTGATTGAGTTCCAGTTTTAAAGCACTGTGGTCTGAGAATATGCAGGGAATAATCTCAATCTTTTGGTATCGGTTGAGACCTGATTTGTGACCCAGTATGTGGTCTATTCTGGAGAAATTTCCATGTGCGCTCGAGAAGAATGAGTATTCTGTTGTTTTAGAGTGGAATGTTCTGTAAATATCTATGAGGTCCATCTGATCCAGTGTATCATTCAAAGCTCTTGTTTCCTTGTTGATTTTCTGCTTAGATGATCTGTCCATTGCTGAGAGTGGAGTATTGAGGTCTCCTACAATTAACGTATTGTTATCAATATGACTCTTTATTTTGGTTAACAGTTGGCTTATGTAGATGGCTGCTCCCATGTTGGGGGCATAGATATTTACAATTGTTAGATCTTCTTGTTGGATAGACCCTTTAAGAATGATATAGTGTCCTTCTGTGTCTCTAATTACAGACTTTAGTTTAAAATCTAATTTGTCTGATATAAGAATTGCTACCCCAGCTTTCTTTTGAGGTCCACTGGCATGGAAGATGGATCTCCATCCCTTCACTTTCAGTCTGGATTTTTAGTTTCAAAATGAGTCTCTTGTAGGCAGCATATGGATAGGTCCTGTCTTTTTATCCAATCTGCAACCCTGTGCCATTTTATGGGAGCATTTAGGTCATTCACGTTGAGAGTGATTATTGAAAGATATGAATTAATTGTCATCATGTTGCCTGTGAAGGCGTTGTTTTTATAGATTGTCCCTGTAAATTTCTGTTGTATATCACTCTTGGGGTCTTTCTCCTTTTATAGAACCCCCCCCTTAATATTTCTTGCAGGGCTGGCTTAGTGGTCACATATTCTTTCAGTTTCTGCCGGTTGTGGAAGCTCTGCATCTCCCCATCCATTCTAAATGAAAGCCTTGCCGGATAAAGTATTCTTGGCTGCATGTTCTTCTCACTTAGTACCCTGAATACGTCTTGCCAGGCCTTTCTGGCTTGCCAGGTCTCTGTGGATAGGTCTGACATTATTCTGATGTTCCTCCCTCTGTATGTAAGGAATCTCTTCCCCTTAACTGCCCTTAAGATGGTTACCTTGGTTCTAAGATTTGCAAGTTTTACTATTACATGCTGGGGTGTTGGCCTGTTTTCCTTGATCTTGGGAGGGGTCCTCTCTGCCTCTAGGACGCGAATTTTTTTTCATTCCCCAGATTAAGGAAGTTCTCAGCTACGATTTGCTCAAATACATCTTCTAGTCCTCTCTCTCTCTACACTCCCTCTGGGATTCCAATTATTCTGACATTGGAACGCTTCATGGTGTCACTTATTTCTCTGATTCTATTTTCATGGATTCTGAGCTGTTTTTCCCTGGCCTCCTCTTTTCCCTTTTTATCTATTATATTGTCTTCCACGTCGCTTATTCGTTCTTCTGCCTCAGTTACCTTAGCTGTTAGATTATCTAGATTGGATTGGATCTCATTGATAGCATTTTTAAGTTCTGCCAATTCAGCTTTCATTTCTGCCCTTAGAGACTCTATGTTGCCCTTAATTGATTTCTCCATTCTAGCCATTGTCTTCACAATTGCTAGCCTGAATTCCATCTCCGACATCTTGGTTATATCTGCATCCATTTGTAAATCTGCAGCATAAGTCATGATCTCTGAGTCTTTTCTATTTTGGGGGCTCCTCCTCCTAGTCATTCTGTTGATGGGTGTTTGAGGGAATGTAGAGAATCCAAATTATTGACCAGAACCCATGCAAGATGCACCTGTTTTCTAGGGACCTTAGGGTTGCTGGCCTCTTGTTCTCCCAGCCTATCTTCTGGCGGAGGGGCCTGCCGCGCTGTTACTCAGGCAACCCTGTTTGGGCGGAGTTGCCCTGCCCCCCCTGTGGTGGGGGTTGGGCTCCGCGGGAATCAGTTTTTGGGGCTTTTGTTCTCTGGCGGCTTTCCGCCTCTCTTCCGCGAGTCAGAGCAGAAGAGACCATTTCCAACCCTCTGCCTCAGAGCAGAGAGACCGCAGTCTGTTCTTCAGTGAGCTCTCCAGGCCATACTATCTCCGTTTCTGTCGGTGCTGCTATAAACTTCAGCACCCCCAGTCCTGCCTCCAGGTCGGGGCACTTCTCTGCCTTTTGTGCTTCTAAAACCGCCAGCCGCCCCCAGATCGCACACGCTACCCCGCCGCTCCGGGTTTCTGCCCCGGGGGCTGCCCTAAAGTCCTTTCCCCGCCGCCACCGGTCTGCGAGTCTGTGCCCCGTCCCCAGCGCACGAGGCTGTCGCTCACCGGCGGTGTCGGATCCCCACGGCCAGGCTCCCTCCCGCTGCTGTTTATCCTCCGATATCCGCCCGCGGAATCACGGCTCCCCCCTTCGTACCTTGAAACCAACCGCCTGCGATATTCTGTTTGTAGAGATCCAGATCTTCTTACACCTCAGGCTGGGTTCGTGGGTGCTCAGAGTGGTGTGGTAGATATCCAGCTCAATTCCGGGACCAGTTGAAATAGGGTCCCCTACTCCTCCGCCATCTTTCCTCGACTCCTATATACTTTCTATAAATAGCAGGAAAACTACACAAATAAGTTCCATGGAGACACAATAACATTATCTGATGTGGGACACTGCTACCGCAGGTGTTAAGCCTGGGGCTGCTCTGTTTTGTTAGAAAGGAGATTGGCCAACATCAGAGAAGCGTTGGAGACGCGGTGGCTCCAATCTGCCGAGTCCTCCCGGCCACAATCAGCAGGATTAAAGGAGAACTGAAATCAGACTAACGCTCTCACCATCACCATCACGTAGAGTCAAGTCCATAGTTGGCCTAAAGTCAGCCCAGGGGCCACTGTGGTGCCCCCCAAACATCACGACATGCTGTGTTATCGTGCATAAGCTGGCAGGTGGTAAAGCCAGGGTTCGAACCACTCGAGTCACACCCCAAGTTCTTTCCCTAATCTATAGAAAACATGGCCTCTGCTCTAAAGTGGGCTATTTCATTTCTGACCCCTGAGTCAGGCAGGTCCCCGCTCCCCTGGTGTAGGACTAAAAAGGGCTGCCAAGAATAACTGCGAGGTGGTAAGAACATAGGATCTGGAGGTGTCCAGCCTTGCTGTGAACCTGGTTCTTTCCCTACCGGCTGTGGGGCCAAGAGCCAGGCCACTTCCACTTCACAAGCCTCAGCTTTCCCACCTTAAGTGGAAGCATGATCACTCTCCCCCCTACTCACCAGGATCCAGCCATGCTAAATTTCCTTCCACTCCTTGAATATTCAAACTTGGCCCTGCCTCTGGGCCTTGGCACTTGCAGTTCCTATTGCCTAAAATGCCTTCCCCTCTATAAGCCTCAGTTTTCCCACCCTACATGGAAGCATTATCAGTACATGCCTTCTAGGCTTCTTGGGAGCAGGATGATCAGTTCTAGACTCATGCCCAGTTCATCAGCGAAACAGGGGCACAGATGGGGCTGCCACAATCGTGTGTTGTAGATGTGATTAACATCTACAGTCATGGACTATATGTAGGGGAGATTATCCCAGAGCATCTGGGTGGGCCTGATCTAATCAGTTGAAAGGCCTTAAGAACAGAATGAGGTTTCCTTAAGAAAGAAGAAATCCCGCCTGTGAACAGGAGTATCTGTATCTGCTCCTGCCTGAATCTCTAGCCTGCCCTTCCTAATGGCCTGCACAGATTTGGACTTGCCTAACCAGACTCCCACCACATACATCAAGTCCTTACGATAGATCTCCCCCCCTCTCCCCCCCCCTTCTCTCCTGGATCTGCTTCTTCGGCAGAACCTTGACTGATTCAGGAAGGATAAATGAGATAACACTTAGAAGGTCTAGCACGGAGTAAACGCTCACGAAATACTAGCGCCAGTATGGTTGCTCAGCCTGGCCCTCTTCCCTCATCTAAAAGAGCAGATCTCCTTGAGGCCATTCTGAGACCAGTGGATGTGGCTGAGAAGACACTGTCCTCGGAGTCAGAGGACATGCGCTCAGGCTTGGTGCCTCCCCTATCCCTTCTTGGCAGTGACCTCCTCTGAGCCTCAACATCCTCCACCTATAGAATGACAACAAGCCTACCTCCCACAGGCTTGCTGTGGTTCGATGCCACCCTGACCATATACCACCCGGGACACCAGAGATACTTGAGTAAGCCTCGTGGGCCTCCACACGCATTCATGTGCTCCATGTGTCACAGGCACAACTGTGTTGTGCTAGGCATTGTGGGGCATTATAACCCACATGGAATCCAGGGCATCACATGGCCCGTCTCTGAACAGAGACACACGCAGGTGTCTCTGAGCAAAGACACACCCTCTCCCTAGAGATACTTACACTTGAGGAGGCCAGCAGGGAGAGAGGTGGAGCTGGCCTGGGTGACTCGGAGGTTTGGATCATGGCCGAGTAATTTTCCTTCAAGATCAATGTTCTCAGGATTAAGTTCTAACTCCCCACCCAGGCAGCCAACCAGCCAGCTGCCCATTCATCAGACATTCATCGAGGGCCTACTGCGTGCCCGCAAGGTGCAGATGAGGGACAGAAGAGGGACTAGACAGGCCTCTCTTGGCCCCAGCTGTCGCTCATTTCTCCTTCCACCTTCTCCTTCCGGGGAAAATCCTTCTCCTGGGCCATCCACAGACTAGGACATTCAGAGCCTGGGAGGAGCTCAAGGGGAGTCTCTGCAGCGATCCGGGCCCCTCCCACCGTGTGGAAAAAGTGAAAACCTGCGGTTTCCCTCCAGGGACTGAGGCCAGGCCTCCTGTGGCTGGGACTGAACCCCTGGAGCATTCACAAACGGCTGGTGGTGAACATATTTCCCCTGAGAGCTTTCCAGTAGGAGCGGGGAGAAGTGGGGGGGGGGGGTAGACGGGAGTTAGGCAGGAGCACTTGTGTCACCAGATTGGGGGTGGGGGAGATAGAAGCTGACAGACACACAGACGG
The DNA here is from genome assembly GCF_037043125.1 of Eumetopias jubatus. Taxonomy (NCBI): domain Eukaryota; kingdom Metazoa; phylum Chordata; class Mammalia; order Carnivora; family Otariidae; genus Eumetopias; species Eumetopias jubatus. Next base: position 129,088,438 of record NW_028274815.1, read on the forward strand.
AGTTGGAGAGACAGAGATGGTCAGAGAGGGAAAGACAGACTCAGAAGGACAGATGGACGTAGAAACAGAGGTGGGGGGGGGACCGAGGAGGGGAGACGAAGGAGAGGTGAGCCTCCGTGGATTGTGAGGTGGGTGCACCGGATTCTGTCCTTCCTGGTCTCAGGCCTCCTAGGACCCCACGGCCCTCGGGACAAACCCCACCGCTCCTCACCCCAGCTTGTGCCTCGGCCCCTCCAGACTCCCTCCTGCTCCAGCAGCTCACTGATCAGGCCCCCGTCTTTGCCCAGGCCGTGTTCTCTGCCTGGACCCCTCCGCCCCTCCCCTCCCCGCTGCTCCTCTTCCTCCCCCAGGAAGCCCACCGTCAATCCCTCTCCAGGTGCAGGTCCGCCCACCACACCACCGGTTCCCACAGCCCCTGGGCTTTCTTCCCCCATCCCCACCGGACAGCAGCTCCAGAGGACGGGCTCCGTGTCCATCCTGCTATGCCTCAGGGCCAGGCACACCGTGGAGGTGTTGGGCCTGTGGTCAGTATTCAACAAATTTTGGCCAGTTGTCAATTGGTCAGTCCACTGTGGCTCTGTGACCCTGGTGAACCAGGTCCCCTGGCTGAACCCTCCTCCCGCCATCTGTAAATGGGCATTATAAGGCTTAGCTCTTAGGTCCTACACCTGTTAACACTTGCGGACTAGCTTTTGTTTTTTTTTCTTTTTTTAAGATTTTATTTATTTGAGAGAGAGAAAGCACAAGCCAGAGGGTGAGGCAGAGGCAGAGGGAGAAGCAGGCTCCCCGCTGAGCAGGGAGCCCGATGTGGGACTCGATCCCAGGACCCTGGGATCATGACCTGAGCCGAAGGCAGACGCTTAACTGGCTGAGCCACCCCAGTGGCCCCATGGGACTAGCTTTTGGATGAATGAATGAACTCAGAGCCGGCGGGGCCATGGGAGTCCAGGGCCGGGAACTCAATCGCCCCTGACATTGCAGGATAAGAGTCAGAAATGGCCGAGTGGGCTGGGTGGGGACTGTGGTCACCACTACTCAGCTCCAATCACCAGCTGCCAGACCTCCCGATTTCTCAAGAGCAACCTTACAAATACAGCTTTACGAGAAGTTTCCCGACTTTTAAGTGGTGGCAACTACTGTAAAACATTTAAACACATCTGTGAGCAGGATGTAACTGCAGGCTGTGGGTTTGAGACTCTCGATAATCCAACCACTGTGGCACAGATGTGGAGATTGAGGCCCAGGGAGGGGGCTCAGAGTACAGGAACTGGAGGGAAAATAGCTATCTTTCTTCCCAGGCCTCAGCCCAGCTGCCCGAGCTCAGGACACAGGCCGGCCTGCTCGGCCACAATCCCAAGGAAGGCAGCATAGCCTTCTGCACCAAGGCCTGGCAGTTCCGGGACGAGAGGGAGGTTGTAATATCTCTGCCCACCCCACCTAGACCAGGCTCTATCAGGCACTGAGATCCAGAGAATAAGGCTAAGCAACAAGCTGGCCTAAGAAGCAAGAGGTGGGGTGGGTGGGGGGCGGGCACATTCCTTCCTCACTTCAGTACGCCTGCACAGAGCTGGGAAAGGGACAGATCTTGGTTCAATTCGTCCTCGGAGAAGCATGCTCTGCTTCTGAGACTGGGACCCCCGGCCCAGCACCACCTTTACAGATCTTGTTGAGGGGCTCCTATATGCCAGGCCCCTCTCACCCGAGCTCATTTGACCCCCACAGCCTCCCTGACCTCCCTCTCTCCATCTCCCCCACCTCTGCCCCAGTCACAGTGGCTGTCCAGATACACCCCCACCTCAGGGCCTTTGCATTTGCTGTTCTGTTCGCCTGGTACACTTCCCGCCATTATCCATATGGCACATGTCCTCACCTCCTTCAGGCCTCTGTTAAATGCGACCTTCTCAGTGAGGCCTTCCCAGCCTGTTCAGCCTGCTTGAAATCACAGACCAAGCCAATATCCCCGTCCCCCGTCTGGCTTTATTTTCCCCATAGCACTTCTCACCACCTCACCTATTATATGTTACACTTGTTTATTTGTACATTAGTTTCTTGTTGTGCTGTAACAAATCCCCACAACTTGGTAGCTTTTACAGCAATGCAAGCTTACCTCATGGTTGTGGAGATCAGAAGCTCAAGCTGGCTCTCATTGGGTGAAACTCCAGGGGAAGGGCTGAGTTTCTTCTGGAGATTCAAAGACAGAATCTGTTTCTTTTCCTTGTCAGATGCTACAGGCCACCTGCCTTCCTTGGCTCCATCCTCCATCCTCGAGACCAGCAGTGGTGAGTCTGGTCTCTCTTATGCTTCGTCCCTCTGGCTCTGACCCTCCCTGGCTGCCTCCCTCTTTCACTTAGAAGGACCCTTGTGATTCCACTGGGCCCACTGGATAGTCCAGGATCATCTCTCCAGCTCAAGGTCCATTGATTAGCCTCCTTGATTCCCCCTTGCCATGTAACCTAGCGTGTTCGAAGGTTCTAGGGATTAGGATGTGGATATTGTGGGGTGGGGGTTCACATTATTCTGCCTATCACACACACACACACACACACACACACAAACACACACAGAGTCAGCTCCAGGAATGCACAGATTATTGTCCATCAGGTCTACTACTAAGCCCAGTGCCTGGTGCTGAGTGGGTGCTCAATAAACATTTGGCTGGATGGGTGGATGGATTATACTGTGGTGGCCAAAGGAAAGGGAGGCACGAGGTGATTCGGACACCCCCAAATCACCCCTATCTGACGCACATGGAGACCTTGACTCAGAAAGACCCAACGTGCCAAAGGCTGGGGAGCTATGACTTAGCCCCTGGCCTCGCTACACCAGCCAGAGCGCGCCCACGCCATCAGGCCAAGCCCATAAAGAGAGGGTGGACGTGGGTGGTCTCACTCCCTTATCGCTTAGCTCTGCCCATTCCAGGAAGGAACTGGGCTTCTTGTCCTCTGACAGGCCCTGGGCTGTGTGTGAGAGCCCCAGGGAGAAGGCCTGAGGCCTGGACAGCTCAGAGAGGGGAGAGTCCTGGCCTTGAGCCCACCCTCCAAGGGCCCCCACAACCCTCAAGCACTCTCCCGCCAAGGCCGTACCAGGCTACGCATGTAGGCAGCTGCCAGGGCCCAACCTGCCCAAGTGGGGGCCACGGCAGCAGGTCGGGTGGGGTGGGGGCCGCAGCACCCAGCATTAGTCATGTAGCAGCTGGGGCACTCTCCCTCCCAGCCCTGCATGTCTTTCCAACTTCAGAGGAGACAGGCTCAGGCCCAGGTTTGCTCATGACTGAAAAATGTTCTGCCCCAAAGGACGTGAACAAATGGCCTGCTGAAAAGGCAGCAGAAATACATGGCTTTTCAGCATGGTGAGAGATGCTCAGCCGCATACGGCAACATGCAGACATTGTGGAAACAGAACGCTGAGGGAGAGAAGTAAGAAACAGAAGGAGAACCTGGCTGTAAATTAAAAACTCTCATGCATAAAATACTATTACTTGTGGGGCGCCTGGCTGGCTCAGTCGGTTAAGGGTCCGACTCTTAGTTTCGGCTTGGGTCATGATCTCAGGGTCGTGAGATCGAGCCCCAAGTTGGGCTCTGTGCTCAGCGTGGAGTCTGCTTGAGATTCTCTCTCTCCCTCTGCACCTCCTCCTGCTTGTGCTCTCTCTCTCTCAAATAAATTTTTAAAAAAATACTACTACTTGTTTTACAAAAAACACATATACACCTAGGGACATATGTCATAGGCCTGGGCATCAAGGATGAAGAGAAAAATTAAATTAAATTAAATTAAATTATTAAATTAAATTAAATTAAATTAAATTAAAAACAGTGGAGCACAGACCAATGACGGCAGGTTTGACGCAACAGCCAAAAGGTGCTCTGCTTCACTCTCAGTTTAAAAACCGAAGTTTATGGGGCACCTGGGTGGCTCAGTCATTTGAATGTCTACCTTCGATTCAGGTCATGCATGATCCCAGGGTCCTGGAATCGAGCCCCGTGTTGGGTTCCCTGCTCCGCAGGGAGTCTCCTTCTCCCGCTCCCACTCCCCCTGCTTGTGCTCTCTCTCTCTGTCAAATAATGAAATCTTTAAAAAATAAAAATAAAAACTGAAGTTTAGACTGAGATACCTGCTTTCACCTATAGAGCAACAAAAAATCCAAAAGTTCATAACACACAGTGCCGCCAAGCTTCTAGGGAAAAAGGCACCCTCACACATTGTTGTTGGGACAATAAATTGGTACAACCTCTCCAAAATGCAATTTTATCCTATGGATCTAAAGGTGAAACGTACAAATCTGTCGTAAGATCTGATTGCAGAGATTTTTCGCACAGATCTACTCACATGCATGCACGATGGCATTAAGGAGAAAGACAATGACTCTACCATTGCGTGGAAACAGTAAAAAGCCAGAAATAACCTAATGGTCCAACAGCAAGGGAATGACTAAGTGGAACTTGGGCCAGCCCCACGGTGGAATACTACGCAGCTGTGAAAAGGGACGATGGCAGCACACACGTGCTAAATGAAGAAGATCAGCAAGACATGTCAAGTGAGAGCAAGCAAGATGTGAGATGCTGAGTGTGCCCTGCTTCTGTTTGTGTAACTAAAGAGCATCTGCAGTCACGTGTATTGGCACTCGCACACCTTCTCTGCGAGAGGCCGCAGGACACCGGGCACAGGGTTGCTGTGGAAAGGGGGACCTGCAGAGCCGGGGGCCAGGGCGGGGGGAAGACTCCATCCTCACTGCATACCTTTTTGTGCCGTCTGAATTTTTTTACCACTTACATGCCTTGCCAAGGTTTTGAGCAGAATTTTAAAAAAGAGAAAAGCAAACTCATTTCTCCCCCAAATTTCATGAAATGCAAATAACAGGAAACCAATTTTCTCTCACCCCTCCCCTGAGACCACTTCTCTCAACAGCTTTCCAGATTTCATAAGTGATCTGAAATGCTGGCATGCGGCATCTGTGCTGTTTGAACTTGAAGTACAGGCTGCATGACCTAAAATTGAGCATAAAACCTTTCTCTGGTTAAGTCAGAAGGAGCAGGAAGGTTGTTGTACGGAAGGTGAGCGGAGACGGTGGCCTGGACAAAGAAGGGGCGGGTTTTGGGAGACAAGCGTCAGGGACAGGAAGGTGGAGGCAGGAGGGGAGGGGAGCCACAGTGTCCAAGTCCACTCTGGGCGTGTGTTTCTGTCCTGGTCGGGATGGGGCTGAGTGCAGGGGACCTGGACAGGGGCCCAGGCAGGAGAAACGGGAGTCCGGATCAGAAACTCTGTGATGGGGGCTCTGGGGGCTCCAGGAAGGGGTACAAGAGTCCTGGATATTAGAGTCTGGGACCCTCAAGGTCAGAGCAAGATTAATGGGTAATGTACTCACTTGCTCCAGACTGTCTGCTGTGAAGCCTGGAGGGAGCCGGTGCTGACAGCAATATCACCAATAACCATGGTAACGACAGTGGCCCACACTTTGTAGTGCTAGCTAGAAGCCAAGTGCTTTAACCCCCACAACCACTCCCTAGATAGGTGCTGTCATCCCCATTTCACAGATGAGAACACGATGGCACAGATAGGTAAAGCAACTTGCCTAAGGTCACACATCGTAGGTGACATGGACACCACTCAGGGCACACCGCCGAGTAAAAAGGAGGTCCCTTCACCCCAGAGTCCCAAATCCAACCTTCCTCACTCCCTCTCCCTCTCCTGGCCACCACAGCCAGGGCCTTGGCTGCCCTGTTTCTGCGCTCACCCCCCCACCCCACCCCACCCCCACACAGTCCCTTCTCAACCCAGCAACCAGAGAGATGGTTCTGAAGTTCACATCACATTGTCCCTTGGCCTAGGGTCTGGCAGGGCCAGGGATTCAGGTGAGGCAAGGTTCAGGGCACATAATGTCAGGAGACCCTCGCTCTCGGGTGAGACCCTGAGCCCGCCTGGCCCTGACGGCGACGGCCCCTGTAGTTCTCACCCGAGGCTTCTCACAGGCCCTAGGTCTGCTGTGGCTCCCCACTGCCTTCTAGCAATGTCCAAAGTTCTGAGCAGGCCTTGGAATTCCTGATCCAAACCTGCTGGCCTTCCATCTCCACTCCCCCGACCCAACTCTCCACTGGCCCAGCCCGCTGTGCCCCGAATCTCCCACGTTCTTCCCACCTCTGGGCCTTTGCTCAGGCTGTGCGCCCACCACTCCCCCTTTCCCCTGACAAAACACTGTTCAGTGACCAAATGTTCCTCACTTGCCGCCTCCCCCTTGAAATCCCACGGGCTTCCCCAGCCAGAACTGAATCTCTTCCTCCCCTTTGATTCTGAACCTCTCAGGTGCATGGATCCCCCGGGACCCCCATGGGGTCTGTTCCCTGGGGTCCTTCCAGAGCATGAGTCCCATATCCGTCCGCACTCTCTCTCTCTGCCTCCCTGGGCCCTGCACAGGGTCTCAGCCTTAGTCACCACAGCAGGAGCAGACCCACATTTGACTTCCTCTCCCAGCAGAAGGGGCTCCTGAGGCAAACAGTCTTCAATTCAGGCTGGGGATGGAGGTCACGACAAAATCAGGAAAGGTTTCTGTGTCCCTGCAGTGGGTGTCAGGCAGTTACCAACCCCCCCGCCGCAGCCCTCTCCCCGCCATCACTTACCTCCCCCCCAGCCCTCTCCCCGGCATCACTTACACCCCCCTCCCCCCTCAGCCCTCTCCCCATCACTTACACCCCCCCACCCGCCCCCCTCAGCCCTCTCCCCGCCATCACTTACACCCCCCCACCCGCCCCCCTCAGCCCTCTCCCCGCCATCACTTACACCCCCCCTCCCCCCTCAGCCCTCTCCCCGCCATCACTTACCTCCCCCCCACCCGCCCCCCCAGCCCTCTCCCCGCCATCACTTACAACTCCCTCCCCCCTCAGCCCTCTCCCCGCCATCACTTACACCCCCTTCCCCCCCCAGCCCTCTCCCCGCCATCACTTACCTCCCCCCAGCCCTCTCCCCGCCATCACTTACACCCCCTTCCCCCCCAGCCCTCTCCCCGCCATCACTTACCTCCCCCCAGCCCTCTCCCCGGCATCACTTACACCCCCCACCCGCCCCCCAGCCCTCTCCCCGACATCACTTACACCCCCCTCCCCCCTCAGCCCTCTCCCCGCCATCACTTACACCCCCCCACCCGCCCCCCCAGCCCTCTCCCCGCCATCACTTACACCCCCCCACCCGCCCCCCTCAGCCCTCTCCCCGGCATCACTTACACCCCCCCACCCGCCCCCCTCAGCCCTCTCCCCGCCATCACTTACACCCCCCACCCGCCCCCCCACCAGGCCTCTCCCCTCCATCACTTGGCCCTGGGCTCTTTCTGTACCCTTCTCACTGACAGAAGCATCAGGAAGGAAGGAGCGGGCTTCCAAGGTTGTGCTGGGGAAACCCCGCACACCTTCTGTTGCTGGCACCCCTCCCTCTGGCTCCCTGAGGAGCTGTGCTGTGTCGGGTGGGGGAGGTAGGGAGGGTAGGGAGGAGGTGGGGGGTGGCTATCCGCACCTCCACCTGTATTCACTGGGCACTCCCCAGTGTGGAACATAGCCCAGTGTCCCACAGCTGGCCTATGCTGTCTCTTGACCCAGGCATGAGGCCAGCAGCTCTCACAAACTAATGCAGTCTCTTCCTAGTCATCCAAAAAAGTCCCAGGAAAGAAGCTCATTGGCTTGGCTTGGGTCATTTTCCATGTGTTGCCAGTTGCTATGGCTACAGGATACTGAGTTCTGATTGGCCAAGCCTGGGTCACCTGCCCATCCCTGGATCGAGGGCTGGCGCCACCCATCAACCTGGATCCCTTTTTCCTTGTCTAGTTATAAATTAAAATTCACAGCAAATGAAGGCAGGCCTGAAGCTATACAGTGTCAAGGGACACTTTTTCCTATCTAGAGCTCAACTTCTTACACAGGAGCTGGATTTTTTTTCCCCCCTAATTCCCCTTTCACTGAGACCGAGGCTCTTCAAGGTTCCCTCCCTATTCAGGACTCTTGGTTCTAATTCCTAAAGCTCAGTCTCCACTCCCTGCAGAGGCTATGAAAATAAAGCCCCCAAGTAATGATTAATTACAAAGGGAAATAGTAAATTACAGGAAAACTTTTGCTCAGCTTAGCCAAGAGATCAACGTGAACATCACCAATAAATGATAGTAATAATCGTCAATAATGGTTAATAATAATCAGTATCCTGTGCCTCCTGATAAGTTTTACCCAGAAGGTTACCACATCCGTTCTGTGGCTCCTAACAAAAGTACGCCATCTGGAGGTACATTCTACAAACTGACCTGAATGGAATCTCTCAGATTCAGAGAGACTGGAGAGACATGATGGCCACATTAGAGAAAAAAAATTGCTATGAAGGACTTTACTGGCACAATTGGCAAAACATTTACAGACTTTAGATCGTATCTGTATTAAAGCTGCTGAATTTGATAGCTATGTGGTTGCCCAAGAGAACATCATGAGTCTTAGGAAATGCACACTAAAATATTTAGGAGCAAAGGAGCATCACGTCTGCAGCGTATTCCCAAATGATTCAGGGGGGAAATGATACCTCCGGAAGGAGAGAGAGAAGGAATGATTGAACAAATGCAGCGAAATTCATCATCCTATTCTTGCAACTTTTACTTATTTCAGAATTAAAAGTCTCTTCAAAAGGTCCTAGGATCCCTTCCATGGCATTAGCCCGGGCTGCAATTTTCTGCTCTTCTTTGCTTAAACGCCTTCAGACTCCCCGTAAAGTCTGTCGTCCATTTACAAGGCTACTTGTCATGTTTTACCCAGAATCCCTCAGTGTCCTGGCAGGAGGGTTTCCCAGTTCTCTGTCCTGGCCCAAAGCCCAGCCCCTGGGCTCCCTGAGGGCAGGAATGAGTCTCTCTCATGCCGCTGTATCCCCCCAGGAGCCCAGACTCCCAGGCTCTGCAAATATTTGTTGAATGAATAAACAAGCCATGGGGGTTATAGGCTGGTTTCAAATCATAGCTCTGTGCTCACCCATAGGAAAGCCTCTTTACTCAGTGGAGCCTCCCCTTCTCCGTCTGCATGGATGATATTTCTGGGTCGTTTTTTTTTTTAATCTTTTTTCTTTTTTAAAATAAAACCCAGGTACAGAAAACCACGTGGCACAAAGAGATACCTTAATAACTCTGGTAAAAAAACAACAACAACAACAAAAAAAAAACAAAAACTACACACACTTTCTTGTGACCACCTCCAGGTGCCAAACTCAGGCAGCTCCTCTCCAGCAGCCCTAGCAGGAGCCCCGTCCCCCAGCTCCTCCCTCCCCCACCATACCCACTACCAGGGTCATCACTTCTGTTTCTTTCTCATCTTATCACCTCCACGGGTGTCCCTAGAAAGGATACTTTGTCTTGCCCATTTTTTTAAAAATTCCATTTCTTTTAAGTCTCTTTCCCTTTCTGTTTCCTGCTCCATCTGTTTCTCTTCCTTGCAGTCTGTCTGCTGCAGATCCTGTGCCCTCTGACCTGCAGACTCCCCCTGCTGCCCCCCACCCCAGGGTTGCAGGGGGCACGGGGGAGGGGTGTTCCATGTGCTCTAGCTTTGGCCTTTCCTGCAAAATGGCAGCTGCATCCAGAGGCCTGAGCCAGGTATTTGCAAGGGATGAGGATGCCGGGGAGCGCCTGGCTTGGGTGGGCAGCCCCCAAACACAGGAGCCGAGACTATTTGGGGTGCCCACGTGGCCTGACTGCAGCTCAGCCAGGGGAGGCATCCATTCTCAAGTGCCCCTAGCGCCGTCCTGCCCACCCCACCTTGGCAGGCCCATCCCTGTGGGAGCTGGTGGCCAGGCGCTGAGTCTCTGCAGCTCAGGCTGTGGAGAGGCCTGGCTGAGCACCAGCTGTATACCCTGCCCCAGGGGGCTCTGCCAGGGAGAAGCAGAAGGTGAGAGAGACGGTCAGGGCTCTGTTGCCAGGATCCCCCCATCCGACCAGAACCTGGGCATGGTACACGCGGGGTCTGTGGACGCAGGGCCTGCGAGCACCAGAAGGAGTGGAGAAGCATCTGGTCTGGAGTGGCGTGGTCTGCTCCAGCTGCTGGGAGACTCGAGGACTCTGGATTGTTCCAGGTAATACAGGGCATCAGGTCACGGAGAGGCAGTTTTCCCTACAGGGATTCTCTCGCAGCTGCTCTGAGCGTCTCAAGGGGAAAAGCTCCCTTTCTGCTGACATGTCCCTCACCACCTGGCTAGCTCTCTCTCGTGTCCGTTTCAAGCCCCAACAGGGCTCTGCTTCTGGGCGGGGCCCACAAGAGGATCTGGCAAGCATGTAATGACATTGTTCAGCTCTTATTGTATTTGTTTCCACCATTATCTTCGACTGGTGATAAAGACATAGGTTTTCCATTTCTGCTATGATATATAGTTTCCTTTGTGCAGAAACAGAGTCAGCTAAAAAAAAAAAAAAAAAGGTGGGTGGGGAGTCCATTTAAAATCTACATTCGGGAAGGCGGAGCACGGTTAGCCCAAAGCTCAGAGCCCACTAGAGATTGGGAGGCTCGGGGCTGTGGTTAAAAGGAGAGACTCCAGAGCCCGAGGGCCTGGGCTTAAATCCTGGTCTTCTGGGCAAGCTGCTCCCACCTCTCTGAGCCTCAGCTTCCCCATCTGTAAAAAGGGGGATGCTGCTAACCCTTTGAGGTTCCCGCAGGAGGGAGAGGGCCATTTCCCCGGACCCCCCACCCCCGGCTCCCTGTGCATCCTGGGTCTGCCCCTGCCCCTCAGTCTCAGAGAACTGAGCCCCACGGTCCCTCTGCCTCGTCTTGCCTCCCTCCCATCTTTTTATGCCATTTTTACAGACTCGATTATTGGGGTTCCTCGAATCACCCCAGGGCTTTTGTATGCACTGTCCCCTCAGCCTGGAATGTCCTACCACTTCCGCATGGGAAGCTCCTGTTCCTCCCTGAAAAATCCAGTGAGCTCCCTCCCCTCCCCATGAAACATCCGCAGAGGCTGGTCCCTCCTCTCTGACATTTCCGGATTCCCTGACACGGAGCGTCCACGAATGTTTTAAACAAATGATTAAGCTCTGCTACACTCCACCCTCGTGAGCACAACTGTCTGCCTCCCTCCCTTTCGTCAGCACGCGGACCCACTCAGCCCCTCCTCAGAGGGGACCATGCAAATGTCTAATACAATCATGACACATATCCAACCAGAGGCCGGAGATCTGCCTCCGTACACCCGACACGCAATGTGGAAGAGCATTGCCTCTGGCTAGTGACCTCACCAGCCCAGCCTCAGTTGGCCCCTCTGAATAATGGGGGCAATAACAGTACCCGCCTCATTCTGGTTGTCCTGAAGACTAAATGGGTTAATCTATGTAGGAAGCCCTTACCACAGCCCCTTGGAGAGCATAAGCACTCGACGCAGAGCAGGAGAAAGGCATCTCCTGCTAGGACAGAGCCTCGAGACCAGGGCCTGGGCTAGCAAGAGGCAAGTGAAGTGCCCAGGGTGCAAAGGTTAAGGAGGCCCTCACTCGGGGTTCAGGGCTGGTCCGGCGAGCCACTCTCGTCCCAGGTCGCCGCTCGCCCCCTGCTGGCCACTCTGCAGAACGACAGCCCTTCCTTCAACCCATGGGTCTCTGACCCTCAAGCCAGGAGCTGGCCCGAAGGAGGGCGCTCACCAGCCTGGAGGGACAGGCCCTGCCTCTGTCCTGTGGGAGCCTCGGTTTCTTCACCTATAAACTAGGAGAGCCTGCCCCACAGTGCATGGCAAACAGAAGGCATGCCTCAAACATTTATGTCCTTCCCTTCCCACAACACCAGTATTTAATGAGCACCTACTGTGTGCCGTGGAGTAAAGAACATGACTGAGACATAAATCTTCTCCTCCGGGGGTTTAGGGCATGGAAGGAAGGAGGAAGAAGTCCGGGAATGGTGACTGAAGCAAGGCACGGTCCCTGTTGTCCACACACTCGGTGCCCACACGGTTCTAAACACTTGTGGATTAATGCTCTCAGAAGACAATGAGGTGGGGACTCTTTTTATTCCTGTTAGGGAACTGAGGCCCAGAGGGGTTAACTAGCCTGCGCAACGTGGCACAGCCTCTGTGGTGGAAGCAAGACTAGAACCCACAAAGTTGCGTACCAGGCTGGGGTGGAGGGTAGGAGGATCCATCCACCCATCCATTCAGGACATGTTTGTTGAGCACCTGCTGTTCCCAGGGCCAGTGCGGGATGCTGGGGAAAGCGCAGTGACCCCACAGGCGCGCGCGCGCCCCCAGGGAGCTGTTCGCCGGGGCAGAGATTGGCAGGGAGGGAGATAAATAAGTAAAACCTGTCATTGGCGATTCCTGCTGTACATAAAAAATAAGAGAGCAGAGGGGAAGGAGGCAGGCTGGGGTGCGTTTCGATTTTAAATAGTGGGGTGGGGCCTTGTGGGCTGTTTGAGACTTTGGCTTTCACTGTGAATGAGGTGGGAGCCATGGGGGGGGGGGTTCCGAGCAGGGAGGGACACGGGGAGACAGGAGTGGGGACGAGGGTGGAGCCGCCTCTGAGTGGGCGAAGGTGGAGGGTTCGGTTTCAGACGTGTCCATTCGACCTGTTAGTGTGCATGTGGTCTGGGTTAATCCGAATAAAACACCTCGCAGGGACCTGGCAGGCACACCGGGAGCCACGGGCGAGCCGGGGTCGTCGCTACCGCTGCCGCTGGTACTGTTATTACCGGAACCCTGGAGGGATCGCTTCTACGTCTTGGCTCCTCCCCGGGCTGCTGCATTGTCACGTGCGGCCACCAGGTGGCGCCAGCGCACAGCGGGCGGGCTCGTCCCTCCCAACTAGCCCCGTTTGGAGGGGATCCCTATGTGTGTGTGTGGGGGGGCTGTGCCGTGCGCTGTAGGTCCTATAGCAGCATCTCTGGCCTTCACTCACTCGAAGTCAGCAACATGCGCCCTCCTCCCCAGGGTGACAACTTAAACCACCTTCAGACATTGCCAATTATCCCCTGGAGGGAGAATTGCTCCGGAGCAGTCAGGGCCACTGCCTTGATCCCTTCTCCACTGCGTTCATTTACTGCTTGCCCTCTGTGTGCTGGACTCGGAGCCCAGAGGACCTCCCGCTGGCAGAGATCGCGCCCAGACAGAGCTGGCCCCCAGGGGCGGGTTAAGCATTCCAGATAGTGGAATACCAAGGGTCAAGTTCATCCCTCGCCCCCTCCAGGGGGAGAGGAGCCCTGGGTTCAACCCAGGTTTAGCCAGTTATTAACTGTGTGACTTTGGGCAAGTCACAGTAGCTCTCTGAATTTCCCCATAGGTAGAATGAAGTAAGAGTCCATTTTGGAGCCAAGCCCCATGCTGGGGTCTAGGATCCAGCCACAGGAAGGCCACCGTCCCTCCGCAAGAGCTCACAGGCTTGGACGAGGTGTGGTGTCTGCAGGGTGCATGCTGCACATGCCCACACACTCCCCGACACTCCCGGATGCTTCCCTGCTTACATTTTCTCCACGCCATCACCTAACATACTTAATTATTATACTCACTCCTCTGGTTTATCGTCAAGCTTCCATGTCAAGCATGTGAGCTCCCTGAGGGCAGAGGTTTTTGTTGAAGTGGTTCACTGCTGTATATCCGGGGCCAGGACTATGCCTGGCACACAGTAGGGGCTCCATTTGGTTGGGTGAATAAATTCCCTTCTTCCATTTTGGCCCCATCTAGTCCATTCTCAACAAGGTAGCTTAGGGGAGCCCACGGAAACCCACCTCAGGTCATTCATGTCCCTTGAACTCTTCTCAGAGGGAAAGGCAATGTTCTCCCTGTGGCCCGTACAGCCCTGCATGACCTACCCCGCTCCCCCACCAATCTCATCTCCCGCCATCCTCTCAGTCACTCTGTGCCAGACACGCTGACCTCCTTGCTGCACCTCACACACATCGGCATACTCCTGCCTCAGGACCCTTGCACTTGTTCCCTCTGTCTGGAACACTCCTTCCCCCAGATATTGGCATGGCTCCTTCCTTTCCTCCAGGTCTCTGCTCAAATGTCACTGCCTCAGAGGGGCCCCCTGCCCAGACACTTTCTATCCATCATCAGATTATTTTTACAAAATGTACCACTAACAGAAAGGATTTTATTGGACTGATAACTTCTTTATTGTTGGCCTCTCCCCCACAACCACACACACACAAAAGACAAACCTCTTCCCTCTTAGAGCTCATATTATAGTGAGCCTGATGGTCAGGAGGGACGCCTTTGAAATAGTGACATTTGAGTTGTGACTTGAAGGACGAGAAGGGACTGATCATGGGCAAAACTGAGCGAGGGTCTTTTCTGACAGAGAGAATAGCAAGTGCAAAGGCCCAGGGGCCGCTCAACCCTGACTGTCTAGGCAGGTCCTGTTCATTTGGGTGGTGGTTTCCCAGGCCATGCCCAGCTGCTGGCTGAGAGCCCTGAAGTCATCAGGAAGCTGTAGAGTGTAGCTGGGGGCTGGGCCAGACCTGCCCACACAAAGGCCCATTGATAGCCAGGCAGGAACGGCCTGAGATGGCCCAAGCAGTGGCTCCCTCTTGCCAGCTCCCAGGAAGCTCGGCTGGAACAATTGAAAGCCTGGAGCTCTCAGTAGACTCATGTTTGCCAGGGTAGGGGAGAGAGATGCAGGCACGCAGGGCAGGGGGGTGAGGGCTCTGAGGTCCCACAGCCTTGTTCTAAATCCAGCCCCGCCCCTGGCTAGCTGAGTTGACCTTGGCCACATAATCTCACTGTCTGAGCTTCAGCTCACCCCTAAAACAGGGTGAAAAACAGGACCAACACTACAAGGATGGTGGAGGCCATATATGAGAGCAGTGGGAACCTGACGTGACTTGGCAGGTGCCTGGTAGCAGGTGGCCAGCAGTGGTGTCGGTCATAGGGGTCCGCCGCGGGGGCCGGCTGTGGTGGCAGTTGTCGGGGAGGCTCTAGCGGGACTAAACATGAAGACCAGCAGGGGAACATGGCTTGGGTTTCTGGTTCAGACAAACCTGGGTTTGGCTCAGGTTTCCTGCTTTCTGGCTGGAGGCAGGTGGGACTCTCCCCAGGCCATGCCTCAGCTTCCCCAACTGTAAGGCAGGGATAACAAGAGCCTTACAGGGGGAGATGACTGTGAAGGAGCCAGCATGGCTGACAGGCCGAGGGCTCAGTCTGATGACCGAGAACGGAGAAGGCCAAGCCACACTGGAGCCGGGAGGGGAAGGAGGTTGTGAGCAGGGCCTCGAGGCAGGTGGGCGCCCCCTGCAGGTGGTAAGCTGGGCCACATGTTAGGGTGGTTGAGCACATCTCAGGCTGGGGGGCGGGGGTGCAGCAAGAGCAGAGACCCTGGGAATGGAAAAACCACACAACGACCTTGGCCCCGGGCGTCTTGAGAGATCCTGCTAGAAAAGCTGGCTGGCCCCAGACTGGGGACAGCAGACCTGGAATGTGGACTTGGGCCCGGGGCGATGGGGAGGCTTGCAAGGCTTGGGAATTGAGGGCCACGCCATCGTGCCCTTGAGTGTTGGCATAGCGAGAACACCGCGCTCCATGGCTTTGTCCCCAGCACCCAGCTCGGGGCCTGCCACACGGCTGGTGCTCGGGGAGATGGTTTTGAATGAATCCATGAATGAATAGGGGAGTGAGAAACTGGCCACAGAAAGCTGGGCCTTCTCTGGCCCTTCTGCACCCATAGAGTGCTGGGGGCCTTAGAAAAAGCTATGATTTGTAGAGCCTTGTTTATTGTGCATCTACTATGGTCCTAGGTATTGGCATGAGCCAGGCACGAAGCAGATCTAGTCCCAGCATGCGTGGAGCTCACATTTTGGTGACAGGTGAGGGACAGGGAAACCAACAAATCAGATTCTTTCGGGTAGTGTTCCGTGCTAGGGAGGAAGCGGGATGGAAGTGTGAGGGAGCGAGCAGGGGGATCTGAGGAGAGAGCTGAAAGGGCTGGAGGAATAGCTGAGGGAAGGGCACACTAGGCAGAGGGACTGGAACAGGCCAAGGTCCTGAGGTGGGAATGGGCTCAGTGAGGTGGAGGAGCAGCTAGGAGGCCTGGGAGGCCAGGGCAGAGAGAACCAGGGTAGAGGCGCCCAGGCCCTGCAAGGCCTGTGTGGTGAGGAGTTAGGAGGGCACTTCTGGAAGGTTGATTGAGAATGGCTTGATTTTATCTGCATTTTAAATCCTCCTTTCAAAGGGCTTAATCATTGTTATCCCCATTTCACAGATGAGAAAGCTGAGGCTCCAGAGTTTTAATGATTTATCCTAGGTGCCACAACTACTAAGAGGCAGAGCGGGGGTCCAAACCCAGCCTGTCTGTCTCTGGGGTCTGCAGGGCTGGAAGGGATTGAAAGCTGCCTGCTGGACCCAACACAGGTCCTGAGTCGTTAGGGCTGGGCCCAGAGCTCACCTCTAGCAGCCAGGAAGTGCCCTGGGGAGGTGTCCCTCACCATGCCCCCAGGGACTGCCCCAGGGGGCATCCACACCCTTTTACTCTCTGGGCAGTTCCAGTCATCAGCACCAAGGCTGAAAGCTTTGTGGGAGACTGAATCCAAGCTGCCACCCGATCTGCCCTCCTGCTTTTGCTATGTGGCCTTCCATCAGCGCCCCACCCTCTCTGGGCCTGCTACGTGGTGCCTATTTCCTGGCCCAACCCTGGTGCACAGCCCCTCCCTTTGTCCTAAGAGTCCTGGGCAGGCAGATATAGGCAGCCCAGGTGCATGTGGGTGCAGCAGGGCTCAGGGCCCACCCAGATAACAGGACCGACGAGGAGGGAGACTCCTGCGCCAGAACCTGGCCACCCCGCCCCTCCGTCCCTCCCACATCAGGTTTCTGGGGGGCGGTGTCCACACTGCCTGACCCACTTCTCACTCTACCCCCTCCTCAGTGCCCTCCAACCAGGTTTCCACCCTCTGTGCCACCAAAATGGCTCTTGATGTCACAATTCTTGCTGCCAAGTCCAACTGTGGCACACCCTGTGCTCGTGGTTGCCTCTCAGCAACGTTCTTGCTGAGCTCTGTCTTTGGACACCGCTGTCACCGCCCCCCCAACCCCCGCTGGTCCCCGTCCTGGGTGACCTCCCTCTTCCCGCTGCTTTAAATGAACATGTGCGTGTGTGCGTGCGCGTGCGTGTGTGCGCGTGCGCGTGCGCGTGTGCGCGTGCGTGTGTGCGCGTGCGCGTGTGTGTGTGCGCGCGTGCGTGTGTGTGAGATGAATCATCTCGGACTCCCATCAGCATCCTAATCTCTCTCCTGCGCTCCGCACTTGAAACATCCTAAAAAGACATCTTGATTTCCCCAGACACATACCCCCCTCCAAGCCCACCCAGAACCTCCAGTCTTCGCTTTTCTTTTACTTCTGTCCAACTCCACTGCCACCACCCTGGTCCAAGCCACGTTTGCTCCCAACGGCAGCCGAAACAGGTCACTCCCCCGCTGAAGCTTTGCGTGGTCTCTGGCTGCTCTCCCCCAAACTCCGAAGTTCTCCCCACGGCCTACAGGACCCTACCTTGGCCTCCTCCCCTCCCTTTCAGCCAGACTGGCTTCCGTTCACTTTCTCCAGCAAGCTAAATTCTTTCCTGCCTCAGGGCCTTTGCACTTTGCCCGTCCTCACCCTGTAACCCTGTTCCGTGTTCTCTTCATAACTGCCTTGTTTCTTTTAAACGTCACCTGAATCATTACCTCCCTAGAGCTCTCCTCCCTGGCCATCCAACAACCAAAGGAGCCGGACCCTGTCCCTGGTCACTCTCAACGCCATCACCCTGTTCATTTCCTTCACAGTGGTTAGCACGTCTGGAACCCACTTACTTACTTTTGTATTATCTCTCTACCCCTCCTCCCCAGAATGTTGGTTCCATGAAGGTGGGGATTTAGGTCTGTCTTGTTCGCCGCCAGAGATGGAAACCAGGAATGCAGCAGTGTCTGGCACATAGTAGGTGGTCAATAAATATCTGCTGGCCGCAAGGATGGCTGCATGGACAGCTGGCTAGGCAACCAGCTAAATGAACTTAAACTATACCTTTCATCATACCACTCTCCCACTCAAGAACCTTCCTTGGCTCCCCACTGCCTATAGAATAGACAGCAAATTCTTTGTGCCTTCAAAGCTTTCCGAACTGGTCCCAAATAGGATGGTGACTGGAGCCCCAGCAGATAAACAAATCATTCATGCTAAACCATTAGGAAGGGGGCCAGTTAGCGATCTGGCTCCCTGTCCCGGCCAGGAGCCATTTGAGAGCAGGGTCTCAGTCATCTTCATCCCTGTGTCTCAGCATGCAGCCCCTGGTCAGCAACATCAGAGAGGTTTGAAGAATAAATACAAGAATTAATGAGTGGCTGAGTGAGCGAGTGAAAGTAGCCCGCTGTGACCCGAGCGGCCAGCAAGTAGGAAGGCTCCGAAGCAGACGCTTCAGACCCAGACAGCTGACCTTTTCAAGTTTAGAAGATGGGAGTAGTTTTGCTGTTTCAGGTGACTGTTCCTGGTCAGGGTTTCAAAGTGTATAGAGCTGGAAAGTGTGGTGACACGGAAACTTTGAAGGCTGCCAGAAATGAGGCTGGCAGTGTCTCTCGGAGGGGACGATTTGAATAACGACCCGATCCTCCCATTAGAAGAGCCCTGTGGCGACAGGTTAGTAAAAACACACTCCTATGCAGTTTGAGCGAAAGCCGCTAAGACCCACAGCATCAGGAGCGAAGGTTCTTGGGGCTTCTAGAAGCTCTTGCCGGCCCACTTCCGGTCTTTGCATCCCTCTAAGCCTTTCAAACTGGACTCTCTCGTTCCGCAGGCGGGATGGGAGCCTCGCGGTGATGGAAGCAAGGTGGCAGGGCTGCGGTGGGCGGGGCCCTCCTCTGAGTCACCAGCTCCGGAGAACGGACCTGCCCCCACAGAGCGACACAGCCTATTTTACGGCTCTTCGGATCAGTCCCTCTCTTTGGCTGGGGTTACTGGAAAGCAGACTCAGTGATGGGTGTGCACGCAGGCCATGTGTCGGGGCCTCACCGGCGAAGGAGTGAGGACAGCAACACGGGGCCCAGGGAGACACTGGGCTGCTCTCAAGTGGGGACAGCTCCTCTGCCCCCATCAGGGCAAGGGGACAGGGTCTTTGGACCAGACATTGGTCGCAGGCGCCCCTGAGGAGGGGGCATGGCCGCAGGCTGAGCGAGTCCTGGAGAAGGCCGACTTGGTCCTCCACGGGGAGCTGGGTGACATTCCAGTGTCCACTGTGGTCCACTTCTCTGTACCTTCACCACCTGGAGCCAACCCCCACCTGCCACCTGGACGGCTGTCGTAGGCTCCTCCCCACTGGTGTCTCAGCTCCTAACTCTTGACCCTCCACCAACACCAAGTCCATCACCAGGGACCTAAAGCCAGAGGAGCTCTCCCAGTGCATACATCAGACCGCTTCACCCTGGGACTTAAAGCCCTCCAGTGGCCTCTGGGGATACTCAGAGCAAAATCTCAATTCTTTGCCACAGTCTGCAAGACTCTGCCTGCATGAACCCTGCCTCTGCCTGTGACCCCTCTCTCCCTCCTCCACGGTGTGCCAACCCACAGCCTTCTCTTTTTCTGAAGGCAGTGTTCCACCTCAGGGCCTTTGCACATTCCCTCTGCCTAACACTCCTTCCTTCAGATCTCCTATGTCTGATTCTCTACCCTTTACTTCTCATCTGAAATGTCCCCTCCCTACAGCCCTGAGCCACCATCAGAAGGAGCACCCCTCAGGCCTGCTATGAGGCTCCTGCTGTGTGGCAGACACAGGTGCTCCCTCCAAACCTGGCACCCATAATACTACAGTAGAATGGGGCTGAGCTGTCCCCCTAATGCCCGTGATCGCTGAGTCATGAGTCATACTTACCATCTCATGCGAATTCACTGTGAGGACAAATTGCTAAGGGTAATTTATGCCACTTATGCAATGAATTCTGCTTGTTGCTGGGAGAAAACTTGCCGGGGAGGGTATGAGCCATGCAGCTCCCTTCCAAGCACAGCCCTCCACCCTTCTCTGTCACCAGCAAAAGCAGACCTTTCCTCTCTGCCACCTCGCCCAGGCCCCTCCACGCCTCACTACTGCTCGCCAGGGCGCGCACCACAGAAGCGGTGTGATTTATTTCCAGAACAGTGGTGGGTGGCTTAGCGAAGTAGCCAAATAGGAAAGAGGTCCCTGCTTTGTGGGGAGTCTGGGGGTAAGGAGTAGGGGAAGTCATGGAGTAAATCTGCTCCTAATTCTAGAAAGAGCAGGGATGTGGGAAGATGCTCTATGGCCGGATCCCATGTCTACAACCAGAGCTTAGCAGCCTGGGGAAGTCAACTTCCCTTCTCTGGACTCCATTTCCTTAGCTGTCAGATAAAGAGAAATTAGATGAAACCAGGGGTGGCCCGTAGTTTTGTAAGAAGGACAAATTGAAAGGCCTAGGAGTCTGGGTAGGAACACCCGCCCCCCTACACATACACACACATCCGGTCTCTCTCCATCTCTCTTTCATTCGACAAGTATCTTAACACCCTCTCCTGCCACAGGTGGCTGTGGATGGTGGAGAGCTGAGAGTCTTTGCCTTCAGAAGTTTACAGTGTTGGGGGGAAGACAGCTCATAAACCAGGGGACAACCAAACGAACAAGGAGATTCACCTAGTGATGTGCTATGAAGAAAAAAATCACACGGGACTGGGACAGCCGGCTGCTTCCGACTGAGTGTTCAGGGAAGACGTCTACCATCTGAAATCAAAGAAGTGTCTCCAGCACAGGGAGAAGCAAGGGAAAACCCCCCGAGGCTAACGTCCCCAACGTCAGCTTTAAATGCACTCTATCCAGTTATTTACTTGCCACCCTGCATGCAAACTGCCAAGGCTCAAAGACAAAATTTAACCTTCTGTACATGAAATGAATTGGTGAGGCAAGAGGCTGGCAAACATTTCCTTGTGTCAAGGCCCAGAGAGTACACAGTTTCCATCTGGGGGCCACACATAGCCTGTCATGACTACTCAGCTCTGCCGCGGTCCACACGTCAACAAATGGGCATAGCTGTGTTTCAGTGAAGTTTTACTTACAAAGACCATCACTCGCTAAGCCCGGAGTTAGGCTAAACAACAAGAGAACTATGAGTGGAGAAGGAGGGATCACAGGACAAACAAGGAGTCCAGGAAAAATGAAACCAACAATGTGTACTGGTTGGTTCATCGCCATGTAACACATAAGAGCAGTGACATGGAAGGAAATCAAACCACCCGACGAGGGAAGAAAAGACGATTGAGGCTCTGTCAATGCAAAGGAAAAGGGAGTGATAGTGAAGAGTGACAGATGACACAGAAACACGGAAGAGCCGGGCTGACAAATGCAGGAAGGACACGCCACAGGAAGGACGTGCCGATTCCAACACTGAACTGTGTTTTCTTTGATCCTTGTCGTGGCTGCCGACAGAGCTCCTGGCGATGGAGGGCAATGCGGGACATGACGTTTCTGCGTCCATCATTCTGCCAGAACGGATGACCAAAACCAGCACACAGGCAAACCAGATTTTTTAAAAATTTACAAATTAATTCAGCAGATATTTAATAAGGGCCTACTACGTGAGGGGGTACCAAGGCTTCAAGTGGAGATCATGGAAGTTCCTACTGGATGAGGTTAATAAGTAGAATTTTTTTTTTAAAGACTTTTATTTGATAGAGGGAGAGAGCACAAGCAGGGGGAGCAGCAGAGGGAGAGGGAGAAAGAAGCAGGCTCCCCACTGAGCAGGGAGCCCGATGCAGGACTTGATCCCAGGACCCTGGGATCATGACCTGAGTTGAAGGCAGACCCTTAACCAGCCAGCCAGATGCCCCTGGAATTTTTTTTTAAAGATCTCGCATGGGTGAGAGTGGGGGAGGGGCAGAGAAGCTCAAGTACTGAGCACGGGGCCTGACCTGGGGCTCAGTCTTGTGACCTTGAGATCATGACCTGAGCCAAAATCAAGAGCCAGACTCTCAACTGACCAAGCCACTGAGGCGCCCCTCATAAGTAGAATTTTATCATTTTTAAGACTGTGGTAAAAATATGCATCACATACAAGTTAAATCTTAAACCATTCTTACACGTCCAGCTCCGTATTGCTGGGTATATTCACACAGTTTTGCCACCAATCTCCAGAACGTCTTCATCTTGCAAAAATGGAATTGCACTATCGTCGACCACCAGCACTCCACAGCCCCTCCCTTCTGAGACTCAAGTCGACCTAGTTACATCCGGGCCCTCGGATTTGCACACAGCTGTTGTTCACTGAGGGGCATATGATGTGACAGTAGAAAACTGAGAACAACTTCCAGGTCCATCAGGAGGGAAGGAGCTATATAAAGGCCATCCGTCCATACAGGGGTTACCATGTGCGGCCGTTCAGAGGAAGAAGGCAGTTTCATTCAACAGAGATTCCTAAGAACCTACTCCGTGCTGGGGCCAGTTCTTGGCACCAGGGATAGAGCAAGAACAAAGCAGTCTCTACCTTCCTGGGGACGACATTTTAGTGGGGGTGACAGCCCATGAACAACAAACCAATAAAAATAACAGGATTCAGAGTAAGAAATCTTGTGGAACAAAATAAAGGAGACCATTTTAGCCTGGTGCTCACGCAACGCCTCTCTGAGGAGGGGCCACTGAGCTTTCTTTGAGGAAGCCTTTCAATCACAGAGAAGACATCTCTGCGAAATATTAGGATAAAAAACCCACAAGTAATTGCAAGACAATTTCTGTTGTTCTTTAAGGTAAACGTGTCTTTATTTTCCCATACGTGCCTGTAGGCAGACAGGCATCAATACCAGCCAAACTCCTACCATTCCAGGGGGAGGGATTTAAAACTTTTTCAATGAGCCTGTATTCACGTGTTACTTTTATTAATCAAACTATTTATGAACTGTCTGTAAACAAAAGGCATTTAAAAGCACATATACAAAAAAAAAGTAGAGTAGGGGTTCAGAGCACTTACCTCGGGGTAAAAACGACGGGTGTTCAAACCCCAGCTGTCTCTGTGTGCTGGTTCTGGGACCTCCAGCGAACACTGGCTTCCGTTCCTCAGCTCTAGAGCCACAGCCGCCACCGGGGGATTTTGCTCTCCCCAGGGTCATTTGGCCGTATCTGGTGACAATTTTCATCGTCACGACTGGGGAGCTAGGGGTGCTGCTACTGGCCTGTAGAGGGTGGAGGCCAACGGTACAGCTAAACACCCCCTCATGCCCCGTGCAGAGAGGGAATGATCCAGCCCTGAATTTTCAGAGCCAAAGGCTGAGCACCCTTGTTCTAGAAAGAGGGGCAATGTCTCCCTCACAGGGCTGAAGACGAATTGGCACAGCCTCTGGCACAAAACAAACATCAACAAATGGGAACTACTAATTTTAGGACTGTACTTCCCCCAAATTAAAAAAAAAAATTTTTTTTTTTTTTTTGAGTGGGGAGGAAGTGGTAATGCCAGGAACCAGTTCTGCCTAATTCCAATTCTGGTGACTTATGACTGAAAGGGATCCTTGATTTTTTTGAACAGCCACATGGGTCTTCACAGGCCGTTTGGGTCTGCCAACACCCTAGGAAGGGCTCCTAATTCCTCCCGGCTCCCGTCTGGTCTCATCTGCTGCCAGGACTGCAGGAACATCCCTGCTAAATTAGCCTCTGTCTCTTGGATGTTCAGCTTTCTCTCTCTGGTCCCCATCTCCCTATGGTTCACACCACTCAGGTTTCTCTTGTTGGAAAATCAAAATCAAAAGCCTCCCTGAGCCTCACAGGCTTCGCTTGGCTCCCAGCCTTCTCTTCTTAGCCCTTCACATGGGATTCGAGGCAGCTGCCCCGACTGCTGCTCCTGCTTCGCGGCCCTTTCTCAGCCCCTCCCCTCTGGCCCGCCCCGAGACGGTGACCGCCTCCCCCTCCCCCCCTCCTCCCCTCGAACGTCTCTTCCCTTCACTTTCCTGTCCTGCCCACTGCGGCTTCCACCTACCACGGTCGGCCCTGCTCACTCCCACTCTGCTTCCATTAGAAAGGGAGCTCTGAGAGGCCTGGGCCAAGGCCACCTTCTCCCTCTAGGCGCCTGCTCTACACAGCTCCAGAGCCCACTGCATTCACTCCTGGCTGTGCGCTCATCTAGCGACTCACGACCCACCCTGGTCCCCACTGTTCCCTGGAGTCCCCAAACTGGACTATATCCAACTGTCTGTTTGCCGTATCTGTTCGGCGGGGAAGCCACAAGCTAGGTGGACTCCTCCCTCCCAACAGCCAGTTGTTCCCTCAGCATCCCCCCAGGCCCTCCTCCATACTCTCCCCGCGGGACTGTGTGCACTTACCTCGTCCCCTACTTCTCCGTTGCTTCTCTATAGCCCCGTTCTCCCTGCAGCCCGAGCCATCCAGTAAGATTACGTCTAACGACATCACGCATAGCCCCACCTGCTGGGAACTCTCAAGGCCACTGCTCTAAGGCTAAAACCCAATATCCTTACCTCGGCTCACAAGGCCCCCACAAGGCATATTCCGGCCTCATACACCCCCCAGCCTAGCAGTCCCCGGTCAGCCCTTTGTCCTTTGCACCAGCCCGACAGAATTCTGTTCCTGCAGCTCAGTAGCTCACCCACCTCCCGCCAGGGACCCCTTCCACACCGTGCGCCTGAGGCCTGCAGCCACGTCCTTTGCAGCACTCCTTGTGGTTGTAATTTTTTTTTTTTTTAAGATTTTTATCTATTTTGGGGAGGGGGCAAGCAGACTCCTCAATGAGCATGGAGTCCGATGTGGGGGACTCAATCCCAGAACCCTGAGGCCATCACGTGAGCCAAAACCAAGAGTCAGACGCTTAACCAACTGAGCCACCCAGGCGTCCCGGTTGTAATTTTAATCATACCCTCCCCCCGGGGGTGTGGGGCAGGAGGACAGTGAGTTTTATGAGGCCACTGACCCTATCCTTTTTGCTCATCATTATATTCCTAGCACCTGGTCACAGAACTTGACACTCAATATCAGTGAGTGGTAAACGTTCAACAAATAGAAGCTTTGATTACAATCTCCAAGCGGAACCAGGCAGAAAGCAAACTCTCGACTGACCTCAGAGGACCTTCTTGATTCAAACTCCATCCACTCTCATCCTCTCGTTGCCCAGATGTCTTGTTTGACTCGGTGGGCATCACATGGGCCCATTCTGGAAAGAAAACCCAAGTGTGGGAGGATGCCTGGATCGTACGGTGGGGTTTAGTGCTTTTGCTCCATCAGCTGAGTTTTTCACTCATCTGGTCTGGTCGCCGGGTCAGGCGGGCAGTCTTTCTCGGGAGCACCCAGGGCTCAGCCGAGCAACCTGGAAGCCAAGCCACGTGAAGGAACACACGGGAGCTGAAGTCCCACGAGAAAAAGAGAGTAAAGGCCTCCAAGAAGCCAAACTGTTCTAGGCAAAGACAGACGACCACCAAGGTTTGGTTCTTGAATATGTATTTTTTACTGAAAAAATCATTCATAAATTAACATACAAAAATGTACAAACACATGAGTAAATAATGTAATGACAAAGGACTATTTTTGTGAAAAGTGTTTTTAAAACATCTTTAGATTTCAGTGCAAAAATGTACCCCTGGCACCTCTTACAACATAAGAGCAAGCTCAAAAAAAACATCGTGATGGAAGGAAGCTAGCTACGTTCAATGCCATTGTCAACGGTGAGTGGACACAATCAGTACATGCGGCTGGTGCTCAGCTATTCGTGACTGTGGTAGAGGAGCTCCAACAGGAGCCCATCATGTCAAAAGGAGTATTTTTGCAGTAACTCCTCACCCAGAAAAACAGTGTGAAAGGAGAAATGTTTCCCTGCACGCAGCTGAGACAAGACTGATTGAAGGGGTCACCCATCAGTAGCCTTAAAAGAATTTCAGCTGCCAAAATACACACAAGGTCACATTTGGTTCTTATTCTTTTTTTTTTTTTTTTAACATGAGACTCTCACACCATTAACAGCTCATGGGCCTGGCTGTATGTTTTCAACTTCTATTTTTCCCACACGATACTCAACTTGGTGGGTAAATGACTAAGCGGTGCGCAGTAAGAGATTTCACACTGATAAGACAAACTCACACATGATCGCAAAATGATTTCAGTGACCTTACTTCAAGCAGTGAAAAGACACCTTTCCTTTTGTCCTCAAATCAGCATTTTCTTTTTCAAATCAGCTGTTTAGCCTTTTGCCAACGTTTTGTTCTTGGTGGCAAGTATGTTCGTGAAAAGCTTTAAACGAGACCATTTTACAATACTGCCGTGTACCAAGGATCGGTCTGTTCTGGCAAATTCTTCCTAATGACATCATGGCTGTGTCCCACTGAAAGCCGCTCACGGCCTTCAGGGATGGGAGAGGACAGAAGGGGGGAGGAGGAGAGTCAAGGCCAGCACATAGGCCTGAGGGGAGGCGGGAGAAAAGGGGAAAGAAATCTTTATTGCTCTGTGCACCAGACTTCAAAGGAAAACCAAGTTAGCTCCTGTGTGTAATGTTCCCTCGTGAAAGTCTTTTAAAGCATGAGATGCTGAACATTCTTTTAAAACATATGATACAACTTACCAGCATTTTCAAGGGCAGCAGCCTGCTCTCTCATATGAGCCGATAAGAGCTTTGTAATGCAGTTGGTTTTCTACAATATCACTCTATTCTTCAAAAGAACAAAAGCATGAACAAAAAACAAGGCCTGGCCAATCACTCCCACAGCTTGTGGGGATCATACGTCCAAGGAACCAACACATGCAACGGAGAAAACCCCAACCCACACGTATATACACAAATATACCCCCTACACACACATCCATGTAAACCATGAAAATTAAGGAAGTTGAAGGCAAACAAGGCAATTAAAAAAAATATGAAGTACTTTTCAGAAAGTACTCCTAATCACAATATATAAATATGTTTTATGGAAAAGGAGAGGAAAAGACTGGCCTTTTTCAGAATCCTGCAGAAGCCAAGAGGGACTACAAATTGAGGGATTTGGCTCAGGGAAAAACAGAGAGGCACAACTTCAAGGGCAATTTAGACTCTAATTTCAAGAAGTGCATGGGGTGTGAACCCAGCATTCTTTTGGGCTTGGGTCCTGGCATCCGAGAGCTCCGTCCGTCTACCTGCGAAGCTCATGACGGGGTCCACCCCGGCCCCCAACTGACCCACAGCACATAAGTGTCACCTGCTCTCTGGCTGACTTCTTCAGTCCATCGCTCATTAGTTCTATGAACTAGTTCATAATGTTGACAAAGAATCTTTCCGGAAACCAAAAAGGGAAAAATATTCAGAGGAATCACTGAAGCTAGTTGATAATTCAGGCACAGATTTCAGGAATTGTGGCCAAGTTCCACAAGAGTGAAAAAACAAAAAAGGAAAAAAGAAGAGGCAGAAAACCCACCCAACCAACCCCACCACTCTTGGTGATGAGAGGACAAAAACTGAAGTCCAGAGATCCAGGGGCGTGTGCACAGGGAGACCCCCTGAAGGGGTCCACTTTGAGCAAGGAGGGCTCCTGTTTAGCAGGAGACCGGGATGAGAGTGTATGTGCCCAACAGGGAAGAGAGAGTCCACAGCGAAAGTCAAGAGCAAGACTTCTGGAAGAAGATGGGAGGGGGCAGGAGTTAGCTACCACTGACAGACTGGACTGTCCCGATCTGTTTGTGACACGCCCTATCTCCACTCCCTTCCAAAGTGATAGCAATTCGGGAGGTGATACCCTTCTCCACTGCATTTTAACTGAGTTCCTGCATTTGCCAACCAAATAAGTGATCTAATATATAAATCCTCAGTTTGAATTGGAGCCAGCTATAAAATTAAATTTAAAAAAGGCATTTTACATGGCTTATTTACAATTATACTTCTTCAAGAAGTGATTGTTACAGGTCTATTTACCTTCCCCCCGTCCCTCCCCCGCCCCACCCTCAATCCCCACCCAAAGCAGGTAATTAAAAAAAAAAAAAAAAAAAAAAACTAAACCAAAGAGAACACCAGAGATGGAGAAGAATGGTGTGTGGAGTTTCATTTGCTCTTCCTAAAAGAGCCCTGTGGTGGGGTTGCCTCTTTGCTCTGAAGGCCGAGAAGCTCCAAAGGCCATTCGTAGGAACGGGCTCGAAGCCAGGACCACAGGAGATGTCAGCTGCTGTTCTGGAGAGCCCGGCTGGGACGGGACGCTGGGGTTCGGGACCAGGGGGGAAAAGTGGCAGGACCGACGTCCGTCCTGTGGAAACAGACAGCCGGTCCTGACGAAGGATGTCCCTGGCCACAGCGAAGGCGTTCTGTGCGCGTACTCTGTTCAGGTTTTCTCCTCGAACCCTGTAATCCTTCATCAGACACCGTGTTTCTATTCTCTTCCTGTGTGGAGCCCCAAGACCTCTCCCCAGGTGGGCTTCCCTGGCGGCGGGGGGTAAAGCAAACCCAGCCTGTCTCCCCGGCTCAGTACTCGGTCACCTGAGCCAGCTCGGGTGTCAGGTTCACGGTAATGTTTTTATACAGGGCGTCGTGTGTGACGTTCGCAAAGTAGTTCAAGTTGTTGAGGCCGTCCAGCCCTTGCCGTTCTTTGGACTTGCGCAGCAGAGCGTACCTGTTTGAGCAGAGAGCAGAGGGGCGGCTCTGAGTGAGGGCCCGGCCGCCTCAGGGCAGAGGACAGAGCAGGGCAGCCCGCAGCAGGGACCCCGACCCCGCGTGGCTCTCTGGCACCACAGGGCGGCTCTCCGGCACCACGGGGCGGAGGGGCTGGCCCACCCCGCCCAGCTGCTCCCTGCTGGGGCTTATTATTAGAAACATTTCCTGCCTCATGCCATTCATTTCACTGAATGCACCGCTCCTTAAGCAAATGAGGAAACCAAGGCCCCCCGGTGTTCCATGACTTGCTCAAGGTAAGGTCACGGAAGGGGGAAGTGGGAGGTAAGATATTAAAACTACATCAGATGAGCCAGGGCGGGGTCCGCACTCAGTGCCTTCTTACTCCCCAGATGACAGAGCTCATGCAATCAGACCTGGTGGTGTCCAGAGGGCCGTCCTCCCAGTTAACAAGACAAAAGGGCATTCCTGAAAACAGAGATGTCACTCCATCCACATGCCCCAATTAGTGCAGTACAGAACTTCCTTATCAAGGGCACCCGCACGAACAGAAGCTCGGGGGCACCCTTCCAGAACTGGAGCTCGCAGAAAGGGTGCCAACTCTGCTTTGTCCTGTCAGTGGAAGTTACACAGGGACCTTTGACCGAGTGGACCTCTCTCCAACTCCCTGAAGGCTACAGAAGAGACCATGAGGCTTAAGGGGCCAAATGAGTGATTTCCTTCAAAGATCTTCGATCAAAATTTTCACCGATAATCTGATTTCACACAAACGCCTGCCTCACAGGTAAATGAAAATCTATCTAGGAACTATAAAGCAGCCATAACAGGACCGTAGAGAGGAGGAGGGGAATAAGCCGAGGGGTTGCAATATGATATGCTCTGGGACATCCGGAAATGCAAAGTATAAAGGCTATTTGCAAGAAGAATAAATAAATTGTGCCCACCTTCCAAGAAATTGGACTTCTCCTCGATGGTGATGAGGAATAGACTTGTACTTCCCTGTGTCACCTTCCGGCCGGCTCACAGAGTAGCCTGCATTCTGTACTCTGTCCGAGACAAAGAGATTGGGCTTTCAGATAAAATGATCAAGTACCATAGATGACCACAGATGGCCAAGGTTGAGAACCCCAAGTTGAACAAGAGAACTTCTTCTGTGTCTGAATATTCAATTGACCATTCCTCTGGATAAGTTCATGGCTTTAGAAAAGAGGTCTACAATACCAAAAAGTTTTGAAAAAGAAAAGGAATTCAAAATTCTTGAGAGTAAGGTGTGACACGGGTTCTCAGTGACAGGTACAGCAGTGAGCATTCCCCAGGAGATAAGTGTGCACTCTCACTCTCTCTCCGCTGGCTGGTCTGGGTCCTATCAAAAAGGCTTTTCTCACCAGTGGACAGCACCTTTCCTGTCCACAACCTACTATAAAGCAAATCAGTACTCAGAGTTGCACTGTGTTTTCCCTGCTTATGAACTTAACCATTCTGCCCACCTCCCCCATGACCAGGGAGATGAACTAATTTGTATGATGTCCTCTGATCTCAATGTAAAATTTCACATCACTAGGAGGAAAGCAAAACTTAAGGAGGTGTTCGGTTATTTATCCTTAATGTGATAAAGACCAGAATTTCACAAGCTGGATTTACTGGAAACTTGATAGGGGTGTAAGAAATAATTAATACATGGAGGTAGACTTTGGATATCTATGTGAAATCTACGGTTGTCTTCATATTTTAAAAAACTTGGGGGGAGTATTATTTCAACATCCTCCTCTTGGCTCCAAATTATACTCTCCTTTTGATATTGGGAAATGTGTTCTCGCTCTGATTTGATAAATATATAGAGAACGCCTACTGTGCGCCTGGGAACTGTGCAGGGCACTGGGGAGAACCAGCTCCTGTTCTTGAGCCCAGGGGCTCCAGGTGAGCTGAGAATTACAACAGATATCCTGGGAGAGCTCAACTGGATTCAAGGACCAGTCAAACCAGTTATGCTACGGAAAAGCTGTTCATCCTCACTAGGTCCCTAAGAAACCCAAACTAAGAGGATGAGATGCCATTTTTACCTCTCAGATTGAGAAAAGAATTGTCTGGAGCTCCTTTGTCCAGTACAGGCAGCCTCGAGCCACACATGGCTGCTGAAGGGCTGAAATGTAGCAAAACGCAAAAGGTTGTCTATAACCAATGCTGGCGGTGATGTGAGAAAGCGGGAATGTTGATGCACCGCTGCTTGGAATCTTTCTGCGATCTCTTTTGGGGAGAAATCCTGATGATAACTATGCAAATTTAAAAGAACATTTACTTGACTTTGCAGTTCCACAACTAGGAATTCAATCTGAAGAGCTATTTGCACACATGAACAAGGATATTCAAGAATTGTAAACAATGTTCATTGACACGAGAGGGTTAAAATAAAATATCGTGTATCTCCATAAAGGAAAACCATGCAATTGTTAAAGATAATGAAGTGGCTCTCTCTGTATTAAAATGGTTGGGAGGGGAGAAGGGATGGGTCTGGGTTGTTTGTGTATGAATACAAAGCAGAGAAAGAAACAGCCCTGTTAAAATACTACTTCCTGGGAACAAGACAGCACAGCATTAAAGAATTATACCTTTTGGTTTATGCACTTTTTTTTTTTTAAGATTTTATTTATTTGACAGAGAGAGACACCACGAGAGAGGGAACACAAGCTGGGAGAGTGAGAGAGGGAGAAGCAGGCCTCCCACCGAGCAGGGAGCCCGATGCGGGGCTCGAACCCAGGACCCTGGGATCATGACCTGAGCCGAAGGCAGACGCTCAACGACTGAGCCGGCCAGGCGCCCCGGTTTATGCACCTTTATTCTGTGAATTTTTACCAGCAAGTATTACTTTGTAATTAATAAGCTACATGTAACTTTCTTTTTTAGAGCCCATCTAGAAAGTCAACAGATACAAGGTGGAGATTCTTTTGCTTATTTGCTCCTCATTAGGTTACTATTTCCTTAGTCTGTAAAAAGATTAGTTTACACTACTCAAATACAGCATCGTTCTCGCAAACTTGTGTAATACAAGCCTTATCCGATAGGATAGGTAAATCTGGGTACACCTATCACTAATACATGACCTCCTGTTTGGGGAGGTTTCAGTGAAATGCGCTATGAATGTAAAATAGTACCAGATTTCAAAGATATTGTAAGAGAAACAAATGTGAAGTATCTCATTAACATCTCATATTGATTATATGTTGGAATGATATTATTTTTGATATATTGTGATAAATATACTACTGGCATGTTTTATTACTACACTAAAATGAATTCCACCTCAAAAAGCCTTTTTTTAACCTTTTTAAACACGGCTACTAGGACGTTTCACATTACCTACATGGCTTGCACCCTATCCCTCCTGTGTGGCTCTGGTCTGGGGAGCCAAAGGTGGCATTTCTAGAAGGCCCCGGAAACCGGAAGAGGGGAGTACCTGTTCCACAGGTCGTCATCTTCTCCACCCCAACCCCAGAAAGCGTTCGGAAAGCCATTGATCTTCCGAAACTGCTCCACTGTTAAGCCGCTCACTCCACCAAAGAACTCGGCGTAAGGAAGCCTAGAAGGAGATGCACAGCTTGAATCATCTGGGAATCAAAGGATGGTTTCTCCCCCTGGGGAGGGCCACCGTGGCACTGGAGAACCGTGTCCTACACAGTACAGCACCTACTGCCCTCAACCACCCGCAACCGTTTCCTCACACTGGGACGCATCGACCTTTGCGGCGAACTGCATCTTTCTCGAATTGATTTGTTTCGTAACAGCTTTACTGAAACATAACTAACATTCCAAATGATTCACCCATTTATAAAGTGTGCAATTCCATCATTTTTAGGATATTCGCGGAGTTGTGCAACCATGAACCCCAATCCATTTTAATACCTTTCATCACCCCAAAAAGGAGTCTTGAATCCATCAGTCACTCCTCATTCCCACTCCGCAACCCGATGCAACCACTGTTCTGTCTCTATGGATTTGCCGATTCTGAACAAGTCATGGGAGCACAATCATGCAACATGTGGCCTTTGGTAACTAGCTTCTTTCACAAAGCAGTGTTTTCAAAGGTTCATCCCTCCGGCCACATGTAGCAGGACTCCATTCCTTTTTATTGCCTAACAGTGTTCCAA
The DNA here is from genome assembly GCF_037043125.1 of Eumetopias jubatus. NCBI lineage: Eukaryota > Metazoa > Chordata > Mammalia > Carnivora > Otariidae > Eumetopias > Eumetopias jubatus. Next base: position 129,121,058 of record NW_028274815.1, read on the forward strand.
GCTGTGGTTGCACTCCATTTTATTTATCCATTCGCCAGAGGATGCACACTGGGGTGGAGCTAAATGGATTTTGCCATCTTTGCATCTCTCAGCATCCTTTTAGATTTAACCTTTTCCAGAGGAAATGATACTCACAGATACATATACTTGTCCAACTTAGTTGCAAAGTGCCTTGGCATCTGCCCACATCCATAGTAGTTCCGATCGCTTTCCGGTATATGATCCACATCGTGAAAAATAAGACAGTCCCAGTCCAGATCTTTCATTGCTTCTTGAAAACCGACATTGAAAAGCATGGCTCGATTAAAGGGTTGGGTGCCAACCTAAAAAAGAAGCAGAACTTTATTTTTAACAGGACTTGTGGAGCAACAGATTCGCTGCCTCAGCCCTGCCTAAAGGAGAGCTTTAATGAATCTGACTGGGACAGATCACCGAGCCAGAGGAGGGCTTGGCCAGCACGCTCTTCACTGCCTCGCAAGCCACTTGACATCTGGCCTCGATTTCCTTAGAAACAAGAAGGGTAACAAGCCCAAGCTCCTCTCTCCCAAGACTGTCATGAAAGCAGGCATCTGACCTATCGCAGCATTTGGAGAAGTACCCAGCCCCATAAAGGGAAGACAGAACAAGAAGGGCCATTTCTACCCATGGCTTTTTTTTTTTTTTAAAGATTTTATTTATTTATTTGAGAGAGAGAGAAGGAGAGATAGAGAGCACGAGAGGGAAGAGGGTCAGAGGGAGAAGCAGACTCCCTGCTGAGCAGGGAGCCGGATGCGGGACTCGATCCCGGGACTCCAGGATCATGACCTGAGCCGAAGGCAGTCGCTTCACCAACTGAGCCACCCAGGCGCCCATACCCATGGCTTCTTATCTTAAGGGGAATTTCCTGGGTCTGGAGACCAAAGACACCACCCAAAGCACCTCTGGCTAAACCACCACACAAGGGGCCTTTATTCAAGGGTAAACAAAGTTCCATCCTGGACTCACTCCAGTCTGCCCGTGTTGAGTAACATCTCAAACCAGAAGCCCAGAACTGCTCTCTGCTCCTCCTTTCACCTCTGGGTAGCTCAGTCCTAAGATAGCAGTTTCACTGGCTCTGTACTCCAAAGGCGGATGGACGGGCTCAAAGCACTGTGAACTGCTGTCTCAGAACAGAAAGAACAGCAAAGGACAGGCCACTCACCTGCTCAACCACATAAAACGCGAACCGCAGGCGCTGGCGCTGAAGCATGGGAATCAGGTGTCTGAGCAGGACCGGGAGGTGCTCGTGGCGGTTCCGGAAAGGAATGAGGATCGCCACCTGGAGCAGGGCACAGCAGAGGAAGCCGCCCCGTTCATCCCCTCAACTTCCACTTTGTAGCAGGACACTGCCACAGAATTGTGACCAGCCTGCCCCTGGGGCATTCTGGAAGGCTGCCTTGTCTTCGACCTCCACTAAATGAAAAGCTATGCTGGCAGGGAGACCCTTGGAAGTAAGCGGACTTTGTTCTTACACACACCATACTGTGCACACAGTCGACCCGCCGAATGAATTCACTCTAGACCACATCCCAGAGGAAGATACTCATTCTACACCATGACCCGCACACAAACACGTCCACAGATATAAGCACACAACTAAAACGCACTCCACAGAACAGTACACCCCTTAGGACATGCAGTGCACTTTGACATATGTGTATCTTTTATATATATACTTTTTTTTTTAAATGCTGGTCACTGAATTGGTATGGCATCCCAGCGACGGGCTGGAAATGCCCACCTATTCCAGATCTGCCTTGCTCATTGCAGGCCTGGCACAGAATAAGCACTGGAGCAAGTAACTTGCTAAAAGAATGGACTTAAGCCAGTGTCAGGAGCCAGATCCACATACTGATGGCTTCAAGTCATGCAGGAAAACCAATAAGCAATTCTCAGTGTCGGGCTGGATAGCTCCCCTCTTTGTTGCACTAAACTCAGAGTAACAATGCCGAAAAAGGTACGAAGCAGTGAATTTGTGAAGGTGGCTTTTACAAATGTGGCACAAGAGACCTACGAAGCCTCCCCCTTGCTTAGCCAGATCCTATGAAGACGACAAAAAGGGTCCTGCTCAGTCATAGGAGCGATGCACGTTTCTGGGGCTACAGAATGTCCTTCGGGAAACCCATGCCTCCGACGTGTTTCCATCAAATGCAGATATTCTGCATCGGGTCATAGTGTGCAAATTACGAATTACCACAGTCTGTGAACCCCACGGTGGCTTGGAATGATAGCAAGGCCAGGTGGGCCTCCCAGCACCTCGGGCCTGACTCCACACCCTACCTTCCATCGAGGCACGCAATCTGAAGGCTTCCAGTGACCTCCGAGCTTGATGGCTGGGTCTTTAGAGAAGATTTCATGGATGTCATCCATTGCAATTTCACTCATGTTTATGTCTATTGGGCCCTCTGAACAGAGAGTTGGCAGTGGGGGGGGGGGGAGGGGAGAAAAAGTATTAAGAGTCCAGAAAGGGTCAGAATGCCTCCCCCTGCCCCAATGACCAGGGTTTCACTCTCTAGGGAGGTTCAATGCTTTTTTTTTCCAGCTGATTTGTTTTTCACAGAGATGGGAGGCGCTTCCTCTGCTTTGCAACTCCTTGCATTTCAGTTCATCACTAGTATTGGGTAAAGCAGCAAGTTGAGAAATTAAGACTGAGTGGAACGGCAGTTGAACTTCTCAAAGAGGAAGGAGGAAAGAGCGAGGCTAAGCTTGGAGCCTCTCTGCGTGCTCCAGAGGCAAGCAGACACAGGGTCCCAATTCACTCATCAGTGATCCCAAGTGATGCTGCCCAAACCCCAAACACTTGTCATCACTGACTTAAGTGAAGAAGGGGCCCTGTCCGAGAAGCCCGAAGGCACGGAAAAGGTACAAGGGCTTCCTGCCATTGCTTCAGATTACACATGAGACGCTAAGAATGGAGAGAGAAAAAGATCCCAGGATTCTTCTGAACCAGCACTTGGAGGGAGTCACGTTCGTCATATGATCAAACAAGTTATAATCAGCGTGGGATTTTATCTTTTGTACTAAAAGATAAAGCTGGTTGCCTGTACTTTTCTCTAGGACATCTTACAGACCCCAAGTCACCGAGCAGGGGGTACGTGCAAAGGAAAGACCGAAAAATACGGTAGAAAATGGCACCAGGAACATAGGCAACCTCGCAGAAGGGCTGAAGAAGGGTCAGGACACAAATAGCTTTTGTAATCCCTGTTTCCAGTTCCAAATCCCTGTTCTATTCTCCACATAGGGGAGGCATCCTGAGAAACTGAGAACACTCTCCCTTTCATTTTAATCAAAGAAACGGACACGTCAGTTTGAAAAGCAGGGGACGCGCTACTCACTCATGGAAGGGAGCCTCTCGGGGCAGGTATGGTTTGCAAAGTAGGTGAAGTCTTCAGGAAGAAATGTTGTGGTTTGTAGGAAGGTTTCACTGTGGTTCAAGTCAAGAGGATAATCTAGAGAGGGAAGAAAATAGGCAGCTCAGACCGGCACAGGTCGTCAATTCTGCAATTCTCAGAGGCCTACCAAAGCATTTTTCTTAGATATCATCTTTTGCAGAATCAGGACTCTGGACTAGCTCTTCACTGGAGCTAAAAATTTGAACCCATCAATAAAAAGGTTAACCAGATGATACCATTTTAACCAGTGTCTCTATTCTTACTGTTATCACAGCTTTATACGCACTCAGTGTCCCGTCGAAGAACTCTACGACGTAATTAAAAACCAACAAAAAAACAACCAGCACCCCCCTCCCCCCATGTCTTACTCTCTACAGGAACTAGTTTCGCTTCTTTTAGCCAACTACTTTAGTGTTTACTTCTTATACAATTGTTCGAGATGCTTCTTAAGTCTTACCCACTGACTTCCCACTGTGGGGCCTGCGGATTTTGCTTCCTTCCCTCCCCTGCCCCCACCCCCCACCGCACATACCCCCACTTTGCCTTCCTGTCTCCCAACATCTATGGTCGCCGTGGTTCAGCCCATCTTTAGTATTTACACTGAAGTATTTATTCTATAGATACTATTCATAGCTGAGAAATGTGCAAAGTTATGATTCCTTTTCTTTTCCCACATAATTCATTTTTTCCTGAAGGGACTGCTTTCTCTGTATGCTTAGTTTTATATGGCATCATGACTAACTCAACACCATGCCCTCTGCCACTACAGTCGCTCTTAGGATGTCCACCAGCATCAGGCATTCTCTCAACTTTGTCTTCCCAACTGGCTCTCCCCTGTGCCCGCTGTGCAGACGCTGCCCTGCAGTCTCCCCTCCTCTCAGCGTTCTAGAGACTCCCTTCACTTCTCACCAGGGTGAAACCTCACGGTGCCTGGCTTCAATGTCCCCCTTTTTCTTGCTGGAACACATCTTCCAAGTAGCTTCCTAAGCAGGGGGCAATGGGAAGTGGTTTTGAAATCTTGTACATCTCACTGTTTTTGTTCTTTCTCACTTGATTCATGGGGTGGCTGGGTTTACAGAATGCTCGGCTGGAAACAACTCCCCCTGAGGAGTGGGCAACTGCTACCCACTGCCTTCTAGACTCCACCTACACCTGTTAATTCTGAAGCCATTCCAACTCTGGCTCTTTGTGAAGGTGACTGGGAATTTCTTTCTAAAAGTGTGATGAACTTCCTTTTGGTTCAGGAAATGTCACATTTCTATTTTGAGTTCTATTCTCACCCACTGTGTTGACCATTTGACCTTTACAGTCTAGAAATTCGTGTCCTCCTGTTCTAGAATTTGGGGGCAGGACTAGAGGTATCACTGTGGTGACGATCTCCCTCCCTTCTGTATTCTGCAACCTCCTTCTGGAGAACAGAAAACATGAGTTAGATGTTGGACCTCCTGGTCCTCTGATTTTCTCTTTTCAATCTTTTTTTTTTTTTTAATCTTATTTATTTGAGAGAGAGAGAAAGAGAGCACAGGTGGAGGGAGGGGCAGACGGAGGAGACGCAGACTCCCCAGAGCAGGGAGCTGGATGCGGGGCTCCATCCCAGGACCCCAGGATCATGACCTGAGCCTAAGGCAGCTGCTTAACCAACTGTGCCACCCAGGCGCCCCGGCCATTCTTTTAATTTTCACTTATGCTATTTTTTTAATTTTAAAAAGTCCTTTTTATTTTCTGAATGTTCATTTCTTACAATATACTCTTTTTGCATGTTTGCGATCCCTTTCCCCTCACCCTTGAGAACGTGGGATAGCTCTTTTGCATTTTCTTCTCCCAGCATAACCTGTTCTCTCAGTTTGCTGCTGCTTGTTTGTTTTGATCCCTAGCACAGTGCTCCTTGGTCACCTACTAATATTTAAGAGTGGGGCACTTGGACGCCCGGGTGGCTCAGTCGTTAAGCGTCTGCCTTCAGCTCAGGTCATGATCCCAGGGTCCTGGATGGAGCCCCGCATCGGGCTCCCTGCTCGGCGGAGAGCCTGCTTCTCCCTCTCCCACTCCCCCTGCTTGTGTTCCCTCTCTCTGTCAAATAAATAAATAAAGTCTTAAAAAAAAAAAAACAAACGAGTGGGACACTAACCAGCTAACTGGAAGGGCTTGGACTGAGGCTCTTCATTACAGAGTGTTCTGGCCAGAAGTCTGCTGTGGAAGCCTCTAGCGTCAGTATCTTAGGGTCTTCCTTCTTGGTCCAATCAGATTCCCCAGAGAACGCTATTCTTTTGTTTGTTTGTTTGTTTAAGTAATCTCTACCGCCAACGTGGGGCTTGAACTCACAACCCTTAGATCAAGAATTGCACGCTCTCTGATTGAGCCAGCCAGGTGCCCCCAGAGCACTCTATTCTAACCTCCTGCCAGAAGGTTGCAGTCCTTGCTACAAGCACATTGGGACAGAAGAGAAGAAAGGGGCTGGGGGCACCCAGGCCAAGCCAGGAGCCCCCAAGTTGAGGGGCCCCTGTTTCACCATCCCTGAGGGCGATCAAGTCTTCAGTCCTCTGCCAGGATGGGGAAAGGACCTGGGTGTCCGACTGCTCTTTAAATAGCTTTCAACCAAATTTTATCTTAGTTGCCACTTTTATTCTTATCTGCAAAAGTACTTGACACTGCTAATTCCTGACCTTCTGGGGGATTCTGGGGTGGTAGCGGCTTTCCCTGCGGCCACATCAGCAGTCCATTTTCTTCGACCTGTTGAGCCCTGTATCACTCGTCGGTCTGCTTTCCGACTTCCTACTTCTGGTTCTCTTCATTCTCTGGGGTTTATGCCATTGAACACACACACATGCACACGTGCACGCGCACACACACCCTCTTTACTGTCATTTTAGTGGGGCTTTAAGAGTGAGAAGTGGATGCCTTCTTCCTAGGGAATCTGCATGAAGGGGGCCCTCCAACTTCTTTTTTTTTTTTTTTACAGATAAAGAAATCAAGGCACCATATACACAACCGGTGTAAGGAGACTTGGCTACTGTACAACAGAGCCCCGACTAAACTCTGGGTTAGTGATCTTTCCGGTACGCTGTACTATTTTTTCAGAGTATTAAAATCTCTCTCACCAGTCCTCTTTGGGATTCATGCGGATTCTATGAAAATTAAAACTTCCTATTCAAACTCGTTTTTGCACTGGAGAATTCTACAATCTTCAACTCAGATATTTTTTAAGCAACACTGTGAGAAGGTTTCCAAGAATCCACAGGCACACGCTGTCTGCTCTACAAGTGCCCACAGGATACAACTCAGTCCGAGTAGACTGGAAGAGAATTAAGTCTCTTAACAGGGGAGGAGAGGAACAGAATGCTTTCTGTCCTTTTCAGTGGTAGCTTTCCTGAAAAAACACCAAGCCTGCATTATACAGACATAAACAGAGCCGGCATAAACTCCAAGGCAAAATTACATTTATGCAGAAATTAGCCCAGGGGCACCTGGGTGGCTCAGTTGGTTAAGCGACTGCCTTCGGCTCAGGTCATGATCCTGGAGTCCTGGGATCGAGTCCCACATCGGGCTCCCTGCTCGGCAGGAAGTCTGCTTCTCCCTCTGACCCTCCCCCCTCTCATGTGCTCTCTCTCCATCTCTCATTGTTGCTCTCTCAAATAAATAAATAAATAAATAATTTTTGGGGCGCCTGGGTGGCTCAGTTGGTTAAGCGACTGCCTTCGGCTCAGGTCATGATCCTGGAGTCCCGGGATCGAGTCCCACATCGGGCTCCCTGCTCAGCAGGGAGTCTGCTTCTCCCTCTGACCCTCTCCCCTCTCATGCTCTCTATCTCATTCTCTCTCTCAAATAAATAAATAAATAAATAAATAAATAAATAAATAAATAAATAAAAGAAATTAGCCCAAAAGTCCTCAGTTCGTACATGCAAACCTGTCCTACTAAATTGATCTTTCTTGAAGGTATTAACACTAGGTATAAAAACCTATGTCAAGAACCCCCAATACTCATCATTACTCTGGATAATTCTAATTTTGCTTCTTAATTATATATGTGCATGTGTGTGTGTATAAATATACAAATGATTCTCTTTAAGAAAAGTTTTCATGTGTACTAGAAAAGGTGTATTTTGAGATATGCACATGTGTGGAGGGAGAAGCTGCTCCAAAACAGCATCACAGTAACTACATTTGCCTCCGAAACAGAAGAAATTCCCAGAGGCATTATAATGGCATTTTCATAAGCAAAAAAAAAAAAAAAAAAAAGCCACAGAAGAAGAGAATAGTAATTCTGGGTAATGACAGAACCAAGCCTTAGAACTACAACCTAAACAGGAAATAAGAAGTAACAACAAAAACAGAAACAGGGCACCTGGATGGCTCAGTCGTTAAGCATCTGCCTTTTGGCTCAGGTTGTGATCCCAGGGTCCCGGGATTGAGCCCCACATCGGGCTCCATGCTCGGCGGGAAGCCTGCTTCTCCCTCTCCCACTCCCCCTGCTTGTGTTCCCTCTCTCGCTGTGTCTCTCTGTCAAATAAATAAAATCTTTAAAAAAAAAAAAAACAGGGGCGCCCGGGTGGCTCAGTCATTAAGCGTCTGCCTTTGGCTCAGGTCCTGATCCCAGGGTCCTGGGGTCGAGCCCCGCATCAGGCTCCCTGCTCAGCGGGAAGCCTGCTTCTCCCTCTCCCACTCCCCCTGCTTGTGTTCCCTCTCTTGCTGTCTCTCTGTCAAATAAATAAAAATCTTAAAAAAAAAATAAAAACAAAAAACTAACATGTAGAAGAGACAAGACACTTTCCAGCCTTAATGATCCTACCTTTGGGGGTTTGCGTGAAGACACAGATAAACCCCTTTCTACTCCCTTCAAATATTAATAATAAGCCTAGTAAGCAACCAGCATAAAACAAAACGAGACAAAATCAGTACCACTTATTTTTCTTCTGATTACTAAATTAATGAAATCTTTTTTTTTTTAAGATTTTATTTATTTGACAGAGAGAGACACAGCGAGAGAGGGAACACAAGCAGGGGGGAGTGGGAGAGGGAGAAGCAGGCTTCCCGCTGAGCAGGGAGCCCGACGCGGGGCTTGATCCCAGGACCCTGGAATCATGACCTGAGCCGAAGGCAGACACTTAACAACTGAGCCACCCAGGTGCCCCTGAAATCATTTTTTATAGAACCCACAAACACACAACTTCCAAGTGGCAGTAGCCTTGCCCTACACCTTAAGGCGAAACCCCCCCAACAAAAACCTTCATTTCCTCATTTCTAATTTTAAATTCTTTACATAAAAATGCAATTGAAATCTGCTTTCTCACCAGTAGAAACCTTTTAAAGAAGTGGAAGAGGCAGAGGAAATTAACTGCTCGTGACATGGTTAACGCTGCATGGTTTCTATGGGCTACCAGCTCTGCTCCCCAGCTGCCCAGAAATGGGCACATCTCAATGACAGCTTCTTCCTCTTCCTTTTTTTTTTTTAGATTTTATTTATTTATTTGACAGAGACACAGCGAGAGAGGGAACACAAGCAGGGGGAGTGGGAGAGGGAGAAGCAGGCCTCTGCCGAGCAGGGAGCCCGATGCGGGGCTCGATCCCAGGACCCTGGGATCATGACCTGAGCTGAAGGCAGAGGCTTAACGACTGAGCCACCCAGGCGCCCCTAGATTTTATTTTTAAAGTAATCCCTACACCCAGCGTGGGAGCGGCTCGAACTCACAACCCGGAGATCAAGAGTCGCACGCTCCTCCCACAGAGCCGGCCAGGCAACCCTTCCTCTTCCTCTTCCTCAGCGTGTCCCTACTGAACGAGGGAGCAGCTGCAAGGATAAAGCGAGCCTACTGAATTTCTATGGCCATGGCTTTATTTTTTAAGTTAAGTGTAATCTATTTTATTTTTTTTTTAAAGATTTTATTTATTTATTTGACAGAAAGAGACACAATGAGAGAGGCAACACAAGCAGGGGGAGTGGGAGAGGGAGAAGCAGGCCTCTGCCGAGCAGGGAGCCCGATGCGGGGCTTGATCCCAGGAACCCGGGATCATGACCTGAGCTGAAGGCAGACGCTTAACGGCTGAGCTACCCAGGCGCCCCTAAGTGTAATCTATTTTAAATCAGGACATGTCCTCCCAGCAAGGGAGGTAGAAGGGCAAAGAAGGCACTGTTTCTACATTTATAAAATGGAAAAACAACAGACATCCTTCCTACCTACAAATTCAGATGGCCCTGATGATTCAACTTTGCTTTACACCAATGGTTCGGCAGCCACGCCTGCACATTAGATCATCTACGAGGCTTTTAAAAATCCTAATAATGCCCAGGCTTTTTCCCAGACTAATTAAATAAGAACCTCTGGGGGTGGGGTGCAGGCTTTGGTATTTTTTAAAGCCCCACCTTGGCAGGGGTTTTCAGATGCACTGGGGTTGACATGACTACCCCAATACACAGGGGTAGCAAAAATCTGCCTTCTCCCTTATCTTACCAGATCCAGTGGAGCAGGGACTGGGAAATGCTGACCAAGAGATTACAGGAAGAACCACCACATTTCCCTTCCATTTGAGAAAAGACCAAATACTTCCCTCTCTGCTTGGAAAACGTACAAACTTATATATGCTAGAATGATGTCATCAGAACAAATATCTGTAAAATAGAATTAGCATTTTTCACAAGTTAGCACACCTAAGGATGACCCTGTACCTGCTGGGTGAGTAGACGTAGGAAGACTATGGACTAAGCGCCTAAAAACCAGAGAGAAAGAAGGTAAGAATATCCAGCTCATTGACTATATTACAAAGCGCCCTAGCAATGACTTTATTCACCTATGGCAACAATCCTGTTTCCAAGGATGTGGGCAAGAGAACATTTTTCTGAGTATTTGAACACAAAGAGGGTTGGGGCCGGAGGCGTGGGAAGGTTTGCATGCATGTGCGTGCACACGTGTGTACAGAGGTAAGAAATCTCCCTCTGGGTGAAAGTTACAGGTAGAAGGACACCTGTAAACTCATATTTAAGGACGAGAAAGGACAGGCCACCCAACCACTCGCCCTAACTATAAAACTAAGTGGCAGGAGGGTGCCTGGCTGGCTGAGTCACAGGAATGTTCAACACTTGATCTCAGGTGGGTTTGAGTCCCACTGTGGGGGTAGCGATTACTAAAAAACATAAATAAACATAATATAAAAAAAAACCTAAGTGGGAGTTTTCTTCTGATGCCAATGTTCTTTTGAGCATCTCCCCCACTGCTCACAGGAAGTTCTGCAGATTCCTGATCTCATACTCCACATGGCTTTCAGTGACAAGAAGCTTCTTCTCTAGCTTATCACATCAGGTGTATTTCCTGGCTCACAGTCCTCATACCCTAAAGCGCATTTTTTTTTTTTAATTTTTTTAAGATTTTATTTATTTATTTGACAGAGAGAGAGACAGCGAGAGGGAACACAAGCAGGGGGAGTGGGAGAGGGAGAAACAGGCTCCCCACCAAGCAGGGAGCCCGATGCGGGGCTCGATCCCAGGACCCCGGGATCATGACCTGAGCCAAAGGAAGACGCTTAACGACTGAGCCACCCAGGCGCCCCACCTAAAGTGCATTCTTATTAGACAATTACCACTTTAACTTTCAAGGGTAAAGAAAGCTAGCATTACTTCTGTCACACAGAGCTTTTCAGCTACACTTGGCCTAATGAAGGCCACTGAATGTGGGTGTGTGCCCCCAGCACTGTGTCCAGGGTGGAGCAGCAGAGCTCACGGACCACCTCAGTCCTGCTATCCTTGTCAAGCCCCTGGTGGCTCCTGGTGGGAGTGGTCGGGTCAGAAATGACAGTCACCCAATTATCTCAGCAGCTTTAGGTCCAGAGTGCCCTCTCTGAGGGTGCCAGGCAGAGAACTGCTTTGAAATGAATAAAAATGGTGGGTTTTCACTGGATACACTGCCAATGAAATAACATTTCCTCTTTAATACCCACTCCCCATGGATGGGCCAACAACACAGAAGCCAATTAAGACAGTAATCTCGGAATTAGGTCACAACACTTAAAATGTTTTCTTGTTAAATCTATTCACTCAAGCACTCAAAACCTACTTCCTGAGGGCCTACGTGCTAGGCAGTGTACAACGCACTGGGGCTACATAGACGGGAGAGACCATGAAGGCACTGCAAGGTTCCAGAGGTCAGCAGGCCCAACCCCGCAGCCACACCCAGGCCGTGACTCCTGGGTGCCTCCACACTCTCATCCCTCAAGTGGGGACACCGCAGTTACCCTACTGAGTTCCTGACAAGTCCACGAGGCAATGCAAGTTAAGCATCCAGCACAGAGCAAATGTGATAGCAAAGACTTCCAATTTATAAGGGAAATAGACACCATGAACACAAAAAGGGTGATTATTCCAACCAGAGGGATGCTGGGAAAAATTATTTCAGTGTATGATGACCTGAAAATAAACACATGCTAAGTCAAATAATAACGGGTCCCTGGATATGCCTTCCAAGGGCACAACTCACTTGGTGCTTGGTTTTCAAGGACAACCACCTGTGGGGGAGTTAGTGAGAGCCTGTGCTTGTGGAGGGACGGGATTCTGTGTGTGCCCCTCTAACTTCTGGGAGAGGGCAGACTACTTCGCCAAATGCCCGGATGGAAGTCCCAGCATCATCTGACCTTGGAGAGGCATGAACACTTGGACAGGATCAATGTCACGGCAGCACAAACGTTCCTTTTTCCTGACTCATCAGGGCAAAGAGCTCTGGAGAAGCAGTCAAAGGACTCCCTAGTTTCAGCACACGATGACCAGCAGGTTCGGGTGGGGTTCAGGAAACATCACACGACCCAGTCACTCCAAACCGCGCCCCCCCCCAGATTATTTGTACTACACCGAAGAAATGAAGTCACATACAATCCTGCCTACCCGACAGGGCCATGCTGGAGTCAAGGGAGACAACGTGTGAGGGGATTATTTGCAAAACCTAAAGCCACACACAATGAATGAGGAAACAAAAGTGTGCTCAGCCTTCTCCCACGACTTCAGGCGTTCATCCAGTTCCTTTTCCAGGTCTGAGTCAGAGCTCAGGTAATCGTCCCCTGAAGCCACAATTTGGCCGAAAAGCTCTGAAAAGTCAATAACTTGCTCTTTGCAAACAAGAAGAAAGGAAGTATTAAAGCTTCAGTTTGCTAACTATACTCCTTTGTTGCTAAGTTAGCCAGCAGGGCAGACTGAAGATAAACCAGGATGTGGTCAGTTCTTTTAAGGATTTCATTTCCCTTTGAGAGACAATGCTTTCTCCTGAGATCCCAAGCACCACAGAATTCTCATTTGCAATATTTGCAAAGCAATTTCACATTCTATAGTGAGCTCTGGACAATTGCAGAACTTACTACAGAAGAAAAGAGGAAAGAATATTTCTTAAACTAGTACTCATTTTATAATACTGCACTAGGCTTGAGTGAAATCAGTAAGGAGCCCCAGGAAAGCACTCTAGTTCTCAGTTAAAGAAATAAAAGGCAAATCATAAATGCTTAGCAAAATAAAATCTCAGAATCTATTTTTTTTTAAGATTTTATTTTATTTATTTGAGAGAGAGAATGAGAGATAGCACGAGAGGGAAGAGGGTCAGAGGGAGAAGCAGACTCCCTGCTGAGCAGGGAGCCCCATGTGGGACTCAATCCCGGGACTCCAGGATCATGACCTGAGCCGAAGGCAGTTGCTTAACCAACTGAGCCACCCAGGCGCCCTCAGAATCTATTTTTTAAATAAAAATCATCCCTGGCCAGAGAGGAGAAGCCTCACGACTATCCCATTTAACCATGTGGAAATACTTCCTATGTTCAATTTTTGGAAGAGTTAAAAAGAGAGACAAAAAAGCTTTCAAAGGTGAAGCACTTGCCGTGTTTAGCCTTTATAAAAATAGAGTCAAAATCATGATTCTGGAACAAGTTCTTTTAACATAATGTTAGGCAAGTCACCTAAGCTCTGTGTTCTTTTTTCCTCTTTATATAATTAGTGCTTATAAGATAATAAAAGCCACAGGTAAAAGCTCCGAAGATTGAGAAGGCAGAAATGTTCACTCTTGTGTCTGTCATTGCCATCTTTAGCGAAATAGTCTGAAAAGCTTTCTGCAAAGCTGAATGATTCCAACCACCAAACTCAGTCACGTAGCTGGAATTAAACCACAGGATGAAAACCACACCTGATGAGGGAAAGTAAACCAGGTAAACGATTAAATTGCTTTTTTTTTTTTTTAATTTGTGGATACTGTCTGAGATTACGTGATTACTATGAAGTAGAAATTTGTTAAGTCTCGAAGCATTCGTAAACGAGGTAAACAAATCCTCCTGGACTGACCAAATTCGAGGAGAGTCCGACAGGAAGAACAGAGTTGAAGCAACTCTTCTAGTGTGGCAACCAGGGCCACACTTGCTTTGAAAACACTATGGACCACTACCACCACCACAGGCAACTAAACAAGACAAAACCAACCAACCAACCCCACAGTGTTGAACCCTAAAATAAGTAAGTAGAAGAAAGTCTGGTTGTGCGGAACACTTTTTTGAAATCAAAGTATTTCCAGAAACAGCTTTTGGTGCTCCTGTTTTGCTTGTGTCCTAAACACAAGCTTAATTTTGGTACCCTCTTGGAGGCTAGTGCACTGAAAAACGGGGTCTTAAAAGATATTTCTTACCTCCCTGACCCTGAAAAGTCTTAGGAGCAAACTGGAGTCATCCAGCCACCCTTAATATACTGTTAGCAAAACGAACAAAGATTCATTTTACAAGAGTCTCTTTTTTAGTAATAAGGTAAGACTCAGCCAAACCTTCTTTTACAATGCACTTTTCTCCATCAAAAATAATTATTTGAACCAAATTTACCTCTGTGGGGAGTAGACATTCTTTTTTCTTTTTTTAAGATTTTATTTTATTTGACAGAGAGAGACACAGCGAGAGAGGGGACACAAGCAGGGGGAGTGGGGAGAGGGAGAAGCAGGCTCCCCGCTGAGCAGGGAGCCTGACGTGGGGCTCGATCCCAGGACCCTGGGATCATGACCTGAGCTGAAGTCAGACGCCCAACGACTGACCCACCCAGGCGCCCCGGGAGTGGACATTCTAATCAGACCACCTCTTTACTAAAAATATACCTGAGTCATTCATGCTGCTATTCCTCTTGGCATAAGCACTCCGAACCACCTGCTCATAAACCTGAGCGCCAATTGTTCTCATGTTGTCCCGGATCAGAATGCCTTGAGCTTGCATCATGAAGAGGTAGGTGTTCACTGCAGAAAACAGAAGGGGAGAGAAAAAGAGGTGGATTCAAAAACAATCGTTAAAGCAAAACAAAACAAACACACATACTTGGGGTTTCTTTCTTTAAAAAAAAAAAAAAAAAAAAACTTCTTTCAGTTCTAAAACCCCAAAATGCCTTAACTCTATTTTCCATTCTGGGCTCAATGTTTCCAGGTTACCAACATTTCTTGGGTAGCTCTGTAGGACTAAGGGGAATTTCTGTCAATATTCAGCAGTTTTAGAAAAAAAAACAAACCCATAAATTACAAAAGTTCTATTCCACCAGGTCTTCAAATATCCAATCTGTATTCTATCACTGTGATGATCACAAAACCTTTATGGATTAGATTAAAACACTTAAAAAAGATCTCATCTTGCTTTAAGGTGACCTTCTCAACACCCACTGGCTCTACTCAGAGAAAGGGAATCACTGTCCACTCTGCCTACTAGAAACATTTAGGTCCAGATCTGGTCTTGGCAACCTTTGAAAGTGGTGGACTAGGGCTCCAGCTACCTTTCTTCAGGGGATTTGGAGAGACAAGAAGATAATGAGAGACTGTCATCGGTCTGACTTACCCACCCACCTCAGCCCGAAAGCCCAAAGCAATGGGAAAAGAACACGCAACTTGATCCAAGTGTCAACTGAAACATATTCCCTTCATTATATATACAAATATTGAACTATTACATTGCACACCTGTGACCAATATGTCAACTATATTTTATTATTATTTTTTAAAGATTTTATTTATTTGACAGCGAGAGAGGGAACACAAGCAGGGAGAGCAGGGAGCCCAATGCAGGGCTCCATTCCAGGACCCTGGGATCATGACCTGAGCCGAAGGCAAACGCTTAACGACTGAGCCACTCAGGCGCCCCTCAACTATATTTTAATAAAAGCAAAACAAAACAAAAAATTTACTCTTAACAAATAATTATTCAGATTAACCGGTCATCATCTCTGGGAAATGATCTCCACTCATGTTTTTCTGAAGTGTCTCTGAGACGGGAAACTAGGGAGTCACAAAGACGAGTTAGTACGGTTCCGGTATGCCCCTTTGCAATCTCAAACACCATGCCATTCATTTTCAAGAAATTATAAGGTTTCAAAACACAACTTTTTTTATTTTTATAATTTTTTTAAAAGATTGTATTTATTTGACAGAGAGGGAGAGAGAGCACAGGTAGGCAGAACGGCAGGCAGAGGGAGAGGGAGAAGCAGGCTCCCCGCTGAGCAGGGAGCCCGATGTGGGGCTCGATCCCAGGACCCCAGGATCATGACTTGAGCCGAAGGCAGACGCTTAACAGACTGAGCCACCCAGGCGCCCCGTCAAAACACAACTTCTTAATCAGCCATTCTAATCTAATCTCTTTTCTCTTCACCACTGTAAAAGAGGGGTGTCCCTCAGGGGTGACACATTTACACATCCAAACTCTGGTGTGTGCTGGAGATCATCTGAACACTTGGCTGCCGTCCAACCAGGCCCCAGGCAGGTATGCTACCAACCGCCCGGGCCACTCTGCCAGGCTCGATACACAAGGCCTCGGGCTGTCCTGGCTCTTCCACGAGGCATATTTTATTGACACCACTTCATCATTATTATCCACAGTGTCCTGCACACAATGGGCAGTAAATAATGACTAAATGGATGAAGCCTAGCCGTCAATTTACTTTATTTCAAGCTACTCTGTTTGGTGCTTATACTGTGACAGGGCTGGGGATGGGGACAGACCAACTGGCACAATTCTCCATGAAAACCCCAGGTGGCCCACATTAAACACGGACATAAAATCTTGCAAAGGATTTAAATGATGTCTAAGGTATGTCCTGAGCCATAAAATAATAAACAAAAAAATTAATGTCTATAATGCTTTCAGAAATGAAGTGGTTTCAAAGTAGGCCTTGCAGTGACCAAGTGGAAGACACCACACGTTAACCTCTGACCGCGGCAGAGAAGACATCAGAGAGAATATTTACTCTCTGTGGCCAGAAAAGTTATAGGAGAAGACAGCTTCAAGTCCTTCAAAAAGTGTAACTCTGTGAAGCCTCTGAAAGCAAGAGTCACATCGCAGTTTTTATCTATAGCAGATGGACAGCACAGGTCACGGGAGGTAGGCAGTCTAGAAGTATCCCTGAACAGAAGATTTAAACTCCATCCAATATCAAATTTCTAATGTGGTTTCATGGTATTTTTTCATCATTTGGGCTACAGAATATGTACATTATACATATTATATATAACTGCCCTGAAATGTTCCTTCCATCGCCAACGTAATACTAAACCAGCTGTCTTCAATAATATGAAAACAATGGGGCGCCTGGGTGGCTCAGTAGGTTAAGCGGCTGCTTTTGGCTCAGGTCATGATCCCAGGGTCCTGGGATCAGGCCCTGCGTCAGGCTCCCTGCTCCATGAGGAGCCTGCTTCTCCCTCTCCCTCTCCCTCTGCCCATGGGCTCTCTCTCTCTCGCTCACTCACTCTCTCAAATAAAATCTTAAAAAAAAAAAAAAATATGAAAACAAATATTCATTAAACATTGCATGTAAGGCTGGGCCCTGCAAAAAACATACTACTTCCCTTCCCCTAAATTTCAGTCTTCTGGGTACTTTTATCTTCTGTAAGGACACTGTTGTTGGCCCCTCTTTTAAATTCTTCGCCCTCCCTTTCTAAAGATTTATTAATTTATTTTAGAGAGCAGGGGGAGGGGTAAAGGGAGAGGGAGACAAGCAGATGCCCCACTGAGCATAGAGTGCAATGTGGGGCTTGATCCCAGGACCCCAAGAGCCGGATGCTCAACCAACTGAGCCACCCAGGCGCCCCTCACCCTTTCTTTGATCTGGAATCCCAAGTGGGGCCCATGAATTTGCACTTGTAGCAAGCTCACAAGTGATACCAATGTGGGGAGTCTGAGAACATTTCCAGAACCATGGCTCTAGAGAACTTCAGCTACATAATAAACCGTGAGTAACACCCATTGAGCACTTAATTATTATCTCATTTAATTCTCATAATTATCCTAAGAGACAAGTAATACTATTCAACTTACAGTCCATTTCTAGGCTTCAGTTTCTCCATGCTGCTTCACCAAGGTCAGCTGAGAATGGACTCTACACCAGGTGTACCTGTGCTCAAAGGACTAAGCTTTAAGACCTTGCTCATCCGTGCTACAGCCACAGCGTCTCCCTCAAAGATTTCAGGAACCCACATGGCTTACACGATTACTGCTAAGGAGCCAGCTCTCCAATCTTTATCTCCTCCACAAAGCTGCCAGATGGATTTTCCTTAATTACAGATTTATCCACACTGCTCCTGCTCAAAAGCCTTCCACCCGGGGGCTTCTGCTCTCCTGTCTGCCATGCAAATCTCATTAAACTTTCAACCTCCAGTTTACATCCTTCTTCAGTCCTCCTCTTCTGGAATTTCTGTGGTACTGTTACAGATTATCAAAATTCTGCCTCGTTTATGTTTTGTCTTAGTTGGCTAACCACTGTCTCACATGTTGGTCTTGCCATTCAACTAACAATGTACACAAACCACCTATTAATGCTTTTTCTGATTATCTACAGGAATTAGCACAACGCTGAAAAAAATAAAAGGCTGAGGAAATAAATTTTGCCAAACAAAAGAAAATAATCACAAATTCACAGACTCAGCATTGGATGGGATTTAAAGAACACTTTTCATCACCATTTAATGCCCCCACACCAACCCCAAATCTTGCCTTCCAAGAAGACTGTGTCAGTATGTAAAACACAGCCATCTTCTTAGAAAATCCTCCTTTGGGTTCCGTCCAAAGTGTTTCCCAATCCCCTTTACCCACTGGTTCTCATTCCACCTCGTGACCGAACAGTCAAATCCCTCTCCCCCACCCAGGATAGCCAAGGACAGCATTTTCGATCTCCCTGCACCCTCACCTCGACCCACCTAACCTTCTCCCGTCCCTCAAGGCTAGGCAGCCCTACTTCCTTTGTGTGCCCTCTGCATCCTGGCTGCTGGCCTCTGGATACAGGCCCAGCAGTCTACACTTGACAAAGGGTGGTGCCATGCTGACAAAACGGTCCGGGTGCAGTCTGATGGGCTCAGAAACAAGCAGGAGCACCAGCAACCCTGTTCCATCTGTTACAAAGTGGTCCACTCGACCCACTCTTGGAGATTCACAATGCAGGATAACACAAGGCCAAAGAAATTCTACAACAATGTTCAATTATCTAAAACCGGCCACTTCCCAAACCAGCCCCATGTCCTCCAATGATAACTGGCAACAACAAGTGATTCTCTGCAGAACTCTGGGAAATTCTGTTTTACGTATTTCTATTAATAGAAATTAGAATTTTCCATTCCCGGCAGGTAATCACCTGGGAATTACTGAATTGTCATTGATAAACAGGAGTCACACCACACTGATTCATAGGAAGCTTGCTGGAGTCAAAAATCCTCAGTCTTTCCAGATATGGGCTGCTAAAGCCGCTCCCTTCCTGTCCTGTGCTCATGCAAGCTGGTTATATAGCTCAAACTACAGGACCTTACAAATGTCCCCATTAAAAGTCCTGTCACTAAATTATGCGTGTGGCTCTGGCCTAAACCAGGAAGTGCATATGCACACACACATTGCTTTCCATCTAAATTACCTCATCTAAAATTCACATCTTTGTGAGGTAGATATCATCTCAATTTTTTTATTTTAGATAAGGAAGGCACAGAAGTCATTTACCCAAGGTCACATGGTCAGCAAAGTCAAAAAAAACCAGAGAGAGGTGAAATCAGGTGTTCCCTAACATTTCGATGAGCTTTTGGAAAAACAGTACTTTCCAATAATATCATCTTGATCAATGGTGGCTGAATCACACGTAAAAAACCCTAATTTAAATTGGCACACAGTGGTTAAGTCCTGCATTGTGTCAACAAGTACCTACGGAGCACCTGCTTTCCTGGGTACTTTTTACAGGCAGTCCTAGGCCACAGGGGGCCAAAGATGAATAGGACAACACAGAGTAAGGTACAGACACAAACAAGGAATTATAATGCAGGGTGACAAATGCTAAAGTAACATTTACTACTAAGTCAGGCTTACTAATAACTTTTTTACACTTTCATGAGAAACCATAATTATTATGTACCGTCGGTATCTGGGCTGACGGATCTCTTACGACCATAATGTAGTGGACAAGAGTAAGCCCCACTCAGGTTTGCATAATTGGAAATTTCCATCCAGGTGCCAATGTAAGTAGCCCTGGGCCATGGCTTTAACTGGAGCATTTGTGGGAGCAAATCACTGGGTCTCCTAACCAGAAGACATACTCTCCTCTCCATTAGAATTCTGGTCAGCCTCCATATCCATATGAATCAGGTAAATGATTTTCACTTGAACACACACATTATTAAATGACTCTGACTCATAAAAATTCCTCACAAGATAATGAGGTCTGACATCCCAGATGAGGAGCAAAATAATTTGAGGAAAAGACAAAATTACAAGATCCTATATACTTAAAAGAGTTCATAATTTTTTATCCTAAACATGTGTATTCTTCATGTTTCTTACATCTGCCTTGGTAAACTACAAGGAGAAAAAGACATTCTTTTCCTGACCACTCAGGAAGATCTGTGTCTTACCCCCAATACGCACACACCCCAACATGCACACATGCACATACACACGCAGCCCAATCTGCCTTCCCTGCTTTATTTTCCCATTTGACATACTACACATTTTCTTATTTGCCTTGTCTACTGTTACCACCCTTACAAGAATGTGAGCTCCATGAGGGCAAGGAGCTATACCCTGGTGGCTAGAAGAGTGTGTCTGGCACCCAGAAGATGCACAACCAGTATGTGAGTAAGTCAGGACCCTAAACAATGGAATCTTCTGAACTAGGCTGTGCCCAAGGAAGCAGAGATATGGGATTCCAAGCCCCTCTCTTACATTAGCTCCCTCTCCTTTACGAGAGAAACCCCAAATGTTGTTCCCTGAACTAACCTGTTCCTAAGGAAAGTTCAGCAATTCCTTTTTACCAATTGAGCGTAACTGCCAAATAGATTATTTTTTCCCCCAAAATATGTTCTCTGGTACTCTCCCTCCTCACGAAGTTGTTTGGTTTTCTTTCATGTTCCTTAATATAATGCACAAGTTTATTCAAAACCTCATACAAAAAGGGCACCTGGGTGGCTCAGTCAGTTAAGCAACTGACTCTTGGTTTCAGCTCAGGTCATGATCTCATGGGTTATGAGATCAAGCCCCGCATCGGGCTCCCCACTCAGCGGGGAGTCTGCTTAAAGATTCTCCTTCTTTCTTCCTCTCTCCCCACCCTCTTGCATGCTCTCTCTCTCAAATAAATGAATAAATCTAAAAAAAAAAAAAAGAAAGAAAGAAAGAAAGAAAGAAACAACCCAAAAACCTTGTACAACATCATTTGTAACAGAAAAACACTGGGAAAAACCTAAATGTCTATCCAAAAAAGACTAGTTGAATAAATTATTGTACATTCACATGGATGGAGTACTATGAGGCCGTAAAGAAGAGGGAGGAACCATTAATAATAGCCCCAAACTGGAAAGAACCCACAAGTCCATCTACAGTAAAACAGATTAAAAACTTGTAGCTTATCTGAATCTTGGAATACTATACAGCAACCAGAATGAACAAACTGTAACTATATGCAACCACACAAATGGATCTCTCGTACATGATGTGGAACAAGGACACCAAAGAGCACACGGTATCATTCCATGTACATAAAGTCTAAAACAGCCACAACCAGTCTATAGTATAAGAAGTTAGGAAAATAGGTATCCTTGGAGTGGGCAGTGGGGTTGGAAGGGGACTTCTGGTAATTGTTTTATTTCTTGAGCACACAAAGGTGTGTTCATTTTGTAAAAATTCACCAAGCTGTTCACTTACCTGTGAATACTTTAATAAGTATATTTCCATAAAATTTACCCCCCCAAAAGAATAAAGAAAATCTGTGAACTGAATTCCAGGATATCTTGTTAAATGAAAAAAAAAAAGCCAAGAGCCTTAACAGCGTGCACATGCACGCATGTGTGCTGTTTCAGCAATGAGATGAAATTTATACTCTCACACATTTTTATAAAAAGAAACATACAAAAGGCAAACCAGGTAAAAACACTCATTATACACGTATTATGTGCCAAGAACTGCCCTCTGCTCTGTGGATAAAAAGTTAATTATAAATAAGATACAGTCCTTGTGATTTTCTGCAGTGCAGGACCCAGACAAGGAAACCTGTAATTAGTCATGTTTCCAAGGGACAGCAGAGTGGCTCCTAAATCAGACTGTGAGGGCAGGGAAGGGAAAATACTCTCAAGGAGAGGCTGAGTCTAGGGGCGCCTGGTTGGCTCAGTCAGTTAAGCGTCTGCCTTCAGTTCAGGTCATGATACCGGGGTCCTGGGATCAAGCCCTGCATCGGGCTCCCCGCTTGACAGGGAGTCTGCTTCTCCCTCTCCCACTGCCTAGCTGTGCTCTCCCCCTCTCTTGTCAAATAAATTAAAATCTTAAAAAGAAAAAAAAAAAAAGAAGTTGAGTCTATGGTTGGGTCTCGAAAGAAGAGTGCAGAATAGGCTGGGGAAGAGCACCCATGAAGACGAACGGATATCAAAGGAGAAAACATGTCTGAGGGTCGAAAAGCAGTTCGGTATGGCTGGACTGAAGGGTATGTATGGCAAAAACGAGAGGAGGCTAGAAAAACAGAGGGGGCGAGATCATAAAGGGCTTTATGTGCCATATTTAGGGGCCTGACACTGAAGAAATAGTCCAGGATCAGATTTCCAGTGGGCCAACTAGTAGGTATTAAAACAAGTAAATTCACTCCTACTTACATTCATGGCTCCAGATAAAGGGCTGATATTTTTAGCATCTAGACCTAAGTGCCTTAATCAAAGAAAGGAAGTTCTTTGGATGAACTGACTGAGGCTGTCTGTGCAGAATCCCACTTGGTTATTAAAAGCTGGGTGTCCAAATCTTACCAAAGGCCGTATTTGCCCTCGACGTGAAGCAGCAGGAGGAATCTCCTCTCTGCCAAATCTTGGAGCCAGCAGATGGAGAGAAGACGTCAAGATAGAAAGCTGGAGACTACTCATACTAACTACAGCTGGGGAGGGCTGGGGTGTGGCGCGGGCTTTTGACAGTCCGCAAAGGTGCTGCTTCGCATTGGAGTGGGCTGCCAGACTCCCTGTTCTTTCCCTGGATTTACTCACACCAGGCATCTCTGTTCTGTTCCCCCTACAGACCACAGAATGTGTGATTTATAACAGTGTCAAATACGTTCCAGGAAAACACTGTAACAAATCTTATGAACCAGGGTTATACCCCATTCGGATGTCCATACTCTCAAAATATAATAAAGGTTGGGGAAAGAGAGAATGTAAAGAGAACAGAAGAAGCAGAAAAGGAATAACTAGAGGAAAACAGGAAGGCTGCTCACTTTCTCTCCCGTCCCCCACATACAAGAGACACATAGAAGATACAACACAAATGAAGGGGAAACAAAGAACAGAGATGTGTCTTAGGAGTTTTGGACTTGAGTTTTGCCATGCGAGAGTCTATCTGCAAAACCTACACTACCTTTTTGACCAATCTTTTCTGAGAAAAGTAAGAACCAGAAAAAACTACTGATCTCTACAACCAAAAACAGAGATTATCAATGTTCGCTGCTCTACACGGAGGTGTTCTGTAAAGAATGCATTCACTTATTCTGCTTATAAGGAGATGGATTCCTGGGGGAAGTAATACATTTACTGAGCCCGTGTGTGCCAACACTTTCCCAAATACTTGTGTCGTCTCATTCTTTCCTTACACTAAATGAAGGCAGGTTACCCCCTCATTTTATAGACGCGGGGACTCAGGCCCAGAAAGGCAAGAACTTGACTGTGTGTAACCAAGATTTATCTCCAGAACCCAAGTTTTTAACAAATACTATGTTCCATCATCTTCTCAGGTTCTCAAATGCCTAGAAATCCCTTGAACACACAGCTCTTGTTCCCACACTTTGCTTACAGATTCCTTTTATCTGGATCCTCAGTGTCAATATCTTATACCTGATTGGCTCCAGGCATCACACTTCAGTAGTGGATGCCAATGCTCATGATATATAGTATGGTGCGTCCCTAAAATTTTATTAAGTTTTATAAAAATGTAGTAAGTTTGAAGCTCTAATGTAAATCCTGATTTTTTGCGTTTCAGATCTACTTAAAATGTTGGAGGCTCACACTATACACTGAGAAATATTAAGATCCAAGGTTGTGGGTGCACAGTGACACATATTTAAGAAAGAAAATAAACCTGTTTTTTGTTTTTTTTAAGATGCAAGGAATTTTTTCAGGGCACCTGGTGGCTCAGTCGGTTAAACCTCCAATTCTTGATTTTGGCTCAGGTCTTGATCTCAAGGTCCTGAAATGGAGCCTGGCGTGGGCTTCTGCACTGGGGTATGGAGCCTGCTTAATTAAGATTCTCTCTCTCCCCCCATCCCCCCACCCTCTCCTCCCTGCTCGGTCTAAAAAAAAAAAAAAAAAATGCAAGGAATTTTTTGACAAGAAATTTACAGCCTTTGGCATATCTATTTTGACGTTCAAGAGCAACTGTGTAGCAATTTTCACACAAAAAGTATTTAAAGAAAACTGGGTGTTGGCAGGGGAGACATTAAGAGAGTAAGGAACCCCCAAAATTATTTTTGGGGAAAAATTTCACTTGACAAGTCTTTTGCTTTCCTAGTTCTCCCCATCTGAAGCAGAAAAACCACCAAGTCAATCACAGGTTCTATTTTCCACCCTCCCTAGTTTTTATTCCCAGCTATTAAAAAAAAAAAAGTGGTAAAAATTAACAACTATGAAATACTCTGTAAACATTTCTACAGACCTGTTAGTCTATTATCTGTTAAATTATTAAACTGTACATGAGATTAGAAATGAAAATTCTGCCTAAACCGGTATTAACTAGCCGAGCAGCCTAAGGCAGTCACTTTAGCTTTGTTTCCCCCCAAATTCTTAACAGCATGGTTACCAACCTCCACAAGTACATACCTACAAGGGGCTCGGCCAACACGGATGCCCCAATTTCGCACTGTGTAACCTGCATGGAACCCTGGGTCAAAGAAAACTAGAAATTACCTTTCTGTCACTGTTCCCATTGAATACCTGCAGGTACCCTGGCCCTGCCCTGGGCGGTAAAGTCTCAGAGAGGGTGGAGATGTCACTGTTGGAACCAACGAGCAACACGCTTTCCGCAGCTGACTCCAGACAAAGGCTCTGCCCACCTCCTGGGCCTCACCTCCCCACGGCCAGGCAGAACTGCTCCTCCGTCTGACTGTGCTCTGGCGATACCTGCTCATACTCATACTAAGCTTCCATGGCCCCTTTCATAGCTTTTCCTGATATTATCCCACCCCACCCCCAGGATTAGAACAGTCCAGGCTCTTTTCCAATTGATACATAAACTCTTATCCATGATCCTATACATCTGAGCATGGTTCTTTCAGAAGCTGTGAGAGTGCAAAATGCCTTATTCTTTTTCTTTTTTAATCTGTAATGTCTGATAAATTGTAAACACTTAGCTATTTATTAAATTAATGAATTACAGCTCAGCACACAGCATGCTGTTATGGCCATTTGGTGGAGGTGACCTGTTTTCAAAAGCTCTAAGTATAGTGGCTTTTCTGCAACCACACCACAAAGATTCAGCCAGAAAAGGGCAGAGTGAAACATACACTTGATAATTTTGCTGGTTTAAGTGTAAATTGGTATAACCCTTTGGAAAAACTGTTTGCAAATTCAACAAAGAGCCATAAAAATGCTCATATCCTCTGATCTGGCAATTTCAAGGAAACTATTCCAAATATGCAGACATTCTTTGCACAAAGTCTTTTATTAAATGATCTAGAAAAGCAAAAACTTGGAAAACAACTCAAAAGCAACAATAAGATAACAGATAAGTTAACTGTGATACATACACTTGACAGGATCTTATACATCTTTAAAAAGCTATGAAACCTCATAAACGTAACAAATGTAGAACACCTGGCACAGACTACCACACTTAACATGAGAAAAGTTCTGTCATATTACGGTAACTAGTGCTAAAGAGTAAGTAAATGCATAAGGCAAAAGAAGACTAGAAGCAAGGTTACCCATGTGCTTAGGTGTTAACAGTATGTGAGTTGACTTCCTTCTGCTTCTACAACTTTTCTCTACAACAGTTTTTAAAAAAATAAATATGTAATACAGAAAAATAAATAAATAAACGATTCCTCCAGCCAGGCTGAATTTATCTGACAATAGACATTAATAAACAAAACATTCGCAATTTCATTCTTTAGCTGTCAGACTGGGGGTGGGGAGAGGAGCAAGTATGTAAAGTATGCAGCTGTCATACTTGAATTATCTCCACATCAACATTCTGTTCTAGAAAGGTGGTCAATGACGGCCACTCCTCAAGTCCTCCCTACCCTGAAACCCAGGAAAGCTTCTTAGAACCAGAAATGTCTACAGAATCCAGGAATTTACGTACTGACAGGGAGTTCTAGTTTCCTGTCTTTGGGGAGCGTACATATACCGCACAAATGACAGGAAGAGTAAGAAACCCCTCATAAAAATCTGCCTTCTAAGGAAGATGGTGGAGAGGAAATTCCTTGACTGGGGAGGTCAACAACACTGGTTTTGAGTACTGTCCCTGGCTGGCTCTGTGGTCTCTGGACCTCGGCCGCCCCATCTTTACAACATTCATGTTGAACTGCGTGTGGTTTTCTCAATCTTTCCAACCAAGCCTCAACCCCCATCACTGATACACAGGAGATCTGCAGATAAAATTACACTACATGCATTCAAAATATAAGGTTATATAAGTACTGAAACCTTCTGATTCTTCTCCCTTCCCTTTGGACCTTGAGGATCACTGAACTGCCAAGCCTCCTTACACTCAAAATCTCACAATTCTAAATGTGTTTTCTCCTTTCCTCGCTTTGGAAAAACTGGGTTGCATACACCTCAGATTTACGTTTGTCTGCCTTCTCTCCTCTCCTTTTCCATAGCTGGTTAGGGTTTGACTGTCCTACACTATTGGCCTTCATTTCTAGAACAACGGTGCTTCAGCCCCCTTCTTGATAAAGCTGGAGGGCACCTGAATGGATGGAAAAGCACATTCCCAGAGCCACCTCCTTCTCCAAACAAGTTGGTCAGGATATTATACTGGAGCTACCTACAATGAACAAGGGTCATAAAAGGGCTTCTAATTCTATTTCCTGTCTTATCATGCTAAAAAATTATAATTTAGTGATGATTTAAAAGAATGCAATTCTAGGGCGCCTGGGTGGTTCAGTTGGTTAAGCGACTGCCTTCAGCTCAGGTCATGATCCTGGAGTCCCGGGATCGAGTCCCGCATCTGGCTCCCTGCTCAGCGGGGAGTCTGCTTCTCCCTCTGACCCTCCCCCTTCTCATGCTCTCTCTCTCTCTCTCATTCTCTCTCTCAAATAAATAAAATCTTAAAAAAAAAAACCTAAAAAACCTTTAAAAAAAAAAGAATGCAATTCTATAGCAAAGAGCTAAATCTCTCTACCTCTGAAATGCTATCTGGCTACAACTAAGTTTCTTCTATCCTTTTGCAAATATGAAACATAAGATTTTAGGATGAAGCTAGAAGTTGCTTGCATTTTCAAAAGACTGATAATAATGGGGGTGTCTGGATGGTTCAGTCAGTTAGGCTTCTGACTCTCCATTTCAGCTCAGGGTTGAGAGTTCAAGCCCCGTGTTGGGTTCCAGACTGGGCATGGAGCCTACTTAATAAAAAATAAAAAAAGGGACTGATAATAATGAATGTTGGTGAGGATGCAGGGAAATAGGTATCTCATGCCTGCTGAAAGGAACATAAATTGGGATAACCAACCCTTAGAGGGCCATCTGGCAATGTATATCAAAATGAAATGCTCACACTCTAACCCAACAGTTACCACTTTCAGATATTTGTCCTATAGAAATAATTGGATAGGGGCGCCTGGGTGGCTCGGTCGTTAAGAGTCTGCCTTCGGCTCAGGTCATGATCCCAGGGTCCTGGGATCGAGCCCCGCATCAGGCTCCCTGCTCCGCAGGAAGCCTGCTTCTCCCTCTCCCTCTCCCCCTGCTTGTGTTCCCTCTCTCGCTGTGTCCCTCTCTGTCAAATAAATAAATAAAATCTTTAAAAAAAAAAAAAAAAGAAGTAACTGGATAAATAAGTGTGTTCAAGGATGTTTATCTCGGTACTATTTATAAAAGCAAAACCACACACCTACCTAAATGTGCAACAAAAGGGACTAGGGACAAAAATTATGGCAAAGTCATGCCATGGAA
The DNA here is from genome assembly GCF_037043125.1 of Eumetopias jubatus. Taxonomy (NCBI): domain Eukaryota; kingdom Metazoa; phylum Chordata; class Mammalia; order Carnivora; family Otariidae; genus Eumetopias; species Eumetopias jubatus. Next base: position 129,149,027 of record NW_028274815.1, read on the forward strand.
ATCTAAGCAATCATTACTTCATCTAAAAAATCATCCTGTAGAACAATGTATATAGTATACCACATTTGGATTAAAGAAAAAGACACAGAGGAAAATACACGCATAAAACAATTTTTAAATGTTCAGTGCCATCTCTGCTTAGAATTATGGGGTCATCTGCACTTTCTTTTCTTTGTTGCAATGCAGCATTTCCATAGCCATCAGAAAAATCTTTGTATAATAAAGAAGTTCTCTGTTCCAATAGTGAAAGTTCTGGCAGTAACCAAATCTGTTTGAACTGACCCCAAATTTTGAAGTTTCCAGAGTTACTGAGAATGCCTTTTTCACATAGCACCCACTGAATATCTATGAACACACTCTAGGAATGATGCCTTCAAACATGGGTCTTTTTCTTTCTTTTCATTTTTTTTTTAAAGATTTATTTGAGAGAGAAAGACAGTGAGTGAGCGAACACGTGCTCAAGGGGTGAGGGGCAGAGAGGGAGAGGGAATCTCAAGCAGATTCTGTGCTGAGTGTGAGCTAAAGCAGGGCTCCACCTCTGACCATGAGATCATGACCTGAGCCGAAACCAAGACTCGGAAGGAAGCTTAACCGACTGAACCACCCAGGCGCCCCTCTTTCTTTTCATTTTTTAAAACAATCATACATTTTAATGCCGGGGGGGGCGGGGAGAAGCAGGCAGTACAAAAACACAACAGAGCTTTTGCCTTATTAGCCCCTCACTCTTTATTGCTCCAGATAATTTCCCCAATCTTAAACCATTATTCCACCTTCACCTATACCCAATGATTCATAATTATCCTAAAACTTCTGATCTTTCTAGTTAAAAGCTCACCAAGCAAGCTTCCTCTACCTAGCCCACAATCCCAAAGTATTTGTCCACTGACAGTTCTCTGGCCTCCCTCCTGATCCTCTTCTGGAAAGGAGATTATTCTCCATGTCCCATGGGGATAATATATTATAATCATATTACTGTTAGCCTGGAAGACTATAACAGACTAATAGGGTTATCTACTCTTTAGGAATTTGTTTCCAAAAGGCATCATTCTAGCTGAGATTAACACACTGTCAGACACATGAAATCAGAGCCATCATTTCCATAGAAAGGCAAAAATTACCAGAGAAAGCACTTGAAAATGTCCTGACTCTCGGCATAAACACTTAGCAAAGAAAGATCTTCCCTTGACACCCTATAGGTATGAACCCTTCCTCCAGACCAGATGGTTTGTCCTTAGCAGACATGAAACTGTCCTAGAAATGGGTCCTCTGAGCCATGCAAAGTGCTGGACTCATTTTCTCTCATCTCTTATATTGCTTTGCCTTTCACTTGATCCAGAATGTTCAGACATTAGCATTTCTTTCTTTAGCTAAGTGATGTTCACATGTTTAAGCAATGCAAGACCAACAAGTCCACAGAAACAGAAGGACCAACCAAGAGAATCCTGGAAAGCATAAGGCATGGTCAAAACTTGTAAGACTATTCCTAAACATTAAAAAAAAATTCTTCCCACAGATTACTTGATTGCAAAGGGGAAAGTGTACGTTTACAATGGAGAATTCAGACAGGCACCCCTTGACCATGGGATCAAGCTGGGCATCCCTAACGCTGGAACAAGCTGACATTACCTTCAGAATATTCTTGCCAGAAACTTGTAACCTCAATCTAATCAAGCTTTCAGAACTGTCTCCCAGCTTAGAAAAATTCAGGGGATTAAAAAACACATCAAACTGACACCAAGCAATTCCAGAATGTAGAACATTATCTGTAAACAACTGGCCTGGTCTCTTCAAAAAGTTACTATAGGGGCGCTTGGGTAGCTCAGATGGTTAAGCGTCTGCCTTCGGCTCGGGTCATGATCCCAGAGTCCTGGGATCGAGTCCCGCATCGGGCTCCCTGCTCCTTGGGAGCCTGCTTCTCCTTCTGCTTCTCTCTCTTTCTCTCTCTCTGTCTCTCATGAATAGATAAATAAAATCTTTAAAAAAACAAAAACAAAAAGTTACTATAATGAGGAGTATGGGTTGGGGCGGGAAGGCAGCTACAGACTGAGACCAAAGAGACACACTCAAATACAGTACGTGATTTGAGGGCAGGGCGGCTAAGTACACTCTGAGCACCGCTGGGGGAATGTGGATATGGTCTGGATACCAGAAGATATTTTCAAAGTACTGTTAATTTCAATAACAGTATTGTGGCTATATCTATCATTTTTTTAAAAGATTTTATTTTTAAGCAATTTCTACACCCAACGCGGGGGTTGGACTCACAACCCCAAGATCAAGAATTGCATGTTCCACTGACTGAGCCAGCCAGGCGCCCCAATCCTTATCATTTGTAAGAGATGTGTGCTGATGTATTTAGAGGTTAAATGTCTTGCTGTGTCTACAGTTTAATTTCACATGGCTGGCGGGGGGAGCCAGAGTTAAAATAAATAAAGCAAAATGGTAATAATTGTTGACCCTAGATGAAGGGTAATGTGTACACTGTGTCATTCTTTTAACTTTTTCTGTAGGTTTAAATTCTTTTCATAATAAAAAGCTGGGAGAAGAGTTTGATTTTGGATGCTATCTAAATTGCCAACTAAATCTAAATTAAAGTATATTAATACCATACCAAGAATCCTGTAAGTGGATCACAAATTATAATACGGGGAGTATATACCTAAGTAATGTTTACATAAGAAGTTAAAGCATTCGGTGGCTATTCTATGCCAACAAAAAATTATTTTGTTTCTGAAACCAAGAACCGCATTTACTCTTTTCATATAATTTCATAGGAGAACTGCAGAGAAATTACAAATAAATTTTCCTGTTGCTCCCTCAATTTATATTTGAATGGCTTTCCACTGCCGTCAAGGTCAAGTTCAAATTCCTCTTGCACAGCATAACTTACAAGAGTCCATGAAACTTGGCCTGTCTCTGCAATCTCTTCTCTTGCCACTCCCCAATCCCACCCTCGGTGGGCATCAGCAACTCTCTGCAACCAGCCAAGATCTCAGACAACACTGCTCCTCTTGCCCGGAACTTAAAGACACAAAACCCAAGATAAAGACAAGGAAAAAGTTCCAGGAAAAATCAACCATCACAACAAAAGCATGTGCTCAGGATGAACAGGGAGGGGGAACGGAGAAGATGCCAGCGAAAGCCACACCCTCTCTCTTAGTGTAGCATTCCTAGCTTGGCTTGTTTGCCGCTCCCTTTCAAAGTTACATCTGCAGGTTTACGGAAAGGAAAGTAACTAAAAATTCCTGAGGCTGACCTTACTCTCAGACAAAAATTCCTAGGACTGCACACCCCACAATCAAAAAACAAAAAACAAGAAAACCTTTTATAGGTTAAGAGTTAAAACTCAGTATGCCCAAAGACTTTTTAAACGACCCTGGGCTGACAACCACAGAGCACTGAAATGCCACAAAAATTAAATTATGGTGCTTTGTAATAGATTTAGCACTATTTTTAAATATTAACAAGACTGCCCGAGGGAGTAAGTTTATCAAGGGATAAGAATCCTAGCAGTATACGGAGTTCACTCAGAGGCCAATTAACATCTCCCACCACGCCCAACACCTAGGCTTCCAAGTTGCTGTAGGGCCCTGTGGGTTTGTTGGCAGGGGCCCCTGACCCATAAGCTCCCGCAATGCTCTAGGGGCTCGGCGTAAAGGGAGGCCGAACTTGAACTAGTGTAACCATGAGAGCTAACTTCCTATGTCTGTACTGTTTTGCTTCTTTTGCTGTCTGAAGACGCCAACACCCAATAATGTGGCTGTATGATTTTTAGTTTCTCTTCTCACCTTGGATTTTCCTTTCCTACAGTTATTTTGAAAATCAGCAAATGCCTAACGCTCATAAACTGTCAGTAGCCATCTGTGATTTTCACAATTAGATCACTGTTAAAAGGGAGCATAAATTTTAGCTCTAGACTTTATTTCAACAATCTGGCAAATTATTAAGGGGATGAGTGATTTTTATCTTTAGAGCAGGGTCATTGTACTATGCCACCCTAAAAAAACCCAATTCTTTTTTTTTTTAAGATTTTATTTATTTATTTGACAGAGAGAGACATAGCGAGAGAGGGAACACAAGCAGGGGGAGTGGGAGAGGAAGAAGCAGGCTCCCCGCCGAGCAGGGAGCCCGATGTGGGGCTCGATCCCAGGACCCTGGGATCATGACCCAAGCCGAAGGCAGACACCCAACGACTGAGCCACCCAGGCACCCCAAAAAAACCCAATTCTTAAACGACTACAGGCCTGGAGTCTTCTGGTTAGAGAAGACTCCCCTCTCCTCCAAATCCAGCCCCCCAAACAAAGCTTGGCACTTCTTGGATCCCTGCTCATAAAATGACCAGCCCACTGAGAAATTTTTGAGGGGTTATTATCAGGTAAAAAGAGAAACTTAAAAAAAAAAATTGTTCTAGGAAAGCTGTGAACTATGTAAGAATGAAAGTAGGAGCGGCTGGGTGGCTCAGTCAGTTAAGCATCTGACTCTGGATCTCAGCCAGTTCCTGATTGTGAAGTTCAGGGTTGTGAAGTTCAAGCCCTGCGTTAGGCTCTACACTGGGTGTGGAGGCTACTTTAAGGGGAAAAAAAAAAAAAAAAAAAGAATAAAAAGAAAATGAAAAAAAAATTATCAGGTAACACCAACTAAACCTCTCTAAATGGACCCACAGATTTTCTTGAAGTGGCTTTTGCTAATTTGCGGGCAGAGCACAACACACTCAAGAAAATGATGCTCACAGCAGGACACTAACACCAAGTAATTTTATGAGATTATGTCTGAGTTTGTACTAAATAATTCATGCTGGGAGTGGTAATAAAAGCAGAGATGAAGTTAAGCTAGTGATTGAAGATACTAACCTTGTCAAACAGAGAGAGAGAGAAGGATGAGTGGGTACCTTCCAGACCCAGCACAGATGAACCTGCCAAATGATCTCCTCCTCCTTGAAGAAGTCCCGTTGCTCTTACGGGCAACACCGTTTGCACTTGGCAGATGCGCACTGACTGCAAAGTGTGCGAAGGCCCCGTGATGCCAGGGCTAGAGTAGCACATAGCAAAACTACTAAGAAGCTGGTTGAAGGGAGGAGAGGCACCAACCGGATACAAGACAGTCAGCAGCTGTGCCAGCCCATGCTGGGGGAGGAAAAGGAAGCACTACACAGTGAGTGTTCTCACTCTTTAGAAGAACAAGGTTATATGGCATTCATCCTCTGCGTTTACGATGATGAGTACCTGCTGCTTTCTGGTGAATAAAAATGAAGGGGAGTCATTCTGAGAAGCAGAGAATTACTTCTGTATTCCTCTACCTACATAAAGGCATAATCATCCTCAAATTATGGGACCGGGGCATCCGAATACCACCCGATGACGTGTGTGTGCTTTTTTTAGAGGTGCTACAGTTTTGCTGACTTCTTTGTCTGCATGCAGCCTTTTCAGAAGAAGCTTAAGAGTGTTAGCCAGAGAGCACTACAACTTTCTGATGTCAAGTGGTGAGCATGGGCTAGAAAGGAACCACAGGGCTTCAAAGGTGGGCACAACCAAACGAGCTGTTGTGCATAGATGACCCATACTCAACTAAAACACAAGTTCCTCCTTAGTATGAGAAGTCTGACTCTCCCTCCCCAGAGCCCGGCCCTAAGATAACACTGTGTCTGGTAAAACATGCATCATGCCATCCATCCCGCCCCTCTCCCCGCACCCAAAAGTAGTTTCCCCAAGGCAGCACTTCCAAAACAGCACTGCTCTTTAATCCAGACAACTCAGGCTAACATGCATTATTATTTCTAATTTTTAATCCCCTTTCATACCACTTAAGACTGTGAACACCGATGTCTGATCCCTAATGCTAGGTGCACACACTTCCTGGCAATGATGTTAAAGTAAGGCTTTCTTGATTCTTATCCGATCTATTTCTGATTTCTGAAGTGGAACTCTCTCCGTAGGGAAAGGGGGGACACAGCTTTTTTATTATGCAGCTGAATGGATAAAACAAAATCTAAATATAACCAGAATGCAATACAAAATAAGAGTTACGTCCTGCAAAATTACATATAGATTTGGCTAACGTGATAGGCGAAATATCTTTTAGGTCATAAGCAGGTGTTCTAAAAGATGCTTTCCATCTTGGGGCGCCTGGCTGGCTCAGCTGGAAGAGCATGCAATTCTTACTGTCGGGGTTGTGAATTCAAGCCCCACACTGGGCACAGAGAGTACTTAAAAATAAATAAATTTTAGGGGCGCCTGGGTGGCTCAGTCGATTGGGCATCTGCCTTCGGCCTAGGTCGTGGTCCTGGGGTCCTGGGATCAAGCCTTGCATCTCCCTGCCCCCACCCCCTGCTTGTGATCTCTGTCAGATAAATAAAATCTTAAGAAAAAAAGTTAAATAAATTTTAAAAATAGCAATTTTTTTAAAAAAGAGCTATTTTCCACCTTAAGACACAGAGTAAATAAATTTTATTTCTTCAGAGCACAGGAAAATAGCAAAGTAAGAGAATCAGATGACACTGGAAGGGAGCCTAGATCTCACCCCTCCTGATATACCAATCAGATACAGCCTAGGGCTCCTGAGCTAAATTAAAAGATGAAGGTCAACTTGGTTACTAATTTCCCAGCGACAGCCCAAGGGAATCAAGATAGAAAAGCAGAACCAACCCTGGAACTCAAATAGGATTAAATGCATGTCACAGCATTATTTATAGTCCAGAACAAGTAGGTAATTCAGCTGGACAAGAGTTTAGGCCCTTTCCTGAGCTGATTCACCTACTGTTCAAAGAATGTAGGTACCTTCCTCCTATTGTAGCCCTGAGCTAGGCACCAGCCATGAGTCCTCAAGCAGATACACCCAATGGTGTAGACACCGCCTCTGCACGGCAAAACTTACAATCAGCTGGCCAGGAGGTCTTGAAGAAAAGCCTAGCAATGTTTGCTTGATAAGATACATAATCACTGAGCCCTGGAAGCCATCCAGGGGCTCACGGGCTGTGGTGGAACAAAGTGGGGCAGACAGGTAACAAGGGCATATTCTTTTCAAACTTCCTCCTTGCACAAGCCTTAATCAAGAAGAAAATTAAGAGTTAAGGGGTTTCATTTAATTTCGATGAAGTATCATTATTTCCATTTTATAGAAAAACAGAGTCAAATATTGCTTTGACGTGGCCTACAAGTTCTCACCAAGCTTGCTACTAAGGCCTTGGTGATCCTTGGCCTCCGGAAGTACCTCAGTACCGGCTGCCATTGCCCTTACAGCTAACGGGCAAAAATGAAAAGTTCTCAGCGTTCATGGAGCCCAAAGCAAAGTCCCCTACAATCTCCCAGATATATTAATTTCATCCCTTGCCCACTAGATGGTTACATAAAAAGAGAAAAAAAGAAAAATTTAAAAACCTAGGGCCAGGGCGCCTGGGTGGCTCAGTTGGTTAAGCGACTGCCTTTGGCTCAGGTCATGATCCTGGAGTCCTGGGATCGGGTCCCGCATCGGGCTCCCTGCTCGGCAGGGAGTCTGCTTCTCCCTCTGACCCTCTCCCCTCTCATGCTCTCTCTCTATCTCATTCTCTCTCTCAAATAAATAAACAAAATCTTTAAAAAAAATAAATAAATAAAAATAAAAATAAAAACCTAGGGCCAGACCCAAAACTAACCCTCCTCTCTTCAAAAGGAGAGAACAATGGATACTTTGATCTTCCTTTTCAACTCCTTACAGTGGACCGTTTTCAGCACTGCTGGGATGACTCAATGAGCTCTGGGAAGTAACTTGAAAACTCTACCGAAACTACGAGCTCAGGGCTGGGTCCTGAAAACAACCTCTTGCCTCTAATTTTCTTCTCAAAAAAAAATTTTTTTTAACAAAGATTTTTTTTTTTGCAATTGCCGATCTTCAAGTGAAATTAAAAATTAATTTTCGTTCTACTATCCATCATTCTCTGGCACCACAGTAAAGAACATTACTGAGCCTTGCCTAGAAAACTCAGTGTTGGTTAGACAAACAAATGCCTTGTTCACATGTCAACTGAGCTTTCAGTGGCCTTAACTCCTGAACCCCAAAGGAGGGCCAGGTTCTCCCTCAATGCACTCCCTGCCATAAATACTGCTGTTATCTAGCAGAGTCAAGAGCTTATTTAGGAGATAAGGCGAATAACACCACAAATGCCTTGAAGTAACAGGCAAACATTACAGGACTTGCCCCCAGTCTTAGCAATTTGTCAAATGAGCAAGCTGTAAAATTATGCTCTCCAGAAATACCTCTCATCCCATTTCCAGAAGGATCTATTCTGACACAACTGCTACCTATAAGCTGTCCCTTTTTAAGGTTTTCTATCGATTTCACCTTATCCTGATTAAAAATGCCATAATATCAGAAAATCCATCAGATCACATTAGAGAGTCAATCATCCAGCTATTTATTATCATTGTCACTATTTTACTAGTTGCACAAATAAAAAGAGGGCTGCATGGGCTGAAGGAGCACTTCCTCAAGCTCTTACGGCTTCCCAGATGCACAGACTAGGAATGTTCTGGAACACAAGGCTGAGTCATTGAGACCGCTCAGAAGCAAGGAACTCCTCTTCGAAACAGGACTCAATATAAGAGGTTTGTATTAATTATTCAAAGAACTTTAAAAAAAAAGTAATGAAAGCACTGACTACAACATGGATGAACCTTGAGGACGTTAAGCTAAGTGAAATAAGCCAGACACAAAAGCACAAATACTGCATGATTCTATTTATACGAGGGACCTCTAACAAGCACATTCAGAGAGACAGAGTAGAAATGTGATTTTCAAGGACCAGGAAAAAGCAGGACTGGGGAGTTGTTGTTTAACAGGCGCAGAGTTTTTGTTTGGGATGAGCAAAAGTTCCAGGAATGCACAGGGGTGATGGCTGCACAATATTCGCAGTGAACTAAATGCCGCTTGACTGCATACTTAACAATGGGTACAATGATCAATTTTATGTTATGTGCATTTTACCACAGTTTTAAAAAGCTGTATGTAAGACCTAGAATTAGTAAGATTAGCGGTGGTAAATAATAAGCCTAAACCAAGGGGCACGAAGGTTCTGTACTTCAAATCCATTTAAGAGTGAAAAGAATCAGGGCGCCTGGGTGGCTCAGTCAGGTAAGCGTCCGACTCTTGATTCAGCTCAGGTCAGGAGATCAAGCCCTGAGTCCGGCTACAGCTCCGTGCTGGGCGTGGAGCCTGCTTAAGATTCTTTCTCCCTCTGCCCCTCCCCCACTTAAAAAAACAAAAGAAAAGAATCCACATTCCCAAAGTGTAGAAAACAGTCCAAAGCTATAGCCGCTCCCACTCTTCTCCATTCAGCCTCATGACCTTGAATGTCACGTGCACGCTGAAGGCTCCTGACTGAGTCCCACCTTGACTTCTCCTATGCACTGGTCTGCAGGCCAACTGCACCCTTGACGTCCCCACTTGGATGTCTTACCAGTCTCCCCAAACTTAACTTGTCTAAACCAAATCACTGTCCTCACCCACCACCTGCCCCACCTACAGCCTTCCTGTCTTGGTTTAAGTACAACCCTACCCTGCCACCTCACCCCTTCACAGCCATTCTCAACCAGGAACTGTGAGACATCCTCTTTCAACAGAAGTCAGATGGTTTCAGTCCTCCCTCTTCAAAAACTTCCAATGAATCCTCATTTCTCTCGGAGTTAAAGTCAAACTGTGGACCATGGCTGTCTCCTAAATCAGGAGTCTGCAAACTTGGGGGGCCAGATCCTGCCCACCCCGTTTTTATAAACAAAACATTACTGGAACACTGCCACACCCATGGTTGTCTGTGGCTGCTTCCACCTCCAAGCTCCAACTAGTGGAATAGTTGCTTGCGGGAGACTGCGCAGCCTGCAACAGTTACAGCTGGCCCTTTGCATACAAAGTCGGCCCGCCCAGGCTCCAAAGGATTTGTGCCTTGTCCTCACCCCCTCTGAGGGCAGGTCCTTTTTCTCTCAGCCTCACTCACTCTGCTCCAGCCACAGTGGCCTTCCTGCTGTTCCTGGGTACCCTAGGCAAGCTCCTACCTCAAGGCCATTGCCCAGGGAGCTCTCTCCCCACGCACCTGCAAGGCTTGCTCACACAATTCCTGAAAGTATTCAGTTGTCACTTCAGTGAGATCTTCCCTAACCACACTATATTTAAAATTGCAACCCTTGCCCAGCAAAAAAAAAAAAAACCAGCACCTTCCCTTTTCCTGTTTATCTTTCTCCACAGCGCTAATCACTTAATATGATACATAATTTTCTTTTTTGTCTGACTTAACCCTATAGCTCCAGAGGACATAGATTTTTGTGATTTCTGTTCACTTATCCCAGTGTCCAGCGTACAGTAGCCAGCATACAGTAGCAGCCCAGTAAATAAATAACATGTTACCTGGAGCTGAGTGTGTGTGGTATGGCTACCTAGCCTAAGGAAAAATTCAAGATCTCTATTCTAATGGGGGGAAGGGTTAAATGATTAACAGAAGAGATGGAAAAAATTAGGATCCATACTTAAAAAGAATCTGAAAATACAATTTTGGCTTATGACACATTCCAAATATAGACAAATACTTCTAAAGTTAAAGACAAATTTTTCAATTAAAAAAAAATCTAACACTGGTCTAGAGTTGCAATTAATAAATACCATCTGTGCTCATAATCTGAAACCTGTTTCAAGCTCTAGCTTTCCAATTTACTCATATCCTACTGAACTTTATTTTTAATCTTCAAAGTCAACATCTTAATTTATATATATCCTATCATTCCATTCCAGTTCCCATTACTACCGATTTTTATTCCACCTTCTTGGCTGAAATGACCAGAACTAGGTGTGGAAAAAAAGAAACCCTCCTGTTTTGAGGTTAAAGAAAAGTTGTATTAGCAAAAGAAGACACCAACCCGGAGCTGAGAAAATGGATAACTCGGGCGCCTGGGTGGCTCAGTTGGTTGAGCAACTGCCTTCGGCTCAGGTCGTGATCCTGGAGTCCGGGGATCGAGTTCCACATTGGGCTCCCCGCTCAGTGGGGAGTCTGCTTCTCCCTCTGACCTTCTCCCCTCTCATGCTCTCTCTCACTCTCTCTCAAATAAATAAAATCTTTAATAAAAAAAGGAAAGAAAATGGGTAACTCTAGTTTTTTTTTTTTTTTTTAAGATTTTATTTTTATTTATTTGACAGAGAGAGAAAGAGACAGCGAGGGAGGGAACACAAGCAGGGGGAGTGGAGCGGGGAGAAGCAGGCTTCCTGCCGAGCAGGAAGCCAGACACGGGGCTCGATCCCAGGACCCCGGGATCATGACCTGAGCCAAAGGCAGACACTCAACGACTGAGCCACCCATGCACCCCAACTCTAGTTTCTTTTTAAGATTTTATTTATTTATCTTTGAGAGAGAGAGAGAGTGAGAGAGCACAAGCAGTGGGAAGGGGCAGAGGGAGAAGCAGACTCCCCGCTGAGCAGGGAGCCTGTCGGGGGCTCCATCCCAGGACCCTGGGATCATGACCTGAGCCAAAGGCAGACGCTTAATGGACTAAGCCACCCAGGCACCCGATAACTCTAGTTTCTATAAGCAGTATTTAAAAGAAGAAAAACGTATCATGCAAGAAAAGTCAAAAATGGAAGAATGGTAGTAAATTCTCTGCCCCCACAATCAAGAACATCAAGGACATTTCTAACAAATTGGACTTAAGGGGCAACAGCTTGATAAATACAACTTTGACATTTAACAAGAATAATATACCTGAAATGAACTAAAAAACTATTATTAGTTTATGTTTAGGAAAAAAGCTTAGAAAAATATGTACCAGGCAGCTTAATAGCAATTGCTTGGAGGAATGGTGGGGTTATGCAGGGCTTTTAACTTTCTATGATTATACATTTCTGTAACATTTTAATCTTCTATAACTCCATATTCTTTTGCAAAAGAAAAATATAGAAATGATACAGAAGAGTGAAACAAGCTTAGATCCAGCAGATAAAAATTCCCAAAAACAACTATTAATGAAGCAGTTATGTTAGAAATAAACTGTTTTGATCTGAGAACGTTCAGATGAGAAGTTGCAAAGTATCTACACACAAAACAACAAAGGTTGTTTTGTGTGTAGAGGTCTTCTGGTTTCCTTTTATCTTTAAACTGTGGCTTAACTACCAGGTAAATAGTTTGGTAGCTAAAAGCATCAACTTTGGGGGCACTTGGGTGGCTCAGTCAGTTAAGTGGTTAAGCAACTGCCTTCGGCTCAGGTCATGATCCCAAAGTCCCGGGATCGAGCCAGCGTCAGGCTCCCTTTCAGGGGGGGAGTCTGCTTCTCTGTCTCCGCCCCCCCCCCCACTCATGCTCCATGCTCTCTCTCTCTTTCTCAAATAAATAAAAATAAACAAATACTTTTTTAAAAAGTATCAAGTTTGGAGGTAAACTACCTGGGGTTAAATCACAGTTGGCTGAACGACCTTAGGCAAATTACTTAACCATTCTGTGCCTCAGTTTCTTCATCCATAAAATAGGGACAACAATATTTGTACTTCCTTTAGGATTAAATGAGTTAATATTTGTAAAACACCAAGAAGAAAGCCTAGAACAAAATAAGAACTACATTTATTTAAATGCTTATTATTGGGGAGCCTGGGTGGCTCAGATGTTAAGTGTCTGCCTTCAGCTCAGGCCATGATCCCAGGGTCCTGGGATCGAGCCCCGCATCGGGCTCCCTGCTCGGCGGGGAGCCTGCTTCTCTCTCTCCCACTCCCCCTGCTTATGTTCCTGCTTTGTCTATCTCTGTCTCTGTCAAATAAATAAATAAAATCTTTAAAAAAAATAAGTGCTTATTATCATTCATATAAAAATCCAGATTTCTAGAGTCTCTCAAAATATTGGAAGATCTAGCAAAAACGAGCATAAAATTCCCACCTTGCTACCTTGATGCAATCATCAGGTGCTGAGTAGCCCAGTGGCTCTCTCCTTTGAACAGAACACAATCTTTTTAGTTGACCCTAATCCCCCATTTATGCCCTCTGATCTAAACTGAAAAAGGAAAATATTTTATAAAATCATGTGTTTCTATTCTCCAAGGAGTTACTTTTATATTATTAATCTAACCATAGAGGTGCCTTTTAGGCAACATGCTTGAGCAGTGGAAACATGACCAACCCAGAAGGGCCCCACATCGACCACGAAGCTGAGTGCAAACCAGCTCATTAGGTGACCCACCTCAAAATACCCACAGGCCCCGACCAACCAATGGGCTACTTCCAACCAGGCACAGTTGCCAAAAAAGGGAAAATTCCCTATGTCCCCATACGTCCTCACCTTCCCCCTTTAAATACGGCCAGAGAGCTGCTCCCTTGCTGTGTATTCGATAAACTTCCATCTGCCTCAGGTGCATCCTGTCACTGCACGGGCTTCCACCCAATCGAGTCACCCCACATTTGAGGCCCCCATCCAGAGAGGCACCCCACTAACCATCCATGAAACAATGAAGATCCAAAGACACTAAAACGGAACTACAGCTTAGTAGTTAAGAGCTGGCCTCCAGAGGAAAACCCCTGGACCTGAGCACAAGCTTTGTCACATATTAACTGTGTAGACTTGGTCATGTTACTTAGCCTCTCTGAACCTCACTTTCCTCACCTATTAACATGAAGCAAATAATAACACCTATCTCATTGGGCTAGGGAAGATAAGCAACACATGCAAAGTTCAAAGACCAGGGCCTTATATATGGTTAACACTCGGGTTAGTTCAAAATTTATTGAAAGAAATCACTAAATTGTACACCTGAAACTAATATTACACTGTATGTTAACTAACTGGAATTTAAATAAAAACTCTTAAAAATTAATGAAGAAAGGAGAGAGAAAACGTTGGTCCCTGAGCTGACGGAGGCCACACGGCAGGAACACGAGTGTACAAATCAGTTAAGTGCCACGCACTATTACTGGTGCTATAATAGAAAGAAACCAAGGCATACATGGGGGCTTAAATGACACGCTGAAGAGCTGCTTGTTCAAATACTTCTATCCCCACTCCCCAGCAGACAGAGAGGAAGCTGAATGGGGTGCGAGTCATCTTTCCTTCGGCTCTGATCCTGTGGTTCTGAGCTCATGACCGAACTTCTCACCGTCCTGTGAGGCTTTAGAAATAACAAATGTCAGACCCCTAAGTTAGTGATTAGAATAGAGTGGGCCTTCAGGAAGTCACAGTTATTATCCTTTTTACATGCCTTCAATTTTAGAATAATTTTAGATTTACAGAAAAACAGTGAATTTATTACAAAGAGTTCCCATACAATTCTGACTTTTATCCACATTGTTACTCCAGTTGTAAAGACAGTGAAATGACTTCTAAGCTACTTTTAAAACACATGACAATAGTGAAGACAGTCACTCTGGGAAAATCCTGCTTGAAGCACTTAAACACACCAGACCGCATCAGTGGACCGATTTAACAGGTCTATTTAGATGTGTCCTAAGATACGTTTAAAGGCAGACGTGAGCAAGAGGCTACTATGCTCATCACAGGCGTAGCAACACCTTCTCCACGTTACCATCTCCGACAAGAGCTTCAGCAGGTGTGAGGGTATCTCCTTGAGTCACAAAAACACCTTTTATGCCCTGCAGAGCCCATCACACCACAGTATTTCCTAACCAACCAGAAAATGAAAAACTCTGTGGCCCAGACAGGCCTGCATTTGAAAGCAGCAGGGATAGCAGCTGCTGGGCTCTCGAAGGTCAGACTCTGAGTGGCCGTCCAGAATGCTGCGGGCTGGCAAAGGTAGGGGAAAAAATGTTGGATGTGAGCCTGGATCCGAGCACGCACTGAACAATTAATTATCAGTCCCATTCCTTCATATGTGTTTGACTCCTAGCAGCCACCTATCAAAAAGGTAATGTGAAAATATCATTTTACATTTTACAAAATAGAAATTAGAGACTCAGAAGAGACATGCCCAGACAACAGCTAGAAAAGCGGGAAAATAACAGCTATTGTCCCAGAAGTTGAGTATGATTCACACTAACATTTGGACCAACTTTTTTTTTTTGTTTCAGATTCACTTTGATGAGCTCTCAAAAACCTCCTGTCACGGACATTTCTGGGTAGTTTTTATTTTATTTTTTAAAAAGATTTCATTTATTTATTTAACAGAGAGAGACATAGCGAGAGAGGGAACACAAGCAGGGGGAGTGGGAGGGAGAAGCAGGCCCCCCGCAGAGCAGGGAGCCTGATGCGGGGCTCAATCCCAGGACCCTGGGATCATGACCTGAGCCGAAGGCAGACGCTTAACGACTGAGCCACCCAGGCGCCCCTCTGGATAGTTTTTAAAGCCTCATTCTTTTTAAGATACTTTTTTTTTTAAATTTATTTGAGAGAGAGGGGACGAGACGGCGAGCAGTGGGAAGGGCAGAGGGAGAGAATCTTAAGCCACTCAGGGCTGAGCACGGAGCCCGATGTGGTCCTCGATCTCACAATCCTGAGATCATGACCTGAGCCGAAATCAAGAGTCGGGACGCTCAACCGACTGAGCCACCCAGGCACTTCTAAAGCCTCATTTTTTAAGAGTAAGAAGAAAGCATCATCTGAATCAAGGCGTTAGAGTAATTCGTGTGGAACGCTTGCTACAAGATGTATGTGCAAAAAGAATGGCAGTGTTTGGACACTGCAGAGGATTGCTCCTCCTCACCGGTGCCGGGATGCTGCTCTGCCATCCCCTCTGACTCAGCACCTAAAAGGCACGATGGGAAGGGAGTACCATAAAAAAGCCATGCATTATTAACAAGAGCCTTGGCATCAAAGTAGAATGATTTGGAAAACAGGAAAATGTCTGCAAAGTAAGAAGAGTAGCAAGCAGCTTAAATCACTTTTGGCAGCGTCATACCATTCAGAGATGTCCACTCGAAGTCATTTCTCTTCGTAAGCAGCCTTTCTCTTTTAACCCTTAGTTTTAAGCCCTAATTTGGCTCTCTTTATGTCCTTCCTACCTTAAATTCCAAATGGTTATCTACATTCTCTGAGCAGATTTCTCTGTGTTCATTTGCTCCTGTCAGCTTAAAGGCTGTACGTGCGCCAGATCACAGTGAGAACAGACTGCAACAATACTGTTCTGCAGAAGACCGAGGAGATACCACACACGGGAGATATCACACACTGCAACAGTCCCCGTCAGCTAGAAATCATGAGTCTGTCCTCTCAACTCTAGGACAAGTGAACAAGTGACTTCAACTCCCCATTCACAGCAGGCAAGCGAATGGTGAACAAATCCACGTACTCTTAATACCACTTTAGCACCCCAGTATCTACTATCAAATGATCAGGCCAGAATGAGGCTGAAGAGCCATCCAAGGATGGAAGACAATGACCTGCGTAACGCAGAGTTCATTCCACTTCTCTGGCACTATACCAGATTAGGAAAAATAATCCTGCCTCTTAGACCAGTGGTTCTCAAGCAGGGGTGATTTTGCTCCCCAGGGGACAGGCTGCAACACCTGGAGGCATTTTTGGTTGTTGCAGATCAGGGAGAAGGGTACTACTGGATCTAGTGGGTAAAAGGCCAGGGACAATGCTAGAATTCTGCGGTGTGCAGGACAGCCTCCAACAGCAAAGCATTATCCAGCCCAAAATGTCACTAGTGCTGGGACTGAGAAACTCTGCATTTAACTTCTTTATGTTAAAACTTACTTTTAAGTTAACTGTTGATACTGTTACACAAAAAGCATAGTAGTAACGTACAAGTAACTTTATAATGATGGTTCATTTTAGATTAATAAACAGATATTTCTTTCAATTCCCTTTGAACTAAACGTGTCTTCTTTAATACAGCACAGACTAATATCTTTTCTACAACATAAGGAACAAAACACATGAACAAGAATCATATAAAGTAGCTCTGCTTCTGACTATGACTCAGTAGCTTGCCATAGATCGGGGATCCCTCAGAGAACACCTAGAAAAGCCAGACTAAAAAAAAAAAAAAAAGTATGAAGTCTCTGGAGAACTGCTGAGGCAACCAGGACTTCGACAGGATCCTGGAGAAGGGCGAACCCCTTAGAAGCAAGCCAGCTTACCGCAATGGGTTTATCATTCAGGGCACTTGCCAATTACAGGTACCAAGAATAAGGCTGAGGGAGCAGGCAGTCTGGGCACAGGACTGGAGTCACTACAAGAGGCAGAGAAACCAGCAGAACTTTGGCAATATCTCCTTGTATGAAGAAACAAAAATAGAGATTTAACGGGCCAGAACCCTAGTGAAAAGAATTGAACCAGTTTTCCCCTTAAGAGATTTCTAGAATCCCACCGCTGCAAAGGTTAGGAGGCTAAGACACCAAACAGAAAGCCTCTGAAGAGCAGAGCAGAGTTCACCCATTCCGTGTGCTAAGGAGACAAAGACTGAAGTCCAGGACACACTGTGGTGAACATCCCAGGTTCTCAGAACTCCCACAGGGCTACTCCGTAAGAGTCCAGGCAAACCAGAGGTCAGTGGAGCCTTACCACAGCCACACCCTACCTTTGGTGGCTCACGCCCTGATAGGATGAATGGGATCAGTCCCCACCCTATTTTGCCAGGCAAATGGAGTGAGCCCACTCCAGAGAAGGATGAAATCATACAGGGCTGCTTTAATTTTTTATACACACCATCCAGTTTTCAATCAAAATTACCAAGCATGCCAAGAGACAGGACCAAATGACTGAATATCAAAAGAACCAGACAACAGGAAAAGAGCCACAGTAATACATTAATGTAACACATTAATACACTGTAAGACATTAATATCACTGTGTACTAGCGAATCAAAATTTGCTTCATTTCTAAGATGCACTGTGAAGAAACTCTATGAAAGTGTGCCTTTTAAAATCTGTTTACTCAGTTAAAAAAAAAGAATAAAGATGAGGAGGAAATGGTGAATTTCATCATAAAATTGGAAACTATAAAAAAGTACCAAGTAAACACTGTAGAACTAAGAAATACAGTAACTGAAATTAAGAAGTTAATTGACGGGTTTAACATTGGATTAGATATAGCAAAAAAGGAGAATTAGTGAACTAGATGTCAGGGCAATAAAAAATATCCAGATTGAAGTCTGGAGGGAAGAACAGAAAAATACAGATTTGTATTGAGCATTAGCCTTAGAAAGTGTCTTGGCAAACAGTGTTTATGTGTCCACTGGATACTGCATGTGGAAATGAACACAGGTGCTACCTCTTTGACAATTATACAGGGTTTATGTTACTTGGTTATTTCTGGAACAGTCAAATAATCAGACAATAATCTTGGGACTCAGTGAGAAAGACACTGAGAGAGTCTTTTCTTTTTTAAAAAAGATTTATTTATTTGAGGGGGGCCACACATGTGAGGAGTCTGGGGGGGGCAGAAAAAGAGGGGGGAGAGAGAAACTCAAGCAGACTCTGTGCTGAGCCGCTGAGCGTGGGGCCCAACATGGGGCTCAATCTCATGACCTGAGATCAGACCTGAGCTGAAACCAAGAGTTGGACACTTAACTGACTGCACCCCCCAGGTGTCCCGAGATTCTTAACGTAGCAAAGATCAAGAATCCAACAATTCTTAGTTCTCTATCAGTCTCAAAGTTAAAATGATCAAGGCAGTGGTCAGATTCAAATGGCTCCATTTCTGCCCCATGGTGACAGAATCTTAGAGATACTAATTTACAACATTATTTAAACTAACATTATGAAAAATTTCAAACATACAGCAAAGTTGAAAGAATTTTACAGTGAAAACCCATATACTAACCATCTTGATTCTATTCTTAACTTTCTTATCACAAATATATCCATCTAGCCATTCATCCATTCATCTTATTTTTTTCATGCATTTCCAATTGCAGAGATCAGTAAATTGCTCTCTAAATACTTCAGCATATCATTAGTAAGAGTTCAACATTTGCATAATTTTTCCCCTTTGGATATAAAGTTTCATAAAATGAAAGGGTGCGTTTGCTGAGTTTTGATAACTGCACACCTGTGTAGCCCAAATCCCTGTATCAAGATATGAAACACCATCACCTCTGACAGTTTCCTCAGCCTCTTTCCGGTCAATCCCAACACTCATTTCCCCCTTCCCAGAGCAAGTGTCATTTCTAACCTACTCATTTCCAGAAATGCATTTTGAATAATCTTCAAGTCTATGGTGTGAGGAATCAATCTTAGAAAAGCAATGCTTAAAAAGGCCATTTTAATTATAAAATATTAAATGAAAGCACATTCCTAAAGTTAAAACATATATACGAGAAGTTGGGAAAAAGTGACATCTTTAAATTCCTATAGTTCCTTTAAATTCCACTTTAAGTGATATTAATCTAATAGTTAATTTGCTGCCAGTACCTTTTAATGTAGTAATATTTAGCCCCAAAGGCAGCACACTGATTGGTATGTGCAACATATGAATCCTTTATTTAACAACTATTCTTGTTTGCTGAAATTCTATTTTTATTAATTCATGGAAGCATAAAATATTCTAGGGAAGAATCCCTCAGCCACGGATTTCAATTTTATCCATAATTTACATTCCTTGAATACTTGGATTTCCCTTTCTGTGTATGACCAAACCAAATCTTTCTTGGCAAGAATGGATTGTTCTCTCTGCTGTGAACTTTGGTTGCTTCACTTTACCTGGCAACCGGTTAATTTAACATTAAATTAGCAGGCTGCCTGAGCTCTGGTCCTAGAATATTATTTAACAACAGATAAGAGCTGTAAGTGATCAAAACAGCGCTTGCTGAGTCAGGCAAAACTTCCTTGAGGATTAATTTATTATTTTAATTTCTGAGACTGCCTACAGATGGGGAAATATGAGTCACACTGATAAAAACAAAGGTGCAGCACTATCAGCCTGACTTAGATATTACTATTATATAAAACATAGCAAAGAATGTGCTTCTATGGCATGATGAAGTCCACATTTTCACAGAGGACTGGAAACCTCACACTCTGCCTCTACATTATACTTTAACATTTTAAGTTAATATATAAAACCATACATACAATATGAGCTCAATTATGTTTCTGAAAAAACACACACATACTAAAAAAAAAAAAAAAAAAAAAAACCACAAAACCCAAAATGTTAATAGGTAAGAATTTATGCTGTCTTTATTTTCTTTATGCTTGGCTGTATTTTCCACATTTTACACTTTCAGTGTATTACTTTTATAATCCAAAATAAGTATTAACTAGGAAAAAAACAAAACCCTAGCTGTAACTGACCTGTAATGATCCCCATCCCACTCTGATTATGGAGCTACAATGCCCTCTGTACCTGTTTTATACTTGCTGCTCACCCCAAAGATGCATATAACCTGGTTTTCACAACAGCAAAACACCCTTGCATCCCACTTACCCCACGTCTGTAAGGACAGCAGACAGTACTTGAACTGTTTTAAACCTATGCCCCCACAATCATGCTTTCTCACTATATTCAGTATATTCCTATCTGCCAAGTTTTTTTTTTAACTCATTCACTGTAGTCTGCACTATAAAAACAATAGGTATGTTGAGTGTGCTTTTTCTATTTATACAAAAGCCTCTCTCTGCCTCACCCCAACAACAAAAATCCTGGTGGTATCATCATCATCATCATCATCATCATCATCATCATCACCAATGCCACCTTTATGAAAATCCTTGGTTTAACAATTAGACTGGGAATGAGCTCTAGTCTTGGTACTGCCCGTAAGACTGAGTAAATCCTTCACCATCTCTAAAATTCCATTTCCCATCTGTAAAATACAGAGGTTGTTCCAGTAATCTTGAATACCCTCTCCCTCTCTTTTATGTTGTAATTCTTTGAGCCTGTTCTATTCTGCATATGTAACCTAGTCCCCAAAACACATCTAAGATTATAATCTCCCAGAGGGCAGAATATCAATCATAGTAGCAGCTAACATTTACTGAGTATGCTTACCGTTGCCAGGAACCTCACTTCACTATGAGGTAGGAACTATTATCACCCCATGAGAGAGCTCAAGTAGGAACGGAATGGTTCAGTAATTTGCCCCAAGTCACAAAACCAGCAAACTGAGGAGCGGGGACATGAGCTCAGAAGGTGTGGCTCCACAGACCAATGCAGTTTTTTATCTCCTATGTCAGGCACATTCCCTTTGTCCTGAACAAAACAGTAAACACAGTATATGTATAACTTGGGTGTTTCTAAAGATCTGTAAGGCAGATGACTGACAGATTGGAAGGGTAAAGAGAGACAGAAAGCAAGCTAGCTAGCTTTCTACACCTCTGTTTCAAGGAGTCCAGGGATTGAGTACAAATATCCTTACTATTCTCATGGTTATACATCATTAAGAAACAAGCTTACTTTCCTCAGCCACTTTTCCAAAAGCCTGGCTGACAGCATGTTTATTCTCAGATATGATTAGCTCAGCCCCATGGTTAGAGAGCAGTGCAAATGAGGTTACCGTGCCAGTTCGACTCCAGGGCAGGCCCGCAGCTTTGCATAAAGAACACCTCTCTGCATAAGGAGTAGCCTGGGGGAAGCTCCCCAGTCCAACACGGCTGCCTCACAGAAGCCTGACATAAGTCACAACGGAGAGCTGTCGAGAAGGGGGGCAAAGGCACAAACAATTCATCTCTGCACCTGCAAAGTAACTCCCAAAACCACATGATGGACACCCACTTTCAACACAATTAGCCACATCATTCCATTCACAGAGAAATGACAAGACTGAGATGGGCTGATAAACTGAGTCAATGCGAAGCCGCTCTTCCTTACAGAACATCAGACAGCTTAAATATACTTTATGAAAGACCTTACTAATATTCACATCAGCTTCCAAACAGAATTTAGAAGGGTTTTGATCCTTGTACTTCAAAGTGCCCTTTCTGTATGAAGAGTGGAATTGTGCCCAGATCACAGGAGAAATGGGCTTATCCAGCCCATTTCACACACCAACCACTCCTGTGGGCCCATTCCCTTTCCAGGAATACCTGAGTGGCACTGTTTCCAAACAGCCAATAGCATCTATTCTTCTTCCAACTCTAACTTTCGAGAGCTTATGCTTCCTCTTCCTAACCCAAATCAAAAGGAAACAAAAACTGTGACTAAAAAACTCAGTATCAATCATCAAATTTACCATAATCATACAGAAGCAGCACAGTCAAGAGCACAGGCTCTAGAAAAAAAAAAGCAGGCTTGGGTTCAAACTGTACCTCTAACCTCTTACAAGTTATGTGACCTTGAACAAATTTAACCCCTCCTAGCCTTGGTTTCCTCAGCCATAAAACACCTACACCTCACAGAGGTAGGGTGTTTTAATAGGATAACACATGCAAAACACCTACAGAAAAGGCTCAGCTAATGGAAGCAGCACCTGCTGCCACTGTCATGTTGGGACACACGAAGGCCACCAAGCTGGAAGGGAGAGACAGAAATGCAAACTACTGACCAAGGCAGTCACTTCTGGAAAGCAGGCTTTTTCCGAGACTACAGTCCCTATCTATGCCTGAGGAAAGACTGAAGAAGGAGGGAAAAAGACTCATCAGGATTATGTGGGTTAAATGTTTCACTCTGTCACCCTCTGGTCAGCTAAAAATGTGCAGCCTATAGGAAGAAATCAAGAACAGCCTGTCTATCGAGAGACACAGAAAATAACCTAAAAAGAATTTGACAGGTGTGGCGACTATATTTTCAGAATTGCAAAACCAGGCAATTTCTGCCCCCCCAAAATGTGAATTTACGTATCAAAAAGTTTTATATCGGCTTTTCCCTTTTCCAAAACCACTCAGTCCTAAAGCCATTAGGTGGGGCCCAAGTGGGGTGTGGAGGACACCCATGCTGGCAGGTGGGCTGATGCAGGGTGTGGGAGCTTTAGTGGGATGAGGAGAGAAGAAAGCCCAGGAAAGGGAACTGAACTGCTTTGGGCGAAAAGGATGTCCAAACAGGGATTGGGGATAAAGCAGCATGCTACATACAAGGGATTGATCAACTAAGTAAATATATTAAGAAAAATGGGAGCTAGGATTCTCACTGCCAGAGAAAAGAGTTACAAATACAGAAAGGGAGAAAACTAGAATGAACCCTGAGGTGTTAGATCTAAATTACAGGTATGAATGTGAACTCCACAATTTCCCATTTATATACATGTAGAAATACAGATGTCAACATGCGTGGATGTATACACATACGTATGTATTCTGCAGCTTTATACATCAAGGCAAGAAGCCTTAACACTCCAATAGCAATGAGTACCCCCACCCAGCACCTGGATCTTGGCTTCTAAATATGCATTCTCCACTAAAAAGACTCAAGAGTTCTTTGGAGAAATAGCTGATTCTAGGTCTGGGATAAGGAAGGCACAAAGGACCTAGAATATGTTGTTATGTCAGAAAGTAAAAAAGTGATTCTGAACTGAATTCTTTTTGATATAAAACACATTACTGGGGCAACTGGCAGCACTCTGACGGGGGCTGAAGGATTAGATGACCATAAAGTATCAATGTTAATTTCTTAACTTTGATGGTTGGATGGTCCTTTGCTGGAATATCCTTGCTTGTTGAAAAACACAGTCTAGTATTTGGGGGTGATAGAAAATCATGTCACCAAATGATTCAAGAAAAAGTCAATGTACTATAATTGCACCTTTTCCATAAGTTTGTGATTTCAGAATTTTTAAAAAATCATTTTTAAATAGTCTCACACATGTATCCAAATTAGATCTTTTTTTTTTTAAGATTTTATTTATTTATTTGACAGAGAGACAGTGAGAGAGGGAACACAAGCAGGGGGGCGTGTGAGAGGGAGAAGCAGGCTTCCCGCTGAGCAGGGAGCCAGATGCGGGGCTCGATCCCAGGACCTTGGGATCATGACCTGAGCCGAAGGCAGACGCTTAACGACTGAGCCACCCAGGCGCCCCCACATTTTGTCTTATAGACAGTTCTGCTATGATGCTTATTTTGAAAATGCACATTTGTTCCAAGACAATTGATATATTTGACAAGGATGAACAAAATTAGAATTTCACATTTGCTTATGTGCAATTTCACCCATAAGGAACACCCAGAAAACTACACCCAGCTGAGCAGACACACACACATGTACATACCCCAAACATCTACCAGCTACCTCACTTCACTGAGCAGGTGTCCTATACACTTCTGACGTGACAACATTTGGTACTGTATCAGACAATCCTCCTTCCACCACTGTGTAATAACTCAGGGAGGGTGCTGTCCCGATGCCCACAACCACGAGCAAACTTCCGGTCTTTTCAAAGTAAAGTGCCCTATTTATGGTTTTTCTTATCCACTTAATAGGTGTAAACCTGTGCTCTGTTTTCATTAGTTTCCTTTTTCATTAGGTTCCTTTGTTTTTTAAATTAGTCACTAATAAAGCTCTTAAGCATTATGTACCTAAACTCACTTTTTCCATAAGTTCTATGGCTTTTATTCAACAATTTTGTAGAGCATGGTGATTTTTAGGAATGTTCAAGGCATGTTATAACAGAACTAACTGTATTTAATATAACCACCTTTACAGAGAATAACTTGCATGACATCAATGGTGTCCCTATTCTGTACATATTAGGTATAGAAAAGAGGTGGAAAAAGAAAACATGACATTTAGTTGCAACCTAAATTCCCAGCAACTCAGAAGAAAAGGAATATCCTGAATTTTCACTTTGTCTAATGGTTCCAGCTGGGATCTTCCAAAGGACTAGAAAAGCCCAGAAAGTCTAGAGCAGGCCACACAAATTAACTACATAGTTAATTCCTTTAACTACAGAGTTAGAGGGCATAGTGTGTCACACAGCTACATTTGAAAACACCAGGGAAATAATGACAGCAATGTGCACGTTTTAATGTGGCCAGAGCAGCCCAACCGACCCTCTGTTTTGATCTGCTCTAACTTACCTTTGAGTAACTTCTCCATCATTCAAAGTTTAGTTACTTCTGACAAACTAGAGAAAAAATACCAGACTGGAGAAAAATAATCACTAAGTACAAGATTTGTGGGAAAGCCTTTATTTCTACTTTGCTGAATCCAATCAAAGGAGGAACTAGATCAAATATTACACTTTCACATTAAATTAGCCACACTGGTGTATGATGTCATGAAACTTTAAACTCTTTGACTTAATTTTACTAATAATCTTTAGAAATGAGATTAAATCAACTTGACACCAAAGGGGCTACAATTTCCTATCAGGTTTTTTGCGTATCAGTAAACACAACAAGTATGTTTTCTTTATCATTTTCTTTCCAGAATTCCCTTGCCAGAAATAATCTTCTAGCAAGCCATTATGTTTAGTTATAGTGAGGGAAACACAGAACTAACCAGGAAAAGATGTTAGAGCGGAGAAATTGCAAAAGATTATTTCAGCACAAAACGGCATTGACTAAATTGCTACCACTCTTCTAAAATCAACTCTCTCAGACTAACAATTCCTAAGGTACAAAATTTTCAAATACCCAAGTGTGTATAAAGATGAGAAGGAAACCAAGAAATGAAAACACTTGTGATGAAAATGTGATTATGAATAAATTATTATAATTTTATCATTGTTGAAGTTGATTTAATAGTTTAACAATACTGTTCAACAGGACAAGGGTGGTAACATTTGTGAGTTTCTAATTAAACATGATTCATTCCGGAATGTTTCTGATGACATAAACTTATATAAATAACCTACTGGTAAGTTTAATCAGATATCACAATGAAAAGAGTCAGTTTTTCACACATACAATCAACCCAAAACTATAGCCTCAATCTATGCAGACTGTTTTACTATTTTAATTACAGAACTATAAAATTAACCGAATAGGGGGCGCCTCGGTGGCTCAGTTGGTTAGGCGACTGCCTTTGGCTCGGGTCATGATCCTGGAGTCCCGGGATCGAGTCCCACATCGGGCTCCCTGCTCGGCAGGGAGTCTGCTTCTCCCTCTGACCCTCTTCCCTCTCGTGCTTTCTATCTCTCATTCTCTCTCTCTCTCAAATAAATAAAATCTTTAAAAAAATTAAATTAAATTAAATTAACCGAATAATACTAAAACTAAATCAGTGGTGGTAATGTTTAATTTGTGGATCCTGGGGAATGTTACTAAACACAAACCACAAAACCTATGCCAAAACAAGTCCTAAAAGAAGTATTTTTTTCCACTTTCCTTTGCAAGATTTGTATTTGGCTTTGGTCAAAGCCAACATAAATAGCTAGAGAAATTAGCAATATAGTCTCAGAAAAAAAGGCCATGGAAACCAAAAGAACACAGGTGGTAGACACACTGGCAGTAATGGTCTGCTCCCAAGGGCCCCCCAAGGCTTCAGCAGCCTTAGCCATAGCACCTGCTCCTCAAGCTCAGCAGAACCTGCCAGGTAATACCACAGCATGGAAAGATTTATCCTTTGCAAACATGCTGACCCTTGTTCTTGTAGCTCTAAATTTGAAGGCTCAAATGAAGAACGGGGTAATGGAAAAAATTAAATCCTCCAGAAACTTCGCTGCAATCAACTGCTTCAGCCCTGGTCTATTAGACACCCGTTCACGGGAGCTGGTAACCCTAGCAGGAAGTTTCCTGACTTCCCTTCCTGTCTCTACTCCAACTGAGCACTGTGATCAAGAGGCTGGGGAAGGGGGAGGGGACAGTGATCTGGTGAATACTTAACTAGTACCAAGACTTGCAAACATGTGATGATCTCTCTCCTTTATCGTTGCAATAATCCTGCGTTTATATACTGCGTTTACATATTAAGAAACACACTCATTTAGGTAACTGGATCAGCAACACATCTGAACAAAAATGAAATCAAAAGCTTTAGGGGCGCCTGGGTGGCTCAGTTGTTAAGCATCTGCCTTCGGCTCAGGTCATGATCCCAGGGTCCTGGGATCGAGCCCCACATCGGGCTCCCTGCTCCACACGAAGCCTGCTTCTCCCTCTCCCGCTCCCGCTGCTTGTGTTCCTGCTCTCACTGTGTCTCTCTCTGTCAAATAAATAAAATCTTTAAAAATAAAATAAAATAAGCCTATCCTTATGTTTTGTTTGTTTTTTTGTGGGGTTTTTTTCTTTTGGAAGGGGGAGTCTTTGGGCCCTTTTACCTTTATATTCTTCATAAATACCAAGGTCACATCAAAAAATTACCTTTGTTCATGGGGATCCACTATACTTTTCACTCTGCTTTTGTAAAGGTTTGGAATTTTCTGTAATAAAATTTAAAAATTAAGGAAAAAAATGATCTCAAACATAAAGCCAACCAAAAAACATAGCTCCTACCTGAAGTTAATTGCCAGTGGAGTTCAAATAAATCCAAATCTTCTAATTCACACAAATCTTAAGACTTCTCGATACTTAACCAGAATGAAAAAGCCAGACAAACCAAGTCAATGACGAAATAGACAATCAAACCAACAGCAAAACATTTCACTTCCCCCTCACATACATTCTCTCTCTCTCTCTCTCTCTCTCTCTCTCTCTCACACACACACACACACACACACACACACACACACACACACACACACAGCACAATGGAGAATTCTAGTTGTCCCTTCCAGACGGTGCAACTGATGGGTGTTGGCCTAGCACTAATCAGCTCAAGCTTGTATTGAAAACATAATCTTAGTGATAGAGGCAAGATCATTTCCACCTTCCATCCAGTAGCATGAAGCACAAGAGACTAGTTATTTATGAACAGGCTTACTTTCCATTCCATCCACATGGACTTTCTGCTATCAGAAAGGGTTTTATCTTCATCTCTTCCTGGATGAAGTAAAATATAAAACAACTTCTCATGTCCTAGGCAAAAACTATCTCTCAAAGATTGGCAAGCATATTCACAACATAAAGGTGTAGCTTTTATAAATCTGAAAACACCAAAGCCATTCACCTAAATACTTTTCTAATTAAAAATAAGAAACAATGTTCCTAGCAATATACGAGAATTACTGTAGTTGCCCCATCCTAAATCAGGACTGATTGTTTTCCTATGTTTGTCCTTCTTTTCATCTAAATATCAAGTTTAGGTACGAGACACACCATTAATAAATTTATCTGTGACATCCAATTCCAACGCATTATCACACACATAGTATGTACAATACAAAGCACTTAGAAGGGTTAAAATCCTTGTTGAATACAAAACGGGCAAAACTTAAAACTCCTACTTGTTATCTGCCTGCAAACCAGGCCCCCACATAACCAAATATTTGACTGTGCTGGGCATAATTAATCTAAAACTATGCTATGAATCATATTTTCAATTATAATGAACATATTTACAAATCCATTGTGCTTTTATATGATCCTTTTAGTTCCTCACCTTGAAATCTTAATGATTAGCACAGCAACCTTTAACATACCCAAAGGAGCAGGCTGAGCAGGGAACTGGCTAATTGTACTTTTCAGCACCTCAGATTGACTATCCACCTCCACTTCACTTCCCTGACTTAAATAAATATTGACTGAGCACCTACTGTGTGCCAAAACAGTGTTCTAGGCAGGAATACAACAATGATCAAGAAAGGTAAGTCCCACCCATTTAACACTGAATTAGAGGTCTGGGGATGGGCAGGAGTACAGGAGTCAGCAAGGAAAGGAAAAAGCCTAGTCCATGCTGGAGGGATAGGAGAGGAGTGGCAGAAAATGAGGCTGGAGAGGGAGACAGAAGCCAGATCACAAAAGGCCTTTCGAGCTACAACAAGGAGTCGGAACTCTATCCCAAGGGTAATGAAAGTCCCTGAAGGGTCGAAGACAAATTCATCATGTCTGACAAACTCCTCCTGAGCACCTACTCAGTGCCAAACTTGTATTCTAAAACCAATACTCTTCAAGGGAGGAGGGAGGAGGCCTTGGCACGTAAATGTGCGACTCCTCCATCGGTCCAGAGAGCACTGGTGTTATAAAGAAACTTCAGGTCACTGCTTACCACCATCACCATGACTCCACTCGGGAGATAAACAGCAGACACATTGCTTGTAAATATGACCACCACCAAAAACAGGCACAACCAATGAGCCAATGGGGTAGGAAACTGAATGTGTTTTCAAGAATTTCTTAAAAGCTTTTTTGCTGTCTTAAACACCCACAGTTAAAGTATATTCACTATTATTTCTAGCAGTTAAGGAATGTTAACACCAACTGAACAGCAGCTGAACTGATTGAACTGACCTTCAATTAAACACACCCAACCAGGAGTATAAAATCACTCAAAACTGAAAATTTCTTACTACGAAGCTGTACTCCCTAGCTGAATACTTAAAATGTAACAGAGCCTTGGTGTCTGCTTCATTCATCACTAAGCCCCCGACTCAGCACACTGTAGGGGTGTAATACACAGAGATTAAGTTAATAAAGTTCACTCTAATAGCCAAAATCAGACAAATGAAAAGCCAAGTTTATATATTTTTTCTTTTATCACAGGCCTCAAAACATAAACATTTTCTAAGTACCCACCTGTCTTTAATCACTACCATTATCACTCACATTTAGATCAATACCTTTGCAGTTCAGCTGGTACCCAGGACAAAAAAATACAACTGTTGTATTTTACCTTGAGGTATAGGAGTTCAGCAGGTTTTACAAATTAGATTTTTCTATACTCATTCTTTAGCACTCCGTTCATTTTCTGATAATGTTATTTATGAAGGAAACATGGGGAGGAAACCCTGTGTTTGCATCACACACCTCCCAGTCATGCAGGGACAGGTGGCAGGTGGAGGTAAGGAACGTGAGCCCATCCCTTACCTCCACCTGCCACCCTGTGCCTGTGCCATTGACTGGGAGGCATCGGGAAACAGAACGCTCTGGTGAATAAGGAATTACCAATTTTCACCGAATGAGAAGACAGAAAACAAACAAAACCCCACACTTGATACCAAATTGAAAGTCATGCCTCCATGTCTTCACTCTAAATAACAAAATACAAAAGGTGCTGGTTAATGGAGATCTGGGGTCAAAAAAATGCCAAGTAAAACTTACTTTTCCCGGGCGCCTGGGTGGCTCAGTTGGTTAAGCGACTGCCTTTGGCTCAGGTCATGATCCTGGAGTCCCGGGATCGAGCCCCACATCGGACTCCCTGCTCAGCAGGAGTCTGCTTCTCCCTCTGACCCTCTTCCCTCTCGTGCTCTCTACCTCTCATTCTCTCTCTCTCAAATAAATAAATAAAATCTTTAAAAAAAAAAACTTACTTTTCCCTATCTTAAAAGTCATCAGCCCCTTTCATTTCTGTAATGGAAAGTAATGAGTCCAGTGTTTCATTAACTATGTTCACCAATCTATAATATTTTCCAAATTTCTCTTCTATAGCATATGTTTAATCAGTAGACTGTATTGCCCCCAACACCAAAAATTTGGTGTCTCAACATCTGGCCTTGCCTTACATGGACTTTCTGAGAACTGCAACTATAAGTAGAAAACATTTAAGTTATATTTCAGTCCTATTAAACAAAATAATTAACAAAAAAATCAAAGAAGATATGGACAGTCCCCCTTCTACCAGAAAGTCCTAGGACCCTTCTAAGACGTGAAATAGTTAACACAATCCACAGAGCCTGTCAAGTGTGACAAAAAGAGTAACCATTTTATTTATTTATTTGAGAGAGAGAGAGGGCAGGGGGAGACGCAGAGGGTAAGAATCTCAGGCAGACTCAACGCAGAGCCCAACTTGGGGCTCGATCTCACAACCCTGAGATCATGACCTGAGCAGAAAACAGGAGTAGGAGGCTTAACTGACAGAGCCCCCCAGGCGCCCCACAGAGTAACCATTTTAAAGACAAAGAGTCAGAAATCAAGCAACCAACATCAAACTTATTAAGGAGGTTAAGAGCAAGATAAACCAAAAACCCTTGACTCCTGCTTCCTCAATAATCAGATCAGTAACAGCTTGTGCAGGAAATGCCTTTTGGTAACTTAAAGCATTTTAAGAAGTGCCTATCAGACCTTCATGGGCAGAAAAAGTAATGGGCATGCTGCAGGGAGCAAAAGTTAAGTCGTACTTAGAGAGTGGTACATTTTTTAAAGTACAAACAAAAGAAAAAGAGATAAATTGAACCTCATTAAAATTAAAAAACTTTTGCACATCAAAGGACACTATCAAGAGAGTGAGAAGACAACCCACAGAATGGGAGGAGATATTTGCAAACCGTACATCTGATAACAGTTTAATATTCAGAAACTATAGAGAGCTTCTCACAACTCAACAACACAGACAATCCAATTTAAAAAATGGGCAAAGGACCAGAACAGACATTTCTCCAAACAAGATACACAAATGGCCAATAAACACATGAAAAGATGCTGATCATTTGTCATTAAGGAAATGCAAAGCAAAACCACAATGAGCCATCATTTCACACCTACTAAGATGCCTATGCTTTAAAAACAAAAACAAAGGGGCACCTGGGTGGCTCAGTCAAGTTAAGTGTCTGCCTTTGGCTCGGGTCATGTTCCCCGGGTCCTGGGATGGAGCCCCACATGGGGCTCCCTGCTCAGCCGGAAGCCTGCTTCTCCCTCTCCCACCCCCCCCTTTTTGTGTTCCCTCTCTCACTGTCTCTCTCTGTCAAATAAAGAAAATCTTATCTATAAATAAATAAATAAATAAATAAATAAATAAATAGCAGAAACAACCCAAAAAATGGATAACAAGTGTTGGCCAGGATATGGGAAATTGGAACCCTCATCCACTGCTGGTAGGAATGTAAAATGGTGTGCAGTGACTGTGGAAAAGTCAGGCAGTTCCTCAAAAAATTAACTAGAATTACCATATCACCCAGCAATTCCAATCCTAAATATATACCCAAAAGAATTAAAAACAGACTCAAACAGATACTCAAAAGTTAAGCGGAAGTTACTCACATACCCAAAAGATGGAAACAATTCAAGTGCTCAACAACAGATGAATAAACAAAATGTGGTGGCAGACACATACAATGGAGTATTAGGCAGCCATAAAAAGAACAAATCTGATACATGCTATCACATGGATGAGCCTTGAAAACACGATGTGATGTGAAATAAGCTAGATACAAAAGAACAATATGATGATTCCACTTATGTGAAGCACCTAGAAAAGGCAAATTCATATTGACAGAAATTAGATCAGATGGTAACAGGCGCTGAGGAAAGAGGGGAATGAGGAATTATGACTTAATGGGAACAGAGTTTCTGCCTGGAGAGACGAAATTTTTAGAAACAGTGGTGATGGTTGCATAACATTGTGAATGTAATGAAAGCCACAGAATTACACATTTAAATTACCAAAATACATAGCAAATATCATGTTATATATATTTACCCCAAAGAAACAGCAAGGAAAACAATACTCCAAAGTAGTGTGGGGCAAAATGAATTCAGAATCACTTCAAAATCAGGATTAACAGAAGAAGTGATCCTTCCCGCAGAGTAAATGCAATCCCAACAACGAAGAGACTGGTTGACCCAGACAAGAGTTATCTTCATTCATTTCATTAAATGTTTAAGTGCGTACAATGTGCTAGGCACTATCCTAGGCACAAGAAAAATCACAATCCAGAAAACTTTCCTATCACTACTCTATAGGTTATGCGGATATGGATAAAGTGAGTTTTTCTTAATAAAAGATTAAATGCTTTTATTTAAAGTATATAGTTTCATAGTAAGTACATCAAAAATCCTAAAGCCAGTCTACTACCATCTTTGGTCCATATGGTTTAACTTCCTTAAGTTGCGAATTTGTCATTTTCTAAACTGGAATAAGGGATTTTTTTTTTTTTAATACATAAACATGACCACAGCACAGCAATTAGGAAAATGCTATTTTCTGACCTTCACAAGACAATGGTCTACCAATCAGAAAATAAAAGGGCGCCTGGGTGGCTCAGTCGGTTGGGCATCCAACTTTTGGTTTCGGCTCAGGTCATGATCTCAGGGTCATGGGATGAAGCCCCTGCATCAGGCTTGATGCTCAGCAGGGAGTCAGCTTGGGATTTTCTCTCTCTCTCTCCTTCTGCCCCTCCCGCACATGCTTTCACTCTCTCTCAAATAAATAAATTAAATATTTATACACACACACACACACACACACACACACACACACGCATACATCACAAGCCTGAGTATAATTTAGGCATGGTGCCTAAATGGAGAACTCCTTAAAATGGGATAATTAGTAGTTTTACAAGGAAAAAAATACTCCCGTCTTCCCATCTTTCCGAGTGCATGGTTGTTCAACAATAAGAAGTGAGCAAAAGGTTTAAATGTCTATTAATCATACTTTTAGGACCACCTGGAGAGTGAAGAAAACAGTTCCCTCTTTATATCTACATGTTTTACATCTCTTTAATGAAAATAATAAACAATCGTGCTCAGTAGCATAGCCTAGATTAATTTAAGTTTTAATACACAACACCGAGCTTCCCTACAATCCACGCCTGTCTGTACCTGACACTCCACAGCATTTTCATCACCATAATTAGGCCACGAATCGCCTCAGAGAACTGTTCATAATTGATGACAGTAACTAAGGCAACTCAGAAACAATGACCAGGTTCCCTTCTAATCGCTGCAAAGTACCTGGGTATCTGTAACCTGGGAAAGAGGAGAACAACACCTAGAGTCTAATAATTGCTTACTCAAACTACTGAAATAAGGGGGGACAGGGGCACTGAAGAGACAGTACTTCAAATGATTCAGTGGGGCCTCCGTGCCTGGGAAAACACTGCATTCAGGGGATCAGCAGGAGGCATGAGTGTTCTTCAGGATAAAGCCACAATATAAAAAAGAATTTACTGGGTCAAAATGTAATATTCATTTTCATTTAACATGCAATTACCTAGAGGACAGAGAATGGGGCAGGAGCTGATGAGTCCAGGGCTCTCTCTCATGCTTAAAAGCCAAAGTGTGAAACTAGGGAAAGGACGGATTTAGCAGATTAAAACTTAAAAGGATTTCCCCAAGGACAAAAAAAAAAAGAAAGAAAGAAAGAAAGAAAAGAAAAAAGGGGGTAGAAATGGTCTTAACATCCTGAAGATATTCCCATAAAATTCTTTTTAGTTTTTTCCCTTGACCAAGACAACACAAATTTTTTATCATAGTGATTTCAAACATACAGACTTCAGTGCAAAAATTCTTTTTAGGGCAAGTGTCAGAAAACAAAAGACTGCACAGTGTGAACTTCATCACCCCAAAGGGTGAAGCCGGGTCGTGTGTCGGTTCACACACTTTGCCACTCCAGCCACGCCACAGAAGCCACGCTCAGGACTGCACCAAAGGGAGGAAACCAAGTGAGGGGGAAATCTGAATTTTTAAAAAATGGGGGGCTTTTACTTGTCACAAGTTGTCATTCCTCCTTCCACTTGCAGGTTCAACCCACGCTTGCTTAGACTCATGTAACCTCGGATCTGAGGGCGCCTGGGTGGCTCAGATGGTTAAGCGTCTGCCTTCGGCTCAGGTCATGATCCCAGGGTCCTGGGATCGAGTCCTGCATTGGGCTCCCTGCTCCTTGGGAGCCTGCTTCTCCCTCTGCCTCTCTCTCTCTCTCTGTCTCTCATGAATAAATAAATAAAATCTTAAAAAAAAAACAAACAAAAAACCTCAGATCTGAAAGGGACCCTAGAATCTGTACTATTAACCAGGTCCTCCGTTCACAGAGGAGAAAAACTGAGGTAACACTTCCTATCTAGTTATTGGTGGTAAAGTCGGACTGGAGCCCGCAGCCTCCCAGCTCAGTGCCACACCAGCATGAGACCAGATAGGACATCTCCCACTTACAAATAATCATCATAAACATGGAGCTTGGTGTCAGGCTCTGTGTAAGCCCTTTTACATGTATATTCTACTTAATTCTCACAACAACCAGGTGGAAGATAGTAT
Source organism: Eumetopias jubatus (assembly GCF_037043125.1). Taxonomy (NCBI): domain Eukaryota; kingdom Metazoa; phylum Chordata; class Mammalia; order Carnivora; family Otariidae; genus Eumetopias; species Eumetopias jubatus. Next base: position 129,183,786 of record NW_028274815.1, read on the forward strand.
CTTCTACCTGGTAGGTATGAAAATTGAAAATAATTTGCCGGAGGTACCTGGGGATGTCTCACTCAGTAGAGCAGGTGACTCTTAATATCAGAGTGGTGAGTTCTAGCCCCACACTGGGTGTAGAGCCTACTTAACAATAAATATCTTTAAAAAAATCTGCCCATTCAGTGGGTTGATTCAAACCTAGTTCTGGCTGATTTCAAAGCTATTATTCACTCCTACAGTCCTTACCATGGCTCCAGGGTCCTACATGGCCTGAGCTCTCCCACCTTTCTGAATTCATCTCCTACCATTCTCCCGTCACTGAAAAAACCCAGTCAACCTTCAAACTCATCCTTGCCTCTGGGCTTTTACATGTGCTGAGCGCCCCCCCATCCCCACCCTGCCCCCCACTCCAAAACCTGTGACTCACTCTACACCTTCAAGGCAAGTATCACCTCTTCAACAAGGCTTTCCCTAACCACTCAATCTAAAACACTCAGTCACTCCTGCCACTATCTGAAATTGTCTTCTGTATTGGCTGTGCCCCCATTAGGATAAAAGCACCATAAGGGCAAAAACCTTTCACTGAAATAAAAGCCACCATGACGGTAGAAACGTTCTGCCTTATTCATTTCTAGAATGCTCGATAACCGAGGAGGAGGCACTCAAAAGAACTACTGGTTGAATAAAGGAACGAATGCCTCTTGGGGCGCCTGGGTGGCTCAGTCGTTACGCGTCTGTCTTCAGCTCAGGTCATGATCCCAGGGTCCTGGGATCGAGCCCCGCATCGGGCTCCCCGCTCAGCAGGAAGCCTGCTTCTCCCTCTCCCACTCCCCCTGCTTGTGTTTCCTCTCTCGCTGTGTCTCTCTCTGTCAAATAAATAAAATCTTAAAAAAAAAAGGGGGGGAATGAATGCCTCTGTCTGAACTCCCATCTCATTAAGAACGAGTATCATATAATGTAGCAACTTACTAAAAACTATCTTCTATTTTTCCCTAGTTGTTTCTTGGGATTAATCTTGTCTTTTCAACCATATTGGGTGTGCCTCAGGGATATCTTATCATTCTCAACTTTGGGAGAGTTAATGACTCAACATGGGCTTATACAATCACCTATAAAATGAAAAGCAGTCAGAAGTCTAGAATTCAAGTATCTCCCAGAGCTGGTAACATAATAGGCGGACACTCAAATACTAATTACTGACCCATAGATCTCAAATTCATTTTCTTACAACTTTCTACAAAAATACACCTACTGTGCAAAGACAGGCACATGTTTACTTAGCAGCATTGTTAGAAACCTAAAGAATAAGGGCACTTAGGCTAGTGTGCAGGCCTGCCTCTCAGGACCTCTCCATTAACCTCTTTTAAGCCACACCCAATCTGTTTGCTTCTGATTATCCTTTATCTTGACCAGTGTTAACCTCATTTTCTCTATTTCTTTTTTTTTTTTTTAAAGATTTTATTTATTTGAGAGAGAGAGAATGAGAGATAGAGAGCACATGAGAGGGGGGAGGGTCAGAGGGAGAAGCAGACTCCCTGCCGAGCAGGGAGCCCGATGCGGGACTCGATCCCGGGACTCCAGGATCATGACCTGAGCCGAAGGCAGTCGCTCAACCAACTGAGCCACCCAGGCGCCCAATTTTCTCTATTTCTTTGACAGGTCTCAGCAGCATCACATTCCTTATTTCTTGCTTGCTCAAGTTCTGTTTGCTTTATATGGTTGGATGTGTCCGACAGATCTTCTGTGATCAAAAAAGCTGCAGAATTAGGGAAGTCAATAGCATTCTGGCTTCTACAGCTTTGGAATTTCTACTCTCCTGAAGAGTTCTGAAGAGTCGTAGCAAGAGAGACTCTTCTTCCTGGTAATTTAATATATGCTGCTCCCACTGGCCTGTCAGGCTGGGGACGGGCGGTGGGCAGGAGTGGGGAGAAATGTCAGAATTTGAGCAGACTCATCTACTGGCCACACTACTGATGGTCTGGTAAAGTAGCTGACACTGATTCTAAAGACTGTCCAAGATTAGCGCATTTTCACTGTTAAAAGACATTTCGACTCCAAACCCAGACCTTGTTTCCAACATAGCAAAATTCTTCAGGGAAGATGTAAAACATCACCGAAGTCCTGGTCAAAAGTGTGCTGTTCGGTTTTAAAAACTTCCACCTGTTCCCTAAATATGGTTTCCTTCTAAGAATGACACGACTCAGAAAATATGTGAGTGAGTGAGTGCTCATGGGCATGTGGGAGGTGAGGATCTTTAACAGGATGACATTTTTTACCTTTTTACAATAAAGTAACACACATTCCACTGCATGTATATCCTTCTACAAAAGCTCAAGAACTACGTGCACTGAGGCATTTAGAGGGCATTTTCATGTGAGGGGGAAAAAAAAGAGGCCGTTCTCATACTAAGCTGGGGAATCTGAAATTTTCCTGTGGTTATTTGAAAAGTTGCATTCGGGGGCGCCTGGGTGGCTCAGTCGTTAAGCATCTGCCTTCGGCTCAGGTCACAGTCCCAGGGTCCTGGGATCGAACCCCACAGCAGGGAGCCTGCTTCTCCCTCTCCTCCCCACTTGTGCTCTTTCTAGCTGTCTCTGTCTCTCTCACTCCCTCTCAAGTAAGTAAAATCTTAAAAAAAAAAAAAAAAAAAGAAAGAAAGAAAAAGTTGCATTTGATTACATAAAACACTCACCTAAAATCTTAGGTCCAATATTTATACAGAATGAATGAATGATCAACTTTCTGTATGTAAAAACATCTCATTAAGAGTTTGGTTAGGGGGCACCTGGGTGGCTCAGTCGATTAAACCTCTGCTCTGGGGATCGGAGCCCCCGGTCAGGCTCCCTGCTCAGCAGAGAGCCTGCTTCTCCCTCTCCCTCTGCCCACCCCCCTCCCTGTGCGTACACACTCCTGCACGCACTCTCTCTCTCGCTCTATCTCAAATAAATAAAATCTTTAAAAAAAAAGTTTGGTTAAGATGCAGTTCTAGTTTTTCAAACAGCTTTGGATTTTTGCCAAGAGAATCAAGTGACTTGCTCAAGGTCATTTGGTCAAATGAGGTGGGATTAGAATTACTGGTTCCTGCCTTCCAAAAGCCAGCCATAAATCAAACTTTTCTTGGAACTAAGCAGACCAAAAGGGAAAAATCATTCCCCATTTCCTTTTCTCAATAATCAAAGGGCAAAAGAAAAATCAGTTTAAGTGGCAGAACTTCAGTTAATAAAATTTCATCAATACATAGACTAGTACCTCTAACCATGCACAGGTACCTCTCTCAAAATCGGTAACTGTTTTAGCAATTTGCAAAGGTCAGTAACCTCTCTACAATCTTCCCATCTGAGAGCACCCTAAACTTATTTTTTTTTAAGATTTTATCTATTTATTTGAGAGAGAGAGAATGAGAGAGAGCACGAGAGGGAAGAGGGTCAGAGGGAGAAGCAGACTCCCTGCTGAGCAGGGAGCCTGATGCGGGACTCGATCCGGGGACTCCAGGATCAAGACCTGAGCCGAAGGCAGTCGCTTAACCAACTGAGCCACCCAGGCGCCCCACCCTAAACTTATTAAGATGTTTTCCAATCAGCACTTCATATTTATATTTATAAACAGTTCACTTATCTTCTAAAAGACCTGGTCAGACTGAAATATGGATGTACTCTAAGCTGTTAGATTCCTTTTTTTTTTTTAAGTTAAAGCAACATAAATAAGTTCAAAGTTTTCTTCAGAACTCTGAAAGGAATAGGGATATTTCACCAGGACAGGTGAAACAGTGATTAAGTAAATGAGAATCAGTCAGGCTGTGGCTGGGAGAGAGCAAGAGAGAGGAGGCACGGATGCATCTTCATCAACACATCAGCTTCCTCTTCTATTTCAAATCCACCATCTCCATCACTGTTTCTTTCTTTCTCTTTTTTTTTTTTTTTTAAAGTGGGAGTGGAGCCCAGGGCAGGGCTTGAACTCACCACCCTGAGATCAAGCCCTGAACTGAGATCGAGAGTCGGATGCTTAACTGACTGAGCCACCCAGGCACCCCTACATCACACTTCTGCCCCATCCTTTTCATTTCTACTTTCAAACTGCTGATATAAGACACTACTTTTGAATTAATAACAAAAATGTAATGTCCAGTGAAGCCATACTTTGAAATCACTAACTGGATTGGGATAGGGATATTAAAATTAGCTGAGAGCACTCTGTATTTGCTACAAACACACCATAGTCATATTTAGTTAACACTCCTCGCATCCAATTTTCTAAGTCAAATGGCACCATTAGCCCCATTTCGCATGACCCTCAAATCCAGGAAAATTTCCCTTTGCTCTAAGACTACAGGTGACCAATATTAAGAGCTGGCATTAGATCTGAAAAATATTAAGTCAATGGGTAGGCTGACATTGTGGCTGGATTATATCGTATATGAACAACTTTAAAACATTTATAACTAACATGATTTTTCTCTTATCTCAAATTCAATTCAAGCCTACCTATTTCTGAATATAGTTGTAACACACTCTCTGGACTGATTTCTCTTTAGGCCCTTGAGCAAAACATGGTCACAAGGTATACAAAACAATTCAAAAGCAGGACTGGAAAAAATTAAACCCAGAAGGAAGTATGTCTAACACTTTCCATTATGCCAAAAGTCAGAATTGTCATTTTTTGGAAATGAATTAGGTTGAGCTACTATGACACTGACACTATACAACCGTTTTTGACCTGCAAAAAACGGAAATTTCATATGGTTCAACCTATTATTATTTTCTAAGCTCATTTTAATAATTGTCTCAAATTAAGGTCTTCACAACCCAAGGCACAAAAAACCTTATATTTCTCTAGATTACCTTAACCTTTGGAAAGATTTGCCACCCCACTGTCCAAAGCTGGTCATTTGAAAAATTAAGTCTATTAGCAAGAACGTCAAGATTAAAAACAAACACACGAACAAAAAACCACCAAACTGCTGAATGTAACTGTGCTTGCAGGAACCCTAAAGCCATTCCACATCTTTTTTATGGCTCTCCTTTCCCACTAACAGAATCTGAATCCTAAGTAGATCTGCCCTTTAGAAGACTTCCATTTAAGGAGAAACCAGTGAAAATTTAAGTGCTTTGCATCTTCTTCACTTATCAGTGATACAAGAATCTAAGCACAGTAGATGCCCATCACTTTACACTGGGGTTCCACTGACCTAAAAATCTATCCTTGAGGAATTTCTGCTGGAGAATCTGGCTTCTAACCTTTCTAATCTAAAAGGTGATCACCATCCCAGGGGGATTATTCTGCCATTTGGATATGGCTGATTTATGTACAAACAACAGAAATAACCCCCATCACTTATGGCTCCAAGACTGCATCTAGGTCCGAATCTATCATTTCACACACATTGTTATTAAGTCTGATATCCAATATGATAATGACCTCTTTTCTCAATTAGTTCCACTAATTACGCACCTGTTCTTGTTCTGCCAAAATTCCTATCTCCTCATCTGATCCATGAGGCCACACACTGTACTCTCCTAGAGGGATGCTTTTTCCTTAGATACTTCATAAACTGTTAGGGCAATCTGATGTTGCCTGTTCTACCTTCCCAGATCTAGTTTATAGTACAAATCATCAATATTCACCATCAAGTGAAATATGCTCTAAAAAAAAAAAAATCAGGAGACAATCTCCTGCTCGATCTGGAAATTTCTCTATTCAGCTAGTTCAGTGTTGACAGGTCAACAGAGAATGGCACTAGTCATTACTACAATCCTAAAGAGCATTCCCCTAGAGTTAAACCATCAACCCTCTCCTAATATCCAAATGACCCAGACTTTTTAGAGCAGAATTTACTCTCCTTGCCCCAGCTCCAATGGCATCTTCTGGTCATTTTTTCACCCTGAACTGAAGTTTTCTCTAGAGCCTGTGGTGATGCCATGTCAGGCAAGTACATTCTTTAAACTTTCCATCTACTCCCTTCTTTCTCAAAAGTTATATATAACTGCTTTAAAAAACAAAACTCCCTATGCATCATTATGTGCTTTAAAAGGGAATTTATCTACTTCCTTAAAACCTATGAGGTTAGGATTAGTACTCCCACTTTACAGAGGAGAAAAGCTGAGGCTTGGTAACTTGCCCAAGGTCATAAAGGGCAGGGATTTGAATCCAAGTCTGACCTCAGTGTCCTCTAACCTTAACCCTCATGCTGTATTTCCTTCCAGTCTCTTTCTTCATGTCCTAAATGTCTGCTCAGTGGTCTTACAAAGTCTATGGGCAGTGTTCAGTTTCCCCAGAGACTGTCTTGCCTTTAAAGGACATGCCTTTGAGAAGAATGAGTACCCATTCCATTTTTTTCTCCATGCTCCTCCTTCCCACCTGGCACCATTTCCCCAAGGCTCTTATCACAAATCCTCCTCTAGGGCCAATTTACATGTCCTCTCGGTCCCTGGGCAGGAACCATAGGATACTGAAGGGCCAGCTTCTACCTCAAGACGAAGAGAGGGCAGCAGTGAAAGCGTGGAAAGATCCAGACAGCACCCTCTCCCCAAGTCTTCATTCAAGGAGGAAACCGTGGCCGAGGACCAGAGGTGGGGGGGGGTAGAATTTGGGGAAGGAAAAGAGGTACAGGGGCGGAGGTTAACAACAAGGGTGTGCCCTTGGGGGAGGTGGGAGGAGACCGAGATGGGGAGGCGACGTGGGAAACTCAGGGGTTAGATTGAATGGGGGGTACCTCCATAAGAGGGGGGTGTCACCCGGTGAGGAACCGGGCCACTAGGAGATGGAGAATGTGTATGCTGGGGAGGAGGACCTGGAGGTGGATGTAACAGGAAAGTGGAGGGAAGAAAGGGTAGGGAGGGGGGGCAGGAAACGGTGAACTCAACCGGGAGGAAAGGGGAAGGATGGATGCGAACCGGGGAGGCGGGGCGCCTCGAGACCCGAGCTCCTGGGCTCGGCTAGGAGAAGCAGGCGGGCCGAGGGGGTTCGGGGTCCGCGGAATGCCGGGAGCCGGGGCCTCGGGAGACCCCGGGGTAGGAGGAGCGGGAGTTCTCGAGCCAAGCAGCCGGAAGGGGGACTCGAGGGAGGCAAAGGCGGGAAAGGGGGCGTCCTGGCACGGGGGGGTGGGGATGGAGGTACCGTCGGGTTCGCCAGGGGATGGGGTTAGGAGGGCCGGGGATGGGGTTAGGAGGGCCGGGGGTGCGTGGGAGGCTGCCGGGGGATATGGGTTCCTGGGACCGTCGGGGTGCCGAGGGCGGGAATGTCCTGGCGTCCCCCGAGGGCCGGGCGTGGGGTCTCCCGAGGGTCGAGCCGGGGTCCCCGCAGTCTTCTGAGGGCCAGGCTCGGGGTGGCCTCGGGCCGGGGTCCTCTGAGGACCGGAGTCCCATCAGGGTGGGGCGGGGGGAGGGTCCCGGGATCCCCCCCGAGGCCGGAGCGGCACCCCCCAGGACCCCAGACCCCCTTCCTACCTATGCCAGGCGCCACATAGACGAAGTAGAGCAGCGAGGACGAGAGAGAGAAGAAGAAGAGCGCAGCGAGCAACGAGCGGCGCGGCAGCCGCAGCAGCCCCCGGCGGACGCGCATGCTGCAGCCGGGCAGCCGCTGGAGAGTCGGGCCGGGCCTGCTCCCGCCGCTCCCCGTCCGCCGCCTCCTGGGCCGCCGCCGCTGCCTGGGCCTCGGCCACCACCTCCCGGGCCTCTCGGGCCGCCGCTCCCAGCCGCCGCCTCGCCGCTCCCAGCCGCCGGCCGCCGCGGGCCGGGCCACATGAAGCGGGCGGGGGCCAGAGCGGCCCGGAGCGAGGGCAGCGGCAGAGACGGGGCGGGGCGGACGGCGCGGGAGGCGGGGCGGGGGCGGGTCCAGCGCCGCCGGGCACCGTCGCAAAAGACCCGCGCGCGCGCGCCCTCCGCCCGACCCCCCGGTCCGGCTCCCGCGGCGGAGCGGCGGCCCGCAGGGAACGTCGCTAAATGGCGACAGCCCCTCTTCTGGCGCAGCCACCGCCCAGGCTTTCGGGGAGCGTCGCTCAAGTGCCGGCCGGCTCCGCGCAAGGGCGCCCCCAGCCCCGCAGCCAAGGGGCGGTCTGCAATGTCGGACGCGTCTGGTCGCCCACTGCGACAGTGGAGCGGATACTGTAGGCACAGGGGCTCGGCATACACCTTCCCTCATTCATTCAATCATTCATTCATTCAATTCACCATTTATTGAAGGCCAGACATAGACCAGACACTATTCTTGGTGCTGGGGATTCTACAAAGAACAAAACAGACAAAATCTGGCTTCATGAACTTACACTCAAATGGGAGGAGAAAAGGAGACAAATCAAGTCATAGTATCGGGTACTGATAAATGATATGAACACAAACAGGAGAATGTATTGGAGGCAGGCTAGTGTGGTCGGGGAAGGCCTCGTTGAGCAGATGACACGAGATGAGACATAAAAGGGTGAAGAGCAGGCACAAAGGCCCTGAGGCTAAAAAGCCTCCTCCGTCTCCTGGTTATCCAAGGTCAGCACAGATAAAATCTAGTGAGGCAAGTAGAGCGGCAGGAATAAGGTTAGATCTCTAGGCAAGGCAAAGTCCACATCCCACAGAACCATAAGGAGTGTTATGATAACGGTTATCAATGTGAAGACTTGCGTTGAAAGACGCGGGTGTTTACTTATCTCTTTAAATTGCCCCAGCAGCCCTAAAATGCGTGCTCTTATTATTCCTATCCTACAAATGAGGAAACTGAGGCTCCTAGATGGAGAAGCAGACCGCCCAACCCTTGCGATAAGGGCTCACATCAAAACTGACTGTCTCCCAAGGCCAACCTGTGACCACGAGGTGGTAATTTACCTCAGCATTCCCCTCCTGCTCCTAATTCTCATCCTGCAGGCATATTGGTATCCTACTCAAGAGGATAGTGTGCGACAGCAACCAAAACAATGCTTTAAGATCAGCCTCCGGCCAAAAGACCTCCAGAGACAGTAGGCAATCACCGTAGACTCACGGTGAAGGCTGGAAGAACCAGCCCCAGCTTCGAGAAGCTGCCAGCTGAACTGGGGAGGAAAGTGTTCCCTGTGTAGACACATCTCAACCTGGAGAGGCTGTCTTGGCAGAAGCAGTCATGAGAGAGGAGTCCGCAGGATTCTTTGGGAACCAACAATAATCCTGCTTTCTATTCCTAAAGTGTTTCCTACTTTTTACAGTGTTTGACCCTTCAAGTGAGGGCTCTAGAGCCAGACTATTTAGATTCCCTGACTCTTACCTCTTCCATTCTTAGCTGAGTGACTTTAGGCAAGTTACTTAACCTATCTGTGCCTCTCAGTAAAATGGGGATATTATTGGTAATAACTGCATGGGGTTGTTGTGAGGACTTGAGTAATAACAAGCAAAGCCAGGCACATGGTAAATGCATGTAGCTCTCACCTGACCAACACGCTTGGGAAACAGGATGGGGCAGAAGAAACAAACAACAAAAAAGAAAAGCAGGGAATTTTGACTCAGATTCAGGTTCAAATCTTGCCTTGGTCTCAGCTGGCTATGTGACCCTAGGCTAAGTCACTTACCCCTCAGATTCTATTCATTGTCTGTAAAATGGACCCAGTGTTGCCCATAGCTGCAGGCATATGATTTGGAGTAAGTGAGTTAGCTGAGCTGAGGCCCTAGACCAGAAATGTCAAACTAGGGGCACCTGGGTGGCTCAGTCGTTAAGCGTCTGCTTTCGGCTCAGGTCATGATCCCAGGGTCCTGGGATGGAGCCCGCATCGGGCTCTCTGCTCGGCGGGAAGCCTGCTTCTCCCTCTCTCACTCCCCCGCTTGTGTTCCCTCTCTCGCTGTGTCTCTCTCTGTCAAATAAATAAAATCTTTAAAAAAAAAAAAAGAAAGGAGAAATGTCAAACTAGCTGGAATAATCTGACCTGCAACTACTTTTTGTTAGGCCCACACCATGGCGCCTCCCCTACCATGTCTGTAATAAACATTTTCCAAACATACAGAAAAGTATGAAAAGAAAGAATAGTACAAGGAGCACCTGTACACTCTCCACCTGGATTCATCGATTGTTATCATTTTTCCAGATTTATCTTTCTATATTCATAAGTCCAATTCCCCCCCACACACACACCCCTCAAATTATTTATTTATTTTTTAAAAAGATTTTATTTTATTTATGTGACAGAGAGAGACACAGCGAGAGAGGGAACACAAGCAGGGGGAGTGAGAGAGGAAGAAGCAGGCTTCCCGCTGAGCAGGGAGCCCGATGCAGGGCTCGATCCCAGGACCCTGGGACCATGACCTGAGTCGAAGGCAGACACTTAACGACTGAGCCGCCCAGGCGCCGCAACCTCAAATTATTTAAAAGTAAGTTGCTGCCTTACTGGTGGTACTTCATGCAGAAATCCTTCAGCAAAAATCCTAAGAAAAATTACATTCTCTTACATAACTGCAATAATATCACACCTAAGAGAATGAACAATCACACTGTAATATGCTGTAATAGCCAGTGCATTCCTAAATTTCCCCAATTGCTTAAAGGATGTCTTTTATAGGTGTTTTTCTCAACAGTATCAAATCAAGGCTTAACATTATATTTGGAATGATTGCCATAGTATTTATTTACCTACAACAGCGTCTGTACCTTTTTTACATCATTTCTCCCAACATTTTATTTTAAAATATTTTTAAACCTATAGGGAAGTTGAGAGAATGATACAGCGAACAGCCATGTACCACCATGCAATGTTTTGTTTAACTGAACTAGCGCTGGATCAATTGGATTTCCACGTAGGGAAAAAGCGGACTCTTCACTCCTACCTTACGCTATCCACAAAATCAATTCAAGACGGATTGTAAATCTAAATGTGAACGATCACAAAAAAGCTTTTAGATGAAAGCAAAGAAGAATGTCTTCATGTCCTTGGGGTGGGCAGAGATTTGTCAGAGGACACAAACACCAAACAGAGGGGAAAACTTTGATAAAATGGACTGCATTAAAATAAGAATTTCTCATCATCAAAAGGCACCAGTAAGGAAAATGACAGGCAGCACAATAAAAAAAAAATAGAAATACATAACTTATAAAGAACTCAGACAGAACTTTTTATAAAAACCCACCAACTTACAGACAAGACTGACAACCAAATAAGGAAAGAAAAAAAAAAAAAAGACTTGACCAGGCAGTTCGTAAAAGAAGGTATCTAAATGGCCAATAAGCACATGAAAAGGTGCTTAAATCTTCTGAAAAATGCAAAGGAAAACCACACCCCATCTGTGGGCCCTGGTTCTAAGGAAGAGAGGGAGAGCTTGCAGCCAAGGCTTTGAACGGCCGAGTAGTAGGAAAGTGTGACTCTGCCAAGCAGACTGAGAGGCAGGAGGCAAAGCCAGGAGGCTGAGTGCTCTGGAAGCCAAGGGAAGAGGTGCCTCTGTCCTTGTGGGTAGGCTGACCTGGCTTTGAATGCCTCTTTTGGAATCCAGCACTCCGTCATTCCCCATCTGTAAAATGGCACTCCTAGGACTGATTTCCTCAGTGTATAGGGGGGGTGGGGGGTTCCGGAAATATCTCAGGGACTTGTGCACTTCTGACCACACAAGGCAAAAGAGGGTCTGGCCCCTCTGGAGGATACAAAACGGGCTCCAGTTAGGAAGGGGGTGGTGGAGATCCAGCCGACTCAAAACAAATGTCCTTTACAATTGGATTCCCTTACCATCCACCTCCACCCTAGCCTAGGTGAGCAAGGAATTCTGCTGTTCCCTTGTAAAAAGAGACAGAGAAGCCTTCCTACTACCTACTGGACTAGGTACTGATGACCAATCTCTTCTCCTGTCTCATCTGAAATAACACGGTATTGAAGAAGATTGGGGTTTTATTTAACCTTTTCATCTCATGTTAGGTTTCCAACTAGCTCAAACATGCTTCCATTCATTCATCCTTCATTTACTATTCAGCCCCTCAGTCAAACAAGCTCACTGCATTCTGATCTCTGCTTAAATGGTACCTCCTCTAAGAGCCCGTTCCTCTAAAATATCTTTCTCTCTACCCGGGAACTCTCCCCTTATGTGGCTTTTTTTTTTTTTTAATCTTCATAGTACTTTTCATCTTTGACATGATATTGTAAATGTATGTGTTTATTTTTTCATTTTCTGTCTCCCATATCAGAATATAAGCTCCATGATGTCGGGGATTTTGTTTCATTTTCTGCTGTATCCTTGCATCTAGCACAGTGCCTGGCACCCAGCAGGTGCTCAATAATTGTTAGAGGAATGGTGAAGAAATAGCAGGTGTGCACTGAGCATGCTGGGCATGGTGGGTACACAGGTGCCTAAGAGGAGGTTCTTGGAGTGCAGTGGTGGCACCAACAGGAGAGTGGGTAACTGTGGTACAAGGTGATAAGGAAAGGACTCTCACGCCAGCAGTCAGGGGAGGCGTCTTGTAAGATTCTAGATGGACTTTGAAGGGGAGTTGAGACAGGCTTGCTCAAGGGGCAGTGAGAGGAGGCCTGCCTGGCTGGAGCAGCCAGTCAGCCCTAGGACAAGGAAAAGAAAACTGGCAAGGCTGGAGGTAGCTTGACCCTGTGGCTCAGCAGGGGCCCCTGAGTCAAAAAGATCTGGAGACCAACCAGTCCTGCCTCTTCCTTGTTTTCACCCTGTGATCTGGGCAAATCATTCCACCTCTCTGAGCCTCCATTTCTACATCTGGTTCCTTCTGCCAGGGTTTTAATGAGGAGGATTTGAGATAGTATCTATAAAGTGTCTGGCACATAGCAGGTATTCAATCCCTGTTGCTGTTCTCATACTTTTTCCTGTGGGCCATATGGAGCCCTTGAAGGTTTTGGAGGAGGGGAGTGACCTAAAGAAAGAGAGGTCCCTGAAGAAATCCCAGAGAGCACAAGTTGGGCCTTATGTGTGCTTGTCAGCACCCAATTAACAGGCTTGCCCAAATCAAACACATCAACAAAAGGACCCATAGCCGAAAGTAAAAGGTCACAAGTGATACCATGCCCTTCCTACCACCCTCTCCTACTCTACTGGAGAAGGTTTCAGGAACCCGCCTGAGGCAGCCATTGCTCAATCCACGAACACTAATCACCAGGAGTATAAGATCATAGAGCAATGACTATCTCAGTTCGAACTCCCAGAGGCATGGGCAGATAAAGATTGTTGACATGTGTTGTGACCGCCCTCCATGTCGGAGGAGCCCTGGCGCCGAGTGCCTCCGGTGCCAGTAATTCCTGTTGACTGAGCGTTGACTGGGGGGCTCACCCTGGTAACCTGCAGCCACACAGTGGTTTATCAGCCCCTTTCAGAGGCATCTGAAGTTCAGAGCAGAAGTGACAGCAGGTTTCAGGGTCAGTGCACCCTTTGCCACTCCTTTCCCTCTGCCACAATAATCTTCAATGTTCTGCAGAGCAGATGCCCCATCAGCTGAGGTCCAGAGTGAGGAGGAAACTCCCCCAACCCCATCATGATCAAGAAATAAAACTTGGTTTTAAGCCTCAGAGATACAGGGGCTATTTGTTACTATGGCACAATCTGGCTTATTCTAACTGATCATGAATATACTTTTCTGCAACATGCTTTCTCTCACCATTATTTTTATAAAGCTTTATCCACAGTGAAGCAGGTAGCTTGACTTTATTCATTTGCACTGCTATATGGCATTTCACCATATAACTAGGCCACACTTTTTAAGTCTTCTTCCCTGATGATATCTATTCAGGTTGTTTCCTTTTTTGCTATTACTGGTCCAGCAATCCTTAGCTAAAATGCAAACTCCAAAAAAACCTAAGACCTGAAAGCTTTTTCATAATTTATTTGGCAACAAGACCTGACCCAACCTGAACATCTTTAGTGGCAAAACTTGACCTCAATAGACAGAAAGCTGTCTATAATCTTTATCTCACTGTGAATATTCACATGTTTCACCGAGGAAATATGTAGATTTTTGTTTACAGAGTGACCCATCCTTCTCAAGGGGTGTTATATAAATATTCAGTGTATGTACAGTATAACCTTTCAAAATTTTGTGATTTTCACAATTTTAAAACACATCTGACCCCAAGGGATTTGGATAAGGGACGGTGACCCAATACAAGCACTGCTGCAATGAGCATCTATGGCAGAGTGTATTTTCCAAAGATGGTCTCAGCAATATTTCCCATCCCCATGCTCTTCTAGAACTTCCTTTAATTCCCCTTTCTTTGAATCTGGGTGGGATTGTGAATCACATATAAGCCAATAAAAAGACGTGGAAGTGACACCACACAGCTTCTGACTTGTTGATTGGGACACACACCTTTGGAACTTTTAGCCACATGGAGTGGCCATAGATAGATGCTCCGGTCAACGGTCCCCGTAAAGATCCCAGCCAACAACCAGCGTCAATCACCAGACATGAGAGAGAACATATTCCAGCCCCCAGCTGTGAAGTCACCCTGGACCTTCCAGTCTTCCCAGCTGAAGCCCCAGACATGCTGTCCCCACTGTGCCCTTTCCACACCCATGAGCATAATAAAATAGTTACTGTTTACACACCAAGCTTGGAGTGCTTTGTTATACAGTGATATTAACTGTAACAGCACCCTTCTATACATATCCTGTGCATATGGACTAGAGTTTCTCCAGAGCACATACATACAAGAGTGGATTTGCTGAGCAATAGGGTTTGCACATCTTCTGCCTAACTATTTCCAAATTGGTTTTCAAAATGGGTGTACCCATTTACACTCATGCAGCAGTGAATGAGGGTTCCTGTGACTTCCTGCCTCACCCACAGTTGCTCTGATCTGACTTTCCCAAGGCTCTGACCTTCTGCTGTGAAACTCCTCTGTAGAGAGAAAGATATGAGGAACTGGTATAAAAGAGTCAGCAAGTCTTCCAAGAGCATTGATTCTATAGAGGGCTATGTTTTTGCAGTCAAAGACTGACTTACATCCCTTTTAAAAAATCTGCCACTGTCCTTTCTATCCTGGATAGGAAGGCCCTAGGCATAGGGCTGCTCCTGGGAAGTATTAGCTGATAGAACTAATTTTCTTTTTTGCTTTTTTGTTTTGTTTTGTTTTTAAGTAGGCTCCATGCTGGAGCCCCAATGAGGGGCTTGAACTTATGACCCTGAGCTCAAGACCTGAGCCAAGATGAAGAGTCAGACATTCAACCAACTGAGCCACCCAGGTGCCCGGAGAAGTAATTTTCTCATTCAACAAATATTTAACAAGTACCAGACTATGTGCCAGGCATTTTTATAAATGCTAACAGAAATGATGATGATGATGATGATGATGATGATGTCGTCTAGGTACCAGGCATTTGTTGAACTTTTTAAGCCACTTAACGTTCATTCACCTTCCACAACAACTCCAATTTCCTTCTTTTGCTTTCTTTCATTCTATGTGGTTTTCTGGGGTTACTGAATCCATTTCCACCTTCAGACTTGTTATGTGAGCCAGCCTGGTCAGTCAGAACATTGTATTCCTCTGGTAATAGTGATTGGTTTGGGGTTGGACAGACTGATCAGAGCCAATGAGACTCAACTCCCAGATATGTAAATGTGTGCATTTGGAGAAACCAACTTTCTCTTTCATGCTAAACATAAATATGAAGTGTTGTGAGGCTGGAGCAATGGCAGCCATTTTATCAACATGTGGAACCTGGGAATGAAGCTGGCATATGGGAAGAGACTGATGCAAGCAATGATGATATAATTTGAATCCTGAAACCAGTTAGCCCTGGCGGCCATCATTTTACCCCCCAGTTTTGCACCTGCTGAGGTTTTTCTGTTTTGTTTTGTTTTGTTTTGTTTTGTTTTTAGAGAGAGAACAAGTGAGCAGGGGGGAGGGGTAGTGGGAGAGGGAGAGAATCTTAAGCAGGCTCCACACCCAGTGCATGACCCTGAGATCATGACCTGAGCCGAAGTCAAGAGTCGGATGCTTAGGGCGCCTGGGTGGCTCAGTTGGTTAAGCGACTGCCTTCGGCTCAGGTCATGATCCTGGAGTCCCGGGATCGAGTCCCACATCGGGCTTCCTGCTCAGCAGGGAGTCTGCTTCTCCCTCTGACCCTCCGCCCTCTCATGCTCTCTATCTCTCATTCTCTCTCCCTCGAATAAATAAATAAAATCTTAAAAAAAAAAGAGTCAGATGCTTAAATGAGCACCTGGCACCCCTCTTTTGTCTTGTTTTGAAGTATAACATAAATACAGAAACATACACGTATCACAAGTGTATAGCTCTCCCATGTAGAGTAACTATAGACGCCTCTATTGGGGCACTAGTCACACTGTTTTACATGTACATATGTACACAAGGACATTATGTTCGAGTGTATGTACATATTTAAAGAAGCACTTAAATAGTACTTACTCAGTGTCAGGCACTGTTCTAAGCACTTTATACATAGCAACTTACTTAATCCTTACAAAAACATCTTGAGGTAGGCACTACCATTGTCTTCATTTGCAGATGAGGAAACTGAAACCTAGAAACATTAAGGAACTTGCCCAAAGTCACACAGCTGGTTTCTTATAAATTATATGACAGTTCTGGTTAGATTACACATTTCTTTGAGGGCAACGGCTGTCTTTTTTTCTACCTTTGCCCTCCAGTGCCTAAATCAGGGCCTGGCACAATGTAGATCTTTGAATGAAAGTGAATGCATGAATGAATGAATGAATGAAACTTTATGAATTCAACTGAGTCTGCTGTGAGAAAAATTTTAAATACCCCAAAAATCCAAATATTAAAAAAAAAGTTCAAGGTGTTTCTTCTCCCCATAAAGCACAGAAAAGCAAACTTCTTTTGTAAAGGGCCAGATGTTTTTGGTTTTGCAGGCTCTGTCACAACCACTTAATTCTGCTCTTGGACAAGAGCTAATGTGGCTGTATTCCAATTAAAGTTTATTTTCAAAGACAGGTAGTGGGCCAGATTTGGCCCCTGGCTTGTAGTTTGCTAACCCCTGCACTAGAGAATGAGTCTTTATTTTATCAAAGTATTTACTACAGATTATTGCAGTTAGTAAAATCAATCAGTACCTTAATTTCTGCTTTGTTTTAAAGATTATTTATTTATTTATTTATTTGAGAGAGGGAGAGAGAACATAAGGCAGGGAAGGGCAGAGGAAGAAGCAGACTCCCCGATGAGCAGGGAGCCAGATGTGGGGCTTCATCCCAGACCCTGAGATCATGACCCAAACCAAAGGCAGCCACTTAACTGACTGAGTCACCCAGGCGCCCCTGTTTTAAAAAATTATTCTTAAGCCACTACCCTTTAGTTGATCTCATGTACTTCCTTCACTATATTAAGCTCAGAGAACATAATTTTTGTCAAGTCGCTTTATTAATCAAAAACTTTGGTGGCTCCCTATAGCTTATAGGACAAAACCTAATCTTCATTTGACCTTTAAGACCCTCCATGATCTGATCCTGACCCTTTGTATCTCTTCTTTCCAACGTGTAAGTGGGGATGTAAACATCTCAAGTTGTATAGTGAGGAGTATGCTTAGTAATATTCTATGATTCTATACTGTAGCGTGCTCAGTCAACATTCCATGATTCTACACAGAAGGGGGTTCAGCTAACATTCCTTATGTCCATACAGATAAAGAAGCTCTACAGACATTCCATGATGATAAGCAAAGAGGCTCTGCAAACACTCAATGATTTTGTAGAGGCAGGTGTTCTGTAAATCATATAAGATTCAAGCCACAAGAAGAGGCTCTGCAAACATTCCATGATTCTGTATACATGAGGGTGTTCCTCAAAAACAGTTCATAATTCTATATACAGGAAAGAAAAGTTATTCAAACACCCTAAAATTCCAGATACAGGGAGTGCTCTGTAAACATTTTAGGATTTTATACCTAGGAGGAGACTGCAAATTATGTAATTCTATAGATAGAATAAGGCTATGTAGATCTTCCTTGATTTCCCGATGTGCTTTGCAAACAGTTGGTGATTCTAGAGAGGGATTTGCAAACAATCAGTGATTCTACATGGAGGAGAGTGTTTATTCCCCTGATTCCACCTAGAACAAGGGTGCTCTATAAATATCCCATGGTCCTAAACATAGGGAACTATATGAAATTAGTGCTGCTACAGATAGGAGGGCATTCTGTAAATATTTCTTGATTTCACACAGAGGAGGGGGCCATGCATGCACACCATGATTGTATACAAGATGGTATTCTGCAAATAGCTCATGATTTGATACGTAGGAGAGGGTTCAGAACACATTCCAAGATCTTACACAGATGAAGGGGGTCCAGCAAATACTCCTTGATTCAACCAAGAGGACAAAGAATCTCTGCAAATATCCTCCAGTGTTACATATAAAATGATATGGAAGCAGTTCATGATTTAATACACAGGAGGGTGCTTGGCAAAAGCTTGGGGATTTTGTGGGCTATAGTGCGCTCGGCAAATCTGGTCTTATGAAGGAAAGCTGGGGGCTGGGCAGTTTTACCAATGGACACCAGAGGCCAGAGCCTCCAAATATTTCAAGTGCACATAAAAATGTTTTAGACCTAAAAACAATATTGATCCCAGAATATAAAATGGAAGCTGCAGGGGCACCTGGGTGGCTCAGTCTATTAAGCGTCTGCCTTCAGCTCAAGTCATGATCCCAGGGTCCTGGGATTGAGCCGGTGTCGGGCTCCCTGCTCAGCTGGAGGCCTGCTTCTCCCTCTCCCACTCGCCCTGCTTGTGTTCCCTCTCTCGCTGTGTCTCTCTCTGTTAAATAAATAAATAAAATATTTTTTAAAAAAAGGAAGCTGCAAAAATCGAAATTAATCTGCTTAATTAAAATGTCTACAAAATATAATACTAAGGCAACTAGTCAACTGCTTCTGAATTCACATGATTACATCTAATTGTATCTAGTGGGTCATGGGGGTGCATTTTGTTATGCTTAATAGGATATGCGTGGGCCTTAAAAAGTCATGACAGAAGCCCAGGAAGGTCCTAAAGTGGCCCCAGATGGGGAAGGTGCTGGAAAGTTCCTGTGGGAAGGTCAGAGGACTCCTATCTCCAAGCCACGTGCTGCCCCTGTCCAGCCTAGCTCCTGATCAGAACACTGACATTCCAAAGCTGGGAAACTCCCCAGAAATGGACTGGGCTCCAAATATCACCACTGATTAGGGGAACGGAAGCCCATGACAGCAGCAGGGAAAGCCAATTAGCCAAGGACATTACATTGTGGCAGGTGTCTGGCAGAATCAGATATTGTCATGGTCTCAGGAAGGAAAAACAGCTGTTTCTGTTTCTCCACCTTCCTCCCCCTACACATCCTCTGAGTCTCAAGGGAGGGCTTTGAGCTAGCAACAGTACTTGGAGCGGAGTGATGGGGGCCAGAGCAAGGAGCTATGGCCATAGCTAAGCCCCAGGGTCACAAGCAGGAAAGAGGAGTGTTGATCAAAGACAGTGAAGGAAAATCTGAGTCTAGGGTCTTAACATCCCAGAGCCCAGCCATAATCAATCAACCCACATGACGGCAAATATAAGATTGCCCTGAGCTAGAGGCCACAGGACGGGCAGAGGTTATAGCTCTGTTTCTCAGTTTTCTTAACCCATACCCCATTTCAATAAACATAAAAGCATCTCAGTCTCCTTTGGCATCATCTTAGATTATAAAAGAAATTTTTTTCTTCAAAAACTCTAAAATGATGAAAGAAACACATAGAAGAATATCTTTATGACTTTGGAGAGAAAGGGATTTCCTAAACCAGGCACAAAAAGCACTAACTATAAAGGAAAAGATTAATATACAGATAGGAGTAATTCAAAATTGAATATTTCCTATATGGCAAAAGAACTCACAAAGGGGAAAAACAAGTGACAAGCTGGGAGAAGATACTCGCAACCAATATAACAAAGGAATTAAATCCAGAATTTATAAAGAACTCAAATAGATTAATAAGAAAGAAAAAACAATCATCCCAATGAAAAAGGATGTAAGGGTTTGAAAAGAATTTCTGTGAGAATGGGAAACATATGAAAAGATGTTCCATCTCCAGATTAATCAGGGAAATGCAAATTAAAACCAGAATCAGATACTGCTTAAATCCAGAGATTGACAGAAATTCTACTTCTACGTATGGGCTCCAAAGAAATTCTGGCAAGCGAGCATAAGGAGATATATACAGGGTGTTCATTGCAGCATTGAGTCTAAATGTGAACATTTGCAGGCAAACTAAATTCTGTTATTAGAGGAACAGGCTAATAAAATATGGTTTTACTAGTCACATGATGGCATACTATGTAGCAGTTACAACCAATGAACTAAAGCTTCTCTATGTATCAATGTGAGAAAACAGCAAGCTACAGAATGAGACACAAAGTAGGATAACATTTGGCCGAATTGTAAACCATATAAACAATGGAACTATAAATATGACAAGAAAATATGAAAGAGGGCTTTCTATCCATGATTAAGAGTCCGGAAGCCTTAAGGGTGCCTGGGTGGCTGGGTTGGTTAGGCATCCAACTCTTGATTTCTGCTCAGGTCATGATCTCAGGGTGGTGCGATGGAGCCCCGCATCCAGCTCTGTGCTCAGTGGGGAGTCTACTTGAGAATCTCTCTCTCTCTCTGCCCCTCCCCTTGCACTCTCTCTCTCTCTCTCAAATAAAGTAAATAAAATCTTTTTTAAAAAATCCAGAAGCCAGGGGCGCCTGGGTGGCTCAGTTGGTTAAGCGACTGCCTTCAGCTCAGGTCATGATCTCAGGGCCTGGGATCGAGCCCCGCATCGGGCTCCCTGCTCAGCGGGGAGCCTGCTTCTCCCTCTGACCCTCCCCCTGCTTGTGTTCCCTCTCTCACTGTCTCTCTCTCTCTGACAAATAAATAAATAAATAAAATCTTTTAAAAATAAATAAATAAATAAATAATCCAGAAGCCATAAAAGAAAAGATTAATAGATTTGACTACATTAAAAAAAAAACCTTTATGGCAAAAACAGGGTAATAGAAAAAAACACTATATACAAAGTCAAAACACACATGACAAACCACGGAAAAATTCTTGCACCTCCTACCACAAAGAGCTACTCTCCCTCATATCAGAAGAGCTCTTAGATAAGAAAAATGGACAACAACCCAATAGAAATAAAAGGGCAAAGGACACAAATAGGCAGTTCATAAAGAAGGAAACTCAAATGGCTGTTAAACAGATGGAAAAACTGCTCCTCGGCTCTCATTCTAAGAAATGCAAATACAAATCACCCTGCTCCGACTCGCACAGTGGCAACATTCTGGAAGCCTGATAAGAGTTTGAGGCCAGAGGGCACCTTCAGAATTCCCGGTGGGGTATAAATTGGCCCAACCTCTCTGAAGGGCAATTTGGCAAAATCTATCAAAATAACACGTGCATAGACCTTTTTGATCCAGCAATTCCATTTCCGGGAATTTGTCCTGCATGAGTGAGATGACATTTGTATGTAATCGTTTATGGAAAGCATGGGTTGTAATAGCAAAAAAAAAAAAAAGGAAAACAACCCCATTATCCATTATGAGGAGACTGGTAGCATAAATTGTGATCCATCA
Organism: Eumetopias jubatus; assembly: GCF_037043125.1. Taxonomy (NCBI): domain Eukaryota; kingdom Metazoa; phylum Chordata; class Mammalia; order Carnivora; family Otariidae; genus Eumetopias; species Eumetopias jubatus. The sequence continues at coordinate 129,205,239 of NW_028274815.1, forward strand.
AATCACAGAATATATGTAGATTTGGAAAAAGAATGGTAGTGTTCTCTACAGATTGGTACAGAGAAGTCTTTAATATACATTAAGTGCTGTGTGGAAAAGCAAGCATGATAGTATCCACCTTGTATAAAAACAGTAGGAAAACAAAAATGTGTTTGTATTTGCTTATGTATGCCAAAAGAAACTCCAAATGAACACATGAGAAATTAAAACAATAGTTAACTCTTGCAGGGGGAGAGAAACCTATAAGTCATTACCCATTTAGGGATTAAATGTAAAAGCAATGAAAACACATTACACACACACATAAATCAGTTTGTGTTTCTTCTCTGCTTAAAAGGCTCCCATAGGGGCACCTGGATGGCTTAGTCAGTTAAGCGTCTGCCTTCAGCTCAGGTCATGATCCCTGGGTATTGGGATCGAGCCCCGCCATCAGGATCCCTGCTCAGCAGAGAGTCTGCTTCTCCCGCTCCCTCTGCTGTTCTCCCTGCTTGTGTGCGCTCTCTCTGTGTCAAATAAATAAATAAATAAATAAATAAATAAATAAATAAATAAAACCTGAAAAAAAATTTTTTTAAAGGCTCCCAGAGCTGCCCCCTGAAATCACAATAAAACACAACACTTGACTGAAGCCTAGAGGCCCTGCATGATCAGGTACCAGCCTTCCCCTCCAACCCCATCTTGTCACACTCTGCCCACCTTTCTTCACCTCCTTCTACTTAGATGCTCACACAGTTGTGTGTGTCACAAAAAACCAAAAGGTATTAAAAGGTATCCAAAAATTGGAACCCTTGCACACAGCTGGTGGGGATGTAAAATGGCGCAGCTACTTTGGAAAAGAGCGTGGCAGTTTCTCTGATGGTTAAATATCAAGTTATCAAATGAGCCAGAAATTTCACTTGTACATATATACACAAAAGGATTGAAAATATCTGTCCACACAAAAACTTGTACACAGATGTTGATAGCAACATCAGTCATAATGACCCCAGAATGGAAACTTTAAGTGCAGATTACTAAGTGAAAGAAGCCAATCTGATGTCCATCGACAGATGAATGGATAAAGAAGATGTGGTATATACACACAATGGAATATTATGCAGCCATCAAAAGGAATGAGATCTTGCCATTTGCAACGACGTGGATGGAACTGGAGGGTGTTATGCTGAGTGAAATAAGTCAATCAGAGAAAGACATGTATCATGTGACCTCACTGATATGAGGAATTCTTAATCTCAGGAAACAAACTGAGTGTTGCTGAGGGGTGGGGGGTGGGAGGGATGGGGTGGCTGGGTGATAGACCTTGGGTAGTGTATGTGCTATGGTGAGTGCTGTGAATTGTGCAAGACTGTTGAATCACAGATCTGTACTTCTGAAACAAATAATGCAAGATATGTTAAGAAAAAAGAAAAGAAGATAGCAGGAGGGGAAGAATGAAGGGGAGTAAGTCGGAGGGGGAGACGAACCATGAGAGACGATGGACTCTGAAAAACAAACTGAGGGTTCTAGAGGGGAGGGGGGTGGGGGGATGGGTTAGCCTGGTGATGGGTATTAAAGAGGGCACGTTCTGCGTGGAGCACTGGGTGTTATGCACAAACAATGAATCATGGAACACTACATCAAGAACTAATGATGTAATGTATGGTGATTAACATAACAATAAAAAAATTTTTAAAAAAAGAAGCCAATCTGAAAAGGCCCGTATACTGTATGATTCCAATTATATGACATTCCAGAAAAGACAAAACTATGGAGACAATATAAAGATCAGTGGTTGTCAGGGACAAGGAGTGGGGGAGATGAAGAGGCAGAGCACAGACAATTTTTAGGGTGGAGAAATTACTCTGTATGTTAATGATGGATATATGCCATTATACTTTTGTCCAAACCCATAGAATATACAACACCAAGAGTGAATGTACAACTCTAAGGTAAACTGGGGACTCTGGGTGACTATGATGTGTCAGTATAGACTCATCCTTGCAAAAACGTGTGCCATTCTGGTGAGTGATGTTGAAGATGGCAGAGGCTATGCATGAGAAGGGGCAGGAGGTATATGGGAAGCTTCTGTACCTCCCTTTCAGTTTTGTTGTAAACCTAAAACTGCTCTTAAAAAACAAGATCTTGGGGGTGCCTGGGTGGTTCAGTTGTTAAGCGTCTGCCTTCGGCTCAGGTCATGATCCCAGGGTCCTGGGATTGAGCCCCGCATCGGGCTCCCTGCTCCGTGGGAAGCCTGCTTCTCCCTCTCCCACTCCCCCTGCTTGTGTTCCCTCTCTGGCTGTCTTTCTCTCTGTCAAATAAATAAATAAATAAAATCTTTAAACAAACAAGCAAACAAACAAGAACCTGGGGCACCTGGCTGGCTCAGTCAGTGGAGCATACAACTCTTGATCTTAGGGTTGTGAGTTTGAGCCCCACATTGGTGTAGAGATTACATAAAAATAAAATCTTAAAAAAAGATCTTAAGAGCACACACACGCATGCGCACACACATACCCCAAGATAGAAAAAGACATAATTAAAAAAAAATTGAGTGAGTTAGTGATGGAAATGAGACTGAAGGTCACTGTAGCCAAACACAGCAAGTCAAGACTAGCAAAGTGCTCCGGGAAAGACTGAATGGGCTAGGGAAAAGCAAATTTAAATATGTCCTTCCTTTGCTCAAAACTTCCATAGCTCCCCATGGCCCTCAAGAGAAAATCCAAATGCCCTGTGTTTGCCAGGCTCTGCATGAGCTGGATTCTATCTTCCTCCCAGTTTCTTTTCAAGAACATGGATCTCACTGGTGGTTTGCTTTTATGTTGCTTGAATGAACCATTCCCTTTCTCTCTCTCATTGACTCTCTCTCTTTGCCCCCCCTTTCTCTCTCTATCCCCCTACCCCCTCACATACACACACATGGTTTCCCTGAAAGCCACCCCTGCCCTTCCCACTCTCTTAGGCTCACACACATCTATACACCTGCCAAGCTCAGCTCAGACTTGACCTCCACCAGGAAGCTTCCCTGGTAGAGGTTACAGCTCACACAAGAGCCCAGGGGAGGGACCAAGGTGGTGAGTTGGGGCAGCAGGGAGGAGTGGAATGGGGGGAAGCTGGAGGAAGGAGATCAGAGGTAATGCAGGGGGGTTGTGCCATCACCGAAGGCCTTATCAATCATAGTAAGGCTTTTACCCCAAATGAGGTGGGAGCCATGAGCGTTTTGAGCAGAGGGACATAGTCTGATTTAGGATTCCTTTGTGTTCCAGAGGGTGGCTGGTGAGAGCAGAAGCAAGAAGACCCAACACCCTCAATCAGAATGAATGCCCACTTGGTCTGTGCACCCAGAACCCATGCATGAACTGCTTTAAACAAGCAGAAGCCTTTATTTTATTTTTTTTGTTTGTTTTATATTCTAGTTATCTATAAGCAGGTGCAAACACAGTGGTTAAGACCAAGGGCTCCAGAGGCTGGCCCCTGGGTTGAAGCCCAGCCTCCCCACCTAATAATCCTGTGTTATTTAGTTTGTTGGAACCTCAGGGTTTTGTTCTTTTTTTCCCTATAAAATGGGGTTGATAAATTGTACTGACCTCCACAAAGTTGTGAGGATTAAATGAGTTAATCTATATGAAGGATACCAAGAGCATGGTCAGTGCTCAGTAAATATTAGCTATTACTACAAAGTGTCTGTCTGCAGGACTCTAATAAGAACTTCTCAGGAATTCTGTGTTGGTTTAATCTGGGTGCCGATAGGCAGCCCTCAGGGGAGATTGGTGGAGATTCAAGCCTCTGCTGACTGCAGGTCTTTGCCTCCTCCCTCCGCCCTTTCCCCTCTCCCATCTAGGGTTTGTTGTAATTCTTTTTTTTTTTTTTTAAGATTTTACTTATTTATTTATTTAGAAAGAGCAGGCAAGCAGGGGGAGTGACAGAGGCAGAGGGAGAGAGAGAATCTTAAGCAGACTCCCCGCTGAGTGCAGAGCCCTAGGTGGAACTTGATCTCACGACCCTGAGATCATGACCAGAGCCAAAGTCAAGTGTTGAATGCTTAACCAGCTGAGCTACTGAGGCGCCCCAGTTTGTTGTGATTCTTGCAACAGGTTCCTGCAGAATCTTTACCTGTTAACACTTCCAAATAGCTCCCTCCAGTGATCTACGGGTTTCCTGGACAGGTGGACATATGGGTGGAGACATTCAATTACAGGATGGAGGGCTGGCAGGGCCTCAGAGCCCTAGTCGAATGTGCATCAAGGGAAAGAAATGGAGGACTGGAATGGTCAAGCCGCCAGCCACGGAGTGCATGAGTTAGGAACAGAACCGGGGCAGGAATCCAGGTTTCTCCTCTGCGGGGCTGAGGTACTTTTGTTTCCTTTTATAAATGTTTAATTACACAAGTAAGGCAGTCTCCTCATTTTTAAAAAAAAAAATGCAGGTAAGTGTAAAAAATGTCTTTGATGATCACCCTGGGCCATCTGCTAGCATTCTTCTTCTTCTTTTTTTTTTTTTTTAAGATTTTATTTATTTAACAGAGAGACACAGTGAGAGAGGGAACACAGCAGGGCTGGAGAGGGAGAGGAAGAAGCAGGCTTCCCGCAGAGCAGGGAGCCGGATGCGGGGCTCCATCCCAGGACCCTGGGATCATGACCTGAGCCGAAGGCAGACGCTTCATAACTGAGCCACCCAGGCGCCCCTTCATCTGCTAGCATTCTTTATCCACACCCTCTGTTCTGTTTTTCACCAAAGCACCCATTTCCACTAAACGTACCACCCACTGGAACAAAAAGTCCAAGAGGGCAGGGAATTGGGTCTGTTGTGTTCACAGCCGAGTTCCCAGTTTGGGGATAGTGCCTGGCATAGAGCAAGTGTTCAGTAAACACCTGTGAAAAGAATAAATGGGGCGCCTGGGTGACTCAGTCGTTAAGCGTCTGCCTTCGGGTCAGGTCATGATCCCAGGGTCCTGGGATCCAGCCCCACATCGGGCTCCCTGCTCAGCGGGAAGCCTGCTTCTCCCTCTCCCACTCCCCCTGCTTGTGTTCCTGCTCTCGCTATCTCTCTCCCTGTCAAATAAATAAATAAAATCTTAAAAAAAAAAGAAAAGAATAAATGATATTCTGCCATCCTTCGTCCCTCCATGCCAAAGGAATTGCTATTATCAATTTGGCTTTTTTTTTTTTTTTTGGTCTATTCCAAGTTACTTATTTTATGCAGGAGTTTTCCCTCAATTTGACTTTTTTTTTTGACCATCCAGACCAGCACCATCCAATAGAATGTACTATAAAGAAGGAGATAGTCTATATTTGCACGATCTAATACGCTAGCCGCTAGCCACTGGCCACATGTGGCTACTGAGCACTTGAAGTGTGGCTGATACCACCAAGGAGCTGAGTTTTAAGTTTTATTTAATTTTAATGAATTTACATTTAAATGTAAATAGCTACATATGGGCTGGTGACAACTGTAGCCCATAGTGCTGTTCTGGACTTTTTTTTTTCCTGTGCATTTACATATGTATGTTACTGATAAGACTGTTTTGCATTTTGGTGTTTTACATAAGTTTTCATGTTCTTTGTATCCTTCCGCTTTTTGCTTTATTTGGCTGACCACTATATTTTGGAAGTCCTTTCATATCAGGCCATATAGCTCTGCCCCATTCTTTACAGCCACTGCACAGAATTCCATAGGGGGGATGTACAGTAATTGGTTTAGCCATTTCCTACTGAGAAATATTCAGGTGGTTTTCAATCTGTTACCATTAAAAATCATGCTGCAATGAATACTGCTATCCTATCTCCTTAGGCATAAATATGACCTTTCTCTCATGAATATTAATAATAGTCATTGTTATAATTATAATAATAATCTCTTGTATTTATTCAGGCTTTATTATGTGCCAGGCATTGTACTGAGCCCTTTACATGTGTTACATGATTTAAATCTTATTACAGTCTAATAAAGGAGATTTTGTGATTATCTGTGTAGTACAGATGCAGAAACTGAGCACAGAGAGGTTCAGTAATTTGCCCAAAGTCACACAGCCGGTAAGTGACAGAGCCAGGATTTGAGCTCAAGCAGTTGCTTCCAGAGTTGCATGTCCAATTTCAGTTTTCCTAGCTCCTGCCAAACTACTCTGCAGAGGGTAAAGGGGCCATGCCCGTGTACACACAGCCATAGGTCCCTCCCATGGGGCTGAAATGCCACCCTAGGGATCTCATTTCTGGGCTGAGACCCTGGGATCCTTGTTCTAGGGTAAGTCACACATCCCTGGAAACTGGAAACTTGGTGGGGCCAAGCTGCAATTTGGGTCTATCTGGGCAGCACCAAACTCCTGCTGATATGCCCTGCGTCTTCCTCCCAGGCTGGTGTGAGCTCAGAGTGGTACGGAGACAACAGCGAGAGAGAGAGAGAGAGAGAGAGAGAGAGAGAGGGAATGAGAGCAGCCGGTGGACTTACGCAACCTGGTGGAAAGTGATACTGGCCGACTGGCTGATTGGAAACAAACAGGAAAGGAGTCAGGCAGAGCTTCCTGGAATCCAGGTCTAGGAGCTGCCAAATACAGGCCTCTTCTCTTAGGAACAATTGAATGTCACTGGGGTAACTGAACACTGCTGGCAAAGAGAGGCCTCCTGCCCACAGCCTCACAGAGTGGCCTGTGTGAGCTAGGCCAGGCTCCAGAGGAAAAAAGGGCCTGGCAAGGGGCCCTGTGAGGCCATCTGAGGAGACACTGCAGGCTCTCACCCTGGACTGGACTTCACTGTAACCAGGCTGATGGGCTTGGGAATTCCCAGGGTGAGTCTCAGGCACGGAGACGGCTCACGGGGAGGGCTCCAGCCCAGTGGTCAGGCCCTGAACTCAGAAGCCAGGATGCCTGAAAAGCAAAGACAGTAGGTGTCAACTGTCCCACCCAGCTGTCTTTATGTGAGAACTGCTGTTCTCATGGCAAACACAAGGGCAGGAAGTGCAGTGGCTTCAGACATTTCTGGACCTAGCATCTGAAAAGTCACCTGGAATTATGGCATCCATATTCTGTGTCCCTTTATCATTCTGCCCACAGATTCCTTCATCTCTGCTTCTCTTCTCTCTCGCTCTCTCCTTCCCCAAGCCCACGACCAAATATGGCTACCTTATAGCACCTAAGCACGCAATCCCTTCCTTAAGCAACAGCTGACAAAAATCACTCCATCATAATCCCAAAATCTCAAGAGAGAGGATCTGGTTGACTCATTTAATCAGGTCCCCAGCTTTATCCAGTCAGCTCTGGCTGGAGGGCAGGGTTGTGTAGTTGTAAGCATGGCTTCCTAGGGTGTCCACACCTGTTGCAAAGAGAGGGGTTGCCATGGACTGGCCAGACCCCACATAATGTGTCCCCGATGCTCTGTACCTGAATGAGGTAATCTACAAAGAGACTGAAGCCAAGTCGCAGAAGCTGCACCAGAAGCCAGGAATTTGTTTCTTCGGGACAGGATGGAGCCTTGCTTCTGGGGGAAGGCTGAGGGCTGCTTGCATGAACAAATGGACCCAGTGGTCGGGTGGAGCTCCACGGGGCCTGGAGGAGCATCCAACCAGAGCCTTATCCCACCAGGAAGCCACGAGAACACCTGCAGGAAATATCAATCATAATAATAACATGAAAGAGTGCTAATAGTAATCCTTATTCAGTGGTACTACCAGGCTTCATTCTAGATATTTTAAATGCATAATATTTTTAATCCTCATGATGATACAATGAAGTAGATACTTAGCATCCTCATTGCAGAGCACTTGTTGAATGACTTAGCATTAACTGATCACTTATCTCATTTGTCCATTTTCACTCACTCCCTGAACAAATATTTAATGAACACCCACTGTGTGCCAAACATGTGTGTGCTGGGTGTTGGGCGCACAGTAGAGAGCAAAAATGATCCTGCCCTCACGAAGGTTATAGTCAAGGGCTGGAGGGTCTGAAGGACCGACAGTCATTAATTAGACAAAGAGGGAAGGGAACAGCATTCTAGGTAGAGGGAAGAACAGGAGCTAAGGCCCTGTAGGGGGAGGGAGTGTGGGAAGCAAGAGCAATGCAGGTAGACTAACGGTGAGCCAGGTAGACATACCGAGAAAGAAGCAATGTACATCTGCTGACTCATTGAACCCTTACAACAATCCTGTGAGATTTTTTAAAAAATATTTTTATTTATTTTTTTGTCAGAGAGAGAGAGCACAAGCAGGGGGAGCAGTAGAGGGAGAGGGAGAAGCAGGCTCCCCACTGAGCAAGGAGCCCGATGCGGGACTCGATCCCAGGACCCTGGGATCATGACCCGAGCTGAAGGCAGACGCCCCAACGACTGAGCCACCCAGGTGTCCCTCCTGTGAGATTTTTATTTTTATTTATTTATTTATTTATTTTTAAAGATTTTATTTATTTATTTGACAGAGAGAGACACAGCGAGAGCAGGAACGCAAGCAGGGGGAGTAGGAGAGGGAGAAGCAGGCTTCCCGCAGAGCAGGGAGCCCGATGTGGGACTCAATCCCAGGACCCTGGGACCATGACCTGAGCCGAAGGCAGACGCTTAACGACTGAGCCACCCAGGCGCCCTCCTGTGAGATTTTTAATATCACTTTTGCAGATGAGTCGACTGAGGCACAGAGAAGGTAAGTAACTTGCCCAAGGACACACAGCTCCATCAGCAGTGGTGGGATAGGGGTTAGAACCCAGGCCTCCTCACCTGGAATCCCAAGCAGCTCTAATTCTTAGGTAAAGAAAGGAAAGAGACATTCATCCACTGGGGGCAGGTGTTTAGTGTGGGGGGCCTTCCAGGACTATTTTTACTCGCAGCTGTAGCCACAGGATTTGTGGTTTCCGTAACAGAGGGGGAAAGAGTGCATACAGCCTTTCCCAGCCACAGACAGGAATCCTTCTAGGCCCGGTATTGACATTCAGCTATAGGAGATGCCCCAGGGAGGCATACAGAGGAACCAGTCCAGGCAGAGGACGGTGAGGAGACCAGCCTTTATCCTGGAGGGGCTCATTTGGAGTGAGTCTGTTAGAATAGAAGAAACTTGGACTCTGGGGCCAGGCCAACCTCTGTTTCAAATGGCAGCTCGGTCCCCCACACGCTGCCTGGGCCTTAGGCAAGTTACATTTGAGCCTCCATTTCCTCCTACAAGCAGAATAATAGTATCTAAAAAGTATCATTCTCTCTCCTTCCCCCAACCCGCTGCTCCCAGTCGCCCCATGCCCACAATGCGTTCATCATTACTAGGTTCATATATCACCTTCCAGGCAAATTTTATTTTATTTATTTTTTTAAAAGATTTATTTATTTATTTTTAAAGAGCAAGTGGAGAGAGGAGCAGAGGAAGAGGGGGAGAGGGAATCCCAAGCAGACTCCCATTGCCCGACATGGGGCTTGATCTCATGACCCTGAGTTCGCGACTTGAGCCAAAATCAAGAGTCGGACACTTAACTGACTGAGCCACCCAGGCAACCCACCTTCTAGGTAAATTTTAGATTAGGTAGATAGATAGACCTATATATGATATGTATACATACACATACATGTAAATGCCTATATTATATCTGTTAATGTTTTTGGCTGTAAGCACCAAAAAAGAAAAAAACCAACCAACAAATGTATTTTTAATTATCAAAAAGTCTGGAGATAAAAAAATGCCTGTTTCATGTGTCCACCTGTTACTTATTGATGTTTAACAGAAATTTAACAAATTTAACATGGTCAAAGTTGAACTTTTGATTCCTGAATCCCCAAAAACCTATTTCTCCCTACTAAACACCTGGTTGCTCAAGGCCAAAAGCTCATTAGAATCACTCTTGATTTCTCTCTGACTCACTTGTACCATCCAGTCCATCATCCAGTCCTGCCTGGCTTTCCTGTAAACCCAGAGGCAGATGTACCATGAAGTGAATGAAGCAAGAGTTCGGGGCGCCTCATTTGGACAGTGCTTTCAATGTGGCCACAGGACCATGTGATTCTGTAACACCTGCAAAAGGTAAGGTATTGTAACTGCAATCATCAAGTCTGCTGTCTCTCCAACTTCCCCACATCCCTGCCTTAGCATCAGGTGGCATTGGGGAGCCATGGCACTTGGGGGGATCAGCTGAAGGTAAGCTAAACTGGGGACTCCGTTCAGTTTGGGCTTAGTGGGTGTGATCACAAAGCTGTCCATCTCTTCTAAGCACAGTGAAGGTACGGCCTGCTGTCCTGACATAGCAGCTTCCAGAACCCTCCTATGGCCCACGTACTGACTCACCTAATATCGAGACACAAAGGTGCAGAGACAAATGTCATACTGCTAAGGAGGCTGGAGCAGAGGAAGGGAAGGAATCTGGATCTTTGATGATATCATTGCTCTCCTAAATGAACCAACTCTGAAACTGTTCTACACCCAGACATCTTATAAGTAAGGCATTCATTTGTAGATTGGGTGATGTTTTGTACTTACAGCCAAAAGGATCTCAATAGATACAAAGACATAAGCTTACGTGCATCTGAGGTTTACCTGGAAGGGGATGTGGATGCCGCCTGGGAGGGGCACGGGAGGCAGTGAGAAGCCAATGAGAGGGAGACTCACTTTTTTTTTTTTAAAGATTTTATTTATTTATCTGAGAGAGAGAGGGAGAGAGAGTGTGAGCACCAGCAGGGGAAGGCAGAGAGAGAAGACTCCCCGCCGAGCAGGGAGCCGATGCGAGGCACGATTCCAGAACCCTGGGATCATGACCTGAGCCGCAGGCGGACGATTAACCGGCTGGCCACCCAGGCGCCCCAGGGGAGACTCACTTTTTCTGGATATTTTTATTCTGCTTGAATTTTGTTTACCTCGAGTCAGTTTTTCCTATTTCAAAAACTAGAAACTAAAACTTCAAAAGTCAGTGGAACAATTGAGTTTTACATTTCTTTAAAGTGCATGAAATAAATAAATTTAATGTGGCAAGCCTGGTCCTTGCTGAAATAATCTCTGAGAGGCCGTTAGGATGGCAAAAGAAGAAATGTTGACAAGTTCAGTTACTTAAGGGTGGGGAAGGTGATCTGGGACCCAGCACGCAAACCTCCAGGGACATTCAGAATTTTTCCTGCCTGCCTTCCCGCCACTGAGCAGCTCAGTCAACCCAGCCTGACGTTCCAAAGGATTTCCAGTAAACTAACACCAGCCACACCCCCTTGACATTCTTTTGAATGACTATTTCAAATGCATCAGCCGGCTTCTTCTCTGAAGACTGTAAAGAAAATGTTGCTGACGAGCTAAGAGACCTCAAAGATGGTTTTGCCATCCGTTTTAGAAGTCAGGAGGTGGGATTTTTTTTTTTTTTTCAAGGTCACACAAAGTCTAATTGATGACCAGGAGGGATTCCCCTATCTGCGTGGGTGTATTTAGTTTGGCCCCTTCATGCTCCTGGTCTGCCTGGCGTTCCTTATCTCTTCTTAGGGGCCTCACTGATGCTCAGTGTCAGCACTGGGAGGATCGCCTTGAAAAAATGACCTTGACATTTAAAGTCCATGAGTTTGGAGAATGCTGCATTCTATTTCTATAGCCCCTTTCTGGAGATTTACAGAGCATGTTAGCAAATGAAAGCCTCTGGAAAGTCCTATTGGAAAGGAAACTACTCAAAAAAAAAAAAAAATCCCCCCCAAACAGAAACCCTGGAATCAGTCTACCTGCATCCAAAACCTCACTCTTCCAACCTCCTGGCTGGGGGGCCCTGGGCAAAGCACATAATGACTCAGACTCTCAACTTCCACATCAATAAAATAAGGTTATTAATAGTACCCTTCTCACAGAGTTGTCATGAGGGTGACCAGTGTTTCAAAATATAGAAATTTCTGGATTTTAGAAAAGTAATGCAGTTTATATGCCGTATATTTTATAGCATCCCATAATCAAACACATTGATTTGAAACATATGAATGCGGATTCACATGAAGAGGGTTTGACAAGATTATAAATAACCTCAGATCAGGTCAGCGTTTGCTCCCAAGTGAGTTTTGGTGCCAGACTTTGGGAAACTGTTGGTTTTCACAGCTTTTTAAAACAAATTTCAGAATTGTAGATAAAAAGAATGGGGGCTTGTAAGGAAAATAACTAGTATTTATCGAGCAGTTATTTGAGCTAGGCAATGTTGCAAGCACTTCCCATGGATTAACTTCGTTGAATCCACAGAACGACCCCGAGTGATAGATGCTATTGTATCTCCCCATGAGGCAGATGAGAAAACTGAGGCATCGAGGGGCTAAGTAACTCATTCAAGCAGCAGAGCTGGGATTAAAAGAGATTATGAATGGTATATCACAGTGCCTGGTACATAATTATCATTCTATAAATGGTAGTTATTATTGTCTTAATCATATCCTCATCTATGGTGGAAGAATTATGATTGATTTTTGTTTTCTTCTTTGTGCATAGGTGCAATTTCTCACTTTAGTGTAATAAAAGTATTCTCTGGGGAAAGAAAATGTTTTTCTCAAATGAAACTCAATTTCTGAATTGAGCCTAATCTCTCAATTGTTCTTCTAACTCTTTCTGTCAAACTCGATGCTAGTCCCGGGCAGAAATGGATTTGTCACCTCAAATTTGACTTCCTTGGGCATACCCAGGCCAGACCCTGGACACCCTATGACAGTCTTGGAGGGGCACAGCTTCAAGAAGAACATGCTGTTCCCTTGTGAAGAATGCAGTTAGCTGACAGCCTCCAGCTGCAGCATCTCTGGGATCTGTCTCAACTTTCAAATCCAACGCCATGCTCTTCCTGAGTATCCTCAGTCAATGACTGAGCATGGGAGGGTTCCAGGGCTGGCCATCTCTGCCCAACATGGGGCTCCTCTAATCTCTGCTCTGGGGCCCCCATGGAGTTGACAAGGACTTGGCAGGTCTGCATTGCAGTCTGAGGCTCCCTCGATCAATTCTGCTTTCTCTCATATTCATTTTTCACAAGCATAACACCTCTCCTACCCTCTGTAAACCTCACTCCATCTTAGCATCTGCTTCCCAGAGGGCATGAGCTGACACACTGCCCCTTGCTGCCCCGCAGGCATTCCCACCCCACGTCCACATCTTCCCTGCCCAAAGAACCTCGATTTGGGGCTCAGTGAAGAGGTAGAAATCCCTCGATCTTTGGAGGGTGGGTTGCTCTCCAGTCCCAGCAGATAAAATCATGACCCGTCTTTAGGAAAGCAGTGATCCCATTCCCCTTCAGCAATGATTGGTCCAGAACGGGCACATGATCCAGCTCTTGGCCAGTGAAAGGTCGGGGGAAATCTGGGGGTTCACTTCACTAATAGGATAGAGCTTCAGGGCACAAAAGCCTTTTGCCCCCGTCCCTTCCTTCCTGCTTTGACCGGTGTCCTGTGATCAAATGGCATGTGATGCCGCCATAGCTGTGATGGGTGACGGGTCTGAGGCCGAAAGCCAACGGCTGGAGAAGACGGAGCCAAAAGATGAGAAGAGCCTGCCTGGGTCCCTGACAACACCACGGAGCCGCTGCAGCAACTTCAGAGCTGCCGACCTCCAGACTTTTTGTTATAAAAGAGAATTACATTTCTTCTTCGCCGAAGCCACTATTAGTCAGACATGCTGTCACTTGCAGTTGAAAGTAGCGTAACGGATGCGGTCACTTTCCCGATGCTCTATTACCCAGATTGCCTGGGGGGGATGGATGGAAACCACAGCTGGCAAACCCCTGGAGGTGCAGAGCTCAGAGTTCCCGTAGGGATATTTGGGCTTTCCCTGGAAGGGAGACATTCAGAAAATCCTCCCATTTCCAAATCGCTAACATCTACATATGACACTTACCTCTCCCCTGCTTCAAATCCTTCCATGACTTCCCATTGCTCTTAGGACAGAGTTCAAACTCCTCATTGTAAAGACCTGCAAGCACCCTGGCATCACGCTGACCCTCTTTACCTCTTCCTTGGGCCCCAGCCAGACTGAACTGCTTTTAGTCCCCTGATACCCTATCTTACCTCTACCTCTAGGTGTTTGCACGTGCTAATTTCTCTACTCCTCCCCCATTTCCTCTGGCTCTCTCTTTACTCTTCAGGTCTCAGCTCAAATGTTGTCTCCTCCAGGAAGACTTCCTTGATTTCTAGACTGGATTCAGTAAATCCTTACAGCTCTTAAAAATTGTACCTTATGCTAACCTCTATTAAAACACTTATGAAGGGGCGCCTGGCTGGTTCAGTTGGAAGAGCATGTGACTCTTGACCTCCAGGTCATGAGTTCAAGCCCCACATTGGGTATAGAGAATACTAAAAGAAAGAAATAAACTTAGAAAAATCCTTATCAGACTAGATTATAATTGTCTGTTCTCAGGACTGGTGAACTTGTCTTTGCTCTCCACTATGCCAGGTCCAGCTCTTTCCCCTGTTAGTCCCGCTGACCAAAAGCTATCTTGGGCCCGTGGCCAGATGCTTGGCTGTTGACTCACAGAGGCAACTGCTTCCCATAGATCTCTCCAGTAACTCCCTTGACTTGGGGCTCAGCTAAGGGGTAGAAATCCCTTGATCTTTGGAGGGTGGGTTGCTCACCAGCCCCAGCAGATAAATCATGACCCATCTTAAGTAGAAGCAGCGATCCCATTCCCCTTCAGCAATGATTGGACCAGAATGGACACACGATCCTTGCAAATCAGTTTTACTTCTGCAGCTGGACATACTTTGTTTCTCAGTTTGACTGGTGACTCTTTTCTGATCCTTCAAGCCCTCTTCCGAACTTTCACTTCCAACTCCTCTCATAATTGTGGGTGGTCCACTTCCTATAACACATCTCTTTTTTTAAAGATTTTATCTATTTATTTGAGGGAGAAAGAGAATGAAAGGTGGGGAGCGACAGAGGGAGAGGGAGAAGCAGACTCCCTGCTGAGCAGGGAGCCCGGCATGGGACTGGATCTTGGGACCCTGGGATCATGACCTGAGCCGAAGGCAGACGCCCAACCGACTGAGCCACCCAGGCGCCCCTACAATAGCTATTTACTTCTATTATTAATTCTTCTTATTCATTTTTTTTCTTTTTAAAAGCAAGAAGAGAGTTTTTTAAAGTAGGCTCTATGCCCAGCCCATGGAGCCCAACACAGGGCTTGAACTCATGACCCTGAGATCAAGACCTGAGCTGAGATCATGAGCCAGAGGCACCCACATGCCCCGAGAAGCAAGAAAAGAATTTAGAGGGCTGGTGTCATATGAAAATGATAGTAGACTCCTTAGGAAAGGATTGTAGTGATCATTTAATTCAATGCTTTTTTATTACAGATGGGGAAATTGAGGCTCAAAGAGGCAATACAGCTTGCTTGGGGTTTTTTTTTTACTAGGTTCTGTTCGAATAAAAATTAGAGGACAGGGGCGTCTGGGTGGCTCAGTTGGTTAAACCGCTGCCTTCAGCTCAGGTCATGATCCCAGGGTCCTGGGATCGAGCCCCACATCGGGCTCCCTGCTCATGCAGGAAGCCTGCTTCTCCCTCTGCCTGCCGCTCCCCCTGCTTGTGCTCTCTCCCTCTCTCTCTCTCGCTCTCTCTCTGTGTCAAATAAATAAATAAAATCTTTAAAAAAAATTAGAGGACAGATTGAGAATGCACAATCTGAATCTGATCATGAGAAAATATCAGACAATTCCCAAAATAAGAAATATTATTAAAAAAAAAAAAGACAAGGGGTGGGGGAGACTATTATTCAAAAACGTCAATGTAATAAAAGAAAGACTGTGAATGTTCCAGATTAAAGGAAACTAAAGAGACGTGACAACTAAATGCAATATTTGACGCTAAACTAACTGGATCTTGTGCTGGAGGGAAAAAAAAACACTTCAGGACATTAGTGGATCAATTAGCAAAACTGGTATGCAGTTGGTAAAATTTGTATTTTATTGTAATACAAATAGTAGAAATAGTAGATTAAAGAATTTTATCGGGGCGCCTGGGTGGCTCAGTTGGTTGGGCGACTGCCTTCGGCTCAAGTCATGATCCTGGAGTCCCGGGATCAAGTCCCACATCGGGCTCCCTGCTCAGCGGGGAGCCTGCTTCTCCCTCTAACCCTCCCCCCTCTCATGTGCTCTCTCTCTTCTCTCATTCTTGCTCTCTCAAATAAATAAATAAATCTTTTTAAAAAAAAGAATTTTATCAATGTTAAAGTACCAAGTTTGGGGGAGGGTGCTGGCTGGCTCAGTTGGTGGAGTGTCTGACCCTTGATTTTGGCTCAAGTCATGATCCCAGGGTCCTGGAATCAAAGCCCTTGTTGGGCTCCCCACTCAACGGAGAGTTTGCTTGTCTCCCTCTCCCTTTACCCCTCCCCCTGCTCACACTCTCTCTCTGTCTCTCTCAAATAAATAAATAAATAATTTTTAAAAATACAATCTTTAAAAAAAAAGGTACCAAGATTGATAACTGTATTGGGGTCCTGTAAGGCATTTTCCTATTCTTAGCAAATATATACTAAAAGCATTTCATGGTAAGGGGCCATGATATATGTAACTTATGCTCAAATGGTTCAAAAACTTATGTCAACAGAGACAGAGAGAGAGAGCGAGAGCAAGAGTGAGGTACAAATGATAAAGAACAGAAGGTAAAATATTAACAATAGGTACATTGAGGTGAAGGGTATATGGTGTTCTTTGTCCTATTTTTGTTCATCTAACTCTTCTGTAACTTTAATATTATTCACAAATAAAAAAATTCAAAACAAAAATTAAAATGTTAGAGGCCAAACTCCTAGGTCAGCCCAGTCTTACCCTCTACATGGTAAATGCTCACACAGGGTTTCAGGCAACTTTTAGACTTACGAGGAAGTTCACAAAATTCAGTCCAGAGTGGTAGGGTCCTGATGAATTATTAATGCTTATCAGCTGCAAGGGCTTTATAATGGAACAGTCAAAGAGCAAAATGAGAGAAGCGTGATCAGCTTTAGAACCAGAAAATCTCAGAGCCGTGGTAGCCTTTTTTGTTCTGCCTTCTTGACCTGAAACTTTTATAGTCTAAAGGTGGACCAGTTAGGGCGCTTTGGACTACAGGTAACTGGACAGTCCATCAAGAGAGCCTTGTGCGCCTGGGTGGCTCAGTTGGTTAAGCGACTGCCTTCGGCTCAGGTCATGATCCTGGAGTCCCGGGATCGAGTCCCGCATCGGGCTCCCTGCTCAGCGGAGAGTCTGCTTCGCCCTCTGACCCTCTTCTCTCTCATGCTCTCTATCTCTCATTCTCTCTCTCTCTCAAATAAATAAATAAAATCTTTAAAAAAAAAAAAGGTTTAAAAAAAAGAGAGCCTTAAATGTCGATCTTTGTTATCTCAGGTAACAATAAATCAATAAGTAAGATGTTTCAGGATTGGATATTTCGGCATCTCAGTATTAGCGCAATGGGTCTGCTTCTTGAGGATTCCCTTCGCCTTTCTGTTATAGTCTCAGAACAACTGCTGTAGCTCCAAAGGTCACATCCTAGCACAACAATGTCCAAAAGATGGAAGAATGTATGTATGAAAGAAAAGGGGTTGGGGGAGAAAACATCTCTCTTTTAACAGGGAGGAGAATCCTGCCTGGAAGCCTTCAGCAGACTACCCCTGCTGCCTCACTGGCCAGAAGTGGGTCCCATGCTTACCCCAGGACTAGGACAAATGGAGACAGGATTGCCATGGCCGGCTTAGACCAATCAAAATTCATTCTCTGGGGGCACCTGGGTGGCTCAGTCGGTTAAGCGTCTGCTTTCAGCTCAGGTCATGATCTTGGGGTCCTGGGGTCGAGTCTCACATTGCGCTCCCTGCTTAGTGGGGAGTCTGCTTCTCCCTCTACCCTTCCCCCTGCTTGTGACCTCACTCTCTCTCTCTTTCAAATAAATAAAATCTTAAAAAAAAATTCATTCTCTGAGCCTTACATATTGCTCCTAATCCCAACAAAATTAGGCTCTGATAGCAAGGAAGGAGGGGAGTGAAGCCATCAACAGAGTCTCCTTCATGGTTTTGGTTGTTTCCTGAGTGGGTGCCTTGGTTCTCTTCTCATGATCTGAACCAAAGAATAACTTAGGCTCACAAGAGTGCCAAAAGCCCAGAGCCCTCAAGATACATGGCCTATACCAGGGACTCTACACTGGACACCATCGTCTTGCCTGTCCAGCATTTATTGCCCCATGTTTGCTTACAGCACTCAGTATTTCTTTGGGGAACTTCCCCTCCCCGTGTCCAGTCCCTGTAGTTCGGGTGAGGCTATCTCTACCTCAACAGGCACGTGACCAGGCCTGGATAATCAGAACATTGTCTTCCTGGGGTGACAGTGATTGGTTCAGAGACAGACCATGACCTAAGTTAGTCCAGAGTGGATGCTGGAACTACAGCAGAGTTTTCAGGAAATGACCCTCTTTTTCCCACCAGACTTGTACCTGGCAGGATGTAGGCCTAGAGCTACTGGTCACCATCTTGTCAAGTGGAGTCTGAGAATGGAGCCAACACACTGGAGAACAAAGGCAAGAGATGGCAAGAGACTATGTCTGGCAACTTCATTTGAGTTCATGGATCCAGGCAGGCCTAAAGCCAGAACTCTCCAGTTACTTCAGCCAGTACTTTTTCAGTTACTTAAGCCAATATATTGCCTCTTTTGCAGAAAGCCAGTTTCAAATGGGTTTTCTGTCATTTATAAATTAAAAAAATCCCAAGTTTCTCAGCCTTTGGAGAAGCATGTTTGAAAGGTCAATTCCCTGGTCTGGTCCCCAAAGATTTGTGACTAATTCCCCCTCCCGAACCCCCCCCCAACCGGGGCTGGGGCTTGACTCCACTTTGGAACAAGCTCCTCCAAGTCCCCAATGTAGGTGGTCCTGCCCACCCCAATCTGAGCCTCTAGGACCTTGGGGAAGAATGGTCTGTTATCCTCACTAGGGGATAGTGAAAGATAGTAAAGAAATAAAGATAGTAAAAGAAATTCGGACCTTTCAATCACAAAGTCCAGCTACCTTCTTGGCAAAGAGTAGGGGAAAACCTTTCATTCTTTCTCAATGACTCTGGGGTTGAGGAAATGAAAAGTAGTTGATTTCTCAATCAGGCTATGCCACCCCCGTAAACTTTGGTAACTCCCCTTGCTCCACAGTGTTGCTAAAGCAACTCAGAACAATCAGGCAAGAACTATTTCCCAGCCAAACCCAGGGACTGCAAACCCTGTCACTTGGGGGACCAGATAGGGAGAGCACACCTGTGAAGCAACGGGAAATAGGCCTGCCTATGGGGAACAGGAGTGCTCAGGACGTCCCACGCTAATAAATGACATGTAAAATTATGGCTACACTGCACTGGATCCAGGGATGCACAGATGGCCACCAGGATCTGACTTCTCTTCCTCAACTCAGCACCACTGTCCTCTGAGGTGGCTTCACTGTCAGGGAACGCCAGCCCCCAAGCCAGTTCCAGAACAGTTTAGGAACCACAGCAGAAAGATGTTCTCGTTCTCAATTGTTTAACCAGAAGTCCGGGAAGAAGCTGCCACTGGCCTGGCTTGGGGGTCACATGGTGATTCCTGAACCAATCACCGTACCAAAGAGGTATGGTGCTGTGACTGGTCAGATGCGACTCGTGTGCCCACCCTGGAGTCGCCGGGTGGGGTCAGTCTCACTTCCAGCACATACAGATGGAGACCCAGGAACAGGGAGGATAGTTGCATCCCTTAGCTTGTGCTCCCCTTCAAGGAGACCCCAATACAAAGATTTCAAGTGCAACTGATTGTTTGGGAGATGATCCCAGGTAGCACCATTAGGGGCTTGAGGGAATGAGACAGGGAAAGGTAGGCAGTCAATATGTTTTCTTCTTTTTTTTAAGATTTTATTTATTTATTTGACAGAGAGAGACACAGCGAGAGAAGGAACACAAGCAGGGGGAGTGGGAGAGGGAGAAGCAGGCTTCCCGCCGAGCAGGGAGCCCGATGCGGGGCTTGATCCCAGGACCCTGGGATCATGACCTGAGCCAAAGGCAGATGCTTAACAACTGACCCAGGTGCCCCAGTCAGTACGTTTTCGAACAAGTTACCACTGTGGGCAATTGGAGCTTAATCCCATCGGGGAACTCTGGGAGCCAGTGTAGAACATGCATCACAGAGGTATCCCATTGTAGGGTTGAGGGCACTGAGGGGTTTAGCTACCAACTCCTGTTAATCCTTGTCTGAGAGCTACTCCCAGGAGAGTTAATTACCCATAATTTTAAGTATGCAAGAACCAACTGGTCCCTGGCGACCTAAGAAAGTTCTCAGACAAAGAGATAAAGTCTGGGCCAGCGTCCACGGAGGGTTTGAACAGTGGCCAGGTCAGGAGATTGGAAATGGGCAGTTGGAGCAGGGTGACCGACCATCCCAGTTTGGGACAAGAGGGTTCTGGTCAATGCTGCCATACTCATGTCACTCGAGACCCTAACTCCAGTTTGAGAAATGTAACCTCTGTACTGTCTCCTCCTCCTAACAAGCTTCTTTCCCTTCATCATTTCCTCTTTGACTAAAAGGTGGCCAGGCCTTCTGCCTATGCTCTGTCCTCATTGCTGGACCTCCTTGATCCTCCACTGGGAACCCGAGTGATGCCAGAACCTCTGTCCAGCTTCCAGAATCCCCCATGTCCTACCATCTTGTTTCTCGACATCTCAGCCCCGGGACTCCAGGGCTTGTGGAGCTAGAAATGAAGGACCAGAGCAGAGAAGGCACTTGCTGGTCCCACAGAAACAAAGTCAGGACTCTGTACCCCTCAAAATCCTTAATGTGTGTCGTTCAGCTAACTGGACATTTCTCCAGAACTGAGATAAACTCCCTCTAACATGCCCTTGTGGTCAGCAGAGGGCAGAAGGCATGTCATGTCATGTGGTCTCAAGAAACACTCAGTGAAATACCTCTAGGGTCCCCTTCTAGCTCCCAAATGATCTCAGGGACTGCTTGACCTGTCCAAACACAAGTTATCACTTCCATCCCCCAAACCTGTCCCCCATCATCCCCTGACAGCTGGAGGTGGCTTTTCGACCCCAATAACAACAGTATCCTAGTATAAACTGAGGTTTCTCAACATTTACACTATTGACATTTGAGGCCAAATAATATTGGGGGGGGTCCTGTCCTGTGCAGTGTAGGATGTTCAGCAGCATCCTTTGGTCTTTACCCACCCAATGCCAGCAGCCTCCTCCACTATTGTGACAATCACAAATGTCTCTGGCACTTCCAGATGTCCCCTAGGAGAAAAAATCACCCCTGGTTCAGGACCACTGATGTAGACCATCGATGTTTCCTTAATATTATATAAAGCATAGCAATAAGCAACTTAGAAAATATAGTCATTTGCATTGAGCTGTGGATACCATCTACACAAAAACCTCAAGCTCATCACACACATGCACCTTGCAATGAAGGCCCCGGCATCCCCTGCCAGCCAGGTGGCTTCTCCCAGTGAGTCACACACGGACTCTGGAACCACTGCCACTACCCGCCCCCCCCCCCCAACCACACACAGAACAATGGAACTCTCTTTGGCTCTCCAACCTTCTCCACACACCCACTTAACTCTATTTGCCTGAACTGGAGAAGGCCTTTATGTTGTGGGCAACTGTGTTTATGCTAAGGCAATAGAATGGTCTCCTTGGCCTCCAACCTCATGGCACATTAATACATTTAACCCAAGTTTCTTGACCTTGGCCCTATTAATACTTAGGGCTGGATAATTCTCTGTTGTAGGGGGCCATCCTGTGCACTGAAGGATGTTTGGCAACATCTCTGGCTTGTACCCACTAGATGCCAGTAGCGCCCTCCCCCAATTGGGACAACCAACAATGTTTCTAGACATCACTGCATGTCCTCTGGGGTATGAAATCACCGTGGTTGAGAACCATTGTTAATCTGTCCTACAAACTACTAAGGTTGATAATATCATCATCATTTTACAGATGATGAAACCAGGGAATGGAAATAGGAGGACTTGTCTAAATGGTAAAGGGCAAAGTAAGGAATTAGAGTTAATGTCCAGAACCAGTGATTCACAGGGCACCTGGGTGGCTCAGTTGGTTAAGCGTCCAGCTCTGGATTTCAGCTCAGGTCACGATCTCAGGGTCATCAGATCGAGTCCTATGTTGGGCTCCGCGCTCAGCGGGGAGTCTGCTGGAGATTCTCTCTCTCCCTCTCCTTTGGCCCTCTCCCACCTCTAAAATAATAAATAAATAAATCTTCTAAAAAAACCACACACACACACACACACACAAAAGACAGTAAGTCTCAAACTCTCTAGCTGATAAAATCCTCATTACCAGAGGTCCCAGCCCCACCCCAGACCCACTGCGTCTGAACCTTTAGGAATGGAGCCAGCAGCTTTGTATAACCCACAAGGTGGCTTTCCAGATATCAAGACTTTCCAGACACCAGCAGCTCTCAATATTTCACGGCTCCCATCCTCTGTCCTTAGAGCTTTTCGCCTGTATGTACCCCCAATGTTTTGAAATTATTTTGCTTATCAAACAAAATCTGCTTTTATTGTAATAATTCACACATTTTCCAGATGAGATTAGCTGGATTAGCAGACTCAGTTAATAACTGTCACTCACCGAGTACCTATGAAAAAATCCAAGGTGTCCTCAAACAGAGAATGAAGCCAACAGTGTGTCTAAGAACTGGTACTCTAACTTCTGCTGTACCTGGGGCCTTTCAGCGGGGTTATTATTTTTTTTTTAATATGGTTTCTTTCTTTTTTTTTTAAAGATCTTATTTATTTATTTATTTGAGAGAGAGAGAGAGAGAGAGAGAGCATGAGAAGAGGGAGGGTCAGAGGGAGAAGCAGACTCCCCGCTGAGCAGGGAGCCCGATGTGGGACTCGATCCCGGGACTCCGGGACCATGACCTGAGCCGAAGGCAGTCGCCCAACCAACTGAGCCACCCAGGCACCCCAGCGGGGTTATTTTTAAGGCCCACAACAAACATTGGCACGTAAGAACCATTCCCATTTTAAAGGAGAAACTGAGGCAAAAAGAGTTTAAGTGAGATTAAGCCCAAAGCCACATAGAAATGAGAAGAATGTCATTACATGCCTCAACCCATTATTGGCAAGTAGATGTTATGGCACTATTGTGATTCACTTAGGCTATATAAGATTTACGTGTGTGTGCACCCAGACACAGAAAATTAGGGCTGAAGACAGGCTCAGCCTTCCCCTTAAACACATGGCCATCCAGTGCTCCCCACCCTCAAAGTGAGGTTCTGTAAGCAAGAAAGAAGGGGCAAGATGGTTACTAGATAGGTACCCATCAGCATCTGCCACATACCTCCCTCATTTTATAGCTGGGAAAGGCTCCACAGCAAGTTAATTGGCAAGACTGGACCTTGAGCCCACAGTCTGGGCCAGCAGACTTTCTACACTGTTACAACTGGGGACTGAGTTTCTGCTAGAGACTGTTTCCTGGGGAACAGCAATCAGCCACTGGCCATGCAAACACAGGAGCCTCCCTTCCCCTGACAACCCACCCCCCGCAGAGACTCTACTCAGAATCCACCTGCTTAAGGAACAGAAGGTGACCCGCCAGTCACTAGGGGACTCCTTGCCCACGCAAAACTCTGTGAGTCATTCTCTGAGGCTCCAGGGAAAAAGGACTCCCAGACACGGGTCCATCCCAGAAAAAAATAAAACATTGGCCCAAGGCCCAGACTTTCAGGGAAACCAGCTGGCCCACTGGGCTGGGGGTAAGGGGGGTCATCTTGAACCGAAGTCTATCCAGACAGAGCTGTTTTCTTATTCAATCATTTCTACATCAACTATGTATAGTTATGCCTTTTATTCCTTTATTCAACGCATAATTATTGGGAAGGGTAATGTAACTCTTTAACAATATCCTTTTGAACTGTATGCACTCAATATTACAAAGAGCACACGCTCTTTTGTTCAGTTTTGTTTTTAATTAATTTTTAATAACGAGTGATACATAAGTACAGTCTCCTTGTAACCACCAAGATGCAAGGTAGCTCACCACTATGACTCATGGGTGGGCTCTTTCCAGACTTCTTTGGTGTGTATCCATGCAGATCCATAGAAAAGTTTTGAATTGTTTTGTGTGTATTTGAATGTATGCCATCATGAACTATTTTGCAATTTAAAAAAAAAAAGAATTAAAATTGATTTTACTGAGATGCTCTTATGTGCCAGGCATGACTAACTAGGTGCTAGTGATACAGCCGTAAAAGAGGGACAGCTAGTTGCTCCTTGAGCATTGTGGGAACTACAATCAAACAAAGAGATCATTATAACACAATCTATTAAGTGCAAGGAAAATGGGGAAACGGGCTGTTTTGAAAATCCAAAAGGGTACCCACTCCATCCCAGGGGGCGTGGGGGGCCAGGGAGTACTAGTCAGGTGTATTTAGGTTTTAAGTGACAGAATACCCACTAACTAATGAAACAGATGACGAAGGGGAGAGTGATTCATTGCTTTATGAGAAATCATGATGTAAGACTGCCTTCACGTGTGCCTGGATCCAGGGGCTCAAATTATGTAAAAATCTACATCTCTCTGTCTCTTCTCTTTCCTCTCTCTGGTTCTCTCTCTCCATCTCTGCGCTCCGCTTTCCTCTGTTTTGGATTTACTTTCAGACAGGCTTTCTGCACCTGTTGACAAAGATGGCCAGGACGCTCCAAGTCCTTCCTTGCAGGAATGAGGACAAACCAATCACTGGGGGGGAGGGTGCACAGATGGAATATGCTGATCGGCCAGGCTCACCCATAGAGCCAGGAGCTCCTACTTGAACCCCAATGGATAAATGGGGGAGAGGGAGTGGTTCCCCAACAGGAAATCGAGATGCTGTTTTCTGATCCAGAGAAAACCAATGTTGTACAAGGAAGATAAAAGATCCCCACTATAGAAAGCTTCCTGGAAACATTGACCTCTAAGCTGAAAAACTCAGGAATGAGCTGGACTATGCCAGGTGATAGGGAGAAAAGGAGCAGAAAGGGTGCACCTGGCAGAGGGAACGGCATGTACAAAGGTCTGGAGAACATTGCTTATTCCAGAAAATGTGAGTGATTTAGTCTGACCCAGGGGTACTGTACGGGGAGAGAGCGGAAGTGATGAGGTCAGAGAGAAAGGAGGGATGCCTTCAGGGAATTGCAATTTTAGCCAGGCCCCTCCCCACCCCTCCTCCACCCCCTCACCCCCATCCCAGTCCCCTGATCATGACTCAGTCATGGGGTTTTCACACTCTCTGGCTTCCAGCCTGGCACAGTTTCTGTATCTCAGCAAATGTGTCATTCATCAGCAGATCATGTCACCCCACTGATCCACTCGGTGGGTTCCTGAATGTCAGCTGATAGTCCCAGATTGGACAACAATTCTTCCAGAGTTTCACAAGGCAAAGGAATTCCAACTCGAAAATTAAGGGAGCATTAATACATATGCTACAAGCCGGGTGCATAGCCCACAGATGTTCAGGCAAGTTTTGTTCAAGTGGAAAGAGGAGAATCACATTATAACCAGGTCTACAACCACGTTTTATTGAGTGGGTCCTATCCCTAGCAGCTGAGTCTCCTTTCCTCCTGAGAAGAACCCTATGAGGGAAATGCTTTGGCTATCCCCATTACACAGATGAGAACCGAGGCCCAGAATTTAGGAGACTTGTTCCAAACCTCACATGCACGATCTCTTTTTCATCCTCACTACAGTGCATCCCTGTTTCGAAAATGGGGAAACTGAAGCTCAGAGAAATGACACAACTTGCCAGAGTCACACAGCAAAAGAGAATCACACAGCAAGAGTGTGGTTGCTGTGTAGGAAGGTGAAATGGTGCAGCCTCTTTGGGAAATAGTTTGGCATTTCCTCCAAAGGTTAAACATAGCGTTACCAACCATAGCACCTAGCCATTCCACTCTCAGGAATAAACCCAAGAATGGATAACGTATCTCCACACAAAAACATGCACAGGTAGGTTTACAGCAGCATAATTTATTATAGCCCAAAGTAGAAACAACCCAAATGTCCACCAAATGGTGAATGGATTAAAAAAAAAAAAAAAAAAGTGGGTCTATTTGTACAATGGGGTCTTATTCTGCCATGAAAAGGAATAAAGTTGTGACACAAACTACACTATGGATGGATCCCAAAAACATGCAAAGTGAAAGAAAGCCCCAAAGAAACACATATTCTATGATTCTATGGATATGAAATGTGCAGAATGGGCAAATCTATAGAGACAGAAAGTAAGGGGCGCCTGGGTGGCTCAGTCGTTAAGCGTCTGCCTTCAGCTCAGGTCATGATCTCAGGGTCTTGGGATCGAGCCCCGCATCGGGCTCCCTGCTCCGCGGGAGGCCTGCTTCTCCCTCTCCCACTCCCCCTGCTTGTGTTCCCTCTCTCGCTGTGTCTCTCTCTGTCAAATAAATAAATAAAATCTTAAAAAAAAAAAAAAGAAAGAAAGAAAGTAAATTAGTGAGTGCCAGGGGCTGGGATGGAGTCAGGGGTTGAAGGGAAATGGAGGGTGACCGGTAATGGGTACGAGGTTTCTCTTTAGGATGATGAAAATCTTCTTCTTAGGCTGATGGCTGCACAGCTCTGAATATATGAAAAACCATTGAATCGTACACTTGAAATGGGGGAATTATATTGTATGTGAATTATATCTCAATAAAGCTGTTAAAGAAAAAAACTTTAAAAAAAAATAAGAGGACAGACTGAGAATCTGCTACTCTGCTTAACTAGCCTGAGCCAACAAGGGGCGGGGGCAGGGGCAGGGGGAAAGCAGAATGGAAAAGCTCACAGACATTTCAGGCATGGCTGGATCCAGGCGCTACCGAACTGTCAATGGGCTTTGTCAAGCTCAGACTAGCCTGTGTTGCCTTTTCAAGCAGGTGACAAAGATGGCTTTGGCTGCTCCAAGCTGCCTCACTCTTAAACATCCCTGCCACCCTGGGGATTCTGCATAGTATCAGTAAAGGCTTAGGGGGAGGGTCCGCATTGACCTGGCCTGGATCGCCCTTGCACTACTCACTGTGGCCAGAACAATTTGTTGCTCTGATGGTCCAGGACTGGGTGACATGAACCACCCTAGAGCCAAAAGTACGGTCAGGTCCCCCAAAACCACATGGTCAGAAGTGGGGGCAAATGGGCCCCCAAAAGATAATCGGGATTCTGGGCAGGTGCAATGCCCATGGTATTGAGGGACCGTGGACCCACTGCCCAGGTTGGACTCCTTCTTCCTCCACTTGCTAGCTCTGTGACCTTGGCAAAGTGCTAAACCTTTCCACGCCTTACTACCTGTAAAACCTGTTTTACACAGATCACAATAACAGTCCCATGTCCGTCACAGGACTATTCCGTGGTGTAAATGAGATGAATTCGGTAAAGTGTTTGCAGGGGTGCCTAGCACACCATGAGCAGTCATTACCTTATCTACAATGATCACACATGCCGATGAGCCATCTCGTTCCCCACGTCACTTGGGGGACAGCAGGAAAACAGATAATAAGAATATCAATCACTGGTCAAACCGTGAAGAAAGAGGAAGAGACAGCCCTGGGTGACTGGCTCTGGAGCTGTCGGCCCACAGTGCCTCTACTTCCCCCAGCCGAGCCTCACTGAGCTCCCTCTTCTGACTCTTGATGGTTATCGGTTCTGAAGTTCACGCAATTTTAGAAAAAGAATACAAAACTGTAAATATTAAGTAGGGAAGAAAGTATTTATTGACAAAAAAATAGCTCATCTCTAATTACCGGTCGCTTGGAGAGTCAAGACCCTTTCTTCTGAGATCTCTTTAGGAAATTTATATGGAAATGCTTCCCGGTGGTACCCCAGCTGCCCCTCACTGACCCCAGAGCACTCTAGAACTCCTAATACCTCCCAGTACTGGTAAATCATCGTAAACCTGCCTTTGGACCCAATAAAGATTTTCAATAAATGTTTGCTGAATGACTGGTCAAATAGCTACACCCCAAATTAATAATCTTCACAGTGGACAATGCACACCCACCAGGCTAAAAGTCATATGCTTTTTTATTTCTTCTAAACAATGAAGGAGGTTTTGAGGAATCTCCTCTCCTTTTGTTTTTGTTTTTGTTTTTTTTTTAAGATTTTATTTATTTATTTGACAAGGAGAGCAAGAGAGCACAAGCAGGGGGAACAGCAGAGGGAGAGGCAGGATCCCCGCCAAGCAGGGACCCCGATGCGGGGCTCAATCCCAGGACCCTGGGATCATGACCTGAGCCGAAGGCAGAAGCTTAGCCATCTGAGCCACCCAGGCGCCCCGAGAAATCTCCTCTCCTTAAAGGCAAAGATCCTGCACAACTGATTTTGAGGCCTCTGAAATGAGACTGACCTGGGTTAATTTCTGGTTCTGGTCCAATCACCTCATTTCTCTGAGCCTCAGCTTCCTCCTCCATGCAATGCGCATAATTGAAAGGAATAAAGAGAATCATCTCAAGTGTGTAAGTGACTTCCCACAATGCCTAGAATATGTGTCTAATACATGAACTTCTGTTATTTTTCACCTTTTACTTATTTACTGGGCTAGGCCATACCTATAAAAAGTACAAAAGGTTGAAAAGTCAGTCTCTCTTCTTCCTTGTTCCTTTCCCCACCTACTTCCCCTTCCCCAGACACACCACAATCATGGGTTGCAAAATAGTTTTAAATTTACAGAAATGGGGCGCCTGGGTGGCTCAGTCATTAGGCACCTGCCTTCGGCTCGGGTCATGGTCCCGGGGTCCTGGGATCGAGCCCCACATCAGACTCCCTGCTGGGCGGGGAGCCGCTTCTCCCTCTCCCTCTGCCTGCTGCTCCCCTGCTTGTGCTCTCTCTCTGTCAAATGAAAAATAAAATATCTTTAAATTTACAGAAATGTTGCAAGAATAATTCTAAGAATTCCAGTATACCCATTACCCCAATTCACCAATTTTTAAAAATATTTTGCCATGTTTGTTTTTATCATCCTCTCTTTCTTCATGTGAATATATGTATTCATTATTAATGTTTATTTTTCTGGGGGGCATCTGGGTGGCTCAGTCGGTTAGGCATCTGACTCTTGATTTCGGCTCAGGTCATGATCTCAAGGTGGTGGGGTTGAGCCCTGCAACAGGCTCTGTGTTCAGCAGGGAGTCGGCTGGTCCAGCTCCCTCTTCTTCCCCCACTCATTCTCTCTCTCTCTCAAATAAATAAATAAAATCTTTAAAAAAATATATTTATTTTTCTGAACCATTTGAGAATAGATTACATACATCATGCACCATTTGCCCCTTAAAATTTCAGCATATACTTCCTAAGAACAGAATATTATTTTATATAACCAAGCATGGCTACCAAATTCAGGAAATTTACCTTGATACAATACTGTAATCTACCACCATATTCCAGTTTTGTCAACTGTTGCAATAATGTCCTTTAGTCATTATTTCCTTCTAGGACAGAATCCAGATTAAGACCATGTTTTTGGTTTGTTTGCTTTGTTTATTATTATTATTATTATTAACATATAATGTATTATTTGTTTGAGGGTCAAGACCATGTTTTGCACTTAGTTATTATGTCTCTAGTTTTCTTTATTTTTTTTAAAGATTTTATTTATTTATTTGACAAAGAGAGAGACAGCGAGAGAGGGAACACAAGCAGGGGGAGTGGGAGAGGGAGAAGCAGGCTTCGTGTGGAGCAGGGAGCCCGACGTGGGGTTCGATCCCAGGACCCCGGGATCATGACCTGAGCCAAAGGCAGACGCTTAACAACTGAACCACCCAGGTGCCCCTCTCTCTAGTTTTCTTTAATCTGGAATGATTCCTCAGCTTTTCTTTGTCTTTTATGACATTGACATTTTTTTATTTTTTAAAAGATTTTATTTATTTATTTATTCGAGACAGAGAGAACCCTCGCATGAGCCAGGGGAGGGGCAGAGGGAGAGGGAGAAGCAGACTCCCTGCTGAGCAGGGAGCCTGATGCGGGACTCGATCCCAGGACCCTGAGATCATGACCTGAGCCAAAGGCAGATGCTTAACTGACTGAGCCACCCAGGTGCCCCAACATTAATATTTTTAAATCATACAGCCCAATTATTGCATAGAATATTCCTCATTTAGGATTTGTCTGCTTAACATTGCTATGTAACAAATTACCCCAAATTTCTACAGAACGAGAAACCAGAAAGAGCATAGTGGAGAAGCCTGTCATATATCAGCCTTACTTATTCACCTATCTGGCTGCTGGCTGGGGCTTAGCTGGGCTCGTGGTCTGAACATCCACACAGGGCATCTCCATGGATCCCGAGCTTCCTTACAGTATGGTGGCTGGGATGGAAAGGCAAGCAGCCAAGTAAGAGAGAGAGAATGGAGGAAGCTATATTGCCTTTTATGACCTGGCCTTGGAGGTCATGCACTGGCATTTTGGCTGCATTCTATTAGTTGAGGAAATTATTGTTTTCTACCCAGGTTCAAGGGCAGGGAACATGGACTCCACATCTGGAGGAGGCATGCCAATGCCACTTCATAAGAAAAGCACTCGGGATGGGATAAATATTGGTATGACCATCTGTGGAAAATACAATCTGCTCCAGTTTGATTCTGGTTATGCATCCCCAGCTGAAATGTGACTTAAGGGGTGTATCTTTCTCAGGGAGTCACATTTGGAGAGACATAATGTCGCTCTCCTCTCCTTGATGATGTTGATTTTGATCTCCTGGTGAAAGTAGAGTTCTCCTTAAAACTGATACATAATCTGTTGGGGAGAACATGTGAAGACCAATGAAATATTTTGTTCCTTATAAATTTCTCTGAGCTCTTAGATTAAGCATTCGTTATTAATTTTTGCCTGAATCAGTCTGTGATGGTTTTAAAATATTATATATTTTTTTCGGGGCACCTTGGTGGCTCAGTCAGTGAAGCATCTGACTTCAGCTCAGGTTATGATCTTGGGGTCCTGGGATCGAGCCCCGCATCGGGCTCCCTGCTCAGTGGGGAATCTGCTTGTCCCATCTGCCCCTCTCCCCACTCGTGCACGCTCTCTCTCTCAAATAAATACATAAATAAAAATTTAAAACATATTTTTGTTCACAGAAATATACACATTTGTTTGTCTTGTTTTCTTGTAAAGGTGTATCCTGGAGTGCATTCCATCTTGGTATAATCTTTTTCAAGGTCAGCTTTTATTTTCATTACGATGGGTCAGTATAATTTTAGTGATGGCTGCTCCAGCCCACGTTCCTTTGCTGCTTCTCCTCATCTCTCTGATCTTGATCATGTCGGATGTGCCCCGCAGCTCGGTCTGCAAACGTCTTCTCCCAGCCAGACTCCTGGCTTGAAATAGCATCTCAACACTGACATCCCCAGATGTGTGTCTTCGGCCAAGACCTCTCTCTTGAACTTCAGGATCAGAGTTCCATCTACCTCTTCCATATCTCCACTTAGATATCTAGCAGCCATCTCAAAAGGAACACACCCCAAATCCAAATTCTGACCTTCTCCTCACCCAACCAGCCCCATCTTAGTTAATGTCTCTGCCCAGGCCAAAAATCTGTGCACCATCCTGGACTCCTCTCTGTCCCTCATCCCCCACATCCAAACCAACTTGTCTTCTTGGTACCACCTTTAAAATACATCCAGAATCAGAGCGCCTGGGTGGCTCAGTTGGTTAAGCATCCAACTCTTGGTTTCTGGGCAGGTCATGATCTCTTGGTTTCTGCTGTGGTCATGATCTCAAGGTTGTGAGATCAAGGCTCACATCAGGCTCCGTGCTGGGTGTGGAGCCTGCTTAAGATTCTCTCTCCCTCTGCCCCTCCCCACCCCCTCTCTCTAAAAAATACATAAATAAATATATCCAGAATCAGCACTTCTCTGCTGACACCATTTTGGGCCAAACCACTGTCAGTTCTCATTGGGATTATTCCAGCAGCCTCCTCAAGAGATTTGTTGCTTTTTTTCCCCCAATAACTGACTCTCAAATCGAAAGCGAAAGTTAAGGTAGAATCAGGCCATGCCCCTTCCCTGCTCAAATCCCTCTAATAACTGCCGTCCCATTCAGAGGAAAAGCCAAAATCCTCACCCTGGCCCACGAGGACCTGAGAGATCAGGTGGCCTGCAACTTCTCTGACCTCAGCTCCCCACTCTCCTTTCTGGCTGGAATGTTCTCTCCTACATGGCCCATATCCTCTCCTTCTTCAAGTCGTTGCTTAAACGTCCCCTCCTCAGGGAGGCATTCCCCAAACAAAAATTGCAACCTCCCCGAACATGTCTTGCATTCCATAGCCCTCTCTCTGCTTAATTTTTCTCCTTAGAGCTGGTCAACATCTAAACCTCCACTAACAGTCAGAGAGAGCAGGGACCACGTCTGTGTGTACACAGATGCACCCCCAGTACCTAGCACAGTGCCTGGTAGGTGCTCAGTTAATATTTATTGCACGAATGAATAAATGAATGAATAAAGCATCGTTGTACCAAACACAAACTTGCCTAGAGCTACGTGCATAGCGGGCACCCAAAAAGGGTTGAATTCACGAAATAAAGAATGAAAAGCACAAATCCCACTTGTGAGATCAATGATCTGAGGCTGTAGTTCATAGTGACTTATGGAAGTTTCCTGGATTAAACAAGACTGTTCCATAGTCCAGGAGCTAGTAATGTGGGCAGTCAAGCGGCTGGCAGCAGCCTGGCCCCGGGATGTGGTAATCAGGCCACATCACAGGGGAAAGGGGAATTTTGTGGCCAGAGGCTCCAGGGGTGGAGCATTTGGGGAAGCTGATGCCTGTACTTCGGGTCGAAACAGAAACTGCAGTGGCTGGTAAGGAAGGATGCCGCCACCTGTGCCCCTCGGCCCCTCAGCCACTAACGGCTTCCAATAGACCACAGATACTTTTTATTGAAATGTAACATGCATACAGAAAAATGCACGTGTAAGCGACAGCTCAGTACATTTCCACAAAGGCAACTCACTAGGGTAACCAGCCCCTAGACCAAGGAACAGAACATTCCCGGTCCCCTAGAAGACCCTTTCCAGTCTCTACCACCACCCTCAACAGTAACAATGACCCCGATTTCCAACACCAATGACTATTTTGGCCTGTTTTTGCACTTCATGTAATGGCATCATACAGGGCTCATTCTTTTGTTTATTACTTCTTTGCACGACATTATGTTTGCAGCAATGGCTGCAAAGACCTCACCCCTTCCTCCACAAGCTCAAAGTGGGAATGGGATCCTAATAACTCCGCTTGGCTGGTTTCAACATACCGGCCATTCCTTGGAGCCTCAAAACCATTCCATGAGCTGCAATTGTTATTGCTTCCATGTCGCAGATGAGAGGACTAAGGCACAAAGAGCTTTAATAATTTGTTCAGCTATGAAGCAAAGAGTCTGCATTTGAACCCAGGTCTGTCTGATCTCCGAAGAATTTTCTTACCCACCATACACACTTCTTTTTGATAAAATGACCACTTATTGAACACTCTCTTTGAGCTGAACATTGTGCTTGAGCTTTACTTGATTTTCCCAGCCCCTGAATGAGGAATATGCCTTTATCCCTGCTTGACAGATGATGGAGGTAGGATTCAGGGAGGTTAGGTAACTTACCCAAGGTTGCACAGCTAAGATTTAACCTTTACTGTATTGATTCCAAAGTCCAGTGCAGGGTGGTGTCAGTACCCAGCATTTATGTGCATCTTTCAAATATACCTACTGAGGGGGCACCTCAGTTGGTTAAGTGTCTGACTCTTGATTAAAGCTCGATCTCAGGGTCCTGGGATCGAGCCCCGCATTGGGCTCCACACGGAGCAGGGAGTCTGCTTGGGATTCTGTCTCTCCCTCTGCCCCCTCCCCCCGCCGCTTGCACATGCTCTCCCTCTCAAAATAAAATAAAATAAAATAAAATAAAAATAGCAGGTGTCTTTTGTAGAGCTTCTCTGAGCCAGATGCTTTGGATCAAGATTATGAATGACCCCCCCCTCCCCATATATGTTCCTGCCTTCTCTCTACTATTAAGAGAACAAATGATTTTTAGCTGGACCCACAATTTTCCAGGGCTTCACCACATATCCCACCCTTCTTTGCAGTGAGGTGGAGCCATGTTTAGATTAAGTGACAGCCAATGGAAAGCTCTGCTCCCACACATCCAAAGGACCAACTTCTGGGTCCTGCCTTTCCCAAGGAATGGGCAATGCTCTTCCCTCCACTGTACCCCTTCCCTCTGGCTGAAATGACAGCCACAGTGTTGGGGAGCCACCCTGGTCCTGGAGTACTGACACCCACACAATTCCAAGAAAGATTTTAAAAAGAAATAAAAAACATCCCTCTTCATTGGATTGTCTATTTGTAAGTGGTTAAAATGGTGACTTGTGTGTTATGTGAATTTCATCTCCATTTTTAAGAAGACAACAAACTTTTCCCTTGTTAAGTCATAGTTATTTTGGGTCCCTGGTTTGTAGCCTAATATATAACACCTTAGATTCATAATCTTTATTTCTCGGGTCCGCCTCACGAGAGAGGAAGTATGGTGGCCTCTTAATAGTTGAGGGGCTTAATAGATGCTCTAGATCACACAGCTGGGAAGCGCCAGAGCCAACCCTCTGAAACACCAAGTCTTATGTCCTTCGATTACACCTGGGACTGGCAGACGGTGGCCTGTGGGCCTTTGCAACTAAGGATGGTTGCCACATATTTAAAGGGTTGAAGGGAGGAGGAAGAGAGGAATATGCAACAGAGCTTTATGTGGTCTGCAAAGCCTTAAATATTTACTATTTAACTCTTTACAGAAAGAGTTTGCCAACCCCTGCATTACATCTTTTCTTTCTTTTTTTTTTTTTTAACCTCTCAGTATCTCTGCTTGGGGAATGAGGGCTTAGATATTTCACAAAAGCAGGGACATATGTGTTAGAGTCACAGAAGGCATGAATTGAGAAAGGAGTTTGGCTGGGAGGGTGCTAAAGGGTTTGTTTTGGTTAAACAGGTGCTGTTTATTGAGAGGCCACAGGCTTCTAGAGGAAAGATGGGTTAAGACAGAAGCGGGGTTGGGGCGCCTGGGTGGCTCCATCTGTTAAGCGGTTAAGTGGCTGCCTTCGGCTCAGGTCATGATCCCAGGGTCCTGGGATAGAGCTCCGTGTCCTGGGATGGAGCCCCCCTGTAGAGCTCCCTGCTCAGCTGAGAGTCTGCTTCTCCCTCTCCCTCTGCCACTCCCCCTGCTTGTGCTCTCTCAAATAAATAAATTAAAAAAAAAAAAAAAAGACCCAGAATATGGGTTGCCACTGCCAGAATGAGTGACCTTGGGTTGGACGACATCTGTCCTCTTGGTGTTATCTACTCAGTGTCAAGTTCCCGATGTCTGGTAACAGCACCCTGATTTTTTCCTGGAAGCCCCCTTCTCTACTCCCTGTCCCTGGAAGCATATGGGGCAAACTCCATCCTTGGCTCCAGGGCAGGCCAGGTGCCCTAAACTGGCCAATCAGTGCCTCACCTCTCTGCCCATGGGGATTGGTTCAGGGATGGGCATGCGCCCCACGTGGACCAGTGAGCCAGCCCTCGGGTTTTAGAATCACTGGCCTCGCCCTGTTTTCTTTCTGCTGTTCTGGAAGAGTGTGGCGAGGGCCTGAAGCTCAAGGCGGCCACTAGTGAGAGAGGGAGAGACTCAGCTCTGATAACTGATGAATCCCCTGAATCGCAGCTGTACCTGAAGCCCGCATATCCCTGGGCGTGTTATTCTCCCTGAGCCCAGATGGCTGTGTTTTGGCTTGCGGTCACCATGGCAGACGATGTTGGTCCTCTGTCCCCATATCCCCTTGGCAGTTGTCATTGTGATGCTCAACAGCCTAAAGGCTGCCAATCTCCAACCCCTGCGCTCTCTGTCGGCGGCCTTTGTTCCCAAAGACCGTTAGCTCAAATAGGCAAGAATGCCGGGGGCTCACCCTCCCCTGGCAGCATCTTAACCAATGACTGACAGGAGTTGGTGGATAAATAGCCCTACTTCCTTGAGCCCTGGGTGGACGATACTGAGGACTGTTCTACTCTGAGTCCCGCGGTTCCACGGCGGGGTTGCCCAGAGTGACCACCTGCTCAGTAACTTATCTTGCTTCTTTCTCTGTCCTGTCTCCCTTCCTGCTTCCCCCACCACGGATCCCACCTGCCATCATCTCTTAAATAAATTCCTTGCCCACACATCCTTGTCTCAGATCCTCTTCTATGGAAACCCAACCTAAGCACTTCCCAAGATCAGCTTGCTGTCACTCACAGCCAAAAGCGCTCTGGCTGACACGTAGTTCAAGCATTCTTTGAACACACATGCCTCCTAACTCTATTTTTCCAACCTGTTTTTCAGCTGATAAGCAGCACGTCCACTGGCCTCCTGGTATACAAGGCAGAAAGGGCCCTGAGAGGAGAAACGCCCCTGGCTGGCCCTGGGACAGCTCAGTGATCCCCCTGCCTCTTCCCCCGTCCAGCTGCCCCGCCCACCCCGGGAGAGGGCCCCAGGTCCCTCCCCAGACTCTCTTTTATCTGTAAGACCTCACTGTTCTGTCTTATCACTGGCAGGATAAGACATACTACGTCATCTTCCTGTCCCTGACCTTTGTAGGAACAGTATGCATCCAGGGCTTGTGACGTTACCTCTGGGGATAAAAGCAACGAGAACCGGGAGGTTCCTAAGAGGTCACCATTCATCCATCCAACCATCCAACAAATATTTATTGAGTGCTTGGGCAAGGCGTTTTGAATTGAAGACAGTAGAAACAACTAGAGCCAGTTTAAGCAGAAAGGGACCTATTAAATGTTTCAGGTAGTATCCTGCATGCTAAATAACCATAAATGGCATGGGTAGAAGCACCAGAGCCAGGAGAAATACCCACCCTCACTGCTGCACTGTTTCAACAGAAATGTGGCTACTGCTGCCCCACCTCAGCTCAGGACTTAGGGAGCTGCTAGGGATTGGCTGATGGGATCCGCCCCCCACAACTATTCCCTAGGAGGCCCAGATACTCCGACTGCTGTGCTTGCCCAAAGATGCAGCCTCTTGGTGTCCCACAGCTTGTGTTTGTCTCTAAGGCTTCACCAGGGGAACCTGGATCACATAAGTCACTCCAGTTTGTTGCAAGGGCGTCTGGGAAATGTGTTTTTTCACTGTTTTGCCTTTACGGTACAGGAAGCCACGTTAGAATGGGATCGGGACAGAACAGGAGAGGCAGGTCTGTAATGCTGGTCATAGGCTCATAACAATGATAAATTCAGAAAAGTTCTGTTTTCCAAGAGCTCACAGTTGATAGGGGGAGGCCAACACTAATGAAATAATTCCGGGAGGGGAAAGTATTACTCAAGGGAAATTTGAGAAATTATGAGAACGTAGACGAGGAGGACTTAACCCATTCCAGCAGGGCCTCCTGAAAGAGGTGTCATTGTATGGAACTTGTGAAGGGGGTTAGAGGCTAACCATGTAAAAGAGCAGGAGGGAACAGCATTTCAGGCAAGGGACAATATCCTGTGCAAAGGGCCAGTGTCAGGGAAGGTGAGGGTTGTGGGAGCAATTGGGAGAAGGCCAGATGACTGGAGGACAGAGAACAAGGGGAAATAGGGGGAAGGCAGTAGAAGAGTAAGAAGGCAACAGACCCTGACCTTGCAGTCCATGTCTCCTAAGGGCAATGGTGACCCACCAAAGACACATGAGCAGGGCAGTGACATAATAACAACCCCTAACATTTATTGAACACTTATTTGGAGACGGACCTTTTTCTAAGCTCTTAACACGTATCACTTAGCATCTATTTGCAACAGTCCTATAAGTCAGGCTCTACAGGACAAGAGCAAGTTTCTCAGACCCCTCTCTGTGCCTCAGTTTTCACATATGCACAATGGTGGTAATAACAGAACTTACCACAAAGGGTTATTATGAGGATTATACTGAATGTTTAGCACATGGGAAACCATGTCTGTGTCAGCTTTTTCAGCTATTATTCTCACTGTACACATGAAAACGCTGAGGCCCAGAGAGATTAATCAACTTGCCTGATGTCACACAGCTGAGAAGCAACAGAATGGTCAGAACAGGGGTGGGAAGATGGGAGGGCTGGTGAGGACAGAGAAGCCACATCCCTATCTGAGGAGCAACGGGAACCACGGGCTGCCCCTCGGGATCCACACGGTCAGCCTCTGTTCTGCCTGGTTGGTGCCTGGATCGTGCCAGTTGTTAAATCTTTCAATACCACCCCTGCTATTACCGTAGACATAAAATGTTGTTTTGTGGCTTTAATGGTTCCATGAGTATGATCCTAAGAGTTTACTTCTGAAAGTTTCTTTTCTTACTCAACATTATAAAGACCTATTTCGATCTAGATTATTCACTTTTACTGCTCACTGGAATTCCTTTATGGGAGTATGTCACTGCTTATTTACCCACTGACGCCTATCCAGTTGATTCTGCCTATGATGGGTGAAGCTACCGGGCTTCGCACATGCTAGAGCTTCTCTAGGGTGAGTACCTGGAAGTGGGATGGTTGGTCACAGAGTGCATGCATTCCAATTTGCCAAACCGTAGTGTAGGAGAGTTCCCATTACCCCACTCCCTCACCAATTATAATACACCACCGCCACATATGGCACTAATTATGTGCCAGACACTTTCTCAACATTTAACATGAAACAACTCATGTAACCCTCCCAAAAAGCTTTGAGGTAAAATCAATGATCATTCCCATTTGATAGAGAGAGAAAAGGGAGGCACAGAGAGGTAGAGTAACTAGCCCCAAATCACTCAGCTAGGAATGGCAGAGTGTTTCTATACTTTGGTATTTTCTGATTTTCAAATTGTTGTCTCTGGCTGCGAAATATCAATAAATATTTGACCTTTCGTTGCCTACTTTGGAGGGACCTTGAGGATTGTTCCATCCATTTGATGGCCTGTCAGGTGTCCTCTTTGGAAAAAAAAAAAAATGCCTTTTTTTTTTTTTAGCCTTGGCTGCTCCTGATTTCTGATCTTCAAAGCAGATGCTCCTAGAGTCCAGAACTCCAGGCAGAGCCTGGCACAGGGTAGGCGCTTGGTAAAAATGTACTAGACTGAACTGGCAGAGTGTCTCACCCTTCTCTCCTTCCAGAAGCCTGATGGTGCTTAATAACACTTCTGCTTATATTATTGGCCCATCGTCTGTGTGCTGGACACATGAGCAGCTCCCTGGCCCCAAACCCACTTTCTCCTCTGTGATCTGACTCTAGTTTATCTCCCTGATCTCCTCTCCTTGTTTCTTGTGAACCCCACTGGCCATCCTCCTGTCCCTTCAGTCAGCCAACTTCACTCCTACCTCAGGGCCTTTGCATGTGCTATTCCTGCTGCCTGGAACGCTCTTCTCATGGCAACTCCATCTCAACCTTCAGGCCTCAGGTCAAATGCCACCTCCTCAGAGAGGCTTTCCTGACTCTCCTGTTTAGAGGACACAAAGGCATGAAGAGATTGAGCATAATTGTAATTACACAGCTGGAGTATGGGTAAGATTTTTGAATTTTCTTATCTTATTATGTGCCTATATTTCATTTTTTTCTGAAACGGTGATGTATTTCCTACATGTGTTTTTTTTTACTCAAATTTAAAATTAAGAGCCAATCCTGAGAGAGGACAAGTGAGTTTCTGAGGCTCTATTTTTTCCAATCCTCCTGGCTCAACACTTCATCAGGATTGCAATAAGATTCCAGTGTTTTGTAACCTCCAGGATTTCCTTACTCCCTGCTCCCACCCCCCTCCCACCTTCCACCTGACCATTGTCTGCCCTTGGCTCTGAATCATAAACTTAAAAGCAAAGCCTCAGATCCAAAGTCTATCTGCTAAACAGCCTCCCCTCTCCTATGGATGTTTCTGATCAACAAAATGGGGATAATAAAAGCACTTAACTTCGCAAGGTAGTCATGAGGATTCAGTGTTACGGTGCTTAAAAAGCATCTAACAGAAGGAAAGCTACGACTGTATGGGAAACTGCTGCATGATGAGTTTGGAATCAGACAAACCCTGGCTCAGAGCCCACTCACTGTGTTACCTTGGGCGACTCACTTGATCTCTCTGAGCCTCAGTTTCCCAATCTGTGAAATAAAGATTTTAAAAACCCGTACTGAGCCCATTAGAATGCCTTTTGCTAGAAAGAAGAAGCTGAGAAAATTCAAAGGGTCCTAGCCAGAACCACTTAACCTAACCCTCCCCCCCGCGAAAGGATATCCAGCTCAGACCAACTGCAAGACAGTGATAGATCTAGCAGCCTAATGCTATCATCAAGGACCTAGGTTCTCTCCATCTCTCTGTTCTGCTGACTCGTGTTGGTTTCATCCTAAGGTTGGTCCTCCTCGTGATCACAGGATGACTTGCCAAAGGCTATCAGACTCTTTCATGTTCAGTTGCAAAACACGCTCCCTTCCAGACCCTTTGCTGGAAGAATGAGGAAGAACTTTCCTGGCAGACGTCTCCTCGCTTCTCATTGGCCAAATTTGGGTCACATGCCTATTTTTGAACCAATCTCTAGCGAAGGGATGCAATTCTATGATTGGCTCAGACTAATTGGGTCCCAGGCTGGGCGGGAATGGATGTCAAGGAGTTACCTGCACAGTCCCCTAAACCTCAAAGAGTAGCAGAGGGAATGAAATGACATCATGCTTTGCAAAGTTTAGCACACACTGGTTACTTCATAAACAGTAGTTCTTATTACTGTCATCATCAACATCACCATCATCATTTGGGGACCTTGGCATCAGACAGATTTCAATTAAAGAGTTTCTCCACTTCTTAGCGGGGTGGCCTTATACAAGTTGCCAACCTTCAATTCTATGTAAAACGGAAATGATAAGAGCTCCTAAGCCATGTCATTATTGTGTGGCAAATAGTTACTGCTCAATCTGTGCTGGGTTTTTGTTGTTTGTTTTTTGGGGGAGTTGTTTGCTTGTTTTTTTTTTTTTTGTTTGTTTGTTTGTTATCTTCCCAGTAGCAATTTGGGTGACCTTTCCTTCCAGTAGATGTGCTCCAAGTGAGGGACACTCCTCCTTCTGACTCCGGGAAATGGATGCATTATCCTCACCTGGATTCCTGCACTGCCCCCCCTCCCCCTGCAACAAGGCCAATGTGATTGGTTCAGGGAACACATATGATCCAAAATATATCAATGATAGGCAGCTCCAGAATTTTGCTGGTCTTGCCAAGGAAAGGGGTACTCTCTTTTGTCTCTAGGATTTCTGAGCTAGAACAGAAGCTAGGAGCTACTGGAGACTCTTGGTCACCTCTTGGGAAGAGCCTGCCTGAGAGTGAAACCAACAGAAGGGGAAGTAGAGAGGGAGATGAGAGAGGTAGAGGCCTGTTGACACTCTGGAGCTCCTGGATCCAACCATGCCTGAACTAGTTATACCACATCTCCTTTAAACTAGCTTGAGGTTCTTTTGTTTGTGATGATGAGTTCATAGTGCAGCCTAGCCCTGCTAAGTTGGAGAATCAGAGAAGGAGGTAGTCCTCTGAGGACCATGCCTGCCCAAATCAGCTTGGTGTCCTGAGAGTTTTGTTCAGGCCCATGCATAGAATAGAACTCTAGAAGTAATTGGAGTTAAAAGTGCAAACAGTCTGGTGAGTATCCCTCCAGACTTTTTTTCTATGCTTTAATAAACAGACATATACACACACATAGAGGAATTTTTTTTTAAAAGATTTTATTTATTTATTTGAGAGAGAGAATGAGAGATAGAGAGCACGAGAGGGAAGAGGGTCAGAGGGAGAAGCAGACTCCCCGCAGAGCAGGGAGCCCGACATGGGACTCGATCCCGGGACTCCAGGATCATGACCTGAGCTGAAGGCAGTCGCTTAACCAACTGAGCCACCCAGGCGCCCTAGAGGAATATTTTTACAAAGATGGAATCACACTGTACATTTTCAGTTCAAAGGCCACCTCCTCAAAGAGGCCTTCCATGATCACCCCATCTAAATAGCTCCACCTTAGTCCTGCTTTCTTGCATCACAGCATTTTTCATTACCCAAATTAACTTATTTTGTTTACTTGTGCACTTTCTCTTCTTGCAGAATGTCAGCTCTATGAGGGCAGGGATTTTTCTCTGCTTACCATTGCCACATCCCCAGTGCCTTGAACAGAGTGGTTAAATATTCAATACCTATTTGTTGAATAAATATTCTGTAGTTGGTACGTTTAACTGAGCAGTATGATCACAAACATCTTTTCAGGGTAATAGATATGGATCTGCCTCAATCTTTGATTCAAATGCATAGAATACTATTGATTTGTTGGGCCATGTTTGTTTTCCCAAGCCCTGTTGAATAACTGAATGAAATAAAAAGCCAAATGGGGGCACCTGGGTGGCTTAGTTGGGTTAAGTGTCTGACTTCAGCTCAGGTCATGATCTCAGGGTCCTGGAGTCAAGCCCTGGTTCGAG
The DNA here is from genome assembly GCF_037043125.1 of Eumetopias jubatus. Lineage (NCBI taxonomy): Eukaryota > Metazoa > Chordata > Mammalia > Carnivora > Otariidae > Eumetopias > Eumetopias jubatus. The sequence continues at coordinate 129,247,485 of NW_028274815.1, forward strand.
CTGGGTTGGGCTCTGGGCTCGAAGGGGAGTCTGCTTGTCCCTCTCCCTCTCCCTGTGCCCTCGCCCTACTCATGCTCTCTCTGTCTCTCAAATAAATAAATAAAATCTTTTTTAAAAAGGAAGGAAGGAAAGGAGGGAGGGAGGGAGGGAGGGAGGAAGCCAAATGAACCAGGGGTTTGGTGGGTCAGTACCTCCTCCCCTGCGACACACAGTAGGGCATGGGGAAAGAGAATCCTCCCAGCCTTTAACAGGCTCATCCTGATTCACAGAGAGAGGATGTGAGCAGACACGGATGACTTCATGTTCTAGCAAGAATTTCCCAGGCAAAAACAGTCCTCAAACACACAAAGGCAAGAACAAACAAATAATTCAGTGATCACCTCAACACTGGAGGGCAGACTTGTTTATTAAGCCCTCTACTCCCAAATGGAATTAATTAAAAAAAGTTTTTCTAATTACAAAAGTAGTATTGGATTGTTATTATTTTACAAATTTCAGACAATACAGAAAAGAAGTGAGGGTGAAAAACAGTCATACATACTTTTATTTATTTGTTTATTTGTTTATTTATTTATTAAGATTTTATTTATTCATTTGAGACACAGAGTTACAGAGAGAGAGAGAGAGAGAGAGAGAGCATGAGCAGGGGGAGAGGCAGAGGGAGAGGGAGAAGCAGGCTCCCCGCAGAGCAGGAATCCTGGTGCAGGGCTCGATCCCAGGACCCTGGGATCACGACCTGAGCCGAAGGCAGACGCTTAACCATCTGAGCCACCCAGGCACCCAACAGTCATACTTTTAGAACATTTTGTAAATTATCTCATAGATTTTTTTCAATTCATCAACATACGTTTAAACACTAAAGCGAATCTGTGCTACTTTTTATTCAACAGTAATCACTAAAGTTTATTGAGTATCTACAATGCATGTTTTCATTGCTCCTTGTATATTAATAGTTCTGTGTGATAAACACTCTGATTAACCCCATTTTACAGATGGGGAAGCTGAAACACGGAGAGATTAAGTGATTTACCTAAGTTCAAACAGCTGTAGGTGACCAAGCTGGGGTCTAGCTTTAAGCCTGTGAACCTAACTACTCCACTACATGGTCAAGGCAGAGGGCAGGCTTCTTTCAGCATCATCACTGATGATGATATGAGTCACCCTTTTCAGTATCTGCATTTATCCTTCTATTAATGGATAAATGGGATTTTTCTAATTTTCCCCTATTAGGAAATAGAGAAAAATTTCCCTTTTGGTCTTCAAATGAGCTGAGAAAACTGTGGGTAGATGTTACCACAACCAGTATTTCTTTCCTTTTCTTTTTTTTAAAGATTTATTTATTTATTTTGAGAGAAAAAGAGAGAGTGTGTGTGAGCAGAGGGAGGGGCAGAGGGAGAAGGAGAGAGAGAATCTTCAAGCAGGCTCCCCACTGAGCACGGAACCTGATGTAGGCTCCATCCCATGAGCCTGAGATCATGACCTGAGCTGAAATCAAGAGTCAGAGGCTTAACCGACTGAGCCACCCACGTGCCCCTCCCAACCAGTATTTCTAATCAAAGAGAAGCAATAAAGGAGTTCAGCACCACTTGGAAGCAGTCACCCCATTATGTGCACATACATTGGTGTCTGGGGGGGGGGGTTACTTCTATTTGCAAAACATCCATAAAGTACTCATCATGTGCCAGGCATGGGTCTAAGCACTTCATGAATGTGAACTCACTTGATCCAAAAAGAATATCCTGAAATACCTACCAGGGAAACTGTGGCACTGGGGGACTAACTTGCCCAAGATGACAAGAGGAGATCATAAGCCCCGTGCTGGGATTTGAACCCTGGAAATTTGGCTGCACTGGGTATGGGTCCTTAACTCCTATTCTAACTCTCTGTCTACCCATTGGCCCAACTCAGCCAGCCAGCCAGCCCTGGGGTCCTCAAAGCAAGCCTGCCTTCAGCGCGGGGCTGAAAGCACAAGTCAAATTTTTTCCTCAAACAACATCCAGCTCAGAGTTCTTAGGTCCTAAGCCCGTGCAGGCTCTGCTGTGTTCTATGCCCCGGGTCTCACAGGCCGAGGTCAAAGATGGCAGCCTGCCTGCTTCCTCATCAGGAAGCTCTGGGAAGAATCCGCTTCCAGATTCATTCAGGTTGTGGGCAGGATTCAGTTTCCTGTAGTCTGGGACTGAGGCCCCAGTTTCCTCGCTTGCTGCTGGTGGTGGAGGCTATTCTCCCTGCAACTAGAGGTGTCCCACACTCCTTGTCTTATATAGTTCCTTCCACTTTTTCCTTAAGGTGACGATCTTAACTGACCCACAGATTTGTCTTGAATAAGATACAAAAGGACAGGGAACCCCCTTAGAAACAGGTACTCAGTGGGAATTTTCTTTTGTTTCAGTTTTGGTGGGGACCACTGTGCTGGTGTGAAGTGTTCCTTTCTAGAAGAGCTCAGCCATGGCTCCTGAGCCAGGAAAGGGTAGACTTCCCCAAACCAGCCCACTAACCCTTAGCCCATCACCCACCCTGGGGATGCACAAGGGGAGACCTGAAGATTACTGGGGGGAAAATGGAGGTTAGAGAAGTCTTTCCTAGAGAGGGTTTTTTTGTGCTACTGTGTGTATAGCACATAAGAGATGCTTAATCCATATTTAATGACTTATGCTGGGCACTATCTAGGTATCGGAGCTCCTGAGAGTTTAATGGGGATGAATAAGGAAGTCAGTTTTTAAAAAGAAACAGAATATTATGCTAAGAGAGAGAAGCCAGACACAAAATGCCATATACATGATTCCATTTCTATGGAATGTTCAGAAAGGCAAATCCATAGAGACAGAAAGTAGATTAGTGCTTGCCACGGGATGGGGGAGAGAGAATGGCTGCTAACGGGCACAGGATTTCTTGTCAGGGTGGCGGAAATGTTTGGGAATCAGATAGTCCTGATGGCCACGCCATAGTATAACAAATATACTAAATGCCATTGAATTGCACACTTATAAATGGTGAAGTTTATGCTATGTGAATTACATCTCAATAATAATGTTTTTTATTTTTTTTTTAAAGATTTTATTTATTTTTCAACAGAGAGAGAGAGACAGCGAGAGAGGGAGCACAAGCAGGGGGAGCGGGAGAGGGAGAAGCAGGCTTCCCTCTTAGCAGGGAGCCCGATGTGGGGCTAGATTCCAGGACCCCGGGATCATGACCCGAGCTGAAGGCAGACGCTTAACGACTGAGCCACCCAGGCGCCCCTCAATAATAATTTTTAAAACAAAGCGCATATATGATACACAGAGATATGTACAGTGAGGCCAAGAGAGTAAACTGTTGGCAGAGATAATAACTGCAAGGGAGCAGGGCGGCCCCTCTGAGGGAGTGACAGTGGTGACAGGTCCTGAATTATGACTAGGAGGCAGCTATAAAAATATGTGGAAGAAGGTAGGTGAAGGATCAGTATGTGCAAAGGTCCTGAGGTGGGGACAAGTTTGGCACCTTCAAGGAGGATATAGGTGAGAGGAGCTGGAGCAGTACAGTGGAAAAGGTGTAAGAAGGGCTCAGAGACTCCCGGGGGCGGGGGGGGGGGGGACAGGAAGCAGCCCAAACCAGGCCCTGCAGACCCACTAAGAGGAGTTTGGGTTTTGTGCTCAGTGAAATGAGGGGCCATGGAATGGTTTGAGCAGAGCAACTCGATCTGATAAATGCTTCAAAAGGACGGCTTGGACTGCCACGTAAAGTAAATAGCAGGCAAGTGAAAGTAGAGGCAGAAAATATAAGCAAAGCCCTTTGACACTGTGCCCGATACTGGAAACATTCAGGAACTGCCAGTCAGCTTTCACAAATTAGCATTATGCCAGCTTGTCATATTTATTTAAAAACAAGAAGTCAAGGCCCTGGTTATTTGATACTTCTGTCTTTGACACTGCCTCACCTCCCTCTTCTGTGAGTCACCAAGCTCTGTCAGTTCTTCCTCCCCCGTCCCTCACCCCTTCACTCTTGGATCCTTCCAACTGTCCCCACTTTGCGACCTGGTGACAGATGGAAACACTAGTTTCCAGGCTGCCCCCGGGCGTGACTTTTTTCTTTCTCCCTTTTAAAAATAACTTCTTTTCTCTCCTATTTTTTTCACACTGTATATCATTTGCAGAACAAAACTGTTAAAAAATAACAAATAAGCAAAAGGAAAAGAAAAATACCCATGAGCCACAATTCAGAGACAACTATTATCAAAACAACATTTTAATACATATTATTCCTGTCCTTTTTTATTATTTGGCTTTAGATTTTATTTGTATCAAGATTATATAGTCACATAAATCGAAGAGTCACATTTTCTAAAAACAGTAATCTTCACTTCACACCCTCCGCTCATTTCCCCCTCCCCAAAGGCAACCACTTTGACCACTTTTAGCTGACTTTTTGATGTTTAATTCCGTATGTCTCAATAACGTGCTTCTATTTCCACTTCTAATTTTTTTTTTCAGTTTTCAGTATAATCTGCTTTTCCACCCTAGGATGTGAGGGTTCTGCTGTCTTTCCCTCCCTGAACTTGGCCCCAGCAGATAGGCACACCCTTCCCATCCCCCCATCCTCTCAAGATGGCTATATGGTAATTTTGGTGAGATCAATATCCACTATTTACATAATTGTGACTATGTAAATGCCACTCACAGCTGAGCTCCACAGTAAACCAGGTTGTCCTTTACTTTCCTGCACAGCTTTTTTATTTTTCCTTGAGTTAATAATTGTCTTATTCCCTATTCCCACCCCAAGCCAACCTAATTTTCTCATTATTTGTTATCAGTCCAACTGTGAACTCTTTGCCAGGGTCCAAGTGTCCTCTCAACACCTTCCAATGCATCAGAAATTCTATCCATTTATCTTTTGGAAGAAATCTCTGTGGAGCCTTCACACCTACTGGTATCTGAACTGGTACTCGTTGGTACCCAGCCATCATGAGATCTCCATTATCTTCTGGGGATGTTGTCTGTTTATCTTTTGTGCTGGGTCTCTGTTTCCTGGGTCATGTGTCTTATTCTTCCTCATCTGATCCCGCTTTTTGGTAGCACAGCCTTCTGCAGCTCCCTGAGAAAGGGTGTTGAGAGACAGAAATTTTGTGACTTGCCATGTCTGAAAATGTGTTTATTCTGTTTGCTCCCTTGATGATTGTTTGGCTGGGTATGGAATTCTAGGTTGGAAATCCTTTTCCTTCAGAATTTTGAAGGTATTATTCCATCATCTTCTTGCTTCCAAGTTTTGGTTGAGAAGTCCAAAATTGTTCTGCTCTCAATGTTTTACATGTGACCTATCCACACACACCCCCCTTCTAGAAGTTTGTTCTTGGTATTTTGAAATTTCATGAAGATGTCCTTACTATGCATTTATTTTTATCCAACATGCTGGACATTCAGTAAACTCTTCCAGTCTGAAAACTCATGTCCTTTAGTTCTGGAGCATTTTTGTGAATTATTTTATCCATGATAAATGGATAAATGCCTATTGGGCATTTCTCGATAAAATGCCTATTTTTCAGCTGCGGGATTTTTTTTTTTATCTTTATCCTAAACATCTTATCCTTTCTCTCCTATTTGCTAACTTTGTCTGTTTGTCCTACTTTCTGAGACAAACCCTCAAATTTATCTTCCAACCCTTTTACTAAATTTTTAAAATTTCTACTGTCATGCTTTTAATTTCCAAGAGCCCCTCTTTGTTCTCAAAATATTTCTTTTTTTACAGCATCTTGTTCTTCCTTCAGGGTTGCTCTCTGAAAACTTGTTGTTTTTTTTTTCCTCTCGCATTGTTTCTGTTTCCTCTAGTTACTTTTCTCTATTTGTTTAGTCTCGAATTTTCACAAAGGAGGATATCCTCAGGTATCTGATATTTCTTCATTTTCTGGTCATGTTTAAGTGTAGGGAACCAAGAAGCTGATTATTGGGTATGTTGGAAAGGGGGCTGTTGACTTTGAGTTATGCCTGTGAACTTTGTTAGGGACCCCTGATGTCAAACTATCTTTAGGTGATTCCTCTGAGTCTGAGATTTTCTGCAGAAGACTCTCCTGGTCTCCTGCCTGAAATAGAATGAATGGCCTGGTTGGCCTGTTCTAGAGCCATGTGGGTAGGGACACTGCATCTAATTTGCCTGGCTCCTCTGGATGTGATTGATGGGGCCAGCCCTGCAGGTGTAGGGAAAGACTAGAATAGGGTAGCCCAGCATGCAGGCCAGAAAACAGCCCACAAAAAGATATCCACGTAAATCCCTGGAACATGGGAATGCTCTCTATCTTTGCAACTAAGTTAAGGCTCTTGAGATAAGGAGATAATCCTGGATTATCCAAGTGAGCTCTAAGCACCATCACAGGCATCCTCATAAGAGAAAGGCAGAGGGAGATCAGAGACATGGAGGAGAAGACAATGCAAAGACGGAGTGGAAAGAGATATGACCACAAGCCAAGGAATGCCAACAGCCACCAAAAACTGGAAGTGACAAGGAATGGATTCTCTCCTAGAGCCTCTGGAAGGAGCACAGTCCTGCTGACACTTTGATTTCAGACCTCCAGGACTGTGACAGAATATGTTTCTATTGTGACACCCCACAGTTTGTGATAATGTCTTATAGCAGCCCCAGGAAGCTGCCATACTTACTAGTGTCCAGTGAATCCCCCACTATCAATGTAGTGCCACTGCCCTAAAGCATGCTGGGGTCCACAAGTCCAGACACACTCCTGTTTTATTGTCTCCACAGAATAGTCCTCCAACCTCTCACCCGAGTGGGTGCCCAGTTGCCTAGAATTGAGTGGGGGCTGGGAGCATATGAAAATCTGCTTCTTTTTAGCCAATTTCCTTTCTTTCACACCCTCCTCTCCTCCGCCCACTTACCACTCCCATTTCAGTTTTACTTTCAAAGGCACCTGGTGTCACCAATTCCTGAGCCTTCCGGAGGCTTTTCCGGGGTGGGGGTGTAAATCAGGCTGGACTGTGGCTTTCCCCTCTGCTGCCTGAGGATTGGATTTTCTCAGTTTTGTTGAGCCATTTAAACCCACCTGCTTTCTCTTCCCCAAGATGTTGTCACCGTTGTCTCCTTTCCTGTTCTCTAGTCCTTGAGGACTTAGGCTTTTACACTTGATCTTAGCCAAAAGGCCAAGAAGCGATAGAGGACTTAGGCTTTTTAAAAATGAATCCCTTCATTGCCAACCTAGCGGGGCCTAGAAGTGTAACAGAGAAGAAGCACATGGAGCTCTCTGCCTCTGCTGAAATCCCACTCCTCCTTCCCTAGAGCTCCAGATCTGACTCAGCTCACCATTCCCCATGCCAAGAATGGGGCCTACACATACACAGGAAGCATGGGAATGTATTTTAATGGATCATCTTCAGCAGTGGTTACCCAGTGTGTTTACCACAAGCAATTATTGAGGGGAGTGTCCTAGTTTGGTTTGTCTAGACATGGGAGTGGAGAATTCAGACACCCAAGAAAGAGAAGTCAATGTAGGTGTGTTGCCTGTCAATAGATCTTAATTAAAATGATATATATTAATATATGTACGATATATATGTATTTATATAACACATAAAATCTATAATATATTACATATTATCATACCTATAAAATCTGTGTGGAGAGCATAAAAATTCTTTTTTTTTTTTAATTTTGTACTTAAATTCAATTTAGTTAACAGTGTATTATTAGTTTCAGGTGTAGAATTTAGTGATTCATCAGTGAGCATAAAAATTCTTAAATTCATAGATTTCAGAGCCCTGGAATCTATATGGTATCAACTTGTTCAGAGTTTCACTTATAAACTATATTTTCAGAGTACATGCTTTTGGTTAAAATATAATAGGAAGAAAGTTATTTTTGGCATTTTCTATTATGCAAAATGTTAATGCTTATGTTTGTCAAAGGTATTCTTTCATTTCCTATGCATTCAGTCTTCTACAGTTATCTAAAAAACAAAAATGAATATAGAATTTAAAGAATATAAATAATAAGAGTTGCTATATAGACATCAATATTTATACTCTAATAACAAAAAATTTAACTTTTCCATTTCTCCCTGTACCTTAAAAAAATTATTCATTAATTAGATGATGAAATAAATCTCTGTGAAGTCATGGGGTGCCTGGGTGGCTCAGTCAGTTAAGTGTGTGCCTTCGGCTCAGCTCGGGTCATGATCTCAGGATCCCGGAATAGAGCCCTGCATCCGGCTCCCTAGTTGGTGGAAGTCTGCTTCTCCTTCTCCCTCTGTCCCTACTCCCTGCTCATGTTATCTCTCTCTCTCTCAAATAAATAAAATCTTTAAAAGAAAAAAAAAAATCTCTGTGAAGTCATAAAAGCAGAAAAATGTTAGTTTATATCTCCTGGCAAAAATATAACAAAATTGGAAAGGGATACAAAATTTACATAAACACTCAATAAGTAGAAAGTTCTAAAACATTCCCTAAGTAAATCCTGTCTCAAAGCAGAAATTATGGGGGTGCCTGGATGGCTCAGTCAGTAGAGCATGTGAACCTTGGTCCTGGGGTCATGAGTTCAAGCCCCACATTGGTCATAGAGATTACTTAAAAAAAAAAAAAGAAAGAAAGAAAGAAAGGAAAGGAAAGGAAAAAAACATAATGAGAGCATCATGGGTCAAAACTCATGAGATATCCTCAAAGTATGTTGTCAAGCAGGTCATCCCTGTGGTCAGCTTGAGTTTTAAACCCACTGGGGAGCTGTGTTTAGAACACACACTTCAGACTTGCCCCACCCACTGGGTGAGGGAGTGGGAGTGGGAGCATTTATCCTCCACTTGCACCGATCATTGGTTGAGGGCTCTTCTGGGAGCATTCACTCCCTAGCACAGCCAGCTTGTGCTGTGTTGAGAGGAAGCCCGTGGGCAGCAGTAGGATCCTCCAAGAAGTTATGAGCAGTCATCAGCAGAGTCTATTATGGGAGAGATCCAAAAAGAAACTCAGATTCCCAAGCCCCTCACCTGAGATCCAGGAGGTCAGAGATAGGCCTGGAATCTGTATTTTTTCACAAACTCTCTGAGAAGTAGCTGTTGCACCCGATTCCACTGAATTCTACAAGCCCAACCTTTTCATTTCTGCCTAGTAATTCTAGTGCCTGTTACCTGCTATGTGGCCAGGGCCAGATTAAAATATTAAAGTTCATAGGCATTGAAAAATTACCCCCAACTCATACATAAATCCATGTGAAACAATACTAAACAGTAAACAGAAATGGAAGATCAACAGAGGTTTTCTTTTTCCCACGGTGTGTTAAGCAGAATAATGGCCTCCCAAAGATGTCCATGTGCTAATCCCTGGATTCTGTAATAGGTTATGTTACAATGACAAGGGGGAATTAAGGTTGCTCATCAGTTGACCTTGAGGGATGGGGGGATCATTCTGGATTATCCAGATGGGCTCAATGTAATCACAAAGCTTCTTGTCAAGGAAAGAAGGAAGGAGAGTCAGAGCCAGAGAAGATGAAATGACCAAAGCAGTGGTTGGAGTGATGCCATCGTTGGCTTTGAAGATGGTGGAAGGGGCCACAAGGTATGGGTTGGGGGCAGCCTCTAGAAGCTGGAAAAGGCAAGAAAGCAGATTCTCCCGTAGTGCCTCTAGAAGGAATGCAGCCCTGCCAACATCTTGAGTTTAGCCCCATAATACTTCTAACCTACAGAACACAAAAATAATAAATTTGTATCGTTTTAGGAAAATTCCCTCCAATATGTCTCTTAATATATATCTCCTACCGGTTCTTCTTCTCTGATTGAACCCTGACTCACATACATAGTAACCGCTTTGATTCCCTTTTAAAAATATATGAAATATCAAATTCATTAAAAGTTTTCATTGGAGCCCCTGTTTTGTTGACAGCTTGAGTGTTTTCTAAGCTCTGGGAAAAGAGTGATGAACAAGACATTAAGTTTCCACACCTGTAAAACTGGGCTAATCAGAGTACCTCCTGGGGTTATTACACAGATTAAATAAGTCACTGGGCATAATGGGCTTGGAGCAATGCCTGGTACAGAGTAAGGGTTCAAGAAATGTTCGGGGGTAGCTAGGTGGCGCAGTCAGTTAAGCACCAACCCTTGGTTTGGGCTCAGGTCATGACCTCGGGGTCGTAGGATTGAGCCCGGTGTCATGCTCCATGCTCAGCACAGGGTCTGCTTGTCCCTCTCCCTCTCCCTTTCCTCCCCCCACCTCATGCTCATGCTCACGCTTTCTCTCTAAAATAAATAAAATCTTAAAAAAGAAAAAAAGAAAAAGAAATGTTAGAAGAGGTAAGGAATGGAAGAAAAGCAGAAGAGAGAGACAAGCTCCCTGCTTCCAGGGGGCTTAGATCTGACGGGAGGAAACAGGATGATAAACTTAGAAAGGAAAAAAAAAAAAAAAGGAAGGAAAGTAGAGAGGGAGAAAAGAAGGGGAAAAAATACCCAACCATGATAAGTGCCTTAGAAACACTTATGTTTAACACTTCCTCCCCGGGGTCCGCAGCCCCCCGGGGGGCAAATCCAGCCTACCACCTGCTATCAAATGGCCTGTGAGCTAGGAATAGTTTCTATGTTTTCAAATGGTTGAAAACAAGTATTACAAAAATGACAAGAAACTCAAATCTCAATATCCATAAAGTTTTACGGGAACAAAGTCACTCTTATTTAAATCATCTGAGTTTTCCCACTGCAACAGCAGAGTTGAATTGTTGCAACAGAGATCGGAATGCCCACAAAACCTAAAATATTTACAGTTTGGCTCTTTACAGAAAAAGCATGCTGGCCCTTGCTTTAGACTGAGTGAGTGAGTGGTCAGGGAGGTCCTTCCTGAGGAGGTAACATTTAAGCTGAGACCGGAATGGCAAGAAAGAGGAAGGTTGGGGGTAGGAGGGCAGAAAGAACAGAAAACTAAGGTAAAAGCTTCTCTCTAATCCTATAACAGCCTTCCAAAGAGGGGCTCTGTCAAAAGCGATGATGGGACTCTGAGGTTCTGAAGGTGCAGTGGTGCCCCAGGGTCACAGAGCCATGGATCCTGAGTTGGGATAGGGAACCAGGCCTGCATGCCCTGTTCCAGCCTCTTTTCGGCCTGGCACGGCACAGGAGCCTAGGAACTGCACGTTGAATGGTTTTATTTGCCTTCCTGGGGGTAATGACCGGGGATTTTAGATTTGTTCCCAGGAATAGGTGAGAAGGGCCTGGGATTTGCCCTCAGGCCTAAGGGCAGGTGTTCTGTGGACTCCTGCTTGGCAGCAGGCCTATGACTATCATGAAACAGGCCCTGATAACAGGATCTATGGCAAGGGCAGTGGGTGAAATGCCAGGTAGAATGGGGCGACCCTCAGAGAAGCCAGGAAGTGGCTTTCATCCTGAGGAGCCCACAACTGGCAGCTTGATAGAAAAAGTCCTACCCCCAGCTCCCAGCGGCTCGATTCCAGCCAGGATCTTCTGAGGCTGGAAGGAGACTGACTCAGACAGAACCCCACTCCCAAGCTTCTACGAGCCAGTTCATCTCTGCCAGGCTCTGTGATAAAGGAGAGAAGTAGGCTGTTGGCCCCACTTTAGAGCCAGATAAATTGAGGCCATGTTGAGAACAACAGGGGGTACTTGGTAAAAACACAAACTCCACGCCTGAATCCTGGCCTCAACATTTTCCAGTGTGTGATTTCAGGCAAATGGCTTAACTTCTCTGTGCTTCAGTTTATAGATATGATAGTATCTGCCAAAAAAAAAAGTAAGGAATTAAGGAAACAAAAGTTCAGCACCACACCTACAGGAAGAACTCAATAAACATTGGCTGACCCTAAACACATTCTCTGTTAGCTTTGACAACAGCCCTAAGAGATTCTAGAGTGGCAGAGGATTCTGGGTATGAGCCAGACAGATCTGTTCTCCACCCAGTTCTTCAGGGCCAAAACCTTGAACTCATCCTTGACCCTTCTCTTTCCTTTACACACCACAGTCCCTCAGAAAACCCTGCCTTCAATATATGCCCAGAAGCCAATCATTCCTGTCATCTTCATGATATCACCTTAATCCAAACTGCCATCAGTTCTCACCCAGATTACTGCAAAAGCCTCCTAGCTGGTCAGGGGGCTGCCAACCGCCCAACTCTCCCCAAGCAAGCAAAGGGGTCTTGATAAAAAGTCAGGTCGGAGGACTCCTCTTCTCAAAACCCTGTGTTTCCTAACATGTCTAGCTTTAACTCACTCCTTTATTTATTCAATGATCATTTATTATTGAGTATCTACTATGTGCTACGTGCTGCTCTAGACACTGGAGATAAAACAGAACAAAACAGACAAAAACCTCTGCAGTCAGAAAGTTTACATCCTTCTGAAGGGAGGACAGTAAGCAAATGTAGAAGTAAAACAGATAATATGTTAGGTGTTATGGAGAAAAATAACTCAGGGAAGGTTTTGGATTTTATTTTTATTTTTTATTTAAAGATTTGTATTTATTTATTTGAGAGAGAGAGAGAGAGCACTGGGAGAGGGGCAGACCCCCGCACTGGGCAGGGAGCCTGCCATGAGGCTTGATCCCAAGACCCTGGGATCATGACCTGAGCCAAAGGCAGACACTTAACCAACTGAACCACCTAGGCGCCCGAGGTTTTAGATTTTAAACAGGGTGGTCAGTGAAGGCGTAATGAACAAGGTAAGAGTTAAATAAAAAGTCCCAAAGTGGGAGAAGGTGAGATCCAAGGGGCAACTCACAAGTGGAGTATTCTAGACAAAGGCCTGAGCAGTACAGAGGTGGAAGTGTTCCTGGTGTGTTTCACGCACACAGGGGAAGCCACTGTGACCACAGTGAAAAATGCGCAGGAGCGGGAGAGTGGATTGACCTCAGAGGGGTCAAGGGGGCCGGGTTGTTGAGTCTTGTGGGTTCTCCAAGTCTTTTTTTTTCTTTTTTTTTTCTTTGAGATTAGAAGCCAGTGGAGGTTTTATTTTTTTATTGTTATTATTAGTTTTTTTTTAAGATTTTATTTATTTATTCATGAGAGACAGAGAGAGAGAGAGAGGCAGAGGGAGAAGCAGGATCCCCTCTGAGCAGGGAGCCTGATGCGGGACTCGATCCCAGGACCCTGGGATCATGACCTGAGCTGAAGGCAGACGCTTAACCATCTGAGCCACCCAGGCACCCGTTATTATTAGTTTTAAAGATTTCATTTATTTCAGAGATCATGAGGGGAAAGGATGGGAGGGGCAGAAGGAGAAGCCGACTCCCTGCTGAGCCAGGAGCCCCAGGACTATGCAGGGCTCGATTCCAGGACCCTGGGATCATGACCTGAGCTGAAGGCAGACGCTTAACCCGTTTAACCACTGAGCCACCCAGGTGCCCCCCACCCCCCCAGTGGAGGTTTTAATTTAAGTAGGGGAATGACTAGAGTTTTAAAGGATCACTGTGCTGGGCACCTGGCTGGCTGTCTGAAGAGCATGCGACTCCTGATCTCAGGGTCTTGAGTTCAAGCCCCATGTTGGGTGTAGAGATTACTTAAATAGATAAAAAACTTTTTTTTAAGTTTTTTTAAATTTTTTTTTAAGGATCACTGGGCTCCCCTGTGTGAAAGATCACAGGAAACATCAGCAGAGCCTGTGAGACAGTTTATGGTGTAGGCAGCTACAATAGCTGTTTGAGGTATGATGGCTTGGACCAGGAAGGAGGTAGCAACAGCAGAGGTGATGTCAAACCCACACGCCTTACACAAGGTTAGGAGCCCTCCTTATGGGGTCTCCCTTACCCCTACAAGCCTTGTTCCTTCCTGGATCCCAAACCCCACAGACCACGACTAGGCACATACAGGTGTCTGACGAGTATTGGTTGACTACACAGACGAATGAATGAATGATCCAGGCCTAGGTCATCATCACCACCTATTTTATTATCTTTTAAAGATTTATTTTAGAGAAAGAGAGCATGAGCAGGGGGAAGGGCATAAGGAGAGAAGCAGATTCCCAGCTAAATGCAGAGGAGGGCGCGGGGGGGGGGGGGGGGGCTGGATCCCATGACCCTGAGATCATGACCTGAGCGGAAATCAAGAGTCTAAGGCTTAGCTGACTGAGCCACCCAGGTGCCCCTCATCATCACCTATTTTAATGATAGGCATATAGTCAGAAGTCAGTAAATGCTTACAAATAGAATACTGCACAATTCTGCAAGGCCAGGTGTCTAGTCCTCTTCACAGGGAGGAAAACTGGGGCTGAGACTGGGGACGTGTCCCCTGGGGTCCCTCTACACAGCCTAGGCTAGAAGCTTCCTTCCCAACTTTCCGTGTCAAGTCCTGGACACTGGGCGGAGAGCGTCTGCTCTCAGGGTGAGTCACAGTGACCTCACGGGAGTTCCCCTCAAACCTTCCCCGCCCCGGGCTGGAGAAAAGCCAAAACTCCATAGGGCCAGGAGGTCACCAAGCCCAAGCCGGTCAGGTGTCCTAAAAGTGCCCTGGCCGGGTCCTCCCCCGTTCAGCCCACAGAGACGAAGAGACAGAAGGGCCGCTTGCTCACGGCTGAGGCCCCGCCCCCCGCTTGTCGGCCGGCCCGCTCCTCCAGCGGAAGCCGGAAGCAAAAGCAGTCCCTGCTAGCCCCCGGCTCCGAACTCGGTGGTCTTGGAGGCTCCGCAAGATGTGGGAGAAGATGGCGGAAGAGGAGTGAGTGGGCTTTTCCCGGGCGGCGGAGGCGGCAGGGCTGGGCCCCGGCGGGTGACAGCGAGAGCCTCAGGCCTCCCTCTGGCCCTGAAAGGCGGAGCTCCTTGTGGCTCTTGGCCAGGACTGACCATGCCGGCGCCAGCGAGGAGGGCGGGAGGGACGGGCCTGGGCGCAGCCCGGCCCTGCAGCCTCCTAAGGTCAGATTCTCGTCTAGGGAACCGGCAGGCCGGGGCAGGCCTCGAAAGCCGTCCGGCGGAAACCGAAACCCCAATTCCACTTTCCCATTTTTCGGTCTTATGATCAGGGAGAGCTCCGCCGCCTCCTCCAGGAAGTCCCCCCCCCCCCACTGTAACGGTCGTTTTTCGCATCTGTTTCCTCCACGGAGTTTCATTCATTCGTTAACTGTTGGCCATTTACTCTATTCCAGGCCCTGGGCACATAGTAGTGAAGGAGGCCGACCAGGAGCCGCCCTCAGGTAGTTTCCATTCTAGTGGGGAAAGACCCTAAGTAGGCAAGATGATTTCAGAGTGCTAAAAGAAAACGGAAGTGTTAGGATGGGAGAGTCCGTCTAGGAAGAAGTGACGTGCCCGCCGAAACTAATGAGAAGGAGGGATAGGAGAGAGAACAAGCAAATGCAAAAGGCTGGAAGCAAGAAGGAGCTTAGTGTCTTTGAGGGACAGAAGGAAAGGCAGGATGGCTGGAATGTAAAGAGCGAAGGGGCTAGCTGTACAAGATGAGATGAGGGGCGGGGGTGGGCGTCCTGTGTCCCCCAGGTACTTAGCCGGAAGGACCACTCTTTAGTCCGTCTCCATATCTGCCGGGCACAACCTATTGCATGTTGTAGATGCCGTATCTATGTGAACCGGTTTGTAAAAATTAAAAAGGAATCCCCGTGGTTGAAATCTGACCCCCTCGCCTGACATCTTTTCAGATATGTCTCTTGGCTGGCTGGGTGGTCATTTCGTTTCGTCTGCTTATTTATTCAGCATATGCTCTATTGCAGACACCAGACTGGGCCTCAGCAACACAAAGCAAAAGAGGTGGTATGGCCCAGTGATTTCAAGTTTGGTCTCAAACTTGATTAGCTGAGATATTGGCCAGGTTATGCAACCTCTCTGAGCTTCAGTTATTCATGGGTAAAAAAGGGAAAGGAATAGTCCCCACCTCAGGCCTGGTATGCCTATTAAATGAGAGGTTGTATGTTATATAATCCCTGGAGTGAAGCATTTACTCAATAAACATGAGCTGTTACAATCACAATTGCAATGATAGCACCAGTTTACAGTCTGACCCCAAAGTGAGGAGAGAGCGCTGGTGAAGGACATAAGAGGTGGGGTGGGTGCAGTATTACAGAGGAGGTTACATTTGAGCCTTTAGAAATCTGAGGATTTTATAAAGCAGGGTGGGCTGTTCCAACCAGATCAACAATTGGGTAAATTCAGGTGGCTTCTTCAACTTGCTGCTATAATTCAAGGAAAAGAATGTAAACAGGAGAAATAAAGGCGCCAAGTAAATAACAGTGGATCTTGGAACGTGATGAGACTTCAGTTTGTCTCCATTTAAATCCCCCATTAAATGCCAAAGAGCAGGCAGCATTTTGTTTCTGCACTGGCCCTGATACCCCCTTGTTCCTGTCCTCTGAGTGGCTGTGTTCAGAGCACCTGAAACCACTGGTACTCTCCTGCTGTGGCAGGCAGGAATTTTCTGAATCAGTTTCTCTCTGAGGCCTGCCAGTGGTTGTAAGACTTGTGAATCCCATCATCCTCTGTGCCAGGTGCTCCTTCTGTTTGTGTATGTGTGTTGATACTCAGGCCCTTTTCCCTTTATCTAATCCTGCTGCTTTTTATGTCCAACAGGTTCCCTAACACAACTCACGAAGGTTTCAATGTCACCCTTCACACTACCCTGGTTGTCACCACGAAACTGGTGCTCCCGACCCCTGCCAAGCCCATTCTCCCTGTGCAAACGGGGGAGCAGGCTCAGCAGGAGGAACAGTCAAGCGGCATGACCATCTTCTTCAGCCTCCTCGTCTTAGGTGAATGTGGAGACACCCTCATTTGCCATCTTGAGTGTCTGTGTGTGCTGTCTATAAGGCCAACCCTGTCTAAGCCACCATTTACTTGATGTCAAGTCTTCCTTTCATTTGGTTTGATGTCAAAACACTGAGGGACAATGATCAGTTCATAAGAGGCACTCCTTTTTCTATAAAATCATCGAGCCTAGCAATTTTGAAGTGCTCTTTATATAATATCTTAGATGTCATTTGAAAGAAAGAAGGGATTTTTGACCTAGAAAGAACCTTGAACGTCTTCTAGTTTAATGGATTTCAAACACTACTCATGAGTGTGTGTGTGTGTGTGCGTGTGTGTGTGTGTGCGTGTGTGTGTGTGTGCGTGTGTGTGTGTGTGTGTGTGTAGGTGGTGGTGGGAGCAGGAGGTGGGCTGAGTCAAATGGGAGGGCATCTGACTTTCTGACCAGAGCAGCATTTTGTCTCCTGTTAGGCTTCTGTGTAAATTTTATTTAATTAAAGGTTTTGTTGCTGAGTAAAAGATCAGACACCCCTTTCCTTACCCTCTGTCTCCCATTAACCGTGGTTATGACTTTTACCATGTCTGTATACCACCTATGTTGTTGTTTACTTATGTAATGTTTTTCTTTGAACAGATTCACTCTCAAAAGTCTCGTTTTGTTCAACCTCCTCCAGTCATGGGTGAGAAAATTTAGGCCTAGAGAGATCAAGCAATTGACATGCCTGGTTTCTGGAAGACCAGAGATTAATATTTGGGTTGCCAGACATCAGTCGAGAAGTTTAGGTAAAATGCAATAACTTAGATGCCTCCTAGAGACTGTAGACAACTGTTTTAGACCAAAAAACAAAACAAAACAAAAAGTCGAAACTGCACAACCACTTTGGACCAGCTGACAGAGGAAGAAATAACTTCAAATTTGACCCAAATCCAAACTCTTACTGGATGAGTAAAGTTGGCATAGTTACATTTTCCAGTTTTCTTTTCATGATACTGAGCCGTATTTCTAATTAGATTAGGTCTTTTCAGAGGAATGGGAACTACAACCTGATTGAAAGGCACGAAGCATTTCGCTGATGTCATTGAGGACTTTTTTGAAAACTGGAACTTCTTTCACATTTATATTCAGATTCTGTTAATGGTCAAATAATTTTAATAACCTAATCATTTGATTTAAAATCCCAGGACTCAGCCTTATCTCTCTCAGATCCTAAAAAACTTTTAAATTGGGGGCACCTAGGTGGCTCAGTTGGTTGAACATCCGACCCTTGGTCTCAGGTCTTGAGCTCATGGCTGTGAATTTGAGCCCTGTGCCGGGTTCCGTGCTAGTCGAGTAGCCTGCTTAAAAAACAAAACAGAACAAAAAAACCCATACAACTTTTAAATCGAATACTGCAAAAGTACACAAACCACAAGCGTGCAGTGTCCTATATGGACCTGATATGCTCAAGTAATTGTGTACCTTGTGAATGTAGTTGAATTCTGCTCCTAGGGGATTATTCCGACAAAGACTCTTTTGTTTTTCCTTTTTCCTCTGTGATAGTAGTTGAATATAAACAAAGCAGTTCTTTTCTTGATTAAGAAGTCTTTAGTACCTGACTCCTTAATCCTGAAGGACCAGTATTATTAGCCTTTTTACATTGTTGTCAGCTTGATAAGGTAGACAGCATACAAGACAGGCCTGGAAGAAAACTTTTGTTTTGTAGTCACTTTGTTTCATGGGAAGATAATAAGGCTAAGTCAGACTTTCCAAAGTAATTTTCAGGGTGTGGGGCATTGTAGGTTAGTTTGTGCCAGAAACCACAAAACAGGTTGTTATAGCGCTTTTTAATCCTGGCAAGACCCTGCGCAGTGGTAACAGATCTTTGGGGCCAGAAAGGTCTGAGCTGTATTTATTAGTGCTATATATTTCACTTGGATCGTCTTTTCAAACAGTTCATAAACCTAGAGTCACACTAGCGTCAGGTGGGTTTTGTTTTCGCCTCATCAGACTGTTGGCAGTCTACAAATCGGTATCTCCGCTTTATATGTGTAGGTCAGCATGCAGTAGCAGAATGGAATGCTTTCTTTTTCAATAAATTTGAAGACATTTTTGCTCCTTTCTTGTATGTTATCAACAGTATATTTTATATCTTAGATGTCCAAACAATATACATCTGATAAGGTTAAAAAAAATTACAGTTAATAAGTATCTTGCTAACTCACTAAATACATGAACTGCAGTGAATTGAGGGAAATACTAGTCCATAGTTTATTCTAGACTTCAGGAACTCCTAACCTGGGACACATTTAATCACTTTTGTTTACTGTTTCATTTTTTTTTTTTTTTAAGATTTTTATTTATTTGACAGGGAGAAAGACAGCCAGAGAGGGAACACAAGCAGGGGGAGTGGGCAGAGGGAGAAGCAGGCTTACCACAGAGCAGGGAACCTGATGCGGGGCTCCATCCCAGGACCCTGGGATCATGACCTGAGCCGAAGGCAGACACTTAACGACTGAGCCACCCAGGCGCCCCTACTATTTTATTTTTTTTAAGATTTTTTTATTGGGGCGCCTGGGTGGCTCAGCCGGTTGGGCGTCTGCCTTTGGCTCAGGTCATGATCTTAGGGTCCTGGAATCGAGCCCAATGTCAGGTTCCCTGCTCAGCGGGGAGCCTGCTTCTCCCTCTCCCTCTGCCTGCTACTCCCCCTGCTTGTTTTCTCTGTCTCTATTATTTCAGAGAGAGCACAGAGAGGGGAGGGGCAGAGGGAGAGGGACAAGCAGACTCCCCACTAAGCAGGGAGCTCAATGCGGGGCTCAATCCCGGGACCCATGAGATCATGACCTGGGCCGAAGTCAGACACTTAACTGAGCCCCTCAGTTACTGCTTTTGTTTACTATTTTAGTCAAGTCAAATGAAAGTGTAACTTTTATGTCCTATAAGCTTGTGAAAAGATTTCAGTGTATTCCCCTTTTTTGAGGAGGGATGCCAAAACTCTTGTTACTTTTGACTTCAGAAGCTTGAAATCAGTTGATTTACACTTAACCGTTGATGATCTTTGACTCTGCAGAAACAATGGTGAGTCATTTTTTTTGACTTACATTAGAGTTAACAGTTAGCATCATTTGACACATTTTATGGGCCATTAAATTTCTGGAGTTATTAAAATTGATATGCCTATGTTTTAATATAGTTTCCATAATTATTACTTCGGCCATGAACATTTAGAAGTATATTCACTTGGAGTATACCTATCCTCCTTACCACACAGAAGTTTTTGCCCTTCTTTTTTTCCAAGTATACTTGAAAACATGTACTTGTTGGTGTATAGGCGCATATACGTTCATAAGCACATTCACACGTATAAGCACATCTAGCTTGGATTTTGTTTTAATATAAATAGGATCCTATAACTTGCTTTTTCATCTCACAGAATGTCTTGGAGGTCTTTTTCTGTTATTACTCTTTTTTGTATCTACTTCATCTTTTTTCTTTTTTTTTTTAAGATTTTATTTATTTCAGAGAGAGAATGAGAGATAGAAAGCACGAGAGGGAAGAGGGTCAGAGGGAGAAGCAGACTCCCTGCTGAGCAGGAAGCCCGATGTGGGACTCGTTCCCGGGACTCCAGGATCATGACCTGAGCCGAAGGCAGTCGCTTAACCAACTGAGCCACCCAGGCGCCCCATCTTTTTTTCTTTTAAAGAATGTATATTTGTTAAAAGAAACAAAATATATCCCATTTTAACCATTTTACAGTGTATGATTCAGTGGCATTTAGTACACTCACGATGTTGTGCAACCACCACCATTATCTAGTTCCAGAATGTTCTCATCACCCCAAAGGGAGACCCAGTACCCTTTAAAAGCTGTCACTCCCCATCCTCCCCTACCCACAGTCTCTAGTAAACACTATTTTGCTTTCTATTCCTAGGAATTTGCCTACTCCATTTCAGGCAAATAGCATCATACAATATGTGACCTTTTATATCTGGCTTTTTTCAGTTAGCATTGTATCTTCAAGGTTCATCCGTGTTGTAGCGTGTGTTAGAACTGCGTTAATTATTATGGGTGAATAATAATCCACTGTAGATACAGCACATCATGTGTATCCACTCATCAGTTGATGGACATTTGGCTTGTTTCTACGTTTTGGCTATTGTGAATAGTGCTGCTGTCGACATTTGTGAGAAAAGTCAGACGTTATTCTTATTTTGGCGACTGAGGAACAAAGGCAGTTGGGAGGGAGGTGGTGGGTGCCTGTGATTAAGGGCCCAGGGTTGGAATTGGGCTCAACCCTGCAGCACCCACCAGTGATGTGAGATTATGATAATAATTAGTTAAGAGGGGTGTTGGGGGTCAAATGAGACAGTGTTTGGGAAGTGCTCAGTGCACCACCTGGCTCATGGGGAGCCCTCTCCCAGTGGGAGCCCTAGTACCTAGCTGAGGGGCAGGCACCCCATCTTTTGGTCTCTGATGTTCTCATCACCAGACCAAAATATTTACTTTGTCCCCTTTGTATAAGACTCTCACTTCCTTCTCTATTCCAAGAGAACCTATCACATGGAGGCAAAATACATTGTGTCAGCATCTTCTGTTGCAGTTATATTTGCATAAAAGTGATTTCGTTGACTTCCTTCTCACCATTTCAGGTTTCCCAGTTGATTATTTCAAAAAAAGTTGAAGACTTCTCAGAATCAGATTGATTCAAAAAATGATTGTATGAGGCTTAACAGGTTAGAAAAACATTAGATGTCTGTTGCTCCTTCAGTAAACCCTGGAACACAAACTAGTCCAGGCATATAAAGAAATATGGAGACAATGTTATAAACACTGTGAGTCTGTTTCCGGGTTAAGAAATAAGAGCTTGAAAATATAACTGCAGTTTATTATGTCATTGTCCCTTGTACATTTTCCTGGCAGCACCCCCAGAAGTAACCATGGCTTTGAACTTGGTGTTTATTATTTGAAATTGTGCCATTTTAATAATGTCTTATTTTTTCCCCACAGCTATCTGCATCATATTGGTGCATTTACTGATCCGATACAGATTACATTTCTTGCCAGAGAGTGTTGCTGTTGTTTCTTTAGGTAAGTGCTTATCAGTGATCCTATAAGAAAAGCAGTAACAATAACTTTTTTTTTTTAGTGTCTTCTTAGTGCCAGGAACCACATGAGATGTGGTACGTTCCTGATTTCATTTAAGCCTCACTGCCACTTGCCATGAGGGTATTATGATCCCATTTTACAGATGAGGACACTGTGGCTTCAGAGACGGGCGATGACCTCCTAGAGATCACATAGATGCCCCTCTGTATAACTTGAAGGCCTTTCTGCTTCTAGAACTACCCTTGGGGCACATTGACCTCTGTTACCAGGCTGTGCAGACACCCAACTCAACTAAGGCGAGTAATTGACACTTAATTCATAGGGTCACTGAATTTTATAGCCAGAAGGGACTCTCACTTCAGGTCTAGGAGTAGGAATGGCTCACTTCCATGTCAGTCAGATCTAAAGTCTTCAGGAGCATTCCATTCTACCTCACTTAATTTCTCTCTTGTTTCCTGCGGCAGTTAATCGTTAAGATAGTTAGCCTCTGTATGTCAACTATAATTCAATAATAAATAATAAAAGAAAAGATAATTAGCCTCTGTTTAGAGGGAATGAATCGGTGTAATAACAGATGCGAGCTCACATGACAGTTAATTGAAATGGTTAATGAAGGAAGGTATAGGGACCTTATTTTTCAGTAAGTATTAAAATCAAGACTAAAATGTGGGTGGGAAGGGCGCCTGGGTGGCTCAGTCGTTAAGCATCTGCCTTCGGCTCAGGTCATGATCCCAGGGTGCTGGGATCGAGTCCCACATTGGGTTCCCTGCTCGACAGGAAGCCTGCTTCTCCCTCTCCCACTCCCCCTGCTTGTGTCCCTCTCTCGCTATCTCTCTCTCTGTCAAATAAATAAATGAAATCTTTAAAAAAATAAAATAAAACGGGGGGGTGCTTAAGGCATAGTATATAAGCTTTCACTAAGATCAGCTAAGGCGTTCATGAGTTTATGAAATTGTAGTTACTTTTATTAGATTCCACTTGTCTACTAATGATATTTAATTTTTCCTTATCATTGATGGTCTGTAAGTTAATTTTCTTTGCCTTATAGGTCTTGTTTAGCATATGTAGTAGTACTTTTGCAGTATAACGATGGTTTAGGTTAGCTTTGGAGATGAACATTCAGACTTTGATTCACCTCCTCCTGTACCATCGGCATTCCTACTACCCTGGTTCAGCCCCTCCTGTGTTTTCCCTGGGCCTCACGTTACTACTAAGTGTCAGGTTCTCGCCTGTGAGCTTTTGCATTGCCACCTCATGTAAACCTCATAACCCACCAGTGATGCCACATCTTAAGGAGCTACACCACTGGATAGTACTGATCTTCAGTGAAGAGTTGGAAAACAATTTTTCTCAGAGTTCCCGTTCTTTATTTAGCAGGCTCTAGAGTGGCACATCCTGGTAGATTCGAACAACCTTAGCTAACGAGATAGTCTTTGAGCTCTAAGCATGGGATGATCATTTATTAACATCCCTTTCCTGCTATCAGGCATACTAAAAATAACCTACACAACTAATACCTATTCTGGGACATTCAGTAAAGACTTAAAACATGACTCCAAGGAATGTACAGTTTTGCGGTCAGTTTTCATAGTTTCTTAGAATAAGAACGGTAGTTGGTGTGTATTTAGGTATTCCATGTGCACATGGAAACGATAGTTCTTATAATTTGGTTTGGAATGTCATGTTCTTCGCTCTGAATGTTTGGGTAACTGCTTGTGTTAGGAGTTACAGCAGACATTGTTTGTTGCCTGCCCATGGGGCTTTCCCCCTTCTTCCTTGAAAATAGAACCCTAATTTTGATTTTATTTATTTATTTTTTAAAGATTTTATTTACTTATTTGACAGAAATTGATAGCGAGAGCAGGAACACAAGCAGGGGGAGTGGGAGAGGGAGAAGCAGGCTTCCAGCCAAGCAGGGAGCCTGATGTGGGGCTCGATCCCAGGACCCTTGGATCATGACCTGAGCCAAAGGCGGATGCTTAATGACTGAGTTACCCAGGTGCCCTGCTAATTTTGATTTTAAATTTGAAATAACATATCAAAAGGTATCTTGCCACAGTTGCACTCAAAGAAGTCGGGCTCCTCCACGTCAAGACTGGTCTTTATGCCATCATGATAATTCCACTCTGCCATTGATTGGTTGAACGGGGTGAAGGCAGCAAGGCAGTATGAAACCCCGTTCTGGCCTGTGAGACCACGGAGAAGGGCTGAGGTGCACGGCACTCTATCCTCTCTGATAAAAAAAAAAAATCTCCCCTACCTTTGATGCTGTCCTGTGAGGATGTGATGCCTGGAGAACTTGTGGACGTCTTGTGATCACTGTGGCTCAGACACAAAAGCCAGAATGCTAAGGATCGCCAAGGGGACAGATGGGAAACCCGGATTCTTGACTGCGTTGTTGGTTTTGTTGAATTGATAGTTCTAAAGCTGCCTGTTATATGAAATAACAAACATCTGTGGTTGAAGCCATTTTTGGGCAGGTGTTCTTTTACTTGCAGCTAAAAGCATCTTAACTGATACAGGACTCTTTTCACTTAAGCAAGAAAATCAGTTAAAATTGATTCAAAGCAAACACATTGGTGGGGGTGGAGTTGTACACCCATTGGCCCATGGAACCGAGAAAGCTACGGGGGGCTCTAACTTCAGACTTAGCTGGATCAAGTCTCCTAGACTCCGTTTTTCTTCATTTCTCAACAGTGCTTCCCTTTGTTTTGGCTTCACTCTCAGGCAGGCTCTCTCCTGAACCTTTCCAGCTTCAGGTGTACTATCCTTACAGTAGCAATCACAGAGGGAAGAGTGACCTCCTCTTCTCCCTGTTTCCACCAGAAGTTGTAGGATGAACTCTGACCTCATGGCCTCCCCAGCCTGGACAGGCAGTGGAATGGTGGGGATTGGCCAAGGCTCTCCATCTACAGGGTTAATTTCTTCACTGATGTAGCAGAAATAACTAGCCTGTACAGCCAGGTCATGGGAGGGTTGATGGAGAGTAAGTCTTGCTTTCAAAACTTCCGTTAGCTAACTCAGGTGATTGGAATGCTAAGAGCAGTTCCAGGGAGAGTGGCAGAGTCCAGAAAGTATTTTTTATTATGTTAGAGGACATTTGGTTAGAATTTGGAAATGCTGACAAAGCTATCAAAATAGTCCTGTATTTCATAAAGCTATGTAAATTGAAGGAGAACTTTTTTTCTCTTACTGGAGCAAAGTGTAACAAAATACTGATATATCACCATTTCAAGAGTTTCCAAGTTTTGTGCCAACAAAGAATCTAGATGAAGCTGCCAGAGAAAATGGGGTTTTCCTTCTTTCAGGGATAAACTCTCCTGGCCTACCTCTTCTAGCCCAGAGTTGCTTTTCAGTTTGCCGTCATTTAGAGACACGATTGGCCTTTGATGTTAAACATTCAGAGTTCCTAAGAAATTATTGGTATAGAAAAGGACTATCTGCCCTTTAAAAGCACATTTTCCCCCTTCTATTTTATTGTGTTTTCAGATGAATCTCCAGACTTTTCTCATTCTTTTATAAAAAAGTATCAACATGAAATTTTAAAAGATATTTTCTTGACCCTTCAAAGCTTTTGGATACTTTCTGGAATTCTGTAGCTTAGGCCTTTGAAAAAAATTTTTTTTCTCTTTTTTGCACAGAGAGCTATACAGAAACAGAAAAATCCTTTTCATTGACAATTTCAGCTATTTTTATTATGCTTCCTTCTCTTCCAGACCACATGTAGGCATATACATGGAGATTAGATGACTTTACTTGGTTTGAGTTTATATCATTTTTTGTGTTCTTTCGTTTTTACTACTCCTTCCGTATATTAAGTTCATATATTTACTTTTGTTGGTGCTGATTCACTATATATTTTGGGCTGAAATTTATAAGGTTTAAAAATGAAATAATTGTACTGCCTACTACCCACTGTTGTATGTAGCAAAACAGGAGATTTCTCTCCTCCCCTCCCCTCAGTCATACTTTATTTTAGAGAGAAAAGTCAGAAGGGGTTAAGTAAGTACTGGAAATTTGCCCTATCCGATGCCAGTACTACCAATTAGACAACCCAGATTTGATTGCATCACTGACTAGGGTGCACACAGGAGTGCTCCCTTGTCATAACCTTCTTAATCTGTGCCTTTAGTTTTATAAACTCATTCTTGTTTTGACTAAAGGATTTTAATTTTTTTAATTTAGTGCTCTTTGTGTCATTGGGGGTTTTAAGTGGAAAGTGATGAAAAAAATCACTTGGTTCCTGAGTTATTGACGAAAAGTAATTCAGGAAAAAACAGATGTAGTAATGATACTCTAATTGTACTTAAGTTCTAAAAAAAATTTTTCTTTTTTTTTTTTAGACAAAGTGAGAATCCTAGCTGTAACTATAACAGCTTCTGTTCCTTTTTAGACTATTAAAGTCTAATGCTGACACAGCTTACAGTGTCTCACGAGGAACTCTCTCTGAATCTGAGGTGCTTTGATTTTTCTTTTTCTTTTTTTTAAGATTTTGTTATTTGAGAGAGAGAATGAGAGAGAGAGCGAGCACATGAGAGAGGGAGAGTCAGAGGGAGAAGCAGACTGAGCAGGGAGCCCGATGCGGTACTCGATCCCAAGACTCCAGGATCATGACCTGAGCTGAAGGCAGTCGCTCAACCAACTGAGCCACCCAGGCGCCCCTGCTTTGATTTTTCTTAGAGAAGAAATAGGCATTCGTTTGTTGGTGTTAAGAGTAGCTGTCTTAGAGGCAGAGGCCAAAATTGGTTGTCAAATTGACAAAATGATCACATTAGACTCAGGATTTTCGAGGCCGTCGCATTCCAAGGAAGGGTGCTAGCGCAGACTCTTAGTTCCTGGACACAGGTCAGAGGTGATGAGGTCTCCTTGGAACACCTGTTGCTCTTTTACTGCCGTGAACTCAATGTGTGCTCGGTGTGGAATAACTTCCTCCTTTTTCCTGGAGTCTTGCTTGGATTTCCCTAGTTTTATGATCATCTTCTCTTAGTTGAGCATTTTATCATCCGTAGGTTGGATTTCATATTTAAATCTCCTAGTTATGCCAGAGTAGGGAGATAGGCTAAATTTTAAAACATGAAATGTTATTAAATAATTGTATTCTGACATCTGCGTTTTGGGTTGATTTCTTGAATTTCCTCTCTCACCACTTAAATGTTCTCCTCTGTGGTGGAAAAAGGAATAATGTGAGCTACTTTTTTTTTTTTAAAGATTTTCTTTGTTTATTTGAGGGAGCGAGAGCGCATGAGAGGGGGGAGGGTCAAAGGGAGAAGCAGACTCCCCGCTGAGCAGGGAGCCTGATGCGGGACTCGATCCCGGGACTCCAGGATCATGACCTGAGCCGAAGGCAGTCACTTAACCAACTGAGCCACCCAGGCGCCCTAATGTGAGCTACTTTAAAACAAAACATATAAAACAGGCTTTCCCCAGAAAACAAACAGCGCTGAGGTATGGATTCCCATCTTTTAATTAGAGTATCTTTGAGGTATCTGCTTTCAAATAGGTGGCAGAATCAAGGATTGGATTTTCAAAATTACCTTATGATAATATAACTTGATTCTATAATTACAGCTGCCAAAATGTGCTAAAAATATTTTCAAAACAATCATTTGTGGGTAAAAGAGTATTACATAATTATATTCCTTTTTGCTTCATTATATAGTAGCAGGTCTATCTCCTCATGATGAACAGGGTCAATTATCCCTGCCAGTATGGTAACCTGTTTCTAGGCCTGCTGGTCTTTTGGCTCAAGGAGCCCAAAGGGACCAGGCAGCAGCCACTGTAACTCTTACTATGTGAACCCTGGGGTAATGTCACCTTCTGGGAGCCAGGACCTTTCGACCCCCTGAGCCTGAAGTTGCAGCCTAAGGAAGCAGAAGTTCCCCAAGTAGGGATCGCTGGTCCCAGATGAGTCCCTGAGAATGATGTTGAGTGGGGCCACTCCTACTTTTACCCATTGTGTGTTGTCTGTACCCATGCTTACCCCTGCGGATGTACCGCCCTATAATGGCCATTGGTGTTTTGTTTTGTTTAAGATTTTTATTAGAGAGAGAGATCACGTGCGCATAAAGGGGGGAGTGAGGGAGAGGCAGATGGAGAGGGAGAAGCAGACTCCCTGCTGAGCAGGGAGCCCCATGCGGGCTCCATCCCAGGACCCTGGGATCACAACCTGAGCCAAAGGCAGACGCTTAACCAACTGGGCCACCCAGGTGCCTCTGGCTATTGGTTTAAGGAGTAAATTGCATCCTTGGGGGGAGCTCCATTCTTCATAGCATGTCCTCTCCAAGTTGGTGCCTCAGCTTCTCTGAGACCCCCTTACCACTCTGGCTGGCCAGCAGCTTCTGCATGGGGTGGTATGTGGTATAGGACCATGTGGAGTCCGTGGTCACATGCCCACTGCTGCCCCTTCTTTGCCATAAAGGGAGTCTCTTAGTTTGAAAGTGGATCAGGCACTTGTGGGCCCTGGACAGTGGCACTAGCCAAAAGACATACAGCCAGCACACGCGTCAGTCTCAGTCAGGATGAACTACCGCCCTTTCCATTGATGTAATGGAGTTGCCATCCTGTAGCTAGCTGGTCTTCACAAGGGATGGAACCACATCAGGTGATAGGTGTTGGTCTCTGTGGCTGTCCAGTGCTCCACTCGGCAATGGCAGTAGCTTGCACAGCCATGGTGTGAGGGCTTCATGCTGTCGAGCCCCTGCCCAGCTCCCGTCTCTGCCACCATATCTTCTGTGTTCATGAGCCCATTGCACAAACACTGACGTGGCTGAGCCGAGAGGCGGGCTGAATCCTCCATGAACCAAGCTTGGGTTTTTCCTCTTGTCAGCTGGTCATGAAGAACTCCCAACGAGGCGGTATGTAAGGCCATATGTAGGAACCGAGAGAGGTGTTGACATAACAGCCATAGCGGGCACAGAGGCCTGGGGCGCCTGTTCACGCCTGTGTCCTCTAGGCCCACACAAGCCTGATCTGCAATGTAACACTTTCATCTTACAATGCATTGCTGCTGGGCCCACCTGGCCTTAGAGCTGGGTAGATATGGCAACCTCTCTTAGAAAGGACAGTTCTGAGCACATGAGCACTTGATGTCCTATGCTCAGATACTCTGTCTCTACCAGGGCCCCAGAGCATGCCAGGAGCTCTTTGGGTTTTTATCCTCAGGTGTTTTTCAAATGGTGTATAGTTTCTCTGCTGCAAATGGCAAGACCTTGCTCCAGAACCCCAGAGATCTATGCTGAGCAGCCCTCCTATTGCAGCTTGCCTGAGACATCACACACCATCCCTTTCTACCATAGATACTTCTACTACTGTGCGGTCTTCCACTTGGTACGGCAGAAGCAGCAAAGCTGCTTGAACTGCAGCCCGACCTGCTGCAGGGCCCTTTCTTCTGGGCCCCGCTCAAAACTTTCAGCCTCCTAAACCAGCAAATGGATTGAAGTAGTTTTCTTCAAACCTGGAGGAGGCCTACCAGGCCTTGCGCTTCTTTCTCAGTGGTGGGAGGCGGAACGTGCTTTGCTTGAAGGCATGTTCTGTCATGCTGCAGACCACTTGACCCCTAACAGCTTCCCTGGTGGGCAGGTCCCTGAAACTTTCTATCCTCTGAAGCCTCTGTGTCTCACCAAGACATTGACTCGCCACTTCTTGTCATATCAGATTAACATGATATCCACAGTCTAGTGGACCAATGTGTTGTCCCGGGGAATGTCCATATGGCCTGGGTCCTTTGGGACTAGGTTATGACAGAAAGCAGGAATTAACAGAAGGCGTTTGACTTATTTAGAGCTTCTTTGTAATCTCTAAATAGCCCGGGGAGCTCTGTATTCCAGCAAGGAGGTGGGGGCACTTCTCCCAGCCCAGAGGGTCCACAGGAATCTGGAGGTTCAAGGTGTTCGTGTACATCTCCCCAAGATAACTCCCCCACGTCTCAGAGTCCCACTTCTTCCTTAGCAGGCCTGGCAGGAGGAGGTATAGATGGACCTTCTTGAGTTCAACTTTCTCGGAAGATCTGCCCCTCTGGCGGTTAAGTCCCATGCCTGCTCTTCAGCTCTAGAAGCCCTCCAGCTGCAGGTGATGGGGGTCTACTTACATGTTGCCAAGGAAGCCCTATGACTCTCACCCTTTGCTTTTAGGTTGGTGATTGCCTGAGCCTGGTCATTTTCTCTTTCCAAACATCAGTGGCCCCCAGCAAGCACCACACAATTCCACTGTTCTTGTTTCCCCCACCCCTCTCCAACCCTGCAGATACTGCCTGAGCCACTGCCTCCCACCCATGTGCCCACCTGGCTGGACACAAGGGAGTTCTAGCAGTCCAGGGCAGTCCCAGGTGAGTGACTGCCAGGACTTTACCACCACGCTGGGGTCCTCGTTGCTCACTGGCTGCTGCGTAATCCAACCCCAGAAGCACAGCACCTTTCGAATTTGCTTCCTGGAACCACTCCACTCCTGGAACCAGTGGTCTTAAGCTGGCTGCCTAAAAGCAGAGTCTGAGATGGTTGGGGAACAGATAATTTATGGAGGGGTGCTCTTTATGAATAAATCTGTGAGGAAGGGAGGAAGCCAGACTAGGGGAGGAGAAAGAGCCAAACACCGGGCTGGATCTCAGTTTCAGCCCAGCCAGGGCCTCACTAGGAAGACAATGGAGCAAGAACCCATGCTGTGGTTGTCCCTTTTTAAAGCCGGGGGTTGGACTCCTAATGCCGGCTCAGTGAGTCATGGGCTGTGAACTGGTGCAGAGCGGGCACAACTTCCTGATAAGTGCCTTTGGGCAGCTGAGGGCACTTCTCTGGAGTAAGGGACAGCTGTGAGCACTTAGCAGCCAGCGTTCTCAGCAGCTCACACAGATGGGCCCAGTGAAGGGAGCTGGGCACGCGTCACGGCGTGAGAATGAAAAATGCCTGTAACCTTGACCCAACAATCCCTCTTTCAAGGGTTTTTGCTCTGGATGCCCCCACCCATGGGGAATCGTATTTATTTAGATGGGAATGGCAGTGATAGCAAAAGCCTAGAAAAAAGCCCAGAGACTCAAATTTTCAGAGTATTCTTCTACCTTTTAAGTTTTGAACCATGTGCATCTGTTATATAATCAAATAAAGATAAAATCATTCTTAAACAATTCTGGATCTGCTATTATTCACTAGGTAAGTGATGCTGGGCCTTAGCCTCGGTTTCCTTATTTATAAAGTGTAGTCAACAGGACCTTCACTTCCTAGAGTTGCAGATATCGAGCAGGGTAATACATAGAATTCGTTTAGTATAATGTCTACCTGCTAAGTAATCATTAACTGTTAGCTGGGGCTATTAATATTATCATCTATATTATTTTTTTTAAGATTTTATTTATTTATTTGAGAGAGAGAGAATGAGAGACAGAGCATGAGAGGGAAGAGATTCAGAGGGAGAAGCAGACTCCCTGCTCAGCAGGGAGCCGGATGTGGGACTCGATCCCGGGACTCCAGGATCATGACCTGAGCCAAAGGCAGTCGCTTAACCAACTGAGCCACCCAGGCGCCCCTATCATCTATATTATTATGGTTTATTGCCTTGCAGGGTAGTTGTGAGAATGAACAAAAATGTGTATATTTTATACATCAGCACAGTGCCTGGACATAAGGGGTGTGTGTATTTTTAACACGGGGCAAATAAATATATATGTACATATGTATCTGTTTTTTAAGGGAATTAAGATCATGTTCTACATACTGTTTGGCAACCTGATTATCATCCGTAAGACATCTTAAGCATTTTTTCTGTAACATTAATTATCAGGAACATTGCACAGTGATGGTGGTAGAGCAGCAATGCACCCTGGGAGAGATGAGGGTCCTCAGGCTGTAACAGCTGTGCAGACAGGCTGGGGCAGTGCAGTCTGCCTGTCTTAGCATCACGAAGTGGTAGGATGTCCAGTGTCACTTGGTGGCCCTGAGCCATCAGACAGGCCACGTCAGCTCTGAGCCTTCCTACCTGAAGTATTCTCTTGAGGATTAGAAATAATTTAAAGTGACAAATCCTGGGAGAAGGGGCTCAACAAATAAATATTAATTGTTCCCAATATTTTGAATTAATCCAGTGGTGTCCATGGTGAGGTGTGTGCACCAAGATCCATTGGGGGCAGAAGGAAATGTCAGAACTTGAGTTTCTGTTTATTTTTTTTTTTAAAGATTTTATTTATTTATTTGACAGAGAGAGCGAAAGAGCACAAGCAGGGGGAGCAGCAGAGGGAGAGGAAGAAGCAGGCCCCCTTCCGAGCAGGGAGCCTGATGCCGGACTCGATCCCAGGACCCTGGGATCATGACCTGAGCCGAAGGCAGATGCTTAACCATCTGAGCCACCCAGGCGCCCAAGTTTCTATTTATTTTTAATCTCCCTCTTTTACAGTCTCTATTTTGTGTGTACATTTTAAATATATTAATACAGTAGTGCTGTCTTTTAATAAGATAAAAATTTGTAACTCGAAAGTACATGCTTATATTCTTTTTACTGGTAAGAATGTACAAAATTGTATCTAATAGGGCTTTATTTCCATCTGGTGGTTAGTTGTGTGGTATGAATTCCTCCTGTAGAGTAGATTGATTTGACCTAACTTGGAACCTTAGTCTCAAAAGGAAAAGCAGTAGCTTGCCAGTCTCACACTGCATGATATTTAGTCCTAGGATATCTAGAAAGGATTGCTCAAGTAATAATAGTAACATCACATCGTATTCTACAAAGCTTTCTAGTGCCTCATAAATAATAATATAGAAACAAGCTTAGGCAATAGAATAATTATGATTATAATCAATAGGTATAATAATAGATAATTATAAATAATGATTTTCAAATGCAGCTGCTTCACATGTAATCACAAAAGCATTAACCGTGGTATTATACATTTACAAGGGAAAGAGAAAGTTGAGGTTTTAGTAGAGCAGGAAAACACTAGCTTTAAAAATGAAATCTGAAACCATGAAAAGAGGTTCCGCGTCCCTAGTAATCAGGAATGATTACTGAATGCAGATTAGCTGCAAATGCAAAGTGAAGCAAAGTACAACTTCTTGCCCATCATATGGGGCAGAAATGTTATTCTGATGATTATCCAGGGTTGGTGAGGATGTGGGAGTGCTCTGGGGCAGCAGTATAACTCGGTGCAACCACTTTGGAGAACAGTTTGGCAGCATTCTCAAGAGAGAAAAATGTTCATGCTGTTCACTGTCTCTGGATATGCCCTCAGGAAACACTCTTACACAAAGAGACGAGAACCAGCATGTTCATTGCAGGACCGCTGTTAACAGCAAACGGTTGGAGACAGCTATCATTTGCGGAACGGTTAAAAAAACTGTGACTTTTTATTTTTTTTTATTTTTATTTTTTTAAAAGTTTTTATTTATTTATTTGAGAGAGAGTGAGAGAGAGAGAGCCCAAGAGGGGGTAGGGTCAGAGGGAGAAGCAGACCCCCCGCTGAGCGGGGAGCCCGATGCAGGGCTCGATCCCTGGACTCCAGGATCATGACCTGAGCCGAAGGCAGTCGCTTAACCAACTGAGCCACCCAGGCGCCCAAAACTGTGACTTTTTAAAAAAATTAAAGTATAATTCACATACCATAAACTTCACAGTTTTAAGGTGTACAATTCAGTGCTTTTCAGTATATTCACAGGACTGTGCAACCATCACCACTATCTAATTACAGAACATTTTCATCACTGCAAAAAGAAACCTCTACCTATTAGCAGTCACTCCCCATTCCCTCCTTCCCCCCTCCCTTGGCAACCACCAACCTACTTCCTGTCTCCGTAGACTTGCCTATTACATACATTTTGTATAAATGGAATTGTACAATCTGCGGCCTTTTTTTATAACAGATTTATTAAGATATAATTCATATATGGGCGCCTGGGTGGCTCAGTTGGTTAAGCGACTGCCTTCGGCTCAGGTCATGATCCCGGAGTCCCGGGATCGAGTCCCACATCGGGCTCCCTGCTCAGTAAGGGAGCCTGCTTCTCCCTCTGACCCTCCCCCCTCTCATGTACTCTCTCTATCTCATTCTCTCTCTCTCAAATAAATAAATACATCTTAAAAAAAAAAGATATAATTCATATATGATACAAGTTATCCATTTTAAATGTACTATTCAGTGGGTTTTAGTATATTCAGAGTTGTACAACTATCACAACAGTCGATTTTATTAGAAAATTTTCATCACCCCAAAAAGGAACCCCATTCCCTTGAGCTGTCACCCCCCCAAACCCCTCCTCTCCAGTCCAAGGCAACCATTTCTGTCTCTATAGATTTGCCTCTCCTGCATGTTTTGTACAAATGGGTCACAAAATAGGTGTCTTTTGTGCCTGGCTCCTTTCACTCAACACGTTTTCAAGAGTCATCCACGTTGAGGCATAGATCAGTGCCCCGTTTTTTTTAATTGCCAGGTATTCCATTGTGTGAATGTACACTTTGTTTCTCCATTCATCAGTTGATGAACATTTGCGTTGCTCCCACCTTTGGACTACTGTGAATAATGCTGCTAATGAACACCCATATACAAATTTCTGTTATGAGCGTTTGTTTTCTGTGCTGGGTCATATGGTAACTCTCTTTTACTTTTTCAGGAACTGCTAAACAGTTTTCTCACAGTGACTGCATGCATTCCCACCAGCAATGTATAAATAAGGGCTCCTGTTTCTCCATACCCTTGCCCCACTTGCTTTCCTGTCTTTTTATGCTAGCCGTCCTAGGGAGTGTGAAGAGCTATCTCATTGTGGTTTTGATTTGCATTCCCCTAATGATGTTAAGCATCTTTTCATGTGCTTGTTGGCCATTGGTATATCTTCTTTGGGGAAATATCTATTCAATGTGTGGCATTTTTATGCTATGCTGCAGAGCTGTTCAAAGGAATGAGGCAGATCTATATGTAATCTTTTTTTTTTTTTAATGATTTTATTTATTTATTCATGAGCGACAGAGGTGGGGAGAGAGAGAGAGAGAGAGAGAGAAGCAGAGGGAGAAGCAGGCTCCCAAGGAGCAGGGAGCCCGATGCGGGACTCGATCCCAGGACCCTGGGATCATGACCTGAGCCGAAGGCAGACGCTTAACCATCTGAGCCACCCAGGCGCCCAGATCTATATGTAATAATCGCTGAGTGCGTCTCCCAAGATTTAACACTGAGCAAAATAGCAAGTAGTAGAATGATGCATTACCGTACTGTAAATTTTATATAAACACACACTCAGGACGGTGTGGCTAAACATAAACATGTAAGAGGATAGAGAATGATCTGGTAGAATATTTCCCAAACTTACAAAGATGGTTGGTAACCCCGGGGGCAGGAAGAGAAAGAACTAAGGTGGGAGTGGGGGGTGGGATCTCATCAAAAGGGACTTTTGTCGTATTTATAACATTTTACAAAGTACTCACGAGCTATTTGATTAATAAAAAATTGTATTAAAAAGTCCTCAAAATGTATACACCATTTGAAAAGATAAGAAGAGAGAAGCAACTGGGGAACCCTATCTGGAGAGGTTAGAATCGGTGCTTTCATGCCACCTGGCAAGTGAATGGACAACTTCTTTTCCGAAAATAGGTTCATTGACTCTTTACAGCCCAACTCTATTTTGTCTTGGTCTCTTTTTCAAAGTAATCTTATTATTGTTTTAATAATATGTAACAGTTCAAATAGTACTTTGAACTGTTTATAAAGTTTATAAAGGTTTATAAAGTTAAACTTATCTCCTCACCTGAAACGCCCTTCCCCACAGAAGTGAGTCTTCCGTGCACTTCCTTTTCCCGATAAACTTCTCTTCTAGTATCGTCTCCTCGCCCCACCCAACAAAGTGTGTTTCTTCGGCTTTCTGCCTTTCTGGCTTTCTGTTGTCGATGGGGAGAAGCTCCTTCCTCTGTGGTGGGGAGGGAAGGCTTTGTCTTTAAGAGTCTATGACCGTGGTCCTCAGGCTTGCTTTGTATAACCCCCTACAGAGATTGTGATTTAGTAGGTCTGGAGTGCTGCTGGGGTGTCTTTATTTTTATGAAAAGCTCCCATGGTGATTCTGATGAGTCAACAGGGTTAAAAATCATTTATCTAGTGAGTAACAGAGCCATCATAAACTGTCCTCGTGATGCTTCTTTGAGAATTATTTTTGGTAGGTTCTTTATGAGAGAGTAATGAGCCTGTCAGCCTTAAGGAAACATGCCTGAACTCAGATGGTCTGTTTTGTTCCAGGAATTTCACAGAATTTTTACTTTAGGTTATTTTTAGCATTGAGGTTTTATCTCCAACTGAATACTCTGCATAGAGCTGCCATCTGAATCTAAGAAAGCGATCTTGGATTCTTTTTTGAAAATGGTAAGATTATGCAGTATAGGGCAAACTTAGCTCGTGGGCTTTCTGTCATTTCACATTGAAGATGGGCAGATGTAGCAAAACTGACAGGTGTTAAATCTTCTGTGCCCAGCAGACTATCCTTGGGTCTTGTTTTGTCAAGCTTTTTGTTTCCTAGCCGCACCCCACCCCATTGTTGTTGACTTTATTATAGTATGCTTGCCTGAGATGCAACTCAAAACTTCACATTGGTTTCCATTATTAGGTGTTCAGACATAAAACTTGCAGAAATCCATAAAAGCCATTTAAAGACATAGTTTCTCTGGAATAATAAACCTGAGTAATCTTTCTCATATCTTAAATTATGTTCAATTTTATATTTTCTCTTCTAGGTATTCTCATGGGAGCAGTTATAAAAATTATAGAGTTCAAAAAATTGGCAAATTGGAAGGTAGGTTTTCCCACCTGTTGATTTTTGAACATACTTAAAATTTTTATTGGTTGTCCTTAATTTTATAACACTGATGGTTAGTTATGGTGGCTTATCATTACTTGACTCTCAGTGAAGTTTATATTGTCCCATTAATTTTTTAACATTCTACTGGATTAGGGTTGATATCTTTACATCTGACTTTTTTGAAAAAAACGTAAGTCTCACACTGCTTCAAGTTAACCCGGGAGCACTCAGTGTCATGTTTTGTTATTTATTTTAATTTGTATAATCTTAGAATAACCTGCTGCTGTCTGGGGGGAAGTCTCTAATTAGCATTAAACGTCAATCAGTGGTTATTGCTGACAGCTGAAGATAAAACGGATTTGTCCAGCACCGTAGAACTTACAGAATGCTTTCTACACTGTAGCTCATGTTGTCGTCATGAAAACCACATGAGGTAGATTGACCACATATTATCATCACTGTGTTTTTACAGATGAAGAAAGTGACCACAGAGAGGTTGAGACATGTCCAACATCACAGAGCTAGGAAGTGGCTGAGTTGAGCCTTAGGGCCAGATGGGCTGGCCCTGTGTATTCTGTATTCTCTCCACCATACACCATGCTGTCCTCAGTGTGTGGGTGTTCTTACCCTTGTGTTCATATAGTAGTCCTCATGTGGGCATCATCTTGTGGTGCAAGGACTAACCGAAACTCAAATTTCAACTTAAACTTGTGCATCCTTGGGGCGCCTGGGTGGCTCAGTCGTTGAGCGTCTGCCTTCGGCTCAGGTCATGATCCCAAGGTCCTGGGATCGAGCCCCGCATCGGGCTCCCTGCTCGGCGGGAAGCCTGCTTCTCCCTCTCCCGCTCCCCCGCTTGTGTTTCCTCTCTCGCTGTCTCTCTCTCTCTCTCTCTCTCTGTCAAATAAATAAATTAAAAAAAAAACACACACACAAAAAAACTTATGCATCCATATTGAGTACAGAGATTTTAAAAGTGTGTAACAAAATTGATTGTGTAGAGGGCAGTAAGGTTCATTTCAAAATATTAAAGAATATTTTGTAGCTATAATTTAGCACATTCAAACCCCTCTTATCTTGATTCAGCTCCTGGGTGCTAGGATTAATTTACCTAGGAAACTGTAGAGTGTAAAATTGGCAAAACAAGCCACATGGTCTGACCTAAAACACAATTTGAACTGTTATACTTAATATTCAGGAAATATTGTACATATTAAATGAATTCTCAAAATACACTTTGAGCTCCTCCTATGATAGACCTCCCCTTAGCTGGGGAAGGGACGGGGCAGGCCCCACTGGAGCACATTGTGAATGATCTCTCTGGCCTACTACAACTGGTTAAATTTCATCACCCTCACAGTGGCTAGGTTGTAGGGCAGGGGACACAGACTGTAACCCTTTCTCTATTCCTGCATACAGCCTGATGTGTAGATAAAGCCTGCTAACACATTTTGATTTAAATCAAAATTTAACTGATCCAATTTAAAATCAGTCACTCAAAATTGGACCTGATTTTTAACAATTAAAAATTGTTTTATTTTAAAATATTGTAAATCTATATAAAATGCTGGAAATTTCACATAAAAACCTGAACTTCTAGCTTCCCTTGAAGAAACAGAAACTCTGTTAACATCAGGCCCACATGCCGCCCCACAGAGATTCAGCAGCTGCTCCTTGGGGGAATGCTGTGTGGCCCGGGGAGCCTGTGAGTTGGTGACCCTTGTTCTGAGCAGTGGGAGCCTAGGGGTGGGGCGGGGAGGTTGTCCTCCAAGTTTTGTATGCTTCAATTTTGTTGAATTTATTTTTCAGTGGACGTTCCTTTCCAAGTTAAATAGTAGTAGTATATTTAATGGTACAGGCAAGTGAAGCAGAGTTGGGTGGTGAATGTAATTAAGCGCCCAAAGAGCCGTCCAGGCGATCTGGGCTTGACCTCAGAAGAAGGGGGCGGTTTCTAGGCCAGGATACTTGGGCCAGGCTTCCTGGAGGAACAGGTGTTTGTGGAAAGCTGAAGCCGAAAGCAGGACACCTGTTTGGAAACTGGGTGCTGCGGGAAGCAAGAGGAGATCAGAAAAAACAAGGAGCCTGGTGTTCTTTCCGTGCAGTTCTGCTGCCAGACTGTCCCCCTGGGCCTGCCTTCCACCTGTATTGTCATATACTTATGTATTTATTTCTTGAAGCAAGTTGCTTTTTTATGTATATATATTTTTTGTAGCAGTTTTTTTTTTAAAGGCTTTGGTTGTGGTAAAACATAAAATGTATCATTTTAGCTATTTTTAGGTCTATATTTCAGTGGCTAACTACATCTAACTACATTCACAATGGTGTATAATCATCACATTATCTATTTCCAGAACTGTTTTATCATCCCAGACAGAAGCTCTGCCTAGTAAACTACTCCCCAGTCCCCCCTCCCCACAGTCTATTCTGCCTTTTTTTTTTTAGTATTGTCTGTTTTTCAGTAGCCCCCTATTCTACTTTGTATCTTTATGAATTTACCTATTTTAGGTACCTGATGTAAGTGGAAACATTTGTCCTTTTGTGTCTGGTTTATTTTACTCAGCGTGATGTTTTTAAGGTTCATTCATACTGTAGCATGTGTCAGAATTTCCTTCCTTTTGTGGCTGAATAATACTCTTTTGTAGGTATATACCACACTTTGTTTATCCATTCATCTGTTGATGGACCATTTCTACCTTTTGGCTATTGTGGATAATGCTGCTGTGAACACTGGTATATATACTATAGATGTTTATTTTAAAGGAGACATTATAATACCAGGTTATAATACTGTGGGAAACCAATACTGTTTTTATAAATAAATATGATAAAACAAAGTAGTGCAGAGGCCTCCTGAAGCCTCTGAGGTCAAGCTTGTTCTGTTGAAAAGGGAGATCAGCACATTGAAGAGAGGCTTTATACGCCCTCACGCCAGCCTGCAGTGTCTTTGACTTAATTGGGACTGGAAAAGAATCAACGGGGGCTGACTTTCTCAATCTGGGGCATCAGTGGTAAATGACATACTGCTCATGTACCATCTAAAATCACCTCATACCATTTTGGGGACGATGTTGCCAGAAGGAACCTAGGATCTTTCTGTAACCCTACTCACTCACTCTAAGGTGGGACATTTCATTTCCTGTGGCTGCCGCAGCAAATTACCAAAATTGGGGGGCTTAAGACCACAGAGATTATTCTTCCATAGTTCTAGAGGCCAGAAATCTGAAATGAAGGTGTTGGCAGGGCCATGTTCCCTCTGGGGAGCAAATCCAGGCTCTAGGGGAGAATCCATCATTGGCTTTTGCTGGTTTTGATGGTCCCAGGTGTTGGTTGGCAATGGCAGTGTAACCCCTTTCTCATCTCTGTCTTCACATGTCCTCCTTCGCCGTGTGTGTCCTTTCCTGTCTCTTGTAAGGACACTGTCATTGGGTTTAGGGCCCACCCTGTTCTAGTATGTTCTCATCTGGATTCTTACATTACACCTTAATTACATCTGTGAAGACCCTGTTTTCACAGTAGGTCACATCTGGGGTTCCAGGTGGACATGAATTAAGCCTGGAGAACACCATGCAACCCGCTACAGGTGGGTTCTCTTTTTTCTCAGGGTGGGGTGGGGGGTTTCTGAAACCCCAAAAGAATCTATACAGCAGTCCCACTGCACAGATCCTGAGAATAGGTTGCCCCACAAAATAGAGATCGGCCCATTTCTTTTCACATGGTCCCAGTCTGAGTCATGAGCTTGTTGCATGGGCAGTTATTTTAAGATTTAATAAGGCATTTTCAGAAGTCATCATTTGCTTTCTATTTTGAGCCTTTGAATGTTATTTTAGTCTTTATGGTAACAGCTGTACATTTGTAAGAATACACTTAGCCATTCTTTTGAATAGGGATTTTGACAAGAAATCTGACTGTCAAGACTGTGGCATGAAAACTTTCATATGAAAAAGGGCCTAATTAATACTGCAGTTACTAAGTAGGCTTTGTATTACATGTGGCCATTTTGGATTTGAGGACCAATATGAATTTCCCCCCCGTACCTCAACAATTAGAGGTATTAATATACAAAATGAAATTATTATGTCATCCCTCTAAAGATGGCCATATTCTGGCATGGCAAGGGGCTTGCTTGATAGCCATGTCCCAAGTCACAAGGGCATCAGATGGAGACTATTCCATCATAGTCCCAGATTTAGGAAAATGGCACAGTTGTCTGTGACAGGCAGAGAAAAGGCAGGGCTGTTTTAAACATGTATAGGGTTTACTCTTCCTCCAAGTGGATTGTTTTAGGGCTTACTGTTACTTTTTCCCAGAGAATTTCAATTTGTGGGCTTATTGTTGAAAGTGTCCTATTTTAATTGAAATGTTTTCTGTATTAAAATTAACTTTCTTTCCTTAGTAAAGAATGAAAAGCAGGGGCACCTGGGTGGCTCAGTCAGTTAAGCATCCGACTCTTGATTTCGGCTCAGGTCGTGAGATTAAGCCCTACGTCGGGCTCCGTGCTGGGTGTGGAGCCTGCTTAAGATTCTCTTTCTCCCTCTCTCTCTACCCCTCCCCCCTCCCTTTCTATAAAAATTAAAAAAAAAAATAATGAAGAGCATATACTGTGTGTTTGGAAGCAGTTCATCCTGTTTCTTATGCTGGTCACCTTTTAAAATCACTTGTCCTACATTTTTTAATGCAGGTTTTATTACGTTTTTTGGTTTCTTCTGCTGCTTGGTTTTATCATCAGGTACTCTTTTAAACATTGCATGTTTCCACTGGGCCTAAGAGAACAATTAATTACTTTTGGCTCTTCACTGATGGATTTATTTCTTAACTACACAAATTTCCATGCTTCTGAAAATACCCATTTTATATTTACAGGAAGAAGAAATGTTTCGTCCAAATATGTTTTTCCTCCTCTTGCTTCCTCCTATTATATTTGAGTCAGGATATTCATTACACAAGGTAAGACTCAGGCATGCATTGGTGCTTTTGGTCTAGGTGGCTGCCCATGTTGGTAAGGCAGGCTTCCGAAAAACTTGGGTGTTGACCTAGCAGTGGAGGCTCTGCGCCGACACCCCGGGGGTGCACGTAGAAGCTGGACTGCACTGCCAGACTTAGGGAGAGGAGCAGACATACCTGGTTTCAGGCAGTGTGGCTTATTAACTAGTGTTTTCCGTAGAGGGTTGTTCTGCCTAGGAAGTGATGGCCAGAGTGATTTTAAGTGGTGTACAGACGATTCATTGATTCCTCTTGTTGGACACAGACTGACACATGTAGGAGCACAGACTGTCCTGGGACAGCAGGGACATGTGCCTCAGGCCTTTTGATTCTCTCAGCTCACCATGTCAGGCCTTTCTCCTCCCTTAGGCCTCTGCCTCCTTCAGTGGGTCCCCTCTCAGTGTTTTGTCCTGGGCCTCAGCTCCCAGCTGATAGCCCCTCACCCCCAGTCTCCCTTTCTTCCTGCCCTTTCCCTGGCCCAGCTTCTCCTTACCAGACTGGAGCCTCATGCTTGTTCCCAGTCCCCCAGCTCCTTCTGGCCCATCACCTAGTCCCACAGTTACTCTGCCTATTCCTGGCTCCTCAGCTTGGAGAGTGGCCTCACTGGCCCCTGCTCACTTCCCTGCTCTGCCCCAGCATTTCTGGTCTCTTTCCTCCAGCTTCCAGTGAGACCCTTTCTGCCTGGGCAGGAGCTTCTCACTTTTAAGCCAGTTTGTATGTATGTGTGTGTGTTTTGGGGCGAGGAGGGTTGGGGATGTCTTTTTCTTGTCCATGAGTTTTCTTTAAGTGTATTTAAGTTTTAAAATAAAAAGGTGGGGCGCCTGGGTGGCTCAGATGGTTGAGTGTCTGCCTTCGGCTTGGGTCATGATCTCCAGGTCCTGGGATCAAGCCCCACCTTGGGCTCCCTGCTCAGCTGGGAGTCTCCTTCTCCCTCTGCCTCTCCCCCTGTCTTGTGCTCTCTCTGTCTGACATTCTCTCTCAAATAAATAAATCTTAAGAAAAATAAAACAAAAAGGTGATTCAACTTAAAATATTTGTAATACAGCAGTTATTTTGTGAATGTGATTAAAAATTGTGAAGGTTAGAAGGTGTGGTCTAGCCTCAGAGAGAGGAAAGAGCCTGGACTTT
This sequence comes from Eumetopias jubatus, assembly GCF_037043125.1. Lineage (NCBI taxonomy): Eukaryota > Metazoa > Chordata > Mammalia > Carnivora > Otariidae > Eumetopias > Eumetopias jubatus. The sequence continues at coordinate 129,290,041 of NW_028274815.1, forward strand.
CAGAGAGATGTAGGTCTAATCATGCGCTGCCCCCTACAGGTGTCTTTTGGGTAAAGTAAAAAATTAAAAACAAAACAAAAAACCCTGAAAATCCTACCTCTCAGGTTGTTTGAAGGTTTGCACTAGATGAAAGAATGTTTGCAAAGCATCACCCACCACACTAAATAATTGGTGGTCCTTCTTGTTATTATCTATTATTAATATGACCAGTGTTGTTTTTAATAGCTTATTGAGCTTGAGAGTTAAATTTGTCATGAGAGTTTTGGTCAGAACATACTAATTAAATCTTTAATTTTCCACCTTGATACTAAAGCATAAATATTCTAAAATGTTCAGTCCAGATTTTGTTTAAGCTGTTATTTTATTGTGCATCTATTCAAAGAAAAAGTGAAAAGGAAGTTTAATGTAAAAAAAAATTCCCAAGTCTTATAAATTATTACTGACCTCAGATAATTTAAAAAGAAACAGGCAGGAAGGAATTAAAAGTCAATGTCTTTCACTCCTTCATTTTATAAACAGATACTAAACTATAAGTAGATTGTGAAAATATTTCAAAACAGTGCTGAGATTGATTCAGTTTTTATTTAAAAATATGACACTTTGATTATTGTATTAGAGCATATAGAATTTTTATTTTCTAATTTTTTGGAGGGAGGAGAGAGAAACTTGTTCCAAAATTTGAGGAAAATAATAATTTCTTAGAAAAACATATGTTTGAAGATGGCTTTCCAGCAGAAAACGTGACAGTTTATGTGAAAGGGACTAATGTGAGTTAGAAATGTGAATGCAAAGACTTCTGTCCACTTCTTACCCTCCCCAAAGAAGACAGGAAGTCAACTCTGGGTGTCTTTAATATTGCTGTATTTGTTGATGTAAATTTGGACTTGGAATACAAATTTCAGTAAGATTACCATCCATTAATATGCATTAAATAGGCAACTATTGGTTCTTTAAAATTATTAATGTAATATAAAGAATAGGCCATTAGTTATGTCAAAGAGAGAGAAATTTGCTTTATGTAACAAAGGGAAGTTCTTGAATGTGGTAACTTGAATTTGGGTAAATTTTCAACATCCAGATTAATATTAACCAACTCCATAAATTATATCAGCATTAGATTCTTACAAACAGATCAAGACTTAATTTAATTTTTTTTTTTAAGATTTTATTTATTCATTTGACAGAGACACAGCAAGAGAGGGAACACAAGCAGGGGGAGTGGGAGAGGAAGAAGCAGGCTTCCCACCGAGCAGGGAGCCCGATGCGGGGCTCGATCCCAGCACCCTGGGATCATGACCTGAGCCGAAGGCAGGTGCTTAACGACAGAGCCACCCAGGCGCCCCTAATTTAATCTATTTTAACAACAAAATAAATCAGCTCTTTGCAAAGAAAAGCTCATAGATGAAAGCCTTTAGTTTAGAAAAAAACCAAATCATTGTGTTTGCCCTGAGTTATTTTAAAGTTCTTTGTGTGTGGAAGATTGATATACCAAAGTAATTGAATGTCACGTTATGGGCAGCCAAATCAGATTGCAATGAATGAAGCAAAGCAGCCCCCTGAAGGAGATGGGCTTGGTGGGGCCGCCAGTGTTGAGCTGAGGACACGCTTTTGAAGTGAGCTTTAAAATAGCACTTTCCGGGGCACCTGGCCAGCTCAGTGGAAAGAGTATCTGACTCTTGGTTTCAGCTTGGGTCGTGATCTTGGGGTCTTGAGTTCGAACCCCGGGTCTGGCTCCACTCTCAGTGCAGATTCTGCTTGAGATTCTCTCTCCCTCTCCCTCTGCCCCTCCCGCCGCTTGTGCGTGCATGCCCTCTTTCTCTCTCTCTCTCAAATAAATAAATAAATCTTCAAAAAATAAAATATCAGTTCCTGGGGTATCCGGCTGGTTCAGTCAATAGAGCATGCTACTCTTGATCTCAGGTTTGTGAGTTTGAGCGCCATGTTGGGTTTAGAGATTACTAAAAATAAATAAACTTAAAAAATATATATAGCATAAAATAGCAGTTCCTGTTGTCTATAGCTTGTTAGTTAAGAGAAAAGATGGATTTCCTTGTCTATGCTCACAATTAAGTGTCAAGGGTCCTTGGTGTTGTTCCTAAGTGGAGCCCACAGGATTCTAATAAATAGCTTTTTAAAAATTTTATGGAAATATGAAAGATGTTGCCATAGTACTAGGACTCAAGTATTTTCTCTTAAATGCTGTGAAGTATAGATGGAAATATATTTTATCTGTCATACTTGATGAAGATACTAACAGAGTAAAATAAAATTATTTTTTAAAGATTTTATTTATTTGAGAGAGAGAGAGAGAGAATGAGCAGGAAGAGGGATGGGGAGGAGGAAGAAGCAAGCTCCTCGCTGAGCCGGGAGCCCAACATGGGACTCAATCCCAGGACCCTGAGATCATGACGAGCCGAAAGCAGATGCTTAACCGACTGAGCCACCCAGGTGCCCCTAGAGTAAAATAAAAGTATTTGAAAGTCCTGCACAGCAAACAGGATTTTCTGATTATCTAACCTATTATCTTGACCTTCTTTATAATAATGCACCTTTTCTGGGGCTCCTGGCTGGCTCAGTCAGTGCGGCATGTGACTCTCGATCTCAGGGTTGTGAGTTCAAGCCCCACGTTGGGTATAGAGATTGCATAAAGTCTTTAAAAGAAATTATGTACCTTTTTTTAATTAAATAAAAAATTACAGTTGTGTAAGCGTTGGACTTTGATCAGACATGAAACACGATTAATTCCTTCAGTACCTATTCATTGGGCATCTTCCATCTGATGGGCATTACACCAGTAACTGTGTTATATAAAAGCAGACGAGGTCCTTGTGTGTGTGTGTGTGTCCCTGACCTTGTGCCCCCCCCCACCACCACCATTGAGCACATAGCTTAGTGGGAAGGACAGACATCAAATAGTTATATAAATGAATGTAAGCTTTCAGCCCTGTCATGTGCTACCAGGAGAGGGTTATTGTGCATTGAGAGCATAGAATAGGGTCTGACCTGGCTAAGGGATGAGAGCAGGCTTCCCTCAGGAAGAGCCAAACCACCTAAGATCTTAGGACGATTCAAGTTCACCAAGCAAGGAGGAAGAAAGAATGGTCCAAGCCCAGGGAGCATGAAATGTTCGAAGAACCAAAAGCTACCAGTTTGACTAGAACCCAGAAAACAAAGGGGAGGTTAGAGGCCTTCACAGGGGTCCAACCATCCAGTGTTTGGTTGGGTTTTATCTGCGTTCCCAGTGGAAGTGGGGGGTCATAGTGAAGACAGCACAAACCAGGTGGGTAGTCTTTTGCAGAGAATCAAGTGTGTGCAGAGGGCCAGGTGGGGGGTGCGTGCCTTCACTGATTGGACCAGCTTCCCTAAGCAGTTCTCTTATTCTGCTTTTTCCAACAGGGTAACTTCTTTCAAAATATTGGTTCCATCACCCTGTTTGCTGTCTTTGGTACGGCAATTTCCGCTTTTGTAGTAGGTGGAGGAATTTATTTTCTGGGTCAGGTAAGAAAAACATCTTCGAAAAATTCTGAAAATCTTACATTCTTAGAGCTAGTGCAGGGAGGTGGGGTAGGGACACTTCGTGGGGCCTGGGTTTCACATTCAAGGTAAATGCTGTCCTGGAAGGAAATCCAAACTCCTACGAGGAACCGTAAAGGCATGCTGAAGTTGTTTCTAAGTGTCCTCGAAGAGCGTTGGTGTCTGGAATTGAGTGAATCTTCTTCATAATCCCCGAAAGTTTTTGATCTTATTTGCAAACCAATAATTTCTTAAGACAGAATACTAAAAATAAAGCAGGATATATACCCCCAAGGTCTTCAGATTAAAACAGTATCAGTTGTGTTATCAAGCAGACTGAGTCAGGATTAACCACTGTTTCTTAGCAAAAATTTGCATTTTAAAAATCAAACTTGATTCTGAATATGTTCACTCAATTCTAAGCTGTCCATCCATAGAATTATATACTTTGGATTTTCCACCATTGCTAAACCAGTTCCCAGTGTTCTGTACTTTGAGTTCAAATTAATTTGAATTAATTTAAACCAAATCTACCCAGAAAGGTAATATCTATAGTTTTGCATTCTGCATGTCTATGCATGCCATAGTTCTTTTCCTTTATGGGCACTTGCCCCGGTTCTGTAAACTAATAAGTTTGAGATTCAGGCCTCTGGGTGACTGGCAGGCTTCTCGTGTGTGTGTCAGACGTGTTTGCTTCTATGGGCAGCTGTCGGCCAAAGCCCACTGCATTTGATTGTCACTTGGACTGCCGCCTCGGTGGCACCAGGATAAATCTGTCTGTCGTGCACCCTTCTTCACTGCACAGCTTCTAGCATCAAATGGGAATGAACTTAAGAAAACCATACCTAATTTGGCTTGAAAAATGTAGCATTCTGTTCCATACTTTTGTTGTATAATGATTGAATGCATGCTTAAACTAAAACTTAGGAGTTTTCTTTATTTTTCAAGTGGTTTGGGGACTGAAGATTAATGTCCTTATTAGTTACTAATAAAACACTAATGGACATTTTAATCTTCTTGGCTGTTCTCCAGGGGTTTTTTTTTTGTGTCTGTGTGTTTGTGTGTTTTATTTTACAGGCTGATGTAATCTCTAAACTCAACATGACAGACAGGTAAATCTTTAATACTGTCACACCATGTGACTACTTTTCAGACTGGGGATAGTTTTCTCCACATTGATTCCTGGGTGTGGTGTTTCTCTATTCTGTCTCTCTTTTTGCTTTGCTGATGATTTCTGCTGAATTAACTTGTGGCTCTGAAATGAATCAAAACTATATTGTGGGATTTCGAAGATCTCTAGTCAGAGCATTGCTGATTGAAAGACCTGATTTAGTTTAAACTTTGGAGAGAATGACTCTGGTCAGTTAACCACACACTGCATCTTTTATTATCCAGAATCATCTTCAGCTAATTTCTGAGTCTTTTCAGTGGCCACAATGAAAAGTTGTCCTCTTGATAGATTAGGGATGGAGTGGGAAGTGAGGTGTACAGAATCTTCACTCTGGGCTTCCCCTGAAGCAGGCATGGGGTAGGGTGGGGGAAGCAGGCAGGGCCAAGGGCTCTACTGTGGATATCTTGCTCAGTCTGAAGCTACTCGAGTGAGCACTCCGAGCTGCTATCTCAGAACCCAGGCCAGCAACCTAGGCCGCAGTCTCCTGGATAGTACCAGATCTAATGCTAAACAAGTGCACAAGCAGAGTGCAGCCTGGTTTCCCCTCTCTGAGAAGTCCAGAACGTGTGCAGCCTTGATCCGTGTTCCTGCACCATCGGCGCTTGCTTCTGTGGCCTGGCCAGGGGCTAGAAAGCAAGGCGAGCTCTGGGCCCCGGGTCTCTCCCGTCAGGCCGGCCAGAGCTTTCGGCCTTCAGCAACTTGGGGGCTAGAATCTTGAAGCCCTTTTCATGGGAAATGTGCCTCTGCTACCAGCCAGTCCAATCCCATCTTTCCACCAGGAACATAAATTTTGGAGTTTTTGCTGTAAGGTAGTCCTGATATATAAACAAGTAGCGAAAGTCACATTCCTATTCCATAAGGAGCTGGAGATAAAGCAGAACCGAGGCCCCGCGTTTTGCAGGTATTTGCAAGTGTAAAGAAACGTCCCATACCCAGTCACGTAAAGGAAGATGTCACAGCATTCAGTCCTTCAACCTGTTTTGGGCCAACTGGTTAGAGATACAGAAAATGCTGGATAAATTCTTGTGGACTTGAATCGAACCAGTGTTTATTGGGATGTTTAGGGAGAGAGGAGTAAAAGAATTGTCCCTTAGACAAGCAGGATAGGAGCCAGGTAGGGCCTCTCGCTCTGTGTGCAGACACTTCCTTTCCTGTTAGAAAGGGACCACCCCCTCACAGGGAGTGCTCTGGGGAAATGAGCCAGCAGTCACAAACACACACAGCCACAGAGCCTGGCCGAGCACTTACCAGAGGGCACTGCCCTTTGCGTCTCGGGGTGACCACAGTGGTGACCGGAAGAGTGCACCCTGTCTGAAGGGGACTTCTCAGCTCCACCTAATAATCACTATGTGGGAATATGGGCCCCGAATTACTAAATATTAAAAGAACATTGGGGGGCACCTGGGTGGTTCAGTTGGTTAAACATCTGCTTTTGGCTCAGGTCAGGATCCTCTGGGTCCTGGGATCAAGCCCCGCATCAGGCTCCCTGCTCAGCGGGGAGTCTGCTTCTCCCTCTGCCCCTCCTCTCCCCCTGTCCGTGCTCTCTCTCTCTCTCAAATGAATAAATAAAATCTTTAAAAAATTTTTTTTTTCCGCAAGAGGCCAGGTTTCTAGATTTTAATGGTGAATTTTTCTATTTTTTTTTTAAGATTTTATTTATTTGAGAGAGAGAGAGCATGACAGAGAGAGAGCATGAGCAGGGCGGGGGCAGAGGGAGAGGGAGAAGCAGACTGCCCACTGAACAGGGAGCCCGACATGGGGCTCGATCCCAGGACCCTGAAGGCAGACGCTTAACCGACTGAGCCACCCAGGCGCCCTTGAATTTTCTAGTTTTTAAATGTTGACAAGTTAGTCCGTTTTTCGCCATGTAGGTCAAACCTAAGACCCACAGACCGCTGCACAATAGAAAACATAAAAATAACTTTGTTGCACAGAAGATTTTATCGCGGCCATGGTTCTGTTGGAGAGAGATGTCACTGGTGGGTTCACCTGAGTTATTTCCCCACGCTGGTCTGCTTCCTTTTCACTTGTTGATGTTGCAATCTTTGGAGATGGTAGAATAAATCAGGAAAACACGTTTTTAAGGTGAACTTCTAGCCTCTGGCCTTTTAAAGACCCAGCCACGCAAGTGGGAAGGGGAGCACTGACAGCGCGAGGACGTGACCCCTGAGACTCCGAGCTCTTGATGAGTCGGGTCGTTCATCCGTCAGACCTTTCATGCTCGCTGCCAGGAAGGCTCTGCCCTAATAGAGATCCCTGACCCAAGCTAAATGTGTGCTGTGATTTGTGCAAATCATTTCCCCCCAACTTTTTATTATGAAAACTTCAAACATACAGAAAAGGCAAAGCTTATACAGCGGCTACCCAAATGACCACCACCTGGGTTCTGCGATTACTGTTTCACTGTATTGGCTTTTTTTTTTTTAATTGAAATTCAATTAGCCAACATACAGTACATCATTATCCTGTAGTTTTTGCTTTAACCCAGATCTTTCCATTCATCCATCCCTCTGTCCATTCATCAGTCTGTCTTCTAGTTCCTGCTCTGGTTTCAGTTCAGGTTGCTACAGGGACCATGACAAAGGACATCAGTCAGGCCCATTCTGGCACAAATGAAACCCAACACAAGTAGTTTTGGTTGTGGGGTGGGGGGGTGGGGAGGGGAGGTTGTTGGCTCAGAAGTGAAGCGTTCCGGAATGACAGCTCCCAGCATGACAGCCCCCGGGGCCCACGCTGCCCAAGAATCTCTCCTCTTGTTGCATCTCTCTGTGCAGTCTTCCCGACTGGCTTCATCCTCGGGCACGCTTGCCCCACACTGGCAGCACCGCCGGCTCTGGGCTCACGGCACCCGCACGTCAGCTATCTATGCCAGAAGGGCCAATTGAATTCCCGAGGACCTGGCGAAATGCCTGGTGAGGGCCCTCTTTGACCAAAGTTGGGTCTCCTGCCCACTTCTAGAGCCCCATGCAACTCTGGGGGGGGAGGGGAGGTGTGGCTTCCCAAAGGAAAATTGGGGTGCTGTTCCCAAAACGAGGGGTGTGGATGCGGAGCAGAGAGAACTGTGGCTGTCTGCTCTGCCACCCTGTCCTCGGGAATGGAGCCGCACAAGGTCAGCACCCCACACACAAGCCACTAAGGGCTCCCCGGTTCCTCCTCCCTCGCCTCTCTCTTTTTGGACATTCAGAAAATGCTTTTTAGACATTGTTTTTCCTTGAGGCCCCTGGTGTTTTGCCCCGGGCTGAGGAGAGTGGGAATTAAAGACAAGGAGAAAAGACAAGCTCTGTGTCCAGGGTGCAGCAGGAGGGCCTCGAGGCCCGCTGCCAGCAAAACAGGGCCCCCCAGGTTGGCAGTCCCTCGGTAGTGTTACCGTTCCTTCTCTCCCTCGCCTTCCTCCTCCCCCCACCCTCCTGCCAGCCTTCCACAAATGCCTCTGGGCCAAGCTCAGGACGGATCCTGGGAATATACGCATGACTAAAACGTAGTGCCCGCTCCCTGGGCACTCACAGTGAGGGCGAGAGGCAGGTGACCTGCGACCACTTGTAAGGACAGGGCGGGTGTAGAACTGAGCTCTGAACTGAGACTGTCTTTTGGGGTCTGCTCCTCAGCTTGCGATCCAGAGGCTGTCCTTGAGGTGAGCAGGCTATCTTGCATGAGTTCACATTAATCAAACACAGGGAGCTGCCCTGGAGACCAGAATGCCAGATTATTGACTTAGAGGGTGAACTGTAGCGGGCAAGGCAACCAGGCATCTCCTCCTACTAGCTCTGCTCTCCCTGAGCCCAGACTCACACGATTGTGCAGGGCTGCTGGGGATGGTCCCGTGGACAGAGCCCACCCCCGCCCGGGCAGGAGCACTGACTCTGAGCGAGACGGCCTGTGTTTGGATCCTGGCTCTGCCACTTCTTAGCTGTCTGACCTTCAACAAGTTACTTAACCTCACTGTCCCTCAGTTTTCTTAATGTGATCGGGGTGGTAACAGTAGCACCCCACGTGGGTGCTGTGTGGAGTAATGAGCTACTACACGTAAAGTGCTCAGAACCGTGCCTGGGACGTGGTAAGTGCCATATAAATGTTGGCTCTCATTATTGGCCTCAGTGCCTGAAACATTTTGGGCAATTAATACCTCTTTCTTGGAGGGAATGACGCCTTCCTGGGCACTGGTAGGGGAAGCTGCTGGCCTGTGGGGGGTTGTCTAGCACCCACGCCACCCACGTCCTTAAAGCACACCAGAGTTGCTGCTGACTGTTGGCACTTTCTGAGACGTCGCAAATCTAAATGGAGGCTACGGCAAGTTGCAGGTGGCACTCTGGTGGCAAGGGGAGAAGCTCCCCCTTGAGCCATCACAGTTCCAGCTGCTCTGACAAAGAAGGCTGGCATGTCTAATGTATTTTAAGCAAAAGTCTCCCCTCCCTCATTGGTCAAATAAAGTGTTGGGACTCACGGTGGAAAACCAGGCCATTTCCATCAACCCGCCTGTGGAGCGGGCCTTGCCCTCCCTCACCACGGTCCACCAGCACGTACTGTAAGCAAGAGAAGAGACACGGTCTCCTGCCCATACGTACACACAGTTCCAGCGTGTACGAACGTGTCAGACCACACGCAGTCTCTGGCTCTGCTGTTTTACTGTGTGGGCCAGGCGATAAGCATCGCAGAGTGACCCCTTCCTTTTCTCTCTTCCTTACAGCTTTGCGTTCGGCTCCCTGATTTCTGCCGTCGACCCGGTGGCCACTATTGCTATTTTCAACGCGCTTCACGTGGACCCGGTGCTCAACATGCTGGTTTTTGGAGAGAGTATTCTCAACGACGCAGTCTCCATTGTCCTGACCAAGTGAGTGTCCTTTCTTCAAGGCCAGCACTTAAAGGTCCTGGTATCAGAGGGACAGATGTTCCCGGGTGGCTGCAGGGACGGCTGCTTGTCCTCTGGGCGGCCGGGTCATGCGCTTCTCCGTCTTCTGTCCTGACAAGCCCTGACGCTGCACCCCAGCGATGCTGTCAAGGCCTGGGCTGATTAGAGGCAAGCCCGCCCTTTAGGACCTACCTTTCAGCAGTGGTTTCAAGTCCAGCTTCTTGTCCACGTCACTGGGGATGCTTATTAACCAGAGCAGTCCCAGGCCCCACCCTCTCAGCTTCTGATTCATGAGGTTCTTCATTAGCTCCTCAAATGAGGAGGGAGCAGCTGGTTGAGGGATGGGTGTGTGGACAGCTTTGGTGCATACGAAAGCAGTAGACAGAGGCCCTGCTCTCCCACGGAGGGGCTGTCGCCCAGCACCTTCCTTTCCACAGCTGTAGAATAAGCCAGCGATACTAACGGGTCCCAGCTGGATATGATATTGTGTGAAAGCTGCTTTGGACCCTGTAAATCTCTTTCAGATGCTCATCGGTATCACTGCCCTTGTTGATAGGATCTGAGAAATGATAGATGAATCCTAAAATGTCAAGAAGCCTCGAGAAAAAGAAATGAATCTAAGGTCATCTCAAATGCATCTGTCTAACGCGGGCTGTTTCCTTGAACTCTGTCTTTTGTGGTGCTCATTAGCATGTATAGGCAGGAGATCCAAACAGTTTTAGCAAAACCAGAGAAGGCACAGACAGTCAAAGCAGTGGGAGGAAAGAGCTCTGGACAGTGTTTCACAAATGAGCTAAGAGAATCTTCGGAGCCGACCTGTGTTCTGCTGAAGAATAGACTTTCCATCATCTGAATACTGACTTGTTTCCTTTGTTGGGGGATTCCTGGCTAAGCATAGCCACTCTGTAGTGGTTGGCATTTTCTTAAAAGCTTTATTATAGACTACATTCAGAATCTTCATGTTGGAGTAAAACAATGTTTTATAGTGGAGGGAACCCAGATTTTGGAAATCAGGCTGACCTGGGTTCAAGTCCCAGTGATGCCACGTACAGCTGTGCGATCCTGGGTTCGCTCCTTTACCTCTCTGAGCCACATGTTTCTCAGCAGTAAAGTGAGGGTGATAATGCCTCAGCCTAGGATTGGATTTGAGGATTGAATAACTACGATAATGTATGAGAAGCATCGGACATTAGTTAATGTTAGTTCCTTTCTTCTTCTACGCCTGTCCCCCAGTTACTGTTTCCTGTGTTTGTTCTAGTTTTGTCCTACTTTTGCAGAGAGAACTTTAATGTTGCTTAATTGCAAGAGGTGATTAGCAGACCTTAAAACAAAAATACTTTAAAATACTTTTGTTATTCTAAAAGTAGTACATATATTCTTCATATAAAATTTAGAAAACACAGAGAGAGAGTACATGCATTATTACTACCCGGAGATAATTACAGTTAACAATTTGGAAGTATACATATGTTTTATTTAGCTGGGCTTATACCCCATATACTGTATTATAACTCTTCCATTGAGCAGAGTTGAAAAATAATCTTCCATAACCTCATTTTACTGGTTACAGAGTATTCCTTTCTGTGAGCTTACTGTGATCTGTTTAGCAAGTTCCTCACTATTGGCTTTTTCACGTTTCTCTTGGCAAAAATTTCTATAGCTTTATTAGGCAATTATCATACATCATGCTGTAAGACCTTTTTAAAAATCTGATGGCAATATTTTTTCTTACTTAAGATCTACCCTGAAAGACTTTTTGCTTTCGGGTTTTGACTTTTGTCTCTTGTCCTGGTGCTGCCCGTATTGAACATTTGTGATAAAGAATTTTGTCCAAATTGGTGGTGACATCATGAGTTATTTTTATCCATCAGGAGCTCAACTCAACTGCTTTGTCTCTAATTTATTTTGTTTTTAAAAATCTGTCAGCAGTAGGACCTTTTCTGAGCTTCTCCAGGACTCTTTGCCACAAGAAGGTTAAAGATGAGGAGCTATTTTCTTTTGAAAATGAGAAAAGATAGTCACTGTAAACAGCCAAAGTTTCTTCCTGGAAAAGTGCTGCTTTTGAAGGCCAAGATCGCCTGTGATGACAGTTCCCAAAACTGGATCTGTGGGCCGCATGCATATGTAGTGTCCAACCCCCACCTCCACCACTGCTGGTCTACAGGCTGGGGTGGGGCATGATCAAGACTGGCTGTCCACCTTCAGCATCTGGCGAGGGCCCTCCACGTGCCAGACATCACTCAGAGACCAGCTGGACTTGCCAAGGTCAGTCCAAGGTGGGAGAAGGGTGCCCCCAGAGGGCTGAGCGCAGTGCCTGGAGTACAGGAGGGAGACAGCCGCTCTGAGGGATTGGAGTGAGGCTTCTCAGCCAAGCTGTCTTGTGAGACGGTAGGCGTTTGCAGGTTGGAGAGACAGAGGGGGCATGGTAGGCCTGCCTCTTTTGGGGGGCGGGGGAGCAGTATAGGAGGGGGCTGTTGTCAGCCTTCCTTGGTTATTAGGTAGACTCACATCTTGTTTGAGAGTCTACTTCATAAATGATCGCTCCCAAAGTGACCCGACACATTTATCTTTGCAGCTGAATGTGTGAATGAATTATACCCCTTTTTTGATGTTTTCATTTTCGTAAGTGCCAGAAAGCTATCTTCTGTTTCTTCATTAACTTTAATTAAATTAGTTTTAGCTTTGCTTTGTTAGTATGACAATTTATTCTTATAATAACTGCTATAGAGGAAACCTTTTTTGTCCTCTTGAGCTGCAGTGTAAGCTTATGAAATGGATCCTGAAGCAGCATTTCCTCATGTTCTTTTAAGTGTGAGAAACAAAAAAATGTTGAAATTGACCAGGCCAGAAAGAGTCCAGATTCTACTTTCAGTTATCTTGAGTTCAGAAACTGTTGGCCTCTGTCCTGGGTCTGCTGTCAGCCCTTGATGCGACCTCACCAGTCAGTCACTTCCATGGCCCCTCTGCGTGAAAAGAAAGCAGTGGCCCCAACCGGTGGACCAGCCGTGGTGGCTTTAAGGGGTGGGGGCTGGGCACTGTGTGCAGGCAGCCTGCAGATCCATTTGGGAACTGTGGGTAAGCTTAGCCTTCAAAAACACTTGCCCAATGCGAACCCTTATTGGCTCACCGCACTCCCCAAGGTGGGGTGTTAACCTGTGGTCTGCTGGAAAAGTAGGGGATGTAGGAGGTTGTGCATTCAGGTGAGTTTGGAAAACTTCTATGTGAAAAAAGATAGATTTCTTTTTTTTGCAGGACTTTTCAGAACGTTTATTATGTTACACTGTGCTGTGAATTGCCCCTGAAAACTTCCTGAGGTTATTTGACCAAGCAACCCTTTTGTCAGAGATTGTCCTGCTTTAAAATGATACCAATTCATGAAACGCTGATTAATGAAGCTAAATATTTCTATTGACAATTCTTTGTTTTGTTTACTGATTCAGCAAAAATTTACCGAGTATCTTTGTATACTAGGCTCTGCCTTAGGCCCTGGACGTGTAGCAGTGAACAAGGTGGACACAGGCATGGTCCTCATGAATGACTCATGAGTTGGCACATGCTGTGAAGAAGTCAGGTACCAGGAGAGAGTAGACTATGTGAAGGGGTCAGGGCAGGTGTCCCTGAGGAAGTGACACTGACCCTGGGTTCTGAGGAACAAACTGGGGAGTTAGCTGGGGCCAGGGAGCAGTGAAAGATGACCTACAGAGGGGTGCCCATGACAGTGGAGCCCTTCCTGAATGAGGAGGAGAGAGGGTCACAAGGTATGGCGGACAGAGGGGTCAGGTGTTGCTTTGGCTGGGCTTCCCCCTGAAAAGCAGTAAGAAACTGTTGATAGGTTTGGACAGGCCAGTAACCCGATCAGATTGTGCATTTTATTTTATTTTATTTTAAAGATTTTATTTATGTAACAGAGAGAGAGAGACAGAGAGAGAGGGAACACAAGCAGTGGGAGTGGGAGAGGGAGGAGCAGGGAGCCCGATGCGGGGCTTGATCCCAGGACCCTGAGATCATGACCTGAGCCGAAGGCAGTCGCTTAACCAACTGAGCCACCCAGGCGCCCCAGATTGTGCATTTTAAAGGGATCATCCAGGCCAGTGAGTGGAAGGAAGACAAGGATGTTTGGAAAGAGCGATGAGGCATAAGATCCGGGACAGAGGATGGTAAGGAGAGAGAGGGAGAGAAGTAGATGGATTTGAGAGGTAGTCTGAAGGTAGAATCCGTTAGCAGGAGGATCTTTAATGAGAATCACTCCATTGTCATCGTGTAATGGTTTTCCCTTGGGGGATGAAACCATTAATTGAATTTAATGGCTTCTGACATTTTACTTTGTGTTGTTATCCTGGAAGGAAAGTTCTTTCAGTTCTTCTTCCTAATGCCTCCTAAATCTACTCTCAGCCCTTACCCAGTGACATTTCTTCTTTAGGGTTGCTCCATTCTCAGATTTTCTGCCATCGCTTCAATTCCAGGTTTTATCACAGGATCCTCCCCCCTGCCCCCTACTCCCGACTGGAAGCACTCCCCGTGGTTCCCTGGGGCCTTCGGGGTGAAATACCAACTCCTTAGCTTGGTTCATTGCCTTTCACAGGTCCACCATGGCGGCTGGTCTTGCCTTTCCTCTTGCCACTGTTCTCCGCACCAGAGCCTCCACCCCATCCCATTCCTGGGTTCTAGCCATGCTAAGCTACGTAATTGAATGCTCCCAGAATGTGCTCGGCATTCTTGGGCTCCCTGCCTCTGCATGTGCTGTTCCCTCTGCCTGTGCTGTTCCCTCTGCCTGGGACACTTCCCCTCATTTCTTCACCTGTTAACTCTTCTTTTTCTAAATCTGAACCCAGCCCACATGTCAGGAGGAACCTTCCTTGACCACCACCGGGCTGAGTTAGATGCCCACCCTGTGTTTCTGCAGCCCTTTGCCTTACCCCGAGGTGGTCATTTGCTCTCACCTTGTTTGTCTTCCTTCCCAGACAGAAGGAGCCCTTGCAGGGCAGGGACTCTGCTCTCCTCTCTGAATCCACCCCCCTCCAAAAGCTAACACAGTAGGTGTCAGTTCACAAAGTAGGTGAACAAGTAAGTGACCTAACCCAACGATGGAAGGAATAAAGGACCACATAAGCAAAAAAAAAAAAAAAAAAAAATCAGTTTTGAGTTTTAGTTGATTTCTGATAACTTTGTCTATAACATTTTAACTTCTTTCTGTTTTTCTTTTATTTCCTAGCACAGCTGAAGGCTTAACGAGGAAAAATATGTCAGATGTCAGTGGGTGGCAAACATTTTTACAAGCCCTTGGCTACTTCCTCAAAATGTTCTTTGGCTCAGCGGCACTCGGCACCCTCACTGGCTTAATCTCTGCATTAATATCCTTTTAATATGTTGAAGACACATGGCTGAGAAGATTTTCTTAATTATATTCTCCAACCATTTTCCCCTCTTCCTTAAGGGGCCAGTTTTAGTCTAAGGCTGCGTTTGAAGAAGGACCTTTATGTAGTTTTGGTTTGAGGAGCACTTTCACTGAAACCCAAGGACTTTTAGATGTGACATGTGCAATTTAGGATGTCATTTTTCAGAGCGTCATGGTCACGCACACCATTGGCTCTCAGATCCCACCGTTGGGGGAGCTTCTCACTTGAGAAGATTTTCAGGTTCCCCTGTCTCACTTTTCACAGTCAGAAAACTGGAAATTAATTTCCTCTTAATGACCAAATTGAGAAAGTCTTTACCCCACTGAAAGTGTTTATCTGGGGGACCAGTAAAGAGACTTTCAAAATGAGTCCATCCAAGGTATCCACGCTGATTGCACTGCTCAACGGCCCATACGCTTTTCTCGTCAAGGAGGAACGAGGCTTGTGAGGGCCAATGACACCTTCATTGCTGTAGAAAATTTGTCATGTTTAAAATAGGAACAGGCACCAGACCGTTTTCTGTGGGAGCCCAAGCCTGTGTCTCAGGGAGTTGGCCACCTGGCCCTCCTCCACGAGCAGTTTGTTCCACAGATGGCCGGAAGAGCCACCCTTGCCTGTGACGGGCGCGCTCGTCTGCCGTCCTGTTGAATTTTCCCTTCACCTCCTTTGTCCAGAAGTCTAGAGGCTCTGTTGTTGGCTGACAGCTTCTCATATTGTAGCAATAAACAGAGTGGGAAAGAAAACTTTTTCGAGTTCAGTATTTACCTCCATATTTATCTTTCTCTTGGGGGAGAGGGGATGGAGAAACATTGGCTGTAAGGAAGCCAAGTCGCTGGGCACTGCGAGCCCCAGCATGGGCGTGTGGGCTGTATTTGAATAGAGAGAAGATTCTCCTTTCATAGGAGCATGAGTTTGGAGATCTCCAGGAATATGAAAGGAGGTCCTTCAGTGGGGCACTTTACCCCAGAGTTCTGCACACCCCGTTAGCTGTCTCATCTGATGTTGGAGGAAGCAGGGGCGGAAAGAGTGACACGGCCTTGGAAGGGACCCGGCAGCATGGGCTGTCCTCCGGCTGGCTGTGGCCCCAGCTTTGCCCCCGCAGCCCCGGCACGTTACCAGCCTTCCCAGTCAGCGTTTTTAAGTGAGTTGACTTGGGTGGATTTTAATTTTTCGCCCACTATTTGTCTCAGGAATTTACAGTTGTTAGTGTTTTGTCAGATTCCCTTTCTTAAAACAGCAGTCTCCCTGCAAAGAAAAAGAAAACAACAATGGATCTTCACATGTTACCCTGGGATGTTCCAAAGCCTTTCGGATCCATTGCCTACCGTATGTATTTGGAAGGCAGCAGTTTTGTGACTTTTCTGCATCTCCCATCAACTGTCCCTTGGTTCTTTTTCCTTGACAACTGTTATTTACGTGCTAAAGCATATTGACTTGAGGAAAACGCCTTCCTTGGAGTTTGGCATGATGATCATTTTTGCTTATCTTCCTTATGGGCTTGCAGAAGGAATCTCACTCTCGGGTAAGTGACAGAAACATTAACTTCTGGGGTTGATGGCACGTTGTCTTGCCTTTTGAAAGAGGTTATGTCATTGGGGTCACTTTCAATCACAAGAGACCGTCACAACTCAGAAGAGCTTAAGCAACAAAGGGGATTTACTGGCCCTTTAGGGATACCTCTGAATTTAGACCTGGCTGGATTCAGGGGCTCAAGTATTGTCATGGTTACATTTTCTCTTCGCCCACCCCCCTGTAGCAGAGATCAAAATATCACTTCCAGTGTTGTCTCTTTCCCAGAACAAGGCCTAAAAGGGCCTCCTTCACTCAGAGGATGGGGTCAGACCGCCAAGGGGGGTCAGTCCCCTGGCCTGGCCCTGGGCCGTGACCCCCATTGATCTGCATTCTGTCACGATAGTTTTGCCTACAAATGAAATCACATAGTACATAGACTTTTGTGTCTCCTTTCTTTTAGTTACCATAATGTTGTAGAGAGACATCCATGTTTTTGCACGTGTCAGTACTTTATACATTCTTACTGCACCACATTTTATTCGTTCATTTGAAGGACATTTGGGTTTTTCCACATTTTAGCTATGAATATGTGTGCATATTTTCATTTATCTTGGGTAAATACCTAAGAGTGAGGTTGCTGGGTCATATGGTAAGTATATATTTATTAGAAACTGCCAAGTGTTTTCCAAAATGACTGGGCCATTTTGCATCCCCACCAGAATGCATGAGACAGTTCTAGCTGCTTCCTGTCCTCATCAACACTTATTTTAATTTTTAAAGGTTTAGCCATTCTCCTAGGTGTGTGGCAATTTGATTTTGATGTACTTTGGTACAGTTCTCTTTATAGTCCACTTGGGGTTCATTGAGCTTCTTGGGTTTATAATTTATGAGGTTATAGCTTTTCACCAAATTGGGGAAATTTTTACCCATTTCTTTAAACACTTTTTTCTGTTCTCCCATCTCTTCTTCTGTTGGGACTCCAGTTACTGAAATTATGATTGACAGCATTCTATCATCCCGTAATACACTTTGCCTTTTTAAATTTTTTCCATCTTTTTTTTTTTCTGTCTCTGCTTTACTTTGGCTCATTTCTCTTGCTCTGACTTTATGTTCACGGATCTTTTCTTCTGCCATGCCCACTCGCCTGTTAGTCCCATCCAGCTTATTTTCCACTTCAAATGTGTATTATTCGTCCATGGGAGTTCCCTTTAGGCCGTTTTTATATCATCCATTTCTCTCCTTACCGTGTTCATGGTTGTCTCTACATTCTTGAGCATCTGGAACATGTTTATAACAGCAGCTCTAACATCCTTATTTGCTAATTCCATCATCTCCGTCAGTTCTAGGTCTTTTTCTGTCAGTTCACTTTTCTTTTGTTCATAGGTCCTATTTTCCTGCCCTTTGCTCGCCTATTAATTTTTCATTGAATGCCAGTCATTGTAAACTTCATTATGTTGTTGAGTACTGGCTTTTATTATATTCTTCATAGAATTTTGGATTTTCTTCTGTCGTGTATCCAAGTTTCTTGACATCAGTTTAATCCTTTTGAGGTTTACTCTCAGACTTTGTCAGCAGGTCTGGAGTAGACCTAGGAAGTAATGCAGTGCCCTTCCAAGGACTCTACCTCCTGTCTGCTGCTGTATTACAAGGTCACCCCACTCTGGCCTGTGGGAACACAAACTTCCCAGCCCTGTGTCTGCTTCGGGAATTGTTGGCCTGTTCCTTATTAGTAATCATCTCCCTAGCCTCTTAGGATCTCACCCCACACGTGTACAGATCAGCACAATGCAAGATTCAAGGGGACACTATGGTAGCTCTCCAGAGCTCTCTTTCTGTGCAGCCCCCCTTCTCTGGCATTCTGGCTGCTTCAGGTCCCTCGGCTGTCATCTGTCTCCTCTTCTCAGCTAGACTTGACTCTGCTGGGCTGGGGTTTGGAGTTCCCCTCCCTAAGCCTCAGCCCGGAAGCTCTGTCTGAGCAGTAAGCTAGGCCGGGGCCTGGAGCAGGAGTGGCCGCTTTGTTTCCTTTCTGTCAGGAATGTTTCCCTTCTGACAGCCCTACCCTGCAGTACCCAGCGTCAGAGGGAAGTTTCGTTTCATATCTTCGATCAGGTTTTCTAGTTGTTTATGGCAGGATAGCAGTTTGCAGAGCAAAGTGGAAGTCCCCAGTGGTTTGCAATGACTCTGTTGAGCAGAATTCTCCTTCCCCGCAGATGGTTCTCTAGAATTACACGCGGGTACTCGGTGAGCAGATCCTGCCAAGGAGGAAGCAGAGAGGACTCTGGCCATGTTCACTGGAGAACTCTCTGTAAACGTCATGGTTTTGTTTGTTCTTAATTTGATTTGTTCCCAAGCCAGTTCTCTTGGATAATTTCATCCCAGTATCTGCCATCGAGTTCCTTCTCTTATCTTTCCTGAATTTTGGCACTTACATAAACATTACCTTTGAGTCATTTGGCTCTAGCCTGGCTATTTTTACCTCTGTTTTTCTAAATTGTTCCCCACCCCTTTGAGATGAACACTGAGTACCTGGTGGCAAAGATACATTTCATGCATCCATTTGGAATTTGTGATTAAAACCAGGGAGTGTTTTTCTTGTCTTCAGAGCAGCAGTGTTTTCTGTTTGTAGGGTTTCACTTCTTTGAGGGCCTTTGCTAAACATGCCAGTGGACAGTGAGGCCAAAGACAGCACATGCGAGCCAAGAGCATGCTCGGCCACCTCTGGGCAGTTGGCTGGGCTCTGCCCATGTTTGTCTTTGGGATATTTGTCACACAGGGTTTTCAGACAAGGGTAGGATAGTGCTGGGGTGTTGGAGGACCTTCGAGTCCCGCTGTGAGAGTACAGCGGGAAAGGTGGTGTTTGCTACCCCCCTTCCTTTTCCTGCTGTACTTTTCCTGTCGCAAAGGACTGAGTGAGCAGTTACCAAGAACATGGGGCAGGGTGCTGTCCTCTGAATCACGTGTTTAGGACACAGCGGTTAAGGACGCCGGACAGACCAGGGTTTGAATCCCTGCCCCGCCTCTCATTAGCTGTGTGACCTCACACAGTCGACTTAACCACTCTGAGCATCCACTTCCTTCTTATGAAATAGACGTTTAAAAGGGCCACCCCAGGGCCGGTGGTTGAGGGTTAAAGGGAACGATGCGAGTAAGAGTCCTGACAGAGGCATGCTGGGGTGACACGTCCTGCTGGCCCTAACACACCCAACATGTATTAACAACACCCCCTTTCACTCACAGACATCCTGGTTTCAACAGCAAATTAAATAGTCCCCCTAATTATGAGTTAGTAAGTGTTAGCTATTCTCAGAATCTTTGTTCGAATTCTGTCCGTGTTAACTGGTCTTTTCACTGAGGCCAGTTTCAAGGGCCACTTTGCCCTCTGGCTCTGAAGATTCAGGGTTGACTAGACCCCACCTTTGCCAATTCAGCCAACAGTGGGCTGAGGGAGGGCGATTGGGGCAGAGCGACACACTGTCATGTTGAGTCACAGAGGATGGGACGTAACCTCTGTGTCAGGTGGGGGAGATGCGGGCCAAAGGTAGAGCTTGGTCTGCAGCTCTCCCGAGCTCAGGGGCACAGCCAGGGGTTCCTTTGCAGCCCTGACTGTGGGAGAAAACCTGCAAGCCACTAATGCTAGGAAAGATGAAGTACATTTGGGTCGGTTCTCAGTATGGAATTCTGTGCAGCCACCGAATAAATGAATTTGACCTATTTGTGCTGCCATGGAAAGAACTCTTAAGATATATTGCCAAATTTTAAGGAAAAAAAAAAACTGGAAAACCATTTATTCATCCATTCAGCAAATACTTATTAAATGTCTACCCTGTGCCAAGAACTGTCCTTGGTACTGGGGCTGTCCTTAGTAAACAAGACCAGATGAGGTTCCCACCTGCCAAAGAAAGATGGCAAGCAAGTAAGCAAACACACACGGTAATTTCAGGTAGTGAAGAAGTGACAGGAAGGAGAGAAATCAGAGCAATGTGACAGTGGCATGGGGGCAGATGCATCATGCAGTAGGGGGTCAAGAAGGTCTCCCCAAACAGGTGGTGCCTGAGCTAAGACCTGTGTGGTGAGAAGGAGCCAGCCAAGGGAGGACCTGAGGCAGCAGTGCTGAGCAGTGCTCAGTGTCCAGATCGCCGTGAGGGAGCTTGGCACACTCCAGGAAGAGCAAGAAGGCCAGTGTGGCTAGGACAGAGGGGCAGGGGCCCCGGTCGGCAGGGTTCTATAGGCCCAGGAAGGAATTGGGTTTCTGTTACATGTGCAAAGGTAGGTTAAGTGTTTGAGGCCCTTTAAAAATCCCTCTACTGGTAATCCATGCTGCATACATAATGTGATCCTCCTATTTTGTGCTTTTTAAAGGCAGATGAGCTTTGTTATAGCATGGGCAAAGAACTGGCGGCCTATATGGGGAACTGTTAATAGTAAGTAGTTCCCTTGGGGCAAGGCAGTGTGAATGGAGAGTCTCTGACTCTATACCTCTGAGTCTGGGTGTTTTATAGCAAAATAGTTTTATTTTAAGGTAATTAACAAAACTAACTGTGCTTTGATCCAGCCTTCGGGAAGTTCATCATATTTTACCCACAGTAAGGTGCAATACAGTGGAAGTTATACCACAATAGACACCCTTCACCTGCCTTTGGACTTGAGTCTCTGTTCATCATCATTGTTTGTAACATTTAAAATAGTGGATTTAACTGAAACTAGAAATGGATTTCCTCCCTTCCTCCCTTCTTTCCTTCCTTCCTTCCTTGATGATGACCATTTTGGTGCACTGTTATCTACTTCCTCAAATGATTTTGCCTTCTAGAAGAAATACATGTGTCAGGGATTCTTCCTTATAGGGCATTTTTAAAAATACCCATGCCTTGGAGCGCCTGGGTGGCTCAGTCGGTTAAGCGTCTACCTTTGGCTCAGGTCCTGATCAAACCCTGCTCAGCAGGGAGTCTGCTTCTCCCTCTCCTTCTACCTCTGCCCCCCACTTGTGCTCTATCTCTCTCTCTCTCTCATAAATAAATAATGTTTAAAATAAAAGAGGGGCGCCTGGGTGGCTCAGTTGTTGGGCGTCTGCCTTCGGCTCAGGTCATGATCCCAGGGTCCTGGGATCAAGCTCCACATCGGGCTCCCTGCTAGGCGGGAAGCCTGCTTCTCCCTCTCCCACTCCCCCTGCTTGTGTTCCCTCTCACTGTGTGTCTCTCTGTCAAATAAAGAAATAAAATTAAAAAATAAAATAAATTAAAAATAAAATAAAATACCCATGCCTTTTAGCTCTACAAGTGAGCCTGTTCACACCATTTACCCATCGGTGTTTTCACAGCCTGTGTGGTGGCAGCTATAGTGGATGAGGGTGGTCTGGGTGGTGGTGAAGCTTGGAGAAGCTACCTTTGCTGAGGGAGGGCTCGTAGGGCAGACACTTGAGCTGTCCCTCAGGCTTTTGCATCCACTGCTGATGCTGCTGACTCTTTGCTTTAGCCCCCAGAACTCAAGAGATGCCCTGACCTCAGACTAGCCTGGGGTAAAGGTGGTGGCTGGCTGTTCGTAGGGTCCAAACTCAGCCTCCAGAGGGCGGTTGTTATCTGTACAGAAAATTTGTTAACATTTGAGTTATTTGCCGTCATTAAAAGCTGGGAGATTTCCCATAAGAAACATTTCTGGCATCTCTCCAAAAGCCGGAAGGAAGACTGGTCAGCATTTAGGTCTCCCATCCACAGGGCTGCGGGCAGAACTTTATAGATGGGCTTTTGCCTTCTTCGCCCACATGTTGGTCACCCTTCTTTTTTCTTTATTGTCCGGCTCCTGAAGCTTCTGGGTTTCCAGCCCTGGCCTAGCGCACCAGACTGACCCAGCCAGCCAGACCCCTCCTGCACTGAGCCTGCCCCCTGCTGCAGAGCGCTGAGGCAGGATGCACCGGAGGGTGGGCAGGAAAGCTCCCTGGCACTCCGGCAGTGGGTGCTGGTGTTGAGTCCCGAGGCAACTTTCACTGTCACCTCTGACTTCCCAGAGCTTTCCAGAGAGGTCATTTCGTGTTGGGACTCCTGTGGGCGGGACAACAGTGTTGATGGAAGGCCACTCGTGTCACAGCCTAAACGTGGCTCAGGCACCTCTGGGGTTGACTTTTACATCAAGGTAAGAACTCTAAGGTCTCAGCTTTGCCAGTGACTTGATCACCCTTCTCAAAGCGAACAAGTGAGAGAAAACCCTTTGGAAGTGCAGAAGCTAGGAACTTTTCGCCCTGGACGGTGATGCTAAGGATCAAGTCCATAAAAACTGAAGTGTGTCCATGCTGCTTTTGAGCCTCAGCTTGCTCATCTGGACACCGGGACTAACAGCACCCCCTCATGGAACCGTCGGGGTCGTGAGGCTAAGCCACGTGCAGTGCCCATCACGGGCCTGGGCTGAGCCGGTGTGAGCTGCCCCACTGCCATTCGATGGGGTTCCAGTCTCAGGTTCTGGTCTCTTCCCTTCTGTCTCACATTGCTCTGCCTTCCCTGTATTCTGTGTCAGTGTCAGGAAGGGTCAGCAGTCCGGGGCTGCGGGGGGGGGGGAGTCCCCCCCAGTGCCTGCAGGATCATACTGGGAGAACAGCCGGAGGTCCTGGTGTGTGCATTCTTATCTAGCAGAGCAACAGTTCACAACGTTTCATGAGCTATAGTCTTCCCGGTGCCCTCAAGGATCACAGAAAGCCTGCCCTCTCCTTTCCCTATCCCATCTTGTCAGGTGTGCCCCTGGGAAGCATTGCTGGAATGTTCCTGGCCAGCCTCCTCAGCAGGGAAGAATGAAAGAACACAGGAATTTGCCATTCACACAAGGGGGCGGGCCTGCCCTTGGTGGGGTGGGGCATATCGTTGAGACCTCAAGCTGAGCCCTTGAAATGGCTCCGATGCAGGTGGGTGGTTTTCACCCTTTCCAAATGGAGAGTCAGCCAGGCATCCCTGTCTCTACGAAGTGGCAGGAGTGAGCTACAATTTTGCTTACGAATTTTCGCTTGTAATCCATACATTTTTACAGCTTATTTAATGAGTTTGTAAAAATCTCATCTTCCTTACGTGAAAATGAGGCCCCTTTCCTGCTGCCAAGGCAGGGCAGCATTGAGAGGTAACTAACCCATCTGTGCAAAGCACTTTGGGAGTGATTAGGGGCGGTGGGCCATGCAGAGATCAATCCTGAGTGAGCAGCAGGAAGTGTAGACTCACGTGGAGAGCTTTCAGGAAAAGACACAGATCCTTTTTTAGTCACTCCTCTCTTTATAAGAGGAACTCGTGGTGATTAAGGGAAAATTAAAAAAAAAAAAGTAAATAAAAATCCACCCGTTCTCCACATCCAGATTCTTACGCTCCCTTTCTGCCCCAAGAGTGGTTCACCTGCACCCCTTCCATCCGTGGGTGACAGTGACAGCTCGCATCTGCTCAGCCCGGGGCCTGTGGTGGGCAATGTACATGGCTTATCCCTATTACCCTCCTGACGGGTCCAGAGAGGGTGCTGTTAGTCCCACTGCCCAGATGAGAAAGCTGAGGCTTGGAGAGGGAATGAAGCTTGGCCCAAGATCACCCAGCCGGTAAGGAAGCTGCCAGAGACAGGGGCCCCATAGCATTTCTCTGCGGCCTCTGGGAGACCTCAGGTAGTACTTTCTTCCCCTTTCTTTTCCTTTTTCTGAAAACATGTACCACTGTAGGGCCCAGTGACTTGTAGAAAATGTGCGATATTATTTGTGTATCACATAGCAGGTGCTTTTCTGCTCTGTTCATGTCTGTGTGCTTTGCCTCTTTGTCCTTCTCCAGGCATCATGGCCATCCTGTTCTCGGGCATCGTGATGTCACACTACACGCACCATAACCTGTCCCCGGTCACCCAGATCCTCATGCAGCAGACCCTTCGGACCGTGGCCTTCCTGTGCGGTGAGTTCTGCCTCTGTGTGGTCCCGCGCGGGCCTACCCACGGCCCGTCGTTCAGCCACACCCTGTTTTCCCTGGCAGGAGAGGCAGCAGAATTCCTTAGAGCCAGATGCTTCTCTCCCTTATCCTTTGTTTATTACTCTGGCTTTCAAATTCGATAACATAAACCTAACTCCTGATAACTTTCTGGAACATTGGACTCCTATAATTTTAAGACCAAAAATAATGAGAACTACTAAACATGAACATTGGAGACCGATACATTTTAAACATTGTAAAGTTTGAAAAGGTAAACATTTCCAAAAATGTGTCCCCTGGCACTGGCATCAGTGAGGGTTAGGTGAGACAAGACTCCACAGTCAAACAAGAGTCTGGAAAATCCTGGGGGATACACACTTCCAGTTTGGGGGCTGCAAGAGCACCGTGAGCTGACGCACATTGTGAGTTGCTGAGAAGGGGACAGCGTTACAGCTTTTTCCCAACTTGTCCACAGGCCCCTTTCCCCGAGAGTGGCTCGAGGGGCGTAACTCGCGTGCCTGTGTGCTAGCCCTGTCATTGCTGGACGGGCTCCACCATGGAGACTCTTTCTGTTAAGCAGTTTCAGTGTGAGCTTTTGCTCCCCCACACGCTGCTGTACCCCCCGCCTCCTCCCTGGTTTATACCTGGCAGCGAAGGATGCGCTCTCCCACGGTCCCCTTCCGTCGGCCTCCTGGTGGCCGTGCCCTAGCTGTCCTCAGCAGCATCTCCCTGGTGCTGCGGTGGGGTTCATCTCATTTTCCAGCACTGGTTCTGCATTGTCATGCGCTAGGCGACCCGGGTGGGCCGCGCAGAGGCTTCCTTCCGCAGCCAAGGGGGCTCAGGTACCCAGAGGTCAGATGACTTGCCCACAGGCTCATGGCTAAGAAGTGAGTTTGGATTCCAGGTCTGTGTCTTCCTGGTCCAGGGGGTCTTTTTTCCACAGCTCCCCACTCACAAAGTCCTAGCTAAGGTCTCTGAGCCCGACTGTCACAATTAAAGGGATATAAAGCAAAACACCCAACTATTTTGTACCCATCAGACTGGCATGTCTCAGTTTTGCTAATACCCACTTCCAGCACAAGCATATGGGAAGCAGGCCCCGTTGACAGGCGCAGGCTCCGATGCCATCTTTTGTGGCGAGTCATTGCAGCATCAGGCTGGGTTTCAAAGCCGTGTGCTCTTTGACCCAGTAGAGCTACCCTCGGGAACGGAGCCTGGATATTTGCTGTAACTGGTAATATCAGCAGTAGAAACAGCCTTAGTGTCCATTGACACGGGATTTGTTAAATTAGCCATGACATACTGATATGATGGATTTTATGCCACCCGGGAAAAGCATAACATAGATCTGAGTATGTTCTAAACGAGCTGATTTGGAAAAATCACAAAAATGTTTATTAGATAAGAAAAAAATTCAAGGAGAAGGGTGTGTGTACTATCCAGCTTGCAGACTTGTTTTAAAAAGATACATGTTTAGAGAAGAACATGGCTGAAGTGTTTTATTTATTTATTTATTTTTTAATAGATAGGTTTTTTTTTTTTAAGATTTTATTTATTTGACACACAGAGAGAGATAGCGAGAGAGAGAGAGAGAGAGCACAAGCAGGGGGAGTGGCAGGCAGAGGGGAGAAGCAGGCTTCCTGCATGAGCAGGGAGCCCGATGTGGGGCTCGATCCCAGGACTCTGGGATCATGACCTGAGCTGAAGGCAGCGGTTTAACCCACTGAGCCACCCAGGCGCCCCTGAAGTGTTTTAAAACAGCCTCTCTGTTTTATCATGTTCAACTATTTTAAAATACAGTCCTTGTCTCCCTGATTATTAGCCTATTCTGAGGGACGTCACAGTGTTAACAGGGAGCCTAGTGCTAGCAATTCATACGGTGCTTTTACACAAGCACCTGCTTGCCCAGAGAGTAGGTGTCGGACTCTTTCTGACTTGTGGAGTGAAGCCAAGGGTTGGAAATACCCCTCTTCCTGCAGATCCTGTGGGGACAAGCCCGTCTTCCAAATCTGTGGCAGCATCAGATGCGTGAAGTCACTCATTTAGCTTTGGTCGCCCTGGCAAGGAAGTTAACCGAGGGCCCTTTTCACACTAGTTATGTGGTACCTGCAGTCATTTGCTCTGAATTTTTGCCACTTTGCTGCAGTTGGGATCCTTGCTAATGACTGTTCGAGAAATGGGCAGATTCATATATTTATCATCTTCCCCGGTGGGAGAGTATTTACTTGCATGGGTATTTGACAGCTGGATCGTTAAATGAGGAGATTCTGAAAAAGCAAGCACGTGTGGCTTATGTGATAGAAGAAAACGAGCAAATCGAAGCACAGTCTCCACCAAGGCATTGGGTGCAGCAGGATTTTTCAGAAAATAAGCAACGTGTTATAGTGGATTCTGACTCACTGTGAAATGTTGGCTTGCTTTAGTGATCGAGTACCATGTCAGAAGAAAATAGTTGGGGCTGAATAATCCATTCTTTGGTTTGTTTCAGAAACATGTGTGTTTGCATTTCTTGGCCTGTCCATTTTTAGTTTCCCTCACAAGTTTGAAATTTCCTTTGTCATCTGGTGCATAGTAAGTATTTTCCTTGTTTTTTATTTAATTACTTATTGGTAGATCAATAACCACATGTTCTGGATTCATTTATGTAACTGTTAACTGCTCAAGGTCAACAGCTACATAGACACTCTTCTGTTTAAAGTTTCTTTTGTTAAAGAATCACAAACATACGATAAAGGGTAAGTGAATGAATATCCTTGGAAAAGAATGTTTTGCTTCTTTTTAAATTGTAAATGGCCTTAAAGGTTATGGTCTTCTCCAAAAAGTACAAGTTTCTGTGTTTCTATGTTAGATGGTAAAAGCAGCTTTCAGAATTGAACGCATAATTGATCATAACATGTAAAAGCATCATGCGTAAAAAAAAAAAAAAAATGTAAAAAATATAGCACAATGTTCACAGCGATTGTAGAATTGGGGATGACTTCTTTTCGTTTTCTACTTTTTCTGAACAATTTATAATGCACATACTTCTCACTGTGGTTTTCTTCAAATGTGTCCATTTTTGAGTATGACCTTGGACGGTTGTTAAAGTAAAGATTACCAGACCCTTACTTACCTCTCCAGAGGTTCACCCAGAACAGTCATCCCAGGTGAAGGTTTGGGAAACTTACCATTGGACTCCGGGCAGTAAGAGGAGACAAATTAAAAAATTAATTAATTAATTTAAAACAGTAGAACCAAATCTTTTGGGGGAGGGGAATGGAGGGGAATAAATGTTTAGTGTTTAAAGCAAAGGGGCAGTTTCTTCAGGCATCAGATGGAAGTGACATGAATGGCTTCTAACATGTGGGCATTTAGGCTGGTGCTCCCAGGTCTCTCATCCCTCAGTGTAAGCTTGACTTACACTTGACTTGCTGATTCATACTGCAATCCCTAATTTGATCTTTTTTTGTCCTTTTAAAATCCACCATTAATTTAAGACACATGAGAAGCACGCCTTACTGTTGCTCAATTATCATAATTCATCTTCAATTAACTTTTATTAACCAGTGCCACTTAACAGAAGCCAGCTATTGAGAGGCAGACCTTTTTTTTTTTTAGCACTGTCACCTACCATGTGCAAACCAGCGACGCCTACCTGTTTGGCCTGTGGGGAAACTGAGGCACAGAGGAGCTAAAAAAGAGCCCTAAGGGAAACGATGTTTCTCCTTGTAGTATGGGTGCTTCCACCTCTCAGTCAGCAGGAGCTCGTTGCTTTTGCTACTGTTACCTGTCCTCCAGACTCAGGTTTCAGGACAAAGAGAATAGCAAAAGTTGTTTACAGAAAGTATAATAGTCTTTAGTGTGCTCACTGGGTCAAAGGGGCCACATTTGGTCAAACCTGAAACACAAGTGAGGGAATCAAAGATAGGATTTCAGTGGGTGAAGCAAGGAGGTGGCTCCCTGTGCCGTGGGCTAGGAGCCAAAGGAAAATGAGAGGATGCTCTGGAGTGGGGGCTCTGTCTCCCCCAAGCACACAGGCAGGCCAGCCCTGCCTCTCCCGGAGATGGCCCCTGCTGTTCAGATGGGTTACCTCAGACTCGCTCAGTGGTCGAGGGCACAGGCTTTGGGGGCTGAATCGGGTTTGGGGCATGGCTCCCCACTTCCTGCCTGGGTCAGCTTGGACCAGTCCCTTAACCTCTCTCTGTCTCCATTTACTTTCCCTAAAATGGAGACAGTAATACCAGTAATAAGAGCATTGCAGGGATCTAAATTTAACAAGATATAATGCATATAAAATGCGTGGCACATTGTCCGATACATAAATGTTAGATGATTGGGAGCCATTGTTAATTTGACCATCCAAGGCAAACAGTCCAAAGCACATTCAATTTGTGCTTCTTAAAAGAATAAACTTAGAGCCTGCCGAATGTACATGTGTATGTTGTGTACATATTACTACGTTAGTTATGGTGAGAACTGAGATGAAAAAAGAGTAAATTAATAAGTAGTTCTAGGTATCCAATTAGATAAGATTTAAACCTTACCTAAAGCTATATTTTGTTAGGCCAAATTTGGGGATGGTTAGGAACCAAAAGCCTTGGCAAGCAATCGGCCAGGCAGGGCGCATGTGACCTCCTTCCAGAACCTACCTACACATTCCTTTTGCTTGGGGAGCAGCATTTACAAGCAGCATTGTGTGTAGGCCCTTCTCAATCATCCCTCCTTTCCGGGGCGGGGGGGCGGGGGGGTTGCTACGGGAGAGGCAGGAACACCTTGTCTGTCTCTCCAGAGCTAGCCCATTGGGAATGATTAGCGCAGGCCCGTCCCACAGTGGAGCACCTTTGGAGGAGTGAGATTGCCCTTAAGTTAATCCCTGGACACCTCGGCATGGCCTCTTGGCATTTGGTTTTGTTCTGTCACAGCTTAAAGCTGGCTTTGATACCTTGTTGGTCCTCTCTTCCTGGCTACGGAAACATAATGTACAAGGTGTGATCCTCTCCCAGACTCAGAAACTAGCATCTCCAGCAGCTCGCCCCAGCTGGGCCTCTGCCTCGCACTGTCATTCGTGTCTTTCATGGCCAAGGGTAAGGCTGCACTTGTTACGGGCGTGTCACAAGGTCTGGGTTAGCTTCAACAAGCTTCAGCTTGAAGGCCCGGAGGTTTCTGTCCAAAAGTTTGTCGCTGTTCACAGGTGCTGGTACTGTTTGGCAGAGCAGTGAACATTTTCCCTCTGTCCTACCTCCTGAATTTCTTCCGTGATCATAAAATCACACCGAAGATGATGTTCATCATGTGGTTTAGCGGTAAGTCCACTGTTGAATGAACACTGGAAGGAAAATAGCTCTTATTAAGGGCACACACAGCGTAGAGAGCGTGTGTGGTCTCTGCTGGAGCGCGTTGAAACCAGGCACCCCTCATAAGGCAAAAACCATACCAGCCTTGGGCAAGTCCCTCACAGACAGTGCCCCTCACAGGCTCCGTGCTGCAAGACAAATGGGTAGTGCGCGTCTCTTCTACACATGAGGAAGCCCAGGTTCAAGGGCAAAGGACTTGCTTGGGTTCCTGTGATGACAGGTGGAGCCAAGGTTTCCTGTCCTGTTCGCGCTCCTCTCGACGGACGGGCAGTCCGGGGCAGGACGCGCAGGGGGCAGCCCGCACCTGCCTGTACGTAGTGAGGGGCTCAGAAAAAGGTTCAAGTTTAAACTCTTTCGTGCTACAGACCAGGTTCGGATATGCTTTTCATTCAGAGTTCTGAGAGTTGATTGGGAACATTTTCAGTTTCTGTGCAAATTCCTGTACTCTTTAAAGGATAGGAATGATTTCATCTTTGGCTCCTGACGAACTGGATCCTTAGGCATCTTTAAATTTATTTTTGAGCAATACATCCAGTTCTTTGTACTTTCTTATTTAAATATTATAATTAAAATATTCTGTGTGGGTCGGGGTATAGCAACATGCTTTATAAGCTGTTTTCTATCCAACAGCGTATCTGTACATTTCTCGCAGATTTCTCTCCTCTTTCAAAAGGCCTTGTTTAAAATATATACATATGTATGTGTGTGTGAGGTATGTATGTAATGTTTAGCAAGAGAAACTTCTTTCTCAATCTTTTTTGCCAACGAGAAAAAAAATTTTTTGTAAAGTAGTTGATCCAAGATCTTAAAAATCTCACAATCTAAGGGATATATCAGATCCTTTACATGGTTGTGAGCAGTTTGGGAGGGGCAGGCATGATAAGAGACCTCTGTGGGGAATGGGGGTGCTGTTTTGAAGTGAAGAGCTGTTGGTCCCAGCTGTTGATGTTCCAGGCCATCCCAAGCTCTCTCTCCACACATGTTCACCCTCTTTCCTGGATCCTCAACCTCTGTCTCTACTGAGACATCATCATTGAAACTCCTGAAGATTCTTCTCTTTCCCGGCAAAAAACCAGCAACTTCAACCATAATCCCTTCCGCACACCCCCTCCAGCTGCTTCCCATCTCCCATTGCAGCCAGACCTCCTTAAGTGGGCTGTCCTCCCCTGTTTTCTCTTCTTCCTCACCTCCTGTTCATGGGCCTGGACTTGGCCTTACCCGGGTCACCTAGCAACCTTTTGCAGCCAAGACCTGCATGGGGCAGCCCTTGTCCGGTCCACCTCCACGGCTTTGAGCTCCTTCTTCCCACCGACCTGCTTTCTGCCTGGAGACCCTCTTCCCTGGGCCTCCAGGCCATGCTCCTGGTTGCCCTCCTTCCCTTTGGGTCTTCTCAGGTTCCCCTCCTCCTTTACCAACCCCTCAAACACTGGCATCCTCAGGACTCAGCCCCAGACCTGCTTCTGCTCTTTTGTTCTCACAAGCTCACCCATCCCTGTGGCACCAACGTCCATCAAGTTCCCACACTCCCAAAGCTGTTTGCTCTTAGATCTCGATTCGTGTCTAAATCCTCCTTCGACACTGTGAAGATCTCATTGTCTAGGACTGAATTTACCTTCCTTCCCAACCTCTTCTTTGCCCACGTCCCCTTCCACGGGAAACAGAATGTGGGTTACAGCAGAGGCGCGGCTAACTCAGCGCTTGCTGTGTGTACAGCTGTCCTGCGCCGAGCGTTTTGTCCTCCGGCCACCGACCTGGCAGGCCCTGTTTCTGGTCCCGTGTGACAGGTGGAGAGGTGGAGTTGAATCTGTCACTTCGGCCCGAGAGGCCTGGGGGAAAGCAGGGAGCCGGGGGGTGACCCCAGGAGCCAGACTCCAGACCTCACGCCCAGACCACCGTGCAGCACAGCCTCTTGGGACACCCTGCCGTCGTCCGTGCCCTTCCCTTCCCCGGCCACCCCACCTCCCACTCACCCCTGTGGCCTGTTGCTTCCACTCTCCGTGTCTCTCTCAATTCTGTCCCCTTTCTGTGTCCCCGTCTTGGGTGTGCACTGCCGCTGCAGTCAGACCCCCATCCTTCCGTGAGGCTCCAGCCTCCATGTCTCGTCAGACCCTTCGTGTGCCCTGCCCCATTCTCCCCTTCTTCGGGCGCTCACCATGGCACAAGCCCTTGTCTGGGGTCTCCCACCTGTTCCCTTCTGTGGGGCACCAGGCAAGCCGGGACGTTCCCCAGAAAGTGCTGTTTCCCAGCTCAGTGCAGCCCCTCAGCCCAGCCAGCCGCCATGCAGGGCAGCACAACCAGAAGCAAGGAAGACGCCATGATGCAGCTCTCAGCAGCCTCTGGCCCGCAGCAGAGCAGCGCCGAGCCTGTCGGTGCGGCCAGGAGCTGCTTAAGAGCAGCATCTTCAGAAACAAGGGGCCATTGGATAAATCGCCTTCTTTGCTGTTGCCTGGAACGCTGTGTGGCCCCGGGAGATGCATCCTTTCCTCAGTCTCGCTTCCTCATCTGCATGTGGTGGAGAATGGTAGGCCCTGCTTTACCAGCCGCCCTGTGAAGTTCCAGTGAGATTGTGCACACAGAGCCCTTAGCACCGGGCCTGGCCACACGCACAGGGATGGCTCAGTCTGCACCAGCTGTCGGATTTCTAAAATGTGAGCGTTGGGCTGGACAAGTCCCCAGGCACGCACGCACGCACACACACCTGGTGCTTCATGGCCTGGACGGGTCACCTCATTTGACCTACTCGGCCACCCCGTGAAGTGGAAGTGGATGTGGTCAGACCCCACTTCTCTGCAGCCTGCTTTTCTCACACCCCAGAGCCCCACGGGAGGCGCTCACCCTCCACAGTAGGATGTGTTAGAACATTCGACTGGTGTGAGGCAGGGCTGGGCCCAGGTCCCCAGGGCTCCCAGTCAGTGACGCAGCTCCTCTCACCCCCCTCCTTGCCCCCAGGCCTGCGGGGGGCCATCCCCTACGCCCTGAGCCTGCACCTGGACCTGGAGCCCATGGAGAAGCGGCAGCTCATCGGCACCACCACCATCATCATCGTGCTTTTCACCATCCTGCTGCTGGGCGGCAGCACCATGCCCCTCATCCGCCTCGTGGACATCGAGGACGCCAAGGCGCGCCGCAGGAGCAAGAAGGACGTCAACCTCAGCAAGACCGAGAAGATGGTTGGTGCCGCGGGGGCCCGGGGCGGGGGCAGGGGCTTGGTCTCCACCGCAGCTGGGAAGTGGGGAAATGAGACACGATTTGAGGATCTCGGCACCTACACACACTCAGGAGGAAGTTGAAGTGGAGTTCTGCGGCCCTTTGTGGGTTGTCTGTCCACAGAGGCCGTGGAGTGGGAGCGCGGACCCACGTCAGGCTGTCCTGGCATCACCCTGTGGAAGGTTTTAAAGTCACGTCATCCCCCTCCCCGACAACATTTACTGAGGGCCTCCTGCTGGGGGCCTGAGGAGGGGAAGGTGCTTGCGGTGCCTTCCCCCAAGGACAGACAAGCGAGGTGTCCAGGGCCCAGCTGCAGTGAGCCGGAGGCTCCCAGATCCCTGCCTCCTCCCAGCCACCCTCCTGCCCCTGTGGCTGCCCCTGCTGGGCTGTCTGTCCCGGGCGTCAGCGGCGGTGGTGGCCTCCTTGCCCTGTGTTGACCCTTACTTAGGCCCCCTGTGCTGAGCCAGGCTCCCTGACAGGAGCAGAGGCTGGCCTTGGCCTCTCAGCCCACCTTCCGGCACCGCCCCCGCCCTCCCACCCCCAGTTCTAGAAATGCCTCTTTTTCTAGTTCCCTTATTTGAGGCCATCAGTAACTTTATTGTCAAGAAAAGCAGAGAAATCCTCAACCGGAAGACAGTGACGGGGACACAGCCCACTTTCCCACTGGGGAGCTCGGGTCTGGCCGGATCTTGGTCTCGGGCCTGTGTGTGGCCCTGGCCCGTGTCTCAGCCAAGGCCCTGCTGGGAGGAAGCCCTCGGGTGGTCACAGGCGGGTGATCACGGGTGGGGTTGGCTCAGTGGGACCTTCTCACTCTCAGAGGCCCGTCTCCAGCCACCCCCATCCCCCAACTTTCTGTTTTGTTCTTAACAACAGCCCCAGTACAGGTTCTCAGACCTTTCAGAGGGTGGCAGAATCAGTGGAGGGCTCCGGTCTTCCCAGGTCTGGGCTGCGGCCGGAGAGAATTTGCATTTTGAGCAGGTTGCCAGGTGCCGCTGCCCTGCGGGTCCCGCAGCCATGCTTGCTGAAGCCTGGCTCCCACGGAACCAGGATGCTTGCCCAGCGGAAGAGCAGCTGCTATTTAGGGAATGTTTTCTGCGGCATGGGCACTGTGGTTGTGCTCTCCTCGCACCAGTCTCAGGTTGCCCTGATAACCCACAGGAAGCAGGTGCTCTCTGCTCATCCCCATTTTGCAGACGAGAGTGCTGAGGCACAGAGGGGTCACGGACTCCATAGTCTGTGCTCTTCACCACCACGCTCTCCATCAGCACTCTCAAGGTAGAGGTCCCTGGATCGGCAGCATCCCTGGGAACTTGTCGGAAATGCAAATTAGTGGGCCCCATCCCAGACCTGCTGAATCAGAACTCTGCAGGTGGGCCTGGGGGGGGCCAGCATTTTGTGGGTTCATAAGCCCTCCAGGTGATTCTCCCCGCCCCCTCCCACACCCTGCACCCGCTCCACCCCCAGGCCCCCAGTGGAGACCACTTAGCTGTGGCTTCAGAGCCGCTCCTCCAGCCGCCAGGCAGATGCTACATTTACACCTTGGTGGCCTTGGGTCGTCCCTGCAGGGCGTGGGGCTTTTCTGGGCCTGGGGCCTGGAGATGTGCTGGCGTTGACCCTGTAAACCGGAGACCTCCTCCCCCTGCAGACCTGCCCTGCCACGGGGTAGCTGCTCTCATTCCTCTCCAGTTCCCCCCAAGATGGCCCCCCCCAACACACACACACACTGACAGGCTGGCCAGCGCCAGCCTGGAGCAGAACCCCAGCTAGTGCAACTGCCAGCAAAAATGACAGAAGGAACCCCCCTTGTTCAGTTTGCTGCGAATGAGATCACCCAGAATGGCAGTTCCCAGTCCTGCCTGCCCATTAGAATCACCTGGAAAGCTTACAAACCAAACCCCAGCCCACAAATAAATTGATTTATTCATAATTCTGATTTATTCCTGGGTATCCATCACGTTTTTATAAACCTTCCCACCTCCCTGTGGGCTCCCAGGAGCTGCTTTGCTGCCCACAGATGCCCTGCACTGATTCGAAAGCACAGTTAGGGTTGGGGACACAGGTGGCTGCTGGGTAGGCGGGGGGGGGGCAGTGTGTGTGCCCTGGAAGAGGCCGGCTGATGACCCTCGGACGACCTTCCCTCCCCATACAGGGCAACACCATCGAGTCAGAGCACTTGTCGGAGCTCACGGAGGAGGAGTATGAAGCCCACTACATCAGGCGGCAGGACCTCAAAGGCTTTGTGTGGCTGGACGCCAAGTACCTGAACCCCTTCTTCACGCGGCGGCTAACTCAGGAGGTGGGACACCGGCGCGCACCACATGGCTAGGGGTCCCCGGTCTCCCTCCCCCAGGATCTGCAGGGGCTGACAGGGGGTGCGTGGGGGTGGGGCCAGCCAGGCTCGGCCTTCTTCCCAGGCTGGCAGCTGGATATGCTGTGGAACTCGGCATCTGCTGTTTTTCCTTCACTGCCGTTTTTAGTGCCGGTTTAATAATAGACTTGTGAACACAGTTGGGTTTTCCTGGATGATAGACGCAGGACATTGATCGGCTACTGAATCTGAGCTGAAAATTTCAAACATGCCGGGGCCTCAGGCAGTGGCCCACGGCTCAGGGCTCGTGTTCCATCCCTCCGGGGACTGCTGGCCTCTGGGCGACAGTGGATGACCCAGTCTCGTCACTTCATTTCCGAGCCCATGTTCCCGCCCCGGCAGTCACGGTTGCTGTCAGCGTGGGAATTTCTCTTGCTTCGCTTCATCCTCCCAACAACCTGTGTCGTAGCTGCAGCTTCTCTCTCACCAGACAGCTGGGGAGACCGAGACCCAGAGAGGTGCAGTAACCCCCCAAGGTCAAACAGCCAAGACACGGCAGAGGTGGGAGCAGAGCCCTGTTTTTTAACATCACACCAGCCAGCCTCCTGCTGCTGTCTCTGAGTGACGCCTCCTGTTCTCTTCACCCCCGTGGAGAAAAATCCCAGCTTGAGCTGGTTGGTTAGCACTTGGAAATTGCCTGTGGCCACGTGCCCCTTGGCCCGTCTCCCCTACACCCCCGCGAGGTACACAGCAGCTCCCCTGTCCCTCGGCCCTGACCCAGACCCACTGACGAGGCCCTGGTTGTGTCTCCTGCTCCAGGACCTCCACCACGGGCGCATCCAGATGAAAACCCTCACCAACAAGTGGTACGAGGAGGTGCGCCAGGGCCCCTCCGGCTCCGAAGACGACGAGCAGGAGCTGCTGTGACGGAGCAGGGCGCCCCGTCCGGCCTCCTCGCGGCTCCCGCGACGGACGCTCGCATGTGGCAGCCTCCTCAGGGGAGATGGAAGCAGCGGGAAGTGAAGGCCGTCCCTGGCTCTCGGAGCCGGCTGTCTACTTCTGAAGTAGGTCATGTCCCCGGGCTGAACGGAGCCAGACCCCTTCTCAGCCCGCAGATCGGAGGGAACAGCTGTCCAGGTACACCTTCCTTCCGCTTCTGCGGCCAGAGTGCAGAGTCCTCTGCTGGACTGAGGGGCCTGAGAAGAGAGGCCATGCCCCGCTGTGGAGCCTGCCGTGAGCGGGGCTGCTGGGGAGCTGGGGGAGCTTGCAGCTTCTGCCATTCCCACCCACGGCCTTCATCACGGGAGTGCCTGTTCTAGCAGCGCGAGGAGCCAGCCGCCATTTCCCTTTGGTCATCGAGGTGCCTCTGGTCTCAGCAGCAGCAGTTCTGACCCAAGGAGCGGGCTCGGGAATCTGGGAAACCTCACGCTCCCCTTTGTGATGTTGCTTGAGAAGGAAAAACCGAGTGACCTTTTCCTTTACCTCCGCCTGGGACCTTGCAGGCCATCCCCCTGAGTGACAAGCGGCCACTGCTCTCCTCTGGGAGTAGTGTGAATGTTTACGCTGGTTCGGAGCAGGGGCACACAGGCCCCTTGGAAGCCTGCATCCTTGGGTTTCTCGGGGTGAGCGAGCCTATTCTGTGGGGTGAGCGCGCCCTCTGGAGGGAGAAGCTAGGAGTTACAGGGCTTGCGGAGGCCTGCATCCGCTGTCTGAATTCCGTTTTAATTCATGCCCTCTGACAAAGCAGTGAGAGCCTAGCAGTCACCTCCCCCGCTCAGTGGACCTCCTTGGTCCAGAGGCCCCATTTCCTAATGCCCACTGTTCGCCTGCTGCCACCTTCACTGCTAATCAGCATTTCCTCTTTCCCTGCCCCAGGTCTCTCCCGGCTCGGGTCCCGGCTCCGGTCCCAGCTCGCCAGAGCCCTGGGGCCGGGGCCAGAGTGTGCTCCTCCCCAGCCGCCCCCGCCCAGGACCCGCTCGCAGAGCGTCTGTACGTGCTCTTTCCGTCTCACACGCCCCGCCCCGTCCCTGTGGGCCTGGCCCCGGCTACCTAGGGTGAGGAGCTGCCGGTCATGTCCAGGCGGAGTGGAGTTACTGACTTTCGCCTCCGCTCCTCCCCTGCCCTTAATAAACCTCGTCCCTGCAAGCCACAGGGCCAGTGGCAACTCCCCTAGGTGGCTCGGGGTCGCTGCCTGGGGTGGCTTAATTCGTCATGTGCATGTCCGTGGTTCTCTGGAGGGACGCGGCGGGCCAGCACAGGCCCCGGGCTGACAGCACATACGTCTCCATCTGTTCTGCCTCAGGCAGCGTGGCTCTGTCTCTCAGGAAGGACTGATTTCAGAGCCCACCAGGCCAGACCCATTTCCCCGAAGTATGAGGCCGGTCAGGCAGGAAGCACGTGGTTTCCTTTTTATGCATGAAAAGTAAATCTGTACTTGATAGGGTTAAAATATGGTCAGTTGTCTTTTTGTAACCTCCCACTTTAACCCCATAATTTAAGCCAAATAGGAGTATTTTACTCCACCTAAGACCTTCACTTGGAGGAGTAATACCATCCATAATTCTGGTCTCCATCATTTCCTACTTAATTTTAGTGGAAAAGTAAGAGAAGAGGTCAAAGAGGGAGGGAACCTTTGTCCACACCTGGTGAGGTCTTGACTAGAGCGTTCCCCAATCCATAAGTCATTTACCTTCTCCTTTGAAGTTCAGGATCTGAGCTCAGAAGTGTAACTTGCATGGCAAACTCAATAGTTTACCAGAAAATTTGGTGGGGCGGGGGCTATGAATTCACAGATAAAGCAGTGAAAACAGGATCTTTTCAATTCAGACTGCCCCTTGTCACCAGGTCCCACCTGGCCTCCTACTTTTAGCTGAGACCTGAAAATGACCCTGTAGTCGAGTCCCCAAGGTGGAAGGTCCCCAAGGCCTGGCTTAGTGGGCAGGGGGCACCTTTCCTCGCAGGTCCCAGCACCAGCTTGGGTCTCCCGTGAGCCTCTTCTGCCCCCTGCTGAAGGGAAGCTTTGGTGGGCTGGAGCGCATTCCCACGGGGACAGGGGCAACCCGTGTTCCTCAGGTCTGTCTCTTCACCTTTGCCACAGGCAGAGCCCATGGCGATATATTTTTCTGGTGGATTTTTTTCAGGTGTCTTTGCCTGAGAATCAGAAATTTGCTGCTGTCTACCTTAACATACCTAATAATTCTACTATTTGGGGCAATAAATGCCTACTAGATAAAAAAAAAATACTCAGCATAACTACGATTTCCCACAGATTTATTTCCTTCTAGGTCTAGGCCATGGGAGAGCTGTAGCACATAGACCAGGTCATACTTCGGAGGGCAGTGAAGGCTCTGAAGTGTGTGAGCGCCTGTGGGGAAGCTGGACGGCTAGCCAGTGAACTCAGAAGACGTGCTGGTCTTGGGGAGCCATGTGGTGACAAGCCGCACACCCAAGGCTCCCCCTGCCGCCCTGTCGTTGTAGGACTCCTGGGAACAACCATACCCCGAGGCTTGCGGTGTGGGGCGTGACAGGGAAAGGAGCTGGCTTGTCCTAGGTCCCCAGAGATCAGGGTTTAGGCTGGGCTGAGCCAGGGCCAGGCAGAAAGAAGGTGGCTCAGTTCCATGGTCGGGTGCTCAGACACTCAGCCCGAGGGGAGAACAAGAAAACCTCCCGCACCCAGGCCAGCTACCTTGCTTCACAGTGGAAATGCTGGCCAGGCCTTGGCTGACAGAAGGCCAAGGGGCAGGGCCTGGCCCAGAATGGTGGCCGCCCCGGAGTACCCCCCGTCGGCCTAGGGAGGCCCTGGTTTGCCTGCAGATTCCTTGGTGCACAGTGAAGTGTGGAAAGATGGGTGAGCGGGGATCCTCCTGTCCCTGAAACCTATGTCAGAGGTGCCGTCGGCAAGACTTGGCCCTGTGAGGTCTCAGGTCCACCTGCGCACAGGGGCCGGGGCATTTGGCAGGGTCCTCGGCGGCTGGCCACAGCCGCTTCCGCTTTGGTGGAGCGAGTGAGGGTGGCGCACGGTGGTGGCCGGCTTCCCAGCTAAGTCATGGATGTCACAGGTACAAGCCTCAGAGCTGGGCCGTG
Source organism: Eumetopias jubatus (assembly GCF_037043125.1). Lineage (NCBI taxonomy): Eukaryota > Metazoa > Chordata > Mammalia > Carnivora > Otariidae > Eumetopias > Eumetopias jubatus. The sequence goes on from NW_028274815.1 coordinate 129,329,317, forward strand.
CTTCAAGAGCAAGGAAGAATCGGCAGCAATGATCTGCCATTATTCGGGCTTCAAACGCAGAGAAAGGGCACCCACCGCCCCCCACCCCCCCCCCCGCCATTGCCACGTGTCTCCCGCCGGCCGGTGGTGTAGGAAACCCACCCCGACCCATGCTCCCAAGCAGCCCGCGCCCTGAAGCGCTGTGCTCCCAGCGCCTCGGTCTCCAAAGCCCCAGCCAGGACTGTCTTAAACGAAAACGGCCCCAGTGAGAGGATTCCACCCCGGTGCCTGCTGTCTCACGCAAGCGGAGCTGGACGTGCCGGAGCTTCCACTGCCCTTGGCCACGAGACCAAAGAAGGCCGGCTTGACAGTCCCCCCGGGGCCACCCCATTTCTTGGCCCTCCCCGCCCTCTCACCGGTGAGCTGACTGGTCCGTGTGTGAGCCGCCGGGCAAGAGCAAGCGCACCTGTCACCGACGTAGGCCCTGCGGAAGAGTCCCTTCTGGAAGCCCCAGGCCTGCTCTGCCGCTCTCCCTCGCGGCCGGGCTCCGAGGTTCGTGGCTCCCCCCAAGGCTGGGACAAGGTCTCCGATGCGGCCCCGGCCAAGCTTGATCTGCTCTTTGTATTCTTCCAAGTGATTTTCTTTGTAAAAATGAAGGGTTGTTTTTTAAGTACTGCTTTTTTATTTGTTTTAAGGACCTTTAGGAAGGTCAGGCTTATTCTCTGTCCTCCCCCATGTAAGTTTTGAGGTGTTGGTTAGGTCCTGGTTCCTGAGAAATGATTTGCTGCTCTTCGGGATGGGGCTTCAGAGGGGCTGGGTCCGGGACAGGGTACCCGCAGCTGCCGTGCTGGAGCCCCCGCTTCATTTCACTGGACTCTGCCAAGAATGCAGAAATGACTGGAAAACTGTAATGTCACTGGATACTTATTTAGAAATAAAAGTGAATGCTGCTGGATCAGAGGCAGTTTCTGTGTTTGTTGGTTCAGGTGGCAAATAGCATGGGTCACACACTCCTGGACTCAGCTCTGTGTCACCACCTACCGGACTCGGGGGGAGGGGGCGGGGTGGGGCCGCCAGCAGCAGACGTGTTGCCTGAGCCGTGCAGTGGGCTTCGGATCAGGCAGGCCTGGGCCTATTCCTACCCTTGCCCCTTAGTGAGGAGCACGGGAGGCCAAGTGGAAGGGTCTAGCACAGGCCCAGCTTCCAGCCAGCCCACAGCTGCAGCCACCTGCAGGTGCCAGGAATCCATCCTCCCCAGGACTCCCTGGGCTGCTGGTCTCCTGCTGCCTAGGGTTGCAGATGAGCCCCCATGCGCCCCTGCCAAGCTGTGGAAGCAGGAACACACGGGTCCATCCCCAGGTTCTGAAGCCACACAGCCGCAGGAGTCTCTGGTGGAAGGTGGTGGTGGCATTCTCCGTGGGAAGCCTGCAGCCTCCGTTTAGTTTTACCCCCTCATTCTTCCAAAAGGCATCCAAAGCTGCTTATGGTAACAGGCACAGACAAAAAAAGAAATACATGGAATAGAAAGCGAAAGCAGGTAGGGCAGCCTGTCCTGATCCCAGGCCTGGGCCTGATGGCAGGGAAGCCAGTGCTGGCCCTTAGTTCCTTCCAACCCTGCAACTCATCCCATTCCCGTTCCCCCAGCCAAAGAAGGAAGTGGGGAGAATATATCCCACCTGGGACCCTACCTGTACCTGCGCTGCGAAACCAGGTGCCCAGACCGTGCCGGGGTCAGGCAGGGAGCCAGGTGGGGAGCCAAGGCTGGGTGTGAGGGACACGTGGCCTGCCTTCATCGGCTCCCTTTTCCACCTTTGAAGAGACCTGGGTTCAGAGAAAGATTTCTCTACATAATAAAACTTTGTGAGTGTGATGACAGGTGGCAGTGGAACGATGGGGACCCTGGCAGAATCTTCTCAGGCTGCCACTGGCTGCAAGGGACGCTGGGCAATGGAGTCGTGCCAAGCAGACTGTCCTGATAGTAAAAGGAGAATGGATCCCAAGTGGCACCTGCCAGAGGGAACTGGTATTTTTCGTTCACATTTCAACCCTCTTCTCCACTCCTAGAAGAAGCACTCAGGGTGGAGGGGAGCGAGCCAGGGAAGTTTTTCCTTAAAGGCCAGAAAGCTCTGGGAGACAGCCACACACAAAGGTGAGGGCTACATCACGTGCAACAGAAATAACTGGTACGATACAAATTCGTGAAGTGAGACAAACAGATTCCAAAACAATAATATATAACGTTAGCCTCTAACGGTTAATGGTGTGTGTATAAATAGGAAAAAATCTGGAATGACAGGTGCCAAGTTTTAACTTTGGTTCTCTCTGAATGGAAGGATAATGGGTAACTTAAAACATGCTGTTGTTTGTATATATTTTCTGTCCTTCATAAAGCACGGTTATTCAGTGCTCAGGAACACACTGCCTGGTACCTTCATGTTTCATAATGTGATTACACATGAAACCACAGCTGGAGCTGGGCAGTAAGCAGAGAGCTTTGATGGGATAGAGCACTAGTCTGTCGTCTGGTCGGAGTCCACTTTGAAGAGCGTCTGGCAATGCCTAGTAGAGTTAAAGACACCTGTCACCCTTCAACCCAGGAATTCCGCTCCTAGGAGAGCAAGCAGGAGCAGACACTGCCTGCGGACCAAACCCTGCCTCCTACCTGCTCTCTGTACTACCAGAGAGTGAAGAATGGCTTTTTTTTAAGATTTTATTTATTTACTTATTTGACAGAGAGAGACACAGCGAGAGAGGGAACACAAGCAGGGGGAGTGGGAGAGGGAGAAGCAGGCTTCCCGCCGAGCAGGGAGCCCGATGGCAGGGCTCGATCCCAGGACCCTGGGATCATGACCTGAGCCGAAGGCAGATGCTTAACGACTGAGCCACCCAAGCGCCCCAAGAATGGCTTTTAACTTCCCCAAATGGTTGAAAAAAATTTCAAAAGAATATTTCATGACCTGAAAACTACATGAAATTCAAATTTCAATGTCCATAAATAAAGCTTTAAATTTTTTAATTAAAAATTTATGGAAGGGGGCGCCTGGGTGGCTCAGTTGGTTAAGCGTCTGCCTTTGGCTCAGGTCATGATCCCAGGGTCTTGGGATCGAGTCCCCACATGGGGCTCCCTGCTCAGCACGGAGCCTGCTTCTCCCTCTCCTCCCCGCTCATGCTCTCTCTTCCTATCTCTCTCTCAAATAAAAATCTTTTTTAAAAAACGTATGGAAATTTTTTTCTCTCGTTATGTAAGTACCTACATAACTTTTCTTTTTCCTCTTGGCTCCCGAAGCCGAAAATATTCACTACCTAGCCACTTACAGAAGCCTGCCCACCCCTGCCCTAGAAAAATTCTTACACGTTCTTGCACCAGGAGACACCCGTGAGAATATTTGCAGTAGCACCTGATTGGAAACAAGCTAAATGTTCCTCACCAGGAGAGCAGGTAAGCTGTGGCACAGTCATGGAACGTACTCTGTGCAGCAGTGAGCGGGTGGATGAATGTACGAAGCTACAATGAATTATCAACACGGTTAAATCTCAGAACATTGAGAGGCGCGGAGAGCAAGCTGCAGGCAAGTACAGAATGATGAGCACCTATAAAACCACGCAAAACCACAGGAGAGGACGATGCTTTAGGATGCGGACAAGTGCGGTGAAAGAATGAAAAAAGGCTGGAAAGGTCAGCACCGGGAGCAGGGGCTCGTCCAGGGCAGGGAGGGTGAAGAACTGCACTGGAACTGCATTACCCCCGCCCCGGCTTCCCATGTAGCTCGGATGCCTCATTTACTAACGGAGTTAGTTAATCCCACCTGGAAACTTGCAAACAAGAGCCTCAGCTCGGCCCTGCTCTGTGGGGGGTAACTGAGCCTCTCTCCAAGGGGCCATGACTCCCTCCTCTCAGTCAAGATTGGGTCTGGTCATAGGTGGCAAAATTAAAATCAGTAATGGCTTTCCTAGAGTCCTTGAGAACCAGGACTTAACAGAAAAAGATAGATGAGGTTAAGTAAAAATCCTATGGTCCTGGGGCAGGCCCCTGGGTGGCTCAGTTGGTTAAGCAACTGCCTTCGGCTCAGGTCATGATCCCGGGGTCCTGGGATCAAGCCCCGCATCGGGCTCCCTGCTCAGCTGGAAGCCTGCTTCTCCCTCTCTCACTCCCCCTGCTTGTGTTCCCTCTCATGCTCTCTCTCTGTCAATTAAACAAATAAAATCTTTAAAAAAAAAATCCTATGGTCCTGAATGTTCACTTAAAGTATAAGTATGGGGGCCCCTGGGTGGCTCAGTCGGTTAAATATGTGCCTTCGGCTCAGGTCATGATCCTGGAGTCCTGGGATCCAGTCCCACATTGGGCTCCCTGCTCAGCGGAGAGCCTGCTTCTCCCTCTGCCCCTGACCTGCCCATGCTCTCTCTCTCTCAAATAAATAAAATCTTTTAAAAAAATAATAGAAAATAAGGTATAAGTATGAACTTATATGTATTTTGTTTTTTGAACAATGTAAGCTCTGTTCATTGAAAAGACAGTAACGATAATGTAAAGAACTAAAATACTTAAAATATACTGAAATTAAAATATAGATATGGAACGTACTCTGCTGAAATCAATGAGTTAATACTTTAAAAAAATTAGTCACTGTTGGGGTACTCTGAGGCATCAACTCATTAAGTAAAAATTAAGGCAGAGAGGGGCACCCGGCTGGCTCAGTTGGTAAAGCATGTGACTCCTGATCTCAGGGTTGTGAGTTCAAGCCCCACACGGCCTAGAGCTTACTAAAAAAAGTAGTAATAAAATAAAGGCAAATAATTAAGGATTTATCTCATTTAAACTACTCCTGGTAGTCAAATAGTAGCTAAAAGAAGTTTCTTTTTTCTTTTAAAAAAATAATTATAAACTTACAGGAAGTTGCAAAAAATAATACAAAAAGGTCCCATGTACCCTGCACCCAGTAATAATGTCTTGCACAAATACAGAACAATATCACAACCGGGAAACTAACATTAGTACAAGCCACAGACCTTGTTCAAATTGTATCCATTTTACATGTGTGAGAGCGCGCGCGCGTGTGTGTTTAGTTTATACAATTTTATCACATGTGTAGAGTCACACCACCACAAAGAAGTTTCCTTTTATAGAAGTGTTCCAGTTGCCAAAGGAATACTAGAATTGGAATCTCTACATTTTGCAGCGTCCAATGAAATGGCTGATCTAAGCACCAAACAATAGTCCTAATGGCTGTTACTATCCCAAAGGGAGAGAATTCAACATCACGTGCCTCCTGATGAAGGAACACAACATCTATGAAGTATTCTTATTCCCCAAAAAATCAAACCCAAATCTGAGCAAGCCTCAAAAGTCAACTACCAAGTGATGTACATTAATAGAATGAAGGACAAAAACCACATGGTTGCCCCAACTGATGCAGGAAAAAAAAGTGTTTAACAAAATTCAACACACTTTCATGATAAAAACACTCAACAAACTAGGAATAGAAATTACCTCAACATAATAAAGGTCACATATGAAAATATATGTGCCACAGCGCACATCATACTCAATGGTGAAAGACTGAAAGCTGTTCCTGTAAGATCAGGAACAAAGCAAGGATGCCCACTCTTGCCACTTGAATTCAACACAGTACTGGAAGTCTTAGCCAGAGAAATTAGGCAAGAAAAAGAAATAAAAGGCATCCAAATTGGAAAGAAAGAAGTAAAACTGGATCTGTTCTCAGATAACATTATCTTATATGTAGAAAACCTTAAAGATTTCACACACACACACACACACACACAAAACCCTGTTAGAACTAACAAATGAATTCAACCAAGTTACAGAATATAAAATTAACACATAAAAAAATCAGTTGCCTTCTATCCATACACAATGAGCAATCTGAAAAGGAAATTATGAAAACAATTCCATTCACAATAGCATCAAAAAGAATAAAATACTTGGAAATAAACTTAACCAAGGAAGCAAAAGACTTGTACACTGAAAACTATAAAACATTACTGTAAGAAATTAAAGAAGACACAAATAAATGCAAAGACATCTTGTGTTCATGGGTTGGAAGACTTAATATTGTAACAACGTCCATACGACCCAAAGCAATCTACCAGTTCAATGCAATCCCTATCAAAGGCCCAATGGCATTTTTGCAGAAATAGAAAAAAACAGTCCTAACATTTATATTGGCTCTCAAGGGCCCCTGAGTAGTTGAAACAATCTTTAAAAGGACAATGTTTGACTCCTTACACTTTCTGATTTCAAAACATATTACATACAAAGCTACGGTATCAAAATACTATAGGACTGGCATAAAGATAGACTTATAGACCAGTGGAACAGAATAGAGCCCAGTAATAAACCCTCACGTATATGGTCAAATGAGCTTCAACAGGGGTGTCGAGAACACACAACAGGGTATGGACAGTCTCAACAAATGGTGGTGGGGAAACTGGATATCCAAACGCAGTTAGAAGTTAGACCCTTACCTTATGCCACATATAAAACATAACTCAAAATGGACTAAAGGCCTAAATGTAAGACCTAAAACTATAAAACTCCTAGAAGAAAACATAGGGAAAAGTTTCAGGACAGGATTTGGCAAGGATTTCTTAGACATGATGCCAAAAGCACAGGTAACAAAAGCAAAAGTAGACAAATGGGACCACGACAACCAACCGTGCCTCAAAAGGAAGCCCCCTCTGCCGCTAAGGCAGCCTCACCCACACCTCCCAGCCCCCACCCCACTCGAGCCACTTTCCCATCCCTCCACCTGCCTCAGCCTCAGTAAGGGGTTCCCCCAAAGCCAACTAGCTGAAGGCTGCCTGTAAACTGAAGATCGTCCAGGCACCGGGACTTCTCAGAAACAAGGTGTTCTCCTGTAAACTGAAGATCGTCCAGGCACCGGGACTTCTCAGAAACAAGGTGTTCTCCTGTGAGTGAATTTCAGTTTCTCTTTCCTTCTCGGCACAGGTCCAGAGAAGGGACTTGTGGGATACCCTGTCTCTGCGGCTCAGGCAGCCTCACCCAGATCCACGTGCTCACCTGGTTCGGGACTGGCCCCACTTACGTATGCCGGTCCCGTCAAGTGGAGATTCCAATTTTCATTTGCCTTTTCGCTTTACATACATCAGCCGGGGTTGCCCAGTGAGCCTGGCTAAAAGCAGAGCCATGCAGCAGGGAAAGCGGTGGGGATCTGGCCATGGCGACAGTGTGGGTCCTGGTGCTGGTGACCGTGGTGCTGGGCTTGGCCGAAGCAGGCCCTGTCCCTACTTCCAAACCCACCACAACCAGGAGGGACTGCCACATGGAGAGGTTCCAATCTCTGTCACCGAGGGAGCTAGGAGCCTTCAAGAAGGCCAAGGATGCCTTAGAGGAGTCGCTTTTGCCCAAGAACTGGAGCTGCAGCTCTCGCCTCTTCCCTAGGACCAGGAACCTGAGGCTGCTGCAGGCCTGGGAGCGCCCCGTGGCCTTGGAGGCTGAGCTAGACTTGACGCTGAAGGTCCTGGGGAACATGGCTGACTCGTCCCTGGGGGTCGTCCTGGACCAGCCCCTCCGCATGCTGCGCCACATCCACTCCGAGCTCCAGGCTTGTGTCCTGGCTCAGCCCACAGCAGGACCCAGACCCCGTGGCCGCCTCCACCACTGGCTGCACCGGCTCCACAAGGCCCCAAATGAGTCCCAGGGCTGCCTCGAGGCCTCCATCACGTTCAACCTCTTCCGCCTCCTCACACAGGACCTGAAATGTGTTGCCAGTGGAGACGTGTGCGTCTGAGAACCTGGACCCACCCTCAGCCCATCTGGGACCCAGACCTTATGTAGGCACCAAGCCTCACCCCTGCCTTAAGTTACTTCCTCTCCATCCCTTATTTATGCAGCCCTGCTCCGTACCCATAAGAAATGTTTATTTTTTTACTTGTGTACAACGTGCAGCAAATAAACAGGAATAAGAAGAAGAAGAAAAAAAGCCACTACTGTGAAGACTGAGAGAAGAGAGGAACGTGTTACACAACAGTGCGGACTGCAATGAGCAAAACACAGCCTCTGGCAAACTTGAAAGGACTAAAAATCCAGCTTAACAAAAACATTTCAAAGGGAAAAAAAGACAAAGTTGGGGTCTCTACACTCTTACAGGGACAGCCTTTAGGGTAAAGATGATGTAAAGATGTATCCACCAATTGCAGCGTGGAGACCTTATTTGAGCCGATAGAGTTTTTAAAATATGGATTTCTATGACAACTGGATTTCAGAACATTGATTGCATACGTATCGCTATTAAACAATTCTAAAAACTTAGACGAGATAACGGTATGTATGGTGTTTTAAAAGTCCTTGTCTTGGGGCGCCCGGCTGGCTCAGCTGGAAGAGCATGGTGATTCTTGACCGCGGTCGTGAGTTCAAGCCCCGCACTGGATGTAGAGATTGCTTAAATAAATCTTTAAAAACATAAAAGATAAATAAAAGTCCTTGTCTTTTAGATACACATACTGAAATTTCACAAATGAAATAGCTAACTGGAATTTGCTTCAAAGAAATTTATGAGGGAAGTGGATGGATGGGTAGAAAGGAAACCAGGTTGGCTGCAACTTGGTAACTGTTACAAATTGTTGAATCTGGGTTCAGTGTACATGACATTTGTAAATAAAAAGGTTTCTTCAGTGAGAAAATGGGGGAGGGGATGTGGTTTAAGCGAGGTAATAGTTCATTCCTCCTTACACAAAAACTCTGGAGGTAGGCAGGGCAGGCTGGGTACGGTGGCGGCTTCCTAAGCATCAGGTACCCGGCCCCTTCCAACTGCTGCCCCACCCTCCCCTTCACCTGGCTTCGGCCTCCGTCTCACATCGCTGCTCCACTCCAGCCAGCACATTGCAGCCAGGAAGGAGGCTCGGGGTGGGAAGGACAAGATCCTTTGACAGACAGGTCTCGGAAGCCACACAAACCACTTCTCCGTCCCAGCGACCAGACGTAGCCACATAACCACGCCTGGCTACGAGAGAGACAGGGAAAGGCAGTCTTTATTCTGGATGGCCATGTGTCTTAAAGAATCAGGGCCAAGGGAGAAAGGGTGAGAGATCAGGGTTCAACTGGGAGCGTCTGCCACAGCCCTCATCCCTCGGAGACTGGTAATCAGGCGTGAGGGGTGCCACGGACAGGCCTCGAGGCTGGCAGCAGAGCCAGGGACAGCTGGTGGGCCTGATGATGTTAACTGTGCTTGTCATTTCCATCCACAGATGAAGCAATCTGCTCCCAAGTCAGCGCTCTGCTTTGGATGCCAAGTGAGGGTCTGGCGTCCTCGGCTCTCCCGGGCCGGGTGCGTGTGTCTCCAGGAAGCCGCCGTGCCCAGCACTGCCATTCCCTATGCTGTAGCTAACAGCAAACCCAACACTTACGTGGGCCTTGGTCTGGCCCGAGGCCTGGATGATTTGTTCGCCAATGCATGAGAATAGAGAAACCTGCTTCCTCTCTCCCCGATAGCTGAGGTACCTTGTAGGGGCCGACCCAGCAGTGGTCACCCTCATGCAGAGACTCTGCAGCTACTGAGAGCCCGGATGTCCTAAACCACAGCTGCTCTTAGACCATGCTCAAGATTTTTGCCATGCGTCCCGCTTTCAGGTCAACCTTCCTTTGAGAAAACACTTCAATTGATTTTTGAAGTCATCTATCATTGCTGTAGATGGAAAGCAGTATGGCCTGCTCCAGGTAGAAGGCAACCGAACACCTCGCTAAGATTCTGCCTGAGGCTCCGTGCCCAACACCTGCTTCCTCTTTGGTCAAGACAAGCTAGCATTAGACGAACTTCCTCCTTAAGGCATCTAAATGGATCAAAAGAATTAAAGATGTAATTAATTTTTGTCATTATGTCCTCCAATGTTATTCAATGCCTGCCAATCACCACCAACAATCATTTCTCCTGGAGTCTGTACTCCCAGTCCTGAGAAGAATGGCTGAACTTTGCACATCTCAGTTTCCCCATCTTTAAGATGGGGATAACACGACCTAGCTTACAGGAGGGCTGACACCGTTACGTGGAATCATGCACGTAAAGTCCCAGCATAACCCAGCTCACAGTGTGAGCTCTCAAATGCAGAATGCCGCTTGTTGTCACGTATCTGTTTTGTGGAGGAGAAAATGTGAGTCCTGTCATTGAAGAATGTGGTTTGAGCAAAACAAAAAAATCCAAGCAACCCAAACTTCAAAAGCAGCAGGGAGGGAGGGACATAAAACCCCAAACACTTGGTTTAATAATGGAAGACACTTTATTATTTTTTAAATCATCTCTCAACATTTCAACTCTTGGTAGAAATCAAATGCAAAACATATGCCTTTTTAAATTAGCATATATTTATCCAGCTCAATCACAGCAACCTCATACAATAAGGTACACACCAAGGACAGGGGCAGAGCATTTTCTCTTCCAGTCTGTGAACACAGTTATCTCCATGATGGCACGTGTGCCGGACTTTCTCTCCCAGGACGAGGTGGGTACTCCTGCTTCTGCCCCCTGGGGGCACAAGTGACCTGGCATCACGGCTGGTGAAGTTCCTGTAGGCTGGAGCAATCTGGGAATGGAAAACTAGCAAACTAGCCCTCTCAGGAGTAAAACAGGCATCGGTACTTCTGAAACGTGGAAAGGAAGAACATCAAAGATGATGACCCCAGAACGGGCTGGTCTTGGTAATAAAGGTGGTGAAATCCAGCTGTATATACACATCGAATATCTACATGTGCTCTACCAGATATGTAAAAAAGAGCCAGAGAAGATTTGGAAAACCTTAAAATCACTCGACTGAGTTGGAAGAACATCAGCAAATTCACAGTGGCCTCAGGATTCAGCCAGATTTAAATTTGTTCAAGCGCTGAATACCTCCTTCCACTACCAGAAAACCCACTGCATGTAAATTCCTATAATATTCTGTACATCACAAACACATATGGCTAAAATATAGTAGTTCACAAGGAAGCGGTTTTATTTTCAAATTCTTGCCCCACTCCTGCTCTGCACCCCAAAAGGAAAATCCAGGGGTCATTCGGAGTTAAAGGGGCCTTCAGGTTTAGAAGCACTGAGGCTTAGCTGAGTATCTCAGGAGACATCCGTTTGATGGGCACAGGCTGACTCGGGCCCACTTTTAGTGCAAAAAAGATCACTGATGTTGCAGAGGAGTCCCAGAAACAGGCAAAGAGCGCTGGGATGGAGGGGCGGGGGGAATCCCATAGGATTTTCCTTCTGAAACAAGACTCAAGACGTTCGGAGTGCGAGGTTCACACACAGCGAGTGGCAAAGACCAGGCTGTCGACCTGCAGAGCGAGGCTCCTGAAGGTCACTAGGTTATTGTGGTTCCGCAGGCGCACGGACCTCCCGGCCCGCGCTAGCCCCTAAGCGTACGCTGGAGGTAGGTGTATAGAGATTTATTGTAGGGAAGACAGTGGCTCTCCACCGACTCCGGGACATCGTCTGCTCCTCCTTTGCCCCCACACTCTCCGCTCCACCCTCAGGCTGTGGTGTGTGTAGGATACAACACGGAAGGGCATGAGACCCTCCCTTGGAAGACTAAAGAACCCGGGCCGTTTGTATAAATAGCTACATAATTCATGTTTGAACCACTTTGAAACACACGGCAAGTTGAATATTTATTTAAAAATAAATCTCAAAAATATCTATTTACAGTACAGTAAGAGGGGCGTGTGCAAACAACAGAAAGGGGGAACAGTCCACCCTGCCATGGAAGGCCCGCACCTGGATGCGCCAGGGCAAAGTGCACGGACACCACGGGCCGAACCGAGCGGTGGTAACAGGATGCCATTCAGGGACGACTGGACTCTGCCCACCCTTGAGACTTACACAGGCAGAAGTCAGCGGGGTAGGGGAGTCCAGGCGGGGGTCCTTGCGTTTGGGAAGGGGGTGGCCAAAGGATGAGCCATGGGAAGAGGCCCAGTGTGGCAGGAGGGCTCATTTCACAAGCCAACAGGCCTCTAGCTCGGCGCTCCAGGTGGGCATTCGGAGGTGACCTGGAGGGCCCTCCCCAGTCCAAGTTGGCTTTGCAGTGGGAGGGGTGGGTGTGACAGGGGTCTCAGAGATAGAAATCCTCTTCGAAAACAAAACGAACAACGGAACGGGGAGTGGAGAGATTAGCAAAAATGAATCTGAACGGAAGTGCCACCCTCCCCCTCGTCCGGCGATAAAGCAGCCGTCAGTTGAAATATGTGGGCCACCAAGTGAACTCCCACATGGTGCAGCCAAGCCCCGATCCCCTGACACCTACATGGTCAAACGCAGGTCTCGGCTTCTGAGATCAGTACACTAACACTTCTTCCCCGGAGGGGACCAGAGAGTCAGTGGTGTAGCCCTTGGAGCAGGGGTGCAGGGTCCAGTCTATCTATACACGAGATGGGAGAGCTGGGTGGACTTGTAGTTCAGCTGGTTGTTGGGCATGAACTTGTGCAGCTCATTCTTTTTGCAGCAGGGGTCGTAATGGTAGGCGCTGACACAGCCGTCGCAGGAGACTTTTGAACACTGGGTGCAGGTGTTGGTGGCACCCGGGCGGTTGCAGAAGCCGCAGCGGGAGGCGGCTGTGGTGGAGGGCTTGGGTTTTGGGTGAAGGTGCGGCAGCCGCTCGAGGCCCTGAGTCTGGCCCGCGTACTTCTCCCGCAGAGAGGACCCGTGGGCCAGGCTGTCATGGGCAGAGGCCTTGCCAGGGAAGGCGCCTGGCTTGGGGGCTGGGGGACAGGAGAGCAGGCTGTCGCAGCGCTGGCAGAGGGAGGCGCTGCAGGACAGCCCGCAGCTCTGGCACTTGGACAGGGAGGACTCTTTGGCGGGGGGTGAACGCTTGTGGTAGAGGGGGTGGGCATCATTTCTGACCAGCCACACGTCCGGCCGCAGGGCGTCCTGCCTCCGGTGCGTAGCCCTAGGCTCCGAGTCTGTGTACAGATCCACGTCATCCTGAGCAGAGAAGTATGTGCCACGCAGCAGGCCAAGGCCGTTGTTGGGGGAGGGGGGTGGCAGGTCATCCGGGCTTCCGTGGGGGGCGCTGGACATGGTCAGGAGCAGGGGGGACGGGCGGATGATCTCATCCTTGAGGTCGTCCCCCAAGTCTGGTGCCACGGGCTCCTTCCGCAGGCTCAACGAGGCCTTCAGGGGTGGCTTCCGGCTCTCCCAGTAGCTGTCATAGGCGTCCACCGACCTCGAGGGCTTGGTCACCCGAGGCTTGTAGTAGTCCTTAGCCGCCCGCTCGCTGGCTGACTTCTGGAGCGCCACGCGGGCCATGGAGGCCGTCAGGTGCTCCCGGCCCTCAGCCCGCCGCCGGAGGGCCTCCGAGCAGCCCCGCACATCCTCCGTGCTGCTCTTGCGCTCGTTCACCACGTCCAGCTCGGAGTAGCCCTTGTCCTTGACTTGGGAGTGGATTTCCATCATCTGCTCACACTCCACCTTGGCCAGAAAGAGCTCAAAGGAGACCATCTTCACCTGGAGGGTCTCCACGAGTTCTTTGAGTTTGTACGCAGTCCCTAACTCAGGCACATAGCCCATGTAATGCAGGATGGCTTGGATGTCCTCTTCCAGTAATGACGACTTGACATAATAAACGAAGGGGCCCGTGTAGGTCTAGGAGAAGGAGACAGAAAAAGAGAGGCGCGATTTGCTCTCCGAGACACACACAGAGCCAGCTTCAGAGCCCGGCGCCCCCGCGGCGGAGAGGGAGCGCGGGGAGGCAGGATCTCAGCAGCTCCTCACTGCAGCAGGCAGAGGCTAGCTCAGCACACGGTGTGCGGGAATGTGCGGGAAACCGCGCAGCGCTCCCGCCTGGAGCGGAGGGCACAAAGCCACCAGCTTCCCATATGGGGATCAGCAGCTCTGCTCCATATGAGGAGGAAACAGGGCAAACGGGGATGGAGAGAAGGGATCAGAGTAGAGGCAGAATGCCCAATGAGCAAGGAGAATATTCCTTTCTGGCATCTCTGAGAAGTTCTGAAGAATAATAGTCTGGCTTTGTGGAAACTCTCCCGAGCCATCACTGCCTTCGGAATGATTCAGAGTTCTCTTTCTCTCTTAAATCCATCCTCCACCCTCCTGTCTGTTACCACTTAGTCCAAACCGGCTCTCAGGGTACCCCAACATCCGTGGCAGCCTCCTAACTATTCTCGCTGCCCCACTAGTCTAGTTCCCATACAACAGCCAGAAGGATGCTTTGCAAGCTTCCCAGCCTACTTAGGGTAAATTCAAGCCCTTTGCCCTGGGCTTCAAGGCCCTGCATCACCAGGGTGCTGCCTACCTTTCCAACCTCACAGCTTCAGGTGGGAGCTGCCAGGGGCAGGGACCCAGTAAAGGATGACACTGATCAGACAGCAAGATAGGGAGCCCCGGGGGTTCCTTCTAGTTGTTACGTCAAAGGAGTGTGGAAGGCAGGAGGGTCTGCGGGCAGAGGAGGCATGGAATTGGCACAAGCCCTCTCCAGTCGGCCTGGGAGGGAAAGAAGGGGGACCAGTGCAGACGGCCTTGCCCTAGACCTTACCTTGATGCTTCTGAATTCCTTCTTCCACGGGTAGAGGAAGAGGTTGACGCCCACCGTTTCCAGCATGCTGAAGGCGCAGTGCAAAGCCCGCAGGCTGGAGGAGCTTAGGGAGCGCAGGGAGCTCTCCACCACCTCATAGAACTGGATCAGCCGGAATCGATAAAAGGGATCCACCTTGTGTAGGCTGAGCAGGGTCGAGGCTGCCACCCGAAGGTACTCATCGTTGCCAGGCTGCTGCTTGCTGGGGGTGGTGTCCACTCTGCCCTCATGGAACTGCACGTACTTCCGAAATAAGTCATCCTTATATTTTGTATCCATTGAACTGGGTTTCCCCATCTGATCCAGGGAAGGGGGGGGGCTACCTTATCTCCTCCATGGTTTCTGGGTCCGAGGCAGGGACATCGCTAAAAGCACTGACACGTTGCCCACCTGCACTAGGGGCATGCTCTGGAAGGGGAAGAACAAGAAGCACGTCATTCCTCGAAATGGTCCACATACCAGCGTGTGGCTGCTGAGACAAAACGAGAGACAGAACTGGCCTGAGCTACACCGGGCCTCACCAGCCCTTGGCCCCTTTCTGCTCATTCATTCACCACATTTACTGAACAGGACTATGTGCAAAGTTGTCGTGGAAACGAGATAAACAGATCCCTGACTTTGCTGAACTCACGAATGAAGAATATGATTAGGAGCACCTAACCTGGTTTTGTGGGGAGGAGTTGTTTTAAAAAGTCCCCCCACCCCCACCCGGGGCAGTGGTGGTTAGACTTGAAGAATGAGGAGTTTGCCAGGCAAAGAGGTGGGCAGAGAATGTAACAGCAGAGGTGTCGCCGAGGAAGGCCCCGAGCTAACACTATCGGTGCTCACCAGGCTCCGGGCACTTATGCACGTGAACGCATTTCATCTTCTTAAACAGCCCTAGGAGATAGGATCCCCATTTTACAGATGTAAAAACTAAGACACAGAAATGTTAAGAAAGTGCACAAAGTTACAGAACCATGAAGAGGCAGAGCTGAGAGCCCAGGCAGCCTGGCTCCAAAGTCCATGCCCTTAACCACCACGCCCTGCTTTTCTGAGGCAGGAAGGAGCTTGGCCTTGGAACAGAAAGAGGGCCAGAGCAGCTGAGGCAGCCAGGGAAAGGGAAGGGAGTGACCAGAGATGAAGCTGCAGGCGCCACCACAACAGGGTCCCGTGCCCCAACGGTACCTTTTACTCAAGGAGGCACGTGAAGCACCCAAAGAGTTCAAAGCTACGAGGGACATGATCATACCACGCCAGCTGCTGACCCCGGGAGAATGTTTTACCTGCCTTTGACAGCCTGCATTCCCCTATTCCTTAAGAGAGGTTTATAGTCCCACTGGGAGAGGACAGAACATTCTGAGCTGCGGTACACCAAATTTATACACTCTTGCTGTCCGCTTGGCCACTGGTTAGTAGGACATGCACAGAGCAAAGCCATGTGGTTGGTGCCACAATGCCGGGAAGAAATCTGGATTCACTGGGGGTACGGTCAGGGCCAGGAGACGCAGCACAGGCATTACCAACAGATCCCAAAGCCAGACTGCCTGGGTGTGAATCTTGGGTCTGCTTCTCTAGGCTACTTGGGTGAATGACTCAGCCTCTGTGCACCTCAGTTTTCTCATCTGAAAATGGGGGCTGATAATAGCACCTACAGTCCAGAACTGGTGGAAGGATTATGTGCCATCAGTATATAAAGCTCTTCACAGAGAACTGGCTCGAAATAAGCCCTTAACACATACGAGCAGCTGCTGCTGCCTTCTGAAGGTGCTATACCCCTGCCACAACGCCACGCATTCTCCAGAAGGTAAGATCAGAGTGGGCAACTACGTCTGCCTAGGAGGCGATGTGCATTTTCAGCCTCACCCCATTCTGACCACAAGCTCCGAGGGCGCAGGGATCCTGACTGAATTCCTCGTTGAGGTAACCTGAGCACAGAGCCAGAGGTGGGGTGTGAGGCAGGTATGTGCTTCACAAGCACCTAAGTGAAGGAGGCTCTCACCGGCTATGGAGACAGCGAGGGACTGAGAAAGAAGCTGCGGGGCGGGACAGCCCTGTGCAGGCCTTTAGCAGATCTGACTTCAGCTCAGGAAGCACCGACGGCCTATAAACCGGGCCGCGATCATGAGGTCAATAAAATCATCCACGTCTCGAGCCACTCGCCGGGCTTCTGCTTTGGGAAGACTCCTGAGGATCTTAGCTATGAGGTGAGGGGTGAGATGTTCGGGAGAAGTGGGGACAGAGAGGCCACCTTCTCCCACCCACCGCCCTGCCAAGGGAGCCTAATGCTTCAGGATCAAATACACTTAAGGAGCACAGGAGGCAAATGTAAGTCCATTAGGATAAAATTCTACCTCCTGACCAAGGTCAAAGGCTTCACATGGTCTCCTCCTACTCCCTTCTCATGGCTGTCTTCCCTTCCCCTCTAAGTCCCACCCACAGGGACCTTTCTGTCTGTTCCTCAAACACACCAAGCTCATTCCTGTCTCAGGACCTTTGCCCATGTTGTTCCTTTTGGGTGTTCTTCCTCTGATCCTTCCCATAGCTGGCTCACTCTCGTGATTCAGGCCTTAGCTCAAATGTCACCCCTCAGAGGCCTCGCTGGCAACCCGAGCATGGTAACTCCCCCCTTCCCAGTCCCTTGTTATCCCATTATCCTGGGATAATCACCATTTGAAATTATTAACTTTATTTATTCATTTACTAATTTCCTCACTTTGTGCCCCCCATTACCCAGTAAGCTCCACAAAGGCAAGGACCACACCTGTTTTGTTCACCATGGTGCCTAACACACAGCCTGGCACATAGTAGGTGTTTGATAAAACAGGCAAAATGAATGATGCATTCATGATGCCACTCCTTCAGTTTCTCCTTGAGCTCTGCCAAGAATCCTGAGATCAGCTGGAGAGAGAAGGAACAGAGGCTCCATGACATGACATGCTGTAAGTAGCCAGGGTTAGTAAACCCAAGATTCCAAACCTGACTTTCTGTGGCACCTGTGTTCCTCCCCATACCCCATGATTCCTAAGTTCAACAAGTATTTATGCAGCACCTATCTCATGCCAGGCCCTAGGGTGGGTGCAGTGGGGGGATATGGGGTGGGTAGGGAGTGGGTAGGGGGCAGCAGCTGGGAAGTCACAATGCTGCCCTCAATTCTAGTTGAAAGAAGTTATTATCAAAGTATGTATTGCAACCTGAGAGAAGACATCATTGTCCTTGCTAATAAAAACCCTTATGTATTTACAGTTTTTTATTCATCTGAGAGAAACTTCCATCCTGCCCTGGTCCCAGGGACTATTTTTTGGTACATCTGAGAAGAATTTAAACAGAGGGGCATCAAGCCTCCTAAATACTGCTGTGATTTTTCTCCAAGGAAGTCAGCTTTGAGCCTATAGAGGCTGATTTTTTTTTTTTTAACAAAGTCAGCCACCCTCAAGCTCAGTGTCTGCTGCTCTGTAATCACACCACAGTCCACACCCTTGTTTGTTGCTGGCACACAATAAACAAGGAAAGGGGATCCAAATAGCCCAACTGGTGCTCCAAGTTCTAAAGTCAAGGATAGGAAACCAATCTATGATGACTCTTGAACCAACACACGTAGGTGAGGAAAAAGGTAAAAGGAAATGAATGCTAAGAGATAATTAAGGAAAGAGAGAAGGGAACGAATAATCACTGAGGTCCTACTACGCACTAAGCACAGGGCCTTCCGCTTTAACTGCATCATCCCATTTAATCCTCACGACAACGCTAGAAGGAAACCAAGGTTCGGCCATGAAACCACCTGCCCAGCGGGAGCTCCTCTGCCCAGTCAGAGCTGGAATTTGAACCTGGGATAGGCCCTGCAGCCTGGGTTTTTTCCCCGTTTATCTCATTCATTTATTGCTACAATCTCCCATTCACCGAGGGATTTGTACATGAGGGCTCTCTGCTAAGGGCTTGATGAAAATCAATGAAACCCACAGGACAGCCCCAAGGTTAAAGAGGAAACTGAGGCTCAATGAGGCCAAATCATCTGTCCTGAGTTACAGGGAAGGAAGAGTGGATCTGAGGTCCGAACCTAGGTCCGATGCCGAAACCTTGACTCAAGCTCTGAACTGCGATGCTTCTAGGCAAAGCTGTCCTGCGGCATCTGCTGGACAGCTCTACTTGAAAGGGCTAGGCTAAGTTAGAACATCCTATGGCAGGGTGAGCAGAGTTGAGTTCTAAAAATTCCTGTAGTAGCAAAATTCACATCTTCCCACACAGAATGGGGCTGGAAGAGCCACAAATCTCTTTATGATGTAAGCTCAGGGGCCAAGGGAAGAGGCTGGCCAGAGACCGGCCAGTGGTGAGGCAGCTGACATCATCCCTCCTGAATACATTTTCTGAGAATACAGGCTGCATTGTAGCTGGTCATAGCTGGTGTCTTTTCTGAGCATAGAGCCAGCAATTTATTCCCAGCACTCTGCAAGAACAACAAAAAAACACGCTCTCTGCAAAAACAGCGTGGTTACAGGAGACTAGACAGCGCAATGACAGAAGCCGTTAATTTCTCCAAGCAACCCAAGGATTGGAACACCATGACGTGCCAGTCTGGTGGGGGAAAAATGGCACTGTGAACATCCCTAACAGCGTCAGGCGGGTGCCCAGAGCCAACAGGCCTGGTCAGCACTTCCTGCACCCACAATCTGGACTCCCTTTGAAAAACAAGTCAATGAAGAGAGATATTATATATACAGTCAGGGAGGTGGTGGCTTTTTAAGGATTATTCTCTTTCTAAAGATTATTTTTTAAGCATCTCAAAGGAAAGCTGTATCTGTTTAAAACCCCACTGAAAGGAACTGAAATGATTTGGGAGTAGCAAAGCATTAGCTTGGCTTTACCTCAGCTGGCCCATTCAAGCAGAAACAGTCCCCAAGCAGCATTTGAAGGCGCCCCTCCCTGCACAGGCAGAAGCTATTTTGGTCCCAGCATTGCCCCAGTCCACAGGTTTACAGATCTCTGGTCTAGCTTCAGCCAGCTCAGAGTTCCCTCAGCCTCCAAACAGCAGCAAGAGGAGAGCAAGCAGTTCAACCCCCTCCACCTCCACACCCGCCACTCCTTTGCACTCATTCCAAATCCGAGGTTCCTGAGACACATCCAAGGCACCTTGCACTGGCTGTGAAACACCACAGGGTCCCCAGACCCCAATCAGATTCCAGAGAAATTCAGAGAGAGGCCTTGCAAACCTCTGAATATAACCTCAGTGGTGCTGAAAACGGGTTTCCTTACTGGCAGCTGCTCTCAGAGGGGCTCTGAAGGAAGCAGTTTCCCCTCCCCGCCGGGGACAGAAGCTGGCGGCTGCTATTCCCAACCTGCTCATTCCTACGGCCTCTGAGGGCCATATCAATTGTGAAAAACATCCCAGTCCCAAACTCTGGCCCTTTCCGGGTTTGTGAATGAATTAACAGCAGCTATCATTTACTGGACGCCTGCTGTATGCCAGAGACAGCGCTTCACAAGCATCATCTCATTTCATCCCCACCACGGCCCTAGCAGGCACGTTCACTCCCATTTAACTAATTGGGCAAATGAGGCTCAGAAGATGAAATGACTTGTCCAAGGTCACACAGTGAGTACAAACCCAGGTCTGCTGCCAGAGACTGGGCTGGGGACCACTGCGCGGTAACTGCCTCACGGTGGAGTCGGGGTGGCCTCCTGCTTGGTTAGTCGCCGAAGGCGGGGTGTTCCTCCTGAGCTGCCCGGAGCCACCCCTGGCCGGTCCCAGGAGTCTGCAAGGCAGCCCTCGGGGGAGTGGGGATCCTGAGGACGAGCTGCGCCCTCGGGATGCCGAAAAGGCGTGGCCGCCCGTCGCCCCCGCCGGCTGCGAGGGGACCCCACTCCCGGGTCGGCCAAGCCCCGCTGAGTCGGGCGCCCCCTCTGCCCTGGGAAGCACCGGACGCCGTTTCCGCCCGCGGCCGCCCCGCACTCACCCCGGCACTGCCTCCGAGGACGCCCCGGCCGAGAGAATCCAGAAGGAGCCCCGGCCGCTCCCCGAGCCGTGCCCGACTGGGCTCTCGTCGCTTCGGCCGGCTGCAGGGCACCGAAGCCAGTAACCCGGGACAAGCGGCGACCCGGAAACACTTGGCTAGGAAGTGACGTCCTTCGGAGGCGGGTCCAAAGAGAGGCCGGGCCGCGGCTGCGCGTTGGGCCGGGGAGAGGCGGATGGTGGTGGGCGGTGGAGGAAGAAGCGGGAGGCCGAAGAATGAGCGGAGGAGTCGCGGAATCCGGCTCTGGGACATGGCGGGCCGCCGCCGCAACTGGGGCTAGACCCGGAAACAAACGGACCGGACGTGACGCACGCCAGCCCCAGGATGGTGGCTGGCCGGGTTGTCATGGCAACCGGTCTGGAGCCGGGCGGCGGAGGCTGGGACTGTGAGTGCAGACTGAGTGATCCCCGGCCTCCGCCTCCCGGACTTGTCCCTTGTCCAGATGATCCGCGAGCGGCGCTCCCAACGGCGCCTGAGCAGGAGCTAACAGTTGGAGCCCTCGCTCCATTTTACAGGCGCAAATGCCGAGGCTTAAAGAGAGCAAGTGAGATCCCCAGCATCATGCGAGATGGAATCTAGCCTTGTGAGGACTGTTGATGTTACTCGCTGTCTTTTAAGAACGGGGCTCCCAGCTTTGCCTTTGCCACTTACTGTGTGGCAAGGTCACTGCGTGACCTTGGGCAAGTTACCTAACCTCTCTGAGCCTCAGCTTTTTCACTTGTAAAATGGAATACTGGTAATACTGCCTGCTCAGATCCATGTGAGAATTAAGTGAGTTAATATATGGAAAATGCTTATTACACTAATTGGCATATAGTAAAGATCTAAATATGTTTTGTTTTTAAAACCTGGCTAAGTCAGAGGAGACGACCTGTCTCTGCCCTCAGCTTCCCTGAATGGAAGCCAGCGTTGAGGAAGACCAAGCCAAAATATCGCCTCCTTGTTTTGTGACTTTTCACCAGACATCTGGAGTTACCTTCATGGTCTACACTGGCATCAGTCATGGAGGCTTGTCACCTCACTTCATGGATTTGTCTATACTCCCACCAAACCGTGAGCTCACTGGGGCTCAGCTTTTGTGGTTCACCACTCATTGAATTCTTACTGATTATAAAGTGCCTAACACATACCCAAGACTTTCTCTGGCATATTTGCGATTGGGTCATCATTCTCTCTCTCTCTCTCTCTCTCTCTCTCTCTCTCTCTCTCTCTCTAACTTACCCTAGACATTTATTGAAGACTCAGAGTGGGGCACCTGGGTGGCTCAGTCAGTTAAGCGCAGGACTCTTGATTTCACCTCAGGTCCTGATCTCAGAGTCGTGAGATGGAGCCCTGCAGGAAGCTCTGTGCTCAACCCGGAGTCTGTTTGGGATTCTCTCTCTCCCTCTCCCTCTGCCCAGCTCTTGGGTGCTCTCTCTCTCTCTTTCTCTCTAATAAGATCTTTAATTAAAAAAAAGACTCAGAGCCCACTCCATGCCATGTTCTCTTCCTCCAACATGCTCTCCTACCCTTCTGGCCTCCGTGCCTCTATATGCTCTTCCCTCACTGTAAATGTTTTTCCCCCCCTCACCTCTTCCTTTCCGTGTGCGCGCGCATGCACATATTCATTCATTTTAAGCCTGACACCCCCCAAGACCTGGAACTCCTTACTCATCTGTCTCATCTGTGTTTCCCCTGAGCTCTGCACATGTCTGATCAGGATGTGCCCAACAGATGTTCCTTGATTGCATGATTCTCTCTCTCAGCCTTAGTGTCCCCAGTTACAGCCTGCAGGTCTTGTCTCAGAGGAGTCAGTGACATAATACACAGGGAAGCATTTGGAGAACCAGTAACATGCTATTCAAACTGCAGTGATAACTATATATGTTGCTATTTGAGCATCACTCAAAGCATACACTTTGTGTACTTCATCCTTTATCAGCGCAGGTTTAAGCTCCTCTCTTAATCATCTGCAAATTGAAGGTGTTTATAGGAATTTCAGCTGCGAAAAACTGTCCCATAGAACTCTCTGCCTTGGCAACGACTCAAAACTGTCCTTTGGAAACTGTTACAAGACTGCGTGAGACTGTTAAGAAGCCCCTTACAGCTCTGTGGTTCTGCGGCAGCCAAAAGGGAAATAGATTTTTAAGGAGGCTTTACTAGTAAGAAATACTGGTCACTGAGATGCGGTGACATTATATACCAGAGAGGGCCCAAAGTCTCTGTAGAGAGCCATGTTTCTCATCTTTTAGACAGAGTTGAAGACCTGAGATTTCTCTGCTTCATGATGTGGAATTATAGAAGCATCCTTTTCAGATTTCATTACATAATGATTAGCAGATTATGTAACAGTCATGTGACAATGATTAGGCACCTCTACTTCCTAGGAGCCAACAACACAAAAAATCTACCTCCTTTCTTTTTTTTACTTTTTTATCACAAAAATAATGCATGAATTCCAATGATACAGATGTGTTTAGAACAAAAAATGAAAAAAGCAACTCTCTGACCCAGCAATTTGATTTCTTGGAATCTACCAGATAAACAAGCATAACTACACAGACAGAACTGTTGCATCCTTGTTTGTAATGCAAAAGCAAAAACCGAAAAACATTCTAAATGTCCAACAATAGGGAAATGAAGTATCCATACTCATGACTACTACATATCATTTTAAAAAGATGATGTAAAACTATTTAACTCTGTGAGACATATTGTGGGATGAAAACAGAAAGACATCCCCTGAAATGGAAAACAAAACATCAACCAATACTATATATTTTCTAAAGGTATGTGTATATGTATAAAGTCAACAGGGGACAATAGTGCAAATACATTTATCATTTGTTTTTTAAATCATCCCATCAATACATATGTGATTTTTATTAATATCTTTTCCCCCAATAATCAATAAGCTCTGGGAGGACATAACAGTATCTGTTTTGCTCACAATTATATCAGCACTATCTGCCATATATACACTACCCCACATAAAATAGGAGTTTCAACAGTATTTGTTTCTGTTGGAAATTGTCACTGAATGCCAGGTTTGATGTTAATATTTAATGGACATACTATGAGCAAGATGAATACAGCCCCTGCCCTCAAGGAGTGTATAGTCTCCTTATCAGAAAGAGAGTATTAATAAGAGTAGGTGAACTAAAAACCTATAATTCAGGATAGAAGGTGGTAAATGTTAGAAGGGTATAGAGCTTAGAGAATGAAGAAGTGACGGCCAATAGGGCAAACTGGGAACAGCCTCGAGGAGGTGGCATTTGAGGTGGACTTTGAGTGAGTTGGACATATAAGGATGTCCAGCTTTCCTTGCAGCTAGAAAGAAGAAAACAATCAAAAGCAAGGACCAGAAATTAAAACTCCACTGCCTACAAGCATGTAAGGTGGGCATAACTAGGTACTAGAGTACTACCATCTCATAATATATCGTACCAGATATTAGTAGTAATGTTATCTAGCATAGTACCTGGCTCACAGTAGGCATTCAATATATACTTTAGTGAGGACACCAATGTTATTAAAACTTTACTATGTTCCAGCTGATTCTTGCCAAATTCCCTGCTGATCATGATCAGATATTCATATTTCTAAAGAGGAAGGAAGTCCCAATTTTTAAGTGAAATTCCTCAATTGTAAACACCATGTGTAAATATACTTCCTAGTTCTGTCTGCTAAGAGAGCCTACAAAAAAATGACACCCCTCTGACAATAAGCACCTAGCACCCAGATCTTGCTTTCTAACTACCATCCTCCACTAAAAAAACCCCAAAGCTTCTTGGAGAAATGACTGATTCTCGGGGTTGGGGCAGGGAAATTACAACATGAGCCTGGACCATCTTATTGAGCCAGAAAGTAAGGATATGCCAAAAGAATGTTGGGACATATCAAGAGGACACAAAAGCCAAATTGGAGGGGTTCCTATTGTCTAAATTTGGAACAATTTGAACATCAAAATAAGTAATAAGTAATGATAGTAATGAATTATAATACTTGGGGTGGGAAAGGAAGAAACCATAACAGGTTTCTAAACTTAACATAACATAACATAACAACAGGAAATACTGTGTTTGCCAGAGGAACGTGTCCAAGGACTATATGTGGCCCCAGGTGCCAGGTCTCACCCCTGCACTAAGGATGGATGAGAAGCAACATGTAGTTTGTCTGGTTAGAGAGATGACTGCACAAGGTGAGCTGAGTAGGGGTGATGGGAGATCTGCCCAGTCTCTGAGGACCTTGCAAGTCAGGCGAAGAATCTGGATTTGACTCTGTAAGCACCTAAGAACCAGTGAAGGTCTGTGAGCAGGATGAATGGTGATTAAAACCCTTGCTCTCTAGGCCAGGTGTCTGGTGCTTGGTAGATAAGGATGTGGTACACAAGAAATCAGCGTGTAAGGCCCCAAGAAACACGGCACATTGGAACAGAAATGACTCTGCAGCCAGTACACCTGGGTTCAAGTCCCTGGTACTGCATTTCATGGCCCCATGAGTTGGACAAGCCACTCAATCTCTCTTAGCCCCTCTACAAAGCTGGACTCTGGAACCAGAAGGCCTAGATTTGACTTTGCTGCTTCCTGCGTATGACTTTGGACAAAATGACTTAACTTCTCTGTGCCTCAGTTTCTTCATCTTTGAAATGAGAAACATAACAACGGTACCTACTTCCAGACAGGTTATGAGATAGTCCATGTAAGCACTTGACATAGTGAGTGCTCATTAAGCATTATCTATTACCAAGTCTTTTTTATTAAGTGGGATAATGCATGGGAAGAACTTCACGCTGAGAAGTTCCAGTACCTCGAAGGGAGTAAGCCTGCAAGTAATGTTATCCATGATTAAGGTTGTTGCTGTGCAACATGAATTTGCTGGGGGCTAAGAATTCCATCTGCTTCTCAAAACTCAAAATTTAAAAAAAAAAAAACCGCTCAAAATTCATTCAGGTCTCCACTGGCGGACGCAGGACTGGGGGAATTTTGTAACCCCAAAGAAAGCATGTCTAGAAACGAAAGCTGGCATATCCGGATTCTTCACAATCAGTAAGAAAAGCTTCTTGCCCTCTTTTCCTTTAAATATAAACCCAACTTGCCAGTCGCTTCAAAGTCTTTGCATCTGCCACAGGAGCCACCCACAAATCCAAAGGTAACTTAACTGACTTAAGGCTGTTTATTGGGAGATCCTTCTGGCCCAGCCCAGATCCAAGGAGACATAGCTCATGGGGTTGGATGTGGAAGACTCAGCCAGCACTTCATGTGGATGATTGTAAATTGCTAAATTATAAATTGTAAATTGCTCCTGAGAGCAATAACCCAGAGTTTATGAGCTCCAGGTATTTACTATTCCAGTTCCTTAAAGTATTGGGTCTCAGAGGACTGTTTGCTAGAATCAACCATCTTTGTCCTTTCCTTGAGCAGGCCAGGAAAAACCACAAATAGGTCGTCTTTGTTCCATAGCTACAATAATCCTAAGGCAGGAGGGCAAAGTAGACTGAAGCCAAAAGGCCTGAGTTGAGATCCCAGCTCTGCCACTTTCCAGCTGTGTGACTTTGGACAAGCTATCTAATCTCTCTGGGCCTCAGTTTCCTTATCAGTGAAATGGGACACACAAAGATTCAAAAGTATGGCCTACTATACCTTCAAAATATTAAGGTCTTGAAAGATAAAGGGAGATTGAGGTGCCTAGCTGGCTCAGTCGGTAGAGCATGTGACTTGATCTCAGGGTCATGAGTTTAACCCCCACGTTGGGTATAACGCTTACTTAAAAAAAAAAAAAAGATAAAGCGAGACTGATGAACTATTCCAGATTAACAGAGTTTAAAGAACCTTGACAATCAAATGTAATGTGCTATCCCAGATGGGACCTTGAACTGGGGTGAGGGTACACTTAAAAACAACAACAACACTACTTATTTTTATTTAAATAAAGATTATTGAGACAATTGGTTAAATATGAAGAAGGTCTACAGATTAGATAGTGTTATATCAATGTTACCTTCCTTTTGTTATTTATACTGTGGTTTTGTAAGATAATGTCTTTATTCTTTTTTTTTTAAGATTTTTTTATTTATTTATTTGAGAGAGAGAGAATGAGAGATAGAGAGCATGAGAGGGAAGAGGGTCAGAGGGAGAAGCAGACTCCCTGCCGAGCAGGGAGCCCGATGCGGGACTCGATCCCGGGACTCCAGGATCATGACCTGAGCCGAAGGCAGTCACTTAACCAACTGAGCCACCCAGGCGCCCGATAATGTCTTTATTCTTAGGAAATACACTCTGACAGAAGTATAGGGACATCATGTCTACAACTTATTCTCAAATGTTTGGAGAAAAAGAGCATATGTATGTACAATATATGTAAAAACCAGCCATATGTGGGTATGTGTGTGTGTGTATATATAGAGAGAAATGGAACAATAAAGCAAATGTGATAAAATTGGGGAATCTGGTTGAAGGGGTCTCTGGGAGTTCTTTAAACTATTTTTGCAACTTTTCTGTAAGTCTAAAATTACTTCAAAATAAGAACTTACAAAAAGAATGACCTAAATATAAAATAATACTTTTTCTAATTTCTTAATAATATGAAAACTTTATTGTGCTAACAAAGATATGATTATTATTATTATTTTAAAGATTTTGTTTTTAAGTAATCTTCACACCCAATACAGGGCTTGAACCGACAACCCCAACATCAAGAGCGCATGCTCCACAACTGAGCTAGCCAGGCGCCCCACCAAAGATTTTTTTTTTAAGATTTTATTTATTTATTTGACAGAGAGAGAGCGAGAGCAGGAACACAGGCAGGGGGAGTGGGAGAGGGAGAAGCAGGCTTCCCGCAGAGCAGGGAGCCCGATGCAGGGCTTGATCCCAGGGCCCAGGGATCATGACCTGAGCTGAAGGCAGACGCTTAACGACTGAGCCACCCAGGCACCCCTCACCAAAGATATTATTAATATTTTTGTGAGAGGAGTGTGATTGAAAATATTTTATTATTTTTTAAATCTTAGTTCACATTTTTGTGATATGGCCAATTGAGAATATGTTCTTCAGTTTATTTTGATACTTGCTTTTTTAAACTTTTTTTTTAAGATTTTAAACTTTTTTTAATTTTAACTTGGAGAAAAGGCACAAGAATAATACAATGAACTTTGGTATACACCCCTCATCCACATTCCTGGATGTTACTATTTTGCTATATTTGTTTCATCAGTCTCTATATTGCCCTGTTGAACTTTTTGAAAGTAAGTTACAGACAGGAAATAAGGTTATCTTTAATACCTCAGTGTATATTGCATAAAAAATGAAGGTATTTTCTTAAATAACTACCTAACAATGATCAAAATAGGAAGTTTAATACTGATAGGATACTATTATTTAATATACAACTCATATTCACATTTACCAATTTACCAATAATATTAATTTTGTTACCTGTTTTTAATGGAACTCCTACCTGGGAAAGCTTCCTTAAAAAGATACAGAGAGGGGCGCCCGGATGGCTCAGTTGGTGAAAGCAACTGACTTTGGCCCTGGTTGTGATCCC
The DNA here is from genome assembly GCF_037043125.1 of Eumetopias jubatus. Classification (NCBI taxonomy): domain Eukaryota; kingdom Metazoa; phylum Chordata; class Mammalia; order Carnivora; family Otariidae; genus Eumetopias; species Eumetopias jubatus. Next base: position 129,357,345 of record NW_028274815.1, read on the forward strand.
AGGATCCTGGGCTCGAGCCCCGCATCGGGCTCCCTGCTCAGCGGGGAGCTTGCTTCTTTCTCTCCCACTCCCCCTGCTTGTGTTCCCTCTCACGCTGTCTCTCTCTCTCTCTCTCTCTCTGTCAATTAAATAAATAAAATCTTTAAAAAAAAAAATACAGAGATCCAAATGAGAGCAGGAGTCTCTGCCTGGGATTACCAAATCAGGATGTACTTTTTCTTTTTTTAATCTCATCTACCAGTCAGAGAGGTTTGTCTTCATGTTGTGGATGCTTGAGGAATTTGTTGTTGTTGTTTGATGTTTTGCTGTGTTATCTTAAATGTAATTATGCCGGAGCCACAAATAGGCAAGTGTAAATATCTGAATAGACATGTTTTTTTTTCCTTACTTAGAAGAACATACTTTTAAAATTTTAATAATAGTAGATAACTTTTATTAAATGTTTAATATTTGCTAGCCTTTGTGGTAAATTCTTTATATGCATTAAGTTTTTTGTCTTTTAATTTTTATTTTGATTTATCATTTGCATACAGTGAAATGCACAGATCTTACAAGTTACAATTCAATGAGTTTTGACAAATGAACACACCATCTCTTTTAAAATACAGAACATTTGGGGTGGCTGGGTGGCTCAGTTGGTAAAGCATCAGCCTCTTGATCTCAGCTCAGGTCTTGATCTCAAGGTCTTGATCTCAGGGTCATGAGTTCAAGCCCCTCCATGCCCAGCGTGGACCCTACTTAAAAAAAATAAATAAATAAGGGGGCGCCTGGGTGGTTCCCTTCGGCTCAGGTCATGATCCCAGGGTCTTGGGATCAAGCCCCGCATCCGGCTCCCTGCTAGGCGGGAAGCCTGCTTCTCCCTCTCCCTCTCTCCCTGCTTGTTTTCCTTCTCTCGTTGTCTCTCTGTCAAATAAATAAAAATTTAAAAATCTTAAAAAATAATAAGTTAATTAATTAATTAATTAAATATAGAATATTTCCAAAGCACCAGAAATTTCCCTCAATGTCCTTTCTAGTTAAGTCTACACCCAGAGACAGTCACTGTTCTTTCTTTCACCATGATTAGTTTTGTCTGGAACTTCATGTAAGTATAATCATATATAAATTTGGGGGTCAGCCACTTTCACTGAGCATATGGTTTTTGGGATTCATCCATATTATAAGTATAATGTACTAATATGTTAATAGTTTGTTCCCTTTTATTGCTGAGTAGCATTCTTTTGTATGAAGATGCCACAATTTACCCATTCACATGTTGATTTAGTTTTGGAGTGTTTTCAGGTTATGTCTATTTGAACATTCTTGTACAAGCTACAACGAGCATTCTTGTACAAATCTTTTTATGGACATATGTTTACCTATCTTTTGGGTAAAATTTGTGAATTTTACCTAAATTTTTTCTTTAGTGAAATTTAGGGTCACAGAATGGACTTTTCAATGGATGGTGTTGGAACAACTGGATAGCCAACCGGGGAAAGCTAATGTTGGATCCACCCCTCACACTGCACATGAAAATTAATTCAAGATAGATCATACTCTAAACATAAAAGCTAAAACTACAAAACTTCTAAATGAGCATCATGTTGGAGAATATCTTTGCAACCTTGGGTAGATAAAGATTTTTTTAGAACACAAAGCCCTAACAATAAAAGGGGGGAAAAAGATAGGCTAGACCTTATCAAAATTAGAATTTTCTGCTCCTCAAAAGATGATTAAATTTGCTTCGAAATAATGCATAACATCATGAGTTGATAACTCATAAAGCTGGGCAGTAGCTACATATAGGTGCATCGTTCTATTCGCTCTACTTTTATATAAGTTTAAAATTTTCCATAATAAATATGTTTTAAAGATTTAATTTATTTGACAGAGAGAGATCACAAGTAGGCAGACAGGTAGGCAGAGGGAGAGGGAGAAGCAGGCTCCTGCTGAGCTGCGAGCCCGATGCAATGTGGGGCTCGATCCCAGGACGCTGGGATCATGACCTGAGCCAAAGGCAGACGTTTAACCAACTGAGCCACCCAGGCGCCCCCATAATACAAATTTTTACAATGTGGCATTAAAAAAAAAAAAGACACAGCTAAGAAGATAAATAGGCAAGCCACAGACGGGGAAAAATATTTGCAATGCATATATCTGACAAAGGATTTGTATCTGGAATTTATAAGGTGTCCAAAACTTTGGTGCAATTCTAAGCGGTAGGTCTGAAATAGCTTTAAAGTATTTAAAGCTCAAAATTGCTTGTGTGCTACACATGTGAATAGGTCTATAGCAGCAGAACTTTCTGTGGTGGTGGAGATGTTCTGTATCTGCAGTGTCCAGTACATACCCATGTGGCTATTGAGCTCTGGAAATATGGCTAGTGAGACAGAGGAACTGACTCTTTAGTTTTGTCTTTAAATTTATTTACATTTAAATAACCACAAATTGGATGGCCCAGGCCCAAGGAATAAAGTCTTGAAATCAGAAAACATAAATCAAAGAGTGTATGCTCCCGTAATTTAGATAATTATAGGCAAATTGCCCACTAAGGAGATTGTATTGTCTGTTGCTGCATGATAAATGACAACAAACTTAGTGGCCTAAACAACACATGTTGATTATCTCGGTTTCTGTGGGTGAGGAGTGCCCAGGAGGCCCTCAGGGACTCTTTGTTGCCTGGATGAATGAGTCTACATTGGTAGTAAAAATCAAGTCCGCAAAGCCTTTGAGCAGGATCGATTCCCCACTCCAGGCTCACAGCAGATCTTAGATGATGTGGGCAGCCTGAGAGAGGCTGACCAAAGCTAAAGGAGAGGAAGAGACTGTTGTGGGAAATAGTTTCCTTAAGAACATTGAGAAAGGAAAGTTTCGTTTGTTTAACTCATATCATTAGGTTGATTGTGGCTGAGTATTGAGTGTGGAGATGAGGCCTGGCAATGTATTTGCAAGCTGTGAAGGGACAATGGGGACATTCTCATTGGGAATGCCTAGACAAAAACAGGAAGGGATAGAATATATCCAGGCTAGTCCAGCATTGATGGAGCGGGGAGGGAGGAGGGTGGCATAGGCTAGTGTTTCTCAAAGTATGGCCCCTGGTGCAGCAGCATCAGCCTCACTTAGAATACTGTTAGAAATGCAAATCCTTGGCCGTACCCCCGCTGATCTGCTGCATCAGAAACTCTGGGGGTTGACTCCTATAATTGGGTTTAAGAAACCTTCCAGGTGACTGAGACACAGGTACTCTTAAGTGCACAGGTGCCAAAGCCAGACTACATGTGTTCAAATCCTATCATTTTCCATTACCATTAAAAGTTAATTTAATCTCAAATTAAAAAAAAAGTTAATTTAATCTCTTTGTGCTTCAATTTGCATAGCTGTAAAATGGGGATAATAGAGCCGAAGTCATAGATGGCAATGAAGATTTATTTACGTAGAATGCTTAGACCAATAAGCACAAAAAAGTTCACTATTAATATTTCAATCCTGTCCTTTCGACTCTGTAACTAAGTGTATAAGCTCCTGTAAGTTCATTTCAAGAGACCAAACTGGAGGCAGTCTATCTGAAGCCCGGGTCTGGGGCTCCCCTGCTCCCACCCCAGGGTCTGGCAGCCTCTACAAGGCTAACACAAAGTCTTATAAATACCTGTGGCACACCTCTGCCCCTGCCAAGGCAACTCCATCCCTGGAGGGGAGACAGGGCATATTTGGCTGGGAAGAGATCAGATGCATGAGTGCTTGCCATAGGAACAGGAAAAAGAAACGATAAAATGTATACCCCTTGAGCTGCTGAATATACATGCCAAGTTATTTAATGGTGAAAAGATGCCCACATGGAGAGCTAAATACAATCCTCCTGCATTCAATTAACCTGGTTAACAAACAGGATTTATTTGTCCTGTGTAGACTCCGTACTGTGAGGCCTCTGTGGCCTTTCAGGATGGAAGCTTAATCATTGATTTTCCTGGTCAAGAATACCTGGTTAGAATTGTTAGCAGAGCCTGCCTTTTAACAAGATGTATCTTTTGTTAAATGGGCTGTCCACAAGAGCCAAATTTGGTGCAGTAGAAAGTGGAGAAAGTGGGCATTCCAAATATCTGGGCTCCAGGTCAGGGGGCCTTCTTGTGAGACTGAAGTTTAGACTACCTCGGGAAACCTCAGCTTCCCCATCTCTACAGTGCGGTAGTTGGGACCCATGGCCAGGAGGCAAGTGAACACGGCACTAAGTATGGTGACTCACCGAGGGACACCAGTCTCCCACTTCTGCTTTCACTAGGCTGGCTTCTTTGTGGCCAATAGCCGGTCTTCAACACCTCTAGTAATGGCTAATCTCCTTTTTCAGTGTCAAGAGTATCTGGCATGAATTAATAACGCTGTCTTGTTTCCATTGTATTTTTACAGTGCTCTTAGAAATAAGTGATTTTTTTCCCCTAATAAGTGATTATTTTCTGTTTGTAACTCAGGGAGTGATAGATCTCCCTTTAAAAGTTGTTTGCCTAAAACGAAATTTTTTTTAATGAAATTTGTTTGCCTAAGTTTAAACAAAAGGCAACTCTATTTGGGATGAAATATTACGTAATAGTAATGATTTAAATTGAGGAAACAGTGGCTGAAACACAAAGCCTGCTCCAATTCTATAGGTGTCTGGATCTGACTTCCACATTTTCCAGATTTCCCTCGGCCTCACCCTCCCTCCCATCCGTCCGGGGCGGGGTGGGAGGGAGAGAAGAGAGGGGGACAAGAGGCGTGGCCCACCCACAAGCCCCACACCATCCACGTGCCCTTTCCACAAGCCACGCCCTGAGTGCCCCTCACGGCCCCGGGTCCCGTCCTTGCCCCGCCCCGGCTGGCCTCAAGCCCCGCCCCGAGCGCGCGCGCTAGCCCGCTACCTCGGCCCCGCCCCCCCGGGCTCCTCCTTCTCGGCCGCCGTTGCGCTGCTCTGCGCGGCAGCAAGATGGCGGCGCAACAGCAGGACCGTGAGGGTGGTTCGCAGCTGGCTGGGCCCGCAGCGGAGGCCGACCCGCTGGGCCGCTTCACGTGTCCCGTGTGTTTAGAGGTGTACGAGAAGCCGGTTCAAGTGCCCTGCGGTCACGTGTAAGTGGCGAGCCGGGGTCTGGTCGGGGGCAAACCTATTGGGAGGGGTGCGGCCCGGGCGGGGAGGGTCTGGGGCGGAAGCGCGAGGACCGGGCTAAAAGGCTCTCTTCCCGGGGCCCTCCGGGGCTCCTGAAGGCCGGTGGAAGCCGGCGGGGCGCTCTTCTCCGCCCTACTCCCTTCCAAGTATCCTGCCGTCTGTTGAGCGCCTACTGTATTCCAGGCGCCCTGTCAGGCTCCTCCCCCGGGATAATGGAGTCGCACCCTGCTGCGGATTAGGTAGGGTCTCAAGTCGGCCCTTGGTGGGGCTCCTGGCTGGTTCATTCGGTAGAGCATGTGATTCTTGATCCTGGGGTCGTCAGTTTGAGCCCCACGTTGGGCGTAGAGTTTACTTAAAAAAATAAAGTCGGCCCTTGGACCCTGGACAGCCTCTATCTTCCTTGAATAGTCTGCATTGCTCCTGAAGTATGGTACGTATGGCGTCATGTACCCAGCTCTACCAAGTAATTCGAATGTGCACTGAAGTTGGAAAAATGCTGAACTAACTAAAAGAACAAAAGGGAAGTCTTGATAATAAGATCTCACCAGTCTGCCATTAACTGTGAAAGGGTTGGGAGTTGCAGATAGCGCTTGTTAGCATTCCTACTTGTGTACGTGGTTTGCTGCATTTTGTTTGAAATTAAGCCTCCAGGGCCTGCATGTTGCTAATACACTGGTTATGACGACTAAAGGAGATGTGTGTGAAAATGACCAGTACAGACCCTGGGCCGGGGTAGATGCAGTGTAAGTTGAGGTTCGAGGGATTTGAATCTAAACCTTGCTTCATCAGGCGCACAGACACCTAAGTTGAAAGAACTGTAGAAAATGTGGCTACTTCTTGCTGCTGGGGGTTAGCTTTTCCTCAGGGGTCTCCCTCAGTGCTTCTCTTGGGCATCATCTTGTCATTGGTTTTAGGATACCTTTATGGAGAGTAGACACAACAGGCACGTGTGGGCCTCACAGGTATTCTTACTCCTATAGCAGTACTGCAGGGGAAGAGGGTTGACAGCCATTTTGCAGGTGAGGAGACTGAGGCTCACATAGGGCAGACTCACCATTGTCTCACTCTTCCCAGATGAACTGCAGGTGTCTCCTTGCCAGCCCAGAGAATAATTTGGCACCTGGCAAGGGCTCCCCAGCCACACTGACTGCTCTTTGCTTCTTCGGATACTCTTAAGTTCTTTCTAGCTTTGGGCTGTTCCCACTTGCAGTTCAGTTAGCGTGGAGCTCTTCCTGCCCCATCTGCACCTCCCCTGACAGGTACCCCAAATTAACTTACCGCCCTTATCACCATCCCTATTTAAATTACTTCCCTGCTTCATTTCTGGCGCTTCCTTCTTCCTTGCAGAGAGCCAGACTTAGGGATCATGAGGGCAGTGACCATATCTGTGTTGCCCCTCTCTGTATCCCCAGTGCCCAGCACAGTGTCTGAGCATCCATCTTCCAGGCTTATATTCAACCCACTAAAATATTTGTAGCCACCATATGCCAGATTCTTGGGCCACAGTAAGAAACAAGGTGATTCTGCCCTCAAAGTTTACAGTCCAATGAATTGATGATAAATTAGGCTAACAAGTGTTCAGACTATTGTGAAAATTCAGTGTGCAGTGGGAGGGTATTATAGGGATCAAACTGGTGTGTTTGGGAGCGATCAGGTAATGGATGGATGACCTAAGAAATTGGTGGTGGAGGCTAGATAGTGTTCTCATTGAGTTGTCTTTTCCTTGGATCAGCCCTCCTTACTACTTTACCTGATTTGGGGTTAATTCATTGGATTTCATTCACCGTTAATATTGATAAAGAGGCTTGACCCAGTCACAATTTACCAACTGAAGAGCAGCAAAAGTTGAGGTTTCCTTGAGCCAGGTGAACCTTTCCTAGGTCAGAGGTCAAGTACTGGGTTTCAAACCTTGGCTCTTTTCTGTACTCACCATACAAATTCCACGTGTTCATCAGTTCAATGCTGATTGAAGACTGATGGATGCACCTCTGTGAGGGCAGCACAAGTCCCCCTTAGCTGCAGCCAAGTGCTTTTTTGCTCAGCCTAGTTAGTGGCAGATTTTTGCTTTTATGCTTGGAAACCAGCATCATTGTAGCTTTGGCTGGGTGGGGCATTGAGTTTTTATAAAATTTTATTTTAAGCCCTGAATGACTGTGTCCCTCCAATTTAGCGGAATATAGCTGGAGAAAGGCAGGTGGCTGGGAGTCCAAGAGAAGGGACTTTTTACATAGCACTGTAACAGAAAGAAAGGATGGAAGCACTTAGAAGGCTGAACTAGATCAAGGCCTGTGAAATAGGAAAGGGAAACTGAAAGCAAGCCCAAGATACAGGGACTGTTTAAAAGCAGGCTTGCATGTTGGGCATGACTCGGGCACAAGGTGGCTCGTGAATATTTGGTCAGTGAGCTGTATCCTGGTGTGTGCTTGAAGGCTTGAAGCTGCTTTTATCTACCAGCGGGGCTTGGTTTCTCTGGGACCCTCTGCTCTCTTTGGTTCCTCTTGTGATCCGCCTTTGAGAAGAGTTACAACAAATGATGCCCACAGGCCCTCTACCTCTCCAACCTAATCACTTACCCTCTCCCAGTGGTCTACCCATCATGGTCCCTAAGGCCTCCCTTTCTGCCTTTGCACTTGGTATATCATCTCTTTGTGTTCAGTCTGTGTGGCAGTCTCCTTATAGTTTTAGGTCTTAGCTCAAATATTGCCTCCTTAAAGAAGCTCAGTATGATCCATCTCGGCTGATCTCTGCCTTGTTTTATTTCTTCTTATACTTAATCACTATCAGAAATTAACATTTGTGTTTTTCTTCACTTTGGAATATAAGCATCATGAAGACAGGGATTTTGTTTACTTTCCACTATGCTCTCAGTGGTGAATCACTAGGCCCCCTCACTTTCTCTCAGCCTGGTCTATTTTGTGTGGCAGTTAACATCTAGCTTTATGACAAAGAGGAAGAAAATCCTTAGAGATGGTAAAAATTTGTCACATGCACAGGTCAGCCTTGATTAATATATCCTGAGTTCTTCCTTGCAGGTTTTGTTATCTTGCCTTAAACCTGTCAGGTTGGGTATAAAGCCAGGCTGTTTTCATGCCTTATTGTTCTTTCTCACTATGTACCATATCTCAGCATCACTCCCTACATAGGTTTCAGGATAGAAACTTGGCCTTCTTTGACTTTCCTTTTCCAAATTCAGTAAGTTCCCAAGTACTACTGACTCCTCTGAATCATTTCCTGAATTAATTCTCTGTGGCCTCAGGCCCTCAGAATTCCTTGCCTTAGCCATCTGTTTGGTTTCTACTTCAAGGCTCCTGTCCTTCCTCACATTAAAAAAATAAAAAAAAATTGAAAACCAACAACTCTGTTCATGATAACCTCAGCTATTTTTCTAAAACTCGGACTTGGCCTTGTTGATATCTTTAAACATCTGGGTTCCTACTGTTCATGAGGAAAGGTGTTAAACTTTTATTTCCTTAGGTGCCTCATGAATTTTTAAGTCTAAGTGCCTGGAGTATTCTTAGATTCCTCTGCCAGCTGAGCTCTTTCTTTTAAGGCTCTTTCGTGAATGCTGTCTCTGAAGTCTTACCAGCCTCGTCCTTCTTGGGTCACAGCTGGGTGGTCTTATCTTTGTCTTCTCATAGAGCTTTATATTCACCGCTAAGGATAGCACCTCCTGTTTGTGGTCTGCTGAGGGTCTGCTACACGTATTCCATCCCAGTAATCTCAGAGGCAGCTACTACCATCTCCATTTCACAGAGGAGAAGCTGAGGTTCAGGAAACCCCACCAAGATTCCTCAGTGGCAGGTGCTAATGTTTGCAGATTATGCCACAACACCTTTCACCATGTGTCATGACAGTTTGTGTGTGTTTCTGTTGGTGGACCTGTGTGTTCTTGGCAGGACACTCCCCCTACCCCCTTTCTGGTCTGGGAGGACTCAGTATTTGAATCAGGAACAGGGAACAATATGTTTATAATCCATTATTCATTGATGTCTTTTTAAAAGTTTATCCATTTTTGTTGTCTTGTCTCCACGATGCATGACGCAGGTTCTCTGTATGTCTTGTTCTAGCTTTTGCTCTGCATGCCTGCAGGAATGTCTGAAGCCGAAGAAGCCTGTCTGTGGGGTGTGTCGCAGCGCTCTGGCACCTGGCGTCCGAGCCGCGGAGCTCGAGCGGCAGATTGAGAGCACAGAGACTTCTTGCCATGGCTGCCATAAAAATGTATGTGGAAGTAAAATGGAAGAGTCAGTGTCTTTCTCTGATGAGAGGGGGTAAAACGCAGAGCTGTTGCCACATTGTTTCTCAAGTTAGAGCATGACTAGGTGACTAACAGCACGTGTGCATGCTAGTTATCTGTGGCAATGGCTGTGCCATTTCATTTTAGTGACTGTATTGGTTTTGCCTTTTTTTTTTTTTTGAGTTGGTTTAGTGTGTTATATATTGTAGCTTTGAAAACCATAGAAGTCAGTTACCCTGGTTTTTTCCCTATAAAAGAGCCACTTTTCCAAAGCACTATGCATAATTTCCATTAGAATATAATGATAGGATGCTATTTCTTAATTTTTTTTAACATAAAATGAGATCAGCATCTCAAAAAAGTTAACCTACTGCCATGAGTTTGAGGGGAAATGTTATATAATCTGTATCATAATGGATATCAAGAGTATTTGAACTTTTTAGTACTTGATAGGGAAGAATCATGACATAAAGGTCATTATGAAATGATGTGATTATAAGAGCGATACCTAACATTTGAAATGCATCCATGCTCTTTTGTATAATCATGTTGGACTCAAGTGTATTTATTTCACCATCTATTATAATTATAAAGAAGAAATACTGTTGTCTTACTTTCCAAGAGATAGACCCAACCTTATAGGTTTTGAAATCAGGACTTTGTTAATTTTGGACTGTACAAACACACAAAATAATGTAAGCTTGTTCCCCACTCCAGAGATTACCTCTTTAAAAGTGATTTAATTTAGAAGGCTGCAAAACATTTTCTGCCCTTTGACAAACACAGACGTAAGGTTTTTATAAACAGATATAGGAATTTTACAAAATAGAAGTATACTTTAATTCTAGAGATTTTTCTCATTTTGTAAATTTTTTTCACTTAATGACTTACTAAACAGCCTAACATGTCAGTTTCATTACTTTAACACATTAGTATCAGTGGCCATAGAATGGATATACCTTATCTCCTTCCTTTCAGAGTGATTTAGCACTAGGGGTACAAAGTGGTTATCATTCTGAATAGGGCTATTTCCCATCCCTTTTAATTGGGAGCTCTTTGGTTGGTGACTTGAAGTCAAGTTCTTTAGCTGGAGGTAAGACAGAAAAGAACATTATGGTAAGCTGGAGTTCAAATAACGAAGCTTTCTTTTTTTTATTGTGGTTTCCTTTAATTTCGAAACTCAGGATATTGAAATGAAATCACCCATTACTTTATCTTTATGCATGCATGATGGTTTTTTTTTTTTATACTTCTGATTTTTCTTCATTTTTAAAGATTAATGATTGTATTGTATTTCCGGGTGTCCTATACCTCCAAAAATGTTTATCTTCCTTTTACCTCTCCTCTTCATTCTTTAAACTTTTTCTTTCCTTTTAGAACACCTGCGATGAAGCACTCTCCTCTAGGTTTTCTTTCTCTTTCCATCTTGCAAAGACTAGATTTTATAGGAGAAATAGAACTCAGATTTCTGGTTTTTTTAAAGATCATTTGTCACAATCTGGCATCCTGTACTTTAACTAGAATTACTGGTCTTATCTCTTTTACTTAAATGATTATTTTTTACTGCTGCACATAATGAAACGTGCTTCTTGGCTTGCTGTGAGGAGACTAGTTTAAATGCTATGTAGAAAACTTAAACCTTCCCTGGTTTGAAGTATGTGAGCAGAGAGCATAACTTGAATAAAAGCAAACCTCTAGAAGAGTTACTTTGAGTGGAAGCAGATGTCCTGGGTTGGTCACGTCAGACATCAGCCTTGGTGTTAACAAAAACCCTGCAACAAACATGCTTTCAGCCCCGTCAGCATAGCCAGGAGTCTGGTGAGATTGTTTGCCAGGGTGATAATAGATCTGGTTTTCATCTTGACCTTGCTTTGGGACTATGTCGGCCCTGACTAACTTATGGGCTCTGATTCTTCCTGTCCAAGTTCTTCCTATCCAAGATCCGGGCACACGTGGCTACCTGTTCCAAGTACCAGAATTACATCATGGAAGGTGTGAAGGCCACCACCAAGGATGCCTCCCTTCAGCCAAGGTAAATGACTCAAAACACTCCCTCAGGCGGAGGTTATCTTTTGCTATGAAGACAGTGGACACTTTGCATGTTCAAGGGTTTAGTTGTAGGAGTTTGGGAAAATGGAGGTATAATTGTTAATCTGGCTACACCTGATGTCAGTTTTTGTTTTTGGGGTAGAGTGTGGAGGACTCTGTTGCTCACTTCAAGTAATAGCTCTGCTGTTAAGTTATTTTCAACAGTTGACCTGATTCTGAAGTGATTGTCAGAATCCCTGTCATAACACATTGAACTTTGCTCCTTTTTTGGAGGATACAGTGGTTGAAGTGTGGAAAAGTACTCACAGAGAGCTTTCTTCCTTTTTTCCTGCCTTTCATCTTCCAGGAATGTCCCAAACCGTTACACCTTTCCTTGCCCTTACTGTCCCGAGAAGAACTTTGATCAAGAAGGACTAGTGGAACACTGCAAGTTATTCCATAGCACGGATACCAAATCTGTGGTAAGAGGAACTAGGTTTTGTTGTTTTCCTTTTTATGAAAAAAAGTCAAACTTAGAGAAAAATTAACAGGATTAGTACAGTGAGCTCCTTGTGTACCCTTTACCTAGATTCACAGTCTTATAACATTTTACCATATTTGCCTAATGATACTCCATATGTACATCTTTTTTGCTAATCAGTAATAAGTTACAGATGATAGGACTTTTTGCTTCTACTCACTTCAGCATGTATCTCCTTAGAAGAATATTTTTTTACAAAATCACATTTTTTGTGTTTGTCACACTCAGGAAATGTAACATTGGCACAATTTAATATCTAATAGAGAATTCATGTTTAAATTTTAACAATTGTAGGGGTGCCTGCCTGGCTCAGTTGGTAGAACATGTGACTCCTGATCTCAGGGTTGTGAGTTCAAGCCCCAAGTTGGCCAGAGAGATTACTTTAAAAAAAAAAAGTGGAATACCTTGAAATTTTAATAATTGCAATATCCTTCATAGCAATATCCTTCTGCCCCCAAATTCTGGATCTTTGTGTTACATGTAGTTGTCACGGCTCTAGGGTTCGGCTTTTCTTTGCCTTACATTACCTTGACATTTTTAAAGAGGACAGACCAGTTGTTTTGTAAGATGTCCTTCAATTTGCATTTGTCTGATTCTTCTTCATTTTATAAGCAGTGTGTCCTCTGGGTGACACATCTGAGGTTATGTGATGTCTGTTGGCGCTGTCGTTGGTAATGTTAACTTGGATCCCTTGATGTCCACTTGGATCCCTTGATGTCCACGAGATTTGTCCCCTGTAGAGCTACCATTTTCCTTTTGAGAGTAGTTTATAGTTGTGGAGAAAGAGAATGTATATGAAATTACTAGGAAAGTGCTTATCAGTCTTGACATTTAAGTATCACAGAATGGCACGTAGTTTTGTTTAATGTTTGGATATGATCCATGTCAGCAGTATCACCCTTTCCTTTTTCCCGCGCCCCCCCCCAAATAAGCTGTATGCCCAGTGTGGGGCTTGAACTCACAACCCCGAGATCAGGAGTCACTCACTCCACGGGGAGCCTGGGTGGCTCAGTCGTTAAGCATCTGCCTTCGGCTCAGGTCATGATCCCAGGGTGCTGGGATCGAGCCCTGCATCGGGCTCCCTGCTTGGTGGGGAGTCTGCTTCTCCCTCTCCCAATCCCCCTGCTTGTATTGCCTCTCTCGCTGTCTCTCTCTCTAAATAAAATCTTTAAAAAAAAAAAAAAAAAAAGAGTCACGCACTCCACTGACTGAGCCAGCCAGGTGCCCCCTTCCCTTTTAATGTCATTGACAGGCTAGGTCTTGATAGAACCTCCTCTGTAGTTCTCTTTCAGTTTTCCCATCTCAGACTGCTCTTTTGAACTGTATACCTAGTTTTATGGGCACGCTTCAGCTCCCTTGCCTTAAAAGGTGGTGCATGGACTTTAGTATTTGAATGAGCTTTTGTGAATAGGATTAGGCCTAGTGGCATTCTTTTTTTTTTTTTTTTTTTTTTGCAAATTTTAAGATACAGCCGGCCTGTTTGAGAATACCTTAGATCTTCTCTTGACTTTATTGAACTCCTTAGCAAGTCCACATTCTGGTCAGTACAGCCACTTTTTACCCTGGGCTCCCCAAGCTCTTACTGTTGTGCTGTGACAGATTTGACAGATAAATTCCCTCTTGTCCGCTTTTCCCAACTCCCCTCACTAGGGAACTTGGCCCGCGTGGCTCATTGTAAGTCATTTTCAGCCAGGCCCTGTTGCTGCTCGGCACTCCCTGGTGGCTGTTCTGGGGACTCTGTGCATTAAGTTCCTGGCATGACCCCTACTCATCCTTTCCAGGTAACACTGAGTCCTGCTTTTAACTGAGTTCAGAGTATCACGTGTGAATTCCTTTCTTCACTCTTCCTCCTGTCTCAGGAACCCTCTGATTTACCTCTGAGGTCGCAGACTGGCGGTCCATGGGATATGTGTGGCCTATACACATTTTAACTTCCCTTTTAACCTTTAAAAACCAGAAGATTTCTCAGTCTTGATAGTCTACATTTGAGAAACTGAAAGTTCTGGCAAGAGCCAGCTGGCCTACGGGGCGCCTGGGTGGCTCAGTCGTTAAGCGTCTGCCTCCGGCTCGGGTCATGGTCCCAGGGTCCTGGGATTAAGTCCCACATCCGGCTCCGAGCTGCTCAGCGGGAAGCCTGCTTCTCCCTCTCCCACTGCCCCTGCTTGTGTTCCCTCTCTCGCTGTGTCTCTCTGTCAAATAAATAAAGTCTTTAAAAAATAAAATAAAAAATAAAAATTAATGGGGCGCCTGGGTGGCTCAGTTCGTAAGCGTCTGCCTTCAGCTCAGGTCATGATCCCAGGACCCTGAGATCGAGCCCCGCACTGGGCTCCCTGCTCAGCGGAGAGCCTGCTTCTCCCTCTCTCTCTGCCTGCTACTCTGCCTACTTGTGCTCTCTATCTCTGTTAATAAATAAATAAAAATCTTTAAAATAAAGTAAAAAAAAAAAAGAGCCAACTGGCCTAGAGTGGTTGCTGCCCCTCTAGATGGGATGGGCTTACACCTGTCCTCCTTTGCTCATGTGCCTTACTAATCTGGTCCCTGTGAGCACTTGAATTTGCAGCCCTTGTTTCTTGTCCTTATCATTCCATTTTGTGTTGAGGAAAAGGCTCCTTTCCAAATCTGACTCTGCCTGAGTCCTCAGACCCATGCAGAGGACTGAGCAGAGGGCCCAGCCCAAAGTAAGACTTATCTCTGCTCCTGCGGCTTACCCTGTCCTGTGTCTTGCCTTTTCTTACCTCAGCTTTGTTTCTCTGCCCATGCCTCACTCTTGTTTTCCTTCAGACATGCCCATCTTCCCTGGCTCGTTGGTGGGAGGAATATTCGATCTGTGCTCTCTCTAGATAGTGTTCGGTTGATCTTTTCCCTCGAGCTTGTCATTTTTTAGCTGCTGCTGTCTCTTTGAACCCTTTTCTTTATCCTCTCCAGATTCAGCTTCCACCCCTGCTGATGTCATATTCTCCATGGTCCCAGCTGACTTCTCGAGCCCTTGCTGTCTGTCACCTCTTTGCAATTTTTTAAAAAGATTTTATTTATTTATTTGACAGAGTGCATGTACAAGCAGGGGAAGCAGCAGAGGGAGAGGGAGAAGCAGGCCTTCTGCTGAGCAGGGAGAGGGAGCCTGATGCGGGGCTCGATCTCAGGACTCTGGGATCATGACCTGAGCCGAAGGAGACACTTAACTGACTGAGCCACCCAGGGGCCCCCGTCTTTGCAATTTTTAAATACGTTTTCTTTGTATGTAGTCAGTTCACATTGTAAAAAGTGTGTCTCTGACCCCTTCCCCTAGTTTTCCGGTTCCCTTCTATACCATTAGTTCCCAGTATTTCTTTATATTCTTGCATTTTATTCTGTGTTTGGATATGATAAATGCATTATGTTGCCATTTGCCATTTTTGTTTAATAGAAATAGACCCAATCTAAAAGTAAACCACACCATGGTGGCTTGCCAGCCTCATGAGATCACTCACAGAATTGATTATTCTCAAAAATAAACAGCCTTACCATTTGATTTTAATATTTGTCTTTCTAACATTTATATCTTTATTATATAGATGACTATTGAAATTTTCTGTAGGCAGATGTCAACCTGAAATGGGCATTGAACCTGCTATTTTTCTGTGATTCCGGAGTGGCTTCACAGTGTGCATTCTTTGGCCACAGTTGGCAAATAAGAGCTATGTTTTGTAAAAAACACCCAAAGCCAAGGTTTCAGCTCTTTCTTCAAGATGTTTTAGGTGTTATTCTTAATAAGTGATCATTCATTGAAAAGGCAAGTGTGCAGAGACACACAAACACCACCCACCCGCCCCCACTGTGCATTTTCTGTTTTAAAGTTTGCCAGATAAGCTTAACTATTTTGGTAATTATGAGAAGGATAATGGATGTTAAGTAAAATGTAGAGACTGGAATTCATTTCCTACCACCATCTTGCCCTGCGGTTTTTAGAAGGGAGTAAATGAAGAAATTTGTGTGCCATCCAAGTTAAGCGGATTGACTATGTTGTAGAGCTGGTTAGCGGCGGAGCGAGTACTGGAACCTGGTGTCCTGGCTCCTAAACCAGTTTTCACTTCAGAACATCAGAACATCAGAAATGGTTCTCTGTTGTGCCCACTGGCATGTCAGTAGAGCTCAGCTGTGTGTGGAAAAATACACAATCATGTAATCCAAAGACGTCTGTAGTTTTCAGATGTCCTTAGGAGATTCTTGTATGTCCCCCTTTTTATGCAAATGACAGCACGTTCTACACACTGAATCAGTGTTCTTGGCATCTGCCCCATATCTGACATGTATATCTGCTTTTTTAATGAGCTTCACAGTTTCCCATTACTTGTCTGTCCCTTATTGATGAACATCAAGGTTGGTCTCAGACCATATCAGGAAGTTAGAGTAAGGACTGGATATTAAATGCTACTAAAGAATTATTGTTGATTGATAGGTGGGACAGTAGTATTGGATATGTAAAGGGAAGTACCTATTTTGAGGACTGTACTGAAATAGTAAAGGGTGAGATATTGTGTCTTATTTTAAAATGCCTCATTTTTTTGCCAAAATGAGTGTGCCAAACTAAAATCTAGGTTTTGGGGATAAGGGATGGGTCACCAAAGCAATATCTACTTTTCTGTAGGTTGGAAATTATGTGGCATGCTAAGTTTTAAAATGCAGCCATAATTTTTTTTTGTAGTGTTCCATGATTCATTGTTTGCGTATAACACCCAGTGCTCCATGCAGTACGTGCCCTCTTTAATACCCATCACCGGGCTTACCCATCCCCCGACTCCCCTCCCCTCTAAAACCCTCGGTTTGTTTCTCAGAGTCCATAGTTTCTCATGGTTCATCTCCCCCTCCGATTTCCCCCCTTCATTTTTCCCTTCCTACTATCTTCTTTTTTTTTTTTTAACATATAATGTGTTATTTGTTTCAGAGGTACAGGTCTGTGATTCATCAGTCTTGCACAATTCACAGCACTCACCATAGCACATACCCTCCCCAGTGTCCATCACCCAGCCACCCCATCCCTCCCACACCCCACCACTCCAGCAACCCTCAGTTTGTTTCCTGAGATTAAGAGTTTGTCTCCCTCTCTGGTTTCATCTTGTTTCAGTTTTTCCTCCCTTCCCCTATGATCCTCTGTGTTGATCTCAAATTCCTCATATCAGTGAGATCATATGATACTTAAATCTTTCTCTGATTGACTTATTTCGCTTAGCATAATACTCTCTAGTTCCATCCACGTCATTGCAAATGGCAAGATTTTTTTTGATGGCTGCATAATATTCCATTGTAGCTACATACCACATCTTCTGTATCCATATATCTGTTGTTGGACATCTTGGTGCTTTCCATAGTTTGGCTATTGTGGACATTGCTGCTCTAAACATTGGGGTGCAGGTGCCCCTTCGGATTACTACATTTGTATCTTTGGGGTAAATACCCAGTAGTGCAATTGCTGGGTCGTAGGGCAGCTCTATTTTCAACTTTTTGAGGAAGCTCCATACTGTTTTCCAGAGTGGCTCCACCAGCTTGCACTCCCACCAACAGTGTAGGAGGGTTCCCCTTTCTCCACATCCCCGCGAACATCTGTCGTTTCCTGACTTGTTAATTTTAGCCATTCTGACTGGTGTGAGGTGGTATCTTGGCTGAGATTTGGATTTGGATTTCTCTGATGCCGAGTGATGTTGAACACTTTTTCATGTGTCTTTTGGACATTTGGATGTCTTCTTTGCAGAAATGTCTGTTCATGTCTTCCCATTTCTTGACTGGATTATTCTTTGGGTGTTCAATTTGCTAAGTTCTTTATAGATTTTGGATACTAGCCCTTTATCTGATACGTCATTTGCAGATATCTTCTCCCATTCTGTCAGTTGTCTTTTGGTTTTGTTGACTGTTTCCTTTGCTGTACAAAAGTTTTTTATCTTGATGAAGTCCCAGTAGTTCATTTTTGCCCTTGCTTCCCTTGCCTTCGGCCATGTTTCTAGGAAGAAGCTGCTGCCTGTGTTCTCCTCAAGGATTTTGATGGATTCCTGTCTCACCTTTAGGTCTTTCATCCATTTTGAGTCTATTTTTGTGTGTGGTGTAAGAAAATGGTACAGTTTCATTCTTCTGCATGTGGCTGTCCAATTTTCCCAACACCATTTGTTGAAGAGACTGTCTTTTTTCCATTGGACATTCTTTCCTGCTTTGTCAAAGATTAGTTGACCATTAGAGTTGAGGGTCCATTTCTGGGCTCTCGATTCTGTTCCATTGATCTACGTGTCTGTTTTTTGCCAGTACCATACTGTCTTGATGATTACAGCTTTGTAATAGAGCTTGAAGTCCGGAATTGTGATGCCACCAGCTTTGCTTTTCTTTTTCAACATTCCTCTGGCTATTTGGGGTCTTTTCTGGTTTCCATACAAATTTTAGGATCATTTGTTCCATTTCTTTGAAAAAAGTTGATGGTATTTTGATAGGGATTGCATTAAATGTGTAGATTGCGCTAGGTAGCATAGACATTTTCACAATGTTTGTTCTTCCAGTCCATGAGCATGGAACGTTTTTCCATTTCTTTGTGTCTTCCTCAATTTCTTTCCTGAGTATTCTATAGTTTTCTGAGTACAGATTCTTTGCCTCTTTGGTTAGATTTATTCTTAGGTATCTTATGGTTTTGGGTGCAATTGTAAATGGTATTGACTCCCTAATTTCTCTTTCTTCTGTCTTGTTGGTGTATAGAAATGCCACTGATTTCTGTGGATTGGTTTTATGTCCTGCCACTTGACTGAATTCCTGTATGAGTTCTAGCAGTTTTGGGGTGGAGTCTTTGGGGTTTTCAACATAAAGTATCATATTACCTGCAAAGAGTGAGAGTTTGACTTCTTTGCTGATTCGGATGCCTTTTCTTTCTTTTTGTTGTCTGATGGCTGAGGCTAGGACTTCTAGTACTGTGTTGAATAGCAGTGGTGAGAGTGGACATCCCTGCCGCGTTCTGACCTTAGGGGGAAAGCTCTCAGTTTTTCCCCATTGAGAATGATATTCGCTGTGGGTTTTTCATAGATGTAGCTATAAATTTTTAACACATCTTTGTGTTTATCTATGTTTATAAGATAAAGTCTTAGACCTGGGTTAACTTGGTTAAAGGTTAAGTGCGCTCATAAATCTGATAGTGCTAGAGTGCTCTGTGGTTTTGGTACTATGACCTCATTTTCTCTTTTTTTCCTTTTTTGGCTTCCCAAAATCCCTCTGGTTGTTTTGTCTCTGTTGAAGCCTCTCTTCCTTCAGCTGTTGACGCTCTGTTCTGTCCCCTCTCCATCTACAGAGTCTTTAACTGTTAATGTTTCAGCCCTTCCCATTGGAAGCCACCACCTCTCAGTCTCTGGACCCGACCCACCTTCCAGCCCCACAGCTATAGCTGCCAGCCCGGCCGGCTCCTTCTACCAAGGAGTCTGCTACCATTTCAGACTGATCTCTTGCCAGTCCCTTTTGTCGCCCTATCTTCCTTGTAAATGGTGGGGTTCCATTTCCAAGCCGACCACTTAGGCCTACTGCTCCCCCTGGCCCAGCTCCTCTCTGTCCATCTATGAATTTTCCATTCTAGCCAGACTGATTGCCTCATTGTAGGCCTATACTGCTATCCCCTGGCCTCTCTGTGCCACTTCCTGTCTTCTGGAGCACCCTTTCATGTTCTCTTTGTCCTTCCAAATACCTCCCAGTCTTCAAGGCCCAAATCGACTTCTTACATGAGGGCTTTTCAGCCTCAGCCCTCTCATCTGAGCATTGACTTTGTAAAAATAGCACAGAAGGCTGTGTTTTACTTCCTCGGGATATGGTTCATCTGTCATTTCCTTGGTTTTCTTTGTGCTTTTGGATCATTTTGTGTGCTGGGTCAGACAGCCAGAGTCTAGGCCCCTACTGAGCTGACACACATCCTGGTCACAGTAAAGGTTCAGAAAAGGGTGGTATGGTGGCTGAAGCCTTTATGCACTCTCATCTCTCATTTGACCCGAGGAGGCTGACAGTGCTTTCTGGGTTATGAATGTACGTATGAAGGAGTGGCCAGGCCCTAAACCAGTGTGTCAGGAAAGCTGCCCTGGAGGAAAGGAGGCCAGATAGAGGTCACAGAGGGCTAATGTCAGCTTTAATGTCAGGTGCCTAAGACCGTGCTTCTTTGTTGAAAGGTTTGCCCGATATGTGCCTCAATGCCCTGGGGAGACCCCAACTACCGCAGCGCCAACTTCATAGAGCACATCCAGCGCCGGCACCAGTTTTCTTACGACACTTTTGTGGTGAGTCTGGAACCCGGGCCCTGATCCTTCCCCTGGGGGAACTCCCTTCTCTTACCTGGAGAACTGTGGGTCCTGTTGTTGAGTTTTGTCACTGATGTGATGGGCTCCCTGGAACAGCAGCTGTGTGGTCCATGCTGGTGAACCCAGTGAGTGGCCAGAGCCTTTGTTGTGTGGTATTTAAGAAGGTGAACTGGCCAGTCATGTGCAGTGAAACATAGTGAAAGCGTATTTCTGGTTTTTTCCCAAAAAATTTCCCCACTTTCTTTTGGTATGTGTAGTTTTTACCTGTTATAGAACCTGGCTTAGGATCCCAAAGCTCAAATGCTCATGGGGACCAGGCAAGTAATGGCAGTGGTCCTCATGAGGATTTGCAAATTGGACAGTATCTGACCTGTGTTATGCTGCCATCAGCTCCAGTTGATCGTTAGCGTGTGGAGATACAGGGATAGTATTGCCTGTCTCTTCACCTGCCCCAACCCCAAGAAGCTGGAAAGGCAGAATGTCATAGGAAATAATCTCATAATTTTTTTAAAGGACTTCAGGTCAAAGAAAGCACATCCACTCGCCAAAGGTGTTCATCCAGTTGGTATCCTTTCCCTAGAGCTGAGCGGTTTTGAAGGGACCCACTGTTGTTTTGGCATAATAGTAATAGATAAATTTGGCCAACTGCTCCAGGTAAACCGTTTGTTTGTTGATAGATATACGTCATGAGGATTTTAGAGTAGTATTCAGTCTCTCTTTTTTTTTTTTAAGATTTTATTTATTTATTTGAGAGAGAGAATGAGAGAGCACATGAGAGGGGGAGAGAGTCAGAGGGAGAAGCAGACTGCCCGCCGGGCAGGGAGCCCAACGTGCGACCCGATCCCGGGACTCCAGGATCATGACCTGAGCTGAAGGCAGTCGCTTAACCAACCAAGCCACCCAGGCACTCAGTAGTATTCAGTCTTAACGGCTGTATTTCAGGACCTGGGAAGAAAAGCATGACTCTTTCCTAAGTTGTCATAAGAATATTTATTCTCAGTCTAAGAGAGTGTCTGAGGTTCAGACTTCAAAATAACTGTCCTTTTTGTTAGTGCTGTGAAGAGGAATATGATTCCCAAGTTCTACCCAAGTAGATAATTTGGCCTCATTGAATTAAAAAGGCAAGTTTGACTCCAGTGTACTCCCGTTTGAGCACTTGGTCTGTGCCGCTCTCCATGCAGATGCCCTCTGGTCCTCCTAGTGCCTGTGTGAGGGAGCCGTCAGTATTTTCACTGTCAGGATGAGGCAGCAGAGGCACAGAGAGATCCAGCAGTTTGCCCCCAGTTACGTGGCTGGCGTCTCACCCTGGAGCCGGGATCGGTCCTGGGGCGGTCGCCTCTAGAGCCCGTCATCCCTGGGCTGCCCCACTTTTCCTGCTGACCGTGAGGCTTTGTGGCTTTAACTGGTGCTGAGGCCGAGTGTCTGTGTTTCGCCCACAGGATTACGATGTTGATGAAGAGGACATGATGACTCAGGTGTTGCAGCGCTCCATCGTCGATCAGTGAGCAGCCTCTGCTGTCCGTCTCCTGTTCCAGAGCTTCCATTGTGTGTTAGGCTCATACACCTTAAATGTACAACAGACCTGGAAGTGAGCTGTGGTGTTAGGATAGGGTCCCTTCTGACAGAGAAAGAGGTCTCCAGGTCAGAGCCGTCCTTTCCTTTGGGGTCTTCCCTACTGTTCATTCTGTCACATGTCTGGTCTTTGATTGCTCCTCAGCTACTTTCTGGAGCTTCTGCTTCCTCTTCTGGAAGAGAACCCAGCTTCTCCACCTATCCTTGTTTCACACTTGTTCCTCCCATCTAGTGTTCGTCTCTTGAGGTCCTCTGAGCCAGCCAGGACCTTTTCTGGGTCATGAATAGCACAAATGAGACCAGCATCTTCTCTCCTTGTCCCTGAGGTGTGTGTATCCGATTGGTGATGGAGCTCCTTCTGTGCTCTGGAAGTTCTTGTTCATTGGCCCTTAGCAGCAGCTGCCAAAAGCTGGATTACCTCCTGGGAAATATTTCAAAAGACCTGTTGGGGTGAATGTTCTGGGTTTAGCATGATCTGATGGTGGAAGTTTTGATTAATGATATTTTCCTACTACTCCTGCACACCCTTAGAATTAACTGGTTCAGTCTTAAATGCCTGCATGGTGCCTTTTTAGGATAAGGTGTAACCATATATTTTTAGTGAGGGTAAGTGTTTCTAGGTTAGGAAAGTTAAACTGCATTTATCCATAAGTGGGGAGGAGGGTCAGCTAAGAGCAGTGTGAGGACCATAACTTTTTGGTTCTGATTTTCAAACTAATGCCGTATTTTCAAATGACTGAGTCGTGTTTACCTCTCTATTTGGAGCCTGCTTACATTCTTGTCCTTGAAGCATGAGGAGTCCTCAAATGAAAAGGAAGAGGTTTAGAGGCCCCAGTGGATACTATAGTTAATTTATCTTTTATTTGGTAACTTAGATTAAACTGAGTATTGCTTTTCTATCACAGATGGTTTCCACATGTAAATCAGTGTGTGAAAACCTGCCTTCTAAAGCAGAGGTTATAGGAAATCTAGTATCACAGCCTGCTATCTCTTTTTGACAAGACACACTGTTCAGAAGGCAGACATGTCTCCTGTGAGCATTTGTTGATGGAAACTGTCTACTGGAAGCTTGCTTTGTTAATAGCTCAAGAAACTTGAAGTTCACCATGTTTCACGAATATTAATAAATACAAGGCTAAGAGCTGTCGGTCTAATATGTAGGAGCAGAACCTCTGATCGACCAAAAGGCATGTGGCTTTAGGTTTACTTTTTTGTGTCAGACCTCTCTACACTGAGCATGGAAAGTTTTTCTGGTCAGTGGCTGAGGTTGCAAGTGACAGCGTGCTTTGGGCCTGTGTGTAGTGCTTTGGGGGCCTCTCCCTCTGCCAGTCGGGGCTGCAGATGCCTGGTAACCAGCAAAGACAGCGCACTTTGGGGGCAAAATAATTTTTTCTAATGTGATATTGCTTGGGAGGGCCCAAATGTTAAGGTCCATGTCTTCACTGTAGTTTCTGGAAAAAGTTCACTCTGACCTCCTGAATTGAGAGGTCTAAGTTTGGAGGGAAATTTGACAAAGCCTTCATTTGAGGGAACGGATGAGAGTGTGTCCATTTCACTGGTGGTACCAAGAAACCGATTTCCTTGTATTAAGTGCACTTCATGTATTTCTAATAAGATGACTTTCCGGAAAGTGAAATTTGTTATGTTCTGGCTTTTAAATGGTGAAATATAAATAAATTTCATAATTTATCCAATTGGCAAGCTGTAATGCCTGTTTTCATTAACCACCTTTTGCTGAAATCTAGGCCTGCGGCGGCTCCAGAAGATTGTTGCTCTTTCTAAGGGGAAGTGCTTGTCTGTCACGAGTCCCATCTGACTCTGATCTTAGCTCTGACACTTCACCAACTGGGCCTAACCAAGCTTGTCCTCTCTGGAAAATGAACACAACCCTCCCTTCTCACAGCTGGGAGCTCTGGTGAGGTGAGAAATGACCATGCTCCTTGAATCAAGGGACACGTGGCTTCGGCTCCATTCTGATGACTTAGCAGCAGCCCTGAGGTGTTGCAGTAAAGTTTTGTGCATTAAGATCCAAGGTCATGGCATGCGTAAGCTCTGCATTCTGCCACTGGCTGTGGGACTTTGGGCAAATACTTTCCCTTTCTGAACCTGATTCTCTACAATGAAATGGGAATAATTTTCTGGCTTCTGGTGTCTTTATAAAGGAGGACGTGTTTAGTGTTTATTAAATAGCTACCATTTATTAATCCTTTACTTGTCAGTTTATGATTATATAGTTGGTGAATGTGTGCCTAGCACCGTGCTGGCACATAAAAGGTGCCTAGTGTAAATAGCCTGTATGCCTGAATATAAGGAAGTCATTCATTTTTTGGCCAAATTGGACATAAGAACTTTTTTTTTTTTAAAGATTATTTATTTATTTATTTGAAAGAGAGAATGAGAGAGAGCATGAGGGGGGGAGGGTCAGAGGGAGAAGCAGGCTCCCCGCTGAGCAGGGAGCCCGATGCGGGACTCGATCCCGGGACTCCAGGACCATGACCTGAGCCGAAGGCAGTCGCTTAACCAACTGAGCCACCCAGGCGCCCCTGGACATAAGAACTTTTATCATTGCAAATGAGCTACTCAGATGTCTACTTATTTTTAATTACGTGTATTTAAAACAAACGTAGAAGTATTGCTTTTATCTAGGACGTTTCCAGGCATAGCTGCCTTTTAAGGATATAAGGGATTCAAGAAGCAGCACAAGCCTGGCGCGCGCCTGCCACGTTGTGTACGCTCAGTGTGGCACTCAGCTACTAGACTTACCCTGGGCATAGCTATTGCAATCCCAATCCCATGGGAATCCGAGATTTACTACAGCCCAGACTGAACTCAGCATCTCCAGTTTCCTCCCTCCATGCCTCTCCCTCTTCTGTGTCATTCCCTTTTACTGTGGACTTTACCAGTGAGTGCTCGAGCTGGTGATCCAGGAGTCCTCCTGCCCGCCCCCCGCCTTCATACCTCCACCTTTGGCTAAGTTCCAGTTAAGTCCTGCACTCTAGTTGCACATCAGGAAGTCACCATTTGTGCCTCCCTTTCCTCCAGGTCTGACATTACACACGGTGGCTGTCCTTTGAAATTCCTTGTCATCCAAGACAGGTCAGGAAAGTGACGTTTGATCTGAGACCTGAATGAGATAAGGGACAAGCCTGTTGACCAGGTGGGGGAAGAGCATTCCTGGAGGGAGCCAGTTCAGAGGCCCTGAGGTGGGAGCGTGTGTGTGACACTGGGCCACTGCAGTGACGGGGCTGTCATGAGGCCGTGCCAGAGGCAGCGTGTCAGCACGGAGGCTGTGGAGGGCAGATCTGGGGCTTTTCTGCAGCTGAGATGGGCGCTTTGGAGGTACTGAGTGACAAGACCTGGCCTGGGTTTAAAGAGGAATCTTCTGGCTGCATGTGGAAGAAGGGTCCACAGTGGGGAAGGTGGAAGCAGAGACCAGGAAGGCGGCGGCCGCAGGAGTCCAGAGGAGAACGGCGAAGTAGTGGCGGTTGTCTGAAGGTGTTTTCTAAAAGAGAAGTGTGAACACGAGGGGTCGAGAACGACACCAGGGTTTGGGGCCTACACGATTTGGTGGGCAGAGGTGCCTTTCTGAATTGGAGGGAAAACTCCAAGAGCGGCAGTTGTGGGGGAATCAGGGATGGAATGGGTGCTTTGAACTTGGGATAAGACTTCCGTGTTCCCTCGTTGCACACAGAGAAAGTGCCAGCTCTCAACTCCAGGATGTGCCTGGCATGCTTTACATAACTAAGAGATTACTCTGATGACGTTTGTTATTTTCATGCCAACTGAGTCCTTAAAATGTGGACCAACTGAGTCCTTAAAATGTGTGAGTAGACAGAATATCTCTGCGTCTGATTTAGATGTATCAAGGAAAAATGAGACATCTGAGTGTTTCATTTGCAGTGGTGAAAGCTCTAACGTTCATTTTGGCCAAAAACACTTCTTCAAATTTCCTTATCGGAGAAGGACGATTTCCTCATACTCAGACATACATGGTATTTCCTGAGCACCTGCTATGTGTCAGCACTGTGCTAGGCACCGGGGATTCACACATTAATCCAGTGTATAATTACAAACTGATTAAGTGTTCATGGTAAGAGATTAATAAATGGTAGCCATTTAATAAATAGTAAATATTCTCACTTTATAAGGGAACCGGAAGCCCAAAGTCCCTGGGCTTACAGTATCATCTAGACCTTTTCTCCCCCTGGTACTTTGCTCTCCTGTGAGTTGAGTGTCTCCTACTGGCTCTTCTCCCAAACAGCATTTGAACATGACTGGGTTTCCTCCACCATCCACTACTGGCCCATAGCTCTCCTTCTTGTTCATACCCAGACGTCCTGAACTGGTTGTTCTCGCGCACTGCTTCACTTTCTGCTACTTCCCAACTTTACCCCTGAACTGCTCCCACGTACGCTTTGTACCCTGCCCCTCACCAAAGACAAGGCCTGTTACTAACTCCAGCAGACACGTTAGTCCTCCGTTTCCATTTTCACCCTATTTAGTGCTCGTGACCCACCCCTCTTTTTAGAAACAGTTGCTTCTGCTGGCTTTTCTGCTGGGACACCATCTGATTTCTCTTCCTATTTCTTTGCCACGTTCCTTTTCCTTGGCAGTTGCCACCTCCTGGTTCCCTTCCCTTAGCTGTTGGAGTTCTTCAGACTCTGCCTTAGACTCCATCTCACCCCACACCCTGTCCCCAGGCAGACTCCCTCCCCCACTCTCCACTCTTCCCTTGGCTTTCCTTACTGTCTGCGTGCTGATGGGCCCAGACCCATAGTTCTAGAGCAGACAGCTCTCTGGAGCTCCAGGCCCACAGAGCCCGCTTCTTCATAGAGCTGTCCATTGCATGACTGAAGGGCATCTTCAGTGCTGCATGGCCCAAACTAACTCATCATCTGCCCTCTTACTACCACACCCCATGCTAGGTCCTTCTCCCACCACTTTAGGGGAGGTGAGGACACCATCCCTCCAGTGGCTCTGGAGTTAGCCCGAGTATCATCTTTAACTCTTTTGTCCCCCCTAACACCCCATATTACAAAATTGTGCTGATTTTAGCTCCCATATAATGCACTTGTATTTTCTCACTATTGTGCTGATTTTAGCTCCCATATAATGCACTTGTATTTTCTCACTATTGTGCTGATTTTAGTTCGCATATAATGCACTTGTGTTTTCTCATAGCCTACTGCCTACTGCCACCAGCATCTCAAACCCACCATAATCTCACCTGAATTACCACCACAACTTTCCTTCTGGCCTCCAGTGTTCTCTAGCCAACATTCAGTGCATCTTCCACCAAACAGCCAGAAGGATCATATCCTTTAAAACCCTTCAAAGG
The DNA here is from genome assembly GCF_037043125.1 of Eumetopias jubatus. NCBI lineage: Eukaryota > Metazoa > Chordata > Mammalia > Carnivora > Otariidae > Eumetopias > Eumetopias jubatus. The sequence goes on from NW_028274815.1 coordinate 129,384,447, forward strand.
CTCCAGATACCCTCGGATAAAGCCCCAACACCTGGACATGGCCCTCCAGGCCCCCTGTGCTCTGCCCCTACCTGCCTCTCCAGCTTCAGCTCCTGACACTGGCACTCACTGTGCTCTGATCATATGAGCGTTTTTGCACCTCAGGTGTGTCCTGTCTCCCACCATCCCTCTGGAATATTCGGTGCTGCTGTATTCCCCGCCCCCCCCCCCCCCGCCACTTCCCCCCACTGTTTTTGCCTCCTAGTTGCGGTTTGGATGTCTAGATCAGAATTTCATGTCTGATGTTCCTGGTACTAATCAGGGTATTTATTAAACTCTTCCATAAATACCCCTACTATGGCATAAGTTCCCTGAGGTCAGGATTCTTGTCTTATTTACCTCTGTGACCCCATTGCTCAATATTTGGGTAAAATACAGGACTCCCAGATAATGTTAATTTCAAGCAAACGACAAATAACTTGTTAGTGTAAATATGTGTCTGATATTTCACAGAAGTATAATTTGCTCAAGTCAGGAAATGAATGCCAGGAATACTCATGTTGAAAAGTTACTTGTTTGGAATTCACATTTAACTGGGTGTTGTGTAAAATTTTTTTTTTTAAGATTTTATTTATTGGAGAGAGAGAGGGGGAGAGAGGGAGGGAGGACACAGCAGGAGCATGAGAAGCAGGCTCCCTGCTGAGCGGAGAGCTGGACGTGGGGCTCGATCCCAGGACCCTGGGATCATGACCTGAGCCGAAGGCAGATGCTCAACCAACTAAGCCATCCAGGCGCCCCGGGTGTTGTGTATTTTTATTGGTTAAGTCTGTAAACCCTACTCAGTGTGTATTAGCACAATAAATGTTCTGAACATCTGCTATGTGCTAGGCAGCTCACACCTTCTCATTAAGTTATTATTTGTGCAGTTACTTGTTCTCCCATACTAAGAAGTTACGCTCTTGAAGGCAAGGACTGTGCCCATCTTGTGTGCTTCTGGCCCCAAGTACCTTCAATGAATATTCCTAGCATTGAAATGGAACTTTTGTAAAAGGGGGCTCTTTTACAATGGTACTTCCTTTCTGTTGCCCGGAAGTAGGGGCTTGTGTGGTGGTAGGGGAGAGCCTGAAGGGGGCAGTGTCTCATAGAGCCTGGGACTGGCCCCGCTGTCCGCAGGAAGGCTGGCCCTCAAAGTGGAAGTGCAGGAGTAGAGCCTTGCTGGGCAGAGGGGGCGAGTCTCTGGCTGGCAGGTGAGATAAGATGGCCGCTGCCTGCTGGAAGCCTTATCTGCCCAGGCCCTCGATCTGGTCCCTGGATGCTTTCTTGCCTGTATTCATCTCCTTATCACTTGACCTTCCTTCCTGTCTGCTGAGCATCCCATCGGGGACTCAGCGGGCGCTATGAATACAGGAGTAATGATGATGATAATCCTTCTCATCCCTGGTTCCTGACACAGTGCCCACCCTCAAATAATTTTGATTTAATCCTCTAATTCCTGAAAGGTGATCAAAGCCAGGCACTCAGGTTACTCTGGAAAAGTCCATCTCATTGAATCCTCCTAACGAGCCCTTCAGGAGAGACTCTAAAAGCATTCTCATTACACAGATGAGGAAGTGGAGGCCGCAGAGGAGTAATTTGCTCAAGCAGGGACCCAACGACGTAGTGTTGCGGCGTGGAGGTGTGATCAGATGCATGGTCTCAGGCACGCTGCACAGCCCCCTGTTCCCAGCACCCACACTGCTAGCTCTGATCTCTGCTTTGGTTTCCTTATCATTGGTGAAATGGGGTTAATAAGTGTCTTCCTCATAGAGTTATGGGAACCTAGTTTAATCACGTAAAGCTACAGTACAGGGCCTGGGACAAAGTAAGTGCTTAATGCTTAATAAATGAGCTACCAATGTTACGACCATTTTTTCATCCCTTCCTGAGACCACCCAATGCCTGGCACTTCCTAAGCAGCTAGCAGCTGCAAATGTTTGATGACTAAATGCTATTATTAAGTGGGGTGTTTCCCAAACTAGGCCTGAAGACATGAATTACCTGGGAGTCACTTACTATAAAATAGATTCTCAGGCCCTTCCCTTGGAGATTCTGATTGGTAGGCGTGGGTGGGGCCTGGGAGTCTATATCTTGTAGAAAGAACCTCAGGTAAAATGCATCCTTAGGCTAATTTAGGAAATCCCTATATAATGTAAGGCAGGCTAGTGTTACAACAAACCTCTTGTAGCTTGGGTGGGGCAGCAACTCAGGTGATGTTTAGAATCAGGTGGACAAGCTTAGTCCTTAGAGGTCATAAGACTTTAGCGATACCTTTTCTGATTCTAAAAATCATCTAGGGGCGCCTGGGTGGCTCAGTTGGTTAAGCGTCTGCCTTCTGCCTTCGACTCAGGTCATGATCTCAGGGTCCTGGGATCGAGCCCCACGTCGGGCTCTCTGCTCGGCGGGGAGCCTGCTTCTCCCTCTCCCTCTGCTCCTCCCCCTGCTTGTGTTCTCTCTGTCAAATAAATAAATAAAATCTTTAAAAAAAAGTCATCTAAAGTGTTTGGTCTCAAATGATCTCCCACAAATTATCTACAAAGGAGAAATTAGTGACTTTGTAGTGGAGAAACCTAGCAGACACCTTCACCAAGTGATTAAAGGTAGTAATATTGATAATGGGACAAACCATGGGTCACTTGATGGGATGCACTGAGGACACAGCACCACTTCTGAGGTTCCCAGCAGAAAAACTTTTAATCCTAAGGAATCATCAGGCAAATCATCCAAATTGAGGGACATTCTGCAGAACAGCCAGAACTTTTCCTGTCAAGGTCCAATTAAAGGAGCCTACAGAGGCGTGATGGCTGGTAGCCATGCTACATGATTCCTGTTGGAGCCCTGATAGGTGGGGGTTACCAGAAAGGATGTTGCTGACATTGGAATGTGGACTGTGGAATAAGGAACAGTATTTTATCAATGTTAGATTTCCCAATTTTGACAGTTGTATGTACAGTTACATAAGGGGGATATCCTTGTTCTTAAAAGGTATGCATAGAGGAGTTTAAAAGTAAAGGACATGATGTTTCTTATTCTTAAATGGTTCAGAAAAAAGTGGTGCCTGTGTATAAATATGTAGATAGGACAGGAAATAGGCACAGTATTGAAAATTATAAAGCAGATATGCACAGTGTCAAAAATCATGCTTATTGTTAACAAAAGACATGTAGGACAGAAAAATATAAAGAAGAAAGTCGAAACCATTCACCCCACCCCACAGACACCCGGACAACCCATCCCGTCAATAGTGGAATACTTACATGTCCTTGAGTCACCATACTTCTGGCTAAAACTTAAAATGGGCGAATGTTCTACTTGTCTATAACATGCATTTTCACTCCAAGATGTATCCACCCACATCTTCCCATGTCAGTGTCGTGTTATTTTAATGGCTGCGTGATGCTCCTGGTGAGGATGGACCATACCTTCTTACCAATGGGTATTTAGATTGTTCTAGACTGTGCCAGAGTGAGCATCCTTGCAAATACATTTTGCCTCCTTGTCTGTTTTATAATGCAGAGCTTCTGGATCAAATAGAGCAGGGTTGAGAGAGGCAGAAACAGGGAGACAGAGACAGGCAGAGTCGGGGGAGAAAGAAGCATGCCTGAGGAGACAGAGGGAGCCTGTGTGAGGCGTAGAGGCCCCAGTGGCCTGGCCACAGGAATCCCAGCAGAGAAGTGACTGAGTCACTTTTTGGAACACACCCTACAGATACAGCTGTAGGTAAGGTCAGAGTCCTCGATGCAGGGATTTTTGTGGGACCATTGTTCTTGAGAAGCAACCTAATTGCATGTTGATGGGGCTGGTTATAGATTGTGCTGTGCCCCTTGGAGCCAGCCTCCAAGTAGGGCTGCCAGATTTAGCAAATGAAAATACAGGAAGCCCAGTTAATTCTGAATTTCAGATAAAGAATAAGTCTGTCCCATACAGTCTTAGACTAAAAGTATATTTGTTCTTTATCTGAAATTCTAATTTAATTGGGCATCTGTATTTTTATCTGGAAACCCTGTCTCCAAGATCAGTGAGAGCAGCAAGGTGAAGTCGGGATAGAGGGGTGAGTGTGTGTGTAGACACGTGTGCACGGAGGGCTTCTGAGGTAGCTCTGGAGGTTTTAGCTCCTGACCTGGGTAGCGGTTGTATTTGAGGGGAAGGGACTTGTCTAGGTCCCACAACTCTGGGTGGTAGAACTAGGTGGGGCCCCAGCTTTGTGCTCTGGGGTAATTTGTGTATATGTCTTAAAGTGTTAATATAGGGCGCCTGGGTGGCTCAGTTGGTTAAGCGACTGCCTTCGGCTCAGGTCATGATCCTGGAGTCCCGGGATCGAGTCCCGCATCGGACTCCCTGCTCAGCGGGGAGTCTGCTTCTCCCTCTGACCCTCTTCCCTCTCGTGCTTTCTCTCTCTCATTCTCTCTCTCTCTCAAATAAATAAAATCTTTTAAAAAAAAGTGTTACTATAAATACAAATATTAAAAACATCACGATTTCCTAAACTCCACTTAAACATTTTTGGTTTTAAAAAGTACTGGCAGGGTCCTGGGGTCTGCCTTCCTGAACTGTTCTCACATCCTGGAACATTCATCTGCTCCTGGGCTTCTTAATCATGGTGGCCACTGGTCACTGCGGCCTGAATGTCCTCTCAACTTCCCTTCCCCTCTCACCTGCCCATCCTGTGACCTCAGCCTGCAGTCGGTTTGGATCTCAGTCCGCTGACTCACCCTGCGTCCCTTGGGGCTGGTGAGTTGCCTGTTCTGTCTTCCTCCCTCACCTGTGAGCTCCACAGGGACAGAGACCTTGTTTGTGTCCTGCTGGGTTATCACAATAGCCTAGCCTCCTTGGCCAGCTACCTTCTGTGGCTCACTGTGATTTGGGGGTATCTGACCTCTGAGCCTCAGTTTCCTTATCTATAAAACGGGGCTAATAATCTTGCCTACCACTCAGGGCTTGCTGTGGAATCCACATGGGCCAGTGTGACAGATGGGGGAGTGAGGTGACATTAGTGTCTCTGAGGTGATGCCTGAGCTGAGGCCAGCTCTCGGAAGAGCTGGGGAGGGCGTTCTGGGCAGATGAGCAGTAAGGGCAAAAGCCCTGCTATGGGAAAGAACCTGGGTGAAGAGGAGCAGAAAGAGGGCCAGCAAGGCTGGATGAGCAAGGGGGAGTGTCGGGGTGATAGAGCAGCTTGGGGGCCATGAGCAGGGTTTGGATTTTATTTTGAGTCTGCAGCTAAGAGCTGACTCTGACTTGAGAAAATCATTTGCATTCACTTCCCCTGCTTGGCAATATCTCCCACATGCAAGGTTCAGAGAGGCCGAGGGGTCTACAGGTGTGAAAGGTGGGTGTGGGTGGGGCATAGAGGAGGCTCCTGGGGCTTTTCCTAGAGACAGGTTCAGCCTTCTGCCAGAAAGGTGGAGATAACAGGGTGATAGCAGTTCAGTCCAAGGGGCGAGGCTGCCAAGGCCAAATTAGTGTGCAAGATAGTTTGAGAGAGAGTAGTTTGAAAGATTGTGTGTGTGTGTGTGTGTGTGTGTGTGTGAGCCCCTGGTGGTGAATGCACAGGGAGTTTAGTGGGGGAGGGTACACTCTGCACCTAGGAGAGATCCCAGGGATGACCTGTCACAGGCCTGGAGCACCAGCTCGGCAGGTGTGGAGCGACGTCTGGCTCCAGGGCATCACTCAGCCCGCATATACCTGCCACCCTTGAGGCCTCAGAAAACTGCCTTTTAACCAGGCTGATCACCTCTTCCTGGTTCCCCGGGATGGTTCCAGAACTCCCCCTTCTTATTGCCCGTATTGAATAGATGAAGAAACTGTCTCAGAGGCAGTCTGGTGGCTGGGTGGTTTTTTGTTTTTTGTTTTCATGAAAAAGTAGTTTATTTGAAATTGTGACACGTGTATCCGAAATAAAACATTCATACCCTCCAGAAAAGGTTAGGAGGCAAAGACGCCTCCTATCCACCCCTGTCCATTTCCCTCCTCAGAGGCAACCAAATTCTTGGGTCACCTTTCACAGATAGTCTGGACCTACACGGTGGATATTATCTTACTTACTTCTGCACAAAAGGCAGCCTATTAGATATACTGTACCCCTGAATTTTTTTCACTTAAAGTCTTGCAGTTCATTCATCCATTCAGCTAATATTTATTAGGCACCTACTATAAAGCAGGTGCTGGTGAGGTGTGCAGGTCACAGTAGTGAATGAGCCAGTTCCTGCCCAGGTGGAGCCATGTAGAGCGGAGAGTTAATATTTAGGTTTTGGAAGCCTCAATAGTGAAGACATTCTGTCCTGGGTGTACATTCTGTACAGAATGTACAGAGGACATTCTGTAACAAGAGAAAACACATTTCCACAAGTTTTTTTATTGACAAAATGTAATATTTAGGGATGCCTGGTGGCTCAGTCGGTAGAGCATGCAACTCTTGATCTGTCAGGGTCCTGAGTTCAAGCCCCATGTTGGGGGTAGAGATTACCTAAATAAACTTTTATGTAAGATTTAGGGGCACCTGGGTGGCTCAGTGGGTTAAGCATCTGCCTTCGGCTCAGGTCATGATCTTAGGGTCCTGGAATCGAGTCCTGGGTCAGGCTCCCTGCTTAGCGGGACGTCTCCTCCCTCTCTTTCTGCCCCCTACCCCCCTTGTGCGCCCTCTCGCCATACCAAGACAAACCTCAGCTTGGATTTGGCCCACGGGCTGTATTTGCCAACCTCTGGTCTAAAGGGCAATCAGCAAAATCTATGTCAGGTAGTGGTGAGTGCAGGGGAGAAAAGTCAAACAGGGAGGGGGGATAAGGAGTCTGAGACTGGAGGAAAGAGGGGTGAGGGATGAAATGGTGCCAGAGAAGGCTTCCCTGAAGAGATGAGGGGGTGAGCCTGGAGGCCATCTTGGAGAACATTTCAGGGAAAAGGGAGCGTCACATGCAAAGTCACTGAAGCTGGACCATGCCCGGTGTATTGTGGGTGATACCTCGTTTGGCTCAGAGGGGCCACAAAGGCCAGACTCTGCAGAGCCTCCTGGTGTAGTGAAAAGAGTGGCTTTTTCTATCAAGAGAGATGGGAGCCAAGGAGGGTTTATGTACACAGATAGGCTTTGACATTTTGACAGCTGTAAAATATTCCATTGATTGGACTGTTAGGTACTATGATGAGCAACTTTTGCTACCCTATTAAAATTAAAGAGGCTAATACTTACACATGATAGAAAAATTCAGACATGGGATGGGGCATGTAGTAAAGCCTCTCCCTCCCAACCCTGCCTGGCAGCCACCCAGATCCCCTTCTCAGAGACAACCACTATTACCAGTTTCTAGTGTCTCCCTCCAGAGGTGGTTTCTGTGTCTCTAAGAAATACCTATATATTTCTCCCTCTTTATAGGCAAATGGTGCATGCTGTTCTGCACCTGTACCTTGAATCCATCACATGTAGAGCTTTCTCCTTTTTGACAGGTGTGTGATATGACTGCACTGTAATGCATTAACTGGTCTCTAGATTGGGCCTTGGCCTGAGTGTAGGAGCATTGAATACCACCTTGGGGTGCTGGAAAGATGCCCATATGAGTGAGGCTCCTGCACAGACCAGGCACACAGCAAGTGCTCAGCAAATTGGAATGAAAAGGGTTCGCGCATCTTCTCTTGGATTCCCCAACTCTGGGCCACACACAATAGACTTGGATCCCAAAACTCCCTTGAAAGCCATTTATATCCAGGGATGGTGATTTTTGACTCCTTCAGAGGGCCTATGGGGTCAGGCCCAAGGCTGAAACATTGCTTTCAGGCAAGTGCGAGACACTCAAGAGGTTTTGTTTTTTAAATCAAGGAAGGATAAGGGTGGAGGTTGAGCCTTGACTCATTCCTTGAACTTTCTGTAGACAATGTCTTCTTCCTGGTCAAGATTAACTCTTTGATTGATTTGCTCACTGATTAATGATCTAATCAACAGGGGCCAGTTGGCTTAATATACAAAGAGCTCTTCGCAACTGAGAAATTCATCAACTCTGTGACCAAAGGACATGAAGGGATAGTTTGGAATATGGAGAAACAGAAATGGCTTTGGAGCATGTAAAAAACGCTCCACCCCATTCATGTGAAATGCACATTGTGACGAGGAGGTCTCACTTTCCCTTATCAGATGGGCAAAGATAAAAAAGTCAGACAATAACCCTGCCTGGGCCAGGTTTTAAGAAGGGGACCTCACCGCCCTGCTGGTGGAAGTACAATTTATTTTAACCTTTTGGGAGGACATTTGGACAAATGTATCAACATTTTATATAACATACCTTTGACCCAGAGTGCAAAGATGTATGTACAAGATATTGAAATTGCCACCTTGTTTACAGTAGCAAAAAAACTGTAATCTAACCTAAAGGCTCAGCATGAATCCTCTTGTTAGATAAATGGTGTGATTGTGGCATAATTCATACAGTGGAAGAATCTGTAGTCCTGCAAAAGATTAAGGAAGCTGCGTGTAATGATACGGAATAATTGTCAAGACCTGAATATTGTTACTTGGAAGGAAAAAGCAAAGTGTAGGCTGGCATGTGGGCTCCCATTTGTGGTACATAAAGAAGGCATGTACATATTTATATAATACATATTAATATATAAATAACATACTAATATGTACATGCCTTGTTTCTATAAAGACCATCTCTGGAAGGTCCTAAAAGACACTGGTAAAAATAGTTGCCTTCGGGGAGGGTATCTGGGATGAAGGGAAACTTTCTGCTTTGGATGGTTGTCAGTCACATTTTTAGTTATTGTTTTTACTTTTTTATTTTTATTTTTCTTAAGATTTATTTGAGAGCGCAGTCGAGAGAGAGCTAGCACGAGCTGGGGGCGGAGGGCAAAGGGAGAGGGAGAAGCAGCCTCCTCGCTGAGCAGGGAGTCCGTCTTTGGGGCTCGATACGCTGACCACCCCGCATCATGGCCTGAGCCAAAGGCAGACGCTTAACCCGCTGACCCACCCAGGCGCCTCTATTGTTTTTACTTTTAGTTGGGGGATGGATACCTGTGGAAAATGCAGGCCTATGTTCAAATTTATCTTCCTCTCAGAGGCCATTCCTAGTCACATGACATAGTCCCAAACTGTTCTCCAGGGCAGGTGTACCAGTTTTCACCCCCTTACCGGCGTGTGGGCCCAGCCCCGCACCGGGCGGCCCAGAAGCGGTCTCGGGGAGCACCTCGGCCAGCAGAGGGCGCCGGAGGACCGCGCCCCGGGGCGTGGGGCGGGGAGCGGTCGCCTGGTCGGCGGCTCCGTCGCAGAGGCCGCCCACTTCCGGGAGGACCTGACACCACTGCATCTAAAGTGTCGCCTTCCCCCCTCCACCCCCACCCCGCTACGCAGCGTAGGGGCAGCACCTCGGAGAAATGGTTTGTGGCCCCGGAGCCTCGTTGGAAGCCCGCATCCCCCCACCTCGCGGTCTCCGCCGCTTCCAGGAGGCAGGGGAACGAGGGCGGGGGCAATTCAATCGGAAAGGAGGGGACAGCCCAGATCTGAGAAAGGGTCCTCCCCTGCTCTGTACTCCCTCCCAGGCGCAGGTGCCTGACAAACGAGGAAAACGGAAAGCGGGAGGCCCAGGCCATGGTGTCTGAGCACTATCGTCCCCTGGACTCTACCTATCGGCATCTCCAGGAGATAGGACTTACTCTTAGATTATGGGATTGGACCATGGATCGTTAATCCGTGATACTGTTGATAAACATTTGGGTCGTTTCCAAATTTTTGCTATTAGGAACAAGGGTTCGGTGATTATTCTCCTGTTTCTTCTGAGTTCAGGTCTGGGCAGCAGTTCTCAGCTTTGATGGCTCACTAGAATCACCTGGAGAGTTTTAAAAAATGCTAAGACCGGAGGCCGCCCCCACCCCTACCCAGACTAATTAAATCAGGATGTCTGTGGAGGTGGGGCCCAGGCTTGGGTGTTCCCTAGCAGAATCTAATCTGCGGTCTGGGCTGAGAACCCCTTCGAATAGATTGGCCTAGAAGTAGAATGCTGGGAGGAGGAGAGTCACCTGTTACTAGCTGATGCCAAACTTTTTCAAAGTGGTTGTGCCCATTTGACACTCTCCTCAGCATGGGACAAAAGTCCTGCTGCCCTTACACCCTCATCAACACTTGATATTGACCAAATTTTAGCTTTTTTTTTTCTTTTGATGGGTGTGAAATGGTATCTCGCTGTGGTTTAATTTACATTTCTCTCATTACTAATGAGGCATTTGGTGAAAATGATGAAACAGACTGAAAAGGAGCCAGCCAGGTGAAGATCTGGGGGAAGAGGGATGGGGGGCAGTGGTGGCTGGCAGGTGCCAAGGTCCTGTGGTGGGAAAGGGCTGGGATGTGGAGGAACACAAAGACGTGTGGTGGGAGATCATTGTGCCTGGAGAGTGGGGAGAGTGGCTCAAGACAAGGTCAGCATAGGTCAGATCAGCTGGGTGGAGGGCTGTGGTGAGGACTTTGGCTTTTAATCTGGGTGAGACAGGAACATAGGAGGGTTTGAGCAGAGAGACAGTCTTACTCCTCCCTCTGGCTTCGAGTGGAGAATCACATTTTGAAACTAAATAGACACAGGAGGGGGGGATGTTCTTCATAGTGACTGCATATGGCCCACCTCCCCCCACCTTACTTCGACTCACCAACTAGAACACAAGTTAGTGACGCAAACAGACAGTTGTCCCTGCCCACATTCTAGGCGGTGAGTAGGGGCTTACAGGTTTTCATAGTCCTTGCTTCACAGATGGAAACACGCTGGAGGGGACCTATGGATTTATTTCTGTGCCCCCACCCTCACCCCAGGCCTGGCACGGCCCTGTCTGGAGTGGGTGGGCTCACAGCAGAGCTGAGGGTGAGGCTCCAGCTGTCCCTCCCCTGGGCCCACCCCACATTTGATCGGTCAGTGCCCTGCCCCCGCACTGTGGAGCCTGGAGTTAGGTACTTTAGACACAGGATTCCTGACGCCCAGACAGGTGAGAAGACCCACCTCAGCCCCTCCCTTTCCTACTTTTCTCCCACCTGCCCAGAGTGATCTTTCTCAACCAAACTCTAACAGGTCCCTTCTCAGCTGAAAATCCTGTCTTGGCTCCCACTGTCCTTGGGGCAAAGTTCAAACTCCTCTAGGCCCTGGAGGCCCAGCAGATCTGACCTCTCCAGCTTGCCCACCCCACCCCCATCCCTGGGAGCTGCTCTCAATGACTCTAAAGTAGTTACTGATTCTAACCTCGGGCCTTTCCCCTCGGTATTTCTTCACTTCCTCTGGGAAGTTGCCCCGGACCCCCTGTCAGGTGACCCGCTTCTTGACTGTCACAGTGCCCTGTGGCCTCCCCCGCATCAAAGCACACTTCCCTTTGCTTAATTATTGTCTGTTTACTTCGTCTCTCTCCCCCACCAAACGGCGAGCTACCCTTCATTAGAAACCCCGAGTGTTTTGTTCAGGACTGTTACCCCAGCTCCGGGAATAGTGACTGGCACGTAGCGGGTGCTCAGTAAACATTTGCTAAGTGAAGGAACGGATGCCTTTTGCTAGATGATGCCAGATTGCTTTGCAAAAAGGCTGTGGCATTTCACACTGCCAGCAGCCACGTGAAGGTGTTCATTTCCTCGCATCCTCTTCCGAAATGTGTATCGTCCCTCGTCAATCCCACGCTCTTTGCGAGGCGCCAGCCTGACCGAGGAAATTTCCGCCCCCTTCCCCGTGCCCGAGGCGGAGGCGGTTTCGGAACATCAGGTGCCCAGACCCGCGGTACGCGGCGCCAGGGGGCGCCAGAGGCGGACGACAGTGCAGCGCTGAGCTGAAGGGCGTGCGGGGTCCCGAAGGGGGTCCCGCCTCGCCTGGGGCTCCCCGCGCCCGCCCGCCCGCAGTCCGCTGCGGGCAATCCGCGCAGCGCCCGCAGCCGGGCCTCCGAGCGGCCCCCGCCCGGCCCCCAGCGCCACGCGGCGCTAGCCCCACCAGCCCCCGGCGCACCTGCTCGGGGCGTGGCCTCTGGCGAAGGCGCGCCTCCATTGGCGCGGAGGTGACAAAGGGGCGTGGTCTCGACAGGCCCCTCCCCCACCCAGCGGCTGGCGTACTTAAAGGAGTTGGCGGCCCGTCTCCACTCACAGCACAGCGGCTCGGCCTCGCGGGTGGAGCACTTCGCGACCCCTGCGCGACCCGTCGACCCCGGCTGCTTCGGCCACCATGCCGCGCTCTTTTCTCGTCAGGAAGTCCGCCTGCTCCCGCCGGAGGCCCAACTACAGCGAGCTGCACGACTCTTCTCCAGGTGAGTGGACGGGGTGATGGACCCCGGGGGCTTCGGGGAGACCGGCGAAGGCCGCGTGGGGGGGCACCTTGGGGGAGGGGGACTTGGGGGCCAAGTCCAGGGCCCGGAACCGAGCCCAAGGGCCCGGCGCGGGGCAGTGTGCAGAGGGGCGTGAGGAGCCCGGGGCAGGTGGATGCGGGCGGTTGGGGGAGGGCTGTCCGAGGGCGGGGGTCTGGCGTGAGGAGACTGCGCGGCGGCCGAGCCCCGACGGCGGGGAAGCGAGGGGGCTTCTCTGGGGGAGAGCGCGGCCGGAGGTGGGGCGGGGGCGACGCGCCTGAGGAGGGGAGGCGCCGGCGGTGGCCCGCGGGCCGGGAGATGGGGGGGGCGTCAGGGGGAGCGCCCCCGAGTCGGGGCTGGACGGCGGCGCCCTTCGCGTAAGATCAGGAGGCCGAGGCTGGCGAGCCGGGCGGCCCGGGTGAGGAGGGGCTCCGGGCGGGCGGGACGGGCCGCCCCCCGGCCGTGATCCGTTCATTCCTCCAGTAAGTACTGAGTGCCGGCCCCGCGGCCCCCGCCCGCAGCAGGCTACTGTTTGTTGACTGACTGCGCGACCGAATGCCTGACCCTGCCCTTTTCTCCGTCTCCCCTCAGAGTTTACCTTCCAGCAGCCCTACGACCAGGCCCACCTGCTGGCGGCCATCCCACCTCCCGAGGTCCTCAACCCCACGGCCTCTCTGCCCACGCTCATCTGGGACTCTCTCCTGGCACCCCAAGCCCAGCCCATCGGCTGGGCCTCCCTTCTGCCCCAGGAGGTCCCCAAGGCCGTGGAGCTGACCTCCCTGTCGGACGAGGACAGTGGGAAAGGCTCCCAGCCCCCCAGCCCCCCCTCACCGGCTCCTTCGTCCTTCTCTTCCACCTCAGCCTCTTCCTTGGAGGCCGAGGGCTATGCTGCCTTCCCAGGCTTGGGCCAGTTGCCCACGCAGCTGGCCGGGCTCTCCGTGGCCAAGGACTCCCAGACTCGAAAGGCCTTCAACTGCAAGTACTGCAACAAGGAATACCTCAGCCTGGGTGCCCTCAAGATGCACATCCGAAGCCACACGCTGCCCTGCGTCTGTGGCACCTGCGGGAAGGCCTTCTCCAGGCCCTGGCTGCTGCAGGGCCACGTCCGGACCCACACCGGTGAGTGTTCCCGTGGGCCACCGCGGTCCCTGCTGCCTTCTCTGCCAGCTCTGGAGGGGGGACTGGGCTTGCTGTGATTTTTTTTTTTTTTTTTTTTTCCCCCGGAGTGTGGAAACCGGGGCTCGAGTCTCCTGACTTCTGGCTCATTAGTTCAGGGGCTTGGCTGTCTGAAATGTTTGGCAGAAACATTCACTCGTTCACCAGCCAAGCAGATGGGCGAAAGTAGATAACTATGTCTCTGCAGTCTCCATTTCTCCACCAAATGGGTTGGAGTTGGGTATGGGAGAGGTGCAACCAACACCTTGCTGCTGGGCCAGGTGTGAAGGGGCCCACCTCACTCCACCCTCCCCCCAGCCCATCCCCACCCCCACCTCAGACAGGCAGGATGTTGTGAGACCCCCCACCTGGCTCTGAATCCTGCTTGGAGAACTTCAAACCTTGAGTCGATGGTTCACCTCTCTGAGCCTCAGTTTCCACATCTGTAAAATGAGCATAAGGACATCTTGTGGGGTTTCTGCGCCAGTTAAATGAAAGAAAGCACCTGGACCACCACTTCATATATAAGTGCACAGAAATGGTTTTGGTATTTGCTCTGCTTCCATGCTGTGTGACCTTGGGGCAAGTGATGTAACGTCTGAGCCTCAGGATTATGATAGCTTAATCCTATAGGGTGGTTCTGATAGCGTTTTATAGGTTGCCTGTCAAGATTCAGCGGCTCCTTAATCGCTTCATAATAATTTGTTAATCATGGTTCTCAGATCTGCTCTCCCTACCCCCACCATGGAGTAGATAAACTCAGTCCTCTTCAGACCTGGGAATACCCTTGCCAGCAGAAAATAGTTAGGTCTTGATGTTTCAAAAACATAATACTAAATGTGTAGAAAATTGTGAGATGGAGCCTCTTCTGTTCTCTTAACTTTCTGGAAATGTGGAAAAGGTCCCCACTGTGTCTTTTCAGAACTTGAAAGGTGGAGGCCACCATATTTGGAGCTGCTCTTTGGGGAATGACTTTGGGAGAAGGTTCAAGGGTTATAGCTATCAGCTTTGGGGTCAAGCTGACTGGGTTGGAGACCTCAGTTCTGGCATTTCCTGGCCCAGTGGCTGACCTCTGAGCCGTGAGGGTCAGTGGGGCGGTTTGTTAGGCTTGGCGTTTTGCAGGCATTATGAGTATCATCATTACTCCTAGAGAGTGTCCCCGGCATCCTCCCCAGCGTGCAGACTATGGCTCCCTTTTTCTCTTTGTGCGCACATAATCCTGATTTTAAAGGGACCTGATGTAAAGGTCCAACTGCCTGGCCTCTGTCTTGGGCAATTGCCCAGCTGAAGAGGGCTCTATTTGGAGGAGTCAGAACCCTTGGGGGTGCTCCCCTGAGCCCCCCAGCTTCTCTCCCCACCCATCAGGATATTTTCATGTAAAGGCACGGCTGGGACACAAAAAGCCTGTTGAAATGCACCATCACCATCCTCATTGACTCCCATTGTGTGCCTTAATGATGGGCCCAGTGGGTGGGGGCTGGGGGGGTGGAGCAGGTGCATGGGCCAGTGGTGCCCAGCACCTGTTCTGGGCCGCAGCTGCTGGCCCACAGCGTGTCAGACCCCTTTAATCCGGGGAGTATCGCATGTACAGTGCCCCCCCTCGGCGGCCTTTGTCCCCGCCGGCCTGGTGCCGATTTCACACTCGCCAGGAACACCATAAAGACGTCTGCGGGGGTGAGGGATCTGCAAGGGGTGCAGGTCTGTGTCTGCTGCTTGCACACACAGACCTCCACCCCATCACATCCTGTAAGGCCTCCTTCCTCCTTTGTTCACGTTTTGTGTCTGATCATACATGACAGGTTACGTTCACTGAGCACTTGCTGTATGGGAGGGGCATTGCCCGTGGCTTCCCTCACCTGGGTTAATGTAATAAATCAGAAACCAGGCGGGAGGTGCTGTCGTAACCCCCACCTTACAGATCAGGAAACTGAGGCACAGAAGCAAATCACTTTCCCAAGTCACAGCTCATAAGACTGAGCCAGGGCTCCTTCACCTCTGCTGAGGAGGTGAGAGGGAAGTGGCTTTCTGCACCCTGGGGAAAATAGGACTCCTTGTCCTTACCCATATCTGCATACAGTAAACCCTTAGTTCACAAGGGAGCATGTGAAGGAGGGACCTCACTTGGACCTTGTAGTGTAGTCCTCAGGCCCTTCAGGCCTACTATGCAGAGGGTGCTCAATTATGGCGGCCAATTAACTCAGACATCCCTTCCCTAGTCCTGCTAAGTTCCCCCCCTTCTCTGTGGTGGGTTTCCTTGTATATCTGCCCCAAGAGACTGAACCCTTGAATGGATGGCTCCATAGTCAGCCTCAGGCATCTGACTTCTGGACCCCTCCCTCCCAGTGCCCAGCACAGTGCCCCAGGCACCCAGAAGGTGGATGGAATTCATTCATTCCCTGCTCTTGAATTCCATCCCTGGGATTTAACAAACAGGCCATGGCCTAGGGGCATATAATGCTGGGAGTAGGAGGGTAGAATTCTCCTTTTTTAGTAGTGTTCTGTTCAGTATTATTGCCTGGCACAGAATGGAAGCTTGATAAGTACTTGTTTAATGAGTTATTATTCACACTTTTTATTTAGGAGATGCACTCCCAAGAAAGAAAAAAAACAAACACACGACATTGTCAATGTTTGTAAACTTTATCGTCTTAGTTGGGGCAGGAATTATGAAAAGTTGGTGAACAGCATTACCTGATGGTGATTGAGGGGTCAGGCTCTGAGGCTTTAAAAAAAGACTTAAATCTATTGTATAAGCACTTACTGTGTACCTAGCTCTATATGCATAACTCTTTTTCAGCACAGCCTTCGCCAGGCAGGTGGTGTGAGGGCCACAGGTGGAAGGGGGTTTTAAACAAGTCATAAGGTAAAAGGTTTCTGTAGCCTCTTGGGGGGTCCCAGTCCTGAGCCCTTGGAATGAATTCAGGGGAGGCCCCTGCTCTCATGGGACTCAGTCTGACTGGGAGACAGACAAGACTTGAAATTACCAAACTGTGGCGTTGTGATGGGGAAGCGGCTCAGAGAAGTGGCCTAACCTGCTGGGGGGAGGGGTGTGGCAGGGAGCCTTTAAGGCTGACTCAAGCTTTGTCCCCAGATGAAGTAAATCCAGGAGTGATAATGAGGAACACCCACTACAGCCCCCTTAAGTGAGAGGCCGTCTGAGTGGTGGTTAAAATCACAGGCTCTGGAGTCAGGCTGCTTGGTTCTTGCTGGGTGACCCTGCGTATGCTACTTGGCTTCTCTGTGCCTCAGTTTCACCATCTCTCAACTGAGGACAAGGGTAGGATTAAGTGAGATAAGTGTATGATGCTCCTGTCTCTCTGGCACAAAGTGTTCAGTTGCCATCATTGTCTCAAGCTGGCTTGCCTGGATAAGTGCTTTATTTACCATCTCTGGATTACCAACCGTTATGGGGGTGGGGATGAACAGCTCCATTTTACAGATGAGCAACTGGAGGCTTAGAGAAGCCAGATGACTTGCTCCAGGTCACATGGTGGGAAGTGGCAGAGCTCCCAATCATATCCAGGCCTTTGGACACTAGATATGGCCTGGGTTTCTTGGGTCATGGGATTCCTTCAGGGGTGGGGTGATCTGGGCTCTAAAGGCCCTGGTGGGTGGGCAGGGATTTCAATAAATAAATGTCAGCTGTTATCCCAAGTGGTTTTAGCACTCAACTCCTGTTTTCTGTCCCCAGGCGAGAAGCCCTTTTCCTGCTCCCACTGCAGCCGTGCCTTTGCTGACCGCTCCAACCTTCGGGCCCACCTACAGACCCACTCGGATGTCAAGAAGTATCAGTGCAAGACATGCTCCCGAACCTTCTCCCGCATGTCCCTGCTGCACAAACACCAAGAGTCAGGCTGCTCAGGGGGTCCCCGCTGACCCTCAAGGCTTCTTCTGCCTCTCCAGACCACCCCCTCCACTGCAGCCTCCCCCCAACTCCAGAAGGAAGGCGCCCCCATCCTTCTCACTGCCACGGAATTCCCTTCTGAGCTCCCCTGTTCGGCTGCGTTGGCTCCACAGGACTCTGAGGGCCATTTTCCAGTTCTCTCTGCTCTAGGTGCCTCAGTAGGCTCTGAGAGAGAGAGGCCTTACCGTGGATATTTCTGTGGATGGCTGATAGGGAGGGTGGCTTGCAGCCGAGTGTTCTGGAGTCAGCCTCTGTGTGTGGGTTTGTGTATCCAAAGGTGTTTGGATACAGCTGCTTTGAGCTCCAGGACAAAGCCGACAGACTGATAGGAAGCTCCCCTGCACTCAGGGGAACCCATTCCTCCCCCACCCAGAACCGTCAGGCCACCCTTCCAGGAGGTGTGACTATGCAGTGATCCACCCCCAGGTTCAGCCTGGGGGCCTGTGGTCGGCCACTGACACAAGGACGTGTCTAGACCCCAGGTTGCCCCTGGGCCTGGGCAGCTATCTCGGCCTCCTATTTTGTCATGGTGGCACCTGTCTCATGGGCAATTTAACAACAGTCCCAAAAGGGACTGTGAGTAATTGCTGTCACTTGTTGGGGGCCTGAGTGGGGTGCTTCTCCGACGGATGTGTCTCCCAGAACTATTTTTGGGGTCTGACAGGTGGACCCAGGAGGAAGATGTTTACATTTTTAAAGGTACACTGGTATTTATATTGCAAGCAACATTTTGTACTAAGGAAACGTTTTGTATAGTTATATGTACAGTTTATTGATATTCAATAAAGTGGTTAATTTATGTATTAAAAAAGTTACTTTTATAGAGGGGTGAGTGTTTTAAAGGGCCTTCGGGAAGGGAGAAGGGGGCAGGGATTCGTGGAGCTCAGATATTCCTGACTCGGGCTTAAATCCTGTCCTGTTTTAAACATCACGTGGCTTTGGACCACTGACTTTGACTGTCAGGGACCTTATTTGTGCAAATGGGTTTTCTCTGAGCCGGGGTGTCCTGTCTGATGTGGAGGGTGGGAAACACCTGTGGACCAGTGAGCAGTAGGGGGCTGTGTGCAGGTTCCTTGCACTTTACGTTGTGACCCTGATTTATTCTTTCATCCTTCCATGTTGAGGCTGACCAGGCCCACAGGGTGAGAAGCCAGCTCCCTGGTTCTTATCAACTAGACAGGCTGCTGGGCTTTGCCCCAGCAGCACAGGTCTGGGGAGGGGTTGACAGCTTCTCTGACATGAGGGAGTGGAGTGCAGTGAGCAAGAAGGGGACAGAGGATGTCCTTCCTGCTTCCAAGGGCACTGGGCCCCACTCCGGCCTCCCTGTCGGACCCACACCTCTGTCTGGCTGCTGGGTACCAAATGGCCTTTGATGCAAGGAAATTGGCTGGCTGGAGCCGAGAGGGTGAGAAGGCAGGCCAAAGGGTAGGGGTCATTCAGCTTCCTGCTCGAGGACAGGACGGGAAGACGGTCAGCTTGTGTCCCGGGCTGGGATAATTCACTCCTGGCTGGCTGTCGTGGTGACCTCACCTCTGGGGCCCTCCTGGGGCCAGGAGAAAATGAGTGTCCTTTTTGAGTACAAAAGGTGCTGAAGGTGCCAGTTTCCTGTGGGGAGCTGAGCAGGCGTCCCAGAGCTCCAGAGCCCCAGAGTCAGGCCGGGGGTGGGGGGAGCTTCGTGTTCCAAAGGAGAGATGATTCTTTCTTCTAAACAGGAAATGGTGACCCACAGGCCGGGAGCAGCCCTTAATGACTTGCAGCTTTCCTCCCAAAAGAAAAAAAAAGTTCTCTAACAATCGCCAAATTGTAGCTGGCCTCCCTGAAGGGAAGTTAGGGAGTTGCGGGGGCTGGGGGTTGGGCACCCAGCCTACTGTGCCCGCCGTCTGTGGGCTGTCATGTACAGGCACCCCACAGTAGGTGCTGACACCAGTGGTGAGGGAATAAGTGACCTCACACACTCCTGGGGGCGGGGGGGAAGCAGGCCTCGTGGAAACTCCTCCCCGGCATCTAAAATGAGCTGAACCAGGCTCTGATCCTCCTGGGAGTCAGGGATGCCTGGCTTGTGCCCCTGTCAGGGCCTAGAACAAGGCTCTTCCCCGCTGGGACCCCCGGTTTCTGCCTCTATAAAATGGAGGCCGTGATGGCCCTGCCCTCCTCCCCAGAGACTGGAAAGGGGCCTTCCGTCGGTCTTGATGAGCACCATGTGTGCCAGGCCCTGTCCTAGGCCCCGGGCACAGCGGTGAACAGGTAGGTAGCCCTCCCTGCACTCATGGAGCTTCGGTTCTAGCGAGGGAGATACAAAACAAACGAGTGACTAAATAAACAAGCTGCTTTCCTACGGTGACGGTGCCAAGATGGAATTAGAGGGAGCCATGGTGGCTCACTTTCTTTTTTAAGATTTTATTTATTTATTTATTTGAGAGAGAATGAGAGAGAGAGAGCATGAGAGGGGGGAGGGTCAGAGGGAGAAGCAGACTCCCCGCTGAGCAGGGAGCCCGATGCGGGACTCGATCCCAGGACTCGATCCCGGGACTCGATCCCAGGACTCGATCCCAGGACTCCGGGATCATGACCTGAGCCGAAGGCAGTCGCTTAACCAACTGAGCCACCCAGGCGCCCCATGGCTCACTTGATAAAGCAGGCAGGAGAACCAGAGCCCTCGCTGCGCCGACATTCCATTTGAGACCTGAAGGAGGAGAAAGTTCCAGGCACTGAGGGAGCATCAAATGAAAAGGCTTGGAGGCTGGAATGAACTTACTCTCTGCAGAGAAAGACCAGGGCAGGTGGAGGGTAGGGGGACAGGGTGGGACCGATGAGGCGCCCACATCCTGCAGAGGGGAGTGTGCGGCGTGAGGAGTCGGGATTTTAGTCCAGCCTCCGGCAGCCACGGACACCTAAGCAGGGGAGTAATGAAGCCCGCTCTACGAGTGTGCAGGGTGCCCTGGCTCCTGGTGGAGGACACAGCGGAGTCAGGGCAGGAGAGAGAGAGCTGGGAGTCCGGAGGTCCCGCGCAGAGACGGTGCTGGCCTGGCCCAGAGTGATGGAGACTGCAGGGCGAAGACTTGTTCGAGAAGCAGGGTGGCCGGGGTGCACACCTGAGCGCTTCCTGGGTGAGGGTTATTTGGGGTTGTGAAAAAGGGATTTTGGCCCCCAGGGGCCGAGGTGGCGGTACGGATAAAAGGAATGAGGAGGGGCCCTGGGTCCTGATATGGAACAGTCCCCACTTAGCCACATTGCTAAGTGAACAAAATAAACTGCAGTACATGCTTCCTTTTGTGGGAAGAAGAGGGGGGGAAATAAGCATGTTCTTCATTTCTGTTTTTATTTGCATATGGAAACTCTGGAAGGATTTACAATAAAATATTAAAGCATTTCTCTAGGGAGTCACAGGAGGTGGTATGGGGCTGCCAAGACAAGAGGGAAGAAGCAGGGAGACGGTTTTTCAGATTTTTTTATTATTATTATTTTAACGACTTCTTTTTTTTATTTTTTTAAAGATTTATTTATTTATTTGAGAGAGAGAATGAGATAGAGAGAGAGAACATGAGAGAGGGGAGGGTCAGAGGGAGAAGCAGACTCCCTGCCGAGCAGGGAGCCCGATGCGGGACTCGATCCGGGGACTCCAGGATCATGACCTGAGCTGAAGGCAGTGGCTTAACCGACTGAGCCACCCAGGCGCCCACGACTTCTTTTTTTTAAAAAGTAATCTCTACACCCAACATGGGGCTCAAACTCACAACCTGGAGATCAAGCGTTGTTATGCTCTGTGGACTGAGCCAGCGAGGCACCCCAGCTTTTTAGATTTTTAAAACATGTTTTATTTTGAAATAATTTAACCTGACAGAAAAATTGGAAGAAAAGCACAACACACGGGGATTTTTCATTCAGATTCTTCAGAATATGAAACACTTCCCCTGCTTGCATCTTCTCTCTCTGTGCACATATACACATACCCACACATTGTTTACTTCGGAGTTATTTGAGAGTAAGTTGCAGATATGATGCCCCCTCGACTGTTAAACATTTAAGCATGGGGCTCCTGGGTGGCTCAGATGGTTAAGCGTCTGCCTTCGGCTCAGGTCATGATCCCAGGGTCCTGGGATCGAGTCCCGCATCGGGCTCCCTGCTCAGCGGGGAGCCTGCTTCTCCCTCTCTCTCTCTCTCTCTCTCTCTGTCTCTCATGAATAAATAAATAAAATCTTAAAAAAACAACAACAACATTTAAGCATGGATTTTTTTTTAAGATTTTATTTATTTATTTGAGAGAGAGAATGAGAGAGAGAGAGAGCACGAGAGGGAAGAGGGTCAGAGGGAGAAGCAGACTCCCTGATGAGCAGGGAGCCTGATGCGGGACTCGATCCCGGGACTCCAGGATCATGACCTGAACTGAAGGCAGTCGCTTAACCAACTGAGCCACCCAGGCGC
This sequence comes from Eumetopias jubatus, assembly GCF_037043125.1. Taxonomy (NCBI): domain Eukaryota; kingdom Metazoa; phylum Chordata; class Mammalia; order Carnivora; family Otariidae; genus Eumetopias; species Eumetopias jubatus. The sequence continues at coordinate 129,406,216 of NW_028274815.1, forward strand.
CCTAAGCATGGATTTTTAAGGATGAGAACATTCTCTCCTATAACCATAGTCCAGTGACGGAAATCAGGAAATCGAGCATTGGTGCAAAACTATCATCTAATGTACAGACATCAAGTTTCTGCAACTGTCCCAGGGACGTCCCCCACAGCACGCTGGGTGGAGCGAGATCCCGGATCACACACTTGTCCTGTCTCCTTAATTCTCCTTTATTCTGAGAGAGCTCTTTTCCTGGTCTTTCATGGTTTCGACGTTCTCGAAGCATTCAGGCCAGGTGTTTTGTAGAATGTCCCCCAATTTATACTTTCCTGATCCTCGTGGTTACATTTGGGTGGTGCGTTCTTGGCAGAACCACAGACGTGGCGTGTTTTTCTCAGTGCAAGGTATCCTGAGGCCCATGAGGTCCGCTTACCCCATCACTCGTGACGTCAACTTGGGCCACTTGGTTAAGGAGGTGTCTGCCAGGTTTCAGCGGGATCAAGTTCCTCTTTTTCCCCTTTTGTACTTAATCCGTATCTTGCGGGGAGACATTCCGAGACCATGTGAATATCCTGTTACTCCTCAAACTTCCACCCACAGCTCTTAGCCCTCACTGGCAATTTTTGCCTAAATCAATTATTAGTGTGGTGGCTGCCGAGTGGTGATTTTCTAGCTCTTCTATTTTTACTGGTCGGCTCTCTCCTGTAGGGCAGAACTTGCCCCCTCTGTCTGGGCCGCAGCTCCGAGCTGCGGGGTGGCCAGAGATCAGGTGGGAAGCAGCAGGGGCTGGTGGGGCCATTCGATCCTCCCCGGGGCTCTTCTTTAAAACGAGTCCAGGAAATAAACCGATGGCCACACAGTATCCAGGCAGGCAGGGCTGGGGCCGGGCCACCTCTGGGCACATCTGGGCCCCATTAGGGACCGAGGAGCTACTCATGGGTGTCCCTTGAGCTGGGATGGGGGTACTCTGCCAAGCGGGGATCCAGGTCCTTCCTGCTCCTCTTTGCTTTCAAATTGTCAGTGTCGCATGTTATGGGAGTTTATTCTTTAATTAAAAAGAAAGAGAAAAGATTACATGTGAGGCTCATTTGACATGAAATTTTTATTTAAGATTTTTAATTTATTTATTTGAGAGACAGAGATAGCGGCAGAGATAGCACAAGCGGGGGACTTGATCCCAGGGCCCTGGGATCACGACCTGAGCCGAATTGACATGTGATTAACACAACTTATCCCAGTGCCTTTACTGTACTCAGTGAGGTGCTGTGAAGAGCTCAGTTTATATGTCTCAATTAAAAAATAAACATCTAGGGCGCCTGGGTGGCTCAGTTGGTTGGGCGACTGCCTTCGGCTCAGGTCATGATCCTGGAGTCCCGGGATCGAGTCCCGCGTCGGGCTCCCTGCTCGGCGGGGAGTCTGCTTCTCCCTCTGACCCTCCCCCGTCTCAGGTTCTCTCTCTCCCTCATTCTCTCTCTCAAATAAATAAATAAATAAAATCTTAAAAAAAATAAAAACGAAACATCTATATCTACATGTGCACATGCTCCAATCTCAGTCGTAGGAAAAGCCAGAGTCCTCCCCTTGGCCCACAGGTGCTGACTCCGTCTGGCCCCCGGCACCCCTGCCTCAGCCCCTCCCCCTCGCCCGCACTCCCTCCAGCCTCCTGGGCCCTCTGCCACCTCAGGGCCTCCTCTCCTCCCCTCAGAAAGCCCCACACTGGCTCCCCAACCATCCCTCTCCTGTTGGCCTTCCCCTGTTGAGATGTTTTTCTCCATAGCACTTGTCACCATCCGACAAACCATATTTTCGCTGTTCACAGTTTCTGTGTCGACTGAGACGTCTCGCCTAGCAATGTCATCTCCTTGCGAGTGGAAACGTTGTCTGCTTCCGCTCACTGTCCAATCCCCAATGCCCTGTGTCTCTCGTGCAGGAGGCGTACACTTGGTAAAATTTTGCTGAATGATGAATGAATACATGTGTGCCCCTAGGAAATACAGCATGGTCACCATGCTTATGGGGCGCTTTCTATGTGCTGGGTACCATGCCAAGTGCCTCACACAGATCAACTCATTAAACTTTCACTCAAGAAAGAGAAAACCAAGGCACAGAGAGGTTAAGTAACTGGCTCAGGGTCACAGAGCAAATAAGTGGCAGAGCTAGGATTCGAACTTTGACTTCTTTTATTACTGTTGTCATTTTGCCCTTTCTATCCTTGGGGTAGATGTAATTAAAACTTTTTTTTAAAGATTTTATTTATTTATTTGACAGAGAGACACAGCGAGAGAAGGAACACAAGCAGCAGGGGTGGGCGAGGGAGACGCAGGCCTCCCGCCGAGCAGGGAGCCCGATGCGGGGCTCGATCCCAGGACACTGGGACCATGACCTGAGCCGAAGGCAGACGCTTAACGACTGAGCCACCCAGGCGCCCCTAATTAAAACTTTTTAAATTGCAGTAGAACAGAGTCTGGGTCTTTATCTTGGCCAGCCCAGCGGCTCTGGCCACAGAGGGGTTCATTTTGTTCTGTCCCGTCTTCTAAGAAACCCCAGACATCCTTCTCCAGCCAGTAGGCAGCCAAAGGTGTGTGGAGATATGGGAGAGGGCGGACAGGGAAAAGAGAGCCCCATCCCCAGGGGGAGCAGGGTGGGGTGGGGACATTCTGCGTGGTTCCTGCAGACCGGGAGAGAGGCTTCCAGACTAGGAGCTCCATGAGGGTGGGACCACCCACCTCGCCCGGTTTCCCTCTGCACCGTGGGCCTTGGACGCGCTCTGGACGCCCCCAGTTGGGTGATATATTCCTTGCCTCTCCCAGCTTGTGGTGGCTCCCAGTGATCCTGGCGTTCCTGGGCTCGTAGCTACATGGCTCCGCTCTCAGCCCCCTGCTCCACATGGCCTCCTTCTGTGACTTTATTCCTCTGGGCGTGTCCTCTCTTATTAGGACACCAGTCATTGGGCTTGGTACCCGCCCCAATTCAATATGACCTCATCTTGGTTTGACGACAACCCGAAAGACCCTGTTGCAAAATGAGGTCACATTTACTGGTTCTGGAGGTTGGGACTTGAAAATATCTTTGGGGGACCCAATTTAACCCAGTACAGGTGGCTACAGTCAAGGTGGGGGTGGCATGTCTTCCTCAGGGCCTGGATTTTTTTATTATTCAGCCACCAAACCCTGAGAGAAGGTCTGGGAAAGGGGCCTGGAGGGCGGGTGGAGGTGGGGGAGTCCTTAGGAGCAGATCTGGGGAGTGAGACTTTGCGTCTGTGCTTCCTGGAAGGGAGAATGCTTCAAGCAGCCCCCAGTCTCAGGAGTTACAGGGTAAGTAGGTGGAAAGAGACGGAGAGGGCAGAGGTGAGAAAGGTGAGCTAGGACTAAGGCCTGGGGGGAAATTTCACATTTATGCTGAGGGCACTGGGGAGCCATGGCAGGGTTTGCAGAGAGGAGGGACATCAGAGGGTTGGGACGATCCCCTGGGTGGCTGTGTGGTGGGGAGTGAAGCCAGCAGCAGAGAGCCCCCTGCCCTCTTGGTGGAGACGAGGCAGAGGGAAGGGTGAAGTTGAGAGACATTTGGGAAACTTGGCGACCTGCAGACATGGAGAGTGAGGGAGGGCACAAGGATGATGCTTGTCGGGATTTTTCAGCAGCTGAGGGAAATAAAGATCCAGTGAGGCAAAGAGCAACCAGTCAGGCAAATCGTCCTAATAATGATAATAATAGTAAACATCTCGTGACGGCTCACTGTTTTGCACAGACCACCCTCACAGCAACCCTAGGCAGTCTGGGCATAAGTGGTGATCCCACAGTGGGTAAGAGCTTGGGTTCTGGAGCCAGAATGCCCCGGCTCACATCTCCATGGCCTACCTGCTTGCTGTGTGACCTAGAACAAGTTGCTCGATCTCTCTGTGTCCATTTCCTCATTTGAAGAACAGCCCCTCCTTCTAGAGGGCATTGTGCAGATTAAATGAATGAACATTTACAAATTGCTGGGCCTCGGGCCTGGCATAGAGTAAAGCCCCAGTAAGCACTGGCAGTTCTTAGGTCCATTTTACAGATAGGGAAATCGAGGCCCTGAAAGAGTAGAGAACTTTCCCAAGGTCACACAGGATCATCCTACGGTTTCTGGCTCTTTGTGTCTCCTGGCCCTTAATGAAGTCTGGGGGCCCAAGCTGGCCTGCCGACTCCCAGAGTCTGGCGTCCTGTGTCCCTGGGAGCCTTGCGCAGCCAGGTGACAGGGCCCCGGGGCGCTGAAAGACTCTCGGCTGAAGTCTCCTGTTGAATGCACTTCTGTGGGTGCAAGCCGGAAGGCCTCGGGGGGAGCAGAACGGATGCTCCCAGACCCAGTTCTGATGAGCCACTGCCATGGCCTGAATAAACGCTTGACCAGGCAGCAGCGAGGAGGGAGGAGCCCCATGCTCATGGGGGTGCTTGGGGCAAGACTGGGGGCTTGCTTAAGGATCTCGATCCTTTCCTTGAGGGTCCGAGTGCCACCAATGCATCTCTCCATGACCCTGCATGAGTCCCTGCCCACTCCAGGCTTCGCTTTGCACATCATTAAAAACGTGTTCAACCTTTGACCCAACAATACAATTAAAGGTACATAAACGCATTCTGCCCCGCATTTCTCAGAAGAGCAGAACGCCATAAACAGCCTCAATGCCCAGCACCAGGGGACTGGATATGTGCGCTGGGGTCCTGGGGGATTCTGAGAACTTGCAGCTGTTATAAATGATGATACAACCTTTAAAATACATATTGTGTATGTAGCACCTGAACAGACGAAACAAAACACCTGGCTCGTGAAAAGTGCTCCAAATGTTTCCTGAGTCATTATATAAACGAATGAGTGGTTAGTACTCAATGACTATTTGTGGGCAGGAAGCAAAGGAGGGCAGGAAAGAGAAAAAAAGAAAAAAGAAGGATCTGGAAGAAATATACCTAGTGCTCAAAGTGATTTTCTCTGGATGTAAGTTCAGGTGCTAGTGAGGAGGACATTTCATTCAATATAATTTTTACTTGTACTTCTATTATCATTGCTTCTTCCAGTGAGCCTCTCTTGACTTACAGTCAATCAAATATTTTAACGGAGACACTAGAGGCTCACATGTGGACTGGAAAGGCACCCAGACGCGCAACACGTGCAAGCAGCAACTTGCAGAGCAGCCTGAAACAAGGGTATGATCCCATTTATGTAAAATCTTACCTCCATTTTCACGCACCTTTGCCTTCTCAGAGAGGGAAATGCGTGCCGTTGCGGGGGGGTCAATGGTGCTTCTGTCTGGATGGTATGATCGCTGGGGTTTTAATTCTCTTCTCGATCTCTGAGTTTTCTATAATGAGCATGTGGTTTTCTTTCTAAACAGAAACACACACACACACACACACACACACACACACACACACACTGAAGAAGGATGTTCAAGAGCTGGCGACGTCCCAGGGCGAAGAGAGTCGCCGTGTCACTTTCCTGAGGGCTGTGGGGTGATGTCTGGGAGGCATCTGGGGCCCCTCGTGGGCACCGCCCGTGAGCTGAATGTGTCCCCGGCCTCCGTGTCTCTGGGCGGCCCACTGTCCAGCCCCGAGCGGCTGTTACTCCCAGGAGCATATTTACCGAGCAGGGCTGTTTACCCATGGGGTCGGTCGGTCCTGAGCAGGAGAGAGACAGACCGAGCTCAGGCAGCCCACGGGACCTTCCCAAGAACACACAGCTGGGAGGCCATGGGTGGCCACGGGATTTTTTTCTAATGGCTTTAGACGTTTTTAATGGCTTGTTTGAGCTATAATTCACATACTGTACACTTCTTCCCCTTAAAGGGCCCAATTCAGCAGTTTCTAGTATTGTGCAACCATCCCCACTGTCTCTTCCAGAACATTTCACCATCAGAACGAGAACCCCTATGCCCATTAGCAGCCACTCCCCCTCTCCTCCTGCCCGTGGCCCCCGGCGACCACTAACCTGCTTTCTGTCTATAAGGACTGGCCTCTTCTGGACACTCCCTACACATGGAATCCTAGAAGTGAGCATACAGGGCGCCGTGTGCCCTTCAGGACGGCTTTCCCTTCGCGTCATGTGTTTGAGGTTCCCCCACAGAGCGTGTCTGTGCTCTATTCTTTCCGTGGCCCGGTAACCTGCCACTGACGGACATGCTGCATTTTGTCGATCCACGCGGCAGGTGATGGACATTTGGGTTGCGCCGCGGGGCACACTTCTGCCCGCGCTCCTGTGTGGCCCCCGAGCGGTCTGTGAGGGCTCACGTGGCCCTACACCCTTGCCCGCACTTTGTTAGCATCAGGGGCTTATTGTTTATTTTAGCTGTTTTAGCCGGTGAGTGTGTGCGTGTGACAGTCTTCTCAAGATGTAAGCGACCTGTGGAGATGCCATATGGAAAGTACCAAGCGGGATGTTTTTCTTTCTCCTGGGAAATAAAAGGAGTGGAATTTGGGGGCCATGCGGGAACTCTATTTAGACACCAGGACTGGAATGGGATCTTCCCTGCCCCAGGGTCAGGGTGATTTCTGCGGGCAGGGTCCACTTCCCATGGGGAAGGAGAAGCTGGGGTGCCCTCCCGCTCCCATCTGGGGCTCTGCTCTGGGCCGAGGGCAGGTGTGCAGAAGGCCTGTGGCTCCGGCCGGGAGCCCTGCGACGGTAGTTCAGTCCTGCCTGCATTCAGCACGCGTGCGCCCAGCCCCTACTGTGTGCCAGGCCCTCTTCCAGGCACTAGTGAGGCGGCAGCGAACAGACAGGCAAGTCCCTGTTCTCAGATAGTCAGGGAGGGGGTAATGTTGCCTGGCCAGAGTGCAGGGTGCCGTGGGAGACCAGCTGAGGTGCACCAGCTCGGTCTGGGATGTGGGGGGTATTTGGGGAGCCTTCCCAGAGGTGGTGAAGGAGGAGGAGTTAGCCCGGCAGAGAGAATGGAGTAGGAGGAGGAGACTGCAGGCAGAGGGACCGGCAAGTGCAAAGGCCCTGAGGTGGGAATGCGCTTGGTGTGTTCAAGAAGTGGAGGTCAGTGTGGCTGGAGGGGATAGAGGTAGGAGATGGGGTGGGGAGGCTGGTGGTGGCCTGCTTACAGGGCATTGTGGGCCAGGTGTTCAGATCTTATTCTTAGGTATGGGAAGCTGCCAGGGGATTTTACAGAGAGGAGTGACTCCTCTGCGTGTGGGAAATAGACTGAGAGGACCGAAAGGAAGTGGGAGACAAGAGAGGAGGCACCTGCAGGCGGTGGCTTCCTCTGGAGAGTTGGGAGGAAGAAGGGGCGGGAGATGTCCTTGCGCCTGTGCCTGCAGGGTCGGGGGGACTGAAGGGGGTGGATTTTAGCACATCCAGCTGTGGGCTTGAGCCCTGAAAAGAGGGGTGGTGGATGGTGGTGCCAGTTGAAAAAATTGGGCCCTTCAGGAGACAGGGAGGGAAATGATGAAATGTATTTCTTTAGAATTCTCTTCTCGCCCGACCCTCTCCCAGCCATCTCTACCAGTCCCCTAACAACCTCCACGTTGCCTGAGTCCTGGTCTCTGATGCCTCACACTAGCAACCGAATGGACAGACCCCAGACTCGGGCATACCCCTCCTCCACTCCCTCCCTGGCCCACCACCCTTCCCCACCTGTGAGCTCTGAGATGGGCATGACCTGTTGCAGCACCTGGCACACAGCAGGGCTCTCAATAAGTGGTTGTTGAATTAAAGAAGGCTGTGGACGACCTTGGTGGAGAATACAGTACTAGGGAGCCATAGAGGAGTTGGGAGGGAGGGAGGGCTGAGTTCTCTCACTCACTCTTCCCCCTCTTCTCCCAGGCCTGTGGGGGGGCAGAGGCTCTCTGGGATCTTGACTGAGGTAGAGCAACCGGTTCTAGAGCCCAGGAATGAAGCTCATCACAACGGCCAGTCCTCTGGGAAATGCATACCCTCTTACTATCACATCCCCATTTTACAGAGGAGGAGACTCAAGTCCCAGAGGGAGGTGCCATTTACCCAAGGTGACCCCCAGCTGATAACAGCAGAGCAGGGATTCGAATCTACACCTGCCTGGCTGCATAGTCTTCATCCAACCTTTTGTCTTCAAAAAGGCTTTTTAGAAAAATAAAAAGTAAGGACCCAAGGGGCAGGGAAGAATTCCTCTCTGTAGAGGCCTTTCTAGAACATCTCAGGACCAAATACAGACATGTGTCAGCATCTGTGTCTGGTGTCCTCTCTGGAAGAGACTGGAGGCTGGGCAGGAGGCAGACTGACTTGTCACACTTTTCTTTCCAAACTCCCAGGATTGTTACTATTTTAAAAGTGTTAATGAAAGTATTAACAATTGTACAGAGATATACGCATCTGAAGTGTTCAGCTCAATGCCTTTTTTTCAAAATGAATCCACCTGTGGGACTAGCACGCGGATCAGTAAACAAGAAACAGAACATTCCAGTCCCTCAGAAACCAACTTCTTTTATCTGTGGGATTCGTCCCCATTGTTGAGGGTATCCATGATGTGTTCCTTTTTAGCGCTGATGAAGTATTCCACTGTTTGCATATTTCACGGTGTGTTTGTTCATCTGGTAGTGGATGGACACTGGAGTTTTTTCATTTTTTTTTTTTTTTGCAATTATGAATAAAACTGCTATCAGCATTCATGTGGAGATTTTTATGTGAACGTAAATTTTCATTTCTTTTGGGGGTAAATACCTAAGATGGGATTGTTGGGTTGTGACATAAGTATGTGTCTGACTTGATAAAAAAAAAAAACAAAAAAACGGCCAAGCTGATTTCCTGAGCTCTGTGCCACTTTGTCCTCCCACCGGAAATGTATGAGGGAGTTCCTATTGCTCCACATCTTTGTCAGCACTTGGTATTCTCAGTTTTTGGTTTTGTTTTTATTTTAGCCATTCTAATAGGTGAGAAGTGGTATCTCATCATGAGCGTGCCTGTGTTTAACCGCTTCCTCCAGATATAATACAATAAAGTGCATATATATATATATAAGGGTCAAAATTTGATAAGTTTTGGCACATATCTCCACAAACTCGCACAATTATGACGGTGTACATATCCGTCACCCCCAAAAGTCTCCTTATGCCTTCCCTCCCTCCCTTCTTCCCACTACCCCCATCCCCAGGCAACCAATGATCTGCTTTCTGTCACTATCGATTAGTTTAGTTTGCCTCTTCTAGAAATTATAGAAATGGAATCATATGGTCTGTTCTCTTTTTCTGGTCTGGCTTCTTTCACTCAGCATAATGACTCTGAGGTTCACCGATGTCGCCGCAGGTATCAACAGTTATTCCTTGTTATTGCTGGGTGGCATTCCACGGGGGGGTTGGTGCCAGTGTAGGGATATGGGGATGGACATTCCCCTTTGGATGGACATGGGGATTGCTTCCTGTTTGGGGCGATTACAAATAAAACTGCTGTAAGCCTCCGTGGACGAGTCTTTGTGTGGGCATAGCGTTTCATTTCTCTTGGGTCAGTGTACAGGAATGCAACTGCTAGACTGTATGATAAGAAATTGCTTAACTTCTTCAGAAAGCATCAAACCGTTTTCCAAAGCCACTGCACCATTTTGCTTTTGGGCCAGCAGTGCCCGCACAAGAGCTCCAGTTCCTCCACATTCTCTCTCGCCCACACTGGGTATGGTCAGTCTTTTAGATTTTAGCCGTCTTATTGAGTGTTCTGGGCTGTCTCACTCTGGTTTTAATTTGCATTTTCCTAATGACTAACGATACTGAACACCCTTCCACGTGCTTATTTACAATCCGTATATTTTAGTGAAGACACATAATATTTAAATCTTTTGTCCATTTCTTAATTATTTCTTTTTGGGGGTGGGGAGTTCTTTATATATTCTGGATATGATTTTTTTTTTTTTTAATCAGATACGTGTTTTGCAGATACTTTCTCCCTGGTCTGTGGGGATTTCTTTTCTGATCATATCCTTTGCCCACTTTTCACTGGGCTCATCAATGGTCTTAGTGATTTTTTTTTAAGAATTTATTTATTTATTTGACAGAGAGAGACACAACGAGAGAGGGAACACAAGCAGGGGGAGTGGGAGAGGGAGAGGGACAAGCAGGTTTCCCGTGGAGCAGGGAGCCCTACACAGGGCTCCATCCCAGGAATCGTGACCCTGAGCCAAAGGCAGACGCTTAACGACTGAGCCACCCAGGCGCCCCGGTCTTAGTGATGTTTTGGAGAGCTTCGTGTTTCTTCTAATTGTCACTTTTGGCCACAGACCTTGCCTGTCCTAGCTCAGGGGGCTGCAGTGGGGGGCGTGGAAAGAGGGTCATTAGAAAGTCTAGCCATGGAGAAATTCTACCCCTGCCCTTGACAGCGGGGCCTCACTTTCTCTCCCCTCTAGTGGGGACCGCTAAGTAGCCTCTCCTGGGCTGAAGAGAGTCTTCACATACCATGTGCAAGAAATGCTGTTATTCTCATTTTCATCCCTGTGGTTGTCTGCACATGGTTTCCAGTGCAAGTGTAAGGTTCAAAGCTCAGCTCTGCCGCTCCCTGGCTGCAGGACCCCAGGCCGGGGCCTTCTGCCACGTCTCCCCGTCTGTCCGTCTGTCTGTAGAGTGGCCGATGAGGGGTGAATACACAATGTGCATAAAACGCTGGGCACAGAGGCTGCAAAAACAGGTATTGTCTTTTTTTTTTTTTTTTTAATGAAAGTCAAACACGTTTAATGGGATATCAGATTTTTGGTTGGTTGTGGCTGGAGGTGTTGAGAGAGCAGGTCTGTGTCTGAACAGATGGGGGGATGAAGGCCCCTGTACCAGCATCACCATCCCCTCCCATGGATCCGCTTACTTCATCCTCATAGCAACTCTCAGTGATCAGAGCTAATGACCACATTCGACAGAGGAGGAACCAGGGTCCTTCATGGCCTTACGTCCCTCCTCCAGGACCCACACCTGAGCCTGGCCTGTGACATCGCGCAAGGGAAACACCATGTCTTCTCCACAGCTGTCTGGGGGCTGAGGAGGCACAAGAGGGGGTGACACCTGGGACCCAAAATACTAATGAAAGGGAGGGGGCTGATGATCAAAGTTAGGTGCGACCGAGTCTTGCTTAAAATAACCCAAATGGAAACAAGAACACTGAGAGCTATACCTGTATCCATCTGGTAAAGTAAGGATGAAAAATATTTTAAGAATTTAAGAATTATTTTAATTATTTTTGTCCTTCCCACACTTGGCCTAACCTGTGAATATGTGAACATTTGTCATCTCATCAGTGATAGTGACAATGGCAGGTCACCGCCAGGGATAGGTCAGTGACAGTGACATGAACCAAGCCTGTTTTCACATTACTGATTGCTTCTAAAAGCCATCATCGGGGGCGCCTGGGTGGCTCAGTCAGTTAAGCATCTGGCTCTTGATTTTGGCTCAGGTCATGGTCTCAGGGTTGTGAGATCGAGCCCCGCATCAGTCTCCGTGCTGAGATTCTCCCTCTCCCTCTGCCCCTACCCCCATGTGTGTGATCTCTCTTTCTCTCTCTCTCCCAAATAAATAAAATCTTAAAGAAAAAAAATTTTTTAAGTCATCATCAAATACAGGCAAAATCCTGGTTGACCGTTGACTAGTCGAATAGCTTCTTGTGGGCTCTTGGTTGAAATCCCATCTATCACTTGAAATATAAATGTATATTTATTATAAAGGAATTGAATATGGTCCTATTTTAATTATTGTGACCATGGCCAAGTGTATAAAAACAAGAAGGTTCAAATAAATAAAATCTAAGAAAATAGATTGATGGTTAATACAAAAGCAATAACTTTGGATGAAACTCAGAGTTTATTTTCTGGAGCAAATGTTTCCAAATAATTAAAAGATAATGAGTAGCAGAGCAGTAGAATTAATTCTAATACTTGTATCATTATATGGTTTGCCAGCTTTCATAACAAATAATAAAGTTCATATTAAGAATATAAGCTTTAAGAATGTAGTATTTTTCAGTTGTTTCATTTCCTTGAGGTCCCTGAGACTTTTAGGAAAAATTCTTCCTTGGGCCTATTCAGAAAATGAATGAAGATTTGGAGAAAATGAGGAACCTACATGTCCTTTGTGTGCCCACCAATCAAACTTTAGAACAATGGACATCATGAGGGAGTCTTAGGTACATACTTTCTTTTTTTTTAGATTTTATCTATTGGGGCGCCTGGGTGGCTCAGTTGGTTAAGCGCCTGCCTTCAGCTCAGGTCATGATCTCAGGGTCCTGGGATTGAGCCCCGCATCAGGTTCCCTGCTCAGCAGGAAGTCTGCTTCTCCAGAGAGAGAAGTCTCCCTCTCCCTCTGCTCCTTCCCCTGCTTGTGCTCTCTTCCTCTCTTGCTCTGTCAAATAAATAAATACAATCTTAAAAAAAAAAAGATTTTAATAATTTATTTCTTTGAGACAGAGAGAGAGAGAGAGAGAGAGCACACAAGCAGGGGGAAGGGGAGAGGGAGGGACAGAGGGGGAGGGAGAAGCAGGCTCTCCGCGGAGCAGGGAGCCCGATGTGGGGCTCAGTCCCAGGACCTTGAGATCATGACCTGAGCCGAAGGCAGACGCTTAACGGACTGAGCCACCCAGGCGCCCCTGAGCTCACACTTTAAACTGATGACTAATCAGGGTAATAATAAAATGGACCGATCATTTCAAATGTCTGATAGAATCTTACATCCCCCTTCTCTCCCATATTCATCCCTCAGTCCACGTCCAGAAAACAGATTTAACCCTGAGAATGTTAGCAAAATGTATACACAGGGGAGGACGCGTGGCCGGTGAGACGCAGAGCGGAAGAGGGGGTGGGGCCAGGGCCGAGAGGCGGGGTGGGAGGGTCCAGCAGAACTCACAGAGCAGGTGGGCGGGGTGCACAGACACAGGGGACATGCGGGGGAGGGGGTTGATAGTTTGTGTGGACAAACCCAGGGACAGAGAGCAGAAGGGGTGGTGACAGAAGACGTGGAATCCGTAGGGGTCTCAGCACAAAGTGGGGAAGACCCTGCAGGGTTGAAACAGAGGGGATGACCGGCTCACAAGGGGGCCGGAGCTCCTGGCGAAAGGAGCCAGGTGCAGAGATGATGTCAGGGCAAGGCTGGACAAAGGTCAAGGACAGGTGGGTGGGGGGCCCGGGGGAACATAAATGCGGACGATAAGTGGGCATAAAGATGTATGTGGGTCTGGGGCCGGATCAGGGTCTGGGGGGAGGGAGGGAATAAGAACATGGAAGGAACTAGGTGGGGGACTCAGGGAGTAACAGAGACAGGTGTTCAGGGAGACGTGGCACCAGCAGGAAGGGTGGGAGAGGAGATGCAGACAAGGGGAGAAGGAGGGAGGCAAGGGAAGGGGGACGGAGAGGGGCGCACGTTCCCCAGGAAGGCGCAGAGGGAAGCCTGGCCTCAGCGGGGGAAGGCCCGAAGCAGCAGTGTGATGGCAGAGGGAGGTCGAGGCAGGGCGAGGGCCGGTGCAGAAGAGGGGCAGCGGGAGACAGTGGGAAACCAGACGAGGAGGGAAAGGTGGTTTAAACCCTAGCGACACTGGGAGGTGAGAGGTGGTGTGAAACTGAGAAAGCTGGGAGCACGGAGAGCGGCTGGGTGCCGGGGAGGCTGTCAGAGGACTGCAGGTGAGGACGTGGCAGACCCTGGGGAGGAAGCCGGGGAGGTCGGTGGGTTAGGAGGGGTTTCCCGTGGGTGACAGGCTGACTGTCACAAGAAAGGCGGGCACGGCAGGAGAGCAGCTGGGTGACACAGGGCGCGGGGGGGGGGTGTAGTTTGTTCTCTGAGCGCTGGGGGTGGCCTGCGGGCGGCAGGAGGACAACCACATGGTCCATGGCTGGTAGCTCAGGGACGCTGAGGCCCGCCCAGGGGAAGCTGGCTGGAGCAAAGGGACTCAGCCACTGTCTACCGTCGGGTCTGGCATGGACAGGGGAATGTAAGGCTGCATGGTGGAGAGGACAGTGGGACGAAGCTGGTGTCACCTGGGGACAATGTGACACACACTGGGGTCCCTGCAGCTGCCTCTGGGTTCTGAGATGTCTGGCGCAGAGAGCAAAGAAGTTGCATGAGGCCGGCAGGTGGGGGGGGAGTCCGGGCTGGGGGGGCCCTGCATGGAAGAGCCAGACGGGACCCCACTCTCCTCAGATGAGCCGTGTCTGAGAAGCCTCCAGCTCCCAGGACACCCTACCCGTCTCTGGCTGCAGAAACGGAGGGTACCGTAGCGTGCGTAAGCGAGGTGGGGAAGAGTGTCCTTGAAACAAACGCAGAAATACACAGAGCGGGGCAGTTTCCCTTACCAGGTGTTGTGTCCTTCTGTCCTCTGGACTTCCTTCTGTGTCACAAAAGCTGTAAGCACCGTGTGCAGGCGGCGCAAACTGGTCCAGACGCTGCCCTCCTCTGAGAGGATCTAGGTATGACTTTTGTTGTGAGCATTGTCACATAGAAATGGGCCACCGTGAGGAATCGCACCACTACTCAGTGCAGGATGGGCAAACCTGAAATTCTTCCTCCCTCTGTCCCTCCCCTGCTGCCCTGGCCAGTCCCTGTCCTAAAAGACAGGGATTCAGACCTGGGCTTGACCACGTCACATCAGTGGACCCCATCATCATGAGTGCAAGAGACTGGTTCAAATCCCAGCTTGACTACCACTTGCTGAGGGACCTCAGTAGGCCTCTTAACCTCTCTGAGCCTCAATGTCCTCAGCAGGAGAGGGGGAAAGTATACAGATTCCTAGACTGGCAGAGTGGAGGAAAGAATGGGAGAAGAAGAAGGCATGAGCGAGAACTCTAGTAAATGATTAACAAATGCTGACTAAGCAGGCTCCTGCCTCAGGGCCTTTGCACAGGCCACCTGGAACACTCTTTATTTATTTATTTCGGATTTATTTATTTATTTATTTATTTTAGAGAGACAGAGAGTGGGGGAAGGGCAGGGAGAGGGAGGGAGAGAGAATCTCAAGCGACTCCCTCTGGGCGCAGAGCTCCATGGGGTTCAGTGTCACAACCCCAAGCCCACCACCTGAGCTGGAACCAAGAGTCAGATGCTTAAGTGACTGAGCCACCCAGGGCCACCCCCTCCCAACACCCTTCCTTTAGATGCCCGCATGACTCCAACCTGCAGAGACCTTTTCTGACCATCCTATGACCATGTCCTGCCCCCTCCCCACTTTCACGCCCCACCCCCTTTCCTGCTTGATACCCCCCCCCCCCCCCCCCGCACTCACCACTACCTGACACTTTGGGTTAGGTGTTTATTTGCCAGTGTCTGGCTCCCCCGCTGGACCGCCAGCCACAGGAGGGCGGGGACTTTTGTGTTCCGTCACCGCCACATCACAATCTCCAGGCCAGCGCCCGGCACCTAGTAGGTGCACCACAGAGAAGCTCCGCTCAGATGCCTCACAATGAGGCCACCCCCTCCCTGTGTGATCGTAGACAGTTACTCCAACTCCCCAGCTTGGTTTTCTCTCGCCAAGCGGGTTGGGGTTTCGGAGAAGCCTTTCCCCCTCGAGTTTGCTGGGAGGGTGTCCTGGGGCGCGCGGCTTCTGCGGCTCCCCCGGCACTTTTCGGGAGGGCCCGACGCTGCCGGCCGGCGGCTTCGCTGTGTGTTTTCAAGTGCGTGTTTACGAAGGTGGAACTCTGGGCCGCGGCCCGGGAGGGGGGCCCTCTCTGCGCCCAGCGGGCCAGGCCGCCCCGCCCTCGGCCTCGCAGGCGGGCGCCCCTCCAGGCCGCGGCCCCCTCCCCGCCGGCCCCCAGCGAGACGAATGCAGCACACGGCGGCCTTTATGGGGCCCGCAGACAGCGCGTCGCCAGGCTAACCCTGCGTGGAAAATTCGGAGGTGGAAGGCAAGGCGCCTTAATGAGGGGGCCGCCGCCGGCGGCGGCGGCCAGGGGACCGGGGGAGGGGGGGGCGGGGGGGCGCCTGCGGGCCCGACCGGAAACGTGAGCCGGCCCGGCGGGCGCCCCCCCCCCGCGCATTCCCGACCCCCCCCCCCCGCCCCGCGGGACCGCGCGACCGTGGCCGGCAGGTGGAGGGGGCGAAGGGCGGCGAGGGGGAGGGGGCGCCCGCGGCTGGGCACGTCCCCGCGCGCCCCGGACTCGCTCCCGGCGCCTCAGCTGCCCCCTCGGGGGAAATGGGCCCGACCCCCGGCGGGGTGGGGTGGGGGAGGATTGGATGAGCTGGCCTGCGCGGTGCTGGCCGGCACGTGGGAAGCCCTGGACAAAGCTAGTCACGTATGGAGACTGGTAACGGGACGATTTCATCAGCCGCAGGTCGAGGCCCGAGATATATTCAGGAGAGGGCTGCCCGGTTCGGATTTCCGGGCCATCCCCACGGCCTGTGGTGAGGCCTGAGTCAGACTTGAAATCCGGAGGGTCCCTGAAGACAAGGCCACGAGGTCAAGGTGATGGGCCAGGACCTGGAGAGGGACCGGGCTGAGCGGCCAGCCCCGGCGCTGCCGTGGTGGGGGCCCAAGTCAGCCAAGATGTCGCGGGACCTTGTTTGCTCATCTGTGAAGTGGGCCTGGGCCAGGCACGGTGCCATGTGCTGGGGGAGAACCCTGGACTCCGGACTCCGGACTCCTGGGCTTGCCCCAGTGGGGGTGACCGAGGGATTCCCTTGAAAGAGGAAAACAAGTGTGCGCAGGAGCTGATATAATTAACACCCTGCACCCTTGGGCTGGGAAGAGAGAGAGGGAGGGAGGAATGGGAGGATGAATGGAAGGCAGGTGACTGGGGTTGGGGGACTTGGAGAGAGGGCTCCTGGAGGCCCAACTTTGGACTCAGACTCAAAGAAGGCAGAAAGCCGGGCTCAAGGCATCCAGACAGCAGCCTGTATTGGCTCGTCCCTGCACCCCAACACTGTTCTTCACTCTGGTATCACTGCAGCTCTTTCTCTGACTTCTTCCAGGCCTCTCTACTCCAAGGTCAGCGCCTCCTTCCCAGACCACAATCTAAACACACTCCCAGCCTGGGCCTTTCTCTTTGCCCTGGCCCTGATTTATTTTCTTTCGTTATATTTATATACTTTCTTGTTCATGTTTTTCATCTGCATCCTCCGCTTGCCCGGGAGCTTGATGAGGATGGGACTTTGTTCACAGCTGTAGCCTCTGCACCCAGCCTGGCACACAGTAGGTGCTCAATAAATGACGGAGGGTTGAATGAATGACTGGACAGAGCCAATGGAGGACAAAGAAAGCCTCTCCTTTGTTTCTGCTGCTGCTGTTTCTGGCTTGTGGGGGACAGTTCCCTGAGCTACAGACAGGCGGACAGAAAGTCAGGTGACTAGAGGAAAAAGGGGCAGCAAGTTCTAGGACCCACTGGCTGTTCCTTCCTCCCGGGGCCCCCGCAGTGGGAAGCTCATTTTCAACATGCTGTGGCGGCCCCAGCAGGGCAGGCGGGCCTGGGAGCTGGGAGTCGGCTCTGCCTGTCAGTGCCACTGGTGAGAAATCTCACACGTTGTAAATGCAGCTCGGCTCCCTTCTGGCTGGGGCAGCCGGGTGGATCTGCCTTGGGTTGCCCTGCTGGGTGGTGGGTATGGTGGGGCCTCCTACGCCCAGGGATTCTCTTCCTGGGGGTGGGGCACGGGCCTAAGGCTTCCACAGGCAGGATAATGGGGAGCTCAAGGGTGAGCCGACCTTCCTGGGTTCAAAGCCCAGCCTAGCCATTTGGAGCTGTGTGATCCTGGGCAAGCTAGCCAACCTCACTGTGTCCTATAAAAGGTACATAATAGTAAAATGTGAAATAATATAGTACCTGGGTTTCGTTCAGGGGCTCTAATTTGCTTTTGTGTTGTGGACCCCCTTTCATGTTTATAAATCTAGATTTAAATTTATGAAGTGTATAGAATTAAAAGAAAACCAATTATATTGGGCTCCTGGGTGGCTCAGATGGTTAAGCGTCTGCCTTCGGCTCAGGCCATGATCCCAGGGTCCTGGGATCGGGTCCCGCGTCAGGCTCCCTGCTCCTCGGGAGCCTGCTTCTCCCTCTGCCTCTCTCTCTCTCTCTCTGTCTGTCTCTCATGAATAAATAAATAAAATCTTAAAAAAAAAAAAGAAAACCAATTATATTGAGTTAGGTTTATTTAGATATTTAATAGTGAAATGCTTGATACAGTCACGGCTGTGCTTCTTTGTTAATGCATTTAATGACAAGATCTGGCGGCAGGCCTAACTAATAACTAGGGTAATTTTGAAGTCGGGAAGAGAATAAACTCATTTCTGTGAGGCTGTGAAGGTTCGTGGAAATGCCTGTGATTTCTGACTGACAAAGCCCCAGTCCAGCTAGAGCTGCTGTGGTTCATTTCCCACGTCTGCCCGTAGGGAAAGGAAATGCCAAATTTCAGTTGGAGGTTAGTGAAAATCAAGATGTACCTTTCTTCCCCAGTCCAAGTTCATGGGTCCCTGAATTGCCCTGTGGGGCCCCGGTGGTGAGTGACAAGGTCTTTCCAGGATAGTCTCGGTGTCCAAGAGCCCAGGCGAGTCAGGGGCACCCCCTCAGGTGTTCTAAAGAAGGCACTGGAAGCAGAAACCCGTGGGTCTGAGTCCAAATTTGGCAGTGACTGCCGGTCCCCTGGGCTCTTCGGCCTTTTGCTGTTGGCCTCTAGGAGGGAAGGGGGCAGGACAGCAAGTGTCAGATGCCTGTGGGGGCTGTGGGAGATGCGGGGGCGGGAATGGGGCTCTGAGAGAGGGGGGCGTCTATTCTGAATCTGGCAGCCTCTCTGGGACCTGGGCCTGCGTGTAAGTCACTGTTTTGAGTTTGTGGCATCTGGGTGGGGGCAGGGGTGTGTGTGTGTGTGTGTGTGTGTGTGTGTGTGTATTTGTGGGGGGCACATTTTAGGAGGGTGTGGCTGTTTGCACGCCGGTGGAGGAGTCTAGTGTGATTGGCTGTGTGAGTCTGTGTGTATATTTGTAAGTGGGGGGTCCATTCTGGGAATGGATTGTTGAGTGTGAGTGTGTGTGTGTGTGTGTGTGTGTGTGTGTGTGTGTGTGTGTGTCAAGGTTGGGTTGGGGGCTGTGTTCTGATGGAGGTCTGTCTGTGTTCAGGTCGGGAGTCTTTGGTGCTGGTGTGGGTGGGAGAACGTGGGTGGATTTGGGGGCAGATGGAAGGGTGGACTGTGCATGCACGTTCACATCGGGGCTGCTGCGGGGGGGGGGTTCGATGTGTGTCTGTGTGAGCGTGTGTGGCCCTGTCACCGCCGGCTCCAGGCCTGGCCACATAAACTTCACACCCCTGCGGGCGGGCTCCGTCGGCCCCGCAGTGGCCGCATCAGGCAATGGGAAGCAGATGGGCTGGGATGGAGGCCATATGGGGCTGGGGGTGGGGGCGCATTCCTCCCTCCCAGAGCCGCCGGGAAGCCCCCTGCCTGCTGGCCCCCCATCAGGTTGGGGGCTGCAACTGACACAGTGACAAACGTCCTGCAACCAGCATGGAGCCTTGGGGGGGGGGCGACGAGAGCAGTCCCTGCCCCACGGGGGAGTGTGTGTGTGTGTGTGTGTGTGTGTGTGTGTGTGTGTGTGTGTGTTGGGGGTGGTCCAGGAGATGCCAGCTGGGCGGGGATGCTGCCCTGAGAAGCCATAGCTAACCCCCCGGCTGTGCAACCTTGGGCACTGCACACACCCTCTGTGCCTCATTTTCTCCAGCAGGGTCACAACAGGGTGGCCATTTGGGATGGGATTCTGGGAAGTTCGGACCTACCCTACTTCCCAACTCAGGGTAGAACCCTAATGCAGAAAGCTGGGCAGATCCCAACAATAAGGGCAGCAGTAAGTCCTGACATCTACAGCCTTGACTGTGCGTGGGGTGCAGGAGAGCGGTTACCGGGTGGGCTCTGGGACCAGACTGGCCTGGGCCCTGATCCCTGCCCCGCCCCCTCCTTGGCTGTGTGACCTCAGGCAAGTCAGGTGTCTCTGTGCTTCTGTTTCTCCTCCGTAAAACTGAGGTAGTAACAACAGCACTTCCCTCCCTCCTACAGTCTCCAAGACTGAGTTAGTCTGGGCAGAGTGCTCGCCGCCGCCGTCAGCCCCGGCCTGCACCGGCTGGGCCGGGCGTGGGGCCCCGGAGCTGTGTGGTACAGCTCTTCATTAAATGCTCGTTGGGAGCTTCAGCTCATGGAAGCTTCTGGGAGCTTCTCGACAACCCCAGGGGTAGCTCCTGGGCTTAAGGCCGTTTTGCAGGTGAGACCTAGCGAGCTAAAACACTCACCCCTGCCTGGGATCACTTGGATTTAAGGGGCAGAGCTGGGTTCAGACCCAGGCCTTCTGTCCCGAGAGCCCACGCTTCTGACCACCTTCTCAGGAGGCCTGCCTCCCTCCACGCTTGCCCAGGCCCCATTGGCAGGAACCCGCCCTGCATCCAGCCTGAGTGCACTCAGGCAGTGCCAGCGAGGTCCAGAGCCTGGCTGCCCCTCCCAGCTATGTAGCCCTGGACAAGTCCATGGACCTCTCAGGGCCCCGGGAGATGGCGGGGGTGGGGGTGGGGTGCAGGACAGGGAGACAGGCTGAAGTGAGGAGTCGAATGTTCTTACTGCAGTGTCGTGTAAATCATCCTGGTACCTTTCCTCTCCTGGAGGTTGAGATGGGAGAGGGGCAGGGGTGGAGGGGAAGTGAGGCCAGCTCCAGGTAGCCTTGGCCCAGTCTGTTGACCCCCTCCAAGCATCCTCAAAGGTTGGTTCCTCGCCAGCACCCACTCCTCGCCTCTGATCCTCAGTCCAGGGGTTCTGGGTGGAGCCAACTCCATCCTGGGGGGCATGTGACCCAGCACTGACCAATTAGAGCACTGCACCTTCTCAGCCAATGAGAGGCTGGCCTGGGATTTTAGCTGGAGCCATAAGGAACAAAGCCCTTTCTTTCTGTTGGGGTGGCTGCTTGGGTGGCAGCCTGGAGTGTGGCATTCATCTTGCCTCCATGAAAGGGGGGGATCTGACTGAGAGGAGCCAGCAAAAATGGACAGAAAGCAAGTCCTGGGGATGACCTTTCAATACCTAGATGCAGCCATACCTGGTACCGTGATGGTTCCTGCTTTGTGGGTGAGAAACAGGCCAAATCCAGGGTTGCGCAGGCGGAAAGGGGCAGAGCAGGGATTTGAACCCAGGCCGACTGGCGCCAGCGGCCGCGCCCTGACCCTCGAGACTCCGCAGAGCCCTTTGGTGTCAGCCCCTCCCCCTGCCTCGAGTCCTCTCATCCAGCCTAGTGTTTGAACTCAGCTATTTCGGATCATCCCAAGGGAGACTGTTTCCTGCCTCTGGCAGAAAAATCAGGGGAGAAATGAGAGCCCTGCGGTCTGGCCCCAAACTCAGTTTGGGCAAGCTTGGGCCAGATGAGAATTCTTTCCTTTTTTCTCTCTTTCTTTCGCCCTCCCTCCCTCCCTTCCTTCTTTCCTTCCTTCCCTTTGCCCTCCCTCCCCCTCCCACCCTCTCCATCCTGAAATACAGTATCGCTTGCTGCGGCTCCCACCTGGATCATGCTCTTACCTGGGCCTCGGTGACTCTACCTCAGCCCTGCTCCAGGCCTAGTTGGCTGCATTAGGCCCTACTGTAGCAGCCGTCAGCAACACTTACTAAAATGCAGACCCCTGGGCCCAGCATGGACACAGGGGTGTTTGCCCACCGGGGGTGGGGCCCACGGAGGCAGCACTGAGGGGAGATTCGGATGCAGGTGATCTCCTGGACACTGCGCGAGGGTGTCCTCGTAGGGCCTTGAAGACTGACATTAAAGGTTGTGCCAGGGGGCGCCTGGGTGGCTCAGATGGTTAAGCGTCTGCCTTCGGCTCAGGTCAGGATCCCAGGGTCCTGGGATCGAGTCCCGCATCGGGCTCCCTGCTCAGCGGGGAGCCTGCTTCTCCCTCTGCTTCTCTCTCTCTCTCTCTCTCCCTCTCTCTCTCTCCCTCTGTCTCTCATGATAAATAAATAAAATCTTTAAAAAAAAAAAAAAGGTTGTGCCAGGAACAGGACAGGGGCTGGGGAGCTGGACCCCGCTGAGCTGGAATAGACTGAGGATGGCTTCCTGAAGAAGGAGACCTCTCAGTCCTTTGGACATCTGGAGTCAAGTTCTACCTTAACTAGTTTTTCATGCAGGGCAGGTGTCATAACTTCTCTGACTCTTGGTTTACTCAGCTGAGAAGGGGACATTAAAAAGAAGAATACTCAGTACGTGTTGAGCTGTTAGTGTGGCTCTGTGCTGGGCACTTGACGTGGAGGAATGTGTTAAATCCTCAGGCCCCCATGAGGTGGGAACTGTCATTACTTTTTCAGAAAATAAAACCGGGGCTCAGAGTGGTCAAGTTACTTGCCCCAGGTCACACGACTGGCAGGTGGCAGAGCTGGGACTCAAACCCAGGCACCTGGCCTTCACCGGTAGCTCTATTTTCTTCACTGTCATGTCCCCAGTGCCCGGTACATGCTTCTGGTGTATATCCGTCATCGCTCGTTCTCCCTAAATGTGGGCGATACAAAAGCCAGTGCTAATCCTCATGGCACAGCCTTGGTCCTCTCTCCCCACCTTGTGTGACAGAGATGGTCACAGCTGTGCCACTTAGGGTCGTTATGAGCATTACATGAGAGACTTCTAGCACCAAAGCACGTGCTCTCCATGGTCCTTAGCCAGTTTGATCGACTGCCTTGTCTCTTCATTCTGGTTTCCTGGGTGATCCTGTCGCCCTCATAGGACAAAAAGGAGCCTGCCTGGTGCTGAGCGCACAGTAGGTGCTCAGAAGAGAAGGATAGAGAACGCGAGTGCCTAGCTGTGGGTTGGGCTTTGTAAATTCTCATCGGACCCACTTTTCCTTGCAACCAACACAAGAGAGGGGCCTGGTGCCCGGCCCGGAATAGACCCCCGTTAGAGGTTTGTTGAAGGACAGAACCACCCCCTGTCCGCCAGCTCGGGCCGAGCCTGGGTTTCCACATGTGCTGGCGCTGCCAGGAGGTGAGCGGGCCCTGGGGGAGGCAGTTCCCAGCCCTGGGGCCGGGGACCGTGGGAAGGGCTGCCAGGGGGAGGAATTTCCTTCACGAAGTTAAGCTGGGGCTGAGTAACTCCTCATCAGGTCCTTGTCCGGCGGTGCCTGGGAGGGCAGGCCTGGGGCCGTGGGACTCCACAGTTAGAGCTGAGCCTGGAGCTCCGCCAGCTGCAGCCCTTGGGCCTCAGACTCTGCCCCAGGATGAGGAGCAGCGTCCAGGAAGCGGCCCTGTCCGCTTGCATTAGTCACATCACCTTTCTGAGCCTGTTTCCTCATTGGCACTATGGAAGGACAGCTGTCCTAGCGTGGCGGGGCTGTTCTGAGATTTGGAAGGGTCCCACACGTCAGGCTGGGGTGGGTTTTATTGCACGGAGGACAGGCGCTTCCTGGGAGTGAGGACGGGCCTGGCCTCAGAGGCCACGGGCCCGGAGGGCCTTGGGTGAGTCACTTCCCTCTGCAAGCCTCGGCTGCCCCCAACGGCCTGAGCCTGAGACAGGAGCAAGAATGTTCTCAGAGGCAGGAACTTTTGAACCATAAAAACATAATGAACAGATTTAGCAAACACAAAAGCAAGATCAACAATAAAAGACCCAAGGTGCCCACTTAAATTTGAATTTTAGATGAGTAACAAATAAATTTTTTTTAGTATAAGTATATCCTATGTAATATCTGTTAGTGTAGGGCGCCTGGGTGGCTCAGTCGGTTAAGCGGCTGCCTTCGGCTCAGGTCATGATCCCAGAGTCCTGGGTTCGAGTTCCGCATGAGGCTTCCGTACCCAGCAGGAAGTCTGCTTCTCCCTCTCCCTCTGCCTGCCGCTCCCCATGCTTGTGCTCTCTCTCTGTGTGTCAAATAAATAAACAAATACATCTTTAAAAAATATATTTGTTAGTGTGAGTGTATCCTATGGCGGGCCCCGTGGGAGGCATCTTGTTCACACTGCCCCATTTCTTTCCTGCACGGTCCACAAGGAAATGGAGGCTCAGAGAAGTGTGTCCACCTGCCCAGGATCGCTCGGGCTGGCCGTCCTGACGGAGGGCCGGGGCCTCACGTGCCGGGGGCGAGCCTTTGGCAGAGCTGCACTGACGTGGGCACGCTCACCCTCCACTCAGTTCCCAGATGGCAGTTTTGGGAATACCGGGCCAGCCTGGCAGCTGCCTTGCACTTTCCCCCTGCCCTAGCCATCACCTGTTGGGGAAGTCCCTGTGGGTCACCCAATGCCGGAGGCTGTCACAATCAGGATGTGAGCCACAGAGCTGGGGGCTGGGGCGACAGGACCCCCAAGACGTCTGAGTAGAGGGGATGTCCAGAGGGAGGGAAACAGACGTGCCTGGGGTCACCAGGACAAGCTTGGCCACAACCCCTCACCGGCAAGCCCCTCACAGGTATCCTGGGTGTGGCCTGGGTTGCGAGGGGTCCCTGGACTCAGCCCTCTCCCCCTCTGCATGCCCTTGGGGAATTCTTGGCCCCTTTCTCGGCTGAGCTCCGTCCCCTCTACAAAGAGGCATGCATTCACTCATTCACTCACACATTCATTCGTTCATTGATTTGTGCTTTACTCCCACGGATATTTCTGGAGTGCCTGCTAGCTGCTAGGCATGGGGCAGCCGGGGATACGCCAGAAAACAAGGCAGACAAAAAGCCTTGCTCTCGTGGAGCTGATGATTTCGCAGGGGAGACAGATAATAGACATATAAAGAAGATAAGTTCGAGTGGGAAAAGTACTAGGATGGAAATAAAGCAGGGGTGGTGATGGAGCGTGATTTCAGGGGCCCCTTAGGACGGGGCAGTCCAGGAAGGCCTCCTGACGAGGTGACATATGAGAAGTCAGCAGAGAAGCAGCTCGCCTGGGGCAGGTATGGAGAAAGTCCTCCAGGTAAAGTGATCGGCAAGTGCAAAGGCCCTGGGGACAAAGCAAGCTGGACAGTGAGAAGGTGTTGCTGGAATTCAGTGAACCAGGGAGAGCCCGGTGGGGCTGAGGGGCCTGGGGGTGAAGCATGCGGCGCTGTGCGGGTCACAGCTGGAGATCCTCTAAGGAAGCTTCCCTGATGACCCTGGCTAAACTCGCCCCTTTTCATTCTTCCTAACACTCATTGTTATGTGGCATCACAGTCTCCGTGTATTGGGCGTATGGGATGTATTGTCTTTCTTTCCCCATAATTACAATGTCAGCTGGGCTGAGGGACCCAGAGTCACCTACTGGCTGCCACGTGGCATGGAAAATGTGGCCACAGGGACCCAAGCATGGGTGCTGTTGACAAATAGCAGGGAAAAGAGGTCCTGTGTTTTGTGGATTGTGGTTTTGACTTGATTTCGGTCTCACACGCCAACTCTGGAACCCAAGCCCTGAGTCCAACGAGATTCTCCCGAAATAATGTTAATAATCGTGGCTGACTTTCATTGGATGCTTGCTGTCCACCAAGCACTGTACTAAGCACTTTTTAAAATTATGGTAAAATACACAGAAAATGGACCGTTTTGAAGTGTGCAATTCAGTGGCATTCAGTACACTCACAATATTGTGCAACCACGACTATCCAGTTCCAGAACATTTCCATCATTCCGAAAGGAAGCTCTGTACCCATTAAACAGTCACTCCCCGTTCCCCCCCCGCACCTCCCTGCAGCCTCTGGAAACCACTAACCTACTTTCCATCTCCATGGATTTGCCTCCTCTGGGTATTTCACATTCACGGAATCACGTAACATGTGGCTTTTTGTGTCTGGCTTCTTTCACAAGCCTGTCCACGTTGCAACATGTATCAGAGCTCTGTTCCTTTTTATTGCCGAATAATAGTCTATTGTATGGATATACCACATTTTTTATTCATTCATCAGCGGATGGACATTTGTTTCCACTTTGGGTCTATTGTGAATGGTGCTACTATGAACGTTTCTGTACGAGTTTTTGTCTGAACATCTGTTTTCAGTTCATTTGGGTATATACCTAGGAGTGGAATTGCTGGGGCATGTGGTCATTCTATGTTTAACTTATTGAGGAACTGCCAGCTAAGCACATTTTTCAAGTGTTCGCGACCTTGGCGAATTCTCACCAGCAGCTCATGAAGGAGGCTCTGCATTGCCCCATTCTGCAGATAAGGAAACTGAGGCTCAGAAAGTGGAATTCGTGAGCCAAAGTCACACTGGTGAGAAGTAATGGAAGTAATGAAGTTGGGTTTGTTGGATTCCAAACGCTCTTGAGCCCAAAGCTCAAATGGGAGAGAGAGGGAGCGTGAGAACAAGGCGGTCTTCCATCCATGTACAGAGGAAACCGAGGAACAAGGTAAAAGCCAGCGTTTCTCTTTCAGACTTGCTTGGGTTTCAATCTTTCCTGCCTGTGTGACTTTAGGCAAGCTGGTTCACCTCTCCAGCCTCTGTCTCCCTGTCAAATGGTGCTAAGGAGAGAAACTCCCTCAAATGGTGGTTATAAGGATGAAATGAGAAGTCTGCCTCTGCTGTTATCATTATATTTCGTTATATTTCTTCTGACATGAGGGGAGGGTGTTTTCCAGCTGTGAGATCTCCCACTCTTGGTTTAGGTGGGGCTGGGGGCACAGCGGGGAGTCAGGGACTCGCAGAATCTCCTCTCCAGTCGGGCTTGGGGGCCTGGCAGGGGTGGGCGGCCCAGGCTGGAAGTGGCATCCACCTCAAAGTCCCATGTCCATAATGACACTGGATGTTTCGGTTGGGAAAACAGTGCCTCGTTTCCCAGAAATGCTAGGGATGCCACCTCATCAGAAGGGAAAGTATTCTAGGTCCATTAATTTCCCCAAACCACACTGTATTTTAGGCCAGAAAGAATAATAACTATGGCTTGTTAAGTGCGCCAGAGAATAAAAATCGAACTTGGACATGTAACTCTAGCGGGAGGGACTGGCTGACTGAGGAGTTTCACAGATGAGCTTTCAGTGTGGGCACAGGGTGGGGCGCCCAAGCCGCTTTGCTCCACTCGGCACAGACTCAGGCTTACAAATGTGGAGAACCCTGGGAACATTTGCTGAGCACTTGCTGTGTGCACTGGTTTGTTCAAGATGCAAAACAGCACTGGAAGGTATTATAAGCCCCACTATACTGATGGAGAAACTGAGGCCCAGAGAGGTGAAAACACTTGCCCAAGATTGAACAGTTAAGAGGTGGCTGAGCTGGGGTTTGAACCCAGACAGTCAGGATTCAGTTGGAGCCCGTACTCTGAACCACCATGAGCCTTTCTCAGAGGAGGCCAGGAAAATGTTGTTTCGTGTTCTGCAAAATTAAGTGACCTTGTCTGGCTGAGGTCATTGCCTGATGGGCAGGAGGCTGCTGATGGAGGAAATGGGGAGGGGGTAAAGGAACCCCAGGAAGTGCTCTGTGTCCCATTTGCTGGGTGATTTCCTTCCTGGACTCTTGGTCAAGTTGTTTCTTGGTGAGTGTGTGTGGGTTGGGGGGTTAGTGAGAGAAGGGAGAACCCAGCTCTGAAGTTGGGGGACGTTGGGATCCGAGGCCAGGTCAGCAGCCCTGCCTGGGAGGTGCCTGGGGAAGTGTGCGGTCTGTCTCCGCTGGTGAAGGCTCGGCTCCACCCAGCCTGCCGGCAGCCTTGGACTTGCCAAGCGGGCACGGCCATTGCTGGCACCATACCCCCACGGTGCCAGGTCTGCTGTGTGACCCGGGCAAGTGTGACAGCTTCTCTGGACCTCAGTTTCCTCCCCGGGAAAGTGGGGATAATCACCACACACAGTCGGCAGGTCGGGAGGGCTGCTCTTATTCCCGCTGTCACCGATAGGAATCCACGTGGAGTGTCTGCCGTGCCCAGGGGAGGACACCCTTGGCCTGAGCCCAGTTGAACGTCAGGTGGGAGGGTCCTTGGTGTCAGCCAAGCCTGGCTCCTGCCCGGCCACCCGCCCAGACGCCTGCCTGCCCGGATGTGGAGGGAGGGAAGGGGGAGGGAGGGGGGAGGGAGGGGGGAGGGAGGCCCCTTGTCTTCCAGACTCCTGAGTCACAGTTTCCCGTCCTGCCAGCAGCATCAGGCGGGAAAGGGGGGAGGTGGGTGGAGGAAAGGGGGGGGCAGTGGGCGGAGAGCTGAGATCCCAATTGTGGCCGCTTTTGGGTGGGACAGACAGAAAACCATCAGGCAGGAGAAAGTCAGATACTAAGGGGGTCTTGGGGTGTCAGAATGGGATTCTTGCACCCGCTGGGTTATAGGCAGCAACATCAATCCCCAAACTTGCCTAAAGGCCCTCTGCCCCAGGTGTACACACATACTACACTCAGCTTCATGATCCTCTCTCTATTTCTTGAGTTTGTTGATTAGGTTCCAGCCTCAGGGCCTTTGCACTTGCCATCTCTTCTGCTTCGAACATGAACACTCGGAGGAATTGGTGCTTTTTCAACCTGAGGCTTCAGCTTAAATGCCACCTCCTCAGAGAGGCTCTCCCTGAGCACCTGTGCTTTAAAATGTGCTCTTCCTTCTCCCCTTCTCAAGTTCTCCAGCTCAACCACTCATTCATTTATCTGCCCAAAATATATTGAGCATCTGCTGTGGGCCAGACCTTGCTCTGGGCACATGGGATAAAAGAGTGAGCAGAGCAGACAATCTCCCTGCCCCCATGGAGCTGTCACTGTACCGAGGGAGATAGACAAGCACCAATGAATACGTCGTACGACGTGTGGTGGTGAGGGTCAGGAGGGAAGAATTAAGCACAGCTAGGAGAGCCAGAATGCCAGAGACAGTGGTCTTCATGTTGGGCAAGGGTTGAAGGAAGATGTCTTTCAGGAAGTGACGCCAAGCAAACATTCGAAGGCGGTAAAGAGGGGGCCGTGTGAATATCTGGGAAAAGAGTTTCAGGCAGCGGGAACAGTAAGTGCAAAGGTCCTGAGGCAGGAATACGGTTGGCATAATCAAGGAATAGCAAAGAAACCAGTGTGGCTGGAGCAGAGTAGATGAGGTAGGATAAGGTCATTGAGGGAATGGGGTGGGCAGATCGAGCAGACCACAGTGAGGATTTGGCTTTTGTTCTGAGAGTTGGGAGCCCCTGGGGAGGGTTCTGAGCAGAGAGAGACAATGGAGGTGGTGAGACATGGTCAGATTCTAGATAGACTTAGGGGGAGAATTGCCCTATCTCAGTGATGGATTGCGGTGAGGGCCAGGGAGAGAGAGGTGCCAAGATAATGCTCCGATTGGAGTCAGGACCTCAACCCTCCAGGCAGACAGACAGGATCCCCCTATCTCAACCCTACCCTGACAAGAGGCCCCATCTTTGGGCCAGGACCCCACCCCCCAAGTGAATGAAGGCACCTAAGGTCAGGCCTGAATCTGCCGGGTAGGGAACAGCTTCCCCCATGGAGGGCTTCTGGGTAGGGGGGTACCCCAAGTCTTCTCTTCTTCTCTTTCATAACCAGCAGGCTAGCCAGGGCCGTGGTCAGGCCTGGGAGGGGGCTGGGTCCTTTCAGAGCCACGCAGTGGGGAGAAGTGAAACAGAAGCCAGCAGTGAGGGAGAGAAGCAGGCTATGGCCAGCCCAGCACCCACCCTTCACATAGACTTAGTGTCTCATCCCTCTGGCCATGGTCCCCCACCCCCAGCACGATTAGGCCCATGGGATGCTGTTCAGAGCCTCAACCAGTGACTCAGCAGGAATCACCCCAGACAGGAGCCAGTGCCCCAGTGCCCAGACCAGAAACCACCCCTGACCTGTCTGGCTGGACAGGAACAGAGACCAAGTGGGCAGAAAAGCCCACAGACTAGGATAGCTAGAGGGAGATGACATGGAAAGACCCCCTAGTCCAGACGCAGCTCTGAGCCACCTGCCCGATGGTGCCCACTGGGGCCTGGGTCACAGTTTTAGGTGGGGGTTCTGCCGGGAGGGAACCTGGGGCTCCCACCAGGGGTCCACTGAGGCCTTGAGGTTCATCCTGGCTTAGCTGGGTCATGTTGGGTTGCCATGGTGTATCATGTCCATTCCACTGCATTGTTCCTGTTCTGTTGTGTGCCCTGGTCTGTTCTAGAGCCTTCCGTTCCTTTCTATGCTCTTGTGTTTCTTTATGTATGCATTCAGCAGATATTTACTGAGAACCTACTGTGTGCCAGGCAGTGTTCTAGGTGCTGGAGTTACAACGTTGCATAAAGCAAGACCGCAGCCCCAGGGAGTTCATAAGGGAGACTAGCAACAAATAAAAGAACAAGGTCAGGTGAGGGCCAGGCTGTGGAGAGCAGTGACCAAGCAGACCGTAGACTAGAGCTGCATGGGGCGTGGGGGCGGGGGCTACATTCAGCGGTGGGGGGGGGGTGGGGTCAGGAGCGGCCTCATGGAGAAGGTGACATTTGAGCAGAGACAGGAAGCAGGAGTTATTCCCTCTGGGAAAGGAAATAACACCCGTTCCAACACTAGCAATATGCTCTGACAGCCCATCCCCTTTCCTGAGCCTTTACAGGACTAGCTCGTTCTTTCTCAACACAACTGTTATATTCCCCATGGCACAGATGGGGAAACGGAGCCATGCAGCTATCTGAGGGTCAGGAAAAGCATTCCAGGCCGAGGGAACAGCAAGTGCAAAGGCCCTGAGGCAGGACTGTGTCTGACGTGTTCAAAGGACAGCCAGGAGGCCAGTGCGGCTGGAACAGATACCATGGGGACAGTAGAAGACATGGGGCAGGAGGACAAGTCTTCAGTGCATTTTGAGCAATTTAAGGATTTCCAAGAACGTCTCTGCCTTTGCACCGCATAGAGCAGCAAACCTCACCCCCTGAAATGAATCTGCAGGCATTTTGGCCGAAGCCTTCCCTGTTGAGGACTTGATCTTGCCAAACAGTCTTCCCGCTGCCTTCTGGAGCTGGGCCAGCTGTAACAGGGCCTGGGACTGGTTCGTTCATTCATTCATTCTTTCCTTCATGTATCCATTCATTCCACCAGCATCTACTCAGCTGCAACATCAAGGAGCAAGACAGACACGGTCCGGGAGCTAGAAGTCCAACAGGGGACGCCCAGAGGGAGGATCCCAGAAACCTGGTGAAAAAACTGGAAATGCCAGTTGCCTCTGGGGAGCGAATTAACACCCGCTCCTAGAGTAATGAGGACCAAGCTCTACTGGACCAGCTCGTTGATTCTTACATCTGTCACTGCCCCCATTTCACAGATGGGGAAGAGGAGGCACAAGGAAGAAAGGGGCAGGATGCGCAGAGCCAGGCTTTACGCCTGGGCGCTGGGTTCAGGCCCCGCCCTCTCGGCGCACCTGATGTACCCCCCGGGGCTGCTCATCACCCGTGGAGTGAGGGGGCTTATGGACAGGTTCATGCTGTTGTCAGGGAGGAAACGATTTTTTTTTTAATTGATAAATCGCAAGCCCAGCCTGAATAGCCACTGCTGGCGGAGCGCGGGGCAGGGAGGGATGTGAGGTGATCTCAGGTGGGCGGGCTGCTCATCGTCCAAGGTGGGCGTCATGGTGCTGGCCGGCTGGGGCGGCTTCGAATGGCAGGTCCATGTGGAACGTGTGTCTGTGTCCGGTGCTATGGGTCTCTCTGTGTATCCACGTGTGTCCGTCTGTGCCTCTGCGCTGTGCGTCTGATCTGGGGCTGTACGTGCTTCTGTGTTGGTCAGTGCCTGTGGGCGTGTGCCATGAGTGTGTGTGTGTGTGTGTGTGTGTGTGTGTGTCTGGGATTTCACGTGATTGTGTATGTGCAGGTCTATGTGTGTCATAGGTCTGATGTTTGTGTCGGGGGCCCGGACACATGTGCTGAGTGTTATTGTGTGTGTTGAGTGTGTTGTGTGTGTCCGCTGTGTATTTGGAGGTGTGCGTGTGCCTGTGGTGTGGTAAGAGTGTCTGTGTTCCTCTGATTGTGATATGGTCCTGGGGGCACGAGGGCAGGGGAGGACCCTTCCTGCAGACACACCCAGACTGCGGCAATGCCACCCCGAAAAGACAGATCTGGGGGGCAGAGGTGAGTGATGTGTGCCCCTCACACTCAGCAGCAACAATGAAATGAGAAGAGCGAGGATTGTACTAAGAGCCACATTCTCTCTGTTTTGAGGGAGTCAGCATGTGGCCCCAGGAGCCCGGAGGCCTGGATTCAAATCCTCCTGCGCTTCCTGGCCAGTGGCTCTGGGCTCAAGCTCTCTGGCCCTTGGTCTCCTTGCCTCTTAGGACATGCCAAGCTCTTGGCTTTATATCAAAGAGTTAAAGCCTTCTTCCTCCTCTCTGGCACCAGCCCTAGGTTCATTTGACAGGTAAGAAAACTGGGGCCCAGAGAGGGTGAGGCCCTTGCCCAGGACCACCCAGCCAAGAAATGGCAGATCCAAGATTTGAAGCCGCCAAAAGTTGTCTGTGCCCACAGACACACACCCGTCTGCAAAATGTGCAAGCTGAGCTCACAAATCCACTTGGAGGAAGCCCCAGGCTATGCACACACTCGCAGGCAGGGCCCTGGCTAGAGAAAGGCCCTGAGGTCGGCAGTGCCTGGAAAGATCAGAGGGCTATTCCTTCCCAGCAGGGGTTGCAAATTCCGGTGCCTCCAGGGCTGCTCTGGGGAGCCCAAACCCTTCCTCCCCTGACCCCTGCCTAGAATGTCACATTTGGTCTTCTTTCCCTTGCATTAAGCAAGGGGCAATGACTCCAGTTGCCTACTGATGCCAGGCAGGTACTTACATGAGCAGAGACCGGACAATAGGGTTTGGTGGGGACTGTGGTGGGTGGGGATTCATTGTCACGTAGGAAAGGGGGCCCATTGCCCTGGGAACACGGGAAGTCTGGATTTTGGTGGAAATCTGTGGGCAAGGAATTCCAGTTGTTCTAAACCCTGTGGGGGCCCAAATGACTCCTCTGTCCTTCTGTGGGTCTGGCTGGGTCCGAGGGCCCCCAGTTTGTGGTCTCAGCTTGCTGGCTAAGGCCAGAGGCTGGATGCTTGCTGGATGCAGAGAAGTCCCAGGGCTCTCTGCATTCACTTTTCCTGGGGCCTGGGCTGGGGGAGGACCCACCCGGTAGAGAGCTGGGACTCCGGGGAAGGGCCAGCCCTGGACAGAGCGAGGAGGCGCTGTCCTGCCTGCGAAAGTCATTTCTCAGCTCCACCTCCACCCCGCCCATCTCCTGGCGTCTGCCGGGACCTTAATGGATAAAACATCCTGCCAATGCCGAAGTTTCCCCCTCCATCCTGCGATGGGACCCAGCTCCAGGGGAATGGCTCTGGGCACCCGGATGGAGGGTGTCAGTCAGGTTTTAGAGTCCCAGAGTTCCCTCGGGGCAGAGTCTTTATGGAAGGCTTCCTGGAGGAGGGGGCGGGGCTAGAAGCAGTTCTGTGGCTGTTGGCCCAGGAGTCAGGACACTTGGGCTCCACCCAGACCCCCCCCCCCCCAAGAGCAGTGACTATATCATCTTGGTCCCTTCTGTGTCCTTAGCTCCCAGATTAGTCTGGTACACAGTAGGCACTCAGTAAGTTTTTGTACAGTGAAAAAACAGAAAACAATAGCTTTAGAAAGCAATTTCCCATGCCAAGAACTGTAACCAACCCTGTGAGGTAGGTGTTATTATTACCTCCCGTTTTATACCAGAGGAAATAAGCACAGAGAGGTTAAGGGATCTGCCTGAGGTCACACAGCTATAGCATGTGACAACCCGGACCCAGGCCTGTCTGCAAAACTTGGTGCGAATCACTTCTTGAATGTTTCTGTATCTGTCTCTGCCCAGGGACTGTGAAGGCCATAAAAGCTGAGTGTGTCTTTTTTGATCCTTGCTCATCTACTTTGGCCTGGCACACAGTAGGTGCTCAGTAAATCTTTGTTGAGTAAATTACAAACGCCCTGACCTGTCTCTGAGTCCTCAGACAAGTCATTTCTCTCTGAGTCTGTTTCCTCATCTGTGCAAGGGGCATACTCTGAGTAACGACCTCATGGGTTGTTTTGACAATGAAATGATTCGCTTGGTAAATCCCTACCTGCTGAACATGTGTTTTCAATGAATTTGGGCCTGGCTAAATGCCTGGCACACAGTAGGTTTTCAGCAAAGGCTATAGTGACATTGATGGCCCAAGGAGGGGTAAGTTGAAGGAATAGGAAAAAACACACAGGGTCTGGTTCTGCCTGCTGTGTGACCTCAGGCAAGTGCCTTGCCCTCTCTGTCCCTGGGCCTCTATCACCTCAGTTAGGATAGGGGATGACCACAGTGACAGCCTCCAGGGTTGCTGGGAAGCCTAGTGAATTCCGTAAAAACCGGAACCAGTCTGCCCCCAGCAGGTGCCCCCACGCTCCCCTCCCCCAGCCCCTGAGCAGCGGGCCAGGGTGGGTGAGGGGGCTGCAACCAATCGTGTCTCTGCAGAAGGATGAAGACCCCTGCCTGCTGCCTCCCCAAGCCAAAGCAGGGTGCACCTGCCCTAGGTCACAGAGCACAGGCAGGGAGCCGAGGGGGTGGGGAACAGACATCCTGGGGGTCTCCGAGGACAAGCCATCCATTGTGGCCTTGTGGGTGGCGGGGGCCTCTCAGGGCCTGAATGAGGGTGAGGAGGCAGGGGCAGGTGTGGGAGCAGGTGTCCACTGACATCCCTCCGCATTACCCAGCAGGAGGGAGGGGTGGGGCGGGGAGTGCCCCCCAAACATGCCCTGGAACCGGCCTGGCTGGTCAGACACCTGTCCCCAGCTGCTTCTTGTCAGGAACCATCACAGGCATGGGCCAGGCCCCAGTGAGGGGGGCGGAGGGTCTGGAGCCGAGGGACCTGGGATGGAATCCCAGCCCTACTCCTTCAGGCTGGGGACGCCGGGCAAGTCACTTCATTCCTCTGAACCTGTTTCCTTATTCACAAAATGGGGCTGCAACTCCCTTCTATGAATTTTCCAGGCACACGTGAGGCATGGGGCTTGGGGTGCTCTGAGAAATGCTTCGGGGGCTCAGGCTGCTCACAGATTCCGCCCCCCACAAAGATTTTATCATTCTTTCACTCAAGAAACACTTATGGGGCACCTACTGTGTGCCAGAACCATGCCAGGCACTGAGGACACAGGAGAGGGACAAGCGAGGCTCCTGTCCTAGGAAGAAGGCAGACAATCCGTGGGAAAAAGAATGAACCAGAAAATTCCAGACAGTGGTACAGGCGATGAAGAATCAAACAAAGGTGCTAGAGGGGGACAAGGGCGGGAGGTCAGGGAGGCCTCTTTGCGAAGGTGACACGGAGTGACCTGGAGGAGGGGCCGCAGCGGCCGGGGAAGAGCTGGGGAGTGGGCTCCCGGCAGCCGGCACCACCAGGCAAACGTCCTGATGCAGGGGCCAAGCTGACTCTGCATTTACAGAGGAACGGCAAGGAGGCCCCTCGGTGAGGGGGTCTGGCCTGGGGGGACCCTCCTGCCCTGTTCCCAGGGGCTGAGGCCAGGGGGCAGGGCAAGGGCCAGGCTGGAGGAAATGGGGCCAAGCCCCTGGCCAGCAGACTCTCCCGGGACTGCTAATATCCCGAGTGCCAGTGACGAGACCCAGCCCCGGGTGGCGGGGGGCCGGGGGCCTGGGCCTCCATAAACAGCCATGGCTCATAAAGCAGATCAAAGCCGCCTGTCCGAGGGAGCCCTGGCCACTTCCTGCAGGGCCCAGAGCCCCCTAGCTCGTGGGAAGGGGCCTCTCGGACCCACCTGACCTAGTCTGGCCTGCCCTTTATCCCTAGGAAAGAAAAGCGAAGCCCAAGGAGGCCACATTCTCCAGACCCTCAAAGCCCTTCGCGGTACCTGTCTTGAATCCACTTCACTCACCTTTCTCCCGAGGCTGCCTACCCCGTGATCCCTTCTGTCATTCAATCCCTGCAACTCAGCCGGAGTCCCAGCTCTTACAGATTGGGAAAGTGAGGTGCCGAGAGGTATCTGGCCTGATCCTGGGTCCAAGGAAGCCAGGACATCCTTCCTCGAGGGCCCCAGGGATCTTTCCGAAGGCCAGCCTTCCCCATCTCGCCCCTGCCTGGGGTAATAATGGTTCTGTTGAGGGAACATGCGCAGAGGAGGACAGCCACCTGCCTAAGGTCACACTAGCCGGGAGACGGCAGAACTCCGATTCAGAGTTTGTGACCACAGAGGGGGCGACTGAGGCCCCGAGAAGGGAAGGGTCTTGTCCAAGGTCATGCAGGCCCTGATAGGGCCTCGATCCCCACTGAGGCTGGGCTAGTGCCGCAGCACCAGAATCTCAGGCAGAGCCTTCCCACGGCCCCAGTGGGGTGGGGTGGGGGCACCGCCTGGCATTTCCTGTTTATTTGGGCAGGACTTAGGGCAAGACCTGAGTGAGGAGCTGTGGGGAGACTTCCCACGGCCCCTCCTCGCTCTCAGGCAATAACCCGGACTGAGGGGGGCCAAGCCCCCACCTTCCCCCAGGATGCAGGCGGGGGCGAGGGGGCAGAGGTTGGAAGCTAGTGTCCTGGCTTCCAGGCCTCTTCTCCCTCATTGTCTGTGTGTCCTTGCCCCTGTCCCCCACCCACCCCAAAGTCTCTGCATCCTTGGGTTTCCCCCGCTTTTTTTAAAGATCTTATTTATTTGAGAGAGAGAGTGTATGTGTGCATGAGCGGGAGGGAGGAGCAGAGGGAGAGGGAGAAGCGGACTCCCCGCCGAGCAGGGAGCCCGATGCGGGGCTCGATCCCAGGACCCCGGGATCACGACCTGAGCCGAAGGCAGTCGCTTAACGACTGAGCCACCCAAGTGCCCCGGGTGTCGCCTTCTTACTATCCAATGAGTAGACTCAGCCAAAATCCCTGGCCCTCGGGAGAGCCCGAGGTCATGACCTTGGAGAATCGCTTCCCCCTTCTGAGCCTCAGTTTCTTCTTCTGTCAAGTGGGGTCATTGCAAGGGTAGAATGGGGAGTGCCAGCTCAGCACTTTGGGAACTCCAGTGCCCTGAGGGAAGGAGTCATCAAGGTCCTGACACTGACCTGACGCGGTTTCCCAGACGGGGAACCGAGGCAGTAGAGGTCAGGGGACCCACACAAGGACACAGCCAGCGTAGGGCTCCCCCAGCCATTTCCTAAGAAGTAGCTGTGCGGTGTCAGGAAGGCTTGTGATCGTGTCAGACACCCTGAGTTCAAGCCCTGGCCCTGCCCCTCACTGTGCGGCCTCAGGCAAGTCACCCTACCTCTCTGGGGCTGTTTTCTCTTCTGCAAAATGGGGAGAGAATGAACCGGATGGCAGAACTTTTGAGCTAATTAAGCATGTAAACCACCAATGGCAGAGCCTGGCACCCAGTAGACCTTCAATTCGTGGTAGGTCTTCCCAGAGGGGAGGCTGTGCTGGGCCATCTTGGCTCCATTAGGGGTGGGAAGGGCCCCTGGCTGGAAAGGGTCAAGAGTCCATCTCGTGTGGCTGGTCACTGACCCCTGCTCTATGTAAACAGGATCCGGTTCTTCCGCATCTCCACCCTCCCTGGGGCTGGTGCGCTGGCCACAGCCACTGTCCTTTCTTATGCTCTCGGGTACTTGGCCCTGTTGGCCTTGCCTGCCGCACCCCAGCCACTCTTGCTCACTAGTACTGTTCTCCAACCTGGCCCCTTTTGCCTCTCTGTTCTCCCAGCTCACTCCAGCCTCAGGGCCTTGGCCCCTGCAGGTCCCCCTCCCCGGAGTCCCTTTTCCCCATATTTCCCCTTCCTTAACAGAGATTTTATTTTTAGGTTCTATCTTTAGAATCTAAAACAGGACCTAGAATATTTTGGGCATTTCATAAATATTTGTCCTATAAATAAATGAATGCACTTTGATTTCTGATGCAATGTAAGAGTCTTTGTTTTTTAGTAGACCCACTCAACCCGTTTACATTTATTATTTACGTGGATATGTTTGGTCTCATTTCTTCCTCTCTTCTGTTTTCTATTGACTAACTGAATGAATGAATGAATGAATGAATGAATAAAGTAGAACACATTGTGATTACTGGGGCGGGCTGGAGACTGGGGCTTCTCCAAGCTGCCCTGGGTGAACGAAGGTAGGGAGAACATGGGACTGATCTAGGGAGACCCCTCATTCTTTTTCCTCTTTTTAAGATTTTATTTATTTATTTATTTATTTAAAATAATCTTTGCACCCAACGTGGGGCTGGAGCTCACAACTCCAGGATCAAGAGTAGCACACTCTACCCACCGAGCCAGCCAAGCACCCCAGGGACCCGTCATTCTTGCAAGTATTTATCCCATGGCTCTCTGTCCCCCAGATAAGGGCTTATCTTTGTCTCTCCTAGTGTCCCTCACCCCTTGCCTCACCCCCACCCCCACTTCCCCACAGGAAGTGCCGGCTGTAAGTACGAGTCTGGAATCTGGAGCCAGATCCCCTTCCGGCCGCAGGTGCCCTGTTCCCCGGTGGCGGGGTCTGACTTCCCTGCCCGCAGGTAAGGTGGCAGTGGTAGTATTCACTTCCTACAGCGATGGCGTTGGAAGGCCCAAAGGGCATGACTCGGGGCAGAGGGTTTCGCACGGTGCTGGCTTGGAGTGCGTGCTCAGTAAGCATCCGAGGTGACTTGTGCTATTGTTCTCGTACCTCAGTTTCCTTCCATTGTACAGGAGGCCGCTTGTCACTTCCTTGTAGGCACCTCGGGGTCCTGCCTCAAAGTCTGGAGGTAGAGGACTGTTCGCCGCCCCCCCCGCCATCTTTCTGCCCCAGCCCCAGAGAGGGTCCTTTACCAGGACTCCAGGGGTCCCCAGAGGCCTGACCTACCACCGGGAGGTGGGGAGAGGCGTCAACTCTAAACTGTGGAGAGCAGTTCGTTCCCACCCTGTGGCCACAGCAGCAGCATCCCCATCACACAGATGAAGAAACTGAGACGCCCCGGCTCGTTAAATCCCCAGACACGGCCTGAGCAACGACTATGCGCGGACTCTGCTGGGCCCTCTCCCATGGGGCTCACGGCCTGGATGGAAAGAGCAACCCACCCTGCAAGATTTAAATCAAGGGTCTTGCCCTGCCCCTAAAAGTCTCCCACAGAAGCTTCCAGCATCCATGAAGGGGTGGTGGGGGGCTCCACTCCCTTTGCACAAAGGAGAAAGTGAGGCCAGCGAGGGGCATTCCTGGGCAGAGCCGCCAGCTTCCTCAGGGTGTGGCAGTCTTCCTGCCTTTGCACCAGCTGGTGCCCCTGCGGGAATATTCTTCCTCAGCCGCTGCGCTCACTGCTCAGGCATCACTTCCTCAGGGACCCTTCCGGGCTGGGAAGGCGAGATCAGGCCCTGATGCTCTTGCTCAGCGCCCAGTGCCCGAGGGTTTCCTCTTCTATAACCTCTTCCCTGCCCACTCCCACTGCTCTGCCGGCTTTACCTGGAGCTGAGTAGGTGCCATCCATGCATGAACCAGCCCCCGCAGGGGCCCCCCAAGTCAGGGAGACATCCCCTGCCCACCCCCCGCACCCCCGCCCTGGCTCTGCAGGTGTACACGGCCAGGAACCGCTCTCCTCCTCCTCCGTGGCTGCACTTCTGCATTTCATTTGAGGGATGATTGCATTGCTGACGAGCATCGAGCATCGTCTTCTCTAGAATGTGAGCTTCCTGAGGACGAGGATCTCTGCCTGTTCCCTGCACGGTTTGTCCCCCACACCTAGTACAGGACCTGGCCCATAGCAGGTGTTTAATTACTATCTGCAGAAAGCAGGAAGGAAGGAAGGAAAGAAGAAAGAGAGGGAGGGGTTGCAGTTCATTTATGCAGTTTTTCATTCGTTCATTCAGCAAATGCTTACCGAGCTCTGGCTGCAGGCTAGTTTGGGGACAGAGCATGACCAGCAGAGACACAATTCCTGCCCTTGGGGCACTGACTTTCTGGTCCCTACAAACAATTGTGATGTTGGCGGTGAAAAGCGCTATGGGGAAAAAGGGAAAGCGGGAGGGGTTGCTGACAGGGTGTCTGGGCTACTGGCGGGGGGGTGGGGGTGGGGGTGGGGGGGGCTGCTGGGAAGAGGCGGCAGAGGCAGGGGCAGGTCCCAGGTTCCCCACCCCCAGCGGGCAGATGTGGGGCTGTCGTAACTGTGGGTAGCCAGGGTTGCCAAATGCCACCACAGCTGCGTCACTGAGAGCCGGGAGGGCTGGTGGGGGGGCCGGCGGGGTGGGGGACCAGGTGGGAGGGGCCCCCCACGCCCAAGCTGGCTTCAGCCCGAGTCACGCCAGAGCTGGGGCAAAGCCTGCTCAATGTCCACTGTCAGTCACTCTGCATAATGTGGCTACATGGCTACTCGCTGTACGGACCATTGTCAACATACCTGAGCATCCACGTTCCCACTCCGAGAAAGAAAACGTGGCAGAAACCACGGAAGATGCTGTGCATGCCCTGCCCCCGCTCCAGAGGTGACCTCATCCTGAATTTGGTGTCCATGACCTTGTGTGTGATTTCATAATGTTACTTTCCTGGGTTTGCTCTGCGTGTCCCTGGGCAAGGCACTTGCCCTCTCTGGACGTCGGGTTGCTCCTCTGTGTGATGGGAGCAATCATACTCCACCCTCAGAGGACCGGTGAGAATTTAACCAGCTCCTCTGTGTAAAGTGTTTGGATGAGGGCCTGGTGCATAGTAAGCTCATTATTGTGGTGTAACTCCCAGGACCGCGGGAAGCAGACATCAACTGTGTCAAGAATGCAACCTTTAAACGAGCTATCTCCTGGTGGTACCCGAACCAGCAGCTGGCTGCGGTGGTGCTGTGAGGTGCTGAGGCTCTAATTCTGGATCATTCCGCTGCACTTCCTATGGGGTCTGCCTCCCCCATCAGCTCAGTAAACCCAGGGTCCTTGCCTGCCTTGTTCTCTGCTGTCACCCTAGCTCCTAGCCCAGAGTCTGGAGACTCCCAGGATGGGTTTGTGGAGTGAATGAAGGGGACTCAGTTTCCTCATCTGTAGGATGGGTCTCATCATAGGAATGAGAAAGTGCCTGATGCACAGTAGGTGCTTTGTAAACTTTTTGTTTCCTCCTCTCCCAGCTCTACCCCCTCTCCTCCTCCCCCCTGGCTAGCGCTGGAGCCCACTGCCCTCAGGGCCGCCATGATGCCAACTGATCCAGGCTCTCCACTGACTCATTCATTTTTGCATTTACACATTCATGCATTCATTTCTGCATGCATGCACTCAACAATTTTTTTTTTTTTTTTTTTTTTTGGCGCACCTGCTGTGCTCCAGACTCTGCTCTAGGATCTGGGGAATACCGAAAGGAATCAAACAGGCAAAAATCTTCATCATCCTGGAGCTGACATTCTGTCAGGGGACACAGCCATCAGACAACAGTGTGACCCAAGCTAAGATTCCCTGGGGCCAGGCAGGGGGAGCCAGGGGAGGCACCTGCTTAACCCAGTCTGGGCGTTTGGGGAAGGCGGTGAGCTCAGACCAGAAGGGTGGGGAAAAGTTAGCCAGATGAAGGGTACAGAGGGTGTTCCAGATGGACGGACTGAGCAAAGGGTGAGGTGGGGCTGTCAATTTGGGGACCTGTCTGTGGCTTGGCCTGGATGGAGGGGAGGGGGGAGGGGGAGCGTGGGTGGGACCTTATCCTGAGAGGTGCGTGGTGAGCCGGGAGAGGCCTGGCTGGATTTAGGTGCCACAAGCTTTGCTCTGGCTGCAGCATGGGGCCTGAACTTAGAGAGGTGAGGCTGGAGGTGGGAAGATCAGAAGGGAGGCTGGCGTCCTGTCCAGCCATCAGAGGAGATCAGACGGGCAGGCTTAGGACAGCCCAAGGAGCTAAAAACCCTGGATGTGCTGGCCTGGATCTGGGTTTCCCTGGAAACAGGCCCGGGATGTGGCTGCTGATGAGGCTTCCCCTGTCCTCCCAGGGGACCGGATCGGGCGTCAGCACACCTCCACCACGAGGACAGTTGGGCAATGGTCCTTGGCCCTCTGACTGCTAAGCCCTGTGACTGGCCAGGCCCTTCGGGGAAAGGACGCCCCCACCCAGCCCCCCGTGCACATGACGTCCCACCAGAGTGTTCGCGGCATAGTTAGCACCAGCCCAAGATGGAAACAGCCCAATGATGCATCACCCGAGGCCTCATCAAATTCACCAGGATCCATCCAGACAGAATATTCTGGAGCCTTGGGAGAGGCAACATGGTATAGAGGCTTAGAGCACAGACCTGGGAGCCTGACAGCCTGGGCCTAAATCCCAGCTCTGCCAGTCACTGCTAGGCAGGTGCCTTGCTGCTCTGTGCCTCAGTTTCCCCATCTACAAAATAGGGACGATAAGGATAACAGAGCCTCTTAATAGGATCACTTCAGCCTTATGTCTGATTACTTAATCCATGTCAAGCATCTAGAATTGTGCCCAGCACATAGTAGGTCAGAGGTACAGAAGACTTTGCTGCTATTATTATGACCATGAGGATGATTAGCTGCAGTCATGTTAGAAATATGGATTAAACCAAGGGAGAGAAAAGGAAGGGGCAGGACAGAATGTAAAATGGGCTGCTCCTTGTAGGAAGAGGCAAGAAGAGTAAGCAGATGGTGTGTGTGCAAACACTTGCATCACGGCAGGAGACCCGAGACACTGGCAACATTGAGTTCTCCAGTTAGAGGGAGTAGAGACCTGGGAGGAGGGGGTTAGGGACCCAGACTTTTCACTCCACACCCTTTCCACCCTCTGTGCTGTTGGGTGTGTGTGTGTGTGTGTGTGTGTGTGTGTGTGTGTGTGTGTGTGTGTGTGTGTGTGTGTGTGTGTGTGTTTCCCCTATGCGCTTGTATATATATTCAAAACCAAACACCAGAAAACAATTCTGCAAGAGGTTTCCTTCGGGAAGGCCCCAGATCCCCCCACCCCCACCCTCCCCAGCCCTCCCCCGCATCCTGGCCTGTGTGTGGCCCAGTCTCGCCGCTGCTGGTTTTCAGAGCTCTAGGCCTTGGAGCAGGTCCGAGCTGGAGTGCCCTGCAAGAAAAGGGGCTCCTTGGAGACCCCCAGAGCGGCCTCGGCTCCGGGTGGTGCAGGGTGTGGGGGCTGGGGGGGTCCCGACTGATGAGAACTCCAAATGCTCCCCAGCCCAGGCTGCTAATCGCTTCCAGATTGGCCGGGTCAGGGCCAGGGCCGCCGCCGCCTGGCTCCATAAACAGCCCATTGCTCCAGATGGTGGCTGGCTCCAGCCTGGCGAGCAGGTTCATGGGGGGCTGGGGGGTGGCAGCAGGTGGAGGACCCCCACCCTGTCTCGTTGGGGCAGGGAGGCCCCAAGCAGCCGGCCTCGGCTGCCACTCATCCAATGCTGCTCTGAGTCAGGGACATGGGGCCAGAAGGCGCTGCAGAGCTTGAGCCCATTTCTCAGAGGAGAGAAACTGAAACCCAGAAGGGTCAAGGGACGGTTCAAGGTTGGCGGTAGACAGAGGAAGGGGCTCCTGAGGTTGACACTGGGTTAGCTTTGTCTCTGTGAATCCAGCACACGGTGGGGGCACAGTGAAGACCCAAGGAGGGAAGGGAGGGCAGGAGAGATGGAAGGGGGGAGGGAAGGAGACAAAGAGGCATATTGCTTCCTGCGTTCAAATTCTGGCTCTGGATTTTACTCCCGGAGCAAATAAACTTATTTTTGCTCTCTGGGCCTTAGTTTCTTCATCTGTAAAATCGGAATGGCTGGAGGTCAGACTTCAGCGGGTTGCTGGAAGAGTCCGTGAGGTGGCTCCTGTGAACTGCCGGGCCACGTGCAGGTTGCAGACATTGCTCAGTCTCCCTCCCCCTCTCCCTGATAGGCCTTTGATTCCTGCTTCTGGGAGCACAGTGGCCTCCTCCGGGAAGCTGCCCTGACTTCCCCTCAGACCTCTCCCTTTGTGCCAAGCACTGTGCCCTTCCCATGGCCTCTCTCACGGACTCTCCCCCCTGCTATGGACCCTCGGCAGATGAGGGGGTGGAGGGTCAGGAGGTACCTGGGCTGTACAGTCTCCACCTTCTCGCCCTGTAAATGAAGACACAGGACGTCACGGAGGGAGCGGGACATTGCCAGGAAGAGGCAGAGCTGTGCACGGGAGCTGCTTCTCCTGGTCACAGAGCCCCCGTCCCACGTCAGGAGACCCGGCTGCTTCTCCTGGCCCTGCCCACTGACCCGAGAGCCCACAACAGGCCGGCTGTTGCCCTAGTTGATTCTGGGTTGTGATCCCCCAGAGAAGGGGTGTGGAGCCCTGGCCCGACCCCCTGTCCCCACACCAGCCTGGAGCCCAGGCCAGGCACTAGCCTCGTCCCGGGGGAGCAGGCTGCTGGACAAGCTGGGGGGATCCCCTGGCAATCATGCCTCCCTGCTCAGCGGAGCAAGGACATGGATCCCCAACAGCTGAGCCCCGGTCTCTCACTCTCTTAACCCGTGCTTGGCACAGGACACCCTCAGTGCGGCTGGGTTGAGCGAGTGACCAAGTGGTCATACTATCCAGCCCGGCACTCTTCGGAGCACTGA
The DNA here is from genome assembly GCF_037043125.1 of Eumetopias jubatus. NCBI lineage: Eukaryota > Metazoa > Chordata > Mammalia > Carnivora > Otariidae > Eumetopias > Eumetopias jubatus. Next base: position 129,450,345 of record NW_028274815.1, read on the forward strand.
ACCTACGGTAACCGTCGGTATTCCCATAAGCCCCTGCGGGGGGGGCCTCCTGTTATTCCCATTTTACCGGTGAGGAAACGAGGCTCAGAGAGGTAGAGAGCCTTGCTCAAGATCACACAGCTGAGCTGGCCTTCGAACCCGGGCCCTTCCAGCTCCAGAGCACACGCTCTTAGCCACAAGTCCCCACTCCCAGGGAAGCAGGGAGCCTGTAGTGAGCTGGGCCCCTGGCAGGTAGTAGGTGCTTTTCCTTGCCCCCCACCTCCCTGCCCGCCCCTCCATGGCCCAGCGCCTGGATTCAGATTTCCGCCCAGCCTCGAGGTCAGCAGCCCGTTCTGCCCTGAACCGGGAGGAATGTTCGTGGTGGCCTCGGCCCGGGTCCGAGAAGAAAGGCAGCCTTGTGGGCGAAAGGTGAGCCGCTGGGTGGGCGCGGGCGTGTTTACCCAGGGCCGGGCGTGTGGCTCAGGGTGGCGCCGCTGTCAGCCGCGCCGGCTGCCCCGGGCCTGTGCTGGCCTCCAGATGTGCGCTGGCTCCAGCCGGCCGGGCCCCCCCACCCCATGCACAGAGGGGCTTTATCAAAAGCGGCTGTGAGGAGGCCCGGGAGGCCGCCTGGCTCCAGCCTGCTGGCTCCGAGCCCCGGGCCTGCAGAAGCCAGGCGAGCCGCATGCGGGCTTTTGTGCCCGGGGTCTGCATCCGCGCCACAGCCTGACTGCCCTGCTGGCCTCGGACCCCCGGGGGGAGCCCCGCCGACGGGTGCAGCCCCCTTTTCCAGGAAACCAAAGCTCCAGAAGCAGTCCGGAGGGGTGGCAATTCAAGAAAACTTCTTTTTCATGCATTTTTCTGCATCCCTAAGGGGAAAGGTAACCCACACAGAATAAAAAAGTGCAAAACTCAGTAAAACTCGAGGGGTGTTAAAGGAGCAGGCCAAGGGGAAGGCACTTGAGGGAAGGAGGAATTGCAGATTTGGGATGGCGGTTCCCTTAGCGGGAGGTGAGTCACGGGGAGGGGCTCGGTTCTCCCCCAGAGTATTGCCTTTCTTGGGGTGGGAGTGGGGGGTGTCATTCTGTATGTTTTCTTTGGTGGCCGGAACTATTTTGCATTAATAAATAACAATAACTGGAGAACAAATCGAACAAACGAAGACTTCCTGCTGCTTCCGACCCTCAGGCCTCCCCCTGCTTGGAGTTGTCTTCCAGTACCTTCTAGAGATTGCCTGAGAACCCACAAACAGATCCACACACATTCTCGTCCCGATTCTGTTTTCGTCTTACTAATAGTATTCAAATAGACACTGCTTGGTGCCTGGTGTTTTCATTTAACAGTCTGTCTGAGGCTTCCCGAAGCCTTGTGCCTTTTCGTGGCTGTGTAGTATTCCACTGGCTTGGGGCTTGCGTTCATTCCCAGGGACCACGCTGCAGTGGACACCCCCACCCACCCACCTGGCACCTGTGTTTGGGGGCTCAGGAGTATTTTCTGGATGCTCAACTCTTAGAAGGAGAGCTGCAGGGTAAATGCATCCAGTCTTCTGAGAGCCACGGCTGACTTGTCCTCTCTGAGGCTGGTGTCCTGTATTGTCTCAGCAGCAGTGCAGCCCCACACAAGGAAACTGAGGCGCAGACGCTCAGCTCTTCGTAAGGGCAAGCAGAAGTAGCTTCACACGGGGCTCTCCCAAAAAACACGCCAAAACACCTCTTTCTTGGTTTTGTTTCTTCCTGATTGCACAAGAGAAGCATGTCCCTTGCAGAAACTTTAGGAAGTACAGAAAAATCACAGTTAGAAAATAAGGCTTCCGCCCTCCCCGCCACCCCCAGCAGCCTCTCTGGTGGGACAACCGCAGTCCCCTCCTCTCCGGTCTCCCCGCTTCCAGCCTTGCTCCTCTGCAGACCCTTACAGGCAAACAGGGAGGTTTTGCAGCCCCTCGTCGGGGACATGTGGCAATGCTGGGGTCATTTTGGGTTGTCGCGCTGGCAGAGGGGCGTGCCACTGGCATCTGCTGGGTGGAGGCCCCTACTACACATCCTTCAGGGTCTGGGCTGGCTCCGGGACAGAGAATGATCCAGCTCCCATGTCAATAGCGCCCAGGCTGAGAACCCCGCGTTAGCCCCGAGTCACGTGCTGTCTGTCCTGTGCTCAGACCTCCCATGGCTCCCACCTTGTACGGAGGACAGCCAAGGCCTCAGAGCGGCCACGAGGCCCTGCAGGCCGTGCCCCATCACCTCCCTGCCCTCCCTCTCTGGGCTCCAGGACACCAGCCCCTCCTTTAGAGCCTCTGCGCCACCCACCACCGTCTCTATCAAATGTCACTTCCTCTGGGAGGCCTCCCTGACCTCTCGATTTAATATCTGCCCCTCTCTGATCCTTTCTGCCTTCTTTCTCCCTGGCACTTGGCCCTGAAGTCTTACTGACTCATCTGCCGGGCTCCCCACCCAGGACACCAGCTCCGTGAGGGAGGGAGAGGGCCGCTCTGAGGCAAAGCCGCCCCCGGCACACAGTAGGGACTCCGCAGATGCTCATGGATGGACAGTGGGAAGTCCGGATGTCTGGGCAGCAGTTGCGGACAGAGGATCTGGATGCTGAAAGTTGGCCACTGGGGTGGAGGCCCAGAGGGAAGAGCAGGCCCCCAAGGCCACAGGCTGGAATTTTCCTACACCCGGCAGCGCACCCGTGTCCTTTCTGGCAGCTGTGCCCCTGGGCCCGAGGTCCTGCCCTCATTACACCAAAGCTTCTCTCACCAGGGACAGCAGGAAAGATGGAGGGGATTCCAAAGGCAACTCCTGAACCACCTCTAACATTTATGGAGCACCAACTACATACCCCACCTTGGACTTGGGCAGCATAGGGATTCTATCTCAGTGATTTCCTGGAGGCCAGGGTTGGTGACTCAACCATCTTCCTGTCCTCAGGGCCTAGCACTACGAAATTTATGGAGCACCTACCGTGTACCGTGACTTATACTAAATGTACCTTCTTGCAGGAGAGAGAAATTCTGGACCGTGGATTTAGGGCCGGAGAAAGTCAGTGCACATTTCTGTTCATGCTTCTAATTATTATTTTTTTTAAACAGAAAGCAATCTTTTTGTAAATAAAGAATTCCCAAGTAAGAAAAAAGGCAACCCTACCACCTACCACTGCTGGGAGGAAATTCAAGAGGCCTTGGAGCCCAGAGGGGGTCCCTGGGGGGCCTGGGAGAGTCTTCCAGGAGGAAATGAGTTCTAGCAGAGGCCCCAGGATGTGTGGGCAGGAAAAACCCTGTGGGAGGCTGCTGCCCGGACGTGGGGGTGGGGGCAGCTGGTCAGCTGGGGTGCTGATGGTCTGGCCCCTTGCTATGTGTCCCTGAGTCCAGTGTTTCTTGGTGGAGCTTATCACAGCCTCGTTCCTGTGATTATGTTCCTGCCCTGGGACTCTGTGAGGGCAGAGCCCACTCTGTCTCATCCACCTATCTGTCCCCAGGGCCCAGAGCTCACAGCAAGCACCAAAACGCACATCCTTCCAGAAGCTCAGAATGTGGCTTTTTGGAAATCGGTCTTTGCAGATGTTATTAGTTTAAGGATCTTGAGATGAGACCCTACTGGATCAGAGGTGGGCCCTACCTCTGTGATTGGTGTCCCAATGAGGACAGGGGAGGACACAAGGCACGTGGAGACTGGAGTGATGTGTCTGTGGGTCAAGGGGACAGGCAAACATTCTGTCCTGGAGCCCCCAAGCAGGCATGGCTCTGCTGACCTGGGTTTCTCTTGTTTTAAGCCACCAAGTTTGGGGGACTTTGTTACGGCAGCCTCCGGACACTCACGAGGGTTGCTCACACAGACGAACAGGTGAGTGAGGGAACAAGCCAAAAGCAGCTTTGGTGGCTGTCCCCAGCCAGCTGTGTGTGGTGAGGCGACTGCCCTCATCCCCTATGACAGGGTTTGCTTTCTGGGGTGCCTGCTCAGGCTGTGGGGCTGGGGAAGCTGCAGGCAGCCCAGTGAGGGAGGGGTGGGCGTGAGGAGGAAATCAGGTCATGTAGACATCACCACCACCCCCGCCCCGTCCCCAGAAGTCCATGTCCACACCCTGTGTGGACACCCAGCTTCTGGGGAACCTCACCCCTCCTGATGCCTTTCAGGTTTGCTGCAGCAGGTACTTATCCTCAAATATGGACGCTCCTCAGAACCTCCACCCAAGTGACTGTCCTCACCTTCAGTTAGAGCCCAGAGCCAGGCTGTCAGGAGGGAATTTCCTCCCACCCTTTGTCCTTCTGCTGTGGCCTCTGGAGGTCAGGAGACAGTGGGATGCGGGGCAGTGGCGGGGTGAGGGGGGGCGCGGGGAGAAGCCTGAATCCTAGCTCTGCGCTGAGTGAGGGGGTGAGCGGCTGCTCCTCTCTGAGCCTCAGTTTCTCCAGCTGTAATGGGAAGAATGTCACCTGGCTTTGAGAAAACCGTTGTGCAGAGTGGATGAGATGAAGCTGGCCCATGAGCTCGTGGGGCACCTGGCCTATAGGTGCTTACTAAGAGAGTGGGCCCGGCATCCTTCTCTCCCAGGACATAGCCCTGAATCCTAAAGGGGGTTAGCCCTTCCCAGCCTCAGATCCTTTCAGAGCTCCAGTCGCTGGCCCATGGCCTGTCCAGTGGCCCCACAAAGCCACTCCACCCCCAAGGAGCTCAATATCTTTAGAAGGACCCAGGCTTGGATTTCATGCCCATAAAGTGCCTGAAATCAAAGCAGGGCTGGAGACACGGAGGGTTTTGAAGTTGGCGCAGGGCAGGAGGGGCCGTGAAATTCCCAGCGGTCTTGGCCCCTCTCTGGGAACCCGCGTAAACAGGGGCCCCTGGCAGGAGGATGGTGGCCAGGTACAAGGGGGCATCTGTCATTTTAACAATCACTTGAATTCCAATAAAGACTTAATCATTCCAAGTTTTAGAGAAGACAACGGGGAAAACTCAACTGGAAAACCCCCCTTTTCCGGTGCTAGAAGCAGGGAGGGAGCAAGCGGTTGGGCCCTGAAGCAAGGATCTTACTCCCTCCCCTGCCACTTACTTGCTAAATTGCCTGACCTTTCTGTGCCTCAATTTCCTCACCTGCCCAATGGGAGACAATCATCTCTCCCGCAAAAGGCTGCGGCGGGGGGACCTTAGCAGTTCTGTGTGACGTGCTGGCCCAGCCCCTGGCCATGGCTGGCGCTCGGCCACCAACACTGTCTTTGTCATTTTTCCCTAACGACACGAACATCAGCTTCTCCTGAACCGAGGGCCTCCTATGAGTCAGGCGCTCCACAGGCATCGTCCCACTGAATCTTCTCACGGCCGCAGGAGCGGGGCCTGGTGCGCATCCCCAGCTGCAGCTGGCAACCAGAGAGGACTGACTTTCGCCCGGGGCACGCAGCTGGTGGGGCTCCGGGCTGCGATGTAGAGCCCAGTCCTCCGGCCACACCGTCGTCCATCCTCCTCATCACTTCCCTTCAGGAAATCTGAGGAGCTAAAGGGAGGAGAGAAAAGCCCCCCACGTTCCCACAGGCTGGGGCAGGGCTTCTCCACCTTGCATCCTTGACATTCTGAGCTGGATCATCCCCTGCTGTGGGGGCTGCCCTGTGTGGGGTCTTCAGCAGCGACCCCTGGGCTCTACCCACCAGAGGCCGGTAGCTCCCCAGAGCTGTGACAACTAAAAATGTCTCCAGGCATGGCCACGTGTCCCAGGGAGGGGGCAGCAGGCCTGGAGTAAGGGTGTTAAATGTTGGAGCGTTTTCTCCCTGTCTACACGCACGCACGCACGCACACAGACACACTTAAAAAAAGATGGGCATTTCAGCCAAATCCTACGTTTTCCCATAAAAATGCAGCTGGTGACAATCACACATGCGTTTGGCTTTGGCAAACGTCCCTCTTGGGACGGGGAGCTAAGGAGAGAGAGTGGGATGGTACATGAAGAATGGGGTGACTCTGGCGCCCATGAGCATGAGTGGGGGTGGGTGTGCTGGGCCCGCCCGTTGGCCGGGCCCTGGGCATCTTGCTGTGCTGAGCAAATTGTAAGTTCAAAATCGAGGTTTTCAGCCCCTATGCTCCTAGATCCTCTGTGAGGTGCAGCAAAGAGCCGACTGGATGCTGGGGTGGAGGGATGGGGGCAGGTTTGTGGAAGGCATTTGTAGCCTCTCACTGGGACCTCTCTCAGGGACCACTGTGACCACGCCTGGGGTGGGGGTGGGTGCTTTTCTCCCTGACCCTGCGCCCCACTGTGGGGTTTCCAAAAACGAGGGCCAGCTGGTGCTCTGCTGAACCAAGCGCCCGGTAGCAGAACCCATTCTGTGATTTATCTGAGCAGAGCTTTGGGGGGGTGCAGAGACCCCCACGCACAGTCCACACAAATTCGTTCCTGGCTGGCCGGCTGGGGTCGGATCCCTCTTCTGTCAGCCTGAGGGTCATGTATCTATGATTAGATAAGAAGTGCTGGCCTTGGATGAAAGTGTCAGGGGCCTCGGCCCAGTGGATCCGGTCCTGGGCTGGAGGTGAGCAGGGGGTTGGCGTTCCCCTCCTAGGGCTGAATTCTCGGAGGTGGTGGTGGTGGGGGGCACTCAGAGCTCTGAGTCACAGTCTGTGGTCAGGCTGAGGGGACCGAGGCTCAGGGACAAGCAAACTGCTCAAGGTCACCCAGCATGCTGCCCTCTCTCAGCACCTCGGGGTCTGTGGGGAGGTTGGGGTCTGGGGGGTCAGCAGGAGCTGCAGGGGCCAGCGGACTTCCTCCCACAATCATTTAGGTCTCGATTTCTTCTTACGTAAAATGGGCTTGGTAAATAGTCCCTGCCTCTCAGGGCTGGGGAAGATAGTTTCGTGATGTGCCCAGCACGCAGAAGATGCTCCTCAAGATCTGACAGTTATTCTTAGTCCCTGGGTCACCTGCTCCCCCAGGCTGCCCCCTCGGGGGCCTAGAAGGAAAGCTCTGGACGAAGACAGTTTGGGTTCAGATCCCGGGTCTGGGGGGCCACCCCATTCTAGCGACTTAACTTCTCTCTCTCAGTGTCCTCATCTGAAAAATGGGGGCACCAACAACATCACAGGATAGTGGGAAAAAGAGTGATATTGGGGGCTGGGGGTGTGATGCACTTCAGCCCCGGGATTTAGTCAGTCCTGAATAAACTGGCCTCACAAGGCTGGTCAAGGAGCGGGTAGTCGTCGTGGTGGGGAGGGGGGGTAGGCAGTTAAGGCCTTGTGACTCGTTGGAGGCCAACTTGGTCACAGTGAATCTCACTTTGTGGCTCCGAGCTGTGTGATCTTGGGCCAGTCACTCAGCCTCTCTGGGCCTCAGTTTAATCCTGTTAACATCAGAAGACCCCAGGGTCATGCAGGAGAGGGCTGGGTGGGGCCTGGAGTCTAGTCCCAGCTCCGCTCCGGGCCTGGTGCAGGGCTGTACCCACGAGGAGAGGCGCAGGCCCCCCACCCCCGCCCCGGGCTTATGCCTGCAGGAGGGGGGACCTGTGCCTAATTTGAAAGCATGAGCAACAGAAAGCCTTTGTCTTTCCATCCATGCTGCTCCTGGGAAGTTCAGACTCGAGCCTTCAATTCCATTTCTACACTGTCCACTGTGACATGTCTCCCGCCCCAGCGTCTGTCCCTAGCCCCAGCTCTTCTCTCAGCTCTGGACCCACAGCCTCCTTGATCCCTCCGGCTGGAGTCACAGGTGGTGTAGCATACTCAGTGCTGAACCCCCCGCCCAAAACGGACTCCTCCAAGCCCCCCTACCCCCCCCCCCCCACCCGCCGCCGCCGGGACAGGAAAAGGCAACGCCAGCCTCCCCGGGCTGGGCCCAGGACCAGGGATCTCTGCTCCTCTCCCCTCACCCCCGCACCCACTCCGTGGGCTTGCTATCCGATCATTCTGCATTTCATGAATCTAAGAGGCCGTGTAAAATGGGAGACATACGATGTGAAAAAACATGCATCCTTGAATCAGTGAAGTGCCGTGTCCAGCATCCAAGCACTCCTCACCTGGGCTCCTGGGACCGCCTGTGGCAGCCCCATGCTCTCTGCCCGCCCTCCCCACCCTGTCCATCTCCGTCACCTCTCTGTCCCTTGCTTCCACCCTCACCCCCCACAGTCTGTCCTCCGCCTGCGGCTAGAAGGACTCCGTGAAAACCCGACTCACTTCCTGTTCCTCCGGTGCAGTTTCTATCTCCCTTAGAGAAAAGGGCAAATCTTGACAAGGTCCTATATGATGTGTCCCTTGTCACCCAGACCTCGTCCCCTCCCTGACCCCCTCCCTCACTCTGCTCCAGCCTCACCAGCCTCTTGGCTGTTTCTCCAACAAATCAGGCTGCTCCTGCCTCAGGGCCCTTGCACTGGCTGCTTCCTCTGCCCAGAACATTCTTCCTCCAGGTACCCACATGACTCACTCCCTCATCTTCTTCAGGTCTTCGTTCAGATGCCACCTTCTCAAATAGCAGGTCTTTCCTGCCCCACGCCAATCACCCCCACCTGCCTACCCTGCTTAATTTTCCTCCATAGCATTTATCACCAACTAATATTCTACATAATTGAATTTTTACTTGTTGGTTTCTTCCTACCCGCCTCCATGGTCGCCACCCCCAGAAGGTCAGTTTCACAAAAACAAGTGTTTCTGGCCTGTTTTGTTCTCTGCTATATTCCCTGGGCCTGGGGCAGAGCCCGGCACACAGTAGGTGCTCATTGTTGGATGAATGAATTTGGAGGTGTGGATGCTGACACACCCCTGGGTTATCTGGGAAGCTTTAGGGAGCTCTATGATTGGGAATCACCCTGTAAACTGTAGAGTGCAATACTCCCTCGATACCATGGCTGGGTCAGCATGTTCTCCGTTGGGGTTTGTGGGAAAGGGGGCAGCTGAGGGTCCTGGTGTTTACAGTCAGATTCCCAGAGCTGGATCCCGATCAGGGGCCGGGGCAAGAAGGGGAGACAAGGGGGGGCTCCTGGGTCTGGCTTCAGGCCTCTGACCACAGTGTCAAGTTTGTGGAGAGAAAGATCAGGAAGGCGGTGGGGTCAGTGTGGCCGGAAGTGGCCGGCCCAGTCTTCTGGCCTGAATTATCTGGGAAGAAAAATAATCACATTCCAAGAAACCCATGGCTTGGGCGCTGGAGCCACTTGTGGGGGCGGGGTGAGGAGGCGAGGGGCAAGGCTGGCTGGGTAGGTGGTGGCCCTGCCTGAGGCTCAGAGAGGTCAAACGGTCAGGTCGGGGTGACCTCAGATGGCTAGGATTTGGACCAGGCCGGGGGAGGTGCCCCCAGATTGTGAATGGCTGGGGCATGGCAGCCAGGGCACAGGTCCTGGGGAGGGGAGACCACCGCTGTCGTCTGGGGTGCAGCTCGGGGACCCTGCAGCTGGCTGTCCACTCCCATCCCCCAGACCCTGGTGGGGGGCAATCCGGCCCACAGAGGGGCCTACTGACCCTACAAGCCACCAATTGGGCCCAAAAGACCTGATGGCTCTTCCTAGGATGGTCCCAAGGCCCAGACCTGGGGAGAATGACAGAGGTTGGTAATAATAGTATTGATAAGAGCCCATATTACAGACTCTTTCCTGTACTGTCTCATTTTACCCTCACATCACCTCATGAAGAGGTCACCCCATTGCCATCGCAGGTCCCCAAGGACCTGTGGGGTCTGCTTCCATCTCACTCCTACCAGCCAGATCCTTAAACACTCTATTCCAGCCACACTGGCCTCTTTGCTGTTCTGTCATCCCATCAAACTCATGCCACCCTCAGGACCTTTGCATCTGCTGTTCCCTCTGCCAATTCTTTCTCTAATCAGCACTCAGCTCAGATGTCACCTCCTCAGAGGTCTTCTCTGACCACACATCTAAAGTGGTTCCCTGCCCTTTCTCCTATCACATGAGCTCACTGTACTGTTTTTATTGCCCCAATCCAGTTGTTAAATTATCTTGAAAATCATTATTTCCTTACTCTGTGTCTCCCATGCCCAGAATGACAGCAGTGTGAGGGCAAGGGACTTTTCTGCTCTATCCTCTTCTGCACCCCCAGTGCCTGGCACAGAAGTAGCCCTCCCAATATGTGTTGAATGAACAAGTGCCAAAGAGACAGACATGTCCTCTCTCTGTGCCTCACTCGTGACTGGATGCGCCAATAAGTCTACCTTTTAGGAAAGATCTCATTTCATCCAGGCTGGACTCGAACACAGGATGGGTTGGGGGTGCTTCTGTAGCCCCCAAATCACTGCCTTTCTCTAGGGCAGGGCTGATGTTCCTGGAACCTCCTGCCCACTCTGGCCCAGGGAAGTCAGATGTCAGCTCAGCTCCCCCTCTCCACCCCATGCCTCTTGACAAGCCTACGTGGACTCTGAGCCAGTTTGTAGAACACAGACAAGGGGGCTCAGGCCAGATGTGGGGGGATGTCTGGGGCTGTGCAGGGGCCCTGACAGCCAGAGGTAGAACTGGAAACTCATTCCCAGCTGGCCTACTACGTCTGAGGCCAGAGCATGTGTGGGAGAGGCCTAAGATCAAGCTGATGAAACCAGAGCAGGAGCAGCTGGACTGGGTCTGTTCATTCATTCATTCATTCTTCATCAGGCATTGCCTCCCCCGTGCCCAGCACAGGGCCTGGCACAGCACATCCGTGTGTCTACTTAGCCATCCGTTCAGGCACTGTGGACTTTTAATGTGATGATGTGACATACATCTTCCTACCCCAGGGCCTTTGCTCTTGCTGTTTCTTTCACCTGGAACTGTCCACCCTGCCAGGTTCTGGGCACGGCAGGCCCTTCACACACTTGGTAGTCACCTGCTCAGAGGTATGTGCTTAATGCTTCAGAAATGACATTGTCTGTTGTCCATCTCCCCCATTTAAACATCAGCTCCACGAAGGCAGGGGCTCTTTGTTTTGTTCTGGGCTGTGTCCCCAGCAGAGTGGTCAGCACAGAGAAAGCACTTAGTAAATGCTTGTTGGATGAATGCTCTCCTGGGAAAGCTCAGGGATGGGGGTGGTACCTAAGCCAGAAGACGGGGTGACCTGCAAATTGGGGCCTGGAGGGAGCCTGGGGGAGGGGGCAGGTGTGGAAACAGAGGGACATGGTTGTATCTCAAAATGCCTTCCTCCAAGGCAGCATTAAAAGGTAGATCAGAGGTGGCAAGTGGTGATTAAAAGTTAAAAAAAAAAAAGCCTCTAATCCATTGCCATCGTAAAAATATGAGATGCTTTACTAAATCCTGATGTCTGGCTTCTCTCTTGAAAAATCAAAAGATGTGGCCATCCCGAGCCCATATTCCAGGGGCAAATAGGTCAAGTTTCCAGTTCGCAGCAGCCCCCATCAGGCCCTTGAGGCGTTTGGGTTTGTGATCCCCCCAGCCAGAGGCTGCAGGAGTGTGGCTAGGGTGCACCAGGGTAGAGCTACCTCCAGGTACGGGGGAGGAGGTTGCACACCCTCTCCTCGGGTTTCCTGCAGGGCCCCTTTTGCCAAATGCTCACATGCAGACGCCTGAGAGCCCAGCTCTCAGAAGTGGTTCCTCCCGGCCACATCTGTCCCTGGGGCCGGGCTGGGAACCGAGGTGTGGCCCAAAGCACCGGTGCAGCGGTCCGCAGCGCGCGGGCGCCCTCTGCTGGCCCATAGCGGGCGTGCAGGTCTGAGCCAGAACTGGGCACCAAGGGTCAGGAGACCTGGGAAATTTCTTTCTATTCTGTTCAGTAGCTAATGTTTCCTGAGGGTTTGCTGTGTGCTGAGGACCGTAAGAATCCCACTACACGTAAAACCTCTGGTAATCCTTAGAGCAACCCTGTGGAGTGGATACAGAGAGGTTAAGGAGCCGGCCCAGGGCCACACAGCGGGTGCACGGATGAGTTGGGGTTGGACCCCTGACTCCTGGCCCTGGCCCTGCACTGGGGTCCAGTGAAGATCTCGCCTCTGCTCACACATTTCCATCTACTCAACATTTACAAGCTTCACCTGGAAGGACCAAACTCAGCCGATCCCCCCCCCCCCACCGCCCTGCTGCCCTAGTTTTAGTGAGCTCATGGCAGAGGCAGGTGGAGGCGTCACAGGCCATCGAGACCCTCCCCTCCCCCAGCTTCTCACTGTCCGTGGCTGGAAAAGGCAGGCCCAGGTCCAGCTCTGAGGAGTCAATTCACGTGCTCATTTAATGCGTTCTAACTTCAGCACTGCTTTTTGGTATTGGGGGGCAGAGCAGGGAACACACCACATGAGGCACTCGCCTGCCTGAGATCCACTCCAGCGAGGGAAAGAGGAATAACTAAACCAATACAACAGATTGTTAGATATTAGTAACTGCCAAGAAAAACTCACAATCAGGTGATGTGGACAGAAAAGGGTGGGGGTTGGGAAGGCCTCTCTGGAGAGGACACACATGAGCTGCTGTCCTGGGGCTGGGGAGCCGGCCACACAGAGAAGAGTGAAGACCACTCCAGGCTGGGTTTGTGTGTGGAGACGGGGCACAGCTGAGAGCCCAGGACGCTGGCGGTGGCTTGGGCTGGGAAGGTAGTGGTGGATGGGAGAACTGGCTTCCAGAAGCAAGATGTTTCTTAGTGCACCCACTCATTGGCATGAGGTCTGTGCTTTTCCAAGCACCGCTGGGGGCAGGGCACATCAGAACACACAGCCCGTCACGCAGCAAGCTCTGGGTGGGGTCAGGAAGCCACTCTGAGGACCACGTGCCTGTCCCCTATTCATTTACGGGACTCAGACAGGTCTTGAGCAGGGACCGAAAAGGTCCCCAGCCGACCACAATGGAAGGGGTTTCCAATTTGAGCTACTCGTACCACAGGGCCCTTGATGGCTGGTGAGGGTGGCCACCCATCGGCCAACCCTGCCAAGTACACCAGACCTATTTATGCTTCAGATGCCCGTCTCAGACAGTGAGAACTCCTTTACGTAAAGCACTCGCACAAATCAGTAGGAAAAAGGAACAAAAACAGGACTTTTCAACTTGAGAAGACACACCCTCACGCATGAGAACGTGCACATGAAACTATGGGACAGCCGCTCAGCTCAGACTGGGGCAGGCAGGTGAGAACAGGCCCATGTCATGTAGCAGCTGAAGGCCTCACAGTACGATGAGAGAGACAGGGAGCGGGGAACCTGTCCCCCATTGTTGATGGAAAGGGGTGAGTTGATGCGTCTTTGGTAGACAGCTTGAAAATGACAGAAGGTGCCTGTGTCCATAGATGGAGAAGCCCACTCCCAGGGCTTGACTCCACAGATGTGCACCTGCACACGTGTGTGCGCGCACACACCAATGCATGCAGAACATCAGAGACCACCTCTGTGTCCATGAGGGCCGGGTCACCTGGGTGGGGGCAAGCTGTGTGCTGGGTGCTCAGCAGCTGTTCAGAACCGCACGCTGTTCCCTCGGTGCTGCTCCACGGCGACCTTGAGAGCCCGTTTGGGAGGAAAACATCCAAGGCAAGAGCGAAGTGGAGACCACCTTCCCAGTTACGCGAAACACAACGGTGGGAAGGAGAGATGGGGAGAGGGCGAGGGAGCATGGAATGGACCTGCACCTGCGTACTGGATCTCAGAGGGACCCACAGCCCGGGTGCTAGTCTGGAGAGGATGGGGTCAGAAGCGGGAGAGGACCTCACCTTCCATTCTATTCCCTTTCTACCGTGTGAAGTACTTCCTAGGTCCACGTATTCTCTTTCGTCAAGACAGAAATGGGAGCCTCCAGCTCAGGTGTGCAGATGAGTGTCTTTTGCAGGGGATGTGATGTGCTGTCCATCCTTTGCCACCAGCGTGGCCATCTCCTCTGCCCTTATCACAACTGACAATACAGTCTGCTTCTCACCAACCGGACATGTTCACATCTTATTATTTCTGGATTGGGACATTCCTTATCATCAGTAGGGTCTCTCTTAAGATTTTATTTGAGAGAGAGAGAGAGAGAGGGCGCATGTGCACGCACAAGCAAGGGGAGCAGCAGAGAGAGAGGGAGAAGCAGGCTCCCTGCTGAGCAAGGAGCCCGATGCAGGACTCGATCCCAGGACCCTGGCACTATAACCTGAGCCGAAGGCAGACGCTCAGCCGACTGAGCCACCCCGGCGCCCCAATCAGTAGGGTCTTACACTTATAACTGACAGCATTTTTTCTTGGTGGTACATAAAATAGTGGTACATCTCAGTGGACTGCATCTGACGCAGTGGAACCTGGGTCTGTCTCCCGTGGGTCCTGCAGTGACTCTGGTTTCTTAGAACCTTCCTCCGGAGTGCCACAGGTGGTGCTGCTCCTGCTCTGACCCATGGTATGTCCTGGGGGGCAAAGGCCACCATGATCACCATCTTGGGAGGGTCAAGGTGCAGCTGGTGACAGGGCCTTAGGGCCGAACAGCTCTCCCGTGGCCTGCCGGCTGTATCGGCACTTTGTTCTACGCACGGAATGAAAAGTTGGTCAGTTGACACACTAGTGTTGGGAGATCTCACATAAAAATCTGCATTGTCTGTCTTGCAATCAAAGAGCTGGCATTCACTGAGCCCACATCTCTAGCCCACATACCCATCCCGCGCCCCCCCCCCCACCCCACGCCTGCACGGCATCAGGTACACGCCCAAACTCCGTGTTCCGGTTCACAGTGAGACCGTGAACACACTTTGTGCTGTCTCGCGGCAGCTAGACCTTAGGCTCTCGCACTAAGACCTCCCCTCCTCCAAGGTCACCTCCAGGCAACGTGAGGCGGCTTGGACCAAAAGCAAAAGCAGGTAAAACTTCATGTTATCCCAAGAAAGCCTCCAAGGTACATCCAGTCACCACGTGTACAGGTCAGAGCTACGCAGTCTGTACAGCCTCCAGCCTGGCAGAGGGTGACTCGCAAGCTGGAAAGACGACCTGCTTTCACAAGCTGCCCTTCCTTCGAATTTCCTCCTCTGCTGAGTAAGGAAGGGGAATTCCCTAATGCTGTGCCCCGAGGCGGGTTCTGATGATGGACTAATACGGAGTAGGCACAAGCAAGGAAGGGGAACGTGTCCACTAGCTCCCTGGGAGCAGGGAGGGAGCACAAAAAGGCAAGGGGCCGAGCAGGGCGCCCGGACAGCCAGGGTGGGCAGGGCCGCGGCACGTGGAGTCTGTGCCATGGACTCAACACCATCACAAGGCACCAGTGCCAGTGCCGCCCCCACCCAGAAGGCTCCGGGAACCTTCCCAGCAGAGCTGAGACGAAGCTCAAGAGCCCTCATCTCGATATCAAAATCCAAGGTCATGGGGTAGTGGAGACCCAGCACGGTTTGCTGTTGGTGTATCAGAAGGGGTGCTTCCTCGCCCACTCAGATTACCCTGGAGACCTCCGTGCACCCCCACACCCTGCAGGTCTACACAGTGAGAAAGAACACAAGTATCTTCTCTCAAGAGCAAAGACCTGGCAGGCGCTGGGGACTGGAGGCGTGTGAGCTGAGGCTACCTGGTGAAGCAGTGCGCTTAGCCCCCGGATGAGCGCTTCTTCTGTACCCTAAATTGAGGCCCGACGACAGACATACCTGTAAACCCATCAGCGACAATGAGGGGCAAATCACATGACTGTGGGACATAAGCACAAATCAGACTCCATTATCACATGTCGCGCACTAAGAAGGTGAAAGGTGCACTCTAGCAGTTCAGATGGCTCTTCTCTCCGGAGGTCACGCAGCCCATGAGAGCTGCCACCTTTAGATTTAGCCCTGAATTTGCCTTGGGGTTTTCCAGGAGCATTTTGAAATAATTTTAGAACCTCCCCTGTCCCTTCCCTCCCTTGGGGGAGCTAAGGACCAAGGGCAAAGAACCCACAGCAGAAAGGCAGTAATTCACTCTGGAGGCCTCCTAGGGACCCATATGGCAGAAATTTGGGCAGTGCTTTCTGGAGGGTGGCCTGGTAGGAACAATCTGGCTCTACCCAGGCACCAGGTTCTGACATCTGAGCTGGCCCCAACAGCCACAAAAGAATGGGCCTGGCTCCTGCCACAGGACACCAAGGTCATGCCTGTTGGCGGTTGGGACCACAGCAGGAAGTTCAAATCCTGGATAAAAACAACCACAGACACGTTTCCACTCCATACACGGTAGGTAGCAAACTGTCAATTGTCAGGCAAAACTCTTGTCTCCAACACCAGAAATCCATGTGAAAGTCCTATATTTCCCTTCCCAACAGACTACTAAATCCAGCTGGTAAGTAGGTACTAGAGGGGACTTAATAGCTGGAGTCCCACAAAGCTACTTAAAGGAAAGACTCCCCCCCGCCACTCGGACATTTTCACCATAACCTTGTCAGACAGGGGTTGGCAAACTGTGGTCCATGGGCCAAATCTGGCCCACTGCCTGTCTGATGAAGAATGATTTCTACAGATGAACATTTACAACGGACTTGATAAATCATACAATGGATTTGATAAATCATACAACGGATTTGATAAATCAGGAATACTAACTTTAAATTCCAGTAAGCAAAATGTTATCCTCTAAAAAAAAAAGAATTCCATTTCTCTCATTAGTTGACCTGTAACATTAGAAAAGAACTATACTCAATTACTAGATTTTGAATTCCATCAATAAACAATTTTGTGGACATCTGTTTTCTCTCACTATGTAAGTATTTACACAGTACCTTTAATTTTGCCTCTTGGCTCACAAAGCCCAAGTATTTATTGACTTAGGCCCTTGGTGGAAGGAGGTTTGCCGACCCCTGATTTAGGACATCAATTTGAATCCCAAAGCATCTAAAACATCAAATTCTGTTCCTAAATTACATGCCAAGAGGAAGAAGGGCACAGCTTCTTAAATATTAACGCACACTTTTTTTTTTTTATTATATTAAAATCAGGCAATGGTCTGACAATAAAAAGGCTGCTTATGGAATACTGTTATGTTCAACTTTACTTACAGGATGTTAAATCCTTAGAACTAAGGTATCCCCCAGAAAAAGATTAATGGAAACATCGATTGTTTTCAGACTTGATAGTTGCTGCTTCAAAAGGTGGTTTTATACAAACACTAAATTAAAAAAAAAAAAAAAACTTTAGAACACAATGAATCGCTTTTATTTCGGTATGCATCCACATCTCAGCATTTAGTGGTCCTGAACAGAAAAGTGGAAAAATGCAGCAATTTGCCAGGAAGTCAAGCCCGCCAATTTCAGGGATCTGCTGTGCACACCGAGTTCTTTCTTAATCCCTGCTGAGGACCATGGGAAGCAGCAGCACCAAAACCAAAGTATGCACCGAATTCAAGGTTCTTTTTTGTTCCAGTTGTCAGATTCCAAACTAGACCCAAATGGATTGTTAAGATGACCACATGAGAACCCTGTTTAAAACTTCTTCAATTTTTAAAAGCCAAAGCAATTATAGGAAAAGAAAACAATTCATTCAGAGGGATCATGTGTGCTTACAAGTGTCTTCTGTGGCCTTTCTCCAAGTTTAACCACCAAGCACTTTGAGAGCTGGCAGGTCTGAGTACCCCTGGTGACTGTTCTTTTCACTTATCAAAACCTGAGCTAAAAAACCGCATCAGCTGACGATGACAGCAGAAGGTGGCAGGGCTGAGGACCCAATATTCATTCCCAGGCTGGTGGAGAGTGAGTAAATGTGGTTCCAAAACTAAATGAGGGAAGTCAGAGACTCTTTCCAACCTTACCTGATGGCTTCTGGCCAAAGCAAGGAAGTGTCGTGGACAGTGTTGGGTGGTAATGGTGCAAAAAGGGTCTTGAGGAGGAGGAAGGAAAAAGCAGCACCCCTCGATTAAGGTGGGGGAGAAAGTATAGGAAAGCCCTGAATTCCTCACCAAAGGCCAATTTCAGAGGGGAGCAGAGGGGGTTACAATCTATGCTTCGGCCAAGGGTGGTCATGGGAAGTGGAGAAAGGATGATGGCTTGGAGTGGGGAGGGCATCATTTAAGACTTAAAAAAAAGAAACCAGGGGTGCAGCTGGAGCACCCCCGCACACCCAGCAGTAGTCCCACAGGCTGCGACCTGAAACCTTCACACCTACTCTAGCAAGCCACCCCAAGCTGGAGGGCTGTTGCAGGGATAAAGGGAGGGAGGGAGCGGGGAGGGAAGGAGGGGAGGAGGCAGGGAGGCAGGGGGAGGAGAAGGGGAGAAGGCAGAGACCCCAGGCCATGTAATCAGCAGCAAGGTGATTGTGTGATGTGTCTTTTCACAGTTGAGTTAGATGTGCCCCACCAGTTATGATGGGAATCAATTTAAATATACTTTCCTGATCCCAGAAGTTCAACTATGTGGACAGTGGTTACACTTGACAGGATGATTTGTTATAGCACAACTTATATATTTCAAATGGACAAAAAATTAGTATCGTTTACAGTATCTTAAGATAAATTGCCTTTGAATGGGAGCTTCCTTTCCAGTACTTTGAGGTCTACAAGACGTATCTAGAAAATGTACTACTGTGGAAAATGACTGCTTAAATCGAATGGGGGGAGGGGGGAGGGCCTGTGGTTTCTCTTTTTGATTAATTGCTGTAACACTGTCCTTCAGGCGGCTGAGGGAGTTTCATGTTTTCTTTAGACATCATTAGGCGCCGGAGCTCTTGCAGGACAACTTTGATGCTATATGAATTCTGCCATTTTGCTAGCACTGATATGGCTCTTGGGTCCACCTACAAAAAGGCAAACAAAAAACTGTCAGGCTCTCAAACAAATGAATTGCTATGTGCTGGAGTAAAGCTGCAGATAGGAGTAAAATGCATTTTTCCAGTTGAACATGCCCATCACACAATGGTATCTGACATGCAGAAAATACCTGCGTGATCCCTCCCTTTGGTTAGTCTGTGTTTCCTGGTTTGTGTCCCAAACCCTCACCATTTGGGAGAAGGAAACTATGGATAAGTAAAGCCACCCTTAGAGAAATGGTCCTGGCACTTGGCAAGAGTCCAGCTGGCTCTAGAACAGTGACCTGCTCTCCTGGACAGGCTGCTATGGCTCAGGGTCCTTTCTCGACGCCACACCCAGGTGGTGGATGCTAACGGCACCCAGGGCAGTAAGGAGCAAAGGCGAGCAGTGGCCCAGACCCACGCTCTCGTGACAAGGACTTGCCTCTGAGTCACACTCTCTCAAGTTTGTGCAGCAATTACCAAAAGAAATCTCCCAAAGTGTGGGTCGAGTTCTGGGTTCAGGACTTTTGGTGGAACTCAGATGCAACATGAAACACTGAACACACAGCAACAAGGCTCATCTCTTTTTCGCTTTTCTTTCAAGTCTTCTGAATATCTCAAAACAAAGGCTTAGCTCACATGATGCTTAACGTGTAAAACCCTTCAACGCTCGCTGATCTCCCCTTTGAACAAGAAAGCAGGTCTCAAAGGCTCAAAGCCTTTGGCAAGAAACCTATGGAGGAAGAATTTATTAACATCACTTTGATTTTGTAGTATTTATTACTGCCACTACTGCCTTCTTATGACAAGTGAGATTGGTTTTCCATTTATGGTAATAAAAATAAATTTAAAAAGCAAGGCCATTAAAGGGGAAAAAACAGCATGTATCATAAGTAAGGCTCGAGAAGTACGAGTATGACCCTGGACAGGACTTTGCAGCTCTGTGCCGCAGGCTCCTCATCTCTGCCTCATGAGGGTGCATCATGAAGACAGAATGAGCTCCTATCTCAAGAGAGCCGCACAGTGTTGGCCCGGGGTGAGTGTGGCACGAACAATGATTTAAATATAGCTGGGGAACAGGCCCTCACCCCGAGTCTGCGTATGTTCATACTGTGGTATATTTCAGCATCAAGCAACCAAGAAATATATGGACTTAGGGCCACAGCGCCCCTGATGTTTAAGTACAAAGCATTTCTCAACCCAAAGGAACAAGTATGGGCAGGAAAAACAACTTACCACTCCATTAGAACTATTAACTCCATTCATATTAATTTTTGTTACAAATCTTACAAAGGGGGGTGCTTCTGGGTATTTAGGTCCACATTCTATTTTAAGGCTGTATATTCGGTTTTCATAAATTGTCTGGAAAAAAAGGTACAGAGATGTCAGGCAATTACAAACTATGAATTCAAAAAGGCAGATCTTTTGAAACCCCATTTATTCCTGCCTGCAGAACTGGTGCACGTGCTTCCTTTATACAGAGTCTACCTGTTACCTGTGAAGTCAGTAGTAACTAGTCCCCACACTAGTGTCTATGAACTCTTATCTCGGGGGAATACAAAGAAAATTTACAACAGTATCACTGAAGTTTCAAGTTAGTATTATTTAAGTCCAATCAGATGGGCTTGTTTGTACACTAATTTCTCTACTTTGCAGACCCCATCCTGTGCTCTGGGCAATGCTGCGTAAGAGGCATTCTTTACTCTGGGAAGCCACACTAAACGTTTACTCACACCAGGGTCATCAGCCAATGCATTCAATACCACCATGTGCAAAGCACAGAACAGGAGGCTCTTTGGAAGAACTTCAAAATGAAACACAAGTTAGGGGGTGCGGGTGCAGATGCGAGAGCCGCTTTCCCACTACCTCATTACTCTGTGGCTGTGTGCCGCACCCTCTCTCCCTGCAGGCTTTACATCGACCTGAGAGATTACAGGCATGTAGTGGGTGAGGTGGGCAGCCACGGATGCCAGGCCCGCAGAGGAAAAGACTGTCCTTCTTCAAACGTCAACCACGGCTCTGTAGAAAAAACTGGAAAGTCCAATTCCCCATGGCAGTGAACTTTTCCCTGTTAACTTCCACCCAATGAGCAGCAAAATGTGCTGTCAGTAGCAGGCTGTTCCATCTGCCTAGAGCGCCCTGCCTGCCCCCCCCTCCCGAACTACCGCACATTCATCAAGACGCAGTTCAAACATCACCTGCTCAAACGTCACCCAGTTCAGTCATCATACAGGTTAGTCCATAGCTTTCTGTCCTACATGAAGTGGCAATGTTATCATTTACATGTCTAAAGACCACCCTGAAAGGTGACGTGTCCCCATTAGGTTGGCCCCCTCGAAGGCAGAGGCCACTCCCCTCCAATGGGTCCCCGTCCAGGGCACCAGTGCTCCTGCCTTCCTCAGTGCTGCCTGCACAAGTAACCGCTCCTGTGTAAACAGCAACATCTAGCTGTCTTTGGGGGGAATCAATTACAGAAGATGTGATTTAAATCCTAGAAAACATTCCGTCTAAACGGTGGTCTAGCCCTAAGAAAAAAACTGGAACATATTTTAAGATTCAGAAGGCATTCATAATATACCCATAGAAACCTTTCACGTCCACTTAACAGGTACTCCAAACTGTGACAAACCTAAACTCAGTTCTGGATTTCCACCCGCCCTCAAGCCGCTCTTCCTCTCTTCCTTTATAAATGGCACCGCCACCTGGCAGTTAGTTAAAGCAAAACCTAGCAGCCAGCCACAATTCCCTTTTCTCTCACCCCCTCCCTTCTAATCAAAAGGTCTTAGCTTCCACCTCCAAGAGCGATCCCACACCCACCCACTTCCCTCTACCACACCCTTCGTCTCAATCACCTGTCTCTGCTCTTTCTTGCTTCCCCTGCAATCTGTTCTCCAAACAGCAGCCTGGCTGCTCTTTCAAAACCAAGAACTTGACCCCTCCAATGGCAGCTAGTGACCCGAGAAGGAAGCCCGTGTTCTTGGATCGGACCCTGCGCACCCCCGCCTTCCTCTTTTTCTTCTTCCTCTCCATCTAGCCCCAACTTCTCTCTACCTTGGGGCCCCGACACCAGCTGCTGTTCTGGGTACATCCTGCAGCTCTTTGGCTCAACAGCACCTTCTTCTCAGAAGTCCTCCTGACTCCCCATCTGAAGTCTTCTGTCAGACCTCCCTTGATAAACTAAGAACAAGGAGGGTGAGGGCCTCAACAGAACTGGTACTCAAATGTTCCTTGACTCGAATATTGCTCTTTGTAAGTTTATAAAATGAATAGCTTGCTGCAACTAAGGTGCTCCCTCAGAAGACAAAAATTCACTGCGTCAACATGACAAGAAGGAAGCAAACAGGGATTTATGGAAAATAGGATAAAAGGTCTACACTCAGCGCCTAGCACAGTCTCCATCAGCAACTATGCACTCGGCAGTATCTGTTGACTACCTGGATCCCAAGTTCATCTCTGGATGTCTGTCCTACATTCATACTCAATGGTTTTGTCACACAATTCAGATAGAGTTTCTTATATAAAATAGTCCCTGGGGGCATGGGCTTGTGGTTTCAAAATCAGTTAGGTCTTTTAAAAAATATTCGATATCACATTTTGGAGGTTCTGATGCACCAATGTATTCACTTGCCAGTATGTTTTGTGGCTTATCAGTCTCGAAAAAATTTCACTAATCATTCTATCTATTAACAACAGCATCAAAATGGCTAAGAAGGTGAGCAGCTTGGTAACAGGATTCTGATTATTACATATTTTAAATCTTATTACTTTCGACACTATGAAGTCTAATTTAAAAATGTGCATCCTATGACTAACTTCTTAGAAGGCAAAAAATACCAAACTTCTGACCATTGACGTTCAACTGGCAACTTCACTGGAACACAGTAAAAAATGCCTCAAGTCAAGTGAACATAGAGACACCTGAAGGATCATTAAAAAGTATAAAGCAAGACTTCTGTAGAAAACAGGTTCTGGTTTTCTTTTGTTTTGTTTACTAGTGTTCCAAGACCTGCTTTGTAAAAAGGTTTCACTGAAGAAAGGAATTATGCCTGGAGAAGAACTGTTAGAACATTCTGTCTATGAGGAACACTTCTCAAGATTCATTATCTGATCATGAAACACTTTCCACTTTATCGACATGGCTTGAGCTTCATGGGGCAATTTGGCAGTGCCTATCAAAATGTGGAACAGGCATGCTTAAACCAGCAAGACTATTTCTAGGAACTTCCTACAGGCAGACTTGTACTTATACACAAAAATGTGAAGCATTAAAAAAAAAAGTGAAGCATCGTCTGCAATAGCAAAAATAACTATGAACAATCTAAATGTCCACCTGCAAGGGACTGGCTGAACAAATACAGCATATTCCTAAAATTGGATCCTTTGTAGCCTTTTCAAAGGCTGAGGCCCAGACACACACATGGAAAGACTGCCAAGACATGCATGGGTCTTGGTACAGCCAGCCAGTTGGAGAATATGTGTAAGATATAAAAGCAGACAGACACCCCCCTCCAACTGAGGCTATGTTAATGTGCACACACGTTTCATCCACTAGACACTACAGGCCCGCAGCGTAAAGATGACAAACTTTTCCTGGGCCTAAAATATATATACGAGAATCCCAGCCGAATCATGATGAAAAATGTCAGATAAATTCCAATACAGACATTCTACAAAATACCTAACCAGTATGCCTCAAAATTGTCAAGGGCAACAAAACCAAGAAAAACCTGAAACTGTCACAGCCACGAGAAGCCCAGGATATGATAATAAAAATATAATGTAGTATCTCAGATAGGATTCTGGAATAGAAAATAGACACAAGGTAAAAACTAAGAACACCTGAATAAGACATGGACTTTAGTTAATAGTAATGCATCAATATGGGGCCACTGGTGGTAACAAATGTACTATCCCAATATAAGATGCTAACAACAGGGGAAACTGGGGGAGGGGTACACATGGAACTTTCCATACTATCCTTTTACTTTTTCTGTTAAGTCTAAAAGTATTGTGAAATAAATGATTCTTTAAAATGTAGGAGATATGAGAAAAGGAAAAGGTACTGGTTGCAAAAATGAGAAAATCACAAACTGTCAGTATATAAAAAGTTGACTCGGGTCAACCAGATGACCACTACTCAAGTGAAATCTTGAGCAGGCGTACTCAACTTATGTGCGCTGTCCAGGGTGGGCTTGTGCTGTGTGAGAACAAGGTGTGGGCCCTTCAAAGTGAGAAAGTCTATATGGCTCTGGATGAAGACAGGGAGGAAAATGCACAGGAAGAGCTGTGGAAGGAGATGGACTGGATGCTGCTCACAGTTCACCTGGAGAGCAGGGATATGGCAGTTAGGGATAAGCCAGGAAACAAGACACAGCACTAGGCATTTTAACACAGAATTTAACATAGGGAATTGGTTAAACAGGTGTCACTGGACTGAAAACACAAAAAGGGAACCTGAGCTAACACAGAGGTAACCTGCAGAAAACAGGTGGCACCCCTTGAGGCTGGGGGAACCAAGGGAATAAGCCAGTTTTTCAGACCTAGAGGCTCAGGGCCAGAGGTCTCTAGAGTTGAACTCAGACCTCTGAGGAGGGGGCGCCACAGGCCAGCTCTGGGAGTGCCCCCAAGAGCTGGAGGCTGCTACCCACTACTGATGCCGGGATGAAGGGCCATTACCAGAGTGGCGCAGAAAGAACAGGCAAACAAGCAGAAGCAAGTCCCTTCTCCTTGCCTCTCAGGCGCTCTCCTGTGTCTCTGACTGGAGGAACCTAACAGGGTGCCAGCTGGCAAAGGAAACCTGTAGTTTGCAGAGTCCCAGCCCCAGTATCCAAAAGCAGAGCTGAGGAAGTTGGGCTTGGAGCTTAAGTGGGCATCTGTGCACCCCTCCAGACAGTGACAAGACACAATTTTCCTCTGTACAGAGCCTCTCCCTCTTGCCACCACTCAGGGTATCCTGCTGAGTGAGCCATCAGACCAGTCTTCAGGCAACATTAACTATTCATTTCTCCAAGTCAATGCTAGTGCCACTTAGCATTCTAGGTTCTAGAATATTCTAGAACCTAAAGACTAAATTGTCCAGCTAACCACACAAACCCAATATAAAATATGCAGGAGAAAGGAAGCACTTATTCCTTCCTTCCCGTTTGCTTTCTGTTCCTGTCACGTCAGCCTGCAAGTGCCCCTCATCTAGGCCATGAGAGCTGCTCTGGTTTCCAGCGTCTTTCAGTGTCCCCAACATTGTCACTGCCTCCTGGGACCACTCCTCCCGGTGCTCGGTTCTGATGGCTGTGCCCCCCAAGTCCTCCCAGCCCCAGGGCTAAGCTGTTGTTCCCTGCAGTGTTATCTCTGTGGTCCCACAGTGTGCCTTCTCTACTTTTTCAGGCCAACACTAATTTGATCAACTTCCTGTATTAAATTCTCTCTGTTGAAATACCTAGCATGGTTTCTCTTTTCCTGACTAACACAAAGAGTTAAGGGGAACAAAGTGAACTTCTTACTTTACATACTCTGTATTGTTTGAGAATTTTTATGAGGATATATTCATGTATCAGACATGCCACATAAAGCTGTTTAAAAAGAGATCAATATGCACTGATATGGAAAGACATCCACCATCTGTTAACCATCTGTTAAGTGAAAAAAATGAAGTTGCAAAACATTATGCATAGCAAGGTCTCATTTTTATTAAAAAGGATATGTACTTATGTTTGTGTACCCAAAGCAAAAGCCGGTAGAAACACACTCATTCTGTGGGGAGTATAATGAAATGGGGGAAGGATTACCTTCCTTTTACCTCACACATTCCTGTAATTATGTTCTGTTCTCGAGCATGCATACAGTATTTTTAGATAAGTACGTGTATAAACACACACCCACGTTCTAACCCGCACCTAAAAACATTATCTTGGACAACCCCAGAGACACAGTGTTTCTCAACCACAGCAATTTCTGCCCACCCCCCTCTGGGTGGGGTGGGAATTAGGCAACATCTGGAGACATTAATGGCTGTCACAACTGGGGGAGGGAGGTGCTACTGGTATCTGGTGAGCAGAGACCAGGGATGCTGCTAATCCCACAATGCACAGCACAGCCCCACAACAAAGAATGATCCAGCTCGAGCTGTCCATAGCGCTGAAGCTGAGAAAATGCTCTGTAACCTGGCTATTCTTAGCGCCTCTGGGGTCAGAGTAGAAATAATCCACATCTAATGCTGTGGACAACTGGACATTTGCCAGAATTCTGCAAAGGGCACTTGGATGAGAAACTTCCTTTTAGGTTTGGAGAACTTGCTTTCTTAAAAAAAAAAAAAAAAATCAAAATAGCTAACACACATATAATTAAAGCAACTCAGAGTACAAAAAGGTATGTGGTAAAAAAAATCAATCTCCTTTCCACCCTGGTCCCAGCTAGCTAGATCCCTTTTTAAGAAGGCAACCACTGTCACCAACTTCTTTCATGTTCCCCACAAAGTACTGTAAACACAAAGAAGCACAAGTATATGTATGACTTCTTCCGCTGCCCCCCACTCCTCCCCACCCCAGTGGCAGCATATCCTATACTGCTTTGTACCTTTTTTCACTTAAATATCATGGAAATCATTCCATTTCAGGACACATTATATCTGTCTCTCTTTTCAACAGCTAAACAGTACATACTATGGTCTACTGGAAGACTCTGCGGTGGTTTCCAATATTCTGCGACTACTGAAAACACTGCATTCAGTAACTGTACATACAGGCCTTTGGGTAACACATTAAAAAAAGCTGAGTAAATTCCTAGAATTGCTGGATCACTTTTTTTATTAATAATTTTTTATTGTTATGTTAATCACCATACATTACATCATTAGTTTTTGATGTAGTGTTCCATGATTCATTGTTTGTGCATAACACCCAGTGCTCCACGCAGAACATGCCCTCTTTAATACCCATCACCAGGCTAACCCATCCCCCCACCCTCCTCCGCTCTAGAACCCTCAGTTTGTTTTTCAGAGTCCATCGTCTCTCATGGTTCGTCTCCCCCTCCGACTTACTCCCCTTCATTCTTCCCCTCCTGCTATCTTCTTCTTTTTTTTTTCTTAACATATGTTGCATTATTTGTTTCAGAAGTACAGATCCGTGATTCATCAGTCTTGTACAATTCACAGTGCTCACCATAGCACATACCCTCCCCAATGTCTATCACCCAGCCACCCCATCCCTCCCACCCCCCACCACTCCAGCAACCCTCAGTTTGTTTCCTGAGATTAAGAATTCCTCATATCAGTGAGGTCATATGATACATGTCTTTCTCTGACTGACTTATTTCACTCAGCATAACACCCTCCAGTTCCATCCACGTCGTTGCAAATGGCAAGATCTCATCCCTTTTGATGGCTGCATAATATTCCCTTGTGATATATACCACATCTTCTTTACGAATTCATCTGCCGATGGACATCTTGGCTCTTTCCACAGTTTGGCTATTGTGGACACTGCTGCTATAAACATTGGGGTGCACGTACCCCTTCAGATCCCTACATTTGTATCTTTGTGGTAAATATCCAGTAGCGCAATTGCTGGATCGTACGGTAGCTCTATTTTCAACTGTTTGAGGAACCTCCATACTGTTTTCCAGAGTGGTTGCACCAGCTTGCATTCCCACCAACAGTGTAGGAGGGTTCCCCTTTCTCCACATCCCCGCCAACATCTGTCGTTTCCTGACTTGTTAATTTTAGCCATTCTGACGGGTGTGAGGTGGTATCTCATTGAGGTTTTGATTTGGATTTCCCTGGCTGGATCACTTTTGATGGAGGATTTTGAGTTATACAGTCACAAAGATACAACAGGCAGATGGGTTACTTAAGTGCTCTATTTAGATACTTTAATAATTACACTGATATTCCAGAGGCCCAGCATATGCCTTGTATGTTAGTCATAAAGCAGACTGGTCACAGGAAGCACCTAGAAGCAGACAGTTTTCTTCTTTGCTTTTAACCTTGGGGAGCCAGGGCAAGCATAACTATAGGGGTAAAAAAAAAACAGTCAGTGACAAGCATTGGCGAGGGTGTGGAGAAGCAGAAACCCTCATGTACTGCTGGTGGAAACATAAACTGGTGTAGCCGCTTGGGAAAACAGTCTGACCATTATTTAAAATGTTAAACATAAAGTTACCATATGATCCAGACGGTTCAACTCCTAGGTATACACCTAAGAGAAATGAAAACTTACGTCCATACAAAAACCTGTACACAAATATTCATAGCAGCATTATTCATAATAGGCAAAAAAAATGGAAAAAATCCAAATGTCTATCAGCTAGTTAATGGATAAAGAAAATATGGTCTATCTACACAACGGAATATTATTCAGCCATAAAAAGGAATGAACTACTGGTAAGTGCTAGAACATGTATGAACCTTGAAAACAGTAAAAGCCACTACAAAAGACCACATGCTGTGTGATTCCATTTATATGAAATGTCCAGAACAGACAAATTCATAGGGACAGAGTAAATGAGTGGTTGTCAAAGGTGAGGGAGGGAGGTGGGGAACAGATTGGGAGCGAATGCCAATGGGGAAGAAAGTTTCTCTCTGGGGTAATGAAAATGTTCTGAAATTGGTGACAGTTGCACAATTCTGAATATAAAAACCACCGAACGGTACACTTTACAAGTGTATTCTACAGTAAGTGGATTCTACAATATGTGAATTACATCTCAGTAGAGCTACCATATTCATATATATATATATATATATATGAATGTGTGGAAAGCACCTTGCATACGGTAGCCACTCATTATAAGGGAGGCCCCTGTGGAAAGAGTTAAAATGAAACCCAAGATAATCCAAGGTGTTGTAGGTAGAACAAAATATTTCCAATGGAATTTGGTGGTTCACTTTGTTTGTTCATTTGTCGAAGTGTATAATTCAGTGGTATTTAGTGTATTCGCAATGTTGTACACTAGTTCATTCTTAATTTGTTAGAACATGAAAATCAGTCTGCTAATGAACAAATCTATTGAACAACTACCCCAGGCTGAGTCATTTCCAGGTGCTCTGGTGAGTTAGGAGGAGGGAAGAATGGTTCTCATCCTCAAGAAACTGGAACCATTCTTAGGCAGAGAAGAAATGCAGTGAAGGAAGTCAACACCACACAGTGGACTTCCAGAGATGGCAAGAAATGATCTCCACGAAGAAACAAGCTTTCTAGATCAAGTTTTCCCCAGCATTTAGTAGATCCAGAAATCCTGGTTTTCAGAGTTTTTTTTTTTAAAAGATAAATGAATAAAAACAGTAAACTGAGTATTTTTCTTTAACCCAAAAAACAAAACCATGGGATCAAAGATGACTCAAGAGGTAATGTTAAATGGCAAAGCCAGTCATTCACCAGAGTGTTTACGACGGTCCAAGATGAACAGCAGATTTTCCTAACACTTAATGAGCATGACCTTCTTCCTTGTTTCAGTCGGGGCCACATCCCACATGTCTTTCTACTTCCCACAGAGCTGGTGCAGAGCCTGTGCACGCAGTGAAAAGAATGCATGGCCACCATCATCTTCGAGCACAAGCGCACACAGGAAAGGTCCTGCTACATTCAGGCAGAATCTTCCATTGCCTGAAACAAGTGTCACATCACGGGAATCTATTTCCTTACTCCTACCTCATATTACTACTAACACTCCGGCTAATTCTATAACGGGAACAAATGAAATCTCAAAATCTAAACAGAAGGGAGATAATGTAGCACAGGGTTAGGAGCACAGGTTCTGGAGTCAGAACCCCCTTGGGAATTATCAGCTCTGTGACTTTGGGCAAGTAACTTTACTTCTCTGAATCTGTTTCCTCACCTGTAAAATGGGATGGGATGACACAGTAGTAGCCCCTAACAACAGGTTCTTGTGAGAATTCAATGACATTTCTTGGGGGTTTTACTATGTACATATGTACTGGCATTATGAAGCCTGGGAACTCTCACAAATCACGAAGCTCTAAAAGAGAGGTCAATTTTCTCATCCCCATTGTCCTCTGTCTTCTATGCAAAAGCCTCTGGGTCTCACAGTGCCTGCAAGAGACCAGGGCCAACCAGACAGGCAATCGCCTTTGCTGAACAGCCCGATTAATTAGGATGTGGGTGCATGGCAGACCCGGGAAACCGTGAATGAAAACCACAACCATGAAGGCTTTCCAAAGTTCATTTGGACGCTGTCTTCAGAACATTGCCTGTATCTGGAGACTTATTATTTGATAAGCCCAAGAGTTTGTTCTAAAGTACACATGGGGGTGCAATGACCTCACACCTCCCTGTCTACACTGCCATGTAAATTCACACTATGAGTCTAAACAGGTTTTTGCTTACCATGTAGAGGGATTAAACAGCATCAGAGGAGGTTCAAATATATAAACTGAAACTGGTCAAAAAAGAATAGCCACATTTCAGAAAATATACCATTGGTGAGTTTTTTCCGTGATAAGGCTAATATTTCTTAAAAGGAGGCACAGTGAATTTAAGACATTGACATTTATAGCCGTAGCTCGACGCTTACTCTTGGAGGCCCAATTATCATCCCTGTCCATCTTGTAAGTGTCATGTCTTCGTCATCTTCTAGACCCCAGCTAACTGTGCCATCTCCTACTCCTTTCTGGCCTTCTTCCAGTTCTTCCAACAGTCGAAAATTGCGAGGGACTTTTACTCCTAAAATAAATGGAAAGAAATTCAAGATACTAGCAACTCCAGGGGAACCTGTAAGGCTAGATCTGGCTGCTTGTTATTACTATGTGGAAATAAAGATGCTAACATGCAAAAAAATGGCTGAAAGTCGTCGTCCCTCAAACTTGCTTACAGAGCTTCCAGTACCGACCAGTGCGCCCACAAGGAAGGGCCATGTGGTTTTATTTCCGGTGAAGTGACCACTGAATCAAGTCTAGAAAGACTACTCCCCCCACCCTGGCCCCACAGCTTTGATAAACTTCATCAAGAGTTTACGTGTCAAAATGCTGATCAGTTTGGGTCCATAACAGATGAAAACCACCAATATCGGTATCATGAGTAGTAAGTGCCTTGGAAGAGAAGAGGCTACTGCTTTTGTTTCATTCTTATTACGTATTTCTGAGGCTAAGGGTGCGTGCATTTGTTGGAATGACACTCAAACTGCCTCAGGAGGAGAGCCAGCCGCCATGCCACATGAAATAAAAATGGTATCCTCTTGATCAGCTAAGAGTCAACTGAAGGCGCCAAGGATAAAATTTTCAATTAGTCAAGCCACAGTTTCTCTCTTATGAAAAAGCCGAAAGAGGGCGCTCATTCTCTGATTTACTTGTTTCCAAAAAATCCCAAAGCCTGGCAAGTAGCTCATGGAAGAAATCACACAAACACATCTCACAGGTTCAAGCTACTATACCTGAGTTCAGATTGAGGCCTGAGCCATTTCTGGGTGTTTTCCAGAACAGAACCGAAGCATTGGGGCCAGGTGGGGGATGAGGCTGTGGGAGGGCAGGGAGAGCAATTTCGTCCTGTGCTTGGGCACCAAGCAACTCTCCCAGGGGTGCGCGCCCAACCAATCCCACCTGCGTCTCCCCTCCTCCACCTCCCTGCCTGGCATTTGAACAATTACCTCTGGGAAAAAAACCTCAAGTTCAGACAAATTATGAGCACTTTTTTGTCTTGAATGCTGAGCCTCCAACTGGCCAGACTCCCTGAGGCGAGCAGCACTTACCACGTAGCCGTGGAGAAAAACCCACTGGAGGGGCTCCAGACTCGGAGGTGCTCCCAGTTCATCTCACTGTTTCCCAAGGTGGGACTCCTGCTACTGTACATTCAACTGGAGTAAATACCTGAGCATCTGCTATAGGTCGGGCGCTTTTCTAGGCAATGAGGAATAAGCAGTGAACAAAACAAAAATGCCTGCCCTCGTGGAGCTTACATTCTAATGGGAAACATATAATCACAAAACAAAAATACAAATTATATAGGATGACAGCTGGTGGAGTTTTGGAGCAGGAGTAGGGGGAGGAGCTACAATTTTAAATGGGGGTGATCAAGGAAAGCCTTACTGCGAGTAGGTGTCATGAAGTAAAGACCTGACATGAAGGAACATGACCTATGCACAGCTGAGGGGAGAGTCTTCCAACGAAGAAACAGCAAGTGCTAAGACCCCCTAAGACTTTGCCAGGAATGTCAAAGAACAGCAAGATCCCAATTCAGCTAGAAGCGGGTCAGTGAGATGGAAGAGCAGTGGATGGTTAAGGACTCCAACTATTACTGACCTGAGAAGACACTGGAGTTGTGAACAGAGGAGTGACGGGATCTGACTTGCTTTTTTAAATAGATCCCTCTGACGGCTGTGTACAGACTCCAGTGAAGGGAGCTATGGCCTATTGTAATAACCCTGGCAAAAGAAAACATGGCTTGGACCAGTGAAGGTGGTGAAAAATAGTACAATTTCAGATATCTGGGAGGTATACACTGGTAAGATTTGCTGCCAGACTGCCTGAGAAGCACAAAAGAGTAGTAGTTAACTACTCTGGCTTCCAGGCTTTGGTCTGAGCAAGTGGAAGGGTGGAGCTGCTAGTGGTACATTAGAGAATTTTAGGTGGCAATAAGTGAACACTTCACTTTATAGTTCTGTATTCATTTTTAAGAATAATTTAAGGCAAGTAATACTATACTAACTTCCCATGTACAATGATGGTAAAAAATTTCCTTTTACCATAAACGTAAGCAAAAGAGTCGGTTGATTGAAGATAAGAGTAAACGACAAAGACAGTACTTTAAAGGAAACAGAATAAACTGGAAAGCATACTTGAATGGCTCATTTGTAAAACACTGGCATTTTTTACAAGATTTTATTTATCTATTTGAGAGAGAGAGATCACGAGCAGGGGGAAAGGCAGAAGGAGAAGCAGACTCCCCATTGAGCAGGGAGCCCGACACGGGACTTGATCCCAGGACGCTGGGGTCATGACCTGAGCGGAAGGCAGACACTTAACCAACTGAGCCCCCCAGGCGCCCAAAGACTGGCATTTTTAATCTAAATAGTCAACTGGATTATTCAGCTATCCTGGATTGTGTTCTCTAGCAAACACAAAACTAAAGGATGTTTGTGATGTTATAAGCAAAATGCCAGACAATACAATGTCTTTTGTCCAGAGAGTTAAATCTGAATCTTAGTAATCCTAACTAATTTGCCTGG
The DNA here is from genome assembly GCF_037043125.1 of Eumetopias jubatus. Classification (NCBI taxonomy): domain Eukaryota; kingdom Metazoa; phylum Chordata; class Mammalia; order Carnivora; family Otariidae; genus Eumetopias; species Eumetopias jubatus. Next base: position 129,483,038 of record NW_028274815.1, read on the forward strand.
GCAGCAGAGCAGGGAGGGGGCTCACTGTGTAGAACTACTGCTGTTACTACTGCTTAATGTGTAAGCCTGCACGAACGAAAATGAATACCAAAGGAACACAGAATCATACGGAGAGGAAGACTGATAAATATCACAGATGGTGTAATACGCTGAATTGTGTCCTTGTAAATTCATATGTTGAAGCCCTAACTGCTAGCACCTCAGAACACGACAGTATTTGGAAATAAGGCCTTTAAAGGCGTGATTAAATTAAAATGAGTTCATCAGGGCACCTGGCTGGCCCATAACGTAGGGCATGTGACTCTTGATCTTGGGGTTGTGATTTCAAGCTCCATGTTGGAGGTGGTTTACTTAAACACACACACACACACACACACACACACACAAATAAAATCTTTTAAAAAATATAAATAAAAGGGGCTCCTGAGTGGCTCAGTCAGTTGAGTGTCTGACTCTTGATTTTGGCTGAGGTCATGATCTTGGGAGTCGTGGGATCGAGCTCTATGTGGGGCTCCTCGCTGGGCGGGGAGCTTGCTTGGGATTCTCCCTCTACCCTCCTCCCCACCCCGCCCGTGTGCATGCTTTCTAAAAAAAACCCAACAATACACACACACACATATATAAGTGAAAAATAAAATGAGTCCATTAGGATGAGCCCTAATCCAATTTGACTGGTGTCCTTATAAGAGGAAATTTAGACACACAAAGAAACAACAGGGATGCACGAGTGCATGGAGAAAGACTGCGTAAGGACACAGGGGGAGGGCAGTCCTCTGCAAGCCAAGGAGAGAGGCTTCAGAAGAAATAAACCTGTTGACACCTTGAGCTTGGACTTCTAGCCTCCAGAGCCGTAAGCAAATAAATTCCTGTGTGTGTGTGGTACTGTTACAGCAGCCCTAGGAAACTAACACAGATGCTAGGTGACATTTTAAAAGAAGCTTAACAAAGTTGAAAAGGTTAGAGACCAAGACAGTAACAGCGGTTATCTCCAGGTGCAAGGATTATGGGTGATTCCAACCCCTTTCCTGTATTTTCTTTTTTAAATCATTTTATTTTTTTCATCATGGTAAGTGTACTCTAATCCCCATCCCCTACCTTTTCTGTATTTTTCTGATTTCTTTTACATGATCTCAGTATTTGCAAAACAGAACACTTAGGAACTATGCCAACTATACTCTAGACAAGGTCCTACGTCTGGGCTTTCACATTTGCTGTTCCCTTTGCCTGGGACACTCTTCCCCCAGATACCCATCAAGCTCCCTTACCTTCTCAGGGCCTCACTCATATGAGTAGGAATCTCACTTAATGGTTTTCCCTAAGTGACTAATTTTAAGTAAGTGATCCATGTTTTTTAATATTGTTAAAACTTGTTCAAGACAAATGCACAATGGCAAAGTACAACGGTTGCCACAGCTAAGCCCTTCATTACTGAATGGAAGCTATGTGTGTGACCTCTATTTGAAGTTGCTCTTTTTGGAAAGATGAAAAATGTGCCTTCTTGTGTCAGGTATTTAAATCAGGCTGGATTAACTATTTCTGATATGACTATTTCTCTTGTAAATTTTAGCAAAACTTTGTGGCTGGAAACACTACCTCTTCATTAACAACCAGATCTGATTAGGGAATCCTAATCCAAAGATCACAAGCTCATTGTATTAGTTTCAAATAGTGAATTCAAGTTTTATATATGTATATATATATTTTTTAAGATTTTGTATTTATTTGACAGAGAGAGAGAGACAGCGAGAGCAGGAATACAAGCAGAGGGGGTGGGAGAGGGAGAAGCAGGCTTCCCACTGAGCAGGGAGCCCGACACAGGGCTCGATCCCAGGACCCTGGGATCATGACCTGAGCCGAAGGTAGATGCTTAACAACTGAGCCACCAAGGTGCCCCTCAAGTTATATTTTTCTGATGTTTGATTTCTACTTGTGAAATGGGGAAAAATATCCTATTATTTAATCCTATACTTCCAACAGACATTTCTATTGGATTAGACATTCAGTTAAAGCCCATGTACACAAGTGAACCCCCAAGAAATAAAGAATCAGTTCAACTTATTTTAGGTTAGCATTTGGAACAGTCAAAGAGCATCACACAGGACAAAGCAGTGTACAGTTCTTGCAGTACTGACATTATAGGATCATTCAATTTGATTCAAGTTATAAAACAGGATTCAGAAACAGTTTAAGGCGCGCCTGGGTGGCTCAGTTGGTTAAGCATCCAACTCTTGATCTCAGCTCAGGTCTTGATCTCAGGGTCGTGAGTTCAAGCCCTGTGTTGGGCCCCACGCTGGGCGTGGAGCCTGTTTAAAAAAATAAAAAACTTAGGATTGGCTAATGTCTATTAGGTAGTCAAAAAATATTCTAAGCGGGAGTTGGAACATATATATAAATATCAGAATAACTATACCATATATTGATGAATTACAATAAGCATTCATTCCATTTGAACAGCAGTTCTCAAGTTTTTTGGTCTTAAGACCCCTTTATACTCTCTTAAAAATTACTGAAGACTTCAAAGAGACTTTGTCTACGTGGGTTACAGCTATTGATATCTGCCAAATCAGAAATCAAAACTGAGAAATTTAAAAATATTTAATTCATTTAAAACTAACTACAACAAATCATCACCTGTTGAGATAAATAACATATCTTATGAGGTAACTAGTTTCCAAAGAAAAGAAAATTCGTGAGAAGAGTAGGATGGCTTTACAAATTTTCTTTAATGTCTGGCTTAAAATAGGGAGTGTTAAGAACTGAGGTGAGCTGGAGAAATACATGTCCTTTTCAAAGGGGACAGTCACTCCTTTGGTCTAACCAAGTATCTGTGGGTCAAGTTCTGCTTATGGACCACCACTGTACATGTGGGGACACCTAACTGTTCTCAAGAATCTCTTTGATCCCTAACATCCTAGATTCACCTCAGAAAGTATTTAAAACCCTTTGTTCTGTCAAAAGGGTAAGTAAAGACTGATAAACACTGTGCTAATCTGGCATTGGGTGGTTAAGTACTCTGTTAACCTTTATTTAGCTAAACATTGAAGAGTTTAAGTCCACAAACTCAATAGCTTTAAAAGGGAACCGTCACTTGGAATTCATATTTACTAAGACATAAACTTTTATTTTTACTCAAAAACTGACTAAAAGCAGAGTCTGGAGAATAATAACAGCTAGCAGAGGTCAGGGAATTATAAAATTATAGCGTGATTCATTTAGTTTTTTTTCTGATATTTACACAAAAGTGGCTAGTTAGCACCTAGTTAACTGGTTTACTGAACTCTCTTTGGTAAGGCACCATTCTGGGGTACACCATGTTTAATGTGTGTAAAACTCTCACTCCACACTTCCAAGCAAAAAATCCACATATTTCAGGACTGCAATTTAAAAAAGTTTGCTAGGAGGGATGCCTGGGTAGTGAGTCGGTTAAGCGTCTGCCTTTGGCTCAGGTTGTAATCCCAGGATCCTGGGATTGAGTCCCCGCTTCCTTCCTTCCGGCGCCCTGCTCAGCGGGGAGCCTGCTTCTCTCTCTCCCTCTGCTTGTTCTCTCTTTGAAATAAATAAGTAAAATCTTTGAAAAAAAAAAAATGTTTGCTAGGCTTTTTACCTGCTTGTCAAAATTTCCCTACACATAAATTTGTCAGTAACATATACGTACACAACTTCTTTCTGTGCAATAATACCTAACACTTATCCAATACCATGCTAGACCTTTGAGGGGCTGTGAAAGAAAAACAGGAGTCTCCCAACTGGGGTATAAAGTCTCACTATGAAAACAAGATACAGGGGCGCCTGGGGGGCTTAGGCGTTAAGCATCTGCCTTCGGCTCAGGTCATGATCCTAGGGTCCTGGGATCGAGCCCCGCATCGGGCTCCCTGCTCGGCGGGAAGCCTGCTTCTCCCTCTCCCACTCCCCCTGCTTGTGTTCCCTCTCTCGCTGTGTCTCTGTCAAATAAATAAATAAGATCTTAAAAAAAAAAAAAAAAGAAAAGAAAAGATACACACACACAACGCTCAACAGAACAGAACAGTATCAAAACTGGATGAGAGAAACATAACCTATCACAGGACAATGTTTCTTAACCTTTGTGAGGGTCCTAGACCCCTCTGAATTTGATGAAAGCTAAAGAGGTGGAGCCATGCTACCAAGAGGAACAGGACTTTAATCCCAGGGTCACTAGGCAGGAGCCGCAGAAGGCTCCAAGTAGGATGAGAGATAAGGTGACTCTCCTGAATAATGTTCAGGGTGGGCTGGGAAGGATGAGAGGCCAGGTTAGGGATATGCAACCATCAATGTCTCAGGATGCAAAGCCAGAAGCATTTGCTTAGAGCAAGTATTGTGGCAGAACATCTTATCAAGGGGCCAAGGGATGGGAAACCGAAGGAATGTTAAGAGGGGCGCCTGGGTGGCTCAGTCAGTTAAGCGTCTGCCTTCAGCTCAGGTCATGATCCCAGGGCCCTGGATCGAGCCCCACATAAGGCTCCCTGCTCTGCGGGGAGCCTGCTTCTCCCTCTTCCTCTGCCTGACCTTCCCCTGCTTGTGTGTGCTTGTGCTCTGTCAAATTAAAAAAAAATCTTAAATGGGAATGTTAAGAGATTTAAGGCAGCACATATTAATTTGCATGACTGCGGCAGTGGTTCCCATTCTTACAATGTGACATAAAAACAACTGGCCTGTACACAGCAGACTTTACATAAGTATTTGTTGAAAAATCCAAAACTGGAGGTGGGGGAAGAGGATAAAAAGGCATGCAAACCCCATTTTATAAAGATAAGCACACAGGTGCCTGGGTAGCTCAATCAGTTAAGCGCCTGATTCTTGATTTCAGCTCAGGTCATGATCTCAGGGTCTTGAGATCTAGCCCTGTGTCTGGCTCTGCATTGTGCACATGAAGCCTGCTTAAGATTTTCTCTCTCTCTCTCTCTCTCTCTCTCTCTCTCCTGTGTGCTCACTCTGCCCCTCCCAGCCCAAAGAAAAGCACAAGGCCACCCATGCTTCCTTGTATGGTATAATGATCCTTAGATGTCACAAACATACAATCATGAGGGTACCTGGTCTACCATTCTGTTATTTATTTTTTTAGGATTCTAGTTTTATTTATTTATTTTTAAAAAATTTTATTTATTTGACAAAGAGACACAGCGTGAGAGGGAACACAAGCAGGGGGAGTGGGAGAGGGAGAAGCAGGCTTCCCGCGGAGCAGGGAGCCCGACGTGGGGCTCGATCCCAGGACCCTGGGACCATGGCCTGAGCCGAAGGCAGACGCTTAACGACTAAGCCACCCAGGCGCCCCAAGATTCTATTTTTAAATAATCTCTACACCCAACGTAGGGCTTGAACTTGCAACTGTAAGATCAAGAGTTGCATGCTGTACCTGAGCCAGCCAGGCGCCCCATTCCATTTATTTTTTTTTAAAGATTTTATTTATTTATTTATTTGAGAGAGGGGGGGGGGGAGAGAGAGAGAGAGAGAGAGAGAGAAACAGCATGAGAGGGGAGAGGGTCAGAGGGAGAAGCAGGGTCCCCTCTGAGCCGGGAGCCTGATGTGGGACTCGATCCCAGGACTCCGGGATCATGACCTGAGCGGAAGGCAGTCGCTTAACCAACTGAGCCACCCAGGCGCCCCCATTCCATTTTTTAAATGCTCATCAGAGCAGTGGCTAAGTTATCTCCCACAAAAAAGAATCAGAGTGCACTCTAGAGAAAATTCTATAATCTCTCCACAGAGGATTAAGAGCAAGATCTGGGATCAAGTCCTGGCTCCGCAGTCTCCTAGCAATCTAGCTGTGTGACTGTACCAGCTACCTTGAGCCTCGAGACAGAGATACCATCACTCCCTGACACTATGGAGGGCAAAGAAGAATCGATGAGATAAAACCTGTAAAGCACTGTGTGTAATACCTGGCAGAGTAATGTTTCTATCGAATCACTTTCATTAGCACATTGTATCACCCACCATAAAATAAAAACCCAAACCCCTCACCTGATCCCATACCCCTTCCAGCTACCATCTCATTTCTTTGTTCCTTCTTAGCAAAAAACCCTCCGAGGGGTCGTCTAGACTCCTTGTCTGTCATTCCCCACCTTACCTGCACCTATCCTCATCAGCCCTTCTGTCTAGTCACTCACCAGAACAGCTCTGGCCAGGGGCACCAGGGGCACCCTCTAGCCAAATCCTGGGGCAGATTTCAGCCCCCACCCCAGAGCTCCAGTGGCAACTCCAGGGGCTTCCCTGAGCCTCAGGTTCTCTTCGTACCTCACTGGCTCCTTGGCCTCCCCTCCCTGACCTCCAAATATCGACTGCCTGGCCTCAGGGCAGTCCCCACACCTTCCCTTTTCTGTCTATTCTACTCCCCATCCCCAAGCGATTTTACCGAGACCTAGGAGGCTGGTAGTGACTTTACAATTTACATTTCCAATTAACTGTCTCCGTGACATCTCAGTTTAGAGGCTTATGAGGCCTCTCCAACTTAAAACACTTCCAAACAGAACTCCTTTGTATTCCTCAAAAAAAAAAAAAAAAAAAAAAAAAAAAACAAACTACCAAAACCACCCACACCCCAATCTCAGTATATGGCACAAACATTTACCAGATTGCTCTGGCCAAATATCTTGGAGTCAAGATGAGAAATCTTTCCCTTACACCCCATACTCAGTCCATTTCCAAACATATTCCAAATATGGTCATTTTTGCCATGTCCACTGTGATCCCTGTCGTCCATGCTCCCTCAGCATCCCCACAGGTTGCTCAGCCTACTGGTCTACACCTACAGTCTAGTCTCCAGGGTGAGCTTTTTAAAGTAAGTTCGCTCCTGTCACTCTCTCAGCCCTCCCCTGGCCCAGCACACACCTGACTCAGGAGGCTCAGGGTGCCTCCTGAGCACCATCTGTGTCTCCAGCATTCCCTGCCACCCACTCCTTTGCTCCCTGTCCTCCCTCAGCCATACCCACCTTCCTTCAGTTCCTGAAGGAACTGGCAACTTCACTTTCTGCCTCACCCTGGGATTCTCTGAATGGCTGGTAGGCTGACTCTCTTATTCCTCACTAAGGTTGAACTTCCCATTCCCTTATCTTGCTTTGTTTTTCTTCACGGCATTGGTTACCACTTGACATTTTAAATATATTCATTCCTAATTCATTAGCTGTTTACTGTCTCTCCCATCTGACCATAAATAAGCTCTGTGAGAGTAAAACTTCATCTCTTTTGTTCACTGCTAAATCTTCAACCCCTCAAGGAGTGCTTTGCCAGAGTATGTGCTCAAATGCTTGTTGACTGAATGGGTGCCTGGGTGTTAGCAAGGGATCTTATTTCAGAACGAATAATGCTCCATGTCACAAAATTCTAACTCTGGTTTATTTCTGAAAATAAAGCATGGAAACATTCATAGCACTATTAAGAGAAAGCCTTAATATTAAAAAGATTATCAAAGTATGGATTTTAAGTAGCTGAAGGAAAGTTATACACTGAATTCGGAATGATCTTGAGAAGAAGTAGAAATCTTAATTTAGAAGCCACGCAGTCTACAGAGGTCTTCTCAGAGCGCTCCTTCCCGACATCCCTTTACCCTTACCCAGTGTCTGTGCTGGACCTTTTCTTTCTCTTTACATTTTATTTTCTTTCCTTTTTATCATCTGACTCACTCTCGGAGCTTCTCGAGCTAGAGCTGTGACTCATTCAATCCTGCCTCCCCAGAATCTGGTGTGTTACCTGGCATACAATGGTGCTCAATAAATGTTTCCTGACAGGAGACACAGCACTAGCTCTTCCTTTCCTACTATAAACTCTAACATGGTCTACTGTGGCCAAAACACTGAACACTGATACCATGTAACTGAGAAACCTAATGTCTTTTATTTTGAGATCATTAAAAACTGGTAACTAGTTTTATCTTTTTAATCAAGTACGATAGAGACTTTCAGGGAAATCTACATTTTTTTAAATGATGGAAAACTGGTTTTTTACTCAAATCACACAAGCCAAAGGATTCTTCACTACAAGATGACCTTTGTTTTACGAAATATATATGAAAGCATGTTACTGATATTCTACACCATTTAGAAACTGTATACAAAGTTAATACATCAGTATTTTCTACAAAGCAAGCGCATTTAACTCCAAATAGCCTGACTACATCCTAGTGCTAGAACTTCAGGGTCTATACAGGGACACAAATCCAAATATTGGTGGAGTTCAGGGGCACCTGGCTGGCTCAGTAGGTGGAGTGTGTGAGACTCTTGATCTCGGGGTTGTAAATTTGAGCCCCACATTGGGTGTAGAGATTACTTAAAAATAAAATCTTTAAAAAATATGTATTAGTGGAGTTCAGAGATTCTACAGACCTTGTATCAGTCACAAGTTAGGACATCATCCCACCTGAATGGAAAGCATAAGCTTAAAATCATGATACATTAATTTTAACAAAAGATTTCAGTGAATATATTTAAAACTTAAATCCACACATGCCAAAGAACAGAAACACAACAGGTCAGAAAAACTTAAGAATACTCCAATGTATGTTTAATCCCTATGGCACTTTAATCCACTGAATCAACCTCAATTTTAAGATTCCTAATATTTGTGTGTGAATCTGACACCAAAAGGCAACTGGAGAAGCAGCTTCAAGGGACAATACAGAGGATGTAAAAATGAACTCTTGCTCATCTTAATAAACTACTGAAAAGTTAACTATGCAAATGTTAAGATAACTTCACCAAGGTGCTAAAATATCACAGTAGTCCAAGATTTTTTAAAAGAAAATATTTGTCCTGTTACTTCAGAATTCTTTCCAGAAAGATTTTTCCTGGATCTGTGTTAGTATCAAAAGTCAGCCAGTTTTTCTTCTGGCTAAATATAACCTGAAAAGTCAGCAGCTGCAGGATATTACAAAAAAAAATATGACAACCAGGTTGAAAAAGCATGAATATCTGACAGGGTCTTACACCATGTCATAGTAAAACATTCAATGCAGTAATCTGAAACACAGCAACATATTAAAGTATCTGTGGTACAAAATGGATTTGAAGCCCTTTAAAACACCTTTTGGGAAAGTCCTGGCCACAAAGCAGCAGCTACTATAGCACGCCAATCCTGGAAAACCCTGGCATGGCTGAGCCTCACAGGTTTTCTCCTGAAAAGAAAGTTGCCAATTAAAACTGGTTTGGTTGCCCATTTAAGGAAGACAGTGAACTAAATAAACTAGGAGTCTGGTGCTACTCCCGTTCTGGAAAATAAGGAGACCTGGATGGTGATGCACCAGCTTCAATGTTCCTGAAAAGCAGATATAAAGTCAGGGGCAAGTAACTTTTATTCCTGAGCAACTGGCAAGCGCAGTCTGGCTGTGTAGTTAGTGCCTGCCCAGAGGAGCAGAACTGTTCTCTCCTCTACAGCAATCATCCTCCAAGGATGGTCCCCAGATCTACAGCCTACACATCACCTGGAAACTTACTAGAAATGTAAATTCACAGGCCCCATCCCAGAATACCCCAACACACTACAGAACTACTAACTCTGGAACTCTAAGGGTGGAGACCAGCAATTGAACAAGCAATCCTGGAATTTGGACACTAGTTTAAGAGCTGCTGATCTTGGGGAAGAAACAGTGGCAATCCGTCTTTACAGCCCAGACGATGGGACAACAAGAGCTGATGACAAAATGCGAGATGTTGGGTTTCTCTGACACTAGAGTGACCAAGGACAAGGACCAGATTTACTCTGACAGGTGGAGACAAAGAATAAGATGTGGGAAGTGTATCAGGACAGTTAGGGAAGGAGAGGACAGAGTTAAGTCTAGCTAAAGTCCCTCTAGAAATACCAACCAATCAGGACAAGAGCTTTCCTTTTTGAAAAGCTGAAGAGTCACTTTTGCTTCTGCCTTATCAGACACACTGTTTCTCCAAATGTGTCAAATTTATATATTTGGCTACATCAAAAAAAAAAAAAGGCGAGAAAGTCAACAAATATTTACTGAGCACCTACTACGTTAGGAATTGTGCAGGGTGCTACGACATAACAGTGGAGAACGTGAAAGAATCCTGCCTTTGTGGAAAAGCACAGAAAACATGCAAGAAAGCAAGTAAGAAAACTTCAGATAAGGTGAGTGCTTTAGAAGAGAACAGAAAAGAGATGTAATAATGACAGAAGACTATACTGAATGGGGTGGTCAGGGATGTCCTTTCTGCAGAGCAGAGACCTTAAGAATGGGAGGCAGATCATTCCCAAGGGGGTTAGGGCAGGAGCAGAGGTGTGTGTGATACCATGTGAGGTTAGGGGGCGGGCAGGACCAAGACCACAGAGGGCCTTCTGGGCCCCAGAAAAGAGAATGATTTGATTCAAAGTGCAAGGAGATTTCATTCTAAGGGCTTTCTGCAGTGGAGTGGTAGTTTCTGTTTTCAGTCTGCAAAAGATCATTGTGCAAAAGATCATTGTGCTTCCTCTAGAGAACAAACTGGAAAAGGGTAAAACTGGAAGCTGGCTTCTGCAGTCTTTCAGACGAGAGATGGTTCTGGTTCGGCAGGAATGACAACAGTGGAGATGGAGAGGAGGATTTAGCATCTTTTGTTGGGTTATACCTACTGGACTTGTGATGGGTGGATGTGAGGATGAGGAAAGGACCCTACCCAAGGGCCCTGACTATCCACCTGTGAAAGAACTAATTGGCCAAGTCAGAAATGTCAACAGACCTGCCAGAGGCTGAAGAAATGTGAGATGCCTAGCTGGAGAGAAGGCAATGGGGGCTAGAAGAATGATAATGGGGCCAAGAGCACATGCCCTGGAGCAGAACTGTTCTGCACCCTAGCTCCACAAGTCACTGGACCTGCACCTCAGTTTCTCACCTTCACGACAGATGCCTGTCTTGAAGGACTGCTGTGAGGAGTGAGATCATTTAATATGACTGAATCTAATACACTGACTAGCACATAGTAGGCCCTAGAAGTGCACTTTAAAAAGAAGTCTGGGTGGCTCAGTCGGTTAAGCGGCTGCCTTCGGCTCAGGTCATGATCCCAGGGTCCTGGGATCGAGCCCCATGTCCGGCTCCCTGCTCCGTGGAGGGCCTGCTTCTCCCTCTCCCTCTGCCTGCCACTCTGCCTGCTTGTGCTGTCTGTCGAATAAATAAATAAAATCTTAAAAAAAAAAAAAAAAGTCTGGGGGTGCCTGGGTGGCTCAGTCAGCTGGGTATCTGACTCTTGATTTCAGCTCATGTCATGATCTCCAGGTTGTGCGATCAAGCCCACGTCAGGCTCTGTGCTGGGTGTGGAGCCTGCTTAGGATTCTTTCTCTCCCTCTGCCCTTCCCCACCCTCTTAAAAAAAAAAAAAAAGTCTGAAGGGCTTGCATGTAAATGAAGACAAGGCCCTACTTTGTAAATGACACGAAGAGCCCCAAGCCCAGCGAGTACTGAGCTTCCTTAAAAATGGACTTCACTGGGTGCCTGGGTGGCTCAGTCGTTAAGCGTCTGCCTTTGGCTCAGGTCATGATTCCAGGGTCCTGGGATCGAGCCCCGCATCAGGCTCCCTGCTCCGCAGAAGCCTGCTTCTCCCTCTCCCATTCCCCCTGCTTGTGTACCCTCTCTGTCAAATAAATAAAATCTTAAAAAAAAAAAATGGACTTCACTATCACTGGACAGCAGGTTACCCAGAATGAGACAAAGAGTGGCCCGGGCTGCTATAAAAACGGTCCCTGCTACAGCTGGCAGATCCCTCTCATTAAAGCCCTTTCTCTCACCATGATTAAACACTCCAACACCTAGGAGAGCATATGCCAAAAATCCATGCCTTTCCATTTCTTTCCTAAGATACTGGAGCAGGCTGGAGAGGGAGGTGGAGTCAATCCCCCTGGGCTCTAGTCTGAGTGCCACCACTCAGCCACCCTTCTCCCTCAGTAAAACTTCCTCTGGTTAGCTCACTGGGCTGTGGAGAGTTGGAGGAGACGACATAACAGGTAAGTTAAATTAAGTCAAATTACCTGGAAAACTCCAAAGCGTTTTAGAGTGTTAAATGTTTACTTCACCAAATATACTGCTCTGTACTTCACTGGGCCTTTTGGAATTTAATAGAGGATTCCTGACTTCACACGATGTATTCCACTTTTATCAAAGTACTGTAGCTACAATTCAGGTGAGAGTGAAGGGGAGGGAGAAAGAGAATGTGGTGAAGTGAAAAGCATGGTTTGCAAGTTACCACGAAGGGGAAAATCATAATCATCAAAATTAACCTTGGGAATCCCTGAAGAGGCCAATAGGTGGTAGTGGACCAACCTCCATCACTGGAGCAGACTGCTCCCGCTGAGCACTAAGTACATGAGGCAGTTCTCTGGAACGGAGGGCCCACGTTGTACAAAAGGTAGCTGGCTACAATCAGCACAAGACACTCACACGGTTAGACACACAGGAACAAGACCAACTTCACAGACTACGGGTTCTCATCTCCCATCTCCAGCTCTCTGGGAACACCCTTGAATGGAATGGAAGACTACTTAACCTCCACTGCCCATATGGTTAAATGTGCATGTGCCGAATGTGTACAGGAGGCCACTCCAGTGAACGCAAATTTAAAATCAGGCCCAGCCAGGGCTTATGCTTCTGGCACTCAGGTCTCTGGTTAATTGTCAGGGAAGCCTGTGGGAGGCTGGGTGAGAGGTAGGACCTGGCAACCAAGGGCTTGAGGTCCTGCAATCCCGGCCAAGACAGGAGGAAGTCACCTGTCACAGCAGCGCACCCTGAGGGATTCTCGTGGGCTTCTCACAGTCCACCCTCTAGGATCTATGCAGAATTCACGCACTGCAGAACCAAGGGAGGTAGCAAGGTGTTGCACCCAAGTGTTGAAAGCAGTGACCATTAAACAAACAAACAAAACAACAACGAAGGCCAGCCCTTTACAGGAACTCAAAGACTTCAGAGCTGTTTCCCGGCAACTAGAGGCACATGTTAATCAAGTGGCGTGTTCTAAACCTGACTAAGGAAGGCTTCAGGGTCCCTGACCAACCCCAAAGACTTCTCAGGGTTAGAAAGCAGGGGCTTGAACATTCATTTCGATTTAACCCATTTAAGGCCCTTCCGCTTCGACTCTCAGCAATCTGCACTCCTTCACTACATAGGGGCACAGGTCAGATCTTGTCATTCCCCTCTTTTTCTTTCTTTGTTTTTTTAAGCAGGCTCCATGCCGAACGTGGGGCTTGCACTTACAACCCTGAGTTTGAGAGCTGCATGCTCTACCAACTGAGCTAGCCAGGCACCCTGTCATTCCCGTTATTTTCAGACTCATTCATTCAATATTTACCAAATGCCTACTTCATACCAGCCACTTTGATGGCTTCCCTCCACACTGAATAAAATTCAAAGCCATATCTCCCCAACTCATCTCCTTAACAAGCCTCTCGTGCACAGTAAGGACTTTAATCTGTTCTTTCAACATACCACGCTTGGTCCTGCCACAAGGCCTTTGCACTCACTGTCCCTACCCGAACTGCCCATGATACACACTGCAGGCTTGGCTCCTTCCATCGTTGATATCAGTTCAAATACCACCATCTTCTCAGAGAAGCCTTCCCTGATCACCACTGCACACACTCTAACTCACATCACACAATTTCCTTCGTAGCACTAACTGCTGTCGGAAATTGGCTTAATTATTTATTCCTTTAATGGCTTTCCTCCTGACTAGAATGGAAGCTCCTCAAGGATAGGGGCTGTGTCCATCTTGTCCACTATTCACCATGGGACATAACAGGACTTCAATAAATATCTGTTGAATAAACAGACAAAGGACTTTAGGAAGCCCACTATTTGGAGCAACTTAAAGCCCGTTCTATGTTATCTGAACCATGCCAAGTGCTCTTGACACTGGACAGCAGCTGATGACGTTTTATCTGACCGCATTAGCATTTATGAAGCACTCATCAATTGGCAGGGCTTCAAGAAGTTAGAATTAAGTAGCTGTTACAACAGATTGTAGGCAGCCAATCTCAAGTGACTGCAAACAGGGTTGAGTTGCAATATGACCATAATGCTGGCTGCCACAGGCACACTGTACCCCCACTTCAAAGCAACCTGACAGGGGTGCTATTATGGGGAGAAGTTTCCCACAGCAGTCTGCCCTGACTCAGCCTCTCTCTTCTGTGGCAGTATCTTAAAAAATGAATTGACTCAGCACTATTCCAGCTAAGACCAAAACCTAGGAAAAGGATGTGTGGTCTCTTCTATCCCTCATGGGGGACCCCACTACTTTAAGTATAAAAGGCAGCTTGTGAGAGGTCACTTTAGTCTGATCCCCGACAGCCAATTCTATTGCCACTGTAGCAGATAAGGCTGGCTCCTTGGGATATTGCAGGAGCAACATCCTGGAAAGATGGACTCCCCTCACCCTGTTCCCTTTAGTTCACCAAGCCTCTCCTAACAGTGCTGATGCTATGGCTTTAACTAGCCAGAGGATTTCAGTCCCCAGGCTGGTGGCCCTGTTTGCTTCCTTCATCAGAGGTCACCCATCATCACCCTATCCATGAGGACTTCCTTGGCCAACATCACTGCAAGGTACCTCAGGGTACAGCCTCCTCACCGTAAGGGGGACACTCAGTCTTCCCCCAAAACTTGCAGTTCCAGAATCTCTTTTGCCTTATCAACCCCTCTGGGGGACCTCCCCCAGCCAACCTTTACCCCACCCCCTCAAGAAGGCCATCTAAGTCCATCTCCTGATGCCCGTTTGTGGAATGTTAACTCTGAAACAGACCCTTCAGGATTTGATCCTCTGGCCCATCTTAGCAGTGCAGAACAAGGAATCAAGTCTCAAAATAAATGCTGCTTCCTTAACCTACAAGGGCCTGAAAGAACTCCCCTCCCGCAAAGTATAGCTCCCTTATTCCCTCTTCTGAATCCTGGAGAATGGGGGTTTGCTCAGCTTTCCTGCCCCACAGTCGTCCAGAGTTCTATTTCATTTGTTCCTCTCCCCATGCTCATCCGCGCAATGGGGAACTTCCGAGCTGAACCCACATATCTTTTACCAACATCCAAAGGAATGTTAGGGAGTGACAAGCTCCTTAAAACAGACACTTCTAGGTTATGCTTCCCTCACCCAACAGAGGAGATTTTTCTTCTCTAAAAGAAACATCTCTGAAACAGGACTTTTTCCCACTCTCACCCACTGCATGAAGCTTCCATCAGTTGACCCTCCCGCCCCAGACAGACACCTCCAGGGCTCCCAATTTACCTGTTCTTCACCTAATATCGAAAGCTTCCACCACTACCCCACTCAGAGCTTGCCTCCTAAAACCTAACATGTCTCTTCAAATAAAGCCTGATAATGACGGGCTCATTTCCCTTTGGAATACAAGAGATCGTTTTTCCCTTCTCACTTATCCCCTTCCCCCAAAAACCTGCCACCCCAAGATGCCCCCTTTCCAATCAGCGTAGAGATTTCTTCAGCTAACCCCATCCCCCAAACTAACGCTGGAACCGTCCCCTTAACCAATGGAGGATCCTCGGTCACCCCTTGAGATCCCGTTTTCTTCTCCCATCCATCCTAAGGGATTCTCTGAAGTCCCCGCCAAACGGACATCCCGAGGCTCCCCCTTGGCTCGGACTTCTAGCACTCAGTAAAGAACTCTCAACCGTTTTGGGGAGCCTTCTCATCCCCTAAAAGACCTCTTGAATTCCCCCAAGCCCCCAGCCTCGGTCTCCTCAGGAATGCCTCTAGGCTCGCCCCTCGCTAGCTCCGGCCCCTCATCAATGCCTTGAGGCCCAGTCCTTCCTCTCAGCGGGGCCCTCACACCGCCCAGGGGAGCCTGTGGGCCCCGCCGCGCCGCCCACAGGCCCCTCCGGCCCCCGCCCGTGCTTCCGGCCACCGCCTGCTCCTCCTCCCCACTCAGGCGGCCCGGGTCGCCACCGCGGAGCCAAGTGAACAGATGCAGCGCAGAGGCCCTGGTCCCGCTGCAAGGACCTTTGCGGGTCCTCGGTCCCCGGCCCAAGCCCGCGCCCCCTTGGCCGGCCGGGCCCGGCGCCCCAGCTCACCCGAGCCCGTGGTGGCTGCCATCTTGCGTCGCTGTCGCTGGAAGACCGGCCCCTTCTTCACCCCCCCCAGCCGGCCCCTGGCCCTTCTGCGCAGGCGCACACGCGTGCGCAGACACCGCCGCTGACGCCCGCTCCGCCGACCGCGCGACCCGTTGCCGGGAAGATTTTTTTCCTGCCTTTTCAGAGGAAGGAAACATGATTTGCGTGCGGGAGGGCCCAGCAACCTGCATGTCCCTTCCCAAGGTTGATGAGGCTTGGGAGGACGCGATTGTGAAGGATACAGAAGAAAAGAAAGCTTAAAAGAATCTGTTTTGCTTCGGCCATTTTCCTCTCTAGTTGGATCCTCACAATATCTCTAGCAGGTCGGGATTAATGCGAAAAATGAAACTTGGGGGGGGGTGTTCAGCGATTTATCTAAACTTAGCTGTTAAGTGGCTGAGTCAGAATTTGAACCCACGCCAGATGCTCCTGAGCCAGAGAAGGTTTGTTTTGGGGCATTAAGGTGTCAGGGAAAGCATTCACTCATTCATTCATTCACTCATAATCCATTTATTCCTCCAAAGAAATACTAAGACCTACTCTGTGCCAGACGCTGTGCTAGGTCCTGGGAATGGATATACATCCCTGAAGTCCGCCCTTACGGGCTTACATTCCAGTTGGAGATAGAGAGCTAGTTAACAAAGAAATAGGAAAGAATATAACTATGATAGGATAGAGAGTAAACCAGGGAAGGGGCAGCAGGGGGTGGTAAGGGAGGGCCTCCTAAAGTGGTCACATTTCAAGAGAGACTGCATGATTAGGAGGTAGAGGGAACAGCATGTGCAAAGGTCCTACAGACACATATTTACAAATATATGTTAATCCAAGAAGGAACTGATCCTTTATCATAAATGGTCGAAGAAGCCCTGATAGGGATGTAGAAACAGGCTGAGAGAGGTGAAGGGATTGCCTCAAGGTCACACAGCTAAACACCGTCAGAGGAAAGATGGGGATTTTCAGTACAGAGGAACAAGGAAATGGGAAGTCCTCATCCAGCACAACCAATGCATCACCTTGTTCTGACAGCAGTGCCTCCTAAGCATTTCTCAGCTCCATCTATTTTTCCCACTTAGGGTAGACTGCCCTTGTCTCCCACTTGGGTGATCCCAGCAGCCTTTATTCTTGCCCCCATGGTCCATTCTCTGTATGGCAGCCAAAATTTGCTCAAAACACCCTTCAGTTAAATCTTTCAGTGGCTCCCCATTTCCTTTTGATAAAATACAGACTCTACAAGTTGCATGGCCATAGAATTAACATCCAACAAAAACAATCATCAAATTGAAAGGAGACCTAGTATAATCTTGCCGGAACAACGGGACTCTTCAGGGCAAACCACGGTGGATAGCCACCCTAACCAAAGGCCATGGACCTAGGGCCATGACCAGCGAAGCCACTGAAGTGTCTAGGGCTTTCACTTAAGTCTCATTTAAGGAGACTTTTATTCTTAGGTCTCAGCTCTGCACTTGCACAATCCTGCAAGTGAATACTTTCCTAAAATTTGCACGCTGGGTGCCTCTTTCCCCCGTCCTTGGCACAGGCTGTACCTCTGGGACTTGCCTGTACCTCTCCTGCTATACTGACCCTTTTCAAGGGTCTGCCTCCTCAGGGCTTTTGCCTGTGCTATTCCCACTCTTCAGTTCTCAGATCCAGCCTCCCCCCTCAGGGAAGCTTTCCCTGATTTCTCCAGGTCCAATTCAGCTATAATTGACTCTCCAAGTGCCACATGTCTCTCCTTCCCAGCACTGGCAACAGGGAATCATCTTGAAATCCTGTGTATCACGTGATTCAAGTTTATCTTGAAAAACACAAAATATTTGCCCTGGACTTTGGGTCATTGTAAAGCGTAGGGTGGCAAGTGGGAAGCATTTGGGCTCCTAAAGTGGACTCACCTCTGGAGCGAAATTTTCTGGATTCCAGTGCTCTTTCACCACTCCCTTTGCTGTGTGACTTCAGGCAAGAGATTTGAATCTCTCTTGGCATCAGTAACCCCCTCCTGAAAAGAGGAGTTAAGTATCAACCTCATGGGGTTGCTGGAGAGATAAAATGCTTTGATAAATCCCTTTAGTACAGAGGGAGGAGGGGACACTAGAACAGCTGATATTGACCAAGCCGTCATACCCAGTTTTTAATCCTCACAACAACTGGATGCAGCAAATTCTAGGGATATCCCCATTGTAGAGATGAGAAAACAGACTCAGAGCTAACAGGAGGAGCGGTGAGGATGAAAACACGAGCCACTTATCCATGATGCTCCTAAGCGTTTACTCGCATAGATTCCTTGGTTCTCGTAGGGAATTTCTGGCAAGCAAAATTGACAGGAGAGCAAATTCCCGTGCAGAAGACCTCACAGGAGGAGTAGGTTAAGCCTGACGGCCAGGGACATGCTGGGTATTATAGTTCAGCGGCGTCGCGGAGCCTATCGGGAGTTGTGGTCCTCCGCGCCAAAGCTCCCTCGGAGAGGCTCCGCCCCCCTCTCTCGGAAGTCTACAGCCAGTCCCCAGAGCCGGATTCCTCTGGTGCCTGCGCTTCATCTTCGCCTTGCGTTGGAGCTGGTAGCTTCAGCTGATGTGGCTAAGTTCTGTTTATTGGATTGTTGGGAAGATTAAAATGGTTAATGGAACTAAAGAATTTACAAAAGGCCTTGACACAGAGCAAGTGCTATATAAGTATTAACTACTCTTTTTCTTATTATTTCTTATTATTTAATCCTCGGTGACCCCTGCAAAGTAGCTTTTATCATCTGCTTGTCATATGAGGAGACTGAGGCTCGGAAGCGTTAGAATGCTTTCCCAAGGGCGCCTGGGTGGCTCAGTTGGTTAAGCGACTGCCTTCGGCTCAGGTCATGATCCTGGAGTCCCGGAATTGAGTCCCACATCGGGCTCCCTGCTCAGCAGGGAGTCTGCTTCTCCCTCTGACCCTCTCCCCTCTCATGCTCTCTCTCTATCTCATTCTCTCTCTCAAATCAATCAATCAATCAATCAATCAATCAATCTTAAAAAAAAAAAAAGAATGCTTTCCCAGGGTCACACAACCAGGAAGGAGTAGGAAGGAGTAAAATCAGGTTTGGAATTCAGTTCTCTTAACCCTGGGGCAACTTCCGTTGCCTCTAGTGGAACCTGGGAGGTTTTAAGCAAAGCGTGGAGCTGCTGAAGGAATCCTGGGGCTGTTTACCTATAGGTTTCTTTCTTTCTTTTCTTTCTGGATTTTATTATTTTTAAGTACTATCAATGCCCAACATGGGGCTCGAACGCACAACAGCAAGATCAAAAGTCGCATGCTCTTCTGCCGACCCAGCCAGACGCCCCTACTTACAGGTTTCTTAAGACCTGAGATAGTAAGTCTTTATTGCTTTAGCTGCCCTTAAAGGTGGGTTTTTGTTACCTACAGTCAAAAGCATCCCTAATAGGTACAGGAAGCTGGCACAGTGCCCCAGCGAAGAGACACAGATGTGGACTGTTCCACAGTGTTCATTCAGAGACTATTCTCAACAAGGTGGGAAAACATCTGGGCAGTTTGGGAATCTCTGTGATGTGAAAGGCATAAGTAGTATATTCAAAATGTAAAAAAATGCAATATACTTTTTATAAAACTGGTAGTATTATTTTTTAGAGCAACACTCCTCAAACTAGACTGTGCACACAAATCACTAGGAATCTTGTTAAAATGCAGATTCTGATTGTGTGTGTGTTTGGGGGGACGGGGGTTATGCTGAGATTCTGCATTTCTAACAAGTGCCTAGGGGATGCACAGACCACACTTTGAGTAGCAAGCTTGTGGATAACATTGTATAATTTTATGTTTATATTTCCAATTTATAGTTAAGAAAAAACCCCAACCTCCTGCTATAACTTTTATAATACAAACTACAGAAAGTAAAGCTGACAAATTGTTGACAGAGGCAGGGTCATGGGCACCCGGAAGACAGAGTCAAATGCCTGGGGAGGGGGTCTGTGGTTGATGGGGTGTGGGAGACACATTTGTTAATGGCATTTCATGGCACATACATGGAATTATATCCCTTGGGGGGGGATATGCTATGTCTGAAGTTTAGCATTAATATGTTTTATCTAACATTTGATGAACTTGCTGAAGTCTGCAACCCAAAAGGGATGGGAGTGCGTGGAGTAGGGGGTACAACATATTTACTCATTCTCCTCTTGATGGACATCTGAATTGTTTCCATTGGCTTCTTCCTATACAATTTATTTCTGTACTGTCTGAATTTTGTATCATCTGTTACTTTTATGGTCAGGGAAAAATAAATAAGAACCAGAAGTCTGGAGTGGCCGGGGTGGGGGAACCAAAGGATGAGTTTCCCTAAATTACAAAGAATCCTTGCAACTCATCGTGAAAAAAAGATAAACACTCCAAAAGAAAGATGTTAATCATAGCAAACATTTGTGCAGGATTTACCATGTTCCAGGAGCATAGGGTTTTGCATATATATATATATATATATATATATATATTTAAAGATTTTATTTGTTTATTTATTTGAGAGAGAGAATGAGAGAGAGAGAGAGAGCATGAGAGGGAGGAGGGTCAGAGGGAGAAGCAGACTCCCTGCCGAGCAGGGAGCCCGATGTGGGACTCGATCCCGGGACTCCGGGATCATGACCTGAGCCAAAGGCAGTCGCTTAACCAACTGAGCCACCCAGGTGCCCGGGTTTTGCATATATTAATTAATCTTCACAACTACCCTATACATTCAGTACCATTATTATCCCTTCTTACAGACGAGGAAACAAACACAGAGAGGTTTAGTAACTTGGCCAAAACACAATCTTGTAAGTGGCAGAGCCAGGATTTGAACCCCAAGCTCTTAACCACCACTACCCTGCTTCCCAAGAAAAATAAGAAAAGGACATGTACAGAGTAAGGAAATGAGGTAAGATACCCGATCTCACTCAACATTTTGCATTTTAGTGATTCTAAGATGCACATTTTTACATTCAAACATCTCTGGAATCAGGATGCATCTTACAATCAATGATCGCTTAGATTCAATGAAATAGAGTAAGAGAAATGTAAATTAAAACCAACTATCAGATTGGCAAAGGACAAAACACTTGATAACACACTGTGTTGGCAAGGGTGTGGGGAACCTGGCACTCTCCAAAGTTGTGAATTTAGATGGGCAGTTGGAAGGCAATTTGGTGTGAGCTATCCGAATGGAACACAGACATCCTGGGCCCAACAATTTGGTTCCTAGGACCTGACCCATCAGGTCTACTGACCCTCATGAGTGAAGACATAAGTTCTCCCATGCACACAAACAGCAGTTCGTATTACCCAAGATTGAAATGTCCAAAAAAGACGAGTTAAAACATGAAAGTCCATTCTGAAGTTGGAATGCTACACAGCTGTCAAAAAGAGGAAAGGAAGGAGTTGATGGAACACTGTCTCCATAATACACTAAGTGAAAAAAGGCAAGTGCAGAACTGTTTATGTAATATTCTACCTATCACGTGAAAATGGGGGCAGGCATGCCTCTCTGCCTGTCAGAGGGACTTGCAAGGGTCTTGTTGCAATAATGGCATCTGGGGAGGGAAACTGAGGGCTTGGAGAAACTCGAGTAGGAGCAATTTACTCTTCACTCTAGATCAGGAGTTGGTAGACTTTTTATTTTTATTTTATTTTTTAAAAGATCTTATTTATTTATTTGGCAGAGAGAGAGACACAGCGAGAGAGGGAACACAAGCGGGGGGTGGGTGGGAGAGGGAGAAGCAGGCTTCCCGCCGAGCAGGGAGCCAGATTCAGGGCTTGATCCCAGGACCCTGGGATCATGACCTAAGCCAAAGGCAGACGCTTAACAACTGAGCCACCCAGGCACCCCCTAGGATTTGGTAGACTTTTAAAAAATTTATTATTATTATTTTATTTTATTTTTTTGTAAAGGGCCAGATAGTATTTTAGGCTTTGAGGACCGTTTGGCTCTCAACTTTGCCTCTGTATTGGACAAAATGCAAACGAATGTGTGTGGCTATGTGCCAGTAAAACTTTACCAACACACTGAAATTTGAACTATGTGTTAGGGGATACTCTTTTTTTTAACCCCCCCCCCAACCACTTAAAAAAAAATGCTCATGGGGCCATGATTTGGCTCCCTGGCGGTATCAGCTGACCCCTGATCTAGATCTTTTTGTATTGATTCTTTTATTCTTTACCTTATGCATGCATTACCTATTAAAAAAATGTTTGGGGCGCCTGGGTGGCTCAGTTGGTTAAGTGTCCAACTCTTGATTTTGGCTCAGATCACGATCTCAGGGTCATGACATCGAGCCCCGTGTTGGGCTCCACGCTCAGTATGGTCTGTTTGAGGTTCTCTCTCTCCCTCTGCTCCTCCCCCTGCTCACGCTCTCTCTCTCCCTCTCTCTTTCAAATAAATAAACAAAATAAAATAAAATAAAGAAGTGTTTAAATGGCAGCTTGAAATTTTTAGGTTTATCAAAGGGGGTGGGGTTAAAGTTGGGGATAGTTGCCCCGCCCAGACCCCTCTAGAAGAAGCCAGCACAGAGGGGAGTGCATGACATTCCCAGCCAAGTGGGGAAGGCGTCTGCCCTGCGTTGCTTGCTACCTGCCCCACTCCACCACCAGATAGCAGCACAAATCCACTGAAAAGCGGGCCATCCCCACAGAGCTGGGAAGCTGAGGGCAGAAGTCAGCCGGTACACCTGTTTTATCTTGCCTACCATCTGTTTAAAAAATGGAGCCGGCATTTAAAAAAAATCTGGATTTCTGGTTCCTCTTTAATCAGCTGAAGTGAGCAGCCGCTGCCTCTGGGCCTGAGGTCCCCAGGGCATCCCAGTCCTCAGTGTCAGCGGCTCTTTCCCATCCTGCTGTGTAGCTGTTTTTTCGCAGGGGACACAATTCTCACTTGCCACCTGCCTCCTCACCTCCATCCCTCCACTGGGGCTACAGGCTGGTGTTAAAGCATAAGGGCTTTGGGGCAGATTAGGGCTCAGGTCCCAGGCCTGCCATCTATCAGCTGTGTGACCTTGGGCCCGTTCCATGACCCCAGTGCCTCAGGGTCCTTGTGTGCAAATGGGGCTGAAAGTACTCACCTCTCAGATTCAATGCATGGAGCTCCGTGCAGTCTGGCGGGTGGTCAGTGCGCGTGGATAGGAGCGTTTTCCCCTGCCTGCCCCTCACAAGCCCTTGTTTGCAACACCCCGCCCAATCTCACAAATGACCCCAACACAGACACAAAACATAACTGAAGGTTCTGAAGGTGTTTTTCCAGCCCCTGGGATTCAGGAGCAGCGAGACAAGTCTGCATGTGAGGCCTGGCACTGATCTTACGAGTTGGGATATCTTGCGCACGTCAGTTCACCTGTGGACGCAGGCTGGTTTTTTGTTGCTGTTGTTGTTTGCTCTGGGCAATTAAGACAGGTTGGTAGGCCTGGAAAATCTCTCCACTGGGGCTTGTGAACTAGAAACCAACCTCTGCGGCCCCAAGTGTGCTTATCTGACCCTTCTGAAGTTTCACTGTCTGTCCCACCCACTGTGGACTTGATAACACCTTACTTTTCCTTTTGGGAACAAATCACCTCTCCCTCCTCTCATCCTGTGGCTTGTTCTCACCCCTGTAACCCCAGGTGACATGTTTCAAACCTGGCCAACCAGAACCATTCACCACCACAAGACCCAGTCTGTCCCACTGAGAGCCTTCCCTGGGCTTTTGCTGCAACCACTGGAAAGGGAAACTTTTCCTGCTGAGATTGCTGAGCTGGTCTGATACCAAGTCTCAACCCAGAGAAAAACAGGACCAGACTGACCAAGGTCTGGTGAATCATGTGAGCCCCTCAGTCCTGCCAAACCTTAAGTCACAACCACCCCCTCTCCACTTTTCAGTTATAGTAGTTATTCAAATTATTCTAGCTATTTTTACTTAAGCTATTATCTTCTGCCATTTATGAATTGAACTCTTAATTCCCCTTCCATTTGTGGTCCCCTCGGACAGTCACAAATCATCTAGTCGTGGGCAAACTTTAAGGAAAATTAAGTTATGGGTCACATTTTTTTTTTTTAAAGATTTTATTTATTTATTTGAGAGAATGAGAGAGAGAGAGAGCACATGAGAGGGGGGAGGGTCAGAGGGAGAAGCAGACTCCCTGCTGAGCAGGGAGCCCGATGTGGGACTCGATCTTGGGACTCCAGGATCATGACCTGAGCCGAAGGCAATCGCTTAACCAACTGAACCACCCAGGCGCCCCTGTGGGTCACATTTTTTTCAAAGAGCTTTATCTGTGACCACTCTAAACAGTATTTTATCATCTCTGTCCCCCCCTTTTTGGGGGGGCTAGTATTGCAGAAACTATCTAGCCCAGATTAGATATTGATTGTAATGTCTGTATGTTCACTACCGAATCTCAGTGCCTAGCACATGGGAGGTGCCTTGTAACGTCTTGCTCAACGGATAAATGAACAAGATACTCGTTTGTCTAAAATGTCCCTCCTTGGAGAGACCCTCCTTGACCGCCCTGCAAAACTGCCCCACCTTGCTTTTCCGATGTGATACATTATTTTTGATTTTCTTCATAAATCACCATCTGAATGTACATGTGCATTTATTTATGTTTATTGTCTCTCTCCTCAGGAGGTCAACTCCACCTGGGTTTTGTTCACTGCTGTGTGCCCCGGTGTCCAGGTCAGAGCCCAGCACACACCAGGGGTCAGTAACATTTGCTGAAGGAATTCACTAATAGGGATCTGCCTTCATTGCCTTATCATCATGATCTCCTGCAGGAAGACCATTCCTCATCCAGTGGTGGGTCCCCTCCGAAAGTGTTTGGAGCAGATGGCAACATTAATTCACTGTGTCAGGTGGCGAAGCTCCCATTTTGAAGCCCAAGGGACGAGGGGGGGAGCTAGGAATGAGATAGGCGTGGGGCCTCACCCTCCAGGATCCTTAACCACCCCCCACCCACCAGCCGACCCAGAAACACGAGGCAGCCGAGGTAAGTAGGACTCTTGCTGCTTTGTTATAAATATATTATGTACATCCAAAACATGACATTAAAATATTACTCCGTGTTACAGAAAAGATATTAAGGCTTTCTATTATTTACATTAAACAAGCAAGCACCTTTAAAAAAAAAAACAAAACAAACCAAAACAAAAAAGCCCCATTCTTCCTTCTTGGACATCCCCCTAGCCAGAGGGGACTCTGTGTCCCCTTCCAGATGGCCAAGACCCATTGCAGGGGCTGCACTCTGTGAAGACATCCTCTGATTAGAAATATCAGCTCTGGCTGGAATCCCATGGGCAGATGGGGAGGGGCGGGGGGAAAGGGGTCCAGGCTTGGGCAGGGGAATCCTGCCTCTTCTCACACCCTCGCTGCACCTGGCCAGCCTTGGGTGAACAGGCTAGGCTGAAGGTGGTGCCTGGGGCTGTCCACCCACCCAGGCTTTCAGGGTCAGTTCGAAGGGCCATGGCAGGGCAATGCTCCAGGCACAGATAGGTGTGCCTGGGGGGCTCACAGACCACTGGGGGCAAACAAAGAGAGACAGAGAAGACGACTCAGTGGCCCCCAACGCCAGCCACGCTGAAGGGCTGCCCAGTGAGGCGGGGGGTGGGGTGGGGTGGGGGGGGCTGGGGTTGTGCAGGGAGTGGGTGAGCTTCTCCTCTACCCAAGGAATGGCTAGCAGGGCAGGGCTCCTTTTTCTGCAGAGTTAGGCTTGGAGACAGCGCAGCTCAGGTGGCTGGGGAGGGGCCGAGGAAAGAAAATGGAAAAAAGGAAATGAAAAATCAGTGGCTCAAGTATTCTGTGTCACGAGGGGTGGGCTGGGGGGTGCCCGGGCCCAGCCCAGGAGGCGTCCTCCCCATCTGGAGGGGCCAGCACGAGGAGGCTGGAATTTGGCAGATGGCTTCGGTTTGGGGGGCTGGGGAAGGTTGGCAATAAGGTGGCAGGCTCCGAGGAGTTATTTGATCTTCTGGGCCCATTTCATGTCGTCTGCCCGAGGCTTCTCACCGGTCAGGCCCTGGATGAGGTCCTCTAGGCGTCGCCAGAAGCCTATCTTCTCTAGAGGGTAGTTGAGCCAGCCTGCAGTGGAAACAGGGCAGGGGGGTTTGAACGGGAGAGTGGCAGTTGAGGAGATGGAAGAAAAGTGCTGGCTTTGCCTGGGGCAGGGGCACCGAGGAGTCAGTCTGGACAGGGCAGGGGACAAGGGCTGACCAAAGAATCTGGGGGTGGGGACCTCCCACCAATGGGCTTAGGGGCTGCTCACACATGCCTTCGTCCCCTCACTCATTCACTTTCTTACCCAGTGCTTATTTTGTGCCAGGTACGGTGGCAGCATTTCTTATCACCAGGCTCCCCTGCCACCTCTTCCAGGGAGCCTTCCTTGACCACATCACCCTCTTTTGTTTCGTTACAGCTTTTATGATGACCTGGAACCATTCTCATTAATTCACCCCCTTCCTGTTTTGTGTTGGTTTTTCTCCGCAACTCCCAACACAGCAGAACCCCGTGTTTTTCCACTGGTGATCCCCGGGGCACATAGTAGATGCTCAATAAATATTGCTCAAGATCTTACTTCCTCTCTTTTACAGCCTCCCACCCAAATCACGAGGTAGGTACTATCTGTGCCATTTTCCGGATGCAAAGACAGGCTTGGAGGGGAGTCTCCCAGTTAGTGGGTGGCCAAACCAGGATGGATCCTAGGCCTGGCTGAGCAGTTACCTGATCTCAACAGCCTAAATTCTAACCCCTCCCCCTGCCCAAGAACATGACTTTCAGACATACAAAAACTACTTTTTGTGGTTCTCAGTTCTGCCTCCAGAAAGACAACGCACCCCGCCCCCCGCGAAAACCAGGAGCTGTAACTTATCCAGGAGCTATCACATGACAAGCACCTGGCCTCTGCCATAGTGCCATTCACAGCCTGGCCTGGGAAGGCCGTATGTAAGGAGGGCACTGCAGCCCCATTCCGGGGTGGGGGGCAAGGAGCTGATATAGTTGAGCCGAAGCCGGCCTGACTTACTGCCAGGATGCCGAGAGCACCTCAGTCCCACTGAAGTTTGATGCCAGGGGGCCCCAGCAAACCTGCTCCATTCACCTTTGGTACGGGCCCATGAACCCCCAACGGCATGTGGGTCTCCTTACTGTTCCTCAGCCACACCAGGCATGGCTGCAGGGGTCCCTCTCACGTTGGTTTCCGATTTCTCACCTCCTTCTATGAACAGCTACTCCTGCCTCCTCACTCCACGTGTCTCTGCCCTTTACCCTGCTCTGTCCCCCATAGCATTTCTCACATCTAGACTGGGTCATCTCCCCTCTACTCTGCCCCTAATGCCCTTCACTCCAGCCATACTAACTACCTTGCAGTTCCTCAAACCAACCAGGCACATGTGTCCTCCTTCAGGCACTTTGCACCTGCTGTTCCTGTAGCCTGGACTGCTCTTCCTCCAGATCTGCATCATTCTCTCCATCAGTTCAAATGTCCCCTTCTCAGTGAGGCCTTCACCGACCGCCTTCTCTCAAGGGTAAGGTCCCCCAGTTCCTTCTCCTACCCTCTGCTTTGTTTTGCTCCACAGCAGTCGGCATGGTTAAATGTACTGCTTCTGTACTGTCTGGCATGTCCCCTAGGAGAACAGGAATGCCACAAAGGCAGGGATCTGTGCCTGTTCCTTTGGTGCTGTGTCCTAAGCCCAGGAGAGTGCGTGGCACACGGTAGGTGCTCAACAAGTATGAGCTGGCTGGCTGGGATCACAGCTCCATGAGGTGGGAGGTGGGAGTGGGGAAGGTCGTCCCCCTCATACTGCCGTGTCCGCCAAACCTAGGATGCTTGGCACATAGTAGGTGGGTGTGTGTTGTAAAAGCATGCTCCTGCAGGGCAAGGATTCCAGGACCTCCTCCTGTGACCCCTGCCCTACCGACCCTGAGGATGGAGCTACAGCTGGAGGTGGGGACAACCTATTCCATGCCACCCTGTAGCCGCACCTGTGGTGATGCAGAAGTAGGTCTCGTGGGGAGAGACGTGGTGGATGCGGTGGTGTTTGCGTGGCAGGATGACATGCCAGTCCTGCAGGAGGGTGACCCAGCATGGCAGCCCAAAGTACGTGTGTGACCACTTGTGGATTTGGTTGGTGAAGGTGCCGAAGAGGATCAGGCAGAAGATGAAGCACTCCCAGGGGTACAGCTGCTCCAGGGCTTCTGCAAGGCGGGGAGAGAGTGGTGCCCACAGGGCCACACAGTTGTCACCGGGCGGGGCCACCACCAGCCTGGCCCTCACCACTTGCCCCTGGGCAGCTCCCAGGCCTCCTTCCACCCTCCCCCATGGTCTCAGGCAAGTTCACACTCCCCTCTGGGCCTCAGTCCTCTCTTCTGTTCAGTGGGCAAATAACGGAGTCAGCATTAAGGAATTGTTACAGATGTAGGCTCTGGAGTCAGGCAGAGCTGGGTTCAGGTCCGTGCTCTGAGATTTCTTGGCTATATGAGTTTGGGTCATGCCTCTGCCTCTTTGAGTCTCAACTTCGTCATCAGTAAAATGGGACTAAGTCTTTGTCCAGGTTCCCTAGAAGCAGAGCTTGAGACAAGGGTTCATGTGCTCATAATTTATATGAGGAGGAATGGGGGGGGCATCCTCTGTCCTCTGTTCAGAAAAACACCTGAGCGGGTGAGGGAAGCAGGGGGAGGGCTAAGCAATGATGGGGTTGGGGGGGGTCTCGTCAGCCTGATCCTGGGGGCAGCTTGGGAGGGTTAATGGCTCCACAGAGTTGGTCCCACCCAGAGGTGAGAGGGCTGGTCTTCTGTAGGCTTTTCCTGTCACTTCAGGCTTAGGTTTCAGGCTTATCCCAAGGGGAGAGGTGGAACCTACTCTGGCAGTTCTCAGAAGGGACAGCTGGGAGTTGTTAGCTGCCACCTCTCAGGGCAGCCGGGGGATGGGCGCAGGCCTGTGGAAGAGCATACGGGCGGGCACTGCAGCACCCACCGCACCACAGCAACTCCTCTCATCTACCCCCAGAGGGAGCGGCTGCTCTAAGGATGCATGAGGTGTCAAGTTGTTAGAACAAGACCTGGAACAGAGGAAGTACTTATCCCCCCTGCCCCCCGCCACCTTCTGCCCACCTGGCAGATAAGGTAACTGAGGCTCACAGAGGTGAGAATGACTTGCTTGCTTCCCCAAAACAGGCAGAGCAGAGATCAGAGCTCAGAACTTCCTGAGTTCACAGCCTATATTCTTCCGACTAAGCCCGGGCAGCGAAGCCAGCAGCCCTCAGGGCCAGGCAGGTCATGCAGATGAGCAAGGTGGGCCGGGTGTAGGACAGCAGGGGGGAATGGGGCCTGTCTAAAGATGGCGACCGCAGCTCAGCTCCCACCAGTGGGAACGAGGACCCAGGATGGCCAGAGCGGATCGTCCAAGAGAAGCTGGGAACACAGATTTTTATGTCAAATATCCAATTTTGTAGGACGAGAACTAAAAATCTTTTCTATGGTTGTGAGGGGACTCTGTCCCCGCAGCCCCTTGCAGCCCACCGCCAGCTGTGGCGCGCTCACCGGGGCTCTGGGTGTGGAACTTGTAGGCCATGTTCAGCAGAGGCAGCAGTGTCAGCAGGCAGTTGTCCCCGTTGGTCTCGATGAAGTCGTGTCGGGTGATGGCTGTGGGGTCGATGTGATGCTCCCGGAAGGGTCGAATGAAAGCCTGGGGTGGGGGTGCCGGTGGGAGAAGGGTTACATGGGACCAGTCAGCCTGTGGTGGCCAGCCTCTCTCCACCACCTCCTGTGCACACTGGACTCGGGCTCGTCTGCCGGCCTCCGGGATGCCAGAACATTCCACCATGCTACTGATAACAGAGCCCACATGGCCTTCAGGGTCCCGGTCTAAACAGCTCTGGCAGAAGGCAGTCGCAATGACTTGGCGGTGACCTCGGGATGGTACTGCCCCACTTGGGGCCTCAGTCTCCCCATCAGCGGTGTGCGGGGAGTTGGAGACAATCTCCACCCCTCTTCCCCACTCTAATACAGCTGAGGACGCCCCTCACAGTGGCAGGCAGGCCCCCTCTATTTCTCCCCTGCGGCCATGCCCCTCCTAGTAACAGTCTCCCCCTCTTCCTCTTGTGTTGGTACAAGCTGTTCCGATGGGGCTGACCCCTCCATCCCCTAGGTAAAAGTGAGCACGTGACCCTGGCCCGGCCAGAGCATCTCTCTGCCATAGTGACTGACAGGGATGCAGAGAGATGGAGTCATGAGAACACGGTATGACCGTCTGTCCTACTGGATCCGGCAACGCTTTACCCTGGTTCTACTCTTGAAATGTTCGGTTACATGAATCAGTCCCTTTATTTGGTTAAGCCAGCTTGTACTGGATGTTGTGTCACAAGCAAAGAAGTCTGAGAGAAGGCAAAGTTCAATTAAAATGAACAGTGAGATGCAGCAGGGCTGGCAAAGGAGAGTAAGACGTGGCCCCCAAATTCATGGGATAGTCAGAAAGAGACGTGGCCCCCAAATTCAGGGGGTTCAAAGCTTTCTGACTATCCCATGCTCATGCTTTCGCTTCCAGAAAATCCCAGGGGGATTTCTAGTCTCTTCTGGTCCCAGAGGAGGGGCATGGGGTCAGGCTGGAATGATGGTTTCCGTCTTTCAAACAGGGAAACAGAAGGCTCAGAGAAGAAGGGGGCTCACCCAAGGTCAGACAGCCCAACCCCATGCTAGGCGGCAGGGCTGGGTCAATATACGCACCTTCCCCACGATGGGCAGCTCCACGGAGCCCCAAGTGTCAGCTCCCCAGTGCACCAGGCCAGACAAGAAGTCAGCAATGAGAGCACCTGCAACTGTGGGCAAGAGGAGGGTGAGGTGGGGGGTGGGGGACCCCCAGGGGGGCAGTCCTGCCCACCCTCCACCCCACAGTAGGGAGCCCCTTGTTCATTCACTTGCCTGCTTGCTCACTCACACATTATGGGGGGGGGTGGTGTCCCTTCTCTACTTGGGATGCTTTTCTCCCTGTGAATGGAGCCTTTGGGGTAACACTCCCGTCCCTTTACTTGCTCTGCCCAGGGCATATGTGGGGACTCATATGCCTGGTGAGTCTGGAGGAAATCAACTGGGCATGCTCAGATCAACTCAATTTTCCCTATTAGGAGCTGCAGGTGCCCTTCTCTGACCCTGATCCCTCCACAGAGGGAAGCCCGCTCTACTTCGGTGTTGCCAGTGACTAGATGGAAATGTCCTCCTGGGCTCTGGTGTCGGAGACACCTGAGGTGCGGACAGGAGCCACGCCTTCCTCCCCAGCCTAGCTTTTGTCACAATAAATGTCATGATTTGGCCTCCGGAAGCCTTTTCCTTGACTTTGTTCTCCATGTGTTCGGAACTGGACCGGGGTTCCCTCAAAGAGCCCAACACCATTCACTTACTTGAGGGTTCAGGATAATACAGAGGTTAAGAGCTGTTAGATCTGGACTTAAATCCTAGCTGTCTCTCACTAGCCGTGTGATGTTGGGCATGATACTAAGCTCTCTGTGCCCCCGTTTCCTCTAGATGGATGGGCATGGTCATTATAAAAAACACAGCGGCTACCATATATTGAGCACTTTCAGGGCCTGACACAAGTGCTTTACGTGCTTGATCTCAGTGGATTCTCAGTCTGGTCCAAGCTGGTACCACCCTCATGCTCCCCTTACAGAGGTGGGTAACGGGAGGCCTAGGGAACAGAAGTGACTAGGCAGAGGCCACAAAGATGGCAAGCGGCACAGCTGGGCTCTTAACCTGCCTTGAGGTCCAAATCTATCACAGCAGGATGCACCACCACCCCTGCACATGGGGGGAAACTGAGGCAGAGTGGCCCGCTACCTGTGCAAGGGAACACCCCAGTGCTGTCCCCATCACTCTCCCTGCTCACTGCCATCTCAGCCCTCCTAGCTCATTCCCTTTCCCCATGCACACCCTTCACACACCTCTGCATCTCTCTCTCTCTCTCTCTCTCTGCATTTGCTGTTCCCTCTGCCTGGAATATTCCTTCCCCAGGTGTAGCAGAGCATACTCCTTCACTTCCTCCAGGTCTTTGCTCAAACATCTGCTGGGGACACCTGATCTAAAATTATAACCACCCCCATCTTCCAGCATTTCCTGTCTCCTGTCCTTCTTTCTCTCCAAGCACCTATCCTTGTGGACTTCACTCCTGTTTGCTCATGGTCTCAAGAATGTCAACTCCACAAAGGCAGGGGTTTTAGTCTTTTGTTTATGTCTTCATCCCAGTTCCTGGCACTTAGTAGGGGGTTCAGTAAATATTCCCGGAATTAATGCAGACTACTAAAGTACAGTGCTTGGCACAGAGCAAAAAGATCAATTGTTGTTGTTCTTCGGTCATTTTGCCTATCCAGCAACATTCGGTGAGGACCTACTGTGTGCCAGGCTCTCGAGCCAGAGATGTAGCAGACACCAAGCTCACTGTCCCCTGGGGCAGAGCGATGGGGTGGGGGGCGGTGGCAAGCTGTAAACCATGCAGGCCACGAATGCAGTTTCGAGTGGCAGTACGTGTAGTCCGTTGGGTCACAGGACTTCAGGCAAACCCTTTCCCTCCTCCTCTCCACGCTGGTTCTCCCTGTGAAATCTTCTGAGGCCTAGCTGGGCCATTTAAGGGCTCTTTGAGTTTTGCTAGGGTCCTCAGCTCCTTGGTGATAGGGGACCGGGGCCTTGGGACACTGTGGAGGCTGCAGAAAAACCCCAAGATGCCATCCAGGCTGGGCAGTCCTGCTCCTCAGTGACAGTGCTAGGATGGTGGACCTGGGCTAGGGGAGTGGGGAGGCTGGAGAGACAAAAGCCAACAATGGCTTCTTCTTCTTCTTCTTTTTTTTTAAGATTTTATTTAGGGGCACCTGGGTGGCTCAGGTGGTTAAGTGACTGCCTTCAACTCAGGTCCTAATCCCAGGATCTTGGTCCTTGCTCAGCGGGGAGTCTGCCTCTCCCTCCCCATCTGCCCCTGATCCCCCGCTTGTGCTCTCTTGTTCGCTCTCTCTCTCTCAAATAAATAAAATCTTTATTTATTTATTTTTTAAATTTCACCCATTTATTTGAGAGAGCAAGGTGTGGGAGTTATATTCCCCAATAATGCATTTTTAACATCATTGACACAGGGCCTGGCACACAGGAAGCACTCCGTGATGTTAACCACTATCATAAATACTGTTTTTCTAATATTTTATTATTATTTATTATTATTCTTGTCATCTGTAAGGATTAAATGCTTAGGACGATTAAGGAGATAAGATATGTAACTGGCTTAGGACAAGCCTTGGTACAGTTTAGGGATTAAGAGAGATAAAACAGTTAAGGTGCTGGTACAGGGCGTGGTACCTATAAGTGATCAATAAATAGTGAGAACAAATAAACAGCTGGCAACCTGGCCCAAAGTAGCAATGCAGGCATATGTCTGCCTACAGGCTTGTGCGTGAATGTTAAGCTTGACTCCTAGCAGCTGCACCTGGAAAGCACCCAGACATCCAACAGCTAAATTGATAAATGCACCATGGTACATCCAGACAATGGAATACTGCTCAGCAGTAAAAAGGATGTGCCATGAGAGAGATAAAGCAGGGAGATGCGACCAAGAGCACCTGCAGTTGGTTAAGCATCTGATTCTTGATTTCGGCTCAGGTCGTCTCATGGGTAGTGAGACTGAGCCCTGTGTTGTCAGGCTCCACACTCAGCGGGGAGTCTGCTTCTCTCCCTCTCCCCTCCCCACCTCCCCTTCTCAAGTAAATAAATAAATAAAAAGAAAAACTCCAGGGGCACCTGGGTGGCTCAGTGGGTGAAGCGTCTGCCTTCGGCTCAGGTCATGATCTCAGAGTCCTGGAACGGAGCCCGGTTTCCAGCTCCCTGCTCAGCGGGGAGTCTGCTTCTCCCTCTCCCTCTGCTCCTCCCCCCTGCTTGTGCTCTCTCCCAAATAAATAAAAAAATCTTAAAAAGAAAAGAAAAACACTAGACAAATTCCCATAGAGGGGTGTCCATGAGATACCACGGCTCCTCAAAACTGTCAAGGTCACCAAAAACAAGGAAAGTCTGAGAAACTGTCACAGCCAAGAGAAGCCTAAAGGAACATGATAAATAAACGTGAGTGGGATTCCTAGATGGGAGCCTGGAACAGAAAAAGGACACGTTAGGTAGAAACTAAGGAACTCTGAATAAATTATGGACTTTAATTCATAATAATGTATCCATATTATATGGTATCTTGATTGTAACAAATGTACAGACACTAATGTAAAATGTAAGATGTTAACAATAAAGGCACCTGGGAGCAGGCGGTGTATGGGAACTCTCCGTATTACCTGCTCGTTTTCTGTAAATCTAAAACTTTTAGTAAATAAAATCTATTTTTGAAAAATTGCATCATCTTATTTCACGTCCATAGTGATGGGCCCCAACACATCCCGACTTTCCAGGGGAGAAAGGACACTCGGAGGGTAAGCGCAGTTGGGGCTGCGGGTGAATGGCCGGGGCCCATAGTGAGGGCGGTTCACAATGATGCTGAGCCTTCATGTCCGGGTCTGAGAAATGGGGACTTTAATAGCACTTACTTTCCTTAAGTACAGTAGGTTAATAAACTGGGCTAATGCACGGAAAGTCAGTCCCTGGAACATGGTAAGTGCTCCCAAGGTAGCTCCAGGGGTTACCCACCTCTCCAGGTCTCAGTCTTGTCATCTGTCGAATGACCAGCACCTGACCTTTGCAGGCTGCCAAGCAGGGAGGGATGTGTGCTTTGGACAGATGTCAGGAATTATTTTTGGAGAGAAGGAGCCCCCCCCCCCCCCCCCCCCCCGCCCCGGGCTCTCTGAGCCCCAGGCCTCTGCAAGCGGCTGTTTCTAGAGCAGTGACTCCAGGAGTCATCGGCCTGCTGCCTGAGGAGGCTGTAATGGGGGGCAGGGGTGGCCAGGGTAAACACACAGGGCATCTTTGTCCCAGTGCAGGTGGCAGCGGCTGGAGTTGGCTCATCCTGGGCGCAGCTTGGGCCTGGTCAGCACCCCATGTGCAGGACACTGGAATAGGGTACAGGATGGTGAATAACTCACTCGGGGCCATCCTGACCCACTGGGTGGGGCCTTCATCTGGCCACAGGTCACCCAGCTGTGCCTTGTTAGCCCCCTCCCATTTCAAGGCCTGAAGTGGAGACCGTGAGAGCAGCTAAGACTGATGCGATCATGCCTGGGGGGCTCAGCCGGTTGAGTGCCTGCCTTCGGCTCAGGTATGATCCCAGGGTCCTGGGATGAAGCCCTGCATCGGGCTCCTTGCTCAGCAGGGAGCCTGCTTCTCCCTCCACCTGCCGCTCCCCTGCTTGCGCTCATATGCTCTCTCTCTCTGACAAATAAATAAAATCTTAAAAAAAAAAAAAGAAGAAAAGAAGCAATCGGCTGAAGGCAGGCTGCTCCACAGGGGCTGGGCCAAAACCTGGCTTTTTTTTTTTTTTTTTTTTACCCTCTTTCAGCTTGACTCCTCACCTGACCCGAGGCCAGGTGACCTCTGACTTCACCACCAGTCTTTGCATTCACTGTGTTCCCTTGCCTGGAACACGCCTCCTCTACCCGGACACCAGAAACTTCTACTCACTCCTCAAGGGCGAACTCACAAGTGCCCAAGCTCTTCCTCCACTTTTCCCAGGCACAGCCAATAGCTCAAGGCTCCCAGGGACATTCACTTGTTCACACTTTCACTGATGACAACACTGTCCTTGTCAAGGTCACTGATGGCCTCCGCGTGGCCAAATCCGGTGGTCCCCTTGCTGCCCCATCCTGCTGGTCTGCTCCACGGCCATTCCTAGTTGACCCCCAAGTCTTCTGGAAACACATTCTCCTTCTGCCCTCTGCAACCCCTCCTGCCCCCTCAGCTGGCTCTTCCTCCTTCCCCCACAGCCTGGAGGCACGGGGGCCTTGGGCCTCTTCTCTGCCTGCACTCAGCCCCTGGGGGCACTCTGCCAGCAGCTGAGCTTCAAATACCTCTTCTACTGAGAGGACTCCCAGATTTCTATCTCCGGCTGCCTTCCCGGACACCACACTTGGATTTGCAATTTCCTGCTTGGCACCTCGCCCTGGCTCTCAGGCAGGCAGCTCAAGCATCTCCCCCCAAGCTGCCTCTTCCCACCCCTGTTAATGGCCACCTCATCCCTTCCATCAAAGCCTGAGAGTTGCCACTGACAGGCCCTCTCTCACCTCCACAGCCAAGCTGACAGGACACGTTGGCCGCTCGCCTCGCACTGCTCACCAAAAATCTGACGATTTTTCGCTGCCTCCACTGCCCTACCTGGTCTGGGCCACCATGCTCGCCTCCTCTCCGGGCCTCCCTGCCCCCATCCATCTTCCCTGTAGCTCACCAATGGCCCCTCGTGGCCTGTAGAACAAAACCGTGAGTCCAGACCACGGCCCTGCCGTCTACACCCCCCTCCTCCCACCTCTGAGCTGCCACCAACTACTTTTCCTCGGATCAACCTTCTCCAGCCACGCTGGCTTCCCGTCTGTTCTCTGGGCACACACCAAGCCTCTGGGCCTTTGTACCTGCTGTTCCCTGCTGCCCCTCCCCCAGATACCTACCTGGCCTCTTCCCTCGCCTCCTTCAGGTCTCCCTGCAAATACCACTTTTCCAGAAGGGCCTTCCCTGCCTGTTCTCTTATCTTGGTTTTGCTTCCCAGCATTGCATCATTGGTCCATGTTTATTAACTGGGCACCTTTTCATGCTTCCGCCTCCCCTGGTTTCCAGGGCCTGTGAGAGGTGCCGGAACCTCTGGGGAGCTAGTGCTGGGCTAGAGGCAGGCTCTGCAGACTGGCACGGTGCCTGGCCTCCTGCGTGTTAACACACAAATCAGGGTGGATACTTAAATCGATTAGGGACTTTGCAAGCACCACTATCAGGAGATTGTCTGCTCTTATCAGCCCAGAGGCAAAGGTGTGGGATGCGGGAGCTGGTGTCACACACTGTGACTGGACCGCCCGAGTTCCTGAGCCAGGGATCGGAAGGAAGTTCTGATCCCAACCAGGGAAGGGAGGTGGTGACCTGCCTGGGACACCCAGGCTCCTGGCTCACACAGCACACACCTGGGCTCTCCCACATGTTCTCCTCCCGGTGCTAACTGGAGGCTGTCCAGCCCCTGCTGGGAGAGGCTGTGGCTTAAGAGCTGGGCAGGTCTGGACGTATGATCCCAGACTCAGCTGCTGCCCTGGGGACGGCCAACTGGCAAGCCACCTGGCCTCTCAGAGGCTGGTGATCAGAGCCTCCTCGCTAGGTTGACACCAGGAGTTAAAAAGTGCCCAACGTGCAGCTTGGTGCACAGCAGGCACTTGGGAAATACCCGCTGCTAAACAGAGCTCTATGTCGGAGGGCCTCCTCCCCACCTCTGCTCAGTCACCGGTACCTCGGCAGCTACACACACCTGCATTTTGCCCATACAACAGCCCAAGGACGCAGGTACTGCAAGCAGCCCCAATGTACAGATGTGGAAAACAAGGCTCAGAGATGCAACAGCACCTGCCCAAGGTACCCCACAGCCACAAGGTAGGAGAGCTGGGCCAGGGCCTGCTCGTCACCACCCCAAGATGGGGTACCAGGGCTCATGCTGGCTACATTCCTGCCCTTGAATGTAGTGCCTGGAGGCCGAGAGGCTGCAGGTGAGGTCCCTCTCACCCCTGGGCAAAGGGGGCATGTGTGGCTCCT
Organism: Eumetopias jubatus; assembly: GCF_037043125.1. NCBI lineage: Eukaryota > Metazoa > Chordata > Mammalia > Carnivora > Otariidae > Eumetopias > Eumetopias jubatus. The sequence continues at coordinate 129,520,707 of NW_028274815.1, forward strand.
GAGGTGGGGCCCAGGCTCCCCAGCACCGGATGGGTTAACTCCTTGTCCTCCAGCTGGCCCAGCCCCCAGCACAGGCCCACCCCACCGCAGACCCAGATGGCTCAATTAGCCAGCCTGAGCACTATTGGCTTAGGCGACCAGAGTGCTTTTAATGAGATTGTGGGAGCCGAACACTTAGGGAGGACCAGGAGGGCGGACCAAGGGCACAGATGCCCCCTCTGCCTGGGAGCCTGGGGCAGGGGAGGGGATGAGTGCCTGAGTCTGAGGGCAGAGGGGAGGCTGGTGCGCGGACAGGAGGGAAAGGAGTCACCCCAGGACCTGGGAGTGGAGATAGTGAATGAAGAACTGTGTTGTGCTTCTGGCTTGAGGTGTGACGCTGGCCTGCCCTTCTCTAAGCCTCAGTTTGCTCATCTGGAAAATCATGACAAGTGTAGCATCCAACTCCCTGGCTGTGGACGGGGGAGGCCCGACCAATGGGAAACACGAGCAGGTACTGTAAGTTGCAGCTTGCTCATTCATTCATTCCCTGATTCGATAAATATTTATCAAGTACCTACTGTGTGCCAGGCCTCATGCTTGGGGCTGGGCTGCAGCAGTGAACACACAAGAATGTCTGCTCGCAGGGATCTGAGATTTGAGTGGAGGGAGACAGATACTGAGCAAATAAATACATTGTATAACAGTATGCTGAAGTGATGGTGTATGGTAGGGCTGCTATTTTTGAGGGGTAATCAGGGAGAGCCTCCCTGAGGAGGTGACCTCTGCGTAGAGACCCAGATGAGGAAGTGAATCAGGTAGGTGTCTGTGGGAAGAGAGTTCCAGGCACAGGAACAGCATGTGCAAAGGCCCTGAGATATGAGTGTGTCCAACAGTGCATGGCGGAGACACAATGAGGAGGCCCGTGTGGAGGGAGCATGCTGTCCCAGAGAAGAGTGGAGGGAGATGGTGTCTGAGGAGGAACTGAGGAGTCGGTGTTTTATTCTACGTATACAGAGAATGGGGGTGTGGCATGACCTCACTGGGGATCTAACGCGATGCTTCTGGCTACCAGTAAAGAACGGATAGTGGGGGCAAAGGGGAAGGTTGGGAACCAGGGAAGAGGCTCCCACAAAAGTCCGGGCAGGAGAGGCCAGTGGCCGGACCAGAGTGAGAACAGCGGAGGTGGAGAATAATGTTTGGATTCTGGGGCTTCTCCCTCTCCCTGCCTCCCACTCGTGCTCTCCCTCAAATAAACAAATAAAATCATTAAAAAAAAAAAAAGTAGAGCCAAGGGCATTTGCCGAGGGCTGGATATGGAACGGAAGACAAAGAGAGGAACTGAGGATGATGCCCAGGGTCTTGGCCCAAGTAAGAGGAGGAACGGAGGTGTCACTGAGACAGAGGTGGGGTTCCCACGGCACGTCCTTGATTCACATGTGCACACAGGCACGCGCGCGCACACACGTGGGCACGCACAGCCACACACCGTAACACATGTGTGCAAGTTGCCATCAGAGTGGTGCAGACAGTGGGCAGGTCCCTGACCCCTGGGGAACCCGAGGGAGGCAGAGAGCGGGGCCCCAGGCACTCACCGACACCCAGCATGACGAGGGGTGTGTGCTCCCAGCGGGCCACCAGCAGGAGGTGGACCAAGTTGTGGGCGATGAGGCTGAGGCACAGGACCACGCAGCACCACTCCTGGAAGCGCTTGCCTGCAGGGACAGGAGGCCAGAGGTGAGCGGGGGGGGCAGGTGGTGAAGGCTGCGGGGCTGGGACTAAAGCCAGGCAGGGCCGGACCTGTACAAGCTCTTCCACGTGTTCAGAGTCTAACGTGCGCGGCACAGGCTGAACATAGGGGCCGCCATGAAGAAAAGGCCTCAGCCTCCCCATTTCACAGATGATGTCACTGAGGCCCAGAGAAGGGAAAGAGTCGGCCCAAGGCACCGGCCCATGAAGCTGGCCTTGCACAGGCCAATTCTTTGGCAGACAGGACCAGAACTTGTCTCCTGGGCCCTTGTGGGCTCTTTGGAGAAGCTCCAGGGAACTTTAATGAGCTTTTTTTTAACTGACCTCATGGCATCACTTGTCCCCTTTTGTACATAATTATTTGGAGGTGGAGGCTACTGACACCTTTTAACTCTAGAGGATCAGATCCTGTCCAACATCCATCAAGCAGGGCTCCAATGAGTCAGGGATTTAGGAGAAATGGGCCTTGGTTACCACTTCTAGGGCTCCTGCCAGGCGCAGGGGGTCTGGTAGCACGACACAGGAGATGAGGGGCCGCAAACCCCCAAAGCCTCCAGGGGCCAGGCAGGAGATGTGGAGTAAGGTGGGCTGCGTGGGGGCTGTGGGTTGCGGCACCCGTGCCCTTTGTGAAGGAGGGTCACTAACGTGCAAACTCCTGCCAGGTGGGAGGGCAGGCCCAGGGTGCCCGAGCTTCTAATTCCCAAGAGAAGCCAGAAATCAAGACATGGGTGTGAAATCTTTTTAAATCTCCTGCCACATATTTTTAAAAGGCATGTGAGCTCAGACAAGCTGATTCACTCACTGCTGCAGCTCTGTCTGAGGTGTCTTTTGGGAGGGTCTCAACACTGGAAACAATGGAAGTGTCCAGCGCCTGGGGGATCAGCCAAATTAATTTGGTCCATGGCATCCTTGCAGCCAGAAAAAAATGCCTGGGTGGCTGTTTATACGTGGACATGGAGGTGTCCAGGACAAGAACGCAAAGTGCTAACCAGCAGCCATTTATGCAAGAAAAGAAAAAGCTACCTGGTCAAGACTGGCTTTCACTTAACCCCCTTGGAATTTAGTATTTGTGAATGTACTCCTCTACCAAAAATCTTTTGTAATTTGTAAATTAAAATTTAAAAATATAAAAGGGAGGGGCGCCCGGGTGGCTCAGTTGGTTGGGCGACTGCCTTCGGCTCAGGTCATGATCCCGGGGTCCTGGGATTGAGCCCCGCACTGGGCTCCCTGCTTGGCGGGAGGCCTGCTTCTCCCTCTCCCACTCCCCCTGCTTGTGTTCCCTCTCTCGCTGTCTCTCTCTGTCAAATAAATAAAATCTTTAATAAAAAAAATAAAAATAAAAATAAAAATATAAAAGGGAGGAAAAACATTGCGTGGGGGGTGCAGATTGCGCCACAGGAACCCTGGGGTACTGTTTTCCCAGGCAGCTGGTCCCAAGGGCATGGAAGACCCTTAATGATAATAATTTTCTTATCATTAGTGTTTAACATCTACTGAGCAGTTGCTATGGGCCAGGTGCCTACTGAGGTGATGCCAATTTGCAGAGATCAGAGGGTCAGAGTGGTCCCGAGGAAGTAACCTGAGGCTGCACAGCTAGTTGGCTACAGACTAGGATCCTATGGCTGGGCAGGTCCTTGTGAGTGATGAACACCTGAAGGGGACATGGCAGAGAGAGGGGTCCTCCTGTGTCTGTCCTCTCTTAGTGCTTGCTATTCCCTTCACTGGCTTCTGACCTGGAGTGACTCTGGCAATGCCCTTGCAGACTTCCACCTCCAGGAGGCCATCCATGATGCTCCCTCTGACTCTTGGACTCCCCCCGGCATACGGCTGCCCCTATGACATCCATCTTCCCTGACCCAAATGTGAACTCAGGAGGCCCAGGACCATGGCCGGCTTGCTCACCAGGGCCCTGGCACACAGCTCGTACTCAATAAATGCCCATGGAATGAACAGATTCATGAACAGAATCTTAGAGGACAACTGCCAGGCTTTGTCTGTGGGGGCACCTCACCAGAGCACCTTCAAAGGAAGTATCAGGCATTGCACTGCTCCTGCTAGGGAAATAGGTCCAGAGAGAGAGAGAGAGAGAGAGAGAGAGAGAGAGAGAGAAGGGCCTTGGCCAGGACCTACAACAGCATGCTGAGCCCTGGGCCAGAATCAGAACAGCTGCCCTCCCTTTGCCCGTAAAAAGACCAAGGGTCAGAGGGGGAAAGGGCCACGCCCAGGGTGGCATCCCGTCAGCCCCATCTTGGACAGATGAGGACCCTGCGGTCCAGCAAGGGCGAGGACCCCGACAAGAGCCCCACAGCAGCAGATGTGGGCCTAGAACCTCTCGCATCCCACTTCTTAGTGGCTGTTTCCCTTGGGCCATGTGACCCTGTTGCTCCAGCAGCCCCTACCTGGGGTCACTGTAATCCAGCCCAGCATGGCCTTCCCCTTTCTGGTTCCTGCTTGTGGCCCAGGCCTGGACTTAGAAGCAGAAGTCTGCAGGGGGCAGGTGGAAGGGGTAAGGAAAAGGTGATTCTTCAATGCCAGCCAGCCTGCCTGCCTGGCCTGGTAACATGATGGAGTAACAGTAACAATGGCCGACGCACACTGAGGCCTATCACAGCTGGGGTGCCAGGTGCAGCCCACATTAGAAATGCCGCAGACGAGCTCCCTACAGCACATTTTGCTCTCGGCTTAAAAAAAAAAAAAAAAAAAGCTATATTAAAAAAAAAAATCACCTACAATTCCTAATTTCCTGCTTCCCTTGAGAATGCAAGGCTCTGGGCACCCCAGGCCTGAGCAGCAGTAGCTGCCCGTCCCCATCAGATGGGGCAAGAGCTCCTGGTTCAGCCCAGTCTCCTCCCTTTCCTGCGGCCTCCTATTGGGTGGCTTCCTTAGGGGGCAGCAATCACCAGCATTTTGAGCTGGATACACGGTCCCTCATTCAAGTCTCAATGCTTCCAGGGATGAGCTACGTGATCTCACTTCCCAGGTGAGGAAACTGAGGCTCAGTGGGTAAAAATGAAGAGCTGGGTTTGGGTCCCGGGCTTGTCAATGGGACACGTTAGCCTGGACGCTGGGAGCTGTCCTGGTTCTAAAGAGCGCCCAGCTCTTTCAGCTTGCCTTGGAGAATGTCCCTGAAATCTGAATAGTTTCCCAACTAAACGCCATCTATCTTTGGCCTCTGGAATCTGGATCCTTTCGAGACCAAGTGCTTGAACTTTGAACCATAAAGAATACATCTATAATACTAAGCGGCCCTCACTGAGCACCTACTATATGCCAGTTACGGTGCCAGGGATGAGCTCAGCCAGCCCTTGCCATACACTGTGGGCTGGGGACCATTTGCCCTTTCCTTCAGAGGGAGAAACGAGGCCTGAGAGATGAAATGACTGGTCCAAAGTCACAGCATGGACAGTCAGCCTGGCTGGGCCTGCGAGGTCAGGCGGTCTAAGTAGTGTCACTATACAGGTGGACAGACTGAGGTCCAGGGGGGAGAGAAGGGCTTTGCTTAGGGCACGAGCGCTCAGGCCATCTCTGGCAGAGTGCTGGGCCTTGTTTTCCTGAGCCAGCCCCTGGCCTGGCCAAGGTCCATGATCTGGCCTCTGAGTTATGGCAGTAAATGCCTGTTGGCCTGGGGAGGAGATCGGGCTTGTGTGTGGTGGTTATGGAGGGCTGGGAGGAGCAGGGGAGGCCAGGTGTCAGGCCTCGGCCATCTCTGCTTTCCTGGGGGCAGGCCACGGCGGCCAAGGGCTTGGCATCAGGCCCGACTCTTCTTGTTTCAGTCAGACAAGCCCTGAATAACCTGCACTTCTGATGGCCCCTGGCGTCGGGGAGGTGAGGGCTGGAGGCTGAGACAGGAGGCTGAGAAAAGGCAGGAACCAGAGACAGACAGAGGAACAGAGAGAGGCAAACAGATGACAGAGAACAGGAAGTAGAGACACAGAGAAATGAGAAATGGAGAGACAGGAAGAGAGGAAACACAGAGACACGAAGAGATTATAGGGAGACAGAGAAAAAAAGACAAAGAGCGCCGCCAGAGAGGAGAGACAAAGAAATGGAAAAAGAACAAGACTGAGGGAGACAGAGAGAAAACTCAGCCCAGAGTGGCAGGGACCAGGCCTGGCCTGGAAAGGGGCCCCAGGTCTCTGGGTTCAGTCAGACCCATTTTGGGGGACCGAATCCTTGCCCTGACCCCAAGCTAAGAGATCCTTGTACCCCCCAGGGCCAGAGGTACCTGTAGTTAGCCAGGGTGGTTTGAACAGCTGACTCCAGTGACCCCTGAGGGTCCACCCCTGGAGCCCGGGGCCCCTGAGATGTGGCGCGCACACACACACGCACACAGCCAGGTTTCAGTGGGTACCTGCTGGGAAGCCATGGGAAGCCTTACCTCCGGGCTTGCCCACGAGGCCTGCCAAGCCCACCAGGTCCTTCACAAATCCTGGCACAGGGCAGGCTGCTGCTGTGAACCCCGAACCCCGAGCGCAGCGGGCTAGGGGACCCTCCATGACTCCCAGGATCCGCAGGACCAGGCCCCAACTTCCTAGCCAGACACTAGGAGCCCACAGGAAAGGGCCGAGGCTGCCTCGCTCCTTGGCCCTTGCTGTTCCCACCACCCAGTGCTGCCCCGATCAGACTACTCACAGCTCCCTGCAGACACTAGGCCCACTTGCTCTGTCCCCGGCCCTGCACGCACGCTGCTCCACTGACCTGGAACACTGGGCCCCTCCTGCACACCCACCCCGGGCTGGCTCCCTTCCACAGTGAAGATTAAGAACATGGAACCTAGAACATTCCCCTCCTTCCACCAGTGTTCTGGCTCTGGCCCTGGTGCTAACTGTGTGATTGTGGGCAAGTCCCTACTCCTTGCTAAGCCTCAAGAAATGTCTTCAAGATGGATAGGGGGACCATGAAGTGCCAGGCAAATCAAACACAAGCAGTCCCTGGCCTTGCTGACCCTGCTCTCTGGAAGGGGCGGATGCAGGCTTGATCCTAAACAGGACAAGCATTAGGAAGAACACATGTAGGGGCTGGGCTATGAGGAGGCTACAGGAGGTGGAGGTGGTGGTGGTGGTGGTGGTGGTGGTGGTGGTGGTGGTGGTGGTGGTGGTGGTGGTGGTGGTGGTGGTGGTGGTGGTGGAAGCCTCAGTTTCCTGCCCTGAAAAATACAGTTGGTACTGAGGGGACACCTCAGACAGTTGTAGGGAGGATGAAATGAGATCATGTGAAGAAAATGTCCAGCACAAGCAGTGCTAAATAAATGTCAACTATGTTAACTGCCTTATTACTGCTGCCAACTGTCAGGGTGCCAATCCACCTCTGGCCCCAAGAATATCAAGAATTCAGTCCTGGAACCCAGAAGCTTCTCCTACTCTCTCCTTGCTCATTTTTCTCCAGTCCATGGGACTCCTTGGTGTTCCACAAACATTCTGGGCATGCTCCCACCTCAGGGCCTTTGCATTTGCTGGGTCCTTGGTCTGGACCAATCCTTCCTCAATTATCTTCAGGTCTCCCTCCCTTCATGTCTCTGATCAAATATTACTCACTCCGTGAAGCCTTAACTGCCCCCTCCCTAAATGTTACTGCCCCCAACAACATTTCACTTCCCCCTTTTCTGCTATATATTTGCTCCATAATGCTTGCCACCACTGGGCAAGGGAGCTACTTTCCTTATTTACTGGGCTTAGTAAAATACCAGCTCTATTTTTCCTGTCTTATTCACTGCTTTGCCCTCAGGGCCTAGAATGGAGACTGGGACAAAGATGCTCCATATGTATTGAGCCTGGTCCCTCATTTTATAAGTCAGGTCCAGAGAAGGTCGAAGTACTTCTACAAGGCCACACAGGAAAGGAACAGAGACAGAGGGAGAGAGACCTACGAAATTTGGAGAAACCAGTCTGTCCAGTCTCCTGCTTCTCCACTCCTCACTCATCACCTTGCCTCCTCACAGCTCCGAGTCAAGAGGAGATAAAGCCTTTACCGAAGGTTTGGGGCATCTGGAGGCTGTCTGCAGCCTCAGATCCCTGCAAGGCTGTTCTTCAGAGGGTGAAGGGCATTTGGGGAAATCAGAACCAGACAAAGATGCAATCATGGGGGAATGGAGAAATGGCAGTCTCTTGGGGGAGCTCAGAATGCCTGAGTATGATTTGGTTGAAAGTGGGCAGGGTTTACCCAGGTGGGCAGAGCTGGACACCAAAGGAAGAGGCCTTTGAATCCTTACCCTCGAGTTTCAGGTGGTGAGTCTGACGACAAGAGAGGTAAAACACCTTACTCCAAGACTCACAGGAAATACCAGACTAATGGGGTAGCAATAGGGAGCGCCTACTGTATGCCAGGCACTGCATCAAAGTGGATGATCTCATTTCCTCTTCCCTCAAACACTAAGGAGCAGGTAAACTTTATGTCCATTTTAGAGGTGAGGAAACTGAGGCTCAGGGAGGGAAAGTGGCTTGGCCCAGGTCATACAGCAAGAAGCAGTGGGGATGCCAAACCCAGCCTATCCCAGGAAGTGCAGGAGGTTTTAGGTCTATAGGCTAGGTGCTTTGGGAACAAGCTAAAGAAACCATGGCATCATGCACCAGGTACCCAAGTCATAAAAAAAAAAAAAAAAAAATCACACCCAGAGCATGGAATTGCAAGTCCAGAAAGGGCCTCTGGTGACCCAGGACTCAACAAGAAAGCAAATGGCCCAAGGTCACACAGCCAGTGATGGCAGAGATGGTAATGCAAACCCAGGCCAGTCGGAGTAGAAAGCCAAACGTGGTAGTGGATCCATGCCCACCCCAGGCAAGGGCTGCGCATGGTGGCTGTCCCCTGGCAAAAGGAAAGATGTCAGAATGTTTGACAAACAAAGCTTGGTGTGATGGTGACATCCAGGCGGAGAGGCCTCCTGCAGCTCCCAGTCACCTGACTCGAGTTCTCCATGGCATTTCCTTAACCCCTGGGGACAGAGCGCCCAGGCAATGAGATTCCTTGGGCTCTACTGGAAGTCAGAGAAGAGTGGGAGAGCCGGTGCTTGCTGGAGCATAAATAGTAGGCACAGCAGGAAGGAGCCAGAGACCACTATCTAAGGGCAGAACAGGGGGTAAGGGTCTCTAAACTGTGGTCTGGTTTGGAGAATGAAGGGGGCTGATAATACATGCAATGGGAATGGGGCAAGGGCTGGGCTTGGGATTTGCATACGGGAGGAGCTTAAACTGGAAGATTTACAGTGCCCTCACCACTCGGGATACCGGAATAGAGGAACAGAGTAAGAGCTGAGGCTCCTCTTTGCTGGGGGAGTGGGTGGTCTGTGGCCACTGAAGCTGTAACTAGAATGGGGCTTGGGGGAAGGGCGGCGCCTGGGGCACTAGGTAGCTGGGGGTCCCTGAGTTGCGGTTCCTAGAGCAGGGAGGCTGACGTGCCCAGATTTTGGGGGTGAGGTCACTGTTTGCTGCCCAGGGCCCCGGCTGGGGCACAGATGGGGCCCTCGGGTGTGAATTCCGGATCTGGGGAACCTGGGATGGGATGTGACTTTTAAGAAGCGGGGGGGGGGGGGGTGGGGGTGGTGGTGGCGGGGGGGGGGAAGTGGCAGTGCATGCAGCTGACGGGTTGCCTGGGATGGGGGTCCCTAAGTCTAGGGCGCTCTTTGCAGCCGCGGATGCTTTGAGGCTAGGATCCGGATCTGGGGGTGCGATGGAAGCTCTCTATGTGGCCCGGGGAGCTGATACGGCAGTTCCTTGATATAGGGATTGTGCATCTAGAAAGCCCCATGGCTGGAGCTCTGGCTTGAGCTTGGAAGGGGCCCTGGGGTGGGGTCCCCGGACTTGGGGCGCTATTTGCAAGTTCAGAAGCCGAGGCTGGAGTTCTGCATCGGGGCCTGAGGCTGAGGTTCCGATCTGGGGAACCCGGGGTCGCTGTCCACAGCCCTGCTGCAGGCCCAGAGGGGGGGCCCGGAGATCTTACCTGGAGAATAGAGCGCGGCCAGTTCGCGGGCCCCGGCGTGCTGCGCGCCCCAGCGCCGGCAATACGCCGCCTCATCCTCGTCGAGTTCCGGCTGCTGACCCGGCCCATCCTCGGCGCCCGCCATGGCCACTCACCCGACCCGCCCGGTGCGCTCCGCTGGCGGCGGCAGGGCCGCGGAATCGCGGCGAGATCACGCCGCCCAATGACCGCTCAGCCCCCGGCACGGCGGAGGCGCAAGCGGGGGCCTCGCCCGGCCGCGCGTCACAGCCAATCGGGAAACGCGCCGCGGCCGCGCTGGCCAATCAGCGGCCGCCGAGCCGCAGCCAACCGCGGCTCCGGGGGGCAGGAACGCCCCTGGTTGCAGCTGGGCACGGAAGGGTGGGGTGGCGGCACGTCCCTCCCCGCAGCGATCCGCCCCCGACCCGGGCCCCCCGCCGGCCCCCCAGGAATAGCCGGCGCGGCACCGCCCACCTCGCGCTCGGTTTACCGTCCTGTGCAATGGGCCGAGGTCGTGCGCCGCCGGACCCAGAAACGCGTTTCTTCAGCACGCACTGTCAAGCGCCTCCTGTGTGCGAGGAGCGCGAGTGGAGGGCGCCGGGCCGGGGCCAGGGAGCCAGCGCTTGGTGGACACTTCGAACAGTGCTCCCTGGCTGGGGCCCCCCCTGCCTGGGCTAGCCTCTCGAGCCCTACCGCGTGCAGAGGTTACGAGGACCGTGCGTCCGCCTACTGTGTGCCAGCTGGTGTTGAGCGCCCGCGAGCCTGAGCCCCAGGACCTCCTGTTCTCTAGAGGGAGAGGACAGTAAACTGATGAGAATGACCTTAAGCGTCACTGTAAGATTTGGTGAGCGCTTAGTATCCGTCAGACCCCGGGCCAAGAGCGAGTCAACAGCCTTTCATTGACTCCTAATAACCGGTGATGTTGCCTCCTCAGAGTCCCCTCCTGACTTCTCTGCTCAGAGTTGCTCCCTCCTCCAGGCACTGTGACATCATCATGTTTGGTGTTCACAGCGCTTGTCATGGGCAATGAACTTGCAGTTCATGTGTCACCCAGCAGAAAACCAGTTCCTGAGGGCCGGGACGTGCTTTGTTCACAGCTGAATCCCCATGTCTGGATCAGCATAGGGCACATGGTAGAAACTCAGTAAACGCTTGCTGAAGTGAATTAAGGCTCAGCCCGATGCTTTCATTCAAATCCTTTGCGCATTTAATAATTGGATTGTTTGTCTTTTATTGTTGAATTGTAAGAGTTCTTTATGTGTTCTGGACACTGGACTCTTATCAGATATATGATTTGCAAATATTGTTTCTCATTTTGTTTTCACTTTTTGCATAATGTCCTTTGATGCACAAAAATGTTTTTTTAAAGAAATGTTTTTACTTTCGATGAAGTCCAGTTTTTGTGTTTTTTTCTTTCTTTGTGCCCTAGGTGTCATATTTCCTTGTTTTTTCTTTTCTTTTTTTTTTACAACTTCATGGTATTCCATTGTGTGTCACAGTGTTGGGGGATGGAGCCCCTGCTGGCTTTGCCTCAAGTCAGTATCATGTTGATCTGGATTGCTCCATTCATTTATTCATCAGATCTTTACTGAGAATTGCTGTGGGCCAGATACTGTGTGAAATGCTGATGGTACAGCAGCAAACAAGACATGTGAGGGCCCTGTCCTCAGAGTTGCAAGAGGGACAGACAAGAAACAGGTAAAAATAATTCATTTAGTTGCCTATTGGTTGTTTCCTGTCTTTAGATGTTGTAAACTTTTTATGTGATGTCAGTGTGGCCTGTGAAGGTAGATCAAGAGGACACACTCTTGAAGTGGGATCGCTGTGATAAAGGTTAAATGCCTTTGTCAGTTTGGTAGATATAGACAAACCATCATCAGGTAGGTGGATACCGGGATTAGAATCACATGCTAATATAGACTCCCACAGCTGTGTTCAAGAGTGCTTGCTCCCCACAGCCTTGCCAACAGAGTGTGGCTGTTTAAGTAGGATTAAAAATTCAGCCCTTCAGTTACACTAGCACATTTCAAGTCACCTGTGGCAGGGGGCAAGCGAACTGGACAGTACAGATGTAGAACATGTCCATCATCACAGAAAGTTCTGTGGGGCAGTTCTGGTAAAGAGTTGTGCAGTGACCTTGACTTTACATTTTAATAGGGTCTCTCTGGCTGTCTGCAAGGAATGAACTCAGGGGACCGTGCCGAGGCAGGACACCAGGAGGAGGTGACAGTGATGGCTCAGGTAGGAGCGGATGGAGGGTTAGACCGGGGTGATCGTGGATGTGGGGGAAGTGCTTGATTCTGGATGTGCTTTTGAAGGCAGAGCGGCGAGGCTTTGCTGGTCGATGAGATGGGGGGGTGAGGGAAATGGAAGTCGAGGATGACTTCCAGGTTCCTGGCCTGAGCCACTGGGAGGATGGGGGTGCTGTTGACTGAGCTGGGGGAGAACACAGTGGGAGCACGTTTGGGGAAGGGGGGAGACCAGCAGTTCTGTTTTGGGCATATTGCGTGTGAGATGCATGCTGGATGTTCCGAGCAGAGATGTCAAGTGGGTGTCGAGTTGTTTTTCTGGCCTTGAGAATGACATGCGCTTTTGGTCACCAAGTTAGAGCAAATCCAGAAAGGAGGGAAGAGGCAGAATCACACACCTAAGATGGGGATGGGTGGGCGGGGCAGAGGTCAAAGTCGGGGATGGGCAACGGAAGGAGCCCAGCCTTCGAAACTTGGAGTCTCACACCTCTGTTTCTGAGCCTATGTAGGTCCATTTTCCTTCGTTAAATGGAAAAAGAATGCTTCATAGGCTTTAGTAAGATTCACAGTGAACAGGTAGGCTACCTGGCAGGCAGGAGACACTGCAGAAATGTTCGTCGCCTCTCCTGTGTGTTACACTTGACTATGAAGGTGTTGGGATGAGATCCACACCCTCATCTGACCTTGAAGACCCTGCTGATCTGGGCCCTGCTGACTCTCCAGCCTTGTCTCCTGACATCTCCCACTGTCATCCTGCCACAGGGCCTTTGCACTCGCTGTACCTGCTTCCTGGTGAACGGTCTCCCTGGAGAGGCATGTGCCTGGCTCCTTCTCCTCCTTTAGGTCTCTCTTCTCTGGTTCCTCCTGGCTCTGAGACTCAGGCTGCAAAGCTGCCCATGATGGACACCCCCAAGGTGTCACAGTGTTGGGGGATGGAGCCCCTGCTGGCTTGCCTCAAGTTACGATCATGTTGATCTGGATTGCTCCATCCATTTATTCATCAGATCTTTACTGAGAATTGCTGTAGGCCAGATACTGTGCGAAATGCTGATGGTACAGCAGCAAAAAGATAATCTAATTTCAGGTAAGGACCAATGATGTGGAGAAGTGAAGCAGGCTGCAGAGATGGGTGGAGAATGACAGGGAGTGCTTTATCAGATGAGGAGCAGAGGTGTCAGGAAGGCCTCTCTGAGGCGGTGGCAATTAAGCAGGGACCTGAAGGAAGTGAGGATACCCAGAGAAGATGTGCAGAGGCCCTGAGGCAGGACCATACTTGGTGTGTGCTCAACGGACAGCAAGGAGGCTTATGTAGCTGGGGCAGAGGGTGAGAGGGAAAAAGGTGGGATCAGAGAGGTATGAAGGAGCCAGATCATTATGCATTACTTAGGCCAAATAAATGTTGAGTTAATGCGTGAATGAAAGAGGCAAACAGAGAGCTATGGGAATGCATACGTAATGGCTACCTACCTCAGGGTAAGAAATCAGGGATGGCTTCCTGGAGGAGGAGATACCTGAGCTGACAACTGAAGTAAAGTAAGAACTGGCTGGGGCAAGGGAGTCAGGTGAGGTATGAGGGTCTTCCAGACACAGGGAATAGCATGCGCACAGACCCAGGGGTGAGAGATTGTTTTACTCAATTGAAGAAAAAAAAAAAACAATTGGCGAGGCTGGACTATAGCAGGAGAGGAGAGTTGTAGAGAAAAGTAAGATCCATGGGGGCTTGGGCCATGCTTGGTGCCCTACATAGGACTCTGGACCTTTCCAAGGGCAGCACCAGGGTGCCCCGCAGAGCTGAAGATCCAATTGGTGCTTTGAGAAGCTCCCCCTAGCCGCTGAGAGGGGGTGGATTAGAACGGGGTGAACCTAGTGGGAAGGGCGATGAGTAAGAAGCGTCCACAGGGGTGATGGGTGAGGGGGCTGGAGGTCACGGGAGGCTGCGACAGGGGCTTGCGCCAGCGGGCTTCTTTCTCCCACCTCTTTATGCATCCTCTTCATCCATCTGAGTGCGCTTATGCTGGGTGCACGTTTTCAGCGTCTGCTCCGAGCTGGCCCCGTGCTGTGGGCTGAGGGACCTGTGGGGAACAGAGTCTCCTTCCTGAGAGATGTTCCTTAGTGACACACAGCGCCCTGTGTTGAGCAGAATGTTGAAGATCCTGCCTCAGGCATATTTACGTAGGCTCCGCACAACACAGATTGACTGCAAAAAGGAGCTCCACTCTAATTTTCATTTTTACAATTCATGTATTCGCCCAGCAAATATTTATTGAATTACAGGGCAGGGCCTGCTCTAGGTACTAGAAATGTTACAGGAAAGAAAGAAGACAAAAATCTCTGCCTCCTGGAGTTGACACCTGGGGGGTGGGAAGGGAGATGGACAATAATCACTAAGGACTAAACCATGCTGACATGCTAGGGGGTGACGGCTGCTTTGGAAAAACAACAACAACAACAAAGCCGGGTAAGGAGGATTGGAAGCTGGGAGGATGGAGGGCAGGTTGAGGAGTTAATGAGGGTAGCCAGGGAATGCCTCACTGAGAAGGTGATAAACTAAAGATAGAAGGTGAGCAGACTAAAGGAGGGGATGGAGGGAGCCCTACGAGACTGTAGGGGAATAGTGTTCCAGATAGAGCCAAAAGCCAGTGCAAAAGCCCTGAGGTGGGAAGGAGCCTTACTAGCTTTAATGATTGACTGAATGTATGGGCTGTTAAGAAAAAGTAGACTTGGGGCCCACAGGGACCTTAAAAGTTCCAGGTCATAGCCTGGCGGAAGGACCAAGGGTGTCAGAGTTTCCTGGCTGTGAGAAGAGTCTCAGAGACAAGGGGGGGCTGCAGTGCGGTCAGGATGCCAGCTATCCCGCTACCCCTGGAGGCTCTGTGTGCCCAGCCGGGCTGCTTGCTCCCTAAGTCAGTCTATGGGAACATCTCCTTCCCATTTCCCCTGTTCCCAGCAGGGCCTCCTACCCAGAAGGAAATGCCCCATGCTGTGCTCTGGCCTGCTCCAGGCTGTTTGCCAACACCCTGAAGGTACCTGCCTCCTGACCCTGCCACCACCACAGGGCATGGCTATGGACAGGAAGCCCTCCTTCCCTGGAGGGTCATGGCCAGACTACACTGACCAGTGGTGCATGCCTGTGCTATGGCACAACCATCCCCTAATTAAGCCTTCCTTTTTTTCTACATTTTAAAATGTTTTATTGTATGTGTGAGTCATGGGGATGGAGACATCTGCTTCTGGATTCCCATGCCCATTCCCCCTCCTTCGTGGAAACAATGCTCCGAATTTTTGGAGGAAATCTCTCTTGCCTGCTTTCTCAGCTTGTGGTTTGTATGGGATGGACTCCATTTCTTTAATATAAGCCAAGCGACTTTGTCCAGCCACCTGGGACATGGTGATTGGTTCGGAGATGGGTGTGTGACTTCAGATGGCCCAATCAGAGTGAATTTCAGGATCCTGCCATGGAATTTCATGGATCCAGGAATCCAAGCATCTTGGGACACAGATGCTTTCCCCCCATTGGATGTGAATGAGAAAGCAAGTCTCATCAGACTCTGCTGGCAGCATGAAGGGGTCATCTTTAGGGTGCATTCCCTGGAGCAGGCAGAGAGGAAAGACCAAGAGAAACCAGGTCCTTGGTGAGATCTTTGAGTGGCTGGATCAAGCCTTACCTGAAAGTGGTCCTCCCTTTCCAGTCAGACAGACATAGGTTTATGTCTCATCCCTACCACTTGTGTGCTGTGTGACCATGGGCAAATTATTTATTCTCACAGGATGTCAGTTTCCTAATGTGGAAAGTGGGGATAATAAGATTATGCCTGCTTTGCGAGGTCATTGTGAAGATAAGCTAATAAATACATTGTGGTTAGAAGAGTGCCTGGCAATACATTTTAGCTATTGTTATTGGCATTAAGTAAATACCCAGAGCAAACCTTACCTGAACTGTGTGTGATCATCTTCTGGACTTTACAGTTATAGGAAACCAATACATCCTCTGTTTTTATTTTACATCTTTCTTACTTGCAGAGTGTAGGGATCAAGATCAGGGTGCGATTGGGGAGAAACGGTGGGGGACTGGTGTTTGAAAGTGGCTATTTCTGTGTGCTGGATCTTTTAAGTACACTTGCTCTTTGGCCTCATTTTACAGGAAAAAAACCTGAGGCTCAGAAAAGTTAACTTGCCCCAAGATGAGTAAGATTTCATCAGGGAGAAAAGGTGAGGGACGGTATGTTTGGCAGCAGGTGTGGCAAGATCAAGGGCCATGAGGTGTGAATGTACTCGGTGTACTATTCAGGGAACAGGAGTAATTTGGAGTCCAGGGAATAAAAGATTAAAGCCATGTTTTAAAAACTAGAATAAAACATAGGTGAGTATGACAAGATCCTTTTAAAATCGTAATTTCTAAGATAACTTTAATTTTACAGAGAAGTTGCAAGGAGCAGTAAGCTTCCGTATCTCCTTCCCTCAGATCTCCCAATCATCAACATTTTGTAACACTTGATTTGTCATTTTCTCTCTGTGTGTATAAATTTTCTGAACCATTTTGAGAGTCAGTTATAGATGCGATGTCCTTTTACCCTTAAATACTTCAGTGTGTGTTTCCTAAGAATAAGGACATTCTCATACGTGGCCACAGGTTTGAAACAGGTTTCAAAATGAGGAAATTTAACGTTCGCAGAAGGTTATAATTTCTATTGTCCATATCCAAATACCACTAATTGCACCCATAATGACCTGAAATCTTTAGTGACTACCAAGGTCATTGTACCCCTTCCAAAGGGAAAAAATGTGTGCCTGCCCAAAGAGAAGAAAATCATGAACATCCATACATCTGCTTAAAGCATCTGTGCTTAGACTTCCTACTTGTAGGCTCTGTATATCTCAAGTAGTGGTTTTCAACTGGGGATGCTTTTGACCCCTATGGAACATTTGACAATGTCTTGAGACATTTGTGGTTGTCACAACTTGGGGGTGGTAATATGCTATTGTCATCTCATGGGTAGAGAAGCTAGGGATGCTGCTAAATGTCCTACCATGCACAGGACAGAGAATTCTCCGACCAAAATGTCAATAGTGCTGAGGTTGAGAAACTCTGATCTGCAAGTAAACTGGGGAGAGACACCTCCCTTTGCTGCCATCGGAGCACCCTGTGGGCTTCCAGTTCACCCCAGCAATTCTATTTCTCTCCAGCTATCCTGGAAAACCCCCACGCCTATAGGCGTAGGGAGGCCCAGCCAAGGCTGTTTACGATCGCTCCGAACTGGAACTAACCCACGTGTCCTATTAGGAGGAGACTGATAAAATAAAACTGTGGAGTCACGCTGTGGTCACAGCTCTTCCCTCAGCTCTGTTTGCATTTCTGTAAAACGGGGGTGGGGGTGTGGGATTGGAAGGATGCCAGTTATCTTGGGTCCGGCTGCTACTTTATGACTTGTGGGCATAACTGCTTCTGACTCATGCACAATTGACGCATTGGGATTATGTGCTCACCAGTCTCTGGGCTTTTATTTACAGGAGGCTGCTCGGGAATGTCTCTCCACTGGAATCAAGGGCAGGGCCTCTGCTGAGTCACCTCTGGCCCCTAGGACCCCAGCTCAGGGTCTAGTTCATTGGAAAAGCAGCTGCCGTTCCTTTGGTGCCAACTATATGCTGGGCCCAGTGCTCTCACATGGCATGAGCATACTTCTTCTCTTATCTGCATGTTATAAATGAGGACACTAAGGCTCAGAGAGGTCATGACACACAGCTGGGAAAGGCAGAATTGCGATTCAACCCAAGATGAATCAAATTCCAAAGTCTGGGCTATTTCTAGTCTGCTGCGACTTCTCTTACACGTGGTAGGTGCTCACAAAAATATGGGTGGCAGAGGGTGGACAATATATTCATTGGTTATAAACCCCGAGTTTAGCAGATAACACAGCTGCCCAGCTATATTAGCAACAGACTGCTGTTCCAGCCTCTCTTGCAGCAGTATAGGACATGTGACTAATTCTGGCGAATCGAATAAGAGCGGAAGCGGCACAAAACATTCTGGTTTGTGCCCTTAAAGAGACTGACTTCTGCTTCCTTTTCTCCACTTCCCACTGGCAGGAATGTAGATGTGATGGCAGTGTTAGAGTAGCCACATTGGGCCATGAGATGGAAGCTGCCAGTTGAAGATGGATGAGTTATAAGATAGAAAGAGTCTGGGTCCCGGGGCGCCTGGGTGGCTCAGTTGGTTGAGCATCTGACTCTTGATTTCGGCTCAGGTCATGATCTTAGGGTTGTGAGATGGAGCCCCATGTTGGGCTCTGTGCTCAGCGTGGTCTGCTTGAGACCCTCCCTCTCCCTCTGCCCTTCCCCCCACTTGTGCTCTCTAAACAAACAAACAAATAAATAAAATCTTTTTTTTAAGATTTTATTTTATTTATTTATTTGAGAGAGAGAATGAGAGACAGAGAGCACGAGAGGGAAGAGGGTCGGAGGGAGAAGCAGACTCCCTGCTGAGCGGGGAGCCCGATGTGGGACTCGATCTCGGGACTCCAGGATCATGACCTGAGCCGAAGGCAGTCGCTTAACCAACTGAGCCACCCAGGCGCCCATAAATAAAATCTTTAAAAAAAAAAAAGAAGAAAGAAAGAGTCTGGGTCCCTGATACCATAAAGCCACCATCCAACCCTGGACTGCTTTCCTTCAGATTAATGTAAGAGAGGAAGATAAATGATTTTCTTGTCTAGGAAACACTTGTTATTTGAGCCATTCTTGAACAGTGTGGATCTGGTATCTCACCAGTGTAGTTGTTAAGTGAGTGAACAGATGATTGAATGACAGAAGGAACGGTCAGACACAGGTCCGTACACGTATAAAAGTGTACAGACTGCCCTGTGCTGAGGTGGGAGCATCTGACCAAGTGTAGTGGAAAAATATGTGGCCAGAAGAGCCAGTTTCAGACCTGGCCCTTGTACTAACTTGCCGTAGGCTCCTGGGTAACCCATGTGCCCTCTGTGGGCCCCACCCTCCTCAGCTGTAAACGAGACTGAGCAAGTTCATGGAGTCTGTGCAATTTAAAGATTTTCACTGATCTTTGCAACTCCATTTCTAGAAATCCATTCCCAGAGAAATTCTCACCTCAGAGCTCATGACCACAGGTGCTAGGATATAGCTGCACCTTGGTCTGTGGAGGAGAAACTTGGAACTATCCTTAAAGGTAATGAGATAAACGATGGCACATTAATGCTCTGGGGCGCTGACAGCGGACTGTGTCCACCAAGGAATCTCTGGTGACACCTCCTGGCACAAAATGAAACTGCAGCCCAGCTTGGCAAGGCACTGGGAATTTCCAGAACCAGAGAGATTCAGGGTGGCTGTGAGTGTAGTGTGGGAAGCCACAGAGCAAGGAGAGATTTGGAAGGAAGGCACCAAGGTGAGGAGGCGGCCTGGGTTCGAATTCCAGCTTCACTACTTACTAGCTAGGTGAGCGTGGGCCGAGTTGGGACTTTTTCTGAGCCTCAGTTTCTTCTATAACATATGGACCCATGGGTCCACCTTATGGATGTCTCATGAGGATTTGATGAGAGAATTCATTTATTAGATTAGTTTTTTTTTTAATATTTATTTGGGACAGAGAGAGAGCACGTGAGCATGTGGGGGGAGGGGCAGAGGGAGAGAATCTCAAGCAGATGCCCCTCCGAGTGTATAGGGCTCAAATGACTGAGCCACCCAGGCACCCCCAAATCTCATTCCTTTTTTATGGCTGAGCAATATACCACCATGTGTCTATAACTTGACTAATTTCATGGTTTCTCCCTTTGTATTAAGACTTTAATCCATGTGAAGAGTCTGCCTTTGTTTGCAGTTTTGTTCGGGGCCAGTTTCCCAACAGCATCTCCTGGACCATCTCTCCTTTCCCAGGCAGGCTGTGGTTCCATGCACTGAGGTTCTTAGACAACTGTGGTCGGCTCCAGCCCCCCTGCGTTCCCTCGTTGGCTTGCGTCTCTGTGGGCCAGCACCCCACTGTTTTTATTATACTGGCATGTGCCTTTTTCGGCCTGTAGGGAAAGTCTCCTCTTTACTATTCTTTCTTAAGGTTGCGGCTGTCCGTGCCACCCTATCAAGTCCTCAGAACACCCTGTATCAATGAGTGCAATCCTTTCTCCCACAGGACAGGTGAGAAAATAGGCTTCAGGGAGGGGACGTGACTTGATGAAGTTTGCAGAGCTGACAAAATGCAGAGCTAGGACAAAAGCAGCCCTGGTCCCCAGCCCCCAGCTGCCTCTCCTATCTAAGCCCACCCGGTTTTAGCTTCAAGAAGGGGGAAAGGGCTGCAAAAGCCTACCACGCTGCTTACCTTCCAGTTTGCTCTCAGATCCCTTCCTTGTGGCAGGAAAGGAAACCACTGTGCATTTAAACAGAGAGACTTTCCAACGGGGAACTGGTGACAGGGATGGTGGAGGAGCCCAAAAGTCAAAAAAGAGGGTGTGAAAAAGCTCAGAAATTTGCATCAGAAGTCCTTGCCCCCTCTAAGCTGGAGGGAGCAAGGGAGGAGGAAATGTTACAGTAGCCCAGGGCTTGTGCCACTCAGCAAAACTGGAAACATATCTCTGGGATAGAACAGTGAACCACCATTAGTTGAGCATTTACTATGTGTCAGGATCTTCCACTGCTATTTTACGTGCATTCTATATACACAGGATGCCGCTCCTTCTGGCCTCTGCTCAGACCTCCTCAGAGACACCCTCTAATAATGCTGCCACCCACACAGATCCAACTTCTGCTTTATTTTCCTTTATAGTATTATCAATACCTGAAATTATCCCATACGCATGTTTGTCTGTTGTGTCCCCCCCACCTGCCCGGCCACTAGAGTGTCAGCCCCGTGAGGGCAGGACTCAGGGCTTGGTGTATTTTGGTGCCTGGATGAGATTCTCAATCAACCACATCACAGGTACTCGATGTTCCTCCAATAACTAATCTGGGGGCGCCTGGGTGGCTCCTTTGGTTAGGCATCTGACTCTTGGATTCGGTTCAGGTTGTGATCTCATGGGTCGTGGGATTGAGCCCCGCGTCAGGCTCTGTGCTTAGTGCAGAGTCTGCTTGAAATTCTCCCTCTCTCCCTCTCTCGCTCCCCCTGCATGCATGTGCACGTGCTCTCTTTCTCTCTCTCTAAATAAAATCTTAAAAAAAAAAAAAAAGGGAAAGAGATTTTGACACATGCTACAAGGTGGAGAGATCCTGAAAGTGTTATGCTAAGGGAAATAAACCAGACACGGAAGAACAATGATAGGCAGATTCGTATGGACAGAAAGTAGCATGGTGACTGCTAGAAGCTGGGGAGGGGGAGGACTGGGAGTTATTGTTTAATAGGGACAGAGTTTATGTTGGGAACGATGGAAAATTTTGGGTATTGACAGTGGTGATGGGTACAAGATACTGTGAATGTAATTGATACCACTGCATTGTACACTTACAAATGGTTAAAATGATAAATATTATATATATTTTACTCCAAAAAAGCACTCTCCCATTAGTAAAAGAATAGTCAGAAGGTCACTCTATGCCTAGAGGTGAGAAAGGACTTTTTAAATTAAGTCAGTTTCAAAAGCACAAGCATAAAGAACCTGATTCAGAAATGGTCAAGGAACCTGAATAGACATCTTCCCCCCCCTAAAAAAACAAAAAAACAAAAACCCTTCAGATGGCCAGTGTACACATGAAATGATGCTCAGTGTCATTAGGGAGACACAAGGGGTTACCACTTCGCACCGCATAGGATGGCTCTCATAAAAAAACAGAATGGAAAATAACCCGTTCCGGTGAGCATGTGGGGACACTGGAAACTTGCTCAGTGCTGGTGGGAATGCAAAACAGGGCAGCTTGTGTGGAAAGCAGTTTGGCGCTTCCTGGGAAAGTGAAAACATAGAATTACCATATGATCCGCAATTCCACTTCTAGGTTTATCCCTAAAAGAATTGAAAATGAACTCAGATTCTCATACACCTGTTCCCAGCAGCATCATTCACCACAACCAGAAGGCGAAAACAAAGCAGATATCCGTTGACAGGTGGATGGATGCACAAAATGTGGTTTATCTGAATGATAGGATATTATTTAGCCTTAAAAAGAAGTGGAATTCTGACACAGGCTACAACATGGATGAACCTTGAAGGCATTATCCAGGGGAAGCAAGCCAGACACAAAAGGACAAATATTGTACGGTTCCACTTATTTGAGGTACCCAGAGCATCACGTCCATAGAGACAGAAAGTGGAATAGAGGTTTCCAGAGGCTGGGGCAGGAGGACGACAGAGTTTCCATTTGGGGAGATGAGAAAGTTCCAGAGATGGATGGTGGTGATGGTTGCACAACTCTGTGATTATAGTTAATGTCACTGAATTGTACCCTTAAAAACCACTAAAATGGTAAATTTTATGTTATCTGTATTTTACCACAACAAAAAACCCCACAAATGTATAAAAGGCAAAAAACATTTTTTTTTGCATTACCCTGATAATATCAAAATTAAGGAATTCTGGCCAAAGGATACCACGGACAGAGTAAATAGGCAGGTGTCAAGAGTGTGAAGACATTGCAGTGTCTAAAATTGCCATGCTTAGAATATACAGGAAACTTGCAAATAGACAACAGCGGAAAAGACAGCATCCCCCAAGGAAAAGGGACAATGGATGTGGAGAGCAATTGACAGAAGAGGAAAACTACCAGCAAATGAAGCAGGCTCAAACTCATTAGTAATAGGATATGCGAATGAAAACAACCAGGAAATATCCCTTTACGCCTGTGAGGTTGGTAAAAAATCAAAAAGCTGGACAGCACCCAGATTCTGGTTTCAAAATACCATTCTCCTGTAAAAGGAACCAGGGCTGGGTTAAGACAAGTAGAAATGGAGCCTGGAACATCTTGTCCCAGAAATAAGGGAATGCCCAGAGAATGATGGGGACATGGTGGAAAGACCCAGGAGCCAGTAAAAGGTGACTTAGACTGGCCGAATCTGGGTCACTTTGAGCATCAAAATAAGTAACGGTAGTGATGGATTTATTACCCCTCGGATAACATAAAATCCACGGGTCTCTCCTGATATAAATGAATAAACAAATAAAGTGGGAGTATGGTGATTTTAAGATATGCCCACCAATTCTTTGACTTACTGTCTTATCTCCATTCTTGTCAAGAGGTGGACTCTCATTCACTTTCGCTTGCGTGGGGGCTGGACTCAGTGATCCCATTCGGATGGGTAGAATATGGCAGAATCTATGCTGTGTCAGAGAACAAGGTCAGTAAAAGGCAGGTATTTCCTTTCTCCTTGCCATTCTCTGCCATAACTCTCTCTAGGGGAAGACAGCTTCCGTGTCATGGGGACACTCAGGCATCCGGACAAACAGGGCCACGTGTTGGGGGACCGAGGAATCCCTTAGCAGCCCTGTGAGTGAGTCATCTTGGAAGCAGGTGCCTCTGTGCTGAGCTGTCCCACACAAGTCACTAGCCACCCATGGCTGTTTAGTGCTGGCTATGGCCAGTCCAAATCGGAATGTGCTGTGAGAAATACACACTGAAAAAGAGATGTCAGATACATCAATAATTTTTCATATTGAGAACGTGTTGAAATGCGATTTGAGTTCCATTGAATTAAATACAGTATATTACAAAAATGAATTTTGCCCCTATCTCTTTCTACTTTTTAAACTGTGCCTGCTGGAGAACTAAAAGTTAAGCATGTGGTTCTCATGTACGGCTCACATTATATTCCTCCTGGCTGCCGATGCCCCAGCACCTTTGAGCTTTCAGATAATGGCAGCCCCAGCTGACAGCTTGACCTCCTGAGACACCCCAAGCCAGAACCTTCCAGTCAAACTCCAGATGAAAAGATGATTATTGCCTTAATCTGCTATGTTTTGGGGTCATTTATTACGTAGCAATAGACTGAGGCAGACATCATATGTGATGTTAAAACGTGAAAATCAGTGAGACTGTGAAAAGTTAGTGAACTTTGGAGGATTAACAAAATAGTTAGGTGGTTTAAAAATATCTCCCCACAAGCTACTTCGCATTATAAAGAGAAAATACAGTAACTTCACAGCGGTGAGACCTGGCTGACATCATCTTGACCACGTGATCAATATTGACATCACTAGTAAGGGGTCAATGGCTCTTGGGTGTCTCCCGATGGCAAGCACTGAGGAGGACAAACATACCACCACTTGGGCGGTTCCTGACAAAGGTGCAGAGCCTGAGTCTAACCATGAGTAACTTCAGACAGAGCCATAGGAGGGACATTCTGCAAAATAACCAGTCTGTCCTCTTCAAAAGTGTCAAGGTCATGAATAAGAAAGACTGAGGAATCGTTCCCAATTAAGAAAGCCAGGACAACTAAATACTGTGAGTGCAGACCCCAGCACACCTCACCCCTAAACACTTCAGCGTGCCTATCATCAGCTAGAGTTCAATCTTTGTTTCTGTCTTGAAAACATATGCAGTGAAATGCACAAATCTTAGGTGTACTTTTGATTATTTTTGGTAAGTGCATCTACCTGTGTTGCCCAAACTCTTTCCAAGATAGAGAACATTAAGTGGGTTTGAATCGAGTCCCTCAGAGAGAAATGTTCAAGTCCTGACTCTTGGTAATTGTGAATGTGACCTGATTTGGAAATAGGGTCTTGCAGATGTAACCGAGTTAAGATAAGATCATCCAGGATTAGGGTGGACCCTAAATCTAATGACTGGCGTCTTTATGAGAGAAAGGAGAAGGAGATTTGGACACGGGCACACATAGGGGGAAGAAGGCCATGCAGAGACAGACACAGAGATTGGAGGGATGCAGCGTCAAGCCCAGGAATGCCAAGAATTGCTGGTAACCACCATTAGTTGGAAGAGGCAAGGAAGGATTCTTCCCCAGAGCCTTCGGAAGGAGCGTGGCCCTGATTTCAGACTTCAGACTTGGAACATGTTGTTTTAACCCACATAGTTCGTGGTGGCGTTTTATCATGGCAGCCCTAGGAAACTAATACAGAACATTACCATCACCCCAGAAAGTACCCTCGTGTTTCCCCATTCGAGCCTGCCCATCCCCCAGTTTGAGGCAGCCACTGTTCTGCTGTTTCCTGCCATAGATGAATTTTGCCTATTTTTCTAAAGCTTCATATACAAGGAAGCATGCAGGGCATATTCTTTTGTGTCTGGTGTCTTTCACTCCGTGCACAATTTCGTAGGTGGTTCCAGCTTGTTTGCATCTACCAGTAGCTGGTTTGCCTCTGATTAAAGTCAGTTTGCTTGAGGGGGAGGCAAATTTTGAAGTTGGGGAGGGGAATGGGCAACTTATCTTCAAAGCTGGCCTTGGGGCCCCCTGTCCTGGCCTCTGTGACCTCTCAGCTTTCCAACCTGTGGGGGCTTTCCCAGCTTAGACAGGCACTGGGGAGGTTGGAGGCCGGGCTCTCCTGCCACCTGGTGGCGATTTTGGATAGTGCACCCACAG
Organism: Eumetopias jubatus; assembly: GCF_037043125.1. Taxonomy (NCBI): domain Eukaryota; kingdom Metazoa; phylum Chordata; class Mammalia; order Carnivora; family Otariidae; genus Eumetopias; species Eumetopias jubatus. The sequence continues at coordinate 129,546,066 of NW_028274815.1, forward strand.
ATGCCTGGCAAAGGCCTAGTGGGGTGAGGAGATTGTGGGTCAGGCAAGTGGTTGGGCCCCCAAATCACTGAGCACCTACTCAGCACCTGCATCATTTCACTGTGTGTGTGTGTGTGTACGTGACCTAGATTAGGCTGACCTTAAGGGGCTGCTGGGAGAGGCCGATTACCCGAAACTAACTCCAGTAGGGGCAGAATGAGATTCTAGAGGCACAAACTGTGGGGAGTGCAGAGGAAACAGGGAGTCATTTGCCTTGGGCGCTCAGGGCAAGTTTCTCCAGGCATCGTCTCAGCTGCAGGTGGAAGGGAAGGGTGTTGAAGTAGAGGGAACAGCACAAGCAAAAGTGTGGAGACAGGACCAGGCAATGTATGACTTTCTAAACTCAAACAGATAATAAGGTAACACATATCCGTCGTGAACGTTTTAAAGTTAGAAAAAAAAAATGTAGGTCCTCCTCCCACTTCCCACGTCAGTCCCCAGCCCTCTTCCCGTGGAAGACTCACTTTAGTGGCTCCCGCCAGTAGGATGAATGGTGGTGTCGGTTTTGGACGTAAGCCTAAAGAAGGCCTCGCATTTTTCATGTTTGCGCTCCGGGGAAGCCAGCTGCCGTACGAGAGGTGTGGTTACTGCGCTGGGGGGACCACGTGGGGAGGGAGAGACTACATAGCGGGGAACCGCAGGACCGAGGACGAAGCGGGCAGACATATGCTCCAGCTGACCATCAACCCATCGGGCCATCTGGCTGAGACGTCACACACGGGGGTAAAGGAGCCAGCTCGGACGTTCCAGCCAGCAGCCAGCACCAGGCAGAGACAAGTTGCCCAGATTTCTGATCCACAGGATTGGGAGCAAACCAAATGGCAGTTGTATTAGGCCACTAAGTTCTGGGGTGGGTCATCACACAACATATTCAGAGCACCCCGGGCCCTAGGCTGCCCCTGGTCGCCGGTTTCTTGTGGCCCTTTCATTGGGAGAAACCTTCTGAAACACACACATGAGTGAAGTCCTGCATCTCCTCTCAGTTCTGTGGGGGTTTGCACACCACACATTCTGGCCTGCACTTGGCTTTTTCCTCTTAATGATAGATCTTGGCTCCAGATGTGTGTTGTTCAGTACGGTACCCACTAAGCACAGGAGGCTATTTACATTTAACTTAAATGGAATAAAATACAAAATTCATTTCCTCCATCACACTAGCCTCAATTGCTTACTGGCCATGGGTGGCTAGTAGGTCCCATATGACACAGCACAGATGTCGAACATCGCCATCATCCCAGAAAGTTCTATGAGACGGTGTGGGTCTAGATCCTCTCCCTCAGCCTCTTCTTCATCCCTCATTCTCAGCAGCGGCATAGTATTCCCCGGTGATGGTAGTCACTGATGCTGTCCACAGGCTCCTGCTATTGCCATGTCCATTTTTCTTTGTGCAGCTGTATCTTTGTAGTATAAATGCCCAGCATTTCTGGGCTCAATGATGTTTCTGGGCCAAACTACAACTAGAGGTTCTACCACTTCACACGGCCACTAGAAGTTTGTAAGAGTGTTTGCCTTCCCGCACCATGGGCACCTCTCCGTGTTGACATAATGAAGATCTGCCTTGTCCTTTTTTTTTTCTTTTAAAGATTTTATTTATTTATTTGACAGAGAGAGAGAGAGAGAGAGAGAGAGAGAGAGCACAAGCAGGGGGAGTGGCAGGCAGAGGCAGAGGGAGAAACAGACTCCCCGCAGAGCAGGGGGAGCCCGATGTGGGACTTGATCCCAGGACCCTGGGATCATGACCTGAGCTGAAGGCAGTTGCTTAACCACTGAGCCACCCAGGCGCCCCCCCCTTTTTCTTAAATTGTAAAATTCAGATAACATGAAATTTACCATCTTATTTGTAAATGTACAGTTCATTACGTATATTCATACTGTACTACAGCCATCACCACCATCCGTCTCCAGAAGCTTCTCATCATCCCAGATGGAAACTCTGTCCCCATTAAACAGCTCCCCACTCCCTTCTCCCCTGGCCCCTGGCATCCACCATGTTACTTTCTGTCTTTGTGAATTTGACTGCTCTTGGGACCTCATCTAAGTGGAATCATATGGTATTTGTCCTTTTGTGCGTGGTTTATTTCACTTAGTATCGCATCCTCAAGGCTCATCCATGTTGTGGTATATCTGAATTTCCTTCCCTTTAAAGGCTGAATAATTGTCGTATGTATAGACCATATTTTGTTTATCCATTTATACATCGATGGACACTTGGGTTGCTTCCACATTTTTGGCCCTTGTGAATAATGCTGCTGTGAGCATGGGTGTGAATGTATAACGTCAAAACCCTGCTTTCAGTTCTTTTGGGTATACAGCTAGAAGTGGAATTACCGGATCATATGGTAGTTCATATTTTTAATTTTTTGAGGAACTGCCATACTGTTTCCCAACAGTGGCTGCACCAGTTTGCATTCCCACCAACATTTTCTCTGTATCTTCACCAACACTTATTTCCTATTTTTCTTGAGAGTAGCCATCCTAGTGGGTGTGGGGTGGTCTCTCATGGTGGTTTGGATTTGTATCTCCCTAACGATCAGTGACTGAGCATCTTTTCACGTGCTTATTAGCCATTCACATACCTTCTTTGGAGAAATGTCTATTCAAGTCCTTCCCCTATTTTTAATTGTGTTGTTTCTCTGTTGTTGAGTTGTGGGAGTTCCTTACATGTTCTGGATATTAACGTATCAGATACATGATTTACGAGTATTTTCTCCCATTCCTTAGGGCTGACTTTCCACTCTCTTGATTTTTCCCTTGGCCGCACAGAAGTTTTTAATTTTGACATCACCTGATTTATCTACTTCTTTCTTTTGGGGGCTGGTGCTTCTGGTAGTCACATACCTTATCCCTTTAAATGGCTACGGAGCGGTCCATATGAAGTGTGGCTGTCTTATAACTGGATCTATCAGCAAATCCTGAAAGTTCTACTTTCAAAACAGATTCAGAATCTGACCCCTTCTCTCACCACCTCCACGGCCACCCTGCTGCTGGAGTCTCCCATCAGCTGCTTGCATGGACTGCGGTTACCTTCTCCCTGGGCTCCTCGCTTCCTCTTGGCTGCTAGTAGCGTCCACCCTCCTCGACTTGCAGCCAGAGGGATTCCGTTAGAACCCAAGTCAGATCCTGTTCCTCTTCTGCTCAGAACTCTCCATGGCTCCCAGCTAACGTGGAGTAAAAGCCAAAGTCTATTCAGTGCCCCACAAAGCCCTGGGGGATATGGCCCCGACTATTTCTTGGTTTCTTTTTTTAAAAAATATTTATTTATTTGAGAGATAGAGACCACAAGTAGGGGGAGGGGCAGAGGGAGAGGGACAAGCAGACTCCTGCTGAGCGGGGAGCCCAATGCGTGGGCTCCAAGATCATGACCCGGGACCCAAGATCATGCCCTGAACCGAAGTCAGACGCTTAACCGACTGAGCCATCCAGGCACCCCTGGCCCTCGTGATTTCTGAAATAATTTCCTCCTACTGTCCACCTACTCCACCCACAGCAACTGCACGGGCCAGGCATGCTCCTACGTGAGGACCTTTGCACCTACCGTTCCCCCTTCCTCTGACCACTCTAGTCTAAAGTCAAAAATCCACGCCAGCCCCCCACGCCCTCTCCCGCATTCCTCATTCCCCTCCTCTGCTGTATTTTTCTCCAGGGCGTTTACCGGGATCTAACACAATGTATACGTTACTCATTTATCTTGTTTCTTGTTTGTCTTCTCCAAGGAGAATGTCAACAGGCATCACTCTGTCTTGTTCGTGAATATGTTTCTATAGCATGAGCCACCATAGATGCCAAAAACTATTTGATGAATGACTAAGTGAAAACGAGCACCTTTTGTCTGTAGACATTGGTTCGTTGGACATTTTTACTTCTTTCAGTAGCCTCTCCTGTCCTGTGACTATCTCTCATAGCCATAGTGCCCACCTCTGTATCCCAAAGCAAGAGGATTCACTTAAATCACTCTTGCATTCCCAGAGCCCACCACATGGTGGCAGCATATGAACAGACAAGTTTCATGAGCCAGCCCTGAGCATCTCCCAGGACTCCAAAACCCTGGATCCCAGGATATTTGGCTTGGCAGCTCTCAGGGATCTAATTTCAGCCCCAGTTGGTAGATGGGGAAAGTGAAGCTTTAAAGAGGAGGCGTAGTGGGGAAAATCTTGGAATCAGGGACCTGGCTTTTCAGTCTGGCTCTTTTACTGGTTCCCTGTGATCTAGGGGAAGGTCCTAACCCTCTCTGGACCTGTTTCCCATTAGCCTACTTTGTGAGGCTTCCATGACTTACCAGGGTCAGGCCCTCTGGGGGGACTAAGGGGATGCATTCCCATGTGTCACAGTGGGCCAGTGGGAGGGGAACTGCTGGCTCAGAATGCCCCAAGACAGAGGGGTATTATTATCCCGTTCTGTAGACCAGGGCCTGAGGTCTAGAGGACACACTGGAGTGTCCCAGCCAGGAGGGTACAGAACAGGAACCAAAGCCCGCCCCCTGCAGGCCCCCCATTCCAGATCCACTAGAGACCGGCTCCATGGACCATCTCTGCTGGTTCCTCTTTCAGCCTTTTGTTTCTACCTGCAGGCTGATTTCTACCTCCTGCGAACACCTTTGACCATTCTCCATCAAAGGAGCGACATTGGGGCCCCCTTTGGGCAAGTTGCCTCGGTTTTCTGCTCCTGAAAATGGGGCCAAGGAGAAGCTGCAGAGGCTGGGAGAAGGGATTTTTTGAAAGCAGTTTGGGGGCAGAGGACGGTGTGCATCCGGGTAGGAAAGAGCCTGTTCCTCCACAGCCCCCGCCTGGTTCCTGCCCACACTTACAGCCACAGAGGCCCAGCCCACGGATTCTGGTTTTAAAAGAGAAGCTGAAAATTGGAATTTTGATGTGAAGTCTCCTGATTTTTAAATGTTGGCAATAAGTTCATTAGGGAAAAAAACCACACACACAACAAAGCAAAATGCCAGGGGGTCACACTGAACACATCTGCGGGTTGGATTTGACTCCTGGCTGCCTTGTTTGAGACCCTTCCTCACCCCAGGCTCTGACAGACACCTAGGGGGGGACGGTAGCCGGTAGGGGGCATTGTGGGTGGTGTCAGGTGGAACCCGGCTTCTGGGCTCTCCCTGGTGCAGGACCACGGGGCGTGCTGGTAGCCTCTGAGCCCTAGTCGTTGCGGGCCCATCAGACCCTCGTTGGAGGGGAGGCTGAGCGTTCATGGTGCAGCAGTAGGCAGGGCCTGTTGAGCAATGAGGCTTGTAAACACAAGGGCTTACGTCACCCAAGCACGCAGCCTCTGGGGGCACCTGGGGTGGCGGCAGATTTCTCCGTCAGGCCAGCGTGGGGAATCTTGAGCAGGGAAGCAAAAGGCTCAGTGTCTGGTGGGTGAAGTCCATCCTGGGGCCAGCAGAACAAGACCCTGATGGGGTGAGTCTGGTCCTTGGGGGCTGGTCACCAGGATCGGGTTGCCCCTCGACTCACTGTGTGACCCCGGGGCACCGTCCTCTGGAACTCAGTTCTTCCGTTCAGAAAATGGGGTTCACATAACCCAGACCCGTTATGACTTATTACCAGCCCAAAGGGTGAAGGTGAGCCTGGAAAGACTAGTCCTTTCCACCCCTTAAATGTGACCTTGGCCTCAGTTTCCTCATTTGTAAAGTGGAGATAATGGGATCTGTTTCCTACAAGTTATCAAGAGGATTAAATGAGTTAATACACGCGGAGAGCTTAAAATGTGGTTCAGAGAGGGTGGAAGACGTGCTTGAGGACACACAGCAAATCCTCTAATTCGCTTCAGACCCCCCAGGTCTCACTGCAATCTCCTCAGAACCCTGATAGGTGTGTGTGTGTGTGTGCATGTGCATGCTTGCATGTGGGGGGGGCGTGCGCACGTGCATGCTTGCATGTGGGGGGGCACGTGCACGTGCATGCTTGCATGTGGGGGGCGCACGCGCACGTGCATGCTTGCATGTGGGGGGGCGCGTGCACGTGCATGCTTGCATGTGGTTGGGGGGCGGGCTGCTGAGGCTCAGAGAGGGATGCCATCCTGCCTGGGGTGACCTCACTTTCTCCGCCTCCTCCATACATTGAGCATCTTCCCTGTGTCAGGCACTGTTCTAGGCACTGGGGCACAGCAATGAACAAAACAAGAATCCCTGCCCTGGTGGGGGTGACATGGGGAGGGGGCAGTGGGGACAGAAAACCACATGCATAGGGGAGGTAATTTTGATTGTAAAGAGAATACGGGAATGTGAAAGAAGCGACTGAGGATCTGGGACTTCCAACGGGGAGGTTAGGGAGGGCTTCTTGGAGGTCACCTTTGGGCTGAGCCCTGAGGAGTTGCCTTGGGCAGAGCTAGGGGACCAGTGTTCTTGGTCCAGAGGGAACAGCAGATGCATTCACCACTGGTAACTTTTGATCATGCCCAGCCGCGGAGGCCCAGTATTTGTGGGCCAGCCCTCGTAGAACGGGCAGTTTTTTGGGGAGGGTGGGGGGAGACTGAGGTAGACTGGACAAGTAGGGTAATGGTAGCTGGTGACAGGCTGGTAAGGAAATTCACTCGCAGGTGGGGCCAGGAGGGCCTCTTGGAGGTGGTGTGAGTGTCCCATTTTGCTGAGCTCTGAGCGTCCTACTTTGCAGCTTGGAAGGCCTGGCTGAGTGGCCCTGGGGCCTCAGATCTCTCCATGGCCCAGCGGCTGCTGGGAAGGCCCGGAAAGCCAGCAGGCCGGGTCAGTGTTTCATCCTGTTCTTCCCTGCTCCCCTCCACCCCCAAGGGCGCTTGGAGATGTCATTTCTCCAGCTCTCTGGGGCGGAGGTCACCCCAGCTCAGCAGATAACACTGAAGGTTGAGCAATGCCTGCCTGCCCGCCAGGGCCAGGGCCGGGGTCAGTGGGCCGGGGGTTATCCCCAGGCAGGCTGGGAGCTCCTGCCTGGGCGGCCTGGACCAGGAGTGGCAGAGGGGTGGGCCCAAGGATCTGCCCAAATGGCCTGGGAATGGGGCTGGAGAGGGCAAGGGGCCCCTTGAGCCTACACAGCCCACTGTTCCAATCCAGGATGGGCCATGGCCTGTTTTCCCATCTGTGTACCGGGAGTAGCAGAAACATCCTCCTGCCGGGGTGGAAAAGGGAACCCTGGGTCCAGCCCCACCCTCAATACAAAGTGGGGACTTGGTAACAATGGGGGAAGTCCCTTCTCCTCCTGCATAGCTCTCAGTGTCATCCCCACCCCAGCCTCAGAAAAAGGGTTTTGGCCTCAGGTTGGCAAATAGGTCTTAGGGTGCCCTGACAAGAACTCTTCTTTTGAGACTACTGGGGGACATGAAGCCGTGTGACCTTGGGTGTCTTATGCCCGCCGCCCCCCCCCCCCCCGGGTTCTTTGTACCCTGTGTAGGGGATGGTTTCTTTCTGTTGTGCCTCCCAGAGTGGACTTAAAAATGAAGCCTTATGTTTGGGAGTCTGGTGGAGACAGTATTACAGTTAATGATAACTGTAACGGCACCTTCATGGCTGGAGCTTGGAGAAGTAAAGTGACTCGCCCAAGGTCGCATAATGTGGTAGAGTCTAGCACCCCCGCCCCCTTCCACCTCCCTGGGCCCAGGTCAGGGTCGGGTGGGGCCAGAGAAGACCCAGGTGTGGTCTAAGGGGGCGGGCAGGTCCGGTGGGCGGGGCTAGAGGAGGAGCGCAGTCGCCGCCCCAGAGGCCCGGGTGGAGTGCTCCCTTGAACTGACCTCCATCCCTCCCCCGCCGACTGGGGTCCTTGTATTGGACGTGGCTTTACGAGCGGAGTCTCCACCAGCGTGGAATCCCCTCCTTCCGAGAGCTGGGGATGGGGGCAAGTTTGGGGGCGGAGCCGCGCCCGGAGAAGGGCCGTGGAGACCGGTCACCTCTCCAGGAGCCAGAGCCGAGGACTGGGGTCTCCGGCACGGGGAGCGCCTACTCTGTGGGGCGTCCGGGCTGGGCGCCGCCGATCCTGAAGCCACCGCCTCCTCCAGCAGGGGGCGGGCGGCGGCCGTGTTTTGGGTGGGGGAAGGCGATCGCGTTGCCCCCTCCCCGGATTCCACCCCCTTCCAGTACAGCCTCCAGCCCAGAGGGGGCGGTCCGGGGGCGGGGTCGCGCCTCCCCTTCTCGCTCCCAATCCCGGGGCCGCCGGGTGGGGGTGGGCAGGGGGCGTAAGGCCGCCCCCCGCGACCCGCGGACCCCCGAGGGCGCACTCCTGGTCTCGGGTCTGGCCGCCGTGCCCCGCCGACGCCCTCCCGGGGGTCTCGGGCCGCCACACCGCGTCCCGGCGGCGGCGGGAGGGGCCGGGGCGGCTGCCAGCGTGACGCAGCCGTTGCCATGGGCCGCCTTTATAAATAACCGGGCTCAGGAGAAACTTTAGCGAGTCAGAGCCGCGCACGGGACCGGGAAGAGGACCCACGCGAGGGTCCAGCCGTCAGCCCCCGCACTAGTAGCGGCCACCCCGGCGGCAGCGGCAGCAGCAGCAGCGACACAGCGGCGACAGTCCGGAGCCAGGAGGCCGCGCCACCTGCGGGCCGGCCGGAGCGGGCAGCCCCAGGCCCCCTCCCCGGGCACCCGCGTTCATGCAACGCCTGGTGGCCTGGGACCCAGCATGTCTGCCCCTGCCGCCGCCGCCTGCCTTTAAATCCATGGAAGTGGCCAACTTCTACTACGAGGCGGACTGCTTGGCTGCTGCGTACGCCGGCAAGGCGGCCCCCGCGGCGCCCCCCGCGGCCAGACCCGGGCCGCGCCCCCCCGCCGGCGAGCTGGGTAGCATCGGCGACCACGAGCGCGCCATCGACTTCAGCCCGTACCTGGAGCCGCTGGGCGCGCCGCAGGCCCCGGCGCCGGCCACAGCCACGGACACCTTTGAAGCGGCTCCGCCCGCGCCCGCCCCCGCGCCCGCCTCCTCCGGGCAGCACCACGACTTCCTCTCCGACCTCTTCTCCGACGACTACGGGGGCAAGAACTGCAAGAAGGCGTCGGAGTACGGCTACGTGAGCCTGGGGCGCCTGGGGGCCGCTAAGGGCGCGCTGCACCCCGGCTGCTTCGCGCCCCTGCACCCGCCGCCCCCGCCGCCGCCGCCGCAGCCCGCCGAGCTCAAGGCGGAGCCGGGCTTCGAGCCCGCGGACTGCAAGCGGAAGGAGGAGGCCGGAGCGCCGGGCGGCGGTGCCGCAGGCATGGCGGCTGGCTTCCCGTACGCGCTGCGCGCCTACCTCGGCTACCAGGCGGTGCCGAGCGGCAGCAGCGGAAGCCTGTCCACGTCCTCGTCGTCCAGCCCGCCCGGCACGCCGAGCCCCGCCGACGCCAAGGCGCCCCCGGCCGCCTGCTATGCGGGGGCGGCGCCGGCGCCCTCGCAGGTCAAGAGCAAGGCCAAGAAGACGGTGGACAAGCACAGCGACGAGTACAAGATCCGGCGCGAGCGCAACAACATCGCGGTGCGCAAGAGCCGCGACAAGGCCAAGATGCGTAACCTGGAGACGCAGCACAAGGTCCTGGAGCTCACGGCCGAGAACGAGCGGCTCCAGAAGAAGGTGGAGCAGCTGTCGCGCGAGCTCAGCACCCTGCGGAACTTGTTCAAGCAGCTGCCCGAGCCCCTGCTCGCCTCCTCCGGCCACTGCTAGCGCGGCCCCCGCGCGCGTCCCCCTGCCGGCCGGCCTCCGCGCCGCTGGGCGCGCCGCGGCCGCGGAGACTCCGGGAAGCGCCCGCGCTCCCGCCCCCGCCCCTGGTGGCGCCGGCAAAACTTTGGCACTGGGGCACTTGGCAGCGCGGGGAGCTCGTCGGTAATTTTAATATTTTATTATATATATCTATATCTATATTTTTGTCCAAACCAACCGCACATGCAAATGGGGCGCCCGCCCGTGGTGTTATTTAAAGAAGAAATGTCTATGTGTACAGATGAATGATAAACTCTCTGCGTCTCCCTCTGCCTCCTGTGCAGGCGCCGGCGGGCGGGCCGGTTTCGAAGTTGATGCAATCGGTTTAAACATGGCTGAACGCGTGTGTACACGGGACTGACGCAACCCACGTGTAACTGTCAGCCGGGCCCTGAGTAATCGCTTAAAGATGTTCCTACGGGGTTGTTGCTGTTGCTGTTGTGTTGTTGTTGTTTTTTGGTCTTTTTTTTTTTTGTATTATAAAAAATTATCTATTTCTATGAGAAAAGAGGCGTCTGTATATTTGGAAATCTTTTCCGTTTCAAGCATTAAGAACACTTTTAATAAACTTTTTTTTTTTTGAGAATGGTTAAAAGCCTTTTGGGGGCAGTAGTTGGCTTTTGATTTTTTTTCTTTATTTTTGGTTTATATGATTTTATATTGCTTTCCTGGTGTGGGGGGGTTGTTGTGTGTTGGGGGGGTTCTATTATTTTTGGCTTTTTTGGTGGTTGGGTGGGGTGTTAACAGCTGTTTCTTTCTTTTTTCCCCCCCCCTCCTCTGCTACTCCCTCCAGGGTCTGTGCTTGGAGATGGGGGTGCCAGGCTTGTAGGGGGCAGGCAGAGGTGTGCTGGGTCAGGCTCTCAGAGTGACTCAGCGCCCCTGGGTGCTGGGGAGGAGTGACTGGGAACCCTGCTTGGGGAGAGGTGTAGGGCGGCCTGAGTGCCAGGCTTGGCTTTAGAGGGGCCTGCAGTCTGGGACCTCTGTACAGTGTTTGGGGATCGGGCCAGCAGGCCAGATTATGTAGGAGGAGGGGGTATGGGTCTTGGTCCTGCTGAGCCCAAGTTGGGGCAGATTCTTTTTGGTAAGTGTAGTTGGGCGGGCTGTTTAAAAAAATGCTTTGTGTGTGTATATATTTATTTTAAGAGGAGCCTGGGTGTGTGGGCGAGCTTGTGTTTGTGTGTCCCTGGCCTGCCAGAGGGGAGAAGCTGGGCCAGGTGGAGGGAGGTGGGGGAAGGGTTCCTGCATTTCCATTCCCTTTTCTTCCCGGGGGCGGGGGGGGGGGGGGTGGTGGAGGGGTGGGAGGTTTACCACTTGTAACTCCTTAGCCCAAGTGTGGACACCAAGGTCCAGCCTCACCTGCTTGTTCGTGATGGCAGGGCCTGGTTTGAACTTGGGACTGCTGTCTCTGATACCCTGGGACAGAAGGGACCCCTGGTGAGGCTTCTGCTTCCCTGCCTCCTGATACCCTCCCGCCCCCCTGCACTGCACCCCCACGGCCATTCCAGCCCTGGACAGCATTCCTGAGAGCTGAGGATGGACACGGAGGGGTTAGCGTGGATACACGTTCGGCGTCCCGCGGTGCCTGGCACACAGGAGGTATTATATAAGCGTTTGCTCTTGTTATTATTTTTTGCTGGGAGGTTCCTGGCATTTGGCAACCAGTCTTCAGTGCAGCGAGAGTGTGGCGGGTACCTGCCAGGGGTCGGGTGTCCAGTAAGTCCTGGACCTAACCCATCTCATGTAAGCCTCCCAACAACCTTTGCACAGGTGGGTACTATTATAAGGCTGGGTTTTAGAACTGTGGAGCAGCCTTTTGTCACATCCCTAAGGGTACGAAGGTGGTTTGGAATTCAGGGGTGGGGTCAGATGGGAGCTTCATAGATTGGTTTGCCAAGGGCCTGGGGCAGCCTGGGGTCTTGGGAGCAGCTGCTGGTGTGGTGGTTTTAGAAGAGGAAAGGCTCCCCCCCCCCTTTTCCCTCTGGAGGCCTGGGTGTGCTTTCTCTGTGGGAGCCCCGGGTATCCGGGACAGAGACAAACAATTCCCACATCATGGAGCTAAGCGTCAAGGCAAACTACTTCCCCAGCGCCCCCCCCCCCCAAACCCTAGCATCTTTTGTTTGTGGCACTGGGGCTGTCTTTCCGGGGGTGGGGTGGGGGGGAGGTCATGATTTAGGAATGAATCTTCCCAATCCCCGCTCTCCTCTTTGTCACTCAGAGTTGGCCGGGTGGCTGCCGCTACACCCAGAGGAGGTGAGAGGGAAGCAGCCTAGCCACACAGTGACCCCCAAACCTCCTTTTCTTGAGCCCTGTCTTGCAAGCCAGCGTTGAGTACAGCCCTTTACACGCTCACATCCGGATTTAATCTACGGAAGCACTCCAGGGAAGGTGTTGTACCCATTTTATAAGAGTAAACTGCGGCCCCCAAAAGTGAGGTTAGCGCTCAAGGAATGGGGTGAAGCCAGTTCCAAAGTTAGGTCCGACCCCCAGGTCTCTGGGGAAAGCTTGGGGTCGAGAACCTGTTTTGTGATCCTAGCTCCTGCCCTCAATCCTGGGCCCTCCCTGGATGACTCCTTGCCTGGCCTCAAGTTCAGGTACCCCAAATGCCAGAGTTCAGTGACTTGCACACAGTTTCACAATTTGGAAGCAAGAGAAAGGGGATTTGACCCTGAGCCCATCTGAAGAAAGCTGGGAAAAAGTTAACAGGTTGAGGGCTCTGCTGGTGGTCTGGGTGGCCTGGTGTGGGAGCACTGAGGACAGAGCTGTGCCCAAACGACTCTGGGAGATGTCATAGGTGGGGGAACAGCCACCCCATGATCACAAGGCTAGGAGGGCTAAAGGCTTGCAGGGAGGAGGGAGGAAGCCATTCACAAGTCAGGAAAAAAGAGAGTAGGCTGGGGGAAGGAGCACTGGGGTGGGGGTGGGGGGCAGGAGGCCAGAGAAGAGCCTTGAGGAATAGTAACAACAGCGTGTGTGAGTTCAGTGCTTACGATGGGCAAAGCGCCACTCCGAGGCCTTGGTTCAGATGGACTTGCTGGATCCTTCTGTCTGCCCAACAAGGCTGGTCACGTTAACCACAGACCCATTTAGTGGGGTTGACCACTGAGGCTAGCTGGGAACCCCAACCAGTGTTTGCGAGAGTTGACAAAACACATTCATACCTCCTAATCTTAGGCAGTTGTCCCATGGCCTGGTGATTTCTACCAAGGAGAAAAGTGGGCGTCCAGAGTGAAAGCTGGAAACACTGCTGGGTGCTTGCCAGTTGAATCAGCCCAGCCCCCTCTTGAAGGCTGCGGCTTTTGTTAGGGGCATTTTCCTGCCAAGCAGACAGGCTCAGAGAGGGGAAGGGACCTGTCCAAGGTGGCACAACTGGGGATGGTGGGAGCTGGGGTAGGAAAGAGAAGGGAGACTCCCCCGTGGAAACACTTAAAGGTGTCCTCCAACCCCCGGAGTGCCTGGGATGGTTTTGTCCTTGTTTCTGAGACATTTATTTGTCCAGTTACTTTTCCCATTTATTTGGCAAGCATTTGCTGAGCACCTGCTAGGTGCCAGGCCCGATGCTCTGTGCTGGGGACGTGGTGACCAAGACAGAGGGGACAATTTAGGGAGAGAGGCAGACACTAAGTGCCCAATAACCAGAATGAGGTAATGACAGGTGGGGACAAGGGCTCCGAAGGAAGGGAAGTGGGGCAGGGAGGGGCTGGGAGGTCCAGGAAGGCCTCCCCTAGGAGGTGGTGTTCGAGCAGACACCTGAGCCAGGGGAGGTGTGAGGGAGACAGGCCTTGGTTTATTGGGCATGCACACGCTGTGCTGGGTGTTACCATGTTTTATGTGGCTTTTATTCTTACAATAACCCAATGACTTGAGTGCTGTTTATCTTTCCACTTCCTCAGTTGGGGAAACTGAGGCACAGAGAGACGAAGTCACTGGCCCAACAGCTGATGAGTGACTTGCGTGAGAGTTGAATTCATGTCTTACCTTTGAACCTGAGAAGCCTTCTCTTCCTGTCTCTGCCCATGGCCCCAAATTTCTCATTTGCTCTGTTTTCCTGCCCTCCTCTCCCTGCCCCTTTCCTGGCCTGGCTGACCTGCTGGGTGACCCCTGAAGGAGTCCCAGCAGCTCCAGCTGTCCGTTTGGCTGCCACTCCTTGGAGGTTTTCAGCCTTGTATTGGCTGTGGCCATGGGCAGGGGGGCAGTGAGGGAGGCTGGGGGCTGCTGGGGAGACTAGAGCTTCTGGGGCCCCCACCTGTCCGAGTTCGAGCCCCTCCTGGGTGTCCTCTGAGACCCAAGAGTTAGTTAGGAGTCCTGTTGTACAGAGTGGGGACCTGAGGCTCTGAGAGGGGACATTACTTACCCAGAAAACAGAATAGATATTAGAAGCCATGCCTGTGTGAGCCCCAGACTTAGCTGTCTCGTCTGCTTATCACTGCACTCTGGGGGGACAGATGGGCAAACCTCGATTTTACAGCGTTTGAGGGGTAAGATGCTCGGGCCAAAAAAAAAAAAAAAAAAAAAAGCTCTGTGCTTTGTCCCTTACTTGCTGGATGACTCTGGGCAAGATACTTGACTTCTCTGGGCCTGGGTGTATATTCACGTATTTAGTCAGGATCAAGCAAGCACCTACTGTGGGCCCAGGATGGGCTCTGGGCTCCTGGAGTTGACATTCTGGCATGGGAGAAAGAGGAAAATGAAGGGGGCTGTGTGTGTGGTAGAGGGTGACAAGGGGAGGGTGTTGAGAGAGCATTCCAGGCAGAAGGAGCAGCAAATGCAAAGGCCCTGGGACAGGACAGAGCTCAGTGTTTTAGGGAAAGAGCGAGGAGCTGGCGTGGCTAAGGTTGAGGCTGCCAGGGATGACACGGCGAGAGGAGAACAGAGGGATGGCAGGGTCCTTCATGCAGAACTGTGGAGGCCAGCGTGAGGCTGACGGAGGTGGTTTTGAGGAGGAATCAGGGGGTGTCCCTGGCAGGGCCTGGCACCTGGAAAGCCCTTGACGAGTTTGTTGATGGGACAGAACAGGCCGCTTGGCCTCAGGAGGAGGCAAAGTGCAGTGGGTGAAGGGCACAGGGAGGCTGCCTGCCGGGGCCCAGGAGATCTCGTGGGTGAGCAGCCTCTGACCCAGGGCCTGGAGCCGCAGCGAGCTGTTTGCCAGGCAGGAATGAGGGGAGGGCATGCCGGGAGGGGTACCAGAGGAGCAGAGGCGGGGAGCCAAGAGGAGGAGAGTTCCTTGGGAAGCTGTGACTGCGGAGGAGAGGGCACCAGGGGGGAGGAAGGCCAGGCTGGCGAGGGAAGTAGGGCCCAGCCTCCCTGAGGCCTCGGGGGTGGGTGTGTTGGGGAGTAGGCAGGAGGCTGGACCCCAGGAGAAGTGTTTTCTTTTTATCTGATTTCCCAAGCAATGCATGATCCTGGTGGGAGGATTGGAGAATGCAGAGCATCAATGAAGGAAGGAGACGGGAAACACCCATGATTCCACTGCCCGGAAATAAACCCCACTGACACTTGCTATGTGGCCTTGGACAAGTCACTTTACCTCTCTTCGCCTCAGTTTCTGTGTTCGTAAAACGGAATGATAGTACCTGCCTCATAAGGTCGTTGTGAGGATTACACGCGTGAGTCCGTGCGACATACCTAGAGCAGTGCCAGCACCAGTGAGTAGTATTATTAACAATCTCATTACCGTTTTGGTTAAGAGCTCCAGCGCTGGAATCTGGCTGCCTGCATTCTAGTTCTGAATCCCCCATTTCCTGGCCGTGTGATTTGGGGCAAGTGACTGCATCTTGGTGTCCCTCAGTTCCCAGCTCTGTGCTAAGAAGGTGATAAAGTTCCTCGTGGTGTTTTGTAAAGATTTGACAGGTAAATTCATGCAGGGCAATGGTAGGGTTGTGTATGCCAGTTCGTTCTTTGCAGAATTTTCACTTCATGTGTATTTTTTTCTTCATTGTAGCTAACATTGTCTATTTGATAGTTGCTTCCTTCCTTCTTCCTTAGCAATGGGACCCTCTATTGTGGGGGGCAAGTGATAAAAGACTGCATTTCCCAGAATCTCTTGCAGCTAGGGATGACTAATGAATATAAAGAGAAGTTGTAGGTGAGGTTTCCAGGAAAGCTCTTTAGGGGGTGCTGATTCAGCTATGAGGTACGTTTCCTTTTGCCTCCTTCCTCTGCACCCTCTCCACCCGCCGCCCCCAACTTCTTCCTACTTTCTGCCTGGAACTCAGATAGGATGGCTGGAGCTTCAGGGGCCATCTTGAACCATGTGGCAAACACTGAAGCATGGAAGCCACCTACTGAGGGTTATGAAACCGGAAGATAAAAAGCACTTGGGTTCTTGATGGTAGTGCAACAGCCACGCCAGTCTTTGCCTGCCTTACTCTGGACTTATTTATATGATATGAAAAATAGAAATAAAAAAATCTGACAGAGGTCTCTGTGCTTCTGGCTCCTTGCTCCTGGCAGCTGAAGCTACTTCTAACTGATACATTTGCCCAGGTGGAATCTCCTCTGCTGACCCCAGCAAGGACAAATCGTGACCCCGCACCCTCCATATGCAAACCACCGAGGAGGTCCTCAGTTTGGAAATGGAGAGGGTCAGTCCCCGCTGCAGAGCTCACAGAGTATGTGGCAGCTGTGCTGGGAGCCGACACCCCACACCACCCTGAATAACCCTTCCGCCTCATGCTGCCACCACCACCTGCTCCCCTGAGCCCTCAGCCTGCCAGGCCTGGGAGGCACCTTTGCTAGCCTGCCTGGGGCCAGCGCAGCTGGGATCTCTATGGGGTGAGTCTGTAGGCCAGGGAGCCAGGCTGGGGGGAGCTTTTATTTTTATAGCTGTCACCAGATCCCTGCCTCACAGGCCCTAGACCTGGAGCCCTGGTGAGGACGGAGGAGGTCAGGGAGGAGGAAAGCTCCTCAGGGAAACTGGTGGGTGGGGATCAGTAGGCCCTGGAAAAGAGAACCCTGGGGCAGGAGTTGGGACTTGCCTGGACTCTTTGACTCAAGCCAGGCCTCAGTCCTCATGCTAAACGGGGCTGGTCATCGAGCATGCCTTGCTGATGCTCCTGGGGGCTGGCGAGGGACATACAGATAATGGGGACCCTTTCTTTCCTTTCGTCTTGAAACTCAGGTGCAGAGCATTAGCTTAATCCCGCCTTTCCGTTCTGAAGATGCGGTGGCTACCAGTCCTTGCAAAGCATGCATTGCATTTCTGTTTTATTTCCCCTCTGCATCTCAGCTCCCCACATCCATTTCCTGTAGCCCCCACTCCACTGTGGTTGATATCTGTCCTTATGTACGTGCATCTTATTGTTTTATGTCTCTTCACTGAAATATGCATACACAGGAGAGTGCACACAATATAGGCAGATGGCTTGGTGGGTTTTCCCTGCATAGACCCATGGGCGGAACCAGCACCGAGATCAAGAAACAGACCATTCCACCAGAATGGTGGTCCCCAGAAACCCCTTGTGCCCCTTCTAGTTAGAGGACACTCCCATCACCACCTAAGTAGAGAAAGGAGGAATCATTATCTTGATTACCAACAGCAAACATTAGTTTTGCCTGTTTCTTTTTTATAGATGGAGAGAGAGGGGGGCAGAGAGAGAATCCTAAGCAGGCTCCACACCCAGCACAGAGCTGGACGCGAGGCTCGATCCCACAACCATGAGATTATGACCTGAGCCAAAATCAAAAGTCGGACGCTTAACTGACTGAGCTACCCAGGCAGCCCTAGGGTTGCCTGTTTCTGCACTTTATATAGATGGAATCACAGGATATACATTCATTTGTGTCCGATTTCTTTTACTCAGTGTTGTAACTGTAACATTCGTCCAAATTGCACGTATCAGGATTTGTTCCTTTTTGTCACTGACTAGAATCCTACTGCATGGATGTACTACAATATGTTTACCCATTTTATTACTGAGAGACACTTAGGTTGTTTCTAGCTTTTGGCTCTTTAGAATTGGGCTGTGATGAACATTCTAGAATACATGTCTTTTGGTGAACATAGGCGCACATTTCAGTTGGGCGTATACCTAGGAATGCTTGCTGAGTCATAGGGAATGCTGTGAGGACGTATTTTAATTCCTGTTAGTGCTATTTAACCCTAGGTTTTATTCTATTTCTTACTTTTTTTTTTGATTTAAAATTTTTTTCTTAGTCAGTTTGGGCCACTGTAACACAGTGCATAAGCTGGGTGGCTTATAACCAACAGAATTTTATCTCTCACAGTTCTGAAGGCTGAGAAATCCAAGATCAATCGGTAGCAGATTTGGTGTCTGGTGAGGACCTGCTTTCTGATTCATAGATGCTGTGTCCTCACGTGGTGAAGGGGTGAGGGAGCTCCCTGGGGTCCCTTTTATAAGGGCACAAATCTATTCATGAACTAACCCTCACATTAGGTTATTTCAACATATGAATTTGGAGGACACAAACATTCAGTCTCTAGCATTTTTGTTTTGAAAAAGATGTCACATGTATAGAAATGTTACAAAAACAGTGCAAAGAACACTTCCCCCCCTGAATTATTTAAGAATAGTGGTGCCTGGGTGGCTCAGTAGGTTAAGCATCCAACTCTCGATTTTGACTCAGGTCATGATCTCAGGGTTGTGAGATCATGCCCCGCTCTGGGCTCTGTGCTCAGCGGGGAGTCTGCTTGGAATTCTCTCTCCCCATCTCTCCCTCTCTAAAATTAAAAAAATAAAATAATTAAAAAAATAAATTGCTGACCTGTTGCCTTATCACTCCTTAATACTTTGACATATATATATTTCCTACAAACAGGGCCATTTTCTATATAACCACAATATAAATATCAAAATCAGGAAATTAACATGGCACATTACTGCCATCTCCTTGGACCCATTCAACTTTCACCAGCTGCCCTAACCATGTTCGGTAAAAGGGTCCAGTTTAAATCACACGTTACATTTAGTTGCCATGTCTCTTTAGTCTCCTTTGATCTAGAACAGCTCCTCAGTGTTTCCTTGACGTTCGTGACCTTGACATTTTTGAGAAAGGCCAGCTATTTTGTGGCATGTCCCTCAATTGGGGTCTGTTGTTTCCTCGTGGTTAGGCTCAGGTTATGCATCCTTGGCAGGTAAATCACAGACCTGATGCTGTGCTATTCTCTTTGTCACATCATCAGTGGTGTTCTCCCCCCTCCCCCCGGTTTTATCGAAATATAATTGACGTATAACATCATATAAGTTTAAGGAGTACATCATGACTTGATAGGTGTATATATTATGAAATGATCACCGCAGTAAGTTTAGTAAACATCCATCACCTCATGTGGTTATGGTTTTTCCCCCTTGTGATGACAATGATGGTGTTCACTTTGATTACTTGACTGAAGAGAGATCTGCCAGACTTCACATCTGTAAAGTTACTCCCACCCTTTGCAATAATAAGTGTTGGGGGTAGGTTGGGAGCCCCTTCTAGCTGGCGTCTGTGCCCTTCTGACATGTCCCCCTCATTCTTTGAGTACTTCCTTACTTTCTGGCATGCAGTGCTGCAGGTGCTCCACCTCATCTGGTGCCTTCCCTGCCCAGCCCTGGAATCAGCATTTCTCCAAGGAGCCCTGGCTCCTTCCAGTGGGGAATGGTCTCAGCACAGAGTGTCCTCATCACTGCCAGAGTGTCACTGCTCCAAAACCCTCTCTAAGACTGTGTGTCTGTATGTACATGGACATAAACTTCTATCTGTGTCATTTCTGTATCTGGTTATCTGTCTTCTGTGTATCAACTGTGTAGAACACTATGAGCTGACATGGATAATTCTGCTTCTAATCCAGCACCACAGAGTTTATTCTAATTTTCTCCCTTTCCATGTTTGGAACTATCTTTCCCAACAGTGAGAAGAATATTAGCTTTCATTTTTCTTAATTTTTATTTATTTATTTATTTTAGAGGGAAAGCGAGCGTGTGAGAGAGAGAGAGAGCACGAACATATGCGGGGTGGGGGGAGGGGCAGAGGGAGAAGCAGACTCCCCGCTGAGCAGGGAGCCCGATGCGGGGCTCGATCCCAGGACCCTGAGATCATGACCTGAGCCGAAGGCAGACTCTTAACCAACTGAGCCACCCAGACGCCCCAGCTTACATTATTCTTAATTTATGTACTTATCTCATCAATCCCCTTATGTAACCAATTTCCTTTTTCTGCACCTCACTCCCTGCCCTGCCCACTCCCTCCCACCCCAGTGGGATGCCCTCCTCACTCTGCTCTGGCCCCCAAACGGTGCCACGTTTCTTGTGTATGATCTGAGTTCAACTACCCCATGGAATTTACGCATTTTGATTTTAATTTTTTATTTAATTTGAATATATAATACCTACTCATTGTCTGAAATTCAAAAGGTATGAAAGTGTTTACAGGGAAAAGTCAGTCTTCCTCCCCCATGGCCCTCACATTCCCTTCCCTTCCCAAGGGCTTTTCTTGTCGCCGGTGGTCTGTGCGCGCATATGCAGGTACAGACCCACACGTGATGGTCACTACATCACACATTGTAGCACTGTCCATACTGGTCTATACTTTGCTTTTTTCATTCAACAATGTATCTTGGAGGTTGCTCATATTGGTACTGTAGAGCTGCCTCATTCTTTTTTTTTTAAGATTTTATTTATTTATTTGAGAGAGACAGAATGAGAGAGAGGGAGCAAGAGAGGGAAGAAGGTCAGAGGGAGAAGCAGACGCCGAGCCCGATGTGGGACTCGATCCCGGGACTCCAGGATCATGACCTGACCTGAAGGCAGTCACTTAACCAACTGAGCCACCCAGGTGCCCCTCTTTTTTGTTATTTTATTTTTAATTTTTTTGCCTCACTTTTATTTTGTTCAAAGATTTATTTATTTGAGAGAGAGAGAGAGAGAGAGAGAGCAAGCAGGGGGGGATGGGGCACAGGAAGAGGGAGAGAGAAACTCAAGCAGACTCCCCACTGAGCGCAGAGCCTGACATGGGGCTCCATGACCTGAGCCAAAACCAAGAGTTAGACACTTAACTACTTGGTGTAAAGGAAGCCCTTGATAACAAAAGGGTCCCCTCACATCAGGGTCCCCAGGCTTTTGTGGCATAAGTTTCTACCTCAGGCTTAGGTTTAGGGACACAGTCCTGCTAAGTGAGAGGGAGGGGGCTGGCCCGGACAGGACCAGGGGGTCTGGGGACTTGGGCTGGGGTTCTTAGGTCCCAAGAAGAGTTGTGACCAGGCTTTTGATTCAGTAATATTTGAAGGAAAAATGCTAATGTAGATGGGAACTGGTGTTTGGTCCTTCATCACTCATTCATTCATTCATGTTCATCTTCACAGCTTGTGACTTTAGGCAAGTAACTTCACTTTTCTGTGCTCGTGTTCCCTCTTCTGCAACATGGGGATGGTGACAACAGAACCTGTCGCCCAGGGTGTGGTGAGATTGAATGATGATGCATGCACAATGCTCGAATACTGCCTGGCACATAGTACATGCATAATAATATCAATTATCCTCACAGTTCATTTTTTTTTCAACAAATCATTTATTGAGAATCTGCTACATCCCAGGCTTTGTTATCTCTACCTGGAATTGGAAGCATGTGGAACCTCAGATTCTGTAAAACCAGAACCCAGAAAAGATGATGGGCCCGCAGCGTGTAACCACCCTCACCCAGCAATCTGGCTGCAGGGGATGGTTTA
The DNA here is from genome assembly GCF_037043125.1 of Eumetopias jubatus. Lineage (NCBI taxonomy): Eukaryota > Metazoa > Chordata > Mammalia > Carnivora > Otariidae > Eumetopias > Eumetopias jubatus. Next base: position 129,567,400 of record NW_028274815.1, read on the forward strand.
AGATCCCCGACTCCCTGCACTTTTCAGGCCAGGGATCCTGACACCCCTGTAAGCCCTGTTGCTCAGCTCCCCAGAGGTTGGGACAGCCTCAGACCTTCTCCAGCAGTGCTGATGGGAACCCTTGCGGGCTCAGAACAAAAACAGACTTGTACTTTTTACAAGAAGGACTCTCCTTTTTAAGGTGCTGCTGAAGGTCCAAGCAGCCTTTTCTCTGCTGCCAATTGAGCTCTGGGATAAAGTTGGCTTTGGGGCACCTGGGTGGCTCCGTCAGTGAAGCACCTGCCTTTGGCTCAGGTCATGATCCCAGGGTCCTGGGATCGAGTCCCGCATCGGGCTCCTTGCTCAGCAGGGAGCCTGCTTCTCTGCCTGTCTCTGCCTCCTCACCCCTGCTCATGCTCGCTCTCTCTCTCTTGCTCTCTCTCTGATAAATAAATAAATAAAATCTACGATAGTTGGCCAGGGGCTCACCACTGCCTGCTATCATTAGTGTAGTGTGAACCAGGTCTTCTCCATCTCGACACCACTGGCATTTAGGACGGGATCATTCTTTGTTTTTTTAGGATGTCTTTATATGGGGGTTGGCAGCGGAGGAAGGAGAGAGAGTCTCAAGGAGACTCTGCACTCAGCGGGGCTCAATCTCATGACCTCAAGATTATGACCTGAGCTGAAACCAAGAGTCGGATGCCTGACCGACTGTACCACTCAGGCGCCCCGGGACAGGATCAGTCTTTGTCTCGGGACACTGTTGTGCATTGCAGGTTCCCTGCCTTTATGCACCCGGCGTCAGTAGCACCCCGCAGCCCCTAGATGTGACAACCAAATATGTCTCCAGACATTGTCAAGTGTCCCCTGGGGATGCAAAGTCACCCTCAGTTGAAAATCCCTGGTGTGGAGCATCCAACAGCTGGGCAGAGCTGAGTGGCTTGCCCTGTGACATTGGGGAAGCCCTCTGCACTCTCAGGGCCTCAGGTCCCCATCACTTACTTAGGGGATCAGGCTGAGCTAGCATCAGGGGGCCTCCAGCCTGGTCTCCCTAGAGTTCTGGCTCCTATGCATTCCTGTCTCTCTTGGCACCCTGGTTGCAAGTTCTAGGAGGCAGAGCTCATGAGGATTGGGGCCCAGGGGACAGGTCTGGATGGGGCCAGCCCCCTGTTTGTTCTTTACCCCATGCCTGGCCCTCCCTCCAGATGCAGGAGAGATGGTAAGTACAAATCCAGGCTGTGTCTCATTGAATCCTTGTAATAACAGCTTGGTGAGGTGGGAGCTTTTATTTTCCCCATTTTCCAGCAGCGAAATCACAACTGTGTGCCACCTGACTTGGCACACCAGAATACAGTATCACTTCTAGGAGGTCCATGCAAAGATGCATGACCTGAAGCTAGCGATGTGGAAGCATCAGGCAAATCCAGAGTGAAGGGCAAACTACAAAGAGGCTGGCCTGTCATCCTCAAAAGTGCCAAAGACAAGAAAGTCCATGAAAGACTGAGGAGCTGTTGAAAGAGCCTAATACAACCGAAGGAAGTGAGGTGTGGTCCTGGACCAGAAAGAAATTGTAAAGACCTTTTGGGGGACAATCGTGGAATGTGGAACGTGGCATGTGGGTTTGATGGTGGTGTCATATCGATGATAAGTGTCGTGAGTTTGTGTACTGTGTGTGTGTAGTGGGGGAGGGGGGGTTGGGAGATCCATGCCGGAGGGTTCAGGGATCAAAGGACATCACGTCTACAACTGACTCTCCATCATTCAGGACAAGAGAGAAACATAAACAGAGGGAGAAATGATGAAGTGGGACAGAATGTAAATAATCTGGGCAAAGGATATCCCAGAGTTCCTTATAACTCCTGTAATTTTTCTGTAAGTTCAGAAGTTGTGCGACAGTTGAAAAGCGAATCAAAACATCTGACCTCCAATAAACCCGAGAGAAATGAAAATATATGTCCACAAAAAAGACCTGCAAGCATATTCACGGCAGTTTTATTTATAATAGCCCCAAGCTGGAAATAGCCCAAACGTCTTTCAGCACACGAGAAGATCAACAAATCGTAGGACATCTATAATGGAATAGTACTCAGCAGGGCCGCGGAGCGGGCTATGGGTTCCCGCACACGACGGGCGAATCGAGAGCATTACGCCGAGGGACGGAAGCCAGACACAAAAGACCACGTACGGTGTGACTGCTCTGATAGGAAGTTCCGGGCCAGCTCAGATGAATCTAGAAGTCACAACAGTGGTTCCTTCTGTGGGTAGAGGAGTTCCACTGCTCGGGAAGGGGCATGTGGAAGAACCTTTGCTGCATGTGGCTGCTGCAAAGGTTCTGTCTTGTCCTGGGTGGGGGTGATATGGATTTATATACATGTAAGTGAATATTCATTGAGATAAAAACTGACCAAGACAGATTCCCTTTCTGTACTTGACATATGTTAAACTCAAAATCAGAGTGAAAAAAGAAAAAAAAAAAATGGAAGATGCACATCCAACACAGGGGAATGAGGTGGACAGGGAGGGGAAATGGGGTTGAAAGGAATAAATAAAACCGGGGAGGGGGCTGGCATGGCAATGAGGACAGCGTGTTCGGAATTGAGGCGCTGGAGGGGCACCTCGGTGGCTCAGTGTGTTAAGCGTTTGCTTTCATCTCAGGTCATGATCCCCTGAGTCCTGGGATGGAGCCCCGAGTTCGGCTCCCTGCTCAACGGGGAGGCTGCTTCTCTCTCTCCCTCTGCCCCCCCGCCTCAAATAAATAAGTAAAATCCTAAAAAAAAAAAAAAAAAGGAAAGGAATTGAGGAGCTGGATAACTCGGGCCTTCATACCTGAGGTTCTAAAGGAAACACCACAAAGGACAAAAGGGCTAAGAAAGGGGGATTACCCTGCCTGGGGTCACACAGCTGGTGGGTCGCAGAGGCAGGATGTGAACTTGGGGCTGGGTGACCCTGGGGAGTGCTCCTTACCCAGTGCTCTGGCCTGGACTCACTGGGCTGGACAGCCCTGTTTGGCTCCCAGAGGCTTCCCCGGGGCCTGGTGGGGATGGCGAAACCACCACCTGATGAAGGCCCTTCCAGCCCAGAGCTCGAGATTCCAAGTGGGGTGATCAGGCAGTGGGACAGAGGACGGCCTGGGCAGCAGATCGCATCCCCAGAGCCTTGCTCCCCGGTCCGGGGCCGCCCTGCCAACCTTGCCTGCCTCCTGTTGTCCTTTGCCTTCCTTCGTGGCCGGTGTGTGGGCTCTGGGGCTCCACACCCTTGGGTGTGAATCTTGGTTCTTCCTTCATCTGCCTATGTGACCTGGGGTGAGTGGCTCCCCACTGTGGGCCTCAGTTTCCACTTCTAGAGCCTGCCCACAAGAGCATGTGCCTAATAGCATTGGTGGACAGTGTGCTCAAAACTTGACATGATGCCTTCACGTCTTAAGTACTCAAAAAGGGCAACTGCTCTTGTTGTTTATTATTGCTATGTGTGGGAAGGGGGGAGCCTCTGTTGCCCTCAGGCCTCGCAAACACCTACATGTTAAGACAGCTAAATTTTGATTTAAAACAATGCTAGCTAGCATGGGATGGAAACTTCTGGAGAAAGGAGCTTTCAGACTTCCTGGAGGTTACTTAGAAAACACTCTTAATTTCCATTCTGGGTTTTGAAAAAGTTCTTGGTGAGCTAAGGCAGGTCTGGGGCGGGTTTCCTGGATGGTGACACACACGGCACTCATGCTCAGAAGGGGCCCGCACGTGGTTTAATGCTCTGCTGCTGAGCCTTGAAATTCTTCACGATTTCAGGGCGAGGGTCTTGGCATTTCATGTGGCTGGTCCTGGGCAGGACTGTGGCATCTGGCGAGGTTGCTCAGTACTTTCACCTTGGTTGTGTTTGGATGTTCAGGAACATTCTTTAACCTTGCGGGCCTCAGTTCTTCCATCTGGGAAGTGGGAAGAAGTGCTCTGTGCCAGGCCATAGGGAGATGAGAAGAACCCAGATCTCCTGGTACCCAGCTACCATTGTTGGCTGAGCAAAGCTGAACCTTGGGGAAATAGGGACTTGGCAGGCCTTAGTGTGTGCCCCTGGAGCACACAGTAGTTGCTTCGTAGGTACCAGCTGCTCTTTGATCCCCAGGCTGGCCTGTCTTTTTGCCTTTTGCACCGTTAAATTTTGATTTTAAAACAATGCTGGTGGGGCACCTGGGCGGCTCAGTCGGTTGTGTCTGCCTTCCGCTCAGGTCATGATCCCAAGGTCCTGGGATCTCCCCGCTCAGTGGAGAGCCTGCTTCTCCCTCTCCCTCTGCGTGTGCCTGTCCCCCCCACCCTCCCCCCCAACTCGTGCTCTCTCTCTCTATCTCAAATAAATAAATAAAATATTAAAAAAAACAACGCTAGTAATACACACCTCCGTTTTCTTAAAACATTTCCAATCAGGCTGGGTTGTCTTGGACAACCCACCCTGGGGACAGCCCCTTTATTCATGGTTTTATGATTTGAGGGTGCCAACTTGCAGTAGTCACCTATGCCTTAATGCTGTCCTTTTTATTTATTTATTTTTATTGTCCTTTTATTTATTTATTTATTTATTTATACTTTTTCTTTTTTATTATTTTATGATTATTTTAAAAGATTCCATTTTAATTTTTAAGTAATCTCTATGCCTGACATGGGGCTCGAACTCACAACCCTGAGATCAGGTGCCCCTCTGTTACACTTTTTAAAATGTAAACTTTCCATGGAAGCATAACCTGGGTCCAGAGGAGCTGCTGTGTTTTCAGCCACCCAGCCCACCCCATGCGCCCTCATGGAGCACTTCTTCTTGTGGCCTTTCACTGCTGCCTGTTTTCCGGCCCATCTCTGGCTCCTCGTTTCTGAGTCTCTGCGCATCAGTCCCGTCTGCAAGCGGGCGCCCATGATACCCCAGGATGGCCACATGCTTGGTGCCCAGGAAGGAAATGGTTCGTAAAAGAACTGATGGAAACAAGAGGAAAAAATGGCAAAAACGATGACAACAGCGCCCAGGTCTGCATCATCGAGGGGTCTGTCAAGGGGGGTTGGGGTCGATGGGAGTTTCTTGTGAAACTTGTAAAAGCACAGAGTGTTTGGTATCGGCAGGGACTAAGCCCCACGTTTTCCGGAAGAGAACGGTGACACTGTGGATGTCCCAGGGCCCTCGGGAGGGGCCGGTGGGATGGCACTGGGGGAGCGCCCGCTGAGAGAAGGTGATACTGAAGCAGAGACGTGGAAGAGGAAAGGGAGAGGGCCTTGGGGGTATCTGGGGAAAGAGGGACTGGCGAGTGTGAGACCCTGAGGTGGGACCACGCTTCTCTGTTCAGGGAGCGGCAGGGAGGCCAGGGCGCGTGAGGGGGCTGGAGGGTGGTGTGTGGATGTGGGTCGTGGGCAGGGGGCTTCTGAGCACAGGAGGGATATGATTTGACTGCCTCTGAGGGTTCGCAGGGGGTGACAGCCAGGGAGAAGAGGGAGCACAGAGACCGAACTGGTGGAAAGTGCTGAGCCCGGGGTCTGGTGCACAGGAGATACGCAATAAACATCCTGTTACGGGAGAGAGTATGCTGAGGCTGTGGATGGAGTGACCTGCTAAGCTTTAATGGGTGATGTCTGAGGGGTCCTGTCTGGTAGACCCCGCCTCCCACCGTGGAGGGCTTGGTGCCCCTGGACGAGCTGGGGGCAGGGAAGGAGCCCCCCCCCCACACCTCGCAGTGGGACAGGATCGGCAGGTGAGTGGGAGGAGGAGGCCGGGCCAGGGCTGGCAGGGAGCCAGGGAGCCAGCGTGCAGACTGGGAGGACAGGCTGGGGCTGGTCGTCCTGGGGAGAGAGGCAGGAAGCAGGACCCGGCCCTGAGTGGAGCTTCCTTGCTTCCCAGCCCGTCTCCAGTGTGGACTTTGCGGAAATCCACGCCCTGCCTTGGTGGTTTCTGCCCTGGGGCTTCTATCTTGGCCCCTCTGCTCCTCTCACCGCCTCCCTACCCCTCCAGAGCTGGGGCTCCAGCCAGACGTCCTCACCATGTCCAGGGTGCCCCTGCTCACACCTACAGCCCAGCCTTCTTGCCTCCCACCTGTACCTTTTCTCGGTCTCCCCCATCCCTCCAACTTGCCAGTGCACCTTTGACTCTTTCCTTTCCCTTCTTACCAGGTTCATGCCTACCCACTCCTTAATTCTCAGATGAGAGGGTCCTCGGGGGGGCCTTCCCTGATCTCCCATCTCTCCCCTCCATTCCCATGCACAGCCAGGACCCCCGTTTGGAGTCTATATGTGTGTGATTATCTGTCTAATGTCAGTCTCTCCCAGGGGCGCTGAGCTCCTGGGGCAGGAACAGGTCTGTCGTGTTGCTAGCACTTGGAACAGCACCTGGCACATGGTAGGATGGAGGATGGAGGATGGGTGGTTGGCGAAACAGAGAGAGATGGATGGACAAATGGGTGGATGGACTTGGACTGGTAGGCGTGGGCTGGGTGATGGCATGAGCAAGGAACAGGTGGAGGAGGGACGAGTGGGTGGGTGCATGGGTAAGCAATGGCTAGGTGACAGGAGACTGGACTAAGGTGGGTGGAATGCAACAGAAAACTCCTGGCCTAAGAGTCAAGAGACCTGGGCTCAAGTTCAGCCTTGCTGCCCTATTAACATCAAGGCCTGTGGAGTCGTAGGCGTGTCCTGTTGCCCCTCTTTGCATCTGTTTCCCTGTCTTTCGGTTTTTCTGCTTTGTTTTTATTTATAAAATAAATAAACATCCTGTATTTTTGTGGCTTTTATTTTATTTCTTTTTTATTTTTTTAAAGATTTTATTTATTCATTTGACAGAGAGAGAGCGGAGAGTCGGGGGGAGAGAGAGAGAGAGAGAGAAGCAGGCTCCCCGCTGAGCAGGGAGCCCGATGCGGGGCTCGATCCCAGGACCCTGGGATCATGACCTGAGCCGAAGGCAGACGTTTAACGGCTGAGCCACCCAGGCATCCCTGTTGTGGCTTTTATTTCACTGCGTAGACCCTTTCCTACCCACCCCCCCACCAAGTTTTTCTAGAGCCACACCACATGAATAGAACATAAGGGAGCAGCTGAGAGGGGGGCAGGGCATCGCCCCAAGAGTCCAATGAGCCAGGAACAGAGCATGAAAACCCAGCCGGACAGTCACAGTCCCTGGATATGTGAGTCCCTCCGCTCCAGGAGTGTTTGCTAAAAATGCAGATTGCAGGGTCCCAGCACCTAAGCTTCCACTTAAGGTGCTTTGGAGCAGACCCAGAAATCTGCAGTTTTAACAAGCCCCTCTCCAGGATTTTGAGCTCATTTCTAGGTAAGCCTCACTGCACCTTCCAGGATGACTAGATCCTACAGGTCAGCAGCCTGGTGTATACATGTGCGTGCCTGTGTGTGTGCTGTGGGGGATGGGGGCTGCTGTGACAGTTTCTTTTGGGGGGGGGGAGGGAACCAGACTGGAAACAACCGGGATGTCCATTGGTGGAGCTGGTTAAGTACGTTGCTGCTGGCCCACTCCCTGGAGGACCCAGCAGGCATTAGAAATAAGGAAGAAGAAGATCCTGATAAGGCAAAGATCTCCAAGATATGGTTCGGTGAAAAAGCAGGTGCAGAATTGTGCTTGTTGTTTCAGCCCCTGTGTTAAAACATTCATAGAAGAAGAGGACTATGGATATGCATGGACAGTTCTGGAAGGACACACAAGAACTAGGCCAGGGGTGGCCTCTGGGAAAGGACTCGGGGGACCAGGAGCAGGAAGGATACCCTTGGTTATGTCTGAATCCCTCCCTGAGGCTGGGGCTGGAATTAGGACCCTAACTAGCTGTGTGACCTGAAGCCCCTCTCTGAGCCTCAGTTTCCCCTCGTGTAGATGGGCTGTAAAGCTTCTAGCCTGGGCCTAGCCAGCACGGAGGGCCCAGGCAACTTGATCCTGCTTCGGCTTCCATTTCCTGGGACACTCCTGGTTGGGCCTCACCTTCTAGCAACCCCACTGGGCCCAGGGAGGGTGGGTCCCCGGGGAGGGGGCGGCCCAGTCCAGGGTGGGGCTGAGCTGGAAAAACCGGCAGGGTTGGAGCCGTGTGTGCAGGCACCATCCTCACTCCTCTGCCTGGAGGCTGCCCAGGGACACTCACACCCACCTGGTGCCCCCAAGGGGCTGGGACCAGAAGAGCAGCCCCCCACCCCTCCACCAAGCTTCAAGCTGGAGACCAGGGGAAAGGGGAGAATGACTGGCCCCGGGCCAGGGTTGGGGGACAAGGAGACAGAGAAACAGGGAGACACAGAGAGAGAGAGGGAGGGAGACAGAGAGAGACAGCTAGGAAGTGAAAAAGACAGGAAAGAGAGAGAGAGAAAAGAAGGAAAGACGGGGAGACAGGAAGGGAGAGGGCAGGAGAGAGTGGAAGAGGAAGACGCGTATACGCACATGCACACGCACACACGCACGGAGCCAGATTCGGGCTGAGAGAAGCAAAGAAATCAGCGAGGAGGAAGGAGGCAGCGGAGCTCCCCAGGTCTGGATCTGGGCGGGGTGGGGGCTGGGCGCACTGGCCAGGTGCCTGGGGCCGGCCAAGGTGCGGAGTGCCAGGGAGGGGGGGTGTGGGCCAGGGGCCCAGGCTGCTGAAGCCACATCCCCAGCAGGGCATTTTCCACACCTCTGGGGTGTAGCTGCAGGCCTGACCAGTCCGAGGAAGCAGCTCAGGGCCCCTTACTTCTTGGCCCTCCCGTCCTCCCTTGGGACCTTGTACCTGGAGGCTGCCTCCCCAGGGGGCCCTCTCAGAGCAGCCCTGGGAAGGCCTGAGGTGAAACCGGGCTAATTAGTGCTCAGAACTGAGATAATCGCTGTCTGGAATGTTCCCTAGGAGGTCCAGGTGGGGGCAGACAGCCAGGGGCCACAGGGTACCTGGGATTGGCCCAGCCGGGCCTCTGCCTGCTGGCTATTAGAGCCCTGTGTATTGGAAGTAAGGAGACCCAGGAGGCCTGGATCCTCAGGTTTTAGGACCTGTAGTTGCTCAGGTCCCTCCATGCTATCCTGTACAGCAGATCCACCGGACTCCAGTCTGATCACATCTGCCACAGCTCCTGCCTAAAGCCTTTTATGGCTCCCATGGCATAAGCTATAATCTGAGCTCCTCACCTTGGCCTCATCTCCTCACCACCCACCTGCCCATCTGTTCATGCTCCTGCCTCGTCACTGTGGCCCTCCCTTTCCGCTCTCTTACCCTCAACATTCCATACTTGGCCCACCTCGGGACCTTTGCACATGCTGTATCCCCTTCTAGCCTCCTCTTCCTTCACCTCTTCTCAGAGCTCTCCCTACACATCCTTCAGGCATTAGCTCTAAGTCACCTCACTGGGGAGGCCTCCCTGGTACACTCCCAAGCAGTGCCCCACATCTCTCCTTCCAATGCTCAGCACTACCCCTTCTCTTAATGGTATTCCTTACTTGATACCTGCTTCCTCCGTGCAAGTGAGGCTCCCTGAGGACAGGTGCCAGGTCTGCTTGGTCACCACTGTGTCCCACAGGACCTGACACACAGCAGGTATTCCACAAGCAAGCCACTGACCACCAAGAAGCAGCCTGGACACTTTTTTTTTTTCTTCTTTTTTTGCTGTGTGGATTCCTCCTGGAAAGGGACCCCGCTGACCCCTGGGTCTCCCTTCTCCATTCCCCGTCCCTCTTCCAGCCCCAGCCCCAACCCCAGGAAATCCTGCCTCTGAGTCTTGACACTCCACAGGGCGGCCCTGGCCATGGTGTTGTAATGAATCACTGGCCAGAATCTGGTCTTGATTATCTCTAGGCTGGGCATGGCCTGCCTGTCTCATGGGGGCTGGGACCACAGGCCACTGTATCAGGGGCCCCAGGTATCCTGCTGGGCCTCTTGCCTCTGGCTACAGATAACAGCACAGGGCCTGGTGGCCTCACCTCAGCTGCAGGCACCTGCACCAGGGACATGCTGAGTGGCCTCAGGGAAGTTCCTGCCTCTCTCTGGGTTGTGGGGGTCACACGGGGTGGTGTCTTGCCCCATAGGAAAGAGTGAGGAACTCGGTAGAAATGGGGTCTGTGACTCAGACAATTATTACATATGGATGTAATAATTACGCCGACTTCTCAAGGAGGCTGAAATGAGAAGTGATTGGTGACATATGGCTAGATTCTCACGTGTTCCCAACCGGGGGTTGTGGCGGGGGGGAGTCCTGCCCCAAGGTCCCCTGGATGCCTGAGATTTACAAGTGTCCTGGGCCCATCGAGGTGGGACAGAAAGTACTGGCACATGAGGGTGTGAGCCATTTTTAGGGCATTGATCCTACCATGTTTCAGTTTCCTCATTGTGAAGCAGGGGCAATAAGAGTTTCTACTTAAAAGGGATGTGCTTAAGTCAGAGCCTCTCTGTGAAGGGCTTGGAATAGCGCCTTACTCGTAGGAAGTGAAAAATAACTACCATTACTCTCACCTCCTAGAGTCTTGCCTCACCCTGTCCCCACCTCTCTGTGCTTTCTACCCCCACCACCATTCAAGCTTGGGTGATTCACCTGAGTGATTACAATAGCCTCCAAATGATCTCTGCTCCCAGTCTCAGCCCTAGGTCTATTCTTTGCGTGCTGCCAGATGGAGCCTTAAAAAACGTAAGCTGGATCACCATCCTCCCTTGCTCAACAGTCTCCCATGACTCCTGCTGCCCTCAGAATAAGGATTAGCCTCCTCATCACCACCTGCTGTTGCTGCATAATGGCCGACCCGTGTCTCCTAATCTGTTACTCTCACTCTCATTCACTCTGCTAGAGAGTTACCTTGGTTTCCTTTTAGTAAATCTGGCTCCTGCCTGCCTCAGGGCCTTTGCACATGCTGCGTCCCCTACTGAAATGCTTTCCTCACTGCTCCTGACCTAGGTAGTGCCCAGACCTCAGATCAGGGACCTCCTGAAGTGGGCACTGTGATGACCCACCCAGATACCCTTACACTGGACCCTGCAGTCATCTCTCAGCTGCCATGCAATGTTGGCAGCTATGGGTGCCTAGCTAGAGCTGCTTTCTGGAGCTCTCACTGAACAGGAGATGCCCCACCTGTGTGGTCCTCTTACCCCCAGACAAACAGGTGGACGGAAACAACCAATGACTGATTAAACTAGAGAAACAAAGCCCAGCCCCCTTATTTCAAGGTGGGATCCTCTCTGTAGCACTCTTCATGCTCCAGAACTCCCCATGAGATTAGGCTAAAGCTAGACTTCGGTTGAGACCATATCCTAGCTTTGTGCTTACCACATGTCCTGTTTCACTCTCTCTTTTTCTCCCCAAAGCATTCCTTAGTGAATCACATGCATTCCAGTCTCTGTTTCGGGCTCTGCTTCTGGGCATCCCGACCTACGACACCTCCTCAGGGAAGCTTTTCTTGACCCCCCCTTTCTGGTCTCATCTTCATGGATCTTTCTTGGCAGCCCTCATTATGGCCATATTTCTACACTTTCTCAGATGTTTATTCGATTGGGGTCTGTCCCCTACCCCAGAATGCAAGGCAGAGATCATATTGGCTCTGTTCTCTGCTGCATCCCCAGTGCCTGTTAACCGGGCTTGCCACATAGTAGGTGCTCAATAAATACCTGCTGAATGACTGAATGAGGAATGCCTGGGTGAGCTGGAGGTTAGGGGGCGCTGGGCATCATCGAGGCCCCAGGTGCTTCCCATCTCTTCCCAGCCCAGCTCCTCACAGCTCCATGATGGTGCCAAAGCTCCTGCCATCTCTGTCACACAGCCATGGCCCAGGCAGGAAAAGGCCCTCATGTGCTCTCTTGAGAATGAAGCAACTATTCCCAGAAGTCCCTTGGCAGACTTCCCCATCTCACTGGCCACAGACGCATTCCAGATCTCGCCTCAGCCAATCACTGCAAGGGGAGAGAGAGGGCCATATTTGACTTGAGCCAATTAGCATTCACCCCCGGGGTGGTGGGCGGAGTTTGCCCTTGCCGGCGGGGGGGGGGGGGGCGGGGAGGAGGGGGGGGAGCGGGAATCCATCTGGGGCCAGGTCTGGCCGTGAGCTGCAGACCCCTGAACGGGCGGCCTCTTTCATGTGGATCCCCTACCTGCCCTGCCTCCCTGGGGAGCCCTTGGGTGGTGGTGTGAGAAGGGAGGTGGGGTTGGGTGAGTGTTCAAGCAAATTAGGTGGCCAGACACCTTCCCTCAGTAAATGTTTATGGCCAGTGAGGGAGAGGAGGTGGGCGGGCCCAGAGGGTGAGCCTGTAGGGGAGAGACAGAGACTTGCTGGAGAGATGGAGAGACACTGAGGGAGAGACAGAGACACAGCAGAGAGACAAAGGGAGCCACACTTCGAGGGTTGGTCTGAGAGACACAGGGAAGAAGAGAGACAGGGAGGTAAAGAGGGGAGAAAGAGAGAGAGAGAGAGACTTGGCCAGGAAGGCTTTTGCCATCAGCACCTTGAGTGGTTGGAGGACTTGTCCTGGCGGAAGCAACATCCTTGTCCCCTTCTCATCGGCTTGATGTCCGGGGCAATCTTGTGTCCAGCCTGAGCCTTGTGTCCTCTGCTGGACAAGATAAATGACCCTCCTTCACAGGACTGTCCTGGGGTCCCCAACACACGGGGATTATCATTGGCCAGTGGTCTTCTTTGGCCTGTAAATGGCCTGGAGTGTTGGGAATTGTCACCCCAGTGATGGGCCCAGAGTCACAGCAGGAAGGCAGGAGGGATCCCGGCCACGGGTGTGATTCCAAAGCCCCTGTCCTGTCTGCACCCCACATAGCTGGGTTGGGCAGTGAGGGGAGGGGGGGATTTCCTGGCTGTCAGGCACCCCTAGGGGTAGTGCTGACCAGTAACTACAATCTTGGGAATAATAATAATCATAATGGCTGCCATGTTCTAAGGGCTTCCCAGGTGCCAAACACCAACCCCACGAGGGAAGCACTGTTTAATTCCATTTAGTTTGTAATGCCCATTTTACAGATGAGGAAACAGCCTCAGGGAGCCCCAGTGACTTCCTAATGACAGAACTGGGTTTTGAAGTCAGGCAGGCCAGGGTCTGAGTCCCTGCTCCACACCTGACAGGCTGGGTGACCTGGGGCAGTCACTCCCTCTCTCTGAGCCTCATTTTTCACATTGTAAAATAGGAAAGTAACAGTTTAAAGGTTGATATAAGGGTTTTTAAAAAAGATTTATTCATTTATTTGGGAGAGAGAGAGAGCACAATCAGGAAGAGGGGCAGAGGGAGAGGGAGAGAGGATCCTTGAGGCAGATGCCCTGCTGAGCACAGAGCCCGACACGAGGCAAGATCTCACAACCCCAAGATCATGACCTGAGCCGAAACCAAGAGTTGGATGCTCAACCCACTGAGCCACCCAGGTGCCCCAGTTGATATGAGGATTAAATGGGACGATGTACAGAAAGTGCTCAGCACAGGGCCAGATAAAGAGTAAGTGCTCAGTACTTGTTAAAAGGTATGTTGGATAATAGTATTAAAGTGATTTAAAAATAATTCCTTTAATTGCTCCCCTTTATTCAGAGGAAGAGCTGAGGTTCAGAAGGGGAAGTGACTTGCCCAGTGTCACCAGCTGAGTAGAGCAGCTAGATTTTAACCCAGTGGGTCTGAGGCCAGTGTTCACTCCCAGCCCTCTGTGCCACCATGATGCTCAGCCCTGGATGGCCTGTTTGGGACTCAATCCTTGTGGGTCAAGAAGAAGATGCCTGTGGCCTGGCCTGATATCCCTCTGGCCTGGCACCAGCCATGATCACCCACTGGGGCGATTGCAAAACCCCACTCCCTTCACTAGCCGATAAAGGGTGCCCATTGCAAAACTCAGCGGAGAAATTATTAAGTGTTGTGTCATCCTGCGGCCAGGCCCTGGGTGCCCCTTTCCTGCCCAGAGGCCTGGGTGGGGCCGACTCTTCACTCTCTCCCTTCACAACCCTGAGCCCGGGAGACGCTGGGGTGGGGGTCAGCATGGGGCTTTCGGGGAGTGGACAGAGAATAGACCCAGCCACCAGTCCACCCATAACCCCCCACTCTCAGGAAATGGGAGTTCTGTCCTTTCGGGTGCTCAGGCCCAAGACTTGGGGTGACTTGTTCATGTCTTGCCCCACATCTAATGATTGGTCAGAAATCTTGTCAGTTCTACTTTTAAAATACACCCAGAAGCCAACCAGGTTCCCCCCTTCCACTTGCACACGGGATTCAAAGCACTTCCCCTCTGATCGTGCTGCTCCTACCTTAACTCAGTGCATTCTCCACATGTAGTCAAAGGGATCCTGTTCGAGCCAAATGGATCCTAAGTCAGATTTTGTCTCTGCTTAGAACCCTCCATGGCTCCCATCTCAGAGCACGTGCTGAAGTCCTTACAAGGGCCACATGACCCTGCCTCATCTGGCCCCATTGCCTTCCCGACCTCATCCCCACCATTCTTTCTCCCTTGCTCACTTTGCTCCAGCCACAGTGGCCTCCTTGCTATTCCTCTAACACACCCCAGGGCCTTTGCACTTGCTGCTCCATCTGCCTGGAATGCTCTTCCCCATTTCCTTCATGCAGCTGGATCTCTCACTTTATTCAGGTCTCATCTCAGTGTCACCACCTAGGAGAGGCCTTCCATGGCTACCCTGTTAAAATGTCACCCTCCACCGTCACCTTCATCCCCTCAATCCTTCTTCCTGACTTGTCATTATTATACATTTGTTTATTTGTTTAACGTCTGTCTTCTTCCTTTGATTGTCCTCTTACTCGGGGCAGGGACACTTGTCTGTTTTGTTCACCAGGCTCCACTGGCACTCAGCCTGGGCCTGGCACCTAGTAGGTGCTCCAAGAGAGTGGCTGAATCTGTGAATGGTGGGCAGGAGGGGCCACAGCAGCCCAGATCATGTCTCAGCAAACCTCACCAGCCCCCTTCCTCTGGCTGGTGGCTTGAGGATGGTGCCCGGAGCATGCAGGTTGCAGCTGGAGGGGGCTCCCTGCTGGCCCAACTCCCCCCCAAACCCTCTACCTAGCTCCATGATGGCACTCGCCATGAGTGCTGTTTTGCTTCCATAATTATCCACCTTCCTCTGCCCAGACTCGGAGCTCTCTGAGGACAGGAACTTGTCTGCCTCAGTGGCACTGCTGTCCCCAGGGCCTAGCACCGGGCCTGGCACCCTGCGGGGTGGGTCAGTGGCTGGCAGATCTGCGTTTGCCTCACATGCCCCATTTACAGGGCCAGTCACGGCCAGGAGGGGGTTAAGAGGAGACTCAGTGCCTGGACCTGCAAAGTCAGGGAGAGAAGGGGGCCCACTCAGGCCTTAATTATAACACATCCCATAATGACACGGTGTTATAATAGGCACACAAAATGTACTAATCTGATATTATATCTGGGCTTTTTACAATAGATACAATCAGCCGGCCACAGTTTGCTAACTCATTCTCGACCTATCTCCACACTCCACCTAAGATTATTATCAGCTTCCTTAATTAAGTGGAAGGCAAAGCTCTGCAGGCGATGCTCACAGCCCCAGCACCAACGAGTCCGGCCTGGCCCTCCCATAAGCTGGGATAATCGTTACTCCCACATGGGGTGAGGCTTGTGCCGCCTTCTCCATCCCAACCCCCTGTCCCAGGCTGGGGTGTGATGGGCCTGTTCAAGGCCTAGTGAGCCACAAACACGAATCGCCAAGGACTCAAACTGGTGGTCCGTGGACTGGGTCAGCCTTGAGGTGCATTGGGTTTGGCCTGTGCGGTGCTTTTGCTGAAAGTCAAATGAGTGGCCAACACTGAAAAATTGGGACATTGTATACAAACATCCAGATTTCTGGCTTCTCTTGAGAGATGGGAAGATCCGGGAACCCTGGGCTCACAAGAACTGTGTGCTGGAGTGGAAAGGCTGTCTCCACAGGAAGGAAATGGCCACATTTGCCCCCCACCTGCTTCACTTTTGTGTCCCTGCCTGGCTCCTGTAGGCAGCTGAGTTTGCAACCCCTGCTCTAGGGTTAGAGGTCAGTTACCTGTGTGTAAGATGGGAAACTGACTCTCAGAAAAGGCAAGTGACTTAACCGATATTGCACAGTGAGGCTGGAACTCCGGTCACCACTTGTTAAAAGACCTTTAACAAGTCTTTACTGAGCACCCACTGTATACCAGGCAGTGGGGACACAGAGAGACCACGATTGGCAGAGTCCTGCCCTCTGGGGGTGACGGTCTTCCATGTCAGCCGTATTGTCACCTTTATTGCTGGGAAACAGTGTCTGTTGGAGACGGGTCCTTTCTTATCCCCTTGGGGTAGCTGTTGGCCCCCATCCCAGGACAGGGACTAGAGGCAGCCATCTTGGAAGGAAGCCCTTGGCAAAGGCTCCCAAAACAGGCTGCCGCTACTCCCCATCCGGGAGGGGTGGGCAGGGGCGGGGGGAGGGAGTGAGGAGGGTGGGAGTGGAGATGAGGGCAGGGAGTGAGCAGAGAAGGCACGGTACAGCCAGATAGGGCATGAGAACTTTTCTGCCCTGCTTGAACCAAAGGTGAATCAACTGGGCTTCTCCCACTGCCCTTGTAAAGGCAAGAAGTGGCGGGACAAGGTCGCTGGAATACTCAAGTTCACCACTTGCTAGTCCAGAGAAAAGGCATTTGCTCAGCCAGCAGAGGACAAATTGCTCCCCACCCCCACAGCACCACCTCTGGTCAGGAGGAGAAACTGCAGCCTGGAACCCCTAGCCCTAGTCCCTCGGCATTGGAGGCAGGTAGGGTCCCACTGACCCCAGGGCCACAAGGGCTGTCACAGACCTGCTGGCCTTGCAGGATCCACATCTGAAGAGCATTAAGCAGCCCGCGCGGGCTCTGTGGCCGGCTCCCCACTGATGCGGGGGGGGGGGCGGGCGGGGGGGGGATGAATAACAGTCCCAGCCATCATGTGCGTTTGCTAAAAATAAACTTGACATACTTTTGCATTGGGAAACAATGTAGATTCCAAACATTCTCAAAGGGCAGAGAGGGGGAAAAAAAAGGAAGAATGGAAATCAGGTTTTCGAGCTTAGTAATTAATTAGCCTGTAAACAAATGACTCACACTCCTTCTTGGCTATTTTTCTTTCCGTTTTGCGTGGATTTTTGCAGGGGCCCGGGGAAGGAGGCCAAGTGAGCCAGGCTGATAGGCAAGACTGGGCCCACATATGTGTACCTGGGGTGGAGGGTGTCGAGGACTTGGCCAGTTGGAGAGTGAGAGGAAGAGCCTCAGGTGAAGGGAATGGCATGCGCGGCAGCCCTGAGAACCAAAAGAGCTTGTCATGTTGGAGGAACAGTGAGGAGACCCATGTGGCTCAAGTAGAGTGGACAGAGTGCTGAGGCCAGAGGGGACTGGCCACATCACACAGAGCCGGGTAGGCTGTATTAGGGCATCTAGACTTGATCCCGAAGACAGTGGGAGCCATGGAGGGGTTTTGAGCTAAGAAGGAACATTATCTGATTTATACAATGATGTCATTTTCAAAATGGATGAACAGAAAAATAAACTCTAAATGTTCTCTGTTGTTTGGATGCTTCTGGTATTTAGATTTTCCAAGTAAATGATTATTTAGTGGTTTATATTTCTTAGGGGATTATATGTTTAATGTCTGTCTCCTCTCTGTAGAGCATCAGCCCCATGATATCAGATACTTTGTTGGTCTTATTTACTTCTGTTGTCCCTAGTGCTGAGACCACTGCTTGGGAACACAATAAATGTCAAGTGACTGTACCCTCTCTGCAAGTTTGGTGGCCTCATTCCATTTCATAGAGGAGGAGCAGAAGGCAGGGAGTCCTCCATGGCCACCTTGGGATGATCCCAGGAAAAGGCAGGTTTTATTTAGTTCAAAATAAGGAGAAGTTTTATGGCTGAAAAATCTATTTTGTGAGGGACTGAGCTCCCCAGGAGTGGGGGCATTCAACTAGAGACCACACTAGCAGCCTTCCAGTACCCCTCTCTGATTTGAGACAAACTCTGTGCTGGCTCATAGATGCCACCTGACAATCCATGAGGTTGGCATGTTGTCATATCCATCGCGCATATGGGGAGAAATGGAGGCCCAGAGAGGAGTTGTAACATGCCCAAGGGCACATGGTTACAAGTGGGGAGGCCCAGGTGGAATCCAGGTCTGACTATAAAGACTGTACTCTTAACTCCTTTTCTGAGCCATAGACTTTGATTTAAAACCCTGCTCTACCACTTAGATGCTGTGTGACTTTGGGTGAGTCACTTTACTTTTCTGATCTTCAGTGTTTTGCTACACTAAATGGAGATGTGGATAGTGTAGGTATCCATATCCTACACTATCTGGGTCTGAGTGGATAACGGTTGGCACATGGGTGCTCAAAACATGTGCACCCCTCCTCTCTCTGCTGGGGTCCTTCTGCCTTTGGTCCTCCTGGGCCATTGACCTCCTTTAGGCCAGCAACTCCGTGGAGCCCACTCTCCAGCCTCTACCCGCCCACTGGGTGTTGATTCACCCATGAGCTTCTTGCCCTCTGCCTGTGTTTTCTTCCTCCTTTTCTTGGTAAACCCACTGCCTTCTGTGATTGCCAAAGCTTCTCTCAGGGAGCAGGCAGGCAGTGGGGGGACCCCATCATCCCACAGAATGTCTCTGCTTCTTCTGCATTCCTCCTACCCTCACCACACCCAGCTGAGGTCAGCAGGCACGAGGCCTGGACCAGGGACACAGGTCACAGTTGGGGGCTTAATTAATCATCATGGAGCAGGTGGGGCTCTGGCTGGTCCAGGGTCCCCTGTGGGAGGGCCGTGCCGGTGGGGAGATGGGGGGGTGTCAAAGGTAAAAGTCTAGGAAAGATGGCACTCACAGCCCATGGTGGACAAATACGTGGAAGAACCCACCTGAGTGCTAAGGGGGCATGCACTTATGGGGGCAGGGGTGGCAGAGGTGGGCGGGAGTCTTGGAGAAGCCTTCATGGAGGAGGTGTGTCTGGAACCAGGTATGCAGAGGGGAGATGGAGGGCATGGGCTCTGGGGCCAGCTCACCTGGGCTTGAATCTCAGCTTTGCCCCTTTCCCGTTATGTGAATTGGTCAATTTCACCTCTCTCTCTGCGTCTCGGTTTCCTTGTTTGGAAAACGAGCTCATCATAGCAGCCCCCCCCTCGTCCCCCCCCCCCCCCAGAGTGTGCTTAGGACTAAGTGAGATGATGCAGATAAAATGTCCAGTGCAGGGCGGGGAAAACAGCTAATGCTCAGTACATGACAGCTATCATTTTTATTCTTCCTATCAGCATAGTGGAAATACTAGAATTTCAGCCTCAGGCCTGGGTGAAAATCTCACTTTTCCACACCTCCATATTTTGGAGGAGGCCTCCTCACCACAACCTTGGTTTCCTCACACAGAGATGGAGATGCTTTGACTTTGCAGGGTTTATCATGAGGCCGAAGCATATGAATCCATGCAAGTACTTAGCACAGTGGCTGGCAGAGAGTAGGCACTCAAAAAACAGTGATCAGCCTTCCATGGCCTTACGGATTCATGGTTAAAAGCAGGGTTGGAGTGTTGGCTGGGTCCGAGTCCTGGCTTTGTAGCCCCTGCTTGCTGTGGGGATTAGGACCAGAGGCCTAACGTACCCATTCTGGTGCCTGCACACAGTAGGTGTGGTTCTGCCACTTTCACAATAAGGAAACTGAGGCTCAGGGAGGTCAAACCACTGGCCCGTGGTGGGACCCCCCAGTCTGCTTGGCTCTAGAGACTGTCTTTTTTTGAGGGTGGGGGAGGGGTGGGGGAGGGCTTTGGGCGCATGCATTGCTGGGGAGATATCCCACTCAGGGCCCCTTAGGTCCACCATGGACACTGAGGTAACAGCTTTTTAATGACTAAAGCAAGCAGTGAAGGCAGTGACTCTTGGCACGAGCTTCTGGGATCCAGCAGTGTGTTCCCAGGGCCCCTGTCCTAGGCTGGGGACTTGGGGGGTGGCTTTGCTCTTGGGGCAGGGGGTAGCCTCTACCGGGCCCACCCTGAGCCTTTCTCTTTCCACCCAATCGGCTCTGTAGCACTCTGCCTATTTCTTTTTCTTTTCTTCTTCCTTTTTTTTTGTTTTGTTTTGTTAATATTGGGTACTTTGGACCATTCTTTTCTGTGCCGAATCTGAATCTTCTTCTGATGTTTGGAGAATTCCCTGCCCTACGAGCAGTTTCCATCTCCCACAAAGGAGGGTGAGACGATGAGACTCGGTTTCCAGCCTCTCTTGACACGTGACTCGGCTCAGCCAATCAGAGGCGCTGTCCTGTGGGGCGTCCACTCTGGCTCGGTCCAGAGGCCTCGGTTCCACGCCGGTCGTGTGGCTTCCTGCTCAGAATCCTCCGTGTCTCCTCATTGCCCTCAGGATAAAACCCCAACTCCCCCTCATGTCCCATGAGGACCTCACCTCCTCTGTCCTTCACCTCCTCACTCCTGCAGCCACATGCGCCTCCCTCAGCTAAACTCAACACGCTGAACTCATACCTGCTGCAGGGCCTATATGTTTGTTGTTCCTTCTGTTGTTCTATCTCCGTTGCACAGGTGAGGAAATGGGGCTGAAGGGACCTGTGCAGGGTGCAAGGGGAATTGGAACTCAGGGTGGCCTGGCCTCCGCCCAGGCAGAGGCCCCTTCCTCCAGGGAGACCCGACAGCTCACCTTGGGAGAGGCCCACCTCTGCTCGCCTCAGCTCAGCCTAACTGATGCATCTTCAGGGGCAGTGGAGTGGGTGTGGGGGGCCATATTGGAAATTGATTCTCGTGGAGGGGAAAACACTTGTTTATGTATAAAGCACACACACACACAAGCCATAAACACATATGCAGTGTATCTGTGGCATTAAAATTTCTTAGGGGGGCTAGTTAGGAAACAGGTGTCTAAGAATGCTCCTTGGGAGGGGGGTGAACAGCAGCAACAACAACCAGTTGAGAAACATTAGTTTAACTCAACTCAGCTTAAACCCACCTGAACTTGATTTGACTCAACTCCTCAAGTCAACTCAACTCAACCAAACTCAACTGGCTCAGTTCGGCGTACCTCAGCTCGGTGTAGCTCACTCAGTTTACAACAGCTCTGTGCCCCTCGGTTCAGTTTAGTGCAATCCAGTGAAGGATGCAAACTGAACTCGAGTCAACCTAACTCAACTTAACTCACCTTATCTCAACTAGTTGTTCACCTCTGTTCAGCTCAGCTTAATTCACCTCAACTCACCTCAGTCCCACCCACGTCAATTCAGCTCGAGTCAGTCCCACTCAGTGTCACGCTCACCCCAGCCTAGCTCACCTCCTGTCCTCAACCCACCCCATCTAAACTTGATTTAACTCCACTCAGCTCGACTTGACTCCACTTTGCCACCTCAACCCAACTTAAACATTCATCCTCTTTGTCACCTCCCCTCCCCAGACCTCCCCCAGGTCTTGCAGGAGAGGGATGCCTCAGACCTTGTTCCTGCCCCCAACATGCTCCCAGTCTAGCTGGGGACTCTGACACATCCATCTCTTCAACAGGTGCTGTCATGGAGGAAGCCCAGGGCGCTAAGTGAGCAGCCCTAGGGATCCCTGGATGACTTCCCATAGGAGGAGGATCCAGCTCAGGCAGAAGAGTGGGAGGAAGGACATTCTGGGCAAAAGAACAGCATGTGCAGAGGGCCTGAGGCAAGATGGACAGAACATTCAGAGGACTGGAAGTGGCTCCAGCTAGAGGGCAGAGTGGGGGATGAGGGTGGACAAGAGGTGGCTTGGGACAGTGCAGTCCCCTCGTGGCGATGCTGGCCTGGGGACAGTGGGCAGCCACCGCAGTGCTGAGCCGAGGAGAAATGTGGTTGAAAGGATCCCTCTGGTTGCTGGGAAGAAAGAGAGCCGAGAGGTGGGACGGGACGTATTGGGCAGTGCCCGAGCTGAGAAATTCAGCGTTGGGTGTTGGCGGGGGCGGCGGGGGGTGGGGGTGGGGGGCAAGCAGGTGGGGAGCTTAAAGAATTTAGGAAATGAATCATAAAAAAAATGACCAGGAATCAAGCTTACTCTGGAGCAGGCCTTGTCTACTTGTCTTAAATATCTGGCTAATGTGGTGCCTGGGTGGCTCAGTTGGTTAATCGTCTACCTTCACCTCAGGTCACGATCCCGGAGTCCTGCGATCGAGCCCCGTGTCAGCCTCCCTGCTCCGCGGGGAGCCTGCTTCTCCCTCTTCCTCTGCTCCCCCGCTCATGCTTGCTCTCTCTCAAGTAAATAAATAAAATCTTTTAAAAAAGATATATGAACTAATTTAATCCTCACAACAATTCATGAGGTAGGTATTACTAATCACCCTATTTTACAGATGAGGAAACAGGCTCAAAGAGGCCAAGACATTTGCCCACGGCACACGGCTCCTAAGGGGCAGAACTCAGGCGATGATGCTCCAGAGACCTCAGGAGCAGCTGCGAGTTCCCTTCAGAATTCCCAGGGCAGGTGCTGCCTACAGGTCTCCACTCCACATAACAGGTGCTCGGGAAAACCCTTGTTCCAGGAGTTTATGGGACTTATATCATCGCTGTCATTTGATTGGGAATGCCCCACCCCCTTTCAAAGGAAGACTGTGATCTTTGTCATTTCACAGGAGAGGAAATTGAGGCCCAGGGTCACAGAGGCAGGAAGTGGTGAGGCCAGGATTTGAACCTCAAGTAGGAAAGTGTTCTACAAATAGGCATGGTGATCCTCGTTAGGATCTTCAGCCATTTGAATTTTAATTCAACCTTCATGTATGCACTGAGCGGGCCCTGCATACCGCACCGGGGAGAGGATCTTACCCTTGTCCCCTCCCTGCTCAGAATACCCCCAAGGCTGCCCCCGGTCCTGAGGATGCAGTCCAGGCTCCTCACTACCCGCAAGGCCATGCCTGATCTGCTCCCCACCCTGCGCGCTTCTCTGACCTCCCCTCCCACATTCTCCCTTTCTCGCTCTCTGCTCCGGTCTCCTCCAACACGTTTCCCACCTCAGGGCCCCCTTTGCACATGCAGCTCCCCTGCCTGGAACTCTCTTTCCACGGCGACTCCATCTTACCCCTTGGTTTTCAGCTCTCATGTCGCCTCCTTAGAGTAGGGTTTCTTGATCATTTGAGCTCAATTCTCCCCCGTCATGTTACCCATCACATCACCTTTTCTTTTCCTTTCTTTTTTTTTTCTTTTTCTTTTTCTTTTTTTTTTTTCTCTTCTCTTCTTTTCCTTTTCTTTCCTTTTCTTTTCGTATTTTGCTCCCTTGCTGGAGTTTTATTTATTTTTTTTATCATCTATCTACCTCCTCTAGTGGGCTGAGCTCTTGTGGGCAGGGACCATGTTTGTTTTGTTCACTGCTGTACTGCCTGGCATATAGTAGGTGCTCCATAAACATGTGTGGAATGAATGAATGAGTGAAGGATGGATGGAAACGGTTGGAAAAATCTGGGTGCTGAGAGGAGGAGTAGAAGGCTCAGGGCCCGGGCTGGGGTCTGAGACCTCTTTTCCCTGGGTCTCCCTGCCCTGGGTGGGAGGGTGGGCGTGGGGGCACCGGGCAGGGCCGGGCGAGGCCTCCTCGCTCCTTACTGTTTTCATCCCCTTGGTAATTATGGGCTCAGACACTCCTCGATGCCTTCTCGGAATAATAGCCGGGCCTGTTATCAGCAGCATCTCCCCGACCTTCTCACAAACAGTCATTAATCAAGTCTCGCTGCCACCCTGCCCTCCCTCCCGGTGGAAACCGAGGCACAGAGAGGTGAGGCCACTTTCCCAGCATCACACAGCCAATTTGAGGAGGATGGGCTGTTTTGCCCCTAACCCTCTGGTGTGGGATAGGGTCTCCTTCCCCTTTCCACTTGGGGGGAGCCTCTGAGCCTGCCCTGGATGGGGGGCCCTGCCCCCAGTTCCCAGCCCCCAGCCTTCCTTGAAGCCCTGGGGGCCTTCCAAGGTGGCCTCTTAATCACTGCCGGTTAATTAAGGAGGTTAAACAACTCTGTGGGGCCCATGTGGGCCTGCCCAGGGGGAAGGTGGCAGGGCTGTCTTGCAGCGAGGCCCCCACTCCCCAGGCCTGGCAGGGCACTGTGCCGCCTCTGCCCTCCCCAGGGCCTGGGGGTCTCTGGGGAAGGTTCTATAGGACTCCACTGTTGGCGTGCGCCCCCTCCCCTTCTTCGGGTGGTGTGTGGGAGGTGCTGGCCTCACTTAATGAGGCTTCCACGGCTGCCAAGGAGAGCTGGAGGAGTTGAAACAGGTTCTGGGTGAGGTGAGTTTCATGGGCTGGGCAGAATCTGTGGCTCTTTGCCATGTGGGCGCTCCCTGGGGCAGTGGGGGGCAGGCGTGGGACCCCTTCCTCCTCCCTGCCCTCCCTCTGCCCCTATGGGGTGGGAGCAGAGGAGGCTTGGGAAGGGACAGTGAAGATGACAGTGGACGGTGGTCAGGACTCCCCTGCTCCCCACCATAAGCCTGTGGGAACCACACCAAATAGGACCACAGGGGCCAGGGGTCCTGAGCCATCGCTCATCTGCACTCTGATACGGACTTGGGCCCTGGTCTTCCTGAGAGATCGGCGGGGGGGGGGGGGGGGGCAAGTTTGGAGGTGACAGTCTCAGGCTCAAAGCTTTAGTTTAGGAATGGTCCATCCCAGACAGAGCTGTCTAACTTGCTGTGTGACTTTGGGCAACTTGCTTTCCTCCTCTGGGTCCTTGTATTTCTGGTTATACTGGTGGTGATGGGGTGGACAGAGTGATGACACATGGTCGTTCCTGCTGACTCTCTGGCTCTGGTGAGGCTGAGAACACCTCCTGAGGGGCACCCAGACCCACTTTCTCCAGGCCACACAAAGAGGTTTTTCAGTATGTCTCTGTTGGCCCTGGGGAACCTGAGACCCTGGACTCAGGCCAAGGAGGTTTGGGAGGAAGCTCTCAGGTGGTGCCTGGACACTCCCAGAGGCTGGGCTGTGGGTCCCAGGACCTGGAGGGCCGGCCCCCCTGCATTGCTGAACCCCCCACCCCGACCCCAGGGTCTACCGTGGGGCAGGCTCAGGCAAGGTTGGCTCAAGGCAGGACCCGCTGTGCTCCTGGATACCATGGGGGAGTGGGGCCCTACTGGCTCCTCGTGTCCCACAACTGTTATGGTTTTGTTTTTTTTTTATCACCTTTTTGGAAGTATAATTTACGTACAGTAAAATTCACCCTTTTTTGGCGTACAGTTCTGTGAAGTTTTACAAACTTATACAGTTACATAACCACTACCAAGAACAAGATACAGAGTACTTCCCTCACTCCAGAAAGTTCCCTGTGCCCATTTGTAGTAAATCCCCTTCCCCACCACCAGCTGCTCACGACCACTGATCTCCCCCAACTTTTTAGTTTAGAGATTTTCAAACTTACAGAAAAGTGCACAAACTGTACCACGAACTGCGGTAACTCTTCCACCCACCTTCTCCACCTGTCGGCCCTTGGCCCGGTGTGCGTTCTCCGCCTCCCTCCCTCTGCGTGACTTCTGCGGAACCGTTTGTAAGTTGCAGACGTCCTGACACTTTACCCTAAACACTTCAGGGAGCATCCCTGAAGAACAGGGCATTCTCTGGCACAGCGCACAGCCCCAATGCCGTTATCATACCTGAGAGATTTAGCTTTGACCCGTTCCTGTCACCCAATATCCAGCCCGTGTCCAAATTACTGAGATTGTTCCAAAGTGTCCCTAACAGTTGAGGCTTTTTTGCTCTTTGTTTTTTCCCGGTCCAGATTCCAATCATGGATCAGGCTCTGCCTTTGGTGGCAAGTCTTTTTGGTCTCCTCTTATCTGGAACATTCTCTCTGCCCTTGCTTGGTATGTAATGCACTCTTTCTTAAAGCTGCCCTCATGGTTCTCCATACCTGGAGCTCAAGGGCAGGTACCGGGGGGACGGAACGCTGGGGAAGAGGGCTGCTGACTTGGGGACGTGAGGTATCCTAAGGGTCTTTTCTTTCTTTCTTTTTTTTTTTTTTTAAGATTTTATTTATTTATTTGACAGAGAGTGAGACAGCGAGAGAGGGAACACAGCAGGGGGAGTGGGAGAGGGAGAAGCAGGCTTCCCCGCGGAGCAGGGAGCCCGATGCGGGGCTCGATCCCAGGACCCTGGCATCATGACCTGAGCCGAAGGCAGACGCTTAACGACTGAGCCACCCAGGCGCCCCAACCCAAGGGTCTTTTCTTAACAACTTTGTTTAGAAGGAGGGGGTTGGAGGGAGGGAAAGAGAAGGAGAGAGAGACAGACAGACTTGGGTTCATTGTTTCAACTTCCAATGATGCTGAAAAATTCAAAGAAAAAGTATAAATCGTCCAATTTGAATTGAGAGGGCTCTGTAGTCCCATGGTTGTGGCTCACATCCCAGCTCTCCTCCTGGAGCTGTGAGACCTTGGGCAGAAGACTTCCCCTCTTGGGCCTCAGTTTCTCTGTCCGTGAAATGAGGATAGTATACCAGTCTGTCCACCTCCCTCCCACTGTCTTGAGAATTCAATGAATGAACTCATGTAGCATATAAATAAGAGCAACCCTGGTTGTTAACAATCTGATGACAGTCTTCCCAGACATTTCTCTCTATACCTATCTACCTGCATGGAAATATTATAGTATATAAGTTGGGTCACCTCCTTTTCCCCTTAATAGTTTATCAAAGCATTTTCCCACATTCAAAAATGTAGCACTCTTCCATCATTTAACCGATTTTAACTTTTATTAATGTTTGTCTACAGATAATACCTTCACAGGGCACCAAATGCACAGGTACCAGAAGCCTACAGTTAAAAGTCTGTCTTCCTCCTGCCCCCGTCCCCTCAGTCTCTCCTGGGACGTTTTATTTGGCTTTCCAGAAAGGTTCTACGCGTATACAAACAAAAACATAGATTTTCTTTCTTTTTCTGTTCCTACAGATACATATTAGACGACAGTACCCATGTTTCTGGGCCTTGTTTTTTCACTTAACAGTAGATCTTGGAGATGGTCCACATCAGTGCGTAAGGAATGCCCTTCCTTTTTTAAAAAAGTAGTCCCTTGTGGAAACGACCAGGATTTAATGACCCAGTTCTTATTGATGGCCATTGAGGTACTTACAGGCTTTCGCCACTCGAAATTGCAACAGAGAGCCTTGTGCAAGCGTCTTTGTGTCCATGTGCAAGTCTGTAGCATATATTCCTAGAAGTCGAACTGCTGGGTCAGGGGTCATGTGTATTTTGAGCTTTGCTCTGCCATCATCAGTAATGGCTACACAGATCCTGGTGTGTGTAACTGTCCCTTCTTGGTGCACATTTAGGTGGCTCCAAGTTGTCTTTCCTATAAACAACGCCACAATGAACATCTTTGTGCAGCTGTCTTTGTGTGCGGGAGCAGCCAGCTTACGGGGAATTCCCAGGAATCAGGACGGATCGACAGGAAGTGCTGAGCAGAGAAAATTGAACCAAAGGGGCCTGTGGCTATGGCTGGTGGTGTGAGTGGCTGCCGGTGGGACCCTCATAGTAACATAGTAACAGGCTCCTCTAAACCCGGTTAAGACACTCTGCTTGGGGCCAGCCTGGGAGGCGGTTAGAAATGCAGAGTCTTGGGCCCCACCCCAGCTCTGTTGAGTCAGGACCTCCATTTGGCTGGCACAGACAATTTGGAGAAATGCCCTAAAACAAACCCAGAGACCCCAAGACCTGTTCCTGGACGAAATGGTCTAGCCTTGGCTCTGGGGCAGATCTGAGGCCAAACCTGGCTTCCCCACCCACTGGCTGTGTGACTGGGGCTGAGCTGGGTGACCTCCCTGCCTCAATTTCCTCATCTTTAAATAGGAACAAAAGTAGCCCTCACCTCCCTGGGGTGCTTGTGAGAATCAGATGTGCTCACTCACAGAGAAGTGTTCCGCATAGTAAGTGCTCACTAAATGCTGTCATTGTTCGGGAGATGCACATTAGGTAAGATGTGGGAGTTGGATCTCGCTGTCTCCGCCATCACCACTCCCTCTGTCTCTCTTGGTCCCCATCTGTCTCTCCTTCTGTTTTGGACTCTGTCTCCCTGTCTCTCACTGTCTCTGACTCTCTGTTTTTCTCTCTCGTGAG
Source organism: Eumetopias jubatus (assembly GCF_037043125.1). NCBI lineage: Eukaryota > Metazoa > Chordata > Mammalia > Carnivora > Otariidae > Eumetopias > Eumetopias jubatus. The sequence continues at coordinate 129,595,326 of NW_028274815.1, forward strand.
GCCATATGAGCTTTATAAGCATCTGTGAAAATGCTAAAAGCCTGGAAAAATGAAGCTAGAATACAAAGAGGAAAATGCAGGCTGAAAAGGAGCAGTACCATGAGGGCAAAACCATACCATTACACAAGCTCAGAAATATTAATGGCAAAAAATGCACTTTTCCAGTGTGACGTGGGGCCCTTTCCGTCTGGGTGGTGGGCTGTGGTGGGGGCCTGCCAGGACCGACAGCCTGGCCCGTGGTTGCCTCTCTTTCCTATTTCTTTGGACCCAGTGCAGCCTTGGACCTGGGGAGAGCAGAATGATGAAGAGCAAAGATTCTAGCCCCAGATGGCCACGGAGGGCCTTCTTCTGTCATATCCTCGCTGCGGGACCCTGGGTAGGCAGAGTCAGTTTGTGATTTGTGTTCTTCCAACTCATTTACAGAGCACCTGCTACATCAGGCCCTGGGATGCAACAGCGTACGAGATAGACAAAAGCCCTGCTTCATGCCACTGAGATCACAGGGGTATGCATATGGCAGATAATGCAGACATGAGTGAACAAATATGCAGGACAATTTTAGAGAGTGCTAAGTTATCTGACTAAAATAAAATATGGTTATATAACAGAGAAAGATAGGGGTGGAGTTACTTTGCCCTGGGGGTAAGGGTCTGGGAAGGCTGCTCTGACCTTAATTCAGGGACCAGACTGATGAAAAGGATCTGGGCATAGAAAGTTCCGGGAGAAGGACACTCCAGAAGAGGGAATAGCAAGGGCAAAGGCCCTGAGGCAGGAACAAGCTTGGGGGCCAGGCAGATTGGAAGCTTTCAGAGGAGGAAAAGATCTCGGGAACAGGACAGTCTTTGCTGAGTGTTTCAAACAAGTCACTTGCCCTCTCTGATCCTCTCTTCCCCCTTTGTAAAATGCTAAAATCCAGTAGTGGGCCAGAATCTCTCTATATCAGGGAATGATTGGAGTTTGGGAGGATTTGTCTTGAAACTGGGCACAGCAGGACCACTCTTTGTACTTGGATTATTTGGGGTGGTCTTTGGGGGTGACAATGGAGGTTATTTGGGGCTGAAAGCCATGCCCCAGTCTCACCGTGGCTCAGCCCCTGATTTCAGGAGTTAATAGCCGGAAGCAGTCGGCATAATGCCTGGCACAGAGCAAGTAGGCAGGAATGGGGAGGGCATTCCAGGTGGGAGGAAAGGCGTGGAGACGGGAATGTTTAAGGCGTGTTAGGGAAGAGTGAGGAGACCAGCTTGGCTGGTGGGGAGGGGTGAGGGAGGAGGCTGGAAAGACAGGTTGAGGCCCGGGATGAGACCTTGAATGGCATGCAGAAGGAGGGTGGGCCTTAGCTTGTAGGCAGTGGGGAGCCATTGTACGTTCTAGAGCAGGAGAAGCCACAGAAATGGTTTTTGTTTTTGGTTTGGTTTTCAATGAAATATTTTAGACAATCAAAAAAGTAAGAAGGGTAATAAAATAAGCTTCTGCGCAGCCGTCACTCAGCTTACAAAGAAAACACCCCAGTGTCGTTGGCAACCTCAGAAATCCCTCCCCAGTCGTCTCTCTCCTAAAAGTTGCTGCAACCCCGGATTTGGTGTTCAGGATCCCATGCGTGTCTTGGTTCTTCTGTTGTTTGTTCGCTGGAGGTATTCAGTACACACCGTCAAACGCAAAAAAAATCTTACTTATACACTCTGATAGCTCATGGGATCACCACCTGCATCCAGTTATAGACCGATTCTAGTATTTGGTCTTGCTGTTCTTGAACTTCAGATGCGTGGAATCCTTCCGTATGTATTGTTTGGTATCTGGCACTTTCACTCAATATTAGGCCCATGAGTTCTCTCAATGTTTTGCGTCCATGGTTCTTTTCCTTTTCCCTGCTATGTTGTAGTCCACTGTTTAAACAGACCACAGTTCCCTTAATCACCTGTCTACGGAGATGGACATTCCTTCCAGTTTCCGGTATTTTGAGTAGTGCTGCTGAGAATGTTCTTGTGCATATCTTTTGGTGGGCATAAGAACACACTTCTTTTAGTCTCTGTTCTAGAAGAGAATTGCAAGATGATGCGGTATTTGCGTATTTAGTTTTTATAGCTGTGGCCAGTTTCCCAAAGTCGTTGTGCCACTACTTTATACTTTTACACACACACGCGCGCGCACACACACACACACACACACACACATCCCTGAGGGTTCGGGGGCCCTGATTCTGTTGTGGGTGTGATGGTACAGATGGTGTCTCTTGTACATTTGCTTCTGCAACTTGCTTTTTTTTTTCCATTCCAAGTCCTGTTCCAGAGCTCCATGCCTGGTGGTGTAGCAGCTTGGATGCATCTATTTGTTCCCAGTGTAGGATCTGTCATGTAAACAAACTGCAGTGATCTCCCAGCTCCTGTGCATGCGTATGTAGCTTGTTCCTCTGGGATTCTTTTTCTGGATTTTCATGATCATCTCCTATGTGTTGGGTCAGGCCAGCGAGGATGGGCGTTGGGGAGCTATTGCATCCATCCTGGTGGGAGATGAGGTCGAGCGGCCGCTGGTACAGATGGATTTGAGGGACATTTAGGGAACCTGATTGTGGGGGGAGGAGGAAGGAAATAAGACCCAGGACCGGGACGCTGGGGGCCAGAAGCCCATGGTTGAATCCCTCATCCCACTTTCTGGCTGGGTGACCTTGGGCACTTGATTTTGTTGTCACAGCCTCGGTTTTCCGATCTGTACTTTGGGATCATTCACCCGGTATGGCAGGGTGGTTGTGAGGGTTGGGCGAGTAGGGACATTCGTGGACTAGGCAGGGTTTGAATCCGTTTATTAGCTGGCTGACTTTAGGCAGCCTCATCCTTTCCTCTCCTCATCTGTAAAATGGGGATAACTATACTACCTGCCTCCTGGTGGATTTGTGACAATGCAATGAGATCCCATACATAAAGCATTTATTACACGATCCAGAACAGAGAGCTACGCATTATCATTGCTGTCGTTACTGCCTTCTCTTTCCTTCCCTCAGAAGGTGGGTGCCGGGAGGGCATGGCCTGGCCTTTAGCCCCCCTCTTCCTCCCGGGGGTCATCAGAAATCTGTGGAGTCTCACTACACACCACGGCTGCGTCCCGGGTGGGTGAGCTGGGTGAGCCCAGCTCCTGCCAGAGCCTCGGTCTTCTCCTATAATATGGGGCTCGTGGCAGGGCCTGCCTGACCAGGAGGTTCCTGCTGGGCTTATGATCTAGAAAAGGGAAAGAGCTCTAGAGTGGGTAGGTGGGGCCTTGTGAGGGGGCGATGTTTTCCTAACAAAGCTGTGGATGCAATCTTGGGGGGCCTCCTGGAGATGGGGTGGGTGGGGGCGCTTCTGACTGAGCCCCTTTGGAAAGGGGGCATGGGGGTGGTGAGAAGAGAGAGGAAGGGCACTATGGCTCTGCTGACCCCCCAAGGGAAGGTTTTAGCAGCAGGGATGTCCAAGCTCCTTGCTGCGGGGTGGGGACCACAGGCCACAGTGAGAGGGAAGCTGGCGTCCTGGTTCCCGACCTGTCTCTGATGTCCATGTGCTGTGTGGCCCTGGGTGCCGGGTGTACCTTCTCTGTGCCTCGGTTTCCTTTGCCGTGAGTGTCTCAGGTAGGCCTCACTCCCTCATCCGCTGGATTTCCCGGCCCCCGCAGACCCCCTGGCCCGGGCCCTTGCCCGCATGAAGGCTGAGGCCAGGGCTCAGGGCCAGGGCCGCGCACCTTGACAACCCGCCCACGTCAGGCACAAAGGCCCATTGTTTGGGCCCACGTTGGCGGGGAAGCGGGCGGGGAGCAGCCGTCTTTCACCCAACCCGCTTGTGGTCGGCGGGGACTGAGGAGCGATTCACAGAGGCCCCCGCCCCCTGACCGGGCACCGGGCCAGGCCGCCTCCCGGGCAGGCACCCTTGCCAAGCGGGCAGCTCCTACGCTGAGCTGGGCCTCAGTTTCCCCAGCTGAGAAGAGGGCAGCAGAGTGGCTCTGGTGGGGCGGGCAGAGCTTGCTCTTCGGCCTCGCTGCCCTGAGATCCCTATCCGTGGGGCTGTGGCTTCGCCTGGCACAGAGAGGCGGCCCCAGCTACCCCTGAGGAGGCCAGAGGCACTGGAGCTTCGGGGCCTGACAGGCCTGGGTCCAAATTCTGGGTGATTTGGGGTGAGTCTGTTCACCTCCATGAACCTTAGTTTCTTCCTCTGTAAAAGGAGACTTGGAGTCCATGGCCCGCGGGGTAAAATGAGAAAAGCTGCCACAGGTGACATTTATTTGGTCGTTCATTCAAAAATACATCCTCGGTGTCAACCATGTACAGGAGTGACTGTAGAATTTGGGTGCAAAATGAAATACAGCGCCCCTTGTTCAAAATAAGAGCTTTAAGATTAAACCAAACATGGCAGCTTCTAAGCGTGGGACTCTTGTGGGATGGCGCGGGTTGCGTACCCGTGAAGCCCACCCTGACTGTGCTGGGCACTGTTCCAGGCTTGGGGACACAGCTCATAAACAGAGGAAAGCTGTGTCCTCGTGGGGCTGACAATCTGTCAGGGGGACCCAGGCCTTCCTTGGGGGCTGCCTGGTAGATCTTTCTGAAACCAGGTGCCCCTGGAGACCTGCTCCTCCGGGGCCTGCTGGCCAGGCCATGCAGGGTGAGCTGGGGCACCCAAGCTTCCCGCTGAGGCTTTGGTGTCAGTGACCCCACATCAGGCTGGGCCCCCACAGGAGTAATGGCTGACATTTACTGAGTGCAGACTCCATGCTGGGGTTGATCCAGATGCTTTTCCCAGTTAACGCAGATCATCTTTGTAACAGCCCTATGAGGAGGCAGGGCAGTGTGGTTCCCCTCTATACAGATGGGGAAACTGAGGCTCAAGTCAGTGAATGGCAGAGGCAGGATTTAAACCCAGGCTGTCTGGTGCCAGGGCCTTAATCTCCTCATCCTACTGTCTGCCAAGGGGGGCAGCGGTGAGCCAGGTGGTGTGTGCCTGGGACAGAGGCCCTGCTGGGATTCGAGGCTGGGAAGGGCGCGGGTGTGCTGGTGGCCCGCCAACTGCCACCTGGGTTGGCCCTGCTGTGGCCCTGAGTCACAGCCCTGTGTCCTGGGAAGCTGGCTGTGCCTCGGGCGCCCGTGGGGCCTGAGTCACAACAGAGCACACCCTGCCACCCTGCCCACCTCCCGCCTGGGCCTGGGGACAGGTAGGCCCTAGAAGCAGATCCCTAGGCAGGAACTCACATTTGTGCCCACTGTCAGGGGCAAGAGAGGGGCACCTGCTTGCAGCCCCAGAAGCACATTTCTGCCTTGTCTCTTTGAGCCCAACCTCACCCTTCCAAGTTATCCCAAGATGGATTAGCTGTCTGGTGAGTTACTGAGCTTCCCGTCCCTAGGAGCATTCAAGGAGGCATCACCTGTCAGGGTGCCGAGGAGGGTTGCTGTTTCAGATTGGGTCTGGCGTTGGAGTATGTGACTTCCAAAGCCCTATACTTTGTTTATGTACTTATTTTTGAGTAGCTACTGTGAGCAAATGGTCTAAAATCCAAAAAGTACAAAAGGATAGGGAGTGAAAAGTGTCCGCCCTCCCTGACTCCCAGCCTCCAACTTTTCCTCCCCAGAAGCAGCCACCATTAACTGATTTCCAGCCCCAGAGCTAATATACGTACATACAAACAAATACATACATTGTCCTTTCCCCCGTCCTTCCTTCACACACAAATGATAGCCTACTGGTCTATACTCCATTCTGCTCCTCATTTTATTTCTGTTTTACTTGACAACTTATCTTGAAGGCTGTTCCAGATAGCACACACTGTGTGCTGCCCCACATGTCTTACCCTGCCACGTGGCATTCCTACCCCACCCCCCGCAAATAATCTGTATAACACATTTAATGGAAGGGTTTTCAATCCTGAATTCTGCATTTTGGGGTTGGTGCCATCCTTCACTCTGGTGATGGCCTGAGGAAATTTTCAAAGTTTGACTGGAAACTGCAGGGATGTTTCTGGGGTTGGGGGGGGGGTGTCTGTCTTGGGTTGAAATTATACAAGAGGGAAAAGAGAGAGAGCAAGAGCGAGAGAGAACCTTTTACCCACACACCTCCATGCCAGGCACTGATGATCTAACGGTGAACCCCACAGGCACCAGCTCATCTGCCTGCAGTGTGGTCAGGTTGTGGGAGGAGGTGCCCATGTGCGGTGTCAGGGAGCCCAGAGGAGAGGACTTCCCGTGTGTGTGTGTGTGTGTGTGTGTGTGTGTGCACGTGCGTGCGCACATGTGAGGGGTCAGTGATGAGACCAGTTATGTGGGACTTTAAGGGATACATAGGAGTTCAGATGAAAAGTGTGGAGATGGGCCTACCAGGCAGAGGGGACAGCAGGAAGAGCGAAACACCTTGGTGGATGCAGAACCGACTATCACTTCAATTTATTGAGTACCTACTATGTACCAAGTACTGTGTTCAGTGCTTTAAAGTCATTGCTGCATTTAAACTCCGCAGAATTCTAGGCTATTATCACCCCCATTTTACAGATGCAAACTGAGGTGCAGAAAAGCATAGTCACGTGCTCATGGCCCCACAGCTGTAGGGATTGGAGCCTGGATTTGAACCAGGCAGCTTGAGCTCTTGGCCGTTCTAATATTTCACAAAGGCCAAGGGATAGCTGGCAAGGCTCTGAACGTTAGACTTCAACCTCTGACCTTCCCAGCTCAGGTCCTGCCCCTGCTCAGAGGCCTTCAGTGGTTCCCCATGGCCCTAGGACCCCCTGGTCTGAGCTACCCTCTGCCCCTGCAGCCAGCATGGGTGCCTCGGGCAGCACAGGACCTTTCTGGTGAGCTGGGTGCTGCAGGCACACTCCCTAACTGCCAGGGAGTACTCGGGGCATACAGATCCTGGCCTGTCCCCCCCAGCGGGTTTCAGACACGGCTGGAGACTGGACTGGATTCCAAGGTCTTGGTGCTTCAAGGCCCCTCTGGGCTGTCGCAGGTAGAGCTCTGGTTAGCACTGTGGCCCAGCCCCTCTGGGCTCCGAGGGCAGAGTGTGACCAGATCCTGGCCCCCTAGACCTGTTTCCCATGTGTTTTGGTGGGTATGGGTCTGAGGCTTTTGAAATCTCACTGACCCTGCAGTGTGAGAATTCATCACCCCGTTTTGCAGGTGAGACAATGGAGGTTCAGAGAGGTGAGGTGACTTGTTTAAGGCCACACAGTGAGGAAAGGGCAGAGCCAGGACATGAGTCCAGACCCCGAGTTTGACTCTTAACCATCTCCCACTGCTGCCTCTGTTCAGGAGGGTTTTCCAGTCTGCCCCTGGGCAGGGGCTTCATCTCTCTCTCTCACCTGGTGTTCTGGAAAGGAGCAATGAACCTATTGTCCTGGGGAGCTTGACTGCTGTGCCCAGGAACTCAGCATCAAGGGGGGAACCTGGAGATGGCCCATGCGGCTCCCCCCACCCCTCTGCCAGCATTAAGACGCAGACCTCCTTGCTTCTCTCAGCAGTGAGAGAATAATAGTTGGTTCAAATGTCAGGCCTGCTCTGTTGCCTGTGGGGAGACTGGTTGAGCCGGTCTGGGGGAGGGATGGAGGGAGGAAATTATTAATAATTGCAAAGCAGCCGACCTTGCTGCAGGCCCTTGAGATGAGGTGCTGGATTGGGGGCACTAATCCTAGGGACCCTGCCCTGGAGGGAGGGGCAGCCTGCAGCTTCCCAGGGGCCTGTGTATGTGGAGAAGGCGATTGGCGGCACAGAGTCAGCCTCTCTGATTTGAGGCCCATCTTGGCCTCCCTGCCTCCCTGCCTCCCATCAGCTCCTATCAGGAAGGCTCTGCCAATGTCAAGAGGAGGCAGGAAAGAGCCTACACTGTGCCCTCAAGAAGGTGTCTCACTATAGCCAGGTAAGGCTGGCATTGTTATTGTCTTCGGTTGACAGTCAGGGAAACTGAGGCACAGAGGGGTTCAGTTGGGATTTGAACTCAGGATGTTTGATTGCAGCTAGACTGCCTTTGCTGGTGTCTCCACACTCTACTTAGGGTGGAGGGAAAGCCCCCCCCACCCCCCGCCCCCAGCATCAGCACAATCGCCAGTGTCATACCCCGGAGGATGGGAGTTGGTCCCGGGCTTCTCTGAAGCCCCTCAGTCTCTTCATCTGTAGAATGGGGAACCAGAGTTCTTTCGTCCTGGGTCAAGGGTGGCTGACAAGGGGAGGAAGTACAGAGGTAAAGGGCAGGTTTACCACCTGCCTACCATCTCCTCCCCTCCAGCGCCAGTCCCTGGCGCCCATCGCTCTACCGACGTCCCTTCTTTCCTCCTTCCTCTAGCACCCACTGCAAGCTCTCCCGGTTAGACCACACACAGCTCTCCACTGGATCTTCCTTGGCCCCTCGGGGACCTACAGAGTGGGTTCCCTAGCCGGGTTTGAAACGTCTTGTGAGTGATCAGTGCACACTCTAGCAGCAAAATGGCTTGAATGGTGCAAGCCGAGGCCATTCAGAGAAAGAATGGTGGGGGTTCTGGGAACTGAAAGCCAACCTCTGGGCTTGTGGCTAGCTGCCACTGATGGCAGAAGCATGCCCAGATCGCGTGCCACTGAGCTCCAGGACCGCCGCGTCTGTGGGGGACCTCCGGGCGTCCCCCTCCTTGGCCTGCCCCGATGGACCGATAAGGCCCAGCTCGGGGGAGGCGGCGGCCATAATTACAGGCCTCAGTGGTGGCGGGAGGCGAGTCATGAGGTGGGGGTGACTCAGAGGATTGCTCCACGAGTAGAGCGGGGGTGGGGCCGCCCGCCCGTCTGCCCCTCACCCCGCTGGCCTGAGGAAGGCCTGGGCACCCAAAAGGCCCTTCGGGGCCACTGGATGCGGCCAGGCCAGGGGCTCACCCCTGGGCCTGTGACTAGGGCCCTGTGCCTCTTGGCATCCTTGGGGCTTGGCTCTGTGTCGGGATTTGGGCGGCTGGGTTTTCCCCTTGCTCCCTGTTGGGCATCACTTCTGGGAAGTGGGAATCAGGGCTCAGAGGCGCCAGACAGTGGGATCTAACTGAGAGCAGTAAGGCTTGTGGCCTTGCAGATTTACTGAACCATGGGGGCAGGGCGCCGGAAATCCCAGATTAGCGACACGTGGGGACTCCAAAAACCAGCAGGTGCTGGTTTCTAGAACCAATATTTCCAGGTTCAAGGATTCATGGATTAGCAGATTTATAGAATTGTAGATTTATAAAATCAGGGAATCAGTTACAATCGGTTCCAGAGAATTCATACATCCACTGGGGGAGAGATTTTTTAAAAAAATCACAGCAGCTGAAGAATTTAGGAATAAATTACCTTGGTGCCTTCAGCTTGCTCCCACATCGGTCAGAAAGAAGAAACAAGAAAAGGGAATGAAAGTATAAATATTCATCTTGTTCTATCTAGCGAGAGGGAAAGCTCATGAAGCTAAAAGTCAACAACTAGTGAATTGAGACATGCGTTGTGCTGGGTTTTTCTTTTGAACTTTCTCTGATTTTGAAATTTGTCAAAAGGAAAAGTTGGGGAAAAGTAAAATAGGAAATGAAATGTAAACATGAGGTGTAGTGTAACAGATGATACACCTGGGTGATCTGTAATAGGGTGACTTCGTGATTTCTGCATCTGTAATTCTCTTGATTTGTTCATCGTGGTTTTTATCTATATGATAAAATATATATATATTTAAATATATATTTAAAAATAAAAAGTACAGGTTACCTACTGTAGGCCAGGAGCTATTCTAGAGGCTCTGCAAATATTAACTTATTTAATTCTTAACAACCCTATGAGGTGGGTGTCATTGTGGTGCTCGTTTCACAGATGGGGAAACTGAGGCACGGTGGGGGAAGTAACTTATTCAAATCATGCTCAGTGCCTTGTTAGGTGCCTGCTGCCTGCCAGGTACTGTGCTAGACTCTGGGACAGACAATGTCCCTGCCCTTGGGGAACTTGGCCGCGGAGACAAATAATAAGCATATGGGTAAGATTATTGTAAGTTTAAGGAGGAAAACGAGCCTGCTGCTTTGAGGCGGCAGTGTGCAGGGTACAGGGGCTCCTTCAGATCAGGCGACCTGGAGGGCCCATCTGAGAAGGTGGTTTTGAGCGGGGGCCCAAGGGAGAGAAGGAGGCTCACTGGGCAGAATGCCCTCCCTTTGCCCCAGCTGTGCCTTCTGCCGGGAGTGCCCTTCCCTCTGCATCTCTGTGCCAAACTCCCACGCACTGTTCCAGGCCCTGCTGGGCAGGTACTTCCTCTGGTGCTGGGAGGTGGACTGGGGGGCTTCCCCAGCCGGAGGGGGAGCCTGTCCTCCCCTCTCTTCTCTCTCCTGTCTGCTGTTCCTGGGGCAGGCACTGAATGTGGGGGGCCTCCATCGAATCAGCGGCAACACCCACCTGCCAGCCACTATGCTGGGGTCTCTCCCGGAGTTGGAGGCAGGATTATCTCCTAGGAAGGAAATGAAGGTCCAGAGAGGTGAAGAGACTTGCCCAAGGACACACAACTAGCAAGTATTTAAAGAGGGGAGGGGTCTGCACTCAAGACTTACAGGCTGCCTTTTGGTTATTGTTTACCTGCCACCTCCCTGCCCACCCTGGCTGGGGGCCTCTTGGGGGTAGGTCCTGGGAGCCCCAGTTAGCTCGGTGCCTGGCATCCCCTAGCTCCAGGCCTGGGCTGCTTGGAGAAGGCGTGTGGAATGATTTGACCTTTTTCGGGCTGAGAGCATGAAACTGAGCAACAGCTAGCTAGGCCAGAGCCTTGGGGGGTGGCCCTACCCCCAGGGGAAGGCAGGTGGGGACCTGAGCCCCAGTGCCTGCTGGTACCCTCTATGCCCCAGTGAACACTGAGAAGTGGGCCCACATCACCCTCACACTGGGCTGGTTCAGACCCTTTGCTCTCCAAGCCTGTTCTTAGAACTCCCTGGCACACAGGCAGACTACCTGCACACCCGGTTCCCAGCCTGGCCCCAGGGGCTCCACCAGGCGGCGGGGACAGGGAGGTGTTCAGAAGGTTCTGCCTTAGATGAGGGGTGCGGGTGCGTGGGGGCGGGGCCCCCCTCCCTGCTTCTCTGTCACTGAGGAACCTGGCAGGGTGGAAGGAGCCCAGACCTGGAGTTCTCAGACTGGGCTCAAAGCTGCTCTATCCTTTGAGGCTCTGAAGTCTGAAAACTTGGTCTTATCTGCAAAATGGAGACCATAAAACTACCCGCCCCAGGGATGAAACAGTAGCACCACCGCCAGCACATAGTAGGTGCTCAATAACCCCAGCTGTTGTAGCTACAGATTAGGGCAGCTGCTGAGGATTTATGAGTCTTTGTCCGCTCCTTCATTTCACCAGATTTCCTGAGACCCTACTGTGTGTCAGGTCCTGGGTAGAGTGTTAGGGGCCCGTCACAGAACAAAACAGACAAAATCTCTGCCTTTGGACGGAGGGACAGTGAACAAGGGAACAAGGAAGAAAACGGCATCATTTCTGACCATGGTAAAGGCTTAGAAGGAAAAAGGAAATGAAGCAGGGAGGTGTGATAGAGAGTAACTGGGCACTTCTTTAAGGAGGGGGGCTGGAGAGGGCCTCCCCGAGAAGCAGCTGCGGCCTAAAAGAAGGGTATTGAAGGTGCAGGGAACGGCAGAGGCCAAGGCCCTGAGGTAGGAACAAGTGAGGTGGGTTCACAGGGCCGCCACCACGGAGGGCACAGGGTGAGGGAGAAGGAGAGGGTTGGAAAGAGAGGGAGGCAGAGGTGAGGACTTGGAATTTCATTCCAACGGTGATAATTATAAACAAAGACCAGAGTTCTGAATGACTACAATATACGAAGTGCAAACTCATGGTGATTCACTTCCAGCCCAGAGCTTGGGCACTTTGGATCAGGCTCCTGAAAGAAAAGCACCTGCACGCCCCTCCCCTGCCTACTTTCTTGTGTAAAGAAATACAAAGGGAACAGGTCACTGCCATCTGTGAGGTGCAAACACAGTGTGTAAGATGCAAATGTGTTTGTTAGTTGCGCATGTGGCCACAGCGTCTGGCCTTCGGTTCTTTTGTTGGGGGGTTGAGGGGGGCGGGGGGGGAGCATAACATCACCAGCCCTGATTTCAACAGCACTGTGTCAACTGGGGAAGGCTTGGGAGATCAGCTGGTCCAACCCCCTGACTCCCAGATGAGGAACCTGAGGTCCAGACGAGGGGAAGTGAGTGGCCAAAGGTGACACTATGACTCAGAGGCAGATGCGGGACTTGAACCCAGGCCCCAGACTTTCTGAGAAATGGGTGTCTTGCCATGCGCTTCACCTTTGTTCTTTCCTCCCAGACAGAGTCAGCTGCCCTCCGGGCCAGGGAGGAGGCCTGGGACAGGGGTCTGGAGATGTGGGGCCCACCCCCTCACTCTCCTGAAGAATTTCTTGGTGTCACCACTGGCATTTTGACCCAGATAATCTACCCTCTGCTTCGGAGGCCATCCTGGTGGAGCCTTCAGACCATCTCTCCTATGGACCGCTGCCTAGAAGCAGGGGCAGAGGAAGGCAGATAGGGAAACTGAGGCACAGCGGGGGAAGTAACTTATTCACATTATGCTCAGTGCCTTGTTAGGTGCCTGGAGATCATAAAGTTGCAGGGAAGGAAGAATTTCACTTAGAATTAGTAATGATCCCCGAGGGTTAACCCCCCAGTGGCAATGCTGGCTATTGACGTAAACGACAAGCATCTACAGGATGAATAACCCGGGAACTACTCCCATGTCAGGAGAATAGATCCTTTGGCTCAAGACACAATTTCCACACACAACGATTTTCACAGAGCGCCACTTCCCATCAGCCTGCGGATGAGCACGCTGTGACCTGGAAACCTGAGGTCGGGGACTCAGAATGGACGGCCGCACAATGAAGGTGCTGATGCCGAAGAGGTGGCAGCCAGGTGCGGAGAGAGCCATTCCACGGACTCTAAGAGTACGGGGTGGAATAGGCAGACTGGAAAAAGCAATGAGTTTCGAAGAGTAGACTTTATTTTTTAGAACAGTTTTAGATTTGCAGAAAAATGGAGAAGATGGCACCCTACAGCCAGTGTCTCCCATGATTAACTCTTTAGCATTAGTGCAGTGCGTTTGTTACAATGAAGGCACTGGTGTCGAGGCGTTACGGTGAACAAAGTCCGCGGTTTATTCAGATGTCCTTAGGTTTTACTGACGTCCTTTGTCTGGTACAGGGTCCCACTCAAGATTCCGCATTGCATTTAGTTACCATGTTCCTTTAGCCTCCTCTTGGCTGTGACAGTTTCTCAGACTTGCCTTGTTTTCCATGACCTTGACAGTTTTGAGGAGTGCTGGTCAGATTTTTGGTAAGCTGCTGCTCTGTTGGAATACACTGATGTTTTTCCTATGGTCCGGGGAGGAAGTTCTCAGGAGGAAAGTGCCATTTTTATCATATCATATCAAGGGTACGTCCTATCAACATGATGTATCACTGTGGGTGTTGACCTTGGTCACCTGGCTCAGGTAGTGTTTGTTAGTTTCCTCCATGGTAAAAGTTACTCTGTTTTCCCCTTTTCATAGTATCCTCTTTGGAAGGAAGTCACTCTGCGATTCAGTTTTGCTTGTATCAGTAGGGACTCAAGGATATTTATTTTATTTATACGTTGGGTTATAATTCAACACTACTGTATTTTGTTGCTCAGGTTGTTCCAGCTTTGACCACTGGGAACTCTTTCAGTTGCCCCTTGGAGTGCTCCCGTCAATGTTGGTGTTTTTGGTTAGTGTTTTGTTTGGCTTTTGTTTTGAGCACTTTCTTATCTCTGGCACCACAGGATGCTCCGGGCTCATCTTGTATGTTTCCTGCGCCAGTCTTAGAATCAGCCATTTCTCCATGTGGAGCAGTGGCTTCTTCTACGGGAGAATGGTATTAGAAACCAAGCTCTGGGGCCGGGTGTGCCCATGACTAGTGGGGTGGCATTTCTTTTAGGCCTTCTTAGCTGACAGAGCGAAGAAAGTTATGTGTGCATATTAACCCATGTATATGCACCGGTCTATAAATATTTTTTTATGTATCCACCTGTACCTGTATTTAGCCAAACATGAGTTCATCCTGGTGTCTCCAGGATCTGTTATGTTTTATAATGTGATTTGAAATAGTGGTGTGTCACCATATTGATAACCATAATTATAGCTACCACTTACTGAGCGCTCATGATGGTTGAGTTCTGTCTGTTTAATGGGCATCATCTTTACACTGGCCCCGGGTCCTGGTTACTCCCCTTCACCCCATTTTACCGATGAGGCACATAAAGGCACAGAGAAGGTAAGCATATTGCCCAAAGTCTCCCAGCCAGTAAGTGATGAAGTAAGTTTCAAACCCACCCTCAATCATACCAAACATTAAACGCACCTACATCATTAATAAAACTTAAACACAACTGAAAAAAGAAGAAAGAAAGAAAAAAACCCCAAATGTTACCTCACAGCTGACTTGTTGACATAGTATTACATTTCAAAGATACCTCACTTAAATGTCATGATTTCCTTGGAAGCCAGTACATTCGTGTTTTGGATCTCAGACATTTTCTGCTTGAGGTTCCGTTGTCTCTAATGACTGACAGATGAAAGAGCTCGGGCATTCGCCCTTACCAGTTTCCCCGGCCACCATGCTGGGCCATTCTCAGTACCTCCCTCCAGCTGGCCCCATGGGAAATTTGCAGGGACAGAGTTTTCTGGGAAACATGCCCTAGGCAGCGCAGATCCCAGAGGGGCAAAGGAGGGTGGAAAGGAAGCATGGGTGCAGGGAGCGGGCAGGCAGCCCGTGAGATGTTCCTGGTGTCAGTCTGGCCTCACCTGCTGGACCTCTTCAGGGAGTCCTGGACAGGAGCCTGCCCTGACCCCCAGTGTGGCCTGAGGCAGCGCAAGCCTGGCCCCTCCTCCCAGGCCCGTCCCAGCCTCCTCAGGCCCAAAGCAGCCTAGTTTCACCTCCTCCAGGAAGTCTTTTTTGCCTGCACCACCCTCAATGACGTCCATGTTCCTGAAATCCCAAGCCTAGGCCAAGGGTCTCAAACTAGGAGCCCTCAGATATGCTTTCTTTAGCTTGCACAGTGTCTTCTAGAATTTTGATTTGGTTCTAGTATTGAAGAGCAAGAGATTTCCTATGAACACGTGGACACCCAGCCCATCTTACAAGCGCTGAAAACCTGGCAGCCCCGAGCTCACATTCCCACCAGCTGGTTCAGCCCCGTGCCTGGCGCACAGTAGGTGCTCAGCTGCTGTGGACAGCGTGAATGGGCCAGGGGCACTCAGCTTGGAGGCCTGCCTTTGGAGGCAGACATGACTGATTTTCAATGCCAGCCCTGCCCCTTCCTGGCTGTGGGACCTGGGAAAAAACATTTCTCTCCACTCAGCCTCCGTGTCCTCCTTTGGAAAATGGGCTTAAATCCTACCTCATGGTGTTGTTATGAGGATGAAGGGAGCTCACATATGGGGTGGGCTGAGGACAGGACAGGCACTCAGGGCTCCTGGATACAGAGTTCCCCCTCTTTCTTCCTTTGCTTCAGTACCTCTTGGTTCCTGATGCCCCCCCGCCGCCATCCATCCGTTCATTCTGCACATACCTGCTGTATGCCAGACACGTGGAAGACCTCAGCTGTGGCCTCCCTGGTCTAGCTCCCCCCAGGAGACATTTTATTCATGCTGGTACTTATTAATTTCTTCATTCACTACTGAATACCTACTGTGTGCCAGGAGTTGTTCAGAACACTGAGGATACAGCGGCGAACAAAGCAGATGAAAATGCCTGCCATCGCGGAGCTGACAATCTAGTGGTGCCCGACAGACTGTAAACCAGTATAGTGTCAGGGAGCACGAAGTTCTGTGAAGAACAATCATGGGCATGACAGAGGGGCTGCTGCTTGGTCAGGGAAGGCGTCTCTGTGAGCAGGGAGGGAGCTGTGGGGCTGGCTGTCTGAGGTAAGAGCATTCCAGGCAGAAGGAACAGCAAGTGCAAAGGCCCTGAGGCAGGCGTGGGCCTGGAGTGTTCGAGGGGCAAAGAGAAGGCCAGCGTGACTGAAAAAGCCTGAGTTACATGTTTCTACAAGGTTAGAATTCCTCTCCTTCCCTTTTCCACATCCCTCTCCCCTCCTCTCTCTTCTCTCTCTCTCTCTCTCTCTCTTTTTTTTTTTACAATGAGTCTCTTAATTTTGTAATCCAAATACACAATGACAATTTATAAAAATAGAAATAATATCTGGGAAGCCTTTGGCATGTTGCTGGTATGCAGGAGCAGTGACTGATATTATTATCATTTCTGGTCAGAATGAATCACTTACTCCCAAAGTTTCCTAAAGAGGCAATGGACCCTGGGGCCCTTGTCCACTGTGGAGTGGCTTTCTTTGTCTTTTCCAGCTTTCTTGAGATATAATCGGCATATAACACTGTGGTATTTAAGGTGTACGACCTGTTGAGTTGATACACTTATCTACTGCAAAGTGATCACCACTCTAGTGTTCGCGAACACCTCCAGTGGAGTGCCTTTCTTTTACGAATCGTGCTGTGGTTTGGGGAAGGTGAATGTGGGGCGTGCCTGTGTCTGTGGCTAGAGGAAGGCGCCTCTTCCTCGCCCCCTTCTTTTCCCTCCCCTCCCCTCCCTTCCTCTGTTCTTTTCCCCCTGCAGACTCTTCAGCAGAAGGAAGCATCCAAATTTGGGAAGTCTCTTTTCGGGGCCATTGAGAATGTGTGAGGTCTCTGGCGTCTGGGCTACAGAGGGGCCAGGGGCACAGCTCACTGGGTCAGAAGAATGGGGGCGGGGCTCATGGAGTGCTTGAGAATGAAGGTCTTAAAGGTGGGCGCTGGTTCCACCTGAAGACCCCTCACTGTCTCCAGAGCAGAGCTTCTGGGCTCCTTCCCATCTCCCACCTCCCCTGGTCCAGCCCCGTTGTCTCCTGCCGTGACCACTGGGTCACCTCCTCCCTGGGCTCCCTGGCTTACACCCAGAGCCCCTCTGCCAGTTGTCCACACACAGCCAGAGGAGCCCTTAGAACGAAGTCGGACCAGGCCCCCGACTGAGAGGCCCTACGAGGCCCGGCATGACTGACCCCATCACCTCCTGAGCTCACCTGCCCCTGGCCTCGTCACTGCCTCGGTTCCAGGCCACTGGCCTCCTTGCTGCCCCAGGAAGGTCTCCTGCTCTTTGACTGCTGTCCTGCCCCCTAAGCAGGCGGTTTCTCCCCTCCTCTCGTGGGGTCAGCCCGACCCCCAGCAACCTGCCTGCCCACCTGCAGGAGTGGGCCTCCTGCCACACCTGCGTGCAAGCTCCCTGTCTCCAGCCGCCAAGCCCTCTATCGCTGTTTGAAGAAACATGTTCATGGGTCTGCTCACTGGGCAACTGCCCCTGTCCACTCAGCGTGTCAGTCCCAGGAGGGCCGGCTGGGTCTGGGGGCTGTGCCCCGGGGCCTGGAACAGTGTTGGTGTGCGGTATGCAGTAGGTGCTCAATGAGTGCTTGGTGAATGAGTGAGCACTAGTGCTTTAAAGTCAGGCATTGGAGTCTTTGCACAGTTCTTGAAATTCCAGCAATGGAGAGCTCAAGCCTCCGGGGCTCCGGGAGCCGCCTGCCCCGGACCAGGCCCTGCTGTGTGTCCCTCCTGCTGTGTTGCTCTTGTCCCTCTCTTTGTCTCTCTCTCCTCCGTCTCTGTCTCTTTCTCTTCCCCGTCCCTCTTTGTTTCGCCATCCCTCTCTGTCTGTCTCTCCTCTGTGTGTCCGTCCTCCCGTCTGTCATCCCCTGCCCTCGCCTCCATGGGCCCCGGGCTGGCTCCAGCTGCAGGACACTTTTCCGCCTCCGTAGCTGCCATCTACCCCATGAGGACCCCTCCCGGTGTGACAGAGTTGGTCCCGTGAGAGCGGGAAGCGAGCTGGGAGGCTGGAAGCTCTTAGCAACCTTCTCGCGGCGTGACTCCTCCAAGTTATAACCTCTCCGCTCTCTGTGCCCCGATTTCCTTGTCTCTACAAAGAGTGTTAACAATTTCTGGGACTTCCTTTATTTCTCTTCCAAATATGCTTATTATTTTATTGGCTTGCGGTGAAGCTCAGAGAAGTTTATGGGTGGGGGAACTTCACCGCTGCAACCTCCCTGGCAGCAGAAACAGTTCTTGCCAGAAGCTGACCATGTGTGGGCCTGGAATGGGTGTGTTCCTGGCTTAGGCCACTGTCTGCCCTGGGCTTGGCACACAGGGCCCTTTCTGCCTGGCCGGGCCTCCTGTTAGAGGCTCGAACTCACTAGGCTGCCTCTAGTCTCAGGGCTTTGGCAGGTGCTATTCCTTCTGTTGGAGATGTTCTTCCTTCTGTCCTTGGCCTGGTTAAATTCCTATTTCTGATTCTGATTCTGGCTCAAACACCACCTCTTTCAGGAAACCTTCCCTGATGACACCCCCCCAAGTGAGGTCACTCTGTTAACCAACTTTTTATCATTTATCACCGTTGTATTACTTTATTTGTTTGCTCTCAGCCTCCATGAGGCTCCCTACCCCATTATTTGAGCTCAGGTTTCCCCTGGAAGGAAGTTGGGAAGCCCAGGCCTGTGAATTAGCAAAGTTCTCCTTCCCCTCTTGGTACTTTGTGGAGATTGAGAGTTGGCTTCCTCCAAGGGGGACTAAATTCAAGGGTGCATAGTGGAGGGGAGGTGGGCAGGGCCTCTCCCTCTCCCCCAGACCAGCCCTCCACCATCAGACAGCTTCTCTCCATCTCCATGACAACGGCCCCCTGCCTGGGCCCCCACCGACTGCTCTCCTCTTCCCCCACCCTTCCTGGAGAGCCAGAGGGAGCTTTTCAAAACCGAAATCTAGTCCCCAGTCTGATGCTCCAAACCCTTTCGTGGCCTCGTGTTACTCAGAGGTGGCTGGGCTACGAGCCCTCTGTGGTCTGACCTTGCCTCTTTCCTTCCTGCCCCGGCAACACCCAGCTCCTTGTAGCTCCCTGCCTCTGGGTCTTTGCCCTTGCTGTTCCCTCTGCTCTGAACACTGTTCTCCCAAATGGATGAAAGCTACAGGACTCCCTCCCTCACCTCTTTTGGATCTTTGCCCAAATGTCCCTTTCCCAGGATGCCCTCCCTGACTGCTATATTTAAAAATCTAATCTCCCTGCTACCCCTTTTCTCCCTTCCTGCCTTTATTTCTCCCTATAATCTTGACTCCCTGGAATAGGCCACGTAGGTTCCTGGTTCATCTTATTTCCTGTCTTGTCTCCCACTAAAATGTCAGCTCCCCCAGGGCAGGCGCCTGGGTCACTGTGGCTCCCTGCTGTGTTCCCAGCAAGGAGTGGGCCCAGGGCTATGTGGCTCTGGGGTCAGACAGGCCTGGCTTTGGAGTTCTGGCTCAGTCACTTCCTGACCTTTTCCTCTCTGGGCCTTGGTTTTCCCATCTGAAAAATGGGAGAAAATATGGGATTGAGTAAGGGCAAAATAAAACCCTGTTTGTAAAGTGCTTAGTGCCTACATGTGAAAAGAGACTCCCCCCTTCTCGCCCCCCCCCAAAAAAAAGCCAAAATGAAAACTCACCATGCATCATCTTGGGGAAATGGGTGACACCATTCTGGTCTGTCCACACCATGGACTATTATGCAGCTATTGAAAAGAATGGTTCACAGTTTTCCCAGGTGACTTGTGTGGCTCAGCTTCTTTGTATGTTTTTAAACAATCTTTATTACAGAGGCATCTTTTTCTCTAGGATTTATTTTTAGTTGAAAGAGTTCAAAGTAGGGTACAGTGTACATAGTCTTCTCCCTTTGTTTTAAAAAGGAGGAGAATATATACATTTATATTTTTCATAGTTTTAAAAAAATTGAAGTGAAATTCACATAATGAAAAATTAACCATTTTAATTAGTCATTAAGTAGTTAACCACTTTGAAGTGGGCAATTTGGCGATATGAGTACATTTGCAGTGTAACCACCACCTCTATTTAGTTCCAAAACATTTTCATCAACCTCTAAATAGACCCTGTACCCACTAAACACGCCACTCCTCACCCGGCTGCCCCAGCCGCCCCCCCCATGGCCACTAGTCTGCTTCCTGTGTCTATTGGGTTTATCTATTTCGGATATTTCCTATAAATGGGATCATACAATATATGACCTTTCCGGTCTGGCTTCTTTTAATTAGCATGTATTAGTCAGTACTTCATTCCTTTTTATGGCCAAATAATGTTCTATTGTGTGGATAGGCCACATTATGTTTATCCATTAATCTGTTGATGGGCATTTAGGTTGTTTGCACCTTTTGGCAATTGTGAATACTGCTGCTGTGAACAATCAAGGCGAATTCCTGTTTGTGCGGAGATTCTTACATGAGAAAAGCAAGATGCTGGAAAGGGTGTACAATGTGGTCCTGATTTGTAAAAGAAATGACAGATAAAGAGATCCCTTGTCCAGGCATAGTCTGTATGGGATTTTCATGCTTACAGAAAAATATGTAAAAACCCATTCTCAACTGTCAACATGGGGAGAGAGAAGGCTTTTGCAGAAAGGAAAAGAGAAAAAAGAAGGCCAGATGCCAAATGAAAACAGTGCACACAAAATGATTCCATTTAGGCATGTGTGACAAGTTACAGATTGAGTAATCGTGTATGTAGATGTAAAAAAAAAAAACCACGAAACCCCCAAAACAACAACAGAAACCCCCCCAAACTCTTCTCTGCAAGAAGGGCTGGGCAGGAGCCTGATCAGATGGGGGAAATGAGGTTGGACTAGAAGGGAACCTGGGGGAGTGGGTGTTCTCCAGGGTGTCCCCACCCCCCAGGCCCCCCCTACTGCGAGGTCCCATTGGAGCCAAATTTCCTCAGTGTTGCCCGTTCTCTGGCTGGGACCTGAGTAGGAGCCAGAACCTTCCTTGTGGGGGTGCAGTGGTCCTGCTTGGGGGCCCCTCTGCAATGATCTCCTGCATGTGGTTCCCATTTCCTGCAGGGAGGTGCTGAGCCAAGAGGAAAGGTAGGATAAGGGACCCAGGATGGAGAAGTGGCCAGACTGGGGGATGGACCCCTTGACCTCCACTGACCTCAGGGCCCTCACCCAGGGTCCTGGTTGAGCCTCCTGGCTGCCGAACCTGCTTTGTCTCCCCCGCTCATTCTTCTTTTAGGAAGGCCCACAGCCACCTGGAACATCACAGGAGATGGTTATAAGGAGCCTTAGATCCCCATCAGCTGCTCAGTCAAATCCTAACATTTTACCTTATTGATTTCGGATCTGTCGTCGTCGGGGTGTGGCAGGAAACAGACCTCTCAAACCAGATACCTCAGGGAAAATTGAATAAAGTGACTCTTTTCGAAGGTGTGGGCAGGGTTAAGGGAACCAACAAAGGAAAGGTGCAGAGTGGGGCCAGCATCAGTGGGGAGCAGATGTTTGCAGGGATGGGGTGCAGGGAGAGGCCCCCCCCCTGGCAGGAGCTAAGAACTTCAAGAAGGACAGCTCCAGCCTGGGGGCTGGGGGCACAGCACGGAGGGGGCTGTCAGGCTCCCCCAGCCCTCCCATCTCCTCCATTCAGGGAACCCCACAGGAAGCTCAGGGCAGGGTTGGTGGCATCCCTCCAGGTCAGCCTCCGAGGCACAGATTAGGCTGGGGAAGGTGGTGATCTAGAGGGAGCAAAGGAGAGTGTGTCACCAGTTTGCCCCACCTGGAGTGGTGGGTGGGCATCCATGGTAGCCCATGGTGCTGCTCAGTGTTCAGCTCTGGCCCCGGATGTGGGTGACACGGGGCAGGAGGGCTCTCCTGCTGTCTGGGTTCTCTTTTCCCAGCTGCTGCGTGCCTGCCAATAACTTTTGCCATTTTCAAGCTCTGGTTTGTAAGCTCCTGTTAATGGAGCACTTAGTACCTGCTAAGTGTTTCACCCAGCTGATGGCCTGATTCCCCTCCCCACCTAGTTTTATAGCTTCAGACAGGGGTTCAGAGAGGAGCAAGGCTTTGTGCAAGGCAGGGCCCAGAACTGGACTTGAACCTGGAGCAGCTGCTGTGGAAATCTGAGCCCTTAGCCGTGTTGCCTTCTGCCTCATGATCCAGCTTTCTTCCATCTCTACGCTGTGAAGATCCCTGGAGGACCTCCCGCCGAAGGGGCATAACTGCCCTGGAAATCCCCTGATGTGTGGTTCCAGCTACAGGTCTGGGGTACCCAGACTCGGTTCGGGGGAGGCATCCTGATTCAGCCTGGCCTGGGCTCTGCCAATTCTACCTACATCAACCAGGGTGGGCATCTGACTCCCCGGGCCTCAGTCTCTCCCTCTGGAAAATGGGCACACAGCGGGCCCCTCCCTGCAGCGAAGTGGTAAAGGTTTGATGAGGTGACAGGCAAGCAGCCTAGGACCCGGTACACGGGAGGCTGCCCCAGCTGGCCCTGCTGGGTTTCTGATTTCCCGGGAGACGCCTCCTGGGGGCCGGATCCCCAGCTGGAGGAAGGATGAGGCCTGGCCCCGGGGGCCCTGGGAGGGCCTGGTCCCAGGACAATGCTGAGCATTGAGTTCATGCCAGCCCTGGTTTGGGGTTGGAAAAATAGAGTAATCTGGGCAGGACCGAGACAAAGACCTGGGAGCCGGGTTGGCCGAGGGGCATCAGGTTACCCCCCACAGGCTGCAGCCACGCCAGTGGCTTCTCCAGCAGCTCAAGGGGGGTGTTCTCCTTTCCCCAAAGATTATAATTAAGTGAGCGATCAGGGCCCCTCGCTGAGGTCTCACGGGCAGGCGGGTTTCGTTACAGGAAGAACTGCAGGGGTTCACAGGCCTGCCGGGGTGTGGCACCACCATAACAATAATAGTGGCGGTGAGAACAGCCGGCCAGGCCCCTGGGGAACAGGTCCGTTTGCACCTCGCTCCTCCCCGAAGTCCCGAGAGGTGGGACCTGGGTCATCCCCATTTCACAAAGGGTCAAACTGAGGCTCCGTGAGTCACTTTGGCGGCTGCCCCCTTCATTTCTTCAGCAGGGTCTGGAATCAAATGGGCCTCCGAGCCTCCTTGCCTCAAGCTTCTCCTCTGGAAATGAGGATTACCCAGTGCTGACCTCCTTGGGAGTTATTATGAGAATCAAGTGAGCGGGGGTGCAGGGAGGCCTCAAAAAATGTCTGTCCCCTCCTTCCGTTTACTGGGATGACAAGGGCCAGGCTCTGCCTCTGAGGAGTTTGTGCTCGGGACACCTGTCGGCTACCCCCACCCCTTCCTCCCTATGTGAAGGGCTCCGGCCTTCAGGACCCCTGGAAGGTAGGAGGATGAAGCTTCAGATGATTTCGGCCGGGGGAGATGGGCAGGGGCCTGTGGAGGTTGGAGAGCACTGTCTGGGGAGCAGTGCAGGGACTCAGACTGTGGGGTTTGAATTTCAGCTCCATCGTGTCTTTGCTGTGTGACCCCCGGCAGGCTACTTGACCTCCCTGGTCTCAGACTCTTACCCACAGAATGAGTGTGTGAGAAGAAAACCTCCTGTGAAGGGTTGTTGTGAAAAGAACAGTGCCTGGCCCATAATAATACTCAATACATATTGTTATTCATAATCGCTTCCTACAGGAAGCCCACCTTGACCTCCTCTGGCTCCTGAGGCCACCTGGGGCACCCTCCATCACGGGCTGTTGCCTCTTCCCCGTGCTAGTCTCCCACCCTCACCCAGATGAGGGCTGCATCCCCAGAGCCCAGCAAGAATCCAGTGCGGAGCCGCCATGGGTGGCCAGGCTTTGGGTGGATGGTATTGCTGAGCAAGCCTTTCACACACAAGTCCTGACTTTAACATCTTTCTTCTCCCAGAATGTTGGCTTCACCAAGACTGGCCCATAGTGGGTGCCCAGGAAATACATGATGGAATTGTTGAGGGGAATGAGTACTCAGAAGAAAGAGGGCTTTCTTTCTTCCGAGGGGGGCCTCAGCAGGTCGAGCTCATGTGACAGTAAGAAGAAAAACAACGGTAATAACTGTTACTTATTTGCCACGCTCCAGGCTCCATGTTGAGTCATTTCGGTCCGTCTGCCCAGCAGGCTAGTATTGTTGGTGTTTCCGTCTCCCAGCTGGGGAAACTGAGGCACAGAGAGGTTAAAGTGGCTTACCCCAAGTCACACAAGTGAGTGGCAGAGCCACTATCAGACCCAAGCCTGTCGGATGGAGGAGCCTGCGCTGAGACTGTAACAACATACCTGCTCCTACCTAGAGGGAAAGTACTGTTACTGTACCCGTTTTCCAGATGGCGAAACAGGGGCAAGATGGTCTACCCATGTCTGCACATAGAAACTGTGGCTGAGCAGGAGATGCCCGAGGGAGGGCCCTGGACGCCCAGGCTAGCACCCTGAGGGAGGGGTAGGAGACCCCCAACCAAGCTGCCCCCTGCCTGTCTCTGGCTGATACCCTGGCTTCTGTTTGCCCAGCCCAACACCCAGAATGCTGCCCCTTCCGCTTGCCCAGGAATCTCAGGTGCCTTCACAATAGGATTCTCTGTCCCTTCAGCTGGTTTTCATTCAAGCCCTTTGTGCTAAAAAGAAAAAAATGAAAAGAAAACTTGGCTCCAAGCCCCCCGCCCCTTCCCCCGCTTCCTACGGAGAGCAGAAGATCTCAGCCTCTTCTTTCCCTCGTTCTGGGGCCCAGAGATGTCTGCAGCCTGCCAGAGGTCACACAGCAGGGTCGGAGCCAGGGCCCTGGCCTTGGACTCCTCATCCAGTGCCCTGCTCATGGCACCCCAGCTTCATGGCCAGTGGCACCCTCCCCACCCCTGCATCTGCTCTTCCTGGCTCTGTCCTCTAGGCCTGGGGGAGCAGAGGACGTGGGACTAGTGTCCCCTGAGGCTTCCTACATGCCGGGCACTTTGCCACCCCCAAACTCATAGAATGCTCAGTACAGCTCTGTGAGGTCCTGTCACCCCACTTCACAAATGAGGAAACCGAGGCACAGGGAGGTGAAGTGCTAAGGTCACACAGATGGGACGTGGCAGAGCAGGGATTCGAACTTGCGTTCCCATGGCTCAGTTGCTGCCATACCTGGCACCCTCTTGTAGGGAGGCCTGAGCCCTGGGGATGGTGGGGTACTAGAGGGAAATGGGAGCCTGGGCAGGGCCAGGACCCTGGAGTGGAGCCAGAAAGGAACAATGGGTCCTCAGAGACGGTGGTGGCCGCGGGTGGGGTGGGAGTCGGAGCCAGGGGCCGCAGGGCTAGGCTGTGGGCCGGGAGCCTCAGCACTCCTTTCCTCTCCTCTAGCTCCTGGGTCGGGACCTAGGGACACTCCTGACACCTTGACTCCCAAACCTGACAGACCCAGGGCTCCGGCGGGAGGTGGGAGGCAGGAAGCAGGGTCAGCCGCGGGGAGCAATAATGGCTAATCACCAGACTTCATGCTGCTCCGGGACAGTAGACCACACACTGCAGCTAGGGCCTTCCTGGATCCTCACCACCAGCCTCGGAGGCGGGACTGTCGTGAATGCCCTTTTACACACATGGAAAGGGAGGCCCGGAGAGGCCTTCGGCACTTGCCTAGGGCCACACAGAGACAAAGAATTTTGTCAGGGGAGGCCCCTGGACTCTCTGGGGAATAGTGAGCTGCCTGTCCCAAGAGGCATGCAAGCAGAGGTGGAGGGAACGCAGTGAGGTCACAGTGGGGAGTCAGTGCTCCCTAACGGTGGCTCACTGAACATGGGGCCTGGGGAGCCAGGAGCTGGGGAGTGGATGAGGCCTCTTGGAGATTACAGGAGTCAATGTTATGGCCAGGACTGGCAATGTGCCTGCCATAGAGGAGGCGCACCCTTCATGGAGCATCTGCTGTTTGCAGACACAGGAACTCACCCCTGTGGAGCCTGCCATGCACCCAGGCCCTGTGCCTCGATGGTTCTGAGTGTTCACCACTTCTCAGCCAGTTTGCTGAGTGCCTCAGGGATCCCTGAGACTCACAACACCTTGGGACGGCCACCTGCCGTTCACATCCCTCTTGGCAGATGAGCAGCCAAGGCTCAGAAGGGCCCAAGGAACTTCATGGGAGGTAATCGGCACAGCTGGATGCACGAGCCAGTCTGCTCTGCTGTGTGGCCTTGGGCCACTACTGACTTCCCCTGGCCTCAGTCTCCCCATCTGTACATTAGGTGTGACTATCCACGGCATCCTAGACTTCTAGGTGAAGATTTGAGAGTCTGCAAGGCCACACCGTTTTTTCCCCCAGGAGTTTGCTGCCCCAAATGAAATCCTCTCTAAAAGATTCCTTTTTAGGGGCACCTGGGTGGCTCAGTCAGTTAAGCATCTGCCTTCGTCTCAGGTCATGATCCCAGAGTCCCCGGATCGAACTCTGCGTTGGGCTCCCTTCCCGGCAGGGAGCCTGCTTCTCCCTCTCCCTCTGCCTGCAGCTCCCCCTGCTTATGTTCGCTCTCTCTCTCCCCCTCTGTCAAATGAATAAATAAAATCTCAAAAATAAATAAATGAGAGACCCTTTTTCAGCCTCCTCATTCCCACCCCCTCTCTATTTTCTTCCCTGTCTCAGGGTTCATTCCCAGTTTCCTTTTGTCCCAATTAGGCTCATCTTCCATGCCTGGAACAGTGAAGACATTGAATTAAATCTTAGAACAAGAAGTCGGGATATGGGACTGTTCTGGGATCCGCTATCTGGGTTCTAGGTTGGTATCTCTTCACTGTTCTTTTCTTCATGGGCCCCAGTGGCTGCTGTGGCACCAGATGTCACATCCCACATAACCACATCTTAATTAGGAAGGGAAGGGGGTGGGCAGAAAAGGGATTTTTCTCATCCAGAAACTCACTCTTTTATCAAGCAGGAAAATATTTCCTAAATGTCCCAGTAGACTTCCCTGTGACAGGGTGACAATGGAGTCACATGTCCACCTTTAAGCCAGAAAGGAGTTCCCATGGCTGACTTAGATCCATCAGGACTCAGCCTCTGTGGTTGCCCCCAAAGAAATATGGCTCTGAGGGTGATGGGGCCACAGCCAGGCCGGCCACCAGTTCCAGCCCTTGCTGACATTCATTTCCCCTCTAGACCGCGCCGGTAGGCCTGGATGTGCCGAACCTTCTCTGGCTTGTTCTCTTGGTGGTGAACACCATCTTCCCAGGCCTCCAGATGCCAGCTCTCTGGTTCTCCTCTTCCTCCCTGCCTGGTCCTCCTTGGGCCTCACAAGTGGCCCTTGAGGTGAGGTGGAGCCCTCTTCTGCTTTCACCTGCCCATGCCTGGTGAGCCAGCCGCATGGGGTCCCTTGTTCCTGGACTGCCTGAGCCCAGCCTCTTCCTCCTCCAGAGACGTGGGTGTCACTTAACCGCCATGTCCCCCTCCGCTCCCCGGCTCAGAGAATGGTGCTGCCATCCACCCAGCAGGTCTCGGACCCTGGAGTTGTTTTCCACTCTGCTCTCTCCAACCCCATCGGCCTTACCTTCCACCCGTGTCCAGAATCTGACCTGCCTCCCCTCCTCTGCCGCCGTTCTTACCCCTTGAGGGGTCCTCCCGGACCCTCAGTCATTCACACTGCTGCCCTGCTCAGAGCCCTCCCGTGGCTCCCACCTGCCTCCAGGAAAGCCAAGTCCTCCCCATCTCAGGGGCCTCTGCAGGTTGGGCCCCTCTCCTCCCCGCCCCTCCACCCTTCCTCTGGCCGTGCTGACATTCACTCCTTCTTAAACAACACCCCACGATTTCCCCCCGCACTTTCCCCACCTTTGCCCTTGTTGTTCCCTCTGCTTGGAACACTGTTCTCCTGGGTCTTTCCGTGACCTGCTCCCTCTCCTCACTTGGGCCTGTGCTCTGCACAGAGCCCTCCCAGACCAGCCCCTACTGCAGCCCTTCCCTCATTCTCCATCCCGGCCCTCATTCATTTTTCTGCTGCGCACTTGTCATCCTCTATTTATGTGCTCATTTGCTCAGTGTCATGTGCCCACCCTGAAGGTGAGCGCTAGCAAGGAGCTAGAGTCTTATTCAGCACAGGGCCCGGCACACAGGTGGTGCACAAAACACTGTGCTTGGCAACAGTCTTGGCAAGATAACCTCCCAGAGATGGCCGTGGAGACTATGTCTGGGTCTGGAGGTGACTCCTGGCTGAGGGTCCGGGGTGCTGCCTGGACCTCGGGGCAGGGGAGGGTCCCAGGCAGTGGGGAGAGGATCTCTGAACCTCCACCTTGTCCAGAACAGAAGGCAACAGGGCCTTCAGGAGCCCGGAGGTGACACTGGGCAGGAATGGACTGTAGGAATTTTCAGCCCACCTTCAGTGCTCCCTGTGGGGACATCTTGTCCGATGGTTTGAATTTTTTCTTTTTTTCTGAGAGGTGGTACCCATTGTTCAACAGAAGATCCCAGTGCAGTGGCCCGCGTCTCCCAAGTGCAGGCTCTAAAGCTGGCTTGTAAGGTGGAAATTGACCACGGCCAAGTTCCCCTTGGGGATTCCACAGGAAGGACACAGCCCTCCCCAACTGAGGCGGATGTATGGTTTCCATAAATTCAGCCCACCAATCCCTCCTGTGTTGGGTCCCGCTCAAGGGAGCCCTAGCTTGTGTTCCGGGGGCCACGATGTGGAAACAGGGTTGCATCTGAGCAGACTGAGACTGTGGGGGAACCGCTAACCCATACCTCCCCCTCCTGGCATATCCACCATCAATTGGCTCTTTTCTCTCTGAGGCTGTCTTTTTATTTTTTCCCGAGCATGTATAACCGAATTCCTGTCAAAGTACCTAAGTTGTGACTGCCCTGAGTATAACATAATTGGGGGGGGGGGGCTGCTATTCTAGTTGATATCGGGGATGGAGGCTTCCTGGCCTTGACCTCTTCTCCAGGGTGACCCCAAGACCCATCCTTAGAATACCAGGCTCGGGGGAACCCAGCCCATGATCAAGGTCCATGTCTCTGGTTTCCATCCAGGAAAATAAGGCTGTGAGAGGTGAGGGAGGTCGTGCTTTGGGGACGAGGAGCAGGGTAGCTGAAGCAGCCATCCTGGGGGAGGGGGTCTGGGCAGGCAAGGGGTGGCACAGGGCACAAGGCCAGAGCAGGATGTGAGAGGGAGTGTCTGGGGGCATGATGTGTCCATTGCACTATTCATTCTGAGTTTATCACTCATTCATTCAGCAAATGTTAATGAAGCACCTACTCTGTGCCAGGTGCTGGGGAGGCGACGATCCCTGCCCACAAGCTGCTCATAGTCCACTATGGGGGATGGACATTAGCCAAATCACTCTCAGAAATGGCAATTTGTGACTGAGAAGTACAAAGTGACGAGGGCCTACAACGGGCAGGAGGGCTGATGTGATTGGGGAGGTCAGAAAGACTTCCTAGAAGCTGCCGAGCTGAGAACTGAAGGGTGATAGAGGCCAAGTAGATGAGAAAGGAAGGAACAAATGTTCCAGCAAGTGGGCACAGCAAGTGCAAAGGCCCTGGTGGTGGGACAGAACAGAGGAGTAGGTGAATCTAAAAGACCCTGTAGCTGGAGCTGTGAGGTGAGGGGTGAGTGGGGAGTAGGGAAGGCTGAGGGCTGGGCTGGACAGGCTCCACAGAGGGAGAGCAGGCTGGTCTTATGCAGAGAGCAATGGAGAGCCTTGGGAAAGTCTGAGCAGGGAGATGGGGTCATGAGGCATCTCTGCCTGCCTCTGCCTTCTCACCTGACTACCTGGCATGCCCTGGCTCAGCATCTTTCATGAATGGTCTCTTTGAATCTCCACCACTTCTGAAGACCAGCTTTTGAAGGTGCCAGGAGTTGAACCCACTTGTCAGACGAGGAAACTGAGTCTCCGGATCTTCCCATGACCCCACCCACTTCCTCCTGCCCAGAGAAAAGAGGAACGGAGAACCGACGCCCCATAGTCAGCTGGGAAGAGTCTGGGTTGGGAATGGGGAGGGTGAGGCCCTCAGAGGCCCGCGCCTGGGATGGGCAGGGGCCCTGCTTCCGTTGAACCACAGCCCTGTGGCATGCCCCAAAAGGGAAGTAGAGGCTGCCTGTCCTCATCCCCTGAACCCTAGGGAGGGGGCTAGGGATGCCCTGGGGAGGCATGACAGACTGGGATCTTGAAGAACTTTCTGGTCAGCTGAACCCAGCTGGGTGACCTTGTGATCGAGCCTCATTAGCTGGGCTTCCTTCATCTCTTCCTTCCAACTAGAGAATCAGAACCTCTCCCTTGCCTGTTCTCAGGATTAGCACACGGTGGGCCTCACTGAAGGGCTGGCCAATGGTTGTTGGTTGAATGCACTAAAGGTGTTTTCTTCCTGAAGGGAGTAGCCAATTAGATAAAGAACCCATGTATTTGACCTTCAACAAATATTTATTGAGCACCCGCTGTGTGCCAGGCCTTGTCCCGGTGTTGCGGAGACAGCGATGAGCAAACCAGACGTACGTGCCTGCAGACGCCCCACCATCCTGCCTGCCCTGTGGCAGACATCACGAATCAATCATCTTTCCCACTGGTCTCAGAATTCTTGCCAGCAGCATGCGCAGGCTGGGGCCTGGCACCCCAGGGGGACCGACCTCTCATTCCCGGGGAAGGACTGCGAATATGGCCTGGGGAGATCCCAGTGAGAACCCCCTACACGACTGAAGCCGTTTCCTCTCAGTCTCTTTCCACAAACATCTTTTGAGCACCTACTGTGTGCCAGGTGCTAGGGCCATAATAGTGACCAGGGTGGATATGATGCTTGCCCTTGTGGAGCTGGCATTCCGGTGAGAGAGAGAGACAAACGTACAAATAAGGAGGTCCTTCCGGACACGGATACATGCTATAGAGACATAAGCAGAGGGGTCCAGTGAGGGGGTGGGTAACAGGGGAACCCCCCTGGCAGGGGCTTGGGGGGGGCTCTGAGTGGAGGTGGCATTTATGGAGACCTGACTAATTGAGACACAGCCACCAAGGGAAAAGAGGGGGGAACTGTTACAGGTGGAGGGAACAGCAAGCAAAGGTCTGGAGGTGGGAATCGGGGTGGACTCATTTTCGGAACAGGAAGACGTTTATATTTCTGGGGAGGTGAGTGATGGGAAGAGAAAGAGGTGGCGTTGGCGGGGGCAGGGGCCAGGTATCCGGGGCAGGGGCCAGGCATGGTCATGTGGATTTTATCCTAAATGTGAGGGGAGGTCACGGGGGTGGGGGGCTGTTGAATCAGGGCAGTGACTTGGTCAGGGTTACACTTTTGATCCCTCCGCCTGCCACGTGGGGAGGTTGTGTTGGGGACAAGGGTGAAGCAGGGAGAGCGGCTTGGAAACGACTGCGGGTTTCCAGGTGAGCGGCGACGGTGGCTTGGACCAGGGTGGGGGCAGTGAACCAGAGCTGGATGGCCAGGGGCTGGCGGGAGGCCCAGGGCTCTGCATTCAGTTTCATTTTTCCTTTCACACCATCCCCCCCCCGTGGGGCTCTGGGTCACTGGATTTTCCCTGGAGCCGCTGGTGGAGCCCGCAGCGTGCCGGGGACCTGGCCTGTGCCCCTCCTGGCTCCCTCCCCGCCCCAGCCTGGACCCAGCCTCTTCTCAGTTACTTAGTTACTCTGCCACTGTGGTCCCCCCAGTATGCCGCTTCTGCCTTATGGGCTCTTCATATACCACTTGGCAACCCTGCTGGGGAGATGCCTTCTTCAGATCAGGTTTGTCCCCAAGGCGGGGGCCTTGAGAGTCTGGGCGGGCAGGAGTAGATTTGTTTCGGGGTCCCTGATTCTAGAAGAACTATCCGAAGGTAGCTTGCCAGAAGGCAGCCTCTTTCTTGGGAGCGTTTCTCTGATCCAGCCTGGTGCTGGGATGGAGCAAGCAGACGTACTCTCCTTACTTCCTCGGGTGTCAGGTGCTTGATCGGACAGTGGCTGGAGAGCTATCTTGAGCAGGGTTCTGGACTCCTTGGAGAGAGAGTCATAATTGATTAGTAAATGGCTGCTGGGGGCCCAGGACTTCGGATAGGAGAGCACATTGGCTTCATCACTGTGCCTCCAGCATGCACTGGGTCCTCAGAGCTATCCTCCCACATCGTGCCCCTAAATCTTCAAGTATAATAGATGCTGCTTGAAAACAGCCTGTGGCTTTGGGTTCTTCATCAGTCAAATGGGCACGGTGGTGACATACCCCCAAGGGGCTGGGAGGCTTGGAGGAACGGCCTCCCTGTTCTCCAGCAGGGCCTGGACTCAGAGGCCCTGAGCTGCGTTGTCCAAAGTCACGCAGCTGGGAGATGGCAGAGGTGGGATTTCAACTCTGGGCCCCTGCATCAGGGACATCGGGTGGAACAGTTGGGCCGGGGAGCAGGAGGCACTGCCCGGATCTCCCTGTGACCCCGGACACCACTTCTCCTTTCTGCCCAGTGCACTCAGCACACAGGAAGCCTGGCTGGGGCCTCCCTTGCCCATCCTGTCTGCAGCGGGTGGACATGGGGTCCTGGCGTCACCCGCCACCACCCCGGGCCTCCCTCTTCCTGTCTTGTGCAAGACGAGGCGTCCCCTGCGTGGAATGGGCAGGCGGCTCTGGCGGATGGGTGGACGGGTGAATAGGGGCCTCTCCGGCGGGGTCACTGCCCGCAGTTAGCGCTAGCAGGCCTGGCCTAGGCCCCGGCCCCTTCCTCCTCCTCCTCTGTTTCTCCCAAGTTCAGCAGCCTTAAGCAAGAGGCTGGGGGACCCAGGAAATTGGGGAGGTCACTCAGCCAGCATCGTGTCCCTGTTGGGGGACCGCCTGGGCTCGGGCTGTTATGGAACAGGCCCTAAGCCACGATGACAACTCTAATGACAAAGAGGCGCACCTTCACTGCGCGCCTTCTGTGCGCCGGGCATGGCTTCCTCTAAACACCAACATTTATGCGAGCACCTGCTGTTTGCCATGTGCTGTTCTAAGCCCTTTAGATCTAGTGTCCCAGCGAATCCCCACAAAAATCTTGGGAGGTAGTTTTTTGTTGTTGTATTGTCTTAATGATCCCTTTCTTCAGAGGAGGACACCGAGGCTCTGAGAAGAGGAGGGGCCGGCCCGCAGTCACACAGCTCAGCCGCGTCCTGCGGGTCATTGTCTATGACCCGGGGCCAGTACTGTTCCAGAAGACAGGTGGCCCAGAAGGGAGGTCCGTTCGGCCGCTCTCCCACCGAGCAGCCCGTGGCATGTGGGTGGCCCCTCTGGTCCTCAGTTTTCCCATCTGTACCAGCTCTGGTTTCTCAGCCTTCTGTTTTTGGGTCAGAAGCAGCGTGGGAAGAGAGAGGGACGGAAGACACCTCTGGGAAGGTCACAGTCCCAGGTCCTCTCCGTGTCTACCTGGGGGGGCACACGTGTGGCTGTGGTCCTGAGTCACTCAGGCTGCAGAGTGTGGGGCAGACGTGAGAGACCCTAGCCGGGGGAGCGGGGGAGTGGGCACGTAGATGCGCTGGGACAATGCAGACACGTGTTCTGCTCCTTCTCACAGCAGTTCCTGGATGCTGAGCCCACAGAGGCGACCTTTTCACCTCCCTTCCTGTTTCACTTCCTCATTCCCCACTGGCGTTTCTGGGATCACCTCCCAAATAAAATGCTTGTACTCCAAGCCTTGTCTTTGCCCACCTAAGCCAGCATCTGTACCGTGTGGGGGTTAAGAGCTTTGGAATTAGACCTGAGTTTAAATCCTGGCGCTGCCACTGCCTTGTCTGTGACCTTGGGAACCTGCCCCTTCTCTTAGAACCTCAGTTCCTCCATCTGTGAAACAGGAACTTCGAATCGGAGAACCAAGTGATGATGAGATGGACGGGGAGTTTGGCGTCACGGGGACCGGAGCCAAGTTCCCAGCTGTAAGTCCCACGAGGGATGCTGGGTGCCATCTCTGAAGGCTTCGGGAGCAGGCGGGGGGCAAGCAGCCGGAGTCCAGGGGTAGGGTAGGCAGGGAAGAGGGCAAAAGGGAACAGGCTGGATGCAGATGTGGAGGGAAGAGCTGGCCGTGAGTCTTCCTCAGCCCCGTTTGGCTGGCAGGGGAGGCACATGGTTGGAAAGGACATACAACCTTGTTCCTCTCCCGACCCCCTACCCTCTAGAATTCTAGGGAGCCTGGCGGGATGCTCAGAGCAGAGCAAAGAGCAGTGAGTTTGCTCACTCTGGGCTGAGGTTGAGCTGGTCATGGGAGCTGTGTCTGCAGGGCTCTCACAGGTCGACAGCACCTCATTTCTGGGTTCATAGATTCTGGGGCCATCTGACCATGGGACCCCCTCCACTGATACTGTGCTTGAGGCAGGGATGCGGGGGACTAGGTGCCCCTCTTTTACCCCGAGTGGGAACTCATGCCCAGAAGAGCCCCCTGCCCCCACCACAAACCTGGGATCTACTCCACTATGGTGATGGCAGCCCCAGCCACTTGGCTGCCCAGCTCCAGACCCGGGTATCCCTCTTCTGCCCCATGGCCGGGCCGTCAGTGAGCTCTTCCAAGTGTCCAAGCGTCCACCTCCACTGGCCCACCCTGGGCCAGCACTGCCTTCTCCCACTGGGACCCTCGCAGCCTTCTCTTCATCTCCCTGCCTCCGCTCTTGCCCTCCTAAACCAGAGGGATTCCCTTAGAACCCAACACAGACCCTGTCCCTCCCCTGCTCAGAAACGTCATGGTTCCCAGTGCACTCAGAGTGGAAGCCCGAGTCCTCACAGCAGCCCACAAAGCTCTGGGGGATCACCTCCCCTGCCCGGAAGCCCTTTCTAACTTCATTCCCTCCTCCTACCCCAGCCCACCCATTCTCTCCCCTTCCCTGCTCAGCTGCAGCCTCACTGGCCCCCTGCCTATGGCTGAACATGCCAGTTATGCTGCTGCCTCGGGGCCTTTGCACTTGCTGTCCCTTCTGGACTGGAGAACACTCTCCCCCCAGCTCTCCCCATGAGGTGAGTCGGGCCTTGGTTCCAAAGTCACCCTTCAGAGAGGCCCTCCCTGGCTAGCCCTCCCTTCCATCGGCTCAGGCTGTTTCATCTTCTTCCTAGGACTTAGAGCCTACTCTAGAAAATTGCTCTGCTTGCTTATCTGACTTCTTGACTGGTTTCTTCCCCTGGAATGTCACCATCACTCGGGTGGGGAGTTTTGTCTGTGTTGTTCATTGCTCTACATCGCGCTCCCAGCATGGTGCCTGTGCAGAGCAGGTCCCAGTAAACACTTGGGAATGAATGAATGAAGGACAGATGAGGGGGCTGAGGCCCAGAGAAAGCCCCAGGGGATTCACATTCTAGAGCTTTCTCCTGACTCTCCCCAGTCTCTGGAGCAGTTTGTTGGCAGCGCGGTTTGGGGTCCTGGGTACTAATCTCGACGCCTGCTATGGGACTGTCAGCAGGTCTGCTTCCTCATCTGCAGGATGGGTCACGTGGAGGTCCCAGCGGCACAGGATTGGGGTGCCAAGGGGATGGGATGGTGTGTGGTGAGGGCTCAGCATGAAATAGGTGCTCAGTAAATGGGAGTGGCTGTGGGGGAGGCTCTGGCTTGTGGTCCCCTCCCCCTCTGCTCCAGGGCCTGTAATTACCACTTACCCCGGTCAGTGGGCCCAAGAGATTCCATGTGTGGGCAGGGCTGTGGCCGGGGTGCTCGCCCGGCCACTGGCGGGTCCCACGGGCACTGTCCGACCCCTGGGCCTCATGGCTGACATTCCAGGCACGTTTCCCAGCCCTGGGGCTGCCACAGGCCCATACAGGGTGGGGGTGGGGGCGCCGTAGGCTTCAGGCTGGACAAACCAGTCAGCCTCCCGGGCTGGGCTCCCTGACCACCAACTTCCTGCGGGGCCTCCTGAGGCCCTCAGGGCCCTCCAAGTCTTTCCGTCTGCTTCCACTGCCACCATTGCCTCCTGTCCACCGTGGCACAGAAGCTTCCATCGAGGCCCCCCCGCCAGAAATTCCCTCCTCACATTCAGCCAGAGGGGTCCTTTAAAACTATGGCTCAGCCGTGTTATTCTCCTGCTGAATTGCACCCCGAGTGCTTGGAGAATCAGTCCTCACGTTCTTCCCTTGACTCACAAGGCCCCCCATCATCTGACCTCCTCTTCCTCCTCCCCCCCCCACTCCTCCTTCCAGCTGTACTGACTTCCTCGGGGTCTCCGAAACAGTCCAAGCTCGTGCTGCCTCATGGCCTTTGCACGGGCTGTTCCCTCTGTCCGGAACACTCTTCACCCAAGTGTCCACAGGGCCCCCTTCTGTCCCTTTCTTCAGGTTTCTGCTCAAGTGTCATCTTCATATGGAGCCTCCTCCGACACCCCACTTCTATCCCCCACCCAGTATTGCACCCCCCCCTTTTCCTGCTTTATGTTCCCCTGGGATGCTCATCACCATCTGACACCTGTGGATTTTACTTATCCACAAGGACATGAGATTTTTGTCTGCGTCGGGGCGCCCGGGTGGCTCAGTTGGTGAAGCGTCCGACTCTTGATTTCGGCTCAGGTCATGATCTTGTGGTCGTGGAGCTCGAGCCCTGGTCAGGCTCCGTGCTCCGCCGGGAGTCCGCTGGAGATTCTCTCTCTCCCTCTGCCTCTGCCCCTCCCCCTGCTCGCGCCTCTCTCTCTCTTTCTCTCTCAAATAAATAAATAAATCTTAAAAATAAAAAAAAAAAAGAAAGAGTTTTGTCTGCTTTGTTCTCTGTTGTAGCTCCAGCGCCCAGCACAGTGCCCAGAACGTAATCCGTGCTCAACAAACATTTGCTGAATGACCGAACAAACAACTCTACGAGTTCTTGGCAGATAAGGACACGGAGGTCCCTCGGGGTAGGTGACCGGCCCAAGGCCACACAGCTAGTCTGAGATTGAGCCAGGACAGGAGATGAGTTTGGGTTCGTGAGATCCTGGAGCTGGCACCTCCGAAACTTTCAGGAGCGGAGCAGATGGGACCGAGGCCCTAGCAGTGAATCCTGATGATTCTGTCGCCCTGCCAGCCCCGGGGCCAGGCAGTACACGGGCTGATCCAGGAGTCCCGGCCTGCCTGCCCAGGCATTCCAGGCTCTGACCCAGGTTCCGAGCTTTCTATTTTGAGCCTCCTAGTCCTGAGGACTGTGTGTTCCCAGCAGGCGGCGCGGGCCAGAGGCTGAGCCTGGGTGTGGTTGTCACCCTAACTAGGGCCTTGCTGGTGGGTGCTGGAGCTGGGGCCCTGCCAGGGAGCCCAAGGACCTAGATCCCTCGGTCCTTAGCCTGTTGTCTGCTGAGGCCTCTGGCACAAGCCTCGTTCTCTGCCTGACAGTCCCGCATTCAAGCCCCTGCCCTGGTATCTCGCGGGAGTGCTATTGACTCATTCCACCTTGGATTATATGCTTCTGGTTGTGCCCAGGACTTTGGGGCCCATTCAAATTCTGGCTCTGCCCCTTTCAAGAAGTGACCTTGGGCAAGTCACTTCACCTCTCTGAGTCTATTTCCTCACCTGGGAAATGGGGACAAGAAGAGGACCTGTCTCCTGGATTGCTAGGGACATTCTGTGTGATAAATCCAGTGAAAGTGCCCCATACTCAGCAAGTACGTGATAAGGAGCCCCCTTCCGGGAGGCGTTTCTTCCCCATGTGCCCTGATTTCTTTCCGCCACTGCCCCTCTCTCTACCTGGTGCATGTGCATCAATTGTCGGTTGCTTGTCTGTCTCTCCCTCTAGAACATCAGCTCCACCAGGGGAGGGGCTTTTGTTTGCCTTTTTCACTTACCTGTGTCCCCTGGGCCCATCACAGCACCTGGCACACAGTAGGGGCTCAATAAATCTTTGGTGAAAGAACGAAGACATGAATAATGACCCCTTGGGGAACACAGGCCCTGACCTCAGAAAGTGTGTCCTCACTACCCCCTCAGCCCCGGGCGGGGGGCACCTAGCATTCTTGGGTGCTTGTTGGTTCCAGATACCAGCTCCTCCCCCCGCCCCCCCCCGCTCCACCTCATCTGGCAGCCAAGGGCGCCGTTCAAGTAGCAATGAGCCTTGCCTCACAGATGGGGAGAGGGAGTCACCTGTCTAACGTCACCTGGTGGGCAGCCCCTGAGCCAGGATTCCAGCCCAGTACTGTCTGCGGGAAGGCTCAGTCTTTCCCCGGAGGGGGATGGTAGTGATGGAGAGGATGATGGGGTCAGTGATGGGGTCCTGGGGGAGGGAGGTTTGGGAAAGGAGTCAGCCCCTCCCGAGTTCCGTCTCTCTTTGTGTCTCCCTGGATCCCTGTGTCCCTGTCTTTGTCCTGTCTCTCTTTGACTGTGTGTCTCTCTCCCTGTCTTGTGTATTTGACCCACTGCAGCAGACGCCTGGCTTGGGGGTTGAGATGTCGGTGACTCAGGTACCTCTGGCTTCCCCCAGCCCCAGCATCATGATCAGTGGCTGCTAAGCATGGAGGGGGCTCTCCCCTGACAGCCCCACACGTTGCCTGCTGTACCTCTTTGAGGGAAGCCTTCCCAAATTAACTAATTCAATAGTTTATTTCCCCAATGCTGGGGACACCTTGGGCAAATTCCTTCACTCTCAGCTCTGTACATAGGGCTCCAGTGGGATCTACCCCTTTAGGATGTTGCGAGAAAGAAATGAGTCTGTGAAAGGAAGAGCTTGGCTTGGCCCCAAGCACGGCAGGTACTCAATACA
The DNA here is from genome assembly GCF_037043125.1 of Eumetopias jubatus. NCBI lineage: Eukaryota > Metazoa > Chordata > Mammalia > Carnivora > Otariidae > Eumetopias > Eumetopias jubatus. The sequence continues at coordinate 129,633,657 of NW_028274815.1, forward strand.
CGTGCTTGTGGATTCATTCGAGGGTCCCCGAGATGCTCCCTGACGCCTCCGCCAGGCCAGCCTGGTGCTGGGGGGAGGGAAGGTGAGGGACGGCACAGGTGCCAAAGACACAGCCCTTGTCCTCACCTAAATGCTGGAGACTTTCAAACGCATCTCTCCAACCTGGACATCTCCCCTGACTCCAGACCAGAGTCTCACCCACAAAAACCCCTGATCCTCTCCCAAAACTATTCCCGTCTCAGTTACTGGCTCCTCCATCCTCCAGGTGTACCCCCAAACCTGGCAGTCATCCTTGACCCTTTGTTCTCACTTGCTCCCACATCTGATTGCTCACCACAAGCTATTGCATTGCAACCCCCCCCGCCCCCCATCTTCACTGCCCTGCGCTGGCCCAGGCCACGAGCCTGGGGGCCTCATGCCTACAGTTTGTTCTCCACACACAGCCAGAGGGGATGATCCCCTTAGACCTAAGTCAGATCCTGTCCCTTCCCTGCTCAGAGACCTCCCAGGGCTCCCGCCTTGCTCAGAGTAAAAGCCAAAGTCACCCCCGTGGTCCTCAAGGCCCTGTGTAATCCCCTCCCCCAGCAAACGCTGTACCTCTCTGATGACTTCATCTCCTCCCACCCTCCCCCTGCTACTCCTTCCCAACCCAATGGCCTCCTTGCTGTTCCTCTAATAAGCCTCAGACCTTTCTACCCCGGGCCTTTGCACATGTTATTCCCTGTGCTTGGAAACCTATTCACATGACTCGCTCCCCCTTCAGGTCTCAGCATGGATGCCACCCCTCAGAGCAGCCTTCTCTGAGCCCCCTTCCCTTGCCAGCATCAATATCTTCCACCTCCTTTATACTGTCTCTCTCTGCACCCTGATCCTGCTCTATTTGTTCTTTGTGAGTGGAGGAGATTTCCCAGGGGAAAGGTACTCCCAAGAAGGGGATAGCATGTGCAAAGGCCCGGGACTGTGAGCAGTGAGGGGGTTCAGGGTGGTGGCAGAGGAGAGGTTGGTGAAGACAGGACAGCGGGCTGAGCTCCAGGAGAAAGCAGTGCCCTGCAGTCAGTAGGCTGGGGTCATCTTGGTTCCGTTCCTCCCTGGCTGTGTGACTTCAGGAAGCCCTGTCCCTCTGTGCACCCAAGAATCTTCAACTCCTGGTGGAGACCACCTAAGTGGGCCCATTATTTGACAGATGGGGAAACCGAGGCTGCAAAACTTCTATGACCTGGTTAAAGGTCAACCCAGGCATAGGGCTAAACCAGGGATTGTTAGCAGTCACTCAAAATTTAGCATGAATGAGTTTCCTGGGTTCTTGGCTACCCAGTGCCCTCTAGACCTCAGAGGGCCTGGGAGGCAGGGTGAGTGCAGGGCTGAGGCTCTCGGGGTTGGGCAGAGAAAGCAGGAGTGTCCGGCTGGTGAGGATAGGGTGTAAGTTTGTTGGGGTACACAGTCACACATCCGTGGTTATGACACGGGCAGGTGACACAGGCAGAGAAAGCAGGAGTGTCAGGCTGGTGAGGATAGGATGTAAGTTTGTTGGGGTACACAGTCACCACATCCATGGTTATGACACGGGCAGGTGACACAGGCTGCCTGGGAGTCACCCCTGGGCCACGCAGCCTTGTCACATAAACCTCCCCCTCCACGCACAGCCTGACTTGTACTCTGCTCCCTGAGCTGCCATTTCCTGATGGTGTGACTCCGGGCAAGTCACTTCCCCCTCTCTGAGCCTCAATTTCCTCTTCTGTAAGGGGAGATAGTGGAAGTACCCGCGCTGCTGGCTGTTGGGAGGATTCACCCCATCCCTGCCACACCGACCCACTTGCTATCCCTCAAATGTGCCAGGCATGTCCTACCCCAGGGCCTTTGCACTTCCCATTCTCAGGGCCTGCTATACCTTCCCAAAGGTGTCTTGCTCTCACTCCTCCCTTAGGTCTCTGCGCAAATGTCACAGCTCATCGAGGCTTCCTCTGACCCCAGACACCCCCTTCCTCTCTTAGTTCGTCTCTGTAGCTTTTATCACTACCTGAGACATCATGGTTTTGCTTCTTTGTTTACCGCCCCAAGGACGGCAGCTCCATTTCTGTCCCTCATGCTCATTGTTATGTTCCTATCCCCCAGCATGGCACCTGGCTCAAGAAGGTGCTCACTGAAGACTTGGCAGAGTGGCTGAATGAATGAATGAACAAATGTCAAGCGCTCAGCACCAGGCCGGGCCATGCTAAGCCCTCCCTCCCCAGCATGGTGAACGGTGTGCTTCTCGGCAGTGGCTTCCCAGTGCCCCTTCACTCCCAGCTGCCTTAAATCCTGCTCTCACCAGCCCTGTGCTCCTGCTTTGTCCGCCCGGCCCAGCTCCCCGCTGCCGACACCATCTCGTCCCTGGGTCAGGGCAACCTCTGGGGAGTCACAGGGCTGTGGGGCGGGCTCCCCCAGGCTCTACCTCTAGCTCTTCTTACATCCCCCCCCTCCGGGGGGGGGGGCAGAGGCTGATGGGAAATGGGCAGAGCCATGCTTTGAGGCTCCCCTGGGTCAGACCCACCGAGCTCCTGGGCCTTCCTCGACGTGGCCTGATGTGACCCTGCTATTGCACAAATAGGACAGCGAGACGAGAGAGGGGCAGCCGTGCTTGGCGGCTCGCCTTTGGGGCTCCTGAGGCGTCCAGGGCAGCTCCCAGAACAGGCCTGGGACTCAGGCGCCTGTTTTCCAGATGGCAAGACTGACTCTCGGAGAGGCTTTGAGACCAGGTTGGAATCTCATCCTCCCGCTTCCTGGCCGTGTGATCCGAGGCTTGTCCCTCGGTCCCTCTGAGTGACAGTTTCCTTGTCTGTAGAACGGCGCGCTCATGGTTTCCAGCTCATGGGGGTGTTTGGGAGGACAAGACCAGCCATCCGGCCGGCATCTCAGGTCTGCGGCCCCTCCCCTGGACCTCAGGTGTCCCGGCTCCGGAGCCCCCCGGGCCCGGGCCACTCTGGGGCCGGCGCTGGGCCTCATGGTTGGGGTAATGCACAGTCCCAGGAGGCCACCACCGCTGCTGCTGGTTTAGTTTTTCCCTCCCCGACTTCTCCCCTCCTCATCCTGGCCTCCCTTCTCCAGAGCCAGCTTGTTTTTGTTTTCTGTTTTTACGGCTCCATAAATGAGTCACGAGCCTGATTTGATTTAATTTCGTTGTAACTGTTATCTTTTCAAGCTTGTTTTTTTCCACTCAGTTACTCACGAGACCACAAAACCTAAACAGGATAGGGCCTTCCCCAGTTTGCTGCCCCGCACCCACAGCACGGCCTCCTGGGCCTCGGGGGCTCGGGGCCAGGGTCAGCCACTCCTGGAGGACTGAGGTGGGGTCCGGGGGGCTTCTGGGGGGTAGACGCTCAGTGTGCTGGGCGGGGCTGGGGGTCTTGAGTCCCGGGGCCGTAGCCCTGATCCGTGTGCTGTGTGACCCTGGAAGTGTTGTTTAAACTCTCTGGGCCCGATTCCTCCTTGGCTATAGCTTTAGAACAGGGAGTCAGAAACTCAGACATCTGGGGGTCAGGAGGTGACATGTTGAGTGAGGTGGGCTGGGTGGCGACTGCCATGAACTGGAGAGAATAGGCCCTTCTCAGGGGACAGCTGCCTCTTGGCCGGCACTCGGCCCAGATCTTTCAATTTGTCAAGAGAAGCCAGAAATCTGAGGTCGCATGTGAAAAGTCCTGATTTTTAAATGTTGGCCAACGAATCAAATTAAAAACAACAAACAACCCAACTCTGTGGACACGTCTGGTTTAGAAGGTTCTAGAAGAGTCAGCCCTGCCCACACACACTCCAGCTGTGGCTGGAGTTCCTTCTCCCTCCACACCTTTGCCAAGCAGCTCCCTCTGCCTGGAATACTCTCCCCTCTTCTTCACCTCATCTTTCTGGATGGTGAGTGTGTCCCTGCTCTCCCACAGCCCCCTGGGTGCCCCTGGTCACCGTGGGGCTGGGCATCGCGCTTTCAGTCATCTCTCCCACCGACAATGAGCTCAGGAGGACCACATTAGGAGCCAGTGAGGGGCTAAAGAATGGGGGCTCAGGCGGAAGGCAGGACCCTGGCCAGGGAGAAGGAGGGGCTGAGGGCTGCCTCTCCAAGCTTGAGTAAGGCCATGTGACTGGTGTGCACCAATCAGGCGCATCCATGCCGCTTTTATGAATCAGAAGTTGGAAATGTTGGGGGTGGGGCGCAGGAGTCCATTCTGGGGTGGGTGGGGCCACAGCTTCCTCTACTTTCCAGAGGCTGCAGTGGGCGGGCCAGTTCTAGGGACAGTGACCAGGGCCCAGTGGTAGTCACAGGGCAGACTGAATAATTTTGCAGAGATGCCTCTCTCTGTGATTATTTAGGGTTGGTCAAATGCAATGAAAAGGATATTGCACTCTGCTGTCGTGCAATTTTGTTTAAATATATTTAAATACAGCAACACTTGATTGACTTTGTTCATCCTAAGAATTTGCATAGTTATATGTGAGGAGAAGGGAAAATCAATATTTTTTCACCTTTTTTTTAGACATTGCAAGATAGGGTCCTCGTCAAATTTCTTTAAGGTGGATCTTCATTTTGAAATTTTGGCCCCAATTCTGGATGAATTCACTTTATGTGGCTTTTTACTGGGCCAAATTGTCTACCTTTGTTTTCTGAGCTTCCGCGTGAGTTCTCCAGAATTTCCGACCCCTGCACGGGCAGGCACAGGTCATGTTCTGTGAGGGGTACTAGGATCTCCAATGCTGGGAAGCCCTGGGATGTCTCGCAAGCTGGGGCCCATCATCCATCACCCCCACCGGCGGCCTCAGCCTTCCAACCTTCTGGCCTAGTCCCTGCCTCCACTTTTGTCTTGCCCTCTGGCCTTTCTCTCTCCAAGCCAGGACCTGGGTGACCCTCAGCAGTGCACCAGCCTGGAACAGAACCTCGGTGGATGCTCAAGGTCATGGAGTCCTGGAAACAGAGAATTCTTCCCTCTAGGACAAAGGAATCCTGGCTCTTGGTCGACCAAGCCCCTGCAATGCTAACATTCGAATGCATGGGGGGCCTGGTAGACCCAGGCCCCTCGGTAGATATTTATTGAGCATCTGTCAGGTGCCAAGCGCATAAGGGAACAAAACAAGCAAACTCCCTGCCTTTGTGGCACTTATATTTTAGCAGGGGAGACAATCAAGAAACAAATGAGTGAAAGAGCTTATCGGATGGTGAGATCAATGAAGGGGGCGAAGGGGGACGAGAAGTATAGGCGTTGCAGTGTCACATTGCCCGTCACAGAAGGAACAGGAGGCTGGAGGAAAGTGAGGGGACCAGTCCTGCAGACATCTGGGGCAGAGTGTTCCAGATGGTGGGAAGAGAAGATGCAAATGCCCTGAGGTGGGAAAAATTTTGCATTGTTGAGGAAAGATAAGAAGAGCGATCTGGCCCAGTGAGCAGGGGGGAGGCCAGCAGGGCCCAGATCACTCAGGGCTGTTGGGGCCCGGGAGGAGGAGTTTGGATTTTATTGCAAGTGAAGTGGGAGCCCCTGGAGGGTTGTGACTTAGGAGGGGCAGGGTCTGACTTAGGCTCCGACCCAGGCTTTCCCTGCCTGGGCACTCTGGACAGTCAGCCAGCTGGTTCTGTGTTGTGGGGGCTGTCCTGGGCATTGCAGGAGGCTGGGCAGCATCTCTGGCCTCTCCCCACTGGAAGCCAGTGGCGCTTCTCCCTCCACCCAGTTGTGACAACTAAAAATACCCGCAGACATTGTCAAATGTGCCCTGGGGTGCAAAATCGCCCCCAGTTGGGAACTATTGGTCTAACAGGATTCCTCTAGCTTAGAATGAGGAGAGCAGGCTGTAAGCATTCCAGGGAGGGCGAGGGAGTGGAGGGACGGAAGAGAGGAGAAGCCCTTGGGTTCTGAGCCTGTTTTGAAGGTGAGGTGAGCAGGATTTGTTGAATTGCCCCTGGAGAGCGAGAGGGAGAGGGAGTCCGTCCACCCAGGGTGTTTCAAGAAGGGATTCTGAGACTGAAGGAAGCCTTGGGACCCCTGCTCCAGTGCAAGGACTGCAAACTCCAGGACCAGGCAAGCAGTGCAGATGGTGACGTGGCTGGAAAGAGGGGCAGGCCTGTCTCAAGGGTGGGCACCGCTCGGTTTCAGCCCAACGGCGCCATGTGGAAAGGCCAGGATTTCCAGTTTTCCACGAGAAGCTATAAATCTGGATTGACTTTTCTGGAGTTTTCAGTGTTGGGGAAATCTACGAATAGAGAGATTTGCCCTGAGGGCCATGCGTTTGACATCCCTGTCCCCCTCCAGCTCTCTCATCTTGCAGATGAGGGGCGCCCCGGAGGAGAACCGGAGGGGGAGCTGCTGCCGAGGAGGGCGGCCTCCCCTGGGTCAGGCGGGGCCGTGAGCCCTCAGGGACGGAGGTGGGGCCTGGACTCCACTCTGAAGAAGGGTCAGCTGCCGACTCAAAAAGAGGAGAGGGCATTCCAGGAGGTGGGGGAGTGTGAGCAAGGGCGTGGAGGTGGGACTACGGAAGACTGTTTTCGAGGAGAAGGAGGGAGATAAGAAGGGATGGAACCAGGAGGGAAGGGGATAATGGGTGTGTGTTACCAGGAAATCCGCGAAAAGGCCAGACCAAAAGCAGGACTGGAAAAATCACAAAAGGACTTCAATAATATTAATAATTTCACTTCCGAAATTGTTTGGCAACAAGCAGCTCATTTATTTTACCACTGACTTTGGGTTCTTGGCAATCCCCACGTACACCAGGGAGTGTTTGCCCAACAAGGAACATTCTCGTTTGCAGTTTGTTTTCAAACGGCACGAAAATTTTCGTAAATACTGTATTAGGAATTTAATACTGAGTTGTGAAGTTTGAGTGGATTAATGAAAGATTTATTCATTTCGATTTAGCAGGTTTCTTTAAGTGTTTTAAAGGCAAAAACATTTATTTTCCAAATCTCCCTTGCAAATTTTCCACCTCACAGCAGCCAAAATTTGAGGTGACGTGTGCAAAAATAGCTGACGTATAATGATAGAAAGGGATAAGTGAGGTTTAGAGAGAATCCGAGAGAGTGTGCTTTCAGCAGGGAGGATCAGGGCAGGCTCCCTGGAGGAGGCGGTTTTTAACCCCAGTGGCAAAGGATGGGTGAAATATAGACCAGGCAGATGGGTTAGGGTAAGTGAGGGCATGCCAGGTGGAGGGCCCTGTGTGTGCAGGTGTGAAGGTGGGAATCATGGGGTGGGGGCCTGGACCAAGGGAACCGGGGCTGGGGCTAGCGATGGCAAGAGGCACTACAAGAACCAAAGGGCAAAGCTGAGACCTGTCAGGAGCACAGCCAGGCCCAAGAGCGGAGAGTGTGAAGAAGAATGAGGAGCTGACCTCCTCTGTTTAAATTGCTCGTGGGTCCAGAAGGGTGGCAGAGAGTGTGGATGCCTTGTCCTTCTATCTGTGGCCTAGGGCTGCTTCCCCTCACCCCAGTGGAATCATCTTAGGTGAAATATCAGAATAAGTCACCTATGTTGAGTGCCTGCGGAATGCCCAGCTCTTCCTCCCATCGGCAGCATCGGGGAGGTGTTATGATGCCCATCTTACAGAGGACATGGAGGCCCAGAGGGGTTATGCTCCCTACCTGAGGTCACACAGTAGGATTGGAACCCAGACCTGCCTGAGTCCCAAGTCCATGTTCTAACCTCTGCTCTGTAATGACCCTCATGTGCTCCTGCCAGGTCTAGCTCCCTGTGACCTGAGTACCAGAGTCATCCCTATTAGGGGGTAAACTGAGGCTCTGAGCGGTAGAGTCACTTCCGTGACATCACACAAATAGAATGGGTGGAGCCAGGGTCTGCATCCCCAGGGCCACTTGACTCTGGAGCCCCCTCTCTTGCCACCAGATGACACAGCTGCCTGCCTTCCCAGGCCTCTGTTTCCTTGTCTGATAAATGGGGGTGAGGACAGTGTGTACCTGGATGGGGTCCATGCGAAGATCAGTGGTGGTGCATATCAATCACCCAGCTCAGTGTGTGGCACTTAGTAGGTGCTTTAAAAATGATGGCTGGGATTATTTGTGTGAAGGTGGCTGCCTATTAAATGAGTGACTTAGGGGCGCCTGGGTGGCTCAGTCGTTAAGCGTCTGCCTTCGGCTCAGGTTGTGATCCCGGGGTCCTGAGCTCGAGCCCCGCGTTGGGCTCCCTGTTCAGCGGGAAGCCTGCTTCTCCCTCTCCGACTCCCCCTGCTTGTGTTACCTCTCTCGCAGTGTCTCTCTCTGTCAAATAAATAAATAAAATCTTTAAATAAATAAATAAGTGAGTGAGCGACTTAATGTCAGACATTTAGAGTAGTGCCCTCAGTGGCACTCATGTGCCTGAGGATAGAGTAGGTGCTCAGGAAATGCTAAGTGTTATTACTCTAGGACCTACCCCAGGGGACAGCCCGATATCCTTCCAAACTTGCTTCCTTCCCAAATGGCCTTCCTTGTGTTTCTGACTTCATCCAGTCAACTGGCCTTAGGGTCTAGGTTAGGATTTGGGGGTAAGGAGGATGCAGAGCCTCCTACCCTTCAGTCAGACAGACGCCGAGAGCACTGGATGACGAGTCCAGAGATCTGGGTTTGAACTCTGGACTCACTGTGTGGCCTCTGGCAAGTGCCTTGCCCTCTCTGAGCCTCAGTTTCCCCTTTCATCTGCAGAGCCTGGGCCAGGCTGTCCTGGGAGGTGCCTGCCCTGCACAGGGATGGGGGCAGTTCCTGTGTCCCCTGTGGCCACCAGGCCCCACCTCCGGCCTCCTGAGCTGCAGGCCCGCCCGGCTCAGCTCTGACGACCAACCAGCCAATCTGTTTACTGAACTGACTGACCCCTTCCGGGAACTCAGCCCAAGCTTCCCAGAACTCGGGTATTAATGACCCGGAGCCACATGACAGAGCATGACACAGCACTTTTGGGCGCGGGGCCGGGCCCAGAGGGGCGCGTGGGGGGCCGCGGCCCAGCCCTCAAGCCCGGCTGGCCGGTGAGTCAACCCGGCCTCCTTCAGCTCCCTGATCCCAGCCACCCTGCCGCCCTCCCCCACCCCAGGACCTCCTCTCCCCGGCGGGGCCACCCCAGGACCCCCAGGCTTCTGCCCCAGTGACCTAGAAGAGGTCGTGGGTGATCAGGGCTGCCCTCTGGGGTTACAGATGGGGAAAGCAAGGCCCAGAGAACTGGAGTAAATAACTGTAAACACTTATTAAGCGCTTACGGTGTTCTAGGCACTGGGCAAATATCTCATCCTAGTCTTACGACAACCCTAATGAAACAACGAATGCCACATGGGGAAACTGAGGCTCAGAGGGGAGCAAGGGCATGCAACCACGCGGGCCGCACTGAATCCCAGCAGCTTTTTTTGACCTCAGGCGACCTCCTTCCAATTCCTCAACAATTCGACAGGGAGGGGCCACGCGGTCTATTCCACAGCTGGGGAAACAGGCCCAGAGGGGCTGAGTACCGTGCCTGCGGTCTCAGTACCAGTCGGCTTCAAGGACCAGTGCTCAGAACCAGTGCCTGGCATATAGCGCTCAGGCGATATCCGTGGGCTGACAAGGGTGGGTGAGCGCACACACGGACTTTGGTGCCCGGCAGAGCTGGGTTCGAATTCTGACTGTGCCTTTCCCTGGCTGCTCGGCTGGAGCATGCAGCTGCACCCTGCTACGCCTCGGTTTCTTCACTGGCAAAGGGTCACTGTGGTGATCCTGACATTGCAGCGTGGCCATGAGCGCTGTCTGTAGTGTTCCAACAGCTCCTGGGCCTGCAGAAAGTGCCCCATGAACACTGATGGTCACGGTCCGCATCTTCTCCGGGCCTAGGTCTCGGAAGCCATGTTGGGGTCAGTCTCTGGGCCCCGCGCCTGCCTCCTTCGCTCTTTGCTGCCCAAGGGCAAAGTGAGAGTGGTGGTTTTTATGGGGCTGGGAACCAGACAGGCTCTGGGGCTCAGAGGGAGCCACCTGGTTCCCAGTCCCCGAACTTCGGGCTGGGGGTGGGGGTAGGCAGGGGAAGGGCAGCACTTTGATGATCTTCCCTTCAGGTTACAACCATTGCTTGAGCACCTACTGTATACCAGACTCCAGGGAACAGAGTGGCGAGCAAGGTCTCTGCCTGCATTCCCGTGGAGGACACAGGAGATTAGCAAGCAAACCCATGAACAGATAAGACCGTTTCAGGCAGGGAGAAGGCCACGGCAGAGATAAGTAGGGATGTTTTGGAGCTGCGTGGATCAGAGAGGGTTTCTCTGAGGAGGTAGTGAGGAGAGACATCTAAAGGAGGAGAAGGAATGGACCCCAGGGGAAGGGATTTTCAGCAGGGGGAACAACAAGGGCAAAGGCCCTGGGGTGGGTTTGGGCTTGGAATATTCCAGGAAATGTAGGAGGCCAGGTGGTTGAACAGAACCGGGGCGGGGGGCGGGGGGGAGGTGAGGGGTGGCGGCGAGTGACAGGAGATGATGCTGGAGAGGTCAACAGGGCTGAGATCAAATCCCTATTTGTGGGCTGAGTGCCACTGGCAGGATCTGAGTCGGGAGGGCACTGATGTGACCCAATTTGACGGACAGCAAGCCTTCACATACTCTGACATTCAAATTTTCTACCCATCTGACAGATGAGCTAACTATGGCCCAGGCCAAGTTCACCCAGGAGGTCAGCGGCAGGGTGGGGATGAAACCCAGGGTGGCCGGATGGCCAGTGCAGGACAACCGCCCCAAAGGAGAGGGAAGTGAGACCACGGGTTGAGGACTAGAGGGCTCATGGGTCAGCAGAATGGGGCCCTGCAGCCCAAAGTGCTGCAAGCTTCCGGGCAGAGGAGTGCCCTCTAAGCCGAGGTTGGGGGGCAAGGTGCTGGAAGAGTGGTCTGGGTAGAGGGAACAGCATGTAGAAGGGAGAGGTGATGGGGGATGTGCTAAGGATCCCGATCCTGGGAGGCCTCGGAGCCGAGGGGGAGGAGCTGGGGTTTCATTCTGAAGGCCTCCTGTGTGCCGGGCCTGGGCTGGACCCTATGGACACCAAGATGGGCACCTGTCTCCCCTCCTCACTCTCCTGGGCCTTGGTTTCCTCCGCTGCAAATATCACCTGGAAAGATATTGTCAGAGCTCTGTGAGATCATTCTTTCATTCACTCATTCAGTCATTCATTCACTATTTTTTGAGCACCTACTATGTGCCAGGCACTAGGCTCAGTGCTGGGGACACAGCAGTGACGAAAACCTTGCTCTGAGGGGAGAGGTGGTATTTGAGTTAAGAACACGACTCGGGAGCCCGATGGCCTGGGGTAGCTCCTCTCCCACCGCTCATCAACCATGTGACCTTGGGCAAGTTACTTGACCTCTCTGAGCCTTATCTGTAACATGGACTAGTTATAGTACCCACCTCATAGGGCTGCTGTAAGGACACATGAGTTGATACCTGTGATGTGTTTAGCACGGAGTCGGGGGCACAGTAGGTGCTCAGGAAGCGTTCCCCATGCTTGGGCTCAAATAAGGGAGAGAGACTGTAGGCCGGCAGATGGCAGGTGAGTGGACAAGATGGTGTCTGATGTGGGAAGTGACAATACCAGCTCTTAGCACCAAGTAGGTGCATAGTAGGTACTGAAGTGTTTCCCCTCCCCCGTCCCCTTCTGAGCCCAGCTTGGACTATGATAGGGACCTGAGGCTTGGGAGTCTGCATGGAAGTTGGGAAGCTCTGTGCTGATCCAGAAACCCAGGGCTGAGCTTTGGGGCCAGGGATGGCAGAGACTTCCCCACCACCCCTTTGCCCCCCACACTCCCTGCACCCCATCCCCAGCAATGATCGCAGCCTGGGTGGCGGGGGGGCAAGCCGGGGCCTGCCTGGCGGGTCCCCAGTAATGACACTCATTACACAGGTGTCTGGAAACACAGGGGGAGGTGAGGGCCCCAGGGGCTGCGTTCACATGGCACCCAGCCAGCCCACCCCAGGCCCTTCCTCATCCTTTATGAGTCTGGTGCCCGGGGCGGGCAGGCAGGTCGGGGGAGAGGAGTTGGCATTGGGCCAGCTGGCGCCTGGTTAAAGGAGGGAAAGTTGAGACGTTTGGGTGCCAAGGGCTGATGTGGAGGACAGGGTAGAGGGTGCTGGTGGTGGTGCTGGTGGTGTGTGTGTGTGCGTGCGTGCATGCGTGTGCACACACTCACATGTGCGGGTGTGTACAAGGGCACAGGGAACCAGTCTAGGCCTCCCTCCAGCCCGTCCATGAGGAGGTGAGAGGGTCCATGTAGATGAAGCACTGACGGCCCCCAGACTGGGTCAAAATCTCCAACACCCATTTCACTTGTTCGTTTACCTGACACTAATAGGTGGGCGCCAAGCTGTGCTCGTGACGTCAGACCCAGTGCTGGGCCAGCCCTAGGCTCTGCCATCTAAGGCTCCAAATCCACGGAGAGACAGATGCCAAACCAGGGGGACAAGAAATTCCAATGAAGCCTTTTGGGGAGGAAAATAAGGCAGGATGAAGACAGAGGGAGCAACAGGGTGAGGGCAGGGAGGGCCCCTCTGAGGAGGTAACCTGAGAGCTGAGGCCTAAGGGATGAGCAGCCATGGCAAGATCTGGAGGAAGAGAGTTCTGGGCGGGAGCAACAGCAAGTGCAAAGGCCCTGAGGCAGCACCGGCCTGGCATGTTCGCAGAGCATTAGGGGGGCCCTAGGTAGAAGAGTGACTGAAGAGAGCGGGTAGGAGGCAGGGTCATGTATGGGCAGAGCCAGAACTCATGGGCCAGGGTCAGGAGTGTGGATCTTATTCTGAGTACGAGAAGTTTGGCACCTGGCAGACATACAGATGGGGCACCCCCGGGGTGAATGGGTTTGAAGAGAGTAGGGGCCAGGCCCGCTGGGTGTGGGAACGATCAGCTTTTAGACCCACAGACAGGAACGTGGGCTGCTCAATTTGTGTTTGAACCTCTTCTCCCGGGTTCAAACCCCCTGGCTCCTGCAGCCTGTTATTAAGCTGGCTGCACCCTGGGGCGCCTGCCTTTATCCCCAGACAGAGCCTGGCCCGCCTGCCCTGAAGTCGACCCTGACCCCCATATGGGAGTGGATGGGCAGGACTGGTGAACCCCTGTGCCCGCCCTGGCCCCCACCAGGCGCCCTGGCAGAGCCAGATCTACTTCTGAGAGCAGCTGGAAGGAGACTGTGGAGCAGGAAAGTCTCCGGGTTGCACATAGGGAAAGCGAAGCACAGAGGAGGAGAGGGTATGTCCCTGAGCCTCGTGGTGGGGAGTTGGTGGTAGCACCCGGGACGCCTCTGTCATCGCTCATATCTCTTTCCACTTCCTCCCCCGTCCACTGGGCTCCTCTCAGTGTGACTCTGGCCAAGGGAGCAGTTGGTGTCTGGGCAGGGCCAGGGGGAGGAGCTGTGGCCAATTTGAGAGGCCTCTTAATTAAGCCCTACAGATAGAACTGCCCAACAGTTGAGATAGTGAGTTTCCCATCACTGAAGGCATGCAAGCAGACCCAGATAGCAGTCCTTCATCTGCTCCCCGGGTCGCAGAGAGGTTTAGATGAATGAGAAACCACTCCCCTTCAAGCTCTGTGATTTCACAGGATCTCGGCCTAATCCTCTGTTGGAGCCTCAGTTTCCCCACTGTAAATTCAATCAATCAATCAATGAATTAATTAATGTGACCTTGATAGAAGAACAGCCTTGATCATGAAACTCCCCTGTTTTCAGTTCTTTCTTGACATCCCAGGCCTCTGGAGACAGCTCCAGCCCTCACCATGGCCCAGGCATCCTACAGCCCTGGCCCCTGCAGCCTCTCCCTCCCTCTCTGATGAAGCCATTCTGACTCCCTCACTGTTGTTCACATCACTGCCCCTTCTTGCAGTGTTGATGCTGTGACCGCTGGATACCAGGCTAAGTGCTTTCCATAATTTAAATCCCCCATCAGCCCTATGGGATAAATACTATTGTGGGGTCCATTTTACAGATGAGGGAGCTGAGTCTCAGAGAGGTACAGTCTCTTGCCCAGAGTTGTACAGCCTGAAAGCAGAGGAGTCAGGATTTGAGCTCAGGCCATCTGGAACTTAACACCACTCTCTTCTTTCCATATGTAACTCATTTTCGTCTTCAGAATTTTGCTCACTAGTCTCCTTCTCCAGGAAGCCTTCCCTGATTGCCTTCCCAGTCCTCCCATGCCCTTCCTGAGGTTTCCCATTGCTGCACTGATCACACCACCTCACAATTATCTTTGTATAACAGGGACAGACATACAATAACTGGCACATATCCTAGTGTGCATTTTGATGCGTTTTGACACATGTACGCACTCAAGAAACCACCAGCACAGCCAAGGTGGTGGAACAGATCTGTCCCCTCCACAGGTTTCCTTGTGTCCTTTTATCATTCATTCCTCCTACCCCCCACCTCCCCACTCCCATCGCCAGGCAACCACAGTAGGCTTTCGGTTGTTGCAGGTCCGTCTGTGTTCTCTAGAATTTTCTGTAAGTGGAAACATATAGCATATTTAACCTTTGTTGTGCTTCTTTCCCTCAGCATAATGATTATGAGGTTCACCCATGTTGTTGCAACCAATTTTTTTTTTTTTTTTTTTTTTTTTTTTTTGGTGTCTGCCCCGCTCGCCCGGAGGTCCACAGGGGGAGAGACTTGCTTGTCTCTATGTCCCCAGCACCCAGCACAGGGCTGGGCACAGAGGAAATGCCTAATAAGTGTTGACTGGCTAGCTGGCAGGAGGATGGGGATGTGTCCAAGTGGGGAAAGGGCAGTCACAGTTGCATGGCAGTGAGGAGCCCAAGGACTGACTATCAAAAACAGTCCCTGGAATGATCTGGAAGCTTCATGGCCCCATCAGATAAGCACATCCGCTCATCCCTGTGGCTGTCTCTGTGGAACAAAGATGTGGATTGCACAAGGGTTGGGCTTGGGCTGAGGAGGCACTTAACTGGCCCCTTTATCTGGCGTGGGCATCCGGCGCAGTGTTCTAGAACTGCACAGCCCACACCTCCCAGCAGGCCCCACGTCCTGGGCCCCAGTAGCGGCAGTGGGCAGGCAGGTAGGTGGCAGGAAGGGGAGGTGGCCAGCCGGTCCTCCCCAAACCAGTTGGACTCCTTTGCAGAGGTTTCTGGAGGTGCTCTGGGAGCTGAGTAAGGGAGAGCAGGAGGCCGCTGTAAAAGGAGGCGGAGGAGGGGGGAGGAATCATTTAATTAGCGAATATTATAGGGAATTTCCAGTTCATGCCCCATCAGGCTGGGCAGGGACGCCATGGGATTACTCAGGCGGTTTCCAGGTACCAGCCTCCGCCACAAAGGCTCAACGAGGCCCAGAGGCCTCTAGGTCTCACCTCCATCGTTGGCTGGAAACTCAGCCAGCTGGGGTGAGAAAGTAGCAGGCTGGACAGAACTACACCGTGGGACAGAGCCTGCAGCAGATGCCAAGCGTGCGCGTGAGCTTCCTTCGTCGGTCCTGCCCAAGAAGATGTCATTGCTCATTCCTAGACTGAAAAACTGAGGCTGGGGTCTGTGGAGTTGGCTGAGGCCACACAGGAGTCACTGGGGAACAGGGAGAGCTTGAGAACCAGGGGTCGTTTTGGAATGACTCCTTCAACAACATTCTTTTGACAAATGCTTATTGAACACCTACTGTGTGCCGGGCACTGTGCTCAGCTCTGGGGATTAAACAAGAGTCCTGGGCACAAATATTGCATCTTACCTCCAGATGGAACAGTTTTTGAGGGCAGAGACTGTTTTGTGGAATTTTGTTTTCTTGTTTATGAAAACAAGGAGTTTTGACCAGGCCAGCATTTCTCAACTGGGGTTCTGAAGGACACAGATTCCCTGAGATATTAACAGGAGTGATGTGGGGACAGAGTTCCATGGTCCAATGAGTCTGGGAATTACTGAGTTTAACAATGTTAATGTTTGCTGCAGGACTTATCAGAGTCTTTAATGTCTTAAGCTCAGTGAACATCTTGGTAGATAGGTGCTCTGAGTCACCCTTTGAGATATCTAAGAGAACTTGTTCTCTGTGTTTCTGTCTTTCCTGTCCACTGTTTTCCTGTCTCTATGAATCCTGGTTTGGATGCCACCTCCCCCAAGGAGACTTCTGAATCCCAAATGGACTTGAGTCGTTTCCTCTGGGGGCACTTGCCTAGAGCTCCCTTTGACCTCTTAAGATTTTCCACCTTGAGTTGTAACTATCTGTTCCCATCGCTAGACTGTGAGCTTCTCTTGGGAGGGACCAGCTGTGATTCATCTCTTGGTTCTGGTACAGGAAACAGAATGAGTGGATGGAGAATTTAATGGGTGGAAGGATGGGTGATGATTTGATGGGTGGGTAGATGGTGGAATGGATGATTTGATGGCTGAATACATGGGTGGACAAAATGGACGAAGAGACAGATAAATGGAAGGTAGATGAATCGATGAATGAAATGATAAACAATTGAAGTAATGGATGGGTAGATGGATGGAGGGATGGAGGGAAGGATGGATGAATAAAGAAATCAGTGGATAAATGGATAGATGGATGATGGATGGATGGTTGAATAAATAAATGGATGATGGATGGTGAGTTATGACACGGCTGGTGTGGATGATTTCATGGCTGAATCTGTGAATTATTGATGGTGAATGAATAGATAAACATATAATTAAATGAGTAAATAAATTAATAAATGAAAGGATGGATAAGTTAATGGATGGCTAGGTGAGTAAACACATAAAGGGATAAATGAATAGATGGATTGGTGATTCCATGAATGAATGGATGGGTGGGTTGATGGATGGATGGATGGATGGATGGTTGAATGCATGGATGGATGGTTGAATGCATGGATGGATGGTTGAATGCATGGATGGATGGTTGAATGCATGGATGGATGGTTGAATGCATGGATGGATGGTTGAATGCATGGATGGATGGTTGAATGCATGGATGAGTGAGTGGGTGGTTGAGTGAGTGGACAGATGGATGGATGGGATAGTGGATGGATGGATGGATTGTATGGATGGATGAGTAGATGAGTGAGTGGATGTATGGATGAATTGATGTGTGGATGGCTGAGTGAGTGGATGGAGGAAGGGATGAATGGGTGGATGGGAGAGTGGGTGCATGCATGAGTGAATGCATGCAATGTCATAAGGTCTGAACTGAGGTTAGAATGGCAGAAAGATCCCCGTATCTCTCCCCAGTGCAGCAGTTTATCCAGGTTTTGGAGTTTGAAAGTTTTGAAAACAACAAACCCTAGCTCTAGAAAATTGTACATAGACCCAAAATATTGCTGGAAATTTGAAGAAGGCAGCGGTCCTCAAGCCTAGCAGCCACCTCTAGACCCTAGGTGAGGTGTCTCGGTGCAGTGCAGTCCATGACCTTGGAGAGGAAACCCGACCCAGAGGGATGAAGCCAGCTGGGGTGGGGACAGCAGGTGTCCCAGTGGAGGGGTCACTTGTGCCTTCATTTGTTCATTGCACAGCATTTCTGTGACTTTCCTGGATGCCTGCAAGAAGACAAATCTGCCTTTCATAGAGGCAAGTGTTTGGAGCTCGAAGTCAGATCTCATTTTTCATTTCATCTCCAATAATTACTGAGTAATCTTAGGAAAGTCACCTCACATCTCTGGGCCTCCTCTTCATGTATAAAATAGGGACAGCCATAATCCCCACCCTATTGGGTGGGTAAAAGGTGAATCAGTATAAAAAGCACATAGCTCAGTGTTCAGCACATAGTAACTGCTCAAAAAAAATGCTGGCGAGCCAGGGGTATCGGAGGCACCATCGTGTCCCTTAAAAGTGCTCACCGTCTGGGAGGAAAGACCGACAAGTGAACAGGGGATACACTCAACACGGTGCCCGGGCTGCAGCGGAGAGTCCTGACACATCACATTGAGGGCCCATTGGCCATTTACAAGGGCATGGCCTTCTGGCTGGAGGCTGCAGAGACTGGAAAGCTGCAGGCCTCATTTTGCAGCCTCCTTTACAGGCCGATTCTGCATGCTCCTTGGGTCCCACCCGCCAGATGCTCTCCTGTGAATTTCAGGAATCTGGTGAAATTGGGGCCATCTTGGTTTCACCTTGGCTCTCTCTCTGCGGGCGAACACGGTCATGGGTGGCATTTTCTTGCAGCAACATACCCTGCCTGGTTACCAGTGTGGAGGAGTCTAGAGATGGTGTCAGTGACCTCCTGCTCTTTGGATCACTGCTCAGTGGTGTATTCTCAAAACCAGCAGTTCCCGTGGTTGCCTCCTGACTCCCCGCCATCCTGACTGGCTGAGCTGGTGGCCGCCCGCAGGGCCAGCTCTGCCATGTCGTTCTGGAGCCCCTCCAGCCCTTCTGGTGGCTTTGTTAGCACCCTGGATTCCATCTTTTTTTTTTTTTTTTTTAAGATTTATTTATCTATTTGAGAGAGAGAGAAAGAGAGCAAGTGCGAGTGGGGGGAAGGGCAAAGGAGAGAGAGAATCTTAAGCTGACTCCCCGTTGAGGGCAGAGCCTGGTGCGGGACTCGATCTCACAATTCTGAGATCACGACCTGAGCCGAAACCAAGAGCTGGACACTTAAACGACTGAGCCACCCAGGCGCCCCTGGATTCCATACCTAGAGGGGTTTCTGGTTCCTGCAGCTGGAGTCTGGCTCACACACGGGGGAGGGGGACGCTGGGAGGGAAGGGCTGTCAGACCCCAAGGGAAACCTAAACCAGGCTTAGGGGATCAGGCAAGGTTTATGAAGCCCATGACACTTAAGCCAAATCCTGAAGGGCATTTTTGGAACAAGCAGACAAGAGATGGGGTGGGGGAGGGAAAAACACTCCAGGCAGAAGGAAGAGCCCGTGCAAAGACTTGATGAGAGAGTACACAGCATATTGGAGACATGGTGCAGGCTGGTTGGAACGGCTAGGGCACAGGGGAGAGGTTGCTAGACCAAGCTGGGGTTTTAAGGCTGACCACGGGGTTTGGGTTTCCTTCTGAAGGTGATGGGAGCTACATCTGGTAGCTGGATTGGGGGGTGAGAGAGTGCCAACCTAGAGTGACCAGTGAGGAGGCAGGTGTTGTCACCCGGGAGGTGAGTGGCAGACAGATCTGAAGGCCATTGAGGCTGATACTCCCTGGTCCTGGGGACCATTTGGGTTGAGAGTGTGGTGGGGGGGGCATTTTGGATGATGCTTGGGGTCTGGCTTTGGCCATTGGGCAGATGGGTGGGCCCTCCTATGAGGAGGTGGGGGCAGGAGAGCCGTTGGGGGATGCTGCTGAGTTCACTTTGGGTGCATTGATTGGGAAGTGTCCTGGGGGCCTTCCAGGAGCAGGCATCGGGGAAGCATGCAGACCTGTGGTGAGAGAAATGAGATGCCAGGGCTGAGACAAACAGACTGGCCGTGGACGGGGGCCCACGACTTTCGGGAAAATGAGATTCCCAGGGAATGAATGAAATATTCATTCAACGAACACTGTGAGGGATCTTGAGACAAACCCTACTTGTTCATTTCTGAATATCCAGCGCCTGGCCTGGGGCCTGGATGCTGGTCAGATAAACCAGGAGGAAGCACAGGGGCCGAGCTGAGCCCGGGCTGAGTTCTAGCAGGAAGAGATGGGGTGAAGCTCCCATGGTCAAGTGTGTGAGGCCTGAGTTTGAGTGCACCCCTCTGCATGCTTGGTGCAGGGCCCTGGGCCAGACATTTCCCCTCCCTGAGCCTCAGTTTCCTCACCTGGAAATTGGTCACTGAGGGATGTGATAAAGATTCGGGGATGCCTGTGGAAGCATGCAGCTTGGAGCACAAGGGTGGAGCAGGGCCATAAGCAGGCTGCTGAAGGCAGGGCTTTGGGGGCTGATCCAGAGCACAGAAGGAATCACCTCCTTCCTGGTGTTGCAGGGACATGGGGGACGGGAGAGAGAAATTAGGATCCGCCTGGCAAACACATCCACAGCTGTGTCCCATGTGGGAAAGGAGACCTCAGTCCCGCCGGGGCCCCCTCCCCCTACAGCCAGCTGGAGTGGGCGGGTTGGGGCGGGAGAGGGAGGCTCATCCCCCCTGGCATGAAGGAAGGGGCCAGACGACAAGAACCTTCTCCGAAGTCCCTCCAAGAAGCTGGAGCCAGGTCCTGGCCGCAGTCC
This sequence comes from Eumetopias jubatus, assembly GCF_037043125.1. Lineage (NCBI taxonomy): Eukaryota > Metazoa > Chordata > Mammalia > Carnivora > Otariidae > Eumetopias > Eumetopias jubatus. Next base: position 129,653,693 of record NW_028274815.1, read on the forward strand.
GACCCTCAGATCCTGACTCAGGATTGGGCTGTGATCGGGTGCTTCTCTGGCTACTCTATGAGGCAGGCCGGGCCCAGGGGACTGAACCTGGCCCCCGGGTGGGCTTCATTTGGCCCACAAGAATTTTTTAATGAATGGAGCCAACGTTAAAAAAAATCTGTAGTTGTTTTGTAAGAACCTGTTTCTAGCTCCCCTGGGAAAATCAGAGGATCTGAAGATCCGATTGTGCGCGGTCCTCATTTCTGGGGGGCCAAACTCAGCTGAGACAGGGCATGTGCCCCAGTCCCCACCACTCCCTCTTGTCTCTCTAAAACTGAGGTCAAGGAATAGTAGTTATTTGTCGTCGGACCCTGGCCTGCTTTATTTATTTAAAATCCATGCCTGGCCCCTGTTGACCTTGTGTTTTCAACCCCGGAGCCAGTCTCTCGTTCCTCCACACCACCAGGGCCTTGGCCCTGGCTCCAGCCCTGAGCCCCCTCATCTGTGCCTCATGTGACGCCTCGGGGCCACTGTTCTCTTCTTCCCCTTGCCCCACAAGGCCCAGCACCACACCCTGGGGGTGGGGGATGGGCTGAGGCTTGGCTGGGGCCAGCTGGACCCGTGGGAGGCAGACCCACATCTGCTCTGAGATGTGTCAGCTGGGCCTGGTCACACTCTCTGTAGCTCATCCCTGAGGCATGTGGGACCAGGCGCTGTGCTTTCGACCCAGCCAGGGTGGTGGTGGAGCCAAGCCTGGGGATGTGGTGTATGTCAGGGCTGCACACAGCAGGCCTCATATTTCCAGAGGGAAGGAGGAGGGGAGAGAGACTGGAAAGCAGAAAGTAGCCAAAACACAGAAGTGGAAAGACCTGAATTCACACCTTTAGCTGCTGTGTGAACTTGGGCAGGTCACTTTACCTCTCTGAGCCTCCAGATTAAGTGGGAGCCAAGGAGAGGCCCAGTCGTGGTAATGTGGCTGATGGGGGGGGCGGTGCCTAAATGCCAGAGGGGCAGCCTAGAATGGATGGAAAAAAATCATAGACTTTGGGGCCCTATAGACCTGTCTCTTGTGAATTGGATGACCTTGGGCAAGTCACTTCTCTATCTGGATTCTGAAGCGAAGGTTGTAAGCTCTGGTCCAGCTAAGCCCTCACTAAATTACTCTGAGGGGAAAAAGAATCCATTCATTCAACCAGTACTTATTGAGCACTTCCTAATGTCAGGCACTGGGACATAGCAAGACATGGGACAGTCAAAGGTCTCTGTCCCCATGGAGTTCTCACTTCTCTGGGGTCAGCAAACAATAAAGAAGAGAAATAAGTTGTATATTATATTTGAAATAATCAAAGAAAGATAAATAATCAAATGAAAGAAAGAAAGCTGGAAAAGGAGATGGGGCATGCTTGGGATTTAAATAAATGGGTCAGGGACAGCCTCACTGAGCAGGTGGCATCTGGGCAACAATCTGTAGGAGGTGAGGGAGGGTGCCATCAGGGGAAGAGATTTCCAGGCAGTAGGAACAGCCAGTGCAAAGGCCCTGAGGTAGGGAGGAGGCTGGTATGATTGGAGCACAGGGAGGGAGGGAGGGAGGGAGGACGTGAGGGCAGGGACCCTCACCTGACCCTGGCCTCATCGCTCCCCACTCCCAGTCCCTCAATCTTTCCACCCCAGCCTAACTAGATATTCTGCCTCCACTGCTCCAGGAGCTGTCTCTCCTTTCCCATGCTGTGCGTGCTGCCAGGAATGCCCTTCTTGCTCCTCTTTGTGACCTAGCTCATGTGCAGCTCAGTCTCATTAGGAAAATGGGAGGGAGAGAGGAAGTCCTATTCCCAAGGAGGGGCAGGGGATGGCCAGTCTCTCCTCCTTCCTCCTCAAACACACTCCAGGACCTCCGCCAGCTAAGGGCAGGTGCAGGAGGTAAAAACAGGGCTGTAGCCCGCGCATCTGCTGTGTGACTTTGAGCAAGTTTCCGGGCCTCGGTTTTTCTGCCCCGTAAAGTGGGGAGGGTAATGAATCCTCTCACCCGTGGCTCCAGCGATGGTATCTATGATTTCGGGGGCTGTGGGAGCGGGAGTCGTGGTGTCCCGGAGACGATGTGACCTCACATCTTTAACCAGCCGTGCAGGCCCACACAGGATGGTCCTGAGCCGATGCCAGGGATATCTTGGGGGAGGGATGCCCTTGGCAGCCCCGGGCATCTCCAACCGGGTTGCTCGAGAGTTACCCAAGCACTCACTGTGTATCCAGCTCTGTGCCTAGGTGGGGACAGAGGCGGAAGGCTGGGGTTCAAATCCCCACCCTACCGCCTAGTAGCTGTGCTATCTGGGCAAATCGACCCCTCGGTTTCCTCCTCTGTGAAAGGGGAGAATAGAGTATTCACCTCCTAGATTGATAAGAGAAACCCGGGAGGTGAGATAAACAGCACACGGAGTTAGCGCCTCATCAGTGTCGGCGGCTGCCAGTCCTATTATTATTACTGCCATTTACCAGCCGCGTGGCCTCAGGCCTGTCACTTACCGCCCTGTGCCTCAGTTTCCCCCTCTGTGAGGTGGAGTGATAACACCGCTGCCCTCGTGGCGTTTTCTTGAGGATTGAGTGAGTCTCATTTGTGTCAACAGTGCCTGGGGCAGGGAAGGCGCTCAGTGACTTTTTAAAAGTTTCAAATATAGACTTTATGTAATTCAATACCGTAAGCCACCGCCGTGGCTCTATGAAGGGTCCCTCTGAAATCTTTCTGTTGTCCCTCTAGTCAAGCAAATGCCCATTCGGTTTCATCAAACTTAACAAAATAAACGAGATGAGCAAGAACGTTCCAGCCTCCGGACACCCGCTGCAACCCAGCGGGGTGGCGAGAGGCGCACGTGCTTTCAGTGAAAAGCCGAGGAGCACTGACACGGTCACGTGAGCTTTGCAAGGGACTGTGACCCTGCGACTGGGTGAACGTGGGCAAGCCCCCCCGGCCCCCGCGAGCCCTCCCCCTCTTCTCTGCAGTGGATACGGCGCCCTCCTGCCCGCTCGGTCCGGCTCATAGGCTTAGGGTTGGGCTCAAACCCACCCCACCTATCCCTTAAGTGCCTCCCTATGCCCGGTAATGTTTGACACCTCCCTCTCCCTGTGCGGCCCTCCCTCCCAGGAGGGAAGGTTGGGTGCTGTCCGTTTTTATCCAGAGAGGACAGTGAGGCTGGGGACGCAGGCTGAGGGAGGGAAGGAAGTGGGGGGGCTGGGGCAGGCTGTGCTGACGCAGCTGTGATGTCAGGGACTGGCCGCAGGAGGTGGCCAGCCCCGTGCTAATGGCATGCTCTCTGCCGGGCCTGGCCCTGTGCCTCCCCGGGGAAGGGCCCGCCGCCCCCCTTAACCCCTTCCCGGCCTCTTTTTCCCAGACAGCCGTCCCCCGGGCCTGGCCTTGCCCACAAGATTCCCAGATTTCACAACTGGGGCTGGCGCTGAATCATGTACAGTAAGTCTGCAGAGAGAAACTCCTGGCTGCCCAGCGTTCCTGGGGCAGGACAGCCGCCAAGCCTGCCCTCCCTCCCTGTGGGCCGCTGCCAGGGAGCCGGGGGTTATCTCTCCAGGCTGCTGCCCAGCTGGGGGGGTCGGACAGGACACACAACCTCTCTGGGCTACGCCAGGATTCGTGGGGTGGGGAGGACTAGGGTGTGATGTTCGTGGTGGCCCGGAGGGAGTCCCTTTACCTGTCTAAGCTACGTTCTTGAGAGTGGGGCGGGGGGGTGGGGTGATCATAGGACTGGCCTCAGGGGGTCGCCGCGAGGGCTGGGTGAGGTCTGTGTACCGGGCCTGGCACAGTTAGCGCCTGATCAGTGTCAGGACTGTTGTTGTGATCATGCGCCTGGTGACACGCTAAGACCCTGGAGGGATCAGTCAGTCCTTAGGGCGACATCTCCCCTGGAGCTTCCACCCCTCCTCTCATGATACGAATTATTCTTAGCTTTTATTTTATTTTTTATTTTTTTAAGATGTTATTTATTTATTTATTTGAGAGAGACAGAGATAGCGTGAGAGAGCAGGAGTGGGAAGAAGAGGGAGAAGCAGGCTCCGCACTGAGCAGGGAGCCCGACGTGGGGCTCGATCCCAGGACCCTGGGATCGTGACCTGAGCTGAAGGCAGACGCTTAACCGACTGAGCCACCCAGGCGCCCCTATTCTTGTCTTTTAAAAACGTCTTCATGACCTCAGCAAACGTTTATTGAACACCACTGTGTTCCAGGCGCTCCACCAGCTCCTGGAGATCCAACAGTGCTAAAACAGAGAAGAGCCCTTCTGTTCTCCTGGAGTTTGTATCGCAGTTGAGCAAATCAGGAGAGTCTGTCAGAATGGTCAGGGATCTGAAGGAAGTAAAGCCGAGAGTGTGAAGGACAGAGGCTGGGGAGGCCCCTCTGAGGAGGTGACGTTTGACCAGAGACCTGAACGAAGAGAAGAAGCCAGTGTGTGAAGGTCTAAAGGGCCAGCATTCCAGGTGCAAAGGCTAGGCGACCGGAATCAGGGCGCTTGGGGTTCGGCTAGGCCTCCAGTGTGGCTGGAGGATGGGGAGTGGGGTGAAGGGTACAAGGGGAGCTTGGTAGGGTGGGTGCAGGCCCTTAGCCCTGGACTAGCTCTCTGGACCTGAGGCTCTTTGTAAATGTGATGCTCCCGGGGGCCCAACTTGTACCTGCAGGGGCAGCTGCCATCCCAGCTTCTAGCAAGGACCTGGCCTCTTCCCATCCAGGGGCCTCAGGCCCAGGATCACCGCAGAGGGCAGGCCCCTGTGCTGAGGCCACAGCTAGGACTCTGATTCCCTCCCTTAAGCGGGGGGCGAAGCCCAGAGGGCTTTGGGTCAGGTGGCCACAGGGAAGCCGAGGACCTGGGTCAGTCCCGAGCGTGAGCCTCCCTTGCCTCTTGCTGGCTCGGGGCTTTGGCGTTTGCATCTCAGGGCCTCAGGGTCCCCACCTGTGACATGGGCATGATGCTGCCTCTTGGAGGGAGAGGGGGCTCCAGCTTCCGTATCTGTCCTCACCCCCCCCTCCCCAGCCCAGGGCTGACCCCTGTAACAGAAGAAACAGGCAGGGTCACCGAGGAACAGGCTCTGTGTTTACAGCTCGACCAAGAGGTAGGCCGCACATGCGTGCGCATGTGTGAGTGTGTGTGCGTGTATGTGTGCATGCGTGTCCGTGTGTGTGGTGTGGGGGCAGAGATCAAGACCCAGGAGCCACCAAAGAGGGAAGGGAGAAGGGGTGGGCTTCAGGGGCTGGAGGCACTTAGAACCTGATTTGGGGGCCCCCTGTGGGGAGGGCAACATGAGGCCTAATCAGTATCTCCAAGGGTGTTTTAAAATATCCTTTGTTTATTTCTAGAAAAGCTCCTCACCCTTTCCCATCAGGTCATGGGGGCCAGGATGGCTGACAGCATGGGTGACTGGGGCTGGACATGTCACTTTTTCTCTCCAACCGAGGCAAGCCGGGGGAGGTGAAATGGGCAGGTGGCACAACATCTGTGCACGTGTGAGAGAGAACACAGTCCCCGAGGGATAGGCCAGGTTCTTACCCCCATTGTACAGATGAAGAAGCCAAGGCCCCGAGAGGGGAGTAGCATTGCACGCGTCTCCCGCCAGGGGATCGGGAATTGGCAGAGATGTGATTGAACTCCAGCCTGTGTGGCTCATGACCGCTCACAGCCCCCACCCCGCCGGCGCAGGAGGGGGTCAGAGGCAGATGCCTGTGGCATGCCGGGCCCCTGCACATCCGGAAAGGAGCCTGGGGTTGAATCAGAACCAGGTGCGACCCCTCTCGTCCTCCCCCAGGCTGTAAGTAATTACCTGCCCGGGTTAATAGCGCCCACTTCCCCTCACCTTTCATCAAGGCTCCAGAATTGCCAGGCAGTAATTAACCCTCAGAGCACCTCTCTGAAGTTGGCACTGGAGGCAGACATGTTATTAAACCCATTTTTCTTTTACAGGTGGGTAAACTGAGGCAGAGCTCATTGAGGCCTGGGAGCCTGTGGTACCCTCATTACTCAGCAGCCCAAACCAGTCTCCACTTTCTTCCCACAGTCGAGCCGAGGGCCTGCCCCCAGGTGCCCCTCCTCCCGAGGGCTGAGCTGCAGCTGAGAAGCCTGTAGGTCCTGGGCCCTCCTTATCCCTGCTCCCTTGCCTCTCCGAAGCACAGGAGCATGGGCATGGGGCCGAAGCAAGGAGCTGACATCTGGCTCTGTTGTGTGGCCCTGAGCAAGCCGCTGCCTTTCTCTGGGCCCGTTTCCTCCTCAGTAAAAAGAGAGTGACCCTACCCACTCTGCGGGTTTGTCCGAAGCAAAAAGCCTGGAGCCTACCTCTGATCCATCTCCTCTCCCTCCCCTTGCTCTGGCCACACTGGCCTCACTGTTCCTTGAACCCTCAAGCCACTTCCAACCTCAGGGCCTTTGCATGTGCAATGCCATCTGCCTGGAATGTCCTTCCCTCAGTCTCCCCACGGCTGGCTCCTGCTCATCTTCCTCAGCTCAAATGTCACCTCCTCAACCTAGAGTGCCCTCCCCCCAACCCAACCCCTCACCCTGTTGTTTTTTTTAATACTGAATGGTACTTTATTTATTTATTTTTGGAATTTTTTTTTTTAATTTTTAATTTTTTTTAAACCCTGTTTTATTTTCTTAAAGCATCTGTGAAGGCAACTCAGTATTTTCGTTGTTTGTTTCCTTTTCAGCCCCACCAGGCCAGGGGCTTTTGTCTGCTTCATTCACCGTGTCTTCCCAGGGCTCAGCTCACTGTCAGGCACACAGCAGGTGCTTAAGAAAGGAACGCTTTCGGGGAGGAGGGTAGGGGGATGGGTTAGCCTGGTGACGGGTATTAAAGAGGGCACATTCTGCATGGAGCACTGGGTGTTATGCACAAACAATGAATCGTGGAACACTACATCAAAAACTAATGATGTAATGTATGGTGATTAACATAACAATAAAAAAATTAAAAAAAAAAAGAAAGAAAGGAACGCTTTCTCCACTTCTCCCCTTACTGACTCCAAGGTCAGCTACTAACTGGCTGTGTGACCCTGTGAGCTTTGTTCCCCTCCCCCTCGTTCTGTTTTTTGTTTTAGTTTTTTTTTTTAATTAAAAAAATTTTTTAAAAGATTTTAAGTAATCCCTACATCCAATGTAGGTCTCGAACTCCCGTAACTAAGGATGAACCGGGCATCACTCTGTAGAAGGGCTCAGGTAGTTTTGACATTCCCAGGACCTCAGCTTCGTATCTCCCCAGGTCACGGGGCTTGAGAGCAAGAGGGAGGGTGAGGGAGAGCAAGGCCTCTCTGCTGTTGCTCTGGCCCTCCCCTGCTGCCTTGGGTTGCTGGGCTCTCTCTGGGCAGATCCCCATGACCAGCCACCCCCCTCCCTTGGCACGTCTGTCAGCGCCCTTGGGGGAAAGAATTTGGAAAGGGGAGGAAGAGAGAGGAAAGAAACCAGGGTGCAGGGGATGGTTCCCACACCTGTGTAAATAATTTGTCATCTTAAAACTCATCAAATATGCTCACCTTTAATGCCTGGTTCTTGGACTTGTTTTCCTTGGCATGGCCACCACAGCAGTGGAATTTGGGCCGAAGGGAGCCCAATTGTCATCTTCTAAGCATGTTCCCAGGCCAGGGGGCCCAGGATGGCTCAGGCTGACACTCCACTTCCGTCCCCAGAAGTACCGGAAGGTTCCTGGGATTTTGGGAGCAGCCGCCAGTTCTGGAAGCTGTCCCAGAATTCTGGAATGTTGGAATATTTATACGGCCTCCTGCCCATTTTCCAGAGGAGGAACATGAGGCCCAGAGAGGGGAAGGGGTTAGCCTGAGGTCACACAGCATGCCAGGATGAGCTAAGGTTTGCCGGCAGAAGGTGGGAAGTTTATGAACAGGTCATTTTCAGGTAATAGCATCCCAGTCTCCTGCTGGAGAACCTCCTTTTCCCACATCTCAGTCCCTGAGGTTTGGGTGGGGTACCCCAGGACCCCGTTTCCAGGAGTGGGCCCGTGACCAGGTCTGGCTCCAGCGATTAGCACAGAGGTGGAGTTGTACCTGAGCTTGTCCTGTGAAACTGGATCCTGGGATTTGGGTTGCTGGGAACTCTTTGTGAAGGAGATGCAATTTTCCCATTGGATTGAGAGTGAGGGAGTGACAGCCCGGGGCATCAGAGGACATTACAGGGGGAAAGAGGCTGCCAGAGAGAGATCAACACAGAGCCGGCTAGGGTTTGAACCCCTGGAGCCAGCCACACCTGAAATTGGACACCCTTGGGCTTTTTAGTTTTATCAGCCGCTATTGGCTGAAAACAGTTGGGCTGGTTTTCGTCACTCGCACACAGGAGGTTCTGACTGACCCAGAGGATGGGTTGGTGGGGGGGGCGGCGGGAAGGGAAGAGATTCCAGGCAGAAAATATATAGCATGCATGGTGACCGCGGAGCAGGGGTCCCTCAAGAACAGGGAGGAGACGGAGGAGGCACCCGAGGTGAGTGGAGGAGTAAGTCGGTGGTCAAGGTAGGAGAAGGGGGGGTATCCCCTGCAGAGGGAACAGAAGCCTGGTGCAGAAGCCCACAGGGGTGACTCGTTAGTGAGGGCTAACCATGGACCAGCTGTGTGCTGGGTGCCAGGGGACACAGAGACAAAAAAGACAAAATTGAATCCAGCTACTCCCTCACTGCCCCAGCTAAATGTGGGCCCCCGTGTTTTTGGAGCTGAGCCTTCACACGTCCATGCTTTCATGTCTGCTGTGCCCTGCGGGCATGCTGCCTCCGACACTCGAGTGTTCTCCTCACTGGCCAGGGACACGTCAGTCCCCATGTCATTGTTGTCGAGGGCGCCTGGACAGAGTGACAGACTGCATTCCCACCAGCAATGTAGGAAAGGTTCGGTCGCTTCCCATCTTCACCAGAACTTGGTATTGTCAGGGTTTTTGGTTTTGTTTGTTTGTTTGTTTTTAATTTTAGCCATTCTAGTAAGTGTATACTGGTATGTCATTGTACTATTAACTTGAATTTCCCTAATCATGAATGATGTTGAGCATCTTTTTTTTTTTTTTTAAAGATTTTGTTTATTTGACACACAGAGCAAGAGTGCACAAGCAGAGGGGAGGGCAGAGGGAGAAGCAGGCTCCCCGCTGAGCAGGGAGCCCGATGCGGGACTCGATCCCAGGACCCCAGGATCATGACCTGAGCCAAAGGCAGATGCCTAACCGACTGAGCCACCCAGGCGCCCCGATGTTGGGCATCTTTTATGTGCTTATTTGTTGTTTGTTTATTTTCTTTGGTGTCATGTCTGTTCACACTTTCTGTCCATTTAAAAAATCAGATGTTTTTTTCTTATTAATGGATTTGGAGAGTTCTTTATACATTTTAGATGCAACTCAGGCCTCTGTCACATATGTGATTTGCAAATATTTCCTCTCTATGGGCTTGTCTTTTTGTTCTCTTAACAGATGGGGGAATAACATTGTCTTGTTTTCACTGTGATGATTTTTCTGGTTATCTTTGATTTGTGGCAGGTGTTCTTTTTTTTTCAAGGGTAATAGAAAGTGTTTCCTTTTAAAGTAAATGTATTTAAATAAAAAAGTAAGTCAACATGAAGAAAAATATGAAGTAATGGCAGAATTGGAAGGCAGACTGAACAGAAATCATGAGGGCAGGGGTGCCTGGGTGGCACAGTTGGTTAAGTGTTCGACTCTTGGTTTTGGCTCAGGTTGTGATCTCAGGGTCGTGAGTTCGAGCCCTGTGTCAGGCTCCACGCTCAGCGTGGAGTTTGCTTGAGATTCTCTCTCCCTCTCCCTCTGCCCCTCCCACTCGTGCTCTCTCTCCCTAAAATAAATAAATGAGGGGCACCTGGGTGGCTCAGTCGCTAAGCGTCTGCCTTCGGCTCAGGTCATGATCCCAGGGTCCTGGGATCGAGCCCCGCATCGGGCTCCCTGCTCCGCGGGAAGCCTGCTTCTCCCTCCCCCACGCCCCCTGCTTGTGTTCCCTCTCTCGCTGTGTCTCTCTCTCTGTCAAATAAATAAAATCTTAGAAAAATAAAAAAAAAAATGAATGAATCTTTTAAAAAAAATCATGAAGGCAGTTACTTAAATAACTGAAATGTGGGCAGCTCCGATTCATTTCACCAGCAAATATCGAGTAAGCACACACCACGTGCCAGGCTGTGTCTTACTTAGGTGCTGGGATACAGTGATGCGCAAGAGGAATCCCTTTGGTGATGATTTCTGTCCAGCGGGTTACTCTTTATCCTTCAAAAGCCAACTCGAATAACCCTTCCTCTGTCTGGCCCTTGCCGTACCACGTTGCATTGAAATTTTCTATATGTTTTTGGGAAATTTTCTATTTTTCTGGGTGTCTTCCTGGGAAGGAATATATCTGGTAGCTTCTGATGGGGTTGCACAGACCCTGGTGCATAGATTCCCGATAAATAGTGCCTCGTCAAGTAGACACTGTTACGAGGTGCCAAAGATGAGTTTGCTGATTTGACTGGTTGACATCAGCAAGATCTGCCCCAGTGAAGTAGCCCCTCGCAGCTGCATTCTGGGCCGGCCCCATGCAAACCAAGGTCATCCTCCTTGGCCTTCTCTCCCACTGACAAAGACAGCAAGAGGAAAAAACGTCCCAAACCCAACACCTTCATCTCCCCTCTTAGCTCCCCATCCAGTGCCCATGGATGCCATCTCTGAGTGACTCATTGATCCCACAAATACTTGCCAGGCAGCTCTTTGCTCTTCCCTGGCCCCAGTGACCACTTCACCCGACCTCCCATTACTCTTCCTCCTTTCCTTTCACTCCAGCACATCAGTCTGCTTCTGTTCCTCCGACACACCAAACTCATTCCCACCCCCGGGCCTTTGCACTTGCTGTTCCCTCTCTCGAACCCCCTTTCTCTATCTCTTTGCATGAGTGGCTGCTTCTCCACATTCAGTTCTGAGCTTAAATGACCCCTCCTCAGCGACCCTCCCAGGCCATACCATCAAAAGCCTTCTCCCCAACTACTTTTTATTGTATCATTCTGTTTTTTCTTTGTAGCACCAAAGACTCTCATTTCAGAATTTTTTTCTGCGTTCACTTGGTTTTTTGCCTGTATCCCCGACTAGAGGGTCAGTACCATAAAGGATTTTGGCCTGGCCATCTAGCTCTGCAGTGCCTGGCACAGTGCCCACACATAGTAGGTCCTCAATAAATATTTGGTGAATGAATGAGTGCATGAACGAATGAGTGCATGAGCTCTCCCTTCCCAAGACGCACTCCAAGCAGAGTCGAGCCCATCAGCTCTTGTGTCAGGCTAATAGCCCTCTGGGCTCTTTCAGAGTGGGACCACAGGTCCTTCTCCTGGCCCCCATCTGGCCCCTGTGCCCAGCCCAGTGCTGGGTGCGGTCCACTGGGTCCTCCAGGCTTGTGTCCTGCCAGCTGCCCAGCTTGGGGGGGTGTTCCACCAGCCTCGGAGCTGGCCTGTTGTTCCCAGGACCTCCCGAGCCGTGGACCACAGAAGGGCCTGGAGGTAGCCATGTGGGGTGCAGCCACCCTGCGTGGAAACTCATCATCTCATCATGAGACTCATCTCAGCTCCCTTCCTGTCCTCCTCGTTCTGCCGCGGGAAGGAAAGTCTCCATGTGAGGCCTGTGTGTCTTTCCCACCTTTCTACACCCTGTTCTTTCTTTTTAAGAAACAGAGAGGCAGAGCCAGTGTCAAGCCATCAGCAGCAGTGGTGTCCGGCTTTGTCTCACTTCTTTGTCTAATCTGCTGAATATCTTTGGATTTCCAGCAAGTGCCTTGGGTTGGGTTCCCCTAGAAGCAGATCCCGAAGAGAATTCGTTGAAGTCAGATGCTTTATTTGGGAGGTGACCCCCCGAAAACACCGGTGGGGAAGGAGGGACGTGAGGGAGGAGGGCAGTCAATGCCGAGTGTCATCGAGCAAGCGACCACCATGGGCAGCCAGGGCTCACTCTGCTGTGGACCTCTGGTGGAGACCGTGCACCTCTGAGCTCTTCCCCCTGGGGGTGGGGGAAAGGGTGGAGACGGAGCCCAGGAATGTAGACATCCTCTCCTGCCAGTCCAGAGTTGAGGGCGCCTCCCGGGAGTGTTCATTCCCAGCACCTCCAGCCTGCCGCAGGTGGGCGGAGCCCGCAGGTGAAGGACAGGTGCTTCGCGGCTGGAATTTGGTCTGTGGGAGGGGAGATGGGCGGAGCCCGGGCAGCAAATACCTCACCCTTAAGACCGGCTGTTCATTTAAAGCAGAGGCAAAAATGTTTCCTCTAAAACTAGGTTTAAAGAAAAATTGTAAAAGCAAATTGAGTTTGGCGAACGCTGTTTTTGAGGGCATTTAAAAAGCAGACATGTCTCGTCGCCTTCAGGACCCACCAACATGGGTGTGTTCAGGGGGGTGAAGAGACCCCCGCAACTCCTCCCAGCTTGCCTGCCTCGCACCCACCCCGACGTGGCCCTGTGCCCCTGGGAGTCCTGGAAATGGGCCAGGAAGCGTGAAGCCCTTTGTGACTCACGGTCTGTCATCTCTAGGCCTCTCTGTTCAAAGGGTATGTTCTAAAGTCCCAGGAAGGAGTAAATTTGCCAAAATGGGCAAGACAGTTCTGAAAAAGAAAGAGGAGGACTTGTTGGTGCAGACAAAGGCATAGTATGGCATGGGCATAGCCGTGAGTAAATACATCGAGAGTCCAAAAACCGACCTGGCTGCTGCCTATGCCGCCTCATGGATGCGAAAGGCTTTGGAAAGAGGGCAACATTCATTAGCTTGGATCTTCGGATTACGTCTGGGCTGGGGCACTGGCTTCCCATTAGGGTCCCCGTCATTGGCCCTCTCCTCTGATCCACCTGCAGGGGCACTGGGGAGACTCACCCTCGGGGACCCCACACGGCCCATGTCTACCCCGGAAATGTCAGAAGCCCCAGTTCAAGATGAGTTGGGTAACAGGGGGCCCCAAGGATTTCCTTCCCTCTGCAGTTCTCTTTGATTCTTCTGAGTAGCCGGCAGAGAGAGCCTTGTGTGGATGCTAGTGGGCCTTGCCGCTTACGCAGAGCTTGCTCACCTGCCTTTACGAGGCAGAGCAGACCTCAACCCAGAGCCCTCGGCCCGCCACAGGATCCAGCTAGAATTTAATCATGCTGTTTCGTGATCATTGTTTTTAAGGTTACTTTCCGTCTGTAGAAATGAATACTTGTTTTCCCTTTCTGGTTGTAATACAAATCATTTAAAAATCATTTTACTGGGGCACCTGGGTGGCTCAGTCAGTGAAGCGTCTGCCTTCGGCTCAGGTCATGATCCTGGAGTCCCGGGATCGGGCCCCGCATCGGGCTCCCTGCTCAGCGGGGAGCCTGCTTCTCCCTCTGACCCTCACCTGCTCTCTCTCTCTCTCAAATAAATAAATAAACAAACAAAATCCATAAAAAAATAAATAAATACAAATAAAAATCATTTTACTGACACACGCTATAAGAAGGATGAAGCATCCAGAGTAGATGAATCCATGGAGGCAGAAAGCAGACTGGGAGCAATTGCATGATGGGTGCGGGGTCTCCTTTTGGGGTGACGAAAATGTTTCACAACTAGTTAGAGGTGGTGGTTGCACCACATCGTGAACGTACCAAATGCCTCTGAATTGTTCACTTTGAAATGGTTGATTTGACGTTACGTGGATTTTACCTCAGTAAATTGTTTTTAAAAAACCAACCAAGCCAAAAAAAAAAAAAAAAATCAAGTTTACTTAATAAAAAGTACTCATGTCTTTAAAGATGCCTTTTAAGTGAGGTGTGGAAGTCCCGGGCTTAAGAGGATCCGTCTCACCTCCTGGCCTGGGTTTGTGCCGTGCCCAGGCCTGGAATGGCCTCTCTGCTCACTGACAGAATGCTGCCCATCCCTGGGAACTCAGGCCAAGCCTCCCCTCTGCAGGAAGGCCTCCTGATTCCAGAGGCCCCGCAGGTGACCAGAGCAATCAGGTGGGCCCAGCCCTGCAGCCCTTCGGACCCAGGTGCGACACCCAGACCAGCTGCTTCCCAGCAGAGCAGAGTCTCCTAACTTTGGGCATGTTGTGTAACCTCTCCACGAGGGTCTCAGCTTCCTCGTCTTTAAAATGGGTGTTCATGATTGTTCTTATTTCACGAGATTGAGTAACCACATAGAAAGTCTGTGGACAGGGCCTGGGGCCGAGTCGGTCAAGCACTGAACACACCATAATTGCATCTGTTTGTCTCCTGTTTCCTGAACCGTAAGCAAGGGCTTGGCCTTCAGGATCTCTGTATCCATAGTTCACACACGGGGCTCACAAACAGTAGGTTCCCCAGAACGGCCTGTTGACTGATGCCCGAAGGAATTCCTAGAACCCTGCCTGTTTCTCTCAAGCTCCGCTGCCCTTACCCTGGTCCAGTCCCCCCTTCATTGCTCAGCTGGACTATTGCAGTCACCTCCTCCCTGGTTTCCTGGCTTCTGCCCTATCCCCCCCACCCCCAGTCCATTCTCCACACACAGCCAGACGGATCTCATTAGAACCTAAGTCAGATCCTGTCCTTCCCCGGCTCAGAACGTTGCCAGGGCCCCCACCTCGTCCAGAGTAAAAACCAAAGTGCTCCCCATGGCCCAGAAGGCCCTGCTTTGTCTGCCCATTCCCTGTAACTCCCCCAGCCCTCACCAACCCCTAATCTCCCTCGTCTTGGCTCCAGGCACGATAGTCTCCTTGCTGTTGTTCTAAAACTCCAGGCCTCCACCTCCAGGCCTTTGTGCCTGCAAATTCCCTGTGCTGAGGACACTCTTCCCCGGATGTCACCCACTGCTCACTTCCTCACCTCCTTCAGGCCTTGGTTCAAATGCCCCCTGTTCAGGGCAGGCTTTCCCTGGCTGCCCAGATTTTCTTGGACTCCAGAGCTCGCTTCCTCCCTGAGGAAAGGACCACGGCTGGGTTTCTGGGCCCCACCCCCCAGTCTCAGGCAGAGGAGAGGCTCCCAGGCCTCTTTCTGGACCTGTGGCCCGGGGCCAACTGTGGAGGCAGGCAGCACCCAGGCTCTATCTCGTGCCGAGGCCTCTGCTTACTTGCCATGGGAGGTGGCCCTGACCTGCTCACACGGGCTTCCAGGGTGCCCATGGGAAAGCCCCAAGTCCTCCTCCACTTACCTGACTTGGGCTGACTCAGACCCTCACCCCCGGCCAGAGAGAGCCGCAGCCGCCCCGCCCCGCCCCTTGATGGGAAACAGCGCTGTGAGGGCCTGGCTGGGCCAAGCACTGACTCACCTCACCCCGCCCAGCCTCTGCCACTGGAAGTCACACCTCCCTCTGGCCAGAGACACTCCAGCCCTCTGCTCCCAGGGAGCTTTCCCACTCTGCCCCTTTGCCCAAACTGCGCTTTGGCCGGCAGTGGCCTTCTTGCCGGGAGCCCTTCTGTTCCTTTCCAGCCCAGCCTGAGGGCTGTCTCCTGCTGGGAAACGTTAGAGATTGCTCTGGGCCAGAAGGGGAAAGGGGGTAGTGGGAGAACTAATACTAATTAATACTGTTACCCTACTAATAACAGCTATTATGCACCAATAATATGGAGTCACCATGTGTGCTGCGGGTCAGGCACTGTCCTACACACTTTATGATATGAACTCATTCAACCATCACAGTCATCTTCTGAGGTAGAGACTTTCATTTCCCCGAGGCATGGAGTGGTTAGCAACTAGCCCAAGATTTCCAGCTGGTTAGCAGAAGAAGGATTTGAGTCTAGGCAGTCTGGATGGCAAACTCACCCGCCAGATCAGGAGAACGGAGTGGGGGCCCTTGAGGCTGGAATCCGGGGAACAGGGGAGGGATGCCAGCCCTGGGGTTCTGTGTCAGTGGCCCTTCCTGCCACCAGCGCAGGCTGGTCCTCATGTTCCTCCGTCCAGGTGAAGTCTGGGCCATCCACAAACAGCTTCAGAGCAGCCCCGTGGCGCAACAGTTACCAACATCCATTTTACAGAGGAGGAGACTGTGGCCCAGAGAGTAGCAGGATTTGCTCAAGTTCACAGAGCTAGGATGTGGCAGAGCCTGAATTCAAACCCAGGATTATTCTGACGCCATAGGCCAGAGTCCCTTCTACTGGGTGGTGACCTAGCATCTCAGTGAAGAGCAGGGCAGGACCCAGAGGCCAGAAAGAGCCTAGAACTTCAGTTCTCATCACCGCCTCTCTCCAGCATCCCACTAACCGCCACCCACCCACCCATCCATTCATTTATTCATCCATCTGCTCATAGAGCCATCCACCCACTCATCCACCATCCAGACATCTACCCACCCATCTGTCCATTATTCCATCTAGCTCTTCCGTTCACCCTTCCATCTGTCCATCCACACTTCCAACCACCTATCCTTCTATTCATCTGCCTACCCATTTTTCTGTCCCTCCCACATTCTATCCTTTTATTTATTCATCCATCCATCCATCCATCCATCCATCCATCCATCCATCCACCTACCTACTCACCCATCCACCCATACATTCATCCACACATCCATCTGTCGCTCCACACATCGTTCATCCACACATCCCACGAATGTTTATTTAACTGATGGCCGCTATGCCCAAGCCTTCAGATCACTGTCTCTTGAGCCAGGAGAAACATGCCTAATTAGGTTTCTGTTTATTTGTTATTCCAGGAAGGCTAATTGTGGGGTTTGTAAACAGCCCTTTGATGCCTGGGGAGTTACTTAAGAGGACAGTTAAATAAACAGCCTCTGGGTGGAACAGTCAGTATTGGTACACAGCGGGTCCAAGAGTCAGGACCTGCCTTTCACAGTGGGAGGAGAACTGAGCTCCAGACAGCGCAGAGGCTTTGGGGTCAGAAAGGAAGTCGGAATAGTGGGAACGGTGGCAATAATAGCTACCATGCACTGAATGCCTACCGTGTGCCAGATGCTGTGCTGAGCGCAGCCCTCACAGCAATTCCAGGTGATGGGAACCATTATGATCCCACTTATGGAGGGGGCGGGTGAGTCCCAGGGAAAGGAAGCCATGTGCTCTCGGTCACACAGATGGGAGGTCCCAGTGTCACAATACCGATCCAGACTTGTCTGTGTGCAGCAATGAGGATAATAATAGTAAATAGTTATAGAGCACTCACTATGTGCCAGGCACTGTTGTAAGAATCTTCTTTACTCACTTAATACTCACACAACCCCGTGAGGGCCATGCTGTCATTGCCCCCATTTTGCAGATGAGAAAATTGAGGTTGATAGGCACAGAGTGACTTGCTAAGATTCCTGAGCTAGGCAGTAGCATTTAAGTCAGGAAGACTCAGCTATACATGGCTGGCCAAATATTATTTTAATCGTTTTTTAATCTCTCTATCTAAAAATACTATAAAAATTTAACTTGGCTATGGCTTTTTTGTTACTTAATTCAGGGGTTGGTAAACTTTTTCTGTAAAGGGCCAGATAATACATGTTTTAGGCTTTGTGGGCCATGTGGTCTCTGTTGCAATGGCTCAGCTCGGCTGTGGTAGCTGGAAAACAGCCACAGATAATATGAAACTAACGGGGGTGGCAGTTTGCCAATAAAATTTATGTACAAAAACAGGTGGAGGGTGAGATTTGGCCCAAGGGCTGTAGTTTGCCGACCCTTGACTTTGTGCATTGCACATGTATTTCTATTCACCAAACCATCTTCTCTTGCCCATTTATGAGCAACATAAAGGATTTTCAAGGATAATTTCAATCATTGCCCAGTTTCACCTCCAGGCCATTTGCTCACCACATGCCCTAGGCGCCATTTACCCATTTGCCCACTATTGGCAGCTTCTGAAACGGTTTGCAAATTCCTGAGATTAATCTAATTCTTTTATTCATAAGGTCAATAAATTAATGACACCTGTGAGTGGTGCTCAGCCTCGCTGCTTCCCCACCAGGGACACTGAGAATGCTAAGGGCCCTGGGAATGGTTCTTTTCTACACCAAGTTCTATAAACTTCTTGTTAGGAAAAAAAAAAAGTCATAAAGTGAAAGTTAGGAAGTCCTATGGCTAGGGTTCTAATACTATTTCCTATTGGTGACAAGAACAAGGAAATGAAAGGATGACTGGCAGAGATGTTACAAAATGTTCTCAGGGCTAGTGGGAACAAAATGGGGAAAGGGCAGAAAGATCCCCTTTGCTCTTTATCCGCAACTCCTTCCCCTCAACATCTATTTCCCAGACTCAGACAAGTTGTCAGCCTAGGGGAACAGCATGTGGTCACTCCAAAGTTAAAAGATAAATGACAACCTGGGTAAAAATATTTGCAACATAAATGTAGACAAATGACTTATTTCCATAATACATAAAACGTCTGCTGAACAATAAGAAAAAAAAAAAACCCAATCCACTAGAATAATGGGGTGGTGGAGGGGAACGGGCAATTTACAGAAAACAAAATATACATGGCAAACATGTAAGATGGTCAACCTTGATGGTAATCAGGCAAATGCAAATTTAAAAAATTATTAGATAACATTTTCCACTTCTCAGGCTGACAAAAATAAAAGAGTAGATAATGTAAAGCGTTCAGGGGACCGTGGGGGAGACGGCCACAAGTCACATACCGCTGCTGGGAGGAGTACAAAGTGCCTCTCAAGAAGACAGTTCTACAACGTCCAATAGAACCGTAAAGTCATATTTTCTAGAACTCAGCAGTTCCATCCTTTGGCATCTCCCTTAGAGAAACATCAGGCACAACGGGTATATGCCAAAATGGTTGTTGGAAACAACTTAAATATCCATTGATTAGGGAAGGGTGAAGCACCTTGCAGTGGTCTGAGGACTCCCTGTCTTTTGAGGCAGAGCCCGCCCTCCTCTACCACTGATGGTAGACCTGCTAGATGCTCACTCTTCCCAACCTCCCTTGTATCTAGGGATTGCTCATGTGACCCAGGTTCCATCAATCAGGCAGGCCCACCCAGACTTGGAAAAAGGGACAGTCCATTGGGAGCAGAGATGTCTTACCTGACCCAGAATTTATGATTTGGGGCACTGTCCCTGCTGACCTTGAAACCTGGTTCTCCAACCCTCCTGGCCTCCCCAAATCTCCTATTTTAATTTGAACTTTCCCTCAAGTATAGCATACCTACATACAGAAAAATGCACAGGTCATGAGTGATAACTTGGCGGATCTTCCTAAGGGGGCACAACCGTGTGACCAACCCCACATCAAGAAACAGGACATTCTAGGCCCCTTTGTGCCTTCTTCCAGCCATGACTTCCCCAAGGGTAACCAAGGGTGGTGGGTCTACTTCTAGTACTTAACATAAGTGGAATCAAGCTGTATGTGTTTGTGTCTGGCTCCTATCTCTTCATGTTAATGTCTTTGAGATCCATTCATGTTGTTGCATACAGTTGCAGATCATTCATTCTCATTGCTGGGCAATATTCCATTGTCCGGATGTGACTCAGTTCATCCATGCACTCTCCTACTGAAGGGTATGTGATTATTTTCTAGTTAGGGGCTATTTATGAATAGGGCTGCTCTGAACATTCTTGGCCTTTTTGTGAACATCTGCCTGCATTACTGTTGGGTATAAACCTGTTGCTGGGTTACATGGTAAATGCATGTCTCACATTATCGGAAACTGCCTGTTTCTGAAGGCCTCTACCATTTTGCATTTCTCCCGGTCATGCATAGGAGTTCCTTCTGGATGCTCCGTGTCATCATCGGCTCTTGGCATTTTTCCATCTTTTCCACTTTAACCATCCTAGTGAGTGTATAGTGGTATCCCACTGTGGCTGTAATTGGCATTTCTTTGACAATTAATGATGTTAATTAAGCACCTTTGCCTGTTTATTGGTCATTTGTTAAGTCTTTTTGTGAAATGTTCAAGTCTTTGCCCTTTTGGTCTATTGTACTGATTGTCCTTTCCCCCCAAAACTCCTTTTAATAGATTATTTCGCTGTGTAAATGACGATATCAGCCAGGGTTCTCCAGGGAAACAAAATCAAGGAAGGAATTAAGGAACTGGCTCACGCAATTGTGGAAGCTGGCAAGTCTGAAATTTGTAGGCCGGGCCAGCAGGCTGCAAACTCAGGCAGGATTTCTAGGTTAGATTCTAGAGGCAGAATTCCTTCTCCAGGAAACCTCAGTTTTTGCTCTCGGGGCTGTCAAATGTTTGGATGAGGCTCACCCACATAACTGTTGGTAATTTCCTTTATTTAAAGTTAGTTAAGTGTAAATGTTAATTACATCTACAGAACACCTTCCCAGCAACATTTAGACTAGTGTTTTGACTGAACACTGGTCTAAACTATGACAAGCAACCGTAGCCTAGCTAGGGGGACACATAAAATTGAACCATCCCAATTACTCAGAGTTGTTTATTTTGAGTCCTACTCTGAGCCCTGTCTGATCCACCATTTGTCCACACGCATACACACAGACTTGTGCACACACACATGCATACCTACACACAGACACCCCCAATGTCCATAACAGTGGTGTGTAAATGCACAGAAATAAGTCTGGAAGGATGCAAACCAAACCTGTTATATGGCCGCCCTGGGGGAGTATCCAGGATGGAGGTCAAAGGGAATTTTAACCGTAAGTTATCATAGTAAAGAAAAATTTGGAGAGTGTAATTAAAGTGTTAGTCATGTAATTGAAATTAATTTTAAGTGGGAAAACTTTTAGAGAAAAACAAAGGAATCATTAAATCCCCATTATTCATTCACCAAATATTTCCTGAACACCTGCTATGTGCAAGTTGCTGGAGATGCAGTGGGTAAGATGGGCAATCTCTGCAATCTCTATCCTTGTGGAGCTGACACTATTGTGGGAGGAGTCTGGCAAAAAAGAAGTAAATAAAGAAATGAGAAGCTAATTTCAGAGAGTTTTAAGGAGTATTCTGAAGCTAGGTAAACCAGGTACAGAGACAAAGAATGAATGTGGACATGGGGTTTTGTTGGATTGGGTGGTCAGAGAAACCCTCTCTGAGGTGACATTTGAGCTGAGTCCTAAAGGAGGAGAAGGAGCTGGCTTTGGAAAGAGGTGGCCAACTCAGCAAGTGCAAAGGCCCTGAGGTTGGAACACATCAAATGGGATAGCAATGCTTCTGACTTGGAAATTGAGGCCTAGAGAGGGAAAAGGACAGCCCAAGGCCACAGCATAGACATGGTGGAGCCAGATGGGAACCTCTGCTGCCTGCCCCAAGCAGAGCTTTGTGCTGGTGCTGAGCTGCCTGTCCAGGATGGAGGCCTCCAAGCTGCTTGAAGGGCCTTATCCATACTCCTCTCCAGCAATCTCCCTATGATTTGAACTGAGCAGTGGAGACCCAGCCCCTAGGCTTGGGCCAGCCTCGCCCTGTAAGCCAAGGCTGGCAGCACTGCAGAGGGCCATCTGAGGGCCTCACACTCTTTGTCTCTGAGCTGGAGGGTCAGCAAAATTTACCACCACTGTCTTACCAAATTATAAGAACATCCAGGGAGGGTGCCCAGAATAGACACTTTCCCTGTACCATCCCATCAACTCCTGGTAAGAGCCTGTGAGAGGCTATCATTATTCCCATTTTATGACTGGAAGCACTGAGGCTCAAAGACATTCAATACCTGACTCCAGAGCCTGTGTTCTTTACCCTTGGTGAAGAGTCCAGATCCTGTTCCTCTAGCTTTCAAGGCAAGAGGAAGGACATCTTTTTTAGATGACAGAGCCCCAGATGGGAAGAGATGATCCTACCTAGGCCTTCATTATATAGATGGGAACTCCGAGGTCTAGAGAGGGAAAGGAGCCATTCCCTGACTACACAGAGCCAGAGCTCGAGCTAGGTCTCCCTGCTCCCAGTACCTGTCCAGATTTATCCCCCTATTCCCCTCCACCCGCTTCCCTCTCTTCATGAAGCCTTGACTGGCCTCTAGGCTATTGCTCCAACATGCCAATCCCAGTTCCTGCCCAGGGCCTTTGCACTTGCTGTTTCCCCACCAGATCTGGTCCATCACTTCTCTCTTGCCTTCCTGGACCACTCCATTGACAGTAGCCCTGCATTAACTCTTCCTATCTTGATTTATTTCTCTGCTTAGCACTTCTCACCTTCTCTGTCATTATAGTGCATGTATAATGTTTACTGTCCATCTCCCTTCCCGGAATATCAGCCCCTTGAGAGCAGGGACTTTATTTGCAGCTCTTTTCCCAGTGCCCAACGCAGGGCTTGCCCCTCATAATGCTCAATATGTGCTTGTGGAATGGATGGATGGATGGATGAATAGATGGGTGATGGGTGGATGGATAGGTGATGGATGGATAGATGGATAATGGGTGGATGGGTGATGGATGGAGGAATGGATGGATGGATGGATAATGGGTGGATGGGTAATGGATGGAGGAATGGATGGGTAGATGGATAATGGATGGATGGGTGATGGATGGATGAATGGATGGGTAGATGGATAATGGATGGATGGGTGATGGATGGATGAATGGATGGGTAGATGGATAATGGGTGGATGGGTGATGGATGGAGGAATGGATGGATAGATGGATAATGGGTGGATGGGTAATGGATGGAGGAATGGATGGGTAGATGGATAATGGATGGATGGGTGATGGATGGATGAATGGATGGGTAGATGGATAATGGGTGGATGGGTGATGGATGGAGGAATGGATGGATAGATGGATAATGGGTGGATGGGTGATGGATGGAGGAATGGATGGGTGGATGGGTGGACATTTCTTGGGCTCTGTGGGAGGAGTCCGGCACTGGGTCTCCCACTTGGCTGTTCTGACTTGCTTCCTCTAGCTCTAATCCTGAGCAGGCAGCTCTGGGGGCTTCCACGGGATTGGGCAGGAGTCACTGTTTCTTGCCTTTCTCTGAGGCTGGGTAAACAAAAGCCTTTGTTCTCCCTCCCCTGCCTAGTTCCTCTACAGCCCAGGGCAGGAAGTTGCTGGCGAGTCAGCTGGCAAGTGAGTTACTGCAACTTAACTTTGAGGCTTAACCTGTCAAGTTGGGCCCTGGGGCTCTTGGGGTCCACCGTGGAGCTGGGCATGATGGGGGTGTGGTGCGGGCACTGTGGCCAAGGCACAGAGATGGTTCCTACCTGGGCAAACCCCAGAGTCTGCTGGAAAGACTGTGGTTTTGGAGGTGGTGGGCAGCTACGAGGTGAAATTGGCTCCGGGTTCTCTGCAGACAGCGTGGGTCAGTGTTTCTTCTTGTCCCCCAGATTGTCCCCACGGCAGGGGACGAGAGAAGGGGCCCTCGCTGGGTGCTACAATGGTCCTGTGAGGGTGCTGCCATCACAATCCCCCTTGCACAGAGGAGGAAACTAAGACTAGTTAGCACTCCCAGTTGGAAACCAAACCGGATGGGTGGCTCTTACCCAGCTGGCTTGTCTCTGCCAATCAAAGACAGTGGCCTTTTGTCAGTTTCCCTGTTGCCTTTGTCCAGGGCAGAACTGGATCTTAGTCAAATAAACTCAAAGGCTAGTGGGTCACTGCAGCAATGACTGGAGAATTTGGTACCCTCAAGCCTGCCAACCTCACCAGGACATCCTTGAGGAACCTCCGCCATGAGCATGTTGTCCTGCGTGCTCTGGAGCCCAGTTCCTGCAGCCCGAGCAGAGAACATGGAAGAAGTCTGGGACCTGGGTGTGGCAGCTGAGGCCCACGCGGCTGCTTCCTGCCTATGTCTCTGGCTTCTTCAGCCTCTCCGCCTAATTTCACCCCATGCCCTGAGCTATTAGTGATTTTCTGCCCATATCACGTGGTTTCCTGCCCCTGTCTGCCTTTACACAGGCTTCTTTTCTACCAAGGATGATGCCTTGGTCGTTCTCCCCCTGACAGACCCTGAGACAGGATCAAGAGCGAGGAGTTCTCCCCCAGACAGACCCTGAGACAGGATCAAGAGCAAGGAGTATATTTGGGAGGTAATCCCAGGAAGCACCCATAATAGCAAGGTGGGTAAGGGAAACAGGGAAGAAGCAAATAAATCGTGTTTTCCATCTGGTCGCCACTGTGGGCAACTGAACCTCAAACCCACGGGGGGGCTCTAGGAGCCAGTGTAGAACATACACCCCAGAGTTATTCCAAACAAGGGGTGAGGAAACTGGCTATGTGTCCTCCAGCTCCCCATTCATCATCAACTGAAGGCCAATTCCAGGGGCATCAACTTTCTGGAACTTCTGGCCAGGAACATGGCCACAGCCAGACCAGATCTCTCAAGCAGAGTCAGAGCTTTTTGCAGCAAGTAGGAATAAGCATCTAGGGAATGTGGGTGGGCACCAACAGCATCTGCTACAGATGTTTACTAGTCCCTGATCTTTTTCTAGCAGACTCTTATTGATCCTTCAAAACCCATCTTTTACCCTGCCCCTCCCCCCAAATCAGCAAACCGCTTCACTCCATTGCTCCCATGCACTTTAATATTTGCCTTTATCATAGTGGATCGTAATTGCCCTCTTATACCCCTGCCTGCCCCACTGAGGAGGGAACAACTTGAAGGCAGGGGGTACGTCTTGGAGGTTAAGCACATACAGGTTGGTGTCACAAAGTCCTGAGTTCTACTCTCTTGGCCTCAACTCTGGTTGTTGCATCTGTGTCTCCAAGGGCCAGGTTGTTATCAGAAATGTACAGGCAGAGGGATTCAAGTTATGCTTTCAGCTCCCTGGCATTTCTTTTTTCCCTTGAAGCTTCTTGCTATCTCTGCCATGGAGATTTTGGTTAAGCCAGTGGGTCTCAGTCCTTATAACTCCTCCTCAAAATCGCTTGGAGAGCATTTGAAAGCCTTCGGCGGCTAGAGCCCCACCCCTGAGATTCAGATTCGGTTTTTGGAGCCCGGTTAAACCTTACTGATAGTGTGAAGTCTCAGGGAAATTCCCTTGGGTCAGGGGCATTCAAGGAGAGAGTTTGTCATGAGGTCCTCCGTGGAAGGTGGTGGGGGAGGGGGCAGGTGAGGGTCCGCGCCAGGGGAGGGGCTGAGGGAACCATGGAGGATGCAAAAATTAGCAACTGGAAGCAATGAACTAAGACATCTCACAGCCCCATGGTTAGAGCTTAAAAAACAAACCACACTGAGTGAAAAATGGAAAAAAGCAGACCAATGTTTTGTCACCTTATGATGTAAATGGACTGAGCCCCACCACAAGACGATGCTGTGCCTGAGGTGGGGGTTCTCACACTTCTCACGCCAGCCGGTGCCCCCCGGTGAGCCAGTGCCCACCCCCACCCCCAGGCCACTGCAGCAAGATTGCTGAGGTGGGTCCTAGGAACCAGTATGTTTAAAAATATGAAGGCGGGGCTGCGGACCACAGAACACAGGGCTATGATTGTCTCAATTCTTCCTCCCCAAAGGGTAATTTCTCCAGTAATGATGTTACAAGGGCAAACCTATGTTGAGGGCCTACTGTGCGCCAGGTCCTGTGAGAAGACCTTTACTTGCATTATCTCACTTTAGTTTCAAATAGCCCCTAGGTGGTAGGGACTTTTATAACTCCCATTTCATAGATGGGGAAACTGAGGCACAGAGTGGCTAAGTCGATGGCTGAGGACTCACAGCTGTTCAGATAGCAGAACAGGCTTGTACTGGGGTCTCCGAGTCCGACACCAGAGCCCTTGGCTGCCCCCGTCCTTCCTCCTCTGCAGTTACTCTCTCTGCTGCCTTTTGACCCACTCAGTTCAACAACTGCAAAGAATTGACCCACTCAGTTCCACAAGGAATTCTTGTTGCTGATGTTGTTTCTCCCCATAAATCCCTCGTGGTCTTTTTTTCCCTATAACCTCAGCACACGGACAAACCACACATCATAAAGGCTGAGCTTTTGGCTTCTGGATGTGAGAGCTTCACTCCAGGGAGCATAGCTGCATAAGGCATGTTTATTAGGCTTATTTTAAATTGTTCCCCCACCCCCTCTGAAAGGCAGGAAGTCTTGAAACTACTTCTGCCCAAAAACAGCGCTTGGAGGCGCCACCCTGCCCCGGAAGCTCTCTGACCTGCCTCACAAGGAATTATTAATTATGATTTGTTTTTATAACCGTCCACTTGGAGTCTGGGTTGACACGCTCAGACTTGTCTGTCCTTTAAAAGAAGGAATCAAAGTTTCATGGAAATCAGTTATACTTAATTAGTGGAATTACTTGGGCTCTGTCCTGGATTTGCTGTGTGACCTTGGGTACACCCCTTCCCTGTCTGGGCCTCTGTTTTTCTAGTTGTACAAGGACTGTGAACTAACATCTAACACAGGGTTTAGAATATATATTTCCCTTGGGGCGCCTGGGTGGCTCAGTCGGTTGAGTGTCTGACTCTTGATTTTGGCTCAGGTCATGATCTCAGGGTCATGAGATCAAGCCCAGCGTGGGGCTCTGCACTCAGCTGGCAGTCTGCTCGAGATTCTCTCTCCCTCTCCCTCTGCCACCCCCCACCCCGCTCCACCCGCACCATGCTTGTGTGCACGTTCTCTCTCTAAGAATAAATAAATAAATCTTTAAAATTATATATATATATTTCCCAAACGTGAATGTACCAGGGGTATATGAAATGGTTTTAAGTTGTACATGGATGGACATTTTATAAGTTGTATTGCTTACTTTAACTTTAAAATTTAGGAGTGTTATAACATTTCATTCATAAATGCAGACATTTTTGGTCACTGGGATGGCCACAGGGAGAAAGAGCTCTGTTTCACATAGTTACTCAGGTATCTCGACTGATGGGGGCTGATCTGGTAGCTCCTAAGTTTACCCTGGGGATCAGCATCCAGCCAGAGAGAGGAGAGAGGTTGGAGAAGGCACCCATCAGCCCAGAGTGACACACATACATAACATGTCCCCTCACATTCCATTGGCCAGAACTAGTCACCTGGTTCCACCCAGGTGCAAAGCCAACTGGGAAAACGTAGTCGCCTGGCTGGGCAGCTACTTGCCTATACCTCTGCACTTTAGAGGTGGAACATGAGTCCTGGGTGGACCTTTGGCCACTTCTGCTCCAGTATTCTCTTTTTAAATGAACAAGTTGTGGAACAGAGCTTTGCCACACCACTTATTGATAAATTAAAATAAGATTTACAATTTTCTACTAAGTGGGAGGACTCATTCTACCCAACATTAAGACTTACTGCACAGCCATGGCAATCAAGACAGTGTGGTATTGGCAGAGGGATAGACACACAGTCAATGGGATAGAATAGAGGGCACAGAAATAGACCCACACAAATACATGCAAAAGCAATTCCCTGGAAAAAGGATAACCTTTTCCATAAACAGTGCTGGAGAAATTGAACATCCATTGGCAAAGAGAAAAGAATCTTGGCCCAATGAAGGCCCCTCATGCCTTATACAACAATTAACTCAGAGTGGATCATGGACTTAAATGTAAAACATAAAAGTATAAGAAAAAGCCCATAGAACTATAAAACATTTATTTATTTTATTTAAAGTAGGAGAAAATCAATCTCGGGATCTAAGTCTAGGCAAGGAATTATTAGACTTGAATGCCAAAAGCACACTTCATAAAAGGAAAAATTGATAAATGGTACCTCATCAAAATCAAAACCTTTCCTCCGTGAAAGACCCTGTGAAGGATGCAAAGACAGGCTACAGGCTGGGGGAAAATATTTTCGAATCACCTGACTGAGGACTGGTGTCTAGGAGGTATCCACAACTCTCAAAGCTCAGTAAGTAAAAAAAATCCAATTAGAACATGAGCAAAAGGCAGGAGAAGACATTTCATGGCAGGGGATACCCAGGTGCCCGTGAGCACATGCAAAGGCATTCAGTGTCAGTAGCCATCAGGGAAATGCAGCTGAAGACCTCAGTGAGATACTACTACACATCTATTCCACCGACAACACCAAAAAATGATAAGAATGCAAAGTGTTGGTGAGGGTTGGAGAAACTGGGTCACTCCCGCATTCCTGGTGGGAGTGTAAAATGGTACCGTGTTCTAGAAAACAGGCAATTTCTTAAAATCTACCATATGAGTCAGCAATTGCACCCCTGGACGTAGAAATGAAAACTTATCTACACAAGCGTTCATGGCAGTTCGATCCCTAATAAGCAAAAACTAGAAGCCGCCCCCATACCCTTCGTAATGAATAGCTACGGAAATGGCGGTACATCCGTACGGTGGGACGCTACTCAGGAACCAAAAGGAGGAAAAGGTTGATCATGCAACAATGTGGTTAAATCTCCAGGGAATTATGCTGAGCACAGTCGATCCCAAAGGGTTCCATACCACATGATGCCCTTCACGTGTCGTTCTTGAACTCACACCACTCTAGAGATGGAGAATAGGTAAGTGGTTGCCAGCAGCCGGGGAAGAGGCGGGAGCAGGGGCTGAGTGTGGCTATGAAAGCACGGCACGAGGGATCCTTGGGTGAAGGAAATGTTCTGCATCTTGGCTATAGCCACGTCCACACCCTGGTGCTACCGTTCTGTAATTTGGGCAGAGTGTTCTCATTGGCGGAAGCCAGGAGAGGGTACATGGGATCCCTGTTTATTTCTTATGGCTGCCTGTGAATCTACAATAATCTCGAAATAAGAAATTCAATAAAGAACACAAATACAATTTTTTATACCCACACACTTCTTCTTTTTTAAAAAAAAGATTTATTTATTTATTTTAGGTGGGGAGGGGCAGAGGGAGAGGAAGAGGAAGAGGGAAAGAATCTCAAGCAGACTCGCCACCGAGTGCGTGCGGAACCCGATGCGGGGCTCGATCTCAAGACCCCGAGATCCTGACCTGAGCTAAAAATCAAGAGTCAGACACTTAACCGACTGAGCCTCTCAGGCGCCCCTACACCCAGGCACTTCTGAATCTAACTGTGTCTGTGGTGGCATGGGGGCACCACCAGAAACTCAAACATCAGACGTGGTGTGGTGGTTAAGCGTGTGGCTTCTCAGTGGGACAGCCTGGCTTCAAATCTCAGCCTATCAGACCTCTCAGCTACCTGAGCCTCGGGTTCCACACCTGCAAGAGGCTGAGCACTGAGAGGCCCTCCCGCGAGGGGTTGCTGCGGAGGCTCGGGGACGGGAAGCACTCGGAGCACAGTGCTCACCCACAGGTGCTGCTCAGCCGATGTGATTGCTACCTTTCAGGGCTGTGCCAGGTGGAGGAAGAGATCACAAGGCATCTTCTGATAGCTCTAGGGTGGGATGGTGACCCACCATCCTGCAGAGTAGCTACTGGACAGGCTGCATTGAGGTTGGCCTGGTTGGTTCTCATCTGCCCTCTGGACTTGAGTGCATACTGTCACGGTCACGGACTTTTCTCTGCGAAGGAAGAAGGCAGCTGGTTCCTGTGGGCCAGGCTGCTCAGGTGGAGCAACAACCCAGGGGCTAGCCTCTCTCAGGCAATCAAGAGAAGGCATGGGGCCGATGCTGCATACCTACGGTGTGCCCGTTGATTTACAATCTTGCTCAGGAGGCATTACTCCTATCCCTACTTTGTATAGGAGGAGACTGAGACTCAGAGGGGCAGATGGACTTGTCCAAGATCATGCACATCGTCGAGGGTGGAGCTGAGATCTGAAGTCCTGGTCTGTATGATCTGAATCCAGAGTCATTTACACTATTAATAATAACCTTACCGTGGTCAATTACTGTGTTTGACTCTGTACATTGGGGTATCATCACCGCACCTCCCATTTTAGGGAAGAGGAAACAGGTATTAAGGGAGGTGAGTTGCCAAGATGGACAATGGATCTCAAAAAACCCACAAAGAAAACAAAAACAACAAAAAAAAAACAAAACCCAGTCATCTGACTGCTCAGGCTTGGGCCCCTCACCCCACCCTCCGTTTGGGCTTAGCCCCGCGGAGACCACGTGAGCCTGGAAACTGAAATGCTGAGTCAGAAAACAGGGGGCACCTTGCGATACAACGCCTAGGCAGGCAGCGGGCATTTGCGCTTCAGCGGCAGCCGGCCGGGGAGTCAGCGGGAGCAGCCAGAGCTTCCCTGGGAGCCCCCGAGAGACCCCTCACGCCGACAGACAGTGTGGCTGTTGGAAGAGGCTTGAGGTGGCGGCGGCGGTGACAACTTCCTTTTGAGTAATAACATTTACTGAAAAGCAATTCTGCTTTTAGCACCAGAAGTTCATCACCCTCACAGGCAGGCGCCTAAGAATACCTTCCTTCAACCACAGTTCAGAGATTCACACAGATTCCTTTCTGTCTTACCTCCAGCACAGTTTCGCATTTGGTGTTGAAGGGAAACCAAATACCGCAATTATTCAGGAGCCGGGAGGGGTGCAGAGAGCAGGGTGAAGCCAGGGGGCCAGGTGGCATTGACCACAGCCCCCAAGGCCTCCGCAGGCAGCCTCCAGGCAGGGGCCCAGCCCCTTGTTCTTCAGTTACTGGAAAGACATCGGCAAGCTCAGAGTGAAACCCAAGAGCTGACAATTTCTCTTCCTTTTACAAGAAAAAGAAAGTGATTGTCCTTCAAGCCAGGGTGACTTTGGGGGCCAGGGACTTGCCCTGGCCACTCTGCAAATTACAGGCAGAACCACAGCTACTCCACAGGCCCTGGGCCCTTGCCTGCCACCCTCCATTCATGCTGGGATCCTTTGAATGGCTCTTTTGTCCATCACCGAAAATCCAGTGTGCACATGGGTAGGGATGGCCTTAAATGTCAGGCGCTCACCCAGGCCCCGGACAGCTATGGGATGGCTGAGGGCGAGGGAGAAAGCACAAGTGGGGAAGAGAGGCAGGAGACTGCAAAGAGTGGCTCTAAGAGGACTTCTCCCCCCTCACCTGATTGGCCCCCTGACTCGCACCAGAACCAGAGCCCGTCAAGGAAATGGAAAGACTCTGGGTGTCACACAGAGAAGGGTTGAAATTCCACCTTTGCCATTTCCTGGGTTTGTGACCTGGGGCAAGTAACTTCACCTCTCTGAGCCTTAGTTTCCTCATCTCTGAGATGGGGATAATAGTAGCAGGTCAGGTCATGGCCCTCCACTACTCAGGACCCTCCCGTTGGCTCTCACCTCACTTGGCAGAAAAAGAAAAACCCATCTTCCCTGTGGCCTACTCAGGTCCCACATGATCTGCTCTCCACTCCCCCTTACAACCTCATCTCCCTCTATTCTCGCTCATTCCCTCCCCTCTGGCTAAACTGAGTTCCTTGTTATTCCACCAAACATGCTAAATACACCCCTGCCTCAGGGCCTTTGCACTTGCTGTTCCTTCTTTCTGTAACACCCTTCCCCCCAGATACCTCTCCTTTACCCTATTCAGGTCTCTGTTTAAATGCCCCCAGGAGGCCTGCTCTGACCTCCTCTTTTAAACCGCTTTTACTCTTTATCCTTTTACCGGGCTTTGATTTCCCCCAACAACTTAACATTATAATTTTGGAAGTTTGTTACTCCCCACCCTCCAGACCCTGAGCTCCAAGGACACAGAGTTCAGTTCTGTTATTCTCCATGTACTCTTTGGAGCCTGACACATGGTAGAAGCTCCCCAAAGGTCTGTTGACTGAACAAGTGCAGGTTTATACGGGGAGGATGAAGAGAGATGTACATAGATGGTTCGGCACCAGCACAGAGTACTTGCTCACTAAACATTACTTCCTTTTCTCCCTTCCTGGCACCAATCCTGTGCCATGTGCTCATTGACTTCCTGCCATAGAAGGATGCCTTTTACAGATACAGAACCAAGTCCTGACAGCCCAATGATCTGCCTCAGCTCACACAGCAGGAAGAGGCTTTGAAGTCTTGTCTGTGGGGCTCTCGGCCTCCTGAATGATGGATACGAACTGGGCTGGCTGGTTAGTATCAGGCTGAGGGAAATGGCTGATGGGGCCCTTCAGACCCTTGAGAGGGCTGAGGGCAGTGGGGAGTTGGCTCCGGCATTGAGGGTCTCCAGGCAACACTGATCCTTGGGACCAGGTTCATGTCCCCGCCCAGCAGTCTCACAGTTCCCATCAAGGGGGCTCAGGATTCCCAGAGAGGGGCTTTTTCAATTTTCTGTTTCTGGAACATTCTGTCCCAGGAAGGGCAGACACTCAAGGAGCTGGCTGCCGGAGCCTCAGAGACCAGGGGACTCGGGTGTCCTCTCTCCCCGGCACCCAGCCAGTTCCTGGACAAGAGGGACTTTCCAGAGAAGTCTGTCTCCTGGCTCCCTCGGAGCCTGCCCAACAGACTATCAGCCAAGGTCCCCACGAAGCCCCGCCCTGCCTTGGTTTCCCTGCTTTTACTTCTGAGAGAGGCTAAGTAGTCTGGGGAGGAACAGGCCTGACATGAGTGTGGTCTTCCCTAGGCCTGGCATTTAGGAATTTGGGAGCCACAAAGTCTAGTCTAGGGTGGGCTGGGCCTTTGCCTGTGGGTCTCACCTGGAGCTGGAGGTTTTGCCTCTTTGCCCATCAGAGTTGCCTTGGCTGTCTGAGGGCCCCTCCCACAACTGCTACAGCAAAGGGGATGCAAGTGAGACTCTCGGGAGGACAGTCTGCTAACCCTTTAGCATACTCGAAGGTGACCGTACCCATTATGCGGCCTAGAGCAGACCTTGCTGACAGGCTGCCCACAGGCCAAATCCAGTCCAGGGTTATGTTTGGTTTGGCCTTTGAAATGTTTTTAAAAATGTGTATCAGTTGCCAACATTTGAAAGACAAGGAGATTTCACATAAAATCCATTTTCTCCAGCTTCACTTGAAAAATGAGAAGATCTAGGGGCGCCTGGGTGGCTCAGTTGGTTAAGCAACTGCCTTCGGCTCAGGTCATGATCCTGGAGTCCCGGGATCGAGTCCCGCATCGGGCTTCCTGCTCAGCAGGAAGTCTGCTTCTCCCTCTGACCCTCCCCCCTCTAGAACTTATCAAACTCAACACCCGAAGAACAAATACTCCAATCAAGAAATGGGCAGAAGACACGAACAGACATTTTTCCAAAGAAGACATCCAAATGGCCAACAGACACATGAAAAAGTGCTCAACATCGCTCGGCATCAGGGAAATACAAATCAAAACCTCAATGAGATACCACCTCACACCAGTCAGAATGGCTAAAATTAACAAGTCAGGGAACGACAAATGTTGGCGGGGATGCGGAGAAAGGGGAACCCTCCTACACTGTTGGTGGGAACGCAAGCCGGTGCAACCCCTCTGGAAAACAGTATGGAGGTTCCTCAAACAGTTGAAATTAGAGCTACCATACGATCCAGCGATTGCACTACTGGGTATTTACCACAAAGGTACAAATGTAGGGACCCGAAGGGGTATGTGCACCCCAATGTTTATAGCAGCAATGTCCACAATAGCCAAACTGTGGAAAGAGCCAAGATGTCCATCGACAGATGAATGGATAAAGAAGAAGTGGTATATATACACAATGGAGTATTATGCAGCCATCAAAAGGAATGAGATCTTGCCATTTGCAACGACGTGGCTGGAACTGGAGGGTGTTATGCTGAGTGAAATAAGTCAATCAGAGAAAGACATGTATCACATGACCTCACTGATATGAGGAATTCTTAATCTCAGGAAACAAACTGAGGGTTGCTGGAGTGGTGGGGGGTGGGAGGGATGGGGTGGCTGGGTGATAGACATTGGGGAGGGTATGTGCTATGGTGAGCGCTGTGAGTTGTGCAAGACTGTTGAATCATAGATCTGTACTTCTGAAACAAATAACGCAACATATTTTAAGAAAAAAGAAAAAGA
This sequence comes from Eumetopias jubatus, assembly GCF_037043125.1. Lineage (NCBI taxonomy): Eukaryota > Metazoa > Chordata > Mammalia > Carnivora > Otariidae > Eumetopias > Eumetopias jubatus. Next base: position 129,687,203 of record NW_028274815.1, read on the forward strand.
AGAAGATAACAGGAGAGGAAGAAAAGGGGAGTATGTCAGAGGGGGAGACGAACCATGAGAGACGATGGACTCTGAAAAACAAACTGAGGGTTCTAGAGGGGAGGGGGGTGGGGGGATGGGTTAGCCTGGTGATGGGTATTGAGGAGGGCACGTTCTGCATGGAGCACTGGGTGTTATGAACAAACAATGAATCATGGAACACTGCATCAAAAACTAATGATGTAATATATGGTGATTAACATAACAATAAAAAAATTAAAAAAAAAAGACTGTTGAATCACAGATCTGTACTTCTGAAACAAATAATGCAACATATGTTAAGAAAAAAGAAAAAGAAGAAGATAGCAGGAGGGGAAGAATGAAGGGGAGTAAGTCGGAGGGGGAGACGAACCATGAGAGACGATGGACTCTGAAAAACAAACTGGGGGTTCTGGAGGGGAGGCGGGTGGGGGGATGGGTTAGCCTGGTGATGGGTATTAACGAGGGCACGTTCTGCGTGGAGCACTGGGTGTTATGCACAAACAATGAATCATGGAACACTACATCAAGAACTAATGATGTAATGTATGGTGATTAACATAACAATAAAAAAATTAAAAAAAAAAGAAAAATGAGAAGATCTAGCTAGACTGGGGCCACATCCCTGCAGGGCAGAGAAAGGCGGGAATGGGCTGGGGGTGCCCACGTTCAGAGCGGCACATAGTAGGTCCTCTCCTCTTCACCCCAGTCCCCGCTCAGCCCGCTTTCCTAATATATGCTGCCTACTAGGATCTTGATGCACGAATAGGAGTTCACCAGACAAAGGAGTGGAAAAGCATTCCAGGAAAGGGGAACAGCACATGTCCATGGAATTCATCTGTTCAAGATTCACTTGACAAGTATGTGTTGAATGCGTACTGTATGCACCGGAGAATATAGCAGGAAACCAAAGAGCTCAAAGTCCCTGCCCTCCTGGAGCTGGTTATCGAGGCCAACCCCTCTCAGCTGGGCACTGTTTCCTTCCCCAGGGACCTTCGGCACTGCTGAGACGCATCCATGGTGTCACAGTGACGTGGGGGAGGGCATCTCATTGGTCGAAGCCAGGGGAGCTGCTAGATGATTCCTGAAGGGCACAGGACGGCGCTTCACGACCAGGAATGATCTGGCCCCAACGTCCAAGATCGAGAAACCCTGGTTTAAAGATTTTATTTATTGATTTGAGAGAGAGAGAATGAGAGAGAGAGAGCACGAGAGGGAAGAGGGTCAGAGGGAGAAGCAGACTCCTCGCTGAGCAGGGAACCCGATGCGGGACTCGATCCCGGGACTCCAGGATCGTGACCTGAGCCAAAGGCAGTCACTCAACCAACTGAGCCACCCAGGCGCCCTGAGAAACCCTGGTTTAGGGGGAGATAATAAACCGGACACATCAATACATGTACAATCTGAAGTCAGTGCTGAGAGTGTCCTGATTGATGAAACTGATCCCAGGGTGGCAACAGGGATTAGAAGGTGGGACAGCGGCCTGGGGGCAGCTCCACGGGAATAGAGACCTAAGGGTGCGAGGGAACCGGGCCCCGGCAACATCGTGACTCACGGAGTGGCACTTCCCCTCTTTCCGCCTGGCTTTGACCTCAGCACAGCCTTGCGTGTGGAGCAGGGCTCGGCGGTCCTGTGCCTGTTTTTACAGACAAAGAGCTCTCATCCGAGGTCACAAGCCCCTGCGAGGCTGACCTAGGCCACCTGACCTGACCCAGGACACTCGGGGGGTCCCTGGCGATGCTGATGGTGACTGAATTGCCTTCTCTCCCTCAGTCGGTCAACAAACACCTGTGGGGGCCCACTGCGGCCTAGAGGAACGGAGCAACTTCTGGGTGACTTAGCACCAGTCACAGCACCTAGGAGGTTCGCAGAAAATACTGGTCACATGAACGAAAAGAAGGGATAAATGAACAAACAAGTAAGTCCACGTAAGATAATGATCATGGCCAGTGCTGTTTGAGTGCCTACTGTGTGCAGGCCTGTCGTGGGCCTCCTGTGTGAGGGTTTCACGGAACGGGCGTCCTCGGAGGGAGGGACGGTGGTCATCCGCCTCCCACGATGAGAAGACCACAGTGCAGAGAGGGGCTGTCCAGCGCTCGAGGCCTCACGGCAAGGAAGTGACAGGGTTGGCCCTGGAGCCCAGGCCTCCCAGGTCTCGGGCTGCCCGCTTGCCTCGGCATTTTGTGTGCCCTGCCACGTATGATCCTACCCACCCCGTGAAGTCGCAGGTAGCATTATCTCCTTTTACAGTCACGAAAACCGAGGCCCGGAGAGGCGAAGTCACGTGCTCAACATCACACGACAGGTGGGTTTGGATCTACGTTCCACACTTTGGACCACCAAGCCCTGCCCCTTGTAATCCTGCGCCTGGAAGAGCTTTCATCCACCCCAAGGGGAAAGAAGGTGGGCCAGCGAGCTAAGCCCCTCGAGGTCTGCAGGACCAGGCAGGAGGCTCGGGAGGAGGCAGGGTCCCTGGGTGGGCAGGTGGGAGCGAGTGGGCCTGGGGAGCCTCCTGCCTTCCGCCCCCACACGCAGGGACAGCTGCCAGGCCAGCCAGGCTGACAATGGCTCCTTGTGTCTGTGCGGCGGGTGGGGGAGGGGGCCATTGTTCTCCAGGACACCTTGCCGCCATGGCTGGCTGCGGGCGGTCCCTGTCCCAGGACACTTGGTGTGGGGCTGTTCCGGGCGCCCGAGGGAGGTGTGTGCGTGTGTGTGTGCGCGCACAGAGGGGTGTGTGTTGCTCACACTGTCTCTGAATGGGCCCACACACGTCTTGCACACTGCGGTGGTGTGTCTGAGCAGCCTTGTGGCTTTTGGTGTCTATTGCGTCCGCCAGGGTATGTCTCCCCGTGTGTAGCCGCCCGTTTTCTGTATCTGCCTCTGTGTTAGCCCCGTCTCCGTAGAGTTTTGGTTGCGTGCTCCGGTGTGTTGAGTGGGCCTGTCTGGGTCTGTCTCTGGAGGGTCTTGACGCCAACGGGACTACAGAGCATTGGCTTCGGGTGAGGCCCAGCGAGGAAAGGGCTTTCGGATGGAGGAGCCAGCCTGCACAAAAGCCAGGAGGCAGGAGAAGGCGGGGGGCTGAGCAGGAGCTGCTGGGGAGCAGGGCCGCTGCAGCAGAGCGAGCGATGGGGGGACGCCACGGGACCGTCCTTCGGAGTAAGATGGAGCTGGAGGGAGGGCTTGCATCGGGAGCGACCAGGTCTGGTGGAGTTTGGTGGAGATGCCTCTGGCTGTGGGTGGAGAGTGGACTGGGGGGCAAGCATAAACGCTGTTGGCGGGGCTACCATGGTGCATTTCACGAAGCAGTCCCACGCCCGTGACCTCAGGGTGCCTGCACTCCAGCAGGAATTGCCCAACTCCCCATTTTGCAGAGGTGAAAACTGAGACCCAGGAAGGAGAAATGCCTTCCAAGGCTGGAAGTGTGGGAGCGGGCCCAATGCCAGAGCCGGCTCGCATTCTCCTCACCTTGCCTGCCCACCCCTCCCCCAAGTCCCTTCCTGTCCCGATGCTCTGGGGGTGTCTGCGCTAAAGACAGAGGACCTGGCATCCTCCTCTTCTCAGGAACCGGGACTCTGGAGCCAGAGGGCGTGGCTCCAAATCCTGTCTCTGCCACTTAAAAGCTGTGTGACCTTGAGCAAGTCACAGAGTCTCTCTGTGTTCCACTTTCCTCATCTACAAAATGGGGCCAGCGTTCATACTGACCTCTAAAGTGTGCCACTGATAACCTATCCATATCTGCTTTCTCTTTCTCCAACACCCTTGCCACCTGCGAACACACCCCATGTTATATTTATTGGCTGTGGAACTTCCATGAAAGCAGGAAGTCTGGGTTTGCTCGGTACTAAGGTCTAGACTAGTGTCCTGCACGTGGTCGGTGCTCAGTGAATTTTTACTGAGTGAATGAAACCAGGTAATACATGTAAAATGCTGGAACAGGGCCTGACACATAATAAGTGGAACCTGAGTCTCATTAGTCTTCCCTGGGGAGTGGTCCAGGGGTGGGGAATGTGGAAGCATGAGAGCCCAGTCAGCCCGCTTTGGGAATTGGGGTCGCCATTCCATTTTCTGCATGTTGTTCTTCCCTTCTAGATCTGCTTAGCCCTCCCTGTGCCGGATGTCTCCTGTCTTTAGTCTCCAGGGTTTGAAGACAGGTTGGCTCTGGCAGGTGCTATGAGCTGGTGGTTTCGTGCCCCTGCGAGGGATCCGTGACTCAGTTTCCCCAACTGGCCATGGCTTATCCAGAGGCTTCAACGGTCTCTGCTCTCTCAGGACATCCCTCAGTATTGGAGCCTGACCACCCCCATTGCACCACCCCCGGGATTCCCACCCCTCTGTCAACAATAGCGACTAGAACTCTCAGGGCCAGGGGCAAAGCCGGCTGCTAACCCTAGCCGCAGTGTACTGCCGCGGGCACAAGGAATCATGTGGGTAGGTGTTTGTCAAGTCCAACATGTTTGTCGAGGAGGCGGCTTTCTGACCATCCCATCTTTCTAAGAAAGAATGAAAGTAGAGGCTTGGAGCCTGATTAGGTAGTGTGGTGGTCCCCCAAGCTCCTGCGTCCGGCTTCCTGCCACCTGCTCATTGGCTCTGTGTCCCTGACTTCCTGGGGAGAGCCAGGAGCTGGAGAAGGGGATCGGGGCCCAGGCAAAGAACAAGCTTGCTCTGTCCTCTCGCTTCCTTCCTCCTTTGCCCCTGACACCCTGGCCTGGCTGGGGGCGTGGAGCAGGCTCCGGGGCTGCTCTGTAAATGTGGGCAGTAGGGCGGGGGAGGGGGTCTCTGTGTTCCCTTCCTCGGGGCCCAGCGGGCCTCTGGGGGCTTGTTCAGCGTAACTGGGTAACTTGACATCTGCCCACAGACCCCTGTTCTGTCCGCAAGCAACTGCCAGGGTTCAGGCCTCTGTCTTCCGGTCCTCCATTCTCCCCACATTTATTGAGCACCTACTGTGTGCCCTGCCCCCGGGGGACAACGAAAAGGCCTCCAGGCCAGGGAATCTTGGAGTTCCTTTTAAAGGTGATGAAGACCCACTGGAGGGCTCTGAGCAGGACAGTGCAGGAACCGCCTTTTTAATTCATGTCACAAAAGAAGCATTGTCCTTTTAGAGGATCCCTGTGGCTGCGCTGGGGAGAATACACTGGTTGGGGGGGGGTGGCAATGAGGGTGGGGATGGGGATCAGGAATGAGCAACCTGGCCCAGAGTGCTGGCACGGACATGGCGAGAAATGGCATCCAGGGCGTATTTTGTTTTGTTTGTTTGTTTGGTTTTTTTTTAAGATTTTATTTATTTGACAGAGAGAGAGACACACAGAGAGAGGGAACACAAGCAGGGGGAGCAGGAGAGGGAGAAGCAGGCCTCCCGCCGAACAGGGAGCCTGATGCGGGGCTTGATCCCAGGACCCTGGGATCATGACCTGAGCCGAAGGCAGACGCTTAACGACTGAGCCACCCAGGCGCCCCCTAGGGCGTATTTTGAAAGTGGGAGTTACAGTGTTGCCTGCTGGGGGCCCTGGCAGGGGAAGGAGAGGAGTCTGGGACGACTCCGGGGTTTCTGGTCTCATAACCGGGAGGCTGGTGGGACCATTTTCTGTAATGGGGACGAGGGGGAAGGCGCAGTCCTGGGGAGCAGGGGCTGTGCTCAGTGCAGGGGGTGCTGAGTTGGGGTGTTTTGGAGGTGGAAAAGGAAAGCCGCTGCCTGGGCCTGCACCTTGCCACTGCCTTTGTCCTGGTCCAGATGCCCAGCACCTGCCCCAGGAAAACTGCAGCAGCTGCTCAGTTGCCCTCCCAGCCTGTCCCTGTTTCCTCTTCCACATCCGTCGAGTTCATTTTCAGAAGGCACAACTCTAGCCCCTGTCTCTCTTCTGCTCTAGAACCATTGATGGCTCCCTGGCACCTGGATAAAGTCCAAACACCTGGGCTGGGTTAGCCTGGCCCTGAGCCATCTCCCCTGACCTCTGCAGCCTCACCCCCCTCCTGGCCAGTGAAGCAGACCACCCTGGGCTCCTCCAGCACGCCCTGTCCCTGCCCACCTCCTCAGCCTTGCTCGTGCCATTCCTGCCACCTGGTGCCCTTTCTCATCCCACCGCAGGGATGACTTTAGAGGCCGTGCCTCCAGTGTCGATAGCCTTTTGTTTGTTTCTTTCTCCCAGGACATATCACACGGCGCTTTGAATTTCACTTATTTATATCTTGGCCTCCTCCCAGAGGGCAGAAAGGTGCCAGATTCATTTCTGGGCTCGATGCCAGGCCCCGAGCAGATCCTGGTTAGATCTGGCGAGCGAACTGTTAGATGCTGCATTTGCAGTGCTCTGGACCCACCCAGCACCCATTTGCCCTCTCTGCTGGAGAAGAGGCTGCGAGTTTCCTTGGGGTATCTCTACCTTCTTGGTCTGTGTGTATCAGGTGAGCTGACCCCATCCCCAGGGGTAGACTCAGGACCCAGGCCTGGCCGATCAGAACCTCCCAGGCCCCTGGCCACAGTGATTGGTTCACGGATGGACACCGATCCAATCAAAGCCAACAGAACCCAATTCTCTGGAAAAGAAGAGAAGACGTCGTTGCCTTGAGATGGCTGAGCTAATGTGATATCAGCCTGGAGCAACAGTGGCTTCTGTGTCATCACAATAGCAAAGAGTGTCTGAAAATACAGCCAATATAAGGCAAAGTGGAGCTGAGAGATGGACACAGCTCAAGTACCAAAAACATCATTGCTGCTCCTGGATCCAGCTGTACCTGAAGGAGAATAACCCTGAACTTCTTAGTGATATAAGCCAAGATATTTTTCTCTCTCATTCTCTCTTTTAAAGCTTTTTTGGGTTAGGTTTCCATTGCTTGAATTGCAAGAATTCCTGACAAAGACATGAGCTTTCTTCACAATCTATCTCTTGCCATCTCACTGCTTAGCCCTCTCTGCGTGGCCCTGTGTGAAATTACCTCTCGAGGAACTGCTCTGAATCTTTACCCACGGAGCTGATGTGCTTGTTTCTTTCCTCACTCTTGGATGACGCGAGTAATGATCACTGGTTCTAGCTGCCTTGAGCAACTTCTGAAACAAGGCAGGGGGGCAAATAGAATAACCTAAAGAAGTAAAATGGGCTCATTTTAAGGCCAGGCCTTCAGCCCGATGGCTGCTCAGCAGGGGCCTTGGCACGCAGAGGATGCTTCTTGACCATTCTTTGCTTGATAATGTCAGGCAAGTTTTTCAAACCTGGACATAAAGGGCATTCTGGAGCAGAACTTCTCTGTGAAGTGCCCTAATCAGAATTTCTTCCTCCAGAATTGGTTAGGAGAGGTTTTCTCAATCTCCGCACTATCGGCATTTGTGGGGCGGATCATTCTTTGTCCCGGGGCCATCCTGTGCCCTGTAGGATAGTTGAGCAGAACCCTCATTTCTTTACCCACTAGATGCAAGTAGCACCCATGCCTGGAGCTGTGACAAGCACAGATGTCTTCAGACATTGCCACATGTCTCCTGTGGGGTAAACTCACCGCTGGTTTAAGGAAAGCACTTTGCACCAGACCTGGCATGTGGCAAGCGCTGGATATATACCAGCAATCATAAGGTGGTGATAACGGGCTGAGGATGATGTTGGAGGCGGGGGGTGGGTATCACATCTGGCCAGCTTAGCTGGGAGGGGAATTTATTGGAGGAACAGGGGAGCTTGCAGAATTTATGAGGGGAGGGAGAATCAGGTTAACAAAAACACAGAAACAAAGACAGAAGCACGAGGGTCCAGATAGCACGAGGTGGATGTGCTGATCCTGTAATGAGCTAGCTACTCCTTGTTTCGGTCGTTCCTCCCAAATCCTCCTTCCTACTGAATGCATTTTGCTCAGGCCCTCCCTGCCCACCATCCCATAGACTCAGAGAAGATGGGCTTCCGTCAAGTTCCGGGGGCCGGGGTGGGGTGGGGCGTGGCCAGTTCCAGTTGTTTTAAGCCAATCACAGTGACCCCTTTGCCCTTGCCGGTGATTGGCTTAGGCTGCACGTGGAACGAAATTCTGGCCCCGTGATACCCTCTGGGGAATCTGCTGGGGGCTTCCGGGAAAGGGTTCCTTGCTCTTCAAGAGAGTCAGCGGCTTATTTCATTAACCATAATGTGGGATTTCCTTCCTTTTTAAGATGGAAAAATACTCCATTGTATGTAAAGACCACATTTTCTTTATCCATTCATGTGCCAATGGACACTTAGGTTGTTTCTACATCTTAGCTGCTGTGAACAGGGGAGTGCAGATATCTCTTGAAGAGATCCTGATTTCAATTCTTTTGGATAAATACCCAGAAGCGGGATTGCTGGATCATTATGCTAAGTGAAGTAAGCCAGTCACAGAAGGACAATTACTGTACGATTCCACTTATGTGAAGTATCTAAAATAGTGGAACTCACAGAAGCAGAGAGTAGAATGGTGGTTCACAGGGGCTGGGGGATTGGGAAATGGGAGTTGCTATTCAACAGGTATAAAGTTTTGGTTATGCAAGATGAATTAAGGTCTAGAGATCTGTTGTACATCATGTCTATAGTTAACAACATTGTATCGCACACTTAAAAATCTGTGAAAAAGATCTCATGTTAAATGCTGTCACTACAATAAAAAAGAGTATTTATAAAACAACATTTGTGGAGTTTCCAGTGATACCAACATTAAAAAAAAATTTAGGGGTGCCTGGGTGGCTCAGTCGGCTAAGCATCCGACTCTTGATTTTGGCTCAGGTCATGATCTTGGGGTCGTGAGATCGAGCCCGGTGTGGGGCTGGCACTCATCACGGAGTCTGCTTGTCCCTCTCCCTCTGCTCCTCCCCCTGCTCATGTGCCCTCTCTCTGTCTCTCTCCCTCTAAAAAAAAAAAAAAAAAAAATATATATATATATATATATATATGAAAGTTCTTAAAGGGGAAAAAAAAGAAACAGGCTCTTTTCTCTCTAGTGTTGGTTGGGGGAGAGGTCATGATGTTTGGAGCAATGGCAGCCAATTTGAGTGAATGAAGAAAACCAGTTGGAGGGCAAAGCCTAAGTCCCGAGACCCGGGTCTTTGCTGATGTCACTAAGCTGCTGAATTAACCAGTCCCTGATTCCCCATCGCTTCCAAGGGTCCATGAGATAATAAGTTTCCTTGTTCTTAAAGCCTCTTTAGGTTGGGTTCTTATTCCTTACAACCAAGAGCATTGCACCAATGTGCCAAATCCTGTAGATAAGCTGTTGTTTCCAAATTGCTCTCGACATTTCCCACCTGCCTCCTGAGTAGAGGTCACTTTCACTGCCAGGGAGGTTGGACACACAGATCCTCATCTGGCTGTCAGACACATTCTGTGGCCTGGCAATGTCCGCAGGGCTCAGGCAGGAGGACTCCCAAGAGACCACCTATCAGCTTCTCCATGACACTCAAACTTGGCCTCTCTGGGCCTCAGTTTCCCCGTCTGTGAACTGGGGATGGTCATGGGACCACCTATTTCACAGGGTGTTATGAAGATTAAATGAATTATTTCCATTACAGTAACAGGTGCATGGTCAGTGCTCAACAAACGTGAGCTATTACTATTACTGCTGTTGTTGTTATTCCTTGGGGAAAGGGACAGAGGAACTCTGCTGACCCAGTGTGGGTGGCAGGTGCAGAACGAGACTGGCAGCCTCCAGAGGGGAGACTAAGGTGGAAAGAAAGGATGCAACCAAAGCAGGTAATGAAGCTGTAAGAAGCATGAGCCACCTCTGCTGCTGAGGTGGGGGAGACTCCAGGCTCCCCATCTTGAGAGGAAAGGAGAGGGGTTCCAGGAAGGCGGGAGGCTGAGGAACACCCTGGTCTGAAGCCATGAACAGCAGAGGCAGCATTCACTCCTTCTTCAAAGACCCCGCAGTGTCACCGCGGCTTGAGGACCTTCCCCTCGAGGCCTTGGGGGTCTTACTACATGCTCCAGAGCCTCCAGTGTTCAGGCTTGGGCCTCCTTCCTCATGCAGCCAGACTCCCCAGCACCTCCACACTGCACCCTGAGCCCCTTCCGGCCCCAGATCCCGCACCCGACTCCCCCAGGGGGACAGGGGGCCTTGCCGTCACCAGATGGATTGAGCAACTCAGGTGAGTGTGTGTTTTCCAGCTCATGCTAACCGCCATTCATTCACTTCCCCTCATGCCATGGAACACTCAGTTCCTGGTCATTTCACCATGGCCCTTCCTGTGAACCCTCCATGATGCAGCCCGGAACCTGAGTCACCCCAGCATCGAACCTCCCTTGACCTTGGTCCTGTAAGCCCCTGGCCTGGTTCACAGATGAAAACAGAAATGCTGACGATGGTGTTGGTGATGGTTGGCTACCAAACCTAGTGGCGTCCTGAGCACTTAGGTGTGTTAACAGTCAAGATAGGTATGGTGCTTCTCCCCATTTTCTGGATGAGGAAAATGAGACCCAGAGAGGCTAGCTAGTTCATAAGCGAAGGAGTCATGATTTGAACCCAAGCTGTCTGGTATAGAAATTCAACCACGTTTAGTTAGATATTTAACAAAACACCTCTGTAGAAAAATAAGAAGCAAAAAAAATGGGGAATTCCTTTTTAGAAGGTATCATCGGTTCACTTATTTCTATCAAACAGATATTCCCGTAGCAGAGTCTGCGTCCGCCGGTGCTTTGTACCGGGCCCGTGGAAGTCAGTGTGCAGGGAAGGGCCCTGCCGCCCGGAGCCCACGGACCCCTGAGGACGGTCAGTCAGTCGAAGGCCTGACACGTGAAACCGAGACTGCTCATACCTGTAAGATCAGAACTGGTGAGACTCTGAGCTGGGAACACTGTGGCCTTTCTAGGCTTTTTAATGTAATTCTTTCAAGAAAGAGATCTTCCCCCAAGGCCTCCCCTGCAAAGGTAAAGGTAGGTGTTGGGTGTGGGGAGAAGGGCCAGAGGACTTTGAGGGAGCTTGTGATGTCGCAGGAGAACACAGGGCTGTGGGGTCAGACCTCTGACCCCAGATCCCAGCCTTGGTCCCCACCAGCATGTGACCTAGGGCAGTCCTGTCCCCTCTCCTCTGGGAGCCTATCTCCACATCTGGAAATAGGGACAATGAATCCTTCCAGGGTCATCACGAGGATACAGCCCGTCTGGGTGGAATACCATGACCCACACTCACAGCTAACCTCCTGGTTGGCGTGAGGGAAGATGACTCCAGAAAGGCCAAACGATGACCGTTCATCATCTTTGCAAACCTCAGCTGGGCTCAGAGAGTGTTACAGACCTCACTGGCAGAGAGGCCCAAGGCCCTCTCGATGAGGTGGGCAGCTGGAGGAGGACTACGGTGGCCTGGGGATGGTGGTGACCCAGCTCCCTCTGCGAATGGGCCCCACTCGCACCAGGAGCTATTGCCAAGAGAAGCCAGAAATCCAGATCTTTACATCAGTTCTACCAATTTTTCTTAAAGATTGATTGATTGATTGATTGATTGATTGATTTGAGAGAGAGTGAGAGAGTGTGGGAGGGAAGGGCAGAGTGAGAGGGAGAGAAGCAGACTCCCTGCTGAGCGTGGAGCCCCATGTGGGGCTCGAACTCATGACCCTGAGATCATGACCTGAGCTGAAACCAAGAGTCGGTCCCTTAACCGACTGCGCCGCCCAGGCACCCCTCAGCTCTCCCAGTTTTTAAATGTTTCTGGCTAATTGAGAAAAAGCACCGGCCTATCACCCCACACCTCCTAGAATGGCTATAATCAAAAAGATGAACAGTGGCAAGCGTTGGCGAGCCTGTGGACTGACTGGAAGGCACACACACTGCTGGTGGCAGGGTACAATGGTGCAGCCGCTTTGGAAAAAACAGTCCGGCCGTTTCCCAGAAGGTTCAACACGGTTACCACATGACCCAGAATGCCACTTGCAAGCGTGTACCCAGAATTGAACACCTACATCTGAACAAACATGTGCACATGGATGTTCTTGGCAACACTAGTCATAACAGCCAAACGGCAAAAACAACCCAAGTGTCCATCAACCGATGGAGGGTAAAACGTGTGTCGCCGTACGACGGAATACTACGTAGCAACAAAAAGGAGTAAAGCACTGGTTCAGCCACAGTGTGGCTGCGCCTTGAAAGCATTCTGTTAAGTGAAAGCAGGCAGACAAGAATGGCTGGATAATGTATGCTTCCATGTATATGAACTGATCTAAAGTGGATCAGTAGTCACCAGGGGTAGGAGTGAGGGGAAATGGGAAGTGACTGTAAATGGACCTGGGGTATTTTGGGGAGGGAAATAGATTGTGGTAATGGTTGCACCACTCTGTGAAGATATTAAAAAACCATTGACTTGTACACTTTTTTAAAGGGGTGAATTGTGTGGTATGTGAATTATATCTCCATAAAGCTGTTAAAATAAGAAAGTGTTGGGGCGCCTGGCAGGCTCGGTCAGTAGAGCACGTGACTCTTGATCTCGGGGTCGTGAGTTTGAGCCCCACGTTGGGTGCAGAGATGACTTAAAAAAAAAATTTTTTTTTTAAAGCTTGAAAAACAGAAAAAGCAAGTGTTGGCCTCACAGAGCTCCTCAGCAGGTCAGAGTCAACCACAGGCTGCACTTCTCAGCTCCCTGGTTAAGGAGGTCATCCTCCGTTATCCAGACGTTCGGCTATCCAGAACACGGGTTCCTGAAGAGCATGAGGGACTGCCCTGGAAGGCAGAATTTCCCACCTGGGCTCAGCATCGATAAATGCCCTAGGATGGGGGAGTTGCTCCTGCCACTTCCCTTTTTTGCTCCTTTTAAACATAAACCGTTAAATGCAAACAGAGAAAGCTTCTGTTTGTTAAACGGCCAGGAAATGGAGTAGCGTAAGCCGGTGGTTCAGGTCAGCTCCAAAGACCAGGCCCGGCATCTTCCATTGTATCCCTCCGTGAGGGTTCTGGACTCCGGTGCATGGGCCTGGCAGGGCAGGGGGGCTGCTTTCCTGCCCCTTGCCTTCTCCCTGTCTCACCTGTGTGGGCAGAGTGGAGACCGTTGTGAGCATTAGGAAGGTGGTGGTGGCCCCAAAAGGGGAGGTCAGGTGGGGAGGCCTGTTGAGCCGTCGCTCTCTGACCCCGTGGACCTGAAGGAATAGAACGCTACATAGTCAGGCCAGGACTGTAGGGTTGGGAGAGACCTGAGAGGCCCTGTGTGGGAATCTGAGCCTTTTCTGGGAGCCAGACAGGAGGCCTCCGGCTCAGGGAGGGGCTGAGGAGAGAAGACAGTGGTGGGGAGAGGCCTGTGTATGGTCAGCAAGGAGATTTGACAAGGCAAAGGCTGACCTGAATCCTGGCTTGGTTTGTGGCCCATTGGCTACTGGCTGAGGACATCCTGTGCGCCAGGCACCAGGACTTCCTGTGCTAAGTGGTCATGGGGGCGGGGGGGGGGGGGCAAGGTCTCTGCACTGGTGGAGGTGAGCTCCTAGTGGAAGGCCCGGCAATGGGCCGACAAGCAATAGCCCAGCACAGAATGCTGCGTGGGGATGATCTTGAGCCCATCAAAGCAGGATGAGAAGCTGGAGCAACTGGGTGATCAGGGAAGGTCTCTCTGGGGTGGTGACACTTAGCTGACCCTTGAGTGAAGTCATATCTGAGGCAGAGGAACTGCAAGTGCAAAGGTCCTGAGGCTAGGTGCAAAGAGGGAGATTGATACTGTCAGGGAGATCACAGGGGCCAGACCAGGCAGAGTTTTATGTACCCCTGTGAGGACTTTGGCTTTACTCCAACTCACCTGGGACCGTGGAGGGTTCTGAGCACAGGAGGCCCTGATCTGATCTAGGTTCTAATAGGATCCCTCTGGCCCAAGACAGAGAATGGACCCTGGGTTCAGGGAAGGGGCAGAAGCAAGGAAGCCAGGGAGGAGGCAACTGCAGTAGTCCAGAGGGGAGGGGACAGTGGCTGGCCTGGTGCAGTAACCATAGAGGTGGGAAGACGTGGTCACTATTTTCTCTGATCACCCAACTGCCTCCTGCTGTATGGGACGAACCAAGGAGATTCTACACGCATGTGAGACACACACACACACACACACACACACACACACACACGCTCACACTCAACACACATGTAGATGCTACACATACAGACATGGACACTCACTTAGTTTTACACATACACTATACACATGCATGGAGTCTACACATATATTACACACATCTGCAGACTTCGAGATCCCACACCTCTACAATACCTGCGTGTGTGTGTTCTCCATTCGTGTAGATTCAACATTTGTGTTATATACCCAGTTGACCTGGAGCTCAAACAGCAGGGTAAGCAGACCCCATGTCCTGGAGGGGGCCCAGCTCTGGCGTTTGAGAAGGCAGACTCTGCTGCTCAGGATCTGTGTGACTCAGGCCTGGCTTCTTGGATCCTCACCTTCCTCATTTTTAAAATGGGGATGACAAGCCTGCCTCGGAGGGTTGTTGGGAGGACTGGGTGAGATCACCATGTATGCAAAGCAGCCGGCCTGGCGCGGAAACTGGGACTCTTTATTAATAGTCATCACACTAATAATGAGGTCTGTTCTGGGGCGAAGCAAACCCCATAGAGCACCTTCCTGGAACGAGGGTGTGCATACACATCTGCACACCCACTCTTCGGCTTGGGGTGCGTGGGAAAGGGGGCAGACCTGCAAGCCTCTGTATGGGCAGGATGGACCAAGTACTAGAGCGGAAACCTGTGAGTCAGCTATGGGCATAAAACAGTTAATGGGCGTGCCACCCTGGCTTCAGTAATGATGGAGAGACAGAAGCTTAGATAATGTCCGGAAGGCAGGTGGGTTAGTCAGGGCTCTCTCGGTTCTAAGGGACAGAAACCTAACTCAAACCAGTTTAAGCAAAAGAGAATTTATTGGGTCATGTTAAAAAAAAAAAAAAAATCCAGGGGTATACTTGCTTCAGGCATAGCTGGATCCAGGTGTTTGAATGATATCATCAGTTTTCTCTGTCTCTCTGGAAGATTGAGTTAATTAATATATGTGAAGTTCTAAACAGCACCTAACACACCTTATGCTCTATAATATTAGCTATTATTTTATTACTACTATTAATATTACTGCTACTACCCAGAAAAAGTGAGTGCTCTTTCTCAATTATTCCTACGAAAGTCCCAGGACTGGATCTCATTGGCTTGGGTTGGATTATGTAGCCATTTCTGAACCAAACTCTATGACCCATGGCCAGGTTCTGTGACCATAGGGTTTGGTGACAAAGATCATGTGACTATCCTTGAAGCTGGAAGTGGGGTCAGCCCCACTCAAACCCCATGGACTGGGAATGGTGGGGAGGGGCTCCTTACAGGAAATGGGGGCTGGCAGGCAGTATTGGTCTTCCATCATCTGGGAGGCCTGAGGCCAGCTTCTGGCTAGCGTTACCTTCTTTGCACAAGGGCGGCCTTTAGAGTTGGAAAAACATGGACTTGATACCCAGTTCCATTGCCTAATTAGCTTCACCTCCCCGTGTCTCAGTTTCCCTGCCTGTGAAATGGGACAATTATCACACCTCCTTAATTCAACAAATATTTTATGGGACACTGTATCTGACATTTATTGGATACCACTAGCCTCAACACTTTTTACGTATTAACTCATTTGACCCTTGCAACAATAACCCTGGGAGTTAAGTATAACCATCCCGTTTTTCACAGATGAGGAAACTGAGGTCCAGAGAGGAATAGTCACTGGTCTAAGGCCACCCAGCCAGGGAGTGGCAGAGCTGAGATTTGACCCGGTCGGCCTGGCTTTAGAGTCCCCGAACCGTGGATTATGAGATGAGGCTCGATGGCTGTCATGCAGTACTTTCGATGTGGAGGCTGTCCCTGGCGAGGTGTGTCCCTTTTCACCCACCTCAGTTTTTCTCATCTATAAAATGGCCCCACAGTTGTGGACTAGAGAGTGAAACAGAAGGAGACAAAGTGACATGGGGGCCTTTGTTTATTTAACAAATACCTAGTGAGCACCTATTATGTGCCGGGCACTGAACTAGGTATTGTGGACATAGCAGTGAACGCGACAAGCTCCCTGTCCTCTGGAGCTGACATTCCAGCTCTAGGACAGGCGACAGATGAGTCAACACGGAGATGAACAAGATGATCTTGGATGGTGAGTGCTCTGGAGAAAACAGAACTGGGTGACAGGACAGTGACAGGGCAGTTGAGAGGACTCTAGGAAGAGAGGCATCTGAACTGTGTCCAGAAGGAGGAAAAGGGGTCTCCCTGGGAAGGTCTAGGTGTGGAAAACACCCTTCCATCAGGGAGAATGGCAAGTGCAAAGGCCCTGAGGTGGGAACTGGGGAGACAGAACGGGGACAGACCCTGCTTTTGCTGCTGGCTGGGTAGCCAACGCTCAGAGAGAAGAAGGGTCAGACCCAAGGCCATGCAGTTCAGAGGTGGTGCTGGGGGTGTGTGGGGAAGGCACGGGGAGGGGGGCGGGGGGGGGCTGGGACCTCTGTAGACGCAGCCCAGGCAGAATCTTCCAGGCTGCTAGAAGGGCAGCCTCCCCTTCCTGAGCCATCCCAGCTGTTGTGGGGGCTGACGATGTCCTGGTTCCCTTGTTTAATGACAAACGTTTTTCACCCTCACTTAATTATGCAACAGACGCCCGTGAATCTGCCACCATCTGACCCCACTTCCTGGGTGGGATGACAGGTCCCTGTGACTGTCTTTGAGGGCTGAGAGGGGTACCTTGACAGGGAGGGTGCCACGCTTGGTATGGCCTCGGTGCTGGGGCTCCACGTCCTCGTCTGCAGCGAGAAGGAGATGAAGGGACGGTGTGAGCATCGACGAGACACTAGTGGCAAGCGCCTGACACGGAGTAGCCCTTGGTTCTCAAAGGGGCCGGGATGCTGTCCCCGCAGGCTTGTCACTGCCCGTGTCTGGAGAGCAGAGCAGAGAGGGTATAGTTCTGCCTCCCAGCAACCTCGGCAGGGGCTTAGAGTTCCCACTTGGCTGATGGGGAGACTGAGGCTCTGAGAAGCTCGGGAACGTGCCCCAGGTCCCACAGCATCTGCATGAGGGAGGGGTTCGGCGCTGGGCTGCTGCAGGTCCAAAGCCCTCCCCTTTCCTCAGCAGCACCTCGAAAACCACAGTTTTTCGCCAGCTGTCAATTGTGACGGTAACATCCCCATGGTTTGTCCTCCTGGGAGCTTTGCACTGGCCTCTATTTGTGGGCCCGCGTCAGTTCCAATGTCTCTGGTGATTTGAAGCTCGAACCAGCCCTTCCAGCTGGGGAGGGGAGCTTTTAAAGTGAATGCTTTTCTGTGCCCGGATAATAACATTGTGCTAATAGTGTTCACTGACAGTTCTTGAACACTCCAGCTATGTGCCAGGGACCTTCCCCAGGTTATCTTATTTTGGAATTCACACCAACCTTCGGAGGGAGGATGGAGGAGGAGGAGGATGTTGTGCCCTCTTGACAGATGAGGAGCCGAGGCTCTGAGCCATGAAGGACCTGCCCAAGGCCACACAGCTGGGTGTGATGGTAGAGGCAGGATCCGAACCCGGGCCTGTCAGACAGCAGAAAGCCGTGCTTCTGAGAGCTGGCTTTGGAACATGGGACGTTTCCTCTTTGGACTTTTATTTAAGAAGCCAGTGTGAGGGGCCCGATAGGGCTGGAGCGTTGAGAAAATCCTGCAGGCACGTGCCCTGGGCCGGCTCCTGGCAGGTGCTGGAGTTATGAGCACCCATGGAAAGGGTGGAACAGCTCAGGAAGGGGTGGGAGGTGCGGCCCTCAGGGCACCCAGAAACACCCATGGGGGATCCATATCCAGGCCCTTTAACAAGCTAGGACTTTCTGAGCCACTCCCGCTGCTCTGCTTCTCATCCGACATCGAACCTCCTAAATAACTCGTTCTGTCTCCCTGCCTCCACTGGGCACAGCCCCATCGCTGCTCACCTGGAGCACTGCAGTGGTTCCCCCCTTGGTCTCCCTGCTTCTGCCATCACCCCTGTGATCCATTCTCCACACAGTCAGAGGGATCCTGTTAGAACCCAAGGTATAGTATGTCCCGCCTCTGGTGAAAAAGCCCCCGAGTGCTCCTGTCGGCTCTTAGAATAACCCCCAAGTCCTTGTCACAGCCCCCAAGGCCCCACATAGCATTTCCCACCAATCTCTCCCCTTCAGCCACCCTGTTTCCAGAACCCACCCAGCTGGTCCCCACCTCAGGGCCTTTGCACTTGCTATGCATGTTTGCCTAGGTTTCTCAGCCCCTAGACTGCACAACTACCTCATTCTTGGCTCAAACGTCACCCTCTCAGGGAGGCCCTCCCTGACTCCGCAGCACTAAAGAAAACCTATTTTTCCCACATTCCACTATGGCACCCCTAAAGTCCAGTCCACAGTGTGGCCAGAGGGAGCTTTCTGAACCCTGAATCTCGGCAAGGTCCTCTCCCGCCTAAATCCTCTCTGCCTGGAATCTCAACACCCCAGCACCACCCCCCCCCAAACACTCACACCCCTGCAAGCCTCCAGTCCCCTTATGCAAAGCCCCGATGAGGCTGCTGCTGCCTGACCCTCCTTCCTCCCTCTCTTTGAGCTCTCCCTGTACCCTCACTCCCGCCAGACTCAGCGAGTTCCCCTGAGGGCCGGCAGGTAGGCCAGGGTCGCTCGACCTGGGATGGGAATATTCTCTGTGGTGGGGTCTGCCCTGTGCTCTGGGGGGTGTTGAGCAGCACCCCTGACCTCCACCCCCACCTCCAGATAACCAATAATATCTCCAGACTTTGCCAAACTCCCCAGGGGAGCAAAATCAACCTGGTTGGGAACCACTGGGCTCAGCTTCTGTCCGTGTTGTTGTCTCTTTCGGGAATATTCCTGCCCGGCCCTCCCCCCTCATCCCGTTCACCCCTCTCTGTACCTCAGGTCCCTTTAGACGCCACCCACAGGGAGCCTTCCCAGCCCCAGGCCGGGTCAGGAGTCCCGTAGGTGCTCCCTGATTTGCCATCAGAGACCTGGTGATGCTATCTTGAAGTTGTCAGGTCTCAGCTTGTGTTCCCCTGGCGGCGGGGTGGGGTGGGGTGGGGGGGACGTCCGCTCCACAGGGATGGGCACAGTGTCTGTTCTGTCTGTCACCGAGTCCCTGGCCCCACCCCTTCTCTGTCCCCTTTCATCGTGGCAGCTGGTTAGTCCAAGGCCACACAATGTGTAGGTGCCAGAGACACTGAAAAGAATCAGACGTGGTTCTGGCGTCCAGCCAGCTCGCACTCTGGAGGGAGACACAGATACATGGAGGCAAATACAACCCTTTCAGGTCAAAGCTGCAGTGGGGAAACACAAGGAGGCATTGAAGCCAAAATATGGGAAGGTGGAGTCTCGATGGGCTTCCTGGGGGAGGGAACATTCTGGAAGGTAACATCTAGGCAACTAAAAAGATGAAGTGTTAGAGTGATGATTGAACAGTATTGTGAAGGTACTGTCACTGGCCCTTGAAAATGCTTCATTTCGTGTTATGTGAATTTCACTTCGACTTAAAAAAAGAATAAAAAACAGCGCAAACAGGGCTCCAGTTTGAGGACACAGAATGTGCCAAAGTCTGGAGGCTGGACAGAGCGAAGGGCGTTGAGAATTGCCCGTTGTTTCATGTGGCTGCGGCCACGGGCCAGAGGGGGCTGGTGGTGGTCGTGGTGGGCCATGGCTCTGAGACGGGAGGCTGGGCAGGGGCCTGTGGCCGCCGTGAAGAGCTCGTATTTTTCCCTGAGTGAGTTGAGAGCCATGGAAGGTTGTAGGGGGAGGAAGCACTGGATACGACTTGGGTGAGATCAGGATCTTTCTGGCTGCATGAGGAGAAGGGACTGTCGTTGGGTGAGGGTTGGAGCAGGGAAGAGGCGATTGCCGCAGTCCCGTGGGAGAGGACAGTGGCCTGGCCTCGGGTGGGTGGGAGGGAGGGGGCCTGGAGGTGAGGAGATGGGGTCCAGTCTGAGAAATATTTAAAGCATAAAACTGACAGTTACAATGGCTTGGATGTGGGTGGCAAGAGGGGGAGCATCAGGGACAATGGCCAAGTAGCCTAGGTCAGAAACCCACCTGGAACCTGGCCCCTGCATCCTCCTGGGGACCCACCTCTGCCCCCCAGGGTCTCTGCTTCCCCTCAAGCCTCCCTCAGGCGCAGCCTTGGCTCTCCCCACAACATTCTGTGTGACCCCTGGCCAATTCTTGACCTCTCGGGGCCCATTTCTGGGGCATCTTTGTGTCTTTCTCTCCAGGAAGAACATGAGGGTGCAGGAAACCACCAGCTCAGGCAGAGAACCTTGAAGAACCCGTCCTGCTGGCCTCACCCACCCCTCCCGGGTGCTCAGGAGGCAGAGGGGGCACCCCGGGGCAAGGTCTGGGCAAGAGGGCCTGGCCTCGCCCCTGCACGCCTGACGCTGACAACCAGCCCTCTGCCCCACCTGAGGGCCCCGTGGGGTCCAAACCTGCAATCCCGGGGGTCACAACCCCAGGCCGGCCTCAGGCTCTGAGCCCCGCACTCTGGCAGAGGCTGCCCAGGCCTGGGGGATGAACAACCTCCCTCAGCAGCAGAGCTTGGTGGTCAAGGGCCTGGGGGCGAGAGACAGGCCCGAGTGCAAATTCCAGCTCGGCCCCTTCCTGCTGTGCAGCGTGAGCAAGTGACACAACCTCTCTGATGCCCAAAGAGAAAGAGGGCTGGCCCAGCTGTCACACTTCACACAAGTGGGGTTTTTCCAGTTCACAAACTGTGAAGCTGGATGGATTTTGTAGTTTTTTTGCAAGTGGAACTTAATTTCCATTTTGTGCCATCATTCTGTCAGGCTGGTGGAAACTTCATCGGGGGATCAATTCTTTCCTTTTCCTTCCCGTCACCCCTTCCCTACTTCTCCTGGGTTCCTGTCCTTTCGTGAGGCCGAGGTGTTGGGGACGGGAGTAGGGTAGGGCCATGGGTCTGGGATGGGCTAGTTCTCACCTATGAGGCCCCATGCGGTGCTGTGGCTGTCCCTTCCCCACAGCCTGTGTCCCCGGGTCCCTTGGCTGTTTCCTGGCCACTCCTAGGGGCTGGCTGGAGCCTGCCTTCCCAGAATCCCAGAGAAGTCGTTCCTACTGAGGTGCTGGCCTCCTTGAGCTCAATCCCAGGCCTTGGCCACACTGCCCCCTCTCCTCTCTGCCCCAGCCCCGGAATCTGCCTCTGGCTCTAGACGGAGGAGGCTTGCTCTCTGCAAGACGCTGTTTTTCACAAATACGAGTCCTTCCTGCTCCCCTTGGCTTTTGAAACTCCAAAGCCAGGAAGCCTCCTGGGATTTCTGCTTTAGTGTCCCATCCCTTCCCAGGAGGCACTGAGCCCAAACTGGCTGGGCTGCCTCATGTGGGGGAGGGGCCCGCGCTGGGCCGGGGGCGGGGTGGGCAGGGTGGGCAGGGAGCGCAGAGGAGAGGGAGGAAGGATCAGTTAATGCAGCATTCCCGAACATTTTGGTCTCAGGATCCCTTTTGAGCGAAGACCCAAGGAGCTTTTGTTCGAGTGGATTATATCAATCGATATCCACATTGGAAGGTAAAACTAAGAAATTTATAAAATATTTTACTCACTTCAAAAAGTAATAAATCCAGTCCATGTTAATATAATTAGCATATTTTTATAGTAAATAGCTATATATTTCAAAATAAAAAAACGTAGCAGGAAAAGTGGCATTAGTGGCCCCATTCACATTTTGCAACTTTCCCGAATGGTTGGCCTAAGAGGAGACACCTGGATCGTCAGAGTTGCGTCTGCTGGAAACGGGGGACGCTGTAATATCGTGATATTCTTCTTTGACGCTACACCAATACTTACCAGTGGCGGTTTCTGAAATTTCACTTAAATATGGAATCTAAATACCTATCAGTGAACTTTTCAAACTCTTCATCCTCACATGAGATGAGCGTGAAAAAGGCAAATCATCATGTGAAATCCCTGAAAGGGTCTTGGGAACCCCCAGAGATCCTTGACCACGCTTTGAAAACGGCTGAATTCCCGAAGAAGAAAAACATTCCATCAGACAGAAAGCCTTTGGTTGACTGTGTGTCCTTGGGTGGGTCACTTTGCTTCTCTATACCTCAGTTTCCTCATCTGTTAAATGGGAATAACAAGGCCTACCAGACAGCATGATAACATACATGCTTGCTGCCAGGACCCATGAAAAGCACAGGGTAAAGGCAAAGGGCTTATTCAAATATCAGTCCTTCATCCTCATATACTCCATCCTGCCACAGGGCCTTTGCACTAGCCGTTCCTTCTGCCTAAAACCCCGTCTTCCCTGGCTTTGCCCGGAGAACCCCCTCATCCTTCGGCTCTCAGCTCAAGTGTTACATCTTCCAGAAAGCCTTCCCTGACCTTCCTGGAATGTCAAACACCCCTATCAGACACCCCAGAGCACGGCTGAAGTTTACATTTTTTAGAGTCATTAGGTGATTATCTGTCTCCTACCAGGCCATGAGTCCAGGTTAATTTTTGCCTTCCACCTTAGTAGTGCTTGTGTGCACTGAATGCTGTTGAAAGAATATTAGGCATGAAGTGTCATCTTTAGTGATTTGTTGGTCTTTCCATCCTTGGAATATGGAAAAGCTGGGTTTTGTGAAGTGCTGACTCCCCAAGCCCCCACCTTCTCCAATAAGAGCTGGTTTGCACCAGGGATAGGGGAGGCAGGGGTCCACACTCCAAAGCTGCAGGGTTCTTCTACCTGGGCCCTCTTCGTACCGGGTCCCCTACAGTCTTTGGGGGTCACATCCCCTCCCCCAGCAGCTCTTTTCTTCCTTTAAGTGGTTCCCTGCCCTGAGCCCCAGTAAAATCTCAAACGTCCAGCCTGGCAAACCCACTGCTCCTTCTGTCCAAACACCCTGCTCCCTCTCCCCGCTCTCCCTTTAAGATGGGCTCAGCCAGGATTTCCTCTCCCCACCCCATGCCTGGGCTGTGTCCCTGTGTCCCTGTCATCAGAACACAAGTTGCCCTGCCTATTTGTTCGCCTTTCTCCATCCCTGCCCTCCAGCCATACAGCATGTTCGGCAGGGATGGGACTGTGTCGTCTTTGCTCCTCCAGGATCAGGGCATTGGGCCTGGCCTCCTGTAAGTGTCCAAAGCATTTGCTGAAATGACATGAAATAAGTTGGGGGGGCATCAAAGGGGGCTGTAACAGATTGTTTGGGCCTGCAAGTAATAGAAACTCAGCTCAGACCAACTTAACTATAAAGGAAATGTATTGGCTCCCATAAACAAAAGCCTAGCAAAAAAATGAGCTTCAGGAGTGGTTCGATCAGGGCTCTAGCTCTTTTCCTCTGTGTTTCACCCAGTTGTGTGATCCTGTGTGTTGATTTTTTTCCTCTAGCTGGTTTTCTTCATGGTGTTAAAATGGGTACAGCAATTCCAGGCCTCATTCTGTTAAGATGAAGAAGATCTCTTTGAGTGGCTTTTAAGAGTACTTGGAATGCATCTTTTCCAGAAGCCCATAACACTGAGTGTCCTCTAGACTCAAGGGACCAAACTGGTTCCGTGTCCATCCCTGACACAGTAGCCACAGTTGGACGGTGAGATTTAGAAAATTAGCTTATGTTTGGAGCCAGAGAGAGTTAGCTCCCCTCAAAAGGAGGGCTGCATGCGAGGTGTGGCTACTCTCTCAAATTAGAGTAGTCACCAAGAGAAGGGGGCAAGAGAGTCAAAACACCCACTCCCGGAGCTTAATTATATTAAAATCTGGAGAATTTGTTCTTTGAGTGAAGAACAAATTTCCCAGTCCAGGGAAAACGTTGCCAATGTCTAGATATTTCACCAGAACCTTGTATCAAAGGCAAGATAACAGATTTTTCTGCTCTCTGATTGAATTCCATCGACCGAACCCACAGCCAATTCACAAAGCCACAAATGACTTTACCGAATGTTTTTTAAAACTGTTTGTTTTTCTGATTATGATAACAATACGTGCTTGCTGCTAAAATATTTAAATAATGTAGAAAAGTATTTGAAACAGTGGTTTTCAACGGAGAGTGGTTTTGCTCCTTAGGAGACCCGTGGTAATGTCTGGATGCAGTTTGCGTTGTTTTTTTGGGGGTGGGGGTGCTGCCGGCATCTGGTGGGGAGAGGCCAGAGATGCTGCTAAGTATCCCAGGACAGTCCCTTGAAACAAAACATTATCTGGCTCCAAGTGTCAATAGTGCCAAGGCTGAGAAAGTCTGACTTAAAGGACAAATTACTGAAAATCCTACCACCCAGAAATAAACACTGCTGACATTTCAGTAAACCTCCTGTAGAACACTCTCTTTGATAACATGTGCCAAAGCACGCACAACTTAGTACAAATTAGAATGTGCGTGTGAGCATTTTTTTCTCTACCATACGTTGTGGCATTTTTCTAGATTGCCATTTTTATTAGTACTTTATGACAATGTAATACAATTTTCATATTTATTTAATGCAATTTAATTTTTAATATAGTATTTAATTAAGTTTTCTTAGCGAGTCCTCCATAGTGTAGCATTTTGGGTTTCTTCCCCCAGTTCTTCACTGTTATAAACATTGCTATAAGGAACACCCTTGTCCATGGAGGATGTTTGGCCCATCATATCCTCAGGGTAAATGCCCCAAAGCTAAATTTCTGGGTTGCTTTGAAATTCCTGCCCGTTGGATGTCATGGTGCACACTGCCATTCTATGCCAATTTGATAGGTGGAAAATGACATATCATTGCAGCTTTTATTTCCCTTTCCTTGATTACTGACAGGGTGGATCTTGCCTTCATAGGATTGCCTGCCTTTTGTATTTCTTTATTTGTGAATAGTCCATTTTATAATAAGGTGTGTACCTTTTCTTATTGTTTTGCAAGAACTCTTTGTATATTAAAGATATTAACCCTTTCTAAGAGTTTTATAACTGTTGACATTAGAAGCCTTCTTTTCTTCCTTCCTTTCTTTTTTCTTTCTTTCTTTCTTCTTTCTTTTTTTTTTTTTTTGTTCCCTTGTGCTTTCGAAGGATGTGCCTAATGTTCTGGCAAGCATTTCATGAATTACATTAGGAAATAACTTTTGTAACAAACCCATTTAACAACCATTCTTTGTTCCCGCCTCCTGATAATGCTCAGAGCCACAGAGCAGCCTTTGCCCAACTCCGTGTCATTAACCCTTGATCTTTTCCTGCTGAATAGCAGATTGCTTTCCGGAGCTGGGAGCACAGTTTCATTTTCACCTTCCCGCCGATGGAACTGCCGCTGACTCTGTGCCAGACGGCTGTTTACATAAGAAATGATTTGATTATATTGTACAACCAATGGTTGCCTTTCTCAGAATGAAGAAGCCAGAAACATATAATCAAAGCCATTAACTATGTACAGAGAAACGCAGCCCACTCTAAATTTCCCACCAACCATAATCACAGTTTTCCAGGGAAAAATAAGAACAGAGCTATGGCTTCCTACTAAAACATGTTAAGGGAAAGACTTTTAAAAGGAGAGTGTAGCATTAGCCCAGTTGCACTCTCCAATCAGACCAGCCTGGACTCAAATCCCAGCTGTGTAACTTGTGATCTTGGGAACCTCACTCACCTGCCCTGAGCCTCTGTTTCTTGTTTTTGTAAAATGGGCTACAATAGTAGTGTCGATCTCAGAGGGTCATTGAGAGGGTTACACGAGAGAATGCATAATGAAGCACTTTATCAATCAGAATGAGTTCAGCCACAAGGAATAGAACGCTTGCCTAAAGGTGGCGAAAAAGAAACGTTAAGAAAAGATATTTCTAAGGTGCTAAACAAAACTTTGGAAGTAAATTAGCAGCATAACTAAATCAGCCACTGCTGTCAGTCACCTTCGGAGAAGCAAAAAGAAAAAGAAGAAACAGGGGAAGGGAGATTCATAATTTTATCTAAAAAGGTTGTTTAATTGGAAGGTGTCAACAAAAACTCACATTCTTTCCATTTCCCACCTAGCACTTTATGGATGTGTGTCCTTATGGTTTCAAGGTAGCTGCTACAGCTCCAGGCATCACATACAGACCTAAGAGCATCAAGCAAAGAGGAGGAGGGGCATCTCCTCCTCCTGCCGTGGGTCTCCTTTTATGAGGAAGAAGATCATTCCCAGAAGCCCCCCTGCAGACTTCTCATTGGCCAAGATTACGTCACGTGCCCAATTCCAAACCAACCACTGGTGAGAGAAGTGAGAATTCCCACAACTGGCTCAGACCCATTCTAACTCACTCTGAGGCTGGGGAGGGGCATGGCCCCTGCCCCCGAGACCCTGGATAGATGCACATCCAGCAAAACTGGATCCTGCCAGCAAAGAGGATGTGAGTGGGCAATCACTGTGTCTACCAGAAGAATAGTTCCTGGCATATATTACGTGCCCCAAAGGCCAGCACTTGGCAAGCTCTGGCCTGGGAGGGCAGCACAACTGACCAGGGAGCCCCTCTGTGCACCAGACCCCTGTATCCAACCACTGGCTCACCATCTCCACTTTGGATGGCCCATAGGGATGTCAAGTCCAACACGCCATATTTGCACTCAGGGTCTTCTCTTCAAATCACTTCCCCGTCCTCAGCCTCTGTTGTCGGCCACCTCGCTCAAGCTGGAAGCTGGCTGGCCCTCGAGACTCCCTGCTCTCTCTCACCATCTGCGCTTGACTGTCTCCACGTCTGCCATCATCTTCCGCCTGCCCCTCCCTGTTCCCCGTGCTGCCCTCTGCGCTCTTCCCTCTGCCTGGAATTCTTCCCGCCGCTGGTCCCCATCACCTTTCTCAGGGAAGCTCCCCTCACTCCTCCAGGTACCCCCCCACATTGCGTTCCCTCACAGCCTTGCACACCTCCCTGCCTTGACCATACCACACTTCGTATTTATGTGTGCGATTATGTGACTCATGCCTCACCCCACCAGGCTGCAAACTCCACGCGGTAGGAACCAAGTCTGTTTTGTTCACTGATAATCCTCAGTGCCTGGCACATCGCAGAGCTTCAGCTTTTTCAAATAAACGAAAAAAAAATCCATTCCTCACCCCATCGCCAGAGAGAGCTTTCAAATCACCTCCCCCTCCTGCCTCGAGCCTCCCATGGCTCCCCTGTACCTTCAGGCCTAAATCCAAATGCTTTAATGTGGCTTTTCCAGGCCCTTGGGAGTGGATCCTGCACCGCCCCCGCCCCATCTTCTTCTGCCCCCGTGCCTCCTCTCTACACTCCAGCCACCCTCAGCTTCTTTAGGTGCCTTGAAAGCCCCGTGTTCTCCCTCACCCCTTTAGATTTGCCCAGATGCTATGTCTCTGCCTGGAAATTTTGTCTAGAAAAATCCTCCTCCTCATTGTCAAGACTTCATTTAAAAGTTGCCTCCTCTAGGAAGCTCTCCACACCTATCCGCGCAAGGCCAGGTTAAACACCTCTGAGGCCCTCCCAACAACATGTGTTTGCTCCTCCATATCGGGCAGGCTACCATCTGAGCCACTATGATGGAGATCGGCAGTGGCTCGATGGGACAGAACATCATTTCCAGCATGGAGGTGGAAGGTTCAAGGTTGGTGAGTTGCTTTAGCTCTGCAAGTTCATTCTAGAAACGCTGGTTCTTTCGATCTAGTTCTCTGCCCTCCACAGCCTCCAAGTGAGGTCCAGAATGGCTCCCAAGCCCCTCCATCACACGTCCACGTTCCGCTCAGCAGGAAGAGAGAAAGTGTCGTTACTTTTAAGGGCAGGACCCAGAAGTGGGTTCACATCACTTCTACTTACATTCCCTTGGCCAGAACTTAGTCATAGGACTCCACCTAACTGCAAAGGAGGCTGAGAAGTATAACCACTCCTTGGGCAGCATGTGCCCTGCTAACCCTCCAGAATTCTCTCCTTCTGAGGAAAAAGATGATGGAGGACAGTGGATGCTGGTGGGCCCTGCCACACTCACCCTCAGCACCGAGCACAGTGTTCCCTGCTTGGTGCGAGGCGGCCAGCTCCCTGAGGGAGGGGACCGTGCATGGCGGTCCCTGTTTCATCCCCAGCCACGAGCAACATCCCTGGCACACAGCAAACGAGAAGAAACGGCAGAGGCTGGAAGTGCAAACTGGAGAACCTGAGGCACGCCCCAGTTCAGTTCCACACACATATTCTGGGCTCCTGTTGCACCTAAGATCCTGGGACTCCCAGCCTGGTCCAGGTGACAGGGGGGGCCAGTGAGGCTAGCTTGGCCCGGCAGAATCCCAACAGATGCTGGGTCTGGGGCTGCAAGACCCCACCTGATGGGGTAGCCAAGGGAATCCCGGGCACTGGCACAGAAACAGTGTAGAGTCCATAGCCAGAAGGAGGAAGCGCCATGGGTGCCCCACAGGTGGGGCAGGTCCCAAACCCTAATCCCACCTGGCTCTGGGCCCACCGCGTTTCCTGCCTTGCCGCAGCTTTATCTGGCTTTGGGCCCAAACCCGAGCACTTGCCCTTCCCTGCTTTCCTGAGGGGGTGGGTAGGGCTCTCCTCCCCTGTGGGCAGCCCAGGAGCCTTGCCTGATACGGGCACTGTGGACGCGAGCCCCTGCTCCATGGGGCATCTAAAGAAGGGGGAGAACATCCTTCCCTCCCCCTCCACCCTAAGGGCTTCGAGGGATTAAGGAGAAGCAGGTTTAGCAGCAAGAGCCTTGGGTTCAAGGCCCATCTTGGTGCTTCCCCTCTGTGTAGCTTCACCTCAGCTTTCCTATCTGTCAAATAGGCACCCATAGCCCCGAGTGGCTTCTCAGGGTTGGTGTAAGACATGGATGGGAAATGGGGCTTTGAGGCCTTGGGTCCCTCTAGAGAAAAGCTGGTTATTTGTGTCCTTCATAGGGTACTATTGAGGAGATCCAGGCAGAGGCCTGGAGAACTGGCACACCATGATCCCATGTGTCTCCTCCAGGGTAAGGAGGCAGAGCGAGAGCTCAACGTTGGGTGAATGAGGGACTCGCGTCTCTCCCCAGCTAACAGCTGTGCAGTGGCTTCTCAATGCATGTTAGAATAACCCAGAACTCTCATCCGCAGTCGCCAAGGCCCTGCATGTTCTGCCCCCACCTCTTTACCTCTCTGACCTTGAGTCTCACCTCTGTTCCTCCCCGTGATGGCTCTGTCCCGGCCACCACTGCTCTTCTCAGATGTGTCCGGCTGGTTCCAGCTTCACTACCTTCATGCTGCTGTTCCCTCTGCCCAGATCGCCCTTCCTTGCTGCTCCAGCTCCTCCTCTCGCTCTCCCCAAAAAGCCACGGCTCACCCAGGCGGCTGCATCACTGCATCATCTGACTGATGGCTTGGCACCGATCAGCAGCATCATAAGACCATTTTACAAACATCGCTCTCACGCATCCTTTGTTTGCTCATTTACTGTCTCTCTCCCCGAGCTGAGCACAGAGACCCTGGCTGTCTTGGTCTCCACTGTGTCCAGAGTCTAGCAAAGGGCCTGGCGCGTAGCAGGTGCTCAGGGAGTATGCACTGACTAGATGAATACGTACTTAGTGCAGAAGGACAGGGGAATTAGCATTTTTGAGCAGCTCCTACGTGTCAGCCACAGCATTGGTCCTTCAACTATCACAAATCACTGCCTGGTCAGAATTATCATCCCCATTTCACAGCTGGGGAAACTGAGGTTTCAGAGTCACGTAGCAACGCTACTGGGGTCATTCCAATAGGAAGGGGCAGGTCTTGGATTTGAAGCCAAGCCTCGGGCTGAGGGACATATTTGCTACCTAAATATGAAGTTCCTGAAGGTAGTAGTAGGTTCTTGGGGGCACACATCTCTCAGAGCTCAACAGCTGTGCACTTGAAATGAGAGCTTCCAACCAAGGATGACTTTGCCCCCCAGGAGGGATTTACCAACGTCCTGAAACGTTTGTGGTTGTCATGACGGGCAGGGGACAGGCTAATGGCACCTAGGGGTAGAAGCCAAGGATGCTGACAGTATCCCATGATGCACAGCAGGCCCCCAAAATAGTATCAAACCCAAAATGTCCATTGTGCCAAGACTGAGAAACCCTGCCTTAAACGGATGCAGTTTATTGTACATAAACTATACCTGAATAAAGTTGATTTTTTGAAAAAAGATTTTATATAGCTAGAATAAAAAAGGTCTCATGCCTATCAGGAAGGAAAACAACAGCTCAATAGAAAACAATGACCAGATGATTTAAAAAGGCAAATTAACAGAAAGAGCATCGGGGTGGCTCAGTCGGTTAAGCATCCGACTCTTGATTTCAGCTCAGGTCATGATCTCAGGGTCGTGGGATCAAGCCCCATGTAGGACTCCGCGCTCAGTGTGGAGTCTGCTTACGATTCTCTCTCTCCCTCCCCCTCTGATCCTCCCCCTGCTCCCTCTCTCTCTCTCTCAAAAAAAAAAAAGGCAAATTAATACATCAGAAAATACAGATAACCAATACATAAATGATAATATGATAAGTACATAATATGATAATCAGATAGTACCTCCATACTAATCATGGAAATGCAAATTGTGACAAGAATGATTTTTTTACCCCCATCTCAATGGGAAAAAAAGAATCTTAGTGACAATATCCTGGCTGGTGAGTGTGCAGGAAGCAGGTCCTCTCAGTACACAGTCAAAGGGAGTATAAACTGGCAAAACCCTGGTGTTGATTTGGGAACACTTCCAGGATTTTAAATGGACACGCTTCTCTACCTGAGCGTTCTAGTTTTGTAACAACGCATCTGGGCATCAAGAGTGCTGCATGAGGCCAACATCCACTGAGGCATTGCTTAGAATGGTGAACATTTTGGGGGGAAAAGCTAAATTTCCATGAACATGGGATTAGGTAAATCAACTGTGGTACATCCATCCCATGGAATACTACACAGCAGATCAACGTTAGGATAAGGTAAATCTCTAAACGCCTATTGTTAGGTGAAAAAAAAAGCAAGGTACAAACCACATTTATAGCCTGTCCCCATGCAGTTAACACAGAGCAAATCCGAGGCAGATCCAATGGTGCTTGCCCATCATCCACCACCCCGTTTTCTCCCTAATAGGACCCTGATTCTGAAGGGGATGGCAATGGGTTCAAGCAAACGAATCACCTCCCCAACTCCTCTTGCAGGCACGCGAGTACAAGGGGGTAGCCACGTGACCTGATTCTGGTCAATGAGAAGTGACTGGAAATTTACCACGTGAAACTTTGGAAAAGCTACCATGTCTTGATCAAAGCGGGGCCTCGGTTGGCACGCCCTTCGCCCCTTCCCTGTCCTCTTGCCTGGGCTGAGTGGACAATGCCAGACAGGGAAGCAGCCCACTTGAGCTATGGGCTTGAAAGTCATGTATCAACGTGGGAGACTGGGAAGCTGCTCATTGATGATGTCCCTAAATGAATCCACCTCTGGAATTCCTTTCAGACAAGAAACATGGAATCTCCTGCTGGCAAAACCACTGTTATTTGTTACTTGAGGCCAAAGGCAATCCTAGGGAGGCAGGAAACCTATAGTAGGAAGTGTGTTGCTTGCGCTTTTTTGCAACGAACTGCATTCAAGTATTATTTGTATGGTTAGGATTTTTAAAAACTAAGATCTATATCAAATATAGCCTATCTGGCTAGAGTCTGGGGCCCCTTGAAATTCCTTTTCAAGATGTGTGTGCCGACTGGCTCAAGTCCTTCTGACCCATGCAAAAATGCTGGGGGTAAATGGAAGGTCGCCAAGACGCTTTCCCCCTGGGTGCCTGACGTAGAGGCTGGGTGCTGACTTCACAGGGGAAATTTCGCTCCATTTTCCTGGTAAGAGGACTCCACATCTCTGATCTTGGAAGGGAGGCTCGGGAATCCATCTGGCCAATCTAACCTGGGCTGTCCCCACTTCATCCCTGGACCCTGTGGCCCCCCCCGGCTGAGGCATGCAATCCCCCAAGCAGCGGCCCAGCCACCTCTCCCACCAGTTTGTCCTCCTGCTTCCCAGAAGCAGGGCTCCCTTTATCTCGGGCCAAAGTCCCCTAGGGAAGAGGATGGAATGTCACCTGTCATCATGGGGTTGATGAGTCACCTCCTACTGGCTGGAGGCCACAGTCAGCCTGACCTCTCCCTTTTGCACCCTAGTCTTCCCTTGTGGGTGGGGAAGGATGGGCACATCGCCCTAAAAATCATGGCACTGACAGCCACCCAGCATCTCTGGGGTGCTGACTTGGGAACCAGGCCTTGGGAGATTAAGGACACAGTTTGGGACATGGACCCCGGGTTCAATCCTGGCTATAACATGTCCTAACCTGATGGCCTGGGAGGTCAGTTAACCCCTTCTGATCCCCCTTCGTGCATCTGACAAATATTTATTGAGCAGGCTCTTCGAACCAGACATGGAGGTGCTGAGGGTGCTGCCATGGACATTCCAGAGCAATCCCACCCTTGTACAGCACAGTGGGCAGAGACTTCAAAACTGGTCATGATGACGATATTAACAAAACTTAAAATTCCACATGTCAGTTGGTGACGGATGCCCTGGAGAGAAAGGGGGGCAAGGAGTGCTGGTGAAAGGGGCTTATTCATTGCAATGGGGTTGTCAGGGAAGCTCCTGGATACATTCACATCTGAGTGAAGACCCGAAGGAAGTGAGAGAGGAGCCATGTTGTTATCTCTTGGGAAGAGAGTCTCAGGCAAAAGGAATAGCAAGTACAAAGGCCCTGGGGCTGCAGCCTGCCTGGTAAGTTCCAGGGGTAGGGAGCTGGCCAGTGTGGCTGGAGGGGAGTGGTCAGAGAGTCAAGGTGGGGGCCGACCAGGCAGGACCTAGGGACCACTGTCAGGACCTTGTCTTTTACTCTGGGTAACACTCTGGGAGCCCCAGGAGGGTGTTGAACAGAGAAGAGACACGATCTGACTTCCTTTGGTTAGGGAGAAATGGCAGAAAGGGGGAGATAGTTTGGAAGGCAATGTCATAATCCACGTAAGCACTGGGTGACTCACGCCCGGGTGGGGCTGCCTTCTGAAGACTGATGGATGGGATGAAGGGGGTTTGGGGGTTAGAGACACAGAGAAGTCGGTGAGGACACTCAAGGGTTTGGCCCGAGCCCCCAGAAAGATAGAGGTGGCGTTTTCCAGAGCCAAGAAGGCTGCAGGAAGGGCGGGGTCGTGTGGGAGGGTAAGAAGTTCTATTTCTTACCTGGATGTCTGAGTTGTTGATTAGGCATGTTGAGTGGCAGCTGGATAGTCAAGCCTGAGTTCAGGTGAGACATCCTGGCAGAAGATGTATGTGTGGAGATTTTTGCCATGGGGACGATATTTAGAGACACAGTGTCTTCATCTGTAAAATGGGGATTAAACAGCGTGTGCTTTGCAAGGCTACCGTGGAGGAAAATGTAGGTAAATGTCAGCTCTAATAATACCATGCTGTACTCACTGCATCCTCCTGAGGTCGTCATCGCCATCATCTTTGATTTTACAGATAAGGAAAGGAAGCTCAGAGAGGTTAAGCGACTGATCAAAGGTCACACAGCCGGCGAACGGCACAGCCCGATTCAGAGGCTATTATTTAGAGTCTTGCTCTTGGGGCGCCTGGCTGGCTCAGTCGGAACATGTGACTCTTGATCTCAGGGTCGTAGGTTCAAGCCCCACGCTAGGTGTAGAGATTACTAAAAAAAAATAAATAAACTTTAGAGTCCCGCTCTTGACCTTCAACCTTTCCGCTTGCACTCCCAGCTCCAGGCCCTTGGATCCTGAACTTCCCGGTCCGGGGGAGCTCCCCGACAGGAGGGGAGGTAATTGTGAGTGGAAATGCCTCCGGGGTAGCCCAGGACCTGAGCCAGCCCCACTAGGGGCACTCACCAAATAGGAGGACTACTGTGGCCGCATAGCCTTCTGGTTAAAGGACTTGATCGCCTGAGTGATTGAGCTCCGCTCCTCAGTAGCTATGTGACTCTGGAGCTATGACTCATCCTCCTTGTGCCTTAGTTTCTCCAGTGGAGATACAGGATAACAGAGGCTGTTGGGAGGACTGAATGGGTGGATCCATGCCCAGAAACATAGTGGGTGCCTAATAAAGGCAGTCTGCTGATATCCCTGTGGTTGCTCCAGCTCACTTTCCACTAAACATGCGTTCCCAGGGGTTGCCTGCCTGTCACCTTCTGCCCCTTGCCCGGTGTTCCTATCCCACCCTGGCCGCAGTGAGCTGTGTGTCTCTGGGTTTCTTGCCCTGAGCCCATGTTTCCTCCTGCCCCCAAGTGCAGACAGTGGCATCTACCTGGCGTGGAGATTACCAGACACGGTGCCTGCAAAGGACATTGGGTCGGGACCGCAATTGGCCCAAAGTAGGTGCTCAGTGTGCATGGATGTTCGCAACAGTCAGAAACCCAGACGCGCTCCCCTGCAGGCTGGATAAGCAAGCCAGGGAAGGCTCTCCTGGGGAGGACGCCACTCAGCCATAAAGGACACTAACTGTGGATCCTTGCAGCAGAGGGGGGAACCTTGCAGGTGTCATGTTGCTTGGAAGATGCCAGATACAAAGAGCCCACACCGCATGGTTCACTCTGAAACTCTGGATGAGACAGAACCCGCCCCACATACCCCAGGGCTGGCGGCGCTCGGATTGGTGGTGACCTGGGGCTATGGGTGACGAGCGTCGCCTGGGAAGGAGCCTGGGGAAGCCTCGTTGTAGCAGTGTTTGTATCTTGTTTTAGGGGGTTGAGTCTCGAGTGCATCTGTCAGAACTCATTGACTGGAACCCATAAATGTCTATGGATTTTAGGGCAGGTTCGTTATTTCCCACTATTTTGAAAAGTAACAAAAGTGGTGTCGTCATAAATGTATTATTATTATTATTTCTCTGACATTCTATGGCCACCGAGGCCCCCGTCAGCCCCCATTCCCCTCCCCCGTCCTGGTAGAGGGATGACCTGACATCACAGAGAGAGCCCTCAGACCCAGAGACAAACCCCGCTCTGCCCCTTCCTTGCTGTCCGCCCCAGTAGGGTCACTTAAGCCTCAGTTTCCTCTTCTCTTAAATGGGGCTAATACTGGTGCCCAGCTCGTGAGATCGTTGCCGAGATTCAGACAGATGCACTGTGCAAGGCCATGGGTATTGGAGGCTCACAAAAACAAGCAAGCAAACCAAAGAAATAACACACGTGCAAGCCGCGGCGGGGATGCGGGGGATGGAGAGTGGGGGATCAGATCCTTCTCCGTGGCCAGTCCCCACTCCTCTCTGTGCCTCATTTCTGTGTAAGCTGGGATGCTGCGAGCACCAGTAGGGCTGTGGTGGGCATTTAATGAGATAGGCCACGGGGAGTCGGAGCGGTGGTTGACACACGGGAAGAGCTCCATGAGTATCAGTCACTGTTGTCGCTGTTCTCACGGACGCCAGGGGAGGTGCTCGCAACCTCTGGGGGCTAATTCAGAGAGCCCCGTCCTCCGAACCGAGGGGCGGGCAGCCCGGCCACAGCGGGGCCCAGGGCACCGCGCGCGCCCCGGGCTCCTCCAGTTGGCCCCCGCGGCTGGGGAAGATTGCTTCCTTCCTCTGTTTTGGGTGCCAGGCAGGCCCAGAAACCGCCTGATGTCAGCAGGACCAGCCTGCCCTCTGATGGGGAGGAAGTGGGCGGGTGCCCTGGGCACAGATGAGCCAGGCAGACGTGCCCCGAGGCGGCACAGTCAGGGCTGATGTGGGCATCACACACCCGCTGCTTACGGAGCTGGCCCCAACCCGGTTTGCCCACGCTGGGTGGCTTCCTGGCAGTGCGGGGTCAGCATGGGGAGATCCAAGGTGGACTGGGGTCAGGGCCAGCGGTCTGTCCCACTTCTCAAAATACAGCTGAGGATTGGCTCCCCAGGGCTCCACCTTCAGGAAGGGCCGGGAACCCGGCTGCGGATGCTGGTGGGGGCCGGGGGGTGGGACGCCAGAGTGTGTGCATGCGGGTGGGGGTGGCTGCACGTCTAAGCGCATGTGAGAGTGTGAATGTACAGCTTTAAGAGGGCGAGCAAGCACGTGTATGTGTGTTCATGTGGGTGTGGGTGTGAGTAGGTATCTGTGTGCTGTGTGTACAAACACGTTTGAGCATGTAAGCGTGTGTTTGCGTGTGTGAATAACAAAATGAGTGTGCATAATTGCATGCATATGTGAGCGTGTGTCGCAGGGTCTGGACCTCCAGGTCAGGTGTGTCTGAGTGTGTGGGGGAGCACTGAGTGTGTGTGCGTGCATGTGCACTATTGTGACGCGCTCTGCATAGAACCCCTTGTGCGTACAGAGGCTTGTGCTGTCGCGTGAGACTGTTCGTAGATGGGCGGGGTCAGCGGATCGATGCATTTAGAATCTTATCTGAAGTGGCCAAAGAGCTCCCGGGGAGGAGGGAGGAGATAAAATCTTCACAGGACCCTCCGACCGCTCGGACCGAATGTCAGCTGCAAACACCTGGGCCAACAGCCCCAGCCCCGATTGCTTCAACTCCTCATCCCACCAGCAGCGTCCAGGAAGGGCTTGACCTGGGGACCATTTTAAGGCAGCCTTCCAAACCAAACCAGCACATTGTCAGCCTTTTTAATAAGCCAGGAATCATAGCGAACATTCCTTCCTTCCTTCATTCACCATTATTTCCTGAGCACCCACAGTGTTCCAGGCATGGTTCCTGGCTCTGGGGATGCAGCGGCGAACAAGACAGATCAAAATCCCTTTGCTTGTGGTGCTAATATACTGAGGACCAAATAGACCATAAAATAAGTGAACAGCAGATGGAGAGGGTTGATTGGTAGTATGTGCTACAGATAAAAATAAAACAGGAGAGGTAGAGAACACCAGATGGGTTTGCTGTTTTTAAAAGGTTGGTCAGCTAAGACGTCAATGGGAATATGACATTTGAGCAAAGACTTGAAGGAGCTGAGAGGTGAGCCCTGTGGATGTTTTGGGGGGAAAAGCATTCTAAGTAGAGGGCATAGCAAGTGCAAAGGCCCTGGGGTGGGCACATACCTGATTTGTTCAAGGAGGAAAAACGCGCCCGGGTGGATATCCTGGTGTGTGTGTGTGTGTGTGTGTGTGTGTGTGTGTGTGTGTGTGTGTGTAACTGGTTATAAAAGCAAAGAGTGCTCATGGAAAGATAAAAAAATAGAGAATGTATAAAGGAGAAATGAAAATCCATAGTAACTGGAGTGGGGAGGAGGGAGATGGAATAAGGATCAGGGGTGTCTGTTGTACAGTTTATTCAATAATCAAAGCGATTCTCCATTTTGACAAGGTAACATCAAAATGGTGCAGCTGTGTCCGAATCTCTCAGCCACAGCAAGACTCCAGCTTCGTGGCTCTCACCCCAGCCCTGAGCCCATCTGCTCACATAGTATGTGCTTATTGTCTCCTCCCAGTTCCCTGAGGCCTGAAAGAGGGAAGGGTAGATGGGTGTGAACCCCCCGATGCAGAGGCTGAGCCCCAAGTGGCCCCAGAATATGACAGCGTTGCCTCTTCCTCCTCTGCTTTTATGAGCTGCGAAGGAGGCTTGTCCCGCGTTGCACAATTGCTCCTTAATTGTCATTTCCTCTCAGTTATGAATTATGTCATGGATACGGCCACTCACGTTATTAAACTTCCACCGAGGCCTTATCGTCTGGACCCCGGCCAGCAACCCGGCCTGACCTACTTTCCCACCGGATTTCAAAACCGCCTCCCTCATCCTCTTGTTGGACTTTTCCTAAGGAGAGTTCTCCGTGCCCAAAAACTTGCCGCTAAAAATAAAAACTAGAATGGGACAGGGCAGGGCAGGGCGGGGGGGCACAGCTGGCCCCGTGAAGGAAGGCCTGAAGCTGAGAGCAGTCCCCTCCACTTGGCCAAGCTCCTCCCCGCCCGAAGTTTCCTTAGGCAGCCTGTCCTTGAGACATACAGGACAGGCTGTGACACAGGCCACAGTCAAGGGTCCCCTGGCCGATTGGATCTAAACTCCGTGTTTCTCAGTCACGGACGGGAGGACTGACTTTAGAATCAGGCCAACCTGGGTTCGAATCGTGCTTCAGGGCTGGCCAGCTCATTCGTTCACTCATCCCACACATATATGGAGTATCTCTTGAATGCTGGCACAGTGCCGGGCACTGGGGAGACATTCTGAGAAGGAGGCAAACACAGTCCCTACCCTCAATAGAGCTTCTAACCCAGGGGACAGAGATGGGCACAAAACAGTCACTTTTGTGATAAGAGCCATGAAGGAAACAAGACAATGCAGTAGGCCAGATGGTAATGGGGACAGCATTCACTAAGATGGTCAAGGAGGTCTCTCTGAGCAGGGGAGGTCACTTAAGCCAAGACCCCGTGGATGAGAAGAACCATGTCTGGGAAGCAGTGCTGGGTGAGGGTGATGCCAGGGAGTGACCCAGTGAGCAGAATGTAAGGGGACACTCGCTCTCGGTCTCGTTCAAGGGCAGGTTGGCACTTAAGAGTGAGTGCTTCCTTAAACTTTTCACCCTGGGCATCTCACTTGTCTCAACCTGGGCCTAGACCTGCAGCTAAAGAGGGGAACACAGCAAGTGCAAAGGCCCTGTGGTTGAGAATGCAGCTGTGTGTGATGGGGCAGAGAGGGTCAGGGATGAGAATGGCATTGTAAAGCTGGTGGGGGCAGATCACGGAGGGTCTTAAAGGCCACAGTGAGGATTTGGTGAGAGACAGGGCTATATTTTGAGGATAGAGCTGCTGGTGCTTTAGGATGATTTGATATTTTCAGGGGAGGTGGGAGGAATCAGGACGGGCCCCTGGGCTGGATGGATGGTGATTCCCTGACTGACCTAGAGGAAACTGGCAAGTGCTTCATCCCCCCTGAGTCTTTTTTTCTTCATCTGAGAAGTAGGGATAACACCAATGTCCCCAGACACCATATCAACCTTAGCTCAGAGCCTGGCATGCAGTAAACACCCTTCTGATGGCCCAGCCGGGCTTAGTGATTTGCCTGGAGTCACCTGGCAAGTTGATGGCATGGTTAGGTCTCGAACCCCAACCCTGTTCTGCAGGGTGCGCCGCGGCAGGCAGGGCTGGGCCTTGACACACGACTCTCTAGAAGCACAACCTCCCAGCCAAACAGGCCTCGGTGGCAGAGGCCCATTTTTGTTCTTTCCGAATTGTGCTTATGCGTGGGGCTGTTTATCTAACTTGGCTGAAGTTGGAGGCCTGGGCCTGTAAACATATCTTTTTAATTATTATACAAATGGAACATATTCATGGAATAAAAATTTGAAAATGCTAATAAGCAAAAAAAAAAAAGAGAGAGAGAGAGAGAGAAACCAAGTGTCTAAAATAACACAGATGCACCAAGACGCACATATACGGACCTAGGGAGCTTCATTGTGGGGTCTTTGGTGTGGTAAAAGCCTGGAAACAACCTGAATACCCAAAAATAGGGGACTTTTAGCCATGTACATGAAATAGTATTCTAATATCATGCAACCAATGAAGTGAATGAAGCAGATTTCTGAGCACGGATTTGGAAAAACCACCAAGATGTAATGTTAACAGAGAAACACAAGATGCAAATAGTGATTCTAGAACACCACAGTGTGTGCGCGCGCATGTGTTTTAAGGAGCGAGGGGGCAATACACGTCCATATTTGCTGCAAGAGCACAGACCATCTCTGGGGGAGGCAGGAGGCCGGTGAGTCAGAGATGGGAGGGAGGTGACTCTGCTCCTTGTCCTTTTGCACCATTGGAAAGTTTGGTTTTCTGTTGCCGAGTGTGTGCCTGTCTTCTGCAAGACGTTTGAGGGATGTTTGCAAGATCAGAGACTCCCCTCTTTGATTCAGGGTTTTCCAAAGGCCTTGGGATAACCTCAGCTGGTGCTTCCTAAAAGCCTCAGGGCGAGCCCAGGATTGCAGCGAGGTGCCTGTGGGCCCTGGGGCCTGGGGAGGAGGCTGCAGGCTTCCTGACCTGCCTTACTCTGAGCAATTTCTCTTTTATCTTTTTTTATGGGTTGGACAACAAGTCAAGGTTCGGCTATAAAAGGGTTTTACCTACTTTGAAATGAAATGTTTGCAAAGCTTTGATCTTGAGTAATCCCATTCCACTGATGAGAAGACAGGAGCCCAGGAAGGAGAAAGAGAAGACAGTCCCACAGTCAGGCAGACCCAGCTCTGGCCGAGAGCCTCAGGTGGTAAATCTGCCCCCTGGAACCTTAGCCTCCCTCTTCAAACCCAAAAATCCAACCACCTTCATTAGTCAGAACTCTCCACAGATACCTAACGTGGAAGAAGGCCCTGAGTCCTTAGTCCTTTTGGTCCTAGCAGAAAGATCCCAGGAAATCATACTGCCTCTGTCTCACCATCTGATTTCCCAGGGAGAACAAGAGTGGCCCCCCTTGCCCCCCATTTCACCCAAGTCCAAGATCAGGCATATCTCAGTTTATCAGAAGTCAACTCACTGCAAAACTCAGATATTCATTAAGATGCATTCAAATGCAATACAGGAAAACCCAAAGCAAATTGGCTTAATCATTAAGAAAATGCATCTCATATGGTCAGAAACCAGAAACAGTGTGGTGGGTCCATCAGGCATGCATTCAGCTGCAAGTAACACAAAACCTGACCATTAGTCAGTCTCCTGTACTAGAAATCCAGGGGTAGGCACCCAGGGCTGAGTGACTCAGTGATACCACTGGAGGCCCAGGTTCTTTCCCACTTTCTGCTCAGCCCTCTTGTCCTCATGGTTGGTCAAGGCTGCAAGATGGCCACTCCACCTCCAGCTGATATCTGCATTACAGGCAGGAAGAAGGGTCAAGAGGCGAGCAGCATGCCCACCATGTTGGTCTCTCTTTTAAAATCTTTCCCAGGAACCCCTCTTGCCAAATTTGGGTCATACCAGGATCACATGACCACTCCCAGGTGCGAGGGAGTCTAGAAGAGTGGGTGCTTTCAGCTGACCCCTGCCACCCCAAATACAACCAGAGTTCCGTAAACAAAGACACAAGGGAAAGTGGGTATCGAGTGGGCACAAGTCGTGTAAGGCTTGTTAGCTCAAAGATTCAATGATGTTATCAGGGCCGTGTGTTTTTTCTCTTTTTCTACACTACCATCAGCAGTGTGTGGGCTTGTCCCGAGACTTGATTTATCTCATCGGGCTGGGGAGGGGGATCTTGAAGATGAATATTCTTGAGGGAGAGAAGGGAGAACAAAGAGAAACCCATTCTTGG
Organism: Eumetopias jubatus; assembly: GCF_037043125.1. NCBI lineage: Eukaryota > Metazoa > Chordata > Mammalia > Carnivora > Otariidae > Eumetopias > Eumetopias jubatus. The sequence continues at coordinate 129,728,167 of NW_028274815.1, forward strand.
CCCTTCCCTGTATCCACGCCTCTTGACAGGAGACCTGTGGCCCCTCCCACAGAAGGGCGGAGCATATCCCCCCTTGAGTTCAGCCACGTGACTTGCTTTGGCCAATCCAGTGAGATGAAAGTGACCGTTCGTCCGTCGGCGACTAGGCTTTAATAGGAGAACTTGCGTGCTCCCACCTGATTCCTGTTCTTCTGCCACCGTCACCTGACACACCCAGGATGGCCCACGGGTCCCAGAGAAAGATGAGAGACGTGTGGAGCAGAGCCACACCAGCCAGGCCAGCCCGGGTCTGCTGACCTCCCGCCGAACAGCGCTCTGGGAACGGGTCCGGCCGAGACCAGCAGGGCCGCCTGGCCAAGCCCACCCTGGGTCAGCTGACCGGGAGCCATTCCATATTCAAGAGAATAAACGGTTCGGGCTCGTTTGTTACGCAGCCTGATTGTAGCTGTGGGTGACGGATACTAGTAGTGGGACTGGAGATGAGATCGCCGGGAGTTGAGGCGAGGACGGGACAGAAGAGTTCTGGTTAACAGAGGTGTGGCTGATGTTGCGGAGTCCTCAAGCCCTGTCGGCTCTTCTCCTGGCCGAGAAGATCCTCTTTAATTTGAGGGACCGTCAGCCGGCGTGCTCGAGGAGGGGGCTCCCTCTCCAGCCTGAGGAGATCAGTGCAGTCTCAGGATGGAAGCCCTGAGCAGAGGAGGGACGTTGGGAGTCCCTCAGGATTCCCTCCCCGCCTCGGCTCCTTCTCTGCACCCCATCTCTGACTCAGGGCCATTCTCAAGCCTTCAGTCCCCACCTTTGCACCAAGAATCTCCAGATCGATACCTCCACACCAGGCCTCTCTGCCGAGTCCCCCTGCCAACTGGACGCCTTCCCTTAGACCCTTCGCAGAACCCCCAATCCTTTCTCCTGCTCTGACCCTGGTACCCGTGACGTCAAGCCCACCCCCAGACTTCCTCCTCCTTTGTTTCCAATCTCATGCATTCTCCTCCTGGCCATTGCTCAGTCCAGGAACCTGGATGTCAGCTAATCCTCTTGTCTGCACGCTCCCTGGCTCACTACAGCTGGTACTTCTAGTGACCATTTGCTTGTGCTTAACCACATGCCAAGCGTGGGGCTAAGCCTCACACACAAAGCATCTGGTTTAATCCCTGAGACATCCCCACCAGGGAGGCATTGATATGAAGTCTGTATTCCACACCATCTATCTGGTGGCCCACGCACGGGGCACGCCTCACACTCAGGGCATGTGGCCTTTCTCAGAAGCTGTAGTGATCGTTCCTACACCAAGTGATCATGTAAGTCCCCGGTTTAAAAGTCCTTTATGATTCTCATTGTCCTGTGATCTGAGCTAACCCCTTTGGTGTGAAGTGGTTGGCCCCAAGATTCTTGCATTTATTCACACAAAAAAAGAAATTATGGAGCTTACTCAATGCACCAGGCAGTTTCCAGGCACCAGAGAAACACAAAAGGATAATAAACAAAAGAATAAATATCTAAGATGTTGGGCAGTAACAAAGAGCTAGCAAGAAAAATTAGGTGGGATAAGAAAACAGTTATTTTGAGAAAGACACTTGTGGTGGGGGTTAGGCATGGCCTCCCTGATAAGAGGTATTTCAGTGAAGGAAGCAAGAAGACAGCAAGTGCAAAGGCCCTGAGGCAAAGGGGCTTGGTGGGGGCCAGTGCAATGTGCGGGAGAGATGAAGGAGGAGCAGGCAGAGGAAGGGAGGGAAGACCAGGCAGACAGAGGCCTGGTAGGCCACAGGAAGGATTTGGCTTTGACCCTGAGTGAGAAGGGAACCACAGGAGGGTTTTGAGCCGAGGACGGGCGTGACCTGACTTAGGTTTTCACAGGATCCCTCTGGCTGCGTGTGGATAACAGTCTGCCTGGGGGCCTGGGCAGAAAAGCAGGAAGCAAGGTTTTGTAGGCCCGGTGACGCTTAGGTCAGAGAGGGGATTCAGGTGTCTGAGTGTGGTTCTCAAAAAGCACAGGAAAAAAAAAAAAAAAAAAAAAGGCACAGGAAAACCAAACAGGATCTTCAGGTTAACTCAGAATCTACCAAGATGGACACCAGCAGCATGCCCGAGCCCCAGGTACGCCAGGCCACCAGGCTTTTCTGCAGCATCCTCAGGAGATGCTGATGCTGGGTGTTGGTGCTGTCACTGGGCTTCCCCTGTGCCCACAGCCTGGCTGTTCTGGCTAGTGCTGGGCAAGGCATGCATTCTCAGCACACGCAGTGTGGCCCGGGTGACCAGTGACCAAGCTCCCCCCAAAGATGCTGACGACTGAACCAGAGAGCAAACCCTGCCACTCCCAATTCTGCAGAAACAAACCCTGCGTGGTATCCCCCAGCACCAAACTCCCTTATCTTGCTGCACAATCCTTAAAAGAATAACACGGCATATTTGTGTTTGCGGTTTGGGTTCCCCAAACCTGCGACATCAGATAAGTGTGATGCTCATAAAAATGAACAACATCACGCAGAGGAAAAAAACAACAACCACCAAAAAGAAGCCTCTGGTTTCAGTCTCAACTTCCTTTCTGGGGAGGAAGGGGCAATGTCTGGCTGAGGTTTTGCTCTGAGGGCCGGGGGGCGGGGGCCGGGGGGCCGAGGAATGACGTGCTGCCGGCTCCCAAGCGGCGTCACATCTCAGCCTTCCACGTTTGGGGCCTCCGAGCCTTAAACTCTCCCTTGCAAAATGGAAGTGATAATCTCTACCTCTCAGAGCTGCCACTGAAAAGTGATTTTTAAAATACCGACAATGGCTAATCTTGGGATCAGTCACATGAGCTGTAGAGGCCACTTACTCAGGGTGATCTTCACCCTCACCAGGGGTAGTTAGGAAGATCTTCTCTGGTTTCCAGGCAGGGAAATTGAGGCTCCAAGTGGGAAAAGAAGGTGGTTATAGAACACGATGTGTGGCCACTTTCGTTTTTCTGGAAAATATAAACATGTAAAATAGAAATTAAGTACATTTTTATGTACGTAATATACAAAAATATAGCTAGGTGAAAAAGTTGGCAGTTATAGATGCCCAAATGTCACAGTGGTTTTCCTGGGTGTCACAGCTGCCTCTTTTCCATCATTCAGGTCTTAGCAAAATGTCACCTCTGCTGAGAGGCATCTGCAAGCCCCTGTCTACAGTGGTCCTCTGGTCTGTCTTGATCCTGTAAACTTTCTTCGTCTCTTCATGCATCAGTCATCACTGCGATGTGCCTTGGCTTTTCGTGGTTCTGGGTTTCTCATCTGTGTTCCCCGCTAGACCGTAAGACCCACAAAGCAGGAGCCGGTCCCATGTGCCCCGTCCACAGCTCCTTGGGCAGTGCCTGGCCCCAGTTGGCCTTGAGAGACATTCCCCAATCAATTGACTGTATTTTCTAATATTTTTTAAAATTCACTTTTTAGGGGCGCCTGGGTGGCTCAGGTCATGATCCCAGGGTCCTGGGATCGGGCCCCACATAGGGCTCCCTGCTCTGCAGGGTGTCTGCTTCTCCCTCTCCACCCCCCCATGCTCATGCGCACGCGCTCTCTCAAATAAAATCTTTTAAAAAATAAATCTGATTTTTAAAAAGCAAACCATCTGGGTTAGGTTCCATTTATTATTTTCAGTGTTGGTCAAAAATGAGCTGGTGGGAGACTCCACAGGCTTATCTGGCCGTGAGTGAAGGAAGTGGGTGCCCTGCCTTCCCACAGGGTGGGTCAAACGGCGAACATCCCAGACTTTCTCAGCCCAGACTGCCCAGAGTTGCCTGGCCCTGGAGATCTCTCCGCCTGGGACAGGGTTATCACTGAATGACAGCATGCTGAGTCTCCCGCATGGGGTGAGGCCGCCCTGAATCTCAGGGGGGCAACAGGGAGCCCCCCCAGGCCAAACGCAGCCCACAGGAGGTGTTCCTTGGCCCGTGCAATTCCAACAGCTTGGAATTTTGCCATCACTTGAAAATCAACTTTGGAAGAAAACTAAAGCATCTTCCTAAGGGGCACAAAATAAGATGAGACTAAGACAGGAAGATTCCACATCCTTAATGACGACAAATGTGCCAACACATATCAACTTAATGCAATTTCAAGTAGTGGCCCATGGGGTCTTTTCATTGGATAAACTAATGTCGGGGCTTCCAAAGAAAATATGAAATAGAAGAAGGGTGGGAAGGACTATGGCAAAGGCAGTATTTCAACTCGCTGGGAAAAATAGAATATTTAATCCAGGGTGCCAGCATAGTACAGTATCAGTTTATTTATTACTAAAGTAAAATAGAATCCTGGGGCACCTGGGTGGCTCAGTTGTTAAGCGTCTGCCTTCAGCTGAGGTCGTGATCCCAGGGTCCTGTGATCGAGCCCCGCGTCGGGCTCCCTGCTTCTCCCTCTCCCACTCCCCCTGCTTGTGTTCCCTCTCTCGCTGTGCCTCTGTCAAATAAATAAAATCTTAAAAAATAAAAAATAAAAAAAATAAAATAGAATTCTGTCTTACGCCATATTTTAAAAAATCCAGAGATTTCACATGAAACCTCTGGAGTTCTGACTTGCCTGAAAACCCTGGCAACAATGGGCCCTCCTTTTCCCAAGACAGCCATGGGCTGGTGCTGAGTCGAAACTCGGGGCCTTTATGATTCACCAGAGTCCCCACCCCTCCCTACTGTCTCCCACCTGACCACCTTCAATCATCCATGTGTCTTGCCCGGGCCCTGAGGTCACTGGAGTTTGGGGCCCCTGAACTCGGGTCTGGGCACAGCAGAGAGGTCCAGGGAACATTCCTGGGAAGCTGGATTTCTGCTGTTAGGTACCTTTGTGCTCACTTTTCGAGGCGGAAATACAAATCTAGAGGAGGAATGTGGCTCGAGGAGCTGTTAAGAGTGTTGAGCTGGGAGTCAGAGAGGCTTGAGCCACCTGTGAAGAGTGGCTCCAGGGTCTCTGTTTTGTCCTCTGCCAGTGGGGTTAGTACGAGCTGTCGCTTCATCATCTGCACGACCTGTGCCATTGTTCCCATGAAATGCTCGGCCCAGGGCTCAGGGCAAAGCTGCGCCGGGGAAACCTTCTCAGCTCTGGGATTCTTGGTTCTCAGGCTTGCGAGAGAGAGAGAAGGAAAAAGGAGGGAGGAGGTGGGCAGAGCAGAGGATTTGCTTTGATCTCCTTGTTCCAAAAAGGAGAGGGGGGAAATAAACAGCCGGGGGCTCCTTTGATTCCACCGCCTGCTAGAACTCTGGAGCTGGTAAGAACTGGCCAAATTTGAATTGGGCAACTCCCCACCCACCCTCCTGCCAGCTTTTCCCTGGGCGTTTAGAATCAGGGACCCCAAAACCTGCCCAAGGCGTCCCCATCAATTCCCTTGTCGCCTTCCCCCACAAAGGAGACTCCATGGGGGGGGCGGGGGGCGGGGAATGGACAGGATTTCCCCACCACGGAAGCCCACTTACGAGACGAGAGAAGGGGCTTGGAAAGGGACCCCCTGAACACGTTAGCAACCTGGCCCCCAGTCCAGGAAGCAGCCCGCAAACAGGGGATTAGTGAAAACTGCAGCTCTCAGGCATTCGCCCTGCCGGTGAAGTGGGTACAAGGAGGGTGAGGTTCTTGGTGAAGAGCAGAAACCTCTCCCCACCCAAGGGCTCCCAGGGTGGCTTTGGATCCGTCCTACTTAGGCTCGTGTGGCTTTGGGCACGTGACTTCATCCCACCCAGCCTCTCAGCTCCCTCAGCCGTCCTAGTCGTCCGCCCCACAGGCTTGTGAAAGGTTAAGTGAGCCCGTGTCTGTCGAGTGCCTGGCGCACAGTAGGTCCTGTCCTTGGCCACTGTTATTTTAAAACGGTTTAGGGAGGGGCGCCTGGGTGGCTCAGTCAGTTAGGCGTCTGCCCTGGGCTCAGGTCATGATCCCCAGGTCCCCGGATCGAGCCCTCCGGAGGGAATCCCTGCTCAGCAGGGAGTCTGCCTCTCCCTCTCCCTCCACCATTCCCTCTGCTTGTCCTCTCTCTCTCTCTCTCTCTCTCTCTCAAATGAATAAATAAAATCTTTAAAAAAAAATGGCTTTCAGGGAGTCAGCCCAGCCTCGGGTGCAGAGGCTGAAAACTGCCCAGGTCTCAAGTCCAGAAGGCTGAAAGATGACCAGTTGTTTGAAATCTCTAAAGGCACCAAGGGCCTTTGGTCAACAAGGTCGGGACTTGGCGCCTGTTTGAAGTTGGAAAGAGGCAAATTCAGAACAAAGTTTAGCGGACAGAGGACACTTCCTTCATGTTACCTGCAAGGTTGCCCCGGCCAGTGACCCTAAGAGCTTCCCCAGGACTGATAAATAGCTGAGGCCTAAGGCACAGGGGCCAAGAGAATAGTTTCTGGGGCAGAGGCTCCTTCCCAAGTCTGGCGAATGTGGCCTGTGTGTCTTGGCCACGGCATCTCCACCTGTGACATGGGGCCAGTAACACCAGCCTCAGAGGTTTTGAGGATAGACTATAGGACATTGAGTTGGTGCTCAATGAATGAGTGAAAGTCTTCCGTTAGCCTCACACTAAGGGCAAGGCAGGGAAACCAGGGGTCAGTGGAGGAACTGGATGGTTTTCAGTTCCTCCTCAGTAAGCCCCAGGCTCATTCCACATCAGTGGCCCATCCACGGCCACAGGAGGCAGGTGCTTGCCCTGCTTTGCGCGGTGCTGAGTCCCTGGGGCCAGAATGGCACCTGGCTCATAGACCAGAATGTGTGACTCTGGGGAGTGCACCGAGAGGCCAGGTAACCTGTCCCAGGCCACACAGCCCACCTGACTGCCGGGGGTCACGGCCGGAAGTGGAGCTCAAGTCTTCTGGCTTCTGTCTGCCCCTGCTCTTTGCTGAAGCCCGCTGTCCCTTTCTTGACTACCCTCTGTCCAGGCTTCCGCCACCTGGCAGAGCAGGCCGGGGAGCTCCGTCTGGCTCCCGCACAGATGTCCCAGCCTCTCCTCCCCTCAGCGAGGACATGCCTTCCTTCCCCGGGCAGGGCCTGAGGTCAGGAATTCACAGCCTATGGGTCCCGTCTGGCCTCAGACGTGTTCTGTGTGACCTCATGCACAGCGTGTGTATATACATGTGAGTAGGGGCTTGCCCCCTCTCAATTTGGTATCATTTGCTGACTCCTAAAAATTGGAGATGTCACCTAAACCCAGGATTTCCAGATTCTTTTGGAAAGTCAACAGCTCTGGCCACCTGGGCCTACTTCTCCTTTGGCACCAGTCAGTGGGAGTAGTGTTCTGGGTACCGCCCCCCCCCCGGGTCCCCATGTCCCAGGCTGGCCCACTTCATCGTCTCTGGGCCTGCCGTCTCTCGCCCAGGAACCTTCTCCCATAAGGGCCCCAGGCTTACTTCGGAGAGACCCAGGCTACCCACTCTTCCGACCACCACGCTACGTCTCCTCGGCCCACTCTTGGCCCTGCAGCCTGGAGTGCTCTCAGGCAAAGCCCAAAAGGGTGGGTTCGGGGTTCATGGTAGGTGGAATGAGGGTTCCACAAAGATGTCCACGTCCTGATCCCCAGGACCTGGGAAAATGTGATCTTACACAGCAAAGGGGACTTTGCAGATGGGATAAAGTTAAGGGTCTTAGGATGGGAGATCAACCTGGGTGATCCCGTAGGGCCCACGTCATCACCGGGTCCTTTTAAGAGGGAGGCAGGAAGGTCCCCAGTCAGAGAAGTTGATGTGTCAACAGAACAGAGGTCAGAGCCGAGGACTGTGGCCTCTGGAAGCTGGAGAAGGCAAGGAGCAGAGCCTCCGGAAGGAACACAGCCCTGCTGACACCTGGATTTTAGCCACGTGAGACCCATTTGGGACTTCCGACCATTTGTGTTGTTTTAAGCCACTGAGTTTCCCATAGTGTGTTGTAGTTGCAACGGGACACATAACCGGGTTTAAATCCTGGGGCGGCTGTGTAACTGGCTGTGTGCATCTGGGTGGGTGAGCCAGGGTTTCCCCATCTGGAAAGGAGGGACACGGGAGCCCCCTCCGGGGCGGGTGTGAGCGCTAAGTCGGTGATGCGGATGAAGCCCAGAGGGCACCCTGACAGCTCGTGAGGCTGGCGTCCGCGCTCTGAACGGCCCGGGAAGCGGCCTACTAAGAGGAGAGGCCCAGTCCAACCCCCCCCCCCCCAGCCCCCGAAGCCATCTCCCTCACCAGCAGTGCCTTCCGGAAGCCCCACGGTGCCCAGGTCGGGAGGTTTGGTGCCCAGCTTATTCCCATGAGTCCTCAGGCAGGATGAGCTCTGCCCTCCCTTCCAATAGCCTCCAATGGGGAAGGCCAAGTACACGGTCACTCTCCGGCCAGAGCCAGTGGGAACAGGACGTCCTGGTCTTCTGTCCTGGCCGGGCCCAGCAAGCTATTTTGGGGCACGTTTATTGATGGGCCGCGGGTGCCCGGCTGGACTCCTGATTCAAGAGGAAGGCCTCAGGCTGGCCTAGGGCTCTGCTTCTCCAGGCCCTTTGCTGCCCTGGGGCAGCCATCATTCGTGTCCTGTCTACACCCTAGGACATGTGTGTGGTCTGAGCTGGCTGGCTCTGGGAAAGGCAGGGGCGCCCACTGGTGTGGATGGATGCTGAGGGTCACACGGACTACTCTTTCCCCAAATTCTGGAGCCTGGTTTGATTCACAGGAGACAGAACCCAGAACGAACACACGAACACATTTTGAGGGCAGATATAAGTTCCAATTCCAGCTGTGTCCCCCACTAGCAATTTTAACTCGCCAAGCCTGGTCCACTCTCCAAGGCTCTGTTTCCCTGTGTGTAAAATGGAATTGATAATAATCCTCACTCCCAGGGAGGGAATGAGGCTTAAATGAGGTAGTGCGTGCAGCTCAAAGCCTGGCATAAATAAGCGCTCGATAATGAATAATAGCATTACAAATAATGATTGACAGCTGACATTTATCAGGAGAGTAGCATGAGCTAGGCCCTGGGCTCGATTATCGACCTATGTTATCTCAACTTCATCCCTAGTAATCGCTGGGCGCAGGTGAGTGACAGGGTTATAGATGCCATTATTAGCCCTTATCCCACTGGATAAGAAAATTGAGGCTCAGAAAGACCAATGACTTGCCCAAGATCACACAGCAAGTACGTGGCAGAAAAGCCTGCCTTGAACTCAGACCCGAAATGGGGACAGGGCGGGCCCCAAGTCCCAGGGCCAGACCCCTTGACCCCAGTGCCTCTTCCCAGAGATGGTCGCAAAGGTCCTGTAAACACCCGAGCTCCCTGCCGTGCTTGGTCACCTTGGTCAGTCCTGGGAAGTGAACTTCTGGTCCTTCCGCATGATGGGAATCCAGAAACCAAAGGTTCCGGAATATTTTTTTAACCCTCCTCCCTCCCCTCAGGGTTGTTTTGTTTTCCTGGCTCGTTGGCATAAATTCTCCAAGACACTGGCGGGTTGGCCAAGGCTCCGGCTGACTAGGAGGGGGTTTTGCTGTGTATGCTGGGAGCGGGGCGCGGGAGGCTCTGAATCCCATGCAACGTTAAGTAAGGGCCGAAGGGGATGAAGTGTTTCCTTCCTAAGGTGCTCTCTGTGGCCTACACCTGCTCACAATTCACCCCAGCACCCTGAGGGCACCCTCCAGCCTCCTTTGGTAGAGCAAACAGTCCTTTCCCAGATCTGCTCTTCTGCCTCGCTAGCCTCCTCTCCCACCCTGGCCTCCCCTCCCACACCATTCTACAAAAAGGTTATACTTGGCCTTTGGCCTTGCTGTTCCCTCCTGCAGAATGCTATTCCTCCATTCTCCACCTGCCAGATGCCTCTCCTTAAACTTTACAACTTCTTCAGTGTAAGGCCTTCCCAGAACCCTCCTCAACCCCCAGCAGCGTTTCCCCTGGCTTGGGGTTGCTGTAGCAAGAGAAAGACACTGCTTCTAGAACTACCTTGTGCTCCGGACTCCAGTGCCCAACTGGCCAGTTGACACCTCCACCTGGGTACCACCCCCTTCAAACATCACAAAACAGAGCCCCCCGATTCCCCTCCTAGGTCCTGGTCCCGCCTTCTGGTCTCATCTCAGGAGATGGTGCCCCCCGCCCCCGACAAACACAGGCGCTCAGGCCAAAACCTGGGGAGCATATCTGACTCCCTGTTCCCTCACCCCACACATCCCATTCATCAGAAGTCCTATTGATTTGACTGCCAAACACATTCTGAATCCTTGTCACCTTTATAGCCACCCTCCTCACCTGCCTGGAATGTGATCGTGGCCTCCTCCCTACTCTCCCAGCTTCCAGCTTTGTTCCACTCCACCCACCACAGTCAGAGGAAACTGTTTAAAAGATAAATTACGTCTGCCATTCCCCTGCTCAAAACCCTCTAGATCTCCTATCTCCCTTAAAGTAAAAATCATCCTCCTCACCGTGGCCTATAAGACCTCGTATGATCTGACCTTTGCCTACCTCCCCAGCTTCATCCCTACCCTCCCTCCCTCACTCTGTTCCTGCCACTCTTGCCTCCTCCCTGTCCCAAACTAGCAAGCTTGTACCTGTCCCCAGGCCGAAACTTGCTGTTCTTTTTGCCTGAACCTCCTCCTGCCAGATATCTGTCTGACTCATTCTCTCACTTTATTCAGGTCTCTGCTCGAGTATCATCTCCTCCTGGCCTGCCCATCTAAAATACTCTCCTGCATCACCACCAAACCCTCTACCTACTTTATTTTCCTTCATCGTAGGCATCTGACATATTACATATTATCAGTATATTTGTCTTAATCTGTTCTGCTGCTAAATGTTTAACAACTGGCTCTCAGCAAGGGGGAGCTCTGATTTTACCTTTGCCAATTTTTGGTGTAAATACTCCCACCATGACCAATTTCAACATGAATTCACTGAACTTGGAGTTGAGGGGAGATGCGCAGCGCCCTGGCCATTATATACTCTTTCCATCATATTAACAGCGTGATATTGTATGATATAATAGATGCAATAGATGTGAATAAGCTTGAGAATATAGACAATAATGAAACAATTAGAGAGTGATAAGTTTGAGTAGTTGTTACCTTTGTTTTTGATTATAATTTATTTAATTGTAAGTTCATGTAATTTAATTCCTAATGATGGCTGTGTCTAACAACCAGCTTGCAGGATTCACAAGCCAGTACAAGCCGGCTCGGGCACAGCCCTGGAAATAAAGCAGCGAGGACAGGGATGTTGTCCATCCTGTTTCCCGCTGTTTCCCCGGGGCCTGGAATAGTAGAGGAAGCTCAGAGCAGGTGCTCAGTCTGAGTTTGTTGAGCCTTTTCTAATGCATCTGTTTGTATCAGAAAGCACAAATTGTTTGCCTCCATCTACTTGACTCTGTAGGCTGAGTCCAGCCCACAAACGGGTTTCATTTGGCTCTCAGAATGTTTTCAACATTAAAAAAAAATTTGTTGCCAACATTTGAAAGTCAAGAAATGTTTGCAGGAAAGTCCACATAAACCTAGGTTTGCAGCATCTTTGGGAAAGTCAGAAGGTCTGGGCATACTGGTCTTGAGTCTCTCGCGCTGACAGAGGCCGGAACTGAGGGGGAGGCTCCCCCTTCCGATAGGTCCACGGCATCTCCCACCCCTCCCTGTCACCTCCCGCAGGTCCCCCTTCACTCATTTACGTAACCTGCTGGGCCCTGTGGACATCTGAGGTGTCATTGCTGTCTTAGCCTCCACTTAGCCTCAGTCACAGCGTCCTCGACAAACTAGGACCACCTTGAGAACAGGCTCTGTGAGTGAGGTCACCTGGTGCCTCTCCATTCCTGCTACAAGGCCCGGCACACAGTAGGACCACAGGTCCTGGAATTTTGTTAAATGTTTGTTGTCAACGAATCCTGCCCCCCTGCCATCACCCCCGGACTACCCTAAACTGGGACATGCACTAAATCCAAGCCCCGACTGGAATGTGACAAAGAGGTTGGCCGAGGCCAGCGTTTAAAAATACCCCAGGGCTGGTCAGCTGCAAAATGCTCAGAGGTGTTGAAACAAGCAGGCCAAGTCTGGCCAGAGGCCAGCCGCCCCAAGTTTGCTCTGTGAATGAGGGCTGATGGGAGGGAACCCCACCAGCTCGGGCTGAGGGTGAGGGGCGGGGAGACTGGGCTGCAGCCCCCTCCCCCAGTCCCCTGCTTGGGAAAGGTCAGTGCTGTTTATAAACAGCACCGGGTGACATGACATAATTCCATATAAAGGGTTACCAAAGCCTGGGCCCAGGGTGGCCTCCCCTGATGTTTCCACGCCACGGCCTCCTGGCATCGAGGGAGCTGGGATGTTGCTCACCCTGTGGTCTTCCCGCGGCCTTCAGAGCCACTGCCCAGCTTGCTGGAGCCACAGTTAAAAATAATGCTCACAGCACAGTCCCCTGGGGGGCAGCCAGCCTGGGGGCTGGACAGGGGACAAATGAGCTCTGGTCAAGTGCCCACCAGGTGCCAGGCGCTTCAGAGGCATTAGATCACTGGGTCTCACCAGAGCCTTGGGAGGAGGGATTGTCATCCCATTGACAGATGGGAAAAGCGAGGCCGGGGAGAGATGGCACGCGGTGGTTCAAGGCTTCCTGGTGAGTCTGTGGCAGCTCTGGCATTCAAGTTCTCGGGAAAGTGCCAAGAAGTCGGGGGCTCAGTGTCTCACTCCGCTGGCTCCTGAGCCCCGGGGACAGTGGCCAGGCCTCAGCAAAGCCTGAGAGCCAGCTCTCAGCTGACACGTCCCCGATCAAAACCTGCCCCTCCCCCCGGCTCCCCCTCCCACTCAGTGGCAGCTCCATCCTTCCAGACCCTCAGGCCAGGTAGCAGGGCTCCGTCCTCCCCCCCAATCTCGTCCCCATCCCATCATCTCCGCTCCATCCGGGAGGGACCATTCCTGCCCCACCCCCACCCCCAGTGGGCCCCCAGCCTCTCCAGCCCAGCCGGCTGCCAGAGCCTGTTGTGGTCCCGGCCTCTCCTGGCCTCCGGCTGTCATTCTCCAGCAGCGGCGAAGGTGACACGTTCACCCCTATTTATTGGTTGCCTGGGTGTGTTGACACGCGACAATGAACAAGGCATGGAGACCAGCCCCTGTCCTTGTGGAGCTGACATTTGGGAGGTGGAGAGCAGGCTCCACATTAATGGGTAATGCGGGAGGGAGCAAGGGGGCTATCTGGAGGAAGAGCGTCCCCTGCGGAGGAAGGAGCAGGTGCCAAGGCCCTGAGATTGTGCTTGGCCTGTGTGAGGATGAGGAGAGGGCCAGTGTGGCTGGGGCGGCCCGAGTGAGGGGTTTCGTGGGAAGCAGTGAAGGCAGAGGGTCGAGGGGCCGAGCCTTGCACGTCATTGGAGGGCCTCGGGCTTTTCTCTAGGGCAGATGGGAACTGTGCAGGGAACTGTGCAGGGAACTGTGCAGGGAACTGTGCGGGGAACTGTGCAGGGTCCTGCGCAGAGGAAGGCGTGGCCTAGGTTCTAGGTTCTGAAAGACCCACTCTAGCTGCGTGTGGAGCATTGGACTGCAGGGGCAAGGAGGGAAGGGCCACAGTCACGGAGGAGGTATCTGCGACGGTCCAGGCCGTAGGAGATAATGACCGGGCCCAGGGTGTGGCCGTGGCCGTGGCCGTGGGGAGAGGAGAAGTCCAGAGCCTCGCGTTCTGGATTTGTTCAGAAAGTAGAGCTGACAGGCCACGCTGCTCCACCAGATGTGACAGAAATCCAGAAATCGGGGATGAGTTCAGGGTTCAAGGCTGAGCAACTGGAAGGATGATCCTTCCACCTTATGGAGAAGGCCAAACGCTGCGCTGGGCTCTCACGGAAGCACGGATGTGGGGCAGCCCTTCCCTCGAGGGACCCGCACAAAGCCCTTTGCCAATATGACGGATCTTGCTTTGCAGAATCCCTCCTGGGTCAGATGGCATTCTTCCCCCAGCTCCTCCACTCCTTCCCTGGCCCTGAGGCCTTTATAAATTGTGCGGAAGACCAGGTCCCTTCTGCCTTCGGGGTCTCAAGAGCAGCAAACTCTTCCCTAGCTCTCACTGTGTGCTGGCAGGATCCCAGCCTTTACATCTGTGAACCCGTTTGATCGTCACAACAAGTCAGAGAGACGGGGACTATTATTACCTCTCTTCAGGAATGGGGAAACTAAGGCCCACAGAAGTTAAGTCACTTAGCGGGGGTCACACAGCTCGCAGGTGGCAGAGGCAGGATTTGACTCCAGGCAGTCAAGACTGGGGCTCATGCTCTTACCCACTCTGCTTCCTCACGAGGAGCTCACCACTGACCATAAGAAGCCAAACTGGGCTTGAGGGATTGGGGTTGGGGGAGAGGCTTTCAGCCACCTCTCCCACATAGCAAGGACAATTGTCATTTTCTGAGCACCTGCCCCCTGCCCGTGCTCTCTCTATTCTGCACATCAGCTGAAAGGGGTGGAGATTATGATGGTTGTGCCCATTCTACAGACAAAGAAAGTGAGGCTCAGAGAGAGGAAGTGCCATGGCCGGACTCACAGAGCCAGGCATGAGAACCTGGGACTCTGGGGTTCCAGACCCCAAGACCCCATTCTGTCCCTTCCTGCACCTGGCACCTGCTTCACCTGGTAGTGAGGGAGGTGCTCTGGGGCTTCATGGCCCTCTTGTTTTCCTCCAGCTGGCTGGCATAGGATAAGGAAGCAGGCCAGGGATGGGAGGGTTAATTCAGGAACAGCATAGCCCGTTGGGCTTGCAGATTCTGTCTGGTACAACAACATTTCTGAGGCACACTCTGGGCCATCTGGGGATGCCAAGGCAGGAGGACAAAGCCGAGAGTGTGAGAGAGGTCGAGGTCCCAGCTGCCTCTGAGGACAAGAGGAAGTGGTGGGTGGAGTTGTCACAGAAGTTCAGGTCAAGAGCAGCTCCGAGGAGCCGGTGCTCACGAACCTTTGGCCTCGGCGGCCTACTTACCTCTCCAGACCTCAGTTTCCACCTCTGTGAAATGGGTTGATAATGCCTGCACGGGAAGGCTGTTGTCAGGTCTCATTTGGGCCCCCAGGGGGCTCGCTCCCTCTCCAGCTGCCCGCTGCTGTCTTCCCAAACAGGAAGAGCCGAGGACCCAGTACATCATGAGTGCTCTGAGGCCCAGGAGCCTACTGGACATATGGAGGAAAAGAATGAACTTCTTCGAGACTTATCTTCACCTGGGAAGTGAGTGCTTTCTATCTACTTTGACACGCACATAGAACCTCTCAACCACCACTGAGGCGAGGCCTACGACCATCCTCACTTACCAGGTAGGAAGAGAGACAGCCAGAGAGGTTATGAGCCCTAACCAAGGTCACAGAGCTAGGAAGCGGTGGAGCAGGGATTTGAACGTGACTCCCTCTGCCTCCTTAGCATTAGCTCTTCAATCACAAAGCTGACATAAAAATATTTGAATTTTGTTGAGCACTTACTTTGTTACGTGTATTAGCTAGTATTAAACTTGACCTCCCATGTATGAGACAGGTGCTATTTTCTTTCCCGTTTCACACATGAAGAAAAGAGGCCGGGTCACAGAACTAGACATTTGCAAAACCAGCATTCAGACTCAGGTGGTCTGGCTCCAGAGTCCACGGTCTCAAACCCAAATGCTCTGCTTGGGAGGGTTAGCGAGGACCTGGTGCCTGGCGCACACATAGGCACTTCTGAAGTTGTTAAACCTTTGAAAAGCATGTAGAGACAAGCAGGCCACGGCGAGATCTCACTGGGGCATTCGCTCTTCCCTTATTTCCATCCCTTCCTGTTGGTCCCACTTGCAGAGGGAAAGCTGCCCGTGGGCCATTTTCCCCCTTTGTCCCCTCCCTCTGGGAAAATTCTGTGCAGCATCCACGGGTCACGGGCCGCTGGCCAGAGGGCTGGCTGGAGCAGGGTTAGGCCAGGTTATCGGATTTCCACCTTCGCCCCCGACCAGAGCTGTCTTTCCAAAACAGAACATTCAGTCACCGCCTGTCCCTGTGCTCAGCTGTCCTTGTGCCCCTGACCTCGCTTCCTGCCCACCCGCCCCGGGTTTTTCCCAGTATCCTTGTCTCTTACTGACATCTCGTGAAGATGACCAGAGTGTAGGAAAAAAGAGAAAGAGAAACAGGGACCAAGAGACACCGAGAGGATCCGAGGACCTGTTAGCATCTGACAGTGAAAGCCAGAGACGGAGATAATGAGAGAAACAGAAGAGACAGAGATGGAGAGACAGAGGGCGCCCCAGAGATACCCTCAGCCTCCCTGGGTCATGGCCTTGGCCCTCATTCCACAGAGTCTTGACCTTCCCCCAAAGCTATGGCATCTTCTCCTGCCCCCCTCCCCGGCCCCCTGAGTCCAGCGGGTCACAGGAGAGATACCCCACCTGCCCCTCCCTCACCTCCTCCATACACAGTCCCTTACCTCGCTAACTCCTGTTCATGCCCCTTCCTCCAGGAAGCCCTCCCTGCTTCCACAGCCCCTCTACAGGACCCCAACTGCATTTACCTCACTGCGCTGTTGTTTGTTTCGGGGTGTGTCTCCCCCACTAGAACATCAGCTCCTGAGGGTAGGGACTAGGTCTGCCTTGCTCACCTGCATCCCTGCCTTGCTCACCCAGCACAGTGCCTGACACATTGGCTGAATGATTAAACCAGCTGCTTCTGTGTCCCCTGGGAGAAGCCTTCCCTGATAGCAGTTGTCATTGTATTTCACTGTGTGATTATTTGATTTAGGGTCTGTGTCCCCACTGATACCAAGAAGGCAAGGTCCGTGGCTGTTATGTTCACCCTTGATCCCCCAGTGCCTGGAACTGTGCTTGGAACCGAGTAGGTACTCAAATATTGGTTGAATGAATGAATGAGCCGATGAACTAGTCACGAGCCATCTGGAGGTTTTGAATTTTACGTTTTAACCCAGTGGAGTCCAGCTCAACTCCTCTCCATTACCATTCACAGCAAACCCCGAGCTCTTCCTAAGGCCTGTGAGGTCCTGCATGACCTGGCCCCTGTTGCCACCTCCAGCCTGACCTCTGCCCCTCGCCTCCCCCTGGCACCAATGGCTCTGTTCCCTAGGGCGCCGTGCATGGTAGACACTCTCAGCCACCCCCTTCACACGCCACCAGAAGTCATGTTAGCAGAATTGGGTTTTTTTCTGTAAACAAGACTGCATAGGAAAATGGAGCATATTTGCACAAACAATCTCAATGTCACTGATGGACCTTGGTCACTGTGGGATAGTCTCCAAGTTCTGGCCAGCTAGCTCTCCAGGGCCTTGCCCTGAGACAGGGTTTGAGTCCTAGCCTCAAAAGAGCTGCTTGAGTGGGAAGGAGGGGGTGGCTGGGGGCCCCTGAGTCTGACCTTCACCTTCTGCAGAAGGGAGGAAAGAAGGCTGCAAGGAGCCCGGGGAGCAGAGCTAACCAGCAGAACGCAGCGGGTCCCTGAGGCTCAGACCAGGCCTGACCTCCCCTGGGAAGCTCCCCAGACCGCCTTCCCTGCTTCGGTGCAGCCCTGCTCACACCCTGACGGCAGCTGATACCACGTTCTGCACAAACTCTCTGCTCAGTCTCTGGACTGTGCTCCTAGTGGATAAGAGTGAATCTTTCACATCTTGGTGTCCCCAGAGCCCAGGTCCGGCATGTGGGGGGCATCAGCAAACACGTGCGGATGAACAAAATTATTATTGAACACGCACTTCCTGCCTGGGTTCGTATTTACTGTCGCTCTCGCTAGGATGGGAGCCCAAGGACCTCGTCTCCTTTATTTTTGTTCCCCAGGGTCTAACACTGCTTGACCCATAGGAGGCAGCATGGAACATAGGCAGAATGAATGAATGAACCAGCCCTTCCTACCAGCCCTCATAGCTGTCTCTCCCACTGTACTGGGAGCTCTGTGAGGTCGAGGACCAAGTCTTATTTGTTTCTAGGGCCTCTGAGTCCAGCATAGGGCTTGGCGCAAAGGAGATGCTTGGTAGGTGTTTGTGGATGGAGGGAGGGAGAGATGGATGGATAGATGGGGGATGAAAGAATGGATGGATGGATGGATGGATGGATGGATGGACAGACGGACGGACGGACGGACGGATGGATGGATTGGTTGATGAAGGGATGGACAGATAGATGGATGATGACTGAATTTATCAATCAATGGAAGAATGAATGGAATGTTCCACAGAGTGAGTGAATAGAATGGGTGCTTGGAAGTGTGTAGGTAGATTGATGGCAGGCAGATAAATGGAGAAATAGAAGGCTGGGTAGATACATATTATAGTCCGGGCTGAGAATGTGGGAAATACTGCTTTTTACACCCTGCCCGCCCACACATACACACACACACACACACACACACACACACACACACACACACAAGGCCACCATTTTAGAAGAACTAAAATGAATCCAAAGAATGACTCAGAGAGTTTTCAAGTGAAAGATATTTAGGAGAAAAAAATGTAAGAAGGAAGAGCCTCTGAGCTTCTAAAATTTTTCAAGCAAAACCCTGTAAATTGGTCATGCCTTCTTGCAGTGATTATGTTTTTATTGCAGGCCTGGCATATGGAGTGCCCTGGGTTTGGTCTGGAAATGGAAAAAAGTTTCAGATGTGGACCCTGACCCCAGGTTGCTCAGGGTGTCCTCAGAGAGTCAGATATATGCCCACACATCTTCAGTTGGTCTTTTTTTTTTTTTTTTAAGATTTCATTTATTTATATGACAGAGACACAGCGAGAGAGGGAACACAAGCAGGGGGAGTGGGAGAGGGAGAAGCAGGCTTTCTGCTGAGCAGGGAGCCCGATGCGGGGCTTGATTCCAGGACCCTGGGATCATGACCTGAGCCGAAGGCAGACGCTTAACGACAGAGCCACCCAAGCTCCCCTACGGTTGGTCTTCTTGTTGGAAGTGGGGTATACTGACTCCTTTTCCATGTGACTTCAAGCAATTCGCTTGACTTTTCTGAATCCTGATTTGCTCATCCTGCCTTGTAGGGTTGTTGAGAGCCCATGCTTATGAAGGGCAGAGCCACGTCTGGATTACAGCAGGTGGCTGGTAAACGCTAAGTTGGGCCTCAGGGTGTGACGCCGGCTGACCTTCTCAACTTTTCCTTCTCTACCTGTCAACTCGTTGCAACGGCCCACAGTGAGGGCCGTGAACCAGTGAGGGGCTCAAACTGACAGATCCAGTACTCCTGGGTTCAAGGCCGCCCTCGCCCCCTCCCCAGCTGCCTGGCTTCATAGGAACCCCTTGCCCTCTGGGAACCTCAGTTCCCACGTCTACCTCTCGGGCTCCCTGCTGTTTCTCAGACATGGCTGTCACGACTGTACCCAGGCTGCAGGAGAGGCTAAGAAAGTGAGTTTTCTGGCATCTACTTTGGGGAGGCATGGGCTCCTAAGGTTGGTGCTGTCTACCCAGATTTGCTCTGAGACACAGAGTGGGGTGAAGGGGGGTTTGGAAGGGCAAACAGAGGATATCTGCTTCTCACCCCACCTGGAAGAGAAGCTCACCCCATGCTCTTCCCCTATCCTACCTGTTTATGTATCCAGCAGTTTATACCACATGACTTTACTAACTTATTTATTCACTTATTTTCTAGTCTATTCTCCCAACACTGATACTGTCAACATCATGAGGGGCGGGCCTTTATCTTGATCACTTTATGTCCTCAGGGCCTAAAGCCCAGCCAGGCACATAGTTCGTGTTAAATAAATGGTTGAATAAATAAATGGAGAGATGATTGGATGGATGGATGGATGGATGGATGGATGGATGATGAATGGATGGATAGATGTTGGGATGGATGGATGGATGGTGGATGGGTAGGTGGATGATTCAGTGCATGGATGGGTGGATGGGTGGATGATGGATGGATGGATAGATGGGTGGATGGATGGATGGATGGGTGGATGATGGATGGATGGGTGGATGATGGATGGATGGATGGATGATGGATGGATGGATGGGTGGATGATGGATGGATGGGTGGATGATGGATGGTTGGATGGATGGATAGATAACTAGTTGGGCACATCAGAATCAATTAAAGAGCTTAGATAGCACACACACACACACACACACACACACACACACACACAGGTGCCTAAGCCCTGCTCCAAAAATAAAAATAAAAGCCAACACTTAATGAGTACTTACTGTATACCAGACCCCATGTGCAGGCTATGAGGTAGGACATTTCACTGAACCTCACGGCCACCCTCTGAGCTAGTAACTAATACTAATCTTTTTTTAAAAAAGATTTTATTTATTTATTTGAGAGAGAGAGAGCATGAGCAGGGGCTGGGGTTGGAGAGCAGCAGAGAGAGAGGGAGAAAGAGACTCCCCACTGAGCAGGGAGTGCCTGGACCCCGAGATCAAGACCTGAGCTGAAGGCAGATGCTTACCTGACTGAGCCACCCAGGTGTCCACTAATCTTTTTTTTTTATTTATTTAGAGGACAAACCTGAGGCTCAGAGAGCTAGTCACTGACCCCAGGTCACACAGCCAGGAGGTGGAGGAGCCAAGATTCAAGTCAAGATCTGTTTGATTCCAGAACCAAGCTTGGCTTCACTGGGCAGGCGGGGATGCCCGGGAGTCTGGGTTCCTCAGCGCTCCAGGTGATTCTGATATGCAGCCAGGTGGCGAACCCTTGAGCAGGGCAGGGAGTTCTGGGAAGAGTGCTGGCTTTGGGGCTGGCTGACTCCTGCACCGTCCTGCAGCCTGCCTCCTCTTCTCTGACGTGGAGCGGGGTTTCAGGAGGCCGGAAGGAGCGGAGCAGAGTGCCCGCTGGATGGTAAGCACTGGGGACACGCCCTGCAGGTCCTGTTGGTGCAGCAGCGGCCGCATTGTTAGTCCCTGGACTGGGGGCCAGTGGCCCCCCCTGCTCCTTCTCCCGGCTCCTCGGTACACATTCCCAGCTTCCTGGTGGGGAGCTTGAGACACGCGGCAGAAGACCCCACGGGGGCACTCAGGAGGCTTCAGCGTGTGGGTGCAGAGCAGGGACACTGTCGAGACTCCTGCCCAGAAACACATCCTGGGCCGATCCTCCCACACGCAGGTGTGCGACCCAGCTGGCCACTACCGTGTGTGCAGCTCTGACAGCAAAAGCCAGGAAACCGGCCTGATAAGGGTCGCAGCTGATGTGTGTGTGTGTAGGGCAGGCTTTCTCCACTCAGAATTATGGACATTTGGGGCCGGATCAGTCTCTGTAGTGGGAGTCTGACCTGTGCCGTGTAGAATGTTAGCAGCATCCCTGGTATCAGTAGCATTCCGTCCATCTCGGTTGTGACAACCAGGAGTATCTTCGGACATGGCCATTGTCCCCTGGCAGAGAACCCGTGGTCTGGAGCTTGCTCTGTGCAGGGTACAGGAGGTGCACACACTCTGCAGAAGCCACCTCCTCCTAGAGCCCATTACACCTGGAGACGGATGCTTTTCGTCCTTCTGCTGTACAGAGGCAGAGATGGCCAGGTTAGTGGTTTGCCCAAGGTCATGGAGCTGACATTTCAGCAACGCTGTGATTTGAACCTGTGGTAAGTCCCAGGTCCCTCTTTTTCGAATCGATTTTTGTGGGTCCCTTGGACTTCTCCCCATTCACAACCATGTTGTCCGTGACTAGATGTAATCTCATTTCTGCTTTTCCCATGTGGCTACCTTGGCGCGTTCCAGAACAGACTTGCAGGGCATGAATTATAGCCCAAGCAGATTCCGTAATCTGCACAGGATTCTTGGAAAATAAGAATAAAAAGAAAAAATAAAATTTCGTATTGGACTTCTCACAAAAGGCTCACTTTCTAGCAGCCTTGTCCTCTGAGAAGCTTTCTCTGCTTTGAAATTTTATCACCCAGTTGCAATCACACTGTATATATATATATATATATATATACGAATTCCCCAAACTACAAAATCAGGGTTTTTTTTTTTCATGTTATTACAAAATCCTCTTGGACACTATTTGTAATTGTTGCCTGTTGTGGCCGAGACCCCAGTTTCTCCTCTATTCTCTGACCTCTCCCTCTTCTTTCATAATAGAAATCTCAAGTTTTAGCTGGGCACGTGGCCACCCAGAAAAAAACTACATTTCCCAGATGTGTCCATGTGACTAAGTTCTGGCCAATGATACATAAGTAACTTCCAAGTAGTGTCCTCAGAGAGAGGGCGCCTGCTCTTCTTCCTATCCTCCTTGCTGGCTGGAATGCAGGTGTGATGGCCAGAATCAGAGTGGCAATTTTGGGCCATGGTGGAGCAATAAGAGAAAAGGCACCCGAGTCCTGGATGAATTTATAAAAACACCCTACCTGCCCTGGATAGCCACCTCCACGCTTCTTTTCGATAAGAGAGAAGCAAACTTCTGTTTCATTTATGCCCCTGGCATTTGGGGCTTTTAGCTACTCAAAGATGAACCTAATCCGAGTATTGCACTAACATTGTGCTGGAGGAATTGTCTCTAACATTCTTTTAGGAATTACCACCTAAGTAGCTCAACCATTCCCTGGCGATTGGGCAATTAGGTAGTTTCGGACTCCCCACTACTCTAAATAATTCTGTCCTGAACATCTCTGTGCATTTTCACTATTTGTGGTTATTTCCTCAGTACACAATTCCATAATAGGGACTTGGTTGGCGGGGGGGGGGGTCAAAGAACATGAACCTTCTTAATGCCTGTTAATAACCATCCGCCCAAGTGGGCCACAGAGTCAGGATGAGAGGCTACATCGCTAGGAGAGAGGCTCGGGTTTCATGGAATAGCTGCCCCAGGGAACCTGCTTTGTCACTGAGGACCCCTCCCCCTGCATCCGCTAGAGCCAGTGCCTTCTCCTCCGCGCCCCCCCTCCTGTCCTTCTCTGCTAATCACAAGTCTCTGGGAGGCATGTCTCCCTGATGAAGCCCAGACCCCATGCCTGCGCCAAGCTGCAAGGGAGGCTGGGAAAGTGAGTTTTTGGCATCTCCTTCCGGGAGAGTGGCCACTGGGGAAGGAGTTTCCTTGAAGCGGATATGCAAGGTGCGGAGCAGCCAGAAAGTAGGGCGAAGCTTAGCTCCCCAAGCAAAGACCCGCTGGGCTGGGGAGGAATGCAGAAAGGCTTCCTGCCTTACTTTTTAATTTGTCCTCCACTTATCCTGAAGACCAGCAGGCAGAAGTAGAGGACAAGGATGTCATTCCCACTGGTGTCACCCTGGCAGTTTCCCCAGCTCTGCAAGGGCTGCCTTAGAGCTGGGGACCCACGCCTGGCAGAGCACGAGCCCCATTCTCACCCCGTCGCCTGCAACCAGCAAGTCAACCTGGATGTCATTATGTGATGTAGGTGTGTCTCCCAGACCGCATCCTTCAAGTGGAGGACCTGTCCTCCTTACCCACTCTAGTACTCCCAGCATCCAGATGGGCCGGGGCGCGTGCTAGGTGCTCTATGCATAAATCTTGAATGAATGAATGAATGATGGCAGTCAGTTCTTAGTCCTGCAAGGAAGCTTGGAATCCTGAAATGAACATTTATCGATGCCAGCCACTATTTCCTGAGTACTGACCATGCTCCTGGCCCTGTTTTAGGTAGTGGGGATACTGTAGGAAAGAAGACAAACTAACTTTCTGCCCTTACGGTGGGGGAGATGAACAGTAAATGAGAAAACCCCAAAATATTGATATAGCATAATATAATATGATATAACATGATACCAGGTACTGATATATGTCTTATGAAGAAGTGCAAAACTAGGTAAGTGACTGAGAGATGCTAATTTAGAAAAAAATGGTTGCAGAAGTGCTCTCTGAGATGGTGACATTTGATGAGAGACCTGAAGTAGGCTAGCTGAGTAAATATCCATGGGAAGCACGAGGAACAGGCAGTGCAAAGGCCCTGAGGTAGGACTGAGCTTGGTGTATGTTATTTGTAACAAGGCAGCCAGGGAGGCAAGGGTTACACTGGGTTTCCCAACTTCAGCAAATCCATAGAACCCTTAACTGTCGGAAGCAGTGGGGTGGGGGTGGGATGAGTTCTTTACTCTTAAGCTTCTCTGGAAAAACATGATGTCAGGGACAGACAGTAAATCTTGACTTGTCCCAGAAAACAATGGGCCCACAAAAACCAGTAAAGTGTCAGGCTGAAAGTAAACGCCAAAGGGCTGGGGCACGGGTAGATCATATGGAATCTGTTAACAAATCTGCGTTTGAAAAAGAATTTCCCAGTTAGGGGCAGAAGCTTCTGGCCAGCATCAAAAAGATGTTTATTGTGGTGCCTCTGTGTAGACATGAAAAATGAAGATTTGTTGTCTAGCTGGAGATGTGGAAAGATGTACCCGGTATGTTAAGCAAAAAAAAAAAAAAAAAAAAAAATATATATATATATATATATATATATATATAGGTCATGGGGTAGTGTAATATATCGTACAATCCCTTTCACAAATTCACTCCCTCCTTCGCTCATTTGGAAAATATCCATTACAGGCCTACAGTGTGCCAGCATTCTGCTGTCGGGGGGACACAGGCATGGCCATCCCTGTCCCCAGCAGGGAAGGCAGATAACAATCAGATCAGTACACAAACACATCATCACAAACTCGGGTCAGCGCTAAGAAGAAAACACACGGGAGCTACAAGAATGTGCCCTGACATCAAGGAATGGAAAAAGCCATGCTCCAGAACACTAAAGGGGTCGGAAGATTTCAGGTGACTCGCTTTCCTTACGTTCGCCTTCCTTCTGAGTGTCGGTATGTTCTCATTTTTTTTGGTAATGTCATGTGTTATACTGGAGTGAATTAAAAAACACAACCAAAGCCCAAATGAATAGAGGAGTTAGAAATCGTGTGTCTGAAGATGATTTAACACCAGGAGAGGAAGGAAGGACACACAAGAAATCGCCAGCTGTGTGTGCTTCTGGGAAGGGGGGCCAGAGGCTGGGGTGGGGAAGAGCCTCTCTCCTCGCTAGACCCGCTTTGAACCTTTCGAATGTGCGTCTACTCACAAAATGATGATAAAATATGCCAAGATCATTTGAAATGAAACTTCAAGTCCGGTTTCAGTTTCATGAAAAATGACAAAGCCGGCAATGGTAGGATCTCAATATAAAAATGTTAACTGAGCTGAATTGCCATGAAAATCGTCGAGCAGTTCTCTCTGGGCAACCTTGTTTTGTTTTTGTTTTTGTTTTTTCTCTTGGTACTTTTCTGCATTCCTCGATTTAACACGAGAAGAAATAAAAGGGACAAGAGAAAAGATGAGTGTGCTCTGGAAACGTGGTTCTGCTTCACCCCCCCACAACTGTCCAAGGCGTGCGCATACGCTTCTTACCCCATTTGACAGATGAGGACACTGAGGCTCAACGGTAAAGCCACTGGCCCGAGCTCCCCCAGCTGGGGGTCTGAGCTAGGTCTGTCCAACCCCAAGGTCGTTTTTAAACCAGGATGCTCAGGTGCCCTTCAAAATGTCCTTCAAGGAAATTGCGTTGCTTTGAAAATCCAAGGGGGAAAACCAAACAAACCAAACAAGAAATATTACATTTTTTTAACCACTTACTCAAGCTCTGCTGGGGCCTAAGACCAACTCGGCAAGGGGCACTGTTTGTACTTAAGTGGGGCGTTCCTTCATCATGCCTGGCCTTACCACCCCCTCCCATGGCAAGTCCCTGCCCCTAAAACCCCAGCTGGTCCACCCCCTCATCTGTCACCCAGAACCACCCCCCTTGCACCTCTCTGAGCCTCCCCCCCTCCCCCCAGTTGAAGAATGCTGGTTGGGACTGAGCAGGGCCAGGAGCCATCCCGTGCGGCCATGGGGTCTGGGTGAAGAGGGGGAGACACGAGAGGCCGGCAGCCCCAGGCTCACAGGCCAGGCGGCCGCCGAGGGCCATCCGCTCTCGGGCCAGCCGAGGCCAGGCCGGGAGAGCCGGAGCCTGGTGCTGGGAGCTGGGCAGGCGGCCACTACAGTGGGGACCGGGAAGGCGTGCACTCCCTCCGCCTGCCCGGCAGCAGCCCGTGGCCGCCCGCCAGGCCCTGCCTGACGTCAGGGTCTGACCAGGGACATAATGTGCTGGCGTCGGGACAAGGGCTGGCTGCAGGGAGACAGGGCCGCGAGGCGGGGCTTTCAGAGAGAGACAGGCTAGGCAGGGAGAGAAGGAGAGAGAGAGAGAGAGAGAGACTGAGACAGAGAAGTGAAGATGAGAAATACAGAAACAGAAGGAAACGCACACGCAGAGACAGAGAGACCCAGAGAGACCCAGAGAGAGGGAGAGGCAAGAGGGAGCAGCTGAGGCTGTGCGGTTAGCTTGGGTTAGACTCCGGCCCCGGGCCGGGATGTGGTGACTCCCGCGCTGGGAGCCTCTGCTTGCTCACCTGGGCCGTGGGAGCCTCACTGGCTTGTGGCGGGGCTGGAGCACCCCTTCATCATGGCGGGGGAGTCAATCTATACAAAGTGCTTTGGCAGAGCCCTGCATATAGTAAGTGCACAATAAACTGGAGGGGACAATAGAGGGGGTTGGGCAGGGAAGGAGAGAGAAACGGTGGAGGGAGGGGAGAGTGACCCTGTGAGCCCTGGTTCCACAGCGACCCCCTCCCTGCGGCCGCCACCAGACGCCTCCCTTCCCACCCCCTCCATGACTCGGGCAGGAGGCCACCAGCACAGACCTTGGCCTGGCCTTGCCTGTCTCAGGGCCCAACCCCCTGTTTATGGGCTCAAGAAGGCCGTGATCCCAGGGCCATCACGTCACCGAAGCCAAACAAGGCCAGGCCCTGGTCACCGTGGGCCTCCCAGCCCCATCACCCCTTTTCCAGCTTAATTATTAAATGGCCCAGCAGGGCTGAGGGGCTGTACCACTGGCCTCCTAGGTGTGGGCAGCTGTGCCCCTGTGTCCCCCATTAATGCAGGGGCACACACTCCAGAGACCCCAGGGAGACCTTGCAAAGTGCCCTTTCTCTTGCTCCCACTTTTCCGGGATCTTTCATTTTCCTCATCGCTCACCCTCTTCTTTAGGGTTCCCATTTATTGAGCACTTACTGTGTGCTGGGCATGGTCTCTAATGTTCCTGACAGCTCCAAGACAGTGAGCACTCTTGTTACCCCATTTTTCGGATGAAGAAACTGGGCTTAGAGGGTCCCTTGACCCAAGGCCACCTGCTAACGAGTGGTGGAGCCGGGATTCCAGCCTGGCCGCCCGCTTAACCAGATAGCGGCTCCCCCCCCCCGCCATTTCCTGAGCAGCTGCTGAGCACCAGGTTCGGTGCCAGATGCTGTGCCCACATCACCTCTCAACCCCCCTGGTGGCCCTAGGAGGCGGCCAAGGGCAGTCTTGCCCCCCCAACCCCGAGAGACATGGGGCTATATCTGGGGACATTTGGGGTTGTCACAACGGGGAGACTGCTACTGACATCTGGTGGGTAGAGGTCAGGGATGCTGCTCAATTTCAACAACACAGAATTATCTGGCCCCAAAGGTCGATAGAACTGAGGTCCCCACTGCAAGGTAAGCCCTGTTATGCTCCCCATTTTACAGATGCAGAAACTGAGGCACAGAGAGAAATCACCTCTTGCCTAGGTGGCCATGCGCCACACTCCTGCTCTTCACCAGAAGAACGCCCCGCCTCTGCTGGTGGCTCCTGTCCTCAGGAGACCCCTGTCTCTATGCCAGGCCTTTATGAGTCCTTACTTGCCTAGTATAAATGATACCTCACCAACTCTTTACATCGGAAGGCGGTGTTTTAATCATCGGCTGAGAAAATAAATCAAGCCAAAAAGGCCCCGGGAAGGTCAGAATGCCTTTAAATGAATTTGTATTTTATTCGCAGCAACAGTGAGGGACATTTGAGATTGGCCACACACGGATTCATGGAGCAAGCATTTGCTGAGCACCTACCACGTGCCAGGCCCTGCCCTTGGTGCAGGGCAGCAGAGATACAGCCGAGAACCAGACAGACCCAGCCCCTCCTGGGTCGTTAGGAGCTAACACTCTAGTGGGAGAAGGGGACAATAAATAAGAAAGAAGACAATCAGGGTAATTTCAGACTGTGTTAAATGTGACTGTGAGGAGAGGGTGGTGTCCGAGATGGCCTTTCTGAGGAGGCGAGGCCTGAAAGATGACAAGGAACCAGCCTTGGGAAGAGACAGGGCGAAAGGTTCTAGGCAGAGAGAACGGTGTATGCAAAGGCCCTGAGGCAGGAGCCTACACGCAATGTTGAGGCACAGGAGGGAGGCCTGTGGCTGGAGCCAGGAGAGGGAGGAGGAGAGGAGGTGGTAGATGTGTCAGGGTTTTGCATGAATTCTGAGGGGGGCGGGAGCCAAGGGAGGATTTTGACCAGAAGGGGCACAGGATCTGATTTAGGTTCTAACAGGATCCCTTTAGATGCTGTTGTCAGCTGAATAATGCTCCCTAAAGATGTCCACCTCTGACTCCCCCAAACCTATGAATGTTACTTTCTATGGCAAAAGGAACTTTGCAGCTGTGACTTAGTTAAGGAGCTGGAAGTGGAAGATGATTCTGGATTGTCTGAGTGTGCTCAGTAGTATCTCAGGAGTCTCATAAGACAGAGGCCGAGGGAGGGTGGTTTGGTTACAGAAGAGGAGAAGACCGAGAGAGGAGACAGACAGAAACAGAGGCTGGAGGGGCATGCTTAGCAGATGAAAGAAGGGGCCGCAAGCCAAGGAATGCAGGTGACCCCCGGAAGTGGAACAAGACAAGGGAGCAGCGCCCCCCTGGATGCAGCCCTGCCAGCCCCCTGACTTATCCCGAGACTGATTTCAGACTTCTGAGCTCCGGAACTGCAAGCGAATACATCTGTGTCGTTTTCAGCCAAGAAGTTTGTCGTGGTTTGTTACAGGAGCCAGAGGAGACTAAGGCAGATGCCGTGGGTGGGACAGACTGTGGGAGGGCGAGGCAGAAGCAGGCGGACCGGGAAGGGGGCTCCTGCCACAGTCCAGGCAGGAAATGAGCAGGGACCCAAGGAAGTGACGGATTCGCGAGAACCTCAGGAGCCAGAACACATAGCCTTGCTGATGGACCGGATGCTTAGGGGGCGGGAAGGAAAGGACCAGCGTCCCTGGCTTCACTCAGTCACCCCTGGGCTGCTGCCTGGGACAGAGAGGTGGCCGCCGCGTGGTTCCTGCTCTAAGGAAGGACAAGGCCAGGGAATAGTTACAGGGTGATGGGCGGGAGCAGGCTCAGCTGCCCCGGGACCCCACATCTCACACCATTCAGGCCTCTGCCCCGATGTCCCGTCCTCTGGGGTGCCTCCCTGACCACCCTGCCTCAGAGAGCCCCTCCTGCTCTCTCGCCCTCCCCCTGCTTTAGTTTGCTTTGTGTGTCTTCTTGTCACCCTGTGTGCTCCACGTTCGTCTGTTTCTTCGCCGTCGGGCTCCTGCACTCAATCATCAGCCCCTGACAAGGAAGACTGCATCCAATTCCTTCACCGAGTCTCTGGCACCTAGACATGGTCTGACATGAGCGGTGCTCAGCACAAAAGTGTGGGATAAATGAGCAAATTCCCATTTTCCAAAGAGGACACTGAAGAAAGCTGCCTCAATGGCAGTGACTCTCAGGGTCACATAGCTGCTAGGTGCCGGGTCAGGATTTGAACCCAGAACTGATTGTACCAAGTAGCTACCTCCTACTACCAGTGACACTGCCTGCAATCCAGCAATTTCCACTTTGTGGGGTCTGGTGCTCTATCCTCCTTGAGGTAGCAAACAT
Source organism: Eumetopias jubatus (assembly GCF_037043125.1). Taxonomy (NCBI): domain Eukaryota; kingdom Metazoa; phylum Chordata; class Mammalia; order Carnivora; family Otariidae; genus Eumetopias; species Eumetopias jubatus. The sequence goes on from NW_028274815.1 coordinate 129,757,675, forward strand.
TTTCAGTACAGAGCCTCAGGGAACCTACAGGGCAACTGACCCGGCCCGGGGGATTACTAGATAGGGAAACTGAGGCTCAGAGAGGCTGAGGTCTTCCCTGAGGTACACAGCTTGCCAGTGGCAGAGCTGGGGTGCAGCCCCCACCAATCCCTCAATTGGGGTCTTCTCTCACATTCCCGGTATGCTCTGGGCCCCTGAGAAACCAGGCAGAGTAGGTGTAGCCCACACTGCCCATTGTCCTGGCCGAGCCCGGAGGAAGCCTGGCAACACCTCAAGCTGGGAGCTTCTGAGAAATGAGGGTTGGGGGTTAGGATCTGGGGCCCTGCAAACTCCAGCTCTGCCCCTCCTCTGCTGTGTGACCTCAGGAAAGTTGCTTCCCCTCTCTGGCCTAGGCTTCCTCCTGTAACTCCAGCTAAAATTCTAGACAAAGTAGATAAAAACGTATCAAACACATTTTAAAATAAAAAGACACAGCGTGTGTTCTAGCTGACATTTTGCATTAGAGTGTACCGCCAGGACATACAAATGTAGTCATAATAAAATATAATAAACTTAACTTGAAAAAAATCAACAATAAACAAAAGAGTTTATTTTTCTCTCGTGTGAATGAGGTCCAGATGTAGGCAGTTCAGGGCTGGTTTGGAGACTCCACAAAGCTCTCAATGTCCCAGGCTCCTTCCTGTTCATGACTCTGCCATCCCTAGGGTGTGGCCCTCCTTCTCATGATCCAAGGTGGAGGCCACAGCGCCAGCCTTCTCATCTGCCTTCCAGGTGGCAGGATGGAGAAGGAAAGAGGATGGGTAAAGGGTAGGCCACAGCTAAACCTCTAGGAAAGATTCCAGAAACTGCCAAACACACTCCCTGTTATAAGCCTTTGGTTAGAACTCAGTTGCATGGCCACATCTTGCTTCTAGGGAAACTGGGGAAAGCCGTTTTTATTCTGCATGTCCATGAACTCAACTAAAGGTTGATCAAACATTTGTAAATAAATGAGATAATTTCAGATAGTGATACATGCTGTGAAGGAGCACAGCAGGGCAAGGGGAGGGAGAACAGAAGCGGGGACAAGGCCTCCCTGAGGTGAGGTGGCTGAGACCTGAGGGACTGGAGGGCCTGGGGTGAACAGAAAGTGCTTGCCCTGAGGCAGGAACAAGCCTCTTGTGGTGAGGAAACAAAAGGAGGCCAGTGTGGCAGGAGCTGGGATGGGGATACAGCCTGCAGCAGATGCGGTCAGAGAGCTCAGCGGGGCTGGATCCTGGGGGGCATCTGTGAGGCCCAGGATGGAGGCTGGGATTTTTTTCTAAGTACAATGGAGAGACACTGCAGGGTTGAGGCTAAGGAAAGAGACCTGATGTGATATCCCTTTGAAAGGATGCTGAGCTCCTCGAGCCTATGAAATTTACCTGGCACCCTCCTGAGAGCTTCATTCATTCATTTGTTCATTCGTTCATTCATTCATTCACTCATTGGGCGAATGGGCTGGAGTAGCAGAAATGGCCCTCCCAGGCCCCACCCTCAGGAGAAGGGCTGACAGACCAAACGGACAAGCACTTCAACAGAGCTCACAGATGGTGGTGAGCGCTTCGAGGAGATGAACAAGACCATATCAAGGGCCTGCGTCTGCCCGAAGAACAGAGAAGGAGGTGATCTTTGAGCTGAAATTGGAACCATGAGGAAGTATTATCTTGGTGAAACCTGGAGAAAGGGAGAGAACATTCCAGGTAGAGGGAACAGGTGTGCAAAGTCCTGAAGAGGCAGGAAGAGAATTGTGTGTTCGAGAAACTCACCAGTCTCAGGCCTGGCAAGAGGGAGGCGGGCAGGAGAGGTGGTCAGAGGTCGGATCTGAGAGAGCCAGGAGGACGGCTCCAGGCTTCCACGTTCTGGGCAGGATGATTTATTAAGAGCTCTGACCCCAAATCCCTGGGAAGGGCCTATGGTCGGATCCAAGACAAGCAGGGACCTTGGTCTCCTTGGAGGGTGTTTACGGGCTCCCTGATGACACAGGCGGCCGCCTTCCTGTGGCTTGCCAGTCACCGGGCACTATATGCTGGTCTGTTCCCTTGCTCCCAGCACTGACAGTGCCTCTGACTCAGCCTCCTCCACGGCCACCCCTCCCATGACCACCGAGGCCACCATCCCCCCCCACCCCCCCCCCACCCGGGCTCCACAGACCAGCATGACCCTGGCACCCGGAAGAGCCTCTGTATCTCCAATCAAACCTGCCCATTTCGCAGAGGGAAAAACTGAGGCCCCACCAGGAAGAGACCCTTCCCCTACGTCTCAATCTGAGATCAGAATAGAGCCAGGGCCTGGTCCCAGGGCTCCTGACACGTGGGCCTAAACTTTCACACTGTTTAACTTAAAAAGAAGAAAAAGGAGGGGCGCCTGGGTGGCTCAGTCGTTAAGCGTCTGCCTTCGGCTCAGGTCATGATCCCAGGGTCCTGGGATCGAGCCCCGCACCGGGCTCCCTGCTCCGCGGGAAGCCTGCTTCTCCCTCTCCCACTCCCCCTGCTTGTGTTCCCTCTCTCGCTGTGTCTCTCTCTGTCAAATAAATAAAATCTTTAAAAAAAAGAAGAAGAAGAAAAAGGAGGAGGAGGAGGGGGGTGGAAGTAGGAGGGAAGGAGGAAAGGAGGAAGAACTTGAACAAGTAATCTTTAAATTGAACTTCGCATGAGGGCTTCCCAGGGAAGGGAAAGGAATTAGCATACAGTCCCTAGGTGCCAGGCACTTTGCCTCTGTCAGCTTGTTCCGTGGAAGCCTCAGAGCTACACGGTGAGATGCATGCATATGATCACATCCCTAAATGGTTTAGAAAACAGAGAGGCTGTGCAACCCACCCACCGTCACACAGCGGTTATCCGGAAGGGAGGAGATTTGAACCTAGGTCTGGCTACCGTTCCTAGCCCCAAGCACTCTCCAGTTGCCAAAGCTGCCTCTTCTCTGCCCCCACTCCTCACAGGGTCGCAGTCTCCTCTTGCAAAGCTAAACAGCAGAGGTTTTTTTTTTTTTCCTGGCTGTCCACAAGCCTGCAGATATGTTTCCTTTGGCCCACGTGGCATTTTAATAAAATTTGAGCCAATGTTCACAAATCAAGGGATTTTTACAGAAAAAAACAGATTTCTACCTCCCTAAAACACTGGAAGATTTGACTGTGCTGGGCCCACATTCAACAAGGGGTGGGAGTGTTTGTTTGAAAGGGATGCTCCGGCTCTCCACACTCCCCACCTCTCCCTACCACCTCCCTGGTCCTCAGGCCAAATGCTAGTTGCCATTTATCATAATGCATACACAGTTGTTTTCCTGAGAGGAGGGAACTTTTCTCTGTACCTATATTTCTCTCCAAAAAAGGAAAACAATAATCCAAGAGGAGTCAGGTGTCTTGAAAAATGGGAGAACACATATTTCTTTGCAGAACTTAGGAATATTCCTTGGGGTTCATTATACCAGCAAAACGTGGCTGAGCTCCCCTCCCCCACCCTGCGCTTAGATTTCCTTCCTGGTTACTCTAGTAGGATTGTCGAATTTAGCAAATAATAAAAATATTGGATGCTCAGTTAAGTTTGAACTTCAGATCAACAACAACAGTTTTTTTAGTGTAAGTATACCCCGTGTAACACTTATAACATACTTATACTAAAATAGTTTCTCTCTTTATCTGAAATTCTAATTTAACTGAGCATCCTGTCTTTTATCTGGTAACCCTACCTACTGGGGTTGACAGTGGGTGTCTAAGGGGCTTGCCAGGTTCCTCCTGTCCTGTTTAAGTGATTTGAGGTAAGTCATTTAAGTTCTTTGGGCTTCTAATTGTTCATCATAAATAACACCATGAAAATTTGAGGTAATATATGCGAAGAGCTTAAGACAATGCCTGGTTCTGTGTACGTGCTCAGTAAACATCAGTCTCTCTTGGACATCATTGGTGTCTGCCCAACAACCACCCCCCTTCTTCTTGGCTAGCTGAACCCTGATTTGTGCCAACCACACTGTGCCCGGCCCCAGGCAATGAATGTGATTGGTCTCGCCAATCATGACCCACCCATTCTGGTCTGCCAGTGATTGGTCCAAGATGAGCACGTGACCTGGTTCTGACCTGTAGGACACACCAGGGGAGTCCACTGCATGGGCGCTCCAGGGAGGTGTTCTCCCCTAAGCACCGTTGCCGGTGCTGCCCCTACCCCTCCCTTCCTGCCTTGGACACAGCTGTGGGAGAAGGGGATGCTTGGCCCCAGCTGCCATCTTGTGCCAGTGACATGGCACAAGGCTGGTGTACTGAGGATGGCAAAGAGCAAGGTCGGAGGACTCCAGAGCTGACCACACCAAACTTTGTCTAAAATAAATGATAGGGACGCCTGGCTGGCTCAGTCGTTAAGCATCTGCCTTCGGCTCAGGTCATGATCCCGGGATCCTGGGATCGAGCCCTGCGTAGGGCTCCCTGCTCGGCGGGAAGCCTGCTTCTCCTTCTCCCACTCCCCCTGCTTGTATTTCCTCTCTCACTGGGTCTCTCTCTGTCAAATAAATAAAATCTTAATAAATAAATAAATAAATAAATAAATAAATAAATAAATAAATAAATAATAGATCTCCATATGGCTGAAGCCACTGCTAATTGACCCTCTAGGGTGACAGCTAAGAGCATGAACTTCGGAGTCAGGAACCTGGGACACATCCCCGTTATGTCACTTATTAGCTCTGTGCCTCAATTTCCCTATCTGAAGAATGGAGGAAAGATAAGTATCTCCTTAATGGGGTTGTTGTAAAGAGTAAACGAGCGAGTGTAAGTGAAGTGCTGATTAAAGCGCCCGGCAAAGCCATCCTGAACATGTAACTGTTAGTCATTCTGATTCTCTTATCTGCACCCAAGCATTCCGGTTCCTACAGACACGTGTATGAAGTCAGAAATTCTCCAAATGCCGTGCAACTTTGACTTGGTAATTCCTCAGAGAAGCCAAGCTTCAAAATATAAGCAAATGTTGTACGCCTTTAAGTTGAGTAAATTGTAAGTTCCCCCAAGGAGTACTATGTAGATTTCTTTCCCCGCCCTGCAAGGATCCAAGTAGATTCATGGGCTGCTCTCCATTGGCTTCCAAGGGAGGAAGAGAGTAGCATGGTGGCTGCTTAGGGAAATCAGGGACAGTCCTGCCAGCTGGGATTTGGGGAGAAACTCCAGGGCCGAGATATGGTGGACTGAGCATAAGTGTACCAGTTAGGAATGCCTTCAGCTGAAACTTTCAGAATATTCCTCTAACAGTGGCTTAAATAGTAAAGGCATTTAATTCTTTCAGAGAACAAAAAGTCTGGAAGGAGACAGTTTCAGGGTCAAGGCAACATCGATATCAGTCATCTCTATGTCATCCAGTATCCGGCCACTAGCAACCCTTCTGCTTGGCCGTCCTGTGTTTTGGCTTTGTCTTTAGTCTCATTGCCTCACGGTCACAAGACAGTTGCCACAGTCACAAGTCTCACATTCTTAATAAAGTTTGAGACAGGACGAAAAGTGTTGGGGAAGAGTGGAATGTCCTTTCTCCTTGAGCTCTTTCAATCTGGAAAGGAAATCTTTCCCACAATCTTCTTGGAGGGATTCCCCTCACATCTAATTGACCAGAACTGACAGGGACCAGAACTGTCACGTGTGTGCTCCCCACTGCAAAGGAGGCTGGGAAGTGTCTTTTAGCAAAGGGGAGATATTATAGCAAAGGTAATATGACTGTTTTAGCTCAATCTTTTTTTTTAAGATTTTATTTATTCATCTGAGAGAGAGAGAGAGAGAGCACACGCGTGCATGAGCGGGAGGGAGGGGGAGAAGGAGAGAGAGAAGCAGACTCCCTGCCGAGCAGGGAGCCCAACATGGGGCTCGATCCCAGGACCCTTAGATCACGACCTGAGCCGAAGGCAGATGCTCAACCGACTGAGCCACCGAGGTGCCCCTGTTTTAGCCCAGTCTTAATCTCTCCCCTGCGGCAAAACTATCACCTTCCATCCCTAAACAAAATCAGGGTTCTGCTCCCTAAACAAAATCAGAGCTTCTTCCAGAAATCTCACTAACACAGCGGCGAAGAGATTAAAACAGAAAAGGACGAAAATAGGGGCACCTGGGTGGCTCAGGAGGTTGAGTGGCTGACTCTTGGTTCCTTGTGGGGCTCTGCACTCAGCTGGGAGTTTGCTTGACATTCTCTCTCTCCCTTGCCCCACCCCCCGCTTGTGCAGTCTCAAATAAATAAATAAATAAATGTACATAAACACACCAGGATAGAGAATAGACAATGAGAAGGTGAAGGGGGAATGATATGGCCCAGGTTTTAGAAGGTGGTATTTCTCCAGGGCTCCTCATCTGGGGTCTTAATCCTGTCTCTGCCAGGAACAAGCTGTGCAGCCTTGGGAAAGACCTTTCCCCTTTCTGAGCTTCAGTTTCCATGAAGTTCAGGGGAATCTTTCTGGCTGGGAACTTGCCTCAACACATCTCCTACTAGGGCATGGAGGAAAGCAAGGCCATGGGTCCTTTGCTCTGCTTGAGAAATGATTCTGAAAACCTTTGGGTTATTTCGCGGTCACATCTGGATGACCTAAAGAATGTGGGTTTCAGGGGCTTTAGAAAATTCATCAGTCTGGGAGGTGTGGGAAACTTCTAGCATCCTCCTCTGAAGGAGACCCTCGAAACTGATAAATTGCCATGGATGGTACTAAAAGGATGTAGGGGAAGAGGGTTAAAGAGTAAGGCTGGCTTTGGGCACCTACGATTTATATACATTTTCTTACTTTCTTTCCTTATTCCCTCTGTGACCTTGTAGAAGCCACTTAACCACCCTCTGCCTTGGTTTCCCCATCTGCAAAATGGGATATGGTCGAGACAGCTGGTTATCCCTTAGTGTCCATCCGCCCCCAGTTGCCTAGCCGGGAACCCGTAGCTGATCCTGGTGCTGCCCCCAGAAAGACTACATTTCCCAGCTTCCCTTGCAGTTAGACGTGACCTATGGGATGTGATCCTAAGCTCTGGGGATAACTTCCAGGTTGTATTTTAAAGTGGAGGGAAGAGCCTTTCTCCCTTTCCTTTCCCACTGGCTGGAATGTGGAATGTGAGGTCCGGGCATCTTGTACCACGAGACCAGGGCAACATCCCAAGGGACTGTGACCTCATCACGTTTCCACAGCTCACCCCTGCCGTCCCCCACCCCTCCCAAGGCGGTGAGGGACATGTTCAAACCCCTGCCTTCCTGCCCACCTGCCTATTGCTAGCCAGGCCAGTTTCCGGATGGTGGGCAGCGGGCCATGGTGCCATCCAAGTGTGGTCCAGCATTCCCAGGCAGGGGAAGGAGAGCAGGGCTTTGCTCCGGGAAGGCAGGGCCCACCAGCAGGCCTGCCCACCTGAATAAGAGAGGGCCGGACGCTGATAAAGTCTTGTGGACTGTTGAGGAAACTCTTCCTAGAGAAAAATCCAGATTTCCTCTCCCCAGTTTCCCAGGATGTGGTGAGCCCAGGCTCCTGGGATGGCAGGGCAGGCTTCCAGAAACTTCCATCCCAACCACACAAAAACCAAGAAACTGGAGCAAAAACCAACCCCCCCAAGGAACTCTGAGGATTCGCTGAAAAGTCAAGAGGAAGTGGTGCCCACGCTAATGGGCTCAGAGGCACTTTTCTCTCGGCTCTTCTACCGGTAAGCAGTCATTTATTTACTTAAATATAGACTGCACCCCTCTGCTCCCGACCCAGTGGCTCCCAGTCACCAGCGCCTGCATCTCTTTGCCAAGGGCTCTCTCTGGCCACCAGCACCCATCGAGCCCACGTGGGACGAGCCGGAAGTGCCCAAGGTTTCATGCCCCCAACAGCAACCAATGACTGATGGGAGGTGGTGGATAGAAACCCTTCTGTTTCCTCCCCTCTTGGTGGGAATACCATGGAGGCATGTTCACACTGGTCCCAGGGTTCCACAGTGGGATAGAGGTTCCCAGCAGTAACCTGTTCGAAAGGCACCCTGTACTGGCTGCCCTACCTTCCTGCCCCCACTCCCTCACTTCCTGGGATCACTTCCCAAACAACTTGAATCCTTGTCTCGCTGTCTCTTTCCAGGGGTGCGGGGGTGGGGGGGGCACCCAGCCTGAGACCTATATGTGCTGTGAGTCAGACACACAGATACATTTGGGGATCAGAAGGGACGTGGCTGTCCACTCTGGGAACTCAGAAGAAGAGCCAGACAACAGCCCTGTAGTCACGCAGAAGTAGAATCACAGGTGATGGTGAAGGTTGGAATTGTGAAGAAGCCTAAGACCTTGTGAAAACCCTCCGCTGGCTGCCCTCTGCTCCAGGCTGAAGTCCAGAGTTCTCCTCGAGGCCTCAGGGCTCTGCACAGTCCACTACCACCTTATCTCTCTGGGCTCATCTCTCCCCACTGTGGTCCAGCCACAGAGACCTCCTAGCTTCTCAGCGTGCTGGGCACGTTCCTGCCTCAGGACCTTTGCACTCACTCTTCTCTCACTGATATGCTTTCTCCAGACCTTCCCATGGCCAGCTCCTGCTTCTGGATTAATCTTGATCCAAACATCACCTCTTTAGGGAGGTCTCCACCCCCTCCCACCAGTCATTCTCAGCATCACCCTAATTTGATTCCTTCATAGCACATGTCTGTTTGCTTGTTTGTTGAATAATCCCTAAGTGTGAGCTCCATGAGGGCAAAGGTTGTGTCCCCAGTGCCTGGAACAATTCCTAGAGCAGAGTAGGTGCTGTTTATTGGATAAGTGGTTGAATGGTTAAGTGATGGAAAGAAACAATGAATGAATGAATGATATATGAACATTTGACAAAGGGACTGAATCTTGTCCTGGACAACCAGGGAAGGTTCTCCTGGGGAGGTGACATTGGAGCTGAATATGAACCGGGATGGGGTATTAACTGGGCCAAAGAGGCTGGAAAGGCTATCCAGACAGAGGAAGCAGTGTGTGCAAATGCCCAGAGGCAGATCCCAGAGGCGACATCAAAACTGTGCAGGGCAGCAAATCAACTGTAACCCAAGACTTTTCTCTTTTTTTACGAAGGTATAATTGACATATAACATATTAGTTTCAGTTGTACAACATAATGATTCGATGTTAATACATACTGCAAAATGATCACCACATAAGTCTAGTTTCACGTCCATCACCATGCATAGTCAGGGAATTTTTTTCTTGCCACAAGAACTTTTAAGATCTACTCTCAGCAACTTTACAATATGCAACCCAAGATTATTAGCTGTAGTCACCATGCTTTACCTTACAGGCCCATGACTTACTTATTTTATAACTGGAAGTTTGTACCTTTTGACTCCTTTCATCCCTTCACCCCCAGCACCTGCTGCTGGCAACCACCAGTCTGTTCTCTGTATCTCTGAGTTTTTTGGGTTTTTTTTAGATGCCACAGGTAAGTGAGAGCATATGGCATTTGCCTTTCTCTGTCTGACTTATTTCACTCAGCATTATGTCCTCAAGGTCCATCTATGTTGTCATAGCAAGATTTCCTTCTTTTTATGGCTAAGTAATATTCTGATATATATGTATATAATATATATATTCTGATTTATATCTCTCTAATATGGTTGAGTAATATTCTGATATATATATCTAATCTATATATTCTGATGTTATATATGTATATTACATCATTACATCATTACAACATACATATATATGTGTGTGTGTGTGTGTGTGTGTGTATCACATCACATCTTCTTCCTCCATTTATCTGTTGGTAGACCCTCAGGTTGCTTCCATGTCTGGGCTATTGTAAAGAATGCTGCACTGCACATCGGAGTGCAGATGTCTTTTTTGAATTAGTGTTTTTATTTTCTTTGGATAAATATACAGACGTGGGATTGCTGGATCATATGTTAATTCTACTTTTAATTTCTTGAGGAACCTCCATATTGTTTATCACAGTGGCTGCACCGATTTACACCCCCCCCCCACCCAACAGTGCATGAGGGTTCCTTTTTCTTCACATCCTCGCCAACACTTGTTGTTTCTAATCTTTGGGATAATTGCCATTCTGACAGGTGTGAGGCGATATCTCATTGTGGTTTTGATTTGCTGATGGTTAGTGATATTGAGCATCTTTTCATGTACCTGTTGGCCATCTGTACATATTCTTTGGAAAAATGTCTATTTAGATCTTCTGCCCATTTTTAATTCAATCGTTTGGTTTTTTGTTATTGAGTTATGTAAGTTCTTTATCTATTTTGGATATTAGCTCCTTTTCAGATATATGATTTGCAAATATTTTTTTAAATATGGAAATTTTTTTAAACTTTAAATTAAAATTTAAAATAAATTTAAATTAAAATTTAAAAATTAAAAAAAATTTCATTAAAATGAAAATGCCTTTTCATTTTACTGTTAGTTTCCTTTGCTGTGCTGAAGCTTTTCAGTTAGATGGAGTCTCACTTGTTTATTTTCACTTTTGTTGCCTTTGCTATTGGGTGTCAAATCTAAAACATCACTGCCTAGACTGATGTCAAGAAGCTTCCTGCCTGCATTTCTTTCTAGTTTTATGGTGTTGGGTCTTACATTCACGTCTTTGATCCGTTGGAGTCAATTTTTGTGTATGGTGTACCAAGACTTTTCTTAATACTTTCACACCTATGCGCATGAGGACATGGGGAGCAAAGTAGGCCTGTTGCTCTTCCCCTGGGGGTACCAATGTGGTGGGGAGGACAGACAGCACCCAAAGAGCTGGGAAGATGTTTATTCCCAAAGATCGAGTTGCCCTGCAGAGTTACATCACATGTAGACTCTTGTTTTCTAAAAGACCCAGCTAGATGCGGTATAGAAACATACGTAACACACACACACACACACACACACACACACACGCACGTGCATGCATAAGCCCGCGCGCGCGCACACACAACAAATGAAGAACTCCCTGAACTCCCCCATCAAAAGGAAGCAAAAAGCACATTCAGTATAGTTCCTTTTTGCTTCTGATCATTTATTTAATCATCCTCCCACCAGTGTGATCACCAGGAGCACAGGGCTGCAATTTCCTGAATTCAAGGAAAAAATGAAACAGGGCTACACCATTTATATTACAGCAGATATGCCCAGAGAGACTCTCCCCATCTCTGCCCTCCATCTTGGCGAGCCAGGCCCAGTCACCTAATGGGTTCTAAGGTGGCAGGTTCTATCTCCAGGCTTCCCACCTCGGAGCCCGTGTCCTGCCCCTCCCAGTGGTCAGGTGCGTGCTCATGTCTCGCCTCCCTGTGCGGTCACTGCAGTACTGAGCTCACTCTATGGCCCCATTTCCTCCAGGTGTCCAGGACCAGCCATTCCAGAAGGGTCTTGTCCTCCTGCCTCACCAGGGCCTCCTGTAGAGTCTTCCAGCTGGGGGCGGGGGGTGGGTGGGTGGAGACCAAACATGCTGTCTCTTCCCTGGGGAACTCAGCCACTGGCAGTGACCAGAGGCCTCTGAGACCACCAAGCCTGACATTCTTTTGTCTCCCAGAGAGGAGGGTTCACTTGCCTCCACACACTCAGGTCCTTCAGCAGAGGGAATTTAATATGGGGACTGGTTACGCGTGGTGGAGGCACACCAGGAGGGTGAGGGAGTCCAGAGCCAGAAGCTGCTGTTGGCTCTGGGGCTATAGAGACGAACGTGAGACTGAATCCTACAGTCCAGCTAGCCAGTGCGGGCTAGGCCAGCAACAGTCTGCAGCCACCAAGGAGCACATCTAGTGCCTGAGGCATAGGGAGCGGGAGAAATACCCTGGTTTCTCTCTTCCCCTCCCATCCCCCCCCCTTACAGTGTCACCTCCCCCAGGTCAGACCCCTCAGGAACCCAGAGGGCAGGGCCTGCCATAGATGTGCCTTGAAGGTCTCTAACTGTGACCTTCTTACCAGCAGACCCTGGGGATCAAAAGCTCAAAAGCCTTTAGGAGCCTGGCAAGAGTGAAGGGGGCCAGGTGTAAGGAAAGCAACTGACTCTTGGCTCCAGCTTGAGCTGACAGCAGGGAGGGGTAGGGACTGGGGCAAACTGGTGAGTGTGTGTCCCGTCTGAAGTGGCAGCAGCTCCTCAGCTGCATCTGATTCCTGCCGATGAGGAATATAGGTCCAAGGCTGCCTGATCACTCCCTTTCGTTCCAGAGAAGACAGAAATTCAGATTTTTATATGAAGTCTCCCAATTTCTAAAGATTGGCCATCAATCTAATTTCTCTGTGTGTTAGTCTTTAACACTGTGAAGAACAAACCAAAATACACACCCATAGCTGGAGCTGTCCGTTTGTGACATCTGTATCACAGCCTGGGGAAGGATGGCACACCACTGTGGCCTACCAGACGACATTATGCCATGGGCTCATTGAAAATCTCCAAAATGGGACCATCGATCCAAAAATCCCTGTCTCTATTCCAATGCACCTTTACTTTTCTGAATCATCCCCTCAACCCTGTGCCTTTACATTTCCATAACTACTTATATGAACCAGTCATTGAACTCGTTAAATACCTACTGTGTGCCAGGCCCTGGGAAACGATTCTGATGTAAAGTTGAATTAGCTGAGTCCCTGCCACCATGTTGCTCAGAGTGAGGGATGATTCCCATGAATAGATGATTAGACCCGGGGACTGTGTCTCGTATCTATACCACATGTCCTCTGGGCTTAGAACAGGGTCCAGCGCATAGTAGGTGCACAATGCATTCTGTACAACTGAATGAATACAGGGTGATAAGAGTTAGGTTAGCATGTATTCTCAACAGGGGCAAAAAAGTTTGGGATAGTACAATGGTTTGTGACCTTCCAAAGGGCTACAGTACATAAACAGATATACCATTTATCTGTATATTAAAATTTCACTGGTGGAGAGGAGTTGGCAATTAGGGAAAAAATAGATTAAAGGGCTCTTAGAATGGGGGTAGGTTAAGAAACCCTATTTTAGGAAGAAGCATGGGGCTATGGGAGCACATAGTAGGGGCTCTTAATCCAGCCTGAGAAATTACAGAAGGCTTCCTGGAGGTGGAAGCATTTCAACTCATCTTTTTTTTAAGATTTATTTATTTATTTCAGAGAGAGAGAGAGAGAGAGCATGAGCGTGAGGGGCGGAGTGAGAGGGAGAGAGAATCTCATGCAGACTCCACGTGGGGCTTGATCTCACAACCCTGAGATCATGACCTGAGCTGAAATCAAGAGGCGGCACTTAACCCACTGAGCCACCCAAGCACCCCTCAACTCACTCTTAAAGGATATAGGAAAATTAGCTAAATCAGGAGTTGACAAAACTTGTCTGTAAAGGGCCAGAGAGAAAATACTCAGGCTCCACAGTTCTCTGTTGCAACTACTCAATTCTGTTATAGATCAAAAGCAGCCATAGGTAATACTTAGACAAACAGATGTGGCTGTGTTCCAGTAAAACTTTATTCACAAAAACCGGTGATGGGCCACATTGGGCCCCCAGGCTGTAGTTTACCAACCCCTGATCTAAATGATGGGAAAGGGAAGACCACCAGAGGGAACAGCTTGAGCAAAGGCGTGGAGACATGAAGGAGGGTGGAGAATTAGGGAAGAGTGGATGTGGTTTTCCTTCTCCCTCAGGCACAGAAAAAGATGTCTATATTTACACAGAGATGGTGCTCTCACACAGGCTGAGCACAGGATCCCGAATTCATTCAACCCACAAATATTTATCCAGCACCTACTACATGCAGACATTGTTCTGGGCACTGGGGATGCAGCAGTGAACAAGATCACTCTGTGTCCTCGGGGCTCAAAGGCCAGCCAGGAATACAGTTTTTGTTCAATTAATGTATTGAGTAAATGGATAGATAGAGGGTTGGATGGATGGGTGGGGGGTTGGGGGTTGGAGGGGACAAACAGTAAACACTCAGACAAATGAAGGAACAAATAAGCAATTCAATAGAGCTTCCTCACTAGCTGTGTGAGCTTGGCAAGGTTAGCTAACCTCTCTGTGCCCCCAGGAGGCTGATAGAAGCAAAGTGCAGGACCAGCCCAGAGTGGCTCTCTATGAATGTTACTGCTGCTATCATTTTAAGTCAATATGCTATTAAATAAATACAGGATTTTTAAAAAACCTGATAAGCGGTACATAGAAGCAGAGCAGGGGTGAGAGGGAGAGAGAGAGAGACAGAGGGAGAGGAGGAACGACTTTGAAACAGGTAGTCCGGGAGGGCCTCTGAGTAGGTGGCGGTCAAGGCTGTCCTGGCCACATCCTGTGGGTATATCCTAGAATTAGCAGTGTTTGTAGCCCCATGCCCTGCAGCCTTGCAGAGGCAGTTAATTATAAATACCTGCCTCTCGGGAGTGCAGGAAGGTGTCTTCTCTAATTAGAGTGTGAGCGGAAAGTGCTTTGAAATCTGAGGATAAAAGGGAAGAAGGGGTGAAGCTCTGGTCACAAGGCCAGGGCGCCCGCCGGGAACCCAGCCTCGACTAAACTCTGAGAACCAGACTCACGCTGTCTCAGGCCTGCCTGGAGCTGACCGTCTCTCAGGTCCTACATGGAGTTTAGGGGCAGTAGGAAATACACCCTCTTAGGGCAGGGGCCCCGGGGCAGCAGTGCACGGGTGTTGGAGACAGGCTGGAGATAACGAGGTGGGCCCAGCATGCGACAGGGCCCAGCATGCGACAGGGCGACAGCTCGGGCGCTCAATCAGTGTTAGATATTCCCTGCCTTTCCACCTTATTGCTTTTATTGTCCTCGTTTCTACTTACTAGCTGGGTGACAGTGGGTGAGTCCCCATCCTCTCTGAGCCTCAGTTTTCTCTTCTGTAAAATGGGGTGATCATAGCACAGCCGCACTAGATGCGGGGAGAGCAGGTGGCACAGAGTACAGATAATAACACTTCTCTTGGCAGACCCTTAGGAAGTCACTGCCTTGCACCAGACACCACATGCCTCAAGCATGTTGTATGTGTTAACTTACTTAATCCTCGCAAATATTATCCTCATTTTCCAGACAAGGACCTCAGGGTCGCCAGGGACAGCCACGCACTGCCCAGCCCAGGGGGCACCAATCACACAGACCACAACAAGAACAGCACCCCTGATGCTCTGGTGCACGGAGAGGTTGAGTTACTTGCTCAAGGTCACACAGCTAATCCATAGCACAAGCGGGATTCCAGAACCTGGCTCCTAACCCTGAATCAACAACATGAGCCCTCATCACGATGGTGGTTGTCATGTTGGGTTTCTGGGATGCCGAGAAACTCTTTTCCCTTTGCCCAGCCAGGCGGGTGTCAAGTCTTAATTGGTCTTTCTTTTCTCTCTACCCCCAAAGTCTGCGTATTTCTGGGGATCTTTGATATTTTTACGGTTTTTGAATTTTACAAGAGCAATACATCTATGTTTTGGTTTGTTGTGCATCCTGGAATCCGAGGGAACTTGTGGAAATGCCAGGACATCCAACCTCAGACACTGGCACTGGGTGGGTCCCCCTCCATAATCACATGCTCCAGACCCTCCCCTGCAGATGGGTTTAGAGAGATAAGGGGACTAGCCCAAGGTCACACAGCTAGGAAGTGACAGAGCTAGAATAGATCTACCAGACTCCAACCTCTCTTCCTAATCCCCATATCTGCCATCTCAAACTGCTGGCCCATGAGCCAAATGCAGATGATTTGATTTGCCTGCATGGTGTTTTCATAAAATTAGGATTTGTCATCAGCATTTAAAGAAAGGGATATTTCCAGGAATAGTATTCAAAATATTTAACCAGACTGGCCTGGGCATCAGCCGTGCAGAGCGGATGTTGGCAGTCCAGTTGCAGCCATGGACGTTGCAAGGAAAAACAATAAAAAAAAAAAATCAAAAGGTCTAGAAAAGGCAAAACTATGGGGACAACAGAAAGACCAACGGTTGCTAGGGGCTGAAGGGGAGAGGAGGATGAAGAGGCAGAGCACAGAGATTTTTCGGGCAGTGAAACTACTCTGTAATGTACTACAGTGATAGATACATGTCTTTGCACATTTGTCCAGACCCACAGAAGGTATAACAACAGGAGTGAGCTCCTGACGTGAA
Source organism: Eumetopias jubatus (assembly GCF_037043125.1). Lineage (NCBI taxonomy): Eukaryota > Metazoa > Chordata > Mammalia > Carnivora > Otariidae > Eumetopias > Eumetopias jubatus. Next base: position 129,773,664 of record NW_028274815.1, read on the forward strand.
CGGGGGCCTCTGGGTGATAATGATGGGTCCATCGATTATAACAAAGGTACCCTCTGATGGGGGATGTTGATGGTTGGGGGGGGTGGCAGGGGGCACATGGGAACTCTGTACTTTCCGCTCAATTTCTCTGTGAATGTACAACTCTCTAAAAAATGAAGTCTATGTCAAATAATCAGAAGGTCTGGCCACCCCGCTCCCACATTTTCACGGGGCCACAGCGGGCCACAGGCAAGCCCCGGGTGCTCCCCTTCGACTGAGCGTGTGTGCTCCCATCTGCCAGGCCCCTGCGCCCACCTCCCTCCAGGCGCCACCTGCCCGGTCCCTGCGCGTGACTCAGGCATGAAGAGGGTGCTTCAGAAGTCCTTGATGTGGAAGAGAACCGGGCAGAAGTGTGAGGAGGAAAACAAGGAGGAAAGAGACCTGGTGACCGGCGGCCTCTCTCAGACCCTGCTCATCACCTCCCTGGGCTAGAGCCTCCTGGGCACTGTCTGTGCGGCAGAGTGAGCCACTCCTGATTCACCGTCATCTGTCCGGGCCTGCGGGGACCCACTGTGGGACCGGGCAGGAAGCCGCGGCGCTCTGCACCCAGGCAGGCCGAGTCAAGGCTTGGCGGTTTGGAAGGATGCAGGCCTGTGCATTTAGAATCAAAATGGGCAGGACACGGGAAATCAGTGGATGCCTTGCTCCTCCTAGGAACTTATCTCTAAGAGCATGCCATTCCTGATAAATCAGATGGACTTTTTTTTTTTTCATTAGTGTACTTATACGATCACTCACTCATTTAACAAACATTAAGCACCGAGCATGTCCAAAGGAGGCCTGGGAGTAGAGATAATAGGACAATTGAGGGGGGTATTCAACGGCCAAATGTTGTTTGTACCTGACCACTGTCCATCCCCCCCACTCCCCTTCTGGTAGCAGCACCTTGGTTTTCCTTTGGAGAACCACTCCTCCCCCACCATCACTCCACGTGGCTCAAGAGGGAGTAGGTTATCACCCAACAGGAGCTGTAGATGGATCAGGCCTGGGCAGCGAGCATATTCTATTCCCTGGCCTCATGGGCATGTGACCCAAGTCGGGCCAACCAGAGCCAACCCCCCAGACACGGGCTGGGGGTACACAGAAAAGTCTGCTTCTCTCCACTTGACTGGCTGACCTGGCAGAATGGAAGCCTAGGAAATGCTGGGGACTGTCTTTGCCACCCTGTGGGGTGACCCTAACTGACACAAAAGAAAACAGAGCTGAGATCTGGAGAGAGCATGATTGCTAAACAATAGGTACACATCTGGATCCAGCCACTCCTGAAGCTGAACCCATCTCAAAACTTTTCATTTATGTAAACAAATGCATTCATATACACATTTTTTTTTTTCTTAAGCCACTTTGAGTTGGGCTTGTTTCTGTCACTTTCAACCAACAGACCCAGACTATATGAGTGGGTAAAAAGCTACTTCCAGACCAGAAAACAAATAGCTACAGCAAAAACAAACCATGAGAAATCCATGTAAATTGCTCTGGGAGTTAAGAGGAAAGAAAACTAGAACTGGCTTCAGGGAAGGGACAGCCTTTTGTTTTCTTCCCACACAAAGTTTATAATCCATTCAGAGTTTTGATATTCTAATAACAATGACCGTTTCCCCAGCCTGTTCATCTGCACACAGCACCATGAACTAAATACTGTTGTCCTTATTTTACATAAAACTGAGGCTCACAGAGGTGAAGTGACTTGCTCAAAGCCACACAGCAAGATGACCAAGCACTGACTCCAAAACCCAAGCTTCTCACCCCCTGCTGCACTGCCTCATTTTCTTCTTGCCAACATTCTAAAGTTTTGCCCCAAAATATGCTACCAAGAGATGTTAATGAGAATCTGAAGGCAAAAATAAAGCAAGCATGAAGATGAGCCACCCACACCCTTTCCAGGAAGGACTTGCTGCTCAGCCATGGAGACAGTGGTCGGCAGACAGCTCCCAGCTCCTTCACCGCCTGCATCCGCTGCAGAGAGCCACTTCACCCAGGGTCCTGCCCTTCGGAGGGGAGTGAGCTTGGAACATTAGGGAGGAGAAGGGTGTCTCATGGGAACGGAGTGAGGAGGAGGGAGGGGATGTCAAGAAATGAGGCCAGAGAAGAGCAAGCAGGCGGTTGGGGCAAGGCTTGACAAACCATGCAGAACCGCGGCAGGGTTAGCAGGCCCCTTGCTCTGAAATTGTTAAGATTTTCAAGATGGCGAGAGCAGAGCATTAACCCGCGTGCCGGCCCCCCGGGAGTCTGGGTTGCAGTGCGGTGTGACTACGCTGAAGGCGGTCCTAGAGTCACAGTTAGGAGTTGGACTTTATTTTCTGTACAAGTGATGCCTGAAGTCTCAGAGACACCAAGTAACTCTCCCTCCATCCCACAGAGTGCCCATGTCGGAGTCAGGATTCAAGCTCATGTCTTGTTCTCACATCTTATACTGCAACCGGGAGGCCCACAGGAGGACAATGGTGGCTTCAGAATGCCCAGACCTTGAGGGGGCCAACATTTAAGGTTTGCTGCCTTGAAACCCCGTAGTCAGCAGCCCCAACAGCCACTACCTCGTCCCTCTCTCTTTTCTTGGGGGTGCCCACATCCTCCCTTTCCCAGCATCCCTTGCAGCTGAGGCAGGCCTGTGATTGGTCATGTGACCAGCTCTGCCCAATGAGATGTGAGGGGAGCTCTTCTGAGGGTTCTGGGAAAGCTTTTACTTTGGGACTAAGGGAGCGGATCGGGCGGGTGTGGCCCTTCTGTCTTCTTCCTACCTGGAGAAGGACTGAAGCCTCTGTCCTGAAGCCGTGAGGAGAAGCCATGGGAATTACAGAGAGGCTGGCAAGAGCCCTCATTTTCTTGAGCCACGAAATCAAGACCAACAACCACCTCCCTCTGAACTTTTTATTATGTGGGGTAAGTAAATCCTTGATTGAGCCACAGTCTGTTGGACTTCCAGTTACTTGAAGCCAAGGGCATTTCCATCTGTCACAGTCATCTCAGGACTGTGGGTCAGCCTGGATCCCTGCAACAGACGTAGAGATACTTTGGTCTGCAATGGAGACAAAATTGGCCTGGGTCACACGGTGGAGTCACAAGTCTCCTGACTCACCATCTAGTGCTCCTTCTGTTCATGCCACACCTCCTGTTCTGTTTCCTTCTATTTGGGCTGCTATAGACATGACCAACAGCTGCTTTGTAAAGTAAACATAAGGCAGAGATGACCTTGTTCTTAAATCCTTCCAGTCTCTTACATAAATAGCCCCCAGGCCACTGTCTCCATGCCTTTGGACCCAGGACAGCTTCCCACTTCCTTTAAAAAGATGAGATGACCAAATGTAGAGTCTATGCTCCTGGAAAGGTGTGAGTCATGAATCATGGATCAGAAGGTTCACAGCTAAGGAGTCTGCCAATCACACTGGTAGTCCAGTCCCCCAGGCTTACACTGAGCTTGTTCTCTGAAGCACTGACTCATCTGCAGCTTGCGGTCAGCTCTGACGCTCAGATCATTTTCTGCTCTTCTTGTGCCCAGCTGGTGGCCTTTAATTAGGTGCTGTGAACTTTCTGTCTTTGCTCATGTTGCTTTGCCCCTGTTTTTTAGAGGAATGAATACTGAAGAAATGAATATAATAATAATAACAGCAATTACTGTACTGAAGCGCTTTCAATAAATTACATTTTTTCCCTAAAAAATCACTGTCCAAGGTAAGTAATGTTACTTTTTTTTTTTTTAAGGGACACAAAAACAAAGGCTTCGAAAAGTTAAGTCACTTGCCCAGGGTAATAGAGGTAGGAGTATCTGATGGAACTGGAATATGACCATGAGTGTGTTTGACCCTGGAGTTTAGCTCTAAAGGACAAAGCCAATTGGATCCATTAGGACAGTTTCAGACACTTCTCTGCAGCAGTTCAGACTATAACAACATTGTTTAACTAAAAGACATCTGGAGATTGGAGACTCTACGGTGTCCTTGCCATCTTAAAGTTGTCATAAAGGACTGAGGATCTCTGCACCCTTCTGTCCCATTTAACAGCAAGTCAGCCACTTGTCCTTAGGCTGGTCACCTAATGTCACAAAATGACTGCCACAGCTCACTCATCACCTCTTCACACACCAATATTCAAAGCAGGAAGGAAAGGAAAGGAAAGTCTTTCTTCATGTGCCTCTTTCTTATCAGAGAGGAAATTCTTTCCCAGAAGTCCCCAGCAGAGTTTCCCTTTGTCCAGAACTGGGTCATATGACAGCCCCCCCAAGACCAATCTCAGGTCTGGGAGAATAAGTTGGTCATGGTTGGCTTAAACCAAATGTGGCTTACTTCCCAGGGCTGGGCAGAACCTTCCTTAGAGCTCTGTCAGCAGGAAGGAAGGGGAAAATGGCAGTTAGCAAGGCAACCCCCTGTGTCTAATACCCCAGCATTTAAAAAAATATTTAGCACAGTCACCACTGTTGGTTTGCAAGATTAATGTAGGTGGGACATGGGTAAAGTGTGTGTGTTTAATTTTAGTATTTATTAAGTATTTATGAGCATCTGAAAAACTACATCTATGGCTAACTCATCAGAATCATGAATTCATGGATACTCTTTCTCCAGATGAAACAACTGTATTTTCAATACATATATGAGCTAAAGAAAAATGTTAAGTAAATAACAGTTCATTTACTTCAAGATTTGGCCATTGTAAGGGTAGGAAACACTGTTCTATGTTATCCTGCTTGGCACTTTTTCCAACTTCTCAGAGGCCTTCTGCCTTCAATGTCCCTCTTGAGGAAAATAAACACCCACAACGATTTTTGCATCATCTGCAAATATGATTCAAATAAGCCTCCAGCTCAAATATAATCCAGGCTTCCTCCGCCGGGAAGGGCAGGCTTCTTGACTCCAGTCCCTTCCTGGCATTTCACCTCTGCCTTCATGGGTTTACTGGGTCTGCCCCTGCCGTGGTAAGCTGCTGCAAATCCTATTTCTGAAAGAACAAGATAGAAATAATAAACAGATTGACCACCTGAGATTTCTTGTCTTTGTCAGGGATTGTCACGCTTTCCTACAACATGAACTCTGGTCATGTAAATGAGAATTCGGGGGCCTGGGGTAAGAACAGGGTAAGTAAATTACAGCCCAGCAAGACAGTGAGATACGCAGGAGACTTTGTCAAAAGGCATGAGGTGTGTCAATAGGCCCCGATATCAGAAAAGCTCTAGGACCTTTGGTTGTGTGAAAAAAAGCAGAACGGTATGTACGGCACAGACCAGGACTCAGAAACTTTTTCTGGAAACGGCCACAGGGTACATACTTTGGGCTTTGCCGGCCACAGGGTCCCCGTTGCCACTGCGCAAGCATGCCATCACAGCCCAGAAGCAACTGCAGAGAGCACCGAAGCGCACGGACAGGACTGTGTGCCAATAAAACTTTATTTGTGGACACTGAGATTTTCATTTCATATAATTGTCCTATGTCACAAAGTACTCTTCTTCTTTTGATTTGTTGCAACCCTTTAAAAATGGATGAAAATGTAAAAACCGTTCTCAGCTTGTAGGCTGTGCAGAAGCAGACAGCGGGACAGATCTGGCCTGAGGACTGTTGTCTGCCGGTCTCTTGTATAAATCTTTTTGGTGCAAAAAGAAATGATAGAGAAATGCAGGAGAGGTAGAGTGCTATATTGCATGACATATATGTGTACGTGTGATATACGTGTTTGGAGGAAGAGAGAGAAGGAGAGATTTGTTTGTATATCTGAGGCCACCCAAGAAACTGGGAACAGTTAAGTGCTTCTCGAGAGAGGATCTTGGAAAGGCCAGATGAAGGCAGAAAGGACACGTTTTCACCTCAACCCTTTTCTACTGTTAGAATTTTTCTCCATGTGCTTGGTTACTTGTAAAAGCAGAAAGAATTGGCCAAAGCAAAAGAGATTCCTGGGCTGCAGTCAATGAGAATGGGACGATCTACTTACACACATACATAGGCCACCACAGACCAACTCCAGGGGGTGCCACTTGGGGGGGGTCCATCCTAGAACGGAGCCACCAGACTTCTACAGAGCCAACCCTGTGTGGCAGCCCTGTTGGCAACAAAATTAACACCAAGAATTTGTACCAAGTAAAATTAATCAGCAAATATTGTGGGAGTTGGGTTGGGGTGGAAGTTGTAGGAGGAGCAATAAAATCTCTCGATTTCCGTTTCGTGCTGTTCCTTATCTGAGCCACAGTAAAGCTAATGTTCTGCCAATATTTACTCCTGATCTTTGCTCCAGAGTGGAGGAAAGATGCCCGGGCCCAGCATAAATACGAGGGTGGACTTGCGAGTTTTGAGAAGAGAAGGGAACTCACTTGATATAAGATCATCTCAAGAATCTGAAAATGCCATTTGTTTCACACACACACACACAAAAACACTTCAAGGCCAAGTCTACTCATTGAGCATCCTGTCTTGGAATTGCAGTCACCTTACCCAGAAATTGGGGGTTCTCTGAAACCCACGTGCAAGCATTTTGACCTAGGTGAGACCACAAAGGGCAGCCTCCCACCTAGATAAGCAACAGATACGGATTTTTGATCAGCAATGGTTTCAAAAGCAAGACATTTCACATAAATATAGAAGCTTCTGGCGTCCCTTGAAACGGAGCTCAGCCAACTGGGCCCACATTCCCACCACATGGAGATTTTATGCTGCAGCCAAGTGGTGGTTGTACCTTCCAGATGGGACAAGGGCTCCCAGTTCGCCTCAGTCCCCACTGGTCCCTGTCACCCTCCATCAGAGTTGCTTCACTCACTCCTTTTTTACTGATACTTCATTCCGTGCACCTATATTTACTGAGTACTTACTATGTGTCAGGCACTGGGGTTATAGATATGAGCAGAACAAAAATTCACCCACTTCATGGAACCTCCATTCCAGCTGAAGAACAGACAGGGAAGGCAGACAAGGAATAAAGAAGAAACAGGGGCGTCTGGGTGGCTCAGTCGGTTGAGTGTCTGATTCTTGGACTCTTGGTTTCGGCTCAGGTTGTGATCTCAGGGTTGTGGGATCAAGCACCCCCCCACCATTGGGCTCTGTGCTCAGCACAGATTCTGCTTGTCCCTCTCCCTCCCCACCCCCTGCTTGCACACGCTCTCTCTCTCTCAAATAAATAAATAAAATCTTGAAGAAGAAGGAGGAGGAGGAGGAGAAGAAGAAGAAGAGAAGGAAGAAACAATAGATATAATGCCAGATAGTGATAAATTCTATGGAGAAAAATAATTCAGCAGCAAAGGTAGAGAGGAGGAGTTAGGCCAAGGAAGGCCTTACTGGGAAGCTGACATCCGAGCAAAGACCTGCAGCAGATGAAGAAGCAAGCCTTGAGGATATCTGTGGGAAGAATGCCCTGCCACAGAAAATAGCGAGGGCAAAGGCCCTGAGGCAGGACTGTTCCTTGTGTATCTGAGGAGGAATCAGGAGGCCCAGGCAGGAGGGGGAGAGGAGGCAAATGAAAGAGATGAAGTCAGGGAGATGACAGGGGTATGATTCTTGAAGGGCCTCACGGGATCTTCAACTTTTACTCTGAGTGAGGTGGGAGCCGTGGAGGATTCTGAGCAGAGGGACATGGTTGAACTTAGGTTTTGACAGACTTCCTCTGGCTCCATGAGGTGAATGGACTGTGTGTGTGTGTGTGTGTCTGTGTGTGTGTAGAGGGCAGGGTGGGGGACAAGAGCAGAACCAGGGAGACCAGTGAGGACCTACTGCAATAGTCCAGGCACAAGATGGTGGAGGTGGGGAGAAGAGGTTGGATTCTGGACATACTGCGTTTCCCACCTGGCTCCTTTTGGCTTTTGTCAGAAACTTCCTTCACTGACTCTGCTCCAGCCACATTGTCCTTGTAGGATGCAGCCTTTAATCCCCTAAAGGCCCTATGAGTTCATTTGATTATTAAATCGTCCCATTTTACAGATGAGGAAACTGAGGCATAGGAAGATTGCCCCTGTACCCACGATGTATTTTCTAAAGAGACTCAGGCAAGTATCTCCCATCCCTCATGATATTTTCCTTCATGTTTTTAATAGCTCATAATTCATGATATAATTCACATACCACAAAATTCATTCTTGTAAAGTATACGATCCAGTGGGTTTGGCATATTCACAGAGTTGTGCAGCCATCACCACGATCTAATTTTAGAATACTGGCATCACCCTGAAAAGAAACCCTGTGCCCCTTAGCGGTCAAGACGTCCCATTTCCCCCTCTCCAGACTCCGGCAACCACTAATTGACTTTCTGTCTCTATGGATTTGCCTCTTATAGACATTTCATAGGATATGTGGTTTTTCTGTGACTGGCTTCTTCCACTTAGCATGTCTTGGAGGTTCATCCATGTTGTAGCATGTATTGGTACCACATTCCTTTTTCTGGCCAAATAATACTCCACTGTATGGACGTGCCACATTTTGGTCTTCCATTCATTTGTCTCTGTGGGACAGTGCGTGCGTGTGCGTGTGCGTGCGTGCGTGCATGTGTGTGTATGGAATGGAAATGCCAGGTCGTATGGTAACTCCGTATTTAACCTTTGAGGAACTGCCAGACTGTTTTCCAAAGTGGCTGCACCATTTACAAATCCCACTGCGAGTGTGTGAAGTTCCAAGTTCACCACCTCCTCCTCCAGCTGTTCTTATGAAGTGACCTTGACACTCCTCCCACCGAGTGGTGAGGTGTCTTCCGCCCTACCTGCCCTCGCCCCTTGAATCTCAGGCAACCTTTACGACTGCATCAACCAACAGAGTGCTGTGGAAGCGATCCTACGTGACTTCCGAGACCAGACCATAAATATACCCTGCGCTTCCATCTTGCTCTTTTGCAACGTACCCTGGGAACCTAGCCGCCATGTTTGAGGAAGCCCATACTAGCCCACGTGAAGGGGCCACGTGGAGAAGTCACAGAGAGGGTGTCTGTCTTGGCGCAGGCAAGGAACCAGGTGCCAGTCATACAAGTAAGGACTAAAGATGATGCTGGCTCCCAGCCACCATGTCACCCCCCCCCCCCCCGTCTTCAAGTCTTCCCACCAAGACTCCAGACCTCGTGGAGGAGAGATAAGCCATCTTGATGCGCCTTGTCTGAATTCCCAACCCACAGAATCTGAGGGCTATCAATCCATGAGAATAGAATAACTCTTTCATGCCACCTAAGTCTTGGGGAGTTTGTTATGCAGCAATAGTAACCAAAACACATAGTGGGTAAGGGGCAAGGTCAGAACGACATCCCCAGTCTATCTGGCCTCGGGGTCACCCCTTTAACCACCATCAGGGCTGGGGATCCCATGGGTGCTGCCCCACATCGCAGGCCACAAGGAGGGTATCAGTGCTCCCTTCCCCGTACCCCGTGTGTCCGGTGACAGACATTGCCTTTCTTGGGCTGACCAGAAACATCTTCATTTCGTGTGTCAGCTTGTTGCTGCTGCCATGGTTGTGATTCAATATGCAAGAATTTTTATTCTTTGTAGAAAATGTAGAATAAACAAATAAGGAAAAATGAAGTCCACCTGTCATCCTCACCATACAGGGAGAATCTCCATGAAACACTTGACTCTATGGTAGAATCATAACATACAGGCATTGAATTTATACGATGTCCCCATGCATTGGGCCAAAAAGGGAGCGGGGCGGGGAAAGAAGAGGTGGAGGAGTATAGGTGACTCCATCTGGCAAAGCCAGCTCAGCGTATTTCCAAACACAAGACCCCCTCCCCTCCACCCAGTGGCTATTTTGATTTGCTCGGAGTTCACAGTACACTGCGGTTGAGAGAAAATTTAACATATTTCCCAGGACCACTTTGACTCTACATAAAAAGAGACTCCCCTCACCCACCCACCCCCCGCCGAGAAATGGGATCACTTTACACATAATTATTTTGTACCTGCCTTTTTCCCTGTAATGACGTGCTTTGAACTGCTCCCTGTGTTAGCTATTTTCTCGTGGCCTTTGTAAGGAGGGACGCTTTCGTGGTTCACACGCTGACATGGTCTGTCCTGGAAGACAGTAAAATTCTACTCGGATACCATGAATCTCCCCCATTGTGCTGTAGAGTGAAAGAAACCAGACAGGAAAGAGCAAATATTGTGTGATTCCCTCTATATAAAATTCAAAAGCAATAAAATTAATATATGGGGTTAGAATTCAGTACAGTGGTTAACCGTGGGGGAGATTTACGGGGAGGGAACAGGAAGGGGGCTTCTGGAATGTTCTGTATTTTCATCTGGGTGCTGATTACATGGGTCTGTCTGCCTGGTGAGAATTCACTGTATGATGTGTGCACTTTTCTGTGCAATTAGAAAACACACACACACACAGTGTTCTCAGAATATGGGCTGTGCTATATGGAAATACATCATGCTTCATGTTTTTGCCACGTGAAGACATATGTGAATGGTTAGAGGACTGGATATGGAGTTGGGGAAGCCCAGTCTGAATTCTGATTCAGCCACTGTTACATGTGTCTGCTTGGGCCAATTATGTACCCCTCTGAGCCTCAGTGCCTTCATCCAGACACCTTACCGTGCCCACAAGGCCCACAGGGTCAGCCTCTGCCCACCCCAGCTGGATCCCCCAACCCCCTCTGGCTCTCTCTCTCTCTAAGCTCCAGTCACACCGGCCATCATTCCGTTCCTCCCACAAGCAAAGTTTAGGGTAACCTCAGGGCCTTTGCACTGGAACTACCCTCTCCCTGATTTTCTTGTGAATGGTTCCTTTTTCTCCTTCCTGTCTCAGTTCAAGTGTCACCTCCTCAGAGAGCCCCTCACTGACCATTCCTCACACCAGCCACCCTCAGCTACATTCCCTGGGCTCGTTTTCTTCTCAGTGCTTCTAACTCTCTGAAATGGTCATATTTGTTTTTTGTGTGGCTGTTTTATCTATTTGGTATTTGTTCAGTACACCCTCTAAACCCACTGACTCCATGAGATCAGGCATCTTCATTATCTCAGTCTTCACTATATCCTCATCACCTAACACAATAAATATTTGTTGACTTAATTAATCAGTCTACACAGTGATCTGATTCCACTTTTATAGAATCTTCAAGAGGTTCAATGAGATGATGCTTTGAAAACAGCTAGGTTTATAAAACACAAGAGAGCTTTGAAAGCTTTGTTTGGATGTGGTTACCACCACTGAGAGAATCTAAATAGACAGGTTTCCCCTTGAGCTAGACCTTCAATAAACTGATCGGTGCTAAAAGTCTCTATACCTTCTGCAAACATTCCCCCCTCCATCTTTTGTGCTATTGGCCACTCGCCTAGAACAAAATCACTAATAACTCTTATTCGGTTTATTTACTTATTTATATAGTATCACGTTGACATGGTATAAAGTAATTCAAAAGGCACAAAGAGTGTATAATGAGATGTCTGTCTCCCTCTGACTCCTGCCCCGGAGGCAGCTCACACTTCCAGATACCCAGTAAATGCTTCTAGAAATTTCCTCTACAGAAACAGGCATGCAGAGATCTATATGCCCACCTTTTCTGTTTATACAAAAAGGATCTGATTGTGCACACTGCTTTATAGCTTTGCTTTTTCTTTTTTCCACTTTACAATCTATTTCCACATCACTGCGTATGAAGTGGTTTGCTCTTTGTAAAGGCTGTATGCACTTCATTATTTATTGATCTGTTCTAGGGGTGGCCTAGACAGGCTCTAGTGAGTGTCCTGGCACACACATCTCTGGGCGGGAAAGCCATGGCGCCCTTTTGAGCCTGTTAAAGGAGGAAGGAGCCCTTCCTCAACCTCATCTCCACCCCCTGCAAACTCCCTCCCCGGTGTTTGTGTTTGGCCTTTTAAAGACTTTTTCAGAATTGACTTTGGCTTCTTGGCCTGAACTCTGAAGTGTTTGAGCTGATAAGATAGTGCGCTTGGCTGAGGGGCACGGAGTAAATACTTACCTTGGAGGCCCTCAGCCTGAGCGCAGGAAGGGGCCGCGGCCCCCAAAGTCTCTCCCCACCTCCAGCAGTGGGTGGTGTGGACAGGAGGAGGGCAGATCCGTGCTGGGTGCCAAGCAGGCTGGGGAAGGGGAAGGAGAAGGGGTGGGAAGGTGGCCGCACACAAGCCTGCTCCTCACCCCTTCCTTGCGACCTTCAAGAGCAGTGCTGAGAGGGCCCAGCAAGGGTTGGCTTATTCTCCTGGGCATCTAAACCAAACAAGACACGGTGGACAAGTTAGAGCAAAGGCCTTGGCACACCTCAAGACCCAGGCACATCCTAAAGAGGCCTTGCACCCTGAGGGGCCTGAGGGGGCCACAGAAGGGGCCCTGTCTCCACGGCTGTGGCAGACAACATTGGCAGAGTCTTGACACGGCATCACTATGTGCCATGCACCATTATCTCATGCTTAGTGTTTTCCCTGCCCGCCATTAATCTTGGTCCTGGGCCACAGAAATGAATAAGTGAGGGCGCCTGGGTGGCTCAGTCAGTTAAGCGGCTGCCTTCGGCTCAGGTCATGATCCCAAGGTCCTGGGATCGAGCCCCGCATCGGGCTCCCTGCTCGGCGGAGAGCCTGCTTCTCCCTCTCCCTCTGTCTGCCGCTCTGCCTCCTTGTGCTTTCTCTCTCTCTCTCTCTCTCTCTCTCTCTCTCTGTTAAATAAATAAAAATCTTAAAAAAAAAAAGTGAATGAGTCCTGGTTCCCACTTTCCAGAACTTTCTTCAGTCTAGAACAGCAAACAGGCAAGAAGTGGCCAGGGTGCTGGGTGCTACCGTGGGGGAACGGACCGGCTGTGGGGGCCAGAGCAGGTGGGGGAAGGCCTCCCCAATCATGCCATATCCCAGCTGGGCACCCCTCTGGGGCTCCCCAGGATTCCCAGGGCCCATAGTTCCTGCACGATCTGGCCCTGCCCACCTCTCCAACCAGAGTCAGTGCCATCAGCTTGTCAACACTCCATGCCCGCTCCTACCTCAGATCCTCGTCAAACAGCTCCCTCTGCCTGCAGCACCCTCACCTCCTACCTCCTCAGCCAGAATGGCATCTCCTCCTCCAGGAAGACTTCCCTGATGCGCCTGCATGGATCTAGAGCCTCCTCGGGGCTGTCACATGTTCCTGTACCTTCCCTGTTCCAGCTCTGATCACTCTGGATTGGGGTCACCTGTGCCCGGCCCACCTGGATTCAAAGGCTGGCTGCGCCTCTGAGCTGTGCCACGTTGGGCCACTGTTTTCTCATCTGGAAAAATGGGCATGATGGTGAGACGTACCTCATAGGATTGTTGCGAGGAAGAAGGGATTTAATGCAAGTGATGAGACCGGCGTCTGGCACAGAGTTTGCACTCAGTGATGGTCGGCTCTACCATCACACTGTCTCTCTCCACAGACCGTAGTAGGTGCTCACTTAACATTTACGGCGTAAATGAATGCAACCCTTCAAATACGTTTATGAAGATGAGCAATATACAATATAAAATATTATATCACAAATATATACTTGTGATATAATGGAAAAGTTTTAAAATACACAACACTAAATAGTTGAGCAGTATGATTTATACCTATGCAAACACACACACACACACACACACACACGCACGCACGCACGCACACACCCACCCACCCATACTCTGGCTTAAGAGAACGAAAAAAACGAGAATGTTCAGTGTGGTTGAATTAGGATAGGACAAAGAATAATTTCTCTTCTTTCTTGTTTGATGTGTTTTTTTTCTAATCTTCTTTAATAAGCATGTTTTCAATTTAAATGAGAAAAAAATAACAACAAATCTGGAGAAGAGGGAGCCCGCAAGCCCTTTCTGTTCCATACAGTTTTCCCACAAACTGGGGCGGGGCGGGGCGGGGCGGGGAGGTCCGATCCGAGAAAGAGCTGCCCTTTGGAAGTGAAGCAAGAGTGGGAAAACCAGCGCCTTCAGGGTGGCGAGGGTGTCAGCCGACCAGGAGGAAGTTGTGCTGAATAATGACCAAGCAAGCCCTCTCCCCACACAGGGCATGGTGGGACATTCTGGACACCACTGCCCCACAAAGCCTCCCGAGAGGAGGCAACCGCCCTGCATACCACCACAGCGCCACCCCCCCACCGTCTCCCTGCAGATTCATGTGTCCACACCACTGTGTCTGTAAAGGGCCTGCCGTGTACCCTGCTCCACATACGTTGCCTCACCTAACCTAGTCCTGACAGCCGGCCTGTGGGCAAGTGGTAGGTACTGCTGTTAGCCCCATCCCACAGAGGGAGAAACTGAGACTCAAAAGACCGAATACTTTGCCCAAGGTTGCCCTGCTGGTAAATGGCAGAGTCTGAACTTAACACCGTTTGGTTCCATCCTTGTCTATGTTTGTCTTCCTTCTCGTTTCTACTAAGAGATGATGAGTTTCTGGAGGAAAGGAATTGGGTCACAGTTCTCACGATGTCTCTAGGGCCTGGCCTAGGGTCTAGCACACAGTGAGGGCCTAATACTAATGGTTGAGTAAATGAACTAACAAATCGGTGGGTGACGGACGGATGGATGGGTACATGGATAAATGGATGGGTGGGTGCGCTGGGGAGGTGAAATGCATGAATGAAAGGATAGATGGATGATGGATGCATGGATGATGGATGGATGCATGGATGGATGGATTAATGGGTTAGTGGATGGGTGGAAATGCATGCATGGAATGAATGTATGGCTGAATATGAAAAAGAATTAATTACATAAATGATGATGAAAGGCAGAGGGCCCTAAGAGAATGAAAGTGTTTGTTCCTGTACTTTGAATATGCCCTTCAGAAAGGTTGCCATTGGCAGCTCACAGGCCAAATCGGGTTTCAGACATGTTTTGTCTGGTTGTTACAGGGTTTTAAATATTTTAAATTAATTGCCATTATATAAAAATTAGAAAAGTTCATGTTAGAAATCTAGATTGCTAGCTTCTCTTGAAAAATCAGGCCAGTGCATATACTAGGAAACCAAGTGCCAGGACGGCTGGGGCTGTGCCCTCTGGGACCCCTCGGGCCCCTCCACTCTCCAGTGCACCCCTGATGTTGAGGTTGGGTGTCAGCTGCCAGGTATCATTACACTTGATGCTGGGGTTTTTCCCATAGTACCATCATAAGGAGAATGAAACCTCTCTTGCCCATGACTCTCCCTCAGAAGTGGGAAAATGAAAACAGGTAAATAGGAAACCTGGAGAAGAGGTCTTTCTTTGTGGACATAGAGGAAATTCCTGCAAATCTGACCCGTGAGCCATGTGTGTTTTCCTGAGGCCAGCAGAGTACAGTGCTTACGGGCAAGAATGCCAGAGCCTGACAATCTGGGTTCAAGCCCTGGTTCCAGTACATCCTGGTTGCATGGCCTAGGGCAAGTCACTGAATCTCTCTGGGCCTCAGTTTCCTTCTCTTTAAAGCAGAGATGCTATCAGTTCCCACCTTCCAGGACGTTAATTAATAAGTTCCTGTATGTCAGCTCTCTGTGTGCGAACTATTCTTACTGGCTTCGGTCACTGGTATGACCTCCCTGGGCCCCGTGGGTCCACAGCAGGGGTTTACAACCAAGGGCCATTTGGCAATGTCTAGAGATATTTTGGTCTGTCACCTGGAGGGGAGGTGCTACCACTAGGCGGCATCTAATAGGTCGAGGCCAGGGATACTGTTAAACACCCTACAACACACAGGACAGACCCCCACAGCAAAGGATCATGCAGGATTTCTGGTCAACAGGAATCCAAGCTCCCAGAGGGGCTAAGTTGAGGCCAGACGCGTGGCAGGCCCTGGGGCTGCCGGCAGCGGTGGTTCCCTCAAGGGAGATCAAGGCTGAGGACACTGCCTTGGGGGTGGCAGGAGACATTCCCTCTGGCCCTGAGCCACCCCGGCCTCTAGGACCGTCCCATTCCAGGACGCCTGGCCCCAGCCTGTTCCCAGCACAACTTGCAAGGCAAGTGATGTGTCCCTGGCGCCTCCCCGTGGCTTCATCCCTAAACTGCATGATACTTCCCAGCCCGGGGGTGTGGGAGGGAGGATGGGCCCTTGTCCCATGGCCACCTGCGTCCAGGCTAGTTGGGAATGTGGGGATTTAAGGTAATGCGCGGTGGCAGCCAAGACCTGGGAGACAAACTGACGTAGGTTTGAATGCCCCAGCTCTTCCACGGGCCAGCAGGGAGACCTTAGACAAATCCCACGACCCCTCTGGACCTCAAGTCCTCATCTGTAAATTGGGAATGATGTTACTTCACCGTGAAAGATTAGATGAAAGTAACAGCCATAAATAGATGGTACATATTGGATGCTTCATAATCCTCCCCTCTGACACTTGTGTTCACACAAATCCATAGTCTCTTACATTCGGTGAACTTCCAATGTACCCGGGGTGAAATTTAAATAAGTATCAAATAAATAATTTTGTTACCGTGGCATATTTACTGATATGGAAAGGGATCCACAATCTATTGTCAGATAACCACAGGCCTCAAAAACACTGTGCACCATGGGATCCCATTTTTGTTTGATACATCTATATTTTAAAATACATACATTTGTAACACGTACGAGAAACAAAGACATCATTTTCTTAATGTATAAAGAGCTCTTGCAAATGAATTAAAAAAATGATTATCCAACAGAAAGACAGGCCAAGGACATGAATGCTTTGCTACCAGAAAATAAATACGAATGGCTTTAGATATATTTTTAAATTCTGAATCTAACATAAAAGGGAAGACCGTGCAGATTAGAACTTAGTGAATACCTTTATCCCCATCTGTAAGGCAAAGATTGAGAAGTCTGATAATAGTTGGCCTTGGCTAGAGTGTGGGGAAACCACTGCTCACGTAGGTGGTTGGTCTGAATGTCAATTGGTAGGTATGACCTTAGTAAGCATTTAGACAATAAGTGTCAAAATTTTAAAATGCACTTGCCCTATGACTGGGTAGCTCAGTTACTAAGAATTTATCTTACAGAAATAGATCCACATGCATGGAAAGACTCCTGTGAAAGGGATACTAATTGCAGCATTGTTTGCCACAGCAAGAGACTAGAATCACCGACATGACTATCACCAGGGGCTGGTTAGATAAATGATTATATTCAGACAATGGGATATGTGAAGAATGCTCTCCTACTGCTGATCTGGAAAGATCTCCAAGGTATATTGTTAAGTTAAAAAAAAAAAAAAGAAAGAAAGAAAACTAGTGCAGAACAGGGTGTGTCGTATGCTTCTATTTAAAGAAACAACTAGAGGAATCCATGTACATATTTGCTTATCTACATTCTGTATATCTCTGTAACGATCCCCAAGAACGAAAACCAGTGTGGCTTCTGGGGAGGGAGCTTGGAGTTCTGGAGCTGGGGGGGGGGGGGGTAGGCGGGGGGCGGGGAGAAGATTAGGCGGAGATTACCCACTGTAAATCTTCTGGTACCTTTTCAATTATTTCTCATGTGAATATTTTTTTTTAATTTATTTAAAAAAAATGTTTAATGCATTAATAGATGAGAGAAAGAGAGAAATGCCTGGAAGGATGTGCTCCAAAGTATCAGCAGTGCTTACCTCTGGGTGGCTGATGTGAGCTAGTAGTGACCCTTATTTTCTTCTTTTTACTTAGATGGCCAATTTTTTAAAAAATAATTATTATTGAAGAATATTTGGTAGATTAAAAATTCTACAAAAGGAGATCCTCAGTGCGGTGTTTGGGGTTTGTTTGTTTGTTTGTTTGTTTGTTGTAGTCAGAGGAAAACTAACTTCTACATCAAACAACAACAACAAAACCCCCCAAAACATGCAAACCCCTAAGTAGATTATTTCCATTGTCAAAAACATTATGGAGTCTGAGGTCTGCTGGTTGGAAACACAGTCCATGAAAAAGTGCGAACTAATACAGCTCTTCTACCATGCACGTGCTAGGCATCAAAACCCCAAGCTTCTAACCCAGATCTGGGTTCAAATCAAGTTCCAACGGGCCCCTTTTTAGCTGGGCACGTGTTCCAAATCTCTCGGCCTGAGTTTCCTCAGCTCTGAGATGGGAAGGTCACAAGGGTGCCAGGAGGCTCGTGGGACACGCCAGGGCGACAGGACGGAGGACAGGATGGGAGCCGTCTGCTTCCCTCGGGATCCGTTTGCGACCCGCTGGGTCCCAACACCGCTGGGCAGTCTCCCCACAGTTGGGAGAGAGTGACACCAAGTGGCCAAACCTGAAACTACAGCTTCGGGCCGCCCGTTTTCCGGGAGCCTGGGAACCGCTCCCGGTCCGCTCCAGCTGTGGTCTTGGGGCAGAACCTCTCTGAACCTCAGTTTTCTCAGCTGGAAAATGGAGATAATGCTGCCTACCTGGCAGGGTGGAGGTGAGGTTTAAATGAGGCAACCCACCGAAATCATCTCCAGGACCGTTAGGTTGTGCAACTTCAGGCGGGGCTGGGCTGGGGGGCATACATGAAATTGTGCGACACAGGAAGCGCCTCCAAGTGCGTGGCTTTTCGTATCATCACCCCCCCCCCCGAACTCTTTGTTTCCGTCCACCTTCCCCCAGAGTGATTCTAAAGCGGAGTCTCCCAAAGTGTGGACCAAGTGTGGACCAAGTACCAATCTTCACGGGAAGTTTGTAATGGGTACATTTTCTTTCAATCTTTGTGTTTGTATCGCGGCAACTGTGTCAGATTGATACTGATGTGTGTTTAACGCCTTCCTCAGGCTCACCCATCTCCCTTTCCAACAAAAGGAGAGCAGGCCTCAGAGCCTTCGGATGGCAAGGTTATTTGGCCACAATTTAATAAAGTACGTGTTTTCATAATATTTTTTGTGGCCACCTACTGAGGGCAAGTGCTGTTGGTTTTCCATTTATAACAGATATGGTGGATTATATTATTGTCAATGTTTATTAGTCCTTCCTACTGGCAGTTCCCTGGTGACTCTGACTTCAGGTTTGGCTGTGTGACATCCTTTGACCGACAGAATGTGAGTTAAGCTTCCAAGCAGACGCTCTGAGGGACAGCATGTGCTTCTGCCATTTGCTCTTTTCTCTTTATCAGAGAGATGTGCAGGGGATGGGCCAGGGATGGGCTGCTGCCATCCCCGGAATTCCAGAGTAAAGAGGACCCAGCTGCAGCCAACTTGCAACCAACATGAAATATGCATGAGAAATAAACCTTGGTTGTTAACAGCCCAGGGAGACTGTGGGGTGGTTTGTTATTGCAGCAGAACCTAACCTGAGTTGACTGACACAGTAGAGATAAAATGTTTCCATTGAAAATAAATACACTTAAGTAAAATTAATGTGTTCCTTTAGAGAAAAACATTAAGTAGATAAGGTGCAGGGGACATACGTGATGAAGGTAGTGGTTGGATGACTGAAGTTCAGAAAACACTGGTGCCCAATTTTAAATGTGGAAATTGTTACTCCAGGTTGCAGGTGGCTCACTTCAGAGCCCCCACCCCAACACCTCCCAACTCACACTTCAAACTCTGATCTGCCTCCACCGTGTAGCCAGAGTGAGTTTTCTAAAGTGCAGATCTCATCCGTTTCCTCTCCTGCTCTAAGTTCTTCGACGGCTCCCTCGTGCCCTCAGATAAGTCTTCAATCCTCATCATGGCCTGCCAGGCTGGTCACAGTCTGTCCATTCATCTCCTTCTTCTCTTCCTCTTGCGCTCTCTGCTCTAGCTACACTGATTTCTTTGTTATTCTTCTAAACACAGCATGTATGCTCCTGCCTGAGGGACTTCCCATTTACCGTTCTGTCCACCTGTGATGCCCTTTCTGGAGATAGGAACATGGCAGTTCCCACACTCCTGAAGGTGTCTGCTTAAATATTACTTACTCAAAGAGTTCTTCCCAGCCCATCCTATATAAAATAGCAATTCCTCATTCTCCTGCCCCCTTATCCTGATTTTTTTTTTTCTCCATATCACCTATTACTCTCCCACCATATTACATATTTATTGTCTGGATCCCCGTTAGAACGTTAGCTCCTTGAAGGCAAGCCTTTGTCGGGTGTTTTTTTGTTTGGGGTTTTGTTTTGTTTTGCTTTGTTTTGTTTTTACTACTGTGGCCCCAGTGCCTAGAACACCACCAGGGAGATATTAGGTGCTCGGTAAGTACCTGCTGAATGAAGGAATGATTAAAAGATGGCAGAGGCGGACACCAGCAGCTCCAGGCCCACATTGCACTAGCTTCAAATCCAGTTGCTAAAGCACTCCTCTTGCCAATGGTTCAAAGTTGAGTCTCATTGGCTGCCACAGATCACGTATGTCTTCTTGAACCAATCACTGTGGCCTGGGAGAATGGAATACACTGATTGGCCAGGTGTAGGTCCAATGCCCATATTTAAGTCCAGAAGTAGGCTGAGCCCCATCTAAGCAGTGTGGAGTGAGGGGGAAGCGGGGGCGTTCTGTCGGAAAACTGTGAGGCTGTTATCAGAGAAAGAGGAAAAGGATGCTTGGTAGGCAAAAACAAACAAAAAAAAAGGTAAATTATTCACCTAGCTAAGTCCCTGGGACTTAGTGAGGGTTCTGTGAATGAGGAGACTTATTTGGGATAAACTTGTATTCAGGTGGGGGGGAGGGCTGTGGATTGGGGTGGAGGAACTCTGTTAATACCAGAGATAGAGCTAGAATAAGGAGCAGGTGATCAGGACAGTCCCTAGATGCCAACATATCCGTGGCATTAAAACATTTTTGAAAGAGATTAAAAGTTTGGAACCAAAAGTAATCTTAATTTTCTGCTTGCAACTTCTTACATAATCAGCAAATATTAATCTCTCTTCTGACACTGAGGACGACACCCTTGAGAAGAAATTTAAAAATAAACATGGTTGGCTCTAATCTGTTACTGTTGATTAGTTTGAGAACCCACATGTGCTTATTGCATGATAGGACCATAAGGCATACCACAAACCCCACAACCAGCCAAGTGGGGCCTCCTGAAATTGGCAGTCATGGTCAGCTGAAATTCTGAAACCATATGGCATAGTCCCGTTATTGGGAATGAGTAATCTATTTTGTTCCAGAATTGAAATTCTGAACTCTTTAATATTGCCTCCAGTGGTAGAGTCTGAGAGTTGTCCCCCAATATCAGCTTTCCCCTTTTATAATGATAGAAGCACCTGGCTGCTCAGAATGAAGACTACATTTCCCAGCCTCCTTTGCGGCAAGAAGTGGCCCTGGGGCGGAGGTATGGCAATGGGATGTGAGCAGAACCTTTGGGAGAGCAAACACGGTGGTCAGCCATTTGGCTTTTGGGGTGGGGACGAACGCTACTGCTGATGGAGCCACAGGTTAGGGACCCAAGCCTCTGACAACTAAATGATGTAGAGGCACCACCTTAACTCAGGCTTCTGTGGGAAAATGAACCTTGTATTTCTGTCTCGTGTCTCTGGACCCCACAGATAAAATTATATTCAAATTATATTCACACCTCTAAAGTAGTCCGTCTGTCTTGGAAAAGCCCAGAAAATACATACATGGAATAAATCCTTTAAAAAAAAAAAAAAAAAAGAACAGGGGCGCCTGGGTGGCTCAGTTGGTTAAACCGCTGCCTTCGGCTCAGGTCATGATCCCAGGGTCCTGGGATCGAGCCCCGCATCGGGCTCCCTGCTCATGCAGGAAGCCTGCTTCTCCCTCTGCCTGCCGCTCCCCCTGCTTGTGCTCTCTCCCTCTCTCTCTCTCTTGCTATCTCTCTCTGTGTGTCAAATAAATAAATAAAATCTTTAAAAACATAATAAAAATAAAAAAAGAACAGATAGAAGTACACAACTTTGATTGACTTGTATCAGTTTATTCCTTTTCAATACATACATACTTAATATATACTTTCAATATATACTTAAAACCATCTAAAGGAAGACACCCCGCCCTGGGTGTCCCTATAACATAGCCACTTCCATAAAACCATTCTTTGGCACCTCTTTTTGTTTCTTTGTTTTAAGTAGGCTCCACTCCCAGCATGGAGCCCAACACAAGGCTTGAACTCTCAACCCTGAGATCAAGACCCGAGCCAAGATCAAGAATTGGACACTCAACCGACTGAGCCACCCAGGCACCCTTCTTTGGCACCTTTAACTTAAGTCTTCCAGGCTCCTGATTCCCAAAGCTGGCTGACTATCACTGCATATGGGTAGTCTTTTAGAAATGCAGATTCCTGGGCCTTGGCCAGTTCATTTGAAGAAGAATATTAGGAATTTGTCGTTTTAAAAACACTCCCCATCTCACTAGCTGTGTGGCCTTGGGCAAGTTATTTAGCTTCCCAGTGCTGCTGCTCCCTTACCAGTTAGCTGGGGACAGTAATAGCACCTGCCACCGTAGGGTTGCTGTGAGGGCGAGTTTATGTCACATGTACAGAACACCTAACATAGGACCTGGAACACAGTGGGAGCTGCATGTGTTACTTATCTTTACACTGAATGGTGGGCGTGTAAATTGAGGCGAACTTTCTGGAGGACCAGTTGCTCTATCTACCAAGATGTTAAATGTGTACTTTAAGACCCTACAACGTGGTTGAAAACTTAGCCTACGATTACTCTCGTCACTCCAGCTCTGTGCACAAGCACACTCATTGCTGCACACACTTACTCAACAAGTGTGTATTGAGCACCGACAATTTAGTCAGGATGGAACAGGATAGACTGCAGCAGCAACCTCCCCAATCGCAGTGACTCCATACAGCAAAGGTTTATTTCTTGCTTTCACATCATGATGCAGACTGAGTCCCCTTCACCTTGTTGCTATGCCATCTGGAACAGGTGGTCTTGGAGATGGACACAGCAGGCAGAGAGAGCTAGAAGGTCTAATGGCACCTTTTAAAGGCTAGGCTGGGAATGGCTTGCATCACTTCTGTACATCCCGTTAGGCAGAAATGAGCCACACAATTTGAACTTAATTGCAAGGGAGGCTGGGGAAGGCAGAGTGTAGGGAGGTTGAGTGAGCGTTGTTTCTGTGATATCTATTTTCAAGGGACGGTTGTTGGAGCTGGGGACCCAGAGGTAAGCAAGACCAATAGGGTCCCTGCCCTCACAGGGCTTCCCTTATAAAAACCTCTATTCTAAACACAATCGCAGCATATGACATTTTGTACTTGAGCAAGATTATCTGAAGGATATGCTTTCAGAAGATAATATGCATTTGTTACTTTGATAGATATGGTCCAATTGCCCTCCATCAGATTGTGCCAATTTCCACTTCCACCAACAGATACAGGACTGCTGCTTGTCCGGCAGCCTCGCCAACGCGGGGTGTTATCTGACTTTTGGATTTTGGCCAATCTGATAGGTGAGAAACAATCTCTCTGTGTACTTTTAATTTGAATTTTTCTTATTTAAAGGAGGTTGGACATCCTTTCATATGTTTATGAGCAATTTGTATTTCCTTCTCTGTGAACTGTGTGTTTCTAGCCCTTGTCCGTTTTTCTACCGACACTATTAAATGAAAAAACGAAGGGGCAGAACAGAATGCATGTTGGAATCACTTTTGTAAATTAAAAGCCAAGCAAGATAGATGTGGTGGTGAACAAGACATTGTCCCAGGCCTCAAGGAGCTGCCATCTTAGTGGGAGAGACCATAAAAGAAGGAAAAAAAAAAAAAGGGAAGAAAGAAAGAAAAAGCAAGCAAGCAAACAAATGTTTTTAAAATTACAAATTACAGTAAATTCTGCTAAAGCCACAGACAATGAGCTGAGATGGAAAATATTTTGACCAGGATGGTCAGAGACGAGGTGACATTTAAACCAAGAAGGAAGATTAAGAAAGAACAACCAGAGGTCACAGGGGACAAAACACCTCCAGGTGGACCCCTACTTCATACCTAAACCAGGACAAACTCCCAGCAGATCATAGACTTGAACATATAAAGTGAAACCACAAATGTAGTAAAATAAAACTGATATTAGTCTTTTATAACTTCAGACTGTAAGAGACCATTTTAATAATGAAGCAAAGCCTAAATGTCCTAAAATGAAAGATAAATTTAACAGCATAAAAATGTTAAAAACAATTTTTATGGCTAAACACAACCTTACTGGATTAAATGCCAAAAGACAAATTAGGCTAATTTGGGCTTATCACAAAGGGCTAATTTACTTAATATACAAAATGTTCCAATAAATTAGTAAGAAAAAAAGTGAACAACTTGGTAAGAAAATGGGCAAAAAAGATTGTTCACAGAGAAGGAAAAACGAATGGCTGTAAGCATATGAAAAGATGTGCAGTTTCACACATAATAAGAGAAATGAGGTCTCATTCCCCCCTCCGCCATTAGATTAACAAAAATCCTGGTTTGACAGTCCACTGTATTGGTATATCAGAAAATTATCAACTCCACATAAAAACAAAACAAAACAAAAAACCCCAAAAAATGCCTTTGGCAATATTCATTAAGTTTAAAATGCCCATGCCTGTTACCCTGGCAATTCTGCTTTTAAGAATTTAAATTACAGGCTTATTCATACATATGCTAAATGACATACGTATTCACTGTATGTTGTTTTTAATAGCAAAAAAGGGGGGGGAACAATGCCTATCTATAAAGAGTAGAAAAACTGACAATCCATCTGCACATATAGTGTTCCCTGGTATAAAAGAAAGAGGTGGCTGTGTGTGAACTGGTAAGTAAAGCTCATGCCAAGGTTTCCTAAGAAAACAAAACAATGAGCAGAACCATGTGTAGAGCATGTACTCATTTGTAACATTTTAAGAGGGTGGAGGGGCAAAGAATCTATATTCACATTTGCTCATACATGCAAAAAATATATTAGAAGACTAAGCAAGGGTCTAGTAACTGGGTGCTGGAGGAAACAGCATATACAAAAGGCCCCAAGGTAAGAAAAAAAGGGGGCGTAAATTCCAAGGACCAAAAGTGTGCTTGGGAAAAATGACATGTGACAGGTGGTGGCCAGATGCTACAGAGCCTTGTAGACCACCATTTAGGAGTCTAGTCTTGAGTCCAAATGCAGTGGGAAGACATTCAAAAGGAGAACATGATCCAATTCACATTTTAAGAACATCTTGCTACCATTTGGAGAAATCGTTGGAGGAAAGCAAGATGGAAACAGGGAGACCAGTTAGGAGGCTGGACAGTTAGCCACAGGAGAGAGAAGGTGGGCTGTTCCTGGAGGTGGTAGTGGAGATGGTGAGGAGTGGAGAGGTTTTAGAGACAGTTCCAAGTTGGAATCTGTGGGTTGGACGTGGCATCGGAAGGAGCCGTGAAGCCAAGGGGAGACTGGAACCTGATCTCTGGCTCACATATAGGTGGTGACAATGGTGACTGAGCTGGGAAGTCTAGGGAGGGAGCCTGGGGTTGGCTTGGGACGGAAGTGCGTTCCGGGGGAGGGCATGTGAAGGCCGAGAGGTCGGTAAAATATCTAACCGGCAATGTCAAGTAGGTCAAGCAGGCTCACTGCAATGGGGGAAGCCAGGAAGAACCGACATGACTTTCACAGAATCACAAGGACAGATCCTGCGTGGATTCCAAGTTGGGGCCCCAGGCGCATCCAAAGTCATAGCCGAGAATGTTCAGAGCAGCCTTATTCAGAATAGCCTTAAACTGGAAATGACCCAAGTGTTCTTCAACAGCAGATGGATAAATAAATTCTGATAGATGACAGATAGATAAGGATGATAAGAGATACAGGCTCAAATAATGAAAAGGAAAACTGCTGATCCACACAACAGCAGGAGTGAAGCTCGCAGACATGAGTGAGTAAAAGAAGCCAGGCACCAAGGAATACGTCCCATATAATGCCACGTATACAGGGTTCGAGAATCGGCCAAACTAATCGCTGGTGATACACGTCACAATAGGGGTCATCTCAGGTGGGAGAGAGGGAATAGACTGGGAAAGAAAGGGAAATTTGCAGCACGGGGTCGGTTTAGAAATCTTCTAGAAGTGGGTGGTAATTACCCAGGTGTGAACATACGTAAGAAGCATTTGAGCTGCTTTAATGTCTGCAAGTTATCCCTCAATTTAAAAATATTGTTGAAGAACAAGTGGATTAATGTCATCTTAGCAAAAACCAACACAGTCGTTTAAAAACAGAAATAATTAAAAAATTAAGGCCTCAAATATCTTACTATCTATATAGTGATTCTTCCTTAACTTTAGGAAGAAAGTGAAATAAACGAATACTTTCAGGGATAAAAGATTTTTTATTTGAATTTTGAAAATTCCTTCATTGCCATTGCTTTTTCTCCTGTTAAATGAATGTCAAATTACATTTCAACATTTTATTCAGTAAGTCGTGTCTTCCATTTAAAAAGATGTCTTGGTGGCACCAGATGCCTCTGAAGGTAGGGGACAGGGCCGGACTGAGCATAGGGGCCTCGCCGGAAGTTGGGGTAAGAAGGCCCTCGATCCCCTCTGCCAGCCTGAGCAGCCAAGGAACTGCCCGTCCCTCTTGGCAGAGGCCTGGCGACTACTTTCTGGAGACATTGGGATAGAGAGGAGGTGGGCATTAGGGACGTCAGACATTGCAGAAGCTCGGGATGAGGCCGGGAGCTAAAAACAAAATGGTCCGAACCAGCTCCCTTCCCTAGTTCAGCTTCCACAACACAGGCAGCCTGGCTCCAGCAGGAACCCCAGAGAATCCTCTATGGAGAGATGGAAGTGGACCTCCTCAGCAAAAAGACTGATTGATAATGACATTTGGGTCCCAGAATGAAAAAGCTGGAGCACAGCCCGGCCGCATTACGGCAAAACACATGGAGCTTCCAAATGGTTTTCAGTGCCTCCTTCTCAAATATGAATAGAGGTCCGAAGAGTCCCTGACATCTGAGAAACACTTCCAGCATGAAAGACAGAGGCCAGCATCAACACACAGTAAAAGGGGTCTGGGAGCAAACCGAAATATTGCAGGGAGCAGATGAAAAGGCATCCAGACAGGAGCCCAAAGACCAGGATTTTGTATCCCAGCTCTGTGACTGACAGGGCTGCCACATACAGTTGTGTAAGTCACAGACTGCCCAACTCTAGGGGAAATGATACGGTCTCCTATTATAGTTTATGTAGATGGTGCCCTACAGGTGGTACAGTGCATCACTGTATATGGGACCCTGGCCCACTCTCTGTCCCTGGAAAGTAATAATAATAGAACCTCACACTGAGGGCCTCCTGGAGGGCAGGCAACCACCTCGGTTTGTTTCATAACACCGAAGCCTAGCATAAGTCTATTGAGTTGGCTCCCTGTAAATGTTTGTTGACTAAATCAATGAATTAATATGTGAATGAGTAGGTGAGGGAGAGAGTGAATCCGTGTCCTGTGGTTTACAGCATCCATAACACTCCCACAGCCATCACAAGATCTTAGTAAAGCAGGCAGCTTAATGTAGCAGCCTGGAGTCCAGGCTCTGCAGGCAGAAAGCCTACTTCAAATCCCTTTGAGCCTCTGTCCCCTCATCTATAAAATAAAAGTGATAAGAATGATCCCTGCCTATAAATTCCATTGTGATGATTAACTGAATGCATGATAAGCATTCAACAGGGGCCTGACCAAGTCTTGTCAGTTAGAATTAGATCTGGCTATGTAACACAGAAAACCCACATGAGTGACTTAAACAAGATAGAGCTCCCTCTCTCCCTCCCTGTCCCTGTGCACGTACTTAAGAAATTAAGAGGTGTGGTATCCAGGGTTGGAAAGATGACCAGCCATCGGAGTCCTAGACTTCTATCTTTTTGCTCCACCAGCGTCAAGATTGCCTTATGGACGAAAATAGCTGCCAGAGTGCCAGCCATCAGGTCCACATTCCAGGCAGAATGAAGAAGGAAGCAAGGCGTATACATGCCATCAGCTCCACCCAACAACTTCTGCTTGCTTCGCCCCTAGCTGCATGGGAGACACATTACTGCCCAGAACAAAATTAGGGTCTGTTAATAAGGAATAGATTGGGAGAGCAGCCAGCCATCTCTGCCACATGAATATTCACTATTATTATTGTTGTTTTAGCCCCGTTTTAGAGAGGAGAAGTGAAGCTCGGAGAAATTAGGTAATTTGCCCAAGGTCTTATTCATTTCATTCAATAAGTGTTAACTATAATGCCTACTATGTGCTGGTCTCTTAGGATACAAACGCTGAATAAGACATGGGCTCTGCTCTCAAGGACATGAAACCAAGTCATGTCAAAGAGCATGGCAAGAGCATTCACCCCAATGGCCCAAAGGACAGAGCATTCAACCTGGAGTAAAGGCATGAGGCTGGAGTCAGGGAGAGCTTCCTGGAAGAGGTGGAGATCCTCATCATGGAGATGACAACCACACATATTTCATAGGGCTGTGGAGAAGATTAAATGAGATTTGCCAGGGCAAGCTCAGCACCGTGCCAGGCACACAGTACAACTATCTTCATCATCCTCGTTATTATCTTATTCTCTTTGCAGAAATAAAAATGGCCACTTCTTAACTTTAGAATATTTTACAGCTGAAACTATCTTCAAAAGGTGTCAACCTGGGGCGCCTGGGTGGCTCAGATGGTTAAGCATCTGCCTTCGGCTCAGGTCGTGATCCCCCAGGGACCTGGGATCGAGTCCCACATCGGGCTCCCTGCTCAGCGGGGAGCCTGCTTCTCCCTCTGCCTCTCTCTCTCTCTCTCTCTCTCTCTCTGTCTCTCATGAATAAATAAATAAAATCTTTAAAAAAAAATTTTTAAAAAAGGTGTCAACCTCTACTATGTATTTAAAACAGCAGAACAGGGGCACCTGGGTGGCTCAGTCGTTAAGCGTCTGCCTTCGGCTCGGGTCATGATCCCAGGGTCCTGGGATCGAGCCCCACATCGGGCTCCCTGCTCCGCGGGAAGCCTGCTTCTCCCTCTCCCTCTGCCCCTGCTTGTGTTCCCTCTCTCGCTGTGTCTTTCTCTGTCAAATAAATAAAATATTTAAAAAAATAATAAAAATTAAAAAAAAAAACCAAAACAGCAGAACAACAGGAAACAAAAATGCCTCATTTTCTGTTGACTCTAGGCCAGAAACCAACCTTTGGGAATGACCAATTCATACCCTCTCAGGAAGAACTGGATTTTGAAAGCTAGCCTCTGAAGTTTTTATCACAAGCACTTAGCTACCATCCTCTCTGCTTAATAATAGGAAAGAACCAGCAAAGGGTTAAAAAAAAATTTTTTTTTAACACCAAAACAGGGTTTGGTTCTCCAGAAAAGGCCAGAAGAACTGAAGCTAATTCACATTTTACTCAAGCAACCCCAAGAGAAACCAAGTTTCCTGGAAGGACAAAAGGCAAAGGCAGGAGCTGTTTAAGCGCAAGCTCAAAGTGAAACCAGATTATGTGGGGTCCACAAGGCGGCCTTGAAGCTGAACCTCAAAAATAGCATCTGTGCCCTGGATATTTTGGGAGTGTCCTGGGCAGAGCACGGCAGGAGCCAGGGGCCTCTTTGGATATCTCCAAGGACGTACCTAAAGAATGTATCACCCGGCCTCCCCTTGACCCCAGGCCCCACCCGAGCCCCAGAGCTGTGTCAGCAGCAGCATAAATGGTACAGAGATAAAGGGAGATATTTAAACACCCAGAAATCATCTTCTAATTTAGGAACTGAGCTGCAAAATATCTGTCTCCATTAATGGCTTGAGTTGGGAATTTGGATTTTGAACTTCTTCTCCTGCCGGGCAGCTAAAACATCTTCATGTATTTATAGGCAGCAAGCATGAGGCTGTAGGGACAGGAGGGCTATGGGTCTTAGGCTGTCTGGAATCGGAAGAGTAAGACCGGCAGAAACCTTGCCAGGCCTTTGTTTACGCCGTGCTTCCGCCGGGGCTCATGATCACCTCATCATTGCCGCTGTTGCCACCGTGTATTAAGTACTTAAGACTTGCCCAAGGAGGGTGCGATCCTTTAATTACGTCCCTCCCTGCATCATTGTGGGAGGCCAGCTGGAATCGCTCTCCCTGTTTTGCACAAAAGAAAATGAAGGCCTGGGTGAGTGAACACGTTCAGGGTCAAACAGTTGTCAGCACGTGGGAGATGGCAGGATGTGGGTGGGAATTAGGTAGGCACCGACTCCAGCCCAGTTTAAAAGGCTTGCGGGTCTAAATTCAAAATGTGTGCTTTATTCCACAAGAATTGGTAGAGAGACAGAGAGAGAGAGAGTGTGTGTGCGTGTGTGTAAGTGCGTGCGCGCTCATTGGGATGTCTGTGTGTGGTCTTTCGTGAGTTGGTCCGTGCGTATTTCTGTTTTTGTGTTTGTCTGTGTGCTTCTGTGTGTGTTTCTATGTATGTCTGTGTGTCTGTCTGTGTAAAAGGAGGGGCAGAGGGAGAAGAGGGAGAATGATCAGGAGACAAGGAGGAGAATCTGTTGATAAAACTTAGAATGGCAAAGCTAGAAGGCCCTTAAAAATCATCTGATCTACACTGAGATCTCACAGTTAACTTTGGTAGGTGTCATAATAGCATGGTGATTTCATTAAAAAAATGTGATCATCAAATTTTTACTGGTTAAATGACAAGAGTCCTGCCATTTGCTTTAAAATACTCGAGCGGGACGCCTGGGTGGCTCAGTCGTTAAGCGTCTGCCTTCGGCTCAGGTCATGATCCCAGGGTCCTGGGATCGAGTCCCGCATCGGGCTCCCTGCTCAGCGGGGAGCCTGCTTCTCCCTCTGCCTCTGCCTGCCCCTTCCCCTGTTTGTGTGCATGGTCTCTCTCTCTGACAAATAAATAAATAAAATCTTAAAAAAAAAAAGAAAGAAAGAAAGAAAATACTTGAGCAAAGAAAGAAAAAGTTGAGGAGAGAGAATAAAAATGAGGAGCGCCTGGCTGAATCAGTCGGAAGAGAGTGTGACTCTTGGTCATGACGATCTCGGGGTCATAAGTTCGAGCCCCAGGCTGCGTGTAGAGATTCCTTAAAAATAAAATTTTTTTAAAAAAAATGAGATTGGCAAAATGTGGATAATTGTTGAAGACGGATACCAAGATGTTAGTTACATGATTCTATTTTTGTATATGTTTGATATTTTCTGTACGTTTTTAAGTCATATATACCAGTCATTGCAAACTATTATCCTGGTAAATATCACTAGGAAAAATCTTTATAAAAATTGAACTGGTTGGGGGGGGTCCTCAAAAGCGTGCACATTCATAAAGTATCTGCTGGAGCCAAATACCCCTCCAGAGCGCCTGCACTCGCCGCGAGCACCCACTTCCACACAGCCAACCACAGGAACAGGGTCTACCCTTTGGGCGTTGGACCACCTCCTGGGTGAGAAGTGTATCTCATTTTGTAATCACAACAGTGAGATTGAGCATATGGATGTGATGTTTGAGCCTTGCTATTTCTTTTTTCCATGTTTTGATTACTTGTATATGGAAAGAGATACAAGACTTGTAATGCCCGCAAACCTAAGATTTCACCAGGCCGACCTCCCCACCCCCCCACCACTACCCGGTGGCTCTGATTCCATGAATTAAATTGGGTCTTTCACCTTTAAAAAAAAACTGAACTGGCTGCCAGTATCTACAAATGGGAACTTGCATCTAAAACTCTGGACGTCCAGCTTTTCTAGAAAAAACTCAGAAGCTCTAGTGACTCTGGTCCCACACTCCCTTTCAGTAACAAAGCTGCGAAACAGCCTCTTTATTTGGGGCCTTTGTTCTCAGTTTGCCACAGTCCCCACCCTTCTCTATCACCCCTGACACCAAAGCTGTCGATCATCACTCTTAGGTCACCATTTCTCTTTTAGTAGAAATAAGAGGAAAGTGAACAAGTTCTCTTGGAGCAAAGACAGTTATTTGCCATCCAAGTATCTAATCTCCACTTCTTTCTTACTAACAGAAAGTCCTACACTATTGGGGGTGGCGATATATTCAAAAGTCACATTTCCCAGCTCCTCTGGAATCTGTGAGGGCCCTCATGCTTCTCAATTCGGGACTGTTGTTGGTGGTCAGAACTGGGGAGGGGAGTGCTACTGACATCTAGTGGGTGGAGGCAGGGATGCTGCTAAACATCCTACGAGGCATGGGACCGTCTCCCGCAAGGGGTAATTATTCAGTCCAGAATGTCCGTCCATAGTGCTGCAGTTGAGTGGTCCTGTGTGTTGTAAATTGAAGATGATGGTGGGACTTTTAAGAAAGGCCTTTGGTGTCTGACCATTCTCCTTCATTTTCCCTATAATTGCAAACGTGGCTGGAGCTCAAGTAGCCATTTTGTGACCTCAAGGAGGGAAGCTCTGTGCTAAAGATGGAAAGGAATGGAACCCCTGACAACATCATGGAGCTACCCTCCCTGCCCCCTTAGAATGCTGACGTCCAGACTGGTTTTATGTAAGAGAAATGCATCTCTAATTTGTTTAAGCCCCTGGAGTCAAGTCTCTGTTACTGTCAGCCAAGCGCAGTACCTAAGTGATTTATCTCTGTGCCTGGTTTCCTATGCTAGCGGGGAAAGGGAAGGTAGAGGAGAGGGCCGAATGTTGAAAGTAAAAAAGGCGAAAGCATATTTCTTTGTGGCAATGACCCAGCCCACTTCCCTGCTGATGTCACTTTTTGACCCCTGCAGGCCTCTGGGTTTGCAGCTCCCGGACTGGCTGAAGCCCTTCACCAAAAATATGAGGAACAGAGACCCTTAGCAGGTTCATGATGACCTGAGGGCTAATTCACAACCCAGTCCTTCTCACATTTCCAAGAAGCCAAGTCTCAGGAAGTGGTGAAGGATGTGGTTTCTGGAGTCAGGCTGCCTTGGTTCAAACACTGGTGTCACCATTGACTGGCTCTGTGACTTAGACAGCTCACTTAATCTCAGCCCCTCAGTGTCTCATTTGTAGCCTTGGGATGATGGTAAAGGCATTTATTGCTTGGGATTGTTAAGAGGACTCACATCAGCCAGGGTCCCAGCAGGAGTAGAAGTTTAGGAACAAACTTTATAAAGTGTGGCTGGGGTGTAGGGAACCTGCGGGGATGCCGCAACACCCCAAGACTAGTAGCGGAGGGCATGTTACCACCAGGTGGTAACTGGGGGCTCTCCAGCCCCTAGATAGAAACAGTGGAGGTGTTCTCACCTAGGCTTGAAGGGGCAAAGAAGGAAAAGGTTGCCAGATCTGGAGAGAAGAAGCCCTATGGAGAGGCGCTCTGAAGGACCTGTGTGTGACCTTCGGTTGAGGGACACAGTAGCCCCTGGTGCCCAACAGGACAGCTGGGGAATAAATACCCAGATCTACTCTGCTTCCTTCTTCCCATCTCCTGCCAGTGTCTCTCATTGGTCAAACCCAACCAGAAGCAGCAGGCAGGAGAGCCCTTTGATGCTGTCCACACAGGTCATGGAAGAGAGTGGACGGTTTGGAGGAGGCTGGAGACCAGGGCTTGCATCCCCTACTCAAGTGACTGCAAGCTTCTGGGTTGTGCAGTTGGAAGGCACAGAAGTGCCCTCTCCCTCTCCCTTCTCACTCATAAGAAGGAATATGGATATGATGGCAGGAGCTCCCGCGGCCTTTTTAGACCACAGAGTGGAAGTCACATGTTGAGGGTGCTAAGCAACAAGATAGCAAGAATCTGAATCCCAGACAAGGTAGAACCACCATGGCTTACCAGACACTTGGACTGTTCCATGAGAAAGGACTAAACTTTTATTTTGTTCAAGCCAGTTATTTTGGCTT
The DNA here is from genome assembly GCF_037043125.1 of Eumetopias jubatus. Classification (NCBI taxonomy): domain Eukaryota; kingdom Metazoa; phylum Chordata; class Mammalia; order Carnivora; family Otariidae; genus Eumetopias; species Eumetopias jubatus. Next base: position 129,807,143 of record NW_028274815.1, read on the forward strand.
TTATTACAGCAGCTGAACTGATATCCTGAGCAGGACAAGATTTAAATCAGGGATTTGCTCAGATTTGGGAACTATTTTAGGCTGAGCTTTTTAAAACAAGCAGAAGTGATGGGAAAGTTACAGACTCTGTTCAAAAATACCATTAAGGAGTCTGGGTGGCTCAGTTGGTTGAGCATCAGGCTCTTGATCTCGGCTCAGGTCACCATCTCGGGGTCGTGGGTTCAGGCCCCATGCTGGGTGTGGAGCCTACTTAAAAATAAATAAAATAAAATACTGTTAAGGAATCAGCTCTCCTGGGAGATGCAACATAACACAGTAGGGGGCAGTGTTTCGTGAAGAAAAAAAAATAGCTCTTCTGGACTTGAGATGTTCAGTAAGTCAAGCTCACTTGTCAGCCTGCCAACCACTCTAAGCTCACGAGGGGAGCAAGAGAGAGCTGCCTCCCGGTAGCCACCAAACAAATCCTGGGAAGAGCTCGGCTTGCACGGATGTACTGCAGGCCCTTCCCTGCACCAATCGTGATGGCCATTGTACTTCAGCTGCTCTGATTGGCTGGTGCTAAATCACATGGGCGTCGCCGCAACCCAGAAAATTTAGGGATCGGATGGGTGGTTGCACCCTGGGGTGCTTGGCACAGAACGGAATGCAGTAGATGCTGGAGAGCCCCAACTAGCAAACAGGCTTCATACTCACCAGTAGGAAAGAAGGAGAATTTAGAAAATAACAGAAAGTGTGATGGTCGGGGGTAGTTGCTGCGCGATCTCCTATCAGACACTCTGCTGGTTTGTTTTTTGTGGGTTTTTTTGTTTTTTTGTTTTTTTTTTGCAAATAAAAGTATTGAGCCAGACAGGTTCTTCCCTGCCAACATTCAAATGTGTGTGACTATCCGCAGAAAGGAGCTTAATAAATAGTTGCAAGAGATGCCTCGGGCTAAAGACCCAAGGGGCATTTCCAAAGCTACCAACAGAGCATCCTTTGTGTTTCCATAACTTTGTGAAATGCAACAAAGGAGTTCGCGGGCCATACAGGGGCAATAATGTACCCAAGGGTAGGGCGTGAGGCTTGTTAATGCCACAGGAAAGATGAAGTCCCTCCAGCCAGGGAATAAGAGTCACCAGCTTTGGCTCCAAATGCAGTTACCTACCACAGCAATGCTGTTTCGTTTCGTTGAAGAGCACCTTGCGCCACCGTGTTCTTTGAGGGAGATTGAAAGCAAGACTAGGGTGGGATCCAATCCATATCTTAGTTTGGAAACGCCCAATAGCAGAGCTTGTATCGTAGTTGGGGTTTCCCCAGAGGCAGACCCTGAGACAAAGATTCCAGGACAAATAATTTATTTGGAAGGCCAAAGACACACCAATGGGGAAGAGGAAAGTGAGCCAGGGAGGGGAGGGCAACTGAAATCAAGCAAGTTATCAAGACAGTTACTACCCCGGGAGTACAACAGTTACCTGCCTCAGAGTTATCCTACCTGAGCGACCAGGGAACTGGGAGATCCCTACAGCACCTCCTCCCTTGCATTGGGTGATGGCTGCTGGGGCGGGGGGGAGGGAGCATGAATTCTCCAGCACTTCTAGCCTGCTTGACTCCGACAACCAGAGGGAAAACAAGCTCAAACTCATGCAGAACAATGCAGATGCTAGCAACTGGAAAGTGGGGAGATGGAAGTTGGGCAAATGGTAAAACCTAAAGACTGCAGAGAGCAACTGCTACTCCCCAGATGCAAGGGTGTGCATCCGGGAGACAATGTCAGGAAGAACAAAGAAGGGGTGGGGAAGTGAGATGGGGATGGGAGGACCCCCACGGAAGAGGATGTCAATGAGCTGGTTCCCTTTATGGGCACCTGGGGGCCCAGTCCCAATGGGGACCTCTGGGAGCTGATGCGGAGTACTCTTCAGAATTGTCTCATGCAGGAGCGGGGGAGCCGGGACACTTAAGAACAACACCCATCTCTCAATGGTGGAAGGTTCTGGCTGGCATCATCAACTCTCAGGCACTTCCCCTGTGACCTGCTGAGTGCACCCCAGCACACAGGCCCTAGGCAGCAATGCAGATGCCGGGGGTAGGAAGCCATAGGCATATAGAGAACAATCCACCAAACCACAGGCAGTCCTCCATGGTGGGCTGAAGGGGACGACAATGAGCCCTGATGCTGGCTGGGGAAACTCAAGACAAGGGAGGAAAAGGGGGAAAGGTACAAAACCAACATTTACAAAGCGCAGGGCACTTGTCATCCGTTAGCACACGGAGTCATGTTTGTATAATTCCCATTTCACAGACGAGAAAACGGGTTCAGACAGGGAACGGGACTCGCTGTTGGTAGCATGGCAGATAAGTGGCAGAGTGCTGGAATTCCAGCTCAGGTGTGCATTTGGCCCACCCGAACCCCATGCAAATTTCGTCTTTTTAAATGAGATGCTCTGGTGCCAATAACAACAAAGACTAATGAGTCAGTGACCCTTGTAATTTCAAAAGTGCAGTTTTCATCTTATGGCTGGTGGGGACTTCCACAGTGGTCACAGTGTTAACCCTGGAACAAACAACTAAAAAAAGATGGCAACGTGGCAGAGGCATAGACCAATGTCTGTATGTTTACATAAGTCCACATAAATCCTACACTAGTGGTATTTGTAAGCATAACCATAAACGGCAGGGCCAACATGTGTCCCTGGCCCTGCCATTTTAATAGCTGTGGGGCCTGAGGAAGTCCCTTCATCCCTCTGAAAACGAGCTTCCTCGATTCTAAAGTAGAGATGGTATCAGACCTGCCTTGGTCGGGAGAATTCCGTAGACACCACGTGTAAGATGCTCAGTACGGTGATACCCTAGTTTCCTATGCCTGCTATAACAAATTCGTAGAGCTTTAGCGGCTTAAAGCAACACAGAATTATTATCTTATAGTTCTGGAGGTTGGAAGTCCTAAAAAATGTGTCTCATGGAGCTAGAATCCAGGTGTTGGCAGAACAGATTCCTTCTAGAGGCTCTCAGAGAGAATCTATTCCCTTGCCTTCTCCAGCTACTATAGCCCAGCTGAATCCCTTGGCTCATGGCACATCCTCCAACTTCAAAGCCAACAGCACGGCATTTTCTGATCTAATATTAGTGAATATTAAAATAGAAAAATCTTGATGTATGTATTTATTTTATATTTATATGCATTTATATATTGTTTTGGCTCTCAGTCGATGCATGGCAAAGCACCTCAATACTCAGTGGCTTGAAAACAACAATTTATTGTTATCACTTATACTTCTGTGGGTTGATGGGGCTCAGCTGAGTGGTTCTCACTTGGGGTCTCTCATGACATTGCAGGCTGATGGCAACTGGGGTTGACGCCATCTTGACTTGGGCTGGACATCCAAGATGGTGTCTCAGTGCTCTCTCCTTGGAGTAGCCTGGACTTCTTCCACAGAAAAGAAGGCTCAGGGCTATATAAGACAGGGGGCCCTGAAATGGCCCAGCATCTGTTCTAACATGTTTTATTTGTCAAAACAGACCCAGGTCAAGGCCAGTGCAGATTCTTCTGTTCCTGTTGGCCAGATTCAAGGGGGTGGAAGAGTAGACCCCATATCTCAAGAAAACTTGACGATAGCCATCTTTGAGGTCAAGTTTAATGTATATTTCACTCTTCCTCTACCCACCCCTACCCCATATCATCCCAGGATGTTACATGCTTTCCCACTCCTATATTCTTCTTTGAGAGGAGTACCACTGAGAAAATGCATCACAGTTTTGTGGGGTTCCAGATAAGACCTGAAACTTGTCCCCTCCAGGAGCATCAAGAGCTAAAGATTCTTTGAGAAATTGAGGTGGGCTTTTTTGCTTGTTTAACATCCCTTCCCACTTCCTGTCTTAGGATCCCAGTCTTCCTGTGGGGGAACTAGTGGTCAACCACGGGAGCCTTGCTCGCTATTAGCCTATGAATGGGCAAGTGACCCAGGCCACAACAAACAAAACCTCTATGAAATTTTAATCTCAAATGGAGTGACAAAAAATTTCTGGAAAAAAGTTTGCAATGGACACTGTCGGTGCCTCCCCACCAGCGATTATGCCTCAGGTACAGGGCGGGCGTGATTAGTCTAACCCAGGGTTTCCCAACCTCTGCACGTTGACATTTGGAACAAATCATTTTCTGTAGTGTGTGAAGAGGGGGCGGGGCTGTCCTGGGCATTGTAAGATATTTATCTGCATCCCTGACTTCCACCCATGAGATGCCACTAACACTTCCTTAGTTGTGATACCTGAAAATGTCTCCCAACATTACCAAATGTCCTCTGGGAGCCAAGAATCACCCCTGTGCCTCTTCCTGATGATTGGTTCGGGAGTGAACAGGCCCAAGCCAGTTGGGCCCACTGAGATACCTGGACAGATCTCTGGGAGGCATCTGGCAGAAATGCCTCCTTACTCTTAAGAGAGAGCTGGCGGGGGAGGGGGGGTGGGGGGGCAGAGGGGCGGTGCCTGGGTGGCTCAGTTGGTTAAGCCTCCAACTCTTGATTTTGGCTCAGGTCACGATCTCAGGGTGGTGGGATCGAGCCCTGTGTTGGGCTCCTCACTCTGCTTGAGTCTGCTTGAGATTCTCTCTCGCCTTCTCCCTCTGCACCTCTTCCCCTCTCCCCTGCTCACACACTCTCTCTCGAATAAATAAATCTTTAGAAAAAAAGAGAGAGAGAGAGAGAGAGAGAGAGAGAGAGCCAAGGGAAGCCTCTTTCTCTCTTTCATCCCTTATTGGGGGTTAACAATGTTATAGCTTGATTACTACTGACAGCCATAGAGGGAACAAGCTTTCAAATGAAGCTAATACGTGGATGGTAGAGGAAGAAAGAAAGAGAACCTGGGTTCTCAAGTACATTCTTAAACCTCTGAGTCAACCCACCCTGGAATTGCCCTACCAACCAACTCCCTTACTGCTTAAGCCAGTTTGAGCTGAGTTTTCTGTTACTTGCAGCCAAAACATGCTAAGTGACACATCATCAGAGCTGAAGAGAACACTAGCCAGTTTATGCAGCCAAGACCCTCCGGGGCATCCTGTTTCCAGTCCTTTTCAAACTTGCTTCTGGAGCTTTCTCTCTAGAAAGTTCTTTCTATTTCTATAAAGTGCCTTGTGTCCTTCTAACAAGTTCCTCTTCTGTTCCTGTTGGTTAGAACCAATTTCATGATTTGTAGTGGGAGAATTCTATTACCTCCGTTGACTAATTTCAGCCAACACCCCCCCCCCACCGCCCCGCCACATTCCCAGCCACCATACTGCCACAGTGGAGCTACCTTAGGACGTGTTTGCTGAGTATGACTGACTCACCTGGTAATTCACAAATTTCTTGAAACCTACAAGAACGACTGAGCCTCCTGTGGTCAGGTGGATGGGAAAATCAGCACAGAAAACAGTCTGGTAAGTTCTAAAGAAAACACTGCATGGGGTGGGGGGGGAGGGGTGTGGTCATGCCAAAGGCAGCCCAGCGAAGTCACCCCAGCAAACATCCTGAAGATGGCTAGAGCCAGCAGGGGACAAAGAGAAGAACAGGATTCCATGGTCAGAGAGACCCTGGCTCCGCCACGCACCCAGTGGGTGACCCTGAGGGAGTTGCCTCTCATCTGTCAAATGAGCATTATCATATTAGCTTCTCAAGGTTGATGTGCACTTTAACTGAGATGACACATGTCTAACCGGTTTAGTGATATGTCTCAACTCGTTGAGATGTAACTATGAAATTGTTTTTATTTTTATAATAACTACGGCCAAATATCCTCTGTTGAAACCTCCCTTTCCCCTCTGGGTAATAATAAAAATCATTGAGTAACGGTGGTAGTAGTAGTAAGTCCTCACAGAGTGCTCCCTACGTACCAGGCACAGCCCTAAACACCTCAGATATGTTGGCTCACTAAATCCTCATGACCTTAGGAGGTAGGAACCCATATTATTCCCATTTTATAGGAACAGAGAAACAAGAAGTTAGGTCATTTCCCCCAAATCATGCAGCTCTTTAGGGGCGGGGTTCCTCAACCTACCTTTCTGCCATTCCTTGTCAGGCTATTTTTGTTACCAAAGCTGTCTCATTTCAGCTTTCAAAATTTAAAACTCAAGTTAAAATGTTAGTCTCAACAAGTGAGCCACAACTCCCCCCAACACAGATGAATCTCGTGAGCTATGATGTTGAGCTAAAGAAGGCAGAAACGAAAGTGTGTACACTGCATGATTCCATTTATGTAAAGTTCAAAAACGGGCCAAACTAATCCAGGGTGTTAGATGTCAGGGTGATGGTAGGCCTTGAACTGGGGAAGTGATGAAAAGAGGTACAAGGTGGCTTTCTAGGGGCCCGGTAGAGTTCTGTATCTTCATCTGGATGCAGGATATATGAGTATGTTCAGTTTGTGGAAACTCTTTCAGCTCTGTACTTACAACACCTTTACTTTTCTCTATATGTATTATATTTCAGTGAAAAGGTACTTGAAATAATTTCAATCTCAGATTCGATTCAGATGTCTTTTATACCCTCCCTCCCTTCCATCACTCAGTTCGGGCTAGACTCATGGCTCTACAGACTTGGAGCTGAGGGGACGGGGCGGTGCAAGGTAGGAATGGGATGGGATGCCATTTTATTGAAAGGAAAGGTGGCTGTCCCCAACTGCTGGATGACCTCTGAACTTGGCTGAGTGATTCAGAGGGCCAGAGGGCTCCTAACATCACTTTATTGTGTATGCAAAGTACCTGGTACAAAGCAGGTATAATAGAGGCCCCTGGATGGAAACCCAATATTTTTGACGTCTTGAGGACTAGAAGTTGGGATGCAGTGCTATTTGAAAGATGCTAGAACTTTGTGGAGTCACAGCGGTCAGAGAGTTACTTCTGTTTGAAGCCTTTGAGTTAGACAAAAGGAAAAGCCAAAAGTGTGCTGTCTTAGGCTGAGTTCCTCCAGAAGCCAATTCTGAGGCAAGGATTTGAATGCAAGTAAATTACTCAAGAGGCGATCTCAGGAGGCATCCGTTCAGGAGTGGGGAAGTGAGATGGGGAAGTGAAGGGGCATTCATGAGCAGGTCAGGTCACCACTGTGGGCAAGTGGGGGTCCCTCTCATTGGGAACCGCTGGGAGAGTTTGCAGAACACGCCTCTGAGTTGCCCTCCCCAAGGGACAAGGAACTGGGGTACTTACCAACTTGCATTTGTTACTGATTGAGGGCTGCTTCTGAAGACACAAACTCCCCAACACTCTTGGCCAGGCCCTACAGGGAGCTGAGTGTACTCCCATGGCCAGAGAATACTTTCAGCCAGAGAGCTGCAGGTGTGAACACCGTGTGCTAAGGAAATGCGGGCAGGTCATCAGCATGACAAGAGAACACCTCTCCCCAGACTTCTTCTGTGCAGAAAATAAACTCTGACCTGCTCAAGCTGCCATTAGTCAGATCAAATGTTCCTTGCAGCCGAAAGCATTCTGCGCTGACCTGTGAAGAGCAAGAGGGAGCTGGAGAGGAGACTGAAGCAACAACTTACAGCAAGGAGAGGTGGTGACAACCAGAGTTCATAGAGGACACTGTATTTGGGTTTCTAGAAAGCACTGTGGAGGGAAGGCGACTTGATTTCCAGCTGTCTCGTGAGATGGAAATTAGACCACATGGATGGGTTCTTAACGGGAGGAATGACCTCCCTCTGAAGGGCGAAGAACTTGGAAACAGTTAAGTTTGAGAGAGAAAGAGAGAAAGAATCAGAGACCTGGAGACAGACAGACAGACAGAGTAGAAGAGAGGAGAGGGGTTGAGGTAGGGGGAGATGGAGGTAGAGAGGAAGAGGTGGAGAACTCAAGAAAGGTGAAAACACACGCACAGAATGTTAGCACAGCGAGCATCATAAGCAGTGAGACAAAGAAGTGAGTGTTCTCTCTTTCACATGCACATTCCAAGATCTCTTCATCAAATGTGTATTCCTTTTGTGATAGAAAAAGAACTGAGAAAAATAAAAATGTCCTGCCCCCAATGTTAGCACTTAGAACTCCAAGTGGAGAGAAGGCCCACTCTGGATTTCTTCTATCTTTACTTCTTCCATGTTTCTGGAAGTGTCTTTTTTTTTTTTAAAGATCTTATTTATTTATTTGAGAGAGAGAGAATGAGAGACAGAGAGCACGAGAGGGAAGAGGGTCAGAGGGAGAAGCAGACTCCCCGCTGAGCAGGGAGCCCGATGCGGGACTCGATCCCGGGACTCCAGGATCATGACCTGAGCCGAAGGCAGTCGCTTAACCAACTGAGCCACCCAGGCGCCCTGGAAGTGTCTTAAATACAGTTTCCATCCTTCTCTCCCTCCTCCCTTTTTCCCTTCTTTGAGAAGACCTGGGTCAGAGCTGGCTTGGTGCTGAGCCAGAATGGAGGCTGACAGCGAGTGGGTTAAAGGCATTTTAAGGGAAGGATTAGAAGCTGCTTTGCAAGGAGAGTTGGGTTGACTTTTTCTTCCTGGCTCTATTTCTGCCAGAACTGGCTTGTCCTAGAGTAGCGTAGGAGGACAGTGAGGAGGGAAATCGGCTCTGTTTAGGGAGGTGATAACATTGGGTTTAGATGCTTCATTCTTTCATGTATTCATTCAACAAGGATTCAGGGAGCACCTCCTTTCGCCCAGGTCCTGAGCTACCCTGGAGATGTGCCTGGATGAATACTACACAGTCCATGCCTGTGAGGGGCTCCTAGTCAGCTGAGAGGTGACCTGATGGGACCAATCCTAGAGGATCGATCCGTGCCAAAATGAGGTTTGCACAAAGGCTGAAGTTCTGCTGTCACCCCATTAGATACAGATCTCACTCCTGAAATAAAGAAGTAAAGAGTGACAGGGAGTTTCTTATTTAGGACAGTGGTGACAAGCTGACGCAGGTGGTTTCCAAGAGATCTTGACTTCCAAAGCAACTGGTGCTCTGGAGAAGGCATGTGGTTCAACTTGAGACCCATAGGGCTGGAGGAAAGTAGAGAAAGAAGCCAAAGGCAGTGGATCAGCTAGCATGTTTTGGGCTGAGAGTAACAAAAAAAGCCAACCCAAAGTGGCTTTAACAACAAAACCATTTATGGTCTTTACAAAGACATCTAGAACTAGGTGGTTCCAGGGACAGTTTAACAACCCAACGATGTTGCCAAGGACCCAGGTGCTGTCTATCTCTCTGTTCCTCCAGCCTTAGCCTGGCAAAGAAAAGGCACACTTCCTCTCATGTGTCTCTCTTATGAGAAGAAAAAGCCTTTCCCAGAAGCTCCTGGGCAGACTTTGCCTCATATCCATGGCTGGGATAGAGTCATATAGCCATGCTTGGACTGCAAAGGTGGCTTCTAAAAGGAACATCTCACTTTTTCAGCCTCTGTTATAACGGGTGGGCTCTGTCAACCAAGAAGAAGGGGAAAGGGAAAAGGAATGGTGGGTAGATAGACAACCAAAAGCATCTGCCTCAGAAGGGAATTAACATCAGCTGGGCACTGTTTATAACTCCAGCTATACCCCAAATTTCCGGGAGGACCCCATGACTATAAGAAGACCAAATTTTTATCAGGTTCTTTCTGCAGGATATTACTCAGAATCTCTGGCAGGATGTTTACATGTCCCATGGACTGTCCTTGGGGCTGCTTAGCAACCATAGTGAGCCATCTCTCTCAGGACTTCCACTGCCCTCCACTGCCAGTTTTTAATTGCCTGCACCAGGATGCTGCTCCTGTCCCCAACACCGTCTTGACCTGGCAGCAGTAGCCTGCCCTCTTCCTTAACAGCCCCTGAGATCATGGCTGGGTTCATTGGAATATAGGCTCAATTATCATAACTAAGACCACCACTAACATCGGCTTCAACAAAGCAGTTCATTTCTAACAATCAGAACGATGCCTGTAAGCAACCAGGATGACCAGATCTATGCATATCAGCTGAATAGCAGCCCTTTTTTTATGTCTCTCTCATGTAACAATCTGTGTGTGATCAGTTTGGGGAGGATGGGGCAGCTCCTCAGAGTCAGGGTCCCAGGCTCCCTCTATCTTGTTCTCTTGTTTCCCTTGCATTGTTGCCCTTGAATGCACAGTTCAAGTTGGAGCCCACTATGTCCACATTGCAGGCAGCAGGATGGAGGAAAATGTGAAAGAAAGAACATCCCCCGTCCCCCACCCCCAGCACCCCCTGAGTCTTGGAGGGTGTGATTTAGAAGTAGAGCGCATCACTTCCATCCCTGTCTTATTGGCCAGCATGTAGTCACATGGCATATCTAGCTGCAAGGGAAGCTGGGAAATGTAGTCTTTGGCTGGGCAGCCATTTGCCTGGCGGCAATCCTATTTCTATGAAAAAAAGAGGAGATTTTATGTTGGTGGCAATTAATATCTGACCCCAAAGCTCAGATGAGTCCATAGAAGGGGATGAAATTTTATTAAAGCCTTGGCAATAACAGGTGGAATTACAATGCAGAAAAAGAACAAGCAAAATGAATCTGTAAACAAATAGCTCCTTGAGCCCAGGTACCTGGATCATTCTTTCTCTCATGCTGGTCTTTACCGTCCTTTCTCTCCAGCCTGCCACCATGTTGTGGGAGCCAGCCTACCTCTCCTGGCGGGAGGCTTCCTGACCCTTTCTCTCTAGAATTTTGAACCCTCCTCTTCCTTACCTACCCCAGATATGGGCAGTGGGGGAGCTCCATCCACTGTGTGGTCCCCACAGCCCAGGTGAGGACAGCATCAGAGTTGTAAGCACATTCCCCCTGGTCTCGGTCCCTCTGCCTGCGGTCACTCCAAGTGTGGGTCCTCTCCACATGTCTGCCTCCAGCAAAAAAGAAGAAAAGTTTGGGTCAGGGTCTCCTTCTCTACACAGTCGGGTCTCAAATGATCGGCTATTTCCATTTTCAAATACAAAAACTACTAGAGCAATACTTGATCAAAAAGACATACATCTCTCCCAAGGTTTCCCAGAACATTTCTATCTAAATGTAAGCTTAGAACGTAAAGACCCACTCGACTCATTATGCCAACACGGCTCTGTGACAGTGGACAAGTTACATAACCATTCTGTTTCCTCATCTTGAAATTAGGTTAATGACAGCCCCACTCACAGGTTTGTTGGGAAGATCTAGAGAGATGATGGAGGTAAAAATGCTAGCTTAGCACAGAACCTGGCCCACAGTTAACACCCAATACACGTAGCTATTCTAATTTCTGTTACTAAACAATAGTATACAATCCAGTATGGGGAATCATTGTATCTGGACAATGCCAGTGTTTTAGGACTTCCCCCCAAGAGCAGTGGTTCCTCCCAGAATAAAGGGGAGAGACCATTTCCATTTTCAAAGACAGAAATGGCTTCTAGCCCAACTTCAAGAATTTGAAAATCGAGATCTCACCTCTAGGACTAGCTACATAATTTGCAAGGCCCAATTCAAAATGAACACACAGGGTCCCTTGTTCAAAAATTACCAAGAAGTTCAAAATCTTCATAAGGATATGCACAGATTGCACGCATGCCCGCAAAGCTGGCCCTGCTCACCGCCACAGGCAGGACAAAAATTAGAGATGGTAGACAGCAGCTTACAACATATACTATGGAAACGTCTGGAAGCCTGTGGCAGCCTGCTTTTTCCACTCAGTGACCTACACAGTCAGAATGACAACAGCCATGGGTATTAATTCCTTGCCATGAACTAGAGACTGAACTGGACACCCTTCCGTCTGACCATCACATCCCTGCCTTGAAGGAAGAAGACTGAAAGCCGAGGACCTCAGAGGGCGGAGGACTTGTCCAAGGGCACACAAGCCCAAGTCAGCTGGATTCCAGAACCCCTACCCAGAATCACTGCGTGTGCAATGAAAGTGTCCCCCCCACCTCCAACCCTCTAAACTAAAGGGTAGGAGAAGTTGCAGTGGCCTCTGGAAACCCTCCCGGACTCCTCCTTTGCTGAAAGCATGGGGTCTGGTCTAGTTTCCATCCTCCAGTTTAACTTCCCTTCTGGAACCTTCCCCCGTGCCTCTGACCCTCCTTTCTCAGAACACACGTGATTCCCCTAGTTTCCCCTGAGCACTTTTTCCACCCCCCCACCCCCCTCCACTCCTCCCACCCAGGCAGCCATCCTTCAAGATAGGCAGCTCCAGATTAGATTTATGGATTTATTTTTGTTTTTATTTTTAATGGCTTGGAGTAGTCTAAAATATTTTCTGGGGGTGGAGAGGTGGGAGAGTCCAGTAAGGATGTGAGTGAGGAGCTTCTGGACTGCAAACTTTGCTCAGAATTCTGAAACAGTGCAGAACTTGTATCTATGGACAGAATGTCAAAACTGGGGGCAGCAACTAGAGCTAAACTGGGTTCAAATCCTGGCTCCATCCTTTCTTAGCAGTGTGACCATCTGCAAGTTCCTTAACCTTTCTGTGCCTCAGTTCAAATGGGGGAAAATAATGCAGGCTCCACCGTGTCAGTGTAAGTGACAATTATCACTATTCTGATCTTTTCATGGTGATTATTTGTTTAGTGCTCATGGGAGTTCTTGGAGAGACCGTGGAGCATCATGGCCAAGAGCACAGGTGCTAAAACCAGACTGCTCATATTTAAATCCCACTTTGCTACTTATAGCTGTGTGACCTTGGTTAAGAAGTTGACCTCTCTGGGCCTCAGTTTCTTCATTTGCCAATATTTCTCTTGGACAGAGAGATTGGTGTGGAGATGTGTGACTCAATTGACCAATGAGATTCAAGGCCAGGACTTGCGCTGAGACCACCAGGGAAAAGAAGCACTCTTTCCATTGGGGTTGCTGGGCTGGCAGGATGTGAGCCTGGAGCCGCTGGGGCCATCCTGGCAACCTCAGGGGGAGAGCCTATCTGAGCCTGAAGTTAACACAGCGGGCAGCAGATAAGAGAGCTGGAGAGAGTCTTGACGGTATTGTTTGAGCTTCTGGATAGGGCAATGCCTGAAGCAAGCCACTTTTGGACTTCCCAGTTTCATGAGCCAGTAAATTCCCCATTCTGTGAAAGCCACTTTCAGTTGGGTTTTTCTCACTGGAAAGCATCCAGGCTGACACCAGGGGGTTAAGCAACTTGCCCAAGGCCTGAAAGCAAGTAAGCAGCAGATGCAAGATTTAAAAGCTTCTTATCAGCTGTGTCCAAGCCAGCATTCCGTATTGGGTATTCACTGATTTTACCTCTTTTTGCTCTCTGAACAGCCATTTCCTCATCTGTGAAATGGGGTAATGCGAGGCTTGCAGAGCTGTTGGGAAGTATAAAATGCAAGACCACAGTGCAGTCCCCGGCTGGAGACTGAAACGCTATGCACTCAGTCTCCAGCGCTGTGGGCCTTGGCTTCGTCCCCAGTTAGTTATTCCGTCTCAGGGAGGTGTTTGGCTGACCCCAAACCAGCCATCCATCCAGTCGAGGTGCTAAACTATGTTAGGAGGGCATGTGTGATTCTCAGATGACAGTGCCACTTCCTTTCCTGGCTGTGTCTCCTCATTAGTGGACAAAGCGAGCTGGATGACCCCGAACTCTGAGTCTGTGAGGTAGAAAGAAGCCCTGTCATCTTGGTTCCTGGAACCTTCTGAGGACTCCGGTGCTCGTGTGGCAATGACCTGTCACTCAAGGAAGACAGCATTGAACCAAATCAACTTAGTCTCTTTTCTTTTATGATGTTTATATTTAGTGGTGGAGCTGGATGACAGACACATAAAACAAATATAGACCATAATACCCCATGTTAACAGACGAGAGAAAATAAGTCCTTAAATGCCTGGTAAGTGCTAAGAGGGAAAAGGAATAGAGTGTTGGGATACTGTTTATTAGAAGGCATCAGAGAGGGCTTCTCTGAGGAAGTGACATTTCATCAGAGACCAGTTTGGTCTCACTCCGGATCCCAAGCTCTTAACCTGGGCTATCTCCCAGAAAAATGCCCAGGACAGTTTTTACCAGGAAACTTGCTGACACAGCTAAGTTAGGAGCAGATGATCTGTTGGAGGCTTGGTAAACAGCCATCCTTCTCCACTGACAGCTCTTCAGCACTTTTTAAAAAGTTTAATGGGTCATTGATTTCCTTCATTAGCTAAATCCATGAAGGAAAGGCCCAATAAATTGCATGAACCCATTCCTCAGGCATGCCTGCCGGGAAAAGATTTTAGCTATCATGACACATGGTCATTTGTTTATTTTCTAAACAGTCATCACTAAAAGAGTCCCAATCATCACCATCAAATCTCTGAGGGATTGCAGGGCTTGGCTGGTTCCCGGCCAGGCCTTGGCAGGAACTGGCAGAGCTTTACAGATGAAAAGCAAGCTGCAGAGAGCCACAGAAGACCTTGGGTCCCTCCTCCCGACCCAATATCAGATGCTTGGGACACAGACAGAAAATCAAGGTCCCTACCCCCATACGACATTATGGGGGGGGGGGTGGGCAGGAGAGGGAAGCAAGCCAACAAATAAATAAACGGGAATTTTAGACAGAGGTGAATGCCATGGTGCACAAAACAAGCTCTGTTCTGTGTCAGAAAAAAACTGTCTACAGACGTGACATTTGACCTGAGACCTGAAGGGTGAGAAGATCTGCAAGAAGTGTGGTCCAGGCAGAAGTTACAGCTGGTACAAAGGTCCTGAGGTGGAAACTAGTTCGATGTATTAAAGACCGGTCTGGAAGGGAGTATGAGAAGAGGGGAGAGGCTGGGGAGGTGGGCAGGAGTCAGGTTGCCTGGGTCTTATGGGCCAGGGTTAGGATTTATTTGGGGTTCATTCTAAGAAGGATGGGAAACTATTGGAGGGTTTTATGTATTAGAGTTTCATGATCCAAATATTAAAAGCTCTACTGCTATGTGACGAATGGATATAACGGGATTAGCAGATACCCGAAATTAGGGATTTCATTCAGGGTCAATGTTTGTGACCAGTTTCACCCTCTGCCACGGTTAATAGGTTGATTGGGGCCTCCCCCCAAAAATGTGTCCAAGTCCTAACCCCCAGAATCTAGAATATGATCTTTTCCAGAAAAAGGGGCTTTGCAGATGTAATTAATTTAAGGATCTTAAAATGAGATCATCTTGGATTACTTGGGATTGCCAAATCATCCTGGTTTAGGGTAGGTCCTAAATCCAGTGACAGGTATCCTCATAAGAGTGAGGCAGAGGGAGATTAGACACACAGAAGAAGAGAAGATACAGAGAAGAAAACCAGGTAATGATGAACACAGAGACTGGAGTGATACCCCACAAGCCATGGAATGATTGCTGCCACCGGGAGCTGCAAGAGGCAAGGAAGATTCTCCCCTAGACTAGAGCCTTCGGAAGGAGCACGGCCCTGCTGCACCTTGATTTCAGACTTCTGGCCTCCACAACTGTTTGAACATAAATTTCTGTTGTTTTAAGCCACCAAATTGGTGATCATTTGTTACACGGCAGCTCTAGGAAATTAATGCAACCATGAAACAGCCCAAACTCGGACCTTGCGTTAGCCGCCTCCTGCAGCCCCCAAGAACCTGTGCGTAACTTTGGAACCACTCTGAGGCCATTCCAGTCACTGAGTGGCACTCCCTGCAGGCATGCAGGCCACCTGGGCTACAGATAGATATTTGATTTATTTACTTAGCTCAGTTCAGGAGGACAGGAATGAACCAGCCCTGTTCTCTGTTCCTCCAAGGAGTTCTCAGTCCTGTGAGTTCCAGACAAACTAGCACTCAAAGAAATAAGGGCAGGAAGAGTTCAGGAGACAGGAGAGTCACCTAAATGGCTAAGACTTAAATTAGGCAGCTTCCAAGTGTAGGCGTTTCCAAACTTTTCACCAGAATGGCCATCTTCTGTTAATTTCCCCCACGGAATACTGTTTCTAAAAACATTGGCTAGGACACTTGGGTGGCTCAGTCGGTTGAGTGTCTGCCTTTGGCTGAGGTCATGATCCTAGGGTTCTGGGATGGAGTCCCACATTGAGCTCCCTGCTCAGCAGGGATCCTGCTTCTCCCTCTGCCTGTTACCTGCCTCCCCCCCCCCACCGCTTGTGCTCTTGCTCTCTCTCTCTCTCTGATAAACAAATAAAATCTTAAAAAAAATAAAGACATTGGCTATCAAACCAGTTGTATTTATTCAATAATCACTCATTTACCTCCTTATTTGCTATTATTTGTAAGTATATAATATGCTGGCTAATATGTGTTGATCCACTCACTACACTAAAAGCAAGATCTATAGCAATATATAATCATTCAGGCTTCACACCACCTCTGTGAGGTGGGTACCTTTGTTTTCCTCATTTTACAAAGGAGGAAACAAAAGCAGAGAGAGATTAGATAATTTGCTCAAAGTTGCAGTGCTAGCATTTAGTAGAGCTGGAATCTGGACCTAGGCAGTCTGGCTCCAAAGTAAGCACTCCCCTGGAGACTTGGTGAGAATCTTGGCTTCTGTGCCAATGTGCAATGCTACTAAGGACAAGTGATTTTGCCTCTGTGCACCTCAGTTTCCTCATCTATAAAATGGGAATAATAATAGTGCCTATATTGTAGGGTTGTTGTAGAAATTAGATGAGAGTATGTACTTGGAGTGCTAGGCACAGTGCCTGCCACAAGCACTCAAGAAATGAGCTAGAATTCAACCAGTGACATCAGGCAGCTTCTCTGGGCAGGCCTGGGATGGGAACAATGAAGAGGATGATTCAGTTCTCTAGGTCCTCTGACCCCATGGAGTTCACAATCTCCATATAATGTGCCAGGCCCGGAAATGAATGGCTTAAAGTAGAACCCATGGGAAGGCAACCTGACCTGCCTTTCTCATATGTGCTCTAAGGACCACAGGTATAGTAGCTGGAGTTGCTGGTGAAAAATACAGATTCCTGGTATCTGAATCCTTTTAGGGTGCTTCTAGAAATCGGCATTATTCAATACATGAACGTACCGCGTAATTTTTGCTCCACTGAGTCCAGTCTGAGCAGGATTTCCTTGCTACTTTGAGAAATACTGAAAATCATTCCAAGACCCCAATCCATTCATTCCTGCAGTGCCCAGGATAGGAGACCTCAAACAGAAATCTTGCATTTCAGACAAGGGCAGTACCCTCGAAAAAGGGGCGGACATTTGGCCTGAGGGGAAGACATGCAGCCCTCGGCCCATACTCCAGCTTGCAGCACTGAGGCCAGGATCCTGGCGCTGAAGGACAGATGCATGGTTACTTCAAGGTCACTCTGTGACTCAACGGGCCGCGGCGAGGCTTGAACCCAAGATCCACAGGGTCCTTGCAAACCCACGCTCCGTGGGCGGGGCTCCCAGGGTCGCCTAGGCAACCGGCGTGGGCCACGCCCAAGCCCAGATCCCCCAGGCGGGAGGAGGGAGGGAGAGCACGCTGCCGGACGTCTCGCGGGGCTGAGGCCACTTCCCCCAGCACCTCCCCCCGGCTCCGCCCCGCGGAAGTGCTTGCCGACATTTTCGAATGCTGATTGGTTCTCTCACGAGGGGGCGGAGCCCGCGGTAGCGCGGTGCGTACTTCCGGCTGCCGGGTTGACATGAAGAAGCAGCGGCTGCTAGGGCGGCAGTAGCGGCGGGAGTCGAGGCTTGCAGCGGGACTCAGAGCTGAGAGCGCGGCGCGGCCTAGAGCAGCAGGCGGTGCGGTGGGCCCAGGAGGAGGCGCAGCAGCCGCCCTGGCCCGTCATGGAGATGGAAAAGGAGTTCGAGCAGATCGACAAGGCCGGGAGCTGGGCGGCCATTTACCAGGTGGGGTAGCGCCCCGTAGCGCGGCGGGCCCCTAGCTTAGGCCGCGTGAACCTTCCCCTCAGACCCCCGGGCCCGGTCCTCCCTCTGGGTCTCGCTCTCCGCCTCGGCCCTGCTGCGTGAGGATTCGATCCGACGGCGGCAGAGGCCGGTCTCCTCTCTCTTTGTCCCCCGGGTGGGCCTGCGTCTCTCCGGGGCCTTTCAAACCCCTTTGATCCCCCACCCACCTTATATCCTCCAGCCCGGTGACCCCTCAAGCCTGGAGGCCGCCCATCGGTGGTCTCAGCGCGAATCCCTCGCACCCTGACCCCGCCCCCTTGCTTATCCACTCTTTGTCCCCTGGGGTTAATGGAACACCCCCACTACTTCCTTTTCTAGACTGGACCACCTCAGACTTTCTTCCTTTGTCTCCCTGGGGGAAAGGGTTACTCCCCCCTCCCTCCTTCACATTTCCTTTCCCCTCGTCTTAGTGTGTGTCAAGTCCCAAGGATGACAGTCCTCTTCCCTCTTCCTGTTCATTCATTTAGTGAACATGAATTGGCCTGCCTTTTCCAAGCTGGGCCTGGCGCTGGGAGTAATGTTTGCAGAACAAGACAGACAAGACCCTATTTCTCGCGGAGCTTAGAGTCGAATAGGACAGTCAAACCCATGAGCAAATCATTTCAGATTGTGACAAATGCTGTGAAGAAAACAAAACACCATAACGGGGTAGAGTCACTGCCTGGAAGGTGGGCCACCTCAAGGGGGATCAGGGAGGATCTGTCAGAGGAAGAGACTTTTGCTCTTCGCTGAATGAGGAGCAGCGGCAAGCCCTGAGATGATCAGGCCAAGGCGCTTTTCAGCCAGAAGACCTGCAATACTCACTCTTCTGGGTCCAAAATATTACCCTTTCAGGCAGGAGACAGGGAAGGTTAACGTTTTTGCCCTCTCTAAAATAGCTTCTTTCCCCAGTGAGCATCTTATCTTTTTTTGTCCTGGCTGAGATAATCGGGTCCTCCCAGTCTTCATATCCTTGTGGGTTACGTGGTTCATAAATAAAAAAGTTAGAAAAGTAGGATTTCTCACCTATCGGCAGCATCAGCTTAACAACACGAAAAGGTCTGCTTTCATAAGCAGCTAAATTCTCTAAAGAAAATACGAGCTTCTGATTAAATGTCATTGCGGGGGTTGTGAGAGGATTAACCAAAACCACAGTCGGTATTTTAAATAGGCGATGGACAGAATAGGGAGATTTTTGTTACTTGTGTAACGGGAGAATGCATTTTATTCTGTTTTCAGCTTATAGTCTCAAAAGGCAAATTGTGAGATCCATCAGCTGGTAGTATTAAAGTCTATTTTGAGCTCCACTTAAAAAGGAAAAAAGCTTTAAGCAGTTCTTTGGTATGCTTGACTAACAAAAGCCTTTTTTTGGCAGGCCTGGCTTCATGTGGATTTGCATCAAGCTTATTTGACAGGATTCTTCTTACTAGGACTGTAATGGATATTAACTTCTGATAGACTAATATTTGCAACCACTGTAATCTGTATAAGTATGCTGAATCAATATATGAAATTTGTATTCTGTCTCATCTCTGAGGTCATTGACTGAATTCCACTAGTAACTTGGAGAATGTGTAGACAAATTTTCTGCATCAAATCTAATGCAGTAGAGTCTCAAGTGGCTTTAAATGAAAAAATTGTTGGTTCGAAGTATTGATTAGAATATACCCCATCACAAGTGTAGATGGCTTCTAGGAAGCATTGGGGAAAATCTTTTGTACTGAAACTAAGCTGGCAACAACAAATTCATATTCTAAAAAGTTCTTGGGAAAAAAAAAAACCACAGTTCTTGGTTGAATTTTATTTCTTACCGTTTTAGGGCAGAGTGGGAAATCCATCACCCAAGCATTGTTAAAACTGTGTTGCACACGCCACCAGCATGAAGCATGTTGGTTTCCCTCATCGTTCTTAGGTGTATCTACCACATTTGAACGCCAGGAGTTAGTCACATTGCAGTGTGTTGAGATTTCCCCAGCTTCTTAGTGGACTGCACATTCCTGGAGGTGGTTTCTTTTTATTTTAGACTACAGGCTTTCTCACCTACCGTACAGATATTTTTCTTTTCTAAAGTTGAAATCAGAATCTCCTCTCCTTTTTGAATTTGAAAGTGGCTCTTCATTGGGCAACTGTGGCATTTTTAAAAATGTAGAGTTCAAATGACCTTGAGTCTAAAGTGGCAAATTTCCCAAAGTGCGTGTCAGTTTACCAAAACCATTATTTTTCAAGAATTCAAAGAAATGTGTTCATCGTTGGCAGAAAGTAGAAGTAAAAAAATTAATATTTTATAGCATGTCACAGTGAGGGCAGCCTTCTAACAAAGTCATTTTGAGCTTGTGTAGTCTATTGTGATTAGAAAAATAATGTGTAATTTTGGCTTAAAATTTTGTAAATGAGGCAGTGCAGTTATTTCTCACTATACTTCTTTCCTAACTAAAGCAAACAGATGCAAAAACTTGGAAACAATTGGGAGAGGAACAAAGGGTGAAGTAGACTTTGAATGCCGAGGAATGTGGTGGCTTAGGAAACAAATGTTTCGGGCAAAGATTCTGTGCTATCTCAACCTGATAAAATGAGCATAACTGTGTTTTTAATTGTTAATCGCATAGATACTAATCAGCATTTAGATATATAAACAGTCAGCTTTGATAGCATATGTAGATAGATGGTTTTAAAAATTGTTATCTGTCATTTAAGCGATTGTGTGCCTATTTTGAAAAGTGGAATAGTGAGCCTGGAGTTTGAGTTGGTCTGACTGTCCAGAAGAGGAAAGAGATCGTAGATACGGGGAAAGGGATTGGTTTTCAGAGCCAGAATGGGAGAGGAGAGGGCCGGAATGAATGAAAATAGCTAACGAGCTGCCCTCCGTTTGTAGCTTCAAGTTTGGGTCAGGTGTTTTGCTGTTTGTCTCATCTCCAGTTCTTTGATTCTCTCTCTGTTCGCTATTTTTCAGTGTGAATGATGTGATTGTTTCAGATAAAGGAGATTGCAACAATAGCTCATGACTTGAAGTCAAGATTTATTCCATGTTAGAGGCAGGCTTTGTAAAGTGGGCCACTCTTCCAATTGACATTTGTTTTTATAGCTGCTTTTATTATGAAATATGATCGAATGCCTGACTGGGTTAAAACCATGTTATAACCATAGTTCACTCAAATTCCTTCCTGCCATATACAGCTTCTATTGTCACAGTCCAAGCAGATGAATATTAAAATGTCCTAGTAATTTTTATATCAATACCATTCTCTTCAGAGAAAAACTGTATTTTGTGCAGAGGAGAAATATCTATACACTATGACTCACTTCACTTAAAAAAAGACAAACGGAAATGACATGGAGAGATTGGGAAGTCCTAGTCATCTTGAGTGACCCATTAGATCTAAATGTTCTTGTGTAGCCCTGGTTTGAGTGAACTAAATTTAGGTGTCTGATCACCATTTTGGAAATGGTGGGAAGACCTCTCTAATTGTCTGGACTCAAATTAACTGGGAGCACAAGTAGAAATAGTGGGAGGGGAGGACATTTTGCTATTATTATGTCTTGGCATCCCTGGCATATTTATAGGTATACTTTGGTACTTTTGGAAGTATGTAAACTGTATCAGATGTCTCTCAAAAGCCAGCCAGGGAATCATGGTGATGCTGACGATTTTCAGTTAACCAGTTGATCTACCTTTGGGCTCCACAGCCTCCTCACTGTGTTTCATTTTAGCATGAGTGGCTCCCCCAGACCTATAAAAATACCTGGTATTGAATAATGTAATTGAATGTATACTGAATTTCATAATAGAAACACATTTTTTAAAATGCCCTGTAAGGGTTTTTCAGACTATAAACTGCTGAAATAATTGTGCCTTTTCTTTTTCTCCCCCAACCCCCTTCTTGAGTTGTCTACTTTCTGATCTTTATTTTTTTTTAAAAAGATTTTATTTATTTATTTGAGAGAGAGAATGAGAGAGAGAGAGAGAGCATGAGAGGAGGGAGGGTCAGAGGGAGAAGCAGACTCCCCGCTGAGCAGGGAGCCCGATGTGGGACTCGATCCCGGGACTCCAGGATCATGACCTGAGCCGAAGGCAGTCGCCCAACCGAGCCACCCAGGCGCCCTACTTTCTGATCTTTAGATTGCAGAATCCTTTCGGCAATTTTTGTCCTATGCCATGGTTTTATTAAGCAGGTACTTTTTTGTAAACCTACCCTTTGAGCCTTGCATATTTTGTGCAAGCTGGTATTCCTCCCTAGTGTTTATGTTAATTTGTTCATTTTTGTTACTTTGTCGGTTTGTTCATTTGTCACCAGCCAATACTGACAAATAGGCTGGGCGTGTTTCTTCCTACTGCCCATGTTCTGGGGGGAAAATGGGAAGTCTAGCTGGGTCATTGCTTCCAGGACAGTATAGTTTGGTACCAGTCATTTGACGTGCATGTTTTGAATATCCATGAATGCTGGGGATAGTCCTTGATTCCCTCTATACCACATTTCATTGATTGGCCACCCTGGCATCCTTTCTACCCCTGCAGGGGTCTAGGTTCTCAAATCTTCCTTATGAGACACTTGTCATTTTTAGTTTCACACCACAGAAACGAGGGAAACTGGTAACGAATTAATATGGTCCCTTCACAGCTTCTTCACATCTTCCCCCACCCACCGTGTATATTTTTGACATTATCCCTCGAATAATTGTGTTAAAAAACAGACCTGAGACTGGCACTCTGTTGAACTACTTCTAGTGCCTTTGTAGTATCTGCAAGGTCCAAACTCCTTAGCATGGCAGCCAGGTTCCAGCCATCCCCTCCCATGTACATTCTATTCTAGCCACACTAGAAGGTACAGTGTCCCCCGCACATCATCCTTAGCTTTCACTCTTCTATGTCTTGGCTTAACACTCTGTCCAGGCAGCCTTTCCCACAATCTAGCTTGCGTCTCCCAGCTCGAGTGTGTGCCTCCTCGCCTTGGATTTTGCTCTCTCCTCTGTGTGTGTGTTTCCAGACAGCTTCATACCTATCTCATCTAAAGCCCTGCTCTTAAAGGCACTGTTTCTTTCCATCAGGGCCTGTATCCTCTGGAGTCCAAGCTGTTGAGGTCAGCTTTTCCTTCTTTTCATTCATCTTGGTGTCCTCTGCACCTGGCACAGAGTGCCTAAGAAATGTTGGGATAAAATTGGTTGGCAGGACGCTGCCAGGCCCTGGCAGTGTAAAGACGAACAAGACCTGTTTCCCAACTCCCATTCTAGGTGGGGAGGGAACGGGAGAAACAATTAGATTAGCCTGCATTAGTACTGATAGGAGAGGTCACTCTTGTAGAAAATCACCACATTTTAAGGTATGGCCTACTGAGGCAATCTAATACCACCTGCCCTGGTGGCTTGGAGGAAAGGCTGGACTTCTTACCTACTAGAAGCTGATGCCACCAGTTTGTTTTGTAGGAACTTTACATTTAATTTAATAACAAATTTGTGCTTGGACTGAGATGAACTTAAGAGGAAAATTGGGGGTGCTCTAAGAATTACTGAATTACTCTTCCTCGTCACTCTTGACTTGTTCTCATGTGCCTTCTAAAAGGGCTTTGCATGTGGTTGGTTTGTAAAATATTTCTGATTATGGTTCTCCACAAAGTAAAAACCCTTACAAGTCTGTGATTCCCTGTCCCCCGAAGTATGAATGGTAAAGGCAAATGTTTTTTGGTCTTTATCAGACCACCCTTCGGGCCAGGAGGGTAGTTGAATCTTTTGCTTTTATTTTGGTCCCAGCTCTGTTACTAACGGTGCTAACTTTCTTCTTCAGTCCCTGCCTTTGTAGAAGTGATCCTGGCCTAACTGATCACTGGGTTCACGTCAAGTAATAAAAGTCTTTAATGTACTCACAAAGAGAATTTAACGTTCCCGAGGTCATCCCTGTAAACACTGCAGTGGTTACTCAGTTTTGTAAGGTGTGGGTGTCGGTGAGTACAGTTAGGCTCAAAAATTTATATGAGTTTTGTGAGTATAGTTAATGATTCAAAAGAATTGAGTCTTTTTTTCCCAAGAAGTATTAAACATTTTTAATCAGTATGGTTCATTTGATTTAGTAATGTGGGAAAATGAGTAGCACTGACAGGCAATCTGCTTGCAGTTTTTCTCTAAGTAGCAATTGGGTGGTTTTTCCTGTAAAAGATAGAGGAACTGATTCTTGAGAATTTACGAAAGATTCAACCCCAGCTAGGTACCCGAAGGGTAGCTGCCCTTTATGATGTAATTTTAGAAAGAAACCTACATCTGGTCTAAACTTCATTTGAATAGTATGATAGTTTACACAGCTGCCATGTTTGAGAAGAAAGTACCTAAGTCTCCAGCATTTTAGAAATAATACTTTGTAGAAGTGGACTTCATAGTTCACTGGCTACTGCCCTTTTAGCTAGGCAGTGTGACATAATCACGGGTATCTTACTAACAGTTTATAAATTTTGAATGTCTGAAAACTGGAAACAAGACCATTTCACGTGGAAGATTTTTTTTCTGCTGAAATAAATAGCCAAAGAAAAGTCTACTCCCCCATATCCATTGATGGAATGTGGTACAAGTCACACTGCAGACGAAATAACGACTATTAATAAATGATTTTTGGTCTTTAAAAAAAAAATGTGACATGATTCAGTTTGCAGTTCTGAATGCTTATGATTCTAGCAAGGCGGTTTGTTTTCCACGTCACCCATTGCTTCCTACTCGGAATCTGGTACCGTGCTGGGAAATTCAGGTTCCTGACTGAGGGGTTACCGCTTGTTGAAGTAAACCTTTGGGCCCTGACTGAGGGGTTACCGCTTGTTGAAGTAAACCTTTGGGCCCAAGTGGACTTGGGTCCTAGGCTTCTTCTCTCTTACTTGCCAAGGCTTCCCAAAGACTAAGTGGGGCATGTTTTCTTTTACAGACAAAGAAGGAAAAACCTCGGCTGTGTTTGTGGCTTTTGTGGGCGAGCGACACCACTGCCAGAGATAAGATGAGCATAGCACAGCTAGGTTTCCAAAACTGTGTTTTTTAAATGTATTAGTTAGTGACCGGAGAAGGAAGAAGTCTTCCTGATCTGTTATTCTCATGAAATGTTTTTCCCCTGACTCTTTCTCGTACCTAATGGGCTTCTTATTGGTGCATCTCTTCCTTTTGAGGAATCTCATTTTAAAATTGCCACACTAAGTTTCACTGAACAGCTTTGCTAGTTTTTATTCTGATGAGTACTGATTACTCAGAAAATTATACACTGTGGTGAATTGCTTACAGGAAAGCGAACATCAAGTAATTATTCCAAACAGTTGGAGTTCTCTTAAGAACAAGAGGTTACTTAAAAATGCCTGTGGATGAAATCACTTCTGAATATAACTTCACTCAAGAGAACAAATAGGCAAGCTGCATTTAATGTAATGTGGTAAATCAGCTTTAAATTCCCTTGATGGTTAAACATTTGTCACTGTTATATTTATCTCTTTTAGATTTTGTCCTGCTTCATTATTCAAATAGGGCTAAGTTTGCTTCTGCAAGGGCTAAGGAAAGAAGTGCCTTCACTAGGTCATAAATACTTGTGTGGCTCACTTTTGCAGGGAGAGAAGGTGCCTCTAAGAAGATACTTCGCGGTCTTCTTTGGGGGGGAGGGTATTTTGCTTTGTGTTTCTCTGTTGTTGTTTTGCTTTGTTTTTCCTCTGATTGGGACTGTATTTTACAGCGTCTTAGAGTCAGGAGCAGCTAGGAGCGTTGCCGTTATTGTTCTCCACGACCTGGATACCACCTCCCCGTTGCCAGGGTCTTTGGGTCATCCTCCTCCGGGGTGGGGTGAAGTGGTGCAGTGGAATGGTGCAAGGTCAGGAAGTTGCATTAAGCTGCATCAGGTTTACAGGCTCAAAGCTACATTTCTGGAGCAGTCCCCCGTGCACCCGGTGATTTAGCTACGCTAGGGTAGCTGGTCATGTCTTTTGAACAGTCCTTGAGAAGCCACATCCCTGTGATTTAACGGATCCTTTATGTACCCATGATGGTACCATTTCTATCGAAGTATATTAAATATTCCTTCACATTCCCACTAACAGTTTTTCTTAGCATACCCTGCAAATACTAGTGTCGTAAGCGGTATTTGATTTCATCTGTTCTTGCCACAGCACCCAGGTCTGCTGCTTTCCCTTATTTTTCTGCCTGCTAGGAAGAATGCTTCTGAGCGTTCGAGTAAGGACAGTATTGAGCGCACAGAGGTTGTTGGCAGGTTCTACCACACCTTTCCTTAACCACTTGTTTCTGTCTTTTGTGAGCTTGTGTTCTTTCCAGAAAACTTAACCAAAACATATTCATCATGCAGAGAGAATCACTGTAAAAGTTTAACAAACCTAGTTGTTTTTTTGTTGTGTTTTTTTTTCTTAATGAACATGTATTTGTCAGCTGAGCTTCCTTTTGCAACTTGCTCCACTACTTGATGACCAGAAACTTTTGTGTTTCCCAACAGACTTTGTTTGTTGGAAGATGTTGTTTTTGAAAGTAGGAAATAAATGGTTTTAGGAGATGGAGGCAAGCTTTGGGTTGAAGTAGGAGTCTAGTGTGTCCCTACTTCTTGGTGCGAAGTGCAGCTGGAGATGGGTGTGGTCCGTCCTCTAAAATTTCCTATCTTCAGTTTGAGGAGGTGGTTACCATTCTAACCACTTAAGAACTGCACGGTACATGCTGTTTTATTTACAGGGCAAAACTTAGCTCTAAATGTTCCCCTCCTACTTGTCTTCAAATTATTAAATGTCATTTTTGGGGAATGTTTACATGTCAGGTCTGTTTTAGAAGGAAGAAAGGATACAGCTGAAGTTAAAGGCACAAATGGGCATCACACCCTTAGTTTTGTAAATGCCTTCCTTTAATGTTGATTTTTGTAGGTTGATCATAAGGAAGTGATAAGTATGTTAGGTTATTTGTGGTTTGAGCTAATTTTAGTCTCCTGTTCACAGCTTGCTTTATATCCTTTGACATTAAAACATGCTTTCTAGAAAGACAGATTTTGAATGTAGGACACAATCTATATTCTCCAGTGGCCTGCATTTCACAAAATACTTTCTCAGTACTTTGGAAGTTGGACAGTTTGAAGCATAGTAACATTCTTTTAAATCATTAATTCCTTTGCTTAGCGACATCTCTACTTTTCCAGTGAGTGAATTAGATTCTTTCATAGAGGTTTGGAACTCTTGCTCCAAGCTGGTGGCTAAAAGGGCACAGTTAATATTAGAGGATTTTTAAAAGAGCATGATTGACCCTGAGATGTACTACTGAAGCGAGGCTTTGGTTGGCTGTGTATCAGAAACCTTCCCCACCCTGTGTCCTCGGTCGATAGGGCCTTTTGCTCCCAAAGGCTGGGCCTTAAATCTGTCCCCAGTGCTGATTAAGTTCACATAGGGCAATTGTGTTTCCAAGCTTTAGTCCCAGGCTGCCCTGCTACCACCCTTAACCAACCACCCTGAACAGACCTCTCCCCAGGGATTTGTGAGGTAATGGAAAAAGACGGCTGGGTTTGGGCTCTAGGTTGGCCTTCGACTGTTGTGGGACCTTGAAAGAGTTACATGCAGGATGTGTAAAATGTGGTGATTAGACGAGATCGCCTTACAGCATGACCCAAAGCTAACATTCTACAACTGCAGAGTCGCACAAGGAGCCAGGAGAATGGGGCAGCTTTTCTGGAAAACTTGGGGCTTCGTGTCCTACTCTTGCTGGATTTGGTAGCTTTATATGTTATGCGATTCCCCCTTATCTAAAAGTGAGATGGATCTTTACTCAACTTAAAACTTTAAAAATCCGTTATTATGTCCTTAAAAATAATTACAATGCCCAGTGAGAGTGTAAATCAGTTTTTATAAAGTTACTGCGTACCATATTGATGAATGTCGTTTCCTAAGGAAACTTTTCTTAGAAATCCTTTTTATGTCTAAAAAGGATTACTGGCTTTTGTAATTGGACTAGTACCTCCCATTCAAGGGAGAAATGCACAATCTGATCCATGTTCTACCCTCATTCGTAATAGAACCCTTTAAACAGCTAACATTTATTGAGTTCTGTTTCTGTGCTCCAGGCACTGTGCAAAGGGCTTTACATGCACTACTGTGTATTATGCATCATAAGTTGGTCTTTAATAAGCAGGAAATGTTTTAGGAGGACAATTAGGTGTCAGAGCCTTGGTGTTCTTCTCTGCTTGAGATCTCCTGTGTCATGAATCCAACTTGACAGCAGCATTGTGGCCATGCTCACACCGGTGCACGGCTGCAGAGGGAGACAAGAATTGTGCGAAGTCTCCTGATTTATTAGGACATGGAGAGTTTGTAGATTGAGACCTTTACCCAGTTTTCTGTCATCTACCCAAGAGGTCAAACTGGCCACCCGCAGACCTATTTTGCCGGGTCCGCACAGTGTTTTTGTTTGTTTGTTTTTGTTTGTTTGTTTTTTAAGAAGAGTTTAAATTTTTGTCATTGTTTCTGAATCAGGAGAAGTCACATACAAATCTGGATTTCTGGTCTTCTCTTGAGAAAAGTCTGAGGACTATCCTGTCTGAGCCTACCTTGGCAATGGTCTGCTGGGCTGAGGGGCACCACTCCTGCCGGATGGACACGTGTGTGTTCTTCAGTTTAGCACAGCTCCACAGCGGGTCACGCTACCCTCCCTTACACGAACCACCCAGCCCTTGGATGCTCTTGAGTTTGCAGCTTCTAGTCCAAGTTGGGTTTTTTTTTCCTTGGCATTTGATACTAGTATTAGAATTAAGATGATTTAAAAAAGATGTTTAGCCTTGCTAAGTAGCTGGTATACTGTCATTAGGGAAGATCAAAGCAAGGGAAGACTAGCCAGAGATAAAGTTTGGTGGCTAGTGTGAAAATGCCTAGGAGAATGCCCTTGACATTAAAATCCAGGATGAAATCTTGAACCAGGTGCCTCTTCCTGCCCTTCCCCCTTTCCCTCTTCATCTTTTAGCCCCCTTCTGCTATTTTGAGGAAGTTGGAAGCTGCCACCATTTTTTTCCACCGTGGGCGCCTGAATGTAAGTGTATTTTTGTCCCATGTTCAGCTATTTCCACGAACTATTTTTGATGACCAACATGGAAATTAAATTGGGACTTGATAAAAAGAATATGCTTGCATTGAGAAGCCAAAGAAGTAGTGTTTTAATGACTCGTTTTGTGACTTGGTTAGGGATGATACTATTTGTCATGTGTGTCTGAACTCATGATTAGATGGCTTCTTTACCTTACTCTGTCAAGGAATGAAATAAATGGTAGCCATGATACAAGTAAAATAAATAGGTTATAAAGAGTGTGTGTTGTTAAGGTCTCTATCCCTGTTCAGGAGCAGAAGGACATGTTATATTGTAGGTCATTCTTTTTCTTTGATCCTTCTTGCATCTATTATCCCATAGAGGTATGTTGTATATGACAAATTAGAACAAACAATAGACAGGGAAGATTCTTTACCATTATTAGTCATGTCATCAAGGTCTTTGTTCTAAGTTTTGTACTTTTCCCCCCAAAGCTGAATCCCAAAAGGGGATCCCAAAACCAGCTCAGTGTTTTAGTACCCCTAAATCGTGACGGGATGACATTAGCCATTTTATACTTTTTTTGTATATGTGAAATGAAAATCAACCTAAAGACCCAATCTCTCCATGAAGCTTTTCATCCACCCTCATTTCCTCTCTGTTCTAAAGTGTAAGCTTCTTGCAGCCAGAGTCCATTCATTCAGTCACTCAACAAATACATGAACAGCTCCTGGGTGCTAGGGCCTCACTAGACAGTGAGGATAAGTGGCGAACAAGACACACTTGGTCCTCACCCTTAGAAGCTTCATAGTCCAGCCAGCAAAGGGGCTGAATGGAGACAGTCCCAGTTCAGAGTGGTAAGAACTGTCACAGGCCTGGGCCCAGGGCATACTCAGAAGTAATTAATTGGCATTGAGAGCAGGAAAAACAGATGGAGGAGCTGTCAGGTAAGGATAGCCTATAAAAGTAATGTCTAAGTGGAGATCCCAAGAGCAAGCAGCCGTGAGCCCCGTATGTTCTCCAGACCCCTAATCTGGGCATGCTCCTCCTTGCCCTTTATATTAAGTGTGACATTACCTGTGTTTGAAAGCATGGGAACATACTTAACTTTCTTTCTCTTCAGTTTTAACCCTTCTTCCATCCGTAGCACACAATTCAAGTGCATTGTGTACCCTCCCATACATAGTTTCTTTCTCCCTTCTTTTCTGTTTCCTGTGCCATTACGTCTTACCTTGACTGCACTAATGGCCTTGGAACCCTTCTAATAGGATGGCATAGTGGAGGTTACATCATGGCATTGACTGCATGCCCCCATGCAGTGGGGTCATCTGTGTAGATGTCTTCAGGAGGAGGTTTGTGTGCCATCAGCTTACAGCCCGAGAGCGCCAACAGCGTGCTGCACTTAGTAGGCAAGTAAATGCAGTATTCACTGCAATGGTTGGTAACTTTGGTATAAAGAGTTTATGCAGATCCTCTTCAGTCCGTACAACTAACAGAATTATTATATATTTTAATAGGCCAAATACTTTAAGTATAAGCCTGACTCGCTAAGAGTAAATTGAAAATAGGTGGTTAGACCCCTGATTTGCAGCTGACACTATGAGAATGAAGGTCTCAATTATTCATTGTGAATTTTAAAGGATATTTTTAATGATGTTGGCTGACTTTTCCCATTATGTGGTCTGTTTATTAGCAGTTTTTGGTACACGGATGGCTTTGAGTGATTATTTCAAGTCAAGTACCTTATAAAATAACTTAAATTTGCTGATAATTATCCTACTTTTAAATGGCTTAGTAATAGGCTTTAACTTTTAGGCATTTAAACGCTTTGGATATGATTACAAATTCTGAGACTACGATTGCTTAAGTTTAGACACAAACACGTTCATCTGAGAAATTCTGAGGGATTTACTGGTTACTGCCTGTTTCTCATTCACATGCTTACTGTGCCTTCCTTGCTGTACAGAAGGGGTCAAAATTGGTATCTGCAGACCTTCTTCCCTTTTCCCTTCTTCTGATTCTAGCTGTGAAGTTTACGTGCAGAAGTTGTCCTGCATGTGATAAAAAATAGTCATTGATTACTAATTAAATATTTGAAAAGGAGAGTTTTCTTTACCAATAGATGACTAAGAAAAAAAGACATTTTGACTATTTCTCCTTTAATGGTGAGCGGGTTGATTAAGCATGCGCGTGCGCGCCCATGTGTGCGTGTGTGTGTGTGTGTGTGTGTGCGTGTGTTCTGGTTTTATTTTGAAATCATATCCATGTCTGTAGAACATAGCAGAAGTAGATGTGCGGAGTAGAAAAAGAATAGTTCACAAGCCTGTCAACAGCATCACTAAAACATAGCCATTAAATGGCCAAAATATTGCAGGGAGTGGCAGGGTAAGTACCATTTTTAAGGTGAAAGTGAATAAGAAATAATTATAAAAAGGCATTCTTTATAGAAGTCCAGACTCTGGATAAGACCCCTGGTTCATTGATTTGCTAAGGAAAGTGAAAACACTTGGGGTTGGAGGGGAGATGTAGGGAGTGTGTGTATCTTAATCCTAGGAGTCAGTCAAGCTTTCCTCCTAGTCAATACATTGCCATACTGGGGAAGTGTTTAATTACTTGCGCCGCCCCCCCCCCCCCCCCCCGCCCCGGCATCCCTGCCTCCTCCCCTTCATTTACCGGACTCACAACAGGGTCTTCTGTTCCAAGGCTGCTGTCGCCCCTGGGCCATGTCAGTGTTCATTTGGGCGGGCCGCCCAGCATCCCCACCTCATCCCTGGAAATTGCATGCCCCTCTCTTTTTGCTACCTCCCTCCCATAGGCAAGCCTTGGTCCTTGCGATCTTCTCTCCCTTAGACATCTCAGACTCAGATCCTGTGCTCTGCAATCACAGCCT
Source organism: Eumetopias jubatus (assembly GCF_037043125.1). Lineage (NCBI taxonomy): Eukaryota > Metazoa > Chordata > Mammalia > Carnivora > Otariidae > Eumetopias > Eumetopias jubatus. The sequence goes on from NW_028274815.1 coordinate 129,838,704, forward strand.
CCTGTGCTTCCACACTCCCCTCACTCAGTTACTTCCCCATCTCTGGGTTTTCTCCTCATTCAGATTTCCGGCTGCTCCTTTCCCAGCCCCAGGTCCTCTCTCCCCTTCTTACACAGTGGTCATGACTCTTGAAATGCTGTCTCGCCAACATTCCTAGCCCTTTTGCCCATCTGCCTGCTATCGGCTTACGTGACCAGCTCTAGCCCTGGACCAGCCTTTCTCTCCCTGCGCCCAGGCCCCTAAGTGCTAAGGGGAGAAGATCTTCTAAGTGGAGAGAATCTCCCAGTCTTGCAGGGTGAGCCACTAGAAATCCAGTCTTCAGCCTAGATCTGTCTGCCCCCAACCCCTGGCTGTCAGATCTGAAACTCAGCTGCCATCCTTCCTACCTCATTTCTCTCACAAGAAGGGACCCTTCGTTCCTGTCTGGAGCAACCCTTAGGTCTGTGCTCTTGACCCCTGCCTCTCTCACCTGTTCAAGGCATCTTGCCCTAACAGGTTAGTGACCCTGTAGGCATGTGTCCTTCACCCTCCCTCTCTATTGTCATCTTACTTGGACCGGTAAACCATTCTCAGGCTTCCTCCAGCTGTGACTGTCCGTCCAGCCACTGTTCTTTAGTTTCCTTCTCCAGTTGAAGTGTTTGAAAGAAATAGGTCACGGTGTCCATTGTTCACCTTCCAGTCACTTTGGCTCAGGGAAGTTAGGCTCCACCCTACCAAGCCACTAAAATAATTCTTGAGAAGGTCACTATTAGCTTCCTTGTTGCTAATCCAACGGATTCTTTGCATCCTTATCATAGTACCGTTTAACATGGCTGACCTCTGTTTGCTGCTTCAATTTTCTCTAACCCCTATTTCTTTAACTTGCTCTTTTTTCCTTTTTCTTTCTTTTTATAGCTTCTGTTTCTCTAGCTAGTCCTCGGTCTCCCTCTTGGGCTTCTTCTCTGATCCTCTACTGGGGAAGTTCCTCAGGGGTCTGCCCACACTGCCCCTTTTCATCTGACTCTTTGTTTCTTCCGGGGCTGTCTCAGTTATTCGCTCAGGAAGTAGTAATGGCCCTTGAATTCAGAGCATGCACGTACACATTCTTGCGCTCTGGTGTGGCTTTCAAAACACTTTTAGTTCCTGAAATGGTAATGCTCTCTGTCTCTCACAGAGCCTTTACATGTATTGTTTCCTCTGCCTAGAACGTTCTACCTTGCTAATTCTAGTTCTTCCTTTCAGTCACATCTTAGGCATCCTCTTTTAGGAGGCTTTCTCTGATTTCCCCTTTCCCCAGATCCAAGTTAGGTACCTCTTATAGGTCTTCCCATGACCCCCATATTTCCCTTTTCATAGCATGTTGTGTGGTTGTACTGTAATCATATCTACTGTTCTTTAATTGCCTGTTTACCAGCCAATTTCCAAGTCATCTGTCAAGTCTTAAAAGAGTCAAGACTGCTTTTGTCTTAGTCATTTGTATCTCTTAGTACCCATTTATAGTACCTGGCAGATAAACAGTGCCCAATAAGTCATTCCTGAATGAATAGATGAGCTGTGCTATTTAGAATGTTCATGAATTGGGGTGCCTAGGTGGCTTAGTTGGTTAAGGGTCTGGCTCTTGACTTGGGCTCAGGGCATGATCTCAGGGTTGTGAGATCGAGTCCCGTGTCGAGCTTCACGCTCACGGGGGAGTCTGCTTGCGATTCTCTCTCTCCCTCCCCCTTAGCCTCCCCCCCCAAAAAAAAAGGTTCATGAACTGCTTGATAGGGAAGCATTGAGTTTATAGTATTGTGGAAACCATGTGTTACTGACCCACCATCGATTTAGCACACACTTTGTTTTCTCTGTATGTTTTATATTAATTTTCTGTCTGACATACCCTTCCTCCCCCGGTAAGATTAGAAACCCCTTCTGAGGGACAACCATGTATAATTCTGGGTGTCTCCCTCAGAGTGCCTTGTACGTCCTTGGATTTAATTTCATTGGGGGGCCTACACCCAGATATGTTTATGCATATATATACATACATGTGTGTATATGCACACACACATACACACATATACACACATGTGTATATATGCATATATATACACATATACACACATGTGTATATATATGCATATATATACACATATACACATACGACACTTAGCGGAACAAAGTCTCATCTGTTATCTGTCCTTGTCTTCCTCAGCTCGCCCGGTCTCTGTGCCATGCACAGACCATGCCAATCTGGAGGGGCAATTTCCCTGTGGCTTATTAGCTGTTGTGTTCCAGCATGCTGGCCAAGTATGAGAGACAGCCGTGGTATGAAAGTCTCCCTCGCTCAAACTTCATAGGCTTGGTAGCTGGGACTGACCAATGCTGACAGGAAATAGAGGCATTTATTAAAAACCAGAGAGTTGTCAACTTGCAGGAAGCAAAGCTCTTGTTAGCATATGATTTTGTGGTTGGTTTGGTGCAACTCTGTAAAAGTAAAGAACTAGGCAAGAATGGGGGCTGTGTGCTTGGGTCTCTAAAGTTAGATCCTTTTTCCTAAGTAAATTGCCTTTAGAGTTTCACTTGTTTGGAATTTCCTGAGATTTGGATCTTGCCAGAAAGTTCCGAGCAAAAAAAATTCTGGGCAGGTGAAGCATTTGCATCTGAAACGAAGACACTATTTTTGTCTTTCACTTTTTTCTTAACATATTATCCCTGGTTCAGCCCTGAAGATTATTCTATTATTTGTGGATCTTAACCTTTCCCTCTTCTGGATCTTATGAAATAAGCGGTATTATTTGAATGGAGAAGAGGAGGAGAGGAATAAAAATAAATGTGAAAGCCTTGTTTCTTGCCTGGGCAAGCTCGGCTTTATAGCTTGGAGCGGAATGACACATCTAGTTTGGTGAAGAAGGGATACTTAGGGTTGCTTTGGCTTCTTACTTTATTTGATTTTTTTTTTTTTTAGGGTTTTCTTTTAAACTGGAATTTTTATGTGAATGTAATCAAATTTAGAATAGAAGCACTTTTATAATTTGCAGAGCACTTTTTGCAGAGCACCTATTTTAAAACTGTCATTATGGTGAACGACTTGGGGCGAGGATTGTTCTTCAAGTGAACTGAGACCCAACACCCGCCCCCCCCCCCCCCCCGCCCCCGGCGTGATTAAATGGTCATAGAGCAGACCTCTGACCCGAAGGGAATCCTGCTCTTCCTGGTCCAGCGGCCTTTCCGCCACATCCTCCAGATGTGTGACTTTCCTGGAGCCCCAGGATTGCCTTTCATCAGAGTAACTGAGTCTGAAATGGAATAGAGATTTCCTATTAGATTATAGCACTTGCCTGCCTTCATTCTGCTTATGTCAATTAGAGCAGCAGATCTGAATCCTCCATGTTAAGTTACTGAGTTTGTTTGTTTTTAAGTAATCTCCACACCCAGCATGGGGCTTGACCCTGAGATCAAGAGTCCCATGCTCTACCGACTGAGCCAGCCATTTGCCCCTATTTACCGAGATTTTTTAAACCTAAAAATGCCTGCAAACAAGGTTGAAGGGTCAGGGGTAGAACAGTTAAGAACAGAGTAGAAACAGCTTTAAAGACAGGGTTGTTGGTAGGAGTCTTATAAAACGTGTAGAAGATTGTGTGGGAAGCAATAAGCATTTGTGTTCCAGTGTGTTGGGTTTAAGCATACTTATTCAGTCCCCATGTTGCAGTCTGTGTGTCACTGGGTCCCCACCCACAATCGTACTCTTTGTCTTATTTCCCCCCTTCTTTGCTTCCCCTCCTCACCGCACCCCCACCCCCGCCATGGCTACCACAACCACCACTAGCAATTACCGACATGTTGGATCTTGAGGCCGCTTCCCTATAAGGATACAGGGCATGTGGTGTTGGCTATAAACATGGTAACCAAACTCTGTGGGTTTGCTCCTGTGTACCTCGTGACGTTTGACTGCCTGCGAACTAGCAATAAACTGCCTCTTGTGTCTGATGCATCTGTTGTTGCTCGCTGCCTCTGCATTGAGGGTGCATTGAGGAGGATGGATGGTAGAAGCAAGCACAGGCTCAAGCATGCTGGGAGGGGTGTTAATAAACAGCTGGCAGACTTTAACGACAATACGTCTATGGGCCAGAACAGGGTCTGTTTGTGGCAAAATTTTGTGTTCATGAGTTTTGCTTTTTGTTTTTTTAATATCCCCATATAGTCCTTTTTAAATCGACAGGCCTGGATAAAAGCCATAGCCAGTCTTCTGTTTCATGGAGGACCTCAACATTTATTATCATCCAGAGCATCCCCTTAAATCCTATTTGGATCAGTTCACAAGAACTATGTTCAGATGGATGTTTCTGTCTGGCATAGAGTCAAAATGGTAACCAAGCATGAAAGTACAGACAGTCCCTAATACACAAATGTGTCTGCTTCAAAAGTTTGAAAGTTGGTTGTCTGGCACTTTGAACATAGTTTTCTATAGAATCAGTGTTATAAATAGTGATTAAGTTCCAAGCTCACCCATGGAACCTTTTTAATCAGTACACCTGAAATATTCCTATTAATACGATAGGTACTGTCCCCCTAGAATTACTGTATGTGATAATGATTAGTGTTACACAGTAATAGTGATTTTACAAATAAGAACCATTCCGGATTCCATCTAGGGGGTAATATGTATGTGTGTGTATGTGGGGAGGGCGGGTATGGGTATGGATTAATATCTCCCCTTCCCATGCGACACTGGCGCTCAACGTGATTTTGCTCCTGCTTCCATGTAAGTATGGAGTCCTGTGGATTTTGGAGGCAGGCTGGATTCAGGGATGCAGGGGATAGATAAAGAGCTGAGAGGAACACGGTTAGGCCAGAGTTTCTGGGGCTGGAGAGCAATGACAGCTTCTAGGGACTCTTCTTAAGCCTGGCTCTCTCTTCCTTACCCCCTTTTTGCTTTCCTCTGGGATCCCCAGGCATTGGCCTGTTTTTTCCTTGGTTGCCATTTTGTTGCTTCTGAACAGGGGCTTTGCCTCTGGTCTATAACCAAATACCCTGTCCGTCTCCTGCTTTTGGAAGAAATGTATAGTCTTTTTGAGGTTTTCTAAATTAAATGTTGCGGCAGAGTTATCACATGTTATTTTTGCTGTGAGAAATTATGGAATCCCGGATGACTAAACTTTATAAACCAAATGAATTTCAATCTTCTCCTCTATTGTATATCCCATTGCAGAAAATAACAGCTTTTATAATTAACATCGCCTCCCTTGGTTGCAGTTCTGATTTCTGATTCGTTTTCAGAGAAGACCTTTCCATGACAGTCCGTGACATGATATGGTGCACTTCCTAGTTACCCCCTCTAAAACTGTCCGCTGCAGTATTTCAGAGACCAAGATGTCTTCTGCCAGGAGACAGGCTAAACTTTAGGGTAGGTCTTGACTGTGGTCTCTTATGGCCTGACTCCTGTTTCACATGGTACAAAGACAGTCTGTCTTTTTGGGCAAGGACTGGCAGCACCAGGCAGTCTAGCAGACGGGACCTGGGAGGGCTGAATGGCGCAGCAGGGCCTGGCCCTGGCAGTGTTGGGGGAAAGCGTCTGCTCCAGGCCTCTCCTCTCCTGCAGATACTACATCCCTCTCCCCGAACACACAGTTCAACCTGTACCTCATTTTTGTCCTCCACCAAACACTACCAGAATGCTCGGACATTGGGCTGTTAGCTGATGGAGAGAGGAGGCCTGAGCGTTCATTCCTCTTTCAGCAGCTCACACTTTTAAACTGGTTGGTGGAGACTGCAGAGCTGGAGCTTCTCTGCTTATTCATACCCAGCTTTTTGTCTCTGACTTGATGGATTTCCCTTCCGAGCAGAAAGGGACACCATGCAATGCACACCCGGAAAGGAGGGTTTGATGTACTGCTTCGGAAAGGTTCCGTCTGGCATCACTGTAATCAAGAAGATGGGTCAGGTGGAGCTGAAGGAGGAACGTGGCGGCTCCCCAGAACTACAGATTGTTCCACAAGTACATTCTGGCATAGTGTGATGGAAGTTTCTGGTGTTTTTTTCCCCTTAATCATGGGCACAGTAGAGAGTTGGGGCGGGGGGGCGATTGTCTGGTTTATAGAAGCTGTCACAATGGGTCTTGCTTTTTAGCAAGTCTTATCCAAATGAGACTTTAGATTTTTCTCTCTGTAATTTACTAGCATTTCGTCTGAAAAATGTGTAATTTGCCAGAAAATTATTCAAGCGCTTGTCTTTTTTTTTTTTTAACCTGTGCAAATATGCTGCATTCTTTTAAAGTGGGATCAGCAGTGGGCTACCCAAAAGATTTTAGATCTTTTCTAATACGTTCTTTTTATATTAAATAGGTTTCTGTAGATTTTCGCATGCTTTTTGAGGATGTGTTTTGTGATGTAGACCACTGCTTTATCTTGTCTTGTAAGCTTGATTTTTTTTTAACCACTAAGAATTATTTTTTTTCTGCTTTGAGAAATCCATTGGGTGATTATAAAATCAGTGGATACTTACATTTACAAATCTATCCTTAGTGGCACTAACTCAAAAACCTAATCTTCAATTCTCTGATTACTTTTACATCCAACTGATGGCCAAGTCCTCCACCTTCATTCTTGGATGTATGTCTGAACTGCTTCCCTTTCCTCCTGATCTCTTCCCGTGATGGCACCCAGGCCCTCCTGGTCTCTGGCCTTTTACAGTTGCCTTCAGCTGCTTCGCTCTCTTGGCCCTAGTCGGAATCCTCTGCCTTGGGGGAAATCAGGATTTGGTTACAGAAAGAAAGCCACTGGAGGGGCGCCTGGGTGGCTCAGTCGTTGGGCGTCTGCCTTCAGCTCAGGTCATGATCCCGGGGTCCTGGGATCGAGCCCCGCATCGGGCTCCCAGTTCCGCGGGAGGCCTGCTTCTCCCTCTCCCATTTCCCCCGCTTGTGTTCCCTCTCTCGCTGTGTCTCTCTCTCTGTCAAATAAATAAGTAAAATCTTTAAAAAAAAAAAAAAGCCACTGGAAAGAACATCCATCAGGTTCTGATATGCCAAATAGTGTTTTTTTTTGCAGCATGCTATTCCTTTTTAATACTTAGCATTTTATATGAAGTAATATTTTTATTCCTTATGTATATTTAATTTCTTCTTAGCTGGCATGCGAACCCTCTGAGAATATGGGATCGTGTATTCACATCTTTTGTGTCCTCAGTACCTAAAGTACGTAGTGTCTGGCCCAGCATTGCCTTATGGACTTGCATTGCACACACATTGAACCTTCCTTAGTTAAACTGGACATGGTGTCATCCTCCCTGCCCCCACCCCAAACAGATAAGACATTCCTTTAAATACTGCATTGTCCTGGCAGACCACACCTTAATATCCTCTGTAGGGAAAGGGAGGCTCTAGTTGAAAGAGAAACAAAAGAGGTTAAGATCTGGGCTTTAAAATATCTGAGGCTTCTATGTTGGCAGTTGAAGGTATTTTTTCCAAGGTTAATGTTAATTGCATGTGGTTTTGCTTCTTGCTAACTATAGAATTTAGTTGCTGTATAGGATTGGATACTTCTGTAAATCCTTCAGAAATGTTTGTGGAATGAAATGAACCATATGAAGGACTCAGCACTTAAGAGTAATTTACCTAACAATTATTCTTGAACAGAAGAATCCTCTAATTTTCCCTATAAACCATTATGACGGCCATCTATAAATTCATATAAATCATGCCGGCATGTAATTCATCACAAGTTTATTGGGCACCTGCAGGTGCCAGGCAGTGTGCTAGGCACTGACAAGGACAGGAGTGATCAGGAACATAAACCTGTGGTCTTTTTCATGGTCCTAGGAAGGAGACAGCATGAAACCATCGCACAAAGTGGTGGAAGTGCTGTGAGAGAAACATAAGAGGTGCCAGGATGGGGCGCCTGGGTGGCTCAGTCATTAAGCGTCTGCCTTCAGCTCAGGTCATGATCCCGGGGTCGTGGGATCGAGCCCCGCATCGGGCTCCCTGCTCAGCGGGAAGCCTGCTTTTCCCTCTCCCACCCCCCCTGCTTGTGCTCCTGTTCTCGCTATGGGTCTCTCTCTCTCTGTGTCAAATAAATAAATAAAATCTTTAAAAAAAAAAAAAGTGGAAAGTGTTGAAGATTGGGTCTTAAGCTGGTTTGAACAGGTCACTGAATGGGTAAACGAGGCCTGAAGGAAAAGGTGGGTGAGCCTTTGGGTTAGAAGTGGCTTAGCAGTTTTGAGGAACACAGGGAATGCATGCGTGGCCAGAGTATTGGTCTCTAGAGTATATCACCTCTTGAGATAATGACTCCTGGAAGTTTATTTATTGATAGAAAGTAGTACTTCCCCTTTGATTATACAGATCTTAAAAGTTAGGGATTTGCGGGCGCCTGGGTGGCTCAGTCGTTAAGCGTCTGCCTTCGGCTCAGGTCATGATCTCAGGGTCCTGGGATCGAGTCCCACGTCGGGCTCCTTGCTCCGCGGGAGGCCTGTTTCTCCCTCTCCCACTCCCCCTGCTTGTGTTCCTGCTCTCGCTGTCTCTCTCTCTGTCAAATAAATAAATAAAATCTTAAAAAAAAAAAAAAAGTTAGGGATTTGCTTTATAGTAGAATCCTGTGGTTTGTTGAACAGTCTTGTATTTATTTTCCTCCTATTCCTTGAGATTTTATAAAATATTTTTTAAATGTCCAAAGTCTTGATTATATCCTTTCAACCTTTTTAAGAATTCTTATATTTCTAATTTATACTGTATTTCATTGTAAAGTGAAAACAAAGAATAAAAATTTGCTTTGTCCCTGTCACTATACAATGTAAGTACTATAAACGTTTTGTCTGTATTCTGCCAATCATTTTTTTAGGATTTTATTTTTTTTAAAGATTTATTTATTTTAGAGAGAGCCTGCAAGCACAAGCGAGAGAAAGTGTGCGCATGGGGGGAGGGGCAAAGGGAGAGGGAGAGAGAATCCTAAGCAGGCTCCCCTCTGAGCATGGAGCCTGACTTGGGGCTTAATCTCACTGCCCTGAGATCATGACCTGAGCTGAAATCAAGAGTTGGATGCTCAACCAGCTTAGCTACCCAGGTGCCCCTAAGATTTTATTTTTTTAAAGTTTTTTTTATTTATTTAGAGAGAGTGAGCAAGCACGCACAAATGGGAGGGAGGACAGAGGAAGTGGGAGAAGCAGATTCTCTGCTGAGCAGGGAACCTGATGTGAGGCTGGATCCCAGGACCCCGAGATCATGACCTGAGCTGAAGGCAGATACTTAATCGACTGGAGCCATCCAAGTGCCCCTCTAATATTTTATTTTTAAGGGATCTCTACACCCAACATGGCACTTGAACTTATAATCCTGAGATCAAGAGTCACATGTTCTACTGACTGAGCCAGCGATGCGCTCCTGTCAATTATATTTTTAATTGAAATTTTTATGGCGATAATTGTAAATTCATAAGCGGTTGCAAGAGGTAATACAGAAATCCATTGTACACTTTGTCCAGTGCCCCCCATGGTAACATTATGCAAAAGTAGTACAGTATCACAACCAGGATTGTGACATTGATATAATTTGCCCATCTTATTCAGATTTCCTCAGTTTTACTTGTATTCATTTGTATTGTTTGTTTTCCATAGACTCTTGTATTAGTAATACTATTTTTGATGCTTTAATTATAGGGTTTTTTTTTCATTCTGCCCTGAAGAAGCATCCCTTCCCCTAATCATATATCCCTGTCATGCCCCTATGTGTTTTCTCTAAACCTGTTTAAGAAAGCAGCTACCTACCTGTAAGAGAAATAGATTGAAAACAGAATTGTCAGTCTGAATGTACTTTACCAGTCTACTGGTTGTTTATAGACCGTTTAGCTAGTTTATAGTTTCTGACCTGGCTGCTGAAAGATACTCTGGATTGTTTCTAACCAAGAGAGAACCACTTAGTGCCATTCAGAATGGACTGAAGTATTAACAATGTCTGAAAAAGGCCTGACAGTGATAAAAATGTCAAGTTGCCTGTAATTTAAAAAAAAGCAGAGTAAGTAGAAGAGTAAACATACAGGGGAAGTACCAGTAACAAAGGAGGCTTTGAGATCTTTGCTCTTACTCTTGAATGAATATTCTCAGGTGATAACAGATCATCTGACTATTCCATGACTACCACTCTGTGGGACAGATAACCAAGAAGATATGCACCACCCTGGTTGTTACACACGTGGGCAGTTGATTTTCAGTGGTCATACGGTTTTCATATGTGATCTGGTTTTTCAGTCTTGCTTGGATTTTCTAAATGAGAAGTTTTCAATTTGGGCACATAAAAAGGAAAGAAACAGTAGATGTGTGAAAAGGAAGTTGTTTTAGAGTGACTGAGTTCAGAAATCATGAAGAGAGCAGGAGAGAAGCCAGGGTGGTTGATGCTGCTGTCCAGTTGCATGAGATAGCTCCAAAGCACATCGAGCAGATAGTCGGCTGGAGAAAAATTAAAAGCAGGAGATAACTGTCAAGGGACTTTATCCAAGCAAATGGAAAAGGCCCAAAGAGAAAAACTAGTTAGGTATGATTGTGAGGTTAGAGTTTGGACAGTGAGAGAAGGCAGGGAGCTCTTTCTGTCCAGAATAGCATCTGTGGAGGTTAGACTCTCCCTGATAAAAAAATAACTGTTCAATTCTAAGTGGCCTTACTTAGCAGCTCTTAACAATTAAAATGTAACTATAAAGTAAAATGTAAAACATAGGAATAGAAAGAAGCTACTTAAATAGGCGAACTTATATCTCAAACCTAACTTGTAAAATGCTGAAGTTATTTTAACTTAATCCAGCTTTCATTGAACATTATTTTGGAGGTTCTAGGTAAAGTAATAAGATAAGAAAATTAAATTATTGTGAAAGTATTGGGAGAGGCAGATTTAGTGTATTTGCTAATGTGATTGAATACTTAGAAAATCCAGTTTAAAAACTAAATGAAGGCAGGTTAGATGGCTGGATTACGAGATTATATTATAGGATAACATGTATAGTGTGAGCCTGTTTGTGTAAAAGCAAGCAGTAAGCGTTCATGATTTATGTTTGCATGTGTTTGGAGAAAAGTTTGGAGGAGTGGACACTGACTAGACTGTTAACCTTGATTAAGATTTTTGTTACATCTTTGTATTCTCTGCTCTGGCCACGTTATTTTTATAATTTTTGAGAAGGAACTTTATAGATGGTTAAGTCTTTTGGTGTTTAAGAATGTTTATATTTTCTAATGATTCCTTCTGCTTTATCGTGTTCCCTTATTGCCCTCCATGTTTGGCTGTTACTGTGATGGCCTTCTTTGAGCCGCACTGACGTTACCTAGTAGCCATTTATTCCTGTTCCCTTCCTTCTTCCCCAGGATCTTATTTGAGCTACTCTCAGTTGATACTTGAAGATTCTCAGTCATAGATATCCATAGAACCCATCAGCAAGATTAAAAACTCTTTCCTCCGTTCTGCCTCCCATACTCCCTTTTGATAGTTGTACTCTACATTATTACACAGTGCATGGTCTCCTTACCACCATCCTTGTGTCTTAAATCTACTAGTAAATACTAAAGCTGACTTCCCATTCTTCCCAGAATCTCCCTTGTCATTTTGGTTGCCTGATGCTCACTCTCTACCAGATTTCTCAGGAAAGATTATGGAACAATATTCTTTGAATTGATGGTGCATGTTCTTAACAGCCTTTAAATTTGAAGGCCAATTTGCCTGAATATAAAAATCTTTGGATCACATTTTTTTTTCCCTTAAGTAATTTAAATACGTTACTCCATTATCTTCTGGTACAAAGCATTGCTGTGGATGTTTGACATCCTAATTATGTTTCCCTTAAAAGTTACTGGGTCTTTTTGCTAGATTCTCAAAGGATTTTTTTATCCTTTTATTTCAAAGTCTGATCATTTATTAAACCATGCTGTGGTTGCCATTTTCAGTCATTCTCCTCCAAAAATCAATGTATCTTTCAGTGAAGAGTTTCAGACCTTTTCTTTTTTTTTTTTTTTTAACCTTAGTAATGTCTTGATTTAAGAGTTTTCAGTATTTCTTTTCTTACATTGCTTTGGTTTCCTTTTTCAGGGACTCAGCCTGTTATGTCTGTGTTTGATCTTCTTTGCCTGTCATCTGTTTCTTTCACTTTCTCTCAAAAATTTTAAAATTTAACTCTGGGGCACCTGGGCAGTGTAGTCGGTTAAGTGTTTGACTCTTGGTTTTGGCTCAGGTCATAATCTCAAGGTTGTGAGATCGAGCCCTGCCTCGAGCCACACAGAGTCTGCTTGAGATTCTCTCTCCCTCTCCCACGTGTACCCTCTAAAGAAGTCTTTTTAATTAAAAAAAAATTAAATAGGATTAATAGGATTTCAAAAAATTACAATTGATAGTACAAGGAACCTATTTCTGTTTATTTCTTTAAAAAATTTTTTAACTCCCCCTTATTTTGCTTCTAAAAGGCATTAACATGTTTATTTGCACTCATGATCCTCGTTTTGTCTTCATTTCTGAAAATATATTTTCCTTTTATTTTTAGTTCTTTCCTTATTTCTTTTACTTCTCTTTTCAGATCATTCTTTTTTTCCAGTGACCTTGATTCTTGATGTCTCATTCTTGTCTATATTGTTCTTCCATAGCTTCTGCCATTTTCTTAATTTCTGGTTGCTAGTCAGATGAGTTTTCATCTGTCGTGGTCATCTTTCTATCTGGCTTTTATTTCCTGTAGAGATACTGCTGTGTCCCTTACTGTCTTTCATAGAATAATGCTGTGTGGAACTCAACTGCTCCTTGTCTTCGCATCATTTTTAAGTGGACAGTTTCCTTGTAGTTTTAGGAAGAAGGGGTGGGTCAGATAGATAGTCTAGCTTAGTGCTCTCCGGCTCCCTCTTCAGATGTGTTTGTGAAGTTATTTTAAAATGACCTTGTACTTTCTAAGATGGGCTTCCCCTGTTTCTGCCATCAGACTAACTTCATTGCAGCCTCCCCTCTCCTTAGCCCCCTATTGCCCGTGTTTGCTCAATTTGTTCTGCTCCTAGAAGTTTCTCCTCAGTGCAGGGCTTTGTCCTAGGAGGGCCTTTCTTTGCTCAGTTGTTGAGATTTTATAGGGCCCGGAATGCCCCAGCACGTTGGGTGGCGGAAGAGCCTGGCCTTGCCCGTGATCTGGAGCCTGCAGAATCTGCGGTTCGGCTTAGAACACAGATTGGCCATCTCACTTGGCAGTGAGCACCTGCTGCTGATTGGGGGGGTTCTTCCGATCTCAGAGTTGTCAGAATCACCTGTGGTCTTGATTCACCTTCCTCCCACACAAATGCTGATGCCACGTGGGTCTCAGTGAGTGGCTTGTCCCCAAGTCCTTATACTTTCAGGATCATACAGGTGCCTTGTCCCTGGTTTTGTTTTAGTTGTTGTCTGAGTCAGTTTTCTATCCTTTCTATCCTGAGTCAGCAACAGAAATGTTGCTCTGTTTCCTTATGTGGAGGAACTTGGGAGGAAGGGAAAACTGCCATTGCTGCTGCCACCTTCCCAATCCTAAAACCAGAGTAATCGCTCAAAAACCGACATCTCATTATATCGTCCCCTTACTTTGAAAAACTGAGCTTTTAGAATCTCCTTCCAGAAAACTTTCAAACATATAGAATTAGATTAGTATAATGAGCCCTTATATATCTGTCACCTAGTTTCAAAATTATAAACTTAGAGCCCATCTCCTTTCATCTGAACTCCCCACACCCTACCCCATGAACCCCTCCTAGCTCTGATTTGTTTTGAAGTAAATCCTAGCGCCATAACAAATACTTATTTCAAAGAAGAAAAAACTTGAATACTCTGGGATCGGGGAAGCCAGAAGCACTTCTACTTTGGCCTTGGAGAGGAAGGTGAAAGATCAAGGAAAGGAGATGATAGCCTCCAGGGTCCGGACTGAGGTGCCCATCAGCCTGGAAGTACAGTCAGAGTCCAGCTTCTCGGGAGCTGATCATCATGGCAAGCCCTGCTGGGCACAAGGAGCTAGCAAGACCGTGCTTGCCATTCCTGCCTGAATATTGTTTGCAGAGAGTCCCAGTATGTCATAATTTGGGAGTGCTTTGTACTAAACTGAGTCCCTCCTCCGCCTGGCTTGGCAGCTCCATGTAAGATCCTTCCTGCTATCCCAGCCATTGGCCTGCTCCATCCCAGATTTGTAGGGAGGGTGTACATTGGGATGGAATGTTACCTTACCTTCTCCAGGAATGTATCACAGCAGAAAATGGCTCTGCCTGCAGGGGAAGGGGTGGGGGTGGGGGGAAGAGGCACATCCTTCCAAGAAATGTTTCTCTCACACCCAGCCATTCCCTGGGTATCCTAGCCAGGAAATTACTCATTACTGGAAAATCACCCATGAGCCTTGTATTGAGGAGGTCAGAGAGAACAGAATTCTCAAAGTTAGTTGGGTCATCAGTACTTTGTTATTGCAGTCATTTTGTATCCATTGTCATCCTCTTAATTCCAGATTCATAGCTCTCCCTTACTTCTTTCTGACCTGTTTAGCACACTCCTCTAGTAAATCCTTACTGAGGGCCCTACTGCAGGAATTGGGTTGCGCTGCCTAACAAGCTAGACCTGGTGAGTGTCTGCTCTTGAGCAGGGGAGACTAATCTCTCATCTCTTCCAGAAAACCTGTCCAGCCCTGTTGAATGGAGGTAGGAAGTTTAGGAAGTGTTCTTCGTGCCCTGGGCATCCCTAGGAGTCTGGGCACACTGACATGAGGCACAGGCCACTGTAGTGGGGTGCGGGCCCACTCTTCTTTCTGACCTTTCTGACCTTGCTGTGATGACAGGGGCTTAGTCAGTGGCCCAAGCAGCAGGCTTCCCAGGTTGCCTGGAGGAAGAATGGCCATCCCTTCTGTACCCCATGCCTCTGTGCCAAGGTTTCCTTTCAAGCAGCAGTGCCGGGACAGGCTGGGCAAACAGCTTGGACATAGCTGTCTGATTTATTTCCTCCAGTTGACGCCAGTCAAAGTCTGCAAGGAGAAGCAGCTGGTCAGCGGGGCCAGGAAGATCTCTTTCCTCTGTAACAGAAGTGTCTGCTTTGCAGTTAGGTACTCCCAAGTTTACTCTTCCCACCTGTACTAGCTAACCTTGGTGCCTTTCCCGTTTTTCAGCGGAACAGATTTCCCCTGTGTTCAGTACTTCCTGCAGTATTTGTTTGTGGCCACAGGTGGTCTTCCCCCGCTAAATGGGAACTCACTGAGGACGGGGACCACGACCTAACTACCTGCCTCATCGACACTTGGCACAACTTGAAATGCAAGAGCAAAAATTGGCTCCAAGTACAATGATATATGGTGGTTTTGATTCTGAAGGTCATTGTCAAAACTCGACTTTTGGCATCTTGTGGAAGAGTTTGCTTTAAGGAATATATTTGGGTGGCAAAACCTTTAAAGAACTTTACAGTTCTGGCTTTTTAACTATCCTGTCTTCTAATGAATATCTTAGGGAAATTTTATACTGTTCGCCCTGAATATTCTTGTGAAGATTGCTTTTCAGCACAGTAGGAAAACAAACATTCTGCTTAGTGATTTTTTTTTTTTTTTTTAGTTTATGTATTGCTGTTACATAAAAATGTCCCTGGATTGGGCAGCTGGGTGGCTCAGTCGGTTAAGCGGCTGCCTTCGGCTCAGGTCATGATCCCATGCTCCTGGGATCGAGTCCCGCGTCGGGCTCCCTGCTCGACATGGAGTCTGCTTCTCCCTCTGCCCCTCACCCCGCTCGTGCTCACTCCCTCTCACTGTGTCTCTCTCTCAAATAAATAAAATCTTAAAAAAAAAAAAAAGTCCTTGGATTTAGTGCTTCTAAAGTTCTTTATCCTGATTTTTGTAAAATGTTTGATCCATTTGGCCCTTGGGATTAATTTTCCTCCTAGTCATTTAGTGAGCCTTGGGAGGAAGAATATCTAGCTAATTGTAATATCTTTAAAGGATATTACATCTCCAGTAGCTTCAGTTATTTATGTAACAATAGTGACTCCAGTTTGTGTATAGCACTATGTATATGGATTTTGGTTCCTCTTTAGTTTTAGTGTGGCATTGAGACATTGAGCAGAGTCTCTTGAGGAAGGATTTGGCATGTACTAGCCTTAAAAAGCTTCTAAAAATTGATCGTATGTTATTAGCAAAGGTTTACTGCCTCTTTCCATTGTGTAGAGAATGTGCTTTTCATGTATTCAGCTCAAAGAAGGCAGAAGACCAAAAGCCCAGGGCTTATGAGTGGAGAGTAGGAAGGGAGAGAACCTCCAAAAAATCTCATCTCACTAAATATGTTGACAAGGTGGGAAATGTACTAATTTAATTTGTTGAGAAACTGCTACCTGAATATTATCTAAAAGTTGCTTTTTAATTAAATAGACTTAATAATAAAGTAAAATTTGCTTTGCCCAAAGTTAGAAGTCAGGGAGTTGACATGGTGAACAATGCTTTACCTTTTTTTTTTTTTAAACAGAACTGCTTATGAACATGGTGACTAGAAATAATTTAATGTTTTTAGTTATTTTATTTTGCTACAAGTTTATATGCATAGTAATACATACTAGAAAAATACGGAGATTTATGTGTTGGAGCCATCCCATCCTGCCCCTTCTTTCCTTACAGAAGAATAAAGTAACAGTATTCATTTTAACTACAGAACTACTATTGTGGGTTTTTAAAATTCCCCATATTTAATCTCTTGTGTTCCTGTTGATTTTTAAAATTTGCTAAATAGTTGCAAAAAATGAGTCTGGGCTGCATCATCTTCTTAAAAAACAACTCTACCTAATTGTAAAGGTTCATCTATCTCTGAAAAATAGTGATTTGTTCATTCTGAAATCAGAATTATCAGATGCAGCTGCATTTTGTTACTATTTCAACTTAGGGAGAGGGAGGAGGAGCTGCCTGTAATACACAGTTTGAGCTGCTGTAATACACAAGCACAAAGATTGCACTGAGTGTGGTGGGACTGGTAAACTGATTGAACCAGAAGCACGGTGTGAGGCTTAATGGCCAATGATGGGCATAGTTGAAAATTGTAGCAGGAAAATAAACTCCAGATAGATTAAGAGTAAATGTTTTTTTTAAAAAAGTGGTATTACCATATTGAGGAAGAAAGACTCTACTGCTAGGAGCAGTAGAGGAAATTGCACAGGAAAAGGTCAATAGTTTGGAATGCATACAAATTTAAAAACTACTTTTAAACTTTTAATTACACAGGCAATGCATGTTCCCTGTAGGAAATACTGGAAAGCGATAGAAAATACAGAACCACTCATCACCCTGTCAGCTGGCAGTAGCCGCTCCACTGTTACCGCATTGACAGTTTCATGATCATCCTCCCACACTTAAGATTTAGTTTCCCATACATAAAAGTTTTTTGGTTTTTTTTTTTTTTTAGATTTTATTTATTTATTTGAGAGAGAGAGAATGAGAGATAGAGAGCACGAGAGGGAAGAGGGTCAGAGGGAGAAGCAGACTCCCCGCCGAGCAGGGAGCCTGATGTGGGACTCGATCCCGGGACTCCAGGATCATGACCTGGGCCGAAAGCAGTTGCTTAACCAACTGAGCCACCCAGGCGCCCCATAAAAGTTTTTAAATGTACAACAAATAAATTGGAAAGGTGGTTTCCAGCAGATAAGCCGTTGTTGTAAGCCCTGTGTTTTGGGGTGGTTTGTTACACAGCAAAAACCAACTGATGCAGAGGAAGTTATTTGCAGTATATATGACCACCAAGGGACATTGTACCCAGAGTACATAAGGAGCACTGCATATTATTAAGAAAAAGACAACCTAATAGAAAAACGTGGACAGAGGCTACATATGATATCATTCCAACTACATGACATTTCTGGAAAAGGCAGAACTATGGAGACAGTATCAAGAGGCCCCGTAGAAGTTGGGGGTTTTGAACCACTCACTCTGCCTTTCCAAGAGTGAGCAGACCCGGATGGTGGGGTCCCGGGGGCATAGGTAGAATGTCCCCTTGCTTGTGGGCCTTAATCTGTTTTATTGTTAATGCTGTGTAACCCAGAGGGATGGTTGTGGATGTGTTCATAGGAGTTACATGTGACCGCACCTAGCTCGGAAGGTCGCATCCGGTTTATCTGGCCATCGTCCCCAGTGGACGACGAACTTGGCGAAGTTCGGTGATGGCAGGACTTCTGCCTCTCATGCTCCTATCCTTAGTGCCTGCCACGTGGTCAGTGCTCAGTTGAAGGGGCTCGTATATTGCATCTAAGCCCCGCTTCCTTAATCCCTATACGGAGTTCTTTGGAAAGCTATGTTGAAGAGCTTGGTCACCTGCTTCCTCTCTCCCCTAAATTATCACTTTATTTTTGTGGCCTCACTGAAGAACTAATCACTTCATAATGCTTTGGGGGCATTGATAATGTCTTCCTTCTTCATCCCTGATCCCCTAAGTGGTGTATAGAAAACCATGTTACACTTAGAAAGTATTTAGAAAATTTATTTGTTCGATGATAATAATGCAAAAAAAGCCTTGGTTAAGGCACCAGGATCTTGTACTGTTCTCTCAGTGTTTAAGAAATTCTTAACCAAAGCTACTTTCATTTGGACATTGTGTCTTCCTCCCATTTACCCTCCTAAATTATCCACAGAAGTACCATATCCGTTTTATAAGCATGGCTCTCAGGAATTTCAGAGGGACCATCGGTGTGGGTGTGGGAATATCGTGTGGGTTCGTAAGGTCCCTCCCTGTGACCTCCGGGCTGAGGGGAATTAACTGTGGAGGGAGGAAGCTGGTGGTTGGCAGTCCCTTTCCCTCCAAGGGAAGGTGTAAGCCTTGCACTCTCATGCCCCCCGACTACTTGTGTCCTTAGTCAGCTGCACCACTGTCCTCGGGCCAAGTGCCAGCACCCCGGGGCCTGAAGTACCTAAACTGTCCTTATGGAAAGCAGAAGATAAACAAAACAGAAGCGAAAGTGGATTCCGCTTTTGAGACTGTGCTCTTACAGGAATGGCTTTGTGATTCTCAGCATTTAAAAAGACACTGGTTCCAGTGTGCTTTATTGACATCAATTACTGTAAGTCTGATTCATTTTCTGCCTATTGATTTCTGCCCAAGGTGAAAGTCGTGACATTTAACAGAAAACATAAGTGATTTTTTAGAAAAAACATACACTACTAAGGACTGTAAAAATAAGGTTTAGAATCAGCGACACTTGAAAAAGCAGTTTTCATACCTCTTTGTTAATCGTTCTACTTAGCCTACAAATAATTTAAGATTGTAGTAGCTTACTCTAGTGAACTCAGAATGCTGTGTCCAAATTAATTTTATCTGCATCAAAGTTTTTTAGGAGTTAGAAGACCGTATTGATATGCTTTCACCAATCACAAAGTTTTCTTAAAGGTCAGATCCTCCATTTCTAAATAAGTCCTATTATTGCAGCTGGAACATAATTTTTCAGTTCTGAAACTGCATAAGACCTTAGGGAATCAAAAATAGCTATTAACTACAAATACATAAAGTGGCTTTGTTCTTGTAAATGATTTGGGGTTATCAATGACAGTGGTCCCTTTCTATATTTTTAAGAGTTCTTTACTTTAAATGGCTGTGTAACCTTAGGGTTGTTAAAAATTGAGTGATAATGTTAAAGCTCTATTAAGCTTCTGAAAGATACTATAAATTGTTTTGAAGATTTTTATCCTTAATATTTTGCAGCTTAACCCTTATCCTGATGTGTCTGGGTACTGACTGTTTGGGTGTGTGTTGTGGCCTCTCTCCTCCGTGTCCTACTTCTCAAGCTCTGTTCCTCCCTCCTAACTTTCAATTTACTCCTCCTTTATGTTCAATCTAGCATTTATCCTCTCTGTTGAGGTTTTGTGTCTTGTTTTTGTTTTTAAATTTCCAAGATTTCTCATTTGTTCTTTCCTGTCTACTTATTCTGGTTTCATTTCTCCCTGTTTTTATTCATAACATCTTTTTAAAAAAGGTTTCCTTCGTTTATCCGTGATCTTGAATATATTTATCTTGAAAGTGCCTGACAGGGTGTATAATACATTTCATGTGGAATAGACTTATTTCCTAGACGATCCGTTGGTTATCTTTTTCAGAACTAGTCATCTGCTGTGTTTTGGGTACTGTGTTTACAGGCCATTTTGAGTGGGAGGGCTTTTGTTTCCTTTGCATTCATTCTCATTCTGGTTTTGAGCTGAGCTATGCCTTTGTGCTTTTCTCTATATTTAATGGACCATTGTTTTCTGTGTTCCGAGAGGAGGGCGTACATCAGAGCATGGAATCGCCTCCACCGTCTCCACCAGATGTTGCCCTTGCCGACGTTGTGAAGGGCATTCCATACCCCCCCAGCCCGCCTCCCCTTACTTGTGAGGAATATGTAAAGCAATTTGATTATGCTTTTTTCCATGTCATTTCCCACATGGGCATACTTGTTCTGTTAGTGATTTGTAACTCCCTTATCTTAACCTCGCCCAGGACCAGTGTACAAAAAGACTCAGCACTTTTTCAGACTCTGGCAGGGAAGATGATTGTACATCTGGCAGCCTTTTAAATGCTGACCAGTTTTCCCTCCTTTCCCTGTCTCTCTTTCAGCTACCACAGAAGATTCTTAGGTGCTTGGTTTACTTTTTAGCATCTTTTTTTTTAAATTCAGTATACGGTCATTTTAAAACTTAAACCCAAACAGACTTGGTGTTGGTTAGCTAAATTTTGAGCTCGCTCTTTATTATCTCAACATTGTAGTTTATCTTAAAGTTTAACAGTATTGAGTATATGATTTCTTGCAAGTCGATCATATAAAGGTAGGAGTAAAATAAAAATATTTTCCTAAGGCTTTTAAAGTAAATGATATTGTTCCACTAATTTCCATATATAAAGGACACAGTATTGCTTTCAGTTTGGAAGGCATTTAACCTCTGACTTGGATAATTTTCTATTTTTTAGAGTGTATACAGAAATACTATATTTTATTGTACAGAAACTTAATGTTCACCTTTAAAATGAGATTTATAACTAACAAAATTTGGTCTACACCTTACTTTGAGGATTTGGTTTTTAAAATTTTAGGCTAGCTCTCCCTCCCCCCACTTCTATATATATCTCCCTGTTCAGCTGGCAACTGCCCCAAGAGTTCCAGGAAATGTACACCCCTGTATGCTCGCTTATTGCATTTTAAATTACGGCCTTTACTGTACTTCAGCACTTCCCTTCAATCTAGCTTGCTATGTCCATTTCTGCAAGCGAGGACCTCCATAAAGTACTAGGTAACAGCTCGAACAAACATATTAGGCCACCCTTTGTAGAATGGGGGCTGGGGGAAGTGTAGATGTCAAAGGTGTGAAGGGACTTTGTAGTTCACCTCGGTCCTGGCGAATGCAGAGTACCACTGGAGTTTTTTCTTTCTTTAGACTTGTAGAACAGACGCTGTCAGAACCATTAAAAAATAACCCCTTCTGCTTTGAATCCATATATTAATAGCTATTTTGGTACTATCTTGTCATGAGACTCTGTCCCAATTGCAAAGCAGAATCATAATGATATTATTATTCCAGTAACTTCCATTCTGTAACAGATAATTGAGAAAATAGGATCGGATCAGACATTTTGCTTAAACACACTCCCTCCCTTTCAGGAGCATTTCTATCCCACGAAATAAAGCATTTGGTATAGAGGTAAAGACTCTTGAGTTTTGGGGGAGCCTTTGGGACCATTTGTGAATTCGTCAACAGAATCTGGTTGTGTCCTCCTCTGGGCCTGGGCCTGGGCCTATGCTAGGAGGGATGGAGAGGCAAGGACCCAGGCACTTCTGTCAGACTCGCAGCTGTGACAGGTGCCATGCTAGCTACCTCGTCATGTGTGGAACAGTTTAAATGACTAATGCAATTTACCACGGAGCCAATAAGGGACATTGACCCCATTGTGGGACTGAAGAGAAAAGGCTGTTAAAACCAAAATTGCTATGCTTAACTTAATGATGTGCTTGCTATAAACATGAAAATATTTCTGCAAGGCTGGACTGGCTTTTATGCCTGTGCGTGTTCTAAAAAAAAAAAAAAAAAAAAGACATCTCAAAAAATGGTCAGCTTTTCACCCAAGTTTTACTTGGCCTAATTGGATTTGGGAGGTATTTGAATAATGGATAATGAGCTTTCCTGAATGTGTACAGAAATGAATTCACCCTGGGCCCTAATTCATTCTTTTGTCAGAGCTTTGTAAGTATGTAAGCCCTTTGTATTCAGTATTCACTGGGAGATAATCTGTCACCTCGTTAAATGAGTAGGGGCAGGATAGGGGCACCTGGGTGGTTCAGTCGGTTAGGCATCCAACTCTTGATTTCTTCTGGGGTCAAGATCTCAGGGTCATGAGATCAAACCCCACGTCAAGCCCAGTGTAACGTAGAGAAACACTTAAATGGGTATATTTAAATATTTGTAGGTTAAAGTTGGTTAGGAAAGCTTATTGCATGTAAGATCAGTGCATTTTACTCTGTGAGTTTACCTTAATTTTAAAATCAATTTTTAAAAAGTATTATGTGAATACCTCTTACTTTCTAAATATCTTTAGTAAATGACATCTCCAAGTTTTACTTTCTTTACCTTTCTGTCTTTTGGGGGGGGTGTGTGACAAAAAGTACATATTAATATAATCCTTTGGCTGAATAAAATCAGTTGCCTACAGTTACTGATACTTTGGCCCTTCTTTCCTCAGAGCGAATATTTGTTGGTTCAGTGGTTTAACCATATCGAAGATCTCTTCCTTCTCTTCAATCACACCAGCTGGACTGACCGGATTGTTTCCCCTCCCAAGGCAGAATTCGTATTTGTTGCTAAGTGCTTCCAGTCAAATAGAACAACAGATTTAAGACTTAGATTTTTATTCCTTCAAGTGATTTTTCTGTGTTGTATAGCATTTCCCTGAAAGCTTACTCTCTTCCACAGATGACGTGATGAGTGTGTTATGCTGGATTATTTTGCTTATCTCAGATAGGTTTATCATCTATAAACATGCTTTTAAGTTATTAGCCCACCTCTAGTGTGAGTCAAAAAGGCCTCCCTGCCATTTTGCAGTTTTTTAAAGTAAGTAGAATTAGCAGAATGTGGCAATTTTTAAAACTTCCTGTCGAATCTGCACGTGGTTTGAGCAGTGAAGGAGGACCACGATGGGCTGAAGGTACAAGCCGGTGCTGTGCTGTCCATACCTCAGCCCATTGCCACAGCCTCTTGGCTCACGGCCATTTTCAATTCTTTGAGCTGCTCATTCTCACTTGCATAGATCTCCATATTTCTAAGGAGAATGTTTCTTTTCTAATTCATTAACTTAGACCTTTACGCAGGTGGAGGATTTCATTTCCTTGAACAGCCATCCTTGTTGCTTTTCCTCCCCTTAGCTTCCCCTTCCCTTCTCCCAATCTGTTAATACCTTTCGGTTAAAACAACATCCATCATTTACATTGTTTGCGTATGCACATCGTCAGATGGTGTCGTACCCTAGTTTCCTTTCTAAAGTTTTCCCATAGTTAATAGTTGCCTTGTATACTTTCATCTGCAAAGGCTTCTTTCTGCCTGTTGCTAATTCTTCCCATACCTCTTGGAACCTCTTGGGCAGTTTTCCACAAGGTCAGTCAGCACTGGCCGGGAGGAATGCAGTGCACCCTGCCTGTATGATTTCACCTTTCCTAGTGGCCACAGGAAAAAGGGAAAAAGAAGCAGATGAGATCAATAGTAGTTTATTTAGCCCAGTATGTTCAAAATGTTATTTCAACAAATACTACTGAAAATATTTCGTTTCTTAGTACTGTTGTCACAACCTGATATGCATTTCTACACTTACACAGCACCTCTTTTCAGACTGGCCACCTGTGCCCTCAGGAGCCACATGTGGGTCGTGGCTGGAGTATCAGAGCAATTTCAGGTAATTTCTTTGTTTCAGTTTTCATTCTGGAGACCTCCATTGTCCTTCTGTCTGGGTTGCTTGGTCTATAGGCCTGACAAACATAGCTATCATCCTGAAACTTCCTATGTTTTTCTTGACCGGATTCCCTGTTTCTTGGATTTCAGGTCTTTTCCTTATCTCCCTCTGGTGGTTTCGTTCAGTCATGGTCGGTATGGTGCACAAAGGCATGTCACTGATACATCCATCTGTTGAGGCCTACTGCTCCAGTCTGGCCCTCTTGCTTCCAGGTCTGGTACATACTTGTCATCCTGGGAGCTCTTCCCTCCACAGTTTCAGGGGAAGTTGCCTTTGTCTTTGCTCTTGTGTCAGGTTTTTTGTTGTTGTTGTTGTTGTTGTTGTTTTTACCTTACTATATCTTACATTTTTCTCTTTCTTGGTTTATTTCTTCCCTCGGGTGGAAGATATGCTCCAGTGGATTGCTGAGGATGGGAGCGTGGGTGTGGTCAAGTGTTTGAGGCTTTGCCTCTCTGCAATGTTAATTTAGTTAACTTACTGCCCCTTCTCACTTGGTCATAATTGGGCTGGGTATAGAATTCTAGGCTAGAGATCCTCTTGCTTCAGATTCTAAAAACATTGCTCCATTGCTGTCTAGCTTTCAGCGTTCTCGAAAAGTCTGAAGCCATTCTGATGACTTTATCCTTTGAACATGAACTATTTTTTCTTTCTAAGAACTTACAGAATATTTTCTTTTCTTTTTTTTTTATAGAAAGATTTATTTATTCATTTTAGAAAGAGTGCATGTGCGTGTGTGATGGGGAGGGGGCAGAGAGAGAATCTCCAGCACACTCCCTGCGGAGCACGGAGTCCAACGCAGGGCTTGATCTCACTACCCTGAGATCATGCCCTGAGTCAAAACCAAGAGTCTGATGCTCAACCGACTGAGCCATCCAGGTGCCCCCAGAATATTTTCTTTGAAAGATTCTGGAATCACATATTAATGTGCCTTAACGTAGGTCTGTTTTTATCATTTGAACATTTGAGGGTCTGGAAGATTTCCTTGAACTATTTTTGTTTTTTTAATGTTTTCTTTCCTTGTATTTTGTTTTGCCTGATTTTCTATTGTGGGTTTTGGGGGATAGGGGGTACTTTACTTTCTGGGAGGATTGCTTCTACCTTTACCTAACATTTTGTTCTTAATTCATAGATACAATATAATTTTTTTTTTATCTCACTGAGTATATTAACAATATATTTTTTAAAGCTTTCTCTTCTGTGTAGTTTATTTCTTCCAAGGGACTTTTTTCCTGTTTCATTTTTCTTGTAAATCTCTTTTATACTAGAGGCATTCTTCTCACATCTTAGAATCAGTGGTTTTCTGTGCGTGATGAAGCTCACAAGGCAGATTGAGAGCTCTGAGAGGGTGGAAGGGTCTCATCAGCACTGATCTGGCCATGAGCCCTTTAGCTGGGCTATTGGTTGTGAGCCCTGGTGGTAGTATCTTCTGGTCTTTGCTCTTGTCTGCTCAGATCACATAGAAAGCACTGTCTCCTGATTTCTGTTCTGCAGAAAATGATTCTCCAGAGTTCTGTGGTACAGGGTGACAGTCACCCAGCAGCACCCAGCAGCATGGAAGGGGGGCGGTGGGGAGATCCGCTGCTTCTCAGACAGCTCCAGCCCCGTCCCCTGCAGTGAGTCCCACCCTTCCATCCAGAAGCAGCATTTCCCGAGTTTCTGCAGGATTCTGTGGTGGAAATGGACTGGTGCTTTGCTTTCTCCACTGCCGGCTTGTAATTGAGCTTTCTCAGACCTGCCAACTACTAATAAGATGGCCAGCTTCCAAAATCCTGTTGCTGCTACCTTCTCCTGTTCTGCCCTCTCTTGTGAGTTTGTCTTTTTTTTTTTTAATTGTAATAAAATACACATAATAAAATTTACCACTGTAACCATTTTAGGTGTATACCTTAGTGGCACTCAGTATGCTCACATTGTCATATGGGTTTATCTTTTAATAAGAATAAAATACAAATTAAAAAGAAAAGATTTTTAAATGGGATTATCGTGGTGTTTTAGAAGAGCAAAAGTAGATGCCTGTGATCAGTCTAGCAGGAGGCATGATTTGGGTCTTCTGTTAACCCAGGCACTTCCTCTTTCTGACAGTTTGGTGTAATGGGATTTGTCGACCGTCTCCTCGGAAAGCAGGAGTTGAACAGTTGTTGGCATAAAAGTGCATTTTATCTGCTCTCAATAACTGTGACTTTATACAAGGTTACAGAGGGAGCTCCCGGGCTTGTGGCGTTCCAGGCTCTCCACGGCTCTGGCCGGCCCACGTGTGTGCTGCAGCCGGCTGTCACTGCCCCCGCCAGCCCACTCACTGCCGCTTGCAGAAGACGTGTGCGCTCGCCGGTGCGGTGCTGGGTGTCCCTGAGCCACGGACCCCGCCACCCCTTTCGGTCTCGCTGCCCTCTTCCCCGTATTTCTAGCTCCCGGCCCCACGCCACCCTCCCATTGCAGGTGTAGCTGTCCTCTATCTGTTTTCCCTTCCGGACCTTGTATGTGCCTCTGAATGATCACCTTGCGCTCCCCACACTGCCTAGTTCTCCTGGACGTGTGTTTCTGTCCCGGGTCCTCTCAGTGCCTGGCACATAGCCCACGCTTGGTTAAACGTCTGCATGGCTTCCTGATGCCAGGGATTTCGAAAGAGAACTCTATCCTTTTTTTTTTTTTTTTTTTTTTATAGGATATCCGACACGAAGCCAGTGACTTCCCATGTAGAGTGGCCAAGCTTCCTAAGAACAAAAACCGAAACAGGTACAGAGATGTCAGTCCCTGTAAGTATTCACATCGCCATTACCAGTCTCACTGCTCCCACTGGGTGCGCGCGCGGCGGCGCCCCCTCAGCGGCAGGGCCTCTCCGGCGGGACCCCGGTGCCCCGGGCTTTCGTAATCAAGCCATGGCAGTACCGCTTTATGACTTGGCTGTTTGCTGTAATCCAGGCATCAGAGACTTAGAGTAATGGTTTGTTTTTTCCACGATTGTAGAAGGAATAAGATTTCAGTTTCTGGAAAATTCAGCTAAGTTCAAAGCACTTTTTCGAGCTTTGACTATTTTTATGATGAATCATTTTCCTCCCAGCCGAAGCAGAGTATAGTAGGCATACTATAACCTTTTCTGGATGATTCAGCAACAGTAGTATTAGCCCCCGAGCATTGTACTGAACTGTGATGGTGCCCGGCACAGGCACTAAGGAAGGGAGGTGGCGCTCCCGCCTGCTAAAGACTGCTCTGCCTGTGAGTCCCAACCCCATGCACCCTACCCTCCCACCGCCATCCTCATTCTTCTAGCTCTTTCTTGCCATTATCTCTCAGCTTGCCTGCTGGCCTCTGACAGCCGCCTCTGCCTTCTGAGTGACTGGCTCTGAATCTGCTGAGAGTCGAGAACTAAAGGTGTTGGAATTGGTGTAAAGCAAGAAAAACTGGAGCTGAGTAGAGAGCATGGACTTTGCCATCTCCTCTAGGCCACAGAGAACTTTCTGACTCACCTCCAGGGATTTTAGACCCTGCCCTCGGAGAGGGTTGTGGCTGCCCGTCTCCCGTGGCAGTCTCTTCCGTCTGCCAGGGACGCAGTAGTCCTCCATCCCACGGGCGCCTCCCACAGGCCTGCTAGGTCACACGGCCCCCCGCGCTCTCGGCGGAAGAGCCGGCAGTGCCTCCTGCCCTAAGCTGTGCAGCACCAGGTTTCTGGGAGGGGCACGGAATGGACCTAGGTTGGTGCCGGGCAGTCTGCCTCTGAGTGCTGCCATGGTTCCCCACCCGGCTGTGTACCAGCCTGCTGCTTACAGCTGATGGATCTGTTCTCTCATCTTCAGTAAAGCAGGGGCCACGCAGATCTCAGGATGGCGTGAAGGTGCAATAAAATGACACAGGCCACTTAGCCCAGTGGTTGGGATGGTTGTTAATTGAAGGCTCACACCAGGCACATTTGAAGTGTAGAGCTAGGTCATCAAGCGGCACATGATTGTGCCCCGACACCCGACACTCTTGATTCAGCACGTCTAGGCTGTGGCACCTAGCAGGTTTTATTAAAAAAAAAAACAAAAAACAAAAAACGAAGTTCCCCTCCGGTGATTCTGTTGTGGAGTCCCAACCAGCAACTCTGAACATCAAAGAAAACACTGTTGGCATCGTTCATGTGGAGCCAAGAGAGCCCCTTGCCGTCCTTACTCTGCACTAGACCGTGATGTCCTCTTAATATTTCTTTTCTACATTTCTCATCTGTGCTCATCTAAGTGGTTTTATGAGCCAGTTTTACAGAGGGCGGGAAGATCATTAAAATATTCTTCGCAGGAAACAACTCCCAGACCTTTTCACCCCATTCTCACTCCTGTTTCTCTTGTTTTCCCCCAACTCCACTGTCCAGCAGGACAGATAATTTGCTCTTAAGGTCATGGAGGACATGGGGAGAATGATTCAGGGTAGAAAGTGATCTTTTGTTGGTCTTCCATTTGGCCAATGAAAAAGCCCAGTGCTCAGAGGAGGAGTTGTTTGGCCAAGGTCACCCAGTTACTGTTTGAACCCATTCATATAACCCACCGAAGGGTTATGTGGGCTCGTCATCTGTTTTGAGATCTATCTCCATGACTTAAATATTACCCAAGTATTTCAATTTGTATTAATCCTCTGTGATGAGAAACATTATTCCAAATGGTGACTAATTTTTAAAAACATTTCCTTGAAATCTTTTAGAACAAAAAGCCCTAAACCGTGTGTCCCCATTAACTTCTCCTTTCCCGTTGGGCTAGGGGAGAGAAGATAGTGTTCACGAGTGGTCACCCAAGTTCATCCTCCCTTGTGTTGTACCGGAAATAAAAATACCTACCTCCTCTTGTTAGCTACACTAGCGGGATAAGGAAAGTAGCCCTCAGGGAACCACTGCTTTTGTGACCGAGTCATGGTAAAAGGGAAAAAAAGTGGCTATGCACTTTCAGTAACCTGGGGCAGACCTCCCAAATGAGAGTTTATTTTTAAAAACTATTCTGAAAGTTACATTTAATGTACTTCCGGTGTTTTGGATTCAGTTTATTTTTTCCGGTTAATTATCTTTTAAATGTCTTTGATCATGACAGTTCCTGAATTTGAAATACGAGAATTCAATTCTAATTGAATTCTGTTCATAGATTAGAATCATTTAAGTGTATTATACTCGAAACTTAAAAAAAAAAAGAAAAAACTTTATATAAAGGAATTCAAGGTAACCCTTCCCACACCACTATATATTTACGTCATTTCATCTTCAAACCATATGAGATATGATCATAAATCCCACCTACTGTGGCTCATTGTACCAACTAGAGCTCTAGGGACTGGGTGAAACTTTTGGTGGATTTTTTTCCCCTTTAAAGATTGAATCCACTGTATTTTTTTACCTTATGAAAGTATGTATTAGGCATCCAAGAACAGATCCCTTGGCACCCCCTCCTCACAGCCTCCTGAGTTGTGGGGCAGTGATAAGTGTAGGAAGATAAGACCTCAGAATAGATTGTCCAATTAGAACAGAACCCATGTTTTAGTGTAGTTTGTCTCTGTTGCTGTTTAGCATTAAATTTCAAACACTACCAGAAACCTTTCTGAAAATACTAAGTCCTCCTCATATTGATGACTAATCTCAGTTAAAACAACATGGCCTCAGCCAGTGTGAATGCCCTTAATGCCACCGACTCACCTTTTTTGCTTTCCCCATGGGGTGCACTGCCTGTGTGGACACTTTGGTCATCCAGGACTAACATCTGAGTTCTGGCTTGCCTTTCAGTTGACCATAGTCGGATTAAACTGCATCAAGAAGAGAATGACTACATCAATGCTAGTTTGATAAAGATGGAAGAAGCCCAGAGGAGTTACATTCTTACCCAGGTAATTGGATTGTCCAAGATTTTCTTTGATGGGTTTTTGCCTTACTTGATGTCAACTTAAGAATTTCAGAGTACTGTCATCTATACTTCAAATAAAATCTGTCACATCCTTTAGAAGGCCAGGTTGTACACAATCCAAAAAAAGCAACGAGGAAGGAAAAAAAATCTTCCTTCAGAAACTCTGTTTGGTTGTAACACATATCTTTTCTGGGAAGTACACCGCTGCTGGGCTTATAGAAAACAGCATGAAATGCCAGAATTGCCTGTGGGCCCACTGCCAGAGGCAGCAGGGCCGTGGCAAGAGAAGGGCCCGCACCTGTGTTGATTCCGTAAGTGTTCACTTCAGAGCATCAAGGCTGCTCACGGGAATCGAAGAGGGTTAGCAGTAGACCAGTAATCTTCATCCAGGTGTCCGCTCAGAATTCCTTGGCATGGTCTTCATTCTTAGGCCCAGAAAAAAAGCATCCTTAGATTGTGTGGACAAGCATGCAAAATCATTTACAATTCCCATTGGCTTTTGGCATCTTTGTGGGATAAAAAATCACAAAAATGATTTAATACTTGACATTCTTGTGAAACACTTACTCGCGTATGACCCCAAGACCATGGGTATCAGGGAAAGAGGATAGAGAAGTTTCTTTTTAATTCGTTTTCTCAAGTCTTAGTCTGTTACCTGTAAGTTGCTCTAAACACGTGAAGTTTCTCTCTCTTTTTAGTCGTAGTTTTTGCTTTCTCATTCCATATCCATTCATCAGTGTTCTGTATGGCTTTGGTGTATAGGGTGATTTTGAACATCGTACTTCTCTTTAATACTGGGAGGTTAAAATGACAGTGAAGCCAGAGGGCATATGAACGAAGGCTGCCTTGGGGCAGGGAGCTGGATCAGAGCATAGTTGCCATGGCCCTTTTTTGCTGCCCGGTCTTGTCATGTCCCAGTTCCTCTGTCCATGAGGAGCATCAGCCCACGTGCCTCCCAGTGTATGGAATATCAGCCACACCGTGCTCAGTCCCGGGGCCATTGAGGAAGTGCTTGGTATATGTGTAGGGGGCAGGCCTTTTACCAGACCTCAGGCTGTGGTCTTCCCAGCACCTCCGGGGTGGTTGGGGTAGGGTGACAAGGAAGGAGATCCTTGTAGTGGCAGGCTGGCGGGAAGAGGTTGAGGGAAAAGCAGCTTCTTGGTAACTTCTCTTTTTAGAAGAAGTCAAGTTTCTTACTTCCTGATTTTAGCCATTCAGCTTTGGTGTGGGGTTAAGAAGTCCAAAGTAAAGACGGGTAGGGGTATAAAGTCAAGTGGAGCGCTAGGATATCACCATGGAAACTGTATACCACCATCCTCCCCACCCCCATGCCCCAGCAGTTACTTGGCACAGCAGAAGGTCTCTCTGTTTTGCCAGGTTGTACCGTCTAGCTGCCTGCACGGTCACCCTTTGCCCTGGGATTTGTAAAAGGGATCGAAGTAACCTGACCCCAGAGTTGTACCTCTAGACAGTAGGAGTGACATATTTTCCAAGCCACAAAACCAAGAAAACCCTGCCCATTTTTTAAATTTTCAGTGTTCATTATGCAAATAATACAAATCTGTAGTCTTTTTTTTTTTTTTTTTTTTAAGGCAGTGGTATGGAAGTGTAGAGAATGATGTCAAAGGTGCCCTCTGTCACTTCCACAGTGAATCGTTGGCTGAGTTCTCCGTTCGGATCTTGTATGATTTTTCATCCCTGAAACCCATCCTAAACAAGGGTGATGGGGAGTGGGGACGGTGACAGGCTGGTAACTGGTAAGAGCCACAGCTGTGAGACTTGGTCCTCGTGCCCAAGCTGCAGGATGAAAGACCCAGGTGGCCAGCCAGGAGGCCCCGGGACCCCTGTCTTCTAGGAGCCATTTTTCTGTTAATTGGCTGGAGAGGGTTATGCATCTGAGCGCTGTTGTCTGAGGCTCTGTGTGGAGCGTGGATGTGCCCGGTTTAGGCAGCAGGAGGGAGCGGAGTTCAGGGAAGTGTGTGGGCGCTGAGGGCTCACATGGTCAGGGAAAGTGTGGTGGGACCTGAAGGGAACGGCTGCAAAGAATCGGGAGAGTTTGGGTGAGACAAGGTGAGACTAGAAACCATTGTAGACCTGGTGTTGGCTGGAGGAGGTGACACGCTCTGTCATGGAGGGGCGAGGTGATGTCCCTTCCAGGCAGCACTGACAACTTGACACATACCAGAGGCATTCGTTTTCTTGTGTCCAGAAAACATCTGTGCCCATTGCTGGGTTGGCAGGCAGCCCACCGTGTCCTGGTGCCCACACTGGACCCCTTGGGCCACCCTACTGATCATTTGTGTCTACATCTCTTATGTTCCTCGATCCCAGGATGAAGGCAGTCCATGGTCAGGTCCATCATTATTAATAGGAATAACAGCTAACGCTTTACTGGCCGTTTACTATGTTTCAGGTGCTGCGGTAAGTAAGGCCTTTACATTTGTGAACGTAGTTAACTTTCACAACCATGTGAATAAGGACTGTGATGAGTCGAGAGCAATGGGTGGAGAAACTGAGGCATGGAGATGTGAAGTGACTTGTCCAAGGTCACATGGATGATAAGTGATTGGAGCTGAGACTCTAGCCGCCGGAAGTGTCGCTGCCGATTGCTTCCCCATACTGCCTCTTGCCTGCACCCACTAGCTTTGTTCCACATTCCACCCACACTCCAGAGGGACCTCGGTGGAGCCCCTCTGCCAGTCATCTCACACCAGAGAGCAGAATCAGCCTTTTCTCTCCTCTGTGGGTCAGCCCCGAACCAGCCCTGCGAGGCAGAAATAACCTTTCACCGCGTGGCGGAAAAGAGAACTGAGGTTACTGACCACTAGGCGGGGAGGAGGGCGGTCCCTGTCCCAGCCCCAGCCCCAGCCCCAGCCACCACTCTGCCACAGGGCACTGTCGTCTGCCAACCGCCAGTGGTGTGCTCGCATTGGAGCGTGTCGGTGTGTAAAATGGTATACACTTTGTGGATTGTGTATTTGCAGGGCCCTTTGCCTAACACGTGTGGTCACTTTTGGGAGATGGTGTGGGAGCAGAAAAGCAGGGGCGTTGTCATGCTCAACAGAGTGATGGAGAAAGGATCGGTAAGTCATGGATTTATCTCCTGTTTACCTCACCATCCATGTGTATCCCAGTCCGTGAAGTTGACATTTTTGTCTGAGTTTATTTCTTTACATTGCTTTTATATTTCTTTTACGTGATATCTTCTTTATTAGAAAAATTTAAAGAAGCATTATATAAATAACAAGTTTATAGTCAGAAAAGCAAATGAATTAAAAAGAGGGGGAAAGTCCAGTTGCCCTGGACCTCCGCCCGCCCCCCCCCCCCCCCGAGTCGGTCCCTCTCCGGAGTGCCCGTGTGTGTTCTGCTGTTCCATTAGGGAGCTGTGGCAGCGGCCGCATTCGGGATTCGCCTCTGTCAAATACGCAGACGCCTGGCTCCCGGCCGCCTCTTTAACATGGATGCTGTCTGCCTGTGTGTTTCCAGCAGGATTTGTGTTAGCGTTTCTCCCAAGTTCTCTGCAGCTCTCTAAACAGCCCCCAGGATAGCTTGTGAGCTGGAGGTGCGTGATGATGCAGGCAGTGCCCTCCGCGCATCTGTCCCTGCGGTTGCCGCCGTGGCCTCTCCACTTGCTCTCTTCCGGGTACCCTGCCCCCGGTTTCCAGAACGGTCTTTTGAAACCCAAGTGTCACCACACCTCTTCCGAGCCGAAAACCCTTGTGTGACCCCCACAGCCTCCGGGGATGTGCATAATGTGGCTACAGGACCAAGTTAACTTGGACCCCGACTTCCCACCTCCATCTCCAGACTCCAGCCAGAACACACTTCTGCTGTTAGTTTCTTGCCAGGTTCTCTGGCCTAACAGAATCTGAGTCCCTGCCCAGCCCCAGCTCTCTGGCAGGTATCTCCAGGTGCTTCCCTCGCATCAGCCACCGCCCGTGCTCCCTCCACCCCCTCACTCTGCAGATTGCCTGTTGGAGGCCTGTCTCCCAGGGAAGGCGACGTGGTGTGCAGGGCACAGTGTGGCAGAAACGGAGCGAATAGACGCCACACCCCTGCTACCCTGGCTCCTTCCCTCCTCTCCCGCCACGGCCAGCACACTCGGGGCTCTCCAGCCTCAGAGCGGGGGAGGCCCTGGGATGGGCTGAGGAATGTGGACATCAGGAGGAGCGGACAGCCCAGGCACAGAGAACTGCGTGTGCCCGGGCCTTGCCAGGTGCTGGCACGACGCTCGGGCTCAGCCAAGCCACTGCTGTTGCAGCTGGCCTGGCCGCCTCGGACTGGGCTGGCCAGGACAGCACGCAGGCTCCAGAGAAGCCGCCCCTCCAGAGAAAGCACAGTCATGGCCCTGGAGGGAACAAATGCAAGTGCAGAGAAGTAACACATCAAAGGAAACGCCCGTAGTGAAACAGGAAGCACTCACCGCAAAGCCCCCCCCCTCCGCGCGCCCCCAGCAGCAGTCTTAGTCACGGCAGATGGTCCTCTTACAACAGCACAAGTTTAAAATCATGGGTTTTGCCTCAGCCCCCTTTTCTTAAAGCTTTTCTTTGCTTGATAATAACAGATGAAGAGCTTACCTGAGTGTTCAAAGAATGAAATAATGCTTCTGAGAAAATTTTTTCAGTGAAAGTGGGTTTTGATGATTTCTGCTTCAGTGGCTTGATTAGTAAAATGTGAAGTTACAAATGCGATTCCACCCGTCACCACTCTTGTCAGCAATTTTGAATAAAGAAACAAGCTTTAGGTTCCCACAGCACACACACTCTGCAAGGGAAAGTGAGACAGACATGGTGGCCTGTGCACATGTTCGGCACTGGTGAGCGATTGGGGTCTCGGAGCCTCGGCGCTGCCCACAGGGGGCCGCTAACACACCCACCCCCACGTGTGGCCATCAAAAATGTCTCCAGACGTTGTCCAGGGTCCCCTGGGACATAAAATTGCCCCCGTTGAGAAGCACTGTTGTAGATGGTGTGGAGGGTTTGGGAATTTTAAATTGAGTCATTTATTCAGAAATCATCGGGTATGGTAGCATTTCCTTTTTACTTGAGTGTTACTGAATTTGCGTGAAACCCCTTTGCCGTTGGCCCAGTCTAGCGAGGGTGCTGTCCTGACCCTATAGCTGCATGCTGGCCCCCAGGCCTGCTCTTGGTTGTGTCCCATCCAAGGCTGACTGTAAATGGACAGCTTTTCCCCTTGGCCATTTAAAAAAAAAAAAAAAAAGGGAAACCTGGCTAGTTGGTTTTCATGTAGTTTACTGTGATCATGTGACAGTAGTCTCTGTTTTCCTGTGTAACTACTCTTCCTGCTCAGGGTCATTCAGGCATGCGCACTGGCGTGGAAAGCAGCGAGTGGTTTGAGATTCTTAAAGTTTCTTGGGATCAGCAATTTCAATTCGGCATCACCATTGTCATCCCCATTAGAGCTGACTGGGGAAAATTCTAAGAAGTCGTGGTGTCTTATTTGCCCAGCTGATCTAATTACAAACTATGCATACAGCCCATGGTAAGAACCAGCTTGCAGAGCGTTTCCATGCAGTGCATATTTGTTTTCTGGTTTCCTTCCTTCTCTGAATAGTATAGGATGTGCCCCTCTTATTTTTGGCAGACCTGCCTGTTACTCTTTTGGGACCATGTGCTTCCTGGAAAACAGTGGTGCAGAAAATGATTATGTGTGTTAGACGGGGCTCATCCAAGTAGCCCAAGTTCTTGCGGGTTCGAGTTAAAGATTGAGTTGAGACATGTCCATGAAGAGTGTGTTGGTGTGTAAGGGCGGGGATTGTTGTTTAGGCAGCAGAAATAAACAAGGCGATGTTTAACCAGAAACATCGCCTGTATCTCTCTCCCAAACCCCTGACTAAAGGTGCTGTTTGACTTCAGTACTTTTGTGCATGGTGAGGCTCTGGATTTGTGTCGTGGGAACGTCAGGGTTCACCCATTTGCTTAGTCAGCTGTCTGGTTCATCGTTCCTTGGGAAAGCCAAATCCTGCATCACAGGGTCACCCCAGGTGACATTCATGGATTTTTCTGAAGATTGCCTCGCTGTTTTGGAAGGCCCCAAGGCCTCTCTCTCACATCGAGCTTCGAGGTGGGAAGGGCGGCTGTGGCAGACACCCAGCACGTCGGCGCCACCATTTGCTGCTGACCCAGGATGTGGCACAATTTGAATTCTGGTGAAGAACTGCTTTCTAATAAAATAAATCTCCTTCTCAGGGTGGGATGGATCAGTTTAATAGAATAGCAACAAGTAGTGCTCTTAAGCTTATTGTTTTGTTGTATTTTGTGTGTTAAAACAGAAATGTCTACAGGAAATGACAGCAAGCAGAGCACGGCATGTTACTGTGGATGCCTGAGAGCTCTTAAAAAATAAATACTGCTGGATTGACACTTAGTGTGCGCCAGAGTTGCGCACTAGTGGAGTTCCAGAGTCTTGGTCTTTACCCAGATCACGGAGACTTACTGGGCTTTATATTCGGTTTTGAAAGTGTTTGCTGTGTGGAGGTGAGATGTCAAAGACTCTTCTTCCCTGCCCGTGAGACCCGAAAGCACTGGCCTCTTCTTTGGTAGCACCCAGCCGTCCTGCGTTTCTGCTTCTCCGCTCAGGGCGTTGGGGGCACGCTCCAGCACACGTGCCGTGGAACCCACCAGGGCAGTCTGTCTGCCTCTGGGGTCTTCAGGAATTGCACGGGTCTGATTACTGGAGGAAAAGTGCATCCTTGAAGCCTCTACTCAAGTCTCCCTTCCAGCTGCCCCACCCCCTCTGGCTCAGGAGGGGACCTCGCCATGTCATTGATGCTTTCGGGTTCCGAGGGGCAGAATTGCTTTGATGCTGACAGGTTGGTCCTGTTCCAGGGGTTCATCTTTGGCAACTCCTCATTGGTGTGAGGAGGGAATGTGGGTGAAACTGGCCCGGTCTTTCAAACAGGCCCGGTCCAGGCCCTGTTGGCCTTCTGTTTCAGGACCATGATGTCTGATGCTATGTCGGCATCCCAGTCTGGTGTTTCTTGGTTTGTTTCTTCTTTTTCTCTTGTTTTTTGGGTAGCGTGCAGCTTCATTAGGGCAGGACTGGTGGGCCTTCCTGATTCTGTCTTCACTCTGCTCAGGAGCCTCCTGGTTCTTCACTGCCCAGGTGACACCAGGTTCTGGGCCTGCCACCAGAGTCGCCGTGGTCTGGTCTTCCCTTGGCCCTGCTCCCTGCTGCTCCTCTGAGACTGGCTTCTGGGCAGTCACTGGGAAATCCTCGTCATCCCTCCGAGCATGCCTCTGTCAGAGGCCACATCTTTTTTTTTTTTCTTAAGGTTTTATTTATTTGAGAGAGAGAGAGAGAGCACGCGGTGAGGGAGAGCAGAGGGAGAGGGAGAAGCAGACTCCCCACCTGATGCGTGGAGCTCGATCTCAGGACCCTGGGATCATGACAGAGGCCACTCCTTCCATAGGGTTTTCTCTGATCGCTTGCCTGTAACCTCAGCCAGCCTGGAACTTTTGCCTCTTCTGGATTCCCACAGCACATCCATAGTGTTGACTGCTGTTACGCCCCCTTGTCACTGATCTGCACCAACCGTCTCTTCTAACAGAAAGAGGCTGGGCCTGGAGGGGCTCCCTTCACCTACTGTGGCATTTCAGGCAGCTTGTCCTGTGCCTCAGAGAGGGTGCTGGTGGGCCAGTGCGTGTTCAGTTGCAGTGGGCTTGAATTTATACCATTTCCCAAAGAGCTAGTTCGATAATTTCATGTGATGGAAATCATAATGTCTTTGGGGTTCCCTCTGTCTAGGCACATTGTCTGACCCTCTGGTTTGTAGACCTTACAGCTTAGCCCCCATCTACCTGCTGTTTTGGTCCAAAATGTTCATCACCAAACAGAAAGATCTGGTATAGAAACTTGACTCAAAGTATGCCACTAAGTTTGAGTCAAATTTTCTTTCTTAAACTCTAAGTGAAACCAAATCTTTGGGAGTTTGCTTGCTTTGAAGAAAAAGTTAATGAGCTGTACTTAAATGAAGACCATCAAATAGTTCCTGAAATCATTAAAGTAGAAAATCAAAAGGATTTTTTGGAACTGAGCCAAACCAGAATGAAAGGGTGGGATGGGGCAGCAGGTGACCCCAAGCCTTGGAGGAGCCCCTCTCCACGCCTTCTCTAAACATTCAGTTACAGCCCTTCAGCGTTTTCACAGTGTCCCACAGTCTCTTCTAGACTGGGTTCTGTTCCCCTGGGGTAAGAGGTCCGCATTGTGCCAGCAGCACTGATCCGGTTCTTGGTAATCTTTGAAATGGCTACACAAAGTAGTCTGTGAGAGACTAAAGCTTTGGTACAGTCTTTCTTCACCTCGTAGATGGTCCAGAAGGGCCAGACCCCTGAAGCAGCTCCTTGTTTGGGGAGCAGCTGTGTTTGGAGGTCTGAGCCCTCTCTGCCCAACTAGCCCTCTGTCTTAACCCCCTCCCCCCATCTCCCCAAGAGGCAAGTAGGTTATTGCTGATGGTGACTTCCCAGGTCAGAAAACCCCTGGTTTTCCTTTGGATTGTCCTGAAGCTCATAGAAGGTACTCCATACCTCTCTTCATGGGAAAAACAGTCCGTTGCTTATAATAATTCATCATTTTCTCTCCTAGTTAAAATGTGCGCAGTACTGGCCACAAAAAGAAGAAAAAGAAATGATCTTTGAAGACACAAATTTGAAATTAACCTTGATCTCTGAAGATATTAAGTCGTATTACACAGTACGGCAGCTAGAATTGGAAAACCTTACAGTGAGTATGACATGTACTTCATCCTTCCCACGACCGCTGCTTGAGAGGTCTTTCTACTTGGGTGATATTACCTAGTGCCAGTTTTTCCGAGTTTTGTACACTCTGAGCAAGGTGTGGTCTTAGCCCTGTTGAAAGCAGAGCTTACCCGCTTATATACCAGGGGAGCTGGGGGCGGGGCGGGGGTGTCCAGGGGTGTCCTCAGTTCCCTCCTCCACAGAACTCTCTCCCTGAACTGTAACACTAGTTCATCACGGTTTCCAGGGAAAAGGGACTTTCTCACCTAAAACTTCTCTCTGTTCCTGTCTTTGCAACTACAGAGGGACTGCAGTGGTGGCCGCAGATTACATAGCAGCCGCTGCCTCTTTCCTTGTCCACAGTCTCTTTAGCTTGAAGTGAGGGAAGAAGGGCCCTTCTGGGAATGACTCCCAAGGTCATAGTCTGTATACGTTTTCTAAGTGAGGTCTTGGGCTTATTTGTCATGGGAAGAACTAACACCAGCTGCTAGCTCTCATTGGAAGATGGTCTTGGAACAGGTCAAGCAAGGCACAGTGCTCTAAGAAGCAGTACCACAGAAGACCCTGCCCTTGGGGATTCGAAATAATTCACCAGGTGCCATCACCCGAAGGACCCTATGCCAGAGCTGGCAGCAGGAGGGAGCTCCCGGCAGCTCCTGGGGACGACGTTGTCCATGGCGGTCGCCACTCCCTTCTGGCCCACTCCCTGGGCTGGATTCCTGGCCCCACCATGTCAGACTGTCAGACTTTGGGGAGGGGCACCACATCTCACCGCGTCTCAGTTTCCTCCGCTTTCAGATGGGGCTTTTGTAAGGATTCAGAAGGGAATATAGCGAAATGTTAGAGCAACAACAGGCTCAGAGCACGTGCCGGGAAGGGTTAGCAGGTTCTGTGGGGTTGAAGTGACCGGATTATCCAGGGCAGTCCCCACCCAGACTGGAGGGAAGGCGGGAGCAGTGCAGACTTGGGTGGGGGCTTGCTGGGGGGCTGCCCCTGAGTTCTGCTCACGTGTTAGTTTTCAGCTGACTGCTTTCCAGTCCACATGACTCCTGTTGTTGAATTCCTCACTGAAGTAAGATCTAGAACTTAGTGCCGGTTACCACGAAGCAGAGGAAAGTAAGTCGCGTGGCTTTGCGTGGCTTTGCGTGGCTTTTTGTGGAATGTAGTGGTGCAGCTGAGCCCGCGCCGACTCTTCTCCATGCGAGCGTTCTGCAGCCCGAGCCTGCGGCAGCCCCACACCCAGCCTCCGAGGCTGTGATTTATGGAGGGCTTGATGGAGGATTTTCAGGAATAATGTTGGCAGCGTGGTGGAATGTGCCTGGAGGATTATGTCATAGACGTTCTTTTTCATGCTTTTTAAAATTTTCAGGCCTGACATTCAGAGGGACTTCTGGTAAACTTTGAGAAAATTTCTCCCGTTTGTTGAGGGGAAATGGAATTCAGATGGAGCAGAAGGGGTTCGTGCTGTTTGCATGGCGGATCACCTGCCGCAGCGTGGAGGTTTTGATGTTGCGAAGGTCTGTTTGCTCTAACAGACTTTGTTCTTTAAAAATTCTTTTCTCAGAGGTGTATCTCTTCAAGCAGAGATTTAGAACAAATTCCTTGAGAAAGAGGTGGGCAGCTGTGAGGGAGGGTGTCAACAGGAGATGATCTACACCTTTTTAATGATTAAAGAAGGAACTTGCTTTTGGTATATTTTCTTCTTACTTCATTTTAAAAATCTATTTTTAAGTGTTTTTCTTTCCCTGAAAAAGAGAAAGGGCATTTCTCATTTTAAGCCATACAAGGAGACCATTTTCTAGGGAGGAAAAAATGGCATTGCCCCGGGTGGTTCTATAAATGATCCTAATGTCATCTGCAGATTCTTCCAGTTCTGCAGAAGGGTACCCGTGTGTCAGAGCTGGTGCAGGGTTCCGTACGTGTATTCTTTGCTGGTGTTAAGTCGTTGGTGTTTATCGTAGGCTCTTCGGCAAGTTTTCATCACCCTGGGCCCAGGGAGGTTGTTAGAACTAAAGCTGTAAGCTCTGGGAGGGCAAGGGCAGTGTCTTTACCTTATGCTGCCAGGCACGTTGGCTGGCACATGGTAGGCACGTTGTGGACATTTTGCTAAGCGATGGGAGGCATTGTTGGTAAGCAGGCCTCTGGACTCTTCATAGGTTCAGAGGAAGGAGCAGAACTGGAAATGGCACCAGAGGCCATTCTTCATTCTGTTCCACTGGGAGCAGACGGGGCCAGGGGGAGAAACAGTTGGGGACAAGGGCCAGAGCCCTCATCTCAGAAGTTTCTGCAGCAGGCTCTGAACATGGGCTCTGGAGTCAAGCAAACTTAGATTTTGACTCCTGTTTCCTCACTTCATGGAGGGTTGGCCTCCGAGCCTCAGTTTCCTAGCCGAGAAAATGGGAATATGGGAATACAGGCCTTGCGGGGTCGATGTGCGAATTCAGGATGCTGCTGAGTCCAGCGCTGGGACGCCGCAGGGCCGGCGGGGCTGGCGTTGACTCCCTTCTCTTCAGCTGCATATCGAGCCGCACCTGACAGCTACCAGTCTTTGGAGACTGAGGTGGTTTTTTCTCTAAAATGACAATCCTCTGAGACTTCCAGATAGTCTTGTAAGGCCCTGAGTTACCCAGAGCTGGTGCCACACACGTGCAGTTACGCGTTTTACTCGTTCATGGGAAACCTTACGGTGCTTTAGGACAGGATTGTCGTGGGCGCCCACACGGCATCATTGTGACTTGTGGGATGGGGAGAAATCACTTGTAACCATGAAGACAGCAGAGGGGATGGGGCACCGGAGGAGAGATGCAGGCGAGAACGTTTCCACGCTAAAGGAAGGGGGAAGTCGAGGCGGGAGCAGCCTCCGGGTCCAGTGTCGGGCACCCCAGTGCTTGGTGTTTCTTGGCTGGGTGAGTAGACGGAAAGAACTCTGAGAAGGGAAGCTGTTCTTCGAGTTAGATGGGGGGGTACACTTGGTGCTTTGCTTGGAAGCAGTGATTTCTGTACAGATGATTCTCTTAGAATCATCATGAGTTGTTGGGGTTTTTTTTTTTTTTTCTTTCTTTCTTTCTTTCTTTCAGTCTCAAGAAACTCGAGAGATCTTACATTTCCACTATACCACGTGGCCTGACTTTGGAGTCCCCGAATCGCCAGCTTCATTCCTGAACTTTCTTTTTAAAGTTCGTGAGTCGGGGTCACTGAGCACAGAGCACGGCCCTGTCGTGGTGCACTGCAGTGCCGGCATCGGCAGGTCGGGGACCTTCTGTCTGGCTGACACCTGCCTCTTGCTGGTAAGGAGGCCCCTGGAGGCCCCGGGAGGAGAAGGAAGCCCATTTTAGCGCCCCCCTCCCATGGCCTGCCCCCAGTTTCTCTGTCATCGTCTCTGCAGTAAACTAGCCAAGATCTTCAATTTTTAACAATTTTCCTCCTGTGAAAGTAGCTCTAAGCTAAGTAGCTTTGTTCAGAGGGATGTTCTTAAGTGGAATGTGGCGTCAGGAAGACCCAAAGAATTCCTTTCTCGTACTCTTTCCCCTGTGCTCTAGTGGTCCCGATTTTGCTGCATTTTCACATATTTGCTAGAATTCTGTCTCCCCACTGTGATTTTTCCCAAGTAGAAACTGGAGGACTCTTCCAGAACATTGAAAATCACATTGTACTTGGGAGTGGGGCTGGCTGAATGGTGTCTCCTCTCTGGCTTTCAGATGGACAAGAGGAAAGACCCTTCTTCTGTCGACATCAAGAAAGTTCTATTAGAAATGAGGAAGTTTCGGATGGGACTGATCCAGACAGCAGACCAGCTCCGTTTCTCTTACCTAGCTGTGATCGAAGGTGCCAAATTCATCATGGGAGACGCTTCAGTGCAGGTAAGCCTTGCTTCTGCCTGCATCCAGGTGTGTTGATTTTGAATTTTTGTCTATGAAGAAGGAGGCTGTCAGTTGTAAAAGTTCAAATACTCTGTCATGTGTCAGAAGAAACAGCTATCCTTCGTGTACTAAATAGCTAGAAAGTTGTGATCCAATTTCTGCCTTGGATGTGCTGACGTAGAGAACATTGATAGGGAGAATAGACTTTGTTCTCAAAAGATTTCATCCTCCAAGTATACGTGTCTGTAGCCTCAGGAAGCAGAGAGAGCCCCTCACCTCTACTCACTTTAAAGGGGAGCAGATTTCCTGACAGATCAGCCCACTGTGAGTCCTAATGGGACTTTCTCTTGCCCCTTTCCCTAGGAGCAATGGAAGGAGCTCTCCCATGAGGACCTGGAGCCCCCACCCGAACACGTCCCCCCTCCTCCCCGGCCCCCCAAACGAATCCTGGAGCCACATAATGGGAAGTGCAAGGAATTCTTCCCCAACCACCAGTGGGTGAAGGACGAAACTGGGGAGGATAAAGAAGCCTTCTCCATCAAGGAGGAAACCGGAGCCCCCTTAAATGTCCCTTGCGGCTTGGAAAGGTAAGGCCAGGGGGGCCTGGCCTTTTGGTGGTGAGGGGGACTGACCTTCTGATCCAGAAACACGTTACTGTTGAAACCCTGAGGACACGGCCTCCTCTTGGCAAGCATTGCCTCTGTGTCTTTGGGGAATGGGACCCCTGGACCATCACCATCATCCTCCTACAGCCAGGGGCATCTGAGGCGGCCACAGGTTGCCCCCCCCCCCACCCACCCCCAAGGGACCTCCTTCAGTGGGGTTCTAGCACCACCTTGTGGTGCCCGTTGGAATCAGGGATTCATGTAACCGAGTCCCGCCGAGAGATGACCATGCCCTGCCCCTGGCTTCCAGCCAGTCCTGAAACATGCTGTCCAGGTTAGACCATGCACTTTCAGCCCCCAGAATGGTCCTTCTGGGAATTTAACCTTTTCGTGCAGTCTTGATTAACTTAATGCCATTTAGCAAAGATTATTGAGCACATATTGATGCATGTGCAATACTGAGTTCACTAGAACATGGCCCCTGGTCTGCGTTCTAGACCATCTTGTTGGGACAGGGACAGTGGAATATGGGTGAGAGCCTGTGGGCAGGAAGGGGCTGGAAGTGCACACTGCGGTGGTCAGCCTGCGAGAAGAGAGACTCTGCCTTCCCGGGGTGCTCAAGGAAGGCTGCCTGCATGAGGTGTGGAAGCATGAAGAATGAATGGGAGGGAGCCTGAGCCCAAGCCTGTGGAGACAGTGTCCTTGGTTCCTGCCTCCTGGATGAGCGCGTGCTTTGACCCGGCATTTGTACACATCTAGAAATTTGGTTTGCAACACTTTGCAAACGGGTGTCCAAAGAGATCTGTAGGTAGAGGTATTCATTGAGGCATCATTTGGAATGGTGAAAAATTAGAGATGAGCCGGTTACATATCTAGGGATTGGGTAAATCATGCTTTCTCCCTACCCTGGGATATTTTGGAGCTGTTAAAGGATAGGATCGGGAATGCGTGAATGTGGCTGGACAGTGGAATTGTAATACTCAAGAAAGCAGGTTATACATGGTGTGTGCCTGAGTGGTCCTCTGGCTACACTGATCATCAGAACCTTACGTGGGCACCTTGCCGAATGCTGAGTGCCAGGCCCCAGTCCCGACCCATGCACTTAAGTCACCAGGGCCATTCATGCAACTGGGTCCCTATCACAGCAACATTACATCTGGTTCTAGGGCTTGAGAGAGACTTGTCCAGTGGGGCCTCCCAGAGCACGTGCCAGGTGGTGTGCTCGGCAGCAGCTCAGTGACAGTCCCCCAGGGAGACACGCCTAGCTTCCCGGGGCCTCTGGTCATGTTCGCAGGGCGAGCCAGCGTGCTCCATCTGAGGGCCTGCCAAGAGTTGAGGGTGAGAGAGGTGAGAGCTGGTATGTGACTGGTGTCCAGTCCGTCATGTGTTCTGTTCTATATTCGCTAAGACCGCGGTGGAGAGAGGGGTGCTTTTCAGTGTGTGTGCGAAGGTGGTGAGGAGGGTGGTGTGGATTGGGGAAGCTAAAAGCCAGAGAGTTCCAGGAAACAGTGGAGTTGTGCCTCTGGACACCAGTGGGGGCCCACATGCACACGGGTCTCAGCCCTGTAGCCTGGGCCTCACGGCAGGCTGCCGAAAAGCAGGTGCTTTGTGCCACTTCCTCCTGTCTCCCGGGGTGGGGGCAGGGGGGGGATGCCTCAGGGTGGTCCTGCCCACCACACGAGGTGCTGCTGGGGTAGGAAGGCTG
This sequence comes from Eumetopias jubatus, assembly GCF_037043125.1. Lineage (NCBI taxonomy): Eukaryota > Metazoa > Chordata > Mammalia > Carnivora > Otariidae > Eumetopias > Eumetopias jubatus. The sequence continues at coordinate 129,883,350 of NW_028274815.1, forward strand.
TGGAGATGCATAGGAGAAGCAGGACATCCTGTGGTCAGGGCCTCTGAGGGAGGCAAGGGCAGCGGCGGTGGGGGGGGCTGGAGAGGAAGGGCCTCAGCCTCTCCTGAGACAGGCCTGGAATGAGAACACAGTGCACATGGTCTCCGCGGGGGCGCTCCGGCCCGCCACCAGGAGGGCAGCCAGTCTGCTGTACGCAGGAGGCCTGAGAAGCTGTCCTGCTGGCGGGATCGGACTGATGCTGGGGCCTCGAGCCTGGGACAGGGCGGGCTGAGGGACAGAGGGCGTGCGTGATGTCCTCCCGTCAGCAGCAGCAAAGGCTCTTGTGTAGGGGGCCCGGGGAGGGAGTGGTAGCTTGTGGGCCACACCATTGCCTTCCCCGATCTGAAGGGGAACGTTCTCCAAGCAAACCCCAGGACAAAGTAGCACCTACCTTTGCCCCAGCGCCTGTATTTCTCAGCAGAGTCTTACCCACCCTCCATCACCAGCGAGGCCACGAGAGTCTCCAGAACCATACCCTGGCTGTGGGGGCCTCCTGGGCCTCGCTGGGGTGGGGCGGGAGGGAAGGTCCGACAGGTGGGCTTCAGGGCAATGTCCGTACGGCCGAGGTCTGTTTACAGGTGGCTCGTTTTCTCCTGGGAGTCCAGCCACAGTCGTAGCGGCCTCGCCGCCGTCTTCCCCAGAAGGCGTAACCCGTCTCTGTCCTTCCAACCCCGCAGCACGAGTCCAGACACTGAAGTCAGAAGGCGGGCCGTGGGGGCAGGTCCTGCCCAGGGGGAGCCCTCGCCACCCAAGGAGGAGCAGGACCAGGCGCTGACTCCCTGGAAGCCCTTCCTGGTCAACATGTGCATGGCCACGGTCCTCACGGCCGGCGCGTACCTCTGCTACAGGGTATGTTTTCACTGACGGATGTGCTGGCAGGACCACGTGTACAGAAAGCACTGGCCGACAGCCCGGCGTTAGCATTCAGTGCTGTGGAAGGATCTGAGCCAGTCTCAGAAGAAACAGAGCAAAAGTTTTTAAAGTCTGGAACTGTGAAGGGCTAACGAGAGAGAATTGAGGATTGATGCACTGGGGTTTTAAGGAGCCCTGTGGTCCCAAGACTATACGAGAGTCTAATCTCAGGGCCTTAACCTATTCAGGAGTAAGTAGAGAAAATGCCAAATATGTGTCTCTCTCTCTCTCTCTCTCTCTCTTTTTTTTTTGGTTATTGTTATTTGTTTTTGAAAAAAAATAATAGAATTACAACACATTGTTGTTTTTAACCTTTATAAAAAGCAGCTTTTATTATTTCTGGAAAAAAGACTAGGCACTTATGAAACTTTCTTGTACCCTTAGGTGGTGTCACCAGATACACAGTTTATATTTGATTTCCCAGGGAAAGATTCCCATGCTTTTACGAATGTAAACTCCTTTGGAGAAGAGGGTTTAAGGGTTTAGGGCGCGGTCTTGCTCAGTCGCTTCCTCTGCTGTGCGCGTACTGAGCTCGGACAGTGCCTGCGAGCTTTCCCGTTTTTAGAAGAGAAACAACAGAAGGCCAGCTCTAGAAAACAAAGCCCAGCTTCTGCTTTTGCTCAGGGTGTCCCCACCGGTTTCCCGTTGCTCATTTCTCCATCGGTCCCTTCTCCTTCCAGCTTTCTGGGTCAGGCCCCGCCCTCATCCCCCCACCTCCTCAAATGGGGTTCCTCAAGGCCCCTGCCTCAGGGCCCAAGGTCACGGCAGGGTGGCCACCAGCTTCTCACCCCTGCCATTGAGGTCCAGAAGGAAAAATTTCCACTTTCTTTGGAATATAAATGCTGTTTCAGTAGAAGTCCACACGTGAGAAGTGTGTTGCTGTTAAAGTGAGGGGAAGAGGGAGGGTTAGCCTCAAAACTCTGGTCATGGAAATCACCTCACAGGACTTCTTAAAAATTTTTAAATATTTTATCTCTTTCCAAGCGACCATCTTTGAGTACATCGGATGGTTTAACAACATGTAAACAAGGTTTTCCTTCGGGGTGATTTTTGGGGAGGGGGGCTCTTGTAAAAGAGAAAGGAAACCCCCTTTGCTGGAGGCCGGAGGGGCTGGGGGCCGGAGGGGGGCGGGGGTGGGGCTAGTGCGTGAGTCTGCGGCTCTGCGGTGGGGGGGCTGGGTTCATCTGAAAATGTTCGGTTTCATTCCAGTTCCTGTTCAGCAGCAGCACATAGTCTGACCCACCCCACTGCCCGCCTCTGCTGGCAGAGCCCGTGCCCGCCTAGCAGGCATGTCGTGGGAGGGGAGGGCCGAGGACAGCGTAGCCAGCCGTGACCTGGACGGACGTTTGTTCTGCACTAAAACCACCTGCCCCGGGCTGTTGGTTCTTACTCCTTTTGACTTTATTGCCCCTCTCTTTCCTTCGAGTACCAAATCCACAACCCATTTTTTGAGGAGAGCAAAGGAGAGTCCGGTGCCGGTGGCCTGCGCAAGTCGCGAGGCTCGCCTTGCCGCACGCTCCCTCTTGGTGTGGCCCAGCACATCCCGGGTGGGCAGCACACGGTGTCCTCCCCCTGGACCTCCAACAGAGACTGTGTGCAGTGAGCCTCTCCACTCCATATTTATTTTTTTGTTTTTGTTTTTTTCCCCAAAGGCGTCCATAGTGCACTAGCATTTTATTAAACCAATAATGTATTAAAAATTTTTGATGTCAGCCTTGCATCAAGGGCTTTATCAAAAAGGACAATAATAAACCCTCAGGTAGTGCTGGGAACGTAAGACTTTGCCATGAGCCTGCTGCGTCAGACCAGTACTAGGAAGGAGGACGGTTGTAAGCAGTTGTTATTTCGTGACATTGTGGGTAAGGTGAGCAGAGGTTTGGCATATGTTTATAGAACATGGGATAATATATACTGAACATTTGGATATTTAAGATACATGACGTGAGATTACTTTGTCCCAGTTACCCCCTCCCGGTTATCTGGTAGAATCTTGTTCTCAATCACTGCTTTCCCTGTGTGTATTAGAATGCATGTACGGTCGTCTTGTGTCCCCATCAAATACCACGTGCTTGAAATACTTCGCTCTCTGCTTATTAATGTGCCCCATGTACAAGTCCAATCTACCTTTGCATGATCTGATCATTCCGTGGCTGTGGTTCCTAAGACTTGCTAAAATCATCGCCATTCAGCAATGGAGTGATGTTTTCCAGTAAGAGATATTTGCCGAATTCCTGGCATGACACTCTGGTGACTTCCTGGTGAGACCCGGCCTGGCCTTGTCCAGCCGGGTCGCACTGTAACTCAGACATTCCAAGGGTATGGGAAGCCATAGTCACACCTCACGCTCTGGACACTTAGGCAAGCAGGGTTCCCCCCCCCGCCCCACCCAACACCTTGGGGATCAGCCTCCACGTTCAGAGGTTCACACTCCTCTCGAGCAGACGGTGATTTGGAACCAAGGCAACTGTTGGAAACCAGCCACACGTCCTGAAGCAATCTGGGTGACAGTCCCTCGGAGTCCACCTGCCGTCGCCCCGTTCCGGGGGCCTTGCTGAGAGAGCCACGTCTGCCCCCGCCCTTGAATCCTGGGGACTGATGGTGCTCACGACTCTTCCTGCAAGGGAACTTGAGACCTCCACGTTAAGTGGCTTTTTTAACAAGAAAAACAAAACAAAAAACAAGGCAGCTGTAGCTCACGAGCTGCTCTTTTGCCAGCATTTTCACATTTTGCCTTTCACGTGTTAGAAGCCCGTGCAGAGAAATTCTGTGGTGGGAACGTCTGAGGCATCGCTCCGCAGAGCCTTGGTGAGGTGTGGATGAGGCTGAGGTGCCAGGCTGTAAGCATTTTTGAGTTGGGCTTGTTTGTTTGTTTGTTTTCTGAAGTCCTGTATATGTACGTGGTAGTTCGGGTGCGTGTATATAGTAGCCTTTCGGGATGGGTATACTGGTTTAACCTCCTATCCTTGGAAAACAGATGGCTCTCCATCTTGTTACACGTATGTTAGAGAAGTAGTGAGCTGCTCTGCTCTATGCCTTAAGCCGATATTTACTCATCAGGTCATTATTTTTTATAATGGCCATGGAATAAACCATTTTTACAAAAATAAAAACACACAAAAAAAGTGAGGTGTTTTGGTAGAATACCTTTTCAGGTGTGTGTATACACGGATGCATGACGGGGGGGTGGGGGGCGCGTCTCAGGGTCTTCTGTGACCTCACAGAACTGTCAAACTGTACAGATTTCCAACTTGCCATATAAATGATGGGTTTGCATTTTAGTTGCAACAATAAAATTTTTTTTTTCTAAAGAACATGGATTTGGGGTGCCTCCCATGCCTTTGTTTAATGGGCCTAAAGGACGGGTACCTCCTGTTTCTTGCCGCCACCACCACCGAGAAGCAGGTCCTGTCGGTCAGGCGGCCAAGGGTTACTGCGGCCTCCTGGGGTTGTGCTTGCCTTTGCGCTGGGGGACCGTTCCCTTCCCGGTCAGTTTACTGACACTTCCGGCCTCAACCCAGCTTCTTGGATGACGACAGAACCCACCTTCTGGACGTCCAGGGCCCTGGGCGGCCTTAGCAAACCTACTCAAGTTACTTAGAGGACTGCTCAGAATGTGTCCCTGGCCGGCTGCCCGTGAGACCCACGGTCACCACTTCTCAGTACCTCTGTTGAGCCACGCTGGACGGAGAAAGGATGGGATAAAAAAAAGTCACCTAGTTTTCCCTTCCTTGTACGCCGTTAATCTTCTCTAAGGTGATCGGTTGACTTTTTGCTCTGAAATAATTTCAGATTTATAAAATGTTGCAAAAACAGTACAAAAAATTCCCTTATATCTTCCAGGGTGGTATGACTGGCCGCTGGGCCTCCTGGCAGGATCCGCAGAACTGGGGAGTAAACACGGGCTGTGGTCATGTGGCCACAGGACGGTGGTGTCACACCCACTGTCACTTCAGTCTTGGTTTCAGATACAAAAATGGCATCTAAGCTTTCACGAAGAGGTAGAATGCCAGTGTGGGGGGGAAAAAAATCGCTGAACTCGGAACTTTGGTGCAGAAATCAGATGAGGCCAAGGGCTAGACAAGGAGGGGCCGTGCTGCTTGGTATCTGTGGGAGTGGGCACTCGGGGAGCCTTCCGCCAGCACGGGGCTGCCCTCCGTTAGAGCCGCGTGTGGGGGAGCCCGCCTTCGGGCTGGGAGGGGACACTCTTTCCTTCCCCGGGGGGTTTGGGGAAACAACCACTGCTCTCTACTTTTTTCAGGTAAGGGGAAACACCCATAAAAATCGTTTTAATCGAAATTTCAGAAAAATCAAATTTAGGGGACAAGGCAAATAAATACTAAGTTCACCCAAAAAGCACAGAATATATACAGGAAGTTTACATGAGAAGGTTTCGGTCACAGAGTCCCCAGCGCCTTTGTCAGGTGTCGCGTTCATACCCCAGGCTGCCTCTACAGCTCCACACAAAAACAGTTTGGGGCGTGTTGGAGGTTTTTTAATAGATTTAAATAGGAAATGAATTTTCTTTCTTTAAACATGTTCCTTCAGTGAAATCTTTTTTCAAACCAGCTTATGACTTCCGAAGCAGTTTATTTAGTAGGCCTTATGTTGACTTGCTTCAGAAGTTTCATTCCATGTTGATGAGTGAGGTCAAAGTGAACGCTCTTCCTGACATGACAAGTAGGGTTCCTCGGCCGGGGGAATAAGGTCCGTGGTCAGCAGGCTCTGCGGTGGCATTTGGGCCGTAGCTCGGGTTAAGAGCCTGAATCGTGAAACCCTGGCTGCGTGCCTTCCCACCGCCCCCAGCTTGCCGAGGGGACGGCTTGCTGCTGCCGACATAACCCACGGCGTCCTCCTCAGCAAGAGCAGTCAGCCCGCTTGCCAGCTCACTCCCAGTCCTTACGGAACGAGAACCCGCAGGGAGACCCCAAGTGCCGTGCGTTCCTCTTGGAGCTTTTCGCTGCAGACCTCATCTGGCCTGGCCCGTGGCCCCTTGGTAGTGCCGCTGGCTGGGGAAGGTCAGATTCTCCGAAGCAAAAGCTGATCGTGTGATTGAAGTCCTACAGCCCTCAAAGTGCTGTGCGGCCCCTTCTGCTCTGGTACGAAAAGGCCTCATTTGTGCCCCTGGCCTTTGTAACTGGTCTGGAGACGGAGGAAGCAGCTCGGGCCAGCTCACACTTAGCGGGGAGCACAGATCGTTCCCCCACCCCAAACTCAGCCCCTGTGTCAGGGCGGGGCAGGAGCGAAGACAAAGATGCCACATTGGAACTCATCGGCCGAGGCTTAAAATACCGTGATTTCAACATCCGCCTCCTGGCAAAAGGCCTCTTCTCTTTGTTCCAAGTAGAGTTTGTCCATCTTCTCAAAGGCTAAGCGTCCTTCCTCACCTGAAATATGAAGGTGATCTGTCACTGGATTGTCCCCCCGCCTCGGTGTGCCTGCTCTGGGGAGCAAAGGTGGCCTTAGTGCTGACTGACGCATGGGTCTGGGGTGCTGCTGTGAGGGGCAGAGGCAGGGAGCATTGGGGGAGCTCCTGCCGGCCCCTCGCACGGACCCAGTGCCTTGCTGCTACATTCAAGACAGAATCTGCCGAACTGTATCCCTGCCTTGCATCTGGTGTTCGTTCCCCAGGATCATAAACTGAAGCTTAAGAGGGAAATGAAGCACTTCTTGCCACCTCAACCATGAAGGAGACCTGTCTTGGCCAAATGCGGTTAAATGGGTCACCAACAGCGCCCAGCCTGTGTGCTGGCCGGTGGCCTCTCTGGCACCACCTCCCGGAGGTCCTCGGGGCACCCCACTGCACCAGGTCCAGGCGTTTGATGCTGTACTTTACCGAACGACAGCGTGGCCTCCCGGGCTGTTGTTCTCACGGCCTCCAGGTCAGACTGGCACAGGCTGGCGATCTGATCGATGCTTTCGATGCCCTGTTGGGGGGTGGGGGGAAGGATCCATTAGGGAACATTCTAAGTAGCAGGTGGAATCCAGTTTTATAAGCTCTGCAAGACACCAGCCCTGGCATGGACTTCGGGACCTCAGCCCCTTCCTTTTCTGAAGGCTTAACAGGTTTCTTATGTGGCCTCAAGTTCATCAGGAGTGCCATTGGAAGTGCTTGACCTTTTCCATCGTGACACCTGCCCGTGAGCCAGGCCATTGGCAGAGCTTTATGGATACCTTCTAGAAGGCCTGTCTTGAAAATGGGAAGACCTGCTTCCCTCGGGACCTTCCTACCTCCTCCCTGCTCTCCTGACCATCCCCTCCTGGTCAGACCGAGAGCATCGGTCAGAGCCCAGGTCTGGGCACAGCTGACCCTGGTCCTCTCCTCCAGGGCCAAGGACCAGAGCGCCTTCAGCCTCCTCCACAGGGCACCCACCCCTACCCCCTTACTGGTTGGTTGATTATAACCAGGTGGTCCTCTTAGAATTTCTCTATGGTTCTTTCCAGAATGAATGGGGTGAGTGAGTTTAATCTAGTTTTCATCCAGCAGATTGGCAATGGTTTTTCTAAAATGAGAGTTCCAGATGCAGGTGAGGAGGAGGCAAGATGGACATCCTCTCCCATCTGCTTTTGCGAATGTAAGTGGCTGAGCTGTATCTAGAGGCTCCAAAAGTTTCATATTCTCTGGCCTGGAGTCATGTTTCGGAGCGTTCAGCCTAAGGAGATCATTCAGAACTCCATATATTTTTTTTAAAGGCTTGGTGCACAAAGATGCTCATAATGACACGATTTATAATAAAAAAAAATGGATGATGAACCTCAATTTTCTACCACACGAGAGTGGGGGAGTCCGTTAACTTAAGACGGCCTCTTCGAGACTTGGAAAGCGCTGCCAGCCTGCCACTAAGAGTTCCTGTTTCACTCACTGCTTTTAAGTTGTATTTAGCACGATCAACGATTTTAAATGCCCCCCCCCACAGCCACAAACAAAAGAAATACAGCAAAATGCCAACAGTACTTTCTGCTAAGTTATTAGGATGATGGATAACTTCTACATTTCTGTATTTTACGCCTTTTTTTCCCCTACAATGAGCTGATGGTGTTTTTAGAAATTGTTTGAGGATATTACAACATAGGAGTCCAAGGCCTCAGAAGTGAGTCCCTGGGGCCACCTGCTTGTTCAGGCAGAGTCAGAGCAAATGCTCCTTGACTGCTATCGAGGGGCCTCTGTGGGTGGAGCTGACATCTGCTCTTCAGGGGCTGTTTTTTGTTCTTTAGGAGTTTTTGTTTTTTGAGTTTTTTGTTTTGTTTTGTTTTGTTTTTTGTGCTGGTGGTAATTTTTGGGGAGGGGGGTCCCAGTGGAATAACTTTGACATGAACTAACTTTGGGCTTCTCCCTGCCCCCAGTGAGGACAGGTTAGACTCACCCTGAGGTGTTTTAGTGCCACACATGCGGCCTGCTGGAGTTTGGCATCGTTCTCAGTCAGAGCGTTGGTGTAGAAAAGCAAAGCCTGGGGAATGAGGTTTCTGTGAGGGGGGGAGCTGGCCAGTCCTCCCGATGCTGGCTATAAGTTGAGCCCTGCTTATATTTCTCTAAACGAGAATCCGGGCCCTGATCTATTCATCTTCGGGCCAGGTGTACCCAGTCTTGGGGTGTCTGCTGCATATTTGGTTTATCTCTAAAAACACTGGTCCCTGGGCTGATGGTAATCAAAATGAAGAATGCTCTTTTTGTCTAATAATAGTTCCCAAATCGAGATAAAATGTGACATCAGAGAAATCAGATGTCTGGCCGGGGCCAACCGAAGAATTGGGCGTACAGAAGGAGGCGGCCTTGTAGGCCGAAAGCAGAGCTGCTGCGTGAGGCCCGAGGACAAAGCATCTCTTCCCTTCGGCTCCCTTTCCCAGTCACAGCGATGGCCCCGTCCCCTCGGCCACCTCAGCCAGAAGAGCGCTGCCACGGGCTTCCCAAAATGGCACAGGTTTCATTTAGGAAGCATGTGAGAATGCACCTGGCCATGGGGTGGCCCAAGAGACCTTTGGAAGGCCTCGGTCTTGCCCCGTTCATTCTAAATGCCAGCGACATCTCAGACCAAATGGGTAGAATATGTTGTGTCGGAAGCACCGAGAGGAACGAGGGGGTCGGGCGGTGGCGTGAGGTTCTGTGGGATCCTCGGGTGCTGGCCTGGCAGCCCCAGCCCAGTCCAGCCCGGATACCTCCGCAGGGCCGGTGTCGCCCAGGGCCACGGCGGGAGAAAGGGCTGCGCTCACGCCACTGGCGCATGCCTAACTAAAGCAGAACGTCTCGGGGCACCTGGCCAGCTCCATCGGTAAAGCATGCGACCCTTGATCTCGGGGTTGTAAGTTAGATCGGGTATAGAGATTACTTAAAACACCAAAATCTTTGAAAAACCAAAACATCTTGCAGCGAATGCCGCCCCCTTCACAGCATCACTCACTCCTTTGGAGTACTTTTCTGAGAGAGAAAGCCAACCTCCCCGCAACTCACACACACATAGCCAGGGGGCTGCCGCCTCCCGTCCTCACGCCATACCTTTTCCCGAAAGTTCTTGTTCCTGGCTGCGCCAGCCAGGTGAACACTAGCTGCCCTGCACACTCGTGGGGTCCCATCCAGTTGGAGCAGTGCCCAGGCCCTTAGTGTCTGGGGCAGGGGCTGGAGCTGGCCCAGCCGCTTCCCCTGCAGCTTCCGGACCGTCTTGCCCTGCCCCGCACACTGCAGCTCCTCGACGAGTGTCACTGGAAGACACAAGTGGACCAGTCGGCGGTATGGCTGCAGGTCCGTTTGGCCGCTGCCAGGAGCCACGGGGAAGCAAAGCCCAGCGCAGGCCCATGTGATCACCAAGCCTCAGTCTGGATTGGTTTCACAGGGGCCTCCTGGAACCTCTAGGAAGGCTTTCTAGCAAGGGATCACATACACCCTGAAGATTAAGAACCCCTCAGCCCCTACTTCGAGGACGCTGGCTGGCCACGCGTCCCGCTCGTACCCAGCTCTGACCTCCACTCTGTGCTCTGTAAAACCTTCCCTTGGAGCTCACCCCCCTATGTGGGCTGACCGCGCCATCTCCTCAAACCTGGGTTCTCCGGAGAACAGGCGGAGGGGAAACATGCAGTGGCTCTGAGAAACCGGCTTGCAGAGAGCCGGGACAGAGGGCTCCGCGGACGGATGGTCCTCCCTTCTCACGACCTTTTGCTGGGAGGCCGGCACCCTCCCAGCCCCTACCTTCCTTGGTGAGCTGGGCAAAATGCTTGTCCAGGTCAGAGACGCTCTGCCTCTGCAGGTAGCTGTGGAACTGGAACCAGGTGACCGTCTGTTCCTCGGGAGGCCCGGCTCCGGGCAGCAGCCCGCCACAGCTGACCACCTGCTCCAGGAGCCTCCTGCACGCTGGCAAAACACGGGAGAAGGCCGTGAGGAGACAGACCAGGCCCCTCGGCGCTCCCCCGCCAGGTGCGGCAGGGGTCGGTGCCCCTCCCTGGGCCTCCTCGGCCTGACAGGAGGAGCGTGCGGTAGCTGGGGTCTGCAGGCCTCGAGTCAGGCGTTCCTGGGGTGCCTCCCCTGCCCTGAGCCGGGCCAGGCCTCGCGGGCGCCTGGGAACACGCAGGCCGAGTAGCAGCCAGGTGCCGGTCAGGGCGGCCCAAGTTCCAGAGCCCCTGCAGGGGAGATGCTCTGCGTTCTGAGGAAGAGTCCAGCCAACATTGGAAGACACTGTTCTCCTGCCTACCTTCCCATAAACGTTCTTTCTGAACCCCTTTAAGGTTCTGGTGGGAGCTGCGCAGTCCATCTGCAGAAATGTGCCAGTCGGCTAACGGCGGCGGCCTCGGGGGTCCACAGACTCCTTCCCGTCCCCCGTGAGAGGAGGTGGCTCGGGGGCAGGTTGAGAGACGCCGTCCCTCGGTGCCATGAAGACACAGGGGTGCAGGCAGGGCTAGAACCAGGCCCCGGGCGGGGGGGGGGGGGGGCGGGGACTCAGCACAGCGTTGCTCGTAGGGGGCGGGGGTACCTATTTCCAGCTGTCCCGGGTACTTCCCTCGGACCCTGTGCAGGAACGTTCTCTTGAGCTGGTTCAGCAGCGTCGTGGCGGGGCAGGACAGGACCCTGCCGGGCTCCGTGCACCCTCTCCACAGCTTCAGGCACCCCTTCCTCCGAGCGGCCTGCGGGACGACTGAAAGCCCGGGTCAGGACCCCACTGGTGGTGGGGAAGGGCCGGCAAGGAGGCGGCCCAAGGATTTCCTCCTGCTCTAAGGCCTCAGAGGTCAGGGAGGTGAGGGGTGACCGGACTTCATGCAGCTTCCCTTCCCACCTCCCAGTCGCGACCCACGAGGACCAGCAGCTTCAGCTGTGACTGCCTTCCCCGGGCCCCTCCCCACAGCCCCCACAGCGCGGGGACAGCTGCTGCCTCTAGCCTCTCCTCATGGACACGGGGAGGTTCCACGGGGGGCGGGCAGGGCTGGGGTCACAGGTACTGTTCATGTTTGCGTGCACGCTCTGCGCCTCGAATGTGGCCTGGGGATTACCTCACTGAACACTCTCCCGCGGCCTCCCCTTTATACGGATGGGGAAGCTGAGGCCCGGAGAGGGGAATCATTTGCCCAGAGTCGCGCCGCTGACAGAAGGGTGTGTGCCGCCGACTCCAAGGTGGCACGCAAGAGAGTCTGAGTGTCAGAGCACAGCCCAGTCGCCACCCCAGCACGTCCCCCCTGGGCTCCAGGGAGCTTTGGACATCAGGAGGGAAGACGAGGCTCCCCTGGGCTTCGAAGCCCATCGCTTCACGCCATTCACAGGAGCCGCCCGTGGGTGGCGGGCACTTACTTACTTTCTTCAATGGATGTTGCCTTGCTGACCTTCTCAAAATCAAGCACAGAAAGCATCTCCAGAACCTGCTTTTGCTGCGCAGCTTCTTGCAGAAGGCACTCCTGGACCATCCTCGACAGATTAGGAGAGGCCAGTTTCTGGAAAGCAGCGCGTGATGCCCCAGGTTAGCACAGAACATGGCCCCTGAGGTCAGTGATCACGACTGCAGCTCCCACCTCCCCCCTGCCCATCCTTTCTATCTTGACGGTAGCTCTCTGGCTGTCATCCGGGGATTCCTGATTCACCAAGGTGGCAGAGATGGTGGGATGCAGGCTGTGACTGGCAGGGGTGACCTCTGCCACCAGAAAGGGCGAGCCTGCCTGAAGGTGAAGCCAGCCAACGCAGGAAAGCAGAGCCAAGAGAGACCCGGTTACGATGATATTTGAACCCCTGGATCCAGCTGGTCCCGAAGCCTACCCCTGGGCCTTTCAATTCTGTGAGCCAGAAAGTTCCTTCTGGTTGAGCCAGCTTGGATTGGAGCTCTGGCGCCTGCAGCCGAAGGAGCCGCGGCCACTGCTTTTGGTTCAGCACTTGGGATGCGTAAGAGCCACGTGGCTATTCACCCGGGCCTGAACCTTCCACAGAGGAACCTCCTCTGTCTCACTGGCTCTCGGTGGGGGGGGGGGGGGGAGGGGGAGGGGTGTCTCTCTTCCTTGCACCATGCTCCCCCCCACGATCAAGATCAGTTCTTTGCAAAGAGGACCCCCAACCCGGTTTCCCAGCAAGCGCCCCCCACCCCCATCCCTTAGCCACCTGCAGCAGAGCTTTGCAGACGTGGAGGTGGACCGTGAGCAGCCTGTCCAGCTCCGGGGTGCCGGCTGTGAGCTCCCCAGATGACGCTTTCCGCGGGGGCGGGGTCCTGTCCTTCCTGAGTTGGATTGAGAAGAACCGGGTGACCATTCCAGTTAGCAGCCTGGCTCCCTCCAACGGTAGAAGAAACCCTCCCTCCTTGCAGAGCTCTGGTCAGGGAGGCCCACTCCACGTCCCAGGGAGATAGAGTTAGACCAAGGAGAAAACTAAGAGAAAAGGAAAAGCAGCAAAAGCCGGCAACAACTCAAAACAGGTGCTGGCCTGGCGTGGGCCCTGGAGACGGGGGAGCTGGGGACACCTTCCAGGGTGGGCGACCTGAAGTCAGAAGCTCAAACTAATCCTTAGCTCTGTGTCTCTGGACCGGCCTGCCCCCCCCCCCCGGCCTCAGTGTACTCATCTGTAAAGGGGGGACAGGAGTACCAAGCTCGGGGCAGTGAGGGGTAAGTGCAACCCTGCCAGCCAGCCGGCCTGGCACCATGTTGGCTTCATGGTAGGAGCTGAGCCCAAGGCCTGAGGACACTGTGACACTGCGATGGCAGGTGGAGTGCCACCCCCTCCCCATGGGATCGTGAGAGGAGGAGACAAAGTTTACTGTGTATCCTCTTTGGTGCTGCTGAGATTTGGTACAGGAGCAAGGCGTGAGCGGGGCAGGTGGGGGCTGCTGAGCTGAGAAGAAGTTGGTGTCAGAGGTCAGGGCGAATTGTGCAGAAGACCAGGGAGCATGGGTCACTGCTCACTGCTGCCCGTACGGGAGGCAGAGTACAGAGGCTCTACCATGTACCTTATCGTCATTTTTTAAAGATAAACACCAAACAGCCCATTGCTCAGAGCTCAGCACCATGCTGGGGGACGGTCATTGACTCAGTGGTCAGCACAGCTCTGCTCTGCGCCAGGCAGTGGGCATGCGGGGGCGGGGGCACGACAGAGAAACAAGAGAGGTACAAGTTGGGCCCAGGGCGAGGGAAGGCATCGGCCAGGAGGCCGACAGGAAGCGTGGAACTGAGGCTGGTCCCCGGGGTCAGCGCTGGGAGGGGAGTGCACTTACCGGGGACCCTGGCAGCCCCCAAACAGGGACAGGTCCTGTGGGGCGAGGTCAGCGTTGAGGAAGGCAAAGCTCTCCAGGATGCACTCCATCAGGCTCTCGGCAGAGGCGTGCTCCTGGCGGGCTCCGCGAGGCTGTGGATGGAGCGGTGAGCCCTTAGGGCAGACCCTGAGGACAGGGGCTCGTGGGCACCGTCCATCAGCAGGGCTGCGAGCCTCAGCTGCCCAAGTGCGATCCCCCAATTCAAGGATGGGCACGGGGGCACTGCCCTGCCCGAGGCCCCTCCCAAATAGCCTGTGACGAGGTATGGCTGGGGAGCACAAGGGACGCAGATCTGAAAAGCGTCACCTGGCTCACAGAGCCCACAGGGACAGGGCGAGAGACAGGAGTGAGTGAGTGGGGCAGGTGGGGAGCAGAACGTGCGTCCTCCCCCCGAGAGGGCCAGGCTCCTGCTCTGCCCCCGCTGACACCTGCCACTCGGGAATGTGGGGGGCCAGGGTTGCCAGATCGGTCCATTTTCTTAAAAAAAAAAAAAAACAAAAAAAACCCGGAAACCTAGACTTGGGGGAAGCTGCCAGTTCTTAAATATTGGCCACCAATTCCAAATTATTTTGAAAAAGATGGCGTGGGTCAGAACCTCTTCAGGAGGCTCATAGGCTGCCAGGTGAGCCTCTAGATCTCACGTGTCTCTTCTCTCAGGGAAAGGCGGAAGGAAGGGACGTTTGAGCCACCCCCTGACTGGCGGGGGTGGGGAGAGAGTGTTGGTGCCACAGCTCTCAAAGGCAGGTCCCTTCCTCGGCGCTTCGAAACCCACTGCGGGAGATGGTGGTCTCCTCTCGATTCATGGCGGGACTCCAGGGCTTGCTGTGTCCCCATCCCCGGCACGCCCAGGCCTCGTCCCACACAGAGTGCTCCCAGATCCTGCCTTGAGAGCCAGAACGAGGCTCCCAAAGGTGGAGCCCACAGAGAAAACTTTGACTAACGAGAATAACAAGGCTAGTTGCAGAGATCCCCTCTCCTGATAGAAAAACAAAATGTGGCGGGGGGGTCTCTCTTCCTTGGGTGTGGGTGTATATGCGTGTACACACACGCGCACAGTCGGTTCTCCTAATTCGCGGTGTACCAAACATCACTCCTAGGAGAAGCGCAGAGACCGTGAGCCTCCGGTCACAACATTTTCATCAGCCTGTCAGCACAGAACCTTGTCTTAACGTGTGTTTCGGTGTGAAGACACAGTGTTGAACTTCCACCGACGTTGCACTAACACTGAGCTCAAGCCCCCACAGCACTAACTCCCGCCAGAGCGAGGCTGAGCTCACACGTGCGTCTTCCCAGGCCTGTGACGGCCTCCCTGCGCTCAGGAGCACTAGGCCCCTCAGCACTGTAGCTGGGCCCATTCTAAATCTCGAAATCCCCCCAAATAATTTCTGAAGAGAGCCGTTAAACTCCTTCAGTCCCAGTGTGTCCTACACCAAAGACGGTGCTTTCATAAATTAACCGATGTGTACGTAGGTGCTCGTGTTACACGTTTTATTGCCCATACATTTAAAATTATGTAATTGGAAAAACTGAATAATCTGCCCAGGCCAGCACCGCTGAGAGCCACCGAGGACGGCCCTTGCCACAGGCCCTGCCGAGAAGCAGGTTCAGGGGAGGGTGTGCGGCTGCGCGGGGCCTTTTGTGGCACCCGCTCTGACCCCGAACACACCCCAGGTTTGGGAATGGAACACCCAGCTCCAGCCCCAACCTGCCCGGGTCAGAAGATGCCAGATGGGGCCGGATTCTTGGCCAGACGTGGAGCAGGTTATCTACTGTGATCCCCGACTTCCTTTTATAGTCCTCCTCCGGGCCACCGAGGACCTTTGTTCTCCCCACTTGACAGATGTGCAGACTGAGGCCCCGAGGGAAGACATTGCCCAGGATGCTGGCCCAGGCCGGCTGGCCCCTGAGACTACTCCCCCTTGTTAGGCACTGGTAAAGCAGGGCTGCCGCCCCTTGATGAATAAACCTACCTTCAGCCGGTCCCTGAAGCCGAGAACCTGGTACTCCAGCTCCCGCAGCTGCGGCTGGGCCGGGTCCACGGACCTCAGTAAATCCAGGACCTCTTGCAGGGGCCTCTCAAGGGTCACCTCAGGCCCATCCACTCTGTCCTTGGTTTCTCCTTCATTGTCGTCTTTCTGGCTACCCGGGGCTGGATGGTTGTGGAGTGGGGAGCCCCGTGGCAGGTCGGGGCCCTCTATTCCCAAATTCCTCCAGCCAGGCTGCTCCACAAAGGAGCCTTCCGCCAGGTGGTCCGTCTCTGGCAGGAGGCCCAGGGGCTGGGCGTCCTCCTGGGCCTCCTCTTCAATGGAGGCGTTGGGGCCAATGGCCAGGGGCAGGAACCCCACGTCTGAGGTGGATGCCGATGTGCTGGTCTCCGTGTCTCGGGGGTCCTCGGAGCTGAAGGAGTCCATCTCGGGCAGCTCCTGGCTCTGGCTCCGCAGGCCAGGGCCCCGAAGGTCATTGTCAGATAGGTAGCTGAGGATGGAAGTGGCCCTCGGCCCCCCCAGCAGCAGAGCCTGCCGCGCTGGCTGCTGCAGGACAGACTGGGGAGGGGGACACAGGAGCATCCTTTACTGCCGCACCTGGGACCACGGTGAGGCCCCCGGCGGCGCTTCCCTCCCTAAACACTCGCGCTGCACACCCACCCTGTGGACATGACTGAGGCCCAAGGTGGCCGGCGGCCTGGAGGTGCTGACAGGACCCTGCAGCCTGTCTGTCCTGACCCCCATCGTCCTTCGGACTCACTCCTTGCCAGCCCCTGGGGCCACCAAGCTGTTGGCCTCCAGGCTGGGCGCCTTCCTGGCCAAGGGCTTTGCGGTGACTCTCCTCTCTTCCTGGAACGTTCTTCCCCCTAGGTCTTTGTGGTCGTGCCCTTGTCCCCTCAGGCCCTCAGTCAAATGGCACCTTTTCTGGGGACCTTCCCCTGCACACCCTATTTTAAGGAGCAAGGCCCACCTTGCTCCGGCAGTCCCCTGCCCCTTCCTGGCTTTGTTCCCACGGTCCCTAGCCCCTTGGGCAGGCAGTGCAGTGCTCCCCGAGGGCACCGTCCTCACCTGGCCTAGAACAGAGCCTGGCCCAGAGTTCTGAATGAGTGATGTGAATGGGCGAGCCCTTGCCCCCTCTGCTGCGGCCCTCCCCCACCCCCCTTAGGCAGACCACTGACAACTGCTGTTCCCACAGCACCAGCTATTCTTGTCAGGCCTTCTCCCAAGCACTTCTCATGTATTAACTCGTTTAATCCTTGCAAACCCCCACCAGAGTGGTGCTGTTGGTCGCAGCTCTCTGATACAGAAATTGACGTCCAGAGAGGTTGAGTGACTTGCCCGAGGTCACACAGCAGGTGAGAGGCATAAACAGAATTTGACGCCTGCCTGTCTAGTTCCAGAGTCCATACTCTGGACCAGATGTGATATATATTTTTTTTTTAACTGAAGCATGCCGGGCCCACCATGGCCAGAATATGGAAGTAGTTGACAACAATAGTTGGCACTAAGGAAGGGACCCAGATCTCTGGAGGTCACAGGAAAGAGAGGTTTTACTGTGCGCTATGTCAAGGTATTACCTACTAGAATCATACATTAAATCTAATTGTAAAACAAGTAAATCGGAGGCCAAGGTTATGGCGGGGGTGGTAGAACCATCCAGAGAACCCCACTCCAGGTTTCCAGGAGAACCAGCCAAACCTGGAACCAAGCCCAGAGGCCCCCAGAATGGAGGGCTGACAGCGAGGAAGAAAAAGCACCGGAAACTACCCAGGATGTCCCCAAAACAAGGGAGGCTGGGTCCAGAGCTTGCTACCTCCGGAGGCGCCAGGCACCAGGCTGCTCGGCCCAGCCCCACATGCTGGCCCCCGGGGGAGCTGCCCCCATCTGAAATCCCAGCGTGACCGCAGCATCCCTGCCCTGGGGAGGCTCACTCACCAGGTAATACCTCTCTCGGAAGCTGGGAGTGCTTGGGGGTGTCCAGTTGTACAAGGAGCCCTTCCTGCTGCCCATGGAGAACTTGCCTGTGGGGCTGGGTGACATCAGGAGGCTCTCAGTATCAAACGGGCTGGAGGAGAGAGCAGAAGGGCAGGGTGCCATCACCGCCTGGGAGGACATAGGAGCACAGACCAGACCCGGGGGACTTATAAGAGGGATGGAGGCTTGGCGGGGGGCCTGGCCTGACCTGGGGTCACAGGCACAGAGCCTGGGGACTCGAGGTGCATATTCGCAACCCCCTTGGGAACGTCTCAGACTCCCACCACCCTGAGGGCCCTGAGCCAGATGGCCAGGGGCGACCATCGGCCACCACTCATGTGAATGGCACCCCCTTTAGAGGTCCCCTCAGAAGCTCAGCAGAAGCGCAGTGGACACTCAGTTCTGCCATTTTCTGGGTCAACGATGTCACCATCCCTCTCGTCCTCATCTGTAAAGGGGACGCCATTATCTATCAAAGGACCTCTGTCGGTCCTGGTCATAGGTAAGGCTGGGAATCCAAAGTGAACGTGTGAAATACAGGGGGTGTGGGGCTCAAGCTGGGCCCTCCCTGAGCCTGCCCAGGGAGCCAGGAAGTCTGGGTAACCTCCCCGCCTCACAGAAACCTGCTCGCTCTCCTTCGCTTAAAGGCCTGGCTCTTGCTGTGTGGGGCCCAGACGCTGCAGGCACCCCCCTGGGAAGCCTTCCCTGCCTGCCTAGGGCAGCTGCAGCCAGCAGGATGCTTGCGGCCTTGGATTTGCGTGGCCTCCAATTGGACGGTGCTGGGCTGCCCACCACCCTATAGACTTGAGGAGCCTCCTGCAGAAGAAGTGTGCTCAGCCCCCACTAGACAGATGAAGACACTGAGGCTGGGGGTGCTCACTCGCCCCAATTCGCCCAGCTCACTGGGGAGAAAGCAGCATCCAGTGACCCCAGGCTCGGACGCCCACCCCAGGAAGAAGAAACCAGAGAGACTGGCCCCAACCAGTCGGAGCAAGCACCAGAATGGAGGAAGCAGGCCTCAGCCCTTAGTTCCTGCTGCACCTGCCTTGGGAAGTAAAGGGAAGAGAATTCTCTCGAAACACTAGGTTTCATATGGAGGAAGAGCAAACACAAAGCCTGCGGAGACCACCAGCATTCGCGGAATGACCCAAGAAGTTGATGAGTCAGCTGCCCCAAGCGGGTACTCCCCGTCCCCCCTTGCAATGCCTGATGGAGATCCCCCACCCCGGGCAGGGGTTGTTTTCACGAGTGTCCCCCACCCAAG
This sequence comes from Eumetopias jubatus, assembly GCF_037043125.1. Taxonomy (NCBI): domain Eukaryota; kingdom Metazoa; phylum Chordata; class Mammalia; order Carnivora; family Otariidae; genus Eumetopias; species Eumetopias jubatus. The sequence goes on from NW_028274815.1 coordinate 129,902,222, forward strand.
GGGTCTGTGGTCCAGAGGGGCTAAGTGGCTGCTAGACGGCAGGGGCCAGCAGGGAATGAGGTGGTGGGAGCAGTAAGGAGAGCCCTCCTGGGCAGAAGCAAGGCTCCTCCATGGAACCCAGCCCAGGAGGCCCCTGGAAAGGGTCCTGGCCAGCACGGGTCTCTAGTTGTAAGACAGGAATGAGAACTCAGGGGGGCGGGGAAAGTGGGGTGGGCAGAGGCTACAAAGAAGTCTGGGCTCGCGCCCGTCTGTGGGGCTGAATGAGGGCAGGACGCGCACTGGTGGGTGCTAGGGTGTGGTCAGACCACCAGGGGGAGCCAGGGAGGCCCCCTCGCCTCTCAGCTCTGGGCGGGAGTCCCTGTGGGTGGGAGTTTGGGGCTGGCCTTGGGGAGGGGCCTCAGAGCCCCAGAAGGCGGCTGGCCCCTACTCACTTCCACAGCACCTCCAGCTGCAGCTTGATGGTGCCCAGCTCTGTGATGTCCACCACGATCACCTGCGGACTGGTCGTGAAGAAGTCAGTGATGTCGCACGACACTGTGCCCACCGTCAGTGAACTCAGGCCCCTCAGCTCTGTCACCTGGGGGGGACGGTGGGAGTTGTGGACGGTGTCTGCGCTGAGCCCCTGGGCACCCCGGCCCCGCCCCCCGGGCCCCACCCACCTTGATCTCGAAGTTCTCGCGCAGGGCGGGGATGAAGGCCTTCTCCTCCCCCTCCCAGGTCTGGCTGTCGTCTGACTCGATCCGGCCCTTCAGCTTCCAGCGCTGGCGGCCCAGGCGCATGAGCACCTGTGGGCACGGCCCAAGAAGGGATAGGCCAGCTGCCCCAGGTAGGCACTCCCCCTTGCCCCCTGCCTGGGGGCCCTCCCTGCTGGCCAGGCGGGGGTGGAGACAGAAACCCAGCCGGGACCCTGGGTCCCAGCAGCTCCCAACCCCCAAAGGTCTGGTGGGGAACCCTGAGGCCTGACAGTGGAGGTGGCCATACCTCATACTGGTCTCCGGGACAGAGGCGTGCGTAGCCCACCAAGCCTGGAACACAGAGACGGGCTCATCTCCTCTCTGGCCTGCTCTGCCCCTGCCCCATGGACCTCAGGCCCTCACTGGGGGATCCCCTGCCCAAGTGTGGGCATCCGCTTCAGGGAGGGGTAAACCATCAGGATGGACAGTGACAGGACTGGGCCCTCACGTCCAACTCCGGGGACGGGACTCGGCTGGGGTCACGAGTCCCATGAGTGGAAACCCAAAGTTTTGCCTGGACCCCTGGGATTCTGACCAAACCCCCACCCTCAGCAGAAGTCCCAGGGCCCCCAAGAAGGCCTGAGCCCCCACCCAAACTGGCTCCTGCCCACTCGCTCTCAGCTCTGTTACCTTTCATCCTGATGTGGAACTCTCCCAGGTGAACCTCCAGGACCCCCTCGATGAGCCACATGTCCTGCAAAGCCCCACACAAGGTGGCTCACTGCCCAGCCCTGGGCCAGCTGAGGTGGGAGGAGGGGGGCACGCAGATCCTGGCAGCCAGAGGCCCGGGGGCAGAGAGGGATGCTTCCTCGGGGTCCAGCGCCACCGCGCCCCCCCCCCCGCCACAGGCTGCCCTCTGCACCCACCTCGGTGCACTCCTGCAGGCTGCGGCCCAGCTCCTGCAGGCTCTCTCGGGAGGCGCGGCTGGGCGGGCACCTGGAGAAGGCCCTCTGCATGTTGGAGGCACCATCTCGCAGGCGGCACTGGATGCAGTAGCCCTCGTAGAGTTCATCCACCTGCGGAGGGCGCACGGGCTGCTGGGCGCTGTCCGTGCCGAGGCGCAGGGCCCCAGGCCTGCCGACCTGGCTCACCCTCCCAGACGCCACGCAGCCCTGCGCTATTGGGCTAGCCGTTCTGGGTCCCCTGCCCCGGGAATGTGAGGCCCGGGGGCAGGGACCACATTGCTCATCCACTCTGTGTCCCCAGCGCCTGGGAGCGCACAGTAAAAACCAATGACCTGGATGGGTAAATGCATCACTTCCCCTCCCCCATGCCCGACTTTTGGTGTAAAACGGGGGAGGTGGGTTTGTGACACCCTGCCCACCACTGGACCCCCAAGAGAGCAAAGCAAGGGCATATGGAAGAGCTGGGAGAGTGTGTGAAGCTTAAAGGACTCTCTGTGTGACCTTGGGCCCATCCTTGGCCCTCTCTGGGCCTCTACTCTCCCATCTCTACAATGGGATGGTTGGACTCAGCCTTCTCGCCCTATAAGATGGGGCATGGGGTCTTTCCATCTAAACCCCACACTCCTGGGGAGCCCAGCGGCATCCCCCTCCCCGACTCCCGTCTCAGGGCCAAGCCCCTGGAGTCCCTGCTCCTCCTCAGACTCTCCCCTGCCAACCCAGTGGAGGTCCGGCAAGCCCCAGCCCCACCCTGTGACCTCCAGGAGGCAGGCTGACCTTGCTGATGTGAAACTCCATCTTCCGGATGTGCCTTTCCACAGAGCGCATTTGCTTCTCCCGGAAAAAGAGGAGGTGCTTTAAAAGTAGCCTGGGCCACCCCCCAGCCCCCAGCCCCTGCCCCCGACCCAGGTCCTAACACACAGAACTGGGCTCGAAGCCAGGCCCGCCCCTCACCATCCTCGAGGAAGGCTCATCATCGAACCTACTTCCCCATTTGTAAAATAGGGAGGAAACCCAGGTATCCGTCCTGCAGGATGGCCCAAGGGACGAAATGGGAGCAACAACATGGGCCCAGGCCTGGCCCACCTTGCTCACAGCCCTGTAGACAGAAAGTCTCGCTCACCTTGTCCAGGTCATAATAGAAAGCCTGTGGGGGAGAAAAATAGGGGGAAGGACAGGATGTTAGGGCTCCAGGTGCCCCGCCAAGACCCATGAGGCTACACCGCAGGGGCACCTGAATTCAGATGACAGAAGGCCAGCGCGCACTCCCACCTCTGCGGCCTACAGTCATCAGTGGCCTGTCCAGAGCCCGGGGGAAGAGTGATAAACACACACGCTTTGGGTGATGCAGGTCTCGGCCTGGCTCTATTTCCCAGCTGTGTGTACCAGGCCAGTTACTCAACGTCTCTGAGCCTCCATGTCCTCATGTAAAATGGGGTGGCCATAGCACATAGCACCCACCCCATACGGTTGCCATGAAGAGTAAAGGACACAGTAAGCCTTTGACAAAATGGGGACCATTGCGGTCTGATTGTTTAAGGGGTGATTTCGGCCATGGCCAGAAGAACTGAGGGAGGGCACCCCCACCCCGGGGCGGGGGTTCAGCCTTGGGGAAATGCAAATCCAGATCGATCCAGCCACACCAGGGTCCAGGGGGTGGCCAACAGAAAGAACCTATCAACTGAGCAGATCTTCGCATAAAGGGCCAGATGGTGAATACTTCTGGCCTTGGGGGCCGCGTGGTCTCTGCCATGTGGTCTGCACACAGCGGCACACAACACGTCAGTGTGGCCGCGGCCACATGCAGATAAACTCTATTTCCAAACAGGCCCTCTTTTAAGCTTACATCACCCTGCCTGACCCGGGAGGATTTTCCACAAGGTCAGAGATTCACTAGAGAGAGAAAGCAAGACTCGGGACAGTGGGTAAGTTGCGACTTCATCTTTGTAAGACAACTGTTGACCAAAATCTTCTCTACGCGTTCATGTGTTTATGTGACTATGTGATCAGGGAGAAAAATATGGAAAGAGAAATCCTAGACTGTCCTCAGGGGTTAAACAGGGTGGGACACCGAAGACTGGGGAGGAAGGGGTGTCAAGCAAAAGGAAAGGTGGGTTAAATCCCCCCAAAAGTGTGTGTTTTCCCACGTAGGCATTTACGAGAAACTGTATGTGTGCGCTTATGAAATTAAGACTCCATGTAAGCTATAGAGAAATAGGAAAGTTCTCAAGGCTTTGGGAGGAAAAGTAACTGCGCAGGAAGCTGAGAAGCAGCAGTGTCCAGTGAGGCAGGACCCCAGGTCCCCAGCGTGGCCACGCCTTTCCTTGCCTCAGTGTGCCCGCCCATGAAATGGGAACAGCTAGAATGGAGGAGCCTTTATACACTTGCCTAGCTTACAGTTACTTCTAGAGCCAGAGAGTGAGTGGAGGTGGACTGCTGGACCTTGAGGCGGGGAGGAGGGGGAGGGAGAGTGGAAGCTTCCTAACCACCTGTGAGGTTAAATCCCTCAGGGGCCAAGTGAGTTGGGATCATCGGAAAATAAAGACAGTCTATTCCTTAGGCCTCTGAGCCGCGAGACTGAGCTTTATCCCGCGTGCGAGGCAGGCGCACCCCACCAAGGCTGCTCAGGCGGGGAGGGACAGGGAGAGGTCTCACCAGCCTCGAATTCCTGCGGGTGTCCTTGTGGCGACCTGACAGGTAATCCAGCTCGGCCTGCTGGATGCACAGATACTCCCTGTGAGGAGAACGAGGAAGAGGGGTTTGCCAAGGAACAAGAAGACGGAAAGAAACGGCCAGGGGACCAGTGTTCTGGAGCAGAGGCGGCCACAGCTGCCACAGCAGGAACGGCGGTGGTTCTCGGCCCGCTCAGCGGCCAGACGGCAGAGCCATCCCACCCACCGGCAGTCTGGCCCCGGCTCGCTCAGCCCCCAGACCCCACACGCTGCGGGCTGTGTGCCCAGGGCTGTGCAAGATGAGAAATCTCTCCATCAGTTCACAAAACAGCCACACAAACAGGTTCCACGGTTATTATACCCATTTTAGAGCTGGGCAAACTGACCCTCAAAATGGGCAAGGAAACTCAGCCCAGAGTCACAGCAGGGAAGAGGCTGAACCCAGATCTGAAACCAGGCAGTGGCCTCCAGAGGCCACTCTTTTCGCCCCAGCCCATGGGGAGGTCAGCAAGAGCACACCCCCCTCACCGACAAAGGCAGGCCATCCTGGTGTCAGCATGTTTAGGACCAAGGACCAGAGAGGGGCCGGAAGACCCATTCTGGGAAGCACAGAGAAAGCTGTGGGCCTGGAGGGGACATTTCATGATCTTTTCCAGCCAAAGAGCCTTAGACATGAAACCTGAGGTCTGGACTTGGGGGGCAGGGGTGAGGGCCCATCCTGCTTCATCATAGATTTACTGGACCACCCAGGAAGGGGACTCACCCTCTCTGGGCCCACTTACACCACCATCTGCCAGGCCATTGCTCACTTAGGGGTTGGGCTCTCCAGGAAGAAGGGGATGCTATTGAGTGAGCCCAGACGAGTCCCAAATGTGTGGTCCTTATAGGAATCCAGAGGCAGTCCTGGGAGATGAGCCCCTTGAAGACAGGCTCCAGGCACACGCCCCCCGCTCCCACTCTGCGCCAGCGCTGGGCCAGACGTGCAGTGTGCATCACGGGCGGAAGGCGATGGATGCCCCCTGGGTGGGGAGTCGGGACGTGGCAAGTGGGGGCGGTAACATTTACCCTTAACCCCGGTACGGGGCGGGGGGAGGGGAACAGGGGGCAGGTGGGCACCAGCCCTGGAGCCCCACTTCCTGCTTCCTGGCTGTGGGGACCCTGGACAAGTTGCTTCCCATCCTTGGGACTCAGTTTCCTCTACCGAGGAGAGGAGGCGGTTAGGAGATTCTCTGACAACATTCTTCAGGGATTCAAGGATGCGATGTGTGTAAAGCCCCGAACGAGCTATAGCTGCTGCTGTCATTGGTATTAATTAGTGAGGAACAAAGAGCAGGATCACAAGAGGCGGAGGGCAGGACAGGCATCCCAGCAGGAAGGAACAGCGTCCGATTCAGAAGGTGTGCATGTGTGCTGAACTAGGGCCGTGGCCGAATGGCAGCCTGCGGATGCTCCCCACTGCCGAGGAGCCGCTCAGCAAGAGCCAAGGTGCAGGCGTATAAAGGAAGATGGCACATTCGGGGTACCAGTGAGGATGGGGAGTGAATAATAGAAGAAAAGTCTAGAAAGGTGGAAGGTCAGAAAGGACCCTGAATGCCCTCCCAAGGGTGGGCGAGAGCCATGGGAGAGACTTGAACAGAGTGGGGGCGGCAGGTGCAGAAGGGGTGGGTGGGGACGGGGCTGGGACTGCAGCAAGGTGCCTGCTGGGAGCGAGGAGGCCCCCTGAACTGGGTGTCTGGGGTTGAGGGACACGGAGGGGCTACTGGTAGGGGCCCCTCCCTCCATGCGGCTTACTCATGGGGCAACACTGAGCTTAAGCCAGAGTCCTGACCTCTTCCGTGAACCTCAGGTGTGTGCCCTGACTCCCTCCTTTCATCTTCCTCTTCGCCCCCAACCCCTCCCTCAATAAATCCTGTCTGTCTCGCTGTCAAAACGTATCCTGAAACTGACCCTGTCCCCTGACCACCCAGCTGCCACCTGGCCAAATCCACCATCACCTCCCACCTGGGCCCTTGCAGCCACCTTCTCACCGGCCTCCCCCCCTTCTGCCCTGGCCCCCCGCAGTCCATTCTCCACATACAGCCAGAAGGATCTCATTAAAACCAAACTCGGATCATCCTTCCCCCAGGTGGAACGCTCCATGGCTCCCAGCTCCCCCAGAGTGAATACCATGTGTTCACAAGGACCCATATCATCTGGTCCCCATTGTCCCCCAGACCTCCTCACCCCTCCCTCTCTTGGCTCCCAAGCTGGTCTGCTCACTCCGCCCCTAATCCTCTAATCATGCTCCTGCCCCAGGGCCTTTGCATGTGTGGCTTCCTTGGCCTAGAATGTTCTTTTTCCATTATCTGCTGGGCTCACTCCTTCACCCCTTCAGGCTTTTGCTCAAATGTCACCTTCTTAATGAGAACTTCTTTAAAACCCCTTATTTAAAATCAGCCCCACGCCTTCTTACCCTGATTTATTTACCACCACCTGACTCACTCTGTATGTTGTTTATTGTCTGTCTGTCTCCCATTAGGAAGCTCCACGGGGGCAGGGATTTCTGTGTGTTGCTCACTCCCACACCCTGTGCCTAGCGCTTCATAAGCCCTCAATCAAAAGATCTGGAGTGAGTGACTGAATCTTCCCATCCTGGCCTCTGCCCAGCTACCCAGTCCAGCTCTCCTTCACTCAGACCCAGCCACCCTGGCCACCTGTCCTACACGCTCCTACCTCGGGGCCTTTGCCTGTGCTCTTCCCTCTGCCTGGGACACTTATCTCCCAGAGGCCAGCACGACCAGCCGGATCTCCTCGGGGAGTCTCCCCGGTCACCCTGTGTGATGGGCTTCCGGGCGCTGCCCCGCCGTCACCTTCACTGCACTAAGGCCGGTGGGAGTTACGTTATTGACCGTGTCACCCCCTCAGCGCTGTGTCCCCTCCACGCCATAAGCGCCATGAGACCAGGGTCCTCCGGCAGCCTGCACTGTGTCCCTAGCGCCCAAGGACAGGCCCGAGCGTGGGGCTGCCCCCAGGACATGCTTGTGGGCGAAATGAATAAGCAGGAGCTAGCTCCCTGTGGGGCCTCTCGCAGACGAGACCCAGCCACGGTCTTCAGGGACCGGCCGAGAGGAGAAGCAGGCCAGAACGGAGGACGAGCATTTTAAGGGCAACAAATGGGGTCCTTACTTGAGGCCTCTCTTGAGTGCTTCAAAGATCTTCTTCACTTGCTGCGGCTTGGGGTCCGGGCAGACAGACCCCTTCCGCAGCGTGCCGTACATCTTGGAGGATTTTGCAGGCATTCGAGACCTCACCGAGTTCCCATGGATGGACTTTCTGTGAGGAGGAAGGAGGGTCAGAGCAGGGATCTTGGCCAAAGCCCTCCCCGGGGGCAGGCACTTTGGGATCAATGGTCAAACCCCAGGCTGTCAGGAGGCCGGGCTGAGTCCCACCCCATCGCCACCAAGCCGTGTGGTCTCAGGCAAGTTGCCAAGACCCTCCGGGCCTCAGTTTCCTCATCTGCAAAATGAGGGCTTGCATTTGAAGATTAAAAAACGATGAAGAAGAACCTGACATGAGAAATTAACACAGTGAGAAGTACATTCAAGCAGCCCAAAGGCCAAAGCTTTCTGCTCAGTGTGCTCTGTCTATACGGGCAAACAAGACCGGAGGCCAGATCGAACCCCGGGCACCTGTTGGCTTTGTCTGCCCAGGATCCATGCCCCTCTGTCTGGAAATAGCACCTCAGTTGTCCTCTGGGGCACCTTCCCAGCTCTGCTCTTTATGCATGTTGTTTGGAGGGAGGTAGCCTGACAAATCACCACACACACACACACACGCACGCACGCACGCACACGCACACGCATACGCATACACAGGCATTCTGAGGCAAACATATGTCCCAGGCCTGGGTTAGTCCACAGACTCCACTCCCCTGCCTCAGGGAGAGGCATGGGACACAAATCTGGCCAGTAACCCTGACTGGATTTTGGTTCCAAAGTCACAGGCAGGAAAAGAGTTCTTTCTTCTGGCATTGCCATTCTGGGGGAACCTACACATGGAACTGCCTGCCACGTCCTTTGCATCGTGTCAGAAGAATGAAACCAGCGCAGGGAGAAGTGGGTGGAGGCAGGCCAAATCCACACAACGATGAGTTCCTGGATCTAGCTATGCCTGAAGCCAGCCCTGCCCATGGAATTTCAGTTACAGGAGCCAGCTGGTTCTCCCTTTTGCTTAAGCCTATTGGAGTTGGGGGCGTGGACTGAATGATCCTAAGAACTGATGTCTCCTAGCAGTGACAGCTGTCTCTCAGCCCTTGAGGGATACACCCACGTTTCAGGAGTGACTGCAGTCGTAGAGGGTGAGGGTCCCCTCGTCCCAGTACGGGGGCTGGCTTCATTGGCGTCTGAGCCCCTTCTAGAGCCCTCTGATCCTATGCCTTGTCCGGTAGGTGCAAGAGCAGGGCGGCTGACACACTCACCACCAGGTGGGCTTCAGCGCATCCTCTAAAGGCTCAGTCTCTAAAGACACTGTTTCCCAGATGCCCCTGCAACAGGTGCGGCTTCACGACTCCCTTCTCACAGAAGAAACAAGGGCGGAAATGACACTCAAAGTAACATCTGGGTCAGTTTCTTAAAGGAGCCGCTAGCCTTTCTAAGTTCGGGGGTGGGGGGAAGGGAGAAGAGAGAGAAGAGAGAGGTGCGGGGGAGGGGGAGGAGGAGAGGGAGAGAGAAAGGTGGGGGGAGTATGCACAAAGTCGGAGGCGGGGAGGGGTGCAGAGGAGAAAAATCAGTCTTATTTAAGTGCCTGTAATTGGGGGAGTTTCTTTGTCAAAGGAACTTCGCCTCTACACTAATGCACAAACCGAGCCCCAGTTACTTCTCTGTTAAATGGGAAAACAACAGACCCTAAATCAGAGAGAGGTGCTGAGAATTCTGTTAGACATCAGGTCTGACATTTGGCACAATGGAAGCCGTCCGTGCTTGATACGTGTTTGCTAGTGTTACAATCAGCACGTGCTAACCCTTCATTCCCTGCACCCACAGCCTGGAAAACGGTAGGTGCTCAGTAAAGAGTGAGCTGAACAGGACGAGGGAAATACAGCATGACGCGGGGACTAGAGAGCAGAGATGTCCGGGAACCCAAGGTGCTCAGCTGGACCTCAAAGGAAGAGCAGGACAAGGGGTCAACCCTAGAAGGGTGTTCCGAGTCGGGGGACAGAGTGAGCCAGGGAGGAGAGGAGGATTGGGGTCTGGAGAGCCTGGCAGGGGGCAAGCAGGACACAGCTTCGGCTCCCTCAGCAGGTCTGAGAGGAGCTCCCTGGCACCCCAGGAGGCTCAGCGGGCAGCCAGGCTGTAGATCCAGCCCAGCCAGACCCTGCACTGTCCACACACACACACACACACACACACACACACACACACACACAGACACCTGCTGTTGACTTGAGAGAGAGGAGCCATCCCGGCCACCCCTCCGGCTGGGCTCCTCGCCACGGCTGCGCAGCCACATCACAAACCAACATGCTCGCAACAGAGATGCCAGGCCCTGCCTGGATACTGCAGCAAGGAAGGATCTGGGAGGATCGGGGGCCTTGCCAACCTGGGAGCCTGTACTGTGTCCTGAGACACAAGCTCCTGGTCAGCCACCCATGTTCCAATCCCAGCCCGAAGTCACAGGTACTTAACGTACCGGAGCCTCAGTTTCCCGATTTGTAAAAAGGACGGACCCCATGACGCAGTCATGAGACAGTCATTCATTCAACAGATGTTTACTGAGCACTAACTGCACACCAAGCAGCACTCTAGGGGCTGGAGGTAAAACAGTGACCAAAACAGACAAAGCCCATGTCCTTGTGAGCTGCCAGGCCAGCTGGGGTAGGGGTAGGGGTGGGGGTGGGGGGGAAGCACGGGACGGCCAGCACGGGCTCTGGAGCTAGATGCCAGGGTCTCTATGGAAACCCCACTTACAAGCTGTGTGACCCTGGCTAAGTTATTGAACCTCTCTGTGACTCAGTTTTCTCTTCTGTAAAGTGGGCACCAGGGAAAGGGCTGCTACATGAGAGTTGCGTGAGTTAACAAATGGAAAGGGCTTTGAGTAGTGCCCGGCAAAGGGTAAGTGCTGTATACCTGTCGGAGTTAAATAAGACAATAAACATCAGATAGTTCTTAGTGCCAAGGGCAAAAATAAAAGCAGGATGCTAAGTTTACATGGGGGTGAACAGGGAAGGCCCCTCCAATCAGCACTGGGCACAAAGCCTGGTCCATCAGCACTGCTCATCCCTTACCTGCTTTTGCTGTTATTCGTACGTTATATGTCAAGGTACACTTTGGGAGGCCCTCGAGGGGGCTCTGCTCCCTCCTCCCTCGCCCTGCCTGAGGCCACATCACCCACCTCTTGGAACAGGCCCTCCACAAAGCTGACATCCCCGGACTGGCAGAGACGCGCGGGGCTGCAGGCTTCAGGGAGGTGGGTTTCAGACCGGCTAGGGGCCCTGGCCGGCGGGCAGGCGGGGAGGCAGGCGGGGAGGCAGGCGGGGTAGGCAAGCGACTTTGAAGTGGGGCTGCAGGAGCCCTGCTCACCTGCCAGCTCCCGGGGGTCCACAGTCCCCAGGAGGTGGGTGCCCTTGGCCGGGCCCCGCCGCCATCTACCTGGAGACTTCCTTACCCTCACTGCTGCAGCTGGGCCTGGCTCCCGGGGAGGCTCTGAGTTCAGGGCTCTTGTCTGAGGTTCCAGTGGGCAGGCGCGGGGCCCCGAGTGCTGGCTCAGCCAGGTGAGGCGGTGCTGTATCCTTCGGGTGGCGAAATCAGGCTGCGGGTCTGGCCCAGGGACACAGGGGCGGGGGAGGGAGCAGCCTCCGGGGGCGGATGTTCTACCAGCTCGGGGAGGACTCAGTCAATGTTAAACAGCTTCTGGCATGCCAGATGGGCACGTGTGTCACCCAGGGGCCCCTGCCCTCACATGAGGCCACCGGGACGGTCCTTCTGCCTGGGGTCGTCGGCACACACTTTGGTGCCCGGCTATTGCAGGTGCGGGATCTGGAGGCAGGCGGGGCTCGTGGCGGCCATGGGGCAATTATGGGACCAACTGCACACATTTCAGTCCAGGACCCAGTGCGCCGACGGTGTAAGCTAACCTTTCCCCCCACGTCTGGTGGCACTGGGTGGGCGGGGAGGATGTGTAACACGCACAGGGCACACGCCAAGGTTCAAGGCTCGCGTGGGCTAGCCCGTCCCTACACGTGGCTGCACCCCTAACTGCTCCTCTTTCTCCAGGCTCCTCTCCTTGAAAATCAAAGGCTCCTGCTCAGTTTTCACCCCCACGTGTCCCAGCCATCCCAACAGAGGAATGCCCGAGGTGGCTAGGACGGTGGCTTCTAGCTCAGAGGGTGCCCTCCTGACAGCCTGGGGGAGAGCTGACCTGGCTGAGGAGTGGCAGGAGGGGGTTAAGAGCAGCCACGCCTGTGAATGGGGGCAGAACGGAAGAGCATCGGCCTGGCCCTCTTCTTCCTCTCCCCACCTTATTACATATGGCCTTGTATTATACTACGTAATATATGTATTCGATATGGCCTTATAACAGCAATCATTCACACCTTAGTGTAAAATTTCCCCACCAGATAGATCACTTCCTCAAGTGAATTCTTTGGTTATGGAATAGAAAGCCACGGCCAGAGTCTAGGGGGTTTCAGGTGCCAGGACAGGAGTGGGGTTTAAGGACAAAAACCATCAGGGAGCCTCGATTTCCTGCTCTCCTCTCTGAGGTTGTTTTTGCCTGCCTGCCTCGGCAGTGCGGCTGTGCTTCAGCCTGGTTGGACTACCTGAGAAATAAGGCCAGAAGGTTAGGTCTGAAACCCAATCTAGGCTGTCCAGCCACAGAGCCAAGGGTCCAGACTCCTGGGAGTTGGACGGAGACAGGAAGTTAAAAATAGATGTGCTGCTTCCCTGTCCTGGTGGGCAGCTTCTTCCTCACCCGTGGACAAGGTGGGCCGAAGAGACTGAGGCCAGATGGTGGTCACTCAGGGACCTCAGAACCCACCCAGGCTGGGAGGTCTCCAGAATTCCCCGAGCGGGAGATTCTCCAGGAGGAGCCCCCAGGAGAGGTCCGGCCATCAGGGTCATCTTTCTCGAACCAAGATGCAGACTTTGCCGGACGTGATCTTGTCCTTGCTGATGGCCAATGAGGCCTCGTGGGACAGGGTCCAATCCCCTCTGGCCTCTTCCCACCCAGAGTGCTGACCCAAGAAATCCCGGAACGGAGCAGCAAGAGGCTAGGGGCCCACCTTGGGACATTATCTGGGCAGAGCTCCGGACTGGGGCCTGCGGGAACATTCCGATGGATGCAGGAAATCCAGAGGCCCCCAAAGGCCCAGCGGGAGGAGAGATGCAGGCAGGACCAGGCACAGAATTCAAGAGACCCAGTGCAAAAGAAAATGAGGGGACTTTGATTTCAAAACACATTAAGGATTTCGAGATGGCAACGGCAGAGCATTACATCTGAGCACGGGGCCCTGGTGAGCACACACGTGGCACACTCGTGCAGCTGGACTTGGCTGCAGGGTCTGTGGAACAGCCCCCCCACCCGCCCGATACTGCAGGAACGAAGTCCCCACTAATTCTGGGTGAATTAGAGAAAGGCCCCCGCCAGGTGGACCGGCTGCACACCAGGGCCCACACCTTGGGAGGGTTACATGGCTGGATGACCCCCTCGGCTGGGTGACCCGCACAACTGTCCTTAGCAGCCCTGATTACAGACCCCATGGGGTGGGGGCCCCGATGGAGCCCAGCAGAGGCTGCTGGGGAGTGGTTCCATCAAGGAACGTCATCATTCCCTGGCCCGTTTACATAGCCCCTCTCAGCAGCACTTATGGAGTGCCTACTGTATGCCTTCCACACAGTGGCATCCACACTTTCTCCTCTTGGAGGCTGGGAGTTGGTGGGGGGGGGGGGCCCTGGGCACTCTCTCCCTCTGGGAATTTCCATTTCTGGTGCTTCAGCCCTTTCGGAGGCTCCCCTTGCACTAAAGATGTCCTCACTGTCTCCCACAAGGCCCTGCAGACTTCCCTCTCTCCTCCTATCCCACAAGACAGCCACACACCCACTTTCTGTGCCTCAAAGCTCATCCGCACCTCAGGACCTTTGCGCTGGCAGCCTCCTCCACCTGAAAGACTTCCCCAGCCTCGCCCACTGTCTGCACAAAATAGGCAACTTTTCTCTCTGGCCTTAAACGTGCCACTGCCTCATTGAGAGCCTCCTCTGAGACCCCTGCTGCCCTCCCACAGCCCCCTGTTTTAATTCACTCACCGCATTTGCCACCTGCTGAATCCATCCTGATTACGGTTGGCTTCTTGTTCGCTGCCCTGACAGGAGGGCAGGCCCTGGGTCTGTCCCCAGAGCCTGGAAGCCGGCCTGGGCCAAGTAGGTGCTCCATAAATATTTGTGTAATGAATTAGGGATTCCTAAGGGTGCGTCCAACTGGGACACTCCAGGATTTTGGCCCTGAGACGCCTCTCCCCCACCAGGCACGTGCTGGAACTGAGCAGCCGAGAGATGAGTGGGCGTCCGAGAGAGCCTGACCTCAGGGGCCAGGCATCACTGGGGATGGAGAGGGCAGCTGTGGAACCCCAGGGAGGAGCCATAGTCTGGGGCTCAGGTGGTCCACTCCAGGACATGGCAGTGAAGCCAAGGCTCAAAGGAGATTAAGCAGCAGCTGGCCAGGTAAACAGGAGTGGGAAGAGGGGCCCAGGTGGAGGGCACTGCCTGCACTAAGGCCTGGAGGGGAGAGAGGTCAATGTGGCAAAAGCAGAGGATTTAAAAGGAGGGTGGCCAGCCGGATCACGGGGAGCCGTTTGTTAGGCCACGCGATGGGACTGGATTGTAGTCTGGGTGGATGGGAACCTGTGGAGGGCTGCAGGCAGGAGAGGGCTATGATGAGATTTGGTTGTTGACTGACTCCCTGACCAACCAGGTTCGGAGCCCCGCTTGGCTGGGAGTCCTGCCTGTTACCACATTGGCTCGGACAGGCAGATATTTGGGTCCCTCGGGATGCCTGAAGGATGGCCCCACAGGCCTGCTAGCCGGCAGACAGCACCCCGAGGCTTGCACGGTGCCTGATAGGAAGCCCAGGACCAGGTGGCGGCCCCAGGAGTGGAAATGAACCTTTCTCCTGGGGATTACCTGCAGCTAGAGGGAACACATGGAGAGCCACGAACTCGTGTCTGGAGGGTCCAGACTGACCCCAGGCCCATCTCTGCAGAGGCTGCTCCTCTTCCTTTGAAAATTCCCCTCAAGCCCCTGCCGTGTACCAGCATGTGTTGGCTGCTTGCTATGTGTCACCCCATTGTACTCTCATGACAGCTCTGTGGGGGAGGGACACTCATGATCCCCATTTCAGATGAGGAAACCGAGACTCAGGGGTGAAGTCACCGGCCCCAGGTCACAGAGCTGGGATAGGTGGCCCCGCGTCCCATCCTGTCAAACAGGAAGAACATTCCATCCTAACCCCGCCCCCAGGAGACTAAGTTCCAGTTCTGAACCCGGCTTGCTGTGTGACCTTGGGTGAGCAGCTCCACCTCTCTCAGCCTGCTTTCTGATCTGCCAGGTGGGCCTGATAAGCTCAGGCAGAGCGGACTTACAGGACCAACTGAGATGATACCCATTCGGGTCTCAAGGAAATTACAGGTTTCTCCCAGCACCGGTGTCACACACGTACGTACGCGCGCACGCGCACGGTGCTGGGCTGCAGGCCTGCCAGGAGAGCGAGCCTCGGGGTCACAGGCGGCAGAAGACCAACCAGCCCCGCACCCTCCACCGGGGCAGAACTTACGCGATCCTCCGGCTCTGCGCGCTGCTGAAGCCCGCGAAGGAGGCGCTCCGGCCCACGACCCCCACGGCCCCCGCGTCCCCAGAGGACAGGAACCGCAGCCTCACCGACATGGCCGTCACCTCTACGGGGAGAGGACAGGAGAGTCAGCCTCGCACGGCCACCTGGTGAGTGCTGCCCGCGGCTGGCCCCCCTCCACCACGGCCCCCAAGGTCCTTACAAAAGCCGCAGAGAGGGGGTGGCTGGTCCTGTCCCCAGCTGACGGAGGAGAGAACTGAGGCTCAGTGAGGTTAGGGAACCTGCCTGGGGCCAGTGGGAGGAGCGAGATTCGAACCCAGGTCTCCCTACTCTGCGCTCAGGTCCTTAATGCCTGAGCAATACTGAGCTGTCCAGCAGGGGGGAGTCTGCTCCTCCTGAAACCCGCCGCCCTCTCAGCTGCTACTCCTCTCTGCCCGTAACCCTCACCTCCCCTTCCACAAACCCTCACTGAGTGCTCTGTGCCAAACACAGTGCTGGAGACAGGCACTGAGCAACACAGGCAAAGCCCTTACCTCCAGGGCTCCCAGTCTGGCAGGGAGGCTGATGAGCTACCAGTTAGAGTAGGAAGTCTCTAGCAAAGTGACAGGGGAGCCCAGGGGGTACCTGACCTCGCCATGGAGGAGGGGACCAAGTACTGAGAAGGAAAGACTGAGACGAAGGGGAGGGGAGGGAAGGGTATCTGAGGCAGGGGGAACAGCATGGGCAAAGGCCTGGGGGTGCAGAGGACATGGTGTCTTCCAGAAACAAAGCAGTACAGTGGGTTGGGGCGTGACTCCAGGCGAGGCTGGAGAGGCCAGCCGAGTGCAGGTCATGGGGGGGCCGTGGTAACCCCAGGGAACGGCTTGGCCTTGCAGTTGGGCCAGGGTGATTGGGAGCCACGAGAGGGTTTTGAGCAGGGGTTGACAAAGCCCAGCTCCCAGGAGGCCAGGCTGCAGGCATCCCAGGCCTCCAGAACCCCCGGCTCCATTGCCCCGTCTCTGACCCAGGCAGCAGTGAGGCCGGCCTAGAACCCTGGCTGTCTTGTCTTTTTTCCAAACCACCTCTAGGTTCCCTTGGGAATGTTGCCCAGTGTCTTCCAGCACCCAGTGAGCGGAAATTCTCCGTATCTAACCTAAATCTCTGCAGCTACAGTTTCATACCCTGCTCCTCAGCCAGTGTGGAGTCAGTCCAAGGATTCCGGGGACCCTACTGCCCAAGCTACACCCATAAACAAGCTCCAGGCACCACCTCCCTCGACCTGCATCCCAACATCCCTTCCCCGGCCAGCTGAGTCCAGCGGCCAGGCCTTGGCTTATACTGGGGCCTCTCCCCCTGGAATAACGTTCCCTTTCGAGCCACATCTGTCCAGTGTCCCATCCTGCATTTTGCATGTGGTCAGCCCCTGCCATAGGCCCCAAAGCCCCCCTGGCAGATCTTTGCGGCCTCCACGGGCCTCCTCCTCCCCCCATACGTCTTCCCACCCACCCCGTGTGTGCTGTACGTAGGCGAGCGCTGGAAACAAACAAACAAACAAAAACCCAGGCCCGAGCTCAAATCCCAGCTGTGTGCCACTCACTGAGGCTCTGGGCCTCAGTGGTCACAGCTGCAGAGCGGGAAGTCGGAAAAGGACCCGGGAGACAAGGTGCGGAGGGCACACAATGCGAAGGGGATGCTCGGGAAGAGTCGGTTGTCTCAGTGTGGTTGGCTGACCGGGGCTGCAGCTCTGGAGGTGACCGCAGACGCAGATGAGCCCGGTGAGCGCCCTCCAGCCCTGGCGGGGCGGGCAAGCTGGCGAGCGTTTGCTGAGCACCCACTGTGTGGCAAGCCCCAGCGCCCGGGACCGTCACATGCTGTTTGTGGGTCTGTGAACACCAGCCCTGTTGGGAGCCGTTATCTACCCAGCGCTCGTTGTGAGGCCGACCCTGCGCGAAACGCCTTATGGAAATTATCTTATTAAATCTCCACAACCCCTGAGGTGTAGGAGCTGTTGCTGACCTACGCTGACAGACGAGGAACTGAGGCCCAGAGAGGGGACGAGACTGGCCCAGGAAGCCAGCGTGGAAGCGGCAGAGACACATTTGGAAGCTGAATGTGACGGCTTGTGGATGCCACCGCTCCTTCCTGTGCGCGGTCAGGCGTCCCCCCTCTAGGAGATGCCCCAGCCCCACAGGGAGGTCCCCACTGTCCCCACCTGGGCTGGGCTGCTGTCAGCCTGGGCCAACTCACAAGCGTCCATTGGTAGCTTGAAATCAGCCACGGCAGGAATATTTGCACCCTGGCTGTTGGCAGGTGCTACAGATTCGGTTTTGGGGGTTCCCCGCCCCCTGCAGGTTGTTAAACATTTATCAGCATACCATTGCCCCACGACTATCAGTACGAGCTCAGGGTGGCACTGGGAACCTTCTCAAATTCTTGAGAGCCCCCCAGCCAAGCAGGGCAAGGGAATGAGGGGGGGGGGAGCAGGGAGGGAGATCGCCAAGGTCACTGGTTGGGGCGAACACTCTGGCACCAGCCCAGGGGCTGGGGGGCTGGAAAGCCCTTCCCCAACCCTCCCTGCTCCACTAGCTACAGTGGACGGCGAATGGTGACTTCCCTGTCTCCCCCAGTGGACAGAGAGCAACTTGCCGGCGGGGCTGGAGTGTTCCCTGGTGCTTGGAAGATTCACAGCACAACCTCATGGGCCCAGAGAACAAGGCCTGACAGGCTGGGGCTGCTGGCCCCCCTGGACCAGGCTGCGCCCCCCTGGTGCCAGATCAGCAGAAGGATAAGGGTAGGAATTTCCACTAAGTGCTGGACAGACGCCAAGGCAAGGGCGGACAAACATTTTCTGTAAAGGACCAGATACTAAAGTTTTTGGCTTTGCAGGCCATATACTCTTTGCCACAACTACTCAGCTCTCTTGTTCTAGAGCAAAAGTAGCCACAGACATTACGTAAATGACCAGCATGGCTACGTTCTCATGCAACGGGACTTACAAGAGCTGCAGCTCGCGCTCAATGACCCCTGGGTGGCCAGCACTCTGCCTGCTATCTGCTCTAAGGGCGTCAGATCTCATTTAATTCTCCCAAGATTATATGAAGTAAGTACCCCTCATATCCCCATTTTACAGATAAAGAAATCGAGGCTCAGAGAGGCGAGGAAAGGACTCATCCAAGGTCACACAGGTAGGAGATGCCAGCGCTGGGATTCAGACCTGAGCATGACCCAGGCCTTAAAAGCCTGGCCGCTTCGTGCTAGGCTACTCCTGCCCCCCAGGGGCTGAGCTGAGGACATGCTCCCACCCCTGAGCTAGACCCACGCTGAAGGGGAGAGAAGGGGGCCCCAGAATGGAAGCAGGTCATGAAAGGGACCTGCCAAGCTAGAAACATAGCCAGCAGTGAGCTGGGGGTGGTCAAGAAACATCGAGCGCCATCCCCTGCGGGCTTCAGGGTGTGGGAGCCCAAGTCCCCGTGGGCCTCTTGGGACCAGCATCAGCTCCCAGTCAGCTCAGCTGCTCCAAAAGTGGGACCGGCAGCCCTCTCCCAAGGCTCTGATGGGGGCTAATCCTGGTGGTTGACCAGTTGACCTCTGCAATGTCACCCAGTTGGGTTTCTTACTGCAAAAGGATCTCCCCTCTTGTGGACCGGGGCTGGGATGGCCAGGCTGAGGCCCCCTGGAATCTCAGGAGCCTCCAGCGGGTCGCTCCGGACAAGCCCCCATGAATGTTGGTCACTTCTGACCAAGGCTCATAGTCCTGATGTTGAATCAGGGATTCAGTGGGGCACCGACCCCTCAGAACAGAGACCGGGCACCTTGGAGACCCCACTCCTCCCCCTCCCCCACGGCGGCCGGCATTCACCCTTTTCGCCACTAGGTTGTGGGCAGGTCTAGGAGGTCCCCGGCGAGGGACACTCAGGAGGCTCAGGCCAGCTCCAGACAGCTGGCCCTCTGCAGGGCATGAGAGACAAGCCAGAGACCTCGCTGGGCCCCTGGGCAGAGGAGAGAGGCACAGAAGTCATGCAGGTCCCAAACCTTTGATGGCAGACAGGACTGCGTCTTCCCCGCACGTCCCTCGCTGCCTCTCTCTGGCCAGGCACCCCGAGCAGCGCTCACTTAGGCGGATGGCTCGGACACAGCTGGTGAGTGCGGCCGGGGCACGACAGCTGGAGGGGCTTGTCACCCAGTCGGCTGCTCCCCAGACACTGGCCCCGGGCGTCCTGGGCCTCCGCCCCCGAGGCGCGGCTGGAGGGAGCCCGAGCCCACTCCGCTAAATCCGTCCAGCTCACCGCTGGCCAGCCGCCACCCGCCAGCCCAGGGAACCTACAATTTCACCTCATTTGGAGGTGATGCTTCTAAATTTAACGGCGTGGGCTCTCAGGGCTGGGTGGCTTTTATGCCTGAGTCCCTCACTTAGGGCTCTTTTATATCCGCTCAAATGCCAGGCAGGGCTTTGTTTGCTTATAGGAGTTTCCAAAATAGACCGTTTGGTTTAGCATGAAAGGAAATGGCAAAATAGCCCAGGGTGAGGAATGTTGAGTTTATACCTAAGACGGATGGGCGGCCGGAGGAGGCCGCTCTGGGAACCAGACTGTCTGTGCCCGATGGAGGCCAACTCCCTCATTTCACCGTGAGCTCTCCCAGAGTGGTCACCTGACTGGCCCGGGTGGCCCAGCGGTGAGCGGAAGGGCTGGAAGAGTCCACATTCCTCCCCCTGCCAGCACAGTCCCCAGCTCCACGGCTGCAGCCACCTCTAGGCCGTGGCCTCTCCCTCCGTGGCATGATCTTCCTGCAGGTCTCCCCTGATGCTCCCTCCCAGCTTTTAGGTCCCAGCAAAAAGGTCACCTCCTCAGAGAGGCCCTCCCCCGCTCGCCCTGTTTCAGATCCTTTGGGCAACTCCTCGCCATCCCAAATTGTCTCATCAGTCTGCTTGGTAGTTGTGCGGCCCCCTTCCACGACTCCCAGCTCCACGGGGCAGGGACTTTTTGGTGTTGCTCACAGCTGTCTGTCCAGGACCTCACCAACTAGGGGGCCCCCCAGAAGTACTGGTTCATAAGTGACTGCTTGAATAAATGAACAATTGAAGGACGTCTCTTCAGAACTGTGCCTAGGATTCCTTCGCTTGATTTGTTCCTTCAACATACATGTATTGAATGCTTACTGAATGCAGGCACCGGGCATACGGCTGTGAACTAGTCCAGCGGGAGACAGGAATTAGGACATGAAGAAATGAGGCTGGACCATAACGGGGAACGAGAGGCCTGGAGAGCTGACAAGGACCCCTGACCCAGCCAAAGGAGAGTGACTGGGGAGACCCCTTGGGGGAAGCGATATGTTGAAATCTAAAGGAGGGGGGCGCCTGGGTGGCTCAGTCATTAAGCGTCTGCCTTCGGCTCAGGTCATGATCCCGGGGTCCTGGGATCGAGCCCCACGTCAGGCTCCCTGCTCCGCGGGAAGCCTGCTTCTCCCTCTCCCGCTCCCCCTGCTTGTGTTCCCTCTCTCGCTGTGTCTCTCTCTGTCAAAATAAAATAAATAAAATCGTAAAAAAAAAAAAAAAAGAAAAGAAAGAAATCTAAAGGAGGGAGAATTGGCAGAGAGAGAGGATGGGCTGGAAGAATCTGCCAGGTGTCAGGAACAGCATGTGCAAAGGCTCAGAGGCAAAAGATAGGGTCAATTAGATGAACTTAGTTCAGTGCGTGTGGCTAGAGTATGGAGGGGCTAGTGCGGACCAAACCTTTGTGGGGGTGGGGGTTTAAGCTGCATCTGGGAGAATTAGGCAGGACAGGCCTCCAGCACCGTCTGGCTCTGGTAATGGCACCCTCTGAGTTCATTCACTTACTCAGTATGCCCCACAGCACACCTTGCCGGACAATGCTGTGTCTCAGTAGATGATGAACGAGTGCTTACTGCATGCAGGCCCTCAAACACGGCACCTCCATCCAGGGGTTGGGGGCAGTCACACTGGGGAGACCTCTACTCCTTTGGCCCAAGGTCTGTGTCTCCTGGGCTAGCACAGACCACCATTTATTGGAAAACTCAGACACCCTGAACATCCTATACCGGCTTGAGCAGGGTTTTTGCCCTCCGCAATCAATCCCTGACCCACCCACCCCTCGCTTCCCCCACAAACAAGACCTAGACATTTGATAGTCCGCTGAGAGGGAAAACCCCATAGCCAGCCCACAGCGGACAGAGGCCACGTTAGCTCTGACACCTGCCCACTTGGGCTCCCCTTCTCTCCGCTCAGCCCAGTGGGCCCCGCTCCTACCGGATGCTTCCAGATGCCTCTCTGCCTGCTGCTAGGAATCTGCTCACCTCTCCTGAGCCAGTGAAGCAGGCCCAGGGGGTCTGCACGTGATCTCGAATAAGTCCCCTTCCCTCTGAGCCTCTGTCTCCCTGTCTATAAAGTGGGAGCACTGGGCTAGGGTTCAGGGTCCCCCAAGCGCAGGCCACTCTGGGCCAAGTGAGGGATGCACGGTAGACACCGTGACTCACTTGCCTTAGTCCCCTTTCTGTCCTGGCTCCCCGGCAGTCTGACCCTTGTCACCCCCCTGTTCAGCCGAGCACAGAGCTGGCCCCAGGCACAGGGTGATGGGCTGGAGAGGGAGGAGCTCAGATTTATTCAGGTCTCTTGTTGAATTTCTTTTAAGATAACCTCCTATTTAGAGCAAACTGTCTTCTGTATGACATAAAGTGGGTTTGTTTGTTTTTTTTTAACGATAGCATATTTAAATGAAGAGTAATGGATTTGAAGGACAGTTGGTTTCAGTAGAGCAGGTAGGAGCCCAGCTTCTTGGCAGCCCACATTTCTGGGTCCTACCATGGAAATAGGACCAGGAGCCAGGGGGAAGGGGCAGTGGGAAACCCAGGTGTATCTCTGCAGATGGCCTGATGGAGAGCCAGATGAGCAGACAGTACTGGTTTCCAGTAGAAGAGAAGAGCAAGCAGCTCCTCAGGGAGCCCTAACTGTCCCCCCAGAGTTCATTGTCCCAGGGCTGCAAGGCAAATGGAAACTTACTGATGGTTCAAGACCAGGCATGGGAGTCAGACTCCAGGATCCAAGAGGGTCCCTTCCCTCAGTTTATCACACAGTCTACAGCCTCCTGTGACCTTCCTGCCCGGGGCAGTCCTGTAAGATGTCCATGACCCGCTCCAACTCAGGCCCGGAGGCTCAAAGGGACCAGTCACATAGGTGGACAGGTGGGCCGTCTCCTCGGGCTTCACAGCGCATCCGTGACCGTTTCACAGATGAGAACCCTAGGTGAGGCCACAGATGGCCAAGCGCAAGGGAGAGGTTCAGTAGCCCAAATGGCTCAGCCACACAGAGGAAATATACGTGGCCGTAAGAGTTGGGAATATGATTTTGAGGAATAATGACACGGGAAAATATAAGATGTTCAAAGTAAGATCTTGAGCAAAAAGACCAAGAGGTAAACTATACACGACATGGTCTCAGTTTTATTTTTGAGACGATACCTTACCAATGTTTTGCAATGGACATGCATTCCCTCATAATTAGGGAAAAAAATGTTAATTTGAAGAAAACAGAAATCATGGTTACCATGTCCTTGGTTACATAGTGATTAAGCAGCAGGGCTGACTACATACCCTCTGACCTAGAGGATGTTGCTTTTCAGGATGAACCTGGGGTCAAAGGAGAAACTTTCCAAGAAAGAGAGACAGAGAGAGAGAAAGAGAGAGAGAGGGAGGGAGGAAAACTTCTTTTTTAAAGGCCCACAAATATTATCTACACTCCCGGCTAACTCCACTGGGCTTTTACGAGATAAAGATGACTCATGAATTTCTGTGAAATATCCAGAGGGTGTTTGGATTTAAATGGCCCCCTCACCGATCTGATCACCATTGAACATGCTCCCATCACCCGGTGCGGCCCGGGGCACCTGGAGGACACACTCTTTGGGGAAGGAGCCTCCTGGGGCCACCGCGGGGGTGAGAGTGTGTGTGCAGCTGGGAGCGCGTGGCTGGGAAAGACAGGGCCTGGATGCGAGGTAACAGAGATGGAGGGGACACAAGCTGGTCCTCTGGGAAGCACCAGAGGGGCAGCTGAATCCCCTCTCAAATGCTGCCTCCATGCTGGTCTGCGGCTGGAGGGCCAGCTCTGGAAACAGGCTGGCTGAGGGGTGCCTGGGTGGGTCCGTCAGTTAAGCACCTGCTTTCGGCTCAGGTAGGAAGGAAGAAAAGAAAAGAAAAGAAAAGAAAAGAAAAGAGGCTGGCCAGGAGGACCTGAGATGGAGGGATGGTGTAGACAGACCCCTCCTGGCGCTGACCTCATTGGCAGGTGGGGGTGAGGCCAAGCAGGGGTCACTGTTCCTGGCCAAGCACCTCTGTTTGATGTCGAAAACCTAGAGCAGTGATGTTGCTAATGAAAACCAGCAGTTTGAGAACACTTACTGTGTGCTCAGGCCCTGTTCTAAGAATTAACTCATTTCATCCCTGGTACCCAGAAGTCTGGCCTCCGCAGCACTCTGGGCCCACTGAGCGGCACCCCTTACTGTATCCTGGATACTGGGCTGAGAGCTGGACACAGCATCTCCCCACAGCACCCCTCTGAGGTGGGCACTGCTACCACCCCCATTTTGCAGACTGGGAAACTGAGGCTTGTAGAGCTGAAGTGGCCGGAACTTGCAAGGGGCAGCATCATATCATCAATAATTCACCCCCAAACACGTGTGTGGGCAGTGTGCCTCCGGTGTGTGCACACCTCACCCACACCCTGGCCGTGACCAAGCAACATGTGTGGGACCCTACCCAGAAGCCCTCACCGCACACAGCAGGTGTGGGAGGGTCTCAGCCTCAGCACCGCTGACACTTTGGGCCAGATCATTCTTTGCCGTGGGGGTCATCCTGTGTGTTTCTTGCCGCTGGGTAGCCGGAGCCTGGCCCCCTACAGTGTGACAACCGAGGGTGTCTGCAGACACGGCCGTGTGTCCCCTGGGAGGCAGAATCGCGTCCAGTGGGAACCACTGGGTCAAAGGCTGCACTTCCACTCTGCGCTCGAGGGTTCATGATTTAGCATTGTGGGCGTTAGGGATCATTTCCATGGCTGCAGGTAGTGGAGGTGAAGAGACTCTATTCCGTTGGCTACAAATATTTGAGGCTTTTCACCCCCGCATGAATGGGGTGTGGGAATCCTGGGGTGGCGGGGGGGGGGGGTGGCCCAGCAGCCCAACAGCTTCAGAAGGGGCCCTGGGGCCGCGGCCTCTGCCACCCCCACCCCCCACGCGGGCCCCTGCACGCTCCCACCGTCACACCAGCCAGGATGTGGACAAGGGCCTGGGGCCTGAGAGTAAGGGCTGGAGCTGAGGAGAGCTTGGTGGCCGCCTCGGGGCACTTGCTGTAACATCGGGGCTCTGCATGAGACCCACCTTCTTTGCGACCCTCGCCTGGCAGCTGAGAGACACCCAAAGGCAGCCTACTCATTTTATCCAAAAGACCCTGACCCCTGATGAACACACACTGGTTTGGGTCCACTTAACACAGGCAGGATTTGGATTCAAACCCGTGGGCTGCCTCAGCCCGCCACTCCGCACTGGATGAACTGCTCGAATTCTCCACAATCAGGGACACAGACAGTCCCCCCTGCTCCCCTACACCACTGGACCTCAGAGCAGCCTCTCCTAACCGGGCAGGGGCCTGAGCCAGAATGTCATTCCCAGAGAGCGGCTGGGGCGCCCTTCCCTGGGCCGACGTCATGGGGGGCGGGGGCAGCGGGGGGAGGCTCGTGCGCGGGGCCCCCCCGGAAATGGTTGGATTACTTTTAACATCAGAAGATAAGAAATGAACTTGTAGGTTGAACAGAATGTTTTATTATATGATATCGTATATGTGTTACCATGTACATATTAATAGCATGTATTTTTTAATATAATTTATCCATCCTTATACCAATTCAGTCGTAACATGCATGATTTAATATTTCTTTTGGAGGAAGAGTCCCTTGAAAGCCAAGGTGCTGGGGGCTCAAGAAGGTCATCAGGGACCCTGCCCTTTGCCCTCTGCTAGCCCTCCCTTGAATGTGTCTTCCTCCAGAACAATGCTGTTACTCTCACCCACAGACCCCCTCTCCTGCTCCTTCCCCACCCACACCTTTCCTACACAGACTGAGCAAGCCCATCGGGCCTCCCTCCCCCTGCTGGGGGCATCCTCCACTCTCCTCAGCCTCACCAGCCTGGCCAGCCTGGCTGAGACGCAGGGGCCCAGAGCGCCGGGTCGGGGGTCCTTGTGCTTGACCTGAATACGCTCTTTTGAGCCTCACCAAAAGGTGGTGCTGTACGGCCCACTTTGTCCTGTTCTGGCCCTTAGGATCTAGAAGTTCCAGCCCAGGCAGCCTGGCTTCCAATTCGGCCTCTTAACCACAGGCCTTCACTGCCTGCTTTCTGGAATTGGCAGGGACTTTGCTGATGTCACTGGGCCTTGGAGCCACCCCTACCCCCAGGCTCTCACTGAGCACTGTTCAGATTCTCCTCTTCTTGGCTCTTGGCGGGTTGGATCCCTTCTTCCTCCCACCTCACGGCCATGTTGTTCTGTGGGGTATGGGCAAGTGGGCTTTTTCACCCTCCTTTCCCTGAATCCTCATGAGATGGAGAGTATTCTGCAGGCTCATTATCTTTAGAGTCTCCTCTTCTGAGACTTGTCAGTTCATAATCTTTTGTCCCAGCCACGTCGCTTTCTCTCAGTGACTTCTCGTTTTCTCCCAGCCCCTCACTCCCCTTTTGTCTTGTTCTTAATGATGTGTGTGTGTGTGTGTGTGAGTGTGTGCGTGCGTGTAACAGAAGTTCCAAATATTTATGTGACCAGATCTGTCAACATTACCCTTCTGTGTTTAAAGAGTTTGGAACCTGCTTCCTGCACCTCTAAGATTAAGTTTCTACTCTGTAGACCACTGAAATCTAGCTCCCTGGGTGAGAATTTCGTCTTCCCAGCCAGGCTGTAAAGTCCGCAAGAGCATCTCCCTCCTCTGTAGAGGGTCTTGGCCAAGAGATCGCAAGGTCTGCTCTGCTTCTCAGAAACACCCTGAATCAGTCCCCTCCTTTGCATCTCCCTCCCCCAGGGCCAAGCCCCGCTCACCTCTCTGGTCTTCACGGGTCTCTCTGCCTCCACCTGGCCCTCTGCCCCAACCTGGAAACCAGAATAGCATTTGAAAACGTCCATCGGGTTTCTGACACCCCTCCCCAGGCTTGCAGCTTCTAGACGCACCTAGAACTAAAATCTCACCCCTGGAACTGTACCCACAAGGCTCTGAAGAGACGCCTCGTTCCGGGGTGCCTCGGGATGGAGCCCAGATAGGGACGGTCAAGAGCTCCCTACCCACTGCCCAGGACGGCGAGAGCGCCTGCTGTGCCCCTTTCTCACCCGAAAAATGGAATCACAACTGGATCTTGTTCTAGTAAAGGCGGGGGGCGGGGGAGGACTTGCAAAGTCTTCACACAGTCCGTCCCATTTGCACCCATTCTCAGCCAGCCTGGAAGGCAGGACGGGAAGAAGTGTCAGCCCCTCACCCTGTTTACAGCGTAATGTTGCGCCTCAGAGAGGGCAAGCGGTTTCACCACACTCGCCCAGCCAGGGGGCCGGGGCGGGTGCAGAGGTGGGCAGGAGGGAAATACTGACATTCAAACACATTTTGAGCACTTGAGTAGTGAGACGCGAGGAGATAGGCTAAACAGGGACCTCACTGGGGGACCCCGGGTGGGTGAGGGGCTAGGGCTGTAACTGGGGAGCCCAGCGGCTATTAACACTTCAACCTCACCCACCAAAGTTGTTCATGCACCATACCGTCCAACACCCCACAGTTGCCTAACCCGGCCCCTGAGTCTGGACGAGGATCCATGGCCCGGTGGTGCAGGGTCAGCCTCCTGGAATGCCCGAGGTCCCCCGCCCGCCGGCCCTGGGACTCCTGCACAGGCATATGGGCTGGTCGAGGGGGGCTGTTTGCTGATGGAGCCTGTTAACGGCACTGGAAATGGTCAAAGGTTCACCCAGAGATGAGCCATCTGGTCATCCCAAGGTAAACAATTTACAAGAGACAAATCAAGCCAGCCTGCTGTTTCGGTTTTTCTTTCGACATGTGATGTGCAGTTGCCTTTCCCTCCTGGTGCCAACTGCAGAGACAGAGGCTGTCCCAGGCACCCCGACCCCAGCTCTTGTGTCTCCCTGGAACAGGGGCGGGGTGGGAAAAGTCAGATATTTTTACAACTTTTCTTGCCCCACCCTTAGGACTGAGTGACTCTATGTCAGATGGCTAACCCACATGGTAAGGAGAGTTGGTTTCCTCCCAAAGGAATAGCTTTATTTTCTAGAACCCAAAGTCTTGAATTTCCAGAATCTTCAGCCTGCAATCCATTTCCCGTTGGAAGAAGACCCCTACTGGTCTCCCCAGGTATTGCAGCCCTGCTCTACCAGCCACTGCAAATGCCCACGCAGAAGAGGGGCTCCATTCTGGATGTTCAGAGTGAAGCCCCTGGATTCCCAGGCATGCAGGATATGTGTGTGGCTTAACAGCCTGAGATAAACAGTTGGTGCTGGAACTGTGATCCTGGAGTTTCCAAAAAGTGTTGCAAAACACTCCAGGCCGACTCTGGAGTTTATGTACTACAAGCTGTTTATCAATTAATTCCTTCTTTGCCAAACATTCTTACTTGGCCTACTGGGAGATGAGTTTGGTGGGAATGCATCTCCAATTTTGTAATGAAAATCACCAGGGAAAGAGGGCTTGCTTTGCAGAGGCTCATGTTACAGAAGATGTGGTGGGAACAGGTGGTTCCCATACGGACGAGGCTAGTACTCAGTTCTGAGCTCATGTAATAAGGGAAGGGACCTCTGGGAACGAGGATGTGGGGGGCTCTGCGGTAATCTGTGAGCTACACGTCCACGGATTCATAGGGAGGGTGAGGAGTGCAAGCCTCGAGGCCAAAAAAAACCTAGTCCAAGTCCAGACTTGGCCTCTTCCTAGCTCTGTGACTTAGACAAGTCACTTATCCTCAGCCTCAGTTTCTCCATCTGTAAAATAGAGATCATTGACGTTGCCTTCTGTGACTTGCTTTACAGTCGCAAGACCGTGCTTTCTTTTTTTTTTTTCTCTTTGTTAAAAGGAAAAACCAAACTGTAATGTGTAGCTTTGTCTACTGCTTTGCGCCCCAAGGTTAGAGACCTGAGGAAGTGTATCAGCTTTCTGGGGCTGCTGTAGCAAAGTATACCATAAACCAGGTTGCTTAAAGCAACAGAAATGTATCGTCGCACACTTCTGGAAGCTAGATGTCCAAAATCAATCAAGGTGTCAGCAGGGCCATGTCCCCTCTAAAAGTTCTGGGAAAGGGTCCCTCCTCGCCTCTCCCAGCTTCTAGTGGTGGCTGTCAGTCCTCGGTGCCTCTTGGCTGGCAGTTGCCCCTCTCCCATCTCTGCCTGTGGGGGTCACGCGGCCTCGTCCCCGTGGTCTCTGTCTTCACAAGGTGTTGCCTTCTCGTTATAAGGACACCATCACTGGACTAGGGCCCACCCTAGTGACCTCGTCTTAACTTGATGACATCTGCAAAGACCCTATTTCCGAATAAGATCACATGCACAGGGGCAAGGGGATCGGACTTCGACAGATCTTTTGAGGGATTCAACCTATAACAGGCAGAAAACACGGTTTAATCCAGCAGTTTAAGGAGATTCTGGGTGTGTCAAGGTGGGCCGCAAGCATTGGTGGGTGGGAGAAAAGACGCTAGTTCAGTATAAGGAAGCACAGAAATGTGCTTGCTGATGACTGACAGCTGGAGAAGGAGAGGGCTTTGGGGGATGGGAGGGGACAGCACATGAAATTCTCCAGGCAATGAAACTTTAGGATTGGGATTCTTAAATTTACTTTCAAGTGTGCTCCCCCGGCTTCCCGTTACCCCCAATTCTGTAGACTTTCTCTCTTCCTGATGACACCCATTTTCCTTTTGAGGACTTAGTTCTTGCTCATCTGCTGTAGGTCTGCCGGGCCTGGCCCAGGAGCCCCTCAGTAAGGACAGGCACGAGAGCCACACCAGGCGAAGCAGACACAGCCTCCCTGGAAAAGGAAAGCGGGGGCAGGCAGACAGAAGGAGCACACTGAATTTCACTCATCCTGGCTCAGTGGGGCCCTGACCGGAATGTCTGCTGTGAGCCCACGTTGGGTTGTGGAGCTCTTGATTCAGGTCCATTTCCAGGCCCGTGCGCGCCCCCAGTGACCTTCCGGGAGACCCCCCCCCCCCTTCAGCTCAAATCAGCCAGATTCTTTCACACGGGCTCACGACACATAGCTCTAGAGTCCAATCTCCCAGCAGGCTTGTGTCAGCCATACTTAGGAAAAATAAAAGAATCGGAGCAGTGTCCAAGCATACAGGGAAAGGGATACAAGGAAAAAAGACAGCAATTTCAGAAGAGCAGAGATTTTTTAAAAACTAACAGGTCAGCACAAAGGTATCCAGAAGAAATGTTAAAACCCTCAAGAATCCTTAGGGATCGTGGGGGCCACGGTCCTGGATTTCTCACTGGGGTCTCGGGCCTTGGTTTACAGATTAAAGGCGGGTACGCCACTGGAAGTCTAGAAGATGTGAGCATCCGGGGGGCTGACACTGGGGAGCATCCAAATGCCTGGTGCCCGCTGACACAGGACAGTGGTGACTGCTACCTGACACATTGCCCCTCCCCCCCCCCGGAGCGGGTGGCCCCCCCGCTTTTGGCCTGTGCACCACAGCCTCGGCCAAACTGCCTCCCCCGTGGTGAGGCTGGGCCGCTGCCAAGCTGGGCCCTTCCTGAGCACATGCTGTTTTGATTCTGCGCCCCTCAGACTTTATTGGTTGTTCCCGCTAAATGAGGTGAGGTCTGCCCAGCCCAGTGGCAATTCCTGTAAAAGCTGGAGTTTCGATGCCCCAGTGTGGCGCGTTGACAGGGAGGCGCTCCCCGAAGCCTGGGCTGGCTGGAAATGATGCTTCACCCCTTCCAAGGATGGTGATGAGGTCTGAGGGTTCTAAGGGGAGGCAGGGGTCCTGTGGGCGCCGAGAGCCCTGGGCTGGGGGGGGTCAGAAATCTGGACTTCTGCCTTTGCTGGGCTAGGTAGGTGTTCTTCTACCCAGATAAAGGGGATAAAGCACTTATCCCACCGCATGGCTGCTGGGCTCCAGCGGGGTTCCAGCCTGAAAACCATGAAGCTTTAACTGATGAAAGCATGTACCAGTATTACTGTAGCTATCATGATCTTTGTTATTAAAACCTGAGATCTTCTGTGCGCAGGCAGAACATTAAGATGACCCCAGTGACCACTGATCTTTCTCCTTGGAGTGGGGGTGGAACCTGCGAATACAAGGGGGTATGCCTCCCGTGATTGTGTCACTTTCTGTGGCAGAAGGGAGACTATCCTGGATGGGCCTGACCTGATCAGGTGAGCCCTTAAACAGGACTGGCTCTTCCAGTCCAAAGAGGCTTGAAGTAGGAGAGGGATTCCGTGTGAGGGAGAGTCTCCATTGATGGCTTTGAAGATGGGGGGCCGTGTGGCAAGGACTATGGAGGGCCTCTAGAAGCTGAAAGTGGCTCCACCTGGCAGCTAGGCAGGAAGCAGGGACCTCAGTCCTATAGCCACCTGGAGCCAAATGACCCCCACAGGAGTGATCCTGGAAGTGGATTTGTCCCCAGACCCTCTGGATGAGAACTCAGCCTGATGGATACCTTGAATCAAGCCTTATAATGCCCTCAGGAGAGACCCCAGTCACACCAACTTCTGCCCTCCAGCACTGGGAGCTCATAAATGGGGATTGTGCTACGCAGCTGGGTTTATAGCAATCTGTTACAGAGCAGCACAAAACCAACATACTCCGTCGAGCAAGCCTTAAAATGGAAGGCTCCCCGTGCGCCCAGGGGTTGGAGACGAGGTTCAAATCCTGACCATACACCTCACTGGCTACGTGATGTTGGCCACACCACCTCCCTCACCTCCTCGGAACCTGTGTGCTCCTATGTAAAATGGGGATGGAAAGTAAATGTGTGTGAAGCATCCGAGCAGAGTATGTCGTAAGGACGCGGAGTAAATGCTCAAGAAAGAGGAGCATCGTACGTGTTAACGATTAGACATCAGCTGATAGCTAACAACAGTGCACCTGTGGTCTTCAGAGCCCTGTCCCCCACACAAAGGACATGGGAATGAGCCCTGACCCGGTGTCCTGGGAGTTACAGGACCCTTGGGGAATCAGGACCCTGAAAGTCACAACTTTTGGAGACAGTAGGTGGGACTGCATAACATCCTTAGCCGGCAGAGAGCCCAGGTAAATTTCCATCGTCAAGACCCCCTTTGTCCAGGCTTTTCTAAGGACCAATTCTGCCGCTCAGCTTTGGTCTCATTCTGTCTAAAGGAAGCCCGAGCACCTGCACCCCAGTGTTTACAGCAGCAATGTCCACAATAGCCAAACTATGGAAAGAGCCCAGATGTCCATCAACAGATGAATGGATAAAGAAGATGTGGTCTATATATACAACGGAATATTACTCAGCCATCAAAAAAGAAAGAAAGAAAGAAAGAGAAAGAAAGAAAGAAAGAAGGAAAGAAAGAAAGAAGAGAAAGAAAGAAAGAAAGAAAGAAAGAAAGAAAGAAAGAAGGAAAGAAAAAGAAAGAAGGAAAGAAAGAAAGAAGGAAAGAAGGAAGGAAGGAAGGAAGGAAGGAAGAAAGAGAAAGAAAGAAAGAAAGAAAGAAAGAAAGAAAGAAAGAAAGAAAGAGAAAGAAAGAAAGAAAGAAAGAAAGAAAGAAAGAAAGAAAAAGGAAGGAAGGGAGGGAGGGAGGGAGGGAGGAAGGAAGGAAGGAAGGAAGAAAGAAAGAAAGAAATCTTGCCATTTGCAATGACCTGGATGGAACTAGAGAGTATTATGCTAAGCAAAATAAGTAAATCAGAGAAAGAATTATATGATTTCACTCATATGTGGAATTTAAGAAACAAAACAAGAGGAGCATAGGGGAAGGGAGGGAAAAATAAAACGAGATGAAATCAGAGAGGGAGACAAACCGTAAGAGACTCTTAATCATAGGAAACAAAGCGAGGGTTGCTGGAGGGGAGGTGTCAGAGGGATGGGGTAACTGGGGGGTGGACATTAAGGAGGGCGTGTGATGTGATGAGCACGGGGTGTTATCTGAGACTGATGAATCACTGACCTCTATCTTGGAAACTACTAATACACTATATGATAATTAATTGAATTCAAATTAAAAAATACAAAATAAAAAATTTAAATAAAAATACAAATAAAGGAAGCCAGAGGCCAAGGCCTTATCCTTGGAAGAGGCTAACCCTGGACCCAGGGAGATGGGGGAGGGGTCCAGTCTCCTAGTTCTATCACTGGCACGTGTCCTCGCCAACCCTACTGCATGCCCAAGTTCTCCCAGTCTCGGGAACCCCACAGCCCCCCCGCCTGCCCCTGTGGTTCTCCCCCAACCTCAGAGTGGTCCCAGGCCCTGGCCACCCACCCACACATCCACACGCCCATCAGTCGTCCCGCCTCTCTGTTCCCTCGGACCCCAGTTTGGCAACACCAGGCGGTGGAGACCGCACATCTCAAATTAAACGCCCCTTGACTGCTTCCCCCAGCAAGTCAAATCCACAACGAGGTGCCATATCACCCCCACTAGGATGGCCCTCCTCTAAGGCACGGACAACAAGCACCAGCGAGGATGTGGAGAGATGGGAGCCTCGGGCCCTGCTGGCCGGGACGGAGCACGGGTGGCCACTTTGGAAGACAGTTTGGCCCTTCCTCTAGCGGTTCAGCAGAATTACGAGTCGGCGGGGCAATTTTCACTCCTCGACATGCACCTGGGAGAAATGAAAACACATGTCCACACAAGACCTGCACGCGAACGTTCCTAGCAGCGTTATTCTCTGTAGCCAAGAAGCCAAAACTCCCCAAGTATTCATCAGGCGACGAGTGGATCGTGAAACGTGGTGTATCCACACAACAGGATAGCATTCGGCCATATAAAGAAATGAAGCAGTCATATATGTAACACCATAGATGAATCTTGAAAACACGATGCTGAGTGAAAGAAGCCAAACACAGAAGGCCACATAGTATATGATTCCATTTCTATGGAATGTTCAGAATAGGCGAACCCACAGAGACAGAACACAGATGAGTGGTTGCCAGAGGCTGGGGGCAGTGACTGCTCATGGGGATGGGGCTTTTTGGGGGGCAGTGGAAATGTTCTGGAATTAGGTGGTAGCAATGGTGGCACAACTTTGTGAATATGCTTAACTGTACACTTTAAAAGTGTGAGTTTTAGGAGCATCTGGCTGGCTCAGGCGTTAAGCGTCTGCCTTTGGCTCAGGTCGTGATCCCAGGGTCCTGGGATCGAGCCCCGCATTGGGCCCCCTGCTCAGCGGGAAGCCTGCTTCTCCCTCTCCTTCTGCCCCTCCTCCCTGCTCATGTGCACTCTCTCACTCTCTCGAATAAATAAATAAAATCTTTTAAAATAATAATAAAAAAATAAAAGTGTGAATTTTATGGAGTTATATCTCCATTTAAAAAAAAATAGGTTGAAAAAAAGTCTTGCTGCCTTCTCACGAGCTGGATGACCTTGTGCAGGTGATGTGGCCCGAGCCCCAAGTTCCCCATCTGTAGAATGGGGCGGTAACAGCACTACCTCGTGGGTCTGCTGAGATGGCCTAAGAAGACACAAGAGAGCAGTGCTCAATGAAGGGATGTTTTAGAATTCGTGTTAGGCTTAGTCACTGGACTAGGTAAATTGGGGGTGGTTTCCCAAGGGTCTGCCTCCTCCAGCAACTCTGCTCCCTAATTCACATGCCAGCCGGCTGATTTTCCTGCTCTTTCCACCGGCTCTAGCTTGGAGCACAATGTTCCTGCCGTTCCCTGCAACACCCTGCGTGTCGTTTGTGGGCAGGTCCGAGCTTGCCCTTGCCTTCGGGCATGCCCCCAGCAGCCCCTCTTCTGAGCCCCTGGCCCTGATCCACCCTCGCCCCGGGGAGCACCATCCTTCACTTCCTGAGCCAGGCTCCGAGCAGCTTGAGGAGAAGGGTCTTGTCCTCTTGTAGTGCGTCCCAAACTTCATGTGTTTATCGCCTTCCCGACTTCCCCACTTCGCCGTACCGGAGTACCACCTGTGTTACAAGTTACTGAATACTTTTCTGTAAATCACCTCGCCTTTCAAAAAGTAAGCATATTTTGAAAGGACAGTTTACCCATGACCGTAAATGAAGAGCCAGCATCATTTGCCATCGATAAGAACATAAGCAGGAACTGCGAAATGGTCGTATTGAACACAAAGCCATGTCCAGGTGCAGATAGGCCCATTGCCTGCTAAGCCCGTTCTTTCAAGGTAGGGAGATCAGTAGGTCTTAGCGAGGCATTAAAGACGTACTAACAACAAAAAGACTCTCGCTGGCATAATCGGGACTGAGAGATCATTGAAACGGGACTTACATGGTCCGTGAGTCACTGTTATTAATGCCTGCCCCCTGAATCATCTTCCCTCCTCTCCTGCAGCTTGGGACTTAATTTTTTTTTTTTAAGATTTTATTTATTTATTTGAGAGAGAGAATGAGAGAGAGAGAGAGAGAGAGCACATGAGAGGGGTGAGGGTCAGAGGGAGAAGCAGACTCCCCGCTGAGCAGGGAGCCCGATGCGGGACTCGATCCCGGAACTCCAGGATCATGACCTGAGCCGAAGGCAGCCGCCCAAACAACTGAGCCACCCAGGCGCCCCAGCTTGGGACTTAAATATCACCTCCTTGTGAGGCTTTTCCTGGCCCCTCGTCTAAGTGGGACCAGCCTGCCCCCCCCCCATTTTCCCAATTCCCCATCTCTGTTTTATTTTTCTCTTTAGCATTTCACACCGGCAGATATCCTACTCACTCCATTTTCCCTGTCTCCAGTCTGTCCCTCCAGCTAGCATGCATGCCCTAGCGGACCAGCCCTCCCAGGAGAAGGCCTGGTACCTGAGAGGCACTCGGTAAATACCTGCTGAATGAATGAATGAATGCATGGATGACTGAATGGATCTTGTGCTTCCGGCGACTTCGTACTGTCTTACTGTCTTACGCTAGCTTCGTACCAAATCTTAACCCTTGGGAGGTGACCCAATAAATGATTATTGAGTGTGCAATCCAGTGAGTGAATGAATCAATCAATCAACGAAATTTTGCCTGCGTCATGAAGCTTCCAGTTTTTGAGATAACCCATACTTCTTCATGTGTATACGTTTCCGAAGGCCTTGATTCCTAATTCTTCCTGCAGTCTGTCTCCAGGACCCAAAGAACGGAGCCTTTGCCAAGAAAAGAGGCTGAATTCTTAGGCTTCCGGTTGAGAGCAAATAGTGCTAGTCTCCCAGGAGAAGCAAGTTAGGGACCCCAAGAAATTGTGGGAGCTCAGGAAGCATGGGGGGAGCATCCTCCAGAGACAAACTCCTTCTTGCCCGCCCTGGCCAGCACCCCATGGCACACTGCCACATGGGAGAAGCCAGCCAGACACACAGACACGCTGCTGTTACTAAGTGATCCTAAGTACATCAAGATGGGCGCCCTGACGCCAGCGACTCGGAGTGGATCTGGAAGGAATTGGGGGGTTGTTAAGATCGCCGACTTAAGCCTCTTCTCACAGGAAAAATATTTATTTCACTGAGCTCTGCTTTTTTGGAAAGCTGTGCCTGCAACAGTCTGCATCGATCTAGCAGAGTTTTGACTACTGCTGGGTTTGTCTCTCTCCTGTGTTGGGCTGTGCGTGCGTGTGTGTCTGTGTGAGCGTGTGTGTGTCCATGATTATTAAGCGATCAGCCAGAAGACACAGCCAGGACACTCTGCTCTTTTTCAACTGGAAAAAAATGGACACAAACTGAGTTCGTGGCATGAGACACAAGACATGGATGTTTTATCATCAAAGATGCCTGCTTGCAAAAGGCAGCTGTTTCTTTCTTTCCTTTGTTGTTGTTGGTTTTTTTTTTTTTTTTAATACGCTCTTTTTTTCCTGGTTTGGGGAAAAAATACAGACCAATGCGAGGTGGAAAGTAAGTACTCCCATCTTTCCTAGGGGCCATGATCGGCCTTTTAGAGCAATTTTTTCCATTGCTTTTCTACTCTTGGAGCCGAGGGGGCCTGGGTTTGAATCCCAGCTCTGACACTTACTGGCTGTGAGACCTGAAGAGCTGTGTTACCACTTGGCACCTCTGTTTTCCCATCTGTAAGACGGAGAAATAATAGACCCACCCCTTTAGGTTGTTGGGAGGAGTAAATGAGAGAAAATATATACAGAGCTTAGCAGCGTTTGTGGCACATAGTAAATGATCCACAAGTGGTACCTATTTTATAGGAGGAATGTATATAATTTTTATACATTATTACACATCTCACTATACCCCAACTGCATTGAGGAATATTACTTTGTTAGTCACGGCTAATTTGACATCCCATTCTTTAATTTGCATTTTAAAAAATTTCACCTACTATTTTCCTAACACTCGTTTTATTAGCTACACTGCTGACTGTTTACTATATGCCAAGCATGGGCTAAGGGCTCTCCATAAAATATTTTAATCACACTTCTGGTGTATACCCAAACTTGAACAGATATTTATGCGCCCATGTTCCCAGCAGCATTACTCACAATAGTCAAAAGGTGGAAGCAACCCAAGTGTCCATCAACGGAGGAACAGATACAAGGTGGTCTCTCCGTACAATGGAATACTGTTCGGCCTTAAAAAGGAAGGGAATTCTGACACAGGCTACAACATGAATGAATCCTGGGGACATGATGCAAAGTAAGGGAGGCCAGTCATAAAAGGACAATTATGATATGAGTCCTATATGAGGTCCCTAGAGCATTCTCTCTCTCCCTCTGCTCCTCCCCCTACTTGAGTGACCGAGCTCTCTCTCTCTCAAATAAATAAATAAATAAATCTTGAAAGGAAGGAAGAAAGAAAGGAAAGAAAGAAAGAAATGGTGGGAGCCAGGGCTTGGTGGCGGGGGATTGAGGAATTAGTGTTTAATGGGGACAGAGTTTCAGTTGGGGGAAATGAAAAAGTTCTGGAGGTGGATGGTGGTGATGGCTGCCCAGCAATGGGAATGTGCTTAATGCCACTGAACCATAGTCTTAAAAATGGTTAAGGTGGTAAATTTTATGTTATGTATATTTTACCAGAACAGAAAAGTCTTAATCAATCTTCCTAACATCCTGTAAGGTAGATGTTTTTATTCACCACCTCCCCCCATTCTTCAAAAGATAATGAAAGGAAGGCCCAGAGAGGTTAAACACATTCCTAGAGTTACACAGCTTATAAGCAGTAGAGCCAGGCCTAGGTGCCAGGTCTTATTCTTCAGGCCCATGTTATGCTGTAAGAATTCTGTGGACACAGGAGTTGGAGGAACCAACCCAACTCAAGGTGACAGGCAGTTAGCAGTGCCTGACTGGCCCTCGAGGTTCAGAGTTCAGTTCTAAATATATTCTCTGACCTTCTTGTGGGTTCTAACTTTGGCCGAACAAGTTCTTCCAGCCTAATCGGTGACGTGAGTGCACTGTTTTGAAGATCAAGCCTCTTTCCTGGTACGAAAGTAATAAAATAATGCAGATTTGTTTGGAGAAGCCACCCTGCCTCCTGTCAGTGACCCTCCAAGGGTGACCTGGGACTTGCTGACAGTGGGGACACGTCAGAGCCTGAGTCTGAATTTCTCCTCCTGAATGAACCAGAAACAGAGCCTCAGGAAATAGCGAGGCAAAAAAAAAAAAATCTCACCAGAACCAACCTTAAAGTTTTCCTGAAGTTATTAATTAAGAACAAAATGAGACTCTTTGGCTAGTCTCCAGCCCCAGGAGGAATTTGCAGGGGCTGAGTCTCCACTTCTCTGGGAGGTATTGGGGTGCCTGACTGGTCCATGACCCCTTCTCGGACACCTGGCCTCTACTGAGGTGGAATAGACGTGTGACCCTTGTGGTCTGGCCACTGCTATCCGAACAAGCCTTGGACACTGGACCCTGGAGAGACCATTCACTCACTGGCCAAAAACATAAGACTTCTGGTGCCTGGCCCAAAAGGATGAACCTGGACATCAGATTCCCTCCTGCAGGAAGGTGAACCAAGAGACATCGGAGAGCATTCCAGGGGGCACCTGGGTGGCTCAGTTGGTTAAGCGACTGCCTTCGGCTCAGGTCATGATCCTGGAGTCCCAGGATCGAGTCCCACATCAGGATCCCTGCTCAGCAGGGAGTCTGCTTCTCTCTCTGACCCTCTTCCCTCTTGTGCTCTCTATCTCTCATTCTCTCTCTCTCAAATAAATAAATAAAATCTTTAAAAAAAAAAAAAGAAGAAGAGCATTCCAGTTGGTGCAGATACTTGAGCTGAAAGGTCATGGATATTTGGGGTGAGGGTGGACGTTCTGGGGGCATAAGCACACAGATATATGTAGAAAAGGGGTAGGCACTGTGGCACTCTGGCTCCCAGTCAAAATGTTGAGTGGCTGGATCAAACTTTATCTGAAACCCACCCTACCGCTGACTTTTCCATTACATGAGGCAAGAAAATCTTTCTTCAAATTACTTTTGTTAGGTTTACTGGGGTTTTCTAAATTTTTATTTATTTTTTTTTATGACCAAAAGGAACATCTCTATTACCTCCCAATGTGTCCCATTTTTACCTGAAATTGTCAGAGTAGATTTATGACATAGAACCCAACAGACCACACCAAAGCAGAACCAGGCAGGCAGAAGGCCTTCGGCAGAGTTTAGGATTCAAAGCAGTGTCCCTGCACGTCCCAAGTGATGAGTTCCCCTTCTCTGGCCTGAAAAACTTGGAGGAAGGGCCAGGAGGTTAGAATTTTGCTGCAGGGACATGCTGTCCTCACTACGACCCCTTCTCAGTCTCAGAACTACTGTATTCAGAATCTCTCTGATGGTCCTGGACAAAGGGTGAAGCCGGGAACTCCTGAGGCTGAGGGCAGGTCAGGGGCCTGGGAGAGAAGGGGCAGCCTGGGGCTGGGGCAGAAATATGTCTTCCGTTTCACTTGGGCCCCCCCAGCACAGCTGTTGTCCACAGTGAAGTTAGCCAACAGTAGGGACAAGTAGATCCAGGGCTAAAGGCACTGCTGGGGATAAGCTGAGTCTCGTCGAGGCAAAGGGGCTTAGCAGTGAGTTGTGGCCCTGGGATCTGCACCGGGGTCTGATGGCTCCGAGTGTGGCACCATTTCCAATTCACCGCAGCAAAGCTCTGGCGACTGCAGGCTTTGGCTGTGGCCACACTTGCCGGCGCATTTTCCCTCCAGCTGGTTCTGCAATCAGCAGCCCCTCCAGAGCCTCCCTCGGGGGTTCCTAGGAGCTGACTGCTGATGAGGAAGAGGATTAGCCACGAACTTGACTCCCCTCCGGCCTCTGCCAGACCCACCGGAGGCGTGGGTGTGTCCAGCCTACCTGGGAGCATCTGCTTTTGTCGTCAGACAGGCTGCCTTGATGAGGACCAGACCCCGCGAACAAGGGGAAAGCCAGAGAAATTAAAATTAAATTTCCGAAAGGAAAGAAGCAATCATAATTGGGGCCCCATCTGTGAAACTGGGCGCTTCTCGAGGACCAGGCAGGCACTGGGCTGGCTTTAAGCCCAGGTAAGGGACGTCACAGGTGCTGCCATAATCACGGCAGCCCCCACCTGGGGGAACGGCTTAGGCATCGGGGCCTCCGTCCAGAGTCCACCCAGGATCCCCCTCTCAGATGCCCTGCCACTTCCTCCATTCGGTTCCTACTGGTTTTCTTGGGCCCCCAGAGGGGTCAGCGGCACCGGGACCCAGTATGGATTAGAGTCCTGGCCCCCCCTGTACACTGGCTGTGTGACATGGGGGGATGTCAATTCCTTATTTGAGCCTCAGTTTTCTCACCTGTACATCGGGGGGCTTGTTGTAGCCCAGAAGTTTCTAGACTGTGGACTGCACCTGGTTGTGGGCCATGAGCTCAACAGAGGGAGTCATGACAGGCATTTATTTCTGCTACCAGCCTCCATGGTGACATTCTCCCAAGTGCACACCCCATCCTTTCTGGGAATGATCCGAGGGCAGGGATCCCACGTGCTTCTCTGTTTCTACCCAGCACCTTGCACGATGCTGCTGTGGGGAACGATGTGCTTAATGGTTCGCCAATGACTCGCATACTCTGTTCTGTTCCTTTTCACGATGGCTGCTTGACCTTGGAGTGCAGCTCGTCCGAATGGGGCTCAGGCAGACCTGACCTCAAGCCCGGCTCTGCCCTTACTCGTGTATCCCCTCCCTCCAAGCCTCCAGTTCGACATCTGTTCCTGGGGCATAACTCCACCTACTTTATGGGATTGTCATGTGGATTTGAATCAATCGATGCAAAGCTCTTGGCTCTGCGAGAGGCGCACCGCGAGCCCCATGTCAGCCCACTACAATCATTAAGT
The DNA here is from genome assembly GCF_037043125.1 of Eumetopias jubatus. Classification (NCBI taxonomy): domain Eukaryota; kingdom Metazoa; phylum Chordata; class Mammalia; order Carnivora; family Otariidae; genus Eumetopias; species Eumetopias jubatus. The sequence continues at coordinate 129,942,722 of NW_028274815.1, forward strand.
CCATGTATTATATATGTCACAATAGGCTTCTCGGGGTCAGGACACTGCTTACCTTCCTCTAGTCGAATCATCAGCTGGTTCGGGGCACCTCTGTTCTTCCTCTGATTGGGTGCGGCTGAGCTGGGCAAGTAATAGCTATGTCAGGGCTTTCTCTCTATTTTCTGGCTTTCCTAGAGTGGTTGCCAAATATGTGTCCTCTCCTCCAAGGCAACCCCGCTCCCATCCCCAGAAGGGAGTAACTTCAGCATCACCCCCATTTGAGAATGTGAGGCTAGTAGAGCACGTTACCCGGGTTTATTGCATTTAAGGTAGGGCCTTCAAAAGCCCACTTAGATGTCTGTGGATGGACCGGTGGGTTCCCCGTGCCTCGCCCTGCCTCACTGCCCCCCCGGTGCTGCACTCAGCTCCAGACAGCACTCAGCGAGACAGGTCAGCAGCTAAGCTCTCTGCCTTTCCTCTGACCTCAAGTCTGTTTGTTTTCCATGTGCCGCAGCTGTCTGGAGTGGAAATCTCCACTAAGGGACAGAGCTCCTCTCTATGCTAGAATCGGGAGAATGCCACAGGAAAGGAGGCTGCCCAAGCATCAGGAGGGCTGGTCACTGAGTTCCCGCATGACACTGGGCGAGCCAACCCTCAGACCTTCTGTTTTCTTATCTCCATGGGCTGAGAAGACAAACTGCAGATCGGTCTTGGTTCATGTTCTAACACCAACTGGTGGACACAGGTTGCTTCTGGTGTAGTGTTGAGATGGATTCTGAGGCTGTATTCGGGCTCCCTAGGAAACGGTGTTGTGGTCGATTAGCAATGTCTTCCATGAACTGAAGGATCGGAAGGATGGAATATTTGGTGTCACATAGTTACCACCCCAACCCAGGTGCTCTGTAAGGTTCCTCAAAGCTTGAAATGGCTCAGAGTCTTAAGGTCTCATAGGATCACACAAAACTTAAGAAGATCTCTCTGTTGATTTGACCTTTATTCTAACAGCACCACAGGCTTCTCGTGGTGAATGCTCCCTTACCCCTTTTCAGTGCCCACCACGGAGGCCCATTCAGATTCCCACATCCTTATAGCCACCATGACAGGTTCGGCCACGGGGATCTCCACCAGGTCAGGTCACTGAAAATCAGCCCAGTGATTCCCTACTCCCACCCACCCCACTGGATCCAGCCCTACCTGACACTAAATCTAATTCTAGATTTTTAAGTTACAGGAGCCAATGCATTCTCTGTTTTGCTTACACAGTATGAATCGGGCTTTTGTTACTTATAATTCACAGAGTCCTAACACACAGATTCTTTCTTCTTCCCAGGCAGGCCCCAAAATGAGGACCAAAAAAGGGTTTGGCTAATATGACAGTGAGAACATCTGGGGCTTTGTTTTTGATCCCATTTGATCCAACCAAGGCAAGAGGCCGAGAATGCAGAGAAAAGATGCCAGTTTCTTCAAGTGCAGAGACCTGGGAAACACCTGCAAGGGGTCCCTGTGATAAGACAGACCCTGCTTTGGACAAGTAGAGTCTAAAAGGGGACAAGTTGTCTGGAATATCTTTTCATCCCCCTCAAAACGTCATTTGCACGAATGCTTTCTCCTTAGCTTCCTGGGACACTGAATCTAACTTGGTTGAATTTTGTTTAAAAACCTGGGCATAAATCATAAATACCCTCGGGAGAGAACATGAACCATCAACTAGCAACATTAACATCCCTCCGCCCCACCCAGTCTCCTCCAGTTAAATGGACTGGAACCTCTCCACCTGTCCCCAGAGGAAACTTCACTGCCTGTTCTAGAACATTTCAGAATGGTTTTCTCTGCAAGTTTTCGCATATCCTCACGCAGCTCAGCTTCCTGGCCTGGCTCCTCCACAGTGAGGGGAAGGCAGGGACCACGACAGGGAACTAACAAGCATTTCTAGAGTCTGGCTCTTGAAATTTTTTTTCTGGGGCAAATTCTTTTCTCTCCCCACCCCTTCTTTCAGGAACCTGAAAGGCACAGCAGCAAGGGAAGCCTAGTGAAGTCTTTGATGTCAGATGGACCTGAGGACAAAACCTAGGCTGCCACATTCTTGCTGTGTCATCATGGACAAGTTGCTTCACCTCTCTGAGCCTCAGCTTTCCCTAAAATGCAGATGATAATACCACCCACTGTGTTGGGCTGCTTCTGAGAATTCAATATTCTAATGCTTGCACAGCCTGACATAGTCCGTGGTAGTTACAGTATCAGTATTCGTGGTTTTCTCACTTAGATAGGCTTAGATCAGGGCAGGAATGAAGGAGGTTGGAGGAGAGAGAGAGATTGAGAGCAAGCAATCTCGGAACTTCTGCATCATTCGGCCCTGGGGGATCCTGACAGCATGTCTTGTCAGCATGCCTGGTCACCCTCCAGAGATCTACCTGCTTCATCCTTTCAGAGGTGAGGGATGGCTCTTTCTTCCTCAGGTGGGGAATCTGAGGCTGGCCCTCTGCCCAGGTCCCAGAGTTTGCCGACAGGGACTGAGCTGTGACAGAAGGCTCTGACCACCGAGTCCATAGTACTTTGTCACAGCACCTGAACAGATGAAGCCAATTGTTATATACTCACTGCTCTAAATGTTTCTCCTTCAGTACATTTACCACGACTCTAATTGAGTGTGTGATAATTTCTGTAACAAGTAATAGTGTGAAGAATATGACTGCTTTCCTCTATGCCTCTCTGGGTAAACAGCCCTTCCCCTTGGTCCTCAGATATCCATCTGCCTGGGGACCATGTGCATTCATACAGAGGAACAAAGAGCACGATCGTGGCAATATTCAGTTCCTCTTAATCAAAACAGATTTTGCCACAAGACAGTAGACTTAAAAAGCCACCACTGTAAGAAAACATTTCTTTTTAAGTCCTTTAGGTACCAACGAACATAGCAAAGGTGTAGTACTTTCCCAAGAAAATAGAGGTCTCCCTTCACCCATGCCCCCAGGCTTGCTGTCTAGGGCAGGAGGAGAGCATGCATAGAAGAAGGGAGGACATCCTCCGGCCCCTCTCTTGGCTTCAGCCCAGAGAGTACAGGGACATAGAGGAGGGTGGTGATGCAGAGTAGGGATGCAGGGTTACCTGGGTTCAAACTCCAGCTCTGCCACTTAAGAACTCTCTGACCGGGAGCATATTATTATTGCACATCTCTGTGCCTCGGTCTCCTCATCCGTAAAATGGGACTGAGTACTTCCTCACAGAGTTGCTGTGAATGTTTAATGAGTTAGTGTGTGAAGTGCTTAGTGTAAATTCTGGTATTTACAAGCAATCTAAGTATCAGCTACTTCTATTTTATTTTATTATTTATTTCTTATAGGTTTTTTTGTTTGTTTGTTTAATACAAGTAGAGCCAGCTCCTAAGGCAGGGATTTGCACTGACCCTCTGGGGACTCAAAGGGGAAGCTACACTGAGTCCACTGCCCATCATTTCAAGTTGGGGGGACCAGGCAAATGCCCCAGGTTGAAAGGAAGGGAGCCTTCCCCAATGTTGTACTTTCCCTGACTACACGGGGTCCTCCCATGGCTGGGATGGGACCCAGAATGTCCCTTTTCATAGAGGGGACACTGTTAGGATGGTGGACAGCCCCAGCAGGGTCCAGATGCAGTGGAGGCAAGGGCTCTGAGCCAGGGAAGAGACAAGTCAGCCAGGCAGGGCTCTGGGCCCAGAGCATGTGTTCTTCCAGCCGCCAGCTTTAGTCCCAAGTGCCAGAAAGGCTTGTAGTGATCCCGGGCAACAGACGTGGCTAGAATCCCCGACTCCCTCCACCAGGAAGCCTCCGGGACTCCAGACCCCATGCCACCTTGGAGGGGGCTGAGGATGGAGCAGAAGGAAACCTGAGACCGAACATTACCTAAAGACATCACCTGAAAGACCTAAAGTACTGGGTCAGATTAAATTAACCAGATTAGACTAAATCTAGTGTTCTTCCTTGTTGCCTTGGGACTAGGGTTTGTGAGAAATCTCCGCTAGGTTAGAGGAAATAATGAAAAGACATTTTTTTTTTTTTTTCTGCAGAGGCACGTAATGCTGCGGATAAAGATGGAGCCTCAAGGTCTGTCACCAGCACGGAGCCGCTGGGGGCGGAACCGCACTTGTCCGAAATGCGCTAGGCCCCCCACAAACACCCCCTGAAAAAGTGAGGGCACCATTCAACCCTGACTGAGCGGTGGCGGACAGGCGGCGCGTATCTGGGACTGGGGAGGAGGAGGAGGAACTCTTCCCGGCTTCCTTCAGGGAGGGGGGCAGACAGGGGTGCCGCCGCCTGGCCTTCGCTCTCCTCTTCAGGACCCACTGACTTGCTTTAATGGAGAGAAAGTGGCAAAAGTGATGTGACGCCACCTCCACCACCGGTGACTTAAGCGCGGCCCCATGCACCGGCACGCATGCACACCCGCACAGTAGGCACCTGTGCGCACGCGCGCGCGCCCACGCACATACGCGCACGCGCGCGCGCCCACGCACATACGTGCACGCCCGCGCGCCGGCGCATGCGCACATGCTCCCGCACGCATGCACCTTCCGGGCGGGCTGACTTTGCAGAAGGCACCTGCCATGCTGGAGAAGGCCCCGTGGCTGGGAACGGAGGGCCACCACCCCAAGACGTGAATCCTGCCCATACCACTGAACGAACGGGAAGCGGATCCTACCCCTGAACCTTGAGACGCGTAGAGCCCCACGGACACCTTGACGCGCCAGTGACGGAGCCAGAAGCAGAGGACCCGGCCGCCGCGCCTGCAACCTGACCTGCGGAAACTGTAAGATCATAGACATGTGTTGTTTTAAGGCACTGAGTTGTGGGGACATGTGTCATGCAGCGATGGATAACGAATCCAGCCCCTCGTTAGCTCTGTGCCCCGACCCAGCTACTTTATATGTGTTCCTTGATCTAGAAAGGGACATAATAATTGCACCCCCACTTTCTGGGTTCATTGTGAGGACCAAGAGAATGAACAAATGAATGAATGGGACAACTGGCTGGAGCAGTAAGATTACAGAATCAGGAAATGAAGCTCGAGGGTTAGGGCAAAGTGAGGCTGCAGAGAGTCCTCACTGGGTAGCCAAGTGCCCAGCCAGAACCCCCAGGAAGGTCCCTCACCAAAGCGAAGCCCCACCTCTACCCTTACTTTGTCCCAGTGAGTTTCTCCTGGGGTTCTAAAGCACCATTGCTCAGGGGTACCTGGCTGGCTCAGTCCGTGGACCATGCAGCTCTTGATCTCGGGGTTGTAAGTTCAGGCCCCACATTGGGTATAGAAATTACTTAAAAATTAAAAGACCAATGCTCAGAGCTACCTGTGGTCAGGGCGCCCAGCATCATTTGCCCTCCACCCTGCCATCCCTACACTGGGTTCTGCCATCCCTTCTTCATGGATTAGGTTCCCCAAGGGGTTGCTGTTGTCCAAAAACTGGCCAGGCTTGTTGCCATGGAGACAAACAAGCCTGCAGCCACAGCATCTGATAGCTCTAGAAACTGACCCTCGTGGGAGAGCCGCAGCCAGCTGGCGTGAGTACCAGGAACTGGCCACAGCTCCTGGGCAGTCAGTCCTGGGGGAGACAGGGATAGAGGGCAGGGGTCAGGCTTCAGCCTTCACATGGTAACAGATGCCTGACTCCAAGTCAGAACAGACTTTCGACTTGGATGCATGTCCAAGCTAGCCTGCAGGGCTTTGCCCCCCCCCCCCACTTGGGGGGGATGGCAGATGTGGGATCCCCAAACCTGAGCTGGACCCGCTGTGCTGCCCATCTCTTAACTACCACCTCAGTGTTAAGGACCCAGAGATGTGCACATCCATCCCCCATCTCATTTGGGTTGGAGCCACTTGGGCAGAAGGGGCACAGGGACCACATGGCCGTTGTCTATCCTCTTTTCACTGCTGAGCTGGGGACGTGAATCAGACCCCTGATGTCCACAGGCATGCACACTGGTTGCCAGCCCATGTGCAGCCCACCTGTAGCAGGTCGTGGCTCATGGTAACCCCAGCCCTCCTCCTGGGTCCTCCCCACTCAAGCTAATCTCACTTCTTGGATTCTGGGCACACGGGCTAGCCAAGCTGGGTGACAGCCAACATTGGCACTGGTCTCCCAATTGCCCTGAGCGTTAGGGACTGGGAGAAACCTCCTTGCACTGTGTGCATGCAGCAAGTTAGGAGCCTGCCCCTAGACCCACAGCCAGAAGGCACAGCGCTGCTTCTCTCTTGTCCTGATTGGCTCTTCTCTGTACCCCAGCAACGCCCTGCCACCCTGCCGTATCATCATGATAACGATGATTAGCATTCTTGAGAACTCTCTCTGTGCCACTAGCGCAGGAAATCCCCGTACGCCCCCAGGGTAGGTTCTGTTAATAATCCCTGTTTTACAGCGGGGCTGTCTAAGGCCTGGCTGGTCAGTGGGGGAGGCAGGATTTGAACCCAGGCAGGCCTGGCTTTAGGGCAGTGCTCTCTGTGATGTGGCTGGCTCCTACACACTTGCTAGCCACTCTCACAGCTCTTAACATCTGCCATCCCCACCCCACCCCCCGGGGGTCGGGGGCAAAGTTCTGCAGGCTAGCTCTGTTCTTGCAGAGCCCCTGATCTGCCCAGGGGCCTCCAACTTGCTCACTGGCTAGGAGAAGGCTCCTGGCTCTCTGTGCTGACAGAGCAGCTATTTCCTGGCCCCAAAGCCCCAGTTGCTGGAAATTAGAATCCTTCCTCATGGCTCTGCGCTCGTGGCTTTGAGAGACTCCTGATTGCACACGTCTCCCATTAGCCAAAACAAGTTATTTCCATGGCTGCGACACAGGCGTGTTAAAAGGTAAACTGCCATACATCATCTGGCAGCACACTCGTTTGTCTCTGTCAGGCCCCATTCCGGCCCCACCAGGCCCCTCTCCCCTGGCTGTCAGAGAAACAGCTTCATCCTGCCTGCAAAGGCCTTCGCCAGGCCTGGCCCAAGGAGTCGGGGTTTGTGGACCCGACAGAGTGAATCACTTTGCGAGCATTCAATAGCATTGTCCCGATGACGAATAAATCACACCTTAACGGACCATTTTTCAATTTGTAAGCCCAAGTCAGGACTCCTAAAATGTTACCAGATGTCAAGGATGAAATGTATACGTCTGGTGTGCTCTTACGCACGTGAGGGTCGCAAGCTTCCTGCCCACAGGAGAGCCGGGCACCAGTGACCCCAGGCAGAACACAGCTCGGTGTTTGCCACTGTGAAAACAAGGCCCAACCCCCCCGCCCCGCAACCCCTCCCCGTCTTTTTATAGCCTCTTTGGGGGAGATGTGTCTGGAGAGAGTGGAGGGAGGTGTGGGCCAGGAGACGGCATAGCTCACGTGGCTGGGATTCTGGGAAAGAAAGCACGATGACTCCAAGCCCTTGGAATGGGATTGGAGGGTCTCAAAACCTCGCTGGCTTTGGAGTCAGAGAGAAAAGCCTTGCTCCCAGATGTGCTGTTTACCAGCTGTGTGACCTTATGCAAGTCAGCTCACTGCTCTGGCCTCAAACAGACATGATCCTAGAACTTGCTTCACAAGGTTGTAGAGAGGGCTCAGCAGGGGAGGAATGAAAAGAGCACAGAAGAGTGCCCGGCACATCGCTGGTGCTGCTGCAGTCTGCGGGAAGAGACGCGGCAGGAATAACTACTGTTCCTGGGTGCGGTGGGCCCCCAAAATTCACGTCTACCCAGAGACTCGGAATGTGACCTTATTTGGAAATAGAGTCTTTACTGACAGAACTAGTTAAGATGAGGTCACACTGGATTGGGGTGGCCCTAAATCCAATGACTGGTGTCCTTAGAGGAGGAAGAAGGCCATATGAAGGCAGCAAATACCTGCTTATTCATTTGTTAACCTGCTCAGGGCAAGGGCAGAGGCACCTGAGTCCGGGCCCCGGGGCCAGCACTCCTGGTCCAGGGAGCCGTCTGGCCCATTCAGCACCCACAAACAATTCCTAAGTTTACCCCTGGATTTCACAATCTGGATTTGCTACGATCACTGCTGCTGAGTCGTTAGGGTAGGGCAGAGAGGGCCAGAATAGAGGCAAAACCGCACATCGCCGTTAGTCCAACAGCAAAGCTCCCCCACCCTGGGTCAGGAGTGTTTTTCTACCAGGAAACACGAACAGTTCATGTGAGTTTGTTCACCCTTTGTCCTAGGACACAAAAATGTCAGAAATGTGCAAGGGCCTTGGCCACAGAGGGTCACCATATCTTGCCCCCAAGGTCCATTTCCGGCACGGGGCGGAGGGTCAGGGTGAAGACCACTGCGCAGAGTCGGGACAAGCAAGTACTGCTGTGTGCATGCTGTGGGGGGCCGGTGAAGCTCCCCTTTCTCTGGGCCCTGGATTTCTTATTTGTAAAATGGGGGTCATGATGCCTGATGCCTCAGCTCACAAAGTAGAGCAGATGTCATAAATGCAGGTACGGTCTTACGGGGCTCTTTCCTCTGTTCGCCCAAAGGGGTCGACGACACAAGAAAAGAGCCCCTCTAACAGGGCTTCTCCCAGACCCCACTTTATAACAAGCAGACTTGACCCTGACACTCAGTCCATATGTAGTCACTAAGCACCAACTGCATGCACGATGCTGTGCCGGTTTCTAGGAGGCTATTTACAACTGTTCTTAACTACTGATGAACAACGTCGGCAGTCGCCACCGCGTACTGAACATTCATAGATCCAGAGCCTCGCGTGCTTTGCCTCTCTTAATCCTCACGACACATCCGCCAGATAATGTCATCAGAACCCCATTTTTGAGAGAAAACTCAGTTCAGAGGGAGTACGACTCTCTCAAGGCCACACAGAGTTTGGACTCCCTTTAGACTCTGCTCCAAATGAGATGTTCTGCCTGCAAGGACCCACAGCCCAGTGCGGTGAGACCCAGACCTGCCCGTAGCGAGACATTCCTAACACAAGCTTGTATTTCTCACGCCTGACATGGTGTCAGACACTTCATAGTGTTACAGTGTGTTACGTCACTGCGACCTCCCAAGACCTTCCTGAGAAGTTGTTGCCATCACTATGATCATTATCGCACCCAGAGAGAGGAGGACACAGAAGGGCAGGGGTTCCAGGGGTGGGAGTGCTGAGAAGTTAGGACCAAATCCAGCCTTCTTCCACATCTGAGATTCTCAAGCACCGTGCATTTTGCCTCCGAAAAGAGAGCTGGATACCACTGGTGCTAAATCAGTGCAGAGTCAGTCTGCACTGTCTGGAGTCCAGATCCCAGGAGGCTTCCAGGAGGAAGAGGCTTGCAGAGGATGGGCAGAGCCTGCATGGTGCACATTCCCTCTCCCCAGACCCACCTCAGTACATTTGCCAGGAACCTGGGAGCTGGATGGCCCCCGCTCCAACCTTTTGAAACTCATCGCTTGGCGCCTCACCCCCCTGAGGGCCTCGGGAGGAATCTGTCCCTCTTGGCTTGGGGAGGGCCTGACCCCACCTCCCACCGGCCTGTCCGCATGCCAGGCCAGGGCTGACCCTTCACCCGCACATCTCTCATTCTGCAGGCCCCAAGAACGAAGTCCAGAGCCAAGGTTATCGTGGGGGTCACATACCTTAGGGGAGGGGTGAGTACACAGAGCCACAGGCTATTCAAGGCAGCATTATTTGCGATCACAAAAGATTGGAACTGACCTCGAGTCCATCAGCAGGGGACTAGGTCAAGGTACTTTGGCACGAACACATATGACTCGGGTGTCAACGGGGGGGGGGGAAGAGTGAGAGGGTTTTGAGTAATAAAAGCTGACGTTTATGAAGGATTTGAGCCTCTCCCACGTGCATTGACTCATTTGATCCTACATCAGTCCCAGAGGAGGGACCATTATCATCACTTTAAAATGAGGAAACAGAGGCACCTGGAGGTCAGGTCCCTGGCCCAAGGCTCTTGGCCATACCCGATGGAGCTGGGGCTTGGTGCCAGGCAGGGCACATCAGAACCACCCCACCTTCTGCCTCCCTGCTCCTCCATCTAGCCAGGGGTCTCTACTCCAGGAGCTCCCCGAAACCTGGGAAAGAAGAGAAACGCTCAGATAACCTCCAGCACTTTCCGGCAGCTCTGGCCCAGGGGAGCAGGTGTAATCAGGGGAGCTTGACTGAAGCCTCCTGCGTCTGCAACACATTCTGGTAACTCAGACGCTGTGGTAGCCAACTGCTCTCTACAGTCAATTACGGCCAGTGGGGCCCACTGATTATCTTTATAGCCTTTCCTGGAGTCATGACAAGGAAAACTAAACGATCCGCAGGACCCCTTTCATCACGGACAGCCGGGTTTCACGGTTGGGGGTGGAGGAAGGAAGGAAAGAAATTACTTTTTTCCCCACTTTGGAGCTAATCAACAGAACTCAAGGCTGGGCGGCCAACGTGTTGGTGTTGAAAAAAGCTGTTCTCAAGCAGAACTAATTGGCAACAGAAATGGAATTCTTTCCCCCCCCAAAAAAGTATACACATGCTTTATCCCTGGGAATTTGGGGAATAGGTATTCCAGACATGCTGAGCGTGACTGCCCGCGCACAGCCGTCTGCCTCCCACGGGCAAGGCCAGAAGGCAGCCCGCACGGGCTTCCGCTCGGCCCGCTCGGCCTGTTTTGCAACAGGATGGTCACAAAGGTCAGTGGCCCAGAGCAGCCCAGCCTGAAGTGGACATTTGCTCTCCTGCTGCCCAGCACCACTTCCCTCCTCCTAGAAACAGCAATTGGCTTTGGGATCCCCCGTGCCCCGATCCCCAGACACTGGTTTGCGGGGACTTCATCCCCTCTCAGCTCCAGGGATGAGCCCTGGCGGGTATAAGCCAAAGAACGTATTCCAGGGAAATCTGAGGAAGAGACCTACAACCCAACAAGAAACAAGAAGGCACAAAAAAAGAATATCTAAGGAAGCTTCTAGGAAAGAGAGCTCTTGCGATTTTAGAGGTGCAGAGAGATCGAAGTAACCTGCCCAGAGGAGTCACACAGCCTGGTAGTCGGGGATCCAGGATATGAACCGAGGTCTGTAGGATTGAAGACTTTGTGACATTCAACTCCTAGGCTCTACGAAGAGGGGCATAACCTCTGGAGGGAGCCAGACAAACCGGATTCAACCCCATCTCTGCCATTTACTACCTGTGGGATTTCAGGCAAGTTACTTAACCTCTCGGGGCACCTGCGTGGCTCTGTCGGTTAAGCGTCCGCCTCTTGGTTTTGGCTCAGGTCGTGATCTTGTGGTTACGGGATCGAGCCCCACATTCGGTGGTGCGCTCAGTGTGAAATCTGCTTCAGATTCTTTCTCCCTCTGCCCCTCCTCTCTCCCTCTCTCTCAAATAAATAAAATCTTTTTTTAAAAAAAAGTTACTTAACCTCTCTGCTCCTCAGTTTCCATATCTGCGAAGTGGGGCCTATAAGAGCACCTCCGTTTGTGATCTGAGGATTGAATGGATCAACAGCAATACACGTAGAGTGTGAGCAATAGTACCTGTCGTGAGTGAGAATTTGTCCCTACCCACCTCCCCCCTCCCCGCCGCCATCACTCTCTCCCACACGTGGTGAGAACCAGACTAAGTAAAGGCAGGGGGAGGGGAGGAGGGAGGTATTAGTGCAACAAGGGCAAGGGCTCGAATTCCCTCTCCACGTGTTCCTTCCTGTAGTGTGGCGGTCAGGCTCGGTTCCCCTCCAGGAGCAGCTCTGCCACAAAGGTGGGAGACGTCACGAACCCGCGGCCCGCTCAAGGCTTTTGGCTATACTTAGACCTGGAGATACACAGTAAGTGGCAGCCAGGCCTGTTCATGGAGGTGGTGGTGGAGATCCAGGGGAAATTGCACTCATTCAAGTGGCAGAAAGTAAGCCATCAGACAAATGCCACATGGTCGAGGGTGCATGTGAATTGGCAGAGCCACAGTGGAAAATAGTTTGGGACGAGATTTCATATGCCCACAACCCTGCAGTCCTGCTTCTGGGTGGACACGGGAGACGCACCCCAGCATGTGTGTACTAGGACAGGTGCAAGGATGCCCAGAGCAGTACTGCTTATGATAGCAAGCGCATAGGAGGGAGACAACCCGGACACCTCTAGACGTGGGAAACGTCGTGGTTCGCCACGCGATGGCGTATAGCAGTGGAAGATGAGGAAGCAAGGAGCCGTGTGCAACCACGGGCATGAATTTTAGTGATAAATGCTTTATGAAAACAAAAGTGGCACAAGACAACATAGATCTTTTTATAAAGTTCAAAATAAGTGAAAGTCGGGCGCCTGGGTGGCTCAGTTGGTTGAGCGACTGCCTTCGGCTCAGGTCATGATCCTGGAGTCCCGGGATCGGGTCCCGCATCGGGCTCCCTGCTCAGCGGGGAGTCTGCTTCTCGCTCTGACTCTCCCCCCTCTCATGCTCTATCTCATTCTCTCTCTCAAATAAATAAATAAAATCTTTAAAAAAAAAAGAAAAAAGAGACATTAAAACAGATGCTTCAGAAATAAAAAGAATTGTAAGGGACTATTAAAAAAAACAAAAATAAGTAAAAGTCAATAATCTATTGTTTGGGCATAAATATTTTTTTCTTAAAACAAGGGAAGTCGGGATGATGAAAAAGTTCTGCAAGTGGATGGTGAGGACAGTTGCACAACGTTTAGAATGTACTTGATGCCACCGAATTGTATTCTTGAAAATGGGTAAAATGGTAAGTTTTATGTATCTTTTACCACGGTTTCTTAAAGAGCCATAGAAAGGGGTGCCTGGGTGGCTCCATCAGTTAAGTCCCAACTCCTGATTTTGGCCCAGGTCATGATCTCAGGGTCGTGAGATCAAGCCCTATGTTGGGCTCCGTGCTCAGTGGGGAGTCTGGGATTCTCTCTCTCCCCCCTCCCTCTGCCCTTCTCCCACATGCACGCATGCTCTCTCTCTGTCTCTCTAAAAAACAACAACAACAACAACAACAAAAAACCCTAAAAAGAAATAAGCCATTGAAAGATAAACACAAAATTCAAGATCATAGCTACTGCGGTGGGAAGGAGCATGTAAGTAGGTATAGATAGTTGTCAAAGTTCTAGTTCCTGGGCTGGGGGGTGGCTCTCTGAGGGTTTTTGTTTTATAAATAAATGTGGTGAGACTGCTAGATGGAAGGTTGAATGGGGCCATTCAGGAGTCTCTTCCAGTGTGTCCTGAGGAGGTTATGATTAATTCACTTCTACCTGAAGTCTATTTTCTAAGTCTGGAGGAAGGTCTCTGGACCAGGATTTGGGGACCAGGGGTCTAACGGGGACTGCTGGGCAAGTGAGCAAGGCCTTCGGCCCTTCCCTCTGCATAGGGCCATAGGACTGGCCAGTCCCTGGTGGAGCGGGGTGGGAGGGCGTCCAGTGGTGCGTTTGCAAGGCACGTGTCTGCCCTCCCCCACATGCTTGCATCTGCAGGGTCTTCCCTCACTCGTTTGGAAGGCAGGGTCGGGCATGCTCCTCAGAGGAGCATGGTGGAGCCGGTGTGGCGGATCCAGTTCAAGGGACAGCACAGTAACAGCCACCTGGCCGTAGCAGAACCCCACAACAGATCCCATAACCTGCCTGACTCACGGTGTATCTGAACTCCTGCACGGGAGATGGTGTTTACCGGCCCTCCAAGCCCACCTGAGACAGAGAAGAGGGGTGAATGCAGAGCCATGTGAGCAGTCTGGAATCTGGGCCTGGGCTGGTTTGACAGAGCATCTGATGGTGTCTGGTTCCAATGCCTCTCACTGTTATGCAGATGAACAGCCACTGCGTGAGTTGGCAAGGGTGTTGAAATGTGGTATTCGTAAATGAAATGTAGTATGTGCCTAGAGATTCCTAGTGACCTTAATGCATGGTTCTCCCAGGAGGTCTGACTGCCTTGTCACTCTTGGCAATATAGCAAGCCAGGTAGTTCTACAAGTTTATTGAATGCCTACTATGGAATATAACACTGAGCAAAACAGGCCAAAAAAAAAAAAACCATATATATATATATATATATATACACACCCTCAGGAAACTCACATTCCAGTAGGAGATATTTAAGAAAAAAATATATAGTATGCTAGATGACGGTAAATGGTAAGAAATGAACCATGTGGAGATCTGGAGAAGGAGTGTTCCAGGCAGAGGGGAAAGCACGTGCAAAGGTCCTGAGGCAGGACTGTGCCTGGCACAATTGAGAAGCAGGTGTGGCAAGGGGGAGAGCAGGGGAGATGAGGTCCAGATCCTGCAGGGCCTTGTGGGCATGGTGAGGACTTGGCCTTTTACTCTAGGTGAGGTGGGCCCGGGACTGGAGGGGGCAGGAGCATGTTCTGAGCAGAGGAGGGACAGGATCTGATTTCATTTTAACAGGACCCTGCTGGCTGCAGAGAACACACCATTAGAGAGGCAAGGGAAGCAGACACCAATGAGGAGACAACTATAACAACTCAGAGAGAAATGGCCTCCTGGACCAGGGACCAGGGTGAGGGCAGGGGAGGGGACAGGAAGCGGTCAGTTTCCAGTTACAGGTTGAAGGGAAAGCCAGTAGAATTTCTTTGTACTGAAAAGTGGAAGCAGCTTGGTTTTACTTGTGTGTCTTGGGGTCAAGAAAATTTGAGACCTGGTTAGAAAGTAGAGATACGGTTATCAAAATAGATCCCTTCTTCCAACCTCCTGGGACTTCTGATATGCAGGCATTGAAAGGAATGTTGTAGGTCTCCATGAGCTAACGTGGATGAACACTCAGGATGTATTATCAAGTGGAAACAGGAAGATGCAGAATAGAATGTACAGAATGAGCCCGATTTTGAAAACTAAAACTACAAGAAAAGAAAGATGCAAAAAAGAGTGAATGAATGGTCTGGAAGAATAGATACCTGACTCTTAACAGTGGTTGTCTGAGGTGGGAGCCGCTGAGACTGAAACTCAGGATCACCCTTCCGAGCACACAAAATGAAATAATTATAAAACCTATTTGTAATTATTTTTAAAAGTGCTGTGAGCATGGCTCCATTCTCCATCATAGCCATGCTCCTCTGAGCCAGTGTCCCCACCTGGGCCTCCTCCTTGGCCTCGACTGTAAGAGACGGAACTCAGGAATGAGAAATACTTTCCTCGGCCATTCGCTGGCTTGGGAGAATCTGGAAAGGGCCCACCTGGCTCCCAGGGTTTCTAAAAATAGAAAGTTGTCTTAACTTTCCTATAGGTTTGGCTTAGCTGTTACTTCTACTTGTTCCAATATGCCGTTTCTATTAGAGAGTCGTGCTCTGCACATGAAAATAAACTACGGCAGGAGCAAGGCCTTAAGTGGATGGAATTAACAGGGAGCTGCCCCTAATGGGTCACCAGAAATGTCCCTGCATGCAGAGCCTGGGAAGACAGTGAGGAAACCCGGGCCACAGCCACCTGCACTGGGGCCCGGATGCGGCCTGTGTAGATGCCACCTCCTACCCAGCCTAGTCTCTGCATCCTTTCCATTGCTCAGAACAGGAGTGAGGAGTTGAGCTGTTGGTGGGTTTTAGGCAAGAGGAGGAAGCTGAAATATTTGTGTCCAGGCTCAGTGCCTAGAGTTTGACTCCCTTTGGGTGAGGGCTAAGGATGGTCCATGCCAGGATTTCTGAGACCCTGGGCACAAGCATATGTGCTGTGGGGCCGTTAGCAGTCAGTGCTCCAGGAGAGAGAGAGCGTGTGCATCTGTGTGCACGTATGCGTGTGCATGCACACACGTGTACATATGGATATATGCACGTAGACGCACAGTTAGGTTTATTATAAACTGTACTGGTGTAAAGGATGTACAGCACACAATTTACAAATAAAAATAAAATTTACAATACCCCCTTGTAAGTTTCATATATACTCAACTGAGTCACACGGAAGGGGTCTGTTGATTTTTGCCCCCAACCCTTGTATCTGTAGTCAGCCTACGCTTCCGGTGATGAGTGAGGGCAGCCCAAGGCTGGGGGGTATTTTCTTTTACCTTAAGGAGTCAGACAGAAGTGATACAACAAAGGGTAGTTTGTCAATGAAGCGAGCAAGTGCCTTCACTTTGGGGCTATTCACAATGGGACAGCCACAGGGGACACACTTCTATGCATGCTCTGCATCGTTCGCTTTTCCTACCTCCTCCCTCAAGTCTAGTCAGTCAGCAAAACAATAAATCGAGCCCTGAGTCATCCTGTTACCGGTTCCCGTGGTTTAAGGACTCCCATTGGGGCCGATTTCCCAGGCCACCAACCTGGGGTCCCGTCACGTGGACTTGGGGAGAGATGCGCAACAGCGGACTATCGAGTGTGCTTCCACTGGACAGCACAGACGAAAGTAACCTCGGGAGCATCCAGAGCAGCAAAATGTCCTCTCAGACGTGGAAAGGGAGGAGCAGTCGGTACTTATTACCTTTGTAACATCACTGATTTAATTATAAGTCTGTGAAATATAATTTTTAATAATGGCTCTGTTTAGCAACTCGTTCACTACCTTTCTGACAGTCTGACCATTGGCTTTCAAGAGCCGGGACAAGCTGGCTCCCGCACACCACAGTGTAGGGACCGTGTGGCAAAGAGTGTCATGGGTTGGGGAGGAAGCCAGTCCCTCCATCTCTGCCCCGAACCCAGAGCAGCTCAGGCACACAGAGGGTGGGGGGTGGGGGTGCTATGAGAATCTCGTGTGGGCAGAGGCAGGAGGGGGCAGGAGAAGACCAACAGGGCAGGAGCCCAGTTGGTGGGCACATGTGAGTTACCCCTTCCCTGCTCCCCAGAAAGAACTGGGGGCCCTGGCAGGGGGGTTCTGAGCTTCTGATGCAGAGTAGGTAAGGGCTTCCTAGCCAGCACGCATCTGGGCTAAATCACTCCCCATGAAAGCAGTCCGTTCGGCTCCTCGGAAGCTCACAGGCCCAAAGGCCTGGGATCGCTGATGTCAGTAAGGAGGCCCTCAGTCCCTTCTTCAAGCCCACCTTCATGCCCACCTCCTCTGGCGCCTTCCCTGGCGGCAGGGCTCATGGGAGATCTTTATCTTCTCTAAGCTTATTGAGAACTTACGTGCCCTCCAAGCAGGCTCTCGGAATTTTAAAAGTTGCAAAGAGATTTCAGAGATTTCCTAAAATAATCCCTTCACTTTATAGATGAGGGAACAGAGACCCAGAGATGGGAGGTGACTTGGTCAAGGTTACAAGAAAAATCAAGGGCAGAAGTGGGTAGGATGACCAGTCGTCCCGGTGTGCCCGGGACTGGGTGGTGCCAGGACCCCCACTCAGGTCTTGACTCAAGCCCAAGGCAGAGGGCCTGAGCCAATCCCCAGAAGGAAGGGAGGCCTGAGTCAGTACAGAGCTGCTACAGGGTGGAATTTTCCAAGAGGAGAGAAAAGAGGAGGCCACATCTGGGTGCTGGGATCTCCAACCCTGCCCAGATGCCTAGCACCAAGGGATTTCCCACCTGCCTCAGCCCTGCTGTGTTTTTCCCGGGCCCTCAAATGTAACGTGCATCCTCCTCAGTGCCGGGCAGACACTCACGGACTCGATCGGCAGCTTATCTCTGGCGCAGCCAAAGCTGTGAGGCTGTATATGCAAATAGCCTCCGATAATATTAATGCGTGATTCCCCCCCGGGGGAGGCGTGTGCAAAGCTCTGTATGTGTTTCACAATTCTGTTGCATCCAGAGGAGCAGTGGGGGCCCAGAATGATTTGAAGCAGATTTTTGGAAAAGCAAAATAAAATTGGAACAAAACCTAGTAGAGGCATGTGCCACTCTCCCCACGCCCAGCTCTCTCCACCCCTGCCTAATGTTCACTCCCTTCTCCCGTCCCCAGGAGCCTCCTACAACAGGGTGGTGAGCCCAGCACAAGGCATTGGGCACTCCATTCCAGCCAGGAGCCCCTGCCCGGGACACGTGCCCCCGCCTGTCCAGAGCTGAAGGCTGCCCAGCCTGTGGCTGCCTCTCTCTGACCTCTCTGCCTGCCTCCCACAGGTAATCCTTCCCCCGACACCCTCCTGCACCCCTGCTTCCTGGGGAGATCACGGCATCAGAACAGAATACAGACTCCTGGAAGTGGACAGTTTAGGGCAAGTCAATCAGAAAGGCAGAGATCGGATTCTGATCTCTGCCACTGACCAGCTGTGTGACCCTGGGCGAGTCACTTCACTTCTCTGAGCCTCTGTTTGCTCAGTGTACCAGGAGGGTAATACTTGCCCCACCGGTGGCTTGTGGGGATTCCCTGAGCTAGAGCTTCATAAATGCCTCGCACAGCTTCTGGCATATGGCAGATACACAAGAAACCCAGTCACAGTAAAAGACCCTTAAAGAGCAGTTGTTCCAGCCACTCCCACTCCATTGCAGAGATGGACAAACGGAGGCCCAGGGAGGGGAGAGAACTCGCCCAAGGCCACACAGCAAGCCCCTGCAGTCCCATCTGGCCCCCTCGCTGGCTCCCCTCTCGGGGCGAGCTCCAGGGTGGAGTATGTGCAAGGGCTGGCTTCCTCACACCTCACCTCCCTCTAGCGTCTGGTCCCCACACCAGCCTCACTCACCAGCGAGCAGGTACCGGCGTTCAGGCCGGAGCACACCTCCTCCTCCAGGCAGCCTGGCTTTCTCGGTCGCCGAGGTGAGCGGAGGCTCCCATCCGCGGCAGGAGTCGAGCTGGGACTCCGGGAAGCCCGTCCAGACTAGCCACTCGGGAGGTTGCTCACAAGGAGCCCACTGTCCCCCGGCCTTCCTTGCGGTGCCGAGGGCTGGGGGACAGCGCACTGCCGGGCTCTGATAGTGCAGCCGGCCTCTTATCTGGCCTGTGTCCGGGTGCAGGCGGCCGTGGAGCCGGGGTTCCAGGAAGCCCGCCTGGGGCCCCCCCGGCCGGCCCACTCTCCCCGGATGCTGCCTGCTTCTCTGGACGCGGCCGATTGCCCGTCAGTGTCACTGAGCTCTGCCAGGGAGAATTCCATGCTGGCCCCCAGCAGGCGGGGCCCCCACCCCTTCACGTCCCACCCCCCACTCCCATCTTGGCAAGGGGACGGGAAAAGGCAGCTAATTTCAAGTCCGCACAGCGCTTGTGGTCGTGTCCTGAACTCTCTACGATTAATCACGGAGCATCTGATTTCTGCTTCGCCTCAGAGGGGGGTGTGGGGACGCCTGGAAGTTTCTGTTTACTCCATTCTGCGCCGGGCTGTGTGCTAATCACAAACAGACAGGGACACAGCCTTGCCCTCCCTCCTCCGCCCCCACGTCCTCTCTTACCTTGCCACTTTCATGTCCCCTCCTCGCTCCTTCTCCTTCTCCTCCTCTTTTCCCTCTCGCCCTACGTCTGTCTGGATCTGATCCTCCACACACCTCTTCCTATGGTCCTGGTCCCCCCCCCCCGCCCCCGAGCCCCCGTTGTCCCCTCTGCACCTCCCACTTCTCCTGGGGTGCGGATTAGCTTGGCATTTTCCCTTTACATCTTTAGAGTTAGTGGTCAGCTTCTTTTACTGCTTTGTTCCTTTTTTTACAACCTAATGTTCTCAGGCTTTCCCCACAACTCCCCCACCGCCCCTATTACATTTGTCTGTGCGACTCCTACAAACTTGACGGTGTCTCAGTAAGGGGGTGGGGTCCAGGCACAACATGCGAATGGCTCCCTTTGTCACCTTGGCACATCAGCTTTCGGATTCTGCTCAGGGATGGCCCTGGGAACAAAGCCCCCATTGACCAGCACCACAGAGAGGCCTGGCCCTGTGGAGCCAACCAGCCTGTAACACCTAGAGATGAATTTCTCTCTCCCTTGGCTCCCTTCCACCCTGCAGCCACCGCAGACAAGAAACCAGGAATAAACAGCCCCAAAGAATAGCAACTGACACTGAGCAACACACATACTCTGACGGGTAATTTGGCAAGACCTTTGGAAACCAGAAATGAGCATATACGCCACCCACCCAGGACATAACTTATGCGTGTGCCTGAGGAGGCATGTACGCAGAGGTTTGCTAAAAAAAAAAAAAAAAAAAAATTTATCATAGGAAACAATTGAAAATAATGTAAACATCCATCAAACAATGACTGATTACACAGAATGCGGAAGGGTCATGCTGTGGCTTACCAGGTAGCAGTTTAAAAAGAATGAGCTGAGTCGGTAGGTAACAAAAGCTGTGGGTCTCCAAGACATATTATTGAGTGAGAAGGGGGTCAAAATGATATATTTGATATAATCCTGATTGATATAATCCTGATTAACCCTCCCGTGTACACACACAAAGAATGAGATACTGTAGAAACACGTGTCAAGCCTGAAAAAGATGACCCAAACTGGGTCATTAGCTCTGGGAAAAAGGGAGGCAAAATGGTTTAAGGATGGTGCTCTTACCTGTAACAGTTTCATTTTGAAAAGTGAAAATGGGGGCGCCTGGGTGGCTCAGTCGGTTTAGCGGCTGCCTTCGGCTCAGGTCATGATCCCAGGGTCCTGGGGTGGAGCCCCACATCGGGCTCCCTGCTCTGCGGGAAGCCTGCTTCTCCCTCTCCCACTCCCCCTGCTTGTGTTCCCTCTCTCGCTGTGTCTCTCTCTGTCAAATAAATAAATAAAATCTTAAAAAAAAAAAAAAGAAAAGTGAAAATGGATTCATCTATTACCTGTGTCCTAAGCAGCTTCCTCCTCCTCCGCACCTGGGTGCAGAGAAAATTTCATCCCAGCACGTGCCCCCTTGGACTAACTCCGAGAATTCTCCAGTACATCCACAGAGAATGCAATAGCCGTGCTGAGGAGTGAACCCAGCAATTCTGCAGACACTCAGGTGTGATCACCTCCAGTTAGATGTGGGACCCCTGAGCCAGCAGTGACTTGTCACAGAGTGAATTCCTCAAGAGCAGGAGAGCTGTCTCAGTGACTCCCTCGGGGGGCTTAGGTCTCCTGAAAATGAGGATGGCAGGTATATATTAGAAAGGAAAGCATTAAAAAGTGCCGACTTGGTTTCAGGAAACGTCACCTACTGTAACTTAGGAAAACATGAAAACCATTTTGAAACACTCACCAGTGTTGAATGTGAACAAGTCCAGGCCTTACGGAGAGAGCGCTACTGAGCAGTTTAGACAGTCCCCTTCCCCATCACTGAGGACACGAGGGACCACATCTCAGGGACACGACAGGCATGCGGTGCCCCTCTCGTGCTACTGATGGAATTCTTCACCTTGTCACACGCCTAGTGGCTTCGGGAGCTGAGTGAGGGGAGCTACGGTACAGAAGACAGGTTCCATCGTCCAGCGTGCCCCACAGCCTCAGACGTGGGCTTTCCAGAGCGCGTGGCCCAGGGAGACGGTGCACGGGGCTCCCACTGGGGCGGAGCCCAAGATGGCTGTAGGGCCTGGGCCGGACAGAACGCTGAAGCTCCTGTGAGGAAGGCTCAGCTTTGTGCCCGCCTGACTTGACTGCCTCTCCAACATTTACTAATCTCTCTTTTTAATGAAGAAAAAGCAGGCCTCAGGCTTCGGTCGCTCAGCAACCAACGGCGTCTAGCTAGAACAGTGTTTGGCAAGTGACGATGCTTTTCCGTGGACAGTTTCCTATTTTGAATCTTTTAAAGTTTAATAATGAGTCCACCAGGTAAGGGGAGAGTGCACAAAATCCTAGGAGGACGTGGAGTAGAGTTCACAGCAACGTATTCATATTCACACTGGTTCATTCGTTGGAACAGATGTACCACAGTAATGCAGGAGGTCGCGTGTAGGGTGCAAAAGACTTCCCTGTACTTTTCTCTCTGGCTTTTTCCTGAATCTAAAACTAGGCTAAATGTTAAAGTTTACTTAAATATTTTTTTAAGATTTTATTTATTTATTGGTCAGAGAGAGAATGTGAGTGAGCACAAATGGGGAGCGGCAGGGAGAGGGAGAAGCAGACTCCCCGCAGAGCAGGGAGCCCAACGCGGGACTCGATCCCAGGACCCTGGGATCATGACCTGAGCTGAAGGCAGATGCTTAACTGACTGAGCCACCCAGGCGCCCCAAGGTTTATTTAAATATTTTTAATGAACCCAGAGAAAAATCAGCCCGCGCTACTTTTTTTTAACATGTAGGCCCGGAGAGAAATGGAGAAGGCAGACGGAGTGTGGGAACAACGTTGACACGTAGTAGATCTCGGGGAGGAGCGTACAGGTGTTCTTGATGCTCTTCGCTCAACTTCTGTGCAGGTTGGAAATCTGTCACAGTGAAGGTAGGGGAAAAAGGAAATCAGCGTACAGGAAAATCCTAAGTACATGGGAGCCCCTGGGGGTGAATATGGCCAGAGTTGTCACAGTGGTGCCTGAGTTGCGGGCATTTGGGGGACCCTAGGCAAAGAGGGGGCCTGGCAGGGAGACCCCACTACCCACTGTCCCAAAACCCACGCGACAGCCTCGCCGGGCACACGCCTTCCAGACGGTGCGGCATATCCAGTTCTTTTGGACTCTTTTCTCCATGTCCACCCACGCCCCCCTCACAGCATCCTCATGATGGAAGCAGGGCAGGTGTTGTCACCCACGTGCCAGGCTGGGTATTTTGGGGACAGAGAGGGATAGGCAGGAAATGTACTCGCAGGAGACAGATGTGTAAACAGAGACCCACTGTGCCAAGTGCTCATTGCAGCCCAGGTAGTGAGTGCTGGGCGGGGCAGTGCCTTTGAGAATGAAGGGGATGCCCCAAGGAGGTGTGTCAGGGAAGGATGAGTAAACAGAAAGGTTATGCGATCTTTCCAGAGAACCTTCCTTCTCGGGGCCTCAGGGTAAGGCCAGAAAGGGCAGCCTTCGTGCCCTGCAGAGCCCTGGTCTCTGCCCCTCTCCTGCTCTGCTGAATAAACAGCCTGAGTGCCCTTACTGTGCCAGGCCCTGCGGGTTCCCCAGCCACCTAGCTGGGTACTCTCTCCCCTCAGGCTTCTCTCACCACCCTCCTTGGCTCTCACCTGGCTAATACCTTAACCCTTAGCCTGTTGGCACCCAACCAAGAGGCACATTCTCCCAGAGCTTTCTCTGAGCCCCTCCTCCGGGCACTGTGCCCCTCTTGGCGCCACCCCCACTGCCTTACCATGGCAGAGCTGGGTAAGCACACAGGCCCTGGAGTCCGGTCCTGGCTCCTCTGTTCCCAGCTCTGTGACCTTGGGCAAGTCACAAGAGTTGACCTCTCCAGGCTTCCATTTCCCTGTCTGTAAAATGGGGAATAACTATAGTGCCTCAGTGGTATGTTCTGAGCATTGGATGAAATAATACCTTCCTTCTTACTGTGAAGCCTGGGGACCAGCTGACTGGAGCTTGTCAGTAGAGTCCCGGATCCCACCCCCGACCTCCCAAACCAGATCCTGCATTTTACCAGGATCTCAAAGTGATTCGCATGTGTGTGAAACTTGAGAAGCACGAGACATTACATGGAAAGTCTGCAGACCCTGTCTGGCTCCTGTTAAATATCCGTGTCATCATCGTCATCGTCGTGCCATCCCATGAGAGTACCTGTTTTCTCAGCCTTCCCCTCCACCTGGTCCATCCTGACCAGGACAACCCTAGTGCCGTTGCACATTTAGTGCCCAGAGCAGAGTAGGTGCTCGGTAATTAAGGGCTGAATTCACTCATTTGTCCACTTCTCGTGGAGAAGCCAGACTGGGGACCAGGTGGCCTCACTCCTGGCTTTTTGGACTCATTACTGCCATTAATGCCCCAGCACCCTACAAGACAGCGGGGACAAAGTCACAAAGTCTGGAGTGGTGAAAGAACCTCCCACTTGGGAAGTGGGGGTGCAAGCTTAATGGAAAGAACAAACCCCCAAACTTAGCCTACTTGGTAAAATCCATCATAGTCCTGGTAGCGCTGTCAAAACTTCTCTCCTCTGTCAGCTCTGTCAACCTTTAGCGCTGCTGAGAATGTCACGTTGCTGGATTCTTCCTGGAGATAAATGCCCGGACCGTTCATTCGCAGGCCTCTCCTCCACCCTCATCTTCACCCAGAGCCTCACCCCAGGCACCTCTGCTCCACTGTGGCAAGCTACCAGTCCATCAGATAGAAGAAGGCTCTGTTTTGCTGGGAAAACCTTTCGAACGACCGGTTCCTGCTCTGGCATCTGCCAGGGCCATAAACCTTGGTTCAGCAGAGGAATGAATTTGCCCTGAAGATTGGAGCTTTATCAGCTGGGGGGATTAGCAAAAGCCGAGTCCTGACCTGAGGGAAAATCCCAGCCACCCTCCGCACTCCCTTTGGGACCCTCCAGAGTCAAATATTTTCAGAACCAGCTCCAGTTAAGTAAATAGTTCTCTGCACGTGAGTGCCCACAGGGTTTCTCTGAGGACCTGACATTCTCCACTTGGTGACTGTCATTTCCTTACAAACATAACATTGAAAGCGATCTTTGCATTCCCAGAATGACTTCCCCAGCTCAGGAATTCTGCGAGTCTCCTTGAGTTCAGGGCTGTTGCTTTATTTTGTGCTTTTATGACAACACCGCCTAAATGCATCCTGTACAATTTGATAAGAGCCCTTTGCCCCCCTCCCCGAGCATGCATGTCTTTCTTTGCCACAAACTTCTAGTAAACTCTTCAAATATGCACTGCCTAAATTGAACCCTGATGCTAGGAACACTAATGGGGCGCCCTCTTCAAAGCCATTCTCTACAACCCAACAGTTTACATGTTGCTGGAAACAATGGACTTAAGTGCACAATTTATTTGGGTTGGCTGGTTTCATGCTGGTTGGAATCTGCTTTGGGGGAAAAACAAACCCTGCATGTGTTTAGATTTATAATTTATACCGAAAGCACAAATACCTCGTAATAGGGCTAGAATAAGACACAGTTATGAGCAGGAGGCATGCACATGTTGGCTTTGCTGTTTCACGGACATACTACCAGAGACTACAGACTGCTTTTTAGTTAAGCCACCACCTTCCTCTGCCTCCCCAAGCTCCCCCCCCCAAAAATAAGCCCATCTATGGCAGAAGCTGCAGACTACCTGACCTGTGGGCAAGGGTCCTGATCTGGCACTTTCCCAGCTGTTCTGCTCTGCACCTGCTCTATCCCTACAACAGCCTCACCCTTGGCCTCATGATCCCCGGGTTAGGGAGGAGGAAACTGAGGCATAGGAAGGTGAAGTCATTTCCCCAAGGTCCCACAGCAAGTCATAGAGCCGGGATTCACACTCAGGGGCTCTTGCTCCAGAATCAGTGCTCTCAACTCTTAGGTACTTCTCTAGTAAAGTCTACAGAACCCCTAGCCAGAATGCTCCATTAACTCAATTTTTTATTGCCATTGAGTTGGAAGAGAAACAAGGCAAATGGCAAGAAAATAAAATGATATGAGGACTTAACCAAAGCAAAAATGAGGTCCTGCTCCCCAAATTAAACCACACAAAATCTAAACAAGAACACATCCAACCTCATCTCCTCTACCTTCTGCACCTCCAGGGCCAGAGAAGGAGATGCCAAGTCCCAAGGGGAGACCCCGGGTGCCAGAGCACCTCCATCAAAGGAAAGAGCCAGTGCTGCCCTTCAGATTCCAGAACCAGGAAGGAGAAGAGTATGCTCCAGGGAAGATGGCTGTGGCGGGCCATGACAATAAGGGCCACTAGTGAGTGTCCTCCCTGAGTTCCCTGCTCTTTGCAGGGTGTTGATCGGCTCCTGAAAACCCGTGTCTCCACCCACTTGAATCTGGGTGGCACTGTGACTTGCTTTGACAGAATGAGGTGGAAGTGGTGGTCTGCCAGCTTTGGAACCAGGCCTTCACCCGGGAGTTTCTGCCTTTACTTTCACTTGTTTCGAATTTCAAGACCACAGATAGCGGAGAGGCCTGGGCTAGCCCCCTAGAAGACCAAGTGTCCATGTGGAAGTGAACCGCAGCACCTCCGCTGACAGCCGGACTGCTGCTAGGTGTGTGGGGTAGGCTGCCTTGGACCCTCCAGCCCCAGTCGAGTTGTTGGATGACTGGAGCCCCACCAGTGAGCCCAAGAAGGCCAGCCGCCCTGCTGCCCAGACTGCCACCCCACAGAATGGTGAGAAATGACCAACTCATCATTGCTTTAAGCTCCTAAGTTTTGGGGTCGGTTGCTCCACAGCAGCTAGAGCGGAGGTCATTGGTAACGGTGAAAATGAAGGTTCTCTGCTGAAACCACAGCTGTAAAGAGTATTCCCATACAACCATGTCTCTAGCACAGCAGTTTGGATTTGTGGAAGCATGTGTCAAAATGTGTCCTTAGCCCATTTATGAAGACGCTGGTAGCCCAATGGTAATTTCACTTCTGTTCACTTATTAAATATTTGACCGTTGTTTTCCATATGAAAAAGGAACCATCGTCAGCACTGGCGACGCAGATGAATTTGGCACAGTACTCTAAGAACTCCCGGGACAAGAGAGGAAGTGGACAAGAACACTGTTAGACAGGAATTCATTCAGGAAATGTCCCAAGTACCAGGCGCCACCACGTTCAGGACTGGGAATCCAAAGATGGGAAGGTCACAAATCTAGACCTCGTGGGGTCTGTGTCTAGTGGGGGACAGGGACTTAAATAAAAGGAAGACAGGGGCGCCCGGGTGGCTCAGACAGTTAAGCATCCCACTCTTGGTTTTGGCTCAGGTCCTGATCTCATGGGTGATGAGACTGAGCCCAGCGTTGGGCTCCATGCTCAGCGGGGAGTCTGCCTAGATAACCTCTTCCTCTGCCCCTTCCCCTGCTCACGCACTCCCTCTCTCTCAAATAAATAAATCTTTAAAAAAATAAATAAAAAAGAAGGCATGTGAACGTATGACCACAAATGGCGTCCAGTGCCGTGAAGAAGCAGCACGGGGTGCCCGGAAAGAGAATTCACCTGGTAAGAGGAAGTCTGGAAGGTTCGCTGGGTTAGTTAGGTCAACCTGGAGCCCAACTTTGTTTTACATACAAACACAGAGTGTTTTCCTCATGGTTTTTATATATATTGACCTTTCCTGGAATGCTATGACCGTGTAAATTGAGAGAAGACTGACTGACCTTTGCCTGGGAATTCACATTGGTTGCTACTCTGGAAGAACAGCTCCGGCAGCAGTTAGACTCAGCGCGCTTGAGGCGTGTGGGGGGTCCGCATCCCACACCTAGACCCACCTGCCTGTGTAGCTGTCATCTTTCCACCTGGAAGCTCAAGCCCTGGAGACTTCACTAGGACTTCCAGCAGTATCCTACAGATGATTTTATCATAAATTACTCTCTACTCACCTTTCTCTTACAGTTCGAGAAGTACATAGGCAGTGTCTATTTCATTTCAGGGTTGACAAAGAGGCCTTAGGTCTGATAAGCTTGGAACCACAGGCATCGGGGCACCTGGGTGGCTCCATCAGTGAAGCGTCTGCCTGCGGCTCAGGTCGTGATCCCAGAGCCCTGGGATCGAGTCCCGCATCGGGCTCCCTGCTCAGCAGGGAGTCTGCTTCTCCCTCTGCCCCTCAGATCACTCGTGCTTTCTTTCAAATAAATAAAATCGGGCGCCTGGGTGGCTCAGATGGTTAAGCGTCTGCCTTCGGCTCAGGTCATGATCCCAGGGTCCTGGGATTGAGTCCCGATTCGGGCTCCCTGCTCAGCGGGGAGCCTGCTTCTCCCTCTCTCTCTCTCTGTCTCTCATGAATAAATAAATAAAATCTTTAAAAAAAAATACTGATTCGTGATAAAATTGTGAACGTGGTGAACATTTTTTTTAAAAAATCAAATAAAATCTTTTAAAAAAAAAGTCACATGCTCTACCAACTGAGCCAGCCAGACGCCCCCTAAATTGTATACTTTAAAAGGGTGAATTTTATGGCCTTTGAGTCACATTTCAGGCAAAACACAAAGATGAAGCTGAAGAGCTAGACAGGGCCACGCCATGCAGGGCGCTGTGGCCCACACGGAGTTTTTATCTTCAGCCTCAGACTCATGGGAGCTGCAGAAGGCTTTGGGCACCAATGTGCAGCATAGGTTTGCATTTGAGAAAGATCTCCGTGACGAGTGGCCTGGAGATGGGTACAAGGGATGGCTTCGGAGGGCAAGGACGAGCTAGTGTGTGGACCGGCACCCGGCTTCAGGCTGGAGCGAGCTGGTGGAGGACAGCCACGCCGAAAGCAGTTTGTGGGGGCCCCTGGCACAGGCACAGACAGGCTGGGAGAAGCAGCCTCTGATGGTGGCTTCCGGGAGGATGTTTTGGAAGAGGAGGCATCTGAGCGGAACTCTGCAGTGTTGGTTTAGGGCATCCAAATATTCACGGGGTATGCTCGGAAGAAGGAAGCAAATGAGCAAAGGTTTACTGTGGTTCCATTTGGCCAAGCAGGAAGGGAAACAAAAATGATGGGAATGTATTCGGGTTCTCTAGAAAAACAGAACCAATAGGATGTACATATAGGAGGAGATTTAGTATAGGAACTGACGCGTGAGAGCACGGAGGCCCAGAAGTCCCATAGCCTGCCCTCTGTAAGCTGGAGGACCAGGAAAGCCAGTGGTATAATTCAGTCCGAGTCTGGGGCTGAGAACCAGGGGAGGCCATGTCTGAGGTCGGGATAGATGGATGTCCCAACTCCAGCAAGAACACATTTGCACTTCCTTTGCCTTACTGTTCTGTTCAGGACCTCAACAGACTGGATGGTGCCCACCTGCGCTGGTGAGGGTAACCTTCTTCACTCGGTTTGATTCAGATGCTCATCTCTTCCAGAAACATCCTCACAGGCACACTCAGAAATAATGTTTTACCAGCTCTCTGGGCATCCCTTATCCCATCAAGCTGACACAAAAATCTGTTATCACGAGTCTGCTCCATGTCAGCCCGACAGCCATACGCATCTCCTTCAACCGAGCTTGATCTCCTAATAGAGACAATGACTTAAGTCCTAATTCTGCCGAACATGGTACAGCTATCCAGGGCGCAACCAAAAGCACGGAAATACTGGCCAGCAGAGTGTGTCCTCCCACATCCCCCAACTTCCCTGGGGAGGCCTTAGCACCTCTTCCCAAGAGACTGAGGTTCAAGCAGTGCCTTATCCCTCGGGCCCCTCCGTGCCATGAAGGGGCTGGCAGATTTTTTCCATCTCAGATCTATTTGAAAAAATAAAAGTTGCCCAAGGTGGGTTCAGGCCAACTTGTAGCATGTGGACTTTATTTTATAGTCAATAAAGTCATTCTTTCTCTTCTTGAGCCGTAAAACTCAGTCGTCTTTGCATGTCTGTTTTGTATTACACATTCCAGTCCCTCGAACCTCTTGGTAACAAGTTTCCTTAAGGGAGAAATTGTGCTTATTGTTGGGAAAATGTGATCCACGGCTGCACCGGAGATACTCGAGGACTGCAGACACCTAGATGCAGGGAGGTAGGGTGTTTAAGCGTCAGGGAAACCCTACCCCAGGGACGCTCTATCAGAGGGCCGGTCACAGCTGCCCAATAGTAAACAGGAGACGTGTATTCTTTCTGCCACTTAGACTCCCTGGCTTTGCTTTGAGCAGTCAGTACCAAAAACAAGTATGGATTTGTTTCATTCTGTTTGGATTCCAGTTGTTGAGATATAATCGTTTCTTGTGTGTCATGCATTTTTTTTTTAAGGTACTTGAATTTTTACCTTATGGTTTAACAGGCATGGATAAAGTCTTGAAATATTTTCAAAGGGAAGGAGGTGAGGCAGGACGGAGGTGACAGAGATAAAAGATACAGTTACCAAAACTTAAGAGCCGGTGCAAACCAGCTGACTTGGAGGCAAATGGGGCTTCTGAAGGGGAGGAAAGAACTGGGAAAAACACCCAGCACATGCCACCAGCTTGCCTTCCATCTGGGACAGCCGGAGGGAGCCTGTCTGGGGGCAGGAGTGACCCTAGGACTTTGTGACAGCCCTAAGAACAGCAGAACTGACTTCCAAAGTTGGTCTGCACATTTCCAGAAAGTTCAGTGTTTCCCCACTTGCCTCAGGACAAAAACAGCCACTGGTGCTTTATAGAAAAGCAGGTTTGGGGCGCCTGGCTGGCTTGGTCGGTAGAGTGTGCAACCCTTGACCTAAGGGTTGTGAGTTCGAGCCCCATGTTGGGTGTAGAGATTACTTAAAGTCTTTAGAGGCGCCTGGGTGGCTCATTCGGTTAAAGCGTCTGCCTTTGGCTCAGGTCATGATCCCGGGGTCCTGGGATTGAGTCCCACATCGGGCTCTGCGCTCAGCGGGGAGTCTGCTTCTCCCTCTCCCTCTACCCTGTCCCACTCATGCACACACTCTCTTTCTCTCTCTCTGTCTTGCTCTCAAATAAATCAATAAAATATTTAAAAAAATAAAAATTAAAAAAATAAAATCATAGAAAAGGCAGGTTTAAGGGCATCACCCCAAACCCTGTGAAACAGAATGTCCAGGAGAGATGGTTAATTGAGCGATTATGGTCAAGTTGCTTAACTCCCACAGGCCTCCGTTTCTTCATCTTGAAATAGTGCTAGGAAGCGTGGCCAGCCACGGGGTTGTGTGAGGATTTAACCAGGGCACTCGGGTGAGGAGAGATTAGCAGTGTGCCGGCACCTGATTCACGATGGATAGCCGTTAACTGCTTACCTCCTGTTTCCTGTTCCAGGTAAGGCGCAAAGCTCCAAAATCACCCTGGCTAACCTCAGTCTCAAGAGGGGGCCACTGGTCATAATCTCTGTAGAGCCTGTCTGCATCTTGATCCAGCCTCAGGTAATATACCGCACCTGTTGTGTTTGGGTGACATCCCCTGTGCTGTCATGCTGGCTCACCCTTCACCGGAGTGAGTAGAGGTGCACTGGCCTTGGGTTCAGTCTAAGATGGTCACTGCCTCTTAGAACTGGAGCTGGCCCTTCAGCAACATGGAGGTCCAACATGTGTGGGTCCACTTTTACGTGGATTTTTTTCGATAAATGCAGCACAGTACTACAAATGTATTTCTCCTCTTCATGATTTTCTTAATACCAGTTTCTTTTCTCTAGCTTATTTCATTGTGAGAATACAATATATAATACATATAACATGTGAAAATCTACTGTTGCTATTGTGTTAATTTACTGTTTATGTTATCGGTAAGGCTTCCAGTCAACGGGAGGTTATTTGTAGCTCAGTTTTTGAGAGTCAGAGCTATCCATGGATTTTCAACTGGGTCGGGCCACGGCTCCCAACTCCTGAGCTGTTCAAGGGTCAGCCGTACATAGATTTTGATTGATCACCCTCATTTACTCGTGGGCACTGCTCTGGGCCAGAACAGTTCTAGTTTCTGGAAATCAAGTGGGAAAAACAAGGTCCGTGCCTATGTGGAGCTCACGTTGTCACAGGGGATGCAAATAATAAAGAAGGCAGGTAAGTATGTCCAGAATTTCATCCTTTCTTCCTGGAAGCAGAGCTGGAGCAGTACGGGAGTGCCAAAGGGAACCTCAAAGGCCCCGAGTGAGGGGAAGGGTGGTGGTAGGTAAGGTTAGGGAAAGCAGGAAAGATAGAGACTGTTGGCTATTGAAAGGGGTTTGCATTGACTCTAAGTGAGATAAGAGCTTTCAGAGGGCTCCAACCAGAGGAGGGACCTGATCTCTCACTTAGGTTTCACTAGGAGCCTTCTGGCTTGGAGTCGGGGTTAGACTGGAGAGGGGAAGGAATAGGAGAGAAACCAGGGAGGAGGCCTCTGCAACAGGGCACACAAGAGATGGCAGTGACTTGGTCCAGGGTAGAAGACGTGGAAGCGGTGAGAAGGAGTTGGATTCTGGAGATATTTTGGAGGTCAAGCCAATCGGATCGGATGTGGGTGTGAGAGAAGCAGAGGCGTCAAGGATGACTCCGGCAGTAGTCTCCTGGAAGCGACAACGCATGGATGGAAAAAGCTTGATGAGACTGTGGGTGGAGAGATCAGGGGTTCAGTTTGGACTGCATTAAGTGAGAGATGTCTAGTAGGTAGAAATAATGAGGGGGCCGAGTAGGCAAGTTAATGTATGTCTGGGTTCAGAGGAGAGATTGGGGCCCGAGATAGTGTGACGGCCATCAGCACGTAGGTGGTGTTTAAAGCCATGACGTTGAAGACTGTAACCTGGAGAAGGAGTCATAGAAGAGGTCCGAGCCCCAGGCCTGGGGGTCTCAGCCTTTAGAAATGGGGGCCAGTCACAGCCTCACTCGGCAGATGTGGAATCTGAACCTTCTCCTGTGGGACCCCCAGCACCACATTTCCCCTCTCCTGACCTTCCCCGGCCACAGCATGAGGGGAGGGAAGGATCCATTGAGATGAGGATGGGAGAGGGCCACAAACCACAGAGGGCAGAAAATCTTGGTCATCACTTAGTCATCCTTGGTCATCCTTCCTAGAGGGCCAAGTCCAAAAATCGACATTGATCCTGTGTCAGACCGTATCATTGACGTTCATTCATTCAACAAACATTTCCCGAGCGTCTCCTGTGTGCCAGGCACTGGTTACGGACGGTAAAAGTAGACACAGTCCCTGGCTTCAGGGAGCCTCTTTCTTAGCAAAGGGACCACTGAACTAACTGCCACCTTTTATAAGTCTTACTTCTCTTGGATTCCTGGCATTTGTTTCTTCTAAAAGTTTATTTTCTCAATTTTTGTGTCTGTTTCTAAGAAGTGAGAAGAGATCATTCCAGATTTTTATTTGACAAGAGTACAGGCACGGAGAGAATCATCGCTATGTTTTTCTTTGTAATGTGGATTTTTCAGTGACACAGGACCCTCGTGAACTAGTCACACGACAATGGCAGTGTTTAGCTGTGGTGGAAATGAAGCAAGATAGGTGTAAGAGTGAAGACCGGTTGGGCGCCTGGGTGGCTCAGTTGTTTAAGCGACTGCCTTCGGCTCAGGTCATGATCCTGGAGTCCCGGGATCGAGTCCCACATCGGGCTCCCTGCTCGGCGGGGAGTCTGCTTCTCCCTCTGACCCTCTTCCCTCTTGTGCTCTCTATCTCTCATTCTCTCTCTCTCTCAAATAAATAAATAAAATCTTAAAAAAAAAAAAAAAAGAGTGAAGACCGGTTAATACCGCACAACCACATGGTGCTGGTGCCCCCCGAGACCCAGCATCCGAGACCCAGCAGGAGGTTGGGCCACGCACACGCTCATCGCTTCTGTGCTCACTGGGCAAGTGGAGGCTCCCACGCCGACTGTTTTTTTTAAGGGAAACCCAAACATAATTACTCATTTTTTTTTTAA
Source organism: Eumetopias jubatus (assembly GCF_037043125.1). Taxonomy (NCBI): domain Eukaryota; kingdom Metazoa; phylum Chordata; class Mammalia; order Carnivora; family Otariidae; genus Eumetopias; species Eumetopias jubatus. The sequence goes on from NW_028274815.1 coordinate 129,975,684, forward strand.
AGATTTTATTTTTTTATTTGACAGAGAGACACAGCGAGAGGGAACACAAGCAGGGGGAGTGGGAGAGGGAGAAGCAGGCCTCCCGCAGAGCAGGGAGCCCGATGTAGGGCTCCATCCCAGGACCGCGGGATCATGACCTGAGCCGAAGGCAGACGCTTAACGACTGAGCCACCCAGGCGCCCCAGTTACTTATCTTTTTAAAATAGAAACTGAGACAGAAGCCATTAGCGTTTTTGACATTTCATGGGACCCTCTTAACACACCCCTAGGCGGGTTGAGGGCCGCTGTTTGGGAAACAGTTAAGACACATTGGGCATCAGATCGCAGTGTCACCGCTTCCCAGCTGCATGACTGTAAGCAAGTCACTGCACTCAGCCAGCTCTCAGTTTCCCCATCCAGAAGCAGGAGACACTAACGGTTCCTATCTGTCATCTCCTGAGAAGTATATGACATCAGACCTGTGAAGGCCTTGGCTTTGCACAGTCACCTCTCCCTAAAGGGCCACCATTACAGTGGGAAGGGAGAGTAGAGGGTTGGGCCAGGCATGGGAGAGCCCTGGTGTCCTGTGAAGGAGGGGGAGGCATGTCACCCAGGCAGCCGGCTCCGCTCTGGAGCAGGAGATCAGATTACTCCAGGCCCAAAGCTCCGACTGAGCCTTCCCAGACCTGCCTGGATGTGGTGCTTCGTGCTGGCCGGCTGTCAGGAAGGTCTGCCCTGGGTGTGCTGCTGCCAGGCCACAGGGAAGGACCAGGGCACGACTTGCTGCTCGTCCTGGATGAGGCAGCTGCGTGCATATGGGGAGTGAGGGGTCCAGGGTTCACAGTAGAGTTACAGTCCTGGAAGACCAGAGAGGCAGTGATGCCACGAACGGAAATGGAGCGCGCTGAAGATAGAGAAGTGAAGACAGATGATAATATTTAGAAGATGAAGAGTTCAGAGAGAAATGAGAGCAGGGAGTGTCCGAGGAATTTTGGGATGTGGCCACTTCTTGTCCTTAAATCACCTCTTCAGAGCAGCTCACCAGCGATAAGAGCAAATGACTCTGACCTCAATTAAATCTCAACTCTGAGAACAAATTAGCACCAGGGAGCGTCTTACAGATGCTCCTCAGTGTGAAGAACCATGCTTCCAGCTCAGACTGCCCTCTGTTGGAGACTCAGCCCCACATCCCAGTCCTTAAACTCCATAAGAGAAGGTAAACAAACATCCCAAGGGCCTCCCAACCCTTCCCATACAATTACCGTTTTACTTTCACGATCGTTCTGTGAGAGGCTCCTGTTTCCAAGGTGGGGACACTGAGGCACAGAGACGCTGAGCACCACACCCCAAATCCCAGTCGGAGTGGAACTAAGTTTGGAGGCCATGTTCCATGCTTCACTCACTAGACTCAGCTGTCCCTGGACGTGACAAGAATGACTTGGTCAAAAGGGACCAGATGTTCTCCCCCAAAGGGACTGCCAAGGCACCCAAGTCAGAGTCCCTTTCTTAAGCAGCTTAAGACACGGCTAAGGACCGAGGTTGAAAGGTGACACGAATATGCTCATTCAAAGCCTTTACTCCTGGTTCTGGGCAGGGCACGAGACCAGTCAAGGTAAATGACCATAGCGCTGCTAGAAGTTGATAAAAACACAAGGAGCTCCCCGGACAGAGTCAGGAGGCCGTGTTTTTGGCTGTGTCTTGAACTCACATGTGACTTCCATCCAGTTCTTCCCCCGTTCCGCCTGTTGATCAGCAAAAAGAGGCGTTAAGTTCAACAGCGCATTTTCCAACTTTCAACTCTGCTGATGACTGGCACCATCCCTCAGGAAGACAGCTTTGGCAGTACCTGCACATTTAAATGTGCACACCCACTGATTTCTTGGAATATGACTAGAGGAATACACACAGAACTGCACAAGACAGATGCACAGGATGTTCACTGAAACACTGAGTAATGATGACTTGAATGTCCACCATCACGAGACTGTCTAGATAAGTTACAGCATACCTTGGAGAGCAATGTAGCCTGGAGAAACGAATGAAGAAGGAATGTAAGTAGTAAAGTGGAAGCATCACTATGGTGTATTTTTTTTTTCTTAGTGCACGTGAGGCAGAGGGAGAGGGAGAGAGAAAATCTTAAGCAGGCTCCATGCCCAGCACAGAGCCTGACGCCGGGCTTGAATCTTATGACCCTGAGATCATGACCTGAGCTGAAATCAAGAGTTAGATGCTTGACCCACTGAGCCACCCTTGCGCCCCCACCATGATATACTCGAGTGAAACAAGATTTGTCCAATAAAAAACATGTATGGTATGCACACATTGCTGTATTTGTATAATGAATATAAAGAAGGAAAGGTGAAGGGGAAAGTCTTCTACAGAATGTTTTACTTTTTTTTTTTAAGGTTTTATTTATTTTTTGACAAAGAGACAGCGAGAGAGGGAACACAAGCAGGGGGAGTGGGAGAGGGAGAAGCAGGTTTCCCCGTGGAAAGGGAGCCCGATGTGAGGCTGGATCCCAGGACCCTGGGATCATGACCTGATTCGAAGGTAGACACCTAACGACTGAGCCGCCCAGGTGCCCCCAGAATGTTTTACTTTTATAATAAAAATTACTTTAAAATATTTTAACGTGTAGAGTAATATAAGGTAAATCTATATGAATCTCATCTAAGCAGTTTGGAGTTCTTGAACTACCAAACGAACCTGATGATTTGAGATTTGCAGTGTTCCTCGGATTCGGTATGTCTAGTGCTTTATGCATCAGCTACACCCACCAGCCTGTGGGGTGGACTATTTGGCAGGTGGGAAATGGAGGCCCCAAACTGGTTTTTCAAAGCTATTTCTACTACACACAGTATTGCCTCCTTTGGATTCCTACAAACCTATTTCTGTTCCTATCTTTTGGGAGCTCATCTCTATGGGGACACTTAGCACGCTGTATTGTAAGCGCGGGTTCCAGCACAGTGCTGTTCAAAGTGGGGCCTCTGCTGAACCTTAGCTAAAAAATCACGGCTTGCATTTGATAGGTCCTTGGGATTTTTAAATTTCATTTTTTCCTGGCCATTCATTTTTTATTATATTTTACAAAAATATGCATCTGTGATGACTGGAAAATTCTTTAAAAACTGGTGCTTCGGGGGGATCGCCGAGAAGCACCGGGAGGCTGGAGAGTAAAGAGTCATCCACACCGCGGCAGGCACTCCACGTTTGGAGTCTGAACGAGCGCATCGCTGAATGGCTGACTGTGTGAATGAGCAAGAGTAAGGCACAGTGGGGGCGGAAAATGCCCAGCACCTTGGTTTCGCATTCAGGGCCATGCAAAGGGTGAGAGCTTAGGACTTCAGGGTCACGGCCAGACTTGATAGGAGCATCACTAAATGCTCACTCTCCTGATCTTAAAGATGGAGCTGAGAGACCTTTTCCCCCAAGTCGTGGAGATGCCCACCAGGGAAAAGTGAGGCAAGGGCCACAGACAAATAAAAAGCAACACTCACTGCTCATGATTACAAAATCAGACGAAGTTAGCAGACTAAGATAAACATTCTCCTTACCAGCCTGAACAAGGAACAGGAAACACAGGCCCCGCGCACAAAGCACTTATTTGAAGCACTACTGTTTAAGAGGAAGCTTTCGGACCATTTACCTCAGGGTGAAGAAAGTGAGGAGGGGGCAGGGTCCCACCCGGGCAGGGTCCCACCCTGGGGTCCAGGTTCATCCGTGAGGGAAACAACTTCAGCCTGAAAGGTTTTGCCTCAGAACACAGGCAAAAACTTGCCACTCCGGAAGGCGGCTGGGCCTACCTTTGCTCCATTTTGAAATTTCCCAGAGGCGCTTTGCAGAGGCAAATAGATCTTCCTAATACTTAGAGAGACCGGAAACGAGAAAAATGACTGCTCTTTTTGTTTTTAAGCATCCCTGTAAAGCTGTGCCATAGAAAGCAGGGTCAGAATGGACCTGAGTCCTAAGCCCTTCCCCTGTGTGTGAATCATTAGGCCATTTATCCTCAGTCCCCCAGATCTGCAAATGGAATGATAACAGGACCCGAGTTCATGTGAGGAGTAAATAGGAGAATGTGTGTAGCACACTTAGCTCAGGCCTGACGCAGCGTGAGCCTTCCACACATGCTAGCTCAGGGCTCTTTCTAATCACAGACCAAAGTGGAAGCCCAAAGGAGTCTTGAGCAGTGACAGGTACCATTAATTCAACATGTGGCATGTGCCAGAAGTAGCGTTCAGTGACACATTTGTAATCTGGTGGGATTCTTGGTACAACCTCTGAGGTAGCTACTCAGACAGCACTTGAAGAGGTGAGGTCCCCTATCCCAGCTGGGCCAGCTCGAGGCAGCTGGGGTCAAGGAACTGAACCAGACTCCCCTCTTGTGCTCCCCATCATCACCCACCTCTCGCCCTCTTGGCTTCCTGGGTCTTGCTTTCTTCTGTGTTTCCCAAGACAAAGCATGAGATCGTGGGCATCAGAGCATTGGCTTTGGCTGGCTTTGTTGTTCTCAAGCCTTCCTCATTGGTATGATTTTACAAAGATGTGGTGGCATGCCCTTAAATTAAAAAAAAAAAAAAAAGTTCGGTCCTTAAATGTCTCCTGAGGGGGGAAAAGGAAGGTTTCTATAAATGATTTCGTTTTCTTCTCCTTAATGTTGAATTTAATAAGGCTAAGTTACTGGATCTCCACTCACAAGTTGGGTTGTTTGTTGGTTTGTTTTCATTTTGGAAACTCCTCTCCATAGTGAACCACCCTCTCTCTGCTGAAAAAAATTCCATGAGGAATTCTGATCAGATGCCGGGGCTGTGGGGCAGATCCCCTGGAGGCTATCATGTTTCTAGAAGGCTCCTAGAAGGCAACAAGTCTTGCAACCTGACTCTTAACTGACTTCTTACCTGTTGGATTGTCTCAGGGCAAAAGGAGAAAACGACATAAGCATGCTTTCTGTGTCCAAACAAAACTATGTATTTTGTAAAGGAAGAAATCTTTTTTTTTTTTTTTTAGATTTTATTTATTTATTTGACAGAGAAAGAGACAGCGAGAGCAGGCGCACAAGCAGGGGGAGTGGGAGAGGGAGAAGCAGACTCCCCGCTGAGTGGGGAGCCTGATGTGGGGCTCGATCCCAGGACCCTGGGACCCTGACCTGAACCGAAGGCAGACGCTTACTATCTGAGCCACCCAGGCGCCCCAGGGAGAAATCTTTTTAAACCGACAACTGAAATTCACTTGACCCTATAAAAGGCAACAGAAGGGCGAGAGCCCTGGAACCTGACTACTTGGGCTTGGGCACCAGCTCTACCGTTATTGTGTGGCCCTGGGCAAGTTGCTTAATGTGTCTGTGCCTCAGTTTCCTCCTGGAAAATGCAAGTGATAACAGTACCTGAATCCATATATTTTTGTGAAGTCAAAAGTGGGTTTGCCAGACAGTGAAGGATTGTCCCAGAACGCTCAGGGATACAACTGGGAAAGGCCCAGGCAAACCCACCCTAAGCGTAAATGCTTTAGGAACAGTCTCTGCACATTTTACTGCTCCGTAGTCTTAGCTGCTATTATTCACAGCTACCTCCTTGCCTTTGGTGGCCATGGTCCTCGTTTATTTATTGTCCACTCTGTAGGGGCCTTATCCCTACAATGCCACTGATCTGACACCCCCAAAGCCCTCAGGAAGTGTTTCTCGCTGTTCACAGAACAAGCTTCCAGAGAACCTACTATATGCCAGGCAAACAGCTTCAACAAATCTTGTGGTCTTTTCCCTCTTTATCTCCTCAACCTTCAGGCAGCATCTAACTTGAAGGTTAAAATAGAGAAAATGCCGTGTGATGCCAGACTGACGTGTCCACATGCAAGGAATGCCCGTGATGGCCGGCAACCCCCAGAAGCTAAGGAGAGAGGCCTGGAACCTTCTCCCTCACAGCCTCCAAAAGGAACCAATCTTGGCGACACCTTGATTTCAGACTTCTGGCCTCCAGGATCATGAGAGGACAGATTTCTGTCAGTTTAAGCCCCCTGGTTGGTGGCACTTTGTTACAGCGGCCCTAAGAAACCAAGGACAACCCCCTTCATGACCCAAGTCCAGACCTTCACAGTCTTGCATCCTGACAAATGCAAGGGCCTCTTCACTGCTCTCCCTGCCTGCTCTCTGTCTCTCCTCATGTCTGTCTGAAAATACCAGCTTCTGACTCCCAGGTCAGAGACACCCATGATGCCCAGCGCGCCTACATCAGCACTTCCCAAACTTATCTGAGGGTGAGAATCCCACAGATGATGGTTAAAATTACAGGTTCCCTGGCCCAGTTCCAGACCTCCAGAAATGGGCTTGTAGAAGGGGAGCCTTGGAATCTGCGTTTTTAATGAGCACCCAAAATGATTCTTAACCTCAGGCACATTTGGGGCACTCTGGCCCACAAGAGGAAATCCAGAAGAGACCAAGGATCTTGGTTCAGTGATTTCCATACCATGCCACCAACCTCCTATTCGAACGTCACTTCCCCAGGTTTTCCAGGGCCTCGGACTTCATCCCACTGTGCTGCCTGCCTTGCAGTCCTTCAGTTTGCTCATCCTCTGCCCAAAGATGCTTACGTACTTTGAGAACCACCCTGGTCTTGCCATTTTCCTCCCTAGAACTGCTCTTCCTTTCCTCCTTCTTCTAAATCTAGAATCCAGAATCTGAATGATGCCACAGACCTTAAAGTTGTCTCTGATGACTCAGAGACAGCCTTTCAGTGAACTTGGAATAAAAACCAAACCCCACACCCCGGCCTGCAAAGACCCAGCATGGCCTGGCCCTGCCTACCTCTCGCACTCAGCCTCTTTTGGAAACATTCTCCTTCGGTCTCGAAGTTCCAGGCATGGGCTTTCCTTTAATTCCCCAAACACACTGCGTTTTTCCCTGCCTGGATCCTTGGCACAAGCTCTTCTCTCTCCCCACCACCAATACCTTATAATACTTAAATATCATGTCCTCAGCGCTTTTCCTACAACCTATCCTAAGTAGAACGCGCACGCGCGCGCACACACACACTCTCTCACACACACACACTCCACTTATACTCAGTCACCACACTCTGTTTGATCAATTGCCAACATTTAAAAATCAGGAAGTATCACATAAAAATGTCCAGCCAGACCTGCCACTACAAAGCCGGCGTTCTCCCACAGCCACCCAGGTGGGAGGTGAGCCCTGGCCTGGAACAGGAGTCCTGTGCAGGCCCCACCCAGCCTCTCACTCCCTTCCCTTACCTGCCTGGGCCATAAACAGCTGTGTTTGGGACACTCCCCTTCCCCCTTCCAAGTTGGGTTCACTTATCATCTGTCTGCCTCATGGAGAGAGATGGTCTTGGTCCCCAGTGCAACCCCAGCATCTCGCCTGTGCTGGGCACAGAGCTGGACCTCGCTAAACATGAGCTGAATGAGTGGATGAATGGATGGATGGATGTCTTGCCTCCTCCCTGTGTCCCATAAGCCATACCATTCATTTTGCCTTTTAATTACACCCTTCCCCGCAACACTCATTAATTTGCTGCCCCCAGTGCCTCCCTCCCCCGTAGAGCTTATGAAAATACAAATCTGATCCTTTCATTGCCCAGTTGTAAACATTTGAGGAGTCTCCCAGCACCCAACTGGAGAAAGCATAAACTCGTCACGAAGGCATCTGAGGCCCTTCAAGCTCTGGTTTCCACTTACTTCTCCAGCCCCCACCTCCAGAGAGAGCCCCCCACCCGGCACACCCACGCCCCACACGATGGCTTAGGGAACACACCATGTTCTTTCCCCGCCCCCACACCTCTGCTGCAAAGCTCCCTTTCCCTGGAATGCCTCCCCCCCCCCAACACACACACCCTGCCATGCCTCTAGCAAACTCCTACTCATTCTTCTGCCCTAGCGCTAACCAGAGTCACTTCACTGTGAAACACTCCAGACCGCCTCCCCAGGCTGACTTAGTCATTCTCTCTTTTCTATTCCCACCCCCTCCCCTTTCATACCGCAGCCTCAGCACTGAGTAATGGCTCAAAATAGCAGCTGGTGTCTTCTGAGTACTTGCCGTGTGCCAGGCACAGAGTGAGCTTTATCGTCTTTAATCCTCACACTCGTGCTGAGCCCCTGCCTGGAAGGAAGCCTTCCCCCTTCAGGCCCCCCCCCCTACCCCAACACACAGAGATGCAGGAGGATCACTTTCTCACCTCCAGCTTCCCTGAGAGGCCACCCCTGCCACTCTATGTTGAATTTTCTTTCTCCTTCCATGCCTTGTCCTACCCCCCAGGCCTCCCCATCTCCCCTACCTGCTTTTTTTTATTCCATGACTCATATCACTAACAGACTATACATTTGATTAATTTGTGTATTCAGTCTCTACCCTGTGGAATGTCAGCTCCAGGAGGGCAGGGATGTTGTCATGCTTTCTTTACTACTGTCTGTGTACTATCTAGAATAGCACCTGGCACATAGTAGACAATAAATATTTATTAATTCAATGAGGATAGGTATTATTACATCTCCAGTTTACCCCCAAAGTAAGTTGTCTGGAGAGAGATTAAGATGCGTTCCACAGGTGGTTGGTGGTAGAGTCAAACGTGATCTCTGGATGGTTAACTCCCAACAACCCACCACCACCCTTAACTACAGTGGGTAGTACTTCCTGAAGACATCTCTCCCTGGCTCTGACATCTCAGCTGGACGTGGGGTCCTTGGAAGCAAGAACTCAATTGTATTCAGATTTCTGTTTCCTTGCGTGATCCATGGTAGGGGCTCAAGGATATTTGCCAAACCAATCTAGATGCGAACTGTGAAATGCTAGATGGTAGAAATCCTGTCTTCACTTTTTATCCTTTATCTCCATGCTAAAAAAAGTGTTAAAGACATAGTCGAGCCTTTAAATACTACGTTAACAAATTCTGTTATGGCAGTAGGTAATAAAAATAATTATCAATCATGACAATAATAGGTAACATTTACAAAGTCCTGACTCTGTGCTGGGCCCTTTCCTGAATGCTTTGTACACGAATGAAGACGATCAACTCTCTTACTATCCTCATTTTACAGATGATGAAATGGAAGCTCAGGTTAAGAGCTTGCCTGAGGTCACGCAGCTAGGAAATAGCAGAGGCAGGATTTGCATGTAGGCACCTGAGAGTCACGTTCGTAACTACTCTGGGCTGCATCTCAGCTAGGCGATGTCCATTACAAGGCCACCCTGTGTGAAGACAAGAAGATTGGTTTATTACACATTTCTGTTTTATTTCAAGGGACTTCTTGAAATTCCGCCAAAGGCTTTGGTAGGCAGTACTACTTGCTAAATAATAACCACTAGTATGCATATTGCACTTGATGGTTGGCAGAGCGGCTTCATGCACTGTTTCTCATCTGACCCCTGCAACAATGTGATGAGGTGGCCACTTCAGTCTCATCTCATAGAAGAGGAATCTGAGGCTCTCTGAGCGGTTAAACGAACAAGGTCAAGGTCACCCACCCAGTGAGGAGCAGAGCAAGGGCTCAAGTTAACATCTATCACTTGAAAAAAATTAAGATCTGAGTGTTTTCAAACATAAGACTCTTCCATGTCACTTAAAAGTAAGTAAGCTAATCCACGGAAAAGCACTCGGCACAGTGCGTGGAACCAGGTAGGACCCTCATAAATGTGAATTATCATCATCTTCATCAACACCTCCTAGGAACTGGAATATTTTAAGCAGATGACTGCAGCCGTTCTGTTGAGCCTGATGGAAAGATTACCCTTTTCATTCTAGTTCATCCCTGGTAATGTTGAAATAATGATCAATCTCCATTATCCCTGGGGAACCATAGAATGCTAAGAGCTGGAAAGGGTTGTGGAGATGAGCTCATCCGGCTCCTGCATTCACAGATGGAGAAATTGAGTCCTAGAGAGGGAAGAGGTCAGAGGGCAAACTTCTCCAGGGTAGGGCTCCTGCACTGTGCCTGGCACATACTGCCCCCCACCCCACGAAGGTGGGCCGTTACCTAAAGGGCATCTAGCTTTTTAAAAGCTACAGGAGATAATTCATTAGTTTCTGAGCTTTGAGCGCTCCCACCCCTCCCCCACACAAAGTACCAAAGTGTTATAAGATATTAACCAGAAAACCGGTCATGTGACTTAATTCCACCTCTGCTTAAAATGCTTTGGTGAGTAGTCTGAGATTCATAAATATACACTTCAACTCTTTCTCAAAGAATTATTAACCAGCTCCATCAAAACTGGAACTTGAGCAATCATGGAGAAAAAGAGCTGGCAAGAGAAACATCTTGAATAAAATCTCGCCACCAGTATATATGACTTCTTGGCACCTCTTTTTTTTTCTTTCTACAAGTTCGAGGGGGAAGGAAAGAAAGAGGTATTATTGTATAAGACATGAATCAATAAAACTAATCGTGGAAAATTACAGTCCCTTTCCACCTCACAAGATGGATTCCAAATGAACGTAACAGTCATGTTAAGTTGTAGAACTTGAAGACAGAAGCATTGGAAAGGGGGATGCAGCACAGAGGTAACCCTCACTGGCTTTTTCAGAGGGTGGAAACAGGCTGGAAGAACCTGACAGTGTGTGGGTGTGATAATCAGTGGTAGCCCATTCCCAACTAATGATTTTGAGAACCTATAATTTATCGAGTCCGTGTCATACTCACCTTCCTTATCTCACTGAGGCCCGGGGGACTAATTCTCCCGGGCATAGGACTAGCTTTTCATTCCACACTAAGGCCTTGATCAGCTTTGGCTTGAGGATTTGGGGGTGGGGAGGGATGACTGAGAGAAATGAGATTAGGGTTCAGCCTGGGAACTAAAGAAACAGAAATATAAACCCTCCTCTGGGGTGGCTCTGGGCTTCCTGCTTCTCAAGCACGGCTGAGATTCAGGCCCTTCCAACAAACCTGAGGCCACGACAGCTCTCTGAATGAAAAGGTTCCCCTCCCCCACAACACCTTTATCAAATTCAAACTATTTTCCACATTCCTTCCTTACCCAGCTCAGGCGCACCTGTGACGCAGGGCTCAGGGCAAATTCCACTCAGGAGATCCAGGAAGCTCCGGCCTGGCCCTCCCTTCTAGAAAGGAAAGTCCAAGAGGGATACCACACCCGGAGGAGGGGAGAGAGGACATGACAATACCTCCAGGAATGCAGGGCCCACGCAGGTATGTTGGCACCCATGCACTTCCTCTTGAAAAGGGCCTGGTATGGATAACAGTAATAAAGCTCAACCACACCATACTTGCTCCCACTGAACCGGGGCCCCGGCTTCCAGGGCATGGCCCCGGCAGTTGGGGAGTGGAGGGTCACCGCTGAGAATAAAGATTCCCAAAGGCTGTGACATGTTTTCTCCTCAGCGGTTCTTCAAGTGGGGGCCCTGGGTGTCCCTGAGACCTTTTGAGGGGATTCTCAAAGCTAAAACCATTTCACAGTATTGACATGTCACTTGTTCTTCTCACCCTCGTTGTCTCACAGGTATCCAGTGGTGTTTTCCAGAAGGGGCATGACATGTGATGAAGTCACCCTGATGACTCCTGGAATGTGTGCTTGTGTGTTCTTGTGTTTAAACATTCTCAGTTTGAAATAATGCAATATATGTTAAGAAAAAAAAAAGATAGCAGGAAGAATGAAGGGGGGGAAATCGGAGGGGGAGACGAACCATGAGAGACAATGGACTCTGAAAAACAAACTGAGGGTTCTAGAGGGGAGGGGGTGGGGGGATGGGCTAGCCCGGTGATGGGTATCAAGGAGGGCACGTTCTGCGTGGAGCACTGGGTGTTACACACCAACAATGAATCATGGAACACTACATCAAAAACTAATGATGTAATGTATGGTGATTAACATAACAATAAAAAAATTTTAAAAAAAGACAAAAACAAGGAAAAAACATTCTCAGTTTTAATTCTCCTACACTGAATGTTAAAAGACAACACATAAACAAAATACTTGGGGGCCCTCCATAATTTTTAAGGGCCTTAAGTGGTCTTGAGACCAAACTGTGGAGCTACCCCATCACAACACCACACTTCATGTCCAGCAGAGCTTGAGTCACATAGCAGGCGCTTTTGAACAGGGGGTGGAGGCCACAGCCTTATTCAGCTTGGGATGGAGTCCTTTCCATCTGTACTTCCACCCAAAATGGCCAGAAAAACCTTAAATTCCCCCACAAACACTTAGTGAACTGAAACCCTCCCTCCACCCACCCACCCCGGGGAAAGATGGACTTCTCACGTTTGAGCCCAGGTCGGGCAAAGTTAACATGAAGAAACCACACTCCCTCAGCACGAGCACCGGGCAAAGCCGTATCTGAGTACCTGCTAGGAGTCAGGTACCACGCTACCCGCTCAGAAGTGAGTTGTAGTCCCTGCGTCCTCAGTGCTTTCGTTCTAGGGTGGAGGGCAGATGACTCCAAAAAAATGACAAAACTGAAACTTGTCGCACAAGTGCTGGGAAGGATGTACAAGGCGTCAGGAGGGATTTGAGGTAGGCGGATGAGGGGAAGGAAGGCTCTGAGGATTCAGGTGGAATGAAGCGCCCTAACCAATTCCTCCCGGCCATCTCAGACATCCCTCCAGCCCCCTCAAACCCAGGTCAGCTCAGAGGAGGGGTCAAGAGGGTCCTTCTAGGTGGGTGGGGGGACTTGAGGGTCTCCTCCCCACTCCACCCCCCCAACCCCGGCATGGCCAATGCTAAACAGCTTCCCCGTTAGGAGAAACCTGACTCTGGGGCATTTAGAGCAAAGGGCTCAGTCTTGATAAATCAAGGACACAACTCTTATCACTACACTCGGAGAACGTTATCCAGAGGCTGCTGTTGGTGGAAACAGCAATCAGCCAAGAAATGGCTAGAGGAGGGAGAGGAAGACTCCAGAGGTTAAAAATAAATACAAAATAAGCAAAGAAGAAAGAAAGCCCGGGCGGGCCGGTCTAGAAGTCCTCAGGGAAGCCGGAGCTGAGGGGAGCCATCCTGGGCCTCAGCTCACTTTCCCTCCCCACTTGCGGCGCCCTCTCGACCTCCCAGGACCTGACGGATTGCAGAAAAATCTCCACGGACAAAACCGAGCCTGAAGAGCCCTGATGTTCTCCCCTAGTAACTGCTGCAGAGGCGGGAAAACTTTTATTTTGCAAACAGAGTTGCAGCCGGACGCCTAAACGACCCAACTGGGTGGTGGAGGGGCGTTGCTGCACGCTGCAGCACCCCAAAGTGAACGTGGGGTGGGGGGCGCCGGGAACCGAACATAACCACCGCGCTTCTACGACCAGCGGGACTGCGCGATCCAACCCCAGCCGGGCGCGTTCTCGCCGGGACGGGCCGTCAGGCGCGTGCCTGCGCTTGCGCAAAAGGCACCCGCCCCAGCTCCTCTCCAGGTGCGCTCGCGCTTCCGGCCGGCCTTTCCAAGGCGGAAACACCAGAGCCCGCGCATGCGCTTTCCAGCTCTCCTGCTAGATCCAGGGAGGGGGCCCAAGGCTTCAGGTGATCCCACCCCTCCCTCGCAGCGCGGAGCCAATCGCACGGCGGTGGGCGGGATTTTTGAGAAGGCGATCCGCCCACGCGCTTCGCGAAGCGTGTATCGATTGGTTGGCGACGCTGGCGCAGGTGCGCGCTTCCTATTGGGTGGGGCGGGGCGCGAGCCGCCGAGGCTTCGGCGGAGGCTGCAGGTGAGCGCGCGCGCGCGCCGCGGCTCCCCCCCGGCTCGGGTGCGCGCGCGCGGGCTTGCGGGGGAGGCGGCCGAGAGCGAGATTGCGGCGCCTGTCGCTTCTGCTCCGCCCCCTCCTCCTCCTCCGCCGTCGCGGCCGCCGCCGAGGCCCGGAGGGAGGGAGTCGCGTCCCCGCCCGCCGCGCAGCCAGTCCGACCCTCGGTCCCGCTGCGTGAGGAGTCAGCCGAGCGGAGCTCTGCGCGGAACCCCGAGCCCCGGCCGAGCCCCTCTGCAGGTGCCTGTGAGGAGGCGCCCGGGCTGCAGCCGCGTCTCCAACCCGCCGGCGGCGCACTCGCTCCCTGCGCTCCCAAGGGGCGGCCCGGCCGGAGGAGGCCGCTGCGGGGCCCGGCCTCAGCATGAACCGCAGCCACCGGCACGGGGCGGGCAGCGGCTGCCTGGGCACCATGGAAGTGAAGAGCAAGGTGCGCGGGGCCGGTGCTGGGCGGAGCGGCCGGCTGCTGGGGGCCGGGCCTGGGGGAGGCCGGGGGGCTGCCCGGGTGTCTGCAACGCGGCGGGGGGGTTCGGCAGTGGGGTTTGGAGACAGGAGGCGGTGGATAGTAAACTGGCCGAGAAGGGGGCGAAGGAGGGGCCTTGTGTTTGTTCCTGGCCCAGGTGGGAAGACCAGTGGAGCACTTAATCTCCTTGAATCTTCATTGCTGTTCAGGGATGGGAGGTGTCTGAGCGCAGTGTGGTACGAAAGCTTTGGGGGAAATTCTAGCTCCTGGTCTATGAGTAAAAGGTATTTGGAACACGCGTGGTCACAAAATGTTACCCCTTTCTGTGGTTCAAGGGTGCATCGAGTGGTGAAAGGGAGAGGCCAGTGCACTAAAGAGCCCTTTTAAAGTTAGCTTTGCTTCCTGCTGGGGATTTCTTCGGCACTAACTTTGGTATGCGTTTAATCTGTAAAATTAACACTATCACCCTTCGTTTGAGTAGCCCTTTACAGTTTGAGGCTGGATGCTCTTTTCATTCCATCGTGCTACCTTTTCACGTCAAGTGTTTTCCTTCTTCACCGACGGTATGCCAGTCTGCCGAATTCTGGCCGTATCCGCGGAATTCCTAAATTGCAAGGCTCCCTGAGCAGGGTAGTCTATAGGGATTAGGTAAAGAATGTTTTCGGAAGGGGGTTTTGAGTGGAATTTGAAGGTGATCGGCAACCACGGCAACATTTTCAGCAAGCATTTCGTGAGTTGAAGAGCCAAAGGAGTTTAGATCTAATTTGCTTCTCTGGAAAATGGAGGGATCAGAAAGGGCTCGCCAGGCTCTGCTTTTATGACAAAACCTGGAAGCCTTCTTACAGAATAACGTCTAGACTCTATAGAATAAAACTGTTTTTGAGAACACTTAACATAGTTAAGAAAACCAAAACACATGCAAGAATGGGAGAACAGTACGAGCATATCAACTTCAAAAATGATGAAACATCATTGAATATAAGACTATTTAGGGCAAATCCAAATCAGGGAGTGGTTTTGAGTGAAGTAGAGTAAGGAGAGCTCCCTGGAGCCTGTGGGTGGAATGGCTTTATTATCTAGACTTGATAAGCAAAGTTCTGTAAGCTGCTGTAGCTGAGGTCTTCGGCTCAGGAATATCTACATTCATTTTGGGAAGCATCATTTAAATGGTTTGTGACTTCGCATCAGGGTAGGGAGTAGTTCCACAGAAGCCGTTCTGTTTTAATAAGAATAGAATTGTAATTGTAGCAATTTAAGGAATGTGCTCTTCCCTGTGTCCTCCATGGAACTGCCAGAGCAGACGGAAGAGATGTGCTTGAGCTGAGGGTTAAGATGACTCCAAATATACAGGGTTTTCCCTCGAGCGGTATAGCGGCGGTAGTGGTTCTGTGCCCAGTGGTTGAACTTTCTCAGGCATCTCTGTCATAAATCTAGTTTGCGTCTGTGGGGGTTGAGGTTAAGAAAAGAAAAACACTTAGGATATTGCATAATCTTAAAATTCAGTTTGTGGCCCTAATCTTGGTAGCAAGTCTTTAAGTCATCATAGGAAAACATGCGTAGAGATTCTAGGTGCGCTGTTAAATACAGTCAAACAGTAATTTATCTCCTGAACTAGAAACCTCGAGCACTCTGGGACTGGAATTTCAGGCTTTCTGCCCCTTCTCTTCTGTCAGCTGATACTACATGTTATATATTTGAGCTGCCGTGCTGCAGTTGTAAATAGAATCAAGGCATTCTGAGAACCTGCACTGAAGGAAGTGTGGTTCCTCTGTTCTCGATGTTGGTGAATAGACCCAATATTAGGTACTGTTTTTTGTGTCTGTGACACCCTTGTGTTTTAAATAGATATTGTTGACAACATTTATTTTTAGTGGATTAAAGAAAACACTTGTCATCTTTATCATTTAAAAAGTACTTGGACAGATGTTTCAAACAATATTTCCCTTTGTCAGCTGCCTTGGAAATATCACAGCTTTTTACAAAACTGATGGTCAAGAGGTTGTAACCACAAGCAGGTGATAATGCAGATCCACATTTCAGGATCTCTTTTTCTTCTGCATAGAAAACAGGGTCAGCTGTATTATCTGAGCAGAGCTGGGAAAGTTCTTAATAATGAAGGTGGTATCCTTTAATAACCTTGGAACAGTCTTTGGGCTGTACATTTTCTAATTATTATTCATGGGCATTACAGTAGTAAAATTAACTTTGCGGTTTCTTGAATGTACCAGCAGATCCTGGGAGAACGGACACATCCTGGGTGCCCAAGACAACTAAACTGGCCTTCGTAAGAGTTATAAATGGTTCACGTAGTGAATAGTTGTTGACTGGGTCTTAGTTTTATCTCTTAGTATTTTTCTTCACGTGTAGTAAAACGTTCTCTTAATCCTATTGTTTTTCTGCAAGAAGCATAACAGTTTCTCTTGTTTGATTTTGTTTTCTGCTAACATTTGCAAAAGGGCACATCTGCTGTGAGGCCACACAGTTTTTCATTGTTTTTATCATAACACTTAAGGAAGAGAAAAACATGTTGAGCAAAGGATTTTCACCCAAAAGCTTTAGCAGTCACGTTGGAGCCCTAAAATGTTCCAGTGTTAGATGGTACTCTGATTGACATACCTGGAGAAGTGGTAAACCCTGGCGGGAATCCAAGCACTAGGAGCTTCAGGTTGTGATACCAGAATGAAGAACATGGAGGAGAAGCTGTGACTTTTGATAACATCATAAGATTAGCTCTGATGTGAAGGGTGTTGCCGAGTTTTTATTTACTTTGAAACGTGAAGGTGTGACTAAACTTTTTTGAGAGTTTTAGGTATGAGTCACCTTATATTCTTGACAAGTGTTGTTGTTTATGTTTCAGGAATGGGTTACGGGAAACTCCTATTGAGGTGGTTTTAGTGAATTTTTAATTTAATACTGATGAGTAGTGTGGGTATCAGTAAGGCAGATGAACTTCTGCTGTGTAACAGATGCAGTGACTCCAGATATTCGTAGGTCCTTGGGAAGAGAAACTGACACATTTGTAACCTGCTCAAATTACTCTGGTGGGGACTTTGTCTGCTTGATGCTTAAGGCTGTGTTAGTATTACATTAGAATACATTAGTATTTCTTGTTAATAGTAGATATTTAGAGGAAAAATGAGTTCAGTGGTTGAGCACATTGGGCAAACATTTGTTTAAAATTAAAAAAAAAAATCAACCGGAGGACTGAACTGAGTCTTTAATATCTGGTCTCACAGTGATTCCTAAGAATGTGATTATAGTTTTGTAGCATTTCCTAAATGTGGCTGGGACACTTTCTGAGGAAGGTTGATTAACCTTACCTAGGTTTCCACCTGGAGGAAATGCCACGCTGGGCCCATAGTAAGTCATAGATCCTGTTTATCAGGGACCAGATGAAGCCAGTCCTGAGTGCCACTTTAATAATCTGACATTTGGAGAGCAGAGGTGTGATTCTAGAGGAGGAATCAGAATGGGGCATGATAGAGGTGTTTCTGTGGCCCCTTAATGCCTCTCTGATGTCTTTGTCCTCTTCACCTACTCATGGGTGAGCTCCTGCTGTGGGCCTGAGCCTTTCCGTCTGTAGGGCTCAGGCACTGTGCCAAGCACACAAACACTTCTTGCATTAATTGGATGGTTGTAGGATGTATATTTTAATGTATTAACAAAGCTGTTTTCCAGCATTCATAGGGAAGATGCTCCTTATCTCTAGACCTATTTCTTAGATGATCTACCTCCCATTTGTAGTGTGCCTTAATGCAAAGAAGCTCAGAGTCCCTTTTTTATATGTTGCTATTAATTCTTGCCACTTCTGTGAAATCATAATTCCTTTTATGGGGGAAGAAACTCAGGTGCTTTTTGCTGTTGGCCAAAATAAAGACTTGGGCACATCTTTTTTACCCCATGGCCTGAGGTGGCAGAGGACTGCTGTCAGGATCTGGGCTCCAGACAGGGTTTGAGCTGAGTCACTGCAGGGCAGTCCCCAGTGAGGCCTGGGAACCCCAGGGATTGAGTGGAGCCTGCATCCCTTGAAGGGAATGCCCTTCCGAGATGTAGCAGTGAGAAGGCACATTCCTGTGTCTCTCTTACGCTGTTTTATCTCCGATAATGAGATTTCCGACAATAGACTGTGTCACTGCAACTGTCTTTTTTATTAAGGGAAGTACTACGCCTGTTAATTTTCCTGTGGAGTGCATTTTCAGATTGGGTCCTGTTACTTTTGTTTTGTTTTTAATTAATATGTTCATTGTATTTGTAGTTTGGAGCTGAATTTCGTCGGTTTTCCCTGGAAAGATCAAAACCTGGAAAATTTGAGGAGTTCTATGGATTATTGCAACATGTTCATAAGATACCCAATGTTGACGTTTTAGTAGGCTATGCAGACATCCATGGAGACTTACTCCCTATAAATAATGATGATAATTACCACAAAGCTGTTTCAACGGCCAATCCACTGCTTAGGATTTTTATACAAAAAAAGGGTAAGTACTACTATGTGGAAAAATTGTTTTAGAAATAAAAGTAGTTTATTTTCCTCATTGCTAAGATTATGCATTGAATCCTCACTTTGCTGAATAGAGTTTTGTCCATCAGAAATATAGGACAGAAAGACTGTGACTTTGGAATCAGAGACTAAGATTCTCGTTTTTTTGGTGGCAACTGACTTTCAAGTGCCATATTTACTACTTAATAACTACCTGAAGGAGAGTTAACTTATTTAGAATGTTTCACAGAAATAAAAATAGTTAATTATCTGGAAGATTAGATAGCAAGTCATTATTGTGGAGGAATTTAAACACTGATATTAGTCTTGCAAAAGAACATTTGAAATAACCATCCTATATGGCAAGCATTTTCAAATGTGTTTTGAATTTTAAAACTTTTTTTTTTTTTTAAACTTTGTGGCCTCCTCCGTGTTGCCTGTCTGCACATGGGCCTAATGTGTGCCATTTATTTCTTTGTCTTTGGTAAATGAAGAGGTTTAGAAAGCCAGCATGAGGGCAGCAAGCTCAGTATTGGTGGGATAATGAAAGCCTTAACTACATTTATAAACCAACCCAAAAAGCAATTTTGAGAGTGGGTAGGGATTACCCTTGAAGGTGAAACTTTATTTCCAGTCGGTTGATAAACCTTAGACCACTCCCAGAGCTTTGAAATTCCACTGATTATATAGCTTTGCTTTTCTGGGTTTGGAGGAACTAAAGTCCACCAACAAAAATAAACCTCCAAGGGTAACATGTCCATATCACTTGATTATTCATAGAATACTTAGAAACACACAAATTGATTTTCCCAGAGACCCCTGAGGTGGATTTCATAGGTACGTAACAGTGGTGTGGTACAATGAGAGTGTTAATCTGGGGAGATTAATTTGGCTGTTGGGGATGAGTTGGAGTGAGCAGTGGTCTTAGAGGAGAGGGCCAGGACCCGGCGGTGAGGGGAAGCTGCCCCAGTGGAGGAGGCAGGTGACGAAAGTGGCAGTGTTAGATAGAGAGGGCATATCTGATATTTGAGACTCACTGTGCTCCCCTCTGGATGGTGGGGAGTTGAAGAGGGACTCCAACAGAGAACAACTTTCTGGGTTCGAGTCTGATGGCTGGGACAGTGCCATAAACAAGCAGAATTTGGAAGAGGGACATTAGCTTGGAAAGAAAATGGGTTTGGTTTTAGGATATTTGGCTGGTGAGTTTTAACCATGCCACCTAGGAAATTAGAAATGGTAGACAGGAACTTTGGATCAAAATCTAGAGGCCCAGTCAGAGAAGATTGAAAGTCTGTGGAATAGTGAATAGTTGAGAAATTCTCTGGAGGAGACCTCGTAGGGATGAAGACCAGGGATGGACCCTTGGGAAGCTGTGTACAGACTTTTGGAGACAAAAGAACATTGGTAGAGGAGAGAAGACAAAGCATTCATGTGGAACTTGTCACTTTAAGCATATAATATCAATAATTATTGATGAGTAGGCCTTTCTTAGCAGTTGTAATTTTCATTAAAAACTTTGTTGCTGTTTGGAATGTGTATTCAAGTGTGGAGTGACTATTTTTAAACTACTGTTGTTGGATTATCTTTTTTGTTAGATGATAGAAGTTGATTATACCACTACATGTTTTTATTTATTACTGGCGTTATAACACTTCATGATTGTGGGATTAACCCTCACATCTGTTAAGGGTGGTTATATTCTGTTCTTTGCTTTTGAATATGTTTATATGTGAACAGAAGTTTTCTATGTCCTAGAAAATAAATATCCAATATAGTAAACAGCCCTTAGAATTTGATTTAGAAAGGGGTACCTGGGTGGTTCAGTTAAGTGTCCAATTCTTGGTTTTTGTTCAGGTCATGACCTCACGGTTGTGAGATCAGGCCCTAGCCCTGGGTCAGCTCCGCACAGGGCGTGGTGAGCCTGCTTAGGATTCTCTCTCCCCTGCCCCTCCCCCTATCTTAAAAAAAAAAGTTTTATTTAGAAATAGGCAGTACATTCAACAGAACATTTCTGTTTTTACAAATACAAATGTAGGGGCACCTGGGTGGCTGTCGGTTAAACGTCTGCCTTCAGCTCAGGTCATGATCTCGGGGCCCTGGGATCAAGCCCACAAAGGGCTCCCTGCTCAGCAGGGAACCTGCTTCTCCCTCTCCCTCTGCCCTTCCCCCCCCCCCCCGCGTGCGTGTGTGTGTGTGTGTGTGTGTGTGTGTGTGTGTGTGTCTTTCTCTCAAATAAGTGAATAAAATCTTTAAAAATATATATAAAAATATAGGCGCCTGGGTGGCTCAGTCAGTTGAGCATCTGCCTTGGCTTGGGTCATGATCTTGGGGTCCTGGGATCGAGTCCCACGTTGGGCTCCCTGCTCAGCAGGGAGTCTGCTTTTCCCTCTCCCTCTGCTCCTTCCCCTGCTTTTCTTTAAGATTTTATTTATGAGAGAGAGCACGAGGCAGGGAGAGGGAGCAGCAGACTCCCTGCTCGCAGGGAGCCTAACTTGGGGCTCAGTCTCAAGAAACTAGGATCATGACCTGAGCGGAAGGCAGATGCTTAACCGACTGAGCCATCTAGGTGCCCTAAAATCTTTTAAAAAAATAAAAATAGGGACGCCTGGGTGGCTCAGTCGATTAAGCATCTGCCTTCGGCTCAGGTCATGATCCCAGTACCCTGGGATCGAGTCCCGCATCAGGCTCCTTGCTCATCAGGGAGCCTGCTTTTCCCTCTGCCTGCAGCTCCCCCTGCTTGTACCCTTGCTCACTCTCTCTCGCCCACGCTCTCTCGCTCTCTAACAAATAAGTAAAATCTTTTATAAAAAAATAAAAATATAAATGTAATACAAATATGACTTAAGGAAAGCGTAAAAGTAAGCTGGTCAGGTCATTGCTGTTTAATGCCCCCCCCCCCCGATCCAGAATAAAATCCTTCCTGCTTTGGACTTCACAACCCCATCCTTCTCTGTTCCCCCACTCCCTCATCACAGTCTACCACGCTGGCTTGCTTTCTGTCTTCAGACTTGGAAAATGTTGCTGTCTTTCTTCTCGATCCTCCCCCCAGCTCCCTCCTCATCCTTCAGATCTTATCACACAGAAATAACTTCCTCAGAAGGGGTCTCTTTGGACCACCCTAGCCAAAGCCCTTTGACCCTTCCACCTTTATCAGCCCTGGAATTACCTTATGTAAGTATGAGTTATCTTGTTTATTGTCTCTCTTAACAGACTTACGTGGTGCCCTGTGATTCACAGTGATACTTTTAAAGCTCAACTGATGCTTGAGCAGAAAGCTGATTTTAGGTAAACTTTAGTGGACGTTAAATTCAGGAAAGTAATATAAAGCATGACATTATAGTAACATTTTACTGTTTAATTACAATACACTTTGTTTTCTTGGCTTGTTGATTCCAGTTTAGGAATCAGGGCAGCAATTAATCTTATATGGTACCAAGTGATTTTAAAAAAAACAAAACTTTAAAATCATTTTAAATTTTAAAATCTTATGGTCTTTTAAAAATCTGATACGTCTAATAGAAGTTTCTTTGAAGTGAAAGTTCACAGTTGAATGCATAAATTATATAGTGTGAACTCAAAGATTGTATCATTGCATATCTTGAAAGGTTTTATGTCTTACAGTAATTTATTGTTAGAAGAAAAACCCCATACTCAAGGGCTATTATCACAGAAGCAGAAACCAAAGAAAACAAAATCCCTGCTATCTGAAAAGTTAGGTTCACAAAGAGGATTCCCAGATCTTTTGCCAACCCCCATCCCCTCTTGGAGTTTAGAGGCTTCCCAGCCAGTCGTGAAGGGCAGCCAAGTCTGGGATCCGTGGAGGTGCACGGACTCCTCACCAGATCTGATCAGAATACCCGCACCACAACTTCTTGTTGTGTTACCTACCATCTCTTTCTGTATGACATCAGACAAATGCATTCACATCTTGGATTTATTAGAAAGAGTTTGTTGGAAACCCTGGAAGGGCCTTGCTTGCTTTACACATTGTTGTACTTGAGACACGGCCTGTGGCCCAGACACTCGGCAGGCACCTCAGTCCTTGGAACTGGGCAGTGGACATTAGTTTGTAGGTGTACTTGAAGATTACTTTTTAATGAATCCGGGTTTGATTTAGAAATGCTCTAAGAGGGGCGCCTGGGTGGCTCAGTTGTTAAGCGTCTGCCTTCGGCTCAGGTCATGATCCCAGGGTTCTTGGATCGAGCCCCACATCCGGCTCCCTGCTCCACAGGAAGCCTGCTTCTCCCTCTCCCACTGCTTGTGTTCCCTCTCTCGCTGTGTCTCTCTCTGCCAAATAAATAAAATCTAAAAAAAAAAAAAAAAACTGCTCTATGAGATGCATCGTAATTGTCAGTTGAATTTTGAAGAAGAGCATATGATACCCAGTCGCTCACGACAGAAACCTGGGTGTCACCTGTGACACATACCTGTTGTTCAATCACCAGCCTCTTGGAACAGTTCTAATTATTTTTTGGATTTGTTTCCCCATCAGCACTGCCTTTTCTCCAGGCCAGGCACCATCCAGAATGACCTCAGTAACCCCCAATCATCTCCCTCAGGGTCACTCTCCAGCTTACAGTCAGGGTGAGCTTAATAGAAAAACCCAAATCTTTAGTTTTCTTCGCATTGCCCTTAGGCTAAAGTCCATAATCCCTAGCACCCCCACCCCCCCAGGCCCTGTTTGTCTGCGTGGCCCCTGGCTGCCTCTAACTAGGCTCTTGGCTCCTCCTCCCCTCTCCCCTCCCTCTCTCCCTAGTGGATTTCTTCGTCTACCCCAACCTGCCCTCCTCTGTATTTGTTGGATCCTGTGCCGGGAACATTCTTCCCTCCCTTCTACCTGATTAGCTACTGGCTTCTTTTCCAGTCAGCACAAACCTCACTTCCCCTGGAAAAGCCTTGCCTTACCCTGCAAGCGGCTAGGCTCCCACAGTGCAGTGTATCTACACCACGCTTCCTTGGCCCCTTTGTGTAATAATTTGATTGCAAGTGTTAATTGCCATCTCCTCTTGTAGACTGTAAGCACCATGAAAGCAAGCACCCTGCTTATCTCTCTTCACTGCATCCGCAGCACAGGACACAAGGCCTGGCCCAGTTGCAGTGCTTCTGAAATGTTTGGTGGTTGGTTTTTCTTATATTAGGAAGTAAAGGGATTTGCATACTTTGAATATTGCTTTAGGTGATGTTTAATCCTCTTTGAAGTTGCCAGATTTAGTTCATTTAACCATTTTGGATTAGAACGGGTTTGCAAACAAGGCTTGCTGGCTGTTTTTGTAAATAAAGTTTTCTTGGAACACAGCCCTGCTCGTTCCTTTCTGTATCACCTATCGGCTGGATGACCTGCTGTACCCAGAGTACTTACCATACAGCTCTTCGGGGAGAAGGTTGTCAACCCTGAATAGAATAATTTCAAAAATTATTTCATTCTTCCCTGTCTTCTCGCTGAACTTCAAATGGGTCATAATCTTGAACTTTCTTGATGACCCTACCATGAACTGTTACTGTTTTGTTACTGTACAGGGATGACGATGGGGTTTCTATGAGGGTTGGGTTTTTGGTGTCTTTCCCCCCCCCCCCAGATTTGCTTTAACACTGTAGGCTTTTACTTCATGTGTCTGTGCCTGCCACTCACTAGTGGACCCTTATCCCCTGCTCTGAATCTGTGACTTGCGACTCCGTGTGTCTGTGAGTTAAGGAATGAGATAACCAGGCTTTTCGGAATTAACTGTTGAAAGAGTAAGGTCCAGAGGGAGTGGCTGCGAGGCTCCTCTGTAAGTAAAACACAGGAGCTTTCTGCTTGTAAGGAATTGAGACAAGCAGTTTGGCTCCTCAGAGGCATTCCGAGTGGATCCTTGTTGATTGCAGTCAGCCGAGATTGTGGCTGAGGGACAGGCTTGGGATAAGGGAGGGATTGCTGTCTAAGCCTATATCATGTACTGTTGCATAAGCCTGGGTTTTTACAGCTGGGGACGTTGCTGTGAACCAGGTTTGGAAACTTTTCACCTTATTCTGAATTTAGGACTTCGACACACAGACTCAGGTAGAAAGTGAACTCCCAGTTCCCTGTGGACAGTCACCTTTACACTTTAACACTCTGCACCCTGGCTTTCTGCCAAAATATTTCTTTTCCCAGTGGCTGGAAACTGATTAGCTAGATGGGAGAACAAAGGTGCCTTTGTGCTGGGGCATATGGCTTTTGAGAATTTAGCAGAGAGCATTCAAACAGTCTGGATGCGATGCCAAATTATGCAGATTTGGGTTTGTTGTTGTTGTTGTTGTTGTTTTGGTCAGGTTTCCCATGTAGGCAACTTAATTTTGTTCTCAAGTGTGTATGGTCTGGAATTTTCCTTATAAATCTTATGTGGGTTTTCTTAATTGATTGATTCAAAAGGAAAATACATACTTCTGAGAAAACACATTCAGTAGAAGACTATCGTTGATAGGCTTTTGGTCAAATGTTGCCAAAAAAGATTCTTGTATCAGTGAGTTAATTTCCAAAGCCAAATTATAAATAAATTTGTCTCTGTAAGAACTGGGTATATATACATACTTTATAAATGAAGAAAGAATTATACCCAGGAGGGGGAAAAATGCCAAAAATTAAGGTACCCCTAGTCTTGTACATTTCTCTGCAACTAGCTTTTGAAGAATGTTGAAGCAGCACGAGAAGAAAAAGTTCTCCGTACTCAGACACACACCTGACACTTAATACTCATTCTGTGAAGGTGTAAGGTATTGGCCTAGTAAGAAAATTAAGGTCCAGTCTTTTCTCTGTATTTTGTACTCTTAATCATTATTTTGTACCCTTAATTTCCTGGTTTTTATAGAGTAAAGATGATAATATCTATTAATAGAGTGTGAGAGTCAAGGAAAAGAATATAAACTGAACTCTGTACAATCACAGTATGGTCATCGTAGTTATTCTGGAGCAGTAGCAGAGACTAGGATTTTGAACCAGTTCTTTGAGGGAGGAGGGGGTTTTGTCTCCTTTGTTCTTAGAAAATATATTTTTATCCTTGAAGATTCTGACTTTTTAGTTTCTCCTCTTTTGTTATTTTTGAAACATGATTTCAAGTTTTGCACCTGATGTTAATTTCATTTCTTTTCTTTTTTTTTTTTTTAACCTCATTCTCTAATGAGGTGTTCTGTTTGTAGGTATTTTCCTTCAGCAGTATGATTTCAGAAGGTGGATCTGGTTTTGGGTGCCCTGTTTTCCCTTAGTTTACATCAGAGATTATAGATTGCTGGCTGGAAGCGTGTATGCAACCCTCGCTTGTTGTTTGACCCAAACTGGTTTTTGTTGTTATTTAATTAGGAGTCAGCATTTAAAAACGAGAAAATTTTTACTTAAAAAACAGGGCTCCGTGGCCAATGGGATTTGGCCACACAGATTCCTATAGTGGAAGGAAGACTGCCCGGAGCATGGCCCGCGGTGCCATTACGTGAGGCCTGAGCACGCCAGTTGGCCAGTCCTCCCACTACCGTGTTGTCTGCGGTACCACCGCCGAGAAAGGGCCCTCTGCACTTCTTTGTTTTTCACACAGTGAAGGAAGAAGTGAAATCTTAGACGTCAGCGTCTTTTCAAAAGTGGGGAAATGGAAGATTAAGAACTCCCCCGGAAAACTGAGGGAGAATGTTCATTCGCAGAAGACCAGAATTCCTAAGTTGTAGATACACATTCATCTAATTTACATTATCATTTCATGCATGCTGTCTGTTTCATTTAATTGCATTATCTGCCTCACCAGCCTGTAGTACAGGTTCGTTCCCTTGATTTACCTTGGGAATCAAAAGTGTCCCATTTTATATCATTGAGTTGAGTTAAGAAATAGGCAACCTGGAGTTTCTTAACAAATGAAGGAAAGATACGTTTTAAGTAACTCATTTGAAATGATGTTTAAAAATGTGTGTGTAAGCTTATCAGAATTTCATTTTCCCCTCTTAACTGTTGTTAAATAGTCCTTGAGCTTCCCCAGATTCGACATTTGGGATTTTACGATGTGTGCTTGAGAGGGCCACCTAGTGGTTTCCTTCTGGTACAGCAGCTCTTATTACTGCGCTACATTTTGATCTGATTAGAATAAGCTAATATTTAAATTGTTTATGTACCAAATACATGTGAGTTACCTCTTCTGTATAGATTCAACTGTAGATAAAATGGGTGTTTTTACGTAATTTCTATAATTATTTTGTTTTTAAACAGAAGAAGCAGACTACAGTGCCTTTGGTACAGACACACTAATAAAGAAGAAGAATGTTTTAACCAATGTATTGCGTCCTGACAACCATAGAAAAAAGCCACATATAGTCATTAGTATGCCCCAAGACTTCAGACCTGTGTCTTCTATTATAGACGTGGATATTCTCCCAGAAACACATCGTAGGGTTCGTCTTTACAAATACGGCACTGAGAAACCCTTAGGGTTCTACATCCGGGATGGCTCCAGTGTCAGGGTCACACCACATGGCTTAGAGAAGGTCCCAGGGATCTTTATATCCAGACTTGTCCCAGGAGGCCTGGCTCAAAGCACAGGACTATTAGCTGTTAATGATGAAGTTTTAGAAGTTAATGGCATAGAAGTTTCAGGGAAGAGTCTTGATCAAGTAACAGACATGATGATCGCCAACAGCCGCAACCTCATTATAACAGTGAGACCAGCAAACCAGAGGAATAATGTTGTTCGGAACAGTCGGACTTCTGGCAGCTCTGGCCAGTCCACAGATAACAGCCTCCTGGGCTATCCCCAGCAGGTAGAACCGAGCTTTGAGCCAGAGGACGAAGACAGTGATGAAGATGACATTATTATTGAAGATAACGGAGTGCCGCAGCAGATTCCTAAAGCTGTTCCTAATACCGAGAGCCTTGAATCATTAACACAAATAGAACTCAGTTTTGAGTCTGGACAGAACGGTTTTATTCCTTCTAATGAAGTGAGCTTAGCACCTGTAGCAAGTGGCACAAATACAGAAACACATGCTCCGGATCAAAAACTCTTAGAAGAAGATGGAACGATCATAACACTATGAAACCTTTGTCTGAATGTCTTTGGAGTGAGGATGCCATTGGGACTTGTAAATTTGACTAGTTTATTAAAGCATATATACCTCTGAACCAGTGACCTGGAGTAGGCATGAGAAAAATAATATTGCAAGCTTAAAATGTTATTAAAATAGTAGTTTGATAATTGTTAATATAAACTTCGGTTTGTCAGAGGTGAGTTTAAGTCTAAAAGGGGCCTTTGCTAATGAAATTATGGCGCTTGCTATTTTGTCTCTAAAGAACTGGATGTTAGCGCACATTCTCAGAGCTATGAGAGGACCAGATCATTTCTGTTCGAAGTGGTTGCATATTTAACCTGCTGTGCAGAGCCCAGTTAGCTTTTCCTTTAACTATATTTTTTTAAATTCTAATGTGAAGAAGTCTCATCTGTCCTTTGGTAACCTTGGGGACCTCAGCTCCTATGTTCCCTATATTTTATTTTGATTTTTTAATGTTCCTCTGTTGCTAATTGTTACAGGTAATTTTTTCAGATGCTTTTTTTCCCCTCTAATATCTAAGAAATCAATTGCCTGTTTTGGGGAGTTGCTTCCTGTGTCCTAAAGCATTGAGACCATGTTCCTGAATTAAGAAACTGTAACAGTTGTTCAAGTTCAAAGCTTGTTCATCCTATAGCTTTCACATTTACAGACTCATTCCATACGCATGTAACTTAATGTTGCAAAAGGCAGTTCCATCAGTTCGTAATGCGTGAGACTCCCTTAATCTCTCACCCGCACTCCCATCTCATTGGAAATCATTCCTTTTGTTGTTGGTTTGCGTTTTGTTGGTGTGCTTTTATATTCTGCTATTATATTTGAGTAGTAGGAGTCATTTTGGATTAAAAAATGCACCCAAATTAAGAGATTTTTACACACAGGACAAACTTGTGCACTTTTTTACATGAGGTAATTTGGTTTTTCCTTAATGGGATTTCTAGGAACACTGCCTACACTTTATGAAAAAATATAGAGTATTCACCTTGGACAGGTAGAGTTTATTGCTATAAATTTTATGAGGCTATTTATTACTTTCCAATGCATCCACTTAGAACAAGTGAAGGGTAAGGCTGCTGACTTCCATTCCTCGCCTGATTTCCCTGTACAACGTGCACGGGCACTGTAGTAGGCCTGTATATAGAAACCCAGGATCGCGTGAAGCACATAAGTTCCCTGTGGCTTATGGCTATTTCTCTCAGAGTTATTTATTAATTTTATGGTAGGGCTAGAATGGGTACCTTTGTAACACTTGTGTGCTATAGAAACAATGAAGAATTAAGTGACTCCGTTTTGAAGGATATTTTCGCTCTATGGTAAAGATATATGAAGAAGTCTTGGACTGAAGGAAGGTCACTTGACTCAGAATACTTAACGTATTTTGCTCACTTTACCACTAAACAGATTATCACTGAACTATTAACTGCACAACATTATGTAATGCAATGTACTTTTTTGTTGAATTCACCCAAGTTCTTCCACTTCTATACCACTATTTGTTAAATGGCATTCCAGCTTTAACCTTCTGTGAGGTAGAGATTTGACTCTAGGATGGCAAAATGTTAACATGTAGGTTAAATATCATTTATATTATAAGTGGTGCAGGGGTTCAACATTTTAAGTAAAAATCCTTTCACGCACTACCTCTCTCTCTCTCCCTCTTTTTTAACAAAGTTTTAACATCCGAAATTTTCTCTTGGGGGAAAAATACTTCAGGGCTTGACTTTTTGTACAAATTTTAACTATAAAGTACAGATTGTCTTGTATGTACTCATAAAAATGGGCATCAAAGCTGCTAGTGCTTTTTATTTTAATTATCCTGCTAAGGGTATATGTCAGTGGTGTTAAAACTAGATTTCTCATTTAAATTATTGGTGAAATAATTGATTACTAGACGTATTGTAAAACCAATAGATCTTGGTTATACAATAAAATGTCAGTTCATTGGTAGTCTGACGCAGTTATTCCAAGTGTACCTTATTAAAAGAAATATCAGTGGATTCAGCATAAAATTTTATAGTACTAAATGTCAAGCCTAACTGTGAATTTTGTTCTGTATCTTGAGTAAATTTACGATAATGTTCTCATGAGCTATCAACAAAATACATGTACGTTTGTGAACTATGAATTTTCTAATTAAATTTTACATGTGACAACATGATTTTTACATGAATGATACTTTGTTTAAACTATCAAATGTCAGTATTTTACTACAATTTTATTATAAAATGTACATTATCACTAAATGAACTTCGATTTTAAAAATCAAATTAGCTTTAGTTGTATATTATTTTTTACAAATAAAGATAGACTTGTATAAAGGCTACTTTCTTGTTTGCAAGTATATGAAAAGTCACCCGACAAATATTTACCAATCACCCATGATACAAAATGAGTAGGAAGAAAATTGCTAAGTTATAACAATATCCTGGCTTCCTTAACTTTTTAATTTTTAAAAGATAAACACCAAATTCTGTATGCATTGACTGCAACTCTGTATGAGCATATGATTATGTACAGGAAGATAGCATTTAAATGTAGTCATTCTGATCGTGTGAGAGGTTATGTGTGATACTCATGCAGAGTTCATTTGCAGTAAAATGATTTGCAACACGACAGTAGTTTGTAATGGCACCATTTATCTTCTGAGATTCAAATTCACTTAGTCCTCTTTATTACCACCCTGTGTGGCATTGGCTGTACAGATTGGGTTCAGTTTATACTGGACGAAGGAAAAGCCCTGAGATAGATCAGACGCTCCTACTGAGCTATTTCTAATCCCAAATTCATCACTGTCATTGGCTTAGCTGATCTCTGCACTAACTCTGTCAACCAGGGTGGAGGATAATCCTGATGCCTTCCTCAAGTTTAAAAACATTGAAAATCCTCAGAGTAAAAATTCAACGTCACCCACATAGAACTCCTCACATCACTGATTGGTACAGATTATGTTGCATTCAGTACCTGATACTTACCTCTAGGTTTCAGGATCCATGAAACAATGGTATGGAACTAAAACATTCCATTCACCCCTCAATGGGGTTTATCTGTTCAGATTCAAGTTAACGCGTTTGGGCAAGAATACCACATATATGATGTTAGATCTTCCTTGTACCATGTCAGGGGGCACAGCATGTTGGTTTATTTCAACACCGCTGATGTAAAAACACTTCAAAAAAGTTTTTTTTAAGTTTGTTTTTATTAGCTCGAGAGAGCAAGCAGGGGGAGAGGGGAGCAGAGGGAGAGGAAGAAGCAGACTCGATGCTGAGCACACAGCCTGATGCGGGGCTCGATCCCACGACCCCGAGATCACGACCTGAGCCAAAATCAAGAGTTGGACCCTTAACTGAGCCACTCAGGCTCCCCAAAACACTTTTTAAAGAAGATTTTTTTTTTTTTTTTTTTGGGAGAGCAGAGCAAGTAGGAGAGAACACGGGATGGGGGCAGAGGGCAGAGGGAGAAGCAGGCTCCCCGCTGATCAGGGATGACCCTGGGATCATAACCTGAGCCAAAGGCAGACACTTAACCGAGTGAGCCACCCAGACGCCCCGCACATTTTTTCTTAAGTTGATTTTTTTTTTTTTTAGTAATCTCCACCCGACATGGAGCTCGAACTCATGACCCCCAGATTGAGTCTCATGCTCTTCCGACTGAGCTAGCCAGGTGCCCTGTAACACTCGCTAGTGGGGGCAACTGCTTTCGTTCTAAGTTGTCCATGCTTCTAATTATTCTTAGGCTGATAAACACGGACGGGTGCTTAGAAAAGACACCTGTGTCCAACATCCGTCCGTTCTGTATCTTTGCTTGTCTTCTAACTGAAGAAGTGTTGGGAACGGTGAACCGGCAGGAGTATTCCTGGGTGTCATCTGCCTAACCACGCTTCTGGACCCAGGGAGGATTTTTTCTGGCACCGACTCCAGGGAAGGAAAACACCCCAATGAAACCTAAAGCATGTGCACGGTCATGTCTGGAGAGTGCTAATTGGAGGCTTCTGCCTTTGGATTCTGTGGATTATGAATAAACCCAACTCCAGTTGCTGAAATACAAAGCTTTATTGGCTACATAGCTGAAAAACCAAGGCTAGAACTAGGGCACAGGTACAATCTTGCAGTGCTGTCCGGTAGAACTCTGCAGTGATGGCAATGTCCTATATTTGCTCATTCCAGTCATCACTAGCCTACACTTGGCTGCTGCATACTTGAGATGTGCCCAGGGCAGCTGAGAAGCTGAATTTTTAGGTTCACGTGATTTACATGTAGCCACATGGAGCTCGTGGGTACTGGATTTTACAGCACCCGCTAGAATCTCTCTCCATTTCTTGGTCTGCTTCCCTCTGCTCTTTTCCCAGGCAAATGACCCACTTGTCGTGGCAAAAGTGGCCTCCAGTATCTCCAGTGTACATTCCATCATAGGAGCAGCTCACCCGGGAGGGAGCCTCTCCTCCCCACTGATGACAACCAAAGCCTCGGAGCCGACTTTCACCGGCCCTGGCTGGGTCATGGGCCCAAATCTGACCTGGGTTGGTGGTGGTGGTTCCTCAGGGAAGGAACCAGGGTGCTGCCACCTCACAAAAGAGGAAAGGCCACAGGAAGTGAGCACAGTGATTACCCCTTGCAGCTTTGTTTATAAAATATTTGGGTTGGGGCGCCTGGGTGGCTCAGTCAGTTAAGTGTCTGCCTTCAGCTCAGGTCATGATCCCGGGGTCCTGGGATTGAGCCCCACATCGGGCTCCCTGCTCGGTGCGGAGCCTGCTTCTCCCTCTCCCTGCCCGCCCACCCATGCTCTCTTTATCTCTCTCTTTCTCTCAAATAAATAAAAAGAACCTTAAAAAAAAAAAGTATTTGGGCATCTGGGTTTAATAAGGGAGAGAGTCAAAAGCATAAAGTACTTTGCGAAGGTAAACGGGGACAGAGCAGTCCTCTATCAAAGGGAACGGTAAAGGTGAAATTCTATTTGGGGTCTAATGGCAGTGTTGTGAATTTGAAGGACAAGTTTAAATCTAATAATGACATCATCTAGACTTGTGTTTTTGGTACTGTTGTTTACTTTGATTTGATTTAAATCTGATATTAATCTAACATATAAAGAATACATAAATCCAATAGAAACTTCAATCTGAAACGGCAGAAAGTTCAAAGTTGATTATTTTTGAAATATAGAAACGAGAGAATCATGGTCTTAGAGCAATGGGTAAATTCAAATGCCCAAGGGGCCAGGGTGGGGCAGCGCCAGTGGGCTGGTAAAACACAGTTCCCTTTTACGTGTGTGTGTCTGTGTGTGTGTGTGTGTGTGTGTGTGTGTGTGTGTGTGTGTGTGTAACACTCCGTAATTGCCATGTGGGTATGTGTGGCCCCAGTGTCGCCAGCTCGTTGAACTTTGCAGAAGATGCCAGAAACCCAGAATTTCACATGAGACAGTCTGATTTTTCACACTGTCATGAGACAGGCTGCCCGTTCGCCAGTCCTGTCTCAGAACCCTCAGCGACCGCAGACCTACCAACGGCTCTGTTCCCTCTGCTGTCTCCCCCTTCCCTCGAAGGTCCCTGTGAGGGGGGAACAAGGTGATGTGTACCAAGGGTCTGGAACGGTACCTGAGGGTTAAGAAGCACTCCGCCAATGTTAGCGGTTCTGTCCATTTCTCAGGGCGCTGGCCGAGGCCCAGAGGGGTTGTGAGTGGCCCAAGGCAGTCTCCTAGTTCATCGTGACTCCAGAGCGTGGCCCCTGGAACAGCATCATCGTCATCCCCGGGGCGCGAGTTAGAAACGCAGGTGCTCGGGCCCACCTCACGTCTACTGACTAGAAGCTGCGCTGGTGGGGCCCAGCCTTGGCATTTCAACCCGATCCCCCCAAGTGCTTCCTGAGCACGTTAACGTCTGGGGAGCTCTGAAATCCCGCTCATTCCCTCTGTCTCTCTCTCCGTCCTGCTTAGCAGCACTGCAGTGTGATCGAATGCAGTTAATGCCCCACACAGATCCTTACAGGTGTGCCGAGAATAAGCCTCTGAAAACTCCAGGCTGGATTTCTGTGCTGGGTTATCTGCTGAAAGAAAGGACGAGAAAGGCCGGAATTTGACTTGTGGTGCAACCCACTGATTCTATCTGTGCAGCATGCCTCGCCCGTTTGGTCTCCAGCAACGCGCCAACCACAAGGAAATGGCATTCACCCATTGTTTCTAAGAGCAGGTTACACTCCAAGGAAACACGGTGCTGTTCTTAAAGAACACAGGGGTTCTGTTCCTGAGCCTTCGGCCCTGCCAGCCGGGCTAGCCTTCCATTTATGGGAGCTAGTGAGTTACAAATCAGGTTTTCTCCAACATTCCCAGAGGCCTTCAGCTGCTGTCTCAGGTACATGCCCGCGGTGACTCAGGCAAAACTCTGTATGCTCAGTGATTCAGAAATGAAATCATTAACTTGGGAAATGCCTGCAGAGCATGGGTACAGGGAGCCTGGAGAGGGCTTGAGAATGTGGGTCTTCCAGTAATGCCAACGAGGATGGCCGCATGGGAACAGTGATGCCGAACCACGCTGCCTCTCGGGTGGGCCAGGGACTAACCCCCCAATCCACTGGAGTCAGAAAGAATCTCCAGTCAGTCCCTCCGAGGAGCGACAACTCACGAAGATTACAGAACGGACCCACAGAAATGTTGACTCCATTTGTTTCAGTTCCTATCTGGTAAAGCAGAAAAATGTGCAAAAGCCTTCGTGACTTAAAAACACAGACAACTTTTGACTCGATTTTAAATCGGGTAGATGCATGTCCACACACACACACACACACACACACACACGCACACACACAGAGACACACACAC
Organism: Eumetopias jubatus; assembly: GCF_037043125.1. Classification (NCBI taxonomy): domain Eukaryota; kingdom Metazoa; phylum Chordata; class Mammalia; order Carnivora; family Otariidae; genus Eumetopias; species Eumetopias jubatus. The sequence goes on from NW_028274815.1 coordinate 130,010,114, forward strand.
ACACATCTGGTCTGTCTGAAGGTGAAATTAAACTTCTGGCACACACATACACAAAATGCCAGGCAAGACTTGAGAAGGGTTTCCAAATAAGCCTCATCCCCAGATGGTGATCGTCATAATCTTTCAGCACACCCCCGAGGAAGGCAGCGGTGAAACCTTGGCCATTCAGTTGCGACACCAGAGGGTTTTTCTAGGGAGCCGGCCTGGCTGTCCTTCCCGCACCCCCAGGGTGTCTTGGCTGGAGTTCTCGGGCCCTTGCCCAGTGGGGCTGGCATGGGCCTCGAGCAGCCAAGCAGCCAGGCCCAGAGGACAGGGAGGGAACGGTGAAGGGAGAGAGCCAGGAGAGGAGGCAGAACTGCTGGGGAAGCTGGCCAAATCGCCAAGGGCTGAATGGGTTCCATCAGCTCCTGACACCCCCTCGAATCTTTCTTGTCCCTTTCCACTGGCTGCGTGGACACAGAGGAACACAAAACCCCTTCACATGGCCACCGCCAAGAGCTCATAAATGTTCACCCTTCAAACAGTATGTTAAGTTGAGCAGAACGTTCATGGTTTGGAGAGACGACAACGCAGGACGTGAGATCACGTTGACATCCCTTAACCACACCATGCAGTCCCGTTGGACCTGCCGAGTCATCTCTTCTTTTAATCATGGTCAGAGCTTTTCCTCTTTAGAAGGGCTTGTGTTTGAATGTTGGTGGCCATTCTAGGATGGAGGAGGAATGGCCGGACTGATAATGCTTATGTTGTCTTTCCTCTTTTAGCCATGCAAAGACAAATAATGGCTAAGGACGGATGAAATATTTAACAGTGGCCATGCATAATTTATTCCTGAGTGGATGCTCATTTCCAGCCCAGTGGCTGGCTCTCAATTAGGGCTTCCCAGAACATCAAACCACTGTCTCCTTGGCAAATAGACATTTTGCTTATTTTTACTCCTTTCTTCCTAAGGCTAATTGTTTTTGCATTTTTCTTGTTGAAGGACTCATTCCTAGATGTTGTTCCCATCAACCAGAAACAAAAGTAAAAACTGTAGGCAAGGTGTTTTTTGAATATTCATTTCTGGGCTCAGAGCTTCTCCTACCCAGGAAGGAGAAACATGTATTTGTGTATGTAACTTTGCTTCTGAAACGTAGACTGTTTAAGGAAGCCGAGTGTCCACCGAAGCGATAGAAGATTTCAGGAGAAATTGTAGAAAAAAGGTGCATATATAAAAGAAAAAAGTCACCTCCCCCCAAAACCAGTTTTCAGAGATAACCTCTCAAGTTTTTTGGTACATATGTACATCAATATATATATATATATATATATATTACCTGGTATGTATTTTGACAAAAACAGGATCATAGCAACATATAAATTATTCTGTAGTTTGCTTTCTTCAGAGGACAATATATTGTGAATGTCTCTGCTTTGTCAAAATAGCTCTGCGTCATTTATAATGGCTTCATCGTATTTCATTGTATAGATGATCCATCATTTGGTAAAACCAATTCCCTATCGTTAGCTGCTTTCATTTTTTCTTGATTATAAAGATTTTATTTATGTATTTATTTAAGGGAGAGTGCACGCAGGGGGAAGTGCAGAGGGCAGAGGGACAAGCAGACTCCCCACTGAGCGCGGAGCCAGAACCAGGCTGGATCCCAGAACCCTGGGATCATGACCTGAGCGAAAACAAGAGTCAGCCACCCAACAGACTGAGCCATCCAGGTGCCCCCATTTTTTCTCAATTATAAACAGGGCTGTGGTGAACAGCTTTTCAAATACATCTTTTTGTTCTTTGTTTGATTATCTCCTTAGGATAAATTCCCAGAAGAGGAATCATCAAGTCAAATCACACGTGTTTTTTGGAAAAGGAGAGGATTTGTCTCAAGAAAATATCCACTTTTCTTTCAGAAAGGCTGTTCTCCTTTACATCCTTACCCAGGGTACACGTGTGAGTCTTTTCCCCTCCAAAACACCGGATTTATTGTTTTTATGCACTGCCTATTTTTTTTAAAGATTTTTACTTATTTATTTGACAGAGAGAGAGACAGCGAGAGGGACACAAGCAGGGGGAGTGGGAGAGGGAGAAGCAGGCTTCCCGCTGAGCAGGGAGCCCGATGCGGGCTCAATGCGGGGCTCAATGCGATGTGGGGCTCGATGGGACGCGGAACTCGATGCGGGGCTCGATGCGGGTATCGATGCGGGGCTCGATCCCAGGACCCTGGGATCCTGACCTGAGTCGAAGGCAGATGCTTAACGACTGAGCCACCCAGGAGCCCCTATGCGCTGCCTATTTAGTAGGGGAAAAAAGCATTTCGTTATTTTACTTTGCAGATCTTTGATTATTAGGACAAGGGTTGTTTTTTTTTTTAATTGTTTATTTGTGTTTCATTTATTATCTTCTTTATTTGGGTCCGTTGCATGACATTTAACAATTTGAGGTACTGGCCTTTTTTTTTTTTTTTTAAGTAGGCTCCATGCCCAGCATGGGGCTTGAACTCATGACCCTGAGCTCAAGAGTCACGTACTCTACTGACTGAGCCAGCCAGGCACCCCTGGCCTTTTCTTCATATATACAAGTGTTTTCTATGTTCAGGAAGTCAACGTTTTGGCTCTCATTTTTTCCTAATTAGTCATTTGCTTCTTACCGTGTCTATCCTTGGTTTTTGTATTTATTGCATAGGAATCTTTTATTTCCTATAGTAAAATCCTTTATTCTTTCCTCTTACAATTTCACTCTCAAATTATATAAATATTTACCCAGATTGTATCCCAAGTGTTATAGTACTTTTATGATTTTTTTTTTTAACATTTAAATATTTAATCCACTTGAAAGTGATCTGATGGTCAGGTGAAAAAAGAGGTCTGGTTTTTCAATGTTCCTTCAGTTATTCTAACATAATGTATCGAATAAGACCCTACTTTCTCACTGAATTGAAATTTCACCTTGATCATGGACTCACTTCTTCAATGTTCTGAATGGGCTTTTTTTGGGCCAGATCATTCTGCTTTACTGATCTCTTTGTCTCCTTTGGAAACATTTCATGCTGTTTTGATTCCTGAAGCTTTAAAATACACTTTAGCATCTACAAGGCAAATCCCCTCCTCCCTCCCAACTATTCTTTACTTCTTACGTAATTCATCTAATTCATTGTTGGAATGGTAAAGAAATTCACGTGGCTCAAACAACAAAAAAAGCTTTAGAAAGTACACAGTGAAAACACTTTCTCCTTTTTTTGTCCCCAGTTCACCCAATGGTCATCCCCATCTCTGGCATCTCTTCTTATCAGGACACTAAATACACTACTCTTACGGGCTCAGAGCCCCACCCGGTGAGGGGTTAGGTCTTCAATAGACTTTATTTGGACTGTACCAGTTTTCCACGAATGTCTGTTTTCCTGTTCCAGGATCTAATCTGGGATACCACCTTGCATTTAACCCCCACCCACTTTTACAGCTCCATGATATGTAACCAGTTTCATATATTAAACAATCCCCTAGGGATGATGGGCCTTTCATTTATATCAATTCTTTTGCCACGGCAGCTACGTGGCAATCAATAATTGTACTCATAGGTCATTTCGCATAGATGGAAATATATTGATAAGGTAAATTCCTAGAAAAGGAATTACGGAGGGAAAAGGCACGTGCACTTGTAATTTTGAGAGGTACAGCTGGTTTGTCCTCCTTGGGGATGCGTCAATTCATACTCCAGTCAACAAAGGGTATCAGCGCCTGGTTTTCCCAGAGCCTTGCTAATCCTGTGCATTTTCACCAATCTGATGGTTGAAGAATGTATCTTATTTATGAATGAGATTTTCATAGGATTATGAAATTCTTGAATTAACTTTTCTTGCAACTATCTGTTCTTATACTTTGCCCATTTGGTGTTTTTCTTATCAATTTCCAGAAGCCCTTTGTAGATGATGGAGAGTACCCTTCGACTATGATATGTGGTAGGGACAAATAATTTTTCCCAGCTGGTCATATTACTTTTCCTAACAACCAACTTCATTGAGGTATAATGTATTTCAATAAAATGTACTTTGAACATACAGTTCAATGATTTGCAACAGATGTAATACATCCATATAACCCCCACTAAGTGGAGATATAGGATATTTCTAAGGCCCTTATATTATTTCAGAATATGCTCATAGTTGTTTTGACATACAGAAACTTCTTTTTTTTTTAAAGATTTTATTTATTTATTTGAGAGAGAGAGAATGAGAGACAGAGAGCACAAGAGGGAAGAGGGTCAGAGGGAGAAGCAGACTCCCCGCTGAGCAGGGAGCCCGATGCGGGACTCGATCCCGGGACTCCAGGATCATGACCTGAGCCGAAGGCAGTCGCTTAACCAACTGAGCCACCCAGGCGCCCCATACAGAAACTTCTAATTTTTCTCTTTTTTTTAAAGATTTTATTTCCGTACCATTTTAATTATTGAGGATTTACTGCAGGTTTTAATATTTGGGAGCCCTAGTCCCTTGCCTTAGTTTCCTATTGTTTCTGTAACAAATTACCACCAACTTGGTGGCTGAAAACAACACAGGTTTATTATTTTATAGTTCCGGAGGTCAGAAATTTGAAATGGGTCTCATGGGGCAACCATCAAGGTGCTGGTGGGGCTATGTTCCTTTCTGGAGACCTTTCTGGAAGGTTCCAGCTCCTGGAGGCCACGCACATGCCTCATTTCCAGAGCCAGCAGATTTCTCACAGCGCATCCTGCTGACACTGACCCCCCTCCCTCCCCCTTTCACTCTTCAGGACCCTGGTGGTTAGGTTGGGCCCTACTGGGTCATCTAGGATAATATCCCCACATCAACATCAACTGATTAGCAACCTTCCAACTGCAACCTTAATTTCCTCTTGTCAGGTTAACAACCCGTTCACAGGTTCTGGGGATTAGGACCCAGACATCTTTGGGGGGATCATTCTGCCGACCACACCCCCCTCATTGGTCCTCCTGCCTCCGGGTTTTCCTCTTTTTGCGCATTAGATTTTCATATGAATGTGAGAATCACTTTGTCTAGTTAAAAGCAGAAACAAAAAGCTGTTGAGATTGTCACTGGGTTTGCATGATATCTCCACGTTAATTTAGAGAGACTGGCATCTTCTGGATCCTGAGTTGTCCAAGCCAAGATGGGATAAGCATTTTCTGTTGTAGACTCCTGTCCTCCAGAGCGTGCAATTGTCCTCATGACGTCTTGCTCCTCACTGGTTAGGTTTGTTCCTCGGTATTTTTATCTTCCACTGTGTCTTCTCGCCGGTTGTTGTTTGCATATAAGAAAACCGTTGTGGGCGCCTGGGTGGCTCAGTTGGTTAAGCGACTGCCTTCGGCTCAGGTCATGATCCTGGAGTCCCGGGATCGAGTCCCACATCAGGCTCCTTGCTCAGCAGGGAGTCTGCTTCTCCCTCCGACCCTCTTCCCTCTCGTGCTCTCTCTCATTCTCTCCCTCTCAAATAAATAAAATCTTTAAAAAAAAAAAAAAAGAAAACCGTTGTATTTCCGGACACGAGAGAAAGCGTGTGTGGGTATAGATGAAACAAGCTTGACCATGAACTGGCAATTTTTAGAACTTTTTTCTTACTTTTGAAATACTTTTATTTATGTTGGAAATTATCCATAATAAAAAGTTTTTAAAAAATCCATCAATTCCTACTATAGTGTGTGTGTGTGTGTGTGTGTGTGTGTATTTGTGTATGTTTGGGTCTTTGGGGTGAGTTTTCATCAAACAAAGATGCCAAATCTTGTCAAATGTCTTTTCAGCTTTAAAAAAAAATGGGTTTTCTCTTTGGATCTATTAATATGATTAATTATCTAACAGATTTTCTAACATTTAACTAGTCTTCCTGGAATAAGCTTCACTGGGTTATGCTATATTATTATTTGTTAATGTGCTACTGGATTCTGTTTCCTAATATAATATTTTTGCATAAATATTCATAAGAGAAAATTTTCATTTCCTTTCTGTGTAACTTTTATCCAACTTTGGCGTCAGTGTTATGCTTACTTTTGAAGATAATTTGAAGGAAAAGGAATTTTTATGTGCTCTCAATAAGTTCAAATAATGTTGGAATTTTTTTATTCCTTAAAGATCTTGTAGGATTCCCTTTTGAAACCATTTATACCTGGTGCTCTTGGGGCATAAATCTCTGACAAATATCTCTGTTTCCCCTGGGGAAATTGGTCTGTTTAGATTTTTTTTTGTATTTTTCCAAGTTATATTTTCCTAGGAAACTGTCCATTTGTACCCAAGTTTTCACATTTTAAATGTCAAATGTGAGCAAAATTTGGGGGGCTTTGATCTTTTACATCCTTCTGCCTTCTTATTTCTGTCTACTTGATCAGCCGTGGAACGAGAAGGGTAATTATTATAATTTTGTAATTTCAATTACTCTTATTCAAAACTTTTCTAGTTAATTTTGACACCTTAGTTCACTCGATCTAAGATGCGTCTTGGTCTCAAAAATGTTAAAATGTGAAAGAAAAGTGTGTTTGAGGATCGATAAAATATTATATGTTTATTCTCGCAGGTGGACATTGGGAACTTTTTCTTATATTTCAAAAGAAAAATTCCACTGCAGGCCTAGATCAGGATTTTGTTAAATGTGTAGATTATTTTACAGGAGAACAGCTTTATGATGTGGATTCTCCTCTTTGGTGAAGACGGTGTCTGTCCACTCATTTGCTTCCTCTTCCATATTCCTTACTAGAGATTCACAGTTTCCTTCTTCAGGTTTGTGCACATTTTCTCTTAAGTATCTTCCTACGTAGTGTTCTTTGTTCTCTTAGGAAGGAGTTACTGCAACCACTATATTTTCTTTTTTTTTAAGATTTTATTTATTTATTAGAGAGAAACAGAGATATCGAGAGGGAGCACAAGTGGGGAGGAGAGAGAGGAGCAGACTCCCCATTGATCTAACATGGGGTTTGATCCCAGGACCCTGGGATCACGACCGGAGCCGAAGGCAAACGCTTAATGGACTGAGCCATCCTGAGCACCTAAGCGCACCACAACCATTATATTTTCTAACTAGTTATCTTTGGAGGTTGTTTTGGTATAAAGCTATTTAGTAAATAGCTTGGTCACTATTTCTAATTGGATAATCCTTCCAGAAGGATAATTCAATGACGATGCTTCCTTTTAGAAAAATGTCACCAGTATTTCATGGTTAAGAATAACTTCTTTATTTTTTTTTAATTTTATTTAAACTTTATTTATTTAAGTCATCTCTGCACACAACATGGGGCTCGAACTCACGACCCCCAGATCAGGAGTTGAACGCTCCTCTGACTGAGCCAGTCAGGCGCCCCAAGTATAACTTTTTTAAATAAAACATTTGTTTTTCTCATTGCAGGTTTAATCTATGTTCACTGCAGGCAAAATCTAGAAGAAGAAAATTAAAATCACTGCATTACCACCCCTTGAAGTTAGCCACTGTCAGCATCGTGTTGTGTGTGCATACATAGTTTTCTTTTTTACAAAAGTGAGATCCAACTGCACAGTCCTATAACTTGCTTTTTTTACTCAAGATATCGTGAACAGTTCTTCACCTCTTTAAATCTTCATCTACAACTCCTCTTTTATGGCCACACAAGGTCTGTATTTTTACAGGACATTGCCTGATTTATCTTCTCAGTTCCCCTGTCGGTCACCATGTACATTATTTCTAATTTTCTCTTATTGTAACTCCTCAAGGATTTGCACACAACCACGATTAGTTTCTTAGGAAAGGTCTTACAATTGGAATTTCTGGATCTAGGGTTGTGCGCAAATTATAAAATGAGTATTTTATACGGATCTTCAGATTTCCCTCCGGGGAAGTTGTTCTGAGTTTATATTCTGCTGGGCAGTCCAGGTCCTTCTCCGTCTTCCGGTCAACACCAGACAGCATCCTTTCTCAATCTTTTATAAGTGTGTGAAATCTTTTATAAGTTTGTTTTTTAAAAAACAAACACCTTTAATATGGTGACATTTTGATGAGTAACAATAGCCAAGAACAGGTGAGAATGAAGAAAACATGAATACAGAGATGGTCTACTGAAAGTGGTAATCGTCGGCGCCATTAAAAAGGGATCCATAAAAAAAAAGAAAAGAAAAGAAATAAAAAAAAGTCATCCATAGCCAGCCCAAATGGCCATCAACTGAGGAATGAATAAGCAACCCGTGGAACATCCATATAATGGAGTGGGACATAAAGGCATGAAGAATGGATATATGCCACGACGGGAAGCGTATCTGAAGACATTATGCCACCTGGAAGCACTCAGACACAAAAGGCCACATACTTCATGCTACATTTCTATGGAAAGTCCAGAAGAGACAAATCCAGAGAGACAGAAAGCAGACTGGTGGTTGCCACGGGCTGGGGGGAAGGGGAGAGAAGGGAGGACTGGCCAATGGCCGCTAAGGAGTGTGGGGTTTCTTTTTTGGGTGACAAAAATATCCTAAAATCGACTGTTGCACAACTCTGTAAATACACTTTGGTATATATACCATTGAATTGTACACTCTAAATACATAAGTTGAATGGTATGCAAATTGTAGTTCAATAAAGCTATTAAAAAGTGATTCACAAACCTCATTCATTCAAAAGGTATCACCCGTCTGCAAGGCGGACTTTGTGGCAGGTGGTGGGGTCATAGCAGGGAACAAGAAAACGCGGTTCCTGTCCTCCTGGAGCTCATATTCTAGTGGACTCGATATCACACTACATCCTTGGAAAGAAAATAAAAGGCAAATGCTTGAAAGAGGAAACACTTCGAGACCATCAGAAATCCTGCGGGCTTCTAGTTCACATCGCTTGAAGAGTAGCAGTCTCTGGGTCACTGAACAGACCCCTGATCACAATCTGCTCTTTCACAAAATCCACAGGGGGTGTGTCATTCACCTGGTACATTCCAGTTTGACAAGCACTGATCTGCACGTCGACCCTATGTCGTTGTAAGCAGAAACATCGTCTACACCACCACCATGTCAACCTTCTACCCCCAGCAGAAACGCCATCTATACTATCCCTATGTGCCAGGGACAGGGACAGGGACGTGGCAGCCCGACGGTTTGAATGGTCCCATCAGCGGGGACTCACTACTTGGAGAACCAGCCGCTCACTTAGTAAGCCTCACCTTTGGGAAAATTCTCCCCTCACTTCCGGGCACCCCTCACGCCCCCGCACCCGTCTCCTCCTGCTACATAACACATTCCCACAATCTGAGAGGCTTGAAACAACATGCATCTGTTATCTCACCCGCCGTGGGTCGGGAGTCGGCCTCACGACGGGTTACCCGGGTCCTTGACTCGGCGGGGCTCTCGGCAGCTTGGGGAGGCGTCCGAACGCATACAGGCTGTAGTTCCGGCAGGTGTAGGTCCGAAGTGCGGGACTCCTGGGGGCACCCGCAGCCCCCCGCCCCGTGGCCCCCTTGGGTTCCTGTTCTAGCTGTCTCTCCCTGGAACTTCTCTCATCTCTGACCTCCAAACGCCCCTTCAGGACCCGCCTGATTAGGCCAGGCCCACCCAGGATCATCTCCTTTGATTAACTGAAGGCCGACTAATCAGTGGCCTAATCACAGGGGTGATATCCCGTCATGTCCACTGATCCCACGCCCACGCGGGGGCTACACAGGGTGCAGACACCAGCGGCCAGGAGTCTTGGGGCCAGCTTAGTACTCGGCCTCCCTCAGCTGCTGCGCAGTGCCAACACCAGAGGGCGCCCTTCACGCAGTGGCGTTCCAGCGCTTTGCAAAGACCCGGCCGGCGCAGCCCGGCGGGTGGGGTTTCTCTGGCTTTTTGTCTCTCTGGCCCAATTCACTGACTCCTTCCTCGTGATCTTCCTTTCGCTAATCCAGGCCTTGTGCGTGCAAAACAGCACCGGCTCCTTCAAACTGGCATCACATGACAGGACTCTAATTATATTCGGTTTGTCTCAACAGAGATTTATCAAGTGCCTCCTCGGTGACAAATACCTTGCTTGGCGGTTTCACCTATTAGTTATCTGGCCATTTTCTTTGCCCTCCCTTGGAAACCCTCTATTTTGTCAATATTCCACTTATAATGTAGCATTTATTAAGCGTTAGCTGGATTCCAGACACTGAAGCAGTTTGCATAGATTAGCTCGTTGAATCTTTTCAGCAATAGGAAGTGGTAGCATGCTGTTCTACTGATTAGAAAACTCAGGCACAGAGAAGTTAAGAAACGCCGCCGGGGTCACACAGCTTTTAGGTGGGGACCAGGATTTGAAACCGGACAGTTTGACTCTGAAGTCTGTGCGGTTAGCCACTGTGCATTGCTCCCTCTCAAAGTTACCCTCTGTACCCAGCAGCGGCCACGGGGGGGGGGGGGGGGGTCGGGCGGAGAATATTCCGCTTTTAGCTCTTTGCTCTGCATTTTTCAGAAAAGCATCCTCTTTCTCATTTACCTTTTAGCAGGTGAATTATTTCACTGTCTTAAGTTAAACTCCAAGTTAATTTTAAAATTCCCTATGTTTGTCAGTTGAACTGCTGAAGACAGAGTTTCCCCCATCATCATTAAAGGAAATGCCTTTTTTTCCCCCCGAAATTTCGTTGTGTTTATTTTTGGCCATTGTTATAACCTGAGGCCCCTCTCAGCTTTTCTGTTTGCTGCTGAAATGACTGCAGGTTTCATATAGAGCAGTTAAATCCTTTATGGAGCACCTAGTGCATGCATGACACTACACCACCTATTCCAAGCACAGAAAGGGACCTTTGAATCCTAGTGCAGAGATACACATTCCTGAATCAGAAAAGCAAATATATTCAGATGTCCCAAATAGTGTAAAGAATACTGTTTTTGCTAGGGCACTTAACTTTCTAACATCTTCTGATGTGTTCTGATCCATCTCCATGTGTGATCCTAGGAAGCCTGTGGGTCCAAACCTCGACTCGGCTTCACCCTTACAGGCATGGGCTTGGGCCACAGAGCCTCAGATGTGAAACCCTCTCCCACTCCCCCTGCTTGTGTTCCCTCTCTCGCTGTCTCTCTCTGTCAAAATAAATGAATAAAATCTTTTAAAAAAAAAGTGAAATAGGAAAATGAGTCCACAGTTCCTTTTTTGTAATTTTGAAAGCCAGGAAACTCTATTTTTTTTTTAAAGATTTACTTATTTATTTAAGAGAGAGAATGAGAGAGAGAGAGCATGAGAGCGGGGAGGGTCAGAGGGAGAAGCAGACTCCCCGCTGAGCAGGGAGCCCGATGTGGGACTCGGTCCCGGGACTCCAGGATCATGACCTGAGCCGAAGGCAGTCGCTTAACCAACTGAGCCACCCAGGCGCCCAAAAGCCAGGAAACTCTAAAAACCATCAGTCCCCTCCCCTCCCCATCAGGTCAGCAGACATTCATTGGCCAGCAAAGCCTGGGCTGAACCGACATGAGGTTTATTTAAGGCCTTTATTCAGCTCACTTGAGGTGAATATTCACACATTTTGCTGGGAATGCCAAGGGTGATAACTGGGTGCTGCCTCAGCTCGCCCTAGAGTTGCTACCCGGGATGTTGGATGTGCTGGGTGTTAACATCCTGAAACCCACCAAGCTCTCCTCCTGAGACCCGGCTGTCCCTAGAGCTTTAGCCTCCAGCCGGTGGAGCTCAAATAGCTGGAATGTTCGGGGCGGCTGTGAGCTCTAGATGAGAAGTCACCGGAAGCACTCAGCTCACGCCTCAGTAACCCAAGTCCTGCACTTTGGACCTCCTTGCATCTGGCAGCATCTTCCACCCACTCCTGTGGGGATGGAGCCACAGAAAATGACCCGGGACCCCCCATCTCAGTAGCTAGAAGGGGGAGAATCCCTCATTCCTCCAAACCTGTGATTCTCCTCTCGCTTCACAAATCCAGGCTGGCTCTCGCGGTAGAGCTAAATGTGGACATGCACAGAGCAGTTTGAACCTTGACCCTTGCCTCCCAGGCTGTGAGACCCTTTGTGTAGCTCTGTTCTGGAAAGGAAAGAGGTAGGAAAAAGAAAAAAACAAACAAAACCCTATCGAATGACTGCAGAGAATTCGAAGCTTTCCTTTGCAGGGAAGGAATGGGACCGTGTTCTTGCTGTGTCCCGCCCCTCTGGAATGACAATTTCAAAACCTGGTTTTTCCATGTGCTTCTTTGAAGAGGGGTTGTGTTCTAAATTAGTCTGCTAGTGGGCAATAGAGACGCTAAGCAGGAGAGTGAGTTCAAATTTTACATGTATGTGTTTATCGAGGTCTTCCAAAGTGCAAAGGCAGCCTGCTGGACCCCCACAGCGAAACAGAAAAAAAAAAAAAAAACTGCATGAAACATGTTCTCTGTCCTCCAGGAACTTGCTCTCTGGGGGCAGATTTACAGTTTAGAAGGTGGAAGGTCTCTGGAAGCAAGCCCAAGGGGCACATCTGCTTGTGGGTCGGAACACGGGTCCTTGCAGGCTGACGGAGGCTGCTCCGGGGAAGGTAGGGTGTTGCAGACTGGAAATGCTGGATGCAGATGGGGGGCCACGTCCAGGGGACCCCGGGGTCCGAAACTCGGACACCTTCAGGGGCCAACAGGTCAGTTAGGGACGGGGGCCGGGCGCGGAAGACTGGCAGACTGGGGCAGCTCCTTCACTGGCCAAGTACTGGCCTGCCCCAGTGCAGGCTCTTGGTTTCCTGATCTCTCCCCTCTTCTCAGGAGGAGAAGCCAGGAATCTGAATGTCCACATGAACTGTGAAAGACTACCCTGTCCGAGCGCCGGGGTGGCGCGGGGCGTTAGGCGTCCCAACTCGTGGTTTGGGCTCGGGTCGTGATCTCGGGGTGGTGAGATCAAGCTCCGCGTGGGCTCCGTGCTCAGCGCAGAATCGGCCAGAGATTCTCTCTCCCTCTCCCTCTGCCCCTCCCCCCCACGAGCTCTCTCTAAAATAAATAAATACATCTTAAGAAAATACACATCTTTAAACATGATGTTGTCCACACCAAACACGTTTGCAGACATCTTAGTCCATTCAGGCTGCTTTAACAAAATCCCACAGACTGTGACTTATAAACAACAGTTACTTCTAGTGGTTCCAGAGGCTGGAAAGATCAAGGCATGAGCAGATTCAGTGTCCGGTGAGAGTCTGCTTCTGGGTTGTGGACTTCTCAATGTGTCCTCATGTGGTGGAAGGGTTGGGGCAGGGGAGCTCTCTGGGGCTTCCTTTATAAGGGCACTAATCCCATTCACAAGGGCTCTAGTCTCATGACCCGATCACCTCCCACAGGCCCTACCTCCTAACCTTGGGGATTAGGTTCAACGAAGGAATCTAGGGAGGGACGGGACTCAGGTAAGGCAAACAAGACACCCAGGGCACGGAATGTGAGGAGACCCCGAGAGCGAGATCCCCTTATAGTTTGTACTCCACATGCCTCTCTTGCCTCCCCCGAGTCCTGGCCCTGCTCCGTGGGACCCCATTTGTCATTTAGGGTCCAAAGAGAATAGCAGTGAATACAGATTGGCAAGGCAGGGCCAGGGGTGTGGTCTTTGAACTTCACTCGGTGGGCACTGGGGAGCGACTGAAGGTTTAAGAGCAAGAAGGGAGATGGCTAGAATGTGCTGTAGAGGGAGGGCAGTGAAGAGGGTGGGTTGGCACAGGGGCAGGGCAGCAAGGCTTTCCTAACAGTCCAGGCTATGAGTAGGGAGGCAGCAACAGGAACCCAAAGGGGTTATCTTGCAGGAGGCAGTATGGTGTGAGAAGCAGGTTGGGAGTTGGGTTCTGGAATCAGATTGTCCGAGTTTAAATCCTGGATCTTGCTTATACTAGTTATGATGTTGGGCAAGCGGTTTAACCTCTCTGTCACAGTTTCTTCATCTGTAAAATGGGCTCACAGCAAGGCCCACCTACCTCTCAGGGTGTGGTGGAGATTCAGTGGTGCCACCTCTGTGAACAGCGCCTCAGGACACAGTAGCCGCGAGGACTGTTGTAGACACGGAGGGACCCTAGGGTCACCAGCACCCCATAGTTAAGCAAGCACTGGAATAGGACAGATCAGAGTCACTTGGGGGGGATTTTTTAAATGTCCCCAAACCAAAGCCACACCCCAGACCAATTAAATCACAATCTCTGGGGTGGGGACTGGGCATCCGTATTTTCTGGAACCTTTCCAGGAGTTTCCAACGTGTGGCCAAGCTTGGGAACCATTGCTTATCTAGAACCTTGTACGCCTGAGGCCTGAACTGGGAGAATTGACCTTGAAAAGACACAAACAGGCAACCATTTTGCAGCTGGAGGTGAAGCCGGATGGGGGTGGGGGGAGGTGGCAGGGTGTGTGACCCTGGGGCCCAGCTAAGGGACTCCTAATATGGCTCCAGGGGGCCTTGCCGGCCTGGCAGCCACTGACACCCCCACACCCAGGCTGGGAGAGAGCCCGCTGCCTGCACCCGCGGAGGACTCCCAAGCAGGAGACCAGAGGCGCAGCTCTGAGCCGGGCTTGGGCGCCAGAGGGAGCTCGTGGGGACACGCCACGGCTCCATCCCTGCAGCTGGTTCAAACTGGTTTGGGCAGGGTGCGGCCCTGGCAGGCTGCATGCCAGGCCTCAGGCTTGCTGCCTGTCCCTGGGTCTCCCCAAGAGCTGGGGACCGGGGACAGGGTGCTGGGGCACAGCCAAGGACCACTGAGAGGCCCGGAGAGTTTTACAGTCGGTCCCCTTTGTTGAAAACCATTGATGTGGCCTCCCACAGGGGTCCCCTGGGTAATGCCCACAGCAAGAGGGAGCCCCTAAATAGGGGTCATTCCCAGACTTTGGCGTGCATCAGAATCAACCGTAGAGCTGTTAAGAGGCAGATGCCTAGCTCCCCAGAGATTCTGATTCAGAAAGTTGGGGGAGGGCTCCGGGCATCTGTATTTTTAGCAAAATGTTTCTAAGGCATAATCACACATTTAGGGGGAAGAAAAAAAATCCTGACAGCAAAATGACTGTTGGCTAGCCAACTCAGCCCAGGGTAGAAATCCCTGAGAGGCTGGTGAGAGCACAGATACTTCCCCAGATACCCTAGCTCCTGGGCAAGGGGGTCTGAGCAATCGGCACTTTTAGATAATATCCCAGGCCTTTTATTTGCCTTGCTTTTATTTATTTATTTATTTTTAAAAAGATCTTATTTATTTGACAGAGCACAAGCAGAGGGAGAGAGAGGGAGAAGTAGGCTCCCTGCTGAGCAAGGAGCCCAATGTGGGACTCAATCCCGGGACTCTGGGATCATGACCTGAGCCAAAGGCAGATGCTTAACCGACTCAGCCACCCAGGCGCCCCTATTTGCCTTGCTTTTAATGAGTCATTTTGGGCATTCAGTAGGTTTAACTCTGACAGCAAACATCAGCAGCAGAGAGAAAACGTTACAAATATAATCGAAACCCCGTTCGTAAGCCCTCTCCATCCCCTCCCCCCACCGCTTTCCTGAATGTGGCCCGCATGGTTCCCAGGCGCCGCCTTACACTTGTACTCCATATGGCCGCATCCATACACAATATACAGTGTGGTTTTGCATGTTTTTAAAACTTTATGTTAATGGCAGCGTGCCCTACGGAGCCTTCTGCAACTTGTCTTTTTTTTTTTTTTTTTCCTTCTTCTTAGCATTATGTTTGTGAGTGAGTCTCATCCACCAGGGGAAGTTTGTTGAAGTCATCTGAACTCAGTTCTGGGCTTTTCTGAGAGAGGGTCCCAGCCCACCTGCAGGGGTGAGGGTCTGGGCTTGGATCCTGGGTGTCTGTGTGATGAGAGGCGGGCTCTGAGCATCAGGAAAACCACGACGGTAATGAACGGCCAAATTCAGGTTCCGTGAGTTCCTATCAAGTCCTTTAACGAACCACCTGTGGCCCAAATCTTTTGACAAGATTTTTCCAGAAAGCGACCCTGACCTGAGGGCCCGAATGTTTGGGCAGAGATATGGAGAACTGAGCGGGAAGCAGATGTGGAAGTGGGAATTGTACAAATCGTACGGTGACAGCTCACCCACAAGACGGATCGAGCATGTGCTTACGCCCCCTACCGAGGGCTGTCAGATAAACTCTACATTTAGATTTAACCGGGGGCCGGGGGGGGGCGGGGGAGGGGAGCGAGGAACGCGGGGCGTGGCGTATATTTATTTACAACCCTAAGCCCAGCCTGATTTTGCTCCACGAATGCAACATTAAAAAAAAAAAAAAAAGACGTCATAGGAAGAATTAGAACTCTAGACTTCCCTATACCTCTTCACCATTTTTAGGATTTTCCTCATTCGGATTTCCTCATTGGGTCTACACAAGCCTCCCAGGGTATGTGTGTATGGGGGGGGGAGGTGGGTCAAATTTAGAGCATTTACGAATTCCCTGGGGAGTTTATTTTAAAAGCTGCTCCTGGGAGGAAAAGGACCACTACACCCGGTTTCCCTAATTCCCAGGACTCTCCTCCTGGCGCAAACAAGACGCTGGAATTAGGGCGGCCTTGGGGGCGGGCGCTTTGGTCTTTAAACGAAAGGATCCCCTGGACGGCCGTTCTCTATCCTGGACGCTGGAATCACCCGCGGAGCTTTAACACCTACTGATGCCCAAGCCCCACCCCCGGGATTCCGGCTGAATCGGCCGGGGTGAGGCCTGGCTTCCGGGCTTTTGAAAGCTCCCCGGGGCATTCTGAAGTGCTGTGGGGGCTGGGAACCGTGGCTCCGCCCGGATTCCAATGAAAAGGGGTGGTCTATACTGGCGGTTCTCAAACTCGGCTGTGTGTTGGAATTACCAGGCGAACTTCAGAAAATACTGGTGCCCAGGTCCCAACCCTAGAGACTGTGCGTGAGCGGGACTTTGGAGGGTTTAAGGGTCCCAGGTGATTGCAATCTGCAGGCGAGTTTGAGAAGCTTTGCTTTACCAGGTGGTGCGAGGGCCGGGCGCAGTGAGCGCCGCGCGCCACTGGGTGGCGCTGCCCACTCGGCCCGGCGCTCGGGGAGGCGCGCGAGGCCGTGGCCGGGTGCGCACCTGCCCCGCCTCCTCCAGGCGGGCCACGGGGCATGCAGCCGGTCGGGGGCGGGGCTCCGAGGCCGGGATGCGGCCCCGGGCTCCCCGGCAGCCTCCGCCAGCTGGACCCCGTCGCGCTCCTGATGCTGCTCGTGGACGCCGGCCGGCCGGAGCCCGTGCGCAGCGGGGCGCGCGAGCTCGCGCTCTTCCTGACCCCCGAGCCCGGGGCCGAGGTAGGGGACCGGGGATGGCAGTAGGGGAAGCCGGGTCTCGGGGTTGGGGGGGTCTGGGCCCTCGCACCCCGGGGCAGGAAAGGGTGGGTGCGGCCTCCGGAGCTCCGGGACCCGAACCCTTGGCGTCCGCGCCTCATCCTCTCGCACCCGGCGCAGGGGACCGAGGGCCGCCTCCTTTGCGGAGAGGTGATGCCTGGCGCCACCCAGAGATACGCGGCAGGTCGCGCCTCTCCCTCCTCCAGCCGACAAGGCCCCCGGGGACCCAGACTCGCGTCGCACCCCGACCGGGGCCCCCAGCATCAGCGGGGACGGGGGAGCGAGGCGCGCTCGGAGCTGCTGCCCTTTGTCAGGCGGGGCCCTGGGGAGGCCGGCCCCGGGTCTTGCCCCGGCCGGGCGCTCAGCCCTCTCCGCTCCGAGCCGGGTGCCAGAGGCCCGGGAGTAGGCGGGCAGGCTGCGTCTGTGCGGGGAAGCCCCGGGCCTTGGTCCTGCTGTTGCTAAGAGGGAAAATACCTCGTCTCTATCCGTACTTGCTATTTTAAAAGCACAGAATAAAAAGTGGATCTGAAACTAGGCCCTTCATCTTCCAGCTGAAGCCAGTCTGTTAACAGTGCCGTGAAAAAAAGTTATTTATCCAAGTCCGCCAGGAGTTATTTAAGGCTTGAATTCAACTCATTCTCTTTTTAAATCTCAAAAGCAGGACGGAAGTACAGCCAATAAAGGGTGAGCACCCTCTCTTTCTCTGCGTCTCCAACTCCAGTCCCCAGAGATAACCATCACCAACAATGTGGTGTACCTCATTACAGACACTTAAAAAAATGCATTTCCAAACGTGGGTATGCATATATATTAATAATACTGTGTTATTTTTTGTAAAACCCCACTTGATACTGTAATACTGTTCTGCAAGTTGCTTTTTTCCACTCAAAATAGCATGGACAAATGGGGAGTGACTGCTGATGATGAGGTACAGGGCTCTTCAGGGTGATGAAAATGTTCTGGAATTAGTGGTGATGGTTGCACAACTTTGTGAATATACTGAAAACCACAGGACTGTACACTTTTAAAGGGTGAATTTTATGATATGTGAATTACATCTCAATTTTACAAAATAGCATGGACATATTTTCATGTCAGAATGTATCCATAAGAGCTGTCCAATAGAAATATAATCTGAGCGATTCACGTAATTTGAAATGTTCTGGGAGCCACATAAAAAAGGAAAAAGAAACAGGTGAAATTAGTCTCAACATACTTAAAGTAACCGTGCCTCCAAAATGTCAATCATTTTAACATGTAATCAATGTAAAAAAATTTTAACGAGATTTTTACCTTTTTTTGGTACTAGGTTTTCAAAATCAGGCTTTTTATTTTTTTATTTTTGAAAGTGAGAGAGATGGGGAGGGGGAAGGGCAGAGGGCGAAGGAGAGAGAATCTTAAGTAGACTCCACTCCCAGCCCAGAGCCCGTCTTGGGGCTTGATCTCACGATCCCAAGATCATGACCTGAGCCGAAATCAAGAGTTGGACACTTAACGGACTGAGCCACCCAGGCACCCCCAAATCAGGCTTTTATATTGAACTTACAACACATTTCCGTTTGGACCGGCCACATTCTAAGTGTTCAATAGTCCTGTGAGGCTGGTGGCTTCCGTGTGGGAGAGTGCAGGTCTCTATCATTCTTTATCTTCCTAGTATCCAACAAAGAAGTAATAATTACTCCTGTTTCCTGAGCACATACTATGTCCTAGCAAGTGTGCCAAGCCCTATTCCCAGTGACCCAGTGGTCAGGAGGTTTTTAGGTCGATTTTATAGCTGAGGAAACGGAGGCCCTCACAGAATCAGGGCCATCCGCTGGAGGGACTATAATTTATGACCTCTGCCCCCAGGGACGGGCGTTCAGGTTGTCTACAGTTTTTCTTTTTTTTTTTTTTTAAGATTTTTATTTATTTATTGAGAGAGAGAGAGAATGGTAGAGAGAGAGCATGAGAAGGAGGAAGGTCAGAGGGAGAAGCAGACTCCCCGCTGAGCAGGGAGCCTGATGCGGGACTCGATCCCGGGACTCCAGGATCATGACCTGAGCCGAAGGCAGTCGCTTAACCAACTGAGCCACCCAGGCAGCCTGTCTACAGTTTTTCACTGGTTTAAGGAACGTGAGCGTCTTTCTCATTCCTTCTCTCCCTTGCTCTCAGCAGAGAGATGTCATTGTGCCCAGCGGCTGAACCTCAGCTTCATTTTGTCTCTATTAGGGACAGCCTTCAAGAGAAGCTGCGTGTATTAACTTCATTTTCTCACTCGGGGCTCTCTTTAACTCAGACACGGGCTCGCTCACACTCATTTGTGAGGGATGTAATGAAGAGCCCAGCTCCCTGTAGCACCGTGCAGCAATAAACCCACTTAGAGCACTGTCTGATGTTTATTTACCAGAAGAAGCAGAAACTGCTGGAGTAGAGTCACTTGCAACGTCTACTTAAAGTTTAATTCATGAGTGGGTCCCCGTGCTGAGGCTGTTTGCAGATGGGTCAATGAGCTAGAAAAGGGAGATCTGGTTTGGGAACAGGCCTGGACAGCTGGGCCCTTCTCCCAGGGCCACTTCTGGTTTTTAAATGGATCTCATACCAGCCGACTCCAGTCCTAGGGGTGTCCTGGGGGTTCCCAGTGAATGGGCCTGCTGCGTTCAACACCTTGAACCTCTACTACGTATGTGCCAGGAGCTGGGGACAGCAGTGAAACACGCAGGGCCCCTGCTCTCAGGACACCGTCGGACCGTAGACACGTCACACACAAAAGCTCTAGATGGTGACGCGGTGGTGTGGTAGAGGGTAACAGTGTGAGACGGCAAGACGGGGGGCGGGCAAGGTCTCTCCAGGGAAGCGGAGACCTGAGTGGTACCCACTGAGGAATGTGCAAGAAAGAGGAAGCCCAGGGACCTGACTTTGTTGGGGTGCAGTCAGGGAGGGCTTCCTTGAGGCGGCAGCATTTTAGGCTGAGCCCTAAAGTGTGAATGAGACCTGGCCAGGCTAGGAGGAGAAAAATCACCCAGGCAGAGGGAACAAAACCTGCAGAGGCCCTGGGGTAGGACGAGGCAGGGTGCCCTTCGGGACAGGAGAGCAGGTAGGAGGGGGAGCCATGGGAGGTGTGGCTAGCGAGGAGGGCAGAAGCCGTGCCCAGGACTGCAGTCTGTCTCCCAGGATCCAGGCGCTGCTGCAAGGTAGCATGCCGACATCCGTGGGCAGGTGAGTGTTTTACTGTTTCCGGTGCCTTTAGGGTATTCTGTTCAACCAGTTTTTTTGTGTGTTTTACTTTCTCTCTTTTTCTGGTTTGAACTTCCTCTTTCAGGGGGGAGTTTCAGGGCAGTCTCCAGATGGCAGAGAGAGAGAGAGAGAGAGAGAGAGAGAGACGTTTGCCTCTTGGCTGCGCTCTGATTTATGGGTCAGGTCGCTCAGGGCACCCCCGAATGGCTGAGCGCTGATACCCACCCACGGGTGAATTCCTGGCCAGGCTCTTTCAAAATCCTATTTGGTTCCTCTGTTGGGACACAGGACAGGCTTGTGAGGTTCATGGCCTGGATGGAAGGAAGTCAAGCCAGCACTTTCTCAGGCCCAGGGTCTCTGCTTGAGTGAGCAGAGGATGATGGTGGAGAAAACACCTGGGTCGTTTAACCGCATGTGGACTAGATCAGTGGTTACAAACTGGTGGCCCCCAGTGCCGAATCCGGCACTCTGATGTGATTAGCTCTGTCAATGTAGGGTTTCTTAAATGGGGGATTCTCATGAAAAACTGAGTTTCTGGTTTATTTAAAATACTAGGCAGTCTATTGTTTTGTTTTTAAGTAAGCTCTATGCCCAATGTGGGGCTTGAACTCACCACCCCGAGTTAAGAGTCACATGCTCCACCAACCGAGCCAGCCAGGTGCCCCTCAGTCAGTAGAGCAGGTGACTCTTGATCTCAAGGTCATGAGCTCAAGCCCCACGTTGGGCACAGAGTCTACTTAAAAAAATGAAATAAGACAGAACATGAGCCGGTCTGGTAGGTCTGGGTCCCCGTTTGCCACAGTCCACCCTCCTCCCTGTTGTCTTCCCTGTATGGAAGCTAGCATCAGTTACCATTTACCCTGGTGCTTGAACTTTTGATTTTTCTGTCATCTCGTAGGGGAAAAAACGGAACGACTTCTCCAAACCATGTGTTTGGACTAAAGTAGGAAAACATAAACTAGCCAAAGATGCCCTGGAGTTTCATGAAAAAAGACATCAAAGAGGCTGTTTCTTTGCGAAAGCAAAGGATATTCTATTACGCCCGTCCTGCAAACACCATGTGCTTATGCCCCCCCCCCCCGCAACGTGTCCTGCCCTTGTAACCTGCTGGTCTACTTTCCGAGTTCAAGTGGGGGATGTTCAGATGCCCTTTCTCCAGATGTAGTTCTGTATTCATTTATTCCTCGGATCTTTATGGTGAGCCCGTTGTGTGCCAGGCCCTGTGCTGGGTGGGGTACCAGGGAGAGGCCTGCGAGGCCGAGGGGGTGCCTGCCCTCGAGGACTGGTGTTGCAGTGAGGGAGATGAGCAGACAGTCATGATCAAGCAGAGTCATTAAATGGTGCTCAGTGCCATGAAGGAGACAGCGGAGGGACGATGACAGACGCACAGGGAGGGTTGGAGGGAACCACCAGGCAAACCTCCAGCAGCACGTGCATGGCTGAGGGGCAAACGTGAGGAATGGGGAGTGGGTGGACCTCGGCGGCCAAGGGCGAGAATGGGCAGGGTGAGACCAGGGCCTAGGGCCATGGGGAGGGCTCTGGATTCGATCCTAGGGTGCTGGCCCTCAGCAGGGGAAAGCCGTGATCAGGTGCCTGGCCTCACGGCTGCAGGGCTGCAATGTGTTTGCAGAGGCTGGAGCGGGAGCAAGGGAACCACAGTTGCGGCCGTCCAAGGGCGCGTGGCCTGAGCTGGCCACGTTCCCTGAATCAGAACCTTTGGGGGTGTGAGGGGCCAAAGCCAAGGCGGGTACTTGAAGGGGGCAGCCTCTCTCAGAAGGAAGTTCCTGTCTTTCTACCTGGTAGAAGGGGTCATCCCTGGGTCTGAACATCCTGCGGAGGGAATCAGCTCTGGGTGGCAGTGCCCGGCTCCCCAGGAGAAAGGCGAGGTGCACGGAGGTATGCGTGGTGTATACAACAACTTAAACAGCAAAAAACCCACACCTATTTCATGCATCTATAAATAGAAGATGAAGTCAAAGCAGTCTCCAGGGGTGGGGCAGGGCATAGCCAAGGTCGAGAGCGCTGATATAGGGCATGGTACCCAAACTTTGTGGAAGGTTGGAGTCATCTGGGGATCTTCAAAAAAATCATTCTGGTGCTTGCCACGTGTACCACCCCCAGCAACCCCTCCCCCCAACCCCAGGTAGTCTAATTTTATTGGTATGAGTGCAACCTGGACACTGGCATTCTGAAAGCTCTCCAGCAGGGTTTTAAGCCTGGAGTGACCTAGACTGATGGGTGTGTTGGAAAAATCAGTGTGGTTGCTGATTATGGGGGGCCACCTGTGAACAAGGCCCAGGGCTGGGGGGCTGGGCTGGTAAACACTCCCCTGGGGATTCTGATGGCCAGCCTGCTTCCAGTGGCAGCGCCACGAGGGAGCCCGCCTGTCCTGCCTGCTGCTTTGTCCACAGCACCGAGTGACTTCGTCCATATCAGTTAAAGAAACATCCTTTATGGCTATGTGGACCCCCCCTCCCAATCCTGCTCCTGCCCAGGCCTCGTGGTGGGGGGGCGCGGGCTCTGAAGCCACCGGGCCTGGGGTCGGACCTCGGCCCTGTGCTCAGTGCCCCTCTGCGCCTCAAAGGCTTATCTCATAGGGCAGTTGGGGGGTTGGATGAGCGAATCCACAGGCAACATGTGGCGCGGGGTCTGGCCCGTGGTCAGTAGGCCGGGCACATCAGCTGCAATTGTTCATTCACTCATTCTGCAGGTGCTGGGTGCAGACACCTTCCCAGGTGCTGGGAGGGAGAATACGTGAGAGATACTTTTGTCTTTAGGGACAGCAGGTGTGGGGGTTGATGCACAAAAATTGTTCGGTACAGTGTTGGGCAGTGGGGATGTTGGCCCCTTCGAGCGCTTCACTGGTGCTGAAGATCGTGAGTTTTCACTCACCAGCACGGCCTCGTGGAGGCCTGGAAACCCGGTGTTCACTCTTTACCCTGCGTACGTGAGGCCACCCTTAGATTCCAGTGTTGGGTTTGCAAAACGAGGTTGCTGAGCCCACGGTCCACATGAGCCACAAGTTTGCCTAAAGCTGCCTTGGGTTCTGAGTTAATTCCTTGGTGCAAGTGTGACAGAAATGTGGCCTCAGTGTTCTTTTAAAGTGAACTAGAGTTCGTTTTGCTCTTAAAATTTTTGTTTTAAAAAATAAAACGTGGGGTGCCTGGGTGGCCCAGTCATTAAGCGTCTGCCTTCGGCTCAGGTCATGGTCCCAGGGTCCTGGGATCGAGCCCCGCATCGGGCTCCCTGCTCAGCGGGGAAGCCTGCTTCTCCCTCTCCCACTCCCCCTGCTGTGTTCCCTCTCTCGCTGTGTCTCTCTCTGTCAAATAAATAAAATCTTTAAAAAAATAAAATAAAAATAAAAAATAAAATGTGTATGCATACATCACAAAATTCCAAGGTCCAAGTGGCCAAGGAGTGGCTAGGGAGCTTCCTCCCACCCAGTTCCCCGGCCCCTTGCTGCTCAAGCGGAGGCCACCGCCGTTCCTGTCTGTGTCCCCTTCCCGCAGGCATCACAGGTCCTTCCCCAACCCCACCTGTAGCCTCCCATTGGTGTATCCTGCTTCTTTCGCTCAGTATGTCTTGGAGATCTTCCCATATGAGCACATAGAGAGCTGCCCGATTATTTTTAGCTGCTCAACAGAATTTCATTGTCTGGATTTCAGTGCAGGCAGCCATTTCTCTACTGATGGGTGATTAGGTTACGTGGATTCTTCACTCCCACAAAACCTGTTGCAAGAGGAGCTCTGTCCGCACATCATTTTGCGTTTGTGCAAATATGTCTGTTGGATAAATACCTCGTGGGGGAATTCCTGGGTCCAATGGTACCTGCATTTTAAATTTTGGTTGCTGTTGCCAAATAAACCCTTTTAGAAACCAGGGTCAGGGCAAGCGTAGTAGAGTGGCTCAAACCTTGAGGTCAAGGGTCCCTCAAGGCCTAGATGGGAACTCTTTTTTTTTAAGGTTTTATTTATTTATTTGACAGAGAGAGACACAGCGAGAGAGGGAACACAAGCAGGGGGAACGGGAGAGGGAGAAGCAGGCTTCCCGCGGAGCAGGGAGCCCAATGTGGGGCTCGATCCCAGGACCCTGGGACCATGACCTGAGCCGAAGGCAGATGCCCAACAACTGAGCCACCCAGGTGCCCCTGGATGGGAACTCTTGTTTGCCCCGTTTTGGGGCCCAAGAGGAAGGAGTTCCCGTGTCCCTCTTTGGGAAGTGGGTTGTCTCCGGACACGTTGGGTCCGTCCAGGCCCCAGCTCCTGGGGGCCCTTCCATCCTGCACACAGAGACAAGGCTGTTCTTTCTGCCTCCTGTGGGGCTGGTGGAAGAGTGGACGCCGACATTAACAAGGCCTTCACTTTGCTGTCATCTGAAGGGGCCCCCATGACCGCTTTGGGAGAAGAGGTGACATTCCTGTTTGTGTGCCCAGGGTGAGGGCAGGCCCCACGGTCCTTCATTTTGGCCCCGGTCGGTCATGTCCTCGGGGACCCCGGGCCCGCTTGGCCAGAGGAAACCAGGGTGGCGGGGGGGCGGGGCAGGCAGCAGGCGTGGTGTCGGCAGAAGCCGAAAAACCCGCCCTGGAACTCGACGCGGCTGCAGGTGGGTGTCCTCTGGCTGGCACCGTGATTTGATTTGAAAAATGCTAAGTAGTTGCCAAATTCTAAAAAAGAGGAGTTTTCTCATAAAAAATCCAATGTCTGTCTTCTCTGAAATATTGCAACAGAAGAGGTCTTCAGTGGCCCTCTTCCTGGCCTGGCTGAATGGACCTTGTGCTTTCCTAGGAGGGTTCTCAAGGGCATGTGTATGCGTGTGCGTGCGTGCGTGTGTAAACTGCATTGTTGCGATATAATACATATACCACACCGTTAAAGTGTACAACTTAATGGCTTTTTGTGCAGCCATCAACCCAAATCAATTTTAGAACATTGTCATTACCCCCAGAAGAAACCCTCTGACCCTCATTGGTCTACTTTCTGTCTCTCTCGATTTGGCTATTCTGGACAATTCATATATGCTTGCTATTTATTTATTTATTTATTTATTTATTTAAAGATTTACTTATTTATTTGAGAGAGCACGAGCAGGGGGAAGGGCAGAGGGAGAGAGAGAAGCAGACTCTCCGCTGAGCGCAGAGCTCTTTGAGATGCAGGGCTCCATGCAGGGCTCGATCCTACGACCCTGAGATCATGACCTGAGCTGAAACCAAGAGTCAGACGCTCAACCAACTGAGCCACCCAGGTGCCCCATATATCCTTGTGTTTTAAAGACACAGGCCAGAGGTTTAAAGGCCACACTCAGCCTGCAGACAGGTTTGTTTGGCTGTCATACGGTGTTTTAATTTGGGGGGTTTTGAATTCTCAAACTGGGAAAGGTTGCATAAATTCCTGGGTCACTGTCTGTCTTGAACGAAACAGGTTTGGCACATTCCCACCTGGTTCACTCTCTGGGGTCAAGGAGCAGCCGCCCTCTTTAGATGGGGAAGGGGTCTCCTGTTAGCCACAATCCCCACCCCTCCCTGTTGTCTCTCTGCCTGGAAACTGGGTATTAGCTGCCACTCACTCTCCTGCGTTTGCCCTGTGTTTCTTAGAGAAAAGTAGAAGGTCTCTTTCAAAAGTGAGAAACTGAAAATAAGCAGTGTGCAGAAAGCACATTCCCTTGTAGTCATTTCCTGCCTGGCTTCTGTGTCCACCACATTGGAAGGCAGTGGGGTCCCAGTTACAACCGTCTTTTGTATGGGTATGGCATCTCACCCAGAGTAACCCAGAGAAATTACTTCATTGACCCTTCTCAGCTTCCATCTCAAGACAGAGTCTGAGGATTGTTTTCCCCCAACTTCCAAATGGGAAACCAGGGCACAGAGATTTCAGAGTATAGTTAAGACCACACACAGCATAACATGCAAGGGGGGGGGGGCGCTAGAGCGCAGTCTGGGCTGCAGTTCTCAGGCTGTACCCCGCCAGGAAGGCTTGTTTCTTCCTCCTTCCCTTGCTCCATTTTTCTTTCTTCCCTGCTCCCTTCTTTCCTCCTTTCCTGCAACAGGTGTTCTCTGGGCACTGTATTGGTTACCAATTGCCAGGTAACAAAGTACCCCAAGTCTTCGTGGCTGAAAACAGCCACCATATCATGGTACGTGATTCTGCAGGTCTGTGGGGCTCCCCGGAGCGGTTCTGCACCCATAGTGCTGGCTGGGCTCGGGGGGCTGCATTCTGCGGGAGCGCTGGCTGTATGCAGCATGGCCTCACTCATGTCAGGCAGTTGGTGCTGGCTGGGGCGCCTCAGGCCTCCACGCGGCCACTCTCATCCTGTGGTCTCCCCAGCAGCATTACCTACGCTAATTCACGTGGCCGTTGTCTTCCGAGAGGGTGACTCAGATGCTGCAAGGTCTCTTGATGTCACAAAGCATGCTTGCAGCCGTTTTATTGGTCAGAGCAAGTCACGGACCAGGCCAGATTCGGGGGGAGGGAAGAGTGGATCCCACCTCTTCCTGGGCAGGGTGGCAGAATCAGATTGCACAAACGTATGCAGACGGGAGAGAGTCAGAGAGACTTCTCCGCAAGCATGAGCCACCTACTAGCTGTCAGGCATTGCTCTAGGCCCTGGGAATGCAAAGGTGAATGAAAGGCACTAAGACCCCTGCCCTGTATGGGCTTTTATTTGGGTGGAGGAAGATGACACGAAACAGGCAAAATGTATAAGATGTTAGACAGTGATGGAGGCTGAAGAGAGAAATAAATTGGTGCAGGACAGGGAGTGGTGGGGACTACAAGGCCGGGGAAGGCCTCACTGAGGAGAGACGGTTGAGCAAAGGCTGAACGGAAGTGTGCAGTGAGCTTTGTCAACAATGGGAACAGCGGGTGCAAAGGCCCTGGGGTGAGGATGTGGTTGGTGTAGTTGATGGGGAGTGAGCGGTGGACAGTGAGGTCAGAGAGCAGATGGAGGGTCCAGATGGCATGGGGCTGGCGAGGCATCTATTAGGTGTTTGCTGAGGGAGGTGGAGGACAGGGGAGGACTTTTTTCGTTTTTTTTTTCTTTTTTTTTTTAATTTTATTTATTTATTTGAGAGAGAGAGAGGGAGAAACAGCATGAGAGGGGGGAGGGTCAGAGGGAGAAGCAGGCTCCCCGCTGAGCCGGGAGCCCGATGCGGGACTCGATCCCAGGACTCCGGGATCATGACCTGAGCCGAAGGCAGTCGCTTAACTGACTGAGCCACCCAGGTGCCCTGTTTTTTTTTTCCAATTAAGCTATAATTCATGTAACAAAACATTTACCATTTTAAAGTATACAGTTCAGTGGGTTTTAGTACATTCACCATGTTGTGCAAACGTCACCATGACCTCGTTCCGGAGCATTTTCATCCCGCAAGAAAGGAACCCCATGACCATTAGCACTTCTTCCCTCATTCTCCCGCTTCCCATTACCCCCCAACCAGTGATCTGCTTTTCTGTCTCTGTGGATTTGCCTCTTCTGAACATTTCACCTAAAAGGAATCATGTGATACTTGGCCTTTTGTGTCTGGCTTTTTTTTTTTTTTTAAGATTTTATTTATTTATTTGAGAGAGAGCTCATGAGAGGGGGGAGGGTCAGAGGGAGAAGCAGACTCCCTGCTGAGCAGGGAGCCCGATGCGGGACCCGATCCAGGGACTTCAGGATCATGACCTGACCTGAGCCGAAGGCAGTCGCTTAACCAACTGAGCCACCCAGGCGCCCTGTGTCTGGCTTCTTTCACTCAGCTTCATGTTTTCGAGGATTATCCATGCTCTAACATGTATCAGGTCGACATTCCTTTTTATTGCCACATAATATTTCTTTTCTTTTTTTTTTTTAAGATTTTATTTATTTGTTTGACAGAGAGAGAGCACAAGCACAAACGGAGGGAGCAGCAGGCAGAGGCAGAGGGAGAAGCAGGCTCCCCACTGAGCAGGGAGCCCGATGCAGGGCTCGATCCCAGGACCCTGGGATCATGACCTGAGCTGAAGGCAGACACTTCACTGACTGAGCCACTCAGGTGCCCCTGCCACATAGTATTTCCATAGTGTGGACGCGGCACAATTTGTTTGTTCATTCATCACTTGATGGACCTTGAGTTGGTTCCACTTTTCGGCTCTCATGAATAATGCACACGTTTTTGTAAGAACATCGTGTTTCCAGTTCCCTGGGCTATGTTGCTGGGTCATAGGGTAACTGCGTTTCACCTTCTCAAAGAGTGCCAGACTGGGTTCCACAGCAGTGGCGCCGGGTCACACTGCCCCCAGCAGCATGCGAGGGTTCCAGGGTCTCCCAACACTCAGCTGCATTTGTCACCATCCAGTTTGCGGTTGTAGGGGCCCCAGTGGCCGTGAGCCCGGATGGCGGAAGATTTCCCGCCGACGAGGGCTTTGGTTTCGACAGAGGAGTAAGCAGAAGCAGGGGCCAGTGAGCAAGGACTGTGCCCGGTGCCAGGGTGGCGGCGAGGAGGGTGGACAGAAGCGGTGGGCTTCAGGCCATGGTCCGAAGGCGGCCCGGAGAGGATTTGCAAACACACTGGATGGGCCGGGCTGAGGAAGGAAGGTGCATCAAGGATGCTCCTAGGTGTGGGCGCCTGGGTGGCTCAGTCGGTTTAGCAGCTGCCTTCGGCTCAGGTCACGATCCCAGGACCCTGGGATCGAGCCCTGCATCGGGCTCCCTGCTCGGCAGAGAGCCTGCTTCTCCCTCTCCCTCTGCCTGCCTGCCACTCCCCCGCTTGTGCTCTCTCTCTCTCTCTCTCTCTCTCTCTTTCTCTGTGTCAAATAAATAAATAAAATCTTAAAAAAAAAAAAAAAAAGGATGCGCCCAGGTGTCTGGACTGAGCAACGGACAATGGGGTTTCCCCTTCCTGAATTGGAGAAGCCCATGGTGGAGGGTCTGTTTGTGGGGTTTTGGGTGCCTGTCACTGGTGGGCCGGGGCCAGCCCCGTTTTGGCTCTCTGGCATGCCCAGCTGGGAAGCTGGGATTGGCACTTGGGGAGATTGATGTAAGAAAGGAGATGCCATGATTCATGTGTGTTAAAAATGCCCACCGGCCAGCCGTGCTCTGAATGTCACTCCAGGAGAGCCATTTGCCTTCCCCTCGGAGGGGGACAGTTTATGCCCAGGGAGGTGCACAGGAGGGCAAGGGCATTCATTTTGCTGATGGGCTGGTGAACAAGGTGTGTGGGCTGCTGCCTGCAGGACTCTCATTTCTGAGGCCACTTAGGGGATTATCTTCAGAGAAAATTGTCCTGTGAATGATTTGTGGGCATGATGGGTTGGCTAATCCTGAGCTCCTTCCTGTTGGTTGGGAATGTCTCCGGGCTCGTTTCTCCTTAGCCGGCCAGTCAGCAAGTGCTTTCTCGGCTCTCTACTGCACTGGGGCCCTGCCCCAGGATGGGGGAGGAGGTGGGGGACGGAGACTGTAGCTGACAGGCAGCAATAAAGGGGACACATCCCCCCCCCCCAAAGAGCCTCTTCGTAGTTATAAACTTCAGCTCTTCAGAGTGCACAGGGTCAAATCTGGCTTCCGAGTTTATTAGCTGGCTGACCTTGAGCGAGTGACTTAAGCTCTCTGGCCCTCTGTTTCTCAATTCATAAAAAGGGGGAAATTATAGCCCCTACTATGTAGAGGTCTTGTGAGAATCAAATGAAATAATCCCTTTATTAGTGATTAGCCATTGTTTTTATTATCTAGGGAGAGAGATACATAAAGCAACCACCTATTATGCACCTACTCTGTGTCAGCCCTCTGTCCACTGATTTGACCGCATTCATTATGTGAGGTTAACCTTCTAACAACCTGCCAGACCGGTGTGGCGACACTGTCACAGGGGAGCCGACTGAAATTCAGACCCTTGAATGAAGGTCCCATGGTTGGCAAAAGAGAGGATGGGATTTGAACCTGGGACTGACTAGCCTCCTTCTTGAACCCGCCAGGGTAGGGGGAGATGTGCTGCTTCTGAGCAAAGAGCTTCAGGCCCCGCCGGGGAAGGAGGCGGCCTGTCCAGCTGGGGCGAGGGCATCCGTGTCCCTCTGCAGGTGTTGCCTTCCTCGGCCGGGTCTGGGGTCTGGGGTGTCTGCACCTGCACTCTGGGGGGGGGGGGGAGCCTCCCCCGCCCATCTGTGCCCTTCTCCCGCTTCATCCCCCACCTCTGCGAGCAGAAGGAAGCGACCAACCTTCCTGTCTTCCATCTCTCTGGCCTCTTGTCTCCTTCTCTCCTTAGCGCATTAAGGGCTTCTTTTCCTGTGATCTTTTTGGGGGGCGGAGAGAACTTCCTGTGTGTCTCTCAGTCCTCCCTCCGCTGTGGTCCCCTTCCTTGTCAAGCCTCCCCCGTGCAGGCACAGAAATAGTCCCAGCTGCGAGATGAAGGTTCCAGAGTTTAAAATTGCAACTCGGTACTATTTTTACTCCAGCCAGAAAGATTTTTTTTTTTTTTTTTGCACAGCCGTTGATTTTGTGGTGTTAGCAACGAGGGCATCACCCTCTGTCCCGGACAAGCAGGCAATAAGCGGAGGCATCAGGTATCGGGGCGCAGGTACCAGGCCTGCCCAGAAATGTCTGGTGTTGCCTCCCTGGAGCAGAACCGTCTGGCCTGGGGAAGCCCGAGCAAGTGGCTCATGTTCTCGGCAACTTTCTTGCTCGATGCCTGGTCATTACAGAAACAAAACCAAACCAAAAAGGGGTATTTTAGAAGTCATGCACACAGTACATACTTGAGAGGGGGGAGAAAAAGGTTCAAACTAGTTTTTGCACAAGTGATTTAAATGGGGTTGTAAACTGGCAGACCCTTGCACGGTCATGTTTGGCTTGGCCCGTGCTTGGCAGGACATGAGTCCATGCTACCATTTAAAAATTGGGACATTTTCCATAACATTACAATTTCTGGCTTCTCTTGAAAAATGGAAGGCTCTGGCAGCCCCGGGTCTGTGTTTACTGATGGCTGCTAGATGTTCTAGATTTGGGCAAGCACTTCTCAGATCGCCGCAAAGCCCCGGCAGCCTGCTTTACTCCTTGATGTCACTCATGACGTCACTGCCCAGCCCTGGTACCTCGAGGTTTGAACCCTTCAGATAACATAAAGCACTCGAGTCCCCCTTGTCAGACCCTGTTCCCCAATTCCTACTCCCCAGGGCCAAGGAAGCACCATTAATAGGTTGCCAGATAAACTACAGGATGCCCAGTTCAATTTGAATTTCAGATTGAGTGATCATTTAGTGTAAGTACATCCCCTAACTATTAGCAGTTTGGTCTGTATGGTTCCAGGCCTTTCTGGTAAACCACGTACGTCCTTCATGTGTTGGTACAAGGATGGGTTTCTATTTCTGCCTCTTCCGCATCTTGTGTTAACTCTCCGTGGTGTTTGTTAGGGGGTGTTTCTCACGGTTTGTAAGAGCTTTGAGGCTATGGACTCAAGCCCAGTGGGAATCCTGGCCCCACCACTTGCTAGCTGTGTGACCTCGAGCAGGTTTACCTCACCCCTGAGCCTCAGTTTCCTCATCCGAACAATGGGATGATAAGGATAGCTTTGTCCTGTTTCCTGCTAGTTTTCATTCATCTCCTCGCTTGTGAAATCTGCACGGAGTGGATGGGCCATGGTGGCTTTAACCAGGCCTCTGTCCACAGGCGTCAAGATCGTGGACAGCTTATCACGATTTTAAATGAGGCTAGGAGAGGTTTTGAAAAGGTAAAGGAGGTCTGAAGGGAACTGGGCAGATAATCCTAAGATTTAGTTTGCTTTAAAAAAAAAAACACAAAAAAAAACCAGTGAAGGGCGTTTGTCTCCCTGGAAACCACTTGCTAATCTCCAGGATATTGTCTCTTTTCAGGCGAAGGAGGTGGAGGAGACCATTGAGGGGATGCTCCTCAGGCTGGAAGAGTTCTGCAGCCTGACTGACATGGTGAGTGTCCGCCTGGGAGGCGTGGATTTAGGCCCAGGCCAGACTCCAGGCCCTTCCTGGAGTTTTCTGGGGAAGCCATTTTGGTGGTGATTTAGCAACCAGAAGGAATGGGGCAGCGGCCAGCAGTGAGGGGGAAACCACGCGCACACTCTCTCTCACACTCTCTCTCACACTGTCTCTCACTCTCTCTCTCTTTCTCTTTCTCTCTTGCGCGCGCGCTCACGCGCGCGCTTTCTCAACACCAAGGCTGCCTGAGGCGGCCATCTTGATAACGCCCATCCCCCCCCCATGGCTCTTATTCCACCGAGGAGCCCGGAGTGGGCCACCAGGTGGCACTCTCGGGCACCGATGCGGGGAGCCGTTCAGCGGGGATGCTAAGACTATATTTAACTTCCCTCGGCTCTGCGCGGTCCGCCAGGCAAACATGGAGACGGCCAGGAAATAGGCTTCAGGCCTGCAAGGCCTAGAGGAGCCTCTGGCCCGGGCTGTAGCCCGAGGCAGGGTTGGGCGTCAGATTCCTTGCCGAATCCTTTTGTTCTCTCAGCTTTTGCCTCCCACTCTGTTCTGTTGGATCAAATCCCTTTGGCTGGGTGAAGAAGATGGAAGATGGTGCCTTAGGCCCAAAAGATAAGGTCTCCACTCCAAATTCTGTAAAAAAAAAAAAAAAATCTCTTCTAGATCCTTGTGTCCCCAGGACTGTAGCCAGCCAGGTGTGGGGCCCTGAGGAGCCATGATAGAATTTTCTGGAAGCTCCCAGCAGCCTGGGTTTAAGGCTTCTGCCCGAAGACCCAAAGGGTAGAGCTCCATATTGTGATCAGGCCCTGCCTCTCCCTGGAGCAGAGGAAGCCCGCTGGACCCAGTGGGGTAGATTTGTGCCCCTGTGAAGCACGTGTCTGGAGAAGTGTTTGTGAGAGCCCCAGGGTAAAACACAAACAGCAGACTGGACGTTTGTTGAACACCTACTTGGTGCCAGACACGGTGTGAAGTGTGATGTCCGTATCACCCCATTTCTCCTTGAAGCAGCACAAAGCGATGGGCACCGTGTCATCCCCACTCATTCAACAGACCTACCTCGTGCCATCCGCTGGGGACACAACAGTGAACAAGACAGAAATGTCCCCAAGAGGACATGTATATGTTTTTCTCTTGAGAACCAATTTTCTAGTTTGGTTGTGGGTCCAGGTGGGAGCTGGGAATGAGACAGACTTTGAACAGCCCGGATAGTCCTTTCTTCATCACCAGCCATTGGGCACCTTCCCTGACTGGGCGCCATGGTGAGCCTGAGGGTGCAAAGAGAGTCAGCTTTGTCTCCGTTCCCCCTGCTGCGGGAGCCCAATGTGTGTGACCAGGGCTGTCATCCAGTGTTGAAGCACCAGCCTGAAGGTGTATTCAATGTGCAAAGGGAGACTGCAAAGGTTTTGAAGAGGGAGAGAGGGTCTGGAAGGAACTGGGCCCATGATCCTAAGTCTTCATTTGCTTAAAAAAAAAAAAAAATGAAGAGCAGAGGCGTTAAATTCTGCCTGGGAAATTGGGAAAGCTTTGCAGAACAGGTGGTGATTAATTTGGGGCTTGAAGAAGGAACAGAAATAATTCAGCCGCTGGGGAGGATGAGCGTCCAGACAGAGGCACCAACCCATGGGTATGGTGTGCTGGGCACAGTGTGGACCCTGGGGGCCCACAGGCAGGGGGCGGATTTGGAAGATGGGTGGACTGGTGACCCAGGGACACTCTGTTCTCAAGTTCAGCCATCCTCCTCCTTAAAAGGAGACCCATTATCTGCCTGAGGGGAGAGCTTGGGGCAGGAGTCAGCCTAGATCGGGGAGAGGTGCCCGGCCACCCTGCCTTAGAAATTGCCAAGGCTTCCCGGGGTGGGGAGCCTGTGTGTGTGTCACCTGGAGTCCAAGGGGTCAGGCAGTGCTGACAAGGCCCTCCCCGAACCAGAAGCCTGGCGATGCATTTATACAAAGATTTTAAGACTGAGATCACGCACATGACCCATGGACCCAGTCCCGCCTGCAGATATGTTGGATGTTTTTGGAAGGAAAAGAAAAAGGAATTTGCTGCTGACATTTATAGAATGTCATGCAAAAAAATCAGGATTTCTGGCTTCTTTTGGAAGAGCAAAGATCTGGCTCCCCTGGGGTGCATGGGCCCACCTGGCCAGCATCGGCCAGAGTGGTGTCGTGGTCACCCCACTGTGGACAGCGCGTGAGCTCTCCAGCGGTCGCCGTCCACTGCTCCTGTGGGGGCTCCCCGACTCCAGGGCCACCTGCCAGGTACATCCGTCACGTGCGCGTGTGTTTTATGGCAGAGTGTGTTTCTCTGTACTTTGGGCCCTACTGAAAGCAGGCAAATGAACCGAGACCAAGAGGGTCCTGTGTTTCAAGAAAGGGAACAGAGTGGGTTTCCCATGGGGGAGAAGACCATTTCATGAGTGTGTATGTAAATGAGAATGTGTCTGGTACGATGCTTTTGTGGCCCCTGCAACAGTGCTCAGTGCTGACGCCGTTTAGATTCTGGAAGTCCTCCTGCCCCAACAGCTGAGGCTCAGTTTACCTGGTGTGTCTGTGCACGTGGCACAGAGAGAGGCGTCCAGCTCTCAGCCTTGGCTTGGAACCTCCTTTTCTCGCTAGATCCAAGCTACGGATGAATGGGGACCTCTGGGGAGCAGGTGATGTCACACCATGGACACTGTCCCCTGGGTCCCTGCGTTGGCCTTTGGAAACACTGATCAAGTTAGAGGTCTGAGAGAGGCCAGGCTCCCTGGTACACAGTCCAGAGAGAAGCCGCTCCATTTCCGATCAAATCAGGCTGTGAGAAACGAGAGTCCGGCTTCCTGTCTGATGCATTAACTCCACGGCCAGCCTGTCCTTGATCGCTCTATGTGACTGGAATTCACGACCCTGCGCCTGCCTCCTGTTTAGACCTTAGATATAATGCTGGTAGCTGCCACTGTGAGCTCTGACTCTTCCTGCTGGGGGGCCTTGAGCACAGCATGTCCTCTCTCTGTACCTTTCTTTTCTCTTCTGTAAAATGGACCTAATGGTCCTGATTGTCTATGGCTGCATCAAACTACCCCAGAACGTAGAGGTGTGTGTTATGTGGGCCAGGGCAGGGCCCGGAGGGGACGGTTCATCTGAGCCGCGTGCCACCCACTGGGGCAGGGATGTCCAGGGTGGCTCCTTCTCCCCCTTGTCTGACGTCTGGGCTGGGAGCGCTGGGCGGCCGGGGACTGGTTGGTGTAACTTCTCCCCCATGCGGCCTCTCCTCGGGGCTGGCTTGGCTTCCGTAGCGTGGCGTCTGGCCTCCCGAAGCAAGCATTCCAACAGAGGGGAAGTAGAAGCCGCCAGGTCTCTGGAGGGTTGGGTATGGAAACTGACAGTGTCGCTTCTGTCATATGTTACCGGTCACCACAGTCTGCACACCCAGATCCAAGGGGAGAGGACACAGACCCCATGTGTCCATGGAAGGAATTTGTGGCCCTCTTTAATCTACTGCAAACGGTGTCCTTCTCCTAAGAGTTAGGGTGCAGACTTGATGAGGCGGGGAAGTGCTCGTTACGTCCTCTAGACTGAGCCCGATGAAAAGACCGACAGTAGCAAGTGTGGACAAGCGTGGAGCAACAGAAACACTTGTTCACGTGCTGGCGGAAATGCCAAATGGCACAGCTGCCTTTGGAAACAGTGTGGCAGGTTCTTACAGAGTCACACATGCACTGACCCTACACCCCAGCAATTGCAAAGTGAGGTAGTTACCCAAGAGAGATGAAAATGAGAGTCCACAAAGACCCGTACACAAATGTTCCGGAGCAGCTTCATTCACGATGCCCCAAACCAGAAGCAACCGGAATGCAAAAGAATAAAGTGCCCCGAACATCACGAGTGCCGTCAGACACAGATTGCACAGTGGTGGAAGCCGGATCGTGGTTCGCTCTGGGAGGGCGGTTGTGACCGGAGCCTTCTGGGCTGATGGGATGTTCTACGTGGTGGCTGGGGTGGTGTTGACGCAGATGTGGACACACGTACACATTCATCCAGCTGCCCACTTAAGGCCCGAGCCCTTCACCGTCTGTCATTTCCTACATTCAAATAAAAATGATTGCTTAGCAGGGTGCCGGCTCTGTAGGAGGTGACCCATGCATGGTGGCTCGTCATTATGAAAGCACCAGAAGGTCGTGACACCAGTAGGGATTTGTACGGCCTCCAGCTCAGTGCCCTCTGGAGTTTGGGCACCTTGTCCGAGCCCTCAGAACCCCACCCCTGGCAGGGAGCAGACTCTTACTTCGCTCACATGGATGGAGAAAATTCTTTGTTGGCCTTGGTCCAGCACTTGCATTTGGCATTGGTGTGTGTTCTTGGGTCAAGTGCATTTGGCTCTCCTTCCTGGAGGCCCTGAATCATCCGGGACAGCCGTCTTTGCTCAGTGATAACCCCCACATCCGCTACCCAGACTTCTGGGCTCTGGAGGCCAGCTCCGGGGAGGTGGGTGACCAGGCTGGGGAAGGGTCTGCCAGGTCCTCAGGCCAATAAAGCTGGCTGGGCATTCGTCCTGGCAGAGGCTCAGCCAGCACTGATTCTTCACTGACCTCTCTTTGCCCAGATGCGTGCGACGTGATGGTGTGAAGTGGGTGTGAGGAAAGAAATGTGTTGCTTTCCTTTGACTTCCCTGTAAGAAGAGAATTGCCCAGGGCTGCCACGGATGCCATGCTGGGGAGACTCTAGGGAGTAGTAGGGACTATGGTTAACCAACGGGGGCAGCGGTACCCAGCTCCAGCCGATTGCTGTCACAGGGGACACGGACTCAGGGCGGCCAGGTCCTCTGCTTTTTCACAAGAAGCTAGAAATCTGGGCTTCTCAGGGAAATATCCTTCGTTTCAGATCGTGGCACCTGGTGTGGGTGTGCTTTGGTTTTTATTCAGACGTGACGCAGGCTGACTCTGCAAGGCCTGGCAGAACACGCGTGCAGACCTCTGGTGTCACCGGTGACCTCAGACCAACCTGGATAGGAACCTTCCATCTGCCACTTGGTAGCCTTGTGACCTTGGGCCGGCTCCATTTCGTTTTCCTGTCCTTGCGCATTGTCCTCAGCCACGAGAGGTTGAAGATAAAATGGTTTCTGATTCACAGGGCCCGTTCTCAGCGTGGGGCGAAGGTTCGTGGGGTGCTGGCCTTGTGCCCCGCCCACCCTTATTTTCTGCCTTCCAGTTCCCAGCTCATGGGGAACCACCAAAAGGTTTGGGGGCCTTCTCAGACCCCCAGGATTACTCTCTACCTCCCCCCCACGCACGTGCAGCCTGCCATCCGGGCAACTATAGCTAGCTTCCCATGGCCCGCAACTCCAGTAAGTGGAGAGGAGTCTTCAGAGAGGGGCCTTCTTGCCCCGCCCCAGATGCTCTCTTCCTTGGTGTCCTTCGGAGCTAGAGGAAGGGAAGGGCGTGCTCCATGACTCTCGTCTCTGCGGCCTTCCCTTCTCTCCGATGTGTGGGTCACTAGGACCAGGGCCTCCTGATTTTCTTTGTTCTGACCCTATTCGTTTTTTTATTTTTTTACTTTTTTTAGTTTTTTTACATCATTAGTTTTTTGTTTGTTTTTGTTTGTTTAAAGATTTTATTTATTTATTTACTTATTTATTTTTAATAATTTTTTATTGTTAACCTATTCGTTTTTGTTTTTTTTTTTAAATTAGCAGAGAGAAAAGATTTGCGTTTGATCCACTGTGTTCCGACCCTGCTGTGAGTTATCTGCTCTTCGTTGAGTCACGGAACCTTGGTGATTTCTCCAGTTTAGCCTTGTTGGGGGGAGGGGATGGGTATGTCTCTAGAGGTTTGGCCTTGGGGGAAGAAAGGGAAAATATCGAGGGCTTTTTCCTGAGGGGGGGGTCGCCGCAAAAATGCAGGTGCCTACCGGAGCCAGGCAGGATCTGGACCTGAGTGAAGGGGGCGGGGGGGGGGGGGGGGTGAGGCATTAGGGAAGGGTGGTGACTGTGTCACCAGGGGGCTCATGCCCCACCTGGAGGCTGCAGCCCCTGCTCAGCCCAGCCTACCGCGCGCCAGGGAGGCTTAGGCCCAGTGTTGCCCGAGGGGCTGACTTTTAAGACACCTTGTAAAGCCCTACTTAATCACTTGAGTATTTTAAAGCCATGTTTATATGTGTTGTTTTGCAATAGTTTTAGATTTACAGGAAGAGGGCAAGGACGGTACAGAGGGTTCCCCCACGCCCCTCAGCCGGTGTCCCCCCGGGGCGAGCGTCTGCCGTGGCCACAGTACCTTCGCCGGAACTGAGAAGCCAGCCCGGTGTGTTGCTCACTAAGCTCCACATTTGATTCTCCTTTCGCGGGCTCCCTACTAATGTCCTCTTTCTGGGCCAAGGTCCCACGGTGCATTCGGTTGTCCCGTCCACTTGGTCTTCTCCTCTGTGACGTTTTAGTCTTTCCTGGCTTTTCGTGACCTTGGCAGTTTTGCGGAGCTCTGGTCAGGTATTTTGTAGGGGGTCCCGCCGCTTGGGTTTGTCTGATGGTTTTCTGGTGGTGGGACGGGGGGTGGCGGTTTCTGGAGAGAATCCACAGAGGTGGCATCATGTCAGGGGCACTTGGCTCCCATGGTCCCCTTCCTGTAGATTGTGTCCTGTCATCTCTTCCCGAGGGACTCTCATGGATTGCTCTTGTCCTTCGAGTTACGATCCCGTATCGCCTTACGCATTCTGTTGTCCAGATTATTCCTGCTACGGCCATTTGGCTCTTTCCGGCTGGCCTCTGTGTAAACACTCCCTTACAGAGCGCTTGGCTGGCCCCATCGCTGGAGCAGGCAACTCTCAGTCTCAGGGTCGTGAGTTCGAGCCCCACGCTGGGCATAGAGATTACCTAAGGGAAAAAAAATGTTTAAAAACAAACAACCAACAAACACTCCCTTATGTTCTGGACCTAGAAGATTCTCCAGGGGCTTGTTTTCCCTGCCCCACCTCTAGAATCAGCCATTCTCCTAAGAACCTTGCTTGAATCTTAAAGTTGGAAATTAAGTCACATTAAAAAACTCAAGACACTTTGCGAACCACACGAGGTGCATGTGCGGGCCCCATCCAGTGAGAGGTGGTCTTGTTTAACCCCCAAAGCATTCTTTCAAGAGAAGTACTGTATGGTCCCCATCTTATAGACGAGGAAACCGAGGCACGGGGAGGTCAGGGCAGAGACGGAGGCCAGGCAGCACGATGCCAGATGCCACCCTCTCAGGACCTGTCTGTGCCCTTGTGGGGCCAGGGTGTGAGACAAGAGTGTACCCAGGACAGTGACTTGGAGCCAGGTGCCCAGAGAGATGGCAGCACCGTGACCAGGGAGGGGGACCAGGAGGAAAGAGTTTGGTTTTGGACACTCAGGGAATGGGGTCGCTTCTGAGACCCAGGGCACACCCTGAAGGACAATGGGAGCAGAATTCCAGGAGAACCACCAGAAGCCTCATGTATTAGGCAGAAAAAGGAGGAAAAACAGATAGTTTTGCAGGCATTTTTGAAATTAAAATTTTGTGCTGAGTTGTCACTGCGTTAGTTATCTATTGTTGGTTAACACACTGTCCCAAAACTTTCGGTCCTCACTACTTGGCAGCGCCTGTGGGTCAGGCGTCCGTGCGGCCGCGCTGGGTGGTCCCTGTGGTTCCCCCGGCAAGGTGTTGCTTCAGCTGGGGCAGGACCGCATCCAGCGAAGCCAGCCGTTGTGTGCCTCAGTTCCTCTGTCCCTAGCGGGCCTCTCTGCCATGGCCATGGGCTGGTGATGGAGAGGCCCAGTGAGAAAGAAGATGGGGGGGGAGAGGGAGCGAGCATGAGCGGGGGGCGGAGAGAGAGAGAGAGAGAGAGAGAGAGAGAGAGAGAGAGAAGGCCAGCAAGCTGGGGGGACAGTCCTCTGGAACCCTGTCTCCAGACTGACTGCTCTCCTTTTGGCTGAGTTGTCTCTGTTAGAAGCAAATCGCCAGGGCCGGTTCAAGTCCAGGGGAGGGGATCCCACAGCAGGCATGAATACAGTGGGTATGAATACAGCAGGTGTGAATACAGCAGGTGTGAATACCAGGCATAGAGATTACCTAAGGAAAAAAAAATGTTTAAAAACAAACAACCAACAAACACTCCCTTACTCCCTCCAAAGCATTCTTTCAAGAGAAGTACTGTATGGTCCCCATCTTATAGACGAGGAAACCGAGGCGCGGGGAGGTCAGGGCAGAGACGGAGGCCAGGCAGCATGATGCCAGATGCCACCCTCTCAGGACCTGTCTGTGCCCTTGTGGGGCCAGGGCGTGAGACAAGAGTGTACCCAGGACAGTGACTTGGAGCCAGGTGCCCAGGGAGAGTGGACCACCACCAGGAGGCAGTGGTCACTGGGGACCATGTCAGGAGCTGTGCCAAACACTTCTGCCAGACATTCCTCACCTGCATGCCAAGGAAGCAAGAAGCAAAGGCAGGCTCAGAGGAGTGCGGTGACTTGCCCAAGGTCACACAGCTCACAGTGGGTAGACCCGAACTCAGACACCAGGCTGAGCCCTGCGCCCAGCTCCTGGTGTTCCCACTGGTGTTCTGTGACTGTCCCCACACCCCCACTCCAGCATGGCTTTGGAGCTTAGCTGAAAACACAGATTCCCAGCCGACCCCAGACATAGAGGGGCCTGGGAATCAGCATTGGAAAGGTCTCCCTCGGGGGGTCCCGATGCTCCCTAGCATCTGAGAGCAACATTCGCCGCCTCTCTGCACCGTAAGGAGATGCTAACGTGGAGATGGAATCTCTGTCTCCCACACACCGAGGGCTTAGGCTTGGTCCTTTGGCTCTTAAAGAAAATCGAGGCATAGACGTCCGATTTCAGTGCCCAAGGGAAGGATGTGGCTTCATAAAGGTCATAGCCACTTTTGGAGCCCTTCCAAGCAGAAGCAGTGGAAACTTAAAAGAGATGCTGTGTGGGGGGGATGCTTAGCCCAGTGTCGACAGAGAAGGGCGCGCTCGGATACAGGAAAGCTGTGGTTTTCATTCACATTATTAATGAATGTTAGTAATTATTAACGACTTATTAGTATCATTAATTTCAGGGCAGTGAAAACTTACCTCAGCTTGGGTTTAGAGAGGAGGTTTTGATTTCTTTCCATTTGCTCCAGTTGAGCGGTTTGGAAAATGGGGCTCTTTCGTTTGGGACTGGTGTTGTCAGGTGTTTGTGGGGGAAACAATCGGCGGTTCAGTAAGTAACACCTGAGTAGGTCTGGGGCCCGAGAGGCGGTGGGCTATCCCTGTGCAGGATGCCGCTCGGCCTCTTGGCTCTCCGCGAGTTCTCTGCAGACCCTGGGCGACCCGAGAGGCCAGCCGAAGCCTGGGGTACCAGGGCAGAGAGCCTGATGAGCTGTTTTGTTTCTTGCAGATCAGGAGCGACACTTCACAGATCTTGGAGGAAAGCATCCCGCTCCTTCAGGCCAAAGTGACAGAAATGCGTGGCATCTATGCCAAAGTGGACCAGCTAGAGGTGTGTCCGGGATCGTGAGCTTTCTTTGCGAGATCCGTGGGCTTGTTCTGGGTCTTTCATCCTCTCTTCTGAAATGCCAGTCTGGTCTCAAGCACATCAGGCGTTAGACCCAGTGCAGGGGGTTGGTGGCCAAAGAGGGGCTGCGCTTACATGGTATTTTATTTTATTATTTTTTTAAGATTCTATTTATTTATTTGGCAGAGAGATAGAGAGCACAAGTAGGCAGAGAGGCAGGCAGAGGGAGAGGGAGAAGCAGGCTCCCCACTGAGCAGGGAGCCTGATGCGGGGGCTCGATCCCAGGACCCTGGTATTATGACCTGAGCCGAAGGCAGCCACTTAACCGACCGAGCCACCCAGGCGCCCCTTACGTGGTATTTTTAAAAATATGACAAACACGAATTTATATAAAGTACCCCACTTAAAAATTAGGGTACTTTTTTTTTTTATAAGAATCTGACTTTTAAGCTGCTTTTGGAAATTCAGAAGCTTTAACAGCACTTAGCCCACATTTCTTTAAATACTTTAATCCCAAGGTTTATTTCTCAAGGTATAAATACATGAAGTATACACATCGTAAGTGTATGGCTCAGTGAATTTTTACACACATCAACTCCCATATGAGGATGACCCAAATTGAGAAGTAGAACATTTCCAAGCCCTGGGCTGTGTTTTTGTAGAGCCAATGGCAGCTGCCCCCCAGATGGGGCCCATGTCCTGCAGCTTACCACAATCCCCACCATGCCCTGTTGCCTCATTGTTGACTTACTTCACCCACATCTTACTTGTGGGGGCCCCAGGCTAAGCCCAGGGTATCTCATTTTTGTCCTTGTTGCACTACAATGTCGACACCTCACTGTCCCATCTCCCACAGGAGGAGCATAAACTCAAGGAGGGAAGCCACTTTCCCGGGGTCCCACCACTCATGCCTCGAAGCTGGGACTTCGGCTGGCATCTGCTGGAGCCCAAGCTCTTCATCGTTTCTGGGGCCCTCAGCCTGGGGTCCTGGCTCCTTACACAGTGAAGAGCCCGGGAGGCTGGGAGGAGCTTGCCATTTAATCGCGGTTGCCTGGACAGAGGGGATGTGAGCCCCTCCGAGCCGTGGAGGAAAGGAGCGTGGCAGTCCACACTGGAGTAGGCAGAGAGTTAACATTCTTGTCAGGAGAGAATGAGGCAGGAGTATAATTAAAACTTTGCCCTTGGAATAGCTGATTCATTTGAATTTTATTCCACACGTTTGACAGAGGAAAGAAAATGTGAGGATTTGAAGCCCCGGTTCTCGCCTCGTTGAGTTGGCCCAGCCCTTCCCGTGGCAGTCAGTCTGCTAATGCTGAGGGCCTACTGTGTGCCGCTGCGGGGCTCTCACAGTGAGAGAGACCGGGGCTGTCCGTGGCCGTGTTCCAGCCGGAGAGACCCGGCCACAAAGCATTCCTATAACCGTAACAAATAGGCACAGACTTAGGGGCTTAACACAACACGGATCTGTATCTTACAACCCTCCTGAGGTTGGAAGTCCAAGATGTGTCTTACAGGCTAACATTGAGCTGTCAGCAGGGCTGGTTCCTTCGGGAGGCTCTGGGGAGCCTCTGGGTCCGGGCCTTGTCCACTTTCCAGAGGCTGCCTGCATTCCTCGGCTCATGGCTGCCACCCCACGCGTAGCTTCTTCCGGACTCTCTTTTACTCTGCCCCTCCTGCTTCCCTCTGACAAGGACCCTGTGATGACATGGGGCCCACCTGGATAATCCATTTCAGGATCTTTAATCCCATCCTCAAAGTCCCTCTGGCCCTAGAAGGTAATACGTTCATAGGTTCTGGGAGTGAGGACATGGACCTCTGTGGGGGCACATTTAGGTGCTCGGTGAGGACCACTACTCTTCTGGTCGTTGCTGCCACAGGCCGAGAGGTGAGTCTGGCCGGGATGGCTGCTCGCCGCTCTGCCCAGCTGGCTGTGGACCCCGGGCCCTTCCAGGGAGCTCAGGACCACCCTCAGGTCAGTGCCACCTGCCAGGAGGGGCTTGGGGACCACAGGGTGACCACTCGGGCAGGCACTTGGGCCTTTCTCAGTTTTAGTATTAAAAACGAATCCATACAGGGCAGCTGCTATGAGCCAGGGACTCGAAGTGCTTTCCTGATAAGAAGGCGCTCCACCCGCCACAGCCCCGGGAGGAAGGTCCCGCTTTGGGTCCCCTTTGGCAGAGGAAGCAGGGAGGCACGGAGAGGTGAGGTGACTTGCCCACGGCCACACAGCTGGGTGGTGGT
Source organism: Eumetopias jubatus (assembly GCF_037043125.1). Classification (NCBI taxonomy): domain Eukaryota; kingdom Metazoa; phylum Chordata; class Mammalia; order Carnivora; family Otariidae; genus Eumetopias; species Eumetopias jubatus. The sequence goes on from NW_028274815.1 coordinate 130,054,123, forward strand.
AGAGCTGGGGTGGCGGACGTCTGCTCCTGACCGCTCCTCAGTGCCCAGTGTTGGCTCTCCTGCCTGGACAGCGCCCTGGTCTGAAGTGGGGGGCCTTTTGCCAGAAGTGTTCACACCCGTCAGTACTTACCAGTATGTTTGGGAACAAGGGGGCTCTCCTCTCTCCTCCCTGTCTTCCTTCCCTCCCTCCTGGGTAATAAAAGTCGCACAGTTTCATCGTAGAAAAGATGAGGTAGGTAGGAGTCCCCCCTACTCCCAAGGCGCGGCCACCAGCGCGACAGAGGAGGTGGCCCTCCCGCTGTCCCCCCAGCAGACTGGTGCTAGCGCGGGGAGGGCGGAGACCGTGGGACCCTCTGCTGCATTTCACAAGCAGATGTGCCTCTGCTGGGGGGCAGCTCCCTGGCCCCGTGGCCTCTTGTCTCCCGTCCCCCCAAATCTCGTGTGGCTCATTGGACCTTTCAGCTCTGCCCCTGCCAGAATCCTGGGGCGGCAGCGGTGCAACCGCATCTTTTTGCTCGGGCTGCACTCGTTCGCATGCTCGCGTCCGCGCCCTCCATCCAGCGGAGCCCCTGCGGGCCGGCCGGGCTCTGCTGTTGGCTTCGTGACCACCACGGACTCCGCACCTCATCTTTTAGGACCTACATTCTGGAGGCAGACGGATTGTGAATAAGCAGACGGGAGGTTCGGAGGCTGAGGAGGGCTAAAGAAGACAGGGAAACCGGGGGTCGCCACAGTGCCGGGGGCTGTGGTCGACGAGGCAGTGAGGGAAGGCCTGTCTGTGGAGGGCCTGAGAGATGGGCAGCGTGCACCCCGTCAAGGACAGAGCAGGACCCGGCCTGGAGAGAGCAGGGGGAAGGGCCCTGTGGTGAGTGGGGCCTGCGTTTTCAGGGAACCCAAGGGAGGCCGGTGTGGGAGGATGAGAGGGCAGGGCTGGGGATGGTGGGCTCCTTGTAGGGCCTCGGCGGGGGTGGGGGTGGCCATGAGCTTCCTTCTAGTGAAGGGAGGCTCCCTCGTAGGGCGCAGCCCTGAGATGTCCTCCTTCCTCTTCCTGGTGAGAGAAGCTCTCTTCCAGTCCACTGTGGGAACAAGGCAGGTCCACAGAGGTGAGGCTTTTGTGATATGGCTCTGGCGTCGCCACCTTCAGTGGCCTTAGCCATGTACGCATGCAACATACAAACACGTTCACACACGTGACCATGCGCACACACTTAAATACATGCGCACGCAGACACACACGAACACACGCATGAACACGTACATGCATGAACACAGGCACTCACGTGTGCTCACTGTAGGAGAAGGCATGAAGAGATACCGCAAAAAGGAGGCAGATGGGTGGGCTGAATTTTTCTGGGCCTACACAGTGTTATTTTTTTTTAATTGTGAATGTATTGCTAACATTGATAAAAACCGGAGACTTTTCATAACATCTACAGGTTGGTTTGTTTTTTTTTTTTCAAAATGATACCTGACATTTATCGATGTCGATATGTGCTAAGCACTTAACTGCTTAGCGAGGTTGGTATTATTTGCATTCAGTATAGTAGTATCATCATTATTATCATCTAATGGGTAAGAAAATTGAGGCTTGTGGAAATTAAGTAAGTTGCCAGAAAGCACACAACTAGTAAGTGACGGAACCTGGATTCTAATCCACAGAGTCTGAGACCCCAGAGTATTCTCTCCCTCTCCTCTCTCTCTCTCTCTCTCTCTCTCTCTCTCTCTCTCTCTCTCTCTCTCTTTTTTTGCACCTGGGAATTTTGTATCAGAGGCCTGGAGCGGAGTGGCCCCCGTAGGCTTGGACCCAGCTTTCTGGGCCATCCTGGCCTCCACTCAGCCCTCCTTCACCTGCTGGTCACCTGCCTGCCCCTTAGCAGCCTCTGAGTTTGAGACTCTCCGCTATCCCCGTCAACCATGAAAGTGAGCATTTTGGCAATTTCTAAAGAGCTCATTTTTAATAAAGAAGGCTCTGCAGTCTGATGGATATGCACCTGACTCCTCTCACGGCCACTTGCTGGCTGAATGACTTTGGTCAGGCGACTCGACCCCTCTGAGCCTCAGTGTCCCTCCTCTGTAAAATAGAGGCTAAAACTAGGGTCCCCATGGGGAGAAGGTGAGAGGACACGGGAGACATCTGGCCAGGCCCCCTGGGGAGCCATTACTGTTACGGTCAGGGTGTCTGAGGATGTCCCTGCTGAGCAGGCCCCGTGTGACCTCCCTGGGAGCACACACCGAGGCCAACCCCTCTCCGCAGGCTGGAGCAGCGCAGCCAGGACTGTGCTCCAGTCCAGGGCAGATGTGGCATCCCCGGCTCTCCCTTCTCTCCGCCAGGCCTTCGTCAAGATGGTTGGGCACCACGTCTCCTTCCTGGAGGCCCACGTGCTTCAGGCCGAGCGGGACCACGGGGCCTTCCCGCAGGCTCTGCGGAGGTGGCTGGGCTCCGCGGGGCTTCCCTCCTTCAGGAATGTGAGTATCTCCCCACCGCCTGCCTCCTCCCAGACCCCAGAGTGGGGAGAGGGGCTCAGGAAGTGAGAGTTCAAAGGGCATGTCTCACTTCCACAGACAGGAAATGGCGTCTGGCTGGCCGGCTGAGGGACTGCTGGCCCAGGGGGGCTGGAGTGTCTCCGTCCCTCCCTTGGGCGCCTCTTCTTGCCCTGAGCTTTGAGCTTCAGTGCTGTGACCGCCTGCTTATTCATCCACCATTTATTGAGTGCCTGCTGCATGCTGAGCACTATGGTCCTTCCGGGGTTACCGCAGTGAGCAGGGACAGCCACTGCCCTCCTGTCCTGTCCCTATACCACCTAAGGACGTGCTCAGGGCGACATTCAGAACTCAGGGTGGGTCCTCCTTCTGAAGGCACACGTCAGCCTCCAGCCGACCGGAGGGGCTGGGGAGGGTGCAGGGCCAGCCTGCACGTGGCCCTTTTTAACTTGCAAAGGCCTCTTCCCTCCACATCGCTGCTTCCCTGGGATCCTCCCTACAACCCCAAAGAAACCATCATTGTATCCGTTTTGCTGATGGGAAGACTGAGGCCAGACTGATTCTGCAGTGGAGACCTTCAATGTTTAAGGCACATCTGTCTTTGCTGCTTGTTATCTGCTGGTCCCCTAGCCCAGGGGACACTGGGCAATGTCGAGATATTTTGGTTGTGCGCTGGATGTGAGGGGGGCTGTTGGCATCTAGTGGGTAGAGACCAGGGGTGATGGGGCCCCTCGGTGGCTCAAGTCAGTTAAGCGTCTGCCTTCAGCTCAGGCCATGATCTCAGGGTCCCGGGATCCAGTCCTGCGTCTGGCTCCCTGCTCAGCAGGGAGTCTGCTTCTCCCTATATGCACACTCTCACTCTCTCTCAAATCAATCAATCAATCAATCAATCAATCAGTCTTTTTAAAAAAAGAAAGCAGGGGTGCTGTTACACACTCTGCAATGTACAGGACAGCCCCCCACGACAGAGGATTCTTTAGCTCTGCACACGAGTCGTTCCGAGGCTGAGAGGCCCCGCCCAAGGCTGCGTTCGGTCATTTAACAGTGGTTCCTGTCAGGTCTGTTGCCAAGCGCTCCGTCTGCTGGTTTCTGTGGTACCTTGTTCTCACACCAATCTCTGGAGGAAGGATCTTTATCATCGCCCCCACTTTACAGATGGGGAGACTGAGGCTCTGGGAGGTAAAGGGACTTGTGGGAGGCCACACAGCCTGGTGTGATAAGGCAGGGTTGGACCCTTCACAGCTTAGCCGGCTGCCCTGTCCTGCCCCTCAGCAGGGTCTCTCATTGTTCTTGGGGTCTGCCTGGGGTCCCCCCTCTGCTCCTCCAACCCTCTGCCTGCCCGCGCATCTCCACTTGGTTGACTGTGTTCCAGGCGCTACACCAGGCACTTGGTGTGTGTGGACTCATTTACCTTTCCCAGCAGTCATGTGTGCTGGGCATCAGCATGATTCCTATTTGGTAGGAGACGCAATGGAAGTTTGGAAGGTTTCGGTGGTTGTGGTCTTGCAGCCCACGGACAGCATTTAGCTGGTGAACTCGTTCTATTTGGTCAGGCAATGTTATTTCAACGGTGTGACTTGGGATGCCTGACTGGGCTTCCCTGTCCAGTCCCTGCCAGGACCCCGTTGCTCCGTCTTGTCTTACACCTGCCCGAGGCATGTGCTGCTCACTTACCTGCCACCTGGTGAGTCCCTTGCCCAAGGCCAGTAACAGCTAGACAGTGGCCTTACACATCTCATGGTCTCGAAACTTCTATTGATCCTTCAGAACCGAAGTTAATGCCGCCGCCTCTGAGAAGCCCTCGGGGATCGCCCCATCTCCGGACAAATGCAATCTCTCTGCCTTCCAACAATGATGAAGTCAGGAGCTGCTTCTCTGTCCTCCTCTCCCTTGAGCTATGGTGACCGTTCCTTGGTAAACAGGAAACCCTCCCCCCTCCCCCCACCACCAGTCACACAGTGCTGATGGTTTAGAAGCACATCGGGAGGAAAATCAGAGGACCTTGGCTGCCCATGGCCTCCAGCAGGTCTCCTAACACGGGGGCCTGTTGGGCCCTTGGTCTTTGCACTTTCCAATCTTTTTCTGCGATCTGCAGTTGCCCCCATGTGGTTGGCACTAGTGTCCCCATTTAGAGGCAGAGACTACTAAAGCTGAGAGACAGAGAGATGTATCTGAGCTCAGTGCTGGGTTTGGAACTCAGGCCTGCAGGCCTCTGAAACTGGGGTTCCAGTTTCAGTGCTGGGTTTGGAACTCAGGCCTGCAGGCCTCTGAAACTGGGGTTCCCCTGCCCACTCCTGGAGCGGGATCCCACATGGGTGTGGCTGGGCATGCTGGGACCTGCACTCTCTCATTTCTACCAGACTGCAGGAGGTAGGGCCCCCCCCAGGCCCACCTGTGGTGACTTGTTCCAGGAAGTGCATTCCAGCCAGGGGTGGTGAGTCATTCAGCAACCCAGCATGTTAAACTTGGCCCCAGGAGGGCTTTGTCTGGGGCAAGTGGTGCCCGTCAGTGTGTGCACGCGCGTGTGTGCAGACCCAAAGATGTCCAGGGCTGTACCTGCACTGAGGGTGTGAGCTGGAGGAGCCCTTCTAGAATAATGATCGTCACAGCTTGTGGTGGGGCCCTGACTCTGCAGGCACCAGACATCCCCACCCTGTGAGGTAGGTCCAGTCATTGTCCTGATTTTACAGAGGAGGAAACTGAGGCACCACAGAGTCGAATTGCTTGTCTACCCAAAAAATCGTGAAGCCGGGATTCAGATCTGTGAGTGAGGCCTGGGTTCAGGGCCGGTAACTGCACCACTTGGCCCTGCGCCCTCGCTGTGCCTAGTTCTGCCCCTGGGACCACTATCTGGGAGATGGGGGGTCTCCTAGAGTGCAGGGGTAGATTCCCCCAAAGCCAGGATTCCACACTGGCTCCAGCCAGTTCCTCTCGGTGAGTCCACAATAGGCCTTCCTCCCCTCCAACAGTGCGAAGCCCCCACCCCCAGCCCCAGATTCCATCTCCTGCCCTTACCCACCCTCTTCAGACTCCCTCCGAGGGTCCCCGAGGTCCCCATGGAGTGAAGGGTGGGGCAGGGGTTTCCGGGCTCCCTTGGCCCCGTGGGAATGCCGGCAAGGGGTCTTGTCCCTGTAGGGTGAGCTGTAGCGCTCCCCTGAGAGCCCACCACCCATCCCTGTGCCCCCGTGACCCTTCCACAGTCAGGGGAGGGCTGGGGGCCCCCTTGTGGGGCCCAGGAGGGAGGGCCCTCAGCTTTCACCCCTGGAGCTGGGCAGGGGCCTTTTGGGGTATGTTTTTCCCCCTTCCTGCTAGCCCATGAGCTGAAGCAGGAGTTCCTGGGGAGGGCGGGGGGTGGGGCACGGAGAGAAAACTGGTCCTTGTTTTTATTAACTTGGCCGGCCCCCCTTCCCTCCTTCCTGCCCTCCTCCTCCTCCCTCCTCCCTCACTTTGCAGAGGTGGTGGGAGGTCCAGGGAGGGTGCAGGGCAGCTGGGCCGGGGTCTCCCCGCACCCCAGGAACAGGGCCAGGAAGTAGTCCGTCCACCCCTGCGCCCAGCACCAGGGGCCCGGACCGGCGCCTGCCCATGTGGCGGTGCCGGTTGTGGCCTGAGCTGACCTCACAGGGCCTGGGGGTGCCAGCCCGAGGATATACGACCTCCTCACGAGCTCCCCTGAAACCCAGGCCTTTTCCTCTGATCTGAGCTGCCAGAGAAGCAGGCAGTCAGTCGGTCCACAGGCTGAGATGAGGGCTGGCCTGGTACCCCCCGGCCCTCTGTGCCCAGGTACAAGAATGTACGTGGTCCGTGCCATGAGTTTAATGCTGATGCATGTGTATTTATGGGACAGTGGTCTCTCTCTCCATGCTGTACCATGTAAAAGTTTCCCGTTATACTTTTATATTGCTTTTTACGGTGTTCCAAGATTTTTAACTTGAGGCTTTAAGCATTAGACTTCTCTCTCACTGTAGCTGGGCCCCGTCTCCGGCATGTTTTAGCTGTGTGTCCGTGGGCAGGTCCCTTAGCCTCTGTGGGCCTCACGCCGCTCAGCTGTTGGTTCACGGGCAGCAGCACGACCAGGGAAGCTCAGCTTGACGGGAAACGGGTTTGGGGTTTGATGCAAAGTGACGAGGAATAGTGGTGAGGAGAGATAGACTCCAGAACTCTCCGAAGGACGGTTCTGATGAGCTTCGGCAGATCCGAAAAGCCAGCTTTGCCTGGAAATGAACGGAGTGACCCAGGACAGACTGTCCATTCGTTCAGTGGTCCGCAGGTATCGTGGCGATGGTGACACAGAGCCAGCCCTGCGGCGGCACGCACCGTTCGCAGCTGGTCAACGCCCCAGACGGTGGGGGGAGGGCTGCCGCTTTTATCCCCTTTGCACAGGCGAGCAAACTAAGGCACAGAGAGGTTAAGTAACTTACCCAGGGTTACACAGCTGGGCATCAGGATATGAACCTGCTTTCTCAACTCTGTCCTCCATTGCCTTGGGAGAGAGCTGTGATCTCTTCCCCCAGGAAGCTTGTGTCTAGTGGAAGAATACAGGCAGTGACCAAATCCTAAGAAAATTCAGTACATAGTCATTTCAAAAGGGGACCCTGGCTTGCTCTGAGGGAGCCAAAGATGGCCTCTGAGGAAGGGCCCGGTTAGCTGGGGCCTGGATGATGAGGAAGTCAGTGTGAAGTTAGGATAAAGGGTGCACAGAGGCCCTGAGGGGGGATGGGGGACGGCACGCGCGGCGGAGCAATGACAGGATGTGCAGTGTGGCTTGGCCTAGTGAACAAAGGGGAGAGTTGGAGGACATGGGGTCACGGCCAGGTTAGGCAGGGTCTCGGGCCACACACAGGTGTTTAACACAATTTTGAGGGCAATGGGGAGCCATGGAAGGGTTCATAGCAGGGGAGTGACGTGGTAAGTCCGTTTCGCTTGGAGAACCGCCAGGCTCCTTCTCTTCCCTGAGCTTTGGCTGGCATCCAGGGTCGGCTGCGCCGTGTTGAGACCTGAACAGTGTCGTGTGAGAACCGAGTGGGGTGAGTGGTACCCTCCAAGCTCCCGGGTGCAGTTGGTAGGAGTGAGAGTCCTCAGCCTACAAATGTCCCATGCGGTGTGCCCTGAGCTCACTGGAATCCTCACCTCCCTGGGCCTTGTGGGGTTCCAGAGACCCCACCTGAGCAGGTGGCTGTCGGCCCGGGTCAACACAGAGGACCCCTCACACCTGGAGATCTTTCTAGGCGTGTGTGGAACTGGAAGTGTGAGCGGGAGCCACGGGGCCTTGGGCCTCGGAATGGCATGGTAGACCATGTCAGATGTCCCCTTGGCCCAGGCCCCGTCACAGCCCCGTGGCCAATCCCCCCCCGCCCCCCCCCCATGTCCTGCTGACCAGGCCTTCCTGCCTGCACCCATGCCCGGAGGCCAGAGCAGCTTCTCTAATTTGTTTGGTTTGTTTTCCCTCGAGCCAAAACTTCTTGTTCAGGAGGTGTCATTTTGATTAATTTTCTGGTGGATAAGAGTATGATGCTTTCCAAGGAAATCTCTTTGGCTAACGGCAAAACCACTCGGGGCCAAGTGGTGACACCCACACAGAGCCAGGCTGCCCGGGTGGACTGCAGCCCGGCCCGGCCCCCCGGCCTCCTCCTTGGCCGGCAAAGGCCCGTGGGCAGCCTGGCAGCGTGCAGGAGCGCGTCTGCCGCCGAGACACCGTGAGGACTAGTGGGACCTGTGGCGACTGCGGAGCCCACACCTCCTCAAAAGGGGGCAGATTGGGGCGCCTGGGTGGCTCAGTCGTTAAGTGTCTGCCTTCGGCTCAGGTCATGATCCCAGGGTCCTGGGATCAAGTCCCACATCGGGCTCCCTGCTCAGTGAGGAGCCTGCTTCTCCCTCTCCCTCTGCTGCTCCCCCTGCTTGTTCTCTCTCTCTCTCTCTCTCTCTCTCTCTCTCTCTCTCTCTCTCTCGCTCTCTGACAAATAAATAAAAATCTTAAAAAAAAAAAAAAGGTGGGGGGGGAACAGATTGTCCGGCAGCTCACCGGCATCCTCACTGGAAATGAGGTGGTGGCCAAGTATGACCCGATTTTCCTATTTTGGAGACAGAGCTGGACCTCGAGAGTCTTCTACGAACCTTCTGGTGTCCAAAAGTCAGCAATGAATGTTTCTAAATGGTAAGCGCTGTGGGAAAAATCTGTGGCCCCTGTGGCTTGTGTCTCGCATACTCCCCAGCTCTGGATTTTAGGCTGATGGCCCATACCTCCTCCGAGGTTTTTGGAGGCAGGGAAGAGTGAAGAGGCATCTTCTTTCTCCCTCTGCGCCGGCCGCAGTGGGGGCGCTTCAGCCCCTCGGTAGCAGCGTGACCACCGGCCTGTAGTTTTTGTGAGCATCTACTATGGCTCCAACGATTGCAGTTCTATCGAGCACATATACGAAGGGCTTTCTGTGCCCTGTCTCCGCTTCCCATAACAACCCCAGAGGGAGCTGTTGTTATCCCTGTTCACTGGGGAGGAACCTGAGGTTCAGAGGGGTCTATATACTTGCCCAGGGTCACCGGGCATAAGTGGCAAAGCCAGGGTTTGACCCAGCTTTGACCTTGTTCGGTGTGTCTGTTCCCTCCCTCTGCGCTCTTTCTAAGGCCCGGGACCACAGCCTCAGTGGTTGCAGTCGTACACGGGAGATCCTTAGGTCAAATCTGCCCTACCATCATATGTTCTTTGCCCAGCTTGGGGGTGTGTGTGTGTGTGTGTTTAATCTGAATGAGTTGCCAGCATTTAAAAACCGTATTTCACATAAGCATCTGTACTCGTCTTCTCTTAAAAAAACAGAGGTCTGGGCTCCTGAGCAGCATCCCTGTCGCGCCACCATCTGGCCCAAGTCGCCCATGCTGGGTACCTGCCTCTGGGCCTTTGAGGTTCCCACCCAGGTGGAGCACGTAGTAGGTGTTCAGTAAATATTAATCAGTGGATGCTCTTCAGGCTTCCATGGCCCTTGATGGCCTCCCCGGATTTCTCAGGAGGCGGTCTCCAGGCCGTGCAGAGCTGGGATGAGTGTCCTGGCCTGCCCCTCTCCCCTGCATCCTGGGGCCGCCTCTTGGGTTTTCCTGGAGGTAATGGAGGCTGTGGGCGGAGCAGCCCTGCCCAGGCTAGCCTCTAGGAGTCAGCAGTGCCAGGCTCAGTGTCTCCTCCCCTCCAGCTCCCTTGCTCTGTGCACCCCCAGCTCCCTCCCCACCCAGCCCAGCAGAGGAAAGGAGGAAGGGAGGGAGGGAGGGAGGGAGCCTCTGGCTGGCTGGGGACGCCTCCCCCTCCGTCTGCCCAATCCCCCTGGAGGGGTGACTCCCGGAAGGAGGCATGGCTTGGCTGGGGCTTTATCTAGCGGTGGAGGCCGAGCCAGGCACCAGCACAAAGAAGGCAGAGGAGACTCCAAGGCTCCTTCTCCCCGGCCCTGAACTGGCCTCTTCTCCTCTGTCCCATCATCCCTTGCGGTGGAAATGCAACATGAGCAGATGGCAAATATTAACGCAACAATGGAGGGCTGAGTGGCGCTTGGTCCCCAGCCCCCCTACTCACTAGCCACTCCCCCCTCCCCCCCCCACCAAACTGGCCCTCCGTGAGCTACATACTCACACGGTCATGGATCTATTTGACTCCAGATACTTGGTGGCATGTGTGCTGGGGAGGGACCGGGGCTCCTGGCAGGCTGGTTTGCGAACCAGATTCTTTTTTTTTTTTTTTTTTCTTTAAAGCATTGCATTCTTGTTGAGATTTTGAGGGTGACTGAGAAGAAAGTTCCTTTCAACAAGGATGGGTTTCTATTTCACGGGGGCTGCTCGTTGAAGCCCATGTGGGAGCATTCCAACTTCTCCCTGGGGGGTGGTGCGCGGTGCGCCCTCTCCAGCGCTGCAACCATCAGCTTTGGCGTCCACCATTGGCGTTGCTGTGCCCGCAGCATCCCTGGGGCTGGTGGACACCGTGCCCTTTGCACATGCTGGTCCCCTCCCTGCCTAGGATACCCTCCCTGCACCCTGCCTGGTGATGTTGATTCATTGCTGAAGGCCAAGTGGAATGTTACCACCTCTGGGAAGCTGCCCGTGTACCCCTGGGGCAGTATTCCTCTGGGCTCCCCATTTCCTGTCCATCCCCTGGTGTCCTAGCACCTCAGGTTGTCATCTGGATCTTCACCTGTTGTTCCCCCAGACTGAGTTTCTCAAGGGTGGGGACCGTCTTATCTTTGACTTAATGGTAAGCAGCCGGAGCGCTCCGGGCTCTTCTTTGGACCAGCGGGAGCCAGCCCTGTACCTGGGTTCGTCCTCATGCCCACCTGTTACACAAGTGCTGTTACCCTTTCCGCATACAGATGAGGAAACTGAGGCTCAGGAGAGTTAGAACATTTGGACTTCACCAGGGACTGGTTCCTTTGGTTCTAGAGCGCCATGTTCTTTATGCTCCAGGGGTCAAAACACTGGGGTCAGGTGGCCCTAAATGCGGCCCAGGGGCCGGGCAGGGACTGCGGACTGCAGAGGCAGGTGCCCTCAGCACCAGCCCGGAACTAAGGCTCTGAGTGGCCTGACGTTGGCCTTCTTTTAAAAAAAGAGAGGTTGGGAGTGCAGGTTTTTATGTGAAATCGATTGATTTTGAAAAGAAATCTGAGGCTCAAAGAAATCTCAAGAGACCTGTTGGCTCCCAGGCCTCCTACGGAGCCTGGCCAGGTGTGGGGTCAATGCCTGGTTACTGAGGGAGTGGGAGTGTCCCCCTCAGGGTCACCCTTCATAGATTCTGCTCTCCCTGTTCCCATGTTATAATGCACTGCTCCCCCCCACAAGTGTATACCAAACTCCTGTGGTACTGGGAGCGGGGGTAGCTGAAAGCATGGTTCAGCCCAGGGTTCCACAACCTCGGCACTACTGACACTTGGGGCCAGATCGTTCTCTGCTGCGGGGCTGTCCTGCACATCGTATGATGTTAGCAGCGTTCCTGGTCTCTCTGCCCAACAGATGCCTCCATTTATGACCATCATAAAAGTCCAGAAATTGCAAAAGTCCCTGGAGGCAAAATTGCCCTGGGTTAGGAATCGCTGACCGAGATGAATGACGGTTCTCAGAACCGGACGGTGGTATGTGGGGCTCATCATCGTCCCCTCTTTGCTTTCTTGTGTTTCCGGTAAATATGGAAAATTTCCAAAATAAGGAGTTTATTTTTTTAAGGATTATTTATTTATTTGAGATAGAGCAAGAGAGGGCACAAGAGCATGAGCTGGGGGGAGGGGCAGAGGCAGAGGGAGAAGCCGACTCCCCGCTGAGCAGGGAGCCTAATTCCCAGGACCCTGGGATCATGACCAGAGCTGAAGGCAGATGCTTAACCAACTGAGCCACCCTGGCGCCCCCCAAAATAGGAGTTTAAAAACATGAAAGCACGGGTTCTAGAGCCCAACAGCCCTGGGTTTGTGCCTTGGCAGAGTTGCTCACCAGCCCTGTGGCCTTGGAACAGGGTCTCACCTTTCCCCTCTATGAAATGGGAGAGCAGTGCTCAAACCTCATGGAATCGGGTTGAGGGTTTCAGCATGCAGGATTCCCTCTTTACTTGGCAAACTCCTGTCGGGCACATGCTCAGACGTGAACACTGTTTGGGTGCTGAGGCCCATAAATCACTAGGTGGGGGAGCCAGGTGAGGACGTCCTGCATGGCAGGCGCTGTGCTGGGTGCCCCGGACTGAACTCGGGCCTCAGTTCCTGCTTGCTGTAGTGAGATGGGCAGCCATCACTGGCCCATTTTGTAGAAGGTCAACCGAGGCAGGGAGAGGTAGAGCTGCTTGCCTGCAATCAGCCAGAGGAGGGAAGAGAAGCAGCCCAGATGCCCCCAGCTGCCTGGCTCCAGAGCATCTGCAGGGTTGCACACTGCCTCTGGGGACCGGGATTCGTGTGTGCAGCACTCAGCACGGGGCCGGCACCCCGCACCTGCTCTGAGTGTAGGCTGCTAGGATCCGTTTTGTAAAAACTTCCTTTTGAGCGACTGGGGGTTCCACCTGCACCCCCAAGAGCTGGTACAGAGCTGCCGCCCATCCCACCAGTGGGAGTTGAATGGGGCAGCCCCCTCTTCCCCGAGCCACTGTCGCCCCTGGGCCGGACTCCCCCTTGCTCATGCCAGGACTGTGGCTCACCGCCTGGCCGAGGACTTGTCCCAGGTGAGGCTGGGTCATTGGGGGACAGGCACCAGGGGCATCTGGGGTCCGCCTCTGAGTCCCCACCGCTGTCAACACATTGGGGGCCAAGCTGGCCACCACGTGGGGAGGTCAGCCCCTGTCAGGCTTTGTGTCCATCTGGATCCCCATCTCTGAAGCGTTCATCTGCCCGTCTAATGCCTCTCTCCATGTGTCTCTGGGCTTCTGTCTCCTTGTGTCTCCTTGTGTCACACACACCACACAAAGCCTCACTGTGCCCCCCGGCCCCCCTCCCTCTCCCTCCCCTCAGGGGTCTCACCAGGACCCCTCCCTCCTCAGATAGAGGGGTGGAGTGGAGGGGCCCCCAGGTCTGAATCTGGTCCTACGTGCACTGGCTGGGCTGCGCCGTGCACACCCACCGCCCCTCTCAGAGCTCTGGTATCCTTGGGGACGTGGGAGCCACTAGTAATACCAGCTGTGAACTGAGCACCAAAGGGTGACGGAATGATGAAACCAGGTTCCCGCCTAGGCTCAGGTCTCCCCAGGAAGTAACGCTCCCGGACAGGTGCTATTAGCAGCTGAATCTGAAGAGGGTTGCATGCCTCCGACGCATGACAGAGAAGGAGAGAGAGGTCAGGGCAGTGGCTGCCAAGGGAGAGGGAGGACTGGCTTGGCATCACGGAGGGTGGCCAGCTGCCATCGGCCGTCCTGGTTCTGAGGGATGTGACGCGTGCAGGTGAGCCCTTCGTCAGCGCAGGTACTTGCGTGATGCCTGAAGCTGGGGTTGGGGCTTCTGGAGGAAGTGCGATCCCTGTGATGCCTGAGGAGCCTGGGAAGCTCTTGAACTTGGCTCTGTTCATGGTCAGCTTTCTTCTGGGAAAATAAACCACGTCTCATTAAGCAGTAAATTCGTCCAGGTGCCTGTTCTGGCTGATACCATCACACCTGGTCTTGTTGCCAGACCTAAAGTCGAGGCCAAATTTCCCGTTACTTGGAGAGTCCTAATAATTAACCTGGGAACCTCAGTCAGAAGGGGGTAATGCTGCCTTTTAAATGTAGTGAGGAGCCGGAGCAGGGAGGGGCTGTTTCCAGGCCTGGATGTTGCTGAGCACTGGTGGGGAGGTGCCCACTGGGGCCTGGGTTGGGGGTCTCAGCACTGTGGCCCCGGCACCCCCTCTTCCCCTCCTGTGACTGGCAGCTCTTAGCTGGCTTGGACCTGGCTCCAGAGGCCTCAGGCGATACCCCGAGGAGTGTGGTGGGAGGCAGGGGAAGGGTGGGCAGGAGTGGCTCAGATGGCATCAGTCATTGGTTTGAGAGCAATGGGAATCCACAGGCCAGGGGCTGCGCCTGGGGCTGGCTGCCAGTGTGTTTGTGCCTAGTGCGGCCTCCTGTAACTCGTCACTGATCAGCAGGTGTTTATTGAGTATCTACTGCGAGCTGGCTGCCTTGATTGATAGATGAGCCATGCCTTTTAGTGGCTGGGGGATGTCCCCACACTTACAAGTTTTGAGGCCCCTTGTTATTAAAAATGAAAGCAGTACCAGCACGGGCTCCCACAACTGTGGTTTAGTTTAAATGTTCATGTTTTGAAACTGAATGCATTTAACACTAAAAACGCAATGTTATAAAATTGTACGCTCGGGCTCTTTCTGAGCTACTGATGGTATTTAAAAAGAATATGAATTCAGGGGGCCATAATAGTAATGAAATAGTCGGCAACATCGGGCACTTAGTGCTTCCTAAGCACTTTGCAGTTCTATGGGCATAACACCCTGCAAAGTAGAAACTACTATTAGCCCTGTTACCAGGTGAGGAAACAGAGGCACAGAGAGGGTAAGTAACTTGGCCAAGATCGCACAGCTAGGCAGGGGGACCACTGCTGTCCGAGGGATGTGGGAGTGGGAAGTTTCCTGTGCTGGATGAAGGGACCAGCTCTCAGCACTGGCGGCTCCATGTGGGGCTTTGGAGAGCGTGTCAGAGCAAATCCAAGGCCCTCTGTGACCCCCGGCCCCCCACGACTCCCGCCTTCACGCACATCCTCATTCCCCGAGCAGTGAGCCTCTTTGGAGGAAATAGGCACATTAGATAGGAAGCCCCTTAGACTTGGCCCCTAGATCCTCAGGAGGCCCCAGAAAGTGAGCTCAGCCTCCACCCAAACCCTGTGTCTGGTTTTCTTGAAAGACTGTTGGGGTGTGTGGGGTTGGGGGTGTGGGCACGTGGCTGGCCTGCAGGGTATTCTCTGTGCCCTGGGCTTTTGCTCCTGGAGCTGGCCCCGCCCACCCCACCCCCCTGTGCTGAGGCACACAGTGGCCTCTTCCCCCCCCCCCCCCCCCCCCCCCGCATTCCCCTGTAAGTCCTCCTGGGCTGCTCCAGACCCCAGCCCTTCACCCCCTCCTTCCCCAGCCCCTGGGCCAGACTTAACTCCTTTGATGCCAAATTTCCACGGACCTCCCCTTTGTTCTTCTGTTCATTCATACATTCGTTTCTTTATTCGTTCATTCAGCACATACTTAGCCACCCACCTGTATGAGCTGTTCGGTCTTTCAGATCCTCAGAACCCAAGGAGGACAGAAACTATTCCTGCCCTCCCGCAGCTTGACAGTCTGGTGCCCCAGGGGACAGAGAAAAGCAAAGAAGAAGCATGCAGGGAGTTGGGTGAGGGCAGGAGGTGGTCAGGGAAGGCCTCCCTGAGAAGGGGATGCACTGAAAGAGGTGGGGAAGGGGGTGTGCAGGTGTCTTGGGCAGCTGCGGGAGCAGTGAGACCTGAGCAGGCAGCCCTCGGGAGCGGGAGGGGAAGGTGGAGGGAGCGGAGGGAAGCAGACCTGGGCCCAGGGCTGGGACTCAGGTCTACAGGATTCAAGATGGCCTGCGTCTGGCCTGTAGGTCCAAGTGGAAGCTAGGAGTTCTGAGCCGCTGGGATGGTCCAGGGAGAGTTGCTGATGGCCTGGACCAGGGTGGAGCAGTGTGGGGCTGTGGACACAGGGTCCATTCTGTGTGTGGGGGGGGGCGGGGAGCACGGTGTTTAATTGAAATTCCTTATGGAGAAAATTGTAGATTCACACACAGTTAAGAAATAATACAGAGAAATCCCTTGTACAGTTGGCCCATTTTCCCCCAGTGGTAACATTTTGCAAAACTGTAGTACAGTATCCTGGCCAGGTATTAACATTGAAACAGTTGGTTCTCTACGGTTGTATGGGTTCTGTAAGAGCTAAACATCTCCAACATTCCAGGGATCTCTGGCTATCCTTTCATGACCACCTTCACCCCTGCTCCATCCCCGGCAGCCACTAATCTGCCCTCCGTTTCTCAAATTTTGCTATTTCAAAAATGTTCTATAAATGGAATCCTACACTGGGTAACCTTTCAGGATTGGCTTTTCTCACTCAGCATCATTCCCTGGAGATTCATCCAAGTTGCCATGTGACTCAAGAGTCGGTGTGCTTGTGTTTGCAGGTGGAGCCCCAGTTGGAGATGCGAGTATGGGGTTCAGGTGTGGAGGTGTCCAGCATGGAGCCAGTGGCTTTGGCCCCGAGGCTGAATGAGGCCACCCAGGGAGGCAGAGGGGCACCAGGTCGATGACTGAGTGCAAGTTGATTCAGCGTTGAAGTGCACCAGGCACAGGAATATGGCCAGCCCTGGACAGACAGACAGACAGACGAGGTCCCGGCAGGTGGGGTGGGGCTGCCCCCGGGCTGGGTGTCTGGGGTGGGTGTGAGAGGGGGAGCGCGTTCAGGATCTTTCCATCCCCCTACCCTTCTCTCTTTGCTGGGCCCCACTGGCTGGGCTCCGAGATGCAGGGTTCAGACCAGGGTTTTCAGGAGTCCTGAGCCACATGGGAAAAGAGCAAAGTGCCTCTAAGATGAGATGGAGTCCCTTCCACAAAGACTAACCTGTCTTCTGAGACGGCCTCTGTCCTTTGGGAATATTATTTCTTTGACAAAGGGGTGGGGCCGGCAGGTGGGGGCAGGTGGGGGCAGGTGGGGGCAGGTGGGGGCAGGTGGGGGCTGATGGGGGCTGGTGGGGGCTGGCGGTTGGCCAGTGTTTTCTCATGGCCCCTGGCTCAGTGACCTGGCTGGGGTCTGGAGAGGTCCTGAATGCCCTCCTGTCCCCACCTCCTCCCCTCCGGGTCCTTGTCCCCAACCTGCCCCAGTCACCCCTTTCCTGGCCCCCATCCTTCCCTCTCCTCTTCTGTCTGCCTGCTGTCATCCCTCTCTCTCCATTTCTCCCACTTCCCCTCCTGCCTTCCGTCTATTTCTGCTTTTTTTCAGTCTCCCCTATCTTGTTTCCTCAACTTCTCCCTCTTTCTCGGGTGTGTCTCTGTCCCCCCTCCGGCTCTCCCTCTTTGTCTGTGTCTCTTTCCCTGTCTCCAGTTACCTCCTGCTCTGCCCATCTCGAGCCCACTTTCTTTTTCTCACTCTCAGATATTATTTTCCAGACCTTGAAAATCATCCCTTGTCACTCTCAGGGGGCCCAGTGGATAAAATGTCTTGATCAGACCGGGACAGCATGGGGGGCAAGCTCCTGGAAAAGGGCTTCCCAAGGCGAGTGCCGGGGCTTCGGGGATGGCATCGATGCAGTGGCCGCAGCCCAGGCCGCCTGCTCGGAGGAGGCAAGCCCGGCCGAGGTTTGTAAGCCCAGACGGGAGCTCTGAGGGCAGCTGGGTCTGAAGAAAGGGTGGATTGAGAGGAGGCTCCCAAGGCTGCCTGGACGCCCGGGACAGGCGACAGTCTGTCGCGACTCTGAGGCAGGCTCCGTCAGCTCTCGGGAGATGGCTGCTCAGCCCGGGGGCAAGAGTCTTTCTCCACGCTGGGCAGGGACATGGGGCCGGCATGGAGGCGGCTTCTCAACAGCTGCTGGTTCTGGTGGACGCCTCTGTTCTTGCCCTAATGGCTTGTTTATTTGATGGAGAACCACTACCCACGTTAGGGACCCTGACAGAATGGTTGATCGAGTCTGTGTTTGCTTTCTGCTTCCCAGAACTAATTGGTGCTATTTTCAACATTCTTTTGTGGAGCCAACCACCTTTGAGGCCGGCCAACAAAACCTCCAAGGATTCTATTGATAACCAGCATCAGAGCGAGAACTGTACGGCTCGCACATGACAGTAGCCGGCTGGGGACCTTGGCCAACTGTTGATAGAGGCCACAGACACTCGTCTGGAGGTGGACCACCGCTGGCTGGACTCTGGGCATAAGCGTGCCTCCTGTCGGGCCGCGGAGAATCTGACAAGGCGGTTGCTGAACTGAGCAGACCCCTGGGAGGGGGTGGCTGGTTTGATGCTCTGGGCTGGGAAAGAAACTCCCTTTCCTTGCTCTGTGCCGAGAGTGGGTCAGTCCTGGCTCCACCCACATCCATCCACCGATGGCCCCCCTCTAATTCACCACTGCTCCGGTGACTACCCTTTGCCCTGTGATGTTTCCTCGGCCAAGGGTGCTGGCCCCACGCTCCCCATGGAGCCACCCGTGAGCGACCCTTCTGAGGCGTGAACACCTACCCTGGGAGCCCAGAGACCCGAGGACAGGCTGCAGAATTCGCAGGTCCCCTTTGTTAGAGCTTATTAAGAATTCCCAGGTAGTGACAGCAGAGCACTGAGGGAGAGCAGGGCCCGGGTGACTGCCCGGGGAGGGGGGCACACCGATGCGGCCGGCCCTGTCTGTCACCTGCAAGTGTCACACCCTGACTGAGGTCCTGAGCCTGCTGAGTCTCAGTCCCCATATCTGTGTAGTGGGATTTACAGTTAGAACCTCTGCACGGGGTCGTCGTGAGCCGTGATTTTAAGTAACGTAAGGTTTAGCAGCTGTTATTGTCACGACGTGGGTGTTACTATTCAGTAGCTCTTATATGTGTCGTTGGCCCAGGGCTTTGCAGATGCTGCTGTGGGCGCACTTTATTTATTTATTTTTCAATGACGTTTCTCTTTTGGATGATTATAGATTTGCAGAAAGCTCATAAAGGCAATACAGAGTTCTGGTCGGCCCCTTAATCACTTTCCTTCACTGTCATCTTCCAGCACGAAGGCACCGTCCTCAACACCAACACACCGTCCTATTCACTCAACTTCTGGCCTGGCTTGGATTTCACCAGAATTTTCGTAGACAACCGTTTTCCGCCCCAGGCTCCCCTCCAGGCCAGCACATTGCTTTGAGTCTGTTTTATTTTTAAGGACCTGGTGTCTCCAGTAGTGGGGCACGGACCTGGCAGGGCAGGGATGCCAGCCTCGAGACACCTGGAGACTCCAGAACGGGGCCCCTTCAGGTGTCCCCATCTGGAGATGATGCTTGTCACCACTGTCCTCGGGCTTCTGAGCCCTGACTTGGCAAGAGGCCGGCCCTTCCTGCTCTGCCTCAGGTGTTGAGCACATTCAAGTTCATTCACTTCTCGCCTGAGTCTCGCCTCCCTGGGGCTGTGGCCCTGAAGACTGACACAGGTCCCATCCCCGTGGAGCTCAGCCTGGTGGGGAGACTGAGGAAAGAGGTAGGCAGGATACGCTCCTTCGTGGTGCAGTGGGGGAGGGAGGGTGACCGGTGAAATGGGGGGTCCCCTTAGGAGGGTCAGAAGGAAGACACCAGCATGAGAAGACCCTAGGGGCAAAGCCTTGAGGGGGACGAGCAGGTGCAAGGGTCCGAGTCAAGACGGACCCTGGGGAAGTCCAGGAACAGATTTCCAGGCTGGAGGGTTATGAGTGCTGGGAGGTGACAGACTGAGTTTAGAGTCAGGCTGGATCATAGGGTTCTGGGGTCACAAACCCCTGCTCTATGGGCCAGGCAGGTGGCTGAGGTGAGAGCACGGGTCCCCTCCGAAAGGGGCTGGCAGAGCTCAGCACCAGCTTGTCATCACCACTCTGTGCACCAGAGCTCCGGATTTTTTAAACAAGAAGCTGGAGATCTATCTTTTCGAGCGAAGTGGCATTTCATTCAAAAACAGGAGGATGCAAACGACCGAACAGAAGCAACAATACTAGTAAAGACACTCAGCCCAGTGGAGGCCACGCGGGACACAGCTGCGGTCTGGGTCTGGCCGGACGAGTACCCGTCAGTGACCTCAGTGGCAGGGCCTGTAGGCGACGGTGAAGGGTCGCATTATCTTCTAAGTGTTGTATTGGCCAGAGGATCAGATTTGTTTCTTAGGACAATCCCTCGGGCTGCCATGTGGAGAACGGGTTAAGGGCAAGAGCCTCAGCTGGGGGCGATGGGACGACAGCGGTGACGGGGAGAGGGATCTGGGAAGAGTTAGCAGAAGGGATTGAGGACGGGGGGGATGCGGGCGTCCAGTTTGGGCGGTGGGTGGGCCTCACTTTGAGTCACATAACTATTGAAAGCCTCAGTTTGCCCATCCGTAGAAGGGCTTTGTGATACCTGTGCAGATTTGGGTTTCTGGAACATAGCGGGTGCTCAATTAAAAATACACACGTAGGGGCGCCTGGGTGGCTCAGTCAGTTAAGTGTCTGCCTTCGGCTCAGGTCGTGATCCCAGGGTCCCGGGATCAAGCCCTGCATCGGGCTCCCTGCTCGGTGGGAAGCCCGCTTCTCCTTCTGCCTCTCCCCCTGCTTGTGCTCACTCTCTTGCTCGCTCACTCTTTCAAATAAATAAAATTAAAAAAAAAAAACAGAATATTTTAAAATACACATGGAAGAACATGGCAGTCAGACAATTCCACGAGTGGCCATGGCATGAGAAGCAAAGCCCAGGGCCCTCGGAGTTCAGACAGGAGGACTCCAGTGCAAAGCATCAGCTGGAGGGGGAGCCAGGGCTCCGGGAAGAGGGGCCCTGAGGGAGGAGGGGCCCGGCTTGCAACAGCAGAGTCGGGGTCAAGGGTGGAGAGATCAGACTATGGGTCTGGAGCGGGGGCCCCGGGTCTAGTTCTGGAGGAGGCCATGATAGGACTCCTCCCACCTGGCCGTCCTGTCTTCCCTCCCAGACCGTGTGCGAGTTTGGACTTAGTAGCCATATCTTGGCAGGACTTCCCGGGGCTCCTCCTCTGCTAGTTTCCATGTTAACGCTTTTCCTCCAGCTAAAAGCAGAATCCTTGGGGATCCACGAACCTTCTAGAGCTGCTGCCTGGGGTCAGCATCCACCCATAGCGAGGCTGCACCAGCTTGTCCCTGATGCTAGGATCCTTCTGGGCAGGGGCCGTGCACTGTGGGAGCCCCCAGCCCCGTTCCTCTGTCACCAGAGCCTCAGCAGCCTGCCCCAGCTGCTCCGGTCCCTGGGCTGGCGGAGGTTGGGGCTGGTGGCCCAGCTGGGTGGGAGCGTTCGGAGAGGAAGGGGGACAGCTTTCGTGCAGGCACGGCGAGCCTGGCCAGTCCGGCCCTTCAGGCAGGATTGGACATGCAGGGGCTGCTTACAGAGAGATGGGAGGAGCTCTGCTCACAGCTGTCAGAGCATTCTGGAAGACTTGGGGCCCTGGAGCAGACACACAACGTTGCAGGCAGAATAGCCAGGCGTGGCCTGAGGTGCAGAAAGCCCTGGGCCGGGACGGAGCAGGGAGGCTGGGACCGAGGGGAAGGTCCCGTGGGCCGGTGGTGGCAGGGGACAGGGTCCAAAGCTCATGAGAGCCCACTTTGATTCCTAGCTCGGCCTTTTCCCAGCTGGGTGACCCTGGGCATGTGACCTACCCTCTCCTCTCCCAGCCTGCCTTGTCCTCCACGGTCTCAGTGCCTGCCTCCCGGGCTCTTGTGCGCAGGGGAGCCAGGGGGTAAGGGAGGCAGCCGCTGGGCTTGGCGGGAGCCCCAGGCTGGCGGTTCCCAGCCCATGGGGCCCAGGGCCAGGGACGGGAAGCAACGCCTTCTCCATCCAGCTCCTCGGGAGCCCCGTGTCTGAGCGATGTGACGTGAGCCTGGGTCCACTGCCGGCTCCGATGCCCACGGGGCTCGGCAGGTCCTGCGGACGAGTGAGTCAGGCCGGGCGGGGATGGCGGCAAGCGGGCAGCACATGCCCTGTGTAGAGGGGCCAGCTCCCTGCACCCCACAGGAACGCAGGGCCCAGCGTGGCCAGATCGCTCCTTTCAGGAGAAATAGGAACTCCGTATTTATTTGAAACACCCCAGTTCTTCCATGTTGGCAGCTAACTCATGTTTAAATTTGCATGAGCCAAACCAGTCATGTCTGCGGGCCAGATGCTAACCAAAGGCTACCAGTTTGCCATCTCTGAGTCGGCTGGAAGGTGGGGCGGGGGGTGGGGGGGAGCTCCTGATGTCCCTAAGGTTGGAAAGCCAGCAATGAAGGGACATCCCGAACCCCGCACTGAGAGCGCACCCCCAGTCCCGCTCAGCCCCGGGGCTTCCTGGGTCCTGGCTGGAGGCCGGGGCTGGGGCTGGGTGGACCTGGTTTCCAATCCAGCTCTATTTCCCAACCGGCTGATCTTGGGCAAGTACCTCTCTGACCCTCAGTTTCCTCTTCTGCAAAATTGGATTAAGGATACCTGCCTCTCTCAGTGGCTGTGAGAGCAGATGGGCTGTGAACCTTCAGGGCCCATCCAGACCTGGGTGCTCAGAAAGTGCTCAGTACTCGGTCACTGTGGTTGTGGAGAAGCTGGGGGCTCGGTCTGTGCAGATAGAGCTGTTTCTTCTGTCTGCTGCTTTTCTCCCCCCACTCCCGCACCCCAAGCTATGCTTTTTAAATTTTAGAATTAGAGGCAGGTTGCTGTGATAATACAGAGGGATCCCATGGACCGCTCACCCGGTTTCCCTCACTGTTATGACCCTATTTACTGTGGTGCGTTGTCCCAGCTGGGGGACCATCCTCGATGGATTGCTAGTAACAAAACCCCACAGTTTGTTCGGATTCTGCTAGTTTTTCCCTAATGTCCTTCTCTGTTCCAGGATTGCATCCAAGATACCAACCACGTTGTTTAGTTCATGCCTCTTTAGCCGCCTCTGGTCTAGGATGGCTTCTCAGACTTTCCTGGATTTTGATGATCTTGACAGCTTTGAGGAATATTGGTTAGGTATTTTGTACAATACCCCTCTATTAGGGCCGATCTGATGTTTTCCTCGTGGTTAGACCGGGCCATGGGCTTGGGGAGGAAGACCGCAGAGGTGAAGTGCCTTCGTCACATCCAGGGCAAAGGCTGTCAACAAGATGTAGCGCTGATGGTGTTGACCTTGACCACCTGACTCAGGTAGTGTTCGCCAGGTTCCTCCTGAGCAGTTCCTTTTCCTTTTCATATTCTGCTCTTTGGAGGCCACTTGCCAAGTGCAGCCCTATCAAGGGGAGGGGCAGCTAAGTTCCGGTGAGGCTCAAGAGGCAGAGAAAACCCGACCTTGGAGAGGGCTGGGAGGCTCACACACACTGCATTGAGCCTAGGGCACAGTAGGTATAGTGATTGAAGTTGGGGGGAGCCTCTCCCAAGCCCCAGAGAGCTGGGAGTGCTTGGTGACCTAGCGGAGGAGTGTGGGCCTCTGGGCACCCGAGCTCCCCCGCACAAGGTCAGCCTGGGGCCTCAGTCCGCCAGGGGTTGACCAGGATCTGGGGCTGACCCTGTGGACCTCAGAAGCCAGCCCAGGAGTGGGGCTGCTGCATGGCCTGCTGGGTGAGGTAGGACGGGCTGGAGCTGGAGTGATGGCCCAAGGGCAGCCAACCAAATAGCACTCGGGCCGGGACAGTCTGCATAGTGGGCCTGGCCCGGAATCCTCCAGCCCGGGTCTGGTGACCTATCACCCAGCGCCCATTATATGGGAGATACAGGGAAGGAATTTTGTCCTGATCTCTTTAGGAAGACAGATTTCATTCAGGGGCAAACCATGGCCGGGGGTCCAAATCTGGCCTACCACTGTTCTGTGAAGTTTTCCTGGCACACGGCCGAGCTGCTGGTTTGCATATTTATCTGTGGCTGCTGTGGGCCTTCAAGGGCAGAGTTGAGTTGTTGCGACAGAGACCTGTGGCTTGTAAAGCCTAACGTGTTTACTGTCTGGCTCTTCACAGAGCAAGTTTGCAGACCCTGGCCTGAGCTGAGAGCGGACCAGGGTTCAGGATGTGCGCTTAGGGCTTCCCAAGAGGGAGACACGAGGCGGGCCAGGACTTCCAAGGAGGGGGTGGGGATTTCTGGAAACAAGTGGGCAGGTGGCACAGGGCAAAGCCAAGACCCTGAGGTGGGTGAGCTTCGCCTTAGGAGACAGTGATCCGCCCCGAACGCAGTCCTGTGGCGGCCTCGTGGGGGCTTGTGCGAAAGCTTCCTGGTGGCGCAGATGACCAGGGAGGCCAACCGTGAGGGGTCTCCTGGCAGCAGCAGGCCGTCGAAATGGCGAAGTGGCTGGGAGGGATCTGGAGCCCCACGAGAGCAATCCCTGCTCCCCAGCTCGGCCACCTGGAGCCCACGAGATGCTGTGGGCCTGGAGCTGCCAGATCGTCTGATTTTCCAAGGGAAGCTGGCAGTCTGGTGTTCATGAGAAATCTCCTGATTTTTTGCATGTTTGCAATTAATTCCATTTTTTAGACATTATGAAGCAGACGGAGCACATCCGTCTGGTGTGTGGGCTACAGGTTTGAGAACTCGGGTGTCCAGGGTGGGAGTGAGGATGCGCGGATGTGGGTAGACAGGGAAGAGCAGACCAGGCCCAGCGCAGTAAGCCGGCAGGCGAGCTCTGGGCTGGGGGCAGAGGGGGAGAGGGGACAGTGAAGGGAGACTCTGAGAGAGGGCGCGTGGCAGAGTCCAGCACCTGCAGGGTCAGATTGCCGTGTCTTCCAACCAGTCCCACCCAGGCTGGTGGAACATTCCTGCCTGCAGGCTGGGGGCTGGGAGCCTGCAGTTGGACACTCCTCCTTGCTTACCTGGCAGCCCGCCCCACCCCCCCCCACCCCCAGGGGAATCTGTAGAAGGAGGGATGGGAGGTAGAGATCTCTGAAGTCCCCTCAGAGATTCCCAAGGGTTTGGGTTTGCTGTTCTGTCCCCAAAGACTTGGGCCTGTCTGGGGATGGGCAAAGGCTGGGCTTCGAGCTGGACAGGCCTGGTGGACTCCAGCGTCCTTGTCGCCTGGCTTCTGCCCCTTCAAAGACCCAAGGAAGACTCCAGTTTTGTAGGTTGCCTGGAGAATCCAGGGGAAAACGGGTGTGGGGGACTGGGTTTCCATGGTGTCCTGACGTGCCTGTGACTGGGGCCTGGCTTCCAGGATGTGCTCTGTTCTTCCCAGCAACAGCTGGGGCATCTGGCTGTTTTTCAGCCTCGCACACCAGCCCTTACCTGCTGATTCAAGGCTCTGGTTTGCAAGTACTCAGTGGCTGCACTGTGGGTTTATTGTTTTAGGACACCTGGTCGCAAGTGACAGCAACCCAGGTCAACTTGGCTGAAGCAAACAAGAGAAGTCCAGGGCTCATGGACAGGAGCCGGCCCAGGGCAACTCCCGACCTCAGGCAGTAATGGTTTCGGCCGCTCAAATGATATCCTCAGGACTTTGTCTCACTCCGTCTCCCAGCTCTGCGTCCCTGTGTCGGCTTCAATCCCAGGCAGGGCCTGCACTGTGGTGGCAGAGGTGGTCATGGCCCATCCTCCCCCATGCCCCCGGGTCACAGCTCTGGTGGGTCAGGCCTCCCACCCCCCGCAGCCCCCACCTGAGCCACAGGGGGTGGGGAGGGCGGCCAGGTCCGGCACAGGCACAAGTGATCTTTCAAGATCAGGATGCCGATACCAGAGGGCGGTGGTGGCTAGACAGGCCCGTGTCCACCTCACACCTGCCCACTCTCTAAGAGCAGCATGTGTACCCTTGAGGCCATATTTGGAGCCCCCTGGCTCATCATAGGTCACCCCTTTCTGGCTGACTTCAGGCTCAGTTCTCCAACCAGCTGTGAGTCACCATCCCACATCCCCCCCCCCCCCCCCCCCGTGCTCTAAGATGTTGGCGGGGGTTTGGTCCAGGGCCACTAGGAGGCTCTTAGGATGACTTCTTGGTTCTAATTATATTGATTTTCTCCCTTTTTTTGGAAGTCTCTCTCCTTGAAGGAGGAACCAGAAGCCCCGTCCCTGGGAGGGGTGTCTTACCCATTCAGAGGCACCGCCTTTTGAATGGTGGAACTATTTCAAAAAGAAAAGGGGGTCCGGATGACACCACTCTGGCCCTTCATGGGCCCTTCCCTTGTCTGGGACCTGAGGGTCAGAAGGGACCTGTCATTTCAGAATCACAAAATGTTCTTTGACCCCCATGTGTCAGGACCAGGGAACTGGTCTTCAGGCTGTCGTTATTTGCTTGAAAGTTACATTTTCTAGATTACTACAATGACCAAGTTTCAGGAGAAATGGGGTGAAGAGATCCTAAGCCTACGGGCTACCCACAGATTGCATCCCTTAGGCTATGGGATGTGTCTTGTGGCTCATTTTTCAGTTGTGCTCTGGTCATGGAGCTACTGGAGGCCTTGCATCCCATCCATGGTGGCAGAGAGCAGCCCAGGAAGGTGCTAGAAGAAGGGGGCAGGTGGTAGGCCTGGGCCCCAAGTACCCCCAGGTAGGCTGAGCCAAGAATGGGCTGACCCAGGGTTGACAGATGGAATGTTCTGTCGCCCTTTCAGGAGGCTGGCCCTTCTCCAGGATGAATGGCTCATCCTGGTTTTCCAGCTGTGGGATGGTGACACAGGGAGGTACGTAGTCCTCAGACACCTGAGCACATTCTGTCTTACTTGAAATACTTTGATGGTTTCCTTCTGTGGGGCAAAGTTCAGGGCTTTGGGGCTCAGACATGAGAATCTGTGCACTCCCACCCTAAACCTGGCTGCTTCCCTTTAGGGGATCCTGGCCACAGCCTCCTCCCTGCTCCCCTCTTTCCCCTCAATTCTGCTCTTTCTAAAACACCTAATGCCACACACACACCCCCGATTAGTGACTTCAGTGGCTCTCTGGTCCGTTGGGATGAAGCTCTTAAGCACGGCCTCTGAGAGCCCATGTGATCTGGCCCTGGTTTACAGCCTCATCTCTGTCCACACAGTGACCTGGCCCCAGTCCAGACGGAGCCGCTGGAGTCCCCAGGTGCCCCTCCCTCCCCCGCCACAGCACTGTGACATGCCATTCCCTCAGTCTGGAAGCCCGCCCTGCCTGCTCTAGCCCTGGGAAACCTCCCCCTGACCCGCCCCCCCGGGGGAGTTGGGCCTCCTCCAGTTTCCACAGGTCCTTGCACCTCCCCACCATTGGCCCTCACATAGCAGTTCTGTTGGTTCCTTTGTCTCTCCCGCCAGCGAGCCCGGGTTGTCTGGGGCTGCCGTCCTGTGCGCAGACGGGCCCTGGCTGGCGCTGGCTCTCAGGGCCTGGTGGTGGAGTGGGCGGAGGCTTGGAGGACGTGGGGCGTGGGTCAGGCACCCCCGCTGAGCCTTGGTTTCTCCACCTCCACCATGGGGATGGTGGTCAGGGCGTCGCTGGGGGAAACAAGTATTTGGGGAAGCCAAGTATGCACGCAGCGTGGTGCGGGGCACACAGAGGTGCTGGGCTTTGGGGGAGCCGTTGCTGGCCACGGGCCAGAGCCCCCACCCCACCCCTGCCCCGGCATCTGCACCTGCACCTGCAGGCCCCTCAGAGTGGGTCCCAGCCGGAGGGGGCCAGGAGGTGGGACAGTCAAGGGAGAGGAGTCAAGGGAGTGGGGGGGGGAGAGGAGGGTGGCGAGAGGGACGCCGAGTGGAGACCTGCCGAAGGACCTCGTCCCTCTGCACCCCTGAGCCCCACATACCTGCCCATCTCCCGGCAGGGCCTAGTCCTTCCTCCCAGAGGGCCATAGTCATTGGGATCAGCCGTGGCTCTGCAGGAGAACCATGTGAGGATTTCGAAATACCCCGGTGCCGGGCCACACCCCTGATCAGTGTCCTCAGACGCTCGGTGGGGCTCCGAGGCGTTTCCTAGCTCTCCCGGGGCGGGGGAGGACGGGCACCGTGCAGCCACGTTTGAGAAGCCCTGCTTGCCATGGTCCTCTGTGAAACTGGTTTCTCCCCCAGAAGGGGTCTCAGCAACCGGAGCTTGGGGAGGGATGCTTGATGGCAAATCTCTTCTTCCCAGCCTTCTCAACAAAGATCCGCACCAGGTAGAAGCGAGCACTTCTTAAAAATGGTTTTTGATTTTTTTGGAAAAAGTAACACATTCAGATGGCACCGACTCGATGCGGCACCGATGGGGACCCGGTGAAAGAGCGCTCAGCCGGCCCCCCAGTTGCCTTCTCGGTCCCTCTCTATTAGACCTGTGCGTCCCCACGCCGACAGCGCTCCGCCCTGGACGGGGACCGGCGCTGGTGGCCCGACGCCCTCGCGTGGGGGGGAGGGGGGTGGCCTTGGCCCTGCCGGGCAGTGCCACCAGAGGACCGTGGCCTCGTTGTCACAGGGGCACCACTCCCCGCGGGCTGAAGTCATTCCTACGACTGGAAATCCTGGGTCACAGAGCGAGGGAATTCCAGAGGCTCACGGGGCACCTCGCTTTCTGTCGTTGCAGAACCCGCCGGCGCCCCTGCCCTTCGAGCTGCCCGCGCTGTACCGGACGGAGGACTACTTCCCCGCGGCCGCCGGCCAGGCCGCTCTGCGCACCCCCGGCCCCCGGCGCCGGCGCGTGTGAGCCTCCGCAGCCGCGGGGTCGGCCTGTCCTGCTGCTGTCCCTTTCCGCTTTGAATCCCCTCCCTCGCTGCACGGGAAGCCACGCGGTTCGGAGACGCGTGTGGGGCCCACGCCGGGCGGGGCCCGAGCGCCCACCTGGACCAGGGGCTTCCCGCCGGGGCTGGGCCTGCCCGGGGTTCTGGGCCGCGGGCGGGCGGGTCCGAGCAGCCTCCGTGGTTCCAGGCCCCGGGACTCGGAGCCCCCCCACCCCCAGCCCACCCCGCCCTCCCGGTCTCTCTGTGAAGGGCTCTGCGTGGGAATCATGCGGGGCCCGCTCGGTGCCCCCAGGCGCACGGCTCCCGGTTCACCTGCGGTGGTTGACTTGTCTGCGAACCCCAGTGCCCGCCGGCCTGTGAATCATCTCAATAAAGGTGTCAAGAGGTCACGTGTGGTCTGGGTGCAAATGCGTTCTCGGAGGGAGCTCCTGCCACCGAGGCAAGCCTGACCCTCCGAATCTGCTCATCGGGAAGCCCCTCACCGGGACTTTAGAGTCCCAGCAAGAATGGAGAGATCATTAGGATTTCCAGGGTCCTTCAAAGGTGGGTTGGCCTTCATTTCATTCCATGCCAATGAGTTTCCTGCTCTTGTCCTGGAATTCCAGATTTCTCAACTTGGTGATGAATAATTCTGGGTTTTGTGAGTTTTTTTTGTGTTTTTTTGTTTGTTTGTTTTGGAGTTCCTCACAGAGCCAAGAAAACACACACACACGCACACGCACACGCACAACTGAATTGCAGACCTGCGCTGGAATTCCAAGGAAATCTAACATAATGAATCGAGAGAGAGCAGTAGAAAAACAAGGAATAAAGCTGGATCTTGACAACTTTAGGACACACTTTTAGAATTAAAGATACAGGCCAGAGGCTCCTGGGTCGCTCACTTGGTTGAGCATCCAACTCTCGGTTTCCGTTCAGGTCGTGATCTCATGGGTCATGGGATTGAGCCTGCTTGGAATTCTCTCTCTCCCTCCGCCCCTCCCTCTGCTCTCACATTCTCTCTCTTTCTCTAAAATCAATAAGTAAATCTTAAAAAAAAAGATATAGGTGGACGCCTTGTTTCAAGAGAAGCCAGCATTTTCCTGTGGAGATTATTTTTTTTAGTAAAAAACTTGTACTAGACTTGTATTTTATTTTTTTGATCTTTTTAAAAAGATTACTTATTTTTTTTAAGAGTTTATTTATTTGAGAGAGAGAGAATGAGAGATAGCACGAGAGGGAAGAGGGTCAGAGGGAGAAGCAGACTCCCCGCTGAGCAGGGAGCCCGAGGCGGGACTCGATCCCGGAACTCCAGGATCATGACCTGAGCCGAAGGCAGTCGCTTAACCAACTGAGCCACCCAGGCGCCCAAAAAGATTACTTATTTATCTGAGAGAGAGAAAGAGAGAGAGAGAGAGAAAGCATGAGCAGGGGGAGCGGGAGAGGGAGAAGCAGGCTTCCCGCGGAGCAGGGAGCCCGATGTGGGGCTCGATCCCAGGACCGTGGGATCACGACCTGAGCGAAGGCAGACGCTTAACGACTGAGCCACCCAGGCGCCCGTTGTATACATTATTTAAATCGAGGTATAATTTACATACAGAAAGGTCCACCTAGGTGGAAGGTCCAGTGACTTCTCACAAACCCCGGCCCAGGCTCCCAGCACGCTGACATCTGTCCGCGCAGACGCCGTCGTGGGCGTCTGTACTTCATGTAGCGCGGGGCCCACGTGGTGCCGTCTGTGTGTCGGCTTCCCTGGCTGACACGGCGCCTGTCGCTACATGTAAGCGGCAGATTGTTCATCCTCGTGGTCGTGCCGTATTGATTGAAGGAAGCTCAGATACTCCCTGGGCCCCATTGTGTCCGCTCAGGGAGAGGGAAAGTTCATTTTTCAGACAAGCGGTGAGGAGACCAGTTTCCCAAAGGCCGAGTACATGTGGCTCGCTGGCGACGCCCAGGCCTCTTTCCCTTTCGGGGCCCGAAGCAGGGGCCAGGGGGAGGTGAAAGGGAACGTCATGTGATCAAGCCACAGCATCATGACTGTCCTAAAATAGAGACCCACAGGACTGTGGCTAAGAGCTCCTAGGCTCTGAGGTCAGCCTGCCTGGGTGGCGCCAACATCTCCGGCACACCTCAGCCCTGTGGCCCTGGGCTAGTTGCTTACCCTCTCTGAGGCCAGCTTCCTTCTCAGTGAGAATGCAGTGAACGAGGGCACCTGCCCACTGGGGGGCTGTTTGTGTGGATGATAGGAGGGGACCCGTGTGAACGCTGACCTCAGGGCCGGCAACGGGCACTGCAGTGGGTGGCGTTACTGTGGTGATTGGCCTGGCCGGAAACGGGCCAACTTTTGTGCTGTTTCTCAGTTGATGGGTGGCATCCAGGAGCGTCAACAGCGAGTGACTTAGGGACTGCCCTTAAATTTCGGAGTAAGAACAGATGGAAGCATGCACTGGCCCTCGCTGTGTTTCTCTGTCCTTGGATCCTTTCAGGGACACCTGCTTTCCCCCAGGTCAGCGAGGAGGGAAGAGATTGCATGAGAATATCCGTGGGAAAGCTGACTCGTGGCCATTCCAAGTTTGCTGGGAGTCCTGAGGCCAAACAGTGAACTTTGAGGGACATTTGGGGACACCTGGGGGGGAGGGAAAGCCAGGACACAGACCCTGCCAGCGATTCTGACCTCGGTCCTTTGCTGGTGTTCTGGAGGCACTGCCCTTGTGCTAGGTGAGCTGACGGCCTGTCGGGTAAAGGAGAGCCTTGACTGCTGACTCGAGCAGGCCCCATAGCCCTGGCCAGGGTCACTTTGCTGCCCAGGAAAAGGTTCTTTTGTGGGACGCCGGTATAAAGGGCATTGCAGATTTTCAGGAGAGCTAGGCTCTTCTTCAGGCAACCACCTCCCTGCTTTCCCAGTGGATGTGAACTTCATGTCTGTCAAAGCAAGAGGTTTCAAGAAGGTGGCCCACGCGTTGGCAGAAATGTGTGGTTTACCCTGAACTGTTTAAAAATGTTTTCATGTTGAGACAACTGGGTAACCATCTGGAAAAAATAAAGTGAGTTCCATACCTCACTCTGTACACCAGGAACATTTCCAAAATTCCAAATGGATTAAGGACGAGTTAGATGTATAAAATGAATTCATATAAGAAGGCAGAAACATTGGAGAATCATTCAACATCCAGAAGCCTTAAAGATACATTTGATTATATATAAAAAAGTTAAATCCTCCGAATGGCAAAAACAAACCGAAAACTCAACCAAAAAAAAAAAAAAAAAAATCCAAACAAAACAAGAAATCCTAGGCAAATTCGAAAGACAAATGACCAAAAAGACAAGTGATAAACTGGGGAAGATCTATGTGCAGCCCATTTTACAAAGGGATAATCTCCCTAATATATGAACAGCTCCTACAATAAATAAGAGACAAAGTAGAAAAATGGGCAAAGGATATGAACAGGCATCTCACAGAAAAGAAAATGTAAAAGGCATTTTAAACACATGAAAAGATCTCTACCAGTTAAGTATGAAAGAATCTCGAAATTCCTCTCTTTTCACTATGTGAGGCTGGCAAACATGAAATGTTTTTGATGACACTGTCAGTGAAGTTCTGAAACAAATGTTCTCATGCATTGCTAGTGGGGTACCATGCTTGTGGAGGCCCGTGGGCAGTACCTATCCGAATTGGAAATGTTTATGCCTTTGGACCTAGTAATTCTACCTCTAGGGATCTCGCCTCCCAATAGACACAGGAGGGAAATGATAAATGCAAACGGTGATTCTCCACATGTTGAAATAACCCAAGACTGGAAGGCACCTAAATGTCCATCAGTGATGGGATTGGTTCAGTTCTAGTATGTCCACACACACACACAAAGGTGGATGGAATCCTATGAAGTTGTAAAAATGGATTAGGAGTTCCTTATGAGCTGGTATGGAAATGTCACTAGCATATGAAAAAGCCAAGGTGCGGAGAAATGCACACAATATCCTACCATCTGTGTGAGAAAGGAATTAACACTCCATGGAAGGATACACGAAAATTCGAGCACGGTGAATCCCTGTCTTGGGTGAGAAGTCGACTGTTCATGTTTCAGGTTTTTTTTTTTATACTTTTTGGTATTTTGGTGTTTACCTCTTCAAAAAAAGTAACCAAAACCAGTTGCCAGCCATTAAAAATGAGGGCAGTCCACAGAAAGAACTGGATTTCCAGCTTCTCTTCAAAAACTGGAACATCAGGTACTACTACTGGGCTCACATTGTGGCCGGGAACGATGAGCTAAAGCCGAGTTGCTTTAGAGGGCCGTGCTCTTCCAGGTTTCTCTTGTACCCCAGCTGTTTTGCTAATTTATTTATCTGCCTGGCCCCTGTGGGCATTTGGCATTTGAGAGCCTTAGAACCAGAGGCCCTTAGACCATGGAGAATTTATTCCAAGGATATGGGGTATGTGAAGAAATGCAGCTGGGGGTAAGCGACGGCTGCCTGGCCATTATGTGTAGTTAGCAACTGGCCTGCCCGCAAGCATCTCTGTGCCCCGATTCCAAATTCCCTGGGGACAAGGGGGTTCGGTCTTACTACAGAAGTGTGTGCTTCCCATGGCCCTCCTTTTGGAAGTGACTGATTCCAAGTCAGATGAAGACCTAAGAAAACTAGCGACCAGTATCCCTCGCGAATACAGATGCGAAAGTTCTCAGCAAAATACTAGCAGACTGAATCCAGCAACGTAGAAAATGGATTATACTCCATGACCAAGTGGGATCTCTCCTAGGAATGCAAGGTCGGTTTAACATCTGAAAATCAATCAGTGTAACACACTGTATTAATAAAGGTCAAAAACCACACAATCATTTCCACAGATGCAAAGCATCTGCCAAAATCAAACATCTATTTGTGATAAAAGCTCTCCTTCTTGGGGCATAAAGGGGAGTTCTCAAAGAGCAGGGTTAGAGGCTGAGTAGATACCCCCAAAGGTGTTTACTGATAGGATTACCAACTCTCTGGAGATGATTTGTTGACCCAGGAAGCTGGAGGCAGCAGGGCATTTTCCTCCCCATCTTAAAGCAAAATCCCACTTAATTTTTTTTTTTTCTCCTTCTGCAGAGAGCTTTATTGTTTCCAATTGGTTCACAGCTTGAATGAGGGCTGAAAAAATTGCTTAAAGAGCTGCCTGGTGGGGGCACCTGGCTGACTCATTTGGTAAAGCATGCCACTCTTGATCTTGGGGTCGTGAGTTCAAGCCCCATGTTGGGTGTAGAAGTTACTTAGAAAGCTGCCTAGTGGAGGTAGAGAGAGGCTCAGGCAGAAGCTCTGATACCAGGGGGTGGCAGAGGGGCGCTCAAAGGCGGCTGGGCTCTGGGAGGCTCCTAGATGTGCTTGGCCCGCTTCGTCTTTTGCTCAAGAGCACAGCCGTCTTTGGCTTTGGAAGAACTCAAAGCAATTCTGACTCGGGGCGCTTTTACAGAATTTCCTCTGTGAGGCCTGTGGGCCTGCTGTGGCCTCAAAAGCATCCAAGTTCTTCTCAGGGATGGTCAGCTGGGCGCGGTGGAGGCTGCGTCTGCCTCCTGGCTGGGCCTGGGGCCAGGGCGCTTGCAGGCTGCACGTGGGGCCGGTGTGGCGGCGGCCCCAGGGCGCCCCCGGGGAGCCACGCCTGAGCGCGGCAGGTGGGCCCCCCCCACCGGAAGGACTTGCTCCTGGGGTTCCCGGGGGCTGCTCCCCGCTCAGTGGAGCGCGGCCTTCAGTCCCCACCACTGTTCTGGAGAGCCAGGCCCCAGGCAGGGGAGAGGGAACAGACCCGGACGCGTGCTGGAGGACAAGGTTTGTGTGTTTCTTCCTTGGGGTGGGGCGCAGACAGAGCGCCACCTGGGGGGCCCATGGTCTCCTCATTGTCCCCCACCATGAACCCAGGGGATGCTTGGGTATTCGCTTGCTCGTGTGAAATCGGTTTCTAAGGGGCACCGGCTGGCTCAGTCAGTGGAGTGTCTGGCTGTTGATCTCAGGGTCATGAGTTCGAGCCCCACGTTGGGTGTGGCCATTACTTAAAAAAGGGGGGGGGCACCTGGGTGGCTCAGTCGTTAAGCGTCTGCCTTGGGCTCGGGTCATGATCCCAGGGTCCTGGGATCGAGCCCCGCATCGGGCTCCCTGCTCGGCGGGAAGCCTGCTTCTCCCTCTCCCACCCCCCCTGCTTGTGTTCCCTCTCTCGCTGTCTCTCTGTCAAATAAATAAATAAAATCTTAAAAAAAAGGGGGGGGGGCGTCTGGTTGGCTGAATCTGTGGAGCATGTGATTCTTGATCTCAGGGTTGTGAGTTTGAGCCCCACACTGGCTGTAGAGATAAAGAAAAAAAATTGGTTTCTACACACAGGCCGCCTCTCTGAGTGTGGGGTGGGGCTTCTTAGGCTGTCCAACCAGTGTTTGTTGAATGGGGAGAACAGATGGTCTTACATAGGAAGCCCCAGGCAGCAAGGGTGTTACTCAGGGGAGGGCTTGGGTTGAAGGCCACGCTCTCATGTGTGTCTTTAAAACAGGGCTTCTGGGTCTTGGAGGCACGGAGGAATCAGCCGGGCGCCCGATCAACTGCATCAGAAGCCCTGGGGGTGGGGGAGGGGCCTCGGTAGAACTCCCCAGGGCATTTCAGTCTGCAGGCGCCCAGCCTTGGAGCTTTGGGAGACTGGCAGTCAGGAGATTTTCAGCGATTGGCTACCTGCCTTGCAGCAACCACACCTTCTTCTGTTTTACATTCTGCACGAGCTTGCTTTCCTTTGAAGGGTGCAGGGACCTCAACGTCCACCTCCCACCTTCCTGAGTGTGGTGTGGGATTGGGTTTGAGTTGGTTTCTGGTTTGTGTTGAACTGATTTCACCCCAGCTCCAGAGATGGGTGCGGACTGATCTAAGCCGATCAGGGTCATCCGAGCTCCCAGGGATTCACTGAGATAGCTCTGACCTAAGCCCTCCAGCCACAGAGACTAGCTCTGGAATGATCCAGTCGGCTCCAAGGTCAGGACTCTTGCTCACTAGAGCGGGAAGGTGAATGCGAAGCACCCTGTGGACACCAGGGTGCCGGCCTAGGATGAGGGTGGGCAGGTGGACAGAGGACCTGAGTCCTTGCCTACACCACTGAGCATAGTTGTTACCTGTGTGTCCCCTTTATCCAGCACAGTCTGACTTGGAGTTCCTGTTCCCTGCCAGTGACAGTCCCATTCGTAAAAAAAGGTGTCTGAAGCTGGGTAAGGAGAGTTAGGTCATCGCTGATGGGGAAGACTTCCCTGGGAGGCCCTCTGAGCCAGAGCTGCTTCTGGGCTCTTTGGTGCCACTAGGCATGCTTTAGGAAACATAAGTCACACCAAGACTTGAGGCTCCCCCGATTCTTTCAGTCTTGCCTGGGCCAAGGAAGAAGTCTCATTTTGGTGTTGGTGTGCCCTGAATCCCTCCGATTTTCCTTTTTTTTTTTAAAGAGTTATTTATTTATTTGAAAGAGAGAGAGAATGAGAGAGAGAGAGCACATGAGAGGGGGGAGGGTCAGAGGGAGAAGCCGACTCCCCGCTGAGCAGGGAGCCTGATGCGGGACTCGATCCCGGGACTCCAGGATCATGACCTGAGCTGAAGGCAGTCGCTTAACCAACTGAGCCACCCAGGCGCCCCCGATTTTCCTTTTTAACAAGCAGAGCCAGACTCAGGCTCACAGCCCTCAGCAAGCAGTAGCAGGTGGCAAAGTTTTAGTCTAATGTTTGGTCTTGAATTTATTTTTAAGGACCTCTTCGTTAATGGCAAATTCTGCTGCCTGTCCTTTCTTGTAGAGACAAAGTTTTCCTTTTTAAAAAGGGCAGTTGAGACCTACTAAGTACATGAAGCAGTTGTTAGGCAGATGACCAAGACGGCAGTGTGAGTGAGGAGTGTGGGAGACGCTGTGCCAGGGAAACATGACATGTTGGTTTAGAGACCAGGCTCGTGTGTCTGCGTTCACAGCAGGGAAAACCTTTCTTACAGGGCTCGTCTTTAGCCAGGATCAAGGCTGCATGATGCAGTTGGAATGCCAGTGGCTGGGGACTCATATGTCCTGGGTCCGAGTCAGCCTCTCTCTCCTCTGCCAGCTGGGATCTTGGGACAAATTAGCTTCTCAAACCTGGAGCTGATATTCCCTTCACAGGATTTTTTTTTTTTTTTTTTTTTTTTTGGTTGGGGTGGGTGGGTATTTGGGCACTAGGGCAGGGCTTTTTTTTTTTTTAAAGATTTTATTTATTTATTCATGAGAGACAGAGACAGAGAGAGACAGAGAGAGACAGAGAGACAGAGAGGCAGAGGGAGAGGCAAAGGGAGAGGCAGAGGGAGAGGCAGAGGGAGAGGCAGAGGGAGAGGCAGAGGGAGAAGCAGGCCCCCAAGGAGCAGAGAGCCCCATGCGGGACCCGATCCCAGGACTCTGGGATCATGACCTGAGCTGAAGGCAGACGCTTAACCATCTGAGCCACCCAGGCGCCCTAAGGGCAGGGCTGTTTTGAGGACTCAAATTATCTTTGAATTGAGTACCCTACTAGTCCCAGGAACACTTCAGGGATGTCTGGAAAGTACCTGAGTACTTGCAGTGTGTGCCAAGCTCCTAGGAAAGGTGTAGTCATGCCCCTAGCCTGAAGGAGGAGGGGGTCCTTGGAGGACAGGGCTGTTTGAGACTCACTTGGTTCCCTCTTCCCGGGGAACCCCGTTTAGCTAGCCTTGGCGGCAGAGGCAGCCACCAGAAGTCGTGCAGGGCCTTGACCATTAATCTCTAGGCTCTCAGTCTGGCGACTTCACGTAGTCCGTACAATGTAGTGTCATGTTCTGTTCTAGTCCAAGTCACAGCCAGCACAGTGCCTGCAACTACACTGGGAAAGCCCTTTTATTTCTAGCCTCTTATCAGTTTCCAAAAGGTGAACAATTGGCTTATTAGGAGATCCATTTTGCCTCAGTAATAAAACCTTAACAGAGGTCCAGCAAGATTCATGCAAAAGCCAGCTGAGGTTTAAATGGCCTTGATGGTGTGCTGGGCAGGTGGTGGCACTTGGCCTCCATCACAGGTGCAAGGACATCGTATTCTGAAAAACACACAGCTGCAACAACTCGTTTAAATAGTGAGGATTCTGAGGGCACCTGAGTGGCTCAGTTGTTAAGCGTCTGCCTTCGGCTCTGGTCATGATCCTTGGGTCCTGGGATCGAGCCCCGCATCGGGCTCCCTGCTCTGTGGAAAGTCTGCTTCTCCCTCTCCCGCTCCCTTTGCTTTCGTTTCCTCTCTGGCTGTCTCTCTGTCAAA
Organism: Eumetopias jubatus; assembly: GCF_037043125.1. Classification (NCBI taxonomy): domain Eukaryota; kingdom Metazoa; phylum Chordata; class Mammalia; order Carnivora; family Otariidae; genus Eumetopias; species Eumetopias jubatus. The sequence goes on from NW_028274815.1 coordinate 130,091,526, forward strand.
TACGACTATGGACCTTCCAGACCTTCCTTTCTCTGTCCTTCTCTTGCACTTTGAAGTCACGATTGTGGAGGATTTCCAGGATATGCAACTTTCACCTTATATGCTTTTTTTTTGAACACAACTCCCACCTAATTCGCAATTCCACTTAGATTTAAGTTCTAGTGAACGTTAAAGTTGTTTTTAAGTGGAGTACGTTGATGGGAAGTAGCAGGATGCAAAGAATTCCAGAACGGTGACCCTCCTTTGGTGCACGTTTGGAGATCAGTTTTCAAGCTGACCTTCTAATAGTAGTCGATAGAAAATGCCGTATTTCCTAACTGGATGTACCATCAAGAAATTTATCTGTCTTTCTAGACCACCTCGTGGTGGCCAACTGATAACTGGTTATGTTGCAATGCCATTTCAGAATGGCACAACCAACCTCTTCTATTTCCAGTTTTCTGGGGGTTCAACACTTCGGTGAGACATGCTTGCGGTTGCTGCTGATCCAGTGAGCCACAGGGTAGGTTAGAAATAAGGGTCACAACGGGTAGAAAAGACCATTGCATAAGGAAGGGGCAGAAGGCTGACCTGATGCTCTGTGAAATCCATGTATTTAATATATTCTAATTTCATTAGGAAAGACTGTATTTTCCATTTTGCAAACAAAGTGATTCTCAAGCTTTAGTAGCACAGAATCCCTGAGAGGATTTTGAGGCTGGCAGTCTGGGGTCGAGGTAGGGAAACCACCCCCGTATATAGCAGTACTCACTTGACAAAAGCAAGTTTAATGGCTTCCAGTGGTGGTGTTTCAGTTGGGGCGCCCCCCAATCACTGATAGCTTGTTTTTACATCTGGCACTTACTTTGTTCTCTTCTGAAAAGTATCTTTACAAATGGGCAGGCATTTGGATTGGATACACAACCACAGGGCCATCAAAGGGGTAAATCCTTTTCTGCTTAGATCTTGAGAGGGACAAAGAGCTGTTTGATGGAGACCAACGATGGGAGAAGAAAGTGCCTCGATGTGCTGAAAAGGGAGAGAAATCATGCTGCTCATCAGTCTGACTCTGGAAGTCAGGGCCACAAGAAAATCGGAAGGACATAAAAGTCTGGGAAGAAAATTTACAGAATTGTTCGGTCTACAGTTATAGACGTTATCTAATAAGAGGGTGGCACGTTGCCACAGCTTTTATTTCCAGATTATTCCAAAAGCAAACAGTAGCAACGACATTCTTTTAAAATGGCTTTTATTGAGACACTTATAGGGCTTCTGCAACATCGCTAGTTGGGATCTTCTTTATTTCCAATTCTTAGGTGGCTAAATTCTTCTCCGAATGCCTGCAATGCCCATTCCCACCACCTTGCCGAGGAAGCACACAGTCTCTGCTCAAATGTTCAATCCGGAATGTATGTCCCCCTCAGCTATTCTATACAAGTCTCCTTAGGCCTCCTAAGCCCAGACTCCGCCCTTTCCCACCTAACCTAGTGATTGATTAGGCAGACTAATTTCAAACCAAGGGTGAGAGGGCATCAGTTCAGCTGCTATTACTATCCTTAAGTAAGAGAAAAGCTTTCTCAATGCCAGTTCTTCTGATTTGATAATCCATGGCATCTTAATTTGGGGACATCCTGTCCTAAATATTATTAGCTGGTGTCTGTAGAATTTATAATCTCCTTGTAGAATAGACTTAAAATATAACTCCATGCCAGCCCCGAATGTCCTAAAGGTCCTGCCTGGTCTATTCTTGCACTTTCTCCTGTAGTTTCTGAGAAGGATGTTAACATTTTAGGAGATTGGTCAACTTTCTTTGGTCTTGTTAATGCTTTTGTCATGGCTATCTTTGGGAAGGAGTCTTAGAAATTACGGATGCCAGCCACTGGAAGACCTCTTTAGACCAACGTCCCCGAGAGGTGCTTGCTGGGCTTCTGCCCTCTGCATGGATTGGAGCTTTCCATCATTGTAGTAATTACTGAAACGGTGGCCTAATACTGCCTCCTCATGCTCTTGCATTTAGTCCAAGCTGCTCTTGGGAATCTATGAAGTAAATATACTAGCTCCTTCCATCTTAACAGCCCTTCAAGTGTGTGATCTCCAAAGCCTTTTTAATAGCAGGATGGTCAAGAGAATTACAACAAAAGCAGAGAGTAGTTGCCTGTTTAGTACAATTGTTCCCATTATAAGGTGAAAACTAATATTTACTTCCTTTTAGAAGAAAGGCGGCCAGGGTATTAATATTCTGCTTGCAAATTAATGCCAATTTGTTTACATCCTTTTATCATTGAGACATTTACATATATAAGCAGGCTCTGCTCCTTAACAAAAGGGGAACTGAAAAACTCATGAATGTTTATTTTTGCAGTTAAAAAGGAAAAAGACAAAACCAAACCAAAAGAATTTGTTAACAGGTGCCTTGAGAGAAAGCATTCTTAATGCCAATGGCACATCTTGGTCTTCCGTAAGTTTCCTCAGTGGCTGTGGCTTCCGCCTCTGATGAAAGTGAAGCCATGGCATCAGCTGGTACGAGACATAATGGACACATAGGACTGTAATGTGTAATAAAGCAAATATTTACATTAAGCACAATACAGCAATTTATTTAGATGCTTAAAATGAATACAAAGGGAAATAAAGATCACAAAATTATACATACTACAACAGTGTGTCATATATTAGATGGTATAAATGAATACACCAGGGTGGTGTTTAACTAAAGATAAAACTAAATATCCAAAATGCAGCACTCATTGGTTTGCTGCTTCAACACAACACACTTTCATACAGATCTAAAAGGTGTCAAAATTAGTAGCTGCAAAGTCAATTCTTGCATGTGATTTTTTAGCTTAAAAGATTTCAGAAAACAGATCTGAAATACCAGTTTTTGTTTCTGTCAGCTGTAATGTCAAGGATATTCAGAACAAGAAAAATTCTATAATACAAGAGAGTCCAGATATATATCTTATGTGGCTGGCCTCTGTTGCAAGATTGTACAAGGTTATGTGCAAAAACTAAGTCTGTCCAAAAGTCCATACTAGCGCAGTTTCAAGCTTTTGCTAGGTAAACTAGATAGAGCGTTTATTACACAGCAAGGGCAACACTAAAAAAAAAGAAATCTAGGATGGGTACACAATAACAATATCATAGGCATCACTTGAATAGGTCTAAAAGACTGTACAAATATACATTTCAACTATTCAGAATGAATACATGAAAAAAAATTGATTTTCCCCAAAGTCTACTATACACATTGGACTGGTAGCTTGAATGTTGGCCCTACACTACCGTGTGAATCAGGGTAACGCTTCCCAAGAACATCCAACCAAACATTTTACAGAGGGAAAGAAATGCTGAGAAGGCAGATAAAATAAACCTCTGCTTTTCCTCATGTGCATTCGTGAGCCACCAGCTTATTGGTTTTTCACATTTATTTACTGTGTCTGTCACAGCAAGTTCTGAAGCAAGATCAGCCAATCGTGTGTCATAGACTTAGAAATAACCACCAGGATTAGCAGTGGCCACGTATCCCTACAGCCCGACGGCCCAGCACTCCAAAGGCAGTACCAGTTAGAATACAGCTTTGCAGTCCTGCCGAAAGGAGAGCACAGCTCCAGGCTGCAGCGTGTCCCCGATGCCTGAGAACCTGGTACTTAGGCCTGCTGGCTGCTCAGTTTCACTCCGGTCAGGCTGCCGTGCATCGGCTCAGCAACCCCATCAGTCATGTTGTCAAATTGCTCCCCATCCTCACTGTCAATTGTGCTATTCTGCCACTCAATCTGTGGGTTAGATAAGCGCTCATCATTTTCAGATGCGTTCTTCCACTGTGACTGGTCCTTGGACCAAAATCCTTCAACTTTTCCATAGGAACTATTCTTCCATTTCAACTGCTCTCTGTCACCTTGCATGGTAGCCTTTTTTTTGGCAGCTGGCTTACTGCTTCTTGCGTCTTCACTCTGGGAAGACTCATCAGACCAGGTTCCTGCTTTCATTTCACATGTGTTGTCCTCAAAGTCTGACACTTGTTGGGAACCAGGGCCACTCTCAGATGGAGAAGCACCATCTTTCCACTCAACAACGTCATCCTGGTCAACCTCACTGTCAGAAGCATCATGCATCAGTTTGGTTGGTTCCCCAGTCAAATGAATAGTTTCATATTTTGAACCAGCCTCCTCTTTTTGGTCTAGCTTCTCCTCAGTTTCTAAAGCATCCTCAGAAATGACCTTCGGTATGTGTTCCTCGGGGTTATCGTTGGAGATTTTAGGCTCAACTTCAAACACAGGGTCAAAAGGGCTACCACTTCCATTGGATTCTTCCTCCAAATTTTCAAAACTGTCTGAGGAGCTGTCTTCTTCCTTCCCAAGGCTGAGCTTTTTGTCAGCAGTTTTACTAGCATTGACTCTGGAATCCTTCTCGTCATGATTCTCAAACAGCCACTCAGCATCAAAATCCATCTCGTGCTTCACTTTGTTCAGTTCTTTCATGTTGAAGCCCAGTAACACACCGGGCTTGTACTTTTCACAGTCTCGGACACACTTCTTCCTCTTGTTACTAAAATGGGAAGCAATGTCACTCTTCCACAACCACAAACTGGCGGCCAGCTTCTCAATTTCTCTCCTGGTGGGATAGGGCTGTTTGTTAAAATACTTCGTTAGGAAGCTTTTCCTGGCTTCATAGGAATCATCTTCATGACCCTTGGGGTCTAAAGCTAAAACAACAGGCTCCTCGGGCTTCTCTTCAAAGAAGCTGGGCGAATCGCTATCATCGTCTAACTTTCGCTTTTTCAGCAAGGGAAATTCCACTTGCTCGTAAGTGCGCTTGACAGGTGCCAGGCCCGGTGACTGATTAAGCCGAGAGGGTGCATTTGTCTTATCCTGGCCATTCTGGGTCTTTCCAACACCCCTGCAGTGAACGAGATGCAGAGTGATAGTCGAGGCGGTCATGTTGCTGGTGTACACACCAAGGCAATGGATGCATTTGTAGGTGAGCTTTTTTTCCACGGGATGAACCGTCTGAATAACTTGGTGCCTCTCTCGTAGGTGATGTGCAAGTGCATCAGATATGGGTCCTTTTAGGATTGAAAAGCAAAGAGGGCAAAGGGTTTTCCCAACATCTTTTTTATAGGGCACTGCAGCTTGAGGTGAACTTTTAACAGGGATATCTGCCTTTTCCTGAACTTTTGGCTGTGGCTTTGGAGGGACTGGAGGGTTATTTTGGGCATGGTAAGCAACAGATTCAGCTGGGGCATCCCTCAGGTTGTATGTGGTTACCAGGAGATGGATATTAGTGTGACTACCCTGCTGCAATGTCAAATCAAAACTCAAAGTGGAATCTGTTTTAGGTCCCATCTCTTCATCAATGTGAACCATCCGCATGTGTGCCGCCATCTTTTCCACATCATTGAAAGTTGAACGGCAATATGGACAAGACAGACCATGAATTAACATATGGTTGAGCAGGGTATCTGTGGGCAAATAGCGATTACAGTAGAGGCATTTGCTAGTAAAGTTGTGTATTTTCATAATGTAGTTGGCTACTGCTGGGACTTTCTCAGCTTTATGTTCTTTTTCGAAGTGCACACTATACACATTTTCAGGAAAAAGCTCATTACAGATTGTACATATTTTCCACTTTTGAGTTGAGGAAGTATTGGCTGGGGGAGGGCCCGTGGCAGCTGCAGTAGGTTTGGAACTGGACTGACCTAATACTCTGGATGCCTGTGACTGGGAGAGGGAGGGAGACTTTAACTGGCCTGATGAGAGAGAAGAGGCATTAGCAGACTGCAGGGAGTATCTTGCTGGTGCCTGGGACCTCTGCTCTGACCCCAGCCCGTAAGATCTTCCATTTCCACTTGGAAGTAACTGCTTCACAGACTGAGACTGTTGAGGGATGGAAACTGGTGCGTTGCCACCTAGACCCAGTCTCATTGACTGACCAACGCCATAGCCCTGGCCTACAGATTTGACTCCATAGTTATTTTGCTGTAGGTGAACATTGGACATCATGTTGACTCCTGTAGAATTTAAGTTAGGCTTTGGTATTGAGAGTCGATTTACCATCTGCTGTGATGGCAAAGACCGGACATTTCCAGAAGCAAGGGAACCAATTCTTGACTGGAGTCCCATGCCCTTCTTCTCTTGAGGTTTGGGAGCAATTAGCATCAAGGGTTTGGATCGGGGAACCACCACATTTGTGTGCCCAATCATGGCAGTGACCTGATAGCCTATGCGTTCATGGTCTTCGATGACGTGTTGTACCAAAGCTTCGTAGGACTTTGGCATGAAAAGGCATCTCTTGCAGTGAATACTACTCTCTTCCCGGGCATTTGAACCTAAAGGGACTGCACCGTTGAGTGACTTCTCACCTGCCTTTGCTATGTAAGGCGCTGCCACGTGCTGAAAATGTTCCCTGTAAATGTGCTTCCTAACGATTTCATAAAGAGGATCTCGGTAAGTGCACTTCTTACAGTAATAAACAGCTTGTTCTACACTGTCAGCCTGCTTAGGTTTAAGGCCATCATTTTTGCTTTTATCTTTGAAAGTGCTGAGGCTGCTACTTGGTGCGCTGGCGTTTGGAGCATGAAATATTTTAATGTGTGTTTCCAAAGTCTTTTTGTCTGCATTGAAGGTACAGTAGGGGCAATTAAGGAGAATCCTATTTTCAAAGTCTTCACTATGGACATTCCGGAAATGACTTTTGTAGGCAGAGAAGAATTTTGAAGAAAATGGACAAGCACTGCAGCAAAAAGGTTTCGTCCGGTAGTCCTAAATAAAAGACAAAAACTGGATTAGAATGCCACTTCAGAAAGGTAGTAACAGGTTCTAGATTTTCTCCTCCAGATGTTCTCTATTTTTAATAGAGATATACTGCTATTTTTAGAACTGAAACTCTGTAATGCACTGATATAATTTTCTTCCTTTTGCTAAACTAATTTGTAAAATATAAACCCAAATGAGAAAGCTGTTCTAAACCAAATTTTTATTTGGGTCCCAGAGTATTAAAAAAAACCCCTCAATTCTAAGTTTCCCCTCAATACTTAAAAAAGATCAGTCACATTTGCTGACTGGTTTTAGAGAAGACAAAGACAAATGGCTTCAAAGATAAATATTTTACAGTTGGAAACGACAAGAATAAACACTGTGAAACCACTCGCTCCATGAGAATCAGTAAAGTTGCGAAAGGTTGTTCAGATTTACTGTTCAGAAAACTCAGGAGCCAGAGTGCTGTAGTGCAATTAGGCAGTAAGATATAAAGATACACCTTCTGTTCCTCCCCTCATGGAAAATCTTCAAAAATCTCAACACTGTTTCCCTCTGATCGAAGTATACAGTGTAGTATTTTGATTTCATTACTAATCAAAAAGCTACTGATTTGAAGAGTTGGCTTTCTTCTATAAGCCATGGTCTCGTTTCTCAAGCAAGAGCAGCTTCAAAAGAAAGTGATAGCTGCTTTGATTCAAATTAAGAAGTTAAATAAAAATTTCTTTCCTATAGACTATGAGGAATGCATGATGTTAAAAATCCAGTAAAGTATTGCAGGATATACTGGTATCAAAGAGCAACTTCCAGAATTATGCTCATTAGCACTTGCGCAGTTAGTTTGTCCTTTGAAGACCTGTCCTTTGAAGACCGGTGAAACCACAAGCTGGGCAAGAGATTATCTTTCCTCCCTAGAAACCTACTTTGTTTCATATACTGGTTTGACACAAAATAAAATACTCTGCTTCTCCTTAAAGCTCAACCCCCTATTTAAATGTGTTAGAATGTGAAGCTTTGGGATTCGTAAAAACAAATTAAGTGATATGTCCCACTGGAAAGCTTTTACATTCAAAGGCTTCTGGTGCATACCTTTTTTCCCTGGGGTATGGATAAGAAAAAACGAGGTAACTATACTCTCAAATTTCTGAGGCAGAGTTTAAAAGTACTGCCAACGTTTAAAATCCCTGCCCAAATATATTCCGATAAACAGATCAATAATTACAGAACTACAATCATTACTGAAATAGGTAATAGTAAAGTCTGCAGTGACAATCACTTCTCCCTGTGAGACAGGAACCACCACCTACCTATACCATCTTCTTGGTCACATTTTTTCACCTGCTGACACTTGCTGGCATCACTGGTACCTTGGACTAACCTAATAGTGTTTTTAATACCACTTTGTAAAAATTTAAGTTATACCTTTCTGTCACTACCGTCCTACAAAGCCACCCATCCCCTTCCCCATGTGCTCGCTTAGCAACCCCAGAGGTTGGATGATACCAACACAGAAAAAAACACCCTCTCCAGAAATAACATGAATTGTGACAGACACAAAAAAATGATGGATGGCCTAGATGAACAGAATGCTGGAGGTTACATTTCAGAAACAGAAGAGCCAAAGTACTGCTGATACACTGTTGCTATAACAGCAGACCTTAGAACATTTAAGTAACAAAATTTCCTATTCTTACACTTGAAGTTTCAGTCCAACAACAAAAAAGACAAATTCTTCCTAGTTTTCCCTGCCACTTAGGAAAACAAATAATCAATTTTGACATTTTCCATACAAGGTTGCTGCCCACAAAACAATGCTTCACTATGGAAGGCCTAGAGCTGAATGGGGAGTATACCAAGGATGTTGCCATTTGGGGAAGTCCCCTGTGCTACTTACCTGATTTTTTGTAAGTGAAGGGTCCCATAGTCCTACATCCTCCCATGTAGTGTTTTTCAAATAAAAGTCATTAGGTTCAAACTGTTTAAAATCCTAGAAAACAGTGAAAGAAGTTTACAAAAACACAGTGATACCAACTCTAGCCCAACCTTACTTAGAAATCCCATCTCTTAGCTAGAGCTAAGACACACAGAAAAACCAACCCCACCAAGAACTAAACTAGGAATGATAAGGCTCTTAGGAAATACAAAAAGGCATCTGGAAGTTACATTCAACATTTTCTAACAACCCCTCATGGTCAGCAAGGTTTCCAAGGAAACTACTGGAAATTCTAATTAAGTAAAAAATTCAGCCACATATTAATACCAAAGCTCCTTTCATTAGAGTATTGTGACTCATCAGTTGTAGTATTAGAATGCAGTATAAGCTAGCAATGTTTGCTTACAGCACCATGGATGTGATATTCTGTTTCTGAGGGAAAAAAGGGGTGGAAATGGACTGGGAAGAAAACTCAGGATTTCTGAATCCACGAAAGGAAGAAAGAAAGCTATTTGAAGAAAAGCAAGCAGTATTACGTTAAATTTATACTCTTATGTAAAAATTTAATGGCCCATTTTCCCCCCAGGCCAGGAAGATAAAAAGTCTTAGGAGAAAATTCCCCTTGGCTGCTAAAGATTCACAGTTCAGTGTGGCAAAATCAAATACATATAAATTCCAGAGTATGTAATGGGTATAATAATGGGAGGAACACATCAAATGCAGGATAGAAAAGGTACCTTAACATTTGCATTATTTATCCTTGTGCAGATTACTCCACTGAGTGCAAAGTGGAAGTAGATGGACTGTTTCATCGGGCAGATCTACCTGAATCTGAGGGGCTGGAGAGGCAGTGAACTTCCACTACTGGGGATAACATAACTAGAGAAGCCCACTTTTGAGAAGCTTCAGTCTTCATGATATACCCCTCAAGTTATTCATGGGAATCAGGAAAAGAAAACCTGTTGCATGAAGGAAACTGTTTTTTAACCTTCAATTCCATCCAAACATTTACTGAATTCCTATTACGTACCCAGCACTGTGCTAGGTGCTGGTTATACATGGATGGACAAGGTGGTTATGGTCCCTTGCCAGCTGGAACTTAAAGGCTAGTGGGGAAAACAGCTTTAAATATTTCAATCAGAGGCTTTGACCAACTAAACCGCAAGACCTGGAGCAATGAGATCTGGAAAAGGAGGAGACCAGTACACTGGCTATCCCACAGGGCTGTTATAAAGCTCACAGACACAAGGTTAGAAAAACAGTTTTCAAAAGTCCAAACTGTTATACAAGGGGAAGATAATAGTGTATGATGGGTCAGAAGGGCCAACAAATGCTCAAATCCTAAGGAAAGAGACAACAAGCACCCAAACCATCATGCCTCAACAATCAGAAGGTCAACCAGAACACTCAGGCATATCAGAATGAGAACAGGCTCTGGAGTCCCGCAGACAGACCCTGCCATATGCTTAGCTGTGAGGTGGCCCTAGATCTTTACTGGTTCTTCACTGTAAACTGGAGATAAGAATTCCTACATCTCCCCCAGGGGTTGTTCTAAGAATCTGAATTTAGAGACAATTTTAAAGCACCTGAAGTGTCTGACATGATACATCCTCACCAGTAGAACTGCTTTTGCTTCATGATGCAAAGATGAAAAAGCCCATTTTAGGGAGAAGGGAACAAGTTAAGTCAACTGAGAAAGCTCTGGTGAAGCTAATGCTGCAGTTACAATTCAGAATCACAACTAAGAATTAACCAATCCCGGCTGCTGACACAAAGTAATGGATCAGAAGCTGAGTCATGTTAAAATTAAAAAATGGCATGCTACTTACTTCTATGTGTTCTTTACAGTATTCCAACCCAATGTCACTAAGTATTTTTTTCACAGTTTTCCGGGCTTTTCTTAAACTGCCAAGATTGTTGACAGGAAGTTGGAACATAGTTTCTATTGGAAAAAAAAATTTAAGTCAAGTCAAAACACGTACAACTTGTAATATTTCCTAGTTCCACTGATGGTAGGACCACAAACCCTGGCCCGCTGACCAAGAAGGTGAGTGGATACCCTTATCTAGTATGTTCCGATTACTTAAAGCAGGCAGGCAAAGTAAGTGCTCTCTGATCTTTTCTATTTTTAACAGGACATTTTATGTTATAGATCAACTATGAGTTTAATCTGGCACAATTCTAATTAGAGTTTTAAGTTCATCACCAAACTGGTTTTTTTTAAAGTTGAGAATTAGAATTAGGTTAATAATACCAACCGATTATCTTAAAATCGAGTGTGAGTGCTTTTCTCCTTGTGTTGTTGAACCTCTGAAAACAGAAAAATGTTCACCATTTCAGCATCATTATCACAAAATTTTGAGTGCCAGGGAAAAGTTTTTGTTTTCTGGGAACTGTCCTGCACATTGCTGTGATGATCTTAAAGAAATATCCTTCAGTGTTTCCAAATACTATCCAAACTAAAGACACTACTGATTGTGTACCTCGTCCCCCCAAGCCAGCACCACACCTGGACAAAGGCACTCAGCATCAGGGCAGATGATAACTGTGTTACAGACTTTAGGGGCTCCTCTTGAAAAATGAAAAGCTTATATGTATGTGTGAAGGAACTGAAAAATTATTTAAATGACCTAATACATTAAAGCACAAATTTAGATCCACTTCCCCAAGTTCCTTAAAAAACAAAAGTTAAAATTAGTATTTGTATGGCTTCCACGTGACCATAAATGTATCCTATAAAATACGGTAAGAATTTATCAATGTAATAATCCAAATAAATTTTGTAGAATATAAAATAGTTCCAAAAACCAAAACCAGAGGCAAAAACCCAAAAGCCAAAGCAATAGGAATTAAAGTTTAATACACGCAAATCTGGTGTTCTAATAAAGGCTGTTACTCTATAATACCACTACCATTTGTAAGTACAACCATAATCAACTAATCTAAACGTAATATAGCATCATGTTACCTCCTTTATTATTCTAATCCAAAAATCAATATTTACTATGAAAAACGGAAAAGTGAAGCCTACCAAAACAAACAACTCCTACAAATCCTGAATTTGGATATGTCATCAGAACTTAGAAGTTTCAAAATATTCTACAAGAAGTACGAAGTATAACTGAGGCCAAAAAAGGAATGCATTTCACTAAAAAAAAACGGATCAGCCTTCCCATCCTCAGCAGCTAAGAAGCACGACTATGTGTCCTCTACACACTCTGCCATCCAACAATCTGCATATTACTTAACAGCGGACTCAGAAGTCACTCTGGTTACTAATTAATGTGCATTCAAAGCCAAATCCATTATTCCTTGTGGAAATTATATTGCTAAACTGTTTAAACCATCTTCCTGAAAGTTTTAAATCAGTTGCTTAATAAACCTGTTCCCCCAACCAGGTCAGTGAGAGAACTACCTGACAGCAATGTTTCAGAAATACTGAAAATGTTACAGGCTAATTGTTAAAAGAGACCAGGCATCAAAACAGATGCCCACAAATGCCCCAGCCTGAGAAGAGACAGCTTGTTTCTCTATTCATTTCATAAACTCTCTGTGGGCCCAAATTCAACAGTTCTTTTGGAACTTCCCACGTCAGTCCTGCTTCACTTCAGAGGAGAGATGAGCCCAGAAGACAGCCGTTACTGCTTTTCCCTGCCTCCTGCTTATACGCAGCTCAACATCTCAGCAAAAACAAATACACAATGATTTGGAAATGTTGCCACCACCGACGTCACCAGTCTATACAGAAAACACCCAGGGAGTTAAACTGCAGCTGAGGATAAAGGAAAACTCATTCTCCTATGGACGATACATCGGGCATTCCAAGTGCTCACTACCCAGAGCTAACCAAGTTGTTTTAAGACCTCCAACTGAAGCACCTCACTGCATGGTAGGTACCCAATTTATACATCTATAGTTCTGAAAATGTGAGTATGCTCATAAAGGAGCTTAGTTACAAGAAACTTGTAATTTATAAAATGTGGGTATTTCAGCCATGGAGTAAATCTCAAGTTTACTTAGGCTGAATTAAATAGGCATATAAATAGTGAACACTGCTTACCAGAACATGTTGTACAAAAATGTGTGTGTGGTTTTTTTTTTTATGATTAGCAACTAGGAGGAACCTAAATTAAAGTTTACACTGAAAGATGTAGAATACTGAGTTAAGATTAGTGGCACTGTTAATGGATCCGGGGGAATTCTATCTGCCCTCTTCCCCAGATGGAGGTACCCTCTATGTATTTGCTTAGGGAGGTCACTTAAGATTTCGTCCATCTGGAGCTAGAATAACACATTCATTCATATGTGTTAGCATCATCAAAAGCATTTACAAAGACCCTTGTTTAAGTTAAACATTCTTTATAAACAGGCATACAATGTAAAAACATAAGCAAAGAAGGATCCCTCCTCCTTCTCCTATCCTCCAGCCATGGAGCTCCCCTTCTGGAAGGGGCCACTGTTATGTCAAGCTTTTCTGCAACAAACCAAAGATTCCTTCAAAGAACATTAACAAACTCTGTGAATGTTAGGATTATTATGGGTGACAAGATAAAGAACTCAAGGACTCTACGTTGTTCTCCCCAGCCTCTTGCTTGCTGTTAAGAAAGAACTTCAAGGGGTAGCTGGGTGGCTCAGTCAGTTAAGCATCTGCCTTCTGCTCAGTATCCCAGGGTCCTAGGATCAAGGCCCACATCGGGCTCCCTCAGGGAGCCTGCTTCTTTCTCCCTCTCCTGTTCCCCTCCGCCTCCTTGTGTTCTCTCTCTGTCAAATAAAAGCTTTTTTCTTTTTTAAAGGAAACAACTTCAAATAAACAGCTGGCTTCAGGGTTCATCAATGTTATCTCTTTGACTCATACTTAAAAACTTTTACAAGATTTACTCCTAGCCTCCTCTGCACCACTCAAAAGTCCTGTTTAGAAACCTGGACAAGGGGTCCATACCATAAAAGTGACTGAGGGGCATGAATAGAGTAAACAGGAAATCAACTGTCTGAGATTAAGGGCTGATTCCTCACTTTTGAATAGAAAGAGAGCTAAAAACAAAATATTAACAATAATCACTTTTTTCTTTTAACAATAATCACTCTTAGGAAGCAAGATGCCTTACAATAATGTCAAAAACTGTCTATAGAGATGGGCTTTCTCTCCAGATTTGTCCCCAGGTAGCTAGTCCTTTCTCTTGAGCCTCCTTGCCTGTCAGAATGGCCATTTTCACCAGGTCAGCACCATTATCCCAACACCAGGGAGAGCTCCTTCAGTCAAACCATAAACCTTTCAGCTCTTAACAAAAAAGGGGAAAATATCCAATTTAATAGAATGGAACCACTGTTCACCTGTTTATCAGTCATTTTTGAAGTACCTACACTTTGTCAATGTGCTCGGAAAAGAGAGATGAACAGGACACAGTTCTTCCCTTCAACAGTCCATCATGTCTAAGGGACAGGACCTAGAGCACGTAGCAGGCACCTGCGCACTGGAGTAAAGACGACGGCTGTTTTTGCCTGCCACACTGCTTCTTGGAGCCACCCCTGGTGTAAATGATGTGCTGATAGTTGGCCCTACCTCCATTAGAGCAGAGTGTATATGACTCAGGTCCATCCATCAGAGTATTCTACCTCTACAGACAGTGACTGGAAGAACTAGGTGTGTGCCCCAAACAAGGCTGATAGTGATGCTGAAAAGGACTCAGGACCTGCTGCTACATGGAGAAAGCAGAGGGAGGGGAAAGACTCCTATTCAATAACACTTAAAGTCCTCAATCCAGCTGTGCCTGACAGCCCCTTCCAAAGACTTTCCTAAACAAGAGCCAAGTACATGACCACTTTTGCTTAAACTTTGGTTCATGTTCCTTGCTACCAAAAGTCTTAGTAGACCCACTGGGCAGTGGGACACAGAAGAGGAAGCAAACATGAGAAAAGATGCAGAACTTTAAGCTAAGTAATTACACTTGTGAGTCAGGTCTTGTAAGAAGAATAACAGTTTGTTAGGAAGACACAGTTCTTCTGAAAGATGCTTTGGCCCCTGGTTTCATTAATCAAAAACAAAAACACTGTATGAACAGTCACCCCCCACCTTTTATTAGAGACAGAGGGAGGGAGACAGGCAGATCGGTGTAGGCAGACGGGCAGAGGAAGAGAGAGAATCCCAAGCAGGCTCATGCACAGTGCAGAGACCGACGTGGAGCTTGATCCCAGAACCCCAAGATCATGACCCGAGCCTAAATCAAGAGTTGGATGCCTAACAGACTAAACCACCCAGATGCCCCTCCCCTAAATCTTTTAGAATATTAGAAAGGGGGAGCCTGGGTGGCTCAGTCGGTTAAGTGTCGGGCTCTGCACTTGGCGTGGAGAGTGCTCAAGATTCTCAACCTCGCCCTCTGCCCCTTCCCCACTCAAAAATAAAAAGAACCATTAAAAGATCTGGGGGAAAGACCTATTAATAATAGAGTTAACATTTGCAAGTATTTTATTAACTGAAAATAAGTAGCATTTGGGTAAGCATATGCCATCTGATGAACTAGACTTAAAAATATCAATTTTTGAGAATGATTTAAATTCACTGCTGAATGATTCAGCCACATTCCTTCCTACTGATCTTTGCAAATTATACCCACACCTACTGACTGGGTCCAAAACATTAAAATTTTACTAATAATCGTGGCCAAACTGCTACTCATGTGCTTTCTTAGAAAGCAAGAGTCAGATGGCAGAAATGAAAATCTGAGATCTGTAGCCCTAGGCTAGAGATGAATTGAAAACATATACAGAAGACTGATCAAACACAGGTTTCTCTTTCCCCCCCAAATTCCAAAACCAAAAATACTCCTTTACTCCACATACCAAGAGAAATGAGGCAGAATGAGCCTGTCTTATGAGGAAATATCTATAGGCTGAACCTGTAACAGGTAGAGGATAACAGCACCTCAATGACGGTGAACTTCACTTAAGCAAAGAAGTCATTATCTGAGAAACATAATTATAATCATTTATGAAACAATAGCTCTGCCAAAAGGCTTGGATCAAGTCAGGTGTTGTACTGAGGCTCTTCTGGGTGAGGAAGACAGAGGGGAACCCGACAGCAGATAGTTCTAGTGCAACCGGCTCAAGTCAAGGTTTGCAGGACCTGATGTACCAAGAGTCAGTGAAGTTTGTCTATGTATATGATAAGGTCCCTTGCAAAGGGATCAAGGATGACATCATTTAGTCTCTGTCTTTAGGGGTAGAAAAAAAAGCAGAAAAACATAACTGTGCCCACAGAAAGTTAAATCAAAAAAGCAGAAACACCCATAAAACCTAACCTTAAACCTTTGACCAGGCACAGTTAATCAAACAAGCCAGGAGGAAAAAAAAGCCTCCAGATCAAACTTTTCCAGATTATATTTTAAGCTACTGCAAGTATGGATGTAACATGGCATCTTCCAGGATAAAATTCTTCATGTTTTTATGTGCATTCTTGGGTTTCCCAAGTTCTTAAATAAGAACATACGGTACTAATTTAACATGCCAGCAAGTACAGAAGTAAATATGACAGCATGCCCTAATTTCCATCACCTGCAAGTATAACTGCAACTTTCTCGTATCTGGGAACCGAAATCTGAACATATACCAGAGTGACAACTAATGCATCAGTTATATCAGTGAATACAAATTTACAATTTTCGTAAGAAAAGTTTCTAACACTGCATTGACAGCTAGACAGGAATGGTTACTTCTTCCCGGTAACACCAAAACATAAGCTGCTTAGTCTAAACCAGTGGTTTTCAACACTCCCCTACCCCCCTTTTTTAAAGCGGAAACCCTTGTTTCTAAACAAATCTTAGCTGAATTATAAAAACGATAAAAAGTGGAAGGGCTCAGGGGTTGAAATGGAAAGAGGAAGAAGGAAAAGTTCTCAGTTCCTACGTATCTCCTTGAAATAGTTACTTGTCTAAACTAAGCTTCTAATGCAAATTTATGCCAAGGTGACAGTCCTCTGAAATGTAGAATCGGGACCTAGTGGACAATCAACCAAAGCAGGAAGTTTGATGGCTATAGCAGAATTCCAAAAGTTTACTGAAAATCTCCCGTAAGTAAAATTACAGTCTGATCAGAGTACGGTTGTCAGAAGCCCACAGTAAGCCTAAGGATTAGAATACAGTTTATACTTTGGTGTTGTCTTTTAAACATTTTCTACATTAAGCTGTAAAGAAAAACACACATCTGAGAAAATCTTTTACTGGGGGTGGGGGGAGGGATCAAAGGCTGGAAATAATGCCATTACCAGTGAAGAAAAAGAGCAGTTGTATTTTCTATGTTAATAAAAATTAGGAGGACATTCAAGCTACTACAATATAGACAGTTTCATTTTTGGTAACATCATAAATACAAATTAACACGTAAGAAGAAATTCAGATCCTTGATATTAAATCAAGAAAACAAAGTATTCTAATGTCATGGAGATGCAAGCAGTTCTATAAAGATCTTATAAACCTGCACTGGGGTGTAAGGGTCAGATATATTTGAAGTTTCTTTAAACCACTAACTAAAAAGTACTGTTTTGTTAAGAGCCACAGACATTTTAATAAGATTCTCCTAAATCTTCATGCTACCCATGATGGTGCTCTTTCTTTAAAAACAGATTTTGTGACGTCTCTGTGGAAACATTTAGGACCCATTAAAATAAAAACTAGGCAGAAAGAAAAAACATTTCCTTATTTATGTGCTCACTTTCCCTCCTGCCACCTGCTCAGCAACATATTTAATACCTGTCAATATCACTGAATAAAACTGTGGTCACTGTAAAACAGTTTCTTTTTATAATCAGTAAGTGCTTATCTTTCCTGACTACTCTGGGATCAGTTTTTTAAGGGTGTTACTAAGTCCTACATTTAAACTAAACCAGTTGTAAAGAGGTTTATATGTTTGTATTTGAAAAATAAACCCATAAAGCCTTTCTAGAACCCTCCAATGAATGAGCAAGTTGAGAGCCCAGCGCCTACATTTGATCTGGAAGCAACCATCCCCATCAATCTTTAAAAAACAACAACAGCAACAACCACCACCACAGTCCTAAACAGAAGCAGCTAATCTTTCAATTTCCTATAAGCTTGGGTAAAAGACCTTGCAGATGCCACAGGCTCTTCTTCATAGAAAGGCAGCTCTAATTGTCTCCTCTCTTTCTCAATCCCAAATACCACAGAACAAGTAACTGACAATCCAGAGGCAGAATGCTCTTCTGGATTAGCAGATAAAACTGTGCAGCGTGACAGTGGTAAGGAAAGAAAGTTCAGACTTTCTCTTAAGTAATGGAAAACGTGCAGTAGTGTTGAGGCAAAAAGGGGGGGCTTATTTGGAAAGCCCAGGAGGATTAGGAAAACTACTTTGCAAATGAAGACACACATGTACCAAAAGGCAAATGTGAATAATGAACACCAATTGCTTTGCTTAGGTTAATCGTATTAGAACACTGTTAATAAAGATAAGAAGCCAACAGAAAATGTAACCAACTTCTGTTTTCTTCTATACTTCTACTAACTGCACTGACTTTTACTATTCTCTAGTAATAAAAAAAATCCCAATAGAGTTAATTGTGTCAAATACAAAACTGCCTCCAGAAAAAAGACACTTGATTTTCTTCAAGTTTTCCCCAAATCAATGATTAAATTCCATAAGTTTTTATACTATTTTTTTTTTTTTCTGTAGGTAGACTTGTTATTTATGAAAGGCAAAATGAGTACATTTACTTAAATATAGCATCCGGTACAGCAATGCTTGGTCATAGGAATACTTTTGGCCACAGTCTATAAACAATGTGTGAATCCCTTCCACAAGCAGCCCTGCTCATAATCTAAGACTCTCTCTCTGCTTGATCACCTCAAGTGAGCGGAGCACAAACCCCTCCAGGCAGCTTGTTGCACACTGGACAGCTCTGTTCACAAGCCCACAGTTCTCAGTTCAGCTACAGAAATCGAATTCCCTAGCCACAGAACAGCCTTTCACGTTAAGACCCTTCCTCCTTTCCTCCCAAGTCTTCCCCCTTCTCCAAGTTAAGCACGCTCAGTTCTTTCTACCATTACTTCTGTTATCACAGGAGCCAATCTCCAGTGGATGGGCTCCAGTCTGTCAATCTCTCTGGTGCCTGAATAAACTTATTCCAGATGTGACACAATCACAAGGTCAAGTGGGACAATACTTCTCTAGCTCTAGATATTTTCTTAAAAATTTTATTATTTTTATTATTTTTAGAGAGAAAGAGAACGTGGGGAGTGGGGGAAGGGAGAGAGAGAATCCCAAGCAGGTGCCGTGCTGGGTGGAGGGCCCAATGCGGGGCTTGATCCCACGACCCTGAGGTCATGACCTGAGCCAAAATCAAGAGTTGGGTGCTTAACTGACTGGGCCACCCAGATGTCCCTAAAATTTTATTATTTTTTAAAAAGTAATCTCTATGCCCAATGTGGGGCTTGAACTCATGACCCAGAGATCAAGAGTCACATGTTCCACCTACTGAGCCAGCCAGATGCGCCCTGGATATTATTTTTAAATTAATGTTCCTGAAAGGTGCACTGTTTTGGTGGCAGCCACTTTACACATATGACAACAACCAACCAAGATCTCTTTTTTTTTTTAAAAATAAATATGTGTTGCGTTTTTCAGTATTAGGTGGTTCAGTTGGTGGGAACAAAAATTTTCTGTACTGAATCCATGTCTGGTTAAAAGGGAAGTTAACTATCAAGTCTTTAAGTATCTTCTCAATTAAAGGGGCATGAACATTTTGATTCCAAAATGTAGCACTGTGAATCACTGAGAGAACCAAAGGACTGCCTCATCTAAACTCTTCTCATTTTACAGATTAGCAACTGAAGTGAAGCAACTGGCCTAAGGGTGATCAGCTTTTCTGTGACAGACCTGGGCCTCAAGGTCATCTCCAGATCTAGTATGCAGCGCTCCTCCCATTACCGTTGTAGATAAAGCTCTGATCTCAGACATTAAAGGTAAACAAGAGCAAGTTAAATACTAAATACATACATCTGAAAGTGCCACAACTTCATACTCAAGGTTGAAATGACCTTAAACAAGTTCAACCAAACTAGCTGAAGAGATGAAACAGAGTAAGAATACCTACACATCTCAGGTCAGACGGTCCCATCAGATCCAGAGCTCTGAGACCACTTGCCTGAAGTGCTCTTAACCATCACCATGGATGCCAACAGTCAATAGATAGTCGCAATGGAAAGATATCCAAATTGTAATAATACCTTGCAATATGAAAACTACAACCTTGGTATCCCTAAGTAAAACAACAACTTTTCAAAAACAGATGTATCCTATGTCTCTCTTTTATCACCTTCCCATTATCAATACTCAAAACATGCTATTCCAAAAACTGCTTGGGAAAACAGAGGCTTTGGTGATCCTTCTTTTTCTGGAGAGTAGGGTTAGGCAGGAGGCTAGTCTGCTTTCAGCTACCTTTTAGGCTCCTTTTTGCAAATAAAGTTCCATTTGTTTTTATTACAAAAGCAATTGGGAAATAAAAACATACATCTACACAAAAACCTGTACACGAGGGTGCCTGGGTGGCTCACAGTCAGTCAGGCATCTGATTCTTGATTTCAGCTCAGGCTGTGATCTCACGGGTGGTGAGATCGAACCCCTTGTTGGGCTCCGCCCTCAGCTTGGGAGTTGGCTTGAGATTCTCTGCCTCTGCCCTTCCCCATGGCCCCACTCTCTCTCAAATAAATAAAATCCTAAAAAAACCAAAACACCAAAAAACCCTGTACACGAATGGTCTCACAGTAGTCATTAATACCCAAGAAGGAGAAACAACCCAAACTCCATGAACTACTGAATGATAAATAAAATAAAATGTGATATATTTATACAGTGAAATATGATTCAGCCATAAAAAAATGAAGTACTGATATATGCTCCAACATGGATGAACCCTGAAAAATAATACTCAGTGAAAGAAGTCAGTCACAAAAGACCACTTATTGTATGATGCCATTTACATAAAAGGTGCAGAACATGCAAATCTACAGACAGAAAGAGTAAAGCCGCCAAAGGCTAGAGAAGTTGGGGACAGTAGAGGGC
The DNA here is from genome assembly GCF_037043125.1 of Eumetopias jubatus. Classification (NCBI taxonomy): domain Eukaryota; kingdom Metazoa; phylum Chordata; class Mammalia; order Carnivora; family Otariidae; genus Eumetopias; species Eumetopias jubatus. Next base: position 130,112,256 of record NW_028274815.1, read on the forward strand.
AACTAACTGCTCATGGGAACCGCGTTTTTTTGTGGGATGATGAAAATACTCTAAAATTGACTGTGGTGATAGCTGCACCACTCTGGGAATATACTAAAGAACATTAAATTCTACACTTTAAAGGGGTGAATTTTATGGTGTATGAATTACATCTCAGTAAAGTTGTTGCAACTGGGCCTAACAGAATATAGGTAAGGCAAGAACACAAATAATTATATGTAAAGAGTTAACACTGGGTATATTTATCCTTCCAGATTTTTATGCACATGTAATTTTTCTTTTAAAAGGAAATGAATCTTAGGTATCTCAGCATTTAAGTCATGCAGCAAGAAAACCAATGATGCCTGAAGTTTTTAATTTTTAAGAACTGCGCTTTCCTTCCAACAGGTAGATGCTAGCCACAAACGGCTATTCATCACGTAAAATGTGACTAGTCTGAACTGAGTGGAGATATGCTTTTAAATTAGTTTATTTTTATTGTGGTAAAATACACATAACATAAAATTTACATCTTAAGAATTTTTAAGTGTATATAGTTCAGTGGTATTTAGTCATACTATCATGCTACCATCACCACCACCCATCTCCAGAAGTCTTTTCATGTTGCAAAACTGAAACTCTGTACATTAAACAATAACTCCCTTCCCCTCTGCACTGGACAACCACAATTCTACTGTCTCCATGATTCTGACTACTCTAAGTACTTCATGTAAGTGGAATCACAAAGTACTTGTCTTTTTGTGACTGACTTATTTTACTTAGCATCATGTCCTCAAGGTTTATCCATGTTGGAGCCTGTGTCAGAATTCCCTTTCTTTTAAAGGCTGAATCATATTCTATACTATCTTTGCACCATATTTTGCTTATCTGTTATTCTAAGGCTGAATAATATTCCACGCTATATGTATACACATTTTGCAGGTGATGGGACACTTGGATTGCTTCCACCTTTTAGCTATTGTGAATATTGCTGTGAACATGGGTGTACAAATATCTCTTCACATGGTAATTCTATGTTTCCATAGTGGTACTACTGTTTACATTCCCACCAGCGCACAATGCTTCCTATTTCTCCACATCCTCACCAACACCTGTTAATGTTTTTTTATAATAGCCATCTTAATGTGTATGAGGTAGTATTTCATTTTAGGTGTGATTTGCATTTCCCTAATGATTAGTGATACTGAGCATCTTTTCATTTGCTTATTGGCTACTTGTGTCTTCTTTGGAGAGAGGTCTATTCAAGTCCTTTGCCCATTTGAGATATGCTTTCACATGTAAAATATACTTGGGATTTCCAAGGCTTAGTATTAAAAAATGCAAAATGTCTCATAAATACCTTTTCAAAAATATTGGCATGTTAAAATAATACTTTGGATGTACCAGGTTAAAAATATATTAAAATTAATTTCATCTTTAAATTAAATGTTAACATTAAATGAAATCAAATGTTAAAATGTGGCTAGTGGAAACACAGATGAACCTTGAAGACATATGCTAAGTGAAATAAGCTGGCCACAAAAGAACAAATACTGTGCTTCTACTCACATGAGATACTGAAAGCGAAATTCACACAGAAAGAAGGTGGTTGCCAAGGGCTGGTGGAAAGAAGAACGGGGCCTTGGTGTTAAATGGGTATAAGAATAAGTTTTGTAAGATGAAAAAAGTTCTGGAGATGAACAGTGGTAATGGTTGCATGACAATGTGAGTGTACTTAATAACAAAGAACTTTACACTTAGAAGTCATTAAAATGGTAAATTTTATCACAATTAAAAAAATTTTTTTCCCAATGTGGCTACTGGAAAATTTAAGGCAATAGTACTGAATATGGAACCAAATAAGGTTTGCTCGTAATTTTATCAGCAGGATAGTGTGGGTTCAAAATTAGAGGCATTTATCATTGATGACTCTCTGCCAAAACTATGAATATTAAGCATCTGTTATTTTTTGAACAGGACAGATCCTCTAAGACCAAGTCCTCGATGTAACATAGGAACGTTGAAGGACTTTATAAATAATTTCCAGACCATTCTGGACAATATTAAATGAATGACTCTATGGTAACATTATTAATGCTCCCCCCCCCCCCCGCAAAATCTTAGAATTCATTTTCCTAGCAAATCTGCTCTACTCCAAGAGGCCAGGAACAGAGGAACATATCACTTCTGTCACTGTCAAAGGCTCCAATTCCCTCTGCCTTAACTAACAGATTTAATCCAGCTGGGGTTACTTTAATAAGTTCAACTATTTTTTAGTTTTGCAGAAGTGAAATGATTCTAGAGCATGTATCAGTAAAGATTTTCAAAGAATTTCCATGTATTAAATTTTTAAATAACCTTAAGTTTCTTTCAAACAGTTATAAGGACAGAACTGCAAAAGGGGAGAGGTTCTAGGAAAAATAAATTAAGGTAACACAATGATGACAACTTAATCTTGGCAAGTTTTGTTTTCTTTCATGTGGTGTGGCTCATTAATATCAAACCAAGAATCTAATGGGAAATAAGCAGCCCCATTCACCATATTATCAATCTCCAAAATTATAATTACACTGTGACTTAAAATTTGTTTTATTTTAAATGCTGATCACAGGTGACTTCAGATTTAGGAAAGTATGACCTGAAATTATAATTGATACAGTATGGTAAAGAGGTATTTATGTCTGTAAATTACAACCACTATGAATCATTTTTCAGCAGAGATTGATCTTCCTGATCTCAAAGGATGGAATTACGAACCCTTAAAATATGCAGGAAGACAAGGGTACCATCTCATGATCAAAAGCAAAGAAGGTCTATTAAGAAGATGCTCCTTGTTGTTTTTTCTCCCCTTGCTAGGTGTCTAGCATCTACAGCAGTGGCTGACACATAGCAAGCACTCAATAAATGTAGACTAAGGAAAAGCCCCTACCTAGAAAGGACTTACAGAGATGACAACCCATAAATATCTACAGGAAAAGAAGCGAAGTGTCAGATGTGTCACGAACTAAAAGCTCTGAGGTTTCCTAAGAGGGAGAATTCATTCTCAGCAGGGGAGCTCAGGAGAAGGTGGAAGCAGATGCTAAGCTGGGGCCACTAGGTAAGTTGAGAATCTGCATTCACTGCAAACAAAACAACAAAAAAACTTGCTGGCACAGTTCTAGAGGTGGGACAGCAAGGAGTTCTACGGACGACACATAGAGTCCAGAACGGCTGCTATGCCAAGCTTCTGAGTAATAATGAATGACAGGGTTGGGCAGGTAGGTTGGGGACAGGACAGAAGCCTTGAGTGTGCAGCTAGAGTCCGCTACCGTGTCTGGTAGGCACTGAGGAGGTGCTGCAGACACTGAAGGAGAGAAAGGATACAATTCTAACAGCACTTTAAGAGAATTAATCTGGCCCGTTTGGCAAGTCCCATTACAAAAAGCCTAGAGAAGTCCATGCGGAGTGGAGTACCAGACCTAGGCAACTGTCAGAATCACCACAGCCGAGTTTACACCCACCTCAGACCCACACAATCTGAAAGGTCTGCAAGATCACCGGAGCAGAGCCTTAGGTACAAGACAGTAAGATACTGAAGTGATGGCAAAAGGAAGATGAAGTTCAAGGGTGAAGCCTACAGTCTACATCCACGTTTGTGTTTCCCAGTAAAGCTATATTGTCTTCATGAATAAAAATTCAGCTGACCTATCAGCTACATGTAAAATTTTTACCTCACAACTTCAAATTTCTGTTAACAAGTAGGGTGACACAACACAGTAAAAGCTTTCCTCTGCTCAAAAGACAGATGGTACGATGTAGTGATTAAGAAGACAGTTCCGGAGCCGGGCAGACCTGTGTCCTTACTTAATCCTTACTCTGCCACTTACTAGCTTTGTGAACCCAAAAATGTACTCAACCTCTGGAGGTCTCTTTCCTTATAGTATATGCAGAAGGACACGATTCCATTGTTCAACTCCAATGCCAGAAAGATTAAATGAGATGCTGCCAGTTAACACTTAAAGCAGTTATCATTATCTTAAACCAGATCAGATACTAGAATAGTCACTTTGAAAATTATGAGCTCACACTATGGTATAATCTTTTAAAAAATATGGACTACTAATCCTGATAATCAGATGTGGTTGCCATATATCTGTTCCTAGACACATCATAATGTGCATTCACACACTTAATAGTGTTTTCACATACTAGTTTACATTTGTGAGTTAGCATATTCTTAACTTTATAAGCTCTGTGGCACTTAAAACGCTTATGCAATAGAATATCTGCAAGTACCCACAATAAACCTAGGTGACTTAAAGTCACATAGACACATCAAGGTATGATCTAGATTTTGCATATTCTATTTAAAAAAAATATGTGGGTCACTTCTAAGATTTTCAGACTAAAAGACTAGTGCCTACAACCAGAAACTATTATGTTGCTGTTTATCCCATTACTTGGGAGTATTCAGATTTTAGATGAGAATCCTAGCTGTGACCGCCAGAATTTACAGAACACTAACGGAGCCAAATGGCTTTCAGGGTGTTTTAAGAATGTGCTGAGACTATGATAGAATATATGCATGGAGGGGAAGATGACGCTGGAGGGACAAGATGAAAGCTGAGCAACTGAAGGTGTGCTCCCTAACCCTTTATCAATTTTACATACTGAAGTTCACAACGAATTTTACTTGAAAGAAAGAAAGATGCCTCACAGCTTACCAAAAGAAAAAAAAAAAAAGGTTTGAGACTATCTCTAACACCTTAATCTAGCTTTAGAGAGAATGAGACGGGGAGCATTTCCTAATTTGCTCTGTTTGAAGTAGGCATTCCAGCAAGGCAGCGACACACCATGGGGAATGACCGCAACACCTTGCCATCTATGTAAGAACTCCATAGCGGAGCACGGCTGTTGTCAATACAGGTGGACAACCTGGCTAAAGAGAAATGTGAAAAAGGGAAATCAATTCACAACTGGGGGCCTAAGAAGACATCCAGATGTGTCCACTTATAATCATTCCAGTAGCATGTCACTGGTCTGGTCATCTAAATGGCATAGGACACAAAGTAGGTTATTTTTAATTCCTTAATGAGAAAATTTCCATGTTCTATCAAAACTACTCCGAAATAATTTTCCCAGAGTAAGGGAAAGGTACTTTTCTCCTCATTCATGAATAACAGAATAGTTTACTTGAATCCCCTCAAGTTTTTCTGAGTGATCTCCTAGGAGCCAAGCCCTACAGGCAAAGCTTTCTTTGTAGCAGAAGCATTATTCGTGTAGCAGGCTTTGCCACTTGGTGGGCTCAACTCTTAAACTTTCTGCAGAGAAGTTTTTCTTGGTGTTGTTTTTAAGCCTACCTGATTGTGGACCAGGACTTTGAGCCGACTGCACAGGACACTCCCCACCCCTTTCACAAGAGCAAGAATTCTAACTGTTGACTTACGTTTACAACCCCCAATTTAAACTTTTAATGAATTCTTCCATATTTCTGCTAGATGGAAGTTTCTTCAGATACACCAGATTTCAAAAGAAACCACTCATTCAGGTTCTCATTTGTTGCCACTTCCCACCAGAAAAAGCTGCATGTTTCAATGGAAGCACAGCCTTCCACAAACTCCTAAACAGAGCCCAGAGGGTTCAGAAAAAGGAAAGGCAGAAGGGCAAAAGCCAGCAATTATCTGTCTAAGCAAAAATAACTGTTCAGAGGAAAGAAAGAACAAGACTGCCCTAAACCAAAACACTGGGAAAAGCGACAGGACCCTAAACAAACTTTCTTTTTAGATCCTTGTACAGGCAACTTCAAACCAGACATGTGCTGCTTCAACTAACCACCCCTAGCACAATTTTGCCGGTACTCTCTTGCTGGGGGTGTGGCCAGCCTCTGACTGTCAAGCCCATTTAGGATCCTTGGGTATTCACGACACACAAGCACGAAACAGCACTACCCAGTTATGAAGCATTCATGTGACCCTTCATGAGCCAAAGAGCACAAGGGAAACCTACAAAAGCCTGTGTTCAAGCACAGGCCTGGCATGAACACATTCTGAGGCTCACTTCATCACTGCATGTCACAGTGCCTTGATTTCCCCACTTGTGAAACAAGGACAATCCTGAGAAAATTGAGAATGGTTTAAAAAATGCTTGGCAAATAAAATGGGCATGCCATTAATATTACCCTAAAGGCCAGCAAAGAGGCCTTTACACTTACAGCTCACCCTTCTTAAAGGCATCAACCAAGTCACAGAAGTGACACATAAACAGAAACAACCCACAGCTGAGTGACTCAATTACAAATCTACACCCTTACTGGAGAGGGAGTCAGGATGTGTAGGGATTTATTTTTAATTCTAAGGGATGGTCAAACAATGTACAAGTCTCCTACAGATTGTGTGCATGTTTTTGAGTTAAACCTTAAATCTTAAACTGCAGTACGTGTTCAGGGCAGTCTTCCTTAGTAAACTTTATCAAAAGCGTTTATGCTCTCCTCTTAATTTCCACACCTTTAATTCTGGAACTCGGCTGCAATTCTGGAGATTTCATTGTTTCTCAAGCTGTGGTCTTAGAACTCAGCTAGGGATCAATAAAAGCAAGGAAGCTTGAGAGTCCATTTCAAAGAACTACAGGCAGAGGACGATTGAATGCATACGTGGAGATGAGAGAACTCAGAACGGAAATAGTGAAAAGAACTTTGCATTTTACACTGATTAGAAAATGTGTGCCCTCAATCAAAACAGTTCCTGTATATATATAGTTGGCTCACATTTTATCTGTGACTTCCTAATATAGACAAACACATCACATTATAATCAAGTTGATATATATATACCAATCTGAGAAGCCTGATAATATGTAAGGAGAGCCTTCCTCCAGTGAAAGAGAATATGGATTCTCATTTAAGATGACTCCTTAACTGCCAGATATCAAAGGTAGGTCACAACCAAAACACAGGTCTAGGTCTAAGGAGAACTAAGACACAGAAAATACTGAGGGAGCACAATCATCCTTCCTCTCACTTTGTAATTAACAGGATCAGGCACACAAACAATATAAAAAACATGAAGTCAGGAGGGAACCGTGGCCACTCATGCTGGGGTAAACAAGAATGGCTTCTTCTATAAAGTATCTCAGTGATTAAGGCAGAAATGAGTAAACAAGAAACAGCTTCTACATTCAAAGTATCAATTCACTTAGTGGGGGGCTTTGGTTCTCACTAGTTTCAAATGCCAAGTTTCCAAACTAACAACATAAAATGTGTAACTGACAGTGATGCACATCAGCAAAATATGGCATTTGTTCTAGATTTAACGCCACAAGCTCTTACAAAACTAGGGGAAGTTTGCATGATGCTAAGAACATGTCAAGCTCTGTGACTCTATAATTAAATTATTTACTCAGGGGAGCAACATTTTACTTAATGTTCATGCTTTTTAGGCAAATAAATCAAAGTTAAACTCCCATGGAAAATATATTTTATCTTCTGGAAGACATAACAGACTTTAAAGGGAAAGCCCTTTTGGAAGTTCAGGATGAACACGTAGATTATTACACAATAGTACTCGGCATCTTGGTGTAAACTACAAATTAGCTTCTAATCTTATAAAAATTTCCATTTTTTGGCTACTTTCACATCATTTTGCAAGTCATCTCACTAACATTTTAACAGGTTATTTTAAAAAACTACAATGTCTGATTCCGACATTTTTTTCCGTAGCTAAATGTATTATTTCCCAACCACATCTCTGATGCTCGGACTTTGTATTTAATGACAGTTATTTCCAACTCTAAAAAAGTGAGTTGTATTTTGTGTGTATCTATGTACACACCAATTGATGGAATCAACCTGCCAAGGTCTATTACAACTTATGTAATTTTGTTATTTATATATAGTTCCCAAAAGACAAAAATACTACTGAAATTCTGAGATTTTTCTTTTCTCTCTCTCTACCCAAGTATTGATCCCTACTTGCACCTTTGTAACTGATCAGCTCTATCTTCCTCATTAAAGTAATTCCCACAATTAAACATGTAGCCAGCATGTGTACATCACCTTAAGTGTATCAACCGACAGATTGCTGAACACTTAAATTTTCAAAATACTAGAAATTACATTTAGTTACAAGGAAAGCAACAATTTTTAACACATGGTGTACCTTATTTAATTATGCTTTTAGTAATCAAATCGAACAAAAAACAGAAGTCATTTTTACTTGGTAAAAGCCTATTTAAGCTGATTATCTAGTAGCAACTACATGTTAATGAAAAGTCCTATTCTGATCAGAGAATCTTTAGTTTTTAAAAGCTTAGCAACTCTCGAGATTGGGTCATCAAAATAACAATAATTGAGAACTTACTTGACACTTAATCTGTTCAACATGGTGACGTTTTATTTTTAACATAAATAGTATTAGAACTTTTCCTGCACTCTGGTTTAAGGAAAAAAAAGAGAAATTTAAGCAAAACAAATTCACAGTGGGTATGTTTACAACCAATGACTTCCAGGACAGGCGGGGCCAGAGGTCTTTAGAGATTCAAAGCCCAATCTCCTATATTTTCTATAGAGACAATAAGAACCCAAATCAAAGATTTAGTTAGTTCAACGTATAGCAGCCTCTGATAAGGTAATTTTAGGAAATTTTCAACAATGGCCAGATAAAGAAGGAATTTCTACTTAAAATTCAATTAAACAGAATACCCATCCCCACCCTCTAGTTAGTTGAGGCTTTTTACCGAACTTTTAACGAACCCTCACAGTTTACCTAAATTCCAGCTTTCAAGCCCAATCGTTTCACTTTTTATTTATTTTGATGCCAAAACCAGGAAACCTTGAAACTGCAGAATACATGCTTTCTAAGAGCTCATAGCAAGTTTTCCTGTAGGGGGAAAATGGCTATTACCACTAAGGATTATCAGTTAACACTGTATCTTATGTATAATTTGCCAAATCAAACAAAAGCACCTTCACAAGCCTCACCTCAAACATACCCTCAAATAAGTTGTTTTCAAATTACTCCTCTAAAAACTCAATATAACTATGTATCAAAGACCAAGTACAGGTCAAAATTATATCTATTTAACATATACGAAGCAGTATTTAAAAATTATAAATATTACCATTTAGATTTAAAATCTGATTCTGTGGTTACTAAAAAATTGCAAAACCAATATAGTTAAGTCTCCACTGGAATACCTGAACCAAGCTGCTTCCTTTTCAGTCACCAAAATGTTACTTGGTAGCATATGTTCCATGAAAATTCTCCCTTAGGCACCAACTGATTAACTATGTATCAAAGAATACACCCATAAATTTACCTTGATGTATCTATATAAAATACTTGCAACAAAGTCTTAAAAGTACCCTGAATATCAACAACCACTGTCAATCATTGGTAGCAAGTACATGGAAAGGCCTGTTCTGATCAGAGAATCTGTTAAGGTTTATAGAAGCTTAGCAACTCTTGAGATTGGGTCATCAAGATAACAATAACTGAGAACTTCACATACTTTATACACAAGAGTGCAGAATGCAAATGATTAAAACAATATTAGCAACTTAAAAATTTTCTCTTAAGCAAGCCATAAGTCATTTCTCTGTTCAGAACCCACGATTGCAACCAGCTCTTGAGGAATGTGGCTAGGCTGAAATTTTGGAAGTGCTGGCTTTGGTGGTGACCAAGGAGGAAGAAATCTCTGGCTTCCCTGTTGCTGCAGTTCCCACCCTCCAAAATGAATATACCCACCGGTGTGAATTGACAATGTGGTCCAAAGAGCAAGGCAGGAACGGAGTCCAGATCCTCAAAATGGTAGTACAGGGCATAACCACTAGGCCACCTATCAGTTCAGTACAAAAAGTACAACCCTGTGCATCATGGTGCAAAAGCTGGGGCCTAGGTTTCGCATTGTGCATCTCACACCTATGGAAATAACAAGAGGAGTAAAATCTATAGAAATCAACACACCCTAAGAAGGTGGGTGCTCACAGAAGACCGGTGTCAACACTTTTGCAAAGGTGGTTGGCTACTGAGGTAATGAATGGCAATTACAAGTCCAAAGTTGGAAGGCAACAAAATTTTACAATCAACTCTGTTGAGTTTGACAATGAAGAACTCAACATGGGTTTGATGTTTACCAACAAGGCTTTGCAAATCATGACACCCATCTACATGCTTATGAAAATTACTACCCCACTAAAATCTAACATCCTTCAAGAATGATTTTTACCTCTCAAAAGAATTGGAAAGATTTGGGCCATGAAGAAAGGAGGTAATCGGCAATACCCCCAAACCCATTACTCTCAGGTTTTAAACTTTCCCTTTTACCATCTGACCTTGGAAAAAGACATGGTGACACATTCAAAGCTTAAGGTGGAAGAATTCCAGATTCCAGAGAATAGGAAATCTGTGTACCAATGATGTGCCAAGAACAAATGTGGATTGTCTGAGGGTCAACAGTTTTGAAAAAGTAAAAAGAAGGAACTTCTAAAATGCAGGGTGGATTCTTTTAAAAGAAATAAAATCACCGCTCTTGACTCACTTAATCCTTCGCCATGTTGCTGTCAGCTCACCAACTAAGAGTGCGAGAGTGTGTGTCTTGCTGGGTCCATTTTCCCATGGTCTGTAGAAGGCGCTGTGAAGCACATCCTGTTCTAGCTCTGGGGCCCTTCCCCCCTCTGCAGCCTTACCCAGTGCAGGGAATGCGCCCCCTACTGACTCCAACACTCATCGCCTTTAGCCGACTTGGCTGCGGTGCATTTTGGGTGGGGGCTGGTATTTTCTTGATGGCCATAAACCAGAAGCAACAATGCAGATTTATAAAGAAACTGTATCAAGCTACCCAGGAGTTGGTTCTCCCCCGCCCCCCATCTTGAAGGTTCAAGACACTGGCACGAGAAGCATCAGGGACAGGAATTGGGTGTGTGGGGATGGACAGCATTAAAATGGCAAACACAGGAAACAGTTTGGTTCTTTTTCCCTCCTATGCCTTTGTCTGAGAAATGGGGTTATAGCAAGAACTGCCCAGAGGAACTGGTGAATGCAAGAACATCAAGAAGACTTAGTGTGGCTAAAAAAGATATTAGACCTTAGCGCCTGATCTTGGGCAGAAGAGGAAGAGAAGCAATCGCGCCTTTTCCAGCAGACAGGCATCCAGGTTGGGGGGGGAGGGGAGGGCAGGCAGGCAGCCCAGAGGAAAGAGAGGTGAATAAAAGGGTGCTCAAAAACTCCTCCCCATTCATTGCATTTTAAAAAAAATCTTTTCGCAGCTTTCTGGATTGCCATTTTTTACCACCTTATTGCAAAGTTGGGGTTCAGAATGTTCGAAAGAGGTCGTGCTGACCAGGCAGCTGCGACTGAGAAAAGGGGGTGGTGGTGGACTCCGTGGTTAGGAGGGGAGCTGGCATGTTGGGGAGGAAGGGTTGCACGGCGGAGGCAAAGACTTTCCACTCTGTGCCATGCATGCTCCCCGCCCCCCAATCTGTCCCCCCCTCCCCCAGCTAAGGATGGGTAGACCTGGCAGAAGGCTCGTCCCAGGCACCGGGGGTGTGCGTGGGGGGCTCGTTTGGGGGGGGGGGGCGGGAGGAAGGGATTAGTTCCAGGGATGGGAGCAGCTCGGTTCTTGCTGGGGGCGGGGTGGAGGGAGATGCCATCAGCGGGACAAGCTCTGGGGGCCAGGCCGGCTGCTGGCCTCGGCGGGCTCACGGGGCGGGGAAGGGGGGGGTCGGGCTGCAGGAGGAGGCGCCTGGACCCCGGAGCAGAACCCGGGTAGCGGTCCGCGCCGGGGCGGGCGCTCCGTCAGCACCGGAGTATGCAAAGGAGCATGTGTGTGGCTGGAGGGCTGGCAGTCGGAACAACAATGCGCCCGCGGGGCCGGCGCGGCGGGAGCGGGGCCGGGCCGCGGGGTCGGCGCGCGGCGGCCGCCGGGGCTTACCTTGACTCGGCCTCGAGGCGCGCGCGGGGCCGGCGTGCTCGGGGGCCGGGCGGCGGCGGCGGCGGCGGCGGCGGGCGGATGGCGGCGGCACGGCGGTGGCGGCGGCGAGGGCGCGCCCGGGGCCTCGTCGCGCTCTGGCTCGGCGGGCTCCGGCTCGCGCCGCGGCCGCGGCTGCTGCCGGGGGGCGCGGCGGGCGCAGCAGAGCGGCGGGCGGCGGCGGCGGCGCGAGCGGCTCCCTCCAGTCCCCGCGCGGGCGGCGGCGGCAGCGTCGTCGAGCGGTGCAGACAAAGGAGGGGCGGAGGGAGGAGACGGAGGGTGTGGGAGAGGCGGCTTCACCGGCGCGGGCAGGCGGGCGGCGGCGGCCGCACTCCTCTCGCTCCTCAGCAGCGGGGACCGAGAGAGGGAGCTGTGTCTGAGGAGACGCCAAAATCCCCCTTAGCGCTGCCCGAGGGAGGGGGAGGGGGCACAAGATGGCGGCGACCGGGGGGGGGGGCGGGAGTTCAGCTCATGGATCCCGGCAGGCGGCGGAGGGGAGACCGGGCCGGCGGAGGCGGCGGCGGCAACGGGCGGGGGAGGGGGCTGATCCCGCGTCTCCCCTCAGCAGACAATACAAGCGCCTCGGAGCGAGTCCCCGAACCTGCCCTAGCCAAAATGGCGGCCGAGAAAGAGCGGAAGTGACGTAAATACCTCATTAGCATAAGAGGACTCATTGTCCAGCTAAGTAGGGGGGTAGTGGGGGACAGTACCCCTTACCCCCATGTCCCCCAAGGACACCTCTCTCACTCCCACCTGTGCTTTGCACCTAACTTTTTTGGAGGGAGGGTAGCACCAGCACCCCCACCTAAGGGAAATTATATAATCCCCACTGAGGGGGAGCTCTCGCGAGAACCAAGAGGATTTGCCATTGACCCACTAGGAGGCGCCGCGGATAATGGCCGCAGTGCGCTTCCAGGGCCCGTGTGCACGGCGGGCGCCTTCCTCTGGCCGCAGCGCCGGCGGCGGAGGCACCAGCAGCGGGCCGCAGCACGCCCTGCACTCAGTCAGGTGGCCGTGCTGGGGATCCCTGCGCGGGCCCAGCTGGGCCTGGACTACATCTGGCGGGAGGGGGCGTGCGGGCAGCCCGGCGGCTCCACGTGCTGGGAGGCCTGCGCTCTCACGCGCCGGGCAGCCCCGGGAAGGGCAAGGACACCTGGCCCGTCGTGCGTGATGCCTCCTGCCTTATATGAGGTGTGAGGGCCTCGTGCTTCGCACACCGACTGGAGATGAGCCCCAAGCCCATGGAGCCCTGGTTCTTTCCCGGTGGGGTGGGTTACTTAGTGGACAGGGGCTGACATTCTTCCAAGTCGGTGATGGGCTCTTCTCTTTGGCCTGAAGAAAACAAATGCGAACCCTAGCGTTTGGGGGCCACCGGACTGGTGAAGCCTAAAGATGAGCAATGATGTTGCTGATGGGCCTCCACAAGATGCTCAAAAACTACACTTCAACTGTGGTCCCAGGGACACTTCTAGTGTTACCACAATCTGGATAGCACAAGATAGCACATGGACAGTCTGTGCAAATTTAGGTCAATCCCAACCAACACATTATCTCAACATTTGAACCCACCTTTTGGAGTAGAGTGCATCTGAGAGTATGTCATAGGCTAAACATACTGAAGAGTAATGAACACCATCATGAAGGACCAACCAAGCCTGTTAAGGTGTGCTCTGTAAATGCACTGATCTTTGGCTGTTTCTCTAAATTTCAAGTTAAAATAGTTTCAAACCATACTTAACATCCCAAAAGATTCTGACTTAATTGAAAATAGTACTAGTTGTGGTTACATATAGCTCAGTGAAGACTTCAGTTAGCAGGTTTAAACAAGCCACTTCATCCAACACAGAATTTCATTAATTTCTGAAATTATGACAAAATATATCTTTAAAAGCCAAATCAGTATTTCAAGGGGAAACGAGAACTGGAAAAGTAAAAAAAAAGGGGGGGGGGGAGGGAGTGGCACCAAAGCATCTGATTTAGAGAAACAAAGATGAAGAATCTAATTACATGTTACAGAAGACAGGCAAGCTACTATAAAATAAGCAAAATAATTTTATAACAAGTTTAGTTTTCCTTAAATATACTTAGATTTCATACAGTGATAATACAAATAAATACAAAGGGAAGACATCTGGATTTCATATTTGGCCTAATTTACAAAGTAAAAGGAGATGCTAGGTTCACACGTAAATGTTTTAAGATTTTAGTGCTTAAATCATCGGATTTACTACAAAAATGCATCTAAATAGTCCAGATTCTTTTCTAAATAACTTCTACATGATGAAAGTCTTCACTGCTCAAATACTTTCTTTACTATCAATTCCAGTAGTGACAGGGTTGTGACTATGGGATTAAGAACCAAAAAGATTAAAAAGGCAAAAGATCACTATCTACTCTAGTGAGGTCTGAAGAAGGCAATACTTAGTGAGTTCTCTGAGGGAGTTACTTAATCTCTGCTCCACATACTTGACAATAAAAACTTTGGGTTTAGATGAAGAAGGAGGGAATCTAAACACTCAACAACAACAAGAGTACTGTATTTCTATTACATTAAGTAATTCTATATTAGATAGTGATGAATTTTCTAGTTATTATTAATGATGAAAGAAGTCATTTCCCCCAAGAAGGTGGGTCCATGGTGTGCTGGCTGGCTACACAGCTCTGTGTAAAAGGGAAACAGAATAGTAGAGGCCTTTACTGGAACGTGTCCTATGGATTCAACTATGGGAGTAGGTGATGTTCAAAATGACACCAAAGGTTTTATAGTCTGGTATTTATTTCTGGTAGGATCTGTCAGAAATGCAATGGAAAAATCAGATTTTAAATTTCTTTAGCAGCCAAATTAAGCCAGGAAAATATAATTAGGAATACTGTTCAATAAATATGCTTATTAAATAACTTAGAGATGTCTCTTCCTTTTACTTGCAAAGGACAGTCAACTTGATCTTAAGCTTATTTGCTCAAAGTAACGCCTTCCCCCAAATTCAAAAGATACCATGTGTTTCATAAGCTATGCTACAGTTAGAAATTTATCTTTTTTTGAAACACTTAGGTTAGAGAAGGTAGGTAAACAATATTTGTGCTGGCTTTAATGTGCATTTTAACCAGCAGAACACTTACAGCTTAGTAGTAAGATGTTTACAAATTACTATAGCAGCTAAGTCCTGAAGTCATCAAAATATTGATGCCTTAATGTCATCAGTATTTTTTCTTACTGATAGCAGTTATTGCTCAGGATAGAAAAAAAAGTAGCTATGCAATCAATGGATGTCAAGTTTCCAATTCAGTATGTATTTTTAAATAGACTTGCTTTGACAGATGAAATGCTTCATCAATTCAAGAGCTACAAACAGCCCAACTTTAAATTCGTGATCTAAACATACTGTTTTATCTAGTTTAAGAAATTTGAGATACATTTTTAAAGAAGGGGCAGAGGTGTCTACTTCTTCATTCATACGGAAACAGGCATATATATTTCATGAATATAATTAACGTTATTCTTACTTCTGACATCTATTACAAAGAGCTATGAATCCAGTTCTTTATATACTTCAAAATCTTTCCCACGTTAAGAAATTCTGCACTCATATACTCTAATGAAAGCAGCAATATTTTCTGAAAGAAAAAAAAACAAAAACAAAACCCAAATACATTTATTTACAAGTCTTAATACAGCAAAATCAAATGGAAATTGAGAACACTGCTCATTTTTCTAATTTAATTTGACATATAAAATGGAGTTTCCTCAGAAAAAAGATTTGTATGAAATTTACCTTACCTTATGATTTATGCTCTAAGAGTACATTTTATAAAAATCAGCAACCGGGCTTCTTTTATGTTTAAATGAAATCAACATAAGTATAATGAACAACTTTCTTTTATGTAGTAGCAAAGAGAGTCAATAATCCTTTCAAGAAAGAGACTATTTCATTTCCTCCCAACTTGGATTCACCATAAACACGATCCACAAATGATATTGGAACCTGGTTAAAAAAATATACGTTGTCAGTCTTCAAAAATATTAGAAAGGAAGCATAGCAAGCATACAATACAGTACAAACAAGATTTGTATTATGATAGTCCTTCAAGTAAGTTCAGAAGTTAGGTGATTCTTATAGCAACTGTACCTCCAAATCTCTAAAATTAAACATTTCACTACCCAAATACAGGTCATATGAACCAAATCTACAACCATTTGAAAAGCAATGACCCTGAATTAAGCTGTTGACCAAAGTTTCAACCTCTTATTTCAAGAAAAAAAATTGTACTCCAAAGTAAAATGTCCTTTCACTGAATTTTTTCAGTAGTCCATTAAATTTATCTGTTACTCTGTTTTAGTGTTAAGTTAAAAATCTTGACACTTCCACAGGAGACGTGGCATTCTAGTTATTTTCTCGCTATAAGAACATTAGTGTTAGAGAAAGAGAGCCTTTCCTAAGAGCTCAACAGCTAGCTGTAAATATTACTGACCACTTCCGCCCCCATAACTCCTGTCTTCTTCATTTACTCATACAAAATGGCAAATGGATTCATCACTAGAGTGGCTCTTGGTTATGGCAAGAGGAAAGGGAGCAAACACACTCATCCCACAGTGCTGAGTGGTCAGAAGAAAGGGCAAGATGCAGAAGGTACCAGTACCTTTTAATTCTTTAAAAGGGAATACTGCCGGGCACCTGGGTGGCTCAGTTGGTTAAGTGACTGCCTTTGGCTCAGGTCATGATCCTGGAGTCCCAGGAATGAGTCCCACATTGGGCTCCCTGCTCGGTGGGGTGTCTGCTTCTCCCTGACCCTCCCCCCTCTCATTCTAATAAATAAATAAAAATCTTTTAAAAAAAGGGAATACTGCCTTCTATTAATGTTTTAAATCCTGGTAGGTCAAATGCAGTTAATTTGAAAGTGAATTTTCACCCTTTAGTGTATGGACGTTCTAACTAGAAACCACCCACATTTATTTAGTAGTTGTGCAAGTTAAACTTTTTATCATAAAAAGTCTAAACCTACTGTTTCTTTATGGGGAATACAACATTCTGTTTACCATCAGTTTGCCTACCTCGCCAATAGTATAATTCAGCTGTCGTGCCCGAACAATCATCTCCATCTGGAACACATAGCCTTTAGAAACACATTTTTCTATTAATTTCTGTAGAACTTCTTTTCGGTATAACCTGTGAGAAATTAAAATATATATGAACACCTAGGTAAATACACTTGCCTGTATGTATCCTGACCTTTTGAAAGTTCACTGGTATTTATAAAACCTAAAATTTTCACTACACATTTGCATGCAGAAAAACTGTCACAGCTTATGATTATGATACATCTGTCCTGAACTGGATCCAGGTCATGAAATATTTGGTGAATAATTTAGAATAATTTTGAAAATGAATTCTTAGTATCTTTTAGGGAATTAGTTTCCTACTATACTACCAGAAATTGTAATAGGGTAAAGTGAATCATTTGAAGTAGAACCACCCACTGTTTTAAGTTTTTAAATTTTCTTAAAATTTATTTTTAAAGTTGAACGAAGAGAAACTGTTCCAAATGCTGCAAAAATAGAGTTGATAGATGATGAATAATCAACAATATACAGTAGATGACAAGAGCAAACCCGGTAATTAACAGGTGCTTCCTCATAAATGTCTGAGCAGTTTCTATTTCCCAAGATGTACTAAGTAAATTTCCTGAGATAAACGAAGTCCCTTTAGGAGACTTAACAGGGAGCTCCTGAAGAAAGTGACTTCCCAGCTCCTCTCTCTTACTTTATAAATCTGATGTGCTCCGTGTTTGGCCTGCACATCTGCCCATTACAGGTGTCTAACTGTGACCTCAATTGGTGATAGCTGTAGCCTACCAGGACTGCCTCAATCCTGCAATGCCTAGGTTCCTGTCTTAACCTTGTGTGTCAATCTAACAAAAGACCAAAGAATTAACATTATTTAATGGAAAAAAGCAAATACCAACTAATGTAAATTATCAACTAATGCATGAAGTTTGGACCTTAAAGTAGATGAACAGGCATCTTATAGTTTCAGAGATTAAAAAAAATGTGGCAGTCTTTAGTCATTTGGCATGGTCATACAAAACAGTTCATCTTCTACGGCCAAGTCTAAAATTAAAAATAACCCACACCCCCAAAACAAACAAAAATTACCCTTCCCCCAACCTGAAGGAGGCTTTGTTCCAATTAAACAAGAATTTTTTTTTTTTAATTAAAAACATGGAGATCAAGGCAACTGAATACAACCTAAACATTAACTATTTTAAGCTCTTCTGTGGACAGTGCTATAAATATTCATATGAATTGCAGAAAATTGCTGGAAGAGGTGCTGTTCTTTGGAGCCTATTACCAGTGATAGCAATGTTCTGAATAAGAAGTGAGCAGCCACCTTGGCCCCCTGAGGCCCCCCCTAGGGGCTGAGCACCAATGTGAATGTTAACAAGCAAACTAACCTAAGCCCTACCTTTGATGCTCTTTAGAAAGTACATTTTTCCTTAAGAAGATGCTCAAGCCTCATTAGCAACTTCTAAAGAACTTCAGTCTATCTTTGTGTGTTCCGGAACAAAAAAGGGGTAGAACTAAAAAGCATTTCTTAAAAATAAGCCATTGTATACCAAGAAATTTAGGCAAGAAGTTGTAAATAATAGAAAATATAAAATTACAGTTTTTACTGTACCTGAAACTTCCTGTTAAATCAGATGCTCCTGGTCTGAGCAAAATCTGAGTTATAAAATTGGCCCCGCGGCTGTTTAAATAAAACAATTAGATTTTCTTTATATAATACATTTTCTAAACAAGAGAAACACATCCCAGATCAGAGTGCTCAAACTGTTACACTAATTTCATAAATGCAACACTATTTCACAAAAATGTCAATTTTACAGAAATTTTAGTCAGTAAAAGATCTAATATTCTCATTTTTGAGGAAATGGGGTCTTTTATTCTTCGAATGTGACATTTAGAGGGGACTTATAAAACAATCATTCTTCTAAGCTTTAGGTAAGAAAGGCTAACGGATTTTTAATTCAACTTGCGTATTTGCCACCAGTCCTCATTTAGAATTATGAACATCTCTCAGACAGCAAAAGGGATCAGGGATTTGGAGTTTCCTTTTCAGGTTCTAATAATCACAAGGGATCACAGGTTTCAATTAGGCAACAGGTCAGTCTGCATAAAAATGGCACTTTTTAAAAAAAGAATGTATGCAAGTGGGCAAGGGTTTTGGTTTTTGGCAATCTCTGGAAATTGAACAAAAGGTTCATTCCAAAACTGTTTCAATCTACTTGGGCCGCTATAACGAAACACCACAGACTATGTGGCTTAAACAACAGATACTTATTTCTCCCAGTTCTGAAGGCTGGGAAGTCCAAGATCAAGGTACAGCAGACTTAGTTCCTGGTGAGAACCCTCTTCCTGGCTTACAGAGGGCTGCCTTCCTGCTGTGTGCTCTCACAGGGGAGGAGGGCAACAGAAGCCAAGCTCTCTGGGTCTCTTCTGGAAAGGGCACTAATCCCACCGTAAGTGCCCCATGGTCACTAAATTTAATTACCTTCCAAAGGCCCCACCTCCAAATACCAACACTTTGAGGGTAAGGTAAGTTTTAACACATAAATTTTAGCAGAGACATCCAGTCCGTAACAATGACAGGGTATGTGCTTCAAACACAACTAAGTATCAATTTCAAGCTATTACTAATAGCTACGATTAAACATTTCAAAAAGATCTGAAGTGCCCATGGAAAAAGTGACTTTTGTATTGCAGCTATTTTAGTGGGCTCCGATTCAGAAAAAAAAGTTTTCTGGGGCAGACTGGAAAGAACAGTTTCTCTCCTAAACCAAGGTAACTACCAAGGCCCTCCCTAAGAAAGATTATTTTTATATGATTAAACATGGTTAGGGATATAGCTGGGATAATAGCTAACAAAAACATTTTCCCTTTCAAATTGCTTCCAATAACAAAGTAATTCTAGGACACAGTTTACCTCTCAAAATGGGTTTAATCAAAAGGAAAGTGAGCATGTATGTATATACGTATATGTATACGTATATTATTTGTACCTCTAATCAAGTGAATATATTTCTAAATTGGGTTTTTTTTTTTTTTTAAAGATTTTATTTTATTTATTTGAGAGAGAGAGAGAGACCGCGTGCGTGTGTGCGCACAAGAGGGGGTAGAGTCAGAGGGAGAAGCAGGCTTCCCGCTGAGCAGGGAGCCTGATGCAGGACTCGATCCTGGGACTCCAGGATCATGACCTGAGACAAAGGCAGTCGCCTAACCAAACTGAGCCACCCAGGCGCCCTAAATTGGGGTTTTTAAATTAAAATGCAGCAAGAGGCAGATGGGCTTGGACTGAAATTCTAGTTCATACAAATGAGTCCGTGGGCAAGTGATTACGTAATCTTTCTCAGGAGTATATATATATACTCTGAATCAGTGCAGACATTAACAACTAATGACACACACAACTCAATACAACCTAATGATCCAACTAAAGGTTGTAAAAGGTCTCTGATTGGGACTCCCTAATTTTAAAATAAGAGCTGTGATGACCAAATTCAGAGGGCCTGAGAGATCACTCACTTGTTCTCAACACTGGCTGCACAATAGAATCATTTGGAGAACCTGTGAAAAATACTGATGGTTTTTGCCCCACCCGTGGAGATCCATTCGCATGGTCTACAGTGTGTGCGCGCGCACACACAAAGAAAGGGAAAATGATAGGGAACAGTAATGTATGGTTTTCTCTTTACATGATTCCAATATTCAGCAGAATTAAAAACCACTGTTTTATCCAACCCCTTCATTTCACTGAAGATTGAGGCTCTTACAGGTCTTAAATGACTTGCCCAAGGTTCCACAGTTAAGAGGCAGAACTGTGATTAACTTAACAGAATCTTCAACAGGAATGAAAAGGGTAATAAAAAACACTAATATTATTAAGAATATGTATAAAGGTATGCTATCATATATTATGTGTGTGTGTGTGTGTGTGTGTGTGTGTGTGTACTACTCAGTCCCAATACAGAATAAATTTTGCTGAAATGTGTGTGTGTGTGTGTGTGTGTGTGTGTGTACTACTCAGTCCCAATACAGAATAAATTTTGCTGAATTAGACCATTTCTAACAAAGGTTCAAAGGTTTATGCTGATTTTTCCTTAGTGAAAAATATCCAAAATACTTTGATCATAGGAAAAATTGTACACAAGGACCTATCTGTGAGTACATATTGGAAGTTAACAATCTAATCCCAGAAATCCCAAGGCAGCATGATAATGTAATCTAAATACCCATCATAAACATATTTCCAGTAGTTATAATAAAAACTAGACAAATTGCAGCACATGTATATACCTGATTATTTTTCTTTTCAAATCCCAGCCATATACACCTCCATTTCCTTTGTAGCGAGTTCCAGAGACAATGTCAAAATTACCCTCCTTCTGTTTCCTGCAGAAAAAAATAAATTAGCTGTCAATTAGAAAAAGCTATTGAGCTTTCAATAGTTATTTTCATGAGCTACACAAAAAGAACTTTTCAGATTTGCATAGGAAAAACAATGCCAAGAAAACAAATGAACGATACCACTCAGAAATCTTTCAACGTTAAGATTTGCAAACCTGGTATTTTTCCTTTATTAATTTCTAAAGCTAAAAAATAGTATTTGCTGATTGCACCATGTGAAACCGTCCTAAAATGTAATTCCCCTCCATTCTGTTCTTGGCCCTACTAATAAGTAAACAGTGCTAAAACAGCCTGGTAACCCTCCAGACCTTTCTCTTTGCAGAAAAATAAAGACACACATAACCCCAGGGATTCTGGTTGCTTTAACAAAATTGGAACCCAAAAAAATATATTCTGCAACTTGCCTTTTGTCAGTTAACAATATACATAATGGAATCATGACACCCCTGGAGGTCAACAGAGAATTTCCCCTTCTAAATATCCCATGGAACACTGGACCTGTATACTTGCATGGATGTTTTCATGGTGGGTCTCCCCACCCCCAACAACACAACCACAATGAATAGTGTAGCAACGTTCTCATAAACTTACACCCTGGTGCTTAGACAACCCAGAGTGGAACATAAGAGAACTGCTAAAACAAAGCTTACAAGTATTTTGAACAGGTATCACCAGAAATTACTTTCCAAAAAGGTTGTAGCAACTCACACTTCCTCCAGCTAGATTTGTGTGTGTCCACTTCCCGCCATCTTATTGGTGCTAGATGTGTTGCTCTTTAAGTTTGTAATTACGACAAACTAATGGGTAATAAAATACTGCCACAGTTATTTCACTTCGTGTTTCCCTGACAACACCCCCCAGGGTGTCCTCCTTCGGGCTTATGAGCCATTGGTCTTTCTTCTACATATGGCCCGTTTGTATCTTTCACCCATTTTCTATTCCCCTGGTTCCATTTCCTTCTCAGGTCAAAGGGCTCTTGGGAATTAGATATACAAGCAGAGAAGGTATCGCTGAGGTGACTTTGTTGCAGAGATCAAAGGATGAGAAGTAGCTGGCTATTAAGGAGCAGGAAAAGGGCATTTTAAGCAAAGAACACAGCGCTCCGTGTGACACAGAAATAGAAGGAGCACGCCTGCAGCAGAGGGAATGGAGGGAAGAGGCACAAGATGAGCTCAGAAAGGGAGGCAGGGGCCAGATCAAATAGCGGTTTGAGGGGCAAGGAAAAGAGTTTCTTCCCATCTGTTAACAAGAACTCGCTGAAGTGATTGAAACAGGAGAGTAACATTACTTAATTTTGTTTTAGTATACTGAGCTTACATTAACAGTTTCCAAATTCTTATCCTGAGAGGTTTCGTGTTGTCTTGGATTTTCTAAAAATACTACTATATTGCCTGCAAATAAATACCATTTTGTATTCTTACTCAACATCCATACTAAATTCTTGTTCTTACATCACTTAAAACGTCCACATATAACGACAGCTGGTATTCCTACCTTGATGCGTTTATTAATGATTCAACATTTCACCATTTAGTAAGATTTTTGTGTTAGGACTGGGTTGTCTTTATCAAGTTTAAGTGGTTTCCTTTTATTTCCACTTCCAAGTTTTATTAGAAGTGGCTAGTACAGTTTATCAAATACCTTTTAGCATCTATACACTTAATCATGCTGCTTTCTTTGCTAATGTGATAAAGTATGTGGATGAATTCCTGATGATGAATCATTCTGGCATTCTTGGAATAAACCCTATTTGTTCATGGTGTTTTACCCTTATGATGCAGAGCTTAATTCCATTTAACAGGGAAGTCACCTTCCATCTTTTCCTGTAGTCTGGGAGAATTTAGATAATAAAGGAGTAATTATCTTTGATTAGTCCCTAAAATGTATCATTTAGCCACAGATCTACAGTCACGAGCCTCAGATCTGTTATTCTGGTTTCATTTCTGACAGCAAACTTAAAATAGCATGTGCATTTTTAATTAAAATAAGTCTAAAATTAACATAGGATGAATGATTTGAATAATTCTTTCAAATATTAAAAATACCTACCTAATGAATTCAGGAATAAATTTTGGCTGAAATTTAGAAAAAATAAACATTAAGTCAGTAAAACAGGCTTAGACTATCATGAATAGCTAATAAAGAATGATACCACTCACATGGTGTGAGAGATCAGCATCCATAATAATTATGTAGTTTCCTGTGGCATGTTTCATTCCGTGAATATATGCAGTTCCTAACAATGAAAATATATCCATTAAAGCAAGCCATCAGAAATGCTTAAATATACACACGAACAAGGAAGAAATTAAGCATCTGAAAAGCATACATCAGTCCCGTAAAGGTGATACTAACCTATAATTAAATTCTATTTATTCTCAATCAAAAACATCTCTCCATTCCATTCTTTCTTCTGCAACTTCACCTTAGTCCCAGGCACCACCCTCTGATGCTCACCTCTCTACCTAAAAGTGTTTCCCTGTTTCTGTTCTTCCCATCACTCCCAGCCCATTTCCACAATGCTGAGTGCAGTCAACACTGTAAGCCTAGTACACTAGATGGGTCTGGTATTTGGGGTTAAAGGCACAGCCAGCAATTACTTAGACACTTTCATACCTAAAAGTTCCCTAGTTCCAAACTCCATAGTCTTATTAGCAAGGCTGAACTCTTCTAACTTCTTTTGCTAAAAAGTGAGGATCACAGCTTTTTGGATTTCCACTGACTGGTCAGGAATTCCTGGTTGCTTTCATGGCAGTTTCCAGATTATTTCAATCCCAAAGAACTTCTGGGTTCAGATATTCAGAACACTTGATGATGCCCGAGAACTGATGATCTTCAAGACAGCAAATACTCAATTTTTAAGAACCGTGTTTCCTCCATGCTGGCTCAATTTTTCAGTAAAATTATAGCACTTCTCAACATAAGCAACTGTAACCAGCATCAGAAATAAAGGCACTGAGATACTCATCTCAGAATGACTTCCCTCCATTCCCTCTGCTGCAGGCGTAGTTCATCTGAGATTTTCTATAACCCCCTATGTTTAAAAGCTAGAAAAGTTTTCTTTTTTAAAAATAAATAACTTTTTACATTTTGCCATTACTTATAAAGAAATGTTCAAAGAGTTACAGCTAACGCAGCGTGCTGGTTTTCCAAAACACTTGCCCTTAGATCCCTTCTCTGGCCCTGCCTCTGTTCTACATTGCATGGAACTATAGTTCCCAGGTGCTCTCCTCAACTGGTTGTCAGATGGCTTTGGGAGGCAGGAGGGACAGTTTCCAGGAGAGAGAAAAGGAAAAGTATAAGTGTGTCCCCCCTCTTACTCTGCCTCCCAGCACTGACTGGGTATCCTTGACAGCTCTAGCTCCTGCCAGGTATCCCCCACTCCATCATTCTAGCCCCTTCTAAACAGCCTGGGTTCCTGGGCTCCAAAAACACCATCTCCTCCTATTGTTGCTCCATTCTAGGGGTGGTAGCAACCTCTAGCTACTACTAATTTGAGTAGCCTCACTGTTCCATTCCATTTGGCTTCTCAGCATTCCTTCATCCGTGTAACCAGATTCTTTGTATTAAATTCCCTATATTGAAAGACTGACAGTGGTTTCTGTTTTCCCAGGTGGACCTTGACTGATACAGGCAACTCAGGTTAAACCATATACATGTCATTAAAATCATTAAAAACCATCACAGGTGGTCACTGTATTTTGGCCTTGTTCCAAATTAGGAAAATACACACAGGGTAATCTTACCAGTGCAAGAAGTAAGTATGAGGGGTGAGAGTTTCTACTTACCTAGGCCTAACTTTTTCTCCCGTGGTCTTAGAAGCTGCAAGAATAAAAAAAGCATTTTAACACAAATACAAAAATAATCCCATTAATAAAAAATTTCTTATAGCTGTCTACTCCTTTTAACAGAAATACAGCTGCATTTATTAGAACTTACAGCAGAGTATGTTTAACATTTATTGCCAAAGTAAAAAAGTGTTTAGTAACAAATCAAATGGTTTAACAGGTTGGAAAAACAACATTCTTTTACCCCAACCCTGCAGGTCAAATTTTAAACATTTTTTTTCTGGTGCTATCCACCAGAAAACAGCACGTAAACAATGTTACCTCTATTACTTGATTTACCATTTTGAACAATATCTGTTGATTCCTTCTCCTAAGAAAATCAAGGATTTAACTCACTCATCTTATACTTTGAGTATTTGATAGCCACGTCTGTTTTCTCAATCTCTTTTGTGATTTTATTATTTATTTATGTTCTTAATTCCCCCCTTTATTTTTTTTAGTTACAAAAATAATACAGGCTACGGTTACAAGTCAGACAATATATGGTCACTCATTAGTTAAGGCGTTCAGGTTGGTTCCAGGTATCTGCCATTACAAATATTGCTACAATAAAGATACTCGTACATATATCCTTTTGTAGGGGTCCTGTCATTTCTGTAAGCAGCACCCCAAAAGTGGAATCACTGGCTGAAAGGGTATGCACACTTTTTTCTCTAGATTCCTTGGTTGATTTTAAATGCTGACATCACTCCATCAACGTATCCTGACTTTATGCTTGGAAGACCTCATTACATTCTCTACTGGCCCAATGACATGACTTTAGGGTTATATGCCTAACAAGAAAATTAAATTTTTTCTTTTCTTACTTTTTGTCAATCACTTAGTTTTTCTACTTTTTTTTTTTGCTTCGTATATAAACCTTGACTTCTTGTTTAGCTTTTTTCTTTTGTCTGGAAATTTTTGAAAAAGTAGAATGCCAGGATTTGGACTCTAAGTTTCTGAGGTACGGGGCTCAAACAGACTCACTACCGAGCCCATTTTATCCCCTTCTGCATTTGCCAGTGTATAGGCA
This sequence comes from Eumetopias jubatus, assembly GCF_037043125.1. Classification (NCBI taxonomy): domain Eukaryota; kingdom Metazoa; phylum Chordata; class Mammalia; order Carnivora; family Otariidae; genus Eumetopias; species Eumetopias jubatus. The sequence goes on from NW_028274815.1 coordinate 130,138,495, forward strand.
GGCCACCTCAGACTGCAAATCTCTAAACAAAGTATTTTCAGTTCAATTTTTAAACTTCATGCAAACTGCTGTAGGTCTTGGGGAGGAACAAAGATAAAATACATTCCTGCTCAATGAGCTCTTATATACAAAAGGACTAGACAATCATGTATAGTAACTATAATTCACTGAACAAAATCAAACAAGATGTATCAGGTTTTATTTTTGTGACTGATGATCACTGGCAAAATACTGACCTGGTATCTGGCCTGAAAAAACAAATCCTTTAAAGTTCACCTTAGATTTTCTATAAACCTGTTTCAGTTGGAAAAATATTTTTTTCTCAAGTTTTTATAAAGTATAAATCATGCTGCATATAATAGAGTACTATGGAACAGTTAAAAGAAAGATAATTTAGGGATAAAAGATCTTTCAGCTACAGTTAAAAATCAACAGAATGATACAGAAAGACTGCATTTATGTTTAAAAACAAAAAACACCATATTGCCTAGTTCTAACAAATGTAGACACATACACATACATGCACAAAGGTCTCAGGCAACCCACACCAAGCTGCTGACTGGGGTGTCCCCTGGAGAAGAGATTAGGAGGTGGACCACGAAATGCTCATCAAAGGCAACTTCAGTTTTATCAGCAACTTTTTCATTTTCTAACAAGAATGTAGTTTTTAATTTCTTATGCAATAAAAAGTACCCATTGTTGCACTGTTTTACTTTCAAATCCTTAGTTCCACCCCCTCCCGTTTTTGAGGCCTCACGTCAGTAAGGATGGCAGAAAGCAGTGAAGGGCACGACAGAGCTCGTCTCACAGCCAACAGGAGAGCCGGCGGGAACTCACACAAAGTGTGCGCAAACACACTCTGAAGAACACTTACCACACTGTTTATGAGCTACTTCCTGTAATGCTATAATCTGTTTTGACAAAAAACTTATTTTATAAAAAATTTTTGTCACAGAAAATCTTGATGACATTTTAGGAAGCCTAGGATCCATAATATTTAAGTGGACCTGTTTTTATCATACTCTCAAATCCAACAAATTGAAAGAAGAATGAAGATAAAAATAAGTCTTCAGCTAAGAAAGGCTAATTGTACGGGAAAATCGTAACGGTGAATATAATTTTTTTCTCATTATTTTGAATTTTATTGGGTTGATGGGAAAAATGGAACTTTTTGAGGGCCACGTTGTTTTAGAATTTGAAAAGGTCAATTTAGTAGACATAGCCTAAGATCGATCAATCAATTACACCTCAAGGCTGAATGGAGTCCATGACAGAAGTGTTCAAAATATTGTCAGGTTGATGTTCCCAGATTAAATAACACATAAGTCAGAGTATTCTATATAATAACAAATGTCAGTGCCTTGGCTCACAACCTCTAAAAGAAAAACTGGGGAACTGGTGGCTAAAAAAATGAACCCGACATCATCAGAAGTCACTGCTAGCAGGTTGAAAATCTGTCAATTTTTAATCTCCTCCTGTATATCAGGAGATATTCAGAGGATTGGAGGTGTAATCCTTGAGTTGCCCATGTGTGATACGGAAAGAATAACTAGCAGAGAAAAGATTTACCATGTGTATAAGAGTAACACGTTTCCCTTAAACTCTTCCTATTGACCACTATCTCCTTCAACTGAATAGGAATTATTTCATTATCAGGATTAATCAAGAATATGTGTACCCGGTGACAGTTTTTTTTATAATGCTTAATTACCTTTTCTTAAAATGCAAGTATCAATAAAGGTTCTCCAAGAGACTTCTTTCATTTATGTCTATAACGATGGTTCTCTTTTGGGAGAAGAGGACAATTTTGCCCCTAAGGAGTGATTTGATGATACCCACAGACATTTTTGGTTGCCACCCTGGGGAGAGGGGCTGCAAATGGCATCTAGTGGGTAGGAGTCCAGGGATGATGCTAAATGTGCTCTAACATACAGGATGCAGCCGCCGCCCGGGCAACACCCCCCCACCCCCACAAAGAATTATTAGGTCCCAAATGTCAACAGTGCCAAGACTGAGAAACTCTAGTCTATACATATTATAAAATACCCAATGCCTAGAATGTGTTTTCTAATTAAATCTGGACTTAACTGCATGCTTTTGGCCCAAGAATTATCTAAAGTTGAGCTCACAAGTATATTCAAACATTTGCAAATACAAACCATTATAAAAATAAACCAGTGATCAAAAACAAAAATTATAAAGTCATTATAAAATGAATTCTACATCTAAGTTTCTCCAGTAGAAAAACAACACCCTTCAAAGTACGTGGGAAAATTTAAGACTTGGAAAGTCAATCTACTCCCATTAAGACTGCTTTACAGGTAAGGAGATGCTAAGTACTCTGAAAAATAAAAAGATGCCAAATTTCCATGGAAACAATCACCCTCCCCCGCTACAAGGTTTTATAGTTGCAAAAAAGGGAGGCAGAAAGATCAAGACACACATTATTAATTGCAATCTACTTCTGTAATATTCCTTGTCAATTCAGTTGATCATGCTTTAATTTCGCCCTTCAAGAGAACTTATCTGCAGAGAAAGTTGTAAAAACAGTTTATGTAAAAGCTGTTTTGCTGTACAATTACCTTTTTTTTTTTTTTAAGATTTTAATTTATTTACTTGACAGAGAGCACAAGCAGGGGAAGCAGCAGGCAGAGGGAGAGGGAGAAGCAGGCTTCCTACTGAGCAAGGAGCCCGATGTGGGGCTCAATCCCAAGACCCTGGGATCATGACCTGAGCTGAAGGCAGACGCTTAACCAACTGAGCCACCCAGGTGCCCCTTGCTGTACAAGTACTACTGATCCAACATATCAAAGTCATGTATAACTTCAAGCACAATGAAAATGCACCTGAATCCCAAGTGTATAAGATGCTTTCTATCATTTCAGTTTCCAGAAAACAGACTGAATTTAAGCATTGTCATTTCTCATCTTTTCCCTAAACAAACACAAGTGATATGATAGAAAAATGTTCACATGACTTACAATTTTGTCTGACCCATAGATCTTCTCCAACTGTTCAGCAACATCCCTTGTTCCATCTGGGCTTCCATCATCTATGATTATAATTTCATAATTGATTCCACTAAAATAAAAAACAAAATGAAAGTTTGTATTGTTTGGAGACTATATTCTCAAAATAAAAAAATAATTTTAAAATTACTAATTCCTCCTCAGTATAAGTGGGAATTTATTGTCATATTAATCACTAAGGAAAACTTCAATTACCAAATGAAATAAATGTCATTTAGTACTTCATCTCCAAACTCAGCGTGTTGCTGAAAAATGCTGTAATGAAGTCCGGAGATGTTAAAAAATTCTCACACAGAAAACATACTCTAATTTAAAAAATCATAGCAACTGTATATTATATATGATACGAATATCATAAAATTTTATTTACCTTGCTGTACAATTTGGAATTCTATTTGGAAATAGAATTATAGGACCTTAATATCAATCTTGGTTATAAAAAATACTTCAAAAGTACATTTAAAAGATCTCTCAAGTTGACTGAATTGCTGAGTGAATATTCTTTTAAATTCCAAATAGATTGAAATAACACAAGGAACCAATTAGATTTCATTTCATCCTTTAAAAAACCCCTTTAAAATGGTGACATACTCTCTTAACACCACTATTTCAAATAGTTGTACCCATTACCTCACACTATTACATACAAAAAGCAGAGAAATACATAAGATTTCAACGTGCTTCAAAATGAACATCTCTCTATTGGTTCTCCATTAACTTTATGTTACAGTTTCTATTCTAAGAACAAGCGAACACAATACTTGGTTGTATATGTTATCACTATGTTTTCCCCCAACTCGTTTTAGATTTTTTTTTAACAATTTTATTGGAAACTTAAGAAGCAGAAAGTAAAGGAAAGCAGAGCAAAACTCCCACAACACTGTTTCCTCTTTGTCCATACTAAAAACAAATATAAGGAAATCAACCAGAAAACACATTGCACTGTTAAAGGCTTAAAAAAGTCAGGCCTGGCAAATTAGGAAGAAAGCTAAACTTAGCCTGTTAAGAGGAAATACCAGGACTTCAGCTCCCTGAGATGCTTTAATTTGGGCAACTACTTTACAAGCCAAAATATGTAAGATGTTGATTCTGGTTGATATGCTGAAAGAGATATACTTCATAAACAAATGAAGTCATTTATTAGCAAATTATACTTTCTCTCACTTCAACGTGCCCAGAACACCTGAGGGTAAGGTAGTCTAATGGAATCCAGTTAAGCTGCCTTTAATTTGACCACATCTGAAAAGAAAATCGTTTCCTTCTTTAAACTTCACTTGGGTTAAAGCAAAAAATATTTGAGACCCAGAGGACAAACTGAACAAGATTTACTATATAACAATTTCTCTCATGTGGAAAGTGCTTATAGAAACCAAAAGAAGAAGATAACTAAAGAGGAAAAAGATATGAATTAAAAAAAAAACAAACTGTGAGGAGCCATGCACATTATAATAGTTATGTCATTCAAAGAATTATAGTCAAAACAGCCATGTTTTTCACCAATTAGCATTTCCAAAAATATAAGTTTACTAACAGCCCGGTTGGCTGGTTGGTGGGGAAACAAGCACTCTCTGAATAATGCCCATCTTAAGGCGGTACAATCTTTTTTTTTTTTTGCGAGCAATTTGGTAATAACTGTCAATTTTAAGCACATCTGTTGAGCCGGCAATTCCATCCTGAAGACTTTACCCCCAGTACACTAGTAAAAGTATGAATGTGTTTGTTGCAACATTCTTCTAAAGGAGCATTCACTACGGGTCCAGCACTTTTCTAAATGGTGGAAAATATGGGGTGAACAAAGTCTGTTTTCATTTATAAAGCAAAAGTCAAAAAAGAAAAACAAAAAAAGCTCTAGAAATAATCTGTGTTCACTGGGATGACCCAGTTAGTTAAATTATAAGTCATATGGAATATTATCGAATTAAAAAATAATAATTTTCTAAGTTGGTGTATGTTGATCTGGAAAGATCTTCAGGGATCTATACATGATCCCATTGGTATAACCCTAAAACAAGTAACTTCGTACTGATACCAGGATATTCCGAAATTTTAAAAATATCGTATAACACTTTCAACCTCTAAAAGCCCTAGTTTCTAACAACCACATCAAACGTCCACTAGTGACCAACGAAGTTGCCCAGCCCAGCAGCAGCTCCCTAACCCACAGAGTCAAACCTCATGCTTACATAAGCACTCAGCACGGGGGCGGGAGTGAGCGTGCTCATTTAGACTCCCGGCTCCTGCCGCACCTTGACCATCCAGAAGTAGGAGTGAGGTCAAGCTTTGAACCTCGCTCCAAGTGAAATGGTGCCCAACCCTACTTAAAAAAAAAGGGGGGGGTAGCTGGGGGGGGAGGGGGGAAAGAGGTGGTGGGAAGTGTACAATAAGGGAATGTCTTACAAAACCCAAGGGCAGGAATGAACCCGAGACACGGGCAGAACCCCAGAAGTATCCGCCTCTGCTTTCTCCAAGGGTGGACTTCTCCCCAAGGATTCCCTCAAGTGCCGAAGGGAGGCCGCGCAGGGCCGCCTCGCGCAGCCAACTGCCGACACCCAGGCCGGCGAAGCCAGCTCATCTCATTCCTCAGGGAGGGCGGCCGGGCACGCTACCTCTCGGAGAAGCTTTTCACCAGCAGCCATACGATGAGCGGTAGGTTCTCGCGCTCGTTGTAGGTGGGCAAAAGCACTGAATACTTGTCCTGTCGCGGGGCGCGCCCCTCCGGCTCACGCCGAGACCTACGAGGACTACCGCTCGCTCCCTCGGAGGCCATGGCGGAACTGCGCGAGACGCCGGAAACGGAATGACGTCACGCGGCGCGCGGGAAGGGGACGGGTCGGACCGTACCAAATTCAGGAAGAGGGGGTACAGGCTATGTGGTTAGGTTCTAGTTAACCTAAGGCTCTCTTCGTGGTTCCATTGGAAATATCCAGGCACTGTGAATCTTTAAAGTTGAATCTGAGGGTTTCTCCAGGAAGTACATGTTTACTTATCACTTTTTCCTATGCTCCGTAAAAATTTCTTAGTTTATTCCAGTCGCTAGGAGACGCTAAGCCGGAAAAGGAAATGCCTTTCAGGACAACTTCCGAGAGAGGCGCCATGGCTTCTAGGGAGGAGGTGCTCGCCTTGCAGGCGGAAGTTTCCCGGCGTGAGGAAGAGCTAAGTTCTCTGAAGCAGAGGCTGGCGGCGGCTCTTTTGGCGGAGCAGGAGCCAGGGAGGTTGGTTCCGGTGTCGCCCCTGCCGCCGAAGGCCGCCCTGTCTCGAGATGAGATTTTGCGTTATAGCCGGCAGCTAGTGCTGCCTGAGCTGGGCGTGCACGGACAGCTGCGCTTGGCCACCGCGTCCGTGCTAGTCGTGGGCTGCGGTGGGCTCGGCTGCCCACTGGCGCAGTACCTGGCAGCGGCCGGCGTCGGCCGCCTTGGCCTTGTGGACTATGACGTCGTAGAAGTGAGCAATTTGGCCCGCCAGGTGCTACATGGCGAGGCGCTGGCCGGCCAAGCCAAGGTCTTCTCGGCCGCCGCCGCGCTGCGCCGCCTCAATTCTGCGGTGGAGTGCGTGCCCTATGCTCAGGCGCTTACCCCAGCCACGGCGCTAGACTTAATCCGCCGCTATGACGTGGTGGCTGACTGCTCTGACAACGTGCCCACTCGCTACCTAGTTAATGACGCATGCGTGCTAGCCGGCCGGCCTCTCGTGTCAGCCAGCGCCCTGCGCTTTGAGGGCCAAATCACAGTGTACCACTATGACGGCGGGCCTTGCTATCGCTGCATATTCCCCCAACCACCTCCAGCGGAGACAGTGACCAACTGCGCGGATGGCGGCGTGCTCGGTGTCGTAACTGGGGTCCTGGGCTGCTTGCAGGCGCTGGAAGTGTTGAAGATCGCCGCAGGTCTGGGTCCGTCTTACAGTCGCAGCCTGTTGATCTTTGATGCCCTCAGAGGACAATTTCGCTGTATTCAGCTTCGGAGCCGCAGGCCTGACTGTGCAGCTTGCGGCGAGCGGCCCACTGTGACTGACCTGCAGGACTACGAAGCCTTCTGTGGCTCCTCAGCCATTGAGAAGTGCCGTTCGCTGCAGTTGCTGAGCCCAGAGGAGCGAGTTTCGGTCACCGACTATAAGCGACTTCTGGATTCAGGCTCACCTCACCTGTTGCTGGACGTCAGGCCTCAAGTGGAGGTGGACATCTGTCGTTTGCCCCATGCCCTACACATCCCTTTGCAACATTTGGAACGGAGGAATGCGGAGAGCCTGGAACTCCTAGGGGAAGCAATCCGGGAAGGGAAGCAGGGCACACAGGAAGGGGTAACTTTCCCAGTTTATGTGATTTGCAAACTTGGCAATGACTCCCAGAAAGCCGTGAAGATCCTGCAGTCCTTGGCAGCAGTCCAGGAGTTAGAATCTTTAACAGTTCAGGATGTTGTGGGGGGCCTCATGGCCTGGGCTGCCAAAATCGATGGAACATTTCCGCAGTACTGAGGTGGATGGGAGAGTCTGACCGGAGGCAGATGTGGATTGCCATGTTACCCAAAAGACACATTTATTTGCATTTTTTCCCCCAGGAATGCATGGAGAGACTGGGTTTGTCCAATAACGGAATACATGGACTCCTTTTTATTAAGGGCTTTTTTGTTGTAATGTCTTGGATGCTGTTGTTATTAATGGGTTTTAATACTGTTTCTGAGAAATATCTAGTGTTTTCAGCGCTTGAAAGATGTCTTGAACATGTGAGTTACAATGTTAAGTCACAGGATTTTGTGTTTTGACAGGTCATTTCTCTGTTCTGCTTTTTTTCCCACCTCCCCCAATCAAAAAGTACTTTAAATCGTGTATTTTTATGCTTGGAAAGGTGTAGTAAACTTAGTCTTCCTGAATTGATCATAGATGATATACTTAAGGTCAATTTATTGTTTAAGACATTGTTTGGGTCTTCTTTCTATTTCAAATGGTAGAATATATTCTACAGAAATGTTTAAAATGTAAATGACTTTAAGTATTTGAATTAGTATCAGAGTGAGATATTTAGTAAGATAAAGGAAACCTCCTTTGTAGTCTGTCAGTTTCTCTTATAAATTGCTGATTTAAGAAAAAAATTTCTTACAGTATTGTACACACTGTATACTGTGGTTTGGCTTGCTTTGGAATCCTCAAGCCTAAGTCCCAACCTTCTGCTCTCCCCTGCCCTTTATTCCTAATCCAGTCTGTTATTTTTTTTTTTCTTGCTTTACTGGCCAAGTACACCAAATACAATATTGAATTAAAGTGGAATAGTGAGCATTCTTACGTCCTTCACGATCTCAGGTGAAAAACTTTTGACCAATATTACTTGTTATTGCTTTACTGTAGCTACTGCCCTTTATCAGATTAAAGAAATTTCCTTCCTTTTATAGTTTGCTAAGTTTTTGTTGAATTCATCAAGTGCTTTTTCTGCGTTACATGCTGCCTTTTTCTCTTTGGTTGATGCAGTGGATCACATTGATTCTATTTGGTGGCGAAACACAACACACATACACACACACACAATTTCCCCTCTCAGTAACTTCCAGGTGTAAAATACGGTATTGTCAACCACGTGCACATGGTGTGTAACAGATCACAGAACCTTCCATCCTGCATGGTTGAACCTTGACACCCACCAAACCACTCCCCAATTCTTCCCTTCAATTTGCCTTTTTTATTTTATTTCATGTATTTTATTCCCATATTTTATAGTAGTACAAAATGTAGGTGTTTTTATGTTTACTTATTAACATTTTCATGAAATGGCAGATCTGTGTAACTTCTATACAGAATTAAAAGCAAAGATTTGGTCGGTATCCATGGCAATTTAAGAATACTTGCTGTGTCAAAAGGGCCTCCACTCTCAGAGCTGATTGTGGGATGCGGGTCTGTAATCCTCAGAAATCACAGATGTAAATGTGAAATCTTTGTATTTCTGGCTGCAGTTTTTTTAAGTTTAACATCTTGTGGACCAGACAAAACCCTTGCAGGTCAGATTACTCAGTTTGCAACCTCTTATATAGACTCTTATTTTATCATAAAAGGATGGTATTATTTAACAATCAAATGCAAAATTAGGATAGTCCTTACCTTTTAACTGTAAAAACATTGTAACCCATGTTTTGAATGGGTATGCCTCAACCTTTTTTGTAAAGGTGGAGCAGGTTTCTTAGACTGTTTTTCCCAAGGAGTTGTGGAAATAAATGACCGAGACCAGGAGAGGAGAGTAAAGATGGCTGGCTTGTGTTCCAGCTTCTTACTACCAGGACAAAAGCCACTTCTGATACATACAAAGAAACAAAGGGGACTGACATGGGAACTATTTCCTATTCTAAAGGCTGGCGTCCTAAAGTTAAGCAGTTTCGGTAGTTCCTGCAAACTTGGTTCTCAATAGGACAGGCAACGGAAGACAACTCTGGCTGCTTAAGAGGGAAAGGGGCTTATTAAAGTAAGACAGTGCTTCTGAGAATTTTGTGGACAGCCTTAAAGCTGTAATTCCAGGAGTGATGCCCCAAACCATGCATAGAAGTGACCTGAGAACACTTTGTATGCTGTGCTGCCCCATCTAGCACTAGAGGAAACTGCTAGCATAGTCTCACTGCTCTCCCGGAAAGCTCAGAACTTTAGCCACTGCTCGGGGGACAGAAGGCAGAATCGCTTTACGTCGATTGCTCTTCTGATTCAGTCTTCTGAGGTGTGTCTGGTAGGGAGAGCCTAGTCACATGCCTCCGTCCTACCTGCAAGAGCGTCTGGGAATTTGGGTCCTGACATCTGCAATCGGGAGACAGAGCCCAATCTGGCATTTTCTCAAATTAGTGAAAGATTTTTTTTTTTCAAAAGTTGGGATATCAGTATGACCGGTATCTGTTACAGGATCCAAATTTTTCTATTCTTTGAAATTTTGTTTTCTCTGGGGATTGTGGCCAGTTTTTTTTTACATTCAGATGGGATTTTTAACTAGATATATATATATATTTTTTTCCTTTTCATTTAACAGACATCAAGTGTACCAGTTACTATTCTAAACTCTGGGATAAAGATGAACAAGAAAAAAGATGACCAAGAGATTTCCTATTTTGGAATTTACATGTAAATGGGGGAGACAAATTAACAAATAAATTAGTGTTAAGTGTCATAAAAGAAATGAAACTGATGTATTGGGGTGGGGATGTATTTTGGGTAGATTAATTAGAGGAAAGCTCTTTGCAGAAGGGTTAACATGAAACCCAGAATCTAAATGGTGATAAGGAGCCAGTTAGACTTGGGAGAACCTCCCTAACTGGGAGAAAAACAAGTGGAAAGGCCCTGAGGCAAATAAACTTATAATGTTTGAGAAACGGAAGAGGCATGTGGGTTATGAACAGTTGAGGAAGGTAGAACAAGGTGAGGTTTATGGAGATTGGGAACACATCAAGTAGGTTGTAGACCAGAAGTTTGGTTTTCATTCCAAGTGAAAATAACAGCTAACATTTATTGGACGCTTACTATGTGATTTGGAACTTGAACCCAGATGGTCTGGCTAGAGAGTCCATGCTCTAAGCAATATACTATACTGATTCTTGGTGAGAACTTTGTACTTGTTTTATATGTTTTCACTTTTGAAAAACTTTGTACATGTTTTATATGTTTTCACCTATGCCGTAAGCATCAGGATGAGAAGAGCTTGGATTTCAGATGCAGAAATGTACTCCGATGCACTTGGCTTGCAGACTTCTCTCTAGGGAAGGAAACCCAGAGTGAAATCCCTAGGAGCCCTCTGACGCCGATGTGTTACCTAGGTAATGTCCAGTTAATAATGAGCCACTTTGGTCAAGGAAATTGAGAAATAAGTTCTCAACGTGAGCCACAGCTGGTAAATAGAAGGGTTGCCAAGGAGGGGGGTCAAAAAAGGGCAGGAAATCTCCCGAGACCGTTACCATCGGAGAGGAGGGATTATTTGTTTTCAAGGTTGTTTATTTTTAATTAGCTGCTCCCTCCTACAGCAGCAGAGGGGCCCCTCAGAGCCTGAGGTCAGGTATGTATGTAGCCCAGTTTGCTCTACCCAGGAGAAAATTTCTTTGCTTTTATATGTTGTATCTTAGGATTCCATATGTAACAGGAGGTAGCCCTGTCCAGGTAAGAATAAAATCTCATCATTTGAAATCATGCATCTGCCTTCAGATTCAGGATAATTCTGGAGTCAGTTTGGAATATTAGGAAAACGGTGCAGGGGTGGTCAAGTATTTTGCAAACAAAATGGTAAAAAGGGTTAATTCATGCCTTCGATGAGCTATAATCTCTGAAGCACTCAGGATGTGAGAGAAAAGCTAATTAAGCCAGCCCAGAAATGGGGTTATCTGATAGATAGGTTATCGTTTACTATGAAGTCCTGTGTAGTGATACTGATTCTGGCTTTTAATCTTCAGCCCAATTACTCAGAATGTAAAAAAACAACAATAACAATGAATCATGAATTGTTCAGGTGTTTCATTCCTTACTTTTAATGCCATTTGTTGGACAGGGTGCTAAAGGTAAGGAAAGAGAAAAGTGTTAGGTCTTAAAATTTGCCTTTTTAACTAAGGTGCCAGAGTAGGGTGACATTGATGGAAGGTGTTTTGGGCATATTTTTAAATTAACAGTGCTTTCTTTCCCTGATGCTTCCCAGATGAGGGAGACCAGAAACGAAGTAGAATTTAGCAGCCCAAAGTTCAGATGATTTACAACAGTGGACTCTTAAATGCAATAAAACTCCCAAGCAAGGTTTGCTTTATGTCCGGAAGTCGTATTTTACAACCTGGACTTAAGCATCCCCTGGGGGCAAACTCTGGCTTGTCTACCCAACAGCCTCCCCACTCCCACTTTCCTCCTCGCTGGCAGGGCTGAAAATATCCCTTCTTAGCCTCCCCTGCAGTTTTGAAGAAGCTACCCTTCTATTTTTTTTCTTTTTAAGATTTTATTTGTTTGTTTGTTTATTTATTTATTTGAGAGAGAGAATGAGAGAGGGAGAGAGCACATGAGGTGGGGAGGGGCAGAGGGAGAGGCGGAGTCCCTGATCCGGGACTTGGTCCGAGGAATCCAGGATCAAGACCTGAGCCCGAACGAAGGCAGTCGCTTAACCAACTGAGCCACCCAGGCGCCCAGAACCTGCCCTTCTGAACAATTTCTTCCATCAAATACAGTTCAAATCTGTTCACTTCTCACTTACCTTCACGGCTGCCACCCTAGTCAAGTCATCTCTCCATCAAATGTATAGCCTTTAGAAACACACACACACCATCAGTTGCACGGCTGAGTGCCCAGAGTGCTATATAGATCTTACTTAGGTCCTAAGATAATAAAAGAGGTACCTTTGTAAAGCAGGGATGACAGCCTCAAATTTATGTTAATATAAGTGTCCTTGGACTTTAAGATCACAAGTTTCATTCGACATAATGAACAACAGTTAAATATCTATTTTGCACAGAGCTTAAAGGGATTTGTAAGCTCAATACCTACAGGGGCTAGCCAAATAAAGACCTGAGTGAGGGTGGCCCGCAAGGGAAGGTGGTGGACCAAGGACACACAGCACATCTGAAGTACCGGTACGGCTTTAGCCAACGTTGCCATGCAGGAATGTGCGTGGGATATTCCCAAATCTTTCTGTATTGAGGAAAAATCTGGACATTTGTAGATCTGAAAACTGATTCTTGGAGTTTTCTGTGAAATCTTCTGATTTTAAAATGTTGAAGGGGCGCCTGGGTGGCACAGTCGGTTAAGCATCCTACTCTTGGTTTGGGCTTGGGTCACGATCTCAGGGTTGTGAGACGGAGTCCTGCCTCGGGCTCTGTGCTTAGCATGGAGTCCGCTGGAGATTCTCTTTCCCTCTCCCTGACCCTCCCACTCGTACTCTCCCTCTCACAAATAAATAGATCTTAAAAAAAAAAATGTTAAAGATGAATTTTAAAATTCCAAAACTGTTTTACCAGTTGAAACAGATGTAGGCTGGATAAAGCCTTTATTATTATTATTTAAGATTTTACTTCTTTGTCAGAGAGAGAGCGAGCACAAGAAGGGGGAGCGGCAGGCAGAGGGAGAAGCAGGCTCCCTGCCGAGCAAGGAGCCCAATGTGGGACTTGATCCCAGGACCCTGAGATCATGACCTGAGCCGAAGGCAGACGCTTAACTGACTGAGCCACCCAGGTGTCCGTGAATAAAGCCTTTAGGTGTAAATAGAAACACAAAACAAAATGAAACAAAACATGACTTGGGTCTTATTTAATTTGGTGGAGACAGAGTTGAGGGTTGGGGGTAGCCTAAAGCAGTTTAACAATTGAACACTTGTATTTTGTGCTTTTCATTTATATTGTATTTATAAGCTGATCATCCTAGGTGGCTAAAGTTTTGAAGGAAAGATTATTTTTTTTTCTTCATTTTCATGCCATGTAAATTTAGTATCACATAAAGTGGTTTGAGATTGATATTTTTCAAAGACTGAAAAATTGGAACTGGGGTCTTTCTTGCACTGCCAATCTATGCTCTGCTTTTCCTAGTATTTTGGTGAATTGGTGTTTGAGCGTAATTTCTTAGAGAAAGGTACCTGTAAAATAGATAATGACAGTGAAGATGGACACTTGTAATGGGAAGGGGAGTTTACACATGATATATTTGGAGATTTGCACCTGTAGTGTTTAGGCTGTATTAGATTCATAAATTAACCTCAAATAACGGCAGGAAAAAAGAGTGATTAAATGGGTTAAGTTTTGGGCGCCTGGGTGGCTCAGTTGGTTAAGCAACTGCCTTCGGCTCAGGTCATGATCCTGGAGTCCCGGGATTGAGTCCCGCATCGGGATCCCTGCTCAGCTGGGAGTCTGCTTCTCCCTCTGACGCTCTTCCCTCTCGTGCTCTCTGGCTCTCATTCTCTCTCTCTCAAATAAATAAATAAAATCTTAAAAAAATGGGTTAAGTTTTCTCAAGAAAAATAAACTATTGAAAGATAGTTGATTCATAATGATTATCTGAAAAAGAGATTTTATTATCCTTTTGAACATTTACTTCTAATTTTATTTATTTATTTATTTATTTTTAAAGATTTTATTTATTTATTTGACAGAGAGAGACACAGCGAGAGAGGGAACACAAGCGGGGAAGTGGGAGAGGGAGAAGCAGGCTTCCCACTGAACAGGGAGCCTGATGCGGGGCTCCATCCCAGGACCCTGTGATCATGACCTGAGCCGAAAGCAGACACCTAACGACTGAGCCACCCAGGCGCCCCTTACTCCTAATTTTAAAGAGCAAAATATACCTTCAAAACATCAATATAACATAAGTGATACGATCATACACTCAGTTTTTAAAAAGGCTTAATTAAAAAAAAATACTTGATGCTCATGGTAAAATTTGAACAGCTCAAAAGTATGTACACTAAATGCAATGTGGGATCCTGGATGGAATCCTGTAACAGAAAAATGATATTAATGGAAAAACGGGAAATCCAAGTAAAGTCTGTGGTTTAGTTTAGTTAATTTCTTCGATTTGACAAATGCACCCTGGGCTACAGGGTGTTAACGTTAGGAGAAGCTGGGTAGAAGGGAACTCTCTTTACTATTTTTACCACTCTAAAATTATTAGAAAATAAAAATTTAACAACAAAACAAAAAATAGTACTACATTTAACCCTTGAACAACGCAGGAGTTAGGGACACCAATCCCCGTGCAGTTAAAAAAACTCTCCAAAAACTTTACTAATGGCCTACTGTTAACTGGAAGCCTTACCAATACTTAGTTGATCAACACATATTTTGTATGTTATATGCATTATATACTATATTCTTCTAGTAAAGTAAGCTAGAGAATAGAAAATGTTAAGAAAATCATAAGAGAAAATACATTTGCAGTACTGTAGTGTATCTTAATTGAAGAAAGTCTGCGTGTAAGTGGACCCACACAGTTCAAACCCATGTTGCTCAATGGTCAGCTGTGTGCACAGAAAGTGTGTCTTCCTTTCCACTCCTAACTACTCTCAGTTCCTTCCCCAGAGACCATCTTTGTAACCAGTCTCGGTGTGTTCCTATACACACCGTTTTGTGCATATACCTTTTAAATATGAATGGTATTTACACTGTTTCAATACTTTTTTTTTAAGATTTTATTTATTTATTTATTTATTTGAGAGAGAGAGACAGAGATAGTGAGAGAGAGCACGAGCAGGGAGCAGAGGGAGAAGCAGGCTCCCCGCTGAGCAGGGAGCCCAACATGGGGCTGGATCCCAGAATCCTGAGATCATGATCTGAGCTGAAGGCAGACGCTTAACTGACTGAGCCACTCAGGCGTCCGTGTATACTTTGGTTTTTTGTTTGTTTGTTTTTCTTTAGAGAGAGAGAGAGAGAGAGAGCACACCCAGGGAGGGGCGAGGCAGAGGCAGAGGGAGAGAGAGAATCTCAAGCAGGCTCCATGCCCAGCACAGAGCGCAATGTGGGGCTTGGTCTCAAGACCCTGAGATCATGACCTGAGCCAAAATCAAGAATCAGACACTCAACCAACTGAGCCACCCAGGCACCCCTGTACTTTGTTTTATAAAAAAGTATTATACATTGGCCACTTTGCTCTCCATTCACATAGACCAGCCTCATGCTTTTTATCCAATGTTTAGAACACCATCATATACATGCCTTACAATTTCTTTAACCAGTTCCCCCATTGGAGGACATTCAGGATTTTTACGGTCCTTTTGCTATTAGTAATAATACTTCCAAGCATATCTTGATATTTACATCTTTGTACAAATACATTTAACAAATAGTCAAGTGCTTACCACGTGCCCGGTATGGTTCTAGGAACAGCTGTGAGAATATATGGGTAGGATAAATTCCTTGCCATGGTATTGTATCACACAGTATGCCCAGTTCTGAATTTGAGTAGGCAGTGCCAAATTCCCTTCCCAAGGGGCTATATTAATGTATTCCAACATGCCTAAGAAAGGCTGCTTCCCAACACCCTTGCCAACTTAGTCTTTTCAGACTTTTAGATCTTTGCCAATCTGATGGTTAAAAAAAAATCTAATTGTATTATTTTACATGGTTTACTATAAGTTTGAGTAGTTTTTCATTTGCTTAAAAGTGTTTTTGAATAAAAATTTTATTTATTCTTAGCTCACTTTTCTACTGAGTTGTGTGATCTCTTCTTATTGATATATATAGTTAAGAAAGACCACTTGGGGGAAAAATCTGTATTCCTTAGCAAAATGGTTTTGAATGAATTCATTTTTGCAGATTTATATTGAAAGTCTACTATGTACCAGGCACTGGCCACGTTCTGGGTACGAGATAGGGGGTGGGGCTTGCCTTCCAGGTGTTCGTAGCTCGTTTTACAACTTTACACATGTAATTTACGGAGCCTTTCCCACCTACATTGTTTCATCCAGTCCTTCAACAGGGATTCAGTCCTTTATCTGAGATACAGAGAACTATCTCTTGTTCAGAGGTTCCTCTTACGTGTTCTTACCAGTAATAGATTTCCTTGAAATAACTTAGTTGGTGGGGAGCCTTATTCTCAAAGTGGAACCTTTCCATCACTAATGAGGTCAGCCTCTCTTGTCCCTGTACAGCATTTTAGAAAAGATTGTACTGTAGCCTGGGTGAATTTTTCAA
This sequence comes from Eumetopias jubatus, assembly GCF_037043125.1. Taxonomy (NCBI): domain Eukaryota; kingdom Metazoa; phylum Chordata; class Mammalia; order Carnivora; family Otariidae; genus Eumetopias; species Eumetopias jubatus. The sequence goes on from NW_028274815.1 coordinate 130,155,119, forward strand.
CTCTTCCCAAGTGTTTTATGTGTTCTGATTGTCATCAGAAAATCTTTTTCTTGGAGCCACGGTGGGTCATTGTAAGCAATGAATGCCACTGTAATGAGGCTTGTGTCCGGTTGGTCCATTGTTGATGGCTTCCTGATGATGTCGGTGCCATCTTGGGTCTTAATTTAAGAGGAGATAGTTGCGGTCAGGACACTTGGGACACTTAGACCATTAGCTGATGCACCTTCTTTATTTCCAGTGCATGGGTTGCATATACTACTTTGAGATTCCCTGGGTACGTCTTTATGATATAATTTCACACTTGAGTTTCTTGATTTGAAAACAAACATATCGTGGGAACTGGTTCTCATTGGTTGGATTTCTGAAAGCTGGATATACCAGGATAATGGCTTAGCACTTACCACTTTTCCAAGTCCTTGTGTCTCATTCCTCCATTGCCCTCCTAGATCTAGGATCTCCTCCCACAGCAATGGCTTCCCCCCGATTCTTGTCTCAGGACCCCTCCTCTCACTCAACTCTCTTTTGGGACCTGACACTCAGCAGGTGTCCAGAAACCCTTTAAACCAATGCCTCTGGCAGCTGAAGTATATAGAGAAAGACTGGCATGGAACCTTAGGATTTCATTTCTTCTTGTTTTGGTTTTGACTTACTTTTTAAAAGGAGGACTGGAGAGTATATTTGCCTTGGTTCACACCGGATTTTACCTGAATGGACTGCATTACATTTTATGCACTCTACAAATACTCTGGTTTCTTCTACATGCCAGATACTGGAACTTCTTCTCCTCTGGAACTTTATTCCTGGGGCCTCTAGGAAGCACACAGAAGGGACTTCTGCTGGGGCTCCCCCCCATACCTGGGCTGGGACCCCCAGCCACAAGGTTGCATGGGGAGGCAGAAGCTGTCCCATCACTGGCTTCTTCAGTAATGCAGTGGTCAGACAGAAACAAATGCCCTCTCATGCCCATTGCTGCTCCAGGCTGGCAGATTCGCTTGGCTGGATGCTGGGGACATCAGATGGTCAGCAGGAGACTGACCAATGACAGTCACCCAGCAAATCAAATCTACTGCAAATATCTCACAAAAGATGCAGGATCTCATAAGGCTAATAAAGGTGATGTTGGAAAACTGCTTGAAACTCCCAAAGGTACTACATGAGGATTTGGCAGACAACAGCAAAGATGAAATCCACATGGATGATGCTCCAAGTGGCACTTCTTTAGGAGAATGATGTGATAACAATTAAGAGAGTCCTTTAGAACATCAACGAACCTTCATGTAATATCCAGGAGTGTCCAGAAATTATATTTCTGAAACAACCCTCCTTCTGTTTGGGCTATGAAAGTGAAGTGGATAATTTGTTGGACCATGGGATGGTTTTTGTTGAAAACTTACCAAAAAAAAAAAAAATCTATTCCTGATTTGTTCTAGCCTTTGTTCTAAGAATGAGGTCTGCAATAACCTAACTTTTATTAAATAAAATTAGTTTAAGAATTTTTTATTTTGGAGGAATTATAGAAGCACAGGATGTGGCGGAACATGTACAGGGTGTCCACATTCCCTTCCCCAGTTTCCAACTTGCATAAATAACTATTCAACAAATAACTATTCATCAAAACTTGGGAAATGACATTATTACAATCCAGGGCTCATTCAGATTCACCAGCTACCTGCGTTCATTTGTGTGTAGCTCTGCCATTTTATCAGGTGTAGATTCTTAGCAGTGAAGATACAAGGCTATTCAATTACCACCAGGATCCCTCCAGCTACCCCTTTATAGCCACACCCACCTTCCCCCAGTGCCAACCCCAGCAACCACCAATAATTCTGTGATTTCAAGACTGTTATATACGCGGAAATATACAGTATGTAACCTTTAGCAATTGGCTCTTTTTCAGTCCGAATAATTTCCCTGAGGTCGCTAGTGGGTTGAATAGTTTTTCCACAAAAGATAGGTCTAAGTCCTAACCCTTGGAACCTGTGGATGTGACCTTATATGGAAATGGAGTCTTGGCAGATAGCATTAATTTGAGGATCGTAGGATGAAATTATGCTGGATATATGTTGGGCCCTAAGTCCTATGACTGGTGTCCTCATAAGAGAAAAGGGAGATGTGAGACGCAGAGACACGTGGAGGGGAAGGCCAAGGGGAGGCAGAGGTAGAGATTGGCATGATGCAACCACAGGATGCTAAGAGTCACTGGCGGCCACCAGAAGCTGGGACACAGGACTGGAACAGGTTCTCCCTCAGAGCCTCGGGTAGGAACCAACCCTGCCGACACCTTGTATTGCATTTCTGGCCTCCAGAGCTGTGAGGATAAAGTTCCTCTTTTTAAAGCCACTAAATTCATGATAATTGGTTACAGTCACTTTAGGAAACTGACGGAAACTCCATCCAAGTTGTTGCGAGGATCCCTCTCATTGCCGAGTGGGGTCTGTGGTGAGGATGGTACAGCCACTCGATTAATCGTTCATCTGGTTATTTCCAGTCTGGGGCGATTATGAAGAAAGCTGCTACGAGCATAAATAGATTTATCTTTTTAAAATAAATTTTGCTTTCATTTTTTCAAGATAAAGCCCCAGTCAAATTTCTTCCCCTCCACTATTTACTCTGAAATGTGGGTCTCCCTTTTAAGTAGACTTACTATCAACAGCACTTTTCTGGTGCTACCCATACTTGCCTAGCGAGGGCCTGCTGTCTTTAGCTCATCTGGCTCTAAGAATTGCAACCTGGTGGACCCAGATTTTTGGATGGGGGCACAAGCTAAACTGGCCAGAATTAATGCAAAGTGAAAGCCTGCTTTGAATGGGCAGAGTTTAGAAATTCAGCGTTAGGACTCTCGCCTTGGCCTTGTCTTCTTACATCTGGGGGTTGCTGCTCAGTCCAGCTGACATGGCATATGGAGGGCCACGTGAAAGACCTACAGACCACACAGGGTACACTTGCTGCTCGACACGCATGAGGAGTTTGGAAGAATGTCCCGGCAGCCTTGGGAAGGCGGGCTATTCAATAGAGCAACTTAAGCAGGTTGGCTGAGGTTATATTTCCCTTCTATTCCTCAGCCAGGAGAGGCTGCAGGGCCTCCATTCAGTTTCTGCCTTGCTCCTTGTCTTCTTCAAATATATATATATATATTTTTAGCACTTTCTCTGTGCCAGCACTGGGGTCCAGCAGTAAATAAGGTAGACACACTCTTCACTCCCAAAGCTCATGTTGTAGTGGGAGAGAAACACTAAAACAAACAACCCCCCCCCAAATTAAAAAAACAAACAGGCACACAACCAGAACCAGCTATATAATTTACAGGGCCCTTTATTCAAACACTGCCGAGAATCTCATAATGGAGACGGCAGAGCAGGAGACCGTATGTGGGACTCCGAGACTGCACCTGCAGCAGGGCTTGAGCATAATTACCGTGTGCAGGCTATGTGGTGATGTCACAGCTGGGGACGGGCAGGGGAGGGGGTTGTTGGCAGGTTGGGGTTACTGCTAAACATACTGTCATGCACAGGACAGACTCACAACAAAGATTTATCTGACCCCAAATTTCAGTTGCGTCAAGGTTGAGAAATCCTGCTTCAGTTAATGACAGTTTTAATATGTGCCAGAAAAACCCCCCAAAACTCAGAGGGTTTTATTGCCAACATACAGCCGGGGTACCTGCCTTAGTCTGGGGAAGGCTTCTTGGAGGAAAGACCCTTTAAACTGAGACACAAAGAATGGGTATGAATTAGCCAAGCTCGAGAGGAGAGGGGATGGCAGCGATTGAGATTTTTTTTTGGGGGGGGGCGGTGTCAATTCTTAACATCCTTTTCATCCCTACGGAGGTTCAAAACCAAGTGAGAAAGAGACACGGGGCAAAGGTAGACAAAGGTGACACTTTTACAACTCGAAAAGCTACTCGGGGACTGTACTTTGGTATGACCACACTTGCTAATCTGCTGTTCTGACCATGCACTTATTGTACCAGCTGGCAGCCTCCCCCCGAGGGACAGAGCTGCTCGGCGGTCACCAGAGTATACCCCCCACCAGTCTCAAAAAGAGAAGACAGGAAGGGGCTAAGGCATATATGACCAGTAGTCCCCCGCTGCCGGCCCCTGGCCACTCACCAGCTGGCGCGAGAGGGTAAGTGAAGGTCAAGGGAAGTACAATAACCTGGAGACCTCTGAAAAGCCCTGTTGCCAGGGCAGCATTCAAGCCCAATGAAGCCAGAATTTAAGGGGTCAGGCACCTTTTTTTTAAAGCTCCCCCACCCAGGGTTGTCAGAAAAACCACACGATGCCCTTAACTTTCAGATAAGTAACACATACATTTTTTTAAAGTTTTTTAAAATTTATTTAAATTTATTTATTTGACAGAGAGAGAAAGAGCACATAAACAGGGGGAGCAGCAGAGGGAGAAGGACAAGCAGGCTCCCAACGTGGGGCTCGATCCCAGGATCCTGGGATCATGACCTGAGCTGAAGGCAGACACTTAACCGACCGAGCCACTCACGCGCCCCAACACATACATTTTTTTTAGTTCAAGTATATCCCAAAGATCCCATGCGACAGACTTAGACTATCAATGCGTGTGTTGTTCATCTGAAATGCAAAGTTAACTAGGCATCTCGTATTTTTATTTGCTAAATCTGGCAACCCTGTGATCCCAGATGATTTCCACCTGCAGTCAAGTTTAAGCCCCACCGAACCAAGGAAGCAGGAAGCGTGGGAAATTGTTGTCCTACATTTTCTTGCCTTTGGTTCTCTTGACCCATTAAGCATAACTATCAAGCCTGTGGACAACCAGGGTTGGGCTGTCCCCATGGGGGGGATAGCAGTCTCTCTGATCAGTCCTGCCTTCTTGAACCCCAATATCAGCTAGTGCTCCTTGAAGATCCTCCTGGCTCGGCAGTGGGCTGGGAAAAGCATTGTCTTTAAAACCACACAAAGCTTACTCAGTACTCCTCACCAAAAATGAATTCCCTATTTATTTTTCTATCTCAGATTATGTCCAGCCTTGTTATCCAGTGTGGCTCATTGAGGGTTCAGTAATGAGGTTATATATACTCCCAGCATAAAAGCTAATAGTATGTTCCCCCACATTTGAAGATGAAGTCTTTTTTATATTCCCTGGAATGAATGAACGTCCAAAGATTCCTTGTAACTGGAAGTGCAAATAAATTGAAGTCCAAAGGAATTAAAGGCTGAGCTCCAATCCACTTGCCTTCTAAGTTGTAAGACCAAAGCAGTTAGGCTCCATATTCATTTTCCCTACTTTCTCACTCAGCTCAGTCTCAGCCGCGAGGGGTCTCATTGCTATGGCAGGTAGAACTGGGTGTCCTTCAGGAGCTGTGGTCTGGGCTGTTTCCTCCTGAACAGGTGTAGTTCCCAAAGGATCTCACAGGTTGAATTAGTCTCCCGGGGGCCCTTGCTTCAGGGTCCAAAAGAGGGAAAGTGAAACCAGCATATGGCAGCACCAGCCCCATACCCACAACATTTTCTGAGGAAACCTATTCCCACTCTGAGCAGCTCTTCAAGCAGAATGATCGTGCCACAACTCACCACCTGGCGTCACCCAGGCCCTCATTATTATTAATAATGGCAAGAACAGAAAACACCAGCTTCTTTAGGATGCAATGCAGCCAGGCTGAATTTCCACACGCCCACAGCTAGTAAATGTAAATCCAGTTGGAAAGAGAATCAGAAAGCTTGTTCTGTAAAGGACAAGAAAGTGAATATTTTGGGCTTTGCAAGGCATATGGTCTCCTTTGCAACTACTCAGCTTGGCCATTGCAGCATGAAAGCAGCAACAGACAGTATTCAGCCAAAGGGTATGAGTGTGTTGCAATAAAACTTTATTTATAAAACCAGGATGGGCTGTAATCCACCAGTCCTTTAACTGGGAGGAATCTCCCACCAAAAAGTTACTCTTGGCACTAGCCATTTACCATATCTGGGGGCCAAATCCATTAACTCATGTGACTCCTTCCTCTGAGAGTAGCCATTAAATGTTTCTTTTTTGCCAAGTTTTAAGACATGAGGATCTTATTTGAGGTCTTTTCCTTCCTACTTAGGATCATCATTTACAGCAAATAATGATCCAGCTATTGGACCTGTGCAGGTCTAAGTGCCGTATACTTCTTTACTTAATGATTTTCATGAGAACTCATTAAGTAGATTCTGTTATTCTTCCAGTTTTGCTGGGCAGGAAACTACAGTACAGAGCAGTTAGATAACTGGGTCCAAGTCTACACAACTGGGAGGTAGCAGTAAAGAGGACCATGCAGTCCAACTGGCCTAAAGCCTCTTTATGTTTGTTTCCCCTTTGAACCTTGTGTTTCCAGAGCCCTAATGGGAAGCAGGCTTGGGCTCTTGGTGAGAACCTATGTCAAGGTCTGGCTTTTCATCCGCAGGAGGATATTCTGGCCTCCCTTTTTTTCTGCGGGAGTGGGCTACACTCTGCTAACAGGGGTTTTTAATTTTGGGGCGGTGCCCTGGTGCCTTTGGCAGTTTACGGATGCCCATGAATCCCTTCCTAGAATATCCAGTTGGCTTCCTTCGTTAAGCCTCTGTGTGGTTTCCAGTGAAACACAGTTAAATTTTTATAGAAACAAATTTGCGAGATGGAATATTTGTGCTTCTTGTATTTTTGTGTTATTGATGCACTGAATAACAATCTGATGGCAAGGTCAACCACCCTAACTCTGAGCAGAAGCAGTATTTTGAAATACCTGTGACAACTCTAATGCATTATAAAAATATCCATGATTTCTACTGGTCACCAAGTCATAGGTACTGTTAATCTGCTGGTCCAGAAGTGTACCATGTTGGTTAAAGGTTGGTGAGAATAAAGTTTTTTTTTCTGATCCAAGTTCAGAGACACCCTAGGTGCTTCTAGAAGTCTGTGGACCTCGTTTAAGAACACCTGCACTCAGTTTGCATTTCTCCTGCTGGTCTCATCCTATAGGAAAGACTCATTTAGAGTTTTAATGGTTTAATTCAGGGGTTGGCAAACATTTTTGGTAAAGTACCAGACAGTAAGTATTTTTGGCTTTGCAGGCCATCCAGCCTTTGTCCCAACTACGCCCCTCCACAGCTGTAACATGAAAGCAGCCAGAAACAGGATGTAAATGAATGAGTGTAGCTGGGTTTAAATAAAACTTTATCAGTGGACCCTGGAATTTGAACTTCATATAATTTTTATGTGACATGATATATTATTTTCCTTTTGATTTTTATTTCCAACCATTAAAAAAAAATGTAAAAACCATTCTTAGTGGCAGGCCAGACAAGAACTGGATTTGGCTCGTGGGTCGAGGTTGGCCAACCCCTTGTTTAACTTGTATCTCAAGGCTGGTCCATTTCCCTTTCTGCCACAAGGAAGGCAAGCACTGTCTGCTAGACCTGTGGGTTGGCTTTCTTTTCTTTCCCTCTGCTTTCTGGCCCTGCCATTTTTTTTTCTTCCATATTCTTCTGCTGGGGTCTCTTTGTTCTTTGTGGGATTTCTCAGAGTGAGACTTAAGAAGTTAATTCTAGGTCTGCCAAGAGCATCCACAGTTAAACGAGTCTTAGCCCCTTTTCCTCCTTGACTTGGGCTGTCTTCCCTGGGAGACATTCTCCTTTCAGACCAACTTCTGAACTAGCCTGGGCTTGGTCTTATGCTTCCTTTTTAATTTGTCTCATCTTTGCTGAAGTCATCTTTTTTTTTTAAGATTTACTTATTTATTTGGAGGGGGAGGGGCAGAGGGACAGGGAGAGAGAGAACCTCCAGCAGACTCCCCACTGAGCAAGGAACCCAATGCAGGGCTCAATCCCACAGCCCTGAGATCACGACCTGAGCCGAAATCAAGAGTCGGACACCCAACTGACTGAGCCGTCCAGGCGACTGAATAACATTTTCAAGCCTGTCTTTTCTTCGGACACAGGCAAGTCCTATGTCCAATAATAATTTTGATTTGTTTTACTATGATGTTTTCCCCTTGAATCTGAACCACTTGTTCTAGCTGTTCCTACCTTCAACGGGTGATTCCCTTATCATTCTTAATTTGGAGTTTCTCTCTGCAGCTTTAAAGGTTTCCAATATCTTAGCTCCATATCTGATGGCTGCTCCAGGCTGTCCAGATCTGGCCTTTCTACTCCTGGTCGGCTTCTTTGATTCCTAGTAGCAATGAGGGCTTTTCCTCTCTTCAAATACCGCTGTAGGATATGGTAGACCTGATTGTAGTCCCTTTCCCTTTAAGATTTTGGCCTTTCATGGGGCGCCTGGGTGGCTCAGTCAGTTAAGCATCTGACTCTTGATTTCGGCTCAGGTCATGATCTCAGGGTCATGCGACTGAGCCTTGTGTTGGGCTCCACACTTAGCATGGAGCCTGCTTAGGATTCTCTCTTTCCTTCTCCTTCTGCACCCTCCCCCCAACTCATTCTCTCTCTAAAAAAAAAAAAAAAAGGAAAAAATTGGCCTTTCATTTCCCATTTCCTTCTTCATTTTGGTCTGGCTGTCTTCTTAGATGTTGACATTTATCTCTAGGGAAATACCTTATTTCATCCTTAGCTTAATGAGCTATACCCCCTTCTTTTATTGGCTTTTTTTTTTTTTGATGAAACCCTTCAATCACAAAAGGGGACAGAATAGTAAAATGAAACCCCATGTACCCCTCACCCAGAATCAGTCAGCTCTCGAACGACCCTTTTAGGTGTGACCCCACCCACTTTCTCTTGCTTTTCGTAGCTTGAAGGAAACCCCAAACATGGTTACTTCTATTGGTTTTCTGTTGCTGTGTAACAAATCGCCACAGACTTGGCAGCTTCAAACAACACACACTTATGATCTCCTAGTTTCCACGAGTCGGGAGTCTGGGTCTGGGTGAGCTCACTGTTCTGGTCAGAATCTCACCAGGCTGAAGTCAAGACCCTGGTCAGGTTGCAATTCTCATCTGGGGCTTGAAGTGCTCTTTGAAGGTCAGCGGTTCTTGGCAAAATTCATTTCCTTGAAGCTGTGGGACTGAGATCCCTGCTTTCTTTCTGCTGGGCATTGCCGGCCATGTGGCTCCCACAGACAGTTCACGACATGGCTATTGGCTTTATTCCAGGTCAGCAGGAGCACCTTTCTCTAACTTACTCTGTCTCTGACCTCCAGAGAGCAGTTAAAGAGCTCATCTGATTAGGTCAGGCCCAGCCAAGGTAACCTCCCTTTTGGTGATGACTTCAACTGGTTAAGAACCATGCTTACAATGGCAACAATCTCTTTTGCCTATAAGGTGATATACGGTGGGAGTGGTAATCCTCGTATCACAGATCTCACCCATACTCAAGGGCTTGAGAGATTGGGGATCATCTTTGAATTCTGCCTACCACATCATTTTATCCATATTTTTAAAAACAAGGACTTAAAAAAAGGAATGACCACAATACCATCATTGTATCTTAAAAATAATTCTAATTATGGTTGGATATTAATATCATTGGATATCCAATAAGTATTCGAATTTCCAATTGTCTCATAAATATTAGCATTAAAAAAAGTTGAATGAAGATTTGAATAATGTTCACATATTCCAATTGGTTGATATATGTCTTTCATATCTTTTAACCTATAGACTTCTTGCTCTATCTTTTCTTTCCCCCAGGTGGTGTGTCCTGTAGAGTTTCCCACAGTCTGGATTTGGCTGATTGCAGCCCCATGGTATAGTTTAAAATGTTCCTCTATCCTCTGTGTTCCCTGTAAATTGGTTGTTAGAGCTAGTGGCTGAATCAGATTTAGGACTAATTTTGGGGGCAAATCATCTTCGTAGATAGCCACCAACAGGAGGCCGGGAATGTCTGGGTGCCTCTCTGTCTGTGATGTTAGCTGCCCTTCGTGGCCCAGGAGGATATGTTCGTCGGGAGTTGCAAAATGATGAGTGACCTGTATAGGTTTTCATTTTTCCACTATTTCTGCTCTGATGGTAGGAACGAAACTCAGAGGTTTCAAACCATCTCCATTCCTCCTCAATTCCCTGATCAGATTTGACTTTGGGAAGCAGAGTCCCTCAAAAATAGTAATAAAATTTGAGTAATAAAAAATGAAGCAGAACCAACATGGGCCTGGCAGCTATGATTTAAAGCCAGACTCTCTGTAATATGGTTGAGAATTCTAGCCTGCAGACAGGGCTGCAAGCCACAACCATCGTCATCAAAACTCTGCCTCTTGAGGTGAAGCTTTACTGGAACCAAAAGATAATCACTTACAATCTCATCACAACCTGGACCCAGACCCGACCAGTACCAACAATCAATCACGTATCCTCCACAGTCAAATTTCAAGGAATATCCTAGCCAGTGGTGGATTCACCATGAAGCTAATAAAGCTTAAGTTTTGGACCCTTCTTCAAGGCCCTGGATGGGATCCTACTAATTTCTCATTTAGAATTTTGTAATCCTTTTCTTCATGAGGATCCCTAAATTATAGGAGCATTAGGCTTCTCACCCTTGGATCCACCCTGTTTCTACTTCTCAACTCACTCCCTCTAGTGCCTCAATTCCAGCCATGCCTTGACCCTGGGGCCTCACAAATCCATGATCCTACAGCCTTCTTACTGCACCCTGACCCAACATTTCACTTCCCTCCAACCCATTTTAGATTCCATTGCCCATCACCATGATCACTTTCTAGCATACTCCACACCCTTGCCCCTCCTGCTGTGTTATATGCACCTTTGGCAAAGTCCAAGAGCTAACTCAATCCAGACTCTGGTCTATTCCTGCACATGGGCAGCTCAGCATGGCAGGAGAAAACACCACCGTGCTGACTGGCGTTATTGTTCAGCCAAGTGGGGTCTGGCCGCCCACTGGGGAGAATCCGCTTGAGAACTGAGTGGAAGAGCAAAGCAGACAAGAGAGATCATCTTCTCGACCACTTTCCCAATTGCTCTAACTGAGGACTGACTCTTGCTGGGCATTTAACTAGGGCAAGCAGGGATGGGATGTCCTGACTGGCCAGGTCTGGTCACCTATGCTCCCCTGGAACTGGGCTGGGGTAGGTAAGCTCCATCTAATTCCACGGACTGCAAGTGGGGGAGAGGTGGCTCTTGCTAATGCAGGTTTTATTATTATCCAGGAGTGGGGAGGCCAGCAGATCAGGAGATGACTGCTGTTGGTAAGATGGTTTTATATCCACAGCACCCAAATGGAGGGGGCATGCTAGGGGGAGCCTCATGGGGAAGCACTGGGGTTGGGCAGGGTGAGGGGGCTCCAGGCCAGAGGTGTTTGCTGTCTCTAGGAATTGGTGAACTTTGGGAGAGGCAGCCCCTCCACCGCCAGCAAGGCCCCATTAGAGGAAGGCATAAAAAATACATAATGAAAAGACATAACCAATAGAGTTCTCCAAATAAAAATCCAGGTTCTGCGGGCAGATGCTGGGCAGGCAGAAACAAAAGAGACACGCTACAGAAGCACAGTTCCAGCCACTTCTGGCCCCAAATTAGAGCCCTGCTTTCCTTGTCAGTTTCTATCCTCGCGCTCCCAGGAGGGCTGCCTTTCCCTGCTGTTGGGGCTCGCTGCCCCCATGGGCCTCCGGGGAGCCCTCCTTGGGTCTGACAAAGTGGGGCAGGTCTTCTCCAGGCTCCTCCGCCCCAGGTCACAGGGCCCGCCGGGGGCACCTGCCACTGCTCTCCATACGGGACCATGGCTGGGAAAGGCTGACGGTTGACAGTGGCTGCCGTTCTCACCTCCCCTGGCACCAGACCCTCTTGCTTTATTGAAAACCGCCCAGAAACTGGGCCTGCTGTCGCCGGGAGCAAGGGGTGATCTGAGCAATTTAAGATGTTTGTCTTCAGGCGTTAACGGGCATGTTAGTTCCCTGAGAGACGCACGCTGGGGCTGCTGCCACTTGGACGGTTTCTGCTGAGAAAGGACTGTCAGGTTTCAAGACACGTTGTGTGTTCAGGGGCCCTGCCCGCTTTGTTCTGCCTCCTTCCTTACTGAGATCCCTCCCCAGGGAGCTGGGCGTTCATCAGAAGCTGCAGATCAGAAAGTGCGTCCTTTGTGATGTTGTGGTTGTCACGTCTGGATGGGGAGCTGATCAGTCAGGGCCCTGAGCCTGGGAGAGAGGGCTTGGGTGCCACGCTCCTCCAGCAGGAGGCTTTTGTGCTCAGCCTTCATCCTTCTCTAGGCTTTAGCAGCCCATTTTGTTCCTCAGCGGATGCCAGCAGGAGTGTCTGCACACCCACTTTGCACTGTTTTCTCTGCCGCTTGCTGGACTGATGTTTGTTTTTTTGTGAGGGATTGGTTTGGGATCATCTTGAGCTTTCTGGACCCAAAGAAGCTTGGTTTGCTACACAGATCTCCCAGACCTGCCCCTCCTACAGCAGCCCCAGTTTTGAAAGTGACAGCACCATCCTTCTGGGCGCTGAGGCCATAAACCTGGGAATCAGCCTTGCCCCCTGTCTTTCACTTTTTCCCACATCCCATCTGTCGTCGGACCCTGTTGGCTCTCCCTTCAAAATACTGCCAGAACCTGCCCATTTCTCCCTGCCTCCACTGGCCGGGGCACTACCACCTCTAGCCTCCCTGCTATCCCTGCCATCCTGTCGCCCACCTCAGTCACAGCAGCCAGAGGGCATCTGTTAGCACCTAGGTGCTTCCTGTCACACCTGTGCTCTAAAGCAGGCCCAAGGAGACCCTGGCTCCCATCTCACTCAGAGCAAAACCCAAATTGCCCAGAGGACTGCCATCTGCTCTCCTCATGTCTCCTGCTCACTCAGCTCCCGTCACACCACCTCACTGCTGTGCCTCAACATACCAGATGTGTGCCTCAGGGCCTTTGCACAGGCAATTCCTGCTTCGCCCACATGTCGCTTTTCAGGGAGGTCGTCCCTAATTAGCTAATTTAAATAATTTAAAATTAAAGATGAGGTTTCAAATTGTACCTCCTCTTGGCCTTTCCTGCTTTGTTTTTCTCCATGGCGTGTCACTCTCTGTGGTACCATATGCTTCCCTTGTTTATTTGTTTACCATCTGTCTCTAGAGCATCAGCTCTGCCAAGGTGGGGACTTGTGTCTGTTTTGTTCCCTACTGTATCCCAGTGCCTAGAACACAGTAGGTGCTCAATAAATATTTGTCAAATGATTGATCCGATCACCCTGGCAACCACCTTATGGTCTGAATAAGGGTTTAGAAGAGTTGATGACCCTTTAAAAAAAAATCTGCTTGATCTGTCTGAGTTTTGAGGATGCAGAAGGTTTCCCCTTCTGTCCACAGCTCCCAGAGGCAGTTCACTAGCCAATCTGGTGGCTGAGGGAATGAGTAATCTATTACTCTTGCCTGTGAGTGAAAAGTTCCATTGATGATGTGTCTACACATTCTTTGAAAATGTCAGTGGGGATGAGTCACGGGCTGAAGGATTGTACCATGGAGCTGGCCAGTGAGCTGGCTCGATGACTAAATCTCCCCCATGTGATGCCACCAGCCTCACAGTCCCACTCCCCACCAAAAGGGAAAAGTAATTCCACTGGAGATGCCTGACCCAACTCTGGTGTGGCCATGCCAGACCCGGGCGGCCTGGCTTAAGTCAAAGGCATGACCTTCAAGGACACTTCTAACTATCTGGCAAGTCCTCTGCTTCTCTGGCTTTCTTTGTGTGTAAGGTGGGCATAATGTTAATTCATGAAACCAGTATGTATTGAACACGAAGTAGGAGCTGGAGAGGGTGAGTGAGCCAGCCAGGTAGGCACCTGTTTCTTCAAAGCTCACAGCTGGTGAGACAAATAGGTGACAAACAGGGAAGGAAAGCAAGACCATAATTGCCCTATTGAGAATGTCATGAAGTGACTAGAACAGGACAGTGGCATAGAGAGCTGGGGGCGAGCTGGGGTGGGGGCCAGTGTTAGTGGGGCCTTCAGGAGGGGATGGCACCAGGTAGACCCCTGTAGGCAGGGACCGAGCAGTGCAAAAATCTGGGTGGAGGAATCAGTAAGGGCACCAGCTCTGAGGTGGGAAGAAGCTCCCTACATTGGCGGGCAGAGGCCAGCATGCTGCTGTAAGGAGAGAAGAGAAGAGAGGGCAGGGTAAGGTCAGGGTCAGAGGATGTAGGGACTGGGGAGCCTGTGAGAACGTTGTGTCCTGTGAACCTACCAAGGAAATGTCACAATATATCAAGGGCGCGAGGACAGGAAAGATGAGTCCTTCCTTCTGAAGTGTCTTTGCTGGAGGGGTCCAGATCCCAGCTGGAGTGGGGAGGACCCTCTGGCGGGCTTTCCCCTGGGCTTCCTCAAGCCTGCAGACATTCCCTGGAGAACACCACTGTCCAGGGCTGTGCCAGACTGGGAAACCAAAGAGGGATCCTGAGTAGATGCAGGGCGGCCGGCTGAGTCTGGGTCAGCTTCCACCCTGGGCCACACTGAGCCCTTAATGACCATTGAACAACAGCGGCATGGGGGGGGCGGTTCGCGATAAGCTACTTCAACACTGCGGGGCCACGTTTCTTGGGGTTGGCCATCCAGAGCATCACCTCTTCCGTCTTGCTGATTTTCTGCTCTGAACCAGAGGCTCAGCCAGATAGCTGCCGTTTCAGCACCAGGAGGGGGCGCTAGATCACTTTAAAAAGTGTCATGATTTTTTTTTTTTCCAAGTAACTTTTTTTTTTTTTTTTTGACAGAGAGAAACAGCGAGAGAGGGAACACAAGCAGAGGGAGGGGGGGAAGGAGAAGCAGGCTTCCCGCCGAGCAGGGAGCCCGATGCGGGGCTCGATTCCAGGACCCTGGGATCATGACCTGAGCCGAAGGCAGACGCTTAACAACTGAGCCACCCAGGCGCCCCTCAAGTAACATTCTTTAAATCAACTTTTAAAAAATTAAAAATACACTTTAGTCTCATTTTTATTTTATTTATTTAAAAAAAATATTTCATTTATTCATTTGTCAGAGAGATTGAGAGAGAGCAAGAGCACAAGCCGGGGGAGTGGCAGGCAGAGGGAGAAGCAGGCTCCCCACTGAGCAGGGAGCAGGAGGTGGGACTCGATCCTAGGACCCCGGGATCATGACCTGAGCCGAAGGCAGACGCTTCACCAACTGAGCCACCAAGGCACCCGCCTTTTTTTTTTTTTAAAGCTAAGTATGTAGTCACTTTATCATGTATCTATGTACTTATCGTTTCCCCAGCAAATGTACTGAGACTCTATTAAATGTTGTGGCTTCAAGGATTAAGCTTCAGATATATTTACACTTTCCAAATTGAACTCTTTAAAAAGAGATGCTTGCAGTGTTTAAAGAAAAAAAATTACAAAAAGAGTAAAAAGTAAGTACCTATCCCCCCCAAATTCTGAGGTCCCCCTCCAGACTCTGGCCCTAGATCAGCCATGGTTATCAGCATCTTGTGTCTCCTTCCTGAGATGGCCTGTGTGTGTAAAAGTATGGACGAACAAGCCTCCTTCTTTTAACTCCACATGTGTGCATATCTACACACCATTCTACACCTTGTTTGCTTCACTTAGCAATGTACTTTTGAGATTGTTCCAGATCAACACATGTACCTAAACCGAATTCATTTTAACAGTTCAATTACTATTCCACTGTATGCATGTACCATAACTGCATTAACTAGTCTCTTAAAAAAATAAAACAACATTTTTATTTATTTGACAGAGAGAGAGAGCCCAAGCACGGGGAGGGGGTCAGGCAGAGGAAGAGGGAGAAGCAGACTCCCCGCTGAGCAGGGAGCCCGATTTGGGACTCGATCCCAGGACCCTGAGATCATGACCTGAACCAAAGGCAGAGGCTTAACCAACTGAGCCATCCAGATGCCTTTAACTCGTCTCTTTTGATGAAGGAGGCTTTATCCTTTCATAATCTCCTCTAGCAGTCCAGTGAAACCTATGGACATCTCAGAAAAAAAAAAAAGTGTTTTATGTGCATAAAGAAAAATACACAGGAGTACAAGAGAAGCTGATTATAGTGTATAGAAGTTCTCTCCATGGGCACTGTGGGAGTCTGGACCCGGAGGTAAGGACCCCTAACTGCTTCCCAGTTCCCAGCTGCAATGAACATCATGTACAAATACCTACTTATTTCTCTAGGACAACTCTCTAGATGTGGAGTGGCTGGGACACAGATCTCAATTTTCTACCATGAGAAAGCACTACTTTTACATTAAAAAGGGGTATTATAACAATAATATTAGTCCTAAAGGGTGGTAGTGAGGGCAAATTAGACTAAAATATAAGGATGCTTATGTTCTATTGGGGTCAACAGGTGAAGGACAGGTAGAAAACAAATGATAAATAATTTTAGCTATGAAGGAAATCAATCCTGGTGATGTGATAAGAGGGACTGACTGGATGGGCAGGTGGTTGGTGGCTTCATACAAAAAGGAGGTCAGGGTAATCCCACAGAGTGGGTGGTCTCGGAGTTTGAGGACTGAAGAGAGAAGTAGCCGGGCATGTGAGGATCTGGGAAAAGATTGTATTCCTCTTGTGCTTACATTATGCAGGTTTTGGGATTGATGTCTAATCTGAGGTCGAAACCATAAAACTATTCTGAAGAGAGCCCACCGAGTGCCTCCGTGTGACAGAGAACACATGCTATAGACAGCCTGAATGATTTCTCCCTGTGGATATGGAAGGGTTCAGAAGAACATGGGGAATAAAGGGGGGCCATAGAGAGAACTCCTTCCAGAAGCATAGATATTTTAGGGTTCTTACCTTCTTTATGGAGGTCTTTAAACCTGGATACTTACAAGCAAGGTCAGTGGGAAAAGCTCAGTCTTGACCTTGAGTCTTGACGGCTGTAGTTCTTGGAAAGACCTGTAGGTGGAGCTGAATGATAAGGAACAGACAAAACCTTGCAGCGTCCAGACTGTTGCAGTTCGGGTTGAGCCAATCACTCAACGCGAAATATACAGCATGTGAATGGCAGCTTCTGCTACATTAATATTTCTGAGAACGTATGAGCTCCACAGGAGGGAAATTAAAGGACATTTATGTAGTACCTGTTATGGGTTGAGGCACGTCAAGTTTATTTGCATGCGAGCATCTCCCTCTTCCTTCCCACTACTATATAAACCAGGGATCGTGCAGGGAATGGAGACAAGTGGATAAGCCATGGGAGCTGAGAAGCATATGCCCTTTTGTAGTGTTTTCATTTCTCCATTTTGGGTAGGCATCATAAACACAGAGAAAGATTTTTCTATTATAAGAAACCTTACAGGCTTCAGAGAAGCAAGAGATACTCTGGCTGGAGGTCGGGCAGTGACTGGTTTGCCTGCTGTTGGTGGGAACTCTGAGCCAAAGGACAGCACATGTCCCTCTAGAGGGGATGGCTGTTACTCAGCTGCACCTGAGTGTCAGCTTGACTAGAATACAGGTCTGGTGCTTCCGGAGGTTCCAGTTTTGTGGAGAAGCCAGAAATCTACATTGTTATGTAAAAGCTCCAGGTTTTAAAATGTTAGCAACTCACAATACACTTTGCAGTCCCAATTCAAGGCTTCCACGGGCTAAAGGCAGTCTCCATGCTACAAGTTTTCCACCTCTGGAAAGAGTTGCTATTGGTCTCTTGACTGGGGGACGAAGGGAGCCCTAGTGAGTGTCACCAGGTGCCTGGGAGGAGACTTGATGTCTGTTACCTCACGTTCCTGTTTTATCCACTCTACGAAGTGGTCATTCTGAGAAAGCCAAAGAGCTCAAGCCACGGCCTGGGGTTGCTCAGTTCATGAGAGACGAAGAAGAGTTGACTGTACTGCCTCCTTCAGAAGCGAGTGACCAGGACATCTGGAAATCACCCATTCAAAATTAGCCTGCCTCACTGCAGCACGATTCACAATCACTGGAGGGTGGCAATAGCCCAGATGTCCATCAGCTGGTGAGCAGATAAACAAAATGAGGTCTAGCCACACAATGGAATGTTACTCAGCCCTAAAAAGAAATGACGTTCTGACACGTGTAGCAACATGGATGTGCCTCAGAAACATGATGTCAAGTGAAAGAAGCCAGACGCAAAAGGCCACATATGGTGTGATTCCATTTCTATGAAATGTCCTGGGTTGGCAAATCCATAGAGACAGAAAAACGGAGTAGTGGTTGCCAGGGGCTGGGAGGAAAGAAAATGGGGGGCGGGATGATGCTTCATGGGGATGGGGTTTCTGTTTGGGATGATGAAAATGTTCTGGAACTAGATGGCAGTAATGATGGCTGCTCAACATTGTGAATGTACTAAATGTCACCAATGGTAAATCTTACATGATGTGTATTTTACTACAATAAAAAAAAAAAAGAGAGAGAAGCCCCTGGAGGTGGGGGAAATCAGTCTGTGGATCCCCTTCCCCTTTTGGATTGAGATAGCCTTTGTGCCTCTCAAGGTTTACTGCGCCCGCCAGTCACCTGCAGTCACCTAAAATGCAATTTCTGATGCAATTTGTCTCAGCGGGGCTCTGAGAATCTGCATTTCTACAGGCTCCCAGGCGAGGCTGATGCTACAGGTCCCGGGTTTGAGCACTGTGGGTACATTAAGAAGGAGCAAAATATTCACAGAGTTCTTAAGAAACGCGGCCAAGCCCTACACCTCGTAAGTGGCCAAGCCAACACTTTAGACTCACTCAAGCCAACTAAACCTCAGGGGAGGTGGGGCAGCCACTATTTTATGCTAAGGGGTTAGCTAATAGTTAAGTGTTACTGTGTGTTGGGCCAAGGGTTCAGAGCTAGAATTCTGAGGGGTGCTTGAGCTTGCGTGGGAAAAAAAAAACCCATCTTTATTTCACTAACCTCTAACTAAAATTAGCATTTTCTTCCACCACGTACATAGCAACGAACCTCCATAGTATCAGCAGGGCCCTTGGCCCATGATGGAGTCCAGGACACGTGAAGGAATTCAAGACATGCCACCTCCAAAGGCGCGGCTTTGACATATTGATTATTTTGGGCTGAAGGCACTGGAAAAACAGCCGGTGCAAAAAAGGGCACTCTGACCTCCCTCCCTGCTTCTTTTTGAAAGCAGAGGATAAACTCCCACGTGAAAGATGTCTCCTCCCTGCACCAGGAGGAACGCAACATTCTTATCGCCAGAGACAGGGAGCCTTGGCTGAGAAAAATCTGCACAAATTTCGTTAAAATAACTCATCTTCCTTTAGCCTTCCCATATATTTTAGTCACTTTTCCATAATTGTTACTCTTTGTTCAACCTCGTGTAGCACTGAGGCCTTGCCACTTCTTTGGGTCTTTGCTTCTTTTTTTTTTTTCCGTCCTCTCTGCTTTTTTCTTTTTTTTTAAATTTTTTATTGTTATGTTAATCACCATATATTACATCATTTGTTTTGGTGTAGTGTTCCATGATTCATTGTTTGTTCATAACACCCAGTGCTCCACGCAGAATGTGCCCTCTTTAATACCCATCACCAGGCTAACCCATCCCCCTACCCTCCTCCCCTCTAGAACCCTCAGTTTGTTTTTCAGAGTCCATCGTCTCTCATGGTTCGTCTCCCCCTCCGACTTACTCCCCTTCATTCTTCCTCTCCTGCTATCTTCTTCTTTTTCTTTTTTCTTAAAATATGTTGCGTTATTTGTTTCAGAAGTACAGATCTGTGATTCAACAGTCTTACAAAATTCACAGCGCTCACCGTAGCACATACCCTCCCCAATGTCTATCACCCAGCCACCCCATCCCTCCCACCCCCCACCACTCCAGCAACCCTCAGTTTGTTCCTGAGATTAAGAATTCCTCATATCAGTGAGGTCATATGATACATGTCTTTCTCTGATTGACTTATTTTACTCAGCATAACACCCTCCAGTTCCATCCACGTCGTTGCAAATGGCAAGATCTCATTCCTTTTGATGGCTGCATAATATTCCATTGTGTATATATACCACCTCTTCTTTATCCATTCATCTGTCGATGGACATCTTGGCTCTTTCCACAGTTTGGCTATTGTGGACATTGCTGCTATAAACATTGGGGTGCACGTACCCCTTCGGGTCCCTACATTTGTATCTTTGGGGTAAATACCCAGTAGTGCAATTGCTGGATCGAATCGTAGCTCTAATTTCAACTGTTTGAGGAACCTCCATACTGTTTTCCAGAGGGGTTGCACCAGCTTGCATTCCCACCAACAGTGTAGGAGGGTTCCCCTTTCTCCACATCCCCGCCAACATCTGTCGTTCCCTGACTTGTTAATTTTAGCCATTCTGACGGGTGTGAGGTGGTATCTCATTGAGGTTTTGATTTGGATTTCCCTGGTGCCGAGCGATGTGGAGCACTTTTTCATGTGCCTGTTGGCCATTTGGATGTCTTCTTTGGAAAAATGTCTGTTCATGTCTTCTGCCCATTTCTTGATTGGATTATTTGTTCTTTGGGTGTTGACTTGGATAAGTTCTTTATAGATTTTGGATACTAGCCCTTTATCTGATATGTCATTTGCAAATATTTTCTCCCATTCTGTCAGTTGTCTTTTGGTTTTGTGGACTGTTTCTTTTGCTGTGCAAAAGCTTTTTATCTTGATGAAATCCCAATAGTTCATTTTTGCCCTGGCTTCCCGTGCCTTTGGTGATGTTTCTAGGAAGAAGTTGCTGCGGCTGAGGTCGAAGAGGTTGCTACCTGTGTTCTCCTTTAGGATTTTGATGGACTCCTGTCTCACGTTTAGGTCTTTCAACCATTTGGAGTCTATTTTTGTGTGTGGTGTAAGGAAATGGTCCAGTTTCATTCTTCTGCATGTGGCTATCCAATTTTCCCAACACCATTTGTTGAAGAGACTGTCTTTTTTCCATTGGACATTCTTTCCTGCTTTGTCAAAGATAAGTTGACCATAGAGTTGAGGGTCCATTTCTGGGCTCTCGATTCTGTTCCATTGAACTATGTGTCTGTTTTTGTGCCAGTACCATACTCTCTTGATGATGACAGCTTTGTAATAGAGCTGGAAGTCCGGAATTGTGATGCCGCCAACTTTGCTTTTCTTTTTCAATATTCCTCTGGCTATTCGGGGTCTCTTCTGGTTCCATACAAATTTTAGGATTATTTGTTCCATTTCTTTGAAAAAAGTGGATGGTATTTTGATGGGGATTGCATTGAATGTGTAGATTGCTCTAGGTAGCATTGACATCTTCACAATGTTGGTTCTCCCAATCCATGAGCATGGAACGTTTTTCCATTTCTTTGTGTCTTCTTCAATTTCTTTCGTGAGTATTTTATAGTTTTCTGAGTACAGATCCTTTGCCTCTTTGGTTAAATTTATTCCTAGGTATCTTATGGTTTTGGGTGCAATTGTGAATGGGATCGACTCCTTGATTTGTCTCTCTTCTGTCTTGTTGTTGGTGTATAGGACTGCCACTGATTTCTGTGCATTGATTTTATAGCCTGCTACTTGACTGAATTCCTGTATGAGTGCTAGCAGTTTTGGGGTGGCGTCTTTTGGGTTTTCGACTCCTTGATTTGTCTCTCTTCTGTCTTGTTGTTGGTGTATAGTTCCTTTCTGATCTTTGCTGCTTTTAGGCTCTCTCTTTGCTTAGAGGATCCCTTTCAATATTTCTTGGAGGGCTGGTTTCGTGTTTGCAAATTCCTTTAGTTTTTGTTTGTTCTGGAAGCTTTTTATCTCTCCTTCTATTTTCAATGACAGCCTAGCTGGATATAGTATTCTTGGCTGCATATTTTTCTCGTTTAGTGCTCTGAAGATATCTTGCCAGTCCTTTCTGGCCTGCCAGGTCTCTGTGGATAGGTCTCTTGCCAATCTAATGTTTTTACCATTGTAGGTTACATATCTCTTCTCCCGAGCTGCTTTCAGGATTTTGTCTTTGTCTCTGAGACTCGTAAGTTTTACTATTAGATGTCGGGGTGTTGACCTATTATTATTGATTTTGAGAGGGGTTCTCTGTGCCTCCTGGATTTTGATGCCTGTTTCCTTCCTCACATTAGGGAAGTTCTCTGCTATTATTTGCTCCAATATACCTTCTGCCCCTCTCTCTCTTTCTTCTTCTTCTGGGATCCCAATTATTCTAATGTTGTTTCGTCTTATCGTATCACTTATCTCTCGAATTCTGCTCTCGTGATCCTGTAGTTGTTTCTCCCTCTTTTTCTCAGCCTCTTTATTTTCCATCATTTGGTCTTCTATATCACTGATTTCTCTTCTGCCTCATTTATCCTAGCAGTTAGTGCACCCATTTTTGATTGCACCTCATCAATAGCCTTTTTGATTTCAACTTGGTTAGATTTTAGTTCTTTTATTTCTCCAGAAAGGGTTTCTTTAATAACTTCCACACTTTTTTCAAGCCCAGCTAGTATCTTTAAAGTCATGATTCTGAACTCTAGGTCCGACATCGTATTAATGTCCATATTGAGTAGGTCCCTGGCTGACAGTACTACCTCTTGTTCTTTTTGCTGAGGTGATTTTTTTCGTCTTGTCATTTTGTCCAGAGGAGAACAGATGAATGAGAGAACAAAATGCTAACAGGTTTACAACGTCCCCAGCAAATATACTGTATACAAATCAGAAAAGACCTGAAACCAGGGGAAAAGAGAGGGAAAGAAAGAAAAAAGAAAGAGAAAAAAAAAAGAAAAAAAAAGATAAAAACAAAAACAGAACAATACAAAAAAAGCAGAATGTGATCAAATATGATCAGGCTAGTGCATAGATCAGTGCCACACACTAGATTCTGGGCGTATTTCGGTCTGTTAGAAAAAAGTGCCTCCTAAAATTTTAAAGGAAGAAAGACATATATGTACAAAATAAGGGTTGATACAATGAAGGGATAGAAGATGACTGTAAAGATGAAAATTATAAAAGATTTTATAAAAGGACTTGATAAGAAGTTGTTTGAAAAAAGAAAGAAGATTAAAAAAAAAAGAAAAAAGGGAGAGAATGTGATCAGGCAGGAGACTAGAACAGAGCCATACACTAGTGATTTAGGGTATATTTTTATCTGTTAGAAGAAACTGTATCTCAAAATTTTAAAGAGAGAACAACTTATATATATATATGCCAAAAATAAGGGTAACTACTATGAAGGGATAAAATATGACTCTAAAAATGAAAAATAAAAAATGTTTTTTTTTTAAAGAGATTGATAAGATGTTGGTTGAAAAAGGGAAAAAGAAAAAAAAGTTAACAAAAATTAACTTTGATGAACTAATGAATCATGGTAAAAAAAAGCCATGAATTCTACGTGCAGTATTCCCCTAGCCTGGAGTTCTCCCGTTCTCCTTGATCGGTAAACTCGGTCTTGGCTTGCTGGCTGTTCGTGCTGATCTTCTCGGGGAGGGGCCTGTTGCCGTGGTTCCCAAATGTCTTTGCCGGAGGCGGAATTGCCCCAACCTTGTCGGTCCGGGCTAAGCAGGCTGCTCGGGTTTGATCTCAGGAGCTTTTGTTCCCTGCAAGCTCTCCGTACACCCTTGGAGGACCAGGGTGAAAATGGTGGCCTCCCAATCCCACCCGGAGGAGCTGAGAACTTGGGGCCCCGCTCCTCAGTGCGCCCCCAGAGAAAAGCAGTCACTCCCGTGTCCCCGGTCTCCGGCCGCTCTCCGTGCTCACCCGGCCTGTGACCGAGCATTTTTATCTCTGGCACCCGACCCCGTGTGGAGTCTCCAAACCCAGCAGATCCCTGTGGTGCGCTCCCGCACCGCTCCTCCCGGGGGAGGAAGGGGAGTCTCCCCGGCTCTGCCGCTTGTTGGGTCCCTGCTGGAGGAGCAGTGGCCCGACTGGGCCGCGGATCACAGTTTATGGCCACCCCGAGCTGAGAGCCCGCGCCTCGGCTCCGTCTCTGCAGCCGGCTTCCCCGCTCCGATCCCTGGGAGCTCTGCCGCACTCAGGCACCCCCGGTCTTTCTGTGACCCCGAGGGTCCTGAGACCACACTGTCCCGCGAGGGTTCCAGCCCCGCTTAGCCACTGCAGCGACGTCCCTCCGCGGAGCCGACTTCTAAAAGGTCCGATTTTGTGCTCCGCGGCTCTAGCACTTGCCA
The DNA here is from genome assembly GCF_037043125.1 of Eumetopias jubatus. NCBI lineage: Eukaryota > Metazoa > Chordata > Mammalia > Carnivora > Otariidae > Eumetopias > Eumetopias jubatus. The sequence continues at coordinate 130,179,006 of NW_028274815.1, forward strand.
GAAGCGGCCGATGGAGGCCCCCTCCCCCGCCGTCTATCCTCCCGAATATCGCCTCGGATTCACTTCTCCGCACGTCCTACCTTCCAGTAAGTGGTCGCTTCTCTGTTCAGAGAGTTGTTGCTACTCTCCTCTTCGATCTCCTGTTGAGTTCGTAGGTGTTCAGAATGGTTTGATCCGTATTCAGCTGAATTCCTGAGACCAGACGAAATCCAGGTCTCCTACTCCTCCACCATCTTGCTCCGCCCCCTGGGTCTTCACTTCTTATGAGGGCTCTGGCGTCACATGAAACTTTCATTAAATCTTTTTAAAAAAAGGATTTATTTATTTATTATTGGAGAGAGAGAAAGAGAGAGAAAGAGAGAATGCGAGTGGGGGTGAGGGGCAGAGGGAGAGGGAGGATCTCAAGCAGACTCCCCACTGAGCGTGGAGCTCAACACAGGGCTCAATCTCACAAGCCTGAGATCATGACCTGACCTGAAACCAAGAGTCAGACACTCAACCGACTGAGCCACCCAGGCACCCCTTAAATAAATTTTTGTGCTTTCTTTCTTGTTAATCTATCTCTTGTTACCCAACCCAGCTGAGAACCTAGAGGGGTAGAAGAAAAAAAGATTTTTCTCCCTCCTGCGCTGATCACGGATGAAATCCCAGATATTTTCATAATTCTTTGCACTTGCTGCAGGTGTCTTGAAATACTGTTTATGTTCCACATTACCTCCAAATTATGCTTAATTTGAAAGACAGCTATATCTTGTTAATGGGTGAATAAAGAAGCTCATTTATTGAACCACCTATTTGTTTGAGAAAATATTTTGAAAACTGTATTTCAGTATGATGGGTTTCTATTGCAATCCTATGCATTTTATTTTCTGAATTGAAAACCATTGTTCTGAGCAGGTGTCCTTGGCACAAAATGGTTAAGTGCCCGTGTTTTAAGTGCTGCGCTTTACATGCCCTGCCTTATTTAACTTTCAAAACAGCTTTTTATTTAGTTAGGTAGTGTGTTAGTTTTTTAAGTAGGCCCCATGCCCAACGTGGTGCTTGAACACATGACCCTGAGATTAAAAGCCAGATGCCCCCTAAAGAGCTTGCATTTATTTATTGTTTATTTACTTATTTATTTTTTCAAAACAGCTTTTTGAAGCTGGTGCTGTTGTTAAGCACTTCCTTTTTGCAGAGGAAGAAACTGAAGATCAGAAAATTAACTTGGCCAAGAGCATTTCTGTAGACAGTTAGAGCCTGGATTTGAATGACTCGCAGCCTCTGCTCCCAACCATTATGCTCCATGCCTAGAAATGGTAACAGAAGTGTTGGTGCTAATGGCTGAGCCTACTTAGAAAGATTCTCTTTAAAGTTCCTGCGGCCTTTTAAGTTCAACGGAACACCGTCGGTTCCCCCATTATTTCCGCCAAAGATGGAGCCCAGGCAGGGGAGGAATTCTGCACAATCCCTGCCTTTTCCCGGCCACCCCTGGGCCACTGCATCTGATTGGTGGATCCTCTGTCACGTGCCTGTGCCCTGCTGCAAGGGAGGCTGGGAAAGTGAGTCTAATCGTAGGAGGCTGGCGTCACACCATGAAGGTGGGGGTTTCTCAAAATTGGAAGGAAGTTCAGAAGACAAAACAAAAACAAAAACAAAACAAAATCAAGTTTACTACAAACCCTAATATAAATCTGGCTGCTCAGTGGGTGCCAGCTTCTGGCAGCTCAGGCAGGAGGCTGTGGTTGGCGGATAATAGTAATTACGGCAATACTACTAAGCAATATTCTAAGCACTTTATGGGCAGTAACTTATTTTATCTCCACAACAACTCTGTGAGATAGTTACTATCATTAGCATACCCATTTTACAGATGAGGAAACTAAGTCTGAGAAAGGGGAAGTGGCTCCCTCTCAACCACTTTCAATGCCATTCATTTATCGCCTGTGCCTTGCCTGGGCTGCCATGATGACAGCCTTTGAGTGGTCACATACTCCACAGCCCTTCCACCCTCCATCATCTGGTACTCCTCCCGATTTCCAGTGCAAGTTGTTGGTCCGGGCCCTGTAGTTTTACCTTTGAGTTTCCAACTCCTGCCCATTTCCCTGAGACCTTTGGGGTAGGAATGGGGGTCAGGGGTGCCTTGCAGATTTATTTTAGTGGTCCCTGACCAGAACCTCCAGTATCAATAATTTTTTAAGAAGCCCCCAGAAGATTCTCATGTGAGCATGGCTGAGAACCTCTGGATAGCTTCAGAAGGAATCTCAGCCCAGCTCAGTGTGATGAGTCCTGATTACACACCATCCACCTGCTGGATTGGCAGGCCCAAGGCCCATGCAGCAGTGAGGGAGGGGAGAGACAGGATGCTCCCAGGGGGTTGGGGAGGGGAGGAGGAAGTGAGAAAGAAGGCAGGCTGGAAAAGCACTCCAGACTTTTTTTTAAATATTATTTATTTATTTGAGAGAGAGAGAGAGAGCAAGAGAGAGCACAAGCCGGGGGAGAAGCGGAGGGAGAGGGAGAAGCAGGCTCCCCGCTGAGCAGGGAGCCTGATGTGGGGCTCGATCCCAGGACCCTGGGATCATGACCTGAGCCAAAGGCAGATGCTTAACTGACGGAGCCACCCAGGCGCCCAAGAGCATCCCAGATAAAGAGAACTCCGCGAAGTGGCAGCTAGAGGACCTGAAAGGTTTGGATATGAACTCTTACGCCATCGATGGCAGCTTGCCTGGGGCTGAGCCTCCTCTCCTCCGCACACCCATGGTCTGGTTGCAGACCCCTACGTGCCTGGAGCTTCCAAGAGGGGAAGGAGAAGTGGAGAAGGAAGACGATGGGCAGGGGAGCTGGAACCTGGCCATAGATGACTCAAGATGGCCCAAGGCCTCTTAGACTTTAGCTTGAGGGCTGAGATGTTTACTTTTTTTTTTAAGCCGAGTTTTTTTTTTTTTTTTTTTTTTTTTAAGCACATGGGCCTCAGAAGCTGGTAAAGGTGGTTGGAGTAGCAGTGGGGGTGACCAACTGTTCTGGTTTGCACAGGATACGGAGTGTCAAACCAGGATAGCCCCAGGCAAACCGGGACAGTTGGTCACCCCAGCAGAAGCCGAGTGTCCCTGCACTTCATCCCTCCAGGTCCTGCCAGTGTGGGTGCAGACCAGTGTCTCTCGAACCTCACCATGTACATCAATCATCTGGACCCTTGCTGAAATGCAGATGGATTCCATATCTGGGGAGGGGCCTGGGAATCTGCATTTCTAACAGGCTTCCAGGGGCATGGGTGCCATTGGTCCTTGCACCGCTGTTTGAGTAGCAAGGGCCGAGAGCATACTTAGGCTCATTGTAAACCAGCTACTTTTGACCACAACTAGGGGAGAGAGGGGGGCTTTTCTCCTTCCAAAAGCACAATCGCGTTTCCACTGGATTGTCCAGGCCCCAGATTTGCTTTGCAGATCAGCTGCTGAATATATGTCGGTTTGAAATCCACGCACACCACTCACGGACAACAGCCATCACAGGCACGGCTGACTTGGTTTGCTTTCTCACTGTGTGCAGTGGGCTTGCCTCCGGCAGCCTTCTCTCCTTTCTCCGCCTTGTAGCTCACTTACTTTCCACCCCACAGTAGCCTGGGTCCATGTGCAAATGGAAACAATCCCAGGGAAGATGAGAACACCGCCTGTTGGAGAGAGATTGAAATAAAGCTTTTTCCCCCTCTCCCTCTCTTAAGCAAGTACAGGCAGGTTTATTGACATTATTGGAGGGGACAACAATGACATTTGAGTTCTAGGAATGTTGTTTTGAAGAGCAGGAGTCTCGGCCCCCCACCCCCCCATCGCCCCTGTTTCCTTTCACGACTGCTTACATAGGATGGCTCCAGGCCGGTTCAGCATGGTGGAACTGGGTGGGCTGTGACCTTGGCAAGTTTCTTATCCTACCTGTAATGTGGGGATAGCAGCTGGGTCTACTGAGCTGGGCATCCCCTGTTTGTTCCCCAGACCCATTCTCTGCCCCCGGGGGAAGAGAGACTGCCTCACTCGGGCATTCTGTCCTCTGGATGCTAAGGGAGGCACCAGCAGAAGATGGGTGTTGGGGAGATTTATTACCTGTTTCCTCCCTGCTCTGGCCTGAAGCTGTGTGTTGCTGTCTGACCACAGCTCCTGCCAGGCAGATGCCTCTATAGCTGCAGGCCTGAGGATGTGTTCCAATTGCCAGAGTTTTTTCCTTTCACACTTCAATACTACCTGTTCTGTGATACTTACAGGGTTCCGTAAGCGTCTCTCCTTTGCAGTGAGTGCAATGTTAAGCTCCATCCATAGAGGGCGCGAGAGGGACACAGCTGGCTCTGTTTGTTTTCATCCTTTGCCCACTTTCAGCCCAGGAGGTGGAGCATGTCCCCAGGCCTCGCCAATCAGAGCACCGACTCCTGGGGGCCTCCCTGATGGACTCAGGGGTGGGCACAGGGTCTAAGCTACTCCACAGTCTGAGCGAATCTCAGAACTTCTGGCAGGAGCTACCCAAGACGTGCCTTGCTCCTTCTCGCTGGATTTGAATTTGAGGAGATGAGAGGCAGGGCAGCTTCAGCCATGTTGTCACCGTGTGGGGAGAGTCTTGAGCTGCCAGGTGGAACAGGAGAGTGAAGCCGACCAGGTGGAGACTGTAAGATGGAGAGAAACAGACTCCTCCTGACATTGAGCTGCACCTGAGCCTGGCAGGACCTTGGACTTTTCAGTTATGTGAAACTCTGAATGTCCTTTCTCCACACTTCTTCCTCCACCAACACATTCCCCCACACCCCCCACTTGAGCCAGTTTGAGTTGGGTTTTCTGCTATTTAGAAATATAATAATCCTGCCTGATATAATATCCATTTAATTTTTACAAAATGGCTTTAGGAAAAAATTATGATTAACTATCTCCTCCTTGCCAAGCACTTGATTGCATTATGATATGGGATCCTTTCCCCATCCCCACACAGCCTTGGAGGAAGCTGTTATTATTATCCCCTTCCAGATGAAGAAAACAATGCTCTGGGGCGCCTGGGTGGCTCAGTTGGTTAAGCATCTGACTTCCATCCACTCAGGTCATGGTCTTGGGGTCCTGGAATCAAGCCCTGTGGCGCGCTCCACGCTCAGCAGGGAGTCTGCTTCTCCCTCTGTCCCTCCCCCTCTGCTTGTGCCTGCACACACCCTCACTCTCTCTCTCAAATAAATAAATATAATCTTAAAAGAAAGAAAACAATGCTCAGAGAAGTAGGTAACTAGCTCAAGGCTACCCAGCTAGTCAGCGGCAGAAGCAGGATAAGCCCTTAATGCTACCTCCCAGCAGAGGGAAGCCAGTTGTCCACCTTCTCAAGCGGCCAGAGCCGCGCATCGCAACAGAGGGAGGACTCTCTGGCCGCTGGGGAGGCAGGGGCGAAATCTGGATCGGTGAGTAATTGTACAACAATGCAGTCCCCCCACATTCATTACCTAACTGCTAATGAAAAGATCTCCAAATCGTGGTGCTGCCAAATCTGTTGGAACGAAGTGCGAACATGCATTTGTAATTAGCAGCCGCCGCCGTGCAGGCAAATGAGAAATGTGTGAAAGTCCCTTGAAATGTTATAAAAAAGCAGGCTAATGCATACCCTTGTTATATTGTGTATACTATTAATTTACCAGACTCTTTTCGTTGTTGCTAGTTGAGATCTTGGGAGTAATGAACAACAATAGGAATAGCTACTATTTATTGAACACTTACCATGGGCCAGATTCTGTTCTTGGTGCTTTATATTCTTTGTTTCATTCAATCCTCTTGTCACTCCAGTAGGGTGGGTATTGTTATTCCTTTTTCACAGAGGAGGAATGAGAGCTTTAGTAACTTACCCAGGGATACACAGCAAGGTTGTAGCTTGTCAGGGAATTGAACTTCTTAGCTCCAAAGCCCAAGATCTTTCTTTCTGTTCTGGGACTTGCAACACCTTTTGTTACTCCAAGTTGTCCCACTCATATATTAGTATGTGCCTATTTGGGGTGGTTTAATTAAGAAAATTGTGTGGATTGACTCTTCTGAAGGCAAGTGGGCCTCAGTGTGGCTAGAGTGCTAAATTCAGCTTTAAAGATTTATTTATTTTTATTTTAAAGAGAGAGAGAGAGGGAGCATGGGGGAAGGGGCAGAGGGAGAGGGAGAGAGAGAATCCTCAAGCAGACTCTCTGCTGAGCATGGAGCCCGATGAGGGGCTCGATCCCAGGACCCCGAGACCATGACCTGAGCCAAAATCAAGAGTCAGACGCTCAACTGACTGAGCCACCCAGGCGCCCCCCTAAGTTCAGCTTTAAGACACTCTCTTGTTAAGGCTGTCTTGATAGATGCTAAAGTTCACAGGACCCTTCCCGGACTTCTCATTCAGACTCAGGTATCTACTATGCACTGAAAATGACAGAAACCCAATCTATTGAATCATATTAAATAAAAGTCCAAGGGAAGAGATGGCTTCAGGTACTGCTGGTTCTAGAGACGTAACATTGACTAGAACCTCGTTTCATTCTCTCCATCCCTTGGATCTCTTTCCTCTGTGTTGGCTCTATTCTCAGGCTCCCATCTCTATACCACTCAGGTTTATATTCAGTGAGCAAGAGAGATCTTTGTGGATAGGACCTGTAAGAATCCTAACATCCATTTAGAGCATGGAGTCCAGGAAGGTGACAGCTCTAAGGTATCCTCAAGGACCCAGATTCCCATCTTCCTGTTCTACCACCCTCAGCATTTGGCTTGTATCTCTACGGCCACCTCGTGGTCCAAGAGGGCTGTTAGAGATCCGGCAATCACATGTATGTTCCAGGGACAGGAAGAACAGAAGTACCATCTCCTCCCTTTTAAGGAACCTTCTCAAAATCCCCCACAAGACTATCTTACTGGCCAGAACTTTTCCATTTGGCCACATCTAGCTGCAAGGGAGGCTAGGAGACATAATCTCTGTTCTTGGTGGCAGCGTGTCTGGATTAAACTGGTAGAATTTTATCCTGACATTAGGAAGGAAGGGGAGTGTGGCTGTTGGATGGGCCACCAGAGTTTCTGTCCCCGTGGCCATTGCCAGATGCTGGTGGGGAGAGGAATTGCAGGGGTCCACTTATGTGGGCAGATAGTGTTGTGCTGGGGTCTTATAGTTCGTCCTCAGTGAAATGGATATTTTAGAAAGAGCTCTGGAATAGTGGCCATAAGTTCTTGATCGCTAATTCCAGCTCTGCCAGTAACTGGCTGTGTGATCACACACACATCATTTTGCTTCTCATGTCTTCAGACTGTAAAACGGGGATAATAATCACATCAGCTGGATATGTTTCTGGATGCAAGCTGAGAATGCCTGACGAGCAGTAGGGTGACCAAATTATCTGGGTTTCCTGGGAACTTTCCTGGGTTCAGAACTGAACACAGCATCCCAGGAACCACCCCGGGCCTGGGCGGACCAGGATGGTTACCCAAGTAGCAGTAACTTAAATCATAAAGACCTTTATTGCTTGGAGGTAGGCGTTCCTGGGTGGGTCCAGCAGCTTAATCATGTCTGCGAGGTCCCCCACAGGTTCTTTGCGTTTCTCAGCCCCACCTCCTTCACAGGTTGGATTTCCTCCCTCTAGCTCACCACCCATTGTCTGAGCTCGGGCTCCCCAGAAGCAGAAGCGGGGGACTGAGATGAGGATTGAGGTCCCTGTGACCTTATCAGGCATGCTCGCAAAAGAAACCAGCAAGGGAGGAGGGCAGCAGGACTGGGTGGGAGAGAGGAGAAATGAGGATGTGGTTTCAGCTGGAGTTGGGTTTCGGATTGACAACACGGGTAGCTGGGATGCTCGCACCCCATCACAGGACACATTCCGCCTCTAGGTAAAGGGCTGAGGACTTGCGTGCTCGAGTCAGTGGGTCACTGGCTGGGTGAGCTGCCTCGGTGCGGTGGGGGGTGTGACCTCACAGGCCTCTCTGCATGTTGAGAGAGAGGCCATTCCCTAGAGAGGGGGCTGCCTTGAGGCACAACAACACACAGAAGCTGGGGCCAGGCACCCAGAGAGTCTTCGATCCATGTCCCTGCTCAAGAGCATCCAGGACAACAATAGCCAAACCGTGGAAAGAGCCAAGATGTCCATCGACAGATGAATGGATAAAGAAGATGTGGTATATATCACAATGGAATATTATGCAGCCATCAAAAGGAATGAGATCTTGCCATTTGCAACGACGTGGATGGAACTGGAGGGTGTTATGCTGAGTGAAATAAGTCAATCAGAGAAAGACATGTATCATGTGACCTCACTGATATGAGGAAGTCTTAATCTCAGGAAACAAACTGAGGGTTGCTGGAGTGGTGGGGGGTGGGAGGGATGGGGTGGCTGGGTGATAGACATTGGGGAGGGTTTGTGCTACGGTGAGCGCTGTGAATTGTGCAAGACTGTTGAATCACAGATCTGTACTTCTGAAACAAATAATGCAACATACGTTAAGAAAAAAGAAAAAGAAGAAGATAGCAGGAGAGGAAGAATGAAGGGGAGTAAGTCAGAGGGGGAGACGAACCATGAGAGAGGATGGACTCTGAAAAACAAACTGAGGGTTCTAGAGGGGAGGGGTGGGGGGATGGGTTAGCCTGGTGATGGGTATTAAAGAGGGCACGTTCTGCGTGGAGCACTGGGTGTTATGCACAATGAATCATGGAACACTACATCCAAAACTAATGATGTAATGTATGGTGATTAACATAACAATAAAAATTATTAAAAAAAAAAAAGAGCATCCAGGACAGAAGGGAGGAAAGAGAAGAACTTACTCTCATCAGATGGAAAACATCTGCAGCAACCTGTCAGACTTCTGGGGTCTCATTGGCCAGAACTGGTCATGTGACCACCCAGGCGGACTTCCTCTGGGATCTCATTGGTCAGGCTGGTCATGTGCCCACCCCTAACACTCATTGGCCAACGGTGATGGGATGAGCATGGTTGGCATAAACCCTGGGTCGGAACAAAAGCTCAACCTCCTGATGCGGAAGTCGGGGGAATGGCTTTCACGTAGGTAGCCAGCAGGGTCTGCCCCCCAACACTGGGGGTGTGAAGTCTGAGCACTGATCACAGACACAGGTGGTTGTCACTTCCCCTCTAGATCTTTCCGAGGTCCTGCAGGCAAATATGTTAGACCCCCCCCCCCCTTAACGGAGAGGAGTACCCTCCTAACCGTCCCAGACCCTGTCTTGCAATTTCTGGGCAAAGGCGGGCTCTTGCTTTATGTATGCGGAGGAGGTTGGAGGGCCCACTCCAAGTCCTTGCTTGTAGATCATCAGTCTCAGCCTTTGGGAGTGTGCTTTCAGCTGGGCCTCCAGATTTATTCTCCTTTGAAAGCAAAACATAGCCCAGCAGCCCCTGATGGGATAAGATTGAGTAGCAGAGGGTAAGAGAATAAAGGTACTGCTTCTTTTCTGCAGGCTCCCCTCTCCTCCCCACAACTGTCCCCAGATACCTTGACTGACTGTCACAGCTGAGTAATTTTTATGCCAATTGCAAAAGACCTCTGAGCTTCTAAGGTGAGGAGGCAGTTCCTATTTAATCAACTTTATGGGAAACAGTTTCTGTCCATTTAGCAGCAATTCTCTCCACCTATTTAATGCACTTGTCATTTAGAGAATGATTCTAATTACTTTTTCTTGGGTCCCATGTATATATAATAATAAGCCTCGGGCGCCTGAGTGGCTCAGTCAGTTAAGCATCTGCCTTTGGCTCAGGTCATGATCCCAGGGTCCTGGGATGGGTCCTGTGTTGGGCTCCGTGCTCAGCGGCGAGTCTGCTTCTCCCTCTCTCTCTGCGCCCCCCCCCCCCCCGCCTCACTTGTGCTCTCTCTCGCTCTCAAATAAATAAATAAAATATTGAAAAAATAAATAAACCTAATAACCAGTAACTGAGACCTAGGATCTAGTCCTATTACATTCCTCCCTACCCCTTATTTCTTAAAGCAAGGCCAGTTGATGGCTTTAAATTTACTTCAAGAAATTCATTTATTTGGGTTTTATAGGTCCTTTGAATAAGCGGCACATTCATTCCAGAAAAGGAAATGAAAAAAAATCTTTCAGGCTCTCTTCTATGGTTGCAAACAAAGTCCCACAGTATCTTTTCATACATTTAATTCAAAATTCAAGGATGTTGGTGGAGGACTAAATTCATACAGTAGACATTGTTTCTAAACAGAAACCACTGGGTGACCTGGGTGGGGGGGGGGGTCATGTGTTCTGCCTGCCATAATCGTGGTGTCAATACATAGGAATAGATTTTATTTTATTTTATTTTTTAAAGATTTTATTTATTTGACAGAGCACAAGCAGGGGGAGTGGGAGAGGGAGAAGCAGGCTCCCTGCTGAGCAAGGAGCCCGACGTGGGACTCGATCCCAGGACTCTGGGATCATGACCCGGGCCGAAGGTAGCCGCTTAACCGACTGAGCCACCCAGGCGTCCCCATAGGAAAAGATTTTAATGAGATTCATGTCACCATGTATATGAACAGATATGCCCAATATGTGTATATATTTTGTAGGACTCTGCATAGAAGTGAGGGATTTACAGATTCATTGATTCAGCAAATATTTATTGAGCACCTACTATGTATCAGCTGCTGTCCTAGACCAGGGATACTTCTGTGAAGGCTCCTGCTCTTATGTAGCTAAACATCTAGTGGAGAGAAAAAGACCATGAACAAATAAATATATAATGTGTTAGGTGATAGGGTTTTAGAGAAGGATGAAGCAGGGTAAGGGGGCTCGGTGCTTTAGAACATGGATTTTATTACACAGGTACGGTGAGGCCAAAAGATCAGAAGAAATTGCCATTGAGAAGCTAGTTTGTTATACTCACAGTTCCCAAGAAGAGGGGGCACACCACAAAATGGGGGGGCACATGGGAAAGCACCGGAGCTGGTCAGAGACAGAGGTGGTGCTGGGGAGATCTGTGGCAAGAGTCTTTATTGTGATCCCCGAGGGAAGGAAGAGATGAAGCCAGGCAAGCAGGCTTAGGATTGGCTAGTTGAATGATTCCAGCGGGCTCTGGCGTGGAGAGACTGTCCCTGGCTGTCTGGAATCTGGCCCTGCGGTGATTAGAGCAGGTGGAGAGCGGGCAGGAGTGTGAGAGCCTGAAAAAAGGGGCAGTTGGGCGCAGGCTCTGGATTGGTTTGTATGTGCAAAGCGCATTTGTGGGTGCATTATCATCTCTAGGAACTGGTGAATCTCGGGGGGGGCAGTCCGTCTAATGTCTGCAAGTCCTCAGCTATCAAAGCATCAGCATACAGAAAATAAAAGACAAGGTTAATACACTGGGGGCGTTCTGGGAATGTGGTCTTTCCCAGGGCTGGGGGAAGAGGTCAGACAAGGTCTCTCTGTTTAAGTGATATCTGAGCAGAGAACTGAATGAAGAGAGGGATCGAGCAGATATATCCTAGGAAAGAGTCTTCCAGGTGGAGGGCATAGCAAGTGCAAAGGCCCGGAGGTGGGACTGTATTTGGTTTGTTCAGTGACTCGAGAAGAGGTTGGTATAGCTTACAGGAGAGACAAGGAAAGATCGTCAGGGAGGTAGGGCTGAGAGTGTGTGGGATGAGATGTCACCACATTGTGGGAGGTGAGGTGCCCTGAGCAGAGGACGAAGATTATCTGACTTGGGTTCTGCTGCTGTGCAGAGAGGGGGTGGGGAGGGGAGCTGGGAGAGCAGGGAGACCAGGGGGGAGGCTCTGGCAACAGCCCAGGTGGAAGAGGCTACGGGCTGCACCACTGGAGGACCCAAGGAGACAGATTCCTGCTAGCAGCTGACAAGCTTGGATGGGCAGAGGTTTGAGAGAGAGTGCGAGAGACAGAACTTGTGTTAGAAGGAACACTTTATTTGTTTCTGAAGGAAAACATACGTGAAGCCATTTTAGCAAATGGAAATCTGAGTGAAAACCATGCTTTCTTTGACTGACGTCTTTCTCCACGCTCCGACAGCCCCCGTGCCTACATGCCTGTCATTCCATACGTCTGGAAATATCTTACTCATGTTGTCTTTTTCTCCATCAGATTATCAGCACCTCTGGGGAAGGGGCTGAGTCCAGTTCTGTTTTGGTTGTTTTGTCCGCAGCTGCTGTGATAAGGCCTGTTTCAGAGGAAGTTCTCTGGAAATGTTTGTTCAGAGTGTCTACTTTGCAGATCTGAGTTTTCTCCCTGGGAGGAAGGACTGCGCCCAGCAGGGACAAGTTGCCATGCCCACGTGCTCCCTTGACAACTAGAAAATGTCTCCATCTTCCTCATCTCTTGGCCTTTGCACGGGCTGTCCCCTCTGGTTGGATTGCTGTCCAACCCCCCTCCAGGTCCCCTTTTAAAGGCCGCCTCCTCAGAGAGACCTTCCCTGACCCTCTTCCCCCCCCCCAGCCTATTTATTTAAGTAATCTCTGCACCCAACGTGGGACTCGAACTCACAACCCCGAGATCAAGAGTCGCATGTTCCTCCGACTGAGCCAGCCAGGCGGTCCCCTTCCCTGACCCTCTTAAGTGGCTGCTCTCCACCTCTCCCTGGTCCCAGTCACCCCTTGCCAGGTCACTCTGTGCTTACCAACATCAGAAGTTATTGTCTTCAGTTCACATGACCCACTGTTGTGGGCTCTGGTTCTTTGGTGGGAGGTGGTCTTGGTGCCTGCCCTCAGCCCCCTCAGTGGGATGGGTGCTCATGCCCCAGCAGCTGTGGGTGCCTGTTGCCAAAGGCTTCCAGCTGCACTTCTCAGGCGATTGGCCCTTGGCCAACTGGAGTTGTCTTGCAGGATACGCCAAGGGGGTGCGGCAGGATCAGAACCAGGGAGGGGCAAGTGGGGCCGAGTCACCTAAGTGCAAAGGCAGATCCTGTCTGTACTTAAAATTCTGATATTTTGTTCATTGTGGATTTGGGGCATTAATTTTGATTTTTTTCTTTTTTAAAGATTTTATTTTTTTTTAAGTAATCTCTGCACCCAACGTGGGGCTCAAACCCACAACTCCGAGATCAAGAGTCACACGCTCCCCCGACTGAGCCAGCCAGGCGCCCCTAATTTTGATTTTTTTAAATACTGCATTCAAATATGATTTATCTTGATTACTGAGTTTTTTTTGACTTCCCTTTACATTCTGTGTTCAAGGCGAGAAGTCCTGAACCTGCTCAGGGGTGGGGCCTGAGAATCCGTATTGTTAAATCTGCCTTCCCAAACCCCCGCTGCAAGGCTCACAGGAGCTGTGAGCTAAATCGGAGATGCAGGATAACCACGTGACCTAAAAAAATAAATCTGGAAAGGCTTGCTTTGCTGTTTCTCCTGGAGCAGTGAATTTCGCACACTGCCTGCCCAGCTGTATGGGGTCAGTTGCCTGTACCAGGGTCAAAAGGGAAGCCCCATTAGGGCAGGGGCAAGGAATTTGCCCCCGCACTTCAGTGAGAAGGGTTGTTTTTCAGTGTGATTTATAGCTGGGCTTTCTGCCTTAGATTCCACACTGCCAGAAAAAAAGCAGAAATCCATAATCATAAAGTTGGTCACTTTTGCCCTAGAAGCAGCTAGTTAGGAGTTCCAAGGCCTCCTAATTCTTAATTAGGGCCAAAGACCCTACGCCGCCCTCTGGGTGTGCAGGTCAGTGTCTAGAGCTCCTCAGTCCCTCAGGGGAGGTCTGGAGATTTGCCTAAGTCTGGGTCTCTATCTTGGACACCCAGCGCCGATCAGAACCTGTGCGAGAGAGAAGATGCAGAAGTCTCAACCCTTCCGTGACCCCAGTTCCTCCTCTGTACAACCCTAGACTCTGTCCTCCGTGTGTGTGGGGGACACAGCTCCCCCACCAGTGCTGTCCCATTTGGGGCTCCATCCTTCACCCCAAATGGTATTTGCTTTCCACTCCATTGAGTTTTAAAGGGCTCCATTGTATACGGCTCTGTGTCACGTATCTGTCTGTTTAGCCTTTTCAATTGTTGCATGTCTCACAGCCACTTTGGAGGGGGGGAAAAGGTCATTCCCTAAATCTAAGGTATTGTTACCATGATGGCAGTGCCCGATTGCTATGACACCCACCAGGCTGGGGAAGATAGAGCTAATTAGGCGGAAAACTTACTTTTCAGGCATGAGTCATGGGCAGCAGGTGTCCGGGAACCTTTAAACAAGGCCCTCGTGACTCAAATGGTATTTCCACTCTGCATCACTGCATGTACATCATGCTGAGGTCGCCATGCCTCCCCACCCAAGACAGGGAGAAGACGTGCTTGGAGGCCTTTCTACTTCCTGGCCATCTTTCCCGTCTCCCTTCCCATTCATTCACTCCCCAGCCGTTTCGGGAGCACCTACTAGGTGCCAGGCCCTGGGCTAGGTGCTGGGAGCCAGCGGTGAGCTGCGTTGCCCAGTAGGGACTCACAGCGTGGGAGCAGCACCGAGCTCCTTGTGCAGGAGACAGACCGTAACCGAGTGGCAGGGAATACACGGGGCAACTTGGAAGGTCGACAGGTGGATGAAGAAGATCAAGCAGGATAGGAGGGCGTAAGGGGGAGGTGCTGGTGTGCATTCTTCCGAGAGGTGGTCAGGGGAGTGAGGGAAGGGGCAGCCATGGAGGGTTCTTTGGGAAGGGCATTCCAGATAGAGGGATCCGCAGGTGTGAAGGCCCGAGGTGGGAGGGGGCTGGGTGTGTCGGCAGAGCCAGAGGGCCCTGTGGCCGGGTGGAGCGAGCAAAGCAGACAGAAGCCGGGGATGAAGCTGGAGAGGACAGGGCCCGGGTCACTCAGGGCATTGGGGTTTTATTCTCAATATAATGGACGGCCCCGGGTGGACTCAGGCGAGGCGGGTCAGATTTGTGTCAGAGCGTGCTTCCTGCTGCCGGCCCAAGGGCGGGGTCACAGCCAAGGCGGCAGTGGGTATGGGATGAAGAAGGCAATGTCGCTGTACCCGCGAGGGTGAAGCCAGGCTGTGGCTATATCGTGGGGGTAAAGCCCCCTCCCTGTCCCAGCACTGGGGCTCTGATGCCCTCGGGCTGAGTAAATCTGTTGGCTGGCGGTGGGGGGAGGGGTCCCTCTCTAATGTGCATCAGGAGCAGATCCCAGCCGGGTGGGTGCTCTTAGAGGCCTCTGGAGGGCACAGGGAGGCCTTAGGGGGCCCCAGGCAGTGCCTCTCAGACTGCTCCGGGGGAACCATGACCCACCTTCTCAAAGCATCGATCCCATTCTACGTTTAGCTTTAGGGTCAGGGAAGTGATTTAAAGCATTTTTTTTTTTTTTTAAAGACTGTTAAAATGAATGTGGAGTAGAGAAGAAAATCCACCGTATTTTTAAAAAGATAAAACGAAGCGATTTCACCTTTGTAGTCGGCAATGCGGACAGGCCCCTTGGTGTCCACTTAACCATTGGGGTGTCTTGGGGGAAAACTTTGAGAAGCCTAGGGCACAAAAGAAGAGAACAGGGGTGGAAGAGAAGGAAAAAGGGAGGAAGAGAGGTCAGGAGGGGAGAGGAATAAAAGAAAAACAGAAAGGGAACACAGTATTTACTGACAATTTCCCCAAAGGTATCTGTTCTCTCCCTGTTCTCTAACCCCACTGGGCGCAACCAGGTCTGAACGACCCAAGGAAACAGGCCATTGTCCTCCCAGTACGCACACTGGCTGGCTTTGCTGGCAAGCACCTTCCCCTCTTCAGAGCCCCATGGAAGGCATTTTCTCTCTTTTTCATCGGTTTTCTTTAATTGCACATGATCCACACTAAACACAGACATGTTCCTGCTGTCATTTGTTTTTTTTTTTCCCTCCCGGCAGACCCATAAAGCAAGTCTTTGCTGGGCATGTTATTTACATGGTGGAAAGAACAAAGCCATCTCCTTACTGGGGGAAACAGACATGGGGGCGGGGAGGGGGCTGTTGTGTGCTGGGTTCTTGACCAGCTTCTGCTTCTCTCGTGGAGGCGGAGGGGTAGGGACCCCTCTGTGGATGTTGCAGACGTCCTTCTCGGGGTGTGGTTCCAGTGGGTCCTGTGCCAGGACCGCACTCAGAGCAGCAGGCGCCTTTGAGGGCATCTTGTAGTGACGGCGATAGCTTCAAGCCGCAGAGGGCAGGCAGAGCTGGGGGTGTCCTGGCGGTGGCGACGGGGTATGTCCTCTGGGCTCAGTTGTTGTCTCTGGTGTCCGAGGACGCACTTCCAAACAAGAGGTCGCTATCGTGGGACATGGTGCTCAGCTGCGACTTGGTCTTGATGAGGAACTGGGCCCTCCGGAACATCACCCTCTCCTGCTCCTGCTTGAGCTCCAGGTAGGAGCGGGAGAAGGTGTGGAAGATGGAGGTCACCGGGAAGGCCATGAGGAGGATGCCGCTGAGGATGCTGCTGAGCGCCACCACCTGGCCCGGCGTGCTCCTGGGTACCATGTCGCCATAGCCCACAGTTGTCATGGTGATGACAGCCCACCAGTAGCAGGCGGGGATGCTGGTGAACTCGGGGCTGTCGGCCATCTCGTTCTCGATGACGTAGAGGAGGGGGGCAAACAGGGCGATGGCGACGCAGAGGAAGAGCAGTAAGAGCCCGAACTCGCGGGTGCAGCGGCGGGCCGTGAGCCCCAGCGTCTGCAGCCCCAGGGAGTGGCGGGCCAGCCGCATGACGTACAGGATGCGCAGCGCCCGCAGGACCCGCAGCACCAGCCCCACCTTGTCCAGGTAGCTGTTGCCCGCGCCCGACTTGCGGCGGCCCGCGGCGGCGCCGTCCACCAGCAGGGTGATGTAGTAAGGCAGGATGGCCACCAAGTCGATGAGCGTCAGCGGGCTCCGCAGGAAAGCGAACTTGCTGGGCGCCTGGATCAGCCGCAGGAGGAACTCGAGGGAGAACCAGCCCACGCACACCGACTCCACGATGAAGACGTTGTGGCACATCTGCGAGCACTGGCCCTGGGAGAGAGGGGGGAGGTCGGGGTTGGGGGGGAGGTCAGCCGCGCCACTGGCCAGGCCGTGTGTTTGCCCGGGGCCCCGCCCTAGTGAGGCTCACGTCCCCGGGGGTGGGGGGCTGGCCACGCCCAGGGCTTGAGGCACCCGCAACCACCACTCTTCTCTCTCCCCAGCCGAGGCCTGCTGCCCCTGGATTCCAGACCCCAGAAGGCCTACCTCCTTGATGTCACTCCTAGGGTGTCCGATGGATGTTTCAAATTTATCATGTCCCAAACTGGGCTGCTGTTTTTTTTTAAAAAAAAATTCTTTTTATTGAGATATAACTGACATAAAATACTGTGTCAGTTTCAGGTGTACATGTTGATTTGATACATCTATATATTGCAATAAGATTACCACCGTAGCCTTAAGCTAACACCTTTATCATGTCACGTAATTATAATTTCTTTTTTGGGGTGGAAACAATTAAGATTTAGCCTCTTCAGTCTCTTGGTTTCTCCTGCACACCCGCCCACCAGTGCTTTCCCTTCTTAGCAACCCCACCTTTCCAGTTGCTCGGGATGGGAGACTCAGCCTCATTCTGACACCTCTCATAGTCCTCAGGAAATCCCATTGGTTCTTCCTTTAAAATGATTCCAGAATCAAACCACTTCTCCTATGTCTGCTGCCCTCACCTTGGTCCAGCCACCATCCTCTCTTGCCTGGACAGTTGCAGGCACCTCCTTCCTGGACTCCCTGGTCCCTACAGTTTATTCTGCGCACATAGCCAGAGGGATGCTAAGAACGTGGATCGGACCCTGTGCGTTCTCTGCTCAGCACCCTCCATGGCTCAGAGAGATAGCTCAAGTCCTCCGGGGGCACACATGGCCTGGCTACCACCTCTCCCACTTCCTAGCCCCCTGTCTGCCTTGTTCGTGTGCTCCAGCCTACCCCCCCCCCCCAGCGTCCCCCCACCCCCCAAGCCAGACCTTGACTTTCTGCTCTTCCCCCGGATACCCACATGGCTCTACCCTCCCTTCCTCCAGTTCTTTGCTTCAATATCACTTTCCCAGGGAGGCCATTCATGACCCCCTCGATTAAAAGTCCCCCCCTTTGTCTTCCATCCGGATTCTCCTTTTCCTGCTCTATTTATTCAGAGGGCTCATCATCTCTTAAAATGCTTTATAAGTTACTTATGTATCATGTTCAGTATCTGTTTCCACCCTCCACCTCCCCTGCCCCTTTGCCCCAGCAGATTATAGCCGCCCCCCCCCCCCCCCGGCAACCATACCAGCTCGTGTGTTGTTCACTCTTAGGACCCCAGTGCCTGGAACAGCCTAGCACATGACAAGTGACCAATTCACGTTTGTCACCAGGGTGGATGGAAGCGCATGGGACTGGCATTTAGATGGGGGTGCCAACTCAAGGCCAGGTGGGCAAAGGGAGCCCGAGGAAGCTGGGCCAGGTGGGGTGGAGGTCAGCCAGAAAGCACGGCTCTTCTGCTAAGTACCTCCTGATCGCTGCGCCAAGGGAATTCAGGCTGGAGTTTCGCGTGAAACCTCCTGGGTTTTAAATGTTGTGATAATTCAATACAAATAAACACTCTGTGGGCCACTCAAACTTATCTGTGTGCTGCATTTGGCATGCGGGCTGCCAGCTTGTCTCTCTGGTCTGCCATGGAACTGGACAGGAGACTGTCCCCAGTGGCTTTGGACCTCAGTCTCAAAGGGGCCTGTGACAGAGTGGGAAGGCACACATATATTTAGCCTGGGGCATCTGTCATTCCTAGGCACAGCTGGATTCTGTGAGTCCTGCCCTAGCAGCTCTCTCTCTAGGAATAAGTTAGAGGCTGCAGAAATGAACTAGTACTCAGTGGGCCATGAGGTCTCAGCCCTCTGGTATGGGAAGCCTCCTTCTCCAGGAAGCCTTCCTGGAGTGGGCCCCCTCCAAGTATACCCAGCATAGTTGATGGGCCTCTCATAAGAGCCCCCTTGGGCTTATGGTCACAGAGTATCACTGTCCCTTCTCCACAGGACCTGAAGTCCTTGTAGCTGGAAAACTTGTTCTGGTCACCCTGCATGCCAGGTGATGCCTGAACATAGTAGGCACTCGAATATGTGCTCAAGCAGCAAGTGAAACAGTGAACCTCACTGGTCTCCAAAATGAAGTCAAAGAACAGCATTATCACTGAATCAAGAAAAAGTCCAAGTATTATTAAAAAAAATAAAAAAGCAAGTGTCAGAAGGTGAATAAAACTGTAGCTTTATTAGCATTTTCCTGATAAAGTCAAGACTGCATATGTTGGAGCCAAGAAAAAATTTATACCACGTACAGGTACTTCCAGACAGGTCTCAAATGATAAGCATTTGCTCGCTCGCTCTTTGGCAGGTGCATGTAATCCTTATAGTTAGTACTGCCTGCACGCTCCAGCGCCAGGCATTATTCCAAACACTTCCTGTGGACTCACTCACAGAATCCTCACAACACTGTGAGCTGAGCCTCTGCACAGCAACCCTACTGAGGCACAGGGAGGGTAAGTAACTTGCCCACAGGTGCGCAGCCAGGGTGGACGTAATGGGATTCAAATTCAGGCCATTGGGTTCTAGCCCCACCCTCTTCATCACTCCCGCTTCTGCTTATCAAAAATTAATTTTACTGGTTGAGTGTTAGATTTTTAAAACTCACTTTAAAAATTAAATGTATAAAAAAGTGCCAGAAGCCCGCCCCCCCCAACCCCGTGTTATAAATGCAATAGCCATTGTTGCCTCCTCCATTATATATGCGGAAAAACCCTCCCCTGGTGAGTAGTTCCAATGTTCCATCAGAGAGTTCATGTGAAGCGCTCAGCACATGCCGGGTACATGGCCAGTGCTCATTAAATGCTGGCCAGCATGATATTTATGTTGAGTTCATACAGCCATACCTATTTCTCCATCGCCTATACAATTTGTACTTGTTGGAATGTTTTGGTCTGTCTTAAACTTGCTTCTAGAACAACCCCCCCGCCCCCCGCCGTGCCCTGCCTCCCCACCCCCATGTGGGGAAAGGGTCCCAACTTAAAAGGCCCAAAGGTCTCATATATTAGGAAACTGAACTGGGGAGCACACACTTTCCATAGACTCAGCTCCCACCCAGAGCTGCTGTGTGGACTGCAGGCCAGGGGGCCAGACCCTATACATTTTGAGAAGCTGAGAGTTTGAATTTTTAAATACAAGACACTTTACTTTTAAATGTTGGCAAGCAAGTACAATTTTTAGGGAGCACAGTGTGGGCCAATCACACACTTCCGAGGAGGTATATGAAGTCCCAGGCTGCCATGTGGGACTCATACTTCTTTGTTCAAGAGCACAGAACTGCGACTCAGTCAGACCTGGGTCTGGGCAAGCTGCTCTGCCTCACTGTTCTCATCTGTCAGCTGGTAAGAGAATGCCTCCCGTACAGGGTTGCTGGAAGTTTCGCTGAGAACATGAGGTGTAGGCAGAACTACGGCCCAGCCCCTGGCTGCTAGTAACTGCCGGCTGAGAATCCAGGTCACACCTTGGTCAGGCCACGGAGTAAACACTTGACACACACTTCTCTTGCTTAACACAGAGACCCTCACTGTTTGAGCCCACGCATGTACACACACAGCTATCAATAAAAATTATATGCTGGACCCAGAAAATGGTTCTGGGGTATCTTTAAACAAGGGAATTAGGAAGCTTGAGATAGGGCTCATGTGAAGTAAATGTTGATGATATATTATTATGTGTTTAGCCCAGGGGCAGGCTCATCATAAATCACATCATTCACGGACCCGCTCATCTGTTCCTTCCACGGAGTGGCGGAGTGGACCGGAGTTGTCCATGCTCCACACTGTTCTAGACCCTGGGGGCACCGCACAGAGCAGGCCAGGCACGGAGCTGGTGGTGGAACATGGAGGTGGACAACACACATGTTAAGCAGGATGTCAGAAGGGACTGGAGATGCTGCTCAGCCAGCGCAGTCAGGGAAGGCCTCCTGGTGGAGGTGACCGCGCCGGCGTGAAGGAGGTGGACTTCTGGAGAGAGGGGTCCTGTAGACTGCTTTGTCCCCTGAACTCAGAGGACCCTCCCCATCCCCGCATCGAGCCTCCCCTGCACACAGCTGTGGCTCTTACCTGCTCCTCCTCCTCCCGCAGGCTGGGCAGGGTGCTGATGGACAGGTTGATGGCCGTGACGGTGACGAAGAGCACTGAGAGGCAGGCGAACACCTTGCCCGGCAGCCCCGAGTGCGGCCTCTCCACCATGTCGCGCAGTCTCCGCATGCAGCGGCCCAGGCGGCCCTCGCCCTCGGCCGGGCCCTCGCTGCCGGGGTCCTCGCTGGACGGCGGCTCATCGTCGTCCCGCTCCACCACGTCGGCGAACTCCTCGATCTTCTGCAGGTAGCGGCGCTTGCAGCAGCCGTCCAGGCGGTCCTCGGCGATGCCCCAGTAGAGCAGCTCCTCCTGGAAGGACAGGGCGCACATCTCGCGCAACAGGCGCAGCTTGCCCGCCCGCAGGAAGGTCAGGATGGTGCCGAAGGCCCCCGGGTGGCGGTCGAAGAAGAACTCGTTGCAGGTCACGTCGTAGTCGTCACACACGTTGAGGATGTCGTCGAAGTTGGTGCAGGCCTTGAGCTGGCCCAGGCGCGTCAGCGGGAACTCCTCGAGCGTGGTCCAGGGCAGCGAGTACTTGATGCCGCCCACGTTGATGATGATCTGCCGCCGCCGGTCCTCGGGCTGGCCGGCCTGGCGGGGCGCGTCCTGGGGCCGGGGCCGGGGCCGCAGCCGCTGCGCCCGGCGGTAGAACACGCCCTTGAGGGACTGGCCCTGCGGGAAGAAGGCCGGGTGGAAGGAGGCGTCCGAAGCGCAGCTCAAGGCGCTGTAGTCGTAATCGGAGTTGTCTCCCGGTAGGAGGGTCATTTTGGGCTTTCACATCCCCCTCGCGCCTGGGTTGGAGAAGGGAGGAAAGACCCTCAGCGAGGCCCGAGTCTGGGCTGCCCGTGCCGCTTCTGCAGGTATTCGCTGTTGGGGACTGAACCGTGTGCCCCCTCCTCCACCCCTTCCCGGATTCACAGGGGGAAAGCCTGACCACTGTGGGCCAGTATTAGGAGGCAGGGCCTTGGTGGCGGGGGTGGGGGGGTGATTAGGTTTAGCTGAGGTCGTGAGGGGCGGGATCAGTGCCCTTATGGGAAGAGAAAGAGCCACCAGAGCTCCCTCTCTCTCCACCACGTGGGGACACAGTCAGAAGACAGCCACCTACAAGCCAGGAAGAGTCCTCCCCAGAAGCCAGCCACCTCGGCACCCTGAACTTGGACTTCCAAGCACTTGTGGATACAAGCACAGACTCTGGAGCCTCATGGCCCAGGGAAGGTTACTTAACCTTGATCTGCTTGAATTTCCTCATCTGTAGAATGGGTACAACCATTTCCCCTACGAGAAGAATCCATGAATTATGTGCGTAAGAGCATTTAATAACACAGTGCCTGGCACATAGCAGGTACTCAATCATTGTTGTCTATTATTACTATTTGTGTTTACCTTAAAGGGACAACTTGTATTGCTTCCGTAAGTGGAAAACCTAGATCACTGGCCATAAATAAGAGGCAATGTCCAAAGAAATGCATAATTATCACAACAGTGCCAGAGTTGCTCATATATCATCAAACATTTTGAGGGTATAGGGGTGGACTGCACAGGCATGACCACTCCTCTAGGAAGCCTTCCTTGGCTCTTCCAGCTAAATCGAG
The DNA here is from genome assembly GCF_037043125.1 of Eumetopias jubatus. Taxonomy (NCBI): domain Eukaryota; kingdom Metazoa; phylum Chordata; class Mammalia; order Carnivora; family Otariidae; genus Eumetopias; species Eumetopias jubatus. Next base: position 130,201,574 of record NW_028274815.1, read on the forward strand.
TCCTCCCACCCCTGTACCTGCATCACCATCCTTACTATAACTGTGTGCAAGCCTGGTTCCTTTATGAGACTGCTTGCTCTGTAGGACAAGAACTGGGCTCTACTCAGCTCTGAATCTCTGTGCCCAGCAGTGTAAGAGCTCAAAGAAGTAGCTGCTGAATGAGGCCAACATGAGGAAGACACTTCTGAAAACCTGAGGTCAAAATATCCGCTTATACAGGCTCCTTCCTTCCCAACTCTCAAAGCTAAGGGTGTGTGCTACTAGAATGACATTGCTTATTCATTCATAGCTCACGGGCTGAATTTGGTTCACAAATGTTCTCCTGGCTTGGAGAAGATTTTGAAAATTGAGGAAGTTTCTGTAGAAATTCATATTCTTGGTTTCTCTTGAAAAATCAGACTATTTGGCAACATTTGGCTTAAATTCCAGCTGAGAAATGACTGCCCCCCGTTGGCAGGGCATGCATGTGGCAATCTACCACAGTCCCCACCCTTCCCTGTTGTCTTCCTAATACCCACTTTCCTTCACTCATAGATGTTTCCTTCCTGGCCCCTGTAGGCGTTTGAGTTTGAGACCCCCCCCCCCAGATTATAGCAACTGAGCTCTCCAGAATGAAGCTGATCCATAGAAAAAGTAAGACTAATACTCGGCTTTTTTAAAATCACCATCCTTCCCTCCAGCCTAGTCCCCCATGGAAGCAAGTAGTACCAGCAAAGTCTACCAATTCCATTTCCAATACCTGAGTGTTGATCTGTGCCGTGGACATGTGCTGGGAAAATGCACGTGCCCACACATGTGCACACACACCTGTAGGGACGAGAAAGTGTTCGACAGGAGCCAGGGGGGGTTCCACCTGAAAGAGGATCCTTCCTAACAGAAATTCTTGTACATAAAGCAAATCATCACTCCACTCATTTATCTTTGGGGAAAGATACAGTTTCACAGATTGGGTTCTGGAAAACTAGGTATACCTGCACTTGAAATGAAAATGATCTGATTTTAGAGTGTTGAGAATGTTTCTTAACTTCACCTAAAATTGGAACCCATCTCCTCGGGCGCAGCCTGCTAGAATCCCTTCGAGGAGCGAGAATAATCCCTTTCAGGCACTTCACATGAGTGGTACCGCTTTTCAGCTCTGCTGCTTTATCTTTGCCACCAAAGACAAGAGGAAAAGGGACATTCTGTTTGGCAAGAATGGTGACAGAAGAAAAGGAACCTTCCTCTGGTCCTGCAAGCCCCAAAGAGCCCTTGTGAAACCCCCTTGGCTGTAATCACCTCTTACAGACAGAATGTCTTCTTTCAAGCTCTCAGCTCTCCCTCTGGCATAAAGCTCCCCCAATTAGTGATCCCTCATTTCTTTCTCTCATGACCCCTGTCAGCTGTGAGTTAAAGCCTCAGCATCTCCTATGTGGAAAGTTACCCTGTCCCAGCATACTGTTTAGCATGGAGAAGGAAAAAACCCGCGTCAGGCAGCCTGCTTGCACACAGAAGGCCAGATGCTGGGATTTGCCAAATGAGGAATGGGCACACTTCTCCTTGGCCTTGGGTCTTGGGGGGACACCCAGTCTGATGGGTGTAGGGGGGATGGCTCTGCATGTTAGACTCTAGAGTCTTGAGCAAAGTTTATAAATCAAACAGGCCCCAAGGTCCTGCTTCCGGAAAACAATGCCACTTTTTACTCAGCCCGATACCCTCATGAGAAGTTTGGTCTTTTAACATTTCTCTGTAGTGTTAGGTCTGTCAGTCCTACAGCATGATTGATTTTAGTGATTTTGTCTCTGAGGGTCTGTGGGTCCTTGGGAAGAGAAAGCCATTTGAGAAAGGGGCTGTGATAGTGAGGATGACAAGGAGTCCTGAGATGTCATTCCACACTTACCACGTGTTGGGCCTGGGCCAGATCTACAGGCACAGCAGAGACCAAGGCAGACCCAGCCCTTGTCCTCAGGGAGCGGACATCCGAGTGGTGGAGGTGGTCTCTAAACAGATCATTTCAGGAAACAGCAAGAACATGATGGCAACAGGAGATGGAGGGGTCTGGGAGGGCTTCTCGGAGGAAACAGCCTCGGGGCTGAGGTTGGATGGGAAGGAGCCAGCCCTGTGAGGACCTGGAGGAGGGTGTCTAAGGCTGAGGGAATGGGAAGAGCTTGCTCCTTGACCTGGGGGTGGGCTTGCTGGTCAAGCCAGAGAAGGCCAAGGGGCGGGGTGCAGTGAGTGACGGGAAGGTGGGAGAAGTTGAGCGTGGGGAAGTCAGCAGACACCAGATGGAACCGAGCCTAGTGGGCCATGACAAGGGGCTGGGGTTTACTCTCCATGGTGGGGGGGTCCTCAGGAGTAGACTATGGGTGGGCTGGGGAAACCAGGCAGGAATTCTCTGTAGTCATTCTTGAAAGAGTCAACTAAGACTTGGGTCAGTGGAAGGGACTGGAGCATTGGCTGCATTCCGGATGGACTTTGGAGGAATTGGGGCTAAGACTTGTGGGACGGGAGTGTGGTGAGGGGCGGGGGGGAGAGCATGGATTCCAGTGGTGCCATTCACTGAGGAGACACTAGGTGGAGTTTTGATGAGACTGGTGTAAGAGGCAGCACTTGCTGGTTGTGAGATGATGGACAGGAGGGCAGATGGGCAAATCAGGGAGAGAAAGCAGGCATGAGGGTGGTTCGCATGGATGGAAGGATGGATGGATGGATGGAAAGACGGAGTTGGACCATATCAAAGCTGTCCTGATGACTGTGTGTGTGTGTGTGTGTGTGTGTGTGTGTGTGGGGTGGGAGTTTCAGCTGGTAGTTTTGACCTGGCTGAGCTACAGAGGGCAGGAGGGCCAGGCTAGCAGAGAAATGGCAGAGCCAGGAGGCCGAGGCGCTCCCTGTGCCCAGCACTCAGCACCCACTTCCCTGTTGAAGCTGCACTCCACACCAGGCCTGGTTAGTGCAGGTAGACACCACTGGGGGGGACATGTAGGCGGAGTGCCGCGCCTCCACCGAGGTGCCCTAATCCTAATCCCTGGAACCTGTGAATGGGTTCGATTACAGGTGAGGAGGAATTAAGGTTGCCAATCAGCTGCGTTTGAGACGGGAAGATGATCCTGGATTCTCTGGGACCCAAGCCATCACGAGGGTCCTTAAAAGATGGGAGAGAAACAGGAAAGTGTGTTGGATGCCATGCAGTGTGAGGAGGGTTTGGCCGGCTGCCGCAGGCTTTGAAGATGGAAGGGGCCCCAGGCTGACGACAGCTGGCAGCCTCTAGAAGCTGGAAAAAGCAAGACCGGACTCTCTCCTGGGCTCTCCAGAGAGGAATGCAGCTTGCTGACTCCTTTATCTTAGCCCTATAAGGCCCATTTGAGACTTCTGTCTCCCAAAATGTGAGGTAATGAGTTTGTGCTGTTTTCAGCCACTCAGAAGAGTAATACAGGGGATGTTGAGAAAAAGCAGGTCTTACTCCAGCTTGGGGGACAGCTTGCTGACTACTCCAAGCTGGGGAAGCAGAAGAGCCCATGCGCTCTGAAATCAGGAACACCTGGGTTCAAGGCCGCTCACTCTGACTTTGGGCAAGTCATGTCTTACTTCGGAGACTCACTACCCTCATCTGTAAAATGGGGATATGAATAGCTTCTACCTCCCTGTGTTATGGTGAAGACCAAGGCAGATGACCTGGGTGATGTGCTTGGCGTAATGCCTGACACACAGGGACCCTCAACAAATACCTGCTGCATCATTAGCTATGAGGGAGGTCTGGACTCTTTCTCTCAACCTGCCAAGGGTGACTCCTTTCCTGACCTGATCCAGTGGGATTTGAACGCAGCATTTGTCTGACCCCCAGAGCTCCCTGCTGGAGGAAGTACTGCCCGGTACAGCCTCAGGGACAGCCATCAGGGGTGCTGAGGGAAGTGAAGGATGTTGCTGTTGTATGAGCCAGGAATCCCAGTCCCGGGTGTGAGAACAGACCTGGGTTCGCAGGGGTTGTGGCACACAATAATATAGTATTTGTGCTCAGATCTCTTCTGAGCTCAGGGTCTGCTTCTGGGGACTGAGATCCAAGAGAGGACCAAAGTACAAGAATGCCTGTCCCATGTTCCCCGTGGCCCCTGGCGTCCATCCTGGGTCCAGGGGGTGGGGGAGTGGGGTGAGATGGGCAAGTGAGTCGTGGTAGACACAGATGGTGGACTCCTATACATTGCACAGGAATTAGAAGCATTGAACTAGATGTAGGTTTAGCAACACATTTAGATCTTAAAAGCATGATGCCGAGTGGAAAAGAAACAGAAGTTTATAGCACTATGCTATTTATATAAATGAACACACACACACACATTACAAATTTGACAAAGACTCAAGCACTTGGAAGGATCTATATCAACCACGGGGAGGGTGCCTGGCAGGACAGGGGCAGGGGATAAGCAAGGGAGGGTGGTGTGTGGAACGAGGGAACAATGAATAAGACAGCCTGGCACAGGCCAGTGATGAATGGTGGCAAGAAGTGAAGAGGGTGGTTAATACAACTCTGGGATTTAATCCAGGTAAAGAGAAATGAAGAGCACGAAACCAACCAAGCCACCAGGCTCTGAATTGCCCCGAGTGCTAAGTGGAGATACAGATTCGTAGGACCATCCCTAGACCTTTGCAGTCTGAATCCCTGAGGGGGGCCCAGGAATTGGCATTTTTGACAGGCTCCCTTATGGATGGATGCTCATGTATGCTCAAGTTCAAGAGAGACAGAGAGGGTGCCTTGAATACCTGGAGCCCACACCCCCTCAGGGGCTGGGGGCTGCAAGAGCTGCTCTGGATTTTGGTGGGGAGCCCTCTGACCAACTTCTCCACCTCTTTGGGGGTTCTGGAAAGCTCTGTGGGTCCCAGTCTTGGGAAACTTCACTGGAGAAGGAGAAACCCTTCTGTTCTGAGAGAAAAATCTTCTGTACTGGGGTCGCCTTGATCCAATTCCCCTTTGGGAGCCCAGAGATCTGCTGAAACTCCCCATGCAACTTCTTTTCCTTCCCCTTGGGAGAAAGATGATGTGCACAAGCTATGACGGAGGGCTGGGTATCATTTCCAAAGATAAACGGTCATCAAACCATAAGGAGTTCTGGGTGGCAGAGGCCGCTGTGTGGTCAGTATCTGCTCCGAATGGACATGCTAGGCCTGGGAGTGGAGGTAGGAAGGGAGGGCAGGATGGGGTAAAGGTCTGGATCGGGCTGGCCTGGCCACCACAGCTGCTCCTGCCAACGACCCTTTGGCCTGAGACAGCCATCGGCACCCGCCGACTCGCCGGGCCCTCTCTGAGCCTCTTTCTTCCCTGTAAAGTGGGAGAAGCGTGCCCATCTCACAGAGCTGTTGGGAGGACCCAGTGAATGGAGGGTTGCTGCAGGGATTAGCAGTGTCGCCCGATCGCTCACCGCCGTGGCCACATCCCGTCAAGGTCATGAACGGGTTCCATAAACTGGTGTGCACTCATCCTAACTGCACTGATCCTTAACATACCACGGGTCTCTCTCGACTCTGTTCTTCCAGTCCTGTGCCCCTCCCTTGGGACGGAGCTCTCTGTCCCTCTTCTGAGAGGGGGAGGGGGATGCAGAGACAGTGCTGAACACTCACGGTGCTATAGTGACAACCATCACAGCCACCCTTAACTGCGTACTGAGTGCTGCGGTGCTGCGCTAAAAGCCTTAATCGACAGAGCCATGTCAGGCATCACCACTAACACCCCCATTTTATAGATGAAGAAATCAAGGCTTTGGTAAATAAAAACTCAGGACTCTGGTGATATAAGTGATAAAGCCAGAATCAATCTACACCTGTAGGACTCTTTGACCTCTGCATTTTACTGTCTCCCTGGATTACTGGTTCCCAGAGGAGGGGGGAGGTCTCCACCACCTGCAGCAAGCTAGGGACTGGATCTCTCCTCTCTATGTCTACGGACAAGCTTTTGGAAAGTCTTTCGTGTTGGGGAGAAGCAGGCAGTTGCCCATGGCTGGGGGAAACACGTTTATTCCTAGTGTATATTTGCACACAAGCAGAGTTAGAAATCAACAAAAGCCGTGGCGTTGTCAAATTCTGAGTTGCTATTTTGGCCTCCGGGGAGAAGAGCCCTCCTGTGCTGTAAACACAGGTCAGATGTGAGGGGATGGCCTCTGGGCCTAGCTGCCTGCCTGCTCCCCCACCTCCTGGCTGTGCACCCTTACAAAAATGACTTCACCTCTCTGGGCCTGAGTGTTCTCGGCCATCAGCTGGGGTCATCATCACACTTGCTTGTAAGCGCTTGGAGCTGTGAGTTCACATGTTAGGGCCCTGTGTTTGCTAGAATGACTTTTGTGTAGCAAGTTTGGCACCTCCCCTCGCGCTTCCTTTCTCAGAGGAGGACTGTGAGGCGGAAAACGCTTTCCAGAAGGGGGGCTTCTGTGCTGGCTCTCCTCTCAGCCCGCACTGACGTCAAGTCACTCACTTGGCTGGGCCTCAATTTCCCCATCTGTAACATAAACTGATGATGCACGCCCCTGTGGTAGGCAGAATAATGGGTCCCCAAAGAGGTCAATGTCCTGATCCTCAGGCCCTGAGAATGTGTGACCTTACGTGGCAGAAGAGATTTTGCTGGTGTGATTAATGAAATCAATGATCTTGAGGTGGGGAGATGATCCGGGGGGGCCCCGCATATAATCACAAGCATCCTTAAAGAGGGAGGCAGGAGGGTCAGGGTCGGAGAAGCAGATGCGATGGCGGAAGCAGAGGTCGGAGTGATGTGGGGCCAGGAGCCAAGGGTGTGGGCAGGATCTAGAAGCTGGAAAGGGCATGGAAATGGGTTCTCCCCCAGGAGGAACACAACCCCACCGACCCCTTGATTTTAGGCCAGGGAGACCCATTTTTGACTTCTGATCCCCCATTCTGTAAGATGCTAAATTTGTGTTGCTTTAAGCCACTACATTGGAGCTAATATTGTGGCAGGAGGGAACGAACACAAGCTCAAAGGCAACTTTCTAAAAGAAAAGCATTTCTCTCCTGAGCAACTCAGGCTTTGGTTTCTTCCTCTCCCACCACGATTCTCAGCCTGTGCCGTTCCCTCACTCTGAGATCTCCCCACGCTGCCCTTCCCCTGCCAGTGTGGCTTCATCTGTCAGGGGTAGGGCTCCTGGCTGGGCTGACTCAGAGGCGGGTCATGCTGCATTAATTCCCAATTAAAACATTAATCAAAATGGATCCAGCCAGTAGGCTGGCCCAGGTCCCAGTGTGCTGGACCGCCTCGAGATGCAGCACCCGCATGGAGAATCTGTCTTTCCCAGCTACCTGCTGTCCATCCTCATCACCATGCAACCATGCCGGATGGATCTCAGCCCTGCTTCTTGAGAGCTGGGGCCCAAGACACTGGTGATAGTGACGTATTTGCTGGGAGCCGGGCTTTTCCCTCCATTGCCACCTGCCCCCCAAAAGAAAATGTGCCAGGGTCTCCCCCCTCCCCCCATAAAAAAGACCAAGTGGCCTCTGGAGCCTCCTTATTTTGCTTCTGGCAAAATAACAGCAAATGCACATTTGCCTTCTACCAAGAGGTGTTTTGGTGTGGGAGCCGAGGGTCCTTTTCTATTTGCCTCCTTGCAGCGGGAAACCTGGGACCGCAGGCATTAGCGGAGGAACTGGCTGGGGGAGCAGCGGGGACCTTGGCAGCTGGAAGGGGACACCTGTGTACGCAGTCCCTCCGATCTTTTTCCTTAGTAAGTGTTAAGGCTGCAGTGTCTGCGGGAAGCCCTGGCAGCCCAGTGGGGAACGAGGGGGAGCCTGGATGTACATGCCTGCCTGGGGAGGCGCAGGTGTGAGGCGAAGTCACCACAGAGCAGGGACAAATCCGAGGCAAAATGCAGATCCTGTCTGTGGCACGTTACTTTGTGTTCTGATTTTGTTAACCATGTACTGTCTGCTATATCATCAAAATGGCCCATAGTGATTGAGTGCTTACAGGCTAGCCTTCCCTGCCGCTCCCTTTTTATTCATTCTATGTAGAGCGGCTTTTCCAGCCACCATTTTCCACCCAGGGACTCCATTTCTGGGTTTAATAAATCAACCAAGAGTGGATTCCCAGACCCCTCTGTCTTTGGCGACCGGAAATGCTGACGCTTCGTCATGTATTCAGAAAGGGGAAGTGGAGAAAGGACAGCCCAGTCAAGACACTTTTAGGGGTGCAGGGGATTATTCATTCCTTCGTTCTGGCTTGAGTGTCTTAGCCCTGCATCCAGGACACATTTCTCTGCTCTCACGTTCCCTGGGGGCATCAGTTGAGCCTCTTGCCGGGGGCCCAGCTGTGTGTCCGATGCAGAGGATTCAAAGTGGCAGCGGGACTGAAGCCTGGCTCCCACATCTGTCCTGACCAGGCTGCAGGGTGCCCCCAGCTTGCGTTCTCAAACTTTGGGACAGGGATCAAGGGATCAAGGCTGCCTTGTGTCCAGCCCACTCACAGCTCCCCACAGGTTTGGAGTGTGTCCCGCGACAGACATCTTTCCACTGGAATGGGCTGCGTTAGGGAATGACCCATAAGGGCCATCCTAGCCTGTCTTTCAGACACACCTTCCCTCACTCCCCACTCAGCAGGGGCCTCTGCAGAGGTCTGAGACAGAGGACACCAGGGCCAAGCTCAGGTCCGGAGAACCCAAGAAATCCACTCAAGAAAGAGAGTGGGGCCCTGGCCACATGACCCACAGTGTCCCCTGGCCCCAGCATAGGTGCTGCGTCTCCAGCAGGCCAAACTTCCCCTGGAGACTTGCTCACCATAGTGACTCTGACTGTAGTCATGTGTGGGGGTATCAGACACACCCTAGTGAATAAATCTCTGCTCAGACTTATGGAGACAGGAGGCCCTCCACACACACCCCCCCCCCAATGAATCAGAGCAGTTCCTGCTCCCTCATGGCACCTCCCCCTGCCCTTATTTCAAGGTATGAGCGAAGGAGGGGTCACCGTGTCTGTCTCATCCTCTGGGTGACTTTGGTGCCTGGCACCCTTTAAGTGCTTCAGAAAATGCCTGCTGAACAACTTTAATAAACCATTATTGGTGGGAGCCTGCATTCATCAGTAAGTTTAGGTAAGTATTTCTCAACACCCCCTCTCCATGGTCAGTCTCCCCTAAGGAGATTTTTGAAGACATTTTCTTCCTATCCAAGAACCTATTCCAGCTTTCCTGCTCTCTTTGAGAATGACTGCATTACATGAACCAAGGAAAGGCTATTCGGCTTCTGCCTCTAACGTGGGGGTTGCTGCAGTCAGCCACCCCCGGGCAGGCTGGGGCCTCCTCAAGGCAAGGGCTGGGGCTTAAACCCTACTTCTCTCTAAGCGGCAAGATGCTTCCACCCCATCCATCCCATCCCTCTCCTTCAGCTCAGAGCCTCAGTAACTGTTCGTTAAACGAATGAAATAATGCATGTTGGGCACTTGGCACGGTGAGCTGCGCACAGTAGGTGCTCAACCCATCTTTGTCCAATTCATGAATGAAAAGAACTTCTCTTTTCCTTCCTTACCCAAAGACTCCAGTCCATCCAGCCTGAGCCCCTCCCGGGTATGGAGCCCCTGAGGCTGAGGAGGCGACCACCCACTTTTCCTACGAGATGCTAGAACCTCCAGTGAACACAGCTGTCTTGGGATCCCCAGCGCCGAGCGCACAGTGGGCGCTCAATAAAAGCTAGTTGAGTAAATGAACGACTTAATAAAGCCCGCTGGTGGAGATGCTCCATTCTGTGCCCAAGGATGGAGTGAATAAGCCAGAGACGGGCGCCCCCTCTTCCACCTCCCCCTAACACTCCCTCCTCCCCCCGCTCCACCCCCACCCCCGGGATCCAGAAACCTCCGCCGCAGCCAGGCTGCGCCCCCCGCCCCGTCACCTCGGCGGAGCACGTCCAGCGCTTCGCACCCCGGGGACGGCTCGGGAAGAACTGAAGCCGGACCCGCACCGTGCCGGTGGCGAGCGCGCCCCACGCCGCCGCCCGCAGCCGCTCCCGGGTCCCCGGTCGCCCGCGCCTCCCCGCCCCGCGGCTTTCGGTGCCCCCTGCAGGGGAGCCCGCGGTCACGGCCACGTGCAGCCCCCAGATCCCGAGCCCGGAGCCCGAGCGTGTGAGCGCGGGGGGCCGCTCGGCGGCGCCCGGCGAGGCCGCCGCGCGCAAAGTTCCCACCTCAAGTTCCCGTCACGGCGTCCCCGCGGCGGAGTTGGCCCGGCCGCGGCTGCCGTCCCCCGGGGGCGGCCGGCGGGTCCCGGGCGAGGGCGCGAGCAGGGGCTGGGAGCCGCCCGGGCCGCCTCCCGGAGCCGCGGGCAAACTTCGGCCCCGGGGCCCGGCTCAGCTCCCGCACTCGGACCCAGGGCCGCCCCGCCTCCGCCTCCCGGTCCCCGCCGGGCTCCGAGTGCGCCGGGAGCGCCGCGCCGCAGCCGCCGAGGGAGGAGGGAGCGGGGCAGGAGGCGGGACGGAGGGAGGGGACTGCGCGCGGGGCGGGGAGAGTGGGCGCGCGGCGGAGAGCGCGGCGCCGGCCTCGCCCCGCCGCCCGGTTCCGGCCGGTCTCGCGCGCCTCGGGTGGGCAGCGCTCCGCTCGGCCCTGACCGAGCCCGGCCGGGACTGCACGCCCCTCGCCCGGGCCGCCCCTCCGCCCGCCCCGGCGCTCCCCCGCGCTCGCTGCCCCGAGGCCGTCCGCGCGCCCTCACCACCCCCGCCTCCCCGGGGTCGCGCGCCTCGTCACGTGCGTTCCCCCGCCGCTCCGGTGCCCCGCTGGCCCTCCACCCCTCGCGCCACGGGCCCACGGGTCTACACGTGCCACGTGAAGTCCCCACGCTCCGCGGCCCCGGGGGCGGCACGCCCTTCAACCTTCTGGGGGCCACATGCCGCCTGTCGTGTGCTGTTCCCGCGAGGTCCGGGTGCACCGGGCCCTCGGGCCCCTCGGGCCACTGCCGGCCGGGGACTGCACGCGCCTGAGAACGCCAACTTCTTAGCGACGGCACCTGCCGCGCCAGGCGCCTTTCCCTCCGGGGGCCGCGTGGCCCGGCCGCCTGCACGCCCGGCCGACGCGGGGCACTCACACCGGGGCCTGGGGTCCGGGGTCCAGCACCTCGTGGTGCACAGGCAGCCGGTGGGGAGCGACGCCTCGCTTCGAAATTGGTAGTAGTTGCGCTTTTGCTGGGCTTTGGGTTGGACGGCTTTCCCCCGCCCGAGCCACCGCAGAGCCGGCCTCTTAGGGTCGCTTGCCTCGCACTCTCCTTTCCTCTTCTCCTTCCAGTCTCTACCGCCTTTCCCGCCAGCAGGGAGCCCAGAAAGGCAGTGAAGAAACTCCACTGTGGGCGGGGCCTGAGACCTTCTCTTGAAGGGTGGGGAGCAGGCTCGGCAGGTGAATGCCCATGCTTTCTGGGACGTGATGAAGAGAAACAGGGTTCGAGTGTCCATTAGGCAAAGGGTGGCTTCCTGGTGCCGCGGAAGTGACCACAACAGTCCAGGACTTGTCCCGAAGAACTCACCTTCTGCTCGGGGAGAGGCGGAACCAGGAAAACCGCTAACAAGCAGGACTGCAGTCTGTGAGGGGGGCAAGGAAGAAGCCAGAGCAGGGTTGGGGGGTACAGAGTGAGGGGAGAGACCATTTTCCGTAGACCTCTGAGGAGGGAACATTTACACAGCCGTGAACAAGGAAGATCTGGTAAGAGAGCTTCCCAGGTGGATGGAACAGCAAAGGCAATGACCCTGCAGCAGGAAGGAGAGGGAGGCATGTTTGAGGGATGGCAGGGACATCAGAGAGAGGTGCTGGGGAAGGTGTGTGGGAGAGGGCTTCCTAGCTGTGTGCACTTTGGTGGTCGGGTGGTCCCCGGAGCACACTTTGAGAAACAAGGCCCTATGTGGTGGATCAGGTCCCTGCCTTCCTATCCCGTCTGAAAATGGGCATTTGTATCTCCCCCCCGCCTCCTGCCCTTGCTTATTTTTCGTCTCTCCGCTAGACATCAAGCTCCATTTTTGTGCTATCCCTCCAGCATCTTCCACACTGCCAGGCACAGACAGACCAGGTTTCTGAAATATAATTGACGGAGGAACACTCAGGACAATCCTTTGGGGGTAGATTTGATCATCCCAGGGGGACATAGGACTTGCTGAGGAGCACAGGATGAAGATATAGAATGGAAGTGGACCCCCCCCCCCGGATTTCTGACTCAGTTTGGAGTGGGACGCTTCTAGTAAGTTCTCTGGTTTGGAGTGGGACTCTTCTAGTAAGTTCTCTGGTCATTCTGATGCTCCTGGTCTGGGACTTTGAGAACCAATGATGTTGAAGTCTTGAAGCTCATCCCAGCTGGGTCTGACTTCAAAGCCTCCATGATCTATGAGACCCACTGGGGTGTAGGGTCAGCTGGACCTTATGAGCACCTCTGGGAGAGGGGTACTGTCCCCGGTGGTTGTGCCTATCAGAACACTATGTGCCTGAGTCAAATGTTGGGGTGACCTGTGGACAGAAGACCCCGAAACACTGGGTGGAGATCATCGGTAGGGACGGTCCTTTCCTCCCACACCCCCTACTCCACCCACACGCACAGACTCACTTGCTGTGCCCAGGAGTTAAATTACTGCCTGATCTTATCCCTGACTTGTGCTAAACTATGTCCAATAAAATTCTTTTAAATCCTTTTAAGGAATTCCCTCTTTGCAGTTTCTCCCTCCCTTTAGAGCCTTCCAGATTTTCAGCTCTTCTCTTCATATCTTCATTTCCCTCCTGAAGCATTCCTTCCCAAGCTGTTGTGTGGAAATGCATGTTGACGCCAGTGAAGGTTTTCCGGAAAGAAATGAACCATCGATGCTTGCTGAGCACCTTCTAGGTGCCAGGCAGGTTCCCGGGGGGTTTGTAGGCGTCAAGGGCGCAAAATGGATGCTGGCTCTGGCTCGGAGACTTGTTTTCTTTGGCTCTGCTGGATTCATTTTTTTAAAAAATCATGAATTAGTTGCCAGCCTTTAAAAATTGGGAGATTTCACATGACATTTTTTCTTTTGAAACACTGAGAGATCTGGCTGACATCTCTCAAGTGAGTGGTGTGCTGCTGCTGGGCTGGGGACACCCCTTTGCCTCCACCCCTCTGCCCCTCGGCCCACCTCGGATCATTAGCATGACCACCGGGCCCCTGGAAGCACGAGCTGGTGGGTTGTCTAGGGGCCCACAGTCAATGGCAGAGATGGGTCGGAATCCAGGTCCATCTGACCTAAAAGCCCAAGCCCGTCAAGGGCAGAAAGCTGCTATTAATATGGGGGGCAGGAGGAGGGTGTGGTCTCGCTGGCCCCGAGAAATACCTTAAAAGGGAGTTACTGTCAGTGGTTTAAGCAAACGGTTTCCTTCCCATTCATAACCAACTGTCAGGAAGTCATAAAACTCCAGGTTGTTTTTCCATGGCAGGAAGGGTTATCCAGAGCTGTCCAAACTTTTTTTTTTTAATCCGTCCCCTGCCTTGAGATGGGAGGGCTTCGATTTGCAAGACAACTGGCAACAGTTAGGAGAGGAGTCTGGAGAAGGGGTGACGGGTGGCTCTCCTGGCAGGGGATGTGCCAGGTGTCTGAGGGGTGTGCACGCAGTGGGAAGAGTGCAGCTCTGGGAGTGGGGGTGGGGCGGGATGGGGGGCCTTCCGGGCCACCTCTGCCACCTCCCGTCACTCTGCCTTTGTGTGCCTCGGACACCCCAAGCAAGCTCTGTGCTTGTGCCTGGAAAGATCTGTCCCCAGCTTTCCATGTAACCAGTTCCTCCCAGTTTCAGTTGTCCCCTTGGGACTACGGGCCCGGATCAGGGCGCAGAGGGTGAGGCTGAGGAGCGCAAGCGTGCAGCTGTCTTCAAGTCTTTCTTTTTAAAGTTGGTATTTTGTTCATCATGGATTTGTTTTGCACTAAATTTTGATTTTTTAAAAAAGTATTGTATCAAGATGTTTTTTATCTTGATTGCCGAGCTTTTTAGTGCCTTCTTAAATTCCACACCCCAAGTGAGTGCTGCCCAGCTTGGCTCCTCGTCTGGGGTGCTCGGGATTGGCAGTCAGGAGAGCTGGGTTCTGGTTCAGGTTGTGCTACTAGACGAGGTGTGTGAATGGACACGAGTCCCCTCCGTGGCGCCCTGAGCCTCTCAGCTGTACCATCTATCCAGGGAAGGGGTTGTACCTGGCTCTAGTTCCAGAACCATCCAGGACACTCGGTAGAGCTCTGATGGATTGTGCATTGTGTGCATCTCCTGGGGGCTTTGTGGCGGTTTTAGGTCTCGCTGACTCTGGTCATTATGGGATGCCACTGTCTTTTTGTGGGTATCCCAAGTGAGGCGTTCCTCTGTGCACAGACCAAATCTTCATGGCTGCTGTGAGCAATGAGCGTTAATTTTCTTGCTCATTTTCTCTGTCCTGGGGGAAATTTTCTGTTTTGGAAGTGTGATCCTACCCCCTATGCTTTGATGTCTTACTTTTTGTTCTTTGGTTTCAGTCATTGGATCACGTGACACACATTCATTAAGAACCTTCTATGAGCCAAGCACTGAGCAAGCACTCGGGATCCAAAAGATACATTTCCAGCCCTAGAAGAGCTTACATTCTAGTGAGGGAGACCGCACATAAGCAGATCCGTGTGCTGCGAGCAATCTGCATGAGGTAGAGGACTTCCAGCCCAGTTAAGGCCACACTGAGAGAACTGTGCACTGTCCTTTCTCCTGGGATGACCCTGCGTCCTCGGTGCTATCTCCAAATGCCATCAGCCCAGAGCAGCGGATGATTGTCTTCCTGATAGAATGTCCTCTAGGGAGTGCGGAAGGGTTATGTTTTGGATCCACATTTGAATGGGCAAGCTCTGACCTAGAGCTTCCAGTTCCTTCTAACGCCCTTTCTCCCTCCATCCCTCCTCTGGACTGTGGTTCGTTCCTTAGTTTTTTCTAGTCCTGATGGCCCTCAAACCCTGTCTCAAAGCCCTCCTCCTTCTCTGGCTTTCCTCCACTGCCCCAGCCCTCAGGGGACTCTCCCTCACTCTTGTCCAAAGCCTTTGTCAACTAATAGGCGCTGTGCCTGGAGCTTAATGAAGATTTTGTCTAGAGTTCCTTGTTGCTTTAGCGCACCCAGGGTGTTCTGATTTTTGCAGGGAGAGGTTACTTGTCTGGTAGTCAGTAACAGCTGGGAGGGCTCTGTTCCCCGCCCCCCACGCTCCCAGGATGCAAACAGATGCACCTTGCGAGGACTTCCATGTTTTAAACATAATGAATTACGTGCCAATATTTATAAATCAGGAGAACTCACATAAAAATCTGGATTTCTGGCATCCCTTGAAAACGTAGAAGATGTGCCAACTCTGAACCTTATATTCCTCCCTGGCAAAAATTGGCTAGATCTGGTAGCAACTTTTCCTTTAGATGGACCTTGGGTTCTCTGGTTTGCCACAGTCCCCACTACTCCTCAATGTCTACCAGGGGGCCCCCTTTACTCATCCAGCTTACTGTCACGGCCCGCATTGGCATTTGAGATTTTAACCCCTGCTTTCAGCTTTTTTCTTTAAAAGGAGAGCTGGCTCATCAGAGCACTCTGTCCTGGCACATGCTTAGCAAGGCTTAGAGGGAATCTGGCCATAATTGCTGAAGATTTGCTGGGTAGAGGGGGGGAGGGGAAAGTCAGGAGGGTGCTCACTATGAATCCAGTCCATAGATTTTTAGGATCAGTGAACTCACATGGGGGTTTGAACTTGGCTGGTACTATTTTGCTTTATCTGAACATGTAGAGATATATTTAGTGTAAATATAAAACAATACATTAAAAAAATTTAAAATTAACTGACGGAGAGCCTACCGTTCTCAGATTTCTACATGTATTTCTCACCCTCTGCGGGCAGTACTATTATTTCCCCCATTTGAGAGCGAGCAAGGGAGTGGAGACTCAGGCTGGTAACTTGCTTAGGATCATGCAACCAGGAAACACGAAGCTGTGGTTGCAGCATAGCCAGAATGACCCAGGAACCTCGATTTTGGCAGGATTCGGGGCACCGGTAGATGATGGGTTCGTTACTGTTGTTTTCTCTTGCTGGGGTTGTTGCCTCGTTTTCTGAGGATGTTGCCTGTCTCCCTCCTGTCAGGTTGGGGCGTTCTTTCCTTGGTACAGGGTTGAAGTGAGCCGGCCTGAGGGTCTGTTAGATCCGGAGACACGCAGGGGGAAGAGGCTTCAGAAACAAGGGGAGCATGGGGTGGGGTAGGGGGGAGGCAAGAAAGCAGTGGTCCCACACCAGCCGGGGCCAGGTGCCCTTAGACAGTGTGCCTGGATCCTGGAAGCCCAGGGCCCACCAGCCAGCCCCTGGGTATGAGCTCATTGCCAGTGTCCCCGTGTCTGAGGTCAGCACCCTGTTGAGCATCCATCTTGCTGCAGTGGAAGATTTTAGTACCCTTGTCACTTTGCATTGCTTCTGGGCTGCATTCCCTCTTATTTCATTTTCATCTGAAATCCTGAGCTCACCCTCCTCAGCAGCTGACGGGACCATTTATCTCCAAGGCTGCAGCCAGTCGAAAGGCTGCTGACTGCTAAACGGAGCGCTCTGGGTTTTTGCCACCTTGTTTTTGTTCCTGCAGATAGGGATGGGAGACAGAAGAGCGTTTTCCTTTTGGAGCAGCGAAGCTGTCAGAGCTTTAGAGTCTCAGCTCTATCCCCTCTGCCGCAGAGGGCACTGCCCTGGGGGACTCTGTCCCTCCATCTTCTGCCCTTGGGGACTCAAAACCTTAAGAGAGTGTGGCCCGCGCTTTGCAAGTGTCCTGTCAAACGCTCCCGGATCATCAGATTTGGAAGGGCTCCCAGAGATGGCGTTGTTAGACCTTCTCTCAGGGCTCAGATAATCAAACGAGGCTCAGAGAGGGTGAGAGACTTGTGGGCTTTACATAGCAAATGAGTGGCAGAGCACCACCGGCAGCTCCAGCCGCAGACCTTCTGCCTTATCCCAGCCTCTTGAGGGTCCCAGGAGGCCAAGCCTCAGGGGCCCCCTCCCGACGCACCAACCACCTGGCATGCTCTTCCCCCAGCTCTCTGAGAGGCTGCTCCTTCTCCCAGTCTGCTCGCATCTCAGATGTTCCCTCCTCAGAGAGGCTGCCCCCAACGCCCCCCCCCCACCAACCCAGCCCTCTACCAACGTTCTCTCACATCCTCCACTTCTCTCGTCAGCTCAGAGCTCGGCTCAGAGCTCTGATCAGCACCTGAAATGATCCCCTATTAGGGTCGAGCTTGCGTTTTTATGATCTCTCTCATCAGAACACAAGCTCCATGGGGGTAGGACTGTGGGCCGGCTTTTTTTTTTTTTTTTAAGATTTTATTTATTTATTTGAGAGAGAGAGAGAGAGAGAAAGAGCATGCACGAGCACATGAGCAGGGGGAGGGGGAAAGCAGACTCTCCACTGAGCAGGGAGCCTGATGTGGGGCTTGATCCCGGGACTCTGGGATCATGACCTGAGCCGAAGGCAGACACTTAACTGACCACCCAGGTGCCCCGTGCAGGCTAGCTTACTCACTGTTCTTTCTCAAGCACCTGGCACACGAGAGGGCTTCATAACCATGTGTGGGACACAGGAATAAACCTAGCTAGGTGGATTTCGGGGACTCCTTAAACAAAGAAATAGTTTTCAGTAAGCAATGAAAATTGAAACATCTGCAGAAACACCTTCATTTGCTTTAGATAAGATCTTATTTGCGTAAACAAAATCCACTCTTAAACATGCTTCAGGGCCACGGATTGGTGCATCAGACACCATTTGCTAAGTGCTGGGGCCATGGCATGCCCTGTGCAGGGTGCTGGCCATGCCCAGACCAGGAGAAGCCGGGGTTCACCAGGAGTGTTCTCAAATTGGCTTAAACACAAAGGAAAATCCATCAGGTCACATGGTTGAAAAGTCTAGGTGTTGGTCTGCTTGATCCCAAAGCCTACACTCTTCCAAAGCTACTTACAAAATTATTGTATGACTTATATACAGTGAAATGCACAGATCTTAAGTGTATGGTTTGACCAGTTTTGACAAATGCATGTACCTGTGTAATAACACACACCTGTCAAGGAATAGAACATCTTCATTACCCCAGAAAGTTCCCTCAAGTTCCCCACTTCCAGGCAAGCCCTTCCCCAGCCCTGCCGTACCAGGGGCAAACACTCTTCCAATTTCTTTCACCATAGATTAGCTTTGTGTCTTCTGGAATGTCAGGGAATGGCACCGTACAGAATGCACCCTCTTGCGACTGCCTTCCTTTGCTTAGCATCGAGTTTGGTGCTCAACGTCCATGTTGTTGCAAGTGTCAGAAGTTCACCCCCTATTACTCCATGCTGAGCAGTGTTCCCTTGTACAGACCCACCACATTTTGTTTTTCTTTTCATCTGTTGACGGACACTTGGGTTGTTTCCAGTTATGGGCTTTGTGAATAAAGCTGCTGCGAACATCCATGTGGGACTCTTCTTGTGGACGTGGGCACTCATTTTTAATAAATTCCTAGGCAAGAACTTGCGGAATGTAGGTGAGAAAAATCCAAAAATCCCGTGTCCTCAATAGCAATGGTAGACCACCTCCCTGTGCTGGAGGCTTCTGTCTGTAGGTGTGACCGAAGACTGGTTGTGAACTGTGTAGGGGCCCAGACCATAGTAATTCGAAGCACTGTGTTGAGTAGCTGGTCCATACCCAGCATCGATGAGTAGGTGGAAGGCTGAATCTATTTTGGAATGATAGTTGTTTGGAGACAATTCTCCATGGGTGTCTTGCATTTCTGCGTATCTTGCAAGCAGAGGCACTAACTGCCTTCCTTTCCGACTATTAGTTTAGAGGTTGTTTGTGTAGTGAACAGCCTTGGAAGACAGAGATAGTATCTTTCTCCAGAGCAGAAGGTAGGCATGTCTACTGTCCATTATGAAAGATCTGGGTTTCCAAATATTATTCAGACTGACAAAAGAAGGGAATTCTGACACAGGCTATAACATGCATGAACCTTGAGGACATGACACTAAGTGAAACAAGCCAGTCACAAGAAAGACAGATACCATATGATGCCACTTAGATGAGGTCTCTAGGGTAGTTGAATTCAGAGAGACAGAAAGTAGCGTGATAGTTGCCAGAGGCTGGGGGAAGGGCAAATGAGGAGTTGTTGTTTAATGGGTATGAAGTTTCAGTTTTGTAAGAAGGAACAGCTCTGGCGATCTGTTGTATAACAACAAGAATATATTTAATAGAAATGGTTAAGATAGGGATGCCTAGCTGGTACATTTGGTTAAGCATTTGACCCTTGGTTTTAGCTCAGGTCATGATCTCAGGGTCCTGAGTTTGAGCCTGGCACTGGGCTCCATGCTCAGCACAGAGTCTACTTGAGACTCTCTCTCCCTCCTGCTCTGCCTCTCTCTAAAATAAATTAATAAATATTTTATTTTATTTTATTATGTTATGTTAGTCACCATACAATACATCATTAGTTTTTGATGTAGTGATCCACGATTCATTGTTTTCGTATAACACCCAGTGCTCCATGCAGTACGTGCCCTCCTTAATACCCATCACTGGGCTAACCCATCCCCCCACCCTCCTCCCCTCTAAAAGCCTCAGTTTATTTCTCAGAGTCCATAGTCTCGCATGGTTCATCTCTCCCTCTGATTCCCCCCCCTTCATTTTTCCCTTCCTTCTCCTAATGTCCTCCATGCTATGCCTTATGTTCCACGAATAAATGAAATCACCGTATATACAATAGAATATTACTCAGCCATCAGAAAGGATGAATACCCAACTTTTACATCAACATGGATGGGACTGGAGGAGATTATGCTACGTGAAATAAGCCAAGCAGAGAAAGTCAATTATCATAAATAAATCTTTTTAAAAATAGCTAAGATAGTAAATTTTATGTTATGTGTATTTAACACACACACACACACACACACACACACTTTGGGTTTCCTAAGCGCAGAGTTCCTATCCTATCTTATCCTGTAAGGTGACTCATTGCACGTCTTTGCACTACCGTATGGGAACTGGAGGTTGGGGAATGGGAGCAGGAAAATGCTGATACTCTGGTTACTGCTGTGCTGTGAATAATAAACTGTCCCTCGTCTCTGACCCAGGGTTCTCACGTCTTCTGCCAGCATCCATAAAGCTGCGGCAGGCTAACTCACTAGCTGCAAGGAGGGTCAATCTCAGACCTTCCAGAGTTCTTGACAATAGCAATCTCTGTTGTTTTTATTTAAGTATGCTTAAGTCCTTGTCTGCCTCACTAAACTCAATGCTCCCTTCTTCAGGGCTTCATTCCCAGGGTCTCACACAGTGCGCTTGGCACATAAGAAATGCTCAATAAATATTTGTAGAACGAATGGAGGGCTTGGTAAATGAATGCTGGTCACCTTGATCCCGTTGCCTCTTCTTCAAGAAGAGCACTTCTGGAACAGACGGCCTGGCTTACTCTCCCAGCTCTTTGGAAACAGGCTCCTGGGGGAGCCATCTCTGCTTTGTGCCAGGCTGGTTCTTCCTCTTCTTCCCACCTCCTCCTGCACCAAGGCTACCAAGGAGCTCCTCCTGCACCAAGGCTACCAAGGACACTTCAAGGGGTGGAAAGACCCACTTCTCTCGATCTGCCAGCTGTTGGCTTGTGGTAGTCAAGTATCACCCTCTCCACTTTCCAGAAGAGGAAACAGAGGCTCATGGAGGTAAAGGTCTCATGTAACCCTTGCCCTGGGTTTGGCCACTCACTCTCCAGGCTCCGATGTGTCCAGGTGCTGGGACTTTTGTTCCCATAGAGTACCGGCGGCCCTCTGGCCATCAAGAGGGCTGGATGGGGGTGGAGTGTAGAAGCATCGTGGACTGTTGACAAGAAGTTTGACCCACAGCAGTTCAGTTAGCACGCAACAGGATCACTCGGGGCCTCTGAGCAACTGCCAATGGGCGGCCCTTGCCTGGCTCTGCATAGCTCAGAAGGTTACTTCGCTGGATGTGGGCGGTGTGTGGGGGTAGACTTGTCTTCCTAGGCTCTCTTGATGCTGACTGGAATCCTAGTCTCGCTCCTTGTAGGTCTGGTCCCCTCAGACTCTCAGGCTAGTCGAATCTCCTCCGGCCGCCCCGGGCTGGCTGTCTCTGGCAATTTCTTTGTTCTCTTTTCGTCACATTATGCCTTGTTTCCCTTGGGGCCTCCCATTTATTTTCAAGAGCTTCCTTTTGAAGTAAGGAGAAAAAAAAACAAAGGAAACTTATCAATTTCTCCTTTAATTTCTGCAGAAACAGCTTCTATTCTCTTCCACATAATGTGGGTCCCTCTGACTTATTGGGGCAGAGTCTATGGGAGGGGTGGGCAGAGAAGGCAACAAAAATATAAATACTCATATTTAAGATAGGACACTGCTATTCAGGAATTGTGGGATGGGATTGGGGCTGAATTAGGGCTTCCAGGTGACATCCCTGGTCAAGTCTGTGTTTATTTATTAAGCATCTACTGTGTGCCAAATGCTTTGTTGATTCATGGACCTTGAGTGCTTAAAAGATATACTTTCTTCTCAGTGATAAATCCTTGGTTCTTGCATTTCCATTCATATGGGCTGGAAATGAAAAATCTGGAGGAAAAAAAAATTAGCGATCAGCAGTAGGAATAGTTTGCATGGCCATCGATGCACCCGTTCACCTTTAAACAAACATTTATTGAGCACCTGCTATGTGCCAAGTCTTTGACTGGATCTTGGGGCTATGGCTTCGGCTATGAGAGGTAAGGTCTCTGTTTCATGTGCCTTAAATATTAAACAAGTAAACGAATCCATATGGAATGACAGATAATGATAAATGAAGGGTGGAAAAGTAACATGGGTGCGTGATATGGGCAGCTCTGGGAGAGTGTTGTCCAAGGCCAGGTACTCTCAACCCACTCAGCAATTACTTCTTGAAGGGCTTAGAGCTGAGTTGCGGATGCTGTGTCCATGCCGCATGTCCCTTGTGTTCTTTTTCTGGTCGCTGTGCTGAGCCACCCTCACCCTCACCCCATTCTCATTGGCTCCTGCCCTGCGTGCATTCCCCCAAACCCAGTCCCTCAGCTGGGTCCGTCAATCCCCTCGTGCCCCGGATCACCCCTTGTGCATCTGCTCCAGCTGCCCTTGCTCCGATACACCAGGCATCTCGCAAGTTCTTCCCCAGGATATCTGCATGGCTTGATCATTCACTTGTATTTAGGTCTTTGCTCAAATGTCACATTCTTGGTGAAGTCTTTCCTGGTCTCCCAGTTTAAAATTCCAACCACGCCACCCCCACTCTAGACCTCTCCATTCCCTATCCTGCTTTCCTTTTCTCCTTAGCTTTTTGTCATCATTTGATCCACTGTATATTTTGATTAGCACTTATTACCCTTAGGTCAGAAGCAATTAGAGGAGGGAGTAGTTGCTGGAATCCAGAGGGAGAGTGCTGTGCGGACAGAGAGAGCTGTCTTGAGTGGGCCAGGGACCCTCCTGTTGAGGGACCCAGGCAGCCTGATGCAACCCCACTCCCCTTCTCCCTCTGATCTTGCTGAGGCTCCCGCTTGGCCAGGCCCAATCAGAGGATGGGGACAATACCTGTCGGCCTCCAAGGGCGCAGAGAAGCTGGGAGAAAGTGATCAAGCAAACTCTTCTTTGGAGCCCCAGGGCTTTGCTAAAGAGTTCTGGGGACATCGTAGTGGGAAATGAGGAGCCCGAAGGATAGGACTTTGATTAACCCCCAACACTTCCACCAGTATGTGTGCGGTGGAGAGAGAACAGAGAATTACAGGGCCTGAATTTGAACTTCACCTCTCCCAATAAGCAGGTCTGTGACTTTGGACAAGTCACGGTGCCCTCTGAGCCCAGATACTCATCTGTTAAATGCAGACAAAAATCTCTGCTCTGCATCTCTTTCTGGATGGTTGTGAGGATTCAGTACAATTCAGGATGTGGGAGTGCTTTGCAAATGGCAGAATCTTGGACAGAATTGGTTATTTTAATCTCAGCTGCCAGTGCATGCTTCCATTGTTGACTCGGAAACTCCAAGTCTAGATGCAAAATGTGTTACTGGTCACCATGAGGACCTGGGAGTGACAGATGTTTTCAGCCAACTGGTCCACTGAAATTGGTTTCTGATGAAAAAATCCACAAAATTCTTAAGATCCCAGATGTTCTGTTACCCATCAGTACGTAAGATACCCAGCTTTTTCTGGGGGGACCTACGGACAAGATCTTGATTCCAGCTTGTTAGATGCTTCAAGCAGTGACCGGTGCTCATCCCTCGTTCCTCCTTCACTCAAGCCAAAGGGAGCACCTCTCTGGCGGAGAGGGAGGACAGCAGGGTGGTGGGCAGGGCTGCGTGCTCCCTACAAAGCTGCAGGAAGAGCAAGGGGGGAACTGCAATCTTCCCTTCCTTGTTCCGGGGCCCACGGGCCATTCAATAGCAGGTAGGAGACACCCCGCAGCCAGAGGCTTGTGGTCCCGGCTCCAGGGATAGCAAGAACATTGCCTGTGGTTGCCAAGGCCTCTAGCTGCAGAGGGCATGTCTCTCTCTCTCTCTCTCTCTTTTTTTTAAAAGATTTTATTTATTTGAGAGAGAGAGAATGAGAGACAGAGAACACGAGAGGGAAGAGGGTCAGAGAGAGAAGCAGACTCCCTGCCGAGCAGGGAGCCCGATGCAGGACTCGATCCCAGGAACTCCAGGATCATGACCTGAGCCGAAGGCAGTCGCTTAACCAACTGAGCCACCCAGGCGCCCGGGCACGTCTCTTTAGCAGTCTGGGCCACTAGCCCAGTGTGAAGTCGGCTAGTGGGCACGCCGCGGCTAATTGCTGTGATTTGGCATTCAGTGCTGGGTACCGCACATTGTGCCAAGTGCGAGGGTTAGAGGCAGTTCTCAGCCAGCCCCTGCTGCCTGCTGCCAGGCTCCAGCTTTGAGAACCAGTCAGAGCCGTGTTTGTTATTGGGGGTGGGGCAAGAGGCCCTCATTTTCTCTGTATGGCAGCTTTGAATACATTCTAGTTCCCTACCGCAGGGTCCCGAGGCTCAGCAGCCTGCTCTGCCACCTCCTTATCCCATATCTTTGGACAAGTTGCTTCCTTTCCTGGGCCTCAGTTTGCCCGCTAGTCAAATGAGGAACTTGTATTTGATATGAGATGTTTCTTCCAATGGGAAAATGTTGTGTTTTTAGGCAAGTTTTCTCAACCCGGCAATATTGACATTTGGGGCGGGATCATTCTTAGTTGTGAGGGGCTCCTGTACGCTGTAGGAGAGTTAGCGGCACCCCTGGTCTCTATCCACTAGATGCCGGCGGCACCCACCCCTAAAGTCGTGACAAACAAAAACCACTGCAGTAAAAAATAATGATGAAAATCCCTTGGAGAGCAAAATTGTGCCAGGTGGAGAACGACTTGATTTTGGGTATGCTGAAGGTTTTGTGGGTTGTGGGAAATATTTCCCCTGGGTATTACTCTGGAGGGTAACTTGTTATCATTATTAGTTACTATATGCATATCTAACTATCGATTGATTGATTGATCGATTGTGTACTATGTGCCAGACGTTGGGAATACAAAATTGAATAAGACAGGGCGCCTGGGTGGCTCAGTTGGTCAGATATTGGGAATATAAAATTGAATAAGATAAGGTGCCTTCGGCTCAGGTCATGATCCCAGGGTCCTGGGATTGAGTCTTGTATGGGAGCCTGCTTCTCCCTCTGCCTCTGCCTCTCTCTCTCTCTCTCTCTCTCTCTCTCTCTCTGACTCTCATGAATAAATAAATAAAATCTTTAAAAAAATGAATAAGACCGGTCTGTCCCTGCCTACACGAAACCTATATTCTAGAAAGGGCTTGGGGACAAAGAGATAATATTCATGTAACCACATGTGTGATAACACAATTTCAAATATCACCTTGATGAAACAGGTGGGCCCAATGGAATCGTAGGGGTCCTTATAAGAGGGAAGCAGGAGTGTCAGAGTCAGAGAGGAAATGAGATAATGTGCACAGAGCTCAGAGAGGAGAGGGTGCTTGCTACATTGCTGGCTCTGAAGATGGAGATGGGGCTTCAGCCAAGAGATGCAGGCAGCCTCCAGAGGCTGGCAGTCTAGAAGCCTGTCTCCCCTGGCGCCTCCAGAAGGGACACAGCCCTGCTAGGCCCTTGATTTTAGTCCAGTGACACCCATTTTGGACTTTTGATCTCCAGAACTGTAAGAGAATAAATTTGTGTTGTTTTAAGCCCCGACACTCATAGTAATTTGTTAACAGCAGCTGTGCGAAACTCATGCAGCTCCCCAAACTGGGTTTGTCACTTATTCTTGCCACCTCCACTCTAATCTACCCTTCCATTATAATCTTTTTTTTTTTTTAAGATTTTATTTATTTGACAGAGAGAGACACAGTGAGAGAGGGAACACAAGCAGGGGGAGTGGGAGAGGAAGAAGCAGGCTTCCTGCTGAGCAGGGAGCCGGATGCGGGGCTCGATCCCAGGACCCTGGGATCATGACCTGAGCCGAAGACAGACCCTTCATGACTGAGCCACCCAGGCGCCCTGTACCCTTCCATTATAATCTTTAAAGTCTATTTCTGGTTTATCCTTTTATCTTTTAAAAATATGATCAAATAGGGGCACCTGGGTGGCTCAGTCGGTTAAACGTCTGCCTTCGGCTGAGGTCATGATCTCAGGGTCCTGGGAGGGAGCCCCACATCGGGCTCCCTGCTCAGTGGGGAGTCTGCTTCTCCCTCTGCCCCTGTCCCTCCCACCCCCACTCGTACGCAAGCTCCTTATCTCTCTCAAACAAATAAATAAAATCTTAAAAAAATATCAAATGTATATATTATCAACCATAAATATATAACCAAATGCATATATATTTGTGTCCTTTTCTTAGATTAATAGCGATTTATACATGGTCTTTCTCTTGCTTCTTTCACTTGACCATAGATTATAGGGATCACTCCACAGCAGCATGTAGATATTCCTCTTTCTCTTTTACTGCTCTATAGAATTCCATTGTGTTGCGGTACCAAATTTGATTTAGTGTTCTTCTTTTGGTGAACATTGGGTTGCTTCTAGTTTTTTGCTCCTCCAAATAGGGCTGGCAGTGTGTATGTCTTCTCTACTTTTGCCAGTGTGTCTTTGAGATAGATTCTGAAATCAAATCGTAAGTGATATGTCATTTTGTAGGTACCGTCAATGTCCTTCATAGGGGTGTCACATTTCGCATCACCACCTGTAATGTTCGAGAGAGCTGCTTTCCTCCAAACCTGTTCAAAACCACATATTTTCAAATCTTTGGACTTCAGCCAATCTGTAGGGAGAGGTTGGTTACCAGTGTGGATTTAATTTGCATTTTTCTTATTATAAGTGAGGTTGAGCATCTTTTTGTGTGGTTAATAGACCTTTGCATATCTTTTTTGTGAATTGTTCAATAACATTTGTAGTGAATAAGCTGAGCAGTTGGATGAATGAGTGAATGAGTGACTAGATCAGAATTTCCAGGAAGAAGATGGGCTCTTTGAGGCAGGGCTACCAATCTGCTGTTTCTTTGTTTCCCAGCTGCGACCACTCCATCAGACGCCCAGCACCACGCCAGGCACCTCACTGGGGCTTGGCAAACATTAATTTTTGTCAGGCAAAGTCAAATCTGATAGCATTTCAATAAAGGTAACGGCAAGCGCGGGCTTGTGAGTATGAGCAACTGGTAAACTGACACGCCAGGTGCTGCCATGGATGGCTAGGGCTGGGAAGCTGAGCCCCCCTGCAGGTTGGGACAGACACTCCCGAGACACAGTAGCCTTAGCAGGGACCTGCCCCGGGCTGCAAACCTCCGGACGATTCCTGTGCCTGTTCTACACCCACCAGCCTGATCCAGGGGTGGGACATGTTGGCAAGGATGAGAAGAGCCCAGAGGGAATGAGCCATGGTGGAAAGATGACTGGCTTTGAGCCTGGTGGCTCTGGGTTTGAACCCTGGCTCTGCCACTCACTTAGCTCTGAGGACGTGCGTGAGTCCTTTAATCTGCTGGGTCTCTCAGATGCTTCATGCAAACTGAGGATCGTTGCGTCTTCAGCATCGTTCGTGAAATATTTGTGAAGTCTATATCTGGCAGCTGTGGTTATGCCAGTAAGTGTCATGGATTCCGGCATTCCTAGTATAAGAGAGGCCTGGGGCTATGTGATTTTACGTACCATCCCATGTATTCCTCCCATAAGCCCTTGTGAGGTAATACCATGAGCATCGTTCTCGCTCAAATGAGGAAATTGAGGGACAGAGGTTAGTAATGGTCTGAGGTCTCAGATCTACTGAGTGGCGGAGGAAGGAGATGAACCCAGGCAAATTGCCTCGCAAGCCAAGGTGCTCCCCTGCCTTGCTCTCCATAGCTAATTCTGCAGACCACATGCTGGGCCTCACCTGGAGGCCAGTGAACCAGACCTGGCCCCTCAAAGGACTTTGCCCCTTGTGGTGGGAGGTCTTCTGGACTGGCTGTGTCATCTGCAGGGTCCAGTGCAAAATGAAAATGCAGGGCCCTTGTTAAGCAAAAATATTAATAATTTTAAGACAGTAGTAACAGGGCATTCAACCAAATGCAGGGTCATTCTGAATGGGGGGCCCACAGGTTGTATGCCCCTGCAGCTGGCCCTGGTGGTCTTGACTGGGCTCTGCCTCCCTGCCGGCTCCTGGGCTCCCTCTGGATGCCTTGCTAACCTCCTACCTTCTTCTGAAGACTCAAGGGAAACCCTGAGATCTGCTGAGTGGCCCCCAACACGAACCCTGAAAATCTTCATGACCAGGTCTGCATAATAGGGTTGCATGTGACTCAGGCTGGCCGAGAACCCCAACATGCCCAGGTGAGATTAGGAAAGTCTCCAGATAATAATTACATTAATTATTAGTGATAGTAATAATAATAATATTTATATTTTATTAAT
Organism: Eumetopias jubatus; assembly: GCF_037043125.1. Lineage (NCBI taxonomy): Eukaryota > Metazoa > Chordata > Mammalia > Carnivora > Otariidae > Eumetopias > Eumetopias jubatus. Next base: position 130,229,407 of record NW_028274815.1, read on the forward strand.
TTATTATAATTGTATATAATTTAATTTTACAAATTTATTAATTTAATTAATATAATAATAATTATTATTATGCCTGTCAACAGTAGTTTACTCCGCGTTCAGCATTCATATTTACTTAGCTTTTGCAGGTTATAGACTTCCTGAAAAATCAATGTTACTGAGCCAGGCTGTTTATGTCCCGAGTTATAAACTGTCTTCTCTTTCTTGTTCTGGAAAACTCCTAATGCCACAGCTTTCTGCAAAATTCAGCACAAGATTCTGGCACCTTTCAAATAGTTGACAAAAAGGAAGAACGCCCTTCTCATCTCCCACCCAACACACACAGAACATTAATTAATTACCTCAGTATAAATACAATCCTGTAGGGTAACGTTCCCAGCCAAGACTTGTCTTCACACAGGCCTGTGTCCAGTTTGCTGCTTACACCTGGATTCATAATTTGGGAGCCTGGTCCATGTCACCTGAACGAAAAAGCTGCGTGGACCAAACTCACAAGCAGGTGGAACAACCAGGCATCGATGTGACCAGCCTTAAAACAGGGGACCTGTGATGGGTGGCCAGAAGGACATTGAGTCATTCGCGTGGGATGTTAGGGTGCCCCCCCAGCCCAGGGAATTTGGCATATGTCTAATCTTGACCTCTCAGGGGTCTCTTTGCAGTAGGTTTAAATCTTAGCCCACAAAAATTGGACACGCTCTTCAGGCTGGTAAATTCAATTTCAGTCATTCATGGGGTTCTCTATCTCCCCCATAATCATCAAAGCAGCGAGAACACCCTTGTTTCTGTCCCATATTTGAGGCACAGGTATCTTCACCGAGGGTGGGCGTCCCAATGCACCTTCCTAGGACACACATCCTTAGCTGGGGGCAATGCATGCTGCTAAACATCGTCCAGCTGCAGGAAAGCCCTCCACAAAACAAAGGATTATCCTTCCCCAAATGTCAGGTGTGCTTGGATTGAGAAACGCTGCCTTTAGAGATTCACAAAACTCTTTGTTCCCAGCCTTTGGAGCTCTGACCACTTCATAGGCTGGGGACCACTTTTCCTTCCCTTCGCGTTGTTTTGAATGTAACTCTCCTCTCTATTCTTGTTGACGTCTAGGGTACTTCACCCTTTGAAGAGCTTAGTCTTTACCAGACATGAACTGTGACTCATGATGCCCACAACCCAGAGCTAGATACTGGCCTCTTCCCAGCTTCCCTTGCAGCGAGAAGCTACTATGTGACACACTTCTGACCAATGAGATGCACAGGGAAATGTGGTAGGGGCTTCTGGAAAAGAGACTGCTCCTAGAGTGAGGTGTTCTGGAGAGGAGAGCTGGCTGGTGTCAACCCCCATAGCCTCCTTCCTGGAGCACTCATGTGGGGATGTGATGAGTGGGCCTGTGGCAGCCATCTTGCAACCATGAGGTAAGTCAGGAGAATCATATAGATGCTTGACCTCTGTGAGCCGCTGAATGAACCTGGAACCATCCACCTACAGGCATCTTGTTAAATAAGCCACAAATGTCCTTGAGGTTCAGACCACACTTGATACACTTGGGCAAAAGCCTTCTGTCTTACTCTTGTGTAAGAAGAGGAGAATAAATACTTATTGAATAAAGTTGTTTTGGAGATTTAATGAGATGATATATGTAAACATTTGTCTAAGTGCTTGGCATACAATAAATAATGTATTGTAAATGTTTTTATTATTGTCCCTGTGAATGGAATTAATAAGGAATGATATTGTGGGTCTTCCGGTAAGTTTCTTCTACTGATACATTGTTCACTCCATTACCCAACAAATATGCATTAAAGCCTGCCATGCTAAGATAGTGTAATGGTAGGAGATCATTTTAAAAGAATACAGTTAGAGGGAAACAATACCCAAGAAGCTGCCTTAGATCCCATCAAAATTCCCTTTCATTTAAGAGCAATATTTTGCAAACTTTAGTTCTCTGCCTTCTGCCTTTATGTTTGTCATATCTATTTACCACATCCATGCTGCAGCATAATAGCTGTGCTATTATTGACTTAGAGCTTTTCTTTATAACAACTTACTCTTTTTGGTTAAATAGATTTATTTTAAACAGAAATTTTATATCACTGCGGTAAAGGGAAAATCAAAATCACTTGACATAAACAAAAAACAGATCCAAAATATAAATGCAATACAAGATTCTCTGATGTTACTAGATTAAAATAAAATAATTTTTTTGTGTGCTACCTAAAATCATCTTGCACACCACAGCTTTACCTGTGTACTGCACTTAGCAAAACACTCAAGAGGATAATCAGATTGGGTGAAAAAAAACTTAACGTTGAAAACTACCTAAGATTCATAAATGCTGCAGTGGGTCTTGACATAGGAGTTACACGTAAATAGTATGATTATTATACCTAATTGTTCTTCAGCAGTTTATCATAATTAGAGGAATGTTACTATGAAATATAGTGTGACTTTCTGGTTGACAACATTTCCCCCCTTTTTTATTAATTTTATTAACATCTCTTTATCATAATCCCCAAGATATTTCACAGTGAATGTAGGGAATCCAATAATACCTTTCAACGCTAATTTACTCTGCGGTTGGCGTTCACATTTAGTTAACTTTTGCAAGTTATGGACTTTTTGAAAAATCAATGCTACTGAATCAGTCTGTTTATGTCCAGAGTTATAAATTGTTTCTTCTTTCTTGTTCTGGAAAACTCTTAATGCTGCAGTTTCTTAATGCTGCAGTTTGTGCAAAATTTAGCATAAAATTCCAACACTTTTCAGATTGTTGACAAAAAGTTCACTCCCTTACCACCCAACGCACATGTACAATTTCAAGAATATATGTATAATAAATTGCCCTTGAATAAATCTGAACCTGAATCACTCCGCCTATGGGAAGTATCTTCATTCCGGATTATTTTGTGATTGTCAGTTGAAGTCATGGGAGGTGGGAGTAAGATCTTTTGAAGAGAATAGACACTCTCATTGTCAGTTGTCCTGGGAGAAGAGCTGAGAATGAGGTCGGGAGCTGGGTCTAGGATGGAGCTGTTCAGAAAGAGCAACTTTGGAAATAGGTATGATTTAAAGGTTGATAGAAACATCTTGGGGATGGTGGTCCTTAAGGATGTGGTCGGGTCCGGCAACCTATGGAATGAGGGAGAATATTTGCAAATCATATATCTGATAAAGGGCTAATATCTACATAAAGAACTCCTACAACTCAACAACAAAAGGACAGCCTTATTTATTTATTTATTTATTTATTTTTATTACTATGTTCAGATAGCCAACATATAGTACATCATTAGTTTTTGAGGTAGTGTTCAACGATCCATTACTTGCTTATAACACCCAGTGCTCATCACATGTACCTAATTTAAAAATGAGCAAAGAACTTTCTCCAAAGAAGATATACAAACAGCCAACAAGCATATGAAAAGATGCTCAACATCACTCATCACAAGGGAAATGCAAATCCAAATCACAATGAGATATCACCTCACACCCATTAGGATGGTTACTGCCAAAAAATAGAAAATGTCAAGTGTTGGCAAGGATGTGGAGCGATTGGAACCCTTGTGCACTGTTTGTGGGAATATAAAATGGTGCAGCCGCTACGGAAAACAGTATGATGAATCCTCAAAAAATTAAACAAAGAATTATCAAATGATCCAGCAACTATACTTCTGGGTATGTGCCCAAAGGACTTGAAAGCGGAGACTGGAAAATATATTAGTACAACCATATTCATAGCAGCCTTATTCATAATAGCTGAAAGATGAAAGCAACCCAAATGTCCATCAGTCACATTCCAAGTGTCCACCGATGAATGGATAAACAGAATGTAGTATATCCATGCAGTGGATATTATTCAGCCTTTAAAAGGAAGGAAATGACGGAGGCTACCACATGGATGAACCCCGAGGACGTTATGCTAAGGGAAATAAATCAGTCACAAAAAGACAAATACTGTGGATCCCACTTAGATCAGGTCCCTAGAGCAGTCAAGTTCATAGAGACAGAAAGCAGAATGGTGGTTACCAGGGGATTCAGGGAGTTGTTTAATGGATACAGAGTTGCAGAGTTGCAAGGTAAAAAGAGTTCTGGAGATTGGTTGCACAATAATGTGAATGTAGTTGACACGGCACACTCACAAATGGCTAAGATGGTAAATTTTACCTTATGTGTATTTTACCACAATGACAAACAAAAAGAATGTGGAGGGGTCCCTCGGGATATTACTGATCTCCCTGCCAATATGGGCAAGTAATGGCTTAGGGTCAGTGAACCTTGAATTATCAGGGAAAATATGACTCTGCTTTATAGTTACAGACTAGAAGCATGTCAGTTACTACGTAGAAAAGCATCTTCCCTCTGCCCAGCTGGAGCCTGAGGAAGGTTTGTTGGAGGGGTTCGTGTCTGGAACTGGGTAGGCCAGAGCTGTCTTTCACATGCTTGTGCAGGTATGCTCACCATCACACCTGCTGACAGGCCAGCCGTTTCTTCAATGCTTGGGGTAGCTAGAAAATTGGATTTCAGAGTGCTTTAAAGTTAGAGAGCTCAACTTGCATTCCCACCAACAGTGTAAGAGGGTTCCCCTTTCTCCACAACCTCTCCAACGTTTGTTGTTTCTTTCCCTGTCCATTTTTGCTATTCTAACTGGTGTAAGGTGGTATCTCAATGTGGCTTTGATTTGAATTTCCCTGATGGCTAATGATGATGAACATTTTTTCATGTGTCTGTTAGCCATCTGTATGTCTTCCTCAGAGAAGTGTCTTTTCATATCTTCTGCCCACTTTTTGACTTGATTATTTGTTTTTTGGGTGTTGAATTTGAGAAGTTCTTTATAGATCTTGGATACCCCAGCCCTTTATCTGTAGTGTCATTTGTAAATATCTTCTCCCATTCTGTGGGTTGCCTCTTTGTTTTGTTGACTGTTTCCTTTGCTGTGCAGAAGCTTTTTATCTTGATGAAGTCCCAAAAGTTCATTTTTGCTTTTGTTTCACTAGCTTTTGGAGATGTATCTTGAAAGAAGTTGCTGTGGGTGATGTCAAAGAGGTTACTGCCTATGTTCTCCTCTAGGATTTTGATGGAAAACAGTGTGGAGGTTCCTCAAAAATTTAAAAATAGAGCTACCCTATGACCCAGCAATTGCACTCCTGGGTACCCCAAAGGCACAGATGTAGTGAAAAGAAGGGCCATATGCACCCCAGTGTTCATAGCAGCAATGTCCACAATAGCCAAACTGTGGAAAGAGCCGAGATGCCCTTCAACAGATGAATGGATAAAGAAGATGTGGTCCGTATATTCCACAATGGAATATTACTCAGCCATCAGAAAAGATGAATACCCAAATTTTACATCAACATGGATGGGACTGGAGGAGATGATGCTAAGTGAAATAAGTCAAGCAGAGAAAGCCAATTATCATATGGTTTCACTTATTTGTGGAACATAAGGAATAACATGCAGGACACTAGGAGAAGGAAGGGAAAAATGAGGTGGGGGGAGATCGGAGGGAGAGATGAACCATGAGAGACTATGGACTCTGAGAAACAAACAGGGTTCTAGAGGGGAGGGGGGTGGGGGGCTGGGTTAGCCCGGTGATGGGTATTAAGGAGGGTACCTACTGCATGGAGCACTGGGTGTTATACGCAAACAATGGATCGTGGATCACCACATCAAAAACTAATGATGTATTGTGTGACATATGGTGACTAACATAACTAATGATGTATTGTGTGACATATGGTGACTAACATAACATAATAAAATTAAAAAAAAAAAGTTAGAAAGCTCATTCCCTTGAGGAGTCAGTGCTAGGAGGCAGTGTCTCCTTCAGCCAGCAAGGAAGACATCCCCATTCATGGGTGGCTGATTTTGGCACACTGTCTGGATTTAAAAGACTTCCCTGGGATTTGAGGGCTTACCTCTCTGTAACTCTAGCTCCCCACACGTTCGGGCCCCTGAACTTGTTACTGGATAATTGCAATTGCTTCCCTGATTGCCTCCCCCCTGGAATCAAATAAATTCCTCACGATGCAGTCCAAATCCTTCTCAGAGTGCAGCTGTTATTTCCCTCTGAAGACAGTCTGAACGCAGTTTAGCATTTGCGGTTCTCCGCGTGGTTCTAAGCCACGCCCCCCAACCCTGGCCCCCTCAGATCTTTTGCATGTGGCGGCTGAATGGACATGAACTCCTCTCTGCACTCAGCCCCACTTTCTTGTTTCTGGCCTTTGTCCTTGTCCCTCCTCCATCCCGGACCCTCGCCTCTCAATCTTGTCTGTCCTTAAAGGTCCACCGGAATAAATCCGCTCCTGCAGGGAGACCCCAGGACTCCTGGTCTGTTTGCGGCTTTTGATCAATCTGGTCACCTGCTACATTGCACTATTACCATCTGTGTACTTCTGAGTGTTTCCCTGGCTGGTTTCCAGGCTTCTTGGGTACACGAGGCACCTGTGACTCATTTCTGCATATCTTGCTGTGATTATGGGAGTGGCGAAGCCGCATGACCACAGGGAAAGACAGGTACTGTGAGTGGGGAAGGGTCTGGCTGAGATACCATAGGGAGCTATGGATAGCTAGAGAGGGCATGCCCATCTCGGGGAAAATTGTTGCTGTGGGAGAATCCAGCCCCGAGCTGCCAGAGCCTCTGTTTTTCTAAGAGAAGCCTGAAATCAGAGTGTTTCTGTGAAACCTCACAGAAAGGGCCACATTCGGCCTGTGGCCTCTAGTTTGATGCTGTTGACATCCTGGCATGACACCTACCCCCAAAATACATTAGTGAGTGAACAGCTGCACACGGAATAGCTCAGAAAGGAAAACCAGCTCACCCCACAAGCTACTGTGTCTGTCATGGGAAGCACTGGTTTGTTGGTATTGAATTCGCCAGAAACGGTAGCTGTCCTAGTTATGGAGGACTTACCCTGGGCTGCGCCTGGTTGTAGGTCCTTCAGGGGAATGTGCTGATTTCAGTAACCTGACAGCCCTGGGAGGCAGGCACTACTATTATGCCTGGAAGGGCGAAGTGACCCCAGCCACGTGGCAGAGACGGCTTGCCTGGCGCCCAGCCAGGGTTTGAAGCCGGGATCTGAGACCGGAGCCAAGTTGCTTTGCCACCACACCTGCAGGACAGCCTCTGAGACCGCACTATGCTTTTAGGTGACTGCTGTCACAGACTTCCCTCGTCCTAACCTTGAGACGCTGCTGTACAGTAAGCAGGGCTGGTGACAGGTTCCCATGTTGGAGATAAGACTGAGCCACAAGGAATGGAGAGAGTCACACCCCAGACGACACTGCTGGTTGGGAACAGAGCCCGCACGCAAAGCTATCTTCATTCCACCTGCATCCTCATTATGTTGGTTTAACTCCATTTTGGGCTCCCTCTCTGGGTCCAGTGCTTCCCAGAGTGACTTAGTCCATTTGGATTCATCAGGTTTGTTGAAACAGGGAAGCAGGGGGCCTGGCAGATAAGGGGCTGGGGAAAGGCAAGGTAAACACAATTAAGCACCATTAGTGGGTCCTGAAGTGTGAACGAAGTGACAGCAATGTGAGAATAAATAATTAGGTTGGAGAGGAAGACCACAGATGCGGGATGTGGTCTCGCTGCTGTTTCACAGGGATATGGGCTGGGGTGGGGGGCGGCGATCCCAGGGTGGCGCCTGCCTCGACTTCCTGTCGCGGGGGAACAACGCCCTCAGCCAGCCTGGCATTTGGGGACCTACGCTACCTGCCGCTCTTCCAAGCAAACCCCATCTCCTGAAACAGCTTTCTTTGTTCTTCCTGCTAGTCAGCACTCAGGATAATAATAATATTATTATTAACAAGCTAATTTTTATTAAGGGATTATGGACCTGGTACTATTTTAAGGGCTTTATAGGTTTTAATTTATTTAACAATTCTAGCAACTCATAGATAGGTTTATTACTATTCCCTTTTGACAGATGAAGAAACAAGGGGCATAGAGAAGCGAAGCTTACTCAGAGGACTTTGAACGTACACAGTGTAGCTTGAAAGCCTGTGCCCTTGGCTCAGCGGGCCGCGTGCCCATCGGATTAGTCCCTTTTCTCAAGGTGATGCCTATTGTCAGACAACGGTATTTCTTTCCAGGCCCTCTAGCTCTCTCTCTCTCTCTCTCTCTCTCTGTTTTATAACATAGAAGCCCAGACCTTCGTATCATATGCTACCTATTTTTTTCTGCCTTCCTTTTAAAAATACATTTACATATTAATACACACAGATCCAGCCCATTCTTTTTTGTGTTGTGGTGGCAAAATATATGTAACAAAATTTACCATTTCAACCATTTTAAAAAAATTATTTTTATTTTTTTCATACTAAGTCCCATTTTAACCATTTTTAAGTGTACGGTTCAGTGACATTATATTCACATTGTTCCATAACCATTACCATCATCCATCTTCAGAACTTTCTTATTTCCCTAAACTGAAACTTTATGCCCAATAAACAATAATTCCCGATTCCCCCTCGCTCCTCACAGCCCCTGGCAACCACCATTCAACTCTCTGTCTCTATGAATTGACAACTGTAGGTACTTTATATAAATGGAATCATACACTACTTGTTCTTTTTGTGTCTGACTTATTAGCATAATGTCCTCAGGGTTCATTTGTATTGTAGCATGTGTTTGAATTTCATTCTCTTTTAGGCTGAATAATATTCCATTGTATATACACACACACACATATATAGTTTATATATGTACTATGCGTGCACACACACACACACACACACACACAATGGAATATTGTATATTCCAGTTTTGGCTTTTGTGTCTAATGTTGGTACGAACATGGGTGTACAAATCTCTCTTCAAGTTCCTGCTTTCACCCCTTTGGGGTATATATTTAGAAGTGCAATTGCTGCATCATAGGGTAGTTCTGTGTTTAATTTGCTGGGGAGTCTCCATACTGTTTTCCTTTTCTCATCATTTTAAACAGTTGTATAGCATTCCATTCCATTTGGCTTCACGTGTATTCAATGTGCAGTGACTGTCTTTGGACATGTCTTCATGTGCACACAGAACTGTTTACCTAAGGTGAACACTGACCAGATCAATGCTCTGGGGTTGAGGAGAGTCTTGATGAATAGGCTTAATTCCACTGGACTAGGTGTTGGTCTCCTGTGGGATCACCCACGATCTTCAATTAGCAATAATCGCGCCTCGGATAAACCTCATTGGCTACGATACTGCCACCGCACAAAGCTGATCACCCACGATCTTATCTTCTGGTGCTTTAGCTGTGCACAGTGACTCCTCACAGACCATGGCAGACCCAGCTCCCACTCTCACCCACTAAGAGACAGAAATGCAGTCCCTGCGAGCTGGGCTTCAGCTTTCTTTGCCCATCCCAGGGCTGTTTTGCAAGACTAATGCTCAAGCTCCATCATTCGTGTCTCTTGTGAAGTCCTCCCTTTTAGTCTTGGATGCCAGCAACCCAGTGGTTATTCCTCCTTTCAGTTTGTGCAGTTTCTTCTACCAGAGTTATGTCCTCAGTAGTTTCTGCTTAATTGATTCCCATCCATCAGTTATTCCTGCTTTGGTGCCACCTCTTCCAGGAAGCCTTCTCTGCTTACTCCTACCCATTCTTATCTCTCCCTTTTTTGAACTATAAATGATGATAAGAATAAATGATAGTTACTGTTTATTGAGTCCTGAGTCAGGTGTCATATATTCTTACAAAATTCTTACAGAAGTGGGGCACCTGGGGGGCTTAGTCAGTTAAGCCTTGGTTTTGACTCATGATCTCATGGGCTGTGAGACTGAGCCCCATGTGGGACTCTGAGCTCGGTGAGTCTGCTTGGGGATTCTCTCCCTATACCCGCCACCCCTACATTCTCTTTCTCTCTCTCTTAAATAAATAAATAAATAAATCTTTGAAAAAAAATTCTTACAAAAGCCCTGTGAGGCATACAGTATGGTTATTTACATTTTAAAGGGGAAGGAACAGGCACAGAGAGGTGAAGTAGCCTGTCCCAAGGGACCATGCTGTCCAATGGCAGGACTGGTTCCAAGCTCAAGCAGTTGGACTCGGGGATCTAGAAACTCACACCCTCATACTTCCTACTCTTGCCATGTTGCTGTCTGAGCTCTTCACTTTGTCACATCATAAATCACCTGGCACTGTCTCTAATGTCAACAAGGTTGATGCCCTTCTCAAGAGCGCTATGTCTTTTCCTTTCCTAAAATTTTAGGCACACAGCAGGTGCTTGGAGAATGTTTCTTGTCTTTGTCTCATTACCTTCTATGAGTGAATCTGCAGGCTGTTTTCCAGGAGAGAGGGTAAATAATTTCCTGCCATTAATGGAAGAAGCTGGTGGAAAAAGACTTATAAAGACAACAGCCAACTCAAGAAGCAGAATGAGTCATTGACCCTCACGTTCAAAAGGGAGTGATGATTAACATTAAATTATTGAAAATGTATTGATACCTATAGGTGGTGTCAGACTCTGAAGATTGGCAGACAAGGACACAGTCCCTGACCTCAAAGGCTCACAGTGGGGGAGACTGGGAGGTAAAAACACAGGGACAAGAAAATGTGATAAATTCTAAGGCCAAGTCATTACAGAGAAGGGATTCCTTTACTCGTGGTATGTGAGTACTCATGTGTGTGGGAGTGTATGTGAGTGTGTGTGGTTGTGGGAAAGTGAGTGGGTATGTAGGCATTCATGGTTATGAGGAAGTGTGAGTGGGCACGCTTGTGTGACTGTGTCTATGAGAAACTGTGTGTGGCTACACGGGCATTCATGGGGACAAGAGAGTGTATGTGTATTAGAAAATGGGAGTAGGAATACATGTGTGGGTTTACATGTGTGAGTATGTGTGTTTAAATGAGTGTGTGCTTGCCTGTGTATGTTTGTGGCTAAATGGTAGTGTCAGGAAAGTCTTCCTAAAGGAGGAGCAGATTGTATTAATTATGTGTTGCTGGTTAACAAATGAGATGTAGTGGCTTCAAACAGCAAACATCTGGGGGCACCTGGGTGGCTCAGTTGTTAAGCGTCTGCATTTGGCTCAGGTCATGATCCCAGGATCCTGGGATTGAGCCCCACATTGGGCTCCCTGCTCAGTGGGAAGCCTGCTTCTCCCTCTCCCACTCCCCCTGCTTGTGTTCCCTCTCTCGCTGTGTCTCTCTAGGTCAAATAAATAAATAAAATCTTTAAAAACAACAACAACAACAGCAAACATCTGTTATCTCACAGTTTCTGTGTGTCAGAAATCAGGGCTTAGCTGGGTGCCCCCGCCTCATCTCAGACAAGGCTACCATCAAATGTGGAGATCTCATCTGAAGGCTCAACCGGGGAAGAATCTGCTTCCATGCTCACTCACATGGTTATGAGCAGGACTTAGTCCTCGTGGGCTATAGGACTGAGCCCACCTTCGATTCCTTGTCATGTGAGCCTCTCCATATCTCACACCATGGCAGCTGGCTTCCAATGGAACAAGTGAGCTAGCAAGGGCAAGGCAGAAGGAGCAAGGTGGAAGCCAGTCTTTTTGTAACCTAATTTTAAAAGTAACATCCATCACCTTTGCTGTATTCCACTTGTTAGAAGTGAGGCAATGGGTCCAGCCTCCACTTAAGGGGAGGGAATTACACAAGGGTGTGAATTCCATGAAGTGAGATCTCTGACGGCCATCCTAGAGGCTGCCTGTCCCATGGATACTTCAGCTGAATCTTTACAGGTGACCAGGAGTTAATCAAGTGGAATAAGAGGCACCAGGGTGTAGTTCTTAGGAGAGAAGCAGGTGAGCAGACACACAGGTATAGAAGAACACTTGCTGCATTGGGGGAAACAATGTTCTATGTGGCCGGCACATAGATTGTGTGTGTTTGTGCACACGTGTTCTTACATGCACACACATGCACACATCTGTGGTTATAGGGAGACAGGAGAAAAGAGAGATAAATCTAGAGCATGCATTTGTCACATAGGTGATATTACCAACAGGGAGAAAAATTGGTTCTTGTGGGGAGTGAAAAAAAATCTCAGATTTTACAGTGATTTATGGTCCTCCAGAACCAAACCCTATACAGTATATCTGTCATGTTTAATTTTCATGAGGAGAGTCTCAGTTGATTAGGAAGAAACTGTCCAACAGTATCCTTGGGCTGGTGGGGACAATGAAGAGAAGTCAAGAAATATTGGTCTAGAGAAGTCAGAGAAACCTTTATTCAATACTTATAACCTATCAGACTCCCAGTGTTACATGCTAAAGTGTTGAGCATTTTGTATACATCCTATCATTCAATCTTGTAACAACCCTGTATCCTCTGCATTTTAGGGAGAAGGGAACTGGGGTAGGTGGTTTCTGACATGGCCCCCAATGATCCCCATCTTCTGGTGTTTATGTCTCTCCCCTTGAATGTGGGCTGGACCTTGTGACCTGCTTCTAACAAATGGAATATGGCAGAAGGGATGAGACATCACTTCTGTGACTAGGTTATAAATATGGATTTTGTTTATAACCTAACCATCTAAATGGCACTCTCTTCTGGCACTTTCTCTCTTGCTTTTCTCATGGGGTTGTTCTGATGAAGCAAGCAGGAGACACCTATGTGACAAGGAACTGAGGACACCTCTTGTCAGCTGTCAGCAAGGAAGTGATGTCCTCAGTCCAATGGCCTTGGAGGAACTGGATGCTGCCCTCACCACAAGAGTGAGCTTTGACGTGGGTCCCTCCCCACCTGAACCTTCAGGTAAGACTGCAGCCCAAGCTGACACCTGGACTGCTGCCTGGGACAGACCACGAGCAGAGGAGTCAGGGAAGCCACACCTGGATCCCCGTCCCACCAAAAGTGCGAGATAACAAACATGTTGTTTTCAGCGTCTAACTTTTGGGGTAATTTTGAGATGCAGCAATAGATAACTACTACAGGAACAGAGCAGCTCACGAAGAGACCTGGTGAAGGCCACACAGCTAAGATTCCAAACCTGGTGTATGAACCCTCAGCTCTGCTCCCTTTATCACCACCTCTGTGCCTCGAGAGTCTAGACCGCAGCCGCCTAAAATGCTGGCCACAGGAGTGTGGCCCCTTTCAAGAAAGCAGTGGCAAGCCACTGAAAGTTTCTGGGGGTGATGTGGGGTAAGGGAGAGCCCACATCCTCCTGAGTCGAATATCTAGACTCCAGCCCGCAATGGCTAGCCTGGGGGCTCGGGACATCTGGATCATGTTGGCAAGACCTTGTAATAGTCTCAGGAGCTGAACTGAGGGTCAGAGGTGGAAAAATCAATCCCCTCCCCCCCCCCCCGCATTGGTCTCCTTCCCATCATGGTTTTCTGAAGGGGCCGGCGGTCCAGAGGGAAGGCAAGGAGAAGAACAAAGCTGACTCAGGTGCTCGCACCGTGTTCTGTGATAGTAACAGGTAGGAGGGTGATATTATCTGAGCTTGGATAGTCACTGCAGCAGGCTCGATCACAACACACAGCCCACTCTCCTGCACAGGCAGCATATTGGTGACCACCTGTGTTCCCAAATGAGCCACTTGGGAGGCTGATGCCTTTCATTTCCTTGTGACAATAGTGGAAGAAAATAGCTTTCTGGTCTCAGCCCCAAAGTGATAATTAAAGGAACACTATATCGCCAGCAAGGGCAGAAGGATCCACCAATGGCCTTCCAGAAAAAGGGAAAAAAATAATAAAAATAGCCTTGCTCCCTTTCGTCTCTTTCTCTTCATATGGAAATAGCAGCTCTGTTTATTTCACCTCTATATTTCTGCCACAGGATTGCAAAGGGACATACTTCGCAGGCTGAGAGTTTTGGTTTGGTTTCACATTTCTGCCTGGACACAATGGTCTCATCTGCTCTCTCCATCTCTTTTGCTTCCTGGGACCATTTTGTTAGAACATGCCTTGAGGTCAGCTGCAGAGGGATTGTGCAGACCTAGGCAAGACCAGGCAGCAGAATTAGGATATGGTTCTGGAATCTTCTAGATGGGTGAACCTGGGCAGTTACTTGATTTTTCTGAGCTTTGGTTTTCTGACCTGTTAAAGGGTAGTACCCACCACACAGGTGGTCATTAGGACTAAAAGGGATGATGCAGGGGAAGCACTTGGCATAGTTCCTGGCATACACTAAGCAATCTAACATTTTCAGCAAAATATCGATGCTAGTGGGGATTGGGGTAGGGAAGAGTTGGGGATGATGGAATAGGGGAAGCCTGTATTCCTCTGAGATCACACTCATGGATCTCACTCTGCTTACCTGAAAGGTGGATGTCCTCCCAGGAGTGCCAACTCTTGGGCTTCCCTAAAAACCAGAGCATTGCTGTCCTGCTTGCTCTCCGTGAGGGGCAATATTAATTGATGGTTATTAAAATGTGTGACATGCCCCAGGATCCAGGTTTGGGGATTAAGGAGACTACGGACTGGTTTGTATTTGTCTTGGGTTGTTTGAAATGAAAGATCCAATCGGATGTGTTTGTGTGTGTGTGTGTGTTTTGTTTTGTGCCTAAAGATACAATTCTTTTTTTAAAAATTTTATTTATTTGAGAGAGAGAGAGCACAAGAAGGGGGGAGGGTCAGAGGGAGAAGCAGACTCCCTGCTGAGCAGGGAGCCCGATCCCGGACTCCGGGATCATGACCTGAGCCAAAGGCAGTCGCTTAACCAACTGAGCCACCCAGGCACCCCTGAAGATACAATTCTGACTAAAAGGTGTGATATGATGGAAAGAGCACTGTAGTGGGTGTCTACACATCTGTTCTGAGGCTCTCAGACATTCTGTCCTAATCTTCAGCTTCTCTACATGTGAAATGAGTGGCCAGGGTCTATAGCCCCTCCCCAGCTCTAAGAATTGCGTTGGCTCTACTATCCATGGGCTGTATGCCTTTGGGCAAGTGGGTTCACCTCCCTCACCTTTGTGTCCTCATCTGTAAAATGGGGTCAATAATTGTCCCCACATCACAGGATTATTGCGATAATGTTCTTAAACTTTTGCAGGGTGTCAGGTGCCTAGTGGAAGTTCAACAGATAGTAAAGATGCTGGCAGTGAGAAAAGAATGCTGTCCTTTAGTGGGACCCTCTAAAGACAGCCTGCAGGGGATTGCAGCACCTGTGGCTTACTGAGGGCATGTTCTCATGATAAAGGGAGTGAGGGAGGCAGGATGGGACAGGGGAAGAGCTGAATAAGGCTATGGTCTCTGCTGGAGTTGAGCTTCTGCGTGATTCCATTGGTGGGTAGGTGGGTGGGGCTCGGGTGTGTGAATTGCACCTGTGAATTGCATAGAGGTCATCCCACCTTGAGGCAAGGGACTAGCCTTTGTAACCCTGTCAGCCTCTTCTTGCTGCTGGGATGCCTCCTGGGGTAGAAGTTGGGGGTCTCTTGTGGAAGAAGGCAACTTGCTGGAGAAGGGGACAGGTAGGAACCATTAGAAGCCAATCCCTACACATCCACAGGAGGCAGGGATGGGTACATGCCTGGTAAAGGGGATCTGGGTGGGTACCAGCAGAACTCTCAACACTTTTTCTTCATTCCTAAAAGATTGAGGCATGGTGACCCTTGCTGTTTCTCTGCAAACTCTTGTAAGATCATGGCCCGTGATGGAGGTAGTAATAGTGGCTTATTGATCCCTTCGGCGGTCCAAGTGGTATCCTCTACTTGGAGTTGATTTTTCTTTGTTTCCACAGCCCTGGCAGTGTCGGGCAGCAGAAATGAGGTGTCTCTGCCCTCTGCACAGTCTTTCTTGCCCTCTGCTAGAAATGAAAGCAGCCAGAAATATTGCCCATACAGAGGCCAGAGAGATGAGATCCTGGGGGCTGTTTGATGTGAGAGAAAATGCTGTAAAAAGCACATTACCACAAAGACAGAGAACAGGATGTCACCAAGCAGTCCTTAGGGAAGCATGGGGCCTTGGCAACTCATCAGAAGGCTTCCCAGGGGTGTGAATAGAAGTCTTCTCTGTGCAAGAGGTTGAGCAATTCCTGTCCACAAGATTTGCCGCAATTTGGTTCTGTCCTTGCAGATAAAGTGGGTGGGTGTTAGAATTGGACAGATGAAGTCCCTTTAAGCTAGGGATGTAACAGCAGAGGACGAGAAGAAATGTCTCAGGGCTGTAGGGGGTGGGGGAGAGCCCCTGGAATCAGGGGAGATACAGAGCTGAGAGAAGTTGTATCTCATAAGCTAAAGACCCCAAAAGGGCACAGAACCAGCAATCCTCAAATTAGAGATTAACCTGGGAGCAGCCCATCATTGTAACTGTGGTGTAGAAAAGGGGAAGCAGCATGGAGTAAGTATCTGGAATGGGAGTTGTGCATAAACTCATCTTTCTGTCTACCCACCTATCCAATCATCCATCTAACCATCCATCATTAATCCATCCACTTCATCATCCATCCATCATCCACCCACCCATCCATCCATCCATCCATCCATCCATCCATCCATCCATCATTCATCCATCCACTCATCATCCATCCATCATCCACCCACCCATCCATCCATCCATCCATCATTCATCCATCCACTCATCATTCATCCATCCACTCATCATCCATCCATCATCCACCCACCCACCCATCTATCCATCCATCCATCATTCATCCATCCATCATCCACCCACCCACCCATCCATCTATCATTCCTCCATCCACTCATCATCCATCCATCATCCACCCACCCATCCATCCATCCATCCATCCATCATTCATCCATCCACTCATCATCCATCCATCATCCACCCACCCACCCATCCATCCATCCATCCATCATTCATCCATCCACTCATCATTCATCCATCCACTCATCATCCATCCATCATCCACCCACCCACCCATCCATCTATCATTCCTCCACCCACTCATCATCCATCCATCATCCACCCACCCACACATCTATCCATCCACCCATCATTCATCCATCCACTCATCATCCATCCATCCATTCATCTACCCATCCATCCATCATCCATCCATCCATCCATCATCTTCTCATCCCTTCCTTATCATTAATAAAAAAATTTTGGAGTAGTTAACACACTCACATGGAAAAAATTAAAATAGGACAAAAGGATAAAACATTAAGCCCAAGACTTTAGCACCTTGGTTTCCCTCCCTAGAAAAAAAGTTACTAGTTTTAGTTCTTGGTAATTCGTTATGCGTACACAACGTATCTGTGCAGAAAAAGGTCAGCAAACTATACTCTCTATTCTGTGCCTTGGTCTTTTAGCATGTCTTAAAGACACAGATGACAGCTGTTTCTTTCACAGGTTTTGGATGTGCCATCTATGTTTCAAGAACCAGGGTGATTGCAGATAATCACAGACACAGGCTTTGAAAAGTTCTGCCAAGTGGCTTCCCAGAAATCAAACAGTAGTAAGATCTAGTTTTTTACTTTCTGTCTGAGTAGGAACTGCTGGAGTTTTATTCATCTGCATAACTTGGTCAAACATTGTTTTCTTTCCTGCTTCTCCAATCCTCCAAATAAACTAACAGGCATTTTTCCACCAATGCTGTTGAGTAAACAGTTTTTCGCAACAGAACCATTAACAATTTACCTGTTGTTATTCTAAGCGTGCTCACACCTATTGATGAAAGAAGGCTCCCTTTATCCACAAACATAATTGGATTTTCAGGCCTAATTCATCATTTTCCCCAACTTTAATTTTGAAACATTTCAAATCTATAGGAAAGGCAGAAGAATAGTATAATAACCCTCTTTATACCTTTCATTTAGATTCACCAATTGTTGGCAATTTGACATTTTTGCTATGTTTTTCATTTTTTCCCAAACTATTTGAAAGTAGATTGCAGGCATTATGATCCTTCACCTCCAAATACTGCAGTCTGCATCCCCTAAGAACAAGGGCCTTCTCCTATATAACCACAATACCATTATCATGTTCAAAAATTTAATAATGGGTATTATAATTTTCTCTAAAGTAGAGTTTATGTTCAAATTTTCTCGATTATCTCATTATTGTCCTTCGAAGCAGTTTTTTTCTTTTTCTTTCTCTTTTTTGATGGGGTATGCAGTCAAGGATCCCAGATTGCATTTAGTTGTCATGTGTCTTAGGGTTTTTTAATCTAGAATGTTCCCCTCATCCTCCTACCCTAACCTTTGTTCCTCCTGTCTCTCATGACATTGGCATTTTTGAAGAACCAGCCAGTTGTCTCTTAGAATGTCCAATGACTTGGGTTTCTCTGATTATTTCTTTATGATTAGATTGAGGATAAGCCTTTCTGGCAAGCGTGATACACAGGGAATGGGTTTTACCTCCCACCATGTCACATCGGGAGGTGCAGAATGTCAGTCGTGATCCATTATTGGTAATGCTTCATTTGAGCCCTGAGGTTGTGCTGCTCCATCTCTCCCTGTAAAGGTACTTTTTTCTTTTTCTAATTAATAATTGAGGCCATATGACTATTCTGTTCCCAAAGGCCTTTCCTCAGTGGTTTTAACATCTATTCAAGATCCTTGCCTGAATCAATTCTAACATCGATAGTTACAATCTTCTGATTTTGTCATTCATTTAACATTTATTAGCTGATATTCCTATGTGAAGAAATGAAGGAATTGGCGGGTCAAATTAGGAATGGGGATTGGTGGGTCAAAGAGTAAATGCATATGTAATTTTGTTAGCTATTGCCCAAGTTCCTTCCTTAGGGATTGTACTGTTATGGATGCCTACTAGCGATATATGAAGTACCCATTTCCCCACAGACTTACCAGCAGAATTTGATGTTAAGCTTTTGAAACTGCTGATTCGAAAGGGGAGTGTGGAGTATAGTTTGGGTTTTTGTTTTGTTTTGTTTTGTTTAGATTTTATTTATTCATTTGAGAGGCAGAAGAGGGAGGCATTTGAGGGGGGGCGCAGAGAGAGAGGGAGAGGGGAAGCTGAGCGGGGAGCCCGACGTGGAGCTCAATCCCAGGACCCCGAGATCATGATCTGAGCCAAAGGCAGATGTTTAATAGAGTGAGCCACCCAGGCGCCCCCAGGGAAGTGTAGTTTTAATTTGCATTTCCCTTATTATAAATAAAGTTGAGCATTTTTTAAATGTAGCCATAGTTCCTCATTTTAATTCATGGTTTTCATAGTCTCATAACTTTAGGGTCAGTTTTGAGATTTCTCTTTCTTTTGCATGTCTTTGTTCAATGAATTACCAAGACTTGATGTTTCCTTTTTCCTAATATTTCTTGAATCTGGTCTTTCCTTTCTGTAGATGCATGGCTAACATCTTAGGCATAGTGCCCACATGGCTGTAAGATCCATTCTCTGGGCTCCGGGTTTTTTGACCCCCTGCTGCCTGAAAGATCTTAGACCTCTTAACATTGTCCTGAAAGTCTTGGAGGTTCTGTTGATTTTTTTTTTTTTTTTAGAAATCATCTTTTTCTCTATTCTTCAGATTGGATCATTTCTCTCGACCCATCTTCAAAGTGAACTGTTATTTCCCTTCTGCTGTTAAACTTGTCCATTGAATTTTTTATTTCATATACTGTGCTCTTTAGTTCTATAATTTCTGTATTTTTTTGCATTTTTTTCTTTTCCTGCTGAGATTTCCTATCTTTTTATTGTCATGAGCATATTTTCCTTTACATCTTCAAGCGGTTACAATAGTTCTTCAGAATGGGTTACATTTTCCTATTTTTTTTTGTATGATGAGTAATTTTAGTTTACATCTTGGACATTGTGAATATTATATCATGGAATTTAGATTCTTCTACTTTTCCAAAGAATGTTTATTTTTTAAAAAAAGATTTTATTTATTTATTTGAGGGCACGAGCGGGGGAGGGAGGCAGAGGGAGAAGAAGCAGCAAGCTCCCTGCTGAACAGGGAAGCCTGATATGGGGCTTGATCCCAGGACCCCAGGATCATGACCAGAGCCAAAGGCAAATGCTTAAGTAACTAAGCCACCCAGGTACCCAGAATGTTGATTTTTTTTTTTTTAAAGCAGGCAATTAGGGCGCCTGGGTGGCTCAGTTGGTTAGACGACTGCCTTTGGCTCAGGTCATGATCCTGGAGTCCCAGGATCGAGTCCCACATCGGGCTCCCTGCTCAGCAGGGAGTCTGCTTCTCCCTCTGACCCTCCCCCCTCTCATGCTCTCTCTCTATCTCATTCTATCTCTCAAATAAATAAAATCTTACAAAAAAATTTAAAGCAGGCAATTAACTTGGTTGAACTAAAACTGCAAAGTCTGTCTCCTGAGTGGCAGCTAATATCTCAGTTGAGGCTTTTTGTTTGTTTTGTTTTGTTGTTTCTTTAACAGTATCTGGGCTGCTTGGAATCTCCCCCATATAATTCAGTGGTTAGACGGAGATGCAAAGGCCATGTATGGAATTTGGGGGCCTTCCCTCTGCATCTCTTCCTTTCCGAATTTCTTTCTACCCTTCACTTTCCAGTGGTGGTGGCTGTTCTGAACTCTGTCTTCTGGCTGTTCAGACCAGAAAAGTTTGTGGGGTTTTAATCAGAGTTTTAGTTGTCTGTGCAGCACTACTGTGGCCTGACCTCAGGCTGAAAAACATCAAATGCCGGGAACCAACCTCCTGTCATTCCTTTCTTCCACGTGTCGCCTCCTCCCTCGGATCTGCCTGCTTTGGTTGACTTTCCAGGGCCTTCCGGTAGCTACAGCTGTCCTCTGCCCCCTAAGTTGTAGTTGCTATTTGTGGGGGGACTAGTCCAATGGGAGCTTTCTCAACAATAAGCAGGACCCCAGGGGCGCCTGGGGGGCTCAGTCGGTGAATCATCTGCCTTCAGCTCAGGTCATGATCCTGGGGTCCTGGGATCGAGCCCCAAGTTGGGCCCCCCACTCAGCAGGGAGTCTGCTTGAGGTTCTCCCACTCCCTCTGCCTGTCCCCCTGCTCATGCGCTTGCTCTCTGTCTCTCCAATAAATGAGTAAATCTTTAAAAAAAAGAAGAATAACAAGCACATCTAATTATTTCTAACAATGAGTATTTGCATACTTACTCAGTGGAGGATGGAATTAAGAGCATGTTCTAAAGAAATACAAACCCCTAAGACAGTTGAGTATCATCTTATCATCTTGCATTCTTTATTACCTGTGGTTGCTAAAATTAATTCTGGTTTTTCTTATTTTGCTTATTGAAGCACCCTTTTACCTACCTGTACCCCAGCTTTAGGCTTGTTCACAGGTTTCCTAGCAACTGGGCTAATAATTGCAGTAATATTTTTTTTTGTATTCCAGTATACTATGCTATTTTTAAGTACCAAAATACATTTTTTTAAATGTAATACTGTTATTGTGGTATTTTAAGAAGTCTGAAAGCTGAATCATTTACATCTTGAGATATTCCAAGAGAATTCTTTGCTGCATTAAAAATTCTAATTGAACAAAAGAGCATTTAGAAACCATCTTTCTCATCTCCGTTATCCTCAAGAGAAAGAACGGAATTTTATTTGACAAGGCAAAGCTTGTGTTGCAAAGATAATCCTAATAAAAATTCTCCACGGAAGGGGAATGTGCATATGACAGTCTTGAAACTGATGCAGGTAACACCACCACAGGTATTGTGTATGATTTGGGGACCGTGTTGACAAAATGAAAGAACATGAATTGGTAGTGATTTGCTTGACAAAAACCCCAGGCTCCTATCAATAAAAATTATACTCTCTGGGAATAAATAACTTATTCCAAGAGATCTTAAAGTTCTTTGAATATAAGGCTGTCAAAGGAGAATATTTGGATTAGCTAACTCTCTTTTGTCCATTCCTCTGACTTGTACGCAGGCATGAACATTTTTTTTTTCAAGTTTTTTTCCCAAGGTTTTGTTTTGTTTTGTTCTGTTTTTATGTTTTTTTGTTTTTGTTTTTGTTTTTTTTTTAGAGTGAAAGTAGGAGTGGGCAGAGGGAGAGGAAGGGAGTGATGATCTCAAGCAGGCTCCATGCCCAGTGAGGAGCCTGATGCAGGGCTCGATCTCACAACCCTGAAATCACGACCTGAGCTGAAATCAAGAGTCAGATGTTTAATAGACTGAGCCACCCAGGTGCCCCACAGACATTTTTTAATAGCAGGAAAAATGTTCACAATAAAATGCTTGGAACTCAACTTTGACATCATTATATGCACTTTTATATTTAATGATTGCACTTAGAGAATCAAGTAATCAAATAAAAATTTCCCAGTTATTTAAAATTCTTTTTGGGATGCCTGGGTGGCTCAGTCGTTAAGCGTCTGCCTTCGGCTCAGGTCATGATCCCAGGGTCCTGGGATCGAGCCCCACATCGGGCTCCCTGCTCCGCGGGAAGCCTGCTTCTCCCTCTCCCACTCCCCCTGCTTGTGTTCTCTCTCGCTGTGTCTCTCTCTGTCAAATAAATAAATAAAATCTTTTAAAAAAGGTTTTTTATTTTTATTCAATGTTGAATTTGTTATGTTCGTCATGCCTTATTAAATTTTACCCACTAGTAATTTGTATTACATATGTAATGTGTACCACTTATATTATATATGCTCCTTGTAGGGCTTAACATTTTGTAGTGTTTATAAATTTATGTATTCGGGCGCCTGGGTGGCTCAGTCATTGGGCGTCTGCCTTCAGCTCGGGTCATGATCCCGGGGTCCTGGAATCGAGCCCCGCATCGGGCTCCCTGCTCGGCGGGAAGCCTGCTTCTCCCTCTCCCACTCCCCCTGCTTGTGTTCCCTCTCTCGCTGTGTCTCTCTCTGTCAAACAAATAAATAAAATCATTTTAAAAAATAAAATAAATAAAATAAATTTATGTATTCAAAATATATTGGATGATTCATTGCAGTGATCTGAAATAATTTTATTAATTCCATATGCTTTTTGATAAAATAGAGGTATTCAACACAAAATGCTGATATGGTCATTTTCCTCTGATACCTGCACTCATTTATCCAGCCACTAGTAATGTTATACCTGCCAAGTCAGTGTTAAATTCCCAGTTGAAGATTCTTATCTGTGCTCTGTTAATCCCAGGAGGGCATGCAGAGGGCAAAGTGCTCAGCTCATGGTCATAAGAGGTACCCTGGCAAATGAGAAAGAGAATGAATTCAGGTGTTAGGAGAATGCAAACCCAGGTTTATAACCCAGTTAAAGAAGAACCTCAATTTCTGTGTCTGTGAAGGAGGGATGATTCTGTCTCTGTCTTGGGTTTATTACGGTCATTAAATGAGGATGTCTGCCAGTGGGAGCTCCTGGTGGACACCCCGTGTTGGTTCCCTTCTCTCTCTTCCTCCCTCCCTGAAAGAGGCTTTCTCTCTTCCAGAAGGTACCTATCAACAGGAATGGAATCGGAGGGGACATGGCTAGAGTGGGGTGTAATATATCTGATGACACATGGCTCCATCAGGGGCAAATGAGTGTCCTTGACAACGCCGAACACAGCTCACCACAGTGGGAAGTGAAACCCACAGAGGAAAAGCGAGTGAAGTATCTTAGCTGGTAAGCGGGCTGCCTGCACTCACACTGAACCTAATACCTCTCTCCTTTGAATGCATGTCAGCGGGAAGAATAAATTGAAGCCATCGGAACTGTGATGTCAAAGCCTCCCTTGTTTTTGGAAGCACCTTGAGGACATGCAGAAGGAGCCGGTGGGGCTTGGGAGTAGCTGTTCGCGTTGAACAATGTCTGGGAAGAGCAGTCGGGGCAGAGAAGCAGCGTTTCTGCTGTTCCTTTGAAACTGAGTTAGACCTTGCCATTGGCCTCAGAAAACCTCCAGTTAACTATTTCCCAGGGGCACCAAGACACATTGTACCAACTCTTTCCTTGTTAAATAATTCAGAGGGCAGCAAGCTCAGCATGCCAAGGATGCAACTGTGTGCGGGTAATTATTTGCAGTGACTCCAAGTTTATCAGAGTGTAAACTTTGGTCTGTTTATCTGATTCCATGACATAAATCTAATTGGTTTGAAAATTTCGGCTGACAAATCCCATCTTGTTCAGATGCCGCCCAGGCTGTGATGAGCCATCCCCACGACGTGCCATGCATCACGTCGCCACGTCAGTTTTTAAAAAATACTGGTGACATTGTTTATTTAACTCAAGCTTTGTGCCTGGGCTGGTTAAACAGACTCTTCCACAGGATGGAGATGTATATTACAGAGCTTTCACCGCCCCCCCAATCCCACCGTCTATGTCTGTCTGCCTCACTCCATTGTAAGAGCTTGGACCTCCTCACCTTTCTCCCCAGACCATGATTTAACCCCAAATCAATTAAAACCTGGCCAGAGGAGGGTAGACAGATATGTCACAGAAGACATGGGACTCCCTAACCCCGAAGATGCCCGGGCAGGGCAGACGTGGGTAGAGGGAAGCAGTGGCTAAGGAATGTGGAGCCCACCCTGGAGTCTATGCTGTGGGGTCTTTCTTTACCTTCTCTCTCTGTTTCTCCCACACCTCGAGATCTCATTGCTTTCCCTTAATGCCCAGCTGTCTTTGAATTAATGATATTGACCACCACCTCCTTTCAGACTATACTCTTTCAGAGTAAGGCACACTCCTTCCTCACCTCTGGACCTCCACCCTGCTGTGCCTCCCCTCGACTCTGTGTCTCAGCTGCCCAAAGGGGCTTGTGGCTGTCACTGACTTAGCCGGCCATGTAGCATGGCAATTCAGCGCACAGGACTTGGCGCGAATGGCCTGGGTTTGAATCCCAGCTCTTCCAGCTGGATGCCTTTGGGTATGTCACCTGTCCTCTTTGAGTCTCAGTTTCCCGCTCTGGAATGAAGATAACAACAGTACCTACCACCTAGGATCATCGTGAGGATTCAGAGAGATGGTGCATGTAAAGGGTTAGCACAGTCCTAGTGCATGATCAACAGTAAATAGCGGTGCTGTTGTATTACTTCCATGAGCTGATGTGCTCTTGGTGTTGGTTTTCCGAATGAAAGTGGCTAGAGACTGGTGGTCAGGCATAGATCCAGAGATTCACCCATTCAATGAACGCTTACTGAGTCCCCCCTGTGTGCCAGGCACTGTCCTAGCATGAGGCACACAACAGACAAAAACAAAAACAAAAAACAAAAACCCTTCGCAAGGATCTGCTTTCTAGTCTGTGAAATGATGGATCAATGGTTATGGAGATGGAGAAGGAGATCCATGGATATAGACAGATAAATGAAAAATTGGGTGCGTGGCTTTCAGCTAAAAGTAAGAGAAAACCCAACCAACAGTAGCTGAAATCATAAATCAGCCATTATTTCCTAGGATAGATGGTCCTGTGGTTTGCAACTCAATGATGCCACCAAAGGTCCGGTATACTTCTATACTTCAGCTCTACCTCTCTTGGTGGGTGGATTTTTATCCTTAGGCTTATGGTTCCATGGTCACAGAATGGCTGCTGCAGCTCCAGGTATCACATCTGCCTGTAATTGTGCCAAGGGGGAAAGGTAAGAAGGGCAACAAAAGCCTTTCTCCTCCTGTGACTTTCCCTTTTATCAGGGGAGCAATCTCTCCCAGAAACCTCTTACAGACTTCCCTTCACAGCTCATTGGCTAGAAGCAGCCTGGACCATTCCCTGGCAAAGTGGAAAAGGACTACTGTGATGGGCTTACACTGATATCGCGACTCCCTTGGTGCTGGGCACATTGCTACCTGAACACAATCAACATTCAATCACCAAGGAGGAAGGAGAAATGGCCGTTGAGTGGGTGACCAATTGCTTCTGCTTCCCAGCTGGCCTGGGAGTCTCTTTGGTAGAGAGAAGTTAGAGGTACCAGCTGGAGGGTCCATTTTGGGGTACTTAGGGTCCAAGACTGCCACCTGAAACTTCAGTGGCTTGCTCAATAGTGAGTTGAGGAGGGGGCTTTTTCCCTTTCTGCTGCGTGGGACACAGAGGTGGCATCTGGCATACCTGTGGAGTGGCAGGGGACAGGAAGGGGCAGTGGTGCTGGAAAGGAAAACAGGCAAGTCAAAGCAACACTGAGGACCCTCTCTTTCTGGCTGGTGAGCATCCAGGTAAGTGCCAGAAAAAAATATGTGAAGACTCCTCTATCCGGGGGCCTGCCGGACTCCCCCTTGGACACCCACAGACAGAAAGCCTGAACCCAGGACCCGGCAGCCTCCTCCCAGGCTTTGCCAGTGCCCTGCACATCTCCATCATCACCACAAACCCTGACAACTTTATTGGTACACCTGTCTTTTCTGCTAGACTCCTCCAGCAACTAGACCGTGGCTTCGTGGCACAGGGGCCTGGTCTTTTTTGTCCTCCGACCTCAGGGTCTAGCTCAGTGGCCGGCACACGGCAGGGTCTCAATAAATATAGAGAGAAAGAATGAAGATTCACAAAGCATAATGGAAATGCAGAGGGAGTAGCTAACTCTGGGGAGGGGTAGGAGAGTCACATGAGGAGGTGATGTCAGTTAGGTACTAAGGGATGAGTAGGAATTTTCCAGATGGAGAAGGAGGGTGGGTTTGCGGGAAGAGTGAGGAGCAGGTGCAAATGCCTGAGTCATGGAAGAGAACAGCGTGCTTGCAGAGTGATGTGTGCGGCAGGTCTGGGGAAAGATGTTAGGGCAGGGGGTGGTGTCAATGAATCCGAGGGGGTCGGCAGAGATCCGTGCAAAGGACCTCGTGAGCTGTGCTTGGTTGTGGGCTTTACCCTGAAGGTCGTTGGAAGCTAGTGGGTGTTCGTGAGCGGGTGGATGAGATGGTGAAATTTGGGTTGTAGAAAGATGCCTTTGGCAGTGGTGGCCTGGAGGGGTAAGAGTCAAGAGAGGAGGCCAGGCTGGGGGGATATGAATGGTCACTGTGATATGTCTGGAGGTTGATTCCTGTCTTTACCTCCAACTCCTGGTGTTGGAAGTGGGGTGGGGACGGCCACCCTTACACCAGCCCTGTCTCCACTGTAAGGGACAGCCTGAGGAAGGGGAACCAATGTCAGCATGGATTGTGAGGAACTTTACCATCACCTTAGCTGTCATCCAGGGGACCGTCTGGGCGCCACTGGGGGATACCTCCCCCTCCTCCCACCAGATCTGGGGGGCTCATCCTGACTGAAGCTTTGCTCCCCTATCTGGCTTCCAAGACAAGTTGAACCAATTTAGGAGAAGTCTGATATGGAACCAGAAAGGGCAATCAATGGAGTTACTTAAAAAAAAATTCAAGGTAGGTTGGGTTCCTTGGAGAATCACCTGCTGAAGTCCGCAGTCAGCAGCTGCCTGCCCAATGGTGTCTGGAGGGCAGGCTTTCAGGTAGAGCCAAGCTTGAGGGTAGACAAAGTCATGGATCCACCATTTCTTGAGCATCTGTTATGTGCCAGGAGCTGTCTTGTTAAATCTTTATGCAACCCTCCGAGGGAAGTGTTATTACTTTAATTTTCAAAAGAAGAAACTAAGGCAGAGAGAGATTAAGGACCTTGCCTAAGGTCACACAGCAGAGTCCCAGTGCAGCAAGCAAAGGCTGAACTTGTTCTCCTGGACCAGCTGCAAACTTTGCTGATTTTGTCCCAGATACATCATCACTGCCCAGCCTAGGTCCCTGAGCCAGCAAAGTAGCCAGTGTTTATTAAAGACCCTCACAGTGCCAGGCACGGGCTGTTATGTCATTTCGAATCTTTGCAACAACCCATTCGAAGTGAAGGCATTTATCCCCATTTCACAGATGAAGAATTGAGGCACCAAGAGCTGAAAGCACTGGCTGGAGGTCACATAACTGGTAAGTGGGAGAGCAGGTCTGAATCCAGCCTGAGCTCAGCACGGAAGCTCGTCTTGCTTCCTCTTTCCCCCTCTGCTGCTCTCCCTGAGGACCGCCCTTTTCCCCTGCCCAGCTTTTCCAGACCGTTCTTCCTCCCCCCTCCTCCCAGGCAGAACCCGCACCCCGGCACTTCTGCTCAAACCTGTCTGTTAATGAGCCAAAAAGCGAGCGTGTGCGCGTGTGTTGAAATGAGTCAGCAGGTTGTCCAAGCCGAAGTCTCTAGACGGCAGTGTGCAATGCTGTTGACAGAGTCAATTACTGTAGCTTCAGGGAAGGGCTGTTTAGCGTCTTGAAAGAATTAACCAACCAGTGACTAATTATTGCAAATGAACTGCCTCTTAATTATATCCGTGTTTCCATTAGACACCCTGGTGCGCTCCAGCTCTGGCAACGCCCGGCCCCTTGGCCACAGCCAGCTTCTCGGAGGGGACCCAATGCCGTGTGTGTGGCAACAGCTACTCTTCCTCAACTAGTACCGGAAAGGTCCTGTTTCAGCTTGTGGACACTTCTGCCAGAAATATAGGAAAAGGGCAAAGTGGTTTCGACAGGCCCCAGCCTTGCCATGCTCCCGCGGAGCTGTCTTCTGCCAGATCTAATTGAGTTCAATAATAATAGCTCCCTTTGCCTGCAGAACCCCTGCCCGCCAGACACTTTCTGTGATTCTCACCTGCACAGTATGTATTGTTAGTCTCCATTTTTCAGATGGGAAAACTGAGGCCTGAAGGTGATAGGGACTCGCCCAAGATCATCTATGTAGTAAATTGCAGAAACAGTATTTAACCCAGGGTCTACCTGGAATCTGAGTCTGTGCTTTGTTCTGGGAGAGCAGGCCACCCTCTTCCCCAGGTCAACCCCACATGTGTCTGGGGTGCTGCTCTGCCCCAGTCCTGTCCCAGGGTGCGGGCCCGCGGCAAAGCTCAGCGGTTGCCTATGGTGTCTCTGTTCTCAGCTGCGGTGAACCCATCTCTCAAGGTCTAGTTAGAATTTGTCTCAAACCTCATTTTAAGCATGTGGCCAGCTGTGCCCAAGGTTTCTGAGAAGTCCCTGGAGGCTCTCATTTCTTGGGTTGGGCTGGTTCCGGCTCGTCTGGCTGACTCTCCTGCTGTTCCCACACCACAAGGTGTCCATTCAGTGTCAAGTGGGATGGAGCCGGTGCTCTTTGTCTCCACTGCCCACTGGCTAGCCCCTGCTCACACCAGACATTTGTGCATACAGAAAGTTTGGGGGAAGGTGAGGAAGGTGGGTCATGTGGCTGAAAGCCCAACAATTGTTCAGCCGACTATTAAGCCTCCTATTAAACATTTTATTTAAGTACATACAGAAAATAAGTCACGAATACAGCTTAATGAATTTTCCACAAAGTGAACACACCCATGGGTAACCAGTGCCTGGACGGGGAGTAGACATTCTAGCACCTGACAGCCCCCACCCGCAAACTCAGAAGCCCTTCCCAATTCTCTCCTTCCCATGCACTGTGCATATAGCATGCGGCTAATACTGAGAGAACATTTGCTGGGTGCTAAATGCTTTATGTGCATCATCTCACTTCATCTCCCCATTTACTCTAAGAGAAAGGTACTGTGACCGTCCCCATTTTACAGATGCAGAAATCAAGGCTTAGGTTAATTTGCCCAAATTGTTTCTGCAGGTGGCGGAGGCGGGATTTGAACCTGGGGCCACCTCGCTCCAATGTCCAGACTCTTATCCTCTAGCCTGGGAAAGTATTGTGCACTTGATTCCTCTGTATAATTCCAAGCCCTCACTGAACACTAATTCTACTTCCCAAAAGTGGGATCGCATAGTGGTCTTTGGTGTCTTGATATGGTGCAGTGATTCCAGAAGTCACCTAATAAATGCCGGATGGATGAATGACTAAATCAAATGCTGTTGTGTGAAGCATAAATTGTCTACTCAGATCCTGGCTTGAAGAGAAAAAGCCACATGAAGGGAAATAGTTTGTAGCTATTTTCAAGAAACCAACCATTTGCAAGTCTCCGCCTGCGAGGCAGCGGACTGCAAGGCACAGCAATCTTTAGGTCTTTGCATCCTCAACATTTCCTCGTGTTAATTTGTGGTAAGAGGACATGAAAAGAAATAAACAAAGCAATGAGGTGGGGAAAGACTTCTTGGCTCCCGTCAGGGGAGGCATGCAAGATGGATGGAGTGCTCTGCTATCCTCTCAAAGTTCATGCTGTTTTTACTCCAGAGTTGTTTCCCCAAGGATTTATTGTGCTATCTAGAAAATCAATTTTTTTTTTTTCTCTTGAGCCCACAGAAGAGTCTCCGTGTTTCAAAACACATTTGTGTCCTTAAAACTAACATATTCAGTCTTATTGCCTCTGGTATCTGTAAGCAGATCCATTCCCTGCTATTTTTAGGGTCATTTCCAGAAAAATAATTTACTTTTCATTGTGGAATCTGTCAAGCTAAGTGGAGTTATTTTCCTTCCGGAGTGGGACGAGTAAATCCAGTCCCTAAAAGATAAGGATTTAAAACTGTTCCTGCAGACTTGGAGCTCATAGTTGGGATTATCTTGTGGATTAAAATAACAAGGAGCTACCAGAAGGTCTTAGTGTCCAGTAGGCTTTGTTACCATCTATCAGATCTATTTTCTTAAGTAGTCAGAGCTGTTTGTACTACCAGTAATAATAGCTCTACCAAGAATTGCCTCTGGGTGCTAAAAATAGATCCTTTTCTGGGGTCTAGGACTTTCCAAAGTCTAAGCTAAGAGCATAGGCTTTGGAGTTGTATGTACCAGGATTCAAATCTGGACAAGTCACTCAACCTCTCTGGCTTTGGTGTCCTGATCTGAAAAACAGGAAGGATAATGTTACCTACCCCGTCAAGTTCTATCGGGGGAAAGCAAGGGAAGGTGTGAGTATCAGGGTGGATGTCTCCAATAGGCAAAGAAGGCACAAGGTCTAGGACCCATGATTCTTTTAGGGAACCACAAAAATGTTGCCATTTTAATTTTTTAAAATCAGAAGAAAAATATGAATGTAATAATGAATATATAATAATAAATCTAGCCCAGATTATATTTGGCCTTATACCAACACAATCATAAAACATAATTTTCAATATTTTTTAATGAAGGAAGGAGCCCATGAAGGCAAACGTGTCCAGGGATCCGTGAAGGTCATAAGGCAGCCCTGGTGTGTATCAACCAGGATTAGATTACCCAATAACAATAGCTTCAACAAATGGAAGTATATTTTTCTGTTGGGTAAAAGAAGTCTAGAAGTCAGCAAACTGAGGTTGGTTTGGCGACTCCTTGGTCTTCAAGGCCTCAGACTTTTACTTTTCTGTAGCACCTCCCTCAAATTTGCCTCATGGCCCAAAATGGCTGCCGGAGTGTTAGGCGTCATGTCTGCATTCCAGGCATCAGGAAGAAAGAAGGGGCAAAGGGCAAAAGGAACCCGCTTCTCAGCTCTCTTTAACAAATATTCTAAGAATTTCTGCACAACGCCGAACTTGTGGTTCCCAAAGCTAAAGCTTAGCTACAGGGTCGGGGGTGTGTGCAGGAAATATCATGTTTTGGTTGGATGCATTGCCTTTCTAGATAAAAGGTGAGTTTTACCAAAGAAGGGAAGAATTGGGCCAGGGCACGCAACTCAGAAGGAAGGAGACAGTAACTTTCTCCATGGGGAATACCTTGACCAAGAGGGAGACAGGAGACAGCTGGGCCAACAGAGTCCTCCTGCCAGGTCCCTCCCCTGTGGTGAGGAGCTTCCTCTGGGTCTGAAAGCAGCAAGGCACCCCTGCACGCATGGGGCTCGGATCAAGTGAGAGGGTCAAGAAGGAAGGGATGGAGGGAGTCTGGCAGGTTCGCGCCCTCTGTGCTCCACACACCTGGTCCCCTCCCTCTACCAACTCTGTCTGCACAAGTATCCCTTCCTTGGAAAAGCTGTCCCCGACCCCTAGATCTAAGCATCCAGCCTCCTTTCCCTCCGCCCCACTTTGACTCACCTTGGGCTGTTTTTCCCTTCAAGCAGACGTCACTGCCTGTAGGTTTACTCACTATTGTCTGTCTCCTCTGCTGGCGTGTGAGCTGAATAGGAGGCAGGGTCCTCCCTGTCCTGCCCCTTCTGGCATCCTGCCTCCAGCCTCTGCAGTGTTTCATGCCTGGCAGGGGGTGGGCGCTCCTGCATGTTGAATGAACGGCCTGATCTATGGCTACCTGTCCCCGGGAGACTGGATTAGCTTGCGTTCTGGTACCTTCTCCCTGCTCTCACGCTCTCCTCCATGCACCTCTGCTGTCTGGCTTCATTGATTGTCATTCAGCAGAGGGTCGTTGAGAACCTACTCTGTGCTAGGTTGCTGTTCTGGGCACCAGGAATCCAGCAGGAAGCAAAGTAGACAAAAATCCCTACTCTCGTGGAGTTTATCTTCTAATGGGGGAGGGAGGCAAAGAAATATGTCAGCTGATGACCCATGGCATGGAGCCAACCAAAGCAGGGAGGGAGCTAAGTTCTGGGAGTGGGGTGTTGTCATTTACATAGAGTGGCCAAAGGAAGGCTTCACTCTGAAGTGGTAAGAGTGGATCAAAAACCTGGAGGAGCCAGGGGCCAGCCATGTGGACGTCTAGAATAAAGATGTTCTAGGCAGCAGGAACAGTAAGTGCAAAGGCCCTGAGGCAGATGCACGCCTTGTGTGTCTGAAGAACAGCGAGGAGGGCCAGTGTGGCTAGTGGAGAGAGTGGGAGATGAGGTAGGGGTGCCAGGGTTAGGGAAGATCACTTAGGGCTTGTAGGTCACTGTCAGAACTTTGATTTGTACTCTGAAGGTCATGGGAAGCCATTGGAGAGTTTGGCGCAGAGGAGGGGCATGATTTGTCTTGTTGTAAGCGGATTCCTCTGGCTGTGTGTTGCGGATTGGCTGTGTAGGGTGGGAGTACAGGCAGGGAGAGCGGCGAGGGGCTACTGCCTTGTGAAGGTCAATTCTGTGTGTCAACTAGGCTGGGCTAATAAGGGATGCCCAGATGGCTGGTGAAACACTATTTCTGAGTGTATCTCTGGAGGCGATCAGTCTTTGAATCGGTAGATTGAGGAAGAGGACGTCCTCGTTGGTGCAGGTGGGCATCATCTATCCACCGAGCGCCTGAAGAGAACAAAAAGGCGGAGGAAGAGTGAATCTGCTCTTACCTGAGCTGGTCCAGCCACCTTCCTCTGCCTTTGCACAATGATCCTCCTGGTTTTTGGCCCTTCAGACTTGAACCAGGACTCACTCTGTCAGCCCCCCTGTTCTCGGGCCTTCAGGTTTGGATCAGAACTCTACCACCAGCTATGCCGGGCCTATGGATGGCAGACCTCCATCCTTAATACCGTGAGCCAATCCCTCAGTATCCCTTTCTATACAGCCTATTGGTTCTGTTTCCCTGGAGAACCCTGCCTCATGCACGCTGCGTCCCAGGGAGCGATGACTGTGGCTTGGACCAGGGTAGAGGCAGGGGGGAGGTGAGAAGTTGCAGTTTGGCTTGACATAATAGACTTTTCGCTTCTCACCCTGAAGGCTTTCTTAGTGGTGCCATGTATGCCCTCCCCCTGGTGATCAAGTTTCCACGGGAGAGGCTCCATTCCATCAGAGGTCTAGCTATGTTAATCCCACCTGTGGACAAGGCTCAGCCCCCAAGTTCTGTGGGGGGTTTCAGTGGCAGGGTCCAAGGTGAAACTAGCCTATGGACAAGGTGTTAAAAATATTTAAACTTCCTTTATAGGAGCTTGCTGCCGTTGGGTTTTGCCACAGACCCCACTGCTCTCTATCGCTTTTCACACACTGCCAGTTCCACCTGTGGACATTATCTGGTTTCTGAAGAAGACGCACGAGGCTAGTGTGAAGTGGTGTTGCTAATTCCACGTCGTACCAGCTGGAATCTGTGTGAACCCTGTTTTATAGATGGGGGCAAATAAGCTGGCCCAGAACAATGACATGACTAACCTAAGACCACATGATTTCAGCTGTTGATAATGACTCTCTGGCTTCAAATCTCTCTCCAATCTACCAGCTTTTATAGTTGGAGAGACTTGAGAGAGAATTCTCCCTTCATCAGACAGATGTCATACCCTCCCTGTAAGTAGATGATTCCAGAAACAAAGTGACAGAGAGTGATGTTCGGACTCCCTTCCCACTCTCCAGTAAAGAAAGGAAAACATTCACTCGTGCGTAGGTCACATGCACTGTGAGGCCTGGGCAGCACGCCACATGGGCTTACTGCGTACAACAAAGCTTGCAGAAAAACGTGTGCACTTGTATTTCTCCAGATGAAGGGTTTCTCTCCAAAAGACAGTATCTGTAACCCCTGTGTAGCCAACAGCACCTACTATGACGCTTTTACATCCATAGCCCTGCACCTTCTTATTCCATACCCCCTGGTCTTTGAAAATGATCTTTAGAGGGTGGTTCTTAGTAAAACTGGCCATCTTCTAAATTAAATTTCAATGACTTGATGAAACCCTTGCCAGGGAATGAGAATGCAGCAGAAGTAGAATTCTACTCCCAAGTGTTTCCAGAGCTTGCTCCAAGGACCAAGGTATTCAGAAGTAAAAGGGCATTTGCCCTCTGTGGGATTCCAGCCGGGGTGCGGGGGGTGGGGAAGACATTGAACAGTCATTCACTTTTTCTCCATTTTTCCAATTTCTTGACTGTTCCTATAGCAACCTTAATAGAGATTGGGTTGTTAGAAAAGCATTCGTTTCTATAGAAACAATTCGTTCTATAAGAGAAAAAGTTTACTTGGTAGCACATGAAATCTAATATTAGGATTTTGGTTTTGTTGGTGGATTTTTTTTTTTTTGTCAGCCAGAAGAATATTTCCCAGGCCACCTACAGACGTATGTTGCATTTTTAGGCTCAAATTTTCATCTCATAGTGTGTCGTCGTATGGGTTCTGGGTGGAGGTTGTGGAGCCTCAGTCCCTTGGGAGCTTTACTGAGAATATATAATTTACAAAATTTTAGTCCACTTGTATGCTCGGATATAAGGGGTTGGACTAGAGGATCTCTTGAGATTTTCGGTGTAGGAATTTGTGGTTTTTCTTGACTTTCCTGTGAAAACCATGAGGGGTTTTTACTAGAACCAGATAGATGGTTTTGGTTGCAAGTGACAGAAATCTAACTCAAAACTGGTTAAGAGGAAAAAAAAAAAAAAGGAGGGGTGGGACATATTAGTTCTCCTAGAAGTCTAGAGGTTTCAGGTATGGCTGGATCCAGAGCTCGTTAAGGCCTAGCCTTCCACCTTGTTGGCTTCATTCCACCGTGTTCTTCTTCATTCTCTGTATTGACTCTTCTCAGTAACGAAAGTCTCCAGCCTTACCGTCTGCAGCTTCCAACTAAGCATCTTCCGTGGAAAGAAAGTACGCTTTTCCTAATAGTTCCAGGAAACTTCCAGGGGATGCCATTAATGGGACTGACTTAGGCCACGTTCTCACTCCTGAACCAATCACTGGGAAACTTGGGGAATGAAATGAATGGATGCGCCAGGCCTGTATCAGATGCTCAGCTTTGGGGTCAGAGGTGAGGTCAGCAGCTCCCAGCCTCCCCAGACTGAGAGAGAAGGAATAGTTTCCACAGAGGAAAATCAGGAGGCAGCATTAGAAAAAAGGGGGAGAGATATGATCACGGCACAAACCAGTCACGCCAGCGACCCAGCCGACCACATTCTAGAATTAGAATCTTGACCCTTAAAATCTGCCTCCTCCCAGCTTGGGCAGAGAGAGAGACAGCTCAGTTTTCCTTTCCCATTTCATTTTTCTAATTAATCGGCTACCAGCTCCACCTCGAGAACATCTTTCAAACAAGAATTTTTTTTCTTCTGAAAGGAGTTAAAAAAAAAAATCAGAATACATTTGCATGTTACCTAAAACATTTTAAACCCGTGTCTTATCTTTGTCACTGCACAGTCTTTTCTTTTCAGTGCTGGTATTTCTATAATTACAGTCACCTTCCGCCTTACCAGTTCCTTCTCGAAAAGGTTATTCTGAACAGGGGACAAAAAAATCATTTGGAAACATGGCCGAAGTCCGTTTTTCAATTGTCTTTTCATCCCAAAGTTCAGAGATTTCTAGAAAATCATGTGTCAGCAGAAGCAGCACATAAACAACCACATATAGTTTTTTTTGAAAAAAAAAATATTCCCTGAGATGATTCAAGGTGTGAATTATTTCAGGGAAGGTGTTGGTGTGTGGCCAGTAATTTAAATTGACTGGATTTCTGGGGCTTATTAAGAGCTTAAAATCAGATTTTTAAAATTCGGAGAGCGTTTTAGTTCGAATTTAATTTCTGCTATAGGCTCTCATTCACTTTTAAAAATGCTTTGTTTTCATTGTTGTTAGCTTGCAAAGATATTTGAAAGTTTGAAATATCCTCAGGAATTTTCTTCCTTGTTAATAAACTGGGTTACTGATTTCCATGGAGATTACTGCCAACAAAGCGCTTCTGTTTGAGGCAAGGGGCTATCGTGTCGGGATCAAAAGGGAATCATTTGAAACCTTTAATCTCGTGGCGAGACCAAGCGTTTCTCATGAATGAATCCTGGGGTCTCCGTGGGGCGTTTGAGAAGCCCTTCAAGATACACAGCCTTGCGCATCAGAAGAGAACACATTTTGGGGCGCCTGGGTGGCTCAATGGTTAAGCGTCTGCCTTTGGCTCAGGTCATGGTCCCAGGGTCCTGGGATCGAGCCCCGCATCGGGCTCCTTGCTCAGCTGGGAGCCTGCTTCTCCCTCTCCCACTCCCCCTGCTTGTGTTCCCTCTCTAGCTGTCCCTCTCTCTCTGTCAAATAAACAAAATCTTAAAAAAAAAAAGAAGAGAACACCTTTCAAGTCGAGGTCTTAAATGAGGGACTTTGACGAGCCTGGTTGTAGGAAGTGTGCCCACGTTCACTGTGTTGGGGGAATTTGTCTGCGTTCTATTGCTGGATGAAGGTGTCCTTCCTACTACCAAGAGTGAACACTGTTGTCTAGCTTTAAAGCGCCCTTCCCCCGGCCTGTGCAGCCACCCCCAAGGCCTTGGCATCAGGAGAGACTCAGAGGCATGTGGAGAATTGGGGCCCCATGTTGCAGAGCTTCCCAAACCTGAATGTGCCACATCACTAGGCATCTCATTCAAATGCATGTTCTGAGTCAGCAGCTCTGGGGTGGGGCCTAGAATTCTGCCTTTGTAGCCAATTCCCAGAGGGTCCCCATGCTGCTGGTCTGGGGCCATACTTGGAGCAGGGAGATGGTAGACCGCTTCTGTGTTTCTCCTCGCCTGGGAAAGAGCCTGAAAATCCTATTTTGGCTTCTGCCGGTCTTCAGCAGTGCTGACTCTGGCAAAGCTTGGCATTTGACATCACACCTGGAAAAGAAATCCTGCAGGAAGGGTAAGTCCCGAACACTGTCTCAACCAGAGGCGCTAGATGATGTCCTGATCCTGGCAGAGAATCAGGCTGCAAGTTAGAGAGAGAGAGAGAGAGAGAGAGAGAGAGAGAGAGGACAGATCAGCGATGATTCAGGCAGGAATGGAAATGAAGCCTGTCATTCCTTCGGAATTTCCTTAAGAATCTTGCTTAACTGTGGAGACTGTGTTCCCTGAGGGAGTGATGATATTCAGTAATATCTCTGTTCATTTAGCTAAAGGCAGATTTCTCTGTGCTCCTCACTGGGGGATGATCTTGTACCTGACTCGTTAGATAAGAAGAAGCCACGTTGAAGAATTTCAACAGAATTCTCACTGAGGTGGCAGATTTGGAGGAGAGAAAGGAGCCGGCCCCCTCTGAGCTTTTTAGAGAATCGCAAAGTGGGGAAGGCTGTAGCAGGTAGCTAGTGCTGCATAACAAACCACCCCAAAACTTAGTGGATTTTCACAACCATCTTTTATTATTTCTCATGTGTTTCAGGGTAAGCTGCACAGGTGTGCCAATCTTAGCTGCTCCCACTCGTGTGTCTGTAGTCAGCAGGTGGCTGTGGCTGCGTGGCCTAGCGTGGCCGTGGCTGGGGTGGCTCAGCTTTCCTCCACGTAGTTCCATGTGCCTCACAGTCTGGGCATGTTCTCATGGTGGGGGCAGCTGTCCACGAGAGCGCCGATCACACAAGAGGACAAGCAGGAATCCCCACCTGCTTCTCAAGCTTTGCTTGTATCACATCCGTTAATATATCCCACGGGCCCCAGCAAGTCATACGCCCAAGCCCGGCAGAGGCAGGGACCTCAAAGTCGGAACAAAGGGTCTGGATGCGGGGAGGCCTGTCTTGGGGGCCACCGGTAAAATCAATCGACTGCACAGACCCTGACTTAAAGCTTGAGGCGGAGTCTATAAATCTCTGAGGAGAGGTAGGACTCCTACATTCATTCACTCACTCACTCACTCACTCATTCATTCATGAAACATTAATTGTCTTTCTTTTATGCAAAGCACCAGGCTCTGTCAGACTTTACTTGGACGTTTCACTTGCTGCAAGATTCACACCCGCTTAAATTCCACCTCCAGACCGTCTCCATGTGGAAACTGTGAAAAGCTTTTGCTCACTCTTCCGCGGGAGCTAGAGGGCCTTGTGGACTCATAATCTGTGGTGTGGGGAGGAGGGTCCACTTCCCAGAAACCCCTGGGGCAGCCCCTGCCTGTTGCCATGGAGATGCTAGGTAGCTTCAAGGAGACCCTACCCGCCACCCCCTTGGGGGGCCACTGCCTATCAAGACAGAAGGGCTTGGCTAGTGCTTGGAGTCCTTGGGGTTCCTTGGGAGCCTATTTTCATCGTCATCGGTGCAAATAACAATTTTTCTTTCACAGTTTTGTTCGATTTGGGTGGATTTAAAAGCATAGTGTAAACCCTAAAGTGCCATGAAAATGTCGGGGTTCCTTATCATTACGGGTAGGAAGGAGGCCCCCACGGACCCTCCTCGTCCAGCAGTTAATGATGGCTTGGGCCGGGGCAGTGTGAAGTTGGGAGGAAGGGAGAAGGAGCCCAGCTTTGGGACAGTTGCAGATTTCCTTGGTGCAAATCTTCACATCATGGCCGATTTCTACCGTGGTTTGCCA
Organism: Eumetopias jubatus; assembly: GCF_037043125.1. Lineage (NCBI taxonomy): Eukaryota > Metazoa > Chordata > Mammalia > Carnivora > Otariidae > Eumetopias > Eumetopias jubatus. The sequence goes on from NW_028274815.1 coordinate 130,268,017, forward strand.
CCAGTGATTTTGTAACCTGTTTGTAAAATTCTCGCCTAGGTGAGAGCAGCATTCCTGGGTATGGAACAAGTGGTTTTCTCAAGCAGATAAGAGCCAGCCCCAGCTCAGCCTGGCCCAGCTCAGGTATCGGATGGCCCGGACTGGAACCAGCTCCAGTTCTGTCTATGTCTGTGATTTTGTGCCAGTGGTGAAGGTCTGTTTCCTCATCTGTAAAATGGGGATAAAATAGTACCTGAAACAAAGGTTAAAGGAGATCCTGCATAGAAGGTGTTGCCCATGTAGTAAGTGCTCAGTAAAGGCCACCAGCTGTTGTTATCCATGCTACGTTGCCTGCTCAGCTGATGGTGCAAGGGTCTGCGTAGACACACCCCAGGGTTACCCAGTCCTGTCGTCTGAAAGTTGTTGGCTCGCCCTGTTTCCTGCCCAGGTCCCTCCCCAGCACCCAGCCTCCTACCCATCACTTACTCATCTCGTCCTGCAGAGCTCAGAGCACTTGTCTTGGGTCCGGCTCCTCACCAACAGCACCTCACTGAGTCCCCACAGCAGCCCTGTGAAGGAAGTCCACTTTTAATATTCCCATTGTACAGATGGGACAACTGAGATCCAGGGAGACTGAATAAGTCTCACAGCGACAAGTAAGGAGAGGCAGGAGTTGAATCCTTGGCTCTAAACCTCCCCCCACTACTGGTTTACAGGAAAAAACCCATTTGTTTACTTTCCTGGTTTTCTTTATTCCTTTTCTATAGCAGCTTTATTGAAATTTAATTTACATACACAAAATTTCTTTTAAAGTGTGCTACTGGATTTTTAATATATTCACAGAGCTGTGCAAACATCACCATTGTCTAATTTTAGAACCTTTCCATCACCCTCAAAAGAAAGCCTAGATGCCTCCTCTTCTTCCCAAAGAAAGTCAGAGACTCTGGACATATCTCTCGGCTTCCACAGAAACCAGCCCCGGCTCAGCCAGCTGGCTGCATGGGGACGTGGGGGGACTGAAAAGCAGGAGCGTTTTGCCCACTGAACACCTTGTCCAATCCCAGAAAGCATCACCTGATTATATTGAGCCATTTATTCTGCCCCTGCCCCGATGTGAAGGGGGACAATTTAATTATTTCCAGGGCCACAGGCTGTTCCCATTTATTTTATTGCCTGGCTTCCTCTGCCCTTTCTTGGTTTTAGGAGAAAGAAGGCAAGTGGGGAGCACTGGTACCCTCTTTGCCTCTGATTAGAAGCCCCTCTTTTCAAAGCTTTTGCTCTCCTATTACCCCCACCTCCTTTCATCTGCCCCTTCCTGCCATCAAATGTCATCTGATTTCAGGGGCTGGAGTGAAGGAGCCGTGATTGGGACCCCCTGGTGTGCCAATCAAATATAGAAATTCATGAGTGGTTTTTCCAGACAAACCTGGAGGCTGCTCTCTGGTACTTAAAAATCAGGCTATGTTTAATCGCTGGGGGGAAAATATGTATCAATTGCCATCTGATCATAGTATTGTCTAAACAGCCCTTTGAATTTGTAAATGACACGTGGCAGGGGTATTTTTAGCTCCTGGGCTTCGGAAGGTGAGCAGTGCCCCCCCCCCCCCCCCCCCCCCCCCCCCCCGCCACGCTTCTCACGCGATAATCTCTCTGTTCTTTCACCTTCCCTGGGGCTGTTAAATATGCAAATCACGTTCATCCCCCTCACCTTCCAGACTTTTTCTTTGTTCGGTGGTGGTGGGTGTGAAGGAAGAAAAAGGTAGTTGAGCAAAATAATTATCTTTGGTTGTGTTTGAGCCCGAGAGTCTTCGATTTGTAAGCAGTGCCTTGAGGGTGTATTTGCATTTCCTGGATGCCTTTTTTTTTTTTTTTTTTTGCAGTGAATCCTGTTGGCATTTGGAAAGAAAGAATTTTAGCATTTTAGCAACATTCCAATGGATCCCATAGTGAGAGAAAGACCCTATCCTAGGCTCATCACTAGACCCATAAAAGACCTTCAGGGACCCTCATCCCCAGTGTCCTTGGGGATGATTTCCTGGGTGGTACATTTAGGCTTAAAGACCTTGTCCTCAGAACAGGATGTTTCTCTTCTCTGTGAGCTGCAGGCCGCTTCCCATGGAGGGAAGTCAGTGAATACTTGTTTAAATGAGTAAACCTCAGGACCAGGCGCGAGGGCGCTCACAGTGCTTTTTCTTCTTATTGTAGATAACCCTGACCCCCGCAATTGCAGTAGTGTGTGAACAACATCATTCACCAAAATAATAATAGCTCACTACATGGCAGGCACCGTTCCAAGTACTTTTAGATGAACACACTTTTTAATCTTCTTAGGATGACAGGGTTTCTCGGTTTGGGTGCTGTTGATATTTGGGGTGGACAACTCTTTGTTGTGCAGTGCTGTCCTGATGGTGACGTTGTCCCTGGCCCCACTGTACCCACTCCCCCCAGTATGACAACCAGAAAGATCTGCAGACATCACCAAATGTCCCCTGGGGGCGGGGGTCACCCACAGGCGAGAACCACTGGGGCGTTTGAGGAGGCAAAAAAGAAGTGGAGGAAAATCAGTAGGGAAGGGTGAAATAGAAAATAGGAGAGAAACCCACACAGGGGAAAGGCGAGGTGTGAGCACAGACGGAGACAGGTCAGGGCAGAACAGGGCTCAGGAGACCTGGCCTTGGGGCCCAACCCCACGATTGAATTGGCTGTGGACACCCTGGGTACGTCTTCACTTTCCGTGTGCCTTGGTTTTCTCATCTGTAAAATGGGCAGCGGCACACAAGGTTTGTTGTATAGAGCACATAAATAAATTTCCCTGTCAGGAGAGCGCACTGCAGATCATGTGATTCTTTTTTTCTAAGGTTTATTTATTTTAAAGAGAGAGGGGGAGAGGGGGAGAGGGAGAGAAGGTGAGCTGGGGAGGGGCAGAGGGAGAGGGAGAGAGAGTCTGCTGAGCAAGGAGCCTGATCCAGGGCTCGATCTCACGACCCTGAGATCATGACCTGAGCCAAAACCAGGAGTCGACACTTAATCGACTGAGCCACCCCGGTGCCTCAGATCCACGTAATTCTTATTGCTGTCCACGTGTTAACCGCATGCACTTGGAGTCAGATTGGTTATCTTTGTCCAAGTCAGGTGGGCTAGCAAAGAGGCTGCTCCTGAGTTTATTGTCCACCCTGTGAGGATTAGGAGTACATCATTTACGATCAGGAAATAATCTGATTAAAAGCACATTTGGATAAGGAGCAATGCAAAGCACTGACGGGCCAGCCAGAGGTGAAAGCGTTTTGTGGAAGGGAAAATAGATTTGGGATTTCCAGGTGTAGATGCCTCTGGATCGCCCCACCTCCCTCCCTTCTCTTCCCTGAAAAATTCAGCCGTAGGGACTTCTCAAGTAGCTTGGAAAATGCAGCACTGAAAATTCTACTTGGCGAGTGTGGCTCTTTGTCCAGGCACTTAGGAGGACAAGAAATGGAACATTTCTTTCTTTTCTTAAATCTACTTTAGGCCTGTCTCCTTGTTCTTGGGACTCCCCTGCACCCCCATCCCCCCAGGGTGAAGAAGGGTTTGGGGGACTAGCCTCAAAGCCCTGGTCAAGCCTTTTGGTCATCTGTCCACATTGGTCACTTTGGAGAAACACGTTTACCCAGATGCTTCCATGTCTGCTGCTTCTTTCCTGGCCACTTTTGGTCAGACTGAGACCCGGTGACCATTCCTTCCCAAGGACAGGACTCTGCTCCACACACGGGCAGCATGGCCCAGGCCCAGGATCCCGGACCCCTACTCAAAGGCCCACAGTCTAAAGGAATCTCACTGTGCCCTGGGCTCCTCCCTCCTCCCCTTTTGCATCCTTTGGGGGCGCTTGTGTCCTCTCCTGGTTTTCAGGACACATGGCTAAATTCCAAGAGTTATTTGTCCTTTATAAATAAAGCTAGTGGTGAGGTGGTCTTCCAGATCATTCCAGCTTCTATCCTCCTGCAAACTCTTCCTCTTCCTTTCTCCCCGAAGCCCAGAAAAGCAAGCAAGCACAGAACTGACCTTGTTAGAATGGGGAACAGGAAAGTGAATACATAAGGGAGAAACCCAGGCATTAAAGTTGCAAAAAAAATGGTTCTACATGCCGTTGGTCATGTCCAGAGTTCTTGGCCCACCTGACCAAGGTTGCAAAGCATGGAGATCCATGCAAGACCAGAGCCAGGAGATATGGACCATGCTGGCGCATAGTAGGTGCTCAACAAACGTTCAGTGAGTGAGAGAGCGAATGGTGCTTTTTTGCGATCAGACTCCATGCCCTAAAAAGGAAACTCACTCAGTGGGTGAGCAACGAAAGTGAGATTGGGTTCTGACATTCCCCTGGTAGCTTTCTTCATGCAACGAAGAGTCGTTTCCGCTCCGTGCTCCACGGCTCAGTACAAGTTGGGGTTCTGCTCAGCCATGCCAAAGGGGCTTTTTCTTCTTTTATGTAGTGTTGTTGCTCTGACATTTCCCCAACTCTCCGTCCCCCTCCATCTTCCTGGTTGTCAAGGAAACAGTTTCTAGGACAACCTGTTGACTTATTTGGCTGCCTAGCTTGTATTATCCAGTGTGGGGAGCTGTAGTGAAGGATTTTTTTTTTTTTAATGTCACCAAGGTAACCGCCAGCAGCCGCTTAATTATAGTTTTAGGTAAAGATGAATTCTCTTTTGCAAATGTTAGTGTATTTTGGAGCTGGGGTGGGGGGAGGAGAACCACCCAGAGATTAACATTCTCTAATTATATGCTTCGGTTGTGGACAATTCAGTTTCATTTGCAACTAAACTTGGTTTCATTCAGGATCGATTTTTTTTTTCATCTCAAAAAACAAGGAAAACAAATGAAATGATGAAAACAAAGAGGAATAGGGGATCAGAGTGGCAGAAAGAGGCTTTGAGTGTGGTGGGCACAGCTGGGACGCAGGCATTGCTGACTGATGTCTCGGTGGCTGTTCCCGAACCACACATTGGGAACACGCCTGGGCTCTGCGGCCAGACTGCCTGGGTTCAAATCTCACCTTGCAGCCTGTTAAAGCTGTTTGACCTCAAGCAAGTGACTTAACCTGTCTGTGCTTTAGTCCTCACAGCTGCAAAACGGGGACACGGGAAGGAGTGAAGCTTTACTATAGGTGTGTGGTGAGGGTTAAGATATATTTATTTGGCCCTTAGAAGAATAAGTCTTTACTTCACTTCTTGCTCCCAATGACCTTGTGAGGTAGGTATTATGATGATGTCCTTTTGGCCAATGAGGAAATGAGGAGGGAAAAAGTTTTTATTATTATTATTATTATTAAAAGATCAAACTTTTAAGGAATTCTTTGAGCTGTGAGTAACTTTGTTTTACGTTTCCTCCTTGGCTACACAGTTTTGCTCAAACCAAGAACGGAAATGGAGGCTTTTGGAGTTCACCCACGTGTAGGGAATGTCACCTGGAGAGGAGCCGCTGGGGTTTGGTCGGGGAGGCCCTTAGGGAGACACCAGATAACTGCAGATTCCTTGGACCCTAAGCAGTTGCTGCGATACTCAGGAAGTCCCGGGTCCTGTTGAGCCTCCTGCACCCCCAGCACCCTTTCCAGGTCTGGGGGCAGTCAGGCTGAGAACCACTGAAGAGCAGGTTGCATTGGAGCTGGGGATCCCCCCCCCGGGAACGCCCCACCCCGACAGGTGAGCCAGAGAGGAAGATGGGGACCCATTCAATCCCTAGACATCAAAGGTCTAGCTGTGTGAGCTGAGGCAGGAGTTTCCCTTATGCTTCCAGAGGTCTGTACTTATGAAATCAAGGCGTTTAAATAGACTGTCTCCAGCATTTATCAGGTTTTAAATACTGTGATTCCAGAGCGGGATAGGGAGCTGCAGATCTGGCGCGAGCATCCGGGGTGGTCTGACTCCAGAGCCTGTCCTTTCAGCAGCTGTACTAACTCCTGCTGTTCTGATCAGTACAGAACGTGCGGCCTCTCAAGTCCTCGGGTTAGAAACTGTCATTTTCTAGTGCAGTGACCTGGGCAAGTAATGCACCTGTCCGTGCCTCAGTTTCCTCATTGGCCAGATGGAGACAACCGTAGTACCTACCTCTCAGGGTTGTGGGAACAGGGAACGAAGTCAAGACTCCCGCAATGCTCATAACAATGTAACCCTCCAATAAATGTTAGGTTATGGGTATAATCACTCCATTGCACTGCAACACAATAACCATCCATATTAGCTGGCTGGGGACAGAGTGGTGGCTGAAATAGTTAACACCCAGCTGGGTGTGTGCCAAATGTGGGGTGCACATTTTCTCACTTAATCCTCACCGTTATTATGTTGCTTCTCGTAGAGTTCCTACACAGATTTCTGTATCATTAAACTTGTTATTTTGTAACCTACATTGTGTAGGCAGGCTCTCTTCTTTTTTTATAAATCTCCCATTGGGGCCCTTAAAAAAAACCAAACAAACAAACATCCTTCAATTGAGATTCAGCTCCACAGGCCAGCCCCCATCAGATCTGCCATGCTAAGCCCACTGGGGAATATTTGTCTTGTGTGCTTTTTCCCTCTTCCTGTGGATTATGTATACTTTCATCATTTTAGAACGAAGACCTGAATAGCAATAAACATGTTGGTGGAGAGCAGCCGGAACAGTTGGGTTTTGGCATCAAATGGCTGGTACCCACGGGGATGGAGTAATGAAGGTACCCGAGGCTGCTTCTCAGGCCAGTGGCTTCAGGGAGGGTGAAGAGCAAGCAGCCATTCGGCCCAGTCTTCCTACTCCCGCACCCACCCACCCCCCCACCGCCTCGTATTTTTTATTCATGACAATCTTTCGTGAGGAACAGCAATCAGTAACACAAACATGACATCCATCTCTGCTCACTCTCCCCTCCAGGGACCACAGAAGATTCTTTCTGGACATTGAAGATATGTCTCACCCGTTCCCCACCCCATTTTTTAAAAAGCCTCAGTGTTGGATTGAAAAGTGCACATTTCAACAGGATGATTGAGGGAAGGTAATTATGTATTATTAAATGCAAAAAACAAGAGAAAAAAATTGTTCTTTGCAACACCCCTATGGCTTGGCAGAAATGAAAATAGCAAAATGTTTTAAGTGGTTTTCCTGCCAGTGGGATGAATGGATGCCTGTGCTCTTGAGTTGAGGTCATTGGCTGTGGGGACTGCTCAGCACCAGGGAGACCCTGAGGACTGGGGACGGATGGCTCCATCGTGGGGGCCTTTGTGGCGACTTGGACTGCAGAAGGGGCGGGAGGATGGAAGCACAGAGGAGATGCTTTCTTCTGTTTCCCTTGGCTCAGAAGGTGGGTGGTCTCTGCGTCTTTGCATAAGATCTTTTTTGTTTTTCTTAAATATTGTATTTATTTGAGAGAGAGCAGGAACAGGGTGGGTTAGGGGCAGAGGCAGAGGGAGAAGCAGACTCCCCCCTGAGCAGGGAGCCTGACGTGCGGCTTGATCCCAGGACCCTGAGGTCACATGAGCTGAAGGCAGACGCTTGACCTGAGCCACTCAGGTGCCCCTGGATAAGACCCTTCTGTGCAAGATGGGGAAAATAATACTTGAACATCAAAATCATACCCCACATGGCCTTGCACTTTAAAGGTTGCAAAGTACAGTGGTGTAGAATGGAAATAAGCTTGGGCTGAAGGGCCAAAGTGCCTGGGTTGGAACTCGGCTCTGCTGCTTATCAGCTGTGTGACCTTGGGCAAGTTACTTAATCTCTCTGAGTCCCCATTTTCCCATCTGAAAAAAATGAGCCTCACAGTTGCAGCAGAATGAGTTAATAAATCAGAACAGTGTCTCCTAGACACTCTCTTGTGTTCACTATTATGATTACATTTTTCTTCTCATCACCAATATCCAAATAGACCAAGTCAGCAAAACTGGCCCAGTTTGATCACAGAACTGCCAAGTGGAAAAAAAAACGGAATTTAAACTCAGGACTTGGGACTCCAAATCTTGTTGAATTTTCTTTCTTTTTTTTTTTTCAAGATTTCATTTATTTATTTGACAGAGAGAGACACAGCGAGAGAGGGAACACAAGCAGGGGGAGTGGGAGAGGGAGAAGCAGGCTTCCCGCGGAGCAGGGAGCCCGATGTGGGGCTGGATCCCAGGACCCTGAGATCATGACCCGAGCCGAAGGCAGACGCTTAAATGACCGAGCCACCCAGGCGCCCTTGAATTTTCTTTAGGCTCCATGGCTGCATTGTGAAGGGTGTTCTTTATTTGCAAAAACTCCGACACTGGTTATAGTGTTAACCAGACCTAAATACAAAGTCCTCCACAGTTAGAGGACTCTAAAACTTTTCGACGCTACCTTTCTGGTCCTCCGCATTTCTCTCTCACTGTAAAATCGACTTTGTGACCACAACCAGGACATGACGTTGCTCAGGGCAGACATCAGTTCAAAACAACACCAAAATGACAATCTGCAGGGAGGTCAGAATCAACCAGGCCACTGTCCCCTGGAAGGTCAGATGGTTTTCCATAGGAAAATTGTGAATCTTCTAAAAAAACACCTGGGAGTTGAAGTTCAGTTCGCAGAGCTTCCAGGTTCTCCAGCTGTCCTTCCTTTGACCCTGAAAAAGAGAGTCAACTCAGACCCCCTGTGCAAGAAGGTGCTTTCTCTTCTTAGCTAAGTTCACACACAGAGTGCATCTGCTGGGGGTCTGTCTCCTTTGACCAACTCAAAGGAGGCAGCAGCCTCGAGTAGGGGCCCCATGTTGCCTTTTAGGAGTTCTAGGCTGGGGTCAAGGACAAGGTCAACCGATGAAGCTGTGAGCAACAAAGGGGAGGCACCTCTAACTGCTCAGTCCCAGGAACCCTAGGGATTGAGGTATGTAAACACTTTCCTTGAGCTGTAGGAGGCGGTCCCCTCCACCCCCACCCTGGATGCTCTGCACAGCTCAGGAGACCAGCTCTGGTCTGGCACAAGAACCCTGTGCCCCTGGCGAGCTGCGTGGGGTTGTGTGGCTTACGGATAACAGGAGCATGGCATGGAAGCTGCATCTCGTCCTCTCATTACATATTCATGAGATGCTGTTGGAAAAACTGCTACCCTGGCTGAGAGTTCATTTTGTGTTAAGTGCCATATTTATATAACAGTGTGAGTGTTGCCATAATGTTGCTATTTGCTTCCCAATGACCATCCTTTCCTTGCTTGTTAAATAAAAACGATCTGCCGCTGTGTGGCAACATGCCCAGCTCTGGGGGAACATGATTGTTTTAAAGCTAAAACTTTAAGCCCATCCTCACAATCCTCTCATTTTTTTCGAGCTTCCTAGGAAACTGTGAAGGGCTGCGAGGCCCTTTGTAGACCAATGAAACTTATGGGGAGGTCTGTGCTGGTGGTTCTTGAGAAAGCTTCATTTTTCTTCGATAAAAGAAGCAGATATGGCTGGCATAGCCCTCTGTCATGCTCCTCCATCCCTTGCTTGCAAATGCGATGGCTGGAGCTGGAGCAGCCACTTTGTAGCCACAAGAGAAAGGCTAAGTGTCTCATCACTCAAAGTGTGGTCTGAGGGCCAGATTCTTACAAACGCTGAATCTTAGACTCTACTTCAGATCTACTGAATTAAAATCGCCATTTTAATAGGATCTCCAGGTGATCTGTGTGCACATTGGAGTTTGGGAACCCCTGCCTAGGGAGCCACACAAAGGACTCTGTTTTGATGTTGTTGCCGATTCATTGCCAGTAAGAACCAACTTCTGGGTTTTTTTGTTTTGTTTTAAGGGGGGAGGGGTGGGGAGCAGATGGAGAGGGAGAGAGAGAATCTTAAGCAGGCTCCACACCTAGCACAGAGCCTGACGTGGGGCTCGATCTCACAACCTTGAGAACATGACCTGAGCTGAAATCCAGTGTCGCTTAACCGACTGAGCCACACAGGCACCCCTAGGTTTTTTGACATAGGTTTTCTGTTACTTGTAGCCAAAAGCATTCTGAGCTGATACAAGCACTTATAAGCTAAAACAGCCTTATGTAAAACACCCCCTTAATCTACCCAAGAGCTCTATGAAGAAAGGACTATTATTATCCCCATTTTACAGATAAGGAAACAATCCCCACACTATTTCCCAGGGTAAGACACTGGTGAACTTGGTGAAGCCTAGGTCCAGCTGGGCCCTGGACCTGGGCTCTGGGGCATGATGTTGTGCTCCCTTTAACGGGAGCTCTCACTGTGGGGGGATCCTCTCTGCCAGCTGGGAGGCCACTCGGAAGGGCCTCTCCCCCTCCCTCTTGCCCTGAGCACAGCTCCCTGCTCAGCTGTACCCCATCTGTCTTGCTCTGTAGCACTGGCCTCTCTTTCTTTTCACCAGTAATCCTGCCCTTCAGCTACTCCTGCTCCATGAGTTTCAGAGCTCAGAGGAGAGCACCCTCTGAGCCCCCTCACACAGGCGTGTAAGCCTCTCATCCATTATGCTCAGGCCTTAAAGCGTGAGACACCCCTTTAAATAGGGTGCATGAGAATCACCTGAGGGAAGGGCAGATGCATTAAAGCCAGATTCCAGGGTCTGGATGCCTGGAGGGTCTGACTCAGCAGGTCTGAGGTGAGAGCCCAGGAATCAGTTTTCCGCAGGGGTGACTCCCGGGTACCTCCTGGGATCACATCTGGAACACACTCATCCCAGCTGGGAAAGTTTGGCAGGGAGATGAGGACGGCAGATGAAATGTGAAAGACACATTTTTTTTTCTCCCACAGTCACTTGATAAATGTTTTCTTTGGGTAGTTGCAGCCTGCTTGGACTTGGCTACAGAAAAACCCATCGAAATACTCTGTGAATACAGTTTTCTTATGGAGAAAACAATGAAATACCTCTGTATGGATCTCAACTCAGGAGGCTGGAGTCGGTGGGTGTGTTCCAGCTACGGGCAAACGTTTGGAGTCGGGACAGCTGGGCCTCATCGCGGTTGGATGCAGACTAAGAGGCCCATTCCGCTGTGTGGAGTCAGGTGATCAGGAAGGGAGGTCAAGAACTTTTTGAAATTAGGAGGGAAGGATCTTGGGTCTGTGTTAAGCAGAATGGCCCTGCAAAGGCATCCACGTCCCTAATCCCTGTCAATATGTTATGCTACTTGGCAAAAACGCCTTGCAGATGTTGTTAAGGTTACAGATCTTAAAACAGGGAGAGTAGCCTAGATTATGCAGGTGGGGGGGGCAGTCTAATCACGTGAGCCCTTAAAAGCAGAGAAATGTCTCCAGCTGGAGTCAGAGATGCTGCAGAAGGTGCATTCAGGAATAGCTGGAGTGTGAGGGGGCTTGAGCTGCAGTTGCTGGAGAGCCCACATGGAAACCATGAGAAGGGTATTAGGTGCACCGAGCAGCCCCGGGTGCCGGCCAGCAGGGAATGGGGACCTTAGTCCTACAACCGCAAGGAAATGAATTCAGCCAGCAACCTGAATGAACTTGGAAGTGAATGCTTATCTATCCAGAGCTTTTGGGAAGGAATGCAGCCCTGCCCACACCTTGATTTTGGCCTTTGAGACCCTAAGGGGGGGGGCCCAGTCCAGCTCACCTGGACTTCTGACCAACCCAAACTATGACAGAATAAATCTGTGTCGTTTCAGGCTGCTATGTCCCTGGCATTTGTCATAGCAGCCGCGGAAATCTAACACGGGGTCCCATTCCAGAATCCAGGAAAGGACCTTCACCATGACGTCCACTCATTCTCTCCTTCCAGTCTCATCTTTTCAGGTGGGCTCTTAAGAAATGAAGTCTCTGTAAAGCCTCACTTTGGACGCCTGCCCGATAGTTCATCTGATGGAGGTACTGTAATTGACTTGCCCATTTTCCTGGACTTCATGTCCTTCCTTCTCTTCCCCAATTATGAATAATTTAATTTTTTTACATAAATATCTCCCCAGCATTTTATATTACTTAATTATCACAGATTCCCAGAAGAGAAATTAGTAGTCCAAAGGCACCAACTTTTTTGAGTCTTTTGATACAAATGCTGAATTACCCCCCAGGTTCTGGGCACTGTCTCAGCAGCTTAATGTTGCTCCCTCAGGGCGGTGGGTCTCCTCCAAGGAGCCCTGCAGGTCTGGGCACACTGGGTGTTCTGTTAGCACTGCCAGCGAGCGTCCTGTTGTTCTTCCTCAGCCTCCTGGACTCATCGTGATGGCTGCACTACGGACAGAAAGGGAAGAGCTCGGGGAAGCTTGTGTATCGCTCATCCACCTGGGAGATTCACTCTGCCATTAGCCCTTGTCGGAGACCTGACTCCCAGCCCATGATCTTGAGGTGCTCCCCCTAATACTACATTTCATGGTTGTTATTGATGTATCTTAAACCCTCTCATGCCTTCTCCGAGCTGCTGTCCCATTGGGCCAGTGGGCATTGCCTGGTACTGTACAGAGTCTCGGGAGGGGGTCTTAGCAACAAGCCATTATGTGTGAGGGTGAACATTCCCAATTAACCCTCCTTTTGGCTGGAAGCTCTGCTCTCTCCGGGGAATGGAATTCTTTGTCAAGGGTCCTACTTCTCTGGGGTCTTGTCACCTACTTAGAGGGGGGCGGGGTGCTGGAGCCGCAGAACATCGTCTGCCCTTAGTTTTGCAGATCATTGCATCTCTTACCTTGCTTTCTGTTCCATCCACTCAGGCTGCTATAACAGAATACCACAGACCAGGGGGCTTAAACAACACACCTATTTCCCACGGTTCTGGAGGCCGGGAAGTCCAAGGTCAGTGCACCAACAGACTCAGTCTCTGGTGAGGGCCCGTTTCCCGGTTCATAGGCGGCTGTTTTCTCACTGTGTCCTCCAAGATGGAAGGGGCAAGAGGGCTCTTTCGGGTCTCTTTTCTAAGAGCTCCACCCTCATGACCTAATCACCTTCCAAAGGCCCCCACCTCCTAACTCCATCACAATGGGGGTTAGAATTTCAACATATGAATTTAGGGAGGACACATTCAGTCCACAACACCTCTGAAAACCCACTGCCCTTCTCTGCTGCCGGAGGATCTCTTGCATTTCCATGTTGTTTCACCTGACTCACTAAAGGCAAAAAAGAGACTTTGGTTAGAGGCTGCTTCTCTTCCCACCCTGTAATAACCCCCCAGGGCCAGGAAGCACAGATGGGTCTCCAGCCCTTCTAGGAACAGGATCTGGGAAAAGGTAGGAAGGAAAAAACCCACACATTAATTTTTAAAGAAAAATTATTCTCTCATTCTCAATAAAGGTTCTGAGAAGTCCTGCAATAAAGAAACTTGCCTCACTTCCTTTAACCCGATTTTTTCAAGGTCATTTTATGACAAGGCCTTGCCTTTTGCTTAACATCTCCTAATTAACACCAGTTACATGAGCCAGGACTTAAATGTATGTCATCTGAGAGCCTTGCCTAGATAGAGTGAAGTAAATCAAACTCCTTTTCTGGCAAACCACATTTTTGTTCTGTTAAGCGTTCACTGAAGGAGTCCCATTTCAAATTTGTTTTTAATAAAGCAATGACTCCACCTCCCCCTCCAGTTGATCATTTGTGTATCTAGATTTCATATTTCAGCTTTTGCAGCAGCCCGGGCTCAGAAGGGTCACAGAGGACTCGAGAACCATCTCAGAATCAGGGATCTGACATTGCCAAACCTCAAAGTCCAGTTTCTGTCTCTGAAAACTAAAGAGCAGCCTGGCCTTCCTTGCCCAGGGGTGTTGGTCTGCTGGGCTTGGAAGCTGCTTCCAAGATGTGAATGGTTGATAATGTTCAGGGTAGACAGAATGTGACAGATAAAAGATGTATCCTGTCTGAGGCTCTGAGAGTAAATGACAGGGGAGGAGGGAGTGGGAATAGAATGTATTGAGACTGTTCCCAGCCAGACAATGTGCTAGGTGTTTATTTTTTAAATTATGTTTACTCTTTAAACAAGTAATACATTACCGGGGTACAACATTCCTACAAAAATGTAAACCTCCCTCCCACGTGTATGCCTGGCTGGTCAGTTACCTTCCCAGGAGGTGACCATCATTCATTTCCTGTGCCCCTCTATGGACATCCTATACATATATAACCAAGTATGCAAATAAGGTGAACATAGAAATTAGCTTACAATAGATACTGTTACGCACCCTGACTTTTTTGCATGAAGGTGGTTCTGTGTCCTTTCGTATAGGGCTGCCTGATTTTTCCCTGCTGAATAAACTTCAGTGGATGGATGTGCCATGATTTATTTCATAGATTGCCTACAAATAGAGTTTTAAATTGTTTTTAATCTTTTTACACTAGGTGAGTGGTCCTCAACTTGGGGTGATTTTGTGCCTCCCCCAGAAGACATTTGGCAATATTTGGAGAGACTTTTGGTTATTACGACGGGGGAGGGCAGTGCTATTTGTTTTTAGTAGATGGAGGTCGGGGATGCTGGTGAGCACTATGATGCACCAGACAGCCGCCTGCAACAAAGAATGATCTAGCCCAGAATGTCAGCAGTGCCGAGGCTGGGGAGGCTCGTGCTCAGTGATACCTCCAGCACATAGGTTGGGTGCGGGGAATCGGGGAAGAGTGATGTGTTACATCCAAAGGAGCAAATACTCATGCCAGGAGAATGCTTCTCCATTCAGAAAGGAGAGGAAAGCTCCCAAGCTTCTACCCCCTCAGAGTGCAGAGGAGACATGTCTGGAAGGGGTCACCACCCTCAGCAGGGAAGGACCCCTGTTGTCCCTCTGTGCCATTTATCTCCTAGATTCTAGCTAGGAACTCCAGAAGAGTGGGTAGCAGATGCAGCTATCCTCAACAAACTGATGCAGTCGTTAAACGGAATCTTGAAGCTTTTAATTACCAGTATATTAGCATATTACGAATGGGGAAGCAGCATTTAGTATATAATAGCAGAGGCAGCAGGAAGATATGCCTATTTTTACCGCTAATTAAGAGAATATTACTGAATAGTTAGAGAATTAACTGTACTTTGGTACATCTTTGTAAGGAAGATAATTGGATAAAGATTGTTTCTTTCTTCCCACATCACAATATTTGCTGGCAGATGGCATTGTTCTGGCTGAGAAAGTATGGTGATACCAACACACACCATCTCCTCCCTCAGAAGCATTTAATACATTAGCTGGCCTCCTCTTCACAGGATATTGTTACGATTATTTACATCCGTGCAACACTTCACGGTTTTCAAACATCCACGGGTACTGTCACGCGGCGTCCTACGGGACGGCCAGTACATTCCCTTTGTACCGGTGATAGAAGAGCTCCGAGAGGGGCACCTGGGTGGCTCAGTTGGGTAAGCGTCTGACTCTTGATCTCAGCTCAGGTCTTGATCTCAGGGTCGTGAGTTCAAGCCCCAGGTTGGGCTTCACCCTGGGTGTGGAGCCTTCTTGGAAAAAAGAAAAAAAAAAAAAAAAAAAAGAATAGCTCAGAGAGACTTAACTGAGTTGTTAAATGTCAATGGCTCAAAATAGGTGCAGCCAGGATCTGTCAGCCCCCACCGCTGAAATGTCTACCTCTGGACTATGGATGATTCTTCACTTTCTCTGTAACCTGGATGGTCCAGGGCCTCCCCAGTGGATGTGTGCAAAGCTTTTGACTGGGGACAGGGTAACATAACGAAGTGAAAGCAGAATCTTTGTGGCCAAGAGGACCTAGGTTCAGATCCCAGCTCTGTCGCTTCTGGTTGTTTGACTTTGGGAAAGTGAATTATTGGCTTTGAACCTCAGTGTTCTCATCTATAAAAGGTCAGGATTCTTGTGGGGCTGGTGTCAGATTGCTCAGCATGGTGCTGGGGACAAGGTGGATTACAGTTATTATTACTCCTGCCTGGGTTTGCTAGTTCATCATATGTTTCCGATTGTTATCTGGGACTTCACATGTGCACACACATCAGTCCCAAATGCTGTGGCTTCCAGAGCTGGTTTTGGTGCCTCATCTGGGATGTTGCTTGGCTCTATGCCCTGCTGGTCCTGCCCATGCTGGGAGCAGGTCCTTTGTCACCATGGCCACCGGATTTCCATCCACATGGTAACTGGTCAGCCCAGCAGCTAAGGAGGGGGGGGGCTCCTGCTTTTGGGGCACGTGCTAGTGGAGGTCACCCCAGTGAGCTGCCGGTGCCCCAACAGGGCCCTGTGCTTGGGGAGATGACTGTCTGCCTTATTCCCACAGCCTGTTCCTCGTCAGGGCGAGTACACGTAGTCAAAGTCATTTAAGGTGAACCCAAGGTCTAGCCCTCACACTGCACCTAGAATCACTCCTGCCCTTTGATGCCAGGCTCAGTTGTTGAGTTAGATTGTGTCCTTGAGACAAACTCTCAGGAGGCTGTCTGGGTGACAGTGGTTCTGGTGTGCCCAGAATCCCTTCCTCTTTATTTTTTAACTGACCCTTACTTTTACTTTGGGGAACTGCCTGTTCTCCACTCTCAGTTCCTGTTTCTCGAGAAGGACTCAGTCCGGATCTTTGGTGCCAAGAGTGGCCATGTGACCAGGCCTTGACCAGTGAGATGGCTTATTCCCATTAGCCACAGAGATTGATTTAGGGATTGGCATGTGACCAAGTTAGACCAATGAGAGCCAACCCCAGGACTTTTGCAGGAATTATTAGAAAAGAGATGATTTCTCTGCTGTGGTTGCCCAGTGGGTAGGACATACACCTGGGACAGCTGAGGCCATTTTGCAAGGACACGGGGGATTCTTTCCAGGAAAGACTCCAACACAGAGGATGACAGAGACCAGAGATGGCCAGAGACACATTTCCTGATTATATCGCAAGCACCTGGATCCATCCATTCCTGAAGACTGCAAGTTTGAGTTGAGTTTCCATCATTTGCGTTCAGATGAGTCCCTGGTTGTGCAGGGTCCCATGTCTACCCCTGGCATTTAAGTTCTTTTCAACCCCTCCCCCTCTGGCCCACCAGAAGTGCAGAAATTTACCTGAATTCCATTAATAGGCTGACTTCAAGTTCTCTTCCTAGGCATCTAAGTAAATAGATACACATTTTTAAAATTTTATTTTATTATGTTAGTCACCATACATTACACCATTAGTTTTTTTTTTTTTAAGATTTTATTTATTTATTTGACAGAGAGAGAGAGAGAACGACAGCAGGAACACAAGCAGGGGGAGCGGGAGAGGGAGAAGCAGGCTTCCCGCCGAGCAGGGAGCCCGATGCGGGGCTCGATCCCAGGACCCTGGGATCATGACCTGAGCCGAAGGCAGACACTTAACGACTGAGCCACCAGGCACCCCACACCATTAGTTTCTGATGTGGTGTTCCATGATTCATTGCGTGCACACAACACCCAGTGCTCCGTTCAACACGTGCCCTCCCCAATACCCATCACCGGGCGGACCCATCCCCCCAGCTCCCTCCCCTCTAAAACCCTCAGTTTGTTTCTCAGAGTCCATAGTCTCTCATGGTTTGTCTCCCCCTCTGATTACCCCGCTTCATTTTCCCCTTCCTACTATCTTTTTTTTTTTAACATAATGTATTATTTGTTTCAAGGTACAATTCTTTGATTCATCAGTCTTACACAATTCACCGCACTCACCATAGCACATACCCTCCCCAATGTCTATCACCCAGCCACCCCATCCCTCCCACCCCCCACCACTCCAGCAACCCTCAGCTTGTTTCCTGAGATTAAGAATTCTTCATATCAGTGAGATCACATTATACTTGTCTTTCTGTGATTGACTTATTTCGCTTAACATAATACCTTCTAGTTCCATCCACGTCATTGCAAATGGCAAGATTTTGTGTTTTTTGATGCCTCCATAATATTCCATTGTATATATATATACCACATCTTCTTTATCCATTCATCTCTCGATGGACATCTTGGCTCTTTCCATAGTTTGACTATTGTGGACATTGCTGCTATAAACATTGGGGTGCATGTACCCCTTCAGATCACTACATTTGTACCTTTGGGGTAAATACTCAGTAGTGCAATTGCTGGGTCGTAGGGAAGCTCTATTTTCAACTTTCTGAGGAATCACCATACTGTTTTCCTGAGTGGTTGCACCAGCTTGCATTCCCACCAACAGTGTAGGAGGGTTCCCCTTTCTCCGCAACCTCGCCACTTTTAAGAGGGGGATGGAAAGGGGAAGGAAAAAGTATGTCCTAACTTCCCGTGCTAAGCCTCTCCAGCCTGGCTGAGACACTACCTTACATTTCATTAGGCTACTTTTCCCCATTTTTTTCCAAGACCATCTTTGAAACTGGCCATTTTCAAGAGGAAATGACATAGATTATTTTTTCATGATGGCTGCCCTTTTGTAACCCAGCAGATGTTTAATTAAAATTTTTATTACCTCCCAAAGTTAACATAGAAATTCATCCATTATGGCAGTGTAAGGACCCATCTTTGAAACTCCCCTTTTATACCCCCACCAAGCATCATTTCATTAGCCAAACCCTAGCACCTTCTCCCTCAGCATCTCTGGATAGTGCAGGTGACAGCTCTTTAGCTCTGAACCTGAGCTTGGATGCCACCTCCTTTATGGCATTTCTCTTGAACTGCTGCCCTCCCAGCACCCCCAAGCACGTCTCCTTTTTCACTCAATTGTTCCCTGCCCTGAGCCCTCTCAGCACTGTGACAAGCTATGCTATGACTTGTTTACTTGTCTGTCTGCCTTCCAAAGCTCCTTGAGGCCGGCGACTCTATCTTCTTCATACCAGAGTGTATAGGTATTTTGGTCTGGTTTGTATTCATTGCTACTTTCTCATAGCTTAAAACAGTGCCTGGAACCTAATAGGTACTCAATAAATACTCATTAAATGCATTTCTGCATCCCACACACCTTGCAGAGGGCTTAGCACCAGTACAAAGGAAGGAATAAAGAAAGTTGTTTCCGGTGCCTCTGATACCATTTTCTCCAAGGCTTAATCACCGTGGGCTTTTCTCCGTCCTTCCATCCGATCAGACACCAGCTGCCTTTCTTTTCATTTATTCATTTCTCATACTCCCCCCCACACCACACACTTATTGGTGCCTAGGCTGTGTCAGCCTAAGCTGGGGGTAAATGGAGAACACGTACCAGATATTCTGTACAACTAGACTCATTTAATCTTGAACACAGGGCTGTGACGGAGGCATATTGCTCCTACCTCACAGATGTAGAATCGAAGATTCCAAGAGGTAAAAGGGTCAGCAATCACCTGGTTTAAGTGGTAGACCTTGGCTGAATCCTCTTTGGCGTTTTTTCCAGCTGTCTCACACACGCATCTTATCTACCAGTAGTCATAGCCATTTCTGGAAAAGCAGGTTTGGTGTCTTCTGTTTTGAGGGCAAGACTTGGTGAGGCACCCACAGGCTCCCCAAAACCAGACAGCTCACATCTGATTGTGTGGGTTGCTCTGCCTTTTTTTTCCCCTGCAAGGGGCACCCAGTCATGTCCCCTCTCCTGGGAAGCATAAATCCCTCTGCGTTTCCTGACAGACCTGATGCTGAACCTTCTGGGCCCCTGGCAGATACCGTTAGCTATTCCTGGCTTCAGGATGGACAGATTAGCTGATGCCAGAGGGACAAGGGAGTTTGCAACACTACTTAGAAGGGAGTCACTCACAGCAGAGTTAATGAGGATATAACATGTCAGTGTTGCACACACATTAGCTGTGTATGATGGTGCTAAATCAATCAGAGAGAAAGCTGACAGCCCAGCGCCTTTCCCTAGTAAATAATTCAAGTAGCCTTCACATTTCCCCTGCCAGTAGATCAGTATATCTGCCTGCTGTGGCGAGAGAAGCAGGAGCCAGAAAATCAAGACTGTAAGGCCATTACGACTAGAACATTCTCCCCCATGTATGTTTACATAATGCAGTGAGCAATACAGTTTGCATCTGCCCTTTGATTTAGGGGCACAACGGTGCAGACTGGGGGCATGCTGGCTCTTATTACATACTTTAAAGAGCAAGGGAAACAAGAAAACAATTTCCCCAGATATCTACTCTGATTAAAGACCAGCAAGCTTGCTCATGTAACAGCATATGTAAAAAGTATGCATTTGTTAGTGATGTAAGTAACTCTCCGCCAACAGTTCAAACTGAGTTATAGGCTTTAAAGCCATGGGCCTCTTGAGCAGCGCAGCATCCCGATACGTACCTCAGGAGTCTGGGTTCTACCTTACTAGCTACACAACCCTGGGCAAGTGATGAAAACTTCTTGTGCCTCAGTTTTCTCATCCATATAATGGGAGCAATAAATGTACCTACTGCATGGAGGATTATCAGGAGGACCAAATGGGAGTATATTTGTAAATGGCTTAGTCCAGGCCTGGGCCTGTAGAAACTGCTCCATAAAGAGGATCCATTGCCAATAGTAAGTCAAACCCCTCCCTCTACCAGGGAGGTTGCTGGGGCTTAGAGAGGGAGGCCCACACAGTCATGACTAATAGGACAGTGGCAGAGGTCCAGTCCTTACCTCACCATCTAAGTGAACTTAGGGCACAAGAAGGTGAGAGTGGGGGGGCGCCTGGGTGGCTCAGTCGTTAAGCGTCTACCTTCGGCTCAGGTCATGGTCCCAGGGTCCTGGGATCGAGCCCCCCATCGGGCTCCCTGCTCAGCGGGAAGCCTGCTTCTCCCTCTCCCACTCCCCCTGCTTGTGTTCCTTCTCTCGCTGTCTCTCTCTCTCTCTCTCTCTCTCTCTGTCAAATAAATAAATAATATCTTTTAAACAAAACAAAACAAAACAAAAAAAGAAAGTGACAGTGGGCTGGGATGTGGCCAAGAGAACTTTTGTAGCTAAACAATTCTTTGGAGTATTAAGTTCTGTCATACAGAGTTTGCATTTCTCTATGTTTTAGTATAAAATAACATTAATTCCTTTTATTGAACACATACTTATTTAGTCCCCTGGCATTGGGAATATAGCCATGAACAAGATAGACCAGGTTCCCACTGGCATGAAGACAATAAGTAAACCAACTGGCAGATCATTTTATATTATGGTAAGGAAAAAAAGAAATCCTAAAATATGGTAAGGGCTAGAGGGTGATTGATAGCTCCTCCTACTGGAGGCCTGGGGTCAGGGAAGTCTTCTGACTTTCCTTGGGAAGAAGGGAGGTGACATTTGAGCAGGAACAGGAATTATGAGAAGGAGTGGGGCATGCAATGAGCTGGGACAGAGAATGACAGTATAAGGGTCAGTATGTGCAAAGGCCCTGGGGTGGGACTAATTCAATTACTTAACTTGTCGGAATTTGGAATAATTTTCATGGTTGCATTAGTTTTTTTTGGGGGGGGGGGCTGCTTAACAAATGACCACAAACCGGGTGGCTTTAAACAACAGAAATGTCTGTTCTCTCATAGTTCTGAAGGCCAGAGTCTGAAATCAAGGTCAGCAGGCCATGCTCCCTCTGGAGGTTCAAGGAGAGAATCTGTTCTTTGCCTCCTCTGGCTCTGCTGGCTCCTGGTAGTCTTTGCTGTTCCTTGGCTTTGCAACTGTGTTATTCTAATCTCTGTCTCCATCTTCAGATCACCTTTTCCTCTCCCATCTGCCTCGCTCTTCCAAGTGGATTTATAAGAGTGATTTTGTTATTGGATTTAGGGCCTGCCCAGATAATCCAAGATAAACTCTTCCTCTCAATATCCTTAGAGTAATCCTGTTTTTTGCCATATAAGGTAATATCCCCTCTCTTACCGTATAAGGTAACACTCTCAGATTCCAGGGATGAGGGCACGGACCTGTCTTTTGGGGGCCACCCTTTAGCTCACTACAACGTTGAGACGACAGGCCAGGTTCTAGACACTGAAAACAACAACAGAGAGGCAAACCTTCACCTCTGTTTCACGTCGAGCCAAAAAGAACAACACTTTCCAGTTGCGATAGCTATTTCTGACAACTTCAGCCTTTACCTATTCCGAGTGAGCTCCCAACAGGCTGTGGGGCACTGCGGTGCAGGCAGGGACGGGGACGGACATGGGGACTTGGGCCTCGAGGCTCTTCCGTCTCTGCTTCCTGTGGTCCTGTTTCTTTTGTCACTGAGGGCTGGCCCCGTGATGGGCCCCGTGCTAAAGGTAAATGATCCTCCTCTGGGAGCTTGTTAGGTGCGGGTTCCTCCAGGCTCCTCTCTCACCAGAGCCTCATTGAGTAAGTCCGGTCCAGGCCTGGGAAGCTGCATTTTAAACAAGCATAGCAGGTGATTCCGATTCAGAGGCAGGCTCTCTGAGAACCAGCAAAACCATGCCTGGAGAAATGCGGTGGAGGGGGTGGTGGGGTTTCATGTGTAACTACTAGATGGTGGCAATGGGAAAAATTTCCAGTCTCACACTCCATTTGGCACAGGTTGGAAAAACATACACATTTGCTGGAAGGCTCAGTTTCCTGGGAATGCTTTTCTCCATAGGGAGATGGATCCTATGCAGGCTTCTGGGGTTGGAGAGAGGTTTGCAGGGAGGGACCCAGAGCGAGAGCACTGGACTAGGAGCCTGAGCAGACTCTGGTCTCTTGTACATTCACTGGCCCTAAGGTCTTGGCAGGTCATGCCCCTCCTTGAGCCTCATCTTCCCACTCTGTGAACAGGGCTAGCCTGACTACCTGATCCACCTCGCAGATTCGCCTTCAAGAGTCGTTATGGTTTGGAAGGTAAAAGTCCCGAGGCCATCTGGACTTTCCTAGTGTCCGAGGGCTGCTCGGTTAGCCTGAGTCAATATGTCTCAAAGGCTGTGACACTGGTGGTGTGTTGGGGGCTCTCTAAGACCACCTCCTGGACTGATGATTCACTAGGAGGCTCACAGGACTCAGCACATGGGCGTCCTCAGGGCTGTGACTCATGACAATGAAAGGCCACAAGGCGAAATCAGCCAAGGGAAAGGCCCTTGTGTGGGGTTTGGAGGAAACCAGGCACAAGCTTCCAAGGGTCTGCTTCTGGGGAGTCACCCCAGGATGCGATCAATTCCCCCGGCAAGGAATTGTGACAACACCTATGCAATGCTGCCAACAGGGAAGCTCATTAGAGACTCAGCGCCCAAGGTTTGCCCTGGGTGGGTGGGGGGGGGGGTCATGCAGGCAGCCTCTGTCTGGCACATACCCAAATTTCAGGCTCCCAGAGAGAAAGCAAGTGTCCTGCTGTACAAACAATGTAGGCATATAGTGAGTCACCACTCGCAGGTGATGGGGGACCGCATATAGTGAGTCACCACTTGCAGGTGATGGGGGGGCCCACAGAAATCCAAGTCCCCGAATACCAGCTGAGCAATTTTGCAAGTAGGCCTGTCAAAGGAGACCAGCTGGGCCTGCTGGGTGAGCTCTCCTCTCTCCTCAGGCGGTGGAGGTCATGGTCATCTCTGGTTCTTTCCTTGACAATCGGGTGTTTGAAACCCCTTTCCATGCCTGGTGAATGTCCCATCTTCTGAGACAAAAATCCACCTCTCTTGAGAGAAGCTGAAAATCTCAAATACTCGTGTCCTTAGCCACCTTTGCAGCCAGGGGACCGATCCACGACGTCAGTCCTGCCAATGAGAGGAGCCCAGCCAGGTTTTGAATCAGAAGCCAGTGACATGGAGAAGCGGGGGCACACTTGTTCTCCTGTTCTGGGGTGGTGATGGCAAAAGCTCTGCTGTCAGGGGCAGGGTCCAGTCCTGGTGGCGGTGCCGGTATGTTCCAGGGAGTGCCCCCCCGCCCCTGGAATCTCCCCTGGGTCAGCTCTGCAGGACACTCTGGGCACCGCTCCTGGCTGTGTGGCCCAGCCCGAGTCTCCGGTCCTCCCAGAGTGTCCGTGGGTCCCCAGTGACCCCTCAACAGACTCTTGAGTTGGACAGGGTTGGGTTTTGTTTCTCGGTAAGGAAACTAACTTTAAGATGATGCTAAACAACACCAAGTCGCAGAGAGAAATGTTCCCTTTTCCATTCTCCATTAGCCTTTCTGGTTATTTAGGAGAACGTCTGCTTGCTTCTATATCCTTAATCCCTTTAACCTCCTTCTAATACTTGTGAATCTCCCTTTTATTTTATCTTTTTCAGCTTTATTGAGCTATAATTGACATATAAAATTACAAGATGTTTGAAGTGTACATCATGGCAATTTGATATATGTATATACCATGAAAATGTCCCCCTTCCCACCCCTGCCATGCAAATCTCCTTTTACATAAAGACAGAACTGGCTAGAGGCCAGTATCAGTATCTAGCTAGAATTTAACCACGGGGATATTGCAAAGTGTTTATTTCATGGTTACCTCCCGTTGGTCACAAGTATTATATGGTAACAATATATTGTTTCCTTTTAAAATAAAAGCATGTAAGTAAAAATCATAATCCAGTTCATGAAAAACTAAATAGTAGCACAGTAGTAATTTATAAATATAGTTCTTGAATGAAAGACTTTGGGGAACACTACAACTGGGACTCAAATTTGCCTTTTGGGGTCCGCAGAGGTTGGTGGAGGGACAGCCAAGCTCCCTGGAAACTGAGGGTTGTGGGCGGGGCCATCCCTCGGCCAGCCGCTGTGCAGGTGAGCCGGGAGCCCCTCAGCCCAGCAGGGAAGACCAGCAGGTGGCCCCTCCTCTCCCAGCATGGCATCTGGGGCATGGGGACAGAGTGACCCTCCTGGGATGACCAAGCCCCCGAGGTGGCCCAGCTCAATGCTCGGCAAGAAATGCTGTCACAAACCTCGTCGTGACTGGAAGAGAGGGTGGGGGCCATTCCGTGCATCCCCTCATCGCAGAGATGGAGTGGTGCAGGGGTGAGGTTCTGTAGTTCAGAACCGGCCTTAGGACCCTGGTCAAGCTGTCTTCAGCAGCCCCTGCTTTACTTTGGGTGGAGTGACGGGGCGGGGGGCGGGGGGGCGAACTGGCCTGGGAGCTCCACCTCGCCCTCTAGCTCTCCAAGCTGAGGCCACACAGGCCTCCCCGTGTCCCTCCAACTCAGCACACATGCTCCTGCTTCAGGGCTCGAGGACCCGCTCTTCTTTCTCCTGCCTGGAAGGTTCTTCCCACCCATGTCCCCCTGCTGCCCTGTTGAATGGCCCTCACCATCACCTTGTTAGGGACGGCTTTCCCGGCGGCCACCAGCCAGGGTCACGGACACTTGCCGACACACATCTGAGTTTGCTTTCATCAGAGCACTTCTTGTGGCCTGAAATTAAGTTCTGCTTAGTGCCAGTTACCCCACTAGAATGTGAGTTCTCTGAGGGAAGGGCCAGGGGAGCTGCATGATTTGGGGGACCCAGTGGAAAATGAAAGTTGGGGCCCTTGTGACTAAGAATTGATTAAGAATTTCAAGACGGCCACAACAGAGCAGTAAGGCATGCATAGGGCCCTTGTAAGTCTCGGCTCCTGTATTAGCATGCAGTCAGCAGCCCTGGAAACCAGCCCTGGCCACAGACTTGGTCTTGTTCACCACCGACCACCAGGCCTGGTACAAAGCCTGGTACATAGTCGGCCCTCAGTAAGTGTTTGTTGACTGGCTGACTGACTGACTGACTGAGCTGTCTCACTCCAGAGGCTTTAGCGGCTACTTCATCTGAAAAACAGAAATAAAATACTCTGCACCATTTATTACTGAGATCAACTTCTCTGCTAAGATTTAAAGGCAGGTTTGGACCAGAAGGGCTCTGGAGGCCAGGCAAGGGTGGGAGGTTTATTCTAAGAGCAATTCTAAGAGGCTGTGAGGCTTCGTAAGGCCGGGACAAGTGGAGATCACACAATAAAATATTGCCCAGGCGGCCATAAGCCACACAGTGTGGACTTGGGGGGCGAGAACAGAAGCAGGAATTGGAGCAAGCAGCCCTTGGTGGCAGTCCCGATGACCACGGTGGGGATGGACAGATGGAGAGAAGTGGGGGATGCTGGCTTACACCCACATTGGGTAGACCCCTGGGTCCTGTCGTACCCATTGCAGAGGCACTGGGGGGAAATCTGCAGGCCGTTGGTTAGCTGGGGAGGTACTGAGTGGTGTAGGTTCTAACCACGCAGGGTCCAGAGTCTGTCCTGGCTTTGCTGTGTATACACACATTCCCTTCCATGTCCCAGCCCTTCCCTGAACCCTGTGGGACGGAGAAGATGGTTTATGCTGAGGGCACTCCACACCCCATAAAAGTTAAGTGTATTTATACACATCAGGCAGGCCCGGAAGGCCCGTGGTGGAGTCGTGATGGGAAGAAATGTAGCCCTTGGAAGAAACCTCTTAGAAGCAGTACCATGTAGCCAGGGACTCCGTCTGGAGGAAAGGTGCCCCCTCAGTGGAACCCAGAAAGTTCCAATTTCAGGTGAATTCCTTCTAACTTGTGGCTCCAAGGCATGAGGTGAGACAGATTTTGGACAGAGCTGATGTTCTGGGTAAGAGACAGTAGCGTTTTCGAGTGAGTGGGTATATATAATCCATAGAACACCTTCCCAGGCAAAGAGAGCAACTTCTCTGGAGATCACCAAACACAAAGTGAGAAAAAAATAATGATAACAAGAAGTCCGTCTTGAGTGTTTTATATGCCTAGCCTCCTTCCAAGGCATTGATGGATGTATCTTCACTCATTTAGTTCTGACCGCAACCCTGTGAGGTTGATACTAATGTCTCAGGTACAGGATGGCTGATCATTTGCCCAAGGTCATGGGCCAGGAGGCCGCAGAACCCGGGTTCAAATTCGGACATCTGGCTCCAGGCCCATGCTTTTACCACCGCACAGAGGCGGCCCTGCCTGGGGATCTGGAGGCCCTGGCAACATGGGTTTGCCTGCTGGCCAACGTGCTCAGAGGCCTTCGCAGACCCCCAAAGCATGCCTGAGAACTGGTACCCAGAATCAGCGTAGTGGCAGGACTCGATGGGAATGATCACATTTGATTCTCACGCCTACCCCTTGTGCCCATTTTACAGATGAGGAAAGAGAGGCCCTGAATGTTTATGTATGTTGTCCAAGGTCCTACAGCTACTAGGCAGCCAAACAAGGCTGGACTTCAGGGCTGACCAAAGCCTTCTCTGTTTTTTTTGAAAATTCCTGGCTGCGGGCCTTTATTTCTGTGTTCTTCAAAGCCCGACTATCCTTGTTCTTTTGATAGGCATTGAGACTCAGAGAGGTTAAGAACTCTGCCTGCAGTCACACAGCTGGTCAGTGGGGAAATGGGACTTGGACACAGGTTGGTCCAAGTCCAATGTTCATGCTCTTTCTGTTCTTCTAAGCCATTTAGGCTGACCGTGATTTAAAATTATGGGGTGTCTTCTTTTTAAAGTGGATTTCCCCAGGGGGGGGTTGTTGTGTGGTGATGGCCTCTGGCCAGACCGAGAACTTGGACTGGGGAGTCAGAGGGATCTGGTTCCATCTAGATCTGCCTCTCACGGACAGTGTGACCTCAGCACGCCTTTGTCCTCTCTGAGCCTCAGGATGACCATAAGAACACCGCCTCCGGGCTGGCTATCAGGATGAGTGAAGAAAGCTGCTAGAAAAACTCAGACTGACAGTGGCAGGGATCTGTGTCTGTGTGCTCCTGGTGATCCAAATCAGTACATGCTTGACCAGTACCTCTGGAAGAAGAAGGATGGAGAGGGGAGGGAGGAGGGGAGGACCCGCGAAAATGGTGGCTATTAATAGAACCTCATCCATCTTCAGAATACCCTTCTGAGGAACGAAGAGGGCAGAAGGATTTCTACCCGCATTGTCAGCGGGGAACTGAGCACTGAGCACCTGGTCGGGCAGGGGGAGGGCCGGCCAGAGCTAGCCCAGGGCTACCCGAATAGATTTCTTTGCCTCTTGGTTCTTAACCATGATTTTTTTTTTTTTCTTTTAAAAACCTACAGAATGTCAGAACTTCAGCCTTACAAAGTGCAGGAGGAATACAAGGAGGAGCGGCTCAGGCTCTGTCGCTGCCCCAGCGCGCGCTTCCCGGCTGGGCTCCCAGGCCCGCCTGCCCAAGAGCAGAGCGTCTACCATCCGCATGTCCTTGCAAGGAATAGCCTCTCCCCAGGGAGGAATCCGCAGCGTTCCTCCACAGATAGGCATCTTCTCCTCCAGAGTCCTGGGCTCAGAGGACACATAACCCTCGAAGGCCCAGGAGTCGATTCCGACAGACTCCGTGTTTCATCTCCGAAAGCCAAGATTGAGGCGTCCCCCTGCACTTCTGCCCCTCAGGGGCCCAGGACCTCACAAGGGCATTATTACCTGAGACAGGCTGCCTGTTTGATGGATTTCTAGCTAATCCATCTTTATTAAGTCTAGTCTTGATTTCTAGAAGCTTAAAATCTAGTGAGGTGGGGCAAGCCTCAGCTGGTATGAATCATTTGGTTTTAATACTAGCTGTTAAGATATTGACAACAGAGAGTTTCTTCTCAAGCCCTTGAGCGCCTTCCTCTACCCAGGCACCGCCCCCATCCCCCTACCCTGGCCACTGCCCTGGGACCTCCATATTATCCAGCAACGAAAGGGTTAACACCTAGCCTAGTGGGAGACCCTGCTCCAGCCCTGGAGTCATTGTCTGTTCTGACCGGTCAGTCCTCCAGCGGCTCCTGATTGTTAAATATTCTGCATATCACTCTGGAAGCAATGCATACACTAGTAGAGCAAGACACAGCAGAAAATACTGCAGGGGTCCTAAGGACCAAAGCAACTTGTAAAGACCCCTCATCACGTTTCTTTGGAAGATGTCCACCCTCACCCACACTGGGCCAGGCCCCTTCCTGTCTCACCTGATTCTTTCCTCAGCCTCCAACTTTAGCCTTTACCCTGGCCTCCCTGCCTTCACTCCCAGCAACCCAGCCAATGCATCTTCCACTCACAGCCAGCCAGCCAACTAGATCTGGTCACATCCGCTCTGGCTTAACACATCACATGGTTTCTTGTCGTGCTCAGGATCAGGCAGAAACTTGCTTTGGGGCTGTCTCTGCAGTTTGCGGGTCCATATTCGTCTGTTTTTGTCTGCCCCACTGGATCTCGCGCTCCACCAAGCCTCCCCAGTGTATGTATCTAGCATCCAGCAAGTACCTGGAACAGTAGATGCTCAGCAGATGTTTGCTTAGTAGCGGAAAGAGAAAGGAATGGACGAATGGGCACTCAGAGAGGTCTGTAAGCGCCAGAAAGGACCAGGGCTGTTTCCTGGGTGGGTTACCACCAGCAGGCAGAGAAGAAACTGGCCTTTAAGGCAGGGGGACAGCCGGGCCAGGGCCAGGAGGTGGGAGGTGGATGGCCTTCTCTCTAATAAGGAGGAGATTGAGAGCATGGGGCTCTGGAGCCCCAACACCCGGGTTCAAGTCCCAGCTCCACTATTCCTAGCTGGTGGCCTTGAGAAACCTGTCACCTTTCTCTGCCTTGGTTCTCTCATCTTTCAAAGGGGGACAATGATGGTACCTTATAGGGTGGTGTCCGAGGACTATATGAGATAACAGGTGTGGGTAAAAAGTCAGCCAGCGTGCTTGATTCTAGGGACAGAAATAATGCTTGCCAAGTATTTTCTGTGCACTCTCTTAGCTGAACTTGCCCCGGCCTTTCAGCGAGCCTGCAGGCTTGACGCCGGTGTCCCCGTTTGGCAGACAAATTCCAACATCCACCGCTATGGAGCCCACCGTCCCCAGCACTCAGTTTATTGTGGGTGGCCCAGCGCAAGGATGGTTAGCCTTACTTAGACATTAGCATCTGCTGGAGAACTGGTGTAAAATACCCACACTTGGGCCCACCTTGGCCAAATGAATCAGCATTTCTGGGAGCGGACCAAATGTTAGCCTTTTTTTGAAACTCCCCAGACGATCCTAATGGGCAGCGAGGCTGCGAACTGCTGGTCTAAGTTTGGGTTTGAAGAGCGTGTGGTTGTCACAACGAGTCCCATGAAAACAGATGGTGTAGGGTGGAGGTGTGGGGTTGGGGGCTGTGAATCACTTCTCACCCTGACGACTGACAGCAAAGCCAGCCAGCCAAGTAACTCTACATAGAGGGGGCTCAGAAACCTGCTACCACCCAGTGCGGGCACGCCGCAAAGCATGGCTTCAAAGTGCTCGGCACGATTGCTTCATGGGGTCTCTAAGTCCCAGGCCTCCCTCACTTTTATGGGGCTCTCTGATCCCTGTATCTGTCAGTGAAGCTCGCTCTCTTTCAGAGTGGGGGATAACAAAAGAGGACCCGAGACACATGGTGATTTTCTCTGGGCCTGTCTGGGGCTAACTTTGTTAGAAGAATGGTGGGGCCCGAATCCGACTTGGCCCTAGAACCCCAGGATTGCTGCATGGGGTTCCTGGTCTTTCCCATGGCAGTTTGCTAATGGAGGTCCTATCCCTAGGAAACACAAAGAAACGAACAAAGGTGCTCGGTTAAGTTAGACTTTCCGATACACAACGAATAATTTTTTAGCATAATTAGATCACGTACAATGTTATTCGTTGTGTATCTGAAAGTCTCATTTACCTGGATATCCTGTGGTTTATCTGTAAAGCCTACCTGGGGCTTCACTTTCTGGGCCTACTTCAGGGTTAACAATATGGTTATGGGCGTCAGCTATATCCTCACTGGAACTATCTCTGTCCCTTGGTGGTCACTGAGCCACAGACAAGACAGCTGAGCCTTCATTTTCCCATAAGCAAATGCAAATAATAATAGTAATAGTCCTTGCCTCTTGTAAATTTTTGAACTCTAAAACAAAACAATGCATGCAAGGCAGATCTTAATCTCTCAATACACAGTAGCTGTTATGAGGAAATAATATCAAAAACATATTTTCAATGGATAGCATTTACTTTAGAGTCTCGGACTAATACGTGCTCTTTATGGAAAATTAGGAATTGCAGACCAATAGGAGAGAGGAAAAAAACCCCACCATATTTTCACCATTCAAAGATAAGTACTTTTAATATTTTGGCAACTATTCTCCCCAAAATTAAAAAAAATTTTATTTATTTTTTTGGTTTTTTGGTCTTAAAAATGTATCTACATATGCACAGAAAATTAGTTTTATGCTCTGGGTCCTGCTTTTCTTTCCTTTCCCACTTCACATTATATCATAAGCATTTCTCCAATTTGTTAGATAGTCTTTAACAATCTAATTGTCATACAGTTATGGATAGACCCACATTTATTTCGCCAATGTCCTGTTGACCATGTAACTTTTTGCCCCTGTTGTAAATAGTGCTGCCAGGAGCTCTTTATCCTTTACTAAAAATTGGGTTTGAGCTTGGTCAGACTTTCTGAGGCCTGTCCCAAAGGGCAGTCTCCCGGCCACAGCTTTGGATGGTTGGGCTCAGCTTTTGCCAGAATGCTTGTGTCTACACCACAGACAAATGGATTTCAGCCTTGACTGGTGGGCCCAGGGCAGCTCCGCGGCCCAATTTGTTACTCTCTGCCCCTTGGAGAGCAGGGCCTGCTCTCCGCGGAGATGTACAAACACGTAATTCTTTTCCATCAAAAGGGACTCCTTTTCCTGGCGTTCAGTCTCAGTCCATTCTGCTTCTAGCTGCATGTGTGAGATCTTCGTTTATTGCCCTTGGGTTTCTGGTTTCATGGACCTGGGGGGAAAAAAAATCTCCCTGGGTCCCAAAGTCTTCAGGCCCTTAATAATCCATCTCTGTTGGGACATTGCTCCTTATCTTTTGCTAGGACACAAAACCTTAAGTTCCCACTGCTGAGACTGCCTGCCAGCCTTGTTTTGTCTTAAAGTATGCAGTGCCAAAGCCTTCTGACTTAGGAGCGACCGGCTAATGGTGTCGTTCATTCTCAGGATCGCGCCCCAGAAGCCTTGGGGAGAACCACTTCTTAAGATGATGGTCATATTAATCTACTTTTGGGTTCTCCTGGGTTGAAGGACATTCATGACTTTTGATAATCTCCTGGCTCCTTGTCTTTGGGGAAGTGGGACTAAACCCAGGGGCTGATGACTACCCAAGGGCTCAGTTGCAGCAGCAGTAGGAGAAAAGGATCTCTGAATACGAACACTGTTACAAAGAGAAGAGTGCTCGCAGGCAGAGATGAGGCATACTGAAGCAAGTTGGCCCTGTTTTATGTGTTTTTGTTGTTTTGACATTTCATGTTCAGAGAACACAGCTTGGTTTTAGAAAACCGTTTTGGTCCAGAGGGCAGACCACATAAAAGTGTCCAAACGAGTCCTTATGGATGGATGGAGGCCAGTGCAAATGGCTCTTCACCTGCTTTGCCCTCCATTCTTGTCCCAGAACCTTCTGGAATGTCATTCTCCGAGCAGATTTGAGATGGAGAGTTAAGTGCGGGGCTCACGTGAGCCCCCATCATGTCTTCTTGCATGCACTGATTTCTTTTCTAAAGTGGTTGAGTTTAAAAACGTAATAATTATACCCAAATTTGCACAGCCGTTTTCTCCCCAGGCAGTGGATGTACTTTGTGTGTGTTACTTAGCCACTGGACAGGTGGGAGCCATGCAGCTCTTTGCTGTTTTTGCAGAGGAGCCGAATGCCTGGGTTGAGGTGTCTGAGCCCAGGAGGGCAGCCAGGATGATTCAGGGCTTGTCTATTCCCAGGTGAATATACCAGCTGAGTGTGGGGCTTGCATCCCAGCGTCAGGACAGGGCAGCTTTGAGACCTCGGTCTTTCAGTGCCTCACTGTTCTCATCTATAAAATGGGGTTAATAATAACCCTTACCTGGGGTGCCTGGGTGGCACAGTCGGTTGAGTGTCTGACTCTTGGTTTAGGCTCAGGTCGTGATCTTGCAGTCATGGGATCGAGCCCTGTGTCCAGCTCTGTGCGCTCAGCATGGAGTCTGCGTGAGACTCCCTCTCCCTCTGCCCTTCCCCCCCCATGTTCTCTCTCCCTCAAATAAATACATCTTAAAAAAATAATAGCCCCCACCTCGTGGAATTATTCTGACTCATAAATGAATTACTAGGCACCAAGCACTTCAAACACTGCCTGGTCTGTTGTTCGCTATTATTTACTGTGTTCCAAGCGGTATTTGGATTCCTTAAGTAAGAATCACCAGGAGCAGGGTTTCTCAAAGTGGAAT
This sequence comes from Eumetopias jubatus, assembly GCF_037043125.1. Taxonomy (NCBI): domain Eukaryota; kingdom Metazoa; phylum Chordata; class Mammalia; order Carnivora; family Otariidae; genus Eumetopias; species Eumetopias jubatus. The sequence goes on from NW_028274815.1 coordinate 130,300,793, forward strand.
GTGCGCACGAAACACGGTAGGTCTTGTTTAAATACAGATTCTTAACCTGGTAGGCTGAAAGTGGGGCCGGAGAGTCTACATCTTGTGACAGGTTCATGCGAGAGCCACATTGCTGTTCTAGGTGCAAGGACCTTGAGAAGACAGATGAAAACGGGAGATTTCCAGGCCCCAGCTCAGACCCACAGATTCAGATTATTCTTGAGCCTTAAAATCTCACGGGATTTGCTTTGCTAAGTTTTAAATTTGTCACCCCTTCTTTCCCTTTCTTGCCTTTGGGGTGAGAATGTCTATCCTGTGCCTGTCCCCGCATGTTTCAGCACCTGTGACTTGTCCGGTGTCACAGGCTCACAGAGAGAAGCTGTGCCTTGGGACGAATCGTACGCACCTGGAGTCTCACTCAGACCTGATTTAGATGATATTTAGATGAGACTTTGGACTTTCGATTTTAGAGTTGACGCCGGAACACTTAAGGCTCTTGGGGCTGGTGGGACAGAATGCATGCATCTTGCATGTGAGAAGGACGTGAATTTTGGGGGCCGAGGGCAGACTGAACTGAATTGTGTTCCCCCAGCTTCATATGTCGAAGCCCTCACCCCTGAGGTGATGATATTTGCAGGTGGGGCCCTTGGGAGGTCATTAGGTTCAGCTGGGGTCATGAGGGTAGGGCCCTCGTGATGAGATTAGTGCCCTTGTAAGAAGAGACGCCTGGGCTCGTTCTCCACCACGTGAGGATGCCGTGAGCAGGGGGCTGTCTGCAAGCCAGGAAGAGGGTTCTCACCAAGATCCAGCCACGTTGGCACCTGATCTCAGACTTCCAGCTTCCAGAACTGTGACAGATCAATGCCTGTGGCTCAAGCCACCCAGTCTGGGCTACTTTCCTGTGGCAGGCCGAGCTGACTGAGACACTAGAGGTGGGGCTTAGGAGCCAACAATTTACCAAGCCTCTAGGTGACTTGAATACCCCAAAGTTTGGCTCGACTGAGTTAACTTTACTGTAAGGAAGACGTGGTTGTTCAAAATGGGTGTGTGGGAGAGAATGTGCCATTCTTTATTTAGGGCTTCGTGTTCTCCCTCTCCTCCTTTGTTTTCCTTCTCTTTCTCCCTTTTTCCCGGGCCAGGCAGCAGAGCTCAGTGGTAAGAATACTCTGGGTTTGCCTCCCAGGCCCCCTTCCTTCACAGCTGGATGGCACCTCTGTTGAAACACATCTCATACAGGGAGTGTGAAACGGGGACCCAGGGACTGACTTGGGAAGCTGGTAGTCATTGCCCAAGTCCCGAGCATTCTGGGCCAGTTGCTGCTGGGGTTGTGGGGCAGAGTTCTGTTGTCACAGATGGCCTGGCCATGGTCTGTCTAGTAGTGGTAGTAGGTGAGGGTGTCTGTGTTTGCCTTATTCTGCATGATGGGCACCTTAACAATGACGCCCTTCCTGGCTCTTCTCGGGATTTCCTCAGCCTAGAACTGGACGCTTGGGGCTCACCGGTGCTTGTGGAATGGATGGATAAAAGACAAGATGCAGCCGCCAACTTGTGGACCACCGAGCTGTTGCAGGCTGAAAGGAACTCGAAGCGTCATACCCACGTTATCTCAATTCAAGCCAACGAGTATCAGTGATCACGGACCTGGTGTCAGGGCCCATATCTGAGGCCACAGGAGGACCTGGGGGCGGCAGGGAGATTAAATAACTAGAATCTCTTGGTAAGCTTTCCCCCTGTTGGCTTGCATTTGGGGAGTGATTACACTGGAATGCACCCAGTTATTCGGTTAGTAGTTGTACCATACAAACACAATGGCCTCTACATATTGTCATTTCCAAAATGATGTTAACCAACGTGTTCTCATTGAATCTTCAGAACAACATGGTGAGGCAGGTATCATTACCCCATTTTACTGATGAGCAAACTGAGCTCTGAGAAGATAAGTAACATCTCTGGCACCTGGCAGCATGGAACTTGAACCCCGGTCCAGAGTCCAGCCTACACAACAGACTGGAGGTGGGGGGCATGGGAAGTAGAGAATGATGGGTTGGGCAGGGAGAACAGAGGAGCCGTTTCCATGGAAGGCAGAGGGATGCTGGGCGGATGGACACAGCCGGACGTCTTCACACCTAATGCCCCCCACCTGTGGCTCTCACAGCATCGTTCAAGGGGGTTGGCCTGTCACACCCTCAACACTGAGCACATAAGTGAGAAGCATTTCCGGAGTTTGTAAAATGGCACAGGTTCGGCAGCCTTGTGAGTGAATAGACTCAGCTGGATCTTACCTACCTCCTGGCTTTGAAACAACCATCAGGGAGGGAAGCACAAAACCATACCAGTGTTTCTATACGCAGCCCCCCACCCCCAACCCCAGGGAGAGCTCAGCACCAGCAGCCTTCCCTGGGGGTGCAGGAGAGTTTCTTGGCTGTTGGGGCCAGAGCAGGGAGGAGATGAGGAGCTGGCTCAGGAGCAGGCCTTGCTGGACCACCCGTTGGTGGTCCAACGGGCATCATCCTCTGCCCGTTGGAAACCCACCTGGGCGAGTTTGTATCCTCAGAGACACTGTAGTAACATTACAGACCCCCAAGACATACTGCCACTGTCTGATGTCAGAAGAAATTCAGTCTCACTGGTGATAAAAGATAAGCACATTAAAACAAGATGCAGTTTTATTGTTTTTTTCCCCCTGGCTGAAAAATTGGCCAAGATTAAAAAAAAAGATAATACTCCACATGGATTGTGGGTGGAAAAACAAGCACTCTCCCACTCTGCTGGTAGGAGAACCAGGATTCCTATAAGGCCTTAGGGGTGGGCATAACCTTCGACCCCAACAATTTTCCTTATAGGCAGTAACCTTAGTGAGAAATGTGCACAAAGATGTACGTGCCAGGATGTGTGTTGGAGGGTTTATATTTGGAGAAAATTTGATGTCCAACAAGAGGTACCTAGTTAAATATACTTTGGTATATACATGTGGCAAAATTCTAAGCAGTTATAAAATTGATGCACAACTTTCTGGGTTGCTATGGAAAGATGTTCCAGATATATTGTTGGGTAGAAAATAAGGTGACAAAGTAACATGCATAGTATGATCTCGGTTTTGTAAAAAATGAAACCATCTGCCTACAGACAGTTTATATATATATATATATATGAAAAAATGTATATATGCATATATAGGAATGTATATATGTACCTATATATGAATGTGTATATATTATATATGAAAAATATTAATAATCATTATCTGTATGTGATGATACTGTGGGTGAATTTTGTGCTTCCTAAGTTTATTTTAAAGAGAAAGTGATTCCTTGAATAACACAAATGGAATTTCTTTAGAGGCAAAGAGCCAGGCTGTCGGCCTGTGAGTGTGGCAGGATATATGGTGGCTGAGAGCAGGCTGCCAAGGTCATCTTGGGCCTGGGTGTGAATGCTGCTCTGGCGTGTTTTATCTGTGGGGCTCTGGGCAGGAGATGCAAGCTCTCTGAATTATGGAGTTCTCATCTGAAGAAGGGCATCTGATGATCTCTAGTTCATAATGGTGCTACGAGCAGTAAGTGGGATGATATGTTAAGTATCTGGCACAGAGTAACACTTAATAAATCTTAATTATATGTAAATATACTATCAAGATAGAATGATACCATATTATCTATCTGTCTCCTATCAAAATACACACACACACACACACACAGACACACACACACACACAGAGCCATGTATCTAAAAGAATAGACCTGTTTTCTAAAGCCCCTGAGAGTGGAACCCATAGGCAAAGTCACAGGGAGACCAATTATAGCACTAAATTAAGAATTTTCCAGTTCTCCAATGGGGCACCCGGGTGGCTCAGCCATTAAGCATCTGCCTTTGCCTCGGGTCATGATCGCAGGGTCCTGGGATCGAGCCCCGCATCGGGCTCCCTGCTCAGCGGGAAGCCTGCTTCTCCCTCCCCCACGCCCCCTGCTTGTGTTCTCGCTCTCGCTGTGTCTCTCTCTCTGTCAAATAAATAAATAAAATCTTAAAAAAAAAGAAAGAATTTTCCAGTTCTCCAAAGGTGAGAGTGGGAGCCCCATCCCTAGAGATACTCAAGTAGGTTCTGGGTCAATGGGTGGCAGAGATGTGGGAGATGACATTCGGGGGCCAGGTGATCGGGCTGACCGGGTCACTGGATCCCCGTCCGGTCCGCAGATTGAAGGCACTGGCAAAGAGGATGGGAAGGTGGTCCCTAGCCAGGCGGCCTGGGGCTGCATCCCAGCTCTGCCCCTTACCAACTGCGGGGGATGTGGGGGAGGCATCTCCTCTCCGAGCAGTGGTGTCTTGTCAGAAGAATGATCTCTGCTGTGTGGTTGTTGTCAGAATTGGAAATAATAAAACCTACCTTCTGCTCTTACGATTATTTTTGTTCTGAAAACAGAGGAGCTAATCTTCCTTCCTCCCTCCCTCCCTTCCTCCCTCCTTCCTTCCCTCCCTTCCTTCCTTCCTTCCTCCCTCCCTCCTTTCCTTCCTTCCTTCCTTCCTCCTGCAGATACTTAACCAGCGCTTTCATGTGCCTCTTTCTGTAAGCAACAGGGCCCCTTTAAGCCTTCCGTGCTCCAGGGACCTACTGCTGAGGCCCCTAAATCCTAATCCCAACCTTCAGGCTGTATCTCCACGTTCCATATAGGCACCAAAGGGCAGCCCTCAAGTCAAGATGAAGCCGGTTCCTCTCCAGAGAAGCACAATGGGAAGCTTTGCTGAGATGTGCAGGCTTCCTTGAACACAGGATGGGAAATAAGGAAAAACCCTCAGGCTGACTTTAAGATGGGAGGGAGTTACCCAGGCTGGGCTAGAATGCTGGTCCAGGACAAGTGGCCCCGGACAGGCATCTCAGACTTCTTGGCGCTCTGCCCCCGTCCCCTCCTCCTCCCCGACAGGGACAGGAGTGACAGCTGGGAGCCCGCAGGCACCCTGCACTGAGGGACCCTTCCTTCGGGATTTCCTGCCTCTTGTCAGTCTACTTGGGGCTCAGTTCTACTCACTGGTTTCTCAAGGATGTCCCCAACTGCCCTGGCTCACCTTCCAGTCACACCGTGGCTGGACGCTCACCCCTGTATAACTGCTTGCAGGTGTGAGCTTGTCCTTCGCTGGCCCCAAACTCCTCCGCAAGGTGGGTCACACGGAAGGGGCGTGGGCGGGCAGGGTGTGGGGAGAAAAGCTTAGAACATTGATTTGAGTTTTTTGTATGTATTATAATTTGCATAAGGTAATTTAAAAGTGGCATCCACATGCAATTTATAAATAAATATTAATCACAAACAGAGACTCTTGGATGTAATGAAAAGTTTGATAGGAAGGGAAATATCTTTCCTAATAGGTGGATACAATGTCACTTATTTTTTTTAAAGATCTTATTTATTCATTTGACAGAGAGAGACACAGCGAGAGAGGGAACACAAGCAGGGGGCGTGGGAGAGGGAGAAGCAGGCTCCCCGCTGAGCCAGGAGCCTGATGCGGGGCTCGATCCCAGGACCCTGGGATCATGACCTGAGCCGAAGGAGCCGCTTAACCAACTAAGCCACCCAGGCATCCCTAAATGTCACTTATTGCTGGGCTCTTGAACTCTTAAAACCATCTCCTGGCCCAGGTTTACAGAACACTAGGTGCTCTAGGTGGTGTCTAAAATCTCTCCTAGCTCAAAAAGCAGACATTCCTGAGAGCTGGGTGATTACTTCTCCCTATTCAGGGAGTCTCTGGGAATGTGGCCTCAGGACCTTGGTTAAAGCCCTCTCCACCCTGCCTCATGCTAAAGGGTCTATTTCCTTTCTTGGTTGCATACAGACGGTGAGTTTTGTTCCTTCAGGGTGGCCCGGAAATTGCAACTTCCATGTAACAAGTTGAATCTGCCCAGCGGTGGCCTCTGTTAAACTGCATCCCTGTCACTGAAAATCGGATTTTGTTTCTCAAAATCTTCATTGGAAATATTTAACTGGAGCAGAGAATTATGTTTGCTCAAGTTCAAATGTGGTTTGCTGTCATTGGAACAAAATGGGTCTCTCTCCCACGAATGTGTACACTCCCCGTTAATCATTTTGGTGAACTCTCCCGAAGAAAATGATCATTTGCTTGAATCCAAACATCATAAACACGTCCTCCCCCATTTGCTAGTAAATTGAGGCAGGTGGAGGTGAACTTACTCAAATCCCAGAGCAAAGATGAGGCCACAGACTTCTGTTCTTGGAGCTGGCACTTCCAGAAGGAGACCTTGGAGAAAAGGCAGAATCAGCAATATACTCTTTTTTTGATAGTCTTTCGAACAAAGACATATCAAACTCGGCATTTGTGTTCTCCTCACATGGCCCCAAAGGCCCTGAAAAGTTGGCCTGCCCCCCTCTTTAGCTACAGAGAGGTTTAGCAACTTGCCTAAGGCCACTCAGCAGATAAATGGAGAAATCAGAATTCGAACACAGGTCTGGCTGACTCTGGAGCTCTTTCTACTTTGTAACACCCGGAAACACTGGTGAGAGCTAGGACCGTAGGCAGGGGCTGCTTACTCCTGATTCTTTTCTGCTTCCCGCCTGGCTGGGGGGTGGCGAGAGGGTCTGTGCCTGGGAAGGCTGGGGTTGGGGGGAGGGCAGAGCGGATGCAGCTGGTTAAGGAATAGAAGGAACAGTTTCTCCCTCCCTCCCTCCTTTCCTTCCCTTAAATGTTTATTAAGGATCTTCCATACTTAGTGACAGGGCTGGGCTTTGTGGATATTGTAGTGAACAAAACAAACGAAATTGCTTGCCCCCATGGAGCTCTAATTCTAGTGGGGGGGGGCGGGGAATGAATGCTAAGCAAAGTAAGCAGGTAAAAGCCATCCTTAGGCCAAAGGGTGGTCGGTGCTGTGGAGACAAACCGAGGCAGGGAAGGAGGGTTGCATGGCAGGAGGGGACACGAGGTTAAAATAGGGTGGCCAAGGACAGTCTCGCTGAAAAGGTGATCTTTGAGCAGAACTGAAGGAGTTGAGGTGGCAAGCAACATACGTCTGGAGGAAGAGTGTTCCAGGGAGAGGAAACACGGGTGCAAAGGTCCTGGGGTGTCACTGGCGTGTTTAGGAACCAGCAAGGAGTGGAGTGAGTGACAGGGGATAGAGTCAGCATGGTGTCGAGGGGCCAGATCATCTAGGTCCCTGTGGGTCGCGGTCATAGGGAGGCGTTGGGTTCTATTCTGAGTGAGGTGGGGGCCATGGCAGGAAGTGAGCGGGGAGGAACGGGACCAGTCTGGCTGCTACGCTGAAGACAAGGGCAGAGCCAGGAAGCTCAGGGAGGAGGTTAGCGTGTGGTTGGTGGTTCGAGTGAGAGAGGACAGTGACTGGGCCCAGGGGTGCTGCAGCGGAGGCGTGCAGAAGTGGACGGATTCGTGCAACATTCAGGAGAGACGCTGGTCTGGCTTTGGGGTTGACTGGATGTTGGGGGGGGGCATTGAGCTGAGCAAGAAGGCGGAGCCCCGGATAGCCTGGGTGCCCTGCGGAAGGTGCCAATCATGAAGACAGTCACCAGATTCCCGGGGACCCACTGCGTACACTCTCCGAGGTGCAACCCGAGTGATCTTTCTCCAGTGGGGATCCGGTTGTCTGGCTTGGTTTTCCCCAGAAGCAGATCTTGTGGCAAGGGTTTGAGTGCAAGCCCATCCCTCACACGCACCTGAACGAGGAGGCCGTGTTCCAAAAGTTTACGAAAACAAGCAGCGGCCACACTTGGCCAGGGGCCGTAGCTTGCTGTCTTGTAGAGGATGGGTGGGGGTCCACAGGGAAGCAGGAGTGTAGGTGTTATGAGGATGTTGCTAATAATAATTATCAATAATTACCATCCAACAAAAGAGTGCTTACACATGCTGCGGGGGTTGGGGAGAGCTTACCTGAACTCTAATTACACAACAGACACAGCTTACCAGATGCATTTCCCGAGTATTATGTCTTCCTTCCGAAACTCTCAAAGCGGTATTTCTACTAGGGGAAATTTAATTAAGACCACAAAAAGATCTATGCTTACACAACTAACTGCCTGCTTTGGCTCACAGTTAATTTGAAGTCATTGGAGAATCAATTGGATGTTGTTCTCCAGTCTGGGGCCCGCGACCTTATTCTTGTCCCATAATCAAGTCCTGTGGTTCGGTGGCTTCAGAGACCGTCTGGCAGGAGCTGGGGGGATATTTCATTCCTTTGCCATCAGGGGCTAACTTTCTTGATACGCTGGAATCGGCTGAATTCTCTCACCAAGGGTGATTGTCTTTAATCAAAAGCCTCAGTAAAAACATGTGGCCTGCCTTACAGAGAGCCTCTCTGCTTTTCTTTATCATTAGGGTCCCAGATATGAATGAGCTCCCACCTACTTCAAAATCATATCCCACTCTCGGGAACAGGTTTGAATTTGGACACATCTGGGTTGAAAAAAATCAAATTTAATTATTTACTTATTATTTGGGTGACTTGAGAAAGGCAGGTTTCACCCCTCAGAGTTTTAGGTCCCTTACCTGCAAACAGGAAAATAGGTGCCTGGGTCCTCTCTTGCTCTACTTCCCACCCTGACCACAAAGGTAACCACAAGCATTTACAGAGCATTTCTATGTGCCAGGAGCCATGTTGAAAACATTACAATCATTATCTTATTACAATCATCACAAAGACACTATGAGGTTGGAATTGTCCTCGTCTTCACTCTAAGGATGGGGAAACTGAGGCACAGAAAGACAAAGGACCTTGTTAAAGCCACACAGTTAGTCAGTGTCAGAGCCAGGACCTGAAGACACCATAATGAAGGAGAGGTGCTTTGAGGAGCCATGAAGGGGATAGAGATGGGGAAGTTCTTGGCCCTTGTAGGCACTCAACACATTACTTACTGAGTGAAGTGGGCGAAGTGTCCCTTCTCTTGAACTGGCTCTCTTCTGCATGGTGAGCTTTTGGCTTATGAACCAACCGGTTTTTCTTTCTTTCTCTTTTTTTCTTCAATGTGGCTGGCATGACCAGATTGGGTCTGGGGTGCCTCATACTTAGGAGGTGCCCCCAAACCTTGGAAGTCCCTATGAAATCAGGGTGGAGCCCAGAGAGAAGGAAAATAGGGAGTAGACTACTCTAGACTTTATGGGAACAGCAAAGGAGTTCTTGAGGGTTCCATAGTGTATCAGTTAGGATATGTTTGGTTGCAAGTAACAGTATAATGACCTAACAGTGTCCTAAGTAATGCATGAAGGAATCTGGGGGAGGGTTACTCTGCAGGTGGTTTGATGGCTTAATTCTGTCATCAGAGACTGAGGCTCTTTCTATGCTCCTGCTCTACCATCCTGAATCCTTTGACTTTCCATCCTTAGGCTTGTCCCTAGGTCACAAAATGGTTGCCATAGCTCTAAGCATCACATCTTCACACAATCTCATTAAAGTAGGAAGTAGGAGGAGGCCTTCTCCTCGTGACTATTTTTATCAGGGAATAAAAACCTTCTGATGCATAAAAACCTCCTCATATCTCTTCTTGCATCTCATTACTCAGAGCTGGGCTACATACCTTGCCCTAAACTAAGAAAAGGAGAGTAAAATAACCATGCTGGGGACCATCTCGGTTCATCCTCTGGGGCTGGGCGGAAGGACTACTTTCCCTGAACATGTTGGGCCCTACAAAAAATTGAGGGGGGGGACTAGCTTCTGGGTACACAGAGAACAGCATCTGCTACAAAGAAAACCATAGTGACAAGTGGATAAGCCATAGGTCATGTGCCTACTTCTCTCACAAGAGCCTAAGATAAGGAGTCTCCGCTCACCTGGCTTAGAGACCCCATCCAGGGAACAATACTGAAGTCCCAACCCATAGTGGAGTCCCCCAGGCTCTGTATGACTTCCGCTGTCTGTGCCTTGGTTTTTCACCTTAAAATGGAGATGGATAGAGTACCTGCCTCATAGGGTGCTGTGAGGATTAAGTGAGTTAATCCAGTTAAGATGCCCAGAACTCTGCTTAGCATGTAACACGCACCATGTGAATTTCATCTACTCTGTTGATCGGGGCCAAGTAGGTATCTGAGATGGTCAACTGTCTTGGGTTGTCCGGGACCAGGAGGGTTCAGAGGATGTGGGACCTGCAGTTTGAAGACCAGAACCATCTGGAGCAAACCAAGATGAGCTGATCACTCGATAGGGACCAGACATGAATGAAGTGCGTGGGAAGGCAAACCGGAGAGTGTGCTCCATGCCTATTGCCCTCTGCCTGGTTGTCACCCTCTTGCCCACCAGCGTGGATAGAGCTGACTTTTCAAGAGAAGCCATTAGGAGAAGGAAGGGAAAAATGAAGAGGGGGAAACTGGAGGGGGAGACGAACCGTGAGAGACTATAGACTCTGAGAAACAAACTGAGGGTTTTAGAGGGGAGGGGGGTGGGGGGATGTGTTAGCCCAGTGATGGGTATTAAGGAGGGAACGTACTGCAGGGAGCAGTGGGTGTTGTAGGCAAACAATGAATCATGGAACACTACGTCAAAAACTAATGATGTACTGTATGGTGACTAACATAACATAATTAAAAAAGAGAGAGAGAGAAGCCAGACAGCTGGATTTTTATGTTAAAACCCTGAATTTTTTTGTAGTTGAAACATTTTTTTAAAAATCAACCACACCGCTTGTTCCAAACAAAATGCACTTACCCATCACCCCCTGGGCCCTGGGGCGGCCACCTCACCTCTTCGGCCCCCCTGCTGAGTCTCCATCCCTTCAAATTGGGTGTTTCTGGGTCCTGAAACATGCATGTTTCCTGCCTTGGCTCCTTCACGCAGAGTTACTTGTTTCTGCAGGAAGCACAAGATGGAAATTAAAGAAGAAAAATGTTGCCTAGGTTTGGTGGCTATGTGTACAAAAAGATTTCCCCAATATTGTTCCAAATTGCTCATTTTTGAAAGCTGCATGATGTGAAATTAAACTCAGGCTGGGACCTGGGTGGGTGATTCTGTCTTGGTGGCATGAGGCTAATAAAAGTCATTCATCTCAGGCCGGTGGGACCAGTAAGACCATCAGCTTTCCTTGTCACCTCATGGCTGCCGCACATGTAGACCTTCCTTTTTTTCAGGCAATTTGTCCTGATCCAATCAGTGGCCTTCACTTTGGGAACTCAGGAAGCTTTTGAAAAGGAGAGGATTTGCCCCTTGTTGGTGAGTATTAGGTCATCCTTTATAAAGGTTCAGGGAAATTGGTTGGGGATGCTGATGAAAAATGCATCTGAATCCTTCTACAAAATTCTTTCCACTCTCTTTTCACACCCAAGTGAAAGTTCTCACTTTCTCACCTCCCTGTTCTAATGCTCACACTGGTCTCTGTTCAGTCTTGGGGGCAGGCATCAGGGGTGCTAGGGAGCATGCTTAATTCCTCAAAGAGTGTTTATAGTTGAGATGAGAATCACTGGGGAATGGGTCAACCAAACCCAAAGGAACATATCTCTGACTATAGGAGCTACATTTCAGGCAGCTGACTAACCAGCCCCAACTTAGCCTAGTCCTTCCTGGTTGGATAGAGTCTTTTATCTAATAAGGAAATTGAATTTATCATTTAAAACCATTTCACAAAGAAAACGTCAGGTCCAGATGGCTTCACTGGCAAAGATGTTTGAAACATCTAAGGAAAGAATAATACAAATACCAAAAATTCTTCCGGAGAATACAAGAAGATGGAATGAGTCCTTCCTTACTCACTTTATGAGGATATAACTTTGATAAAACCTGATAACATTACAAAAAAGAAAAATTATAGGCCAATCTCCTTTTTGAGCATAGGTGCAAACATTTTAAACATATCAGCACATCAAATTTAATGATAGATTAAAAAGTAATGTGTCATGACCAATCAGATTTATTTGAGAAATACATGGTTGGTTTAACATTTAAAATCAACCAATGCAATTTCTCATATTAACAGAATAAAGGCATAAAAATCATTCTGCTATTTCAATATAAGCAGAAAAAGCTTTTGATAAATTCCAGCATCCATTCATTAAAAATTCTTGCCAAACTAGGAATAGAAGGGAACCTCTTTAATCTGATTGGATGTATCTACAAAAAACTTGGTGAAATGTTGAAAGGATGTTTGTATCATGGCGGGCACACAGTTGTACTAAGGTCCTAGCCAGTAAAATAAAGCAAGAGAAAGAAATAAAACGTATCAGAATTGGAAGGAAGAAATAAAATCATCAATAGATGACTTATTTGAGTAACTGGAACATCCGGAAGAATCTGCAGATAAATTACTGATAAATAAATGAATTTTATTAAAATTCCTAGATACAAAGTCAACATACAAAAATCGATTGCTTTTCTATATAACAGCAAGAAACAATTATAGAATGAAGTTTTAAAACAGCACTATAACTGTATCAAAAATCAAATACCTAGGAATTAATCTAATGAAAGATGTGTAAAAATCTACACAGAAAAGTATAAAATATTAGGGAGACAAATATTAAAAGACACAAATAAATGGAAAGATTTAATGTACAAATTTAAGATTTAATGTCAAATTAATGTAGAGGTACAGCACAAGCCCTCACAATCTCAACAGTGGTGTGTGCATGTGTAAACTGATAAGCCGATCCTTCAATTTGTATGAAAATGTAAATATCCAGGAACAACAACCCAATCTCAAGGAAGAACACAAAGTTAGAGAGCTTCAACTACTAGACATTAAGACTTATTAACAGTAACAGCAATCAAGACAGGTGGATGGTGACAGAGAAAAGGATGGGGGAGCACAGTATGGAGTTTGAGAAAGATTGAGGAGGGAGGAAGGACACCCAGGTGCTGAGTTGGCTTGGCAGGTGGTGGCGCTGATGGAAGGCAGCTGGTGGTATTAGGGCATTTGCAACAAGCGCTGCTGGAGAGCAGCAGGTGACAGGTGACGGAGGTGCACCCGCAGAGAGGGACACAGCCGGTTCCACTATCCCACCGCTGCAGTTCTGCTGCTCCTGGCGCATCTACATCCAACCTTCTGTTTACAACCAAGCCCCGAGGAGGCTGCTGGGCCAAAGCAAAGCCTGGTGCTAAAGAAGTATCCCGACAAAATAATTACAGTGTCAGCGAGAGAGCTGTGAGTTGCAAATGAAACTTAAATAATCTGAGCCCCGCATCCAAGCTGGGCAGTGAATTCAAATACTCCATGCATTGTTTGGGGTCCTTAAATCACTTTCTGACCTGGATCCTCCTTCCAGAAGCTGGGAGTTAGCCTGAGTAATTTGGGATCACCAGGACACCAGTGGTCTATTTGGCGACATGTCAGCTCAGTCCCTACAACCTGCTGCTGATAATGTCTGTGATGACCATCCGTTGTTCTGGCCAACCCAGCCCACATTCCTGCTTCTTCTGGAAAGGGCATCTCAATTTCCTTTGGGGGAACCTCCCTCCCCCACCCCCCGACCAGAGGCTCTGACTCCACCCCCAGCGGCAGGTGGGGGGCGTGGTCTCCAGCGGGCCAGGCTTAGCCACTCTTGCAGAAAGAGAAGTCTTTTCCTAAAGTTCCTGCAGGGACTGGATTGGGCCTCTTTGGGTCATGTGCCCACCCATGCCCCAATCACTGCGGCGGGCGTTTGCGGCACCATGATTGGATGGACCTGGGTCACGTGCCACCTCTGAAGGTGGGGGAGGGTTAGATCGGCGGCAGGTGCTTTGCGTGAGGAATGGGTCGCCCTCGGAGACGAGGGGAAGGGAGGCTAGGGCGGGCCCTCTACCCTTGCCCCACAGCACACAGCAGCCTGTGAGGAGGGCACCAGTGTCACTCAACTCCACAGAGAAGGCGGGGTCGCGCAGAGTGGTTTAGTTGCTCGTCCCAGGTCACAGCAGGAAGCGGCAGACTTTCTTAATGGGGGGCACGAGGGCTGTAAAGAGCTTAGCGCCCAGCTACATGTGGATCTCCATTTTAGTCGTGAGCCTCTCTCTGGGGGCATTTGGAGGGTTTCTCTCCAGGAGAGGAGTGTGATTCCATGACTGGGAGCAGGTTCTTAGGTTCCAGTCCTATATAGTAAAGACTATAGGTAGACTACTGATTTGGGGTTCATCTAGCTGTGTAAATTGGGCAAATAAATGACAGACTTTGTGAGCCTGGGCTTTCCTGGTCTATAGCAAAGGAGGAATAACAGGCTGTACGTCAGGATCACTGGGAGGATTAAGTGAGTTAATATTTGCAGAAGTCCTTTGGAAGCAGTGGTAGCCCCACGGATTTGCTGTTCTGCTCTGGATCTCTTCCCAACTCCTTATTATCAAGGTAGACCCCAGAGGGGTCTACTTCCTGCAAAGCAAGTGCTGATAAGTATGTGGGATGTCGTTGGGTTAAGAGTGGCCCTCTGCAACCTAGAAGAGCTAATAGTAGCCCCCCATGAAGTGTCCCGAGCACTGTGGGGACTTCCCATGCAGTCACTTGACCCTCACCATACTCCTGGAGGTAGGTTCTGCGATTATGCTTACTTTATGGATAAGGGCACTGAAGGGACAGAACGTGCAGGAGGACCCTCAGTTACTGAGGGGCAGAGCTGGGGTTTGAACCTGGGTCTGTTGGATTTGGAAACCTATGTTCTTTACTCTGCAGTAGTGCTCGTGCTGCTCAAGTGAGGGATCCTGCCTTGGTGGGGAGTGCTCAGGGGAGAAGCTTTAGGCCAGCACTGGGCAGGGGTGTTCTTGATTCATTAGAATGATTGAAATGGGCAGCTTCCTGCCTTTGCACCTCGTGGGCTTGTCCAGCGTCTTGCAGGGCACTTGCAGAATGTCGGATGAGATCGGGGGTCCCTGGGGCTTTGCAGCACGTGCACACAGCACTAAAGGACCAGCAAGTCAGTAAAAGTTTATGAAACTCTATTCACTCATTCATCTGTGTATTCATCTGCGGCAGTCACGAGTTTTAAGGTGTATAGGCGAAACACGGGGACTGTAATGCACCGTCCTCACTGTGACAGACATCTGACGCTCTGTGAACCCCGTCCCCACTTCTGACTGCAGCGCCGGGTGGTTGGCACAGTTCAGGAGGCTGGTGGGGGGAGGGCCACAGTTAGCTGTTGGGGGGTGGGTGAGCCCTGGGCCTTCGATGGGCACTTTCTTCTCTCTGGCTTTGTAGAGGTGGATGGATGTGAACCTGAAGATGCTGAGGGCTGTCCTGCCCCCTCAGGGGGAGACCGCATCCATCAGCCTCGTGGAGGACAGCAGGGCCAGGAGGTGGAGAATTCAGAGAGATTTTGTAACCTACAGGACCAGCTGGGCACGTCTCTGGACTTCTCAGGTAGGGGAGGCCATCAGACCTTTAAATAACCCAATTCCAGTAGGGTTTCTACCTATGTGCACTTGACCACAAGCACTTAGTAATCTCATTTCAAAATCAAGAAGGAACAACGTTCTACTTTATTACAGTACTAGCATGTGTATAAGTCATGTGTGTTGGCTTTATGTTTAAGAGATTTTTCTATACCACGGGGACCTGGGCTTTAGTTCTGGCTTTGTCTCAAACTCATAGCACGACTCCACCTCCTCTCTGGGCCTCAGTCTTCCCATCTGTAAAATGAATGCTCTGGGCCCACTGCCTCCTGAAGTCACTCTCACAATGTCTGAATTTAAGATTAGTATCCGTGCGATGAGACCAAATAATGAGAAACTGAGAAAACGAATGTGTCATCTGCTGGGCTCAGAGTTCCATTTGTTGACACAGAAAGGAGAGTGACCGAGGACCGAGTGCCCAGGGCCGGGGGTGCAAGGCTGGCTTTACAGGAGGCCGGCACGGCCCCTTGTAGACATATAAAGGGCTGGTAACGATTAAGCCTGCGTGCCAAGCTCCCTTCGCAGATGGCTGCGGGGCTTGTGCGCCGAGCTCTGGGGAGGAGATGTGGAAAGGGAAGCAGCTGGTGTCAGATCAGCCACAGACACAGGCTTTAGGGCTGTGCTGTTTTTAACACAGACCTTGAACGCCCGTGACCCTCAGGCGCGGTGGCCGGGGTCCCAACCTGAGAAGATGCAAAAGATTCAGCTCCTCCGTCTCTCAGGCTCCAGACATATCCCAGGTGGATATGACAACTAGCCAACAGAGACAGCTGGCCTTTTTTCTTGCGTCATCAGTGGGACCGGTCCTCCTGGCCTGAGCTAGCCATTTATGCTATTGATCGATCGCATTTGGACAGCACGGTTGTTAGGGTGTGTTAGGCCACCAGTAGCAAAACCCTGAGGCTGCCTTGGATCCCCCCCAGGGTTCCCTTCATGCCACCATGTGACCACAGCGGACAAGACGGAGATTTCAGCCTGTGGAACAGAGACCGCAATCAGATGCCGCTGGGCATGAACCCACTGGCAGGTGCTTGCTCCAGACCTAAATATTTCTCATCTAACTTTTGTTTGATACCTATTAAGCCTGTCTAACCAAAGCATCTCCCCGACCATGAGTCACCGAGTGTGTGGTGGTCTGGTTTAGGCAGGCTGAACTTGCTCTCCCATGCTTCTGTAAACAAACTTCAAAACCTCAGGGGTTGAACCCACCGTTTACTGTTCACTCACACAAGGTCTGCTCTGGATCTAGCTCCTCTGCAGGGAAGTTTCCTGCGGAATGGCAACTCAGACCCCCAACTGCTCCATCTCTTAGCTGCGTGTGGCTCCAGGGTCCCCATGGCAGGGAGGAGGCCTGCAGGCCCCATGCACTGGATTTGAGATGCTTTGGCCTGGAAGGGACAGGTCTCACTTCTGCTCCGCTCACAGCCCATGGGCCACACCTAGAAGCACTCACAAGGCCCCATGCAGGTGCAGGGGGCCAGGAAGGGAGCACTGCGCCAACAAAGAGCAGTAAATGTGGCTCTGTCTGCCTTTCATGGCTTCCCCTTGTCCTCAGCATCAAGGCTGCACCCTGCCTGCCGAAGGCTTTCCCCGTTCCCCAGGGCCCAGTCCATGCTCCCCGGGTGCTGAGCGGGTTTAGCCATCAGAGCAGCCTTCCCTCGGGCTTCCCCCTGGCCTTTGCACGTGCTGTCCCTCTGACCCTCCCCCCCCCCACCACTCCTCTTCTCCTGGCTGACTCCTGCTCATCCTCCATGCCTCGTCTCAGGTTTTGTTTTCTGTTCTCCCCAGCTGGGATGGGCACTTCTGTGGGCCCCCACACCTCCGCATGTATACCATTGGTTCATCATTGCCCGGGTGTCTATTTTTTGTCTTCTTGACTTCCTCCCTGCACCAGTCCAAGCTATGACTTGATCCTGACACCCCAGTGGGGCTCAGCACCCAGCAGCGGTGTTCGCTGGTCATTGGTTAATGAAAGAAAAAGCCATGAATGAATTGTATTGCAGTTGGCTTGTCTGCGGAAGTGCAGAATGAATTGAGGTAAATCAGTTTTGTTAGACATCCTTCCGGTAAAGACTGCAGCTTCCTGAGGACCCGTGGCTGGCTCTGGGGAGAGAGCTGTGTCACTGCCCCTCCCTAGGCACGTTTGCTCTGCAGCACAAACCAAAAGGAGGGGGGACCCTTCCCTGCCCGAGGCATGCCTTGTACAGAATTTCATTGCTGCAGTTTGCAACAGTGCTTGTTGGTGGATGGAAGCCCTCCTTTCAAGGGGGAGTGACATCAGGGCTGGGGGGTAGGGCGTGGTGGTTAGAAGCACAGGCTGGTTCTCAGATCCCAGCTCTGTCACCAGGGAGCCACACGGCCTTGGCAGAGAACCTTCACTGTTCTGAACCCCCTTGATGAAATGAGGTAAGAGCCAGAAGTTTGGTGGCCAAGGATGCGTGGAGCAGTCAGCACCCCACAGGCAGACAGCACCTTCTCCGTAGTTTCAGCTACTGTTACTATGGTTTGTTATTAGTATAAAGCAGGATCGAGTACTGGATAAGTATTCGGGGTCTCAGGATACTTTAAGGGAATGAATGTGGCTGGTGCTGGCCTTTAGAGATGGGGAGTGCATTCTGTCCAGAGCCGATCTGGGACATGCCTGTTTCTACAATAACCCCCTCCTCCGGTATTTTACCAGTTGGTTCTCAGGATCTTGTTAAGTCAGCAGAAAAGCTCCTTTATTCACTCACCTACACTTTGGTTTGGCTCCCAGCTCTGCCACTGGCTATGGGGCCTGAGCTACTACCTTATCCTCTCTGTGTCTCAGCTTCTCCATCTGTAAAGTGGGGATAACAATTGTACTTACAGCTTACGGGATTGTCATGGAAATTGAGTGAAATGCATACAATGTTTAGAAAGTGCCTGGAACATAGGAAGCACTCAAAACATGTGGATTGATATTCTTATTATCAGACACGGTCTATGACAAGTGTGGGGGGGGTTCTGCAGGGAATAAGCCCCTATCCCTCCCCTCAGGGGGAGGGGGCGCATGGGTCAGACAAGCAAGCAGGCAATTGCACCCCAGGGCGGAAAGTTCCTGACACAGGCGGTGAAGAGGGGAGCTAGAGCAAGTGTGGGCTGGGAGTCAGACCTCAAGGTTTGGGATTCTGGCCTCATCCTGACTGAGTGTCAAAGGCGATTGGCACTAGAACCACCCACCTCACCCCAACGTCAGGAGGTTGAACAACCCGACGGTGCTTCGAGCAATGCCAGCGCACCATCTGCATGCTCAGGGTGGGTAGGCATTCCTTTTACTCCAGATCTCGGGGTGCAAGTCAGAGGAGAGCTGAGATTGAAGAATGGGGAGGAGCTGGGAGGGCAAGGGCTCAGGCTTGGAAGCAAGTGATGTTGAGGAGGGACAGAAGCTTGGTATGGCACCCTGCAGGATGTCCCAGGGAGGGAGGAGGGATAGGCAGTGAGGCTGGAGGTAGCGGGGGCCATCCTCCTGGAGACCGCGCACCTGCTCATTCAGCCAGTGTTCTCCGCACCGCTCTGGGTCCGGGCCTTGGGGGCATAGCAGGGCATAAAACAGGCTTAGCTAAGGAGTTGAGCCTTTAGCCTTGGCTAATGGGAAAGCCAAGGGAGGATATTATGCAGGAAAAGGAGGTAAAAAATGTGCCTTTAAAAAGATGCAAAGGCTGAATCAGCGAGGGTTCAGATCCCAGCGCCAACATGAAAGGGTCACAGTGACCTGTTCTGAATAGAAATGTCATAAGGGCCAGTACTATGGCCTCGGCCCTTTTCCTCCATGTAGGGTGGCCATGTAAAATGAGGGATGCCCAGTTAAATTTGCACTTCATACAAACAACAAATGATTTCTTAAGTATAAGTATGTCCCAAACATCACATGAAACATACTAAAAGACCTGCTATCTCTGGCAACCTGACCTCCATGGGGTCATGGCCAGGGGCCAGGAGCTGATGGGGCTTTCAGGCTTCCCTGAGCTTGGCCCTCAGCTTGATGAGGGCAGGGTAACGTCTTCACAAGACGGAGGTAGAAAGAAGACAGAGGCACTCCACCCCGCCCTGGAGCCTCACTGTCGGCTTCTCCCTTTTCCAGTTGGCTAAGCCTCACCCCGCCCTGCTTCTGCAGAAGGCTGGGCCCACTCAACCTGGCATTGAAGCCCCTGCCAGCGAGGGTGAAGGAAGGCAGCTTCCTGAGTCCATCCAGATGTTGATCAGTCTGCTGGTTCATCCCAGACCCTTTGGGGCTGGAGGGTTAGAGTGAGATGGATACCACACAGCCCTTTCTGTTCAAGGAGCTCAAGGATGCTGGCTATATGTGGAATTCTTCAAGCAGTCTTTTCAAGGGTAGTGTGTGCAAAGTGCCCCCATGAGCAGGAAGATCAGAAGCACCATTGCCGAGCCTTAGCTTGCCGGCTGGTGTGGAGAGGAGCAGTGGGGTTGTGCAGAACGAACAGCTCTTGGGAGGCAAACCTCTTTGGTTCTAGCCTCAGTTTTACCATCTACCACGTGTATGAGCTTGGGCAAGCTACTTCTCCTTCCTCCGGTTCAGTGTCCAACCTCATGGGCTTTTGGGGAGGTGAACAGAGCTGACACGGATGAGATGCTCAGCTCCACAGCGCCCGGCACCTGCCCAGGCACCCAGGTCCCCGACACACAGATGCAAAAGGTATGGTCTCCATGTCACCGATGAGGAAACAGATTCAGGAAGGTGAAGTCCCAGGGTGACATCCACCAACTGGCAGAGCCAGACCTTGACCCCGACCCGCCTTCCTGAAACCCAGCATCAGATAACGAAATGGCAACACAGAAGGGTTCTCCAACTTAAAGCTCATGGGCTTCTCTAAAAAGCTGAAACTTCTTTACAAGACTAATGCATATTCATCACAGACAATTTAGAAAATGCAGTTTTGCCAAAAGAAGAAAATACAACTCACCACCCAGAGATAGCCACGGTTGACGTGCCATGGCATGTATTTTAAGACTTTGGGGGAAATATTTAGAAACCTAGAACTGAGATCCCAGCACTGCTTTTGTTCATAGCTTAGGGTTGAAACAGGGCTTTCAACCTCAGCACTGTTGACATTCTGAGCTGGATAGTTCTTCGTGGAGGAGGCTGTTGTGCACATGGCAGGGTGTGTAACAGCTTTTCGGACCTCTACCCACCCGATGCCAGTAGCCCACCCCTGAGTCCAGATAAGCGAAGACGTCTTTAGATAGTGCCAAGTGTCCCTTGTGGATCAAAATGCCCGCCCCCCCTTGAGAATTGCTGGGTTGAGGGGTAGAGAGTCTAGGTCAGCCACACCTGGCTTTTAATCCCAGCTCAGGTGTAGACTCAGGCAAGTGAGCCAAAGATTCAGCCCCACTGTCCTCATCCATGAGATAGGGAAAATATCTGCCCGCCCTGCACAACTGGGAGGATTCCAGGTGATGGTGCCTGGGACACAGAAAGCACTCACTTCAAGGAAGCTGCCGTTGACATCGGCATCCTTGAGGTGGTGGCTTCTCCGAGGAGGCCTGACTTCACACAACCCCAGACAAATCAACAGTAAACTATTCACCTGCATTAGGAAGGCCCTTTATGCCTGAGCGACAGGCACATCTTGTGTTAGAACGGCAACAGGAGTTAGGACGAAGAACATGGCTCTAGAACCAGCTGGCCTACTTTTGCATCCTGTCTCTGTCCCCAGATGCTGGCAAAATGTCCGGCAAGATCTGAACACTTCAGTGCCTCAGTTTCCTCACCTGTACTGTGAAGACAACGGTGGTTCCTACCTCATGGGGTCATGAGGAATCAAGGAGTTCACCAACTCGGTGGCTGTATTAACAAATATTATTATTACATACGCCTGGCCCCGGGGAGACGGTGAGGGAGGGAAGGGGCACGTTGGGAAACCACCACAACGGGATCCTGCCTGGGAGAAACACCGGTGCTGAGCAGCTCTAGGCTGAGCAAACGGCTGCACGTGGTTGTCTCCACGTCTGCTTCTCTCTAGACCCTGGGCAGTCACTGTCCCTGTGCCTGAAGGCTTGTGAATGATAGCTAGCTAGCTATCCTTGAGGTCTGGGACACTGGAGTCCACACCCTGTGGAAATTTCACTTTAAAAAATTCATTGGGTCGGGGTGCCTGGGTGGCTCGGTTGGTTAAGCATCTGACTCTTGGTTTTGGCTCAGGTCGTGATCTCAGGGTCATGGGGTTGAGCCCCTTGATGGGCTCCACGCTCAGCCTGGAGTCTGCTTGAGATTCTTTCCCTTTATGCCTCCCCCTCCTTGCTCGCTCTCTCCCCCTTCTCTCTAAAATAAATAAAGTCTTTAAAAAAATCATTGTGTGTTGGGGGCTCATGTGTGTTTTTTAAAGGTTTTTAAAATTGTGATAAAATATTCATAACATAAAATTTTCCATTTAAACTATTTTAAGTGTTATGCAACTGTTACGTTATACGCCATTAGGCCACCATCACCACCATTTGTCTCCAGAACCATGTCGTCCTCTGAAACTAAAACTTGGTCCCCATGAAACAACAGATTTCTGTTTACCCCCTTCCCCAGCCTCTGGGGACCTGAATTCTATTTTCTGTCTCTATAAATTTGACTACGTACTTTGTATAAGTGGAATCCTACACTGTTTGTCCATTATTTCACTTACTTGGTTTATTTTACTTAGCATGTCTTCAGGTTTCATCCATGTGGTAGCCTGTGCCAGACTTTCCTTCCTTTTGAAGGCTGCACAGTACCCCATTGCACGTATTGACCACACTCGGTTTATCCATTCATTGGTGATGGGCTCTTAGTTGTTTCCACCTTTTGGCGATTGTGAATACTGCTCCTGTGAACATGGATGTGCATGTTTGAGTCCCTGCTTTTGATTCTTTTGGGTCTCTATCCAGAAGTGGAATTGCTGGATCATCTGCTAATTCTGTGTGTAAGTTTTTGAGGGAGTGTCGTACTGTTGGCCAAAGCAGCTGCCCCATTTTACATTCCTATCAACAAAGCTCTCCACATCCTCGCCAATACTAAGTGTTTTAAATCCAGCCTCCCTGTAGATTTTTACACCCTGAAAAGAGTTGAGTGTGTGCAAGGGAAGGGCCTTTCTTCATAATAATTCTTTGTTTTTTAATTTTAATTTTAATTTTAATTTTTTAAGGGATTTCTTTTTTTTAAAGATTTTATTTACTTATTTGAGAGAGAGATAGCGAGAGAAAGCACAAGCAAGCAAGGGGGTGAGCAGGGAGCCTGACACAGGACTGGATCTTGGACCCCAGGATCATGATCTGAGCCAAAAGCAGATGCTTAACCCACTGAGCCACCCATATGCCCCAAATTCTTTTTTTTTTTTTTTTTTTAAGAGCTTCAGACATTTCCAATGAGCAGTTAACAGGCTGGACCCTCACAAGAGCACTGCAAGGGGGGAGAGGCTGAGACCCTTTTCCCTCATCATTCTCTCCCTTTTGTCTTATTTTTGAGCCTAGGGGAAAGCTGAAGAGCTATTTCAAAGAGTCAAGAAGATTCCAAACTAGAACTCAAGTCCTGAGCTCTTTGGGCCTTTTTCCTCAGATCAGACTGTTTGCCTTTTATTCAGTTGTAACTGAACCCAAGTTCATACATTCAAGGCCAAACATTGAGACATCAGGTGTGCAGCAAAGGAAAGAGTTTTATTCCAGATGCAGCCAAAGCAGGAGATGGGAGGGCAAGCTTCAAATCTGCCTCCCCAAAGGGGGAGTTCTTTATAATCATAGGGGTTGAGATTACATACATATTAGTGAAAATGGCAGAAAAATTTATGACTATTCCTGAGGAAAGATGGAGCATGCACATTGAGCAAACATATATGTAACATACATCCCATGTTCACTTTGGGGTGGAGACATAACATCAGAATGAGGTAAAATCCAGCCCCTGACATCAGCAGACTATGTTAGGACAAGGATATGGGTCTATGGGCATGCTCTCAGAGCTGGTATTAACTGTATGGGTCTTGGGCAAGGAATGTAGGGCCCTGTTTGTTCCTAGGCTGGAACAGTATCAGTTGACTTTGAGTCCAGTCTTCTGCCTAGACAGCCACTGGATTTGTTAGTGGGGCCTAAAAAGACACAATAACCAACTAGGGGTAACGGTTCTCTGAGAAACAAGCTTTAAACTTTCTGCTAGTTTCAACCTCATTAACCCTGTGGGGTGTAGTTTCAATCCCCTCTGAGTTATGATCATTTCTTAGTCATTTTTTTAAAAAGATTTTATTTATTTATTTGATACACAGAGAGAGACAGCAAGAGAGGGAACACAAGCGGGGGAGCGGGAGAGGGAGATGCAGGCTTCCTGCGGAGCCGGGAGCCCGATGCGGGGCTCAATCCCAGGACCCTGGGATCATGACCTGAGCTGAAGGCAGACGCTTAACGACTGAGCCACCCAGGTGCCCCCTGATCAATTCTTAGTCTTAAAGGAATTATGGTGATGACTACTCTGGTTACATCTTTGTCTCCTCAGGTGAGGTAGGTTTTGAGAAAAGAGTGGTTTTTGTAAATATTAGCCGTAGGCAAAATTCTTTCAATAATTAACATGCCTACATGCAAGACTAAGCAGAAGTTTCTAACTTATAGGTCACAGCAGCAAGGGAAATAGGAGTAGCATGGAGTCAGACATACTAAGTTTTTCCCTGTTACAGGGTCCCTATTCACAATGCATTGCCTTGGTCTTGGGAGACTTTCTACACACTTGCAGACACAGAGGGAGTAGGAGGCCATAAAACTTCCTAAACCAGCCTCATCCCTGCTGCTCAGGGGCCGTAGACGTGCCAGATGGGTCTTCAGCATGGCCTGGATCACACAACCTCTGCTTGTCTGCAGGATCAGAAAGTGAAGGGAGAGAGAAAGCCCCTCATGGAGTTCTCCCCACTCTTCTCGACAAGCCCTGGCTTTCGCATCTGGGAGGCAGATGTTAGAGATGGCTAGCCCTCTGTTACTTGTTTGATGAACAAGCTTGCACACACAGTCCTCTCTCATCTGGCTAGTCTTTCATGTCTTTCATAAAATGATGCCAGCAGGACAGTTTGGGACATGTATTATACAATTTTTGGTGATCTCTGTTCCTTCCTGTAGGTTTGAGTTACTACCACTTAGTATCATTTCCCTTCATTATGAAACTTCCTATAGCAGTTCAAGTACAAGTTTACTGATGATGAATTTTCAGTCTTTGTCTATTTGAATGTCTTTATTTTGCTTTCTTTTTTGAAGGATAATTTTATTTGATAAAGAATTATGGGTTGATGGATCTTTTTTCTTCCAGCATCATAAATATGTTTTTCCATTCTCTTACGGCCCTCATTGTTTCCAGTGGAAAGTCAGCTGTCATTCATACAATTATCTTTCTGTATGTAATATGTTTTTTCCTTTAGCTGCTTCCAAGATTTTCTCTTTATACTGACATTTCAGAATATGATTGTAATATATCTCTGTGTAGTTTTCATTGTATTTATCTCATTTGGAGTATGCTGAGCTTCTTATACTTGTAAATTAATGTCTTTCAGCAAATTTGGGATGTTTGGGGCTTTTTTCTTCAAGTATTTTTTTTCATACCCATACTCCCTCTCCTCTCCTTCTAGGTTTCAAATTACATGTCTTTTGGGCCACATGCTATTGTCCCAGAGATCTTTGAGGTTCTGTTCATTTTTTTCAATCTTTTGTCTCTCTGTTCTTCAGATTGGATAATTTCTATTGATTGAGCTTTCAATTCAGTGATTCTCCTGCCTCTAATCTGATGTTACATTCTTCTAGTGACATTTTCATTTCAGGTATTGTTTTTTCAACTCTACAATCTATATGTAATATTGTTTTGTTTTGGTTTGGTTTGGTTTGGTTTCTATGTCTCTACTGAGATTCTCCAGCTATTCGTTCCTGAAGTACATATTTTCTTTAAATCCTTGATTGCATTTATAATAGCTGCCTTAAATTTCTTGTCTGAAATTATTTCAGCATCCAGGATCATTTTCTGTTGACTGCTTCTTTTCTTGATAATGGGTCACATTTTCCTGCCTCTTTGTCTGTCTAGTGACTTAATGATTGACTACTGGACATCATGTGTGATATGTTACAGAGATTTTGGATTCTGTTGTGTTCCACTGAAGAGTGAACACTGAAAGTAGGCAGTTAATTTGGGTGGACCCGTACCCCAAATCATGCCTCCCTCATGGTCAGCTGGAGCTGGAAACTCTGCTTAGTTCTTTGTATTTCTTTCTTTCTTTATTTTTTAAAGATTTTGTTTATTTATTAGAGGGAGAGAGAGAGAGAGCACAAGCAGGGGGAGCAGCAGAGGGAGAGGGAGAGGCAGGCTTCCCAGGGAGCAGGAAGCCCAATATGGGGCTTGATCCCAGGACCCTGGGATCATGACCTGAGCTGAAAGCAGATGCTTAACCATCTGAGCCACCCAGGCACCCGAAATATCCCCGCTTCTATGCCTCAAAAAATTTATCAGTAACATGGAGATAAGAACAGTATCTACTTCTTAGAGTTTTTGAGAGGATGAAATGAGCTACTATATGTGACAACATTTAACATAGTGCCTGGCATATAGTAAATACTCCATAAATATTAGCCATTTTCACTGAAGATATAAATCACTTAGCACAATGCCTGACGCATCATAGGCAGTAAATAAATAGTATTAATAGTTGCCATTATTTCTCAATTCTGGATACTGACATCCAATTAATTATTTTTCCTTCTGCCAGGCCAGCAGTATCTTGTCTCTCTTGTTGGAACAAATGGAGAATAGGCAGTGAAAATCAATACTCCAGAAGCTGCATATTGGCAGCACCATTGGAAGCCACTTGGGGAGAATCCAATGGGGAGTTCGGGCTGGAGGCAGCTGCTCTTGGGAAGGATTCCACCTCCAGTTGTTACTGATGTGTGAAATCACAGTTCGAAAAGCGAGAAAATATCATGGCAGAATTCCAGGGGCTAGACCAGCTCTATAGACTTGATGGAGTTAGGTCAATTTTGGAGATGCTTCAAGAAATGACAATTCTTTTCTTGCTCTTTCCAACAACATCTTCTGTGCTTGTCCAATATCTTGCTGCCAAAACCTACTCCTCCTCTCCCCACCATCTCTGGGTGGGTATTATTTAGCTTGGGCTCATTTTCCCTCCACTCCCTAATGAAGTTTTGATTCCCCTCATTACCATCATTTGCCATTTCCCAAATTCTCAAAGAACGCAGGGAAGAAGGTGTCAGAGTTTTGCCAGCCCAGCTGGCTTTGATCTGATATTTGTCAGATCAGATATTTGGCATGCTCGGTGGGGTTGCTTTGATTTTTTTTTTTTTTTAATTTCTGCTGAGGAACTGGCTTACAGGAAGCATTATTAAGAGGAACTGTCAGAAGGAGTGAATCTGCAGCACCAGATTGCATGTAGGTGGCCGGTGTGGGGACTCTGGTCCAGGCCCCACCTAAGTGGATAAGCGTTTACAAAGCACCACCTGTGGGCCATGACTCAGCCACGTCTCCTGTTGCTACAGTCGCACAGCCAGGTGTTCTGTTTCCAAGAAAACAAGGACTTGATCTGTGATTTGGGGACAGTGAAGCCTTGGTGTTTCCCTTCCTTGCTATATGACCTCATATTAGTTATGGAAAGGTTTGGCTATAAATAACACAGACCTAAATAAGAGTCTCTTAAACAATGTAAAGGTTTATTTCTCCTTCATGTAACAGTCCAGAGGGAAGCTGTTCTGTTCTGCTCCAGAAAGTCCTCCGGAACTGTGGGTCCCTCTAGCTTGTTGCTTCACTGTGCATGGTGTCCATTTTCCAAGGTCACCTCATTGTTCAAAAGGGCTATTGAAGCTCCTGCCATCATAACTACATTCCAGCCAACAGGAAGGAGACCGAGCAAGAATCTCGAAGGACTTTTGCCAGAAGTTGCACACATTTCTTCCATTCACATCCCAGTTGGCCAGCACTTGGTCACACGGCTTCTCCTGGCTGCAAGAAAGCTGGGAAATACAGTCTGTATTCCCAGCAGCCATGTTCTCAGCTACAAGAAAGGAAGGAAAATGATCACTGGAGGAAACTAGCAGGTTGTTTGGGAGAGAGTGATGATGCCACGGAAAACATTGCCGAATGCATCAGAGGACCTGTGTTTGCATTGCAATCTGCCCTACCCCTTCCCCCAGCCTCTGTTCTCTCACCTGCAAAGCGGGGATGATGGTAATTACCTCAGAGTTTGTGAAGATTGAACGATATGTTGTATTGGAAGATAGTTTCTAAGGCTCTCAAAACATCAGCAAACATTAGGATCTGCTGTGGAAATTCATTTCCAGTGCTAATAGTACGTGTATCAAATTTATGGAGGTGTTTGTATGAAACAGTATGCACCTGTCTGCAGGTCTGCTCTGGTCCAGGTCTGGCAGCCTGGACTTTGTAGCTTCTGTGTGGCTGGTTGGCAAGAGAAATAATTTGTCTGGTGCCTGGGACCTGTTAGTGCTGGTTGTGGTGTCAGGAAGCCCAGATGGGGCACAGTGAGAAGTTCTAAAGTGTGATGCAGGTACAATTGGTGCACAAGTTGATTTTCGATGGAAACCTTAAAACGTTTGTTAATAACAGTAATTTTTTAACATATCATTAGAATAAAAAAAGGAGAACTTGACCATCGAGCCTGGGGCTTTCATAGACATTAAGGCTTAGGACAAGACTGAGTTTCTATAAAGTGAGTTTAAAGAAAAGTTAGGTAAATAATAATTTAAGTGACACTTGGCTTTGGCAGAAACTCAGATGAGAATTGTATCTCTGGCCAATATCTAGATTTCACCGTGGCGAGACCTGGAGCAGAGGACCCGGGAACCATTTTCTGGACTCCTGACATGCGACATAATATTTGTGTATTTTTAAGCTGCTAAATTTGTGATAATTTGTTATGCAACAGCGGAAAACAAATACACACGGTTAGGGATTAAGACATCAGAAATGTCATCAACCTGGACATGTTTCTTAAACCATTTCCTCATTTGGACCCTGGTGACAGGACTATGTACTTGTAGATTTGCTGGAGGGACAAGTAAGGAGAAACATGTGGGTTCTTACCTAATGTGAGGGAAATATTGAGCTTAATAACTGTGGATTAGAACACAGGGCTATAGGATCAATCCCCACAAGGACCACATTTGTCCAGTTCCATGACCCCAGAGATGGGCGAACCTTGGTAATTCTCAATAAAGCTGGTAGAACTTTCTTTATGCCCTGGTCATTTAGTTTCTTGTGCTTTAATTCTCTCCAGCCACTAGCAAAAGGGCCTTAACTTGGACCAAAGCCAGATGAGACAGCTGAGCATGGAAAATTCTGGACAACCACCCTCTTTACCAGGGAAAATCAAAGGCAGATGCTTTTGGGTGTGGGGTCAGAAGCCAGGACACTTAGGGGACAAGCTCCGTTGAGCTTCTTTGTGAACCTTTCTGTTGGGGTCTCGGGAAGAAGTGCTCTGTCCAGAAGTTGGATGGGACAGCAACTCCCAGGATCCCAGATCAAAAGCCTTTTCAAAATCCATCAGAAAAGATTTCTTAACAAGGAAAGGGTAGAGTTTTGCTAAATAGGAAGATTCAACTGATATTCTAAGGCAACTTTACTGGAGATAGGAAATCACCTGGGTCACTTGTTTTAAAACATTCCTGATCCTCCAGCCCCACACCCAGAGAGCTGGATTCAGAAATGTCAGGTAGTCACCAGCTGTCTGCATTTTTATCAAGTCTCTCAGGGGATTATGGTCCATGCAGGTATTCGAGGATTGCAGGTGTCCTGACAGATGTTTAACAGCCAGCTTTCTGGGAAAGTAAACCCTGGTTTGTAATGTTTGCAAATTTCTGAGGTGTAAACACTCTGATGGGAGCTGATGGCATTGACCATCAAGAAGAAATACACAGTAGCATATCATTACATGGTGTTTCCACCACACAGGTAGGAGAGACGTCAATGACCTAAAGAGTATATAGTTAAATGTAGTCAAATAATTATAAAGGGCTGTGTTTTGAGTATTACTTTTGTTTTTAATATAATTTAATATTAAGTTTATGTAATTTAATGGATAACAGTGGGTCTGTTTACCAGCTGGCTCACAAAATTCCTGAAAACTGAACAATAGGGTTTTGCAAGACAGTGCAAGGCAGCTCCAATAAACGATTGAGCTGAGGGACGTTGATTTGATTGTAGGCCAACTACATGATTCCCGGGGCTAGGGCCTGGGCAGCTTAGCTCTAAAAGCTCCCCATTTGATTCTGAGGTTTGTACAGGGTTAAGAACCACTGACCTAAACCCTCAGTACTCAGTGGGTGGTCCACAGACATGGACGCAGGATCAGCATCACCTGAGGGGCTCATAAGAAATACAGGCTCTCAGGCCCTGCCCTACACCTGCTGAATCAGAACCTGCATTTCAAGAAGATCTCAGCGGATTCTTATGCACAATAAAGGTAAAGAATTTGGGGTTCCCAAACACACCAGCTTGTGACAGTGACACGGATGTGCTTTAAAATGCAGATTCCTGGGCTCATCACTCAGTGGGTCTGGGGCTCCAGGGATCCCTACTGAGATGATGCCCATGCACTTCTGGGTCTGGGAACTTGCAGTAGACAATTCATTTCAAATATAGTTCTCTAGGGTAGAAGGGAAATCCTAGCAAGAGAGAGAAATTCTTCAATCTGTACCTGGTAAATGTCACGAGGTAAAGCATGAGAACAAAAAAGACACTGTGGAGAACATGTTAATCATTGAGGAGGCCGGGAGGACAGGTGACTCATGAGGTCGAGTGCCTGGCTTGCGAGGATCCTCAGTGTTGTTCTTCACGTGGAACTGCCCTGAGGTGGGGTGCGGACTGTGGAGTTAGAGGGTCCCTCCCCTACAAGCAGTTTCCTGGCTTCCTTGTGCCTCAGTCTGGTCTTCTGTGAAATGGGGATGATAGCCCCTCCCCTCACAGGGAGGCTCTGAGAAACAAAACTCGTGTGTAGAGGGCTAGGCAACCTGCAGTCTCAGCACAAGACAGCAATGACCAATGGGAAATCTCGTGCATGTGCATGTGTGGGTGTCTGCATGCATGTGGGTGGTCATCCGCATGGGTGTGCAAGAAGACGGTAGGAGGGTAGCAAGATGCCCATGCTGGCTGACCCCAGGGCTTTATGCTGAGTTCAAGGGCAACTGGAACGCCAGTGGTAGTGGAAGGAGTCTGGCTAATTAGAAAGACCTGGAACTAAATAGCGCAGCTGTAGGGGATGAGGTTGGAGAGGCCAAACCCTTCACTCGCAAGGACAGAAAGAGTACAGAAGCCCATGGCTGCACAGTGCTGGGTGAAGGAACGGAGGTGGAAAGGGCTACGGGGCTCCTGTGTCTGGAGGGAAACACAACCAAGGAAAGAGGCTGGATGTAGGCTATTTTCTTTACAGTTGTCTTTTCAGTAAAGATAAGCCGTAGATAATTGTGCGGGAGCACGGCCCAGCTAGAAAGCCAATTGATAACAGGGACTCTAGTTAAAGATGCAGAAGGTCTGGAAGCATGAAACCTGTGGGTTCTTCTCACACTCCTCCCCTGGCTCCTCCATGAACTTAGCAGATATCACTGTGTGGCTGTTAGCCATCACTTTTGGAAAATGCGCAGGAGCAATCCCTGTCTCAGAAAGGCAGATGTGCAGCAGTTTGCAGAAGGCTGTGTCTGGGAATAGGAGTGAAGTACCCGGTGCCACAGAGAATTTAGGGCCATTGTTCATAGAATCCTACTGGAAGGTGTTCCTTGCGTCTAAATCCCCAAGCCCTGTAAGTAGCCCCTGTTAAGCTGCAGGGCTGTGCAAGGAGAAGGGCCATGGATGGAAGAAGCTCTTGTCAGAGCAGGTGCCAGGGCAGGGCTGGCTACATAATTTGCAGGATCCAGTGTGAAATATGAAGCTTATTCCTTTCTTCCGTGGTCTCTCTCTCATAGTGTTTTGTACTTGCTGTTTAATGTTGTTCTAAGTAAAGCAAAATTAAATTTTAATAATTAACATGAATTTTATTGTTCATCTTGCATTGTGCAATGCCTGTTTGGAATGCAGATATAAGCCTTTAACTCATTCATGGAGTTACCGACATTACACAATTTGTGTTTTGTCGCTTATACCTGGATAGATGTTTTGTTCGTTCCAGAAGAGTGGGGATCTGCACAAAGCTAACTCAACTGCTTTTATTTCTTGATGCGTGTACATTCTGCCAGCATTCTTCCTCTGTTTCACAGATGAGTAAGGAAGGACAGAAAGGAGAAAGAACTGTGGGTGGTCTTATCTTTCCCTTTCCTTCTGTGGCATCATCTTCAGCATAAACAGTTGGCTAACATGAGACTTCTCAGACACCGGGAGACAGGGTATGAGAGGGCTCCTGGGTTGTTCGTGTTTCTTAGAGTGTCACTGTGTTCTTTCTGGGTTGGAAGCAGGTTTTCTCCCCAGCTCCACTGAGGTATAATTGGCAAATGAAACTGTATATATTTGAAGTGTACAGTGTGAGGATGTGATAGACGTATACATTGTGAAATGATCACCACTGTCGAGTTAATGAGCACATTTGTCACTTCACATAGTGATTTATTTTTCTTTTTTGGTGGAAACAATTAAGATCTACTCTCTTAGCATATCTCAAGTTTACAATACGGTGTTAATTCCGTGAAGCAAGTTCCAATGGGAGCAGAACGTGCTTCTTCTCGGGCTTACTGCTTACTCAGCCATAGATGTAACTTGTGCCCCGTACTCACTTTGGGCCTCATCGAACCAGCATGCGTCCTGGGTCTGCCACAATCCTATGTTCAAGGGGCATTTTGAATCCTCTGCGCAAGGAAGGGGGAACACGTGGATTGTGTGTATCTCCTCTGCTCACGCACATGCTCCATTGTCCCATCAGACTCCACTTGCAAATCATCAGGTCAATGATAAAATGAGTAAGAATATGCAGAAGGGAACAGTAAGTTGAACCAAGCATGGGGGCCTTCTGACTGTACAGGTTGCATGCCCTTGAACCTGGCCCCGGCTGGGTGCTGCTCCACATACCATGCATGGGGGTGAAATAGACCAAGTCTCTCCCTCACATGCTAGTGGGGCAGATGCCCAGGAGTGGGAGTCAGTGTGGCATGTCTGAGGGACCGAGGGGCAGCGTTGGGGCCAGGGGCCCTGCCAGATAACAGCAGAATGACAAAGTCCTAATGAATGAGGGCAGTGCAAGGAGCAAAGGCTTTGGAGTCAGATGGTCCTGAGTTCAAGTTCTGGCTCTGTCACCCCCAGGATGATGACCTTGGGGAGGTTATGTACCTTCTCTGAGCCCTCACCTTCTACATTTGCACAATGAGGACAAAAACCAAAACTCTGCACTGCTGACCACTTCGGGTTGTTGTGAGAATTGACGAGGGAATGTATTTGGAAATCTTTTGCCCGCTCTGGGTTGTTATAGAATCATAAGGAGTGATCAAGCGAAAAAGGGGTCAGATGAATAGAAACAACGCAGGCCCTGAGAATGGTGGGGAGGCATAACTTACATCAGGAGCTTTCCAATGTGCCAACAACATCCCAGTTACAAACTCCAATGGAAAAGATCTCATGTACAGCGGGATCTGGATCTCTGAAAGACCTGGGAGTAAGTCAAACGGGCAACCGTAGGATCTTATGCAGAAAACTCCATCATTTTCATGAGGACACAGAAGGGGAGAGCAAATGGAGAGGCATGCTCCGCTCCCAGATGGGGAGAACCAGTAGAACAAATATGACAGTTTTCTCAAACAAAACCCTGATAAGATTATGGACAATAACAAGTCAAAATGTGACATAGCTAAGAAATTTTGAAAAAAGGAAGGAAGGAAAGAAAGGAAGACGTAATTTCAAAAATCAAAAACAAGGCAAAACCAAGCTGGAGCCTACAAAAGCAGTCCACAGGACGATGACAGTGTCAGCAGCCTGGCCCTGGTGGAGGAAGGGACCAACGTGAGAGATCCTATAAGCCGGTGGGAATTTAGGGCATGCCGATAGGAGCACCCACAGTTAGTGGAGAAACTGTAGCTCCCATTTGCTCTGCCCTGTGCTCTGGGTGGTTTACTGTCCTCTCTTAAACCTCAGGGCGACCCTCAGAAGCCGGGGCTGGTATTATTCCCATTTTCCAGGTGAGAACTCTGAGACACAGAACTTAGATGACATCCTTGAAGTCCTAAAGCCGCCGAGGGGTGGAGCCGCTTTCTGGTGGAGACAGCCCAGCTCCGGAGTTCACAGCCTGAACCACCAAACAGGTGTTCAGTAAACCGTGAATACTTGGGATCTCAACTGGGGACAGAAGTGAGATTCCCTCCCGCCCTCCAAAAAAGTCCCCATCTTAAACATACTGAAACACAAAAGTACTAAAAAAAAAAATTGGAAAGTGTTCATGTAATTCTGGGCTGGGAAAGCCCATTTTAAAAGCCACAAAATCCCAACCCACAAAAGATTGACTTTTAAACTTCTTTATGGGAAAAGACAGGAGAATCAAGTTACAAGAAAACTGCAAATCTGGGAAATATTTGCGCCCTAATTGACAAAGTCTCCATATACTTGAAATGAAACAGCCTTACAAATCTATTAGGACCACGACAGAAAAACGGGCAAAGGTCATACAACAGGCAATTCACAGAATTATAAATGATCACTAAACATGGGGAAAGATGTTTTACCTCAAATAATCTATGTCTATTTTACCTCAGATTGCCAGGGATTGAGAGAGAGATGGAGGGAGGGAGGTGGGGAATGGTAATAGCCATATTGATGAGGATTTGGGTAAACACAGAGCTTTATATTTTGGGTTGGGAGTGCTATTCCCGCTGTCTGGAATGCTCTTCCCCCTTCATATCTATCACTTCACTTCCTTCGCCTCTCAAAGAAGTTTCCTGCCTTCTTCATCTAAAACAGTCTCCACTTATCCTGCTCTGTTCCTCCCTTTCCCTGCTTGCTTTTTCCTGTAGCTCTTGTTATCCTGTGACACACTGCAGCTTTCGTATCTGTTGATGATTATCTAGCTTGCTTCTTCACACTATAAGCTCCGTGAAGGTAGGGGCTTTGTTTTGCTCACAGCTATATTCCCAGCACCTAGAAAAGAGACTAATACATAGAAGGTCCTCACTTAATAATTGAATGCGTAAGAAAGAATGGAGGTGTAGTGGTGCGGTTTTTCTGGAGGGCCATTTATCAGTATCATCGCTTAAAAAGCACACATCATTTTGCTTTATAGAATTTACAGAAATTCTACTGGAATTTCTCACCAGAGATACTCAGAAATACAGAAATACTCAAAAGAGGCAAAATATGTGTGAGTTTGTTGTCTAGTGTGGAAATGACCCATCCAAAAGATGTGCTTGAATAAACTTGGAGAACATTCGTACAACAGAACACTATTCAACTTGTTAAAAGAATGAGACAGCTTTGACTCTGGCTGCGGATGTGGCTGGATATAGCGCAGATGTAGATATGGGTGTGTGGGTTATGGATGCAGTGTCCTCAATGAAGGGAGAAAGCTAACTCTAGAGTAGTGTGTATAGAATGATTCCACTTCTATGAAAGGAGAATTTAAGCATATACAACTGGGTGGAAATGTGGGAAAAAGTCTGGTAGGGCATGTAACAAACTGTAACCAGTGTTCACCTCTGAGAGATGGATGGGAAACTTTCACTTTAAATTTGTCTACGTGTTTGCTTTAAAAATTTTAATTCAATGAACACGTTTTGCTTTTTAATTTTTTATTTTTAAGTAATTATAGACTCACAAGCATGTATCATTTTTGTAATTATAAAATGCAAATGGTATGGGGAAATGTGGGATGGAAATGGAAAGGGCTGTGATTCTATTCAAGTAGGAGAGACTTGACCTTGTTTTTAAGAAGAGGGAGGTTCTAGAAATCACAGCCAGGTCTGGTCAGTATCGGATACCGCCCAAACTCCACCCTCCCGTTATTGCTACACACGGTGTAGGACTAGAGAGAAAAGCAAGGACGACAGGTGTGTTTGGTCCTGACTTGGGTCAGTACTAAACAAACAGGACAAGGGTGTATACTTATCTTTGTACAGACACGCTTTACCTCTCCCACTCACTGTGCTTTTTTGTACGTTGAGAACCTGGCATAGTGTCCTGAATGCAATGGCTACTGCCTTCAACAAATGTTGATGAATGATTGTCTTTTGGATCCAAATGAGTCTTTTAAAAAGAATACTTCATGTTTTAGATGTATGTTAAAGTTTTTATTTGGCATAGTTTTACATGTGACACCCAAAATGAAGTATCTCTGTGCCAAATTATTGTAAATAAGATTCATGCAATAAGGAGCAAAACTTGGGTTTAGGACTATCTACAGTACATAAGCTGTGTATTGGGCCAAGTCTGGGGCAGAACTGAATCATTCCTTCAGCAACTATTGATTGATTGATTGATTGATTGATCTGTCCTAGGCACTGTTTTAAGCTTTGAAATGATAGCAGAGAACGGGAGAGATAATAATTCCTGCCATCGAGGAGGTTTCATTCTAACTGTGCCGGGGGATGAAGAACAAGTAAAGTAAATGCCTCATTTCAAAAAATCTAAAATGCAGACCCCCCTTCCCACGTTAATACCTTTGACACTGAGATACATTTTATTTTGCAGTCAATGGAACTGCTATCCCGTGCTTGCTCTCAGGGACACAATTGTCATACGTGGTTGCCATTGGATGTTCATGCGTAAACATCATTGTAGCTGTTCTTAGGGCTGTCCCTCCTGGCAAGTTATGTGCATTGTTGGAACTACATGTGTTGAGTTTAATTTCCATTTAAAATACTGTAACATTACCCTCTGTTGGATTCAGCATTGCTATTATGTATGCAAAAGGGAATGAGAATAGAGCAGCAGGGCATTTGTTTGATGTGAGTGAACAGACGTCATTGGAGTGATAGTGGTAATTCCATTTTTTTTTTTTAATTGTAAAGCAACACCCACGTGCTTTAGAGGCCTAAGCAAGGAAAATGCAAATGTATTGCATTTGGTTATTGAAATAAGTCTAGAAGGATCTCCTACCACATCCCATCAGCACTAGTAAAGGCAGAAGAAATGATCAAATCTCCTTGGAAAAAGGAAAGACATTTTCAAACATTAAGAGGTTGGTATCATTGGTTTATGTAACAGAATCAGGACTGTTGTTAAAGCATCATGTCATTTAATTGGCAACTTTTTTTTCGTTTTTAGTGGTATCGAAAATAATGGTGTGTCTCACAGCAAATGGCACCTTAGATGCAATAAAAACCGGTGGCGTGAGAAGTAGCAATGGGGAAACAACACAATTCCTTGTGTTAAGGGGTAAGGAGTTGGGGATATTGTGGCTTTAAAGGTGTGATCAGAGAAGACCTCATTATCATTGTTACAGTATTAAGGCCAAAGACTGTGCCTTATAGAGAACCTTGCTACTCAAAGTGTGATCTGTGGACCAGCCATGATAATTTTAGGGAAAGTTGATACTAATTTTGAAAGCAATGAATGTAAACGGAAGGTCTGTGGAACGTGGAAGAATATTTGCTTTGGGGAAATTGGCCTGAAAAAGAAGATGTCTTTGATCCACACTCTATTGAATTGGTATATTAATTCTCAGTTAGGCCAGCCCCCTACACTTCTGAAGATCTCACCAAAGTTTTATTGACCACGCAGTTTTTTACGTTGTGTTGGGTTTTACATATTTACTGTTTGCAAAGGCATTGATTTACTTTGTATATTTTTTTTTCTTTTCATCGTCTGCCTGTAACATTTTTGCCTGAGCATTTGACTTTCGACCATTGTTCAATATTAAGTCTTAAGATGGAGGTTGTCTATAAACGCACTATAGAGATAATACTGGTGTCTTAACATTATTTGGTATTTTTTTCCCCATATTTTCAAATGCCAACAAAAATGTGTAACAACACCTGTCCAACGCTCCATCAAATAGGCAAGTTTTAGTTTACTGGTGTGCTATTTAGAGGGCTTACAATTGCAGATCATGTTACAGTGAGCATTTTCCGTGTTGTTTTTATTGACTCTGTAGGCAAGTGTGGTTCTAACTGGACTGCGTTGCTCAACTGGACTGGGAGACTCTTGCAGCTGAGTACCCACTCCTGACACCTGCTAGCACAGATGTAGCAAGTGCTCAGTAACTATGATGAAGTGATGGATAGGAACGTAAACAGGTGGTTTGAGAATCTTAACCAGATAGTAAGTGACTCTCCAAAAACTTCTGGGAGCTGTTCTGCTTGACGTCTTTGTTGACAACCTGGGTGAAGGATTTGAGAATATGCTTTTGAAACATGTAGAGGATATAGAAGAGGCAGTGTTCCTATCCTGGAAGACAGAAATAGAATTCAAAGAACTTTGAACAAGCAGAGAAAAGGCTACTTGAAAAACAGAATGAAATGAATTTATACTGATTTACGAACAAAAAATGGTTTCCACATAGAGAGGGAAGGATGTGGGTTTTGGGGTCAGGGAAATGTGGGTTCAAATCCTGGCTCTATCACCGTTGGGCTGTGTGACCATGGATATGCCACACCTCTCTGAACCTCAGTCTCTTCTATGAAACAAAGATAGCGTTGCCTTCCACAGTGTTGTTGCTGTGAGGACCAAATGAGTTAATATAGCTGAAGGGTCTGGCTCGGTTCCTGGCACATAGTAAGTACTCAATAAATGCTACTTATTTTATTTTTAATTATTTTATTTTTATTTATTTATTTATTTTAAAGATATTTATTTGACAGAGACACAGAGAGAGAGGGAACACAAGGCAGGGGGGAGTGGGAGAGGGAGAAGCAGGCTTCCCGCGGAGCAGGGAGCCCGATGCGGGGCTCGATCCCAGGACCCCGGGATCATGACCTGAGCCGAAGGCAGACGCTTAACGACTGGGCCACCCAGGTGCCCCTAAATGCTACTTATTTTAAATAATATCCTGAGGTCCCCAGAAAACAGCCCTCACAGAACTCATGCAAAAATCATCTAGGGCTGGGATAAAGAAGTGTGAATCTGATATAATCCCTCCCCCAAATTGCAGGAGGAACAATGGTCAGGAGAAACTGTCCCCCAGATCAAAGACTCTGATAGATCAGGTCACAAGGTCCTCCTGTGCCCTGCATTGGATAAGCCTTTATTGGAATTCCAAACCCAGCCTTGGCCGCTTGTTCCACAAAGAGCACAGAGACGCACCAAGGAGTCCAGGGAGGTGTGGCTGAGGGGTCAGAGGGTGGAAAACAGATCCGCTGGAGGAGGAAGGAGTTTGAAGTCAGAGTAACTCAATTACTGAGGCCAATTTAAAGATTTAATATACACATTTTTAATGTGTATATTAAAATGTACATTTAATTTTAATCACTCTTTTACCTCAGGGGCAGGCAGTTGAGGTAATCATATTCCTCATTTTGTGGCATGCTATATTAGTTATCTATTGCCGAGTAATAAATTACCACGAATTTAGCTTAAATCAATGTAAATTCATGACACCCCAGTCTATCCAAGGTCAGGAGTTTGGCACGGCTTACGGGGTCCTCTGCTCGGGGACTTACAGGGCTGCGATCACTGTCAGCCCAGCTGCACGGCTTCCTGGAGCTTGGGCTCTCTTCCAAATGCAAGCAGCTGTTGGTGGAACTCAGTTCCTTGCGGTTGTAAGACTGAGGTACCACTTCTGTCCTGTGAAGAGGTCACTTGCACATCTTAGAGGCCTCTGCAGTTCCTTGCCCTCTCATGACATGTGACACGGGTCATGTCTTGGCATGACCTTGGCAGCTCATGTCTTCAGAGCCAGGAGAAGAGTCTCTCACTCTGGTCTGCTAAGACAGGACATCCTCTAACACCGCCACCAAGGAACTGGGCCCTGTAATGCAGTCTACTTGGGGGGACACTCTTTCTTCACCTTTGTCATATGCTCTTGGCTGGAGGCAAGTCACAGGTCCCACCTGCGCTCAAGGGAAGGGGGTTACACAAAGGCAGGGCTCATGGGGACTTCCTTAAAATTCTGCCAGACACACGCTGTCATCATTTGCATGCAAAAAGCCCTTCATTTTTATTTTTTTTTAAATTTATGTTTCCTACTTCACTCTTGATCTCAGGCACACTCCCTGCTCACTGCCACCCCATCCCTGCTGTGGGCACTCTGGGTGTGATTTATGTACTTGGAGGTGTATGCATATTGTGCAGTACTTAGTGTAGTTCTGGTGTGAAGGTGCTTTTAATTCACAGGAATGGCTTTGTGTTATAAATCTCATTCTGTTTCTTTTTCACTCAGCGTTCAGTTTTAAGATTTATTCATCTTGCTTTATATATATCTTCAAAGATGAAAGTGGCATCATGTTACGTATATGGATTAGTAACTTGCTTTTTATTTTTACTATGACTTTGCCATCTTTCTATGTCCATACACATCGGTTGTCCTTATTTCTTTTAACCACTGCATAATTTTCCATTTAAGGGATTTATTTAATTCCTCTCTTCACAGGCCTGAAGGGTATTTTGAAGGTCATGGAGGGGGTGTTTGATCAAGTGGGACAGAGGGATAGCCCTCGGAATCAGGGGCTCTCATCCTCGGGTTGGAGGTCCCTATCTGTCTCTGGAAGCCATGTGGTCACCTGTCTCTGCTTCTAACCATGGGTCTGCTCCTTTCTCTGGCTCAGTTTCCCAGACTGTGGGGAAGTGCAAGGCCAAGGACAGTCACCCCAACCCAGTGTCCACCTGGGCTCTGATCTTGAGCATCTCCACTCCTCTTCTCCCACATTTGAACAACAGACCCAATCTCATTGGCTTGTGGCCAGCCAGTGGAGTTTCTGGCTTTAAGTCAGGTGCTCACCTTTAGTCTAATCAGAAGGAGCTGTGAGCTGAGCCAGTCACATGACTTAATGTGCACAGTGATTCTGACCAGGTCCGCCTGACTCCAGAGCCTAGGGTCTTAACCTCTTAAGGGGTTCGGGGAGTGAGACAGAAAATTCCAGAGGGTGAGTGGCCAGGCGGTGAAGGCTGTGGGAGGGGAAGGGAACAGGTGTCCCTGTGGCTGGGGACTTGGGAGCCCAGACCCAGCACCTAAGACTGCCTTGATGATGCCCACCCATAAATAGCCACATAATAAGCTGCTCACATCAAAAAGGTTGGCTGCTATTGTAAGGAAAATGTTTGCAGCCATTAATCTTTAATCTGGGGCAAGTTCATGACCATCAACATGTAGGGGTTTCCCAATGGCTCTGTTTTCTGCCAACGGGGCTTGTGGGGAACAGAGAAACATTGATGATAGGGAGCTGACAAGATAAATGAAGGGAATCACATAATATGAAGCTGAAATGAACAATAAAAATATTAATAGCTTATCTCGCACACTCTAGGACAACAGAATACTTACTGAGCGCTTACAATGCACCAGGCAGTAATTTAGGTACTTGACCTGCATTCACAGTTATGATAACCCTAAGTGGTAGTTACGATTACTCCCATTTTCAGGGAAGGAAGAGAGGGTCAGAGAGGCTAAGTGACTTGCTCGAAGTCACACAGGTGGGAGGAAACAGAACTGGTTCTTCTCACTCTCCTGCTCACCCACACAGACTCTGTGAAGTAGCTCACAAGAAGACAGTGTGGGGTGAGGGGCTACATCATGTGGTCTACAGCTCCCAGAAAGCACCTTGTGGGCAGGGGTGTGCCTTATTTGTTGCTCTAAAGAGAGCAACATATTCTGGCACTATAAAATGATTTTTAAAATTTCTTAAATTATTTTTAAAATGCTTTTTGAAGGAAAGATGAGATCTGTAGTGCCACAGTCAAGAAGGACTTCTCGGAGGAGGAGGCTCTTGAACGATGGGCAGGGACCAAGCTGGAAGGACAGAAGGAGATGCCCAAAGAGAGCTTGGCTCATCCCAGGATGGCTCAGGAGACTGGCAAGCAAGAAAAAGGACTATTTTCATATGGTCAGGAAGGACAATGGTTTAAAACCAAATAGTCTTTCATCTTCCCCACCTGACAAATGAGGGAAGCATTGGACAGAGCCCCTGTGCGCTGGGCAACCTTCCACATTGTTCTTTCTGCTTCTTGCCTCCTCCCTCCCTGAGTGGGGGGTGTGTGTGTGTGTGTGTGTGTGTGTGTGTGTGTGTGTGTGTGTGTAGCGGGATGTTGTGTCTGTATGGGGGGATATGTGTGTGTGTGTGTTAGGGAGAATGTGTGTGTGTGTGTGTGTAGAGGGGATCTGTGTGTGTGTATAGGTGGGATGTGTGTGTATGTAGGGGTGTGTGTGTGTATGGGGGGATGTATGTTGTGTGTGTACGGTGTGTGTGTGTGTGTGAAGGGGGGATGGGTGTGTAGAGGGGATGTGTGTGTGTGTGGGGGATGTTGTGTGCATATGGGAGGATGTGCATGTGTGTGTAGGGTGTGTGTGTGTGTGAAAAAGGGTGTGTGTGTAGAGGGTGTGTGTGTGTGTGTGCGTGCGCACGTGCAGTGCCAGGGGCTCAGTGATTGCAGAGGCAGAAACAGCTTCAGTGAGGAGGGGGGAGGAGTGAGACACCCCTCCCCACCCCCCCAACCTCCACCCCCTGCTCTGGTCCGGAAGGAGGAAACCCAGCCAACAAACTCTAGGTAGTGAAGCCTACGTCCATCCATCATCATAATCCCATGAAGAACCTTAGAAACCTCTCCTCAAGTTTGCATAATGTTATTTTGGGAAGAAAATGTATAGTGGTTCCATTGTCCCGATCAGCTTCTGAACAAATGAGGAAAGCAGAGATTTCCCTCCTGGCAGTGAGGATTGCTGACATTCTGAGTTTTCTCTTCCAGGCTCCCTTTATCGTACCTACTTTGATTCCCTTCATGAAGTGGGTAGCCCACTATGACAGTCTGGGAGGAGCTGGGAGGATCGGATCCTATTTTGGGTTCCATTCCTGACTCACTACGTGACCTCTTGTGAGGGGTTTGGTCTTTTTCCAAAGTCTTGTCCTTTGGCTCCTGGGTAGATCAATGCTTAGTTTCTTCTAGATGTTTTAAGAGTCCTCTGGGTCTTTATTGATTCATGTCTGAGACAATGGGGCTCAGATGCTTTTAGATTCTCAAAGAACTGTGTTTCTGGAATTTTGGATTCAAGAACCCACTGTCCCATGTGTATGCACCAGCCGGTCCGTTCCTTCCCTTTGTCCCTTTTTTTTTTTACCAGCTACACCCATGGACTGTCCCATGTCACCACCACTGGCCATCTGTTCTAGCTTTTCCAGTGTCATGCAGGGTGGAGATCATACACTAGCAGCCCATCACTCAATTCCAGTTGGGTTTTTCTTCCCCATTTTGTTTAAGATATAATTTACATACAGTAAAATTCACCTGTTTTTACCAGCTGTTCGGGGAGCTTTGACAAACGTCCAGTTGTGTAACAACCACCACAAGTCAAGACACAGAGCATCTCCATCTCCCTCTCCCAAACTTCCTCCTGCTGCCTCTTCATGGTCAGACCCTCCCCACTCCCAGCTCCTTGCAGCCACTGATGTGTTTTCTGTTCCTATAGTTTTGCCTTTGCAAGATGTCCTATAAATTGAGTTACACGTTACACAGCCTTTTGAGGCTGACTTCTTTCACTGGCATGATACATTTGAGATTCATCCATGTCACGTGTATCTCCAAGTAGCTGCTGTCCCCTCCGATAAACGTGTGTTCCCAGCCACCACAGTCCCCGCTGGCCTGCAATCACTTTACCTGGCTGTCCCAGATAGCACTTGAGTCTGAAACTCCCTGGCAGATGGCTTGGAAG
Source organism: Eumetopias jubatus (assembly GCF_037043125.1). Classification (NCBI taxonomy): domain Eukaryota; kingdom Metazoa; phylum Chordata; class Mammalia; order Carnivora; family Otariidae; genus Eumetopias; species Eumetopias jubatus. The sequence continues at coordinate 130,343,786 of NW_028274815.1, forward strand.
CTGCGTGACTTTTGGAAGCAAATGGCCTGGGATCAAATCATGGGAGCCGCGTGCCTTTGGGCCCCTGTGTGACTGCGCTCCTCCATGCTTCAGCCCCCTCATCAATCAAATGGGGGTGCTAGTATCCTTGCCTGAAAGGGAAACCGGTGAGGGTGGAAGAAGCTAATGCATGGTAAGCACTTCGCATGGTGCCTGGCACCTAGGAGGTGTTCGGTTAACTCTTGATAGGTTCATCGTCAGAGTGGTTGAGACCAGGGTTCCATGGGGCAATCTGTGCCCAAGTAGCAAATGGGTGGGACAGCTTAGCCACTCACTGAATCATGCCCTGCCCTGCCCCGTGGGGAACATTAATACACTTACTGTACCTCAAGCCCTGCTCTCAGGGCACAAGCAGGATCTTAATGGATAAAAAAAGGACTCACATGAGCATTGTTATTCATCAGATTTTACTGGCCATCCGGGGCTGAGCCCTTGTTCAAAGTTACAGCCAGCTTGCCGAGAAAATTTGGAAGAGCCTTGGGGCTCTCATTTCTGTCCTCTCCTCCCATTTCAGCTGTTGTTAATCATCTCCCAAGAGACCTTACAAAAGAAGAAATGGCAAATAGTCTGGCTTTTCCAAACCTCTGGTCATTTCTAGCATGATCTGTTTGCATTTCTCAGAAGATGGAATTTCACAGAGGTTTCACGTAGGGTTGACGGAGGGGGGTGGTGGGTAGGGAGATTGTTGGAGAGCTATCCAGAGAGAGGCAGGGGTGCGGGTGGCCCGTGCTCTGCCTCTTCTGTGTAGCAAAATTTGCAGGAGGCAAAGAGCTCAGTGTTGGGGGATATGCCTCACAGCAAGACTGCACGACAACGTCAGGCAGCATCGTGCTATTGTGAGCACAGAAGCAGGTGCGGCCATAATCGAAATGGTCATATTCCACCACTTGACAGTGTACTTGCATCACCTCCCTGGACTGTCACAGCCCCTTCGCTGAGCAAGCCAGGCCCAGTGTGAGCATCTCATTCTACAGATTAGCACAACGAGGCTCAGAGATGTGAGGTGCCTTGGTCAGAGTCACACAGCAAGGAAGTAGAGGGTGGTGCTAGCCGAGCCCCAGTCTTCCGACTCCTGCTTTTACTGCTGCCATGTGGTTGGGCCTGCGATGGGGGTCTCATTACTGGAAACCGTGTGGGATTATCATCTGCCTATACTGGTTGCACATTGAAGGTAGAGGCGACAGGACTGGATGCGGGATGGCGGACAGATGGCAAGGGTGACTGGGGATGACTTCCAATGTTTTGACCTGAGCAGCTGCAGCTACTGTTTTCTGAGATGAAACTCATCAAGATCAAGGGTGGGGAGGAGGTAGGTTAAGGGTTTGGTTGCAGATAGGCTATGTTTGAGATCCTTTAGACCTCCAAGTGGAGATGTCAAATGGGTGGTTAGATTTGTGGGTCTGGAATTCAGGGCAGAGGTTGACCTGGGGTAGACATTTTGGGGGGCACCAGATGCAGTTTAATGAGGGAGTGCTGGTGGAGACTCGTAGGAAGAGCGCTGGGCACTTGGCCCTGGAACCCTCTGATATTTTGATGTTGCAGGAAAAAGAAGGAGCCAGCAAAGGAGATGGAGCAGGGGCGGCCAGGGAGGCAAGAGGAGGGCAAGGAGTGGTGTGTGTGTGGGGGGGCGGTGTCCTGAAGCCAAGTGCAGGAGGGGTCTCAAGGTAGACAGCGTGCCCGAGTGAGCCAATGTGTGGCCGAGTGGGAATGGAAGCGAGAATAGCCGCTGGATCGGCCACGGTCAGCCACAGCCATTGGAGGCCACCGGTGACCTCAGCAAAAGCTGCCTCCGTAAGAGGTTGGAGCTGGCTCGAGACACAAGGCGGGGAGGACAGGGAAGTGAGGTGTAGAGTCCACTTGGTAAAGGTGCTTATCCGTGGAGGGGGGCGGAGAGACGGGGTGGTGGCTGCAGGAGGTGTGGGTCTACACCAGGAGCAAGCCGTCAGCTGAGAGACAGGGTGGGCGGGGAGGGGGTGGGGAGCGGAGCAGAAGGAGGAAACAGCCACCAGACTCCTCGGTCATTGTCAGGATGGAAGGGCGTGGCTACCGAAGCCCTCTAGCAGTGGTACACTTGGCCAGACGTTCGATACTCAGAGATAATATAACCTACATAGCCATACATTTTTAAAAATAGCATAATACCAAAACATAAGGAAATAGGGCACCTGGGTGGCTCAGTTGGTTAAGCGACTGCCTTTGGCTCAGGTCATGATCCTGGAGTCCTGGGATCGAGTCCCGCATCGGGCTCCCTGCTCAGCGGGGAGTCTGCTTCTCCCTCTCACCTTCTTCCCTCTCGTGCTCTCTATCTCTCATTCTCTCTCTCTCATATAAATAAATAAAATCTTTAAAAAAAACATAAGGAAATAAATAAGAGGAAAGTAATTTATATGATATTAAACATTTAAGTGAATGCTCTGGTATGACTTAAGCATATGAAGTTAGTCACGTATTTTTTTACCTAGTAAATAAAATATTTGACTGAACTCACTCTTTGGCACTTTTTATTTTCTAGAAAAATAGGGCTATTTAAGACTCACCATGTGCATGTGACAGCCGCAAACACAGACCAATACAAGTGTGTTATATGGTGACTCAGATTCCACAGGCAGTGCTGCAGGCAGTCCATGGACAGCTCTTTCTTCTTCAGGACTGTCCTGGGCATGGCACGGCAGCCAGCCTCCCCGGCCCTCACCCTCCAAATGCCAGTAGTGCCCCTAAAATGCCCCTGTGAATTTCCAAAATGCCCTCTGGGGGGCAGTTCCATCTCCATCAAGAGCGACACGTGTCAGGGAGACACTGGGCTTAATTTGGATCCTACCCAGGAGGAGGGATCCCCATGGGGCCCCTGAGTAAGCTGAATAGCCTCGATGAGCCTCCTTTTTTTAAAATGGAGATAATAAGCCTTTCCTCTGAAGAAATGTTTGAGGGTGAAATGATCTGATGTGTGCTACTAACGGTAAAATCCAACACACAGCAATCCTCAATATCTGCTAGTTCTTTTCTCTCAACTGGGCCAACTTGCTCTACAAAGGGCCAGCTAATAAATAGTTTAGGTTCTGTGGGCCATACAGTCTCTGCTGTAACTAACTACTCAGCTCTGCAGTCCTAGCAGGAAAACAGCCATGGATGACAGAAACAAACAGGCATGTTCCAATAAAACTTTATTCACAAAATCAGGTGGTGGGCCAGATGTGGTCTGGGGGCTGTAGTTCATTCACCATCTATGCCCATGGTCGTGTGTACACCACTTCTTCTGTCTGCTCAACTGGATTAAAGTCTTCCTAGAGTCCATGTTTCTAAGTTTTATCATAGTAAGTGAGGAAGGAGAGGGTTTTCGGATGGTGGAGCAGGCAGGCCCCAGAGGCAGTTGTCAGCGATTATGAAGTATCTACAAGGCAGAACAACCTCCCATCTCCAGCCTTCAGGGAGTGGTATGGGGGACAGGGGGAGAAGCTGGGCTGCTAATGACCAAGCTCAGTGAAGACGAAATCTCAGGATGAGACAGCATGGGTGAAGCAGGGTAAGATCTCTCTGTGCAGGGGACCAAGCTTTGAATGGAGTGGGTAGCTCATCCTTGGGGGTTTCTGAGGATCCCTAGTGTTTCAGAGGGAAATTGCAACCTCTCCCTTGCATTTGTTTTCACATTCTCTTGGCCCTCCAATAGAAGAGAAAAAATGAAGTTTAAAATGGACAAGAGATCATCAATAAGACCGATTGGGACCCCAGAGCCGCTAGCCTCAAAGAAAGAGTCACCCGCACTGTGTCCCCTTGGGCAGGGAGTTGTAGAATTTGCATTTTAAGTTTTGATGGTGGGCCTAGAAAGAGGAGCAAGGGTGGGGGACATGCTGGCAGCCTGTGGGACAGCTTTTGCCTGAGGACAAGTTTGCTTTGATCTTCACAGGAAGGGTCTTGCCCAAAAGAAAATTAAGTTCCCCCACAAAAATCCATCTTTTGAGCTTCTCCTGAAAAATTAGAAGCCCTGGGAACTCCAGGGCTGTTTTCACCCAGCAACAACTGATGGATGGGCAGGGGCTGTGCTCTCCAGCTGCTAAAGCCCCCATTCCCTTTTTGTCCCACATCCTGCCTGCTTCCTCGACTGGGGCCTCTGTAGGCATTTGGGTTTGAGATGCTTGTATCCCTAAGAAATGGTAAAAAGGTCTTTCATCAGCCTTAAGAACACATGGAAGATGAGGGGCAGCCAGGAGTGGCCCTCCCTGCAATCTACAGTGTCTTCCTACAGTTGATGCTCCATGAGCAGATGGGAGGTTGGTCTAAAATACCCAGCTAGTCTGCCAGTGCAGGGCTTAACTCCCTCAGTTGCTTCCCGTTGCTTTTTGGACAAAGACCCAAACCCTTAACGCAGCCTGCAGAGTCCTGGGTGATCTCATCTCTGCCCACCGCCCAGCTGCCTTTCTGCTCCATGCTCTGCCCCCTCACGATGAGCTTCTTTCAGTTCCTTGAATGGTTTGTTCGGTCTTCTTGTGACTTTGTAAACCCACATTTTAAATGTATGACTTTGTTGAGACAGACTTTGTTAAGGTTGGTTTAGTTTGAAGTTGACAGAAATTCAAAACAAATGAAAGGGATGCTATTTCTCTCACATAATAATCCAAGTGTGTGTGATCAAGGCTCAGAGGCATGATGGCTGTGCAGTGGTGGTGATTTGATGCCCCCTCTTCTGTTGCACACTGCATGTGGCCTCATGATCCAATATGGTGGCATACAGATTCCAGGTACGGAAGTAAAGAAGGAAGAAGAGAGCCAAGGAGGCATGCATACCATCTCTTAAAGAAGGGCTCCTGAAAGAGACTTCACAGCTGTGTACTTCTCACTAAATTCTGGACAATGAGGTGACTCAAGGCCACCTAAGCTGCAAGGAAACTGGGAAATGTGGTCTTTATTTCAGGAAGTCATGTGGCCATAGAAGGCATAAACTACACATACCCACAAGTACCTCCAGTAGACTCCAATAGTCTCTATGTCCTTTGCCACCAGCATCGCCATAAGTAGGATTTGGATTTAGAACTATCTTTCCCAAAGCTGCTCTCTTAACTGTTTGCTACATCACTTCCTGACATGCAGTGCACACAGGAAGCATTTAATACATGCTCACAGAGTAGTGAGATACAGATTAGGGCTTGGGTGCTCTTGGGACGTATTGGTCTGTGCGTGCAGGCTGCTTCATTAATTTTTTCACAGGAGTCTGCTAGATGAGTCTTAGAATTTATAAAATTTTGGAACTGGAAGAAATGGCCCTTCTTTTTCAGTTAATTCACTGAATTAGATATGATGCTTGATCCATAAAAAACACACATTTTAAGCATACATTTTGATGAATTTATACAAACGTAAACACTCTTGTAACTGTCACCTCAATCAAGATAGAGAGCATTTCCATCACTTCAGAAGGGTCTCTTGTATTCTTTTGTAGGCAGCCCCCAACCCATTTTCCACTCCAGGCGATCCCTGATTCATTTTCTATCATATGTTGTTTTGCCTCTTCTCAAAGTCCATGTAAATGGAATCACAGGGTTTGGGCTCATTTATATCTGGCTTCTTTGTTTTTTTTGAGATTTTATTTTGTTTTTTTTAGCTTAATGTGTTTTTATTTATTTTAATTTATTTTTATTTAAATTCAGTTAATTAACATATAATGTATTATTGGTTTCAGAGGTAGAGGTCAGTGGTTCATAAGTCTTATATAACACCCGGTGCTCATTACATCACATGCCCTCCTTAATGTCCATCACCCAGTTACCCCATCTCCCCACCCACCTCCCCTCCAGCAACCCTCAATTTCTTTCCTATGATTAAGAGTCTCTTAGGGTTTATCTCCCTCTCTGATTTCGTCTTATTTTATTTTTTCTTCTTTTTGCCTATGATCCTCTGTTTTGTTTCTTAAATTCCACATATGAGTGAGATCATATGATAATTGTCTTTCTCTGATTGATATATTTTGCTTAGCATAGTATCCTCTAGTTCCAACCACATCATTGCAAATGGCAAGATTTCATTTTTTTTTTTTTTTGACGGCTGAGTGGTATTCCCTATACCTGGCTCCTTTAGCTCGGCATTTTGTTTTGCAGTGCAATCCATGTTGTTGCTTATATCAGTACTTTGTTCCTTATTTATTTATTTTTGGCCACATAGTGTTCCATTGTATGACTATACCTCCAGTTGTTTCCCCATTTATTTGTTGAGTGACATTCAGGTTCTTTCCAGTTATTGGCTATTATGAGTAAAGCTACTATGGACGTTCATGTACAAATCTTTTTTTTTTTTAAGATTTTATTTATTTATTTGACAAAGAGAGACAGCAAGAGAGGGAACACAAGCAAGGGGAGTGGGAGAGGGAGAAGCAGGCTCCCCGCTGAGCAGGGAGCCCAATGCAGGGCTCGATCCCAGAACCCTGGGATCATGGCCTGAGCTGAGGGCAGACACCTAACGACTGAGCCACCCAGGTGCCCCTCGTGTATGAATCTTTTAATTTTCATCCTCTTGCTAAATATTTAAGAGTAGAACTGCTTTGTCACATAATAGGGATATATTTACCTTTATAATAAACTGCTAAACTCTTTTCCACTTTACATTTTTGCCAGCAGTGTGTGAGAGTCCCAGTTGCTCACATCTTCACCAACACCTGGTATCATCAGATTATTTTATTTTTTAACTATACTATTTCAATGGATATGCAGTTGTATCTCATTGTGGTTTTACTTTGCATTTCCCTGATGAGTAGCAATGTTGAGCTTCTTTTCATGTATTCACTGGCTATGTCTGTGCCTCCTTTTTGAACTGTTCAAATCTTTTGTTCATTTCACTGTTGGCTTTCTGTCTTATTATTTAATTGCAAGCATTCATTATATATTCTGGATACAAGTCCTTTGTCAGATACCTGTATTTTGAATATTATCTCCCAGTTTGTGGTTTGCCATTTTATTCTCTTAATGGAGTCTTTTGATGAGCAGGTCATAAGTTTGATGAATTTATCCAGTTTTTCTTTTATGTTTAGTACTTTTGTGTCATGTTTTTAAAACATGCTCAAACATGCTCTGTGCCTGTCGTGTAAATAATCCGAAAATGTTTGCTTGAGGAGTTGAGCTCCTTCAGAGCAGGAATAGCTTGTTGTAAGTCTGTGAAGTGTCTTCCCTGGGCTCTCTCCTCTCTCTCTCTAGTTTTGGAGGTCCTTGTTGGAAGTCTGCTCCCCACTCCGGCCTCCTATTACCCTAGAGTTAGGCTGATGGAGGGCCACAATCTGTGTTTGTGTGTGTATGTTTGTGCACCAAAAACAAGTGAACGGTTTCATCATCACTGAGTGAAGTTTTCTCAAGTGACTTCTTGGCCTGATATTCTCAGGAAATGTTGCTTCATAAATCTTGAATTGTGTCGTTACCTTCTGCACACACCGCCAGCGACTGTTTCCTAGAAATGGATTTGGAGTCGTGCAGTAATTACCCCTGCAAGTGTTCATTCAAGTCTGAGAGCAGATTAAATAATGAATAGCAATGTCATTTATTCGTTCCAATTTAGAACCCTTGTCTCATTATTTTTCTGGATGAAATTGAATGTCAAGAGGGAGAGAAAACTCGAGGGAAGGGGGAAGCGGGGATGGAAACCAAAAAGGGTATGTGGAATCACACTGCATGATGCCAGAGACAGGGTTCTGTGGGGGGAGCAGGACCCTCTGCCCCTCCCAAGATAGTAGGGCTGTGGGGCCAAGGGGGTCAGGTAGGCAGAAATGTGCTGTTGCCCTTGCTCCTGGACCACCACCATTTCTCACCTTTTGGACATTTTCCCCCTTAGAGAGAACATAAAGTATAGAAAAGAATTAAAGGGGAAAACCCCAAAGGTAACTGTTATGGAGCATTTCTCTTCCCTGCCTTTTTTTCTCTGCTGAGTTTTTTTCTTTTTTTAACATAACCCAAGACCATACCATTAGTATGATTGTGTCTCCTGTTGTGTGTGTTGGTTCACCCTTAGGATGTAAGCATTTTTAAATAAGACTGTGGGCACTTTATGAGAAGCAAGCTCTGTGGGCTCTGGGACCCTTGCAGCCCCAGTGCCCAACCTGGTGGCTGGCAAGCATGTTGGAAGGACAGGTCACTTATAATGCCCGAGTATCATTCCTTAATAAGAGTGGCCAACATTGTAGGGTGCTCGTAGTGGCCCAGGCACATGCTGAGAGTTTTACGGAGTCTACCTTGTTTACCCTTTACATCATCCTCCTAAGAGACTGTGCTTTTCATGGCTGAGAGCACAGACCCTGGAGCGAGTCTGGCAGCACAGCGTCGTGCTTGAGAACATGTGACTTGGAGCTGGACTGTCAGGGTTTGTATCCCAGATCCATTGCTTCTTAGCTGTATGACCTAGGGTAAGTCACTTAGCCTCTCTGAGCCTCAGCTCCTTCAGGTATAAAAAGCTCTACTAGCAGTATCTACTTTGTAGGGTTGTCAAAGAATTCAGTGAAGTAACCAATCAGTGAAATAACTCCGATCTGGCAAAGAGAAGGTGGTGTGGACTATTAGCTATAATTACTATTATTCTGTAGCTGGGTGACCTTAAGCAAGTCGTTTTACCTCTGAGACCTAGTTTCTTTATCTGGAAGGTGGAGTGTGGTTGTGATAATTGAAATGAAATAAAACATGTAAAGAGCCTAGCCCAGAGCCTGGTTATGGTCAACAGGAATAGTTATCAATATGTACTAAAAAAGTAAGATCTATTGAGCTCCTACATCTCCTTCTAAACTCATCCTAAGGGTCACTTCCTCCAGATGCCTTTCTTGATTCCTCTTCCTCCTGTCCCCCATCTCCTTGTTCCTCCAATGCTCTGTGCTGTCCTCTGTCACAGCACCTCCATCCTGCCTTGTAATGTTCTCACTTGTTTGGGTTCTCACCAGACCCTAAACTCTTTGAAGGCACTCACCAGACTCCAGCATCTAGCACACAGTAGGTGCCCTACAAAGCATTTGCAGAGTAGAACCATGATTGGAGCAGCCAGGGAAGACTGTGGGGGCAGCCAGATGGAGAGTGAGAGAGCTTCTGTTGAGTCATCTCGGAGGGGAGATGTTAGCAGAGGCTTCTGGAAAAATTAGCTGCTGTCATAAATTCCAACTCTGTTTGGTAATGTTTGGCCAATCTTTCTTTTCCTGACTTAATTCAAAATTGGATGGGAGGGAAAGAAATTTGTCTGAGTGACTGTAAGTTAACAAGCCGTAATGATGCTCCGGGAATCATGTAGCTTGGAGCCATCAATTTGCAGAAAGAGAAGGGCAGAAGTGGAAAAGTAACTACTGGATGTTGGGAGGGGTTGTCAGGGACAGAAGCAAGAAGATTCTGGGTTTTATCAGAGCTCCTATGTTCCAAGTACCTTGGATTACTTGTCTTTAAAATAAACTTCACTGAGGTATAATTTATGTACAATGCAATACACCAATTTTACCTGCACAGTTTGGGTTTTGATAAATGCACACCCCTGTGTAACTACCACCACAATCAAGGTAGAATTTTTCTATCACTCCAGAAATTTCTCTGTCACTCATGCCACTTTGTAGTCAGTCCCCCCACCTCCTACCCTGGCAGCGACTGCTCGTCTTTCTGTCACTATAGCTTGATTTTGTCTGTTTTAGAATTTTACACAAATGGAATCATACAGAATAGATTCTTTTGTCTGGTTTCTTTCATTCAGCTTATTGCTCTCAAGATTTATATTGTATTTTTGAAGTAAGATTTAATCCTGTTTCATCAATATACCAATCCCTTTCTGAGATAATTCAGTGCAACAGGTGCTTTGTTGCATGGTATGTTCTTGTGTGGTTCTGATTCTTTAATGTCCAGCATAAATGGTCTGTCCTCTGAGATTCCTTCCCTCACTTTCCCCCAGCACTGCGGGCTGGGTTGAGGACAATGCTAATCGTAAATTCCATTTAATAAGTCTTCACCATGCTTAATGAGTATTTACAAAGATGATTCTGTTATCCCTGCACAAACCTCATCTGAGCTGGGTATTGTCCCCATTTCAAAGAAAGAAAACTAAGGCTCAGAGAGGTTTGAGTAATTGAGCTAACATCACACAGCTCAATAGTAACAGAGCCCAAGTTTGATCCAGGATTGTGACCCCAGGAACTGTGCTCATGACCGCTCTCCTCTCGAGCCTTGTAGGTGGAGTGTTTTCGTTACCTACAGTACTTGCCCTCATTTCAGTTACCTGAGGGAACCATGGTCTGGAAGCCCATGATCGTCCTTCTGACGTAGTGTCATGCACTGCATGGCCTCAGATCTTCACGAGAAGTGTGAGGACAGTCCAGTAAGATATTTTGAGAGAGAGAGACCACATTCACATAACTTCATTACAGTCTATTGTTATCATTGTTCTATTTCACCATTAGTTATTGTTGCTAATCTCTTACTGTGCCTAACTTATACATTGAACTGTATCATAGGTGTGTGTATAAGAAAACACATAGTACCTGTAGGCTGTGGTACTGTCCGCGGTTTCAGGCATCCACCAGGAGTCCTGGAATGTATTCCCTGTGGATAAGGGGGGAATACTGTATATTCTGAGTCATGCTAAGAGCTAAGGGTTTACCTTATTTACCCTGCACGTCACCCTCATAGGAGACGATTCTTTTCATGGCTGAGAGCACAGACCCTGGATATCCTGATATCCCCTACATACGGCCCCAGTTGTTTTCTAGTTCATTGTTCTACTGTCTTCCCCCCCTTAGCAGTCTGAGTTCTTTGTTGCAAATGACAGAATCCACTGTAGACATTTAAATAGAAAGAAAATTTATTAAAGGAGAGAAGATAGTTCCCAGAATCTCCAGGAAGACCAGAATCAGCTTGGAGGCTATGCAGACAGGAATAAAGCTAAAATTTCACTGAATACCACAGCCCCTGCTGCCCTGAAAACCAGACACACCCTCCCTGGAATGAGGTTCTTTGGGTGTCTGTCTATATCTTCCGGTGCTCCCGTCTGAATTGAAGTATCACACAACGCTGTCTGATTGGTGGATCCTGTGTCACATAACTATGCCCTGCGTGCAAGGGATGCTGGGAGAATAAGTGGCCGGCTTCAGCCAAGGAAAGGCTGAAATTCCCCTGAACTTGAGAAAGAGGTTCCACAAGAACTGGACATCTAGAAAACATGTCTATTACAGTTCCTCCTAGACCATAACCTCCTCTGGGAAGGGAAGGTGTCTGTTTTCTGTATCCCCAGCCTAGAGAACGTGGCAGACGTAGTGTAATGAGCAAGGATATATACATATTAAGCAAATGAATGAATGAGGGAATAGATGGGTGAATATGCATTTGACTTAGCGAAGACCTCAAGACAGAGGATGTGCTGAGTCATTTTGAGAAATGGTTTCTCGGCTTCATACTTGAGTCATTCCTTCACAAGTTGAGGATGATTCAAGCCTAGGGCATTTCTGGGTCCTCAGGCCTAGGGACCGAGGCCCCTTCTCTGAATGAGGCAGCTCCACGGACTGATTTAGGCGTGAATGGGGGAAGCCACCACTATTTATCCGAAGGAGGTTTCCAGGCTGTCCGGAAGCAGAGTGTCAGCCACAAGCAGACAGCAGGCTGTGTGCTTAGCCTGATGACAGTCACTAAGGGGGTGAGAAGGGGAGACTAACACTTCTAGAACCCCTGCTATGCTCCAGGCAGTCCAGGTTCTCTAACTTAGGTCTTGCATCAACTCTTTGAGGTGAGACTATTCCCATTTTATAGATAAGGAAACAGTCTCTCTGAGACTGAGTAACTTGCATGAGACCATCTGGCTGCTATGGTTTAGAATTCTGTCTTGCTGCTAGACTTTTTAATTAGTGTGGCTCTACCATATACTAACCATGTGCCTTCGGTGTTCATATGTGAGCATCAGAAATATTAACAATTCTGACTTCAAAGTGTATTCTACAGACAAAATATGATGATGCATGGAAAACCCTTAACCTGGTGCTTGACATATAGTAAGTGCTCAATATGGATGTCCAATTGTTCAGGCATAATTTGTTGAAAAGACTATCCTTTCTCTGTTGAATCGTTTTTGTGCCTTTGTCAAAAATCAATTGGCTGTATTTGTGTGGATCAATTTCTGGGTTCTCTCTTCTGTTCTGATTATCTGTGTATCTACCCTTTCATCAGTACTATGTCATCTTAATTACTGTAGCTTTATGGTAATTCTTGAAACCAAGCAGTGAGATTCTTCCGAATTTCTTCTCCTTTTTCAGAATTGTTTTGGCTGTTTTAGGCCATTTGCCTTTTTATATAATTTTAGAATTAGCTTCTCAATACCTAGACATGAGTTTTCTGGGATTTTGATTTGGATTGCAGAGTCTGTAGTTCAAAATGTAGTTAACATCTTAATGATACTGAGTCTTCCAACCCGTGAGCAGAGTGTGTGTACCTCTCCATTTATTTAGACCTCCTTTATTTCTTTCCTCAGTGTTTTATAGTTTTTAGCATATAGAGCCTTCAGAGATTTTGTTAGATTCATACCTGAGTACCTATTATAAATAGTATTCTTGGAATTTCAAGTTCTAATTGTTCACTGCTAGCATATAAATATGTTATTTACTTTTGCATATTGAACTTGTTGAGCTCATTTATTCTAGGAGTCTTTCTTGGGGATTTCACCAGATTTTCTACATAGATCATCATATTGGGTTTAAATAGGGACATTTTCCAATCTGTATGCCTTTTTTTTTTTCTTGTCTTACTGGACTGGTTCTAGTCCAGTCTTCCAACATGATGGTTAATAGGAGCCATAGGAGAGGAAACCCTTGTAGCCAATCTGAGGCAGAAAACATTCTCTTCCTTATTAGTTGCAGGATTTTTGTAGATGCCCTTTATTAGGTTGAGGAAGTTCCCTTCTTTTTTTTTTCACTAAAAAAATTTGCTTTAAATATTTTATTTTTTTTTAAGTATACTCTACACTCAATGTGGAGCTTGAACTCACAACCCCGAGGACAAGAGTCACATGCTCTCTACCTACTGAGCGAGCCAGGTATGCCCCCAGGAAGTTCCCTTCTATTCCTCATTTGCTGAGAGTTTTTATCATTAATGAATGTGGAATTTTGTTGAATGCCTTTTCTTTTTTTTTTTTTTAAGATTTTATTTATTTATTTGACACAGAGAGGCACAGCTAGAGAGGGAACACAAGCAGGGGGAATGAGAGAGGGAAAGCAGGCTTCCTGTGGAGCAGGAAGCCCGATGAGGGGCTCGATCCCAGGACCCTGGGATCATGACCTGAGCTGAAGGCAGATGCTTAACGACTGAGCCAACCAGGTGCCCTGAATGCCTTTTCTGCAACGATCATATTTTTTCTTATTTAGTTTGTTAATATAGTGAATTACATCAGTTGATTATTTTTCAGTTGGTTTTTGAATGTTGAAATAGCCTTGCATTCCTGAGATAAACCCTACTGGTCATGATATCCTCCTTATATACTTTACATTTTATAGATGGTTGGATTATATTTGCTGCTACTTTGCTGAGGATTTTTTTTCACCTGTATTCTTGTAATGTCTTTGTCTGGTTTTGGTATTAGGGTAATCCTGGCATCATGAAATGATTTGGGAAATATTTTCACCTCTTCTGTTTACTGGAGGAGATTGTGCAGAATTGTTATTATTTCCTCTTTAAATGATTAGGAGAATTTGCCCGTAAAACCACCTGAGTCGAGTGCATTCGTTCATTCTTTCTTTTCTTTCTTTCTGTCTCTCTTTTTCTCTCTCTCTCATGGTTTTTAACGACACATCCAATTTCTTTGATAGATATAGAACAATTCAGGTAATCTGTTTCTTCTTGAATGAGTTTTGATAGTTTATATCTTCGAGGAATTGTTCTGTTTCATCTAAGCTGTTGAATTTATGAACATGAGTTGTTTGTAGTGTTCCTTATTGTTCTTTATTGTCTGTGGTACCAGTAGTGATGTCCCCTCTTTCATTTCAGATATTGCTGACTTGTTTCTTTTCTCGTTCTCTCTTTTTGGTCAGTTTTGTTATTGGTTTATCCATTTTATGGATCTTTTTCAGAGAACTGGCTTTTGGTTTTGTCACTTTTCTCTGTTGCTTTTCTGTTTTTACCTTAATTGATTTTAACTTTAATCTTTATTATCTCTTTCCTTCTGCTTGCTTTGGATTTAATTTACTCTTCTTCCTCTAGTTTCTCGAGGTAGAAGCTTTGGTTACTGATTTTAGATTTTTCTTCTTTTCAAATATATGTGTTTAATGCTATGACTTTCTATCTAAACACAGCTTTGGCTGCATTCCACGAATGTTGGTATATTTTATTTTTATTTTCACTCATTACAAATATTTTTAAATACCCCTTGAGATTTCCCCTTTGAGTCTCAATGAGTAGTTTAAAAGCATGTTGTTCAATTTTCAAACATTTGGGGATTTTCCACATATCTTTCTCTTTGTGGTTGCTAGTTTAATTTTTTTTTTTTTACGATCTAAGAACATGATTTGTATGACTGCTATTCTTTCAAATTTGTTAAGGTTTGTTTTATGGACCAGATTATGGTGTATCTTGGTGAATCTTCCATCCGCAGTTCAGATGGATGTGTTCCTGTGTTGTTGGGTAGAGTGTTCTATAAATGTTTGTTAGGTCTGGTTGGTTGGTAGTATTGTTTAGGTCTTCTGTATCGATACTGATTTTCTGCCTACTTGTTCAGCAGTTACCAAGAAAAGACGTGTCAAGGCATCCAAATACATTTGTGGATTTGTCTATTTCTCCTTTCAGTTCTATTGCTTTTTGCCTCATATATTTTGATGCTCTGTTTTTAGGTACATACACATATATAATTGCTATGTCTTCTTGGAGAATGGGTGCCTTTATCATTATGTAATGCCCCTCTTGATCTCTGAAACAGTCTTTGTTCTGAAGTCAGCTTTGTCTGTTAAATATCTAGTTAGAAGTTAATATAGCTACACTGGCTTTCTTTTGGTTGGTGTTTGTGGAGGAGGAACAGAGAGAGGAGAGGGGCGAGCAGGGGGAATAATGTCTTTTTCTAAACATTGAGCAGTCAGTGTGTTTGCATAGAGCTGTGTCCAGTGGAAGATGAGACTCTGGATTCCCAGCACTGTCAGTAAAGGAGGCACCTGCATGAGATCTATGACCATCTATAGCCTGTATGCCTGTGGTTAGATTTCTCAGGGAGAGACAGGTGTGGCAGGAGACCACCATGGCTTTGGGGTGGGACTTAACATGGGACTTAAATTATTCTGTGTTTCCAACCTTTCTTCACTACTGGGAGTATTTGGCAACCCCAGAGAATCATCTTTTAAAATACTCAGTGTGTGCACTGGAGGAAAGAAGGTAGAGGGATTATCTGTAGGTGTTTTTTTTTTTTTTTAAAGAAGCTCTTTCATAAATCCCCCTGCTGTGTAATTGCAAAGTGGGCTGAGGGAGGAAAGGGAAACATTCCAAGGTTCATCAGGAAACACAGGAAAGACTAAAGCAGATGACTAGGGTCCAAGGTCATACCTGGAAGATTAAGAGTAAGTTGGCCAGCTCCTAGTTATTGGTATTCTCTTGGAGTTTTAGCCTCAGTAAGGACAGAAAGGGTGGCAGGGAGGGGAGGAGATGTTACTACAGTCCTCATCTATATTCAGTCTCCAAGAATAGCCTTCCGATGGTAATTGAATATAATTGGAGACAGAGTCTGGCTGGCTGGAAGCTAGCTGATTGTCTACCTTCACAGTCTTAGGGGGGCGGGGGAGTGGGAGCAGGGATGTGGGTGGCAGAGTGGAGGAGAAAGCCATGTCTGCTCAAGCTCTGCTCTATCCTGCAAGTGTGGGCAGCCAGGCTGGGGTCAGACAGGCCTGAGTTCAAATCCCACCTGCTAGCTGAATGACTTTGCCATTCTCTGCCTCAGTTACCTTATCTATGAATAAGAGTAATAACATATATTTAGAACGTGGTTGTGAAGATGAGGTGAGATAATCCATGTAAGTTATTTCTCTTGCTTGCTTCTCAGAGTGTGGTGCACAGACCAACTGCATCGGCCTCCCTGGGGAGCCTATAAGAAATGCAGAATCTCTGGCCACCCAGCATCTGCATTTTAACCAGATCACAGGTGATCCCAATGCCTGTTGAAATTGGAAACATTCTGCCTTTATACCATTGCCCTCTTTTCCCTCTTTTCTCATTGAGCCCATCCCATTTTTGAGGGGCTTCCCTCCACCCACCCGAAACAACACCCAATACCCAGAGCCATTTGGAGAAGGTAATTTCCTACTGCTTTGAGGAGCCCTGGCCTTTCTCAAGAGTATTAATGCTGGATTCCCTCCTTCCGTCCCCTTCCCCCCAGCCCCCAAACCAATAAATCACCATCACTTCCTGCCTCTATTAACATTTATTAACATTTGTGAGGACATAGCCTTTTGGCAACTTATATCCCATTTTTTAAATGTACCTAAGGGAGCCTGCCATTTAAAGAACACCCATGGTGAGCATTTCTGCAAATTAAATAATCACCAACTAATTCATCTATTTTACAAAGCGCAAATTTTGCATATGATGATTTCAGAACAAAGCAGGTTGAGCTATTGGAAGTTGTAGTTCTTAATTAGCAGTATTCAGGAAGAAACAATTTTTCTTCTTGTGAGTGACATAGGTCTCTTTTCCCAGTCTCAGTGGGGCATCAGGATCACCTGTAGAACTTTATATTTTCATATTTTTGAAGTATATAAATTGAAGTGCATGGCTTGCTGATTTTGCAGCTAAGATGTGGAATATTTTAGCACCCCTGGTTAGTTTTTTCTGGTTTGGAATTTCATATAATGGAATTGAGGCAGAAGGGAAGGGGGACTAAGGAGACACATTGACCAAAGTAAAGCCATTTTAGTTTAGGCTGACCCTTAATCTAAAAGTCAGCAGGTTATAAAAAGAGTTACAAGATCCAACTCATGGGAAATCACAAGACCCCACTCCCTCCCACAGCAAAAGCCACATAGGCTGGACTTTCTTGAGAACCACTCCCCGCATGTAACTCCACACCCCTAAGACAATGGAAAAACTATCCACCCAGTGTAAACGTCAAGCCCAAAGTTAAAGAGTAAGCCCCTCTCTATAGATGGTTAGCTAATTAAAAAAAGACTTATAAAACCTTTTGTTAGAGGCAAAGGAGGGCCCTCTTCCTCACTATAGGAGCAGAGACCACTGCTTTGACTATGAAGAAGCTCATTTCTTACTTCTACACTTACTAAATCTTTGTCCTTTTCTCTAAATAGCTTGCTCTTGAATTCTGTTTTTTCTTGATGGAAGCCAAGATTTTGGCTACATATGATAGATGTGACTCTGATGCCAGAGTTTGGATTTGTAAGGTTGGTGAGACCGGGGACAAGATTTTCTTTTGTTATTTTCCTGCTCCTGAGTGGCCACCAAGAAGGCAGTGGTTTCTAGATGCATCTTTGAGGCCCTAACTGCTGGTTTCCCATTAGGAGTGAGGTCTGTGAATTCAAGGACACTAGCACCCTTTCCTTCAAATTCTCCTGTTCCCATAAAAATGCAATTCCATTTAAACTGTAAGGCATAGTGAGTCCTAATTACTATATTTATAAAAATTATATACAATTAGAGCAGAGTTTCAGGAACCAAACCAAGTCTCCTAGGGGAGAGAATGGAATACGTTGAAATGCACATTTTAAAAGGGCAAAAGATGTTTGGGGGCAAAGCTGTAATGTGACATCTCCCAGGGCCATTTCAGTCATTGGTTTTTAGGGGCAGAATATAGGTTTCTCCTCGGCTGTTGGCTCTTGCTTGGATGCAAACCGTTTTTAAGACATCAGAATTCATTTTGGAGATTATATGTGGAATGGTTGTACTCTCTGAACCAAAGGTAGGGCATGCAGTTAGCTGAGGATCTTGATGCCCTTTATACATCTGAACGGCAGCATGAGGTCAGAGACCAACCAAAGGTGGATTTGGAAATCAGAGGGAGACAGAAGTGATACTTGGGGGTAGGAGGTCCCCAGTCCCCTTCAGGCACGGGACCAAGCCCTGCTAATGGAAGGGTTAGGTGATTTGGCCTCCAGTCCTTCTCTGATAACCCAGGCTGGCACAAGCGAGACCAACCCAACATTTTTGGCCTCCAACCCAAATCCCAGAGCTCACTAGTTTTCCATGCAAGGCATAGCCCATGGAACCTTCACGCAGGCCAAAGAAGCCCAAGCCAGAAAGAACATTTCCCCTGAGCACACTGGATCCCCCGACCCCGAGATCATGACCTGAGCCGAAACCAAGAGTCTGGCGCTCAACCGACTGGGCCACCCAGGTGCCCCCAGGACTCTCTCTCTCAATATTGACACTGAACAGCAAACTACCACAATCTCTGGGGAGGGAGATACTCCTCACAGGAGCTGCAGGCAGCATATTCCACGTGCGGTGATACGTGTAAATGCCCTTTGGAAAATATCAAGTGTTTGCAACATTATTTAAGGGTAATCCTCAATGTGGACTAATTTTGTTTCCCATCTGATAAGAAAAATCATTAATTGCTACATGCAAAGTAGGAGACTTCAATTCAACAATGGGGAAATTGTCTGAGGACTTCCCCCAAACACCCTGTGTAATACTGTACATCAGAGGACTTTCCATGTCAGTTTATAGAGGACTCCCCTATGTTTTTCATGGCTGTGTAGTATTCCACAATGTGATGAGAACATATTTTATCTAAGTGGTACTGATGTACATTTAGCCTTTCAACAGAGAGACATTAAGGGATGTCAACTGAGAGCTTTTGGTTTCAAATCCAAGCTCTAGCACATTCTAGCTGTGTGATCTTAGATGAGTCACTCAACCTTTCTCAGTTCCCTCGTCTTTAAAGGGTGAATAGTTATCACATTTCATAGGGGATTCAAAGAGGTATTTCATGCAAAGGATGGAGAACAGCTTCTGGGACATAGTTAGTGCTTGGTAAGTATTAACTGCGTTAATATTGTGCATTTCTTACTGTAACTAGAAAAGATTCACAGTGTAACAATTTAACAATTTCTGCATGCTTCCTTGTCTTCATACCTCCATAAGTAGTGTTTGAAAGCAGGTTTTAAGAAATGGGTTAACTGGAGGCGGAGCAAGATGGCAGAGGAGTAGGAGACCTGGACTTCGTCTGGTCTCAGGAATTCAGCTGAATAGGGATCAAACTATTCTGAACACCTACGAACTCGACAGGAGATCAAAGAAGAGAGTAGCAACAACTCCCTGAACAGAGAAGCGACTGCTTACTAGAAGGTAGGACGTGCGGAGAAGTGAATCCGAGGCGATATTCGGGAGGATAGACGGCGGGGGAGGGGGCCTCCGTCGGCCGCTTCTGGCAAGTGCTAGAGCCGCGGAGCACAAAATCGGACCTTTCAGAAGTCGGCTCCACTGAGGGACGTCGCTCCGGTGGCTAAGCGCGGGGTGGAACCCTCGCGGGACAGTGTGGTCTCAGGACCCTCGGGGTCACAGAAAGACCGGGGGTGCCTGAGTGCGGCAGAGCTCCCAGGGATCGGAGCGGGGAAGCCGGCTGCAGAGACGGAGCCGAGGCGCGGGCTCTCAGCTCGGGGTTGCTATAAACTGTGATCCGCGGCCCAGTCGGGCCACTGCGCCTCCAGCAGGGACCCAACAAGCGGCAGAGCCGGGGAGACTCCCCTTCCTCCCCCGGGGAGGAGCGGCGCAGGAGCGCACCGCAGGGATCTGCTGGGTTTGGAGACTCCACACGGTGTCGGGTGCCAGAGATAGCAACGCTCGGTCACAGGCCGGCTGAGCACGGAGAGCGGCCGGAGACCGGGGACACGGGAGTGACTGCTTTTCTCTGGGGGTGCACTGAGAAGCGGGGCCCCGAGTTCTCGGCTCCTCCGGGTGGAGATTAGGAGGACACCATTTTCACCCTGGTCCTCCAAAGCTGTACCAGAGCTTGCAGGGAAGAAAAGCTCCTGAGAGCAAACCGGAGCAGCTTACTTAGCCCGGACCAACAAGGGCGGGGCAATTCCACCTCCGGCAAAGACACTTGGGAACCACGGCAACAGGCCCCTCCCCCAGAAGATCAGTACAAACAGCCAGCAAGCCAAGACCAAGTTTACCGATCATGGAGAACGGGAGAACTCCAGCGCTAGCAGAATACTGCACATAGAATTCATGGCTTTTTTTACCATGAGTCATTAGTTTTTCAAAGTTAATTTTAACTTTTTTTTAATTTTTCTTTTTCCCTTTTTCAACCAACATCTTATCAATCCCTTTTAAAAAAAAAAAACTTTTTATTTTTCATTTTTAGAGTCATATTTTATCCCTTCATAGTAGTTACCCTTATTTTTGGCATATATATATAAGTTGTTCTCTCTTTAAAATTTTGAGATACAGTTTCTTCTAAAAGATCAAAATATACCCTAAATCACTAGTGTATGGCTTTGTTCTAGTCTCCTGCCTGATCACATTCTCTCCCTTTTTCTTCTTCTTTTTTTTTTTAAATCTTCTTCTTTTTTCAAACAACTTCTTATCAATTCCTCTTATAAAATCTTTTATAATTTTCATCTTTACAATCATCTTCCATCCCTTCATTGTATCAACCCTTATTTTGTACATATATGTCTTTCTTCCTTTAAAATTTTAGGAGGCACTTTTTTCTAACAGACCGAAATACGCCCAGAATCTAGTGTGTGGCACTGATCTATGCACTAGCCTGATCATATTTGATCATATTCTGTTTTTTTTGTATTGTTCTGTTTTTGTTTTTATCTTTCTCTTTTTGTTCTTTTCTTCTCTTTTTTTTCTTTCTTTCTCTTTCTTTTCCCCTGGTTTCAGGGCTTTTCTGATTTGTATAGAGTATATTTGCTGGGGACGTTGTTAACCTGTTAGCATTCTGTTCTCTCATTCATCTATTCTCCTCTGGACAAAATGCCAAGATGAAAAAAATCACCTCAGCAAAAAGAACAAGAGGTAGTACCGTCAGCCAGGGACCTACTCAATACGGACATTAGTACGATGTCGGACCTAGAGTTCAGAATCATGACTTTAAAGATACTAGCTGGGCTTGAAAAAAAGCGTGGAAGTTATTAGAGAAACCCTTTCTGGAGAAATAAAAGAACTGAAATCTAACCAAATCGAAATCAAAAAGGCTATTGATGAGGTGCAATCAAAAATGGGGGCACTAAATGCTAGGATAAATGAGGCAGAAGAGAGAATCAGCGATATAGAAGACCAAATGATGGAAAATAAAGAAGCTGAGAAAAAGAGAGATAAACAACTACAGGATCACGAGGGCAGAATTCGAGAGAGAAGCGATACGATAAGACGAAACAACATTAGAATAATTGGGATCCCAGAAGAAGAAGAGAGAGAGGGGCAGAAGGTATATTGGAGCAAATAATAGCAGAGAACTTCCCTAATGTGAGGAAGGAAACAGGCATCAAAATCCAGGAGGCACAGAGAACCCCTCTCAAAATCAATAAAAATAGGTCAACACCCCGACATCTAATAGTGAAACTTACGAGTCTCAAGAGTCGAAGAGAAAATCCTGAAAGCAGCTTGGGAGAAGAGATAGGTAACCTACAATGGTAGAAACATTAGATTGGCAACAGACCTATCCACAGAGACCTGGCAGGCCAGAAAGGACTGGCAAGGTATCTTCAGAGCACTAAACGAGAAAAATATGCAGCCAAGAATACTATATCCAGCTAGGCTGTCATTGAAAATTGAAGGAGAGATAAAAAGCTTCCAGGACAAACAAAAACTAACGGAATTTGCAAACACGAAACCAGCCCTCCAAGAAATATTGAAAGGGGTCCTCTAAGCAAAGAGAGAGCCTAAAAGCAGCATAGATCAGAAAGGAACAGAGACAATATACGGTAACAGTCACCTTACAAGGCAGTACAATGGCACTAAATTCATACCTTTCAATAGTTACCCTGAATGTAAATGGGCTCAATGCCGCAATCAAAAGACACAGGCTATCAGCTTGGATTAAAAAACAAGACCCATCAATATGCTGTCTGCAAGAGACTCATTTTAGACCCAAAGACACCCCCAGATAGGAAGGGAGGGGGTGGAAAACCATTTACCATGCTAATGGACACCAAAAGAAAGCTGGGGTGGCAATCCTTATATCAGACAAACTAGATTTTAAAACAAAGACTGTAATAAGAGATGAGGAAGGACACTATATCCTACTTAAAGGGTCTATCCAACAAGAAGATCTAACAATTGTAAATATCTATGCCCCTAACGTGGGAGCAGCCAATTATATAAGGCAATTAATAATGAAAGTGAAGAAACACACTGACAACAATACAATAAGAGTGGGGGACTTTAACACCCCCTGACTGAAATGGACAGATCCTCTAAGCAAAAGATCAACAAGGAAATAAAGACTTTAAATGACACACTGGACCAAAAGGACTTCACAGACATATTCAGAACATTCCATCCCAAAGCAACGGAATACACATTCTTCTCTAGTGCCCATGGAACATTCTCCAGTATTGATCACATGCTAGGTCCCAAATCAGGTCTCAACCGATACCAAAAGATTGGGATTATTCCCTGCATGTTTTCAGACCACAATGCTTTGAAACTAGAACTCAATCACAAGAGGAAAGTCGGAAAGAACTCAAATACATGGAGGCTAAAGTGCATCCTACTAAAGAATGAATGGGTCAACCAGGAAATTAAAGAAGAATTAAGAAAATTCATGGAAACCAATGAAAATGAAAACACAACTGTTCAAAATCTTTGGGATACAGCAAAGGCAGTCCTGAGAGGAAAGTATATAGCAACACAAGCCTTTCTGAAGAAACAAGAAAGGTCTCAAATACACAACCTAACCCTACACCTAAAGGAGCTGGAGAAAGAACAGCAAATAAAGCCTAAACCCAGCAGGAGAAGAGAGATAATAAAGATCAGAGCAGAAATCAATGAAATAGAAACCAAAAGAACGGTAGAACAGATCAACGAAACTAGGAGCTTGTTCTTTGAAAGAATTAACAAGATTGATAAACCCCTGGCCTGACTTATCAAAAAGAAAAGAGAAATGACCCAAATCCACAAAATCATGAATGAAAGAGGAGAGATCACAACCAACACCAAAGAAATACAAACAATTATAAGAACATATTATGAGCAACTCTATGCCACCAAATTAGATAACCTGGAAGAAATGGGTGCATTCCTAGAGATGCATCAACTACCAAAATTGAACCAGGAAGAAATAGAAAACCTGAACAGACCTATAACCACTAAGGTAATTGAAGCAGTCATCAAAAATCTCCCAAGAAACAAAAGCCCAGGGCCAGATGGCTTCCCAGGGGAATTCTATCAGACATTTAAAGAAGAATTAATACCTATTCTCCTGAAACTGTTCCAAAAAATAGAAATGGAAGGAAAACTTCCAAACTCATTTTAGGAGGCCACCATTACCTTGATCCGAAAACCAGACAAAGACCCCATCAAAAAGGAGAATTACAGACCAATATCCTTGATGAACATGGATGCAAAAATTCTCACCAAAATACTAGCCAATAGGATCCAACAGTCCATTAAAAGGATTATTCACCACGACCAAGTGGGATTTATCCCTGGGCTGCAAGGCTGGTTCAACATCCACAAATCAATCATCGTGATACAATACATTAACAAAAGAAAGAACAAGAATCATAGGATCCTCTCAATAGATGCAGAAAAAGCATTTGACAAAGTACAGCATCCTTTCTTGATCAAAACTCTTCAGAGTATAGGGATAGAGGGTACATACCTCAATATCATAAAAGCCATCTATGAAAAACCTACAGCAAATATCATTCTCAATGGGGAAAAGCTGAGGGCTTTCCCCCTAAGGTCAGGAACATGGCAGGGATGTCCACTATCACCACTGCTATTCAACATAGTATTAGAAGTCCTAGCCACAGCAATCAGACGACAAAAAGAAATCAAAGGCATCCAAATCAGCAAAGAGGAAGTCAAACTCTCACTCTTTGCAGATGATATGATACTGTATGTGGAAAACCCAAAAGACTCCACCCCAAAACTGCTAGAACTCATACAGGAATTCAGTCAAGTAGCAGGATAGAAAATCAATGCACAGAAATCAGTGGCATTCCTATACACCACCAACAAGACAGAAGAGAGACAAATCAAGGAGTCGATCCCATTTACAACTGCACCCAAAACCATAAGATACCTAGGAATAAATTTAACCAAAGAGGCAAAGGATCTGTACTCAGAAAACTATAAAATACTCACGAAAGAAATTGAAGAAGACACAAAGAAATGGAAAAACGTTCCATTCTCATGGATTGGAAGAACCAACGTTGTGAAGATGTCAATGCTACCTAGAGCAATCTACACATTCAATGCAATCCCCATCAAAATACCATCCACTTTTTTCAAAGAAATGGAACAAATAATCCTAAAATTTGTATGGAACCAGAAGAGACCCCGAATAGCCAGAGGAATACTGAAAAAGAAAAGCAAAGCTGGTGGCATCACAATTCCGGACATCCAGCTCTATTACAAAGCTGTCATCATCAAGACAGTATGGTACTGGCACAAAAACAGACACATAGATCAATGGAACAGAAATGAGAGCCCAGAAATGGACCCTCAACTCTATGGTCAACTCATCTTTGACAAAGCAGGAAAGAATGTCCAATGGAAAAAAGACAATCTCTTCAGCAAAAGGTGTTGGGAAAATTGGACAGCCACATGCAGAAGAATGAAACTGGACCATTTCCTTACACCACACACAAAAATAGACTCCAAATGGTTGAAAGACCTAAACGTGAGACAGGAGTCCATCAACATCCTAAAGGAGAACACAGGTAGCAACCTCTTCGACCTCAGCCGCAGTAACTTCTTCCTAGAAACATCGCCAAAGGCAAGGGAAGCCAGGGCAAAAATGAACTATTGGGATTTCATCAAGATAAAAAGCTTTTGCACAGCGAAAGAAACAGTCCACAAAACCAAAAGACACCCGACAGAATGGGAGAAAATATTTGCAAATGACATATCAGATAAAGGGCTAGTATCCAAAATCTATAAAGAACTTATCCAAGTCAACACCCAAAGAACAAATAATCCAATCAAGAAATGGGCAGAAGACATGAACAGACATTTTTCCAAAGAAGACATCCAAATGGCCAACAGACACATGAAAAAGTGCTCCACATCACTCGGCATCAGGGAAATCCAAATCAAAACCTCAATGAGATACCACCTCACACCAGTCAGAATGGCTAAAATCAACAAGTCAGGAAACGACAGATGTTGGCGGGGATGTGGAGAAAGGGGAACCCTCCTACACTGTTGGTGGGAATGCAAGCTGGTGCAACCCCTCTGGAAAACAGTATGGAGGTTCCTCAAACAGTTGAAAATAGAGCTACGATACGATCCAGCAATTGCACTACTGGGTATTTACCACAAAGATAACAAATGTAGGGATCCGAAGGGGTACGTGCACCCCAATGTTTATAGCAGCAATGTCCACAATAGCCAAACTGTGGAAAGAGCCAAGATGTCCATCGACAGATGAATGGATAAAGAAGAGGTGGTATATATACACAATGGAATATTATGCAGCCATCAAAAGGAATGAGATCTTCCCCTTTGCAACGACGTGGATGGAACTGGAGGGTGTTATGCTGAGTGAAATAAGTCAATCAGAGAAAGACATGTATCGTATCATATGACCTCACTGATATGAGGAATTCTTAATCTCAGGAAACAAACTGAGGGTTGCTGGAGTGGTGGGGGGTGGGAGGGATGGGGTGGCTGGGTGATAGACATTGGGGAGGGTATGTGCTATGGTGAGCGCTGTGAATTGTGCAAGACTGTTGAATCACAGATCTGTACTTCTGAAACAAATAATGCAACATATGTTAAGAAAAAAGAAAAAGAAGAAGATAGCAGGAGGGGAAGAATGAAGGGGAGTACGTTGGAAGGGGAAGACGAACCATGAGAGACGATGGACCCTGAAAAACAAACTGAGGGTTCTAGAGGGGAGGGGGGTGGGTGGATGGGTAGCCTGGTGATGGGTATTAAAGAGGACACTTTCTGCATGGAGCACTGGGTGTTATGCACAAACAATGAATCATGGAACACTACATCAAAAACTAATGATGCAATGTATGGTGATTAACATAACAATAAAAAGAAAAAAAGGAAAAAAAATAAAAAAGTCTAAAATAAGAACCAAAAAGCAAAAACTTAACTTCTCACTCACCCCAGAGGTACAGGCTATGGGGTGAGGCCCAACTACTGGCATCTTCCATAAACTTTCCTTGTGTCCCTAAGGCTCAAGAACCAAATGGGGTCCTGAAAATCTGACCTGGAAATTGCACTGCTGGTTTCTTCTTTCCCATTTCCCACATCCTTCCTGATGCTCCCACCAGAGCCTGTGGGGGGGGGGGGTGAGGCTGTCGGTGCTGGTATGCGCTCTGCATGTTCCTCACTTTACTATTTCAAGATTAATTTTTAAAAAAAAAGGCACTAAAATGCCTCAGATGCCTTTTTCACCTTTAAAGTGTGATACTTTCAGCAGTTACTGTACCAGGGACTGAAAACGCTCACCCCTTTGTGACAGAGACCATTGGAAAGGGTTCCGGGGCCCACGCGTCTTGGAAGTTCAAGGAGGGAGGCCCAAAGTCTGAGGCAGGCACCAACCCAGCTCGGCAGACCTGGTTTGAATCTTGACTCATCCACTTCCTCTGGCCAGGGCCTTGGTCAAGTCTGTTCGAGTCACCTGTGAGACCCGGATAAGAACGGCCTCTTGGCAAAAAGATGACTTGACTATGGAAGCGCGCTTGGCACAGATGTGGGACTGGCACTATGGCATTTAGTCCATTCATTATTCCTATCATTAGGCTCAACGTGAGATGGCCTGTCGGGGATTTCTCTAAGCTCATCCAACCCTCCTAAAGTTAATCCCAAGGGGTTGTCTCCTCTGAAATCCTATTTTATTTCACAGTAGGTTAAATCCCCGTTGACCTTTTAGTGTAGGTGGGTGACGTGTTGCTATTAATGTCTGTGATTTAACTTTCTTAACAAGTCCCTTCTGCCTGGAGACATGGCCCTTCCCTGCATTTTGGGGGCACAAACTGAGCTTACTGCCTCCAGTGGAGGAGAGTCCACAGCAAACCTGCAGCAGGACATTTCAATAGAGAGGGGACACCTTCCAAAACAGGTGATGAAGTTGGACATGTCTTTAAAATGACAGGTGCCTCCAAAGATGGGTGCCACCCTGGGGTGGGGGTGAGGGCATCCCGAATGGCTGGGTTTAAATCTGAAATGACCACGGGAAAAAACCTGGAGATGACTGCTTTGACTTGATTAAAATATTCACCATTGGGCAGAATAAAAGGTCGAGTGCAGCTGTATGAGAAAAGCCTACTTTTTTCTTTTCTTTCTTTTTTTTGCAGGTCGGAATGTGTGGTTTGAAAAATCAGACCCTCTATGGGGGCATCCAAATTAACGCCAGGAGGTAAGACTTCCTTCTGCCCGGAACCAGTGCTGTCCTGTGACTGAGTCTCAACTTCTTCGCATCTCGGTTGCTTCCCCAGTGAAAGCCTGGCTCATTGCTCTGCAATTTCAAGATTTATTGTGGGGATCAAACGAGAGAGTGTGTGTGAAAACACTCTGAACACAGAAAGCTCTGGCGACGAGCAGCGTAGTGACAATGACAGTGAGAAGAGCAATGACCCAGTGGTGGTGATGTGTGTTTAAAAAGCCAGGCAGGTACACGGTCTGCCTACAATACACTTAACATTTAAGGGCTAGGCAGAATAGCTGCAATAGTTCAACTTAGTCCTAAAAGAGTCCCACCTCGTAAAAATACACCTGCAGCTTCTCACTTGATTGACAAGTCCCGTTTGAACGACAAAGCTTGAAACGATGTCAGTAAACCTTTGCAATCACATCTGGACATTTGGCTTTGACAGCTATGGCAAGATATGAAACTCGCCTAGAAAGTGAAAATGTGGCCTTGTCCCCAGGGTTCATGAGCTGCTTGGAGTTGCTGATGAGTGAGACTTTGTCACCAACACAGGAAGGAGCAGCCCCCCCCCCCAGGAGTAATTGCCCCTGAGGACCAGAGCTGAGCATCGTGACATCAGGGTTATGGCACCTTCGAGTCAAAGGCTAGAATTTCTGTCTTTATTTGTTCAGCAAGCGGCGTCTACTGTGTGGGATTTACTATGCCAGGCAGTATGAATAGCAAAAACAGTAAGAGCCATGCCCCAACCTTCAGAAACCCACAGTTCAAAGTCAAGACTTGGGAGGGTCTGGAGCACACTGGCATTCTCATCCAGGGCCAGTGGAGAGTTGGTACAAACACTTGGAAAAGCAATGTGTCGGAATCTTATAGGTCCAATTGCAGGGACTTTATAAAGAACATGGGGTCACTTACAGAGTAGTGCTATGACCTTGAAATTCACTCTTAGGTGTCTGCATGGTAGAAATGTATACAGGTATCTCCCAAAAGACATATGCAAGGATGGTCCTATTATTCATTATAACCCCAGACTGGGGAGGAGCCGAATAGCCATCAACAGCAGACTAGGGGAGTGAAGTGTGGCGTACTCACATAATGCAATACTCAACGGCAGTGGCTCTCAACCAGGGGCAACTGTACCCCACCGGGGACGTTTGGCAATGTCTGGAGTCACTTTGGACGGTCATGACCAGGGGGTGCTAGCGGCACCTAGTGGGTAGAGGTCATGGATGCTGCTAAACATCCTACAGTGCGCGGGTTAGCCCCCCAACAACAAAGATTTACCCTCTCCAAAATGTCAGTGGTGCTGAGGTCAAGAAATCCTATTTCACATCATGAGAAGGAAGGAACTGTGACCACATACACTGGATGGAAATATACAAACCTAACATTGAGCAAAAAGAAGCCAGACACAGAATTGTACAACTGTATGATTCCATTCATATAAAGCTCAAAATCAGGCAAAATTAATCCCTGGTGCTGGAAGTCAGGAGCGTGGGGGTGAGGGGACACGAGGGCAGTTCGGGGACACAGGCCATGATCTGGGTCTCAAGCCAGGGATTAGTCTCCTGGCACTGGGTGTAAATTTGAACTGAAAAGTTTGTATTGATATACTTTTCTGAAAAAATATAAAGTTTATTTTAAAAATCCTTGCCCTAGTACTTGGGCAAGTTGTGTAATCTTTCTGAGCCTCCATTTACTCATCTGCAGAATGGGTCAATAACAATAGGATATACTCCAGGAGAAGTACTGTGGGGATGGTTTGAGAACATGAGTCAAAGGAACCCCACGGTGCCTGGCACACAGTACATGTGCACGAAAACAAAGAGATTAGCCAACATCTATGGAACCTGTTTGTTGGAGTGAAGTTTTCTCAGAAAGTCAATGTTTGGGGAAGAAAAGATAACCCACCGGTTGGCCCCAGACAGTTTTGGTGATGGTGCCCACAGGTAGGTCTTTGAGCCTCTCTGGGCCCATGGACCCCCCTTTGCTAATGAGAGGCCTGCTGAGCATGAACATTCTCTGATCTGCTCTCATCCCTCTTACAACAGGCATCTGTCGCTTTCCTCTACCCAGCTTCCATTGTCCATTTGGTAATAACACCTCAATGTTTCTTTGGGGAGTCACTCATCCCCCACTGCACACAGTCTTGGGGGGCTGTCAGTCTAGGTACCTGGCCCTGCCTCAGCCAAAGGGGGGCATGTGACCCAAGCTGGGCCAACCAGGCTCTCTCCTGGATGATGCAACAAGCAGATGCTGGAGTTGGGTCATCCCTAGAGCAGTGCTCCCCAGGAATTGCCGAGACTGTCTGCCCCAGAGGTTCCTGGAGCTCTCTGCTCCCCATCCTTCCCTGGGCCTGGCTGGTCCTCTTCCCATCTACTCTGTAAGTGACCCCATGTTCTTTAGAAAGTCCCTGCAATTGGACCAAATATTTGTGCCCCCCCATTCATTTGATGAAACCCGAATCCCAATGTGAGGGTATGAGGAGGTGGGGCCTCTGGGAGGTGATTGGGTTGTTAACGTGGAGCCCTAGTGAATGGAATGAGAACCCCTATAAGAAGACGCCCCAGAACACACTCTCTTTCTGCCAGGTGAGGATACAGAGAGAAGTCGGCCGGCTGCAGCCTGGAAGAGGCCCTCGCCAGAACCCAGCCCTG
The DNA here is from genome assembly GCF_037043125.1 of Eumetopias jubatus. Lineage (NCBI taxonomy): Eukaryota > Metazoa > Chordata > Mammalia > Carnivora > Otariidae > Eumetopias > Eumetopias jubatus. The sequence continues at coordinate 130,373,941 of NW_028274815.1, forward strand.
CTGGCAACTGTGATCTCAGACTTCCGGCCGCCTGATTTGTGGCAAATAAATGCCATGCCGTCTACGGTTCTTTCTTATAGCAGCCTGAACTGACTAGATGGTCCCTTAGTGCTTAGATTAGCCAGAGCTTCTGTCGCTTGCTACCCAAGAATCCCAGCTGCTACATCCAGCACCAGGCGGAAACAACCTGCCCCAGGTGGTGAGTAGCTCCTGTTCGGAGATACGAACGCCCTCCTGTCACCCCAGACTTGCCCCTGGTACCTCCTGGATCTTCCCGTGATCCTGCAGCTAAATGGCCAGTGCCCGGCACAGCTGGGACCTCTGGGCCCTGCCCCGACCACACAGTTGACTATTGTTAAACACTGAACGTCGCCCCCCCACAGATAGCTCAGCAGGTGACTGTCACCTGCAAACTTCTCTTCCGACCTCCACTTCATCGACTATGAAATGGGCGAGCCGAATGCACTGCCTGCCTCCTTCTCAGGGTGATGCAGGTGAGGGCGCCTCGGGAATTGTGCAACACACTTCCCAGACATGAGGCATTCTTGTCAGTGCCCGAGATCACGCAGCACACAGGTGGCAAAACAAATTTCCCAGGAGGAAACACCATCTCAAAAAAACAAAACAAGCATTGCTAGGGGCTCTGAAAGGGACCCAGAAGTAACAACAACAAAAAAAACCAGCTTCCAAAAGGCAGAAACTTAAAAAAAAAAAAAAAAGCCAGACTGCATTTCTAGGCCAGAGTTCATGCTGGGGATGGTGAGGGATCGGCAGGGTGCTTACGTGGGGAGTCTGCCCAGCTCTGCTGCATGCCCAGCCCAGCGGGCCAGCGTCTCTCCCACTTCCTGTCCTGCAGGAACACTGGAGAGCCCTCAGAGGTGACCAAGGGACCGCTTTCTGTCGCCCAGCAGGTTGCACGGTAAGGGTGGGGTTGAGGGATGCGAGCTCTGGGAGGCAGAGACTTTTGATAGAATCCCAGGGCCCGTAGAGCTGAGTGACCCCTCCCTTTCTCCCCCAGTGCCCCCCCCATCTTCCGGAGGGGGGACCATGTGGGCAGGAAAATCCCAGCTCCTCTTCCCTGCGTGTCCTTGGACGAAGCACGCAGGCTCCATTTACCAGGTGTCTGGGGGCAGAGCCTCACGTACAAAGTGGGTAGCAGGGCCCCGGTGTGTTGGTAAACGCATTTCATCCTTCTGTCTTCCTCTGGCCCACGCCCCTGCAGGGAGGCGGCAGTTCTAAGAGCTCGCCCAGGGTTACAGAGCTGGGAAGTGGCAGAGCCAGGACTCACGTGCAGCCCTCCGGGCTCCAGACACCACCCCCTTAGCTCACAGGGCAGGAGGGGTGCGGGGACGTCATCAGGGAGAGGGGCACCCTAGTGAAGGTCCTAACACAGGCTGTAGGTGGGAGCCTACCTTCCCCCTTCCCACAGTCCTCTGTGAATCAGTATCTCTGTTCTTCACAAAGCACCTGCCCCAGGCTTCTGGGTATCTCTGTGACAAGGTAGACCCTCCCTGGACAGACTGCTCTGATCCAGGAAGAGACTCAAGGCCTGTGGTGGTTGGATGCCTGGCGTCTCCAGGGGCATGGCCTGGAAATGATGCCCCCAGAAGGAAAGGTGTTGGCAAGGATGGCTGGCTGGTCCATTTCCTACCGTTTTCAGCAAGGCCCCCAGACCAGCATTGGGCACAACAGTTCTTACTTGTTGTCCAGGGGAACACAAACTCAAAAGAAGCAAAAAATGTCTATTTTCACATGAAATCTCTAATTTGTAACCATTAGAAATGCTTTTTAAAAATTTTTAATAAGAACAAAATCGGCATGACATAACTCAGTAGCCACCAATTGTCACCTCTCTCAAGGCTACAACCTACCTCTCTGCCATGAAGGATTTATCTGACCAAGCCTCCACTTGCTTGCCTCTTCTGTGACATGAGGACACTCTGGCCAAGTTCAGGGTTAGGAAAAATGAGAAGCAGTGAACTTAAAGTGTTCAGTATAGAGTAAGGCATTTGTCTCTGCCAGCTCGGGCCGCTCTAACAGCCAGCCACAGACTGGTGTCTTAAACGACAGAAACTCATTTCTCATAGTTCTGGGGGCTGGGAGTCTGAGATCAACATTCCGGCCAATTCAGCTTCTGGGGAGATTGCTCCTCCTGGCTTCTAGATGGCTGCCTTCTCACTAGGACCTCACGTGGCCTCAGAGACAGACAGAGATAGAGACAGAGAGACAGAGAAAGAGAAAGAGAGAGAGAGAGCTAGAGACAGAAACAGATATAGAGACAGGGATCGTGTGCAGCCATTTCGTGACAGGGATCGTGTTCAGCCATTTCGTGGAACTGAGAACCACATGTTGAAGGTCTGAGCTGCCAAGGCATCCAGGAGCCAGGGGAACAAGATCCCTGATGGTTCGGCAGGTGAGTTCTACCAAACATTTAAGGAAGAGTTAATTCCTGACTCGTACAAGTTCTTCAAAGACATCAGACGCACAGAGAGTTCAAAGCTTATCGAATGAGGCTGAGAGGGGCCAGGTGTCAGGTGGGGACGGTGGGGAGCCAGGTGAAAAATGAGAGCACACGGGAACAGGTAAGCCAGAGGTTGAACTGCAGAGATGAGGGTAGACAGGCAGCAAAGGGCTGGCCTCCAGTGGCCATCAGGATCAAGGTGAAGACTTTATAGGCTCAATGCTGTGGGTGACGGGAGGTGATTTGGGGTCCTGGCTAAGGGAATGACAGAGCCCACTCAGCACTCCTCCCATCCCATCGAGAAGGCTCTGCCCTTCTAAGGAAGCCACATGAGTGCCAGGTAACCAGAGCACTCTGGAAAGAACCAGTCAGCTGCTCTCACCCAAGGTCTATACTAGGAGATAGCGAGTGTTTGGAGTGTTGAAGCTGTAAGTTTGTTTATTCGTTCAACAAATACTTACAGAGCACCTACTATGTGCCAGACACTCTTCTAAGTGCTGGTTCATGGTGACAAATAAGACAGACCAGATCCCTATCCCTACAGCTTACAGCGTAGAGGTGGTGGCTGATAAATGAGATAAAAAATAGACAAAAATCCTTCCCATTAGCAGTGACCGCTCTGAAGGGAATAAAACAATGATGGATTACCTGAGTGGTCACTTATAATCTGATGATTGGGACAAACCTCTCCAAAGAAAAGTTGTTTGAATTAAGATTTGAAAGAACAGAATGAGCCTGGCATGCAGACAGAGGGAACAGTATTCTAGGCAGAGGGAACAGCAAGGGCGAAGGCCCTGAGGTGGAAACCATCTTGGCATGTTCAACATAATGGAAGGAAGGGTAGTGTGGCTGGAGAGAGTCAACCAGAGGAAGATGGCAGGAAGCTGTGGAGGCCGATCATGCTTGGCCATGCAGGCCGCAGGGAGCAGTTTGGGTTTTATTCTAAGTGCTCTGAGAAGATTCTGGAGGGTTTCAAGCAGGAGAATTCCATGAGCAGACTTATACTTTAGAAGGCTAACTCAAGGCACACAGAGGAGGGTAAGAGAAGCAGAGAGTATGCTGAAGATTCTGCAGCTGTCTACACAGAGATGCTTTCACATCACTGTGGCTGGAAAACAGTAGAAAGCACACACACCACACACGACAGTGTCTGCACCGAGAATCCAGGCTCGGGAGGGGGGGCTAGATAAGCAGGACAAGGGCAATGCTTGGTCCCAAGGGTATGGTGGTGACATTTCAGGCCACAGTGGGATACCACCTTGGGAGCTCAAAGAGTGCTGGAACGATTACTCCCCTAGTCTAATGGAGCACAAACTCCTTTGAAGGACTGGCATGATCCTTAGGATGACTATCAAATTTAGATGATTTAATACTCCCTTGAATTATAGAACAGTAGCAAAGAACCCTCTTCCCATACTTCCAACCTTTGAGCAAGCATCTCATTCATTCTTATTACGCATGTTCTAGAAAAACTGGGCAGGTAGATCACCCAGAGTCCCGCCAAACTCCTCAAGAAGATCCTAACATTGCAATGATGAGCTCCTCTCACCTCCAGGGGAAGATGATGGGAAGGGGACGAAGGAGAAGCCACTGGACTTGCATCCTAGTGAGGCTACTTTATCTCACCTGAGCTGTTTCGGGGCCCTCCCACCTCCCTGGTCCCCTGTTTCCATCTTCTCATAGCCAGAGGGACCCTACACAACCTGAGTCAGGTCACATTTCTCCTTGGCTCAGAGCCCTCCACTGACTTCCCAGCACACTTGGAGTAAAACCCAGCTCCTTGCCAGGGCCTGCCAGGCCTTACTTGGCCCGGCCCTACTGCCTCCCAAGGGCTCCATGGAGTCCAGGAGAGATGGGTCTTTTGAAATAACATTGTCGGGGACCATTAAAGCTCTGGGTGTTCTCTGGGCTATCAGACACATGAACAGTTCTGTATGCAAACAACCACAAACAAGGTCAAAGCCATGCTGGCTGGCAGGCTCCTACCCATGAGCTACATTATTCTTACAAATAATGTGCTGGTTTGGGTCTGCCTGTACTAGGCTGGGAATAGGATTCCAGAAGCGTGGTTTAGAGTGGAATCATGATTCAAGCACAACATAAAGTTCAGCTGTGCTCAATGAAGGGAATAAGAAATCAAGCAGAATGAAGTGTGGTGGGCTTTCCAAGGCACATAAATAAATACACTTGCCATTGTTTCTTACTCTAGGATTTATATTGAGGAAGCAAGAAAGTCACGCAAAGTCAAATTTCCTACCAGCCAGACTAAATGGGCACCAGACCTACTGTTCCCACCACCCCTCCCAGCCAGGGGGCCTCTTGTGACATGAGTATCTGGCTCTGGCTTTCACGCAGGTAACACACACACCCCAGACAAGAAACAAAGCTTCGAGGCAAACAACCGTGACTACTTGGCGTGAAACAAGGACATGCAACCCGGGTACCAGTAAGCTCAGAGACAGCCAACAGGGTCAACTCGCATGACAAATGCATTCTTCCGGAAGCATCTATTGCAAAATGACACTTAGGAAAGACCATTCTGATTAACAAGTCAGCCTCGGGTATGGTAAGGGGAGCCAATCCTGCCCAGCACATTATCTGTCCATCCAGTCACTCAGCAAATACTGAACGACTACCACGTGCTGGGCACGAGGGATACGGGGTTGCACGAAGGAAAAAAGGGTCTGCTTTGGTGGAACTTATAATCTAAAGGGGTGTTGCCCAGTGTGGAGCCACAAGTCACATGTGGCTCTTAAGCATTTAAAACGTGGCTGGGCCCAATTGAGATGTGCTATTAAATGAAAAATACCAGGTTTTGAAGACTTAGTACAAAAAAACTCCCATAAAACATATCATTAATAACACATTGCTTATATGTTGAAATGATAATATTTTTGATATATTGGGTTAATCAAATATATTAGATTAATTCCACCATTTTCTCTTTACTTTTTTTCAGTGTGGCTACTAGAAAATTTAAAATTATGTATATGGCTACATTTACACTTGTATTGTATTTCCATTGGACAGTACTGATCCTGAGTAGCTGATGAACCATAAGTAAGTCGGCAAATACTGTTTCAGGTGATCTCAGAAAGTGATGAATGCTCTGAAGAAAGCAGAGTAAGATATAGGATAAAGGGTGATGGGACAGAATGAGGGCATTTAAATGGAACGGTCAGTGTCATGGGCTGAGCTGGGTCCCCACCCCCCACACTCATACATTGAAGTCCTAACCTGCACAATTTTAGAATATGATTATATTTGTAATCAGGAATATATCTGAAGTCTTTAAAGAGATAATGAAATTACAATGAGGTCACTCGAGTGGGCCCTAATCCAATATGACGGTGTCCTTCTTTTTTTTTTTTTTAAAGATTTTATTTATTTGAGACAGAGACAGAGCACATGAGAGGGGGGAGGGTCAGAGGGAGAAGCAGACTCCCTGCTGAGCAGGGAGCCTGATGCGGGACTCGATCCCGGGACTCCAGGATCATGACCTGAGCCGAAGGCAGTCGCTTAACCAACTGAGCCACCCAGGGGCCCTGATGGTGTCCTTCTAAGAAGAGGAGATGAGGACACACACGCACAGGGTGTAGAAACCTACTGCGCTGGCTTCTGATCTCAGACTTACAGTCTCCAGAACCACGAGTTAAGAAATTTCTGGGGTTTAGGCCCCCCAGTCTGTGGTACCTTGTTCCGGGAACCCGAGCAGACGAATACAGTCAGGAATAGCCTTTCCGAAGACGTGGCATTGAAGTTGACTGGCAAGAGTGGCCCAATCTCAGGACATTTCTGGGAGGATTATTTTAGGTACAGGAAACAGCAGGTGCAGACGCCTGAGAACAGGCAGAGAGAGGACTCTGCAGCTGGCTCCTGGAGAAGGAGGGGCAACATGGGAGGTGGGGTGCAGGTAGTCGGGGTCAGAGCAACCCACTCTCCTCCCCACTCCGAGCACAATATATTGAACGTCACTTTGTTTCAGGCCTCATCTAAACAATAATCTCCAGGATGCCTTGAGGAAGGTCTGTGTGCTGGAATCCACTTACGGTGGCACTCTCTACTTAGAATCCACCAACCCTGCTGCAAGCCAAATGCATCCGGGCAGTCCTGCTTCCCCAGATCAGCCGGTGAGTCACTGAGGCAGAAGGTCGCAGGGCCTCCAGGAACTGGGGTCTGTCAATGAGGACACTCATGGGCATTTTTAGCATCATCTGTCCTGGGGACCAGAAAATGATTTTGGAGGGTGAAAGAGGACAGTCCAAGAGCTGCAGGAATGGGGCTGGTCTGAGCTGTGATGACCACCGAGGGTGGGGGGGGGGGCTTTATTCATTTTAAAATTAACATTTAAGTGCCTTCTGGATTAGTCCATTCTCCTTTAAAGTCATAGAACAATCACAGTTTCTACCTGCCTCCCTAGATGACCGTTGTTACGGTTTTATACCTATCTGCTTATTTTTGAAAAAAGACGTGCAGGTCTGATAACCAAAGACTAATGACACTGATCCCCCGTGTGTGGTCGTGGGGTGGGGAGCCTGGTGGAAGTGACCAGAGAGGGAGGCCACCTACTGACAATACTGTTTTCACATAGTTTAGTCTTTTGGAATCTGCATAATCATTAACAAGATTAACATGAAATGATTTATTTAAAAATATATATCAACGAGAATAGGGGAAAATCCCTAAAGATGGAATAAAACCAAAAAGAAAATGAGCTGCATTTCACGGAATTACATAGCCAAGCCGAGGTTACCAACCTACATACCTTCTGAACGTGGCACCTGGGCTATCGACCTTCAATCTGATGACACGTAAGGACCGGAAATGAATCCTGAACTCTGTTTTGTAGTCAGGCTGCCGCAGTGGTTTGGGTATGACAATTCTGAAATGATTTTGTATGTGTTGTAGGAGTAAACAAATGAGTAAATATTTTGGCTGTGCTGAAAGCCTGGGTTCCCGCTGTGGGAGAAGGGGGAGACACCAACATGGGACACAGAAGGACAATGGGGAGCCTTGTGGCATTAGGCTGGCATGAAGACATCATAACAAAGCCCCATTAGATTATGCACAGACATGCACACACACGTGCAGGCGCGCATAGATGCTCTGTCCACTGGGAGGCCAAGAAGCGACGACAGCCTGGCAGCAAGGCGTGCATCTCCCGCTCCATCTTGGTGTCTAAACACCATTCCCCGCCAAAAGCAACCAGGGCTCCTTGAGAAATAGCTGATCTAGGGTCAGAACAGGAAAAGGACAGGGTGAGGCTGACAGAGTAGCTGTGCAAAAAGTGAGGAAGTGTTCAAAATGGGGGCATCTTACCAAAAGGACCCCGGTGGAAGACAGAAGTAGTTCATTTCAGATCCAGTTCCCAGATGAGACCAGTCAGGTGGGTTTTGCTACTGAGAACCCCCCCGGATCTACAGGACTCGATTTTTTTCCCCCAAACCTCATTTTCTAGTCTTTCCTTCCATCCTCTGAGCACCTCCTTATGTTCTATCCTTATGCATAGTCTCCTTCTGTTGCCTATAGCAAAGGACCCTGTTTGCTTGTTGAGTCTCCTTTCCCCTGTTCAGAAATTTTACAGTCTTATTGAGAAACATATAGATGGTCCGGTGAGGATGTCTCTGGCATTCTTTGGTCAATGTGCCCTCCTCCATTGCCCATCCTGGGAGAATTAGGTAGATCACATTCCTAAAGAACCTTGAGGCTCCTTAGGAACCACAGCTCCCAGAAGCCAACAGCAGCAGCCCCAGCCTCCAGAGTTGCTTGGGAGAATTTAGGGGAGTAAATGTTCCCTTGGTGTTTCAATGGGGTGCCAGTTCCTATTAATAAGAACATGGTTTAATGTGCCCAGGGGATTCCAAGCAACACATGTGCCTCTCTCCAACTGGTTTCATTACAATCAGGAGGTGGGTAACGTTTTAGACTCAGTTCACTCTCCCCAAATTAGAAGGTGGAAGTAATTTCCAGATGCTGCTGAGTGCAAACATCCCACTGGGCGCACGGTCCAGAGATGGAGGGTAGGGGTGCCTCCTCCTGGCTTCCTCACTAATTGGCTGGGGGAGATGGGGCCAGCCACCTGACCTCCTGCACCTCTGTTCCCCATCCAGGAGACAGGTGTGGCCAAACCTGCCCCATCAGCTGCGGAAAGCCAAAGCAATGATAAAACTCAGGAGCACATCTGAGAAGCACCATGCACTGTGAAACATCAGGGAGGAGGAACCCACATGTTTATTTCCTGCTTGCTCTCACCAGTTTTCCCCGGAAAGTAGAGAATACACGTGTCCTGGGAAGGCAGCAGACATGCTCAACTTATTTCACATAAACTATGGGCTCAACTTATTTCACATAAGATACATAAGATACAGAGGCATAAGACACATTACGAATCATCTAGGAGAACACGCGGTAGTTGGTGTCTGCATGATGTGTGCCTTCCGTTCACGCGTGACCAATGCCTACTAAGTGCCAGGCACTGTGCCCTGCGCCTTCTACACATTAGCTGGTTGAACCATTGCCACAGATCTACGATCTGGATTCTGAATCCCACGGTAGTGCCAAAGGTTTAGAAGGGTAAGGTAACTTGCCGCAGCTCACGCAACGAGGAGTCAGCAGAACCTGGATTGGACTCCAAGCCCGACTGTGTCCAGAGGACTGGCCCTTTCCCCCTTTAGTGGGCTGAATGGTAGCCCCCAAAAGACATGTCCACATCCTAATCTCTAAAAGCTGTGAATGTTACCTTACATGGTACAAGAGGGAGAATTACCTTTTGTGGCACCAAGTGTGATTCCATTAAGGGTCTTGTGGAGGCACTTGTCCTGGATTACCTGGGTGGACCCTAAATGTATTCACACATACCCTTTTAGAGAGAGGCATGGATGTGGTGGGGAATGGGAAGGGGTTGGGAAGGGATGAAATGGGCCCTCCGTCCCAAGCTCACACCGCTATGAGATAAGGATGACCTCACCTGTCTATGGGGACCCATCGATCCCACAGGGTCGCTGATCCACGGGGGATGAACTCCAACAGCGTCTGAGAAAACCAGCTGTGATTAAGAAGCATCACGGATGTTTGTAGTACAGGCCACCTGGCTCACATCTGGAAGGAAGCAGATTCTGGGAAGTTCCCCCGAAGCCCCAGATCCACTGGGAAAGCTGGCCAGTCCTGTGGGGTGTGGCAGGCAGAGTGATGACCCCACACACAAGGTGTCCATGTCCTAATCCCCCAAACCTGCCACTCGGTTACCTCACAGGGCAAAAGGGACTCTGCAGATAGGCTTAGTTTAAGGATCTTGAGATCGGGAGATTGCCTGGGTTGTCAGAGGGAGGAGGTATGCGGGTCAGAGTCAGAGAAGCAGATGTGGTGGCAGAGGCAGAGGTCAGAGTGATATGGGGCCACAAAGCAGAGACACGGGCGGCCTCCAGAAGCTGGAAAAGGCAGGGAAATGGATTCTTCCTTGGAGCCTCCAGAAAGAACATACCGTGGATGACCCATTTCAGGTTCTGAACCTCTGGACCGGAAGATAATGGATTTGTGTTGTTTTAAGTCACGAAGTCTGTGCTAATTTGTAGAGCAGCTATAGGGGCTGGGTGGCTGTTCCTGCCAGCTCACCTGGAAGGGAGAGAGATTCTGAGAGCCGCTGGGAAAGCTGACTGCCATGCCAATTTATGTTGGGTGACATGGCAGACGGGGCCGCTGTGCGTGCGTGTGTGTGTGTGTGTGTGTGTGTGTGAGAGAGAGAGAGAGAGAGAGTGACACTCAGACCCAGAGCCAGAGAATCGGGGACAGAAGCAAGGAGTTCTGTGTGTTTTTGCACATGGCCCCCAGGCTCCTTCCTTCTGCTCTTGCTTTGCCAGAGAATAGTGGGCCCACGGGCAGGAGCTGGCTCCAAGCCACGCTCTGTTTGGGCTACAGCTGGTTTTTCCCAATTACAACTTCTTAATAACAGGAACCATAACAACAACTAAAATCTACTGAGTTCTAACTGTGGACCAGGTGCTGTTCTAAGCTTTCTAGCTGTTTTCTCATTTCTTTTAAAAAAATTTTTTTTTTATTTGAGAGAAAGGGAGCATGCGAGTGGGAGGAGGGGCAGCAGTAGAGAGAGAGAATCGTCAGGCAGACTCCATGCCCAGCACAGTGACCGACGCAAGGCTCGATCCTAGGACCCTGAGATTATGACCTGAGAGGAAACCGAGTCAGATGCCTAACCGACTGAGCCTCCCAGGTGCCCCTCCCTTCTAATTCTTAAAGCCATTGTATCAGTGATAGGCTGTGACTATCCAATAGGACATCAGTATTTCTTTACAAAGAAAATTGCTCCTACAAAGTTCACTTCTCCACCACCCCAGCCCAGACGACTGCCTGAAACAGGGCCAGGGTCTGATGCATATGTGCTGAATGAACAAGTGAATGGGGTGGCCTGGAGAGAGCCAGGTCGATCCCACAAGTAAATGATCATTCCCAGCCCCTGTGAGTCCATGGTACAATTTGGGGGACAGAATATACTTGGGGGTGAGGGTGGCCTCGTGGTTAGAAGCAAGTAAGTAGCCAGGGGGACAGCATGGGAGAAACAGTTTGGAGAAGAAAATCAGAAAGAACTGGAAAGTGCAGGAGAGGTAGCATGGCTGAAGCATTTAGGCGACAGGTGAGTGGGACATGAGGGCCAGAGGGACTCAGGCCTGGAACATCATAGCTGTTTGCTGCAGCTGCTGTAACAAATCGCCACAGCCTGGGTGACTTAAAACAGCAGAAATGAATTCTCTCACGGTTCTGGAGGCCAGAAATCCAAAATCAGGGTGCTGCCAGAACCACGTTCCCTCTGAAGGATTTTGGGGGGACCGTTCCTCACCTCTTCTGGTTTCTGGAGGCTCCTCATAATCCTTGGCTTGTGGTCACATCACCCCAATCCCTGCCTCTGTCCTCACATGGCCATCTTCCCTGGGTGAGCTATTCTTTTCTTGTAAAGATGCCAATCATTGGATTTAAGGTCTAATCCAGGAAGACATGATCCAGAAAAACATTATCTCAGTCCTTGACTCCATGACATCTGCGAAGACACTGTCCATCAAGGTCACATTCACAGGAACGGGGGTTAGGACTTGGGGGATACTATTCAACCCCCTACAGACATTTTCCCCACAATGTTTCCAAGACTAACCTTTCTAGAAGCTACAGACCCTGGGAAGTCCCCCACTGTCACCGAGATTGAACAAACAAGAAGCAACAGTGTATGGATGGTGACAGGCCCTGGAAATGTCACTCGAAATGTGAAACAGGCTCCTTCCTGTGTCTGGGTGGTATATTTAGGCCAGTGGGAATGTAATTCAGCGAAGGCCCCCCAAACCCATATGTTCCCCTCCCCCGGTTTCTGTAGTTGTGTTTCAGTTGGTGAACACTACAGCCAAAATGAGGATCCCAAAATAAGAACCTCATAAGGATCTAGAATATTTGAGTAAAGTTATCTTTGAGTCGGAAGCCTTCCCCTATGAGCATTTGATCTCTGTCTCTTGTTACCTGTTTCTTGCCACGTAAGAGTTTTCTTTGCAGCTCCTCCTGACCCCAGTACCCTCAACCAGGCGAGCCCCGACTTGGGGGCCTCCTCAGCAAGCGGGAGGGAAGCATGAATTAGCTGAGAAAAGCACCCAGCCTGTTCTGAATGGTATTCTCAATCACTCACCATCTTTTTTCCAGCTTATGCTAGATTTAGACTTCCTTTTCTCTCTTTCTTCTAAAGGGCCATGCATTATGGATGAGGGCTATTTCTTATTCAGCAGCTGAGAATCACTCTTCTATCAAAAACAGCTCTGTAATGTGTTCTCAGAAATCAAAGCCCGCCTCTGAACTTGGAGAGTTTCCTGGCCTGGCTCTCTGAAGGGGCCTGTTGGACAAAGCTCTTGAGTGACACATGCTTGAAATGTAAAGTGCACAGGCACACACAAAGTCCCCAATATGAACATGCACAACATGCGTGCTGGGAAAGGGGTAACCCCAAACATCATGAGACCCCTTGAGTTTCAGGAGAGAATGGGGGTAATTTGAAACCTTTAGATAAGCAGTCTCTTTTCCAGGTGGATTGCAATAAGTTTCGGTTCTATGCTAAGCATGTTCATTCACACACCTCCTTTTTCCTTATTCACCTAAGCCTGCTCTAAAACAGAGGGGAATAGGGGTGCCTGGGTGGCTCAGTCAGTTAAGTGTCTGACTCTTGATTTTGGCTCAGGTCATGATCTTAAGGTTGTGGGATCAAGCCCTGTGTTGGGCTCTTCACTGAGCCTGAGCATGGAGCCTGCTTAAGATTCTCTCTCTCCCTCTCGCTCTGCCCCTCCCCCCCAGCTTGTGTGCACGCTCTCTCTCTCTCAAAAAACATTAAAATAAAATAAAATAAAACAGAGGGGAATAAAACAAAACAAAAGAGATGCTGGTAAAAGGGGACAAACTTTTAGTTATAAGTAAGTTCTAGAGACCTAATGTATAGCATAATGACTATATTATTAGTAATGTACTAGATGCTTAAAATTTGCTAAGAGAAAATCTCAAGTGTTCTTATTACACACATAAAAACATGGTACCTATGCAAGGTAACTAGCTATTTGTGGTAATCACCTCACAGCAGATATGTATACCCAAATATCGTGTTCTACATCTTAAATATGTACAATTTTATTTGTTAATCACACCTCAATAAAACTGGGGGAAAACCCCTAAAACTAAAATAGGAAAAAAAATCAGGATACACACTCAATTTAGTATGATCCTCATTATATACACATAGAAATAAAGGCTGACAAAACTCATCTACAAATACTAGCAAAACAAACAAACAGAAAAAAAAAAGAGAGAGAACCAGCACTAGAAAGAAATAGTCCAAAGATAGTAGCAGTAATTACAGTGGTAATTTTCTTCTTTCTACTTCTAAAATGCCTATTATTATCAGACATTTCCTAGCTTTACTAGTTAACCCATTTCTTTTTTTTAAATTTTTTTATTGTTAATCACCGTACATTACATCATTAGTTCTTGATGTAGTGTTCCATGATTCATTGTTTGTGCATAACACCCAGTGCTCCACGCAGAACGTGCCCTCTTTAATACCCATCACCAGGCTAACCCATCCCCCCACCCCCCTCCCCTCTAGAACCCTCAGTTTGTTTTTCAGAGTCCATCGTCTCTCCTGGTTCGTCTCCCCCTTCCAACTTACTCCCCTTCATTCTTCCCCTCCTGCTATCTTCTTCTTTTTCTTTTTTCTTAACGTATGTTGCGTTATTTGTTTCAGAAGTACAGATCTGTGATTCAGCAGTCTTGCACAATTCACAGCGCTCACCATAGCACATACCCTCCCCAATGTCTATCACCCAGCCACCCCATCCCTCCCACCCCCCACCACTCAGCAACCTTCAGTTTGTTTCCTGAGATTAAGAATTCCTCATATCAGTGAGGTCATATGATACATGTCTTTCTCTGATTGACTTATTTTACTCAGCATAACACCCTCCAGTTCCATCCACGTCGTTGCAAATGGCAAGATCTCATTCCTTTTGATGGCTGCATAATATTCCATTGTGTATATATACCACCTCTTCTTTATCCATTCATCTGTCGATGGACATCTTGGCTCTTTCCACAGTTTGGCTATTGTGGACATTGCTGCTATAAACATTGGGGTGCATGTACCCCTTCGGATCCCTACATTTGTATCTTTCAGGTAAATACCCAGTAGTGCAATTGCTGGATCGTATGGTAGCTCTACTTTCAACTGTTTGAGGAACCTCCATACTGTTTTCCAGAGGGGTTGCACCAGCTTGCGTTCCCACCAACAGTGTAGGAGGGTTCCCCTTTCTCCGCATCCCCACCAACATCTGTCGTTTCCTGACTTGTTGATTTTAGCCATTCTGACTGGTGTGAGGTGGTATCTCATTGAGGTTTTGATTTGGATTTCCCTGATGCCGAGTGATGTGGAGCACTTTTTCATGTGTCTGTTGGCCATTTGGATGTCTTCCTTGGAAAAATGTCTGTTCATGTCTTCTGCCCATTTCTTGATTGGATTATTTGTTCTTTGGGTGTTGACTTGGATAAGTTCTTTATAGATTTTGGATACTAGCCCTTTATCTGATATGTCATTTGCAAATATTTTCTCCCATTCTGTCGGGTGTCTTTTGGTTTTGTGGACTGTTTCTTTTGCTGTGCAAAAGCTTTTGATCTTGATGAAATCCCAATAGTTCATTTTTGCCCTGGCTTCCCTTGCCTTTGGCGATGTTTCTAGGAAGAAGTTGCTGCGGCTGAGGTCGAAGAGGTTGCTACCTGTGTTCTCCTTTAGGATGTTGATGGACTCCTGTCTCACGTTTAGGTCTTTCAACCATTTGGAGTCTATTTTTGTGTGTGGTGTAAGGAAATGGTCCAGTTTCATTCTTCTGCATGTGGCTGTCCAATTTTCCCAACACCATTTGTTGAAGAGACTGTCTTTTTTCCATTGGACATTCTTTCCTGCTTTGTCAAAGATGAGTTGACCATAGAGTTGAGGGTCCATTTCTGGGCTCTCGATTCTGTTCCATTGATCTATGTGTCTGTTTTTGTGCCAAGCACCACACTGTCTTGATGATGACAGCTTTGTAATAGAGCTGGAAGTCCGGAATTGTGATGCCGCCAGCTTTGCTTTTCTTTTTCAAGATTCCTCTGGCTATTCGGGGTCTCTTCTGGTTCCATACAAATTTTAGGATTATTTGTTCCATTTCTTTGAAAAAAGTGGATGGTATTTTGATGGGGATTGCATTGAATGTGTAGATTGCTCTAGGTAGCATTGACATCTTCACAATGTTTGTTCTTCCAATCCATGAGCATGGAACGTTTTTCCATTTCTTTGTGTCTTCTTCAATTTCTTTCGTGAGTATTTTATAGTTTTCTGAGTACAGATCCTTTGCCTCTTTGGTTAAATTTATTCCTAGGTATCTTATGGTTTTGGGTGCAATTGTGAATGGGATCGACTCCTTGATTTGTCTCTCTTCTGTCTTGTTGGTGGTGTATAGGAATGCCACTGATTTCTGTGCATTGATTTTCTATCCTGCTACTTGACTGAATTCCTGTATGAGTTCTAGCAGTTTTGGGGTGGAGTCTTTTGGGTTTTCCACATACAGTATCATATCATCTGCAAAGAGTGAGAGTTTGACTTCCTCTTTGCCGATTTGGATGCCTTTGATTTCTTTTTGTCGTCTGATTGCTGTGGCCAGGAGTTCTAATACTATGTTGAATAGCAGTGGTGAGAGTGGACATCCCTGCCGCGTTCCTGACCTTAGGGGAAAAGCCCTCAGCTTTTCCCCATTGAGAATGATATTTGCTGTAGGTTTTTCATAGATGGCTTTTATGATATTGAGGTATGTACCCTCTATCCCTATACTCTGAAGAGTTTTGATCAAGAAAGGATGCTGTACTTTGTCAAATGCTTTTTCTGCATCTATTGAGAGGATCCTATGATTCTTGTTCTTTCTTTTGTTAATGTATTGTATCACGATGACTGATTTGCGGATGTTGAACCAGCCTTGCAGCCCAGGAATAAATCCCACTTGGTCGTGGTGAATAATCCTTTTAATGTACTGTTGGATCCTATTGGCTAGTATTTTGGTGAGAATTTTTGCATCCATGTTCATCAAGGATATTGGTCTGTAATTCTCCTTTTTGATGGGGTCTTTGTCTGGTTTTCGGATCAAGGTAATGGTGGCCTCCTAAAATGAGTTTGGAAGTTTTCCTTCCATTTCTATTTTTTGGAACAGTTTCAGGAGAATAGGTATTAATTCTTCTTTAAATGTCTGATAGAATTCCCCTGGGAAGCCATCTGGCCCTGGGCTTTTGTTTCTTGGGAGATTTTTGATGACTGCTTCAATTTCCTTAGTGGTTATAGGTCTGTTCAGGTTTTCTATTTCTTCCTGGTTCAATTTTGGTAGTTGATACATCTCTAGGAATGCACGCATTTCTTCCCGGTTCTCTAATTTGCTGGCACAGAGTTGTTCATAATATGTTCTTATAATTGTTTGTATTTCTTTGGTGTTGGTTGTGATCTCTCCTCTTTCATTCATGATTTTGTGGATTTGGGTCATTTCTCTTTTCTTTTTGATCAGTCAGGCCAGGGGTTTATCAATCTTGTTAATTCTTTCAAAGAACCAGCTCCTAGTTTCGTTGATCTGTTCTACCGTTCTTTTGGTTTCTATTTCATTGATTTCTGCTCTGATCTTTATTATCTCTCTTCTCCTGCTGGGTTTAGGCTTTATTTGCTGTTCTTTCTCCAGCTCCTTTAGGTGTAGGGTTAGGTTGTGTATTTGAGACCTTTCTTGTTTCTTCAGAAAGGCTTGTGTTGCTATATACTTTCCTCTCAGGACTGCCTTTGCTATATCCCAAGGATTTTGAACAGTTGTGTTTTCATTTTCATTGGTTTCCATGAATTTTCTTAATTCTTCTTTAATTTCCTGGTTGACCCATTCATTCTTTAGTAGGATGCTCTTTAGCCTCCATGTATTTGAGTTCTTTCCGATTTCCTCTTGTGATTGGGTTCTAGTTTCAAAGCATTGTGGTCTGAAAACATGCAGGGAATAATCCCAATCTTTTGGTATCAGTTGAGACCTGATTTGGGATTGATCACATCCTAGGTCCCAAATCAGGTCTCAACTGATACCAAAATACTCGCACTAGAGAAGAAAGTGTATTCCGTTGCTTTGGGATGGAATGTTCTGAATATGTCTGTGAAGTCCTTTTGGTCCAATGTGTCATTTAAAGTCTTTATTTCCTTGTTGATCTTTTGCTTAGAGGATCTGTCCATTTCAGTCAGGGGGTGTTAAAGTCCCCCACTCTTATTGTACAGTTGTCAGTGTGTTTCTTCGCTTTCATTATTAATTGCCTTATGTAATTGGCTGCTCCCACGTTAGGGGCATAGATATTTACAATTGTTAGATCTTCTTGTTGGATAGACCCTTTAAGTAGGATATAGTGTCCTTCCTCATCTCTTATTACAGTCTTTGTTTTAAAATCTAATTTGTCTGATATAAGGATTGCCACTCCAGCTTTCTTTTGGTGTCCATTAGCATGGTAAATGGTTTTCCACCCCCTCCCTTTCAATCTGGGGGTGTCTTTGGGTCTAAAATGAGTCTCTTGCAGACAGCATATTGATGGGTCTTGTTTTTTAATCCAAGCTGATAGCCTGTGTCTTTTGATTGGGGCATTGAGCCCATTTACATTCAGGGTAACTACCGAAAGGTATGAATTTAGTGCCATTGTATTGCCTTGTAAGGTGACTGTTACCACATATTGTCTCTGTTCCTTTCTGATCTATGCTGCTTTTAGGCTCTCTCTTTGCTTAGAGGACCCCTTTCAATATTTCTTGGAGGCCTGGTTTCGTATTTGCAAATTCCTTTAGTTTTTGTTTGTCCTGGAAGCTTTTTATATCTCCTTCAATTTTCAATGAGAGCCTAGCTGGATATAATATTCTTGGCTGCATATTTTTCTCGTTTAGTGCTCTGAAGATATCATGCCAGTCCTTTCTGGCCTGCCAGGTCTCTGTGGATAGGTCTGTTGCCAATCTAATGTTTCTACCATTGTCGGTTACATATCTCTTCTCCCGAGCTGCTTTCAGGATTTTCTCTTTGTCTCTGAGACTCGTAAGTTTTACTATTAGATGTTGGGGTGTTGACCTATTTTTATTGATTTTGAGAGGGGTTCTCTGTGCCTCCTGGATTTTGATGCCTGTTTCCTTCCTCACATTAGGGAAGTTCTCTGCTATTATTTGCTCCAATATACCTTCTGCCCCTCTCTCTCTTTCTTCTTCTTCTGGGATCCCAATTATTCTAACGATGTTTCGTCTTATCGTATCCCTTATCTCTCAAATTCTGCCCTCGTGATCCTGTAGTTGTTTCTCTCTCTTTTTCTCAGCCTCTTTATTTTCCATCATTTGGTCTTCTATATCGCTGATTCTCTCTTCTGCCTCATTTATCCTAGCAGTTAGCGCCCCCATTTTTGATTGCACCTCATTAGTAGCCTTTTTGATTTCGACTTGGTTAGATTTTAGTTCTTTTATTTCTCTAGAAAGGATTTCTCTAATAACTTCCATGCTTTTTTCAAGCCCAGGTAGTATCTTTAAAGTCATGATTCTGAACTCTAGGTCCGACATCGTACTAATGTCCGTATGGAGTAGGTTCCTGGCAGATGGTGATTTTTTTCATCTTGTCATTTTGTCCAGAGGAGAATAGATGAATGAGAGAACAAAATGCTAAGAAGTTAACAATGACCCCAGAAAATATACTCTATACAAATCAGAAAAGCCCTGAAACCAGGGGAAAAGAAAGGGAAAGAAAGAAAAAAAAGAGAAGAAAAGAACAAAAAGAAAAAGATAAAAACAAAAACAGAACAATACAAAAAAAAAACAGAATATGATTAAATATGATCAGGCTAGTGCATAGATCAGTGCCACACACTAGATTTTGGGCATATTTTTGGAAAATTTTAAAGGAAGAAAGACTTATATATGTACAAAATAAGGGTTGATACAGTGAAGGGATGGAAGATGACTGCAAAGATGAAAATTATAAAAGATTTTATAAGAGGAATTGATAAGAAGTTGTTTGAAAAAAGAAAGAAGAAGATTTAAAAAAAAAGAAAAAAAAAGGGAGAGAATGTGATCAGGCAGGAGACTAGAACAAAGCCATACACTAGTGAATTAGGGTATATTTTGATCTTTTAGAAGAAACTGTATCTCAAAATTTTAAAGAGAGAACAACTTATATATATATATGCCAAAAATAAGGGTAACTACTATGAAGGGATAAAATATGACTCTAAAAATGAAAAATAAAAATTTTTTTTAAAAAAGGGATTGATAAGATGTTGGTTGAAAAAGGGAAAAAGAAAAATTAAAAAAAGTTAAAAAAATTAACTTTGAAAAACTAATGAATCACGGTAAAAAAAGCCATGAATTCTATGTGCAGTATTCCGCTAGCGCTGGAGTTCTCCCGTTCTCCATGATCGGTAAACTTGGTCTTGGCTTGCTGCCTGTTAGTGCTGATCTTCTGGGGGAGGGGCCTGCTCCCGTGGTTCCCAAATGTCTTTGCCGGAGGCGGAATTGCCCCGCCCTTGTCGGTCCGGGCTAAGTAAGCTGCTCCGGTTTGCTCTCAGGAGCTTTTGTTCCCTGCAAGCTCTCCGTACAGGTTTGCAGGACCAGGGTGAAAATGGGGGCCTCCCAATCTCTGCCCGGAGGAGCTGAGAACTCGGAGCCCCGCTCCTCAGTGCGCCCCCAGAGAAAAGCAGTCACTCCCGTGTCCCCGGTCTCCGGCCGCTCTCCGTGCTCACCCGGCCTGTGACCGAGTGTTTCTCTCTCTGGCACCCGACCCCGTGTGGAGTCTCCAAACCCAGCAGATCCCTGCGGTGCGCTCCCGCACCGCTCCTCCCGGGGGAGGAAGGGAGTCTCCCCAGCTCTGCCGCTTGTTGGGTCCCTGCTGGAGGCGCAGTGGCCCGACTGGGCCGCGGATCACAGTTTATGGCCACCCCGAGCTGAGAGCCCGCGCCTCGGCTCCGTCTCTGCAGCCGGCTTCCCCGCTCCGATCCCTGGGAGCTCGGCCGCACTCAGGCACCCCCGGTCTTTCTGTGACCCCAAGGGTCCTGAGACCACACTGTCCCGTGAGGGTTCCACCCCCGCTTAGCCACTGGAGCGACGTCCCTCCGCGGAGCCGACTTCTAAAAGGTCCGATTTTGTGCTCCGCGGCTCTAGCTCTTGCCAGAAGCGGCCGACGGAGGCCCCCTCCCCCGCCGTCTATCCTCCCGAATATCGCCTCGGATTCACTTCTCCGCACGTCCTACCTTCCAGAAAGTGGTCGCTTCTCTGTTCAGGGAGTTGTTGCTACTCTCTTCTTTGATCTCCTGTTGAGTTCGTAGGTGTTCAGAATGGTTTGATCCCTATTCAGCTGAATTCCTGAGACCAGACGAAATCCAGGTCTCCTACTCCTGCGCCATCTTGCTCCGCCCCTAGACTTTATTTTTTAGAGAGGGGAGGGGGCAGAGAGGGGGAGAGAGAGAATCTTAAGCAGGATCCATGCTCATCATGGCAGGGCTCCGTCTCATGACCCAGAGATCATGACCTGAGCTGAAATCAAGGGCAAGTCGCGTAACCAACTGAGCCACCCAGGTGCCCCACCGAAGTTAGGTTTTTCACATGCTCCCCAATGACACTTTGGTGCAGGAGATCTACAGACCCTACTTTGTGGAATTCTATATCAAACCTGCCATCCCTGCCAGGAATAGCTCCGAGGCTAAGCTTCAGGGTGACTCTAGGACTTTGAACCGGCTTCAAAGCAGCTTGGAGTCTTGGGCTCAGGAGACCTTCAGTCAAGTTCAAGCCTCATTCTAAGCTAGTCTGTGTAACTTCTCTGAGCTTCAGGGATTAACCAGTGTGAGCACCTGAGCGGAGTGAACTCACAGGGGAAATTTCATCTAGTTCACTGTGGCCGGAACAAAGTGGCAAGAGATTATGCTTCCAGCGTGGGTGGGGCCTTTTCAATCTCCAGGAGTCTGAACTTCTTGCTTTTTGGCAGTGGGGAGCGCTGAGAAGATCTGGAGCAAGGAATGATGGGAGTGGGGTCAGGAAGACAGGTCAAGATGCTGGTGTAAGAGACTAAGCAGGGATGGACAGTGGCCTGACTTAAACAGGTAGCACCACAGATGGAAAGAAGCAGGTTGGAGAGGTAATAGGGAGAGGATGAAGTCAAGGTCTTGGAGACGGATCCAGTGTAGAAGAAATCTGGGCACCCCTCCATGCTTAACATCCAAAGCAGTGTCTGGCACATGGTAGACACCCCAAAATAATTATTGGATGAATGAACAACTGAATGAATTAGCGTAGTTCTAGACCCCATCTGGTTGTGGGGAACAGATGAAATCTTCATATGAAAACACTAGAAATGTGCATACATTCAGAAAGTGGTTCAGCTACTGAAACAGTGTCCCCAAATGGTAATGGCTACAACATTACAGAAGATTCTCTTTTTTTCTCATGCAACAGGCTGCCTGAGCATATGGAGCTCATAGGGCAGTTTCATGATCATCTGAAAGGCCCCTTCTCTTTTGTTCTTCCATCGTCCAAACTTAGTTTCCATTTCATGGCCCAGAATGGCTGCTCTCACTCCTGCCATCACATCAGCACTCTAACTGTCTTCATTTGACCTGTGTGTGAGCCAGTGGTAGAGGAGAAAGGGCATGTACTTCCTTTAAGGACATGACCCAAATGTTGTAAACATCACTTCTTGTCATTTATTACCAGCCAGTACTCAGTTATGTGACCACACTCAGCTGCAGGAGAGGCTGGGAACTATAGTCTTATTCCAACACTCGCCTTCCCAGCAAGAACATACGTGTTCAATTTCTAGGAGCACGAATAATTGTCTGCCGTGGTATTCAGCATGTGAAGGTCCTTGAGCAAATTTTAACACTTGTTAAATCTGGATGGTGTCTCCACAGGCGTTATTACATCATCATCTGCACTTTAACTTTGAAACGTTTCATAATGACACAAAGGGCTACACAGATGAGAGCACCCCACACCATTTCTGTCTGTCTCCGCAAGTTACCCACCCTGGCACCAAGGCTCAGTTTACTCACCTCCATCCTGGGATCGTGGTGAGGAGTCTGTGAATGCAAAGCAGTGTCTGTCCATGGGGATTTGTGCACTTGGGCTAAAATGGGGACCTCACAATATTGGGACTGTAAATAACAGAACCTGTGATGAAGAACAACTTACAGAAAGAGGCATTTGTGTTCTTTAATCAGAAGTCTGAAGAAGGGTGCTGCCGGCATTATATCAGCAGCTCACTCACATCAGGGCCCTGCTCAACCGTGTGATTCTCTAGACCTCTCCCCACGGTCCCAAAATAGTTGTCACAGCCCCAGATGTCATCTGTTCAGACATCTGTATCCACCTCGGCACTATGAACACTGGGAGTGGATCACTCTTTTTGGGGGGACTGTTGTGTGCCCGGTAGGATGTCTAGCAGCACCCCCCCGCCCTGCCCAGCCTCTGCCCACCGGAGGCCACTAGCAGCCCCCACCACCAAGCTGCAACCACCAAAATTGTTGCCAGACATTGCCCTATGTCCTCTGTGGGACACAGTCACCCCCAGGTGAGAACCACTGGTCTGAAGTAGGAATGAAAATATTCTTTTGATGCAACTTACTCCTTCTTCAGTGAGGAAAGGACCCCCTCGCCTCCCACTGGCGGGCGGGCCACGTGTCAGAGCCCCGAAACGGAGCACCTGTCGTCTCTGCTCTTCTAGGAGGAAGCGGCCCCGCCATTGGAGACACAGGGGGGTGGAGATGGCTGTCCTGGGCGTGCCCAGCAGCGTCTGCAGGAGGGGTCCCCACAGGGGGGTCCAGGCATCTTTCCCCTCGTGGTTGGGAGTGTCTCCCAGGGTCAGCCTGGCTTGCAGGAGCCACCACAGACCTCTATGGGGAGCTCAGCATTTGTCAGGCGCTGTATTAAGTCCTTTACACACGTCGACATGATGAATGGTCACCTCACCTCTGTGGAGACAGACTATTTCTGTCCCTCCTTTGGAGATGCAGAAATGGTGGCTGAGAGAGATTAGGCCACTTGCTGTGGGTCCCGCAGCCCCAGAGGGGCGAGGTGGGCACCGAAGGCCATGCATGTTGCTCAGCGTCCCGTCGGGAGACAAACCACAGCAGCTGCGTTCATACAAAGGATTGCCGCCTATGTACGCAGATCTGCAGAGGCAACCCGAATCTGTGAAGGCACTGCAGGGGGAGTGCGTTCTGGGAGCGTCTACCACGCCAGGCCTGGGGAATCCAGGGAAGGCTGCACCTGCCAAGACTTGGAAGCTTGGAGAAAGGTCCAAAGCGGGGCACCAGCAGCTGAGAAGCACAGGGAGGCTGGCTCTGGGCCTGCTGGAAAAACAGACTGCCCCTGCTGTGGTCAGACGCACTGGCTAGACGCTGGACGGACAGAGAGAGAGAGCTGGAGAGAGCATGCTTCCTCCATCCTTCGGCCCCTCACAGGTGGCGGAGAGGAAAGGTGGTTTTCAGAGTCCCAGCCTAGCGTCGCAGGGCAGAGCACAGAGGGGGCAGGTTTGGGGCTGGGGACAATCCTTAGTAACCAGCACGTCTGCCAGCTCCTTCTCACCCTGCCTGATGCCGGGAACCAGGGGGGCTTCATGGAGAGGCGAGATGATTGGCCCAAGAGATGGGCCAGATGCCTTCAGGATCCTTCGGGGAAGTCCTCTAGCCTCCAGGATCACGGCCTTCGCTGTGTGCTCGTGAAGCTAGCCGCTCTGGTGGCAGCCTCTGGCTCTCCTCTCTCCTGACGGAGGCAGATGGGCCAACTCCCCTGGTGGGCTGGTTCTGCCGTGTTTTCCGTGGAGACCCAGCCCAGGATGGCTCCGAGTGACCTCCCGGTGGCTTTTGTAGGCCCCTAATGCCCTCTGCTAATTTCTCTTTGAAATAGATAGAATGGTTCTGCCGCTGAACTCTGACTACTTCAGTCACGCCTGCAGTCTTCACGACATTGATTCCATTTTACAGACGAGAAAGCTGTAGTGGTTTGGCACCCTGCTGGAGGCCACGGTCACTAGACAGTGGCAGTGTCAGAACCACAGTGCAAAGCCAGGTCTTCTGCCCCCTAACGCTGTCCCTTCCCACCTAACCCGTGGGAGGATGTGACTTTTAAACTAGAGTGAGGAGGTGGTCTGAAGCCACATTTAACTTGCAAATCACAAAATGTGTTCTACTTTTATGCTGAATTCATCTGAGCCTTGATTCTTGTTTGTTTCAATTGTATGATTAAGAAAAGCGTAATGAGGGGCTCCTGGGTGGCTCAGTCGTTAAGCATCTGCCTTCGGCTCGGGTCGTGAACTCAGGGTCCTGGGATCGAGCCCCGCATCAGGCTCCCTGCTCCATGGGGAGCCTGCTTCTCCCTCTCTCACTCCCCCTGCTTGTGTTCCCTCTCTCGCTGTCTCTCTGTCAAATAAATAAATAAAAATCTTATAAAAAAGAAAAGAAAAGCATAATGATTCTCCTCTTGGGTCAAGTGGCTGTGATTGGCGGGGCCCTGCACACAGCTAGCGGCCCCACAGCGGCTGCAGCGTGGGTGGCCTGTATTCCCGACCCTCATCGCCGACCCCCCGGGAATGACGTGAGGACAGGACAGCATAGAAGGGTCCACCATTTATCAGGTGTGCACTCAGTGCCACGTGCTCGGCCCCAGGGTGGTACCTGTGATCCTCGCGATGTCCCTGCGTAGTGAGGACAGCCACACCCTTGTACAGATCAGGAAACCTCACTCCTTAGGTCACGGTTATTAAGGAGTTGCAGGGTGTGGCCGTAGTCTGACCTGCTCAGCCTCCCGTCCTCCCCCACTGGTAACAGCACCTCTGTTTTCCTTTGTGGGGACCTATCCCTCCCCCACCCTCAGGCCATGCAAGGTTTGGTTGGCATGGACTCTTCTCATCCCCAGCTGCAGGGGGAATTCCTGACTTCCACATTCCATCCCCAGATTACAGGGATTCAGCCAGGGGCTAGTTAGCACGTCACCCAGACAAGGCAAAGGAGACTTGGTCCTGCCACCACTGTTGAATTATTGAGAATGAGAAACTGGTTCTTTCTGTTGGACTTAAAGACATATACGTGGAGTATCTGGGGTTACAGGAAGACAACCTGTCAGAGTATGAAACCCAGGAGTTGGGGTCGGGGAGAAAGGAAGAACCAAAAGACAGAGAGAGAGGAGGCAGATTCTTGATGACATCATTTATAATGCTGGATCCAACCCTACCTGAAACCATCACTTCCCACCCTAGTTTTCTCAGTTACGCAAGACAATAAATTCTTCACTTTGCTTAAGCCAGTTAGGGTTGGCCTCATACTTACTCGAACTTCACTGTCTCCTGACTGCTAGCCAGATCTTTTTTCCAGGCATGTCCCATGTCCTTTCTACCAAACCAAGCCCCTCTCCCCCCAACTCTAGATGGGTTGAGCTTGGATTGGTCTAACCTACAAACTACTGAACTTCTCAGGAGTTGCCAACCTGGCCTCTCATGTGACAAACACTCAAGATTCAACCAGTCCCACTTCCTTTATTCTCCAAAAATAACTTAAGATTGCCTACAGATGCCACTTACCAAATTACCCAGAAATCCAGTGTCACCCTCTGGGCTGTCTTTCTCTCTCTCCTGTCCACAACACATCCCTGGATTGTCTGTGAGTGCTGGAACACAGGAGGAAAGCATCCTGGAGGAGGGGGTAACTGAACTGAGTTTTGAAGAGTGTGTTTGTGTTATTCTATCGAAGAGAGCAGGAGGAGTACTTTCCAGGGGAACCGTCCACCTGTGTGAAGGCAAATACACAAGAGAGAGCAGGGCAAAGGGCTTGGAGTTTTATAAGGGAGTGCAGGGAGCTCCAGTAATGTTGATAAAAGATGTTCCACTGACACATCATGTAGAGAAAAGTGTGCATATACCTGCACAGCTGGATGAATTTCACCAAGAGAACACATCCATGTCACCTGCAGTTGGATCCAGAAGCAGAGCACAGTCAGTATCCATGAAGTTTTCCATCCCTTCCTGTCTCTGTGTGTCCCACAGGTAAGTTTTCTCCTGACTTCTCAGATCCACATCATGGCTTAGTTTTGCCTACTTTCAAATTTATAAAAATAGGATCACATCTGTCCTCTCTTGTCACTGGCTTCTTTAATTCGACATTGTGAGGTGCATCCTTATTATTGTGTGTAGTTATGCACTGTTTACTCTCAATGCTGTCCTGCAGGGCTCAGTGAACTTTTTCTAGAAAGGGCCGGAAATAGTAAATACATGAGGCTTCTCAGGCCATTT
The DNA here is from genome assembly GCF_037043125.1 of Eumetopias jubatus. Classification (NCBI taxonomy): domain Eukaryota; kingdom Metazoa; phylum Chordata; class Mammalia; order Carnivora; family Otariidae; genus Eumetopias; species Eumetopias jubatus. The sequence continues at coordinate 130,400,254 of NW_028274815.1, forward strand.
GATCTCTAGCACAGTGACTGTGAAAGCAGGGGTACACGATATTTAAACCAATGCCTGGCTGTGTTCTAATAAAACTTTATTTACAAAAACAGCAGCTTGGATTACAAACACAGAGCTGTAGTTTTCCGACCCCTGCTGTAGAACATTCCAGTGTGTGAATATACCACATTTTATTGATCTGTTCTGTCGATGAGCTTTGGGGTAGGTTGCAGTTTGAGACTATTTATGAATAACGCTGCTATGAACATTCTTGTACATGTGTTTGGTGAACAGATGTTTGCATTTCTGTTAGGTATGTTCCAAGGAGTGGGATTGCGAGGTTGAAAGTTATACATATGTCCAGCCCCGTAGCTTTGCAAAGTGGTTGTCCCCAATTTCTGTCCCCCCCTGTCCAAAACAGCAATGCCTGGGCTCTCCAGTTGTTCTACTTCCAACGCTTGGTATTTTCACATGAACCTTTCCCGTGGGTGTGTACTGGTATTGCTTTATGGTCTCAGTTCGCATTTCCCTGAGAAGTAATGAAGCTCAGCACCTTTTCATATGTTTACAGCTGTTTGGGGTAGCTTTGCAAGGTGCCTGTTCCAGTAACATTTGTACCTTTTATATTGGCATAAATCACATCCTGCCCTGATGATAAATCTGGCAGCTTCCTTTGAAGAGTTTGGTTTTTTCTTTTCTTCTCTAAACTTGGGAGTCTTCAGGTGTCCATGTTCTGTATATGTTACTAGTTTGTCTTTAATTCCAGAATCTACTGTAAGATGTTAGCCCAGTAGGAGTTTGTTGAAGTCCTCTTCCCTTAAGGAATTTTGATCTTGTGTCTTGCATATATAACTACTGTTTTGAAATACAGAAGCCTAAGGAGCCTAAACTGTCAGAGATTGGGACCTAAAAGAATTTAGACAGTGGGACCCTTTCTGGGCTCAGGCAAGGGGGTGTGATGTTGTGCGCTGGGGTCCATCACTGAACCGGCCCAGGTATCTGGGTGTAGGTGTGAGCAGTACTTGATGCCTCTATCCGCCCCTGTCTTTTTCCTCAGGACCCTGAATATACCACATCTTCCATGAGTAACTATATATTGTAAGAGTCACAAGGGAGAAAAACCTTCAAATGGGGCAAGTTGAGAAGTAAATCTGTCTGAGGGAAGATTAGTGATAGTGATTATCATTTGGCCGATTCTGAAATAGACTACCGTGTGTGTGTGTGACAGAGAGAGAAAGAGAGAGAATATGACTGTTTGCTGTGGAATAACAATGGCTTATGTAAATCACATAAACCTAGCTGCATTGAGGTCCAGCGCAGCAAATAGTCCATGTAAAAACAAAAGAGTGTAGCAACCCCAAATTCACTAAGAGTCATCTGAATATACATAGCAGCCTTTCGAATAGCATACCAAAGAAGGGACCCATGGATAATACATATTAAAACTTCTTTTTACAATCCTCCTTTCTACAATATACAACAGCTGCCATGAAGTTATTTTCTCCTCTTTATTGCCCACATTTAAACAAAGTGAAACAAACCAAAAAACTCTGTCTAATGCAACCTTCCTCGGCTCTTTGATTTTGATCCTTCCCTTATTTCCCAAGTCTGTTAGAAGTCACCAACTGAAGTTCTCCCAGTTCCCACTGGAACCCCCACTAGCCCTTCCTCAGCTTATCTCCCTTATTATTTTATTTTAAAGATTTCGTTTATTGATTTGCAGAGAGTACAAGCAGGGGGAAGTGGCAGGCAGAGGGAGAAGCAGGCTCCCGGCTGAGCAAGGAGCCTGATGCGGGACTCGATCCTAGGACCCTGGGACCATGACCTGAGCAGAAGGCAGACGCTTAACTGACTGAGCCACCCAGGCGCCCCTCCCTTATTGATTATTGCATTCAATCAAGAAAAGGCTCAGTAGCCAATCAGACAAGCTTCCTTCCCGGAGTGGGAAGGAAGAGAACAAAGACAAAGCCGGTAGAATTTTCTTTAGGGTTTAAGATAAAAGAGACCATGAATACCCTCATGAGTTCATATTTGTGTCCTTGCTACCCTTAGATTCGTGGTCCATGCAAGTATGTACCTTTTGAACCTTTAAAAAAAAAAAAACAAGTTACTTTTAGGGAAAACGGGTCTGTCTGATTTGATTCTTGCGAGTATAAGGACACTGAGCCTGCGACTATGACGGTAACTCATATTTGAGGCTTCTACTTCTGAAGACTAATCATGGAGCAGGTACCAAGGGCCCGAGGTGTTTACTGGGGCTGGCCACCCAGGCGCTCTCTGCCCCGCATGTACCAGATTTCGCAGGAAGGTAGCATGTGTTCAGCAGAAACCGCACCGTTGGTGCACAGTGTGGGCGCCGTGCACCACTCTCATCAGGGAATGGCGGGAACCCTCCTGAAACCCACCTTCTCAGATGCTCTCCTTTGAAAGGTCTGCTTTCAGGGCAGCCAGGCCTCCTATGGTAACCGTGTGTGCACCGTGAGAAAGAACCCTCCCAGCAAACCCTATGAAGCTGTCTGATCATTCTCCCCATTTGGAGGAGAAGAAACTGAGGCTCAGAGGGGTGGAGAACTTTTCTACTAAGAGCTAATAAGTGGTAAAAACTAGAAAGAGACTATGTTTTCACCAGGCCCCACTGCCTCTCAATTATTTATTTCAATTTGTGTACTACTGAATAGCCCACATCTACTGAGTCTTTTCTATGGGCCTGGCACATAGAGTTAACAGCTCATTGACACCTCACTTTATGAGATCTTCTGTTAACTGTTATCTCCATTTTACAGATAAGGAAACTGAGGCACAGAGATACTGAAAATTGAACGCTGCGTCATAATAATCATGGCCATGTGTTGGGTGCCTTTTGGGGTCAGACACTGTGGTAAGCATTTTATGTGCTCATTAAGTCTTCATAATATCTTTATAAAAGGGACCTATGGCAGCTCCAGAATTCAGGGGTGGAAGGGAATCAGGGATGGCAGTCTGATTGGAAGGAAGTTTAAGCCTTTCTTTTTTTAAAGATTTTATTTATTTGGCAGAGAGAGAGAGCACAAGCAGGGGGTGCGGCAGGCAGGGGGAGAGGGAGAAGCAGGCTCCGTGCCAAGCAGAGAGGACCCTGGGATCATGACCCAAGCCAAAGGCAGATGCTTAACCGCCTAAGCAACCCGCGCGCCCCCGAAGTTTGAGGTTTTCTATCCTTTTATCTGACTGAGGAGATCTGATGGTCCACATCAGGAAGTGGGAGGAGGGGGCACCTCCAGAGGAGTGGGCGCCACTGTTGTTTCCAGTTTATGGCTGAAGCGCAAGAGTATTAACATGTTCAAGGCCACACTACTCCTGGGGGCCCCCGGATGGATTCCAGTGTCCCAAGGCATGTTCCTCGTGTGTGTCTCCATCAGCTTTGCTGAGCGTCTTCTCCCTGGTGACCCTGGAGAGCAGAGCTGAATTGGAGGTGAATCTTAGTGGAGGAAAGCTCCATGAGAAGGAAATCAAAAGTTCCAGGAGCCAAGGCTGATGCAGGGCTCCAGTTCCTGGAGTAGACTGCCTCCAGCAAAAGCGAAAGCAACTCACTTACCCTGTCAGGAAAGGAGAGACCAAGTGGAAACTTCCAGCCTCTGGGCTTTGAAGAGTTTTCAATGCAAAGTGCCCTGTTCTGTTAGGTGGAGACAGCCCCATGTAACTTCTCCCTCATTATCTCCCCCACACATACCTTCGCCCCACCCTGGCCCCCATCCATCAGAGAAGGTGACTTACTGGGGATGGGGGGAGGGGGCTCCTTGGAATCCTTGTCGGGAGAGGAGAAGGTGTGGACCCAGCTGAGGAGAGAACCTGAGAATTTATCCAAGCCCAGAATGGCAAACCTGTGCCTTTAGCCGACTTGGCAGGCGCAGATAGCAGAGAGAACTAGTTAGAAGGCCAGGCCAACCAGAGAGCTCTCCAGGCCCCGCTGAGCCATTGCCATTGTCTGCCCTGCTTCTCTGCCTGCCCTGCCCAACACACACAGCACCTGTCCTGAAGTGATAAAATTTGTGAAATATACCCTTCCCAGCCCTCTGGAGGAAGTCAACAACTGGTGATTTTGTGGATTCTAAAAAGTAATGGTTACTGTTATCCTGCTAATAATGCAATGTGATGTGATGTTGAGCTTGTTTTTATAGCAGAATTCATACTGATCGAGAGCATCATAAGATCTGAAGGGGACACTTCCGTTACATTTTCCTGCAGTTTAGAGGGAAATTAAATTCGGCAGCAGGGATTGCCAATTCAGGCATTTACCAAGAATGCTGGAGGGAACCCTTGCAGAGCACGCGGGATTGTTTCAAGGGCAAAGGAGATGCTCAGCAGAGAGGTGACTTCTGTTTTCTGTCTACCTTGAAGCCCCACCACCCAGCCGAGCACAAGGATGTGACTAGTACTTTCCCAACATTAGGATTCTGAGGAAAACCGGTTGCTCCCTTGGCTTTTAAGTTCAGGCCAACAACGCTGGGCAGGTTGACCCGGTTCTCCAGGCCTCAGTGTCCTAATCTTGCAAAATGGAACTAACCACTTTCCTAACACTGTGGTTAAATGAGACTATGGATGGCAAATGTGGGGCACCGTAGCATCTGGCACTAGCCGCTGATAAAGCTACCGGAACCATTAAGTCACACTGAGCACAGGTAGTGAGTGCAGCCCAAGGATACAGGCAGGAGGAAGGGCTTCTGCATTAGCTCAGGGAGTCTGTGCCCACTCCCATCTCTGAGAGCAGCCAGTGGGTGTCTGCCCCCACCATTCCTTCCCGGGGGTCCTCCCTCATGCTTCTAGAATTTCCTTCAGGCTCTGGTGCCCCACCTCCACGCAAGCCACGCTTTGGGGAAAGATGACTCCACCCCCTTGCTCCAGCGGTGGGCCCTGATTGGCTTACAGGGAGCCGCGTCCATTTCCGCACGGGCCAGTCATTGGTTCACAGGAGAGCGTGTGACCCAGGGGGTCCAATCAGGGTGCATCTTGTTTGGCCCTGTGCTCGCAGACCCGGGGAACGGGCCTACGGGAGAATGGACCCGCTGGGGCTGCGGGCGTGTAGCCGGAGCAGAGCCGAGAGAAAACACCTGTGCCCAGCTTTACCTTCAGGTAAACACCTGAAGCCTCTGGATCATCTGCCTGGAGGCTTGAGCTTACCTGCACTTTCTGTTTGCATGAGACGGATCCCCTCGACTGCACCAGCCAGTTCAAGTTGCCCTTCTCCGTTATTCACATCTAGACACGTCCATCCGCGCTGCGCTTTTATAGAAGCAATGATCTGCTTTCATGTCTGCCTTGGAGAAGACAGTAACCTATTATCCTCTGCATTCACAGCTTCTCGCCAGTGTCTAGGACACCTCAGGCACTCAATCATTGTTGAATCCGTCGGACATGCCTTACCCCGTGGAACTTGCGATCTCTTTGAAAAATGAGACGCGTGGTTTTAAATCTAAGATGTGAGACAAGCTGTGACCAACTCCCAGCGCTAGTCCTACAGGCTGTCAACATTGTCATACTTAATCCTCCTTGAAGTGACCGTATGATGCTGTTGTGAATGAATGACAAACCCATAGGAACCAGCAGCAGGGCTTTGGGGAGAGATTCAGGAAGAGGGGAGGGTTTTTCTTTAAAAGGCAAGTTGGAATTTTTATTGAAAGTAAGAGGCCCCAAACAAGGTGTCTGTCTGAACACTTTTGGTCCAAATGGGACAGAAAGTTGGTTGCAAAATGGCTTAAGCAAAAAGAGACAGGGAGAGGGAATTTATCAATTTGTGTGAAAGAACAATCCAGGGGCAGATTGATCCTCGGGAATGTAAATGTGAGCAGAATTCTAGCTTCTGTCCATCGCTGAGCTCTGCCTTCCTCTGTGTTGGCTTCAGTCTCCCGCTCTGCTGGGAGCAGGATGGTGACAGCAACTGCCACCAGTACTCCTCATGGGTTCACGGGAGGTGGGAAAGAGCTGGGGGCTCCTACCTCACTGGCCCAAGTATCTGTCCCGGAGCCAGTGGCTCTGGCTGGGAGGTGTTATGCTTTGATTAGGTTAGGCCTCAGGTGCATGCTTCGCCCCTTTGGTGCAGTCCCACGGTCAGTCTCTGAGACACTAGGGCACTATTGCCAGAAAGCCCGGGGTGCTGGGGGCAAAAACAAGGGCTGTCCACTGCACTCAGCAATAGATAGGAAGAGTGGAAACAAAGAGGTGCACACATTCTCCCAGCTCACTCTGTGAAAGGCCTGCCCCTCATCAGACCCTGTGCTGGGAATACAGGGACACGTGAGAGACAGGGCCTGGCTTTGAGGAGCTCACAGCCCAGATGACAGGTGAGAGTTTTATTCCTGTGTGGCTTGGGATAAGGATGGGGAAGAGTGCTCGGCAGGACCTCTGGCGTCTCCCCACCCCTTATCCCTTATCTTTCCATTCGGTGTCAGATCCCCAGGTCCCATCAAGGAGATGGAGGGGATGCAGGCCTGCCTTGGGAGCTCTGGAGGGACCCAGGGTGGATTAAGTGTCTGTCTTCCTGAGGAGGAAATGTAGCATCAAGGACAGGGAGAAAATTAGCACTTGAGAGAAAACAGTGTCTCTAGGTGATGCCTAGTTTAAAGGTGGAGCTTGTTTGTTATACCTCTGGACAACCCTAGGGCCTGTGTGAGGCCTGGCACATAGTAATCTGACATGCAGCTTGAACAAATAATTTCTTGTAGTTCTACCCCTACCCCCAGCTTCTTTAGACTTCTAAGACTTGGCCTCAGGGGATGAATATTGCCTTATGATTTATTTTGATTACAGTGTGAAGCCCAGTGCCTGGCACATAGTAGGTGCTCAGCTGTTTGGTTTCCTGGTATCTCCGTAAATGCATGGTGCATCATCAGTCTGCAGAAAAGGAGGGTCTGTATCCTTAGAAGCCTTGCTATGGAGTCAGGGCTGACCGATTCTTAAACATGCAGGAAAAGAGAGTGATGATAATGGACTTAATGATCACGAACTGAGCACCTACTGTGTGTTAGACTCTGTGCTGGGAATCTGACAAGTTGTTTCAAATCCTCCACCAACCCTTCAATATGGATATTATCCCCATTTTCCACATGAGGCAACTGAGAGGTGGAGATGGCGAGTAATCAGCTCATTCTTTTAGAGCAGGGATTAGCAAACTGGCTGGTGGGTCAAATCTGACCCACCACCTGTTTCTGCAAATAAAGTTTTATTGGCACATGGCCTCAGCCATTCATTTACATAATGTCTTCGGCTGCTTTCGCTCGACAACGGCACAGTTGGGGAGTTGCGACAGAGACCATATGGCCCACAAAGCCTAAAATATTTACTATCTGGCCCTTTACTGAAAAAGTTTGCCTGGTTTAGAAGAAACATTTGATTAGTTTCTCTTTGCTAGGCTGGAAATCAGATGGGGTTGGGGGGGGAAGGCTTTGTAAAGAAATGAGACTTACAGGGCTGGCAGAGGATGACCACTGCAGGGGTTTGAACAGGGGAGGGACAGGGCTGCATTTGCGTTTCAGGACAGCCAGGCTGGCTGCTGAGCGGAGAACTGTCAGCAGCAAGCCAGCGTGCAGGCAGCGAAACCTGTTAGAAGTCTGTTGAAATAATCCAGGCAAGAGGAAGCTGGGCGGGAAAGTCCCAGTGGGGTGAAGGATTTAGGAGGGAGAGTCAACAGGAGTTGGTAACTAGTTTTCAGGGGGTGCGGAAGGGGGGAGGGGGAATCAGGGAAACACCTCCCATTTGATGGGGGGATTAGAGGCGTCATTCAACGAGGAGCAGGGAGGAGGAGTTACTGATGTGGGAGTCAGAAGCTGAGTTTGAGAGGTGTTGAGTTTGAGGTGCCTGTTGGATGTCTCGGCCCAGATGTCCAGCTGGAGGTTGGCCTCATGGGTCTGGAGCTCAGAAGGGAGAGGCACGCGTGCACTGGCAGGTGGTGACTTAGGCGTCTCCAGCGGAGAGATGTCCACAAGCAGGGAGAATGAGCTGAACAGCAGGGTGCTCTTCAGACCTGGGGCCGAATTCTTGAAAACCCCTATTCTTGCCGCTCCAGCACGGGGCTTCTCCTCATGTCCTCCCGAGACCATTTCTTGAGCCTCAGGTGCAGCTGCAGCCAGGGAGGGCGGGCCCAGAACCCAGCAAAGCCCAGCTCAACCCCCAAATGGTCAGGTCCTACTCCAGGCCGCAGAAGCGGGGAGACAACAGTCTACCTAGAGTCAGAGATCCCGGGAGAGCTGGAGGCTGTCCCTCTTCCTGAGAAGTTGACACCTGTCATGCTGACAAGGCCTTTTCTGGTGCCTCACACCCCCAGCTGTGTTTTTGCTCCAAAGCATGGCTCCGGGGAGCTGGGCTGTACCCCCCCCCCCCATAGCCATTTGCTGGAGTCGTTTGCTTCTGCGGGGTCAGGTGAGTACCTGCCAGTAGGAGAGAGCTGGCCAGGCTCAGGTGGCCCTCAGGTACGATTTTGAGTGTACAGAGCATCCAGGATGCATGCCTCATACATGGGCCTGGGAGCGGATGGCAAGTGGGAGGCATTCTGCACGCTGGAAATGTTTGGCACCTTAAAGAAGGCTGAGGAAGTCTTTTTCCTCTAAAGGTATGACTGGTGCCTCAGATTTATTTTTTGCCTTGGAAGATTTCAAGGCTGCCTGAAACCCTGAGAGGGGGGGAGGGGAAGCAGGGCCCTCAAAGACGGCCGGCTCTCTCCCGGGCAGAGAGCAGCTCAGGAATCCCTCCATCTGGGAAGATGCTAGTTTTCCTGGTCAAAGCCCTGGTTGACTTCTGGTCTAGTCTGCCTTGGAGTTTTGTCTGCCTTTTCCCCTTGCTAGTGGAGAATGTTGTCCCCCGTGTGCCACAAACCAGTGTGGGGAAGGATGGCGGTGGGGCCAGCACGGCTCTCACCTCAGCAGTTTGGACAGCTGAGAGAAGGTGGCCCTCTTTCCGCACCTGGCACGCTCTGCCCCTGCCCCACCGCCACCCCCCTGCTGCCTCCTCACGTCTCGACTCACCAGCTACTGACTAATGCTTGCTCTGCGAATCAGAGCAATTTTAGTAGCAGGTGACAAATTCAAGTCCAGCTGACTTAAGCACAGAAGGGAGTTCATTGGCTTGGAGCACTGAAAATTTCAGGAGTGGCCTCTAGTTCAGGTAAGTATGGACGCAGGGGCTCAGATGATGTCGTCTGAACCGCCCGTCTCCGAGCTCTGCGGCCCTCTGTGCTGGCTTTATTCTCAAGGCAGGCTGTTCCCACGCCGCGGGGAGATGGCTGTCAGCCCCCGGCTTTCATCTACTTAGCTTGGCATTCCCGACAGAAGAACAGCGCCTCCTCGCTGATTACCACGTGGTGAAAGTCCTGGAATTCAAGGTCCGCCGCGCCCGCTGGAGTCACGTGACCGTTCCTAGCCAATCACGGGGGCTAGGACAGTGCTGGGCTCTCATTGGCCAGGCCTGGGCCACGTGGCCTGCGCTGGAGCCGGGGGTGGGGGTGGGCTCCGCCTGAGCTCCGGGGCCGGAGTGTTGGTGAGCCGGGCTTCGGCGGGGGCCGTGTGAGGGTTGTTCCCCGAGGGGCAGTGCAGGGGGCGGGCGGAGGCAACGGAGGAGGATCATGCTCGGTGCCTCTGAGTACGGTGGGGTGGGAAGGTGGCGAACTGGCTGGCCCTCCTGACCGGAAGGAAATACTCATGGCGGAATGTTATAAACGAGGCAGCTGTCTACGCAGGGTTAGACCGGGTTCCAGTGCGGGTGAGGGGGCGGGGGTTGTGCGTGAGGGGGCGAGGTGGGGGGTGGGAGTGTGAAGGGAGCAGGAGCTCCAGAATGGGGTGGGTGAGGGCTGGGCCTCCAACCTCCTCCCTCTTGCCCTCCCAGCTTCCTTTCTTCCTTTCTTCGTCCTCCCTCCTGTCAGCACCGGGAACACGGAGATGGACAAGATGGAAGCGTTCCCTACCTCTTAGTGCTTCTGCTCTCCGTGGGGGAGAGATTTGATAGATAAACGGGATCGTTTTCCAAAGATGAGCTAGAGCGCGTCTTGGAGGAGGTGCCATTTGGGCAAAGACCAAATGATGAGAAAGAGCTGAGCCTGGGAAGAACAGGGGTGGGAGAGGGAGGGACAGCGAGCAGGGTGGCCTTGAGGTAGCAAAGAACCCCGGGGTACTGGAGAAATAGGCAGCAGCCCATGTGGGTGGAGCCTGAGGCTGGAGAAAGTGCTAGAGGTCAGAGTAGGGCTAGGCAGGAGAAGGGGCAGTCCCGGAAGGCCAGGCAAGATGTTTGGACTTCGGGACTATTGGAAGGGAATTGAGCATGGCTGGCTCCTGGTCTCGATGCGGGGGATGATGGATCCGTGCTATGGCTTGGGCTCAGCCTTCTGGAAAGAAGAGAAGGAGGAAGGATCAATGTCCTTCAGAGTCAGTTCTGCACCAGCTGCCATCCATCTATATCCCTTAACCTTCAGAAAGACCCTGTGAAAGGTGTGATGCCCATTTTACAGATGATGAAAACAAGGCTCAGCAAGGCGAGCGGCCCCAGGCCTCTTGCCATACTTTGTGGAGCTAGAATTTGAACTCAGGTCTTTTCAGCTCCCAAACTCTTCCTCCCACATGAACCTGCCTCTCGCCACGCACATTCAAACGAGGCAGCAGTCCAGAGTGATTCATCGCTTTTCTTCCCTTCCCGCCGCCTCTCGTTTCCTTTCTTAATTTCCACATTTCTGCGCTCAAACAGGCTGGTATTTAAATTTGACAGTGGCAGAGTAGCAGATGGGGGTGGGGGTGGGGGCAGCATTGGCCCCTCAGAGCACGAGGGATGGGAGACTGAACCCCACCTGGCCACCGAAGCTGGCGGGACCCTCGCCACAAGCCAGATGCTCCCCGCTGCTCTCGGCAACACCCCCGCTGCCCAGCTCCTGAAATGGTTTCAGAGTAAGAAAGAAGATACGCTTCCCCTAGCGCGTAAATGTCACTCTACTTCATGTCTTCCTTTTTTTATCAGTGCACTGGGAAAGTGCCTGCTATCTCCAAAGAAACGGTTTTGGTTTCATCTCCCAAATGCCACCACAGTTGGTGCCGGCACAGGGCTTAATAGCAGATTATTTTTACAGCTTGTACTCTTCCCTGTCTTTGAATCCTGATACCATCTTAGCCAGACACGTGAGAGACTTAAGTGGAAGATTGCCATCACAAACACCCCATATGTCCTGCATTATGGGGACTTACAGAGCCCTTCCATGGACACCCTAATTCTGGGACTGGACACAGTGTCCCTCTCGTGGGCTCAGGCTTGAGAAATTTGCTGCAGAGGAAAGAGTTCCTGTTTCATGTAGACATTTTGTAGTGCCTGTCTGCTGGTTTTTCCTGCCCAGTCACTTCTGAAAATTTGGGTGGGGATGAAATCCACTCTACCCACCTCCCACCCCCTATTTTTAGGGGCGATCACATTATCCAGACCTGGCCAGTGGACATATTTTCTCCCTGATCTACCTTGGTGATTCAGACGCGAACAGGAAACCCGAGCCAGGCCAGCGAGATTTGGTTTGGGGACTTATATGGGAAAAGAGTAGTTGTCCTGCTAAGAACTAGCTGAACGGGTAAGATGGAAACCAGAAGCTGCTGGCAGCCAGAGTTCTGGGAAAGAGTCTCCTTGATAATGAGGCCAACACAGGAAAGCAGAGCTAAAACTTGGATGCAAGGGAGGGAGAGATGGAGTTCTAATGACATCACTTGGACATCTGGATCCAGCCATTCCTGAAGCTAATTAATTTTGGAGTTGATAGCTATATGCGTTCATAAATTCAGTTTGATGGCAGGATTACTGACTAATAGCTGTTGGTATGATCTTGGCTGCATAAAGCAGCCTTGTCTCCCAGTTCCCCCACACCCACATGTTACTGCAGAGGTACAGCTCATAGCCAGAAGGACGGGTAGGAGCAAGGCATGGACACCACCCCTTCTCACCTGTGTGGACACCATGGGAGCCATCTCTTGAAGGCTCACCTGCTCCCTGGGGATCCCTGAGAGGGATGTTCAGAGTGTAAAGGGCAGGGCAACCTGCTGGGACAAAGTTGGCAGTTGGCAGGGGGAAAGATGGGGGTCACAGAGTGAAGAGGCCTCCCATGGCCCCATCCTTGCTTTAACACAGGGGCCTTAGTCCTCCAGTTTACACTTGGCAAGCGGCTCTTATAAGTACTTTCGTTCTGCTTATTTCCTCCCAGAATTGCACTCAGACTCAGCAGATAGTTACCAAGGGGAATGCCAGGTACTGGGGATTGACCGACTTGGGTCTGGGTTCTTCCATCTTTGTCCCTTAGTAACTGTGGTGTTGAGCAGCGTCCCTGACTTCCCAGAGCTTTCTACTCCTTACCTGTAGATCATGAATAGCAGCATGACCTGCTTCAGAGGGTGATTAGGAGGGCTTAAAGTTCAGCCCTGGGTCTGGCACACAGTCTGCAACTGCTAAGCATTTACCAGCACTACTATTCTAGAGATGTTTCCGTCCTAGGCCCTGTGTGTGGCGTGGGGGTGGGGATGGATAAAGGTGGCTCAGGTTTTAGAGAGTTATATAAATGGATTATTTCTATGTTGTATAGTTGATGATAAGATGGACATAAGCCATTTGTACAGGCAGCTCTGGGAGCCCAGAAGGAGAGGTGTCTGATCAGTAGGTGGGATTCAGGGAAGGCTTCCTGGAGGAGGTGACCACTGAGCAGAGCCTTGAAGATTGAATAGGAGTTGGACCAGAGACTAGTAGGGGCGATACTTAGAGGCATAATGTGAGCAGGAAGTGTGCCCAATTTGAGTAACTAGACAGTAGAATGTGATGGAACATGAGACTCAGAGGGTAAGATTGGAGAGGCCCCTGGAAAGATGATAGCAAGAGTTCAGGGTAGATCCCGGGGGCAGCAGGGAGCCTTGGAGGGTTTACTAATGAGGGGGCAGAATGGTCCAACTTGAGTTTTAGGAGTTTCCCCCACTCATTGTGCAGTGGGGACATCAGAGGGAGAAGTCTCCACTGAGGGTGGAGGTTATTGGGGGCATCTGGACCAAGTTAATAAGGTCCACTACCGGGCAGAGGTGGTGTTCTGGAGGGAGGGGGAGAGCTCAGCTCCACAAAACACCAAAGCACCTAGTTTCCGTCTGATTCTTGGTTCCCCTTGACTGTGATTTGAAAACACATCACGTGTGCCTTACAGAATGATGGGTTGTTTACCAGGATCTTTAAATGCTGACATCATCTCTCCCCAGATGAACGTCATTTTTTTTTTCAGCCCATCTGCCATAGTGGGGCATATTTTGCCTCAATCAACAGTTGGCTATTTTCATTTTTTTACATCCTGAATGCCAGTCCCGACTCCTAGCTGTAGATCTGATTCTTTAAGTTCTTTATACGTTAGAGCCCTGGACCACTTACTAAATGCGCCCCCCCCCCCCGCCCCGTGTATTATCCCACTTTGTTTTCACAGAAACCTCAGGTAATACCTATAGTGGGTATCGTGTCCATTTCAGACACAAAAGAACAGAGGAGCTGGGAACTTAACTGACTTGCCTGACTATCTGTTAGAGCTACCTTATGTGTTTGGGGATTTTATTTCTGTTTTAGGGGCATGTGTTTGTTTTCTGTGCTAGGTACTTAGGCATGAAATCACATTTTAAAAGATTTTTGAAATCCAGGGATGCCCCTCTTTTGTCAGGTGATAGATGTAGCAGACCAGGGTTCAGCATCCATTTTTACCTTCCTTCTGCGCTTGCACAACTACATTTCCCACAGTCCCTTGCAGCTGGCCTTCTAGATGTTCTTTAGGTCGGGCCAGTCAATGGCACGCATAGGAGATGTGCTCTTCCCTTGAGGCCGTTCGCTGTGTCCTGTTTTAATATTAAGCTTCTGTGACCTTAGCACTTGCTCGTGGCTGTGTGTGTTGGACAGACTATGGGAGATGTGCGCGGTCTCATGGCAGAAGTGTATTTGTTTCAAAAGTGCACATTAAGTGCATATGCAGACACATTTTCTTGGGCTAATGACCAGAAACTCTTATCCCAGACAAAACTTTGCTCGAGTAACCAGATTATACACAGTGCAAGAGGCTGATCACTAGGTGTATCTGTGGGAACTGTGTTGGTTTCACACAGCAGGAACCTGCCCAACAGTGGCTTAAACAAATAGGCGTGTGGGGGGGGGAGAGGGGTTCGTTCTTTCACCACAAGATCCCCCGAGATAGGGAACTGCTGACATTGATTCAGCTGCCCAAAGGGGACATGAGGAACCTGAGCTCGCTCTTTTCTTTCTACTTTGCTCTCCTTCGCTCTCTCATGGTCACAAGAGGGCTCCCCCAGACAAGAGGTCATTCGTCCTTCCTGCAGCTTCCCCTGGTTTTTGAGAGTGGCTTTGTTTTGTTGCTCCCCCTGCTCTGGGTGTGGCCAGGACAGCCCCAAGCTCCCATGTCCCAAGTGCATCGAATGCCAACAGCAGCCAACCCCATGGCACTCGGACCCAGGAGCAGCCTGGGTGGCCCCACGGGTGCTGCTTGTGTAAGTGACTAAGGCTAGCACGGATGACAGCAGTTTTAGCGTCGTTTCAGGGTAAAAGCAGATCCAAAGCAGCACAAAGTGACGAAAATTCACAAGCTTCAAAATATGGTGATGAGGACTGCCGATCAGCCTGGCTCAGGTCTGGAGTCTGGATCTCGGGCCTGACGCTCACTGCTTTCTCCCTCTGGCCCTGACACGTGTGTAATCCGGTGCCTTCTCGGACCTGACAGTCACTGCTGAGTGGCCCCTGCCCGTGCCTGTCACCTCATCTGGGAAACTGGGACACCTTGAACCACGGGATTTATTTCCCATGGTCCAAACCTCAGGGGGCTGTGGCGAGGCTTTGCTAGGATTATGCAGGTTCATCCCTTAGCCCCATGCCTGATCCCATTCACCGTTGGAGGAGGAGTTGGATATTCAGCCAGAAGATCTCTTATGTTCAGCGGATCACTGTTTATGAGAAGCATTTGCATATATCATCTTACTGAATTTAGCCCAGTGGGTATTGGCACCCGTGTTTTACAGGTGAATTAACCAGGGCTCGGAAAGGCCAAGCAGTTCGCTCCAGGTCACTTGGATCTGCAAGTAGCAGAGCCGGGACTGCAGTGCCGGCCTACCTACCCCAAGCACCAGGGCCACGGATAGGATGAGGCAAGTGAGGCACTGTTCTTAAAAATTGAAATCTGTACAAAAACAATCCAAGATAAATATCCACATGGCAAAATATCACAGTTTTAAACACAGACAGGATCGGTCTGACTGATTTTTCCTTTTGCTCAGACGCCAGTGGGGCTTGGCACGGCTGTGACTGATCCTGTCCTCCTTGCTGGTGGCCGAGGTGGCCCCAGCAGCCTCGGGCGTGCATCTTCCTCCATGAGATGCACACGGAGGCTGTGGACTGGACTGTCCTCAACTCTGGCTCACCTCCAGCCCTGGGAGGAAACCCAGCCCCGCCCGATCACACACAGTGACAGTTGGGAAGGGACAGCACTCAGAAATATTGGGGTGCTATTTTGGTTCTGCAAAGAGGCTTGGATGTGAAACTACCAGGGGGCGGTGCTTGATCCAAAGGACCCTCACTGCAGTGGTGGAAGATGGGGTTTGGGGCAGAGCCAGAATTTGGCCAGGGGACCTTCCTGATGTCACCAGGTTGGCACAGCGCTTAGAGGCTGTTAGCACCTGGGTCCTTGTCCAGGAGAGTCCGTCCTTCTGCTCAAGGCTGCTTAATCTCTCCCTCCTCCTCTTCTTCCTACAAGGCAATCTTGCAGAATGTTTAGGGCACTTAGTTATAATTGGAATCTTTTTCGGTCAGGCCTGTCTATTTTTGCACCAGCAATGACTGGGTCTGTGCCTCGGTCCCACCCCACAGTGAGGAGTTCCGGGGGAGGAGAGCAGCAAGACCAACAAGTTCCCATTTCCTGGGGAAGGAGCCCAGCAAGGCGGGATGAGGGGCTCCAGTAGACCTCCGGCCGTGCTAAGAACGTCCCTTTATGCCCTACAGCATAAGAAAGCAGCAGGCTTCTTCTGGAATGTTGCTTCTCAGGCGTTCACCTTTCCCGGGCTGGTGGGTCAGGTACTCGGGAGCCAGGGCCAACCTGGCAGGATAGCAAGAGTGGTTGTGCATCTATGGGCAGTCTGCAGGAGCCGAGGAGCTGCTGGGCAGGCCTGTGTTCTCCGATTGTCACAGTCCCCACCACTCCCTGTCGGTTTACACTCACGCTGCTCTCCTCCTGTCTCTCGCCTGCCTTGCTGTCGCAGAATCAATGTCTCTCTTCTCCCCTCATTGAGACTTAAGCCTTTTGCATCCCAGTATCAGAGCATCTGCCAACAAGGCAGGCGAGGGCGTCCATTAGCTCTCAGATCCCCCGGATCAGCCTTTAGATTATTGTTCAGCAAATGTTCACTCTCTTCCTACTTCCCTAAGCCTCTGTTCAAGGAGTGTATTCCCTGCCCCACGGATGTTGGGCTTGACCTTGTGATTTGTTTTGATCAGTAGAATGTGGGCCAAAGTGACAGTGTGCCAGTTTTGAGCCTAGACCGTAAAAAGGATCACACATGTCCACTTGGCCTTCTGGTAGCTCCAGATTTTACCCACGAGAATAACAACCTCCTGGGTGGTTGCTGTCTTTCTACACTGGACCCCAGAATAAACACATGTAGAGAAAAACCATCTCAGGTTTTCTGCATAACCTTTGAGCATGAGAATGAATTCTTACGGTATCCTGCTGAGCTCTGGCGTGGTTTGTTACGTGGCAAGATCTGCCAGATAACTGAGCTCAGGGCTTTTTGAGGTTCAAAAAACTGTGGCAGCAGTGTCGGTGGTACAGACTTGGGGCCAGATCAGCTTCGGTTTGACCCTGGTAGACTCTTGTACTTTTTTCCTGTGAGCTGAGTAATGCTACTTACCCTCTCCCTCAGGAGTGTCCTTGTGTGACAAAAAGGTACAGTCCCCCCAACTTCACAGAGCTATTGTGAGAATTAACATGGATTGTATCTGAAGTACTGGACATGTATTAGGTCCTCCGTGCCTTGGTTTCCTTTCTCGCCCTTTCTTTCCAAATGCTGCCAAACTGTTAAGTTTTTTTGTTTGTTTTTAAGATTTTATTTATTTGACAGAGCAGGAGAGAGCACAGGCAGGGGGAGCAGCAGTGGGAGAGGGAGAAGCAGACTCCCCGCTGAGCAGGGAGCCTGATGCGGGGCTCGATCCCAGGACCTGAAATCATGCCCTGAGCCGAAGGCAGACACTTAACCGACTGAGCCACCCAGGTGCCCCCCAAACTGTTAAGTTTTGAGAGTGGCTTTGTGAATCGCCGTGTCACCAGAAGCCACTTGATAGACGCTTTAGATTTAAAGACGGCAGGCCACGGAGTGAGGCTGTCTTGCTCTAGTTCTGGCTGCACCCTTCCTCACTGGGCGACTCTGGATCAGCTGCTTGATCCCCCCGCACTTGAGCAGTAAATGGGTGCAGTGACATTCCCTAGCTCAGGGCTGCTGCAGGGGAAGGATTCTCAGAGGAGTGGCAGGAAGGCAGGAAGGTGGCGCCCCTGGAGGGCACCCCGTAGCTACAGCCACTGTTGCTCACGACGCAGGACTTTCGCATTCCTGTCCCACCTTGTCTCCATTTCTCGCTGCCAGTGTTTCTCCAAGTAGGCACCCCGGACCCCCTACCATAGAATCACCTGGCTAGAGAAAAGGGTGTTGCTGGTTAGGATTCAGACTCCTGGGCCCTGTCTCTGACCCATAGAGTCAGACTCTCTGTGGATGGGCCCTAGCTCCTGCCTTTTCAGCCATCTCCCCACCTCCGACCCAGGCTCCTCCCTGCCAGGGGATCTTGTGACTGGCTGGGTGGCACAGAGTCAATTCAGGACTCAAGGTCGAGGCACTCTCTTCAAGCCAAATCAGAGCCCCACACTCTGTGCAATATTTTACTTTTTGTCAACAGAAAGTACTTGGAGAAGCTGCCTTTGTCTGTGTGCCACTGGGGTGTTGGCACTGTACCCCAGCGGTGACCCAGGAGGGTTCAGAGAAGAGGCCCGGTTTCTGGGGCTGGCCGCCCCCGAATCGGCAGCTGGATTCTGGACGCCCCAAACACTGAGAAAGGTTTTCACATTTTACACTGTTGGGGAAAAATCCAACACTGCAGTTGATTTCAGTGATAGGGAACACTAACTTTGAACCCCAATTAAGCGAAATATTCTCATCCACATTCCATTCCTCTCCTTAGTAATAAACTTGTATTATTTTTTAAAACTTAGGTACTACATTTTGAATTTCTCAATAAAAAATGTGTGGAGATTTTTTTTTTAATCTTGTAAATGTAAATACTTAACATAATTCAGTTTTGCCTCTTGACCCACAGTAAATATTGGCTCTCTGGCCGTTGATAGAAAAAGTTTGGTATTTTTGATTCCCCCTCCCCCCCGCCCCCCCCCCCGCCCCCCAGCGATCTCACTAATCCCTTGGCCCCTGTCCTGCGGGAGAGTCCAGGGACCACCTGTGGGGCTCAGACCTGGAACTACCTGCTGGCCCGACAGGGCTCTCTGTTTCACTCTTCCCTTAGTATCTGTAGCAGTTTTTACACACACACACACACACACACGCGCGCACACACACACACCCAAAAGAAAGTAAGAAACGCCATTCAGAAAATGCACTGTCCTGTGCTGGGGTGGGTGGTGCAGCCTTGGAGAGCGCCCCTTCCGCCCGCCCCCATCCCAGCGCTGCTCCCCACATCCAGGCCCCCCTCCAGAGGCTCCTCCCGACATGGCTTGTATTGTGGATTTGAGCTTTTCCTCTTCCCCACTCGCCTCCCCACATGTACTGGAGGCTGGAGTTTCCCATGGCAAGAGTAACAGAGCGAGCATTCTTTCGTGCTGTAGCTCAAGGCAGAAAGGGGACGGAGGCGTCCTAAGGCCTATCCCCACTGCTCACACCTGACCGACCGGCACCCAGTAAGACAGCGGGCTGCTCCTTAGATTCGTCAGTCCTTAGTCTCGATGGTCATGTGGGGCTTTTCCCTCCTTTCTTTTCTTCACCTTCACAATTGGCAGCTACCTGCGCCCTTCCCCCACGCCAGGACAGAAAGCAGGGAGCCAACCATCCCCAGTGCCAGCCGGGAAAAGAGGTGGTGGAAGCCAGGGCAGGGGGTCAAGGGGAAGCATTGAAACCACTGAGGAGGAAGAGGGACATGAGGCGGAGAGTCCCTGGGGTGGTCCTGTGGGCCCCTCAGGCCCTGGAGGCCCAAGCCCCATGCCAGCAAATGGATCCCCGGCTCCCCCACCCAAATCCCCACGGCCCTGGTGGACTCAGATTTGGTGTCTGTCATTTGACTCTGACGTAAAGAACCAACAGCGTGATTTCAAGGCTTCGTGTACTTATTTGTTGGAGGCCCCGCACCCGCCCACTTCCAGGCCGGAGCAGATGCTGGAGGAGGCCTGAGAGTGGCGTGTGCATCTGGCCCCAGGGCTGGCCACTAGGCTGCTCTGCCCCCCACCCCCCCCAAAAAAAGGGCGTGGAGCCCAGAGAGCATGAACTTAAGCAACAAATTATAAATGCACTGAATGCAGTTTTCCAAAAACATTGAAAGGAATCATGTCATAATATTGTCCTAAAATTTGCTTTTCTCACCTATCTCGAGTCCCCTGGTGAGTTCTGCCTCATTCATTTAACTGCCTTATAGTTTTCCTGTTCTCTCTTGGTGCCAGAATTCATTTAACCCACACGTTTGTTGATGGATGTTTAGGTTGTTGCTGTGTGTGTGAACATGCATGTACACCATTCTGGAACGTAAATCTTCCTTGGGTAATTCCTAGTAGGAACGTTTTGGAGTAAAAGGGGATTCGTGTGTTTCACTGAAATCGATTCTGCCAAATCACACTCCAGAAAGCCTGGACTGCTTTGTCCACCAAGTAGCTCCAAGTTGGATGTCCACTTATAGATGGGGAAACAGGCACAGAGAAGTTCAGTGATTGGCCGATGTCACACAGCTCACAAGTGGTTGTACCAGTTTTCACACCCCGGTTCGCGGGACTGCAGGGCCAGACCTGTCTGCCACGGTGCGGGGCAGGGAAGTTGTAATCGGCCGCTCAGGGATACTTGTGGATGTGACGGCTAGCTTGAGTTTTCTCAGGAACCCTCGTGAACAAATTCAGAATTCACAAAACTGCCTAAAAATGGGGGCTGTGATTCACATTTCCTCCGCAAACCTTCCCTTTTATAAGCACGCCCTCTGATGCATTTCGGCATGTGGTTCTGCAAAAGCCGGCTGTTCATACAGTTTTCCAGGAACCATCTCCTGGGGACATCCAGGTTCACCTGTGAGCTCGGGGGACACCACGGGCAGCCCCTGCCTTCATCCGTTTTGTTGATGAACATCCAAAGCAGAGATGGCTGACACTAACTGCCTAATGCAATAGAAGGCTCTCCCCCGGGAGGGGAGTGTTAATGCCAGGAATGGCATTCAAGTGTAAGATGGACGGGCAATGTCTCAGGGTGAAGTGGGGATGGTGCGTGTGTTGGAGGGAGGGAGGGTGGCCGGGAGGCCGGGAAGAGAGAGGAGAGCTCAGCCTGCAGCGGCCAGAGCAGAACGTGTTGTGTTGGTTGGTTTGGGGTTAATTTTTCTGTTCCATTTTCTTGGCCATGAATTTTTATTAAGTGCAAAGAATAGACACCTACTGAGGTCCAGCAAAAAGACAAATATATTTGTTCATTGGGCAGGTGTTCCCTGCGTACCTACTCTGCGCCACACACTACGGAAGGTCAGTGAACCAGGCACCACACAAAGAAACAAGGCCTTTGCAGGTAGTGCTGGGTGCCACGAGGAGACTGAGGAGGGTAGATAGATACTCACGGTGGATGGAGCAGGAGGTCATGGGGGAAAGCACCTCTGAGGAGGGAATGTCTGAGCCGAGGCCCGAAGGATGAGAGCCGGTGTAGGAAATTTGGGTAAAGAACTTTCCAGACATGGAATGGCAGGTGCAGATGCCCGGAGGCAGGAATGGACTTTGCGGAGTAGAGCAGCAGAGAAGGAGGCCAGTGTGTCAGGAAGGAAGGTTCGGGAGACCAGGCCCTCAGGGGCCTCAGCTTGGCTCTTCTCGGAGCACCCGGCAGGGCAGCTGTGGAGGCTCAGTGGGGCGTGAGTGTTAGCACGTTCCCGGGAGGGACAGGAAGTTCAGAGGTGGGCCCAGGCTTTCTACTCTCCGTCTGTCTGTAGCTTGTCACCTCACAGGGTGTCATGAGGACCATCTGAGCCCAGGCCGGAAGGCAGGGCTGGGAGGATGCCTGCTACGTCTGTGACACCAACAGGAATGGAGCCTCCCCCAGAAGCCGCGGGGAGCTCCCCCTTTCAAGCCGTTGGCCGGAGCTGGCTCTCAAGGCCCGCCACGAGGGAGGCTGGGTGATGAAACCTCTCGCCCGGGGAGATCAGTCGGCGTTCCTCCCCCAGGCTGGACCTGCGCCGCACCCGAAGGTTCTCAGCAGGAAGGGGGAGAGGACCAGCTCTGGGATCTAGTGGAGAACAGGAAATCTCAGGCCAAGTAAATTAGAAAGTGTACGTTAGAGGCCTGTCCAAAGTGCGGGGCCAGCCACACCCCTACCCACCGGACCCCGGCTGTGGGGCGGAAGGCTGCCGGTCAGCGCCGGGGGCGGGGATCTCGCCTGTCTTTGGTGGAAGGGTGGGCGGGAGGGAGCCTGTGTTAGGAAAGGCACGTGCTCCCTCTAGTGGCTGCAAGAGGTGAGTCCTGCAGGCTGGGGGGAGCCGGGCTTGAGGGCTTGATCCATCAACCATCCCGGAGCCTGGAAAGGGGAGGACCCGAGCGAACACTCCCTGGGCACTTACAGTACGCCAGGGGCCCTGCTGTGCAATTTACAGACATTAACTCCGATGCCCTTTACAGCTCTGCGAGGTTGGTCCCATTCACATTTCCATTTTCACGATGGGGTCCTTTGCCCAATATCACAGGGACAGGATTGGACCTGCGTCCGTCCCACATGGAGACTGGCTTCCAGCCAGTGGATTCGGGGCCTGCAGAATACACCCTTAAATGTCCCCCCCAGGGGATAGTCACCCTGATCATGAATTACATCTCTCCACTGTTTTAACTGGCTTACTTAGAAATCCTTGACTGGGGACTTAAGGGGTTCATGGAAATCCCCAGATTTGGATGCAGAGTGCTATAGGCAGCTCTGCACGCTTCCCTGGACAGAGTCCCAGAGCAGCCATCAGATGGGCAGAGGGGTTGGGGCCCAAAGAAATCAAAGAGCCTCTGTTTCTTATTATTTGGATGTCATGCTTCTTCTTCCATAGACTTTTGGAAGGGGGGTAGGGATGGAACTGATTAGAGGCTGCTCGTCACAAAGGCTTGTCTGAGCCCTAATCGACTTGTGATGATCTTAGATTTTGCATAAACCCAGTTTTTGTTTAGCTCTGGAAACCTCTTGACATTAACACCTAATCAGGGTCCCTTGAGGGTTGAGGACGGCCAAAGCCACCTCCCAATTTAAAAGAAAAAATTTGCTTTTAGAAGTCAAAAGGGAATGTGGAAATTATGGTAGATTTTCAGTGCTTGGGTTTAATAAAATAGTACTTTTCACGTAAAGTTCAATGATTACTCATCTAAGTTTAGACAGCATCACGAGTGTAAGCTGGAGGAATCTATGAATGAATGGCTGGGGGCCAGATTGCACCCCCCCTGCCCTTTTCCCCATTCTAGAACAGGCACTAAGAAGCTGAATCATATTGACCCCAGGGCTGGAGTCGAGCTGAGATAACAAAGCCATCTCCCATCCTTCCAGTTCCTGGAGGAGGTGGCAGAAACAAGGCTGCCTCCACTTCAAACAAGCAGGGTCCTCTGCCCAGGAGTCGGGGTGGGGGGCATCCAGGGCCAGGGTGGGGGAAGGAGGGTGAGGCTAAGGAAATTTCTCACCCAAGCTGAATTCTTGACCGTCTGGCTTGGGGTGAGGTTGATCCCGAGCACCCAGCCCCTATTCAAAGGATGCCCAGAGGTCATTCCTAAAGCAGGAGAAATGATTTTGAATTCCCAGCCATTGGGTAATAACGGGAAGAGTATGGACTTTGGATTTGGTTTCTATTTCAGCCCCTTTGGGGCTGTGTGACTTTGGGTTAACCTCTTTGAGCTTCTGGTTCTCCACCTTTCAGGTCAGCTTGATAATTACCTCTTCCCAGGCAGCCATAGGAGAAAGTGGGGTTCATTTAGCCGACACTGAGGGTGGGCCCCTGAGCACTGGGGGTCTGCTGGGCACTTGGGGTGCAGGGGACTTGAGGGTGCCAGTGCAGACCTCAGGGTCATGGTGTGGCATGTGGGAGACAAGGCGTTGGGATTTCTAGGGAGATCAGTGCAGGGGTTGGGGAACACAAGGCAGGGCTGCTGACCCCACCACCACCTGTGGCTCCGAGAGAGGGTCCGGGGAAGTACCAGTGTGGTGGTAACAGCAGGGTGGCCAACGCCTGGGGGCGGGTACCGTTGGCTGTTTCATCTTTGCAGCAGCCCTGTGATTGAGCACTGTAGCCCCATTCTGCAGGACACTGAGGCCCACACTAGCTTAGATCGTGCCTGAAGCCTTGTTGACAGCCGGTGGCAGAGTGGGGTCTCATGCCTGACCCCACAGACCTCAGGACTGACTCTGTCAGAGTGGGGAAAAGAGCATACAAGCAGGGGGAGCGGGAGAGAGGGAAGCAGGCTTCCTGCTGAGCAGGGATCGATCCCAGGACCCTGGGATCATGACCTGAGCCGAAGGCAGACGCTTAACCCACTGAGCCACCCAGGTGCCCCAAGTTTAACTCCACTCTTAACAGGCTCTACAAAGCCTGTTTTTCCAGCCCGACTGCCCAGGTCCTGGAAAGGCCCTGGGCCACCTCAACGTTTTGACGACCTCCTGAGGCTCATGCTCCCGGAGGCACCTCTCAGCCCGCACCCCGGCTCCCACGGACCTCACCGTGTTGAGAGCTGTCCTCCTGCCCCGGCGGCCAATGTTCCCAGTTGCATCTCTCACGTGAGGAGCACAGAAGTTTGGGTAACTTTCACATGTGCACACAAGACGCTCTAGGAAGGCATTTGGGCACAGAGAAGGTTTGGATCGGTGGAAGGACTTACAGCTCAGTAACTAAGCACCAAGCACTTCAGCAGATCTCTCTGCCGGGCCTGACCTCCAGGGTCCCTTCCTGCCTCCAGAGGCACCTCTGCGGCCATCTGGGCCCAGAACTGCCAGGTTTTTCAATTTTTCACAAAAAGCTTCAAGTCTAGATTTTGGATGAAATCTGCCCACTTGTGAGTATTAACATTCCTTATGCTGATATTCAGACTTTTTCAGCTCCGTAGCCTGACGGCTTCTGACTTTTGGACAGAAACTCAGTGATGCTCTCCCCAGTTTAAAATGTTTGTGACTCTGACACAAGCCCCGGGGAGAGCAAAATTGAATACCCACGTATCCTGTGACACACCAGTTCCACCCGTCTGGTTAGGTGCCCTGGAAGAAGCCTCACTCCCGTGTGCGGGAGCCACGCTGAAGGATACTCATCCGAGTGTTGCATGTAGACATGCATAAGAGGGAAGCATGGGAAGCTGCCCAGGTGTCCAGCCCCAGGCAGATGGCGTGGTGCTTGTCACATATTTGCAGTGAAAAGGAACCATGGCTACATTTATTACTATGGACTAATCTCAAAGCATCACTTTAGAATGAGGAAAGCATAGTATTTTATTTACATAAAGCGTTCGGCCTGACAAGTCATAACACGGCTTTTTTTGCGTGTCTCTGTTCTGTCAACGTGAAGGCAGAGCTAGGAATGATGAGGGGAGTATTCAGGACGATGGCTCCAGGGTGAGAGAGAGAAATAGGTGGGGGGGAGTTGCCCGTGAGGCTTTAACTTGATCCACCACAAATAGCTAGGCTTTGTTTCTTAAAAACAAACCGTGGACACATGAAGCGTTTTCTGGGATACTGCTCATAGAGTTCTTAATCTGGATGCTGGCTTCGCTTCGTGAAAATTCATCCAGCTGATCACATCATACATGTGCATTTTTCTGCACATATGTGATTTTTCAGTCAAAATTAAAGAACTTAAGTCACGAAGCAGTTTTGATCCAAGCTGGGCAGTGGACCCACGCCATTCTCGTATATTTGTCCCTGTTCTCCGTCGTCAGCTTGAAATCCTTACTAATGAAATTCTGTGAGCCTGTAAATGCTTGGCAGTGACCCCGCAAATTGAGATCACAGAGGTTTTGTCTTCGCGACTGCCTGGCTGGGTGGCTGGGGGGTTGCTGTGTGAGGGTGAGTCTGTGACAAACACAGACATAGAAATAAGATCGGTCTGCTGCCTTGGGCTCCTCGTGTTACCTCTGTGAGACTTGGGCTCCTCTCCTCCCAAAGGGGAAGGGTAATGCCAGCCTTACAGCTCT
The DNA here is from genome assembly GCF_037043125.1 of Eumetopias jubatus. Taxonomy (NCBI): domain Eukaryota; kingdom Metazoa; phylum Chordata; class Mammalia; order Carnivora; family Otariidae; genus Eumetopias; species Eumetopias jubatus. Next base: position 130,425,641 of record NW_028274815.1, read on the forward strand.
GTGGGGAGGCTCCCCAAGTCTGGACCCTTGTGGGGCCCTCAAGGAAAGAAGGGTAGCTCCAGGCCTTTGCACTGGATGTGACGATGAGGGGGAGCCAGTCCTCGGGAGACCTTCTCAGCTAAGACGGCGCTATTGGGAATTGGCAGGGTGCTTGTCCAGGGAGAAGACTCTTCCTTCACACGCTTATCCCCATCTCTGGCACTTCCTTCCCTCTGATGGGAGTGGTACAGGCTGAACATAGCCTCTCTCTCTCTCTCTCTCTCTCTCTCTCTCTCTCTCTCTCACGCACACACGCGCACACACGGCCAGTGAATTGATTGGAAGATGATGGCTCATCAGCATGAGGATGAGGTCTGTTCTCTGAGCTCATCAGGACGAAAAATAGCAAGGAGCTCTAAGAGGGGGTCCCCCAGGTGTCATTTTGTTCCACTTGAGGTCATTTGGCCAAGTCTGGAGATACTCGGTTATGAGGTAGGTAGGTGCTATTGGTATCCAGCAGCTGCCAGCGAGGGATGCAGCTGAACATCCTACCATGCCCAGGGCTCCCCCATAGCAGAGAAGGATCTGGTCCAAATGTCAGTAGTGCCCAGGTTCTGGCTTCTAGGAGAGCAGGGTGGAGGGGAGAGAACAGCAACTACTTGGAAAAGCTGACGCATCCCGTCCAGCGCGTGCGAATGGGCTATCACAGGTTGGAAGCATCTTCTGAAGGCCGGCCTCTCCAGAGCTCTACCTGCAGAGAACCCCCACCCCACCCGCTGTTGTCCCCAGGGCCTGCCATCCGAGTGAGGCTACAGAAGGAGTGGGGGCCCTCCCTCTGCCTGGACTGGCTGCCGCGGGGCCAGAGCTGGTCTGGGGGCCGAATCTGGAGCCCTTAGAAGGGCACAGGGGGACACATTCCAGTGCTGGCTTTCTTGCCCACTTGATTACTGACTTTACGGCCTAGCAAGAAATAGCGTATTCGAGAACGGTTGAGGGAGGAAGGCCCAGAGTTTACAGGGAGGAAAGAACCAGGGGAAGATACCATCACCTCGCGTTGGTCTAGGACTCTGGAGTCTCCGGCTTTGCCTCACTTAATACCCACAGCAGCCCTGTCGGGGTGAGCGCTACCTGCGGCCCAGTGGCCGATGAGGAGACTGGGCCCAGAGAGGCAGGTTATGGCGGCAGATCCTGCCACTGGTAACAGACTTGAACTCGGGCCTGAGACCCCAGAGCTCAGAGCCATCCCTGCAGACACCACCTCTCTGGGGCTGGACATGGGGATGGCGAGCTCTGCGCATCCAGGCCGCGGGAGGAGGGAGCAGCAGAGTGGAGACGTTGTGGGGGTCAGCTCGTATGCGACGCTCACCACTGTTTCCGCCTCACCGAACCCTTTATGCACACGGCATCATCCGGTCCTCCCAGAAGCATTTAGCGAAAAGCCACATGTTTTCAGCTCCATTTTCCAGAAGGACACAAAATGAAACCTACCCAGCGTTACCCAAATGGAGAGGCGCAGAGGCAGGATTCGAATTGCGGTCTCTGAAATCTAATGGGCCCACCACACAAGACTGCCTTCGGGCCTACACTGCTTCTAGTCACTGTCGCCATGAGTTTGGGCCCACTAGGATGCTAAAGGCCTGGCTAATTCCCCTCGTATCTTAGGAAATGGAAATGCCCCCAGCAAATCCACTCTAAGGCCTCAGGCTCGGTGCCTTAGCTTTTGTGCCTCTGCAGAAAGCTAGCTGGTTTTAGACGAACTGGCTGCGTGTGTGTTTAAAGAACAGAGTTGAAATACTGTTTGCTCAGAGGGGTGTGGAAATTTTTCCAGTGTTTCCTTGGTTACATGTTTTTCTAGGGTGCTAGGGGAGGCTCCAACAAATCATGTTAGCAGTAGTATTTTACACATTTCTAAATCTTTAACCTCAAACACCCTCCACCCAAAACTCCGTAGCACTGGAAATCGATCTTCATTTGGGGCGACTCCATTAACAGCTAATTCCCCTCCACAATGACCATATCCATTTTTGCGTGATGCCAGAAATAGAAGCACCGGGGGTTTTGGTGGGCAGACGGAGGGAGGGAAAACCTCCCACAGACGTATCGGGTCGGGCCTCCTCGGGGGTTGTCCTCATGTCACATCTCGGACACAAGCCGCATGATGTCACCCGATGCCACGGTGCGGAACTCCCCTCCGTGGTGTCTGTGGTCAGCCCAGGGCCCAGAAGTGTCCCCCTTCCTGGGCTTCGGTGTCCTGATGAAGTCACATTTCCTGGGCTGTGGATTTGGTTCCCGATAATTGCCTTGCGAACTGGCAGATGCAAAATAAACATTTCTGGAGCCTGGGGCGCACGGAGCTCTGGCGGCAGCCCACCACGAAGGCCGGGACGGAGTCCTGCAGGGAGGCTGGCTGGGACCTTCAGGTGCGCTGGTGAGGCCCCGTGCTCTGCCTGTGGGACACGCACACCACGAGGAAACCCGGCACGGCTGAGGAACCTGACCTTCGGCTTGCAGGGAAGGGAGAGATGAGCATGTGTGCCCGGGACCAGGCCGAGTGCCCTTGTGGAATGTGGGTTTTCCACACTCAAAAAGCAGATAGGGCAATGGGAGCGTCCCCCCTGCTCGGCCCAGTCATGAGTCACTTTTTCCACCAGCCCCTGTGCCCCTCCAAGTCTGCTCTCTCACACTGCGGTGGTTCTGTGGAGGGAGAGCCGAGCCTGGAAAGGGCAGATCCAGGGCCCCCGGGCGAAGGGAGCGTGTCCTTCCCACCGGCCAGGTGCGAGTAGGGTTGTGGGACTTCCCCAACAAAGAGCTATTGCTGCAGAGGAATGGGCCTCCCTTCCCAAAGAGAATAAAATCCAAATTCTCGCAAGGCCCTGCATGACGTAGGCCCTGCCTAGCACACCCCTCATGTGTTCACCTTCTGGATGATCCAGCCTCAAGTTTCCTCCTGCTGTTCCTCAGCTACCCTGGGCTCCTCACCCACATCTGAGCTGAGGGTGTTTGCACTGGCTGTGCCCTCTGCGTACACTGTTGGTCTCAGGTTTCTACCCAGTTGTCACCTCCTCAAGGCAGCTCTCCATGATAACTCTAAAATACTGTCCCCATAATTTTATTTTCTCACTCTTACAGGGTTTTTTTCCCACCCTACAGCCTTTATAATTACCTGGCATGATGCCACACATTTGATTATTTACTGATTATCCGTCTCTCCCTCACTAAAACATCAGCCCCTTGAGGGTGGGGATTTTTGCCTGTCTTGCTCACTAAGTCTGTTCTGGCATCTGGAAACTGAAGCTAATAATAATACAAGAGATTTGAGGTGGGTCTAATGAGATAACACAGCTAACAAATTTAGCTCCATGCCCGGCACTTGACGCCCCTGCAAGAAATGTTAGCTTTAAACAGATTTGGTTGTTCAAGGGACCGTCTTAGTCCATCCAGACTGCTGTCACCTGGAGTACCACAGGCTGGGTGGCTCACAAGCACCAGAAATTCATTTCTCATAGTTGTGGAAGCTGAGAAGTCCAAGATTAAGGCACCAGCAGATTTGGGGTCTAGTGAGAGCCCACTTTCTCGTTCATAGAAGGCCATCTCCTCACTGTGTCCTCACATGGTAGATGGGGCAAGGGAGCCCTCCAGGATCTCTCTTATAAGGGCACTGATCCCGTTCTTGGGGGCTCCACCCTCGTGACTGAATCACCTCCTAAAGGCCCCACCTCCAAATACCATCACATTGGGTGTTAGGATTTCCACCTATGAATTTGGGGGGAGGGATGGAGGAACACAAACGTTCAGTCCCTAATACCTCCCCACACCTTGACCCAGGATGACAAGTGTCACTCTACTTAGGTTTTCACATTCTGTCCAAATACTCAACTGTTTAGGTCAGACTTTTTATTTTCCTGAGAAGTATTTTAATTTGCATGCCACTCACTAATGAAAAACATAGAAGTCTTACGAGGTAGATACAGTTATGATGCCTACCAGCTTTTCATGTTTAGTGCCTGTGTGGTCTAGAGAGAGGTATATTAATTATTGCAGCATGACAAATGACCACAAGCCCAGTGGCTTAGAACAGCACGGGGAAAACAGTCTCACAGTTTCTGTAGGTCAGGAATCCAGCATGTCTCAGCTGGTCTGCTGCTTTGGCATCTTCCAAGGCTGCAGTCGAGGTGTCTGCCAGGGCCGGGGTCTCATCTGAAGGCTTGACTGGGGATGGATCTACTTCCAAGCTTGCTCACATGGTTGTGTGCCAGATTTGGTACCTTGCAGGTTGTTGGATGGAGGGCCTCAGTGGCTCCCAGGCTGTTGGGGAGCCCTCTCGGTTCCTCAGTGCTGTGGCCTCCCCATGGAGCAGCCAGTGGTGTGAGCTGGCCGTGGGCCCATGAGGTTGCTTCATCACAACCAGCAAGGGAGAGAGTCTGCTAGCAAGATGGAAGTTAGAACCCACCAACACTGACAGCCCACCAACACTGAAGTGTTCTGTTGCTTAGACACAGGCTACTCAAGGGGTCGGGGGGGGGGGTTATCCAGGACATGACGGCCAGGTTGTGGAGATCATTGGCGCCATCTCAGATGCTGCTGACAACACGGAAGAACCTGTGAGATGTAAGTAAAGGCTTAGTCCAGTGGGCTCAAGATTATCCCCTCCTTTAGACTGTAGTAAGATCCCTGAACCTGCCCACACCTCTGCTCAAGTCACCTCATAGTCAACCTTTGATCAGGAGGCAACTCGTCTCTCTTAGCTCATGTAACAGGGGACAAGTAGCACCATTGCTCGAAGATGGTTGTAAAGAGCTCGTGTGACCCAACAAATGTGGGTCTTTCATCATAAAGCTCTAGTGGCTGGCTAGGGTTGGGGCTGAAGGAGGCTGGAGCACTCTGCTCACGGAGCCAGGATCTCTAGAGAAGGAAGGGGCTCAGACATCCGACCTCTGCTCCTCAAGATTGGAAGTCAGGAAAACCCATCACAGTGGACTCCAAAGTTCCCACCTAATACTCGCCGGCAGAGAAGGACAAGAAACCCATGTTGGAACTCATCCGGAGGGTGGGGGCACCTGGCCAAAGATGGAGAGCCCCAAGGATCTTTGTGGGGGGCTGCTTCTGACAGGGCAAGTGGATGAGCTGGAACCCCTTCAGACCCCAGGAGACCTCCTACAACTGGGTCTGGAATCAGTGCTGATGGTGAACTAGGAGATCTAGGAGGACTATGTGCGGCCTATGTTCCACAGTGACCCCTCGTGGCAGCAAGAACCGGTGCATGGTCCAGACGCCCGATTCTGTTGTTTGGATGCTACACTGGCCCCCTTGGGAACCAAGTAAATGCCAGTGTTCTTGAAGAGTAGGCGTGGCGAGGAAGTCAGAGGCTCAAGAGGAGGTGTCAGACTTTTCAGTGAGGCGTAATTTATTTATTGAAGGCACGAAAGCAATAGGGAAGTCGTTGAATACTTCACAGGTCACAGAGATTTCTAGAATAAACCAGAGGTCAGCAAACTTTTATTTGAGGATCACATCATAAATACTTTTAGGCTTGCAGGCCATATGTCTCTGTCCCAGCTAATGAACTCTGTCCTTGTCACATGAAAGCAGCCACAGGCAATAAGTAAGAAAGTGAGCACAGTTGTGTCCCAATAAAAGTTTATTTACAAAATCAGCCAGCCCGCCGTGGGCCCTAGTTTGCTGGCCCCTGGAATAAACAGTTGAGGTCAGTCTTTCCATCTTCAAATGGTCAGTTGTCATGCTGCAATAATTAATACACCTGTCTCTAGGTGTATTAATTAAGAAGATCTTTTACATTTTTGTAAAATGTCCTTTCCTCTCTGGGGCAAATGAAGTCTCATCCATGGAATTGCTAATTGCCCTTTTCTCCCTTAAATTGATAGAGGCTCACTGGTGGATTTACTTATTTTTTTCCTCCTTTGGATAAACAGAGGATTATCAACAGACTTTCTAGTTGCTGTTCCCTTCTTTATATAAGTGGAAAGTTATTGATTAGTTATTATCTTCTGCTTTAGGTTACTAGAAGCTCAATCATAGGCTTGCTTACTGTTTGTTCTTTCATTGTCAGTTAGGCTTGATTCGGTCATTTTAACGCATTGACACAACACGTACAAGCTTAAGAATGTACTACTTGTGGCCGTAAAAGTGGAGCTGTTCATCTTCTGCCGTGAGAGTCTGGAAAAGCTTATGCATCTCGAACAGTATCCGCCAGCATTGTCCAAGAAGACACATGGCTTCCTAGTACACAGACATTTCTCCCCTGTCTAGCCACATGCTGGCAACGCAGCTCAAGGTGGCATCAGGATTCTCCACTAGACAGTCCACATTCTTCAGCAGCCAGTTCGGAGCTGTTCCTGCCCTCAAGGCCACAGCCAAGTCCAAGGCCTCGGGGGCAGGTCTGGGGAAAAACCACCAAGTGATTTGGGAGAACCAAGGAGTCTGGGTCAAAGACATAGGGATTTCCTCCCACCTCTGCACCCCTCCAGACAGACCTGCCATTCATCCCGAGCGTGTTTTTTTCATAACTTCAAGCAGAGCTTTTTAACCATGATGTGTGACACCTGTAGGTATTCTTTACATGCTCCTAGGTATTTGATGTAGTTATTTGAAAACAGTGGAGCTGTGCGAATAGTCTTGGGTTATGATATTTTAAAGTACATCAGATGAGAATTAGCCTTCAATTGTCTAACGGTTTGATCAGAGAAACGACTGGAGGGATTTATCAAAGGGATTTGACATTATGCAGAGGTGGGAGGTGGTTGGACAGCCTCCGTGAGCCTGTTTCTTTTGAACCTGGTGCTGGAGACTCAAGTCAGCAGGGCAGCCACCAAGAAGGCAGGGGGAACGAGACGTGGAGGGGGTGAGGACAGCCCAGGGCCGCGAGGACAGGCATCCTTTATCGCAGGATAGAGGTGGCACCTGCCTCGGATTCAGAGGACTTGTGGGAGCTGGAAGCTATGGGCTGTCTGCTGCCCCCATGCCAGCCAGGTGAGCCAGAAGAGCGTCGGTGTGAACGAGCCATGACCGTACCCCGACACCCCACCCTGCAAGCATAGAAATAGTATATCTGCGGCTTCTACCTTCCCAGTTCTTAGCTACAGTGTGTCCTGTGGCACATGCCAGCCGGAAACTCTACAGGGGGAGGAATTCTGGGAATTCTAACTCAGCTGACTTGACACAATCCAAACCCACCACAATCACTGCATTAAAAAGTAAGTAATAGTAAATGAATCGATTTGGGCTTTTATTAGCAGTGTCATTCCCAACCATCCATTTAAATGAAACACACATATGAGGGGCATGCCTGGGTGGCTCAGTCGGTTAAGCATCCTTCGGCTCAGTCACGATCTCGGGGTCCTGGGATCGAGCCCCATGTCGGGCTCCCTGCTCAGCAGAAGAGTCTGCTTCTCCCTCTCCCTCTGCCTCTGCCCCTGCTCCTGTGCGCTCTCTCACTCACTCTCCCAAATAAATAAAATCTTTAAAAAAAGACTGCATATATGAAAAAGTTCTGATGTAGTAGGAAAGGCTTGGGGGTCAGAAAACCTAGATTCGTAGTACTAACTGTGACGTAGGACACGTTACTTAACCTCTTTGAGACTGCATTGCCTCACTTGTAAAATGAGGATTAAAAATATCAACTCATCTAGATAATATATAAAAGATACAGCTGGGTGGCTGCATATAGTAGATATGCTCAATAAATCAAAAAGGAATTCATCGAGGCACTTAACAACAGCATGTCCTATGGTGTGGTGCTGTTTTCAGAATGGACCAATCCATCTGAGTCTCTCACTAAATTGTGAATCCATGATGTCAGTGATTATGATTAAATGTAACATAAATGAACAAATGAGCTATATCCCTTGGTGCTAGGCAGAATGGGTGTGGCCACTCCCATTTAAATATAACAAATTAAACTTTAGTAGTTGATCGATTAAGTGGCCAAACCAGGACCAGACACTGACCTTCTGCTATCTAACCTAGTGCCCTTAACCCCACATCCTTATGTCTCTTTGACATATCAGAACATTCTGGGAGTATTATGAGGAAGTGGCTTTGTGTTCAGAGCTGTTGCTTTTTCTTTTATGTCCCCATAATTCTGAAGCTGTCACAGGCCACCTGGGAGAAAGCCTTGTTGGAGAGGCCATGTTCCACCTGTCCACAGAGAGGTGTGTTCATTCTGCTTTGGCTGGCTGAGTTCCACCTGTACTATCCATTCATAAAGTCAGTCAGTTATCCAACAAAATGGATTAAGAATCTGTTACGTGCCAAGCATTGTTTTAGAAACTGAAGACAACTGTGAATAAAATGGGCATGGTCCCGTTCTCATGATATTTGTGTTCTGGTAGACTGGGGTAGCCAGCCTCTAAGATGGCCTCAATGATCCTTGCCTCCTGGTATTCACGTCCTTGTGTGATCCCTTCCCACTCGGAACAGGGATAACCTCTCTCTCTCTCTCTCTCTCTCTCTCTCTCTCTCACATGCACACACACACACACACACACGATGGAGGTGACTTCTGAAGTAAGGTTGTAAAGACATTGTGCCTTCTATCAGGCTCTCTCTTGAATCCTTCTCTCTGAGGGAACCCAGCTGCTGTGTTCTAAGCACATCAAGCGGCCTTGTGACACGGTCCACATAGTGAGGAACTAAGGCCTTCAGCCAACAGCCATGTGCGGGCACCATCTTGGAAACAGACCCTCCAGCCTCAGTCCAGACTGCAACTCACGAGAGACCCTGAGCCAGAACCACCCTGTTAAGCTGCCCCCAAATTTCTGACTCACAAAAACTGTAAGATAATGTTTCTTCTTTTAAGACTAATTTAGTTTTGGAGGGATTTGTTATGCAGCAATAAATAACTAATACATGGGGAGAGACAAATCAGGCCCAAAATAATGGCAGATGAAAGATAAGTGCTATGGAGAAAAATAAAGCAGGGAAGGGTGAGGTGGAGGGAACTGAAGTCTTAAGTAAGGTAGTCACTAAGACCTCACCAAGTTGGCTAAAGACCAAAAGTAGTTGAGGGAATGAACTGTGTGGAAGAGTCTCTCAGGCAATGAGATCAGCAGGTGCAAAGGCCCTGAGGCAGGAGCCTGAGTGTGTCATCAACAAAGAGCCTGATGTAGCTGGACCAGGTGAGGGGAGGAAGGTGGTAGAAGATGAGGTCAGAGAGATGATAAGGGGCCCAACTGTGAGGCACAGAAGCTCCATGATGAGAAAATCATAGTGGCTAATGACCCCAGGCGTGTCTCAGTGCCAGGCGTGGTCTTTCCCATGCATTGCGTCCTTCAATTCTCACCAAATAAGGTAGACACTCTTCCTATCCCCACTTGCCACATAAGGAAACTGAGGCCCCCAGAGGTTATCGAACTTACTTGAGGCCACACCATCAAGTAGGGATTCAAATCCAGGTCTGAGGTCCTCAAACCTGCGGTCTTAATTAACCACCTGGAATTTGGGTGGGAAGGAAAGAAGAGGGGGCTTCATCCATTTCCCTGAGGAATCACTACACTCTTTGACGCTTTGTCCGAGTTGGGATCTGTTGACCTCTCTGTTGTAGGAGGTAAGTATGCAGACTTCAGGCCCTGGATAGAGCACAGGCCATAAATGACCCAACGGGCTGGAATTCAGGATGGGTCCAAGGTTCTGAGGGTTAGCAGAGTAGCTTGGGGGATCTCCAGCCCCAGGGCAAAGCGGGACCAGCCGAGGCCCACTTGGCAGTGGAGCACGCCGGCTTTGGTCCCGGCTCCCCACAGACATGCATGAATCACCACGGGCAGCCCTGCGTGGTCTGCCCAGGACGCGCTGTTCTGCAGGGACCACGGCTCCCACTGGGAGCTGGGGCCAAGCAGGCAGAGTCTGTGGAAAAAGGCTGTGGTGGGGTCCACCCCGGCACTCCGCTGAGTTCTGTGCTGCCCCAGATTCACCCGTGGCCTCCTGCCAGCCCAGTGGGATTCAATGCGTTGGTTTATAAAAAAAAAAAAAAAAAGCCAGTAGAGCACTTTTTGAGAAGTCGGAGGCCCAGATGTTAGGTTTTGCTGCTTTCCCCGTCTAGGTTATCACAACAAGCACAGCGTCAGACGACACTTACTTCATGGCCTCTGCATGCCAACGACTGCACCAATATGTACGTTATTTTTTCACATCTGGGCCTCCTCGCAGTCTTAGGGGGCAGTGCCTTTATTATTCCCATTTTCCAAGTGACGAACCTGAGGCACAGAGAGGTTAAGTAACTTAACCAAGGTGAAGAGGGAGTTTTCACAGTCCCTAGGCACCTCTCAGGTTAATTCAAGGTCACACTAAGGGGCACAGGGGCCACCCACTTCCTCAGAGCACCCATTGTTCCGTGTGGGGCTTCAGGTTAATAGTATTAGTCTAGCATTAAACTAGTTTACTTTTGCTTATTGATGCTAGCAATATTAAAGTATACCAGCAGAGACTCTTAGTTGGCTTCTCAATATCCATTCTTCCCTTCTTCACTAACAAAACTCTGGATTTTTGTTTTGTTTTGTTTAAAGCTTTTATTTATTTGAGAGAGAGAATGAGAGAGAGAGAGAGCACACGAGAGGGGGGAGGGTCAGAGGGAGAAGCAGACTCCCCGCCGAGCAGGGACCCGATGCGGGACTCGATCCCGGGACTCCAGGATCATGACCTGAGCCGAAGGCAGTTGCCCAACCAACTGAGCCACCCAGGTGCCCAAAAAACCCCGGTTTTATTTAGTGTGGCCTTGTGTCTAGCTAAAGACCCCAACACCACCCCTGCTTACAGCTAGAGGCAGCCAGGAAGATAGAGGCCAAAGTCACCAGATGGGGCTTTTAAAAAGGCTCTTAATGAAGAGTTTAGTCACTCACTGGAAGGTGAGTCCTTTTGGTCCTCCTGCTCTTTGCCTCCTTTTTCCTGCTCAGAACTTCAGAGTAATGGCTGGATCCCTGGCAGCCACTTTGGACCATGATTCATCATCGAACACGGAAGTTGTATGCTGAGGATGGTCGAGCAGGAGGCGGGGATATTACTGGCATCATGGCACCACCATGTTAGCCATGTACTGCCTCCTACATGAAAAGGAGCCCTACATTTTTTAAAAACTGTATTTGGGTTCCTGTTCTATTCAGCTGGAGTTAAATGTATACAGTTTGTTTGTTGAGCATTTGCCACATGCTGGGCACGGAGCTAAAACTATAGACATAATTTCATTTAACCCTTACAATAACCCGGTGAGTTAGGTGGACTCTGGAGCCAGCTAGTCTGGACTCAAAATTCTTGCCTCTTTCAACTTAGGCAAGTAACTCCATCTCCTTGTGCCCTGTTTTCCTTCTTTCTAAAATGGAAACAGCAGCAGTGGGTTCCACCTCATCAGGTCACCCGGGAGATTAAATGAGGCTGTGTGCATAAAGTGCTAATAGTAGCACCTGGCACGTAGTAGGCACCCCGTGAATGCCCGTCCTTGTCCCTGTTACCTAGATGAGGACATCTGGGTGGTTGGGTCCAAGGCTCCGCAGCCAGTTAGGGAGGGAACAGGAATTCGAGGTCAGGCAGGATTCCGTTGCTAAAAGAAAATAAATTAGCTGCTCCCCATTCGATGATCCGTAAGGATTATTCTTGCTTTGGATCCTGTGTAGTCTACTGCTGTATGTGTCTATGATAATAAATATGGAACTAAAATGTGTCACTACTTTTCAACCAGTAAAGAAATGCTCAGTTTAAACAAAAACACGGAGCCCAGCTCTGTGCCCAGGAGTGGCAGGGGCCAGGAATATACAAAGAAGAGTAAAACTGATAAGTTGGAGCTGCTGTCCTTCAGGAGCCCCCAGTCTGATGAGGCGGGGAGGCCCATCCATGGTGCTGACACACTGTAATGTAGTAAGTGCCCGAAGGCCATGTCTGGGTTGTGGAAGCTCAAAGAAGGCGCTCCTAATCTGGGAGTCAGGGAGGGCTTCCTGGAAGAGGGGACATTAACATTTAATGCTGAAAGAAGGTGTGGTGGGCCGCTTTTGCCACAGCCCCTCGTGATCCCTGCCCGCCTCGCGTGTTCACATCCTTGTGTCAGCCTTCCCCTTGTGTGTGCGCTGGAGCTGGTGACCTGCTTCCAGTGAATAAAATGTGGCGGAATGATGAGATGTCGCTTCCAGGGTGAGGTGCGCAGCACCGTGGCCTCCATCTCCCCGGCACTCCCTCTTGCTCACTCTGCCGGCCGCCACGTTGCTACATGAGCTGTGGAGAGGCCCCCACGGTGAGGAACCCAGAAGGACTTGCAGCCAGCGGCTGGTGAGGACTGCGAGTCCTCGGTCCAACAACTCAGGAGGAGCGGAATCTGCCAGCAGCCCCGTGGGTGGGCTAGGGGCCTTGTCAGTCAGGCGTTGGGACAACTGCCACTCGAGAGGGCATGGGGGGCGTGGGGACCAGCTGAGCAGGCGTCCAGAAGGAAGAGAGAACGGGGTTTAGCAGAGCCACAGCAATCTGGTTGGGGTAGAGCTCAGGCTGCAGATGTCCCACCCCACGAGGGCAGGAGCTCACCTCACTGACCGACCACCAGCCCCTAGAGTGTGAAGGGCGGGCGGGCAGCACGCAGCAGGTACTCAACACATGTATATGGGAGGTGTGATCAAGGGAGGGAAATGGTCAAGGAGGATCCTGGGAGGAGAGCTCAGGGCAGGCAGCCGGGGCCTGCCGGCCTGCTCATGGAACCTGGACGGGTCCTCAGGGCCCCCAGGGCCCCAGCTCACATTTCAGCAGCATGATAGCTGCCCAGTGAGAATGGCCCAGGGATGAGGAGCAGGAGGCCGAGGAGGAGGCCGGCATGGGCCTGCCGGTGGGAGATGGCCTGGACCAGGCTGGGCCTCGGGGAGGGGAGACACGGGCCCAGCCCTGGGGCATTGTTGGAAGGAGAGTCCACAGACCTGCCCGTGGGTAGGATGTGTGGGCGGAGAGAAGTGGGGGCATCAAGGGACACCTACTGTGACGGTCAGAGTGGCCGGGAGGGGGAGCAGTGGTACTGTTTTTGGTGACAGAAAGCATGGCGGCGTGACCTTGGGCAGGTCACTTAGCCTCTGCATGCCTCAGTCTGAGCCATCAGTAAAGTAGGGGTAGTAAATCCACCTAGTAGGGCTGTTGCAAAAATTAAATGAGGGAATGGATGAAGACCCTGGAACGAGGAAAAACAGCAAGATTTACACACCACACCACACACACACACACACACACACACACACACACACGATTCATGCGTAATATATGACTTACATATTACATATGTGGTTTCTACATCTCTGAGTTTTACGTTCTATGTCTGTAACATGAACACGCTGGAGAAGGAGCGGCCTGGGTGGCTCACAGGGGCACCAGGAGAGACGGTCCCTCTTGGAATTCTTTTCCCCGGTTTTTGTCCCTGGGCAGAAACAAGCCACTCAAAGGAAACAAGAAGCCTCTGGATGAAAACTCACTTGTGCCAATCGTGGCAGAGGCAAACTGCATCATGCGTTTGCGGCCCCCTGCAAACGGCACCCCCCGACCAGCGGCCAGCAGGGGAATGATTAAGCGCAGGCCCGCGCGCGTCTTGCCATCACTCTCTCACCACGACAGATGTATGGATTTCAGGGTGGCGAGTGCTGACTCCTTGTGGTCTCGAGGCCCGGTCGTGCCCGCTCCGTGATGGGTATCGCGGGGTCCTGACAAAGGGACGGACTGTCCATGTGTCGGATGGGTCAGGGGCTTGGGGGTTGTGTTTCCGACTCTCAGGCGATTATGCAGGGCATCCGTGGGGTCGTTCTAACACCCCAGGTCGGTGGGTCTAAGCTGGCAGTGGTCTTGTCCCGCAGGGAACGTTTGGCAGTGTTCGAGAACATTTTTGGTTGTCCCAACTGAGGGCGATGGAGTGAGTTGGGGTGCTGCTGGCCTCTCGTGGGTGGAAGCCAGGGATGCCGCTAAACCCCCTGCAATGCCCAGGCCCCCTCCCTCCCCCTGCAGAGAATGTTCAGCCCCAGACGTCAGGAGTGCTGAGGACAAGAGACTGCTCTAGATTGACCCGCTTATTGAATGAATTCTCAGTGCCCACTGCGTGCCAGGCCCTGTTCTGCCCCGACAGTGAGACTGGGAACGAGACCACTGAGTTTTCTCCCCCCATGGAACCGCCTCACAGTGCTCCGGTGGAGAAGACTGATAGAAACAGGTACTCAGTGAAGTGTATTTCTGAAGGTGATTTCAGATCATGGAAATCGCTGTGAGAACAGGCCTCCGTGTGTGTGCGTGCGCAGTCGTTTCCCGGGCACGGTGCTCTGCATGAAGCGCTCGCTGAGTTGTTGGCAGCTAAGAGTACTCACCTCTGCATCGGCCAACTTTGTGCTCTTGGGCACAGTCATCTCTCTGTGCCTCAGTTTCTTCATCTGTAAAATGGGGGTTGTCACAGGACCCACCTGGTAGAATTGTGGGGACCAAGGGAGGGGATGTGTACTGAGCACCTCGAACATAACCTGGCCTGCTGTAAGTGCCCGATAAATGTCGGTGACATTCATTCATTCATTCCCTACCCCCTCCTCATGGGTCAACAGAAAGTCTTTGCTCTGACTCCTTGGTTCCATCTCTGCCCTTGACCTTTGCCAGCTGTGATGGGTACCAAGTGCCTAACACAGAGCAATAGACCTTCCAGAAGGTATGAGAAGGAAGGTCACAAAAGGACGTGGTGGGGACTGGCCATGACAGAGAGTAGTCCACGCCACTCTGGGGAGGGTACCGTGTAGCTCTGTGTCCCCGGATGGCCCTTCAGGGTCATCCAGGAACCTGAGTGGTCAGTGCATTTCTTGTGCCCATACCTTGGTGGCTCACACAGGTCCCCAGTTGGCTTCTGATTTCTAGTAAGTTCTTCCTGTCTGTGGCCAATTCCTGGGGGGCTGGGGTCTACGGGCTCAGTCTCCTTGGGTGAGTTAGGAGCGTTCTGGTCACAAGTAAGAGAAGACCACCCCCCAGATGCTGTGGACACCACCCCCCAACCTCCTCACCTCCTCCCTGGAAAGACCCTGTGGACTTTCCATGGAGCAAAAGTCTCATGCGATCCCCTTTCTTTACGTAAAACTCACCTAAAGTTGGAGGCAAACTCATGAAACCAGTTGAATTATAAAGCTCAAATACTCAAGATGAAACCCGACTCTAAACCTATTTCTTGTGTAAATGAGAGGTTTGGATATGCCTGCAACTATTTTGTTGAGTTGCTTGAAAACTTTCAATTGATTTTATTTGGTTTTTAAACTTCTTCCAATGGCATCTGCTTGTCTTAAATAAGAACAGGAGGTGGAAATGCCACTCTGAACATTTTCCTTGTTCAATTTTTAATGGAATAAATATAATAACATACAAATTAAACATCATGCAATAAAAAACAACACTTTGCAGGAGGAGCAGCTTCATATAGAAGCTCTGCAGGACAACCAGCAGCAGTAGTGGTAAGAGTAGCTCGTACCTATTACTCCTCTCCTGTGAACCAGGCGCTGCTCAAAGTGCTTTATCAGTATGAGCAAGATGCTAACACTGTCCCCATTTTATAGATGGGGACACTGAGGCACAGAGCAGTGAAGTGAGGTGGGTAGGGTAACATGGCTAGTAAATGATAGAGCAGGGATTTGAAGCTGTCTCACCCAGCTGCAGAGTCTGGGTCCCCAAGCACTGGCCCAGGGGCCTGGGTCAGTCAGGGTCCCAGCCATTACGTCGCAGGATGACATGACTCTTTCTAGATGGCTGAAAGGGCAGCCACCCCACTTGAACCTGTTTTCAGGTTCATTGAGCAAAGCCTGCATTTCATGACTGCTCGATGTCTTTGTAGTTAAGCTGAGAAGCCATGTTGGTAGATGGATTCTCTCAAAGTTTCTTCCTCTGCCAAAGTTCTCTTGGGCTGTAACCCTCAAAGACACTTTGTATATACAGACTTCAAAGCCAGTTACATCCAGCCTGACGTGACTGGAGGGTGCCTCCCAAGGCCTGGGCAGAGATGACAATTGGTGATGGAGCTGTTTTTAATGATGTTTCATTTTAATCAAGCCAGAAAAAAATGTGCAAATGCTCAAAAGATTGTTTACAAACTCCAGCTGTGGCCACTGACCTGCATCTAATTCTGCTAATGACATAGGCACGAGTTTTATCCCCACCCGCGGAATACATTTCCAGCCATCCCAACCTTTCACCCTGCCCCCATTCCGGTCCCCACTGCCTTCCCCACCCCGAACCGAGAAACCACTTTTCTTTGTGACTACAGTTGCTGTAATTAGCATCGTCTACACGGCAATAGCAGGCCTGTTCCCTTTCTTTCCCCGTCCCAAGTTGTGCCATTAAAACAGAGAGCTTTGAGGTTTTGTAAAATCTAAACATTCCAAATGTGTTTTTACTGCATTTGTAAAAAAATTTCAGAGGAAGAGTCCCACTTCAAATTTCCATTTATAACCAATTATATCTGTTAGGATTAGGTTTCACTAAATTTAACAGGGGGGAAACAAAAACACCCACCCCAAATATGTTGTGCCTTTAAAAAGACCAAAGTTTATTATTCTTTCATAAAAAATTGAGAGACCCAGACTATCCTTCTGCTCCACCATCCTTGGCATGTGGCTCTATCCTCAAGGTCATCTCATGATTCTAAATGGCTGCTGCAGCTCCAACCATCACATCTACCTTCTAGGCAAGCAGCCCAAAGAAACTGAGATGCTAAGGGCCCTCACACCCTCCCGTTTACAGAGCCTTCTTGGCAATAACCCACCAAGTCCCCTTTTATATCTCCTGAGCCAAGTCATAGTACGTGGTCATATCTAGCTTCAGTAGCTGCTGAGAAATGTAGTCCTTGGACATGCTGACAATGAGGTCTCTGTCACCATCAGAGATGCAGCATGACTGGATCAGCCCAGAAGAACTGAAGTTCTGACCACCTAGCACGGTGCTGGGGACCAAGGGGTCCCCTGGTGCTTCTCCCATCCTTCACTGACCCTGAGTCTTTATTTCCTGGGGCAAACTCTCCCCTTCCAGAGAGGCTGTGATCTGGGGATAGAAGTGACTTACTGGTTTTAGGTAAATTTGGCTCAGCAAAACCAAAGGAGCAGTCTTTGGGATCTCTGGGGGTGTATCTCCACCCTCCGCCCCAGAGGCAGGGCAGCCCTCTGGAAACTCAGTAGCTGAGCATCTGCCCCCCTCATTCACAGTCTGCTGGCCTCTACCCAACCTGTCCCAATAGAAAAGCATCCCAACGCTGTTCTCTGGGTTCCCTTGTCTCCCGCAGGGTGGCATTGCCAACATGTTGGCCCTTCTGCCATCACTTTGCTCTCATCTCGTCCTTCACCTCCCATCAGCTCTTTCTGGAACATTAGAGGTGGCTGTGGGGTAGGTTCCTGAGAAGAAGTGGGGTCTCCTTCAAGAGATGGCATCCCTGGAACTTAAAGCCCAGAGGGGAGAACTTGGGTTGAAACAGATCCTCAACCAGGAGGGATCTTATCCCCCAGGGAAATTTGGCACTATCTGGAGACTTTTTTGGTTGACACAGCTGGGGTGGGAGGTGTTACAGGCATCGAGTGGGTAGAAGCCAGTGAGGGGGGAGTGGTGCTAGACATCTGACAGTGTAGAGCACAAGCCCCCACAAACAAGGCATCCGGCCCCAAATGCCAAGAGTGTTAAGGCTTAAAGGGAGCAGAAATGATGTAGCTTTGTAGTTCAGAGCGTGTGTTCTGACGTCGAAAGGCCTGGGTCAGATTCCAGCTCTGCCACACGGCAACTTCGTTGACTTTGGGCAGCCCCCTGGCCTCTCTGAGCCATCTGTACATCTGCAGTCTTCATACCTCTCTCTGGGGTTGTGTGAGGGGTGAAGGAGGTAGTCCCATAGAACACCTGGCACCTAGCACTCTCCCAAGTTTGCAGAGCAGGATCAAGGAAGAGAAAAACACAGACCCTGGGATTCCCACGCCGAGGCTCATAGCATTTACTTCCTGTCCTACAATTAAAGGAAAGTGAAGGTTGATTCTAAAGTTGAAAAACAAGACACAGACATCTGATGTAATGATGCAAATACTGTTTCCCGTGGAACCGGAGAGGACGAAACGCGGGTCCACGCTGCTAAAGCCAAGCCCTTCGAAGGAGGATGGTCAGGATCTTCTCCTCTTATGTTCTACTCATGCTCACAACACTGCCCCGCCTTAGATTGTTCGGTCTGTGCCTTTCCTTGTCTAGCTTTCTTGTTTGTTTTGGTCTCATTAAGATGGGGCTATCCGAGCAAAGACTGGAAGGAGAGGAGAGAAGAAGTTGTTCTAGAAAGATCGAACAGCCAGAATAAAGGCCCCGAGCGGAAGCATGTCAGACACAGTGAGGAGCAGCAAGGGGTCCGGTGTGGCTGCAGCAGGTTGAGAAAGGAGAGGTAACGGGAAGAGACAGGTGCGCTGGGCCAATCTGGGCTTTTGTTTTCCGCCTATGAGATGAGAAGCCGCTGGGAAGCCTTGGACAGAAGAGGGACGCGATTTGCTTGGTTTTAAACGGACCCCTGTGCTATTGTTCCGACACTGGGCTATGGGGGCACCAGGGAAGAGGCAGGGAGGGGACGGTGGTGGGTTCAGAGCCGGGGTGGCGGGGGAAGGCATTCAGCATATATTTTGAAGCTGGAGCCAGTGGATTTGCTGGTGGACTGGAGGCGGGCTGTCAGAGAGAGTCACCTCACCATCAGGCTCCTCTCCACGTGTTCCGGCCTGAGAAACTATGTGGTGGGTTAAATAACGCCTCCTCCCCACCAAAAGATACGCCCAAGTCCCAACCCCCTAGAACCAGTGAAAGTGACTTGACTTGGGAAAAGGGTCTTGGCAGATGTAATTAAGGATCTCAAGGTGAGATCATCCCGGATTTAGGTGGGCCCTAAATCCAATGACGGATGTCCTTATAAAGATTGGAGGGGACACAGAGCGCCGGCAGCGAACACATCCATCAGGAGCTGGTGGGGGCGCGGCATGGGATCAACCCCCCCCCACCTCAGAGCTCCCGAAAGAAACAGCCTGCCGTCACCTTGATACTGGTCTTCCGGCCTCCAGACTCGTGAGAGGACAAATGTCTCTTGTTTAAGCCCCCAGGGTGCATGCCTCGTTCCAGCAGCCCCAGGAACGGAGCCCAAACTGGAAGGATGCAGCTCAAACTATTTGAGATGGAGGAAGTTAGTACAAAAGGGGGTGGAGGGTGGGGTCCCTAATCCTGTGCAGGGATGCTGTGAGGGCCAAATGAGGCAACGTAGGCAAAGTGCCCAGCACACCTGACCCTGGCTGTCTCCCCTAGAACCTTCTCCCCCGACCTCCCACGCTCCCATGCCTGGCCTCACGGCTCCGGTCTCCCCACCCCCCTCGCCCCAGTGACCTCCACCCCCCACGAGAAAGGCCTTCCTCCCCCGCCGTCTAAAACAGTCCTCTGCCCCCCCACCCCCACCCCGGGCCCTACCACCCCATCTCTTTTCCCTCCAGCACGTAGTACGTTCTGGAACAACCTCAGTCTTTCTCTGCTTTTTGCTGTCTATTACCACAGCACCAAGACACTCGCATATGCTCTAAACTGAAATTTGCATGTGGGCGGGGGCTTTTTCTGTTTTTATTTCATTTTATGTTTTGTTCCTTTGTTTTACGTTTTATGTGTCACTTTCCCTTATACGTCCGCAGGGGCCAGGGCCATGCCTGCTGATGAGCAGGCCCCTGATGAGCCATCATGGAAGGTGCTTAGCGGCTGCTTGGCAACGGTGCAGCCTCCAGCCCCCTGGCCTGATGGCCCTGAGTCTTATGAAGACTCCTTGCACGATTCTGAGTCACTGGGTCTGGGTTAGGACTTGGAGATCTGTGTTTGTAACCAGATTCCCGCGTGATCCCAATGCAAGGGTCCTGGGCGGGGACGGGCGCACGCTTTGTCAAACACCATCGTCCTGGCGGCTCCAGGTGCAGGGCACAGGCCCGCTGCCAAAATGCCGCCCGCCTGGGAGGCTCCTGCCACCCGGGCCTCGGCATGTCTTTGATTGTCAGGAGCTTGGACTCACAGCTTTAGGCCCTGCTCCTAAGGCCTGTTCTTTGGGGCGGTGCTTCTGACACACAGGGTGTGTGTGTACACATGTCTGTATCTGACTCACAGGACACTAGATCGAGCCAGGAAGGAGCCTCCCAGCAGGACACCCACTTTGATGCCAGCCCTGGGATAATGTCGCTCCAGTTGCCTTGTGACTAACCCACGGCCCCAAGGGCATCCTTGGGTGGGGAAGGGATGAGGTCTGGCATCTACAGAGTTTAAAACCAAATATCTCAAGATGATTTCTTAAAGCATCGAGTATACTCGGGAAATTCACATAAAGGCCAGGGCTTGAGGGATGAAGGCAAGGAATGGTAAGTAGCCAAGAGGTCAACTTGCAAACTTGACCAATTAAGGGCATGGCTTCCAGAGCCTGAGGCACAGCTGACCTTCAAAATGATACCTGACCTTGGGAAAGCAGTGAGTCACAAGGCCCTAGCGCCTGGTTCCTGATGGCAGAGCTTCCAACGTCAGTGAGCCTCAGGGCCTTTCTGTCCTGACAGTGTCTACTTGGGCCATGTCAGCCGGTTCTGCCAGAAGAATGAGGCATCTTGCCCTGGGAGCCGACCTCTCTGGGGAGAGCTCAGCTTCCTGGGGATGCCCCTGGACTGATAAAGACTTGGGATCTCAAATAAGTCTCAGCTGGTCCCAGGTTTGGGGTGACCAGTAGGCACCGGATCCATCCGTACATGAGAATAAATCTCATTGGCTTGCAGAGATGAGGCCAGGGAGAAGCAGAAAGCGGAGGGGTGGGCAGCTGGTGGGGTGGGCCGATCGATAACAGCAGCTAAGATTGATGGAGCAGCCTCATAAGCCAGACCAAACAGGAAAAAAACCCTGTTCTTGGTTTGTTTTCTCACATGCTACTTATAGCGCTTCTGACAGAAGACGTGTGAGGTTTCCCCCATCAGCAACTCTGCAACTCCAGCTGCGGGTCCTCGACTCACTCCGATTCTGACGCTCACCGGAATCGGTGCAGACCCCAAGGGCTACGGGGTCAGTCCCACGAGACTGCCTCCCCCTCCCCTGGTGACATCAACACCAACCGGAAGTCCAGACTGTCACCGGGGCTTCTGACCCACCAACACTCAATGGGGGTTCCCATAGTCCCCTCCTCGGGTTTGATCATTTGCTAGAGGGCTCACAGAGCCCAGGAAAACACTTCACTTCCTCGTGCTGATGTATTACAAAGGCTATTTCTAAGGATGTGAATGAACAGCCAGCCGAAGAGATTCGTAAGGCAAGGTCCAGGAGGGTCCTGAGGGCAGGGGGCTCTGCCCCCTGGGGTTGGGATGTGCCACTCTCCTGGCATGTGGATATGTTCACCGGGTCTGAAGCTCTCTGAATCCCATACTTTGCGGATTTTTATGGGGTCTTCATCACACAGACCCGGTCAATTATGGACTCATTTTCCAGCCCCTCTCCTCTCTCTGGAGGATGGGGGTGGGGCTGAAAGTTCCAAGCTTCTAATCATGGTTTGGTCTTTCTAGTGACCAGCCCCCATCCAGGAACCCACCACCATGATATTGCTGTCACCCAGGAAATCCCAAGGGATTTAGGAACTCTGTATCAGGAACTGCAGGAAAGACCAAACATGAAAACAAAAGATGCTCCTAGCATCCCTACTTACAAGGGTTTTAGGAGCTCTGGGTCAGGAACCAGGGGCCGAGACCAATACGTATATTTTGTAGGATTTCACACACGCCTGCCCTAAGTGCTCTGCAAACATCTCATCTCCTCTCTGTTCAGAGGTGGCATGAGAGGGAAAAGCCCTGGGCTAAGAAGCAGGGAACCAAAGCTGAAGACCCAATTATTTCTAAATTGTTGGGAGGCCTTGGGCCACTTAGGGCACTAAGTGGCCCCGGTCCTTGAGGGCTTCCCCTGTGCCAGGGGCTGGGCTAAGCCCTTTCATGGAGTCCGATGGGACAGGGTGTGTGTGCGTGTGTGTGCGCGCGCGTGTGTGCAGAGGAGACGGGCTCAGTCCGCACCTCGGCTGCTCCATCTGGTGTTCACGGTGATTTGGGATCCGGGACACCCACCACGCTGGAGTTCGGTGAGACTCAGAGCGAGTCCAAGGTGTGCATGTTACACTTAAGACTGAGCCATCACGGGGCCGGGGGGGCACTGACAGCCCCGAGAGGCCAGGCTTTCTGTCAGAACCCGAACCTGCTTTGAATGTAGAAACAAGGCAAATGCAGAAGGAAACACGACCAACCAAGGATCTAAGCTTACCCCGTGGAACTGGCCTGTTCTGGTCGGTCACTGAGCCTGACAATGAGGACTCAGAAGGAGAGGAAGGATTGCAGAACCCAGAATTCCTTCTCCCCGCTGTCCATCCTCACCTCACTTTGCGCTGAGCAGAAGGCAGAGGGGGCTGCTAGAATGTGCGCGTATGCACTGCGCTGGTGAGGGCGGAGTGTGTGTGTGCGCGTGTGTGCGCGTGTGTGCGCGCGCCTGAGCTGTGAAATACCAGTCATGTAATCTGGGTGAATCTGCTGATGGGCAAGGTACCCTTATATTTGAATTTAGAATTGGGGTTCTGCAGTATACAGATGGGTGGCAAAAATTCATGCTAGTAATTTCAAATTTTAAATGTTTCCGTACTCAGAACAACATTAAATAGCAAAACAACAACAACAACAAAAACGCCATGAGCAGTCAAGAAAGGAAAATACTTGGTGTTTCCGTACCCTGAGTATCTTTAGCCTCACTTTTCGGCTGCTTTTTAAGCAAGGGCCCGGCGTTCTCATTCTGTTCTGCGCTCCCTGCTTGCGCCCCAAGCGCACAGGCAGTGTAGAAAGAAGAGCAGAGAGAGCAAGGGCCCAGAGCGGTGTGTGGGGAGCGGGACTTGGCTCGGGGCCCAGCACTGGCCTCCCCCGACCCTGATTTGCAGAGAGGAAGGAGCTGGGAGAGTTGTTTGCACTTGGTTCAGTTAATCAAGGGCCCAGGCCGGCATCAGCAGTAACTTAGACTTTATCACAATATTTGCTTTGGCTCCGGGCTTCGTCTTGAAGGTAAAGTTTGGTGAGGGCAACAGCTGCTGTGAGCTCACTCCCTTGGGCCCTTCCGGAGGCGTGTGAGCACAAAGAAAGCTCATTCTTCTGCTCTTAAAAACAATCAGGCCCTTTCCCTCTTTTATTTATTTTTTCGTCTTAAGTCCAATTTAGAACGGGCCGGGGGCCATGACTCGGTCCTACCTCGTGCCCCTTGGAGAAGCTGAGGACGGAGCTTGGGTCCCGGTCATCTCCGGGAGCAATACTTAACGACGCGCTAGGAGGGGGCAGGCACCCACTGCAGGGAGGGGCCTGTCACTGGATGGCTGGGGGGTTGGGGGGGCGCACCCCCCCGTAGGGACAGCCTTGTCATCACCAGCTCAGCTTCTCTGAAAGGTTCATCAGCTTCTGGAGCTAACAGGAGTGAGGAGCCAGAGAGAAGGGTGGCCATTGGCCTCTCCAGGGTCTGAGTGAGAGGTAGTGTCCCCTTCTGCGGTCCCCAAGCTGAGGACCAGATGGGACGAAGCATGTGCCTCGGGCCCTCAGTGATCAGGAGGGGAGGAACTGAGAGAGGGGACACTGCGCAGATGGTGGGATGATGTCACTCTCAGGCGGGGCTTGGGGGCAGGGTGGTTTGTGGAATTGACTCGCTGGGCTGTTCCGGAGCTTTCTCTAGCATGCATCCAGCAGGATACAGGAAGGAGCTTGGCTTTGCTTCACTTGGAGGTGGGTTTGAATGCTCACAATCTCAGATGGACCCCTGTCACATGGTCAATGCAAGGAGCACAGAGGTGCTTAATGCACGTGAGTTCTACTTATAATCAGTGTGCCCCAGAATCAAAAATTCCCCAATTTTTAAATGTCAGTGTATCAGAGAGTACTCTTTATCACCCAAACTGTTGTTCTTCTTTTCCTTTGATAATAGCACCTCTGAATTTTTGTCAGGCTCGTGGCCATCCCAAATATGATACACCCCCAGCAGGTACATGTGGGCCAAATGACCAAATTCAGGCCAATGGGTTGATAGCAGAAGTGATATGGGCAACCGCAAGGTCTTGACCCCAGAAGGAAGGGCCCACCCTCCCCTGCCCTTCTGCTGCTCCCTCGGTGCAGGCCCGGACCACCTGGGTCTACCAGATGGGGGCTAGCGCTTGGGAAAGGAGGCAGAGCAAGAGGGAGGGAGCCTGAGTCCCCAGCCCCATGGGAGCCTCTGTATCTACCTGCTTGTCCTCAAACTGTTCTGGAAGAGAGAGATCAAATTCTCTTATCCTTAAGCTGCTATTATTTGGGGTCTCAAGCTCAGCAGCTGAACCTGTACCCTAACTATTTCCTTTGGCAGCTAGTGTGCCAAACAGAACACATCCCAGGCTGGGCACAACTTGTGGGACCCTAGTTTACAAACTCTGCCTAACCTGACCTGGGGAATAAGACCGGAAAGAAACCTGTTTCATTAGAATCAATGTATAATAGTAATAATAATTAAAATCTCAATATTTGGGGCACCTGGGTAGCTCAGTTGGTTAGGCGTCCAACTTTTGATTTCAGTTCAGGTCATGATCTCAGGCTCGTGAGATTGATTCCTGTGTCAGGCTCCACACTGGGCGTGGAACCTGCTTGGGATTCTCTCTCCCTCTCCCTCTCCCCCTCTCCCCCTGCTCATGCTCTCTCTCTCTCATAAATAAATAAAATAAAAGCTCAATAATTATCATGAGCCGTCTATGCCAAGACTGTACTCAGTCCTTTTCCTGCATTATCTAGTTGAATCCTCAAACGATCTGTAAGGTAGGTCCTTTTACAGATGAGGGTATGACATTAAGTGTGGACCAAAGCAAGTTGTGCCTACGGTCAGTGAGAGCCTCTGGGGCCAGCAGGAGGCCAGGGACCACGGACGTGATGCATTCAAATTGCACACTGACCACAGCAGAGATGAGACTATGGCTGTGGTGGGGTTGGGGCGGGGAGGGGACCTGCCCCTCCACAGACACCCAGGTCGTGGCAGCGCTGGGCCTCAGGAAAGGTGTCACTGCCGTAGAGAAGCAGGAAGAGCAAGGGTGTGAGGGCCCAGGCGATTCCCTCCCTCACGGCTGGGGGTCCAAACTCCCTCCAACTCCTTCGTAAGTGGCCCGGATGGGGAAGATGCCCAGAAGGTGCTGAGAGCATGTTGAGATGGGGTGGGGAGCCACTCAGGTTTGGCTGAGGCCCTGCCCCTGTGGTTTCCTGAGCGTGGCTGCTCTTGGGAGTACCCTCGCCCGAGATCCCCAACAGCACCCCTGACTCATGCTTCTGTCGTCACAGGAGAACTGTTCGCCCAGACAAAGGGAGGAGGCCCGCGGCATGTGTTGGGGCAGCCGCAAATGAGGGGTCTCTGAGCCACCAAACTGCAGCAAAGCAAAGGTTATTTTAAACCAGAAGAGAGAGGCTTAGGGGATTAGAAGGATGTCCTGACAAGTTGGACAAAATAAGGCATGACTTCCCAGGTTGATTCGCAGGACAGGGCTCTCGTGCCCCACTCTTCCCCTTCTGAACCTTCTGAAGTTTTTATTTGTTTGTTTTTGTTTTTTTAAGCTGAAGGCAGAAAGAACAACATGTCGGGAACATACCCTGGCTCTGCCACTTCCCAGCTGCGTGACCTTGGACAAGTCACATAACCTCTCTGAGTCTCAGCTTCTGCTGGGAAATGGGCATGGTGGGAGTAGCTGCCTGGCGCGGCTGTGAGGCCTGAGGTGGAATCGTGTGGGTCACAAATTTGCGTTATACGTGTTGGATGAAACAAGTGGCTACTTCCACTTCCTCACGGACAGCACCCTTAGCTAGCATAGTAGCTTCCTATCGCTGCTGTAACAAGTCAGCACAAACTTAAAACAACACAAATGTTGCACCTTACGGTTCTGGAGTGCAGAAATCCTGAACTGGAGGTGTCAGGAAGGCGGGGTTCCTCCGACAGGTTCTGAGAGAGAATCCATGCCCTTGCTTCGTCCAGCTTCTAGAGGCTGCATTTTGGGGTTGTGGTTCTTACCTCCATCTGCAAAGCCAGCAGCATCTTTATTTTATTTTATTTTATTTTATTTTTTTAAGATTTATTTACTTATTTTGGAGACGGAGTGGGGAAGTGGGAGAGGGGAGAGAGAGAACCTCCGGCCGACTCCCCACTGACCTTGGAGCCAGATGCGGGGCTCGATCTCACCGCCCTGAGATCATGACCTGAGCCAAAAGGAAGAGTCGGACGCTTAACCCACTGAGCCCCCCAGGCGCCCCCCGGCAACGTCTTTAAATCTCTGTCTCTGACCCCTGCTTCTGTCACCACACCTCCCCCTCTGACTCTGACCCTTCTGTCCCCCACTTACATGGACCCTTGTGATGACATTCGGCTGCCCCAGATAGCCCAGGGTGAGCTTCCCGTCTCAAAATCCTTAGTCACATCTGTGCAGCCACCTAAAGGAACATATTTGTAGGTTCTGGGGATTAGAACGTGGACATCTTGGGGAGCTACTATTCTGTCTACAACTGGGGATGGTGATTTTTTCTTAATGGGACTGAGAAGGCATCTTCAAGGTGGCTGTTTGGACTAAGCGTTTGCCACAGAGGCCCAAATAGCAGCGGCTAAAAGAAGATGAAGCTCTTGCCAGGACTGATGAGGTGTCCACTATATCAGGTCCTCGCTCTCTCTGCCTTGATGCTTTATCACACCCAGGAGGTGTGTTCCAGAAAAGTCTCCATCACATCTGCAGCCTAGCCAATGGGAAGGAGTGAAGGGGAGAGGGCACCCCTCCTCTCCCGTTTTGAGTACACCCAGAAGTTGGATCCTTCACTTCTGCCACCACTCTGTTGTCTGCAACTTGGCCACCCAGGCACACCTAAATGCACAGAAGGTTGGGAAGTGTGGTTATTCTCAGTGGCCAGGTGCTCAGTAACAACGGGGGTTCTAGTACTACAAAGGTGGGAGAGAATCAATAGGAGGGGACAAAGAGCCATCTCTGCTACAGGGCTGAGAGGAGAGAAAATCGAGGTCTTTCTCAAGGACAGGGAGCTGGTGGGGGGGGGAATAAGCAGTTCCGGGGGGGGCGGGGGGGCGGGGGATATGGAAGCATCCATCCCACACACACTTGGTCGCCTACCCAACATCTGATTTCCTTCTTCCTTCCTAAGAGGAACCCGCTTGTTCAAGATCACAAAGCACTTGGCTAAAAAGTTTTATCTCCCAGTCTCCCTTGAGACCCTGAGTGTGAGCAGAAATCTGTTGGGGATTTCTGGAGTAGCTTTGAGTCTCCTGATATAAATGCCCTCCCTTCTTGCTTCCCTGGTCTTCCTCTTACCGGAAGCTCAGGAGTGAAGCTTCAAGGTACAGCAGCCATCTATCTGTCAAACATGAGAAGTGGGCTTCTAGAAGGAGCCTTGATGGATGATGGATGATATCGCTGAGCCACCCTAACGTCTGTGGACTTCCTGCCTTCAGACTTCCTTCCTCCTAAGAAAAATGAACCCCTTGTTTGTTTAGTCCTCTTTGCTCTGGCAATTTGGAATCTCCTTTGCCTGCCTGTTTGCTCTCTGCTCTTGTACCTTATAGGGAGGCTTGCTGGTGGTTGTGTGCTGCCCATGGCATGTCTCATCCTTCCAAGGAGAGGCCCCCTGGGGGAAGGAAACCATCTGGAGTTGCAGAGGGAAACCGTGCCTCTCACAGACATTGACCAACTTGATCCTATGTTTGTCAATGCAAAACAACATTCAGGGGATCTCAGGCACTTGGAGAAAACAAAGACCAAAAAAGGGAAGGATCACAGTGGATACACTGACTACTTCCCTCTGGAAGGTAATCCAGGGAGGAGGAGAAAAGTGATTTTGTTCTAGTTTGCATCTTTAAGAGCATTTGAGAGACTTTTGCATCAACAAGAGTAGGTTGGTGTGAAAAATGTAGTCGTCCGAGAAGAAAATGACAGAAACACTATCTCATTCGAAAATTTCAGTGAGTGGGCTGAAAAATAAAATAGACCCAGCTGATGATAAAGTTAGTATCTGGAGAACGGAACGGAAGAAATATCCCCAAATGTAAAGAGAGAACACTAGAAAATATGAGGAAGTTGAGACAGAGGAGATAAATCCAGGAGTTCCAACCCCTGGAAAATGGGAATTTCCAAAGAGGGAAGAGAATGGATGGGGGTGGGGGAAACAGATAATAAAAGAAATGAGAAGAATATTTCACCGCACTCCAGGAGAGACTTAAGGTCTGCAGGTGCTCCACCGACTTCCATTTCTGATGCATACCTACAGACATCAGGGGAATTTTTAAAACTTTGAGAATAAAGAGGCTACCATACAGGCCTTGGGAAATAACCATTTTAAAGTGGCAAACTACAAAAGATTGGGAAGGAGCTCAACACCAGATTTGTCATCTACTTGGATGCCAGAAGATGATAAACCTAAGCCTTCCATGATCTGAGGGTAAAACGTTCTCAATCCGGAGCTATAGCTAAACAAAATAAAGATATTCTCAGATGTCCCAAAATTCAAACATTTATAGTCCTTGTACTCTATATGAGAAAACTGCTCAAGGGTCTATGTCAACCTCCTGATAAAGAATCTAAGAGAGAGCATGGCATGCACATTTTTTAAAGTGGCAGTTGACAGTTATACCACAGAGACAGGGAATACTAGAAAGAAAGGAAGAGTATGTATCAGACCTGATGCTTGGAAGATTCTCCTTTGAGTGGTAAAGGTTCTGTGACCCAGAATCACATTTCCTTCTCCGTGGGTCCATTCATACGTAGTGAATACTATTTACTGGTCACGGTTTTCAATTTTTAGAGTCCACCTACTGACAGTTCAAAGAAGACTTAGTTTTAAGTTCTAGAGCAGAATAATGAGAAATCATCTAAGTAATAGTAACAGGTTAATGATAATTTATCGAAGAATTCTATAGCAGGCACTGTTTTGAGCACTTAGCATGAACTAGCACGTTTAATCCTCATGACAGCTTTATGAAGCAAAAACTAGCATTATCCACATTTTTACCAACGAGGAAACCGGAACACAGAGAGGTTAAGCAACTTGCCCAAAGTTACACAGCAAGACGTGGGGGAGGTGGGATTTGAACTCAGACAGACCGATCTCAGGGTCCACAAAGTAAAACTAATATAACTAACATGCACGGGAGGAAACGGGAGGAGAACAAAAGTCAGAGTAACCATATTCCCTCATCTTTCAATGGAAGGAATTGTTCAGTACCTTTTAACGTTGATAAATCAAGAAGTAGAAGTAAACGTGTCATTCAAGGTAAACTTTACCATCAGAAAAACAAGAAAAGCCAAACCAAGGATGGACAGCACAGGGAAGGGGCTCGTGAGTATCCTGCTGGAAGAAGACTCTTTGTGTTACACTTTTTTTTCCCCCCGCTGTTAATATCCTGAGATACTAACTTAGTCTTCATGTTCGCTGCTAATACTCACCTTTATTATTGAAAAGAGTGTTATCATGTGCATATGTGATTGCTGTCATTTTAGAAACGACTCCAATTGTCAAAAACCTTGATTCTCTAAGTGCAGCGAGCCAGCCTGACAGTCCCAAGTGGAAGTCACATGTTTTGGAAGAACAGTGACAGTGGGTCTGGGGCCTGCTTCTAGCAGCCTGCTCCGCCTGACCAGTCAGGGCTCTCTCCCACTCTGGGGGAAAAGTCAGTCTGGCAAAGTCTTCCAGGTTCAGAACCTTAGCAGTCTCAGCATTTTAAAGGGAGCCCCAAGGGGCATCAGGGTGGCTCAGTCAGTTAGGCGTCTGACTCTTGGTTTTGGCTCAGGTCATGATCTCGGGGTCAGGGGATAAAGCCCCATGTTGGGCTCTGTGCTCAGCACAGTCTGGGATTCTCATTCTCTCTCTCCCTCTGCCCCTCCCCCCTCTCACGCTCATGCTCTCTCTCTCTCTTTCAAAATAAATCTTATAAATAAAGGGAGCCCGAAGATTCCTGGGAAATGGCCACTAGTTCGCCCCCAGAGAGAAGGGTATTGGATGAGGCGGGAAAATCTGGAGCAGATAGAATCATCATTCAGGGCGTTTTGGACATTTGTAAAACCCCATCTCTGTCTAGCAGGATCCCCCAGCTCCCCGGAAGCCAGTGTGGGGTGGAGTTGCCCCAACTTTGGGGTCTCTCCACCATCATTCCTGCGACCCCCTGGGTCTGTGGTCCGTTGGCCTCCTGGCTCTGCCACCCATTGGTGCCGGGTCCCCAGGGCCCTCTTGGGAGCTGCAGCCCCTGCCGCTTGGCCCCGCCGAGGGGTCCAGATGGCCCCGGTCGGCCGTACCCGTGTGGTTCTTGCTGTGAGTCACGCGGGTCGGCTGTGTGGTCCCGCTCTCTCGGGGAGCCGGAGATCCCGCTAATTCCCTCCAGCCGCCTCTCTGCAGGACTGAGGTCATCCGTTGTGGCGCAGGAGGAGAGCCGAGTTTGTTGTGTCTTTGTTTCATTCAAATGGTTTGGATGATGACTCACTTAATTTCTTCTTTCTTTCTTTTTAAACCAGGGCACCGTCTGGGAGTCGTTTTTGATTAGGAGTTGACCTCAGAAATATGCTCGCATCATTTTGAAAACATCTTCCAGCACCACAGAAACCAACTCAGGATGAGAAAGGACACTGAGTGGACGAGGGCCAGGCCGGGGCGTGTGCTCGGGACCGGGGCCTTCCGGGGCTCCAGGGGCGTGCGGGCCTGAAGGGAAGTGGGGATGCATCCCGGTCATGCCCCCGGAAGTGTCCTGGCCTGGCCCAGCTGGGAGCCGTGATGATGATGGTCATCACCGTCATCATGCATGACACCAGCCGGCACTGTGGGCTACCTACCACAGACCGCACGGTTTCTGGGGGAGTCCCATGGGTGACCTCATCCCAGGCGGGTCTCACTGGAGTTTGAGGTCTGAGTGGCATTGTCAGGTACTGCTCAGGAGCTGGAAGGGTCAGGGTGGAAGGTCAGTACACTTGACCCACTGGGTCGGGACTATCATGTGGGTCTAGTGATTAGGAGCACAAAGCCAAGAGGCAGAAAGTGTGAACCCAGTGTGGGTGCGGGAGAGGGTGGTCACAGGCCGTGAGCTGGACATAAGCAGTGTCAGAGGTCAGTGTTGACAGGAGGGAAGCAGGAGGAAGGCAGTTGGATGCACAGGGTGGGGGCGCAGCAGGGAGCTATGGGTGACCAAGGACAAGGCTCCCTCCCTGTTTTCATTTCTTGCTGTGCCTTTGTGATCTGCCAGATGGCTTACGGAGGGAGACAGGTGAGGCGGGGGGGTGTTCATTTCCCCAGGAGTCCACAGCCTATAGGAGAACCAGGGAGAAATCCCCTCCGAGCAGGGGATCAGGGAAAGATCCCAGTGGGCGGCGGCTTTGGAGTCTGGCAGGGAGGGAAGGGCGCCCCAGTGCATTCAGGTGAGTTACACACCTGTGTGTCAGGGAGTTGCTCCATGTGGAAGGGGCGTGAGCTGAGGGAAAGGGAATTCTAGGACATCTGCAATGTAGGTTAGAATAGACTGTGAAAACTGAAGGTTGCTAGAGGGGAGGGGGGTGGGAGGGATGGGGTGGGGTGGCTGGGTGATGGACAACTGGGGAGGGTATGTACTATGGTGAGCGCTGTGAATTGTGCAAGACTGATGAATCACAGACCTGTACCTCTGAAACAAATAATGCATTATATGTTAATTTAAAAAGACACATTAGTAAACAATACAGAAAAATCAGTCATTGAGAAGAATACGGTGTGAGCATACTGACCATCTAATTTAATTTAAAATATTAAATAGGAAAAAAAGAGTTAAAAAAAATAGACTGAAGGTCTAACAGTAGCAGTGAGGATACTGGAAGAGAGGCGTGGCGTCTCTATCTCCAAGGCAACGGCAGGTGCCCGGGGGAGGGGGAGGGCCGAACTGGCTGCCGCGCAGGTCCTGGGCTGGCACCTCCTGGCGCGGGGCTCGGGAGCGCTTTTGTGGGATGTTTGCGTGGTTGGTCAGCGTGTCAGTCTCCCAGGGCTACACGCGACAAAGTGCCACATACTGAGTGGCCTAAAACGACAATCTGTGT
Organism: Eumetopias jubatus; assembly: GCF_037043125.1. Classification (NCBI taxonomy): domain Eukaryota; kingdom Metazoa; phylum Chordata; class Mammalia; order Carnivora; family Otariidae; genus Eumetopias; species Eumetopias jubatus. The sequence continues at coordinate 130,457,697 of NW_028274815.1, forward strand.
TTTCAAAAACAAGGTCTACTCTCTTACAGATCTGAAGGCAGAAGTCCGTGGTCGAGGTGTCCGCAGAGCCAACCTCCCTCCAAAGGCTTCAGGGAGGAATCCTTCCTTACTTCCTGTGGCTTCCCGTGGCTTCCCGTGGCTTCCCGTGGCCCCGGGTGCTCCTTGGCTTGTGGCTCTCCTCTCTGCCTCCATCTTCACAGCCTCCTCTGTCTGAGTCTTGCCCTCTTCTTGTGAGGACGCTTGTCCTCGGATTTAGGGCCCACCCAGATAATCCAGGATGATCTCATCTTGAGATCATTAACTGGATTACATACCCCAAGATCCTTTTTCCAAATAAGGTAGCGCTCACAGGGTCCTGGTGGGCGTTTCGGGGTGGGGGCATCAGTAAGGTCAATTTTCCCTCATCCCCCAGTGGGAGCTTCTTGAGAATAGGAACTGTACACATCTTCATTCGTTCATTCAGTCATTCATTCATCCCACAAATATTGATGAAGGACCGCCTACCATGTTCCAGGCCCAGGCACGGGGTACTGAAGCAACCCCAGCAGACCCAGTGCCCACTCTCCCAGAGCTGACCTTGCAGATGGGGAGGCAGACCCAGCAAGACCGAAACACGACTGCCGCTGCAGGGGGAGCTGCCGAGGGAATGAGGGAGCGGCAAGGCCAATAGGGGTGGGGTGGGGTGGGGTGGGGTGGGGTGGGGTGGGCCAGCTCTAACCAGGGAAGGCAGGGAAGGCTTCTCAGAAGATATGACCTGCAAGCTGGGCCCTGGATGCGGAGAAGGACCCAGGACCACGTCACTGTGTGGTCTTGGGCAAATTGCCTAAAGTCTCTGTGCCTCAGCGTCCTCCTCCGTAAAGCGTCAATGGTGACAACACAGCCTCGTGGAGCCGTCCTGCAGACAGGGTGAGTGAGCCAGGAGAAGCCCTCAGAACTGCAGGGTCCCTAGGACCTGCTCCGGAAGCAGTAGCCAATCCTCATAAAAAAAAAAAATACTTCAATATTAACATTATTAGCGCACGAGCAAAGTGATGCACCAAACATTTTTTGTTAATAGTTTGAGGGGTATTTATTCTAAAACACTTTGCGAAAGACTTCGAAGTAGTCATCATGCAACACTCGGAAACGTCTTGGGACTTCCTTGTTTTACAGCCCAGTGTCGGGTTTTGTTTGAGTTAGATTAGGGGGTGTGAGACGTCATATTGTACTCAGGGCTCGGGGATTTACAACCTTTGAAGAGGCCTGGCCAAGGTGCCTGTGGACGCCAGTCCCTACTTTGGGCCGAGCAAGCGGAGTCCTTGGGATCCAGGGGCTTGACTCGGCCGGCGGGGCTCAGGGCCTCCTATGCCTTGTTGACTCAGCAGATGGACTGAGGTCAGGCTAACGTTGTCCTGGGGCGAGGACCAGAGAGACAAGCCCAAGGAGCTGCTCTGGCGGGGGGCACGGGGAGGGCGCCAGGCCCCAGGCTCCAGGCCTGCGCATCCCCAGCGGACCCTCTGGAATCTGTCCCTCTAGGGGGCAGTAGGGCTCCACTGAGCGTCGCCATCTCGGTTCCCAGAGGCCAGGAACGGCTCCTTGCCTTAGAACCTGGCTCAGCGCTCAGCATTAAGGGGGATTGCTGCACACACTCTGCCTTGTTTGGGCCCAGAGGTTATATCTTTGCACGCTCAGGTGTGGTGAAGGGGGGACGCTCCTTAGGAAAGCAGTGGTTCCTGTCACCAGACCGTGAGTGTTTCTAAAGACAGAAGCCCAACAGCTGCATCCACTTAGGGGACGCTTAGGGGGTTCCAGCCAGCATGGGAAGTCCACCTCCAATGGCCAGGGAAGGTAGGTGGATTTCTCAGGCTCAGAATATTCACGTGGAGATGTGCATTGCCACGCGCATGTTTATGGCCAGATTCAGGTTTTTAGCCTAAAAACGAACCTCCTTGGCTAGTTCCTCCCCACCCATCCCAGGGAGAACCTGCTCCTCCTCCTCTCTCTTGCTTGGCAAACGAGGTTTGTTTGGGCGTAGCACTGCGCCCCCAGATCTGAGACTCGTGGGCAGCACCCCTGCTGGCCCCGTGGTTCTCCCCCTCTCTCCAGGGCACGAGTGTAGGGGTTATGGGCACTTGGCCCCGGTCGCACACAGCCCGGGGTTCAGACCCTAATGTTGCCACTTCAGGCTGGGTGGTCATCAGCGGGAATCCTCCCCACCCCTCAGCTCGCCTGGGAAGCAAGGGGAGACCTGCCTCGCAGGGTGGCTCTGATTCCTGGCCACCATTCCGGGGACGGGATTCCTGGAACGGGCTTAGCATGGCGCCAGGCCCATCGTGAACACGGCCCACGACGCCGCCAGGCCCCCTCCCTGCCGCCACCACCCTGCCCTTCTACCTTGACCTACTCCTCTCCTCCACGGCACCTGTTGCTCGTCTCCATATCTTCTCTGCATCCTGTTTACAGTCTGTCTCCGTGCTGCCCTGGGAACTCCTTTGCTGCATCCCTAACACCCTGTTCTAGGCACGGAGTCGGCATCTGTATCTGTTCACTGAGGGTGTGAACGAATAATGGGAGCTCTTACGACAACTCCCTGGGCCTCTGTTTCCCCAGCTGGGCAAGGAGGATAATGGTATTATGCTTGGGATGGATTAATGCCAGCAAACCTGTGTGAGAGAACCTGGCTGAGGCACTCAGCAGATGCAAATTTGCCACCTGGTTCAGATTTCAGATGCTGTCCGAGGCTTTATGGTGCTGTCAGGAGAATCGCCAGCCCAGCCCACAGCCCCCGAGGGCAGCTCAGAGCTGTGGGCCACCAGCCACCCATTTAGACAGACTCGACCAGTGAGACCTGAGTTGGTTCTCTGCACCACGTGCTGTCATGTTGGACCCTTCCAGAGGCCAGGCAGAGGAGGCCCCGGGTCAGGGAGGAGGGCCCGGGGCTCAGAGAAGTGGGGTCACTCGCCTGTGTAAGTGGCGGCATCGAGCCCAGGAACGGTCCCAGCTGTTCTATATGTGAAACCGCCAGAGGCTGTGAGTCTCCAGGGGGAGGGGTGACCCATGGAGGGGGGACAGACCTCCCATGGTGGCCAAGAGCAAGGACTCCTGAGGCCTGAGTCTTAGCTTGGCAGCGTTCCCCACCCAGTGGCCTCTGGCAGGTGGGTTCACACCTGTGAGGCCCAGTTTCCTGTAAAGTGGGGTGATGCTAGCCCCTCCCTCCAAGAGCCACAGTGAGCATATAACCAGCACCTTACATGGGAGTCGTTCCTGTGCCAGGTTCACTGTTGAGAAAGGAGGAACAGCCCCCAAAGATGTGCCAATCCTGGTCCCCAGAACCTCTGCATTTATACTATGTCGCGGGGGCGGGGGGTGAAGGCTGCTAATGAGCTGGCCTTCTGACAGGGAGGCTAGCCTGGAGTAGACCCACCGTAACCACAGGACCCTTAGCAGTGGAAGAAGGAGGCAGGGCTGTCAGTGCCAAGGGGATGCAGCAAGAAAGGTTCCACCTGCCGTTGCCAGCTTTGAAGATGGAGGAAGGGATCAGGAGCCGAGGCATGCAGGGGGCCTCCAGAGGCTAGAAAGGGGAGGAAACTCTTAGAGCCTCCAGAAGGAGCTCAGCCCTGGCAACAGCTTGCTTTTAGCCCAGAGAGGCTTCCGACCTCCCGAACTGTAAGCTCATAACTTGCTTTAAGCTGCTCGTTTGTGCCGACTGATTGGTCATAGTGGTCACGGGGACGTCATGTGGAGGGCCCCCTCTCGGGAAGAGGATCTCACACCTGCTCACAGAGAGCTGAAACTAGAATCTTGGTCCTTTATACATGAAAAGAGAACTTCAAGATCATAGAGCTCAGCATTTCAGAGTGAGATATCCCCAGAATCAGTCGAGGGCAGTGGTCCGCTCCAAAGGGCCTCATAGGGTCAGTCAGGAAATGCCGCACGCGCGGTCCACCTTTTAGACGGTCACAGGGTTCTCAGCTCTTCAAGGCTCTGAAAAGGTCAGCGGCAAAGAGGAGAAACAGATTTCCGACTTTAACTCAGCACTTCCAAAGACGATGTACCACAAACTACATCCCCTCGCCCCAGAACACTGATGAACAACCCACAAAGCGTGTGTTCAGTGCAGGGGCTGACCTAATCAAATCGATCTCTGTGACAAATAGAGAAACTGGAGGCCAAAGAGGCGGCTGGGCTGTTGAGCAGTGATGCGGCCCGGCGGGAAGAACGTAGGCGTTGGAAGCAGGGAGAGCCAGTTTGCAGCCTGGCTCTGTGGACGCCAGCTGCATGACCTGGGGAGGTCACGTCGCCTCCCAGAGCCTCCATTTCCTCGCGGGTAACATGGAGATAAAAGTGCCTGCTTTGCAGAACACCATGAATAGCTGTCTTAGTCCGTCTCGACAGCTAAAACAAGTTGCTAAAGACTGGCTGGCTTGTAAACAACAGAACGTTCTTTCTCGCAGTCGTGGAGGCTGGAGTCTGAGACCCGGGTGGTAGCACCAGGCCTCTTTGAGGGGCTCCTCTGGGTCGGCCCCTCGCGTGGTGGCCTGAGAGCTGGAGAGCTCTTTTATAAAGGCGCTCACCCCCTTCCTGAGGATTAGGCTCCCCCCTCGTGAGCCAGTCTCCTCCCCAAAGGCCTGGCCTCCGAATACCATCACACCGGCGGCGGGGGGGGGGTGGGGGGGGGGTGGGGGGGTGGGGGTGGGGGGCGGGTAGGATTTCAACCCTGGGATCCTCACTGCACACAAGGATCCCTTGCCGGGGCTGGCACGCACATGGTAGTCAGGGCAGAGAAAAGACTACTATTTGTGTTAGTTTCCTATTGTTGCCGTAACAAATCACCACGAACTCAATGGCTTCAAACACAAATGTATCATCTTGCATTTCTGGAGGTCAGTAGTCCTAAGGTCAAGATGTTGGCGGGGCTGATTCCTTCTGGAGGCTCCAAGGACAATCTTCCTTTGCCTTTTCTAGGTTCTAGAAGCTGCCCACGCTCCTCGGCGCACATCCCTGTGGCCCCTGCTTCCTGTCCCTTCTCAGACTCTGACCCTCCTGCCTCCCTCCTTTAAGGACCCTTGTGGTTACATCGGGTCCACCCGGATAATCCAGGACAATCTCCGGATCTCATGGTTCTTCAGCACAGCTGCAGCGTCCCTTTTACCGTGTAAGGTGACACATTCACAGGGTCCAGGATTGAGGATGTGGACATCTTTGGGGGCCATCATTCAGCGGGCCACACGACTCCTCTGATACCTCCTTTCCTGGCCCTCCCTTCCTCCTGCTGCCGTGGGTCCTCTCCCTTCCGCTCCAGCCCGGACACCAAAGGAGTGATTGAGTTCTAATTTAGGGTTCCCATTGGGTCAAGTGGAGGAGAAAGTTTGTGTCTCCCCAAATACTCCTCCTCACCCCCAGACCGTGTAGGTTGCCACGTGGGGGCTTCTCAGAAGGGAGTCTGCAGCCAAGGATTCCGGAGAAAACGGATAGCAAACGTACCCGTGCACTTGTCAGATACTGGAGGGCCTGCCGTGTGTTCGTGGGCACGGCTGTGGACTGGGCAGACAGGGCTTGCTCTCAACGGCTGACTTCCTTATGGGGAAGAAAGAGAGTCAGGGGACAGACCATGTAATAGGCACTAGACCAAAACGAGATGGTGGGAATGGAGATGGAGGGTGGCAGGGGGTGGCCAGTAGCCGTACTGGGCTGGGGAGGTGGGAGGAATTGAAGCTGAATCCGGGGGGTCTAGGTTCAGCAACAGGGCAGATGGTGGTGTCATTTTCCGGGAGGGGAAGCACATTTTGCAGGCATGGGGGAGGAGAAGAATTCCATTCTGGGCAGGACAGAAGGACCGTGTGAAGGGCCCAAGATAGATCCACATGGGGCATCAGTGGTAAGGGAAGATCTGGGCTGGAGCAAATGGACACAGGCATTGTTGGTCTCAGGATGGGAAACAAAACTGGGGGGTCCCCATGGGTGAGAAGATGAGGGTCTGGGGTTGGAGCCTGGGGAGCCTCTGTTTTAGCTGTAGACGAAGAGGGGCCAGAGGGCAGGAGCAGGGGAAATCTCTGGGTGGGGCACGGGTGTCCTGTAAACCCGGGGGAAGGGGACAGGTTCACATGGTGGAGAGAACTTGACAGCGCCAAACGCTGCAGAGAAGTCCCGGAAGAGAAGGATCGAGACGATTCCATTTGATTCAGTCTGAGAAGGGCGCTGGTAGCCTTGGTCTAAGGGGCTGTAGGGCAGCAGCTGAGGAGAGAGCAGAAGAGGAAACAAGAACAAGACAGTCGAACATCCTAGACCCTTGGCTGGGAGGGGTGCAGGAGAGCCAGGCCGGTGGCTGGAGGTAGCAGTGGGGTCAATGGTTTTTCTGTTTTTGTTTCTGGTTTGACAGGGGACAGCTCGCATGTGTGTAGCAGACTGCTGGAAGCCAGAAGAGAGAGCGTGAAGATAATGGGGAGGGGTTGAGCCCAAGGGAGGGGGGTGGAAGGGGGGGTGAGGCAGCCCTCCGGGAGGAAGGACCCAAGTGGGCGCAAGGAAGCCGGAGTTGGGTGGGGGTGGGGGGGCTTGTGGCAGGGGAGCAGAGGGGGAATCCTTGGGCAGGGCCTGTGTGCAGCAAACACAGGGGCCCCCGGGCTCCAGGGGGGGCAGGTGTGGGCAGGACCTCGTCATGGCAGCCCCAAGAGCCCCATAAAGGGGTCATCCCAGGGCTTCACATCTCAGAGCGGCGGGGTCTGGTTTGAGCTTTGGAACCAATGTCGGGCAGCTGAATGAATGGGTGGAGGCGCCATGAGGACCAGTCAGGAGGCAAATGTGCAGGCCCAGCAGCCTATCAGGAGCAGGCCTCACAACCATCTGCTTTGTGGAGATGCTGGTGGAAATGTCCCTCATAACACAAGACGCATAATATTCTGAGAGGTGCTATGTTTCAAGAATAAAAAGCACAAGGTCTAGGGGATGAGCCAGGCTTGGACCCCAAATCACTTCCAACAAGCTGTGTGACTTCCAGCTGGTGACTAGACCTCTCTGGGCGTGTTACTCATTGCTGTATAAGAAACTGCCTCAAAACTGAGCAGCGTAGGGCCCCCTGGGTGGCTCAGTTGGTTAAGCGACTGCCTTGGGCTCAGGTCATGATCCCCGGGTCCTGGGATGGAGCCCCGCATCGGGCTCCCTGCTCGGCGGGAAGCCTGCTTCTCCCTCTCCCTCAGCCCTCCCCACACACCCCACCCCATGCTCTCTCTCTCTCTCTCTCTCCCCCCCAAATAAATAAATAAAATCTTTTAAAAAAAAACAAACTTAGCAGCTGCAAACACCATGTTTATCATCTTATAGTTTCTGAGAGTTGGGAATCCAGGAGCAGCTTAGCTGGGTCCCCAGCTCCGGGTTTGTCATGGGGCTGTGATCAAGGTGTCCGCCAGGGCCCGAGTCCTCTCCAAGTCCCGCGAGGCATAATCAGCCGCTGTTGGCAGGGTCAGTTCTTCATGGGGCTGTTGACGGAGGGCCTCCGTTTCTCACTATGAGGTTCCAGGTGGGGTTTGTCCAAAGCAGGCAGGGGGATAGTTGAGTCTGGAATCCAGGGGCGGGATCCAGGCAGGTGTATAAATTTGAGAGTCCTGTGCACATAAGTAGTATTTAAAACCTTGGTCACCAAGGAAGTGAGTGCAGATAGAAAACGGGGTTATTTTCATGTTGGGGAGATGAGGAGGAACCAGCAACAGAGGGAAGGAGTATGGGGGGCCCAGTGAGAGCCCCATAAAGGAAACGGCAAGACAGGAGTGCTCCGCTGGCCGGGGAGGTTGGCCGATCCGGGGGATGGTGCTGGGCGGGAGGCCACTGGGTTTAACGGTGACCTGGGAGCCACTGGTAACTTGGACCAGGTGGTGTCAAAGCTGATGGGATGAGCTTAAGAGAGACTGGCGGGGGAGAAAGTGGATCTGCACGGGCGTTTCAAGGAGTTCTGCTGTGAAGGAAAACGGAGGTAAGGCAAGAGCTGAACGGGGTTGTAAAGCCAACCATTATTTTTAAAGGAGGAGAAATGATTGCATGTTTGTGTTCTGATCAGAATCATCTAGGGTGAAGGGAAGGAAACATGGGACCGAGGAAGGCACGAGAGTGCTGGGTGATGCCCTGGGAAGGCGGGAGGGAGCGGAGGCCTGGCCGAAGACAGCCCGGAGCAGGGAGCAGGACAGTTCCTGGGAGTGTCGCGCCGAGCACAGGCCTCACAGCAGCTCCTTCCAGCTGCTCCCATCCCCCCCGCCATGAAATTGGGCCATCGGGAGAGAGGGAGGGTGGGGGGGGGGCGCTGGGGGTTGAAGAGGGGAGAGGGTGTGAAGGGCTCCTCCAGCAGAGCTGAGAGCTGCGGGCAAGGAACAAGGGACTTGGGGGTCCCGGCCCTGATAGAGACCTGTGTGTCCCTGGCGGTCACGCATGGACAGTGCGTTTGAGCTTTGCTGTAGCACGTTCGTGGGTATAGGCACAGAGGGAACAGCGAGGGCTTTAACCAGTGTGGGCAAGGTAGATTGAAGCTGGGAAAGGCAGGAGGAAGCAGGTCAAGGGAAAGGCAACAAGGGAAAGGTGGGATGTAGGATTATTAGAGTCGGGTGCCGGAGAGGGAGGAGACGGGGGGGGGGGGGGGGGGGGGGTTGAAATTGATTGGAGGGCGGAGCTACAGTGACTAGTCTCAAGGTCAGGGTGACCATTCCGCTCTGCCTGCCCTCCCAGGACCTTGTTAGAAATGCAGATTCTCTGGCCCACCCCAGACCTGATGTCTCAGACTCTCTGGGGATGGGACCAATGATCTGTGTTTGAAAAAGGTCCTAGGGTTTTCTGATACACACGAAGATCTGAGAACCACAGCTCTAGGGTATGATGGCTGAAGGAGGGGACAAATCACAGGACAAGAAGAATTTAAGAAACTGAGAAGTCAGGATGAGGACGTTGCCAGAAATTAAGCCAAGAGTAGAAGCTGAAGAAAGTGCTCTGACCCAGGAGCTAAAGTCACCAGGAAATGAGGACAGTGGCTGGGGCAGGGTAAGGAAGGCGCCTACATGCCGAGCCCAGTGATGGAAGGGCTGTGGGGAGCACAGTGGGCAGGAAACAGTCCCCCCAACATCCCACCTCGCCATCCCCCTCTCGCAGCACTTGGGGAGGGCACCGTGCACGCTGCAGGTGTGAGTACTACTCTCAGGCTGGCGAGAGTTGCTTGCATTTTCCAGGTGAGCCCAGTTTAATCACAAGGGTCCTTAAAGAGGGAGGGCAGGGTGGGGGGATGTGATCGCCGGCTTTGAAGATGGAGCGGGCCCCAGGCCAGGAGGCGATTCTCCCCTCGAGCCTCCAGAAAGGACGAGGCTCCATGGATACCTTGGTTTTAGCCCAGAGAGACCATTGGGGTTTCTGACTCCGGAACCTTAAGTTAATGAATTTGTGTTGCGTCAAGCCACTCGGTTTGTGATCACCTGTCGCGGGTCTCCGAGGGGAGCGGGGGGGGGGGGGGGCTCGGCCGAGTGGCGTCTTCAGTTAGAGCAAAAACATCAGGCACGCGGGCGCCGCAAGGCCGAGGATGTGGGGATTTTGTTTGGGGCTGGCCGTGAGATGCAGAGGGCGAAGGGAACTGGGGGGGCAAAACATGGGGTGTGCAGAGCCTCGTGGGGGCCAGCGAGTGGGAGACAGACAGGGGCTGGCTTGCCTCCGACGTGAACAGGGATGCAGGACAAAAAAGATCCGCGCTGAGGATGAGGCCGTGGGCGGTGGGAGACCGGGAAAGGGCGGGGGGGCGGGGCTGGGACCCGTTTTCACAACGTTCAGAGGGGGCCTGGAGCCACTCAGGGCAGTGTTCGTCCCTGTCCGGGCTCTAGGGGGTCGGCTTGAGAAGGACTTTCTGCAAGGCCTGTGCCCAGAGGGAGCCCTGGTGCCTCTGCACCTGTCGGGGGATGGATGAGGTGTGAGACCAGGCGCACGCAGGTGCCTCTGGGGAGGACCAGGTAGAGAGGATCCACAGCCACGCGTGCTTGCACAATCTAAGGCAGCCAGCAGGACGCTCGAATGGCGCCTCGCCTGCTTCAGACACTCCCGTTACTCACTTTGTCGACCAGACTCCCTGGAGAAGTCGTGTTCCACGTCTGGCTTGTAAATGGCAGCCGGCCAGCCGCCCTGTCTTCCTGTCCCCAAGGAGCTGATGCACCACGGCAGCAAGCACTTTACAGGCAGGAAGACCACTGGTGGCTGCAGGAGCCGGAAGGCCGACAACAGCCTGGCAGGCTCCGGGATTCTCGGCAATAATGGTCTTTATTGGCTTCTGCAGCGAGGAGAACTGGCTGTTTCCAGAAGACAGGCCGTAATACACTGATGTGTAATTAGAAGTGAACAAACTGAGCCGTGTGGGACAGAAGAAAGATCTCTCTTAAGTCAGATGTTTGGCTTTTAAAAATGTATTAAATAGTAGGAGACAATTAATTTTGCATGCATTCCAGACAAGTCCGATATTCTCAATGTCACTTGCAACTTAGACATGTTTATTCATTCACGCCATTCCAGAGGGCCTACTGTATGCAGGGTCTAGGTGTGTGGCATTGAACAAAGACAAACCCCATCCTTGTGCTCATGGAATTGACAGGTGTAAGAGATAGACCGTAAGCAAACAAGGAAATGGTTTTCCAAACAGAAGCATGCATGGGTTGTGACAGGTGTATGTGTCAATCCCACATTACCCGGTGGTCAGGGAAGTCCTCTGAGGATGGGATGTTTGATCAGAGACGGGAAGAATGAGGGAGAGCCAGGTCCATGAACCTCTGGGGTCAGAGCATTTGAGATCCTGGGAGAGCAGAGAAGGAGGCTGGAGAAAATTTTTGTCTAGACAAGGATCAGAAGAGAGACCGAAGCTTTAGCCAGAGGCGAGTCTGGAGAAGCTGTTGGCAGGGAAGATCACTGGAAGTCTTGCCTGCAATCTGGATCGTTCTAAATGCACAGGGAAGAGCTTGGTCCTGTGACCAGCAGGACAGAAGGGCTCTTGCAGTGTCTCAGATCCAAGTGGTCAAGCTGCCTGCTCCAGGTTTGAAATTAAAATAAAGAAGTGATGTCAGCAAAATGGCAAATAGGAGGTTTTTACCCCCCTCCCACAGAGCATTGATTCCCACCTCCCAGCTTCACCAAAGTGTAACTGACAAAATTGTAACCTAAAGTTACAGAGTATATACATTGTAAAAGGATTCCCCCTTCTAGTTAATTACACATCCATCATTCACATATTGACCCTTTCCTGTGTGTGAGGACATTTAGGTTGTCCTCTCTCAACAGATTGCAGTTCCACAACAGTGTTATCCACCATCATCACCGCGTTTTACATTAGATCCTCAGAACATACTCCTCTTACAGCTTAAAGTCTGTGCCTTTTTACCAACCTCTCCCTATTTTCCCCAGCCTTTGGTAACCACTTTTCTACTCTCTTTGAGCTGGACTTTTTTTTTTTCCCTCTTAGAGTCCACATAGCAGTGAAACCATGTAGTAGTTGTCTTTCCATGTCTGGCTGACTTCGCTTAACATAATGCTGTCCAGGTCCATGTTGCTGCAAACAGCAGGATATCTTTTCTTCTCGTGGCTGAATGATATTCCACTATGTGTATATACCCGCTCTTCTTTCTTTGTCCATTCATCCACTGACAGAGGCTTAGGTGGTTTCTATATCTTAGCTACTAGGAAATTTGCTGCAGTGAACATGGGAGTGTAGGTCTCTCATTTCCTTTGGCTCTATACCCAGAAGGGGGATGGCTGGATCATCTGGTAGTGCTCTTTAAGTTTTCAAGGAAACTCCATACTGTTTTCCACAGCGGCTGCACCAATTTACATCCCCACCAACACGGCATCAAGTTTCCCTTTGCTTCCCCCTCCTCCCCCCGGGGCTTCTCTCTTGTCTTTTTGATAACTGCCATCCTACCAGGTACGAAGTGAGCTTTCGTTGTGGTTATGATTTGCATTTCCCTGATGACGAGTGATGCTGAGCACCTTTTCATGTACCTGTTGGCATGTGTTCTTTGGGGAAATGTCTTATTTCATTAGTCTACCCATTTTTTAAATTCGATCATTTGGTGGTTTTGTTATTGAGTTAAGAGTTCTTCGTGTATCTTGAATATTAACCCCTTACTAGATTTGCAAATATTTTCTCCCATTCTGTAAGTTGCCTTTTCATTCTCTTGATGGTTTCCTTTGCTGTGTGGGAGCTCCTTTAGTTCGATGTAGTCCCATCTGCTTTTTCTTTTTCTTTTTCTTTTTTTTCCTTTGCATTTGTTCCCTGTGCTTTTGGTGTCAAATTCAAAAAAATCCTCACCAAGACTAATGTCAAGGAGCTTACTGCCTATATTTTCTTCTAGGAGTTCCATGGTTTCGGGTCTTATGTTAGGTCTCCAATCCATTTTTGAATAGATTTTGTGTGTGTGTAAAATACGGGTCCAGTTTCATTCTTTTCCGTGTGGCTGTCCAGTTTTTCCAGCAGTGTTTATTGGAGGGACTATCCTTTCCCTGTTGTCTGTTCTTGGCTCCTTTGTTGTAAATTAGGCAGCCATATACGCATGGCTTTTTTTCTGGACTCTCTCTGTTCTCTTTCGTTGATCTGTATGTCTGTTTATATGCTAGTACCACACTGTTTTGATTACTATAACTTTGTGATGTAATTTAAAATCAGAAAATGTGCTGCCTACAGCTTTGTTCATCTTAAGATTGTTGTGGTTATCTGGGGTCTTTTGTGGCTCCATACAAATCTTAGGATTCTTTTTTATTTCTGTGAAAACTACCATTGGAATTTTGATAGGGTTTAAATCTGTGGATTGCTTTAGGTAGAATGGACTTGGGATATCGTTCTGTTTATTTGTGTCCTCCTCAAATTCTTCCATCAGTAACTTCTAGTTTTCAGTACACAGATCTTTCACCTCTTCGGTTAAATTCATTCCTAGGTATTTTTTAGGATGAATTTCTCTTTCAGACAGTGTATAGAAATGCTGACTTTTCTATAATTTTTGTATCCTGTAACTTCACTGAATTTGTTCTAATGGTTTTTTGGTGGCATCTTTAAGATTTTCTATATATTGTATGTTATCTGCAAACAGAAACATTACATCTGACAAATACGAAGGATCAGCATCTGTCTTCGGCTCAGGTCATGATCCCAGGGTCCTGGGATCGAGCCCCACATCGGGCTCCCTGCTCAGCAGGAAGCCTGCTTCTCCCTCTCCCATTCCCCCTGCTTGTGTTCCTTCTGTCACTGTGTCTCTCTCTCAAATAAATAAAAATCTTCAAAAAAAAAAATACAAAGGATCACAAGGGACTACTGTAAACAAATATACAACAATATATTGTATAATCTAGAAGAAATGGACAAATTTCTAGAAACCTACCACCTGCCAGGACTAAATCATGAAGAAAAAGGAAATCTGAAAAGACCAATTATTGATTCAGTCTCCTTGCTGGTAATCAAAAAACCTCCCAACAAAGAAAAACCCAGTACTAGATGGCATTACTGGTGAATTCTTTCAAACATTTAAAGAACTAATCCAGTCCTTCTCAAGGTCTTCCAAAAAATGGGAGTATTTCCAAACTCATTTTATGAGGCCTGCAATACCCTGCTACAAAAGCCAGACCGAGGACACTGCAAGAAAACGCAACTATGGGCTAACATCTCTGATGGACAGAGATGCAAAAAATCCTCAACAAAATACTAGCAAACCAAATTCAACAGCACTTCCAAAGAATTCTACACCATCATCAAATGGGATTTATCCCTGGGATGCAAGGATATTTCAGTATACACAAATCAGTAAGTATGATATACCCCTTTGACAAAATGAAGGATAAAAATTAGATAATCCATCTCCATAGATGCACAAAAATTTGACAAAATTCATCCTAATGATACAAATTCTCAGCAAATTAGGTACAGAGGAATGTACCTCGCATTCAACTTGTTAAAGGCTGTATGTGACAAGCCTACAGCTAACCTCATACTCAACAACGAAAAGCTGAAGGCTTTTCTGCTTAAATTAGGAACAAGACAGGGATGCCCAATCTTACCTTCTACTCACAGTACTAGAATTCCTTGCCAGAGCTATTAAGCAAGAAAAAAGATATAAAAGGCATCCAAATTAGAAAGGAAGAAGTAAAATTGTCAGTTTGCAGATGACATGCTCTTCTGTTTAGAAAGCTCTAAAGACTCCACCAAAAATAAAAAAACAAAACTGCAAGAATAAATGAATTCAGCTGAGTTGCAGGATACAAAATTAACAAAAATCAGTTACGTTTCTATACACGAACAATGAACTATCCAAAAAAGAAACTAAGAAAATGATCCTATTTACAATAACATCAAAAAGAATAAAATACTTAGGAATAAATTTAACCAGGGAAGGTAAAGATCTGGACACTGGAAACGATTAAACATTGAGCAACACTGAAGAAGATCCAAATAAATGGAAAGATACCCCACGCACATGAATTAGAAGAATTGTTAAATTTTCCATACTATGTAAAGCGATCTACAGATCCAAAGTAAGCCCTAAGTGTCCATCAGTGGACAAATGGATATGGGAAATGTGGCATATACATACAATGGAGTATGATTCAGCCGTAGAAAGGACATCCTGCCATTTGAGACAGTGTGGATGAAACTGGAGGACCTAATGCTAAGCAAAGTAAGACAAAGACAAATACTGCAAGAGCCCACTTATATGTGGAATCTAAAAAAGTCAAACTCGTAGTAACATGGTAGAATGGTGATTATCAGCGCTGGGGGCTGGGGAAAATAGGGAGATGTTAGAGGGTATAGACTTTCAGTTACGAGATCAGTAAGTTCTAAAATCTAACGTATGTCATTGTACCGAGAGTTAATAATTACATTTGAAGCTTACTAAGAGAGTACATCTCAAGTGTCCTCCCCCCCCACACACACAAAGGTAACTATGAGGTGATGTGTGTGTTAAATAGCTTGACTTTTGATAGTCATTTCACAGTGTTTGCATATACCAAGATACCATGTTGTCTACCTTAAATACATAGAATTCTTATTTGTCAACAATACCCCAAGACAGTTGGAAAAAACTGAAATGTAAAGAGAATCCCTTAGCAGGCTTGAAGTGAGGGTGTGACACCTGAATTTTCTCTAAGCTGAGTCTGGCTGTTGTGTGGTCCCTGAGGGCAGGAGTGGGCCAGGGCAGTGAGGGGCCAGGCAGAAGACAATGGTGGTTCCGTGGGCATGAAGCCAAGAGGTAATTGCAGAGATAGACCCACCAGGATTTGCTGATGTGTGAGCCTTGGGGACAGTGAGGGTTTCAGGGTCACTCCTGGGGTTTTGACTGCAGAATGCTTAGGTGGTTGTCACAAACTGATGGGGAAGATGGGGTGTACTTGGAAGGCCTAGGTGTGGGGAGAGAGGAGACTGGGAATTGAGAAGAGCGGGGGCACATTGAGCTAGAAATGGCTCCTGGCTATCAAAGTCGCATGGGAGTCTGGGGAGTGTATAGGTGAGGGTAAACGCCGGTGCCAAGGTTGTCCTGTGAATCTCTTCCTCAAGAGCTGTCCTGATGGCATCAACTGCAGAGGACTCTTGATCAGATCACAGCTACCCTCTGACATTTTGAGGACCAGCAGCAATGGTCATGAGGGTGTTTACTGGGAAGTTCCAGCAGGAGCTCATGGAAGGCCACCATCTCCTAGCCCCTAGAGAATGGCTAGGATCAGATTGTCATTGTACTTCATGTCTGAAGTTCATTGTACTCTGTGTGCAGAGTTTCAGGGTTTGAAATTTCTAGTGAACCAAGAAATCCTGGGCTAGGGCAAAGGTTTCCAGGTCTTTGGTGATAACTCCGCACTGGGCCATTTTCCAAGCTCGACTTCTGAATTTTACCGGGGGGTGGGGGGTGGGTGGGCAGGGAGGAGGTGAAGGAAGAGACTGTTTAGAAGTTTGGAGTGGGTAGCCCCTTTTGGAGAAAGTTTGGTCCAACCTTGTTCAGCAAATGTGCCTCCTATATAGCTCATTCAGCTACCCAGGCTCCTCAAACAAAAATGACTTTGCTTTCATTTCTTTTTTTCTTTTAAAAATTTTTAAACCTTTAATTCCAGTATAGTTAACATACAGTGTTTATATTCATTTCAGGTATATAATGTAGGGATCCAGCAACTCCATACATTCCTCAGTGCTCATCCTGAGGAGTGTCCTCCTTAATCCCCATCACCTGTTTCCCCTACAGCCCACCCACCTCCCCTCTGGCAACCCAGTTGGTTCTCCATAGTTAAGAATCTGTTTTTTGGTTTGTCCCTTCTGTTTGTCTTGTTTTTTTCTTCCACATAGGAGTAAAATTATATGGTATTTGTCTTTCTCTGATTGGCTTATTCACTTAGCAGTATAGTCTCCAGATTTATCCATGTTGTTGCAAATGGCAAGATTTCATTATTTTTTATGGCTGAGTAATATTCCATTGTGTGTATATAGACCACATTTTCTTTATCCGTTCATCTGTGGATGGACACTTGGGCTGCTTCCATAATTTGGCTATTGTAGGTAATGCTACAATAAATATAGGGGTTCAAATATCTTTTTGAATAAGCGTTTTCGGGTTCTTTGGGTAAAAACCCAGTAATGTGATTACTGGATTATAGGGTAGTTCTATTTTTAATGTTTTGAGGAAGCTCCATACTGTTTTCTGGAGTGACTGTCCCAGTTTGCCTTACCACCAACAGGACACGAGGGTTCCTATTTCTCCACATCCATGCCAACCCTTGTTGTTTTCTGTCTTTTTTTTTTTTTATTTTAGCCATTCTGACAGGTGTGGAGGTGATCGCATTGTGGTTTTGATTGGCATTTTCCTGATGATTTATTAGTGATGTTGAGCATCTTTTCATGTGTCCTTTGGCCATCTGTATGTCTTTGGAGAAATGGCTGTTCATGTCTTCTGTCCATTTTTAATTGGATTATTGGGGTTTTTTGGTGTGGAGTTGTAGAAGTTCTTTATGTATTTTGGACACTAACCCTTTATTGGATATGTCCTTTGCAAATACCTCCTCCCATTCAGTATCTTTGATAGTCTTTTAGTTTTATTGATAGTTCCCTTTGCTGTACGAAAGCTTTTTATTTTGATGGAGTCCCAATAGTTTATTTTTGCTTTTGTTTGACCTGCCTCAGGAGACCTATCTAGAAAAGCATTCCTATAGTCAATGTCAGAGAAATTACTGTGCTCTCTTCTAGGTTTTTATGGTTTCAGATCTCACATTTAGGTCCTTGATCCCCTTTTGAGTTTATTTTTGTGTGTGGTGTGAGAAAGTGGTCCGGTTTCCGTCTTTTGCATGTAGCTGTCCAGTTTTCCCAGCACCATACGTTGAAGAGCCTGTCTTTCCCCCATGGCATATTTGTGCCTCCTTTGTCAAAGATTGACCATATAATCATGGGTATATTTCTGGGCTCTCTATTCTGTTTCATTGATCTATGTGTCTCTTTTTATGTCAGTACCATACTTTTGATTTTGATTTTGTTTTGATTACTACAGCTTTGTAATGTATCTTGAAATCTAGGATTATGATACCTACTTTTGTTCTTTTTCAAGATTGCTTTGGCTCTTTGGGGTCTTTTGTGGTTCCATACGAATTTGAGGATTACTTGTTCTAGTTCTGTGAAAAATGCTGTTGGTATTTTGATAGGGATTTCATTAAATCTGTAGATTGGTTTGGGTAGTATGGACATTTTAACAATATTTGTTCTTCCAATCTGTGAGCATGGGATATCTTTCCATTTGTGTCCTCTTCAATTTCTTTCATCAGTGTTTTATACCTGAAGAGTACAAGTATTTCACCTCCTTGGTTAAGTTTATTCCTATTTATTTTATTATTTTTGATGCAATTGTAACTGGGATTGTTCTCCCAATTTCCTTTTTGCTACTTCATTATTAGTGTATAGCAATGCAGTGGATTTATGTATATTGGTTTTGTATCCTGCAACCTTACTGAATTCATTTATCAATTCTAGTAGTTTTTTGGGTAGTCTTTAGGGTTTTCTCTCTATATATTATCATGTCATCTTCAAATACTGAAAGTTTTGCTTCTTCTTTATGAGTTTGGGTGTCTTTTATTTCTTTCTGTTGTCTGATTGCTGTGGCTAGGACTTCCAATATTATGTTGAATAAAAGTGGTGAGAATGGACATCTTTGTCTTGTTTCTGACCTTAGAGGAAAAACTGTTTTTTCACCATTGAGTATGATGTTCACTGTGGGTTTTTCATATAAGGGCTTTATTATGTTGAGATGTGTTCCCTCTAAACCTACTTTGTTGAGGGTTTTTATCATGAATGGATGTTGTACTTTGTCAAATGCTTTTTCGGCATCTAATGAAGTGATCATATGGTTTTTTATCCCTTCTCTTGTTGATGTGATGTGCCACATTGATTTGCGAATATTGAACCACCCTTGCATCCCAAGAGGAAATACCACTTGATTGTGGTGAATGATTTTTTTAAAGGTATTGTTGGGTTTGGTTTGCCAGTATTTTGTTGAGGATTTTTGCATCTATGTTCATCAGAGATATTGACCTATAGTTCTGTTCTTCTGTAGTGTCTATCTGGTTTTGGTATCAGGGTGATGCTGGTCTCAGAATGAATTTAGAAACTTTCCTTTCTTTTCTACTTTTTTGGGAATAGTTTGATGAGAATAGGTACTAACTCTTTTTTAAATTTTGGTAGAATTCACCTGTGAAACCATCTGGTCCTGGAATTTTGTTTGTTGGGAGTTTGTTGTTGTTTTTGTTTAATTTAGTTTTTTGGGGGTTTGTTCGAGCGCGTGTGAGAGCAAGAGCAGGGAGGGGCAAAGGTAGAGGGAGAGAGAGAATCTTAAGCAGGTTCCACGCCCAACACGGAGCCCAACTCAAGTCTCAATCTCATGACCCTGAGATCATGACTTGAGCCAAAATGAAGAGTCAGATACTTAACCAACTGAGCTACCCAGTGCCCCCTGTTGGGAATTTTTTGAATACTGATTCAATTTCATTGCTGGTAATTAGTCTGTTCATATTTTCTATTTCTTGCTTTAGTTTTGGGAGGTTGTGTATTTCTAGGAAGTTATCCATTTCTTCTAGGTTGTCTAATTTGTGGGCATATAATTTTTCATAATTTTCTCATAATCCTTTGCATATATGTGGTGCTGGTTGTTCTTTCTCCTCTTTCATGTATGCTTTTGTTTGAGTCCTCTCTCTCTTTTTAAAATGAGTCTGGCTAAAGTTTCTCTTTTGTTGATCTTTTCAAAGAACAAGTTCCTGGTTTCATTGATCTTTTCTATTGTTGTTGTTTAGTTTCTATTTCATTTATTTCTGCTCTAATCTTTATTATTTTTTTTCTACTGGTTTAGGGTTTTGTTTATATTTTCTAGCTCCTTTAGGTGTAAGGCTAGGTTGAGATTTTTCTTGCTTATTTAGGTAGGCTTGTATTGCTATAAACTTCCCTCTTTTGAACAGCTTTTGCTGCATTCCAAAGATATTGGCCCATTGTGTTTTCATTTTTATTTGTCTCCATGTATTCTTTGATTTCCTCCTTGATTTCTTCATTGACCCATTCATTGTTTAGTAGCATATTACTTGACCTCCATGTATTTGTGCCTTTTCCCCAGGTTTTTTTTTCTTGTGGCTGATTTCTAGTTTCATAGCATTGTGGTGAGAAAAGATGCTTGGTATGACTCTGACCTTTTTGAATTTGTTGAGACTTGTTTTGTGGCCTAATATGTTATCTATTCTGAAAGATGTTCCATGTGCACTTGAAAAGAATGTGTATTCTTCTGGTTTAGGATGGAATATTCTGAATATATCTGTTAGATCCATCTGTCCAATGTGTCATTCAAAACCACGATTTCCTTATTGATTTTCTGTTTCAATGATCTAGCCACTGTTTGTAAGTGGGGTGTTAAAGTCCCCTACTATTACTGTATTACTATTGATTACTTCCTTTATGTTTGTTATTAACAGCTTTATGTATTTGGGTGGTCCCATGTTGGGTGCATAAATATTTACAATTGTTATATCTTCTTGTTGGATTGTCCGCTTTATGATTATATATTGTCTTTCTTTGTCTCTTGTTACAGTCTTTGTTTTAAAGTCTATTGCTTCCTTGGCTTTTCACTTCCATTTGCATGATCTATGCTTTTCCACTTCTTTGCTTTTAATCTGCAGGTGTCATTAGGTCTGAAATGAGTCTCTTGTAGGCAACATAATAGATGGGGGTCTTGTTTTTGTTTTAATCCATTCAGTCACCCTAAGTGTTTATATTGGAACATTTATTGCACTTATTCTCAAAGTAATCATTGACAGATATTTATTGCCATTTTGTTTGTTTTGTGGTTGTTTTTGTTGTTCGTCTCTGTTCCTTCTCTTTCTTTCACAGTTTGGTTTTCTTTAGTGGCATACTTGGGTTCTTTCTCTTTTGGTTCTTTGCATATCAATTACTAGTTTTTGATTTGTGGTTACAATTAGGTTTGCATGGAACATCTTCTGCATATAGCAGTCTATATTAAGTTAATGGTTACTTAAGTTTGAACCCATCCTTTACTCCTCTCCCCTCCACCTTCTAGGTGTACGGTATCATAGTTTGTGTCCTTTCATTTTGTGGATCCCCAGGTTTTTATAGATATACTTGATTTTACTGCTTCTGTGTTTCCTGCTGTTCTTACTGTTACTTACGGTTTTTCCCTTCCACTCAAAGAGTCCCCTTTAACATCTGTTGTAGGGCTGGTTTAGTGGTCATGAATTCCTTTATGTTTGGGAAACTCTTTCTCTCTCTCTCTCTATTCTGAATGGTAGCCTTGCTGGTGAGAGTACTCTTGGCTGCCAATTTTTCCCTTTCAGCACTTTGAATATATCCTGCCACTCTCTTCTGGCCTGCAGAGTTTCTGCTCAAAATTCAGCTGATAGCGTCATGGAGTTCCCCTTCTATCTGAGTGCTTTATTTTCTCTTGCTACTTTTAAAATTCTCTTTATCTCTACTTTTTGCCATTTTAATTAGTGTGTGTCTTGGTGTGGACCTCCCTGGGTTGATTTTGTTGGGGGATCTCTGTGCCTCCTGGATCTGGATTTCTGTTTCCTTCCCCAGATTTGGGAAATTTTCAGCTATTATTTCTTCAAATAAATTTTATGACCCCTTTTCTCTTTTCTCCTTCTGGGATCCCTATAATGTGAATGTTATTATACTTAATGGTGTTGCCAAATTTCCTAAGTCTATTTTCACTTATTATTTTTCTCTCTCCTATTCAGCTTGATTGCTTTCCATTAGTCTGTGCTCCAGGTCACTGATCCATTCTTCTCCTTCCTCTAGTATACCATTTATTCCCTCTAGTGTATTTCAGTTTAGTTCTTCATCTCTGATTGGTTCTTTATGTTTTCTGTCTCCTTGTTAGGGGCCTCACTGAGGTCCTCCACTCTTTTCTCAAATCCAATGAGTAGTTTTTTTACCATTACTTTAAATTCTCTATCAAGCTATTACTGATCTTCATTTCATTTAGTCTCTTGCTGTATTTTGCCTTGTTCTTTCATTTGAGACCTATTCCTCTGTCTCCTCATCTTGTCAAACTCTCTGTGTCTGTTTCTTTTTTTTAAAAAAAAGATTTTATTTATTTTTCGAGAGAGAGCAGGGGGAGGAGCAGAGGAAGAGGGAGAGAGAATCTCAAGCAGACTCCCTGCTGAGTGTGGAGCCCGATGTGGGGCCCAATCCCACGACCCTGTGATCGTGACCTGAGCCGAAATCAAGAGTCAGATGCTTAACTGACTGAGCCCCCAGGTGCCCCTCTGTTTCTGTGTGTTAGTAAAGTCAGCTAGGTCTCCTACTCCTGCAAGTAGTGGCCTCATGAAAAAGAGGTCCTGTAGTGCCCTGCAGTGCAATGTTCCCTGTTCACCAGAACTTTGTGCTTCTGGGGTGTCTCCTGTGTGTGTTGCATGTGCCCTACGGTGGCTGAGCTGCTTTTGCCTTCAGTCCGGTCATCTGCAATGGCTCTTTTCGCCTGTTGTGGGTGGGGTTTGGTAGCTGTGTTATTAGTAGACCAGTCTGGGGCCACGCTGGGCTTGAGTTGAGTCAGACCAGGTGTTTGCTGGAGATGTAGTCACACTGAACTGCAGGAGAATGTGGGGGCGGGGCATGCGGTGACAGCAAGGTCCGCACCCGTGGGAGGGGACCTGTAGCCCCCAATGGCGGCAGGCTGGGTTGGAGGGGGCAGATCCCCAGAAGCAGGTGGGGGGCGGGAAGCAAGATTTGCAGGAGTCTGCTGCGGGAGGAGACCTGGGGCAGAGGCCTGGTAGAAGGGATGTGTCCGCAGGAGGACGCAGGGGCAGGGCACGCTGTTAGCAAGTTAAGTAGGGATTGTTGTGGCCTTGCTGTTTCCCATAGGTGTCTAGGCTCCAGGGCAGGGGGAGGGAAATGGCACCCACCAGCTCCTTTGTTCCTGAAGAAGTGTCTCTGTTTCTCCAGCACCAGCTCTGAGATTAGTAAACAGATCTCCCTCCCATAGAACACAAGCAATTTTCAAACTGCTGCTTCTATACTTTCTGTCCAAAGGCTGGTTTGTTGTGCTGTCTCTTTAAGGGCAAGGACTCAGCTTCCTCTCTCCCCCCAGCTCTGCCAGAGCCTGTTGATTTTTAAAGTTCTAGGTTTTAAGCCCAGGGGATTGTAAGAACTCCTGAAATTTGGCCCCTCCAGTTTTCAAAGCCAAATGGTACGGGGATTGGTCCTTCTCATGCAGCCTTCCTAGTCAGAGAGTCTGTTTCTCTCCCCGCTATGCACCCGTGGCCTCCCTCCAGCGGACAGTCCCGTGGGTCCGTTTAGCTCCCGACTGTGTCCCTGCCCTTCTTACCCTTTGATGTGGCCCCTTCTCCACCTTTAGCTATGGAGAGTCTCCTTTGCCCTTCTTTGTGTCATTTTCTGGGTTATTTACCCCGATGTGGTTGTTGCCTTGTTCTGTCAGTGGGACGAGGCGAGCTTAGGGTCCTCCTGCTCTGCCACCTTCCCCAGAAGTCTGGCCTTCATTTCTTAATGGTCCCTGTGCTTATGCCCCCTTCCCAGGATTATTTCATATTCAACCTGCTCCTGCCAAGAAATCAGTTTCCTTCCAATTTATGAACCTGAAAATGTTGTAGTTAGCATTTCCTTTGCTCTTGTCTTACTGCTTCTTCAGATTCCCACTTGTTACTAAGCGAGTGCTGTGTTTTCACTCCTTAGAACAAAACTACATCATGCTGTTGCATGAGGCAAGAGACATTCACAGATTTGCTAAGCTGCCCTGATGCAGAGAAGTTCGATGCCCCCGTGAGTTTCCCTTTTGTTTCAGGATTTGAATATTGGGTAAGTTCAAGTTTTTGGCTTTAACAATTTCGTGTGAAAAGTTTGAGACCTATTGTCAGAACTCTGAATGCTTTCTTCCCGACATTAGGAAAATGAGGTCCAGCTTTAGGTGAATCTTAAGTTTGCCAGATGATTGGATATTGTATCAATAGCTAATTATTAAGTTAACAGTGTTAATGCCTATGATGCAGGGACTGTTCTTATCCTCATTTTACATCTAGGGAAATCGAGGCACAGGTTGACTTGTGTTTCCCAAGTGTGAGTCAGATATAAACCTAGAACACAGACTTATTTTTTAAATGGCTGTATAGTTTTAACCTTGTCCTCTGCCTAAGGTGATTTTCTATTCGGGAAAAGCAGCATAAAGTTTTTATGAAGTTAATTTAAGCCCAACCGGCATACACAGCTACAGCAAAAACTGTAAGGGGGCAGAATTGCCCATAGAGTGTGTGGGCCTGGGGAAATTATTTTTATGCGGATCCTGTCTACATAAGCAATTTGGGACTTCCTCAAATCAATGTTTCAGCACCATTCCGGTGACCCAATTTCACATGATCCCACAAAAAAATTAAAACTAAACTCCTCACAACAAAGCTCTTCTGGAAACCAGGTTGGACCCCATAGGTGTGGGTTGTAGAGCTCTTTGGGGCATCTGGTTGACCTTGTGCTCTGAAGGGCAGAAATGGGAACTAGCCGGTCCTAGCCGCTAGAGGGGACCACGGGTTCCAGTAGCCAGAACCCATGCAGGGCCCTGTGTGTGCTTGGGACACTGCACCCATATGGTACTACTGCTTCCAGACCCTGGAAGGGGGGCTTGGAAAGGGCCCAAGAAAGGCATCCCAAGGCAGGGCCATGGTGTGGGAGAGTGGTCATGAAGCAGGGGCAGGGATCCGGCTTCCCCGGGGCTTAAGGGCAGCACTGACCAGTGGATGATGTTGGAACAATATTAAGACCTGAATAGTGATTACTTCCAAACCTCTTAATAGCTAAAGCACCCGGGGTGGAGGGCGGGGAGCTGTTGTAAGGAGGAAGCCAGCTGGAAAGTTCTAGTATTTACAATATCCAATTCTGTTGGTGGGTTTGGTAAAAGAGACTTTTTTTTAATTGGGTAAAATGTTCAGGCAAAGAACTGCTTTTCCTTTCAAGTGACCAGCTCAACCCAGCTGGCTCTGAATGCTCTGAAAGCTTCCATGAGCTGGCCCAAGGTGGACATTCTAAACCTTGACGTGGATGCTGCTTCTAAACAGGTGTAGGGACCGATTATAGCAGAGCTTCTATGATGGGAGAGGGAGAGAAATGGACGAATCCAGGATGACCTAGTGGCTCCGTCGCTTGGGGCAAGTGGCTTCTGAGCCCTAACGTAAGATAAGAAACAGAGAGCATCTACCTCCTAGGACTCAGACGAGGACTGAACACATTCAGGGTATATGTACCCACACCAAAGCTCCTTATATGAACTCAAACTGTCAAGGGGAAATTTGAGCAGCCTCTCTAGAGAAGAAAAGATACACCAAGGTAGCCATTGCTTTCTTTCAACTGTTTTATTGCTAAACTATCATGATACAAGCCGTATAAAAATACTTTACATATAGCAAAAATAAACTACATTAAACTGGAGATTAAAAACGTTTTGCATAGGAATGTGATGTATTCAAACTTCTTTAACAGTCAAGATTTTAAAAACCGAAGCCTTCCAGCACCACCCCGTTGGAGAGCATTCTATTTGTTGGAGAACTAACTCGGGCATTGTCAACATTTTCTCCCCTCTGAGGGCTGTAGAGGCAAAGGGAGTAAGGAAGCTTCTTTGACAAGATGCTCGGGATGCTAAGCTTGTCCTAACCACAGCCTCTGTCTGCTTATGCCAATCACGATGCTGAAAGGATGTGCTCTGCTGGAAACGGCTTTGCATCCAGTGCATCCAAACCCTAAGCCAGGCAGGTGTTTGGTCTGCTAACATGCATCAAGGCCGAGTGTTCAATGTTGTTTTTCCAGCACCCCATCTCCTTTTCAGAGGGGCTTGCTTAGGGACCATCTCTGAGGGAGGTTGGGATGTGTTGGGCACCTGCTAAAGGGTTATCCCTCCAAAAAATGAGTGCGGGAAAGTTTACCCCAGCTTGTCAAGAATGTCACAACCCCCATGACTCTTGTAAACGCGAACAAAACTGTTAAGCGGACCTCTGACAGAGTTTCAATTCCAAACAATAGAAAGCACTTGGAAAGTGTTTGACATGAAAATAAACACATTCAGCCTTCCCTTTATTTCCAAGTGACAACTAGAACACATCAGCTTCCAATCTGTCTAAATGTGATCGCTCCCACACTGGCCAAGGCTGGCTTCCTGAGACCGACGTCTTGGCTCCTGGATGTAAACAAGAAAGGCCACATCAGTGTTTCCCAGCTTCTAGAAGAAATCAACCCGATTCATCTAGGGTGCGTCTCTGCTGGAAAACTCTGCAGGTCCTTTGGATAATGCGTACGAGGGGTTATCTACCAGGATTTGGTCAGCTCTGTAAACATGAGCCTGCACTGAGGGTTCTATGAATGTGAACATGAACTCTTCTAGAATCCCATTACAACACAGGCAGTTTTGTTTTTAAATCAAAATCACCTCCTAGGCTACTGCTTTGGGGGATCTCAACACTTTACAATTCTCCTCTGTGACCAGACGAAGGCTCAGAGCTGAAGTCCATGTCCTCTTAAGCAACCATTAGAGCGTTCCTTCTTCCACAAAACCATCCCTGTTTCCAGAGATGCTTTCTTCTAAGACTCAGGTGACTGACAGACTCGGAGGTGGGTTTTTGGTTTTTGTTTTGGTTTGGTTTTTGTTTTGTTTTGTTTTTTTTTTGCTAGCATGAATCACACAATTTCAAGAATACATCATTTCCCTTAGGGGGAGAAAATCAACAACATATGTAAAAAGAAACACTTGAAAAAGATTTCAACCATTTATAAATAGTTTCTAATTCTAACAGGGGGTGGGGTGTGATATTTTCAGGACAGATAAAAAGCATAAACATACAGATAAGAAAATAAAATTTAATAACCTACTAATTTCGATCGCTCTTATATATTATCAAGCAGCAGTATTTTTGTACAATACAGGAAGACTTGCAGACTTGGGAAACTACTACATTCAGCAACATGGTAGATTCCTGTTGGCGGTGCTACATATTTACCTTGGATGTAGCAAGTGCAAACCTCGACCTGAGATCCTTCTATCACGTGCAACACACACACATCTTTACCACTTAGACATCCTTATTTTTCTCCTTCTCTCAGAGGATCTTATTGCCTCTTCCCAGACTGAAAATATTTCATGAGCAATTCCTCCTGGCAAAATTTCCTCCTGGCATTTGTTACTGACCAAACTTTCTTGATCGCTGTCGGTTCCTAATACACATTCTCTCGCCTGTTTAGGTCTCAAAACTAATGCTTTGGTTTCTCTTTCCTTTGTTATTTGGTATAGTTGTTTATGAAAGTGCTTCCTCTAATATCCAGCTAGGAGGTCTTAGAAAAAGCTTGCGTGTGCGTTAGAGACACACACACACACACACACACACACACACACACACACACACACGTACAGGAGTCTGAACTAGCGGGAGGCCCTTTTCCCTGACAGAGATGGAAGATCGATGGAAAACACGTTAGCCCTTGTTCTCCCCGTCCAGGCACAACGAAGCAGAGAGACTTTGCTACAATAGCAGGAAGGCACTTGGGTAAAACATTCAGATAACTGAGGAAAGGCCAAATTCCCTCATGTGCAAAAAAAAAAAAAAAACAAGGCTAAGGTTCCCAGCCAGGTCAAGTGAGAACAGATCACTCACCAAATACTTTTAACTCTTCCTCCGTGAAGTCAATTTTGCTGGAGAGAGAATGCTTTAGGTAAAGCTGCTGGTACAAGGAATCTTTTTACTAATGAGGGAGAATTTCACATCCCAGAAGCTCTGCAGCAGTAGTCAAGCTCTTACTGGCATGTTGTAGAGAAGAGCATTTTGCCAAACTCTGGGCTTGGAGAGAGGTCCCCAGTTGTTGGGGAAGCTAAATGCTAGGTCTCCACTGAAAGGTCACACCCTGGGCATTCTCTCCCACTCTCTGGAGCACCAGACCCTCCGGGCCGTAGCCGCCAAGCCTCGGGCTCCTGGCCAAGCTGTGGGGAAGACTTAACCTCTGCGTCACCTTGTCAAGGAAGCCAGGACTCAGAAAACCCACAGCGAGCCCTTAACGGCCATGATTCTCTTCCTCGGCTTCTACCTAGCAGAGTGGACTGAGAAATCCCTAAGAAGAGCCTTTCGAAGAGGGCCAGGAATATGTACATCCTGTGTGGATTACGGGGGAAGAAACTAAATGGCTAAAAATGAATCTCTGGCTTGTCCCAGGGGGTCCACAATAAAGGCCAACAGGAACACATCTGTGTGATGAAAAACTCCCCGGCCGAGAACTTTGAGAGTTTTAGGTGTTTGCAGAAACTGCACCAAAGGAGGAAGACTCTTGAGGACTCGGTGTGCACAGTAGAGACACCTGGGCAGAAAACCACCACACGACCGGTCTGGGCAGAGCTCCTTCCAACTGAGGCAGGCGCGTGGGTAGACTCTCTTCGATGCGGATGAAGCAGCTAATGCAGACGCGTCTTTTGGGACGGAGGGGCACTTAAAATGGATTCAGGCCAAAAAAAAAAAAAAAATCAACTTTAGGGCCAAAGCCTGAGCTTGTTGTCCCACTCGGAGACTAGGCCAGAGAGGGAGTTTAACCCTTGTCGTGGGGGAACCCACTCAGAGAAACACTTAGGCCTGCCCATTGATTGCCTCGTTTCATGCTTCACAAAACACCTGCGCTGTTTACGTGCTTTCTTTTTCTCCTTTGGTTGCTGTAGCTCTTCCAGGATTCCTTCTCAAAATTCAATGCACATGCTTGAGATTCTTCTTTACCAGTTTATAGAAAAGCGCGCCGGCCGCGAAGAAGCAAGCAAGCGAGACTAGCCGAAAGCCATCGGGTTGCAGGCCTGCAGCGGCCAGGTGCTCACGCCGCAGCCTGGGGTCCCTGCCCGGGTCCCGCCACTCCCTGCAGGGGTGAAGAGCAGCGGGCCCAGAGAGCTTCCCCCTCTCCAGCTGTCTTGGGCCGGCTTTTTGAAGCGGAGACAAAAATAACAAATGTGGACACAGGTCATAACTTAACGCTGCGTTTTAACGGGTCATCTTGTGTGGGCCAGCCTTGCTTCAGAATGAGAAAACTGACAGATAAGGTGGGAGCTGTGGACCGACCGTGGCCGGGACTCGGCGGTCCCTAAGGAGGACGGTCCGGCTTCTGGGTTTTTTTTTTTTCTTCAGCCCGGAAGCCAGGCTCGCTCGGGTCAGGTTCCTTGGGTGGCTCTGTTTGAAAACTCCTTTTTCCTTCAAAAGGTACAGGAGCTGTAACTGTGACCTGGAAAAATGAACGCAGGGCTGGGGTTTAATCACAGGGGCCCACATCTTCCATCCCCCAGCCCAGCCCACGCCCCAAGCTCTGGTCACTCCGTTCTCAGGGCCGATCCAGCGTGCTGTCTTGTGTGTTTGGTCAGCAGGCATTTAAGGTTTTTGGATGGGACACCAGGAAAGTCAACCGAGATGCTCTCTGGGGTTTAAAACAAAAATCAAAAGGCAGAGTGTTCTCTCTGGTGTTTACACAGAGAGGTGGCGAGCTCCTTAATCGAGAGTCAGCTTTCTGCCAGGACCTTGTCCCGCGCGTGGCCTCCGGGCCAGGAGATGTACAGTAAAGGAAACAGAAGGTGAGGGCAGTGGAAGGCTCCAAGGGGTCAGATACGGAAGGTGTCTTGCTAATGGCATCTTCTACGTCTGATTTCTGGCGGGAGGTCCTGAAAACTCCTTCCTGATAATTTCATTAACTACAAAAGAACAGAGAAAGAGAAAGAGAGAGAGAGAGAAGGGGCGAGTGAGCGGGCACCAACAACACAGATCAGCTTAGCTTTCTAGAACCTAAACAATGGGGCTATTTTGTAAAACACGCTCTTGTTCTGACAGTTTTTAACCTCTTCCTCTGCTCTCTTTTGTGGATGAGAATATTTTGTGCTCGAGGTGTTTGTGAACGTAACTTTAAAAATCGTGGCAGAAACTGTGCTGGGCCAGAGGGCAGGTGCTAAGGATGTTCTGTGTCTCTGCTGACTACCAAACTTCTTCCATTATTATAGCATCCAGAAAATACCTACTACATGACTCAACCATAGTTGACCCACAGAGTGTACAGTTCTCAGAAGAGGGACCTTTCAAAAGAGAGCACATGGGAATACCTCAAAGACTAGCCATCAGTGTAGACAAAATCTCTTTCAGCACAACCAGGAATTTCCCCCCCACCCACTAGTGAAGGATCACACTGTGAGCCTTCAGAAGTGGAAAATGTCCTCCGAGGGGTCTGGAAAATTCGGCTACCCCCTGCCCCAGGAAGGACCGTGTAATTCCTAGCAGGGAACCGGGAATGGGATGCCAGCCCCTGGCATCAAGAAGCTGGCTGTCTTCTCCCATCTTGGCCCCTTATTCAGGGCCCTGGTTCCTTGTAGCAAGGCAGTGAGGTGTTGGGGGAGGGGCGGCAAAAAGGTTTCCTTCGGCCTTCTTGGTAAAAGTTACTCTCAGTGGCAGCCCAGACCCGAGGCAGAGGTGCACACCTGCCCTAAGGTGTGTAGCCACCCCGGTTTGTGCAGTGGGATGGGTTGACTGGTCCCAGGGGCAGGAGAGGAGAGGAGGGAGACCCCTTTTGGGTGCCACGGAAGGTCTCCCAAGTTCTCCCGCTGCCCTGCCCCAAGCCTCATACTGGGTGTTTCATCTTTGCCTTGCTTTTCCGTCTCTAACTATTGAGATCTCATCTCAAACTCTCCCCACGTTCAAGCTGAGCCCTCCGAGGTCCAGTGTGCTTTTCCCAGAAACCCCCGCGGGGAGGGAGTCCACCAGCCCCCCAGGAGAGGAGCGCAAACGCCAGTGGCCTTAGAGCAGGCGGTGCGTCTGCTCCTCGGCCCCCTCGCTCCAAGGGCGCCGTGACTTTACCTCCCTGGGCCTCGTGCCTTCCAGCTCGCGGAGGAGGAAACAAAGCGTGTGTACCGTTCAGTCCCTGGGCGGCACGGAGGTCCGTGCGAGCTCCTCGCACCCGCGGGGAGACGGTGCTCAGTGGCTGCTGCCTACGGTCCCGCTAGCGCCAGGCTCCGGGGCGACTGTGAGAGCTCCGCGCACGCGCGCCTCGCTTTGCACGGGAAACCAGCTGAGCGCCTCTCTCTGCGGTTCAGATACGGGGCGGGAGGGGGGGGGGGGCGTTTGGGCACTGGAGCCCGCTAGCCAGGGTTCGAATCCCACCTCTACTGCCTCCTCGCTGGTTGACCCTTGCCTCAGCCTCCCCATCTGTAAACCGTGTATAACACTGTCCCCGTGCTTCTAGGGGTGCGGAGGAGCCCGGAGGAGACAATGCTAGCGTAGGGCAGCCGCTCGCAATACAGTGCGCGTTCGATACTCGCCTTAGACGTGCCGAGATGTGGGTGCGTCTATGACAACGGCAGACTGTGCAAGTGGGTCCATCAGGAGCAACTCCCAGGATGAAGTCATAGTCAGCAGACCAACATTCATTGGGCGCTTACTGTATACCAGGCACCAGCCTAGCTGACTCCAAGGGGCCCTCAGGCAGGAACCGCACGAAGAACGGCCGCCCTAAGACCCGCCCTGGGGTGCGCCCCCCCCCCCAGGGCCTGGTCCGCCGAGAGGCCTTTGTGAGGGCGGGCAGGGAGGCAGCAGGGAAAGCCGAATGCCAGGGTTGGGGGGCGGGGGCAGCGTGGCTTCACAGGGAGCTTTTCAAAGCCCGGATTCTGCAGGGCTTCCTGTTTTCTCACTCTAGGAAACCAGAGGAGTCGATCCTAACGGGAAACTTTCCATCGCCCCGGCTTTCTACAGCTACCCGGGAGGCAGCCATGTTGACACCCCAGCCCTCACTGAAGGCTCGTTTCCCTTCTCAGAAGGCAGAGGCCGGGGAGGGGCCGGAAGGTAGGAGACGCGGCCAGCAGGCCCACGCGGCCTTCCCCTCCTGCTCTCTGAAAGCGACTTCTGGGTCGAAGCTAACAGTGGCATCTGGAAAAGCTCTGGACACTGTACTCAGCCCTTCATGTGGTTGGGGGTGGGGGGGGGGGAGGCGGCTGAGCACTCAGGCCCCCAAGGGAGGCCTCGAACCCCACAGAAACCTCTCTGGGTAGAGGAACCTTCGCTTGCTGAAACCTCAGAGCATGCTCCCCTGGCTGTGAACAAGGAGAGAAAGTTCGACAGCACAAGAGCCAGCTGGGTGGCTGCCAGGGCAGTGCAGCCCCACGGGTCTGGGAGCTTGGAGGGTCTCTGCTCCAGCGCTTCCTCCAGAGCCGGGGGTCCTGCCTGTAGGAGGTCTCCCCTTCACAGCCAAGGGTATTGGAAGAGTAAGCGAGGCCACCCTGCCTTCCGAGTCAATTCCCCGGGGCCCACCATGAAAACCCTCCCTTGGTCTTGCCCCAGTTTGTCCTTTAGGGGGAAGAGGGACTCCAGATTCAGCCCTGTAGCACTTCATTCTCGGGCTTTGGTCTCACTCCCTCGCTCTGCCCCTCTTAAGGTCTCCCTGATGCAAAAACCCTGCTCTGGGCCCCACCTGCTCTCTTCGAGGCCCTGCAAGCTGGTCTGAGCTCCCTGCACCCTCATCTCCCACCGCTGGTTGGCCACGTGGGCTTTCACCTGCACCCCACTAGGCCTCTGCCCTGGCTGCCTCCCCCACGGCCTCTAATGCCTTTCTCCTCACTCCTTCACTCAAGGCTCTGCACACACCCCCCTCCTCCAGGAAGGCTGCCTGGGGGCTCTAGAGTGCACACCCCAGCCCTGCCCAGTTGCACTTTCCCTCTGTCTTCTCCAGTCACTGGTTCCTGCAATTGACCAGCTAGCGCTTTGGTTATGACACTTAGAAAAAGGAAGCTCAGCAAGGGGTTAAGTAGCCTCAGGTCCTAGGTCTGAGCGCCAGATTGTGGGTCAGCCCTCTACTTTCGTTCATTCAGTAAATGTTTTGAGCGTCTATCCTATGTCAATCTCTGTATCTTTCTTCCCACCTCTTCTCAAACTGGGCCATGTGCATTTCTCCAAATAGCCCCTCTCCTTGTCCCAACCCTGACTTCCCTCCTGCCCCTGTTCCAATGCCACCTTTTCCTGGAAGCCATCTCCCGCTCTCACCCTTGGGCCCTCACTCCCTCCAAAAGCAAATACTGAATTCTCGAAATGGTTTGCTTGCAAACTCCTGGACCAGGTTATTTGAGTTAACCTGTATCCCCGTGGTGCTATGCATAGCACCATGCACACAGCAGGTAGCTAATGCATGCATCTCAGCCCCCCACAGGGATCCCACACCATCAGCCTACGTCACTTGGTTTGGGGAAGTGGATTTTCCTGTCACCCAATCGACAAAGGGGTTGCCAGTCTATTACTTGTCTGGAGCCTTTTTGCTACAAAAGAATATAAGCCATTCATATTTATTGAAGGCTAACCATGCTCCAAGCACTGTAATAAATGCTAAGTTTTTCTTATACCAAACCTAGTAATACAATCCTTGTTTTATAGATGGAGATAGGCAATCACCAGCCATACCAGGTGACAGGATCAGAATTTGAACTCAGGGCCCATATATTAACCTGAACACTATATGGCTACACAATTGATAAAGAGACTGTGCTATTAAGTTCAGTAGTCATTGCCTTTCCTCCGTGGCCCTGAGGTCCTCAGTGTCTTGTGTGTCCGGAAAAGGTAAGGACAGCCTCTGCTAAGTTAACAGTAGAGAAGGGCATGTGCTGAGTGGTTAAGGTGGTCACCAAGTATCACTTTCTCAGAACACAACTGAGGCCAATGGTGTTGCCTCTACCACAAGAACCCCTGACCTTTTATCACCCTTAGAGCGAGGCACTGTGCTGAAAACACTGATGAACGTGGGTCCCACCTCAGGGTGATTTCTAAGCCTGACCCCTGAGGCTGAAACCAGAAAGGAAAAGATTGACAGATATAAATATTATTACAATTATACATTTTTCTCTTTAAAACCCCAAAAAATCAAACTGATAGCATAATAAAAATATAACTATTCTAATACATGGCTGTAGGCATAAAAAGAATACACGAGGGATCACCAAGGTTTTTCTACAAAGGGCCAGATAATATTTTCAGCACTACGGGCTAGACGGCCCCTCACCCTACTCAGCTCTGCTGTTGTAGTGTGAAAGCCACCATCGACTGCAATGTGAACCTATGGACATGGCCATGTGCCAATAAAACTTTATTTGACCATAACAGGCCAGGGGGCCAGATTTGAACAGGCCAATTACCAACTGGCCTGAGGCTTCGTGTACCAACCCCTAGTCTATACCAAGGGCAGAGATGAACAGGAAAGCAGTGTTTTCTTAACCTACTTTTGGGGCGTGGCAACTGCAGCCATCAATGCCTCCTACGAGTGGGGTTCATCAAACAATTCTAGGTGTTTATTTCTAAAAACCTGGGTTTCTGTTAGCATCCCACTCTGCCCTAGGACTTTTCTGATTCACTTGAAGGGCCAGACACTTGCATGCTGATTTCCTTCTTTCAGCTGAGCTCAGAGATTCTCAAGCTTCACCTTGCAGAAGAATGGCTGCTCAGAGTTGCATAGAGAAAACCACACGGATCTATGGTAGGTGCCATTTAAAAGTCTGTTAAGAGTCATTTTCACTCTAGGCCTTTCCCCCCTTAATTGCTGACTTTGGAACTCCATCCCCCGAGAAAGCAACAACAGGAAGGAGTGGACAGACCCCATCCTGCTTCTCTCCCAAACCTCAAGCATGTTTTCTAAAATCTGGTTAGATCATGTGAGTGCCCAGGAGAGTCTGGGGCCAGCCACAGAGGCCACAGCCAGAAAGACACTCCTCAAGCTTGGATGGGAACGGGGGAGGCTGCATCCTCCAAGGTCAAAGAGGTTAAAAGCCAGGAGGGGTGCGGCTCCCCCACGGTCCCCACTACCCTTCCCCTCCAGCCCAGCCCAGCCCACATGCCCGGGGCGAGAAGGCTGGACCAGAAAGCACGTGAGTGGGCCCTGGGTACTGCCGCCTCTCGTCCCAACTGCTTGTGGGGAAAGCTGCTCGGACCGCCAAGAGTGAGCACCGGGCCTGTTTTCCCCACTGGCATGTGGAAAGGGGCTAAGAAGGAAAGGTGCCTGGTGGCCTTGGGCCTTCTCCTGTGGCTTCAATATCAAAACCGAAATGATCTGTCCTCTGAGCACAGAACTCTCCCAGGGCTCTACTTTTTGCTTGCTAAGCAACTTTCCATCCATCCCTGCCTGCTCTAGGGGCACTTGGGAACAGTGAAGAACTTTCTACAGGGGCCAGGCCAGAAGTTAGAGGCTCAGTGAAAAAGACAAAAAAAAAAAAAACAAAAACAACCTTGCCAGGCCTGAAGCCCAAAGCGTGGGTGGGGTCTGCGAGTTACAAGTTGGTAAATCCCCCTGGGGCCCTGAAGACACCGAGCCAGCTTGCCGAAGTTCCCAGGCCCCCGTAAGGTCAGAACTTTGCCAAGTGCTAATACCAGGGAGGGGAGAAGCACATTTAAAAGGCCCTTAAGGACTTCGGTTAAGTGGCTTATAGTCTCCGCACGGACATCTTAGCTGCCAGTTTGTCACCCTGACTCGTGGGGAGGGAGTCTGGCACCTCGTGTCCTGCTAATGTGCTCAGGGTAGCGTTGCTTCTATGGACAGTGTCCGATAGTCCCTGTTGGAGAAGGTGCCAGAGCAGCACCCCCTTCCCCCACGGCCCCTTTCGTGCTGCTCCCAGGAAGGGTTGGGATCTCTGCAGAGCCCACCCTCTGGGCAACATGATTCTGGGATTCCCCGCCCAGGGCCTCTGCAAACGCAGTAAAATTCACCAGTGTGATGCGAACACGCTCCTCTGGGCCTGGCCTTGATGGAATGAGCCCCCTTTCTCTGACAAAGGGGCCATTTAAAAGCCATAGCCCAGGGAGCCGGAGAGAGGTCAGGAAGCCTCTAACCCCCATCCCCACCCCCCAGACCACCGGCTGACTTCGGGGGAGGGCTCACCACACTTGGGCCACTGCATGTGTGGATTCTAACCAGAACGTCAGAGGCTCCGGGAATTGAGGTGCAGTAGAGCGAAAGCCTCACTGACCCACAGGTGTCTCCTGAGCCCTGTGCTGTGGAGTCTGCAGTAGCTCCCGGGCTCTCGTCTGCAGGCCCAGAATCCAGAGTCCACGGAGGCGGGGGGTCTAATGCTTGAGGCTAGCTCAGGGGCACTGCTGACCTCGATGGGAAAACCAGCTCTACCCTGAACCAAGCACAGTGGACTTCGAGAGTAGCTTCCCAGCTCTCCTGCTCTGCCTGCCTTCTCTCATTCCCCAGTGCAGAATGCCCCACCTCCGACAGAGTCTTACTTAACCATATACACCGAGCAAAGTTGCACAAAACCAAAAGGGAGCTGGTCCACTGCAGAGCAGGACTTTTCAAATGTAGGAACACGACCTGGCTGCGCTCTTCCTGGGACGGGAGGACCTCTGGCAGAACATGCAAATTCCCAGAGCCTCATCCCCAACCTCCCAGTCTCAGGGATGTCCCCCAGGGGTGTCCCCTTACAGAGCGGTGGGGTCCAGCCCTTAAGAGCAGGAAGTGGTGTCTGTGAGGACGGTTGGAAAAGTTTTCTTCTACTACAAGTAATTCAAGTTAAGGAAACACACAGCTGGAAAACAAAAGGAGAAGCAGAAGATGTCAATTACCTTTAACTTTGATTTCTCGGATCAAAGATCACAGTCATTCTGTTTCATAATATGTTTTGTATCCAGCTAAGGTGTGTGTCTATCAGCTCTGAAAAAGATTTGCAAAACCATTTTTGAGAAGAAAAAAAAAAAATCACCTTTGACCTCTATTATGCTTCCAACTCATGTTAATATCATCCATTTAATGAGTATCATCCCTTAGCCGAGGGCCACTCAGAACCCAGGACAGAACTGAACCCTCTGGCTGTAGTTTAAGCCCACATTCTCTATCATCTTAACAACTGTGCCAGAATTAACCCCAAACCAGTATTAATAGTCCCTGAGAGGAGGGACTTGGTGCAAAGAAATGAGGGTCTCTGAGCTCAAAGTGCATCAGCAAGGTTTTGGTGGGTTTTCTTTTTTCCTAAGCTACATGAAACAGCCCTGCTGCCTATATGTCCTGGAGCTGCAACTCAGGGCCGACCAAAGAGATAATATTTTAAAGTGCTAGCTTCTGCAGTCAGAGAGAAATCAGAATTTCATGAAAAATCTACCCAAAAGTCATCCTGCTTCAGGCTTTTATATATGCTAAATTTGAACCCTGTTACCTTCTTCCATGTGCCATAACCTCAGTGCGCATGCAAATTCATGAGACCGACGAAGAGAAAAAGTAACTGTTTTTATAGCTCCTACCTAGTCCGAGCACTGAAGGCCCTTAAAAAGGACTCGTGAGCAGTCTACATTATAAGCCTTTGTCTTCGGTCAAGTTTTCAATTTCAGTAGCCACACCCTCCCCTCTACAGCCACATCATGTCAAAGCTTTCAAACCACTTGTTCTCACGATCCCCTTTAAATGGCCAAAGTCAAAGGCCAGGGTCCATTTTGAGTGCCTGAAATTAGAAACCGTTCCTGGGATTCATTTCTTACAGGGAGTGATCCAACTTTTACTAGATGCAGCTTTGTCAGCATCGGTAGGTAAACCAGGATGCTCTTGAAGGAAAGCACGGACTCCCTGAAATGTCCCCTTCAAGGTGGAGAACACTGAAGCATGAGAGCTTTCCAGCAGTGGTGCAATCACAGGCCTGAACTCCCGACAGCGCTGGGCTCCAACAAGGTTGGTTTGGTTGGGGTTAGGCGCAGGACAAAACAATCAGCTCACCTCTCCTCCTTTGTAAACACAGTTTGGACCATGCATTTCAGGCCATCTCCTGAAGCAAAAAGGCCCACTCCCCCCCAAATTCCGGGTGCCTGTGGCCCTATAGCAGCTTCCTCACTCTACTTCCCTCTCTCTACTCCACAGTGGCTTATTCTAAACCCAAGAGCAGAAGGCACTATCAGACCGTTCCCTCGGGGCCTTAAAAATACCACCTGTATCCTGACAAACTAGTGTTTTCAGCCCCAGACCTCACCCTTGAACTTCAGACTACTTCAGACTCAGACATCTAACTGCCCACCGGGCCTCTCAAACTGAACACAGCCAAAGTCCTTGCTCCCCCCTCCACGGCCCCCCACCGTGGCCCTGTACCACCTGTTCCCACCATAGGAAACCGGCTCCCTTCTTCCGGTTGTTCAGGCCAATCTTGGTCACAGCCCACTTCCCTCCATATGCAAATGCTTCTGGATTTACCCTCAAAATATACCCGGAAACCAGCAGCCTCTACTGCTTCCTATCTCGATCACTGCATTGGCCCCTCCCCTGTCTCCCTGACCCTGCGCTGGGACCCCTGGTCTCTGCCCAACAGCAGGTGGGCCTGTTGGCCTCCAAGGGAGAGCAATTGGCTCAGTTGTTACTCCCGGAAACCAGGTCCAAGGTGCCCTCGGGGCCAAGATGTGTTCCCTCTGTCTACCTACACCCATTCAAATCACCTGAGGCGGCTTTGGGGGTCATGTACAGGTCCAAGGTCACATGCTTGGAGCAGTGAGCCGAATCAAGGGGGAACCCCAGGTACCATGCCCTTAAGACCAGCCAGCCGGTGCCCAAAACGCCCGTCCGGCTCTGTCTCCATTCCCTGCTTCTTGTCAAGAGTGTTCAGAGAATTTATAAAGCATCAGACTGACTGGTTTGTCTGTGGCCTTCTGAGGTGCAACTTCCTGTTTAGTCATGAAGTTTCACTCTTTAATTGTCTGTTTCTTGGTGGGAAGACGGAGGTGCCAAGAGGAGAGGAAGAGCCTGTTTCCATCCAAGACCCCAAACTCCGCTCAAGACCCAGCCACACACCCCCGCGCGCCCCCCCCCCCCCACAGCCGCCCCAGTCAGCTGTTCTCTCCTGAAGACAGCTATCCAGGTGCTTTAACTCCCACGCCATCTCTGGGGATTGGTGGTGGGATGCCCATTGCTCAGGTCAGGTTACTGAGGCACAGAAAGATGAAGCAACTTGGGCAGGACCAGCCCCCTGCACTGGGCGGAGCTTGATAAGGGCCCCAGCTCCAGGGGCGTTAGTCCCAGGCTCCCTACATTTGGAAGATGGTCAGGCTGCCCTGGGAGCTGCGTTAAAAGGCAGGAGCCTCCGGAACAAAAGCAATCTGGAAGGGACATCTGTGTCATTCTCAGGGCCTCTCGCGAAGCCACAGACTGGGGATAAGAACACCTCCCTGGCAAGCCTGCTGTGTGGATTAAATAAGATGTTCTGACTTATTCATAGGTATTTATAAACTCCATAATAGGGTCCCCTAAAGAAGAAAGATGGGAGAGTGAGCGGTGAGGATGTGAAAGGAGATGGAGACCTGGCCTAACCATGCTCTCCGGTACCCAAGAATAGGACTCTATTTCCCTACATGGTTCAAAAGGAAGTCGGTTCCTTTGATCAGTATGACTGCTCTGGCCAGTTGTTAGTAATATGGAAGGAACCGCAAGAGAGAAGGCCATGCTTAGAGTTACACGGGTAACATCCACAAACCCTCCCAAAGCCAAGGAGAGGGGCCTCTGGTCCTAGAATCATTGCCCCCATTTTGTGGTCTTTCACGAGGCTACAGATAAAGACCAACACGGTGATGTTGCATTTTTACAACACTAGGCACAAATCGGTGAATCATTCCACTGGTGCCGTGGGTTAGGTGATCACTGAGGCTAGGGGCGGGAAGTGCTTCACTGATTAATCAACACTAATAATTAACATGCAAGCACATGGTATCAACAGATAAAGTGCAAAAACACAGATCCAAGAATCTGTCACCTTGACAAATCCTCCCACTAGCATCCAGTCTCCTGAAAGCGCACGGATGTGTCCCTAAGTGGGGTGGAATCAGATGGCATCTGTTGTCAGGGGAGCCAACAGGAATTAGAGACTGGTCCAAGGGGCGTTCAGTTTGATGGTCCTACGATGAAAACACCGATGTCCCTTTCAACCACAGTAGAAATGACTATCATCCTACCCATTTTTCCAGGGTTCCACATCAGCTTAGTCTAGAGAAAAACAACTTGGACTTCCTCTCGGCTAAGCTGCCCTACAAGGAAGGACAAACTGACTGCAGAAACTCAGACCTGAGCTGGGTTTGCCCCTTCGGCCCAGTCCTTTTCTCCAATTCAGCAGAATTATTACTTCTGATTTCAAGCAGCTGCGTTGCACCTCTCCTGGCGAGCAACCACATGGCTTCTAAGGTAGCAACCACAGGCAGGAAAGCATTCTAAACAAACCACGGCTTGCTTCCTTGTCCTTCTGCCATTTCATCATGGCCTTGACCCCAAACCTCTGCTGCGAGGCATCAGCCACAAAGCAGGCAATGCAAAATAAGTTGTTGGCCAAAACAGAAGCAAAAGAAAAGCACTTGTTACTACATCCAGTTGAGATTCGAGAAAGAAACAGCAATCCAAACCCATAAATCAGCCTGGGACCGCAAATGCGATGATAAAATAAATACCTAATTGTTCGGGAAGCCATTTTTCTCTTTGGGGGTGGAAGGAACTAACCAAACGCTTACGCGAAGACACTGGAGTGCATTTCTCCTTGCTTACGGGTGAGAGACGGGATGGAGGCTGGGGAGGGGGGGCTAACAGAGGGAAGCCTGGTGCAGTAAGAAGCACCTCCCTCCTGGGCCACTTTCCTCATGTCACAGAATGGCATCAAACTTCCTCGTGGCCTGAAACCCCCGGCCTGGCTCATGAGACCCTGCCTTCAAAAACCAGCATGGGCCTTGCCGCTTGGGAAGGACTCACTGGATATTTAGTTGACTCTTCCAGCTCAGTCCCCACCCCACCTTCCAGATCATTCTGTATCCTCCCACATCTACCCTGACCAGCTCAGAGCACAATCCATCCCCCAGAAGGACACCTTCCCAACACATCCACACATTTCCAAAGCCCAACACAAGCCCGTGGTCCTGTAAGGAGGCCTACCACTTTGCACTCCCTCCAATGATACCTACCCCCTGTCTTGTGCATTTTGTCTTGAAATCCCCCCCCCAAAAGATTTCAACCATGTCCACCTCCCTCTAGCTTGGGTTGGCGTAAGACTTGCCTCCTGAGGGTGTAGACCTGGCCCCCGGTTCACTCGGCAAGCCCTGGCAGCCCACCTGCCTTGGAGAGGGAGAAGGCAAGTGCAGGGCCAAGAACCTTCCACCTTCCTGGTTCAGCCAAGGGCCTGTGGGGTGGGTGAGAACAAGACAAATCAGGGCCCCTGGGCCACCCAGCCCACTCCTTCCAGGCTCAAAAAAGCTACTAGCTTCTTGCAAAGAAATTTTTACCAGGTCTGAGCAAGGACCAAACCCAGTCCTAAAGGTCTCAACTCAAAGGCTGTCCAAGGAACCGGCAAGGACTGTGTGTGTGACTTTACACCAGGTGTCCCTAAGATACATGCAGACAGAGCCGGGGGGTGATTAGAGTCGATGAGGTCGTCAGGGTGGGACCCCCACAATGAGATTAGTGCCCTCATCCGAAGAGACAGCAGAGAGCTTGTATACTCGCTCTCTCTGCCCGTGGCCAACAAAGCAAGAAGGCGCCCATCTCAGGAGGGCTCTCACCAGAACCCGACGGCCCGGGCACCCTGATCTCAGACTTCCAGCCTCAAACAGGGAGGAAAATTCATAGCAGCCTGAGCTAAGATAGGCCCACAAGCACTGTTCTGCCAGACCACCTTCCTCTATCTCCACTTAATGCTCACATGGCAGGCATCCGTAGTAAAGCAGCCAAGGTTAAAGGGCTGTCCAAGGTCATGGGGCTGGTCCGTGGCAGGATGCAAATGAGGAGCAGATGCTGCTGTCATGGCCCCAGCATTCCCACTACCACCACACCTCATGTAGTCCGGCTCCGGGCCTGGAAGACCCCCTCTCCTCGCTCTACGCAGCAGGATGCTACTTCTCTGTCTACACCCAGCCTCAACTGCTGCCTGGGGCCCCCAGGCCAGAGCCCCTTCTCCCCGCTCCGCCCTCCAGGGACGGCACACCTGCAGCCTCGGATAAGCCCCTGAGGGCGGGGGCCACAGACCGCTCAGTGCAGGGGCTGAGCGCCATGGACAGGGGCTCACACCCCAGGGTAGACTCGCAGGGAGACACACTGCTGGGGGCCTGAATCGTGGGTCCAGATCCCAGCCTGCCACATCCCGCCACGGCCCGAAGGCAGGCCCCGGCACTCTCTGTACCTCCCCTGTAAAAGGCGGACAGAGACCGTTCCTGACAATGGCGGAGGTTCTCAAGGAGTCGGCACATGACAGGTGCTTCCGATGGCCTGTGTGGCACATGATGGGGACTCTGCAGG
The DNA here is from genome assembly GCF_037043125.1 of Eumetopias jubatus. Taxonomy (NCBI): domain Eukaryota; kingdom Metazoa; phylum Chordata; class Mammalia; order Carnivora; family Otariidae; genus Eumetopias; species Eumetopias jubatus. The sequence goes on from NW_028274815.1 coordinate 130,499,428, forward strand.
CACTGAGGGTCACTCCCCGAGGCTCCGCTTCCTCATCCAGAGAATGGGCATAAGAACATGTCACCCAGAAGGATGCTGTGTTCTGCAGCCAGTGGGCACGATGCCACGCTCACCGAAAGTGTCTAACTCCGGGTGTTGGTACGTATTCGCCCACTGCGCAGAGAGCATCTGGTTAACAGACTGAGCCGATTGGACGGCCACCCTCTTACACCAAAGCACTTTCACCCTGGCAGCTATTTCTGCATTTTCAGAGTGGGTGGGTCTGAGGTCGGCCGTGCTCTCAGAAATGCGTTTTCACATCCTGCCGAGAGGGGCCCCTCCAGGGCCACCCTGCACCGCGCACTGGCTGCACCGGGCCAGCGACATGCAGAACAGCCCTGTGAGTCACCCACGCTCTGCAAACCAGAGGCCTCCGGAAGCCGGCCCAGGCATCAGGCCCGCACAGCACCCGGCCGCCCAGACAGCTTACCAGCAAGACCTCGGAGCTTACGAGAAAAATGCCACACGGCACCAAACTGTCCCCAGCTCTCGGGATGAGTAAACATGGCACTTGTGAGGCTCGGGTTCTGAGTCGGAAGCCAAGGTGCTAACTGGGAGGAGGGCGTGTCACCAGCAGATGGGGAAGACGGCTCAGCTTGCAGCCAAGTTGGGAATTCTTCTGCAGTTATCATCCAGCAGCCAGAACCTGCTTCTCCAAAGGCAATGCTGAGCAAAAACTAGTCTCTGAGATTCCCCAACTTTTAACAGGGTTACATGGTACAAATCACTCAGGTAGTACTTGAGGGAAAATGGCGTGAGCTAACCATGTCGTTCACTCTAGTTAAGCCGGTGGGGGGGGGGGGGAGGGTGAGATTTAAGGAGCAAAGAGGGGCCTGGCCCCCCCGGGGACCGCAATGTCAAGCGTAGGGCGCATGTCTAAAAAGTGACAGGGTACGAGGACATCACAGGACTGAAACCAGAGCTGAGGCCCGGGGCTCAGAGAGAGATGGCGGCTTCCCCAGCGACGATGGGAGGCATCCCAGCTGGCTCTTGTTGATGATATTCTCCAGCAAAAGAGGAACGTTTCAGCTCACATCCCACAAAACCACCAGCAACCTGTGTTTCTGGACCTCATGGAACTCACACCTTCCCATGACATCGATCTGATTCTGGCTTTGGGTTCTGGCCATCTGCAGAGCACATAAGGCACCCCTTCTCCAAAAAAAGTTTAACCATCTTAGCCTCCCTGGTCAGGGGCTTGATGGGGACATCCAGGTGATCCTAGAGGGTGATAGGTGAGTGGCTGCCAGACCGCAGATATCCACAGCAGGAGCCGGGGTACTGTGGACACCTACTGGGTTCCACTCTGAAGGACTTTCCTCCAGCTAGGCACTAACCCACTCCCGGGACCTAGGGATCCTCCCTGGCCCGAGAAAGTCCATACCTTTAAGATCAAAGAGAATACACTTCTCTTCCTCACATTCCTGATCCCCCTCTGATCCCCCCAGCCCACCTTCCCACACTTTAACACAGCAAGCATACTTACACCCCGGGGCCTTTGCACTTGCTGTTCTCTCTACCTAGGATGCTCTTTCCCTAGATATTTATAAGGCTGTCTCATTGAGCTCTCTGCCAAACGTCTCCTCTTCTGGGATACTTCCTGTTACTAGAACAGCAGGTCTCTGTTCCCACCACTCTCTATTCCTGCTCCCCTTGCTTTGCTTTTTTTTTTTTTTTTTTAAGCATGTAGCTCTACTTGGTTCTATCATTTAGACTGTGAGCTCAATGAAGGCAGGGCCTTTGAGGTTTTCATTCATGCAGTGTTCCCAGTAGTGACAATAAATAGCTATCGGAGGAATGATTAAATGAAAGAAGGAAAAAATGGATAAATAAACTCTGGCTCTGAGTACTGGCAAACCCAGTGCTGACTTCACCATGGCCAAGCACGGAGTACTATAATGCTTGTCCCTTAGAGCAGATCCCAAGAGAAGTAGTGACACATCAGGGGTTGCTGTTGTAGGGAGAAGCCAAGGCCTCTGAGCTTCGGTCGTGTGGTCACCCACCTGCTCCCTCTAGCTAGTGAAATCCTGGCTCCAAAGTTTCATGGGGCCCACTTCCCTCTCCAAGGACCAAGCGTGGACACAGCAAGCCTCCCACACCATGCCTCAAATGGGGTTAAGACAAGGACTGTGGAATCTGGAACTCCGAACCTTGGTTTCCCACTAGGTCTGACTCCAAGGGGGATGTCCACCTGTGGAAATCTCTATCCTGAGCTCATTTCTTATGCCAACTGGGATGTGGCTAGAAATTGCCCCTGAAAAGACCTTTGCAGGAGGCAGGTTTTAAGAGTCGCATATCCACAGGAAACCAGAGACTCTTAGGTATGAGACGGCCAGACTTTCCAACTAAAGCCCTCCATCTTCCTGACCCTGAGCACACATCCACTGAGGCTGCCAAGCTCTGTGGGGGGAGGCAGGTGGCACAGCCATCGTGAGCTCATGAGGCTCATCCCAGGCCACGGGGCAGGGTCAGTGGCTAGGAATGACCGTGAACCCTTGCGTGAGGTGGCTCTCTCTTTCCTCCTGTTCTGAAGGGTGACCTTGAGCAGGTTCTAGAAAAACTCCACAAAAATGCAATACTGTACAATGTCTGTTTTTTCCTGTTTGAGCTAGCGATTCAGTGATCTGAAGTCAATGTAAAGATTCAGTGCCATTCTGTGGAGCCTGACGAGCTGACTCTACCATGTCCATGGACAAGCCAAGCTCCCCAAGTAGCAGAGACACTTCTGGAGAACAACGAGCTGGTGACTGACCCTCCCAGAAACCAAGACCATCTCCAAAGCAGCTATAGTGAAGAACCGTCGCCAGGGACAGACAAACTCGTCTATGAAACGCAGCCGAGAGACCAGGAGGAAGCCCAGGCTCACATGGAAATGATATTCCCACCACCCCTGGATCATGGGCCCGTGGGGAGAACATGGACTTCTCAACAGATGATCTGGGCCCACTAGTTATATCCATATGGAAAACAATGAAATGAGAACCTTACCTTATACTGGACACAAAATCGTTACAAACTTGAGGGTGGAAAGTAAGACTATGACATATTGGAACGCGATATAGGAGAGGCTCTTTAAGTCATCGGGCGGGAACATGTTTCCTAAACCCGTCCTTCAGACTTGAGGAGCATCAGAATGACCCGGAGGGCCTGTAAAGAGCAGAGTGCTGGGCCCCATGCTGGTGTTTCTGATTTACCAGGTCTGGAATTTGCACTTCTAACAAGCTCTGGTCCAATGACACATTTGGGGTAGCGCCACCCCAAACTACACTCAAAAAAGGTCACACCTTTCAGAAAACAAATTTACATTAAACATTTCGGTTTGTCAAAAGGTATCATTTCACACATACCAGCTATACAAAACCACTTACAAATCTTCCCGTACCAAATGTTGGGAGGATGTGGAGCCGGGCCATCACTTCTGTGCCACTGGCGGGAGTACAAACTGGTACAACCACTTGGGAAGACAATTTGGTATTGTCTACTAACGTGGCACCTGTGAACACCCAGTGACCTGGCATTTCCAGCTGGTGGCATAACCCGACAGAAACTCCTGTGTGTATGCCAGGAGACAGAGAAAGAGTATTCCAGAAGGCACTGCCTATAACAAGCAAAGGGGAGAAATCTGGAAACGGCCAAAGGTCTCCCGGGGGGATGGGTGCAGGAGCTCTGCGATGGAATACTACACAGCAGAGCAAAGGAAAGCATGCCAGCTACCGAAATGACAACATCCGAATCTCAGGGTTGAGGGGAGAAGTGAGTTGCGGAAAACTTACAGAATGATTCCACTGACGTAACCTTCACAAGCAGGCAAAACTAAATGTACTGTGTGGAGAATCAAACAGGTGGAAATGTCAGAAAGAAAAGGAAGTGCCAGACACAGAACTGAGGACAGCGATGACTCGAAGGTCGGGGTTGGGGGGGGGGTGGGCGGTGAAGAGGATACACCCCTGGCTGTGAGCCCCGCAGGAAAGACACAGGGAGGAACACACCGCGTCTCGTGAGGTGGCCTCCCCCGAAACATCAGGCTGAATCTGATCCTACCCCTGGTCTCGCTACTGACTTGCAGGAAATACTGGGGACGGAGCAACACGTCAGAGCCATGTGGGGCTTCAATGTGCGGAACCAGCCGATGTGCGAAGGAACCACCTGGCTCCTCGAACGAACGGGAAGACAGCAAATGGGGGGAAAGGGCACGGCGACGTGAGCAGAGGAAAGAGACACACACGTCAAACAACCACAACATGTGGGCCCTGCCTTGGTTCCAGAGTCAAACAAGCTGTAGAAAGAGAGAGAGAGAGAGGGAGAGAGAGAGAGAGAAAAAATAGGGCACTTAGGAGACACGTGAGAATTTGAGCATGGGGTTCGATATCAAAGAATTACTCGTTTTTCACTGTGACAGTGAAAATCAGAGAAAAGTTTTTTAAAGAGCCATCTTGTAGAGAAACCTAACTGAAAGGTGTGCAAATTACAAAATTTTTAAAGACAGAAGAGCTACGAGGCAGTGGTTATGTTCTTTTTCTTTAAACTCAGGGTAGGGACACGATATTTGTATTGTTGTGTTTATATCATACATATAGGTAATAAAAGCAATTTGGTATTTAAAGGAAGGAAGGAAGGAAGGAAGGAAAGGGGGCGAGGCAGAGAAGGAAGGAGGTGGGGGAGGGAAAGGGGCAAGGGACGAAGCAGGAGGGGGTAGAGAATAGAGCCAAAGAACAAGGAAGACAGATGAGCCCCGTTCCCTGCTGCCTCCCAACATGACCCAGTGCTCAGAGAGCAGCAGGAAGCAGCACGCTTCAGGGTATGGGGAAGGGCCATGAGCACACCTGGGGCAGGAGAAGGCCGCCTCCTCCAAGAGGCCTTCCTGTTGTGTCTCGAAGCCCCTGTTCCTTCATGGCCTCACCATCTGAAACACGTTTCTGTTGTACGTATTATCCCTACTCTCCCTTAGGCTGCAAGATTCACAGCCCGGGGACCTCCCCTCATTCGTCCAGCACCTGTCAGTTTACCTGGCTGGTCACGGGTGTCAGTGACTGGTGGCTGCCAGGTCCTGTCCCACAACATCTTACATGAGCTGACCAGTCAGTGTTCACAAGGCCCCACGGGTAGATGTTATTACATTCCCATTTTGTAGGTCAGGCTCAGAGAGCTGAAGGGACTCGCTCAGAGTTACAGAGCCAGCAGGTGGCCGAGCCAGGATTTTAAATGTAGGCGGTGACGCCAGGGCGCAAACTGAACACCACCCTACCCTGCACTCTTGCCTCGCCCATAAACCTCGGTTTAATGGTAAAGACAGAGCTTTCTGTTTGGGCCTAAAGTGATCAGAGTTAACCCCGAAGTCCAAGGAGAACCGGACTAGGCCAACTGCTTTCTCTTGCCCATACAGGCTCCTGGGCTGTTCCTTGGTGTGCGCGGTTGTGAGCCCATGCACACCCATGTGCGCACACACACCCACCTGCACTCGCCTTACTACAAACCACAGTACAAGTTACTAAGCCCTCTGACTTGTTTTCTGCTTGGTACACAGTAGGCACTCAGCAGAAGTGCTGAATGGAACAGACTCAAGGGCAAGCAGTTTGGGCCAGGACGCCAAACATTCCAAAATAGAAACTGGAGCTGCCAACCTCCGCACGAAAACACCCCGTCCCATTTCTCCTTAAGAGACCTGCTGGCGTGAATGAGCCCCTTCCGGAAATGTGAAGCTCACACGGGAGGGGGCCCGGATCTTATCAGGCATTCCCACCTCAGCAAGAATGACTTTAAACAGAGTGCTTTACTTCTGTCCCTTTATCAACACTGGCCACACAGAGGGGCCCCTGAAAAGCCAACAACCCCCTTAGAGCAGCAAGGGCTCCAGGGCTGTAAGCTAGAGTGTGAATTTAGGAAGCTCTTTCCAGGGTGGTTCTGGCCACAGTCAAGTGCCAAGAGACCGTCCTGGGGTGAGCCCCAGGCCTTGCGCACCCAACAGCTGGAGTTGGGTTAGGGGATGGGCCGCTGAGTAAAGGGATGGCAGCTGGCAGATGGGGCAGGAGACCATCCCTAGAACCTTCTCTCTGATCACAGCGAAACAAGAAGCCAGCCAGGGTGGGGGAGCTGGTACCTGCCTCTGAAAGGGTCCCCAGGGGTCGGCAGGAGAAGAGGGTTCCAGTTCCTGGGCTGAGGCATTAACTTCTCAGAAGCTTGGCAGCCTGGAGAACACAGGGCTGGTTTCTGTTTTCCGCCCCCGCCCCCCCCCCCCCCGACAGAAACGCCTGGAACCACAGTGGGAGGAGAGCCCTGGCCAGCCCCAGGATGCAAACACCATGCTGTTTACAGAGGGAAGCCCAGGCCAGCTCGGATGCCCATTCCGGGCGTCCCCGGCCACCTCGCTCTCGGCCAGCCGGGCCCCGGGGACCCGCTATCTGCGGGAGGAGCCGGGAGCTGGCGGGCAGCCCCGGCAGAGAGAAGAGGACAGCGTGTGCCAGCTGGGCCAGCCTCTTGGCGCGGGCAGGGAAGGGGATCGCGGGTCTCCCTGCAGAAGGAGCACTGCGGAGCCCAGCGCCGGCCCCGGCCAAGCACAACAGAATCACGGGGCGCTGGAGGGCCGCGCCGAGGCTACTGCGCACACGCTCTCTCCGGGCAGCCTGCTCGGGCCTCGCACAATCGTTTCCATGGCACTGGGTTCTGCTGTCCCAACAACCGCAGGATGGCCCAGCGCCGGGCAGCGCGGCTGGCTGGAGGCGAGAAATCGATGTTCTCGTGGGCCCCGCGGCCTCTGCCCGGCCGGTCGGATGCGGGGAGGCCCGCAGAGCCCGAGGCCGGCGGAGCGTGGCGCTGGGCAGGAGCCCACCGCCGGGCCGCTGCCTCCCCGCGCATGCGCAGTCCCAGCAGGACGGTCAAGGCCGAGGCTCTAGGCTACTTCGCGAAGCTCCAGGCCCTGGCATGCCAGACAACGGAGATGCCCCCATCACTCACACTGAGTATTGTGAAAACACTGCTGTGAAGGCTGGATGGGGACTGCCGACATCTTTCTTTTATGGGCGTTCTGTTAAACATTCCTCACTTCCACTTTGCAGCTCTTTGGATTTAGACTCCCCCCCTCCCTCCCCACGCAAAACCGCACAGCTCGAGGTTCCAAAGCTGTCCTGATGAGGCCTCCCGATGAGGCCTGATTCTGGGACTGGGACACAGGCTGTCCCCCGCTTTCAGGCACTACCAAACCTTGCTAGCAGATGTCACAGGGCTGTTTATTTCCACGCCTGAACTCCCACGGAAAGATGTAGCATCTTGCCTCAAAAACAAAGAAAGAACGACTTAGGCATTTACTCACTGACTGTGTGACCTTGGTCACTCACCTAACCTCTCTGGGCTAGAATTTCCTCACCTCTAAAATGGGAGTAATAGGGGCACCTTGGTGGCTCAGTCGTTAAGCGTCCGCCTTCGACTCAGGTCATGATCCCAGGGTCCTGGGATCCAGCTCCACATCGGGCTCCTTGCTCCACGGGAAGCCTGCTTCTCCCTCTCCCACTCCCCCTGCTGTGTTCCCTCTCTCACTGTGTCTCTCTCTGTCAAATAAATAAAATCTTAAAAAAAAAAAAAAAAAGTAAAATGGGAGTAAATAAAAGTACTTGCCTCATGAGCTGTTGTGAGGGTTAGATGAGTTAGTACAGTAACGTCTTAGCAGAGTGCCTGGCGCGCAATGAGTGCCATCGAAGTATTAGCTACTATTATTATGAAAAATAAGTATTACTGTTGTTTTAGAAAGAACAGTTTTACATCACTTAAAAGCCAGGCAGCATATGATGTCCATTCTGTTCTCAGATATTCATTCAATTCCCTACGTCTTAGCTGCAGGGAGCTGGGTGAGGCTTGGAGCAAAGGGGGGCCATGAGCAAATGCTGCCAAGGACCTACTATGTGCAAAGCCATCCCAGGGGAAGCTGTGGGTACAGACAAGTCAGAGATGGTAGTCCTTCCCACGCAGAGACTTGGACTTGAGCCAGGAAGAAAAAAACAGAAAACCCCTGAGAGGTATAGCGATGAACAGCATCTGCCAGGGGCCGTGCATGTCTCCAGGACTTGGAGGAGGAGAACCCCTCCCTGCTGCAGAGAGGAGAGAGCTGGGCAGAGCCTCAAAACACTGGCCGGACTCCAGAAGGCACAAGAGGGAGGGGATGGCATTCCAGGCGGAGATTATGATATGTGCACAAGTTCAGAGGCAAGAAAGTCTCGGCACAGGCACATGGCACCCTCCACTCAAAGCTGAGAGGGGTGGACAAGAGGGACAACTTCGCGTCCAAATGGTGAGACGCACCCGTAAGCAGAACTAACAGCTTTCCATTTCGAAACCCCCATTTCTTGTACAAGCCTGCAGGATCCTTTCTCAGACCCGAACTGTGTTCTCTTTCTTTTTTTCTTTGCAATTTTCTTAAGGAATACGTGCAGATAGCAAAGAAGAAGAAAAAAATCCGTAAGTATAAAAACACAAAACAGGAAGAGGTCTCCCCTCAACTCCTGTCTCAGCTGCTCAGCACCCTCTTCGGGAACTGTGTCTTATTAAGAGGCACATGAGTTGCTTCTGGTGCTCTGCTAGTGAGGACAAGACGGCAACCCACACCCGCGCCCCTCACTCGGGGGGGGGGGGTGTCTGGCGGACGGGCCGGGGGCCCTGAGACGAGGCGCACTGCGGTGTCTGAGCAGATGGCTTCAACCTGGAACGGACGAGAGGACGTTAACGAAGGGCTGGCATATCCCAGATGGAGGGATGGGCCATTCCTTGGCTCTGGACAGATGAGGATGGTGACAGGGGAGACGACGAGCCGCCAGGTACTCCCTGCTAAGTGCCTACTGCGGCTGCCCCGTTACACGCACCAGCCACGTGTCCGTCATTTAAACCGAAAGCACTGTTATGATCCCCCTTTTACAAATGGGGAAGTTGGGGTCACAGGTATTAAGTAACTTGCCGAAGGCCACACCCCCACATTCCCTAGGCAGCCCTACGGACAGGGGAGACAGGGACAGAGTTGGGTGGGCATCGGATCCCGTGGGGTATCTACGTGGGGGTGTCCAGGAGGCAGGCAGATTGGCAGGTCTGCCGTGAAGGCCCGTTTTCTGGAGTCTCATCAGATGGAGGGAGCAAAAAGGCCCAAGATCAAAGCTCCATTCTGTTTATGAACTGTATCTAGATGACTCTCTCAGGTCATCGATGTGCGGGCACCTCTGACAGCCCCTCTGGGCCTCTAGCTTTGTGACTGAGACAAACCCTCCCCTTGTTTCTCGGCCTGGGCTCGTGGCTGTGACGGGAGATGATAATTAGGCTCTGCCTTCCAAGCATGCTCATGAAGTGCGAGAGACTGTTGTCATAATTATTTCCTGTACTTGCCAGCCTAGCAAACACACACCCCACCCTGCCACCTGCCAACAGCTTCCCTTCCCTCCCAGAATCAAATCCAGACCTCTTGCTGTGCGCCTCTAAGGCCCTGGGTGGTCTAGCCTACCCGCAAAACCTCCCTCTCACTCACCTCCTGGCCGTGGCTGTCAGCCACCCGAGACCTCTCTCTGCCCTCCACACAAATCAGGTTTCCCCCCAGCTCTGGCCCTTTGCACATGCTGTTCCACCTGCCTGGAATTCCCTTCCTATACCTCCTCCTCCAGGTCTCAGGGCCAGGCCACCTCCTCAAGCAGGCTGTCCCTGGCTGTCCCCATCTGAAGTTCCTCCCTCCCCCACCATCACCTCATTTATTCTATTCAGAGCACTTAGCCCCAGCTGAAAGTCTCATTATTTATTGGTTGATTTTTGATGAACATTTTCTCCCCTAGAGACCATCAGAAGAGGGGCCTCGTCCACTGGGTTCACTGCTGTGTTCCAGCACCCAGCACAAAGCCCAGCACACAGTAGGTGCCCAGCGGATATCTTTTCAAAGAAGGAATGAATGAATCGGCAAGCAGTCGATCAGAAGCAAACAAGATGGCTCCTGGCAGCTTCCTGAGGTCGCCAGCCCACCAACCCCATGCTAAGGGAGGCTGTACCCATACTACCAGCCCTCCCCATTTTTTGTGGGGCACTTTTCACACATGCCTCACCCAAGGCCACAAGCAAGGAGGAGGCAAAGCAGGCTCCAAGTCAAGCTTCCTTCGACTTCAACTACTCATCAGCATCTGACCCTGAAGCCACTGTCCTGGGCATTCCCCAGTAAATCCACGGTACACAGCGAGAAACTAGCTCCTGGTGGCTTTACACACCCCGAGAGATCTAAGAATTCTCCAGTCTACAAATAAAGCCTTTTTCTAGAGCGGGCCCCCACGTACCAAAAAACCACATAGTTTGGTCAGCATTCAACGTTAGAAAGGCATTGTTTCCACCAGAACCGGGCACTAAATCCTTCAGACCGCTGGTTCTTAACTAGTGGCAGTTCTCTATGCCCAGGGGTCATTTGGCTGTCACAACTGGGGCAGGGCAGGTGGGCGGCTGGAATCCAGTAGGTGGAGGCCAGGGATGCTGATAAACATCTGTGCACAGTGCACGGGGCGGCCCCCACCACAAAGAATTATCCAGCCCCAAACGTCAATAGTGTTGAGGTTGAGAAACTTGATTCAGGCCAAAAGATAAGAAAATGTTCTGGGGGTTCTTGGACTGAGGAGAAGTAGTCCCTGAATCTGGGGAGAATCAGCAACTGGACATTTGAGGCCTCGTTCTATTTTAGATTTTCCTTATAGTGCTATGACCATTGGACATTATAATATCTATTTAACTGTCTGTTTCTTTCCCCAACTAGGAGGTAAGTTCCATGAAGACAGGGATTCCATCTGTTTCATGCATGACTGTGTCTGCAGGACCTAAAAACCTCACTTGGCACATGGGAAGCATTCAATAAATACTTGTAGAATAGATGAAGAAACTCCCAAGAACATTAAAGATTACAAAATATCCAACCTCTTTTTTGGAGCTCTTTTCCCATTACGATCACACTTCATGTGCAGAGACCTGAAATCTATTCTCCTGTCACCCAGAGTAACGGGTTTTGTGATTGGGAAATACAAATCCTTAAAACTACATTTCCCAGCTTCCCTTGCAACTCAGTGTGGTCACATGACATGACTCTGGCCAATGAGGTGTCAGATGAAGGGATGTAAGAGATCACCTACCAGGTTACCCTGCTGAGAGGAAGGGGCATGCCTTTCCTCCTCCTTGTCCCCACCCTCATCTCCATCCAGGAGCCATCTTGGACAATGCAGATGGGGGCACCACCCTGAGAATGGTGGAATAAGACAGAAGGAGCCTCGCCTTGGCACCTCGTGGCCAGTATACCAGCCCTGGACTGCTTATGCCTGTGCTGTTATGTAAGAAAGCACGCATCTATCTTGTTTAAGCTGCTGTTAATTTCAGGTTCTGGTTACAGGAGCCCTGTATACCTAATCAATACATAACTTTCTCCTGCCCTGCAAACTCCAACTGTTCTGAAGCTAAAGACTCCTTAATGCTTTGAGGAACACCTCCGTCAGCTGGCATGCAAGTGCTAATTTATGATTTCCCCTTCACACATGTAGAGATCATAACCCTGAGTCTACATGTAGGATTCTTTCCTCCCCAACACCTCAGAAAAAGCACATTGCTAAGCCAGAGAAAGAAAGGAGAGGAAGTCATATTATTGAGGTCCGTCAAATATTGAGGACAAAAGGAACTACCCAAAGTCTATTAAAATCTTAAAACATCAATTATGTTTAAATCTATGAGTTCATTATGGCACACACACACACACACACACACACACAAAAACACAAAACCCTAATTGATTGCCCCTGGAGGATGTTAAGGAACCGACCCATTATTTTAATAACTGGTAAATAAAGGGAAAGAATCAAGCATTCATCCCTCTTTGCCTATATGAATTCTACCATTGTTGATGAAGGGACATTTCTCTTTATAGAAGTTTTCCAACTAACAGAAGAGGAAGGGAAGACAGAATTAGAACAGAATATCACCATTTTGCCATTAATGCACCACTGAATCCATGGAGCTAGGCACTATGGGACAGTTACTAACATCACCAAAAGAGAAGCAACCTGACATCATATGCTTCCTGACAAAAGGACCAACCACCAGCTATGAGGCCATCTTGGCCAAAACAGTGGAACCTGAATCAATTGAGCCTCTAGAATCAATTGCCAATTTACAAGAAATGGAGAACACGGGGGGATGATGATGCTGATCCTCACCCTGGGAATAAAACTGCCAAAAGCCAGACTGTAAGAAATTTCATGGGATAAAGAAGCTGATTTTTTACCAAATAAATGACAAAATAATAATAATAAAAACAGTTCTGGGGGGGGACCTCTAGACTGAAGCAGACTTAGAGAAACCAAGGTATCCCACCTTACAAGGTATGGGCCTGGTCTGAATCCTGATTCAGACCAACTATAAAATAATGAAAACAAAACAAAGGGGGAAAAAAAACTCTTTATGATAGGTATGAGACAACAGGAAGTTTAAACACTGGATATTTCATGATATTAAAGCATTTTCACGAAGTTTCATACATGCTAAGAATATTAGGAGTATTTGCAGAATCTTTTCCTCTTAGGGATACACAGCACATATTTACACATGCAATGATATGGTTCTGCTATCTGGGATTTCTGATGTCTAGGATTTGCTTCAAAATACTACAACAAAATGGGAGTGGGAGATGATGGAGGTATGGAAGAAACCAGATCAGCAGTGAGTTGATAACCATCGACACTGAGTGGTGGGTACGTGGGTACACTGTGCTACTCTAGATTTGTGTATACTCAAAATATTTCATAATAAAAGCTTTTTAAACAAAAAAAATCTTACTCCCAGCTACAAAGAGGGAGAAAGAAGAAAGACGGAGGGAGCTAACACCTCCTAAGTGCGGCCGACTACCAAGTGCTGAGTTAGGCAGCCACGGATGGGAGTGGCCCTTCCAGAAGAGGAGTCACCAATTCAAATGCCTAACAGGTCAGAAAGAAACCTTGACTGAGTGAGTTCGCACTCACAGCAGACACACAGCAACCATCTTCAGGAGACAGGAGGGAGGAGTGGGGGGCTGCAGATGAGAGCAGGTATGTGCTCTAACGGGCGTGGTCTCTACAGTAGGCCAGCCTTGACTTTGATTCCAGCTAGCCACCATGCAGAACGTGGGGCCCAGGGCGGCCAATTCTTGGATTTTCCAAGGAAAGCCTGAAATCTGTATTTTTATGTGCAATCTCCTGGTTTTTAAACGTTGGCGTCTAATCCAAATATTTCTTAAAATACTGTGTGGGCCAACCAAAATATCTGCAGGCTAGATGGAGCCCATGGAGCACCAGCTGGCCGCCCCTCCTCCAAGTACTGAAGCAGACCACAACTCGATCCATCTGTAAGAAGTGGAAAGGGTGCATTAATCAACTTTGGGTCAATTCTTTTTTAGGCATCCAGTAAAGCTGAAAATTCAAAAAGACACCATCAACCTCCAGAAATCTATAAGAACCGGCTGCGGAACATTTCAAAGGCGTCGTCCACATAAGTCAGCTTATGCAACGGAACCTCCACTCTGTCCAGAGTTTTGGAAACTAACAACCAGGGAGTGTCCTTTCAACTTTCCTGGGATGGCGGAACTAACAGGCTTCAGATGAAACCCATTTGCTGGTTTGCAGAACGCCTGGAACTTAAGTCCAAACCACTTGCAACAGACAATCCCATCATAAAATCAAGTCAGGGTGCTCAGCGTCCATTGTCAAATGACCAGGAAGTGCTCCATTTTGCTTGCCAGAGATCCGATTTCACGGCCGTTGAAAGAGATGAGGCAGATGTCATCCCAAAGCCTTAAAGTGGCAGGATTGGTTGCTGAGGACCTGAACAGACTTCGTTCCTGAATCTCAAGCCTCAGTTTGCTGCTGACTTTGCCCAGGGAAAGACTCCTGACATCCTGGATGGGCAAAACAGGCCCCTGCCCTGCCTTTATAGGCCCAGGCTCAGCTTAACCAGATCCTCAGGTTTAACAAATTAAAGAGGTGTCCAGACTGTGATGGAGAAGGGCCAGAGAAATGGTTTCATCATTCCCTGAGAACAAAGCCCCTCTTTTTTTCCTGAGAGGGTGAAAAGTAAAAGAAAATTCGTGCTAAAATAGAGCCGAACGGGCCCAGGGCAAGAGAAGAGTCCAGCACTATGCCCAAAGGCCACAAAAAACAACATGCACCCAAATCTCAACTCTACAGAATGGAGTGAAACCAGGGCTATTTCATAAAAGATTTTTTTTTTCTGGGTAAATAAAGCTCTACTGTTTATCTGCAATGGGTTTCTTGATGGGGGAAAGGGTGGGGGGTACAGAGAAAAAGGCAGCATTAAAAGAAGATTTGATTAATGGCCATGCATCTAACTCAGAGCCTCAAACAACTAAATTGCTTTTCAAGCTCTACTTTTCTAGAGAGAAACAAATTACAGCTAGCCCGGATACTGTGAAGTTTCGTATTTTTTAATACAAAACTTCTGGACTATCTTGGCTTGTGGCCTGGGGCGAGTAAAGAGCCACCACAACCACAGCCCTCCACATAAAGATGCTCACAACAGTCACTGTGTCATCCTGCAAGGAGCAAAGTCTCCGGCATGCCCAGCACACTGGCTAGGGAGGAAGTGAGCCTCAGCATTTCTGCACTCTCTGCTAGTAAGCATGAAAACAGAGAAGAGCTTTTCAAAGCAGGTTTGGGTGCTGATCTACCCATAAATCTTGTTTTACTGATCACCTTATTCCTGCACAAGGATATTCACTTGTTACCACAAGACAATAACCTCACTTGGAGGTAGAAATGATAGCCACACAAATGACTCAGAACAGCTAAAAGCGTGGGTTTTGGTGGATGACTGTGGGGCCATCTGATGACACCAAGTGATGTCTCTCTCGGTCCTCTTTATTGGGCCCTGTCTGCTCTCTGTGAGTCAGATGCTGCTCTGGAATGCGGGCTGAGTGGACAGCGAGTCTGAGAACGGACTTTCTTGTGGTTTGGGAGCTTTTGACCTTGAAATGCAAGAGCACATTCCTTTGGAAACATCTGCACTGCAGAATTTCAAAAAGATGGCTGAGGATTTCTGGGTCTGGACTCCACTGGAAGGTGGCTCCTTATATTTACATGAGCTAGCAACACAAAGTACACATCATTTGGGATCAAAGGACACCTAAGTGGCACAGCGAGAAATCTGAGCTTCTTAGAAGGTGGGGAAATATCAAGAGGGGCAAAATAAAGATGCCACTACGGAGGTACCTACATGATGCTCCCTCTCCTGAAAGAGAGGGATGCAGACCTGCTATTAGCTCATTAATTGATCTTCCAGCAGTAGCCCTTGGGAATTTTGTGGGCTCGTCTCTAGGCAAGCAGTTTCCTGGACTTTGGAATTTCCTAGTGGGACTCTAAATATCCTTTGCTGAATTCACAAGAAGTAGCCTAGCAAAGTCATAAGGACACAGGCTGAGTCAGCCTCTGGGTTCTTCTTCAAAGCCCAGCTCGGCCCCGACTACCTGCATGGCGGTGTTAGTCTGTTCCGGCTGCTATAACAAGCCCCTGGGTGGTTCAGAAACAGCAAATATTTATGTCTCACGGTTCTGGAGGCTGAGAAGTTCCAAGATCAAGGCACCACCAGATTCGGTGCCCTTCCTCATAGACAGCTGTCTTCCCCTATAAGCTCAAATGGCAGAAGGGAACTAGGGAGAGTTCCGTGGGGTCTCTTGCATAAGAGCACCAATCCCATTCAGGAGGCTCCGCTCTCATGCCCTAAGCACCTCCCAGGGGCCACACTTCCTAATACCATCACCTTGGGAGTTAGGCCTCAGCATATGAATTTTGTGGGGACCCAAATATTTCAGACCATAGCAATGGCCCAGAACTGATGATGATGATGATGATGAAGATGATGATGATGATGCGGGGGCCGGGGGGTAAAGTATTCCGATAACTACTGAGCATTCACCGTGCATACCAGGTACTGGCCAAAGTGCTTTCCTTCCAAGGAGGCTCCCTTTTTCCATTATCACCAGAACCCTCAGAGTTGGGGCCATCATCGTAAGTTACTTGCCTCAGGCCACGCAAGAGCGAAGTGGTGAGGCCAGAATGAAAGCAAGTCAGGCAGGATGACCCCAGAAACTCTCCACCCCACAGGCCCCCGAATCCAGGCTGGACCCTCAGACCAGCCCTCCCATTCCTGAGAACCAGCCCCTGACATACCCACCCGCCCCTTCAGCAGGTGACAGATTCAAACGTGCTGTTTGTACAAGAGACACCCAACTCCCCATCCACGGGGGACCCGGCAGTAGATCTGCAACATTTTGTAGAAGGAAGGAGGAATATAGGAAAACATATTTGCACCTGCCTATGATCACATAAAGAAACTCCATAGCATGCATTCCCAAGGGGGTGAAGACTGGATCTTAGGGAGTGAAGAAATCTTATATATCATGATAGTCTGTGGCCCTACAAAGGGCCACGGTACATAAGCAGATATACAGTGTATCTATGGGACTGACACTCATGGGGGCACTGATAGGAAAGAACTGCAAAAGGAGCCTGGCTGGAGAGGGTGGTGGTAAAGAAAATGAGGTTGAGAAAGGCTGTTCTAGAAGGCGGTGGCGGGGGCGGGGGGTGGGCAGGGCAGAAATGGGAGCAAGACTGCGCTGGACGGATCTTTTTATATGGTTTTGTTAAGCATGTGAACATACTGCCTAAATAAAATATAAACATCTTCAAATGAACTTCAAGAAAGAATGCTGACCAAAGACCTCAGCCAGGGCGGGACTCTGTTGGCACCCACTAAGGACGGCCGTGTGAATTAAAGTTGGCTTTGGTTTCTGGTGAACAGCACCACCCTGATCCACAGGCACCAGAAGCCGACTCTCGAGGCGTCCGTGGCCTCTGGGCTGCCCCTCCAGGCAACCACTCTGCTTGGTCCTCACTAGAATCCACGATCCCCGTGTTTCCCCCAGCCCTCCTGGGGCCGACGCAGTGGCCCGGCCCATGGGCCGCTCTTGGCAGCACCAGGCTGACCATGGGCTGTGCACGCCTCTCCCCTCCCCTACAGGAGCTGCTTTGTCACAGGCTTGCCGTGAGCACTGGGCAGCCCCAGGAAAGATTCCTGACCTGCTGAACAAACCTGTGCCAGGCCCCCTCAGCTCCTTCCCCCCTTCCTGCTCATCCCTCTGTCCATTCTTCCCTGGCCGGGTTCTCACACGCTGGTGGGTCCAGCTTCCGACTCCCTCGGCCCCTCTGCCAATGCACGGCTAGCAAAACTTGGGCCACTGGTCCATGCTCTGCCAGGGGAGCACAGCGGGGGCCACGCTAACTGGCCTCTCCAGCAGTCCTCGGGCAGATGGCATCATCTCCTCGTGCAGGCAAACACGCCGAGGTCCCCAGAAGGTAGCTTAGGAAGGGCCCCCTGAGCCCGTGCCATGTGAGGAGACAGGGCCTAGGGGTCCCCATCCCCAAAGACCAAAATAGCCAACTTTTTATTTTCCTATGCAAACACCCTTTTTAAAAAATGTAAGCCATGTTCTGCAAGAAGTCCGCTAAGCTCCTAAACAAAAACAGCCGCTAACGTTTATGGAACGTTACTTTGCGCCAAGCACCCTTCTAGCATGTATCCACTCACACACTTCTCACGGCAGCCCCAGGAGGGAGGAGGGGGGATCGTGTCCACGGGATGGACAGGGAGGTGGGGGCACAGCCAGGCAGTCACCTGCCCGAGGGCATAAGTCAGCGGTGGAGCGGACACTCAAAGCTGGTGTCTCACGTCGCAGGGAGTCACGCTGAGCAAACACTGACAACTGGACGCAAGGCAAGGGGAAGATGAAAACAAGATGCAGAACACAGAAAGCATGAGGGCAGGCCACTGCCTTGCATGGCTTCTGCAGGGGGGCTGACCCTTAGGCTCCGCGCTGCCTGCCAGCCCTAAGCAGCCACCTCCATGGAGAATTGCACAGGGGTGCGCGCAGCCCTTCCCCCCGTGCCCGAGTGGCTCTTCCAAGGGGAGAAAGGAAGCTGTCGGCGCCCACCTGACCTCCCTGGGCCAGACCAGCAGCGCTCACCTTCCCGGCCAGGTCTTTCCCTGGGTTGGGGGGTGGGGGAGCTTGGGACCGTGAAACTTGGGACTGTGTTGGCCCCCGAGGTGAACAGAACATCTACACTGTTTCTTTGCTGCCGGAAAACCGGTGACAGATCCATGCTTTCTCCTAAGGCTTTTCCTACTTGCTTTTTGCATATTCTTGTCAAACCAAAAAAGAGGCTACAAGGGCCAAGATAAAGGTAAGCCTGGAGACGGCGCCACGAGAAACTTGAAGGGAAGCAGAGCTACTGTGATCATCACGATTGTGATTAATGGAGCCAAGAGTGAGCGCTGGACATCTTTCAAGAGACTTATGTCCTTGGCTGGCAACTCTAAGTTCAAATCTTCGTGCATCTTTGGCAGTTTGAGTATCCGAGCGAGAGGTGAAGTTTTCACGAGTGAGAAAACAGGCTGGGAGAGTGTCGGTAGCTGAGACCCAACCCGCCTGGTGTGCCCGGGGTCTGCAGCCCGGACCCCCCACCACCAGGCATGTTCATCAGCAGTGAGGGCAGACCCCAAGTAGCACGAACCACGCTTCGGACGACCTCCTGTGCCACCCATGCCTGCCGGGGGCGGATAAACTGGCACGACCACTTGGGAAGAGTGTCTGGCAAAGGTCTACTCCTGACCGCGTGTGTGGGCACCCAAAGAAGAATTCACAGAAATTTTATTCATAAAACTGAAATGAGCCAAATGTCCATCGACAGAAACATGGGTGCAGAGACGACAGGATGGTCCCTCAGTGGAACGATCCACAGCAATGAGATGAACGAACCCCGACTGCACCCAACGGTATCTCTGGATTGCCCAGGCCCGCGGCTGATGGAAAGAAGCCGAGACCCGTGAGCACCATTGTATGATGTCCTTCTATACAGAAAGGCAAAACGAATCTCTGGGGTTAGGGGGCAGGACAGTGACCATGCCGCGGGATGGGACAGAGGAGGGGGGACCCATGGGGGCTGCTGGGGTGCTACCATGATTCCATGTCATGCATGGTCCAAGTGGTTAATCAGAGTACGTGACTCATTTCTGAATGTGCATGTATCTCGATACTGAAATATGTGGAGAGAGATTCAAATTCATTCAATGTATTACAATAAATGATTTTTGAAGTAGTTCACACAAAGACCAGAGACGCAGATCCAAAACCAGACTGGTCTCTGCTCTTTGCACCTGTAGGAATGCTCACAGACACGCACGCGTGCGCGCACACCATCTGCTGTCCTCCCGAGCCACTGGCGGACACTC
Source organism: Eumetopias jubatus (assembly GCF_037043125.1). NCBI lineage: Eukaryota > Metazoa > Chordata > Mammalia > Carnivora > Otariidae > Eumetopias > Eumetopias jubatus. Next base: position 130,518,775 of record NW_028274815.1, read on the forward strand.
CAGCGTCACCGAGACCACATCCTTTCTCCCCAAGACATTTCCAGAATGGGATCGAGGAACTCCTTTGAGAGTCCCAAGCCTCCCCCTGTCCCTCAGTCCTCTCGTCTGTGGCTGAATCTCGAGGCGGATGGCATAGGCCCGCCATGCGGAGCCTGTGGTGAGATGGCCTGATGACCCGAGAGCCCCTGGTTCTGCAGAGACTGTGCCGTGGGTGGCACCCAGCCGGAGCCTGTCCATGCCTCTCCCCTGCCTGGGCCTGTGCGGCACACACCCTCCCTACCTGCCCGGATCCAAGTGCCCTGGGCCGATGAGGCACGGCCACCCGCCCCCCCATCGTTCCAGGCAGCGGCAATCCAAGAGCTACTTGTGAACCAGTCCCGTTTTGACAATTCCAGTCCCATTTTAAGTCATCGCACTAGTGAGAGGACGTGTCACGCAACCTTCTGTAAGATGCGTCACCCCTCCATAACTCGCCTGCTGACAGATTCTCGCTCTTTGTATCTGGCTTTGTCTGGAACAAAGTAAAGCCCCCGTTGGCCAACTCTTGCCTCCCTGTGGTCCATTTTCCAAACACGGTCAGAGTCATCTTTTTAAAAGGTAAATCAAATCACACTGCACTGCCCAAAACCCGCCCACGCTGTCCCCACAGCAGCCTTTCCGTGCACTGGGTCTCAGGGGCCAACACCACCCCCGTCCGGCCACACTCTCGCTCCTAACCTTGTGCAATTTCCCTCACGGCCTTTTATCACCGTCTGAAATACGCTTATTACCTTACATACTAATGTCTATCTCCTTTACTGAAAAATTACCCCACACGAGCAAGGACTTCATCTGACTTGTTCGCCTGTGTACGCAAGTCCCAGAACAGCGCCAGGCACACAGTAGGTAACCAGCCACTACCTAGGGGTGGGAGGGAGCTGCAGGGGGAGCGCAGGAAGGTCAGGATGGAGGGGACAGAGGGAAGGAGGGAAGCCTACAGGCAGGGGGGGCTAACGAGAGAGAGAGAGAGAGAGAGAGAGAGAGAGAGAGAGAGAGAGGGTGGAGGCAGGAAGGGAAGGAGGGAAGAATTCATTCACTGCTGGTGTTTTCCAGGTAAAACCAGGGTCTTCAGAACAAGGAAGTTGTAGGGCAGAGAAAAAACAAGGGAGTGCGTGTGCAAAGCCTACCTTTCTGAAAAACTACAGAAAGTGCCTGGTGTGGGTGGAGGAGCGTAGGGAGAGGAAGGGGTGGGGATGCACGTGGCTCTGGAATTTCACTTATGTTGCCAGCTCAAAATGAGACTTTCTGAAAATGTCTCAAGTCCTTGGAGTGGGGAAAGCATAAGCTGCATTTTAGAGTTCCAAGACAAAGTGGGGCCCAGACAGACGGTCTATGTGCAGGAATGCAACATGACAGAGTCAGGTGGAAGGCCCAGACAGGACCCTCTGGACCATGCTTGAAGGGTCAGGAAAAGAAACCCAAACATGGGGGCTTCCAGGGATCACAGTCAAGTGGCCCGTTCAACTTCAAAGATGATTTGTTATGTGTGGACCTGAGTCTGCTGGGGACCCCTTCCTTTTCCAGCTTGAGGAACGTTCCCTTGACCCTCGAAACACTTAAGCCTGCTCTCTCGAACTTTCCAAGGAGAGCACACTCTGCCCAAATCCCAAGGCCCATGAAGGGCACGTGAGAAATCCCCGCACACTGGAAGCACATGCCGATTCCTGGTTGGGCAGCCAGATATGGCTTCCGTGGGCAGGGCCCCCTTGGCGTAATCCGTAAAAGGCACAGAAAAAGAGCTTCCCAGCCCAGGATGTCTCACAACTGGACTAGAGAAATGACCCAGGGATTTCCAGTTTGCCTGTCAGAAGTCAACTGAGAAGTCTGAATCCCACATCCGCGAAGCCAACAGTGGAATCCGAGCATGTTCCATTGGAGGGGTCTGAAATCTCAGCGGTCGGGAGACCAAAGCGCACATACCTCTTCCTGGGAGCCGCAGTGGCGGTGCTGTTTGGGGCTTACACGGGGCACGGCTGGCCACGCCGGCTGGACCTGGGTTGCACAGAGGCCTGGGGACACTGCCAGTCAAGTACTGAACATCTACCCAGTAGCCACCTCGCTGCCTTTTGGAAGCCACACAGGTAGAAATTACTCTCTTGCCTTGTCCTGCTCTGGCCCCACGTGAAGCCACAGAACGCAGAAGCATGAATACAGGCGTATGGGATGGGGGCAGTACTGGGCTTCTGAACTCCGAAATTCCCTCAAGGTTATTTCCCCAGAATGTTGGGGAACAGGGATTCCAGGCCTGCCTTTATTGTACCACTCCAGGATTCCATTCACAGAGAGAATAATAAAAGGCAGTGTGACCGGCACCCCCTGGAGTTGCACGTTCTCTTACGTGTGACTGAGTAATTCTAGAAAGGACTACATCTCTCGTTTTAGAGATTGATAATGCCTAAATACAGTGTCTCAGTAAAGGCACTGAGAAGTCCTGCAGTAAACAAGTTTTTTAAAACTTGGTTTTACAGATTCTTTTTTTTTCCTACGTTTTTAAGCCATGGAACCCTCACTTCAGAGAATATCTCCTAAAATCCCATGGAGTTGGGCGTGTGCAGAAAGTATTCAAGAAAAAGTCTCCATCAGGAGAAGCAATTTCACTGCACTCAGTTCTCCGAGACATCCTTAGGGCCGACTCATGTTACTGACCTGCCAAGAGCTCACTTTCACCATGACTTTGAACCTGCCTGTGTTCAGAAAGGCATTTAGGAGGCCCTAAAGGGTCTCTATCCTCAGCTGCTTTGTCCGCAACTCAGGCTTCTGTGAACACAGGAAGCACTTCTGTGGGTCTAGGGCCATGACGGACCCTCAAAGGTGAGTCATGACCAACTGGATACTGAGAGATCCCTAAGAGCCAGGGCACGGACTAACTCGCCATCTCTAACAGAGACCCTCACTGTTTGTCTTTAACGTGGAATGACAGACAGGAGGGAGGGGCTGGCACACATCTAGCTCTGGGAGACCAAACCAACCACCAGACACAGAGTCAGCTAGGGCAAGTTACCTGGGCCCGCTCAGACATTTTGTTAGAAAGCACCTCAACCGTGACACATCCCCCAAGCTCGTGTGTGGAGAGAGGTCTGGTTACAGCCACATTTCATTTATCCGCTCGCATTCGGCATTATACATGAAATGGATTTTCTACAAGATAGCCCCCTTTCAAATAAGCAACCAAAATTTTATCTTTACCATCTGGAGTGTAAATTGTTCAAGGATGGATTGCACTTGGGTCTCCCTTTTAAAACCGAGCACAGTGACCCTAACTCAACCTGTGTCTGAATATTCAGGATGAGACAGATCAATTATTGACACAGCAACACCCTGAGGTCAGCCTTGCAAGGACAGTTTGACTCTATACTAAGGGGCCGAAGACATCTTTGCTTGATGCACCTTGGGGGAAGTCTGTGATCAATAGTTTTACTAGAGAGAGGATGTAGAAACTACCAGAAATCCTGGAACCCCCAGATCACCCAGACTGTCAAAACTTCGCAAAAAGTAAAAGTCAACAGTCTCTGAGTAAGTACCAGAGGATTCCTGCCACCGAAGTGTCAGATACTCAGTATCTGGTTTTTATGATAACTGCTGTGGCCATTTGGAAGCTTTTGGCCTTACTTCCTATTACTTGGCTGGGTTCCCGAAAGTAAATTTTCTGAAGTAATTGACGTTTCAGGGTATATCACTTGCTGCTGCCTATAAAAGGTGAAGCTGGAGCTGCAGATGGCAGCCAGGGGTGCAGGTTTTCTTTCTACTAAGAACCACCACCTGTTTTCCTTTCTCTGGCGCCCCCCCTACCCAGGAGCGGGGGGCGGGGGGGGGGAGGGAAGGGGCAGCTCCGCTGGCCCCGCCCTCTCTGTCCTGCAGGGGCACCTGGCTGATCCCAGGTGAGTCCTCTAGCACAGCGGGCCCCTCCTTCCTGAGATCACAGACCACCGTCGCACCCGCCACTCCGCCAAGACGACCCTCCAGCTGCTGGTCCCCCCTCCCCGCCCCCGCGCCCACAAACTCAGGCACCTACAGACTCACACAAAGCCGCCCTGAGTCTTTTCCTTGGCCCAACCACCCCAGCAGCCCGGCTCACCACAACGGAAGCCCGCTGTTTCCCTCCCGTCAATGCGCCTCTCTGTTCCGCGGCTCCATGGCACAGATATGCCCGGAGCCTGCCTGCAAGCCCCCCATTCATGCTCCACTTTTCAGCGAGCTTGCTCCTTCCCTCTCTCCACTCACCCTCCCCCAGATACACAAAAGAGGGCTAGCAAGCAGGACTTTTTTTTTTCTCTCTCCAGTAATAAAAGGTTCGCCTTCCTTCCTTTTGGTTGATCTATTCTTGGTCTCTACTTGGCAATGCAAAGACAGTGGAAGCGGTTAAACCGCCCCAGTTCATGACCCTGGGGACACTCCTTTGGCCAGAACTGCCCTCATTTGCTCTTTCTGTTGCACTGGTTGTAGCAAAACCTCTAAACCTCTTACCAGCCGCCCCAAAAGTCCTGCTGGGAAAGGATTCGGGCACAGGGTCGGGAGAGGCATTAAAAGGTTCTCTTCTTCAAACCCCTTAAAGAGGGGGACACGGAGGCCCAGAGGGGTGAAGGAAGATACACAGGCCACACAGTGAACTTGCTAGGGGAGCGGGGCAGGGGGATGCTTCGGGGGCCCCGTCCTTATGGGCAACGAGAAAAAGCAAGCGTCTTACCATCATCCAAGTAGGTCTGGTCCAAGTTCTGCTCCTGTTTAATTGTCACTCCTGCGGGTAATACTTCCTTTTGGTCACTGACCGGGGGTCCGTTTTTGGCGGCTCTTTGGCTGGTGGCATTCTGCTGCTGAATGACCGTGGGGTAGGACCCCGGGCTCAGCCTCTGGCCTTGACTGACGGGGGGCGGGCCGGGCCTGGCGGGGCCGGGCGCGAAGTTCTCGCAGTACATGATGTGCTGGAATTCTTGGTGGCTGCCGCAGCGCAGCGGCTGGTTGGTGGGCGAGTAGTGGATCACCGGCGAGGCCTGCTGGTTGGCCGGGGAGGAGTGGAGCAGGGTGGAGCTCTGGCCCTGGGAGCCGGCGTGCACCAGCACGGAGCGGTGGGCGTCTGCCAGGGCCAGGGGGGCGGCCATGAGGGCCGGCTGCTGGTAGCCCAGCAGGCTGGGGCTCAGGCTCTTGCTCCGCTGATAGAGGACAGCCGCCGGGTTCTGCTGCTGGTAGCGGGCATCGGGGGACGAGAGCCCCGAGCGGAACTGCTGGCAGGGTGCCATGGTGGCCACGAGGCAGGAGGGCGATTCAGCCACCATCGGGTGCGGTGGGTAGTAAGGCTGGCTCCCCAGGCCCCCGTGGGCGGGGCTGCAGATCAAGGTGGGGTCATATTCATCAGTGGGCTCCGTCTTGATGGCTGGGACTGGGAGAGAGAGAAGCACACGGGGTGCACCCTTCTTAGTGAGCCACGGGGGTGCGCAGAGGATTAGTTGTGGGCTGTGGCTGGGAACGTGGCCTCAGGAGTCCCGGGAGATGGGAGCAGACACTTGGGCTCCGTCATGCCTTAGCCTCGGACGAGAGCCTCCCTGTGTAACTGTCGTAGGGAGAAATTTGACCCTGGATGATGAACGTGAACTGTACGTCTTTCCAATAGCGGAGAGACGGCTGGTAGGCCTGTCTCAGCCCTGAGACGTTCTTGGGCTCCTCCCAGGGGCAGAGCTCAGAGAGGAAGGCTTGACGGAAAATTCTGTCATCCCCCCCTTCTGCCCTAAGCAGCTCCTGTCCCCCTTCCCTGCTTGCTGTCCTTGGTAATGCTTATCACCACCTGAAATAATCTATCTTTCCTGTGCCTACTTATTATCTGAACAACCCACCCCCACTGGACTGTCAGCTCCTCTAAGGGAGGATTTTTCTGGTCTGTTTTGTTCAATGCTGTGTCCCTGAGCACCTAAAACAGCAACCAGCATTCAGTTGACACTCAGAGGTTTTCAGGAAACAGGAAATGACCAAATGGGGGTGGATCCATCTCCTTGGTTCTGCAGCATTCTGGGGGAAACGAGACCTGCTGGCCTGGGCCTCAGTTTCCCCATCTGTTACCTGGCAGTAACAAGCACACCCCCTGTCCCCATGGGGCTATTAGGAAGATGAAATGAGATGTGCGAAAGGTACTTGGCACAGAGACTGGCATACAGTAAGCACTCAGGGCTTGCTGTTGTTACTATAATCATCTTCCCACCAGCACTGGTACCATACCTGCTCATCTCCGCACCTAGGACGGTCTCCAGACCTTGTCCTCCCCCAGCACCCTTTCCTAAAGCATTGCCAGCCCCAGGAGCTGAGGACCCAGTCTCCTCGCTGGAGCGAATGTAGTGGGGACAGCATGCTAATCAAGTTCAGGGAACCGCCAGGCCTCAGGAAGTAGAGGCAGCAAGGCGGTTCGGCCGCTTAAAGGCAGCTCGGACGCCAACCAGGAACCGTTCCTCAAGGTGCCCTTCAAAGCCCGTCATCTCAGTCCCTGGTCGAGCAGGGGCACTGAATTCTTACTCAGGCCATGCTCATATAGGCAGGGGCCAAGGCCAGGCCCAGGGAGGCCTCCTGACCACAGGCACGAGGTGAGAGTGCCATAGAACAACAAGGATCACTGAGCTGCTGTCTAGAACCTTCCCAGAGTTTGTCTCCCATAGTCTTGGGCCCCCGCAGGCCCCTGCCACTCACGGCTTGTCACGTCAGTCCTGGGATGGTGCCACGGCCAGAGAGACCAGACAAACCCCTGGATACACTCCACCAAAGCCAAGCCCCGTCAAGCCTGGGCTCCCAGGACGGTCCCCTTGGTCTCATGCTTCCGGCATGAGAGGCTCCATGTGACCCTGTCACAGGGTAGAAATTATACTCTGGATGATAGTCTCGGATTATAGGTTTCCAGTCCTGGAAAGGTGACTGGTAGGCCTGTGTCAGCCTTGGGGAGCTGTAGTACTTTGTGGGAATGAGACCTCCTGGCCTGGCCATCTACCCAGGAATCCACAGGGCTACAGCGTGACTACCCACAGCGGGGTCCACTACAGATCCTGCAGGTTTCAGGGAGGGTTCAGTCCCCCGATCAGGAGCAAATCTAAGACATGGACAGAGGTCATGTTGTTGTTCAACAAGTCCACGCATGCCTCCCTCCTCGTCTGCCTCCCTCCCCGGGAAGAAAAATATTAGTAATAGCTAATATCGTTCATATCTGCTTACCGTGTGCTGTGCTAAGCACGTTACGTGCATTTGATTTCTTTAAGTCTTATAAGGAAGGTGCCATTTGACAGATGAGGAAATGGAGGCTCCAAGAGGTTGAGTCCCCTGCCCAAGGTCACCCAGCTGGGAGCAGACCTCATGTGTCCTCACCTGAGGATAATGTCCTACCTCACCTCTCAACACCGAAGCGGCCTCCAGAGAAGATTTCTTACCTGGGTGGTAGGTAAAGTGCTGAGGCTGACTTCGTTTTCTTTTCCCATTGATGACGTAGAAGTTCACCTTCACCGATGCACGGATGTGCTTGTTTCGATACTCAGGGATCTCAACAAAAAGCATGTTCTGGAAGGAAGGAGCTATCATCAACTTAACTGCAACAATGCCTACATTCCTACACAAGGCCCCAAGCACATCAAGCCAGCTCCTCTCAAAGGAGTCAAGACACGTCCTGTACGTTTATAAGCGAGATTCTATCTAAGAGGCACTTGACCTTCCAGCTGTGGGTGAACAAAGGATTGCCACTTACTCTCCCAAAGTCTATCACAATGCCACAGTTACAAATCAGAGGGCCTGGTGCCCAATAAATGTTCAATTGATGTGTCCACTCAATACCTACTGAGTGCCTGTTAGCTCCAAAGCTCTGGGACTTGGACGAAGGAGGAAAAAAGCAAGGAAAGAGAGCACGAGGGAGGCGGGAGGGGGACATGACAGGGCGCTCAGTCGTCCCGTCCAGGTGCTTACAGGCTGGCTCTTGTCTTTATCCACCGTAGCTTCCATCTCCCAAATTTGCTGCCCATCTGGAAAAATTAAAAAAGGACACACTTTGAAGGAACTATTAGAAACCAAAGATTTAAGACCAAAACTCACCAACTTACATTTATCTTAGTTTATGCATCCTATCATTTCAGCAAGGTGTATACGTGTGTTTGTGTTATGTGTGTCTATTTGAACAGACGTGTATTTTTATTTATATTTGTGTATATTTCTTTTTCCAATGGGAATGTATATCAACAATAGAATCCTGGGCACCAGGAGGTAACAAGGAAAAGGAAAAGAACAGAAATTGCCCATCATCCCACGGCTATTACGTTTGAATGTCTCTTGTAACTTTCTTTAAAAAAAGAGAGACCGTTATACATGACACTTCACTATATGCTTTGTTCAACCAAAGACTATTTCCAAGGTGTCCTGCACATGCCAAGAAGGTCACAGGGGCCCTATTACAGATCACTGGCTGCCCCCGACATGGCTTCTTGATTGTCTGAGAACACAAGTGGCTCACATATTCCACCCTAAGAGCCTGAAACAATGTCCTACCTCTTGAGCCCTTGGAGAGGGGGGACACGTAGGAACCCACCCCCCACCTTCCAGTCAACGGTCTGGATTTCACATGACTCATTACAAGAATCGATGAGAGGTTTTGCTCAGAAGTGAACTCTCCTTCCTTGGAGAAGTGCACTAGTTCCTCAGTTTGGGGCCAACGAGTCAAATGAAACTCTGCATTTGCAAATAACAGATTTCTTTTTCTGACCATCTACATTGGCCATTGGGCCGTTTTCGGCTGAAACAAATCATTTCCACAAGTGTTTCCAGGGTGCTTTGTGGAAGGCTGGCTCTGAAGAATATTAAATGGGTTTATGAGGGCAAGAAACAAATTCTAAAGCTAATAAGCATTTGGAAAACGCTGAATCAATGTCAAATAGGTTTCTTTACGGCAGGACCTCTCAGAGCCTTTAATCTGCTCACAGGCAGGGTAACTCTCCAAGGTGGGCTGGGGTAAGCACCATGTCCCAACATTTGGCCACAGAACCCCTCTCCCCTGCTTTAAAGCACAACTATTAACATCTTCGGTGATAGGTTAGATATGAATCTATAGGCTTGGCTCTTAAGGTTCACACAAAGAAATCTGGTTTCCAAGCATTATTTGAACTTCCTAGTACAGAACATATTTCCCCAAATAATAATTAATAAAGTCCTGTGATTGCTACCAAAGTTGATGCGGTATAGATGATCCTAACAACACATAGGCAATGAGCTAGCTGGAGCCCTGAGTAATGAGTATGTCTGCAAGTCGTGGCCTTAGAGTTCTATTAGACTCCGGAAATGATTAAGGGAGACATGGGTTTCTGTCAAAAGGGAAGAGGGAAAATGTGGTCAAGGTACCAACTCTCACCATGATGGAAGGGACCGAGTTCAAGTCACCACTATCTCCCCAACACCCAACACTGTGTCATCAAGACACAGTACTTTCCACGTGAAAGGCCCTGGACAGAACCAGTCAGAGAAAATTCTCACCCCTTTATCAAAGACAGGTCAAAAGTCATCCACCAGAGACACACGTCTGTCTTTCGGGTGGTGGTTACAAGCGAGGCGTGGGTCCATGTCAAGGAGGGCATTCTTATTCACTAACTGCAGTGCAAGCTCTAAGTCAGAAGATCAAGTAATAAATGAATGGAGGAAACAGACGATAAACAATAACGTGTTGATATCTGGTGTACCACCTCCTCCCAGGCTCTCATTGGCTCAACTGAGTTCTGTCACCAATAAATATCTGGGTCCCTTCCTAGTTCAGCTCATTTCCCCACAGGACTCTGACCCACTCTGAAAAGAAAGGATCATTTTCAGGAGTCTCATAATTGGGAGGAAAGAGAGAAAGAAGCATCTGGAAAAGGGATCAGGACGTACCAAGCTGGGGCCATAGAGTCTCCATCCCCAGCTCTCTTCCCAACTCATGCCAGGAGTGAGAGGCGAAGCACAAAATGGCAGTTGATGAAAGGCACGCCCCCAGGAAGAGGATTCTCACGGAGTCTCTTCTCCTGGTCCAGGAACCCAAGAGAAATGAGAGGGAGCCCTTCTCCTTCACTTTCACCTTTTGTCCATCTCTGGTGGGTGTACATAAGTAAAACTCCACCCACTAAGAGCCACAGAATTCCAGTGCACAGGTGCTTGGGACTACCCTTAGGAATTAGCCAGCCCAACACCATCAGATGGGGAAACTGAGGCCCAGAGAAGGAACAGGTTTTGTCCAAAGGCAGGAAGAGGAGTCACGAAATCACAGTCCTTAAACAACAATTGGCACACTCCAATAATGAAAGAGATGCTTTTGAGGAGAAAAGCTCAAGGTCATTAAGCAGAGACAGGGTGACCAGCTTCCTGGGAGGCCAAGGAAAAGTCCTACGCAGGTGAGATCTTTGCAGGGTCATATCCACCACAAAGGTTCGTCCCTGTTCCCCCTGTGCCTCCAGATAGCATCTAAGCAAGCACAGCTGGCCTGAAGGTCCCACACGACCTGTTCCAGCCTCCACAGGCCCATTGTCACAACCCTGCCCCCAGGAGGAATGACAGCTCTTGCTTCTGAGCACGGTCTGTATGCAAAGCACCACTCAAAACACCTGGCAGGTCTGGACAGGTCTAATCCATATAACAAGCTTATGCCACAGGTCCGATCATCCCCCACCCCACTGGATAGGTGAGGACACTCAGGCCCTGGCCCCGGGATGCACAGCTATGGGAGGGGAAGGCAGATCTGAGCCCAGGCAGCCGAGCCTAGAACCAGGGCTCCTGGTTCATGGTCACATGGTTTCAGATCCCTGTGTTCCTCCTCCGCCAAGTGAATGAAGGACACGGGGCAGGCGCTCTGGGCAGCTCATCCTTCGAGACTGAGCTGCAGTCTCTCCCGGGGAAGCCAAGCCCCAGTGCCCATGGCGTCCACAGCACCCCGGGCAACCCCACCACCACTGCTCTCTCCGTGCAAGCATGTGTTTGCCTCCCCCACTGCCCTCAAAGGCCATGTATCCCTTATTCCATACCCTAGTGCTCAGCCATCGGTCAGCACGATCGGAATTAAGATCCTTGCAATAAAGGATAGTCATGATCTAAGTATTTGCTGGGGCAGAATGCTTCTTCAGGGAAGGCAGAGAGGTCCATCAACAGACAAATGGATCAACAGAAGGTGGTCTACTCATACATACAGTGACACAGCGTCACAGCGAATTCTGACACGCGCCACAACACAGATCGACCTTGAACACATGATGCTGAGTGAAACAGGCCCAACCCAGGACAGTATTACATAATCCCACCTACAGGAGGTACATAGAATAGGCAAATTCAGACACAGAAAGAACGCAGGTTACCAGAGGCCGTGGGGGAGGATGGGGGGGGGGGTGTTACTATTTAATGGGGACACAGCTTCTGTTTTGGACAAATGAGAATGTCCTGAAAATGGATAGTGGTAACAATGGTGGTACGATACTGTGAGAGATTTAATGCCACTGAAGGGTTCACTTACAAACAGTTACAATGATCAATATTGTAACATGCATATTTTACCACAATTTTTTTTTTTTTTTAAAGCCATTGGCCTCACCCTAGAGACCAGGCCTGTTTTGTGGCCTGTAGGGTGGGGTGGCTTTTTTGGAGGTTTTTTTCATCAGCTGCTGCCGTTTCAAGATGAGATTTCACCTAAAAATGCAGATTTTGCTCTTGGAAAAAAAAAACCAATTCAGACGATCTGACCATTCTGGGCACCCACACAAGACCCTGGCCTCTTCAGACAGTGCCGTGATCCCCACTTCAACCACAGCACCGCCTCCCCAGCCCCCACATCTCTCCTTTACTTCCCATACCCGGCCCCGGGGCGGGGGGGGGGGGGGGGGGCGGGGAGCCTCTGAGAGAGGAAAGCACCACGTCGCACAACATAGGGAGGAAGATGGTCAGGTTTCTGCGGATCCCCCTCCGCTGGAATGTAGCTGAGATTTTCCCCAGGACTGCACAACATTTTGGCCAGAAAACACCACCACCCAATATTCTCTTGGTTGGCAGCTTCTCAGCAGAGGGATGTCCCTATAACGGCCACTCACTTAAAAACTCTCCCTCCTTCCTGCCCCCTTCCTCTGGGCTCCAGGCAGAGCAAACAGGACCCGCCAAGCAGGACTTCCCCAAAGTCCTCTTCAGCAAGACGGCCCGCGGGCGGCCTCACCCCTGGCCTCGGGGGACCTCCATACCGCCCGGCTCCTAGAGTTCTGTGGACAGCAGATCAAGGAAGAAAAAAGCCCATGGGGTCTAGGGGGCACTGCCTGCTCACTCCAGGGTCTGTGGGGCCTTCAGCTACGTGACTACTGTAACCCGAGCCGTCTTGGGCACGTTCTGTGGCCAGAACAGACTTCCCCTCTGTGGCACCACAGTGCTGTCCGTTTCATTCCTGCAAACCCCGAACTCCAGAGTAGACCCAGCTTGGAATCCCTGCATTTTTAGTGAAATCTCATTTTGAAATGGCAGCACTTAATGAAAAAAAACCTCTAGGCCACCCTACAGGCCACAGGCCCTATTCGCTGTGTATGCTCAGATAAGGCACTTTACCTCTCTCAGCCTCTTATCCAAAACACGGGAACAATCACAGGACCTATATACCCCATAGGTTCGTTCCCAGACAGACACACGGTACAGGATAAATGTGTGGCAGATGTTGGTGAGCATAATTATTATGGCTCATGGCAACATATTATTTCAATATTGTCTTATCATTTTTTGCATATATTCCACAATGTGTCATTATTGAGAAAACCACAAGCATATTCTAATCAGAAAATAATACACATTCTCTGATTATAATTATAAATTATACATACTCTGCCCTGCAGGCATGAGCAGAAGGAATTCACAAAGGGACGACATCTAAGAGGCAGGTGGACACGGTGCCCGACTGCTTTCCTTTCAAATGGGTCTTTTCACCATTACCTCAACTTTTAAAAAGACAGCGAGCTCACAGGAATGAAAAATCAAAACCTAAATCATGGGGCGCCTGGGTGGCTCAGTCGGTTAAGCGTCTGACTCTTGGTTTCGGCTCAGGTCTTGATCTCCAGGTTGTGAGATCGAGCCCCGCATCGGGCTCTGCGCAGAGCAGGGAGTCTGCTTAAGATTCTCTCTCTCCCTCTGCCCCCTCCCCGCTGTGTGTACATGCTCTCTCTCTAAAATAAATAAATAAATCTTTTTTTAAGAAACCAAAAACCTAAAGCATGAGCCAAACCCAGGGGCCTACCTTCTTCCTTTTGTCTTTAAGCCCAGAGGGCAGCTTTAAGAGTCTAGCCTTGTTGTGCATCTCAAGTGGAGGCTGCCCTGAGTTCCCAACAACAGGAACTGAAAGCTGACACTGCCGTCCCCAATTTTAGGTAAAATGTGGAAGGCACACTCCAGGGAACCGGTCTTTATGGGAACTGTGTGGTTTACAAAATACCTCAAGACCATTTCCTTGGGCTGGTCTTCCCTCCCCCCACCCTGCCTGCCGCAGCACACAGTCCTGGGGTTTCACCAAGAGAACACGCTGATCCCATCCTCTGAACTGAGCTTCCAGGAGGCAGAGGAACTCACCATAAATGCTGGCAGGACTCTCTGCCTGAACTCCCTCCCTCTGGGTTCAAGCTCAATCATTGCTCTTTACTTGCTGTGTGGCCTGTGAGTGGTAGCTTAACCTCTCTGTGCCTTAGTGTCCTCATAAGCAAAAGGGTTGAGTTCATTCACTGACTTCAAAGACTTGGCAAAAATTCAAGTAGATTATATGCAAAATGCTTAGCAAAATGCTCAGCCCATAGTGAGTACTGCTATTAATATTTGAGAATTTGGTGTCCCATGGGTCTGACTCTGGCGAGGAAGAACTGGCGGGTCATCTTGACCCAAGTGTTCTGGTGGGTGTCCCAGGTCCTTGTTTCATTGCATTGCATTACATCTCTCATTGTGAATAGATAAAATGGCCATAGAAAGTATTCACTGATAGGGGGCTACGGTAATGATGGGCCCTCCATCTCCGGTACGGAAAATCAGATTAGGTCTAGGGAACACTGGCAGCACTTAGAATGAGCATGATCTTATTCTCAGCCCTGGAAACGTATCCCTGTTATATTAAAAAGCAGGAACTGGTAAGTACTACAGCCCAGTGTGTGTGGCACAAACTCAGCAAACACATGTCCCACACTGCCCACGTGGTTACACCCCTGTGGCTGGGCGGGACGGACCAGCCCAGACATCCACATCTCCTATAACGCCATCCAAGAAACTGGGTAGAAGTACACTGCCTGCATTTTTTTCAAAGATTTATTTTATTTATTTTAGAGAGAGAGAGTGCAGGGTGTAGGGGCAGAGGGAGAAGGAGAGAGAATCTCAAGCAGACTCTGGGCTGAGTGCGGAGCCCAACTCGGGGCTCGATCTCACAGCCCTGAGATCACAACCTGAGCTGAAACGAAGAGTTGGACACTTAACTGATTGCACCACCCAGGAGAGCTCCACATTGCATGCATTTTTTAGTGTTTTTTAAGATAAAGCTTTTCTCTTGAGGAAAAAGTACATTGCAACTGCCTGTTGATCTGCTTGTCTCCCAGGGGCCCTCTGGGGCCATGGTCTCAGATGGAAGCCAGGCATGGACCAGCAACACTGACCAAGCTCCTACTGCACAGAAGGCCCTGTGCTTGTTGCTGGGACCATGGTACGAGCCACACATGCCATCCTGCTCTGGACAGGCCCACCAGAGCTCCCAAGTGAGGACCCAAGGTTCTTCACCTCTCCTGGGACGGGGACTTCCTCAGTTTCCCTCCAGCCACACTGGCCTTCTCGATCTCCCCCCAACAACCACACTTGCTCTTCTGCAGACCTTATTCAGACCAGCGCCTTCCCAGCCTTCTGGCCCAATTAGGGGAGGTCCCCCTTGACCTGTCCCCCTCCCCTTCCATCCTCTGACTTCATTTTCTCAGCCTACTGGTTTTCTGTCTCCTGCCCCTGCTAGGCCGTGGACTTCCGGAAGGCAGCACCATGCACCCGTCTTATTCTCTGCTTCATCCCAGCACTACCATGTCCGGCGCGTAACAAGCACTCAGTAAACACCAGTGGACTAAATGAACAAAGTGACCTCAGGATTTCCCAGGGCTTGGCCCACAGCCAGACCACTGGCCTCACCAGCAAAAAGACCCCACAAGGAGAGATTGCCGAACCCTTTGTGAAGAATCCTTTTTGGAAACTGAGTGATGGGGAAGGCACCTGGAAGAATGGTGCAGACATTGACTCACGTGCAATGCAAGCAACCGAGCCGAGTTGTCTGCAACCCACCTCCCGACCCAGGCCCCAGGTCCGGGACTCTGGGAAAACCTGCCCAGAACAGAAGAGGCCCAAGATGACCAAGTCTGCTTCTACTGCTCTGGGCTGAGATGAAATGAAGGACTTCAGTCCCTTGAGCAGATGTTTGGGCAAACTTCCCCCGTCCTAAATTAAAAGGGACTGGCAGCCAGCATGGAAAGGGCCCTTCCAAGTCTTACTCAGAGGGGAAGAGAAAAGAGCCAGGTTCTTTGGGCAAAGGGGCTGGGTCTAGAGAAGACTTAGCAAGACTTTGCAAGAACAAAAAAGCACGGGGTGGGGGCTGTGCATGGTTCAACGAACATTCTAGCCTTGGTGGTGGCTTGGCCCCGTGGCCCCTACCCTGCTGTTGTTTTATTGTCCACTTTGGGAACAGCTCTTGAAGCCAAAGCATCAGGAAGCAGGAGGGCTGGCATCAGGTCTGGGCTGAGGTCTTAGCAGTCAGCCTGGATGAGCCACGGGCTCCTGTCAGCACTTGAAGGAGAAATAAGGGAGCTTTCAGAAGGAGGAGAGCGAATCCGTCCTCACGTGGGTCGTGAGCACACCCCTGGGCTCCAGGCAAACAGGGAGGAAATCAAAGTGTCAGTTTGTGTTAGGAAATCATGTGTGATGCTTCCCAGTCCTGGCCCTGCTTTTAAAATTAGCTAAATGAAGATGGCTGAAGTCCTTCTAGTCTGCCCTTTACGACTGCTAACTAGCAGAAAAATGCATACTCCCTGGGTGTGGGGGCTTAATGAGCCGAGCAGATGGGGGCGGCGGGGGGCGGGGGCGGGCAGGAGGGTTCCAGAGCTGAGGATTTCACCCACTGCAATGGTACAACTGCCCAAATGTGCTTGCTGGGCGGTGAAGAGGAAATGTCTTGATTCCCAACACCCCACTTCTCTCCCGATGCCCCACGACCTCCTCCATGGGCTCAGCCCCCTCACTTCCGTCCCCGACCTAGGCAACTGCAGTGGCGGCTCACCGCACCTTCCACTTGTCCCCCCGACCCGAGTCCATTCTTCATCCAGATTGTCAAAACAATCTCAACGATATAAAATTAGATCATGTCACTCCCCTGCTTAGGACAAGAGCTCCTAGTTGCTTTTGTAACAAAATCCAAACTCTTCTCTGTGCCTACAAACCCGGGCATGACCTGAGCCCCTCGCACCCCTGTCCCACCCCAGGGACCCCTCCAGCCTTGGTTGGTGCCATCCCCCCTCCCCCCCCCGCTCTCACGCTGCCCTGGCGGCCTGGGCCTGCTTTCATTTCCTCAAACACCCCAGGCTCATCCCCATGCTGGGACTGGGTGGTTATTTCTGCCTGAGACCCTCTTCCGACAGTCTGTGCAGCTCCCTCTTTTCTGCCTTTAGGCCTCTGTTCGAAGCCACCTCCTCAGGGAAGCCCTCCCTGATCCCACTCTCCAGGGTTGCCAGATTTAACAAATAAAAATACAGGATGTCTAGTTAAATTTGATTTTCAGAAATCAGTGACCTCCTTTTTTACTACAAGTATGTCCCAAATCCTGTGCCATTGCATGGGACACACGCATACTACAGACATAACGTTGTCTGAGATCTGAATTTCACTGAGCCTCCTATATTTTTCCACCTACCTCCAAGCCCTTTGTCTAGCTCCTCTGACCTGGTTTTACTCCCTTCAGAGCACTTTCTCTGTCTCAGAATAGCCTGCTCGTGAACAAGCTTGAGACTGTCCACCTGCTGAGAGCAGGGACCTCCGCTGTAATGGGTCCCCCGTGCCTGGCGCAGTACCTGCACCTAGTAGGTGTTCAGTAAATACCCAGGGAGCACTATGGAAGCCCTGGGGTTGAGCAAGCAGAGAGAGGCTGAAAGAGCATCACTGGGTTGTTTTCCACAGAGGCTGGGCTTCTGCCCATCTTTCACCCCCCTGCAGAGGCAACTCTTCTTAGTGATGAGCAGTCACCTACGGATGCCCCCCAGCCATTGCATCCAGCCCGTCACTCTGGGAACCGGGAAGTAGGGGTTTGGGACCCAGCCCTCCACCCACAAGCTCTACCACCTCGAGGAAGTCTGTCAACCTCACCACGTGAGTCAGCCTCCCCACCAGTAAGATGGGGGGCAGGGAGTGGCCGCCATCAGTCAAGCTCCCTCCAGCAACTTGGTGAGGCCATGAGCGGGTGTGGGATGGCTTGGGGGGTAAGAAGAGAAGCTAACCTGTGCCCGGAAGGACTCTTCTCTCAGACAAGAAACCAACATGGCCCTGTCTTCCTGGTTCCGTGTTCAGTAAACTGAGCTCCCAGGGGGCACATGGAAGGTCAGCTGACATCTTCTGAGCACCTACTATGTGCCTGACACTTTTAGATCCTTGCTCTCTTTTCATTGCTGAAATACCAGGAACCCCACTTCAGAGATGGGGAAACTGAGTCCCAAAGCACATAATATATATGGGGCCTATCCAGACTTCAAGCCAAGTCTGCTAGATGATCCCAAATCCAGCCTGCTCATACCTTAAATATATACAATTTTTATTTTTTAAAAAGAGTATGACATCAAAAATGTAGAAAAAATACAAAAGGGTGTTCATCAATAAAAGATATTATGACCTTCTTGTGGGTGTGTGTGGCGGCAGGGGTGGGGGACTTCAACCTGCTAATTGCAATCTACACAAAGGTCTGTTGGCACCAAGAACAATGTCTGATGGTGGAAACACCTGAACCCAAGGCAACTACAAAACTCATCTCTCTGTGTCCTCTTTTAAAGGCTCCCAAACACAATGAACTGTAGGATTTTTTCGCCCAAAAGCCTGCCCTTACAAGCAAGGGATGGAAAATGAGACCATTTTCTCTATCTCCAGTGGGGTTTTGGGGCAGCGACCTGGACTCTGGCTTTGGAGGCGAGCTTTGCGTCCCAGCCAGCTGTGTGTAAGCGGTGGGCTTCAGCCCAGGGGGCCGAGGACACTGTGGACGTGAGTCACCGAGGGCAAAGGTCTGCAGGGCCTTAGTCATGCCCCAGCCCAGCCTGGAAGTCTGACCTTTCCCAAAGGGGAGCCCAGTCTAGAGAGACTCCCACACCAGGTCTATTGTTTGAGAAAACGCCACACGGGGCAAAACCAAACCCGCAGAGGAAAAACAGGTGGCAGGAGCAGATGCCTTCTTTCAGGTGGTTCCAAGGTTTCTAGGATACTAATTCATGGAAAGATACTTAATTTAGCAAAAAAAAAAAAAAAAAAAAAAAAAAAAAAAAATTATTTTAAGCATGTGCACTTATATTTATTAAACAAAGCTCAAAATACAACCTTTGGGAACCTCCAAGTAATAAAATGACTCATATTAGGATATGATGACTCAGTGGGAAAGAGGGAATTCCACCACCCACGCCTCCTTTCTAAAAAATCAATTTGCCCTCTCAACAGGTGATGGGAGCCTCTGCCATCAGACTGTTCCAAGAAAATCGTCCAGCAAAACAAAACACAAATTCTCTTCCAACAATTTAAGTTTCAAAGCTGAGTAATCCGAGGCAGGCAGGTTTCCAACCTACACCCCCGCAGGACACCGAGAGCCAGGGAGCTACTTGGCTGGGGCCGGGGGCCTGAATTAAGAAAGATTTACCAGCTGAAAAATTCCAAAACCCTGTGTCATGTGGAGGAACCTTCCAAAACATTGGATCCCACCCAGAAGCGGCGAGTCGCTCAGAGCCATGGCAACCCTGTTTCCGCTGCCACATCACTTTTATTTTTGTGTCCTTAGATTTTTTCCTGTTTTGCAATGTTTTGCTGGGACCCCCAACTCCGCCTGAGGCCTGGGTGGCCGGGGGCCAGGGTTACCAGCTGAAGTCAGGAACAGCCTGGACTTCTCCGCCTGAACTTTGCCTGGAAGGTTACACATTTTTAAAATTTCAGAGAATATATGAAGGCTTTTAGGCAATTACTGAGGATGGTAAATAGGAAAGACCCTGATCATCCTGTTTGGTTTCTCTTTGTCTTCCTGGACGTGACTAGAGAGCTTCCTTGGGAGGCCGGGGGTGTTGATGATAAACACCGCTTGGGTTTCCAGCTCTGTCATCAGCTACGGGCTGACCTGGGGCCTGTGGCTTGACCTGTACGTGCCTCAGTTACCCCAACTGTAAATGGGGACCATGTCACCTGCCTCTTGGGGCCAATGTGACAATTAAAGGAGAAGACACCCATTCAACAGTATGAGTGAACACCCACTAGGTGCCAGGGATTGTTGTAGATGCTGCGGATACAGCAGCAAACACCGAGTCCCCACCCTCAAGGAACTAAGAGTCTAGTGTGGGAGACCAGATAAGAAATGAATAAACCAACAGGCAAGATAATTTCAGCAGTGCGAGGTGCCACCGGGAAAACAGAACGGGACAATGAGACAGAACGTGACAGGGTTCTGGCGGGGAGAGGATGCTGAACAACTTCTGAGCAGATGGGCAAGGAGGGGCTTGTTGAGAAATTCACCTCTGCACTGAGCCTTGAAGACACAGGAGGATGCAGCCTCGTCAAGAAATGGTGGAAGGACATCCTAAGAGGGGACAGCAAAAGCAAAGGTCCTGAGGCAGAAACCAGCATGGGGTGCTTGAGGACAGAGTGAAGACAGGTGTACCTACAGCCAAGTGAGCGAGGGGACAGTCCAAAATGCTGAATTCAGAGGGATGGGCAAGGGCCAGATCATACAGTCTCCTGGAAGTCATGAAAATAATTAAAAATAGTAATAAAAATAACATAATAGTCATTATTATTACTGCTGCTATAAATAAGACGCCATTTTCCAAAATACCAAGCTTTTCTAACTTAAGAAGCACCATGCTGCCCCTCTCCTACTGTTTTTCCATCGCTCTCCAATTTGTCATCCCGCTGGAGTGGAAGCTGCCAATCCCATTTCAGCCGACAGCTATAAAAAGAACGTTGGAGCTGGTGGTGCCGATGACCCAACATGGGGGCTAAGATTAGCCCAGGAGGCTGTCACCTTGCCTTAATGTGAGAAACAGCTGGGGTTCCCCTTCCTTGGAAAACTTCAGCCCGTTCCACTCCGCCCCGCCCCGCCGCCCTCGCCAGCCCAGCTATCCATGGAGATGGGAACGGGGATGCGTTTTGGAAAAACGAAGTTGAGCAACAGGGATTCCCCCTGCAGAAGGCAGTCCCGGGCAGGGAGGCGAGTGCTTGGGGTCAAAAGAGCAAGACCAGCTCCCCGCAAATGCAAGACGAGCCCCCCGCCTGTCGGGGCCCCGAGGAGCCAGACACCCCGTGAGGGAAGCCCACCACTTCTCTGGGGGTGAGGCGCATCTCTGTGACCCCTGCTTTTCTACTGGCATCAATCCAGAAGCCCCGTTTGCCCAGGATTCCTTAAGCTAGGCACAAAACGGCTCTGAACAGGTCCTCTCGAACCCGGTGACCCCACCACAAAATCCAAGGGTCTATTTCACCACAAAATAGCTCACGTCAGTGGCTCAAAGCAGCTGAAGGGTCTTCGGTCAAATTAACCTGGTTCTGAGCTTCCTCAGAACAGAAGAGCTCACGGCCAAGGGTGCAGACTCTTGAGCCAGGCAGGCTGCCTGGGGTCGAACCCAGCACCACCATTGACCAGCTGTGTGATCTTCACTAAGTTACTTAACCTCTCTGTGCTCGGTCTCTCATGAGGAAAGTCAGGAGAAGAGAAGCTCTCTGGTAGGATTGTCATGAGGAATCAGATTAGTTAATACACATCAAGCGCTTAGAACAAGGCCTGACACATAGTTCATTATTATTACTTATTGTTTTTCAATGTCCCCCTGGTTCCATGAGATAAAATTTTGCTCATCTTTGTTCTTCCACAGCCTAAAAATAATAACAGTAAAAACTAATGTTTCGTATGTCAGAGGGGGAGACGAACCATGAGAGATGATGGACTCTGAAAAACAAACTGAGGGTTCTAGAGGGGAGGGGGGTAGGGGGATGGGTTAGCCTGGTGATGGGTATTGAGGAGGGCACGTTCTGCATGGAGCACTGGGTGTTATGAACAAACAATGAATCATGGAACACTGCACCAAAAACTAATGATGTAATATATGGTGATTAACATAACAATAAAAAATTAAAAAAAAAAGAAAAAAAAAAAAAACTAATGTTTCGTGAGCATCTACAATGTGCTAGGATCTAGGCAAAAAGACTCATCTGCACCCCCAACTCGTGTCATCTCCTCTTCTCTCAAGAGAAGCAAATCCCCTGTATTTTACAAAAGAGGAAACACTGGTTCAGAGAGGTGAAGTAACTTACCCAGGATGCCGAAGCTACTACATGCACGTCATGGATTTGCACCCAGGCCTTCTGAGCTCAGAGCCATGCTTGCAACCATCGAGTCAATGAGGCCGACGGCCAGAGCAATGAGAATTCTGACCATAAAGACGATAGCAGGGGCGCCTGGGTGGCTCAGTCGTTAAGCGTCTGCCTTCGCCTCAGGTCATGATCCCAGGGCCCTGGGATCGAGCCCCGCATCGGGCTCCCCGCTCAGCGGGAAGCCTGCTTCTCCCTCTCCCACTCCCCCTGCTTGTGTTCCCTCTCTCGCTGTGTCTCTGTCAAATAAATAAAATCTTTAAAAAAAAAAAAAAGACAATATCATACATTCAGTGAGCAGTCCCTGGGCCCTAAGTGCACACCGCCTATGTGTGCACTCCATTTAACTCGGGGGGGTGGGGGGCATTAGTACCTCATTTCACAGAGAGGGAAACTGAGGCCCAGGGAGGTTGGACACGAGGACAATGCTGGGCGTTACCCGTGGGTGAGCCCCCTCACTTCTCCATGCTCGGCTGGCTGCCTCCC
The DNA here is from genome assembly GCF_037043125.1 of Eumetopias jubatus. Lineage (NCBI taxonomy): Eukaryota > Metazoa > Chordata > Mammalia > Carnivora > Otariidae > Eumetopias > Eumetopias jubatus. Next base: position 130,540,876 of record NW_028274815.1, read on the forward strand.
ACGGGCCCCGGCTTAGAGGAGACAGTCCCCATGGACAGGGACCATCAAAGAGCACAGACAGTCGCTATTATGATTCCTTAGTAATCCCTTAATTATTAATTAATTCCTTAATTACTCCTTCTTCCTTATTAATACACAACTTTTCCAAGTTGAAACAGACTCTGAGTTTTCCTCTACCTGGCACAGGGAAACCTCTCTGTCCTGACCTCGGCCCGCTTATCACAATGTGCCAGCCACATCGGTTTGCTCTCTGATTTACAAAAGCCTAGAAAATTCCTGCAGTAGAGAGTATTTTACACTGCTCCACCATCTGAAAAGTAAGCCTCCCCACAAGATGCTTAAAATTGTGCGTGCCTCCATGAAGCCACTACACCACAGGTAGGCCTTAACCCTAGGAAATAATACCAAATAGCATTAGTTAATGTATATTGAGCACTATATCCCAAGCATTTTATAAGTACTTAACATGTAGAAATTCTTAATCCTATGACCACCCAATGAGGTAGGACTGTCATCATCCTCGTCATACAGACAAGAAAACTACTGCCCAGAGAGGTTAAATAACCTGCCCATGGTCACACAGCTAGAAAACAGTGGAGCTGGGTTTTGGCTGAAGAGCATGAGCTCTTATCTAGCTGACAAAAGGGATGTAGAGAATGTTGACCACTGAGTTACTTATAATAGCACAAAGTTGGGAGCAGCCAAAGGTGTAAAAAAAAAAAAGTAATGGCTAACTAAAATACTAGACAAATATATGATAGAATGCAATGCATCCATGTAAATGTCTGCATGCCGAACCCCTCACTACACCACCACTGTCCCTCAAATCCACAGTGACTGACCACATACCCTTTAAACCACTCCCAAATTCACCCATCCACCTCCAGCCCCCACTGCCACAGCCTTCCTTCATGTCACGCCTGGTCACAGAGCCAGCCCACCCCAAGAGGAGGCGTTGTGTGAAGTGAGAAGAAACACCTCTTCCCCAAGACACCCTGCTTCCTCCTGCCAGCAGCTGTCTTATTAATACACAAATTGATGATGTACCCCATTTGAAAGGTAGTCCCTAGAGGAGGTGCCCTTGTGCAGTGCACAATCCTCACAACCGGACAACCTGCCTATTATAGTCTCCATATCATCCTAAGGACACTAAACAAACAAATATGAATATCCTCTTAGAATTAACTTACTGAAATCAGGTCCATTAGAGAAAAAAATTGGTCTAGCATCCATAACTATCCAATAATTACGTAACTTGAAATTTATCCTACTTTAGATCATTCTCTTTTTACCATGTCCTCATTGGCAAAAGATATTGACAGACAGTGTATGGAAGAAAGAATACACAGGGCCAATAAACAGAAGCATTAAACCGGTCATAGCAAAGGAGTGTGTAGTAAAGAGAAGTACCAATTCAGCAAGTATTTTTTAATTTTTAAAAAAAAATGGCACTTCTGGGATGAGGTGAAACCATTCCTGACATGGTATTGATGGAAGTTTCAATTTGTAGATTTCTGGAAGGTGATTAAAGCTCTCGAAATGACTATCCAAAATCCCACTTTAGGAATAAACCCTGAGTACACAACGACAGACACTCATGTATACAAGATTAATTAATCCTACAAGCATTAGAAGATTCATTGCAGCACAATTTGTCATAAAATTGTAAGTAGTTTATGTTTATCGGCCCATGAGAAACCCGGCGCTCTTACAATTACTCAACATGTGCTAACCTAGTTAGCCTTCTTGACAACACTGTGGGGCAAGAACCTTTGTTATCATCATTCTGTACATAAGGAAATGAAGACACAGAAGGGGAGGTAATGCCCCTAAGATCACAGAACAAGCAAGTGGCAAACCGGGCCTCTGCACCCGGGAGACCCAGGGCCAGAGCAAACTTACTTGCCGTGTTGAACGGCCTCCCTTTTGGATAATAGTAAAAAGTTGAAAAGTTTTGCCTATGTAAAAAAAAAAAAAATAGTTAAAAAAAAATAAAAAGAGTTTGGGGTGGGGGTCAACCTCATCATCCAACGAAACAACCCAGGACCAGCTAAGACACATCATGGTACACTCACCCACCATGAACTGTAGCGACATCAGTTGCTGGAGGTCTGGGAAGCTTCTCGTCGTGAGTAAAAAGAGCAGACTAGAAAGCCCTACCCAACAGAACTGATCCCCCCAATCAGTGCCGTTTGGAAGGAAAAAAGGTGGTGCTTTGGTACGGTGCTGGCAGACAATGAAAGAGCTCAAAAAGCCCCCTGACCTGTGGTCTTCTCAGTAAACACGACTTTGGACTCGGCCGTGAAGTTCTGTCCGGTGAGGATCATCTGCTGGCCCCCGTAAACCAGGCAGCTGTCGATGTCTTGTCTCTCCACCATGGGTAGCTCGTGGGCAGACCGCTGGGCTGAGGGCCAGAGAAAGAGAAGTCACTGGGATGGCAGGGAGAAGTCCGCTCAAAAGGGGCTTTCTGCTTTCACGGCAACCAGACACGCTCTGCCCCCACTCTGTCACCTGTGGTCATGGCAAACATGGAGCCATCGGCCCCGGCAACTGCGAACTCTGGAAATGCCACGTTCCTGCAAAAGTGCCCTAAGTCACTTGGGCTAGTTTGCTTCTAACAGCACGGTTCGTTCTCGTGAATCAAGGGATAGATGCCTGTTCTCTTTATAGGGAGGCAAAGCGAATGAGATTTGATCTTTATTTTAAAAAAGGGCAAATCAACTTTTGCATAAGAGTCCCTTTGCCAGAGAGTACTGTCTCCTCATGCACTGATGTCAACAAACACGTGAGGGATCATGCCTGCTAAACGCCAGGACCCAGCTCCTGCAGGGTTTAGACGTACTCGCTTGGGAATTCACTGGCAATCCTAAACTGGGTCTTCGAAGCAGCATGATGTTGTCCCATCACCTCTCTGACCTCATTTTCTAGGACACCCCCACCCCCACCCCACTGCCTCGACTGTGTTCCAGCCAATCTTCTAGAATGTTCTCAATGTCTCTCAAACACACCCCGCATACTCCTATCTTTGAGCGCTTGCACCTTCTAGTCCCCCTCTCTGGAAAGTTCTTCCTGATTACCTGTGTGGCTCCCCTCCTCACTTCCTGTAGGTTTCTCCTCTGCCACCCCCTTCTCCGAGAGGCTTCCTTACCCCATCCCTCCATCCTCCCGCCTTGAGGTTTAAAACAGCAGTCCCCGCCCTGTCTGTGTGTCTCTCTCTTCCTCTCCCCTTTATCCTTGAATTATTAGTTCACCTGTCTTCCAAATCTCTCCCCACTAGAATGTAAGCCCCAGGAAGGAGCTTTGTGTACTGCTGTAAGCCCAGGGCCGGGAACAGTGCCTCGGACCTAGTAGGGGGTACTCAGGATGGATGGACTGATGCAAGGATTGATGGATGGAGGTCGATGTGGATACACCTCAGTATATCTTAATACATTACATATACCCACCTATCGATCTCTACATATGCCTATATCCTCCCCTGTGTCTACGATAAATGAAAGATGGAGAAACAAGACAGTCCTATTATGCTAAGCGCTGAGCCACGATGATCTACTTGAATGCTCATAGCAACTTTTGGAGGAAGGATTAAAATTATTCACATTTGCCTAGGGAGAAAACTCAAGCTAAGAGAAGTCAGGTCACCCCTTGGCCAAGGGTGTGTGGTAGGACTTAGATTTGAATCCTCAGAAGCTGGTTTGTCCAGCTCCAGAGCCCCATCCCTTGGACATTCCAGCCAGCCACCGATTTTTCGGAAGGTCAGGCTACAGGAAAAGAGTGAAGACCCTCTCCAGCCACCTTTCCTAGGCAGGGTGAGGAACACGTCCCCGCCAGCGAGAGGGGCCCATCTGCTCAGGCCTCGCCTTAGCAGCGTGGGCCGCAGAGGCTGGTCCTCCCCTCGTGAGTCAGCCCCAGCTCCTGGCGTCCCTCCCAAGCCCCAGAACTGGGCCGAGGGCCAGCCCTTTCTGTGCCAGGGGCCCGAGGCCCTCCCCATCCGGGAGCTATGGCAGGCAGCGGCCGCACAAGGCCTGAGGCCCAAACCTAACCCTTCCCTCCCGGCCAGCCGGCACCTCCAGGTGGCCAAGCAACCCCCTCCATCTCTCCTGAAACCGGCTCCTTCAGGAGCAACCATGCCCTTGGCAACACTTCAGGAGTCCACCGTGGACCAGCCAGAGGCTCCCGGACACCTCACCTTGAAAGTGCAACCCAATGACTCACAATGATCCCCTGCTGGTTTCGCCCCATGCCCGGCTCAGCCCGGGGACCAGCTAGCCAGTGTTGTTCCAAAGGGCTGCCAGTTAAGAGTACATAGTAAAAAGGCCTCTCTGCAGAAGCTGCTAATTTCTCCCACATGGGTCGGGTTATTAATCCCTTCTTTCAATATAAGAGTTTTGTATGACTTCCTAATTGAGCTGCCACAAATGGAGATTTATTAGCAGTGAAAACAGCAGTTGCATTGCCTGGAAAAGCAGGTCCTGACTTTTAAGATCTGCCTTTGATGAGTCTAGGGGGCAGCTGGGGGCTTCTGGCCCCAGGAATGGGTGGGGAGGCGGCTGGAGCCATCCCTCCCATTTTGCAGGTGGAAAGCCTGAGTCATCACTGCTGGATGAGCCAGCCGTGGCCGTGACTCTCAGCACTGGGTGGGAGGCTGGCCCGGACGGCTGCTCTGTGAATCACCGTGCATTGCTGTGAACACAACGGGTTCCTTCCTGGAGCAGTTTCACTGTGTCTCCCTGCAAAGCCCCGAAGTTTCAAGCAAACACCTTTTTCTCCCTCAGCTGCAGTTGCATTTCCCACACCTTCTCCTTATCTGAAGGAAAACACTCTTTTTTAAGCAACAATTTAAGGAGAGAGAACGGGAGTCCAGCCCAGCTCCCTGTACTTTTGTCTCTTCTCCAGTCCCAAACATGAGGTGAAGGCTGGGAGCACCAGAATCACTGAGAGCTTGTCAGAAATGCAGAGCCTCGGGCCCCACCCCAGACCCACCGAACCCAAGTCTGCAGTGGAACAAGGCATCCACACGGTTGTTATGCACTAGCAAGTCTGAGAGGCACTCTTGGCCCTGAGGGCACATCAGAAGGAGCCAGGAAGTTTAGAAAATACTGACACCCAGGCCCTAATCCTAGAGCAGGGGTTCTCAGCCTGGGTGCGATTGCCATGGGGCCGGAGCAGCCTTTGATGCGGGGCCATCCTGTGCACGGTAGGATGTTCAGCAGCATCCCTGGCCTCCACCCACCCCTCCCCTGTGGACAACCAGAATTGCCTCTAGTCATAAAGCTGGGTGGCCCCTGGGGAGGAGGGGGCCAAAATCGTCCCTGGTTGAGAACCACTGTTCCAGAGGTTCCGACGTCAATGCTCTGAGGGGAGGATCCCAGCAGAGATTTAAAAAAAAAAAAACAAAAAAACCCTAATTCCAGTGCCCCCCCCCCCCCCCCGGTATGATCTGCCATACTATCAGTTGCAGGACGATGCAGAACCCAGGAGCCAAAGGAGAATTCCCAGTTTACTGCGGCTTGGGCTCTGTGGTCAGAAAGACCCAGTTTCGAGTCTTGCATCTGCCACCTCCCTGCTGTGTGACCCTGAGCAAGTCACTTCGCCTCTCTGGATCACAGATGCCTCCTTGGGAAAACCCTACCCGTTCCTGCCCTCGTGGGTCTGGTATGAGCAGTATGACAGAGCATACCACGTGTAAACACGGGTACGGGCAGTACACACGTGGTGAAATAGCAAATATCGATAATCTAGATATCCATCAATGCACGGATGGACGGACCTGTAGAGAAATACAATTCAGCCATGAGAAGGGACGAAGCACGATCCAGGCTACACCGTGGATGAACCTTGAACATGTGATGCTAGATGCAAGGAGCCAGACACAAAGGGACAACTCTTCTGGGATCCCATGGCTACAAACCGTTCCGGATGGGTGAATCCGTTGAGACAGAAAACAGACGAGTGGTGGCCAGGGTCTGGGGAGTAAGGGCCAAGGAGTACGGGGTTTCTTTTGGAGGGGACGGACAAGCTCTGGAACTAGATGGTGGTGGTGGCAGCGCATCACGAGTTCCTCCATGCCACGGAACTGTACACCTTAACGTGGGTCAAATGCCACATTTTGTTATGTGTATTTTATCGCAATAAGAAAACATCTAATATAAGACAAAAGCTCTCAGCCAGTGCCCAGCACACGGTAACCGTTCCAGAAATGACTCTTTAGCACCGTCAACTTTCAAAATGCCACTTCTTGCTTAGCCCTTTTCAGAACATTTTCTCGTTCGTTGTCTTTTTAAACCCTTTGGTGACAGCCCGACCGGAGCGCCGAGGAGGATGCTATTAACGCCGCTTTAGAGGCAGAGGAATGGATGCTCGGCACTCAGCGCCCTCAAGGGGCAGGCCCAGCGCAGGTGAGCCCTTGGTCCCAGCTCAGGGGATCCTCGCGTGGGGCTTCTCTAAGCCTGGTGCCCCATCTGGACGCTGCAACGGTTCACAGACCCACCTCATGGGCTGTTTCGAGGCTTCCCCGGGAGAACTCACGAAACGTGTATATGGCTCAGTAAATTTCAGCCAGCAAGGTTAGGGATACTAGACCCTGTAGTTTCTCGAGCCGTTTCCATGCACGAGGTGCAGGCTAGGTGTTGCTGTCTTAGATTCTGCATTTCACCAAAGCTGTGCCCACCACATCGCCACATGCCTACATGCGCTACTGAGCTTGTCGCTGTTGTTCTTGGTGGATCCTGAACCAGAAACCAGATTTCTCAACCTCGACGGCCAGAGTTGCTCAAAGGAAGGCTCCCAGGTCACCTGCAGCCCGATTACCTGGTTGGAAGAGGCACTTAATAAACATGCAGATGCTCAGGCCACACCCTCGATCTCCTGCACCCAGATCTCCTAGTACGTGCAATAGTAACAACCTTTCTAGGCGACTTGTTACACACATCTGTTTGAGCGCCAACTTTGACACTTAAGAGGCCACCTGAGAACAAAGGGACCTCCTCCAGGGGATGCCCCGGCATCCTCGGGAGAGCCCAGAGGTAAGGCAAACAAATCCAATTAGCCTCTGAAAAGAGGAACTGAAGAGAGGCAAACAGCAACCAAAATTACCCTCCTGGGGTCCACTTCCTCCTCTCTCTCTCTCTGATGCAACCTTTCACACCGATGGCTGCTAATTGGAGTGACACCATCCAGGGCCTGTGAGACGGCTCAGGCGCAAGAAGCCCAGCTGCGTGCACCAACCCTCATCAGCCCCCGCTGACTCTCATTCGGCCTTTCAACCATTAGAGATTCCAGACCATCCAAACCATCCACCCCGCACTGCTCTATCCAAACCAGGGGCCACCATTTTCAAGCCATCCTGACGGCCCGGCTCTCCCTGTGCGTGAAGTCTAGAACCCTCTGCTTCAGCGTAAGCTTCTAGGTGGCCCTCACCAAGAGACTTCCCCAGGCTTCCCCCCTGCTCCCAGATTCTGGCACATCATAAAGGGGCTTGGGGTTCCTGGGTTTTATGAGCTCTGAATCAACAGGGCACTTGTTGGTTTAACCAGTTCGGGTGTTTGCTTTGACCAGCAACAGTGGCTGATGGAGAGCAGAACGGGGAAATCCACACCGGCTCAGGGTCCTGCAGGTCTGCCTGAGTCAGCCTGGAAATGCGACATTACTGCTTGCCTGTCTACAATTCGCCCCGTCACTGGGGTGTGTGGCCAAGAATTACGATCTACCCGAAAAACCTCAGGAGACAGGCAGGAGAGACTGGTCAGAGAAATTTGATTCTGCAGAGTGGGTGGATTCGGCTCATAATAGCGAGTAATTACAGCCTCCATAGAGAGTGCCTCGGATTCCAGGCACTTCACATATATGTGCTTGTTGATATTATAAAACACACATTGAGGAGGTAATTTAGGGTCGTGGATAAAAGGATGCTGCCACGTGGATGCCCGAGTTCAAAGCCCAGCTTGGTGACTTCTGAGCTTTGGGACCTTGGGCAAGTCACTCAATCTCTCTGTGTCTCTCTTTTCTCACCTATAAAATGCGAATAATCATAGTACCAACCTCCTAGGGCTATTTGCAATTAAATGAGTCAATGCATGGGAAGCGTGTAGTATTTTGTCAGGCTCACTGAACGTTAGCTATATTTATTTTGACTGCTAAGCTTCATGAGACCACTAAGCAAGAAGTATTCCCATTTTGGAGCTGGGGGCACTGAGTCTCCCAGAGGAGAAGGGATATGCCTGAGAGCTCCCAGCTAAGTTAAGGCAGACAGGCAGAATTTGAACCTAGACTGTGGGATTCTACAACCCTGAGGGGCCGCTTTTCAGTAAAGGCTTTCCCAGAGGGAAAGCTGCCAGCCAGCCCAGGCAAGGGACGGGGCGGGGGGGGGGGGGGGGGGGGAGCTCCCATCAGTCTCATCCTGGCCACCCTTGGCCGCAGCGCTCCACCTACTCTATGCCCCTCTTGTCTCTACAGCAGGCTGCCATCCTTGGCCGTGAGCCTGGCCCAGCTCAGAATACAGTGCTGACTCAGGCCTCACCCGAGACCAGCCCCTTGGGCCCCTCAGCCCTTGCCCCGGCGATTCCCAGGTCTTCCCCGGGAAGTGGGAGGTGAGCTCCCTGAGTGTGGGATTCACTTCTGTGAGAGACCTGTCAGCATTCACCGCGCGGGAGTGGGGTACGGTGTGCACAGATACATGGGGCCTGCCGTGCATGCAACCACCTTCTAACTCTGGACCTCAGGCGGCCTCAGCTTTCCCATATGGAATTTGGAGCAGTAACATCTACCCTGCGGGGCCAGTAGATCTCACCTCACCGAACCCACAAAGCATTAAGGCCTTGGTGGGAGCTGTGACCTTTCCTTCTTGCTCAGATAATCACTCTCCCATTCCAATGTGCTAAGAGTCAGCCCCTTTAGAATATTCGCACGTATCTTCATATAACAAGACCCTCCCTGAGGGCTGCACAACCCTCCATTCGACTGACGAGTTTTCTGGTCACTGAGGGACCCAGGCAGGCTGGACAGACAAAAGGACACGGGTGTCGCCCCCCAGCTCTGCCCCTCTCCTTGCCAGCCACGCGGCTGCAGCAAATCACAAAACGCTTCAGAACTTCAACCCGCGAGAACAGAAGCTCCAAGGGGGCAGCATTTCACGCCTCAGACGCTCACTGGCACATCAATAAATGCTTCTCAATGAATGAACTGAGCCAAATCTTCAAGGTGAGACTTGCGAGGCCGTGGGGAGGCTGGAAACAAGTTAATACATGTGAGAGCCATGGGGACACCGCAGACTTCCAATCAGGGTGGTTTTGCCTTCCCTGGCCCTGCATACCTGGCTCAGTGAGGGGCCTTAACCTTCGGTCAGGTAACCACATCCATGGGCAGAGAAGCGGCCTGGGCCCCGCCCCCTAGGCCCCACCCCCACCCCACCCCACCCACTGCACCAGCCCCATAACCACCCAGGTCCTTTCTCAGCAGTGGGGTGTGGGCAGACAGAGGCGTTAGCAAAGCTGCTCTGCGGGGCCAGGAGGAGGGCGGCAAACAGCTCGTGTGGGACACTCCACGGGGGGGGCACTGCACTTACCCTACTGTGCTCTCAGCCGGTACCTCCGTATGATGCACACACACATGCACTGAACCCCCACAAGGGCCAAGAAATAGGTACGACTACTCTCCCCATTTGACAGATGAGGAAACTGAGGCACAGAGTGTTAAGGAACTTCCTGGGACTGCATAGCCACTAAGTGCCAGAGGCAGGATCTGAGCCCAGGCCCAGACCAAACCACCACCTGAAACCGCCTCTCCACATCACGTAGGTTTCTGGTGTTTCTGAAATGTGGCTTCTTGGTAATTGCTTAGAAGTCTCCTTGGAAAGCATGGGCTGACAAAGGCCTGGTCTACCCACCTTCTGCCCAATGCCCAAATTTTACCCAAGATTTACTGCTACAGCAGCTCAGGGGAGACACTCTATGGCCATGGGAGCTGGGCTGGTCTCCTGATGTGGAAGAGGGTGCCAATTTTGGGGTTCCGGCCCAAAGGAATCCGTCTCTCGTGATGTAACTCCACCTTGGTGTCCTGAGATCCAGCACGATGTGGATGTCACTGCTGGTTTGCTCCCTTACTAGTTGTGTGACCACGGGCAATTTATTCAACTTCTCCGTGTTTCAGTTTTCCCAGCTGTGAAATGGGAACCGACACTGAGTTCACAGTGTTTTTGATGATTCAGCAGCATCATGGAAAGTGCTGGACTCACAGCAGGTGGCTGATCATTGTTCCTCTTCCTTTACCTCTTCCCTGCCAGGTCCCTGTTGTCTCCTTTCTTCCTTCCTTTGGTTTTCAAGTATTTATTAACATCTACTGTGTACCAGGCACTGTGCTAATAAACAAGTTTGAAAATATAGATCCCATCATGTCAGTGCCCTACTTAGACCTCCAGGCTTCCCATTTCACTTGGAATAAAATCCGAGTCCCCAGCTTCACCTCAGAGCTCTCCTGACCCCTGTTCACTCCACACAGCCTCCCCAGCTGCCCTTCTGTTCCCTGAAGACCCGGAGCTTATGCCTGCCTCAGGGCCCTTGCACTTACCGTATCCTTCAGCTGGGCCATGCTCCCCCACCACTCAGGCCCAGCTTAAGGTGCCACCTCTTCCAAGAGGTCTCCCCTGATCAGCACACCCAAGGCTGCTACTCCCCACCCCCAACTCACCAACACATGGTCCTTGTTATTTTCATCATCATGCTTAGCTGTTTGAAATGATGGTTTTCATTACTTGTTTATTGTTGGTTTTCCCCACTAGAATGTGACCTCCACGAGGGCCAAGACTTTCTTTTGATCACTGTTTTATCCCCAGTGCCTAGAACAGTGTATCATGAACTCCAAATATATTTCTAAGTGGAAAAATCCATGTTAAGAAGCTCACAGGAATGATGTGGGTCCTCTCGGCTTCTGGCAGAAGCAGGTGGACAAGTCAAGCATTCTTGCTTTCACGAAGCAAATGAGGGACTATGCCAGGCTGGTCCTCCTGATCCTAAGGACGTTCATGAAGCAATGCTGCATGATCGCCCGTCTCCCAAGCCAGACCTAGGAGAGTGAGCTGCAGCAGTGAAGGCATATGGATGAGGGAAGGAACACAGTTGGGTTTTCCAAGCTCTTGCTTGCAGAAAAGGGCATATGAAACAAGCGGATTTCCAGATGGTGAACGATAGACCTCAACCCTACCTCACACCATACACAAAAATTAGCCTGAGATGGAGTGTATCCCTACACCCAAAAGCCAGAATCAAAAAGCTTTTAGAAGAAAACATAAGAGACTATCTTTGCTTCCTTCAGACAGGTACAGAGATTTGTTGGGGGAATGCAAAGAGCACTAACCCCAAAAGAAAAGAAAATGATAAGTTAGGACTTCATGAAAATAAAATATCGATGCCCGTAAGAAGACACAAATAAGAAAATAAATAGGCAAACCACGAACTGGGGAACATGTTCATAGTACATACATCTGACAAAAGACTCCTATCCGCAATACCAAACAACTGCTGCATGTTAACAATAAAAATCTGAGTAACCCCGTAGAAAATGGGCAAAAGCTTTGAACGGACACTTCACCAAAGAAGACATGGAAACAGCCAAGAAGCGCACAAACTGGAGCTCAGCATCCTGAGTCTTTAGGGAAATGCAAATTATGCACAAGGGGGGACACCTCAGGCTCCCTGGAATGGCTACCAGTAGGAAGACTGACAAAATCAAACAACGGGGAAGACGTGCGGCACACAGAACGCCCGTGCACTCTAGCCCAGAGTACAAAATGATCTAGGAAATACCTAAATTGGAACACATCCTTTCCCCACGATGCAGCAATTCCATTCCCAAGTATTTACCTGAGAGCAGTGGAAGCATTTGTCCACAAAAGACCCGGAACGAGAAGGTTCACGGCAGCCTTCTCCACAGCACCCGAACCCCGCCAACAAGACAAATGTCTATCAATGGTATATAAACAATCATTATTGTTTAGTCGAGTATAGTCACACAATTGAATAGCATTCGGCAAGAAAAAGGAATAAACTATTGAGTCACACCATAACAGCAACATTGTCTCAAAACCACTGTGCTGAGCAAAACCAGCCAGACACAAGGGTACATGCTGTATGATTCCATTACATGAAGTTCCAGAACAGGCAAAGCTAATCTATGGTGATAGGAATCAGAACAGTGGTTGCCTGGGGGGGGGGGGGGCGGGGGGGGGAGGGCTGGGGAGGAGGCAGTGATGGGGAATGAGGGCCCTTCCAAGAGGAAAGGAAATGTCCTGGGTCTCGTTTTGAGTCAAGGTACGGTGAATTGTCAAAAATCACTCAGCTGAAGACAGGCAGTCTGCGTGTCTTCATACAGATAAGACACATTGTATCTTCATAAGATACAATACAATAGGATTTATTGTATCTTAATTAGACTTCAGTAAAACCCAGCCATGTCACAAAAAGGGAGAGACTGAAAAGAGCTTGTGAGAAAATCCAGGTGCTGGTCCCCATCATATACCCACCCACCCCCCCCCCCACCCCCAGGCCCTGCAAAAGGAGCAGAGCGAATTTCCATTCTGTGCTAGGAGTGGGCAGGACTTGGTGGAAAACTGTTTTCGGTGTTTTCTGAAACTCGATGAACAGAGATGCCCCTTTGCGGGGCAAGGAGAAAGCCCACGGGAAGGTTCTCACAGGACAAGACCCTCTGCACCTGCGGACAGCCCCCCTCTGTCTCTTCACTGCCTTTCTCTCCCGCCGGGCAGCCTGGAGATGCTTGTTGTCACTATTTTTTTTTTTTTTTTAAAACAAACATTCTAGAGATAGTTACTATGTGCCAGGCCCTGGCTGACACCCTCTGGTCTCCGTCCTTACTTGAGAGAGACTGACAAGTAAATTGGGTTGTCAGCACAGAGCGGGGGCCCCCATACCCTGAGGGGTCAGGGCAAGCATCCTCCTTGAGGGGCCATGTGAACGGCGGCCTTGGATGAGGAGGAGTGAACCCAGTGACCGGAGGATGGGAGAAGGAGGGGAGGAAAGGTCAGAGGGTCCCAAGTTTCAGAGCACAGCAGAATCATCGGGCGACCTCTGAGAAGTCTCCGTGCGTAGACCCCACCACTGACCGAAAGACTTGCCGTTTCTGGGGTGGGATTCGGGCATCATGCTGTTTTTTTAAGAACTCCCCAAGTGATTCCAATGTGCAGCCACGTTTGAGAACCAGTGTTCCAGATGGAGCAGACAGCGAGAGCAAAAGCCAAGAAAGAAGTCAGAGAGAGATGCCAGTGGATTTGGGAACTGAGGAGCAGAGAGTACGGGAAGTCAAGAGATGCAGCTGACGAGGTGTCCCAGGCTGAACGGAGCCCCGGCCAACACTCCCCAGCCTGAAACCTTGACTGTATTTGGAAATACGGTCTTTGAAGGTGTAAATAAGCTCAGGATGGAGGGCAGATCACGCAGGATCAGCGTGGACCCCAATCCCAATGAGAGTGCCCTTGTACGAGACCGAGCAGAGGGTCACGAGAGCAGGAGGCAGAGACTGGAGTGATGCCCCCACAAGCCGACGGGTGTAAGACTGCTGGCCACCACGCGCAGCTGGGAGAGGGGCCTGGAACATTCCCCTGCAGAGCCTCCAGAAGGAACAACTCGGCTGACACCTGGATTCTAGGCTCTGGCCTCCGGAACCGTGAGACAACAGATGTCTGTCATTCCGAGCCTCCCCGTCGGAGGCACCTGGTCAATGCCAGCCCTGGGAAAGTCCTACAAGAGGGACGCAAGGGCTCAAGCACCCCAAGAAAGTAGCACTGATGCTGAGAACATGGAGGAGCCTTGAGGAAAGGAGAACTGCCCCATCTCTGGGCTCTGGAGGAGGAAAGGCCCTGCAGCTGCAAGCCAGGTGTAGGGTGTGTCGTCGGGGAAGACGGGGGTGCCCTCCTGGCCTCTCCCGTGTGCCTGGAGAAGCGGGAGGTGTGGTTGTGGGTTGTCATCAGCAGTGGGAAGGGGTGGGGGCGGCTTCCCGAGCCAAGAGCACTGGGGAAGCTGCAAAAATCATCTCTGCTGACAGTCAAGGGAGGGAACCAAGTATCTCCTTGGCAATACTGAAGGATCTTGTGGGAACAGGGAAGTAGCGTGGAAATACAAAGACATGGCTTGTCCGTCGACAGGAAGGTGAGATTTGACCTCTGGCATGCTGACCTGTGAAGAAATGTAAGCCATCAACGTTTCTAGCAAATTAGTCCACTTTCCAAAGAGTGGCCTCCAGTAGTTTAAGTTTTTGTTTTTGTTTTTGTTTTTCACTAGAATCTGAGAACTTACCCTTGATCCCCAATATACAAGTGGCACCCTCCAAAGTATAAGTAAGCTAGCCTTGCAAATAAGTACCAGCCCACTGAGTGTTTTTCCTACCAACTCACCCTCCCCACGGGGTATATACTAAGTCAACCAGTCAATAAATACTTATCACACACATACTGTGTCCACACAGGCTACAGACTGTCAGTAAATATTTATTGAATTATCTCCCTAGGGATCATATAGTAAGTCCATCGGCCAATAAATATGTATAGAACTATGAGGCAGCAATCTAGGCAAACAGAACAAAAAGGGAATAAAAATGACAGAGGATTCCGAGTAGGAGAGAGAGAGCGACCAATTGGTGGTTCAGTCTGGTACTGCAAGAAATTGTGGTGTTCTAGAAACCTTAAGAAGGTATTTCACAGAACTAGAAAGCCGGAGACTCTGGCTCTGTTACCTACTGAGTAAAAACGAGTGAATCACTTTACCAAGAAAGTCTGTTTCCTTATCTGTCAAAAGGAGGTGGTTGAGTCAGCCAAACACAGAAAAAAGCTTATGTTCGAGATTCAAACAAGTTTATAACACCCTGAAGATCTTGCTGGAGGTGGATGTGGCTCAATGGTGATTCCTTAAAATCTCAGATCAACAGGAGATACATTGACCCAAGCAACCCAAACATGGAGAGAAACAGGGGCTCTGGCATGTGGTCTGTCCTGAGGCCTCCTGTTCCCCACCTTGCTACAAACCACAGCCCCATCCTGTAGTGAGTCATTTGCCAGAAAGAGGAGACCTTATCTTCTCAAAATCCCCCAAATCACTGAGGAAGAGCCCAAGTTTCCTTCCCAAAACATCTCGAGATGTTCAAAAACAACAGCAGAGTGGGGCAGCGACCATGACTAGCACTCAGGGGCCAGGGGTGGGGTCTGCTGGGTAGAGGAGGGGAATTCCAATGTTTCTGAGATGATGTTTTTCAACACTTGTGTTCCCTTGCTGTCTGCTGTTGGGTCTTTCTCGTCTAACATCAGAGGACAGACTCACCACCACGTTCAGCCTGATCCACATCGTGACTTGTAAGGCTGGAAGAAATCATAGGGCCCCTTCATCTTTTTCCAAAGACCAACCAAGACCAAGTTCTGGCTTCTCTCCCAACGAGGGCCCACGCTCTCTCCTCGTTGACTTTCAATCCTGAGGGCCAGTTTTCCTCAACCCTCTCTGCATAAGATGTTCTTGCGTTTGCTTTACTCATTAATGTCTGATTAAGACTACCTCTGATTAATCAAAGCCACATGAAGAATTCCTCTGATCCACACAGTATTCTGAATTTGTTGCGGTTTTTTAAAAATCAGATTTTTGGTTTGCCTTAGAAAGTCAGAGGATTTGGCCATGCCTGGCCTACATGCCCACATGGAAATACTGGCTGGGGTGATATAAAGGCAGTCCCTTTAGGTGGGGAATGTGTCGCCCTGCTCCCTGGTCTCCACCACTCCCTACTGCCGCCCACCAAGCCACTCCACTCCTCTACAGGACCTCCCTGGCCTCCGTCGGTAACGGATTTTTGTGACACAGACTTACGGTAAAATATCCAGTAAAAAGGAAAAAGAATCCTGAAACATAATTGAATACAGAACATGATTGTAACAACATAAAAAGTACTCTTAGAAGAAACTAAAAAATAATATAAACAGCTTTGGTTTCAGCAACATTGTTTACCTTTTTCTTCTTTATGCTCTGACAAGTGATTTGCGAAAACTCTCAAACCCGGAGCAGACAATAAGCTTTGCCATGTCTAAAAGCAAAAACCACCTTCAAAACTTGCCTCAAGTACCCATGAACGAGCTCTAAGTGGCTTCTTCTTTCAAAGCCTGATGAGAACAGAGCCAGTTTCTGCTGGGGCCGGGGGAGGGGGGGGGAGGGCCCCGTCCACATGGCAGGTCTCAGCCACTGCATACTAGATCATTCTAAGATTCCTCTGCATCTTTGTTTGGGCATCTCTCCCTGTTCACATTTCAGGCCTGCTGGTACAAGTTAGCAACCCCTCAGCTCTCTCTGTCCCCCCTCTTCTACAAAATGTGCATCACAGCACCAGCCATTGCCCAAGACGGCCGCGAAGACTGCACGAGCTCTTGAGTGCTGAGCGCTCAGCACTGTGGCCCGCAGAGCCACCGCTCCAGAGGCAAGAGCCACTGGGATGCTCTCCCGATCGAAAGGAGAGGCAAGGAAAAGAAGAGGTCGCTGCGTACAGTAAACCCACTCCAACTGCATCTACCCTTTTTAAGACCAAAACATTTATACATGTCAAGCCTTCTAAACAAAGCTGTAGGCTACTCATTAGCTGTGTTATTTTTTAATTTCCTGTGAGACCACGAAACCTTCCACAAGTAAATAGAAGCAGAGAGAAATTGTTAAATGGGCTCTGTCTCTGGGCCCTTGGGTCCTCCTGGGCCCCCTGTGGGCCCTTGTGAGTCCCGCGCATTCTCGCTGGGCACCTTGCCCCGGGTGGAAGGCCATATACAGTATACTTTGCAGAGGCCGACCCTGCCCAAAGCCCAACTTACAGCACTCGATGGGGTTAGACGCAGTCTGCAGGGAGACGATTCTCCCACTGGACTCTGGGATGTGCACTCGGAACACCAGCCGCACCCGTGTGTTCTTCCTGCCAATGTCCGTCTCGCCTTTCCGCAGCTCAATGTCGGCGTTCCGAAGCTTCAGGATCCCGGCGCAATCAATGCTGCCAGGAGGTGGAGAACCCCATTTAGAACTGACCATCTCGGTGAAAAGAAAAGATCACCCACAAAACCGCCTTACTCAGTTAACCAAAATAATTGTACTGCCAGCAACGGTGGGGGGGGTGGGGGTGGGGTGCGGGGACTGCAATCCACTGATAAATAGTTCAGCCAGGAATTGATGCCCAGCGGGAGGTCAAACACATACAAAGTCATGAGAGAAATTCCCCAGCGGAAATTACTTCTCTAGGGAGATTTTTTTGGTATCGATTTTTCTACTCTCAAAAGTATCTGAAAAACTCAAAGCTGTAGCTGGTAAAATTGATTATAGGCTGCTCAGTAGATGAGAGTGATGTATCAACATTAAGTATCTTTAATTTGATAAGTGTACTGTGGTCACCAAAGAACACATTCTTGCTCTGAGGAAATGCACATTCAGGCATCTAAAAGTAAAAAAAGTCACTGTGTCTGCAACTAACTGTCAAACAGCTCAGGAAAGAGCAAAGAGTGAAGGTAGTAATAAGGCAAGTGTGGAAAATGTTCACGATTGGTAAATCGGAGTGAACAGTAGACAGGAGTTCTTTGTAAAATTCTCGTGGTTTAGAAGTTTGAGATTATTTTCTAAAAAAGAGTTTGTTTTAACTCCAAAACATGGGTGCAACATCTCTCAAACTTTAGCTATATGCCTGTTGCTTTGTGAGTTTTGACCTTTCTGTATCCTTATTTAATCATTTTCCATGTAAATAAATTTAGCCTCATCCCAAGTAACATAATCCAAAGACACACAGGTATTCTTCCTCCTGACACACAGGAAAAGTACTTAGGTAGAGAACTTTTTCAACAAATCTCAAAGGGTCCATCACAGAGTGGGAACCACCATCCACGGTTCCTTCCGCCAACTCGAGAGAGTCCCCTGTCCCAAATCCCTGCCACTTGGCCCCACTTGTTTCCCCATAAAGACCCACCACCCTTGGCCCCCAGCCCTTACGTCGCCCTCATGTTATTTTTTGGCTCTAGAGGGATCTCCAGGACTTTGGTGTTGCCCACGATCTTCTCGTAGCTGGTGGTGGTGACGGTTTTGCCCGTGATCCGGTGCACCTGGTAGAAGGCATGGGGCTTAAGGATCCGCTCATCAGCTGTCCCAATGAAGATCTGAAGCCCCAGGGGCTTGTTTTCCATGTAGCCATGGAGCTGTGGGGGGAAAAACAAAATCAAGTTATCATAGCACATTTAGTATGCAGGGTGTTGGTGGGTGTAGTCCCACAAAGATCTGAGAAGCTCACGGGCAGCAGAAAGAGCACAGGATTGCTGCATCATCTGGGGGAATGGAGAACTGGAAGTAACCTTGACGTCCAACCAGAAGGACTGCTTCAATAAACTACAGAGATCCTCTCTAAAATGCAATATTAAACAACCATTAGGAAGAAGGTAGTAGATCAGAATACACTTATGAGGAAATAGCCAGAAACGCCAGTGCTCAGTGTTGCCAGGAGGGTTGTGGGGAGAATGTCACATGAGGGTGAGGACAGAAAATAACCAGGAAAGATAAACCAGAGCTCTTGACAATGGTTGTCTGAGAAGATCAGAAGAAGGAACTTACACTTTTTTACATGACTATATTCCAGCTAACAAGTTATATTTTTTAATTAAAAAAAAAAAAAGAGCTAGGCAAAAGTACCATCATCTGAGTCAAAAGAAAATTAAAGACTGGAGGAAAATGTGTGCAACATACAACAGGCAAATGATTAGTACACAGAATATATAAAGAACGCCTACAAAATTCCTGGCCATCCTATTTAAAATTGAATCTCACCCCCAGTGGGCAGGACTACCTCCTTCCTTCTCTATCTCCTTTCCTTCTTTTTATCCCATCTAATATTATTATATATTTCCTCAATTTCTCTTGCGTAGGTCTGTCTTTCGTTCTTTCTCTCTCGTACACATGTGTGTGCAAGGGAGAGGGAGGGGGAGAGAGAGAATCTTAAGCAGGCTCCATGCCCAGCATAGAGCCCAAGACGGGGCTCAATCTCATGACCCTGAGATCATGACATGAGCCAAAATCAAGAGTCAGACACTTAACCAACCAAAAAACCCAGGTGCCCCAGGTCTTTCTCCTACAACTAGACTGTCACCTCTTCGAGGGCAGGCATGTCTATTTATTTTACTTGCCACAACATCCCTAGCACCTAGAATACTGCTTGGTTCATGGTAGGCATTCTGATACACGTTTGCTGAATGAATTAACAAAACTATCCAACAGAAAAACGAGCAAGAAATTTGAACAGGCAATTCACAGAAAAGCAAATGGCCATTGGCATGGAAAAGATGTTCAATCTGACTTATAAACAGGAAAATGCAAATTACATAACTAGGGGATGCCATTTTTCACCTGTTCAATTGGCATGCATGTTGGTATTTGATAAAATCACGTGTTTTAGAGACTATAGGCACACAGGCACGCTCATGCGGTTCATAGGAACATAACCTGGTATAACTATTTTGTTAATATTTTTTTAAAGATTTTATTTTTAGTAATCTATACCCAGTGTAGGGCTGGAACTCACAATGCTGAGATCAAGAGTTGCATACTCTACCAACTGAGCCAGCCAGCTGCCCCAAAGAGTA
The DNA here is from genome assembly GCF_037043125.1 of Eumetopias jubatus. NCBI lineage: Eukaryota > Metazoa > Chordata > Mammalia > Carnivora > Otariidae > Eumetopias > Eumetopias jubatus. Next base: position 130,560,503 of record NW_028274815.1, read on the forward strand.
TTATGTAGCAGCCATTAAAATTAAAACTACATATTCCCTCTGACCTGGTAATTCCATTTCTTACTATGTACCCTAAAAGAAATACTGTGCACTCAGGAGACATGCACAAAAGTGTTTAATAAAACAAATGGAATAATAAACAATTAATTATAGCCATAGGCTTCTGAGTAATATGAAACATCCAGGCTATGAAATACTACAGCAATTAAAAAACAAAAACAAAAACAAAAAAACAGTAGAGATCAATGAACTGACCCAGAAAGATCTCAGACTCACTATCGAAAGAGAAGACAACTAGCAGAAAAACATCTATCGCAAGATACAACTTATTTTTTTTTTTTTAAATGCTGGATGTTTGGGGTCTATTCATTGATACAGATATAAATGCAATAGGAAAAGGTGCAGAAGGCTGTACTCCAAAGTGACCATACCATGGTCACTTCTAGGGATGGAGGAGGAGATCAAGGTTAAGAAGGTGGTCAGAGAAGACTCTCCCTTGATTCACAATGAATGAAGAATCGATGCCTAGACACTTGTGAGATGTAACACTGGTTTAATATATACAGTAACAAAAGAAACAGAGGACTAGGCTGAGACTTTGAAGACGGTGTCCTGTCTTGCCACTCCCCAGCCAAGAAACCCCTTCCTTGGCAAATCGCGAGGGGCTGTGACAGGTGACAGCTCCCTAAATCCTACCCTTCTCTGCAGGTTTACGGAACTAGGATCTCCAGCCAACTGCCAGAAAACAAAGACTCCAGGGCAATGGAGGATGACACAGAGTCTAGAACTCTCCTGGCCAGCACCATCAATACAAAAATTGAAGAAAATGGAAAATCCAGTTTCTCAGTCACGCTAGCCACATTTCAAGTGCTCAGAAGGCACGGATGGCGAGTGGCCACTGCCGTGGACAGCACAGGTACAGAACATTTCCATCATCAAGTTCTACCGGACAACACCCGTCCCGAGAGATGCCATTCTCTCGTGCCCTTCTGAAAACCATACAGAGACAGGCCGGGAGCGGAGCCGAGCCAGATGGCACCTTTTTTTTTTTTTTTTAAAAACCTGCCAGGCCGACACCCACAGCATTTACATGTCTGATACACACCCAAGAGATGCCCTGGGCCAAAGATGGAAATCCCAGGTCAGAGCCTCTTATCTTTTCCCCCCAGGCAAAGTGAAGAACAGGGGACTGTTCTCCTGCAAAAATCCAAAGTGGGAAGGTCAGAGTTTAGATTTTGTTTTTGTTGGTTTGGTTCTTCATTTGGACCCAAGATAAATAGATGTCCTCACCTCCTCTCCTGGATGTATCGGGAGGTGGTAAACAGAGTTATCACAGAGTGTAAAGTAGGCCAGATAGATGGTGAGCCCAGATTGTCTCAGGTTCTTTCCTCCTGCCCAGGACAGAAGAGCAGAAACTGCAGCCCAGCTGTACTCATGGTAAACAGCCAGGTGATACCTGAAGACGAAACTCATCACATCCCCTACGGCTCTACCTGAATCCAGCCATTTCCATGTATTCCCCAGCACCACTGCCTCTCCCCAGACGGACCACCAGTGCCCCCTCACTGGCCTCTTGCTGGCCTTTCACAGAAGAGCCCAATAACGTTTTAAAAAAAAAATGCAAATCAGACCCGGACACACCCCTGCTTACAACTCTCCAAAGACTTCCTGCGGCCTTAGAATAAAATCCAGACTTGGTCCCAGGGTCTCTGAGGCTTCCACCAGCCCAGTGGCTTACTTCTCCTGCCACCCCCATTAGTTACCTGCCAAAACCAACCAGTCGTCTATTCCCTGAGCACACGAAGCTCTCTCCAACCACAGGACATTTGCACAGCCCCATCCTCTGCTTAGAACGCTCTCCCACTGGTACATTTTGTCTTCAGATACCTTCCAGTCTTTCCCAAACCACACCCAATGCTGGAGCCAGCTTTTTGGCCTTGCAAGAGCCACTTGTTAAAGTTTTTAGAAATTTTAAGAGCCAGTTGGTGCCACTTTGGTAACCTGAAGTCAGCCACAGTGGGGATATTTATACCACAAAAATTGGCAAATGCTACACATTGGGGCTCTTTTTTTTCTCCAGAGAATCAGACATTTCACATTCTCGAGCACACCCCTGGCGTAGTGACTTCATTACCATCTAAATGTTCTTGTTTCGTTGTTTGTTTGCTTAGCACCTCTCTCTCCCACCTAAACACAAGGTCCAAGAACCTTGGTAGCAGGAACCTTGTTGATTTTGCTCAGTGTGATGAATAAACATATTGCATTCACGGTCACCGGCAAGAACAATGCAGCAACGAAGGGCAGGCTTCCTGCAGGCGGAGCACCCCCTGAGGCTTGCCAAGGGCAGGCGACCCGTTAACACGGCTAGGATAGGGCCGAGTTAGGATGTGCTTTCCAGGCCCTCAAGCCATCCCCCACCCCCACCCCCACCCCCCACACATGCTCTGGGACCTGGTGGGCCCACAGCTGCTCTGGGATCCTGGACTACAGGTCAGAAATGCAGATCAGGTCCTCAAAGGAAAAAGGAGTAAGTGTTCAATTGTGAGATCAAGCATGTTCTTCCTGCTCTACAGCGGGTGTGGGGGGGGGGTGGCAGGAGGGGGAGGGACGGAGAGAAAGATAGGCAACAGAAATCAACACAAGTAATGGTGCTCTTGGAGAAAGAAAGAAACCCATTCCTTTAAGAAGGACCTCTTTGCATTCCAAAGCAGCCCCCCTGGAAAAGCAGGACCAGCCGCTGCAGTGTGAACAGATGGAGCCCACCTCACCAGGTGGGCGGGCGTCCCTTCCACGGGTAACAGTGGAGAGGGGTGTGGGATGGTAGAAAGAAGAAAGGATTTCACTCTTGGTCAGACGCAGTTGAAGTTCAATCCTGGCTCTGCTTCTTACACGCTGTGTGGCTTTGGAGTAGCGGCTCCACCCTTCTGGGTTTCAAATGCTCACGTAAAACAGGGATATCACCTCCTACTCCCCGGGGCTCTTTCGAAGGCTTAACAGGACGACTTTGGTAGGGCCCCAAAGGAGAGCACCCAGTAAGTGCCCGTGAACAGAGACTTTTCCTTGTCATCAGAGGATGACACGAATCAAAACACAGAGGTGATACTACAGAACTGAATGGAAAGGTGAAGAATGAATGTGAAAGACTAGCAAAGTGAAAAACGACCCGAAACGGGCTTGTGGGTGGTAAACCCGGGCACTAATTCCAGTCTTCTCTGCGGGCTGGCTAACAGCCACTCTGACAGGGAGGGCTGGAACGAGGCGGGGCCCAGGGAAGAAACCTCACCATCTTGCAAGAAATGCAAAGAACACTTCCCCTCCACCCTCCCCTCCCCGAGAAGGTGGTGGAAGGTGCCCAGAGCCCTGACTGCGTGGCATGCTCATTCTGGAGAGCCTTGCCGGCCATCTGGAGATTTGGTGAGGAGAGCATGGAGCCATTCACTTCCTTCTCCAAAAGCCTAGTGATTTGGGTCTTGTGAAAAGAACTTCATGTCTCAGGATGGTCTGATGGGCCCTTGAGGTCCCGTATGCCCCATTGTCCCCATTTTAGGGAGACTTTGCTCACGAGGCCTCTTTCTAGACTCCTCCAAAGGTCAGGTCTTCCCAGGGACCAGGGCAAGCAAAGTCACCTTCCGACCTTAGTAGACATCTGCTGCAAACCTAGAAGTTCAAGGTCAGCTGGTTTCCCAAGCACAAGAGGCTCTGCATCCTGCAGCCAAGGTGAGAGCCGAAGTTCTGCTGCTTGTCATTTCCCAGGCGGGTGACAGGGTTCCAGGAAGGAGGGGTGTTTCTAGTGCACACTGGGAGGCCTGATACCGGAGTAGGGAGCGGCAGACTGACCTAATCTGCACAGCAGGAGGGCAGGGTTACTCCTTTTTTGGATGAGGTAGCTGAGGCTCAGCAGGGCCCCACAGCTCCGAAGCCCCCCGGGGGGAACCCCAAAACGTGGCCCTTTTGGCTTCCTCTGCGTCACCCCTGACTCGGAAAAAGGCCAAGTCTCCTGGAATCTGGAGTAGGCATCTTAAAACAGGCAGGTGCATCTTGCCAGCTCAGCAAAAAGAACCCAGAGGTGAACCTGGTCTTCACACCCCAGAGACCCACGGTTTCAGGGGGAAGGCTCGTCAGAACCCCCACCCCCAGATTCAAGCTCTGCCTGCTGGCAACAGCAATTTAACTGCTCTGGTGCACAGATAAAAAAAAAGGCATCAATCTTTTTTGGTATTAATTGTACAACAAGACAAAGGAAAAGTGGGTAAAGGTTCGTTCATTGTAGGAAAAATAGACAGCACCCCCCAAAAAATGTAAATTATAAAGAAAATTCTCTCAAAATAAGCAAGCATTTTAGTGTATTCCTTCCAGACTTTTCTTCTAGGCACACATAATTGGGATTCTGTTTTACATATTGTTTCCACTTAACAATACGTGCGACCACTTCCTCTTGTCATTGACTCTTGTTTCATGAGACAATCTCAAATGACGGCCCAGTATCCCTGGGGCTCAGACTGGCAAGGCCAGTAAGGTGCCTGCGCACCCTATCACGTGATTTAAGGAGGCACTGGTTCTCGGGATTGTCTAAATGCAAGGCAGGCACCAGGGAGTGAGTGCTGCCTTAAATTTTGCCCCCACCCCTGCCTCTCTTGCCTTATAGCTGGGTCCTAGCCCAGACTTTCCATCTTCCGTATGGGCTACAGCTTTAACCCCTACAGTTGGGCATTTAAGTTGTTCAAACTTTCCCCCATGATAAACACTGCAGTGAAATGACATTTCCTTGAAAACAATTTTTCTATCAACTCTGCTCAGAGCTTTTTAAATAACTCTCAGATGGACGAGACTGCCACCAAGTCCAAAATGTGGGATTGATTTTCACAATGGCAACTGGCCAAAGAAACTCTTTTGAGTTTTACTAAAATCAAACTTTAACAATATTAAGTAGCATTTTGTTGTTGTTGTTGAATTCGGAATATTAAGAAATTGGTATTGTCCTCAAAAACTTCACTCTGAAAGAAGAGAAAAGCCCATAAGGGTGTTTTCTTGAGATTCCCAATCGTCACATAGCGTGTGGGGAGAAGATTTCTACAAATATGCATGGATCCCAAATTCTGCCTTTATTTCTGGATGCAAAAACATACCTGCCACCCCAAGCCCCCCACACAGACACAAACACACACAGACACACACACCAGGGAAACTAGACCATGATTTCACTCTCACCTCAGGCATCCCAACAAACATTACATACCCATCTAGTGAGCACATATTAATAACTTCATGAGAAATCCTAATTCTCGAGACCTCCCTCTGCCTTACCCCCATACTGGCACCACCTGAAAGTCCCATCAATTCCACTTCCTAACCCACTCAGACCCATCACCCTCCCTCCCTCCATTGCCTCCCCCCTCATGCAAACTACCACCTTCCCCTCCAGCCCTCACTGCCCCCCCCCCACTCCCCACCCTGCAGCCAGGATGACCCTTTAGAAACCCGTTGGCCATCAGTTACTCCCAGTCCCTCTGGCTGCAATGCCATGCGTGGCCTGACCCCTCTCCGGGGTGCACCCCTGCCCCCCACCCCTTACGAAGTCTTCCCTGCCTCTGATCATCAGGAACAATCTCCCCCCATCCCCCGCCTCTGTCCTCATTAACTCCTGGTCACACTGCAAAGCATGGCTCAAATTTTATTTCCCACCAAAGTCTTTCCTTGCTCCCTGGGTGGAGCAGGGCCCCTCAGTAACACTCTTCTTTGCTGCCTTTACCATCATTACCAGATCTAATTCATTGCCCAATTAATTGCTGCATGTCTGCCCCCTTCCATCCCCATAAAGTTCCGTGAACTATTCAACTGCCCTTTTACAGAAGAGGAAGCAAAGCTCAGAGGCGTGAGGTTCCCTGGCAAGCAAGCAGCAGAGCAGGGATTTGAATCCAGGCCTGACCTCCTTCATCTGCTCTGCACGGACTGACACAAAAGACAAGACAAGGTGCCACCCAGGTAGAGAGACCTGGCTGAAATACATAAACCTACGAGTGGAGCCTGTGGAAATAGGGTGCGCACAAATCTGTGGCACGTAATTTTGCAGTTATCTTTCAAGATTAAAGATGTACACCCCCTTTGATGAAGTAATTCTACTACTAGTGAGTGGGCTGTCCTATGGATGTCTTGGCAGATGTGCAGAAAAAACTAAGGACAAGGTTATTCAGCACAGCACTCTTTAAAATAGCAAAAGATGGGGCCCATCAAAAGAGTACTGGTTAAATCAGTAGTGATATATTATGCAGTGTAATGCTATTGCAGAAAAGAATGAGTATTCTAGGAAGCAGCATGGCAGTTAATACGAATGGCCTCCCTTGGCATTGTGCAGTGCACAACCTGGGCAACCCTAAGGAAGCTTTTAATATATGGATATATAATAATCTCCAAAATATACCGTAACAGTGAGAACAAATGTATCTCTTTGTGTTATAAAGCTGGGAGGGTGCAGACTGTGTGGGTATCCAAAGTAAAATTTAAAATAAAACTAGAAATCAGACCCTATTTTTAAAATGTCCACTGGATTTTGATCATTCCCAGGGAGAAACTCTGTTGTCTCAGGAGCCCCTGGTTGTAGCTCCCCTGACCTATTATACTGATTGCAGTTCAACACAAAAATTGTTTTCTGAATGTATAATGTAAAAATTAAGGCCAAAACATTCACTGAAAGAAAGAGATCCCCCTGCCCCCAACCCCCCCCCTCCGCTGCCACATTTCTTTTAAATGTGAATTTAAATTTACATTTAACATGTAAATTTTCTCTTTGTGAATCTTGACATTTCTTTTAAAGGCCACAAGGAAGAAAAACTAAAGCAATGAAGGTACCAATAGATGTGCAATGTGCCATCCCATCCCACAAGAAAAGTAAAATCCCAGGACCCACCCGTGGAAACCTCGAGTAGGAGGTCCAAGGTAGAAGCCCTCAGCAAAGGAAGAGGCAGACAGAAGTGTCTGCAGGCTCCCTTCGAGTTCAGGGTATGGGGCCTACAACCAAGAGAGGAACAAACCACACACCACATCCAGTCGAGTAGCAAGGCTTGGTGACTCGACATTCAAAATCCATCCAAAAATCTAACTGCTTTTCATGAGCCCTATTACCACCATTCCGGTCTGAACTTCTACCATCTCCCGCCTGGACCAGTGCAGGAGACGCCTTCCTCGTCTCCCTGCTTCCATCCTCCCCCTCCGCCTCCCCACAGTCTTCTGCACATAGCAGCTAGAATGACCTATAAAATTTGAAGTTAGAGATCTTGCTCCTCTGCTCAACCTGCCCCCACCCCACTCTCCCCTCCCCCCCCCAACCCCCACAGCAAACATCTTGCTCAGATCAGAAAGCCATCGTCTTCGACGTGACTCAGAAGATCCTGTGTGATCTGGTCCCCTTTGCACCATCTGCACCCCACCCTCCTTACTCCCTCTGCTCCAGACACACCAGCCTCGTCATCCTCAGACAGACCCTGAGGCAGGGTCTCAACACTTATTGTTCTCTCTGCTTGGAATGTTCTTGCCCCGAATCCACAGGGCTCACCCCTCTCCTCATCCGAGCTGCCGTCCCCAACCACCCACCCCAATGTGGCACCCCATACCCTTCCCACTCTTCGCTCACCCACCCTGCTTTATGTTAATTAGCCATTTATCACTACTTGACATCACATGACATATTTATTTGCTGGTGTCTGCCTCCTCCACCTAGAACATCAGCAACCCGCCTGTCTTGGTCGCCGAGGCATCTATCGTGCCTATAAGGCCACGCAGATGCTCGACGCGTGAGCCACACTCGAAGGAAGGAGAGCCCAACAGGAGGGGTCTGAGGGGCTGCAATCCTCCCAGACCTTCCCCTTCCCCTCTGATGCCCACATGGCCTCCTCTCCAGCTCCAACTATCTTCCTGGCCCAGAGTGACCACTGTGTCCTGCTCAGCGTGGGCAGGACGCGGCTGGTTGGACGGCTGGTCCCTGGACTGTCCTGTCCCAGACAGAGGTGACAGCCCCTGCAGGGTGTGATGCAAAAGGAGCGCCCCCTCTTCAGCGGGCAGGAGCCCTCGGTGACCAGCAAACTCCAATGCCCACTGAGAGGGCCACGTTTTGAAATCACACGGTGAGCCAGAGAAGGGGAATTAGACATTCTGCACAGGCTTGAAAACAAAACAAGACAGTCTCTCTCAGGATTCTAAATTAAGAATCAAGTCATTCTATATTTCTCACATCACTGGAAATTAAAAACAGACCTATCTACCGCACAGCAAGCACGCTGCCTGAAGAGAGGCCTGATGGCCTGAAACATGCTAAATTTGTTTCCAATTACCATGTCCCCATTGGAAACCCCGAGGAAGCCATAGAGCGATCAGAGGCAAGGCGCATTAGCGGTCGAGATTCTGGACCAAACGTAGGTCTCCCCCCACCACCTCCAGGGGTCTGTGAACAAAGGAACTGGACCCTTTCGCCCCTTCCCCTCTCAGAGGCTAGGGACACCTGCTTTCCCTTCTCGGGTCCCACTCACTCCCCCCCGTCCCTCTCAACCCCCAGCCTCCGGTCCGCTGGACAGAACTGTCCGCTTGGCCGTGGCTCCCCACCGGCACCTCCATCCTGACCAACTATCTCTCTGGGCCAAGGAGTGACTGAGTCATAGAGGACATGAGTCTGGAAGGCCTGGATTAAAATATGCAAGCCTTCTTTGAGTCAACCTTTGGATGGAGTTTGGGGTTTTTTGGGGTTTTTTGTTTTTTTAAGAAGCCAAACAAGTACTTTTCAGGTCTTCTCTCTGTGCTACTGCTTGAGTGAGGCCACTGTACCACGGAGGGCTGTGAGCCCCGGGGCCAGACTGTCTGGGGTCACGTCCCAGCACTAGCTCTTGCTTTGTCATGGCAGGGGAGTTACGGACTTCTCCGGGTCTCGGCGGCTTCATCCGTAAGCGGGACTAAGGGCACGACGCACCTCCCTGGACTGTTGGAAGGACCAGGCGAGTTACGTCTAAAGCATGCAGCAAGAATTCAATAAATATCCGCTTTTATTGATATTCTTCCGCCAATAATGGCTGGGTGACTTTTGGTAAATTCCTCTTTTCTAGTTTAAGTTCTAGGGGAAAAAAAAAAATCATCTTGAAGGTTGTCTCTCAGTTCTTAAAATGTAATGATCCTCAGCTATGTTTAGAATAAAATCCAAACGCCTCATCACTGCCTACAAAACCCTGGCTGATCTGGCCTTTGCCCAGGTCACCAACTTCATCTCCCCACCTCTGGTCCAGCCACATGGACCTCCTTGATGCTCCTAAAACAGGCTGAGTATGCTCCTACCTAAGGGCCTTTGCACTTGCTGTTCCCTCAGCCTAGAACACCCTCCCCACCCCCTAGATCTTCCCATGGCTGGTTCTTCCCAATTCTTCAGGTCTCAGCCTAAATTCAAGGCCTTCTCAGAGCAGCCTAGCTAGGGTAGAGCCCCCGCCCTCACCCCACTGTCACTCCATCATCGCTTCCTGTTGATTTCCTTCCTGATAGTGATAAGTGTCACCTCATGCTTCTGCTTACTGTCTGTCAGCACCCCACTACCTCCCAAACCCTCACCGCTAGAATGGAAGGTTTTCATTACCGTGGCCCAGCACCTTGAGCAGTGCCTGGCATATAGTGGACGTTCAACAAATATTTGCCGAGTAAATAAGTGAATAGATTGATTCTCAGGTTCCTATGTGGCTCAACATATTGCCGGGTGAGTCATCCTCCAGTGACCCTGAAAGAGGAGGCTTATTCATGTCTGGAAGAGAATCCCCATGTTTGGAGTCCACCTAAATTCACTACCATTTGAGCCAGTCTGCAGGAATGTGTCTCACCGTGAAAGAGACATATTATACCAGGCCAAGTCCACTGGAAGTCAAAGAGGAGACAAACTTGGGCTGGAAAAATGAAGTTTACAATCTCTTCCCCAGGCAGCATTCAGGAATCAACCCAGGGAGAGACTGAGTCGAAAGTGCAGTGACTTGGCAGCCTCGTGGAGATGGTGAGGGAAGAGCGAGGTCCAGGCAATGCCCCCTGCCGCCTGTGTGTTCACCCAAAGGCCCAAAAGGGACAGTATGCTTCAAAAACTTTTCTCCAGAAGTCTCTCACTCCAGGCACTAGCCTGATATTGAGGAATAGGGCACCTACTCTCCGCGGGGGACCTAGGCCCTGGGAGAAGCAGGGAAGAGGAAGAAGACGGAGGCCCCTGCAGGGGGCAATTGGGGACCAAGGCAGTTCACGGCCATTTTGGTCATTCCGTGAACCCATCCGACCCTGGCCAGTGGTACCCGACACGGCAGCATGTGAACACCCCAAGGACGCTGGGGCAAGAATCCCACCATGACAGCAGCCCCAAGAACACTCTGATAAAACACCTCAAAGAAACTGCAGTTTGGCTCCGCATAAATGTTCCATCAAAGACAGGGACATCTGGGGGAAGCATCCACTCTGGCCCCTCCTTATTCACAGCAGCCAAAAGCTGAGAAAGAGCCCCGGGACAGTGGGGTGGGAAAAGGCAGACTCAAGAAATGCAAGAGAGCCATCGGAGAGGGGAGCTGTCCCCCATCCAATCACACCCCCGCCCCCAGCCCAAAGGCCTCGCAGGTCTCTCTGGATCCAGACCAAGAGCTCTGAGTCACTTTTGCCACCAGGGGGAAAGGGGGAAGGCAGACGTGATGTGTACCTTTCCATACTCTATTTTGGGATTTTAGGATCCAATTTCTTTCGTTTCAAAGGGTGGGTTTTTGGAGGGCCCCGCACAGCTCTGCTGCCCCGAGCGCGGCGAGACGGCGGGGAGACTGCTGCCGGTGACCTGGGGAGAGGCAGGGCTCTTTGGCAGATCAACAAATCACATCATACAGGAACAAGGAGCCCGTTCTTGTGTGCAGCCGCACGGGGCCTGGCTTTCGTAACACGGTGGGAGACTGTGGGCCGATCCACTCTGACTCATCTCTTTATGGAGGCAGCTCCTGTGCCCATTCATTCATTCGTGCATTCAGCAGAGGGCCTCTCAGGGAAGGGAGGCAAGCGGAGAGCCGTCCTGCAGAACAATTACTACACCCCTTTGGGTGAAGAACCAGGGACCCCTCGGGGTAGACGGCAACATTTGGGATTATCATTGTCCCATAATTAATATTTAAGATACGGGGTGAAAAACCACCACCAACAACAAAAACACCCAACAGCAACCAACGAATCAGGATTTCTCAGCCTTGGCATATTGACCAAGGCTGACTATTGCTTTGGGAGCCAGATAATTACCTGCCCTGTGCACCAAAGGATGTTCAGCAGCATCTCTGGCCTCCATCCATGAGATACCGGTAACCTATACCCCCCACCCACCCAGGTGCGATGACCGAAAACATCTCCGGACATGGTCAGATGTCGCCTGAGGGACAAAATCACCCCACTGAGAACCACTCTTCAGTGACACTGACACTCATGGAGAGGGGGCTTTTCCTGCAGGAAACCTGTCCTGGAATCCTATCCCCTGTCCATCGGAGAGTACGCCTAGCAGAACCTCCACCTCCCCTGGGTCCCACGACTGCCGCCTCGTGTCCAGACCATGGCACTCACCCCACTGATTATCTCCCTGCTTTTCTCTTGTTCTGCCCCCCTCCCGCCCCCATATCCTAACTAGCCTCTAGAAGCAGCCAGAGGGATCTTTGTAAAGTAAATCAGGTAATATCACTCCTCTTCTTGAAACCCACCAATGGCTTCCCAGTGCTTAAAAAATTAAATTAAAATTCCATGCCCTGGGCGCCTGGGTGGCTCAGTTGGTTAAGCGACTGCCTTCGGCTCAGGTCATGATCCTGGAGTCCCGGGATCGAGTCCCGCATCGGGCTCTCTGCTCGGCGGGGAGTCTGCTTCTCCCTCTGACCCTACCCCCTCTCATGTGCGCGCTCTCTCTCTCTCTCTCACTCTCAAATAAATAAATAAAATCTTAAAAATAATAAAATAAAATAAAATTCCATGCCCTGCAAAGTCCTGCATAATCAGATCCCTTCTTCTCTCTCCAGTCTTATCTCCTACTGCTCCTTCCCTCATCCACCGTCCACTGCAGGCAGCCACTCGGACCTCTTCATCATTCTTCAAACACCTGAGCTCTCCCACCTCAGGGCCTTTGCACTTACTGTTCCCTTTATCTAAAATGTTCTTCCACTGATTCTCACCTGCCCAGGGTCCTTATGGTCATTCAAATATCAACTTAAATGAACCTATTCCTGGAGAGGAACCCCCTGACGACCCCAACATAAAGTAAACCACCTCCCCAGGCATTCTCTTCTATTACCCACTTTTTCCCCTTAAAACTCTTCATCACAATCTGAAATGATCCTACTGACGGTTTAACCTGTTCAATGTCCATTTCCTCACTGGAATGAACACCTCATCTTTCTCCTTCACCTGGACTCAGAGCCTGGCACACAGTAGGTACATAATAATTAGTAAGTGAGTAATCTGTATATTCTAAACATTCCACAGTGAGTGTATATTACCTTAGTTCATAAGGGAAAAAACTTATTAAAAAGTAATCACTGTACCTTGTCCAGCATTTTGAGCACTGACTTTATTTTTTTATTATTTAGATTTTAGTTAACATACAGTGCAATATTAGTTTCAGGAGTAGAATTCAGTGATTCATCACTCACATACAACACCCAGTGTTGAGCAGTGACTTTAAAAGGCCCCCAGCACCTGCTATCTCCATGGCTCCTTAGAAGATGCTCTACGTATAAAGGCCAGAAGGACGCAGGCACCCATCCAGGTTTTGCAGACAAGGAAACAAGGCTCAGATTCACTTATTCTTTTACTGACTACAGAGGAAGTGCCTACAGTGGGGCTTGCATGGTTCTAGATGTTGGAAACTCAGCACTGAAAAAGGCAAGACTAGCAAGAAGGAGGCCTTTGGGAGGTTTTTGATTTTTGCACACAGGTTCTTGAAAGAGAATCTCCAAGGTCCCCAGGGACCATCCATCACAGGAGACCCCTCCTGCCCTCCTCTCTAGTGGCATCCGGTATGACCCTCTCTCAAAGTCCTGTCACCTCTATGCGTTGAGCATTCACCTCCCTGGACCACAGGGAATAGAAAACCAGGCAAGAGGGGCGCCTGGGTGGCTCAGTCGGTTAAGCGACTGCCTTCGGCTCAGGTCATGATCCTGGAGTCCCGGGATCGAGCCCCACATCGGGCTCCCTGCTCAGCGGGGAGTCTGCTTCTCCCTCTGACCCTTCCCTCTATCATGTGCTCTCTCTCTCTCTCATTCTCGCTCTCTCAAATAAATAAAAAGACTTAAAAGGAAGAAATAAAATATCCAATATTAAAAAAAAAAAAAAGAAAACCAGGCAAGAAATGAAGAACCATATCTCTCAAAACTTTAATATTGTATTATAAAAACGGTGTTACAGTATCTTTCTTCTTCAAGGTCATCTGTTGCGGTGGAGACCACTGGCCCTCTCTCCGATACTCATTTTCCCTGCCTTAGTAACAGGATCCCAATTATCTCTGGTGACAATGAGCCCGGCTAAGAGTCTACACTTCCCAGCTTCCTTTGCAGATGAATGTGGTCACATTACTAGGTTGGAGTTAATGAGATGTAAGCAGAAGTGCGGGGAGAACTTACAGAAAGGTTCCCAAGGGGAAGCTAACCCAGCTGGGGAGTGAGCCCCTTTTACCCTGTCTTCCTTCTCTTCCTTGGAATTCCACTGCATGCAACATAGATGTGATGGTGGCATCTCCTGCCATCATTTTGGACCACGAGGGGACCTTGAGTGGAATACAAAGAGAGAAGGAGCCTGATCCTGATGGCTTCACAGTACTTTGAATCACTCACCTCTAGACTTTGCACATAAGAGAATACATTTTGGGGTGTTTGAGCAACCATGATGTGGGGTTTCTGTGAGATCCACCTATAAGCCTACTTGAGAGGCCTACCACCCCACCACCAGACCATCATTTACCTCCACACCTCCATGTTCCCCTCACCTGCACCTCAGTGGGATAAATCAACCATGCTTAGGTGAGCCTCAATTAAAAAAAAAAAAAACAAAAAAAACTCAAGGTGCAAACAGTAGATAGATAGATAGATAGATAGACAGATAGATATCAGAGCACAAGTCTGCTTTACAGAGAGCTTCACAAAAAAAAATGATGTCTCTTAAGAGCCAGTAGTGAAAGTGAATCAGAAAGAAACTGCCATATACAAAAAGTCAAATGATCCAATTGCTCAGAAATCTATCCGGTAACAACACCCAAGTCGGTCTGGGAGGCTCCCTGCCCTTCCGGGCACAATATCTGAGTGAGCGTCTAGAAAGGTATTCCCGAGGGGGGCGGTGGGGTGGGGGAAGAGACGGCTGTCTGACACACACAGCAGGGACTATGGGGCTCGCTAGAAATAAAATTGCTGCTTACTTTCTGTCTGGTTTCCCGATTGCTTTTTCCTGGTTGAAAGGTGCCAGGCCTGGCAGCTTTCTAAAAATCTAAAATTCAATTCAAGTCAACAAATATTTGTTAAACCCTGTCTATTCACAAAAAAAAAAAAAAAAAAGCCACGCTAGGGAAAATCTGTATAAGTGGGGGCTGCTATAATTAATCATAACAATAACAACCTCAAGGACAGTGGCAGCAGCTAGTACTGTCGGGAATGCTTGCCAAATGTTGGGCATTGTTTTAGGTGTCGGTATTTATCAACACGTCCGATCCTCAGGCTCACCTCGCGAAGCAGGTGCCCCTATTTTATACAAGAGGAAACTGAGGCACAGAGAGAGCAGGCCATTTGTTCAAGGTCACACAGCCAGGAAGGGAGAAGCCAGGGCTCCATCCCTGACAGCTCCAGCTCCAAGGCCCATTCTCTTGACCACTCTCTGATATGCTGTTCCTACTGTTTTGGAAGGGGAGTGGGGCAGGGAAGCACACCCACAGGGGGCCACAACGGTATTCCCCAAACCTCACTGTCCAGTCATGTGCCTGAGCTTTTGCAGGACTATGAGTTACTGAATCTTTCTTAAAATTTAACTACAAATTTATTGACACATAATCTTTAGGTCACTAGCATAAATAGGAAACCAGGATCACCAGTCAGAAATCAAAGGCCCACGTAAATACACAACAAAACAAATGTGCCAATAAAATAACTATAAATGTTTTCTAAAATGCTGATTAAGTACCATGGAATTCATCTACCGGGGAACCCAGGTTTGCAGAATACTGACTGAAGTACAAAGTACATTAAAGGAGGTGCTGGAGAAAAGCACAACCAAGCCTGGGTGATCCGGGGGGTGGGAAGCCAGTAGATCATCCAGGAACTAGTTAAGAAAACCACCTGGGTCAGTGCCCAGACAAGGGGAGGCTCAGAAAATCTTTCTTTGCTCAAGGGGCCGAGAAACTCTGCTAAAGACTTCACTGCAAGAAGAAAAAACACCACGGCCCTGCCTGGGGGGCGAGAAGGGTCCTGTGTGCAGAGAAGGGGGTAGAAAAAGAAAATCAACCAATCTATAAAGTTTGATATATTTTCCTAAAACAAAAAGTGGCATTTGTTCAGGCGGCTGCCTGCCTGTCTCTCTGCCCACCTGCCTTGTTCCGGGTGTGTGTGCCTGCAGGGTATACAGCAGGGGGCTGGTACATGTTTCATAATCATCCTCCCAGGGAAAAGCCTGGATTTGCAGTGTTCACTAATTTTCAGGGTGTAAATCCTCCCACCGTGGCTGATTTCAAGCTCTGGGCATGTTGTCAGTGAACACGGAGTTGGGAGGAGATGTTCAGCAGCAAGCACACCATTCTATACCACTCCTGCTATGTGGATCCGACGCATGTAAATGAGCACAGATTACAGCAAAACGTGGTAGAATTCCTGAAAACCTCACCATCAGCTGCCACAGGCCAGCACAGCCTGGCTTGGGCACAGCCCTGGGAGGGTGGAGGTCTCTGTGCGTATCCACCCGGGTGTTCCCAATGTCTCACGCTCTGCCCTCGGACTGAGAGCACGTGTGCTCACAAATGCCCCCAGCCCCACTCCCCGTGAAAAGCGTAAGAGTCCTGCTGCGGCCCGGCCCCCTCTCCACGTTGCCCACCCTTGGATGGCTTCTGTCCTTCCTGTCCCCTAGGCCTCCCACGGTGCCACACAGGCCCCTGCCTCCACCAGCCTGGGCTCCCCGCCCCCCACCCCGCCCCAGGCTCTTGCTCCAGGCTCTTGCTCACCCCAGCAGGAGCTACAGCCTGCTCTTTGAATCCAATCACACACATCTTCCTGTCTAGACAAGGCCACTGGCTGCCAGGGCCCCAGAGTGAATGAATTCACAGCCCTGCACACCCTGGCACAGCCGCGCTCCACTGGGGCGGCCCTGGGAGCCGGAGGACCCCGCTCAGACTTGGCGCAGCGCTCGGCTTGTGTCCGGGAGCCACGGAGCAGCCCGCACATCCGCCGGGTGTGAGCGTGCGTGAGCGTGGCATGGCGTGTGGCCTGCCCCCACCCCCCCGAGAGTCATCCATCATCCTGGTGCTGAAAAGCGGGAAAACAAACAACAAAAACCCCGGGCCGGCCTCATTTAATGCGAACCAAACACAAAAGCCACAGGAGAAAGCCTTTCCTCTTTGTGCTTCCCTTTTCCGGCCCAGAAACAACAACGGGGCGAGATAAGGGCTGCGTGGGGCCCTCTGGAGGGTTTCAAAGGGTTGGCACCCACCCACCCCAGGCCCACTCCCACTCGCTGATGGCCCGCCCGCGCGGGGCAGCCAAGGCTCCACGCCAGGGACTTGGAAGGGGTTTAAGGCTCGGGCCACAGAGGGGAGGAAGCTCGGCCTGTCAGGAGGCGTGATAAAGCGTCTCCTTATCGGGAGCTTTCCTTTCAACTGCCTCCAGCGAGCCCGGGGCTGGGCCCCATCAAGGCCGAGCATGTTCCTTTCATGTAGCCCCGTGTCCCCGGTCATCGGTGTGTGCGCCCTGCCGGGGTTCGCGGCTTGGGGCCAGTGGCTCAGATGCGACCATGTGCCTCCAAACCCGGGCCTCCCGTTAGCCATGTGGCATCTGCCCAGTCACCGAAGCCACCCGGGCCCTGGTTTTGCCGTCAAGAAACCCGAAGAGATTTCAGAGCAAGAGAACCCAGCCGTGAAGATGGAGGGCTTAGGAGTTGGCGGACCCCAGCTCAGGTCCCAGTGGCTGACCTTGCTGGCTGCTGACCTTGGGCAAGTCACTCAGCCCCGGCCCCCCACTCCCTGCCCATCAAAAATGCTTGCACACAGGGCAGCTGTCTATTTCCCGGACTTGGAAGGATGAGTGGAGTCCTTAGAGCACAGCTCTTAGAACAGAGATGGCACACAGCAGGTGCTCAGTAAACATTAGACATCATCGGGGTGCCTGGGTGGCTCAGTCGTTAAGCGTCTGCCTTCGGCTTGGGTATTGATCCCAGGGTCCTGGGATCGAGCCCCACATCGGGCTCCATGCTCAGCGGGAAGCCTGCTTCTCCCTCTCCCACTCCCCCTGCTTGTGTTCCCTCTCTCGCTGTCTCTCTCTCGCTGTCTCTCTCTCTCTGTCAAAATAAATAAATAAAATATTTAAAAAAAAAAATTAGACATCATCTCCGTTGCATAATTCTTATCATGCCCTCATGGGGCTGTTGCAGACATTGGAAGGAGATTTCGGAGGCAAGTCACATTTGCTGAGGTGAAATCAATGATAGAACAGAGTAATCCTTTTGGTCTCACAGGTGACCCTGCTCACATTTCCCCTTCGGGTTAATGTCCCAGATGGACACGGTGAACCCGCTGTCCTCTCGAGCATCTGTCGGCCCCAAGTGTAAGTCTCATTCGCCAGGCCCTGAACCGGGGGTGATCTCCATTCACATAGGAGATCGGGGGCAGCTCAGTGCACGCTGAGCCCCCATCTTCCATACCAACATAAGCACCAGGTCCCCAAGCATTATGCTCTCCCACCAGGATGGGTGGAAAACACTAGCAAAGAGCCTGGCCCCGGACTTGGAGGCTCTGACCACCAGCTTTCTCGGGCCCCACTGCATCCCAGAACTAACATTCATCGGGGCTATCCAACACCGGCCCCCATCTGCACAAGAAGGATAATAAGAGATACTGCTCCCATGGGCTGCAGTGAACGGTAAATGATATAATACACGTACAGAGCTTAGATCAGTGCCTGGCACACAGTAAGCGCTCAATAAATGTCAGCATCATCATCACCACCACCATCGTTATTAATTTCAAACCTTTCTTTAAGGCAGCTCCCTGGCATCGTTAGTTTATTCATTTTAAGGAGGCCCAGGGGAAGGTTGGGGCCCGCACTGCCCAGCTCCCTGCCAAGCCCTGCACTAGACACTGTACTTCTGTCCATTAGCTCAGAGAGGCTGAGTAAGCGGCCCGAGGTCCCCAGCACAGGAGGGGTGCACCTGGGAATCAGAGGCAAAAACCAGAGGCTTCCTGGCCTGTCAGTTCTCTGCTAAACCTGGTCCTCCTATTTCCTCTGTGCAGAAACATTTTTCTTTTACCTTCCAGTGGAAATGCAGCACATCAGTGATTCACCCACACTCCGCTCTTGAGAGGCTTGTGACTCCCCGCCCCACCCGCCCTTATTGAATACCCCAAAGCCCTCTCCCTTTGCTACCACTCTCAGATCCTTTTCGTTCCCTTGGCAACCGCCCCGGGCATCCGAGTCCTGAGACTCGGCACCTGTGAGGTTTGAGGGGCTGGAATCTGGCTGCCAGAAATGAGGCCCCCACCGGGTTGTTCCCCAGCGAGCGAGATGTTCTCACCTTCCACAGCAGGGAGGGCAGAGGTGGGGGAACCACAGTTTGCCAAGAAGAACTTTTTGAAGGAAAGGGAAATGAAGTCTGCTGTTAAAAGGAAAAGCTCACTCTAACTCCTCAAGGATTAGCAAGGCCTGGGCCGCCCAAACTCTGAAGCCCTCTGGGAATGGGGAGAGGGGGCTTCAGAGAGGACGGCCACGTACTGGACCGAATGTGACAGCACACGGGGGGCCCGCCTCCAAGTCATCCACACTTGGAAAGGGGTCCAGTGTGGGACCTAAACGGACGCCCAGCCAGTCAACGGGCCCTGGGTGCTTAGCCATGGCCCCCAGATGGGCAAAATAAGACCCAACCCACCTCTGTGGGGCCAGGATCCCAGCGAGCCCCGAAGCCTCCTTTCTTACAGGGATTCGAGTGGGACCCTAATATTCAGCTCAGAGAGAATACGGTTTTTCCCTAATCCAAGGGGCGGGGGGGAGTGGAGAAATGGATGCCATCCTAAATACCCAAGGTGGAGCTCGATGCCACCCACAAGGCAGGACTCACACCCAGGTCCCCCACATATCCCAGCGTCCCGAAGCCCACCTCCCACCTGGCCGTGCACTTTCCAAGGTGTGCTGCAGCCCGGGCAGGGGGCCGCAAGGCGCCCGACAACTTCAACAACCCGGGGTCTAAAGCCAAGGAGCCAATGCTTGGGCTCCCCGGGCAAGGAAAAGCACACAGCCACAAACAATAAACACACAGAGAAAGAGCGTGGGAGAGCAGGGGCAGCAGGCGTGTGCCAACGAGCAAGCGCGCCCCATCCCCAGGTACACAGCACGCCCTGTTTACGGGCGCTGTCTGAGCCCAATACGACCCCATTTTTGCACAACACTTTCTGCGCTGTTCTCCCTGACGGCACTTGGTAGAGACCCCTGGTTGAGCACTACACCTCCCAGAAGCCACTTTCCGTGTCTCCACGCAGAGGACACTCCTTCGGGGTCCAGTGGGTGCCACCCCTGCCTTCCACCGCGGGGTGCCTTCCCCTCGGCCCCCAGGGGGGCAGGACAGGGCTGAGAGGGGCGATCCGGAACAGGATGGAGACAGGGTAAAATCTGGACACAATAAACAAGCCTGTTGCCTTGTTCCGATACGGACCTCAGGACCCCCATCCGAGCACAGCCCTAAAAGCACGAGTTCAAAGTTAAAGTTAGACACACGCAAAGCTGAAGCCCCAGGGGGAACTCGGAGCTCAACAACAATCCTCCCTTTGACTCAAAAACCACAAGGGAACACCCACAGCATACTTACTGATTAAAAAAGGAAAGTGAAAAATAAGGGTTTTTTTTTTTTCTTCTTCTTAATCACTATAAAACTAACTTAGGCCTCTTCCATCAAGTCACGCTTCTGTGTGCCTCAGGCGAGCCCAAGTCACTCCGGGCAAAGAGACGAGAGGCAGAGGAAGCCTGGGCTTGTCCCAGTGAACTGAATTGGTCCTTCTTAATTGTTGTCACTTCCTTCCTCTGCTTCCTTTAGCACAGGAAAGCCACGAGGATCCGCCTGTGTCAGCACACCCACCACCCGAACTCCCAGGGCATCGCTCGTCCGAGGGGCCAAGGCAAAGCGGGGCTCACCGATGCCTCATAGGAACAGCGGTTTGTGTGGCAGATTAAGAGCCTGCTGTGTGTCAGGCACCGTGCTTGGGATTGGGGCTAGAGCAGTGACAGAGGGATGACGGAGAGAGGGAGGGGGGGAAGAAAGGAATGTATCGGGTTATGAATAAAAACATCACAAGTACAGGGGCAGAGAATGGCAGGGGAAGAGGGGGCTGTTCTGACAGAGCAATTAGGGAGAGCTTCTTTGAGGAGGTGACAACTGAAGTGAGACCTGAGCGAAGGAGAGAAGAGAGTCAAGTGGCCACTCAGGGGAGGTGAAGAGCAAGTGCAAAGGCCCTGAGGCAGGAGCCTCCTTGGAGTGGTTGAGGAATTGCAAGAGGCCAGTAGGGCGGTGAGGTGTGAGTGAAGTGAGGAAGAGCAGAGAGGGGGGCAGGGAGCAGGTGACATCGGGTCTTGTCATCCATGGCAAGGAGTTGGTGTGTACTGAGAGGGGAGGCACAAGATTCAGAACAGAGAGGTGTGGACTGATTTACATCTGGAACAGACGGATGTCTCTGGCTGCTGTGGAGAGCAGACTGGACAAGGGGCACAAATGGAGACAGGGAAACTAGTTAGGAGGCTGGTCACCCAGACAAGGGATGATGATGCTTGGCCCCAGGGAGCAGAGGGAAGGTGGTAAGAAATGGCCACTGGCTAGTGGCCACCAAAGTACCAGCACCCCCCCCATCCTGGCGTTGATTCAAAGACCTGTGACAGATGCCAACAGGTAAACAGGATGCACTAAAAGTTCACAGAGCAAAGAGAAGTGCATGAGAAGGAGAAAAAGATCAGAAATCTGAAATGGTCCTGCTCACTACCCGCATAAGCCTTCCCCTGGGTAAGTCACACATTTCTTTGGGGCTTGGTTTTCTCCATTGTAAAATTACAGGACCTAATTCATAGGGTTAAAATGGGTAATGCAAACCAGTGCTTAGATAAGATCTGGTATATTGTACATGCTCAAGAACTAATACCTTCCTAACCTCTACTTCTAACAGTCTTGAGTGGAGGCTCTGCCCCTTTAGTCACTGTGCGAATTTTATAATTCACATCATCTCTCCGAGCCTCGATCTGGTCTTTTGCAAACCAATGCTGATGGCACCTAGCTCAGGTACTCAGTGTGAGACTGAATGACACATGTTAGCTTAGCGAAAGGCCTGACATGCCAGAAGCCCTCAGTGAAATGGTAGCTGAAGCCCTCAGTGAAATGGTAGCTGAAGCCCTCGGCAAAATGACACATGAATCAGACACACCAGGCATTCGGCTAAATGATTTCTAAGTCTCCTTCAAGCTCATTCGTCCCCAAATTCTAAACAAACAACCCCAGCTTCAAGTCCCTGAATGAGTCAACTTTGGGGCTAAGAAAGCACACAGGTTAAGGCAAGCCAGGTTGAAGAGAGGCTGGAACTCCCACCTCTAAGTGAACAGGATTAAATGCAGGCACTTCTTCTCAGGTGATACCTATTACTGTGAGTCATAAAATCCTGGTGGTTCAGAGGTGGGAGGAAGCTTGCAGAGCTCTCCCCTCCTCTTTTTTGCAGCCAAGACTCCCACAGCTCAGAGAGGAGAAGTGTGTGAGCCGAGGTTGCACAGCAAATGCAGGCAGAGGCGGAGGATGACAAGACTCCCCGCCTGCTGTCCCCAGGCCGTCCGGTCTGACAGTGGGTAGGAAAAAGCAAGCAACGGAAACCCCATCTGGAAAAAGAAAGTCATGGAGTAGGGATGTCTTTTCAACCTGCAGAAATGCCTTTCTTGCTGTCAAGAGTTAAACTCAAACGTCTTAAGGGGCCACGCAGAGAATATAGCTGAGCGGAGTAACCGGCACAGAGACTGATGAACGTCCCAAACCTAAAGACACGTACACTCAGATTGTGTTCTCTTTTTAAGAATTATATCACCACGGCCACTGCTAAAGTATCTGACACTTTTATGCAAATCAGCAAAAGACACCTCTTCCTCTGCACCCTTTGCAGGCATGTGTCAGAACACTCTTAATAAATATGCAAGTGTGAAAGGTGCCCTCATGTGATGCAGTGTCCTTTGCACTGCCCAGCATGTGAAACTGTATCCAGGGACACACAGAAGACGTCCCTGTGCTGGGAGATGGGCACCTCTGCTTACATTCCATGGTCTCATAAAAGGCACTAAAATGCCTTAGCAAAGGTCACGTGAAAACCAAAAACCAAAACCCACGTTCACTGTCATCACTTAACTTCTAAATCAGACCCGGCTAGCTCCCACCTCCATACTGATGCACACGGTGGACATCAAGAAAGCTCCTGCCTCAGGCCCTTTGCACTGGCTGTCTCCTCTCCTACATTGCTTCCCCCAAGAGAGCCATAGAGCTTACTCTATTTCAGTGTAACTCTTCAGAAAGTTCTTCCCTAAATAGCATCCTCACCACCTCACAATCATCTTCCACCCCCTCTCTTGACTTATTTTTTCTTATTGCTTTTTTACTACCCAACAGAGTAGATTTTTTGGTTTGCTGTATGTCTACCTCCAGCAGAATGTCAGCTCCACGAGAGCTGGAGTTCTTCCTGTTCTGGTCACTGCTCTATCTCCAACTCCAAGCAGCAAACACCTTCTGTAAAGGACAAGGTGGTAAACGTGTTAGGCTATGTGGGCCATATGGTCTCTGTGGCCAGGACTCCACTCTGCCCTTGCAGTGTAAGTAAATGTATACAAATAAATGGGCATGACTATGTTCCAATAAAACTTTATTTAGAAAGAGGTGCCAGGCCGGATTTGGCTGGTATAGTTTGAGGACTCCTTGTCCCAGAATAACATGCTTCAAACTCTAACAGGCACACGAATCCCCTGAGGACCTTGTAAAAAGGTAGACTCTGGCTCAGCACGCTGTGGGAGAGCCTAAAATTCTGCATTGATAGCAAGCTCCCAGGGGACGTCTGTGCTGCTGGCCCATGGACCGAACGGTGGGGAGCACCTAGCCCAGTACCTGGCATGTGGTGGAAGACCAATCATTAATTGCTGAATCAATAAAAGATAAGCAGAAAAACACTCATAATCCTATTTAGCACTTTTCTTGCTACTTTTTCTTTTAAGATTTATTTATTTGAGAGAGAGAGAGCACACACGCTAGCACGGGGGGGAAGGGGCAGAGGGAGAGAGAGCCCCAAGCAGACTCTGCACTGAGCACGGAGCCCAATGCAGGGCTCAATCTCAAGACCCTGAGATCACGACCTGAGCTGAAACCAAGAGTCCGAGGCTTAACTAGTTAACTGACTGCACCACCCAGTTGCACCTTTTCTTGCTACTTTTTCATCATGGGTTGCACCCATGCTGACAATATCCATTGCTTTTATCTTCAGTGTATCATTTTCTGATGGAGAGCGAAAGGATACCCGCACACAGAGGTATGATACAAGCCTGGCATCAGGGAAAGCTAACGCTTAACATTCACCTGACGCGGGTTTCCAAAACTACATTCATGAGAATGGTATTTACGGTTTTATGATAAATGTCAAATTAGGAAGATGGGAGTTCCTTAAAAGAAACCTAAAGTTTCGTGGGGAAAGGTCTATCTGGTTAGATACGTGATGTCAAAAAGATCAACTCAGCTTCACTTCCCTATTTGGGAAAATGAAATGCGAAGCCTTTTGAAGCTCCTCAGTAATAACAGCCTTGATCATTTATTGGGGATTTAAAATGCACAGGACATTCTGCCAAGTCCTTTAGAAATGAATATGCCGCTGTTGATGAGGACAGTGACAACAATGGCTAGAAACCCAAGGACACAGACCCCCTCTCGGAAGGATATTCAAGAAGCGGTGACACTGGGACATCAGAAAGAGGAGGTGGCCGCTCAGGTATAGGATGGGAGGGAGGCCTTGCCCTACACGTCTCTAGTACCTTCCCAGTGGTACACCATGTGAATGCATCTCCTCCCCAGAACTAATTTATAAAAGAAACCAGGGAAGTTGACACTTAGTACTGTGCTAATTGTCTTACAGAAATCTTCCTATAGAAATCCTATAAGCAATATTTTGTCCAATTTGCCAGTGGGGAAACTGAGGCCTCAGGAGGTCAGGTTATCCTTCTTTCCCATCACAGCACTGGTACAGTGAGAACAACTCAGGCTGAAGCGCCAGGGTGGACAGGGAGGTCCGTGACCAGCTAACACAGGTCTGATCATCAAGGTTTGCACGTGGGAGCTAGCCCCCTGCCCCCACTCCCCAGAGATGCTAAGTCTCAAATCCCAGGTGCAGGCTACCCCATCTGGAAAAAGAATGTCATGGAGTGGAGATGTCTTTTAGAACCAGCAGAAATGCCTTTCTTGCTATCAAGAGTTAAGTTCAAATGCCTTAAGGGACCACACAGGGAATGCAACCCACAGGCCTGTCAGGCTCCAGGCCCCCACACCAGGACAGGTGGGAGTGTCCCCTGAAGTCCACACCCTGGGAGACCGTACCGCCCACAAGCAGGCTATTGTTCTGCACCTGGGAGGGGCCTGTTGGCTGCTGTGGCCAAAACTGGGAGGGCAGAAGCCGGACACCACGGAAGGCAGGAGCCTGGGCCACCTGACAAGGGAAAAAGTTGACCTGATGCTCAACCAAACTAGATTTATTTCCTGAATTTTTCAAAATATTTAAGTAACAATAAGAGCCCTTAGGAATGACCTGGCAAAGTATCTCAGAGTCATTAAAGGTTTCTATCTTTCCTTTGGAGCCAGACCACCTAGGTTCAGTTCGGGCCTCACTCACTTGCTGTGTGACCTTAGGCAAGTTCCTTAACCTCTCTGTGTCTCCAAGTACTGCCTAGAAATAATGGTAGCATTATACCCATTTCTAGATAGAAAGTAATTCCCAACCTAACTCGGGTAGGTGCTATTTTGCCCCTGGGGTCATCACAATAACCTGATATACAGTCGACCAGGTAAGGAGGACAGGAGCAGGGTGCAGGCATGGTGGGAAGAGACTGAAAGGAAATCTAGCAAAGCAAAACCAGTAGTTCCCCAGGTGACAAAGGGTGCTGTTTGGTCTCTTTTTCATATTTTTTAAACAAGAAATACCTATTCAAACAAGAAAAAATAGGGGTGCCTGCCTGGGTGCCTCAGTCGGTCAAGCATCCAACTCTTGCTTTCGGCTCAGGTCATGATCTCAGGGTCGTGATATCAAGCCCCATGCCAGACTCCTCACTGAGCATGGAGCCTGCTTAGGATTCTCTCTCTACCCCCACTCTGCCCCTCCCTCCCACCCCCGCTGTTCACGCTCTCTCTCTCTCTCTCTAAAACAAAACAAAAAAACAAACGAAAAAATAAATAATTGAATAAAAAAGTATGTATGGGTGTATCTGATGCACAGATATATATGTATATATACACACACACATATAATGTCTATATATACATATGTATGTGTGTATATTTACGAATATATTTAATTTCTATATGCCTGTCTGGATATGTATACATACACACACACAAACTTGTTCAAACCTGTGTCAGAATGCTCAGAAGGAGCTAATCCCTAAGCACTGGGCCTGAGGACGACAGAGAACAGCGGGAATGGTCCGGCCAAGCAGCCCCATAGATGCGCTTTTAAATGCTGTCCTGCCACATCCAGACCCGGTGGCCCTGAGCAAATCCTCTGACCTCGCACAGAGAGCCTGTGCACAATGAATGACGAGCACTGATGTCACCCGTATGGGCGGTGTTTAACTCCTGTCCGTCCTGGCTCCGGGACTGCGGCATGAAATCAAAACTTCCATGTAAGAACAAATGCTCCCTTTTTTGCCCTCACAGGGTGGTACGGAGAAAAAAAAACAAACAAACAATAATAGGAAATGGGAACAGTAAGTGCACACCGAGCCCCTGTGGGGTTGCCAGGCCCTGCTCTATGCACTTCAGCCTGCCGGGTCACTGACTCTTTGCAAAGACCCAAGGTGGTAGGCGTGGGTATCATCCCTTCTGGTGAGCTGTGTGACCTTGAGCCTCAGTTTCCTCCTCTGTACCTGAGGTTAATAAGAGCAGCACGACCTCCTGCAGCTGGCATGTAGGGAAAGCTCAGTCAAGGGTCGCTAATGACCATGGGCTCCTTGGAAAAGGCACTCACCGCCTCTGAGCCTCTTTCCCCCTGCACAGAGCGTTCCTGCCAGAGCCAGCCCACGGGGCATGCTTGTCCCATAGCAAGCGCTCAATAAATAACATGGGTGTGGGCAGAGTCAGCCCACAGTCTTCCAGGAGGCCAGAACAAGTGGCGTGAACCGCCCCACTGTCTCCCAGGGTCTGGAGAATGGCTCTGCGGTGGCTACAAAGGGAAGCGGGCCCCTGCGAGAAGCCGTGCCCTCCCCTCCCTCCTCGTGGCACATGGGAGCTGGCGGGTGCTTGAAAATCCACCTCCAGCAGAAGCCTCCTTTCTCACAGGCCCAGAGAAAACCTTCGCTTCACTCGGGGTCCCTCAGTGAGGAGAGTGAGGACAAGCGTGGGACCTGGATGCCCAACACCGGCCCAGGGCTCTGCCCAAAGCTCCTGTGAGGAGCCTCTGTTCAGCCTCGCCCCGGCTTGCTCTTGCATTAACCCCAGCTGCAGTGCTCTGCGCTGGGGCTCCGCGCGGGGCTAGCTGCGAGCAGGTGATGGATGAATGGACAGGGAAGTGGAAAGATGAGAACGCAGAAGCTAAAAGCCAAGGTCAGGGCAGTACACTAGTTGCCTTTAGGCAAATGATGTTAGTTAGCTTCTGTGCTTCTCTATTCCCCTGTACGATGGGAATAACAGCCCCACCTCACTATGCGGTTGCAAGGATGAAGTAAGATCATATCCATTAACATACAGTGTATAAATAAACAGAGTGCTCACGGTACCCTAGATGAGTCTCAGGTTTGGTTCACTCCACCAGAAGAAGCCTGAACGGACACCAGCATCTAATCTTAGACTAGCACAGCTCAGAAGATCCCAGATCCAAGTCGATCGCTATACTTCTCAACAAAAAGAACAGCAGATTAAATGCCTGCTTTGTGCCAATGATCATGCTGGACACTTGGGTTTAGCATCCTCACGACTCTTGACACAACAAAACAAATAATCTGAAAGATTTAGTCTTCATCACTTTACAACTGAAGAAACTGCCGCCCAGCCTGGGACGTCGAGTCCCAAAGCTAATGAATGCTAGGACTGCCTTGTTCCGAACCACCTGCTTCCCAGAGGCAGTGCAGACCAATGGCTAAATGTAGGCTCTGGCTTCCGGCCTCCTATGTCCAAATCAACGCCACCGCTTACCAGCTGGGTGACATCAGGCAAGTTGCTTAACCTCTCTGTGTCCCAGTTTCCTTGTCTGTAAAAGGAGAGTAGTAATTCTACCACCTACACTCCATGGCATCACTGCAAAGATTAAGTAAGTCACTCTGAGGAAAGCACACAGTAAAGGCCCAGTAGGTACAGCTCCGCATTGTTACAACAGAGTGCCCGGCCCATAGGAGGGACCCAAAAAGTTGTTTGGGGAACACATCAAGTTTCCCTTATATGTCCCCACTGCTTGCCAGACATATTGCAAGCCTCAGACTTAATCACTCTTTATGGAACAACTCTTTCTCCAAGATTCTGGAAGCTTTCTGTTTTCTCCCTACATCCAGGGGCAATGTCTCATTGATTCATGACTATTTATCTTCTAGTGTGAACCGAAAGCACATCCTGCTTACCATCGGTGTGCATTTGGCACACAATGTGTGCACACGATATATCATCCAACCCCACCCCTGTTCGGCACCCACACCTTTGCCGGCCCCGCCCTGGACACCCCCCCCCGCCCCCGCTCCTCCACCCGGCTCATCCCTGGAAGCCAGCACCCATCTTTGTTCTTTCACAAAGCCTCCTTGACCACTCGAGGTCACACACAGGGGACCACATCTGGCCAAAAGATGCCCTTGGTTTGGACTGCGCTCTTTAGAATTTTTAAATGAACGCCTAGTGTTACGATCGAGAGACTGGTATAAGCAAGGGGTGGCTGATAAGGATGGCTCCTTCCAAAGCTGGCGTCAGCATCCCCACCCTGCCCCAGCCCCATCTTCACACGAAAAGGCTGGGTCAGGCCACCCCTAGAAGAGGTCTTCCCTCCGAAAGTCAGCGAGGTCCCCGTGGGGACTGGTGGGGTCGCTCACCCTGGGGACTCCGGCCTTTCCCAAGACTACAGCCACACCCATGCCTCTCGACCAGAGCCAATCTCTCAAATAAACCAGTTAGCCCGGCTTTCAAAATATACCCACGATCCAACCACTTCTCATGCCCTCCGCCCCCAAGCCCGGTCCAGCCACTCTCCGCCTCTCACCTGGACTACAGCTGCAGTCCCCAACCCCGTCCCTGCTTCTTCCCCGGGCCCCCCCGCCCCCCCCGCAGCCTGTTCTCATCTGCACAGCAGCCAGAGGGATGCTGCTACACCCTGAGTCAGAGCCCAGCACCCCCCCCACACTCACTGACAACAAAAGTCCTCAGCGTCCAAAGCCCGAATCTGCCCCTCCCCATTCCTCTGGGCCTCCGTCTCCTAATCCCTCCCGGCTCACCCCTGCGCCTCTGGCCACCTCTGTGTTCCCAGTCCGGGGCCGGCTGGGCCCAGAGAGCCCCTCATCCCCGATCCCTGCACATTTTCCTCTTTCCTCTCCTCCTTTGCTCCGACACCACCTGCTCAGTAAGGCCTCTTGACCCCTCCCAATCCCCCTTGGCCTGACAGTCTTTCCCATCGTACCTACCACCTTCCAGCAGACTATTTAACCTTCCTACTTCTTAGATTTATTGTTTATCTCTCCACAGCCAGAACGGCAGCCCCGCGGGGGCAGGGGGTCTTCGTCTGTTTGGTTCACAGCCGCAGTCCCAGCGCCTGGAACCGTGCCTGACACATGGAAGGTGCTTGGTAAATCTTTCAGACAAATGGACGAATAAGCAGAGGAGCCTCTAGGGATCTCAGAACACACTCTCCTCCTCAGAAACTTGAGCCACCCCTCTGTGCTTTCCCTCCCCAGAGGGTCGGCCTGAACCCTCTGGAGAAGCAAACACAGCAGCTTCTAGACAAATTAGCAACTGCAAGACCTGCTTCCTGTTTCATGTCTAAGAAGTGGGGGGAGGGGGGAGCCTCACTGAGCACAGCATCTGGTTAGTCAAATAGAAGCCCACGTGTGCAGCCCATCGCCAAAGGGGCGCTGCTCACTGTCAGGACTGGTAAGGAGAAAACCCCACCTGGCTTCTCTCTGTCCTCTCGGAGATATAATTTAAAGTGAGTCACAGAGAGGAGGATAAAGGCTAAAATCCGACAGGACGAAAATCACAGCCTCGCCATCCGTTTTAGGAGATGAAAGCTTGGAGGCGTGACTGGCTTCCTCTGGACGGGGGCAGGGAGGCGAGGTGGACAGGTGCGCCCCTGGCCTCCAGCTCCCCACCCTACAAAGCTCGTCACTCTTACCCGGCATGAAACACAGATTCAGTTTCTGCATCTGTAAAGTAGTTCTCCTAAAGGAACTACCTATGTTTTTTCCATACGTCTGAACATCTGTTCGAAAGAATTGTCTTTGGAGGTGTGTACTATGGTTACATCTTCTCATTTTGATTGTTGTCTAACTGAAAGGATGCCTTTCCGAGCATTCTTTCAGCTGAAAACAAGCCCCAGAGTGGTAAGCATGTATCTTGAAAGCCCCCAGCACCAGGATGGATAAGGAATGTGACAAGGTGTCCTCTACCAGGAATTTCTTTGCAGGAATATGCCTAAAGGGCCTGGAAGCAGGCAGGGAAAGCACATTATGCAGGCCAAGTTCAGCTGGGGTATTAGGAGATCCCATAAGCTGAGGAGCTGTGGAAATGCTTAAAGCCCAACTTTGCAAAGCAGCCTGGACATGGAAGTTCTGTCCACCGAAGGACCCCTGCATCCTGCCCTGAACCAGAACCAGGAAAGGATTGCTGGGTTCTGCCAAAGGGCACGTGGCACTTTCTCCTCTGCGGTTCCCTTTCTCATCTGCTCCTTGCCAGTCAAAGTCAGGCCAGAGAATGAAGATTCCCTGGCTCCTGGGAAAGAACCATAAGCTTGTTCTATTTCAATGGATTTAAAGCTTTATAAAAGAAACAACGTGGGCCTGGCTGCTCACAGTGCTCCTTTCACAACCAGACAATTCTTAGAAATCATATAAATATAGTCTCTCTCTTATCTCCTTTTCTATTTGATAAAACTTGAAGTAGCACAGACCTTATTTACCCCCAGAGTATATGAACTTGAGGATATTTGCCTGGAGCCAAATCGAACCCAAAGTTTGACTTAGTAAGCCAACAGTTAATAACCAGAAATTTCAACATGGAAATTCAGATTCCTAGCTTCTCCTGAAGAAAACCTCTAAAACCCAACCATGCTGGGACCCCCATTCCCATGTGGTACAACCAAGGAGGGCTGAATAGTGGCTGCCTCCTGCAGATGAGGCACACACTCTGCTATGCCTTACTCCCCACCACTCCCTAGTGCTTCCTGACCTTTGGCCAATTCGGCCATTTCTTTTCACTGCCTGGCCCCCACCAGCTTGTCAGTTCGTGATCCTGTTTCTCCATCTTCTTTGGTTCTCTCCTTAGTCCATTGCTTCTGGAGAGACGCAGGTTCCTATTAGGGTGTGGGAAATAAACCCTTCCAAGTGGATCTGTGCTAAGCGTTCTAGTGACGGCACACGTGATCCTGTGTGATCCACAGGCCTGAGAGGTAGAAAGTCCCATACTTTGCTTCCGAGCTCTGGGCTCTTAAGTCCAACTGCCTGTTGACATCTTTACTTGGACACCTCACAAGCCCTTCCAACTTCCTACACCCCGAACTGAAGTCATCATCTTCCCTTAAGAAAATGATCCCTTCCCCAGTCTCCCCACGTGGCACGCTGACACCATCCTGTACCCAGGTGCCCTTCCCCTCCCATATGAAAGCCAGCAACTGAGTCCTGGAGGTCACACCACAGAGTCCCTCCCCACCCCTCCCCTCCCACTGCCCCCTTGTCCTCCTCAGCTTGATCTTCACCTGGCCCCTGCCCCAATCAGTCAAATTCATCACCCTGCTTCCTCCCTTACCCCTTCTCACCCACTCCCTAGAAAGAAGCCCAAATGATCCTAGAAATAATAAATTAGAATCACCTTCTTCCTCTACTCAAAATTCGTCACTCCCTTCCCCTTCCCCTGGAATGAAACTCAAGCTCCTCCCCTTGGTTAATAAGTCCTGCACTGCATGGTCCTGCCAACTCATCACCCCCCAAGCTAAACTCAAGTGACACTGGCCCTCCTTCAGTTCCTCAGACACACCAAGCTGCTCCCTGCCTCGGGACCTTTGCACACGCTGTACCTTGTGCAAGGAACACTCGCCCACCCCTACTCAGAGAGCTAGAGAAACAGAGAGAGGAAGGGCATCACTCCTCTTTGCTGGCTCTGTCACCTGCTCTAGGTCCCAGTTGATAAGTCACATCCTCAGCAAGACTCCCTTCTACAGCAGATCTTCCAAGTACTCTCTTGGCATGGTTGGTTCTGTTGAAGTAGTTACCCCCACATTGTAAATCCAACAGATAGGCTCCTAATCAGTCATCCTGTCTTGCCCTAGAGTCCAGGTGTCATTCCAGATTGCACTCCTCTGCCTCCTGGACTCACCCACATCTCAGCAATGGTCACACCAAACCATTCTGGTCGACTTTGTATCTCCAGCACTCCCTGAGCTCCGTCAGGGCAGAAACTATATTTATCTCCCCCATCATCATATTATCAGCACTTAGCACAGTGCCTGGCACACAGCAGGTCTTCAACAAAATATTTGCCAAATGAAGGAGTCATGAGATCTGAAAGCACTTAAGGTTTGGAGCAAACTTTCCTCCAAGGCCAAGGGACATACAAAACAAAACAAAACAAAACCAGCTAAAGGTGGCCCATGCTTACGTTTTTAAATTTTATATGTAAAGAATGAATGAAATGATCTTGTGCTCATTTTATTTTCATATAAAGAGGAGCATAAAACCACGAGGCATACCAAAAAAATGAAATTTTATAGTGTGGTAAATAAAAAAGAGAAGTTGGGGACCAATCATTGGGGGGGGAGGAGCCGTGGTACAGTACAGAAATAGAAACATGTAGAGATAAAGATGTAGAGATAAAGAGAGATCAGAGAGAAACCAGCAGAAGTATCTAGGCAAGGTACAAAACAGGGCTTTGCTGCTTTTCTGGGAACGAAAGGGCAACCCTCCAGATTTCGAAAGGGGTTTTCACTCCTACCTAAGGGGTAAGAACACTTGTCTTAAGTCCCCTCTTCACTTCATTTTTCAAAGACGTTTTCTAAAAACTGATTTACTATGCTAAAAATCAGTGGTTAGCACATTGCATTTTGAAGACAACACAATCTATTCAAACGAATTTTTTTAAATACTTCACTTTGTATCTTTAGAGAATGTGGCTACAAACTTTTAAGTCAGGCACTGGGTTTTTCAAAGTTTACAAGCAAGAAGAGGGACGGATCCTTGGGGGCTGTCAGAAGGAGGCGCATGAACTTCGAGCACAGTTCAGCAGTGTCTCTTGAATTGTACATCCCACTCATTCCCTTCTCTGGAACTTTCCATGACCAAGGCCCTAGATGAAAGGGTGAGCAGAGCCCACCACTGCACATGGTCCAACCTCTCAGGCCAAGCCACCTAAACCAGTGGGCCTTCCCAACCAGGGCCAATTAGAATCTCCCTAAGAAATCGCAATTTGGGCCCCAATGAGCTGGTGCCGGGACAGCACATAAAATTGATAGGCAGGAGGTGTGGGCAGTTTTCCACCGGGCTTTCTCAGCCTCATAAGAGTAAGAAGTCAAGGAAAGATGGTCTGCAGAGAGACGTGAAAAATCAGGAATATTGTGTAGCAGGTAGAGCCAGACCTGGGGGTCCAAATCCCAGGCCCACTGGACAGCTATGACCCTGAACAAGTTCCTTGACATCTCCTTGACCTAACTGTAACCTGCTTCCTAAGGCTCCTTTGAAGATTGAATAAGTCAACACATACAGCACTTGGAAGAGGGTCTAGCCCACAGTAAATGCATGCTGAATGTCCACCACTATTATCATCGTTTTGCTGAACTGTAAGCTCATGAGGCCGAGGATTTCTCGCTGTTTTGTTCATACCATATCCCAGAATCTAGAACCGTGCCTCCTACACAGCAGTGCTCAACCCACGTTTGATGAGCAATCAGAGAATGGAGATACCACACAGCCCTAAGAGGACAGAGACCATGAACAGAGCCTGCTAACTCTCTCCTGATCTCAGCTCCTACCTACTCCAGTGGAGCAATCAGAGCCAGGTCTTATCAAAGCCTACATCAGATCATGTTTCTTTCCTGCTTCTCATATCTCAGGATAAAGCCAAACTCTACACCCCTGGCTACCCAGGCCCTGCATGCTCTGGCCCCTGCCTACCTCTCTCCCCCTCCCTCTGGCTTCCTGCTCCGGTTACACTGGCCTCCTTCATTCCTCTGACATGGTTCTCTCTGCTTCCTTCTACCTCCGGGCCCTTGAACGTGCTGTTCTCCTGATGCATCCTCAGCACCAGGCTCCTTCTCAGGGAAATCTTAGCAGATGTTCTTCCCTTGTTTTCATTGCCTCCTCCATTTTACATGCCCAGAATCTCATGTTCTTTTCCTTCATGCTTCTTGTCACTGTTTGTACTTTTATCATTTACGACTATTTAGTCAATAACTCTTTCACCCTAGACCATAAGCTCCGTGAAGAAAGAGCATAACTTCTTTTTTATTCTTCATTGTATTTTAGTATCAAAAAGGGCATATGGCAAAAAGAAGGTGCTCAACATATATTTGCAGAATGAATCCATTTGTTGAATGGGTTGACTGAACAAAGAAGTACATTTGGGACCATTCTCAAGTCTAGCTTCTTCCCGAGTCTCCTGGCCTGCTTTCACAATAGTAGCCTCCTCAGACAAGCCCCTAAATCCCCCTTCCAATCTGCCTTGAGTTTTTCTTTCTATCACTGCTGAAGGCTTTGACTCCAATCCACAGACTAACGCCACCCTCCGAGCCGGAAGTCCCCATCCTAGAATCAATAAGCCTAGATCAATAATGACATAAAGACTTCCTTTCCCCAAAAAAGCAATTTTCATGCATGACAGAGTAAATGGTACCAGACCAGCCCTCCCACCATCAACAACCGTTAAGTCAGGACAAACCTAGGGGCGCCTGGGTGGCTCGGTTGGTTAAGCAACTGCCTTCGGCTCAGGTCATGATCCTGGAGTCCCGGGATCGAGTCCCGCATCGGGCTCCCTGCTCAGTGGGGAGTCTGCTTCTCCCTCTGACCCTCTTCCCTCTCATGCTCTCTATCTCTCATTCTCTCTCTCTCTCTCAAATAAATAAATAAAATCTTTTAAAAAAAAAAAGTCAGGACAAACCTATATAAGGCAACGGTTGTCAGGCATTAGACAGCAGGCAGCATAAGACTATGGTCACTGGGGAAAAGGAAACACAGGAGGTGAGCATACATTCACTCTAGCTCTCCACCTGAGGACAGCTTCCATACCACCAGTGTGGAGTCACCTCCCCCACCAAGCATCCAAAAGGGTTATGCCTTAGAAATAAGGGTACGCCTTAGAGAAAGGCTTCCCTAGACCTGCCCTGACAGAGTCTAAAACTAAGTCTCAAAGAAATCGACGCAGAAGGGAGCACGGGAAACATCTAGGCTTCCCACAGATCTACCCTCACAAAATGTAAACTCAAGTCCACACAAGTTCACAGTGATCACCCCATTACTGAACTGCCTTCCGCGGAAGATAACAAAATCCAGAGTCTTTATAATGTCCAGTATACATATTATCATCCCAACATCAGAAGATAATCAACAATTACTAGACATGCAAAGAAAGAGGAAAATGTGGCTCATGGTCAAGGAAAAGAAGCAAGGAATAGACACAGATCCCAAAATAGCTATGATGTCAGCTCTAGAAAAAGCAACTGTCAGGATTTATAAGTTCCTAATATTATCATAAAATTCGTTAACCAGGTGTATACACCGAAAGCACCTGTGGAGATTTCAGGGTTTGGGGGTTTGTGTTTTTTGTTTGTCTGAGTTCTACTCATGTAGTTTCTCATTAAGTAGTCTCAGGAGATGCTTAGGCATCTGCATTGTTAACCTCTCTAGAGGGTTCTAATGCATCATATAATTCTTATCATAGAATACATCCACTTTAAGGCAAATACAGATAAAAGGTAAATTTATATGTATTGAAGGTTCTGCTTAATTGAGTTGGTTGGTGAGCACCAATCAGCAGTCTCGGGTTAAACAGATTACACAATTAAGAAAGATAATTTCAACTCTAATTATTTTGCAGAAAAATGCACATGTCTCTACTTATTTGGGAAAAAAAGTCTGAGGTTAAATCAAAAGCCACAGACATAAAAGATAATGATTAAGAAAAAAACAGGAGGAAATGCTCATGGTATAATATAAAAAATATCAGAGTACCAACCACTGTAACATCAAGCATATAAATGTACATTAATAGACATTGCCATGTTTGTGAATAGAAAAGGCAACAATAAATATATAAAATGCTAATAGTTATTTTATGTGTAATTTTAATTTTCTCCTAGTTTTCTATATCTTACAAGAGTGTATGGAATTTCCTCAGTGGACTTGCATCTGAGAAATTTAAGCACAAAATAATGGTTTCAGAAACCTTCTGTCAATACACAAATCTCTGCAAAATCTATCAATTTTTCCATCAGAAAGAGAAGGGAAGAAGTAGCTTGAGCAAGAATATCATTTCTATCCTTATCCAGCTCAGGAAGACTTTCTTCTCTGGCCTCTGAGTAACTGGGCCAGCTTCTGATACTAATTCCATCTCAAGTTTTCCCATCCGCCAGACAAATAAGAGGCTGAGACACATACCACAACCCAACAAGCAACAGGCAGTGGCTGAGCAGAAGTAGCTCACCTACTGGCAAATGAAGGACACAAAAAGGAAAAGAATTCAAGTCCGTACCTGAACGACAGGGTGGCCACCAGTTGGAGCTTTGACAGCCCCTCGGCTGCCTTCGGTCTCATAGTGAGCCCGGTGATGTGGCTTGGGCTGCACCTCAATCCGCAGCTCATACGAGCCCGACTGGTGGGACAGTGGCCACTCAAGCGGAGGGAGGGATGCGGTCACTGGGATGCTGAAGGAGGAAACAGAATCAGTCATGTATACGAGAAATCAGAACTAGTCAATCTGTACAATAAATGTAAATGGTCCCTTTTCTGGAAAAATCATGTCCAGTGAGTATATGAGTAAAACACTGGCTGTTGGAAAGCACGTATTTCTCAGAAAGGATAGGTAGGACACTTCACAAGGTAGAGATCTTTTTCTTGGTTTTCTCTTCCATCTTTGATGACAACAGTGTGACTGACATCTCCATTTATGAAGCTAACTTCAAGGCATGTGAATTCTAGCGTATTTCTAACTGCTATAACTTCTTTTCCTCTGGGAATTTTGAAGAGTACCACCTCCTACCTCTAAAAATCACCCTTTTCCCAGAATGTTCTCCCGTTCCAAAGGAATAAGTGTGGGAGAAGGTACACTGAAGTGGAAATCAGGGGCCCACGTGTGTCACTAATGCGCCATGTTAGTTTAGGCAAGTAACCTCACCTCCTCTATCTTCAGTGTCTTATAATAACATAACAAATGGACCAGATGGCACGGGAGGGTTATTTCAGCTCTTATTTCCAAGTCCAATGCTTTCAATTAAAAGCTAATTCTAGAGAGAGACCATTTCCAGTCAGAGCCATTGCTTATCACAGCACGTATAGAACATCTAACCATTAGAGATGTGGCTAAATTTAGAGACCCCTAAATTTAAAGGAAGAGTAAAGGTCAAGAATGTGACTGGAGTTACCCACCCAAGTTTAAGTCCAAGCTCCACCTCTAACTACTTTGAGCAGATGCCTCCCCTCCCTAGGCCTTAGTTTCCTCAACTAAGAAATGGGGATACTGAGATCATATAAAGAGCTTAGCGCAATAACTCCTCAAATAAATATTAGGCTATGATTATGTTTCCCTATATATAGTGCATATTTCAAATAAATGATTATCTCCTATAGACAATCTAAATTACTTGTGGTTATAGTATTAAATATATATGCCTTTACATCTGAAGTTGTAATGACATGACTTAAGCTTTATTTTCCTATAGAAATCTTTTTTTTTAAGATT
Organism: Eumetopias jubatus; assembly: GCF_037043125.1. NCBI lineage: Eukaryota > Metazoa > Chordata > Mammalia > Carnivora > Otariidae > Eumetopias > Eumetopias jubatus. Next base: position 130,598,060 of record NW_028274815.1, read on the forward strand.
TTATTTATTTATTTGACAAAGAGAGAGTGAGAGAGGGAACACAAGCAGGGGGAGTGGCAGAGGGAGAAGCAGGCTTCCCGAGGAACAAGGGAGCCCGATGTGGGGCTCGATCCCAGGACCCTGGGATCATGACCTGAGCCGAAGGCAGACACTTAATGACTGAGCCAATGTTCTTCTCCAATCTCAATCATTACATGAATCACATTCTGGAGACTGATCTGTAGCAGTCAGAACAAGGAGTCAAGAACCTGAGGTTCTAAGTTTCTAACGCAGTCATTAACCAGTTGGGTGATCCTGGGCACGTCCCCTCACCTCACCAAACCTAGGTTTCTCAACCCGTACCAGGGTTGGCCTTAATCAGCATTTCCTAAGGTGGCTCCATACAACTTTGGTCACAGAACTCGTAACTCCATGGCCAAATGGCCTTTGAAATCACTGCCTGTTCTGTCCACAGCTGGGAGTGGCCCCTGCATCAAGATATCTGTTTAACTCTGTCGAACTCAGAAACTCCTTTTTTAAGGAGCACCAATCAACCTATGATGTGGCACCAGTGTTCTCAGAACTGTTCTGGAGGAGGGGCCAGACTGAAGCTCCCCGTGGTCCAGTTTGGTCTGTGGGTGGGATAAGCAAGGCCCGGTGGACAGAGCTCTTGTCTACTCTCATCCCATCAATCGAAACAGCTCTACCACAATCTATTTTGGTATTCAATTTAATATTTGCCAAAAAAAAAAAAAGTTTCCATTTGCTAAAAACAAACATGCTTTGAAGACTCTAGGGCCTCAAGGCACCTGGGTAGCTCAGTCACTTGAGCATCCGATTCTTGGTTTCAGCTCAGGTCATGATCTCGTGGGTCTTGGCATGGAGCCCCACGAGGGGTTCCATGCTCAGCAGGGAGTCTACTTGAAGATTCTCTCCCTCTGCCTCTCCCCCACTCTAAAATAAATAAATAAATCTTAAAAAAAAAAAAAAAAAGAATAGAGGCACCTGGGTGGCTCAGTCGGTTAAGCATCTGCCTTCATTCAGCTCAGGTCATGATCCCGGGGTCCTGGGATCAAGCCCCACATCAGGATCCCTGCTCAGAGGGGAGTCTGCTTCTCCCTCTCCCTCTGCCCCTCCCCCTGCTCATGTGCTTCTTCTCTCTCTCAAATAAATAAGATCTTTAAAAAATAATAAAAATAAATACAATAAATAAAATTTTTTTAAAAAGAATCTACAGCCTCATGTTATTACCATTACCTCATGGTTTTCAAAGTGTTGGGATTATTTTTACGGTCATTTTGATGGAATATCATCTGCTTCTAACCTCTGTGAGCCTCACTTTTCTTAGCAACAAAATGAAGGTAAAAATAATACCAGCCAGGGGTGCCTGGGTGGCTCAGCAGGTTATGTGTCTGCCTTCAGCTCAGATCATGATCCTGGGGTCCTGGGATCAAGCCCTGCATCAGGCTCCCTGCTCAGTGGGAAGTCTGCCTCTCTCTCTCCCTCTGCCCTTCCCCCATGCTTGTGCACACAGCAAGCATCCTTAAATACTGGTGATTATCACTGTCACTGTCATTCCTCTAACAACCATTGGGAGCTCAATCTCCTAGGACAAGGCTCATTGGTGAGAAAGCACTCTCTAAAGTTCTTCCCCCATAATAATAAGAGGATTCACCTATAAAAATAATGGCTGCCCCCCCCCTTTTTTTTGCACTCTTACTTTGTACAGGCTCCATGCCAAGAATTTGATATACATCCTCTCACCCAATCCTTGCAAAAAAAACAAAAACCAAAAAACCACGCTGAGGTGGGACTATTATTATCCTCATCTCATAGGGAATGAGCCAAGGTTTAGTGTTGTGCTCAGTGACAAAGGGGGTCCTGATTGATTAGCAATGCCTGCCCTGGGAATGGCATCAAAAAGGTGCTCAGTGAGAAAGAGGGCCTGCATGATTAGTGATGCCTGCCACGGGCACAGCAGGAGGGCAGCACCAGATCACAGAGCCAGTGAGCAGCAGAACCAGGACTCAAATCTAGAACCGACAGAACCGACAGACCCTACAGACCGTCTACATGCATCTCTTCAGCTTACCACCATTTTAAGCTCCTTGAGGATTAGGGCTCACACTTTCTTTTTTTAGGACCTCCGGATCACTGACTGCAGGACAGAGGCACGTAGCAGATACCAACAATTATCAATTTCTCTTAAAACAGGACTGTGAATTCCACACATTAAGGCTTGCTCTGTGCTTCCCAGAATGTCAGCTCCCTGAAGACAGAAATTTTTGCCGATCTTGTTCACCGCCGGCTCCCCAACACCTGTAACAGTGCATGGCTGGCCCATAGCAGGTGTCTGATAAACACCTGTTCCGTGAATGAATGAATCAGCGAGGTGCCCTACCAGCGATCGCTTGCATCCTCAGGACCACCACCTGGTGAGTTAGGTACCCTCAGGCCCATTTTACAGATGGGGAAACCGCAGCTCGGAGAACTTAACTTCCTTGCCAAGGCCTCACAGGCAATAAGCGGAGAGCCAAGACGTGAACCCTGTCTCGCACCCCCTAACCAAAAAAGGTCCCCTAAAAGTAAACCGTGGACCACACCGCTTCCCAGCCCGCTCACCTGCAGATGGGAATAGCAGGCACCAGCTGCTTGGGCCAGGTGGGCGGTACCAGCAAGATGGACTCGGGGGCGGAGCTTCTCCCCTCCTCCTGCTCGCAGGGCCCCAGGAACTCCACGGCAGGGTAGATGTGGCGGGGCAGGCCGGCCTTGGGTGGGGCGGCGGACACCGGTGATGGGTCGGGGCTCGTCTTCCACATCTTGGGGGGGATGCCACAGGGCGAGTCCGCGGCGAGGCTGTTCAGGGCATCCATGAGGACGGCAGAGCCAGCCGTGGGGGGGTACCCAGCGGGGGCACCGTCGTCCTGGGGCTGCGGCGAGGGGCTCCGGGAGCGCTGGGGTGAGGCTCCGGGCAGCGGGGCAACCAAGGCCCCGGCACACGAATGCCTCCGCTTGGCACCAGGCGACGAGGAGCGGGAGGCCGGACGGGGCACGGGCGAGTGGCGGCCCAGGCAGCTGTCCTCAGCGAGGCTGGTTCGAGGTGACATTATTGGCGAGGTTCTGGGGGAATAATGAGCAGGGATGTTTTGAAAGTGGGGACACAGGTCGTCGGGCCCGCCGTTATTGGGCGAGACGCAGGGCGAGGCGCAGGGGGAGAAGGTGTCGGAAATGAAGCTGGCAGAGGACCCGCTACTAGCCGGGCTCAAGCAAAGCGGCTCGCGGTAGCCCTCGAAGCCGGGAACGGGCAGCGTGAACCGCGGGCTGGCGGCCGCGCCGGCCAGGGCCGGCTGCTCCCCCAGCAGGCCAGTGTCTCTCCCACGGAGGGGGCCCCCTGCCTGCATCAGTTCGTGAGATGGAGTGATCTCGATCCGAGGGCTCAGGCCCGAGGCCCCCGCTGGCTTGGCCGCCGGGCTCAGAAAGTTCTGCGGCCCTACCCTATCGGGCTCTCCGAATCGGCCGGGGGGCTCGCCGGGGAGACTGGGGAGGGGGCTGTATGGCTTGAGGCCATAGTCCAGGACTTCATCGGGGTATGCGAGTCCGGAGGGTGGGCTGGCGACCTTATGTGCATTCGGTTCTTCTGGAAAGAGAAGGGGGGAGGGAGGGGTCTTTTTAAGCCTCTAAAACAGAACTCCCGTGCAGAGCAATCACAGGCTGGGTTTTGTCTCCTGTTTTGTTTGTTTGTTTGTTTTTGTTTTTTCTAATCCCCACCACACCAAACCCCAAGCTGGAGCCTCCTTCCCTCGCCAGAGGAAACGGAGGCCACTTCATCCCAGATTCCTCGAAGAGCGAGACCAAAGCTTGAAAGATTTTAGTGCAGGTGCCCAGAGCACAGCTCATCCAAGCCATGCAGGATGCGCTGGGCCCGTGGCTTCCAAACTTGTGGTTCTGTGGAACCCTTGGGAGAGATTCATTTCATTTCACAACTCAGTTCACACCGTATTTACTGGAGACTGCAACAAAAGCTTCATGAAACAATACTTACCCTGCTACATAAAATACACTCTTCTCTTTCCTCTTATCTGGGGCTATTTGGCTTAAATGCTGGTCATAACTCATTTGACAGATTTCCTGGCCCACCAGTGGGTCATGACCCACAGTTTAGAAACCACTGACCTGGCTTACGTCATCATTCTGCATGTATGGTACAGCCCCAGGATGCAGGGGGAGACTGCACCGGCTCTGGAGTCCAAGGGGCTCTGGGTTCAAATCCCAGCCTTTCACACCCATGTGTAAATAGTGGCTTAATTTAGAATGAGGACTCCTGAGTCATGTCTCATCTTGTGCCATTTTACAGATGGGGAAGCTGGGGCCCAGGGAGGGGACGAAATTCACCCAAAGACACAGAATTCGCAGAATGAGAAATTCCACAGACAAGCCCCTTGGCCCTCAAAAGGCAGAGCCATGGTTCTGTAGTCTCTCAAGCTACTGAAAACAGTGGGTGCAGAAAGATCTCATTTTTCTTTAGTAGCGGCCTTCGGCTGCCACCTCGAAAGACCCACGCTGGAGAGCGGGTTGAGTGAGGAGGGAAGGAGCTGTTCTTCCCCGCCACCCTGACCCTCATCCAGCGCCCTGTCGGGGCGTGGGTCAGCCTGACTCCTCTCTTTCCCACACCTTACATCCAATCCACAGCGAATCCTGATGGCCCTGCTGTCAAAACATAAGCCACAGGTTTGCGTGTCTCCTTCTCCACCACAACCCCTCTGCCCTAAGCCACGAGCCGCCCTCTCTCACCTGGACCTAGTCCCCATCCCCCTGGGCTCCCCACTTCCACCCTCGCCCCCTCCAGTCTGTTCGCCACGCGGTGGCCTCTCGAAACGCCCAAGCGCAAAACTTTAAAAGCTTCCCCAGATGTGATCTAAAGTCCTTAACACACTTGTCCCTGAGCCCTGGCCCGTCTCGCCACTCACACCTCCCCACATTTTCCCACCCTGACTCAGCAACAGCCCTGCTAACCCCTTCGCTATTCTTCAAGCAGCTCCCGCCTTGAAGTTCTTGAGGGCTGTTCATTTTGCTGGAAACTCTACCCCCCGAGATCTTCACATGGCTGCTTCCCTTAATTTCTTCCCATGTCTGTTCATTCTCCGCCCTTTTCCCCTGCCATCTCTTCTCCGCTAACACCGGTTACCAGCTCACAACACATCAGGTATTATGTGTTGAGGGAAGCTCATCCTGATAGATCAGGGGCAAACTGCAGCTCCTGGGCCAAATCCGGCCCACAGACAGTATATGCAAATAAAGTTTTATAGGAATGCACCCATGCACCTATTTGTTTACCTATGGTCTATGGCTTGTTTTTGCACTACGATAGTAGATAGTTACGACAGACAGTCTATGGCTCACAAAACCTAAAATATTATCTGGCCCTTTACAGAAGTTTGCAACCCGTGCACTAGACACTATGCTACCATTCTGGAACCATATCTACTGAGGCTCAGCACTGTTTGCTGGGCACCTAGCATAGGCTGTCCATAAACATCTGCTGAGTGACTGAGCAAACAATAGAAGAAGCATGCCCAAGGTCCAGCCAGCCAGAAATGGGAACTCTTCTTAAAGTTGTGTGACGGGCCCTTGCCTTGGGGAGCCAAGGTGGCGGCACAGGTGATCCTCAACCTCCTGGTGCCCTTTCTGGACCATCCTGAACTAAATGCTACCTGCTTTAGCTGAGCTGATCTCATGAGGTCCAGAGGGTGCCCCCACCCCAGGTGAGAGACCAAAAATGGCTTCCCATAGCTCATAGGGTAAAGATGAACAACTTCAACTAGGCCAGCCTGGCCAGGCCCTGCCTGCCACCTCTGGCCTCGCCTCTCTCTACTCTCCCACATCTCTCCCTGGACTCCAACCAAATTGGCTGTCTTCCTGTTCTTAGAAAGCACGTACATCCTTTCTGCCTCAGGACCTTTGCACTTGCCGTTCCCTCTGTCACAACAGCTCCTCTCCCCCACCACACCCAGGCCCCTTCTCTACATAACTAAACTACTCATTCCTTCCAGCTACGGTATCATGTGCTGGGGAAGGCTTCCTGGTCTCCTTGGCTAAATTAGAGCCCACTCACGCTTCTCTGTTCTGCTCCATACACTTCCCAAAATTCCAATTAAGTAATTCTGAATTTAGTTGTTTTATTGCCTGCCTCTCTCCCAACCTCCAGCTCCACCCCTACCAACAGGAAATTCTATGAGGACTCTTGCACCCCCTAACGTATTCCTAGCACTTGGACAGGACCCCCCCAAAAAAAAACACGCGTTGGTTGAATGAATTTTTTTAAAAGTGAGTTCACAAAAGTCTATATGAAATATTTAAACTGCTACTCAAAGATGCTAATATCCAAACCAAAAGGTAGAAAGATATAAACGCCAGAGGGTAACTTGGTAATATCTATCAAAATTCCAACATACGTATCTTTGGAACTAAACAATGTTGCTTTAGAAATTTATCCTGCAGGGGCGCCTGGGTGGCTCAGCTGGTTAAGCGACTGCCTTCGGCTCAGGTCATGATCCTGGAGCCCCGGGATCGAGTCCCGCATCGGGCTCCCTGCTCAGCGGGGAGTCTGCTTCTCCCTCTTCCTTTGCCCCTCCCCCTGCTTGTGCTCTCTTTCACTCTCACTCTCTCAAATAAATAAAATCTTAAAAAAAAAAAAAAATACTGCCCTGTTTGTAATCCCCAAAGACTAGAAACAACCTACTGTCTATCAGTTGGGGATGGGCTGAATTCTGGTTTGTTCATACAATGGGATACAATGCTGCTAGATAAAGGGTTGGAAAAGTTCTTTCTGCATTGATCAGGAATGACAAGATACAGTGTCAAAGGAGAAAAGCAAGTGCACAGTATAAAATCAGAGGATAAAAGAATGTATACACAGGTACACACACACACACAGCGGTTGCGTGCACAGGCTCTCTCTGGAAGTTACAGGTAACGGTGACTTCCTCCAGGGAGGCGAACTAAGTAATCAGGCAGCAGAAGCATGGCACAAAGGAGACTGATTTCTGTATGACCTCGAGAAAAGAAATACAATTCCCAAAAGAAACATGTTTTATTTTATTTTAAAGATGGTGGGGCATAGGGTGACATGACAGGATAGGCAGTAATGACACCCTCGTTTCAGAAGCAGGAAATTGAGATCTAGTCCTACTCTGCCACTAACTAGCTGTGTGACCTTGGAAAAGTCCCCCACTGGCTCTATGTCTCAACCTTCCCAATTATAGGACAGCACTAAACCAGATCAGTTTCCTTGGTCACTTCTGGCTGTGAAATCCTTTGATTTTTCTAGCTGGGGTGTGTAGGGTCTTGAGTTCTTATGAAGAGGCCATCGATCACAACTTGTATCTATGTGCGCGCGCGCGTGCACACACACACACACCCCTTCCCGGCAGGTAACAGAGTGTAGATTTTTAATCTGGCGAGAGTTCAACATCAAATCCATATCCGACAACATTCTGATAATCCACTACCCTGTGAACCAGCACAACAAACCACAAAAAGTCTCTTAGCAAAAATTCCGGCCTTATCAGATGAACTGCATCACATCTCATCAGAAACACCCCCTCAGGCCTGACGTGAACAGTCACAGAAACTCGGCCATGAAAATACACATCACTCATACTTGCTGGCAGCAACGGCAAACAGAAAGGCCCGTTAGCTGAGCAAAAGCATCCAAAGCATTTACACTGGTTTTAATTAATCCAAGCAGCAGAGTTTTTTCCGTTTTCTTTTTCCTCTCGAGATTCTGAAAGTTTCACAGCAAGCAGGGAATGTGAAGGTAATTGATCATCATTCCATTCTCGGCTCTCTGGGTGTTTGACAGCGAATATCCCAGAACGCACGGCTCATCGTGAACACATTTTTGTAAGCAGCTAGGATTCTCAGCTCTCCCTCCTTGCACAACTGTCCCCCTCACAGCCAGCCCCTCCGGGTCACGGCCATGCCCACACAGCCACTGGGTGAAGTGAGTTTCATCTTAGAACCACCAGATTTTCAGACGGGTTCCCAAAAATCTTGCTCTTTTTACCCTGTGCATGATCTTTGCAATATCCATGTACCACCAGTAAATATTACTTACTTAATATTTCTATATTTAAATTCACTCACACAGTACTTTAATTTTTTTTTTTATTTTAAAAGGAAACTTTATACCACTACCACAAATGGAAAATCTGTGTCACCTCCATAAATAGAAGGTAGGGTAAAAACACAATAAAAATAAAAGTTACTAAATTCGAGATTCAAGACACTGTGGCCGGCCAAAGGCTCTACCCTGAGGCCCACCCTTTTTCTGCCCCTGAATGCTCTCTTTTTATTGAGGTAGAACTTATATGTACAGATTTTGACTATGTAAAGTTCAATGAGTTTTGCCAAATGTTATACACCCTTGTAACCACAACCACAATAAAGATGTAGAACATTTCCACAACCCCAGTAAGCCTACCTTTTTTAAGGCTGGAGGTGGGGGGCAGGGAATGGCAAGTGCTAGAAAGAAAGGTGTTAAAGACACAGTAGCACCTAATTGAGACTCTACCTCAGACTCATTCAAAGCAAAGTAGCACTGCAAAAAAAAAAAAAAAAAAAAAAAAACCAGTGCTGGTTGCATGCAATGCACTCATCAGTGGACCACGTAAAATCCATCTCATCTGCGGTGGGAGATACCTAGCCCACACTTAAGGCATCGGTATTCAGAGACAGGAAGAAGGTAGAAGCCCTAATAGGGGATTCAGAGGTTGCTGTTCTAAGTCCTCTGTGCCTCCATGTCTTTGTACATGCTGTTCCCCTTGCCTAGAGCTCCCTTCCAAACCTCCTATCCTCACTTCTCCTACGAAGCCATTATTCGTCCATCAGGATTACACTTGGGCCACCTCCTCCTCCTAAAGGCCCTCCTTGATTCCCTAGTCTGGATCAGGAAGCTCTTCTTCTGTGTTCCCAGAACGTACAGAATCATATAATGAAGTCTATCAGTTATAGCTTATTTGTCTGTCTCTCTACTAGGCTGAACTCTTTGAAGGCAGATAGGGATCATAAGTCATTAATGATAAACCACAAAAGCAGAGATCATTTACTGAGAACTTACATGCCAGGCACTGTGGTAAGCACATTACATGTAGTGAATTATTCCATTCTCACAACCGCCTATGAGGTGGGCACTGTGGATCCCCTTTTTACAGATAAGGAAATTGAGACACAAGAATTAACTTGCCCGAGGGTCCCACAGCCTGAACCCGGGCAGGCCTGGGAGCACCATCCAGCACCAGGCCAGAGATTCTCAACCTCAGAACCAGCAGCATTCAGGGTGAGATAATTCTTTTGTGTGGGGGCCGCGGGGTGCTCAGCAGCACCCCTGGCCTCTAACCAGGAGATGCCAGTAACACCCGCACCCTTCTCCCAGTGGTGACAACCAAAAATGTCCCCAGGTGTTGCCAAATTTCTTCCGCCAGGCAGGAAAACCCCCAGGCCAGCTGAGAACCCCTGCCCTATGCTGGACAGCCCTGGGGCCACATGCGGGGCCTGCACCCAGCAGAGGCCCCCAAGACTGACGGAAGCTTTCACCCAGGCCCTCCAACCCAAAATGCTTCAGCGAGGAGACATCTGCCCACCGTCAGCTCCAGCGGGTACATCACTTCTGCAGCAGGCATCGGAAGTCCTGATTCTCAGCAGTCTCCCCTTCCTCGGCTCCCCAGGGGCTCCCCCCAACATCCGGGGCCCATACACATGTGGGGAGGCCTCTGGCCACTGGCAGAGGCTGCAGGACAGGATTGCTGGGGAGACTGCTCCAGCCCCACCTCAGCAAGGTGCCTGCACTGAGACCCAGGTCTCACCTAGCCCAGGGTTAGGGGACCCCGGCGCCACTGCCCCGCCCCTCAGCCGTGTGCCCAGAGGAACCCCAAGTCCGCAGGGTGATGAGGTCAGTGACAATACCAACCTGACAGTTCACTGAATCCACACGAAGCCTGAAACACACGGAATAAGCCCCCAATAAATGGGGGTCTATGGTGTGGTGTTGTTGTTGTTGTTGTTATTATGGAAAGAGTGACTTTCTAAATGAAAATTCCACCCTTTCTCAGCTCTCACTGCTTTATTTTACAACAACTTGCCACCACCACCCACACTAGCCCCAGTGCAGTAAAAGAAAGAAGAAAGGGGGATGCCCGGCTGGCTCCAGTCAGCGGAGCACGCGACTCTTGATTTCACGGTCCTGAGTCTGAGCCCCACATTGGGTGTAGGGCCTCCTTAAAAGAAAAAGGGAAGAATGTTTTATAAAAATAAGATGGGGGCACCTGGGTGGCTTAGTCAGTTGGGCGTCTGCCTTTAGCTCAGGTCCTAAAGTCCAGGGATCGGGCCCCACATCAGGGCTTCCCGCTCACCAGGGAGTCTGCTTCTCCCTCTGACTCCCCCCCAACTCCGTCTCTCTCTCCCTCCCTCAGTAAATAAAATCTTAAAAAATAAAAAATAAAAATAAGACGAATTAGTCAGCACTTTGGGAAAACTTTTTCAGCTAGCCTTCAAAAAATATGTGGACTACCTCAAGAAGGCCTCCAACACCCCTTCCATTTTATGCTTTTATTCTTTCCCCTGGGCCATCTGGGAGCTGATCAACTAAATCTTTCCGAAATCTCAGTGACTCAGTGAGCTACTCACCGTAACAAAAACTGATGGTAGCTAACATCTATACCACTCACTTTATACCAAGAACCCCTGGGTACACATTTAATGTTTGTCTCACAAGAACCCTGTGAAGCAGGTGATACAGTTTCCACGTTTTACCAACAGGGAAAATGAGGCTCAGAGAGGGTGACTAGTTTTCCCAAGGTCACACAGCTTCCGAGTGGCCATCTGGCTCCTCCAGCACCTAACCATTATTCTAGCCTGCTATTCATGAAAGGGGCTAAGTCTTGGATGGTGACACCTTAACCCCAACCCTGGGACTATGAGGTACCCCAACAATCAGAGCTGCTCTGGGGGTTCCATCAGGAGGTAACTGACAACTAAGGACATGGATTCCTTTCTTCTGAAATAGTCACAGTTCCTCCATTTGCCCCGGGACTGAGTCAACAATTTATTTTAAAATCGCAGTGAGGCCACACGGTGGTCTCTGCCAGCGCCTTTCCTCCTGGAGCCTCTTGCGGGCCTGTTGCTCACCCTTGGGGACACACGGACACACGGCCAAGTCTGAGGCGGCCATTCAGTGCCAACCCGCCAGCCAACAGATCGCTTTTGAAAAAAAGGAACAGCAAGAGAACATCTTCTCCGCCTAGAGCTACGGGCAGGCGGAATTTTCAGGAAGCAGAATAGAATGACCGAAATAGAAACCCAGCGAGGGAACCACCTCAGGGTCCGTCCTTTGGGGGAGGGGAGGGCACAAGGAGAACCAGTGCCTTCAGGCCTGAAGGACTCGGAGGAAAGGAGCCAGGTCACAGCCCAGAAGCCAGACGCCCCTCGGCCCGGCAGCGGGGGGGAGGCGGGGGGGGGGGGGGCCTGGGGCTGCAGGCCGTCCCTGTCTGAGGTGCCGGACCCACTGCTTGATGAGCTCACACCCCAAGGTGGTGCGAGTCACAGGCCCTGGGTTTGAGTCACCACAGTCTGTCGCCATGGCAGCACTGGGGATGCCACAACCTGGCACCACAAATACAGCCGGAGGAAAGGGGAGAAGGTGGAGGGAACGAGCCTGCCTCCCGCCACCGGGCCATCCTCCTAACCTCCCATGTGTTGGGGGCTGGGCGGGATCACCGAAGGAGCGGGAAGGTGGAACTTTTTCTGTCTGGTGGCCCGCACCACCCGGGGCAAAGCCCTGCTTTGAAAAGCCGCCTCAGGCAGTAAGTTCAGTGCTCAGCAAACTTTCCCCAAAGCCCCCCGTGCCCTGCACACACACGGAACCGCAGCTGGATTCCTCATCTGTGAGTCGTGTGTGTTAGTGATGACGGGGAATCAGGTTGTCACACTCGTCCCTCGGCGATGACATATACAGACGCAGCGCGCGAAAGGCGAGAAATTCCATCCAGATAAGTCAGGTGCAGAAGTGCCAGAAAGGGAAGAAAGGCAGTTTACCATCCTGTCTTGTCCATGTGGAACCACTGGAAAAAGCCACCTTGAACGCTCTGCTCTTTGCTGACCTTGTCCCAGCGAAGACAGCTGTCTGCCTTCACCAGACGGGACAGAAAAGAAGGCTGGGTCCTGCCTCCCAGGCAGCCTGCCACGAGGCCAGGCGCCTGGAGACACAAGACCCGGGATGATTTGCAAGCGATCAGCCTTGCAGACTGGCTGCCGGCCTGTTTGCGAAGCCATGCGCACCGCCAGGCGGACACACACTCCTTTCGGAGAGGGGTGAAGTGCATGGACTCCACAGCCCACAGGCCTCAAGGTCAAGCTTTTGGATGGACGCATCGGGCAGACAGGAGGCTTCATCTCCATCTTCACAAGAACTACAGACTACCTCTTGCTGGTTTAGTCATTCCAAGGGCCCCTCCTGCTTTCAAGAAGTTCAGACACCTTCCTATGTTTATTCACCGCAATTGCTGAGATTCACCGGGCCGCAAGCTTTCCCACCTGCCGCCTCCCTCTCTGCGGCTTACAACAACCGCCACGCCCCCCCGGGGTGGGGTGGGCAGGTGTTATCAAGTCCCTTGTGTTACAGATGGAGAAACTGAGGCTTAAGGGTGCAGAGATTCACCCAACGTCACAAAACAATCCGGGGCAGAGCTGGGGTTCAAACTGAGACATGGTTTAAGTGCAGGAAAAGGCACAAATGTGCAATGTACCTCTCGTGCCTTTTTATATATGTATGTACCCGGTTATCCACCATTCAAGATATAGACCATTTCCATTCTGCCCGAGGGTTCCCTGGTGGCACCCCTCCCCCACCCCAGCCAGGAACCCTCACTCGGCCTCACTTCTCACCCCAGAGACTGGGTTTGCCTGTTCTCGAACGTCACATAAATAAAATCCACCAGGATGGACAGGTTACGTCTTTCGCTCAACATTCTGAGATTCATCCGTGTGGTGTGCGGCCACAACTTCTTTTTTTATATGTAGTATCCCCCCATAGGATGAAACCATCATTTATCTACCCGGTCACCAGACTATACGGCCTCTCTTTTTAAAGACAGCCACGTGAGACCGAACTGGACTTAGTGAGGCCCTATTCTCACAGGAGAGTCCGTCCCTCCACACTGGTCATGGGGTGCGTGACAGAGAACTCGGCTCAGGCAGCTTCCTCACCAAAAGGAGAAGGAAAGGTCTGGTCAGAACTAACCAGAAATAGACTTCAGATAATCCTCCCTCAGAAACAGAGCTGGACATGGCTAACCCACCTCTCCGTCAAACGCCTGCCCAAGGGGACACAGGTGGGCGCATACTTTCTAACCAGCTCAGCAAAGACCCCTTGCCCTCATGCCAGCAACTCAAAGCTGCCCCCGCTTCGGTTCTACAACCCCTGGCACAGCCTTGAAAAGCTGATTGCCCCCTTTCTTTTTAACCAACTTGAAATCCAAGTGGAAACTTCCCCCTTGAGAACAGTGGGGCCCCTGAACTCTTGGCCAGGGGCAGAGATTTAAAATTAATACCTGATTGACTGACAGGTTCTTTATTTACACGTTCCCTCCCCCCTGGCAGTTTTCATTTCAGTGCCATGCTCCCAGGGGCGGGCACACTTAATCAGTGGCCCTGCCAACCCCGGCCATTAATGGCATTCCTCCTTTCTGCCCAGCAACAGAGGTGATGTCACCCTCTGCGGACCTCAGACCGGCGGCCCACCTTCTTACGAGCGCGCAGGTCAAAAGCCCCTGCCTATAGTCTTTATAGTCACCGTTGCAGACACCACAGACCAAGTTTTCCCCTCCTCATTTACCATTTCCCCCTTTTGCAGGCCTGCCCAAGCAGGTTTGTTTTGATAAGGGCCTTTATAAATCCTGAGCTTTGCAGGCGACTTTCTTCCCTTCAGAGAGCTCACCCAGGCATGGCTCAATTAAAATTCACATGGGAAGGGCTGGCTTTTAGAAATGCATCTTAACTAAAACAGGCCCAGTGGAGAAAATGTGCTTTTCCCCCAAACCTCAGATTAGGAGGCGGGGAGGGTCCCAAATGCCAACTCAGGAAAAGCCATCTCTCGTCTGCCTTTGGGTATATATCCCCTCCCCCACACCGGGGTGGGGAGGGGGGAAGCATTAGAAAATCCAAGGCATGGGGCTTTCCATCTAAATGCCAGTTGTAAGAAATGCAAAGGACAGAGGAACGTGTTCAAAGACACCCCAGGAATGCCACTGGCCAAATCCAGCACGTGGCAAACAGTGCAGGAAAACTGGCCTTGTTTCTTCGGCAAAGAAATAGCAAGAAAGCAGATTGACGGGGACCTCTCTAGAATGAGACACAGTGGTCACATCAACCAAATACAACGTGAAGATCTTGTTTGGATCTTGGTTCAAACAAATTAACTGCAAAAAGATACTTGTGAGACAAGCGGGAAGTTTGCAACTAGACATTGGAAATTAAGTCATTATTGTTCTGTTTTAGGTTTGATAACGGCATTTGATTTTTTTCTCGAGTCTTTATCTTGGAGAGCTACAGACTACTCTAGTTATTAACAAAATAGCATATCATTTGGAATTTGATTTAAAGTAACTGGGGGTGGGAGTGTAGAGCGTAAGTCGGGGGGGGGGCTGAAAGATTAGCCTTATGCTGGTACTTGGAGCCGAGTGGTGGGAACGTGAAATTAGATCATTTCTCTACATTTCCGTATTTTGGGTAAAGTTCATTACAAAAATTCAGGGAAAAGCCAAAGGCCATTGTTCTTGCTTTGGAGGAGCCCATATCGGGCTCTGCTCCAGATAAGGAAGCAGACAGCCCCTGACCCATCCCGGGAAGAGCCCCAGGGTCGAGTCTTGCCTTCTTCCCTGAGCTCAGTTTGAACAATCAGCAGAAAAAACAAACCTCACACCAGCCTGGGGAAGCCAAGTTTGGCTGGAGTTCTGCGGGGCCTGTGGCTATTTCCTGTGCTGGGGAGGAAAGGAGGAGGAAGTCCCTTCATTGGGGGAAGCCACAAGGCGTCCATCACACTGCACTTTCCAGGGCTGCCCCTTCCTGGCCCTGGTTCAAGGGTCCCATGGAGCCAGGGCAGGGCACGTGGGGAAACGCTGCCTCCCCCAAGAGAGGCAGCCACAGGGGAACCTCCAGGCCCCGGAGTCTGGACATCTGAGAAAGTTCTTGCAGCCGGCCCAGTTCTGGGGCTGAGGCAGGTGCTAGAGGAGTATTCTGAGTCAGTACAGAAGGCGCGTTAAGGTAGACAGCACCCACTCAAGCCCGGCAGCCGGGGGCTCCTCTCCAAGGACCAGAATCTTCTTTATTCCTGGCTGGTCTTCTCTTAAAGCTCAGAATTCATCCAAGGTGAAGGCTCCCTGTTCCAAGGAGCCAATGCCCTCAGGAAGCCAGGAGAGCTGGAAGCCGCCCAATCTCTGCACAGCCTTGCCACACGGGCTTCAGGCTTCGGGCTTCAAGCACACTGCCTCCCGGTAACCTCACATCCACCCCAGCAGGTGAGCACTACCATCACCGTCCCCATGGCACAGGTGAGAAAACACAAGCCCAGAGAAGCAAAATCTCATGTCCCGAGGGCATACCACTAATAATTTTCCTCCATTCATTTGGCAATTACTCACTGTGCGCTTGCTAACGCGGGGGACTTTTGCTTGGCCAAGGTCAGGCAGGTAAGGAGGCACCTAAATCAGAAATTCAAGCCAGGGTTTTCTGATTTCAGACCTGGTGCTCTGACCCGCTGAGCCAATGGCCTTGGGGGCCGGGGGGAATGCACAACAATCCCTGGGGATGCAGAAAGAACTATAAAAGCAGCAGAACTCCCGTTGATTTCCTGTCCTTTATCACTGTTAGTTTTGTTGTAGGAGCATAATCCCTTGAGGACAGCAACAAACATCAAGTTGGTGGTTCTATAAATATCAAATATAAGGGGTGCACGCAGCCGGGGCTCCAGGACATGGGACGCCCCAAAGCTGGAGCCCGTGACATCGTTGCTGAGTTGTAGTGCTGACAGCGGGGACTCGGGACCCCGGCTGCCCGGGTTCCAGGCCCACCCTGCCATTTACCGCTGCGTGACTCAGCAGACGTAACGGACCCCCAAAGGGTCTGGCTTCCCTGGTCCCGAGTGCAGCTGAAAGACTCTAATGTGCAGCCAGGACTGAGAACCACTGGCCACAATGCTGCATTTTTCAAATATATTCAAACCGCACCCCCCACCCCACCTGACAGGATTAGGACACCTTGGGAACCAACCCAAATAACGCTGCTCTAAGGTTTTAAGGGCCTCGCTCCCAATCGCCTCCAGAACAAAGCGCCTTGAATTTGGAAGCGTGGATGACATGTGTTCATTGGTGAAGAATGATTAGGGCAACTTTCTCCCCATTTCCTTCGCCTCCTAGACAAGGCCACCGCTCAACCCTAGCTCTCGTTTCACCTTTCTGGCTGCACCTGGAGACGCTGTTTGTACAAAGCAGGCTTAATAAGGCCTGTCCTTAACTGCACACAGACGGCAACGTCTCTGAATGTCACATGTGTTCAGCGAAACTGCTTGCTTAGGGTAGAACTCTATTTTTAGTAAGCACCAAAAAAATCCCCATGATACCCTATCCCAGCACCTTGTTCGTCCCTATTTGTTTACCAGCCTGTGTCCCATACTGGCCTGAGGGCCAGGCAAGGGGAGGACCACATCGAATTGTCTCTACACTCATCCCCGCGCCCCCGCCCAGGGCCTGGCACCAAACCAGCATTCAGTGAGTGTTTGCCGAAAGAAGGAGGTTTTCATTGTCCCCGGTGAATGGGTTGAGAGCAGGTGTTCCTGAGTGGAAATGCGGGTGACGAGAGGGAATGGGCTCCAGAGAGGTCTGTGAGTCTACCTGAAAAACGGTGTGAAAGGCACATGGAGGGCAGAGGGGGATGTGTAGGGGGGCGTGCAGGGGTTATGCACGTGAGCAGCGTGTACGTGCCTGATATGTGTGTACATGCACTCCTATAGTGTATGTGCATGTGGGATCTGTGGCTTTCATCAGCTTTGCAAAGGGCTGTGACTCAAAAAGTTTAAGGACCACCAGAATTGACTACAAGACCAGGAGGCCTGAAAGGTCAAGGTTGGTGCCATTTGCATTAGCTTACCAGGAGGGACACACCAGACCCACTGAGGCCTACCAGCAGTGATCGCGCCCGATGGGTCAGTCCCTGACAGTCCAGAGGGGATGTGGCACTTCCGGAGGTGACAGGGACTCCCAGTACCCACCCATCTCTCCCAGTGTTTTACACATTGGGAGAAGTACTAATTCATCTCACCGAATACGCAAGCACACACAAAGGAATGAAACTTCTAATCTGTCCACTGACAACCAGCACACCTCTCTCCCCTCCACGATGAGGTTAGGAGCACTGGTCAGGACTCCCACAGCTCTGTCCCCGTTCTTTCTGTTACTTTTTTTGACTGAGGGAGACAGCTAAGTATAGTAAGAGTCATACTTCGCATGCCTCTAAGCAAATAAATTTGAAAACCTAAATAAAATGGATAATTTCTTAGAAAGATATGGCTTACCAAAATTGACTCCAGTAGACACAGAGAGTGCAAGCAGACCAATTCCCATCGACAACAAAGAACAGAATAGAATAGAGAACGGAAGAGAGAAAGCAATCAGAGAACAACCCCATAAAAAGGCACCAGGTCCGGACGGCCTCACGGGGGAATTCTATCACAACTTTAGAAACAGGAGAGTCCCAACAATACATATGTTGTTCCTGAGCATAGAAAAGGAAAGAAATCCAAACCACAGAAAAGGAAAGAAATCCGAACCACACCAAAAAGGACATTACAGACAAATATCACTCATGAATACTGCTGACAGGAATCTTAAACATTATCAGACACCAGCCCCACCACCATAAGTGACCAAGTGGGGTTCAAACCAAGAATTGTTCAATATTCAGAAATCTATTAGTATAAGTCAGCATATAAATAGATCTAAGAAGAATAAAATCATTTTTCCATAGATCCTAAGAAGCCAATATAATTCAACTCTCATTCTAATCAAACCTCTCAAGAAAATAGTCATGGGTAGACACTTCCTCAACATAATAAAATCCATACACTTCAGTCCTAGAGCAGACATCTAAGATATTCCTGCCAGGGTCAGAAACAAGGCAAGGGTGCTACCGTCCCCACTACTAGGTGGCAGGCTGCTGAAGGTATTATTAGTCAATGCCATTAGACAAGAGAAAACCACAGAAGCACAATTTGAGGCTCTAGCTCCGTGAGGGCAGGGCCTGGGTCTTATTCCCTATTATATCCCCAGGATCTAACACAATAGATGCTCAATAGTTAGTGGGATGAATAAATGAATAACAGCTCACATTAACTGAGCACCTCTGTTAAGAGAGCCAAGGGTTTAAAAAAATGCTCATAACAAATCACACTCTGTATTGATTTAAATAGGTCAGGGGGCGCCTGGGTGGCTCAGTCGGTTGAGTGTCTGACTCTTGATTTCAGCTCAGATCGTGATCTCAGGGTCGTGAGATCAAGACCCGTGCTGGGCTCCGTGCATAAGATTCTCTCCCTCTGCCCCTCCCGCTCCCCCACTCTCTCTCTCTCTGTCTCTTAAATAAATAAATCTTAAATAAATAAATAGGTCAAGCCATTCAAGGCAAACAACCCTGTGAGATAAGTACTATTATTTCAACCATTTGACAGATAAGCAAACCAAGGTCCAGAGAGGTTAAAAGACTCACCCAAGATCACTCTGTTGGTAAATGTTTTAAACTCCAGTCTTGCCATAGTGTCCCTTACAAACTGCTTTGCATCTCCCTCATCAGACGAGGGAACAGTGAACCCTCACACAGTAGCTCAGAACGCAGGCTCTGGAGCAAGACTGCCAGGTTCATGTTTCAGCTCTGCCATTTACCGACCCTGTTCTCTTGGGGAAATGCCTTCTCCCGTGCCTCACCGCCTCCTCCGTAAAATGAGCATGACAAGAGTGCCCACCTGCTAGGGTTGGAGGGTTACTGCATGAGCTATAATAGGATCTGCTAGGATGCTAGAGTTCCATACAATGAGCATCCGACTTTCCCCAAGCTCCTAAGTACCATCACCAAGTTCTGACAATGTCTGTCCCATCCGCCGGCCCTTTCCTTCCTTGACTTTTGCCAAGCTCATGCACAGAGCTAAGGGCAGCCCTCACATGCATCACCAATATATTGTCACCTGGGACAAAGCCCAATGGCAAGCTAAAGGCTAGCGTCAGTCCTTGGGGAGTTCCACCATTCAGAAGCAGAGAGGTGACCCCATTAACATCTGGGTAAGCCAGAGGCAGACCCACATCTGGAAGAGCTCACTTTGCCTCCCAAGGCTCACAACACCCCCCCTCTTCCTCAGCCATGATGCTGCCTACTTCCCAGCAAGGAACCATCATTTACAGATTCCAGAGCAAACTCCCCACTCTGTAAGGGGGGGTGCCACACATAGGAACTCCTTTCCAAAGAGTATAGTTTGCAGAGGAGGGACTTTACAATGGAGAAACCTGACACATACTACTTTGGCCAAGCTGATCAAGGTCAGTATCAACGGTGATCAATCAAGTTGATAATAGGTACCCTTGATAGGATGTGATGGACACAGTCCCGTCAGCTGTGCGGTCTTCGTCCCCTAAACCCATAGCCCCAGCCTTTGCATGAGGGAAACATCAGAGAGACCCTAACTGAGGCACACTCTACAGTATACCTAACCAGTGCTCCTCAAAACTGTCAAGTTCATAACAAACAAGGACAGTATAGTTCATAATAGTTCATAATAATGCATCAGTATTGGTTCATGAATGATAACAAATATATTAGTGTAACATAAATAAAATGGGGACCTGGGTGCTTGGGATATGGCAACTCCCTCTACTGTCTTTACAAGTGTTCTGTGACTCTCAAACTGTTCCAAAAAAATAAAGTTGTTTTTTTTTTTTAAATGATTCCAGGGTTTTCGCTGTGGCCATTTAGACACCCATCTGGCGGCCACCAAGCACCACTTGCCAAGAAAAACTATAAAAAGCACCTCCCATCAGATCTGGCTTGGAAACTATTTCCCCGGAAATCTCCCCTGTGCAAAAAAAAAAAAAAAGAAAAGAAAGGAAAAAAAAAGTTAACTGATTGTGAATCTGGGAGGGGTATATGTTCCCTGCAAAACAGGACTTTAATCTTAACAAACAAAGAGCGTGGATGTTAAAGGAACCTTAAAGGGATCATTTGCAGATTCTTAATTGTATCTTTTCAAAGCAAAGGAAGGCCTCCAGATTGCAACTCGAGAAGACTGGTCTCCTTTGTTGGCTAATTATTTCCATCTCCAGCCAAAATACAGAATGATTTACTAATTACCATCTTCCTTGTCATCTAAGCCAAAGCAAAGCCCCTCACCTAACGTGGCCAGTGAAGACCATGAGGGAAGAAAAGTTAAAACTTCTCATTCACCTCCCTTACACAGCATCTCTGAGAAGCACCAAGCCTCCAGATATCTGTGAAAAGGCCTCCTGCACCAAGCAGCCTGCACAACCCCTTCCTGCACTCCGGATGCGGCCAAGCCCCAGCACATCTGGAAGTTACCAACAGGCCTGCCCCTGAGGCTTCAACAAGCATTGGCTGGGCTGGGCTGTCAAAATTAGGAAGCCTGGTTGGGGTTGGATTTGTTGTTGTTGTTGTTGTTGTTGTTGTTGTTTTCCAAGACAACCTGCTAACCAGAAAGATACAGTGAGGTTGGGCAGGCAACCTCCTCCCCCTTCTGACAAATGTTTCTGCTAACCCACGTGAAGTGATGGCCCAGCCTGGGGAAGTCCCCAGCCACATCGGGCACCTAAAAGCATGGACTGACAGGTCGCCGAGGCAGGAATAGGCTTCTTCTTCCTGAATCCACACGCCAGGCTTCCCCACCAAACCCCACACGCATGATGACTGGGGGCTAGGGGATCACATAACAAAGCTCGGATTGATCCATTTGGGGTGATCCACAAAGGCAGTCCCAGAACCCAGGGACGAAAGGGGCTGGCTTCCTAACACTGAAGCCAAATCACCCTCCAGCATCAGACACAGACAACCTCTTCACCGGTTTCAACATCGAGTCCCCAGCAAGGTCAGCTCACAGGCGGTGCTGTCTGGGGAGGGGGGTGGGTCAGCGACCCAGGCCCTGCTGACCGTTGGGCGCAGTTGCAACCTCTTTGTGCATCAGTCGCCTCCCTACTGACTCCATTCTTTGGCTTCCTCACCTCCTCCCTCCAGGGGCATATCAATCACTTCCTTTCCCCTCCGAAGACCCTGCAGCAGGCAAGAGCCAGCTGAGGCCCCTACCACCCCTTGCTTTGCTACAGCGACCCTCAGGGACAAGTCACCAGTGACTGCAGCCTGACGCCCTACTGGGCAAGAGTGAGCCTACCGCCCCCTAAAGGTGGCAACACAGTCCCAGACGCCTCGTGCCCTCCCTCTCACCTGGGGAGACGCACCCCTCCCTCCCTCCCTCCAACCCCCCCCCAAAGTGGGACATCGGGACCAAAGAGGGGCCCCGCGTCCACTCCGCAGACCCAAGCCCCCGCCCGGACTCGGGGGCGAGGGGGGGGGGGCGGCAGGCCGGGAGGAGCCTCCACCGACCTTCGATAGGATTCAAATACTCATAGTCGAAGAGGATGGAGAAGTCGAACTCGTCTTGGGGGCTGCCCCCGGGCTCATGGCCCGGGGCGTCCCCGCCGTCGGGCTCGGGCTGCTGCTCCGGGGCGTCCATGGCGCGCAAAGCGGCGGGAGGGTGGCGGGGCCGGGGGCGAGCGCGGGCGCGGCCTTCTCCTGGGCCCCTCGCCGGGAGCGGGGGCAGGAAGCGGGGCGGACAGGCGGCGGGAGCGGCGGCGTCCCTGTCCTCGTGGGGACGCACGCGGGCCCGGGAATGGCGCGCTGGCGCAGCGGGTCCTGGACGCGCCCGGGGAGCTCGGCGGCGGCGGCGCGGGCTTCCTGCTCCGGGAGGCACCTGTTGCAGCCCGCGGAGGGGGAGGCGGGGACAGGGCGGCCGGGCCGGCGGGGGCGGGGCGGGGCCGCCACCCGGGCCCCGGGGGAGGGAGCGAGGGAGGGGGAGGCGGGCCGGCCGGCGCCCGGGAGGGAGGAGGCCGCCGGCCGGCCGGGGCCGCACCGCCCGGGCCCCGCGCTTAGCAAGGGGCCCCGGGGCCACCGCCGGGTGCTTCGGCGCGGCCGCGCTGGGACCCGCCGCCCCCCCCCACCCCGCCTCCCTCCCCGCGGGGACCTGGGACCCAGACGGGAAAGCTGGGGCCACTCGTGCTTTTGCCCTACGTGATCAGCTGATGCCATTCCTTTCCCTCCTCTCAGGGTGTGAGGGTGGGGGGCACCCATTCCCTTCCCCCGCAGACAGCGCCTCCAGGGGTTCCTGGGTGCCCACAGCTGTGGCATGATTTTCACCTCCAGTTCTGTCGCCTGTATACCCCTGAACGCAGTTTCCCAGGACCTGGGAACGAAGTGTAGATACTCTGAGAGCACAAGCCCCACCCTGACATCTGTACCTCTTCGGCCTCCTCTCATGTGCCTGGTGCCGGGGACCCAGCCTGAACCAGACCCTGATGCCCCGGGGAAGCTCAGGTCGGGGGTATGGGCATGAAGGTGATAAACAAGAAAGGTCATCTTGAACAGTGTCAGGAGCGAATCACCAGCAGTATGGGGTAAGGGTTGGCAGCTGGGGAGGCTTTCTCCTCTTGGGTGGTCAGGTGGGGCCTCTGGGGTGGGGGGGTGGGGGGGCGGTGGACCTAAATGACCTGGGGAAAGAGAGTTCTGGCAGTGGGAACCAAAGGGAAGCTAAAGCCCGAAGGGGCTCCATGTGCCCTCCAAGCCAGGAGGGCAGTGCAGTTGGAGAGGTTGGCTGGTAACAAGTACATCCAGACACTGGTTAAAAACACAGATTCCCAGGCTCTCGCTGGAGTAGAGGCTCAGGAATGGGTATTTTTAAATAAGCACCCAAGATGAATGTTATGAGCAAGTACATTTGAAGAACACTACATAAGGACCCAGTACCACCAACCGCCCCCCCACTTCCAAGGGTCTCAGACCAGGTTGGCTGAAGTCAGAAAATAGACTCACAGAGGCAGACAAGGCAACAACAGTGGTCTTCCACCCTAACAGAATGTTAGAATCACCTGGAACACCTTTTCAATGCCTGTGCCTAGGCTTCGGTCCAACCCCCAGGGAACCAGAATATCCTAAGGTATTTTTTTTAAATGACCTCAGATGAATCCAAAGTGTAGCCAGTGTTGAGACTCTCTGGAGCAGAAGATATGGTGGGAGAGGTTCTAGGATTCCCAGAGAACCACAACTTGACCTCACGTGGGGAATGACTCAAATCCTTCCCCATGTGCTAGGAAAAACGGAGAATGTGCATCCTTCATGGGGAGCCATCTCCTCTCCATTAAGGAATTTGTGCAAGGCTAGTGATCATCACTCATTCCACAAATATTTGCTGAGCACCTGCCAGGTACCTGACATTGCTACAGCTCTTGGAGATGCAGCCATCAACAGGACAGCGTCGCTACCCTCATCATGCTTTTATCCTGGAAGCAAAGAGACACAGCAATGAATAGGGTTTTCCAAATTGCACTTAGATCAGTGGTTCTTAACCCCAGTTACGCATTCGAGTCACCTGGAGAGCTATTTAAACATTCAATGGCAGAGCCCCACCAGAGACCAGTTATAATCAGAATGTTTGAACGTGGGGCCTGGGCTTCAGGGTTTTGTAAAACCTGCCCAGATGCTCCTAGTGTGTGGTCAGGGATGAGAAACACCTCCATTTCAAGGGACCCAGGCCTAGCCTCAGGACTTGCCATCTTTCAGAGACTTAGGAAGTACTTTCTTATTGTCAGAGCAGAAAATGATCCTCTTCTTTAATTCCTAACCGTAAGCAGAGCGACACTGGGTGTAGCCAACAAATATCTAAGGTTAGCTGATAAATGTAGGTGGAGGAGGAGAGAGTGATGACCTAGACTGGGACATTTAGAGCCAAGCATCTAGAAGGAGATGGGTGCTCTTGGGTCCTTGTGACAGGACCCAAAGTCCAGACCCTGAAATGTGATATTTATCACGGATAAACAAAGGAACCAGCCTGCCCTTATGCTGTAGAAAAAAAGAAGGGCTGGTGTCACCCTCCCATGTCCTTTCTCATCCTCCACCCATAATGATTAAATGCCTCTAATCTAGTGGACATCTGTTGATTTTGCCTACCCGGAATCATTCCCTGCTTCTGATAACAGCATCCCAGGGTGTTCCATTGGGAAACTACTCTTGACACAATTTTGGCAAAACTATGAACCCAGTTGCCCCACCCAGCCCTGGCAAAGTGGATGCATGACCAGGCTTGACCAGAGAATTTTATCTCCTCTAGCCTATGAGACCTACTAAGGCAGCGGTCACGACTGCCTCATTCAGACACAGCTTTATGTCCAGTGGATGTGTGGATGGGTAGATGGATGAATGGAAGAGTGGGTGTTTGGATGGATGCACGGATGGGTGCACGGATGGATGCACGGATGGATGCACGGATGGATGCACGGATGGATGCATGGATGGATGCACGGATGGATGGATGAAAGAGCGTATGTTTGGATGGATTAATCAATGGATGCATACATAGATCAATTGATCAATTGATGGAAGAATAGATAATAGTAGATGGATCAATCAATGGCTCAGTGGAAAAGTGGATGTTTGGATGGAAGGATGGATGGACAGGTGGAAAAAGAGAGTTTAACTCTCCTGTGTGTGTAAGTTCCTTAGATTTTAACGACCCCTATTCAGCCGGGAGTCTGCTTGTCGCTCTCCCTCTGCCCCTCCCCACACTCACAAACACTCTCTAAAATAAATATATTTAAAAAAATAAAAATAAAAAAAGACTCTAACTGCCTTAGTTGTTCCTCTGAACAGTGGATATATTTTAAAAGCTTCTAAGTTTTGGAATCTGCACCCTAACAATCAAGAGTTCTTTGAAGGGAATAGGTTCAGACTAGGCCCTGACCCAAAACAGTTTCTGCTAGAGCAGTAGGAAGTGAGAGGCTTTTCTTCTCAGAGGGCCACCTTGAGGGTGGGGGTTTGGGTTGGGGGGAAGACATATTTTCAGTTCCAAAATAAATAATTTGTGCTCTTAGAAGCAAGGACTAGGAGCAGAATGCATGACCTTTATGCATTCAGTGGCCATCCCAGGGGGCAGGGGTGGGACGGAGGCCTTGACAGTGCAGCTCTGTCAACCTTCTCTCTGCCCTGTGGCTGACCTCCTTGCAGAGGCCCTGGCCTCTTCGTTTTTCTCCAGTCTTTCCAACAAAAGTGCAAGGGAAGCCAGCAAAGCCCCTGAGAGCTTGAAACTTCTAGCACGCCTTGGTACTGTCTGGCCCTGTTCCAGGAATTCAGCTCACTTCAACAAGCATTTACCCTAATGTTTAATTGCAAACCGAGGTAAGCACCACAAAGAAAAGAAGAAGGTGCTACCGAGCTTGTAACAAGGAAACCTGATGCAGATATAGGGAATTCAGGGAAGGCTTCCCTAGGAGCCGATGTTTCCGCAGAGACCAGAAAGTCGTCGGGAAGTTGGCCAGGAAATAGTGAGGGGAAGAACTAACAGCCAGATGGGGAAAGTATGTGCAAAGGCCCTGGGGCTGGAGGAAATCTGACGTGTTGGTGGGACTGAAGGAAGCCTGGAACCTGAAGAAGGTGTAAGGGAAGGCTGGGAGGTAAGTGGGGCCCTGGAACCATGTGGAGAATTCTGGACATAAGAGCAATGGGGAATACCCGAGCAGTCTCAGGCAATGTGTGACAAGACCATATTTGAGTTTTTAAACAATCGCTTGGGTTCTGTGTGTTGAAGAAACTGGGGTACAAGGCTTGAAGTGGGATGATCAGTTAGGAAGTGCCTATAGCCATGGGGGCAAGGGGTACTGGGAGGAGCATGGCCTTCAGGGTGGTGGTGAAACCAGCAGCAGGACACAAAAGACACACACATGTACCCTTGTCCTTGGTCCACACTTGAGTTATCTCTTTTCCTCTTCTAGGCACAGTCTGATTCCACCTGAACACGACTGTCCGAGGAACACTGGTCCTGGGCTCTGAGCCCCGAGGCCCATTCAGGTGGGCCCTGGAGGGACCCTCTACCCACAGCTCTGCCCTCCCTTCTGTCTTCTGGCAGAAAGCTCATCTTCATCTGCAGCCCGACCTCTCCCCTTAAATCCGGGGGCATGCGTCCAGCTGCCAACCCAACCTTCCGCAAGGGGGTCCAACAGGCATCCCAAAGTGACCGTGTCTGCACCAAGCCCTGGGAAGCTCTGAAACCTCTCTGCTCCTCTCTAGTCCCAGCTCAACTCTCGCCCCCCCCCCCATTCATCCACTTCTCTGACCAAAATCCAAGGAGTGGCCGGTGATCCCTCTCATTTTCTCATACCCACAGGCAAACCTGCAGCAAATCTGGGCATCTCTATCCTCAAAATGTAACCTAGACCCAACTGTTTCTCACCAGCCTCCCACCCCAACAAGCCACTTCCGCGGACAACTGCAATCGCCTCCTCCCTGGTCTTGCTACTTCCACTTTGCCTTTACACAGAGCGGCCACAGGCAGCCTCTCAAAATATGGATCCCGGAAATCCTCCTGGGCCTTCCCATTAAGTTTAGAATTAAATACAAACACGTCGGCCTACAAGGCCCTGGATAAGCTGCCTCCAGCCCCAGCTCTCTTTGACTACCATCTCTCGCCATTCACCCCTTCTCTGCTCATCCACCCGCTCCTTGATAATGCCAAGCACAGCCCCACCTCAGGGCCTTTGCACCTCCTGCTCCCGTGGATATTTGCCTGGTCACCCCCTCACTTTGTTCATGCCTCAGCTCAAATGTCACCTCCTCAGAGAGACCTTCCGTGACCACCCCAATGAAAATAGCGCCCCCTAGCCTTCTCTGTCCCCACAGCCGGCTTTGTGTTCGTTCTCACGACCTTTATCTCTACAGTATATGGTACTCATCTGTGTATCTATTCACCTGTTGTCTGTTCTCACGTGAATGTAAGCGCAACAGGGGCAAGGCTGTGTGTCTGCTCTGATCACTGGTATATCTGGGGTTGTCAGATTTAGCAGATGAAAATACAGGACACTCGGTTAAATTTGGAGTCTAGATGAACAACACATTTTTTTTTTTAGTGCAAGTATGTTCCATATATTATATGGGACACATTTAAGCTAAAAATGATTCATTGTTTGAAATCCAAAGTTACCTGGGCACCTTGTATTTCTGTCTGGCAACTCTGGCTATATCCTCAGATTCTAGAATAGTCCCCAGCATGTGGCAGGTAGTCACTAAAAGGCAGCTGAAGGAATGAATGAACAGTGCCGAACAGAACATCCCCCTGAGAGATCAATCCAACAGGAGCTTGTACCAGGAGGAGCCCCTGGGTCCCCACTTTCCTCAGTTTATTGGGACTCATCAGGGATGTCCTGAAATCTGGTGTTTTGCACAACTGATGACCCAGCCTCTAGTGTGGTTATAATACCTGTAATCATTTTTATATAAAAACACTGCATCTGACTCAGTGGCTTTAGGGAAATTCTGCCTATACATGTTTTTATGAAAGAAAGAAAAGAAAGAAAAAGAAAGAAAGAAAGAAAGAAAGAAAGAAAGAAAGAAAGAAAGAAAGAAAGAAAGAAAGAAAGAAAGAAAGAAAAAGGAAGAAAAAGGAAGGAGAAAAAATACTTCTAGAATATATGTTGTGTTATAGAAAATATGTGCTTGGGGTTATTATAATAAGACTGGTACATTTGAATCCAGTCACCACTGCCCCCCAACCACTGACCTCCCTGAAGGACGATGGTACCCACAGGCGTGAAAACACAAATGTCTGGCCAAGGTTGGGGTGACCTAGTGGTGGAAGATGAAACATCCCCGAGCTGGGAGGCCCAGGATCCAAACCAAGTTCTTCCTCTAACTCACTCTGCAACATTTAAGCAAGTCACCTGGACTTTCTGTGCCTCAGTCTCTCCATCTGTAAAATGGGGGGATGAACTGGTCATACCTGAGCCCCCGTTCTGGCTCTAATATTCAAGGATTCTTTAATGCTCCCCGAGCGGCCTCCAGGGCCATCTTCATGGGTGTACAACCTGGGCCGCCACACGGGACCCCATGCTCAGAAGGACCCCATACTTGGCTTAATGCTCTGCTGTCATAAGATTCTTAATTTTTTAACATGGGGCTGCACTTTCCCTTTGCGCCGGGCCCCACAAATGACGCACCAAGGCATGATGGCAGACTACAACAAATAAGTCACAAATTCTCATCACAAACTCCACGTGCTGACAACACCCACTATTATCAAAGCTTGACTATAAAACGTAGGCACTGAAACATTTTTAAGTCTGATCCAAAAAGCAGGAACATTCTCTACCAGGTTCCAGAAACAATCCCACCTTGACACCAGCACATCCTGGGATGATCACCCTACATGCTACTATCATAATTTATAGATGGATGCATTTGACTCCTCCAGGCCTGGAACGCAGATAAGGCAAATGAGGCTAGACTCAAGAAAGCGCCAAGTAACTCAGCAATCGATGAAATGATATTTCTGTAAAGTGTTTTTAAAAATCAAAACAAATGCAAAAAAAAAAAAAAGGATCCTTGGTGAGCAAATTATGACAATCCTAATAAAGACAGAATGAGTAGGAACAGGGCGGTGCAGAGCCACACCAGAGCCTGAGGCAAAAAGGAAAAATGAGTAATACTGATCCCGTCTTTATTTAAAATTCTTATTTTCATTTTTGGTTCAGCATGGATTTTTGACATTAATTTTGATTTTTAAAATATTACATTAAAATATTACTCATCTCGATTATGGAGTCTTTTGGCGTTCCCTTCTATTCTGCATTCCCACCAAAGCCATTCTCAGGAATGAGCTCCTTATGAATCAGGGAAACAAGACAGTTTGAGAGCTGACTTCTACTCCAGTCTGACACCCACAGGGTCTTTTAAAGCCTGCATAGGACTTCTCTGCCGTGAGAAAACAATTCTCCAGGAGAGGGTTGCTGCAAAAAGCAGTGGGTTGAAGCCAGCTGCCTCCTGTGCAGACATTGACCATGCAGCCTCCAAGAGAGTTCTACTAAAAGCCCGAACCTGAATCCAGGTGTGGAATGTGCGAAGATGCTCCATTTGACAGCAGCAGAAATCACAGGTTTGCCGCATATCTCAGCCAAATCCATCGTGCAGGCCCATTGTGTTTGGCCTGCTTGGTCGTTTTTTTTAAATCCAAACTAACATTTTTAAATTGGGAGATTTGGGGGTGTCTGGGTGACTCAGTCGGTTAAGCATCTGCCTTTGGCTCAGGTCATGATCCCAGGGTCCTGGGATTGAACCTGCAGCTCCCTCTCCCTCTGCCGCTCCCCTTGCTCGTGTTTGCTCTCTCTCTCTCTCTCTCTCTGTCAAATAAATAAATAAAATCTTTAAAAGAAAATAAATTGGGATATTTTACATAAAAATCCCAATTTCCAGTATCTCCTAAAAACCAGGAAGATCTGGCCACAGCAGGTGCAGAGTCCCACGTGGACCAGTCGGCTGGAGCAGAGTAGGAGCTCTTCCCTTCAGATGCTTCTGTTGCTCTCAGGCCACCACCCAGTGGGTCCGTGTCCTCGTGAGCATGTGAGCGTGAGACCCTGGCTTCCAGGCTCTTCACTCGTCCTGCCTGGTCCCTGCTCACCCAGCATGTCCTGGTTGTTTCTCCTCTTCATTCCTTGCTTTATAGCACATTTCCCTCTGCCTCCTGAAACGGATCCTTAGCAGGGGAGCATGTCAGCAAACTCACCTTCCTCCTAAACCACCGCCCTTGCCTTTGATTAAGCGTGACGAGCCGCCATCGCTCTGCCCGGGAAGCTTCATCTACTGAAGCAGAGCCTTACGGGCAGGCACGGCTGGTTGGCTAGTTAGGAGATGGAGGGCTGCTTAGTCTCTGCCCACCCCCGCAACCATTCTCAACCATCTGCCTTCTCCCCCCGTCACCCAGGCCGTCCCCCTAGATGCCTCTGCCCCCCAGCATTGCATTTCACATCTCCATTCTCTCCCCTGCTATAGTCTTCACGGACTGGAACATCCGTGTTGACGGATGGTCACACTCTTTGAAATCAGGAGTGAGGAGGACAGCAAGCTGACTTCAGGGACCTCACAGCGACTCTCCATCAGCTGCCCTTCGGCACAACCACACCCTGGTCCCCCAATAAAACCACATGGCATCTGTCTCTCTCTTGCATTCCTCTGTCAAAACCATCACTAGATTTCACTTAAACCTTCAGTTACTTAGCCATGTACATGGCTTCCCATATGATTGGGTCTCCCCAAGTGTACAAAAAGAAAAATCTTGATCTGACTTTCAAATGCAAACAAGCGTGTCTTTCTATATCTTGGATTTTCTCCATAAGATCTAGCTGGTGCCTTGACCCCAGTGGAACCTCCACACACACACCTCCGGACTTACTGGTTCAGCGACTGAAGTAGGCCACCCAGAACCTACAGAAAAGACCCTAGAGATTTGGTGGACAATGGACAGACTTGAAGGTTGTGAGGCTGAAGGAAAGAACTAACTTGAATTTAAAACAATAAACAAAGTGGCAGCTAGCATGAACTGACCGCTTTCTCTACGCTGAGAGCATCACAGACAGGATCTTTATACCTCCAAGCACCCGCCCCCCACCCTGCCACGCGTAAGGATTGCTATTATCCACATTTCAGTTAAGAAAACTAGGCACAGAGTAGGTTCTGATGTTACTTCTAAAGTCACACATGCCACCACAGAAATGGTTTTGTCCCACACAAGTCTGATACTCATTACTGAGTCACACTGTTCTTCGGTTATTAGCTAAGGGCGGATTTGCTAAGGGATATTTTGGACCAAGATGAAACGCTGAAAAATTTCTCGTGATTCCCAGTGATAGCAGAGGGTGAAGGAGGGGCCCACATGGGGCATCTAGGCTGGGCTGAGAGGGAGATGTGTCTAAAGTGGTTCGTATTGTTCACAAAATCAATGGCATCTACCGCCGGTGCCAAAGGCATGGACCATTCCTGCAGGACCCCAGGGCTCCAGGGAACACAGTGTGAGAACCACAGAGGAGAGCACTCTGTGGAATGGAAACCACCTCTCCCAACCTCCTCTGTCCCGTGCTGGTCCCAGCCACCACCGTCTCCCACCCAGGCCACCGAAACAGGCACCCATCTGCATTCTGAGCACCTACTCTTACCAGCTAGAGGCTGCTCTCCACTTAATGGTCAGTATGATCCTTTGGAAAGATTAATGAGACCACAACCTGTGCACTTAAAATTCCCCTAGTGCCTCCCCATTACCCTGAGAATGAACTTCAGACTGCTCCTGCCCTGGATTGCCTCCCTGATCTCATCTTCTATCATGCTCCCCTCCACCTTTGGGTTCCAGCCTCCAGCCATACAGGCTTTCTTGCTGTTCCCTGAATGTTCCAAGCACATCTCTCTCCTCGGGGCCTCCTCCTTCTGCCTGGATGCTCTTCTCCCAGATATTCAGAGGGCAGTGAAAAAGACATCTCTTTAAAGAGGAAGGGGGCCATTCAGTCTGAATCAGCAATCCCTACTGTGTGGGTTAAATTGTGTCTTTTCCCAAAAATATATTCAATTCCTAACCCCAGGTACCTGCGAATGTGATCTTATTTGGAAATAGGGTCTTTGCAGATGTCATCAAGTTAGGATGAGCTCATTAGAGCTAAAGGCTGGAATCCAGTGACTGGTATCGTTATAGGAAGATGAGAGGACACACATACACACACAAGGAAGGCGGCCACATGAGAGCAGATACAGAGACCGGAGGGATGCATCTACAAGGATTGCCATGAGCCACCAGAAGCTGGAAGAAACGGGAAAGCATCCTCCCCTAGATCCTTCAGAGAGATCATGACCCTGTTGACCCCTTGATTTCAAACTTTGAGTCTCCAAAAATGTGAGAGAATAGATTTCTGTTGTTTTAAGCCACCCAGGTTGTGGTAACTTGTGATGGCAGCCATAGGAAACGAATATTCCCACCCACCACACATGCATGCACACATACACACATGCACATATACATGCATACACACAGAGAGATGCATATACACGCATGTGCACATGTACACGCACACGTATATACAACATACATGCATATACATGCACACATATACACAGTGCACACACGCACATACATGCGGTCATACACATGCACACATACACATATACATGCATGCATGCACACATAGATACACAAACACACATGCACACATGCACACACACGTATATACAACATGCATGCATATACATACACACATATCACACGTGCACACACACGCACATACATGCAGTCATACACGTGCACACATACACATATACATGCATACATGCATGCACACAGATACACATACACGAATGTGCACATGCACGCGCACACGTATATACAACATACATGCATATACATGCACACATATACACAGTGCACACACGCACATACATGCAGTCATACACATGCACACATACACATATACATGCATGCATGCACACATAGATACACATGCACACATGCACACATGCACGTGCACACGTATATACAACATTCATGCATATACATACACACATATACACACATGCACATACATGCAAACACGCACATACAGTCATACACATGCACACATACACATATACATGCATGCATGCACACAGATACACATACACACATGCGCACATGCACACGCACACGTATATACAACATGCATGCATATACATACACACATATCACACGTGCACATACACACGCGCACATACATGCAGTCATACACGTGCACACATACACATATACATGCATACATGCATGCACACAGATACACATACACGAATGTGCACATGCACGCGCACACGTATATACAACATACATGCATATACATACACAAATATACACACATGCACATACATGCACGCACGCATGTACATAGAGTCATACACCTGCACACATACACATATACATGCATACATGCATGCGCACATAGATACACATACACGCATGCGCACATATATACAACATACATGCATATGCATACACAAATACACATGCACATACATGCAGTCATACACATGCAGTCATACACACACATACACATGCACACGCATGCGTGGATACACATATGCAAACACGCACACCCCACTGCATGCACACATGAGTGTATGCACCATACACACGCACACGCATGCGTATGTGCATACGCCAGGCCATTCACAGCTCTATGCTCCTATTTGAGTCTTTAGCATTTGACTCCATTTGGAACTATCTTGGATGTTCCCGGGCTCACTTGCTTGGTGTTTGCCTCAAGAGGGCAGGCTCTGTCTCATTCACTACCCTTTCCCTGAGTGCTCTAAAACTGTTGATGAAAATGAATGAAATGGTCAAGGGAGCCTCTAAGCGGGGGTGAGAATGAGGCGGGCCGTGAGGAAAGGGGCAGTGAGGCTGGCAGAGGCCGACGGAAGGCCCGAAGGGCGTGTGTGTGGAGAAGCAGAGTGGGCCTGACTGGCTCTGGCAGCGGCGCCAGTCACCAAACAGAGCCCTGGCCTCCGAGAGAGGCCATGAGGACATGGACCCCTGGACAGCCCCACTGCGCTGGAGAGAACCAGAAAGGGTGGGAAGTGGAGCTGCCTGAAGTTACTGAGTAGCCCAGAAAGTTAAAGCAGAAGGAAGGAGAAGACCCCTGCCCACAGCCCCCCCTGCTCCCCATGATGTGGAGGGCGGGGTCCTTTAGGCACCACAGCCCCCTCTCCCGCTCACCGTCTTGCTGTGTGGTCCTGCTGCTGGAAGCAGGGGACACAAGACTGTGGGGCCCTGAAATGCCAAGCTTGGGTCTGGGCCTGCCCTCGAAATGCCTTGACCATCCCCAGCTCAGTTTCCTCATCTCTAAACGGGGATCATATTCTATACCAGCCTCTTGGGGGTTTTGTGAAAAGCCACTGAGATAATATGGGGAAAGGGCTTGGCCATACAGAATGTGCAGGAAAAAGAAAACACGTCCCCTTGTTGTTATGATCATTCAGCCTAACAGGGAGCGACAGGGCAGAGTGGGTTGCGTCCAAGCTCTGTGACTTAGCCATGTGACCCCGGGGGGTGACCATGCTTCCTTGTGCGAGATGGGCACAAGTAGCTGTCAGGCTGGTGTGAGGTTAATGAGGTGGTACATGGGAGACCCTTAGGATGGTGCCTGGCAGGTAGTTGGCAGTCCAGAAGTGGTGGTCTTTGGGGCCGATTCTTTGCAGACAACAGCATGAAAGCGTGTGCCTGTTGGATGGCCCAGGAAGAATCCTGTTTAGGTCTCTAGCCTTTGGTGGGAAAACGTGGAAGTCAAAGGCCACCGTCATTGTGAAAAGGAGAACAAAGAGAGTGAGCCAAAAAGCAGGCACGGTGCTCCAGAGTTTAAGTCTTAGTTCCGTGGCCTTAACAGATCACATCACCCACCCCACCACACTGTGCGTCATCCATTCATCCATCTGTCCGTCCATTAAACACAAAGTACTGAGCACCGACTAAGTGCCAGGTACTGTTCAAGGCCCTGGGGCCACAGGAGTGAACAAGACAGCTGTGGTTCCTGCTTCCTGGAGTTGAAGTCTGAAAGAAGACACAGATGAAGCATGGCCAGTTACCCCCAGTGTGACCAGCACAGGATGGGGTAGCACAGGGCGGGGGCCTCCAATCCAGTCTGAGTGGTCAGAGCCTCACATCCCTGTTCTAACAAAGGAAAAAAAATAGAAACCTGCCTGGCTGCTTCCGGGCGAGATGTGAAATACTCCATCACTCACGTAAGTAGTCAGGGAGATCGATCCAAGGTGAAAATGCAAGAGAAAGCACTTGGTACTTGGCTTTTTAGTTTGGATTTTGGCGGGGGGGGGGGGGTGGAGGGTAAATATTGAACTAATGAATTATACAGTAATAATGACAGCAATTATTTATGAAGTGGGTACTTCGAGGGTCATATTGTTTATTAAAAGATTGAAACTCTCCAAAGATTCATAAATCATTGCCATCATCCCCTCTAAGGGTCTCTGCTGTCTTGGGACCTTCCCCACCATTCAGCAAACAAAGGGTTAAAACCTGGGCCAGCAGGGGAGTCTGCTGGGACCCTGCCCCTGCTGTTCTGCCTGGTTGATGCTCAGTTATTAACTATTACTCCACATATCATGACGATCATCCTTTTATCCGTGGGGTAGTTGAGACACAGGAAAGTGAAGTAAGTTACCTGCCTGAGGTCAGGCAGCTAGCAAGTGGAAGAGCCAAGATTTGAACTCAGATCACTCAGGTCTCAAGCTATTGGCTTCTCCAGTGTAGAAGTGTCCTGGGCCCCACCATAAAAACAGAAATAGACCTGGCCCTGTCCTAAAGGGGTGTATGACCCAATTAAGGAACATTCGCAATAAAGGTAGTCGGAGGAGCGTCTGGGAAAATGAGCGCTTCTCTCTGAAGTTCTAGGGAAGGAAGGAGAGACCTGAAGGTCTTGCTGGAGGTGGGCTGACGGGGGATCGACAGAAGGGCTTAGCCAGGCAGAGGGGCCCTTGGAAGGGTCTCTGACCAGTGCAGGCAGAAGGCAGTGCTGGCTAAAAGCCTCCTGGCCACCTGGGGACTGTTCTTCCTCTACTGGACATGGACACATCACACCTTCGTTCCCCTGAGGCAAGGCAAGAAGCGCCCACCCCCCATTCAGCCTACAACTGAAAAAAACAAAAAATCAGCTGCTGCCTCAGTCTCCCTGACTCTACTGATGATGCTTGTACCCTTCACCTCCTCCCACACTGCTCTCTTTCCCTTCCAGGATACGTCAGGGAACAACGTGGTACTGCAAAAAGAACCCAGGACCAGGGTCCGGTCTGCCTCCGCTCCCTCATCAGTCAAATGGTGTTATGAAGACCTGGGATAATATGAATGAGTTCCAGAGGCAACAGAGCGTATGGTCAAGAGGCTGGATTCAAATTATGGCTCCTCCACTTCCCTGCTGGGTAACGCTTGGCCAGTTACTGCACCTCTCTGGGCTTCACTCCCCTCCTCCGTGAAGGAGACGATAATTGTACTTACCACTCACGTATGCGCGCCAGGCATTGTGCTGCTAACCTGCTGTGTGACCTCAGACAAAGTAGCTCTCTTGGTCCTCAACTGTCAGGCAATAATAACCTTTAGTGTGTGCTTACCTCATGTTCAGCACAGAGGTGAGGGTTTCATGTGCACGATTTCATGGGGCGCTCATGACAACCCCCCCGAGATCCCCACCATCGTTACTCCCTGGTGCAGCTGAGGAAACAGGCTTTAGAAGCCATGATCTTAGCCCAACCTGTGCCACTGGGAAACTCCAATAAGTTAAAAGAGTACCTTGAGAGATTTAAAGCACCACATCCCTTCAAAGAATTTTTGCTGTGAAACCCGTGTCTATGGCACCGTGTTGTTGTTTTGCATCTTTAATCAAGTTGACCAAGTGCTGACTTGCGAGCATGACACCATAGTAGGGGCTTTACCTGTGTTACCTCACTGAATCTCACAGCAACGTATAAGGGAGACATTATTATTGGCCCCATTTCACAGATGTAGAAACCGAGGCACAGAGAGGTTAAGTCACTTGCCCAAGATCACACAGTTGCAATGCAGCCAAGCAGGAATTCTAATCCAAGCAGAAGACTGGGAGTTTGGGTCTGGGAGTGAGCAGAGCTTATCCTGGGTTTGTTTATTCCTAAAATACTTTCCATCATCCCACTTCAGATAAAACTGAACACACCTCTTTCAGCTCTTCAGTCTTTCCCAGGACCTTGACCCGGAGCTGCACAGCCAGGTCAGTATTTTCTTACCATGCAAATATTTCTATTCACTATTGCTGACCCCGCCCATCTGCATGCACACTTCAGGTCTGTTCCTAGGCTCATGGCGGTGTTTGAGTTTCAAGGGCCATTCGGTTTTTCCCTCAGGAGACCCCGATGCAGGACACGGCTGAAGCCTTCATGCTGGTTGTCTTTGATGCCTGGAATTGTATTCTGTGTGCCCAGCTGCCTTGGCATGCCAAGTGTGGTTTGCCGGGAACAATGTGGTACCCTGTCTCCCACATGCATACACACACACTGGCACGCACATACTCACAATCCCTGCACACATGAGCTTGGGCCGGGGAGGGAAGGCAATGCACGTGCACACCCAAAATACACATACTTCAAAACCTGGAGAGAGGAGCAAGTTCATAAACCCAGAGCAGAGGTGTAGCCACCCCAATAAAATGTGAGGCTTGTGTTAGATCACACAGTGAAACAGAGCTTTCTCCTCCAAGCTCTCTGTTTCTCTCTCTCTTTCTGAATAGAGCTAAATGTGGCATTAGTCTGTCCCCACTCCCACCCCCACCATCATAACATCAAACACCATTTTCCAGTACGTATGACAGTAAAAACCAATTCGTGTCCATAAGGGATCTGTCAGCTGGCTGAGGGTATCGCATTTACAGATGATGCTGTGCTCGTAATGTCTTGTGGCCATTGATGTCATATGCTTGGCCACTAGCAGAGAACAGGATAAACTGGTACCCGTAAAAATGTTCAAAGCATTGGCAGGGTCTTGCTTTCAAAAGTGCAACTCAGCTAAAAATATATGCCATTGAGGTCCGCTGTGGCAAAGCACACCATTTACCTAACCCAAGGCATTTGGCCTCACTTGGGTTTAGGAAAAAAAAAAAAAAAAAAAAAAAGCCCTTCAGGTTTATTTACTGAAATTGTCATTTCTTTTCCCCCAGAACTTTAATCAGCCACACAGAGCACAAAACCTACATTCAACTCCGATTTTATGACACGAGGCTAACTCCTCCTACGCATATTTATTTCACTTAACTCTTGCAGTCCTGCCGGCTGGGCAGTGCCCCCCGCTATTCATGGGGCTGGCCTCTGAAAAACGCATCACACTGCCCGGTTCCCGCTCTTAAAGCCTGCTTCATTAGCGTGCAGCCTAAAGCCCTCCGCAATCCCAACCAGATGGCTACTTTCATATTATATTCTTATACGTTAAGCCCCTCCCGTAAGATCCAAATAGTATGATTCCAGGGCTAACTCCAAGAGGAGGGGGAAAGACAGAAACGTGGAAAGCAGAGCGTAATCAGATCGCCAAACAAACTGATGGTACATTGCACTTAAAAGGGGGGCCGGAGGACTGCATCCATCAGGCACATCAAAAAGGGGGAAAGAAAGTTGTTTAAATGTCCCCGGGTATCTGCTGCTCTGTTAGAAAGCAAAACCCTCATCACTGTATCTATTATACAGTCAAATGTCAAGCGTGTTTTCCCAAAAGAAGAAAAAAAGCTAAATGATGATGATGATGATGATGATGATGATGATGATGCAGCGGATTGGCATCTGCCGTCAGAAGCCCAGGGCTGGAAGGGTTAAGCAGCCAGCGGTTAATG
The DNA here is from genome assembly GCF_037043125.1 of Eumetopias jubatus. NCBI lineage: Eukaryota > Metazoa > Chordata > Mammalia > Carnivora > Otariidae > Eumetopias > Eumetopias jubatus. The sequence continues at coordinate 130,636,579 of NW_028274815.1, forward strand.
GCACGAATCTCTCCCACTGTGCCACGGAGGGGACAGTCCTTATGACAGACCTGCCCAGGGAATCCCGCCTGGGGACGCCTCACTGCCCCCCGCAAAGTGGCCTCAAGCCGGCTGCCCCGGTCTCCCCTCCTTGGCCAGGGCGAGGGCCCCTCTCCTCCTGCCCCTCTACCTGCGCCCCTAGGAGATCGCAGTCCCCGGGCCTCCCAGCGACCTCAGCCAGGAGCTCAAAGCGCTGCCTGAAAGGAGCAGAAGGGACAGGGCTGGGACGCGGGAGGACGAAAAGACGGAACCCGAAGGCGAGTCGCTTACCTTGGTCTACAGACCCCATGATGCGGAGGGGTTGGCAGTGCCCCGGTCTGAACGCAGCCTCTCTCTGCATCTGGAGGGGATGGGGGCTCGGCGCGCCGGGGGAGAGGGAGAGCCGCGGGGGCCGTCCTCCCTAAAGCATGCTCGCCGGGCTGCCCCGGCCCAGGAGCCTGCGAGCGGCCCGGGAGCTGCGCGCCTGCCGCCTCCGGGCTCGGGCTCCCGGCTCCCGGCTCCCGGCTCGGGCTCCGGCTCGGTCTCCCGGCTCCCGGCTCGGGCTCGGGCTCCCGGCTCCCGGCTCCCGGCTCCCGGCTCCCGGCTCCCGGCTCCCGGCTCCCACCTCCCGCTCCCGCTCCCGGCGCGGCTGGGCGCTCGGGCTTACTCGAGAGGGAACGCGACTTCCTTCCCCGCGCTCCGTGTTTATAGGCTTTCAATGCAGTAAAATAACGGGATTCCCTCACTGTTTCCTCCTGTTTATCCAGCGCCATGGAAACCGCTGGATCCCGGCCATCTCCAAAACTAAGGGCTTTCCTGCAAACTTCACACTCAGGAATCCATGACGTCGCCTCCTCCGTGGCCAGCCAGCTCCGTGGCTCCCTCGGCCGCCAGCACAAGTCCCTGATTGTTCGGGAGAAAAGTCGGGGAGAGGGAGCAGGGGCGGGCAGCGGCGAGGACAAGAGGTGGGGGCTTCCAGGAGCCCCGCGGCTGTCTGCAAGGATGGCCCGGCCACCGCCTGCCCTAGCCCGCCGCAGCTCTTAGCAAACCGTGCCCCCCCCCCCACGACTCCCAGGTCCCCCGTTTTGCAAGCGGGCCTCTCCCGGAGCGAGCTGCCCAGGGCTCAAACCCACAGCCCAGGTGCTCAAGGCCCCTGGATACTGACCCAGGGGCCCTTGCAGGTCCCTGGGGCCTCTCTGGCTGCCCCAATTTTTTTGTCTTCGGGGATGGTGGGGGGGAGGGGAGGGGAGAGGAGGGAAAAAAAAATAAATAACGGTGCCTTGTGTCAACTCTCCAACTCGAAGATTTTTTTTTTTCTCGAAGAGTTTATTTTTAGATTCATTTAGAAAACCCAAGGTTTCCAGTGATGCTCAGAGGCTCCAGCAATAATGAAATGGCCAAAGAGACGCGGAAACCAGGCAACCCATGTGTTTACACATGCTCTGAATAAACAGGAAAATAAAGGGAAGGGATGTCATGAACTTTGCACACTCTCCAGAAGAAGGTCCGTGGGATGCCACGAGTGGCTCCCATCAATGGGCCACAGACCCCGGTAGGTGTGGGGGGGACAGAGGTGCAGTTGTCAAGATGCTCTTTCTCAGTGTCGCCCGGCTCGGCCTCTTCACCTGCACGCCGGGTGGGAGACACTCCGGGCCCACAGACAAATAGCCGGCTTTGACAGTGGCCACTGCAGATACTGTTGATCAGACTGTGGGTAGCACCAAGGCTGGTGACTCATCAGCACCCCCACCCCCTCACAGACAGACTGGAACTTTAAGAGCACTGAAAGTTGCTGGCTCCATCTGTGGGACCACTCTGTTTTCCAGGCCTCAGCTCTCAGACATGACCACTTCTGCTGCAGACGCTGTCCCTCAAAGAGCCACTGGGGAAAGCCCTCACCCCCGCCCAGCCTCACCACCCCCCCACCTCACCTGGAAGCCAGCATCAACCCGCAGGGCCCCCAGTGGTCGGATGTACGGGTCGCTGTGCCCCACTCCTGTGCACCCGGCCTTGTACTCCCTTACCTTGAATTCCTTGCAGCTGCCCCGCAAGCAGGGGATCCTTCTCCCGCGCTTTCCAAAAGGGAAACCGAGGCACACCGAGAGCAGATGAACTTACCTGTTGCTTTACTTGGCAAATACTGGAGTGCAGCCTGTAAGTCCAGGGAGGAGATTCTTTTCAGTGAGCCTACTGAGGAAGCTCCACTCCCTGAGGACTCTGCCACCCCCTCATCAGAGGCAAGAACAGGGTGACCAACCATCCTGGTGGGCCGGGATTGAGGAGGTTCCCAGGATGCAGGACTTTCAGTTTCAAAACTGGGAGAGTCTTGGGCAAGCCGACACAAGTTGGTCATCCTCGGCATGAATGAAACTCGGCACTCAACTTCCTTTTGCTGCCATCCGGACAGCAGGTGGACTGTGAGCCACTGTCTTCTGAGGATGATCACTCTGCACAGAAATACTATGAATAGCAAGCCCTAATTCGGCACCTACTGTGTGCCCGGCCCTGAGCTAGAGTCCTCTATAGAGTCCCGCTCTTGACCCTCCGCAAAATAACACCCCGACCCTGGGAGGGGCTGGCCCTGCGTTGTCTGAGACAGTCACCACGAGCCACAAGCAGCTATTAAAATAGAAAATAATTAACAAATAAAACATACACATCAGTTCTTTGGTTGCACGCACCACACTTCAGGTGCTCAAAAGCCACACGCAGCTATTTGCTACCAAGTTGTACAGGGCAGCAGAATAGGCGGCTTACCTCACTGTAGAAAGTTCTATCAGGCAGCACTGGGTCGGAAGACCTAAGAGACAGGAGAGAGAGCTCTAGAATCAGACTCTTGGCTCTGCCACGGTCACTTACCCACTCTACAAAATGGGGACACCATTAATACCTTGCTCAGAGTTGACATAAGAACGGGATGCTAAGAACAGGAAGCCATATAATAAGTGCTTGAAATATATACTAAAACAAAACAAGGGGCGCCTGGGTGGCTCAGTCGGTGAAGTGTCTGCCTTCAGCTCAGGCCATGATCCCGGGGTCCTGGGATTGAGCCCTGAATAGAGCTCCCTGCTCGGCAGGGAGTCTGCTTCTCCTTCTCCCTCTGCCTCTCCCTCTCCCGCTTGTGCTCTCTCTCTCGTTCTCTCTTTCAAATAAATAAACTTTTTAAAAAATCTGTAATGAAATGAAACAAAACAAACAAACAAAAACCTTGCCATGGTCAAATTGGGAATAGTGCTTAAGCCAGGACTGAGACTGTTTGAACCTGCAGTCCATGCCCTTGACCTCCAAAAGCCTCCCTTTATTAAACAACTATGCTGTCTAGGTCATGCAAGAGAGTCTTTGCAGGATCTCGTTGTTCATCTCGCCTTCCCACTGGGCTTGATGCTGTGAGCCCCATTGACAGATAAGCAAACTGAGGCTCGGTGAGTTGATGTTCACACCACCCGCCTAGACTGGAACCCAACTCTGTTTGGCTGCAAAGCCCGTGTTCTTGGCACCACGGCCCCTGCTCCCAGAGGCCTCCCTGGGAGCTGAGGTCTTAGAGGCCAGAAGCAAGGCAGGAAACTAGCACGCTGGGCCCTCTTCTGCCAGACTCATTATCGGGGATAATTTTAGACTTAGTCCCACCCAGGCTCAGGCCTCGGAGGCGAGTCCCCATCTCCACAGGTGCCCAGTGCTGCCGAGAGGGGGCCGCCTTCTGGAACTCGGTAGAAGTAGCGTTAGCCACATTTTTATGGAGCCCACTCTTTGTCACAGTTAAGCATTTTTCCCTTTTAAATCACTCTCATACTGCAAGGATTGGAGCCGGGGGAGTCGAGGCTGAGTCACCTAATTTGCCCTTATGGGCTGCAGCTTTGGGCTTCTTAGTTTAGCTGTTCAGTTCCTCAGACAATTTCTTTCCTCTCCCAGTGCCAGGGCAAGAAATATTTTGTCCTTTTGAACTGAACCACCCACTGTTTTTCACTTCTCTCGAGCACTCTCCCTTTTTTTAAGGGATGCTCCGAGGGGGGTGGGTGGGGAGCTTCCGCCCACTAAATTATCCACGAAAACTCCCAAAATAGAAGCTCTCAGCTGGGGTGGGAACGGGCCAGCATATGAGGAAAAAGCGAAAAAGAAGCTGAATCAAAGCAAATAGAAGGAGTCCAGGTGGCCGTGGGGAGAAAGGCCCGGGGAGACTGCAAGACATCTGGGCTGCAGGAGACCTTGAATCACCGGGGAAGCCTTTTATTAGACTCTCTTCCCCCCAACAGCCCCATAAATAAGAAACACAGGTATTTCTGCTGAGACGCCACTTACTGGGCCTGTCCCCAACAACTGATTCAACACCAGGAATATTTAGAAGGATTTGGGCATTTTCCCTGAGGGCACCTCACTGGTCCTCCGGCTGCAATTATAGCTCAAGTGTCACCTCCGTCTGCCGGTCACCTTGACCCGCGGCCCCTTCCTGCCGAGAGGCAGACAGCAGGGGAGAAGGGGGCTGGACGACCACGTGTCCCAAGCACAGACAGCAGGGCAGACACAGGTGTATACAAACCAGAATCGCGAGGTTTGTGGATCTCTCCACCCCCATGGACATTCATCGGGCACTTACTCTACGGCAGGAATGAACTCAACCGAATCGTCACCGCAACCCTGTGATTATCATTTTGCAGGGGACGAAGCTGCAGCACAGAGGGGTTATGCACCTTGCTCCGGGCTGCACAGCCAGTAAGTGGCAGAAGGGAGATGTGAACCCCAAACCACCTGGCTCGAGAGCCCACGTTCTGACCCACCAGGCTACACTGCCTCTTATTTGCCCTGAGGAACTCCCCACCCCCCACCCCCGCCTCCAAATACCTATTCACCTACCAGTTGACGCCATGCACCTGGCGCCGGCGAGTGGTGGGAATGGGGTGGGGACACAACCGGAGGTCATGGGCCTTGCCTTGAACTTGGCTGAGAAGCACCCCACCCCCACCCCCGTGCCGAGGGAGTACTGGGGAATTGTAGCAGCACAGGGCCTGTCCGAGGGGACCGTAAATGCTGGAGGCCTCAAGCACAGAGGTCAGGGGGCCAGTGAGCTTTGCCCAGGCCTCTCTACCTCCCAGCTCCCTCAGCCAGGACGCCGGTGGTCGCCCTCCTTAACGCTGTCCCTCCCTCCACCGCCACACTCCCCTCCTACGAAGCCCTTGTGCTCATCCCCTTCGCTTCCTCCCCGCACTGCCAGCCCTGCCGGGGCACCCCCGTGCCCCCCTCCTCGCTGCTGTCCCTGCTTCTCTCCTATGCCGGCCCCCTACTTAAGTCCACGCTGTCCTGCATGCTCTTTCCCAAACTTCAGAATCGAAAGGGGGCACCCCATCCTGTCATTCTCCCCTGCTTAAGACCCTCCATGGGGCCACGATTGCCTTCCGAATCAAGTCCAAACTCCCGTGTGTGGCTTAAAGACCTAGAAAGCTTCTGCACCCCTTCCAGCCACAGCGCTCACCTCTGAGCCCCTTGAGCCCCGTGTCCCTGCCCTCGGGAAATACTCAGAGCCCCACAGCCTCTGCCTCCTGCCCCGCTGCCCGGCTTCCCACCACGCCGCTGCTCTTTCTGGGCTCCCGTGCCCTTTTCCCCATTCCTCTCCCCACTCCGGTCACCCCGCCAGCCTCCGGGCCCTGCCCTGGAGCTGTACCTACTTCTCCAGGAGCCGGGAGGCGCTGAGGACACTGCGTTGCCTGAAGTTCTAAGTGCAGGGCCTGGTCACATAAGCGCTCAGTCGTTGTACTGAAACTACCATCCTGCCACGGTGGACAGCACTTAGAGGAGCTCCCAGATGCACCAAAAATGCCATTTCAGAGGCTCCCCAGCCCCCACCGCAGAGGTCCCGGCCACCCTCCCCGAAGGTCCCAGGGTGCCCGCCCCGGGGAGGGGGGGGGTCCCGCTCTCGTGCAGTCCCCTCCCGCCCTGTGCCACCCTGGGATCTTGCCCAAACAGTGGTACGTGGCTCCTGCAGCTGGGTCATAGAGACATGCGGTTTCTGCCTTGCTTTCCTGGGTCCCTCCCTCTGGGGCAGCCCGCTGCCATGTTGTCGGGACACGTGGGCGGCCTCTGGAGAGCCTCCTGCCCATGGCCACATCTTCAGATGATGGGGCCACATCACCCACCTAAGCTGTTCCTGCCCCACGGAAACTGAGATCATTCACATTTGTTTTTTTAAAGCCATTGAGCTTGGAGGGAACAACCAATAGCTAACACATCGGCCTCTAAGAGCGGGCCCTACCCATCTGACCGACCCCATCTCCCCCATTGTCCCATCCCAGCCTCCCTGTCCTTCCCCGGCCTGGCCCCACCGTGTGGCCCTTGTGCTGACTTACCCCTCTGCCCGGAACCCTCTGTCCCCTGCTCCCTCATGGCCGGCTTCTGGCATCTTCTTGGTCCCCATTCTCATGTCACCCTCTGAATGTGTTCTATGACCCTCATCTTGGAAATAGGGTCCTCTACCCTACAGCTCAACCCCACCCCACAAATCTCAACCCCAACACCCTGTTGAATTTCTGTACAGTATTTGCCACTTACCACAAATAAATTGTATATTCATCCGTGTTGTGTATGTCTCCCCTGCTCGTACCTCAAATAGCAATTCCACGAGGGCAGGAACTTTGTCTTATCCACTGCTGTCTCCTGGGCACCTAGAAAGATATGGTTGGGCCTTCAAAAGGTTTGTTGAGTGAATAATATGAAATTATCTCATCTGTTTGTTTGCTTGGTTATGACTCATCTCCCCACTGGACTGGGAGGCTAAGGGCATGCCCGTCTTATGTGGGGCTCGGGGTGACATCTGGAACTGGTGGGTGCTCAGTAAATAATCCTATCTCCCGTCTACCGGGTGACGTCTATGCACTCACTCATTGTCCTCACAAAAACTCTGGGGGATGAAGATGACTGTTCCCATTTTGCAGGGAAGGAAACTGAGTCACAGAGACTCCAGGCAGCAGACAGAATGTGAACTTGGACCACAGCAGCCGACTCCAAAGTCACGTCTCTAGATACTCTCAATACTTGTTCCATGAATGGCGGGGACAGACAGACATGTCTGTCCGGCCACCTTCTCAGCTGGCGGGGGAGTCCCCTCACCCCATCACGTGGCCGAGGACGTGGATGAGATGCTCCCCGGGGTTGGCAGGGCAGAAGGAACGAGGCGGTGGCTGGACAGCTGGAGAGGCTTTCCCCGTTTCCAAGGGATGGAAAGGTTCACCTCATCTGGAAAGAACTCCCAGTTCTGTGGTCGTGGCAAAGAGCAAGGTGTCTCCCCTGCCCGGTTCATTTCAAAATACATTGTCTTGCTTTTAATAGCCTCCCCGATCCGCTCTTGGAGGTTCTAATGACTGACTGTTCCCAAAATAATACCCAACACCGCTTTTTCCAACTCAGAAGTGCTGAATCTTGCTACCTCCCCATCAGCTGCTGGCTGCCACCGAGAGCTCTGGTAATCCCAGGGTCCCCCAAGCCGGAATGTGACCCAACAGGGAGGTTTCCAAGGCATTTGGAGAGAACCCCGGACGTTCCCTGCCAGCTCATCGGCCTGCTGACAGCAAGTTTCCAGGGAGAGCCTGCCCCTCTGCGGGGCTCCCTCCGCTGCTCCAAGATCGCTGAGCCGGGATGCGGCAGGAGGCCAAAGGCGGCCCTCGGAATGCCCCGGGGGCCCTCAGGGATGGGGAAGATTTTCCTAGAAGCTGGAGAGCTGACGTGGAGTGAGAGGGAACCGGCTTGGCTTGCCTTTCTCCTTCTGCGGGCAGAAGAAAAAGAAAGGGGGAGAAGGAAAGGTTTATCTCGTTTGCATTTTTCTGAGAGCTAAGCTGGAAAGCATCAGGCCTTCCGTTTGTTAAAAGAAGGACTGAGTTGCATATAACTCGAATTTTACTCCTCATCCTTAAAAAATCAAATGGGCTATCTTGTTGCTTTGTTTATGTATTCAACAGACATTGTCACAGACCTGCAATCTTCTGGGCACTGGGGATGCAGCTGTGAGCAAGAGATGCAGATGCTAAAAAGAGAGAGAGAGAGAGAGAGAGAGAGAGAGAGAGATGCAGATGCTGCCTCTACTGAGCTCACAGTCCATGGGGGGGAGATCAAAAATGGACACATGAATACAGAAGACACCGTTGCGTGGCGATACGTGCCAAGAAAAAAACAAAGTGGAACAAGAAGCTAGAGAGGGATGGGGGAAGGGGATGGTTTCAGCCAGGATGGTCAGGGAAGGCTTCACTGAGGAGGTGGCACTGAGCAGAGTGAAATAGGAGAACTGGTTATGCAGATAGGTGGGGAAACACACCGACAACAGAGGAAACAGCATGTGCAAAGGCCCTGAGGCGGCATCCTCTATGGCGGTGAGCCTGCTGTCACTGGAAATATTTATTCCTTCATGCATTTGACAGGCTTCCTGGGCACCTGCCATGTGACCCTGAACTTGCTGCTGGGGACACAGTGAGGAAACAAGACAGACAGTACACGTCTTCAGGGAGCTCTCCATCCAGTGGGGGCAAGAGAGGTCAACACACATTACAAAGCAGGTTGCTAGCCCTGCTAAGGGAGAGGCTTGGGGAGCCACAAAACTCATGGGAGAGCCACATAACCTAGTCACACTTGCCTTCACGAACAGTGTCATCTACATGGTGTCAATAATAGTCACTAAAATTTATTGTTTATTCTACACTCTGCCTTATTCCATGTGTTTGACATGTATTAACTCATCTAGTCCTTATAATCTTTGAAAGAAGTTCAAATATTTTCCCTTTTCAAAGATGATGAACAAGGTTAAATGACTTGACCTAGGTCACATGGTGAAAAGGCCTGGAATCAAACTCTTAAAGGGACAGGACATAGTCTCTATTTGCCCTTCTTCCCTTCCTGCTAAAATGGGGACTCAAGGTGCTCAAGCAGCCATTTTGGGGCCATGAGGTAGAAACTGTGTTAAGGGAGACAAAGCTGCCAGCTAAGAAGGAGCTCAGGTCCCTGAGGATCATGGGGCCTCCATCTCAACCCTGGATCTCCTAACCAGGTTCTTTTGTAAGAGAAAAATAAATATTTAACTTGGTTAGGCCACTGTTATTTAGGGCTCTTCAGTATAACAACTAAACTTGTCCTAACCAACGTGGATTTTATGTTAAGAGTACAAAGACCTCAAGTACAGAGACATTGAGTAATGCGATCACATAGGCACTTCAGAAAGATGGCCATAAGTTGGGTTAAGAGTCAGGCTCCAGAGCCAGCTGGCCTAGGTACCAATCCTTGCTCTGCTTCGCCCTAACTTTGTGATCTTGGGGGAGTTACTTAACTGCTTTATACCTCAGTTTCCTCATCCACACAGTGGGGGGTAGTGTTACCCAACTGGAGAGCCGCTGTGGGGAGTTAGCACGTGTAAGGGTATTTAAAATAGCACCTGGCATGGGGCGCCCGGGTGGCGCAGTCGGTTACGCGTCCGACTCTTGGTTTCAGCTCAGGTCATGATCTCATGGGTCGTGAGATCAAGCCCCGCGTCGGGCTCTGCGCTCCGCATGGAGTCGGCTTCAGAGTCTCTCTCCCTCTTCCTCTTGCTCACATTCTCTCTCTCTCTCTCTTAAATAAATAAATAAAATCTTTTAAAATAAAATAAAACAAAACAGCTGCTGGCACATATGAGGGAAGCTTAGGGTCCAGGAGAGCTCTCTCAAGGAGAGCTGGAAAAGCCTGCCGGCACTTGCCTCACCCAGCAGGCACTGGTAGGCACCTGGGAGCCCGGAGAGATGTCTGGAGCCAGCCCTGAGCCTTTATTCGCAGGCAAGGGAAATGGGCTGAGGGGGAGAACACCTGGAGGGGGCAGTCATCAGGAACAAAGCTGCCGGGCCGTGGGGAGCCATATCTAGAGTGGGGTGCAGACTGGGCCACGTTGCAGAAAGCCACCTCAGCACAATCCAGCCCAGGAAGCCATGCCTGGGAGCCCCTTGCGGAAACGGGGCAGGCCCCCCACCGGGAGAAGCGTGCTGCACTTTCCCCCCAATGGGCTCCCTAGAAGATAAGAAACCCAAGCTTCCTGAGGATATGCTCTGAACCTTCCCACTGGCTCCTCTGGGCTTGTCAAAATATTTCTTTGTGGAGCCATCCCTGGTTTTCCATTAATAAAAGTATTTTTGGGCTCCTGGCAACAATGAGTGAGTGTTACAAAAGAGGTCGGGCCTTCCAAGGTAAACACAGCTCATCCCAGCCCTGGTTGGTGGCTCTGGGCCACCGAGCAGAAGAGCTGTTGTTCTTACTCTGGGCCTCTCTGCCTTCTGAGCCGTGATCAGGTTCAGGGAGAGCAGGCTCTGGGGCCGTCAGCCTCTGCAGGGAAGACAGAGCCTCACACTATAGCAGAAGCACAGGGCCACTGCTGTTCAGGATCCCTGGCCTTTCCTCGTGCAAAGCATGCCCCATCTATTTACATGAAATGCTGGCACCGTCCGAACTAATCCGGACGATGGCAATCAGACCAACATTTGGCTGGGCAGAGGATGGAGGGTAGGGGGCCTGTTCACTGCGAAAGGCAACAGAGATGTTCTGCATTGAATGACTGAACTGTACACTCAAAGCCTGCGTCTCGTTGTACATAAATTAAAATTTAGTAAAGCTGACTTTAAAAAAAAATACCAGCTTTCTGACTCAGGGTGCTAATTCTTCCTACAATTTCTTTGGTCTAAGTCAGGGGTTGACAAACTATTACCAGATATGGCCCGTTGCCTGGTTTTTTAAATAAAGTTTTATTGGAATGCAGACATGCACATTAATTTATGGACTGTCTATGGCCATGTTCACGACAAAATGGCAGAGTGGTACGACTGACTTGCAACAGAGACCATGCGGCCTACAGAGCTGAAAATATCTTCTATCTGGCCCTTCACAAGGTTTGTTAACCCAGCTCTAGAGAAAAACTAGGAGCTGACTACTCCTTTAGATGCATCTGTTTTCAGGGCTGAATGCACCCAACCTCCCAACCTCTTTATACCCAAACTGCTCCAGTCCCCAGCTCCCGTGTGTGCCTGACAACTTCTCCCTCCCAGTGGCAGGCAGATGTGGGAAGATCCAAGTCCTCCGGAAGGTCTCTCGATTTGCCCCATTTGGGAACCATCTGACGTGGCTTTAGAAGCGCCTTCTGCAGCCCAGGTTTTAATGTCTGGGAGCTTGAGCGGGTGAATCAAGCATCTAAAAGACGGTCCTCACACAGAACCCGGTCCCATGAGGCAGGAGACCGTAACGTGGTGGCACTCCCTGGGGAGACTTTATATGCCATGAATTAGGTTTCTCTCTGTCCTTCCTTCCTTTCCCTCCTTCCATCCTTCCCTCTTTCATTCCTTCCTTCTGCAAAGACACCGCCGGCGACCGAATTGGTTACATGGGCCAGAGTCTCTCAAACTGACTCTTTTTCATGGCACTGACTCAACCTGGAGTCGGGAGGTAGTGTAAGATTTCATTCCCATCAGCTACAAGAGTAACAGGAAAATGAATAAACAAAATGGAGGCTGTGAGCAAAAGACTCCAGGGAGGGCCTGCCTCCCACCGACCTCTCTCCTCCAACCTGAAGTCAGAGCATGGAACGAACGCGGGAGACAGACAATCTCAAGGTCCCAATCCTGAACAGTCCTGAAGCTCTGACTGGGGCGGGGGGGGGGGGGAGCGGGGGGCGGGCCTGGGGGCAAGAGGGACCTTATGCCATGCTGCTGGGGGATCCTTCTGCGGGCAGTTCGCTCTAAATACTCACCGGCTTTGCCCCTAGCCCCTAACATCCCTGCCCGCTTCTGGAATAAGTACTCCAATTCTTATTGCGGGATCAGACCTTTCTGACTCTCTGCTCATGCAGTTCAGGAGGGGCTGACTCTATCCCCAGCTCTTGGGACAAGCAAGGGACCCAGGTCCAGCTAATCAGCATTCAGACTGATTGGCTCAGGCCAGTGAGAATCAGTCCCGGGACTTTAGTTTGAACGGTTGGAAAAGAGAATCCCACTCACACATACATTCTCTCTTTCCTCCTGAGATGGAACGATATTTGCCTGGAATCGTTATCAGCCCTCTTGATGCCCTGTGTCCTATATAGCAAGATGTTGGAGGATGTAAGCAACACAGAGAAAGGCCAAGAGACTGAAAGAGATTAAGTGCTGCTGACAACATCTGAGCCCCTGAATCCAGCCATACCTGCAGCCAGCGGAAACTTCATTAGCCTCTCATGTATATGAAAACATTTCTTTTTCACTTAAGCCACTTTGAATTAGGTTTTCTGTCATTTGCAACACCTTCTCTTTCATCCACGGGAATTTGAAAGCTGGAAATGGTGCCCCAGTTGCTTGCTACCCAGAAAGACAAGGGCAAACTAAGGGAGATGCAGAGAAATGGAGCCAGACTTTGATCACACCATTCCTGAAACCCACTTACTGCTGTCGTTCCTGATGATGAGATCACACACTTCCTCTGCAGGAAGTCAGTTTAAGCCAGTTTGAGTCAGGTTTTGCATTACTTGTGGCCAAAAGTGTCCCAAGTGGCAAACTCCATTTTCTTACGTGTAACACAGAGATGATCACACTTATCTCAAATAGCAGCTGTGAGGAATAGAGAGCAGCATAAGGGCTCCAGCCCAGAGCCAACAGGCAAAGCAGAAGCTCTGCAGGTGGTTCCCGTCAAGTCTCTGACTTACCCTCTTCCCGTCCCTCACAGCGGGCCCCACGCCAGGCGGGCTGGTGGCCATGTCATTATGGACTCTGGCGGGTAGGACAGGGCCCTCCGTGTGCCATGGTCGCTGGTTCCTCAGATGGAGTCAAGGGCAACACTGCCAGGGTGGGCCAGGAGACAACCAGGGCCGGGACCTCACCCAGACCCCGGCTAGTGCATGTCGTTCACCCTCCTTCTGATAAGACAGCCCCGCAAATCTCTCTCTGGCAGCCCACCCCTTCCCCTCCCTCATCTACACACTTGGAGGGGCTTCACCCCCAATTTAAAGTTGGGTCATGTGATGTGCAGACAAGATGGCGGGCTCCCAGAGAGCTGCTGTCAAGGGGTGAGGCCTGGTGCGCCTAGAAGCAGATTTGAAAAGCAAGTTTCTCTCCAAAACCTTGTTTTCATACCACCTGATGAGCATCTCGATTCACCACGGCAGCGGCAGCAGGAAAAGGGCGATATCAAAGAGAATGATCTTGAAACGTTTACCCAAATGGAGCTTTCTCCTGGGTTCGTCATAAATCTATATAATCTTCCTTCCAGGTTCCTGTCACTGCCAAGTAGAGCTTGCTTTGACATCTGCCAGGGGGAGGATGCTATGCACCCTCCTGTGGACACAGCAAATGTGCCCTCCATCAGATCCTGTACGTGGCGATGCAGACACACATGACCACGTGCTGGAACCAGAACGAGAGGGGAGGAACCCATCACGGAACAAGTCGGCAAAACGCTCTTTACTGCTGAGCGCCAGTGATGTCCCTGGGGACAGTACCACCGACATTGTCAGAAACTAGATTCTCCGAAAGACAGAGGGTATTAGGTTCTTAGGAATCAGAGAAATGTGACCTCGTGCTTCATGGGGCATTTGCAAAAAAAAAAAAAAAAAAAAATGCAATGGGTGTTGTCACTAATACGTTATATAGTGAAATGATAAAATGTCCTTCCAGGGGCGCCTGGGTGGCTCAGTCGGTTAAGCACCCAACTCTTGATTTCAGTTCAGGTGGTGATCTCAGGGTCGTGGGATCGAGCCCTGCATCGGGCATTGCCCTCAGCGCCGAGTCTGCTTGTCCCTCTCCCTCCCGCACTTGCATGCTCTCGCTCATAAATAAATAAATAAAATCTTAAAACAACAACAACAAAAAACCAAAAACATCCTCTCATAAACAAACAGAAGTCGGGGAAGGGGGGAGGTGAGAGGTGCGAGGTGACCAAGGCCTACGTCCATCAGCGCCCGGAATTCCCCTGACCACTGGGATTGGTTCAAGGACAAGCACGTGAGCCAGGCCAGGGTTCCACCAGAAGCCTTCAGCTGGGCTCCGGACAGACTCACTCTTTCCTGCTGGAAAGGAAGGTGGAAGGAGGTGGCCACCATGGCAACAGCAGGGGCAAGCTGGGGCAGAGTCCGCACAGCGAAAGCAGAGCCGAGACACTGGGAGAGAAACTGAATCCCAGCCCCATTGTTCGAACCCCTTCATCCCACTAGGTCTGAAGTCCGCCCTGGACTTTTCAGTGATAAACTCCTTCTTTTTACTTAGACTAGTTGGTAAGGTTGGGTTGTTCAGGGCACAGGGGAACATCGAATTTCAGGTAAACAATCATTTTTTAACGTAAGTATATCCTATGCAATATTGGAGATGTACTTATGCTAAAAGATTATTCACTGTTTCTCTGAAATTCAAATGTAATTGAGTGTCCTGTGTTTTATCTGGCAACCCTGCCGGCTTGGACCAGGTTAGCTGAACCCAAGAGGTGAGCTGGGCTTTCCCAGAGGCCCAACCTTCAGTAAGACCTCCGAGATTCGCTCTGGCCCTGCCTCCCCCCACAGGCCAGCCCAGGGCCCAACGGCAGGAGTGCACACGTCCCCTGCATCGCACTCCCTTAGACTGATTTCCCCTGTGAGCAGGGGCACGGCCTGTGAGGTAAAGGCCCGTCACCCCCTCCCACTTGGAAATGCCTACCATATACTGAAGGCTGTCCCCGCTTGCTCGTGCTTCCTCCTTCCAGCGTGATTCTACGAGGCAGGCGAACAGACAATCCTCGTTTCTAAATGAGTAAACTGAGGCTCAGAGTTTTGGTGACTCTCACGGGGTCACACAGCTCATAAGTGGTAGGGCCATGTTCCATGACCAGCCCGGGTTCCAGGAACGATACCTCCAAGCAGGAGAAACCGGGGCAAGAGCTGCTCCCCAAAGATCCTTCAGAAGAAGCCCTGGGGCCACCCTCTGGATGGAAGCAGGAGGCCTAGGGAGGTCTGAGTCTCTGAGGCTGGGATCAGCAGAAAACCTAGACTTTTCTGTGGGACTTCAGGGCCTGGGCGCAGAGAAAGGGGAAGGACACCTAATAAACTGTCCTCACACGGGCAGGGGTGCACAGGGCACAGTGGGCCACAGGGGGCAAGACCCATACCTCCAGCTTCCAGCGTGTTCTGCCCGGGCTTTCCGGCCCTTGTCCTCAAGGGCTCCTCATGTTCAACTTTGGTTTTGCCTTTTTTTTTTTTCTTTTTGTCTCTCTGTTTTGACCACTTGAAAAAAAAAAAGCAAGCAAGCAAACCAACAAAGCAAACATCTGGAAAGCTTTGTGGAAAATGGCATCTTGGAGGACCCACCCTCCCTGGAGTTGGAGCGCAAATGCCCATGGGATTCACAACTGGCCCCCAAATGCTCTCAGAGGAGAGACACAGGCCCCTCTGTTCTCCTACCAAAGCCCTGTCTTCGCCTGGGGTCACGTCCTTCCAAAATCACCACCACCTCCAGAGGGTGGCTCCCAACCCCCAGCCCTGACCAAGTGGCCAGCAGGCTGGTGGGCCTCCCTGCCCCACGCCCGGCACACCCCACCCCAGCGAGTCCCTCCCGCTCGGCTCTCTCTTTCCCACTCCACAGTCACTGCCTTGCCTCAGACAGGTCTCCTGCCTCCTGGCCCCCCCAGATGCCTCTTCCACGTCACCTCACCTCTCCTTCCTCTCCCGTTGACCCCCTCTCTCACCACCACTGCCAAAGGGCTCTTCCCAAAGAACAGCTTGGATGATGATATCACTCCCCTGCTCCACGACCTTCTCTGGCTCCCATGGCCTCCTAAAAAAAGCACCAGCTTCCTCACTGCGGTGTTAAACCTTCCTACGATGCCTATGTTGCTTTGGTGTCCAGCTTCTTTCTCTTCTTTTGGGAACTCTGCTCTCCGTTTTCTTGGGGGACAGGGGAGAAGTCACAATCTCCCCCTTTGCATCATGTGGTTTGGGGTTGCCTTCGGTCCCAGGTCCAGCAGGGCACTGCGTGGCCCAGGCTGGGCTGGTGAGTGTGCTACATTCCCCTGAACATAGGAGTTGGTTCAGGACTGGCCACATGGCCCAGGGTAGGCCAGCCATGCCAACCCCCGGGCCCTGGCTGGAACTACTGAGGTCTCTCTCTCTCTCTCGGTCTCTCTCTCTCTCAGTGTTGCCAGCCTTAGAAGATGCAGGTTGGGGCACCCGGGTGGCTCAGTCAGTTAAGCATCCTATTCTTGGTTTCAGCTCAGGTCATGATCTCAGGGGTCATGAGATAGAGCCGCACATCAGGCCCAACACTCAGTGTGGAGTCTGCTTGAGATTCTCTCTCTCCCTCTGCCCTTCCCCATGCTCTCTCTCTCTCTCTCTCTCTCTCTCAAATGATTAAATAAAATCTCTAAAGAAAAAGATGCCGGTGCAAGCAGGGTGCAAGCAGGGGGAGCAGCAGAGGGAGAGGGAGAAGCAGGCTCCCTGCCAAGCACGGAGCCCGACATGGGGCTCCATCCCAGGACCCTGGGATCACGACCCAAGCCGAAGGCAGACGCTTAACCATCTGAGCCACCCAGGTGCCATCATTCTCATTCTTGTGGCCCACACAGAGCTCACCCCACCTCTCCAGTTTCAATATGGCATGTGATCCAGAACCAGCCCACCAGGGCATTCCCAAGCTCCCAGCCACAGAGGTCGTCCCAAGGTTGGATGTGTGACCAACCAATGAGAGTCAGGCCTAGAACTTTGGCTGGAGCTCATGAGAAGGAGATCCTCTGTGGACCAAGATTGGAAACCAGAAGAATACAATCCTGGGCTGCTGGGGCCATCAGGTAGAGGTTCTGCCTTAGGAAGAAGCAAAACATATGGCCAAACAAACTCAGGAGTTAGAGGCAGATGCCTAATACCATGTTCATCTTAGATCCAGCCACGCCTGAAGCCAGCCCTGGCTTCTTAGGTACATGAGCCAACAAATTGCGCTTCTGTCTCCTGCAACCGTGCATCTCAGCTGATGCAATTGCCCGGTTTTCTCTCCATCGTTAGGCCTAACCCAGAGCACAAGAAGTCCGTAAGTACTTAGTCACTGATTAACTGAGTGCAGGGCAGGCTCTCTACCCTGTCACGAGCCCCTCTCCCTCACTGCCACATTCCCAACTCTTAATCTAGCTAAGGTCCACCCATCTTTCAAGTCTCCGCTTAACTATGACTCCCAGAAAGACCTTGCTTAATACTCCCAGAAGATAATTAAATTAATTAATTAATTAACTAATTAAAATAATTCAGTCCCCTCGGGGCCTCAAAGCACTTCTCACCTAGCACTTCTCAGGCCATTGCCTAATTGTTGGCGGGAGTAATTATTCTATGACTGTCTCCCCCCTTCCCTCCCCACAAAGCTACAAACTCCACCAGGTCAGACAGTCTCACCTGCCACTGTGTCCTCGGAGCTGGCACAGAACCTGGCACCCACCGAGGGTTTAGGAAACCGGCCCTCAATTAATGCACACACTGACACCACTCGGAATCAATGAAAAGAATCCGTCCCACGTTTCTCAACTTGAATAGAGATGGTGGGACCACATCTCCCATTAGTCCCTTGTCCCTTGAAGAAGGGTTCCTAGGAGAACCGGCTTTGGGGGGGCTCAGAGAGAAACTGCCTCTTTGTTTTGTGCAAGTCCACAGGGGTAATTAGCATATTGAACTCGATCAGAAAGCCCAACACAATTTGTGATTCATTACTGGGGACCCTAGCCACGCCCTGAAGCAAATGTCAAATTTCACACATTTAATGAACTCCATACTTGAAATATGTGGCCTGTAAAGTCTGATTTACACTGCTGTTAAAATCGCTGGTGCCTCAAAAAGGAATGTGAAAAGTATATATTTGCGCGCAGAGAAGGGGCTTTTTTTTTTTTTTAAGACACTAATTCACTCCAAGGCATATAAACGTCCCCTAAAGCATTATTGCAATTGCAATATTTCTTTCAGCACCTCCAATTTAGTTACCAACTTTTGAGAAGAGTGGCTGTGTTAGGTCACACGCGAGTGAAAAAGTGCCACCATGTAATTGTCAGCTCGCGGGAAGGTAAGCGGAGTTGACAGCTGAGCTGGGGACAGCCCCCAAAAGGCAGAGCAGAGTTTACCTGGCACTATAATTAAACCTGCCTTAAGTCAACACTGCTCCCTGGCAAGATGATCTTTTTTTTTTTTTTTTTTTCCCAGTTCAGCCACAATCCGTATTTCCTGGATACTCCCACCTGGTGTTTCTTTCCTCCCCAGGTTGGCCGCTGGCTTTGGCACGTTGTAGGTACGTTCGATGCCCCTGGCTGCGGAGCTACCCGGAGGGTGACAGATGGCCTCCCTCGGAGGAGCTCCAGGGCGCAGGGGCGACACAACCAACCTTCACCGACACCTTCTGGGTCAAAAAGGACACCCGACCCTGTTTTCAAGCTTTGGCGTCTCGGAGAATTCTGTCTGTGGGACAGAACCCACGACCCCCCGAGGGGGAAAGCGTGGAAGACCACTCTGGGAGCCCAGGCTGCCGGAAGAGCGGGGGTCAAATCTGATTGGTCTTTATCCACCCGCCTCTGGCCAGTGATTGGTTTAGGAGTGGGCGGGTATCCCAGTCCTGGCCAATGACCTGTACGAGGGAACGCCCGGGAAAGTTCTCCAAGCTGAGCAATAGAGACCGCCTCGTTCTTCTAAAATCCCACCCGAGCTTCTGAGAGCCGCGCTGCTGTGGAACAGAAGAGGAGGAACAGAAGCCTGGAGAGGCGAGGCCTTGAGCAGGGAGTTCAGCAGCAAGGCCAACACGACTACCGCGGGGGGGGACGGGAGTTATTCTTTGACCACCGAGCGGGCACTCGCCCTTTGGAGAAGCACCTCTTGTCCATGGCAGGCGGTCTGGAGGAACTGTTGCCCAAAATACCCCGCCGTGTGAGCCAGCCTGAGCTCATGAGATTCTCCCACCAAGACTTTTGACTTTTGAGTGATGCAAGATGGGGGGCCGGAAGGGCGACAGTACAGCGGGAGGTGACCCGTCTAGAGTGCATTAGCTCCTGCGACCACCTCCCCAGCACGTCCTGGTTCTTGTCGGTTCCAAGCTGAAATACCAGTCAGCCAGCCGCTCCTCATCCTGGCCATAAATCCCCCCCTCCCTCTTTCCTGCTTCACTTCGCCAGGGCTGACTTCAGCTGTGTGCCAGCCCAGAGCTGTCACTGATACAGGCTGGCTTTGTATGTCCATGCGCCATGCCAGGCACTTCCCACTTGTCACCACGTCTATTTCTTCCAGCAAGTACTATCAGTTAGGGATGAGGCAACACACAGACCCATGCCCATTTCACAGATGTAAACTCTGGGGCTCAGAGTGCAACATCTGCCCGGCTTTCCGTGGTTAACGAGTTGCCAGGTCTGGCATTGAAGTTGTTTCTTGCTGTCCCTATCTGTTAAAGGAGTTGAATTTCATTTCACCCACATGGTTATAATGAGGACTCAACGAGATAACGAGATAACCTAAGTGGAAGTAACTATGACATGGCATACATACCCCCATTTGGAAGCCACATGGCTCTCGAAAGGTATTTTGAGAGGCATTTCCTGAGCCCTGGGGGGGGGGGGGGCGGTTTCTCTAGAAACTTAGGAGAGCTTTCTCATGGCTTGGTCCAGCTACCAAAAGCCACAGCCCTGGACTGGGAGAAAGAAATCAGTCATACTTGGGGCAGTGCGGTCTGGGGTATGAGCCACTTCTCTGACCTCTCTGGCTATGGGAATCCATGAGCCCAGGATCTGCAGTCTCTCAACATGACACACAGTGGGTCCACTCTCAAAACTGACCTGGAAAGGTCAGATGACAGTGAGCTCTGGTATGATGGAGACAGGCAGGGGGGTGGGGGAGGGGGTCGTGGTAAACAAATGCCTTCCTGCAGACAGTACTCACTTCCCTCCACTTATGAGCACCAGCTGTCATTGCTCTTCTTTCTGGTTCCTTAATACATTGAATCCTTTCTGCCACAGGGATTTGCACATGCTATTTCCTCTGCCCTGAATGCTTGTTCCTTGCATCTTTCAGATTCAAGCTCAAAATCTAGCTATCCAGGCGCCTGGGTGGCTCAGTTGCTTAAGCATCTGCCTTCTGCTCAGGTCATGATCCTGGGGTCCTGGGATTGAGCCCCACATCGGGCTCCTTGCTCAGTGGGGAGTCTGCTTCTCCCTCTCCCTCTCTGTGCTCTCTGTCTCTCTCAAATAAATAAATAAATAAATAAATCTAAAAAAGAAGAAAAGGGGCACCTGGGTGGCTCAGTCGTTTGGCGTCTGCCTTCGGCTCAGGTCATGATCCCAGGGTCCTAGGATGGAGCCCCGCATCAGGCTCCACGCTCGGCGGGAGGCCTGCTTCTCCCTCTTCCACTCCCCCTGCTTGTGTTCCCTCTCTCTCTCTGTCAAATAAATAGAATCTTTAAAAAAAACAATAATAAAAGAAAAGAAAAAAGAAAAATATCCATTTATTCAAGGACACCCAGCCTGACCACCAAGTCTAAAATAGCCACACATACCTCGCTCTGGGCAGTCTCCCTAATGGCATCCTGATTTAAATTCATTATGGCATTTATCACTGTGAAACGCACTTACCTCATTCATTTAATTCCTTGGTTCATCCCACATTTATTGAACACCCACAATGTGCCACCTGTTTTGAGGTTTCCAGAGCAGCATGTAA
Organism: Eumetopias jubatus; assembly: GCF_037043125.1. Lineage (NCBI taxonomy): Eukaryota > Metazoa > Chordata > Mammalia > Carnivora > Otariidae > Eumetopias > Eumetopias jubatus. Next base: position 130,657,235 of record NW_028274815.1, read on the forward strand.
GTCCGAGCCCTGTCCTCACAGAGCATACATTTCTGTGGGCAGGGCTGGAAACAATGCTCTCATGGTGCTAGGTGGCTGAGGACAAATGCAGCTGGGCGAGGGGCTAGGGAGTGACGGGGCTGTGACATCAGACGGGGCGGTCAGCGAAAGGCTCTCTGAGAAGGGCCATGTGAGCAGGGGCCATGAATGTCGCCTCCATGGTGTCTAGAAGCTGCCTGGCACCCAGGAGGCACTTGATAAACACACAAGCCGTGGATATCGAATGGGGCCGCCAGACAGTTCAGGGGCCCTCTCCCTCCAGGTGACGACATCCCCGCCATGACTCATGGCTCAAGGCCTCTGCCCCCTCCCAGAGCTGACTCTGCTCATAATTAGAAGGTGGGAACAGTCATTGTGACACAACGACAGTGGCTAGAGAATGTGGCAAAGCCCTGGGAACTGCCATGTCGGGGATGGAGGGAAGGCGGGTCCTTGGGATGAGGAGAGTCAAGTCAATGGAGCTTTCGTTCGTCATCTCTGCTGGCATTTCTCAACCTCTTGCGACATGCCATGAAGGAATGCAGCTTGCTGGGCAGATGAGAAGTGGTTGTTTTACCAGGAGCCTTGAAGCTGAGGGTTGAAGTGGATTGTAGCTCAAAAGAGGCAGCTGCCTCTAAGACAACAGGGCTGGGCTCCAATCCTGATCCCTCCCATCACCTAGGAGCTGTGTGACCTTGAGCCAGTTACTGAACCTCTTAAAGCCTTGCTTGTACGAAAGAGAACAAGTCTCCCCCTCTTCAAAAAGATCCCCGATACAAAGCACTATGCATGTAGCCAGAGATGCTTTTGACCCAAGACTCCGCGAGCCAAACTGAGAAGTGATGTGATGCCAAATTCGAATCACAATGAGATATCACGACGCACCCCCCAGAGGGGCTAGAATTAGAAATCGTGGCAATAAAGAGAATAAAATGTCGAGCTACAGGTGGGGGGGGAGGGATTTGAAATCACATATTCGACAATATCTTTGTATCCAGAATCTATAAAGAACTCTCAGAAGTCAATTAAGAAAACAACGGGAATTTTTAAAAAGTGGGCAAAAGACATGAACGCCTCCCCAAAGAAGGTATGTGGGTGGCAACCAAGCACACGCAAAGACGTTCAATGTCATCGGCTTCTAGGAACATACAATGAAAACCCTGAAGAGGTACATCTGCTAGAATGGCTAATGCAAAACCATGGACAAGGCCAAGTGCTGACGAAGGTATGGAGACGTGGGACCCCTCGTGCGTGCTGGTGCAAAATATTGGCGGGTTTTTTTTAAAATGGAGTTGTTGAACTACAAGTTACATACTATATAATTCATCCATTTAAAGTGTACTGTTCGGGACGCCTGGGTGGCTCAGTAGGTTAAGCGTCTGCCTTCGGCTCAGGTCATGATCCCAGGGTCCTGGGATCGAGTCCTGCATCAGGCTCCTGGTCAGTGCAGAGCCTGCCTCTCCCTCTCCCTCTGCCTGCCGCTCCCCCTGCTTGTGCTCTCTCTCTCTCTGTCTGACAAATAAATAAAATCTTTAAAAAATAATAAAGTGTACTGTTCAGTGGGTTTTAGTGTATTTTCAGTTGTGCAACCATGTGTCTAATTTCAGAACATTTGCATCACCCAAAAAAGAAACCGACTACCCATTAGCCGTCACCCCTCATACCCCCTTAGGTTCCCCAGCCCGAGGCAACCATGGATCTGCCTTCCACCTCTATAGATTTGCCTCTTCTGGACATCTCACAGAAATGGAGCCATACATACATACATACATACAGTATGTGGCCTGTAGGGCCTGGCTTCTTGCACTGAGCATCATGTTTTCAAGGTCTGTCCGCCCTGCAGCACGTAGCATACTTTACTCCTTTTGACGGTGGAACGGCTCTGCCACCTCTCGTTTATGTACTCAGCAAGTGCTGGACATTTCCACTTTTTCTGCCATCATGAATAGTGCTGCTGTGAGCATTCGTGCTGCTGTGTGGGCCTGATCTGACCCCAGGCTCCCTGTGACGCTTTTCTCACCTCCCAAATGGGGATGATAACACCTGCCTCCCGGGATCATGAGGGGTAGGTAGGGGAAGCACTGTGCAACTCTAAAATACCAGGATAAGGCAAGGTCCACTTATTTCAGTCAGGTTCCTGAATTTTCCAGAACCTTCTCTTAAAACTCAATGACTCGATGTCACTGAACGAGACATTCCAAAATGGTTAAAATGGTCAATTTTACGTTATGTGTATTTTACCACAATAAAAATTAAACAACCAGACCCTCAGTGTTTACTGAGCCCCAACCATGGGCCCGGCCCTGGGCTGGCTAAGGATAAAACCAGCTGTGCCTTAGATCTGTAAAGAGCAGAGCCAGTGAAGAGGCACCGCCTGCCCGGGCACCAGCCTCCCTTCCCCCCCAACACATCGCCCAGGCCTTGCGGTTTCTTTTTTACAACTCAAGCAAAATTTGCCTTCTTCTCTATTACAGTAATGAATTTGCTTTCGTGTAAAAAAAAAAAAAAAGTGTTACATGATTGGCCATTCAGTGACTTGCTCTCATTCTGCCTCCCAGATCACGGAGTCAGTGGAGTCTCTGGGAAGTCCCCTTTCTCCCTTGGCCACATCTACCCCCAACCCCGAAGGCCTTGAGCGTCCCTAGGGAGGCCCAGGCCAGCCCCGCGTGATGCAGGCAGGTTCGTGTCCCACGCAGAGCACCTCTGGGAGAACAGGGCCCGGGGGGGCGGGGGGCGGGCATTCGAAGGCAGAGTGCCTGCGAGGTCAGCAAAGGTTAGTGAAAAGACTCAGGGGGAGATGTTGCCTCCGCCCAAGATCCGAAATCCCCTGCGAACTCTCTCCAGTTGGGGGACCTCCGTGTTTGAAGAGTCTGGAAGCGAGGAGGCCTCCCTCCATGCGCAGCCCGCCCTTTGCTGAGGTCCCCAGGGGAGGTGAGGCTACTCCCCGCCTTCCCCAGCTCAGGGAATTGTAGGAATCGGGCCCCCATCGCTCAGTAAATATGGGAATTGGTATTCGAATCTGTCTCCATTCCAGCTGGGTCCATGGCACGTGTCCCTAGGCTGCCCGCCCCCAAGTTCCCGCACCTCCCCTAAAATGGCATCGCATTCATTTCTATTCTCCCTCGAGTTAGGGCCCAGAAGAAAGGCAGCGCTTTTTCTTGGTGTCTTCCTCAAGCCTGAAGCCATTTTGGAGCAAAAGTCTCCACGTCTGCACGAGTCAGCCCAGCGAGCATTCTTTCTGGTCTGATTTTTCTCTAATTCTGGCGGTGATGAGCTGCCTGAGAAAATTATGCTAAGTTATGTGCATAGGGAGCAGCATCTTACACCCTAATTATCGGCCCCGTCTCTGAAGAATTCCCGAGCAACTCACCTCTTTCTTTGGGTCTGATTAATCGCTGGGGCCAATTTAAACCCCCGCGCCCCTGAATCAACAGGGCTCTGGATGTCATTAGCTACTCCAATTGCCTTTTAAAAAATCTGTTTCACATAAAAGGACAAATGAGAATGAATATTTGCCCATCTTTAAGACACTAACTACATTCTTTTCCGCAGCCTGTTCTCGTTATTCTTTCTTTCTTTGGGAGGAATTTGAACACAGCCTGGGCTCCCGCACGCAGGCTTCCTCTTCGACATCGGACCCAAGTGGGCATATTCTGGAAATGTGGCAACTTCGAAGAACGTGACCCAGTTCACTTCTCTACCTGTCCTCCCCCCGGACTCACCTCCCCGTTCTGACGTGGCCTGCTTTCCAGGACTCTCAGATGAACAGCCGCCCACTGCACCCCAAGCAGAACAGAAGGCCTTGGTAGTATTTGCTGGAAAAGCAAGAATTTCATCCAAGGACCAGCTTCTTTTCCCCTTTATTTAACAGTGTCGTTTATGCCAATAAAATCACAAGAAATACCAGGGATGAGAGTGGGTTGATTCCAGTGGGAGGGGTGGGTCTCCCCGGAGCCCTCTTAGACCACGGAGGTGGAAACAAGAACAGGCAGGGATGGGTCAGGGAGGCATAGGAGACGGCAGTGAAACAGGGCCTCTCAGACACAGTTCAAGTGTAGCAGGCAAACTTGAATAATGCTTGCTCAGTTCTCAGACAGGGCGCCTTAGTCTGAATGCCATGGTCTGCAGGCCTTAACCTCTGTCCCTACCCTCATCTCCTCCATGTTCCCCCTTGGTCTTAGCACACCAGCCATGTGCCCCTCTTTCTGCTCCTCCAACATACCCAGCCTTTCCAACCCCAGGGCCTTTGCACACCCCACACTGCATGAATGCTGCTTCCCCCAGACCTTGCCACAACTCCCTCCTCTTTATCCTTCAGGCTTCTGCTTCAGTGGGCCCATCCCCGAAGGGTTGCTTCTCTGACCCCCATCACTTTCTCCAGTCTTACTCCTACCGGATCAATGCCCTCTGCCCACCCCTCACCCTGTTTTGTCTTAGGACACTAGAATCCGTACCTGTCTTCTCTCTCACACACATACAAGGATGTAATCATAGTGAAGGCAGGGACTGCCCATCTTGTTCTCCACTGTCCTCCAGCCCAAAGAACAGTACCCAACACATAGTAGGTGCTCAGTAAATATTTGATGAATGAATGAATGAATGAAAAAGCAACCCCTGTCCCCCTTTCTCTTTCGGGATTCTGCAATCTTTCTTGAAGAAAATTTAAAAATATTTCTGGGCTTATCTGGACCCAATAAAAGAAAAGAAAATGCTTTGCTCTTAAATCTCTTGAAAATGGACCGCAGAGGCTTGGAACACCAAGTTCTTAGTGTGAGCAAACAGAACCTGCAGGCTGAGTTCTAAGAAATGGGGCCCACCCGGTTGTCGGGCACAGGTTGCGGAGCTAGTGACCTCACAATATGATTCAATTACCCCAAATCTTAGTGGGAATGCACTTCAAAGTCCAAACCTCAACACAGAAGGCTGAGGGGTGGCTTGGCTTTGACATTCCTACAAGAAGGCAGGCTCTCTGAAAAGACACTACGTTATAGATAACTCATCCACCAAAGGGGGAGCAGGAGCGAAAGGGAGAAACCCAGGATCGGGCGTGTTTGTCTGCTAAGGCTTCGGATGGAAACTGATCCGGGGATGCGTGATCCTCCAAAAATCTGCCAGCCCCCAGAGTGCTGAAGTTATCCCTCCGACCACAGCCACATGGAGGATGAAATTAAATCCCACGGAAAGAGTTGACTTTTTTAACATTATGCAATGTTTGGGTGAAGGAAAGGGGGAGCTATCAGGAAAAAAAACTCTTTTTCCCAGAGTTTAGCAAAGCTATTTCTAGCTTTTAATGATACATTTCACCATCACTACATGGGTAGTTTTGAGAGGCACGAAGGCGGGACTGTTCTTGTTATGTAACCCATTTCAAGTAGGAAATTAGCAAGTCCTGAATGAATTCTGTTACTGTGCTCGACTTCTGGAAAGTTTGGAGCGACTACAGTTCTATTTTGAGGTGAGCAAATCCATCATTTATAGATCTCCTCACAAATACCGCAGGGCTTCATGTCACCCTGAAAAAGTTTCATAACAAAAACAGTTAAAGTACTTGGGGTGTTGGAACATTTCGTCTCAAAACCTTATTAGCCTGAATAAGGAGTAGGGCAAGGCCTCCCAGTTGCCAACTATTCAAGAATACAAATATCCAAGATCAAATAAATATTCATCTCCCCCCACACACCCCCCTCCCAACCCTAGTTTTTTTGTGCGTGTGTTTTTTTAAGCGAGGTCCAGCAAATAGTCTGGTCAACAACATAAAAAGAAATGTCTGTTTTTAACAGAGCCGTTGGCCATGAAATCAGTTCTGAGCTATGAAAGTGGCGTCTTGAACAGAGCGGCTGGGCTCCAGGACCTTCCTGGTTGTTGAAAACAGGAAACATAAAGGTCTTTCAATCTCAAGTTCCCCCTAGTGGCGCGAAAGGGGCAGTGTCTGCACGCGCATGGAATTTCACAGCTGAGGCATGACTACCTTGATAGCACCCGTTCCGGAAAAGTACTGTGGGTCTGTCTACCCCTCTGGAACCCATGTCACAGGGGCTGAGAGCACGCGCCTCCAATTTGCCCAGAGGAGCCACTACAGGGTTGAGAGGCGGCTAGTTTACAATTCCCTTTCTAATCGATAAACTGAGGATGACCCTTGCAGCGCAGAGCCAGGAGGAGGAAACCAGCAGCACACACCGCAAATAGCTCCTAATTAAAACACTTGGCCAGCTGGGTGTGTACGTAGCTGGTTCCCTGAGACACCAGCGTTCCCATCGCTGCACTCCTCTGGAAATGAAGAAAGTCTCCTGCAAATGATAAATCGGACACGTGCGGGTTGTAGGGGGATGGGGAGGAGGGTTCTCAACCTCAGCACGTTGGACATTCCAGGTCGAGTAATTCCATGTTGTGGGGGCCGTCCTGCAGCATCGCTGGCCTCTCCCTCATTAGGTCCCTGAGCAGCCCGCCCCAGTTGTGACAACCAAAAGTACTTCCCGACTCTACCTGGCTGAGAGGCACTGGGTGAACTTAATAAAACATGTCCTCTGCTTCCTACACAACAGCTTACAAACCTCTTCTCCCTAAAACTTAGGTCACTGCGTTCCTAAATCTATCTTGATTAAAAAAAAAAAAAAAAGGTATCTAAACTGATCAAGGACTACGTATATAAATAATCTGATAAAATGTTTTTTCCTATTTGTATCGATTACCTTTTGAAATTCTGACATGTCTGGAATAGACAACAGTACAGAATAATAATGCATGGGTTTGGGATGGGATTTTTTCTTTTTTTTTTTTTGCCAAAATCGAAATAACTTTAGCTGGAGAAAAAGCTATTCACATTTTTTGTACCATGAGTTACACACAAAGCAGCCTTCATTTTGACACCAGAATTCATGTTTCTGCACAAATTAAAATGATCCCCCAAAGGCATAAAGTACACAAGCTTTATTGGGCAACAGCGATGGGCCAGGCTGGCAGACCATGAAAGGAGAACCGCTCAGAAACACGCAGGATCACATGTGTATCATCACAGGATCGAGAATTTAAATCATCTGGGAGTCCCCACTAAATTAAAGCATCCTGTACCAGGCTTCCCTCTAATGACAAAACGCTGTCCTGGTGAGTATCTGCAAGGCGATCACCCGTACAGACCTACATGGACTCCTAGGAGAGTTTATAGTTAGCCCCATTGCAACAAAATCAGAGATTAGCCACAACTTTTTTGTGCATCCCCCACCTGCCTCCCCCCCCCCACAAACACAGGATTCACTGACGTTGCCCAGCTATGTGAACGGATGGCACCTCTGACCACGGGGTGACCAGGACGGATCCGCAGGTAAAGCTGCTGGGGCGTGAGCAGGTGCCGCAGAGCTCAAGGTCTTCAGGGCGCTGCTCACGCCATGGTGTGCCTCTCCGTTCCATTCGAAAACATATACTTTTCCAAGATGAAATGAACATCATTAGTGGAAATATTTCCCCATAAGTATACATGACAAAAGGCTTTACATTAAAGGAAGGGAGGAGATAAAAGCGGTTGTATTTACAAAGCTCCTTGTATGCTTTTTAATGAAAACAAAGCTGGGATTAACGGGATTTAAATGCAAACCAAGTATCTCATCAAAAAATTGGAGGTGACACACTCACATACACACACACTTACACACAGATTAAACAGCTGACAGGTGTTTGCCTTCAATAGGATGGAGTGGAAGCACATGTAGGTCCCATCAGCAAATTTTGGCAAAGGTTTAAAATGCTGCCCCATAAAGGCATGAGGGCGTTCCCATCCCCACCCCAGTAAAAACAAAACAAAGTATAAAAGCAAAAGCCCGGAGAAAGAAGAGGCATTATCGTGTCAATTTCCAATGAGCACAAAACTCAAAATACATTCAAAAGTTGTCAGTGTAACCTAAACTTTCAGCAGAGAACACACTAAGGGAAGGGTAAGCAGACACTGGTATTCAAGATTACTGCGACATGAAAGGGCTTCACTTATTAAGGGAAGCTGGCCTGAGACCTGGATAGAATAACCGCATCAGTGGGAGACACCCCAGCTCTTGGTCTCCCAGCTCCCAGCAGCTGCAAACAGGTTGTTTGCTCCGATGTCAGGATGCTCCCGGGGATGCCCTCCATGGCTCCATGACGGAGTCCGCCGCCCCAAGCAGCCCCAGTCAGTGCAACCAGCCTCTCCCAGCATCGCGGGCAATGCGCACCTGTGCCCGCACAGCCGCCAAACAAGAACCAACACTGTCAGGCATCAGAAATTACTGGAGATGGAGAAGCTCCATCTGGTCATTTTCTTAGAGGAAGGAGGGAAAAAGGAGAAACCACGAACAGATCCCATTGTCCTCACGCACACACAACGATCACCGGAAGAGCGAATAAAAATCATCATAAAACATATGTGCTTACTGTGACAGAAATGGGTAGTGGTGTCAGAGGGTGGGCGGGGGGGGTTGTAATTTTTACTTTAAGGAGAAATGTTTGAACAGCACTGATGGCATGCCGTGGGGCCTCCAGCCTCGAATTAAATCAGCTGTCAGAGACTTAGGTCCCACTGAGGTCCAAAAAGAGGGGAAGGGGTCAGTGGTGCTTCCTAAATTCTTTCCAGATTGGTAAACCAAGGAAATGGTCAACAGAATCCTTATGCTTACAGTTTATGAACTCAGGAGTTTCCTATAAAGTAGCTCGGGTGTTTGTCTTCCCCTATAACTAAGATAACCCGCGTGTGCACCACTTCTCTCTGCTGGGATGAGTCTGACATGTGCAGGTGAGGATCCTGCCCTTTGAGGCTCCAACTTTGAGAAGCACGCGTGTTCCTGGCTATTCGAGGCCCCCCGGCAGGGGGTGTGAACAGGCTGCCCACTAATGGGGCCACTCCACAGCATGGTGGTCTGGGCTCCACTTGGGTTCCGGTCCCTCTGGCCCTTGACTGCCTACCAGAGTACAGCCGAGACAAGGGAAAAAGGTTTGCAATGGTACAGACAAGCATCCTTCAACTTCCGGGGGGTAGGGGGGCTTCTTCAGCCTCTCTGAGAAGCTTCCTTCCTTGGAGATGGCAAGCAGTATCTCAGGTGTTGACTTCAAAAGTCAACTCACACACCTGGATCAAACTTGGGACTTGAGGGAAAAAACCAGAGAGACCATCTCCCTCTATCTGCTGGGAACGTCTAAAATTTCCTAGCAATAGTTCTACAAGCCCTACCTCAGGAGCCATCACCTGTGAAGAAGGCCAGTTTCAGGGTCTGCAAACTCAGAACGGAACGACTTAAGACTTATAATTGGACTTCCAAAAGCACAGATCGGAAATGTGAAACTGAGCCCCACGCTCCCCTCCCCTACCTATGAAACTCCATAACGTCACTCAGGAAGATGTCTGATGTGTTCGATCTTTCTAAGAGTTTGGGACCAAGGTCCTATTCCTAAATAACCATTCACTGCAACCTATATTCTCTGTAGGTCTTTTGTGTGTGGCAGGAATGGGTGGCACAGGAAGGCAAACGTGACTGCAGAAATGCACAATCTTAACACAGAAGCCACGTCTACAGCCAGCTTCCCAGTGCCTGAAACCTACGGCCATTTTATGAAGTTTTAAACGGGCAACATAAACACACGAGCGTATCGAGAGGGCTCCCCAGGGAAGGGGACCACCGCCTGTTCCTCCCACCCCCAACTCCCCCAGAACCGGATGCCCGGAGGGTAGTGGGCGCCGCCACCAGGCCGGAGCTCGGAGCCCTGAAGCCCACACAAGCAGGAGGGCTGAAGGAATTAATCCAAGTCCAAGATCTTGAGCACGGTCAGCTCTGGAAGATCGACCAGCCGAACCCTGGTGCCATGCATATGCGGCTGTGGCGCCGAGCGACTTGAAAACCCAAGAATGAATGCTTTGCCCTGCCCCGTGCAGGCCTTGCACACCCCCTTCCTCCTCTGAAGCAAGAAGCCACAGCTTTATGAGAAACACACATGCGTGTACTCTGTCCCTGTGGGGGAGGGATCTCTACCACCGCCTGCCTTCCAGCAAGTTCCCCTTGAAAGCTGTGGGCAGCGCGACGGAGCCCGGGCCTCCTCCCACCGGGGCAGCCACCGACAAACGATGCGCGGCAACACGTGAGACGCCTCTGCCTTTGTCATTCAGCCTCCTGATGGAAAACAGACTTGTGTGGAAGCCTCGAGCCCCCATCCCTGACCTTGCCCTCAGGACTCGGAGGGGCCCGGCCACATGTGCAGCGTCGTCTAAAGAATTAGTTGAGTCTCACTCTGTCGACACGTTTGGGAGCTGTTCGGTGGCACGTTTCCTGCTACAACAACTCTGCTGAAAACGTCTGAGGGTGTCCTCGGACGGCCAAAGGCTTGATAATTGTTACCAGGTCCAAACAAAGCAGGATAACACTTTTGAAATTCTTCTGCGAGGTGGCAGGTGGAGCTAAGTGAAGCGCTGGAGACGCTGAGTCCGAGGGAGGAGACCAGACTGCACTTACGGCCCGTTCTCTCACTCTCTCTCCTCCCATTTGCTTTGTGTCACTCTAGGGAGCCGGTGCGGAGGGCAGGAGTGAACAGCGCCACCTCGGACAGGATGTTCCGCATTTCCACCTTGAGATTACCGTCTGCATAACTTTCTACCAAAGTCACAGTCTTTTCCCGCAAACCTATACCAAGAGCTTTTACATTTCTCTGAAACAACCGGTTTTTAAGAGCGAGAAAGATGTAAAGAGTACACACACATTAGGATGGTTTAAAACAAAAACCACTCTACGATCGTCAATTAGAAACTTTTATCACATGACAACAAAATTCAAGTCATAGGAAGCTCGCACAGTGACCCATGTATAAATCTGTTAGCTGAGCCACCAGCTTTAACATATGTACATTCACCCCGGGCCGAACCGCCAGGGGCCCGAGCAGGCCCGCGTGGGCCCCTTCTAGGAACCTCCCCGATCATTCAGCGTCAGGACTCCGCGCAGAGCCTTTTCATGTCAAAACTGCACATGTTAGTGATTACTGCAAGATCCACAGGTGGCGGTTAAGAACAACGCAACTTGAACTCTGCCCACCAGGAGAGCGCAGAGGCTACTGTGCCCCGGGCCAGCACACGCCTACGATGTGAGCTTCGAGTAGCTGGGCGGGGAGAACCGTCTCCGCAGGTACTTGAGGACGTACAGGGGCAGACAGCTGACCAGAGTGATAACGGAGACCTTCCACAAGAACGACAAAGTGGCGATGAAATACACATCTGCAAGCAAACGGGAAGACAGCAGTGAGCAGGCAGAATGTTCCGGAAGGCGTGTGCAGCTCAGAATAGCCAGCATAATGATCCGGGGGGATGGGCGGGAGTTGTCTCCCGCCACCGACATATGGCTCCTGGCACTGGCCCGGTGCTTCCTGCGAGACCCCCAGCTCCCTCCCCTGACCTGCTTCTGCAGCTGAGTTCACTGACAGTCACTGAAATGCTGTTTCCAACACCAGGGAAAGAAAACGAGGGGCACAAACAATTCTTACAGGTGTTTCTGATGTGGAATCTGACAGCCAGGGTTTTTCTTTGTACACCCCGCCGCCCGAGAGCAGAAAGGCACTCCAACACCAGAAACGTTTTCCCTTCGCCTCTGGGATGAGCACCAAAGCCCAGGTCAGTGGGGCCTGAGGGCGGTGCCGAGTGGGAAATGGGGGTAGCCTCGGGGGGCTTCCAGATAAGCACAGGTGCCCCCTTCTGCTGCAGGACAGTAAGCCTGCAGTCCAGAGGGTTCTGCGAGAGCAGAGCACGGCCGTGGGCTTCCGCAGAAGTGGAGCTCAGGATGGGGAGCGGGCGGCTGGCACCGGCCGCGGCCCCACTGAGTGCCCAGCCATGGAGCCCACCCATGGCTGCCCAGCCGGCCCCGTGGCAGCTTCCCAAGGGCAGAGCTCAACACCCCCAAGCCACTGCACACACAGCAGGCACTGACAAAACCCATTCGGACAGACTCTCAGAACAAGTGTGAAACTCCTTGAGGACTTCACTTTTCACAGGATGCTCCTCCTACCTTTACCAGACCCTTAAGGACCGTTTGCTGATCAACAAGAGATGGAATCAGAGGTGCTTTCAGGGAATGGCGGAGTTTTTCCACCTCCTGATAAGGACAAATCCTGCGGGGTTATCACTTATTCATGAGCAAGACCTGGATGTCTGACCTCTCCATAGCCCCCCAGAGCCCAGCACAGTGACCAGCTCCCTCAAGAATCCCACCCGGTCTTTGCTGAATTACATGGGATCCCCTTCTAGGCCAGTTAACACAGTGTGCTTTTAAAAGGAAACCCTATTGACATCATGCCCGAAAACCTCTGTTCCAGGAAGCTGAGTCACAACTGCCACTTGCCCCAAGGGGACGCCAGTAACAAAATGGGGGCCACTGAGTGCCAAGGCCTGCTGGACAAAGAGCTCAGGATGAGTCCCGGGAGGCCCCCAGACCCCACTGCCAGGATGCAGCCCCAGGGTGGGGGGCGGGGGGCTCTTACCGATGAATTCGTGTAGGAACACCAGGGAGGCGATGTAGCAGGCCAGACTGAGCAGCTCAGCCACTGTCATGAGCCAATGCCACGTCTGGATCGTCAGGGCCACCATCAGCAGCTCAGTGAGGATCAGCGACGTGAAGGAAATCGCCACGATGTGCACGAACTCGGACTCAAACAGCAGCAGGGCCCCGTACATGATGGTGCTCCCTGCGAAGGCAGAGGAAGCCGGCGTCCCACCCCGCCCTGCCTGCCCGCAGATGCCGCCCCCCGCGCTCCCCGCCCAGGGCTCCTGGGGCTGCTCACAGGCGGGGGCTCCTTTTTGTTTATTTTCCGTTTAGACACGAAAGATGACACTTGCTAAATGAGGCTGACGAGTGCTGCTTTACGGAGATTTTAAAGAGGTGTCCCATTCTGGTTTCCCATTTTCCCTTTGGACCTTATATAATAAGGCGTCTATAATTGCAGGGGAGAGGAGAAGAGGGACAAAGAGGAAGGAAAGAGAGAAGGAGGGAGAGAGATGGAAAGAAGGAAAACGGAAGAGAGGCAGGGCAGAGTAACCATCTGGAGTGGATGCAACAAGAAAGAGAAATTTAAGCTTAAATCTATGATTTAAAATGACAGAGGTAAGCAGTCACAAAAAGGCAAATACTGTGGATGTTCTACTTCTAGGAGGTATCTAAAGTAGTCACACTGGAGGAATTGAAAGGGAAGGGGGAATGGGGACAGAGTTTCAGCTTCCCAAAGATGAAAAAGTTCTGGAGATCTATTCTTACAACAATGTAACGCTATAAATGTACAATGTAACTCACCGCTGTGAATACACTGCACACTAGTGAACTGTGCCCTTAAAAAGAGTTAAGATGGTGAATCTTAGGTCATGTGTTTTTTTAGCCACCACCCCCCACACACACACAAAATGACAGCGGTAACCCAGAGACACTCAGTGTCATGCCCCTAGAACAGGGCAAGAAAGGAAAGTGGAGGAGGGTACAGCTGTTTTTCTAGCACAGCAGAACCAGAGACGGTGATGGTGCTCGCGTAGATCCCAACTACAAGCAGCACAAAAATATTACTAGATGCTAAACCCCAAAACTCCTCAAGCCACTGCCTACTGTGACAGGGTTCAAGATGGAGGGGTGACATGGAGCTTCCCTGTTCATTATCTATGAACTTCTATACATAAAAGGTAGCTGCAAAAATCTATGCATACATTATGCTCTGATGGAGTTCTTAAAAAAAAAAAAATTCCTCTATTTTTTAATGACAATTTAACCTCCTGCCAACAATTTTAATGGTTTCTACACCTTTTGGTTGGATGTCCCATCAGTAAGACCTCCCAACATACAATGTATATCTGTAAATTGTATGTTGGTACCTGGGCTGACATAGACAGATATCAGGACCACTGCACAATTATGTGCACATTATAAAACATACCTCAAAATAGAAATAAACACCAACAAAGGTTTTGATATTTTCTTCTCCTATACTTGTAAGTCATCTTACAAAATCTCTGCAATCTGAGGGACCCTCCCTGGAGGCCACTGAGGTAAATACATCTTTCAAAAACCAGAACTTGACCTCCGAAAAAGTATTAGAACATTCCAGAAAAGCTAACACTTTCTGTTACAATAATTTAAGCCCCTTGTCAGGTTTTGAGTAGTATCCCTTATCTTTTTTTTTTTTTAAGATTTTATTTATTTATTTGACAGAGAGAGACACAGCGAGAGAGGGAACACAAGCAGGGGGAGAGGGAGAAGCAGGCTTCCCGCGGAGCAGGGAGCCCGATGCAGGGCTCGCTCGATCCCAGGACCCTGGGATCATGACCTGAGCCGAAGGCAGATGCTTCACGACTGAGCCACCCAGGCGCCCCTCCCTTATCTTTTTCTCGGACTTTATCTCATGAGGCAGATGGCACCACCTCACAGATCTATCACCGTGCTGAATGTTCCAGTCCTTAGAACACGCCAAGCAGGGCCTCCCTTGGGGCACACTGTCCCGCTCCTTAACCAAATTTCAGGGTTCCAGCTTCTTCTCTTCATGTTCTATGGACAACAGAAAAGCTGACCCTTAGCACAAGACAACAGGTGGTCTCGCTTTCCTTACCTTGATAGATGCTAATCAAAACCCATATTAAGAAGGTCTTGTAGGACAACGGTCTTCCCTAAATGAGAAAGCGAGAAAGAGCAGGTTACTACCGTGCTTGGCTCCTCCACTAATGAGGCAACCTGCCTGTTTCCATCAAAAAAAGTGTCTTGCATGTATCTGAACACATTCGAGAAATTACATTTTTTAAGAATTGATATTAAGTGGAAATAAATCTGATCTTCAGTAAAATTCCTTGAGGACAAATAAAGGAAATCATACACACACACACCACACACCACATACCACACACACACACACCACACACACACCACATACACACCCACACCCACACACCACACACACACCACACACACACCCACACCACATACACACACACCACACAGACCACATACCACACATACACACACCACACATACACACACCACACACACTCCACATACCCCACACAAACCACATACCACACACACCCCACATACCACACACACACACCACATACCACACATACACCACGCACACCACATACACACCCACACACACCACCCAGACCGCATACCACACACACCACACACACACACACCACATACACACCCACACCCACACCACATACCCCCACACACACACCACACAGACCACATACCACACACATACCACACACACACCACATACCACACATACACACAGCACACACACACCCCACATACCACACACACACCACACACCCCACATACACACACACACCACACACACCACATACCACACACACACCACACACACCACATACCACACAATCACACACACCACATACCACACAATCACACACACCACATACACCACATACCACACACACACACAGCACATACCACACACACCACAGAACACACACACACCACAGAACACACACCACATACACACAGCACATACCACACACACACATCACACACACACCCCACATATTACACACACACACCACATACACACACATCACACACCACACATACCACACACACCACACTCACACACATCACACATACACATCACACACACACACCACATACACATCACACACACACACAGCACATACCACACAAACACATCACACACACACACCACACATACCACACCACACACACACCACATACCACACACACCACATACACACACACACACCACATACCCCCACACACCCCACATACACACACACACCACACACACCACATACCACACACACACCCCACACACGCTTTTTTACACACACACCACATACCACATACACACACACCCCCCACACACACCCCACACATGCTTTTTTTACACACACACTTTTTTTGGAAGTGTACACAAGGACGTTTCCAGGAGCAGGCATCAGCTGCAGCTGCAGGATGGAACCATCAGGACTTTCTTTTAAAGTTGTTAGTTGGTCTGTTTGCAGTTTACGTATTATTGTACTGTTTAATATTCTTTACACGTGCATATACTACTTTCTTAAGGAAAAAAAAAAATCCCATGCCTTCCTCTGAAAAACCACCAGTTCAAATCAGTATATTCAAACCAGATATGCAGGGTCTGTGTGAAATAAATTAAAAGTAGGGAGAGAGAAGGGGAAGGAGGGGTAAGGAGGAGGAAGGAATGAGGAAGGGAAGCGGGAGTCCAGTGAACCTTGAGGAGATCCTTGTAGAGCTCAGGATACAGCATGGCAACTTCCGACTTGACATCTTTGTCCAAGACCAGAGAAAACACAGGAAACATGGTGTAAATGGTGGAGTACCTGAGAGGGAGGGGGCAGAAATCACCACAGGTAAGACCCAGCCGAAGGAATATGAGCAATTTGTTTCTCCAGCCTCTGCAGCCCAATTTCCATTCATTCCTTCAACAACCATCCACTGCGTGCTTATTCTGTGCCAGGGCTGGTTTTAAGCACGGGAGATTCAGATGAAAAACAGACGGAAACATCTGCCCTCGGAGAGCTTTCATGCTAATTACTGAGTCAACAAAGTCAGTAAACTACACTGTGTTGCAGGTAAGTGCTAAGAAGTAAATTCTAATGGGGAAGAGGGAAAGAGACATGGGGGTGGTGTGATTTTAGAGAGGGTGCCCAAAGGATGTGGCATTTGAGTAAACACCCATAGAAGGTGAGAGGCAGTCATGCCCAAATGGAGGGAAGAACATCCCAGGCAGCGAGAGCATCGCGTGCAAAGGCCCTGAGGCGAGAGTGCGACTTGTTTGAAGAACAGCAAGGCAGCCACTGCAGCTGGAGCTGAGTGAGTGAGGGGCAGAGAGAAGGAAATGGGAACAGAGAGGGACAAGGGGTCCAGTCATGGAAGGCCACAGGGAGCCCCTGCCTACACTCTGGCATGTTCTTTCGTTCTTCTGGGACCTGATAAAAGACAGTCCACTTGTCCAATTAGAAGCAAGCAGAATTCCACTGCTGACTCTCAGACCGAATGGGCCAACATAAAAAGAAGGCAGGCATCCTTCGTAAGACTCTCCCCCGGGGTCAGCCGGCCTTTCTATGCTTCCCACCTCTTCACGACCAGGAGTGCACCCTACATGCGTCTCCATCTAGGGTGTGTGGTAACCAAACTCCACCTACCTGGGCAATTCACAGACTGAGCACATTCTCTGAAGGATCAAAAGGAACGTCATGAATTCCAAGTCAGGAATGGGGCTGGGTTTGAAGGCAGCAAATGTCCAAGTGACACCCTAGTCTAATAGGTCAGTGGCACACAGCAATGAAGGTCCGTTAGGCGCATCCCCCAAGAGAGCAAGGCTCTGGCCCCGCCTTACAGACCCAGCGGCACAACGTTCTACCGGGGTCCACAGCAGGGAGGGTACTTTCCAGGGCTCCCCTTTCACTTTTTCTAAGACCCCAATGAAATCACTGAGTCTGAACCTTCAATCTTGCTTTGGTTGCCAATCACCGATCAGCTCAGACTCTCATGGGCAAACATTTTTCCATCTCCAGGTACAGACGGCCAAGTGCTATGAACCACAAACATATTGGACTCTACTTCCTCAATCTGGTTACAGGCTGGCCAGTTCAAAAAAACTAATGAAAATTCGAGAAGGTTCTGAACTGCATCGCGGACAACTTGGGGACCAAACAGTCTAGACAGCATGTTTCTTCTCTCATCTGTGGCATTTTAGGGAGGTTTCATAAAAAATTAATACCCTGCCTAGATTTCCTTACCCAATGATGAGGAATCCTTGATAGAGAGGAACGGAGGCAAAGTAAAACACGGAGGAAAAGACAGCCTGTGCCAACGAGAAAGGAGGATGTTACCGAAAATCATGACAAAATCCCTATGCTTATATAATAAAATAACACCCAACACTTAACATGGCACAAACTTTCCTAGCACCGTTGTGAGTGCTTTAAGGACATCAGCTCATTTCACAATTGCAACCACCTTATGAGGTAGGTACTGTTATCATCAACCCCTCGTCACAGATGACAAGAGTAAGGCACAGCAAGGTTAAGGGACCTGCCCAAGATCACACAGCTCGTAAGTGACGGGAGCCAGGAGTCATTCCCAGGTGGTTTAGCTCCAGAGACCCTCTGTGAACATAGACTTTAACTGACACAGGCTGGACCCAGGAATACTCTGTGTGATCTCCGTGAATCCCCAGAACCACCCATGAGAGCAAGTCCTCCTATCACCTGCATTTCACAGGAGGGGAATCTGAGCAGGTAAAGGGCACTGCAGGGCTGAAGCCCAGCTCTGTCTCCAGAACCCACAGTCCTGAGAGCTCAGAAGCACCACCTCTCTGGGCTGCGACCGATAAACAAGTTTGCGGAGGTACGGACACAGAGGTAGAAAGAGTCCCCCACTTGAGGATGTACACCAGTTACCCTGGAGGTGGGGCGGCAGAGAAGGCATGTCCATGTCCCTTCTTACAGGACACATTTTACTGTTTCTGGAAATTTTTACAAAGAGCCCACAACCTGCTGCCTTTGTTAGACAAGAGCAATAAAGACACTTCCAAACCCTCCCTGAAATGTCTGCTTCCTGACTTGGAAAACAGCAGCTACTGGCAGTGAAAACCAGGCTGGGGAGATAAAATCGGACTTGATGCTCCGTTACACTTCCTTCTCTGGGCATCGACAGGCTAACAGAAGGAAAGTGGCCTCAAAGCTAATTCCTATTAGTATAAAACCAAAAAGAGGCCAGAGACAGCTAGAGGCTTTTCAAGAGCTGTATACAAGCAAGAGCCCAAGCCAGCCTGGTGATTAGAAAGGGTGTGTGACCAGAGGTGTCTCCCCCAATCACCTGCGGATCAGGTCCTGGGCAGCCCCACCGGCACTTTGGTCATATTTCAGAACTGGAAGGTGAAAGCCACCTTTCAAATGACTTTTCACCTCAGCTGGGCTGTGGCACAGAAAGGATGGTTGTAAAAATGTCAAGAATCTGGTGTTTAGTTTCGTAAATCAACGTCAAGAACCTCCTTCCTCTAAAAGGGCCGGGCTGGCCAGAAATCCTTCATCTTGGAGAGAACACTTAAGGGAAAAGAAAACACTACGGCCACATCTATCGAAGAGACCAACGCCAAGGTGCGGTTCTAACAGGGACATGCCCTTAGCCAGCCACTTTCAGCACAGTGGACAGGGGTGAAGGGCCTTTTTCCATAGCCCCAAAGAACAATTTCCCATGGAAAAATTCCCTGGAATTTTTTTCTAAATTGATGTTCAGAGTAACAACATACAGGCTTTACAGAAGTCAGCTCACCCAGCCCAGCTTATGTGTGCATGCCCAGGGACAAGCTGATTCATCTCCCAGTGATTACACCATAGCGATATCTATGAGCTACCATGAAAGTACAGATGTGGTCTGATGAACCGTAACAGCTGTTTGGGTGTAGATTGCATTGATAAAAATCACTTAAAGGCTCCTATGCTCACAAATGCAAAAGATATCGAAAACATAAAATCAACCCCAGAAGGCAAGGAAGAAGCCAGAGGAGGGGGAGGCTCATGTACACAGAACAGCATCACTTCAGCTACTTGGAAAGGCAGGATGCCTTTTATATGGTAATTAAGTGCCTTTCCCACAGATTAAAATGTCACCTTACTGGATACATCATCCTGTTTGGTTTTTATGAATAGAGGCAAGGATGCCTTCTGCACTTGACACCTTATAGAACTCTACTTCTCAAAGTAGCCTTGTCCGAGAGGCAAGGCAGGTCTTACCATCTCCATTTCACAGATGGAAGACTGAGGCCCAGATGGGTAAAATGACTTGCTAAAGGTCTCAGAGATATTTAGGGGTGTGGTCAGAAAGAGATGTGGGTTTCAAGTCACATCATCCCTATGTTCTCACTACTTAACTGCGATATTTTCACCAAATGTCCATGAAGGTAATCAGTCAATAGTTCTTCAACACCCAAGTGTTTTCTTCCCCACCCTCTGGCCTTCCTCCTAGTGTACACCTAATCGCTACAGCCTGATGACGGATGTTAAAGGAGCTGGTGAGACAGAAGGTGGGGAAAACACTCTAGAATCCTTTTGTGGGGAACAAGATGGGAACAAGATGTTACTCCTGAGAAGACGAACAATCAAGACAACCCAGCTTGACTCTCACCCGCGATGGCTGGAGGCAGAACTGTGACACCGGGGGCCCCTCAGGCTATGCTGCCCCACCCGAGAGCCCATGCAAGCCGAGGCAGTGGCGGCCTCCATGGATCGAGGGCACTCAAGGAGACACCGTGATGAAGGGCTCTGCAGTCCCCCCCCCCCCGCCGATGTAGACTAAACCCCCGAGGGACACTGCACACATTTCTCAGCCTCGTGGAGGCTCAGGCTCCCCATCTGTACAATGGGCACAGGCTACTGTGACGACTGCACGAGACACTGCATTGTGAACATGGAGCCGGGCATCCAGGGTGTAGGAAGAGCTCCAGAAAATCAAGTTCTTCTTTTGTGGTTATTCTCTGCTGGCCCTCATGTGTGCATTTGGGAAACCTAGGACCAGAGTATTCACCTAGCATTTCACTCTGCATGCTTCCCTCTGGCAAAGCAATCCTAACAACTCTGGGCATTGACACCACACCTCCCCCCTGCCAAGCCCTGGACAGCCACCCCTGCTGATGCTTGCAGCCACCCCCCGCAAGCCAGGATGGCCTGCCCCATCCACCAGAGGAAGGATCTGAGGCAGTCCAAGGTCTATCAGCCAGAATGTGGCCAGGTAGGGATCTAAACTGGTCAGGTGGGAAAATAAATTCCGTAAGTGAAGCAAGAGACTGGCCAGGGAGGGTAACAGCTCCAAAGCCCGCTCTAGCCCCAGGCTCTGCCCCTGCCGGCCCCGTGCCCGCGTGGGGCGGCGGAGCGCCTGCCCACCTGCATGGTGCTGATGCAGAGGCTCCGGTGGATCACGAACTGGCTGAGGGCGGCTGAGCGCTTGTAGCTGTTCCGGCCGTGCACCGTGAGCAAGCGGCCGAGGTGCTGGAACTGCGTGACGGAGAAGTCTGCGGCCAGGGAAGCCTGCTTGCCCTCCTGAAATCCGCGTGAAATTGGGCACCGTCAGGAGCACAGGTCAAGGCAAGCACTTTTTTTTTTTTCATTGAAAAAGCAAGACACTGTGAGAAGATCTTTGGAAAAACTTCAATGAAGAGCTTCTTTGGTTTCAAGCTGTGCTCGGTTAGTGATCTAAGTCCAGATGTGATTTAAAAAGAGGAATTTATTCTGAAAAAATTCTAAATCACAGACAGTTATAATCTGGAGGCCAAGTGGATCTAGTGTGAAGCCTTGGCGGGTAGGCCCACCCTATGACGTGTATTAGAAGCAGAGGACCGTCAGAGATAGGCACTTGACAGCGCTCCGTCCCTCTAAGTGGGGTGTGAGGCTGGGAGGGCGCCGAGCCTACTAACACCACCAAATGGGACATTCCTGAGCGCACAGCTTCGCACATTTGTAGACGTGCAACCATTACAATTCTCTGATTTCAAAAGCTGCATGACGGGTGCCACTAGTGGGGCAGACCGGCATTAAAAGAGTCCGTTCCAGTAACATCTCACTCAAAGATCACTGAATTCTGTAACTTTGAATAACTGTCAACGGGATGAGAACCACAAGACCAGAAAGGGTGGAAAGAGGAATACAAAAATGTTTGCATTAAGCCCAACTCATGAAGCTATGGAACAAAGTGCATAAGACAGCATCTCCGGCCCTCACTAAGGACCTCTGTACTCTTGTTTTACACAAAGCTCTAACAAACCTGGTAACCAATCTTCTTGCCTATCGTCATTTAGAGGTCACAAATTAGGACAGAGGAAACTGTAAGAGGCAAGTACATAGGCGACAAGGACAGAAAGAGAAAAACTATTATAACACACCAACTTTTTAAAAATGCAGCTTTTAGCGAGGGGCAGACCGTGCCACATTCCTCCCTAATCTCCAAGACATCCACACACGGCGTGATGACTGATGCTTTTATGGACACCATGACAACGGCCGTGGGAAAGTGCCAAGTACGTTCACTGTGCCCTAACAATATAGCAAAACACTCTTTTTTTTTTTTTATTTAAGTCTTGGCATGTGAAAAACCAGCACTTGTTGTCTGTAAGATGGAGTGATGTAGATCTCCGTCCGACTCCCACGTAATAATATCAGGTGATCATGTTTCATGGTTCTTTATGCTTCATGATGCGAATCTAGAATTTTCAGGAGCATCAAAGCTATGTTTGGAGGGAAAAAGAAGCTCCAGCTGGTGAAGCAGAGCAGCTACGACGACCCGACACCCTCGTACCGACTACTCGGCAGTGAGCAGCCCCCCTCCACGCCCCACACCCACACTCACCTTCCCCTCGACCCCCACGCCGCAGTCAGATTCCTGAATCATGCTGACATCATTGCCTCCATCACCTGTGGGCCGCATGGACCAGAGAGAAAAGCCGGGAAATTGGGGAGAGGCGAGAAACAGGATCCCCACATTTCATCCTTACTTTGAATCATCATGCACGATTTGCCTTTTACTGAGTGCTTGCTTATTACTAAGAGCCTTTTCTGCCCTGCTCCATTTAATCATTCCCACGCCCCACAGTATCAGCTTCCTGTCTCATAGACAGAGCAGCTGGGCGTCAGAGGAACCCCAGGTGACTGGCGGGAGCCCCAGCCATCGAGCAGCGGCAGGGGGACCGTGTCCACACCACACCAGTGTTCACAGCCACCGCACCCCTGCCTGGGAGGTGCGGGGCGCCACATCCCATCAGGATCAGTGACGGACTCTACACTTACTGAGCCTATACTGTGCCCTGTGGCCAGTGCTTTTTAAATCTACCCCTTTTCCAGCCTCATCAGCACCATTTGAGTGCTTATGACCCCATTCTACCAATAGGCAGACTGAGGCTCCGCCGGGCACTGGGGCTAAAAGCAGCACAGACGGGAGCCCAGATCCAGCTCCACCATGTGTGGTCCACAGCCCTTTGCAACACTGCTTCCTGCCTCCCAAGCAAAGAAAGAGCAAGCTCAGGAGAAAAGCCCTAGAGCACGCTTATCTCCACTTACTCAAAGGGAAATACTAAAAATAATAATAATAACAGAGCCAAAGTCTGTTGGGAGAAAAGAGCATGACCTACATGAAGTGGCCTGGGGATCTGAGGAACACAGCAACCGAGTCTGACCACCCTTACAGAAAGGGACCCGGTGCAGCAGTGGTGGCCGGGGCGGGGGGGGGGGGGTGGGGGGGGGCAGCTGCCTGCCTACCCACTGCGCAGGTGAGCTTCCCGGTGCGTTCCTGGAGCAGGCGCACGATCTGGGCCTTCTGGGTGGGGGTGCAGCGGCAGCAGACCACAGCTGGGCACTGGCAGGCCAGCTCCATGAACTCATACTCATAGTACTTGAGGCAAACCTGGGGGGAGCGGGGGAGGCGGAGGGGGTGGGTCAAGCGAGGTCCCCGCCCCCGCCCCCCCCGAAGCAGGAAGGGGCGCACAGTCCTGGGAGGACCCCGCCGGCGCGGTCCCTGCACCCACCTCCAAGGAGTCTCCAGAGATGACCAGGGCACAGTCATGCTTCCTGCGGAAAGCGTTCAGCTCGAGATGGGCCTCACTGCGGTTGGTCACCTGGAAGGGAACGGAGGGGTGGAGAAGGCCTTGCTCTCCCGAGATGGAAGAACAACAAACAGCGGCTTCCTGAAGCCGGGATGAAGACAATGGCCACCCCAGCCAAGGACCCCTGCCCCGCCCCTGCCACCAGACCCAGAGCCAAATTAAACCGTGTTTGTTATGATTCTGTGGGAAGTGGGACAGCCTGTATACCAACTATCACCTTGCATTGCCCCCAGGACGGCTGTGACCCACGTAATAAAAAAAAAAAAAAGCTAAACATGACCCCACTTTCATTGTGTGCCAGGCACTGTGCTAGGCACTTTCCATGGATTTTCCCCATTTACTTCTCACAACAACCCTACAAGATGCATAATGATAACAGAAACACTTTTACACGTAAGGAAACGAAGATGCGGCAGAGCCGTGAGCCTGCCCCAAGTAACACATCTAGGGGGCTGTGAAGCAGGCGTCAGAAGCCAGGCATCTAGCAGGGTGGCCAACTTTTCTGTAACACACCAGATGTTACACACTGCAAGCTCTGGGGACCCCACAGTGCTCGTCAAAACGACTCGACTCTGCTGTTGTAGCGCCAAAGCAGCCCTGACCCTCCCCCTGCTCGTGTTCGCTCTCTCAGATAAAAATCTTAAAAAAATGAAATAAAACTTTATTTACAAAAGCAGGTGGCACATGGACTGTCGTTTGCAACCCCTAAATATACAGAATGTAGAGAATACAGAATATATAAGACATACAGTTGATTCTCATTATTTTCAGTAGTTACACTCGATAAAGTCGCTGTGAACACTGACTTAGCAAATAAGGAACCATTCATTGCTCCTAGGGGAAATACGGACGAGGTTCCTATGAGCCTTTGGCCACAACATTTTTGTCAATCAATATATAACCTTGTTTTATATGTGTTTCTAGTTAAACCCATCTTTTTTGTTTTTTTAATATTTTATTTAGGGAGAGAGAGCATGCAAGCAGGGGGAAGGGCAGAGGGAGAGGGAAAACAATCTTAATTGTTTTTTCAGCAAAGAGCCCGACCCAGGGCTCGATCTCACGACCCTGAGATCATGACCTGAGCCGAAATCAAGAGTCAGATGTTTAACTGATGGAGCCACCCAGGTGCCCCTAAACACATCTTCTGAAATACATATTGTTGACTCATGAACACTGAACTCCTAACCAACAGCATTCTAACTCATGCCTAAAGGAAGCCCATCCAACACACATACGTTCTCCATAGAGCACATCGGAGCCCTCCTGCGCTTCACAACACTAGACAGCACTCCAGCACTGTGCTGGGAGGGAGGATTTTAAACAGTGAAATCACTGACAGCACAAAAATAAAAAAAAAAAAAAGTGGCCCTGCACAGACCGTGAAGTACGCTCATGTGCAGTAGAGGGCAGAGAAGGCAGGGAATCGCCTTGTGTGACCCCAGCTGGGAATGTGCACATCAGGCAACAACGATTTCTCTCTGCTCTGCACATGTCCATGGAGGACTCTGAGAGAGCCCTAAGGACTGATTTCTGGGTTAGGAATACATTTTAGTTAAGTAAGTGCATTTGCAAATCTGGAATCCATGGCTAATAAAGACGAACTGTATCTGTCTCTACACAACACTACTGGGGCCAGTCCCCAAACTGCCGGATCTCCTGTAGGCGGCGTGTACCACGGACCAAAGGCAGGGGGTCGAGGGGACACTCCTGGGACCGGCAGAGAGCCCCTCCATTCTGGGCGTGAGGGCTCTGGTTTCAGGAGCAGGACTGGTGCATCCTGCCCGGAGGGGACCTCCCGCTCCTCACCTCCCAGCTCCGTCAGGCTGATCCCAGCCCTTGGCTTCTAGCCTCGAGCAGCTCCTTGTGGCTGCACTGTTGGGGGTCAAGGGCTTGCCGCAAGGGCAAGACACAATTTCCCATTTGCCCACCCACTATACCTCCTTCTAAAGACTCCTAAAGGCTTCCTTCAGGAGGGCAGACAGGCCACTATCTGTGATCTGGAATTTACTTCTTATCCAAGGACTTGGTCTTCAAGGGTCCAGGGGCATCTGGGCTCATATGTACAATTTTCCACGTATGGGCCTAGCTGCATCCTTCATCCCGATTGTGTCCTGCATCAGCTCCTCAAATGGACCATGACCCCCACCAGGTTAAGAACCCAGGGCTGTACTAGGCCCGCACTACCTCCGGAAGGAAGCCTGCAGCTTCCCCAGGGCCCCTCAGTAATTTCCCCCGGCAAACCAATGCTGTAAGATCCCCCGCCACGTGGTTAACACGCTCCTCCCTCCCCTCTTTAGGGGTGCACTGGAGGTCCTGAGGTCACGGGGCAAACTGCAGCGTCACCCCCATGAGACCCCAGTGCAGACAATACTTTACCAGCCGGAAAACGTGGATGTCCTGGTTTCTGGTCACCAGATGTGCGTTCTTCGCTGTGCACGTAGCTGTCTCCAGCTTGTCCCCCGTCAGCATCCAGACCTGGAACCACAGCAGAAGGAAGCGCTTCTTGGTCACTGTTCAAGGCCAGCCTGCAGCCTGTGTCTGTTCAGTTTCCAGGAACATCGAGCTAAACTTCATTTATTCCAACTTACCTCAAGGCTCATGGTGTCCCCAACACACCACAAGGATACCCCATTTCAAAGGCTTCAGGACCCCAAGTGATCACTGCTGGTGGCAGCAAAAGCTGATACAACATTTCTCGAAAACCATTTGGCCACACGCTTCCACAGACATCATGAAGGTCGGCCTCGGACCTCACCACCCCCCTTCTGGAAATCTTTGTTAAAGCAATGAAAAATCTCAAAGAAGGGGATGGTGGTATGGGTGAGGGGTCACTTCCGTGTCCTACAGAAAACACTGGTTTGTCACGTTACATGCAGTCTTTCTATGTGGTTGGTTAAGCCAATGGTAAATGTGCCAAGTTCCTCCCCACCTCCTAACAGATCATTCTGCGTTTTGCTGCCGCGGGCTCAGAGAGGGCAGGTGACTTGCCCCAAAGCCTCACAGCTAGCTCCTGTCCCAAACAGGCCCAGAATCCCAGCCTTCAGAGCCCAAACTGAATGCGCTTCCTGCTCCGCTGGTTTACCCACTGACCCCCTGCTCTCGCGGCCCCAGCAGGGAGGGTCACGCACAAAGCACATGCCGGCAGTGGGGAGGTACAGGAAAGCAATGGCCATGGTCTCCAGAGCATTTGCCGGGCCGGGCACTGATCAAGCGCCATCCACGCTCAGTGCACTTGACCTTCAGGGTAATGTGGAAAGGTAGGAAACAGAGCACTGAGAAGTCAAGCCACTTGCCAAGGGCTGCCAAAGCAGTCAGTGGAGAAATTGGAGCCAAACCCAGGCAGTGAGACAGCCAGGATGCGGGCACTGGGCCCTTCTCAGGGGGGCTGTGGCTCTGGGCTTGGCCCTGGTGGGTGTCAGCCTCCTCTCTCAACATCTCATCTGGCCGTTAAAAAAAAATTCTTTGTAGTGATCCCAGTGTTCAGGGTTTGCTGAAACACTGGGAAAGGAGCTAGGAGGCTCAAGTTCTAGAAAACCATGGAAAGTCATCGAAGCACCATGTGACTGATGCCCCACGTCCGGGATGACAGGGGGGCACTGCAGGTACGTGCCCAGACCTGAGCCCCAGGCCCAGCAGCACACTTCCCACCTTGCTTGGCCTCAGCTGCTGCATCTGGGGAGGGGCTAAAGTAGAAATTTTCCAAGTTCCAACAGCTTCTGGCCTGTGAAGGACCTTGTGCTAGGCCTGCCTACAAACCCCCCTGACCCCTCACCCCCCCCTTCCCCCTCCCGTCTGACCAAGGAAACCAGAAAGAGAAGTCCAGTCCACACTCTGGGAATAAAACAGCCTTTTGGAGAGGACAGCTTTGAGGGGAAGCTCAGGATGGAGCCAGAAGCAGAAACCAGAATTCCAAATCTTAGGGAGATGAGGTCTACGGAAGTTGCCAGGGACAAATTTCAGCGCCACAGTGCAACAGAAGCAAGCCCTTCTGACTTTGGACTGTTTTTCCAAAACTGGGATCTTGCTGGCAATGTCCTTGCAACAAACTAGATACACGACAGGATCTGGTTTGCAATGACACTTGCCCACATGCGTGTGAGTCCCCCCCACGGGCACGACTGTGGCTAGAGCTCCCTTATTACTGCGGCCCCGCTCACGGGAGCCCGTGCCAAGTACCGGCCCAAGGACTCCCCCGAGAGCTGCTTCGGGGAGGAGGTGGGCGGCAAACACGCCCAAGTCCAGGAGCTTCAAGCCAGTGAGGTTGCGCTTGTTTTGCTCAGGGCCTTTAAAACGTAGCGTGCTGTTCGGACGCCCTCTGCTGGCCTCTCTGGATTAAATGCCTGAATTTTTTTCTTTCTTTTTTTTCTTTTTGGACCCAAACAGTGTAAATAAATAAGGCAGTTTGTTGGTACAGGTGGTCAGTCCACGGGGCGGCCCCTCATTCACCGAGAACAACAGGAAGATGGCTGGCCAGCCGGTGGCTCAACAAGAATATGCCGAACACCCCAAGCCTGCTGGAGGGAGAAGGGGAGGCACGTGGTCCCACGGGGAGCCCGCTGCGGGGGGAGGGTGGCGGACGACAGCAGTAAAAGCAAACACACAAGACGTCTTCCAGAAGCAGGGCTGGAGGGACGCAGTGGCTCATCTGAGCCAGAGCTGTGGGTCGCTGTCCGTGCCCCCTCCTCCCCCCACCTTTCCTCTATTCCCACCTCCTTCCCCACCCCCTCCCTAATTTCTTTTTTTTTTTTTTTAAAGATTTTATTTATGTATTTGACAGAGAGAGACACAGCGAGAGAGGGAACACAAGCAGGGGGAGTGGGAGAGGGAGAAGCAGGCTTCCTGCCGAGCAGGGAGCCCAATGTGGGGCTCGATCCCAGGACCCTGGGATCATGACTTGAGCCGAAGGCAGACGCTTAACGACTGAGCCACCCAGGTGCCCCCCACCTTCTCTAATTTCTGCACTCTGCTGCAGGGCCGATGGTGAATCTCAGCAGCTGGGTCCCAGGCAGGTCCGGCCTACCTTAATGCCAGCATTCCTCAGCGTCTCCAGGGTGGGCCTCACGTCCGCCTGCAGCTGGTCCTCCACCCCCGTCAGACACAGCAGCTCCATCTCCATCTCCAGGCTCTCGATCACGGTGGCCACTTTGAGTGAGCGGTCGTGCACACTCAGCTTGGCCTGGACATAGCGGGCCTGCGACACAGCGGGAGACCCAGCCACTGCTTAGGGTGGGAAGGGGCCAGGCTGACGGGCAAGGAGAATGCAACACCAAGTGGGGGACCCCAGGGCATGGTTGGACCTCCAAGGGATGAACGGAGACTTCCAGTGTCCTTCCAAGTTCATTGGCCCAGAACTTGCATAGGCCCTAGTTCTACCCTTTCCTCTTTACTTACCTGCTGTGCAACTTCTAGCAAGCTGCTCAACGTATCTGAGCCTCCACTGTTCTCACCCATGAAGCAGCAATAACAGCCCCAACCTCCCTGGGTTGTTGCAAGGATTGGTACAACTTAAGATCTCAAAAAAACGGCAGGTTCTCCCACACACAGCACACGCTTTGTGACCAAGAACCCCTGATCACTGGGTTTTCTGGAGATGAAGTCCCACCTCCAAAGACCATTGACCCAACCCTTCAGTTTAGCTACTTTGCAGGGTTAGCAAAGACATGGAAGAAAATCAAAAATCCCTTAATGGGTTGTTTCAAACACACGCCTTTAAACTTGAAAGGACGGTAGAATTTATCAGGGCTAAAATTCTTGCTAAATAAAACTTTACGAAGAACTCAAGCACAAGGAAGAGACAGACTCAGGCATAGCTCCTCTGGGTGGAGCCAGACAAGGACCCCAGAAGCCTGTCCCCAACCACACTTCTCTCCCTTTCGGTCACACACCCATGCATGCGCTGGGCTTTGTGACAGGCCGGGGGATACAAGGACCCTTCCCTCAAGAAACACACAGTTTATGGGAGAAGAGGACAATAAACCAGACATATTCATGCTGGAACCCTTGGCCGTGAAAGTTAATGATCTATTTCAACTCTTTTTTCATACAGAAATGAGGGCTCCAAGGAGGTGATTCATTTCAAATTTTCCAGAGGGTATACCATGTGCCCATGACTAACCTAAGTAGTGGGATACAAGAGCAAACCAGACTGATGGTCTCTGCTCTGAAAAAGATTTTGTTCCAGGAAGGAGATATGAAGAACACTAGACAGAAACATAGAAATAAGATCATCCTAGATGGGGATTCGCACAGTGAAGAAAGTTAAGCAGGTGATGGATGGCAAGCAGTGAGGTGGTGCTGCCTTAGATGGGGAGTCCAAGAAGACTTCTCAGAGGCAGTAGTATTTGAGCAGAGACCCAAAGGAAGCAAGGGAGCAGGCCACAGAGCTCTGTGCAGGAAGAGAGTTCCAGGCAGTGAGAAGAGCAAGTGCAAAGGCCCTGTGGCAGAAGTGAGCCTGGGGTGCTCAGAAAGGACCTCAGTATGGCTAGAGCAGAATGAGCGAGGAAGAGACGGAGAGGAGATATGACCAGGGAGGTAAGGGTAGGGCTGCAAAAAGTAGCAGAAAGGTCCCAGGACCACTTACTTCAAAGTCTTGATACTGCTCCTCTGCGAGAGACTTCTTCGCCACCACGAGCACCCGCAGACCTTCTCGGGCCATGTTTCCACACTGCAAAGCAGACCTCAAGTCAGTGGAGAGCCATACTAAGGGCTCTGCCTCCAAGCCCCAGACTCTCACTGAGGAGGGCTGGATGCTGCAGTGGACACAGGGGCATGGGGAAAGTGGCAAATCAGAATATGGCTTTCCCCTAAAGCAACCCTCCCTGAAGTAAATCTCAAGGGAGGCTGTGACATCACAGCCCACGGGCCAAACATGGCCTATGCATAGGTTTTCTTCGATTGGCACAGTATACATTTCAAAATGTAAGTCAATGCTCTAAGACTTCACAGATAAATGTGGATTTTTGGCTTGCTGGAAAAACCGAACCTCTGAGGAAACCACACATGCTTTCCCAAATAACCGCAACCAACGATGGAAGAAAAGCAGCTGCTTCTAGGTCTTCCCAGAAAACAGTTGTCAAGTGAAGACACACAAAGTGTGACCCTGTTATAACACACCCCAGCCTGTTTCATTTGACTTACCTGCCTGGCCCCTGTCGGCATTTGAGTTTGCAACCCTCTAACTGAAAACATAGTATTACTGAATGGAAAATGTGTATTCCCCTACCTGGAGCTGAGAGATAAAATAAAAACGGCCTGATAAACCAGAGTTTCTTCCCTCCTTGCTGTGGCCAATTCTCCACATCACAAACCGGGATAGGCAGCCTGTGACATGGCCCCCAGTGACCCCCACCCTCCTGGTACCTGCCTCCAGCCAAAATCCAGTGAGGAGCTGACTCTTGTGCAGGGCAGCTGAGTGAGCTTGGAAGTGTCTTGCCCCACTTGAGCCTTCAGATGAGACCCCAGCCTCAAGCAAGCCCTCGAGAGACCCTAAGCAGAGGACCCAGCAAAGCTGTGCACAGATCCCTAGCCCACAGAAACCAGGAGAAATAAAAGCGTGTTGTTCTAAGCTGCTAAGTCTGGGGGTGATCTGTTACATAGGCACAGGTAACAAGTACAGGGACCCATCTTACTATGCCATGCAAGGGGCAGCCTCCAGACATGCTTCTGCCGCCCAGTTCTCAGTCCCTGCACCCCACTTACCTCTTCCTCCAGCCAGTCATTGTACTGCACGATGCCAGCCATGACAACATCCGCTCCCTTCATGTAAAACGTAATCTCTCCCGTTGATTCATCCTAGAGAGGGGGCCCAGTGGAATGAACACCCAGAGGAACACCCGCTTTCTGCTCCTGTGCCCACTTCCCAGGACAGATGGCACACAAAGCATACTTAGCGGACGCCAATGTTTTTTTCACTTGGCCAAAGATAAAAAGCAAGAAGTGGGGGTGGAGGCCCTCACTTTGGGGCAAAGGCCACAAGAAAATAGAAGAAAACTCAAAGCATTTGGAAACACATTAAATGATGAAAGCAAGATCAAAAGGATTTAAGAACTTTGTTTTTAGTTATTACTATCCCAACAGAAACAGACTCCCACGCTGGAAGATCATCTTAAATTTATAGACGGGACTGCCAGGATCATCAAACTGTGGTCTACCTGGAAAAGTGGGGAAGTAAGGTAATTATCTAGAGCAGGGTTCTCAACCTTGGCATCATTCACACATGGGCTAGAGAGTACTTTGCTGTGGGGGTTGACCTGTGCACTGCAAGACCTTCTGCAACATCCCTGGGATGTCCCCACCAGCTGCCAGCAGCACCCCGATGGCGACAACAACCCAAATATCTCCAGACATAAACAAACATTCCCTGGGGAGCAAACTGCCTTCACAAACTGCTGAGTCCAGTAACTCCAGACCCCTATGTCTACCTGAGCACCTAGCTAGTGATCAGATTACCCAGGTGTTCGTTCACACTGACCAGGTTTTCTGGGAAGTAGGTAACACCACAGCCGAGGCATTGAATGCTTAGACCCGACACCAGCTTTTGGCTGTGTGCACTTGGACATGTTTCTTTCTCTAAACCTCAGTTTTCTCATCTGTAAAACAGGAATACTAACAACTCTTACCACATAGGCTGTTGTGGCTTAAACAACGTCACCTACACAGAGCACAGAGCCAAGGACCGGACACAGAGATGGTGTCCATTCAACATCATCAGTCCTGCTCAGGGGACAGTAACTCTATGCGCCCCTCGAGCACACCGTATGTGGAGACCAAGGCTTATTAGCCCAGCGGCTCTCCAGGGAGGGGATTTTGTATTTGCCGGTATCTGGAGACCTTTTTGGTTGTCACAACTAGGGGTTGTGGATGCTACTGGCATCCCATGGGTGGAGGCCAAGAATGCTGCGAAGCACCCCACAGCACACAGGACAGCCACAGCCTAGAATCATCCCGCGCTGGCACCAACACTGTTGAGGCTGAGAAAACCTGGCTTTGAGGAACGGTGGTAAAGCCCCTGGTTCTTACTCCCTGACAGTCCTTCCTCAGCAACCCCCATCACGGCGAGCCTGGAGGCAGCAGAGACAGGGAAGGGGACGGAGCATGGCCGTCCCCACTTCCTGCCGGGATTCTGCTGCCGGGGAAAGCCCAGAATACGTACCTGTAAACTCGTTACTCAACACGAAATAAATACCCAAAGTCAAATTTGTGGTGTAAGTTTCCTCCTTTAAAACAGCTTTCTAATGCCCTCTAATCACTGACAATCTTTGAGAACTACACGCTTACCCATAAAAGCCCCCGCCGGCCACCCTGAGAGGCACCTGTGTGTTAACAGAGAAAAGCTGCACGCTTCATCTTTGACGGATCACACCTATGCCTGCTCGTGACTCCGGCCAAAGACAACTGCCTGAAAGCATCCCAGGGCTTTTCCCTTTTCCCTTCACCCAAAAGGTGCTTAACGACACAACGGTAGGAAATAGCTTCCCCCTTCCCAGCTTCCTCTCCTGCAGAGGGTGCTCGGGAGAGCTCAGACAGCCCGTCCAGTATAAACACTGTATCAACCATCTCCTCCCGTTACTCATTTCCTCCCACCCAGTTCATCACAAGGTTACTTCGCTCTCATATTATGGCAAGACTACGCCGTAAATTTACAGAGCTGCTGGATGCACTGCATTGTTTGGGGGCCTCATCTTTTTCCACTGTGGTCTGATTCTGGCCCCCGTTCAAAGGCCTCTTTTATGCAAACAATGACAGGGGTATGATCTACAGCGATGATCCGCCTCCATCATTCTACGTGGGACGGGTGGGGGAGCGGGCAGTGAAACATCTGTACACAACGAAAACAAAGCAGGCAACGCAGCCTTTCTTCAGAGAGACAAGGACGCTAGCCCCAAAGAAGCCCTCAGAAGACAGAGATTCTCGCCAAGACTTCACTTTGTGAGTGCAAGAAGTACCTGCCAAGTACCGTCCACGGGCTCACACGGATTTGGGGGTGCTGATGAACCAGGAGAGAGCACAATCCTAACTGTCAACAGGCACCAAGCCAAGACATCTTACAGCTGAGTTAACACTTCCTTCCACGGGGTAGTTGGGCAGGTATCTTCAAGTAAGAGGCAGGATATCTGGGTACATCAGAACTGAGCTGTTGGCCCCCACACAATGAACATTTGGGGTGGATGGATCATTCTTTGTCAGGAGGTTGTCCTGGTCTCCACCCACTAGATGATGTCAGTGGTACCACCCTGAGTTGTGACAACCAAAAATATCTCCCAACATTTTCGAGTGTCCCCTGGAGGCGAAATGGCCCCAGGACGAAAACCACTTCATTAGAGGAGTTAAGGAGATTTCTACAGAGAACCTGCCCACATGCCCTGGAGGCTAATTTCCACCCATCAAAACCACAGATAAAGAAGGAGACAGGGGCGCCTGGGTGGCTCAGCCAGTTAAGCGTCTGCCTTCAGCTCAGGTCATGTTCCCGGGGTCCTGGGATCAAGCCCCACATCGGGCCCCCTGCTCGGCGGGAAGCCGCTGCTCCCTCTCCCGCTCCCCCACTGTGTTCCTGCTCTCGCTGTCCTCTCTGTCAAATAAATAAATAATATCTTAAAAAAAAAAAAAAGACAGGTCAGCAAACTAGAAAACTTAGCAATAATACGCATTTCATTAAAGATGGCCTAGCAAAGATGGATGCTCACAAATTGACTTTTAGTTGTGGAGAAATGAAAAACGTTAAGTTTCCAAGAAAGGAATATTTAATTAATGGTATTTTTTTTTTCAACAGAGCACCATGCACACATTAAAATCATAAAAATCATCTTTTACTGATCTGAGAAAATTTTCACCATATATATTATTCAATGTGGGGAGGGTTTAGAAAGCCTTATGTGACATTTGATCCCAATTTCATAAAAATTTGTGTGATTTTTACACTCCTATATGCATAGAAAAAAAAAACTGAGCGGAAATTCTCTGAAAAGGGAAGAAGGGGGTCATCTTTGGGTGGTGAAAATAAAGATGATTAGAGCTTGAGCTCTTTCTTTACATACGTATTTGTTCTGAATGCCTTAACTAAATATTGGGTTCGTCTGTTTTTTATTACCTTGGAAGGGTGGGGTGCTGTTTTTAAAATAACCATTTGCCCATCCAACAAGTATCCCCTACTGTTCCTGCTGTGATAAGACACGGGGCCACAGCTCATAAAATATGGCGCGTATCTGGGAACGAACGAGAGCCCCTCACAGCTAAAGGAAGGGTGGGGGATATTGCTCACTTATCCGAGAATGGCTGATATTGGGTATCTGACGATGAGTCAGCCCTCAAATGACTTCAGCAGTGCCCATGGTCCTAAAACTTGAAAACATAAAAGCCGGAACAAAAGTAAATCCATGGGAGATAATGACTCTGATTCACCAGGAAACACCCACCCACCTGATTTGTGCTGTTGCTTCCAGGCCACGGATGTTCTTGACATCAGATGTGTGCTCAAGATAACGGTTTAGAAGCCATGGGTCAGGCCAGGTATGGGCCCGTGGGGAACAGCAGCAGCAGCGTGGGCAAAAGAGCCCCCTTCCCACCCAAAAGTTGCCAAGGATATGCGTCCTGTTGAGTCTGAAAGTACCTACTGGCATCAGGGACATAAAAATCCCTTAAAATGTGTCATTTTCAAAGCATATTCATGCTGTGTCACTGGGTCAGCACAACAGCAGTTCATGAAGCTGTTTCTTCTACACGGAGGGGAGGCAGCTTCTTCAACGGCTCCCAGTGACCCCTAGGCCCTGGTACTCATGCCCTTATAAGACCTGCTCCCACTGAGTTGGGGCGGGGGGCGGGGGATGGACTCGGTGACTTGCTTCCAGTTTAGCGTTGCAGAAGTGAAGTGAGGGGAGGCCAGTTCTGAGAGCAGGTTACAAAGTCTGTGCCTTCCCTCCTGCTCACATGCTTACTCGTTCACTCAGACAAAGCCGGCTGACAAGGGAGCTGACCTACAGAGAGGCCCGTGGAGCAATGAATGAGGGTGGCCTCCTGCCAAAACAGTGAAGAACTAAGCCCTCGGTCCAACAAGCGCAAGGAGCCAAGTCCTGCCAACAACACTGATTTTATCTGGAAGTGGATCCGCCCCCAGTTGAACCCTAGGTGTTGGCAGCCTGCGAGACACCATGGGCCACAGGACCCAGCAAGGCTGCACCCAGAGTCTTGGCCCAGAGACCCCGTGAGATACCACCTTCTATTGTCAGAAGCCACTAAGTGTGGGGTAATCTGCTATGCAGCAACACATGATACACTACCGCAACATTACTACGGATGCTCTAGGAGCTTTTCAACACCCCATTCACCACACCTAAACTCCCAGGTCCTAGTGGTTAAAGAGCATGGACTTGGGGGCCATATCACCTGGGGTCCAGTCCCAGCTCCACCATTCTCCAGCAAGGTGAACTTGAGGAGACTGCTGAGCCTCTCTACACCTCAATTTTATCCTCTGTCAAATGCCAGTCATACTGGTACCTACCCTGTTGGCTTACGATAAGAATTAGTGAGTTTATGCAAATCATTTAGAACAGCATCTGGCACGCAATAAGCATCATTAAATGTTACCTATCATTACATTATTGCTGTTCCAGCAGCTACTAGTACCTCTGCTACCGCTAACGACCCTGATCACAAACTTCTCGTACTACTATTACAGAATTATTATAATGGAATCTACAGCTCTTTGCTCTTTATAAGGCATAAAACACTGGGGTAGATCAGGGTAAAGGGGAGCCTCATTTCTTTTTTTTTTTTTTTTGATTTAAATTCAGTGCCTCATTTCTTTTAAAAACAAAAAAGATGAGTCATATTCCAAAGTTGCCCATGATCTGAGCACAGTTTTTTCCAATCAAGCCAAATGATGTGAAAAACCTTTACAAATGCCAAGGAACCATCCCAATACCAAAACAGGTCCAGATGGGACAAAGTCATCTGCATTTTTAAAGCTCTCTGGGTAATTCTGATGATCAGCCAGGTTTAAGAGTTACTGAACACAGTGATGTGTGGAACACAGGGTTCCCAGGCTTCCCAGAATGGAAAGTTGTGGTTCTCTGAGTAAAAGAGCAAATGGTAAAACAAGATAGTGACAAAATTTTAAAAATCTGACACTATCGAATAGTGGTGAGGACGTGGAGGAACGGTGGGGCTGAGATTAGTACAAGCACTGCGGGGAGAGAAGCGGATGACCTCTGGTAGAGGTAAAGATGTGTATGTCGCCAGTCCAGCCAACCCGACCTCTGGACATACTCCACAGAGGAACATCAGCATGACATCTAACGGAGGCCAGGACAAGGACATGCAGGGCAGTGCTGCTTCTAACGGCAAACACAGGGCCAACTATCTAAATGGGTATCAACAGGGAACTCCAGTAAACTGAAGGAAGGGACATATATCCATACAATGTAACGCTCTAACATGGCTAAAAGTAATGAAGTAGCATTAAGTGTATGAACATAAAGTTCTTTTAAATGTTAAGAACAGGAAGTGAGATAATGATACAATGCTACTTATACAAAGAATAAAAATACGCAAAACCGTAATACACATTATTTATCCCCAAACGTATCTGATATTAATATTTGAAAATTCCTTAAAAGTTACGAACTTCCTATAGGAATGGAAAGGAAGCACATCCAGGAGGGGCAGATGGGCCTTCAACTGAATGCACAATGTTTTATTTCTTTAAAAAAATATTTAAACTGCAATACCTACAAAAATAGGGATGAATCTCACAAATATAAATTTGAGCAAATGAACTCAAACATGAAAATCTACTGCATGATTTCTCTTATATAAGGAGAAAATCTCAAAAAGAGATTAATCAGTGGTAGAAATTGGGAGAGTGGTTCTATCCCTGTTGGGAGAGGGATATAGGTGACCAGCAAGGAGCACAAGGGAGTTGCTGGGGTAACGAAGGTTGGGATTCTGATCCTTGCTCTGGATGCTGGTCACATGGGTGTGCCGTGTAAAACACTTGAG
Organism: Eumetopias jubatus; assembly: GCF_037043125.1. Taxonomy (NCBI): domain Eukaryota; kingdom Metazoa; phylum Chordata; class Mammalia; order Carnivora; family Otariidae; genus Eumetopias; species Eumetopias jubatus. Next base: position 130,694,858 of record NW_028274815.1, read on the forward strand.
CTGCACACTTAGGATGTTTGCACTGTTCGCTGTGGACGTTGTATTTCAACAAGTTTCAAAATATATAAAAACAAAATTTGAAATAAATGTGACAAAATGATAATGCTGAGTGATCACCATATTTTTTTCCAATAATTTTTATAATTGTACAAATGAAAAACCTTTTAAAATATTGAATTACAACAAGGGGGCCAAGACTACTCAATGAAGAAACAACAGTCTCTCCAACAAATGGTGCTGGAACAACTGTATATACACATGCAAAAGAATGAAGTTGAATCCCTACCTCACACCATATACAAAAATGAACCCAAGATGCGTCATTGACTTAAAGAGCTAAAACTACAAAACTCCTAAAATATAGGGGTAAATTTTCATGACCTTGGATTTAATGATAAATTCTTGGATATGAAAGGGTATTATGCTAAGCGAAATAAGTCAATCAGAGAAAGACAAGTATCATATAATCTTACTGATATGAGGAATTCGAGAAACAAGACAGAGGACCATAGGGGAAGGGAGGAAAAAATGAAACAAGATGAAACCAGAGAGGCAGACAAACCATAAGAGACTCTTAATCTCAGGAAACAAACTGAGGGTTGCTGGAGTGGTGGGGGGTGGGAGGGATGGGGAGGCTGGGTGATGGACATTGGGGAGGGTATGTGCCATGGTGAGCGCTGTGAATTGTGTAAGACTGATGAACCACAGACCTGTACCTCTGAAACAAATAACACATTATATGTTTAAAAAAAAAAATAAGATAGTAGGAAGGGAAAAATGAAGGGGGGTAAATTGGAGGGGGAGACGAACCATGACAGACGATGGACTCTGAGAAACAAACTGAGGGTTCTAGAGGGGAGGGGGGTAGGGGGATGGGTTAGCCTGGTGATGGGTATTAAGGAGGGCATGTATTGCATGGAGCACTGGGTGTTATACGCAAACAATGAATCATGGAACACTATAACAAAAACTAATGATGTAATGTATGGTGACTAACATAATAAAATAAAATGAAATAAAAATTTAAAAAATAGATTACTAAAATAAAAAAAATTCTTGGATATGACACCTAAGTCAAGTGCAACAAAAGAAAAAATAAATTGGGCTTCAGCAAAATTAGTGACTTCTGTGATCAAAGGAATTTTATCAAGAAAATGAAAAGACAACCTACAAAATAAGAGAAAATATTTGCATATCAACTCTCTGATAATATCCAGACTACATAAAGAACTCTTACAACTGAACAACAAAAAGACAAACAACCAAATTAAAAGGTGGGCAAAGGAGTTGAATACACATTTCTTCATGGAAGATATAAAATTGGCCAATAGGCACACAAAAAGATAGTCAACGGGGCGCCTGGGTAGCTCAGTCGTTAAGCGGCTGCCTTCAGCTCAGGTCATGATCCCAGGGTGCTGGGATCAAGCCCCACATCGGGCTCCCTGCTCGGCGGGAAGCCTGCTTCTCCCTCTCCCGCTCCCCCTGCTTGTGTTCCCTCTCTTGCTGTGTCTCTCTGTGTCAAATAAAATCTTAAAAAAAAAAAAAAGAGAGAGAGAGTCAACATCATCAGTCATTAAGTTAATACAAATCACAACCACAATGAAATATCACTTCTCAACTGCAAAAATGGCTATAACCAAAAAAATGAAAAAGGAAAATAAAAAGTGTTGGTGAGGATGTGGAGAAATTGGAAGCTTCCTACGTTGCCAGTGGGAATGTAAAATGGTGCAGCATTACAGAAAACCATTTGGAGGTTCCTCATAAAGATAAAAGGATTACCCAGCAAGTGTGTAATGGACCCAGGATGACCCAGCAATTCCATTCCTAGGTCTATAGCCAAAAGAATTAAAAACAGGTATTCAAATCCCTGTACGTGAGTGCTCATAGCAGCACTATTCACAATAGCCAAAAGGTGGAAACAACCCAAATGTCTATGAACAGATGAATAGATAAGCAATCGCTTAGCCGTATAAAGGAATGGAGTTCTGGTTCATGCTACAACCTGGATGAACCCTGATAACATTATGCTAAATGAAAGACGTCAGACACAAAAGGTCATGTGTCATAGGATTCCAGTTATATGAACTATCCAGAATCAGTAAATTTCTAGAGACAGAAGCAGATTGGTGATTCCTGGGACTAGAATGAAGGGGGGAATGGGGAGTCGCTATTTAATGGGTATTAGGGTTCCTTTTGGGGTGACGAAAATGTTTTGCAACTTGACAGAAGTGGTAGTTGCAGGGGGCCTGGGTAGCTCAGTCAGTTAAGTGTCTGACTCTTGATTTCGGCTCAGAGTCATGAGATCAAGGCCCGCACTGGGCTCCGCACTGGGTGAGGAGCCTGCTTAAGATTCTCTCTCTCCCTCTCCTTTCACCCCACCCCCCAGGGCATCTGCATGGTCTCTCCTAAAAAAAAAAAAAAGAAGAAGAAGAAGCGACGGGTGCACAACACTGTGAATATACTAAATGCCACTGAATTACACACTTTAAAATGGTTTGCTTATGTGAATTTCACCTCAGCAGATAGATGTTTAAACAAAAGTGTACACAATGAGAAAGGTATTGTTATCAAGAAATGCCCAGTCCTTGGGGCACGTGGGTGGCTCAGTCGTTAAGCGTCTGCCTTCTGCTCAGGTCATGTTCCCGGGGTCCTGGGATCGAGCCCTGCATCGGGCTCCCTGCTCCGCGGGAAGCCTGCTTCTCCCTCTCCCACTCCCTCTGCTTGTGTTCCCTCTCTCTCCGCCAAATAAATAAATAAAATCTTTAAAAAAAAAAAAGAAAGAAAGAAAGAAAGAAATGCCCAGTTCACGTACTTTAGGCCTTTCCCTCTAGAACTAGGTTAACCAGAAGCTGATCAGCTATCTGAGGTCTTGTCTAATTGATGGACTGATAATATTCTTAACGTTCAGGCAATTCTATTCTCTTGTTAGTTTGGACAATCGACATCAGAAAAAAGAGGGTAATAAACAGTTAAGAAAGAATGTTGAGGTTACGGGGACCCACGCAGGAGACTTAAGTTTTTAATCATGTTAAGTCCTAGAGAAGGTAACTCACCCTCACGATGATGCCCATGCGCTTGCTTTCATAGGTGAAAGGGAATATCTGTAAGATGGTGAAGTTCAGGATCTGGTCGCCAGGGGTCCTCAGCTGCATGGAAGACTGGTCTCGGCCCACCAGGGTTAAGCCCACGCTTTCGGTCCACTGTACCAGGGCCACCTAAACGTGACACAGGGTCAAAGGTCAGATACACCGCCGAGGGTCCCGGTTCAGAGGTCAAGCAAACGAACACCAAGGGGGAAGGGGCTGCGGCGACCAGCAAAGCGCAAGCTGCCCCTGTGTCCCTGGGGAAGGCTGGGTCGGCCGGTGACAGCATCGGTTCCTCGGGGCCTGCAGGCGCTGCCACCCGCCCAGCCGCCCTCCACGCGGCACAACTCACCTTCTCTCCCAGGTCCCCAGGCAGGCTGCATGCCTGAGCCGGGCAGAGAGCGCGCGCAGGGTCGAAAGGGACCCCTTCTGGAGGATTCGCACCGAGCCCACAGCAGCACGAGCAGAGGAGGACGCGGTGCAGGGCGGCGCTCGGCCTCCACGCTCTCCTCTAAGCCTCGCGAACACCCAGCCAGGCAGGTGTCCACAGCGGGTCTCAACCAGGCAGCTCTGCCCCCTAGGGGACATGCAGCCATGAGTGGGGACAGCTCCGGCTGCCAAAACCGGAGAATGGGCGTGCTCCTCGCACCTCCTGGCCTCCGCCCGTGAGGTGCTGCTACACCTCCCAGAACGCAGGGGACAGCACCCCCCGCCCCCAGACGGCAGGACCGCCGAGGGTGAGATCACTGGTCCACGCAGAGGAGGACGCAGGTGCAGGGGGAGGTTACTAACTCACCGCGCCAGGTGATGCTGCTGGGCAGTGGCGCGGCCAGGCCAGGCGGCCACCCGGGTTTACCCGGCGCCCAAGCCCACCCACCGCGCACTGCCCTTCCTGGAGGCGCGGCTTCTGTCGCCGCCTGGAACCTTCTGTCGGGAGGGGGGGGTGCAAACTGCAAGACAGGGGCCAGACCGGCTGCGCAAGTCAGTGAAGAGGGCGGGGGGGGGGGAGCGCGTGCCAAGGGGAGCCGCGGCACACCCACAGCGGGCGGCGACCCCCGGTCGCGCTGAAGGACGCTGCCCCAAGGCAATGCGGCCCAGGAGCGCCAGAGCGTCCAGCCTCTCAAGAAAAACGAGATCTGGGCCTGTCCCTGAGGTCTCCTTTTAGATGTAAACAATGGGCGTGTTTTTAAAAGCCTGTGAAGAAAATAAACCCCCGTCCACAGAAGAATCTGGCTGAGTGTCCGGGAAGTACGAGCGGAAAAGGAAAGCAAAGGTGGGGTCAGAGAGGGGGGCCGGGGCGGGGTGGGACAGCTGCGAGTCCTCACCCCCGCCACTGCCCAGGAAGGAGACCCGAGTAAGTGTGAAGAGCCCACAGCGCCCCCCAAGGGACACGGCCTACACGACAGGGCCAGCCCGCTCGCGCATCAGCCCGCTGAGCTAAGGACCAACTCCGCCTGACGCGAGAGGCAAGCGTGGCGGGCTGCTCTCGGCTGCTCTCGGCTGCTCTCGGCTACTGTCGGCTGCTCTCGGCTGCTCTCGGCTGCTCTCGGCTACTGTCGGCTGCTCTCGGCTGCTCTCGGCTACTGTCGGCTGCTCTCGGCTACCGTCGGCTGCTCTCGGCTACTGTCGGCTACCGTCGGCTGCTCTCGGCTACCGTCGGCTGGCAGCGGCGACAGGCTGACGTGGAATCTCATCCTGGATCTAACTGACCAAGTATAAAGCCCCAGGGAAACGCCAATCCCAGCTCATCCGGGTGCCCGGCCGCAGAGCACCGGGGCCAAGGCTGGGCGGTGCATGCGCACTGGCGCATCCTCAGGGGTGCCTGACCGCAGTCAGGCATCCATCCCTGACATCCCCCCCACTGTCACTGCTAGAAACTTCACAGGATGTGCAGCAGGCCGAATAATGGCCCCCAAAGATGCCCACATCCCAATCCCCGGACGTGTGAATATGTTACCTCACGGGGCAAAGTGGGCTTGGCAGGGGGTGATGAAGATGAAGGACCTGGCACTGGGAGACCGTCCCGGATTATCCAGGTGGACCCCATGTAATCACAGGAGTCCTCAAAAGGCAGAACGCTCCCGGCGGTGGCCCGGGAGAAAACCGCGGGCAAAAGGAGGGTCAGAGCGATGAGACGGTGTTGGTTCTGAAGGTGGAGGAAGGGACATACACCGAGCAATGGGGGCAGCGTCTCGGAGCTGGGAAAGGCAAGGCAACAGAGCCACCCCTGGGGCGTCCGGGAGGAACACGGCGCGCCCTGCCGACACCCTCATCACAGTTCAGTGAGCCCGACCTCACCTACCCCGCTGGAACACATCGTGCTGTTTCAAAACAGCAGATTTGGAGCAACTGGCGACAGCAGCGATAGGAAACGCATCCAAGAGGCTCCCGATTTTAATGCCAAACAAGCTGCCATTTTATTCTGATCCAAACCCAAGAGCATGGGGTCTAAAAAAAGAAAAAGCACCCTTCCCCCCCCCCTTTTTTTTCCTAGAAAATTCAATCTTTAGGGAAAGAAACGGAGGCAGGTTTTAGGAGAGAGCAGACCTGGGGAGTGACAGAGGGTGACAGAGAAAGGGGCGCATGGAAGGTGTCAGTTCTGAGATGTTTTATTATCTTTAAGCCCAGAGTGGGGGACAGAGGTGCCCATTAATGCTCATCTGTAACTGTCTGCAGTATTTCACGGGGTCCCTGTGGGGGCTGGAGGCAGTGAGAGTCACTCTCCCAGGGAATCAGATGCCCACACTTCTACTTCATTGGGGTGCTTCCTGAGCTCCCCCTTCTGCTACCAAGGGACTCTGCACAAGCAGACACCCGCTGCTCCTCGGTTCTGTTTCCAGAACACCGAGGCCCTCCTGGGCTGCCCTGCTTTACCCTGAAGCAGTGGGGAGGATGAAACCAGGGTTCCAGCCCAGCTCTGCCACCTACCCGCACTCCCTCCAGCCTCTGCAAAGTGCGGGGCTCCAGGTGGCTTATTTTCCATTTCTGTTCCAGCTCTAAACATTCTGTGCATCCATCCTTAGTGGGCTATGCTCAGATACCTAACTAGGTTTCTGCGGTGGACACAAATTGAATTTACACTAACAAGAGGCTTGTCTTCAAGAATGGGAAACTCTACCCTGTTTCAATGATGTCGAAACAAGTCAACCAGGATTTACAGAAAAGGAAGGTACTGTCACACTGACCTCCCCCTCCAAAGAAACAGGCCAATCAAGTAATGATTGTTTTCGGGTCTTTTTGCTATTAGCCTACATCAGTCTTTGGAAACCTATTCATTAACTCGTTTAATTCAACGGCTCTTTCAATAGTGTCTGTCTTATCTGATAACAATCCTCTCTCAAAGTCCAAAATGAACAAATCACTGAAGATGGGTATACACAAAATACTCCCATCGGTACATAAAATGGGCATTGGGTGCCACATGTGATGAGCCATACTACTATCTTCTACTTTTACCCTTCTGCACTACTGAAATATTTTTATCATGTACATGCACTTTTTATTTATTTTAATTAAGTAAACTCATATCCCAACACAAGATATTACAAATACGTAAGGACACACAAGCTGAGAAAGCTTGACTAAGTTTACACCTTTACACACCACTTTATAGTAACAAAGAAAAATTCTTCTCTGGAGGTCTTCAACCATAATTGTTAGTGAAAGGGGTTTTTCCATTCTTGTTTTCAAGCTGCAGTGACTTCACCCCCTAAAAACCTCTTTCATTGTTCTAAAAAGACGTAAAAAGTGGGTGGTACTGGGCTTCAAGGAAACACATTAATTACCCCAAAACCTGCTCCTCACATCAATCATCAATCCAGGAAGAATGTGGAACTCCAGACCTGGAAGCAGCTTCCAAGCCTATGAGGCAGTTCTGGCCTTGGCCAGCCCAGCCCCCATGCCAGGGACCCAAGGGGCCGTATTGGGGGAACAGTTGGTCTTTAAATCTGAAATGACAAACAGTGACATATGCTGATGGATGAATTACACCTGTAGGCAAACACCTTCTAACTGCACTTTGTTCTGCAGCGAACCTCTCAATGGAGTGAAGGAACCAGCCACCACCATGCTTGCTGCCCCCCACCCTGGGTCCAACTTCCTCATCAAAACCCCTCTGGTCTCCTTGGGGACAGACGCCCCCAGGACATGAGAGCCCTGTGGTGGAAGTAGAGTCAGGAGTGGGGAGGGTCTCTGATTCTCACCTTCCCCTCTCTGGCCCATGTTAACTTAAGTCAGCGTTAATTTGGAGCTGCTTTCTAATAGAAATCCCTGAGATTCTACTGAGAAGAGACTGGTTTGGAACTGGGGTGCTCCCTGACCCTTCTCAATTGCAGCAGGGACAGACATTTCAGGGGTCAGGAGAAACAACTGCATTTCTTCCCAAAACAAGATGATAAAAAATGAGGCTACTTCTTTCTTATCCTGGCAGGTCCGAGCTTCCGTTCAAGAGAATCATCCCTTATCACCCAATCAGAAAGGATTTGGGGGTTTTGAGTCTCACTATCCTTAACAGCCAGAAGTGGGGTCGCTGGGGCTTCGGATCAGAATATCCAGAAGTCAGAGCAGAAGCAGAAAAAGAAACCCTGTTACGGTTGAATGAATGAATGAATGAATGAACAAATAAATTAACTCAATCAAATGAAAACCGAGAAGGGGTGGAGGGTGGGGAGCTGGGGTCCTGAGTCGCCTGTGTGCTCTGGTTCGGGTCAGGAAATCAAAAGGACAGGCTGCTACGCCCCCTCCCTAAAATGCCCATCTGAAGAATTCACGCCAGAACAATCCATGAAAGGGCTTTTTCATCATTTGTGGGTCAGCAATAAACCACCTGTGACAAGTTTTAATAATTTTCCCTTTGTACCTGGGAATGTGTGCTTGGGAAAGATGCCAGGTCAGGCTAACGAGCCTTGATTTCTTGTCAGAAGCAGGATATGCAGTAATCGTAAGAGCACGCGTGAATCTGATATCTTTGGTGGCATTCAAGAAGATCAACACTCGGGCTCACAAAGACTGGCCAGTCCGCCCTAATCCAGCCTTTCAAGGCTATGAATGCATCCACAGACCGAAGTATTCTTTACTTAATGAGGAAACTGATTCACTAAGGCACCACTGGGGGCTGGACAGGGAGCAGATAGGAGGAGGGCGGGCCCCACAGGGGCAGGGGTAAACTGAGGCAGCAGCCACCCAGCTCGGCTAACCACTGCCCAGTAGAAACTGGGCCCACCATTTCCAGATGTGATCTTCCTCAAGAAAAGCTGATTCTTAGATAACATTAAGTGATCTTTAAAATACTGCTGATTATTAAACACACACACACACACACACACACACAGCACGGAGCAAACAAAACACGGCCGGTTTTGCTTAAGAACCTGTGGGCAAGATGGTGGAATAAAAGGCCACTCCCTGATCCAAGTTCTTTGATCCATTACTTGAAATTCAGCCGCCTCCTATCACTGAATCAGACGAAAATTAGTATCTGAAAAGAATGACGTCATCTCCATAAAAACGTAGCCCTTTAGAAATGACTATTCCCTTAAGTCCATTCTGGGCTTAACCCTAATAAGAAACAGGACAGAACTTTTGCATCTCTGGCCCACGGAGCAGCTGATACCAAGGATGGCTCATTTGATAGTTTCCTCCGGTGTCCCTGAAACACAGCACCCCCTCTCTTCCGAGCAACCAAAATTCTATTTCAAGATTCTTACCCCCGTGGTTAATAAATAACATTGATGGAGGAGGGTTTTCTCCTTGAGTTCCTGACCTCTGTTCTCTGAACTCAACCTGGAGCCGAGGACCGGCAGTGAGATGGTAAAGCCCCACGCACCTCCTAAATCTCACTCCTGCGCGCTCTGGTCTGAATGCGGTCATTGTCCGCGTGCCTGGAGCGCAGGTACAAGGAGGCATTTTGGGGGAGCGCACACCCCTGAGAGAGGAACATGGCCCCGGAGGGGAAAACCACGGGGCCTCACAAGGACTGAGCTTGCAGGACCCCCGGAAAGCCACACGCTTGCCCTTCCCTGGTGGGTCTCAGCCTCACTCTCTGCAACAGAGTTAGGAAGATGCAGAATGAGACAACTGGGACCTTTTGCATACACACTCGGAGATGTGCAGATTTAATCCATCAGGCCATCCGTCAGGACGTTAAACTGAGGACAGCCAGGAGTGGGAGGCAGGATAAATCATCTGTGCTGTACCTAAGCAGGAGAAAAGAGTGTAGCCACTAAACATCCTACCACAGATGCTACTGGACGGGGATGAGACAATGTACTACCAAGTGGACACATCAAGGTGGAATGTGGAATGACGCCAAACATTTTAATTCTATGTAGAGAAGAGAGATGGGAAGGGAAAATACTCGAATTTTTTTTCTGTAATTGTTTACTTTTTCTTTTGTTTTTTAAAGATTTATTTATTTACTTGAGAGAAAGAGGGAGCACGCACGGTGGGGAGGGGCAGGGGGACAAGGAGAGACTCTCAAGCAGACTCCACACCGAGCACACAGCCCAACATGGGGCTTGATCTCAGAACCCGGAGCTCAGGACCTGAGCTGAAACCAAAAGTCAGATGCTTAACAGATGGGGCCACCCAGGCGCCCCTGCTTCCTTTTTCTATAACAAGCTTGTGTTACTCTTATAATTGGGGGAGGAACTAAAAATAAAATCCGCTTCTAGGTGAGCTGTAGCTTCACTCCCCTTTTCCATCTCCCAGCACAGTGACCGGAACACAGGAACGCCCTCCTGCCACTAGGCCATTGGGGAGAGACCTGTGCACACAGCTCTTTGCTTATCTCTCGTCCGTCTGTAAGGGGGACTGTTTCAAGGTTACTGGAGACTCAAGGAGCAACACACCGTCATTCGTTTTCCTTTCCAAGGACAGGATCTTGGAGAGATGGGTAGTGAAGGCAAGACACTCCATGGGAAGGCTTCTGCGGTCTGCTAGAAGGTTTCTTAGCTCCAAGCATGGAAGCCGCCCAAAATGAGAAAGAGGCAAGGAACCAAAAAGCATGCTTCACTGAGCCTAGGAGGCCAAGAGCCCCTGAATGTGAGCTCAGAAGAGGCAAGAATAACCAGACACTCGGCAGGTCACGCAGTATCAGCCCTAAGCTCCCACCACAGGTGCACAGCCCTCACTGTCCTTCGTGAGCGACAAAGCACGTTCCAGCCCTCTTCCCATGGGTAGAGAAGCAGTACTGCTGAGTCATGTGACCAGCCCCCGGCCGGAGGCTGCCTCGTTTTAATCCTGCCAGCCACGTGGCCTTGCGGGTACCCCTTAGCCAACCTACGCCTCATCTGCAAAACAGGCACAATCACAGTAATTGGGTTGTAAGGGCTGCCCAGAGCACAGTGCCCGGCACGGAGAACAGGTGTTCAGCAGGTGGCCATGTCATACTGCTGTCAGCTCACCAATGCTTTGCCTAAAATCACTCCGCGAAGGAACCCTCGTGCACTGCTGGTGGGAGTGCAGGCTGGTGCGGCCACTATGGAAAACAGTATGAAGGCTCCTCAAAAAGTTAAAAATGGGGGCACCCGGTTGGCTCGGTCAGGAAAGCATGCAACTCTTGATCTTGGATCTTGGAGTCTGAGCCCTACGCTGGGCACCGAGATTACTTAAAAAAATAAAAATAAAAATAGGGCGCCTGGGTGGCTCAGTCAGTTGAGCCTTTACCTTCGGCTCAGGTCATGATCTCAGAGTCCTGAGATCAAGGCCTGCATCTGGCTCCTTGCTCAACGGGGAGCCTGCTTCTCCCTCTCCCTCTCCCTCTGCCTGCCGCTGCCCCTGCTTGTGCTCGCTTGCTCTCTCTTCCTGTCAAATAAATAAAATCTTTAAAAAATAAATAAATAAAAATAAAAACCAGAGAGTATTATGCTAGGCAAAATAAGTCAGAGAAAAAAAATATCGTATGATTTCATTCATATGTGAAATTTAAGAAACAAAAGAGATGAACATAGGGGAAGGGAAGGAAAAATAAAATAAGATGAAAACAGAGAGAAAGACAAACCATAAGAGATTCTTAACTCCAGGAAACAAACTGAGGGTGGCTGCACCAGAGGGGGTGGGGAAAGGGAACTGGGTGATGGGCATTAAGGAGGGCACTTGATGGAATGAGCATTGGGTATTACATGCAACTGATAAATCACTAAATTCTACCTCTGAAACTAATAATACACTATATGTTAATTAAATTGAATTTAAGTAAAAAAAATTTTTTAATAAAATAAAATAAAAAGTTAAAAACAGAACTACCCTACGATCCAGTAACCACACTACTGGGTACTTACCCAAAAAATAAAACAACAAAGGGATACATGCATCCCTATGTTTATAGCAGTATTATTTACTACAGCCAAATTATGGAAGCAGCCCAAGTATCCATCGATAGATGCATAGACAAAGGGGAAGTGATACACACACATACACACACACACAATGGAATATTAACTCAGCCATAAGAAAGAATGCAATCTTGCCATTTGCAACGACATGGATGGAGCTAGAGTGTATGATGCTAAGTGAAATAAGTCAGTCAGAGAAAGACAAATAGCATATGATTTCACTCCTGTGTGGAGTTTTAAAAAAACAAATGAGCAAGAGGACAAAAAGAGAGATAAGCCAAGAAACAGACTCTTACTATAGAGAACACACTGATGGTCCCCAGAGGGGAGGTAGGTGGGGGGGTGGGGGAAACATGATGGGGATGAAGGAGGGCACTTGTCAGGAGTACTGGGTGATGTATGGAATCACTATGTTGTACGCCTGAAATTAATATTCACTGTCTGTTAACTGTACTGGAATGAAAAGAACATAAAATAAAAAATTTTTTAATTAAAAAAACTAAGTAATAAAAAGTCAGCATGTGGTAGTTAAACACAGCTGATAACTGCACTGGGGGAGTCAGGAGGCCAGTGTGATGCCCTCACCTTCCATTAAAATGGACAGGAGGGTCCTTAAATGCCATCGAGAGATTATGGGAACACACAGTACCTCAATATTTGAGTAAAACTCAGGCCTCTGCTGACATCACAACTCGGTGACGCTCCAGGTACTGACACGCTGCAAGCAAGGTGCAGAACTGAGTCTGTAATTTACAACTGCGCTTTTTACATTTTTTAAAATACGTTAATAATGGAGGGGCGAGAAAAATTCTAATCCATGCAAAGAATTATTTCTGCAAGGATACTCAGATACTGATAACAATGGTGTCTCAGAGGAAGGGAGGGAGGAGGTCTGTGTAGAGAGGGCAAGAATGAAGGTCTCAGGGTAAGGAGACACGCGTCTCACCTAAGGCCGCCAGCATGGGGCGGCCTTGCAGAACAAACTATACGTGACCTAGAACTTGTAATTAATTGCTCTGAAATTAGTGAGCCATGGCCAAGGCATCAGAAAACTTTCAATCATATACACATCACACACACACACACACAAGTCCACACATACACGTGCTCATAGGGCACATGTGAGCACATACACACATGTGCCTACATACAAACACACACACTCATGCACACAGAAATCCTAGGAATATGACAACATAGGAGACTTGCTAAAGGATGTTACTGAACTCACTCCACGCTCCTTCCTTCCCTGGGCTACAGTATGATTCTGTACTATGAAACATGCAATTATGTTTCTACATATAGAAGCAGACGCTTGGGGGAAATCTATAGCAGAATATAAACAGTAATCTCTAGGTGGTGGATAAAATTAATGTTTATCCACTTCTTTTTCGAATCTACAATTTTATTTTTTCTGTAATGAGCACATTAGTACTTGTGATTTTAGAAGCCTAGAAAAGTTTTCTTCTATATGAAAGAATTCCTAGAAAAGACAAATAAATGAGTCCTAGGGCTGATTCGACCTGCTCTTAGGAGAGCACCTCCTTACCATTCATGCCAAGAAACAAATACATTAAAAATTGCATCCTGACCACCTCCGAGAGCTCTCCTCCCTCGCCCGCTGTACCCGACTTCCAACGCTGCCAAACATCCGGGACAAGATGGAATGCTGTCGGGCTGAGCACTTAAGGAGCACCTCTCTCTCTGGCCAGATTACATCGATTTCATTTCCCCTGGGAGTTACCCTACGGGGGCAGGCAGGCCCCAGCGCCCCTCAGGCTGTAATCAATGGCTGAATAAAGACACTTCAAGGCTTTTTCCAAAGCAGAATGTACACAGGAAACAAATTTAGGAAATCCTGCTTTCTGTTACAGGAAATGAATCCTCCCCTGACTGGTAGAAATTATTCCGGCAAGTCCAAAGTAAAATGAATGCCGGTTTCTATGTGTATTCCAGACACTGACCTTGCATAGACCAGCAAGATTTTATTGATATAGAATTTCAAAGGTAGGAGTCTAGACCCAGCCAAGCCTAGGTGGAATCCTACAGGGATTTAGAAAACAGTACAGCCTTCTGAGAGATTTGGCTGGAAGTCGACGTAGCCTCCTTTCTGTCACACGGTGTATTTATATACACAGACTTGTATTTTGCAATACACATCTTTCGAAATAATTTGGAAGGCAGGTCAGTAAAATATTAACAGTGGTCACATCTTTAGTTAGCAGGAGTACAGTTTGCTTTTTCTTTCCTTATCTATATTTTCACATATTCTGCCATAAACATGAAATAACTGTGCAATGATAAATAAAGTTGTTGGGGGGGGATACTAATAAGGTAACACTGACCTCTGTGAAGACACCGAGGACCAAAAGAAAATAACTTTTTTTTTCGATCACTACTCAGAATCTTAGAAAAACAAGACAAATCTGAATCTGAGTGCAATTAATGAACAAGAGCTGAGAAGCACAAAGCATTCCATAGAAGATTTACCCGCATGGAAAAACTGCCTAGCCCTAAAACAAATATATCAAAGTTCAGTGGGAACCAGGATTGGGGGACAGGCATTAAAGACCTCCCATGTGCGTGTCAATCAATAGCCAGTATTAGGAGCTCCCAGGTAGCAGTGCTGATCAGATCGTCCACATCTGAAACCTGTTCAAATTCTAGTCCCATCAAACACCCGTAAGCTACCGGTTCCCAGTGTGTAACTACCAAGAACCTGGGCCTTTCACACATCTCCCATCCAGGGATATTGTCTCCCATTTCCAAATGGAAAAGCGAGATCCAACAGACTAAATTCGGTGGAGAAACGATGACCCATCTGAAGCTTTCAGTTACTACAGCACAAGTCCGAATAAATGGGTTGGATTATCCACATCCATCCGCCCTCCCCCTTCTCACTCTCTGCACACAATGCCCATCTCAGAATTTGGCCAAGGTTACAACATTTTTCACCCCTAAAAATACAGGTTCAAATGTCAGTGGTCACAGATGGGCTGCGCTCAGAGTTGAGCTGTTCCACAAACACCAAGCTGACTGCAAGGAGTCAACTACCAGGGGCCACACTCCAGGGCCCTCAAGAAGGATAAAGAAGCTACTGGTCAGGGAAAGCCATGTCCACACATCCTTTCCTTTCGGAACTTTGGAAAAGGTTATCATTGCGGTATTCCCCCAAGCACCATCCAGCTCTGGCTCCCTGATACTCTCCAATTAGTCCAGACCTCTATGACACTATTTACCAGAGAAGCCCCCTCCCTCCTTCGTAAAATGAACAAAAAATAATTGGAAGCGCCTGTAACATTGGTGGAAGAATAAAATGGTTTAAAAATAATTCTGGAAATTACCTGATCATTTATACCACGAGTCTTAAAAATACTCCTTCAGTGTGACCCACAGGACTGACTGTCTGCTAAGGGGCTCATGACAACCCTCTTGTCACAAATACAGGGAGGTACAGAGAGATGCGGCCGCCCAGGTATGGAGCTGGCATCCCAAGACTCACATGCTCAACGGTCTCACCCCTGCCGCCTCCCTGGGGACAGGAGCTGCTGTCTTGTTAAACGCTGACTCCCCAGTGCCCCGTCCATCGTAGGCACCCCAGAATGCTTACTGAATTAATGAGCCCAGTCACACCATTTCTAGAAATATTAGGTATAAGGATGCTCACTGCAAATGTGTATAAATGTTGTGCTAAACATGAGAGAGAACTTAAGTCCCTACGAGAGGAGAATGGTTAAAAATATTAGTGTGCATACATAAACAGTAATTATAAAAAGCAGTCTTTTAAGGACATTCAAAAAATTTGGGAAACGGGCATGATGAAATATTAAGTTTAAAATGGAGAATACAGAACTTTATGTTAAAAATTCCTGTTTTTTAGGAAACAAATATATGAAAAGATATTGGAAGATCACACATCAAGAAGTTCTTGGTCGTGGGGCGCCTGGGTGGCTCAGTCGGTTAAGTGTCCAACTCTTGATTTCAGCTCAGGTCATGGTCTCAGGGTCATGAGATCGAGCCCTGCATCGGGCTCCCTGTTCAGTGGGGAGTCTGCTTCTCCCTCTCCCTCTGGCCCTCTCTGCTGCTCATGCTCTCTTGCACTCACACTCTCTCTTAAATAGATAAATAAAATCTTAAGTAAATAAATAAATAAATAAAATCTTAAAAAAAAAAAAAAGAATTCTTACTGGCTTCTGAAAAATAACTAAGTAAAATGACTAAGAGTTTGGGTTGTGACAACACACTCCCTGGGTTAGAACCCTGGCCCTGTCAGTCAGGGAACTGCTGTCATAAGATTAATTAGCAAGGGAGAATGGCACCTTTACCATGAAGAAACCTGGGGACACCACCGGATCCAAGTGACCTTAAGTTAGCATCTTGAAGAGCAGGACACACCAACAGCAGGTCTCCTTATAACACACACTGAGGACAGCGCCAAAGATGCAATAAACTGAGTCCTCACCGTAAAAAATGTCATCAGACCCAAACTGAGGCACGTTCTATAATGGCCTGTATCTTTCAAAAGTGTGAGAGCCATGAGAGTCAAGGAAAGCTGAGGAACCATTCCACATTAAAAGAGGTAAGAGGTATGAGGGGCGCCTGGGTGACTCAGTTGGTTAAGCTTCTGCCTTCGGCTCAGGTCATGATCTCAGGGTCCTGGGATCGAGCCCCACACCAGGCTCCCTGCTCAGCCTGCTTCTCCCTCTGCCCCTCCCCCTGACTGGTACTCTCATTCTCTCTCTAATAAATAAAATCTTAAAAAGAGAGAGAGAGACAAAAGTTATGGCAACTGAATGTAGTGTGCATTCCCAGGTTGGACTCTGATCTGGGGGGAGAAATATTCTTTTTTTTTTTTTTTTGGTGGAGATGTCAGTGGGACAATTGATGACATCTGCAGGGCAGATAATAGTACTGTATCACTGTTAATTTCCTGTTTCTGACAAATGTCCTTGTTGTTTAGAAAATAAAAGTAAAAGAAGATCATGTCTGCAGCTGACTCTTCTAAGGTGAGGGAGAATGATAAAGCACAGGCAGAAAAAGGTTAACATTTGAGGAATCAGAGTGAAGTTTTGGTAATGGGGAATTCTTTGTACCAATTTTACAACTTTTAAGGATGAAATCGTTTCCAAGACAAAAAGTTAGAAAAAAATCCAGGTGACTTTAGGCTAAATATTTAAACTGCCTTTGATTTTTCTCTTCTGAAAATGGGGGTCATAATGGGGCCCCTTAGTTGCTAGAAAGATTAAATGAGATACAACATGGAAAGCACTTCAGATGGGATCTGATGGGCACCAAATGCTCAAGGAAAGTTACCTATTGTCATCTTTCAAGAATGAGATTACAATTGACCCAGTTTCTTCTTTATAGTTGTCTGAAATGTCCAAATGTTCTATACTGAAAAGTAATGGCTTTCATAATCAGAATACAAGTTTTCTGGAAGGGAAGGAGGGAGAAGGAAAAAAGACCAGAAAGTTACCAGCTTGGTGAACTACCCCTGTGTCTGAATCACACTCAAGTCAGGAAGATAAAGAAGATCCTATTTTCATGATGAGGGCATTCCCATCCCATGATACCCCGATACCCCGGGAGGGAGAACAATTAGGGGCTTGTTACAGAAAACCATAAAGGGCAACCATGCTAGGAGACCCTCTGTTCTTGAACATGTAATCAAAGGAGTCCTGGTTCTAGCAAGAGCATGTGCTTACACAGAAACAACAACTTTGAAAATATGTGGCTTATTGGGCTCGATCAAAACTAAACACTTTAGGGTTTCAAAGGACACCATCGCAAAAGTAAAAAGACAGCCTTCATAGTAGGAGAAAATACTTGCAAATCATATATCCCGTAAGAGACTTTGATCTAGAATGTATTAAAAAACTCTTTTAACTCAACAACAAAAAGACACATATTTAAAAGGGGGCAAAGGACACTGGAGAGAAGCACAAGCAGCCAGTGAGGGCATGAAAAGATCATCCTGAGCCATCAAGGAAAATGCAGATGAAAACCACTCCACACTCACTAGGATGGCCAGAGTCAAAAGGACTGCCAAGGAGTGGGCATGGAGAAGGACTGCCATGTGGGCAAAGGAGAAGAGAACCCGGAACCCTCATGCATCGCTGCTGGGGCTGTAAAAGGATGTGGCCACTTTAGGGAGCAGCATGGCGGTCTTGAGAAGCTCAAACGTGGAGTTAACATAGGACCCAGCAATTCCACTCCTACAGATACACCAAGAGACATGAAGATATATGTCCACCCAAAAACCTGTGCACAAATGATCACAACAGCATTATCCATAACAGCAAAAAAAGAAAAGAAAGAAAGGAACAATCCAAATGTCCACTAACTGATCAATGGGTAAACAAAATGTAGTATTATCCATGCAATGGAATATTAGTCATCCATAAAAAGGCCTGGGGGTTGATACACGCCACTATGTGGATGAATCTGGAAAACCAATGCTAAGTCAAAACAGCCAGACACAAATGTCATATACTGTACATTTCCATTTGTATGAAATGTCCAGAATAGGCAAATCCAGAGAGACAATAAGGGGAGGGCAGAGGCTTGGGGGAGGGCAGGAGTCCAGGAAAATACAGGATGGAGTGCTTCCTTATTCAGGGTGGTGAAAATATTCTCAATCGATTGTGCTAATAGTTGCAGAACTCTGTGAATATACTAGAAACACTGAACTGTGTATGTTAAATGAGCCATTGTATAGTATGTGGACTATAACTTAATAAGGCTGGTATTTTTTAGAAAAGGGAAGGTGTGGGGCCACTGGGTGGCTCAGATGGTTGGGCGTCTGCCTTCAGCTCAGGTCATGATCCCAGGGTCCTGGGATCGAGTCCCGCATCGGGCTCCTTGCTCAGCAGGGAGTCTGCTTCTCCCTCTCCCTCTGCCTGTTCTCTGTCTCTCTCACAAGTGAATAAATAAAATCTTAAAAAAAAAAAAAAGAAAGAAAGAAAAGGGAAGGTGTGGTTTAAGTGAGACCTTGTGCCCTTATGAGCTGGCCATCTGAATCACAAACAAGATCTCTTTCTCCCTGCTTATTTGGGATATATCTGGAGTCCAAGAGTATTTGTTCTAGAGGGAAGCAAGTCTTGTGTGCATCTGAAAATGTGTTTCCCTGGCGGCACGGTATCCTCCTGGCTCATGTCTGCTGACAGGTGGTTCCCCTGGGGAACCCCACCTCCAGCACGTGGAAAACGGGCACAGCATCTCTCTGTGTGTCCAGCCACCTCTGCCTGGGATTTACCTCATCTGGGCTGGAGGCCTGGTACACGCGGCAGGAGTCTTCGTACTGCTTCTCGGCCTCAGCCTGGTCGGTCACACCATTGGACTCGTACACAGGAGTCACATTGTGGCAGAGCGCAATGGCCTTCACGGCCTCGTGCACACGGCTGCTCATGGTCCGCCGGACTTTGGTGGTGAGCGTGGGGCCCTTCTGAGCAGGTGGATCCTGGGATTGCTACAGGAGAAAGAAATGAACAAGGAAGATGACTGGAAACACAGAAGGGTCCAGAACGTGTGGAAGAACCACCACGTGGAGATACTGCTTTTCTTTCCATGGCGTTAATGCACAGCTCTTAGATACATCTACAGTGACACTGCAATAAACGGCATGTAATTTTTAGGGACCCAATCATTTATAATTGGCCAAAAAAAAAAAAAACCCCAAATGCAAAACAGAGAAAAACACTACAATTCAGTGAATGTGGGTGATTCTACCTTTGAACACATGAATCTGTCCTCCTTTGGGTGGTGTCAGGGGCCTGCGCTGTAAGTGAGGCTGGCGCAGGAGGCCAGGGCTTCTTAAACTGGCACAGCTGACACTTGGAGAGGATAATTCTCTGTTGCAAGGGCTGCCCTGCACTTAGTCTTCGTTAAACGCAGATGCCCCCCTACCCCATGGGTCAATGGGGCCTACCTGACCAGCCCCTGCCCACCTGTGTAGCCTCCCTTCATGCCATGTTCCTTCTCCTCTCTGCTCCAGCCACACTGGCCTTTCTGTTCTTTGAACACCACCAAGCTCCTTCCTGCCTCAGGGCCTTTGCAGCTGCCTTGCCCTCTGCCTGAAACATCATTCCCCAGAACTCCGCAGGGCTGGCTCACTCTGTCTCATCACTGAGGTCTCAATTTAAATGTTACATACTCAGAGAGGCCCTCACCGAGGCCCCCAGCTCATGGTGCCCTGTGTGTCCCCCCACCAGAAATCATGCCCCCACACTGCAATGTGTGATGCTGTGTTCAGTCTAAAACGGGCTCGTTCACCTGAGGATTCTCCTGTTAAGCCATGAGAACAAAACTTGTCCGTGTGTGTTATTCATCACTGCAAGCCTAGTACCCAGGGCAGTGCCTGGCATACATCTACATTTGCTGAACAGATGAGCCAATTAACCACTCAGGATTCCTAAGGTGATGGTGGGGCATCCTCCCCTGACATGGCAGTTTTTTCTATTTCCAAGAAGAAATAAATATCAAATCGACCAACATTCCTTCCAGGTTTTAAATCACAGTTGTGGACAAAAGGAACCCCTTGCAATGGTCTTCCTCTACAGCCATCGGAGTCCCGGGAGTTAGAGATGTCTCTGGACTTACTGGGTGCGCATTCCATTAGAAACATAGTTGATCCAACAGAAGAGAAGTGACCCAATCCCGCAGAAGGAGTCGCGTTTTATACCCATGAACACATGGTTGCCCAAAACGGAGAACAGATGGGTCACAAGAAATAAGAAAATGACTTTCATTTAATTTTTTAATACTATTTTTAGCAGTGGCATTAGCCTCCCCAGTAATTAGACAATTACTAAATTATTCTGGTCATGCAGGCACACATACTGCTCAGGCTTCCTGCTCTGTTAACCTCTGGTGTCAAGAGGGCATGAGTTTCACTTCCAGGCCAAAGGGCACTGCATGGTTACGGTAATTAGAGCAATGAATCAGAACTACAGTTTAAATGAATCATTATTTGCCAAGTGCTTTTAATTATAAAGAATTTAACTCTAAAATTATAACAAGGACTAGAGATTTACAGAAAGGTTCTCTCCACTGGAAAGACTACATTCAGAACGTTCTCTCTGAGCTCTGTGATTTATGTTCTAGCCACGGCCACGTGTCTTCCTTTTGCCCACATTCTTCGCACCTGGACCAAATTATTATTTGACATTAGAGGCAATAACAAGACCTCTGACAACGTCATTGCTTTGGCCGGGAAGTTTCAGTAACAGTGGGTTTGAAGGAAAGGACAAGCGAAGGGCATCCTTTACAAACCTTTGATTTGTATAAACCATCTGATTTCACATCTCCAGAAATATTTCCACTAGTATTTCAAATGGGGGATAACACCGAGCTCTGGGGCTTTGTATTCCAGGGGAAACCAGCCAAAAGCAAGGCGAAGAGAGAAACACGGTAGCCACAGATTTCTTGCAAAGACCTCACTTCCAGACCAGGGAACCAGCTGACACCAAATCAGAACACGGGGGTGATTAACCTCAACCAGCACCATGGGCCACAGGTGTAATGTCTCCACGTTCATTTATTTCTCTCTCAAGTTAATACTTATTCCCCTTTCCAACCAAAGACGTTTCAGGGAGGAGGAATTAAAATCACAAATTCTGGGTGGCTCAGTTGGTTCAGCGACTGCCTTCGGCTCGGGTCAGGATCCTGGAGTCCCAGGATCGAGTCCCGCATCGGGCTCCCTGCTGCTCAGCAGGGAGTCTGCTTCTCCCTCTGACCCTCCCCCCGCCATGTGCGCGCTCTCTCTCTCTCTCTCTCTCTCTCTCATTCTCGCTCTCTCAAATAAATAAATAAAATAATCTTTTAAAAAAAAAGTTAAAAAAAAAATCACAGATTCTGAAGCGCGTCTTTTAATTCTCAAAAGAAAGGCTCAGCCACACACCAAATGGCAATCCACATCCACCTTGAAGGTGCTGGTAATTACCAGGGGCTCGGCCAGCATCAGGAGGGCCCAGTCTTCAAACATCCTCACATTCCCCATATGGAAGAGTTTCACATCGTACAGTGTTTATCTGCAGCCTCCTCCCCACAGGCCTTGAACCTACGCACATTTCTCTTTACTTAAAAAAATACCAGGGGAAAACAAAAACAGATGTGGTATCCACAGAGGCAGGTTACAACTCTTTCTGCCCTGGGGAGAAACCACGGGTCCTCTTGTGGAGGGGGACAAAACCTCCACATGAGGTCAGAAGCTGGAAGAGGAAATCGAGGCCTTACAGACAAAGGCCCCCGACATGGGCCCCTGGGTGGCTACCTCACACCATATAACGCTTCAGGGTCGTTCTCCACGTCCAGCCAACATATGAGACACAGAGGTGAAAATGAACAACAGGCCTCCATGTCTCGCTAGCGATCCACGGCAGGGGCCCTTCCCAACAAGAACGCCAGTCTGTCTCAGAGGAAAGATTAATACAAAAATTAAACATTGATTTCCCACAAATACCTGTTTTCTTTCTAAAGGCAATTAAAACGTCGCCACTTAGGAGCGTTCATAATAATGGATACTGGGAATGGGTTGCAACTGGTAAAAATACATTTACATAAAAGAGGAAGAATTCCTGTTTCGAAAGCCTCACTTCACTCCCTCAAATAAAGCTCAAAGCTGATAGCTCATTAACCTCAAAGGATCACCCCCACAGAGATAGGCCCAGAGCCTCCACTTCCAAATAAGTCAAATGAGTTAGGGGGCGATTAAGTGACTGAAAAAACTTAATGTTTACTTACTTCATAGACATCTTCCAGCATGACAAAGGCAACAAATTTCAATTTGTTGAAATTGAACCCCACCTAACACAGGGTTTTGCCCCCCATCAGTGTCCGGAGGTATTTCTGGTTCTTAGAACCGAGGGAGGGGGACACCTCAGGCATCCAGATGGTAGAGGGCAAGGATGCTACTAGACATTACGATGCACACACAGCCCGCACCACCAAGAATGATCCAGCCCACTATGTCACTACGCCAAGGCTGAGAACTGGGGTATAAAGCCACTGACAACATAAAATCAGGGCCAGGACTACGATGAGGGATATGAGCCTTCACAGTGCCAATCAGAGCTGGATCCTGTTAATTTCAAAACTCAGATTTGTGTTCATCATGGAGTTCTGCACTGAATTTTTAAAATATCGCATTACCAATGAATCATGGAACACTACATTAAAAACTAATGATGTAATGTATGGTGATTAACATAACAAGAAAAATTTTTAAAAAATAAAATAAAATATTGCATTACAATGTGATTTATCTTGATCGCTGTGTTGTGCGTTGTTGTGGAAGGTTTTTTCAGCATCTCATTAAGTTTTGTTCCCTAGGTGCATACCTCAGTCTCCTTACCCTAGTCCTGGCCCTGTTATAAAACCACTGGTGGTGGTGGTGGTGGTGGTGGTGGTGGTGTGGTGGGGGGCAGCCAGGTGGCTCAGTTGGTTAAGCGTCTGACTTTGGCTCAGGTCATGATCTCAGAGTCCTGGGATGGAGTCCTGTATTGGGCTCCCTGCTCAGAAGGGAGCCTGCTTCTCCCTCTCCCTCTGCCCCTCTCCCCTGCTTGTGCACATGCTCTCACTCTCTCTCAAATAAATAAAATCTTAAAAATAAAAAATAAAACCATTAAAAATGATTGTCATCACTGACATAAGTGAAAAAAAGTAAGTCTGATAGTGATATTCTAACAGTGGTTCTTAACTGGAAATGGTTCTCAGAATAAGCAATAAAGATTTTAAGAAATATGTGTTTGGGCCCCCTATACCTAAAGAATGCAGTATGGCCCAGGCATGTTGCATACATACATATACATATATATACACATACATATGTGTGTGTGTGTCTCAAAACATTCTGATCACATAATACACTGAGAAAAAAAACTTTTTTTTTTTTTGAAGATTTTATTTATTTGTCAGAGACAGAGCAAGAGAGCATAAGCAGGGGGAGTGGCAGGCTCCCTGCTGAGCAGGGAGCGCGATGCGGGACTTGATCCCAGAACCCTCAGATCATGACCTGAGCTAAAGGCAGATGCTTAATCGACTGAGCCACCCAGACACCCCATGGGAAAAAAATTCTTGAGTACCCTCCATATGTGTATTTAACTTTGTATAAATATTGTATTGTGCCTTATAAAACAACAAAAGACGAATTCTAGAAATGATAGGACAAAAATGAAACACAGCATTTTTCACAGAATTGACTAATCCATTCAGGGTAAGGGGCACTGAACGTTACAGATTTGAAATGACATTTCAAATGGTCACGTGTGTCGTTCCATCACAAAGGGGAATGATGCGCAGATGCATGCTACCACCTGGAGGAACCTCGAAGACATTATGCTAAGTTTCCGAAATAAACCAGGGGCAAAAGACATTGTAAGATTTCACTTACATGAAACATCTAAAACAGGCAAACCTACAGACACAGAACGTAGACTGGTGGTTGCCAGGGCTGAGGAGTAGGGGTGGGAGTTGAAGAGATATGGGGTTTCTTTTGGGGGTGATGAAAATGTTCAGCAATCAGATAGTAGCAACGGTTGCATGGTGCTGAGAATATACTAAACACTGAACTGTACACTTTAAAAGGATAAATACTATCCCTGTGAATTATATCTCAATTTTTTAAAATTTTTTTAGATTTTTTTGATTTGAGAGAGAGCACACCCATGCTCAGGAGGGAGGGGCAGAGGGAGAAACTTTAGAAGACTCTGCGCTGAGTGTGGAGCCCCATGCAGGACTCAATGTGGGGCTCGATCTTACAATCCCAAGATCACAACCCAAGCCAAAACCAAGAGTCAGATGCTTAACCAACTGCACCACCCAGACACCCCTGTAGCTCAATTTTTCAAAAAGGTACTAATAAATAAAGAAGCCAAAGGAAAAAATCATCCTATCTCCTTAGCCTGTCATGGTTTTTTTCTCAAAATGAGTTGGGCATTTTCTTATGGTTTACTTGGGTTTATATTAATAATGTGGAGTCTTCCTGCAGAAATCTTTTAAAGCCACCTATTTATGAGGTTTAGTTAAATGACATCCCTCAAATGGGTCACATGAACACTCATCACCTGCAATCTACATCTCCATGTCCTGAAAATAAACCCCCACAGAACTCTGACTCCTGAGACTCCTTCCACAAGACACCTCAAGGACCGGACCTGACAGACGCTCGTCTGATATACAGATTGAGGGTCCCTGGCTTTCAATATTTAAATTTTGCTTCAATGGGGCCCCTGGGTGGCTCAGTTGTTAAGCGTCTGCCTTCGGCTCAGGTCATGATCCCAGGGTCCTGGGATTGAGCCCCGCATTGGGCTCCCTGCTCCGCTTGGAGCCTGCTTCTTCCTCTGCCTCTCCCCCTGCTTTTGCTCATTCTTTCTCTCTCAAATAAATAAAATAAAATCTAAAAAATAATAATAACTTTAAATTTTGCTTCAAGTTTGAAGATGCAAATCAGAGCAAACAGACGCCCTAATCTTTTCTTCTGTCTCTCCAACGGGTCATCTCACAAACTCTGTTTTGGAGTTTGTTTGGTCATCTGGAGTCCACAGATTGAGACACTGGTTTTCTGGGAAACAGGGCAAACCTCAGGTTCAGGGTAGCTGTTCTTAAACACTGCTGTACTTTGGAATCACCTGGCTCACCTGTCAGAACTGTAGGTCTAGAGAGTCCGACTATCCCAAGGGATCTGACCCAGGCGTTCCAAATAGTGGACTTCATGAAACACTGGTATAAAATCCCATTATTAAACTCTGAAGTCAACTGAATGAGTAAGGAGCTCGGGGGAATCTTTTTGGGGTTGTGGTAATGGTTCCACAGCTCTGTAAATTTACTAAAAAATCACTGACTTGGACACTTAACAGAGCTGCATTTTATGATAGGTAAGCTACACCTCCATAAAGCTGTTTTAAAAACCTGGGAAAGCCTCTGAAAGCCTCATCACAAACGTATTCACGTGTTCACTGCAGGATTTTTAGATGGCGTGAGAGAAGAATGCACACACCTTGCTGGGGTGAGCGGGTGCCGTAACTCTGAGCTCACACTAGCCTCGAGATGACCCAACCCTGTAACACTATTTTAAATCCAAGGCCAGGATGGGTAAATGAATTTATGAGCTTCCGCTAAGGAAGGGGTATGGGGTAGCGTTCACGGTAAGAAATGTCCCTTTCTGACTTGTAACACTTGACAAAGAGTGTTATCTGTGCTAAAGCAAAAATGGACCATAAAAGCTGAGCTGTGCAAATATCCCGAGAAGGGATGGTTTCTGCAAATACCACAAGCTCTTAAATACACCACCCAACTGGGCAAGGGAGTGTCTCCTGCTGGGGAGCGGGGCGCACACCCCGGCTGTGAAGCTGGTGGGTACAATCATCAGCCGGCAAGCGGGGCTGAGGACTGGAAGGAGGGGGGTTCAGCCAGGTGCTGGTGAGCCGGACAGCCCACACAGGGGACCCCCCCAGGTGGGGCCCGGAAGGCATCTGGGGTCAAGGGTGCAGAGGGAAGAGTCACAGAAACAAGGCAGCTCACCCTGCCCTAAGCACCGAAGTTGCGAGCGGAGGAGGGTGAACTACAGGAGGGGTGCCCGGAGTACGGGGAAGTCTCAGCCCCAAGATGGAGTTAACGGTATAAGGGGCACCCCATGCTCCCAAGAGCAGCAGGGAAACTGTGCAGGGCAGGGAGGGCGGGGGGATGTGCGTAGACAGCCGGGAAAGGGAGAGTAGTTTTGGCCTAGCGAGTGAGAAGAGATGAAGACAAAAGGCCAAACACATGAGCAGGTGGGAGCAGACATCCCCAAGGGTCTGGGACTGAAGGGTTGGGGAAGGAGGGGGCGTTTCTCAAATCCTTGGAGGGAGCAATGGGTGTGGGGGGGGGGGGGCACCGCACTAAGACAAGAGCCTCTGGAAGAGAAGCAGGTGTAGTGGATGGGGGAAGAAAGTCAGGACTGTAGGTACATTGTCCTTAGGATCCGTAAGCAGCCATGCCAAGCATGCAGGTATCTTCCAGTCTAAAGCTCCAGGTCGGGGCCACAGACAGAGACGGGGGCCACTGGCGGGAGTGATGGAAGCTGGGGGAGGAAGGGACCGCCTCGAGAGGGGCACACGGGGGCCAGTACGGAGCGGTGGGGGCTGATAGGTCAGAGAAAGGGACCGGAGGCTGGATGTGGCTTTTCCTTCCTGTCCAACAAAGTCCTCGTGTGTTTTTAAGAGTCCTAAAGTATATCTTTGGAAACAGTCCAAGGATCCGTTTGGAGACAAGCCACAAATGCCCCACTCAGGGAGCCTAGAAGAATTATAGGTATTTCACTTACAGGGATCAAATTAACTGTCCTCCATTTAAAACTCACTCCAACTTCCAAACTGTATTCCCTGCTCTGCCATTTTCAGGAGAGAACCCTAGAAGTCCGGGCGTGCCTACCAGTGAATGTTCCAGAAAACTAAACGTCCAATGTAACCATGGCATGAAGTATTCAGGAGTTCTACCTCTATCCCTTATTGGGAAATAGTTCCTTCGCTTTTCTAACTGGTCTTTTGACAACTGAATCATTATCTATTTTGATAAATTTAAGCAAAATGGCCTCTTTATTCTCATCTCCAGACAAGTGCCACAACGTGTGGCTGGTCCGTCAGCCCCGATGTGTCTCAGAATTACCAAGGCACCTGTCTGTGTGTCATCCTCATTTTGAAACAAAGAAGCCCAGCTCTCCCCTAATCCTAATGAATCGGAATCCCTCAGGTGAGAGGCCCAAGTCAACGTCCTTCCTTTGGTTTTTGTTCCATTTTGTTTTTAAAATATCACTAGTGGTTCTGAGCAGCCAAGGTAGGGACCCACGGGTATAACGTTTTAGGAATATTAGGACACTTTCCAGTAATATCTTTCTCTGAAAAAGGACTGATTTTGAAAAACCTTGTGGAAACAAATGTGGGAGCAGAGAAGTTGTAGGCCACCTCTGACAAATTAATCCCTTCCACGCGATCATGGAGTTGAAAGCAGACGAGAAACTGAAGCTCATCAGTGACAGTTTTTCATGAGCAGATCGCTCATGACTACTGCTTCGGCTTCTACCCAGGGAAGAGCAGTAAAGCTAACCAGTGGGCTCCCAAAGCTATTTTTTGTACTAGTTATTGGCAAACAAGTTTCTCTTAGGTTTTTCCCAATATTCATAAGCATTTCAGTAGAGCAGGGTAACTCTGGGAATGAGGAATACGGGGCAGGGGGAGGATCTCAACGGCAATTTTAATCAAAACATAAAGGACTGGTAGTTGCCCTGGGTTTGGAAGGGGAGGTGGCTGGGGAGGAACAGGGAATGACAGCTAATGGGGATGGGGTCTCTTTTTTGGGTGATGAAAACAAAATTGATTATGGTGAGAGTTATACAACTCTGTGAATACACCAAAGACCATTGAATTGTACCCTTTAAATGGGGGAGTTGTATAGTATTAGGAAGAATATCTCAATACAGGTGCTAATAAATGCAAAAGAATTGTTTCAGGTATCAAAACAGAAGGTTTTTACCTGGGTATAAATACTAAATATGTGGCTCTGTACTTCATCCATTGAGTCCAGGCCATAGGCCACAGTGCCCAGATGGAGCCGTTTGAAAACCATCTCATTCTGGGTAAGAGTTCCTGCAACACAAGACAGATGAGTAACTCTGCCTACATCCTGGGGCTTCTCGTAACATGAAGGACAGCTGTGGTTTTCTGAGCGTTTACTACTCTACGTCGTACACGGGTTTCAGCACTGCCCTCGTTGGGGAGATGTCTGCGGTATTGATTTGGTCTGCCCGGAATCTAACTCCTTTTCTTTTGAAAATGGCATCCTGGGTTTCCATGGGGGAAATGACCACCCTCATTCCCTGGGATGGTCTTAAGGGAAGGTCAGGCAGGGTGCCTGACTCATTCCATCAGCCAAGATGGTGGCACATGACTTACACTAGATTCTGTTCGGAAGGAATCTGAATCTTGAGATTCTGAATCTGAATCTCTCACCCCAATGGGAGAGTCCTACAGAGACTATCCCAGGAGTTCTGATGCTGACATACCCAGAAATTTTCTGGTTCTGTTCCTTCCTGAAACCTCATTTTTCTCTGATGTGGTGAGCCACCCCAGATCTTTGCAACAGATTCACTTTCGTCCCACGGTCACTAAGCGGTAGAGAGGAAGCTCTTAGCCACTCTGATGGTAAATTGTGGAGCAGTGTTTTGGGGTGCGGTGATGAGGACTCAAAGCCAGACTGCCCAAGCCCGAAGCCTGCTTCTGTCACCCTGTGCTTCTCACAAGGCAGTCAACCTCCCCATGCCTCATTTCCTCATCTGTAAAATGGGGATTAAAATGCCTACCTCACAAGATGAGGCTGAGGATTAACTAAACAACCCTCTATGAACACCCAGAAAAGTGCTTTGCACATAACTAGTACCGTATGAGGTTTTGCTTCTTGATGGTGAGGACAATCATCACCAGCATCATCACCAAAGAATCAACATTCATCAAAAGGTGAAGAGAATAAAACAGCAGTAAGCATCCATCTCTAACGTCTCCAGAAAGAGAATCCAAGTCCCTCCCCTCACCGTGAAGCCCGGGGAGACCCCGGAAACAGCTCACCTGTCTTGTCCGTGAGTAAGTAAGAAATCCTTCCCAGCTGCTCAGGGATGGTGCTGGAACGAACCACGGTCGCAGGGATTTTCGAGTCCCTCCGAATCACCCAGCTGTACACAATCTTGCCCATGTCGAGGTTCACACGCAGGCTATAGTCAGAACACCAGAGCACACAGGTTAACAGGATATCCTCGAGGCTCCTTATGTGTCTGTCTGCGGACAGCGAGGACCCCAAAACACATCAGCGGTGCCACAACATTTGGAAACCCTCTCCGTAGCCGCACAGCCTTGAGGCCAGATCCACAGAGTTTTTTTTTTTTAAAGATTTTATTTATTTATTTGACAGAGAGAGACACAGCGAGAGAGGGAACACGAGCAGGGGGAGTCGGGGAGGGAGAAGCAGGCCTCCCGCGGAGCGGGTAACCTGATGCGGGGCTCGATCCCAGGACCCTGGGATCATGACCTGAGCCGAAGGCAGACGCGTAATGACTCAGCCACCCAGGCGCCCCCAGATCCACAGATTTAATAAGAGTCAACAGCACTCTCAGATATCTCACAGATATCTCAAATCATCACTTCCACGAAGTTATTTTGTTTTGGACTAAAATAAAACAATGAAAGTCTAAAATGCTTTTAAAATACTGAAAAGGGGGGGCGCCTGGGTGGCTCAGTGGGTTAAGCGTCTGCCTTCGGCTCAGGTCATGCATGATCCCAGGACACTGGGATCAGACCCCACATCAGATCAGCCGGGACTCTGCTCCTCCCTCTCCCCTCTTCCCCACCCCACACTCTCCCTCTTTCTCTCTCTCTCAAATAATCTCTTTAAAAAAAAGAGAGAGAGAGAGAGAAAAACCATTAGGTGTGCAGCTCAGTGGCATTAAGTATAATCACACTGCTGTGCAACCACCCCTCTCCAGAACATTGTATCTTCCCATACTGAAATCCCATAACCATTAAACAACAACTCCCCACTGTCCCCTTAAGGCCTCCAGCCCCTGGCACCCACCACTCTCCTTTCTGTCTCTCTGAACTTGACTGCTCTAGGGACCTCACGTGGGAAGACTCATTCAGCATTTGTCCTTCTGGGACCAGCTGATGTCACTCAGCATAATGCCTTCAGGGTTCATCCCTGTTGTACTGTGTGTCTGAATTTCATTCCTTCTTAAGGCTGAATAATATTCCATTTACATGTATTCTATTCATCTTGAAATATTATTTTATTGCAAAAAGTAAAATCAAAAGAACGTCAAATTCATTCATACTCCTATAAATTAACCAAACTGCCTACTATTTTACTGGCTCGTCATTGGCCACATGAAGATTCAACTCACTAATTTTCAATCACGTTGTAGACAGACCTTTAATGATTACAACTTCACTTAACATTACACCACAAACACTTTTTCTCTGGTGATAAAGCAGATGTATTTTTCTTTGAAACCATGACCTAGACCACAATGGCTAGGGGTCCAATCCCCCTGGTTCTAGGGACACTGCGGTACCAAAACTACAATCCCTATCCTCAGGAAAACATAAATTCTAGCTGGGATGATATAAATACCGAAAGAGCGAGACAAATCGTAAGGCAACAAATCGAGTTTAAGATAGAGATTATAAGCACTAGAAGCTTCAGGGAAAAAAAAATGATTTATTTTATTAATGATTTACTAAACATCAGTTATGGGGGAAAGTAGAAACAAGTCCCCAATAATACAGAGCTAAATAGTTAAACCTAGAATATATAATAGGGCAGTTCTAATGGGGTACCAGTATATTTGATGGGCAAAGTTATCTGCAACACATCTCTCTGTAAAAAAAAAAAAAAAATAGATTTTACGTAAAGCAGAAAGAATCCCCCTTTAAAATAGAAAGCAGCTTAGAAAAAATATATGCCAAAATATTAAGAGCACCTATCACTCAGTTGCGAGATGGGAGGTGATTCTGATCTTATTCTTTTGCCACTGTGAATCTCTGTTTTTCCCTACTATGACAATTACCTGTATCATTTTTCTAAGAGCATTTATTCAGCCTCCAAGGAAGGCAGGCAAACAGGTGGCATGTGCCACCACTGCTAATCAATCACCGTATTTCCATTTAAGCACAGACCCGGGCCCAGGATCTGTCTCAACACAGCGCCCCAGCAGCCACCACCAACCTCTTGAGCCAGCAGATGAGATGGGCCCTAAATGGCATCCCTGGCACAGCGCAGGCAAGCAAGATCTTTTGAGTGGAGACTAATTCAGGAAAGGTTGGTTCAGGGAGGAATTGCACTTTCCCTGCTGGAGCCACAGACCAGGGCTTTCCATCATCATTCTTCAAAGGGACCACGAGTAAACAGAAGAAAACATCATGGCTCATTCTCTGCTTACCTGATGGGAATGATGTTGGAAAACAAGAGGAGGAAGCGGATGATCTGGAGGTACCAACGCCCAGCAAAGTGCTGAAGGGCGACCATGACCAGCGACACCACCACCAAAGCACCAAAGAGGATCTTGGTAAGGCAGTTCACTTCCAGGTCAAACAGGCCAATCTGTGGGATGATGCACAGGGGAGCTTGTGGTTAGCCGGTGCACCCTGGAGCCCACCTGGAGAACTGGTCCTTCACTCAAGAACACCTGCCCCCCAGGTGACAGTGGGACCCATCAATCCCTACATCTTTGGCTAAGAACACTGGGCTCCAGGGGCTGGGGTTCCGAACAGACAACTAAGGGACCTCAAAGAATTCTGATTGTTTTGTTTTTTGTTTTTTTGTTTTTTTAACAATTAAGAAGACGGGTGCCCAGGTGGCTCAGTCCATGAAGCATCTGCCTTCAGCTCAGGTCATGATCTCAGGGTCTGTGAATTGAGCCCCGCATCGGGCTCCCCGCTCAGCGGGGAGTCTGCTTCTCTCTCTCCCACTCCACCTGCTTGTGCTCTCTCTCTCTCTCTCTCTCTCTCTCTCCCCCCCCAAATGAATTAAAAAAAAATCTGTAAAAAAAAATGAAAAGACAGTAAGTCTATATAAATAAAATAAGAGTGTTAGGTGCTCCTGTCTTTAAAGCTAGCTTCTCGCCCACCAGCACCAATCATCAAACTCCATCAAGTCAGAAAGTTGTGACAAGGAAAGGCATCATCCTCTGACCACGTACACACCTTACTTCGAGGATTTGAAGTGTTCATGACGCTCCGGAGTTCTCTGCCCGTGTAAAGAACAACACCCACGACAGTACCTGGAATGAGAAAAGCGCAACACAAAGAAATGTTAACACAGATGATGAGCCAGAGCCACAAGGACCAGCACGGTAGCTACTGGCCACAGGCCGCCATTTCAATTTCAATACAATTTAAATTCAACAGAAAGTAGTATATCCAGTTTTCCACCTTCCCTCCACTTTCACACAGTTTCAAGGGCTTGGTAGTCACTGCGAAGATACAGAGCGCCATTATTGTTGCTAAAAGGTCTACTGCTCAGCGAGGGTCTATGGGGTCCCCTGGGGGGGGGGTAGTGGAGGTCTGTCCTTCATGCCTCCGCCCTCAGAGGCTTCCAGAGGTGCTTGGAACATGCCTATCTTCACACATCATTATGGAAACTTACGAACACACTCTTCTGATTAGAGCCTTCTTCCCGCTGATTCTGCGTCTAACTAGAATACTTGGGGGTTATCTGTCCAGATGACCATTCTTTCCTGAGAACTTCCCCACCCCCTCTCACGCCTCCCCCACCCCCGCTTATCAATCTTTCTAAAAGTCAACAATTTATAGAAGAAACACAAAAGGCCAGTTAACATTCTCGAGAAAAGATGCTCAACTTTGTGAGTAATCAAAGAAATGCAAAATAAGGGATGCCTGGGTGGCTCAGTCCGTTAAGCGGTTAAGCATCTGCCTTCGGCTCCGGTCATGATCCAAGGGTCCTGGGACCAAGCCCCACATCCAGCTCCCTGCTCAGCGGTGAGCCTGCTTCTCCCTCTCCCTCTGCCTGCCTCCCTACTTGTGCTCTCTGGCTCCCTGTCATATAAATAAAATCTTTTTAAAAAATGCAAAATAAGCCACTCTTTTCCCTATCTTAACAACAAAAACTCCACAGATTGATAACATCCAGCGTCTCCGCCAAGAGGCGGAGAAATGGGCCCTGTTGTAACTTTCTGTTGGCTGGAGTGTAAACGGGAACAGTCTGTTTTGGGGTGAAACTGGTAATATCGATTAAACATTTACCTGTCTCCCCTTTTGAGTGTATGCCACGAAAGTGCTCAACACAGTGGGGAAGACAGATGATGAAGGAGGAAACGAGAAACAGGTAATCACGGATAGCGGCAGGCGCCATCGTGAAAATCAGGTGGAGGAACAGACAGGAAAGGAGCTGGAAAAGCCTGCTGGTTGGTATGGGTCAGAGAAGCAGTCTCTGAGTTCAGGACACCTGAGCAGGAGCCTGAACCCTGACAAGGGGCCAGCCCCACCAAGCTCTCAGGGAGGATGCCAGGTACACAAGCAATCTGGTCTCTGCTGGGAACAAGAAACACCTCAACTCTCCTCCCTCAGAGGGAGATGCAAAACGTCAGAGAGCTTCAAACAGAGCCCAAGCCCAGAGGAAGTGCTGGGACTGTGTCTCCCCAACAAAGCCCCGGGAGGAGACACTGAAGTCCCTGCTCCACGCTTAATGCACACAGTGCAGTCCCTTCCAGGCAGGCTCAGCAGATGGCAGGCCGGGAGAGCTCACTTGCTGGCTCCTTGGCAGATGGCTCCTGCACAGATGTGTTCAGTCTCGGTCGCCGAGGTCCAGGGTTCAAGAGGGTGCTAATAACAAGGGCCCCTGAACAGGTCCTCCACTAGCGCCGGCCAACCATGAGGCCTCCCAAGGCTGAAATGAAAATGGCCCTTCTCCCCAGTGCCTGCCTGAGCTCAAGGCCAAAACCACTTCCATAATATCTAAACACCAGCCACAGTCACCAAGAGAGAAACCACACACGTGCGCTGGTTTGGTCTATACTGGGCTTCAAGGGTTTTGAATTCATTGCCATCTTTTAAATACAGGAACTTTCATATAAAAAATTGAGAATTCTGGCTTCTCCTGGAGAATCAGGAGATCTGGTGACACTGGGTCCATATTACCAGCAGGTGTCAAGCACGGGCACTCCTTTTATCCAGGGGCAGGCTCTCGGCTCATCCTGGTCCCCACCCAGCCCCTTCCAGACCTCGTGACCCAAGCCTCTCTGCCCCCCACTTCCCATGCTGTCAGCTCCAATGTCCCCCCTCCCGCCCTCTGCAGTGGGCAAAGTGCAGAATCCTCGGCCAGCTGGTTTCTCCAAGTCAGAATGCTGTGGTCGGGTGTCACACCAAGTTCTCCCTAACTCTCCACAACAGCACGGTCCTGGGGTCGGGGCCTACTCTGTGACCTCTTTGTCCCTGTCTGCGACAAGATAAATGCTACCCCCAAGAGTGAGCTTTCAGAAATGTTTACAGCAGTGAGACACTGCTGCGACATTCAAGCGTGCGACCGCGGGATGAGTCCCATTGAACAGGGTCTAGACCAGCTGGACATGATCAAACCCACGTGGCAAGGTGCACAGGGAGACAGCAGGGCCAGAGACTGATCTGCTGAGGACTGGGATGGGAGGAGGCAGCCGCACAACCAACTGGAGAGTCTTTGAAGAACAGGGCCCTGTAATACCAGGGCCACCGACTCTGCCAAGCCCCCAGGCCGCACCCCCATCCCTTCCCTATCTCACCCCAGTGATGACTCAGCCTAGCAGCACTGGATTGGGTTGCCATGAATAACCGCGTCCTCTCTAGGTTGATGCCAGCCAAGGCAGCTGGACCCTAGGCACTGCCTGGCAAGCTTTTTCATTTTTTTAAACTTTTAAGTGATAACAGCCGAGTGACTAAAACACAGGAGTTAGATTATAAAGAGAACAGAGAAGTGAAATCTCACAGAATTAAGATGACTAACGATGGCTGTTTCTTGAGTGGAGCACCAGGAGGAAATGGCTTGTGTATAACTTCATGCATGCATTAGTATCAGAATGCAGAGGACTACTCACTGAGAAGCAGGGGAAACTGAGGCCAGCTGAGGTAACAGTAAATGTCCAGCTTCTCAGACTCACTCCGAAACCTACACCCGCGGGAGGACTTGGCAGGTGATGCCACTGGATCATTGGAATCACTGCTCTTTCTCTTCCCACATCACCAATCACAACTTTGAAATCTTTTCTCCCATCTTCAAGATCCCAACCTGTTTTACACTCTCTGCCTCCCAGGAGAGGACCTCCTAGGCTGTGTGACCTTAGGCAAGTTGCTTAACCTCTCTGAGACTCCATTCTTCATTCCATTAAATCCCCATTTAATGTTGTGAGATCAAAACAAGAAAACGGCAGCAAAACACTTCGTAAATAAAAAGAGCCTGATAAATAGAAGACTCATTACTGTTCATCTCTGAGATTAAGGCTGACAGGTCCCTCCACCTCAGAATTCTCCACATGGCCACTTAAATCGCTTCCCTTTATACTGGTTTCAGAGGGATTTCAGAGAACTGCCCCCATTTCCTCCCATCTCCTCTGTAATCTGTATTAAGTTTAGAGTAAACTACAAATACCACAAGAATGGAGACAAGGATTTTCCGGCATGCCACTGCAGCTCCAGGACCTAGCAACAGGGTGTGGCAGCATCACATAGAGACGCTCAAGAAAAAAAAAATTTTTGCCGGGGGGGGGGGGGGGGGTGTCTGGCTGGCTCAGTCAGATCAAGAGCATGCAACTCTTGATCTAAGGGTCATGAGTTCGAGCCTCACTTTGGGAAGTAGATTACACTTAAAATGAAATTTTAAAAATTCTTTACAAAATTTTTCAAAAAAATAAAGTTTTTTGTGTTGTTGTTTTTTTGCTGCATGGAAAGAAGCAGGCAGGGGAGAAGAAAATCACCAGAATAAACACCAGACAGACACGTGGATGTGAATTTATTACTAAAATGTTAATATTGTGGGCGCCTGGGTGGCTCAGTTGGTTAAGCGACTGCCTTCGGCTCAGGTCATGATCCCGGAGTCCCAGGATCGGGTCCCGCATCGGGCTCCCTGCTTGGCAGGGAGTCTGCTTCTCCCTCTGACCCTCTCCCCTCTCATGCTCTCTCTCTATCTCATTCTCTCTCTCAAATAAATAAATAAAATCTTAAAAAAATAAAATAAAATAAAATGTTAATATTGTTAAAACAAATGCCTAACCAAACGACTCAAAGCTATCAGGGATCAATGCAGCTGTCACCCTTGGGGCGCCTGGGTGGCTCAGCTGGTTAAGCATCTGCCTTCTGCTCTGGTCATGATCTTGGGGTCCCGAGATAGAGCCCCACCCGGCCCTGCCCACATGCATCCAGCTCCCTACCCAACAGGGAGCCTGCTTCTCTGCCCCCCTTGCCCCTCCCGCATCGTGTTCGCTCTCACTAGCTCTGCTCTCTCTAATAAATAATCTTTTTTAAAAAGGTAGCTGTGGGGGGGACTGGAAGGCAGCTGGGGGACCTCTGGGGGGCTGACAAAACCCTGATTACTGATCAGAGCACTGGTGCTATGTTTGGGATTTGGTTACTTTCCGTATACGTGCTTTCGGTAAAACGGAAGAAGAAACAGAAGGACACCTGCCTGCAAGGAATGACGTGTGTACCATTCACGTTACAGCCTGGTGAAGAGATGTGCACATCCCGGGCGCCCTGAGCTTCCAGCTCTGCGTGTGCCAGATACAGCACAACACGGGGAATTCTACCCCCTCGTGTTCTGATCTCCGTTCACACCCCCATTCCACCTGCTGTTCTCCATCCCAAAGTGTGCGCTTTCTCCTTTCACACACGTCCAGTCCTCACGGGCACTGTGGATAGGCGGCCACACGCACAGACTGAGCACAAGGGTCCGGAGCTTCGGGCTGGAGCCGAGGTAAGGCCCCTCTGCCAGTAAGTTTTCCTAACTTCGCTCCATGAATTCAAATATTTTAATATGAAACTATATAAACACTCCAAGAAAACATCAGTGTATTTTTCTCATTGTCAAGCAGGTAAGATTTTCTCGGCATGGCACAAAAACCAGAAATGTAAAGAAAAAAAAAATCAACAGGTTTGAGGATGTAAAAATTTTAAATTTTTGTGCCAAAATACGAATGAGATCAACTGGGAGACAGTAATTGCAATTAAGATAAGAAACAGAAGAATGCTATTCTTAGGATATAGAGTTCTTAGAAATCACTTTTTTAAATTTTTTTTAAGATTTTATTTATTTAGGGGCACCTGGGTGGCTCAGTCGTTAAATGTCTGCCTTCGGCTCAGGTCCTGATCCCAGGGTCCTGGGATCGAGCCCCGCATCGGGCTCCCTGCTCAACGGGAAGCCCGCTTCTCCCTCTCCCACTCCCCCTGCTTGTGTTCCCTCTCTCTCTCTCTCTAATAAATAAATAACATCTTTTTTAAAAAAAGATGTTATTTATTTGAGAGAGCATGAGCAGGGGGAAGGGGCAAAGGGAGAAGCAGATTCCCTGCTGAGCAGGGAGCCCAGTACAGGACTGGATCCCAGAACCCTGAGATCATGACCAGAGCGGAAGGCAGATGCTTCACCGACTGAGCCACCCAAGTGCCCAAGAAATCATTTTTTAAATGAATCCATCAACCCCCAAAAAAATGGGCATAGGGCATAAACTGGTAATTCACATATACATTTTAAAAATGCAAATGAAAAAATGCAAATGAAGAAAAAACATTGAAAAAAATCTAACTTCACAAATAATTTTTTTTTTTAAGATTTTATTTTTGGGACGCCTGGGTGGCGCAGTCAGCTAAGTATCTGGCTCTTGATTTCGGCTCAGGTCATGATCTCGAGGTTGTGATCGAGCCCCCACATCTAGCTCTGCGCTCAGTCAGAGTCTATTTGGGATTCTCTCTCTCTCTCCCTCTGCCCGCCGCCCTCCGCGCCCCCCCCCGCTTCTCTCAAACAAATAAATAAAAATCTTAAAAAAAAAAAAGAGAAAAAGATTTTTTTTAAATAATCTCTGTACCCAACATGGGGCTCAAACCCACAACCCCAAGATCAAGAGTCACATGTTCCACCACCTGAGCCAGCCAGGCACCCCCACAAATAACTTTTAAAAGGCAAATCAGTAAGTTAGATATTTATTCAACGGCTATCAAATGGGCAGAAATTAAAAAGTCAAACAGAAGACAGTGTTAGCTAGGATGTACATATAAGGTCAGATTATCAGGAGTGTGATTTAGAAGAAGAGGAAGTTTGCGGGGTCAACCGAAATGTAAAATGTATATGCCCTTTGCCCTAGGAATTCCGTTTCTATGGAAATGTGGATAACATCAATATTTAGAATTTCTATCTGGAACAACCAAACAAAGCACATCAAAGACAAAAACAAAAGACAAACAATAAACTTGGAAAAGAGATTTGCGTCACATACGAGATGACAGTTTGATATTCTCTCTGCTATGAAGCACGCTTACAAGTCAATAAGAAAAACAGAAAGTAGATCGACCAAAACGTTAAGAAATGTCTTATGTGTAGAAAGATGTTTCCTCTATTCACAGTGAAATAAACAAAACGATAACAAGATACCCTCTACCACCAGACAAGAACGGTAACACTATGAAACTCCTGCACATCAAATACACCATAAAATTGTTTCAAAAACCAGAAATGGAGAGCTCTCACAAACGAATAAGAGAAAGAGAAAAAACAGCTAGTGGGTATAAAAAGTAAGGAACAAAGGAAGAGACCAGACAGACCACAAGGAAAGCCAACCTTCCAGGCAATCTAGGAAATGCAAATCGAAACACACTCCTTATTTTTCTGTGAAATTATTAAATATTAAAAGGAATAATTACTTGTTAATAAATGACTTCAAAGGGGAGAAAAACTGGGAGGGAAGAGTAACCAGTTCTGAGAGACGTGGGTGGACACGTGGCAGGGGAGAGGCTGGAGGGGAAGGGCTGCTGCAGGGGCTGGTGGGTGTGGCCGTGGCTGTGGGCGTGGCCTCGGATGTGGGCGTGACCACAGTGTGGCAGGCAGTGCGTCCTGACCCGTGCAGAAACTTAAGGACCCATTTCCTTTTTTTTTTTTTTTTTAAAGATTTTATTTATTTATTTGACCGAGAGACACAGCGAGAGAGGGAACACAAGCAGGGGGAGTGGGAGAGGGAAAACAGGCTTCCCGTGGAGCAGAGAGCCCGACGTGGGGCTCCACCCCACTACCCTGAGACCGTGACCTGAGCCGAAGGCAGACGCCTAACGACTGAGCCACCCAGGCGCCCCTTAAGGACCCATTTCTCACTTCTTTAGTCATGAGGAGGAACTGAGAGACATTCCAGATTAGGCTGCAAATACGGGCAGGGAATGGAAACGGAAAAATGGCAGGAGACCTAAAGGAAGCGATCCTGTCTGTCCGTTTGCATTAAGTGTTTCACCTGTGGACGGTAAGCAAGGCGGCCATGCGTTTAGTTTGTGCTGGTCTGTGCTGGCCATTCCCTTTCCTAGCCACAGAGTATCCTGAGCACCTGTTGTACTAAAGAGCCACAGAGCAGCATCAAGCACAAGAAAACAGGTTGGTAGGAGGGGTCAGTGAAATGGGTAATGCACGTAAAGGGCTTGACGAGGTGCCGGACAGCCTGGTGGCATCCCACTGCTACCAACACTGCTACCGCAGACACTGCTCAGCCCCTGGAACCTCTTCGGGTCCGTTTCACCCCAGGGTTCAAAAAGTAAAAGACACCAATTTCCACATCGTCTCAGTGTTTTAAACACCAAGACCCTCCAACTCAGGCCCACGGCCCTTTCCTGCGCACCCGGGGGCGGGGGGGGGGGGGCGCAAGACTGGCAGGACTGGCTTGGCAGCCCCCACAGACACAACTTCCGGCCAGAACATCCAGGCTGGCCCAATTTCTGGGAGAGATTAGAATGTCAATCTCAGGTGGCAATTAAGGGCTATTCCCAGAGTGGACGCTGCCGAAAAGCACACCGGCCAGAGCAACTTCTCTTAAAGACGTCCACAAGCGTCCGAGGGGCAATCAGATGTCAGCAAAATTCCCTGGAGGGGCAGAAGCAAGTGGAAAACACCATATGACCGACGGCTAATTTTCCTAACTGACAGATGATTATTCTAATTATACAAAAGGATTTTCTTTCCTTTTCAAATTGCTAACACATTCCTCAGAAAGGGAGCCCTTACCCGACGCAATGACAGTACCAGCCCAGAGCGTGTTCTCTATGCTCAAGCTCTCGCTGATCGGAGGGTCGCTGTCTTCCTGCAAAAGACCAACAGACACGCATTTATCCACCAAGGTTCTGGCAGAATCCACAGGCTGTCTCCAGCCTGCTCTTCCCAAGACAGGAAGAGAGGATGACCCCTATTTGGAAGCCCCCAGTTCAGCCAGGAGAGAAGGGACAAGCTCCTAAGCTACCGTCCTTGGTGTGGTTTTCATTCCCAGGGCCATTCATGAAAAGACTGGTTTGTGATTGAAGAAGGACAGGCTTCTAATACTGAAGACATGTCTTACAAGGCAAGAGCTAAAATGCAGATGCAAATCAAACAAAAACAGCCCTTTGCTGGCCAGTCCTATGGCTTCTAGAAAGAGACCAGGAATTTAATGTGGGTTCTATAAATCTACTGTCCCAGATTCTTCAAATAATTGACATCCAAATTTAATTTCTAGCCTGAATAGTTGGGAAGTGGCTTAAAAATTGTTAACAATGCCAGCCGGGACTTGTGTGAGTAGAAGAGGTCGTGAACGTGTCCAAATGGGACAGAAAGAGTATCTGCCTTCACATCACAGAGTTCCCGTTAATTCTAACACCACTCGGCTCTACGCTGTCAGGTAATTCAAGCTGTTCAGAGGCCGGGAGAAAATACCCGCTGTGCCAACCTCATTGAGAAACACTATGTCAGCTTTCAAGGTGGGGCTTCTTAGGGGAACCTCACCCCTCCCTGGAGCAAAGCTATCCCCTGACAAAGACTTGTCAACACTTCTCTGTAGGTCTCTGTCACTAGCATGTGCTCTCGGTAAGGCACGATCGCACAGTCAGCTAAGCCTACTTACTCTGGTAAAAGTTCCCACAAAGTTGTGAATGTCGATATTTGGCTCTTCTGCATAGACGTATGATCGAATCTGAAGGAGATCCTGTTCAACAGAGGTAACATTTTGGAGTTAAAACAAAGTTCATGATTAAAAAGATTTTGGGAGGCCCCCACAATTTTTCAAAAGCAACTCTATCTCCCAAACAGCAAGCAGGCTCTCAAAAGTATAGGGCAGGTGGAAGAAAAAGAAGAAAAAATTTTCTATTAAGTAAGTTTAGGAATCACTCCACATGCTAACCCACGACACCCTGCAGACCCCACAGTGAAGATGCCTGTTTATCTGTGTTCACCCCATGTTTCCCAAACTGGCTGACGGCCGAGGTCCCCTTTCTGCTCCACTGCAGTGACCAAGAGCTGGTAGTACCAATGAAGATCTGGGCTCCGTCAACAAGTGGTTACTGGGCCCTACTCTGTGTAAAGCCCTGGAAAAGGCAGAGGGGTAAAAAGCAAAAAATACACCTGATGCCCATTAGGATGGCTACCATCAAAAAAGTATTGGCGAGGAGATGGAGAAACTGGAACACTTGTGCACTGTTGGTAGGAATGTAAAATGGTGCAGCCACCGTGGAAAACAGCATGGCAGTCCCTCGAAAACTTGCACATAGAATTACCGTATGATTAGCAGCCACTCACTGGGAACTGAAAGCAGGGTCTCAAAGATATTGTACAGCCATGTACATAAAAGGATTATTCACAATCACCGAAAGATGGCAACAACCCACATGTCCATCACGGATAAATGGATAAACAAAATGGGAGATATCCATACAATGGAATATTGCCCAGTCTTACAAAGGAAGGGAAATCTGACCCAGCCTACCACATGGATGAGCCTTCAGGACACTACGCTAAGTGAAATAAACAGGTCACAAAAGGACAGATCCTGTATGATTCCACTTAGATCAGGTCCCTAGAGCAGTCAAATTCACAGAGACAGAAAGTACAGTGGTGGGTGCCAGGGGCTGGGCAATGGGAAATTGTTGTTTGATGGGTACAGGGTTTCTGTTTTGCATGATGAAGAGCTCCGGAGATGGACGGTGGTGATGGTTGCACAACGTAAATGTGCTTAACACCACTGAACTGTACATTTTTAAAATGATAACATGGTACATTTGATCCGTATTTTACCACAATAAAAAAATTGGAAAAAAAAAATCTCCAATCAGGTGGCCAGGCAAATTCAGACAATACCCCTTGGCTACAGGGACCTAGAGGAGGGGTAGAGGCTACTGGCTGCAGCGTCGGACTCTTGATTTCGGCTCAGGTCGTGATCTCAGGGTCGTGAGATGGACAGCCCCACATGGGGCTCTGCGCTCAGCGTGGAGTCTGCTTGAGGAGTCTCTCTCCCTCTGCCCCCTCCTCCCTGCTCTCTTTCTCAAATAAATAAATAAATCTCAAAAAAAAAAAAAAAGACCTCGAGATACATTCAAAGTAGACAAGAGCAAAAGTTGCAGAATCACAAATACAGTGTGATCTCATATATGTATAAGCTCCCCCCCACCAACAAGTTCACAGTTGTGCATTTGTAGGAAAGTGTGCTGGCAGAGGTCTGGAAAGATCACTACGGACTTTACACGGAGGGAAGCAGGTAAGGTCTGTGGCAGAGGCCATGAGCAAGACTTTTTATTTCTTCCTCCAAGGCCTTCCATACAATTTATTTATACTTTTTTTTTTAACAAGAATATATTCAGGTAATGCCCAGGTCATCCTTTCATACAGTTCTTCTGCTCAGTTGCTGCTCCCCACTCAGATCCCTCCGGCCCAGTAAGGAAGAGTTTCCTGACAACAAAAAAGA
Source organism: Eumetopias jubatus (assembly GCF_037043125.1). Taxonomy (NCBI): domain Eukaryota; kingdom Metazoa; phylum Chordata; class Mammalia; order Carnivora; family Otariidae; genus Eumetopias; species Eumetopias jubatus. The sequence goes on from NW_028274815.1 coordinate 130,737,721, forward strand.
GTGGCATCTCCTCCTTCTCTGGAGCCCAGCCCAGGCCTGGGCCAGATGGGGGCTGGGCGGGGGGGGTGGGGGGGGGCAACATGAGTGTTTATTAAACTGACACCTCCAAAGCACACATCGACAAATGCAACTCTGCGCAGCAGACAGGGAAGCACCTTCATGATTCTAGGCTCTTCTAGACTGTCTCTTAAAGAGAGTCCTTCAAATCATTTTGAGGATCAGAAAGCTTCCCTTGGAGAAATCTTACCAGGGAGTTAAAATGCGTCACCCAGAAAAATCAGAACCCTCTCATTAGATGAACCCCATAGCGGGGGCAGGACAGTGCCTCCTAAGGATTCCTAGGGGCTCCCAACCATCGTTAGAAACTCACTGCTCTATATACGAAAACAATGAATCGTGGATCACTACATCAAAAACTAATGATGTATTGTATGGTGACTAACATAATAAAATAAAATTTAAAAAATACTCACTGCTCTAGAATTCTGGTTTAAAAATTAATACTAATAACGGTGCTATTTCACTTGTCACTGACCATGAAAAATCATTAGGGCAGGGGGCACATTTACTGGTATATTAACATGGAACATTCTCCTGCCCACTCCTTCCTCACAGAACACGGTTAAGGAACAGCATCAATCCACATGACCACAAGCCCAGGAAAAGCTTTCATGTTCTTCCTAATCCTTTCAGACCACTGTTGGGGCATGTTGGTCTCTGGGCATTTAAATTATGTTTTGTGACTTTGTAACCTAGTCCATGGGCCACATCCAATCCACGTGGCTCATGCTTAAACTTACTCTCTGGCTCCCTGCCCCCCCTCTCTTTACAGATCATGGCCTGAGTGATGTGGGGCTAATGGGGAAGTGTGGGGCCCTGCAGACCCTTGAGAGCCTACTGGTCCTAACTCCTTAGGCCACCCCGAGAGAGGGTCTGTGTGCTGTTCCTCACACTGTTCCACGCATGGGGTATTCATTCAGTAGTGAACATACCAGGCAGAACTCTGCTCTCGGAGACACTGCCTTGAAGTGAGTCGGGTGGGAAGGCAAGCAAAAGGTGGTCAGAAAATGCCTCTCAGATAAGGAGATCTAGGCACAAAACCCAGGAGGTATTCAGGAGAGGCCCAGCCAGGCAGCCCCTGGGGTACAAACTGTCCCTGGGGGAGGAAACGGCAAGGACAAACGCTGGCACACAGAGGATGCCTGATCAGGAGGGAGAGGGCACGGGCAGGCAGGTCACCCAGGCTGAGGTCGGGCTTCAGGCAGGGACACGGATCACACGGGCCTTGAGGACAACAGCAAGGGCTGCAGTGTGGGTTCTCAGTAACCAGAAGCCTCGGGAGACCCTGAGCAGAGGAACGATATACCTGCCTTACCTTCTAGCTTTATGCGAGGCACCTGGTTGAGGCTTCTTAAGATTCTGAGCTTCCCTCCAAAGAGCCCCGCTCCCACTTCACTCGGCCATGTGACTTGAAACCACAGGTGCTGGGGGGGTTGCCCAGGACCCCATCCTGTCAGCCCTCATTCACACCTGACATCCCACATCTGGCATCTGAGGGCCTCTGAGTTCGAGGGCCTGATAAGGACACCGTGGCCAGTCTGTGTTTCTGCAGGAGAGCTACTCACGGCCGCAGTGGGGAGCCTCTGCGTGCAGGCCACAGGGAGCCGCAGCTTCCAGTCTGTCTCGCCGTCCAGCTGATCTGTCCGCAGGAAGCAAGACCCTATGGAAGGAAGGTGGGCACTGTCTATTCGCTTTCGATTCAAGGATCCTTCCCCTGGCAGCTCTCAGTAGTTCCTGCTGTGGCCTTTGTAAAAATCCAATTAGTGGCCCACAACCAAAAGGGAAAACAAATACCCCATTTCCCACTTCCTCTGTAAGCTCTTGGGTTGGAAGATCTGGATTCAAATCCTCACTCCAGGGACACCTGGGTGGCTCAGTCAGTTAAGCATCTGCCTTCAGCTCAGGTCATGTTCCCAGGGTCCTAGGATCGAGTCCCACATCGGGCTCCCTGCTTCTCCCTCTCCCTCTGCCTGCAGTTCTCTCTGCTTGTGCTCACTCTCTGACAAATAGAGAAATAAATTTAAAAAAAACAAAAACAAATCCTCACTCCATCATCTGTTCACAGTAGAAACCTAGGCCAGTTTCTTGACTTTGCTAAACACCAGCAGGCCCTATCTGTGAAATGGGAGGAACACAGAGCTCAGGAGCTTGCTTGTGAAGATTTGGGGTGCTAGAACCCCCAGCATGGTGGCTGGCACAGGGCAGCTAGCATTCAAGGCCATTCTGGGCAGGAGATATGGACACCTTATCAGGAACCAGACTCCTAGATTTAAGACTAGCTACCCCACTTACTAGCTGCATGTCCTTGGTAGTTACTTACCCTTTCTGAGCCTTGGTTTCCCTGAGTGTAAAAACGAACAGAATAGCACCAGGGTTGCGGACTCTACAGTTGACCCTGGCTGACTGCTCAAAATGCAGGAAGTGCTACCAGAGCATGTGCTCGTTACCTGCTTGCACATGGATGCCTATTTCTGTCCAACGTGCAAGCCCAGCAATGAGTCAGCTGTAGATTTCATCAGACCCAGAATGCACTGAATTCACGGACACCACAGCTAAGACCTCTGGGCACTATTAAGGAAAAGCATGTCTAATCTTCGGGGGGGGGGGAGTATTGCGAGGGAAGCATTTCAGGGACTCTAATCCATGACACTCTATCTTCACAGATAAGGACACAAGAACCAACTGAGGACAAAGCTGGAGATTTTAAAAGAAGACTTTTAATCTGGTGCCTTCCACTCCATCTCTGGGTAATGTATTTTTAGTATAAAATTTCATCTACAACTTTTATTTGATTCATAATAAAATAGGTTGCAGCAACCTTGAAGTACTCTAAATGCGAACTTTTTCAGATGTTCAGAGATTTGACTGTGCCTGTACACAAGCGAAAAACAGCCTTGTTTCCTCAAAACAGCTTAAATAACAAAAAAGAAAGGAGGAGGAGATCAGAGTCAACAGATGGGGTGGGCAGCCACTGGTGTCAGCCACACCGGGAAAGAACTGGGAATGAGCAGGGTCTTGTAAGAGCCTGGAGCAGCTCGCTCAGGCCTAAGTGGGCTGTGATAATAAATAAATTCATGGGTGAGGGTAGGCATGACCTCACCACTCGTGAGCGAAGGGCCAAGAAGGCCACCTACCTCTCTCCCTGGCTTCTCTTACGGTCACACATATCTCCTGCTATTTGCTAAGAGAGAGGATTTCTGCGTGCTTCTATTTGTGAAGCACGCTTCCTGATCCCGCCAAGTCCTGAAGTTGAGCCCAACAGCAGCTCAGAAAGGAAAATCAGAGCCGCTGCCTGTGGACCAGTCAGCTGGGACTCAGCCTGGGCCCAACTAACTGTATCTTTGTGATGATCAAAATCTATTGACCTGCAAGGACCGAAAACATTTTTTGTTTTAAGACTGCTCTACAAAAGAGATGTTTTTGATTTGCCTCCGTGGCTCCAAAATGATCATCTACTTCTGTTCCATTTTCAAATGATTATTTTGCCAAATTACCACTGAAAGGTTAATGGTTATTTTCAAAATTGATCCCAGATGTTTACCGTTTTTTTCTGATGTCCTCAGGAAGATCATGTCAGCAGGGACCCGCTGGTTCTGTGTAATGAAAAGAAAGACTGTTACCGTGAACAGCCATGTGTGGGGTTTCTGTCCCCCCCCACCAGCCCCCTCAGTGGGGAGGGGGTGTCCCCCTCCGAAACCCACAGCCTCATTTACGTTTCTGCCTTTGTCAGAGACAGATCTGGGGATTTATTTTGTTTTGAATCTGAAAAATCTTGCACGCTGCTGTTACTTCACTAATCCCCTATTGAAATCTTATCTCGGAAAGAGAGCTTCTAGTTTTCTGGAGAAACCAACCATTACCTCCTGAAATTCCAGCCAGAAGGGCCCCGGCTGAAAGCCGGCTACCCTAGCTGGCTTTCTTCCAGGCGGTCTGCTGAAACTAAAGACACACACACACTCGCTCACGCTTTCTGCTCCTACCAATTTTCTGGCTTGATGTTTGACTTTGAGTGGAATTTTAATAAGGAAGTCAAGTAGTAAGAAGCAACAAAAGCCATTCACAAGAAAAAAAAAACGACGTAAGCCAACAGCAGCCCTCATTTAATTATGAACACAGAAGTATCTAACAACATAAAGCGTTTGTGTGGTTCTTCTGAGCTACCACCCAGAAGAGCTTCCCTTCACCTCAAATCGACTTTGAGTTCTTAGATTTAATCCTTTTAAAAGAGCATAGTTCACTTCCTACAGAAACAAGCTACAATACAATCCTTTTCTAATCAAATATTATTCCAAGCCTCTCCAGGGCCACCCCCAAAACCCACGACCTTCCAAACAGACAGCAAAAGGAGACAGGAGTGTTTGCTGAAGTCACAAACGTATGAATGGTGCTATTTTTAAAAATGCATTATTGGCCCTTTTTACTATTCTCATATTACATTTCATTCCTGCTCCCCACAAAATGACAGAAAAGCACAATGTTTAAGTCAAAAAATGCAAGCTAAAATCACTTGAAACAGTAAATGACAAATATTTTTATGTGCTTATGCAGCAAGCTGACTTCGAGGAAAGACTTTATGGTAGTTTTTTTTTTTTTAAAGGCACCAAAATAAACACATCAAATAGGAAATCGAAACTTGGTTTTGTAAGCAGAATTTTTGGCTAACCAGCATACATAAACCTTGAAAAAGTATTCTACGTGGGTGTCTCATGGCAAAGAAATTTTCCTCCCTAGGCAAAGGTTTAGGAGAGAATCCCAAAAAGCCTACATTCAGTTAGTCTACCAGATATACAAATTACATGTTAGGATTTATGAATTAGTGGCAATGACTTCCCATTTACACACTCACACAACAACCGGTCACAAACTGCGGGATCCCACCCACCTTTTCAACGATGATAAGATCTCCAACCTGGATGTTGGAGCTCTTCACCTTCACTGTCCCTGCAAAGAAAGAGGTCCAAGATACATCATGTATGAATGCATTTCAATTCTTCATGCCTTTGTAGAGTGCCCACGAGCCTGCAAAGTCAATACAGTCCTCCCAGAAGTATGTCCCTCCCCGGCCCAGCCAACCTCACCAGCATCACCTGCCTCTCCAGGAAGAGATTCACCTGCTGCAGGAACTGCTCCAAGAACATATCCCCACCTCTTAGAGTCCTAGAATAACTCACCCCAGCACATAAGGCCTTCTGTCTTAACGGCACCTTAGATGCTTTTCTAAATTGGTATCGTGAGATTCATTCAACCTCAAAACAAAAGAAAACAAAAAACAACACAGAAAAGGGGAAGAAAATTAAGAATCAGATCCATGGACAGAAAGTCAACTTTTTTTTTTTTTTTTAAGATTTATTTGCGAGAGAGAGAGAGAAAAGGCACATGAGTGGAGGGAGAGGCAGAGGGAGAGAATCTCAAGCAGACTCCCTGCTGAGCACAGAGCCCTATGTGGGGCTCAATCTCACAACCCTGAGATCATGACCTGAGCTGAAATCACAAGATCATGCTTACTTAACCGACAGAGCTACCCAGACGCCCCCCAGAAGGTCAACTCTTAATTTTCAACACCACTGAAAATAGAGAAGTCATCCTAAAATGACTGATTTTTTAAAAAATTTGCAATTGCTGGGGCCCCTGGGTGGCTCCGTTGGTTAAGCGTCTGCCTTTGGCTCGGGTCATGATCCCAGGGTCCTGGGATCGAGTCCCGCATTGGGCTCCCTGCTCAGTGGAGAGTCTGCTTCTCCCTCTGCCTCTCCCTCTGCCTCTCATTTGTGCTCTCTCAAATAAATATATAAAATCTTTTAAAAATCTGCGATTGCTACATATTTTGTTTATGCAATTATGACCAGACTATACAACTTTAGCTGGATGTCTATCTGGAGAAACAGTAGCAGCTACTATTAAACACAAACCTGCACTAAGCTGTATAGATGCTGATACAGTTACAGCTCCCTTTAGCCCTCACAGTGGCCATGAGAAACAGCTATTACTGCCTCAAGTTTTCAGACAAGGAAAGTAGGCTCAGCCTACGCCATCCCCACACCCACCCCAGCACCAACCTCACAGTTAGAACAGATCAGAGCCAGGATTCATACCCCCATCTGACCCCAGAGAGTAAATTAAAAAAAAAAAAAAAAAAAAGTGAGTTCAGTTCAATGCCAAAAAAAAAAAAACATTTACTGAGTGCTATGTCATGGGAATTCAAAGAGGCAAGACAGTCCCCTTATCCTAGAAAAAAAGCTTGGTCTCCTTCAGGATTCAACAAACGTGCTGACGGGGGCCAAGGCAGTGAACAGTTTAGGTTTTGTAGGTTTTGTAGGTCAAGAAGTGAGGTTCCCAAATCTGTCAACAATCAGTCCCCACCAAAGGCTCAAAACTATTTTTAGCAACCAGGTCATACCAAAAAAAAAAAAAAAAAAAAAGGCGGTAGGCTGAATTTGGCCCCTGGGCTGTAGTTTGCAAACCCATGAGCTGGTAAGAAAAAGAGCCAGACACACGCTCTTAGTGCAAAATCATATGTGAAATGATGCAGCTAAGTCCAGAGTGCTAAGGAGCAGAAAGGGGGTAAATCTCTCCTTTGGAAAAGGACCTGGAACACTGCCCAGCACACAGAAGGCTCCTGATCATGCATTCAACATTCCAGCACCATTTACTGAATGCCTGCTGTATGCCGGGTGATCCGCAGGTGGGGAGACATGGAACTCACATTCCGGTGGAGGGAACGAGGCAACAGGTAAATAATGAGTAAGCGGGGTAGGGTAAGGGAGGTGCCAACATACACTTTGCAGGAGAGGTGAGACCGGGATCGGCCAGATGAAGGACACGGTTACCAGTAACCCATGAAAGGAAGGCAGGAGATGGGAGAAAAGTGGTGCACGTGAGTCGTCCATGCATGCGTGTGGCCACAGGCTGCACCTCCTTCAGCAAGGCCAGAAGCACTGCACGCGAGGCAGGAAATGGCAAAAGACAAAGGTGGAAGGGCCGGTCGGGGCTGGGCAGTGCTATGAACAAGCCCAGGGAGGAGGTGGCCCTTGATTCTGGTGACGGGTCCAATTCTTGCACAAGGAAGCAACACCGAGAAATCTTTACATCCCTGGCTTTTCATAAAACACTCAGCCGAGAAAGAAAGGAAGTAATAATGACTCTCAAAGCCTCCTCAATAAAGTAGCATTTTATCCAGCAGCGAGAGCCAAAGTGGGATGGGTCTGCTGAGTCTGCTATTCCCTCCCTGGACTCATTCACTCAACAAAAACCCAACGTTCACTAAGCAGGATCTCCAGCTTGAGCTTCTTTAGTTTTAAGAAGAACTTAAAGACACTAATGAAGTAATCTGAGTGTACAACTCCAGGCTTTTACAGTTTTTCACAGTATCATATACTTGTCTTATCAAAAAGATCACGTGTCCTTTTGATAATTTAATAATGTAATAATTTTAATAATTAAAAATTTTAATAACATCAATAAATTTAATAGTTTAACAACTTAATAATTTACCAGAGATTTTCCATAGCATTCCAATCATCTCTACTGAAACAACTTTTTCAAATAGATTCCCTAGGGTTTCATTTTAATTAATTATTGTACTTAATTAAATTTTGTCATGGTAACAGTCAGGAGAACTGACACTAGGAGGGAAGCGCCCAAACGCTATTAATGATTTCTAAACAGAATACACAGCAAGTGGTGATGAACTGGACCAACCCTTGGTTGCTTTGAGGGCTTCTAGACTCTCCCAGTTTGGGCATCTCACACTATGACATGACTGTTTCATGTGCCTCATTTTCACCAAACACAGGACTAAATTCAATTCATGGGCCTGAGCCCTAGCCTGCTAAGAGAGCAACCCGGAGCCTCAAGTGTTTGTTATGTCAAAACATGTGTAGAGGGAACAGAGGACATCCACCAATCCAGAGTCAGAGCATTAGAAATGAGGGAAGAGAGGGGCGCCTGGGTGGTTCAGCCGGTTAAGCATCTGCCCTCAGCTCGGGTCATGATCCCGGGGTTCTGGGATCAAGCCAGTGTTGGGCTCCCAGCTCAGCAGGGAGTCTGCTTCTCCCTCTCCCCCTGCTCCAACCCCCCTCCCAGGCTCTATCACTCTCACGCTCTCTCTCAAATAAATAAAATCTTTTTAAAAAATTTTTAAAAAAGAAAAGAAATGGGGGAAGAGAGTGTCCCAAGTGCAGAATTCTTTTCCTGCCTGAACATTTCTTCTGGGCCCACTAGGGGGCAACAGGAAAAATATAGACAGACATGCTATTCCTCCCGGGGAGGTTATCAAGGTGTTGCTCGAAGGATGGAAGATCATAAATTCAACATGGCCCTCTGTGCCAATGAACTTTTCCTTCACCTGAGCTTGCCCTGGCTTTCCCAAACATAAATTTACACATTTTCTTTGGTTTTATTACTAAAACTGAAGCTGGTGGCCTGACCCAAAAGATCACTGAGCTTGTGTTCCAACCTTCAAGACCTAGCTACAAGTCTTCTCTTGTATTTAACTCAAAGAGAAATACGTATTTTAAGTCTTATTGAATAATAACTGTATATGTATACGTGGGGATGTTGGTAGGGCAGACAAAATCAGGAGGATTATGCTGGAGGGGTTGACGGGTGATTCTTTCTGGGAACATAGGGAATTTATCACTTTCTCTGGCACACATACTTCCTAAATTCTTCACAGTGTTTTTTTTTTATATAAGCATGAGGTGTTCTTCTAATAAGAAAGAAGAAGAATAAATTAAATTAGCTCAAACTTCTAAGTGACCAGACCCAGATCTTTCCCTTCTACAACGGAGTCCTGATTTACGATCAGTTAATGTGAACTCTGCCTCTCCCTGTCCATCTGCTCAACCTCAACAAAAACCCCTTTTAATCCGCTGTGTTTGCAAAGCAGATTCTGACTAAGGCCGATCCCTCAGACAAGGTATCCTCAGACTCTCCTGCTCTATCGAGCTAACCCCCGCAGTCTTGACCCTAAATTTGGATTTCCCTTTCCAAAGCTGCCATTTGTTGGCGATCAATAATGCCCTGTGCAGGGCTGCGTGCAGGACACCTGGTTAGTGTGGGTCTGTGTGTGTGTGTGTGTGTGTTCTGAATGAGGACATAAAACCAGAAGAATGAAAAGCAGAAAAAGCAGCAGGAAGAAAAGAGAAGGGAAAGCAGATCCCAGGGTGTATATTCCAACGTTGACTGGGCTTCCCAACCAGCCAGGTACCACGGCCAGCTGTGGACATCTGAACAAAGGCCCAAGCGGTGTGCCCAGCTGCCGTGGCCAGGGTGGCAGGGAGAAGCGAGAGGAAAGGGGGGGTGCAGAGAGACTGACGAGCCAGGCAATCCAGGGGCTGGGATGAACTCGTAGAATGAAAAACACTTCAAATTGTGGAAAGGACTCCAAACACATGTTTTCTAACCTTACATTAACTGCTATTCTGAGTTTTCTACAAACGTTCTTCCAAAAAAAAAAAAAAAAAAAGAACAAGGTACAGACGCCCTCTGGCAGAGCTCCCCATCCACCTAACAAAAATAACACGTCTCCAATGAGTATTCAGAGGACGGCTCCCTACTGCCCAGTCTCCAACTGGAAGAAAATACTCTCCCAATACCCCACTGTGAAGTCAGCACACACACTTCCCAAGGACCACTTCTTCCTTTTTTCCTCTCACCTTCCTTGAGGTCCCTATGGCTGAAGGAGAGCTGGCCCTGTGGGCGTGCAACCTGTGTTCACACCCCCCCACACACACACCCTTGGGTGAATGACCTGTGGTCATCTTAAAATTCTTAACTTTTCAACAAGGGGCCCCACCTTCTCATTTTGCACGGGGTCCCCCAGATTACATAGCTGCCCCTGAACAAAGGTAAAAACACCCAGTAACATCTTCAATACACAGGGCCCAGAAAAAGCTGGCCACCTTCTGAGAAGAAAAGGCCACAGCACCTCCCCTCCCCAGCCCGCCCTGCTCTTCTGGTTCCCCTAACACCCAGCCTCTGGGATTTTTAAATACATTCGCAGAAACTTTACAGAAGTTGGCTAAGAGATTTTTACAAAGGTTAAGTGGAAAACTGTCTGTTGGCCACATCCTAAATCATTAAATGCCTTCTATAAAATAAATTTATCCCTTTCAGCTTTCGACACTCTACCCGAGTCACCCCTGAGCCAGAGTTTATAACAGGGAACAAAATTCCAATTACAAGAGCTGTTTATTTCTGTAGAGATGGACCCCAAGCCTTTCATAAGCAAAGCTATTGAGCCCAAACCATGCTTTTCATGGATGACAGCTTCAGAATAAGAGCAGTTTGTCTCCATTGCAGGGAGAAACCAGATGTTTCCCTTGAGTCGAAACAAGCAAATGACAATTCAGTCAAACTATGGAACAGCCCGCAAGAAAGAATTTTTTTTTAAATAAATTCCGGGGCACTCGTATGTGTGGGCCTCTGTTTTGACCCCAAACACCTCCAGCCCTACTTCTATTTCTCATTGTGCATGCAGGACATTGATTGCTTTTGTAGATCTTGAGCAGCAATCTCTACGCACCAACCCTGGTTAATGTATTACTCTTGAGCTCACACTCTGTGACAGTGATGAGTTGTAAATTCTACAGCGTGTGTACATTTCCTGGGGTGGACATTAAAACGCCTCTGCAGACCCAGCAGAGTTCATAGGTTTCAAGTTGAAATTTTCATATTCCAATAGAGTTGTCTGCATTCCCCAAAGCCTAAGACTTATTTGAAAACAGGCAAAGGGCTGAGAAGTAGTATTATAAATTCCATGGCCACATCCTGGGGCTTTTGTTTAAAATAGTGGGAACTTAAAAAAGAAAGGCTGAGGTTTAAGTGTAACAAGTTTATACCCAAGAGGCTTTTAAAATAAATATACAAATGGTCCTCCCTGCTTCTGGTGCCCAATAATGAAGAAACAGACCCACACCCCAAAAGATACCTTTTGGGAAAGATAACAGCGCAATGTGCATGTGAGATTGTTTTCAGGGGTTTTTTTGTTTTGTTTTGTTTTGGGCTCTTTTTAAACTAAACAATAGATCAGTTCACCAATGATTTGTAATAAAGTGAAACTCAGTACTTTGGAAAAACAAAGAAACGTATGGGTCTGAAATAACTTTGCATCTGTCGGAGAAATGTATGAGAAAGTGTCTGGCAAGATCTGTTTTAAACAAGACTTATAAAAGCGAATGCTGTGAATCTTAATGAGGGAAGCTTGGGCAGGGGAATTCTTTGCTTCCTGAACTGCCTCTGAGATCCTTAGTAAAGGATTTTTGCAGTACTTTTGCTGTAGTTAATATCAGAAACACCATCACTGGGGCACCTGGGTGGCTCAGTTGTTAAGCGTCTGCCTTCGGCTCACATCATGATCCCAGGGTCCTGGGATGGAGCCCCGCATCAGGCTCCCTGCTCTGTGGGAAGCCTGCTTCTCCCTCTCCCACTCCCCCGCTTGTGTTCCCTCTCTCGCATTCTGTCAAATAAATAAATAGAATCTTAAAAAAAAAAAAAAAACTCATCACCGTAATTCTCTTCTCTAAAAAAAAAGTATAAAACAGGGATGTCCCATCAGTGTAGGCACAATATAGTGCTGGGTGCCTTGCAGATCTGATCTTTTATTCCTCTGGACTGGAGGCCTCGGCCACAACCATGTCACCCAAGATCCTGGATCAGGCCAAGACGTCTAAGAGCTTGATCCCCGCTCTTCGAATTTATTGGAGCGGGAGGTTTTGGAGCAGCGCTGTATGTCTTGTACCTGGCACTGTTCAATCCAGATGTCAGTTGGGATGGGAAGAATAACCCAGACCCCCAGAACAAAATGGGTCCCAGTGATCAATACAAGTTCTACTCAGTGAATGTCGATTATAGCAAACTGAAGACAGTCCAGACTTTTAAATGAAATGTTTCCCTATAAAGGTGCTTTGAATGAAAGTCTTCCAGAAGCCATCTGCACTATTTTCCACTCATCCAGGAAATATTTCCCCTCTAAATGCCAAAATCATGTATTTTGTTGGGGTTTACACTGATTAATAAATATCTGAAACTTATAAAAAAATGAAATAAAAAAATTTTTGAAGTATAAAACATACCACGTCTGAACAGAGTTTATACTTTGAAAACAAAAATGGTACTTGTGCTTAAGAATAGGGAATTTCTGGATGGAACTAGAGGGTACTACGCTAAGCGAAATAAGTCCATCAGAGAAAGACAACTATCACGTGACCTCACTGCTATATGGAACTTGAGAAACAAGGCAGAGGATCATACGGGAAGGGAGGGAAAAATGAAACAAGACGAAACCAGAGAGGGAGACGACCATAAGCGACTCTTAATCTCAGGAAACAAACGGAGGGTTGCTGGAGTGATGGGGGGAGGGAGGGAGGGGGTGGCTGGGTGACGGACACTGGGGAGGGTATGTGCTATGGTGGGCGCTGTGAATTGTGTAAGACTGATGAACCACAGACCTGTACCCCTGAAACAAATAATACATTGTATGTTAATAAATAAAATCTTTTTAAAAATTATTAAAAAAAGAAAAAGAATAGGTTATTTCCATGTAGTTAATTACCCATGAGCTAAACAATGCCCCATTAATGAACACATCTTCCCTATATTAACCTACCTTCTCCTGATAAACTCCAATGGACTTAAACTGCCAAAAAGAAAAACATGTATATCCTTTGACCTCAAAATTCAGTCACAGGAACCACAATCCTACATCATGGTCCAAAATGGGTTTTGAATTTCAGTGAAGAAAAAAAGATATCACTCTTCAGTGGAGGTGAGAGATCCTGAGATTATTCTGTACCTGGGAAAGGGTGAACAGAGCACCTGGAAAGATGCAGAACTATCTGGAAAGAAATGGGGAAGATTAAACATACCAGCTGGTTTTTACCACCACACAGTACTCAAAAACTGAACATAGGAGAGATTCTCTCCATTTCACATAGACCTTCAGCTTATGACTTATGGCTTACCGGGTGCCCAGATGTCCCCAGCGGGAAAGAAGCATCAGCAATTGTGTTAATTGTGCCTCTGTTTGCACTTTCTTTCAAAGCTAATTATCTGCGTGCCTCATTTAGCCCATGATCACAGGTTAGTCTGGAAAACATTCCTGGTAGGAAGACCCACAGAATCCCTCTTGGGAAAATGCAAATCCAACTGTCCTCACCACCTGTGATAACCAAGGCAAACCCCTCTACCCCCAGAATTAAACTTTTGGTTTGGGCAAGACACAAAGAAAGAGAAACAATCCATTTACTAATTATTCCTTCCCCACCCAACCCCAATCTCTGCAGGAACAAAATGGCATTTTGCTGGGTCAGCTACCACTTCAAGACCCTCTCTCCTTTGGCTTTGGTATCTCCAGGGCCTCTGAACACTGTTAGAGAAGACAGCTCTAGAAAACTCGTAAGGGCCTAAAAGCCTCCCTCCAGTCTGATCATGCTACAAACGTGGATTTCAAGAAGGCGGGGGGATGCTTCTTTATCTGAAAGCATCATCCCTAGAGGGTGTTCGACAACTCTGTCTAACAATAAGTTGTCCACCTCAGAATGAGGATGCTCGGGGCACCTGAGTGGCTCAGTCGGTTAAGCACCCAACTCGTGATTTAGGCTCAGGTCATGATCTCATGGGTCCTGAAATTGTGCTGTTTAAGAAATTACACACTAGACCTTGTCCAGCACCTGGCTGGGTTATGGTAGGTAACCTTTCATTTTTTTTTTTTTTATGGCTTTCCAATTTTGACAGAAGTTTTCAAACACTTCCAACATCACCTACTCCCTAGCATGCCTTGTACACAGATTCCTAGATCACAGAACGGACTTTCGCACAGTGTCAGGCCCTCACTGGCCTGCATGGTCTTCTCCTCTGTTTTCCCAGGAGGGAGACTCGGGAAACATGGCCTAGGTGGGAAGAACAAATGGAGCCAGAACCTGGGGTATGAACCCTACACTCCCAGCCATCACACCTGTGGCCTTTGGGAGACTCTTCCCCAGGGCCACTTCATGCCTGTGTGCTCTGGGTACTAGCACCAGGCCCCGTGCTCAGAAGGGTCCTGGACTTGGTTTTATGCTCACCTACTGCCATCTTGAAATTCTTAATTTCTGAACAAGGGCCCCACATGTCCATTTTGCACTCTGCACCACAAACACACAACCAGTCCTGCTCTCTTCCACCCTCTAAGACTTAAGATGAGGGTCACTTCTTCTGAGAAGACATATAAGGGGCGCCTGGGTGGCTCAGTCGTTAAGCATCTGCCTTTGGCTCAGGTCATGATCCCAGGGTCCTGGGATCGAGCCCCGCATCAGGCTCCCTGCTCGGCGGGGAGCCTGCTTCTCCCTCTGTCACTCCCCCTGCTTGTGTTCCCTCTCCCGCTGTGTCTCTCTCTGTCAAATAGATAAATAAATCTTTAAAAAAAAAAAAAAGATATCAGCTCCTCTCTGACTGGCCCCCATAACCTCCCATGACCCCTGGCTCATACCTCCATTTACTGATTCACACCCACCACCATTTAACGGACCCCTGCTATAATATCATCACCACTGGCTTTCTTGAGTACACACCAAATCCCAGGCCAGTATTACGTTCTTCTCATACAAGAGTTATATTTACAGCAACTCTCATAAGGTAGGAACTATTACTACCCCCAATTTACTGAGAGGTTAAGGACCTGCCCGCGGAGCTGGCTGCAAGGGAAGCAGGACTCTTGAGTTCAGGCAGAGCACAGGCTCAGAACCAGGAATGCAGTGCTCAAGAAAGGGACAGTCTTTATGAGAGCCACCCCACTCCCACCGCTGATGTATAATTATTAGTTGCATTTTTTAATTATCTATTTAAATGTCTGGATACTTCACCAAATTATGAATTCCCAGAATCCCCAGCCCCTTGTGTTCATCTCTGTAATATGGAAGCCTATCGTCGACTTGGGACATGTGGTAGTCAAAAAAATTCTCAAGAAAATGAAGAAAAGCTCATTTTGATGTGAGGTATTAAAATACTTCAAATATTTCCTATTAAACCATGACAATGACATTAAAAAATAATCTAACTGGTGTGTTATTTTAGGTAACAAATTACAAATTATTTGAATGAAATAAGATGATCTAAATGGAAGTAGCAATTAACAAAAAAAAAAAAAAAAAAAACCTATCATCCATTTTTCCTCACAGTGATAAGTGCCTGACTTTCAGGATTTTTAGTTGTTTAAAATCTACTTTTTTCTCGAAGTTTGAAATTTTTTCAATTTGATTACCATAATGCCTCTAAAACTCTGGCAAAGTCCCAACAAGAAATCTATGCCATTAGCATTCCTAAAACTATATTAACTCTTGCTAAAAATGCAGGTCATGAATCTAATTTTGACACATCAGACAAACACAAGTTGAGGGACAGGCTACAAAGCAACTTCCCTGAAACTGGCCAGTCCTTTTCAAAATGTCAACGTCGTATCAAAGAAAACCAAGGAGCTATGCCAGGCTAGAGGAGATTGAGGAACAAGGACAATTAAATGCCACTGGGAAAACCTGTACTGGTTTCTGTACCAGGAAAAAATGCTGTTAAAAACAGGATATTTTAGACACTGGGGGGTGGGGGATGGGGGGGAAAAAAACACAGAACATTTCAGGAACAGATGGCAAATTTTGAGTAAGGACTATAGAGATTAGATTAATATTAATGTACCAATGTTGAATTCCCTGATTTCAATAATTGTACTGTGTTATGTGAGAGAAATGCCCTATTCGGAATTAAGCATGAAAGTATTTAGGAGTAAAGGGAATAATGTCTGCAACTTAATTTCTAACGAGAGAGAGAATATTAAAAAGCAAACGTGACAAAATGTTAACATTTGATGGAAGAGCGTATCACCGTTCACCACATGATTTTTGTAACTTTCTTCCTAGTTTTTAGAAGTTACTACCCCCCAATTTTTTAAATTTTATCAGCACAAGTACTGCTGTTATTAATCAGGAAATGATGCAGAATGCAGGTAAATATCATGGCCTGTAATCTAGTGATCAAGGACTCGATATTCTGATTTCTAAAGGTTTCTGAACTCTAAAAATAGTGTTGAAAAATATATTTTAAGACATCATGTGATAAAATTAGTAAGTAATTAAACAGTAAGGTCAAAAAAAGCTTCTTTCTCTTCCTCTCTCTGAAATCTTCCAGTTGGGGCTTCCAACCCTGGCCCTTCTCCCCGCCCGCCCCCCCCCAAGTGTATCAAATAACTAACCTCACCTCGATCACTTTCTGAGCTGACAGTTTCTTCAGTGCTTTTTGGGGGCTTTCAAAACAAATGGCTGAGCAGGGGCTGGGTTAATATTCAGAACTCTGCTCGGGTTTCCCCTACTGTCGTATTGGCATGACAATGGAAACCACGGGCCACAAAAGGAGACCAACAAAGGAAGACAAGTTTTTAATGCTAGAGCCATCTGCCAATTCTCCTTAGGATCTTTCCAAGAACTGAGTGAAGATAAAGCAGGAGCTGAGAAGGGGGTCTGCAGGGGAGGGCAGAAAAATCATTCACAGGAAAAGCAATTGCAATATGAAAAGAACCAAAGAAGGTTTGGAGCCTGGATAGATGAATGAATGGAATCCCTCTAAATAGATCCACCGCACCCTCTCCAATGGGGCTTTTGTTGGTTGCCTAGCATTTTAAATGTTATAGTCAGAATATGTTATTAAGGGAGGATTTAATATACACGAACCACAAAAAAACACCCCGCAGAGGGGTCTTCTGATTATCCACGTGGAAAGCCCAAGCCACCTGCCTTTACAAAGATTATGCCGGGTTTTCTTTCTTTACGTAGCAAAATGTTCTAAATACAGTAGTTTAGCAATAATAAAGCATTTTTATACCAACTCTACATCCCCCACTTCTCCCAGAGACTTGCAAAATGTTAAGACCACCAACTATGAAAATCTATTTAAATGCCCTAAAACGAAATACATTCATGGCCTCGGGGGATTTTATTTAAAAAACAATTTTTTTGAGCCTAAAACATATTCCTCTGACATTGTTCCTAGAAGAGAAGTTGTATGCAAAACCCTGAAACCACGTGTGGACGACTTCTTGGGAAGACTAAAGCTTTGGAAAGCAGTTCACACTTGACTCAGATATGCCTTCCCCGAGACATCTATCTCATCTTTTTCAGAATTCTCAACATCCTGAAGGTAAGGCACAGCTTTTCTCCGTCTCTGCCTCTCCTAAAACATTACTAAACCCTGAATGGGATCAGTCATCTTCTGGAACTTTAGGTAACATGCACTCATTTCTGAACACATCCTTACAGGTAATCTCCTGTAGAATTCGTAGTTGAAATAGAAGTCAACATTGGCTGGGTTGCTTTGTGGGTTTTTAATGGGGTGTTTGGGTGGTTTTTGTTTTGGTTTTAATTCCACCAATTTAAAAATGCACTCATCTTGGGGCGCCTGGGTGGCTCAGTCGTTAAGCGTCTGCCTTCGGCTCAGGTCATGATCCCAGGGTCCTAGGATCGAGCCCCTCATCAGGCTCCCTGCTCCCTGGGAAGCCTGCTTCTCCCTCTCCCACTCCCCCTGCTTGTGTTCCCTCTCTCGCTGTGTCTCTGTCAAATAAGTAAATAAAATCTTAAAAAAAAAAAAAAAAAGGCCATCTAGTCGCTTCTCTTTGGGTCTGACTATATACACTCCCCACCATAATTTTTAGGATCTATAAGATGCCTTTCAAGGAAATCTTCACAGATACAGTGTTTATATAAATCTGGTGCCTATTTAAAAACTAATGTTGCGAAGTTGTAGCATGCGTTTTATAATGTTGAAAGAGTATCTTTTAAAGCTTGTAGGACAGACTTTGCAGTCTCCACCACGTGAACGAGAGGGGCTCTCTCCTTCCCTCCTCAGTCAGCCCAGGGACAGGCAAAGGTGCAGGGTCAGCCAGAAGGTGCAGGGTCAGCCAGAAGAGGATGCCCAACGAACAAAGTTTAATTCCAGGCTGATGACAACACAAGTTGGCCAATAGGCCTGGCTCTGGGAGCGACTGTGGCAGCCTCAGGCACACGCTGGCCTCCCTGGTGCCACCACACAGTGTCTGCACACCCAACGGCCCCGGGCCTTGAACTCTGCTCCCTGACTGTCAGCGGCCCATGATGGAGTTGCAACCCTGTGGCCCCAGGCCGGAGCCGGGAGGCTGACCTCTCGTCGTGAGCCGGCTGTAGACCTGGCAGTTGACTTCCCTGTCCCGCACATAGCATCGGATCTCCTCCACAGCCTCTCGGATGACAGTGACGGCCAGCACAAAGCCCTGCGGAGAGAGTGGAGAGAGGATGAGCCCTGAGGAAAGTGACCTTCCTCTTCTGCTGCTGGGGACAGAAAAGGCCAGAGGCCACACCGAAGGGCAACAGGGCAGGGCCTGCTAATTACCCCAAACGCACGCGCCCCAGGAAGCCCACTTCTCCCAACTCCTTCCTACACACATGCCCTGGGGAAACACTCGCTGACACACAGGTACACGGGCAGCCCTACCCACCACCACCGCAGGGTTTAGAAACCACAGGGTTTCTAAGAGGAAAAGGTGGTCTGTCCACAGGCAGTGACAGAGGGATGGTGTCTGCTCTTCGTACCCCACTCGTCTTGTGCTGGGCGCCCTTCCAACTACACTACACCCCCACAGCAACCCTACGCTCACGATTGCTGAGCCGGAGCCTCAGAAGCACAGAACGGTTGAGTCATCTTGCCCAAGGATATGAAGCTCTAAGTGACAGGCAGGAAATCTGGCTCCAGAGTCCTTGCTCCTAACAGCCACGGTGTTGTGCCTCCAGACAAACTTGGAAGACTTACTAGCCAATAAGATGGAGGCCCATGAGAAGGTTAAAAAGAATGAAATCCATCCCATGCACTGACCTGCCAAGGAGGGAAATTCACTTTTCACAACATACAATGTAACACCGTGCATACAAACAAGGGACAGCCACCATCTTCTGTGAAGAGTCCCAATTTCCTTAACTATTGGCTAGATTCCTTAACTATTGGCTAGATTCCTTTGCAAGGAAGGGACTGAGAGGGACGAAGGGGCCAAAGGGGACTTCAGTCTTGTCTGTACTGTTTTAAATCCTTATAAAGAGAACACACTGAAGCATTAATTGTGTAAGTAGAAACAAATTATAGAAAAAATTGGAAACTGCCCGACCTTTCCTGGGCCAGGTACCCCAACTCATAAAATTTGGTGGGAACTGGTGTTTGAGTCAGCCATAACAAGAATCTATTTCCATCTAGATTTCTCCTCTCATGTCAATAAAGGCAAGAACACTCATTCATTTTTCTTACAAGATAGGCTTGTCATCTCCTTTTAAAGTCATTTTTTAAAAAAAATTACAGAAAGCACCATCACCCTGAAGGTTAGCAGCGGTCATTCTTTGAGCATTTCATTTTCATACTGTTTACTCCGTGAAATATATTAACTTCGATTCAAAGGACTTTAAATCTCTTATGTAAATCTAGCCAGAGATGTGCGGCTTTGTGAAACTCCTCCAAGGGCTCATTCATCTTTACAATCAAAGGATTACTCCTGTTTCCAATCAGATTGTAAAGTACTGGCTGCAGCCAGAGCAAAACTGGTGCATTTCAGAATAAAAGCATAACAAGACCAGGAGGGGAGAGGAAACCTGTTCTGGGAAGAACGCAGACCCAGGGTGCACAACCCTCCCCCCCCGCCCCCCCAAACTGCCAGTTTCCTTGTTTTGGGCCAGAATCCAGGTGTTTGCTGTTTGTTCTTTCAAATGTTCCCGTTTCTATTTCCCCCTGCGTGGGCCCAGCTAAATCCCATTGATGACAGTGGAAAGTGTGTGCTCCTACAAAGACAGGAGCCGCTAACCTCCCTGCTGCAGATAAATACCGCCTCCTAAATTATCCTATCTGCTCCCCCCACCCCACGCCCAAACACACAGTTCCCATTAATCCCAGAGGACATGCCATCCCTGAGGCTAGAAAATGCTTTCACAAAGAGATGCAAATGTAGTCCAGAAATAAATTCCAACTATGCAACTTCAGAGGTCCTTCATAGCCACAGATATTTAGAGAGAGGCTTTAATAGGGAGGCCTGGGGTTGTCTGAGCTTGTAAAAGAATCAGAGGCAGTGATAGCCTCTGATTAGCGCCGAGACAAGCCATTCTGAAGGTGCTAAGCCTCCTTTTGTAAAGTTGTACGTCAAAATAGAGTACAACAAAGCAAAACAAATCTATGAGCTAGAAATCAGAAAAGCAGTTGCCTCTGGTTCAGGATGGGGTGACTGGAAAGGGGCATTAGGGAACTAGGGTGATGAAACTGTTCTGTATTTGACCTAGGTGCTGTTTCCATGGGTGTTGACAAGTCAACACTCACCACTTTGTGAACGTAGTACCTGTGCATCTAAGGTACACAAAGTAGATCTTAATAACAAAAAAATCTAGATTATTTGGTCTTCATACAATTTTATGGATTATTTC
The DNA here is from genome assembly GCF_037043125.1 of Eumetopias jubatus. Taxonomy (NCBI): domain Eukaryota; kingdom Metazoa; phylum Chordata; class Mammalia; order Carnivora; family Otariidae; genus Eumetopias; species Eumetopias jubatus. Next base: position 130,758,222 of record NW_028274815.1, read on the forward strand.
AGCTATCTATTGAGGAATTTCTCCCTCTAATACATTAGTACCAAAAAAAAAAAGTTATCAAAAGCTAAACCTTGGGGTGCCTGGGTGGCTCAGTTGTTAAGCGTCTGCCTCCGGGGCTCAGGTCATAATCCTGGGGTCCTGGGATCGAGCCCCGCGTCGGGCTCCCTGCTCAGCGGGAAGCCTGCTTCTCCCTCTCCCACTCCCCCTGCTTGTGTTCCCTCTCTCGCTGTCTCGCTGTCAAATAAATAAGTAAAATCTTAAAAAAAAAAAAAAAGCGCGAAATCTTCATCCAGTGAACAATGTTACTAGTGCCAGAATTTTAAAATTCAAATGAGAGTATGTCCTCTCAAGAGGCATCTTATTTGTAGTACTTCATTTAATTCTTCCTTTTTTTTTTATAGATTTTATTTATTTATTTGAGAGAGAGAGAACGAGAGACAGAGAGGAGAGGGAAGAGGGTCAGAGGGAGAAGCAGACTCCCCGCCGAGCAGGGAGCCCGATGTGGGACTCGATCCCGGGACTCCAGGATCATGACCTGAGCCGAAGGCAGTCGCTTAACCAACTGAGCCACCCAGGCGCCCTCATTTAATTCTTCCAACAAGCCAGGGAAGGAGACATGATCGTCCCTGTTTTACAGATGAGAAAACTGAGATTCAAATTATCTAATTTCTCAAAGTATAGCCAGGAACCACACCTCAGCCGCATGGCTCTCAGCCCTCATTCAGAACCACGGTGCTTATTTTATTTATTTTTTAATAATTTTTTATTGTTATGTTAATCACCATACATTACATCATTAGTTTTTGATGTAGTGTTCCATGATTCATTGTTTGTGCATAACACCCAGTGCTCCACGCAGAACGTGCCCTCTTTAATACCCACCACCAGGCTAACCCATCCCCCCACCCCCCTCCCCTCTAGAACCTTCAGTTTGTTTTTCAGAGTCCATCGTCTCTAATGGTTCGTCTCCCCCTCCGACTTACTCCCCTTCATTCTTCCCCTCCTGCTATCTTCTTTTTTTTTCTTAACATATATTGCATTATTTGTTTCAGAAGTACAGATCTGTGATTCAACAGTCTTGCACAATTCACAGCGCTCACCATAGCACATACCCTCCCCAATGTCTATCACCCAGCCACCCCATCCCTCCCACCCCCCCACCACTCCAGCAACCCTCAGTTTGTTTCCTGAGATTAAGAATTCCTCATATCAGCGAGGTCATATGATACATGTCTTTCTCTGATTGACTTATTTCACTCAGCATAACACCCTCCAGTTCCATCCACGTTGTTGCAAATGGCAAGATCTCATTCCTTTTGATGGCTGCATAATATTCCATTGTGTATATATACCACCTCTTCTTTATCCATTCATCTGTCGATGGCCATCTTGGCTCTTTCCACAGTTTGGCTATTGTGGACATTGCTGCTATAAACATTGGGGTGCACGTACCCCTTCGGATCCCTACATTTGTATCTTTGGGGTAACTACCCAGTAGTGCAATTGCTGGGTCGGATGGTAGCTCTATTTTCAACTGTTTGAGGAACCTCCATACTGTTTTCCAGAGGGGCTGCACCAGCTTCCATCCCACCAACAGTGTAGGAGGGTTCCCCTTTCTCCACATCCCCGCCACGGTGCTTATTTTACAGCTGGGTTTGGAACGAGAGGCCTTTCGGGGTAGTCAGACATTTCAAATATGTATTCTAGTCCAGAACTGGAAACAGACTCTGCACAGAAAAATCTAGGGGAGGACAACACCTGGGTAGTTCAGTCTGTTAGGCATCTACCTTCAGCTCAGGTCATGATCCTGGAGCCCCACGTCGGGCTCCCTGCTCAGTGGGGAGTCTGCTTCTTCCTTGACCCATTCCCCGCCCCTGCTTGTGTGCACTCTAATATATAAATAAAATCTTAAAAAAAAAACTTTGTGAAATATTAAAAAAAAAAATCTAGGGGAAATCAGCTATAGTCACACCTAGAAATAGATGCCATCTACTTTGTCTTTGACCCCAAACCTCCTTCTCTGCAGCCCCTGGGAAGAGGCAAACCAAGACCCACATCCCCCCACAGTCCTAAGCCTTCATAGGAAAAGCTGCCTATAAACGAGACACGGACGCAGAGGCAGGAAGTTCAGGGCCACCAGAGGCTGCTATTCCCCTGCCTGGTTTCTACCTGCGGACACAGTTCACAGTTTGGGGTGGGGGGGGGAACAGGTGAGTCAGCAGGCAGACAGGGAGATGGCAGAGGTGGCTGGGGTCACAGTACCACACGCACTGAAGGTCAGGCTTCTCTGGGAACCTCTAGGCATCACTTCAGCAAGGTGACAGAGGCAGGAGCTGGGGCCAGGCCCTCTAATTTAGAAGGGGGGGGTGGGGGGTCCTCTAGGCCATCCCTGTCCCCACCACTTGCTCCAGCCCAGCTGGACTGGACAGGAGGGAGATTTTCACTGGGAACGTTTTTATGTTTCATGCATCATGTGAATGTATTACCTTTCAAATAACTACACTTCAAAAAGGGAACCAACGGAAGGCAATGTGATAAATTATATTTTTATATACATTAGAGACTAACCTTTTATTTTTTTATTTTTATTTTTTACAGATTTTTATTTATTCATTTGAGACACAGAGATACAGAGAGAGAGAGAGAGAGAGAGAGAGCATGAGCAAGGAGAGAGGCAGAGGGAGAAGCAGGCTCCCCACTGAGCCAGGAGCCCAATGTGGGGCTCAATCCCAGGACCCTGGGATCATGACCTGAGCCGAAGGCAGACGCTTAACCATCTGAGCCACCCAGGTGCCCCAGAGACTAACTTTTTAAAAATAAGCAACTTAGGGTGACTCTATATAGGTAGGTATGTAGTAAACAGTGGAACGAAAAAACTCAAATTAAACTGGGGTATTTCATATAAAACTCTAAAGTTTCTAACTCTGGGGACTGGCAACTCCAGGTCTATGTCTGCACCTGAGGAAATGGAGCAGCGCCTTCCATCTTGGAAGGGACAGGAGCTCCCTAGCTCTCCCAAGGCTCGGTTGTGGCAGCCCAGCCTCTGAGTCCGCAGCATTTCATTCCGTGTGTAAGAACGCAGACTGGAATGTTTGTTATGCAAGGGAAGGATGCAAACAAAAGTTTGCTCCCACCCCCAGAGTCCTACCTCACCTACAAACGACAGCAGGACAGAAGAGCTTGCACATCCCCAAAGCACCCTTGCTGTTCATGTGGGAAAAACGAATCCCCTCTCCTTTCTCAGGGCTGGAGCTGCTGGCCTGACTTATCTGCTAATGCGACAAGTAAAAAAATCCTGTTCTTACTTCTTTAAGGAAGGCTTAAATCTTTTCTACTGTAACAGTCTTCTCCCAATTAAAACGTGAACAATATTTGTGAACAGAGAATTCAAGTGTCCTCCCAAGTCCCACCTAACTTAGTGAGAAATAAACAGCCTCTATTTGGAGAAGAGGTGTCAGTTTCACCCTCTCCACCACCCAGTAACACTGGGTTTCCTTCTGTTCTTCAAATGCTCTGAGCACATCCCTACCGCAGGGCCTTTGCACGGCTGTTCCTGTAGCTGGAATACTCCTGCCCTCCTACTCTTCTGCCCATCCCCTCCTCAAGAGGCTTTCCATGGCCACACTGGCTAAGGCTGCCCCTCCACACCTCCCTTCCCCACCTTCATCCATTCAACAAGTATTAAATGTGCCTGGGGGGCGCCTGGGGGGCTCAGTTGCTTAAGCGGCTGCCTTCGGCTCAGGTCATGATCCCAGGGTCCTGGGATTGAGCTCCACATCGGGCCCCCTGCTCAGCGGGAAGCCTGCTTCTCCCTCTCCCACTCTCCCTGCTTGTGTTCTTGCTCTCACTATCTCTCTCTCTGTCAAATAAATAAATAAAATCTTAAAAAAAAAAAAAATAAATAAATAAAATGTGCCTGGGATTGCCCATCTAGCCTGTGACTTTATTCTATAACCTCTGTGGCACTTTTCATAATTCAAAATGATTTCATTCCTCTGTTTACTGTCTATCCCTTCCGAACATCAACTCCACAAGGGCAGGAGTTTTTATCTGTTTCATTCCATGCTGTGTCCCCAGCATCCAGCACAGTGCCTGACACACAGCAGGTGCTCAATAACCACTTGCCAAAAGGAGGTAAGGGAGGGAATGGAGGAGCATTCTGGCCAGTTCTGTCTGACTTCGTACACAAAGCACAGAACCTGGTACCTTTCAAACCCTCATGCTGACAGACTCTACATAAACAGAAAAGGCGATCTCAGAAAACAATTCAAATAGTACAACCCATAAAGACAGAAGCTCATCTTTCTTGCCTGCCACTGTGTCCCCAGAGTCTAGAAGGGGGTGAAATGCACAATAAGTATGCAATACATAGTAGCTGAAGAAATGAATGACCGAGCAACTGATGGACAGAATGAATCAAGAGCACAGGCTTCACCAGAGTTTGATCCTAGTGTTGTATGAAAGGGAGCTTCAGCATGAAAATCTCGGGGGGATGGAGGGTCTCTCTCTCCAAAGGCCGTATCCCTTTCCAGATGCCCGGGTGACAGAGACAAAGAAGTGTCTGTTCCCAAAGCCCTAAGGCCACTGAACAAACCAGGCTGATTTACTCACCAGGGGGACCCAGTAGGTATAGAGGGCACCGAGTCTCATCTCAGGAACAAACTGAGAGCAGGCAAGAAGTAAGAAATAGAGGTTGAAAAAGTATTTGAACTGGTTAAACAGCACCTGGAATGAGGAGAGAGAAGAGGGAAGACAGTCAAGGCTTGTCTGATGAGGTCGGGGGTGGGGGGGGTGGTTTAGTAGGAGGGGAACCTCCATTGAAAGCATTCCTACCCAAGAACACAACTCCCACGGTACCATCCATGGGAACTTTAAACACTTCTATATATTGTCTAGGAAAATACATATGGGTAATAAAAATATTTGTAAAAGTAAAAATATAAATAATGATACACGGGGAAATGATATATTTCAAGAGAGTGGGTACCCCTGGGGGTGGCGGGCAGGGGGGAAGCCATGCCGGGGGCATTCAACTTTATCTGTTATGACTTATTTCTTAAAAACCATCTTAAGTACAGGTAGGCCCCTCAAAACATGAAAAGGAGGTTTTAGTGGAAAATGCCTCTACTGTTAAGATTGATCAGGAAAACGAGGTAAATCATCATCTCCATGATATGGTCTCAACACCATAAAATAAATACAGCAGAATCCCATCCTGGGTGGAGGTGGGTTCCGGCAGAGCCTCGGCTGAGCCCACGTGCCCTGGGCGTGGGACTGGTGCCGCAGGACTCATCTGGCGCACTGAGCGGAAATGACGTGTCTCTCCGGGGTGAAGGCAATTAAGAGCGCTTTGTCGGCCCCCTCGCTCTTGCTTGGCCATGGAGATACGGGTGGCCTTGTATTCCAGAGCACATAGCTACAAGATGGAAGAGAGTGACCCCGTGTACACCAGGATTTCCATCAATGAGAAATAAACCTTTTCCTGATTTAAGATACTGAGATTTGGGGGAGGGGGGAGTTGAAGGTAGCAATGAATGTAGTCGGAGTCGCCCTAAAACAACATTCAAATTGACCTTAAGCGACAGCATTACACATTTGTGTTTTCTGTACTCTCTCTCAATAAATCAAAGAGTCATTTTTTTTTTTTCCTTCCAGCACTGGAACTGGTTGCTGTTCCTGCTTCTAAAGTCAGCTGGTGTGTGGGGGAGGCTCTGGTGGATAAAAATAGGTATGCAATTTGGGGTAGGGGGGAGGTTTGTACAGTACACATCCACGGATTGGTCTAAGTTAATGCGGAAACGCTGTGACTCCATAGCATAAAATACCAAGCCAAACAGAAACATCCAATAGCAAAAATATCCACAGAAATTCTCTCTGGATGGTAGGAATGAAACTTACCTCTTAAAATTTTTCTCTATATTTGTGTCTCCTGACTTTCCTAGAGTGAATATGCATTTCATGATGACAGGGGGAGGAATTTAGGGTCTGATGGGTTTTTGGGTTTTTTGGTGTGGGGTTTTTGGGAGATGAACAGCCAGTGGCTAAGGCAGCCTAGAAAACACACAGGCTATTCTGCCACGGGAACCTGGGTCTCCTAAAAAACGGTCCCTGGCCATACGTACCCCAGGAAGAAAGGTGAAGAAGTTGTACTTCTGGTTGTTGATGACATTCCAAGGGTACCTCTGGTCCCTCTTCTCGGGATGCCCCAACCACACAGTGCGGGGCCTGGGCTCCCCTCCACCGCAGCATCGCACCCACTCACAGCACCTGTGGGAAAGACAAAGTCACACTGTCAAGGCCACGTCCACACCTGCCCGCTCTTCTCCGAATGTTTTTCTCTCAAGCATCTGCCCTGGGTCGGGACAAGAGCCACGAATGGGGCTTCATCCGTCATGAGAAGGGAAAACGGAGCCAAGGCTTCTAAGAAGCTGTGCTCCAGATAAAAGATGGTTTGTGCCCAAGCCCAAATTGCTTATTTCAAAATGTAAGATTCATTTTAAAAATGAGATTTAAGTTAAAAAAGTAAAGATACAGCAACACATTAGCACTATTACTTTCACATTTTGCTGATGAGAGGAAAGCTCGCAACAGTTAAATGAAGCACCCAAGGAGGACCTAACTCAGATTTCCACTTCAATCTGTGTCTCCCAAATTCCAATTCTAATTACCCAAATGAAAGTCTGTTTGCTTTAAAAAATAAAAATAAAATAAAAAATAAAGCACACAAGTTTGCCAGTATGTGAGAAACAGAGGAGTCTGGCCTTGAAATGCCTCCATCTCATTCGAAAACCTAGTGTCTTTCCAGCACCCCATACTGTCGAGGTTGCTGGTTCCAACCAAGATAACCAGGTAAAGAAGCGAAAGAATATCCTCTCGACACCCAGATCTCCTTTCAGCAGCACCCCAGAGGAACCAGCCAGGAAGACAATGGCTCAGGGCCCGGCGTCACCTGGAGCCAGGCCAGAGTACCAGCTGCGGGCCAAATGACCACCCAGCCCCCACAGCTGTCCGGGCTGTCCTGTGAGGTCAGCTCATGAGTGCACCTGCTCCCGGGTGGCCCGCACCAGGCAGAGCAACGTGGGCAGCTCCAGCAGAACAAAGACACTCTGAAAACACCCCAAAAAGGCAGCTCATCCTTCTGGAGAGCCCATACACAAGGCATTTCAAGAATCACAAGCCCTCATAAGCACTGTGATGGAAACACCCCATGCCGAATTGTTGGCCTCTGTCCCCACGCACACAGGCCGGGAGGGAGAAACCCCAGTCCGGCCAGCCCCTTGTGACGCTGCCAAGTGAAGCGAAACCAAGCAGACGGGGAGATTATGACTTACGTAAATACTGGTACACCTCGGCCTGCCCTTCTCCCCCTCCTCCTATGGGCCAGGCAGGTCCTGGTGGGGTGCTGGGGTACAGAGCTGAGCAAACATGGTCCCTAGGCATCAGCAAGCTGCCTGCCCAGATGCTCAAAATTTCCCGGATGAAACACAATGCTCTTTCTTAAAAATAGCATCTTCATTCCAGTAAACTGGTGCTCGGGTGGAGTATGTGACAAGGACAGATTTCACTTCTAGTAACTCATCTGTGTTGGCCCTGTTCTAAGTTGTCCAAAGGCCAGGGACAGAAGCCTCAAGGAGTCCAACATGATTACTGCCCATGGATGGGAAGCACCCGTGCGGGCCACCGGGGGACATGCGCTAAGTGCTGAATGAATGTGGGTGGGGGGAGGATCATCGGACAGGGAGCACACCTCTCTCATTTGTGGAAGCCATCCCACTGGTCACGACCGACCCCTCTCCCCATCCTGTAATAATCCTGTAATGATGGCTCCCATACTAACGAAAGCTGAAGAATGGATTTCAGAAAACCAAGCATCAGGTCGACTATGTGTTTATATGCGTTTTGTCTGTGTTGTCTTAGCAGGCTCTGCACCACAAGCTATCAGGTTAAGCCATTCATTACTTAACCTGCAGATCTGCACACGAGCACAAAGTAGGTGGGAAGTCACTGCAACATGCACTGTGGCTGCAGAAGACTGGAAACAGAGGGGGCTGGGGAAATCAACAAGAACAGCCGGGCGCCTGGGTGGCTCAGTTGGTTAAGCGACTGCCTTCGGCTCGGGCCATGATCCTGGAGTCCTGGGATCAAGTCCCATGTCGGGCTCCCTGCTCAGCGGAGAGTCTGTTTCTCCCTCTGACCCTCCCCCCTCTCATGTGAGCGCGCTCTCTCTCTCTCTTTCTCGCTCTCTCAAATAAATAAAATTTTTTTTAAAAATGTATTCTTAAAAAAAAAAAAAAAAAAACCCAAGAACAGCCACAGTAGTCCTTCAAGAAGAATGAGAGCTGGATGCACTAAATGGCCCCATTTTGCAAGATAGGCTAAATTGAAAAGCAAGAGGCTAAAAGGTGTGTCCAGGATGCTCCTCTTTGCATGAACACAAGAGGATCCACAGGCAGACATGCTTCAAACGCAGGAAATCTCCAGTACCGGTTCCCTTTGGGAAGGAGGGAGTAGGGAGACCTTTTGCTATGTATTCTTTAGTTACAATGTTTCATATTATCCAGGGACTCAATGTGGTTTTCCCAGCTCAATTCATAAGAGTAAGCATTTATTAAATATCCAACTGGTAGGAAGTTAGACTACTCCAGGTCCTATGGGGACTGAATGTTGGAACAGGATCTTGCCTTCTCCTTCCTCGCAGTCCCACTGCAAAACAGGGTTAAGTGTTCAGCACAAGATAAAATAAAAACTTTGTGTCACTCGAGCCCAGTATAATTGGCCCCAAGGCCATCTCATTTAGCCAATCTGACGGTCACTGCATTTACTCACTTTCTGCATGCACTGGCTATATATAACTTGCACATTTCCAATACGTGATCAATCCGACTTTCCGGTCAACAGTATTTATTGAACGCTAACAACAATAATAATATAAGACAAGTAATCACTGCCTCTTTTTTGTCACCTGCTATGTCTTGTGCGCTCGGTGTCCTGGGCCCTCCCCCGGCGCTTGGGCATTCAGGAGTGAACAAAACAGACAAGTCCTCCCCCTCTGGAGCTTCTACTCTAGTGGAGGGAGACAGACCATAAACCACCACCCAAAATAAAATAAGGCCTGGGCAGGAGAGGGTGTGGGGGACAGGTGTGGCTTGGGAAGACCAGGTGGTCAGGGAGGCTGGTGTGACAGCTGAGCTGAGGGGACAGGGAGCAACAGCCATGCAACCATGCAAGGAAGTACAATCTGGGCAGACTGGAAGGGAACCCCAAGGGCAAAGATCCAGAGGTGGGAACCAGCCTGGTTACACACTTGCCTATAAGGACTGGTGTGTAGCAACCACAGGGGAAAGAAGGGAGGAAGGAAGGAGGGAGGAGGAGAGAGAGAGGCCAGGTGACACTGGGCCTTGTCTCTGGGGCAAGGAGTCTGGATTTTACTCCATGCACCGCGGGGATCATGGACGGGTTACAAGCAGGAGATGGCATGATCTGATTGACATTTTTAAAAGTTCGGTCTGGGGCCTCTTTCCTCGGGTACCAGAAAGAGGCGGGTCTCTTTTCATTCCCAGTGCAGCCATGGCTCGTGGTCCCAAGAAGCATCTGAAGCGCGTAGCAGCTCCAAAGCATTGGATGCTGGATAAACTGACTGGTGTGTTTGCTCCTCGCCTATCTACTGGTCCCCATAAGCTGAGAGAATTCCTCCCTCTCATCATTTTCCTAAGGAACAGACTTAAGTATGCCCTAACAGGAGACGAAGTCAAGAAGATCTGTATGCAGCGTTTTATTAAGATTGATGGCAAGGTCCGAACTGATATAACCTACCCCGCAGGTTTTATGGATGTCATCAGCATTGACAAGACCGGGGAGAATTTCCGTCTGATCTATGACACCAAGGGTAGCTTTGCTGTTCATCGGATAACACCTGAGGAGGCCAAGGATAAGTTGTGCAAAGTGCGAAAGATCTTTGTGGGAACAAAAGGAACCCCTCATCTGGTGACTCATGATGCTCGCACCGTCCGCCATCATGACCCCCTCGTCAAGGTGAATGACACCATTCAAACTGATGTGGAGACTGGAAAGACTACTGATTTCATCAAGTTTGATACTGGTAACCTGTGTATGGTGACTGGGGGTGCCAACCTGGGAAGAACTGGTGTGATCACCAACAGAGAGAGACACCCTGGTTCGTTTGATGTGGTTCACGTGAAAGATGCCAATGGCAACAGCTTTGCCACCCGACTCTCCAACACTTTTGTTATTGGCAAAGGCAACAAACCGTGGATTTCTCTTCCCCGTGGAAAGGGTATCCGCCTCACCATCGCTGGAGAGAGAGACAAGAGACTGGCTGCCAAACAGAGCAGGGGGTAAAATGGTCCCTAGGTGACGTGATTGGAAGACTTTATACTTAATTAAAGGTCATACAGCACGAAAAAAAAAAAAAGTTCGGTCTGGGGCGCCTGGGTGGCCCAGTCGGTTGGGCAACTGCCTTCGGCTCAGGTCATGATCCTGGAGTCCCAGGATCGCGTTCTGCATCGGGCTCCCTGCTCGGCGGGGAGCCTGCTTCTCCCTCTGACTCTCCCCCCTTTCATGCTCACTCGCTCTCTCATTCTCTCTCATTCTCTCTCTCAAATAAATAAAATCTTTAAAAAAATAAAAATAAAAATAGAAGTTCCGTCTGGATGCTACACAAAGACACTGCAGTCGGTTAACAGTAAAAACAGATCAAGAGGTGTGAGGTTCCTTTTTGGGGTGATGGGCATGCTCGAATATTGATTGTGGTGATGGTTACACAACTCTACGAATATACTTTAAAACTGCTAATTATAGGGCGCCTGGGTGGCTCAGTCAGTTAAGTGACTGCCTTTGGCTCAGGTCATGATCCCGGAGTCCCGGAATCAAGTCCCACATCGTGCTCCCTGCTCAGCAGGGAGTCTGCTTCTCCCTCTGATTCTACCCCCTCTTGTGCTCTCTCCCTCTCTCAAATAAATAAAATCTTAAAAAACAAAAACAAAAAACTGCTAATTATACACTTCAGATAGGCGAATTGCAGGGTACGTGAACTGTATCTTAGTAAAGCTGTATATTAACCAAGAAAAGTAGGAACAGGGGGATCATCCAGGAAGCTACTGTCATCATCCAGGCAGGCAGAGACAGTGGTCCAGACTAGAGTGGTAGCACTGGGTACAGATTTTCAAAATATTACAGATGTAGAAATGTACTGTCTTTAAGCAAACATTTAAAAAAAATGCGGGGCGCCTGGGTGGCTCAGTCGGTTAAGCGGCTGCCTTCGGCTCAGGTCATGATCCCAGGGTCCTGGGATCGAGCCCCATGTCCGGCTCCCTGCTCAGCAGAGAGCCTGCTTCTCCCTCTCCCTCTGCCTGCCACTCTGCCTACTTGTGCTCTCTATCTCTCTGTCAAGTAAATAAATAAAAAAAATCTTTAAAAAATAAAAATAATAAAAATAAAAAATAAAAAATAAAAAAATAAAAAATAAAAAAATGCACTAGGGGCACCTGGGTGGCTCAGTCCATTGAGCATCTGACTCTTGATTTCGGCTCAGGTCATGATCTCAAGAGTTGTAGGATCAAGCCCTGCATTGTGCTCCACGCTCGGCACAGAGTCCCCTTGAGATGCTCTCTCTCCCTCTGCCCCTCCCCCCACTCACACATGCTCTCTCTCTAAAGCAAGTAAATAAACTCTTTTTAAGAAATAATTTTTAAAAAGGAGAAATGCACATTTCATTTAATGTTCACAATAACCCTACGTGGCATATACAAGCTTTGCCTCCATTTTCACAGTGGAGAAACTGAGCCCAAGAGGACTCAGTGATTTCTCCAACACCTGTACTACATTTGTTCCACGCTGAGTGAGGGAAGCTGGCCTTAAGCCCAGGCCTGTGGGATCCAGACCCTGAGCTATGAGCCTGAGAGTGCCTGAGAGCACCTTGCACTGCCATAAACAGCCTCATCAGCACAATTATCTTACAGCTTTTTTTTTCCCCTAGGCTCTCTTCATCTCAGAAAGTTGGAAGAATCTTTAGGAGCCCCAACAGCAATGGCTGCCATGCTGCTGGGACAGAAGTTCTCCCGCAGGCTCATCTTCGGGCCAGTTACGAACCTCCTGCCTCTCAGCTCCACTACCTGCTCTGGGACAATGGACAGAGTTCCTTCCTGCTCCCCCTCACAGCCAGCACACTGCTAGCTCTCTCCTCAGAGGACACTGGGGGGGACACCACTGGAGGAGAGTCTCTCCTGGGCTTCCCAGGCAGAGGCACCCAGTGGATCAGTGCATGGGTGTGAGGCCACCCAATGGTGCTCTGCCCAGCCACCCACCCAGGATCTGCAGTCCCTTGGAGACCACCGAGCCCCACTGTGGAGACTTTCCCGGGGCCCTCACAATATGGACATCCTGCCTCCTCTGCACCAGCACCCTGATCCCCTCACCCCCAGGCTTGTCCCCTGAGTTCCTCCTGTCACTGTAGCCCCCGGTGTCCCAATTCCATTGCACGCCCAATGTGTCAACCGCCGGCTGGGCCTGCCATCCCACCTGCACCCCAAGATAACTTTCTGCTTGCCCCATGCCTGCAGACCAGCTCTCACCCTGCCTTCTGGCAGCCTGAACTCAATTACACCATCTCCAAGTCCATCTGTGTCCCAGCCTTGGGGACAGGCCCCCTTCCAAGTGCATCCTTCCTTGGGTCCACTCCCTCAGCTCAGACTACCCCAGAGTCTTCCTCTATCCTATAATTATCCTTTATCCTAATTTACCAAGTCACTTCCCTCCATCTCTCCACCTGGGCTAGCTGGGCCAACCCCATCTCCGAGCCCAGGTGCAGTGAGCACAAGGACCCAGGCATAGCCAAGCAGAACCCTCAACATGTGATGAGTTCAACAAAGGCCAGCAAGACCCCTGGCTGCGGTTATCACTGGAAATACTAAGAAAGAAGTGCCCTTCACCCTGAGGTGGCTAAGGTGGCAGACAACAAGCAAGGGGCTGCAGGTGGCCCCCCTTTGTTCTTGTTTAGGGAAGAGTTGGCCTGAAAATGAGAGTCACCAGGAGGAATGCAAAGGCTCCTGACACTTTTGGAAGAGCGCACAGGTCTGCCCATCTATCCGTTCCCTGGGTTTTTCCGTCTCAGGAATCCGTTAATTGGTTTTTACTTTTGCTCAAGCCAATTTTAGTTGGGTTTGTGTTAACCACTGCCCCAAACCTCCTGTCTGATATTCCTGTTTGCCACACGGCTACACTGTCCTTAAAGACACAATCCTGTTGGTTTTGTGTGTCTCCAAGTCTAAGCTTTTAAAGTGTGCGGTCAACAGCTTCAAGCCTGCATTCTACCATCCTGACCTCTCTGCTCTGGCTTCGTTGGAGCAGTGCCGTCCAACATGGTAGCTTCTATTACATGGGGCTGTTTACATTTAAATTAATTAAAATAGAAGAATTCCAGCCCCTGTTCCCACTAGCCACATTCTGAGTGCTCCACAGCCCCCTGTGGCCTGAAGCCACGGACTAGACTGTGCAGATCCAGAACCTTCCAGCATGACAAAAGCTGTATTGGACAGCACTGCTTCACAGCATCCCTTTCAGGACCTCTCCTTCCACCTTGCTCTTTATCGGCTACCAGCACCACTGAGCCACCCAGGCACCCCAATAAATAAAATCTTTAAAAACTGAGAAATTAATGAAGAAATAACAGATGAGAGCCATAGTTTCGAAATAGCAGGGCCATAAGGGGTTAAGTAAGGAATACCAGCTTTTGGGGCACCTGGGTGGCTCAGTCATTAAGCGTCTGCCTTCAGCTCGGGTCATGATCCCAGGGTCCTGGGATTGAGCCCCGCATCGGGTTCCCTGCTCAGCGGGAAGTCTGCTTCTCCCTCTCCCACTCCCCCTGCTTATGTTCCCTCTCTTGCTGTCCCTGTCAAATAAATAAATAAAATCTTTAAAAAAAAGGAACACTAGCTTTTAAGTCAGATGGACTTGGGTGCCAAGCCCAGCCTGGCTCCACACTGGCTACGTGGCTTTGGGCTACTCATCTTTTGTGATCCCACTTTTTCTGTCTATAAAATGATAGTAAGACCTGCCTTGCTGAATTACTATGAGGATGAAGGAATTTATATAGGAAAGGCATATGACAATACACAGCACACGACAGGCATTCAATTAATAGTACATATATTTCTCTAAGTTTTTTTTTTTTCCAGGGGCGCCTGGGTGGCTCAGTCGGTTAAGTGGCTGCCTTCAGCTCAGGTCATGATCCCCATGTCCTGGGATCGAGACCCACGTCCAGCTCCCTGCTCAGTGGAGAGCCTGCTTCTCCCTCTCTCTCTGCCTGCTGCTCTGCCTACTTGTGCTTTTTCTGTGTCAAATAAAGAAAATCTTAAAAAAAAAAAAGTTTTTGGGGCGCCTGGGTGGCTCAGTTGGTTAACCGACTGCCTTCGGCCCAGGTCATGATCCTGGAGTCCTGGGATGGAGTCCCACATCGGGCTCCCTGCTCAGCAGGGAGTCTGCTTCTCCCTCTGACCCTCTTCCCTCTTGTGGTATCTCTCATTCTCTCTCTCTCAAATAAATAAATAAAATCTTTAAAAAAAAAAAAAGGTTTTTTTCCAGATAAGAAAACATAAAACAATGTTTTTACCTATTGATAGCAACAGCTATTCAACGAGGTTAAGACGTAAGGCCAGAAATAATTTAGTTTACACTGCTTCTAGCTTGACCATTTAAACAAAGGAAAATCAAAGTATATTTTCTTATGATTTGACTCTAAAACAAACAAAGGTTTTGATGGTGGGCAGCCTGCTGACCAGATGTGTGGTGGTTTCACACAATCTGGTTGAAAGGCAAGGGAAAGCAAATATTACAGGGGAAAGTGCCAAGGGAACGATGTTTCTGGAAAAGGTAACTACTGTAACAAGGAGCTGGCCTCCAAGGAAATGATCATCTCTGCTCTGGGTGTAACCACAATCAGCAAGCAGTCGGTAAATATTTGTTGAATTGCCCCCATGGTGTGCTGAACTGTCCTGAAGCCCGAGTCCAGAAGCTATTGGGTCTGTCTTGATACTGGGAAGATCCAGGAAGAATTTAAAGAAAAATTAAAAGCAACATGGGGGAAAAAAAAAAAAAAAGGTAATCTAGAGCAGTGGTTCTCAATGGAAGGGAAGGGCTGGGGGGGGGGGATTTGCCCCCTGCCCTGGGGACACTTGGCAGTGTCTAGAGAGATGCTTGGTTGTCACAATTGCAGGAGCAGGGAGGGACTCCTGGCATCTCATGGGTAGAGGCCCAACATCCTACAGTGCCCAGGACAGCCCCACACAGAGGATTACCCAGCCCCAAATGTCAACAGTCCTGAGTCTGAGAACCCCAGTCCAGAGCAGCACTGTCGGATGCATTTCTGCAGTGACGGAAATGTTCTCCATCTGCATGGTCTCACACGGTGGCCGTGGCCATGTGGCTGTTGAGCACTCAAAATATGAAATTTAAATGTTATTCCATTAATTAATTAAAATAGCTACATAGATCTAGTGTGTGCCATACTGGACAGCAGGTCTAGAAGGATGGAACTCAAGCTGTTAATAAGCCTAGATGCCTGGAGAGGGATGCTGGAAAGCATGGAAAGGAAGGTATAAGAGAAAATTTTGCTCTGTGTTCTAAGAACATCTAGGAGGCTGAATTTTTTTTTTTCTTTAACTAGGGGAATATGAAATCTAAAGTCAGGGGCACCTGGCTGGCTCAGCTGGTAAAGCATGCAACTCTTGATCTCAGCGTTGTAAGTAACTGTACACTCACCCCATGGTGGGTGTAGAGATTACTTTAAAAAAATAATAAAATTTTTTAAAAATAAAAATAAAATCTAAAGTCCAAAAGAATGCAAAAAAGGAAGCTAGTTCACTGAAGTCTGAACGTTATCTCTGGCCACAGCAATGCTACCTACTGGTGCAAAAACTGGGCCATATCAAAGAAAAAAGCCAAGTCAATGTGGAAATTTCTTTTTAAATAGAAACAGGTCCTCTGATCTAGCAAGTCTACCTGGAGGGATGGATTGTATATGAATTCTGGTACAGGTATGGGTGAGCAAGAGGAAAGGTCCAAGAATGCTCCCAGCAATAAGAAAGCAAACCCTGAAAATGACCAAATGCCCATCAGAGAGGAACCCCCTGCACAGTGGACCTGCACTGATTTTTTTTTTTAAGATCTTATTTATTTGAGAGAGAGAGAGACAGAGAGAGGATGAGTGGAAAGAAGGGAAGAGGGAGAGGGAGAAGCAGACTCCCCACTGAGCCAGGAGCCTGATGCGGGACTCGATCCTAGGACCCTGAGATCATGACCTGAGCCAAAGGCAGATGCTTAACCGACTGAGCCACCCAGGTGCCCCACCCTGCGCTAATTAAAAGAACAGGTAGATGCGCACACTGACAAGGCAAGATCCAAGCGATGAAGGGGGAAGGGGAAAGGGGAAAAATAAAGCAAAAGATATGCAATTACGCTATATTTTAACAAAAATAACACATAATATATACATGGGAAAATAACACTGAGAAACAAATACGCACACACACCCCCAGACTGTTAATTCCGGTTCTCTTGGGGGAAAGGGGGCAGTCATGGGTGGTAGGGTCTGTAGCTTTCCCTATTTCTCCGGCCAGAAGTCTTTCCCTACTGGTCTCTTGCCGCTCAGCAGTGCAGCAGGACACCTCTTACGAAAGTATGACTCATACTGCATCCCGCCCCCACGATGAGTCAATCAATGCGGACTCAAGTCCAAGCCTGTCACCCCTCATCCCAGGTCCTCTGTTATCAAGCCTCCGACTGCAGCCAAAGCCAATGAGCTCCAGAACTCTACTTTTCTCCAACTTCCAAACCCTCTGGCAAGACTCCTTCACAGCAGATTTCCTTGAGCAACCCATTCCCCTTCTTCTACTTATCCTTCAAAACCCACCTCTGTACTTGCCTGCTTCTTTCTAGAAAACTCAAATCTATGGAAGCCCAACAAGCAACATATAATAATAAAGTAACCAAAATAAACACAGGGTCGAGTGGGACAGGGCACAGTGAGGAGCCTAGACCTGTGGGAAGGAAGTGGCCCCCGGGCCTCACCAGGGTACATTCTCACACAAACCTAATACAACAGACCCTAAGATTCTTCACGACAAAGACAAAAAGCACAGATTCTGAAGCGCAAACCCTCAGTTTTTTAAATGTTGGTAACTGACGCAATGTTTAAGAATTAGGCAAAACTAAAATCACACCAAGGTGTCATTTTTTACTTAGCATGATAACCAAAATCAAAAAGCTTAATAACCCCTGTGTTGGTTGGGATGGGCAAACAGACACTTTTCGCTGCTGGTAGAGGCCTCAATCAGTATAACCTTGAGGGAAGGCAACCTGGTGACAGCTCTCAAAATTAAAACGCATTCACCTGGACCCAATGATTCCCCTTCGAGATATTATGTATGTTGTAACATGGGCACAAAGACTTAGGTTCAACGTAACACTGCTAATAATAACATACCATTACAAATAACCCAGGTGTCCATCAGTGGTAGACTGGTTAGATTAAGTATGGTAAGTCTATTCAATGAAATCCTTTAAAACCATTTTGTTTAAAAAAAAAAAAAGAATAAAAAGAGGTGGGCGCCTGGGTGGCTCAGTCGTTAAGCATCTGCCTTCGGCTCAGGTCATGATCCCTGGGTTCCGGGACAAGCCCCGCATCGGGCTCCCTGCTCCACGGGGGGCCTGCTTCTCCCTCTCCCACTCCCCCTGTTTGTGTTCCCTCCCTCGCTGTCTCTCTGTCAAATAAATAAATAGAATCTTAAAAAAAGAAAAAGCTTTTTATGTATTGATACATAACAAGCCCAATGTATACTATTAAGTGAAAGAAATATGTTGTACTGTGTAGGGCACACTAACAACGGAATAAAAAAGGTCAAATCTATGTGTTTGTGTCTAGATAAATATAAAATACATGGGCCTTCTTTTGGAAAATGATTAAAAATTCTCTAGAACGACACAGAAGAAAGTGATAAGCAGTCGCCTGAGGAGGGTACAGGGTAGCCAAAGCAGGGGACGGAGGGAGGCTAAGTTTGCAAAGTACACACTTCTGTACCTGTTCAACAGTGAACTATGTGACTGTGATTTTTTTTTTTAATTTACAAACAAAACAAAAATCCCCACCCCACTGCCCACACAGCACCCAGCTCCCCATCTGCAGCCTCGGATGTTGGCCACAAGCCCGGAAGTCAGAAACCAGATACTATTCGCCTCACACCCCTGATCGGGTATACAGAAGGTGCTCAGTTGCCCCGTGTGGGTTGAGGTGCCTCTCCTGGGCCTCCCCCCCGCCCCAGGCCCCCCAGCACGCCAAGACCTGCTGCCTTACCTCGTGTGTTTATACTGTATCTGGGGCATTTGCTTACAGGTTCTAGACCAGGTCCGGGGCCACAGCACAGCCAGCCTATCACCTCCCTCACTCGTCCCCAGAGACCTGCAGGCAGGCCCTCCCCCTCCAGGAGAGGAGGAAACTGTACGCCCAAGAGTCCAGCGGTGGGTGAGGGCAGAGCCAGCCGTGAGTGCAGCAGGCTGACCTCAGAGCCAGCACTCGACCACGGTGTTTGGAGTTCTATCACCCCACAGAAGAATGTGAGCGCTGCCTCTGAGCTGTCTAGACAGCAACCTAGGGAGGCACCCCATGACGGGGACACAGCAGGAACACAGCAAGGATCCCCAGCGGCACTGCCCCAGCTGCCTGGCTCCTCCCTCCAAGCACTGTCAGCCACAAGGGTGGCTAACACTGCCACTCTCCTCTCCCCCAGCCACATGCTTTGGGGTCTAAGCACCCTGCACACATGAACTCTGGTTAGCCCTCAAAACTACGTGCCCTATTATCATGCTCATGTACAGGGAGGTGAACTCACTCGCCCAAGGTCATATAGCCAGTGAGTGGCAGAGCCCAAACTTGCACCGAGGCAGTCCTTGCTTGAATCCACGCTCTCAAGCCCTCACAATCCTCAGCAACCAACCGTGGCCTTGGGGAGCTACCACCTCCTGCCAGGAGCCCTTCCTTCCCAGATCCGGCTCCTCCCCTGCTCCAGTGGAGACAGGGGCAGTAGCCACTGCTACAGCCCTGCTCCACCTTGGGCGTGGCTCTGGCACCGAGACCGCCCCAGGAAGGCCATGGGGGAGGTTTCCAGGGGCGCCTACTTGTAAAACGCCAGAGGTGACACCACCAGGCCCTTGGGAGGAGTTTACCTCTGGAAGCAGGTTACGGTAGAGCTGCTGAGGGTCTAGCACAGTGACCACTCAGGCGGAGAACACTTCCCAGGCTGCAAGTTCACACCTTTTCTACCATTATTGTTGCTGGTGAATGCTACCCTGACCTCCAACAGCTGTGCCGCAGACCTCCACTCCTTGCAGGGAAGCCCGACATTTACTGCACTTGGCCCTGGGGTCTACACACAGCTGGGTCGTGAGCCACTGTCTACAGAAAGATTTTCTTGTACTCACTCAACAAATATTTATACAATGCTTGCAGATTCTCAAGCACACCTTCTATAACTCCCAAACATACAATCATGAGCAGTCCAGTTCACCCAGTACGTCCACAGAGAATGTGCCGTGTAGTGAGCATCTCCCCAACCAATCCCAGGCTTCTTCTGTCCTCACACACATCAACAGGAAGCCCAATTTGAGGTAAACAGAGAAAGAAAAACATGTTTTTTTTTTTTACTTTTTCTTTTTTTTTTTTTAAACCTTCCCCATCTCATGGACACGTACTGAACAAAAGGCAAAATAAAAAGAGTGGGTGAAGAAGGCCATCACTCATCTCCTGACCCTGGAACAGAAAGCAACTCTGGCTTTCATAGGGCGTAAAATGGCAGAGCCCTTCCAGAAAGCCACTTAGAGCCACACAGACCCCTTAGATGTCCACACGTTCCATTTAATCCAGGGAACTGGAGATTCTAGCCTATTAAAATTTCCCAAATGTAGGGGGCACCTGGGTGGCTCGGTTGGTTGGGCATCTGACTCATGCTTTCTGCTCACGTAATGATCTCAGGGTCGTGGGATGGAGCCCTGCATCAGGCTCCATGCTCAGTGGGGTCTCTGCTGAAGGTTCTCTCTCTTCCTCTCCCTCTGCTCCTCCCCCACAACACCCACTCTCTCTGTAAAATAAATAAGTAAACCTTTAAAAAAAATTTCCAAACGTAAGAGAAAGCTTAGACCAAGATAGCCTCCCTAGACTAAGCTCTAATTTATAACAGCAAAAACAAACTGCAATCATGTCACTTAATAGCCACTGGATTAAAACATAGATCAAAGGAAACAAATACTTAAATATTAACAATAGCAGATAAGGCTTTAAATAATTCTAAGGACCACATCTTTAACTTTTCTGTAACAGGAATTATTACTTTCATAATGTAAAACATAAAACGCTAATGTATAAAAGTCCCACACAGGGCCCCATGGCCGGGAAGTGCGCTCGGGCTGGCCTCTGAGCGCCTCCCGGGCCATGCTGGCCACCTCTGGCTTGCCTGTGCATGGGGTGTTTCTCTAGCAAGGTCTGGTGCCCCAAGCCCCTAGTTCCATCACCTCACATGCAACGGCTCGATGCTATTCAGGGGGGTGCCAGTGACTGCTGACAAAGGCTCAGCCCCAGTGAATGCAATTCCCTGGAAACATTATAAATCTCAGCCATGCAGCAGGAAGCTGCTGGGAACCAGTGTGGACTGAATGGGGGCATCTCCAGCCAAGTAGCAAATATGGGATCAATTAGACTCTCCAACCCAGGTCTCTGACAAAGGCCTCTGTGGCTAATTCCTTACGGCAATGGGCTATATGAACAAGGAAGGAGGGAGGAGAGAGAGAGGAGACAGAGGAAGGCCTAGATCCCCCCTTTCTTTCTGTGAAAGGGTTATGTTGTTTTACCGCCATGGGCTTCAATACTCAGCACACACCTTCACTGAAAGCCCAAGTGCCCTGCACACCACGTACACCCCTGATGGATCAGGAATGTGATGTCCCTTGGGGTGACTAAGATTTCCAAATAAAACTAAGGGCGCTGGAAACGGGCAGACCTGTTCAGAGCTGTGCCTCCTACTCTTCGTCTACTGGCTCATTTAGTCAGTTAGCAGATATTTATTGAGTACCTACTACGTGTGCCTCAGTACTAAGCAGTGGGACATGCAAACAAGACAAATGAGGGCCCCATCCGCGGGGAGCCTACTATTTCACAGAGGTGCTGGGGGGCAATAGGAAACAGCCAAAAAAAAAAAAATACGTCAACAAGAACATGTCACTTGGGGGGGCGCCTGGGTGGCTCAGTCGATTAAGCTACCGCCTTCAGCTCAGGTCGTGATCCTGAAGTCCTGGGATCGAGCCCTGCGTCAGGCTCCGTTTGGTGGGGAGCCTGCTTCTCCCCTTGACCCTCCCCCCTCTCATGCACTCTCTCTCTCAAATAAATAAAATCTTTAAAAAAAAAAGAAAGAAAGAAAGAAAGAAAGAACATGTCACTGGGGGTAAGGCAGCTCCTTCTGAGTAGGTGGTCTGAGAAGACCTCTCTGAAGAAGAGACAGCCAAGCTGAGCCCGGAGACAAGGCAGAAGCAGCTTGCAAGCAGTGTGACCCTGGGCTAGTTAGTGAACCCTTCCAAGCCCTGGTTTCCTAGGAACAGGACAATGGCACCTGGTATAGGACTATGTGAGGAAGCCACAAGACAACCCACTGAAGCCACCAAGGACCGTGGTCCTGATGCCTAAGCAACCAGGGGTTAACAAAATTCATGCAAGAACACCCCTTACGTGTCACCAGAAGGCAGCTCTGTGCTGGCGGGGACTCCTGTCTCTTGTGTTTACCGCTAGATCCCCGACATTAAAACTATTCCCCGGGGGCAAACACCCCTATGGGGAGAATGAATGGTAACCCTCCAAAACATCCAAAATTCGCAGCTAAGTTCCTGGTTTTCTGTGGGGTAGGAAGCACTGCTGTTTTGTGAGTCACTTAGCAGACTGGGCTCATCCAGTTCCAGAAAGATGACATCACAGGCCCAGGGGTCTGCACCTCCCTCAGCTTTCCCTCTTTATGTCTTTGGGGTGACTCTGCCGGCAACGAGAACAAAAGCGTAATTTAAAAAGTGAAAGTAAGGGGCACCTGGGTGGCTCAGTCGGTTAAGCGTCTGCATTTGGCTCAGGTCATGATCCCGGGGTCCTGGGATCAAGCCCCACATCGGGCTCCCTGCTCCACGGGGAGTCTTCCCCCTCTCCCTCTGCCTGCCACTCCCCCTGCTTGTGAGCTTGCTCTCTGTGTCAAATAAAATCTTTAAAAAAAATTTTTTAAGTGAAACTGAAAAACAACTTGTGAAAATATAGGGCACTGGTTAAAGTAAATTAGCCACCCTACTCAAAGAAATATCATGTTGCCATTAAAAATGTCATTTACAGGGCGCCTGGGTGGCTCAGTCGCTTAAGTGACTGCCTTCGGCTCAAGTCATGATCCTGGAGTGCCAGGATCGAGTCCCGCATCAGGCTCCCTGCTCGGCGGGGAGTCTGCTTCTCCCTCTGACCCTCCCCCCTCTCATGCTCTCTCTCTAATAAAATAAAATCTTTTTTAAAAAAAGTCATTTACAAAGTACCTCATGATACAGAGAAAGCCTTATATTAAAATGTTAAGTCAACAACAGGAAATAAAAACACATATGCTACATGGTTATAATTCATAAAACAATGTACACAGAGAAAGGAGACTGGGAGAAAACAGAGTATCTAAGATGTTCCGTTAAGGGCAGCTGTCTTGAAGGAAAGTTAACATCAGTGTTCCACTCCTCAGTCTTCTCTGTTTTCCAAGTTTTCTTTAATACACACGCACTCATTTTACAATGAAAAGAAAATAGGGCGCCTGGGTGGCTCAGTTGGTTGAGCGACAGCCTTTGGCTCAGGTCATGATCCTGGAGTTCCAGGATCGAGTCCCGCATTGGGCTCCCTGCTCGGCGAGGAGTCTGCTTCTCTCTCTGACCCTCTTCCCTCTCATGTGCTCTCTCTCTCATTCTCTCTCTAATAAATAAATAAAGTCTTAAAAAAAAAAAGACAGTGATCTCAAAAAAAAGAAAAGAAATTTTATGTATTTTTACCTTTCCCTCGTAATGTAAGCTAATGAAGAAGAAGGTGCTTGGTCAGAGAGGAAAGCCACCATGATGTGACCATTTTGCCAAGTCTCACAAATCCCCAGTTCCTTTCCCCCTCAACTAAAGTCACCTGCTCTGAGTGGATGCTACAGAAAAAGTCAAAGAGAAGTCATCAAGACAGGTCGCAAAATGGAATTTATTGCCCGAGTTCAAAGTAAAATGAGTCTTTGAAAAAACTGAAATGAGGGGCACCCTGGTGGCTCAGTGGGTTAAGCATCCAACTGCTGGTTTGGGCTCCGGTCATGATCTCAGGGTCATGAGACCGAGCCCCGGGCCAGGCTCTGCGGTGGGCAGAGAGTCCGCTTGAGATTCTTTCTGTCCCTCCTCCCACGCGCACTCTCTCTCTCAAATAAATAAATCTAATAAAAACAAACACCTGAGGGGCGCCTGGGTGGCTCAGTTGGTTAAGTATTTGCCTTCAGCTCAGGTCATGATCCCAGGGTCCTGGGACAGAGCCCCACATTGGGCTCCCTGCTCACTGGGGAGTCTGCTTCTCCCTCTGCCTCTGCCCCTCCCCCCACCACTGGTGCATGCTCTCTCGCAAATAAAAAAAAAAATCTTTAAAAAATAATTTAAAAAAACTGAAAAGTCTTTGTCATTCTAAACCAAAACCCTTCTTTTTCTTTAGATTTTTTTTATTTGTCAGAGAAAGAGTGAGCACAAGCAGGAGGAGCGTCAGGCAGAGGGAGAAGCAGGCTCCCCGTTGAGCAAGGAGCCCAATGTGGGGCTCGATCCCAGGACCCTGGGATCATGACCTGAGCTGAAGGCAGACTCTTAACCGACTGAGCCACCCAGGCGTCCCAAAAACCATTCTCAAAGGAAAAAACCCTCTGTTCCTCAGTCTCATCATCTGTACAGTAGGACTGTTAGGAGGAACAGGATGATGCACTTAAAACTCTGGAACAGGGCGCCTGGGTGGCTCAGATGGTTGAGCGTCTGCCTTCGGCTCAGGTCATGATCCCAGGGTCCTGGGATCGAGTCCCGCATCGGGCTCCCTGCTCCTTGGGAGCCTGCTTCTCCCTCTGCTTCTCTCTCTCTGTCTCTCATGAATAAATAAAATCTTTAAAAAAATAAAATAAAACTCTGGAACAGTGCTGGGCACCTAGTAAGCACGCAATAGTGGTTAGCAACTATTAAAATTCTCATCAAATTCTTCTAGCACAATCCAAGTCACTAGAACTAACAGCAAACCATACAAAGCACAACCTAGGTAAGTGACTACTGTGAGCTCTTTAAGCAAAAGGAGGCAGCGGGGGCCAGTGCCTCCAACCCCTCCACCTGGCGAGCACGTGGTACATTGGGGCAAGTTGGGGCAAGTTTGGGGGTTGGGGCAAGTGGCAGGGCAGCGGGGGTCAGCTCCAGTCCACATGACTTTGCAACATGCTCATAGAGAGCTCTGGAGACAGGACTATCTAAAGAAAACTGCTAAGGAACTCATCATCAATTTAGAATGACGGTTTATTAATAACATCAACAGATACCACGCCTGCCAAAATGGGCATAAATAAGATACTTCCCGTATGAGTTTGTTAGGGTTGCCATAATAAAGCACCACAGGCTGGATGGCTTAAATAGAACTTTATTTTCTCCCTGTTCTGGAGGCTAGAAGTCCAAGATCAAGGTGTGGGCAGGGTGGGTTTCTTCTGGGCCTCTCCGCCTGGCTTGCAGAGGGGCTGCCCTGCTCCTGGATCCTCCTGTGGTCTTTCCTCCCAGCCCTGGCTTCTCATAAGGACACCACTCAGACTGGAACAGGGCCCACCCTAATGGCCTCACATTAACTTAATCACGTCTTCTTTAAAGGCTCTATCTCCAAATACAGGAGTCACAGTCAGAGGGCCTGGAGGTCAAGGCTTCAACAAAGAATCTGTGAAGGGATATACCTCAGCCCCTAACACTTCCCAGATGCTCTCCTCCGACCAGTCAAGGCTTCCGCAGACACTAAATCAGAAAGCTGAACTCACAGTGATGAGCAACAGTCCAAACATGAACTTCTTGCCTAACAGGTTTTTCTTTAAAAGAGGGGGGGAGGGAGGGAAGGAGGGAGAGAGAAAGGGGCAAACTTCACAGGACACTAAGGGACACGGCCACGCAGAGTGAGTATTCATTCCATTCGTCCAGGGGCTCCTAACAGGTGCGATTTTGCGCCCTCCCACCCCGACTCCCCAGCCCGGGGCACTGGGTGACACTTGGCAATGTCTAGAGACATCTTTGGTTGTCATGACTCAGTGGAGGGTACTGTTGGCATCCAGGGGGCAGGGGGCAGGGGCTGCTGTCACACATCCTACAATGGACAGGGCAGGCCCCACAATGGGCAACTGTCACACCCCCAAGGTCAATAGTGCTGAGGCTGAGAACGGCTGAGGTCTAACCTGGCCAGGTCTGACTTCACCCTGTGTCACAGCAGATGGCCTGGCAGAGGGTGGGAGATCCTGCCAGGCCCATTCTATGGGGGGGTGGGCGGGGGGGCACTGTCCATGCTCCACCCTGCTTCTTCCTTGGGGAGGCTGGCCAACAGGCTCCTCCTCCTGGCATTTGGCAAATGCCACAGACCTCTGTGATGACAAGAGCATCCGGCTGCCCTTCATTTCCCACGGGGAGCCTCTCTCTCCCTGAGGCCCCTTCCAACTGCCTCTCCCATAATCCCCCCCGACTATTTATACAATAATAAAAGCAACATTAAGATCCCCAATCGACCTGGTAAAGTAACCATTGTTTAAAAATCCTGTTTTTCCAAAAAAAAAAAAAAAAAAGTTTTTCATGGATGACTTGGCAGAACAAAAAAATGTTTTACTCTATTAGCAAAATCAGATTATCCCATTTCCTTCCCCTTAGAGCAATATTATAATATTTTTAGACTAAAAGCAACATTTTAGCACAGGCGGCCACTCCCTAAATATCAAGACACGTCTGGGGGCACATCTGCGAAACTCATGATCTTTGACTGAGTTCATACTATTCTTCAAGTCAATTCTCTTTTTTTTATGTAAGTACACTCTAAAAGGAAACTCCTTATCACTACTACAAAAGGAAAGCAAGTATCACTTGGCTGATAGTTGAAAGAACAGAAAGAACCATAAAGAAGAACAGAAAGAACCATAAAAATAATTGCTATCCTTTCAATGTCTGGCCACGAGCCACCCAACGTGATCTTTGGCGACGTTTCTCTATCAATCTTTCCAAGTCACACGAAGGCAAGAAAACAGACCAGCTTAAGAATTCAGCTCTGTTCCGGGCGCCTAGGCGGTGCAGTCAGTTGAGGCTCCAGCTCTTGGTTGCGACTTAGGTCAGGATCTCAGGTTGCTGGGATCAAGCCCCACATGCTCAGCATGGAGTCCGCTTGAGATCTTCTCCCTTTCCCTCCGCCTACCCCCTGCTCGTACTGTCGGTCTCTCTAAAATAAATAAAATCTTAAAAAAAAGCGGGGGGGGAAGCCTGGGTGGCTCAGTTGGTTAAGCGTCTGCCTTTGTCTCAGGTCATGATCCCAGGGTCCTGGGATGGAGTCTGGCATCGGGTTCCTTGCTCAGCAGGGAGCCTGCTTCTCCCTCTGCCTGCCACTCCCCTGCCTGTGCTCTCGCTGTCTGACAAATAAATAAAATCTTAAAAAAAAATAGTAATTCAGCACTGTTCTAGCTCTGTGGGTAAAAGTCATCGCTAAGAACATTACAAGTAGTGGGGCGCCTGGGTGGCTCAGATGGTTGGACCACGGCCTTTGGCTCAGGTCATGATCCTGGAGTCCCAGGATCGAGTCCCATATCAGGCTCCCGGCTCAGCAAGGAGTCTGCTTCTCCCTCTGACCCTCCCCGCCTCATGCTCTCTCTCCCTCTCAAATAAATAAAATCTTAAAAAAAAAAAAACAACATTATAAGTAGTCTTTTTCTTTGGAAATTAAACCAAAGTCCACTCACTGTCATAAGTAAAGCTGGAGGCACTCCACATCCATTCCCAAAAGTGGCCACAAAAATACCACCAGAGCTAATTCATGACTTTCATCATTTGCATTTTGAACGATGCGGAAAGAAAGTTCTATTCTGAGAAGTGACAGCCAAAAGTCCAGAGATGGATTGGTCGGTGCCTTGCCTCTTCCAACTTGTTGCATGGGTGCCTTAGGTCAAGGTCAAACGGCCATGCTCTTTCTTTGGGACTGGCACACAGGGCCTCCAGTCACTGGCCTTTCTCCAGGAAGCCCCTGAAAGCATGGTTCCCATATCCACCTCTACGCTTCAGCATCCCTGCCTGGGTGTGTAATTCCACACTCCCTGGTGTCACTGCCTGTGGCGGCACCCAGCCTGGTTCCAGGCAGGGACTCTGTCACAGGAAATGGATGGCCTAAGTGCTGCTGAGTGGGCTCGCAGAGGACACTGAGGGCACTTTCCAGTGGGCCGCTTGCCAAGGCTTGTCCCAACTGTTCTCGTCCAAGGGAGCAAAGAGCTGTTTACACAACTCTCCACTCCACCCATGGAGAGGGGAAGGGCTGGGGTCTATGGATGTCAGCGATCAGCACGACCCCCTCCTCCACCCTGCCCCCAAACACACCCCTATACACTGTCTACCTAGGTACCACCCCCACCAGTTCAAAAGAAGGACATTGAACACACACACACACCCCTATATACATCTGATCCTCATTATTTGTGGTTTCTGTATTTGCAAATTCACCTACTACCTAAAATTTATAACCTCAAAATCAACACAGCACTGTTGTGGTCACTCACGGACATGAGCAGAGCAGCAAAACATCTGTATCGCCTCTCACAGCTCCCCCAGCTGAGGTGGGACAAGGCAGCACTTCTGGTCCCAGCTCCATACTGTACATCTGTGTCCTTTTCACGGTCTATTTAGGGCCACACTTTTTGCATTTTGGAGCTTGTTGTTAGTGACATCACTATTTAAAATAGCCCCCAGGGGCGCTTGGGTGGCTCAGTCATTAAGCGTCTGTCTTCGGCTCAGGTCATGATCCCAGGGTCCTGGGATCGAGCCCCGCGTCGGGCTCCCTGCTCTGCGGGAAGCCTGCTTCCCCATCTCCCTCTGCCCCTGCTTGTGTTCCCTCTCTCGCTGTGTGTGTGTGTCTCTCTCTGTCAAATAAAGTAAAAAAAAAAGTCTTTAAAAATAAATAAATAAATAATAAAACAAATAAATAAAATAGCCCCCAAACATAGTGCTGACATCCTGTCCAGTGTCCTGAGAATAGGAAGCCTATGAGTTGCAGTGCTGTTGGTCATGAGTCCAATGTTAATGAATCAACAACATATATTAAATACAGAGTCTTTAAACCAAAATATACCTTTAAAACAAGGTAAAACATGACCAGAGGCTTGCAGAAAACTAATCCTCTATCTCCCCTAGGAACAAGAGTTCAGTATTTGCTAATTCAGGGCTGGCAGGGACCTTCTGCGACATAACCGCTGTGAATAATGAGAATCAACCAAACTATGTTTCACACTACCTCCGTCATGTCAAAAGAGAAAAGAGCATTTTAACCCCACAAATTAGAAAGGACAGCTTCAGACCTTTCAGTGGAATAAAGTTATATATGAGAAGAACTCCCTGTGCTGGCATTATCTCTCTTCTTTCCCATCAACAGTGAAATCCACAGTCCTGACAGACCCCGGTCCTGGCACGGTGCCGAGGAATGCTGCAAAGGCACGCACAGCCTGCCACAGCCCTGTCACCAGACTCGGTCATGGGAGGTCTGAGACGGCTTCTCGTGGCATCCAGTCCTCTGCAGGCATTTTCCAGCTAGAGTTCGTACTCCAACTAGACCCTCTCCAAAGACCTAGAAAGAAGAGCACATGACGTCATGCAGGGCAAGAGTCCCACCCTCTAGGCTGGGAGAAGAACTCCTTTCTTTTTTTAAGATTTTATTTATTTATTTGAGAGAGAGAATGAGAGAGAGAGCACGAGAGCGGGGAAGGTCAGAGGGAGAAGCAGACTCCCTGCTGAGCAGGGAGCCCGATGTGGGACTCGATCCTGGGACTCCAGGATCATGACCTGAACTGAAGGCAGTCGCTTAACCAACTGAGCCACCCAGGCGCCCGAGAAGAACAATTTCTAATGCTCACCAGTGCTCCCAACGCTCGTCTGCACGCACGATGCCCGGTCAGCCAGGCACCCTTCCCATGTCCCCATGGTGCACAAGAGGAAGCTCAGGCACAGAGGGGAGAAGGCAGTGGCCCGGAGTAATACAAGCAGAAAGATGGCAAAACTGGGATATTCACCTAAGTCTGTGTGACCCTGGAATCCAAACTCTTAACTCACAAGTCCATAAAGCCAGCAGTCAGTCTGGCCTGGGGATTTAAAACTGTAGCCTACAAAATTATCTTTGTTCTCTCAGTGGTTTTGAAAATGTGATATGCCTTAAAGAGCTGCCACTCCCAAATTCTCTATCCTGCAGCCACATGGAAAAAAAGAAAAAAAAAAATCATTCATTGTTCCTGGAGGGGAAAAGAACTCAACTGAGGAAAAGCACACTGAGGGAGCAGAGCTGACCTGAGCAGAAACACCTGCTCTGAGAAATGCTCCCAAGTTCTAACTGGGAGGCAGGCTCACCCAAGTTCTCATTAGTTTCTGCCATACGTGCTTGGCCAGGATTAACTGCTTAACCTTTCTGAGCCTCAGTTTCCTTATCAGTAAAACAAGCATAAAAAATACCAACCTCAAAGGGGCACTGTGCAGCATGGGCAAGAAAACCTTAGTTCAGAGCCAAGACACTGCAGATCCCGAGTAAACATTGCTTCTCCCCCCTCAGCAGTCACAGGGAGTGGGTCGTGCAACACGTCGATTTAAATTCTGCACCCTCTGGGACGCCTGAGCAACTCAGGCATCTGCCTTTAGCTCCGGTCATGATCCCACGGTCCTTGGGAGTGGGCCCGCATCGGGATCCCTGCTCAGCAGGGAACCTGCTTCTCCCTCTCCCTCTGTCTGCTGCTCCCCCTGCTTGTGCTTTCTCTGACAAATAAACAAAATCTTTTAAGATTACTTAATTAATTCTGCACCCTCAAGCCAAAGGTTAAGCATGAGCCTAGGAGCCTTGAGATGCCTCTGCTATACCCAGCAGATAGACGGCCACCCCCACCCCACCCCCACCCCCACAGCCTCCCTGGGATGTGAAGCCTGGGCTTAGGGGATACACCCAGCTAGCACTGGCCCCTGCTCGCTGTTGTAACCCATCCCCATACATTCTTTATCTTACAGTTCTGGAGGTCAGGAGTCCACAGCAGGTCTCAGGGGCCTCTAACCAAGATGCCAGCGGGGCTGGGTTCCCTCTGGAGGCTGCTTCCTTGATGTTTCCTGTTTCTAGACGCCCCCTGCGTGCTCCCTTCTTCATTTTCAAGCCAGTAGCGGAGCGTCTTGCAATGTCTCTCAGATTCACGCTCCTCAACTTCAAGGACACGTGTGATGACACTGGACCCACCTGGCTAATCCAGGACAGTCTCCCCATCTCGAAATCATTAACTTCATCACATTGGCAAGGTCCGTTTTGCCATGAAAGGTCCTATACTTACAGGTCCAGGGGGCCATCATTCTGCCCACCACACCATACATGCTGTATCCTCTACAGCAATCTGGATTTCACAGTTTTTTATTCTTTTCCCTTAAATGCTTGACTTTTACATTAATAGCATATAAAGTGTTTCACATAAATCATCCACCAGAAAAAACCTCTTCACTAGAATACACGTCTCGTATTTAAAGATGAAAACTAACTCGCCTCACAAGCCCAGACACCACCTAAGCTGCTGTCCCTCAGTGGAGGAAAAAAGACAAAAGCAGAGGGGGCCCAGGCTGCCTTCTGGTACTCACACCCCAAGTTCCCCAACCCCACACTCAAATCATGTGGTTAAGACTTGATGCCATCAACCAGTGAAGATCTCTGAGCCACACAGTCACATCAGAAGGATGAGTAAGCAGCAATCTGAGAATGTCCAACAGACTTCTGCCTGGACCATCTAGAAACGGTTACCCCCCCCCCATCCCCAGGAGATCACAAACTGGAGATCAGCTTCAGGCATGCCTTCTCTCAAAAAGGATTTACTGGGCACCTACTCTATGCCAGGCTCTGTGTGACGGTGCTTAAGTGGTCACCAACCGGGGCCCCGGGGTTCCCAGCTGAATGATCACACGAACACATGTCACACTCCAACTGTGCAAGACAGAAAAGAAGCAGGTGCTCTGAGAAGCTTCGAGTGGGATCTCATCTCTAAATCAGGAACATCAGGGGGGCTCCCCTGAGGACATGAGACCCCAGTAAGGCTTAATGGAAGACTGAGCTTTGACTAGGTGAAGAGGGGAGAGGATATTCCAGGCAGAGAACAGGATGTGCAAAGGTCCTGTATCAAGAGGGAGCCCAGGAAGGGATACGGAGCGCAGTGTGGCTGGAGGAGAAAGGGGTCAGGCTATACTATACAGTGTGAAGATGATGATGGAAGGAGGCAGGGGCCACAGCAGAACTTTCGGTGATGGTGGAAATGCCTGGACCTTCACCATCCAACACGCAGGCACTGCTCACATGTGGGTACTGGGGACTAAAATGTGGCTAGTGCCGCTGAGGCGCTAAATTTTTAACTTTAATTCTAATTATTTTAACTCTGAATATAAATAGCCACATGAGGCTCATGACCACCGTGGCGGACAGCACAGGGCCTCACAGAAATGGAAAGGCACAAGAAGGCTTCGAGCAAAACGTCTTCATGATCAGAACATCTGGCCACATCTGCTCTGGCCGCAGGGTGGAGACCTCACTGGCCAGTCAACACCTCAGATGCGGGAAGGTGACAATGGTGACGGTGGCCTTGAGAGACATGTGCACAGATTTCCAAGCAATTTGGCGGGGGGGGGGGGGGGTGACCGTGGGAGGTGTTGGTAAAGGACAAGCAAGGGAAGACGAGGGCGAAGGCAGCATCGAGAATGATGCCTGGGTTTCAAGATTGTGCCACTGAAGAGATAGCACCTGCTCTTGGAGCTTGGGAACACCAGAGGAAGGAAGACCAGGCTTGTGGTGGGAGCCAGCCCGTGAGTTTGCTTTTGAGCAGGTTGAGGCAGGAGTCAGGAGGAGGCCAGAAGACTTGGCTCTCTGGTAAGGCGGTCACTGAAGCTATGGGTATGGGTAAACTCAACCCATACTTCTAAGGGGAAGGAGGTCCAGGACTAAATCTTGAGCAATTGCAACATTTAATGGTGAAAGAGGAGGCAGAACCATCCCATCCCGGAGGATATAGGAAACGTTGACAAACTGCATCTCTAAAACTCAGGGTAGACAGGTAAAATGAATGCATATGTCCACAAAGAGACTTGAATGTTCTTTACGGTATTATCTATAATAGGCAAAAACCAGAACTAATCCAAATGTCCATCTTGGTTAAAAAAAAAAAAAAATGTGATATATCCATATGATGGAATCCTATTAAGCAATAAAAAGGCACTTTGAAACCACTGTGCTGAAAGAAACCAGACACAAAGACAACATATTGTGTGATTTCATTTACATGAAATTTCCAAAAACTGCAAACCTATGGAAATAGAAAGATCAGCGGGACTAAGTGCACATGGGCATGAGGGAGCTTTGTGGGGTGATGGAAGTGTTTAAAAACTAGACTGTGGTGATGGCTACACAAACTCTGTAACTTTAATTATTTTAAACTTTATTTTTAAGTAATCTCTACACCCAACATGGGGCTGGAACTCACAACCCAGAGACCAAAAGTCTCATGCTCTTCCCACTAAGCCAGCCAGGCACCCCTATAACTTTACTTAAAAAAAAAAAAAATCAATGAATCGTGGGGCGCCTGGGTGGGTGAGTCAGTTAAGCATCTCCCTTCAGCTCAGGTCATGAGATTTGCCTTGATCCCGGGGTGCTGGGATGGAGCCCCACTTTGGGCTCCCTGCTCAGTGGGGGATCTGCTTCTCCCTCTCCCTCTGCCCCTCCCTGTTTGTGCTCACACTCTAAAATCTTTAAAATAAAAATCAATGAGCTGTACATTTACTACATAAGTATTTTGTTATGTAAATTATGCCTCAATAAAGTTGTTTAAAAAAATTTAGTAGAATATGAACCTAATCAGCTCTTTCTAAACCCAGTTCATATCTAGAACTCCCCAGTCCAAATACATCAAAAATCAAAGCATCTTCATCCAATCTGGCCACAAAACCCAAAGGCAAAGACTTAGTTGAGCCAGAGTACAAGCTCCTTGCCCTACAGTATCACACCAGGGCCTCGACACACTTGGTTGGAATAGTTTAATGCAGTTAATCATTTTCCCAGATTTGATCAGAACAGAGTCATGAAATCCATAATATTTTTAATGTCCCATCATCAAAGGCCCCTTTCTCTCAACACAGCATTCCAGAGAGCCCCCAGTAGCAAACCTCATGCAAAGGCCTATTTATCACCATTAGCCCCAGCAAATACTAAGTTGTATTGAGTGCTTACTGTTCTGAGCTTTACACGGATTAAGTCTCTAAAACGACCCTCTGAGGTATCCAGAATTCTTATTCATCCCACTTTACAGATGGAAAAACTGAGACCCAGAGAGGTAAAATAATTTTCCCAAAGTGGCTAGTCAGTGATGGAGCCTGGGCTTGAACCAAGCTCCTCAACTGTGGAACCCACACTCCTAGCAACCAACGTCTGGTGTCTCACCAAGAAGGGAATTCCGTTCAGTGACCAACAAAGCACATGAAGTCAGGGAATGGTTTCCAGCAACGCAACGCACAAGCCGTGTTTTCTAACTGAACCACTGCAAAAGGTTTCCCAGCATCAGGATGTGGTAACTTGAGAGAGAAAAGAGCATCGAAGCCACAGGATTTCTTCAGCAAATAAACTACATGTCCCGGCAACATATGCTGAATGACCCCAGCGTTAATTACCCTCTGTCTCTTGGGACTCACGGCACCTAGGTTTTTGGTTCAACCATAAAACCCCCAACCATCCTATAGCTTAAGAACCATATAGGTGAAATGAGTGGACTGGGTTCAAATCCACCCCCTCACACTAGCTACCTCTGTGACCTCAAACAAATGATTTAACATCACTGAATCTTAACTTTCCTTGTCTATAAAATGAGGAAACTAACTCCCAAAACTCACACAGTCATTACGAGGATTAAAACATGAGACGCCTGGCTGGCTCAGTTGGTTAAGCGTCTGCCTTCAGCTCAGGTCATAATCCCGGGGTCCTGGGATCCAGTCCCCCGTTGGACTCCCTGCTCAGGGGGGAGCCTGCTTCTCCCTCTCCCTCTGCCCTTCCCCACCCCTACTTGTGCTTGCTTGTGCACTCTCTCTCTTTCAAATAAATAAAATCTAAAAACAAAAAACAAAAAACCAGGGCTATTTATGTCAAGTACTCAGCAGCGAGCCTTACCAATCACAGACAGTCCCTGACTTATGACAGTTCGACTTCAGATTTTGCAACTTTACAATGGTGCAAAATCAATATGCATTTGATATAAACTGTATTTCGAATTGTAATCTTTTCCCGGTGATGTGATCCTCCGCCCTAGCTGGCCACGTAACCACAGATACACTGACAACCACCCCATACCCATACAACCATTCTGTCTTTCACTTCCAGTACAGTATTCAATACATTACATGAGATATTCAACACTTCATTATCAAATAGGCTTTGTGTTACATGATTTTTCCCAACAGTAGGCTAACTTAAGTGTTCTGAGCATGTTTAAGGTGGGCCAGGCTAAGCTATAATATTCAGTAGGTTAAGTGTAGTACATGCACTTGCAACTTAAGATATTTTCAACTTACAACAGGTTAATCGGGATGTAACCCCTTCGAAAGCCCAGGAACATCTGCCCATCGGGCTGCTTGCTCAGCGGGGAGCCTGCTTCTCCCTCTGCCTGCTGTTCCCCCTGCCTGTGCTTTCCCTCTCCCCCTCTCTTGCTAATAAATAAATAAAATCTTAAAAAAAAAAAAGTACAGTAACATCTATCGGTTTCTTCTTCCTTTAACTCCCCCCTGCCATTATATTTCAGGGCACTTCTCCATTACTCTGCTTCCAAAAGTGTTTCCAAACACCCAGATTCCCACCTTGATGTGGCTACTCCTAAAAATGCATATTAAATACAAGAAAATATACACAAATGCCTGGCTCTCCTGATACAGGATCTGAATCTCAGTGTCACTGTTTAGGAAATAAACTAGTTCCAAAGTGGCAAATTCTAAAGGGGGTGTGTTCCTCCATTCCAATACCAAACAGAAATTTTTTTAACTGTCTGCACCACTCCCTCTGAGCCCCCATATTAAAAGTACATAATCTCTATCATGGTAATTACCACTTTCAAATAATTACCTGCATTTCTCTCTCATGCACTGAATCAGGAGTTCTCAACTACCGCGGCACAGTAAAATCGTCTGGGGAGCTTTAAAAAAATAAAATAGATACCCAGGTCCCATCCCAGATTATTTCAAAGGTTTAACACGGGGGCAGATATGGTAGTTGTTAAAGTCCCCTAGTGATTGCAATGCACAACCAGGCTCAGGAAGCGTGTGCAATTCCACAGGGCTTGGGGTTTTGTTTTGTTTTTAAAGATTTTATTTATTTGAGAGAAAGAGAACGAACGGTGGGAAGGGGCAGAGAGGGAGGGGAGAGAAGAGAGAGAGAGAGAAGCAGACTCCCTGCCGAGCAGGAAGCCCCTCGCGGGGCTCGATTCGAGGACCGGGAGATTTATGACCCCAGCGGAAGGCAGACGCCCAACCCACTGAGCCACCCAGGCGCCCCCGGACAAAGCTTGTTTAACCTTTGCATTCCAGTCACCTGGCACCGCCCCTGCACTAAGTAGGCGTCTCGTGTAATTGTTTTAAACGCGAATTGGTAACTAACTAGAGGACTTGAGTCCACTGATCACACAAATTCATATTTACCGAGGGTGTGTATTACACGCAGACACTCTCCGGGCATAGAGCTCAAGTTAATTATCATTGTTTAGCCTTGAGTAGTCAGGATTAAAACACGCGAGAACAGTGAGGAAGGGATGGAGGGCTGTCTTTGGGCCGAAGACCCGGACTGAGTTCAATCTCCATTTTGCAGCATCTCCCCTGCAGTCCTTAACCTCACTGAGCCCGCTTCTCCTGTTTTACATCAACCGGGGCCTCCGGAACATTCAGGAAAGACGGGGACAAAGACCCCACAAAATGGCAGCTAGCACTTTTCTTTTTTTCCTTAATTCCACGGACACCTGATGGAAGCAAGCAACCCTAAGGGTTCACCCTCCCCACCTCCTGCACCGAGCGACTGACGCCGCGTTAAGCAGGAGCCACAAGGAAATGGCCTGAGAGCGCAGGATGTTAAGCGAAAGGGCGGGTCCAAGGCCGCAGCCCCGCCCAGCTGCCGGTCTCAGCCGTCAGGGGACGTCAACCTCACCTGGGCAGCCTGGGAAAAGGCACATTTCCAGGTCCCACCCCCCCCAGCCCCAGGAACTCTGATTGGCGAGCCCGGCAGGGGCCAGGGAACGTGCATTTACTTTAACCAGCCCCCACCAACCCTCACCCCCAAGTAACTCTGTCGCAGGCGATGGCACAGTACCTCACAATCTCAACAGGTCACTGCCATCCTCCAAACGGGAGGACGACAGGGCGCAAAATACCTACCCGTCCTCTCCCTCTCCAGGAGAGGGGAAACCCACGCCTAGGCTGCCCTGGGGTCTGCCAATGCGGGAAAGGCACAGCAGGTGGCAACCCCCACCCCTGCCAGGGGCTCCTGCCCTTAAATAGTGGGGAGCGGGAGGTTCTCCAGCAGACCAGGAGGAGCCCCGCCCAGCCTCCTGCGGCTGCAGGCTTCAGATCCACCCAGGGCGGGGAAGGGAAGGCGGCGTCCTGGGGCTGGGACCCGGAGGCGCTGATGGGGGACCCCGCGGCGGGTGTGCGGAGGAGGCCGAGCCCCCCCCCCCCACCAGTAAGCTCAGCATATCCGGGCTCCCGAGGGCTGTTCCAGGCGCAGAGCACGGTTTCATGTGGGCCGGATCGTAATCACAACGACTAGGAGTAATCAGGAAACAATAAAATGGATGGCTGGTCCTAATTCCGCGCGCGGGTAAACAGCGCTGGGGCGGGTCCGGCTTCTCGGGGTTTCTGAAGGAAGGTGGGCAGGAGTACAAGGCAGCCGCGCGCTCGGGCCCACAAGGGTCGGGATCGCCCAGGGGGCCCGGG
Source organism: Eumetopias jubatus (assembly GCF_037043125.1). Taxonomy (NCBI): domain Eukaryota; kingdom Metazoa; phylum Chordata; class Mammalia; order Carnivora; family Otariidae; genus Eumetopias; species Eumetopias jubatus. The sequence goes on from NW_028274815.1 coordinate 130,795,539, forward strand.
CCGGAGCTGCAGCTGGGATGACCCTCCCGCCTCCCCGGCCGGCCGGCCGGCCGGCCGCCCGCTCATGGCGCCGGGTGCGGCGCGGCCAACCTGTCAGGCCCGGCCAGGCCGCCCCAGCGCCCGACCCGGCCCGCGCGGACAAAGGCGGCCGGCGGCCCCGGGCCCCGCTCACCCGGCGCGGGGCCTGCTGTCCATCCGCTTCTTTTGGCGCACCGGCTGCAGCGGGATGTTGTCCGTCATGTCGCCCGCGCCGCCCGCCTTGGCCGCCGCGCCCCCCGCGCCGCCTGGGCCGCCGCCCGGTCCGGCCTCCGCGCCACCGCCCGCCGGCGCCGCGCCGCCCCGGGGGAGGAGGCGGCGGCAGCGGGCGGGCCGGGCCCGCAGCGAGGGGGCGAGCTCGCGAGCGCCGGGCCACGCGCGGAGCCGCCCGCGCGGCCCGACCGACGGACACGGGCGCACCATGAGCCCGGGCTCCGCGCTGCGCCCGCTCACCCCGCGCCGCGCCTGCCACGGGGGGCGGCCGGCTGTGTCCGCGCCGCCGCCGCCGCAGTGTCCCCGCCCCCCGCCCGCGCCGCGCGCCCCCCACGCGCGCCCACCCGGCCACGCGCCCCCCGCCCACGCCCCGCCGTGCGCGCGCGCGCCCGCCGACCGCCCCCCCCGCCACCGCCGGCCGCCGTTCACCCGCACACGCACGCACCCGGCTGCGCTCCCCAGTGCCACCGCGGGCATTTCCTCTCGTGGTCGCGCTGGCACCAACATGCACTTTCACACTTGAGCCCTGCAGACACGCACTCATTCTCACCCGCTTGTTCCCCATCGTCATCCCCATTCACAAACCACTTGCGCACCCTGCCACCCACAATCACACTGCACACCCGCACACACACCCTGCCGCTTCACCCCCTGACATCCCGATCACACACCTGTACACCCTACCACACTCGCCCCCCGTTGGTTCCCCCTCATCTACCCATCTGAATCTTAGGCCTCACACACGTGTGCCCCAGAATCACAACCGCACAGGGACATACGCCCTACCTCACTCCACTTTCAGTCCCCCTCATCCACCCTCACTCTCCCACCTGGATCCCTGGGATTCACAATCACACACACGTGCACGCACTCATTCTCCCTCGGCCACCTCTGGGGCTTACACTTGCCCTCTCAGTCACTCACACACATTCAAGCATGCTGAGAATCTCACACACACACCTGACTCCTCCACCCAGACCCACATCCACACTTAGTTGCTCACGCACTTCCACACAGTGTCTAGGGTCCATTAGCTTTCAAGGGCCTGCTAAAGCTTTAAGAACAGGAAGAAAATGAGTGGTGGTGACAGAAGGAAAAGTCAGACGGGGGGGAAATTAAAAATCTGTATGTAATTGAAGAGCCTTAAAGTGTAAAACCCTATAAACCTGTAACTAAAGCAAAGTTTTAAGTAGTTACACCTAATATATTTCACGTGGAGTATGGGTTCCTTTTAATATGTTTGCTGTGAGCCACCAGGTATCTGAGCCTGAGACCTTGGATGAAGGAAAGCGGATCCCAAACGGAAAAGCGTGACTTATGTCCTGTCACAATGAAGTCCCCCAAGAAACGAAGCATACCATTAGAATTGCTGCATTGCACCTGGGAAGGGAAAATAGCGTTGTTTGGCTAACAGAGCCGGTCTGCTTTGCTTTCTGCTTTCTCTCCTGTCTGCCACAGTGCTGAGCACATGGGGTGGCACACAGTCAACACTCAATAAATGCTTGTTGAGTAGAGGAAATGGAGACACCTGGATGCTCTGATTGGGGCATCAAAGTAGGCCCCACCCTCTCCCACCTGCTCCCCTGGAAGTCCCCCTTAAGCCCCACCCACCTCACATCAGCTGCAAACCCCAGACACTTTTCTCCACTCCGTTCCCACACAGGCTGACAGAAAAGACCAGAGATTGTGACCCTTTGCTCCAAGCTCCCTGCGGCCCTTGTGGAACCCATCAGTGGCCACCATCATCAGACTGTGCTCACTTTTTCTAAAAGCTGGAATAAGAACAGTGGCTCTGTCATCAGAGATCCCACATCACTTTCCGAGACAACTTACAAACGGCCAGACCTCAGTGTCCTCATCTGTAAAGTGGGGATAGTGCCAGCCTCAAGGGATTGTTGGAAGGTTGGGGCACCTGGGTGGCTCAGTCGATTAAGCGGCTGCCTTTGGCTTAGGTCATGATCCCAGGGTCCTGGGTTCGAGGCCCCCACTGGGCTCCCTGCTCAGCAGGAAGTCTGCTTCTCCCCTGCGTGCCACTCCCCCTGTTTGAGCTTCCTCTCGCCCTCTCTCTCTGTGTCAAATAAATAAAACCTTAAAAAAAAAAGGATTGTTGGAAGATTTAAATGAGTTCATGGTAAATATAAAACAACTGGAAGGATGGCTACACGGAGGAAGCACTCTAATGCTCGTTATTACAGATTTGGAAGAGTTCAGTGCAGTCATGAGAACTGGGAAGCCCTCAGCTCAATGCATGCACGTGGTAATACTCGTGGAAGGGAAGCTCCTACAATTCCTCCTCCCCCAACTACTAGGAATATTTTTATTTTTCCCTGAAGAATGACCACCATAGTATTTGTCCATTGGTCATCTCTGGACAAAAAGATTCTAGGTAGATATTTAAAATATAGTTTATAGACTATTTTGGGGGGTAGTTGGGGATTTAGAGAAGACTTGAGCAGATAGTAGCAAGAGCTCCATACACCCACCCCATATCTACTCCACCTCACCCCCACCCCAAACTCAGCAGTCCCCTTGTTGTTAACATCTTGCATGAGGGTGGTCCATCCACGTGGATCTTATAATTTTCCCTATTTTTAATCTACTCTTTCTATTCTTTCTTTAGTAAACATGTATCACTTTTACAATGGTTTTACATAAATAATCATTTATTTTTTATTTTATCTTTTTAAAGTTTTTTTTTTTAAGTGATCTCTACACCCAACGTGAGGCTTAAACTCACGACCCCGAGATCAAGTCATATGCTCTTCCAACTGAACCAGTCAGGTGCCCCTAAATGAATAATTTTTTAAAAGACCAAGGAGCCCCCTCTTACTCTCCAGAGGTAATAACATTTTCATGTGAAAAGAGGGATGATTTTTATTGTTTTTGTATTTTCTCAATTTTTTTTTTCAGTACAATTTTATAAGCATTGGAGAAGACACGTCTCAAAAGACTTCAAGCAATGCAATCTCAGGAAGAGAGGCACTTAAAAGCTTTTATCTCATCTTGAGAGAGATCTAGATGCATGAGGCAGGAGAGAGGCCCATGGGGCCTTTGAGCGCAGTGCTAGGGGCCAGGAGAAGAGCAGGGATAGGGCAGGGCAGTGATTGGCTGGGCGGGTAACTGGGGGTCCCACTCAGGAGGACACCACTTCTCTCCTCCTGGCCCGGCCTTGCCTTCTCCCCATGGTCCTGGGAATGGTCACCTCGGGGTTCTGCTTGCAGTCTCGTTCAGGGACTCTTGAGAGCCCTCTCCATCCAGCAGGCCCTGAGTATAGGAAGCTCCCGGAACTAACACCGGCAACAGAAAGGTCTTTAACAGAGAAGCCAACTTAGTCCAGCCCCTGCTTTCCAGAAAACACATACACTGAGGTGCACAGAGGCTGTCCAACCTCACCAACAGGTGGTAGGCTGAGGCAATGATCTATTTTGAGATCTCGGTACAGCCCACCTTGAAGCCTTGTTTACATCCATCTCCAAGCCGGCTCTTGCTGTTTCTAAGCACGTTGGCAGTAAGTAGACAAGAGGTCAAGGGCATAGCACAGATGAAATGGAGGCATGGAACATGGGAACTCAAAATTATTATTACTTTTTTAAGATTTATTTATTTATGGGGCACCTGGGTGGCTCAGTCGGTTAAGCGTCTGCCTTTGGCTCAGGTCATGATCCCGGGGTCCTGGGCTCGAGCCCTGCATCGGGCTCCCTGCTCGGCGGGAAGCCTGCTTCTCCCTCTCCCACTCCCCCTGCTTGTGTTCCCTCTCTTGCTGTGTCTTTCTGTCAAATAAATAAATAAAATCTTTAAAAGAGAGAGAGAAAGAGAGCGAGCTTGATTGGGGGAGGGGCAGAGGGGGAGAGAGAGAGAGAGAGACTCTCAAGTAGACCCCCCCCTCCGCTAAGCATGGAGCCCGACATGGGGCTCAAACTCACGATCCTGAGATCATGACCTGAGCCTAAGTCAAGAGTCGTATGCTTAACCAACTGAGCCGCCCAGGTGCCCCAGGAACTCAGAGTTATTACAAATCTTTTGGGTAAACTCCAGCTGTGGGGAGAAGAAATGAAGTTCTTTGGGTGCCTGGAATATTCTCTCTGAATGATTTTGGGTGAATGCTCTAGGTGTTCCCTAGAGCAGAGTTGCTCAACCTGGGTGCTATTGACATTTGGACTGAACGATCCTTTATCCTGGGGGCTTTCCTGTGCCTTGTAGGGTGTTTATAGCAGTACCCCCTGGTCTCTCTCCTCTACAAGCCAGCAGCAGGTCCCCTCCCCGCTCCCAGTTGTGACAACCACAGATGTCTTCAGATATTGTGAAATGTCCTGGAGGGCAAAATTGTCCTTGGTTGAGACCCACCAGGTTTGAATGTGAGGTTAAGTAATTTTTAAACCTCTAGCAAAGCTGTGTCTCTAACACTAATCTCATCCTCCCGGTCCCATTTCCCGCCCCCCGCCACATACATACAGACCCCTTCTTAAAAATAAGAACTCCTTAAGAGCTTTCCAGAAGCAACAGTATCTACCTAGGATTTAATAATACCATTTGGTTTGTATGGTACTATTTTTACCTCCAAAAAGACATAGGAGGTTTAGGGAACAATTCCACAGAACATTCATTCATTCAAGTTATCTTCACTGAGGACCTACAACGTTCAGCGTATTGGGGATACGGTTAACAGGCACATATAATCCCAGCTCCCTGGTGTCCAGGTTTCTGGAAGTTATTATCCAAGCTACCTGTGCCTTTCATTGTCTTTGAGCTATTTCACAACTCTGTTGAGAAACAACCATAATACACATGACTCTTGCCCATAGAAATGCAAATGAATTTTATCCAGTGGAATGCAAGTGATTATTGCCTTGTGGGTCCTGACTACATTTTCCACCTATTTGTAAATTCACTTCGATATTCCTGATTGCCTGCTTTTGGGGGGGGTGATTCTCCTTTGAATCGGCAGTAAATCTGTTAGTACGATCTTTGACACGTGTCCTTTTCTATTTGTAGGAGCCATGATTTCCCCTTTTTTAAATATTCTGAGTAGATAGCAAATCAACAAGTAAACATTTTAAGAGTGCACAGTGCCATGTGGATGTGAAAGATATTTATTGTGCCGTTGTTAATCCTCCTTACTTGATAAAAATAGAAAATTGGCCACCTAAGCCGTCCCCTCCAATTTCCCCCCTATTTCACTGGCCTGCGCAATCCCCAAGAGCAGCAATCTTAAATTCCATGAGCGTCTCCTCTTCTTCTCAGGGGTTTTCACCATGTGAGAAAAATGAAGATGAAGATTATTATTGGTCTCTGATATGTCAATTAACTCGGGACGTTTCGAGAAGTGAATGGAAATAATTTTTCCCATCAGACTATGAGCAAACGTTAGAAAACAAAAACAAAACCCCCAAACGGATTCATGGGAAATAGGAAAAAGGGGACAAGTGTCTTCAACACTGGGTCTAGCTAGAGCGCGTACCAGCAGACACAGAGGGTCCTTGGTTTCATAGCTTTTAAGGACCCACAATGATCCACTCAGGATAAAATTAATTTCGGGGCGCCTGGTTGGCTCAGTTGGTTGGGCAACTGCCTTCAGCTCAGGTCATGATCCTAAAGATCCAGGATCGAGTCCCGCATCGGGCTCCCTGCTCAGCAGGGAGTCTGCTTCTCTGACCCTCCCCCCTCTCATGCTATCATTCTCTCTCTCAATAAATAAATTTTTTAAAAATCGTTAAAAAAATAATAAAATTAATTTCATCTGTTTCGCGCCTATTCCTTTCAACTTAACTCTTTTGCTTAAAATAGTAAGTTGTTTACAAAAGTTTGCAGGGGAGGGAAAGAATAGGGGAGGGGACAGAGGGGCAGTTCTGCAGGCCATTTAGGATGTTTCTTCTCCCAAAAGGATCACTTTCAAATATACTTTTGACTTTAAAATGCAGAGCTTGATGCTTCTTTGGAACACATTTGCAAGGTCTTATCTTAAATACCACAATTGTGAAGTCCACTTTTGAGAGGTAAATTTACTTCCTTATCCTGATTTTGGCCTAGTTTAACTAATGCTGTTTTTCTTTTGACATTCAGAAATAGCCGGAATTGGTTACAGCCAACTGATATGGACCTAGGGTTTTTTGTTTTTTTTTTTCCAGGCAAAAGTCTGAATTTTCATGTGTACCAAGGTCTTAAATCCCTACAGAGCAGCCGTAATTGGCCAAAAGCAATGGCTTCTTTGGGTGTTATCAGACTGATCTCTTGGAAAGCCAACCCATTTTCTTTGAACAGAAATAGGGATTCCTAATCACTGTGATCATTTCACAATATACGATGTATAAATACTGAATCAAATATGTCCCATACCTGACGCTAATAGGATACGTGACATAAACCTTAATTTAAAAAATGCAAATTCACTATGATCATAATTCATATTTGGAGTCATGCCACTTTGCCAGTTACATTTTATGGCAAAATGTACTTTAATTTCCTAGCTAAACCTTTTCCCAGCTTTCCTTAAAAAGTTCACTTTAGAATTTATACTTCCTTCAACTCAAGATGCATTCACTTTTAGATCCTTCTGAAAGATGACATTCTCTGCCGCTTATGAATAATGTACTTACTGCCTGTGACTTCAAATGAAATAGGTGGCCAAAGAGATGTATTGGTTATGCAAAAGCAAAAAAAAAAAAAAACACTAAATTTTTTTTCAAAAGGAATGGGCATTCCCAGGGCACCTGGGTGGCTCAGTTGGTTAATCGCCTGTTTCTCCTCCTCGCTCTGCCCCTCCCCGCCTTCATGTGCACTCTTGCACATGCTAGCTCTATCTCAAATAAAATCTTAAAAATAAAAATGGGCATTCCTTATTTAAGTGCTTCATGATTTTGTTTGGAAATAAGAGAACAGAACTGAGGGATCTGGTAGGATCAAGCGTTTACAAAAACCTTAGGCTTTCTCCACTGGAAAAAGTGCCTTCTTTAAATGAATGCATTTGGGGGCATCTGTCTTCCATTCAGTTCATGATCCCAGGGTCCTGGGATTGAGCCACACGTCAGAAACACAGGCTTAGCCAAAATACAGCTTTTTGGTAAGACTCAGAATGAACTTCCGCAACACCAAGGAAGGGGGGGCCTAGGAGAGCAGTGTTCTGTCACTTTGTTACTTCCAACCACGGGCATCGGGAGATCTTGGTGTGTCAATAGCAGTGGGGGGAGGGGGTTAAAATGTACATACAGGAACCAATGAAATGTGGTAAACCCTGTTGCTTACGTGAAAACCCACCTTAAAAATTACCCCTACTGGCCTATTTCCCCCTGCACTTTCTTTTTTTTTTTTAAGATTTTATTTATTTGAGAGAGCGAGAATGAGAGAGAGCACATGAGGGGGGGGAGGGTCAGAGGGAGAAGCAGACTCCCTGCTGAGCAGGGAGCCTGATGTGGGACTCGATCCTGGGACTCCAGGATCATGACCTGAGCCGAAGGCAGTCGCTTAACCAACTGAGCCACCCAGGTGCCCCTCCCCCTGCACTTTCAAAGCAATCCATCAGGGAATGATGAAATAGGGCCATTGCACGCACACCCTCTGGTTTATGAGCTACAAAAACATTGTCTTCAAGAAGCTGCCCACTGCTGGGCACCTCCTGACCCAGAGTTGAGGCAAATTCTGCCTAAGGAGAGTGTCAATTTTCTGAACCCACCAGGAGAAACAAGGGTGGCTACCATACTAAACTCAGGAATTCCTGTGTCCCAGATTGTTTTCATGCTCTTGTCTAACCTCACCATAATCCTGTACATCAAAAGTTCTCCCCATTTTGCAGCTGAGTTATCTGAGGTCCTACAAATTATCTTGCCCCAGGGCACCCAGGCTAAGCGTTGACCTGAACTTCCCAAATGACCAGCCAGTGATCTCATGAACCCTTCCTATCCCCTGACTAGAAATGTACCCACATTATCTAACCTCTGACTGACTGCTGTTTCTGGATGTTCCATGGATGCCGACTTTCCCTTTTGGGACCGAGCCACCTGCTGCATTGTAAGGAGGTCATGTTGCTGCGAGGGTTGCCTTTGAAAGGACTGAAGAGCTTCCTGTAAACATAAAGGCCTTTCAATACCTTCCTTGATGCTGTGGTTTAGTTCAACTGTCACCTGGCTCAAGCTGGCACTTCCAGACACAAAGGGAGAAACCACCACCTTCCACAGACTGCCCTCCCCTTCTGCACAGCGGGTAGGTCTGCCTGCCCAACAAGGTACAATCTCCACCTGGAGGGAGGGGCCTCCTCCAACCTTCCCCAGACCCTCCCTGCAAATGCGACTAGCCCATACAAAGCAACAATTCCTTTCCCAGAAGGGAACTTGTCTTTATAAACAGATTCTGGGGGCACCAATTGAAGGCAGAGGGTCAGGGGGAAATACGGAAGTTTATTCGTTTTTTCCCCCCAGTTTCACGGAGATAGTTGACAGTTTAATGTGGAGAAGTTGAGATTCCCTTAAATCTTCCATCAGGTATCAAAAACAGAGCTTTGAATACAAGGAACCCATCAAGGAAAATGCCAAGAGGTAGGCTCTCAAATGAGCAAGTTTTATGGCATCTGTACTGCTTAAGTTTCTGGGCTCCTGCAACAAAGACAATGTGCTAGATTATAGTGGGGCGCTCACATCACAATCTACTGGAGCATCAGCTTCCGAGATTAGGGCAGAGAAAATACAGATATGATGCACACTTAGGCAAACTACTCCAAGCACATGTGGAAACGTTCATCTTTGCCCCAGCAATCCCTCAGGTGGGAAGCTACCCTGAGGTCAACTGCGGCGGAATGAAAACTATGCCACAATGATGATCAAGACTATTTACGAGTTTGGGGGAAACAGGAGTACTGTAGAGCGATAGCTGATGAAACATTTTTGTATCATTGCAGGTACTTAAAAAGGACTAACCAGAAACGGCTATACCTTGGAAAGATGTCTGAAATGCGTCGCGAAGAGGAACATTAGCTTTTTACTTACGTAAAAATAATCCTCATACATTTCAATCCTGATAGAACACTTCACTGTGGGTTATCAGGTGGGAGAAGGCTTTCGATACTTCCGTTTCAGTTTATCTCAAGGGCCGGGTTAATCTTGCTGTCAGAGTCGAGTGCCCACCTCACCCCAATTTTAGATGAATTGAGGCCAAAGGACAGACAACCCTTAGAGGGAGGAGCGGGCATCCACCTGCAAAGGATGTAGCCAGGCAGGGCTCACATCAGATTTTAAGGCCATGAGAATGTAATCCCTGGCCTCCTCCAATATCAGGAGGACCCACTCACAGATGCGGATGCACCCACATCTGTTAAGATTCTCCCCGAGCCTGATGCCCGTTCTTGCCAACGGGTTTGCAAAGAAAAACACCGCAGAAGATACACAACAGGGTACCTTCCCAGCAGGACACTAACCTGGTCTTGCCCTGTCTCTCCCCCCAGTGAGTACTTTCCCCATCACCCTCTCAAAGGATCTTCCCTCGGAATGAAGTGCCACGTCCTATGTGAATCACAGCAGTCCATTCAGTAGATGGTAACAAACAGTCTCTCTCTGCCCAAGGGCTCATACCAGATCAGGATGGGTAGAGCTATGGGGGTAATCTCTGGCATGATAAGCTTTCCATGGTCACAAGTGAGCACAAGCAAAAGTTCTCTAGAATGAGCTTACTCTAACAAAACTTTTGCCTTAAAAAAGAAAAGACAGCAGTTATTTGTGTGTGCTTGAGAAATGGGACGAGCATGGATGTAACCAGATGTACATCTTCGGTTCTAGGACCTGGAGGGTCCTGAGAGCAAAATGGTTAAATAAGAGTTCTCAGCTTTAGAGCAGAAATGAACCAGAAAAACTTAACATAACGCGCCTGGTGGGGGCAAAGGAAAAAAAAAAAAAAAAAAAACACATCCAAAATTTATTCTCCAATAAGACAGACAGCATCAGCAGGTAAAACTACAGGGGTTTCTCCAAAGATCATACATTCACAAGGGCATTATTTGCTTAACAGTGAGAAAGGCTCCGGGTGTTCTCTGTTAACAGTAAGCACTTCACAGTGTAAACAGGTTACTAGCATTGTGTTCAACTTACAATTCCAGGAGGAAAGGCACAACGTGGCAAAAAAAAAATTTTTTTTGGATCCTAAAATTCAGGTGCAATAACAGACAAACTTTTAGTAACAGTCTTGATCTACTTGTCCACAAAGAGGGAGACGTCTCCACGCAGAAATTAAGGTCTTTCTCCTTCCTTGTTAAACCACGAGAGCATGTTTCATCATTACATATACAAAAAGGGGAGGGAGTTTAAAAAAACAAAAACAAAAACCAAGAATCACGAAAATGTTAAGTCCAGCCGCTCCCACCACACATCAACTCAGGTTTAAGACAGGGCGTGAGAACACTTCAGCGGTCATAAAATAGGAAAATAGACGCTATGGCTACAAAAATAAAAAAATAAATGAGGTAGATAAATTAAAGCTTTCACACCCATGACCTGCCTGTTCCAACTTCGTAGCCTTCAAGCAATACTCGAAGAACAATCTTCATAGTAACTTGGCGTAAGTTGCACCAAGGACATTTTTGTACACATCAGTCTGTGAACCTGTGAGAAACATGCCCTTCTGGGAGTTTCTGCAAGAATGGAAACCCAGTTCTTCGATCGAGTAGGCACTGGCGAACCAAATGAAGTCACCTGAGGGTCCCTGCTCAGGTGCCCACCTCTCCCGGTGGCTCAGGAAGGAGGCATCTGGAGAGCAGACGGGGTACATTGGCACACTTGGGGCTTCAACCGAACTGTATTTAAATAAGCAGCAACACACACTGACTCCCTACGGACTAAACACAGTCCATTTGAGGGCATCCTACTTAAGGTTCCAAGGTTGGAGGAATTTTGTAATTCTACAACCTTAAGTCTAAAAAAATACATTCAGGAAAAAAAATGGGTGAAGGGTTGGAGGTCATACAAAACACAGGTCCCTAAACAGATGCCAGATCGTGTTCATGTACCCGCATACAGTCACCGGGGAAGTCTCTAGTACCCCCCTCCCCAATTAGGCTAACGGTTATCTTTTCCATTGTAGTTCACTAAGTTCCAACTTGAAACAAGGGGACAGTCTTTGGAAATAGTTACTCTCGGTTGTACAAAGGTTTTTATGTATACAGTTTGTCGCCAAGTAACAAAGCTACTTTGCAAGACCCGCTTCTTTCCAAAATTAAAGAAAAAAAATTCTAGTATTTGTTTTAGTATGTATTTTCTTTTTTGTTTTTTTTTCAAATTTTTTTTTTCAATTTTTTTCCTTTTTTTTTTTTTTTTGCAAAGCAGCATATCATCATCTGATTGTAGGACTTGCCTGAGGTTGTGATCACAACTGTAAACATCATTTGCACATCAGTAAGAAAACAAACAGGAGGAGATGGGGTCTTTTAAAAAGGAAAAAAAAAAAAGTACAGTTCTAGAGGCCATTCTGCCTGCCATTTCTCCTTCAATAAGGGTTCTCCTAGAGCTTAGCTGACTGCAATCTTGTTTTCTTCAAGGAAGTGAGGGAACTGGTGTTTGGGGACGCTGTCCGCAGCACCTGGTTTTTCTACTTCAGCACTAAGGGCGGACTGGGAGCCATCCATCTTGGAGATAGTGGTGTTGTTCACAATGGAGCTGGCCCCCAGGGAAACTGGGAGGGTAGGAATACCACCGCTCTGGATCACAGAGATTTCATTGGTCTTCATGGCCAGACCTCCATTGAGCATGGTGGTATACTGGTTCCACACGACAGGGTCCACGTTCACCGAAGGCGCCAGGATTTCTTTGGGAAACATCTCAGGGACTCTCTTCCCATCAGTTCCTAACAGAGCCATGGTGTTCTCGATGGCCAGCTTCCTCCCACGGCGTGCTGAGCTGTTGTTGGCCCCATGCGTCATGTAGTGGACCTATGGGAAGAGAAACAGAAAGGTTTCCACCAAAACCGATTTGAAAGCGTGCATGTTGGCAAGCTAGTCCATCTGCCTATGGGTTTGAACATTTTAAAATTCCAGGTTATCTGTTCTCTTGTGTATTATGTGTGGGGGTGGGGGGGCGGAAAATCAGATAATCTGGCAACAATGGGCCCACATTCCTGCCTAGAGGCAAGTAAAGACAACCAAAGCAGGGACATTTGCTCCAATTCTGTCCCCATCCCAACTCTTCATGTAAGCAATTTACAGGGACACCTACTATGCACCAGGCTCAAGTGCTGTGGTTAAAATCTGCAAAGAACAAACCCACACAGGTAACACTGCGCAGCACCGCGCAGCACTTCACACACACACACACACACACACACACACACACACACACACACACAGTACAAATAAAATGGGAAGATCTGTAAGGTCAGTAGGTTGCATCCAGGTCCGTATCCTGGTTGTGTTATTTATTCACATTAGAGTTTCGCAAAATCCTGCCACTGGGGGATACTGGGCAAAGTGCGTAAGGATCTAGGAATTCTGAGTCTGCAAGTACCTGAATAAAAAATGAGTTAAAAAATAACTTTGAACCGAACAGGACACTGCCCTGATGGAGCCACTACACACTACTCAATGATCGTCATCAATGTGATCGTTCTGTTATCACAGATAAAGCAAGCCCTGCCAGAGCAGTGATGGAAGGCCTCTGTGGGAATGAATGCTAGTTATTCTAGGATCGTAGGCAAGGCAAGGCCTCTTCTGATGACAGAAATCCTACCGTCTATGGCTCCTTCCAATTCTTGTTCTCGTCCAAGTTTCTAAACCCTTTTCAAAAAATGTGGTGGGCACTACTTTCTCAGCTCACCTCCTTTCAACGCACCGACATCCTCAGAAGTTAGTGGCTATCTTTGCCAGTGAGCTCAGAAGTGACTCATTCTTCATCGCTCTAAGCTGTTAAGATGTTCCAGGCATAATTTAAAACTCCTTACTAGTATGATTCATTTATCCTCCTGGACAACTCTGAAGTTGTCACTACCATCATCCCCACGCCTGGGAAACTGAGGCACTAGGAGCCATCTGCCCAAAGCCATTTGTGCAGCAAAAGGACTCCAGTCCTTCCCTGGGCTAATCCGAGGGCCTGTGAACTAACTGAAGTTTTCTATTTCTAGAAGTCAGTATTAGAGATTAAGTTACTTTGTGGTCCTTCCCTGACATTTTTGCCAACTGCAAAATTAAAAGAATATAGCTTGTTTTTGTAATAAGTATTTTTTTTTAAAGATTTTATTTATTTGACAGACACACAGTGAGAGAGGGAACACAAGCGGGGGGAGTGGGAGAGGGAGAAGCAGGCTTCCCGCCGAGCAGGGAGCCCAATGCGGGGCTCGATCCCAGGATCCCGGGACCATGACCCGAGCAGAAGGCAGACGCTTAATGACTTGAACCACCCAGGCGCCCCCGTAGTTAAGTATGTTTAATCTTTTAAATGATATACAGTCTTATGGGTCTTTAAGACTATATATAAGGGACGCCTGGGTGGCTCAGTCGGTTGAGTGTCTGCCTTCGGCTCAGGTCATGGTCCGAGGGTCCTGGGATCGCAATTTCAGAAACACTGTGATGTGAGAAAACGTACTTTCTGATGCCTATTTTGAGAGCCAGCTGTGAGATATGACTATACAGTACCCCACCGGTCCTTAGAAGAATCCGTCATGGATGGATGAACACCAATAAAGACCTGCTGAACACCTACCCCATCCCTGCTGAGAGCCCAAAGAAACTCACCTTCAAGTTGCCTTTGGTGGTGAACGCTCGCCCACATATGTTACACACGAAAGGCTTCTCCCCTGTGTGAGTCCGCTCGTGGATCTGCAGCGCACTCGCCGAGGAGAAGTTCTTCCCGCACCGTGTGCAGCCGTGCTGTTTGGCCTGTCGGCGTGGCTGGGCCGCTAACAAAGGTGTCATGCCTGGGGACATGGTCGTGGGTCCACCAAATGCACCAGGGACTTCAACTTTGACATAGGTTGGCTGGGCTCGGATAAATGTTGATGGCAGACTGCTACGACCTAGTATCCAGAGAAAAGAAACCCCAAACCTTTATCATCCCATACTCATTCCTTCTCCAACCACAAAAGAGCTTTGATGACAACTGCCCACCGAGAGCCTGGAAACAGCTTTTGGGACAATGTGTTATCTCCGAGGCAGCCTTCCTCTTTAGCACGCTGACCTGCCCAGGGAATAACAACTCAAATATTTACTTCGGAAATGTCACCATTTTAAGTGTTAAGGTATGGGCAACACACAAACCCCAGAAATTCAAGTTCCTGCATAGAAAGTTATCTTTAAGAGGAGCCTGGCTGGCTCAGTTGGTGGAGCTCCGTGATTCTTGATCTCAGGCTTGTGGGTTCGAGCCCCACGTTGGGTGTAGAGTTTACTTAAAAATAAATACCTAAAAACTACTTTAAAAAAAGTTACCTTTTATGCCTGGAGGGTAACCCTCTCGGGTTCCCTCCCTCCTTGGGAGCTTTGTGCTATTACTCTGCTATCACTCAGTAAAACCTTACTTTGCTGCCACAAAGAAAAAAAAAGAAAAAAAAAAAGTATGCCCGGACACCAGCTTTATTTCATTCTACATTACAGCTGTTTCCCCATTTCACCATTAATGACATCAACAGGCATCCCACAATTTATATGTGCACTTTACACAGTTTAGATTCTCCTCCTCATGCCCACCGCCTCCCCCCACCAAGAGTTATTAATCTGTGAACCTTCCATTAGGGAGAGGGACCTCAGAATCAAGGAACTATGGCTTATCTCAGTGGCCAAAATGCAGTGCCTACTTAAACATTTTCCTACTGGATCATTTCCTTAAGATTACCCAATGTCTCCCTGGGGCTCAACCACAAAAGTTAAAAACCAACAAGTGTGCTGTCCATACCCAATTTGCATTAACCACCGCAAATAAAAGGACCTTAGTACTAGGACAGAGGTAGTTATTATTGCCCTCTACCCAGAAGTACAAAGAGGCTAACTGCCCTACAAAGGAGCTGCTTTGCATACATCATACTGTCCATTTGCCAAGTTCAACCCAAGTTCCTTTTGGATGACCTTGTGCCCAAAATGGACCTAAGTTAAATCCAAAGCTCTATCACCTTCCATCTCAGTGCGGATGTTCTCGGAGCTGTCTGCTTTGCCACCAGCATCAGGAGATCTGGACTTGATGCTTTCTGCCTGGCTATTGGCTGGGGACAGTGCCTGGAAGGACGCAGTCTCCAAGACATCTGGACTTCGGCTTTGGTACTCCTGCTCTCCCATCACCGAGGACGAGGAGTCGTTGGTCAAGCCATCACTCTCCACCGAACCGTTTTCTCTGCTGCTTTGCCGCTGCAGGAGAAGAGGGGCAGGACCCACCTTCCCCGGGGCATCTAGGGAAGCCGTCACGGCAAACCCGAGCGTGGGTGATGCCGAATGCACGCTGGGAAGAGGCACGGGGACCTTCACGGAGCTACTGGGGGCATCCTGGGGGCCGACCTCGTCAACATCGATGCTTTCGATAACATCATCGTGACAGACGGCACCTGCGCTACCATGTTCACTGACCATCATGGACTCGGGACCCGTAAAGTCACAGGGATTCTCGGGCAGAGGCGTGTTGGGAATCTGGCCACCCATGTGCATCCGGATATGCTGCTGCAGCAGGACCGCGTTGGTAAACTTCTTCTGGCAGATGGGGCACGAGTGCTGCGTCTTTATGGACGTGTTGGTTCGGTGGACCCCGAGGTGCGTCTTCAAGTTACCCTTAGTGGAGAAGGCTCGCCCACAGATCTTACACTGGAATGGTCTCTCCCCGGTGTGGGTGCGGTAATGCATTTTGAGGGAGCTTTGGCAGCTTAAGACCCGGTGGCAAATGAGACATTCGTTGGGATCGGTGGTGGCCTTGTCGATGTTCTCCACCAGCTGCTGCAATTTCAGGGTCTCTGACCCTGGCTCGGGTGTCCCACTCCCTTGGAAGCCACCAACCCTTGGGGAACTGTGGTTTGGCCCCACCCCGGATAGTAGGGATCCATCCTCACTGTCTGGAGAAGGCCCGGGCTGTAGGTCGCTGGGCAGTGGGCCGCCCATGAGGTCCTTGGGGTTAGTCCCTGAAGAAAGATTTTGAGGTAGCCCTACGTTGGGGGTCCCTGTTACAAGGACAGGTTTGCTGTCTAAAGAGAGACTCGATTCATCTACGGGGACAGGTACAGAGAGTGCATAGGGAATGCCATTGCCTGCCGCCATTTTGTCGTGGAACTCGGCAAAGAGCTGGGGGTTCGCCTTCACCTGGGGATGTCGATGAAAGTGCACCTTGAGGTTGCCCTTGGTGGTGAACCGGTGGCCACAGACAGAGCACACGAAGGGTCTCTCTCCGGTATGGGAGCGGAGGTGGATCTGCAAGGAGCTATCAGTCCCAAAAACCTTGCTACAGTACTTACACTTGTGCTTGCAGAGGATGGCCTCGTCTTTGGGTTTGACCTCCACCGGGGACACGTTCGGGGGCTTCCCCTTCCCTTTCTTGGACGGGTCTAACGCCACAGTGGAGAAAGGGCTCTGGAAGAGCACAGAGCCCGGGGCCTGAGGTAGCAAAGCACCGGGAAGGCGCGACATGACGTTCGGCAGCACCCTCGTCCCATCCGGCTTCAGGGGGAAGGGCGCCAGCCCCTGGGACGCAGAGCTGCTGGTGGCAGAAGGGATGTTTGCGTGAGGTAGCTTGGCCTGTTTCAAGGCATCCAGAGACAGGCCCTGGCTTCCGGCTTTCTGGCTGAGCAGAGCCACGGCCGCCGAAACCTGCTGGGACATGTGGCTGCCCAAGGTCTTGAGGGTGTCCGCCCCCGCCACGCCCGAGTGGAGCGCGTGGGAGGCCCACATGTTCACCTGCACGCGGATCTGCTCGGTGAGCTGGATCTGCTGCAGCTGTTGCTGCTGCAGGCACAGGATCTGCTCGAGGACCCACGGGATGCTGCCGGCGCCGGGCAAGGGGGCTGGCGGCGCGTCGGCGCTCCGCTGGGTCACCGCCACCTTGGTGCCCCGCAGGGCCTGAAGAGTGACGTTAGTGTGGGCCACTTTGCCTTTGGGTAAATAGCTTAGGTCCTGGGACGTGGATGGCAGGGCGGTCTCGGTCTTCAGGTACACGACCGACTCGGCCCCCGGCTTCTCCTTCATCTCCCCCGAGCCGCCGCCATCCTCCCGGGGACCCTCCTTGCTGCTCGGACTCAGCACAGCCCCGGCGAAGTCCTCTGAAGGCACTGGCCCCTCACTGTCGTTCATGATGAGGACAGGTGGATTTTTAGTGCAATTCTTCTTGTGTTCTAAGAACTCGGAGAAGCTGAAGAACTCCGCACAGCATTTCTCACAGATGTGCGTCTCCTCCCGCCGAGTCCTCTTTGCTGTCATTCCATCCCTGCTGGCTTCATGGCCATTCCCTGGGTGGTTCATTGGAGCACCTGGGACAAGAGAACACATGCTAAGAACTGTGCCCAAGAAGGGATGTGGGGTAATTTCTAGCGAAGAACCACAGCTCACAATACAGACGCCTTCATGACCTGTGTCCTAAGAGGCAGAAGACTGTGAAAGGGAACCAGCCATTCAGAGGTCTGAATGACCTAACCACTCGTGTAGTGGGTTGAATTGTGTCCCCCCCACCCCCACCCCAAATATGTCCAAGTCCTTATACCCAGCACCTGTGCATGTGAACTTATTTGGAACAGGATCTTTGCAAATCTAGTTGGGAGGATCCCTAACCCAATGCCTGATGTTCTTCAAGAGATAGGGAAAGGAGAGATGGAATAAATAGGGCCCTATGGGGACTCCTCGGTGGCTCAGTCGTTAAGCATCTGCCCTCGACTCAGGTCATGATCCCAGGGTCCTGGGATCAAGCCCCGCATCGGGCTCCCTGCTCCGCAGGAAGGCTGCTTCTCCCTCTCCCACTCCCCCTGCTTGTGCCTCTCTTGCTGTGTCTCTGTCAAATAAATAAAATCTTTGGGCGCCTGGGTGGCTCAGTTGGTTAAGCGACTGCCTTCGGCTCAGGTCATGATCTCACGGTCCTGGGATCGAGTCCCATATCGGGCTCCCTGCTCAGCAGGGAGTCCGCTTCTCCCTCTGACCCTCTTCCCTTTCATGCTATCTCTCATTCTGTCTCTCAAATAAATAAATAAAATCTTTGAAAAAATAAATAAATAAATAAAATCTTTAATAAATAAATAAATAAGGCCCTAGGAAGGAATTACAGGGCTGTAACCAAGGACTCCTGGAAGCCAAGAGAAGACAGAAAGGAGGCTTGGAACAGTTTCCTCCCCAGAGTCTCCAGAAGGAACCAACCATCCCCGCCAACACCTCAATTTCAGATGTCTGGCCTCCAGAATCATTTGTTTTTTGCTGTTGTTAAGATTTTGAAAAAGACAGCATAAGCAGGGGGAGAGGCAGGGGGAGAGGCAGAGGGAGAAGCAGGCTCCCCACTGAGCTGGGATCCTGCTGTGGGGCTCGAACCCAGGACCTGGAGATCATGACCTGAGCCGAAGGCAGATGCTCAACCATCTGAGCCACCCAGGCACCCCTAAATTTCTGTTGTTTTAAGTCATCCAATTTGTAATGGAAACCCTAGGAAATTCATACAATTTATTATTAAAAATAATCCCCTTGGGGCTCTGCACCCAGAGTGAGCTTGCTAAGGCAAATGGGTCTCTGAATATAAGTGACATTGGAAACCTGCTCAAATATGGCTGCTCACCACCACTGTGGGGCCCCTAAAAGCGAAACTGCATTAAATCACTCATTCAGGGATGCCTGGGTGGCTCAGTTGGTTAAGCGTCTGCCTTCGGCTCAGGTCATGATCCCAGAGTCCTGGGATCGAGTCCCTCACGGGGCTCTCTGCTCAGCAAAGAGCCTGCTTCTCCCACTGCCTGCCGCTCCCCCTGCTTGTGCTTGCTCTGACAAATAAATAAATAAAATCCTAAAAAAAAACCCCACTCATTCAGTATAACGAGTGTACCTTCCCAGTTTCGGGTGCCAACAATTGTGAGAACAGTGCCAAATTCACTGAAAATACGGAGAACGGCACGCTGGATCCATTTACACAGGAAGGCCAGGCAGATATTCCTATAGGAATATTTTCATATGAGACACTGACAAAAGAAAAGATTTCATGTTCAAGGAAGGCTGTGACTATGTGACTTTGATGACCTTACAGGTCATGAAAAACTTAAAAGTCTTACCCGTCAGGACACTAAAAGGGTTAATAAACCATTATGTAAAAAGGGAAGCCTGAGAATGGAAAGGGGATGAGAATGATGGGTTTCATTCTTCTCCCTGTACTTGCAACTTCTACCACTCTAATTTATCTGAAATGAAATATACAAAATCAAACATCTTCCTACATCTGGGCAGTTACATTCCTAAAGAGGACTGGTCCGTGGATTTCTTTTGTAATTGGGTCCTATTCCGTTAACGCTAGCCTGCATATTAAAATGCCCATCTTGGGGCTGTGGCTTTATCTGGATGCTTGGGTCCTGAAAGCAACAAGTTGGGTGAAGAGTCTCCCTAAGCTACTTTATTGCTCTCATTTCCTGGCTATCGATTGTATGTATATTCTCCCACTAAGAAGTCAGAGGTATACCTCGGAGCCAGCAACTCTTAGGTGTATGGATCTAAACCACACAGATAATTGCAGAAGTATACGAAGATCCATGTAAGAAGGGTTGTTTTTGTTTACAGAAATGTTTATAGCATAAGTAAATTTTGATTCACCCATACAGCAAAAATGGCCTGGGCGCCTGGGTGGCTCAGTTGGTTAAGCGACTGCCTTCGGCTCAGGTCATGATCCTGGACTCCCGGGATCGAGTCCCACATCGGGCTCCCTGCTCGGCGGGGAGTCTGCTTCTCCCTCTGACTCTCCTCCCTCTCATGCTGTCTCTCATTCTCTCTCTCTCAAATAAATAAATAAAATCTTTAAAAAAAAAAAAAAAGGCCTAACTTCTGTATGACATGGAGACAGATGTTAGGTCAAAGAAATAGGCTGCAGAACAGTATGTAAAATGTGACCACTTTTGTTTAAAATAAAACGTGTTTGAAATGTAGGGATGCGTGGAAGAAAGGCCAAGAAGGATACATCTCCCTTTTAAGGAAATTATTACTTTTTAAAGAAAACGAATATATTTTTGCCTCTCAACTCCTTCGGTGATTACACTCCCTAAAACCATAGGGGTTTGTTTGTTTTTTTAAAGATTTTATTTATTTATTTGACAGAGAGAGACACAGCGAGAGAAGGAACACAAGCAGGGGGAGTGGGAGAGGGAGAAGCAGGCTCCCCGCCGAGCAGGGAGCCCGATGCGGGGCTCGATCCCAGGACCCTGGGATCATGACCTGAGCCGAAGGCAGACGCTTAACGACTGAGCCACCCAGGCGCCCCAAACCATAGGGTTTTGACAGAGAAGTCCACCACAGTATGGGGGAGGAGTTGATCTTGGAAGAAAAAAGTGTATTTCTCTTGAGAAGGTTTACAGAGTTTCAAAAAGTGGTTCTTTAAAACTACATAAGGTGGCCTAATCTTTATGAATTTCAGACCCGGCACTATGAAGTTTTGCAAGTGTGTGTGGGTTGGGGGTGGGCCAGGGAGAAAGAGCCAACAAGCCAGGTCTGGCCTGCCAGTGCAGGGAAAGCAGGTTAGGGCTGACCCAGCACTTGCCTGTGAACAAGTTGGATATGGTAGCCTTAGCCCTCAGAATCTGCCTGAGGGCGCCTGGGTGGCTCAGTTGGTTAAGCGACTGCCTTCGGCTCAGGTCATGATCCTGGAGTCCCTGGGAGTCCCACATCGGGCTCCCTGCTCAGCAGGGAGTCTGCTGCTCCCTCTGCCCCTCCCCCCTCTCATGTGCTCTCTCTCTCTCATTCTCTCTCAAATAAATAAATAAAAATCTTTAAAAGAAAAAAAAAGAATCCGCCTGAAACATGCATAATCATGACAACCTCATAAGGTAGATATGCCTGGGTTAAGTGAAGTTTTTAACAAATGTGTGTCAAATGCCTACTAATGTGCCTGACGCCATCCTGGATAGGATCTGGCCAAAGTGCAGATACTGTGGTGTTCAGTGAACATTAGTTTCTCTACACCCTCTATTTCTAATGGCTCAAATGGTTAGCAGGGCAACCAGGGCTGCTGAGAACAAGATTTAACAGTAACGGTCACTGAATGCCTAACTCATTTACCAATACTTCCCACCTCCTACTGGGCACAAGACAGGGGAGCTAGGGATCTGACAACGGTGGTGAAAAAGATGAACCTGCTATTCTTGTCTGTCTGCAGTTCAGACTAGGGACCTCTAGGTGCCCCATACTATACTCACCCAATCTATGAAGTATCTGCCCCATTTAGAGATGAGAAACACAGAAGTCACAGTATCGTGACTTTCCCCAAGGCAACACAATTAAAAATTAGTCATAGGTAACTTCTGAGCACTTACTATGTGCCAGGCAACAATTTATAGGTTATAACAACTTTGAGGTAGAGGCTATCGTATTTCACAGAGAAACCAACGCACAGAGGACATCAGTTTGCCCCAAGTAATACATCTGATAAACTGCAAGGCCAGTATTAAAACCCAGGCATGCAGCGCCCAGATCCTCCCTTTCTTCCTACACTTCCTACCATAATATGTTTCTTCTGTTGAGACTGCAACTATCTTTCCTCTAGAAGACACCCCAGGGAGGACAGACAAGCCTGAGGGGTCAGGGTGGCAAGGAAGGGGAAAGGGACCAGGGCACATGCCACTACTATCTTTCTGCGACTCCCTGAAGTCACTTTAAGTTAGTACACAATGCACCCCTGCTACCTAACCGGTGATCAATAGGTAAGTTCCTGATCCCAGGCATAGAATCCAGTTAAAAATATTTGTCAGTTCCCAGAATACAGTATCTATCCCTACACTTTCCCAAGACAGGGAGTGGGGTGTTGGAGGGGTTGTTACATAGCACTTTCCGGAAAAGCAGTTCTGGCAATTATGTGTCAAGAACCTTAAAACAGAGAACTTTTTAACAAGTGTCTCTTGGCAGGGAAATACACACTGTATATTTACACACCCTGGTAGGTGTATATAAGAGATACAGCTCCTTCCCAGCACTATCGGCAACATCAGGTTGGTGCAATTCTCCTTTGACCCTTGTTAGGCGTTTACTTTATGAAATACAAGGATACATTTCTCATATTAACAAACAGCAAAAACAAAAACAGATGCACTCTGTGGTCAAGCAGTAAGGTTCTGATTAAATAGGTCAGGGTAGGGGCGCCTTGGGTGGCTCGGTTGGTTAAGCGACTGCCTTCGGCTCAGGTCATTCATGATCCTGGAGTCCCAGGATCGAGTCCCGCATCGGGCTCCCTGCTCAGCGGGGAGTCTGCTTCTCCCTCTGACCCTCCCCCCTCTCATGCTCTCTCTCTCATTCTCTCTCTCAAATAAATAAATAAAATCTTTAAAAAAATAAAATAAATAGGTCAGGGTACAGGGGAAAAAAAGGGACTACTTCGTAGCCTACCAAAATAAAGCAGATCTATGTTATCTGTGCTGCTCTAGGGGACAACTGCCTGGGATTTTATTTCAAGAGGACGAGGTGAACGGGATGTATCTCTGTGGTCCCATCTGTGTTTGTGGATAAAGATATAAATATGTACGTGGAAAAATTTCTATCTGAAGTAAGAGAAACGAGGGCTGCGCTCTAAGCTCTTGGGAGTGTGGACCTGGGGACTGAGGAAGAGAAAAATTTTAAAGTATCAACTTTTGTACTACGGTTTCTTTCTCATTAGCATGTTTAAAAACCTGGACTCCACCATTCTAACTTCTGGAAATCTCCAATAAAGCCCCTGCAAGAATGCCCATCCCACTCTAAGGGAAACCACCACCACCCTCCACAAACAAAACACATGCTATTGCACCTTAACCCATTCATCTCTTCAGCCACATAATCAAGCAAGCGTCCTCTGTCCCAATTTGCAGATGCACAAACTGAGGCTCAGAAATAATTAAGTGGCTCAAGGCAACAAACTGCTAACCAGAAGAAGATGATCAGGGATTGTATTCTTAAGTACCATCTAGAAGGGCACTAAACTTAGTGGCCTCATTTATCGTGTTTCTTCTAGAGCCGAGTTTCTCACACTTCTTTCCATTTCATCATTCTATGGAGGTTTTTAAAGCTTTCTTTTCGTAACTACTGCCCCCCCCCATGAAATTTTAATACCACAAATATACTGTGTATCTGTTTATGCACTATGGTCCTTCGGAAGGCCACAAACCACTGTAAATCAATCTTCCGTCCCCTCCCCCTCAAGAAATGTTCATACCACCCCCCAAAAGAAATTAAAAAAATGTTCACTCCCTTAGGGACAATATTCCTTCATTGAAATCAGGTTCTAAACCAGCATTCTTAAACTGGAGTCCATGAAATTAGATAAGAAAAAAAAAATCTTTATTTTCACTAATCTGTACTAAAATTTAGTATTTGAGGGGTGCCTGGGTGGCTCAGTCATTAAACATCTGCCTTCCGTTCAGGTCATGATCCCAGGGTCCTGGGATCAAGCCCTGCATCGGGCTCCCTGCTCAGCGGGAAGCCTGCTTCTCCCTCTCCCACTCCCCCTGCTTGTGTTCCCTCTCTGTCAAATAAATAAGTAAAATCTTAAAAAAAAATAAAAATTAAATAAATAAAATTTAGTATCTGACTTTCAATGACAGATGTGGGAAACACACCACAAGGCTATCTGCATAACCTGTGACTTCATCACCAACAGCAGATCTTTTCATATGATGTTAATGCCATTGCCTTACTGGAAATTCTGGTGGTTATCTGACCAGCAGTGCCGATCTTATTTAATGCGTTCATAAAGAAGCACATTATATCACAAATATTTTTTGGTTTTGGTAACTATATATATATATATATTTTTTTTTTTTAAAGATTTTATTTGACAGAGAGAGACACAGCGAGAGAGGGAACACAAGCAGGCGGAGCGGGAGAGGGAGAAGCAGGCTTCCCGCCGAGCAGGGAGCCCGATGCGGGGCTCGATCCCAGGCCCCTGGGATCATGACCTCAGCCGAAGGCAGATGCTTAACAACCGAGCCACCCAAGCGCCCCAATAACTACATTTCAACGCAATTTATTTCCTTGGTGTTTCTGTGCATTTTAATTTTGCATTTAAATGCGTTCTGTGGAGAAGGAATCTACGGCACAAAAAAGGTTAAGCTCCCCTGCACTAGAAGGATCTAACAGTTTCCAAGAGTGATTTACAACCTGAATACCAGCTTGCCTTCACTGTATACACAGGCTGGCCTCTTCTGCAGGTTGGATGCAAAACCAACAACATCCCACTTGAGTCTTAAAACAGCAGAAGCTCTGAATGCATGTGCAGTAAAACGTACCTTCTGCATCCAGACCACCATGGGCAAATACCAAAGCCCTACTTGCCCGAGAGAGTAAGAGGACTGGGTTATTAACAATTGCCTGCTCCGCTTAAGTTAACCCTTCCCAAAAGGAAAAGGCAGAGTTCAGAGAGATTACCCAGCAACTAGTTCTTCCATCTTTTCCACCCCACCCCCACTCCGAATTTTAGGAATGTTATCTCTCAGCATCTAGTTATCCAATAAGTTGGAAGAATGCAGTAAACCCAGCAGGGGTCTTAGATTCAATCACTGCCAAATGGATAGAAAATACTCTTACTATTGTATAGAAGAAAGGCTCATCTACTAGAAGCCAATCAAACTCTGGAGCCTCCAAAATGCTTAAAAAATAAAACCTATATAATCTTGAGAAAAGCATTATGACTCAAGCTTATTTCCCCTCCCCCATTTCTATATTAGAAGAACCACAATGAGTAGATTAAAGTATACAATATCTTCGACCCTCCCCCACCCACAGGATAATTGCTTACCAAAAAACAAAAGGGATGGCCTTTGAACCAGTTGAAAGAAGTGTCCATTTTACGAGTTTAATTTTACATCTCAATTCAGCAATCCCAGAAACACTTAAGTAACAAGGCTTTAACTCACTTCATAGATAGCAAATTAAAGCTATAATTAAGTTTGACTTAATTTAAGAGCTTAAAACTTGTTCGGAACGGTCCTGGATCAAAATTCAGAGACTCTGCTGAGAAGGAAAAACGGTAAAAGAATCCAAGAGGGCTGTAACAGCTGTTAATGTGTCTGAGTTCTGCTATTTACATTAAGAGATAGGTCCCATTTTCCCTCAACTGGAGTTCATCTTTTAAGCAAACGTGTAAACTCCATGTAGGCAGGGGCTTTTGTTTTCTCCTTCTAGAGTCCTCCCGCGCCCCCCAACAAAGACTGACAGTCACGAAATTCATTTGAAAAAAAAGGATGGGGGTAGTAACTGGAGATGCAGTGCTTGTGTGAGTTTAGTCTTTTAAAATGGTTTAGATGCTTTCCTTAAAGAATCAAAAGTACAACAGTTAAGGGCTGAGGAAAGAGGGAACTTGTTGAACTCTTCCCCATGATTTTTCCAGGGCAGTAAGGCCCAGAGCATGAAATGCAAACACTGCTTTATTTCCAACTCTCCTCCCCAAAGACCCCTTAATCTAAAGTCCGAAAAGGCACATCTCAAACTTTAAAAGGGAGGCGAGATTGTCAAACTCGACCAGCTAAACACTCATCAGGGCTCCTTCATCAAAGGAACTGATGGAAAATCCCATCTCATAACCAACCAGAGTCAGATCATGAGAAACAGCTCCTTGGATTCGGAGCATGGCTAAAATCAACCATGAGCAAGCCATTTCAACGGGGAGCTACTGTTTACTCTAAAATGAGTACAAATGAGAATTAAAGATAATGTACTTGAGGTCCCCAGCCTCGTTAGTAGGCTACAGTTAAAAACTGCAGAATCATCTCAATGAGCAGTTCAGAACTGTCTTGACACAAGAAGTAAATAAAATTGAAAACAAGTTATTTTTAACAAAATTGATTACTAATCACATTCCCAGCACACAGTGGGGGTCCTTCTGCAGTTGAAATGATCTGAGCAGGACTCTTTACCTCCACCGTATAAAGGAAAAATCCAAAAGCTCAGAGAAATCGAGCAGGTCTCAAGGTTACACAGCTGAAAGTCATACAACCGGATTGGAATGCACATCTCTAAAATCTTACCAAAACACTAACTTCATTTAAAAAGAGGAAGTGCTGACTGCATCCCCTGCCTCCCAAGATGGCTCCCCAACTCCCCACCCATGAGGAAGCCAGGGGAGGCTGAAATGACCAAGTACCGACTTGTGCAACTTATTTTTAACGGAACAAAAGGGGCTCCGGGCAAGCTGGAGCCCCTTTCTCTGTCGGAAACGAAGATCGAAACACAGAAAGTCTGGCCTGCAACATTCAAGCTACTATCAACGAGATTTCCCTCTCTCCCCAATTAAAATAGGAACTTCCAAGGGCCCTCTTGCTAAATCATTACCGCTAGCGGAGGTCATTTCAGTTTAGAAACTGGGGCTAGGCAGTTGTTTGAAACTTGGGGATCTTAATCGTTGATGGTTGTAATCCAGTTTAGCACAAAGGGCATTCGAAACTCTTTTGAGAAAATGCTAATTTTCCCCGTATGTAGCGTGAGACCACTGCCCACCTGCAGATGTTTTGATCTGCTAATTGATCCCCAAACTCCATTTTCCTCTCAAGAATTCTTTACAAGTGGATCTCAAATTGGTTTTGCAAAATAGGAGTGGGCCAATCTTAGTTTTTAAAAAATTACGCATATCTATGTATCTGTCGGTCTACACAGATCCACACAGATCTATAGATCCGTGTGTCTATATAGCTGCATATATATTAATACGGAGATAGGTACGTACGTACCAAGCTGCTCAAATGCAAAATGCAGCCATTAAAATGTATACTGCTTGAGGAAAACTACCTTCTGTCTCATGGTGGCAACTGGAGATCCTGCAAACACATTCTAGAATCGAGGAACTCTTTTCAAGAATTCCAAAGACTTGGCAAAGAGTACCAAGTACAGCCAAGGCTCGCGCAATCAACTGGCTTAGGTCCCCAGGGGCGCCCATCCTTGGGCCCAGCCAGGCGCTCTCCATCCCCACCCCCCAACCCGTCCCACCCATCAGGTGTGAGCCGGTACCTGTGAGGGGACCCGCCTCTCAGCAAAGCGTGCGGCTCCAGGCTGGGCCTCCAGGGGGCGCCTGCGCGCAACTCGGCGGTCCGCTGTAACCCCAGCGCTCAATAGCGAACCCACCCCCCTCCCAAATCGTGGAGGGAGCGCACAGTCAGGCCTGAGATCCTAAGCGGAGCTCGTGTTAACTGACTGCAAACTCCAACCAGCGTTAATTTAAGAAGCCACCCTGTAACAAGCTCCCCGCAAAGGTGCCAAACACCACCAAAAGCACCACTTGCTGCGCCCACCAAAAATAAAGGGGGTAGGAGAACGGGGAGGTCAAAGCAGAACCAGGGGAGGGGTCAGAGCCCGGAGCTCGCCCCTCCTCTTGGGAGGAAGCGGGCGGGCGGAGGGTTAACCCTTTTGTTCCAGGTGGGCCAGGCGACGAAGCCTCTCCATGCTCTCCCCCCAAGTGCCCCCCCGACCCGAGGCACAAAGAGAGTCCATCCTCCTGGGGCCTCGGGTGCCCGCAGCCCTGACCATCAGACGCCCCGAAAACGCACAGCTGCCCCTGGTCAAGCCGATCTCTTTAATTTGCCCTGGAAAAAAGATGTTACTTGCGGGGGGGGGCGGATAGAGATTTACATTAACCGATTATAAATTTGGGAAACATACTACATTCCCTCCCCGGAAAAAAGGGGTAGGTAGCCAAAAAGGAGCGCAGCCTTCCCATCGGAGTTGGGAGTTGTGGCTTAGAATGTCTGGGATTACAGTGCACACCCCCATCAGCGGCTGGGAAATTAGAAAGCAGGCGGGGAGAAGAGGGGAAACGACCCACAAGGCCCAAGAGGAGGTTAACAACGCCCCCTCCCCCCATGCGTAGCTAAAAACTTATCAGGCGACAATTTGGCGGGCCAGGACCGAGGGGAGATAGTGGGAAATCGACTCGCTCCTACACCCTCCTCGGCCAAGTGACTAGGAGAAGGGGAGTTTGTCCGGCCGCTCCCGGCGGGGCGAGGGTCCCGAACGCCTCCCGACCCCGGAGACGCTCCCCGCGGAAGCGTGGGGCGGGTCAGCCCCGGGAGCTCGCCCTGGCCGCGACCGCCCAGCCCTGGCCCGACCTCTCCCCTCTGGCCCCCGAGGCACGCTTCTGGAAAGCCGGACACCCCAGGAAAGCCCCGCAAAATTCCAGCCGGGTGCACCCCAGAGGAGCTGCCGCGCGCCCGCGACCCCGGCCCCGGGGAGCCTGCACCCCTCGGGCTCGCCGCGGTTATTTTTAGGAAGTCGGAAATCAAAGATGGCTGGAGGTCAGGCCCCGAAAGGTTAGGGCGAAGATCGCAGGCGGCAAAGCCCGGGGAGAAGCCAAAACCCTAAAGAAATTTTTTTTAAAAAGGGAAATACTGTGCCCTTCGCCCCCACCTCTTCGGGCCCTCCAATCCCCTCAGAGCGGGTGGCCCGCACCCCAGCTCCCGGAGGTGGGGAGAGGTCGCGCCCCCCTCCCCCCGCTTGGCCCGGGAGGGGCGCGTGCAACAGATCGCCCTCCCCCCGGGGGTCTTCCAGGGGTGCGCCCCTTCTCCAGCCTCCTAGAAGAGCCCCCAAGGGGTGAGGGAAAAGGTGGGGACCCCCGGGGTCTTTCTTTTAAAAGCGGCGCCAGGGAGGGAGGAGGGGAACCTAAGTTACAAGTTGGGGGGAGGTTACTAGCGAGGGGAGTGGAACCAATTAAGAGGGGCAAGGGACGAGAAGGGAACCTTTCAGGAATGAGGGACAGAGGGTGGGGGTCAATCTTACAACAAGAGGAGCGAGACCTGGGGGTGAAACTTACACAAGAGAGGGAAGCCGTAAAGTGTAAAATTAACAAGGGCGGGGGTGGGGGGTGGGAACGAGGGTGCCTTCTCTAGAGCTGAGCCCCCAGATCTTGGTTCCAGAATCTGCGTTAGAAGCCGCTAGTTCCCCGAAGCTCGCGCCTTCGAGGGTCCAGCGAACGTCCGGGAAACTGCCCGCCCCCGGCGCGCGCCCCCAGCCCCACTCACCCGGCTCCCCCGCCGCCGGCGCCGCTGGGGCCGCATCTGCAAACTCCGGGGCCGGCTGCTGCGGCTGCTGCTCGCCCTGGTCCTCCTCCGAGTTGATGTGCTGGGGTTTCGCCTGCTTGCGCCTCGACATGGTGCGAGCATCGGGCCGCCCGGAGAGCCGCGGTTATTTGCCCACTCCGCCACAAATTCCTGGAGTTAGGAAATTTACCCCCCTTCGGCCGGAACGCGCATGTCCCAGTAATTATTATTATCAATAATGCATTGCGATTTATCATGAGCCCTGACAGCTGATTGGCCTGGGTCCAAGACCTCAGAGATCATTTAAATAAGCCCTCATTGATCAGGGAGGGGCGAGGCATTCTGGGCTTTGTAGTCCGGCCCTGCATGCGACAAAGGCGTGTTCCTCGGGGGAGCGCAACTAATTAGCATCCGGGCTCAGATTGGCTGGATCGTGCACGAAATCAGAGGGGGACCCATCCTCGCTCCAGCTATCTGAGTCCTTGGAGAGAAGAATAAAAATAATTGTGTGCTTATTAAAAATTAGGAGCGTCCGTAAAAGTTTTGGAACGAGCGTATCTGGTAGTGTGCTCCAGAAATTACTTTTGTAAGGTTGATATCCGCGCAAGCCGGGGTTGGAAGGTCTTTTCAGTGGAATAGTTTGGCACAATTTTCACATCTACCCAGAAACCCTGCAAACAAAAAACAGATATGACACATGTCTCCTTCCATCTTATTTTTTATTGAAATGTTTAAATGGAATTTCGAGATGCCTGAAGAATAGTGAAAATGGTGGTTTATTCAACCTTCCCAATCCATCTCACCTCTTAAAATGGCCTTGGAATTTCCAAAATTTCAGATTATCCTCTCATCATGATTTATTTCCTTTAAATGCTAAATAATAGCCCCAGGGTTCATATTCGCGAGGATTGGTTTGTTGTTACAATGCGACCGTGGTTTTTGGTTTGGGGGCTTTTTACTCTAAAATGACTGGATACTAAATACAGAAAAGGCAGATTAAAGGCCAGTATAGTCAAAGATAGTATCAAAACAGCAAGCAATTGCATTTTTTCCTCCACAAGCCATAAAAGTCTGATAACATCATATTTTATTGCTGAGACAGTGCTCCTGCATCTCCCATGGAATAGCAGTGAGTACTGTCAGAGTAACTGGGTGTCACTAAACTAATCGCTGGAATTTTTTTGCAATACGGACTTCATTATGGAAAAGGGGTATAGTTCAAAGTGATTGCATCATCCTGACATGGGGATACCTGGCATTTTCTAAAATTGTGTGTGTGTGATATTACATGTATATACATCGATACAGTAAATCTCTATATTTAATTCCACTAACTGCCTTGCGTAATGTAAATGCTCAATAAATGTTGAATAAATGATGAAATTTTCAGCCTTCTAAGTCTTTGATGGGTGTTTCCGTGACGCCTCTGGGCCTGCCTCTTTATTTGGCGTTCACTTCATTGTAAGAGAACTGTAAACCATCCACATTTGTGCCTTGCATTTTCTCGATTAGTTATATATCAAGTTCCCAGCTTGTAAGAGTTTCTTGTGAGCTCATCAGAAATGCAAGCAAAATAGAATGCTGGGCTCATAAATACATTCACCTGGGTGTTTGGACATCCCAAGGCAGAAAATAAATCAGCTTGATCATCTTTTTGATATTCATGGCCATCAATAAAAGCTTACTGAAAGAAGGTTAACCTCCAATTTTGAGTCTCTGTTTGAAAATGTTTTGCATTGTTTTATGTAAGTCCCCTAAAGCAAAAAAGATAGAATTACAGTCAGTGGCCAAAGTTGGGAAGGTAAGGATTTGGTTTAATAATACATGGAAGCTGTTTAGAATTCTCATCCTGAGTAAAAAAGCCAATTAACACCTGCCTTGCTGACTAATTTACTTATATTCCCAACACCTTTTCTGTTTAACGTGGCTTAGCAGGAGATGTAATTGACAAATCTAAACGAATGTACAGTAAGTTTACAGCTCAAGACCTCTCAGTGGTTTAAGGAAAACCTCATTAAAGATACAGTTTCTTATATTTATTTATTTTAGTTGATAGTTTCATCATTTCTACTTAGAACAAGGTCAGAAAACTACCACTTGCATCTCCAAGTGATGATGATAGTAATTATTGTTTGAGCCCCTGTTATGTGGCGCAGCAGACCCGCTAGATGCACACTCCCTTGTTTTATCTTCCCAGGGAAACTGAGGCTCAGAGATGTGAAGTGACTTAGTTAGGAAGTGGCTGAGCTGGTGGTCGATCCCTAAACCTGGCTCCAAAATTCTTATTGTATCCCCGAACCTGTCATGCAGCTGAAGCTGAATATAGACAAGAAAACAAGAACAAGAAAAAATGGGGGCAAAAGAAAACATAGGCTTAAGTAAGCCTGTCCTGGAAAATCCAGGCTCTGTAGAAGTAAATTCTACAGGTAAAATCAAGGAGTTCTCCTCCAATGGAAACCTTCCATGAACATCATATCAAGAAAAGAAGGCTGTCATACACATTTTGAACCTACCTCCTAGACCCTAGAGCAGAGCAGGTGAATAGAGAATAGAGAGCTACATGCAATACCCCCAATCAAAGGCATTTTTAAAAATTATTTAATATTCCTTGAAGAACCCAAAGACCTGGGTGGAACCAGAAAGAAAAAAAAAAGATCAAAGTAAAAGATAATATTAAGCTTTTTAATGCCTTCTGTTAGGTGACTCGGTTTATATAATCCAATCATTCTCACTCTTTGCCCCAGGCAGAAATTGTTGGGAAATTCATTTCTTGTTCTATCTTTCAGGCAAGCGGTCTATGAAAACTGAGGCTTTACTGTCAATGAGGATATTTGGGCTACATAATCCTATTTCATCCTCATTAAAATCCTTTTTTTATTCCTGTTTCATGATGGGAAAACCAAGCTCGGAGTTCCTGTCAGCACCTTGTAGGTACTCACAAATGCACGCTCAATGTTTGAACTCCGTAACTGTCCAGTTAAACGGCATAGGTCCCCCTGGAGCTCAGAGCTTCTACCCCTTTCGGCAAAAATCCCACCTCTGCGTCACCCGGCCCTTCCCTCCTAGGTTTCCAGTCTCCAGATTTCCCTGCCTAACACGTACCTTGCCTCACCCAAACCAGGTCTCACCTTTTCATCTCCTAGAAGCCAATTCTTCCTTTGATAGCGTGGTTCAAAATTTATGATTATAGATTTAGTTGTATGTCCGTTTATTGCTTGTTTTTCCACAGTGTCTGCGCGAAAGCAGACACCTTCACCACTGAGCCCCTAGCCCTTCGCCACAGCAATGGAACATGGAAGTCGCAATAAATAATGAATGAATCCATCCATGGCAAATGATTTTGCAGGCCTGAATATAAAATAAAGTATTAAAAGGCAATTACCCTTGGTGGGAATGTAAATTGGTGTGGCTGCTGGGGAAACAGTATGGTAGTTCCTCAAAAAAATCAAACATCGCGTTACCATACAATAAAGCATTTCCACTTCTGGGTGTATGCCCCAAAGAACAAAAAACAGGGACATGAAGACATATTTGTACACCCGTGTTTGTAGCAGCATTATTCCCAAGAGCTAAAACGTGGAAGCAAGCCAAGAGTTCATCCACAGATGAACGGATAAACAAAATGTGGTGTCTACACACAAAGAAATATCATTCAGCCTTAAAAGTGAAAGAAATTCTGGCACGTGCTACAACATGGATGAACCTTGGGAACATGATGCTAAAGGAAATAAGCTAGTCACAAAAAGACAAATACCAGTTGATTCTACTTACATGAGGTGCTTATAAGAGGGGGGAGGGGGAGTTGTTTAATAGGTATGGAGTTTAGTTTTGCAAGATGGAAAGAGATCTAGAGATTGCACAGCAATGTGAATGTTCTTAATACCACTGAACCGTACACCTAAAGACGGTTAAGATGGTAAAATTGTATTTTACCACAAGTGGGGAAGATTGTATTTTACCACAATTGGGGAAACAAGGCCGTTACAAACTGAGGGCTGCCCAATTGTATTAATTTATTAAAAACTATCAAACTGTACACTTACAATGGGTGCATTTTATGATATGTAAAGCATACCTAAATGAAGCTGTTTTTAGGAAGGCAGTTTAGAAATTTGGTTATCCCTATAATTGAAAGGGCCATAAATATGGGGGTGTTTTTTTTTTCCTATGTGGGATTGCCAGCATCACAAGCTTGAAAAGGCTAAAATGGTAAGGCTGGTGTCCATAAATCATGATCTGCCACTGCAAAAGTATGCCCCTTTGGGTCTCTAATTATTCATGCCAGGAAACGGCCACGTGGACCGACATGGTAACCATTGCTGCTTAAATTTGGGAAATGTGAGGCTTGGATTCGGGAAGTATAAAGAGTGGCCTTTTTCTCAGCATGGATCAACCTCTTGGAGGCTATGGATTTGCATCGATTTGATATCGGCCTGCCTCATGGAAGGTTTTATTTCTGGAAGGAAGTCTTCAAATTCTAGAGATTTAGAAGTTGAGCTAAAATTGCTTAAGAAATCATGCTTGTAATTCACCAGGAGTGCTTTATTATGGGGCCAAATGTCCACTTTTCTGAGCGTCCTGGCTTGGAGCCCCTCTGTTAGGATGATTTATGGTTGCAAAGGCTGGCTAATTGCAATAATCACCACTTAACTGATGATTCTCCCCCTCCCTCATTTTGGTATCTCAACATGTTGCCATTTTATCAATCCCAAATTGGTATCGAACAATTTCCTGCCCTAATTAGTCTTCCTAGTTGCTGCTAATATATGGAAATCTACAAGTGTATACTCAAAAAAAAAAAAAGAAAGTATTAATACTCCAGAGTTCGTTAAAGCAGAAATGAAATGTCAGCAAGAATTTCTCCTGCCAGTTCTTCATTTGAAGACTAGATGAACAAAGCATGAAAAAATTGATGTGAGGGGTACTTTTGTCCCTCAGCCACTTGACTAGCTCACTCTAGTCCAGGCATGCAGGTCTTGAGTCAATCTCAGGCACTCACGTGCTGTAGAGAATGTTGATTCTCTTAAGTCCACAGCAGAGGTTCTCAATGGGGGGGTGATTCTGCTCCCTCCCCAACCAGGCGACATTTGGCAATGTCTGGAGCCGGTTTTTGGTTGTCACAACTCAAGAGGGCTACTGTTATCTAGACGGTAGAGGCCAGGGGTCCTACTAACAGCCTACAATGCCCAGGAGAGCTACCCCACAAAAAGGAATTATCTGACCCAAAATGTCAATAGCACCGGAGTTGAAAAACCAGGACTATAGGCAATATGATTTCAAGACCATGTTAGCATCGACCTAATATGTTTTTTTAATAGTAAGACGTTGTCTAATAAAGCTTGAAATACTAAATCACAATCAAATCCTCTTATCTTTTCCAGGGGAGCCTTCTTAACCTCCCCCAACTAAATCAAACCCCTGCATTCTTGCCTTTTCCCTCAAAGATTGCACAACTGCAATCTTATATTCACTCATGGGATGATTTGAGTAATTTCTCTGCTTCCTCTGCAGATCAGAGAAAGATAACATTCTAGTGAATTTTCTTCTAATCTTTCTTCTATGAATATCATACCTTTAACATAATTGACATCAATTTGAAAATACAGACTGGCATTCTGTTTATTTCACTGAACCAGGGTGTCATAAGCCTTGCCCTCCACATTAAAAAACAAACACTTTGTAAATGTGTTTTATAATGTAATTTTTTTCACTCTGGAAACACACCTTTAATTTGCTTAACCAGCCCCTGATATACATTTGAGTTGTGTATCTTTATTATGGATACTATTTCAGTGGTCATCCTGTTCATAGAGCTCTGTTCAAATTTTGGATTTCTTTCCTTTTCTTTTGTCCTCAGTTGTTCTGAAATGAATGTTGGTGTTTCACAAATTTACAACCCTTCAAGAGCATTTTCAAATACTATCTTATTCCCTTTGCGGGCTCTTGTGCAAGACACGAGCCTCGGTAACATG
The DNA here is from genome assembly GCF_037043125.1 of Eumetopias jubatus. Classification (NCBI taxonomy): domain Eukaryota; kingdom Metazoa; phylum Chordata; class Mammalia; order Carnivora; family Otariidae; genus Eumetopias; species Eumetopias jubatus. Next base: position 130,830,830 of record NW_028274815.1, read on the forward strand.
AGTGATCAAGCTAAATGGGTAAGCCCATAAACATGCTTATCAGAATGCTCACATATTTCGTAACTGGACAGGAGAAACATATAGATTTTCAAAAACAAGTCGAAGGTTCAATTGATTGAACAATTTTTCAGCCAAAAATGCTTTCCTTTCCTTTTCCTTTTTTTTTTTTTTAGCAGTTCTGATATATTGTTTCAAACATTTCTCCACATTGGCACCTGCAACCTTTCCCAAAAGTTCTCTTGCTTTTTTATCTACCAGACACAAATACTGCCTCCCCCTGCCCAAAGGTGCTTATTCTGAACTCTGTCTTAAAACAAAACAAAACACCGAGAAGTCGCTTCTGTAAATCTGCCATAAGCGTTCTTTATTATAACAGACCTTTAGAGAGTTAAAAGGCCAGCACGCAGGAAAGTTTACTGTCATAAATATCTATCCGTCTTTGCAATATAAATTATAATTGAAAATAAACTTGTCAGGGAACTCTCCCCAACACACAAAAAGTGAGACAGTTGGAGCAAGGCAATTAAGAATGTTATTTGGCACAGAGAGAAAAGCAAAGGACAGTCATTGTTAAGATAACTGGTCTATAAACACCTAAATGGATTTTGTGAAGGGGAAGAAAGGATCATCTTTTGACCATGAAAGGGAATACAAAATGTTCTTTTCTTTGTTTTAATGTGTGGAGAGATTTTAACTTCTTTTTTTCTGGCTCGGGCTCTGAAATAAACAAATGGCTTTGGTCCCAGTCTGGCTGGGTCACAAAAGAGCTGGGGGGTACAGGAATGGAGGCGGGGGGCGGGGGGCTGAAGCCCAGACAAGAGTAGAAGAAAGCAAATGCTGAAGAAGAATAATATGGGGGGATGATGAGTGCAGGGGAGTAAATCAAGACAGCAAAAGAGAAGGAATCATATTCCAAGGAAACAGAACGAGAGTTAAGCACAGGGAAGCACAAGAAAGTTTTCACTCATTTCTCACCCTCCAGGTGATCTAAAGGTTAATGTCTGAAAGCCACAACATGGACGAACCCACGAAGACAGACCCCTGTGTGGGTCTTGCCCTTGCAATGTCTGTCCAGGCTGTCTCCATTTCTCTATGCCCTGTCTTCTTCCCCAGTAAATGGGGAGACTAACCTCTCTCCTTGTGGCATTGCCTTGAAAATTAGAAATGATTTTTGTCAAGTCTCTCGCATGTGACTGGTGTTCAGGAAACATCTATCCTTACCATACGCATTTTTTCAGGCTACAGCAGGAATATTTATGTAAGGATCCTCATCATATTAAGTTGACCCACCATATCGGTGAGAGTTTAGGGATCAGAATTATTTGATTTACTAAGTCATTCATTTGTTCGTTCATTCATTCAATGAGTAATTCTTTTGTCCACTATGTGCCAGGCCCTGAACCAGGTGCCAGGAATTTTAGAGACGAAAAATTCAAACAGTCACAGTCTAGAATGTGTGAAAGCTTAATGTCAGCGTCGTGGGCTCATGCAAAAATGGTGACGTATGGTACATGGACTCTGCCTAAAACGGGGCTGGGGTGGGATGAAGTCATGAAAGGCATAACTGAGGACACACCCCCTTCCAGACTAGACATGCCGTGACAGGGGCCGTGGTCATCACATTCACCATCGCATAAACAAATACCTTTAATATATGTCAAAAGCAAGTGCTACGAAAACAGTTAAAGCAAGGTAAAGGGATAGAGAACGTCAGTAGATGCTTCTTTGTAAGGTGATCAGGAAAGGACTCACTGATAAGAAGACATGTGAGCAGAGACATGAAGGAGGTGAGCCATACAGATAACTATGGGAAGAGCATTCCAGGCAGAGGCAACAGACAGTGCAAAGGCCCTGAGGCAGGAACATGTTTGACGTGTTTGAAGAACCTTAAAAAGGCCAGTGGAGCTGGAGTGGAGTAAGTGAGAGGTCATGGGGGTGGAGCTGGATGGCTTTAGTGATCTAGGTTTTTTAGGGGTTTTTTTTCTAATAAAAAAAAAATCGTGGTGAAATAGACATAACATGAAATTCAACATCTTAATCCTTTTAAATTGTATGGTTTAGTGGCATTGAGAACACTCATTGTTGAGCAATCTCCAAAACTGTTTCTATCGTGTGTAACTAAAACTCCACAAAACTCCATTCCTATTAAACAATAACTCTCCATGTGCCCCTTCCCCCCCACCAACTGCACAGGGTTCCAATTTCTCTGCCTCCTCACCAACACTTGTTATTTTATGGGGTATTCTATTTTATTTTATTATTTTATTTTATCTCTGTAGTCAACAGGGGCTCAAACTCACAGCCCCGAGATCAGGAGTCACATGCTCCTTCGACTGAGCCGGACGGTGCCCCTGTTTTGTGTTGTTGTGGTTTTTTGGGTTGTTTTTTTTTTTTATATACAGTAACCATCCAATGGGTGTGAGGTAGTATCCCGTTACGGTTCTGATTTGCTGTCCCCTAATTATTAGTGATGCTGAGCATCTTTTTCTAGGTTTCAAATATATGCATATTTCTGCCCAACAAAAGCTGCTGTTTCTCCATTTATTTTAAGTGCCATCCCACAGTGGCACTTGACCAGGCAGATACCCAAACAACCACGAGGACATGTCACAGATGTTAAGTATAACTCAAAAGCAGTGATGAGTATAATGCTTAGGTCTTAATTGTTGTGCACCAAAGGCATCTAAGAGTTGAAATATTTACTAGGCTTCATCCTAATGTCTTAAGGCTAAGACAAGAGCCGTAAAACACCACCCTCCTTTTTTTTTTTTTTTTTTTGAGATGAAAAGCTGTTGGCGGGTTTGAGCAGAGGAATCACACGTTGTCCTTAGGCTTTAGGAGAAGTCTGACTGCCATGGTAGACTGTGGCACGCGGGGGCGGGGAGGCAGATGTGGGAAGGGCAGCGAGCACACTGCAGCATTAGTCCAGGAGGGGCAGGATGGAGGCTCGGATCAAAGCAGAAGTGGTGATGGGGGAAAACGCTTGGACTGGGGGGATACATGGTGATTGTGTGGCTGATAGGGCTTGCTATGGGAAAGGGAGGTCAAGGATGACGCCCGGGTTCTTGCGCTGAGCGCCTGGAAGGATGCAAGGGCCGTGTGCATGCACAGGCATGGCTGGGGGACAAGCTGATTTCCTGGTGGGGGGAGAAGTGTTGCCTGGAATGAGAGACCTACTTATTTGGGACTTACGTTTGAGATGCCAATTGGACATTCAAGTGGAAACGTCCTATCAGGAGGAGGCTAGACCAGTCTGGAGTTCAGGGGTGAAGCTCTGGAGTCTGGTGACAGCAGCACGAGATGGTATTTGAAGCCTCAGGACTGGCTGGCTCTTCTAGCCAGGGAGGGGAGATAAGCAGAAACGAGTGCAAAGATGAGGCATGAAGAGCTCCAGACCTGAGCGGAGGGGAAGTAGAGGAGGCACCTACCCAGGTGACTAAGAAGGAGCAGCCAGTGAATCAGAAGGACGAAGAAAGAGCCGCCCGGAAAGGAACGTGCTTCGAAAGGGAGGGGCTGATCCCCTGTCTGTGTCAAGGCAGACAAGCACTGGGCTGACCGTTGACTTGGGCCACGTAGAGGCTGCTGGTCATCAGGAGACTCTCCAGGGGAGCCATAGGGCAAAAGCAGATCGGAAAGGGTTGAGGAGGATGGGGGGAGGGGGGAGGAGGGGTGAACAGTCTTCTGAAGGTGTTTCATGGTGAGTGGGGGGAAGGGGACAGAGTGCGGTGGGAAGGAGAGCTGCAGGGGGGATTTAAGTTCAAGGGAGCTACCATAGCAGGTGTTGGGGGATGACAGGAAGGATCCAAGGGAAGGGGGGTTGTTGATAATGCGGGAGAGAAAAGGAACAACTATGGGGCCATGATCCTAAGAAGGTGGGAGTGCATGGGGTGCGGGCCCATCACACGGCACCGTACACTTCATCCGTAACAGCATGGAAGGAAAATATTTGGGTTCACATCGAGGAAAGTAGGTTGATTTAGCTTGGGACCACGTGGAAGTCCTCCACTCATTGCGTCTATCAGGTCACTGAAGTTAGAAATAAGAGCAAGGAAGGAGAGAGGTTGTTGAGAAAGGAAGGGGTGAAACTGTCTTCCAGGAGAGAGGGAGCATGAGTGGAAGAGGGAAATGCAGGGGAGTGGCTGGGCCCAAGTGGGTGGTGGTATACTTAAAGACAAGTTCTTGGGGTTCGCCGTTTCTTCCCTGATTCTTCGGGTGTTTCCGTGAAGATGCAGAATGGGCTAAGAGTCAGATTTAACCTGGGCTGCATTAAGCCAGCAGAGAAAGAACAGAGCGAGGGCGTTTAGGGTGAATGTCAGGGAGTGTAAGGATGGACCGTAGCACCCATACCTCGCAGCATGTGAAGGGGTGAAGGGCAAACCATGACAGAGTCAGTAAATGTGGAGGTTATAGGAAGGTCATGGAACTGGTGGGCTTGGGGTCCCAAAGGGACTGAACTAGAAAGATATTGGGACCCAGTTGAAGGGAGAGATGTTTGAGACTGAGGTGTTGGAGGTGATGTCATTATTGGAAATGGGGAGAGTATGAACACCGGAGTGTGTGCAAAGCACCCTAGTGGAGAGGCAGTCCCAGAACTGAGCCACCCAGCCATGAAAATGGCCCTCTTCATAGGTCTAGACAACACCCAGAATCATTATAGGTGAGCAAGATATTGAGTGACGTAACAAAATCTTTAAGAACTAAGGGGCAGAGGTGCCTGGGTGGCTCAGTCGGTTGAGCATCTGACCCTCTCAGGGTCCTAAGATCAAGCCCCACACTGGGCTCTGTGCTCAGCGGGGAGTCTGCTTGGGATCCTTCCTCTCCCGCTGCCCCTCCCCCTGCTCTCCCTCTCTCTAAAATAAATAAGCAAATCTTAAAAAAAAAAAAAGAACTGAGGGGCAGCAGGGGTCTGCAGAGGCTGCAGTGGGAAGGGGGTGTGGATAGAAATGTCTGAATTCTGGGCCTCCAATGGGCCGAATGGTTTGAGGGAGAAAAAAAGGGATCATTGAGGGAATAAGCAAAGAGCTCACCTAACCTAACTCCAGGGTGATGTACGGTGGTGTCAGAGGGACTCAGCCACCGTTGCAAGGGCTGGAGGGGAAACCAAGAGGCAATTAGAACAAAACGATGTAGGGACATTCAGAGAAAAGGGTGAGCATAAGGGAGATTTTGCCATGAGGGACCAGAAGACCCTGGGGAAATGTTGGGGGGTCAGGGGTGGGGGGGAAGATTGGGTCAGAGAAGTCACTGGATTCACGGACTTAGTTACTTGGGGCCAGGCATGGCTCCAACCACTGTGCATGTGTTTAATCATTTATTCTGGGCGGCAAGTACTATTCTTATCATACTCATTTTCCAGGTGAGGACGTTAAGATGAGAAAGGTAAGTGACATGCCCAAGGTCTCACAGTCTTAGGCCGACATTCAGAACTAAGTGACTTCCCCAGGACCATACCAGGGATCAAGCAAGCCATGGCCTGAAGGCCAAATTCACCTGCCATTTACTTGTGCATGACCTGCAAGCTAAGAAGGGGCTTTACAGGTGAACATTCGCCATCGATCTGATGACGAGAAACATTTACTTTGAACCCCAATCAAACAAAATGTTATCCTCCCAAAGAATTCCATTCTTCTCATGAGTAGATCTGCACTGGAAAAAATTATAATCAATTATTATTATATTTTGTATTTCATCAGTTGAAAATCTGTGAAAATCTGGTTTTTTTTTTTTTTTTGTCTTTCATGTAAGAATCTATGTAATATCCTCAGTTTTGCCTCTTGGCCTGCAAAACCTAAAATATTTCACCTGGTCCTTTACAGGGAAAGTTTGCTGACCTCCGGACTGTATTCAAGTATCTCTCAGTAGAGGAAACGCTCAATAAAGGACGGTGGTTAGCGCTGACCTCATTATGATCACTGGAGCCTAATTCATAGGCCTTAAAAATAAGCTGGCTGTGAGTCCAGCCCTGTGGTGTCGCCCAAAAGGTATTAGATAAATGTTAGCTTTTTTTTTTTTTTTTAAGATTTTATTTATTCATTTGAGAGAGAGAGAGAGAGCGAGCAGGGGAGAAGTCTTCAGGGAGAGGGACAAGCAGACTCCCTGCTGAGCACAGAGCCCACTACTACGGGGCTCAATCCCATAACCCCGAAATCACGACCTGAATCGAAATCAGGAGTCGGGTGCTCAACTAACTGAGCCACCCAGGCACCGGATAAAGGTTAGCTTTTGAATGAATAAGTGGGCGGGAGGACAGAGGAGGTAGGCAGGGGGGTGGATGAAACTGACAGCATCTTTCACCATGACAGAGAGCATGTCAAGAGGGGGAAAGTCAGAAACAGGGAATTTAGCTTCAGAAATGTTGTTGGAGGGGAGGGTTGATTTGTTCGGCAGAAACCCAGGCAGCGCTAATTGAATCTGAGCAAATCCACTGTTGTCCTCTGTATCTGACCCCTGACAGAAAATTCCATAGCTGTGCAGAAAGCCCTCCCCATATACCTCTGGGATATTTTCATAGGGAGTGTGGTTGGGAGGTATGGGAGAAGATTCTGGAGGGCTGGTCTGGAGAAGAGTTTATCAAGAAAGACCAGTACTTACTGGCTCCAACTAAATTGAAGGCAATGTCCTCAACTGTCCGCACAACTCTGAGAAATAGATATTAATGTAGATGTTATGTTCCCATTTTACAGATGCAGAAATCAAGGATGGGGATAACTGTGACCTGTCCCATGGCACACACCTTGGAAGCAGCAAATGCAGGCTTTGTGTCAGCTTGTCCGATTGCCAATCATCCATTTGCTTCCTCATACGACTCGCCGGGCCCGGCAATGTTCCAGACCCCACGATTCAGCAATGGAAGTCCTGCCTCTTGGAGCTCACCCAGTGGGGAAGACAGATAATAAACAAATAAACCATCCAGAGATAAGTCCAGATTGTTCTGTGGGTCATGGAGGGCATAAACAGGGTAAGATCATCGAGAGTGACTCAAGGTGGAGGCCACCTGAGTTGGGATGTTCTTGGGTGACCCCTCTGAGCTGAGACGTGTAGAGCTGACGGAAGAATATTCTCAAAAACAGGAAGGGCCCCAAGCAGGAAGGAGCTTGAAGAGTTTGAAGATCAGAAATGAGGAAGGTCTAGAAGGTCAGACCGGGAGGAGATTGGTGAGACCCTGGCTCAGCCCTGGAGAAAGTCAGACTCTGGAATTAGGCAGTTTGGGGTCAGAGGCTGCACCATTTACCAGCTGGACAGTGGTCAGCACCTCTCTGAGCCTCAGTTTCTATAACCGTGAAGTGGCAGGAACAGGGTTCCTGCTTCACAGGGAAGTTGTGAGGGTTAAATGAGATTATGCGTCCTGCCGTGGGGCGGCGGCGAAGGCGGGGGATGAGGTGTGCTCATTCAGTGATGGCGCTGGTCTGCACATCACTCAACGGATGGAGGGAAAAGTGGCCTTTCTTTTGTTATTTGTACTCCTTTCTTCTATGTCATTTTTCTTCTTCCTATTTTTAGTGCGGGGGGGGCAAGAACTCACTGGTTATAGGAGAATAATCCACGTGGAAATGAATTGCTCAGTTGTTGGGAAAACATAAGGCCTGCCTTTATTTATTTATTTTTTAATGGCAACATGGCGGCCGAGATTTTGAACACGTTCCCTGTGTAAATGAGACCCTACATGAAATCTAGGGCTTAGGATCTTTGTGATCCATAAGTAGGTTCCCTGGGTGATTGGGTTATTTGACTGTGTATGCCAAATTTGGGGCATTTTTCTGGGGAGAAGGTTTATAGTTTTCTTTGCTTTCTCAGAGGAGCTTCGTGCTCACCTCCCACCGTCCTAAATCTAAACCCAGGATCAGAGTGTCTTAACCTTAGCACTATTGACATATTGGGGGTGGATAGTGCTTTGTTGCGGGGCTGTCCTGTGCACTGTGGGATGTCTGGCAGCATCCCCGACCTCTACCCACTTGATGCCGGGAGTGACCTGCCTCCCTGCCGCCCGCCCCCCAAAGTCTGACAACCAAAAATGCCTCCAGATATTGCCACGTGTCCCCTAGATAGGAGGGCAAAATTGCTCCTGGGTGAGAATCCCTGCTCCTAGACCCCACACTGCCCCTGGGGACACTGAGGCATGGAGGGTGTCAACGGCTACCAGTCCTGCATTCTTACGCACCCCATCCCTGTTGCCCTTGAGGGCTGCTCCCACCCCCATCCCCACCCCCAGCTTTCAACAAGACCTCTCTGAGCCACATTCCTCAGCAGGGAGATCGTGACTCTGAAGCGAATAATGCTCATGTTGACCCAACCGAAAACTCTTCAGAGGATCAATGGAGATCATAGGTATGTTGCCACTCAGGAGGGTCCTCCCGGAATCAGGACACACATCATCATCACAAATATAAAATATTTTCACAAATAGTATACAAATACTGGGACGCCTGGGTGGCTCAGTCGGTTGAGGGGCTGCCCTGGGCTCAGGTCACGATCCCAGGGCCCTGGGATCGAGCCCCGCATCGGGCTCCCTGCTCAGCGGGGAGCCTGCTTCTCCCTCTCCCACTCCCCCTGCTTGTGCTCGCTCTCTCTCTGTCAAATAAATAAATAAAATCTTTAAAAAAAATTATACAAATACAAAAGAGCATTTGATCCAGATTTTTGACTGACCCACCACACACCATCCCTCTCCTTGGTGTGGGCATGTTCGATACACTGTGTCTCTCCCAATTCCCGTCATAACACTGCAACATTGACACTTGTTCCCCGGCTCTTTCCGGAGTATTTACTGTGCGCCAGGCACTGAGCGTCACCACGCCAGTCGGCAGGACACGGGCACCCCTGTCACTTGCTGCTCACGCTGACCCTGCTCTGTGGTTTTTATAGAAGACGTTTCACACTCGACATTGTATTATTACGTGTTTCTTTGTCACATCTGCTAGCGCGGCAGAAGCTGGGATTTGGGACGATTTCTTTCGCTTCTGAATCCCGGCCTTTACAGCAGGGTTTGGTTCATAGTAGGGAATCCCATGCAACTTTTCCAGAAGGTTGTTGGCCCTTAAAGGAGAAGTCTAGCATGGGGATAGAACGCAGGGGGACACTGGTTTGTATAAGGTTTAGGACGTGCAGGAGCAGAGGATGGTCTGGGGAGAGAGCATTCAGTAGGAAGGGACCAGGTGCTTGGGTGCCTCCCCGAGGAGCTGGGGCAAAAGGGATGGTGCTTGGGGCTGTGATCACAAAGGAGGTCAAGCCCAGAGGGTGAATGATGGTTAACCAAGGGGCTCTCCCCGGAAGGAAGGCAGGACTTGTCTACACTCCTCAGTATCTTGATGCTGCTCAGAGATTAAGTTAAGGGCTGGACAAAATGCCTATCGGATTGAGAGATAAGGCCTGGGAGGCCAGGAGAGAGCTCTCAGTGACACGTGTAAGGACTCTTTCCACAAAGGGTGGAGGCTGAAGTGGGGGCCTTGGAATAAGCGGGGCACGTGAGGAGAGGAAAGAGACAGGCCAGCAGGTGAGGGGCAACGGAGGGTTTTTTTTTTTTTTAAGATCTTATTGATTTATTTTGGAGAGAGAGCACAGGGGAAGGGCAGAGGGAGAGAGAGAATCTCGACTCCACACTGAGCGCGGAGCCCGACTCGGGGCTCGATCCCACAACCCATGAAATCACGACCCGAGGGGAAATCAGGAGTCTGACGCTTAACCAACCGAGCCACCCAGACACCCCAAAGGAGGGTATTTTTTTAAAAGACGGGAGAGATTTGACATGCTGGAGGGTGGATACCATTCTAAAGGCAAGTTTGCGTATTCTAGAGGGAGAGAGAGCAGGAAGGTTCTGAGGTGGCAGGAGGGGCTGGGAGGGGTGGATCTTAGGTAGAAGGAGGACACCCTTCAACAGGAGGAAAGAAGCTGCGGACGTGGGCAAAGCCAGAGAGCTTCTGAGGCAGGAAATCCCTCCCAGAGTGTCCTTGCTCTGCTCTGGTTCATCTATCCGGGCCTCTTCCCCACTCTGCTCGGCCACCTGCCCCTCTCACCTTTGCTCAGGCTTCACTTCTCCCTCTGCCCAGAGCACCTGCGGCAGAGCCCCCCGTGGCCCGGCCCCTCACTCCACTGGGTCTCTGCACTCATGTCTCTTTTCTTCTCTTTTTTAAAGATTTTATCTATCTATCTATCTATCTATCTATCTATCTATCTATCTATCTACTTATTTATTTAGAGAGCATGAGCAGGGGGAGGAGCAGAGTGAGAGAGAGAATCCGGAGCAGACTCCCTGCTGAGCGTGGAGCCCGATGGGGGGCTCGATCCCATGACCCTGAGATCACAACCTGAGCCAAAATCAAGAGTCGGGCGCCTAACTGACCAGCCACCTAGACTCCCCTGATGGCCCTTTTCCAGAAACCTTCCCTGACCATCCCATGGGTAACAACATCCTCCTGCCTTCAAGGTCCTCGTGATCATAGGCATCATGCCCTCATCCTGCTTGAGTTTCTTTGCATGGCACCATCCTGCACTGTATTAGGTGTTTTCCATTTATTTGTTCATTATCTGTCTGTCTTCATTAGAATTTAGGCTCCATGCCTTTGTCCAGTTTCCTCCTGGCTGTATTCCTACCTCCTGGCAGACACTAGATGCTTGAGAATTGTTTGTGAGTAAATGAATGGATCCAGGAATAAAGCGGGTTTATATATTTGGGTGGGCAAGCTGGGGGTTTCCCCTTCTTTTTTTTTTTTTTTAAGATTTTATTTATTCATTTGACAGAGAGAGACACAGCAAGAGAGGGAACACAAGCAGGGGGAGTGGGAGAGGGAGAAGCAGGCTTCCCGCGGAGCAGGGAGCCCGATGCGGGGCTTGATCCCAGGACCCTGGGATCATGACCTGAGCTGAAGGCAGACGCTTAACGACTGAGCCACCCAGGCACCCGGGGGTTTCCCCTTCTGATGGAGTCCCCTTCCTGTGTTCCTTGGAGTGCTGGGTGGGGTGGGGAAGAGGGGTTCGTTAGATATTTGAGGACCTGTGGCACTAGGGACAGAGAAAGTGGAGAGTGGTCTGATTTGGGGTTGTGCCTCTGGGGTTAGGGTGAGGGGACTCGCGAGCCATCTTGACAAGAGTGTTGTTCATGAGGAGAGGTGAGAGCTAGCAATGGCTGGTTTGGCAGAAATATCAGAAAAACCATAAAGAAATCTATAAAGGACTTATCAAACTCAACCCCCAAAGAACCACTAATCCAATCAAGAAATGGGCAGAAGACATGAACAGACATTTCTGCAAAGAAGACATCCAAATGGCCAACAGATGAAAAAGTACTCAGCATCACTTGGCATCAGGGAAATACAAATCAAAGCCTCAATGAGATACCACCTCACACCAGTCAGAATGGCTAAATTTAACAAGTCAGGAAACGACAGATGTTAGCGAGGATGTGGAGAAAGGGGAGCCCTCCTACACTGTTGGTGGGAATGCAAGCTGGTGCAACCCCTCTGGAAAACAGTATGGAGGTTCCTCAAACAGTTGAAAATAGAGCTACCCTATGACCTAGCAATTGCACTACTGGGTATTTACCCCAAAGATACAAATGTAGGGATCCGAAGGGGCACATGCACCCCAATGTTTATAGCAGCAATGTCCACAATAGCCAAACTATGGAAAGAGCCTAGATGTCCATCGACAGATGAATGGATAAAGAAGAGGTGGTAGATATACACAATGGAATATTATGCAGCCATCAAAAGGAATGAGATCTTGCCATCTGCAACGACATGGATGGAACTGGAGGGTGTTATGCTGACTGAAATAAGTCAATCAGAGAAGGACAATTATCACATGACCTCACTGATATGAGGATTTTGAGAAACAAGACACAGGATCATGGGGGAAGGGAGGGAAAATTGAAACAAGACAAACCAGAGAGGGAGACAAACCGTAAGAGACTCTTAATCTCAGGAAACAAACGGAGGGTTGCTGGAGTGGAGGGGGGTGGGAGGGATGGGGTGGCTGGGTGATGGACACTGGGGAGGGTATGTGCTATGGTGGGCGCTGTGAATTGTGTAAGACCGATTGATGAATCACAGACCTGTACCCCTGAAACAAATAATACATTTTATATTAATAAAAAATTAAAAAAATATATCAGAAAATCCCAGAGTAGGCAAGAAAGGAGGAAGAAGAGGGTGAGCAGTACCTAACGATTCTACCTGTTTTACAGCCAAGAAAATAAAGTCACGGACAAGTCAAGTGTCCTTCCCAGGTTCCTATGGTCTGCATTTGAACCCGGACCTGCCACATTCCATAGCCCGTCCCATCAACAACAGCAAGTACCCACTTCTTGCCTTTGCTTTAAGGCATGATCCTAAGCCTAAAATGATTCTAGTTTCTGAGCCGGAAAAATCCAACGGGAAGCATCCCAAGGTGGAGTTCCAGGCGTGTCCCAGCGTGGTGAGAAATCTCTCTCTAGCATTTCAGGACTCTGAGATCTCCTGTGTTATGCTTGTATTCCAATATTCTCAGGGCATTTCCACCTCCTCCCCCACGTTCCTCTGCTCTTTTGTTCCTTTAGTGTTCTCGCTCGAGGTCTGATGGGTGTGGCTGAGAAAAATCTAAACTGGAGGCATAGAAGGTTGTTGCTTAATTTATCAGGTGACTTAATATCACCAGTTATTGTGATACAAATACTAGTTTCTTGTCAAAGTTTTTGAGCCCTTTTCATGTGTAAATGAAGCTCTTCTTTAAGGCAGTTATTTTTAACCAGGGTCTAAGGTCTGGGGATGGGGCCATGAACCCTTTGCCACTGTAAAAAAAAGTTTGTGCATGCCTGCATATTCTTCTCCCTGGGAAAGAAGTCACAGCTCCTATGAAATCCTCATGACCTCCCCACTTTGAGCCTCCAGGCCTCCGCCAGCTTCTTTTCAGACCTTCTCCCTTACCACAGTGCCTTTGCACCTCCTTGCCTGAAACACTCTTGCCTTCCCCGATCTTGTGAATGACTCAAGCTTGAGCCCTAGTTCAGTCCTGTCTCCTCTTCCTCCATGAGTAGGATAGGCTCCCTCATGCATGGCCCTTGGAGCTGGACACCTCTCTACTAGCATTTATCGCTTACAATTTTGTTTATTTGTGAGTTTACTTGACTAAGATCTCTCTCCTTCTCTAGACCGTAAGTGCCATCTGAGTAGGGGCCACGTGCCATCTGAGTAGGGGCCACATTCATTTGATCCAATCTTGTATCCCTAGTGTCTTGTGTAGTGCCAGACACCTAGCAGGTACCCAAGGCTATGGCCTTTGGGCACACTCATGTATCAGAACCGTGGCTCAGCCTGAGCTCCAGATCTGAAGACTGAGGTTACAGATACACCATTAACGCCCATTTATTGAGCACCCAAGCCCATGCCATCCACATATGTTACTGCCCTAAACTATTTTCCCAAGAATACCCTTCCTTGCATAGAGGTTAAAAAGGTCCTCTGGAATCAGACTGCCTGGATTTGACTCCTGGCTCTATGTGCCAGCAGTGTGGCCCCAGGAAAGTTGATTCAGCCACGTTGGGGCCACACTTACCCACCTGCAAAATGGGAATAATAACACATGCATTATACATCCGCTAGGAAGATGAATACAATTACCACATGGAACAGGCTAGAACCATACTTGACACATGATGTATACTCAAAGTAGCTATTTTCATATGCTAGATTTTGTGTTAAACTTACTGATTTTTACACTGAGCCCCTAGAAATGATCAACCCAAATTTTGGGCACATGAGTTTTTATTAATGTCTCAGGAAGCTCGGATTGGAGGTTGTGCACACAATGCCCGGATCCCGCCTTGCATTTGCAAACTGATGCATTTCCAACTGGCCACATTCAGTTTTTAAAGAGTAGTAAATACTTGCAAGAGACAACGGCAGGAAGTGAATGAAGGGTTGGATACATTCTCAAGATCGAGGGACAGCTTGGACATCTGGGGAGCCATGCGGGCCAGGGGATGAATTTGTTAGTTTCCATGTCAGATGTCCTGCAGGTCGCGAGATGGCCTTTGGTCTTGACATCAGCTAAGAGCGGATCTTTGGCAGGATTTGTCTGTCAAGCACATTTGCTGAAACATCTTGGCTTCATTACATGTATGAGTTTTAAAAGCATGTTAAGATATTTTATGTGGTTCTTGCCGAAGAGTAGCAACATAAATAACCAGCAGGGACTGGATGGTTTTCAAGAAATGGGGTCTGTCGAGTCCACCGGTGTTAGCCCTGTGGACATCCAGAGTGTGCAGAATATTCGATTTGCCCTTCCTGATCCCCTCTCCGTGTTCTCCGCCCTGCTCTGTACCCAGGATGCTGACCCATGGGGACTGCATTTAGTGGCTCCCGTGACCCCAAGGTTTTTTGCTGGCTTCAGCCCAGAGGGAGCAGGAGCTGGAGACGGGAGTTGGGGAACAGTGAGGCTGAGGTCTTGACTCCCTGGCTGGCTGGATGTAGCAGCCTCTGTACCTGTCTACAGAAGCCACAGCCCCTGTCGGGTGGCCCTCTGCTCTGGCTCCTGCAAGGTCACTTCCTGCTGCCTTTTCAGGCTGAGAGGAGGTAAGGGCCCCCTGCTGCTGGTAGCCTGAGGGTGTGTCACCACTCCTACTGGATTCTCCACACCCTACCTGCACCTTTGTAGAATCCTCATTATTAAACACTCCTCAGTTAGCCTCTTTGGGTGAGCTTTCTCATTCTTGTCGGCGCCCTGAATGGACCCACTTCTTTATGTCATATTATGGTTAGAAATCAAAATCTTCCAGGAGCCTGAGCCTTTATATCATGATGGCTTCCTGTCGCAGTGGAAGGCAAGCCTCACTATCGAGAGGTCAAGCTCAAAACTGTAGCCAAACACCAAACAGTTGATCTAAATTAGGTGCTTTTTACATATCAGTGTCTAGAGAGGCAAGCTATATATGATTTCAGGGCCCAGAAAAACATCTATTTTAGCAGAGGAGACAGAGAATCCAACACGAAACCATAGTATGAGGAGGAACATGACTTAGCAGTTAAGAGTACTGGTGTTTGGGGGCGCCTGGGTGGCTCAGTCGTTAAGCGTCTGCCTTCGGCTCAGGTCATGATCCCGGGGTCCTGGGATTGAGCCCTGCATCGGGCTCCCTGCTCCATGGGAAGCCTGCTTCTCCCTCTCCCACTCCCCCTGTTTGTGTTCCCTCTCTCGCTGTGTCTCTCTCTGTCAAATAAATAAAATCTTAAAAAAAAAAAAAAAAAAGAGTAACTGGTGTTTGGGTCTGGCATTAAGTTTTCTAGCGCTCTTAAAATAGTTGGGTGGACTCAGTCACAGAAATGAATTGTCTCACAGTTGTGGAGACCAGAAGTCCAAGATCAAGGTGTCGGCAGGGCCGGTTCTTTCAGGCGGGCTGCAAAGGAGGGACCTGTTCCAGGTCTTTCTCCTTGGCTTGTAGAAGCCCGTCTTCTCCCCATGTCTCTTCCTTTATATGGTCTTCCCTCTCTCAGGTCTGTCTCTGTATCTACATTTCCCCAAAACGCCATGGGTTTTAACTTGATTTTAACTTGATTACCTCTGGAAAGACCTTTCTTCCAAACAGGGTCACATTCTGAGGTCCCGGAGAAAGGATGACAATGTTTCTCTTTTGAGGGTAGACAATTCAACCCACGACAGAGTCCAATGTGCAGGAGTTCAAATCCAGTTGTTTAAACTGTTTGCTGGGCTTTTAAAAAATTTTTTTATTAAGTAAACTTTACACCCAAACACGGGACTTGAATTCACCACCCCGATATCAAGAGCCACATGCCAACCAGGCGCCCCTAAACTGTTCAGTGTTTGTACTTCCTCATCTAAATAATGAAGTTAATATCACCACATTATTTCTCAGGATGATGGCAAGGATGCCATGAAATAACGGGTGTGAGAATGCTTCAAAAGTGCGTGGCCCGCATTGGATGTTGACCAAATCGGGGTCTTTCTATTATTAATGCTAAAGTGTTATACTTCATAGGGTTCCAGGCTGGCTCAGTTGGTAGAGCATGTGGCTCTTGAACTCAGGGTTGTGAGTTTGAGCCCCACATTGGGTGTGGAGATTACTTAAAAATAATAAAAAATCTTAAAAAAAAATAAAGTGTGATACTTCTAGATGCCATGTCCATTCGGATGTCTATAGCTGTCTCCACCCAATGGGCTCCTTTTGCAATCTTACCCATCTAAGAAAATGGCACCCCAACCACCCATTGCTCAACCATCATGATTCCCTTCTTTTTTTATTTTTTTAAGATTTATTTTATTTATTTGAGAGAGAGAAAGAGAGATAGTGAGCGGGGGAGGGGCAGAGGGGGAGGGAGAGAGAGAGACTCCCTAGGAGACTCCCCGCTGAGCATGGAGCCCGATGCGGGGCTCGATCCCAGGACCCTGAGATCATGACTTGAGCCAAAATCAAGAATCAGACGCTTAATTGACTGAGGCACCCAGCCCCATGATTCCTCTCTTCTTGTCATCTCCATTTCACACCATCCGTGAGCCTGACCAGCATCTCTCCTCAGACACTTCTTTCTGAATGCATTCACTTTCTTTCCATCTCTTTACAGTTAGATGTCACAACAAGCCATCATCATCTTCTCTTGGACAATCTCTTCAGCAAAACAGTGGCCTCCTAAATTAATTGTTATTATTTCACTCCCTACCTGCCGATCATCCTCTAAATAGGAGCTAAAGGGATCTTTTTTTTTTTTAAATAATCTCTACACCCAATGTGGGACTCGAACTCATGGCCCCGAGATTAAGAGTTGCAGGCTCTGTCGACTGAGCCAGCCAGGTGCTCACAAAGGGATCCTTTAAAAACATGGATCACATCACGTCTTTCCCTGCTTAAAGCTCCTAGTAGCTTTCCTTTGAGATTAGAAAAAAAATCTACTGAAAGAAAAAAAGAAAAGAACAAAACCAATACACCGTTGCTCTAGCTTCTAGGGCCCTAATAAACTGGTCTCTGTCTGCCCCCCCAACATCACTTCCTACTGTCCTCCCTGATCACTGCATTCCAGCCACATGTGCCTTCTTGCTCTTCTTCCAATATAACAAGTGAATCCAGCATTAGGGCCTTTGTGCTTGCTGTTTCTTTCATGGACTACCCTTCTCCGAACTCGGGCTTTCTCCCCACTTCACTCAGGTTTCTGCCTGAACTTTACCTCCTTGTAGAGGTCTTCCTTGGCCACCGCTTCCTGGATAAGTTGGCTCTCCTGCTCCCTCAGCTCTTTACTGCCTCATTTTCTTTTTCTTTCTTTCTTTCTTTTTTTTTTTTTTAAGATTTTATTTATTCATTTGAGAGAGAGAGAGAGAGAGACAGAGAGAGCACAAGCAGGGGGAGAGGCAGACGCAGAATCTCCCCTGAGCTGAGAGCACAACGCGGGGCTCGATCCCAGGACCTGGAGGTCGTGACCTGAGGCCGAAGGCAGATGCTTAACCATCTGAGCCACTCAGGGGTCCCTATTGCCTCATTTTCTATTACTGTCCTCAGAGTACTGGTCACCCTGAGGAGTTACCATGTTTATGTACTTGCTTGTTTACCTGTGATCTGCTTCTGTCATCAGAATGCAATTTCTCTCTCTGATAGCCGAGAACTGCCCTGCTCACTGCAGAAGCTCCAGGACCTACCTACAACAGCACCTGGCATTTCATAGGCACCGAGGAACTCTAGCTTCCGTTCTCCCTCTTCTTCTCCCTACTTGGCCAACACCACCGGCAGAGAAAAGAGCCAGATGTCTAAGAGAGCCACCAAGACCCTGGTTCGGGAAGATGGCTAGGGGCTGGGAATCCAGGACGGATCCAGAGTGGGCAGGCCCTGGCTTGTCCTAACAGCGGTATCCCACGATGTAAGCGTGGGTGGGCTGGGGTAACAGATCCCCCCGGGGTGGGGGCCCCGGGGCATCACGAGGTGTTTAAGCCTGTCAATAAAAAAAGTGACCACTGCTTTGTATCTGCAGCTACTCAAGGGAAATAAAGCCGTTTGCTTATAAAGAATTTCCATAAACATTTCTGAGGATGTGTATTAGGGGTAATCTTGGGATGTGCATTAAGCTAAACAGGGTAGTATAAACACAGGAACAGGCTGAAAGAGGGAGAATAAATGGCCCAGGGTTGCCCTGGCCCGATGGCCCTTAGGCAATTTGCACAGCCTGTAGAAACCTCCAGTCTCCAGTTCTTTCTTCAGAGAAGGCGGAGGCAAGGAAGGGAAGCCAGAAGCAGCCCCACCACGGGCAGATTCTTGAGCAAACTCTGAAATTAAGCATATTTTTTCTTTCTCCTAACGTTCAATGCTTTGGATTCCTGATGTCATCTAGTTTGAAATACTTAGAAGTGGCAAAAAGAACAAGAAGAGGTGGTCATTAGGAGTGCACTCTGGGCCAGGACAGGTCCAAAGGCTGCACATGCACGATCTCATTTCATACTCCTGATGCCGCTAGGGGGAGGGTAACGCTATTGTCCCCATTTTACAGATGAAGACACTGAGGCACAGAGAGGTGTGATGACTTGCTGGCAGTCACAGAGCTAATGCGAGCAGGAGCTGAGCCTGTCAAATGATGCCCTACTGATGAAGGACAGTGCTCATTGGTATTATCACCTGCATTTTCTCACTGAGCCTTCGGATGGATTTTGAGGAACCTTCAGGGCACAGAATGCAACAGACGATGTGCCTCCATTCACGCTCTCATCATTGGTGTGTGCACGAAGACTTCTAAAATCTATTATTTATTTATGCAATCTATACATGAATGCGTTAGCAAATTTAAAAGGCTCAAATGGGTGTAACAGGGAAAGAAGGTCTGCATCTCCCTATGCCCCAGGCACCAAATTCTCCCTTAAAATTTAAGATTTTAAATAAAATCTTTAAAAAAAAGTGAATCCTTGGGTGCCTGGGTGTTTCAGTTGGTTGAGCAACTGCCTTTGGCTCAGGTGATGATCCTGGAGTCCCGGGATCGAGTCCCGCATCGGGCTCCAGTCCCGCATCGGGCTCCCTGCTCAGCGGGGAGTCTGCTTCTCCCTCTGACCTTCTTCCCTCTCATGCTCTCTCTCTACCATTCTCTCTCTCTCTCAATAAATAAATAAAAATCTTTAAAAAAAACAAAACAAAACCTTTAAAAAAAAACTGAATCCTTCCCATCCATTTTCTATATATGTACTTTTATTTATGTGTCTTTAAATATACATATGTGTATACATGTACATATAGTATTGCTTTGTGTGTGTTTAATTTATATAAATAATATGTTATGAAATATTACAGAGATTTTTTTTTTATTTTACTTTTTTAAAGATTTTATCTTTAAGTGAGCTCTACACCCAACGTGGGGCTTGAACTTACAACCCTGAGGTCAAGAGTCACATGCTCCACCGACTGAGCCAGCCAGGCGCCCCTCAGATTATTCTAATATATTTGTGTATGAATGGAAAAAAGATAACCACCAAAAAACTCACAGTGGTAGGTTAAAAACTCCGAAGAGTAAGAACTAGGGCTGAGTTATTACTGTATCCTACTGATGCAGAGTTTCACTTCATATACATGTCTAATGCTTGAATTTTTTTTAATAACGAACATGTATTGTTTTATCAAGACACGAAAGAGGGAATGAAATGTGTCTGCTTAAATATCTAAGACATCTGGGGAGATTCAGATGACGTCTAATCTAAATAGCAAAAGATAGGAAACAAAACATGTATTCAATAGAGGACTGGAGTTTATGGTCCGTTTATGCCATGGAATATAATGTGATTGTCTCAAAGAATGAGGGAGCTGAGTGAACTCTACTTCAATTAAGAAAAAAAAGGGGGCACCTGGGTGACTCAGTTGGTGAACTGCCTGACTCTTGATTTCAGCTCAGGTCTTGATTTCAGGGTTGTGAGTTCAAGCCCTGCATTGGGCTCTACGCCTTAAGAAAAAAAAAAAAAGAGAGAGAGAGAGAGAAAGAAACAAAAGAATGAGGAAGCGCCTAGAAACAGATATGAAATGATCTTCAAGGTAATGCGACAGAGAGAAAAAAAAAGGGGGGAAAGGCGTACAGTATGCGATCGTATGTAAAAGAAACGGGAAGTGTATTTGCACGGAGATACACAGCAAGAACCCACAGGACACTGTGGTGCAGGGCGTGGATGGACAAGGGACAAGAGCTGGGGCATCCTTCCATGATGCCTATCCTGTCTAGGCTTTTGGATCATGTGAATGTATCACTTATTTGACAATTTGAATTTTTTTCCAAAACCTTCTGTGGAGGTATAAATTTAAAAGCTAAAAAAAAAATTTTTTTTAAGCTTTTTTTTTTAACATTTAATTCATTTATTTGAGAGGAAAAAAGGGAGCGTGCGCGCGCATGTGCGGACTGTGCGCACACTAGGGGAGGGGCAGATGGAGAGGGACAAGCAGACTCCCCGCTGAGCGAGAAGTGATTTCCCCGGACCCTGGAATCATGACCTGAGCTGAAGTCAGATGCTTAACCAACTGAGCCACCCAGGTGTCCCGTTGTTTAACATTTACAATAAACAAGAGAAGGGGCGCCTGGCTGGCTCAGTCGGTGGAGCGGGCAACTTTTGGTCTTGGGGTTGTGAGTTTGAGCCCCATGTTGGGTGTAGAGATTACTTAAAAATAAAAAATCTTAATAAAAATAAATAACTAAAAAAAAAATAAACAAGGGAAAATGAAAAACTTTCAGGAATGCAAAGGCAACATGTCCCAAAGTTTTAAAAAAAAACAGCATAACTGCTTTTGATATGATTGCAGAACTAAAATAGTTGGCAAGCAGGTCAGAGCAGGATTAAAACACTGATGGAATCGGCCCTTCTATTACCTTTTTTACATGGACATTATCTCCATCAACAGTAACCAATTCTCTCTCTCTCTCTCTCTCCTTTTTCTCACATGGCCTGTTTCACAGTCCTGGTGCATAAAAAGCAAATATACCTCTTTCACGTGTTCTGGAAAGAACTGGAGAAGACAGAGATGCAAGGTTCCAGAAAGGCTGAATAGTAATATTATCAACAAAGTTCTGGTGATCATAATGTTTGTTTTCTGGGAGGCAAAGATCAGAGGAACTGTCACCAAATTAGCCCAAGGCTGCTCAAACCTGAGGTCAAAACATCTGGGAGAAAAGCTGAACTCAAAGATCTGGTTGTTTTCGCATATCTGGATTCATTCACTCAGCAACTATTTATTGAGCACCTGCCATGGTGCTAGGCCAGGCTGGAGTCTAGAGTGAGACCAGACGGGGCCCTGGGGCACAAGATGGGAGGAGCTTCCTTTACCTCATTCTTGTCCGCATACCATGCCAGGCACTGTTCTAGGCACTAAGACTATAGCAGCGAACAAAACAAATGAAGGGGGAAAAAAAGAAAAGATAAAGCTGGATACGTGATCAAGTCTCCACATTTTGGGGCTGGATATGCAGGTGCTCAGTTGGTTCTAAAAAGAGACGCTTTTGCCCACCCCTCACCTTAGAGCTATTAAATGACCTCCCTGGCAGTCTTGCTTTGCTTGGTTTCTCATTCTGCATCCCCAGGTTGTCCTTTGTGGCTCAGGACCCGCTTGCACAATGGGACAACCCACTTCCTGAATGCTTGCCAATGCCTGATGCTATCGACCACTGACCAATCTAATCTATGCAATACCCCCTGAGGTGGGACCTTTGATTATCACCATCTTTCCAGACTGAGGTCATAGTTGGTCTGTAACTTGGGGGAGATCACGCAGAGACGTTCCCAATGACCCTTGAGTGGGTGCTTTTCACCAGGTCTACACTGTTACTTAAGATTGGTTGAGTCTGGTTGAGTCTTTCTTCCTTGTGGGTGGGCTGGAGTCAAGATATTGCCTGCAGGTGCCAGGCTGGCTTGGTCCATAGAGCATGTGACTCTTGATCTCTGGGTTGTAAGTTCAAGTCCCATGTTGGGCGTAGAGATTACTTAGAAATAAAATCTTAAAAAAAAACAAAAACCAAAAAAAAAAAAAAGATATTGCCTTGAAATACAGGCAGGGGCTGTTCTTTTTCCCTGTCAAGTGAGAACTCTGGCAAGACTCAGTCACCTCAGGTGACCTCTGAGGTGCCATCCATACCCACCATCGTACCTTCTGGCCCAGGTACAAAGAAAGGCTTTAGCTTAGCTTTCTGGCCCCTTCCACCATCCCAACCCAATCTGCTGCACTTTATCACCTCCTCCCTCAACATCCTCACCAAATCATGTCTGCAACAGTATCAACAACAGCCAATGTGCCCCGAGTCCTCTCTTCTCCCTTTCTTCGAACAACAAAATTATTACTTGACTACCTATTACATGCCAAGCCCTAGGTTTAGCACTGGGACGTGACAATAAGCAGAAGTAGGCGCCTTCCTGTCCTCATGGAACCCATGGTCTACTGCAGGGAGATGGATATCAGCCAAATAGTCATTCCCAAATACGTAGAGAGATGCCATCACACTTCGATGGCTGGGAGGAGGTGGGGTTAGTGCAAGGGGGCTTCTCTGAGGAAGGGACCTCTGAGCTGAAACCTGTAGGATGATGTCACTGGGTGAAGCAGGCAGGAAGAGCATTCTAGGCAGGTAGCTGGGTGAGTAAAAGGAGCCGAAGTCCTTGGTGCTGGAAGGTGCTGAGCAAGATGAGCCTGTTGAGAATGCACCAGAGGAGAGGAGATTCTAGGCGCTCCTCATAATGCACTTCAAGGCCAAAAATGCGTTTCCATTGGGCATTTTCATTAGTATAGAAAAAAACAGCTCCGTGCAGTCCTTTCTTCAACGGAGATATACATAGAAATATGTATATGAATAGAAATAGAAGTGCGTAGAAAGGCTGGAATTATATGCACTAACTGCTCACAGAGGTTAATTCTGAGAAGGTGAATGGCTTTTGAGGAGAATGTGGAGGTGACAGGTAGGGGGTTGGGAATTCAAGGGGGAATTTCACATTTTACCATCCATCCTCTGGATTGTTTATTTATTGGTTTAATCCACAGGGAGAACCTGTTAATGTATTACTAGGGTAACTTAAATTTAAATATTAAGATCGTGTAAAACTGAAGACATGAAGACATGAAAAGCTTGCTTTACAGGGGCACCTGGCTGGCTCAGTGGGTAGAGCATGTGACTCTTGATCTCGGGGTCATGAGTTCAAGCCCCACATTGGGTGTGGAGACTACTCAAAAAAAAACCTTAAAGAAAATAAAGAAAAGAAAAGCTCACTTGATAAATAATACATGTGTCTTAGTCCTTCCTCTGCACCAATGGCCTACAACAAACTTTGACCTAGTAATTCCACATGGAGGGATGTACCCTTCAGAATTGCTCACACATGTGTGAAATGATGTCCAACTAAGGTTAGTCAAGGGAGCATTGTTTGTAACAGCAAAAGATCAAAGACCATCTAAACACTCACCCATCAACTGGGAATGGCTACGTAGATTAAGTGGAACACTATGCAGCCATAGAAAAGATTGGTGGGCTCCGCATGTGTAGAAATGGAGAAAAAGCCAAGATAAATGGGTCATGCAAGGAAGAGAGAGAGAGGACCAATCTGTAAGGTATGTTAACATCGTGTCAAAAAGCGGATAAACAAAATATGTATTTCTATTTGCTGATGTATAAGCACAATCGACCCCCCAATGTTATCCTCTATAAAATAAAATAGTTGTATTTGACTGTAAGAGAAAGGGAAACAGGTGGATGCAGGACAGCAAAGAGACTTTTCACTGTTTGTTATACTTTGTGTTTTTGAACCACTTGGAAGCATTACCTATTCAAAACTTTACTAAGCGAGAACAAAACAAAACAAACAGAAGCTTCTAGGGTTCTCTTTATTCCTCTGGGAATCGTCACTCATGGGAACTACATCTGGGGAACTCATTGTGAACCTAATAACCCAGGGGCTTGGTTTCCCATGAAAAGAAAGCTGCTTTTCAGGGGAGGAGAGGGACAGTCTCCGTCCTAAGGGGACATGCACAGCCCCCCCACCCCCATGCTGCCTTCATTGGCATCTCTTCCTTGGCTGCTCTCATTTTATGAGCTCGGCCTTTTTTCTTAAAGGTCTCACCAATTTTCTTTCAAGAGTACTGGAGATAACAATTTCTGTAATTTTGCTTTTAAAGCACCCCCCGTCGCATTTTAAAAAAAGAATAAAGATCTTCTAGAATAAAAAGGATGAATAGGAAAAAGCTGGTTTCACCCTTTCTTCTCCCACCCCGACTACTGAAACAAAACTAAGAAAAATGAACGTGAATAGGAACTGTAGACAAGGGAAATTATGTCAAAATCAGAACAATTCCTGTCATCTCCAGGGCTGGGGGTAGAAAACAGGTTCTCTGTAAAAGCCCACGGTCCCAGTAACCGGGAAATAGAACTTTTCAAAAAATGGCACATGCTTGTCTATACTTTCCAAACTACAGAAGCCAGAAATACCCTTGTTGCTTGTGAGCAATTTCCTTGTCTTTCTCATGCTTTTCCGCGATCTGAATTCTGCTTGAGAAAAAGAAAAAAACAAGGCAGAAAATAATGCTTATTTAGGTAAATATAATCAGCTAAGGAAGGCTTCCCAGAAGGAGCATAATTCACTGGGTTCCAGTTTATAGAAGGAATCCCCAAACAAAGGACTTTTGTGAAGGGATCAGTCTTGAGCCCACCATAACTTAGCATACAATGGGACAGCTTAATAAAAGAGGTTTCCAAGGGCCATGATGGTTATCGAGGAGCACCCAAAGAGAGAGAGAGGGGAAAAAAAAAAGGAATAAACTTCTGGAATGTTCCCAACTATCTTCCTAGTTAGCATTCATTAATGCATAAAAGGTTTCTTATCAGCTTGAGTCCCACCCATTTTTCAAAATAAGAAGCTTCTGCCATCTCTTACAGGGTCAACAAAGGTCTTTGCCTTTGGTCTATATTTGTAAATTCATATAAATACTTTTTCAATGAATGTCTTAAGGAATGTTTTAATGAATGTCTCATTGTTTATGTTAAATGATCAGGAATAATAAAACAGCCCTTTAAACTTTGTTCTATGTATGTTACTATATAATACATATATGAGAGACACACATACGTTTTGAACATTTCAAGAATTAAATGTTCAATGATCGATTTTGTTAAAAATGGAATATTTTGCTCTTCAGATGGAAAGACCCCTAAAAACTATGCAGTTCAGTAGCAGGTGGCAGTTAGCATGATGATACATTTTGTAGCTCTTTATGAGTTCTATATTTTTCTTTGGCTCCTGCAAAGCTCATAGGACCTTGGATCTAGTGCCCCAGCAGCCTGTAAAAGTAACCCCGAAAGCGGCCCTGGGCTTTCTAGGGGAACTGACCCACACCTACCTCCAATTCCGTTTGCTACTCATCTGAAAGCACATTTCTGATTTCTCATTGTCATTGGTCCATTTGGGCCTCAGGAGGTGAGGGTGAGGCTCAGAAGGGTGGGGGCTTGGGTGCAGGTGTGGCTATGAATCTTCAAGTATTTCTTAATCTTCCACTGAATGCAAATGCTTAGGTGATAAAAAAGAAATATAAAACAAAATCCCTTTATGAGATTGCAAATGACTATTGTGGATTAGGTTAGCAGGATGTATAAGAAAAGATTCTTAACCCTGAGGCACTATAAGAAAAATGTGAATATAAATTCCTATGAGATATCTCTTTTTTTTTCATTTATCAGATTAGCAGATACCAAAGTTTGATAACACTGTCTCTGTAAAGTGTGGGGCAACAGGCTCTCTCACACATGGCCTCAGTGGGTGGGAGTTAAAATTGGTTCAACCTCCCTGAGGGGTATTTGGAAACATTTACTAAAATAAAAGATGTTCATATCCTTTGACCTAACAATTATTCTGCTGGAAACTTACCCTACAGATCCACACTGAACGCATGACAAATGATGTATGTACAAGGAAATACACTGCAACATTGTATGTGAAAGCCAAATAATGGAAACAACCAAAAAGTCCATTAGAGGAAACTGTCAAAATAAGTTATGGTCATCTATAATATGGCATTGTAGTTCTGCAGCTGGAGGCAGCTGTTTGTACAGATATGGAATATTCTATCAGGGGTAGAGTGAAATGAAAAAAGAAGCTGCCACACTGTGTCTTAGATGCTACCAATTCAGTTGAGAAGCAAAAAAGCATTAGGTTGAACCATATGGAAGTGCCAATATTAACCACTTTTGACATATAAACACAAAAATTTGATATGATTCAATATAATGTATATATTCTCTCTATATATATTACTTAAGCTTTTAATTTGGGGATATGTGTAGATTGATATGCAGGGGTTTTTTGTTGTTGTTGTTGTTGTTGTTGTTGTTTTTTGCATCAATTGACCTTTAATGTCCAAAAGAGGCATGGATGCAGAGCATAGGAGATATCGTGGGGTCTCAACCCCTGCTCCAGAAATGAGGGAGAGATGAACACAAACCAGACATTACCAACCGGCCACACAAGTCTGGGAAGGCAGGGGGAAACACAGATTTGGACATTCATAAAAAAATAAAACCTAAAACCAAGCCCTCAATCTCGTGCCCACTGAAGGGTCTGATATGGGGAACTCACTCACCATCCCAGTACCCACCCTCCCCTGACAGTATCAGAAAGAAAGCCCGGCACCCACTAAAGGCTTGGGGAGGGGGAATTCTCCTGCGTCCCCACCAGCCCCAAGGATGGACTCAGAGGAAAAAAAAAAAGAAATAAGAATGAGCTGGATCCCAACCACCCGCCTCCCACAGTGCCAACCCTACAAAGTTGTAAGAAGTGGTAGACAGAGATGATAGCTCGGTGAACTCCACCTAGTTCCCTTAATGGTAACACTGTACAAAACCAGAGTACAATATCATAGCCAGCCTGTTGATCTTGATACAATCAAGACACAGGGATCCTTCCTGTTGCCCATTTGTGGCCACACCCACTTTCCTCCTGCCCCGCCCTCCCTGAGGGGGGACAGTAAGGGGAAGTGGGGAGGGGGGAGGTGTGGGGGGGAGGGGGGAGGTGTCAGGGGGAGGGGGAGGGGAGAAGGGGAAGTGGTGGGTTAAGGACTGATCTGTTCTACATTTCCATAGTTTTGTCCTTTCTAGGAGTTACATAAATGGAATCATGTATTATGTAACTTTGGGGGATTTGCTTCTTTCATGCATATAATTCTCTGGAGGTTCATCCAGGTCGTTGAGTTTAGCAACAGCTTGTTCCTTTCTAGTGCTGACTAGTACTCCATGGTAAGGATGTACCACAGTTTAACCATTCACTTGTTGAGAAACATCTGTGTTGTTTCCAGTTTTGGTGGACAGTGAATGAAACTGCTATAAACATTCACCTACAGTTTTTTTTTTTTTTTTAAGATTTTATTTATTTATTTGAGAGAGAGAGAATGAGAGAGAGAGAAAGCACATGAGGGGGGTAAGGGTCAGAGGGAGAAGCAGACTCCCTGCTGAGCAGGGAGCCCGATGCGGGACTCGATCCAGGGACTCCAGGATCATGACCTGAGCCGAAGGCAGTCGCTCAACCAACTGAGCCACCCAGGCGCCCTCACCTACAGTTTTTTGTGTGAATGTTAAGTTCTCACCTTGCTGGAATAAATGCCCAGGAGCGGCTACTGGCTCCCAAGAGCACTGGCCTCAGAACCTGAAGAACCAGTACTTTCCAGTATTTGACCTTGAGCCAGCCCCGTCGACTCTCTGAGCTTTGAGCGCCTCCTTTGAACAGAGGGCAGCCCCATTCTACTGGGCAGCTTCGAGGACTGGGGGAAGTAAGGGTGTGTGCGTGTTGGCCTGTTCCTTCCTTCTCTCATGTTCCATAGGTTGTCAGGGGACAGACGGGGCTGCAGGCAGGGGGGAAGTGAGCCCTAGGTCCGAGGCACGGAGGAACTGGCCGGTTCTGTCCTTTTCATTCAGGAGCTGGTCAGTGGGGTGAAGGGGGAGCCATCAGATTGGCCTTTGCCAACAAACCTGAGACAGGAAGGTGTTAGGCTCAGGAATTGTCCACTCATCTCGGGGTGGCGGGACGCAGCTAAGACAACTGGATTACAAAGGCCACCCCAGCCAGGCTGCCTGCCCTCCCAGGGCCTCCGCCAGGACGGAATGAATCCTGGCCCTTGATGACACCTGACAAGAAACTGTTCAGATGTGACAGAGAACACATTTTAACAGCCCCAGAGAGGTGGAATTATCACAGAATGGTGTAAAAGGAGCAAAATTATTTTGGATAAACCACGAAGGAATTTTATTACCCAGGGACATTATAAATCAAGTTCTCTGTAAATGCAATAAAACAATTGTTTAGTCTGCATGATTCATACCACAAACCTTAGGATTCTGGGTTTTGATCTTATTGCCGCAATAAACTGTCTAGACAGCAATTAACAAACTGTTTTTCCTTCAGATGTTTGGAGCGCTGGTACAGCGGGAATCGGCACTTAGAAATACAGGGGCTTCTTCCTGGCTCCTATTAATTATCGGGTTGGGGTGAGTGGGAGAAGCCCGAATCCTGTCAGAATTAGTCTCCTAGAGTGTCCCTGTCTCTCAAGTGCCGTGTTTCACCACATAATGCTGGCCTATTATCAGGAAATATAAATGTTAAGATTTCTCTTCAACCTTGGCTTGTTATTTTAGCGTCACTTTTAGAAAGAGGTTGCCAGAATTAGGTTTTAAAAAGTTAGCAGCATGGAAAGTCTAAACTGGACGCCTCAGATCCTATGGGATGAGAGAGAGAGAGAGACTATATTTTAACAGTGACAGGTCTGTATCGACCGAGGCTTCCCTAAGGGGCAGGTGCCTGACATGCTATTTAAGTCCATCCCGTGAGGGGTGCAGCTGAGGATGCCCCAAACTCTGAAAGACAAGTTCCTTTGCCCAAGGTCTCAAAGCTGTCGGTAAGAGGCTGAGATTAAAATGAGTTCTCTTTGGTTCTGCTGCCCTCCCTCTTTCTACCAGATCACACAGCCTAAACTGATGGAGAGGGAATTCCTTCACTTGGTCGGTGACTCTGTGTCACGTCCGTGGCTTTCCAGTAACTGACGGATGGATGTCCCATGTGCACATGGAGGGGGATGTGGGCTGTAGCATTAATGGTAAGAGAGAAAAACGGAAAATCACCTAAATGTCAATCAATAGGGAACTAAAACAATGAAGCCAGGGGAGGTACCGGGACTGCAGAAATATCCTAGCATAGTTAAAGAGAAAGAGACGACTTTGGGGGCTCCACGTATATTACTGAGGGGTCAGAGCGAGTTGTAAGACAAAACACAGAAAACACAAAATAGTGTTGTATGTTCTCTATAGATGCATAATTATGTATGGACATGCATTGAAAAAAGTTCTGGAAGAAAAGAAGTTGGGTCAGCAGGTCATCAAAGGGGACTTCAGCCTTATTTATGTTTTAGTTTGAGTTCTTTGGGTTTTGGGCTTTTTTTTTTTTTCCCAGAGAATATGTTCATGCATTACTAGTGAGCTTACAAATTAATTAAAGAAAAGAAGAAAGCCCATCTATGGAAGAATAGCTCCATAAATTATAAACCGAACAACCCAGGAAATAGAATGCAGCATGAAAAATAATGAGGCAGAACCATATGCACTCTGCTGAATTCCCTCCAAGTCCCATTATCAAGCAAAAAGAGCAAGTGGCAGAAATGCTTCATATGGAATGACTGTATTTATGTAGAAGAAATTCTAGAAGGACATATATGATAACTTTATTCTAGAACATTCTAGAATAAACTTCATTTAAAAAAGAAGAAACAGAATTACCTATGTATTTTCATATTTGAATTGATATTAAAAACAAAAAAATTTTAAAAACCAACAACTGACATTGAATTGAGGTTACCGGAGGCCGACACTGTGATAATGCTTCCCAACAGCCCTGTGGGGTGTAAAGTATTTCTAGTCTAATTTTACAGAGGAGGAAACGGAGGCACAGAGGTGAAATCAGTAGTCTAGAGCCACACAGAGTCAGAATCAGAGGCCCACAGGCATTATCACCCATTATTGCTACCTCTTGGCTCAGGGGGACTCCACCCTGTCCTGGTCAAGGGTGAGTGCAAATCCTGAGCAGAACAGTCTCTGGAAAGGACATTCATGATCATTCTATTTTTTTTTTTTAAGATTTAATTTATTTATTTGACAGAGAGAGAGAGCACACAAGCAGGGGGAGCAGCAGAGGGAGAGGGAGAAGCAGGCTCCCCGCTGAGCGGGGGAGCGGGGAGCCCGATGCGGGGCTCGATCCCAGGACCCTGGGATCATGACCCAAGCCGAAGGCAGCCGCCTAACCGACTGAGCCACCCAGGTGCCCTGACATTAATGATCATTCAACCTACTCACTGGCCCTACAGGATTCTGAGGTCTGGAGAGTCTATGCGAGTTCTATGATCACAGGGACAACCAGAGGCAGAATCCGGTTTCTACCTAGGCTCTACCCATAGTTTTTCTACCCTTTTATGGTCAAGGGCCCCAAGCTAATTTGTAAGCTGGAACCTCCTTAGACAGCCATACTATGTTTTTTATTTGTTTGTTTTAATGCTCCAAACTCCATACATATGGTGTTTGGTTTGCAAAGCAATGGGAGAATTTTCAGGTCTGTTCCAGGTAAAGGTAACACTGAAGACATCAGATCAGTTTTGTTCCTCTTTAGCTTTTGTACATACTTTGGGAAAAATCTGTTCACAGACAAATCTTTCATTCATCCATTTTTCAGCATTTAGGGTATAGTGGTTTAGCATGCTCCCTCAGGAGTCAGCAGAATATAGTGTCATTTTGGGCTTGTGATTAAACCTTCTTGAGGCTTCTTTTCCACATTTTGAAAATGGTGGGGATGATTAAATCAAATGATCTATGTGAATTGTCTGGCACATAATAAGGGCTCAAAAAATGTTCACTGTTACTGTCTATCATTCATGCATTCATCTACCCAATCACTCACTCACCATCCCTCCGTCCACCCATCCGCCCACCTTTCATCCTTCCTTTTATGCATTTGTCCACTCATCAATCCA
Organism: Eumetopias jubatus; assembly: GCF_037043125.1. NCBI lineage: Eukaryota > Metazoa > Chordata > Mammalia > Carnivora > Otariidae > Eumetopias > Eumetopias jubatus. The sequence goes on from NW_028274815.1 coordinate 130,861,779, forward strand.
CACGTCATTTCTTTTCTTCCCACCTTCCTTCTTTCTAGATGCTGTCCATCCATGCATCCATCCATCCATCCATCCAACCATGCATGCATGCATGCATCCATCCACCTACCCACTCACTTATTGATGCTTCCCTTGCCTGGTGCTCGCGGACAGATTGTTGAGATTACAGAAACAAATAGAACATAACCTCTGACTCCACAGAGACCCCAGTTTATTTATTTTTTGAAAGATTTTATTTATTTATTTGACAGAGAGAGACAGCGAGAGGGAACACAAGCAGGGAGAGTGGGAGAGGGAGAAGCAGGCTTCCCTAGGAGCAGGGAGCCCGATGCGGGGCTCAATCCCAAGACCCCTGGATCATGACCTGAGCTGAAGGCAGACACTTAACGGCTGAGCCACCCAGGTGCCCCGAGGCCCCAGTTTAGATGCAAAGGCAGAATTAGGCCTTTGGCTGTAGGGAGCATTCAATCCTGAAGGTAATAAGAGAGAAAACCTGGGAAAGTGTTTAGTTTCTACAGTCTTTTGCCTCAGTCTCCAGGGAGCTGCTGTTTTTTATCCTGGTCCTTAACCAGGCATGGGCATTGGTCACCAGTCCAGTCCTTATGAGGCTTGGTGTCTATCAGGAGAGACCAAGAAAGAAGCACGAAGGGGCACCTGGCTGGCTCAGTGGGTAGAGCATGCAACTCTTGATCTCGGGGTCATGAGTTTGAGCCCCACGTTGGGTGTAGCGATTACTTAAAACAGAACAAAACAAAAACTTAAGTGAGAGGGGCACCTGGGTGGCTCAGTTGGTTGAGCGACTGCCTTCGGCTCAGGTCATGATCCTAGAGTTCCGGGATCGAGTCCCGCGCCAGGCTCCCTGCTCTGCAGGGGAGTCTGCTTCTCCCTCTGACCCTCCCCCCTCTCATGCTCTCTCTCGCTCTCATTCTCTCTCTCAAATAAATAAATAAAATCTTTAAAAAAAAAAAAACTTAAGTGAGATTGCATCCCTCCTTGGTTCATAACCCTCCTGTGGCTCCCACCTCCTCGGAATAAAAGCCAAATCTTTTTTTTTTTTAAGATTTTATTTATTTGACAGAGAGAGCACAGAGGAAGAGAGAGGGAGAAGCAGGCTCCCTGCTGAGCGAGGAGCCCGATGTGGGACTCGATCCCAGGACCCTGGGATCACGACCCGGGCCAAAGGCAGCCTAAAAGCCAACATCTTGACTATGATGTACAAGACCCTACGTCATCTGGCCCCCTTCCGTCTCTGATGTAATTTCCTACTATTCTTACTCTTGCTCTCTCCATCACACCACACTAGCCCCCTTGCTGTTCTTTGAAATCTTCATGCAACTCTAGCCTCGGACCTTTGCACTTGCTGTTACCATTGTGGCTCCTTTCTCCCAGGTATCTTCATGGCTTGCTCCTTACTTCTTGCAGGTTTTTACTCAAACCTCAGCTTCTAGAAATAGTTCCCCAAGCCATCCTGCATATAATTTTATGCACCCCCCATGCTTCCTATCACTCTTTCCCATTTTAATTTTTTTCTTTAGTGCTTATCTCTATAAAATTTGCCACATATTTTACTTCCCTTAAAAAAATCTAGTTATCTTCTCAAATAGAGTGTAAGCTTCATGAGGAATGGGATTTTTCTGTATTATTCACCACTCCATCCCCTGCATCAGAACTACTATAGCATCAGGGTGCCCTGGGTGGCTCAGTTGTTAAGCGTCTGCCTTCGGCTCAGGTCATGATCCCAGGGTCCTGGGATCGAGCCCTGCACTGGGCTCCCTCCTCGGCCGGAAGCCTGCTTCTCCCTCTCCCACTCTCCCTGCTTGTGCTCTCTCTCTCTCGCTGTCTCTCTCTCTCTGTCAAATAAATAAATGAAATCTTTAAAAAAAATATTATAACATCAGTAAATATTTCCTTGATAAGTAAATTCTGATTGTGCAGATGAAGAAACTGGGGTTCACAGAGGTTAAACAGCTTGCCTAAAGTCACATGGTGGATTTGAACCCAGGCAGTCAGACCTCAGAATGCAATAAAGGCCATTTATATTACCCCTCTGTACTGATGCTTTGGTTCATGTAATGGAAAACTCCCGGGGTCAAAACTCTAGGGTGTGTGGTGGCTCCTCAAAAAGTTAAACAGAATTACCACATGATCCAGCAATGCCACTTCTGGGTATGTACCCCAAAGCACTGGAAACAGAATCTTGAAGAGGTATCTGCACACCCATATCGACCGCAGTGTTATTCACAGCCCCTGACATATGGAAGCAGCCTACATGTCCACTGATGGATGAATGAAGGCAGGAAATCTCCCTCTCTCTTACAGAGACACAGACACATAGACACACAGACACACAGACACATACAGGAGTATTACTCAGCCTTTAGAAAGAAGGAAATCCTGCAATATATCACAGCTTTGATGAACCTTGAGGACATTATGCCAAAGTGAAACAAGACAGTCAAAGAAGGACAAATACTGCATGATCCCACTTACGTGAAATATACAGAGTAGCCAGACTTACAGATGGAGAAAGTAGAATAGCAGTTATTGCGGGGTGGGGGTGGGGCGCTGAGGAGAAGGGAGCAGGGAGAGCTGCTGTTCAGCGGGTATAAAGTTTTTGTTATACAAGATGAAAAAGTTCCAGAGATCTGCTGTACGATGTTGTGCTTATAGTTAACAGGGCTGTACTCTGTACTTAAAGATATATTAAGAGAGTAGATCTCATGATATTATTTTTAACCACAATAAAAAGAAATTACCAAAAAACCCCATAAAACCCCTCTAGGCTGCAGGTATGGCTGAATCCAGGGTCTCAGGCTGTGTCATCAGGTTCTGACCTGTTAAATCTCTGGATCTGCTTTCCTGGCTCATTCCAGCCAACTCATGATGAGCCTCTTGGAGGGTCAGCTCGCAGGCTGTGTGCTGAACAATCCCAGAAGAAATGCAGGAGATTCTCTTTCCCGTGAGTTTCACCAGAAATGTCAGGATTGACTCTGGCTTGCTGTCTAGGGTCGCATATCCATCCCTTAAGTGGCTTGCTCTGGCTAAGGGGCTGCCAAATATCAGGGGTGGGCCCACCACAGCCACAGGCAAGTTTCTGGACAGCTTGTGCTCTAAGAGTGATTTCTGCATGTCTAAATGGTTGGAAAAAAGAACCAGAGGATACCATCTCATGACCCTTGAAAATGATAGGAAATTCACATTTTGGTGTCCTTAAGTACAGTCTTATTGGAACACAGCCCTGCCCATTTGCTTCCGGCGGGGCCCAGGGCTGCTATGGGCCACGGTGGCAGACAGGGGTAGCTGCGACAGAGGCCTCCTGGCCCACACAGTCTGGAGTATTTGCCACCCAACCCTTGACAGAGAACGTTTGCCGACTCCTGCCGAAAGAGAACCACTTGGCCGGGTCAAAGGTCTGCTGCGGTGGCGTGGTGGGGTGAGGTCAGGGGACTCCGGGTCAGAGGAAGGGACCAGCCAGGGGGGCCGACACCAGCTGCCACTGCATCGGTGTTCGTTGAGAATAAGGTGTGACTCCTATGACAGGGACACGCAGTAACTGAGGTTGGAACTAGAGCACAAGGAATGGCTTTCTCACACGCCAACATCCAGTAGCAGCCATCCAGACCTGGGAGAGCATCTCCACTCCCTGGGTCCCACCTTCCACCTTGCTGCTGTGCCTGGGGCGGTGCCCTGTCTCCAGGTCCAGCGGGCTCTCCTCCACATCCCCACTCCGGCCCATAGGAAGGGAAGAGGGGAAGAGGGTGGCGGGGGGCAGCCCCACAAGGAGTCGCTCCGGAAGCTTCTCAGGCATGCCCACACACACCTCACTGACACGAATCTAGTCACGTGACCACACAGGGGCCCCTGCGCCTCACCGAGGATGGCTCTGTGCTCCTCTCTGTTACCCTAAGACGGGGAGAGGAAGAACTGGCGGACTCCATCACAACCTTTCACGAGCTTGATGCCGCCCCACGTCCCACTGTGTGAATGTGTGAGTCCCTCATTTTTCCTGCTTTCCTTCTGCTGGGGGGACAACTCCAAGGCTGCAAAAGGCTGGGCTGGTGGTGCACTCAGGGTCTCTGGGAAGGCTCTCTACTTTTCCAACAGGGAGGAGGTGGGTCCCTGGGGAGAAGTGTGGGAAGACCCAGGGTGGCCTCTGCCCTTGACTGCTTCTGGGTCTGAGACCTTGGATCCAGTAAGGAAAACCCCCCGGGCTTCAGTAAAATGAGAAAAAAAAAATAAATTATTTCCACAGGGCTGGGAAGACCAAACTGCATCACCAAATCCATTTGGAAAAGGAAAAATGTGTACAAGTTATTGTGTGTTTTATCATCATCACCCCCCCCTTTTTTTTTTGCTGAGCGTATATAGCTGGATTTATATAAGTACAATGGGTCCATGGTGAGCGTCCATTTTATTTGTTAACATTTTATTTGGAGAGAAAGGTATAGTCTCTCTCTGAGCATTTCCAACATACCATTCTTTTTTTTTTTTTTGAAGATTTTATTTATTTTTTGACAGACAGAGACACAGTAAGAGAGGGAACACAAGCAGGGGAGCGGGAGAGGGAGAAGCAGGCTCCCCACTGAGCCAGGAGCCCGATGTGGGGCTCGATCCCAGGACCCCGGGACCAGGACCTGAGCCGAAGGCAGGCACTTAACGACTGAGCCACCCAGGTGCCCCTCCAACACACCATTCTTTTAAACGAATGTGAACTCCCCGTGAAAGTACCAGCCTGGACCTGAGGAAGAGTCTCTGAATGGGTCCTGGTCAGGTTTGGAGGAGGAGGCCCATAATAGGTCTTCTTCCCAGGAACAGAGTCCCTAGGAAACTGGCTCATAGAAAAGAAATCAAAGGATAAAAGAGGTTCCTTTACTGGGAAAGGCCACAACGTCTCCAGGAATGGCAGCAATATTCCCTGAAGTCCATATCCCAGAAAATCACCCTTCCCGGGACAGGCAGGGTATATTGCCTTGACCCCAACATACGCCCCTGGTTGCAGCTGGATTCTCTTGCCTCCAGCTCTCCACCCAAGCTCTCCCTGGAATGCTCTTCTCTGACTTATTTTCTCCCCCCACTTTTATCTCAGGGGCAGCAAGCCCCCCCCCCCACTTTAATATCATTGCCTACTCTGAGATTCAGTGGTCCAGTGAGTCTGGGGTCCACAGAGTCAGTATATACATTCCCACTCCTCCATGGACACATATTGTTGAGCTTAACTGGAGAAGCTCGGGACGCTGAGCTCCAGTGGGCAGTAAGACATGGCAAATGCGATTGAGGCTACAGAGGAGACCGTACTGGCAACATATAGAGTGCCGGGACTCCCAAAGCTCTTCTCTTCCCCTCCACACCCTGCCATCAGGGGTTCTCAACCCTCGGAGGCTGCACTTGAGAATCACCAGAGAAACTTCTAATAACCCTTATGCCTGAGCCTCACCCCTAGACCAATTAAATCAGGCTCTCTGGGGGCGGGGTCCATGCATCAGTATTTCTAACGCTCCCCAGGTCATTCCAAAGCACAGCTGAAGCTGACATGCACTGCCTGGTGGCCTTAGCCATCTCTACGGCTTCAAGATGCAGATGATGTCAGCTGTGACCACTTTCGAGAGTTCCAGACCTGCTTATCACATTCCTCAGCATCATCATTGAAATGCCTCATGGACAGCTCCTCATGCAAGATTAACAAACGTGTCCCGACCTGCCTCTCCCCAGTGGGCTCTGTCTCAGAGATTGGCGTCACCCCCGGTTTCAGGGCAGAAGCTGAGTAATTTCCTTGATTCTTCTTTTCATCTCACCACCCAGAGCCCACCTGTTAGGCACTCCTGCTCTCTGTATCTCAAATTACATCGTTGTTCGAATCCTACCTTGCCCTCTCCCCAGCTAGCTTTCTAAGAGACCCCGCGCTTCCTCTTTCGAACCTTTCTAGTCTGGTCTCTACCAGCAGCCACAGTGAAATCTAGTAAAAATGAAATTTGGTATGAAAAGATGCTCGGCACCATTTAGTCACCGGGGAAATACAAACTTTAAACCACAATGAGATGTCACCATAGACCCACCCAACCCCACATTGGATGGTTGTGTGCAGCATCTGAAAGCCTCCTGCGCAAGAATGGCTAGAATAACAAGACTGACAGTATCAAATGCCAACAAGGCTCTGGAGTAACTGGAACTCTCACACACGGGTGGTGGGGATGCAAAAGGGTGCAAACGTGTTGGATAAATGTTTAGACATTTCGTAGGCTGTGAAATGTACATCTACCTTATAACCTTAGCAATTCTCCTCCTAGATATTTACCCAAAGAAATGAAAAACGTTTCCACAAGAATGTTCATAACAGCTTGGCTCATAATGCCCCCGATCGAAACCCACACCAATACCCTTCAGCAGGACAATAGATGAACAAATGGAAGTATGTTCATGCATTGGAATACTCCTCATCAACACAAGGAATGAATTACTGGTACAAGCAATGACGGGAATAAATCTTATAGACATTCTGCTGAGTGAAAGGAGGTGGACATACTGGATGATTTCATTTATATAAAATCAGTTTCTAGAAAAGGCAAAACTAATCCGTGATGATGTAGGAAACAATTGCCGGTGGGAGGGTGGAGTGATCGGAAAGGAGCATCAGGGAACTTTCTGAAATGATGGGGGAAAAAAATTCTGTATCTTGTTTTGGGTGGTGATTATAAAAGTTTAAGCTAGGGGCGCCTGGGTGGCTCAGTTGGTTAAGCGACTGCCTTCGGCTCAGGTCATGATCCTGGAGTCCCGGGATCGAGTCCCGTGTGGGGTTCCAGCAGGGAGCCTGCTTCTCCCTCTGACCCTCCCTCCTCTTGTGCTCTCTCTCTCTCTCTCATTCTCTCTCTTAAATAAATAAATAAATAAAATCTTTAAATAAAATGAAATGTCTGTGCATGGGCGCGCGTGCGTCTGAGTGTGTGTGTGTGTGTGTGTGTGTGTTAGTGTAAATATTTCTAAAAGCTATTTAAAAAAAATAAAAAAAATAAAAGTTTAAGCTAATTGAACTATTACTGTTTAATAATACTGTGTAATTTTATTATATGTAAATTATACATTAAAAAAGTAACCTAGGGCCCCTCACTCCTCTGCTTAAAGTCCCCCAGGGACAACCTTTAGCTCTTAGAACAAAACCCGGAGCACCTGCTCCGGTCTTCAAAACCCTGCACAAGCTGGCCTCCCCCTTCCTGACACTGTCTCTGTCACTCTTCCTCATGCCCACTCTCTCATCTGCTGCACCGGCTCTCTTGATCTTTCTTACACAAGCCAAACTTGTTCCTACCTCAGGGCTTTAGCACTCACTGTCATTCTGAAATGGCACTGCCCAGGTACTTCTAGATACTTCTCTAGGGAGACCTTCCTTGACCATCTAGTCAACACATCCTCCCCTCTCCACACTCTATCTCCTTATGTGAGTTTATACCAGGATTTTTCCTGTTCAGTTATTCATTTATTTATTTAATGTCCTTCTCACCCTAGTGGAATGTCTGCTCCATGAGGTCAGTGACTGTCTCCCCTGGTCACTGCTGTGTCTCCAGAGCTTAGAGCTGGGCCTGGTCTTCAATGAGTATTTGTTGCATGGATAAACTGGATAAATGAGTAACTACTGAGTAGACACAGGTAGATACCGCTTTGACATTCAGGTGAGAAGTCTGAATGAAAAATCTGGTTGGACTCATGACCATATTGGGGGGATATGCTTATACATTTATCAGGATCATTCAATACATATTCATGGAGCAGGCACAACAGATGGAAGCTAGAGACACATAAATAAGACATAAATGAGCTTTCAAAGAGCCCAGCATTTCATTGTCATTCACATCCTCACGAAGTAGATGTTATTTTTATCCACACTTTGGGATGAGGAAATTGGGACTTAGAAATATTGGTCATTGTCACCCAGCTGTAAGATGCAACCTAAGTCTGTTTGTTGCTAAAGCCAATGTCCTCAGCCACTATGCTACTTTTTCTCTTTCAAATATAAAAATTTCATTTTATTTTTTAAAAGATTTTATTTATTTATTTAAGAGAGAGAGCATGAGCAGAGGGGAGGGGCAGAGGGAGAGGGAGAAGCAGACTCCCCACCTAGCAGGGAGCCCAACATGGGGCTTGATCCCAGGACCCTGGGATCATGACCTGAGCTAAAGGCAGATGCTCAACCGACTGAGCCACCCAGGTGCCCTTCAATTCTAAAAATTTTAAAAGTATCTTTTAGGAAGTAGTATCCAAAGGATTAAGAAATCAGATTTACAGTCAAAGCCTCACCTTTTTTTTCCTCACCAATTTTTTCCACCTTTATTAAAATATAATTGACAGACAATCAGAGAAAGACATGTATCATACGACCTCACTGATATGAGGAATTCTTAATCTCAGGAAACAAACTGAGGGTTGCGGGAGTGGTGGGGGGTGGGAGGGATGGGGTGGCTGGGTGATAGACATTGGGGAGGGTATGTGCTATGGTGAGCGCTGTGAATTGTGCAAGACTGGTGAATCACAGATCCGTACTTCTGAAACAAATAATGCAACATATGTTAAGAAGAAAGAAAAAGAAGAAGATAGCAGGAGGGGAAGAATGAAGGGGAATAAGTCGGAGGGGGAGATGAACCATGGGAGACTATGGACTCCGAAAAACAAACTGAGGGTTCTAGAGGGGAGGCGGGTGGGGGGATGGGTTAGCCTGGTGGCGGGTATTAAAGAGGGCACGTTCTGCGTGGAGCACTGGGTGTTATGCACAAACAATGAATCATGGAACACTACATCAAAAACTAATGATGTAATGTATGGTGATTAACATAACAATAAAAAATTTAAAGAGGAAAAAAGATATAATTGACAGATAACATTGTGTAAGTTTGAGTTATATAATGTGTTGATTTGATATAGATTGCAAAATGATTACCACCATAGTGTTAGCTTAAATTAGCATTTTCCACATCTGCTTTATCTTCTCCTTTTTTTTTTTTTTAAGATTTTGTTTATTTACTTGACAGAGAGAGACACAGCAAGAGAGGTAACACAAGCAGGGGGAGTGGGAGAGGGAGAAGCAGACCCCCCGCAGAGCAGGGAGCCTGATGCGGGGCTCAATCCCAGGACCCTGGGATCATGACCTGAGCCGAAGGCACGCACAATGACTGAGCCACCCAGGCGCCCCTATCTTCTCCCTTTCTTTTTATTTATATGACAGTTGCAGAACATTCCTATTTTATTCGATTTTTTAAAAGATTTTATTTATTTATTTATTTATTTATAACGATTTTATTTATTTGAGAGAGAGAGAGAGCATGAGCGGGGAGGGAGAGAGAGGGAGAAGCAGACTCCCCTGCTGAGTGACCTGATGCAGAACTTGATCCCAGAACCCTGGGATCATGACCTGAGCTGAAGGCAGACACTTAAATGACTGAGCCACCCACGTGCCCTAAAACCTTTTTTTTTTTTAAAGTAGACTCCATACCCAACATGGGGCTCAAACTTACGACCCTGAGATCAAGAGTCACAGGCTCTTCTGACTGGGCCAGCCAGGTGCCCCAAGATTATTAGAACTTTTGTTAAAAGATTAGAAGAATCCTTCAAATGTGTCCACCAGGTAGTAAATGAAAAAAATGTACTTAAAGAGAAATGTAGTTAAAGAGAAAGAGAGAGAGCATGAGAAGAGGGAGAGGGAGAAGCAGACTCCCCAACTAGCAGGGAGCCCAACATGGGCTCGATTAAACTAAATATTTACAAACTAAATATTTAAAAAATGTATTTAAAAAAACGCATTGGAGGTTCCTGGGTTGGAACTTGGAACCAAAAAATGACAATAATGGAAAAACTGGTGACATCCAAATGAGGTCTGTAGTTTACTTAGTAGCATTTTACCAACATGAATTTCTTAGTTTTGACAAATGCTCCTGGGTAACATGTTAACTTTGGGGGAAGCTGGATGAAGGGCATATGGGAATTCTGTACCATCTTTGCAACTCTACTGTAAATTAGTATTATTCCAAAACAAAATGTTTATTAAAAAAAAGAGGGATAACATTTAGTGTTGGTGAAGGTATGGAATTAGGGACTATTGGGAACTCTCACATGTTGGTTTATAGGAGCATCAACCGGTTGAACCTTTTTAAGGGTATGTTAGTTTCCTAGGGCTGCCGTGAGAAACAACTACCAATGAGGTGGTTTAAAACCATGGAGATTATTCTCTCAGCGTTCTGAAGGCTGGAAGTCTGAAATCCAGGTGTGGGCAGGGCCATGCTCCCACTGAAGGCTCTCAGAGAGAATCTCTCCTTTCCTCTTGCAGCTTCCGGTGGCTCCTGGCCATCTCTGGTGCTCCTCGGCTTGCCCCTGCACCATTCCCATCTCTGTCTGTGCTCACATAATGTTCTCTTCTCCTCTCCTTACAAGGACACCAGTCCCTGGGTGAAGGGACTCCTACTCCAGTAGGAGCTCATCTCATTACATCAGTAATGACCCTATTTCCAAATAAGGTCAACGTCTGAGGTTCTGGGAAGGAAAAGAATTTTAGAAGCACAGTAATCAATCCAGTACAGAGGGTGATTTAAATGAAAATCCCATTCTTGGGGTGCCCAGGTGGCTCAGACAGTTAAGTGTCTGCCTGCCTTTGGCTCAGGTCATGATCCCAGGGTCCTGGGATCCAGCCTTGCATCGGGCTCCCTGCTCAGTGGGGAGTCTGCTTCTCCCTCTCCCTCTGTGTGCTCTCTCTCTCTCTCAAATAAATAAATCTTTAAAAAAGAAAGGAAGGAAGGAGAGAAAGAAAGAAAGAAAGAAAGAAAGAAAGAAAGACAGTCCCATTCTTTCTCTGGACTGCGTACCCATGAGGCGTATTCCCCAGTTCCCAGCATGGCAGGTATAAAGTGCACTTCGCAGTGCTGTTCAGTAATGATAAAGTACAAACTCCCTTGCTTTCTGTTATTGATAGGCATAGCTAAGCCAATGGCTTCATTAACATGAAGGAAATGGATGAAGTGGTATAAGAAAATGAGATTAACTCTTAGTACTAACACTGGCATTATTTTCAAGTGAGAAAGGGAGGTTATGGAACAATATACACAGCTTGATCCAATTTATGTATTTTTAAAAACCCATCCCCACAGAAAAGCAATGTATTTCTATATGGGTATGAATACACCGAAAAAAATCTGTCTACACACCACAATGATAAGAGTGACTCCCTCTGAGAAGGGAGTAGGGAAAGAGGACTATGACGTGGACCTTCTGTTTGTTCTGTGTGGTTTCACATTTTTACAACAAAAATGTTTTAATATACTTCCTATAAAATTAAAATGAAAATTAAGCAAGCTATACATCAGTATGCATAATCAATCGCATTTTTATATAAAAATACATAAACATGTAATTTTAAAAAAATTTAAAAGATTTTATTTATTTATTTATTAGGGAGAGAAAGAGAGAATATGAGTGGGGTGGGGGGGTGGCAGGGAGAGGGAGAAGCAGACCCCCCGGGGCTCGATCCTGGGACTCCAGGATCATGACCTGAGCCGAAGGCAGATGTTTAACTGACTGAGCCACCCAGGCGCCCCTATACTTCCATTTTTAAAAAAATCATAAAAACAAAACAAACAAAACCTATGCCTTTGAATATGGCAGCCACCAGCTATCTGTGGCTCTTTAAGTTAAAACTAATTATAATTAAGGGGCACCTGGGTGGCTCAGTCGTTGGGCGTCTGCCTTCGGCTCAGGTCATGATCCCAGGGTCCTGGGATCGAGCCCCGCGTCGGGCTCCCTGCTCCGCGGGAAGCCTGCTTCTCCCTCTCCCACTCCCCCTGCTTGTGTTCCCTCTCACGCTGTGTCTCTCTGTCAAATAAATAAATAAAATCTTTAAAAAAAAAAACCCTAATTATAATTAAATAACTTTAGCAATTTAGCTCCTCAGTTGTACTAACACCATTTCAAGTGCCCAGTAGTTGCTTGTGGTGGGTGCTACCGTAGTAGACAGTGTAGATTATAGAGCATTTCCATCAATCTGGAAATTTCTACTGGATAGTACTGATTTAAAGTGTTGTCCACCTCATTGGATAGGATTTTTAGCCTGGGAAGGCATTCTTGCATTCTAAGCTCTCAGAGATGTCCAGGAGAAGGTAGTTCAGTGGATTCCTTCTCGTTAAGTTGCCACTTTGGAGAGCAGGTGGTGTGTGATTCTGAGCTTGTCATTCCATGGACCCACCACTCCGGTCCCCCCTGCATCTTTCCATCCATTTAAAACATCTTCAGTAGACTATTAAGTATTCCCAGGTTCTGGTCGAACTCGTTTATGAAACCACAGTCTGAGAAGTCCCGTCTCACAGGCGGCCGGGCCCTGCCTTTGTGTGGCCGTAATAAGGTTATTTATGGAGGATGGGGACCACTCTCGGGGAAGATGAAAGGTTTGATGATAAAGGAAAGCAGAAGCTCAGAGAAGCAGGTTTCTCCTCAGAGCAATGACTCTCCAGATAGGATAAATCACTCGGGACCATTAAACCATCACGAAGAGTGCTCGTAAACCTCCTCTCCAAACTCACAAAGCAGATTCTCTCCTGAGCGGCCCATGGGGTGAGGGGGGCTCGTGGCTTTTCCCAAACCACCAGCTAGTCACAGTTTAACCCTCCTGGGCTCTCTGCCCAGGACACTGAACCAGAAACATCACATTCAGAGTCATTCCATAGGGCGCCCAGCTTTGCCCAGGGGCGTCGGATTTCCTGGGACTTGAGATTTTCAGGACTGAATCCCAGAAAGTCTCAGACAAACCTGGACAAATTCGTCACCCCATTTCCTCTGTTCCTGGGGGATAAAGCATACCCTGGTGCGTGCCAGGGCAGGGCAACAGAATTTTTTTTTTTCACAGTTAGCTACCATTTAGTGGGCTCTACCATGTGTCAGGCAAGAGAGCTCTTTACTTGCTTTTACTCCCTCATAACCTATTTGTTCCTACTTGACAGGCTCAGAGGGCCGAAGTGACTTCCCTCGGGTCAAACTGAGATGGTGTCTATGTCTCCATAGCCCATGCTCTGAACTGCTCTGTTCTCCCTCTTCTTTCTCACTCTGCCTCTGGCACAAATTGGGATTTCTGGAGGTTCCAGAAGCCTCCCACAGAAAGAGATGCGGAAGCAAGCATATTTGCTCACCAGGATGGTAGGAGAATGCCCCGCGAGGGGTCAGACTTGCAGCTGAAATGCATTTGTGTGTTAAAAAGTCAAGTCTAATTTTCGATAACTGTCTGGACCTTTTCACTGGCAAAGGCCAAGTTGGAAGGACGGTCCATAAATCACTCACAGATGTACCGTGGCCGAGGCTACACAAACGCCGTCCTGCTCGCCCCAGCACCGGCGAGGACTAGAGCCAGGCCGAGCTGAGATTCCCCCACCAAATTCAGGACCTTCTCAGAGTTCAGAGCACCTGCGACCACAGGGAAACCCTGGCCTCACCAAAGTCCTCTTCAGAGGTGAGATACGGGACAGCAACAGTATCAGCTAATAGATCACTTTTATTGAGGGCTTACTATGTGCCAGGCAAGGCTTTATTCCATTCACTTCTCACATCTAACTATCTGTGAAATAGATAAGCTTGTTATTTTAGCTCAGAGATGAGGATACTGAGGTGTGGGGAGCTTGAGAGGCTTATCCAGAGCAGGGGTTCTCAACCAGGGGCAATTTCACCCCCCAAGGGACACATGGCAATTCTGGAGACATTTCTGGTTGGCACAGCTTGGAGAGAAGTGCTATCAGCCTCTGGTGGATAGAGGCCAGGGATGTTGCTAAATAGCCTACAGAGCACAGACCGGGCCCCTCCTCCCCCCAACAAAGAATTTTCCAGCCACAAATGTCAATAGTGCTAAGGTTGAGAAACTGGTCTAAACCAAGGAAAGGCCCATGCATTTTGGGGGAGGCCCTCACCCTAGAGCTTGAGTGAGGGATTCCCCCGTAGTCCCACGCCTCGCAAGGGGCAGAGTTGTGAATAGGTAGATCCCTCCTGTCCTTACTGTCATGTACCTTTGAGAACAATTACTAGAAGTTTAGCCCAGGAAGGGATGGTTGTTTTTGCTGCTGCAACAGTGTTGGGCACAAAGTAGGTGCTCAGGAAATAGGTGTTGAATGAGTGGACGAAAGAATACTAAGTAGCAATTCACTGAGGGCACCGGGTGAGCACATTCCCCACATCGTTCATTCAATCCTCAGAACATCTACCCACCTCTTGGAGGCAGGTGCTTCCACCCTCGACCTTAGGAGGCAAGCGCAGAGAGGAGTGGTCCCATGTGGGGCCACACAGCTGGACAATGACTTAGTGGGTCTCTAAGGTGGTTCCCGTTGAACTCTGTTGTCTCACGCCAGAACGTCCAGAAACAAGAGCAGCTTTCGGGGCTCATATGCAGTATCTTTTTCTCCCTGTCCTGGGATTTATGAGTATACCCTCTTTTGAGCATGGACCCCTCTTTTTTTTTTTTTTTTTTTTAATTAGTTGTGGCCCTAATAGAGGCTGTAGACTACACGAAATTAAAAGGCATCGGGGACAGCTTATGAAAAGGCCCCAGTGCTGTGATCAGAAAGAAAAAGTTCAAAATAATAGTTTGTAGCAGGAGATGAAGCAATATAGGAATTAGGGACCTCGGGAGCATTAAGTTTCTCCCGAGACTAAAGGTACCTTTGCCAGGAGGGGAAGGCGCTTTTCCACCCCAGGGGCCTAGCCTTGACTTCCCTGGACTCTTGTCAATGTGAAAATTTCAATGGGTCTCCCCAAGATGTGGGCTCTCCATTGTATTTCCATTTTATGACATCTTTTTATATTCCAGAGGAGAGGACTCTGAATAAAAATGAGCCAGGCTTTTAGGGCTCCTTTTTATTATTAGCATTTGGTAAAAAACAACCTTAATGAGGTGTTAAGAGTCATCCTGCAGCCTATTGTGGAGGAGGCCTGAGAGCTCATAAAGTCCTGAAAAGCCACAGGGCAATTTACGACCCTTGATACCACCCCTTCCTGACCGAGCTTCCGAGGGAGCGTCTTTGCTGCAGCGGTGTTTCCTGCAATTTACACGCCTAAGCTGCTCGGGCGCATGGAATTAAACCTTATCAAACATCCGCGAGGATTCTCCCCGCCAGGCTGCTCACCTCTGAGAAATTGTGGCCGGTCCACCAGACAGGACTCTGCACGTTTCTACTGAGTTTGGACACAAAGCGTCTCGAGGCTGTTCACACGCCTCTCCTCACTGGTGAGGAATTTAACAGGGACCCTGCGAGAATCAACAAAGCCAGGCAACTTTTGCTTCTCAGCAGGGAGAGGAGTTTCTGGACAAATAAATACACTGTTGTTTTGTTTTACTAATCAGTCGACATTCTTCCTGAAATAGGTCTCATTTAAGGCTGAGGGCTCCCCCCCTCCCCCGAGAAAAAGTGTGCTACCCACCAGTGATGAGAAATAGAGCAAAGTATGTGAGAGATATCTCAGGTTTGATCTTGGAATCAGTCATTTGAAGGAACAAGGAAATAGGTTAATCCTTCCTTTCCTCCTCATTTGGGAAGCTTCATTTTTTTTATTTTTTAAGAAAAACCCATATGCCACAATATATATTGACCCTTCCTGACTACTCAATTAAATCTTCTAAGGGCATCTTATTTTTTTGTTATTAAATCATAATATCAGAACTTTACAAGGTCCCTATTTGATTTTCATAGTTCTTTTTAACAGAACACAATGTATATTTAACCTGAAAATACACATATACATATGTATTTATTTTTTTGAAAATATATATTCATGTATCCCTGGGTGAAATATGAAAAAAGAAAAGTGTACAAAGTATATATTTTGTCATGCAAGATTTTATGGTGTTTCTAGAATCCAATCGAATAAATAATTCATACATGAAATCTCTATGTTTGGTTCCTTGATCCTCTGGAGGATATGAGGGGAGAAAAAGCCCACAAGACTTGGTGTTGGAAGGCCAGAGTAAAAGTCCTATCCTGACACTTAGCAATAGTGTGGTTTTGAGCCTTCACTCATTGTCAGGGATCCCAAATATTTTTATTAGGAAAATGGAACTGATGATATCTATGTCCCTGATTGTTCAAGTATTATTATTTATTTTCACTGTAATTGAAAGTTATTTAATTAGGTATAAACTATGAGCTGGGTGGTATGGATGCATTATGTCACCTAACTTCCAAAATAACTTACAAAGTGGGAACTTATTAGCCCCCCATGTGACACGTGAAGATCCTGGACCACAGAAGGGTTAAGTGACTTGCCCATGGTCATATAGCCTCCAAGTGGTGGAGCTGGAATTTGAACCCAGGAATACCTAATGGCAAAAACTGTACCCCAAGTCATTCCACGTAAACCTGCCTTTCTGGGATGATGTAAGTGAGATTGACTATGAGCTCTAAAGTCATCTCTAAATGCCTGGTTGAGAGAGATGTGGCCATGACATCACAGATTTTTGGGAAGAAAAAGGTACTGGAATCATCTCATTAAACAACTCAATTTCAGGATGAGGCTGAAAGCCTACCTTGGGTCACCAACAAGGAAAGATATTCCAGATGAGAAGAAAGATCCCCTGCTGCCCATGAAACTCACTGCAGTGCTGTGGTTAAATTCTCAGATCTGGAAGACAGAAACCTGGGTTCAAATTTGAGATCCCTCATTTACTAGCTGTGTGACCCTGGGCGAAGTACATAAATTCTTTATACCCTAGTTTCTGCATCTATAAAATGCAGATGAGAGTAAATGCAGAAGGATTAAATGAGTTTAAAACATGCAAAATGCTTATGACAGTATCTGACACATGGTAACTTACATACTTGTAAGTGTATCACTATTCTAGCCACCAATAATATTCTTAAAATCTGTGCCATTCCTAGCTGATGAGCTGAACATACAAAGAAATCTATGTGTATCATTATTGACTCCATCTCTAGGTAAACAGGTAGGAATGGATGAACCTGTACAAGATATCTTTGTTTTTTTTTTTTAAAGATTTTATTTTTATTTATTTGACAGAGAGAGGCACAGCAAGAGAGGGAACACAGGCAAGGGGAGTGGGAGAGGGAGAAGCAGGCTTCCCGCCGAGCAGGGAGCCCGATGCGAGGCTCGATCCCAGGACCCTGGGACCAGGACCTGAGCCGAAGGCAGACGCTTAATGACTGAGCCACCCAGGCGCCCCACAAGATATCTTTGTATACCATGAATCTGATCCTTTCACTGCCCAATTAACACTGTGTCATAAAATATTTGCAAATCATATACATGATAAGGAACTAGTATCCAAAATATATAAAGAACTCTTACAACCTAACAATTTCATGGCTTTTAAAGACAAATGACCCAATTAAAAGTGGACAAAAATTTGAATAGCTATTTCTCTAAAGAAGACACATAAATGGCCAATAAGCACATGAAAATATGCTCAACATCGTTAGTTATTAGGAAAATGCAAATAAAAACCATAATCAGATATCATTTCATATCCTCTAGGGTGGCTATAATAGTAATAAAAATACAATAGCAAGGTTGATAAAGATGTAGAGACATTGGAATGGTCATACATTGCTGATGGGAATGTAAAATCGTGCAGCCACTTTAGAAAACAGTTTCATGGATCCTTAAAATATTAAACACAGAATTTCCATTGGCCTAGAAATTCTATGGATAGGTATATAGTCAAGAGAACTGAAAACATATATCTACACAAAAACTTGTACATGAATGTTAATCACAGATTTACTGCCCATAGCCAAAAAGTGGAAACAACCCAAATGTCTACCAGTGAATAGATAAATAAAATGTGGTACGTGCATACAATGGAATATTATGCAGTCATAAAAAGAAATGAAGTAGACCAATGGAAGAGAGATCAGAAAAAGCCCTCGTGTATGAGCTCAAATGACCTTCAACAAGGGTGCCAAGACAATACCATGAGGAAAGGCTAGTCTCATCAACAAATGGCGTTGGGAAAACTGGGTGTCCACATGTGAAAGAAAAAAAATGGACTCTTATCTTCTACCATATACAAAAATTAACTCAAAAGAGATTAATGATTTAAACGTAGGATCTGAAACTATGAAACTCCCAGAAGAAAACACAGGGAAGGGACACCTGGGTAGCTTAGTTAAGTGTCTGCCTTTGGCTCAGGTAGTGATCCCAGGGTCCTGGGATCGAGTCCTACATCAGGCTCCTTGCTCAGTGGAGAGCCTGCTTCTCCCTCTGCTTGCCAGCCCCCCTGCTTGTGCTCTCTCTCTCACTCTCTCACTCTCTCTCTCTGACAAATAAATAAATAAAATCTTTAAAAAAAAAGATAAAAGAAAACATAGGGAAAAGCTTTATTACATTGGAATAGGCAATGATTTCTTGGATATGACACCAAAAGCATAGGTAACAAAAACAAAAATAGACAAATTGGGCCACAGCAAACTTAAAACCTTCTGCAGAGCAAAGAAAACAATCAACAGATGTTGATTCACTCTGTTGACTGTTTTCTCCCAGATGGAAGGGGAGAAAGTATTTGCAAGCCATATTTTGGATAAGCGGTTAATATCCAGAATATATAAAGAACACCTGGGGCACCTGACTGGGTCAGTTGGTAGAATATGCGACTCTTGATCTTGGGGTCATTTGTGAGTTGGAGCCCCACGTTGGGCATAGAGAGTTCTTAAAAACAAAACAAAAAACTCCTACAACCCAATAATTAAAAAAACAAATAAACTGATTTAAAAATGGGCAAAAGGCTTGTATTTCTCCAAAGAAGATATACAAATGGTTAACAAGCATATGAAAAGATGCTCAACGTTGCAAATCATCAGAAAATGCAAATCCAAACTACAATGAGATACCACCTCATGCTCATTAGGATGGTCACTGTCCAAACACCTGAAAACAATAAGTGTTGGCAAGAACGCAAAGCAATCAAAATCCTTACACACCATTGGTGGGATTGTAAAATGGGGCAAGCACTGTAAGAAACAGTATGACGCTTCCTTAACAAATTACCACACAATCTAGCAATCTCACTGCTCGGTATTTATTCAAAAAAGTTGAAAACAGGTCCTCGAAGAGATACTTGCACACCCACATTCCATTCCAGCATTATTCTCAATAGCCAAGATGTGGAAGCAACCCAGATATCCACTGACATTTGAATCAAGACAACGTAGTATATCCATAGGCTGGAGTATTACTTGGTCTTAAAAAAGAAGGGAATTCTGTCACAGGCCGCAACAGGGATGAACCTAGAGGACATTATGCTAAGTGAAATAAGCCATCCCTAAATAATTCTGTTCATATGAGGTATCAAAAAGAATCAACTTTATAAAAATGGAAGGTAGGCAGGCCTGGGTGGCTCAGTCAGTTAAGCCTCCGACTTCAGTTCAGGTCACGATCTCCGGGTCGTGGGATCAAGCCCCGCGTCTGGCTCTGCGCTCAGTGGGGAGTCTGCTTCTCCCTCTCCCTCTCCCTCTGCCCCTCCCCCTGCTCACGCTTTCTCTCAAATAAATCAATAAAAATCTTCAAAAAAAAAAAAAAAAGAAGGTAGAAGGGTGGTTGCCAGGGCCTGGGAGGAGGGGAAAACAGGGAGCTGCTATTCTGTGGGTACAAGGTTCAGTCCTGGAAGATGAATAAGTCCTTGGGATCTGCTGTACCACAACGGGCGTGTATTTAACAATCCTGTAGGGGCATCTGGCTGGCTCATCGGTGGAGATTACTTAAAAATAAAATCTTTAAAAAACAAAACAAACAAAAATAAACTAAAACAACAACAAAAAAAAGAGAAACTGGTGGAAACAACAAAATAAACAAAAAGGGATGAAGTGCTGACACAGGCTACAACATGGATGAACCCTGAAGACATGATGCTGAGCAAAGAAAGCCAGACACAAAGGACCGCATACTGCATGAATCCATCTACATGAAGTGTCCAGAATAGGCAAATCCGTAGAGACAGAAATTAGGTTAGCAGTTGCCAAGGGCTGGAGGGAGCGGAGAACGGGGCGTCAGGTACTGTTTCTTGTGGGGGTTGGGGGAGAATGATGAAAATGTTCTCAAATGAGAATAGCGGTGATGGTTGCACAATTGTGAATTTACTAAGAAATCACTGAATCTTACACTTTCAAAGGGCAAATTTTAGGGGCACCTGGCGGGCTCAGTTGGTGGAGCACACGACTCTTGATCTCAGGTTGTGAGTTCCAGCCCCACAATAGGGGTAGAGATTACCTAAAGAAATAAAATCTTACCTAAAAATATAGATAAAAGGGTGAATTTTATGGTATGTGAAATATATATATGTGTGCATATATATACACACACACGTATATATAATTTTTAGGTAAGCTCTATGCCCAATGTGGGGCTTGAACTCACAACTTTGAGATCAAGAGTCATGGGCTTTACTGACTGAGCCAGCCAGGCTCCCCTGAATTATATCTTAATTAAAAAAGATAGGGGGCACCTGGGTAGCTCAGTTGGTTAAGCATCTGCCTTCGGGTCCTGGGATCGAGCCCCGCAATGGGGGGGGGGGTCCTTGCTCAGCAGGGAGCCTGCTTCTCCCTCTCCCTCTGCCTGCCGCGCCCCCCCCCCCCCGCTTGTGCTCTCTCTCTGTCAAATAAATAAAAATAAAAATCTTAAAAAAAAAAGTGTTAGAGGAAACAACCTCCACTTTTCATAGCTAGCTCTCTGTTGTGTCAGGAGAAAGACCGCATTTTCTGCTACACAGGCCCCCGGTGATTTGGCCCCAGCTCACATCTGCAACCTCATTTGCTGCACTCTAGTACCATTTTACTCATGTGACAGCCACATGAGCCTTCTCCTTGCCCTTCATTCCTGAGTGTTTCCAACGTGGCACTGCTCAAAAGCAAAATTAAATGATTTGTATAAATTTTTGTTAAAATTTTGACTCTCTTATTAGATGCTCTGAATGCCAGTGCTGTGTCTGTTTTGGTCACCATTACTCCTCCTTTAGAATAGTGCCTGGCACCCAGTAGGCACTTTATAAATAGTGTTCAAAGGAGGGCCCGTGTGGCTCAGTTGGTTAAGCATCGGACTCTTGATTTTGGCTCATGGTCTCCGGGTTGTGAGATCGAGCCCTGCATCTGGCTCTGTGCTCAGCGGGGCGTCTGCTTAAGATTCTCTCTTCCTCTGCCTCTTCCTGCCCCCACCTAGTGTGGGCTCTCTGAGAAAAAAAGGAAGGGAGGAAGGGAGGAAGAGAGAGAGAGGGAAAGAAAGGAAGGAAGGGAGGGAGAGAGACTGGGGGTTAATAAATATCTAAGATGCTGACAAGTCCCAGGGGATTTCTGGGCATAGATGCCTGGGTGGCTCAGATGGTTAAGCGTCTGCCTTCGGCTCAGGTCATGATTCCAGAGTCCTGGGATTGAGTCCCGCATCGGGCTCCCTGCTCCTTGGGAGCCTGCTTCTCCCTCTGCCTCTCTCTCTCTCTCTGTCTCTCATGAATAAATAAATAAATAATCTTAAAAAAAAAAAAAGAAGACATTTGATAACCTGAATTAGGGGACACTTGCATATTTAGTCATATGTGATTTGATCTTTGCTGCAGAAGAACATCTTGAAAATTCAACAGCCTTTCTTTCTACAGAAGCTCCTCTGGAAAGCCAGCCTTCAGGATCTTCTGGGAAGCCAAATTTGCACCGTTGAACCTGACGCAAAGAGCCGATGGGCTCCTTCCTGTTTGACACCTGCCTAAGGCACAGGGTGACAGGACAGGGAGGGAGGAAGAGGGTGTAGGGACCAGACAGCAGTACGATTTCATGGTTGTGAGCATGGGCTCTGAATTCAAATCCTGGTTGAAATCCTCCACAGGTGGTGTCAGTATTTTTAGCCTCTTACGACCTTAGTTTCCTCATCTGTAAAATGGGCACAATAATAAGATCTCCCTTAACAGAGTGGTTGGGAGGGTTATGAGCAAATACAGGTAAAGCCCTTACAAGAACCTACCTTCTACTCAATAAGTGTTAGCTGTTGTCATTATTCTGCATGCCAAGGTTTCACTAGTATGGTGTACCCGAGAAACAGCCTAGAGGATTTTTCTGGTCCCCATCTTACACTCACTGAAAATTCAGGCCATGAAAGAGAAAACAAGATCAACAGTATAAGCCTTGCCAACATATAATAAGTACTTGTTAGGGCCAGCTCTGAGCGGGAATTCACTTGTAGGAACTGGGGGTACCACCCAGGGGGGTTACACCCGGGGTGTGTTCTGATTGGCATCCCCCAAGTTAGCCACATACACTGATTCTCCTTATTCAGGGTAGCTGTGTTCTATAAAGTCGTGAACACGGAACTGTCAAATTCTGAACCATTGCTGTTGGAACAAATACAGGGTTAGGTTCTTGTGAGCCTCTGGTCACAACATTTTCATCAACTGATCAATACACAACCTTGTTTTATGTGTGTCTCTGTTGAAAGACACCTTATTTCATATGCACAGTTGATTCATTAACATTGAGCTCAGGGTCAACATCACAGGAACCCAGGCTGGAAGGAAGCCTCATTAGCACTAGGATTTCCCTCCTAAGGCACAGGCCAGCCTTCCCGTTTAGGAACCCTAGCCCTCTCTTCAGCCCTGCACTGGGGGGCCATTCTAAACAACAAAGTCACCAACAAAAAGCTCAAAGATGTGGGAAATATGGCACTGTTCAGATGGGAAAAGGCCGCGTATGCAGTATGAAAGCTGAAACGAGAAATTGCAATGTATATATGGGGCGTCTGGCTGGCTCCGTCAGTGGAGTGTGTGACTCTTGATCTCGGGGTTGTGAGTTCGAGCCCCACTTTGGGGTGGAGATTACTGAAAAATAAAACCTTCAAAAAAAAAAAAAGAAATCGCAGCGTGTACTGGGCATTGCTCTGCATATGTCTGCAAATGACTGAGAAAGCACCGAGAGTGGTGGTTTTTGGGGTTGGAAATAAATTTTAGTGGGCAGGCTACAATATGCATTTCTGGGATGATGAGGATACATTCCCTTTTGAAGACCACCTTCGTGGGAATTCGGTCAGACGAGGCAGCCTCCTCGAGCTGATGGTCAAGGTGTCAGGGCTATTGGAGGGGAAACGTTGAGTTAAAATTTCTCACTTGTTTGTAGCTGAGGGTCTCCCAGCTGACCCAGCTTCTCACATTTCAGGAATTAGGAGGGAAAGGCAATGTTTTTCGTTGTACCTAGAAACCAGAGATTTGTACACATTCAAGACAAGTTACAATTTATTATCGAAGAATTCTTGGTGGCTAGGAGATTTCAATCAAGAGATGAAGGCTGAAGAAGTCCTTCTTCCCCAGGACAGGAAGGAACATCTAATTATCTCCCTATCTTTAGTTTGCAAGGCGAATTTAAAAACTGATGCTAGTATTTTTGGCTCTGGAAAATCCAAATGAGTTGCTCACATTCATGTAATAGCAGGCACAGGTTGGGGTCTAATCCTAGCTTGATTATAACCTAGATGTGTAATATTGAACAAGTTAATAGGACTCGGTTTTCCTCACCTGTAAAATGGGCATAATAGATGTAACATTGTGTGACGATTGCAAGACTACCTGGCAAGTAGTAAATGTCTTACAAGGTCAAGGAATGCTGGCTTTTAAAAGGAAGAGCGGGTAACAGTCATTAAGTCTTTGTTCTGTTCCAGGAATTGTGCATTGTGTTAAGCAATTCACATTGCAATTTTAATTTAAATAGTGCTTTGGAGAGCTATCTCCGGACATCTGATCTAAAGAAGAACCTCTCCCAACCCACTTTTTCTATTGCATAAAGCCCCGATCATGACTTTCAATTACTTTATTTAAATTTATATTTTGGTCTGTCCTCACCACCAGGAATGAAAGTCCCCTAAGGGATTTTATTCCTCCTGTTCATCTATGTATCTATTCCCAGGCATGCAGTAGGTGCTCAATAAATATGTTAACTGAATGAATGAATGAATGAATGAACCTCAGATCAGTGTCTGAGGAGTCCCTGCTGCAGACACAAAGCTGTGCTTCCTCTCACGTCCTGCAGAGTGGCTGGAGGGTGCGAGGGGCGGTGGGTGGCAGTCCTGAGTTAAGAGTAGCACCATCCAATATGGTAGCCCGTAGCCATATGTGGCTACTTAAATTGAACTTTCAAGGAATTAAAGTTTAGAAAAAAAGGAAAAATTCAGCTCCTCAGGCATACTAGGACATTTCAAGTACTCAGTACTCAAGAGCAGTGACTATGCAGCCAGGATAGAGAATATTTCTATCACAAAAAGTTCTATTGACAGAGCTGATTTAGATCCAGGAGCATTTGGCGATATCTGGAGACATTTTTGATTGGGGAGCACAACTTGAGGAATGCAACTAGCATCTAGTGGGTAGAGGCTGGGCTGCTGCTAAATATCCTGCAGTGCCCAGGACAGCCCCACAGCAGAATCACCTGGCCCAACACGTCAGTGGTGCTGAGTCTGAGAACCGTGGTTTACGAGAAGACACTCGGGTGACAATTTTCTCTGTATGACCAGAATGCTAAATTTCCCAGGATTTAGATGGATGAACTCGCAATTAAAAGCCTGATGAGGACCTTTCAGTGTATGTGGCATGAAGTCCAGTTCCTGGCTTCCATCCCTGGAAGTCTTCCTTACATTTTGCACAGGATATTAAAACCCAGAAACCATTATCTAGCTGTGTTGTCAAATGTCCGCACTTCCCTGGGAGTGTAGTGAGACCCATCGAGAATGAGCCACATCACCAAGACCAAAAGGGATCTCCAAAGGCTGGCTCTTTGAGATCAAGGAGGATCCACAAACTATGGCCCTTGGGCCAAATCTGTGCACGAGCTCAGAATGGTTTTTACATTTTTAGACGGTTGAGAAGCACTAAGCAATAAGAGGGGCGCCTGGGTGGCTCAGTTGGTTAAGCGTCTGCCTTCGGCTCAGGTCATGATCCCAGGGTCCTGGGATCCAGCCCCGCATTGGGCTCCCTGCTCAGCGGGGAGCCTGCTTCTCTCTCTCCGACTCCCCGCTATCGCTCTCTCTGTCAAATGAATAAATAAAATCTTCAAAAAAAAAAAAAAAGAAGAATTTTATGACACATGAGAATTACATCAATTCAAATTCTGGTGTCCATAAATGAAGTTGTTTTGGAGCCTGCGTGACCATCATTTGCTTTAGTATTGTCTGTGGCTACTTTCACACCCGAGGCCAAGTTAGTGGTCTCCCCACGGAAACCCTAGTGTGACCCTCAAACCTGAAAACTCTCTCCTCTGCCCCATTCCAGAAAAAGCTTTTGCTAATTCCTACTCTGGAGATGAAAGATCTTGGTAGATTTTTCTTTTTCTTTGCCTTAACTCCTTAGACTTTTCTTTTACTTTCTTTCATTTTTTTATTTTTATTTTTTATTTTTTTCTTTAAAGATTTTATTTATTTATTTGACAGAGAGAGACACACACAGCGAGAGAGAGGGAACACAAGCAGGGGGAGTGGGAGAGGGAGAAGCAGGCTTCCCGCTGAGCAGGGAGCCTGATGCGGGGCTCGATCCCAGGACCCTGGGATCATGACCTGAGCTGAAGGCAGACGCGTAACGACTGAGCCACCCAGGCGCCCCTCTTTCATTTTTTTTAAAAATCATAATTATCCTGATAATTCGTAGGTATAGACTCAGACCAAATGAACAAACGGACTTTCTTTGGGAAGCAGAGCGCAGGAGGGGATTAGCTGTCATGCAGGGGCTTTCATGTGAAAGATTCCTCTTAGATGAATTTAGGGAACAAAGACCCCATGGTCAATGATTTCTGTGGGTATGGAAGTAAAAGACTGGCCGAGTCCTTTTGTCAGTTTTGAGCACAAATCATACAGTTACTGAATACCCCCGGCCGCAGTAGTGTTCTTTTAATGCTTAACTCCGTGACCTCACAAAAATAATTGCTGGGAAGCAAATTTACTTAGCCCTCTGCCTTTATTTGCTGACCAAGGGGCTCAGCCGATAGTCATATTGTTTATGGAAATGCGGGAGGGCGTAGGGTGTGGGGAGGAGAAAGAACACAATTTGGACAGAGAAGGTGGATGTATTGAAAGGATTCAAGGGATTTTGTCTTTGCTTTATAATTGGAGTCAGGATTTCCCTTCAAGTTACGCATTGCAGATGGGAAACCTCCCTGGGTCCCTCTGCCCGAAAGCCCTGTTAAGCCCTATTCTCACTGGGTTGGCATCTGGCTTTTTAAATCCTTGTCATTTTTATGATTATAATAATTATTACATCTTGCCTAGTGAATGGGCTTTTTCAAATGCTGAGAATGCCTTTAGTCAGAAAGAAAAGCAATTGATTCAAAATGATTAGTTTGCTTCGGGGGCAGTTGTGAATTTGGGTTTCTAAGTCTCTTAACAATTTTCACCAGTGCCTGCCTCTCAATTGGCCTTGGAATCCTACTTGCAGAAATGAAAGAATGCATGTTGGAAGAAAACCCCCAAATAACCTTATTTTGCTCCACACCCTAATTTTGGAAGACAGATGACTCTGATTACAGAGGGGATGGCCTCAGTGGTTTGGGGACTGCCTCCTGTAGGCAAGAAAGCAGGGAGATTTTCCAGCCTTTCTATTTGGAAAATCAAAACCTGCCTTGGCTGCAAGTGATAGAAAAAAAAAAAAAAAAGAAATGACATTAACAAAAGCAAAAGTTAGCAACAGGACTTCACCAGGCCAGATTCCGCTCCTTAAGCCCCTTCAATGCAATACTGAAAGTGGCTTCCTTAGAAAAATACTTAACCACCCAATCAGTCAAGCCATCTGATAACTGCTTATCTTCTCTAATGCGATTGAGATTCTGTTTGATGCCCCTTTGCATTCCAATCACAAAGCTCATCTTAGGTAAGCACCTTGAGGAGGGAAAAAAAAAATTCATGAGTCTTCAGCTTCTGCATTCATGGAATTTTCTTTTCACAATGGAAGGAAACATGTTAAGCTGGGTGGGGGTGGGGTGGGGGTGTGGAGGTGGTTGAAAATCTTTGAAAGGGAGGGGTGCGGTGTTCAGTTTACGTGTAGTGCACATGCCCAGAAAGGTGAAACACTTTATTCTGGCTAAATGGTTGAGAAACAACTAAAAAAAAAAAAAAGGCTATTTCATGATGTGTGAAAATGATACGAAATTACACTTCAATATCCATTAAGAAAATTGTACTGGAATGCAGGTTCCAGCCTCTGGAGCTAAAATAGTAAAGCAAAGAAATCCTGTGAGGGAGGGGAAACATGGAAGATGGATTAGCTACTCTGTTCTTCATTTTCAACCCCCCAACTATGCAGGAAAAATAAAAAATTTGTATAAGTGAAGATATGCAAAATTTGTGATAATCATAACTTGCTGTGTCCCCTGCACTCCCCCTCCCTTTTATAATCCTCTACAAAATGGGACAGAAGCAGAGTGCCCCTCTCATAAGAGTAAAAGTTAATAAATGGGAATAGCCTGGCATACAGTAGGTGCTCAAAAAAATCTTAGCTGTTTTTTTTTCTCTCTAATGCAATTTATTTTTTAAATTCAATTAATTAGGGCGCCTGGGTGGCTCAGGTGGTTAAGCGACTGCCTTCGGCTCAGGTCATGATCCTGGAGTCCCGGGATCGAGTCCCGCATCGGGCTCCCTGCTCGGCAGGGAGTCTGCTTCTCCCTCTGACCCTCCTCCCTCTCATGTGCTCTCTCTCTCTCATTCTTTCTCTCAAATAAATAAATAAAATCTTAAAAAAAAATAAATTCAATTAATTAACATATAATGTATTATTGGTTTCAGAGGTAGAGGTCAGTGATTCATCAGTTGCATATAATACCCAGTGCTCATTACAGCACGTGCCCTCCTTAATGTCCATCGCCCAGTTACTCATTCCCCGACCCTCCTTCCTTCCAGCAGCCCTCAGTTTGTTTCCTATGATTAAGAGTCTCTTATAGTTTGTCTCCCTCTTGGATTTCATCTTGTTTTATTTTTTCCTCTCTTCCCCCGTGATCCTGTTTTGTTTCTTAAATTCCACATATGAATGAGATCATACAATAATTCTTTCTCTCACTGACTTATTTCGCTTAGCATAATACTCTCTAGTTCCACCACGTCATTGCCAATGGCAAGATTTCATTTTTTTTTTTTTTGATGGCTGAAGTAATATTCCATTGTGTACATATACCATATCTTCTTTATTCACTCATCTGTTGATGGACATCTGGGCTCTTTCCACAGTTTGGCTATTGTGGACATTGCTGCTATAAATATTGGGGTACAGGTACCCCTTCGGGTCACTACATTTGTATCTTTGGGGTAAATACCCAGTAGAGCAATTGCTGGGTCATAGGGTTTAGCTGTTAACTCTTGTTAGATTATTGTTAACAGCAATTGTTCCTTCACTGGTTTGTCTCCCATTGTTGGGGAAGTACGAATTGATATAACCTCATTTGAGTGAAATTGGCAGTATCCACCAAATTTCAAATCATTATGTACTTTGACCCAGCAATTCAATTCATAGGAACTCATCTAACAGATAAACGCCCAGTCTCTGTGTCAAACAGATTATTTTTGTTTGGGGTTCCACGCCATGTGCATGTCTTCTTTTTTTTTTTAAGATCCATTTTTTTTCATTTGAGAGAATGAGAGCACAAGCAGGAGGGGCAGAGGAGAAGGAGAGAGACGCTCAAGCCGACTCTGCGCTGAGCATGGAGCCTGATGTCAGGCTGGATCCCACCACCCTGCAATCAACGACCTGAGCTGAAACCAAGAGTGGGGCACTCAACTGACCCTGCCACCCAGGCACCCGTACATGTATTATTCTTTCAATTCTGTGTTATTAAGGACTTACACATTTGGGGCGCCTGGGTGGCTCAGTTGGTTCAGCGACTGCCTTCGGCTCAGGTCATGATCCCGGAGTCCCGGGATCGAGTCCCGCATCGGGCTCCCTGCTCGGCGGGGAGTCTGCTTCTCCCTCTGACCCTCTCCCCTCTCTCGTGCTCTCTCTGTATCTCATTCTCTCTCTCAAATAAATAAATAAAATCTTTAAAAAAAAAAAAAGTGAGCTTTTAAGAACTCTGGTCTCGGGGCGCCTAGGTGGCTCAATTGGTGAGGCAACTGCCTTCAGCTCGGGTCATGATCCCGGGGTCCCGGGATCGAGTCCCGCATCGGGCTCCCTGCTCGGCGGGGAGTCTGCTTCTCCCTCTGACCCTCTCCCCTCTCTCGTGCTCTCTCTGTATCTCATTCTCTCTCTCAAATAAATAAATAAAATCTTTAAAAAAAAAAGGACTTACACATTTGGGAAATTGAGCCCATTTTCATTTTGTAATGTCCCATTTTTACTCTGGTGATAATTTTTCACCTGAAGTCTACCACTTTGAAATTAGTATAGCCATTCCACTTTCCTGTGCTTAGTGTTTGCATGAATTAGCTCTTTCAATTCTTTACTTCTAATCTGTGTCTTTATATTTGAAGTTGGTTTCTTGGCTCTTGCCTTTTTATGCATCTTGATGATCTCTGACTTTCTAATTGGAATATTTAAGTCATTTATACTGATAGTAATTTTTTATATGGTTGGAATTAAGTCTACCATCTTGCTCTTTGCTATTGTCTCACCTGTTCTTTTATTTTTTTCTTGCTTTCTTTTGGATTAATTGAATTATTTTTATGATTCCATTTTATCTCCACTGTTGGATAAATGGCTATATCTTTTTATTTCTCAGTTGTTACTCGAGGGCTTATAACATGCATCTTTAACTTATCATAGCCTGCCATCAAATTGTATTATAATACTTCACATATCATGTAGAAACCTTGTCACAAAATGCTCCCAAAATACTTCTGTGCTATATCTGTCATAAATTTTACTATGACTTATGTTATAATCCCTGAAATGCTTTATTTTTCTTTAAGCAAAAAAACCACAAAAAACAAAACAAAAACAAACAAACAAAAAAACTCAATTGTAGAACAGTTTTAGGCTTACAGAAAAATTGTGAAGATTGTATTGAGGGTCCCCACACCCCACAGTGTGTTTCCCTTACTATTAACCTCTTACATTCGCAAGGTACATTTATTTCAATTAATGAACCAGTACAGATTCATTATTATTAACTAACACACATACTTTCCTGATATTTCTTTAGTTTCCACCTAATGTCCTTTTTCTTTTTTTTTTTGTTTGTATTATTTTTATTAAGGTATAATTAGCATCCAGTGAAATCCACAGGTCTTAAATCATGAGTTTATGTGTTTACAAATACATATACCCATGTAACCCACTCCCCTATCAAAAGATGTAATATTTCAATCACCATAGAAAGTTCCTTCCTGTCTCACTCTGTTAACTCTGCCTTTCTAGAGGCGAGCAATGTTCTGAGTTCTTTCACCATGTATTAGCTTCCTCTTCTAGTTTCATATAAGTGGAAGCATGCACTATGTACTCTTTGGCTTCTTCAGCATAGTCCTAATGTCCTTCTTCTGTGTTTGGATCCCATCCAGGCCACCACATGACATTTAGTTGTCCTAAACTTAGGCTTCTCTTGCCTGGGACAGATTTGCAGACTGTCCTGTGTTTTTCACCATAACAGTTTTGAGGATTATTGGTCAGGTATTTTGTAGAAGGTCCTCAATTGGGATTTGTCTGATGTTACATATTTGTGGGAGGAAGACCACAGAGGTAAAGCCGGTCTCATTCCATCACATCAAGGGGACATCCTATCAACACAACTTATCACTGCTGATGTTAACTTTGATCCCCTGGCTCATGTTATATTTGTTAAATTTCTCCACTATAAAAAAATTTCCCTCTCTTTCTACTCTGTACATCAATAGTTATTATTATTTCTAGAAACTTTATTTTCTGCCAACCTTATTTCCATTTTCCGTTTAAGCTTTTCTGGAAGAATAGCTTCAGACTGCTCAGAGGTCATTCCTGCCTATTTGGTGGCCTGAACAGTGGGAGCTGCAGGTCAGTCTTCAGTGGTGGGCTGAGCCCTGTGGTCCTCACCAAGGAACCACTGAACGGGCACAGAGGGCACCTACATGCCCTCAGACCGGCCTGTGACTTTGGGTTGAGCAGCAGTGAACTCAGGAGCTGGATCATCCAAATTCCTCCTGGGTCACAGCCTTTCCAGCAGCTGCCTGCCTGTTCTTCCTTCTCAGTCTCTTCGGATCTCTGCAGAAGCAGAGATCAGACGTGGCCTCCCATGGGTGTTCACAGAAGATGGTGCCATGAATGTGCAGGACTTCCTGGGCCAGCACCCACCACATCAGACCCACAGAATGAGCTTTCTCTCTGTTGCATGGGATGGCAATGTCCATACAACATGGAGGAGCATCTGTGTTATACAGAGCAATTATAGGAAGGTTAACAAGATAAGCTTCTGGGGGAGGCTGGAGGTCAGCCCTGGGATCAAGAAACACCAAAAGTCTTGGCTCCCAGAAGGCTGCCTGGGTCTGGTTAGCGAAGGTTCCGGGAGGGAGGCGGCCAGCAAGAGGCCTGGCTCCAGCGGTAGCCGCACACTCCAGCACAGCTGACACACTGGCCCTTCCATGCAAGGCCACTTCTTTATTCAGCTCGTGGCCCATTAAACAGAGCCTCCTGCCACAGAGGAATGCTGGGCTGTGTCAGGCTTATGAAGAGAAGGTATAATGTGCACAAAGTCAGACTGTATTTTATTGGCCATTTAAGGGATATTTTTGAGGGACATTTTTAGACTATATGCATTTTTTACTTTCCATACTGGCTTCAAAATCAAATCTCCACTTCATATGCAACTTTGTAAATTGTACTGCTATAATTTATGGATATTAAAATAACTCAAAGGCACAGAACATTTCCTTTCTTCTATTCTATACTGACATTTACCCAGACATATTAACCAATGAGAATTATTTCCTCTCAGTCTCTGCTCCTGGAAAACAAATGTTTATTTTTTTATTATTTTTTTAAAAGATTTTATTTATTGGGTGCCTGGGTGGCTCAGTTGGTTCAGCGACTGCCTTCGGCTCAGGTCATGATCCTGGAGTCCCGGGATCGAGTCCCGCATCGGGCTCCCTGCTCGGCAGGGAGTCTGCTTCTCCCTCTGACCCTCTTCCCTCTCATGCTGTTTCTCTCTCTCTCTCTCTCAAATAAATAAATAAAATCTTTCAAAAAAAAAAGATTTTATGTATTTATTTGACACAGAGAGAGAGACAGCAAGAGCAGGAACACAAGCAGGGGGAGTGGGAGAGGGAGAAGCAGGCTTCCCGCCGAGCAGGGAGCCCGACATGGGACTCAATCCCAGGATCCTGGGATCATGACCTGAGCTGAAGGCAGATGCCTAACCACTGAGCCACCCAGGCACCCCAAGGTTTTATTTTAAAAACTAAAAATGTGAATAGAGTTTTATACTCTTCACCTGAGCATTTTCCCTCCTGGGACTTCATTCTGCATAAACGGCACAGATGAGTCCAGTTTTCTATATGAGGATGTGCTTTGCAGCATTGTCAGCAAGTGCAAAAAACTGGAACAAATTCACTGTCCAAAAGCAGAAATGATTAAATATATTGCTGTATATCCATATCTAGAAAAATGATGGGATGGCCAAAAAAAAAAAGGAATGAAGTAGGAAATTTATACGCAGATGTAGAAAGTTATCCAGACCACTGCTGTCCAATAGAACTTTCTGTGATGATGAACATGTTCTGTGTCCAGCGTGGTGGTCATTAGTCACATGTAACACTAGAAATGCAAAGTGCAACCGAAGAACTGAAGGTTTGAATTTATTTATTTATTTATTTAAATTTAAATATTCATATGAGGTCCATGGTAATGTACTGGACAACACATATCTAGAACGTATAATTTGAAGAAAAGTTTAGTTGAAAAATAGTGTGGGGGCGCCTGGGTGGCTCAGTCGTTGGGCGTCTGCCTTCGGCTCAGGTCATGATCCCAGGGTCCTGGGATCGAGCCCCGCATCGGGCTCCCTGCTGGGCGGGAGGCCTGCTTCTCCCTCTCCCACTCCCCCTGCTTGTGTTCCCTCTCTCGCTGTGTCTCTCTCTGTCAAATAAATAAATAAAAAATCTTAAAAAAAAAATAGTGTGAAGAGTATGATTCCCTTAAAAGGTATTAAACAATATATGTCACTTTATTTTTTAAATTTAATTAATTAATTGATTAATATTTAGAGAGGGAGGGAGAGAGAGAGAGAAAGGACAGGCAGAGGGAGCAGGAGAGAGAGAATCCCCAGCAGGCTCCGTACCCATACAGAGCCCGACGCAGGGCTTGATCACACAACCCTGAGATGGTGACCTGAGCTGAAATCAAGAGTCAGACGCTCAACTGACTGAGCCACGCAGGTGCTTCAATATATGTCACTTTCGACATTAAAACAAGTCTGATGGAAAATCCACCAAACCAGAAGTAGTAGCTTTCTCTGGGACAAATTGTGGACTTGCCCTTTTAATACCATCTACTCATCCAGAATTTGAATTGTTATGTAAGGGGCAGTTTATTGTGAAATAAAAAAGAAAGAAACCCCACAAAATAAAACCCAGCTTGGATTCCAAATTATTTAGAGCTCCATGTCCAGGTGGCATGGGTGGAGGACAAACCTGAGAGTACCTGCTGGGGTTCATCAGGGTTTCAAGCGCCCCAAGCAAGAGGGTGGGTCTGCGGGGGTCGAGGCTACGCAGCTGGGGCTACCGGGCTACCATGGGGGCTCCTGATAAGTGCATTTAGAAAACAATGTTTATAGCTAAGGGCAAGGGGAGCTGAATTCGGACGTCCTGCTGCTCTGCCCCAGCACAGTAAGTCTTCTCACGGTTGTGCCCGCCCTGCTTGTCACGTGACTAGCATCCAATTGCTGCACAATGGACATGATGGAGCATGAGAGGCTGATGCAAACACTTCAGTACCGGGAATTTGCCATTCAAATTTAAACATGGTCTTTGCTGGTACCAATATGCAACCAGAGGTTTTTCCTTTTTTTTTTTTTTTTTTAAGATTTTATCTTTTGTCTTTAAATAATCTCTACACCCCACATGGGGCTCAAACTCACAACCCCGAGATCAAGACTAGCATGCTACATGGGCGCCTGGGTGGCTCAGTTGGGTAA
The DNA here is from genome assembly GCF_037043125.1 of Eumetopias jubatus. Lineage (NCBI taxonomy): Eukaryota > Metazoa > Chordata > Mammalia > Carnivora > Otariidae > Eumetopias > Eumetopias jubatus. The sequence goes on from NW_028274815.1 coordinate 130,895,813, forward strand.
GCGACTGCCTTCAGTTCAGGTCATGATCCTGGAGTCCCGGAATCGAGTCCCACATCGGGCTCCCTGCTCAGCAGGGAGTCTGCTTCTCCCTCTGACTCTCTTCCCTCTCGTGCTCTCTATCTCTCATCCTCTCTCTCTCTCAAGTAAATAAATAAAAAATCTTAAAAAAAAAAAAAAAGACTGGCATGCTCCACTGACTGAGCCAGTCAGGCGCCCCTCCATTTTTTTAAAAAAAAGATTTTATTTATTTATTTATTTATTTACTTACTTGCTTACTTACTTACCACATGCGAGCAGGGGGGGAGAGGGAGAGAGAGAATTTCAGGCCGACTCCCCCTGAGCCCAGTGTGGGGCTCGATCTCACAACCACGAGATCATGACCCGAACCAGAATCAAGAGTCGCACACTTAACCGACTGAGCCACCCAGACGCCCCCACCTTTTTATTTTTTTATTTTTATTTTTTTTAAAGACTTTTAATCTATTTATTTGAGAGAGCAAGAGCAGGGTGAGGGGCAGAGGGAGAAGCAGGCTCTCCCCTGAGCAGGGAGCCCGATGCGGGACTCTATCCCCGGATTCTGGGATCAAAACCTGAGTGGAAGGCAGACACTCAACAGACTGAGCCACCCAGGCACCCCGCCCCCACCTTTTTAGGAATACTCTTCATATAAAGAAAGGAGACCAACACTTTCTTTTGCCCTATAATTGCCAGCCCTTCTCCCTCCCCTATCAAACAAATATATGAATCAGTTTTGTGAGGGTGGCCATTACGGAAAGGGACAGAAATCTCTTTGCCTTCAGGACAACGCTTAAGTAAAGTGACTATCTGGGACAGAGGTGTGGCTGAGGATAACATGGAGCTACAGGCACCTGATTTGGGGAGTTTTCCTTCATCTTAAATTCATTCTCCATGCTAACTCTGGCAGAGGAGTCCCAGGGAGTACTCTGATTGGCTCCGTGTGATCCCTGTTCATCTCTGAACCAATCAGGGAGGCAGTGCTGATACTAGGAGACTGGAATAGAGTCCTCTAATTGGCGAATCTCTGGGGGTGGGGTGGGGGATATACAATCTGACACCTTGATTGGCAGCTTCCTCATCATCCCAGTGGGGCGGAGTTCCCCAAAGGAAGCCTAGTGGCCACGGAAGAAAAGTTTGCTGGAAGCCTGGAGCAACCTATTGCCCAACTCTAGGGGCCATCATTCTCAAAAGAATCACACAGACATACATATCCTTCTTCCTTGCACAAAATTCCAAAAATGCTAACTCAGCTACCCAGTGTTAATACAGTAAAGCAGGCTTACCCAATAGGAGGCACCTCAGTATCCGAGTATTTCTAGACGATGTGCCTTCCCCGGCTTTCGTCTGGATGTGGCATCTCAGGAAACGGCAGCCTATGGCCAAATGATAAATTTATTTACCTCCAAATTATATACGTCAATTATATATTTCCACATAGGATATAATGTGGCGGCATAACCAGAGAACAGGAATCCAATCATTCTACAGATACGTACTGGGTTCCCAACAGTGAGCCAGACTCTGGTTTTTTGCTTTAAGTAAACTCCACACCCAAGGTGGGGCTCGAACTCATGACCCCAAGATCAAGAGTCGCATGCTCTATGGACTGAACCAGCCAGATGCCCCGAGTATACATTTTTTTCCTTTTCTTCTTTTTTCAGACTCTTGCTCTTTATCATCCTGGGTCTCGGTATGCTCATCCTAAAAGGGACATGATTCTTCTTGAGAATCAAGAGCTGATGCCCATCAGGTGTTTACTGCAGTACCTGACACCGAGCAAACACTCAATAAACAGTAGCTGTTATTATTCTACCACGGTTGACGCCTTTCATCTAGGTAGCCTATGAATCTGAAGTATGCTGCATTATGTGCGGAACACCAAAAAACTAAGACACATTCACGGCCTTCCCCTTTGGGAGCAAGCCGCCTGTCTGGGAAGGCAGGAGCCTCTCACTTGAACCACAGATGAGAATTAATTCCAGGAGGTGGATAACAAGGCACATCTCAGCCACTCTCAAGCTTCTTTGGTCTTCTTCATTAGCAGACTTGTTTTTCCCTCAGGCAGCGTTTTTGGATTCCCAGAAAACAGCCTGATTGTTTCCTCAGTCAAACAGACATTACTACATGGTAATTGACCCACTCAAAAAATATATATTGAGTACCTGCTATTCCTCATGCATGGTCATCAGCAAAGTGGGTACAGAAGGGATCGGGACCAACAAGGAGCTGACATTTGGACAGGAAAGATGGACAACAAACACACAGAAATAGAAACATCATATGTCAGGAAGTGAAATGGTTCAAAGGAAAAATACAGCCAAGGTAGGGGGGAGTGTGGGGCTTTTAAAATATGTTTGCAAATTCCGTGACCCTCCTTCCCTTCAGAGGTGAAGTCTATTGCCTTCCCCTCGAATGTGGGCTGGACTGAGAGCGCACATCCACCAGACAGAATGTGGTAGAGCCCTGTGATGTGGTTTCTGAAGACACAGATTCTGCCTGGCCCTCTATGTCTTGGGACCCTCACCCTTAGAATCTGGCTACCATGTTGAAAGGAAGCTGGGGCCACACGGAGCAGCCATGCTGAGGGTTCCAGGTGACAGCCAGCATGTGAGTGAGAGGCCTTCAGATGATCTCAGGCCTCAGCCTTTGTGTCTTCCAGCTGAGGTCCCAATCAGCATGGACAAAGATAAGCCATCCCTTCTGTGCCCTCTCTGAATTCATAGCCCACAGAAACCAAGTGAGATGATAAATCATTACTGTTGCTTTAAGCCATCAAGTTTGTGGATAATCTGTTACACAATAAGAGATCATTAATGCAGGGTGGTGAGTGATAGGGGTGCAGGGTATCAGGGGGTGAGTGCTAATTAAATAGGGTGGTCAGGGCAGGCCTCTCTGTTGAGGGGACATCTGAGCAAAGACCTGAATGTGAAGTGGGGAGTGAACAATGTGGATACGGGAGAAGAGCTTTCAAGGTAGTGAGAAGAGCACGTACAAAGGCCCTGTGGCAGGAATGTACTTGTGGTTCTGGTTGGCATAGCTGGAGAGATGAGGGGGGGAGAGAGAGACAGCGGTAGGGAATGAAGTCAGAAAGACAGAGGAGGGGTATTGCCGATGAGGTCAGACCAGTGATCAGAACTGAGCAGAGAGTGATGGTGTGATCTGAGCCAGGGTTTAAGACAGTGATTTTGACTATTGCTCAGTAAACAGTCATCAGTGGGGAAGCGTGGAAAGGGGGATATACTGGGTGAGTGATGGATGGTGGCTAGGACTGGAGTGGTGGAGGAGGTGAGAAGCGGTGAGACTCTGGATATCTCAAGGCAATGTCGACGGGACTTACCTTTGATTGGGTGCAGGGTATGAGACAAGGGAAGCTGGCAGGTTGACGAGCCTCAGAGGGAGCTGGGATCCTTCTCTAGGTCCTCAAAGAGTGGTCCACAGGCCAGCAGCCCCCACAACACCTGTATCGAGTGGGTGCTGTTAGACATGAAGACTCTTGGGACGCCTGGGTGGGTCAATCGGTTGAGCATCTGCCTTCGGCTTGGGTCATATCCTGGGGTCCCGGGATCGAGTCCCACATCGGGCTCCCTGCTCCCTCTCCCTCTGCCTGCCGCTCCCCTTGCTCGTGCTCTCTCACTAACTCTCTCTCTATCTGACAAATAAATAAAATCTTAAAAAAAAAAAAGAAAAGAAATGAAGACTCTCAGGCTCCACCACCACCTGCTGACATTTAATGAGGTCCCCAGTTGTTCCCCGTGCACACACATGCTTTGAGAAATGCTCTTCTAGGTCGGTGCTCAGTCTTTGCTGCACATTAGGAAATGTCTGGAAAGCTTCTAGGAAACGTAGCGATGCTAGGATGGGGTGGGGTGGGGGACGGGGATTGGCTCAGCTGTTTTTAAAGCTCCCCAGGTGATTCTAATACTTGGATTCTCCTCCAGAGCTTTTCAGTGCATTGTGTTGGTTCTATCTCTAAAATACACCTTGTGTCTGACTGCCTTTCATCCCCTCCAACACGGCCAGTTTTGTCCCAGGCGCCATCATTTCCTACCTGGGTGTCGGGATTTAACGGCCCCCTCTAAGATTCAGTGGAGACGGGGACCAGTGGGGCCATAGGCCAGTGGCTTTCAAACCTTAGTGCTTCTCAGCAAGTGTGAGAATCACTTGCAGGCTTTGAGCAAACGCTCACTGTCGGGTGGCACCCCCAGAGTTTCTGATTTAGCAAGTTGTGGGTGGGGCCCGAGAATTTGCTTTCATGACAAGCTTACTGGTGCTGCTGACGCTGCCGGCCTGGGACCACATCTGGAGAACCACAGCTTCAGGTGGCCATCAGAATAGCTTCGGCAGGGGCGCCTGGGTGGCTCAGTCGGTAAACGTCTGCCTTTGGCTTAGGTCATGATCCCAGGTCCTAGGATGGAGCCTGCTTCTCCCTCTCCCTTTGCCTGCCGCTCCCCCTGCTTGTGTGCTCTCTCTCTCTCTCTGTCAAATAAATAAATAAAATCTTAAAAAAAAAAAAAGAATAGCTTCGGTAAACACCACTTGTGGGGGAAGCATGTGTAATGATGGGACACTATACTCCCTCCCTTCTAAGAACTGACCCTGCAGAGCACTGACTTAATCCATTTCCAGAAAGGGTTCCCCTGGTCCTGACCAGGACAGGCACTGTGTGAAGTGAAACGAAGTCATCTGTTCGTCTGAGTTGGCCCGGGTGGAAAGGGAGCTGGAAGGAGCTGGAAGGAGCTGGAAGGACTCAGACCAGGGTAAACAAGGAGAAGGGGACACAGCTGGCTCTTCCAGGACACTTGGGATCCAAGCTCCAGGGGCAGCATGGGGGTGAAGAGTTGACTGAGCAATGAGGCCAGCAGGGAGAAGGCTGTAGGGTCCCTAGGTAGTTAACCACCACCCCACTAGGAAGGACCCTGCTTACCAGGAAATGAGAATATCTATGGCCAAGACAGAAAAACTCAAACCCAGATAGTGATGTTGCCCTTGACCAACACCTTCAAGACATAAGTACACTTACATCTGAAATGTACGCCAGGCAATCTGCCTAATGAAGCAGAGGACCCAGACTGGAAATTGGTTCGCTAACTTTCTGTTTAAAATTTGGGGTAGATTCATGGGGTGCCTGGCTGGCTAAGTCAGGACAGCATGTGACTCTTGATCTTGGGGTTTTGAGTTCAAGCCCCATGCCTGGTGTAGAGATTACTTGAAAATAAAATCTTAAAAAAAATAAAATAAAAATGGTAAATAAATAAATTAGAATGGATTAAAAATCACCTCTGGAATAATAGCACCCACTCTCACTTGTGTTAACATTTTAAAATTAACTTTTCTGTTTTGGGCGGCCGTATACATTTTGAGGCATTTTAACATGCATACCAATTTGTGTAACCACTACTAGAGTCAGAACACAGAACAGTCCCATCACCGCAAAGCACTACTTTGTGCTACCCCTTTCTAGCCATACCCTCCCCACAGCCCTAAGCAGGGACCGGACCTGCATCTATACTGGGGGATAAGTGAATTCAGCTGTGAAGACTGACGACATGTGGGCTAGGAGACCCAGGAGGTCAAGATAGAGACATTACTTCAACCTTAACATAAGACTGAATTAGGACAGCGAAAACATGTCATCTGGTGGACTACCTCCAGCCAACCGCCTGGAATGCTGGGTCGAGCAGGGCTCGGAGGCATCCTAGGGATAGTTGAAGAGTGCAGTGATTGATTCGTGATGTCTCTCACGGACACAGGTTAGTGGAGGGATGGCCCACATGCTGGGTAGTATTGTTAGCATCAGGGCTGGATTGCTGGCCACTAGAGCCCGGGGAAGGACTGAGAGAATGAAAGAGACAAGCCCCAAACCAAAATCAGGCTCCCATGTGTGTTGTGTATTAGATCTGAGATATTCGCTCTTCGAGTTGTTTACACCGTTTGTCTTTGTTTAATTGTGCTCAGGAACAACAGAAACCATGACTTCCTTATGAACGCATAAAATCTTGGGGGAGACAGAGAATTAAAGAAGAAGAAACACCGGATAAGTTGTGTCTGTCTGGGTATTTATATAAGTGCTTAAAGCCCCGGATTGATTACAATTTGAAGCTATCCCAGAGGGCGTCAAACACAACAATACTGAAAGGAAGCAAGTTAATCATCAAAGAGAAAACTAGGAAACAACTTGATGACCCAACAGTAGGAGACCGTGGTCTGTCCAGAGGAGAGAAGTCTACAAAGGGGCAGCAGGAGGGAATTTTGGGGGCAGACGGAACTCTTCTGTATTCTAATTGTGTGGTGGTTGCACAACTCTCTCAAAGTGTGTTAAAACTCATGGAATGTAGACACATATACAAAGGTGATAATAAAATCTAAAATCTATTTAAAAACAATGCTATAGAACTTTGTCAAAATGTGGTATACACACTTCTGGGTGTACACCAGATGATTGACAACCATACCCAGACAAACATTTGAATTGTATTAGTTATATATTTACATTAATTCATATTAGAAAAATGTATAGTTAGGGGCACCTGGCTTGCTCAGTCAGTAGAGAGGGCAACTCTTGATCTCGGGGTTGTGAGTTTGAGTCCCATGTTCGGTATAGAGGTTAAAAATAAAATCTTAAAAAAAAGCCCAGAATGCATAGTTGGTTTATCAAGCCTATAATTTCAAGAAGACAATTGCTTAAGGTTAGGCTAAGAAAAAAAAGTGAGTTGCTTTAAAGGGAAATATTAAGTAAATTCTTGTATAGATGTTATACATATATGGCAAAATCTGAGATTGGGGCATAAGAATAAGGTTGGAGAAATACTGTTCAAAGGCTCTGCCCTCATGGCATTTACCATCTAGCAGATGCAGAAAAACACTTGAGGGATATGAAAAGAATTTCATGCAGTCACAAAAAATTTGAAAAATGGGATACTGAACATATATACAGAATGATGGTATTTTTGTAAAAAAAAAGTACATAGTCACACAGAGGAAAACAACCTAAAGATATTTAATGATAACAGCAGCTATCTCTGAACAATGAGATTATGGGGTGATTTTCATGAAGGTTACTTGCCTCCTCCAACATTTTATAGAATAAATACATATTAGGAAGAAGAATGTATTTCAAAGGCTTTTTTTCTCAGATAATCCTTTAACCTCAGAGACAAATACTTGTTTTATCCCACCATATATACATAACCATCTAAGAATAGCATTATCAACTTGACTACCAACAATATGATTCTGGAAAAATATACATATTTTTAAGTTTTTATTTAAGTAATCTCCACAGCCAGCATGGCGCTTGAACTCACGACCCTAAGATCAAGGGTTGCATGCTCCACCAACTAAGTTAGCCAGGTGCCCCTGGAAAAATAGTTTTAAAGATTCATTATCTGCAGTTCTTTTTGTCCTGAGGGCACCAAAGATATACAGCCGAATTATGTGTGTGATGTCCCTTGACACCTTTCCCCTGTGTGTGGTTATGCTGCTAAGTAAATATGCAGTTAGGTTCTTTGTTTAATTTTCTTTTTTAAGATTTTTATTTATTTAACAGAGATAGCACAAGTGGGCAGAGAGGCAGACAGAGGGAGAGGGAGAAGCAGGCTTCCCGCTGAGCAGGGAGCCCGATGTGGGGCTCGATCCCAGGACCCTGGGACCATGACCTGAGCCGAAGGCAGAGGCTTAACTGACTGAGCCACCCAGGTGCCCCTCTTTGTTTAATTTTTTTATTTTATTTTATTTCATTTTTTTAAAGAGATGTTATTTATTTATTTGAGAGACACACAGCAAGAAAGGGAACACAAGCAGGGGGAGTGGGAGAGGGAGAAGCAGGCTTCCCGCGGAGCAGGGAGCCCCATGCGGGGCTCGATCCCAGGACCCTGGGATCATGACCTGAGCGGAAGGCAGACGCCCGACGACGGAGCGACCCAGGCACCCTTTAATTCTTTTTATTTTTTTTATTATTATTATTTTTAAGATTTTTATTTATTTATTTGAGAGAGAGAGAACGAGAGAGAGAGAGAGAGAGCACATGAGGGGGGTAGGGTCAGAGGGAGAAGCAGACTCCCCGCTGAGCGGGGAGCCTGATGCGGGACTCGATCCAGGGACTCCGGGATCATGATCTGAGCTGAAGGCAGTCGCTTAACCGACTGAGCCACCCAGGCGCCTTCTTTTAATTTTTTTTTTAAAAAAGGTTTTATTTATTTATTTTAGTGGAGGAGAGGCAGAGGGAGAGAGAGAATCTCAAGCAGACTTGCAGCTGAGCACAGAGCCTGACACAGGGCTCGATCCCATGACCCCGAGATCATGACCTGAGCCAAAATCAAGAGTTGGATGACCAACCGACTGAGACACCCAGGCACTCCCTTTTTTGAAAGGAATTTTGTTTACTTATTCTGTTTTCAAACTTTAGGGATTGCTTTCTTAAGAACTGAATTTAAATTTTCATTATGCAGGACACTGAAATGGGACCAAAGTAAAAATTATCAGAGAAGGTTCTGGCCTTTCTGCTTTCTTTTCCCATTCCTTAATGGTAATCAGTCTTTAAAAATTTTTGGTTCCTTTTTACATTATTTGTTTTTTAATATAGCCAAGCATGTATGTGTATTTGTGTCCCGGCACCCCTTAGAGGGATAGCGGCATACTTACCAGACACACTTCTCCCCGCCGTCTCCTCAGGACAGCAAGCTTTGACAATCCCTCTGCAGCAGGGTATAGAAACACGTAGTCCTCATTCCTGTGGAGCCTTGTTCTCGTGGAGGCGCCATGGTTAATGGATCTGGTCTAACTGTCGATGACTGGGTCCCTTTTAAAGATGGAAGTAAACCTTCCTGAAGCCTCTGGCAGATTTGCTCTCCTGTCTCACAGACCAGAACTTGATCTCTAGCCCGTAACTGCACCCAGTGCCCAGCAGGCCGCAAAGGACCACCCAGGCCCCTGGGTCTTCAGAGAGGCCAGCCCCCATTGGGATGGGGCTACCCAGGGAAGAAATGGAGGCACAAGCTGCTTCCCTCCTGGGCCTCAGTTTCCCTCGTGTGCATAAGGAAGGGTTTGAAAGCGATGAGTGTTTCCAAACTCTAGCCTTTACTCACCTGTGAATCCCCTTGTACAATTACTTACTTAATATTTTCCTTTAATCTATCTTTATATGGACTCACTTTTTTTACATTTAGCCTCAACCTTGGAAATAATATCTGTAAGATGGTCTTCTTGGCTAGTTATAGATTTTTCTAAAAGCCATTAAAATATATACATAATTATTTAAATTGAAATTATTCATCAGTAAACTACCTAATATTATCTCATCTGTACCACTAGGGAGAATGTGTACCACCATTTAGGAATTACTGAAAGAAACAGACTTTAGGATTCCTTTCCAAAAATCCACTGTCCTGTGATTTTTTCTGAGTTGTAAAAAAAAAAAAAGGTGCTGAAAACAAAACAAGATTAGGAAAAATATCCCTAAAAATGGATTGGACCCTGGAACAGAAAACAGAACAGCAGTGGAAAATGGATGAAATCATAATGAAGTCTGGACTTTAGTCAATGCTATTTTACCAACTTTAATTTCCCAATTTTGACAAATGGACCATTGTATGTAAGATGCTAAAATTAGAGGAGATTGAGTGAAGAGTATGTGAGAACTCTCAAAACCGTCTTTGCAATTTTCCCGTAAACTTAAAATCATTCCCAAGTAAGAAATTTCTTTTAAAAAGATAAGTTCTGAAGTTGGAATGATCTTTCAGCTTTTCAGTTTCTGTTGCTGCCGGTAACAATAGTCCATGAAATGACCACTTTTGGAATTTCTATAAATAGCATTTCTATAAACAGCACGGGGATCAGGCAAGTATTGAAATGTTAAGTTTAGGGTACTTCCAAAACAGAAATTAGAGACTCTAAAATTTAAAGAGGAGATGTTTTTCTCCCCCTTAGCATTCTAAAAAAGCTTTGCAGTGACCTTGAGAAATTCTCCTTCGGGTACCCTTACATTCAGGGCCCTGGAACCACAGGATGCTCGCATGAACCAATCCATGCATATGGATCAGGGGCCAGATAGCCTACTTGTGTTTCCAGAAATATAAGGGGGGGAGTACTTCCCAAGGAGAGGATGTAGTCTCTTTGAAATCTGACCCTTTAAAAGTTGGGCTGCTGGACATTAATAAGGAAGAATGGAAAGTGCAGATCAATAAGACTTGCTGAAAATAAAACACACATTAGCATAGAGTATTCCTCATAACCCATAACCCAGATTGATGCCTTTTTAAACCAAACCAGAGTAGAAAGGTATATCTTTTAGGCTAATTGCCACTAGCAGATTGCAGAGAAGAAAGGAAGACAGGCTTGGGGGCAGGGCAGGGGCAGTGGGGGGCGGGGTGTGTGGACAAAACCCAAGTGCAGAACTTCAAATTGCTGGAGTGAAATGAAATGACCCCTGGAGTTATGTAGAGAATTTAATCAGTACAGAGCTTGGGTTTATTAGGCATGTATTTTGAAATTTACATACGTTCTGGGGACAATGCCTTTTTACAGCATGGTCGGGAGCTTGCCCAATGGGAGACCTGCGTGTGTACCGAGAGGAAGACATGTTCAAACATAAAATCGCTGGCTAAGAGCTCCCTCTTCTTGGACGACCACAGTGAAAAGACTTCTGTGGAATCCCAGTCCTTCACCCGACACATCCTGTGTCTAGGACTCTATTTACTCAACAGGAACTCCCCTCCCCTGTTAAATGTTATTTGTAATTGGCAATTACTCATTGCAGAGCCATTGCAGGAGATTTTCATATCCTTGTATATGGTGCTCGTTCTAAGAACTACAATACTGATTTTTCTGTTTGTGCAATATTTTGGTGTTAAAAATATGAAACTAGAAGAATTGGTGGCTTGAGATATTCTGAGATGCATTAATGTTTCAAATCAAATATGCGCTGGTTTAAAAAGCTTTCTGATGACGTCCCTCACCTGTTCATAACCCTTTCAATGTATGGCATAGTGGGTAAGCAGGTGGAATCTGGAATGTGATTGTCTGGGGCCAAGCCCAAGCCTCCCCCACCTTGGTGTTGGCCAAGTTCCTTAACTCTCTGTACCTCATTTCTTCATTTATAAAATGGGGCTAATAGCAGTGCCAGCCTTGTTGGGTTGTTTTAAGGATATACAGGTGCATAACATTGCATGGATCTATATGTGCATCTACCTACTGCATATATCACATTATATATGCAATAGTTTATACACATACATATGTATATACAGCATGTGGAGGAAAATTCTCAATAAGTGGGAGGTACTGTTGTTTTAGCTTTTCCTTAGATTGTGACCAGTGAGTCTCTGCTGGTCCCCAGAGCTGGTTTAGTCACAGAAGAGTGGAAGAGCGTAGGGTGGGGGGTACCGGTGGGGAGACCACAGAGAAGTGGGGTTGGAGAGAATGGAAGGAGGGCTGGAGGTCCAGGCTTAGGACCCCGCACTTCTCCTGGAGCCTGGCAAACCCTCTACCCCAGAGCTGGTCTCTCAGTTCTGCCCCTCTCCAGAGCTGATCCATCCTCTCAACCTAGGAATGCCCGTCCTAAGACAATTTATTGTAACCATGACCTTCCCATCGCTCCTACCTGGGAAGACTCAAGCCAGCAGCTCAGATGGGCCTCAATCCTTGACTAGGGTCCTCTTTTGGCTGGCCCAGCATCTAAGGACAAAGCATGGAAGGCAATGTTAATAATACGTTACTTTGAAGACAGTGAAATATGGCTGATAATGAAGGAAGATAATACTGTAGGGAATGCAAAACTCTTCCTCTACCTCTTAGGTTCTCTGGCTGGGCCTGCGAATAAAGTTGAGCAAGGCAGATGAATAGGAGAAAAGCAGATTTTACGTAATAATTCTTTTTCCATGGACATGGGAGCCTTGGGGACGAGCTCTGCCTTGATCTGCCACACAAGGCTATACCCACTTGGTGCTTCTTTTGTTAAATGTATGGTGATTTCTCACATTAAAAACAGATCAATGCAGTAACTCGGGGGGGGTGGGGTGGGTGGGTGACGGAGGTGTTAATTACCTTGATTGCAGTAATCACGCCACATTGCACACGTGTATCAAATCATCACGTTGTACATCATAAGTATGCACAATTCTTATTTGTCAGTATGCCTCAGTAATGCTGGGAAAACTAGGTAGCCTGCTGTTGATGGCTACTTCTTTGTCACTGATACAGCCTTCAAAACCCACTTCCAATGTCACTTCGCCCATGAAACCATCCCTGATCTTTTAAGGGTTGAGGATTTCTTTGTGTAGCCGTATATCGCCACCACTCTTATCCCTGCACTGCCTTCCGCTCTTTCTCCAAAGGTAGCATTCTCTGCCGTAAAGCCATACAGCACCTTCCTGGTACACTTGTCAGCTTGTGGAACTCAAATTGTTGTAGTTGTTAGCAAATCTGTCTCCCAGTTAGATACTGACATCAGTTCTTGAGGGCTGGGAAGCTGCCTGATGTGTTCCTGGCTCCTTGCACAAGCCTGGTATACATTGGGTGCTCAATAAATGTTTTTCAGTGAATTGATAATGCATTATGGGAGTACCTCCAGTAAGATTCCACCAACAAGGTGACGTATGAGTTGGGACTTGAAGGAAAAGATGGAACAGATAATGAGTTTTTTCTGCAGAAAACATTTATTTATTTATTTTTAATTTTATTATTATGTTAATCACCATACATTACATCATTAGTTTTTAATGTAGTGTTCCATGATTCATTGTTTGTGCATAACACCCAGTGCTCCATGCAGAACGTGCCCTCTTTAATACCCATCACCAGGCTAACCCATCCCTCCACCCCCCAGAAAAGACACAAAGTTTTTTAAAGACACAAAGTTTTCCACAATCTCCTTGTTTCTTTCTTTTTAAATTTATTTATTTGACAGATATAGACACAGAGGGAGCAGGAACACAAGCAGGGGGAGTGGGAGAGGGAGGAGCAGTCTTCCCCACGGAGCAGGGAGCCCGATGCGGGACTCGATCCCAAGACCCTGGGATCATGACCTGAGCCGAAGGCAGACGCTTAACAACTGAGCCACCCAGGCGCCCCTCTCCTTGTTTCTTATTTATGAGAGCTCTATCTATGGATAGATAAGGGTGTGGATGTGGGTATAGATATTGATATGGATATATCTCAAGAAGCTTTGGGGTTATACTTCTCCAGCAGGAGGACCTCATTATGCCTCCTCTGTTCTTTTTCTTTTTTAAGTTTTTATTTAAATTCCAGTTAGTTAACACACAGTGTAATATTAGTTTCAGGTGCACAATATGGTGATTCAGCACTTCCATACATCACCTGGAGCTCATCATGACAAGTGCACTCCTTAGTCCCCATCACCTGTTTCCCCCACCCCCCACCGACCCCCCCTCTGCTGACCATCAGTTTGTTCTCTATAGTTAAGAGTCTGTTTCTTGGTTTGCTTCTCTCTCTCTCTCTCTTTTTTCCTTTTGCTTATTTGTTTTCTCTCTTAAATTCTACATATGACTGGAAACATGGTACTTGTCTTTCTCTGACTTATTCCGCTTATCATTATACTCTGTAGCTCCATCCATGTTGTTGCAAATGGCAAGGTTGCATTCTTTCTTATGGCTGAGTAATAGTCCACTATATATCATATCTTCTTTATCCATTCATCTGTTGATGGACATCTGGGCTCTTTCCATAATTGGCTATTATAGATAACGCTGCTGTAAACATTGGGGTGCATGTATCTCTTTGAATTAGTGTTTTTGTATTCTTTGGGTAAATACCTACTAGTGCAATTGCTGGGTCGTAGGGTAGTTCTATTTGTAACTTTTTGAGGAACCTCCATTTTGGTTTCCAGAGTGGCTGCACCAGCTTGCATTCCCACCAACAGTGCAACAGATCCTCCGCATCTTCACCAACACCTGTTGTTTCTTGTGTTGTTGATTTTAGCCATTCTGACAGGTGTATACCTCCTCTGTTCTTGGTTAGACTTTCTTTTTTTTTTTAAGATTTTATTTATTTATTTAGAGAGAGAGCGTGAGCGGGTGGGGGCAGGGGGAGAGAATCTCAAGCAGACTCCCCGCTGAACACACGAAGCCCGACGGTGGGGCTTGAACCCACGACTCCGAGATCACAACCTGAGCTGAAATCAAGAGTCGGACACTCAACTGACTGAGCCACGCAGGCATCTCAAGTTCCTGGTTATACTTTCCAAACGGAGTGAAAGGCTCCCTCCTTCGCGATTGTACAGCCCTGGATTCCAGCAGGTGTCACGACTCTTGTCCCACATTTGTGTCCGGAATAGCGCAGGGGTCATGTCATTGTTCTTGCTCGGTCTCCGGTTTCCGAACCCGGAAGGTGGGGGTAATAGGGATACATCCGGCGCTGGGATGTTCCTGGGAGTTCACAACGTCCGCGGGGCCATTGCACACCTTTCTCCTTTTCCCGCTGCCAGAGCCTAGAGTTGGTGCTTGTACTGTTTACGGCTGTGTCACAGGTTACCTAAACCTTAGTGTCTTAAAACAATAAACATTTATTACCTCATAGTTTCTGTGGGTCAGGAATTTGGGAGTGGCTTATTCAGACGGCTCTGGCCTGTGGTTCCTCATGAGGTGACAGTCCGAATGTGGGCTGGAGAGCGGTCACCTGAAGCTCTGACTGGGGCAGGAGGGCCCTCCTTCCAGATGGCACAACCACGTGGACCTCTCCACGGGGCTACCTGACGGTTCTCACAACATGGCTCCAGTGAGAGATCTGAGAGAGAGGCAGCCTCAGTGACTCATTTTGTTAAGTAGAAGAACTCATTTTATTCACATTTTTTGTGGTAACTGACATGACTGGTCTGATTCATATCATCTCAATTGTTTCTATTATATATATGTATACATATATATATTTTTTTCTGTCATTGAAGTAAATTCACATACCATAAAATTCACCCTTTTAAAGTACACAATTCAGTGTGTGTGTGTGTGTGTGTGTGTTTTAGTATATTCACCAAGTTGCAAAATCATCACTACTAATCCCAGACACATGTCTTTTAAGACCTACTCTCAGAAGTCATACACCTTCCTTTCTGCAACATCCTATTGGTTAACAGGCCGGCTCTATTCAGGGTGGGAGGCAAGAATCACTGGAGGCCATCTGGGAGAATGGCTAGCACAGTGCTTGATTTAGAATGAATTAATGGATGATTTTGTTAACTGAAGGGGGATGAATCCAGAGACAGCAAGAGACTGACCCTTCCACCTTGTTAAACGCCATGGGCAATTAATTCTCAGAGATCATCTTTCTTACCCTACCAGCAGCATTCAACATAATATATCCTCCTTGAAACACAGTCTGGGCTTCTAGAACATCACATTGGCTTGGTTTTCTTCTCAGTTCCCAAGCCACTCCTGATGCTGGTTCTCCTTCATCTTCCCGACCTTGTCATGCTGCCACGCCCAGAGCTCAGTCCTGGCCCTCTCTCTTCTCTGTGGACATCCACTCTGTTCACGGTCTCACCCAGCCTCTACGGCTATAAGTACCAACTGTCTGTTAGCAAAGCACCCGCTCACCCCTGTCCCCAAGTTCCAGGCTCAAATAGCCACGGCCTTCCAGGCACCTCCACTTAGGCCCAGAGAAGCCCCCAAAGGTAACATGTTCAAAACCAAACTCCTGGTGTTCCCCACACTGGCCGCTCTTAAAGGATTCTCCAGCTTGGCTCATGGCAATTCTATCCTGCCACTTGGCAAAAAACCAAGGGGCTTGGGGGGCGCCTGGGTGGCCCAGTCAGTTAAGCGTCTGCCTTCAGCTCAGGTCATGATCCCAGGGTCTGGGGATCGAGTCCTGCATGGGGCTCCCTGCTCAGTGGGGAGCCTGCTTCTCCCTGGGCTTCTGCTCCACCCTCCCTCTGTCTCTCATGAATAAATAAATAAAATCTTAAAACAAAACAACCAGGGGACATCCTTGACTCCTTTCTTTCTCTGTCATCCGCACGCAACCCACCCATCCGTCTCCACCTTCAAAGTGTTCAGAATCTGACCATTCTCTCCCTCCCGCTCAAATCTGGGCACAAGGTGGCTTCCTAGCTGCCCTCTCGTGCCTCCTTCTGCCTCTCCCCAAAGTCATTCAAAACAGACAGGTAGAGGGGTCCTGTGACGGTGCAGCTCCGTGACAAGGCCCATCCGCTCAGGTCAGGAAAGGCCCATCCCGCAGTCTCCCTGGCCGTGGCTCTCCTGGCACCCTCCCCTCCTGGCTCCTGCGGCCATACTGGCCTCCTCACTCCACAAGTACCCCAGGCACGACCCCACCTCTGGGCACTGGTGGTTCCCTCAGGCAGGAACACTTTCCCCCAGATACCTACCTCCATGCCTCCCTCCCTCCCTTGTTCTGTTCTCCTTTCCAAAACACCTTCCCTGCGACCTTCGCTGACCTCTGGATCTAAAATGGCAATTCCTACCCATTTTCCTGGTTCCCCTCTCTCCTAATTTTATCCCTAGCTCGTACTGCTATCTAGCAGGTTATTTGTTTTACTGAGATTATTTTGTTTCTCGTCTGTGTCCCTTCCCTCACTGCCCCCTCCCGTGAGTGCCTCATTCGCAGCTCTATCTCTTGCTAGAGTCTCGTCTAGCACCTCGTCAGGCTCAGTCATTAGTTGTTGAGTGATTAATATCTGTCCACTTGCCTACTATCTTTTTCACCTTCTAGAATATTCAAAGGAAGGCACTGTGTCTGTTTTCGCTTAATCCTGTGCCTGGTGCATAATGGTTGTTCAATACGTTTTGTTGGGTGACCCTGTGTGGCCCTACGTGGCCCTTTAAGGGCTTCTGCTCCCCTCTCTGTAGCAGGAGAAGTGGGAGTGGCCGACGACCTTGGCCCCAGCTGGTTACCTGTAGCCACTTTCGAGAGCAAGCCTAGTGTGGTCACACCTGCCCATTGGCCAAAAGAGCCAGTGATCTGAATTCTTATGTGAACGCGCCTAAGCTTTAAGTGTTAGCAATGAATTTAACATTTTCAAAAATCAGCTCTGTTTCCTTCATAACAAACCACTGCAGCACTTAATGGCTTAATACAACCACTGCTTCTGGAGCTCATCCCATCTAGGGCGGCTCAGCTGACCTTTCCAGATCAAATAATCCTCCCAGGCGACACAGATTAGAATCTATGCTACCGGCGAGCAGGGGGCTTTTGTACTGAAGGAGGAAAACTCCTCCATCCCAGAAAAGGCTGGCATGAAATTAAGGTGACAAGGGAAAAAAGAGTCATGAGCTGCTGGCTAAATAATTCAGCTTAATCTCCAGGAAGCGATTGTCAAAGCATTCGGAAGGTGTTGGTGCGGACATGGCCGAAACAGCATGGCGGTGCGGGAAACAAATTCATATCGCAGGTGACGTGCCCCAGGGCAGCCAGCTCTGGATGTAGTAACAACTATATTACATGACTGAGAATAAATAATGATGCATGGAGTGACCAAGAACCCCCCAAGCTAGGATGAGCCCACATTTACCTTTGAACACATAATCAGTGGCTCTGAGGGTCCCAAGTCACGTCCATTTCTTGAGATTCTCTGTATATATACATTCTATATATACACCGAATAATTTATATACATTCTGTATAAATTGCAGAATGTATAATATATTCTGTATATATGACGCAGAATATTCTGTATAATATATGATCATAGCTATTGATTCATAACATGCAATATGTTATATATTCTGTATATATACAGAAAAAATTAAAAGTATAGTGTTACAAATAAACTGTGTGATATACAATACTGTAGAATGTTTTAAATGTATGCGGTTAGGGGCGCCTGGGTGGCTCAGTCGTTGGGCGTCTGCCTTCGGCTCAGGTCACGATCCCGGGGTCCTGGGATCGAGCCCCGCATCGGGCTCCCTGCTCCGCGGGAAGCCTGCTTCTCCCTCTCCCACTCCCCCTGCTTGTGTTCCCTCTCTCGCTGTGTCTCTCTCTGTCAAATAAATAAATAAAATCTTTAAAAAAAAGTATGCGGTTATAAATTATAACTTTTTTTTAATAGATCTCCCCCCCAAAAAGGGAAAAAAAGAATCTTAAAAAACAATGCAAACGGTGCCTGGGTGGCTCAGTCCGTTAAGCGTCGGACTCTTGATTTCGGCTCAGGTCATGATCTCAGGGTCATGAGATGGAGCCCCACATCGGACTAGATCCTCAGTGTGGAGTCTGCTTAAGATTCTCTCTCTCTCCCTCTCCCTCTGCCACTCCCACCCCCCCCACTGGAGTGCATGTGCATGTGTGTGCTCTCTCTGTAAAACAAAACAAAACATGGTTTCATCTGTGCTACATATGCAGTCCAGTGATGAGACACAAGTTGAAAATTGTATGAAATCTTCCTGCAGCTAGGTTATTGAAAAGGACAACGGGCCTAGACTCTTCAAAAACATTAATGTCCTGGGGGGAAAGAAGTGTGGGGTACAAAAAAAAAAGTGTGGGGTAGGAGTGAGGGGTGTTCTGGATTTTACAAGGGCCACAGGACATGTAAGAACCGCATGGAACACATGGTCCTTGATTGGATCCTGGCTTGAATAAACTGGATCCTGCTTGAGTAAAGGATATTTCGGGAAAAACTGTGATTGCATTTAAAAAACCTCCCTATTGTTTTAGAGACACAACCGGAAGGATTTAGGGACAAAAGTCATGTTGTCTATCATTTGAAATACTTGAGGAAAAAGAAATGATTGATGAAGCAAATATGGCAAATGTCAACGACCATTACATCTAGACCATGGCTGTGTGTAAATGGATACATACTACCCTCTGTACTGTTTGGCATATTAGAAAATTTTCCTAATAAAAAGTAAAAATCGGGGCGCCCGGGTGGCTCAGTCAGTTGGGCGTCTGCCTTCGGCTCAGGTCACGATCCCGGGGTCCTGGGAGCCTGCTTCTCCCTCTCCCCTCCTGCTCCCCCTGCTTGTGCTCCATCTCTCTCTGTCAAATGAATAAATTAAATCTTGAAAAAAAAAAAGGTAAAAATCATACAAAGCTAGCTCAGGAGCTTGTGAGGAATATAAGATAACACGCTTGTGTTTGATATATTCACGGGTATTCCAAATGAGGGTGTTGAAAAGAGCACAGGGCTGTTTTGGGGGGAAGAGGTGTTTGGGGAACACTATCCAGCTTCAGTCCACATTTTAGACCCTCCGTAAATGTGAAGACAGGACGGGAGGGCTTCCTTCAGCTCCCTGTGATAGCTCCTGGTGGCTATTGTCTTTTTCCTTCTTCATTTTCCTCTGACAATGATTTGGCTGGAGCACAGATATTCCAATGCCCTCAAGGGACCCACCCAACTTCTCATAAGCCCTCTGTTTATTTTTCAAAATAGGAGAGGGAAGGTGAGTTTGTAGATAAGGGATGAGGCTGATTAACCAGTTAAACCATTTCTGTTAGTTCAAGTGATCAAATTTCACTGTATTATCTGTAATGTGAATAGTTAACTTTCCGGGTGGAGTCTTTCATAAGGGAGATGAATTCAGAGAGTAAAAGTATAACCATATCCCCCCCCATCCCCCGCCTTTCTTCCAGGTTTTCTAGTTGCCCTCTGGAAACGTAATATTGGGAGCTGGAAAGACAGGATTGGTTGCAAATGCATGTCACACACGGACACCCCATGAATTTCCTTTTGGAGGAAAGGAATTTCTGAAGAACCAAAGTCCACGGATGCAACATTTTACAGGCTTCTATACAATGAAATACAATAGCGTGGAATCAAACATTCCAGTTTATCGCACAGATCTGGGATTCCGGGTTATCTAGAACAGCCTCAAATTTCGAAATGCAAACTTAGTATCTTCAAACACCAAAAAATTCCAGAAAGCTTCCAAGATTGGCTTTATTCTCACCCCTGCCAAAACTCACCCATGGAAAAAAGAACCCATGGTTAGAGGTATTGACAAAGAAACTTAATGCTGATAATTTTAATTCTCAAGGAACTTTAAGAGCCAATGCACAGGGATGCAATTAAACATTACCAAGAGAAGACCATATTGATTAAAAATCTAAATGTCTGACCTATCTCTGTTTATCTGCTTTAAGCAGGCAAGCGGGTTAGCCCTGTCAATCAAGAGAGCGTTGCCTAACTTACAGCAATACTGTTTCTTAAACACATGCTTTAATGTAAAATTCAGACATGGCAGAAGCAGAAAGAAATGCGTGTCCAGAAGTGATTTTTTCCAGTGCAGCTAAAGCCTGGAAGTCAATTGACATTGTTGGCTCCTGTTATGTAGTAAATACAGAGATTGGCAAACTAGGGCCCAAGGGCCAAATCTGGCCCTCCACCTACTTTTGTAGATAAAGTTTTATTGGAACACAGCCAAACCCTTTCTTTTATGTATTTATTGTTTATGGCTGCTTGCACGTTGCAAAGGCAGAATTGAGTAGTTAGGTCAAAGACAGTATGTTCTGCAAAGCCTAAAATATTTACTGTGTGACCTTTTACCTAGTAATGCCGTGAATGTTGGAATAAGGCAGGCCCAGATCCAGGGTCCAGCCCTGCCAAGCTATATGACCTTCAGCACATTCCTTAAGATCTTCAAGTGTTTCTGCCTCTTAAATGAGGCTAATAAGAACAGTAATTGCTAAATTTACAGAGTGTTTACAATGTGTCCAGCAATCTTCTGGATGCCTTGAATGTACTAATTCATTTAAGACAACAACAACAACTCTATGAAAAACATGATTGTCCCCATTATAGAGGTGAGGAGCCAGAACCAGGGAGGTAAAAGTAACTTGCCTGAGGTTGTACAGCCAGGAACCTACCACCTCTCGTGATAATTCTTCTTCTTCTTTCTTTTCTTTTCTTTTTTTTTTTTTAAAGATTATTTATTTATTTATTTGACAGAGAGACAGCGAGAGAGGGAACACAAGCAGGGGGAGCAGAAGAGGGAGAAGCAGGCTTCCCGCGGAGCAGGGAGGCCGATGTGGGGCTCCATCCCGGGACCCTGGGATCACGACCTGAGCTGAAGGCAGATGCTTAACGACTGAACCACCCAGGCGCCCCTCACATGGTAATTCTGAGTGTAAATGGGATCAGGTGAGCACGCAGGGTTCTTATCCCAATGCTGGAATATGGCAAGCCCTCAAAAAGTTACAACCGTAGTTATACTACGTTTGAATAGAAGCCATCAGAAATGAATAAATTAGTTGGCACCTGAGCTGAGCCTTCAAAACTCGATCTGTGGAGTGTTTATCTAACTGACATCTTCAGGAGGAGCTGCTACCATGTCAGAATGGTGTTTGTTGTTCGGGGGAAGGTGATAGATGATGCAGAGTTTGCTTTCCTCAGTCTCTGGATTGTCAGTTTTTCCAACAGGATTCTGATGCTCTTAAGATCTTCCAGAGAGTCTGAAAACTATTAGTTCCATTAAAAATAAGAAGGAGGGAGGGGCGCCTGGGTGGCACAGTTGGTTAAATGTCTGACTCTTGATTTCAGCTCAGGTCATGATCTCAGGGTTGTGGGATGGAGCCCCGCGTCTGGCTCTGCACTCAACAGAGTCCACTTAAGACTCTCTCTCTCTCCCTCTCCCTCT
Organism: Eumetopias jubatus; assembly: GCF_037043125.1. Classification (NCBI taxonomy): domain Eukaryota; kingdom Metazoa; phylum Chordata; class Mammalia; order Carnivora; family Otariidae; genus Eumetopias; species Eumetopias jubatus. The sequence goes on from NW_028274815.1 coordinate 130,917,364, forward strand.
GCCCCTCCCCTGCATGCTCTCTCTCTCTCTCTCTCCCCCTAAAATAAATAAATAAAATCTTCCCCCCCAAAATAAACAAATAAATAAGAAGGAGCACCTGGCTGGCTCAGTCGGTGGAGCATGTGACTCTGGATCTCAGGGTTGTGAGCGAGTTCAAGCCCCACGATGGGTATAGAGATTACTTAAAAAGAAAATCTTTAAAAAAAAAAAAATAAGAAGGAAGCAGAAGGGGAAGAGCAGGAGGAAGAGAAAGAGGAGGAAAGAGAAGAAATGGTCTCATGATGATGAGACCAGAAGCTCACTGTATGCATTTCACGATGGTTTGCTGGTTAGTCATGGTCCTTAGTTCATAAACCACAACCAAGACATACATATAATGAATTAAATTGGCTGTTGTAGCCCGTTTACTTTCTCTAAAATATAGGAGTCACATATTTGTTGTAGAAGATTCAACAGGAAATAGAAAAACAATCACCCGTAATCTCACCATCTTGAAATAACCAACTTTAACACGCTGGTAGTCTAGTTCACACACACACACACACACACACACACACACACACACACTTTTCCTGCTGTTGCAGAAATTGTTTCAGTAGGTCACAATGTAAAGCACTGACACAAATGATGGTAACTACGGTTATCTGGCGGGCAGGTTGAGAGAAGGCCTCCACTCTCTGTACCGTATTTCTGTACCCCCAACTTTTTTTCACCAAGCCTGAATCTCTCTTGAGAAAAAGCCCAGTAAACGTCAGTTTTTATGTTAAAAGATGAACAGTTACAGTGAATTCAGAGCAAACATTTAGAGCACCCATACCGGTTCAAATATCTCTCTTTGGAAGGCAGAGTAGCCAGCAAAATCATATATACACTCCTTGGTTATCTGGAAAGAGCCATCATTGACTGAGTTTCCCCCATGAGATGGAGTGGTTATTCAGACAGTGTCCACACAATTTCAAAACAACTCGTCAGTTTGGTAGGGAAAAAAAAGAATCCCAATACCAACCATCCAGTCAATTCAGGGGGAAAATTATCAGTCAACTATTTGTCATGTAATCCAAACAAAAGGTTAACTAAGTAAATCGGCTTTTTAATTAGTTATGCTCATATTGCATAGACACTGTGTCAGGCAAGACTTTTGGTAGCAAAACAAAAGACTGAAGATTTTAAAGGAGATATTTCCATGTAATCCTCCTTGGATCCCACCTGGGGTGAAAAAAACCATTGCTGTGTATTGATCTTAGTCCATGATTATTGAGAAAGAAGAAATAAAATTTTGATAGGTATAGAATCTCTCTGGAAAAAAACAAAGAAGCTGACGCCTTTTCAACAAAATGTTCAAGTACAACCAAACTGGCTCCTCAGTAACAGATCATGCAAATATAAGGCACATTGGAAAAACAAAACAAAACTGAAAGGAAAATCTACAACGGTAGCAGGGGCTATTTCTTGGTAGTGGGATTATGAGCAATCTTTGTTTTCGTTTTGCTTCTTGGTCTATTCTGATTTTCTTATAATGATCATGTAGATTATAACCACCTGTGGAAGAAAAAAAAACTAAAGAAAATAAGAATGAAGCATAAAATAAAGGTGGACGAGGTAGACCCACTCCAAGGTGTCAGAGATAAGATGAGGTACAAACTTCTACACCTGGTCTAGCAAGGTTATTGTCCTTCCTTATCTTTAACACCTTCCTTGGCATTTTTCTTTGTGTTCAAAGAAAAGGCTCAAGATCAGAGACTGCACTATCATTGAGTGAATGGTCATAGAGATAGACCAACACATGCCAGGTCAGGGTGTCTGAAATTCTAACCCTCTGTGTACATACATGGTCACACTTGCTCTTTGAAAAAGTTATTGCAGAGAACCAAAATTAAACTGTTTATATGTTTATCTACCCACCCATCTATCATCCATCCATCCATCCATTAAAGATATGACATAACACAGAAGGGAGGACAGTGGATTCTGGAGCCAGACTGCTTTAGTTTGAAACCAAACTCTACATCTTATTAACTCTGTGACCTAGAGTGAGTGACTAAATTTCTTGGATCCACCCTCTGGACTCGTGCATCTGTATACTCTGCGTTGCTTTTCTTTTCTCATGAAAGGAGCTCCTGTTTGTAGCAGAATGGTTTTGCCACCTGCTTCCTGCCTGTAGAAGTTTGAGGGGTCAAAGGTCTCTTTCCATTTTATACTGTCTCTGCTCATTTCAGTCCAAGCTGGCTACATTTCTGCCACTATATTTCTTTTAAAATTTTTGTGGGCTGCCTATGAATTTAGGAGTGGTTCAGTGGGGTGAACTTACAGGCAAGTTGTTGGCCAGGGTGGCAGTCATCTGAAGGCTTGACTAGGGCTGGGAGGATCTGTTTTCAAAATGGCGCCTTCACATAGTTGGCAAGTTGGTTCTGCGTGTTGGTGGAAGGACTTAGTTCCTCACCGTGTGGGCATCTCCACAGAGCCGCTTATGGTCCTCATGGCAGGGCAGCCAGCTTCCCTCAGAGTAGGTGATTCAAGAGAGAGCGCAATGCAGAAGCCACGATGCCTCCTATGGCCTTGTCAGAGGGTTCACACACTGTCATGTCCTCTGTCTTTTATCAGTCCCACCAGGGCATTAACATGAGGAAGTGAGGATCATCAAAGGCCGTCTGGTAGCTGGCTACTATAGATCTCTTTCAACATAAGCCTGAGACAGGCTTTTTAAAAAAAAATTTTTTTAAGATTTTTTTTTTTTTTTAAGTAATCTCTACACCCAACGTGGGGCTCGAACCCACAACCCCAAGATCAAGAGTCGCAAGGTCTACTAACTGAGCCAGCAGAGTGCCCTGAGACAGATTTTTTAAAATGTCATTCAAGGCCTTGGCATTTTCTTTAGGTTTGATCTCTGCTTGGTCCAACAAGCGTTTATTTAGTACCAACCGTGGGCCAGGCACTGGGTGAGATGCTGGACATACAAACATGAGCAAACATCTGGTGTTCATGTTTCAAGTAGGTGAAGTCACTATGGACCCTGTATACATATAAGACGATACTTTCGCACAATACAGTAATTGCAATGATTACGTTGTGCACAAGATGCATTTTTGGACCAAGATGGAGGTCCTATAGCCAGGCCTGGGGTGGGGTTGTAACGGGGATCGGGAATGGTTTCCGAGAGGAAATAATCCTGTCATTTGTTGGCATTTATCACGAGCCAGGTCTTATGCTAAGCACCTTTATTTTATTTTTTTAAAGATTTTATTTATTTATTTGACAGAGAAACACAGCGAGAGAGGGAACACAAGCAGGGGGAGAGGGAGAGGGAGAAGCAGGCTTCCCACCTAGCAGGGAGCCTGATGCGGGGCTCGATCCCAGGACCCTGGGACTGTGACCTGAGCCGAAGGCAGACGCTTAACGACTGAGCCACCTGGGCATTTATCACGAGCCAGGTCTTATGCTAAGCACCTTAAAATGCATCATTTCAGAGAACCCTCTCGAAAACCCACACAAGGTGCGTGGCTTTTATTACTATATTTATGCTCTTGTTTATTGCCTGTCACTTCCTGTTACCCCTCCTCCAACTAGAACACTTGCTTCAGGTGGACAGTGGTTTTTGTCAGGTTCTCCATCCCCGGCATCTGGAAGGGTTCCTGGCACATAACTAGCCCTCGATATTTTTTAGTCAAAGCACTGACGACCCATTTTACAGAGGACAAAACAAGGCTTAGAGAGAGGTGACGTCCCCAACGTCACTCGGCCGAGGAGTGGGCTGAGGCAGAATTCCAACCTGTACTCATATCCATGGTGATGAACTCCCCACCCCCCGCATAGCCTGTGCCCCCGAGGACTGGGCAGCTTAGTGGGGAAGCCCTCCCGAGAGGCACTAAGGCAGGTAATCGGGGGGCAGTACACATGCCATGAATAGATGTGATTGGTGTCACGGAGGAGAGAGGACTAGCTTGGAAACTGGTTGGCAGGCAGGGGTTAGCCAGCAACAGGTCTGGGGCTGTGGGTTTTGATCATGGTCCTCCTGAGAGTGATGCTCTAACTTTATTCCGGCAGGATTCAGAAATCCCAAGTTCAAGTCGTCCTTGAAGCTGAGTAGAATGGATCACCGACCTGCTTAGGGACACGGCTATTCAATCCAAGGGTCCATGCTCCTCCTCTGGGGCTCTCTTCTCCCCCCCTCTGCATTCCCAGTGCCTGCCACCACGGGCCGGTGACTCCCACCCATTGTCACGGGTGCTCAGTGTCCTGTTTGATTATACCACGACCACAATAACTGCCAGCAGAGACCCGAAAAACGGTTGCAACTCACAAGTGTGAGATGGAGAAAGAAAGCACCGGAAAAGAGCCCGGGCGCACCGTGCTAATTCACAGGCGGGCGTCAAGAGGAAGGCCTTATCTTTAGCCATCATGCTTCAGCAATTGTTGCTTCTGTGAAATGGTAGAGATGAGTCAGGGCAAAAGTAGGACCCCCTTTGGTGGTGCGGGCACATGCCCTGGCAGCCTGCGCTCACTGGCCAGCTGGTAGGCAGGGGTGGACCCTCTGTTCTGTTCAAGTTCATGGTCGAGAAATGTGATCAACTGGCTTTCATTAAATCACTTGAAGTCAGACCTCCATAGCGGCTTCAATTTGGGGTTGACGGTGTCAGGGCCTGCATGGTCTCTGCTATCTGGCAGGGGATATCTCGTGAACGAGAGAAGAGGGGCTGTTTCTTTACAGAGCTGTGTTTTCTCATGCTGACTGTAATGACTTCAGAAACGCAAACGTGCATAAATAAAAGGGAAGTCAGCCAGTAGGCCACCACGCAGATGACCAGTAACACTTGTATGTTCCTTTCTCTGCTCTGTTTTTCAATGCACATGCCTGTTAGATCCGCAGAGTGTAGTGCTCAAAGCACAGCTCTGGGCCAGGCACTTGCAAATTCTTCTGGGCCCTGGACCCCTTTGAAAGTCTGGTGAAACCCACTGACCCCTTCTCAGAGTTATGTTTCTTAAATGCATAGATTAAAACACAAAGGAAATCAATTATACTGGAAAGCAATTATCAAGATATTTTATTTATTTTTTTAAAGATTTTATTTATTTATTTGACAGAGAGACACAGCGAGAGAGGGAACACAAGCAGGGGAAGTGGGAGAGGGAGAAGCAGACTTCCTGCTGAGCAGGGAGCCCGATGCGGGGCTCGATCCCAGGACCCCGGGATCATGACCTGAGCCGAAGGCAGACGCTTGATGACTGAGCCACCCAGGCGCCCCAATTATCAAGATATTTTTAAAAATGTTGTGACACTAATGTATGTGCTGCTTTGTTCATTCATTGCATGACAACATCTAGTGGTGAATCTGAGAACGCTTTTAACTTCAAAGCGGTGATGAGCGTAAGTGATGGCTCCAGATGTCTGCGGTAACAGGTATGGGAAGTATCTCTGCGTCCCACCGGTGACGGTCACAGGTGTCGTTCACGCCGCCGTGGCTCTTTGCCTACATCCATAATGGAAGGGATGCTAGATTTTAGTTAAAAGGCAGTGAAAATAAACATAAAGGTTTCTGTTTTGTTTTGTGTTTTTCCCTATCCAGCTTCACAAACCCTGTAAAATCCACCCACAGGGTTCAGATTAAGAACTGCTCTGGGGGCGCCTGGGTGGCTCAGTCGGTGAAGTATCTGCCTTCGGCTCAGGTCACGATCTCAGGGTCCTGGGATCAAGCCCCACGTCGGGCTCCCTGGAGCCTGCTTCTCCTTTTCCCTCTGCTGCTCCCCCTGCTTGTGCTCTCTCTTACTCTCTCTCTCAAATAAATAAATAAAATCTTAAAAAAAAATTAAAGGCAAAAAGCTCAGGGGTGCCTGGCTGGCTCAGTGGATGGTCTGTGCCACTCTTGATCTTGGGGTCATGCGTTCGAGCCTCATGTTGGGCTTAGAGATTACTTAAAAATAAAATATTAAAAAAATAAAAATAAAAAATAAAGACAAAAAGCTTGGAAAACTCAATGTTATTTTAACTCATTTGGTAGCCAAAGCTCCCGATATGAACTTATTTGATGACAAAACTTGACCTGGATTGACACAAGACTACTTGTGTGGATGTTCATAGTTCTGTGCTGCAGAAATATGAGTGTGCTTGAGGACAGGGCGCTGTTCCCGACACCTACACATATATGGTAGACGTGCTGCATTACCTTCCTAAATGGACACATGCTGAACCACACAATCCGTCTGACACGAACAGACCTGTACTTCCCGTGTTAGAAACATGACTTTTTTCTTTAGTTGAGCTGCAAACTAATTATTTCATCTTATCCTCAGAGTCAAGTAGGAGAGGCATGCTTATCTCCCATGCAATAAAGGGGGAAACTGAGGCACAGATTCTCAACTTGTTAGGCAAGCTGTCCTGACTCCCACAGGTACTGGGCTAGAACACGGTGCATAGATAAGCCCAGGATGTAATGTGCCTGTAGGCACCCAAGGATCACTACAGAAACCTAGCAAGGGTAGTGTTGACTTTTTTTCCCCTTTAATTTAAATTTTATTTATTTATTTATAAACAATTTTTTAAAATATTTTATTTATCTGAGAGAGAGAGAGAGTGCACAAGCAGGGGGAGGAGCAAGGGGAGAGGGAGAAGCAGACTCCCCACTGAGCAGGGAGCGCCACAACCTGGGGCTCGATCCCAGGACCCTGAGATCACGACCTGAGCCGAAGGCAGACGCTTAACCCACGGAGCCACCCAGGCGCCCCTAATTTAAATTTTAGAGTTAAAAAAAGCAGGGTGCTGGGAGTCAGGCAAGCACACCCCAGATTCAAATCCCCGTTGGGGTCTTATTCAAGCTGAGTAGGAGTCATGGTGGTAATAATGATCAAAGCCATTATTTACTGAGCAGTTACTGTTGGCCAGGTGTGTGTGGGATCTCAGTTAGGAAGGGGGGGTCCTATATATATATATTTTTTAATTTGAGAGAGTGTGCATGTGGGCATGAGCGGGGGGGGGGCAGAGGGGCAGAGGCAGAGGGAGAGAGAGAATCCCCAGCAGACTCCCCGCTGAGCGCAAAGCCCCACCTGGGGCTCCATCCCCTCACCCTGAGATCAGGACCCCAGTGAAATCAAGAGGCAGACGTTTAGTGGACTGAGCCACCCAGGCGCACCAGGGGGGTTCTATTTTTAATCACCATTTTACAGATGAGGAAGCAGGCCCAGAGAGGTTAAGTAGCAGGCACCAGGTCACACAGCTAGTAAGTGGCAGGGTTAGATTTGAATATGGCACTGGCCGGCAAACCAGAACCCTCCTCGACTAGCTCTTTCCTTCCACACTCTCCTCCACATTAAAGGTTTGTTTTCCTTGCCAGAATCTCATTCCATTAACCTTTTCAAAGGCCTTGGTCCAAAAGGATAAAGGAGGAGCAATTCTACTTCCGGGGAATAATCCTCAGACATAACTAGAGATATGGACGAAGATAGATGTTGAAAGGTGTTTAGCACATTATTTACAGCACTTAAAAAAAGAATTGTGAGAGATAGAAATGAACATTTTACATTTCTTATGAGAAAATATTGCGCAATCATAAACATGGAATTGTTAAAAACTTACTGTAAGAAGATGTTCATAATAAACGGTTTTTAAAAAAATGGATAAAAATCTGTATATATGTGGCATTAGCCTCTTTTTGGAAACAAAATATGTATGTGCACATTTGCATGTAGCAGGAGTCTGCGGGCCAAATCAGGCCCCCCTGTTGGTTTTGTTACCACCAATAAGCTGAGGATGGTTTTTACATTTTAATCGTAAAGTTAAAAAAAAAAAAAAAGGACTATGCAGTCTTTCAGCAAGAATGGCTGTTTGAGGCAATGGAGACATTGCCTCTTGGCCCGCAAAGTTGAAAATATTTACTATCTGGCCCTTTGCAGAAAAAATTTGCTGACTCCTGCTACATACCAAACAGAAAACGCTTGTGTGTTGTACTGGAATAATCCATCTCAGGTCAGTTGAGAAGCAACCTTAATTCTATCTGCTACCTTACTTCCCCTTTGCCATGTAACATAACATAGACAGGTCTGGGGCTGGGGACATGCACGTTTTTGCGGACCTGGTGGGCTGCAGAGAGTTGTGTTTCCACGTCCAATAGGGTGTAGATTCTTTAGAGATAGTACTTTATTTAATCCTGTAAGGACCCTGAGGTTCAGACAGGTAAAGCGATTTGCCCAAGATCATAGAGCCCCAAGTGTCAGGGTTTGGGTTTGAGTCCAAGTCTGTGGGGCTTCAAAGTCTGGGGGTTTCCAACCAGGCTAAGCTTGACTCTCACTGACCTGTGCCAAGCAATCTCTTTCACTTACTGGCTGCACTAGGAAGGGTACAGAAACCTCAGTTAATTCAGTTGCTCAGCCTTGTCAATTTAGGAGCAGAGAAGAGTAAATGCAGGGCAAGCTTCTAAAGGCCTGGTTTAAATCCCACCTTAGGCAAATATGTCAGCTTTCTGAGCCTCAGCCAGCTTCCCAGGGGTTAATGAACCCTCTCCACGTTTTACCCAACCAGGACTGTTCAAGTCATTCATACAACAAAAATCTGTTGCCCTTCTATGTGCCAGACTTTATTCTAGAAATTTCTAAAGCACCCCAGAAAAGCAGGGTAAGATCAGTTTATTGGAACCATGCAGATAGTTTTGCCATTAAGTTATTTTAATAGTAAAAGTCATGGCCAAAGTTATGAAGGGTTTACCGTGTATCAGGCACAGAGTTATGGACTTTGCAAATACAGACAGTTCTGAATCACAATTCATTCTAACAGCTGGACTTCAAAAGAAACTGCAAACTTCCCTTATTCAAGTGTGGATACATCCTTAATGAAACCCCAACTTAAGAGCCAAATAGCTCATGATCATAAGAAGAACCACCAGGCTTATGGTGGGGCAAGAGGCTCCTAGTGGGACACTAATTCTCCCCATTTCCCGTCCTGAAGTTGAGCCTTTGATCTTCCAGCTCACAGATGACAGGGCTGCCCATGGTCATCAGGAATTGCTAAAGTTTCTGTCTCTTTGAGTATGAAGGTGTGCAGACACTGAGAGCCTCCTTGCTCACAATCAGATTTTGGAAGTGTTGAACTCTGAATTTTGAAGGCCCCGTTTCATTTCAGGTTGATCTACTTTTTTGAAGTAAAAGCAGTTTGCCTGTGCTCTGTGCTCATTGCAAAAGGGGAGGAGGCTCCAGGAATGTTGATGACCAAGTGTTTTTCCGGGGAACAACTTTTTGCTTAAAACTTGTGGAGTCTCTCCTTGTTCCCAGTCTGGGCACGGCTGGGACTCACCATTTGGCATGTGTTACCGCCCAGAATGAATTTATGACAAAAAAAGAAAGAACGCAAGAAAGAAAGACAGAGAGAGAAAGAAAATGAAACAATGGAATTTTAGAAGTTTCTGGAACTTGCTAACAGAGTGGAGATGAAATGAGAAAGAGCTGAGATCTGTACCCTCCAAAATTTTGGGAAAACTATCCCAACCCCAATCCTTTAGGCCAGCATCTACGTTTGGGGTGGTGGTGGAGGTGGGGGTGAGAACCAGCACGGATGCTGTTAATTCAGAAACTCTTAGAAAATGGGTTCTTGGGTGCCTCAGTGGCTCAGTCGGTTAAGCATCTGCCTTCAGCTCAGGTCATGATCCCAGGGTCCTGGGATTGAGTCCTGCATCGGGCTCCCTGCTCAGTGGAAGTCTGCTTCTCCTTCTAACCTTCCCCCCTGCTTATGATCTTTCTCTCTCTCTCTCTCTCAAATAAATAAATAAAATCTTAAAAAAAAAAAAAAAGAAAATGGGTTCTATCTACCTGATGGACCGCTCACCCATCCATCCATCCATCCATCCATGCATCATTTATCTAAAGACATGGCAACGTTAGCTAAAAGCAGGAAGAATAGATAGTAACTGTAAATAACTTGGCAGTAATACCTTCCAATATGAAAAAGGCACCTGGCTTTCGATGTGGTGACTCCATATCTAGCATTTAAGTCTACAAAAATCAGACCGGGGTGTGTAAAATAGATGTGCAAGGACACTCACCACCGCCCTGTGAGAAAGACTGGCAACAGCCTCACCATTAATAGGTCCGTTGGTAATTTTTCTCAACCACTTAACTGCCTACTTCCTCAATTTTCCCTGTAGAACAAGGATATTCAGAACACTATTGGTTGATGATGGGGACAAAATGAGTTCATGGTCAGTCAGGGTTTAGAATCAGGCTGGGCACACGCTGCATACTCAATAATTTTAGCTATTATTATTACCAAATAATAGAAATCAACATGTTTTTAAAAAAGACTGAATCTTAAACATATTACTAAAATATCTATATTTATGGTTCAGAGGAAAAAAACCTCACAAACGACAGAATATGTAGAATATGGTGAATCACATTGGTGCTTTTCAACCAAGAACATGCCTCACATAGGTTTGTTTATAGATAGAACATTTCAGGAAAGATACACAAGAATTGGTGATCCACAAAAATATTTCTGTCCAGACTCTAGAGAGTTAATGCTAAAACACAGCAGAGAAATGTGTCTATGTCCTTTTAAAGACATCTGTTGTCTACCAACACTTCTCATTCATGGCTTATGACATATATAGGAATGGAACAATTTGAGTCACAACGGTATAATATGGCCTCGTTTTCAACTAGTGGGTTTAATTAATTAATGGCTTGAACCAGTAACTAAGAAGCACTAATATGTTTTAAGAAAAAAAAATAGGTAGTTCTGCTGGCAATAAATAAATAAATAAATAAAAACAAAATTTAAGTTTGAAAATGATCGATGAATCATGAACATTTATAAAACATAAATTTGTAGAATAAGAAACTGAATCCTCGAAGTGCATTTTAAATGAGCTTCCGTGTCCAATGCCAGGTATGAATTAATGATAGGAAATTAAAGAAAAAGTTTTTGACAAGAAACTGAAAGATGGATCACAAGTTGATATGAGTTCAGCAACTATTGCTTAAATGCCTTATTTTATACAAATAACCCAACGGCAAAAATGAGAGGAACCTCGTGTGTAGACAGCTATGCATGGTTTGTAGGTTGTACCAACTCATCCTTGTTCATCATTCACCCACCCTTGTTAGATATTCTTTATTTGAATAAAATCTGGGTCATTTTACAAACACAACGATGTCTGGGTCCATCCAACTGCTTACCATGTTTCCATAGAAATTTCTTTCCTGGACTAGATTTAGCTTCTTTTCTGAAATGTCCTTTGAATGTTGTTCATTGTAAAGTTATCTAATGAAAAACTGCTCGTGGAGGTGACTACAAGCCATTTGGCCCCCCCCCCCCCCCCCGCGAATCAGGGGAGGAAAAGAATAACACTGAGCAAGGCTGAAGGTTTTTATTATCACGTCGTAAATGAGCAAATGGCATCTGTCAATAGAAAGAGACTCAGAGGGCCCTGGAAAAGGAAGCTGGGCTGGGGGAGGCTGTCGACTGACAAAATGGATTTTTATTAACCTCCCGCTCGAAAATCTCTTTTCCTATTTTCTTTTGCCTCATTCACTTTGCAACATAATAATGCTGTAAAAAACCACCCAAACAGGAAGCTGATAACCACTGGAAACGGCCGGGCTGCCTGCTTACTGAAAAGCAGCCGAAGAGCCTGAATCCCGGCCGGTGCTTAGAGCTGTGACCAGATACATGCCAACACACGTGCGTTGTCACAGACGGCCAGGCCGGCTTTGGGTCTTCTTTAGAAGATACTGCTTTCCAAGAATAACACAGCCTGTGTGCCTCAACGTTCATTCTCACCAAGTTTTCATATTTGGGTCATAAACATCTTTCACGACACTGGTAAAACTGCCCAGGTGTTTATGAGCTGCAAGAAGTATTTATGCTGAATGCATAAGAACAGAAATGGGACCATTCACATCAAACCCCGAATAAGCTGCGCTGCTGGTGTGGGGGAAGGGAAGCCTGGGGGGGTGGGGGGGGGCGCAGAACGATTTCGCTGGAAGTTGTTAAGGTGAAGGTCTCATAAAAATGTTCAGTAAATGTTAACAGTAATTCAGGCCTGAGCAGGTGTGAGAGCTGCACACACGGCCAGGGTCATTGGAAGATGAACAAGGGGCTGTGCGCGTCTAGAAGGAAGGGGTTCCTCTCCTTTTTGCCGGGGAAGGGCACGGACCCGCAGCTCAGGTTCTGACATTCTAACAATGGGGGGCACTTCGTGGTTTCCAAAGAGGTTTAGAGCCTGGGCATAAATTGGGTTACTGTTTCCAGGAGAAGTCAACAGCTGTAGTGTAGCTGTTTTATCCTAAACATTTGCACACTGCAACAGGTCTAAATCTGTTCTGACGCGGCAAGATGCCCACGATTTTTTTAAAAGGCAATCTTAAATATGATATGCAGCTCAGAGGATCTTTTCTGTTGTTACTGTTTAAAAAATCCGCATATACACAGAGAAAATAACCTGGGGAAAATAACCACAAATATACTGGGTTTGAAGATTCTGTGTTTTATATTTCTGGGTTGCTTGCATTTTTTTTTAAAGATTTTTTAATTTTATGACTTTTTTTAAAGATTTTTTTTTTTTTAATTTATTCATTTGAGAGAGAGAGCACAAGCCAGGGCAGGAGGAGAGACAGAGGGGGAGGAGGAAGCAGATTCCCTGCTGAGTTGGGACCCCCCCTCCCCCCACTCGGGGCTTGATCCTAGGACCTGGAGATCATGACTTGAGCTGAAGGCAGAAGCTCAACCACCTGAGCCACCCAGGTGCCCCTTTCTATGATGTTTTTCTCTCTTCATGGACTTTTTAAAAAATGCAATCCGGGCACCTGGGTGACTCAATTGGTTAAGCATCTGACTCTTGATTTCAGCTCAGGTCATGATCTCAGGGTCTTGAGATTGAGCCCCCCGCATCAGGCCCCACACTCAGTGGGGATTCTATTTGAGGATTCTCTCTCTCTCTCCCTCTCCCTCTGCCCCTCCCCCCCACTCATGTGCTGCCTCTCTCTTTCTCTCCCTCTCTAAATTAAATAAATCTTTAAAAAAAAACCACCTAAATATTAAAAAATATATACTTTTTAAGTAATCTCTACACCCAACATGGGACTTGAGCTCACAGCCCCAAGACCAAGAGTCACATGCTCGACCGACTGAGCCAACCAGGTACCCCAACTGCATTTTTTAAAAAGGCCACGAAGGATAAAAATGCCATTGATCTACACATAAAGACATATTAAAAATCAAAAATGAGTGCATGTAAAAACTGGTGAAATCTGACTAAGGTCTGTAGTCTCTCTAACCGTATTATGCCAATGTCAGTTTCCTGGTTTTGATAAACGTCTGTGGTTACATGGGATGTCACCATTGGGGGAAGCTATGGGATGGGACCTTTATGTACTTGTGATCTATAATTACTTCAAAATAAAAAATTTAGGAGGGCCTCTCTTAGTTTGTAAATGAAAAAATAAATACAAACAAAATGATTTGTAAAATAGATGCCCATGATACTCTATTGAAATTGAAACATGCAGATGGCAGAGCAGAATGTATACCCAGGATGTATCCAACAAAATGAAACACATATGCTCAGCATAACGTGGGATTGGAGGTTGCCAGAATGCTAATAGTGATTCTCTTTAGACCAAAGCTGTTCATTCTGGGGGGGACTTTTTGGTACTTAATTTTTTGTTTTTTAAAGTAGGCTCCATGCCCAGTGCAAAGCCCCATGTGGGGCTGGAACTCACAACCGTGAGATCAAGACCTGAGCTGAGATCAAGAGTTAGATCCTTCTAGATACTGGGCCACCCAGATGCCCATTTGGTACTTAATTTTTTAAAAATGTGACTATACATTACTTCTAACAGTACTTGTCATTTCATTCATTGTGCTTTTCTTTCTTTTTTTTTAAGATTTTATTTATTTATTTGACAGAGAAAGAGACAGTGAGAGCAGGAACACAAAAGGGGGGGAGTGGGAGAGGGAGAAGCAGGCTCCCCACTGAGCAGGGAGCCCGACGTGGGACTCGATCCCAGGACCCCGGGATCATGACCTGAGCCGAAGGCAGACACTTAACGACTGAGCCACTCAGGCGCCCTCATTGTGCTTGTCTAAGGTTTATTTTTTCCTCCAAACTTAGACACACATGCACAAATATGCACATACATGTGTGTATCTGTATTTAATTTTTGCCCCAGACAAGTTCTTCACTCACTGCTTTTTTTTTTTTTTAAGATTTTGTTTATTTATGTGAGAGAGAGGGAGAGAAAGCACAAGCAGTGGGGAGGAGCAGAGGGAGAGGGAGAAGCAGATTCTCTGCTGAGCAGGGAGCCCGATGCGGGGCTGGATTCCAGGACCCTGAGATCATGACCTGGGCTGCAGGCAGATGCTTAACTGATTGAGCCACCCAGGCGCCTGTCACTGCTTACTCTTTTTGGTAAATCATCACTAAGTCCTTTCATCTGTGAAAATGGAAATAAAGACTATTATCTCATAGTTTGGCACTGGCTGTAAGCACTCTAAGGGAAAGCTTGGCCTGGTATACCATGTCTGATCTCTAAGGAGAAGGGTATTTAAAGATGCTGTGGACCTACTGTGTGCAAGGCATGCTATATCCTTTATCTTACCCATTCCTCAAAACAACTGGAAGGTGTAGATATTTTTTGATCACCTTTTAGCTGGTGAGTAAGCTGAGGTAATAAGAGGTTAACAGAGGTCACAGGGCTGGTAATTTGGGGAGCTAGGATTTGAACCCAGACAGCGTAGCTTGGGTATCTGTGCTCTCAAGCACTACTTTATACTGTGTCAGGATGGAAACTTAAGACACCATCATCATCATCATTGAAATGACTTATAATGAATATACTCTGCTTTTGGATTGAGAACCAGTAACATAATCAATAAATAATAAAGGACTCAGTATTGCATGTAGAGAATGCAATGAATAACAGCACTGACTACTGTAATCAGAATATTCTATAGGAAAAGCAGCCAGATCAAGAGAACAACCGTGCCCTGCAGTGGGGCTGTGTGCATGAGGAGAAGGGAGGGTCAGGATGGAAGGACCAACCTGAAGCTGCCAGGTCCTCTGTTGGAAAGAGAGCTCTGGCAAGACAGGTGGTCAAGGGCAGAAGTCTCAGGGGATCATTTGGGAGGAAAGAGGAGCAGAGTGGCAGGAAGAAATTTATAGGGCTTGGCAGAGCAGGAGGCTCCAAAGAAATGACAGGGACTGCGGTAGGCTGAATAATACCCACACTTAGAAGTCCACATCTGAGTCCCTGAAACTTGTGGGTACATTACCCTACATGACACAAGGGGCTTTGCAGATGTGCTTAAATTAATGACCTTGAGATTCAAAAGGTATCCTGGATTATGTTGGTGGATCCTTATAAGGGTCCTTATGAGAAGGAGGCAGCAGGTCAAAGAAGGAAATAGGAGATGCAACAACAGAAGCAAGAACTTGGGTGGTGGGAGGAAGGTTCCAGGAGCCAAGGAATGCTGGTGCCCTCTGGAAGCCAGAAAGCAAAGGATTTTCTTTTTCCCTTCCTCTTCCACTTCCCCTTCCCTTCCCTTTTCTTGCCTGCCTGCCTGCCTGCCTTAAGATTTATTTATTTATTTTGAGAGAGAGAGAGTGGGGAGGGGCAGAGGGAGGGGGAGAATCTCAAGCAGACTCCCTGCTGAGTGCAGAGCCCAATGTGGGGCTTGATCTCACGACCCTGAGATCATGACCTGAGCCAAAATCAAGAGTTGGACGCTTAACCACCTGAGACACCCAAGCTCCCCCTTCTCTGTTATTTTAATGACACACTCCAATTTATAAAGTCTGCAACAATGCAAGGACAAAAATCAGGAATATTTTTGTAGGTAGGACAGGGCAAAAATGAATGTAAATGGAGAGTTCTTTTCTTTTCTTTTTTTAAGGATTTTGTTTATTTATTCGACAGAGAGAGATAGCGAGAGCAGGAACACAAGCAGGGGGAGTGGGAGAGGGAGAAGCAGGCTTCCCGCAGAGCAGGGAGTCTGATGCAGGGCTCGATCCCAGGACCCTGGGACCATGCGCTGAGCTAAAGGCAGACCCTTAATGACTGAGCCACCCAGGCGCCCCGAGTTCTTTTCTTTTTTAAAAAACTGTAATTACACAAATAATACATACTCTTGTAGACCAAATTTAAAATACAGATAAAAGAAAAAACCTAATTCACTTCTTAGAACATGAAACAGATAACTACTGTTGGTATAAATTGTCAGTGTATTTTCTACGCCTGAGCATACTTACATATTTTTGCAAAAAAAGGTGATCATACTGCATAAACTATGTTGTGGCTGCTTTGTGCATTAAATTATCATAAACATCTTTCCACGTCAATAACTAAATTTCCCGGGGCACCTGGGTGGCTCAGTGGTTAAGTGTCTGCCTTCGGCTCAGGTCATGATCTCGCTGTCCTGGGATTGAGCTCCGCATTGGGCTCCCTGCTCAGCGGGAAGCCTGCTTCTCCCTCTCCCACTCCCCCTGCTTGTGTTCCCTCTCTCGCTCTCTCTCTCTCTCTCTGTCAAATAAATAAATAAAATCTTAAAAAAAAAAACAGGGCGCCTGGGTAGCTCAGATGGTTAAGCGTCTGCCTTCGGCTCAGGTCATGATCCCAGAGTCCCTGGGATCGAGTCCCGCATCAGGCTCCCTGCTCTGCGGGGAGCCTGCTTCTCCCTCTGCCTCTCTCTCTCTCTCTCTCTCTCTCTCTCTCTCTGACTCTCATGAATAAATAAAAAAAAAAAAACAGCTAAATTTCCCTAAGAGCGTCTCCCAAAGTGGTCTCCAAAGAATGTTAACAGATATTAAAAGAAGCTCTAGGGTGGGATTATGTTGAAACCTTGGGTTAGAGGAAGTTAGAGACTTACCCTATAAAATCTCTCAGATACTTTGATATGACAGACACAATGTACAGATCTAAGATGACTACACAACAGAATGTTTCTCTAAGCTATCCTACCACAGAACCCTTCCTCCCTCCCCCTCTTTTTGTGATGAAAGGAAATGTACAGAAAATTAACCATTTTAAAGCAAACAGTTCAGTGGTATTTACTACATTCACAATGTTGTGCAACCTCCATCTCTATTTCGTTCCAGAACAATTTTTTTATTAATGAATTTATGACAATTTATTTTTAAAGATTTTATTTTCAAGTAATCTCTACACCCAACATGGGGCCCGAACTCACAATGCTGAAATTCAGAGTCCCAAGTTCCACTGACTGAGCCAGGCAGGCGCCCTCCAGGACATTTTCATTGATCCAAAATAAAAGCCTGTACTCATTAAACAGCGGAGTCTTCCTTATCCTGGGATCATGAGCTCCTGGCTCTTCCTAGTGTTTGCTGAATGAATAAATAAAGATATGGTTTAGGACTACAATAACAACTCTTTCGACTTTGATCTGTAGGGCTACCTATTTACAAGAGCACAAAAGCCCATGATACAGATCCACACTCAATGGTAATCCAAGAGTGTCATCTCTCAAACCCTAGAGCAAAAAAGAGTCTGCTAAGATTTGGTTTGTAACTACATAGCTGCTCAGCCAAACAATATATTTACCCATATTATTTAAGCATAAGAAGAGACTATTTTTCCCCCAAAGCATTTTGGCAGATCAGAAGCACTTGAAAGAACTTTTCATTCAACATACTAATCATCCTCACCACCTAAATGTCTAGAAAATAGTTATCTTGTATCTTTCTAGAAAAGATACTTTAGGAACAAACAAGAACAGCGAAATACCTCTATCTATAAAGGGAAGGGGGGAGGGAGGTGAGGGCTTCATCTTCTACAGCAGGAAGTCAAGAGATTAAATTCTACAGTTGATACTCCACACCCAAGGGGTGTAAATCTAACACTCAGATTTCAGAAGAATTAGAGCAACTACAACCAGGAAGAATTAAAGTGTTTTGTCTCAGAGACCCAGACCTGGTGGGGGGGGGGAGGGGAGCCTTGCTTTTCATTATTAACCTTCCACAGCTGATCAATTTTTAACCACCAGCAAGGAATTCTTCCACTTAAAATGGTTATTTATTTAAAAATATTTTTTTTATTTAAGTAATCTCTACACCCAAAGTGGGCTTGAACTCACAATTCCAAGACTGAGAGTCGCATGCTCTTCTGACTGAGCCAGGTGGGGACCCCTAAAATTGTTTTTTAGGTGAAGGGGATTAAGAGGTACAAACTTCCAATTATAAAATAAATAAGTCACAGGGACGTAAAGCACAGCATAAGGAATATAGTCAATAATACTGTAATAACCTTGTATGGTGACACATTACGGTAACAAGACATCGTGGTATTTCGTAATGTATATAAATGTGGAATCACCATGTTGTACACCTGGAATTGATAGAATATTGTAAGTCAACTATACATTAATTTTAAAAATAATAAAATAAAATTTTTATTTTATTTTTAAAAACTTTATTTATTTGAAAGGGAGAGAATGAGAGAGAGAGAGAAAAAGAGAGAGCACGAGCAGCGGGGAGGGGCAGAGGGAGAGGGAGAAGCAGACTCCCCGCTGAGCAGGGAGCCAGATGTGGGATTTGATCCCAGAATCCTGGGATCATGACCTGAGCCTAAGTCAGACACTTAACCAACTGAGCCGCCCAGGGGCCCTAAAATTGTTGTTGTTGTTGTTGTTGTTGTTTTAAAGAAATAGGTGCTTTGGGATGATAACAGTGATACCAGATAATTTTGCGTTGGAAAAGTACATGAGGGGCGACTGGCTGGCTCAGTAGGTGGAGCATGAGACTCTTGGTCTCAGGGTTGTGGGTTCGAGCCCCATGTTAGGTGCAGAGATTACTTAAAAATAAAATATTAAGAAATCTGAAATCTGGCCAAGTTGAAGCCCAGAGTGAAGGCAAGAGAGCATAAAATATCTCCAGAATGACACACAAGAAATGACGGGGCTCGGAGGGAACAGTATGGCCAGAGTAGAAGGGGCAAGAAGGACCTTCACCATACACCCTTCATAGTTTTTACACTTTGGAAGAGGAGAATATATTACTTGTTAAAAAAATAACCATTTTGGGGAGGAGAAAAAACACCAGGGGCCAGTGTTTACATTTATTTGCAAGGCTTCATTTCTATTGTTTTAAATGTATTAAAATGAATAGAAGGTACTACAAAGAATCATAAAGTGAATTATTCAAAAGCAGTGTGGCCAAATGTCACCGACGTCGGTGAAGGATATGAAGTTCATTTTCCTATCTTGCAATTACAATTTTTCCAAAATGAAAGGTTGAGGAAAAATATTATAAAATTAAAATAAAATGGGCAGACAGCCTCTCTTTTGCTGTCCTGCCCACCTCTGCCTTGCAGTGTATTCAATACACTTCTGTCTCCTTAAAAGAAAAATTAAAATAAAACGATAAACACGCGAGAAGCTTAAAAAATTCTGGGGCTCAGGCCACATCCTGTAACAATAAAATCAGAAAATCTGGGAGTGGAACCCAGCTATAAGTATTTAAGATTTTTTTTTTTTCTCAGATGATTTCACTGTATGGCAAGGCTGAAACCAGTGCTCTTGAGAATCTCAAGAGGTCCATTTTGCTTGGGGCGCCTGGGTGACTCAGTCGTTGGGCGTCTGCCTTCGGCTCAGGTCATGATCCCAGGGTCCTGGGATCGAGCCCCGCATCGGGCTCCCTGCTCGGCGGGAAGCCTGCTTCTCCCTCTCCCGCTCCCCCTGCTTGTGTTCCCTCTCTCGCTGTGTCTCTCTCTGTCAAATAAATAAAATCTTAAAAAAAAAAAAAGTCCATTTTGCTTTACCTTTTTATAATCTTTAGAGTGATTTCCTCTCTCAGCAAAGTAAGCTGGAAGACACTGGAGTGACTTCTGTCCTATTTTATGAATAACTCAGCTTTAAAGTAATGAGAACAAATAATAAGAATGATAGTATTAGAAGCAGGTAAGTATCCTTATGGGGAAACAAATAAATATGTTGCTCTCTGAGAAGCCACTTGAAGCTCACAGCTTTGGGTTGAAGGAAACCAGTGATATCCTGTGTTTTTTTTTTTTTTTTAATCTTTTATTTGACCTATTGAGTTTAATAAAGTTCTCTTCTGACCTTGCTGCATGCTCAGAGCCTTTGCAGAAAGGCATAGTCAGTTCAAGTCCACAGGGGAAGAGAGAAAGTTCTAGATTTTTCAATATTTTGGAGGATCTGGCATGTTAGGATAGGTTAGCGACAAATAACGGAAAATCCAATTCAGCAGGGCTTGAACAATAAGGTCATTGATTAACCACCTATTAAGGACTTTGGCACTAGGCTGTCTCGAGGGGTGGTGATTTGGTTAGTTAATTTAGAGCCAGGTTTTTTCTCTTCTTCCCACGCTCCCATTTCTAGCTCGTTTTTGTCTGCCTCCCATCCAGACCTCACGGTGGCTGCAGAGTTCTGGGAGTCCTAGGGAGATGGTGATGTCCAGATGCAACAAAAAAAGTCCCCACCTCTCGTCCCTCTTATGAGGGTGAAGAAAACCTTCCCTGAAGCCTTCTCAGCAGGCTCCCCTTTATACCTGTTGGTCCAAATTATATCATGTACCTGCTCCTAAGGCAATGACTTGGCAAGAAAAATGAGACTAGCATGGTGGCCTCACATCCACCAGAGCACTGTACACACACGCACGCACACACACACACATCCAGAATGATATAAATGACTTTTTATTCCAAGGTATTCTCTTTATTTTCTTAAGTAAACTCTACAGTCTAATATGGGGCTCAAACTCATGACCCCAAGAACAAGAGTCACATGCTTTACCGACTGAGCCAGCAAATACCAATACCAATGGTGTTTGAACAGAAGAGAAATGGAACATAACTATACTAAGACACTGCTTTTTTTTTTTTTTTTTACTCATTACACCAGAGATCACAAAGTTTGCTAATGTACCGCACTGCAAAAGTGGGGTAAGACAGCCACCCTCATATCCACCAAATTTACTTTTTAAAAAAAAAAAAGATTTTATTTATTTATTTATTTATTTGAGAGAGAGAGAATGAGAGATAGAGAGCACAAGAGGGAAGAGGGTCAGAGGGAGAAGCAGATGTGGGACTCGATCCTGGGACTCCAGAATCATGACCTGAGCCCAAGGCAGTCGCTTAACCAACTGAGCCACCCAGGCGCCCCCACCAAATTTACAAACACAATATTGCCCTTTGGACCAGTAATTCTCCTTCTGGGAACGTGACATACAGAAGTACTTACACAAGTGTAAATCCCTAATCCCTTACGGGAAAAGTGTCTTTGACACAGCCTTATATGTAACAGCGAAATATTGGAAACAACCTAAATACCCAACA
This sequence comes from Eumetopias jubatus, assembly GCF_037043125.1. Lineage (NCBI taxonomy): Eukaryota > Metazoa > Chordata > Mammalia > Carnivora > Otariidae > Eumetopias > Eumetopias jubatus. Next base: position 130,938,646 of record NW_028274815.1, read on the forward strand.
GTAGGGGACTGGCTGAACAAATGATGGTCATCTGTGCAAGAGTGGGGGGACTCTATGTACAGATATGAGATGAGCGTCGAGGTATATGGTTTATAGGGGCGCCTGGGTGGCTTGGTTGGTGAAGCATCTGACTCTTGACTTCTGCTCAGGTCATGATCTCAGGGTCGTGAGATCGAGCCCCACATCATGCTCTGCGCTGTGTGTGTGGATCCTGCTTAAGATTCTCTCGCTCTCCTTCTCCCTTTGCCCCTCCCCACCACCACTCTTTCTCTCTCTTAAAAAAAAATAAAAATAGAAAAACCAAAAGGTATATTGTTTATATGTACAGAAATTGGAGTATAAGCTACAATTTGTATGTTAAAGAGAAGAAAAAATACATACATCTATTAAATTATATGTACATAAAGTATCTCCAGGAGAACAAACAAAAGATGGATAGAACTGATGTTTCTGGGGGCTTTGGTCAGAGACTTCATTCTCTTCTGTACCTTGTGTACCTTTTGATTTTGAACCATGTGAATTTTTCACCTATTCAAAACAATTAAGTTTATGCACACCCCACACAGATCCTACTTGGCATTCTTTTTATAAAAAATTTTTTAAAGATTTTATTTATTTATTTGACAGAGAGAGACACAGTGAGAGAGGCAACACAAGCAGGGGGAGTGGGAGAGAGAGAAGCAGGCTTCCTGCCGAGTGGGGAGCCCGATGCGGGGGCTCGATTCCAGGACCCTGGGATCATGACCTGAGCCGAAGGCAGATGCTTAACGACGGAGCCACCCAGGCGCCCCCCTACTTGGCATTCTTAATGCATATTCAGTGAAATGCAAATGTGCCATAAAATGACACACATGACAGCGACCTGCCATCATCCCATGCCAGGTGGTTTGCACACGGCATCTCATTGAAGTGTCACCAAATCAGGAACGGCGTCAGGGGTGGCTTAGAGCAACTTCACAACATGCTTTCCCATTTCTGTTGGCCTTTCCCACTTGACCCTCCCACAAGCCACTCCTAATACACTTACAATGTAAGTAGAAACAGAGAGCTCATCATGGAAACAGTTTCAAAACAAAGCGCCTTAACACCTGCTCCCTCCCCACAATGGGACTGCAGCCCTGATTCCCTCCCACATAAAATTCAGGCATGGCTGCCGGCACCTTGATCATGATCCCTTTTGCACAGATGAAGAATCTGGTGTGGCCAACATTCTACAGATCATGGCAGAGGGGTCTACAGCTGGGTGTGTGTGACCTCAAAGGCCAGGATTTCTCAAAGATGTCCTTGAAATCTGTTATGGAACGTCATCTGATTTTCTTTAAGAAAACATAACTGATTTCACAAAGCGAATTGAGGGAAACCTGGAGTCAATATACAGAAAACCCTTCTTGTCTAGTTTCTTGGGAACTCAGTCATTTCCCTCGTACGAGGCACGCCTTCAGGACAGTAGCAACCACAAAATATAATGAAAATAAGACGTTCTGGGGTAAAGTGATCGTTTCAAAGTCTACTCTCCTGTGCCAGCATTTGGGAAATTGGCTGGCTTGTGTGCGCGTGCACACGCACGCACGCGTGCACACACACACATGAACTTTTTCCCTTTGTGTTTGGATTTAAATGGAAGTTGAAAGTGAGAATTGCTGAGGAAATTAGTGACATTTCATAAGAGTATTAAGGAACCTTCATGTTTAGAAAACCATGCTGTGGGGGTGCCTGGCTGCCTCAGTCTGTGGAGCCTTCGACTCTTGATCTCAGGGTTGTGTGGGTTCCAGGACCATGTTAGGTGTAGATTACTTAAAAATAAAATCTTAAAAAAAAAAAAATAACGCTGTGACTTGACCATAGGATCGCTTTCTGAAACTGGTGGGGAAAGAAGACTCAGAAATTTCCAGGTCTCTGCTATAACAGGAAACGATTCCTTGTCCTTTTCTCTCCATCATCTGGGGATCAAAGACAGTGGAAAGACTTCAGAAACAAAGGGAACAACAGAAAAAGCTCATGGCTAAAAGTAATTAAAAGGCTTCATCCTTGGGGCACCTGGGTGGCTCGGTCGGTTGGGCGTCTGACTTCGGCTCGGGTCACGGTCTTGGAGTCCTGGGATCGAGCTCTGCGTCAGGCTCCTTGCTCGGTGGGGAGACTGCTTGTCCCTCTGCAACCCCCTTCTCTCTCTCTCTCTCAAATGAATAAATAAAATCTTAAATTTAAAACAGAAAGGCTTCATCTTTAAGCATAAATGCATTATTTGTTCTTAGTATTTATTTATTTTTAAAGATTTTATTTAATTGACACAGAGAGAGAGAGACAGTGAGAGAGGGAACACAAGCAGGGGGAGTGGGAGAGGGAGAAGCAGGCTTCCCGCCGAGCAGGGAGCCCGATGCGGGGCTCGATCCCAGGACCCTGGGATCATGACCTGAGCCGAAGGCAGACGCCCAACGACTGAGTCACCCAGGCGCCCGGATTGTTCTTAGTATTTAAATCTCTCAAGAAGTCTAAGTCAAACTGCCTAGCAAGGTTTATTTCTTTTGTGGCAAGGAATTAAAGCCCTCTCTTCCTTTTTATTTAGATTTTTAATTGTCAAGAGAGAAAGTTAAACAAGGTGAGGAAAGCCACGATTTGTGATGTAATGGTATATCTTTCCTTCATCTTTTCTGTGGAAAAGAGCACATAAAGCTGTCCTTATTCAAGAGAAAGGATAAATTCACTTGAGATGATTACGAGTTGATTCTCTCCTATCTCTATAAGCAAACAAATTTTTTTCATGATAAAATATCAATAATAAAGTTAATGCAGGATCATGGAAGAAAACTTGAAAAATATAGGACATTATAACTTAAAAACCTACCCAGAATCCCACATTCCAGAGATAATTACAGCAAATGTTTTGGTTCGTTTTCTTCCAGTCTTTTTTCATCGTGGGGAGGCAATGAGGAGAATTTTCAATAATTTATTAATCAAGTCTCCACAGTGGGGAGTATATTTGGACTGAGAAGCAAAATATATTATAAAATGAAAATACTCATTCAGTCTCTGTCTTAGGTCATGTTTTCTAGAAGCAGACTCTCAGATGGAGACTTGCTTATAGGAGTTTATTAGGGAGAAACGTGGGCCCAACACCTGTCAGGGGTGGAGGGAGAATTTGACTAGGTGTGGTTGCAGAAGTAGTCTTAGCTGGGGCGCCTGGCGGGCTTGGTCGGTTGGGCGGCCGACTCTTGGTTTCGGCTCAGGTCATGATCTCAGGGTCGCGGGATCGAGCCCCGCGGGGAATCTGCTTGAGATTCTCTCTCTTCCTCTCCTTTTGCCCCTCTCCTCGCTTGCAAGTGGGTGCATGTGCCCGTGCCTTCTCTCTCTCTAAAACAAATAAATCAATCTTAAAAAAACAAACAAACAAGGTTTAGTTACTGGCAGAGTGAAAATGTAGATCTCACAAAGAATGCAAGATTTCATGAAGTCAGTGAAAGTGATCCTGGGAGCCATTCCAATTACAAGCAAAGCCATTTCAAGGTGATGATCTGGCCACATGGGACACAGAAGAAAAAAACCAACAAGGACAAAGAAGATGAGCTTTTTCTTCAATAAACACGTTGCAAGAATTAAAGAAGAGATAGAGGGAGAACCAAGGGAATAAAAGAAAGTTAAAGGTTAAAATTGCAATTTCTTGGACTTTATTTGGATCCCATGTCAAATAAGCAAATTGTAAAAAATAATGGCATTTATGAGACAGAAATTTAAACACTGATTGGATATTTGATGACATTAAGGAATTAGTATAATACTGGTGTAGCGGTTCTATAAACACAATAGTCCTCCTCTTTGAGAGATATATACTGAAATGTGTACAGATAAAGAAATACGGCATCTGGGGTTTGTTAGTAATGGGGGGCTGGTGTGGAAACTGGGGAGGGCAGGGATGGACTTAGAGTGACGTGAGCTGGTATTATTGAAGCTGGGTACACAGGGGTCCATATACTCGTCTGCCTCCTTTTGCATATATGTGAGATATTTTCCGTAATACTGTTTTTTAAAAAAGAGAAGGAGTGCAATTTCAACCTGGATCGCCAAAGTCCCTTGGGAAAACTAATGACGCTGTTGAATATTATTTTTTTAGTGGTTTTTTTTTTTTCCAAAAACTGACTTTCTTTATGACCCAGCACGAAGTTGAATGTCAAGAGAATATCCTATAGGGCGCCTGGGTGGCTCAGTCATTAAGCGTCTGCCTTCGGCTCAGGTCATGATCCCAGGGTCCTGGGATCGAGTCCCACATCGGGCTCCCTGCTCAGCGGGAAGCCTGCTTCTCCCTCTCCCGCTCCCCCTGCTTGTGTTCCCTCTCTCGCTGTGTCTCTCTGTCAAATAAATAAATAAAATCTTTAAAAAAAGGAGAGAATATCCTATATACTAACCTACAATTCCGTCAGCAGAGTAGCCAACCCCCAAAACAAAAGAACACATGCTTCCTTCATTCTCAAGGACGTCCTCAGAATTAATGTAGAACGGTCATTAGGACCTGCGTGTGGTTGAAAATAACATTAAGTCGCTTATTTTTGTAGCCTTGATTCTCGTTTTAAAGATAAAGCCCCAATCAAAAAAAAAAAGGATAAAGCCCCAATCAAACAATTTCCCTCTTTATATATTAGAGAATTTCAGTCACCATTCAGAGTGGATTCCTTTGAACAACTATCAGCTTTTTTCTCCTCTGCTTTTTAAGATAGAATTATAAAATCTAAATATAAAAACCATAACTTTTGATGCCTATTTCTTTCTGATACAAAAGTAGAGAAACCCAAAACCTGTCTTCTTGAGTTGACCAGAAAATGCCGCGTTTACAGCTGCAGGCTTCTGGCTGTGCTTTACTAAGCTTAATCCTCACGGGTTTCCATTTTGGTGTGGGTGTTTTATTGTGAATGCACGAGACTCACAGCATTGCAAATGAAGTCAATTCCTTGTAACTCTCTCTCACTTCTGTCTTCCTGGGACCTAACACGCATAACCGAATGCGGCACAGTGATGGTTAAAAGCCAGTGCCCGGGGAGAATGGTGACTTAGCAGGATTTCTTCCTCCCACAGACAGTATGTTTGCTGAGACGTGATATTACATTCCATTTACTCCTGCCAAATGCTGACATCCAGCCATGGACACAAAATCATCTTTTTTTCCCTCCCCTACTTTCTATACTCCTCCACCCAACTCTGCATTCGGAAAGCGATTGACAAACTAATGTATGGAAAGCGAATCTTTTGTGCTCCTTATAATGACCAATTTTTCCTCTGGGCTCACCAAAGCTGCGCAAACAAGAGCTCCATTGTCCCTTTCAGAAGGGAATAATAGAAAACTTAAATGAAATCTGGAGGCCATTTGACCTCCTAGGAAACACGGAGGTAAATGTGCAGCTTGAAGCCGGGGGTCTGTTAACATGTGACATGTTATGCACACTCATTATTTCTAGAGGGAAACATGAGGACTCCTGACACCCACGGAAGTTGCGGAATAGCGATATCCTTATTTCAGGGTTCTCACTGTGAGCCACATCAGAGAACCCACCAGGTGTACTTTATCCAAAGCCAAGATTACAGTAGTAACAATGATCATCATAATAAACTGAGCATAATGACAGCTACCATTTACTGAATGTTTGATATTTAACCCCCACTACGAACCTGTGAGGTGAGCATGACTGTCATGCCCATTCTAGAGATGGACAGACTGAGGCTGAGAGAGAGAAAGTAGCTTATCTAGGAAGTCTTAAAGCTGATTTTCAAATCTAGATTATTTTGGAAGTTTCTTTCTTTTTTTTTTTATTTAAGATTTTATTTATTTATTTGATAGAGAGAGAGCACAAGCAGGGGGGGCAGCAGAGGGAGAAGGAGAAGCAGGCTCTCCACTGAACAGGGAGCCCAGTGCGGGGCTGGATCCCAGGACCCTGGGATCATGACCTGAGTCAAAGGCAGATGCTTAACCAACTGAGACACCCAGGTGCCCCATCTTTCTTTTTTTTTGAATGATGTTTTTTTTTATTTTTGGAGATAGAGACGTGATGGTGAGGGGCAGGGAGAGGGAGAGAGAGAACCTCAAGCAGGCTCCATGCTCAGTGCAGAGCCCGATGCAGGGCTCAATCTCATGACGCTGAGATCATGACCTGAACTGAAATCAAGAGTCGGATGCTTAACAAACTGAACCACCCCGGTGCTACTGGAAATTTTTTTCTTTTCTTTTTTTTTTTTAAAGATTTTATTTATTCCTTAGAGGGAGAGAGAGCACACAAGCAGGGGGAGAGGCAGAGGGAGAGGGAGAAGCAGACTCCCTGCTGAGCTGGGAGCCCGACGTGGGGCTTGATCCCAGGACCTGGAGATCATGACCTGAGTTGAAGGCAGACACTTAACCACCTGAGCCACCCAGGCGCGCCTGGAAATTTCTTTCTTAAACAGTGTGCAGGGGTGCCTGGGTGGCTCAGTCGTTAAGCATCTGCCTTCGGCTCAGGTCATGATCCCAGGGTGCTGGGATCAAGCCCCGCATCGGGCTCCCTGCTCGGCGGAAAGCCTGCTTCTCCCTCTCCCACTCCCCCTGCTTGTGTTCCTTCTCTCACTGTGTCTCTGTCAAATAAATAAATAAAAATCTTAAATTAAAAAAAAGTGTGCAATTTCTCTTATCTCTCAGAGCCTTTTTTTTGAAATGTGAAAAAATTTACCATGTATTTAATTACATAATAAATATTACTGCAAATTATAAACTGGAACCTCCTGAATAATCTTAAACTCTCCAATGGCTGCTGACCGCGGAGTCCTGGGTGACGGGCCATGAGGCTCTGAGCCTGACTGTGTGGAGATGCACCAGGAGAGGGTGAAGGGCTTGGAGAAGTGAAAGGGGCAGAGCGAAGCAGAAGACAGAGCCACACCCGATGCAGAGGCCCACACTGTGGATGACTGGTGGATTGGAGACAATCCCTAGGGCAACCCTGGGGGCCGTGAGCTGAGGATGGCAGGCCCACCTTTGGGGAGGAGTCTGGGTCCCTGAGTCAACCCCATCTAGGAACCCTTGGATTGAACGGGGGCAAAATGGCTTCACAGAAAAATCCATGAACCTGTAGACCTTGCCAGTTGGTACTGATTTCTCCTGAGTTCTTGAGATTGTAATCCAGGTCTCTTAGTCCTTTGGGGGTGACCTGCTGGTCCAGTGCCTTTGTTGAAACATTGACCAAACACAGAGCGAGAGAAAGAGAGCCTGGGTGGCTCAGTTGGTTAAGCGACTGCCTTCGGCTCAGGTCATGATCCTGGAGTCCTGGGATCGAGTCCCGCGTTGGGCTCCCTGCTCAGCAGGGAGTCTGCTTCTCCCTCTGACCCTCTTCCCTCTCGTGCTCTCTGTCTCTCATTCTCTCTCTCTCTCTCAAATAAAAAAATAAAATCTTAAAAAAAAAAAAGAGGAAGAATGAGCCTCACCATTCTGCTCTGACACACTCGTGTGCAGAGAAGGCGGCATGACACAGCTTTGACCCTCTAGGTGTGCTGCATGGCCCCGTACAGCTCCAGGCTGCAATCAACCCTTCCGCTGTCCAAATACACTCTACAGGTCATATCACTTGCTATCTGTGCAATGAGTAAGCAGTCACAAAGCCCTATTTTCTAGAACCTGGCTGGCCTCCCTTTCCCCCAGTGCTCATGATGGTCTCCCCTGGTTGCCAGGCATGTATTTGTGAGAGACAGGGTACCCCATGGGGTTCCATGTGGTCAGGTGTGGCCTGTAAGACACTGGTCATCGGAAGCAGAGCTTTGGTGCCTCTGGGACCAGGGAGGGCCTGCCGCCTGCCACCAAAATGTCTTCCCCGTTGGTCCTGGAACAGTTCTGGGATGGTCTCTTGGAGATGTCTGAAGACGTGTGTCCCAGGTCTCTTGGGTTTCCCTGGGAGATCCTGCTCCGTACTGCTTTGGAGGTTTTATAGTAAAGAGCTGACATACTTTGAGGAGAGAGAGAGGGTTGGCTGAAGGGTGTTCTGCCCTGGCTAAGGTCTCTGCATGAGTCAAGGAGAAGACTACTCTAATGGCACACCCCATGGAGCCTCAGCACACCTGTGGTGGAGGCCCATGCTCTCACCCTAGGAGCCCTGTGCTTGGTGGCACTTAGGACACATCTAAGCAGGTGGTCACTCGAGAGCATGGAAGGCTTTCATGGAAAAGGACAGAAAAGCGAGGCCCCTCAACTTTCATTTCAGTGCTGATGATGACCCCTCCCCAAGGACAGATACGGTCACCTGGACATACATCAGAATCCCACCAATCCCAAGTGGCCGAGGTAGAAAGCGTCCTGAAAACATCAAGATGCATTGTTCTGAGATGACCAGAACAATGTACAAGAAGAAAATAATGGATGGTTTGAGCTGGGTGGCTCAGTTGGTTAAGCGCCTGCCTTTGGCTCAGGTCATGATCCCAGGAGCCTGGGATCGAGCACCGCATCGGGCTCCCTGCTCAGCAGGGCTCCTCCTGCTTGTGCTCTCTCTCTCTCTCTGTCAAGCAAATAAATAGAATCTTTAAAAAAAATAATTGATGGTTTGAATGAAAATACTCATCTTCAGCAAGGTCTAGAACTCCTCACCCAAGAAATGGAGGGATAGAAGCACAGGGTACAGAAATGGAAGAAACAAGGGGGCTGTGCGGACCATTCAACTGCATGGACATGCCAGGTCCTGAAACACAAAGGGAGCCAATTTAAATTCTCGGGTCGAAATCATACCGAACACCATGCCCTGGCCGGATCTCTGTGAAAAAGATCACATGGGGGCTGGTAACTTGGAAGGAGAGGAAAAGAGAGAAGCAGGAACCCAGTCCATCTGTCAGAAGCTGATCTGAAGAGCCTCCTTTTTGCTGCAAACTTAAAAGCGTCCATTAGAAGCCTCGACGAGGAAAAGGAAGAAATATCCAGGAAGCTGTGTGAAGTGAATCAAATGAATGAAGAGCTCACAGGACCGATAACACGTCTCCAAACTGAGCAAGCATCTTTGTGGTCTGCAAATTCACAGCTTGAGAAAGTGAGATGCGGAAGCCTGAAACCTCACATGGTGCTGGGATGGATGACATCAAGGGCAGGTGACGCAGCTTCTGAGAAAACCACCTGGGCAGGAAGCATGCTGCCTGGAAACCGAGAGGAGATGGCCCAAATCGTGTAGACGCGTGAAGTCCCTGCATCCGATGTGCAGCCTCTGCAAGTCGGTGGCCGGAGCCACGGACAAGGAATTGGACAGAACCACCTTCTGCTCTCAAAACGAGATCTTTTTCTCTGAAAAGACTCAGGAAAGTCTTTCTGCTGACGGCGAGAAAGTCTAGGGAGCTAAGTCCAGGGAGAATGACCAGACGGTGGCCGGCCAACGTCCAGTTCAAGTTCAGCACTTCCCCAGCAGAGCTGTGGCTCCTGCTGTCCCTCGTGCAGCCCGCAGGGACCCGGAAGGACTGGGGAGCCAGGACACCCACAGCCACGACAAGACACACGCCCGTGTCTTCCCTCTAGCAAAGTAATTTTGTTTGTCTCTTTCCAGGCTCAGTACTGGTATTGAATTGATGCTGTCGTTGCTCATATTCAAGTTGTTGTTTTTTTTTTCTAAAGATTTTATTTATTTGAGAGAGAGAGAGTGAGAGAGAGCATGAGAGAGGAGAGGGTCAGAGGGAGAAGCAAGACTCCGCGCTGAGCAGGGAGCCCGACGCGGGACTCGATCCCGGGACTCCAGGATCATGACCTGAGCCGAAGGCAGTCGCTTAACCAACTGAGCCACCCAGGCGCCCCTCATATTCAAGTTCTATAACATCATAATGCCTAGGGGGTATTTTTCAAATATAGATTCACTATACCTGTGAGGGTATTTATTGCATCATTGTTTGCAACAGGGAAAAACTGGAAGAGATTTAAAAAGCCACCAAAAGGGAAGCGGCTTTTTTATGTACTACATACATCACAGTGTGATCAATCCATGGACTGCTATGTATAAATGAAGAAGAACGCGGCTGACTTACGTATGCCAAGTTGGAATGATTGGCACATCTCACTGCTAAGTGAGAAAGAAGAAGCTCCTGTATGGTATGGCAGTATTAATTTTAAAAACAACCACATGAGGGGCACGTGGCTGGCTCAGTTGGTCTTGATCTCAGGGTTGTGAGTACGAGCCCCAAGTTGGGTGTAGAGCTTACTTTAAAATAGAATAGAATAGAATAGAATAGAATAGAATAGAATAGAATAGAATAGAATAGAAACAACCACACTAAATATATGTATGTAGATGTGTGCATTTATGCATATATGTGAATAGCTATGAGACTCTATGCATGTAAATTCCTATCAGAGATGCTGAGAGACACACACTGGAGGGAGGAGGGAGCCACCTAACATTAGAAGCAGAGGAAAGGGGGTGCCTGGGTGGCTCAGTCGGTTAAGCATCTGCCTTCTGCTCAGGTCGTGATCCCGGGGTCCTGGGATCGAGCCCCACATCAGGCTCCCTGTTCAGCGGGGAGCCTGCTTCTCCCTCTCCCTCTGCTGCTCCCCCTGCTTGTGCCCTTTTGTCAAATAAATAAATAAAATCTTAAAAAAAAAAAGAAAGAAGCAGAGGAAAGTGGAAGGGACTTTTAGATTTACTTTACAAAGGATTATAGCACAGGCTTCTTGTACATGTATGTGCGTCTCGTGTGTTATTAAGCCTATTTTCCCGTGCAGATGAAGCACTGAAATCCGATGCTCTCAATGCAAATATAGTTCACTCTTCAAAGAAATCATTTGGCGATTCAAAATTCATCCTTAATCATAACAGCCAGCCAGCCCGTTTGCGGCTCATTCATTTCTCCCAGAAAACAGTGAATGGACACAGCAGGATGTAAATGCATACGTCTGGAGAAGATGAACTTTTACACCAGTTCTGTCTTTTCAGCTTTCTCGAGTGTGGACCTTACCAATTTCTTTGACCTGCCTTTTTTTCCCCCCATTCCAATGCATGGCGGTGACAAGGCATTGAATTACCAGTTTGTCACTAACGCCATAGGCTTTATTATTCCTTTGAACAGAAGCTGGGCTTAAAAAGAGAAGTTTTTCTTAATAAGTAGCTGTTCATCCTTTGATATGCACATCTGGATCTGCCGTCTTATCTGCGGCATGCTAATGCTGCTTCCTGCAGATAATGATAAAAGAACAACTCAAAATAACAAAAAAGGAATAAAATGTGCCAGATGCCTAAAAAATAAGGAGGACAATGCATATAAAAGCAACTGGTTTTTCAATTCCGGAGAATAAACTCGATCAACAATTGAAGTAATCATTTTAGTGGTCAACTGATGCAAGAATTTTTTTTTTTTAAGGGATTAGGAAGGAAAGAAAAAAAAAGCAAACATCAGCTGACAACCACCGCCACATTCTGTTAGAAATTAAGAGGGAAATAAGCCTACCTACGCTATAAATCACTCTGGGGTTTAATTTTGCTTCTGCCCCGCTACATTGTTTTTTTCTTTTTTTTCCCCCTTTCCCTCACTTGGCTACATTAATTAAAGGCCAACCAGAAAGATTCTGATTCACAGATTTTATTTTAGGAATTACAAAATATTTCAAACATACAGAAAAATAGCAAGGATAACGGAAGGAGTATCTTTGTACCCACCATCTGAGTTTAACTACTTTTCCACTTTTCCTTCTTGTCTATTTTTAAGAACACGGTTCCTTCATTTTAAGAAGAAATCCTTCCAAAGGTAATTTTTCTTAATTTCGACATAATCTTTGTTCATCGCAAGAAGGTGCTTTTTTTGAATTAAAATACGATTTTTTTTTTCTCAGTAATTCTCCAAGAAGCCTTCCTCCTGTCCTCAGGGTGTAAATGGGTCTGATGTTTTGAAAGTTAGGTTAGTGCTCAGGAAGAAAGAGCAGGGTTGTGATGTATTCAATATACCTATATGATTTATTGATATTATATGCAGTTACTGTCTAGATGATATTCGTTTGACTTACTTTGAAAAGAATGGCCAACTGGCTTTGTCAATTCATGCCTTTGGCATTGGTGATTGTGTGGCTGACTGCAGCTGATTCGTTAATAGACAAGCAGATAAACACTCCTGCTTTACAGAAATTGCCCCATAAACCGGGAGCTGGGGGCTGTGGGGAGAGCATGGGGCAGAGGTATCCTCTGCAGCTCCAACACATCCTCTGCATCTCCAGCACAACTGAAGACTGTGGTTGGGATCCATTCTCCACCTAACCAGAGAACGTTCTTGAATTGTTTCCACATTAGCATGCAGCAAGCATGGGAAAATGATAAACTCCTATTACCACTGTCATGGCAACTGAAAAAAATGGCTGCTTTGGGGGAGCAAGGTCCACAGGAGAAGAAAAGCAAAGACCCCATCTCTTTCTTCTGTTTGACATCTGTTGTTTAACATACAAAATTGTATTATCGTGACGCCAGCTCGTCGGTCAGGACTAAAGCCTGCCTCAGAATTGTGAAAACCATACTCTCCCACTCCCACTGCCCGCTCTTTACCATAAGAGTATATAATTTGACCCTGAACATTTTCACTGAGGGCTGTAAATTCCCCTCCCGTTTCATCCCAGGTACAAAGTGTGAAGGGCCTTGAGAAGGTGGAGCACGGTGGTGGGGGGGGGGGAGAGGGGAGTGCTGGCAGATTATAAATTATAAAGTAAAAATACTCCATTTACTTTTTAAATGAGCCATTGCTCTTTCCTCCCCCTTGCTCCCTCCCGCCCCAAACATTTGGGACTTTTCTAAGACAGCCACGTAAGCAGAACTTGTGGACAAGAGAAGCCAGGATTCAAGCAGGAACGGTAAACACAGGTGCAGGGCTAAAGGTTTAACATGGTCACTGCAGGTCGGTGGGGAAAAGGCTGGGAGGGAGTGCACCTCAATGTCAAAGCTGGAACTTTATGCCACCCTTGTCCACAATTTCTCATAAAGTGCCTGAATCATTCAGAACCAGCAAGAATATCCCTGTGTTTCAAGTGGGGCTACTCGGTGCTGATATTCAGAAAAATTCCATGTTACCCAAATGTATCACTTGAAGCAAATCCTTTGTTCTTACATATGTATATGTATATATTTAATATATTTTAATACACATGTACATATGTATTTTAATTCATGATAACACACATCTAATATATAATAACATGCCTATCTAAAAACATATGTAGGGGCGCCTGGGTGGCTCAGTCGTTAAGCATCTGCCTTCATCTCGGGTCGTGATCCCGGGGTCCTGGGATCGAGCCCCACATCGGGCTCCCTGCTCATCGGTGGGAGGCCTGCTTCTCCCTCTCCCACTCCCCCTGCTTGTGTTCCCTCTCTCGCTGTCTCTCTCTCTGTCAAATAAATAAATAAAATCTTTAAAAACAAACAAACATATGTATATATTTTAATGAGGACATTTAAACGAAAGGACTTTTCAACACTTTGCTCCCCAGTCCCTCCCACAGTTGTGTAAACAGAACAAACCAGGTACCATTTTGGATTGTGCTCACTCAAAACACAGCCTTGAAACAGCTGGTACAGGTTCTTCAGCGCTATCCCAAAATGGACTAACTTGAAATTCTCAGTAAGAGTGCGTTTAAGCTTGTGGACGGGAGAAAATCAGGTAAGTGCTTATAAAAGAAAGCATGATCACAGCATTTCCATCGGTCCTCAGCTAAGGCGGCATACGAAGGAGGTAAAACAAGAGAGCCTGTCAATAAACCATACCACGTTTGGGCACGTGCCACTCGAACCTTCCACACTGTTTAATAAAGATCGTGTAACAAATGTGCAGGCTTGAGAGGGTGTGCGGAAGCCAAAGAAATCCAAAAGGTCAGAACTGCTGTGTTTGTTTTTCCAAATTGTCGAAGTTACGGTGTGCCACCTGGGTAAGCCCACTAGCTAAGGGCCCGGTAACCTACACAGTAGGCACAGGGATTTGGGAGGGTGCGCTGGAAATGCTGGAGGAATTCGCCTGGGGGAGGGGAGCAGCCAAGAACAAGAGGGACGTGGTGGGTCAAGCCCCAACTAAGCACCCAGGGTTGCTGAGTGCTTGACATGACAACGGTCTTATGTTTAGTCCTCGTCTCTTTGAGGCAGGTATTATTATTCCCAGAATAATAATGGAGTTGGGGGATGGTATCGTGCCGTAACCCCCCCTGGCATTTTACTTCACAGATATTCCAGTATCAGGTCATTTCTGCTCCTGTTTTCAGCTTCCAGTTAGTTCCATCAGCATAATCTTTGTCAGAGGGTGGGAGTTTTACATTTGCAATTCTAGATTTTTCTTTCTACTGGGTTTCCGGCAGCCCACTGCTGTTTTTTTTACATATCTACTGCACATCAAATGAGTCAAGGCCAAGAAGTGGTCCTAGGATGTTTCCTGAGGATGGGGGTGAGGGGTCCCTGTGGGATTTCTCTCTTTGCGGTGTTAAGAGTTTGAAAGGCATAACTTTCTGCAGGGGGTTGGTGGTGAGAAAGTCCTCTGAGCCCACCTTTTCAAACCAGATCCCCACTTGCCTTCCTCCTTTGTCTTTTCATTGAATCTTTGGGGGTCAAATGCACTTCCTGACAGTCCTCCAATATAGTCATTCCCAAGCCTGACTGTGCATCGAATCACCCGGTAAGTTTTCAAAACATGGGGATTCTCAGGCTTTGCTTCTGATTTACAGGATCAGACCCTGGAAGTCTATACTGACTACAAAAGGGCCCTCACTTGAGTCAAAGATCAGAACGAACTACGAACACATCAAAATACGTAGGAACTGAGTATCATGAGAATCACGTTGAATGGGGAGTAAGTCACCTCTCAGTGTGGATGTGTGGATGTGTGGATCTCAATGCATGGAGCTGATAGCATTGACGGGCGTGTTTATCGTCTGCTTCTCTCCCCTGGAATGTCAGCCTCCTGAGAGTGGGAGCCTTCTCCACACTCTTCATTTCTTTTTTAATGTAAAGATTTTATTTATTTATTTGACAGAGAGACACAGCGAGAGAGGGAACACAAGCAGGGGGAGTGGGAGAGGGAGAGGCAGGCCTCCTGCCGAGCAAGGACCCTGGGATCATGACCTGAGCCGAAGGCAGACGCTTAACGACTGAGCCATCCAGGCATCCCATCTCCACACTCTTGAAGGTCAAGTCACAGCACATAGGTTAGTCAGTGTCTGCACCTTGCAGGTACTTGTTGGTTTGTTGTAGTTGTCCGAGTGAATGAACTGTTTGATAGGATTTGATGGTCAGGGAGGGCCCAGGTCCTTTTCTAATCTGACCCTCTTATGGTATAGATGCTGAAACACAGCTCCAAGAAAGAGACCTGGCTGGCCGACTTTCTCAGCACACCTGCCACCCTGGCCATTGTCAGCAACTTTCTGCTCCTAGGACACCTGAGGTTTTTTTCTTTTTTCTTTTTTTTAATATTCAAAGATATGTACTGCAGCATTGTTAATGGTAGCAAAAAATGGAAACAGAAGGAGTAACTACTGGCCCATTCACGGAATATTATACAGACATTAAATAAAATGAAATAAACCGGTAAGCATTGAAGTATTGTTGAGTGACAAGAGTAAAATGCACTAAAGAGTAAAATAATACCCTGCTTTGGTAAAGCAAGTGGTTATAAATTACTGCCTAGGATTACTTGAACCTGGATAAATAATATGAATTTAGCTGTGAAGACAGGTTACACATGGGGGCTGGGGAGGGGAAGCAAGAATATTAGGGGGAGGGGGGAAAGTTGGCAGAAATCAAGAAAAAAAAGAAAATTAAATGACCGCGGTATAAAAAAATCATGTGTGATATGCAGATATTTATGTATTTGTGAAAATGACATAACTATGCACGGAGGCATATAAATAGAAGTTGCTCTTAAAAAAACGTGGGATGCACTTGAAGCGGTGCAAGGAAAATACACAGCCTTGGGTGTATTCTTTAGGAAAGAGAGATTGAAAATAAATGAGCTAACGTTTAACTTAGGAACTCAGTAAAAAGAGAAACAGAATAAATGCAAAGAACAATGGAAATAA
Source organism: Eumetopias jubatus (assembly GCF_037043125.1). Taxonomy (NCBI): domain Eukaryota; kingdom Metazoa; phylum Chordata; class Mammalia; order Carnivora; family Otariidae; genus Eumetopias; species Eumetopias jubatus. Next base: position 130,954,634 of record NW_028274815.1, read on the forward strand.
AAGGAAATCACTCTCTCTCTGACGTTTTTAACAATAGAAATATCCTAAAGTTAATATACAACGTTAAGAGTTGTTTATTATGGGTGAAGTGTATGGGGATGTTCGTTGTGCGATTTTTCCCTACTTTCCTGTATTTGTAACTTCCCTGTTAGAAAAAAACATGTCAAAAGACAAAATTCAGTAAAGTGCCCCCAGGAGGGCCATTCTATTCTAGAAGCAGGAGGCTTGTCCCCTGGGCAGGATGATGCCAATGTTCCTCACCCATCCTGTGGGCTGCTGCATCCCAAGGCAGGAGCTCCTCGTTAGTGGAGAATAAAAATTAACCATGGACACTTGATTTTGATTCTCCTCTGCCCGACTTCACTTCTCTTCCTACTGCCCCCTTATGGAAGGCATTTGTCAGAATCTCAGTGGTTGAGAGCATCTGGATCGCACGGCCTGCCAGGGACTAGCTCGGGGTTCCCCCTTCAAGGACGAATGGAGAGAGGGCAGGGGAAACACTCAGGCGGTGCCTGGCTTTGGAGAAAGGAAACTTCCTTCTTCTTATCTCTTTGTTTTTTTTCTTTTTTTTCTTCCTTTGCTTTTGTTTTTGTTTTCTTTTGTTTAGTAGGCTCCGTGCCCAATGTGGGATTTGAACTCACGACCCTGAAATCAAGAGTTGCATGTTCTCCCAACTGAGCCAGCCAGGCACCCCATCTCTTATCTCTTTGGATTCAACTCCCATACTTGAGTCATTAATTCTGAAAGCTGTCTCTATTCCCAATCTGTTATGCAGGCTTTAGTTCTGGATAATTCTCTAAACCAGTATACTATCTGCTCTTACCCCAAAACTGTGCAACTCTTTATGAGCCAGGCAGTGGGTGCCCAGCCTAGGACAGGCACATTCACACCTGTCTTCCTCATAGGCTCCACTGACCCAAGTGGAGTTCAGGGACGAGGTCTTGGGCTGGTATGGTCTCCATCTTATTAGCTGGCTCACTGTGCAAAAATGACAATTTCTCTGAGACTCAGTTTCCTCTTGCATAAAACCAGGATCACAAACCAGGTATATATCAAGTGTACAGTGAGTGTGGAGTTTTTTATTTGTTTCTTGTGTGTCTTTCCCATTGTGTTCATGAGGGCACAGTCTTCGAAGGTTTCCTTCACCATAGGTTTCTTAGGCCCTTGAACGGTGCCTGGCACATATACATATTCTCTAAATATTTGTTGAGTTAATTAATTTTGTCTTTTGGTTCAACTTTAGAATTCAAAAGAACCTTCCTTTACTTCCCTAAGAAGAGATATATTTAAAGGTTTATCTAAAGAGTATAACTAAAGGGGCACCTGGCTGGCTAAGTCAGTAGAACATATGACTCTTGTTCTCGGGGTTGTAAGTTCGAGCCCCATGTTGGGTGTAGAGATTACTTAAAAGAATGAAATCTTAAAAAAAAAAAAATGAGGAAAGAATATAACTAGACCTAGAAGTGTTGGGTTGTAGGGAACTCACACCTTCAACTTTAACTCAATGTCATCCATTCTCCAAAGGGTTGTATCAATCCCCCCAACAAATAACAGTTTATAAGGGTCCCCTCTGTCCATACTTCTTCTAGAACATGGTAAAGACTTTTAAAGTCTTGACTATGCTTTTTCTTTAAAGCGGAGAATGAAAATGAAGCTGTTCACTTTACACAATACTACACCTTTACATATTTATTTGTTTATGATTTATTTATATATTTATTATAGAGAGTGCGCATGGGGGTGGGGGGCAGAGGGACAGGGAGAGAGAGAATCTCAAGCAGACTCCCGACTGAGTGCAGAGCCCTACGTACGGCTCGATCTCACAACCCTGAGATCATGACCTGAGCTGAAATCAGTAGTCGGACACTCAACCTACTGAGCCACCCAGGTGCCCCTACACATTTTTATGTTTGTTATTACTGGATATTCACATTATCACCCTAGACCTCATGGCACATGTCCCCTCCTGGGAGCCCTTTCCCAAATCCCTGTATAGGCTGGTTTCCTCTGGAGGCTCTCTCTACCCCATCTCTGTTTATTTCCTTCATGGAACATTGAAATCTGAAAGGACCTTTTTGATTGTACTTCTCTACTGCTTTCTCCCCACAGGTCTATGCGGGCCCTTGTCTAGCTTGTTCACCACTGTATCTCTGGTCCTAGCTCCAAGCCTGGCACAGGGTAGGAATATAAGAAATATTTACAGAAGAAATGAAAGACTGTAAGGCCTTTTTGGAAAGCTAAAGCCAATTTAGACATTTATCGAACATCAGACTTTTTTTTTTTCGATTGTGACAGTAATAGGTTCCTATCAGATAATCTTCTGCCTTCATTTGGCTCTTTATCCTTTTTAAATTGGAGATTTTGTAATCCATTCTGCAAGTGTTTGCTGATCACTTGTTATGTGCCAGGAAACCTGCTCGGGGAATGAAGACAGAATTCTAGGTCCGCAGTTTTGCTGGAAGTGGGCTGGGATGACTAAGGGCAGAACGAAACATAAAATCTGGCTTCACAGAAAGAAAATTTTCTTCTCGTAGGGTAACAGTCTTGGTAATGATTAGCGCCAACATTCACAGGATCTTTACTGTATGCTAGGTACTGAACTAGTTGCTTAACCCGAGTTATATATTTAATCATCAGGAAAAACATAACAGGTAGTTACTATCAACGTGCAGTCACCTCTAGGAGCATTTCACCTCCCTGAATCCTATATATGTGTGTGGGGAGAAAAGAGAAAAAGAAGAATGCTTTAGGGGTGCCTGGGTGGCTCAGTTGTTAAGCGTCTGCCTTTGGCTCAGGTCATGATCCCAGGGTCCTGGGATCGAGCCCCACATCAGGTTCCCTGCTCAGCGGGAAGGCTGCTTCTCCCTCTCCCACTCCCCTGCTTGTGTTCTCTCTCTCACTTTGTCTCTCTCTGTCAAATAAATAAATAAAATCTTAAAAAAAAAAAAGAAGAACGCTTTAAATTATATGAGCAATCATGTGAACTGTTTCAGGGAAGAGAAGATGCTTCCCCTGGTCCTGAGCTTCGTCTGGTCCCTCCCTGCTATCCTATGATAATAGAAAGGATGTTCAAGGTTAATTTTTAAAAAATGTTTAATTTATTTATTTGACAGAGAGAGAGCACAAGCAGGGGGAGCAGCAGAGGGAGGGGGAGAAGCAGGCTCCCTGCTGAACAGGGAGCCCGATGTGGGACTCAATCCCAGGACCCTGGGATCATGACCTGAGCCGAAGGCAGACACTTAACCGACTGAGCCACCCAGGTGCCCCTTAAGGTTAATTTTTGATCATACTTGATGGCTGCCCCCTGTACACTGGCTTTTAGGACTCTTTTGAAAATGAAGCCTCAGTGGGGCTAAATGTCTTCTATACAACGTTACATGTCTGAAAAAGCAGAAACCATGATGGGGACCCAGACTCTGATTTGAATATCTCTCTTAAATTTAATACTCCCCCATGTTTTATTTCCTTGACACAGGTGCATGCTATGAGCACTTCACTGCTTCATTTATTATCTGCTCTGTGGATCATTTCCTCCAAAGAACACAGCTAGGGGAGGTGCTAAACATTGCTAAACATTGCTAAACATTGCAGTGAAGAGTCTTTCGCTGGAGGCCACTTAAATTACAAGAGGTTTTATTTTATTATTATTATTTTTAATTTATTTGACAGAGAGAGAGAGCATGTACAAGCAGGGGGAGAAGCAGAGGGAGAGGGAGAAGCAGACTCCCCGCCGAGCAGGGAGCCCGATGCGGGGCTCAATCCCAGGACCCCGGGATCATGACCTGAGCTGAAGGCAGATGCTTAACCGACTGAGCCACCCAGGCGCCCCATACAATAGATTTTAGACTGACTTAGATGCACGGATGCTCCGTTTGGAGACATGAAAGAAATTTGGAAGTTTATTCCAAACCCAGGATTCTGTGACTATCTCATTGTTATGCAAACTTTCTTGATCATAGAAACCACTTACTAAAAAACAAAAAATAAATACACAAACAAAAAAACATGGTGCCTGGCACATAGTAGGTACTCAGTAAATATCTGTTGAATAAATGAAATAAAAGAGTTACTTTTTTTTTTTTTTTAGGTAGGCTCCACATCCAGTGTGGAGCCCAGCATGGGGCCTAAACTCATGACCCTGGGATCAAGAACTGAGATCAAGAGTCAGATGCTCAACTGACTGAGCCACCCAGGTGCCCCAAAAGAATTACAATTTGAGAAACAAAATGTAAGATCTGATTTTTGCTAACAACTACCCAAAGCATATGTGTTTCTGTCTTTACGTATGTGTACATACACAACACGCCCACACACCCCTATACTTTTTTTTTTAAAGATTTATTTATTTATTGGACAGAGAGAGAGAAGAGAGAGAGCAGGAGGAGGGGCAGAGGGAGAGGGTGAATGCTGCAGCAGACTCCCGCTGACCGTGGAGCCCAAAGTGGGGCTCAATCTCACCACCCTGAGACCATGACCTGAGCCGAAACCAAGAGTTGGCCGCTCAACCAACTGAGCCACCCAGGCGCCCCACAGTCCTACACTTTTTAATATATGTTTGTATAATCATAGGTAAAATATTTAAAGATGTTTAACAAACAGTTTAAAATAGTCCTCTTTGGGGAGAGAGGAACTATTTCTGCTCTTAAAGTTCTTGAATTTTAATAATTTAATAATAAAACCCAGTGGTTTAATAGTTAATTTTAACAATTTAATAGTAATAATGGTTAATAATTTGATACTTTTAATGATGGAGTAAACAGAATAATTTTAATAATTTGAAAAATGAAATGTTGGGAAAGTGATGTTCTTTTTTCTACAGCTATCTACCAACTGAGTTTGTTTTTTAAAAAATACACCTGCAAAGTATTCATCAAATGCCTGCCTTATACATGCCCAGTGCCAGGCATTCTTGGAACACGAAGAAGCCCATTTCTGCCCTGGAGACACGTTTTGGACAGAGATGTCTATTCCTGTGTGAAAACTTAACAATATGGGATTGAAATCATAGCTCAAGATGACAACAGAAAGGAAATCTGGATTACACACAGGTAGGGATGGGGGGAAAGGCAACCTGGTGGTCCGTGGAGAGGTCTGGGAGGGACCAGGCAGGGAGACAGGGATTAAAAAGGCTTAGTCCAAAAATCCAATAGAAAAATGAGCAGAACTTCCCAGAAAAGGAATTCAAGTAACTCTTAGACGTATGAACACACCCAGCCTCACCCCAGGGAGAGAAGGACAAATGGAAACTACGATGCGGGACCATTTCTCATCTCTTGAGTGGGCAGAGGAGAAACCAGCGTTGATGGGTCCTGTGAGCCCAAGGCTGCAGGAAACAGGCACACCTCCCATGCCGCCAGCAGGAGGGACTATCAACTGGTAAGGTCTCCTGGGAAGATTAACTTGGCAGCGAAACCCAAATTAAACAGGCACATACCCTCGGACCGAGAAATTCCAGTCCTGGGGTTATCCTCTAGTGTACTTGCCTGTGGCCAACTTGACCTATGCACAGAGCTAGTCATTAAGGCATTCTTGGGAGAGCAAAGATTAGGGGAAGAAAAGCAAACTAAATGTCCATTACGGGGGACTATCTCCCCCAATTACAGTAAGAGGCATGAGGGGGATAATTTGTAGCCACTGAAAAAAATGTCTAACATGTATTGAATGTGCCATGTGTTGTTAAAGTCTCGTGTACTTCTTAACTCATTTAAATATTTTATTTATTTATTTGAGAGAGACAGAGAGAGAGAGAGAAAGGGAGAGCATGCAAGCAGGGGGAGGAGGAGAGGGAGAGAGAGAATCTCAGGCAGACTCCCCCCTGAGTGTGGAGCCTCTCACAGGGCTTGATCTCACAACCCTGAGATCATGACCTGAAATCAGGAGTCGGACACTTAACCGACTGAGCCCCCCAGGTTCCCCCTTAACTCACTTCATCTTCTCAACCACCCTCTGGAGTAGGTATTTTTTATTTTTTGAAAGTTTTTATTTAAATTCCAGTTAGTTAAGATACCGGTATAGGGATTTTGGTATTGTCACCCCCACTTGCAGATGAGGAAACTGAGACACAGAGAAATTTAGTAACTTGCCCAGTGGTACACAACTAGTAAGTAACAGAGTTAGTGTTATGTGAATAAAATCAAGGTATAGAACAGTCGATAGAGCAAGCTCACGTTTTTGTGGAAAACAGTGAAAAACAATACGTATATGTATGTGTGTGTACTTAGGTATGTTTGTATGTACTTCTATGCACATCTATACTTTTGTTTGTTTCGAACATCTCTGGAAGGAGACAAGACAATCTGAGAATCTACTAACTGTGACTGCCTCTGGGGATGGAAGCTCAGGTTCTCGAATACAGAGTAAGGAGCAGGGTTTACTTTATACTGTATGGAATTTTGTACCTGCTGAGGTTTTGTACCATGTATTTGCATTATCTATTCAGTGACTTTAAATCTTTAATTAAAAAAACCTTTTTTTTAAATGGAAGGAGAAGGAGGTGAAAGTCCTTCTTACAGGTTCTCACTTGACCTTATCCTGTCCAAGATGGTAACTGCTAGCGACACGTGGCTAGTCAGCACTTGAAATGGGGCCGGTCTGGGTTGGGATGTGCCAGACGTGTAAAGCATACACAAGATTTCAAAGAATTAGTATGGAAAAAGAAAAGAATGTAAAATATCAAACTAATAATTTTTTGTATTGATTACATGTTAAGATGATGTTTTAGCTATATCGGGTTACATAAAATATATTACTACAATTAATCTCACCTGTTTCTTTTTTTTTTTTTTTTTAAAGATTTATTTATTTATTTGAGAGAGTGAGAATGAGAGAGAGAGTACGTGAGAGGGGTGAGGGCCAGAGGGAAAAGCAGGCTCCTCGCCGAGCAGGGAGCCCGATGTGGGACTCGATCCCGGGACTCCAGGATCACGACCTGAGCCGAAGGCAGTTGCTTAACCAACTGAGCCACCCAGGCGCCCCTCACCTGTTTCTTTTTGCCTTTTTAAAAGAGAGCTACTAGAAAGTTTAAAATTACACATATGGGGCGCCTGGGTGGCTCAGTTGGTTAAGCGACTGCCTTCCGCTCAGGTCATGATCCTGGAGTCCTGGGATCGAGTCCCACATCGGGCTCCCTGCTCAGCGGGGAGTCTGCTTCTCCCTCTGACCCTCCCCCCTCTCCTGCTCTCTCTCTCTCTCAAATAAATAAATAAATAAATAAAATCTTTAAAAAAAAATAAAAAATAAATAAATAAAATTACACATATGGCTCCCATTATATTTCTCCTGGGCAGCATGGGTCTGCAGGTCTCTTAAGGTCTATTGATAACACAAATGATGTATGATTTATTTTATTTTTATTTTTTTTAAAGATTTTATTTATTTATTCATGAGAGACAGAGAGAGAGAGAGAGAGAGGGAGAAGCAGGCTCCCAAGGAGCAGGGAGCCCGATGAGGGACTCGATCCCAGGACCCTGGGATCATGACCTGAGCCGAAGGCAGACGCTCAACCCTCTGAGCCACCCAGGCGCCCTGATGTATGATTTATGATTGAAAAGGGCTTTCCTAAAGACTATCTCCATGAATCTTCTTCACAAAACTCTGGCAAGATAGGAATTATTACCGTTCCTCAGTTACAGAGGAGGAAGTAAAGTGTTCATTCAGAGTCTTTTATGTGTTCTTTCGAGTCACATTTTTCTCCCAGAACACTGAGCATTTGGGAGGGATTAGGAAGTTTGCAGCATTAAATGCGGGGGGGGGGTGAGGGGGGGGCCGTTCCATTTAGTTTCTTTGTAGGAGCTGCAGATAAAAGTCACTCTGGTTAGTGACTCGTGATGGAAATGATGCTTTATAAGTTAACACGTGTCCTGTTTCATACTAATTTATCAGGCGGCAGTTTTTCTCCTTCTTCCTATCAAGATCTTTTCTTCTATCTACCATGGCAGTGAAAGACCCAGTGCTCCAAACTGACTGCCATTTCAGGGCTGGGTAGGGGTGTTGGAGAACACGATTTCACCAAAGCCGTTGTGGGGAACATTTCTGTTTATTTGCTTCCGTTTCCAGACCACCAAGCTAAGCTCATGTTGATCATCTTTTGTTCACAAACCTGCTTGGGTTTTTCTTTTTTTTTTTTAATTTTTCATTGTTATGTTAATCACCATACATTACATCATTAGTTTTTGATGTAGGGTTCCATGATTCATCGTTTGCATATAACACCCAGTGCTCCACGCAGAACGTGCCCTCTTTAATACCCATCACCAGGCTAACCCATCCCCCCACCCCCCTCCCCTCTAGAACCCTCAGTTTGTTTCTCAGAGTCCATCGTCTCTCATGGTTCGTCTCCCCCTCCGATTTCCCCCCCTTCATTCTTCCCCTCCTGCTATCTTCTTCTTCTTTTTTTTTTCTTAACATATATTGCATTATTTGTTTCAGAAGTACAGATCTGTGATTCAACAGTCTTGCACAATTCACAGCGCTCACCGTAGCACATACCCTCCCCAATGTCTATCACCCAGCCATCCCCTCCCTCCCACCCCCCACCACTCCAGCAACCCTCAGTTTGTTTCCTGAGATTAAGAATTCCTCATATCAGTGAGGTCATATGATACGTCTTTCTCTGATTGACTTATTTTGCTCAGCATAACACCCTCCAGTTCCATCCACGTTGTTGCAAATGGCAAGATCTCGTTCCTTTTTATGGCTGCATAATATTCCATTGCATGTATATACCACATCTTCTTTATCCATTCATCTGTCGATGGACATCTTGGCTCTTTCCACAGTTTGGCTATTGTGGACATTGGCTTGATTTTTATGGAGGCAATGGCTGAAGTGGCTCACAATGGTTTTCTTTTGTTTGGCTTTGGCTTTTTCATAGAAGGAGCCTGTATCTCTCCCACACATTCTACCTTTCTTTAGGAGAGCTCGGTGATACAGCAAGAAGTAAGACGTCTAATGTGGAAAAATCCAGCCACGGAGAAGTTGATTGTCATGGTTGGAGCTGTGTGACCATGAAATTTGAGTGGGGAAAACAACCCCAAAAGTGATGTATTCAGGGAGTGGATGATGTAGGCGAAGACTAAAGTTGTTAAAATCCCAGTAGGGGACATTCACAATGGAGGTAAATTTTGTGCCGAGGATCAAAGTCGGCATTCAGGGTGACAGTTGCATATATGATGTCATCCTTTTATATTATCACAAGAGAAGAGAAAACACTTTCAATTCAACGATGACACTAATGATTATAGAGGTATTTTGATTTCAGGGATGTGAAAAAGTATTTCACTGAATTATAATTAGTGAAATCCAGGGTCAAAATGACCTCTAAAATCCCTTAAGGAAGACCCCAGGTTGAGGATGTACAGCTTGGAACAAACAGTTGTCTCTTTGAACAGGCGCTGAGATAGCTGGCTATGGGTTTGGAGAAGACAGCACCGTTATGGTGCATCGTTATACACCTGGGCCCTGGAGGTGAGCTGCTGATACCAGGAACTGAGGCACAGCCAGAGGCTCTCCAGGACCCCGTGAGCATATCCCAGTGGAATCATGTATGCTTGTAACCTTATTCTCTCTCTTTAATTTTCCCAACTCCTCTGGTTGAATTTTCCCATAAGTGTAATGTTCATATGATGCAAGTATTTACTCTGTGCTGGGAACTCTATTAAATAATTTTTACCTGGATTAAATCATTTAAAGCTCACCATACACCTGTCTGTGGTGGCTATCACAATCCTTGGTTTACAGGTGGGAAGCTAAATGAAGCACAGAGAGGTTAAGCAACAAACGGAAAGTCACACAGTAGAGGATTAGAGAATAGATGGAACAGGCCTAGTGCCTGATGCTCCATTTAAGGAAGATAGTATTTAGTGTCAATGCCCGTTAATCAAAGTCCAAAAGGCAAAAAGCAAGAAAAAATATCCTCTGCCTACAGTTCTTCACAAACAGCAGAAGAATTTTGGCAAACTTTAGAAAAGGGACAATGACATTTAAGATGTTTTAAGCTAACCAAACCTGAATGGCCAACTTTCAGCAGCCTGGAAGAAACATATTTTTCTTTGCTAATGCAATAATTCCTTGACTGAGTTTCAGAAGGTCATTACTATCTCAACAATATGCTTACTCAATAGTTGTAAGAGAGATGACATAAACAAGATGATTTTTCAAATAACCCATTGAGATTCTAAGATAACAGTCCCAAGACTTAAAATACAGATTATATAAAAGATACCCAGGAAGGAATTTATAGCTGGGACCTAGGTGATACAGCTATGTTTGCTGGCTCAGCAGAAATGCACTAGGGGCAATTTTAAGGATATGCTTTTTTGGGAACTCTGAGTCTGGTTTAAACTTATAGTCACAGTAAAAAGAATACTAAAAGCAGTCTTCCCTTTGCAATTGCAAGAAAGAACTTTAAAAAGAGCAAAAGATTACTGAGGCAGCTCTTTATTTTCCCTTGACAGAGATTACTTTTTTCTAAAACACAACTTGAATCCATTTTTATCTGATTGAGTGCATTCATGTTTAAAACCTAAAGAACTGTGCCTATTGAGAGCATACTGTTTCCCAGCCACTGTGTTAAATTCTTTATAAATGGGTGGGGTGATGGGTTAGCCTGGTGACGGGTATTAAAGAGGGCACATTCTGCGTGGAGCACTGGGTGTTATGCACAAACAATGAATCATGGAACACTACATCAAAAACTAATGATGTAATGTATGGTGATTAACATAACAATAAAAAATTATAAAAAAAAGTCTTTATAAATATTAGCTCCCTGACTCCCCCCAGTAACCCAGGGGAGCTGGGTAGGTCAGATACAGTACTATCTTTATTTCATGGATGGAAGACTTAGGCTCTGAGAAGCTAAGCAACTTTCCCAAAGTCACACAGCTAATAGGTGATAAAGCTGGAATTTGAACTCAAATCCATACGGCTTCACAGACTTTTTTTTTTTAATGAGTTTTCCTACATTGTCTGCCTAGAAGCCACACAAACCATCTAATTCAATCTCTCCGTTTGCTTTGAAAAACAGTAAAAAAGATAGGGAAAATTTGAAAACTAGGAAATTGTCTATTGTTATGGATTGAACTGCGTCCACCAGCGCAGCGGGCAATCACACGAATGCCTCGAGACTGCCCTATGATCATATGCCTTATGTAAAGTTGAAGGCACTTCCATTTCTCACTCTGTCAAATGAGTCAGGAGAGGGAAACACTATGAATATCCCTGCATCAGGATGTTTTCACCTGTAAGTACCAGCGAGTGGTCTAAACTTTGCTCAAATAACAAGGCCATGTTTTACTTCATTTAACAAGAATCTGCTCGAGGACTGGTTCAGGAGATCACCTGTACCATCTAGAAACCAGCCCTCTCCATCCTTCCAGCCCATCATCCCATCCGACTGCCTTGGTCCGTGAGCCAGGGTCCTCATGGTCACAGGATAGCTGCTGCAGCACCAGCACTTCCTTCCACAACAGGGTCAAAGGCAGGAAAGGAGGCATCTATCCTTGAGCATCCATCTTTACAGGCGAGGAAAACCTTTCTTCAAAGCCCCCTTGCAGTGTTCCCCTTTCATCTCTGTGGCCACGACTAGGTCACATCCCCACTTCTAAGAACTATCTCTGGCCAAAGGGCTCGATGGATGGGTGTAAACATCGTGGAGGCTTCCTTTCCTTGAGTATCCACCTCCAGATGCCTGAATAGAATTCTCGATCTAATAGCAAGCCAGAAAGGGGAAGAGGAAGCTGGGTAGGTAAGAACTTCAGCCACAGTATGGTTTCAGGAAAACATCACTTGTGACACTGGACAATGGCTGTTCACTTGAGAAGTCCCTAGACTCTCTGCTATATTGCCCCAAGTCTTCACATTTCAGGCTTTACATTTGTGTTGTTGCTCTGAGTGAGATAAGCTGGGCCGCTAACGACATGCCAGGTGGGGCTGTTCCATTACAAACATACGCTTGGTAATGAAAATGCTCAACGACAGATCGTTCAATTAGCGAGACTAGCAGGGTGTATTTTAACTAGTAACTCAATTGAGGTTACTAAGGATGGAAGGAGATAAATTTAAAGAGCCATAAGCTTGACAAAAATAAGGGCATGAAATCAATTTGTATGTAAATTGCTCCCAGTTAGAAGTCTCCAGAAGGTGAGAGTTGCACAGAACACCTTTTCTTCTGGGTTAAAATTCTTCCCAAGAAGAATTGGGAAGTTTAAAAGCAGCTGAACACCGATGTCAGGAGTTGAGAGTTTAATTGTGGGAAAAAAAAATGCCATCTTTCCGACTGGTTTACAGGGAACGAAGAGAAAAGTACGCTGTGTGTGTTCTGTCATTACTCACTAGTTCTCTTTCCAAGATGGACCGTGGCTCCACATCACGCACCACCATACTCTGCAGAAGTAATAATACACGACAAAGAACTGAATGGGTGGTTTTAGCATCTAGTTTGTGGCTTGAGGCAATCCTTCCATAGACACATGACGTTTGCTTCATTTCAGAGAGGAGCTGATGGTCATAAGATGGGTGGTAGTGATTATGAGAGCAACAGCTAACATTTCCAGAACACCTGCTATAAGCCAGGCATTGTGCAAAGTACTTTGGTGTATAAAACTGGATCACACACTGGATTGCTATGAACCCAGCTATCCAATGAGGTGGACCCCTGAGTTAGGCCCATTTTACATATAGGGACGTTGAAATTTAGAGAGGTTATGGGCGCCTGGGTGGTTCAGTTGGTTAAGCGTCTGCCTTCAGTTCAGGTCATGATCTCAGGGTCCTGGGATCGAGCCCCTCGTCGAGCTCCCTGCTCAGCGGGAAGTCTGCTTCTCCCTCTCCCTCTGCCTGATGCTCCCCCTGCTTGTGCCCTCTCTCTCTGTCTCAAATAAATAAAATCTTTAAAAAAAATTTAGAGAGGTTAATTAATAATACTGGGAGTCCGAACACTTAAGCCCTACTATCAATAAGCTATAAAACTGTAGAGGGTTGAATTGTGGTCCCCCCAAAGATAGGTCCAAGTCCTAACCCCTAGAACCTGTCAGTGTGACCTTATTTGGAAAAAAGATCTTCGCACAAGTAGTAAAGTTAAGGGTCTCGAGGTGAGATGATCCTGGATTATCTGGATGGGCCCAACATGTGATGACAAAAGTCCTTAAAAGAAGAGAAGATTGGGGTTACTGGCTGGCTCAGTTGGTAGAGTCTGTGCTCTCCATCTCAGGCTCGTGAGTTCAAGCCCCGCGTTGGGTGTAGAGATGACTTAAAAATAAAATCTTAAAAAAAAAAACAAACAAAAAGAAAAGAAAGAGAAGACAGAGATAGAGAGATGAAGACAGTGTGAAGACAGCAGTGGAGGTTGGACGGATGTGCCGGGAGCTGCAAGAGGCGGGAAGGATTCTCCCCTAGAGCCTGTGGAGGGGCATCACCCGGTGTCCACCCCGATTTGGACTTCTGTTCCTCACAACTGGGAGGAAATACATTGCTGTTCCTTTACACCTTCCGGTTTGTGGTCAGTTGTACGGCAGCCTATGGCTCAGACGGATGCGAGAACCACAGGCGAATGCTCTGGGCACTGGGTTCCTCGTGGGCGACGCTCTAGGTTGGGACCACAGCAGTGTTTCTCAGTGTGAGGCCAGGAACGTGGGCCAATCTGTGTGCGGAGAGTGGGGGGAAGGCACGTAGACCAGAAGTTCGCAACCAACCGGGGCCCTTTCACTCCCCGGGGCACCCTGGCAATGGCTGCCGACATTTTTGGTTTTCACAGATGGGTGAATAGGAAGGGGGGCTTAGTGGGCGGAGGCCAGCGATGCTGCTAAGTGGTCATACAGGACACCGTGGGGCACACGTGACACCCCACAACAGAGAATCACGCCACCCACGGTGTCAGTGGTGCTGAGATTGAGAAACGCTGATGTCTACGAGCAACGTCTTCCTGAATTTTCACAGCTGGCCTCTAAGGCAGGTCTTATTGGTAGTACTCTTCCTATTTCACAGACCAGTAAACTGAGGCTAAGAGAAGTGAATTAATTTCCCCAAGGCTGCAGACCTAGGGGCTGGCAGCGCTGGTATTTGAGATTTTTGCTTTGGTCTTTAAAATATATATATAGTTACCTTTATTCAGTTTATCTTGAAATTGTCTTCCCCCTCCTTATTTTTGGTATTACAATACCCACTTTTTAAAAAGATTTTATTTATTTATTTGACAGAGAGAGCGAGAGAGCACAAACAGGGAGAGCAGAGGCAGAGGGAGAAGCAGGCTCCCTGCCGAGCAGGGAGCCCGATGCGGGACTCCATCCCAGGACCCGGGGATCATGACCTGAGTCAAAGGCAGACAATTAACTGAATGAGCCACACAGTCGCCTCTACAATATCCATTCTTAATCAGAATGATGGTTGATAGATACTATTCTTTTTTTTCTTTTCGAGAGTTGGGGGGAGGGGGGCAAAGGGAGAGGGAGAGAAGCTCAAGCAGGCTCCACACCCAGTGTGGAGCTCCACGTGGGGCTGGATCCCACAGCCCTGAGATCATGACCTGAGCTGAAATTAAGAGTTGGTTGCTTGACCGACTGAGCCGCCCAGGCGCCCCAGGTAGATGCTACTTTTTTGATTTAATGCCCTTTCAGTTTGTACAATAAAAATATTGGAAATTCCATATCTTACAAAACATATTTTCTTGGGAAATTCTAATGACCTAAGACACCTGAAATTCTGGGGGAACCACCGGAAGAGGTCAGCTGTCCAGTTTCTTCCAGTTCTAACTCGGAAAACATGTTTCTGCCCAGCTGGGCCTCCACCCGATCCTCTAAGACACTCAGAACTCTACCTCTGCGCATTTCCTGGACATCAGTTTAGTGACCTGGCCAGGATAACATCTATTTTGACCGTGACCTACTTGGAAGATGAAGTGAATGTATTATAAAGAAGAAATAAAGATGGCTTGTTCGGTACCAGGTATCAAGAAAACCGCCCTCAAATTTTGATTTTGGCTCCTTCACATATTTGTTTTCTCCTTCATTCATTCACAACCGTTTTTGGGACTCATGTCTGTGTGCACAGTGCGGACACCGTGTTAAGGCAGTGGATCCTGCCATTGTGGGCTCTTCACTGAAGTGCGGGAAGAGAAGATATAATGATTATACTATCATTTCAAAATAAATAAAATAAAAATGGAATTAATTCACACATTGTTTAAGGTCCCGGCAGAGACAGGATTTAAACCCAGTCTAATTCCTGTGTCCACACTTCCAGCCACTGTTCTAAACTACCTCTCTCTGTAGAAGGAATCGTAACACAAGATATTGATACCTGGTTTCATTTTTTCACCTCTTAGTATTGCCAAGAACATGCTTTGTTGCATCAAATTCTCAGGGCAGCTTGATGGAAAGGTACTGTTTTCATGATTCCCATTTTACAGAGGAGAAGACTAAGGTTTAGAGAAGTCATGTGATGGCTCCTGACCACCTAGCTCTGAAGAGGCATGAGCATGGCTGTCAGTGAGCTGGGTTTAGAGTTCTTTTCTTTCTTTCTTTCTTTTTTTTTTTTTAAGATTTTTGTTTTTCAGTAATCTCTACATCCAATGTGGGGCTTGAACCCACAACCCTGCGATCAAGAGTTGCATGCTCCTCCGGCTCCAGAGAGGAGGGCTCCAGAGAGCTGGGTTTAAATCCAGGCCCGGTCACTCTCTGGCAGTTCAACTTTCTGAGCCTCAGTTTCTGCAAAATGCTGCAAAGTAATCTCTACTTAGAGCTCTGTTGAGAAGATGAGATTACAACAGGCTGGGACGAACTGGTCCTTAGGCCAAATGTGTCCCATCATCGGTCTTCATATGGATGTGAGCTAAGAATGGTTTCTGCGTCTTTAAATGGATGGGGAGAAAAAGTCAAAAGAATAATATTTCGTAACCCATGCAAATGATATGAAATCCAAATTTCAGTGTCCGTAAATAACGTCTTGTCGGTGCAGAGCACCCCGTTCCTTTACCCGCTGCCTCTGGTCGCTTTCACACTGATAGCAGTTTCCAGCAGTTGCCACACAGACTGTAAGGCTTGCAAGACTTACGGTATTTACTCTTCACAAAGTTTGCTGACCCCCAGATTAGACGACAAATATAAAGTCCACACCGGGTACTCAATAACCATTATGATAAACAGCAACAAAAAGAATGATGTATCGATTGAAATGTCCTGTAGATCTGAAGTCAGTGTTGAAAATGAGAGTGAATTTTGGTAGGATTTGTCATTGCCAGGAAAGAGAGAGCACTTCTCCACTGAGTGACTCAAAAGCCCAAAGATACAGGGAATTAATACTTATTTATGAAACAGAAATCTACATGCCCCCCGCTGTTACCTCTGATCCCCTGCAAATAGGTACACTTTTAACTCTTGTTATAAGCATTTCTATAGACTTTTATATTTTTTTAAAGACTGTATTTCCTTAAGGTCTACCCCCAGATGAAAAGAAACCTCAATGTCCAACAACGGGACAATAATTAAATGAGCTTGGGTACATTTGATATTTAGTAAAATCATATTCACCTTCTACAGCGTGAAGAAGATTTGCAGCAGCATGGGAAAATGATTATAATATAATGATAATTGATAAAATATGATCTACGTTTTGTAGAAACAGAAAATATATTTGTATTTATATATGTATAAATGTTATGTATATATTATATAACATTAGAAAGAAATATCTCCCCATAAGGTTAACAGAAATTAAAAGAAAGACTATAAATAAAAACACAAAATCAGAATTGTTTCATATACAGTAAGATTCAATAGGCCATGCTGTTAGTTTTCTATTATAATTTTTAAAAAGCTTTTATTTATTGATTGACTGAAGTAATCTCTACACCCAACGTGGGGTTTGAACTCACGACCCTGAGATCAAGAGTCACATGCTCTTCCAACTGAGCCGGCCCAGAGCCCCAGTTTTCTATTATAATATTTAAAAATAGGAAACTACAACATTGTTGGTCCCATATCTTAAGTCATTTTATTGTTTAAAATGATAAATCTACATATTTCACTCCCAGAACAGTTTAATTGTTTAAGACAACACAGCTTTAACTAGAAATTTAAAATTGTGCTCACATTCCACAACTTCCACTTTTTCTTAATACTACCTTTTTCTCTTCCACAATTACAACCAACTTAAACTTACCATGTATGTATTTTCAAAGAAATCTAACTGGTGCTACTAGTTTCACAAGTATTACCCCACACTGGAAGCAAGAGGAATGTTTTCTAAGTAGCCAGTGGTTACACTTCGGAACTAAATCAAACCTGTTTTTCCAGCTTATAAGTAACCTTTTAATTATGCAAATAAAAGTACTACCTAAAAGTTAGGTCAGGAAAGGAAAGCCTGAGTAATTAATCCTGGTAAATAGAATGTTATCTTTTTATGTGAGCGTGCATTTCACCAACCAGGTGACATGAAAGTTAAAACCAGGTGGGCTTATCAGACCACATGATTAAAGACCTTAACATCCAAATGAACTAAACCATAAAAGAATATGTGCTTTTAGACTTATCAGTCGGCATCCTGAGCTGAGCTTCCATACTCTAAACCCAAGGTAAAAATATTCGTGTTTATCAGTGCTCACGGAGAACTCTGATTACCCAGTGCCTCTGTTTTTAGTCTAATCATGGGTTACTGCTTAAATGAATACTTAACATTTGTACATTAAAATTTTAACAGTTGTTAAACACTTGAGTGGGAGGATTTCGGGTGATTTTCTATTTTACTTTCCTCGATTTTTCTAATTTTCTTCTGTGAACATGTACTCTATAGTAGACTAAATAAAAACATAAAAACAAAATACTTAACATGTCATCTAATGCATTCAGCTACTCAGTATGGATCATCTTAGGTACTCCCTCACCACTTCCTCTCTTTAGAAGCAAGAGGCTGAAAGCTCATTGATAAATGAACTCATAAATAGAAAAGTATTTTTGCAAAGTACAAAACCTTAAAAAATAATATGCTAATAGTCTTATGGGGGTATGCAGGGCATTTTCCTCTCCTGGGTGAAGCACAACAGGTGGGAAAACCACAGCTTTGCCAGTAGTTGGCAACAGATACATGCCCATTGGCAGTCTATTTGCACTGTTTGGGTCTCAGTCTGCCCCTGTGTTAAGATAACAACCACAATGCATAAACAACGTGTGTGGCTATGTGCCAATAAAAATGTATTTAGGGGCACCTAGCTGGCTCCATTGGTAGAGCGTGCGCCTCTTGATCTCAAATTGGTGAGTTCGAGCCCTACATTAGTGTAGAGATTACTTAAACATGAAATCTTAAAAAAAATAAAAAATGTGTTTATGGACTCTGAAATTCAAATTTTCTAGGATTCTCGTGTGTCACGAAATCTTCTTCTTCTTCTTTTTTTTTTAAGATTTATTTATTTGAGAGAGAGAGTGACAAACGAGGACGGGCAGAGGGAGAGGGACAGAGAGAGAACCCTAAGCAGGCTCCACGCCGTGCAGAGCCTGACGTGGGGCTCGATCTCACGACCCTGAGACCACAACCTGAGGCCAAGAATCTGATGCTCAACCGGCTGCCATCCAGGCACCCCAATGTTATTCTTCTTTTGATTTTTTTTCAACCACTTAAAAATGGAAAAAGCATGCTTAACTCATATGTCCTATAAAACAGGTGGTGGGACATAGTTTGTGGACCGCAATTCTAGAGTTCTCTCCTAAAAGATATAAAAAGGAGGCAGAAGACGCTGCAAGGGAGGGACCTCCCACCCAGTGTTTCCCATTGGGCACCCTTGTAATTGTTGCTAAGTCTGAGTAGCTAATATTTTACTTAATATACATAAAACAATTTAACTCCTGTTATTATACAAATTTATTTTAAAAGGAAATTTTGCATATCACTACCACGAATGGAGAACTCAGTATCAGTTATCATAAATGAAAGATAATGGTACAAATACATTTAAAAAAATGACATTCTAGCTAGGTAGTACTCTAACCTGCTAAGGGCCTCTTTGTTAACCAGGGGAAATCAGTAAGTGTGAATCCGTGTTAAGGCTCTCCAAACATAGACTTCCTCCTTAATGTAATCAGACAGAAAGAAGGTGAACCCTCTCATTTGTGAACACCATGTCCACGTGCCACTGAAATTATCCGGCATTGGAATTAAAATCATTTCTGGGCCAACCCCTTGGGCCCAGTCCTCACTTTGGGAAATTTAACATTGTCCAAGTTTCTCAAAGCACATCCCATGGTGACGGGCCTTAAATAGATCCTCACATCCAACCAGGACTTTAATTATTATGTCTTGAAAGAGGAGCAAGTTTACTTTTTTTAAGTTTACTTTTTTAGGACCAAAATTTGCTTACCAATAATTTACCCACAATTAAAATACGGTTTGTGGGGCACCTGGTTGGCTCAGTCGGTGGAGCAAGTGACTCTTGGTCTCAGGGGTGTGAGTTTGAGCCCCGTGCTGGGTGTAGAGATTACTTAAAAATAAAATCTTTAAAAGTAAAATAAAATATGGTTTGTGAGTGAACCATATTTCTCATAGGACAGACAGGAGGGTCATAAAACCTCACTGAGTGTGTCTAAGAGAATAAAAACAGGACTGTTTTCAAGCACAAAATGAGAATTCCTAATTAGCTTGTTTGTTTGTTTGGGGGGACAGATATTATTAGGCTTAGAGAGTTTATTTGCAACTTCCTTCCTATGAGTTTTGGGGCCCCTTCCATATCTAGTTTCCCACTTTGGGGCTTACAGAATTGAATTTACTGTCTGTGAAAGTTCTCCTCTATTTCAATTTTAGGGCCAGAGAACGCCTGGTAGTTTTTTTTTTTTTTCCCCTCTAAGCAAATGAGATTAAATTAGTATTTAAATGTCATGTGAAGTTTACCAACATTTTCCACTCTTTATTTTTGCTGTTGGTTTAAGAGTAAAATTTGGTCTTGTTCTTTTACATTATAATTGCTACTTAGGAATTCTAGGTTGTAATTTTGCTGTTATGTAAATTATATCGCTTCAGTAGCAAACTCCAGCCGGTAGTATTTACTTCCTTCTTCTGCCTTTGGAGACAGATTCCTTTTGAAAAGAAACACAGAAACTAATGAAAGCAAGGCCCAGTATCTCCCTAGATCTAGCTTCTGATTTTATACCAGTCCCCAGAGGAAAGAACAGATAACGTGTTGCAATACTAGCTAACATTCTTGGCCATTTCTGATGATCCAGAAGGAAGGTCACTAATATATCAAGTGAAAAAAAAATTCCCTTGATTAAAGTCACAATAACATATTATGTGTAACAACACAGGGAGCATACATGACTCAGATTCTGGGACTCTTAGAAATTGGTGGCTCGGCAACAGAAACCAGCTAGTGGAGACTTGCCATGCTGGATGGCGTTTTGGGAAAAGCTTGCCAAATTGCACACTGAAGTTTAACAGAAACCTAACTTAATTTTTATTCCAGGTTTAAGAAGGTGTGTTATGTACTTGCAGCTGACAGGGGTACAGACAACCCTAAAAAACAGTGCCTTAGACAAGAGAGAAGTTTATTTTCTTTCCATTAAAAGCGAGGTAGGTGGTCTAAGGCTGCGATGAAGTCCTTGGACCCAAGCATCCTCTCTCTGCCTCTGTGCTCCGCAGACTCCGCAGACTCCGCAGACTCCGCAGACTCCGCAGACTCCGCACACTCCGCGGACTCCGCACACTCCGCACACTCCGCGGACTCCGCACACTCCGCGGACTCCGCACACTCCGCACACTCCGCACATTCCGCGGACTCCGCAGACTCCGCACACTCCGCAAACTCCGCTGCTTCATCAGCAGCCAAGTTCCGGGCAGCAAGGGACTTAAAGTGAGCAGCGCGACTCCCTGACCCTCGACACTTCTGTTTCCATCCTATTGGCCAGAACTTAGTCACATGACTTTACCTCAACTACAAAGGAGGCTAGGAAATGTAGTGGATCTTGATGGACAACTAGAAGTTTCTACCAAAACAGAGCTGTCTTTCTGGATGTAGCCTATAGCTGTATGTGGATAAAGAAAACATTCCATTTTCATTCGGTGACTCGTTCAATTGTTTAACGCCACAAACACATTGACTGAGCACCTGCTATGCACCAGGCACCGTGCAATGGGCGGAGCTACACTGGTGACCAAAACCATTCCCTGCCCTCACGGAGCTTACATCTTAGCAGGGAGGAAAGACGATAAGTACTAAATGTAAGTATTAACTTACATCGTGTATGAGAAGGTATAAATGATAAAGCAGGAAAGACAAATGAGACAGGGGTTGTGGAAGTGAGGGGGGGGTTTGCAATTTCGCATCGGTGGTCAGGGCGTGGCCTCGGTGGCAAGGTCACATCTCTGCACAGATTTGAAGGAGGTGAGGGAGTAAGCCTTGCAGAAATCTGGGGCAAGAGCCTCCCGGGCAGAGGGAAGGGCCAGCACCAAGGGCTACAGGCAAGAGCATGACTGAGGCCGGAGTTGGGGGGGAGCAGAATGGATTTGGAGGTGAAGTCGGGGAAGTCGCCGGAAGCTAGCTCATTTAGAGCAGGCTCCTGTGGCTGCCCTAAGCCCCTCTGCTTTTACTCAGAGTGACAACAGCTATTACTGTTGGGAGAGGCTGAGCTCGAGCTACACAGAGTCTGTAAAGTAAGTAAGCCTCCCATATTGGGGGAGTAGGGTGAAAATGTCCTAGCTGCTGGGGGCACGATTTGAAGTTTGGAGATCCCTGGCTGGACCTATTTTCTGTAAGTGTATAAGAAAAGTTGAGACATAATGGCATTTGGCTCGTTTAGATGTTATTCCTGATCAGAAAATTGTGCTTATGAGCAACATCGGGCCACTGTGGGTGGCAATTATCATTTCATTCACTAACATTTATTAGGCACTCACTATGGTGGCCCTGATCTAATCCTGTATGTGGGTTAACCTGTGGCATCTGCACAACTCAACGATCATCCTCTATTTTTTTTTTTTAAAGATTTTTATTTATTTGAGAGAGAGAGAGAGAGAGAGAGAAGGAGCAGAGGGAGAGGGAGAAGCAGACTCTCCGTTAAGCAGGGAGCCTGACACTGACACGGGACTCAATCCCAGGACCCTGAGATCATGACCTGAGCCAAAGGCAGATGCTTACCTGACTGAGACAGCCAGGCGCCCCAGACAGAGCATACACTCATAACTCGATGCCACACTGAGTCCGAGAAGATCCGGGCACTTGGAGTGTCCCGGAACCAAATGAACTGAGACAGGTGCTCAACAGTGCATAGTATTCAAGCCTGGTGGAAGGTTAAGTACTGCTCTGACCAGCCATGTGGGGTGCCACCGGCCTTTTCTGGTCTGTAAATTTTGACGGTTTTCTGGTCCAACATATTAGAATTTGTGGGTAGAACTGGATATGTCCCTGAGGGTTGTAATGATGGTCTCACGCCAGATGATATTCGTGGCTGGATTGCTGGCATGTGTCCTAGCACACTGCCCTTCACATTCAAGCCAAGCCTCCTGCAGGTACGTCATCCTTTACCCTTTATGTTGTGCGTCCTGTAGCTTGTGCTACTTCTAGTAGCACTAGGAATATCGTGTCCAACTCAAATGTAATACAGAATAATGAGTGTGGCCATAATCCTGGGTCAGGGAAGACCTGGGTTTGAATTTCAGTGCTGATACTTCACAGCTGTGTGACTTTGGGCAAGATGTTTCACCTCTCTGTGCCTCAGGTTCCTCACTCAAGGGTCTGGGGGAGGATTAAATAAGATCCGGGCGCCTGGGTGGCTCAGTCATTAAGTGTCTGCCTTCGGCTCAGGTCACGATCCCAGGGTCCTGGGATCGAGCCCCGCGTTGGGCTCCCTGCTCCGCGAGGAGCCTGCTTCTCCCTCTCCCACTCCCTCTGCTTGTGTTCCCTCTCTCGCTGTGTCTCTCTCTCTCAAATAAATAAATAAAATCTTTTAAAAAAATAAATAAGGGCGCCTGGGTGGCTCAGTCGGTTAAGCGGCTGCCTTCGGCTCAGGTCATGATCCCAGGGTCCTGGGATCGAGTCCCGCATCGGGCTCCTTGCTCAGCAGGGAGCCTGCTTCTCCCTCTCCTTCTGCCTGCCTGCCGCTCCCCCGGTTGTGCTCTCTCTCTCTCACTATCTCCCTCTCTCTGTGTCAAATAAATAAATAAAATGTTAAAAAAAAATAAAATAAAAAAATAAAAAAATAAATAAGATCATGCATTTTAGGGGCACCTGGGTAGCTCCATTGGTTAAGCATGGGATTCTTGATTTCAGCTCAGGTCTTGATCTTGGGGTGGTGAGTTCAAGCCCACGGTCATGAATTCAAGTTTAAAAAAGAAAAAAAGGGGCACCTGGGTGGCTCAGTCGTTATGCATCAGCCTTCGGCTCAGGTCATGATCCCAGGGTCCTGGGATCGAGCCCTGCATCGGGCTCCCTGCTCTGCGGGAAGCCTGCTTCTCCCTCTCCCACTCCCTCTGCTTGTGTTCCCTCTCTCACTGTGTCTCTCTCTGTCAAATAAATAAATAAAATCTTAAAAAAATAAAAAAAGATAAAAGAAAAAAGATCATGTATTTTAAAAAACCCATAGTAGGTGCTCCATAGTTGTCTGCTATTAACACTTTTTAAACCTATGTAACCTGTCTACTATTTTCCTGTTAAAACCTGAGTGGTAACTCAGGAAAAGTACAAAAGTTATAAACCAGAAGTATTTGTACCTCAATAATCTGAAATGTTCCCCTCCCTCATACAGTCAGCTCTGCTCTAGCGCTTGTTTTAAAAACAAATTTGTTCCAATGCGACTGATCTATTAGGATGTGATTCAAGCACAACATGCATCTTGGATTGGCTCATGGGCAATTTCGTTTGCAAGAAACAACGTGAACGCCAGGAAGTGGACCCAGGGGAAAGACGTGGAGGGTTACACAAAATGCGCACGTGCACACTCTACGAGCCGCTTCCATTCACTGCGTGTGTCACTGTCCACACGCGTCCATGCCTGGTGTTACAACTTTTTGTCCAAAATCAGGTAAGCTTCCTTCCACAATTCACAACAGCTCACAGCTAACACCCACATCCACAAACAAACCTGAGTTTTTTTTCAAGGTAAAGGGCTATTTTTGTAATATTTATATACTTATCAATGTGATGCATGTAAAACTGTGCAGCCATTTTTGTATCTTTTTTTACTGTGTTCCTATCTTTTTTTACTATGTCACTGATGAGGTTCTTCTATAAACCCCGTGATTTTAATTGTGTCATTTTGCATAGTGTGATGCTTCTTCGGAGCGCATGTGTCGTCTTAGAAAATTGACTGTACTACAAAATGAATTTCATGCTCATTGTAGCAAATCCAGAAAAAGGTTAATAATGAAAAAAGAAAAAGAAAAAGGACAGCAAAACTCAGCTATAGTCCCACCACCCCAGAAGAAATCACATTCCCTAACTTGTTTTCTCTACATCTGCACACAACCACACACACAAGCAGAACCACACAGCATCCCCCCACCACTGCTTTTCCAGCCTTCTCCCCCTGCCAATGTGGCCATATGCATTCCATTCATTAAATCTTTACTTATAACCTTATTTTCATAGGCTGCACCATATTTCATTGGATGGATGGACCACAGTTTATGTGTAGAAACATAGATGACGTTGTTTGCTTCCGACCTCAAAAAGAATGCATTTGATAAGCCAATTCAAGCATTATTGTGTCTATCACACAGGAAGGAAAGGTTTCCCATAATCTCACCCCAACCAAATATTTATTGATGGCTCTTTACATGTTGGGCTCTAGCTAACGTGAGAATTCAACAGAGGGGAAGAAACAGGCACATAGGTAGCTTTCAAGAAGGCAATGGTATAGTGAGGGAGAAAGCTAGTAATCAAATAACCTCACCAGGTGATATAAAACTGTAGGATATAGTAAGTAGCTTTGTAGAAAATGTACAATTTGCAGTGAGGTGTTACCACGGGAGACCAAAGGGCTGTGCGTGTGCGTGTGCGTGTGCATGTGTGTATCTGAAAAGCTGCCCACACCTGGTGCCACCCACATAGGACCACTGGCTAAAAAGCATGATGCTCATTCTTCTGGTTTGAGTTTTTCATAATGTATACACAAATTCTTTTCTAGAAATGGAACCATGCTTATTAACTTGTCAAATTTGCCCCCCCCCCCTTTTAAAAGATTTTATTTATTTATTTATTTGGGAGAGAGAGAGAGAGAGAGAGAGAGAGAGAGCAAGCATGAGTGGGGGGAGGGGCAGAGGGAGAAGCAGACTCCCTGCTGAGCAGGGAGCCAGACATGGGCCTTCATCCCAGGACCCTGGGATCATGACCTGAGCCGAAGGCTGACATTTAACCGACTGAGCCACCGAGGCGCCCTGAATTTGCCCCCCCCCCTTTTTAAAAGTAAGCTCTGTGCCCATCATGGCACTTGAACTCACGACCCCGAGATCAAGAGTCTCATGCTCTACCAGCTCAGCCAGCCCTTTTTTGCCTAATGATTTATGCAAGGTAGCTTTCCATGGCCTCGTGGTACAGTAGGTAAGACCCTGGCTCCTGGATTCGGACAGGCTGGGTTCTGATCCTGGCTCTCTGCCTTTCACCAGCTGTGTGGGCTTGGGCAAGATCTATAACTCTGCCTGCCTTAGTTTCTTCATCTGCAAAATGGGAATGATAGAAGGGTTGCAGAAAGGATGAAAAAGATGTGATGTATGTAAAACTGTCAGCAGCAGCAGGTGTTGTGAATTACTTTAATGACCGCATATTCATTTGTTTAAATCAGGATTTCACAATTTGGGGAGTATTGACATTCTAGGCCAGAGAATTGTCTGTGCTAGGGACTGCGCTGTGCATTGTAGGATGTTTACATCCTGGTCTCTACCCACTAGATACCGGCGTACCATGACTCTAGGTCATGACAATCTAGAATATCCCCAGATAAGGTGCCTGGCTGGCTCTTGATCTTGGGGTTGTGAGTTTGAGCCCCAAGTTGGGTGGAAAGCTTCCTTAAAAAATAAAATCTTTAGGGGCGCCTGGGTGGCTCAGTCGTTGAGCGTCTGCCTTCAGCTCAGGTCATGATCCCAGGGTCCTGGGATCGAGTCCCGCGTCGGGCTCCCTGCTTGGCGGGAAGCCTGCTTCTCCCTCTCCCTCTGCCTACCGCTCCCCCTGCTTGTGTTCTCTCTCTGTGTGTCAAAGAAATGGATAAAATCTTTAAAAAAATAAAATAAAAATAAAATAAAATAAAATCTTTAAAAAAAAAAGCCTCCGGAGGGTTAGGGGGAGGAGGCAGAAATTGCCCCTGTTGAGAACCACTGTTTTCAATACGCATAATTTATATATTTATATCCACACATCCATGATACAGAACATGGAATATATGCATATAAATATATTTTATTCATGGAAATAAATATATGTTTATGAATAACATATCTAAAAGTAAATATATATCACATATAGTGTATAAATACAAATGATACCTAAATATGGATATAAACATATATTAAAATATATACTTATTTATAATTAAAGAAAGCATTGATGAGAGTTGAAAAGTTAAAAAGCAAACAAAAACCATGTATATCGAAAAAAAATATAAGGAAATAGAGGGCATCCGAAATTCAAGCAGAATGGTATGGTTTCTAATTTCCACCAAAGTGAAATGTGGACCAGATTGGGGCAGGGGATGAGTGGGTCCTGTAAAGGAATGTGGTTTGCTTTGGGGAAAATAAGCTTGTGTGTGTGTGTGTGTGTGTGTGTGTGTGTGTGTGTGTGTGTGCGCGCAACAGGGGTGGGGAGAGGAGGAGGGGTGGCCAGAATGATTTCTTGGTCAACTGGCTCTTGGAAAAGACACACACAGGCAGGTTTGGAACTGCTTCTGGGAAGAAAACTATCCTGGTAGCTACACAATCCACTTTCAGTTAAAATAAAGCTCACTTTCCCCCTTAAACAAAAGGTGCAGGAAGCACTTAACTAGGGTGTCTCCCCAGGCTGAACAATGAGTTTGAGCCACTCATTTCCTCTTCTTGTTCCTCGTCTGAGTTTTCCATTCACAGGCATGGAGCCGGGCGGGCTCCCAGGCCAAAACTCCTGACTGGTCAGCAGGGAGATGGAGGGTGCATGTGAGGCCGGCTTTGGGCTCTCCTGCTGAAGGTGTCTTAAGGGGGTAGGGGACACTAAGCACATCGATGACAACATTCATCATGTGGCAGTACTTTCGTGTGCCACACCCTGTTCTAGGTGCATGCCCCCTTCGTCCTCACAGACTGCCCAGGAGGACAGTATGATGATGTCTATTTTACAGATAAGGAAACTGAGGCACTAGGGGAGAAGTAACAGGCTCCAGAGCTTGCAAGGGACAGAGCTGGGGTTTGAACCCAGGCAGGCTGTCTCCAGAGCCAAAGTTGCCCCTAAACCAGTGGGTCTCCAATGTGGTGAGGGGATATGGGGGCATTTTGACCCTCAGAGGACATTTGGCGGGTGATGTGTGCAGACTTTTTCAGTTGTCACAACTTGGTGCGTGCTGCTGGAATCTAGAAGACAGAAGCCAAGGATGCTGCTGAACCTCCCGCAGGACGGGCCCCATCCTAAATTATTCAGCCCTCAAGGTCTATAGCGTGGCTGTTACCAGACCCTATTCTAGACTCTTTCAAGAAAAGACTATCATTCTTCCAGAACTCCTAACATTTGTTTGTTCCATCTAAATTACAAATAATACATGCTCATTGGAAAAACAGAGAAAGATACCTGTTTATAAAGAAAAACTGAAAGATTTTCTCCTCAGTCCATTGCGCTGAGGTAAACATGATTAACAGCTTAAGGACGTTTGTTTGTCTGTGTCTCATCTGCTTATTTCCATTTTTCCCTTGTCAAAAATAGGAGCCCTCTATATTTTTCTGCATATCTTTCACCAGTGTTGGACTCCAAGCCGCAAGCCTTTGTGCTTGCTGTTCTCCCTTTCCAGAACCTTCTTCCTCCAGGTACCCATGGGTCTGCATCCCTCCTGTATTAAGACCTGGGTATCCCTTGATTTCTTTCTAGATCCCTCTTCTACCTCTATTCCTTACCTGCCTGACCTTTTTTTTTTTTTAAGCCCTTATCTCTGACATCTGGGGGGACATGGTTGTGTCCTCCCTAGAATGTTGGCTCCATGTTGGCAGAAATGGCGTGTCTTTCATGACACTGTGTCTCAGCCCCTAGACCAGAGCCTGGCACACAAGACACTCAACAAATATTTATTATAATCAACAAATAGATAAATGGATGAAAGAACAATGAATTTATCATGTATATCCTTCAACATCCTTGGTAGATTCCCAGAAGTGGAATTGTGGATCAAATTTAAATTTGCCATCAGAGTTGCTTTTCCCTTACCCCTGTTCCCTCATCAACACTGGATAATTAGAGCTTACATTAATTTGACACTATGTTTTGAGACCTTTCCATGTGTTAACTGAGTTATTCCTTAGAAAAATCCCCAAATAGTAATAGTAAATATTTTTATAGGACTTATTATATGCTAGACAGTGTTCTATTTTATACATATCATTTCATTTGTCCTTGTAACAACTCTCCAGGGTAGGTACTATTGTTATGATCACTTTACAGATGAGAAACTGAGGCACCAGGCATTAAGTCCAGTAGTTTCTCCAAGGTCAGAGAGCCAAAAAGTGGGACAGCCCAGATTGAGCCAGAAAGCCCAGTTACAGAGTCTACACTCTTAACCACTCTGTTATCCTGCCTCTCCATGGGGTCAGAGCAACTATTATCCCCGTTCGACAGAGGAGGAAGCTGACTTATGGGCAGACTAAGAAACTTGAATTGTTGCAAATGCGATGGGTGAAAAATGGTATCTTGAGATTTTCCTCCGCAAGGGTATCTTTTTTTCTTGCCCTTTCCTTTTAAAATTTGGTGACAGTATATTTTATTACTTGGAGAAAGAGAATTTCTCAACTGAGAAAACCTGTATCCTGCTTAAATATAAATGTCTGTCACATGTGAGTTCTTAGTTGCTATCTACATCTGACAGATTAAGCTAAATCCAGACTCTTTTTACTCCTAAAATACCTCTTAAAATGAATCATTTGTTAACTTCCAAATAAATCATCATAATAATAATAACAATTATTATTTTAAGTAGGCTCCACATGTAGTGTGGAGCCCAACATGGGGCTTCAACTCATGATCCTGAGATCAAGACCTGAGTGGAGATCAAGAGTCAGACGCTTAACCGACTGAGTCACCCAGGCACCCCCCAAATTATTTTTGAGAGGTAAGTCACAGAAATACCTAAATTTACAAATTTATAATGCCTAAATGTAACATGGTATCCTGGATTGGATCATGGGCAGGGATATCAGTGAGAAAACTGGGGAAACCCATAATGTCTGTTTAGTTAATGGTATTGCAGCAATGTTCCTTTCTTAGTTTTTTTTTTTTTAAGCAATCTCTACACCCAACATGGGGCTTGAACTCACAACCCCGAGATCAGGAGTCACAAGTTCCACGGCCTGAGCCAGCCAGGTGCCCCTAATTTCTTAGTTTTGACGGACGTACGTGGGTAAGCAAGATGTGACCGACCGGGGCAGTGGGCGGATAGGCACTCTTTGCATCAACTCTGCAACTTTTCCATAAATCCAACATTATTCCAAATAGAAAGTTTTTTTTTTTTTTAAAGTGTTTAATGCTAATTTCTAGGTCTGTAAACACACTCCTAATGTGGCTAGGCCAACATGGGAAACACCTGGTTGTGGAAACATTTTGGTGAAAAAAATCTCTGTTATCCTTCTGCTGGACAAAAGGGTATATTTAGCCTCGGATTTTTTTTGTGGTGACCTTTGCATTCTGAAATGAATTAGAGGTTTATGTGTAAGAATGTAGAGCTCAGGAAATCAGGAAGTCGATGGGGTACCCACTTTCCTGTCATATTTCACTTGTTTACATGGCAGAGCGTCATCAAGAGGAGAGATTTTGTTAGATTATGTTGGCACAACCCCGTTCCGAGGTCTGAAGGCAGCCGAGTGCCGATGCACAACCAGCCTCAGCCAAATCCCTCGGAATTCCTGTGTGGCATTTCAATTGCACTGTTTAGCTGAATAATAATAAATATAACAATTTTAATTAAATTATTTTTTTTAACGTGCTCTTTGTCTCTGGCTATTTTGACCTAAAATAAGTTACTATTTTTTATTTTGCGTACAGTAACAAAGGTTTTTTTTTTAAGATTTTAATCTCTATACCCAACGTGGGGCTCAAACTCAGTCGCAAGATCAAGACTCATATGCTCTACTGACTGAGCCAACCAGGAGCCCCAAGTAACAAAGTTTTTGTTTTTTTTGTTTTTTTTTTTTTATGTCTCAAAGACAATGTGAGAGAAATTTTGGAACGCAAACCACATTCCCTGACCCATAACTTCATATTCATGGTAAGCATCAGAGATGTGAACATCTGTTTGTCTTTATTTGCTCTCTAACAAATGTAGCATTTTCCAGGCAGATAACAAAAAGGCTAATTTTCAGAGACTTCTGGCTGTCTTGCTCACCGCCCCCCATCCCAGCGCTTACCATGTTATCTGGCACATAATTGATACTCATATTTGTAGAGCGAACGAAGGAAGAGAGACAAAATTTACATAATGTTCTTGCATTTAAGATCTTTAGCAAGGATAAAAACATTCAGTGCAAGAATGTTAAAGCATACTTGATAGGGTGATTAAAGGCGCATGTCCACTGCCTGGGCTATTCATTTTTATCAATAGTCTTTATTCTAAGCAATTTCTAAATTAAGAATTAGAGTAAGGCAGATTATCTTCCATTTGCTCAAGCCTGACAACATCTGACTTCTCAGAAATATTCAAATGCTTATATTTTTGTTTTCATTCATGAAACAAATGTAGGGGGTTGGGGCTGGGATTTTATTCAAATGACATTTTAAAACGGGGCATATGTTTCAAGGAGTAATTAGCGATTGTTTAATAGATCAACCCTTCAGGCCAGAAAGGTTGTGGGTCAGAATTGTTAACAGGCAGAGCAATGAAAAATAGTAAAGCATTAGCAGATAGCATAAAGAGTCAAATCTGACCTCCAAAGGTCAAGAGAGAACTAAATAATTTGGTCACAGCACTGGCTGATTTAAATCAATGCAATCCTAATTTCCTTTTTTTGCCGGTTTGCCTTGGGTATTCCACGGTCCAGTACTCACCAGGAGTCAGAAGGGAGATAGAGAGCAGGGTAGGCTCCACTCAGTGATATAATTTTACTAAATGTGGGTGGCTTCAAGGGAAAAAAATACCCAGAAGTATTTCAGGCACCAAATGAAACTATTTAAACAGAACACCATTGTTGTCCTATTACTTGGTTTTGTTTCTCTAAGAATGATTTATGATGGCAACACCAATATAAATACATAATTAACTATGGAAGCATTTCCTATCTTGGGCTTCCCACATCTTTCTCTCTTTAGGCTTTCTCGGTTTAAAATTGTACCCTTATCCTCTCGGACGGAAAATCAGCAAAATCTGTTTAGTTGCTGGACCAAAGGATAAGCATTTATTTTATTGTTTTAAAGTAAAAAAAAAAAAAAAAAGATCAGAATTCTTTCGGATTTCCATCCAAAAAAGTTTTTTTAATTGAATTATTCCCTTCCTTTTCACTACTTTGGCCTCCCATTTTTCCACGTAGGATGACTTGCCTTGGTACATCTCCCACGTAGATAAATATGTGCAGTTGTTCAAATTTATTTTTTTTATTTCTTAAGGTAATAAATTGATACCCAGTTTTGACTAGGAAAAGGACATTTAAAGGAAAAAAAAATTCTTTTGGTGATTACAAAAATCACTTGAAGACCCGGGGGGAACTATGCCTCAGTGACAAAACAAATTTGCCACAAATCATTGTACAAAAGAACAGCAGGACCTGAGCCTCGACTCTGGGACTGCTCCTATTCATCGTTCCTTTGTTTCGGAAACTCCGCCTTCCTCCTGTCATGTTCAATATCTAATTGGCATTCTGACCCTTCAGATAACTCAACATCTGCTACTCGGATGCATCTTGGAAACGCTTTGTTCCCTCCAGGCGGAGTTCAAGGGGCTCTCTTTACTGATACACAAGATTCATGCATGCCATTGTGGACGCACCCCCCAGACCTGAAAGGAGACAAAACTTTTGCAAGCCAATATGAAAAATGGAGCCACCCCTGTGTTCTAAACTCAATCATATTCAACACATGTAAAATTAGGGATGGGGGGAGTACAGAGCAGGAGCTAACCCATTAAGCTAACTTCTTTGAGAAGCAGTTTGAGGCTACTATCCACACATCTTTTTTGTTACTTCAGTTGGTTTATACATTTTGGCCCCATAACCTTTGCTTTTCGCTGTTAGGGGCCGATGTCTGTACTAAAGTTTATTTTTTTTTTAAAGATTTTATTTATTTATTTATTTGAGAGACAGCATGGAGGGGGGAGGGTCAGAGGGAGGAGCAGACTCCCCGCTGAGCAGGGAGCCCGATGCGGGACTCGATCCAGGGACTCCAGGATCATGACCTGAGCCGAAGGCAGTGGCTTAACCAACTGAGCCACCCAGGCGCCCTTGTACTAAAGTTTAATCTCCTAAAATGCATTTTGTGGATGTAGACTGGGATTTTTTGGGAGGACCACATAGATGACTAATTGTCTTACACGATTTCAATGACTCCAAGACACCACAGGCTGTAAGTTTCGTGATTATTTTATATACCACCAAGAAAGAAAAACTTCTACGAATTCACTTATGACATGACTTCGATTCTAAGATGCAGGTCTCAGACCTGAGATGTAAAAATGTGAGAAAAGGGGCATCTGGGAACAATGAAGTTTGGTAGTATGTGCACAACTTCGAACTGTTTTGTGGGAGAGATTATGCAACTTTGGTTTCTGCCGTTTACTAGAGAAATGAACAGCCTTTCAGCTGTTTTTCTCTTCTTTGGTGTCTTGTGTTCTGCTAAGGGATGGCCAAAGCTCATCCTGTACCCTTCAGTTTTGATACTGATCTAAGGAAGGTCCCTTCTGAAACTGTTGCCCCAAAATGTTCTCTGGAGCCACGTGCTGGGATTGTGTTCCACGAGCCACAAGTCAGAACCACACGCATAGGCAACTGATTTCCCCTTATTATTTTGCTTGACAGTCTGGTTTAGGGTCAGGAGGATAATGTTTAATTATCTTCTGGGAAGAATTAAAAGACCCACAAGGAGCTAATAAAGGTCTAGGTCCTTTTTAAAGTGCCAGCCATACTTCTCCCAGAAAAACCTGCACTTGAAACTTATCTTCACTTTGGATCAGTCTGGAAGATTCTAATGCTAACAGTTTGAGCAGAAGCCAACAGAAGGGCATGAGCTCCAATCAAACAATCAGCAATCTGGAGCATCTTTACAAAAATTAAGCAACTGATTTGTTTTTCTTTCCCTGATTTAAATGGTTGTGAAGGGGCATCACGGTGTTTTGGTTCAAATCTCTGCGGTGCCTCTTTTTAGCTAGGAGGCTTTTGGGCAAATATTTGAATTCATGAAATGGGGGTGTTAATACTGACCTCACAGGATTAAGTGAGTTAATGCATATCAACTGTTTAGTTCAGTGTCTTGTACATGTAATGAATTGTACTGTGAATTATGATGATGCTTGTTGTTAGATACAGTCCTTTTGACCCAAAGTTGAAAAAATTTCATGCCGGCTCCCAAACCAATGCAGTGTTCTCTTGCTACAGCCTGGAATTCCTCTGATTTCTAAAGGGGTAATCTGTCACTATTGTTAAAATTATTATTGATGATGTGCTTTTCTTCCATTGTTTCTGCCAGTTCTTTCTTCAAAACTTTAGGCCAGCATTTTTCTACATCTAACTACAATAACGGACAAGAAGTACAGAATTTCCACCTGTGCTTCCTTTCCTATTTGTAAGACCTGTTTAGAAATGTTATTTTCTAGTGCTCGTTATGTGTAAATGACAGTTTGTCCCTAAGGAGTTGAAGCAGCTACATAATCAATGACCTCTTTTTTGGTTTGCATCCATCATTGTCATTTTTTTGGACTATTATCATTACTTTCCAGAATTTCTGACCAGGAAGAAATACCCTGGTTATCCAAGATTTCACCTTAGCTCCGCACTTAGGCCTTGCCATGTGCTAACAGCTCGGGGTGTAAAGATGAATGAGGGGTGGTCTCTGCTCTGGAGAAAAGCACAGTAATGAGGCCTAAAGCCTCAACCCAGCTATTTAATTTCTTTACCTTTAAATATTTTTAAAAAGATTTTATGTATTTATTTGAGAGAGAGGGAGAGAGCACGGGAAGAAGCAGAAGGGGAGGAAGACGGACAAGCAGACTCCATGCTGAGCCCAGAGCCAGATGCATGGGGGGACTCGATCTCAGAACCCCAAGGTCACAACTCAAGCCAAAACCAGGCATTGGATGCTCAACCGACTGAGCCACCTAGGCACCCCTGACTTCTTTTTAAAAAAAACCTTTAAAATACATCATGAGCACTTTTAAAATAAAACTCTCTCCTAATGATGACTTGAACCCTGCCACTTGATGGGAGAATCAGCAGAACCTGTAGGATCTTATTTGGAATTGACATTCTCTATTGTAATTTTGTTCCTGTTTATTTTTAAATTTTCTTTTTGTTTCACTGTAAAGGAAAGATGATGCTCAGTTTTAAACGTTAAAAGTGTACAAGTTGCTTTGTTACAATAAAACTAAATGTGTACACACACACAAAAATAAAATAAAATAAAATAAAATACGTCATGAGCTACCAAGAAAGCAGGCCTGGGACCAAGGTGAGACAGAAAGTTTAAGGGGCCTCCGAAAACTCAGTAACCAGGATAAACAATAATTTAATGCAATGTTTGGATCTGCCACTTTCTCGTTACGAGGCTTTGGGCAAATACTCACATTTTGTGTCTCTGGTTCCTCATTTGTGAAATGGGAGTAATACTGACCTCAAGGGGTTGTTGAGGATTCAGTGAGGCAAGACTTAAGATGCTCGATGCCTAAAAAAAAAAAAAAAAAAAAAAAAAAAAAAAAAAAATTCCATGATGAACAAAATAAGATTTCACTGAGTGAGTTTAGAAAAAATCCAATGGGTCCTGTGGAACTAAATAAATAACTAATCATTTTACTTCCAAATAAGGATGGGGCAGCAAGGCTTGTGAATTTTCTCTTTCCTTTCACTTCTCTCTTGTCAGAAAGTGGATCCCAAGCAGGGCATAGAATCTAAAACTGGGTTGCCTTGAGTTTCAACTCTGGATCTACCACCTCTGAGCTGGGTGACTTTGGGAAAAATTACTTAACCTCTCTGAGCCATGGGAGGATTAAATGAGATCATGCACACAGAGTGAGCACTCAGTAAGAGGGAGCTGGTATCACAGATGAGGCGGTGCAGCTCAAGAAATAAAACTGTCTTGGTTTACTCAATTTCTGCTTGTCACCAATGGTATCAGACATTGCTTTCAGAAGGTTTTCTCTACCTCACCGATGCAGATAAGAATGTGTCCACGACTGGGTGGGCGAAACCATTCCAACTGACACAGGACTCAGTAAATTTTCACACCACCCTGCTACTCTTCGGAACACTTTAAAAAGCTTATTATTATTACTATTATTTGGATAGAATGTTCAAATATACCCAAGAGTAGAGTAACTAGTACAGTGGCTATTACCCCAATTCAATAATTATTAAAATTTTGCTTGGGGCGCCTGGATGGCTCGGTCGGCTTAGCGTCTGCCTTCGGCTCGGGTCATGATCCCGGGGTCCTGGGATCGAGCCCTGCATCGGGCTCCCTGCTGCTTCTCCCTCTGCCACCGCTCCCCCTGCTTGTGCTCTCTCTTTCTCTGGCAAATAAATAAAACCTTAAAAAAATTTTTTTCTTTTGCTCACGCTTGCTTCAGTTAGGTTCCTCCCTCTCCTAAATATTTAAAGCACGTCTCAGACTTCAGTGCTCATGTATAAAAAAAAAAAAACCAAATTTTTTTTTTTTTTTTAAGGAAAAAACCACACAACGCCATCATCACTTCTCCCAAGAGGAACACTGACTCCTTGGCATCCCCCAGTTGCAAAGCCAGTGGTCCTCATCATCTCAAACATGTCTACTTTGCTCCTGAGCTGCTCGAATCAGGATCCCAGTCTGCCCACCGCACTGGGTTGTCATCCGAAACCCTTTTCTGTTAAGAACTCACAGCAGGCGACTGTTGAATTTCTAACATCTTCTGCTTCCCTGGCCCCCAAGCTCTGAACAAAAACAACAAAAAAATCCCGACCTATTTTTCAAACATGTTTATCCAAGAGAAAGGGTGGCAGGCCAGAGGCCCTGCGAGAAGTGGAAGGGGTAGTTAAGAAGTGTGTCAGGGGGGCCTGTGTCCCCTCACAGTGTGGCGCGGCCTCCCGGATGGCCTCCAGCCCCACAACCAGGTGTCGGGCCTCAAGCCCACTTCAGCCATTGTTTACCGCCCTCCCGTGGATTAATCCCCTGTCAGTCAGGCCAGAGATGCTCTCGGGGAGACAGGCCTGCGTAGCATCCCATGTGTCAAGGCCCCCTTTGATACACTGTATCTCCTCTTATCCCTTCAGATGCTCCATGACTCCTCTGCCGGTCACGGCCCCAGAGCTTTAGGATCTACGCACGGGGACTGACACCCCGCTTTTGGAGGAGAGGTGGGGGATTTTCCCTTTTTTTTTTTTTTTGACAAAAATCATTGTTGATCTGATAAGATGGTTTTTGCAGAATCAAGTGACAAATGGAGAGTGCCTTGAGTCAGGGATTCAGTAGCCATTCCAGAGGCCTAGGCAGCGTGGCATGTTCATTCCAATGGCCCTGAAGCCTGTGGTCTTGTCAAAAGGGGGACTTTTTTTTTTTTTTTGGCCTATTTTTTTTTTTTTTTGGAGGGGGAGGGTGGTTCAGGAGGAGTGATGTATGAATAGGGCTTCCAGTGCATGTGGGAATTAAAAAATTACCATGCACCCAAATTTCAATTCTAAAATATCATAACTCTTCACTGAAGGAAAAAGACATGCAGATTACCACCGTTATTGGACAACAAATATAAACGTAATATTAAACCAGTGTGCTTGGTTGAATTTTTTTTCCAGTGGTCACTGCTGCTTTTATTACTTTTTATGCTTTTAGCATGATTGTCTTATAATTTCAAAATCAGATTTTATTGATGCAAGCAGTGCATGAATCTAATTTGAAAGAATGTTCAGACTTCAGAGCTCAAGCTAAAAGTTCTTGACTAACCTCAGTTTCCCATCTCTCTAAGAGGCTGTTGCTGTCAGTTTGTTATCAACAATCACAGGCCTTTATTTCTATGCATGGACATCCATGTATATGTTCTAGACTTAATTTTTAAATCCTTCCAGGAGTCAGCGTAACTGTTGCCTGATGGAAATGATAGGGATGCATTTCCAGGAATGACTACTACAAAGTGGTAATATACTGATTTATGGATGATTAATATATATAATCTAGCCAACTGCACAAATCTCCTTGGTCCATGCCCGAGAAAATCACCTCTGCTTCCTTTCTGGACACAATTTCAATAGGATACTGAATACCCACATGTCATAGGACAATGTTGAAAATGATAATTCTCTCCCATGTCCAGCCTTACATCTAAGATTTCTAAAACTTGTATACCTAAGTTGGATGAAAATGAATTTTCCTGAAGCAGAGAGCCCCATTCACCTCTTACTTCCCCCCCCCGCAACTATGAACATTTTGCATTATTTTGCTGTTATTCTTTCTCTCCTACTTATTAAACACATTGAAGAGATGATGGAACTGGAATAGACCGTTCTCAACCAATATATTGTGAGTTTCCTAGTGAAAAATAAAAATGGAGTCTCACTTAACATATGACTTTTGTCTGGTACATTCTTCGAAGTTTCTCCAAGGTAAAACATTTTTTCTGACTATATACAGATTTTTCTTTTTTTTTAAAGATTTTATTTATTTATTTGAGAGAGAGCGAGTGAGCATGAGTTGGGGGATAGGACAGAGGGAGAGGGAGAAGCCGACCCTGGGCTGAGCAGGGAGCCCACCATGGGGCTGGATCACAGGACCCCGAGATCAAGAGTCACATGCTCTACTGACTAAGCTAGCCCGGTGCCCCCGAATCTATTGGTTTTAAGCACTGGTTGCCACTGGTAAACTCCTAATGCCATAAATCTCTGCCATGAAAACAGGATCAGGGACTTAAAACATCCAACCACACATGGTTTAAATTCCCTCTAATATAAATTAAAGCATCAGAAATCTGAGTTCACATAATAGTAAAATTAATAATTACCACTAATATTATCAAGTGCTTCACGTGTTCCACACGCCATTGAAAGCACTTTATGTGCATTATCTCATTTCTTCCCAAAACAACCCTATGAAGTAGGTACCACTACTATAGAAATGCTAAATTTAAGTAAGGGGCAAACTGGACAGACCTAAACCCTCCTCCTGTAGAAGCTTACATTTTAGGGGCAAATGTAGATGAATTAATAGGAAAACAAACACACCAAATCCTTTCAAAGAGTGAGTAATGGTATGAAGACATAGTGAGACCACTTTTCATCTTAGAAAACCATATTTTGTGGTCATAGTGCTTCCTATCAGACAGTGCTTTTTAAACCTGATTTCACTTTTTTTTTTTTTTAAGATTTTTATTTTTAAGTGATCTCTATACCCAGCATGGGGTCCGAACTTACAACCCTGAGAGTGACAGTCTCATGCTCTACCAACTGAGCCAGTCCAGACACCCCATAAACCCAATTTTACTCTTTAATTTTTCCTTCAATGCTGTGAATTGTGTGTTCTGATCCCTGCTTTCTACAAATAAAGAAATTGAGGCTCTGAGGGAGTGCGCAAGGTCGTACAGGTGACAAGAGCAGAACTGAAAATGATTTCTAGCAGTTTGTGACTTTTTCGTGCAATTTTATGTGAAATATCGTACAATTATGATTTTAGGCTTTCTCTCTTCCCCCATAGAAAACCAAATAAAGCTATTCCTAGCCATCAACTATAGATAATTTTTATATCTTTGTCAAAGAGAAGGGGCCAATATGTTCAATCACTCAACAGTGTTTGTTGAGTGACTTCTGTGTGGTTAGCTGCTGGGCATGGTAGAGTGTGAACTGGGCAGACACACCTAGAGTCCACAGTCCAGTGGGGAGTGTGGATAATAAACCTGAAAATCAATCAGTCAATCAACAAACAGAATGGTACCAATAGCTATGCCAGTGACAAAGTAAAGCCAGTACTTGGGCAGAAAATGACCAAATGGGTGCATGACTAAAGTGGATATTCAGCATTGGTGGTCTGGGAGGCCTCTCCCAGAAGGTGAATTCTGAGCTCAAACCTGAATGATGAGATTATATTAAAAAAATGCAGGGGAAGTGCGAGAGCAGAGTTAGCATGAACACAGTCCCTGCTGGGTGTGTTCAAGGGTAGCAAAGAGGGGGCCAGGGCTGAGTGGCTGGTACAGACCCATGATTGTGACCACTCTAAATCGTATGGAACTTACTCTAAGTACTTTGGGAAGCCCTGGCAGGGATATAATCCAATGAACAAAAATTGTGCCACAACACATTATTGTCCAGTGTTCCCATGGGATACTCCAAAGAGGGAGGAATTGGGCACGAGAGCTATTGACTTCCAGGGTCTCGAAAAGAATCGCTTAGTCTCATCTCCTGTAAAATGTCTTCCTGAAGGACTCACAGACATGGCATCTAAACAGATTCTAGTGGGTCTGAATGTTTCACGCATGTGTAAATGTTGGAGGCAGGGCAGAGGAATAGTAATGTATTACAATACTCAGATTGTGGATTTCAAGCTCTTGTTGGCCAAGGGACCCTACTGTAAGTGATCCACCTCCTGCTAAAAGTACCACTTCAAATTAGAAGAAACCCAGAAGGGGAAAACCTAAACTACTTGTCATAAGAGCTTTGGGGGAACATTTAAATATGGTCTCGTACAGAGGACTGCCTGCTGCTGTTTGATTAAACTCACTGCATAATCGGGGCTCCCCCCGGAAACTGGTTCTTTTGGTCACTTCTGGGGAGGAACCCAGGAAGCTGGGAATCAAGGGAGAACTTTCTGCTGTATACCCTTTTATGCCTTTTACCTTTTGTAATACGAGACTCTAGGACCCCGTTCAGAAAAACCTGGAAGTTATATAAATAACTAAATTTGCTACTCCTATTTTAATCAGTGAAATAGGCTGAACTTTTTATTGGTAATTGTCTCAAATGTATCTAAAACTGGTTGCTTTTTTTTTTTTTTAGATTTTGAGGATGCTTTTCATTATTATAACTCCATTATTATATTATTATAACACCGTTAAATGCCTATCGAATACAGACCTTTTGCTAAATTCTTCTGTAAAGCATAAACTTTCTTTTTTTAATTTAATTTTATTTTTAAAAGATTTTATTTATTTATTTGACAGAGAGACACAGCGAGAGAGGGAACACAAGCAGGGGGAGTGGGAGAGGGAGAAGCAGGCTTTCCGCAGAGCAGGGAGCCCGATGCAGGGTTCGATCCCAGGACTGCGGGATCCTGACCTGAGCCGAAGGCAGACGCTTAACGACTGAGCCACCCAGGTGCCCCAAGCATAAACTTTCTTAACCAAAAACTGGGATAAATGATAGTTACACAAAAGTCAACCCATTAGTTGATTATATGCCATGTTTAATCCATGATGCCACTTAATGGGTGTTTTTGTTGTTGTTTAGAGAGAATTATATGAAATCATCACAAGGTCTTATTGACCTGGAGTGATTTATTTGGGGGGGGAGCCAGAGGTCTGGGAGGGCTGATAACGCATGAAAAGCTACATTCTTTGCTGTTTGTTTTCTCAGGGTGTGTTAGGTGATGGTGACAAATATTAAGGTACCGCATTACCCCAGCTTACCGACATTCCTGTGACGGATCTTTTTTATCACTTAGTTGAAAACACACACAAAGAAAGAAAATTAAGTAATAAGGCCTAAATGTGTGCATTGTTCAAGAAGTTAATTTAAATTAAGATTGCTAACTTATCCCCTCTGTGCCTTTACAAAGTTTTCATTAAAAACCCACATGCCTATAACACACACACACACACACACACACACACACACACACACACACACAAACCTAAAGGACTACCACTGAGTCGGGAAAAAAACAGCTTTGGCCGTTTGGTTTGAATAAGTAGTACAATTGCTATTTGTATATTTTAAAAATTCCAAATCTTATTGAATTAGGTCAGTGGGCTCTGATGAAGGTTCAGGAAACAACGGAACCACTTGTGTGGCTAATTGCAGAAATTTAAAGAAAACACAAACTTGGGAATGTCACAGAACACTGTTTTAAGGCAAAATGCAGAAAGGGGATGGCCTTGGCCATTTGCTTGATTTCTTTCCTGGTATCCGGATGATCCTGCTGGATCGCATTTCAGTGTTATGATTCCCCGGAAACTGACCTAGCAGCCCCCGAATCCCAGCACTGGAAGGTTTCGTAGCCAATGAATGAAAGCCCCAGACCACCCCGTGCCTGGAGACTGGGCAGCGAGCGCCCTCCTAAATAAGCCAGGATTCATTTGCCAGCTCCAGGCTTCTTTCTGCCCGTGGCCCCACCTGCCCTACGTGACTTTCCAAATCATCTGCCTCACACGTTTCAACCTACAGCTCTGTATCAAAGTGAAGTGCAGGTTGCACTTGGCCATCCAAGGATCCCTGTGCCTTGGGGATAGCTTCTCTCATTTTACAGTGGATTAAAAACAACACAGTCTTTCAGGATTCAGGGATAGAAGCTTCCAGGACTTTCTGGCTGAGCTTTAGTTTTGATTTCTAGTAGCAAAAATAGAAAACAGTCATCAGATCATCCTGACAAAAGGTCAGCTCTCTGGCTTTACATCTTCAGACAGAAGGGTGTAATAAGAGAAAAAGTAGATATTTACAAGCACAATGTGGAGCCTCAGGTGGCACTATCCGCAAGAGGACTCTATCTGGCAGAGCAGATCATTTTTTTAAAAATAATGTGAGCCTTGGTGCACACTTAGAAACGTCCCTGTGGAGAGAAGTTTTTCCTCTTTGCATCTTTTAATGGGAATGGAGGACTTTGATGGCTCCGGCCACATGGCTGTGGAGTGAGGCCCCACTGAGCTCAGATGTAGGCACCAAGGCTGTGTCAACA
This sequence comes from Eumetopias jubatus, assembly GCF_037043125.1. Classification (NCBI taxonomy): domain Eukaryota; kingdom Metazoa; phylum Chordata; class Mammalia; order Carnivora; family Otariidae; genus Eumetopias; species Eumetopias jubatus. The sequence goes on from NW_028274815.1 coordinate 130,996,788, forward strand.
TGCCTAAAAATAGTTGAAAGTTGAGAGATTCAGTTAGTCAACACCTAGGGTTTGTGGAGGGAGGGAAATGCAGTCAATGACTCAGCTTGAATCGGTTTCTCCATCTAATTAATTTATTATTATTTTGAAATCTACAGTAAGGCAAACAGCTTCTCTGTGGTGCCAGGCATGGTTCTAAGTGTTCTGCAAACACTAACCTGCTTAGGTCTCACAGTGACTTTTCTTGTCCCCATTTTAACGAGGAGGGAACGGAGGCATGGGAAGGATCGCAAACTGCTGGTCTACGGGCCACCTCCGACCCACAGATGGATTTTGTCTGACCTACAAAGAATTTGAAAGATTGCTGAAATTCACATAAAATGTGAACTTCAGGCTTTTCTTGAAAGATGGGAAGATTCGGTGACTTTGCGCCTGCATTTCTGCATGGAGACCACTGGCTGGAACACAGAGGTGAGAGGCAGAGGAATGCCTAGACCAGCTGGAAGGACACACACACACGCACACACAGGCGTGGTCCCCGGATGGGGACTGGCTTTCCCGGCCCCCAGAGTTCCCACCTGGCCTGCTGTACGCATTTCTGATATGTGCCTGGGCCCTGAGGTCACTGGAGTTGATGACCCTGGTGTTTCAAGCTGTTAGAGTCACTGAAGGGGGCAGATCATTGGTGAGGGTGGTGAGGAGGAGTGGGTTCGTTGAGGAAGAAACAGAACATTTGTTGAACTAGTGAGCAGGCCCCTGGGCTTGAGCTGAGTTTTCTGGGCGGCAAGAAGGATAGAGTGAGAGGGGCGTCTGGTGGCTCAGTCTCTTAAGTGTCCGACTCTTGATTTCAGGTCAGGTCCTGATCTCAGGGTCGTGGGATGGAGCCCCCAGTCAGGCTGCCCGCTCAGTGTGGGGTCTGCTTGTCCCTCTCCCTCTGCTCTTCCCCCCACCCTCAAATAAATAAAATCCTTTTTTTAAAGATTTTATTTATTTATTTATTTGAGAGAGCGAGCGAGCGCGAGAAAAAGAGAGAGCATGGGCAGGGTGGAAGGGCAGAGGGAGAGGGAAAAGCAGATTCTCCACTGAGCAAGGAGCCTGACGCGGGGCTCGATCCCAGGACCCTGAGGATCATGACCGGAGCCGAAGACAGATGCTTAACTGACTGAGCCACCCAGGCGCCCCTAATAAAATCTTAAAAAAAAAAAAAAAAGAAGGAAAGAGTGAGAATGTTTTCCTCAGGGGACAACAGAAGGAAGGTCTTAATGTGGTGGTCTGCAGTGGACAGCCCTTGAGTTGCGCTGCTTGGGTTCAAGCCCCAACTTATTAGCTGCTGCACCGTGGTCTCTGGGCTTCAGTGTCCCATCCATAACATGGGGCTAAGCAAAGTAGCGGCCCCACTGGGTAGCTAGCTGCACAGACAAAATGCTCTATAAAGTATTTGGTGCAATGCCTGGCACGTAATAAGTGCTCAACTAACATTTGTTAGTTATGAAAAGCCCTTTAAAAATGCTCTTTTTATGCAATCCAAACAAAAGTTTGGAGTTAACAGTAACGCACAACTGTTGGTTTCTTAAGAGGGACAGAGTACACATCCCTGAAGTTGGCCCTGTCCTCTGCCAAGGTCACCTGGTCAGCTGGTGTTTGAGTCTTGGAGGATGATTTTTACAAAGGGCTCTTCCCCTGTCGCTTCACACATGTGCCTTCTCCATTCTTCTAACTGATTCCAGGACCTTGGAATTCTGTCTGACCCCTAAGGCTGCCCCTAATGCAATCAGAGGGACACTAGATCCAGAGTCAGCTCCAAATCAAAGGCCAGGACCAAACCTTGGATAAATTACAGCTGTTGTAGAGAAGCCACTTTCCACCTTGTTCTCATATTCCTTATGTTTATAGTCATAACTCAATGAAGCCAGCAACATTTGCCGTTGATAAACTTCGTTGGATAAGCAAGGCCGATGGGGTAACAATAATAACTAGAGCAATTTAAGAAAGCAACAGGCTTCAATTTGGAGGCCAGATCATACTTTTAAATAGGCAAAGATGTTTTAAAAAAGACATGTGATGATTTATACTGATGCAACTCAGAATGACGTTTTTCTACAAGCAATTGTTTCCATGACTTTGCAAGGATAAGTCATTTTGGGAGCCATGTATACGAACAGACGAGCCTCACTGAAATGCTAGTGCTTTCTCGGCTGCCAACGCTGCTTCTGTCCAGTATGAATGAGAACCACAGCCTCCCCACTTGGGAGGGTGCCCCAGAGGCCAGCATCCCTCGGGCACTAACCACATCCAGGTCCCCTGTTAGGGGCTTTCCAAGGGCTATCTTACTTACTTCTCTGAACCACCCTATGCCTCGTTAGTTGCCCAAGTCCACTCAGGCAGTGGGTGAGCCAGGTTTCCAACCCACCTATTTGGCCACAAAACCTGTGGTCCCAGCTACCATCTCACGTCACATAAAATGTGAATGCAAAAAAAGATAAAGAGATAGGAATGATCACTGATCGGTCTGTCTGTACTTAACGCAAATTGTACTAAGGCCTTTACACATATTGTCCCATTTGTACCTCATATTGGTTTTGTGAGGAAGACAGGATTATTATGATGCCCATTAGACAGATGGGAATCTCAAGCCTGGGACGTTGCTACAGGTCACATAACTAGTGATGGATTTACAGAAAGGCTGTCTACGCAGTTGTTGCGGTCAGCTTGGGCTGCTACATAACAAGGTATAAGGTATCGTAGCTTAGGAGACCCGTGTGCCCACCCCTGCCCCTGGGTGGCTTAAACAACAAACATCGATTTCTTCCATTTCTGAAGGCTATGATGTCCAAGATCAAGGCCCCACAAATCTGGTGTCTGGTGAGGGCCCTCTTCCTGGTTTGCAGATGGCCACCTTCTCATTCACATGGCAGAGAACAGAGAGAGAAGACAAGCTCTCTCATGTCTCTTTATATAAGGGCACTACTTGCATCATGGGGTCTCTGCTCTCATGACCTAATTACCTCCCAAAGGCCCCACCTCCCGAGGCCATCGCACTGGGGATTAGAGTTTGAACACATATATTTTGGGGGGGACACAAACATGCAGTCCATAGTGGCTGTTATAGCTTCCGAAATCAGAGAAGAGGAATTTCTTTTTTTTTAATTAAATTTTTTTAAAGATTTTACTTATTTATTTGTCAGAGAGAGAGAGAGAGAGAGAGAGAGAGAGAGAGAGAGAGAGTGAGCACAAGCAGGGGATGCAGGACTCGATCCCAGGACCCTGAGATCACAATCTGAGCTGAAGGCAGACATCCCGAGAGGAATTTATTTTCTTTGTGGCCATGGAGAACTGTCAACTTTTAAATTTTTACTACTTATTTTTTGCTCAACATGGAACACGTCTGGCCTTCAGTGTTCCAAAGAGTGAGAGGTACAGGGGCGTGCGAGGCCTCAAAATCTTGAAGTCTCACACATGCACACACTAGATGCCTGGTGCCAGTGATGAAGGAGTTAAAAGTCCTTTTGATGGTCAGCCTCAGACATTTGCTGAACCAGGCCAGCAACTTTTCTTCCCCCCAGAAAAGGTTATAAGTAAACACAGTATGTAATAGATCTGTACTCTCATTCCGAGGCCCGGTCAGCCCTGGAAGGTTATGGGAAACCCAGGGACAGACTATACATGAGGACTGGGGGTGACAGAGGTTCCCTTTCTCTTCTGAGAGGCTTTTTCTTTTAATTTGGAGAATATTCAGATCAACTGAAAAGTACAGAATACAGTATAATAAACATCTGTATTCCCACTGCCCCAAATCACTGAATATAATCTCGTGTTCCAACCTCGCAGATATTTTTTGAATAAAAAATAAAACACACCGATAAAGTTCAGCCCACTATACCCATCCTCAAGCCCTCCTCCCCACAGAAAGCTAAGGTATCATGAAATTTGTGTTTCCCCCCAGCCCTGTTACAATAATTTTAATATTCTATATGTATGTATATATGTGTCTATGTACATCCCCATCTCTAAGTGTTACATTCATTTATATAAGTAGCTTCTTGTTCCACTTATCTTGTTTTCCGATGTATCATGTTGATACACATGATTCTTTTCAAGCGCAGGATCGGATTCCCTCTCCGGAACATACCACATTCTATTTATCCTTCCTCTGACTAGTAGATATTGTGGCTGTTTGCAGTATTTTGCTACTCCAGCAGGGCTGGAAGCCTCCTTTCGACCTTGTGACATTTGTTAGCCTGCATTCTGGGGGTTGTGTGCTCTGGTTATGTACAGTGTTACCAGCAGCGGATACACGGCTCTCCCAAGTGTCACAGGGAAGCTTACTCGTACTCTGCACCCCTGCCTTCCATTTGGGGCATAACTCATACTTGTAACACATCCGAGCTCTTCACCCAGCTTGGGAGACCCATGTGCCCACCCCCGCTTCTGCTCCCTGCCTTGGCCACTGTGTTCCTGACATGGCCAACTCCTTTACAGCCCTCGGACCTTGTGCTGACTGGTCCTCACCCGAGCTGCCCTTCTGGGGGGCTCCCCGCTATTCTTCCCCAGACCTGAGCTGGCCAACACTCTTGCCCCGTGCCCCCCGTGGCTGCCCCCTGCTTGAAATGTGGCTGCAGCATCTGAAGAGCTGGATTTTGAACTTTATTTTAACTTAAAACTTCAAACCTGATACTTCACTCAGTTTTTAGAACATTTTAAAGGATATTTGGTACAACTGAGTAACTTTTCCACTGTACATTCCATGAGATCTAAATTCAGATCAAATCTTTTTCACGAAAATTTTCGTGTCCAAATTGAGATGTGCTGTTGGCATAAAATACATACCAGGCTGCCAACACTTAGTATGAAAAAAAAAAAAGTAAAAATCTCAGTTGTTACTTTTTGAAAATCATCTTTCTCGACCACTAGAAAATTTAACATTCCCTGAAGTTAACTATAACAGAATATATTATTAAATAAAAGCAAAAATAAAATAATAAATCGAAATAAATTTTAAAAGTTTTAAAAACTAAAAACAAGAGAAACACTATAACACAAATAAAAGAGAATACATCATTACCACAAAATATGAAATAGCTCGAAAGAGCTTCCACCCATTTTTTCCCTTTTTAAATCTGGCTACAAGAACACCGAGCCCTGCAGGCGTGGCTTGGGTCCTATTTCGAATGGACAGCACTGCCTGGATCTTCCCTCAGCCGCTCCTTCTGCTCCTTCTGAACTTTGTTCTAACATCACCTTCTCAATGGGGCCTTTCCTAACGGGACACACTTGAGTATCACCCCCTCACTGCACTGTCCCCATCACGTTGCCTTGCTTTGTTCTCATCACAGTGCTCATTATGCCTGACATTTTGGGGGTGTTTATTTCTTTGTTGTTTTGCTGGCACTGGGATATCAACAAGCACCTTCCTAATAGATGTCGCGCTCCTGTTCAACAGTGTGCTTGGTGCTAGAGGAGAGTCTGCCTCCTGCTTTATGCCCGTAAATCCTTGTTGAGTCAACTCATCCTAATCATTTGAACAGTTCCAAGAACTGACAAAACAAACGACAGATTGCCACGCACACCACCAACCCACCGTCTTGGGACCACTGAGCCTGAAATCTAACACCGAGAGCCGACATTTGCTATTTTGCATTCCAGGCGCAATTTGATCTAATTATTTTTAATTTGTCACCCAGCTTGCCTGGAAGGTGGAAACATGGGATGGGTTGGAGGTAAAGAAAAGATATAGTTTGGATTTACGCAGGAAGCACGTCTGCCTGCAGCTTGATAAAAGATCATGGCCAGAACCAAAAAAAAAGAAAAGAAAAAAAAAGAAAAGTTAAGAAAGAAAGAAAGAAAAGAAAAGAAAAGAAAGAAAGAGAAAGAAAGAAAGAAAGAAAGAAAGACCCAATCAATCATTCCTTTCTTGATGGCTATTTTAAATATTTAGCTGAAATTGTCCTCATCTGGGTGTCAGCTGTTTTCTCTGCAAACACCCGTAGCTCTTGTGCTCACACACAATGCTGGGAGTCTGCAGAGCCCCCAGCTGCAGGATACCTTTTGTGTTTTCAATTTAAAGCCTCTGGGTTGATAGTTCACATTAACATGGAAAGAAATATACAACTTGCAAGTTGAGAAAGCAGTTTTTACTCATAAAATCCTTTGATAGTTTAGCCATCTGGTCAGAGTGAAGCCTCGCATAAAAGAGGCCCAAATAAGGTTAAAGGGCACACTCTCTCAGGGTCAAGGGGGCCTACCAGAGTTTGCTCTAGCGGACGCCACTAAAAGGACGCCTGACAAATTATTGCGCATTCCATAGCCTTTTGCGTAAGTATTTGATTACAGTGGACAGGAATGTTGTTGATATTTTCAAACCTGAGTCAGGGAGGAATGAGGGGGACGCCGGCCTGCTCCTGAATGTTCTCTGGATCGAGCTATGCCCCGCCTGTGTGGGCAGACGTGCTCTAAGTCTTTTATCGAATGGCCTCTGCCGGCCCCTTGCAGTATCAGCTCATTCAGAAACCTTTTGGCTTTGGCAATGGTGTGAAGAGATATTTTCCTCCCCCTTGGGGAGAAAAAAGAAACACACCGCGGTACCCTGAATTTCCAGGAAAGCCCCGCTGCTATTTTTCTTGCTGTGTAGTAATAACATAGGAAAGGAAACTGCGACGCTTGGAACCCTACGCTCGTTCCGGTGTGAATGTCAACAGAACAAAACATATTTATGGCTTTCTTTCTCAGGCTGGGGTGGCGGGGCGGGGGGGGGGGGGGAGTTTTGTCAGAGACAGAAAGGAATTTGAGGTGATTAAGTGTCATTTTCTCTAGAGGCCTGGACAAAAGCAGAGGAAATCACTTGATGTTATGGGGTCTTGGATAACACGAGTACAGTAAGGGAGGGGTGTGCCCCTCTACACCTTGGGTTTCCAACAAGTGCCAAGAGGGCCTTCTCCTCACTTGAAATGAGGAAGGATGAAGACAGCATCTGTGAACACATTTCTTGGTGTGGCTTCAGAAGGTGATGGTCACGATGCAGGGGAAGGACGGTTTCATTCTTGTGAAGGACACGAACACCTGTCACAGCTTTGCTGCTCTTTTTTTTGCCTAAGACATTTTGTTTCTGGTTCATTTGTCATTTTCGCAGCTTCCAGGCCAGAGCTTCCACCCATTTTGAAAATGGGGGAAGGAGGAGATGGAGCAGCTAGACACACAGCTCAGCCATAGAGGAGGCAAATCTGTGAGCAGGGCCCTGGGTCCCCTGCAGACAGAGGACTGGCTGGCGGGGGCGGTTCTCGGTGTTGGGCACCCCCTCCAAGTGTCCCTGGGAGGGGCCCGAAAGTCCTTTGGGCCTTGTTATATTTTTTACTGTGTTATAATACCTATAATGTAAAGTTGACCATTTTAACTATTTTAAAGTGTAAAATTCAGTGGTACTTAGTAAATTCATAATATTGTGCAACCTACAAACTGTTCCAGACATTTTTATTAAGCAAAAAAAGACCCCCCCCCATGCTCATTAATCGGTCCCTCAGGGCTTTTTTTTTAAAGTAACAGTTTTTATCCTGCTGGGGACAATGCAACATGCCCGTAAACAATGGTGAGAAGCTGCTTACTGGATCATTTATTGACTGGATCTATTTCCTTCATGGTTGCCAAGTCAGAAGTGAAAGAAATAAATACAGACACGTACACAAGCATATATATTTAGCTAGCTATAATTGTGTGTGGATGAGAGAGAGGGTTGGGGGGAAAAACAGATCAGGGACTGAAGGAGAAGGGAAAAATCATCTTACCATTGCTGATCATGTGCTTTTTTTTGAGTAAGGTCTACACCCAATGTGGGGGCTTGAACTCACAACCCCAAGATCAAGAGTCACATGCGCCCCTGGTCCTGTGCAATTTTAAGTTCTGCTGACAGTGAGGGCCCACATGTCATCCAGTCCTGGCTGTGTCAACATATGTCATATTAAAACATCACCTTGGTAAGCCTCAGGTTTTCAAGGTACCAAATGTGTATGAGGATGATTGTGACTTAGGACATTAATAAAAGTAAAAAAAGAGAGAGAATTAACAGCAAGGAATGCTAACTCTGGGTCAAGCACGGTACTAGGTGCTCACAGGCTTCCTCTCTTTAACCCACGAGAAGACTGAATCTGCAAAATGTGAAGAGTGGTCCAATATCCCATTTTACAGATGAGGATATTGAGGTTCCTATAGAGGAACTAAGACACTGCTGAAGGTTATATAATTACTTAGGACCAGAACCGTTGGGTCTAAACTCTTACACGTGTAGCTCAATGCCATGAAGAAAGTACAAGTTTAATACAAATCATATGATACAAAACAAAAAATAGATACAGGTACTTACTATACACACAGGCTGTGTATGGACCGTATACACTGTGAACTCCTGGAAAGTACGACAGACATTCTTGCTTGCCTACTGGTCAGCCATTTCCTCTCAGTCCTTGTAACAAGACCCTGATTTTGTGCAGACCAAATGGCGCCTGCCTCCTGGATTCATCTAAACTAGCAGTTTTCAAATTTTTTGGTCTTAAGACACCAACTTAGAAATGAAAACTGCGAAGAACGTAGGCAGTACTTTCTTTGACGTTAGGTATAGAAACATTTTTCTAGATGTGTCTCGTCAGGCAAGGGAAACAAATGCAAATTAAACTACTGGGACTACACCAAAATAAAATGCTTTTGCACAATGAAGGAAACCGTCAACAAAACGATAAGGCAGCCTACAGAATGGGAGAAGAGATTTGCAAATGACATATTTGATAAGGGGTTAATATCCAAAATATATAAAGAACTTACATAACTGAACAACCCAAAACCCAATAATCCAATTAAAAATGGGCAGAGGAACTAAATGGACATTTTTCCAAAGAAGATATACAGATGGCCAACAGGCACATGAAAAGATGCTCAACACCACTAATCACAGGGAAATGCAAATCAAAACTACAATGGGATACCATCTCACATCTGTCAGAACGGCTAAAATCAACAACCCGAGAAACGAGTGTTGGTGAGGATGCAGAGCAAAAGGAACCTTTGTGTACTCTGGGTAGGAATTCAAGATGAAGCCACCGTGTAAAACAGTATGGAGGATCCACAAAAAAATAAAAATAGAAATACCATAGGGGCGCCTGGGTGGCTCAGTCAGTTGACCATCTGACTCTTGGTTTCAGCTCAGGTCATGATCTCAGGGTTCTGAGATTGAGTCACATTTGGCTCTGCACTCAATGGGTAGTCGGCTTGAGATTCTCTCCCTCTCCCCCTGCCCCTCCCCCTGCTCTCTCTCTCATTCAAAATAAATAAAATATTTAAAAAATAATAAAACTTAAAAAGAAAAGAAAAAGGGGACCTGGGTGGCTCAGTCATTGTCTACCTTCGGCTCAGGTCATGATCCCAGGGTCCTGGGATCGAGCCCCGCATCGGGCTCCCTGCTCCGCCGGAAGCCTGCTTCTCCCTCTCCCACTCCCCCTGCTTGTGTTCCCTCTCTCGCTGTGTCTCTCTCTGTCAAATAAATAAATAAAATCTTAAAAAAAAAAAAAGAAAGAAAAGAAAAGAAATACCATATGATCCAGTAATTCCACTACTAGGTATTTACCCAAAGAAAATGAAAATAACTAGTTCGAGGGCGCCTGGGAGGCTCAGTCGTTAAGCGTCTGACTTCGGCTCAGGTCCTGACGGAGCCCCACACCGGGCTCCCTGCTCCGCGGGAAGTCTGCTTCTCCCTCTCCCACTCCCCCTGCTTGTGTTCCCTCTCTCACTGTGTCTCTCTCTCTCTGTCAAATAAATAAGTAAAATCTTAAAAAAAAAAAAGAAAATAACTAGTTTGAAAAGATATACACACGCCTATGTTTATTGCAGAGTTATTTACAATAGCAAAGATATGAAAGCAACCAAAGTGTTCATCTATAGATGAATGGATAAAGAAGATGTGTCTTATAGACCTTATATCCATATCTACATATCTATAGATATATAATGGAATATTAGCCATGAAAAAGAATGACACCTTGCCATTTGCAAAAACATGGATGGGCCTAGAGGGTATAATGCTAAGTGAAATAAGACAGAGAAAAATGAATACCACATGATTTCACTCATATGTGGAATTTTTTTTTTTTTTTAAGTAATCTCTACACTCAACATGGGGCTCGAACTCAAGACCCTGAGATCAAGAGTGGCATGCTCTACTGATGGAGCCAGCCAGGCTCCTCTCACTCATATGTAGAATTTAAGAAACAAAACAAACAAAAAAAGAGACAAAAAACTTTTAAAAGACTCTCTTAAATACAGAGAACAAGCTGGTGGTTCCCAGAGGGGAGGTTGGTGGGGGGATGGATGAAATCAGATAAAGGGGTTAAAGAGTACACTTATCATGATTAAAAAAACAAAAAAAGCGGAGTGCTTGGGTGGCTCAGTCGGTTAAGCGGCTGCCTTCGGCTCAGGTTGTGATCCCGGGGTCCTGGGATCGAGCCCTGCATCGGGCTCCCTGCTCGGCGGGAAGCCTCCTTCTCCCTCTCCCACTGCCCCTGCTTCTGTTCCCTCTCTCACTGTGTCTCTCCGTCAAATAAATAAATAAAACCTTAAAAAAAAAAAAAAGACAAAGGAATGGAAACTGAGAAAAATTAAAATACGTTCATTAATTCATTTAAAAACAATAATAATCCCATTACATATTCATAAACAAGCAATTTTTATGAAATATGTTATGAACAATAATATTTTCCAAAGAAACCCATTTAGTGAGAAGAGTGGCACCATCTTTCACATTTTTGCAAATCCCTTCAATGTCTGGCTTTACCAGGTAACAGCAGGCTTCTCGTCTCTGCTTTTATACCAATGGTGCAACTGTCCACACAATGAAAAGAGGCAAATAATGTTTTAGTATTATTATGCAAATTGTTTGGACCTGACAGTCCCCTGACTCAGAGCGACTCAGACACCGCAGGAGTCCACGGGCTACACCCCGAGGATCAGCTGGTCGTCCACTTCAATCAGGGTAACTCTGTTGCTTTTTGCCCGTGATTCCTATGGAGGGGCTCATGCGACCCAGTTCTGGCCAATGAGATGGACATCAGCTGGGGGCCTCGAGAAAAGATTTTACTTCCAACAAAAAGAGGAAGCCACAGGAGAAAAAAAGCACTTTTGCCCCCCCACCTCCTGCCCCCCCCCCGCCCCCGGTCTCCCTTTGCTGTGTGAGAAAACTATAGTGGTTGTGGTGGCAGCCATCTTGTGACCATGAGGTGAGATGTCAGTCAGTAAAATGATGAGAAAGGGGAAGTGGAGGATGGAAAGAGCCTGTGTCCTGGAGGACATCGCTGAATTCTTATGTCAAATAGGAGATGCAAGATTTTTTTCTGAGATAATTAAGTACTTGTGTCTAAACCATACTGAGTGACCTTTGTATACAAATGCATCCTATGTGATATATCATATTACAGAAATACCAGAGAAGAGCAGTACATTTTGGAAGGCACAGTATTAGAAATTTAGTTTATGACTTTTACTAAATTAAACAAGCTACTGCTTGAAACAATGTTTTGGCAATGCAAACCTGGAAATATATGTACAAGTTGTTGATTTATTCAGTCAAGAAATTTTTACTGAGCCCCAAATGAATTAGGATTTGGTCTGGCTGTGCAGGACAGAAAACCAAAAGTAACAGTGGTTTAAACCAAGAGACTCAGGGCAGAGTTTCTCTCAAGCACACATAGGCAGTGGAGTGCCAGTGTGGTGGTTCCATGATTATCAGGAACCAAGGCTCATTCTATCTAGCTGTTCTACTACTCTCAAACTGGTTCCTACTGTGGTCCAATATGGGACCATGAGCCCCAGATATCATGTCAACGTTTACCTAAAAGCAAAGAGGAAGAAGACAGACCACATACCTTCCCTGAGGCCATTACTGGGAAGTTGCATGTGACACTTTCATTTACATCTCATGGTCACATGGACCATACTTAGCTGCAAGGGAGGCTGGGAAATGTGGTCTTTATTCTGGACAGCAGTGCAGTGTGTCTTGCCATCAATCAAGGTCTTTCTTTTTTTTTTTTTTAAGGTATTTAAATTTTTTTTTTCTGTAGGTTCCACACATAGCGTGGAGGCCAATGCGGGGCCTGAACTCCACAACCCTGAGACCAAGACCTGAGCTGAGATCGAGTCTGATGCTTAACTGACTGAGCCACCCAGGCACCCCCCGTTTTTTTCATGATAAGAAACAACAAGTATTGGTGAAAATGTGGAAAAAGGAACCCTCATGCACTGTTGGTAGGAATGCAAACTGGTGCAACCATTCTGGAAGACAGTATGGAGCTTCCTTGAAAAATTAAAAATACAATCCAGTAATTGCACTACTGGGCATTTACCCAAAGAATATGAAAACACTAATCGAAAGGAAATACACACCTCTATGTGTATTGCAGCACTCTTTACAACAGCCAAATTTGAAGCAGCCCAAATGTCCACTGACCGTTGAATGGATAAAGAAGAGGTGGTGTGTGTGTGTGTGTGTGTGTGTGTATACCCCCCCAACACACTGGAATATTACTCAGCCATAAAAAAAGAATACATGGATCTTGAGGGTATGATGCTAAGTGACATAAATCAGAGGAAGACAAACACCATATGATTTCAGTCACATGTAGAATTTAAGAAACAAAACAAATGAACAAAGAAAAAATAAAGAGACAAACCAAAAAACAGACTCTTAACTATCGAGAATACACTGATGGTCACCAGAAGGGAGGTGGGTGGGGGGTGGGGGAAACAGGTGATGCGGATGAGGAGACACTTATCTTGATGAGCACTGAGTCATGATAGAATTGTTGAATCACTGTATTGTACATCTGAAACCAATATAACACTGCATGTTAACTATGCTGGAATTAAAATAAAAAAAAACGGTTTTTGGTTTTACAGAAGAAGAGGAGAATGGCTATTTGGAAACAAGAGAAATCTCTGCCACAGAGATTTATGAAACACTAATGGCCCAGTATTGATGCATCAGCTTAATATACTTAATATACTTTCATTCATTTATATATTCATTTATTCAATGACTTATTACGTGAGGGCTATTTGTACAGCCTATGAGATACGAGATACTCTGGTGATAGAAAAACAAAGCAGAAGAAATTGTTACCCAGTGAGAGAAGTGTCCTGGTTTGGGAGAGAAGTTTATGCTCAAGAAGTAAATAAAAAGCCATCACAAACACTTTTTCCTTAAAGGAATAATTAAGGGTATGCGCAAAGTTCAAGCTATAAGGAAGTTCACTGTACTTTCCTATATAATCCCGTGAAAAATGGAAAGCAACGAAATATCCAGGTATTGTTAAAATGAGTTACGGCACGCAGTTAACACCAATGCCATGAAACAGTAATCAAAGTTAGCATTTGGTTATCATCTATGCCAGACCCTGCACCAGCTCTTTACATGTGTTAACTAAGGTAATCCTCACAACGGTCCTATGAGATGAGTATTCCCCCATTTTACAGATGAAGAAACAGGCACAGAAAAGTAACTTGCTCCAGGTCGCACAGCTGATTAGGGGCAGATCTGGGATTCACACACAGAATCCAGGTCTTAATCACTACTCATTTAATCACTGATAAATGTTTTATTGAGCACCTATTATGTACCAGTGTGTTCTAGGTGCTTGGGATACCTCCTTATGAAACTAACATCATAACTGGGGGGCAGGTGTTCAGACACTGAATAATAGATATAATAATTGATAATAATCATAGAATATCTCAGAAGATTATATATGCTATGGAAAAAATAGAGCAGTGTAAGGGAAATCCAGGATCTAGGGTCATGGAGGGTATTATTTAAAATAGTGGGGTTGGGGTGCCTGGGTGGCTCAGGTGGTTGGGAATCTGACTCTTGATTTCAGCTCAGATCACGATCTCATGGGTTGTGAGATCAAGTCCCACGTCTGGCTCCACACTCAATGGGAAGTCTGCTTGAGACTCTTCCTCTCTCTCAAATAAATAAATAAATAAATCTTAAAAAAAATAAAATAAAATAGAGGGGTCAGAACTATCATTGAGGAAGTGTCATCTGAGCAAAGATGTGCAGGTGAGGCCGTACAAATGATGCCCGTAGGAAGAGCATGGGGCAGAGGGAATTGCCAGCACAAAGTCCCTGGGGCAGGAGCTTGAAGATGCTGGAAGAGTAGCAAGGATGACTGTGTAGCTGGAGCAGGGGGTTTCGGGAGTGGTGGTGATAAGTGACCAGAGGTTTAAGGAGGGGCAGGGGCAGGGGGTAGGACCCATTCCTGGGGGCTTCCAGTTGACCGTGAAGACTTTGGCTTTGACCTTGAGCAAGATGGGAGCGCCTTGGGGGTTTTTAATAAAGGAGGGCTGTAATCTGCCTTAAGTTTTAACCAAATCCCTCTGGTTTCTCTGTAAAATCTAGACGGCAGGGGGCAAGTGCGGCAGCCTGACCACCAGAAACATACACGGAAAGATGTTCATGTTAGAGTAAGAATTCTTTCAAAAGTTATTGTACCACAGTCATGGGGGCTGTGAGCACTGGGGGAGGGGACCTCTGTGCTCTTTGCAATGTCTTGTCGTCTGTAATTATTTCCAAATAAAAAGTTAAAAAAAAAGTTTAGGATGACCCCCTTTTTCTTTAAAAATATCTATGCAGGGGCACCTGGGTGGCTCAGTCGGTTAAATGACTCAGGTCATGATCCCAGAGTCTCAGGATCAAGCCCCACGTTGGGCTCCCTGCTCGGCGAGGAGTCTGCTTCTCCCTCTAACCCTCCCCCTTCTTGTGCTCTCTCTCTCTCTCTCTCTCTCTTAGTCTCTCTCAATAAAATCTTAAAAAAAATAAAAAAACAAAAATGTCTATGCAAAAAGGACATGAAATCTTAACAGTGAGATAATAGGTACTTTCTTTTTCTTGTATGTTTTTTGCAAGTTTTTATACACTTTTAACATATTTTATAAGTTGTTTGCAATGCTCACTTACTACTTTTGTAATTTAAAGAAGCCTCCATAAAACCATTTGGACTAATCCAAACCTGAGGGATCACGTACAAGACAGTAAGGAGATGAAGTCTGAGGGGAATTGAGAAAAACGACTCTTTCTACAAAGGCTGACCCGGGGCCAAGAGTAAGTGGTTTGACAGATCTGGGAGACCGCCTGACTTAGTGATGGCACATTTGAACATCATCCGATTTATGGCTAAGGCTTTAACATGCTGCGTCCAGCCTCCAGTCATCACATGTCATGCTTGCTTTGGAGGAGGCTGTCACCCCCCTGGTGGTTCCATTTGTCACCGGAAACTGACATGTTTGGATAACACGCTAGCCCTCACCATGTTGTCTGGCACTCCTGGGCTCTGGGCCCGGTCCCTCCCTGACATCTAACACGAAGCTCAGGAATTACCTGTCTCTGAGTCTGATTGGCCCTCCAGCAGGTGAGCCCCTTGAGGGCAGGAAGGGGGTCTCACTGGCCTAGACTAGGAGCTGTCATGCACTCTATCAAAAGAATGACTTGAACCTTTGCTTGTACAGAAAGTGACAGCTCACTCTTGCCGATTCTGCTTGTTACAGGCAGCACCAGTTTTCAAAACTTCCCCTCAAGGTGATAAATAATAAACATACAAACCAGCAACAAATGAGAGGCAACGCTTTACAATGAACCTGAAAGGTGTCCCTCCAAACCCCAGATGAAGCCTCAATGTATTATTTAATACTTTTTCAAATAAACTACACTCTGGACATAATTTTTTTCCTTTCTCCCTCCCTCTGTCCTTTCTTCTTTAGCAAATATACACGGATCAGCTCCTGTGTTCTAGAACACATGCCAAGCAATGTGGTTATGGGGAGGAATAAGAAAAACAGGGTCCTTGCTCCCAGGAAGCTTTGCAAGGCAGGGGCAATCAGATGTGAAACAAATGTGCAGATGAAACAATGTAACTGCTTTAACCCGGGTTCCAAGGAGTATGGGGTGGGCACTGAAGGCTTCCCAGAAGTGACTTTTTTGTTTTCTAGATGAAAATATTCCATATGCAAAAGCCTGGGGCTACGATGGTAGAAGATATTGGAAAGAAGTCTGACGATAACTCTCACCAATGATGGACAAGTTTCGATTTAGGAAACAGGAAAAAGAAAGAGCAAGGGCATGCCTGGACGTAATTAACAAGAATGAACAGTCCAGACGGACTTGTATCAGATACAATGCAAATTGACCTTAATCGGCATTGGGGTAGCAGGCCAAGGCAAATTACAGAGTACAGCAGAGGACAAATGAGCCTCGAGTGGTATTCTCACAGATGAGCTCCAGGGCCTACATCAACACTCCTAAGGCATCAGAACGTTGTGCAGGGCACAGGATATCTCTTTGGCAGTGTGGTAGTGTCCCACATACCGAGGACATCTGTCATCCCTGGCTCTGCCCACTAAACGCCAGGGGCAATTCCTATTTAGTGTGACAGCGAAAACACCTCGCAAACCTTTAAAAGGCCCCTGCTTCCTGCCTAAAGTCCAGGGATTAGCTTAACAGTCACTTTGTTACTCCTTCAGGAGACCAGGGCCAGGTAGTGGCCCAAGGGTGGGGTAGAGAGAGAATGGGCTTAGGGGGAGGGGAATGGCTGCAAGGAGGTACAAGGCCTTGCTAAGTAAGGGGTGGTGCATTCTGTGTGCGGGACGGCAAGCACATCGCACAGTGGGGATCCCATGCGACAAGCTCCTCCTGTAAATGCATGCCACACCCTCCCTTCCTGGGACCCCAAGTCTGCAGAGGGAGGACCTGAAGGCAGCAGTCCATGAAGGGGGAAGGGCGCACGGTCTGAAAGACTAGTCAGTAAGTCAATACAAAGAGGGAGGAGGTCCCTTCCGAAAAGGGCCTCCATTTCCTTGGGTGAGATCTCTCAGTCTTGGCACTATGGATGTTTGAGGCTGGATCATTCTCGGTTGGGGGGGGGGCACTCCTGGGCATTATAGGATGTTTAACAGCATCCCTGACTTCTACCCACTAGATGCCAGACCACCACCGAAGCATGATAATCAAAAATGTCTCCAGACATTGCCGAATGTCCCCTGGGGGGCAAAATTGCCCCAGGTGAGAGCCACTGTCCTAGAGCAAATGGCTGTAGGCTCAAAGATGAGTACGAGTCTGTCTTCCACGTGGCAGAGTAGCTTAGAGGCAGCGGACCCACAAAGTGATGCCATCCTGTCCTGTCTTCAGCCCGCAGAAGACCGTTCAGGACCCAGGCTGTTCCAATCCCCATTTCACCGATCTGCAGGATGAAAAGGCTCCTGGCGCGTCTGGTGAGGGGCGGGCTGGGAGAGAGTGTCAGGAAATGGGCTTGGAGCCGCAAGCTGGGCCCAGCTCAATGGACTTTATTCAAGGGGAAGGGGTGAAGGTTTTATTCTGTGTGTGTGTGTGTGTGTGTGTGTGTGTTTAAAGATTTTATTTATTTATTTGAGAGAGAGAGAGCGAGAGAGAGCACGAGTGGGGAGAGGGGCAGAGGGAGAAGCAGGCTCCCTGCTGAGCAGGGACACGGGGCTCCATCGGACCCTGGGATCATGACCTGAGCCGAAGGCAGACGCTCACCCGACGGAGCCACCCAGGTGCCCCTATTCTGTGTTTTATTGATGAGCATCCTTAGAGGCTGATGGGCACGGAGGAACACGGTTCCGCATGTGGTGGAGAGTGGAGCGCGGGAATCCGCAGCAGAAGCAGAGGCTGTGAGGGGCCAGTGACAGGCAGCAGGGAGAGGACTGTGATCTGGGTGTGGGTTTAGCCGTAGTGGCAGCCGTGGAGAGAGGCAGACGGTTCAAGCCCAGGATGATGGCTGTGCTGTTGGGTCGGTTGGGGGGCAAAGGGGTAGGAGGGCGCAAGGAAAAGGGAAGAACCATTGCTAGCAGCTTGGTTTGGGCCTGGATTGGAGCTGTCTCTACATGAGATCAGGAGCTTTGAGAGGAACAGGCAAGGCTGGAGTTGGGGAGGCAGCGTGCACACCAATAGTTAGGACCATTTTTTGTCATTTATTCCTTTAAACTTTGTTCTCAGCCAGAACCTTAATCTCTCTGAGCCTCAGCTTCCTTGTCTGTGAAATGGAAATAAGAAAGCCAATCTCAGAGGGATGCTGTGACCATGAGAATCTCTTCAGTGGCACATAACCATGGTTTAAATATTAAGGATATTTCACAATCTCATGTGACAAGAGGTCTTGGTGGTAGGTGGCCTCAGGTGGGTTTGGTGGCTCAGTAAAGCCACCAGGGTTCAGGTGCCTCCATCATGTTGCTCTCTTTTCTCCTTGCTCTGGCTTTCCATCCTCAGACTTGTCACCACACGGTGGCAAGGAGTGGCCACCGCCATCCTATCCCCACTCTATCAAAGCTAGGAACAAAGGGAGGGGACAGAGAGGCTCTTTTCCAGTATTGAAACTCCCTGGCCACAGAGATTGGATCAAAGGTAGGCTCAGGACCCATAACAGGCCAATCAGAAAAAACACAATGGAATTCTTGTTCAGAACCCCTGATGCAACTCTTAGAAAAGATACATAATCTTGGTGTTGGATTATAAACTGGGAGGACATAAGCCTGGCACTCCTGAGGATCCTGCACAAAGAGGCTGCCTAAGAAAAAGCAGGACCCGTGGGACAGTATCTGTGTTCCTAGATGCAGCCATGCCTGAAGCCAGGCCAGATACCAGTTGCCTTCTTGGTTATATAATCCGGTACATTTCCTGTTTTAAGTTTTGTATGTGAGCTGGGCTTCTTCTGAGTTGAAGAAGTGTTGACGGATGTGGCTTGCAATAAAAGTGTTTCCTCCAATACCATGATCTCTAGAGACAAATCTATGACTCTCTTAGTCAACTCAGGCTGCTACAACAAAAGTACTATAGTCTGGGTGGCTAACACAGCAAACATGTATTTCTCCCAGTTCTAGAG